>NC_052067.1:118118941-123961441 GCF_015852505.1 Tachyglossus aculeatus
GGGGAGTGAGGCGCTCAGAAAGATGGATGGGGTCAAGACAGAGGAGATCTCTGTGAGGGAGTAATATGGATTTACAGGGGGAAAGAGTGTGAGTGAGGAGGCAAGTGAGAAGATTATGATCAGAGAGAGGGATTTCAGAGTTGTTGAGGGTGGACACAGTGCAGCAGTAGGAGATGATGAGGTCAAGGGTATGACCAAGTTGGTGAGTGAGCGAGGTGGTGTGAAGCAAGAGGTTGTCAGCGTCAAGGAGAGATAGAAGGCAGGTGGCAGAGGAGTCACCAGGGATATCCATGTGGATGTTGAAGTCTCCGAGGATCAGAGTGGGCATGGAAAAGGAGAGAAGGAATGTGAGGAAGGGGTCAAAATCGTTAAAGAAGTCGGAGGTGGGGCCGGGGGGGCGGTAGATGACGGCTACAAGAATCTGGAGGGGGTGGTAGAGGCGAATAATGTGGGCTTCAAAGGAAGGGAAGGAAAGGGAAGGGGGAGGAGGGATAGTGTGAAAGCGACATAGGGGGTGAGAAGGAAACCGACACCTCCTCCTTTTCTGGTGAGTCTGGGGGAGTGGGAGAAGAAGAGGCCTCCACTGGAGAGAGTAGCAGAAGAGACCGTATCGTCCGGAGACAGCTATGTTTCAGTTAGGGCGAGGAGGAGTAGAGAGCTGGAAAAGAATAGGTCCAGGATGAAAGGGATCTTACTTAAAATGGAGTGGGGGTTCCAGAGGCCACACTTGGCAGCATCTGTTGAGGGAGGGGAGGGAGGGGGAAGGGTGCGAGGGGTGGGGAGGGTTTGGATTAGGATGAGTTGGTGGGGGCCTAGGCGGGGAGAGTGGGAAGAGGGGTGGCGATGGGAACGGAGAACTGGGATGGGGTGGGGACGGGGAGGAGGGAAGGAGGAGTTGAGGATTGGCGGTGGTACAGAGGGATCCTGGGTAGGGGGTGAGGGATGGTGGTGGTGGGGGGGGAGAGGGAGGGAAAAAGCTGGGTGGGAGAGGGGAAGGGGAAGGTGAGGAATGGGAATGGCAGTTGGGAGCAAGGGAATTGAAAGTTCATTGTGAGGTCAGCTGAGTGACAGTACAGCGGGAAGAGCATGGGCTTGGGATCAGAGATCATGTGTTCGAATCCCAGCTCTGCCAATTGTCAGCTCTGTGACTTTGGGCAAGGCACTTTAACTTCTCTGAGCCTCAGTTCCTTCATCTGTAAAATGGTGATGAAGACTTTGAGCCCCAGGTAGGACAACCTGATCACCTTATAGCCTCCCCAGAGCTGAGAACAGTGCTTTACATATAGTAAGCACTTAACAAATGCCATCATTATTATTATTATTTCCTCAACTTAAAATGGGGATATATTACCTATTTTCATGCCTACTTAGACTGTAAGTCCCTGATGGCACAGGCAACTGTGTCTTACGTAATTAACATGTACAAAGCCCAGCACTTAGAACAGTGTTTGATATATAGTAAGCATTGAAAAAATGTAAAAAAAGAAGTTCTGTGGGACTGAAGGTGGGGTGAATCCCAAGTGCCCAAAGGGTACAAAAGGTAAAGATCCAAGTGCACCGATGACACAGAAGGGAGAGGGTGTCAGGGAAAAGAGGGATTTATTGGAGAAGCATCTTGTAGAAGATGTGACCTTAATAAGGTGTTGCAAGTGGGAAGAGTGGTGGTCTGACATATACTGATAAGGAGAAAATTCCAAGTCAGAGGAAGGACATGGGAAAGGGGTCAGTGCTAAAATAGATGAGGTCGGGGCCCAGAAACAAAGCCGGCACCAGAGGAGTGCAGTGAGTAGGCTGGGCTGATGCAGGAGATCAGTGAGATAAAGTAGGAGAGAGTGGGCTTTATAGCTGATAATAAGGGTTCTCTTTTGGATATTGAGGTGATGGACAAATACTGGAGGTTCTTGAGAAGTGGAGAGAGGTAGGCTGGGTTTTTTTTTAGAAAAATGTTCTGGGCAGCCGAGTGAAATGTGCACTGGAATGGGAAAAGACAGAAAAGAGGGGGATCAGTCGGAGGCAGATACAGTAGTCAAGATAGTACAGGATCAGCATAGTAGTAGTTCGGATGGAGAGTAAAGGGCAGATTTTAGTGATGCTGTGAAGTTAGAACTGACAGGATTTGGTGACATACTGAATATGTAATTTTTCACATCTAAAATGGCATCCCAAACTTCCTGGGTGCAGTCAACTATTTTTTACTGTCTTAGTGCTCTGGGGAACAGTGCCCTTTTATTTGTGACTTTTCTTGTTCTCTTCAGAGACTATGAAACACCTTTAGCCAAAATGATAAATGCTTGTCCTGTTAAATGGGATCAGGGCATTTTGTTCAGGGACCCCTTCCTGAGACCCCATAAAGAAAGTGATTGGGCAGAGAAGACGTCTTATTTTATTTGGAAGTTTTCTTAATTGTTTGGTATATTTAGAAGAAACTTGACTTTTTCCTTAATGCTGTATTGGGAAGGAAGTTAGTGAAAGAGGTATTGAAAATACAAATACCTTTCCCTGGCTTGAGAATTGTTACTTTTTCTTGATGCTTGGGGAAATGAAAGGTGGAAGATCAATCTACAATCTGAAAGCTCGGTGCTCACAGGAGAATAGTTTGATTTCAAGTGTGCAATATTGCACTTCTTTCAGGCTGGTTTATAGGACAAGGTCATGGAATGAAGGTCTTACGGGCAATTAGATGCACCCTAAATGAAGATCATGGCTACTATGAGAAGGGAAAAAAAAAAATTTCCCAGATTTGTTCTGAGGATTTGCTTCTGTGTGACCTGGAGCAGCAATTAAATTGCCTGAAATATGCATGGTTTTTTACTACTTTTCCCTTTCATTTTTTCTTCACCCAATTCCTTCCTCCCCTTGTCCCAGATTAGATTTAAAATGTCCATGTTTAAAATATCTACTCTGTCTCAGCGAAGAGGAGGATAAACTATCTAATTTTCATATTATTTAGGGGAGAAGGGAAAGGGAATGTTAGGAGCAAAAGAGTGACAATTGACTTGAGGATCATGAAACAGGAGTATCATGTATTGTTATATAATGATAATGGACAGCCTATTCATTTCAGAGCAGTGTGAATCCAATTTCCCACTGGCTGCTGAACCAAATCAAAAGTGTTTGCTTCATGATTAGTAGTAGGTTATGGAGTTAATGGGACAATTTTCAAAGTCAACTCCCTCCCTGAATCCACCATTAATTGTAGTATAATGAAAATGTAATCTTTGGTTGACATGATTAACATAAACAGTTACAACGATTTCCAAGCTTTAGAAAATAATTGGCAAAGATCACACAGCACTGAATAAACAACGTGTGAACTTACCCACTGGTGAAATAATTGTAGGAATATGTACATACTTTCTTTCTGTTTACAAAATGTAAAAGCATGTAAAAGAATTTAGGAATACACATCTCCTGAGAAAAGTCAGTAGACAATTAACATTGTTTAGGGGAACTTAATTTTTATGAAGTCAGATTGTGGCTCAAGACTTTCAGAGAATTTTTGCCTCTGGCCTCCAGGCAGTGTAATTTTCCCACCAAAATACAACCTCACCGTGAATTCTAAATCCACTGTGAAATCAAACTGAGGTACTAATTTCATGGAGAAGAAGAGACAGTCATTACTTCATTAATGGTCACTGATATTTTCAGTATTAGTGTCACTTTCATGCACTTGCCACGCTCATGTACACAGTACTTCATGTCTTCATTGCACTTTAGGGAGACCATTGTTAGGGTATTAGGAAATAATTGTCCAGTAGCACAGAACTCTGAGGTTGAGAAGATGGCTTCTGTTCATGGGTGCAGCATCAGAAAGTGTGAGTACTACATCACACTATTTCCTCAATGTGGGACTTTGCAAGAACAGTTATTAACCACTGTATTACATTACAACTGGGTATTTGAGCCAAACCCTGTATTAGGCACTTGGACAAATGCAGGAAAATCAAGGGGCGCGGTTGGGCACAGACATTTAAATATTTGTACATATATTTAAATTATATATTATAGATTATTAATTTACAATATGTATGTCAGCCCCTCTAGACTGAAAGCTTGTTGTGGGTAGGGAACATTTCTGCCAACTTTGTGTATTTTATTCACCCAAGTGTTTAGTACAATGCTCTGCACATAGTAAATGCTCAATAAACCAAGTACTTAGTACAGTGCTCTGCACACAGTAAGCACTCAATAAATATGATTGAATAAATATATTTGATCAGGATGATGCTGTGGGATGGAGCCTGCCATCTACAACACTGTTTTCAGCCAACTGTGCAAACCAGATTCCTTTCCCATCGCCTGCAAACTGACATACAATAATTATTATTATTATGATGATATTTAAGCACTTACTTTGTGCCAAGCACTATTCTAAGCAGTAGATACAGGATAATCAGGTTGTCCCACATGGGGCTCAAACTTTTAATCCCCTTTTTACAGATCAGGTAACTGAGGCACAGAGAAGTTAAGTGACTTGCCCAAGGTCACACAGCAGACAAGTGGCAGGGCAGGGATTAGAACTCATGACCTCTGACTCCCAAGCCCGGGCTCTTTCCACTATCCTCATAATCTGTTTCTTCCCATATCTACAATTCATTTTAGTAGCTGTCTCCCCTCCTACATTGTGAAGGCCTTATTGATCAATCAGTGGCATTTACTGAGCACATACTGTGTGAAGAGCACAAAACTAAGTGCTTGGGAGAGTATAATGCAACAGTTGGTAGATACATTACCCATCTACAATGAGCTACCAGTCTTGAGGGGGAGACAGACTCACTATATAAATGAACAATTGATACTATATCATTTAAATATATGTATACACCTTTAAATGCCCTTGCCCATCCATGCCCCTGTTTTCTACTGTCTCTTTAACTGCTACTAACTGCAACCTAACCCATTCAGTGACTGGCAGGCCACCCCCACAGGACCGCCTGGTGGTGAATAAACTCTTCCCATTGTTTGTGGATATTATTCAAGGTTTCATCTAATTCATGGAAATTTCTGTAACCAGTCTTTCGCAGATAATCCCGAAGGCTTATTGGCACTATAGTACCAAACAGCTGGTGGAAGTGGCACTTTTTGAAAACACTAGAGTGCTACCAGTCATTTGTGCAAACAACTGCACTAATGGTAGCAGCATGGCCTAGTGGGAAGAGCACTGGCTTGGGATTTAGACCATGTGGTTTCTAATCCCAGCTCTGCCACTCATCTGCTGTGTGACCTTGGGCAGGTCACTTCACTTCTTTGGACCTCAATTACCTCATCTGTAAAATGGGGACTAAGACTATGAGCCCCATGTGGGACCGGGATTGTGTCCAACCTGATTACCCTGTGCTTGGAACAGTGCTTGGCACATAGTAAGTGCTTAATAAGCACCATAATAATAATAACTGCAACCTTTGCTGAGATCTTTCTTTTTTTTTTTTTCATGATATTTGTTTAGTGCTTACTATGTATCGAGCACTATTCTAAGCACTGGCTTAGATACAAGTTCATCAGGTTGAACACAGTCCCAGCTCACATGGGGCTCACAGGTAAGAGGGAATAGCTTTATAAATTGGGAAGTCAGCCTTGTCTCCAGTATTCTCTGGTAAGAATGTGTAAGCAATTCTGGGCTGTTGTAGTGTACCTCAGACATCCCCAAATATTGGCCAGTCAACATGAAAAAAAAAATGACCAAGCAGTGTGTAATCTAAATCTGGTGGAAAGTCTGTGTGCTTGTGTCAAATATAAGACATGGATAGACATAACCTCTGGGAAGTAGGTGGGCCCCGAGCATGATGCATGTAAAGGTATTGACAGAACTAAAGACATCCCCATAGAACATTTGCAGTATTTTCTAATTCGTGTACGTGTTTACATCGATTTGATGTCAAAAAACAGAGTTACAAGTTAGTATTAAATATTTTTGTAATTCATCCTTCACTCTTCTTAATTGTTTCAATCTGCACTTTGAAGACAAAATTCTTGTAATTATTCACAACTCCACATTAGCTTGCCTCACTGACAAAAGTCCAAAACACTCAACTTCTTTGTCAGATTCCGATTGAATCTTGTGCTTATTCTAGCATCAAAACATTTAGAGATTAAAAAATAATTCTATTCAATATTTTCTAAAGATTTGAAAAGATTAACAATAAAGTATGAATAAAGAAGTGTCTTTATGAGATTAGACTTGAAAGACTCAAACACTGCTGTCAGGAAACATTATGGTTGAGAAATGGCATGGATGGTATTTGTAAAATTATTATCAATCAATCAATCAATCGTATTTATTGAGCGCTTACTATGTGCAGAGCACTGTACTAAGCGCTTGGGAAGTACAAATTGACAACACATAGAGACAGTCCCTACCCAACAGTGGGCTCACAGTCTAAAAGGGGGAGACAGAGAACAGAACCAAACATACCAACAAAATAAAATAAATAGGATAGAAATGTACAAGTAAAATAAATAAATAAATAAATAAATAGAGTAATAAATATGTACAACCATATATACATATATACAGGTGCTGTGGGGAAGGGAAGGAGGTAAGATGGGGGGATGGAGAGGGGGACGAGGGGGAGAGGAAGGAAGGGGCTCAGTCTGGGAAGGCCTCCTGGAGGAGGTGAGCTCTCAGCAGGGCCTTGAAGGGAGGAAGAGAGCTAGCTTGGCAGATGTGCGGAGGGAGGGCATTCCAGGCCCGGGAGATGACGTGGGCCGGGGGTCGACGGCGGGACAGGCGAGAACGAGGTACAGTGAGGAGATTAGTGGTAGAGGAGCGGAGGTTGCGGGCTGGGCAGTAGAAGGAGAGAAGGGAGGTGAGGTAGGAGGGGGCGAGGTGATGGAGAGCCTTGAAGCCCAGGGTGAGGAGTTTCTGCCTGATGCGCAGATTGATTGGTAGCCACTGGAGATTTTTGAGGAGGGGAGTGATATGCCCAGAGCGTTTCTGGACAAAGATAATCCGGGCAGCAGCATGAAGTATGGAGCAGCATGAAGTATGGGCATGAAGGATGTATAGGCGTGATTGCATCTACCATATCTTTTGCAGAATGATGACAGGGGCAACTATACGAGCTGAATAATTTGGATATTTCAGAAGTACTTACTGAAGAACAAATAATGATAAGAAGATTCAAATTTCCTAAATGAGGACATGGTGAAGCTGAACCTTTTCAAACTACATAACAGGGTGAAAAAATCTTTAAATCAAAGCAGTAATTTTCCAAGCTTAGTAGATTCATTCATTTGTAATCAAATTTGGATATGGCCCGAAAGTAGGAAAAACTGAAAATAAGTAAGAATAGTAAAAATGTCATTCAGAGGGAACTAATCTTTCAAATGTGCAACTGATGCAAACCATTTTTATTGCAATGAACCTCCTAAAATGGATCAAATGGGTTAAATATTCAATTATACCAATACATCGAGACATTCTAATTTGTAAAAAGTGTTTTGGTGGCCATTAACTAAAAAGCATCCTAAATTTAGAAAAATACGTTACTGTAGCAATGTTTATAATCATTTAACTTTAGTGATAATGAAAGAAATGCTAATATGAGAGTCGGAGTAGTACACTTGAGTAATTAATGGTAGAAAAAAGAGAAGGTAATGCAGTTAGAATGAGAAAATAAATACAAGAAATTCTAACTCTCCAAAACACAAGGAAAGTTTACAGTAAGCCTTGAACATTGTGCATTTTTTGAAAAGTACATTCCATATCTATCCCTGCCTGATAATAGCCTGTTGTTGGGTAGGGGCTGTCTTTATATGTTGCCGATTTGTACTTCCCAAGCACTTAGTACAGTGCTCTGCACACAGTGAGTGCTCAATAAATATGATTGAATGAATGAATGAATATTGGTATTTTAAGTGCTTACTATGTGCTAAGCACTGTCACCTCCTGGGGTAGATACACGATAATCACAAGGGTCACAGTTCCTGTCCCACATTGGGCTCACTAAGTGGGAGGAAACTGAGGCATAGAAAAATTCAGTGACTTGCCTGAGGTCACACAGCAGGCCAGTGGAGGAGGCAGTGGATTCAAATCCAGGTCCTCTGATTCTCATGCCTGTGCTCTTTCCACTTGGCCACGTTGCTTTTTCAAGTAATTATTACAGTGCTTAAATGCTTAGTACATAGTTCACCTTCCCTGGATTGCTCAAAATCTTAGTTTGAGATTGTTGAACTAAATGGAACTAATTTCAGTCCTGCGAAGTGGAAGCTTTGTTGTCAATGAAAGAGTCTAACAAGTCCATACAAGTGAATGGTGATGATAATGATGATGGTATTTGTTAAGCGCTTATTATGTGTCAAGCACTGTAGATACCAGGTAATCAGATTGTCAGGCAGGTGAAAGACAGAGCTCTGTCTGGATTGGGAGACAAATGTTAAGACCCTCACTCTTAAGCATCATGTTGTTTAGTGACCTTATTAAAAGGAATTAGCACGGGACCAGGAGTCAGAAGGTCATGGGTTCTAATCCCAGCTCTGCCACTTGTATGCTGTGTGACCTTGGGTAAGTGACTTCACTTCTCTGTGCCTCAGTTACCTCATCTGTAAAATGGGGATTAAGACTTTGAGCCTCATGCGGGACAGAGAATCTGTCCAACCCGATTTGCTTGTATCCACCCCAGCGCTTAGTACGGTGCCTGGCACTTGCTAAATACCATAATTATGATTATTATTATTCCCTAGTTTTTCCTTAAACTACTATATGGACGAAAGGATCAAGCACCATTTATAGGGTTCTGTTTAATTTTGCTAAAATGGAGAAAAAATTTATAAAGTTTTCGGTAGGAAGGTGTCAAATAATTTCCCCAGAATAATGTTCTCATTGGTAATAGCTATTGCTAAGAAATGAAAATTCTAGATAAACAAAATTCTGCAATCCACTAGACCAACACAAGTAGCATTAGAAGTAGTAGTGTAGTATCAAGAAGTAAAATAACCCTGATATTGGCCAAAGGAAAAAAAGTGTCACTTGGAATACGACTGTGTTCCAGTTCCAGTTGTGCAAATAGAGGTATATGTACTAGGGCTATACCATCAATGGTGAACACTTTCTATCCAAGAACCATGGACATTCTCAAAAGAAATCTTCAAAAATAGCAGGCCAATGTGGGAATTAATGTTATTTATTGAGTGCTTACTATGTGCATAACATTATACTAAGTATTTGGAAGAATACAATACAACAGAATTGGCAGACCCTTTCCCTACTCACAAGGAGCCCACAGTCTAAAGGGAAAGAGAGGCATTCAGTAATATCTCAGTATATATGTACATAAGTGTTGTGGAGCTGTGAATGGGGTGACTATCAAGAGGGTTATAGATCCAAGTGCGTAGGTGAATCAGAAGGGAGGAGCAGCAGAAATGAAGCCTTAGTAAAGCAAGAACTCTTGGATGAAAAGTGATTTTAATAAGGCTTTAAAGTTA
Source organism: Tachyglossus aculeatus (assembly GCF_015852505.1). Classification (NCBI taxonomy): domain Eukaryota; kingdom Metazoa; phylum Chordata; class Mammalia; order Monotremata; family Tachyglossidae; genus Tachyglossus; species Tachyglossus aculeatus. The sequence goes on from NC_052067.1 coordinate 118,128,365, forward strand.
GGAAGAGTGGTGTTCTGAGGAGCAAGGACACAGTGGCTACCAAGGAAACTACCTACTAGATGATGACACTACAGTATGGAATTCTATAGTCATAAATGGGTCCTGTATGTAAAAATCCCTTGTGTGCACCCACTTGTTAACTGCATAAGCACACATTAGCAGGGAGAGAAATTGAAAGTGGCACTGAGCTAACTAACACTATGACTATAATAATTCCCTTCACTCACATTCTAGGACCTACATTCTCACGACTGAGACTCACCCATCATTTCCAAAGGAAGACTCCATCATCAGTAGAACAATAACATAAATTGGGCTACTGAAGATCCAGATTTCTAATGCCACCACTAAGCAATATTTCTTATAAACAAAGACTTGAGCAAAGAATATATTACGTTGTCTTTTACTTTCTTATTTTTCAATGAGAGTTTCTGCTAAGAATTTCCAGAGAATTTCTCTAGACTGTAAGGTAGTTGTGAGCAGGGAACATGTCTATCAAATTGTTCTATTGTAATCAATCAATCAATCAATCGTATTTATTGAGCGCTTACTGTGTGCAGAGCACTGCACTAAGCGCTTGGGAAGTACAAGTCGGCAACACATAGAGACAGTCCCTACCCAACAGCGGGCTCAGAGTCTAGAAGGGGGAGACAGAGAACAAAACCAAACATACTAACAAAATAAAATAAATAGAATAGATATGTATAAGTAAGATAAATAAATAAATAGAGTAATAAATATGTAGAAACATATATACATATATACAGGTGCTGTGGGGAAGGGAAGAAGGAAAGATGGGGGAGATGGAGAGGGGGATGAGGGGGAGAGGAAGGAAGGGGCTCAGTCTGGAAAGGCCTCCTGGAGGAGGTGAGCTCTCAGTAGGGCCTTGAAGGAAGGAAGAGAGCTAGCTTGGCGGATGCGCAGAGGGAGGGCATTCCAGGCGCGGGGGATGACGTGGACCAGGGGTCGATGGTGGGACAGGTGAGAACGAGTCACGGGGAGGAGATTAGCGGCAGAGGAGCGGAGGGTGCGGGGTGGGCTGTAGAAGGAGAGAAGGGAGGTGAGGTAGTAGGGGGCGAGGTGATGGACAGCCTTGAAGCCCAGGGTGAGGAGTTTCTGCCTGATGGGCAGATTGATTGGTAGCCACTGGAGATTTTTGAGGAGGGGAGTAATATGCCCAGAGTGTTTCTGGACAAAGACAATCCGGGCAGCAGCATGAAGTATGGATTGAAGTGGGGAGAGACAGGAGGATGGGAGATCAGAGAGAAGGCTGATGCAGTAGTCCAGATGGGATAGGATGAGAGCTTGAACAAGCAGGGTAGCAGTTTGGATGGAGAGGAAAGGGAGGATCTTTGTTGCGGAGCTGAGACTGGCAGGTTTTGGTGATGGCTTGGATGTGAGGGGTGAATGAGAGAGCGGAGTTGAGGACATCATTTATAGCATTTTTGGTGTCTTTTCTTCCATTTTGTTCTTATAAGTCTATTGTATGTCCATTTATTGTTGATGATAGCTTCCTTAATTGTATTATCTTTCTACAGGTAAATGTCACCTTCCTCAAACAGGTCTAGTGTTTTACCACAATCTAACAGTGTGATACATGGCTCAAAGTTCATAAGGTGATTGATGATTGCCTTCTTGTCTGATAATGACATAGCCTGAACTGAAAATACGATTCATCTGGATTGAAACATACTGTGATCACTGAAGCCCACAAATCATCAATGAACACTGCTTGGCACATAGTAAGCGCTTAACAAGTACCAACATTATTATTATGATGATGATATTGGCTATAGAGTAAGTAGCAATGGTGATTATGATATAAGTATTATACAAGTGAATTTAGTCATTGAGCTATTTATTAGTCTTGAATTCTCTTTTTATAGTATCCATAAGCAGAATTCATTGCCATCCAACAGAGACCAAACTTATAAGATACTATATCAACTTATAAAAGTTATTTACTATTCTATTTATTTTATTTTGTTAATATGCTTTGTTTTGTTGTCTGTCTCCCCCTTATAGACTGTGAGCTCATTGTTGGGTAGGGACCATCTCTACATGTTGCCAACGTGTACTTCCCAAGCGCTTAGTACAATGCTCTGCACACAGTAAGCGCTCAATAAATACGACAATGAATGAATGAATGAACAAGCAGCCTAGGGAATTATAATTTACTGTCAGTCCACCAAGAACTGTCAATGCCCTAGAATAAGAGGAGGCAAGTGTCATGTAGGCAAGTTATGAACTTTCCACATTGCTGTCTAAAGACAGCAAACAGAAAATTAGTCTACAGGCAATTAAGCTTTTTTATTTTAAACTATTGCAGCATGTTAAAAAGCAAGACTGGTCTTGAATCAGTTCTCCATAAGCAGTAAATGTTCCCAGTAGCCCTTTAACTGATGCAGCATTTAGAGCAAAAGATGAGAAGAATTTAGTAAGGATAAAAAAGAAGTTGTTAAAAACACATACAATATATGACTTTACCAATTGTAGTTACCTCCTTGGTGAATTAGATTATTGATTTAAAGCAGCATTGTGTAGTGGGTAGAGCACGGCCTGGATGTCAGGAGGCCATGGGTTCTAATCCCGGCTCAGCCACTTGTTTGATCTGTGCAAGTCACATCACATCTCTGAGCCTTAGTTGCCTCATCTGTAAAATGAGTATTGAGACTGTGAGCCCTACTTGGGTCAGAGATTATGTCCAATCCAATTTGCTTGTATCCACCCCAGCGCTTAGTACAGTGCCTAGCACATAGTAAGTGTTTAACAAACACCATTATTGTTATTATTATTATTAGCACGCAGATAATTTGTATGCCCCCCACCCCAGGTTCACCTCCAACTTCTTTAACCATTTTGATCCCTTTCCCATATTCCTTCTCTTTTTCTCTATGTCCATATTGATCCTTAGGGACTTCAATATCCACATAGATGTTCCTAATGACCCTTCTGCTGCCCTCCTTCTATCACTTCTCAACTCTGCTGATCTCCTGCTCCACCCCACCTTTCCCCCTCACCAACTTGGACACACATTCGATCTCATCATCTCTGGCCATTACACAATCCCTACCCTCACCCCCTCCCCGTAAATCTGTACTGTTTCCCCACAGATATTCCAATCTTTTCACTCCATTCAATTTTCTCAACTCATCATGCCCCACTTAGCCTCCATATCCAAACAACCTTCCTTGATGACCAAATAGATATTATCAACACTGCCCTCTTTCCTGAACTCAACTCGCTTGCTCCCCTATTCCTTCGTCGATCTCGTACCACTAACCCACAGCCCTGGATTACCTGCATAGTCTGCTTCCTTGGATATCTGCTCAAGCTGCAGAGTGTGGCTGATGGAAATCTAGAGCATGGTCTTGGGAATCAGAAGGATGTGGGTTCTAATCCCAGATCTGCCACTTATCAGCCTTGTTACTTTGGGCAAGTCACAACTTCTCTGTGCCTCAGTTCCCTTATTTGTAAAATGGGGATTAAGACTGTAAGCCCCATGTGGGACAACCTCATTACCTTGTATTTACCCCAGTGCTTAGAACAGTGCTTGGCACATAGTAAGCACTTAACAAATACAAAAAAAACCCCAAATATCAGGCTCACTTTATCCCACTTCAAGTTTATCCTTGCCTGCTTAAACTCTGCCCTCTCATTTGCCCGGAAAAATTACTTCTCCACCCTTATTGATACCCATGCCCATCACCCTCTCCAGTTTTTCCAGGCATTTAACTCCCTCTTCAGGCCTCCTTCCCCCTGCCTCCCCCATCCTTTACCCCTAGTGACCTAGCCACCTGCTTTATTAAGAAAATTGACTGGTGTGTAATCCCAAAAATTGGCCCTGCCCCTCCTCAGTCTCTCATCCTTTCGACCCCCTCTTCAGATATCCCATCATTTTCAGCAGTATCTCTAGAGGAGATCTCCTCCCTCCTCTCAAAAACCAACCCCCGACCTGCGCATCCAACCCCATTCCTTTGCACAATATCAAAACTCTTGCCTTCTCCCGTCTTCTGTCCCTAACAGCCATCTTCAACTGTTCACTCTCCAATGGCTTCTTTCCCTATGCTTTCAAACATGCCCATGTCTGTCCTATCCTAAAAAAAACCCTCCCTTGACCTCACGGCTTTCTCCTTTTATCACCCCATCTCCCTCTTACCATTTGTCTCCAAACTCCTTGAATGAGTTGTCTCAAATTCCTCTCCTCCAATTTTCTCCTTGTCCCCCTCCAATCTCGCTTCCATCCCCTTCACTCCACAGAAACCACTTTCTCAGAGGTGACTAATGTTCTCCTTGCCAAATCCAGTGGCCGCTACTCCATCGTAATCATCCTAGAACTCTCAGATGCCTCCAACACAGAAGACCACACCCTTCTCCTGGAAACATTATCCAACCTTGACTTCACTGTCTCTATCCTCTCCTGGTTCTCCTCATTTCTATTACCATTCTGTCTCCTTTGTGGGCTCCTCCTCTGTCTCCCCCCTCTAACTGTGGGGATCCCTCACGGTTCAGTTCTGGGTCCCCTTCTGTTCTCCATCTCCACCCACTCCCTCAGAGAACTCATTCGCTCCTATGGCTTCAACTACCACCTTTATGCAGATGATATCCAAATCTACATCTCCAGCCCTGATCTCTTTCCCTCTCTCCAGCCTTGCATTTCCACCTGCCTTCAAGATATCTCTACTTGAATGTGCTCCCGTCACCTCCAATTTAGCGTGTCCAAAACTGAACTCCTTATCTTCCCACCCAAACCCTGTCCTCCCCTTGACTTTCCCATCACTGTAAATAGCACAGCCATCCTTCCTGTCTCACAATCCCATAACCTTGGTGTTATTCTTGATTCCTCACTGTCATACAACCCACATATTCAATCCATCACTAAATCCTGTCAGTCCCACCATCACAACATTGCTAAAATCCTCTCTTTCCTCTCCATCGAAACTGCTACCACCTTAATGCAATCACTCATCCTATCCCACCTGGATTACTACATCAGCCTCCTTGTTGACCTCCCTGCTCATGTCTCTCCCGACTCCGGTTCGTACTTCACTCTACTGCCTGGATCACTTTTCTATAAAAGTGTTGAGGACATGTCACCCTGCTCCTCAAAAAACTCCAGTTATTGCCCACCCACCTCCATATCAAAAAAACCTCCTCACCATTGGCTTTAAAGTACTCCACCACCTTGCCTACTCCTTCCTCACTGTGCTACTCTCCTTCTACAACCACCCCACCACACACTTTGCTCCTTCTCACTTTGCTTTGCACTTCTCCAGGCCTCAGTTACTTCAACTGTAAAATGGGGATTAAGACTGTGAGCCCCATGTGGGACAACCTGATTACCTGGCACCTACCCAATGCTTATAACAGTGCTCGGCAAGTAGTAAGTGCTTAACAAATACCAAAATGATAATAATAATAACAATAATAATAATTATTATTATTATTATTATCTTGCCACCTGCCCCTAGCCCATGTCCTACCTCTGGCCTGGAATGCCCTCCCTCCTCAAATTCAACAGACATTTACTCTTCCCCACTTTAACCTTACTGAAGACACACCTCCTCCAAAAGGCCTTCCCAGACTAAGCCCCACCTTTCCTCTTCTCTCACTCTCTTTGGCATTGCCCTTACTTGCTCACATTAATCTTTCCCTGTCCCAGCTCCACAGCACTTATCTACATATCTGAAATTTATTTATTTTTATTAACATCTGCCTCTCCCCCTCCAGACTGTAAGCTCATTATGGACAGGAAATGTGTCTGTTTATTGTTGTATTATACTCTCTCAAGTGCTTAGTGCAGTGCTCTGCACACAGTAAGCACTCAGTATATATTATTGAATGAATTAATGAATCATGTTGAGAAAGCACTATGAAATTTAAAAATAAAATATCCAACAAGAAGTTTTGTGTTTTAAAATTTACAAATGTATGTTATTTCTTCTTAAAGTAGTATCTCTGAGTTGCATATTTTTATCATTCTGCTTGAAATTCTAGACTGTGAGCCTGTTGTTGGGTAGGCAGTGTCTCTATCTGTTGCCAAATTGTATTTTCCAAGCGCTCAGTACAGTGTACTCTGCACAGAGTAGACACTCAATAAATATGATTGAATGCATGCATGAATGAATGAATATAATGAAAGATTTTGGCCTTAAAGCTTATTCAGTCAGATTGTTTCCTGGATGAGTTGTAAATCAGTTTTAATAGTCTTTTTCACATTTGGAGAGTTGGAATTAAAATTCCTTCTGCAGGTGAAGAATCTGGTGGCTGTCGTCATAGTTGTTGCTGTTTGTTTTGTTTCACTTTTTTTTTCATGTTTTGTGAATGGAGCAGTCCAAACAGCACACTGCACTTCTCTGGTGATAACTTTTTCACACTGCCTTGTTCTTGTCTGTCCCACCATTGACCCCTGGCCCATGTCCTACCTCTGGCCTGTAATGGCCTTCCTCATCAAATCTGCCAGTCATGCATCCTCCCTCAAAGGCCTACTGAAGGCTCACCTCCTCCAGGAGGCCTTTTCACACTAAGCCTCCCTTTTTTCCTCAGCACCCCCTCCCCCTCTCCCCAACTCGCTCCCTTTGCTCTACCCCCACCCCCTCGCCCATAACACTTGTGTATATATGTACATATCTATAATTCTATTTATTTATGATAATGCTTGTTTACTTGTTTCGATGTTTATTAATAGGTAATATCTTCAGGCACTTGGTGAATAGGACTAAGTTTTAACATTTTCAAAGACTACAATTATTATTGTTATTATTATATTTATTATAATTTTATTTATTTGCTGACATAATTTTACTTCAGCTTGGCTGTCCACCAAAATGAATTCTAAACAACCATTTCCAGTCCTCCTAATGACGGCGGTATTTGTTAAACACTTACTATGTGCTTACTTACTGTTACTTAGTATTGTAAATGCTGGGGTATCTACAAAGTAATCAGCTTGTCCCACGTGATGCTCACAGTCTTAATCCCCATTTGACAGATGAGGTAATTGAGGCACAGAGAAGTTAAGTGTCTTGCCCAAGGTCACACAGCAGACAAGTGGCGGGGCTGGGATTAGAACCCATGACCTCTGATTCCCAAGCCTGGGCTCTTTCTCCTGAACTATGCTGCTTCTCTTTCTGCTGAGCCACACTGCTTCTAATGCAAGACAGGGAGCATTTTTTCTAAGGGCCAGTCACATTTCTCCTTTTTCTACTGCTGAAAAGTACTTAATCAAAGGATTATCTGTTCTAGAGTCTCCAGATCTGGATTTCATTAATATCGTAAACATATATTAATACAGTAATGTAATAAATAATATGTATAACTTTATCATAAGTAAATACTTATGTTAGTTTGGGATTGAAGAATCCTAGCAGAGAGTCCTAATTGCAGCCATGTTCCCAAATCATCAGACACAAAGAAAGGAGAGAAAGAATCATAGAATTACCAGGTAGTATATTATGTGTTGTGGTGAATATGGGAGAACAGAGAGAATGATGATTCAGTCCTCTAGGGAAACACTTCCTTGGTTAATTGGCAAACTTTCTGTTACATCTCTTCCTGGTACTTGCTATTCACTTCTTATTCTGAATCTGATTTTTTTTTTTTTGTCCACCTCTCCTCAAAGTTTCTCCTGCCTGCAAATTTTTTACTCAGCACAACCAAATGGGAAATTGCAGGAGAAATTGAATTGGAAGATAAGAGGAAAGTTAGGAAATAGTAAGTGGTAATTTATGCTGATAAATTATTCATGCCATTTAACAGCAACTGTACAGTGATATTAAAAAGGTCAACCTTAATGAATCAATGCCAGGATATCACTGGAGCTAAAAAGTCATATCTGCTTTTATGTAACAATATGTCTAAAAAAAGATTGGTTAAAAGCCTGGCTGAAATAAATGAAATAGATACATTTCTATGAAAATAATAAAAGGCAGAAAAAAATTTACAGAACTTTAAAAAGGAGTAACAAGAAATAAAAATAGAGTTACTGGATTTTACAACAAAACAACTCTTTTTATTGATAAATACTCAATCTTTTTTTCAAAAGGAGATTGTGAAAGGAAAAATAGTTACAAAAGGATATGTATTTGTGGCCAAAAATCCCAAAAGTGTTTAGAATTCCACAAAAATAATAGGAAATGTCAGTATTGATATAATAATCATTCTAAGCAGTTCATTCCTCTAGCATTAGTGTTGTTAAAATACTGAAATATTTTACAAGAAGAGAATAGAGTTGATCAGTCCATAATGTTTACTGAACACTTACTCTGTGCAGTAAACTATACTAAGTATAGTATAGTATAGTATAGTAGAATCTCCAGTGGTTGGCTATTAATTTTTGCATGAAGCACAAACTCCCCACTATTGGCTTCAAAGCTCTCCATCACCTTGCCCCCTCCTACCTTACCTCCCTTCTCTCCTTCTACAGGCCAGCTCGTACACTATGCTCCTCCACCGCTAACCTCCTCACTGTGCCTCATTCTCCCCTGTCCCACCGTTGACCCCTGCCCCATGTCCTACCTATTGCTTGGAATGCCCTCCCTCCGCACATCCACCAAACTAGCTCTCTTCCTCCCTTCAAAGCCCTACTGAGAACCTCCAGGAGGCCTTCCCAGATTGAGCACCCCCTTTTTCCTCTGCTCCTCCTCCCCTCCCCATTGTCCCCACTCCCTCCCTCTGCCCTACCCCCTTCCCCTCCCCACAGCACTTGTATGTATTTGTACACAATTATTACTCTATTTTATGAATATGTATATGTCTATAATTCTATTTATTTTGATGATATTGACACATGTCTACTTGTTTTGTTTTGTTGTCTGTCTCCCCTTTGTAGACTGTGAGCCCATTGTTGGGTAGGGACTGTCTCCATCTGTTGGAGACAAATTGTACTTTCCAAACACCTAGTACAGTGCTCTGCACACAGTAAGTGCTGAATAAATACAAATGAATGAATGAATAATCAGTCAATCAAACTGTAGTCTATTCACATGATTCTACATAGAAGAGGAAATTTAGTGATTCCATCCCTTAACATTAGGAAGGATGTCAAAAAATACAGCCATAACACAATTCTGCCTAATCCCTTGTTTCGCATTGGTTGCACTCTGTCATATTATTATTATTATTATTATTATTATTATTGTTGTTGTTGTTGTTGTTGTTGTTGTTGTTAATAACTTTGGAGTAGAAAATACTCATGCAGACTATAGCAAGTACAGACCAGTAAGGAGCAAGCTCACTGAAGTTTGGAATAGAATAGATTCTAGCTGACTCCATTGGGAAAATTTAGGAGAAGAATAGTTAAGAAGCAGTGATAATCAAGATTGGCTTTTCTTGAAGAATGTTTGAATCAGGATAGATGTGTCACACTCTTTTCTGTAGATAAAATAGTGCCTAATTCACACTCTTCAGCAGCTGTTGGTAGAGCTCCAGGGTCATAGCTATTGGTGTAATTGAGGGAATGCTACCTCAACAAAAAGAGAAGGCACCATAGGTGTCAGGTCCTTTGGGACCCCAATAGGGGTATAGGATATAAGGTATAAGGCCAGGTTAATATGGGACCTGGTGAAAAGCTCTCTAGACTGTGAGCTCACTGTGGGCATGAAAGTGCCTATTTGTTGTTAAGCTAATAATTAAAATCATGGCATTTGTTAAGGCCTTACCAAATGTCAAGAACTGTTCTAAGTGCTGGGATAGATACCATTTAATTAGGGTGGGCAAAGTTCTGTCCCATTTGGGGTTCACAGTCTAAATAGGTGAGAAAGGAGGATGTAATGGGAAGGCTGGGTGGAAGATGAAAGGCCAAATATGCGAGGTTGATGGAACACCAGCAGTTGTGTAAAAGATACTGATCACCCGAGAACTGAAGTTACTAAGTAAGGAGGTGTGGAAGAAAAACTGCTCAGCAAACCTCTTGTTGAAACGAGTAGTGACCAAGCAGTGGGAGTCCAGCAAGGAAGACAAAGGACAAGAAAAGGGAGCTACCTGACCACCTTAAGCTACAAGTAACAGAATCATCCAACTTGTATTGAGTCTTCTCTCCTGTTTTCAAGCAGGTTTAGAGACTCCCTTTTGGGCATTCCCAAAATGAAAGGGTAGGGAAATAGAACATCGAGTCTGCTCACCAGTGGGTTAGCAAGTGGAACAGCTCACTTGTAGTTCACAAGAAGTAAGTGGATTGGGTAACTTAGCAGTAAAAGAAACTCTTCTAACAGTTTTTTTAGCGGGGGTTGGGGCGTTGATTTCCTATTGTGAGAAATGTTGTGAGACTTGGGGACCTCTCAGACACTGGGGATAGACTTTCTTGTAATAGTTGGTCCTGGAATATTTACAAAGATAAAAGCTTCATTGAACAGGGGTACGAAAATCCTGAAAGTTCAATGAGAGCTATTAACTGGAGGAGTGAGAGATTGTTCCTTCAGGGAAGCAGCATGGCCTAGTGGCAATAGCATGATCACGGGAGTCAGAGAACCTATGTTCTAATCCTGGCTCCAACACGTGCCTGCTAGGCAAATCACTGCTATTCTCTGTGCCTCGTTTTCCTCAATTGAAATCTGGGGATCCAACACCTGTTCTCGCTCTTACTTAGACCGTGAGCCTCATATGGGATAGAGATTATGTTTCACCTGATTAACTTGAATCTACCCCAGCATTCAGAACGGTGGTTGACACATATCACTTAACAAATACTATATAATTAATGTATTACTGAGTACATTGTTCTCCCTTTGTAGACTTCAGAAACAGAGGACAGATACCAACAGTGTCCAGACCTCATAGGAGGAAGAAGAAAAAGAAGAAAGAGGAAAAGAATAAAAGAGGAAGAAGAAACACAAGCCATCAGTCCCTAAAAGGGAGAAGGAGGTATTGGAAGGAGGTATTAGGAGGCCTTCCCAGACTGAGCCCTTTCCTTCCTCTCCCCCTCGTCCCCCTCTCCACCCCCCCACCTTACCTCCTTCCCTTCCCCACAGCACTTGTATATCTGTATATATGTATATATCTTTGTACATATTTGTTACTCTATTTATTTATTTATTTATTTTACTTGTACATATCTATTCTATTTATTTTGTTAGTATGTTTGGTTTTGTTCTCTGTCTCCCCCTTTTAGACTGTGAGCCCACTGTTGGGTAGGGACTGTCTCTATATGTTGCCAACTTGTACTTCCCAAGCGCTTAGTACAGTGCTCTGCACACAGTAAGTGCTCAATAAATACCATTGATGATGATGATGATGATGGAAGTTGGCAATTCTCTTCTGTGAAAACAGAAACAGCAATATACTGGCTGGTACTAAATCACAAGATCCCATGAAAGTAAGCAAAGTAATTTCTGAGTGAGAGAAGTGATCTACCAATGTTGAGATTCTGATTGTGGTAACAGACTCCTTGAAGGAACAGTGTGCTAGCTGCCTTATTTGACATTTAACCAAATGCTTAGCAGTGTGCCACTTAACCTAAATATTTTTTTCTATTTCCCTAATTTTACATTAATGGTTCTTTATCAAAACCCCTTTGAAAATGATATTTTCTCTCTGCTTAGCTTCCTGTGGTGTGAATGGCACATGGTTACTCCCTGCTGGGTGAAGAATTATTTCCTTGTATTTATTTTGAATTTACCATTCTCAAAATTCAATGAGTGGCTCTCAGTCATGGTGTTGTGAGCATTCTGTGTTCACCCTGCCACATCCTGACATCCTCCAACTTAAATCAAGTCCTTTCATACTGTACACTTACAGATTTTTGTATCTGCATAGGTAGGCTGTCTGGCATGAATTGTCCAGATGAGAGATGTAACATGATCTTCATGAATAATTTTCCAGCTCCCAGTCAAACTTATTGACTGCTTACTGTGGGCAGAACACTGTACTAAGTGCTTGTGAGAGTACAATATAACAGAGTTGTTAGACACATTCTTTGCCCACAAGATTTAGAGTCTAATGGGGTAAATAGACATTAAAATAAATTACACATACATATGTAAGTGCTGTGGGACTTAGGGTGGAATTAATAATAATATTAATGATTATAGTATTTGTCAAGTGCTTACTATGTGCCAAACACTGTTCTAAACACTGGAGTAGATACAAGGTAATTAGGTTGTCCCACGTGGGGCTCACAGTCTTAATCCCCATTTTACAGATGAAGTTACTGTAAACCAGAGGTTAAGTGACTTGCCCAAAGTCACACAGCATTTTCATTCATTCAGTCAGTCAGTTGCATTTATTAAGTGCTTACTGTGTGCAGAGCACTGTACTAAGCTCTTGGGAAGTACAAGTTGACAACATATAGAGACAGTCCCTACCCAACAGCGGGCTCACAGTCTAGAACGGGGAGACAGACAACAAAAGAAAACATATTAACAAAATAAAATAAATAGAATAGTAAATATGTACAAGTAAAATAGAGTAATAAATCTGTACAAATGTATATACAGGTGCTGTGGGGAGGGGAAGGAGGTAGGGTTGGGGGGATGGGGAGGGGGAGAGGAAAAAGGGGGCTCAGTCTGGGAAGGCCTCTTGGAGGAGGTGAGCTCTCAGAAGGGCTTTGAAGGGAGGAAGAGAACTAGCTTGGCGGATGTGTAGAGGGAGGGCATTCCAGGCCAGGGGAATGACGTGGGCCGGGGGTCGACGGCGGGACAGGCAAGAACGAGGCACAGTGAAGAGGTTAGTGGCAGAGGAGTGGAGGGTGTGGGCTAGGCTGTAGAAGGAAAGAAGGGAGGTGAGGTAGGAGGGGGCGAGGTGATGGACAGTCTTGAAGCTGAGAGTGAGGAGTTTTTGCTTGATGCATAGGTTGATTGGTAGCCACTGGAGATTGGAGATTGATAGCCACAGCAGACAAGTGGCAGAGTGGGATTAGAACCTACATTCTCTGACTCCCAAGCCCGTGTTCTTGCCACTAAGCCAGGCTGTTTCTCAGCATGAATAAACAATACAAATCCAAGTACCAGTTGTGACGCATAAGGGAGAAGAAGTGGGTGAAATGAGGATTTAGTCAGGGATTTAGTCATTTCCTCTTGGAGGAAATGTGATTTTAGGAAGGTTTTGAATCTGGGGAGGGTGAGAGTCTGTCGGTTATGAAGAGGGAGCGCATTCCAGGCCAGAGGCAAGGTGTGGGCAAGAGGTCAGTGGCAAAATAGAGGAGCTCGAGGTACAGTGAGTAGGTTGACATTAGAAAAGTAAAGTGTAAATGTTGGGTTTAGTAATAAATCAGCAAAGTAAGGTAGGAGAGGGCAAGATGTTTGAGTGCTTTAAAGCCGACGATAAGAAATTTTTGTTTGATGTGGAGGTGGGTGGGCAATCACTGGAGGTTCTTGACAAGTGGGGAATTATGGGCAGGAGATGGGAGAGACAAGGGGCAAGGAGTCAGCAAGGAGGCTAATGCAGTAGTGAAGGCAGGATAGGGTAAGTTCTGTCCTAGTGTGTCTGTCACCAGTCCTTCTCCACCTTTTTATTTTTCAACTGTGAGCCTCTTGATGGACCGGTTCCATAGCTAATTCTCCCCTGCGCATTATTTCTCAGTGCTTACTTCAATATTCTGCACACAGTAAGTGGTTAGTGAATACTATGGCTTTATTATTATTAGCGATCGGCCAGACTCATGCAGTGACCTGCTACAATCCACTTTAGTGAGTATTTTCCTATTCTTATCCTTGAAAAATGTTAAAGAATTTAGATCTGAATCACAATCCACTTGAGCTGATATGATCTGGGCAGCACAACAGATGACTATACCATTTACCAAAATATTTGAAATTATCAGCAGAACTGGACTCTAGTAGCAGTTCTGGGATCTCGAATGGGGATCGAGGATCCCAGTCTCGAGAAAAATCACTACTATTCTTAACCTATTCCACAGTGGTTTTGTCATTTGAGTCAATAATGAAGGTGTCCAGTCTAACTGCATCATTCCCAATTAGTATTGTAGCAGAACAGTAGAAGTTCCAATATTGCAACATCTTTCCAGGATACCTTTTGCATGAGGATGTGATGAAAGACCTAGAATCTGGAGTTAAAATGTCCTTCCTATCTGCCTGCAACTGTTCCAATTCAATAGGCAAGAACATCATTAAAAGCCAACCAGGTACTGGATGCATGCTGATGACTGTGCTTTTGAGAAGTATAAACTAGAAAACATGCAGATGATTCTGAATTACAGTCAGCACAGTTAGTGCATTCGGTACAGTAATGTGAATTGTCAGTGAGATTCAGATTTATTGGCAGAGTAAGGAAGGGTAGAAAGCAGATTTCTCTACAGCCATCAAACTCCCCTGCTGAGTCTTTCTCACTACTTCCTCCACTTCTGGTTGCTTCACTGCTGTTAGACTAGGATTTTTATGTAATTAGGTGCACAAAGACTAACATTTAATAATCCCACCAGTAGCAAATTTGAATGGCAAAAATCTACCCTACCTTTTGTGGGACTACAACCTATTTTTCATTTTGATATAGGGTCTTAGCAACAGTCCACATATATTTCCTATTTCGGTAGTTAAAGATATTTGGCTAGCCACAACTAAGAGCTGATTTTTTATTGTTCTTCTCCTTGCTGTTAGACACTTTGAATTACTAGAAGAGTGCTTGGCACATAGTAAGCATTTAGAAATACCATCATTATTATTTCCTTATTCAAGGTTATACTTTGTTGTATGCATTTTTCCAGAAGGATTTAGTTTATTGAAATTTAAGCATTTAGTAAGAAATATACAGTATGCTTTTCTAACACACTATGGTAAATGGATTTTTATCTGTTTCTATCAGGGCACAATCCATTATACCTAACAGCCACAATCCAGAAACTAGTCAAAGAATACTTCAGTGGATAGTAGGCATTTTTCAGGGTAACACTGGTAAACACTGAGTAAACAATCTCTTACGTAAATGAAAGCTATCTTTCCTTTTTAAGACCTAGTCACAAATCTTCACCCATCTTGACTGAAAGTATGAGTAAAGATCCTAGCTGAAAAGAGGATAAACAGACAGATTCTCTGCATTTGTGTATGTGACTAAAATAATCCTGAATGTTTATTCAGAATGGATATTGAACAGATACTTAATTTTATTTTTCCTACAGTCCTTGTTATCATTTATAATATTTTATTTACAAATCCACCCTAGACCAAACTTTTCTAATATATTTTCTTTGCCATTTTCCTTTTCCTAAGTGTGTTAATTTATCATTCTTTTTTTGTCAGCTGTCTACTGTTTTACTTGAGGATTTCCAAAATGCCTGAAGGTATGCTGTCAGATCCAGATACTTGATTCAACTTCATAGTATCAGATGATTATTTCTAGAATTAAAAAAAGGCACACCACACTTTGTGGAGGATTTTGGCACATTTCAAAATACAACTTTTTTCCTTCTGCATAAAATGCCTGAAGCAACTGAAGAGGTTCCACGTTAAAGTTTGCATCCTTCATTTTAATATTTTAAAGTTTTTAAGTTATCTCTGGATCCATATTTAATAGAGTTCAAGATTCAAAAGACATTAATTAGTTACAAAATGAGTTTTAGGTAGTCCCTTCCTCTAACTAGGTGAAAAAGGAAAAAAAAAATGAAAAAAAGAAAAAAAATTAGATTATCTCTGACAATGCAGAGAAAGATAACTAAGGAAGTATATATTCATTCAGTAGTACCTATTGAGTGCTTACTGTGTGCAGAGCACTGTACTAAGTGCTGGGAAAATACAATATAACAATAAACAGACACAATCCCTGCCCACAATTAGTTCATTCATTCAATCGTATTCACTGAGCGCTTACTGTGTGCAGAGCACTGTACTAAGCACTTGGGAAGTACAAGTTGGCAACATATAGAGACGGTTCCGACCCAACAATGGGCTCACAGTCTAGAAGGGGGAGACAGACAACGAAACAAAACATGTAAACAGGTGTCAAGTCGTCAGAACAAATAGAATTAAAGCTAAATGCACATCATTAACAAAATAAATAGAATAGTAAATATGTACAAGTAAAATAAATAGAGTGATAAAACTGTACAAGCATATATACAGGTGCTGTGGGGAGGAGAAGGAGGTAGGGTGGGGGTATGGGGAGGAGGAGAGGAAAAAGGGGGCTCAGTCTGGGAAGGCCTCTTGGAGGAGGTGAGCTCTCAGTAGGGCTTTCAAGGGAGGAAGAGAGCTAGCTTGGCGGTTTTGCGGAGGGAGGGCATTCCAGGCCAGGGGGAGGATGTGGGCTGGGGGTCGACAGTGGAACAGGTGAGAAGGAGGTACAGTGAGGATGTTAGCAGCAGAGGAGTGGATGGTGTGGGCTGGGCTGCAGAAGGAGAGAAGGGAGATGATGTAGGAGGGGGCCAGGTGATGGAGAGCCTTGAAGCCAAGAGTGAGGAGTTTTTGCTTGATGAGTAGGTTGACTGGTAGCCACTGGAGATTTTTGAGGAGGGGAGTAACATGCCCAGAGCGTTTCTGTACAAAGATGATCCGGGCAGCAGCATGAAGTATAGACTGAAGCGGGGAGACACAGGAGGATGGGAGATCAGAGAGGAGCCTGATGCAGTAATCCAGTCAGGATAAAATGAGAGATTGAACCAGCAAGGTAGCGGTTTGGATGGAGAGGGAAGGTTGGATCTTGGCGATGTTGTGGAGGTGAGAACAGCAGGTTTTGGTGACGGACTGGATGTTAGGGGTGAACGAGAGAGTGGAGTCGAGGATGTCACCAAGGTTGTGGGCTTATGAGATGGGAAGGATGGTAGTGCCATCTACAGTGATGGGAAAGTCAGAGAGAGGGCAGGGTTGGGAGGGAAGATAAAGGAGTTCAGCCTTGGACATATTGAGTTTTAGATGGTGGGCAGACATCCAGATGGAGATGTCCTGAAGGCAGGAGGAGACCCGAGCCTGAAGGGAGGGAGAGAGAGCAAGTCCAGAGACGTAGATTTGGGTATCATCATCATCATCATCATCAGTCGTATTTATTGAGCGCTTACTATGTGCAGAGCACTGTACTAAGCGCTTGGGAAGTACAAATTGGCAACACATAGAGACAGTCCCTACCCAACAGTGGGCTCACAGTCTAAAAGGGGGAGACAGAGAACAAAACCAAACATACCAACAAAATAAAATAAATAGGATAGATATGTACAAGTAAAATAAATAAATAGAGTAATAAATATGCCCTTATCATTCACTCATTCATTCAATTGTATTAACTGATCGCTCCCTGTGTGCAGAGCGCTGTACTAAGCGCTTGGGAAGCACAAGTTGGCAACATAGAGAGGCGATCCCTCCCCAACAATGGGCTCACACTCATGGTAGCCCACTCATCATCATTCTTCCCAGCACTGAATACACGGCTTGGCAGACAGCGGGCACTTGTTACTCCTCTCTGAATGGCGAGATTAAAAATGGGATATTTTATTTGTGGATAGTCCTCGACCTGTTCCTTAACTGCACTTGTATATATGTATATATGTCTGTACATATTTATTACTCTATTTATTTATTTATTTTACTTGTACACAGCTATTCTATTCATTTTACTTTGTTAGTATGTTTGGTTTTGTTCTCTGTCTCCCCCTTTTAGACTGTGAGCCCACTGCTGGGTAGGGACTGTCTCTATATGTTGCCAATTTGTACTTCCCAAGCGCTTAGTACAGTGCTCTGCACATAGTAAGCGCTCAAAAATACGATTGATGATGATAATACCACTATTCTTATCTCACAAGCCCATAACCATGTCATTATCCTCACCTCATGTCACTCAACCAATACATTTATCTGACAAGTCCTGTCAAGCACCTCTACAATCCACACTTTCCTCTCCATACAAATTTCTTTTCATTCATTCAATTGTATTTATTGAGCACTTACTGTGTGCAGAGCACTGTACTAAGCGCTTGGGAAGTACAAGTTGGCAACATATAAAGACGGTCCCTACCCAACAGTGGGCTCACAGTCTAGAAGTCTACAGTCTAGATTTCCTTGCTTCCAAGTACTTATCATATCCTGCCTTGACAAGTACTGGCCTCCCTGTCCCTTTAACTCTCACATCTCCAATCCATATGTAACTCTGCTGACCTGGATTACTTTTCTAAAAAAAGTTCAGTCCACATCCCACCACTCCAAAGGAAGCTCCAGGGCTTGTCTGTCCACTTCCACATCAAACAGAAACTTCCTACTGCTTTAAAGCAGCCAATCATCTTGCTCCTTCCTTACCTTACCTTCCACCAGTCTGCACACTTCATTACACTAATGCCAACTTACTTTCACTCAATTTCACCTATCTTTCCCTGACCCCTAGTCCATTCTCTTCCCTGGGCCTGGAACTCCATTCCCCTTCTTATACGAGAGACCACTCTTCCCCACCTCCAAAGCCTTATTAAAATCACATCTCATCCAAGAGGCCTTCCCCAATTAATCAATCATATTTTATTGAGTACTTACTGTGTGCAGTGCACTGTGCTAAGCACAGAGTCAGTAGACGCCTTCTCTGCCTGCAGCGAGCTTCCAGGACGAGACTTATTCCACTGGGAATGAGACATGTTTCCACGTGTTAAAATCTCACCCTTAGTAGCCGCATCTTCAAATTGAACAGGAGAATTTGCTCATGGTGAGCAGGGAACATATCTACCAACTCTACAATTGCAATGTACTTTCCAAAGAACTTAAAACAGTGCAGAAGACAGTTAGTATGGAATAAATGTCAGTTATTGATTGATAGTCTAGCTATGGAGCTATTCAAGACGTGATGAAAGCAACATTTTTTGATAGCCATCCCATTTTGATCTGTCAATAGCCTCCCTAAAAAAATTTCAATATCTATGTTATAATATTTTCTTTCTTAGAGCATTTAACACATATTTATCTTGCAGAAATGTCTGTTCTTTTGCTCACAAGGTCATATAGTCCTGTACCAGATAGCAGCAGAGCTTTAACAGCAATAGTAGATGCCATCTTAGATTAATGTAGACATTTTTTTGGCAATTTTTATAGTTTCTCTCCCTTGTACCCACTTTAAAATGGTATTTCTTCGGAGTACTTTGTTCAGTTCATCTATTAATCCTTAAGAAGTATCTTGGAGTTATTTTAAAGATTTTACTTTTTCCTTCTTGTAAGTTACAGTTTTTCTTGCTCTAATTTTGAAGATCAGAAGAAAAATGTATTTTTCCAATTTGTACTCAGGAAAAATGTTTACTGTATATATGAAATATAATACCTAGTTTCTAGCATACAGCATCTTTCACACTTATCTTTTCCCCTGTTCTCCATTTTTCCCATCTCCTTTTCCACTTTATTCTTGCCTCATCTCTTTAACTTGTTATCTCTCTCCTTCCTTTTCTGTTCTTCTTTTCCTTTTCAATCTAATTCCCTTGCACAAAATTCCCTGAGAGTTTGGACCCTTCTCTTTGAATTGGTGAAAGGAGAATGGAGCATTTGTGTACATATTTTTAAACTCTGTTGCTAACCCTTACCTGTAATTAATTTAATGTATTTTTTCTGACTATATTATAAACATTTTGAGGGACAAAATAATATCTCTAACTCTATTATACTTTTTTCTGGCACTTATTGCAATATTCTCTTAAGACTAAGTGTTCAACAAATTGATTGAATAATCCTCTCTTGAGCCCACTGCACTCTCAAATTATCACCCATCTTCCTCCTCCCATTTACTCCTTTCTAAATTCCTTGAATGAGTTGTCTACACCTGCTGCCTCTACTTCTTCACTTCCAATTATCCTCAAACCTTGCAATCTGGCTTCCTCTCCATCAACTCCCCTGAAACATTTATTTCCAAGCTCACCCAATGACTTTCTCCTTATCAAATCAACATCTTTAATCACCCTAGACCACTCAGAAGCTTTTCCACTTTGGACCATGCCCTTCTTCAGGAAACACTATCTGATGTGTTTCTTCCTTCTTCCTCTCTTAGTCTCCTCTTTTCTCGGTCTCTTCATGTTAACTCCTCCTGCCTTCTATCCCTTAACTATGAGGGTCTCTCAGGTGATAAATTCCTAAATTTTGTAGGTCCGATTGGATTAAGGCTGTCCCCAAGCCCCTATCTTCCTTTACTCAGTTGAAGACGTTTATTTACAGCACACTTATGAGTCCCCCCCTTGCACTTTCCAAGCGCTTAGTACAGTACTCTGCACACAGTAAGTGCTCAATAAATATGATTGAATGAATCAACATAAGCCATTTTTTATTGGTTCCTGGAACATTATTAAAACACCTTTAGAGATGGAGAGGCAGAAAATGTTTCTGAAAAATCAAGTCATTATCTTTCCCTGTCACCACCTCCATTGTACTGATGTGTAGGGGTTTGGATCCAGGACCTAACTGACAACGAAGTCGAAAAACTTTATTAAATGTTAAAATTTCCCCATCCCCTGGTAATAGTGAGATCACTATGGGACACAGAGACTGAAGGGTGGAAAGAATGTTTCTGAAAAATCAAATTACTATCCTTCCCCAACCCCAGCCCCACTGCCCCTCCCACAGGAGGGGTTTGGAGCTGGAGCTGTCACTACTATGGCTCCTCAGAGCACAGAGCCACAGAGGGAGAAGGAGAGACAGGGAGAGGGAGAGAGAGATAGAGAGAGAAGGAGGAGACGGCAGGGGTTAACAGGAAGGATAGATGCCAGGTTCACCAGAACAGGAGGAAGGTAGAGAAACAGCTTGGCTCAGTGGAAAGAGCCCAGGCTTTGGAGTCAGAGGTCATGAGTTCAAATCCCAGCTCCACCACTTGTCAGCTGTGTGACTTTAGGCATGTTACTTAACTTCTCTGGGCCTCAGTTCCCTCATCTGTAAAATGGGGATGAAGAGTGTGAGCCCCCAGTGGGACAACCTCATCGCCTTGTAACCTCTGCAGCGCTTAGAACAGTGCTTTGCACATAGTAAGCGCTTAATAAATGCTATCATTATTATCATTATAAGGTAGCCTGACCCCCACCCCACCGCCATCCCTCCTCCTCATACTGAAGGTCTAAATTCGCTTTTGAGAAGAAAGGCCGCGTCCACCCAGTCCCCGTTCGGCAAACTAAGGGACAAAAAACTGAATCAAGGAGAGGTCTCCTCCATCCTTCCCGATGATCTAGGAACCCCAACAAAGAGCGACAGTGACCCACTAAGGAGATAACAACGTGTCAACAGTCATCCATCAACAATTGTTTTGTTTTGTTGTCTGTCTCCCACTTCTAGACTGCGGGCCCGTTTTTGGGTAGGGACCGTGTCTAAACGTTGCCGATTTGTACTTCCCAAGCGCCTAGTACAGTGCTCTGCACACAGTAAGCGCTCAATAAATACAATTGAATGAATGAATGAATGAACTAAGGACTTGCCAAAACTCGCCCATTCACTCCAGGCAGAGACTTTAATGAGTCGCTAATCGCAGCTCAGAATTTGTGTGGTGGCGGGACGGGGGCGGTAGCTGAGTCAAGCCCTACTAGAGAAATGCACCACAGCCCACTGGATCTACAGATCCGCTGCTGCAGCTCAGGACTTTCTTTATCTTAAGCTCTAGCCCCACAGTGTGTCTTCAGTCGCCTCCCTCTCCTGGACCCTGATGTCAGGTCTCCCTCTTCATCTCCCTCCCCACAGGCCAGCCCTCCTCAGTGCACTCCCATCAACCCCTCCCCTTCCATCCCTGTCATACTGTCTTCATCCCCCTCCCCATATACTGGCCCCCACCAGCTCCCCCCTTCCTATCCCTCACACCAGCCCTGCCCACCTTCTCTCATTCCTAAACTCCATTGACCTCCTGCTCCATCCCACCTCATCCTCTTACCAACTTGGACACATACTCTATCTCAACCTCTCTTGCCACTGTACAATCTCTACCCTCACCAACTCTGAAATCCTTCTATTTGACCACAACCTTCTTATCTGTCTTCTCTCCCACACACCTCCCCCCTATAAATATGTACCTATTTACCTTTAGCCCTTATACCCAAATTACCTTCCCTTGATGACTAAATTAACTCTCTCAACACAACCCTCTCTTCTGAGCTCAACTCACTCGCTCCTTTTGTCTATCTAATACCACTAACCCACAGCCCTGGATCTCCTTCACAGCCCATCTCCTTCACTTTTGTGGATGAGCCGCAGAGCACTGCTGGGTGAAATCTAGATATCAGGCCAACTTTGTCCACTTTAAGTTTAGCCTTGTGTACTTTAACTGTCCTCTGCCCCGCAAATTATTTCTCTACACTTATTGATATCCATGCCCATCACCCTCACCATTTGTTTCAGACGTTTAACTTCCTCCTCAACCACCACCTCCCTTCACCCCAACCCGGGCCTCCCTCCTCCCCTATCCCTTGCCCTCCAGTGACCTGGCCACCTTAACAAAAAAGCAAAACAAAACAAACCAAAAAACCCTCCCTTGACCCCATGGCCCCCTCCAAGCACTAATCCTATCCCACCTTGATTAGTATCAGTCTCCTTGCTGACCTCCATGCCTCCCATTTCTCCCCACTCCAGTCCATGCTTCACTCTGCTGCCAGGATCTTTTTCCTACAAAAACACTCAGACCATGTTTCCCAACTACTCAAGAAACTCGGACTGTTACCCATCCACCTCTGCATCAAATAGAAACTCCTCACCACTGGCTTTAAAACACTCAATTGCCTCACCCCTTCTACCTTACCTACTACCTGCTAACCTTCTCACAGAACCTCAGTCTCATTCATCTCACTGTCAACCTCTTGCCCATGTCTTGCCTCTGGCCTGGAATGCTCTCCCTCCCCATATCTGTCAGGTAAGTACTATTCCCACCCCTTCAAAGCCTTATTAAAGATATATCTCCTTGAAAAGGCCTTCCCTAACTAAACCCTCCTTTCCTCTTCTCCCACTCCGTTCTGTGTCACCCTGACTTGCTCCCTTTATTCATGCCCCCTCCCAGCCTCACAGTACTCATGTACATATATGTGCAATTTATTTATTATTTATGGTAATATCTGTCTCTTCTTCTAGACTGTAAACTCATTGTGGGCAGGTATCCCAAACTGAACTCCTCATCTTCACACCCAAACATTGTCCTCGCCCCAACTTTTCTGTCATGGTAGACAGCATGTCCATCCTCACCATCTCAAAAGCCTAAGCCTGTTTCCTTAACATTTTCCTTGATTCATATGCGGCCCAAGACAGGGAATTGTAACCAGATACATTCAGAATGGTGACATCATAGGTAACTATATCCAAGCACTCCCAAGCAGACAACTCAAATAATACCCACTCATGTGTAAATAGCCCACCTGGGTAGGTGTAATAATAATAATAGTAATGGCATTTATTAAGTACTTACTATGTGCAGAGTACTGTTCTAAGCACTGGGGTGGTTACAAGGTGATCAGGTTGTCCCACGGGGGGCTCACAGTCTTGATCCCCATTTTACAGATGAGTTAACTGAGGCACAGAGAAGTTAAGTGACTTGCCCAAGGTCACACAGCTGACAATTGGCAGAGCCAGGATTTGAACCCATGACCTCTGACTCCAAAGCCCATGCTCTTTCCACTGAGCCATGCTGCTTTGTGCATATTTCAATTCCGTGCATACACACAAACGTAGAGACAAATACACTTGTGTCTTGATTCTGAGGCCCGTGACAGGGAGTTGTAACTAGACACACACAGAACGGAGACATCATAGGTGGCACATGCAAGCACCCATAAGCAGATAACTCCAATAAGTTCACACCTATGCATAGAAAGCCCAACTGTTAGGGTGCACACATGTGCATGTGGGCACATGCACACACTAACACACACACTTGTGCCCCAGATATCCCACCTACTTGTACTTTGATTTTAGGGTTCGCCTCCCCTGGTAGAATGTAAGACACTTGAAGGCAGGAATCACGTCTACCAGCTCTGTCGAAGACTCCCAAGCACTTAGAATAGTGGTCTGCATAAAATAAACACCATTGATTAATCTCCCATGTGGCCTCTTAAGCAATGTCCAATCTGCCGAGCCAAACCACTCTCCTCTAGTTAACAAGGCAGGGGAAGGAGAGAGAGAGGACAGAAATCCAGTTAGAAACGAGCTGGCTCCTAACCCCTTCCCGTATAATAATAATTGCGGTGGCATTTTAAGTGCCCAGTTTGTGCCAAACCTTGTACCAAGCACTGGGTAAATTCAAGATTATCAGGTCAGATTCAGTCTCTGTCCCACATGGAACTCACAGTATAAGATGGCAGGGGAAGAGGTATTGAATCCCCATTTTATTATTATTGTCATTATTAATAATGGTATTTGTTAAGCACTTAACTATGTACCACGCACTGTACCAGGAGCTGGGGTGGACACAAGCAAATCAAGTTGGATACAGTCCCTCTCCCACATGGAGCTAATACCATGACTTCCGATTACTTTTGTTTTTCCAATTCCAAATGGCAAAATCTCCCTCTTATAATCACTTTTTTGGGTGCTGGTAGTTCTGGATGCTGCAGTGAGTCTATCCAAATCTTTGTGTGAGTGGTATAATTGTTATATAATCATGATGAGCTCATTAATCAATCCATGGTATCTAGCGCTTGCTGTGTGCAGAACATTATATGAAGCGTTTGGGGGAGTCCAGTACATCGAAGTTGGAAGACACAAGCTGCCCACCACATCTAGAGGGGG
Organism: Tachyglossus aculeatus; assembly: GCF_015852505.1. NCBI lineage: Eukaryota > Metazoa > Chordata > Mammalia > Monotremata > Tachyglossidae > Tachyglossus > Tachyglossus aculeatus. The sequence continues at coordinate 118,152,937 of NC_052067.1, forward strand.
AGACAGGTATTAATATAAATTGCAGAGAGGGGAAATAGTTGAGTGGAAGTGTAATTATTGATTCGATGACACTGTCCTGAAAGAAAAAGCTTTTCCCATTCTCACAGGGCATATTGTTGGAGAGATGGATTTGGGAGTCATTCATGTTGACGTGGTAGCTGAAGCCGTGTTATTGTTATTATTATTATTGTGGCATTTAAGCGCTAAGCGGTGTGGCCTAGTGGAGAGAACCTGGGCCCAGAAGTCAGAAGGACCTGTGTTCTAATCCCTGCTCTGCTGCTTGTCTGCTGTGTGACCTTGGAGAGGTCACTTCACTTCCCTCTACCTCAATTGCCTCGTCTGTAAAGTGGGGATGAAGACTGTGAGCCCCATTTGGAAGAGTGACTGTGTTCAAAGCAATTTTCTTGTATCTACCGCAACGCTTAGTACAGTGCCTGGTACATTTTAAGTGCTAAAGAAATGCCACATTACTAATAATAATAATAATTATTATTAATAATAACATTATTATTAACTGTCTCCTCTGTGCTCACAACCACTGCATTTCTGTACACCAAATGCATAGTTTACAGGTATGCCTGGAAGTACTGCAGGGGAAATAGGGAATGTCCACTGGTCACAGATGTAGAGGATGCAGAAGGGTGAAGAAGCCGGGGGTGGGGGGAGGGGCGGGGGAGAGGGCTTAATCAGAGAAGGCCTCTTGGAGGAGTTGCGACCTTAATAAATACGATTGATGATGATGATGATGATAATAATGCTTTGAAGACCTGGAGAGTGGCGGACTGGCCTATGTGGAGCAGGGAGGGAGACCCAGGCCAGAGGGAGGCGGTGAAAAAGGAGCCGGAGAAGCCGGCGCTGTTGGAGCCAACTGCCACCAGATGGCGGTAAAGAGGCGCGGAGGCCCAGAATCATCATCTGGCAGAGAAGCAGCGCCGCCTTGTGGCTACATCCCGGAAGGACCTGGCTCCAAGTCCAGCGTCGGCCACTTATCTGCGAGGTGACCCTGGGTAAGTCACTTCACTTCTCTGAGAATCAGATATATCATCTCTCAAATGGGGATTAAGGCTTTTGAATCCCATTAGGAACGTGGGCTATGTCCAAACAGGTGAGCTTCTCTCTATCCCAGCGCTTAGTACAGTGCCTGGCACATCGTGAGTGCTTCGCAAACACTGTGAAAAATGGTCAGTACCACCCGGTGATGGTAGGGAGGCGAAGACATCTCCATCTGGATATCTGCCCGCCATCTAAAACTCAATATGTCCAAGACTGAACTCCTTATCTTCCCTCCCAAACCCTGCCCTCTCCCTGACTTTGCCATCACTGTAGACGGCACTACCATCCTTCAAGTCTCACAAGCCCACAACCTTGGTGTCATCCTCCTCTCCCCCTCGTTTCCCTCCTCTCCCCCTTGTTTCCCTCCTCTCCCCCTCGTCCCCCTCTCCATCCCCCCATCTTACCTCCTTCCCTTCCCCACAGCACCTGTATATATGTATATATGGTTGTACATATTTATTACTCTATTTATTTATTTATTTATTTATTTATTTTACTTGTACATTTCTATCCTATTTATTTTATTTTGTTGGTATGTTTGGTTCTGTTCTCTGTCTCCCCCTTTTAGACTGTGAGCCCACTGTTGGGTAGGGACTGTCTCTATGTGTTGCCAATTTGTACTTCCCAAGCGCTTAGTACAGTGCTCTGCACATAGTAAGCGCTCAATAAATACGATTGATTGATTGATTGATCCGCGACTCTGCTCTCTCATTCACCCCTCACATCCAATCTGTCACCAAAACCTGCCGTTGTCACCTCCGCAACATCTCCAAGATCCGCCCTTTCCTCTCCATCCAAACCACTACCCTGCTGGTTCAATCTCTCATGACAATGGCGTTTGTTAAGCACTTACTCTGTGCAAAGCACTGTTACTGCATCAGCCTCTTCTATGATCTCCCATCCTTCTTTCTCTTCCCGATTCAGTCTATATTTTACGCTGCTGCCTGGATAATCTTTGTGCAGCAATGCTCTGGGCATGTTCCTCCCTTCCTCAAAAATCTCCAGTGGCTACCAGTCAATGTACGCACCAGGCAAAAACTCCTCACTCTCTGCTTCAAGGCTGTCCATCACCTCGCCCCCTCCTACCTCACCTCCCTTCTTTCCTTCTACAGCCCAGCCCACTGCTTTTCTGCCGCTAATTTCCTCACTGGGCCTCGTTCTCACCTGTCCCGCCATCTACCCCTGGCCCACATCCTCCCCCTGACCTGGAATGCCCTCCCTCTGCCCATCCGCCAAGCTAGATCTCTTCCTTCCTTCAAAGCCCTACTGAGAGCTCACCTCCTCCAGGAGGCCTTACCAGACTGAGCCCCCTCCTTCTTCTCACCCTCCCTATCCCCCTGCCCTACCTCCTTCCCCTCCTCACAGCACCTGTATATATGTTTGTACAGATTTATTGCTCTATTTATTTTACTTGTACATATTTACTATTCTATTTATTTTATTTTGTTAATATGTTTGTTTTGTTGTCTGTCTCCCCCTTCTAGACTGTGAGCCCGTTGTTGGGTAGCGACCGTCTCTATATGTTGTCAACTTGTACTGCCCAAGTGCTCAGTACTGTGCTCTGCACACAGTAAGCGCTCAATAAAAATGATTGAATGAATGAATGAAAAGCCTCACAGAACAATAGGTAGTCCCACCACGGGGAACAATTATTGAGAAAAGGGCAACCTCCCTGGCTAACGCCTGTTGCCACAAAGCGGCAATAGAGGCACAGCTGCCCCGAATCCCTATTAGTGGCACCGGGCAGGCTGCTGTGCTCAAACCCAAGGGCGGTTCTGGTTCCTGGTTCCAGGAGCATCTGTCCAGAGCAGCAGCTTCTCAGTGCTTCTCCTCGGCCTCGAGGATCATCTCTCTTATGCTGTGGGCAAAGTCAACTCCCAGATTTTCACCATTACTGAGTGGGCTGCATTGCTATCCCAAAGAGAAGGGTGTGTGTGTGTGTGTGTGTGTGTGTGTGTGTGTGTGTGTGTGTGTGTGTGTGTGTGTGATGAGGCAGCTGCTGCTCATGGGAGGACAGGGGCCTAGGCTTCGTGCAGGAAGCTAGTTCTGTCTGACTAGCCTGGGACTGAGAAGACCCAGGGCCTTTCATTCTGTAGATGAGTCAAGCCTCCCTAGGACTACCATTCATTCATTCAATCTTATTGAGCACTTACTGTGTGCAGAGCATTGTACTAAGCGCTTGGAAAGTGCAATACAGTCCTGTCTGCGGTGTCACTTCCTAGCCTCATTCCCCAGAGAAGGGACTTTTTTGAGCTTAATGTTGAAGCTTGTGGCATCTAATGTCAGGAGAAGGTGAGGGTGTCTATCGGTATCTCTACCCTATTTCTCTCTGAGAAGCAGAATTGTGCACATTCCTGTCTGAGATCAAATCAACAGGGGTGTGGGCCGAGAGGGCAGAAGGCAGGTATTGTACCAGAAACTGAATTCTATCCAGCATGCATGCAGTTCTGTCCCTTCAATCAGTCAATCGTATTGATGGAGTGCCTCTGGCGGGCAGAGCACTGTACTAAGCACTTGGGAGAGTACAGAAGGACAGACGCATTCACTGCCCACAATAAGCTTACAGTCTAGAGAGGACTGGAGTTCGTGGAGTAACAGAATTGGGGATCTGGGGGTGAGGAGGATATTGGGCAAGTCTTAGTAGGACATAGCAGCAGTCAGCTGTATCTGTTTGTATACATCCTCGCTTGGCATTAGGGTGAGTGTTTTAGGGGATGAGGAGACTAGTGTTTGCTCCAAACTAGGCTGTCTAAAACCCCTTACCCATCTCCCTCCTGCTCCGATACTGCTGATTTCTTCCTCCCAGCCCTGAGACTGATCTGTCTGGTAACACACAGTTCTCAGCTTTTTCCAGAGGACAGGATGGGAGACCCAGGATCTCGGCATCGGTAATCCTGTCATCTCTCCAGATCAGTTCCACGGTTCTAGATGAGGATTCCTGCCGAACCTGGTGGTGAGTTATGAGTCCTCTTTCTCCCCTCTCATTCCCCAGCAGTGCACAGGAGGACCAAGCTTAGACCATCCAACTATTACTCTCTCTACAGACATTGGTCAGTGTATCTCCCCAACCTGGAGAACTGTTCCACTGAACTGTGGGTTCATGGAAGTCAAGTCACACAATGTACAACCAGTTTCCAAGGCCTAATGGACAATTTGGGGAAGTCTAAGAAAATTGTGCCAAATTCCCAATCAGGATAGAAAATTGCCAACTCGATAGTGTGATTGGTAAAAGCTTCACTTGTGTAGAGGAAATGTTTGCATCTCTGCTTTATTTAATACTCCCTTCTTCCTGCTCTGGATTTCTTCAAAATATGTGTTTCTTTGGGACCAGTGGCTTCCTCTTGGGGAGAGAAGGGGGAAGGGGAGAGATGCAGAGTCAGTGGTAAGGTGGTGAATGTAACTATGTCCACTCCATCCCACTTTCTGAGAGGCAGAACCATGGGGGGTTTAGGATGAGGCAGTCAGCAGGGGGGATGGATGGGGAATCATGGAGCAGAGAAGGCAGGCGTTGTACAGGACACAGATTTCTGTCCAGTCTGCAGCCTTGCTGGGTTTCTCAGGCCCCAGGAGTACTGTCAGTTGTGAGGCTCTCTGGGGCCAAGTGTTAAGTGTGGGGCAGAGTATAGCAGTCAACCTGTCGGATTTTTGCCTGTACACCCATTCTTACCAGAGAAGCCAGTGTTGGGGAGTTTGAGGGGAAAACTGTGAGAAAGGAGAAGCTGCACTGTCTGCAAATTCCTTCTTCTCCTTCCTTCTTTCTTCTTCTTTCTTTCTCCTCTGCTTGAAATGGGATGGAGGAAGCCTTCCCGTGAGACGGCTGCCGTAGCCTAGAGGAAAAGTAACAGCCCCGAGAGGCTGGAGGCCTGGGTTCTACTCCTGGCTCTGGAGTAGGATCTTAAAAAGATCCTAATTCCACAAGTGTGATTAGAGCTCACAACTTTGTTATGCTGAGGTAACCTCCTCTCTGCTCTCCCATCCTTCTGTCTCTCCCGGCTTCAGTCTATACTTCACTCTGCCTTCCGGATAATCTCTGTACAGAAACGCTCTGGGCATGTCACTCCCTTCCTCAGAAATCTCCAGTGGTTGCTTGTCAACCTACGAATCAAGCAAAAACTCCTCACTCCAGACTTCAAGGCTTTCCATCACCTCGCCCTCTCCTACCTCACCTCCCTTCTCTCCTTCTACAGGCCAGCCCACACCCTTCACTCCTCTGCCACCAACCTCCTCACTGTGCCTCATTCTCACCTGTCCTGTCGTCAACCCCCGGATCCACGTCCTTCCCCTGGCTTGGAATGCCCTCCCTCCACACTTGCGCCAAACTAGCTCTCTTCCTCCCTTCAAAGCCCTATTGAGAGCTCACCTCCTCCAGGAGGCCTTCCCAGACTGAGCCCCCTTTTTCCTCTCCTCCTCCCCCCCGCCCTACCTCCTTCCCCTCCCCACAGCACTTGTATATATTTGTGCAGATGTATTACTCTATTTTACTTGTACATATTTACTACTCTATTTTATTAATGATGTGCATATAGCTATAATTCTATTTATTCTGATAGTTTTGACACCTGTCTACATGTTTTGTTTTGTTGTCTGTCTCCCCCTTCGAGACTTGTAAGCCCATTTTTGGTTAGGGACTGTCTCTGTTGCTGACTTGTACAGTGCTTTGCAGACAGTAAGCACTCAATAAATACGATTGAATGAATGAATGAATGAATCTCTCTCATTCAACATACATACTCAATCTGTCACTAAATTCTCTTCGTTCCACTTTCACAGTATCACTAATCTCTGTGCTTTCCTCTCTATCCTAACTGCTATCATGTTAATCTTATCCTGTCCTTTCTTGATTACTGCATCAGTTTCCTTGCTTACTCAACTGCTTCCTGTCTCTCCCCACTCCAGTCTAGACTTCACTCTGCTGCCTGGATTATTTTTCTACAAAAACATTTAGTCCATGTTTGCCCACTCATCAAGAACTTCTAATAGTTGTCCGTACACCTCTACATTAAATAGAAACTCCTTATCATTGGCTTTAAAGCACTCAATCACCTTGCCCTCTCCTACCTTACTCACTGATTTTCTACTATAACCCAGCCCTCACACTTCACTCTTCTAATGCCAACCTACTCACTGTACCTCAATCTCATCTATCTCTCTACCAACCTATCTCCTTTTCCTGCCTCTGGATGGAATGCCCTCTCCCTTCATATCTGACAGACGGTCACTCTCCCCACCTGAAAAATCTTATTAAAAGCACATCTCCTCCAAGAGGCCTTCCCTGTCTAACCCTCATTTCTTCTTCTCCTATTCCCTTCTGCATTGCCTTTGTACTTGGATTTTCACCCGTCATGATTGAACCCCTTGTACTTGCCCACCTTCCCTCCCTCCTGTCTGTAACTGCCTGTCCCTTCATAAACAACACCCACACATTTCTCTATTTTCAAAGCCCTGCTAAAGTCATACTTACTCTAGTAAGTTGTTCTTGACTAATCTCTCACTTCCAAACACCGTTCCACCTCTCTTAATGTAAATAGAAAAAATCAAATTATTCATTCACAATATCCTCACAATAGTGAAACACTAATTCTGTCCATTGAACTAAAAGCCATCGTGATACTGCATCATATTTTTATCAATAAATTTAATAATACACAACACTGGGAAGAATATAAGAACACAGATTCGAAATGGTAACTGTCCACAAAGAGAAAGGAGAGAACAAGAGAGATACATAGAGAGAAAAATCAGTGAAGGGGAAAGCAGGATAAAATAAGTAAACAAAAATTCACAATAAAACAATTTGGTATTGTTTGGAAGAAATTATTCTTGACCTCCCCACTGTTTGAGGCCAGGCCACACATTCCAAAGTGTTGCACCCTATATGTCACTGCATAAATGGGCAGATAGATTATTTCTCCTTGGAAGTGGTGTGCAGAAGGAAAGAGGCTTCCCCAGGCATTGGTCATATTAATAAATAATGATAACTGTGGTACTGTTGAGTGGCTTACTATGTGCCAAGTACTGTCCTGAGTGCTGCTGTAGATACAAGTCATCAATCAGTTTGGACACAAGCCCTGTCCCACATGGTAGCCAAAGTCTGAGAGGGAGGTAGAACAGGTGTTGAATCCTGTCATGAGCCCCACGTGGGGCTCGCTCCCCGACAATATCAGGCGCTCGACCTATGAGCCCTTAACCAGAGATTTGACTCCCTTATTATTAATAATAATAACGTTGGTATTTGTTAAGTGCATACTATGTGCATAGCATTGTCTAAGTGCTGGGGGAGATGCAAGGTTAACTCGGACACTCAAATGGCATGTCAAAAAGTAAAACCAAGCACCACTGTTAGAGTGGAAAGCTTTATTTGAAACTAAAACAGTGGTTAGGTGCATTTGCACACACACACACACACACACACACACACACACACACACACACACACACACACAGTACAACCCCTTTAGTTACCAATTCATTTGGTTTTCCCCAAGTCTTGGTGAAGATGATTGTTTCAAGAAGTCAGACTGCCCACAGCTTGTCATCATCCTGGTTCAAGTCTTAGGTGCTGGGCTGCAGCAGCCTTAGGTGTCTCAGGTGCACGGTGGTTCCACACTGGGCAAACTGGGAAAACTGGACCTACTGGGCAAAGAGGGCAAACCGGGCCAAAGGGGCCAGTTCTTTCCCCTTTTATCCATTGTTTTCTGGGGATTGCAGCAGAGGGGCTACTCAGGATTGCCTGCTGTCTTCCACTTTTTAGCTTGTTACACGGTAAAGCAGAGAGGAAGGTGACCTCTCCCCCTGGGTTTATCCCCCTACGAGCATAGCCACGTCTGGCAGTTCTTTTCCTGCCCAGCAGAGCAATTTAGCCCCTCCTTCAACTCTCAGCAAGACAATTTAATTCCTCTCCTCAAAACTCCTCAGAGAGATGAAACAGTTTCTCCTCTAAATCATCCTTTGGGCTTGTTGGTCCCTTAGTCAAATAATACAAGATGGAGTCACTTTTGCCTTGTTGCTCCCAGAGGCAAATAATACAAAATGCAGTCACTCTCACTTACCACAAATCCCAATTGGAAACTAAGGTGCAGAGAAGTTAAGTGACTTAACCAATCTCTCACCTCTATCATTTGGGATGCTGGGACTAGAATGCAGGTCCTCTGCTCTTTCAATTAGACCACACTGCTTCTTATCTTCCTTAGGAGTCACATGGCTCCCATCTCTCCTCTCCTCAAACACCTACTCCTGTAGGTTAATCATTTCCCACTTTACAGAACAGAATTTCCTCATCATTAATTCAAAGGCTTTCTACCAGATTTCTTATTCTTGCATATCAGGTTCCTTCAACCCCCTACTCCCCAGATTACACTTTTTGCTCCTTCCAAGTTCACAGTCTAAGAGTACCTCCTACTCATCTAGCCTACCTCTGACAATTTACTTGACATTATTCCAGCTATAGCTCCTCCCCATTCAAGTCCACCAGACCTCCCTTCTTCAAGAACCTTCTGAAATCTCATCTGCTCCAGGAGGCTTTCAATAGATTTTCTGCTCTCCAGACTCTCCAGGTCAAATCTCCTGACTGCCATTCAACTCTTCTGTATCACCTGCAGTAAGAACCACTTGTAGCTCTTCTGTGTGTATCACTTTATAAACTCTGCTATCAAGCATCATACATATACACACATTTCTCTTCCTATTATTTGTTATTTATTTTATGTCTTTCTTCTCTGGTAGATTAAATTGTAGATAGAATGCAGGGATCAAATCTTAAAACGTTATTGTTTTTTTCCAAACATATAGTATGATAATCTGTAAAAAGTAGCTTCTCAATAAAGAATATTGATTAATTGATTGATTGATTTTTAGAATGATATAATCATACTTGCTTATTCAACAATTTTAGTAGAATAATTAAAAATATTGCATTCATGTGACTTGTGTAACCTTGATGCAACCAGATACAAGGCACTACAGTTATGCCTGTACAGACTGTGTGAAATTTAAAGTTGACATACATAGATAATTTGAATTTAAATATTGGAGGAAGAATAATGTTTTCTAATAATTTTGGTTGTCTCCGTTTGAGTAAATTAACTTTTAACAGTGATCCAGTTCTCTATATTTCAATCATTCAGTCAATCAACAATGGCAGTTATTGAGCACCTACCGCATCCTGAGCACAATTTTGCTTGGGGAATATAATACAATAGAATGGACACAGTCTCTACTCGCAAGGAGTTTACAGTCTGGAAGAGAAGCTTCCAGACTATATTATATTTGTTCCAATCATTTTTATTCTTTGTCATAGATTTCTAGATTCAGCTTCCCCTATTGTATGAATCAACCAGTAGACCTGCTATTTGGAACTATGAACAATTAATCTTGCCACATATATTCCTTCCAAACTCCCTCTGTTTGCAGTGACAGAATCTTTGGCATCACCATCAGTTTCTGGCTGGGGACAAGTAGACATGAAATTACTGCTGGCTGGCCTAGTCCCTTTTCCATACTGACTACAAGTTTTTCTGTGGGTCTTGATGGCTGCTGCTTGCGGGCCTCTCGGCAGTATGACATTTTGTTCAAATCGAGCCATTCCATTTCTAATTGCTTAATGCCAGCATGGTCTGTGTACAGTGGTTACATTCCAGAAATCAACAATTCTGTTCATCGCTTAAAGTGATACTTTCTTTTTTCCCTGAAGCATGTTTTTATCCCAGCATTTCTAACTATTATTCCTTCAGTTTATAATGCAGAAATTGTTTTGGCAGACTGTCATTTATCCTTCTCACATCACCAGACAAATGTTACTGAGGTTTTTGTATGTGCTTTATCGACTCATGATGTTTGACAGTTTGCAAACAAAGATAAAGGTACAGTACCTGCTTTGGAGATTGGCATAAAAACCGTATTTTAGAAAAGCAAAAGCATCACATATATCAGAAGCAAATCTTAAAATGATCATTTTTCTGGCTTTTTATAGACTGTCAATAAATTTCATAAAGGCAAAGACCATTTGAGAAGTAGACTTCTGATAAATGTACATGGGTAAATATTCATCATTCACCTGGTACACATACAACATGCTGTCCTACTAAGTGTTGGAGATAATTTGTGGCCTTTAATTAATGTATGCTTTCTGTCCAATGAGGGACTTAAACTATGAGTGAGGAAGGACAGATGCATAGGGAAGAAATAACAGGCTCATTATAAAAGTGCATAGTTAGAAAGAAACAGTTAATTCTCTATTCTTCCAGCTTTTGACCACTTCAATGAATACAATCTCAAACTGTAATAACTTTACATAGTATAAACACTAAGAAGGTCGGCTTTGCTTCATAAAGGTAGATAGGAGATTGGAAACAGTCCTAGTTGTCAGGTGACAACTACACATATTCTAATAGTTCTCTGCACTCAGTTTCTACCCATTCTCTAATTCTGGGGTGAGGAAGACAAAAAGAGATTCTTTCCCTGGTGTGATAGAGAGGATTCATTCATTCATTCAATCATATTTATTGAGTGATTACTATGTGCACAGCACTGTACTAACTGCTTGAGAAGTACAAGTCAGCAACATATAGAGACAGTCCCTATAGCGGGCTCACAGTCTAGGAGGGGGAGACAGACAACAAAACAAAAATGTAGACAGGTGTCAAAACCATCAGAACGAATAGAATTATAGCTATATGCACATCATTAACAAAATAGAGTAGTAAATATTTACAAATAAAATAGAGTAATAAATCTGTACAGATATGTACAAGTGCTGTGGGGAGGGGAAGGAGGTAGGGTGGGGGGATGGGAAGGAGGAGAAGGAAAAGGGGGCTCAGTCTGGGAAGGCCTCCTGGAGGAGGTGAGCTCTCAGTAGGACTTTGAAGGGAGGAAGAGAGCTAGTTGGGCAGATGTGTGGAGGAAGAGCATTCCAGGCCAGGGTAAGGATATGGGCCGAGGATCGATGGCAGGACAGGCGAGAACGAGGCACAGTTAGGAGATTAGCGGCAGAGGAGTGGAGGGTGCGGGCTGGGCTGTAGAAGGAGAGAAGAGAGTTGAGGTAGTAGGGGGCATGGTGATGGAGAGCCTTGAAGCTGAGAGTGAGGAGTTTTTGCTCGATTCGTAGGTTGACAGACAGCCACTGAAGATTTTTGAAGAGGGGAGTGACATACCCAGAGAATTTCTGTACAAAGATAATCCGGGCAGAGGATTGAAGTATAGACTGAAGTGGGGAGAGACAGGAGGATGGGAGATCAAAGAGGAGGCTGATGCAGAAATCCAGTAGGGATAGGATGAGTGATTGAACCAGCAAGGTAGCGGTTTGGATGGAGAGGAAATGGCAGATCGTGGTGATGTTGTGGAGGTGAGACCAGCAGGTTTTGGTGATGGACTGGATATGTGGGGTGAACGAGAGAGCGGAGTCGAGGATGACACCAAGGTTGCGGGCTTGTGAGACGGGAAGGATGGTAGTGCTGTCTACAGTGACAGGAAAGTCAGGGAGAGGACAGGATTTGGGAGGGAAGATAAGGAGTTCTGTCTTGGATGTATTGAGTTTTAGATGATGGGCAACCATCCAGATGGAGATGTCCTGAAGGCAGGAGGAGATGCGAGCCTGGAGGGAGGGAGAGAGAGCAGGGGCAGAGCTGTAGATTTGCGTATCATCAGCATAGAGATGATAGTTGAAGCTGTGGGAGCCAATGAGTTCACCAAGGGAGTGAGTGTAGATAGAGAACAGAAAGGGACCAAGAACTGACTCTTGAGGAATCCCTACTGTAAGGGGTTGGGAAGGGGATGATATATTTTTTCCTCTCACATTTTTTGTGACCAATCATTCATGTAAAGCCTCTCTCTATATTTCTTGGGTGTGTCATATATGGGCTATTTCTTGTTGAGCTGCTTTAGTGGATGTTTCTTTCACATCATGAGACCCAAATTAAATCTGATTGGCATCACCGGAAGTAGCTCATTGAGGAGCGAACAACACAGTCTCCATTAAAGATAAAAATTAAGTATTCTGAGAAAAATATATACCAAGATTAAACTAGGTGCCTTAGTGATCCAGTCAAGTAAATTTTTCTGCTGCATATTTTATGTACTTGCCTATGTTTGGTATCTTTTGCTCTTACCTTTAAGCTTCCCTAGCAGTGCTGCTAGCTTTCCAATGAAACGATATTCAGAAACAGTCAGTGCCAGTATTAAAGGGTCATTCATTGGTGTTCACCTTTTAGGCAGGCCAGTCTTTCTTGATAATAATAATAATAATGATAATAATATTTGTTAAGCACTTACTATGTGCAAAGCACCGTTCTAAGCACTGGGGGGATACAAGGTGATCAGGTTGTCCCACATGGGGCTCAGTCTTAACCCCCATTTTATGGATGAGGTCACTGAGGCACAGAAAAGTTAAGTGACTTGCCCAAAGTCACACAGCTGACAAGCAGCGGAGTCAGGATCAGAACCCATAAACTCTGACTCCCAACCCGTGCTCTTTTCAGTGAGCCACGCTGCTTCTCTAGAACACAAACCTTTTCAATCAGGGACAATTACGCTATAGAGGAACAGTAGAATCAATTCCTTATGGGACAAATCCAAAAAAAAGAGGAAATTATTAAAGTGGCGGATCTACAGATTGACAGGTAGTGATTTAAACATAATAAATGACACTGATTTAGTCCTTACTGTGTGCCAAACACTGTTCTGGGTGCTTAGGAGATTACAGTATGGCAGAGTAGTCATGATCCCTCTGCTTCAAAGAAGTTTACAGAGTTGGGGGGAGGCAGACATTCAGATAAATTGCGTATAGGGAAATGGATAATATTAACAACAATAATAATATATTTGTTAATCACTAATTATGTGTCAAGCACTGTTCTAAATGCTGGGGTAGATAAATTTTATCAGCTTAGGTACATAGTCTTAGTAGAAGAGAGAAAAGGTATTGATGCTGTGGGACTGTGGTAATAGTGACTATCAAGTGACTAAGCAATACAGATCAAAGTGCATAATAACAATAATAATGGCATTTATTAAGCTCTTACTACGTGCAAAGTACTGTTCTAAGCACTGGGGAAATTACAAGGAAATCAGGTTGTCCCATGGGGGTCTCACAGTCTTAATCCCCATTTTACAGATCAGGTAACTGAGGCACAGAGAAGTTAAGTGACTTGCCCAAAGTCACACAGCTGACAATTGGCAGAGTGGGATTTGAACCCATGACCTCAGACTCCAAAGCCTGTGCTCTTTCCACTGAGCCATGCTATTTCCCATAAGCAACATAGAAGGCAGGCAAATAAGAAAATATGACTTTTGGAGTAGGTATGCTTTTATTAGGGCTCTGAATGTGAAGAGGGGTGGTCTGTCAGGTGAAAGAAGGAAGAAGTTCCAGACAAGAGTGAGGATGTGGGCAAGGGGTTAGTCGCAAGATTGATGAGATTGAGGTACAGAGAATAGGCTGGGCTGTAGAAGGAGAGAAGGAAGGTGAGGTAGGAGGGAGCGAGGTGATGGAGAGCTTTGAAGCCAAGAGTGACGAGTTTTTGCTTGATCCGTAGTTTGACAGGCAGCCACTGGAGATTTTTGAGGAGGGGAGTATAATGCCCAGAGCGTTTCTGTAGAAAAAATAATCCAGGCAGCTGAGTGAAGTATAGCCTATTACTCCCCTCCTCAAAAATCTCCAGTGGCTGCCTGTCAACCTATGAATCAAGCAAAAATTCCTCACCCCTTGCCATTGGATTTGGCAAGAAGGAGGTCATTGGTGGCTTTTGAGAGGACATTTTCAGTGCAGTGTAGGGGATGGATGCCAGATTGGAGGGGGTCTAGGAGGGTTGGAGTTGAGGAATTTGAGGCAGCGAGTGTAGACAACTTGTTCTGGGAGTTTGGAAGGAGGGAGATAGGGTGATAACTGGAAGGGGCAGTAGGATCAAGAGGGTTTTTTAGGATGGGGGAGATGTGGGCATGTTTGAAAGCAGAGGAGAAGGAAACCAGTGGAGAGTGAGAAGTTGAAGATGGAAGTTAAGGAGGGGAGGAGGAAAGGGGCAAGTGTTTTCATAAGATGAGATGGAATGGGGTCCGAAGCACAGGTGGATGGAATGGCACTTGAGAGGAGGGAGGAGATCTCATCTGAAGATACTGCTGGGAAGGATGGGAGACTAGCAGAGAGGGTTGAGAGTGGGAAGGATGGAGAAGGGGGAGGGGTGACTTTGGGGAGCTCAGACCTGATGGAGTTAGTTTTAAAAATAATAATGATGGCATTTATTAAGTGCGTACTATGTGTAAAGCACTGTTCTAAGCACTGGGAGATGAGGTAATTGAGGCACAGATAAGTTGTGTCTTGCCCAAAGTCACACAGCTGACAATTGGCGGAGCTGGGATTTGAACCCATAACCACTGACTCCAAAGCCCGTGCTCTTTACACTGAGCCACGCTGCTGCTTTTACTAATGAATTAGGAGGCCAGATCACTGGGGGTGAGGGATGGAGGAAGGGGAGGAACAGGGGGCCTGAGGAGGGAGTTAAATGTACTGAATAGCTGACGGGGATGATGGGCATGGGTGTCAGTAAGGGAGGAAAAATAGTTTGGCTTGGCAGAGGAGAGGGCAGAGTTAAGGCCCCCTGTTAACAGATAACAGAGTTATCTGTTAAGTGTTTACTATGTGCCAGGCATTGTGCTAAGCCCTGGGGTAGATACAAGCTAATCAGGCTGGACAAAGTCCATGTCTCACATGGGGTCACAGTATTAATATCCATTTTACAGATGAGGTAACTGAGAAACAGAGAAGTTAAGTAACATGCCCAAAGTCACACAGCAGAGAAGTGATGGAGCCAGGATTAAAACACAGGTCCTTCTGACTCACAGGCTCATTTTCTATCCACTAGGCCAGCTATGGTGAACATTCTATGTGCCTACATATTCATGTCCTTCATTTTCCAAGATGATTTTACCTGATGAAGAAATACTACCTATTACATACCAATGTTTGACCATTAATAATAATAATAATGATAATAATGGCATTTATTAAGTGCTTACTATGTACAAAGCCCTGTTCTAAGTGCTGGGGAAGTTACAAGATGATCAGGTTTTCCCACAGGGGGCTCACAGTCTTAATTTCCCTTTTACAGATGAGGTAACGGGCACAGAGAAGTTAAGTGACTTGCCGAAAGTAATACAGCTGACAATTGGCAGAGCCGGGATTTGAACCCATGACCTCTGACTCCAAAGCCCGTGCTCTTCCCACTGAGCCACGCTGCTTCTCTTAGTGCATTAGTGCACTGTTATTGCACTGGTTCAATTTGCTCTTTACAGAGCCACTCTGTTTTCTACATTGCTTTCTAGAATTCTGATCTTTTTGAAGTTTCCACACAAGGGGGTTATCCTCAACTTGAATATTAAATCTTGAAGCCTCATTATCCCAAAGAATACAGTCATTTTCTTGTTTCAGTTGTGTACTTCATCTGTACTTGCATTAGGGCAAGCAAGTACTGAATCAGTGTTTTTCCAAACTTACTGTCACTCCACAGTTCTGCGCTGATTCTGCAAAGCAGTTGATAATCATCAACATTTCTAAATGTGTAGAGCACAGTCATCAGCAATAAATACCATCTAAATAATTGTCTCCAAATTCCAATGATATGCGTAGCCTGTTAGGAGAGTTTTTTGAAAAATTGTAAATGTATTCTGACACCAGCTTCCAGATCCGCTGTAGCACTACAAATATGGGAGCAGAGGTTAAACAGGATGAAATTACCACACAACTCTGCTTATCCTGACAACGATGGGAAGAGGGTCAGGCAGGATCAACTATAATTCTACCAGCTACGCTATTATGGGACCATGTTGGCATTTCAGTGAACCTTTCATGGCAGCTAAATTTACCTCAGTACCATTTGATTACCGTATTTGTTTGACTCTGAATTGCATTGAACAACTGTATTACCTCAATAACTATTAAATTATTCCACACTTACAATTATCTCATACTTCAGATTTCATTTGACACGACATTGCTAACAATCATTATTTACCTTCTAGTATTGATAGAAACAGGTTCATTCTGCCTCCCAATTTAATGATGCCCTTTATGTAAGTTGGGCTATTGTTCTATTGCTTTCTCAGTAGAACTTTCTTAATATTGATCTACCTAACTCTTCTAAGTTCTAATGGATGTCCAATGTAAACCCCACGTCACTTTCTTCTTCCTGCTCCGGATGAACCTGTGGAGCTGGGGAGTGGGATGCAGAGGCACCCACAGATGCAGGAGAGCCCCCTCCTCAGAGGTCTGGCCTGAGCCAAGACCGCCAAGGAGATGGGAAAGGTGGCGGGCGGGGCAATGGCCCTGTGGTGGCTTTGACACTGGACTTTTTGGGCTGTGTTGTGAATTCCCAGCGAGCCAACAGCAAGAAAGCCAACCTGAAGAACACTGTGGCATTTTTGTTCCTCTGTAATATTTCGGTAAGAGGCTTCAGTAATATAACTACTGTCTACTTGTTTTGTTTTGTTGTCCGTCTCCCCCTTCTAGACTGTGAGCCCATTGTTGGGTAGGGGCCGTCTCTATATGTTGCTGACTTGTACTTCTCAAGCGCTTAGTACAGTGCTCTGCACAAAGTAAGTGCTCAATAAATACGATTGAATGAATGAAGGAACGTTTCAAATGGCCTCAGGCTTACAAGAACTATGTCATATACTATGATTAGAGGCTGTTTCTAGGAGAAACAGCATTACATGCAAATTTGGGTAGGATGTGCTGGATGTGTCTGATTTGCAGTATGCTTAATGGTTAGAGCATGGGCCTAAGCAAGGGTCAGAAGGACATGTGTCCTAATCCTGGCTCCACCACATGTCTGCTGTGTGACTTTGAGCAAGTCACTTAACTTCTCTGTGCCTCAGTTACCTCATCTGTAAAATGGGGATTAAGAGTGTGAGACCCATTTAGGACAGGGATTGTGTCCAACCTGATTTGCTTGTATGTGCCCCAGTTCTTAGAACAATGCCTGGAACATATTAAGTGCTTTACAAATAACATAATTATCATTATTGCCCTCTCACCTGGCAACAGGTCCAAATTACCTTGCATCTTCATCCTTGTCCATCCCTGACACCTGGATCCCCAGACCTTACTTCTTCCCCTGCTTTTTCACAATAACAATGTATGATTTCCTTTTCTCTGGACCTAACTCTAGTCCTTGATTACTACCAACCCTACAGTTCATATCTCCTGATGGTGATGTAATGGACCCCAGAATTTTTTGCTGATCTATTTCCTGAAACAGTGTAACCCATTAATTCTTCTTGTGAGGGTGGAAGGAGTAAATCCCAAATTTTAGCCAAGCTGAAATGTAACCGAATTATCTCCATACTTAAAGTAGTGTAACAATTTCTGCTTGGATAAAATCTTTTGGATATTTGAAATACCAGTTTGATCTATGGAATCCACATTTTCAATTTGTGAAACCGATTGCAACTGATGATCGTCCAAGTAAGGGTAAAGGAAGTACGGAACCGAAGAGGTGTCTAATTCCTTTTCTAGGATGTCTTCAAGTGGAATCTTATGAAACAACCTGAGTGTATGCTCTATCATTCACTCATTAATCAATCATATTTATTAAGTGCTTATTCCAAGCAGAGCCTTATACTTAGTCATTTCTGGCTCTACTGCTTATCCCTGTTCTTTTCCCACTAAAATCCACTAGTACACTCCATTCGTCTCAAACCAACTTTCTCAACTGTACTCATACCCAACTCTCCCTACCAGCCTCTTCCTCACACCCTCTCTCCTGTCTTCCTTCATCTAACTCTCCCTCCTACTTCATGTCTGGAAGATCACTGCTTTTCCTATCTTCAAAGCTCTTCATTCAATTAATCAATCACTCACATTTATTGTGTGCTTACTGTGTGCAGAGCACTGCACTAAGAGTTTGAGAGAGTATAATATAACAGAGCAGATAGACATGTTCCCCGTCCATGACAAATTACTTCTGTCCTCCAGGACCTCTTCCCTGAATAATCCCAGATCCCCTCATTTTATTTCCAAAATAATTTGCAACTTAAGTCCTTATGTGTTATTTAAGCCTTTAGATATTTCCCTAGCACCACCAGATTTTATGTACATACCATTAATCAATCAATCATATTAACTGAGTGCTTTTTGTCTGCAGAGCACTATAGTAGCACTTGAGAGAGAACAGTTTAACAGAGGTAGTAGATACATTCACTGCCTGCAATGAGTTTACATTCTTGAGGGGGGGAAAGTCATTAATATAAATAAATAAATTGTGGATATGTTCACAAGTGTGCAGGGCTGAGGGAGTGGTGAATGAAGGGTACAAATCATAGTGCATGGGTGAAGCAGAAGGGAGTAGGAGAGGGGGAAATGAAGACCTAATTGGGGAAGGCCTCTTGGAGAAGATGTGCTTTCAGTAAGGTTTTGTAGATAGGGAGAGTGACCCTCTGTTGGATATGAAGAAGGGGAGCATTCCAGGCCCAAAGCAGGATGTGGGTGAAAGGTTGGTGGCAAGATAGAGTACAGTGAGTAGATTGGCATTAGAAGAGAGAAATGTGCAGGCTGGGTTGAGTAGGTAAGCAACAAGTTAAGTTAGGAGACAAGTTTATTGAGTGCGTTCAGGTAAGGAGTATGTGAAGGTGGACGGACAACCACTTAGAATGTGTTGATTTTCCCTCCCTGTAACTAATTTTAGTGTTTGTCTCTCCCACAAGATCTTTAGCCTCCTTGAGGGCAGGGATCACGTCTACCAACTATTTTTTACTCCCCCAAACAGTACAGTATTCTGCCCACAGAAAGTGCTCAATAAATACTACGTACTGACTGATTAATTGTACGAAGTCCTTGGAAGAGTAAAATAGAGTATGTAGATATGATCCCTGCCCTAATGGAGTTTATAATCTAATGGAATATACAGAAACTAACTAATATTACAGGTAGGAGAAGGGTTCTATGAAGGATTAGCATCATATTTAACTATGACACATTATCTAGCAGCCTTCCAAGATGAGCTGACTAGCTTCCATGGTATCTTGTCTAAGTGGTTTAAACTGCTCTAGTCACCTGTCTAGTGAGAAGAGAGTGAAGCAGAGGAAGAGGGAGGTGGGATATTTTGGTAAGCTGGCTTCTACCTCTCTCACAAAGGCCTCTCTGTTCCCTTCCACCAGCACCACCCCTTCCAGACTGCCCCCTGGCTTCCCCGTTACCCATAGGAGTAGTGGCCACAGGGGCTGGGTGTTAAGGAAAGGAATGTCACAGGTGGAAAAGATCTTCCCAAAGATCTGAGACAGAGTTGCTTTGCTTTTTCCTCCTCCCTAATAATCTTAGGGAGCCAGGATATGGCATTTTGAGACTTTGGGGACAGCAGCTGTAGTGAGTATGACTTCTATCCATTCTCCAAAGAGCCAGGACATGGTGCTGTGAAGCTTTCGGGGAGAAAATACTGATTTAGAATTTTCAGAATAATTCTCTCCGTCTCAGTGTCCCACTATCATTTCATTTAGTACAGTGCTTTGCACACAGTAAGAACTCAATAAATACGCTTGAATGAATGAATGAATTTCACAATGTCAGAAGACTGGCATATCTTTCAATCAATCAGATCCTGTCTTCAGGAACGAATCAGTCAGCCTCGGCTTCAAGGCTCTCCATCACCTCCCCCCCTCCCCCCACCCCTCCTACCTCACCTCCTTTCTCTCCTTCTACAGCCCAGCCCGCACCCTCTGCTCTTCCGCCGCTAATCTCCTCACCGTACTTCGTTCTCGCCTGTCCCGCCATCGACCCCCGGCCCACTTCATCCCCCGGGCCTGGAATGCCCTCCCTCTGCCCATCCGACAAGCTAGCTCTCTTCCTCCCTTCAAGGCCCTATTGAGAGCTCACCTCCTCCAGGAGGCCTTCCCAGGCTGAGCCCCTTCCTTCCTCTCCCCCTCGTCCCCCTCTCCATCCCCCCCTTCTTACCTCCTTCCCTTCCCCACAGCACCCTGTATATATGTATATATGTTTGTACATATTTATTACTCTATTTATTTATTTATTTATTTTACTTGTACATATCTATTCTATTTATTTTATTTTGTTAGTATGTTTGGTTTTGTTCTCTGTCTTCCCCTTTTAGACTGTGAGCCCACTGGTGGGTAGGGACTGTCTCTATATGTTGCCAGTTTGTACTTCCCAAGCGCTTAGTACAGTGCTCTGTACATAGTAAGCGTTCAATAAATACGATTGATGATGATGATGATGATGATCATGAGTGTGTTCTAAATCAATCCCTTTAATCAATCAATCAATCTATCAAAAGATTTACTAAAGGCTTACTGTGTGCAGAACACTGTACTAAGTGCTTGGTAGAGTACAGTATAACAGAGTTTATGGACATGTTCCTTCCCCACAATAAGCTTGCAGTCTAAGGATGAGCTTACTTCAACTAAGCTCTCCATCACCTAGCCCCCTCCTACCTCACCTCCCTTTTCTCCTTCTACATCTCAGCCCACACATTCTGCTCCTCTGGTGCTAACCTTCTCACTGTTCCTCGATCTCATCTGTCTCCACCGATCCCTGGTCCATGTCCTTCCACTGGCCTGGAACGACCTCCAAATCCTCCAGACAATCACTCTTCCCCCCTTCAAAGCCCTACTGAAGGTGCACCTCCTCCAAGAGGCCTTCCCAGACAGAGTTCTGCTTTTCCTCAGCTCCCCCTCCCTTCTGTGTCACCACAACTCAATCAATTTGCTCTTCCTCCTCCCTGCCCCACAGAACTAATGTATATATGTATATATCTATAATTCTATTTATATTGATCCTGTTTACTTGTATTGATTTCTGTCTCTCCCCACCGGGACTGTGAGCCCACTGTGGTCAGGGATCATCTCTCTTTTTTTGCTGTATTGTACTTTCCAAGTGCTTAGTACAGTGCTCTGCACACAGTAAGTGCTCAATAAATATTATTGAAGGAATGAATAACTTGTCTCTCTGTTGAGCAAATGATGAGGGATTCATTTTTTTTTATTTTTCCTTTCCACCCATAATCTAGTGTATCTGGCTCAAAAGTGTTCCTATTTGTCAGAGTTCCCAGAGGAAAAAAATGAAGGACTTAGCCCAGTTATCCTGAAGACCAACTAACAACTAGTAAGCCACTTCCTAGGAAAAATATTCACTCAGCCAGCGTTTTAGTTCTGAATTGTAGCTTTATAGAAACTACTTTTTTCCCCTGGAAGAACCCAAATTAAAAGATGAAAAATGAGAATCCTTAGGCTTCATCATCAGAAATCATTTATTAAGTGGACAGTTAGGCTTCCCTTTCATATGGTGACTGTTTAAAGTGGTTTGAAAACAAGAATCAAACCCAGTTAAATTTGTGGAATATGTGTTTCCTAGAAATAAAATGGGGCATTGCATGATAGAATATGTAGCTGATGTCCTGAAGGTCCAAATGCAGATTCAAACCGCTTAATGTAATGAAATTTCTATCAATTTCCTGAGCAAAAATAATCAAAATGAAGCACAAGGGAAAATGCATACATGTATGAGCTTTTTAATATAGAATAGCGGATCCTCATTCAACCCTTTAAGTATCAGTAAAAATCCCACAAAGGCTGCAGGGACATGAAACTGCTTTAAATTTATAGATAATATACAGTTGATACCTTGTAATCTAAGTTTGAGATGTCATACACATTAAAGTAGCCTTGAAAAATGCTATTCAACTGATCACTTGAGATATGGGAGGTTAAATGTATGCTTTCAACCATTTCCTTTTTTTTCGCCTTGACACAGTGGATCAGTATCTTATGATACCAGCAGAGAAGCAGCATGGCTCAGTGGAAAAAGCACAGGCTTTGGAGTCAGAGGTTATGGGTTCAAAACCCAACTCCACCACTTGTCAGCTGTGTGACTTTGGGCAAGTCACTTAACTTCTCTGTGCCTCAGTTACCTCATCTGTAAAATGGGGATTAAGAGCGTGAGCGCTCCGTGGAAACAACCTGATCACCTTGTAACCTCCCCAGCACTTAGAACAGTGCTTTGCACAGAGTAAGTGCTTAATAAATGTCATTATTAGTATTACCATCATTTTCATCCAGTCTAAAACCATAAATCCTTATTAGTTTTTCTAATTCCCTTTTTTTTACAGTTGAGATAGAAGGAATCAACCAATACATAGGTCTCTGAGCTGTCTTTGTCTCTCAGTCAGTCAATCGTATTTATTGAGCGCTTACTGTGTGCAGAGCACTGTACTAAGCACTTGAGAAGTACAAGTTGGCAACATATAGAGACAGTCCCTACCCAACAGTGGGCTCACAGTCTAAAAGGGGGAGACAGAGAACAAAACCAAACATACTAACAAAATAAAATAAATAGAATAGATATGTACAAGTAAAATAAATAAATAAATAGAGTAATAAATATGTACAACCATACATACATATATACAGGTGCTGTGGGGAAGGGAAGGAGGTAAGATGGGGGGGATGGAGAGGGGGACTAGGGGGAGGGGAAGGAAGGGGCTCAGTCTGGGGCTCAGTGACTCTATCTCATTGTTGGAGACTGCGCTTCTTCACATCTTTAAAATGTTTGTTCCATCCTCCATGCTTGAATGTGCTTCTTTTCTAGGATGACTGGAACTGCTGTTTAAGAATCCTGCTAAAGTCTCTTCCCTTATTTCCTGGCAGATGAAACAATCATAGCAGTGAAGCAGCATTGCTCACTTCTTGAGACTTTGGGGACAGCAGCAGTAGTGAGTATGACTCCTATCCATTCTCCAAAGAGCCGGGACATGGTGCTGTGAAGCTTTCGGGGAGAGGATACTGATTTTGAATTTTCAGAAAAATTCTCTCAGTCTCAGTGTCCCACTATCATTTCATTTAGTACAGTGCTTTGCACACAGTAAGAACTCAATAAATACGCTTGAATGAATGAATGAATTTCACAATGTTAGAAGACTGGCATATCTGTCAATCAATCAGATCCTGTCTTCAGGAACGAATCATGAGTGTGTCCTAAATCAATCCCTTCAATCAATCAATCAGTCAATCAATCAAATATATTTTCTAAAGGATTACTGTGTGCAGAACACCATACTAAGTGCTTGGTAGAGTACAGTATAACAGAGTTTATAGACATGTTCCTGTGGAAAGAGCATGGTCTTGGGAGTCAGAGGTTATAGGTTCTAATCCCTGCTCCCCCACATGTCTGCTGTGTGATCTTGGGAAGTCACTTAACTTCTCTGAGCCTCAGTTACCTCACCTATAAAATGGAGATTACGACTGTGAGCCCCACAACGTGATCACCTTGTATCCTTGTATCCTCCCCAGTGCTTATAAAAGTGCTACACACATAGTAAGCACTTATTTACTATGACATAGTAATGCCATTATTTTTATTATTATTATTATTGTGAACATATCTTTAAACCCTGTTGCTTCCCCAACCTGTAGTTTATTTTTCTGTCTGACTGTTACATCAGATTTTAACCTCCTTGAGGCCAGGGATCAATCAATCATATTTATTGAGCGCTTACTGTGTGCAGAGCACTGTTCTAAGCACTTGGGAAGTCCAAGTTGGCAACATATAGAGACGGTCCCTACCCAACAGTGGGCTCACAGTCTAGAAGGTGGAGACAGAGAACAAAACCAAACATATTAACAAAATAAAACAAATAAATATGTACAAATAAAATAAATAAATTCATTCATTCATTCAATCATGTTTATTGAGCGCTTACTGTGTGCAAAGCACTGGTCTAAGTGCTTGGGAAGTCCAAGTTGGCAACATATAGAGATGGTCCCTACCCAACAGTGGGCTCACAGTCTAGAAGGTAGAGACAGCCAGCAAAACATATTAACAAAATAAAATAAATAGAATAAATATGTACAAATAAAATAAATTCATTCATTCAATCGTATTTATTGAGCGCTTACTATGTGCAGAGCACATGGACTAAGCGCTTGGGAAGTACAACTTGGTAACATATAGAGACGGTCCCTACCCAACAGCAGGCTCACAGTCTAGAAGGGGAAGACAGAGAACAAAACAAAACGTATTGACAAAATAAAATAAATAGAATAAATATGTACAAATAAATTCATTCATTCATTCAATCATATTTATTGAGCGCTTACTGTGTGCAGAGCACTGGACTAAGCGCTTGGGAAGTCCAAGTTGGCAACATATAGAGACGGTCCCTACCCAACAGCGGGCTCACAGTCTTGCGCTGCTGCTTCTCCCAGGCGGGGTCGAGCAGCAGGTCCCGGTCCCAATCATCCTCCTGGGCCATGTAGTCCCCGATGCCACCCCCCGATGCCAGCACCACTCCCCCCACTGCTGGGGCCGTACTGGTACGACTGGTTCGCCGCGTGGTAATCCACCATGCTCGCTCACTCACTCGCTCTGTCTGTCGCTCGCTCGTTCTGTCCAGTGTCCGTCGGTGTCCGTCGGTCCGTCTGCCCTCCCGCCTCAACGCCCGCTCCCACCGGCCACACCGACCCACGCTGTTAATTCCTTTGAACTCTTCCAAGTGCCTTAGATGTAGTAAATTTCACAAATGTTGCCGGTGAAGCACAACTACAGCTTTATATGCATCCAACTTGGAATGAAGCTTGGTGTCTTGCTGTTATTAAACACAGTCCATCAGCTTCCCAAAACCTATGTTGGCTTCCTAGATTCTGTTATCCATTTGTTGATCTTGTTTTTTACTTCCACATTCAGCCATATCTTGGGAATTCTAAAGCTGACAATTATTTACATGCACCCCACCTAGAAAATTTTGGTCTCAGCTGAACATACTGCAAATCCATTAGCTTGTTGTTAATAATTTTGTCCACTAATTATTATGGAGTAAAGACAGTATGTGATACTGGCTTAGGGATTATGCATTATACTTGAATATAAATTCATGAATGCATTCCAAAAATCAAATAAATTATTTTAAATTATATATTTACTATTTTCAGTCATCCTAGCCTCCACCCAAGTCCTTTACTATAAGTCTGAGAGTATAGTGTGTGAAGTTCGGAATCTAATGGCCAAGAATAGACATTCTGGAAAAGTCTTGAAAAGTTGAAGCTAGTTTTAAGGATTTTGTTTGTTCTTTCAGAGCACCTTTAGATGTAAATTATCACCTACAAATGATACTATGATACTTCACAGCAAGAGAACAAGCAGATACATATATGGAAAACAAATGAAAAAAAATACTTTCCAGGTTATCTAGCAATGGGATGGCTTCTGTTTTAGAATAAAGAGTTTGTTCGATTTGAAGTCTGCTCCCTATACAGGAAAGTACTAAAGAAGTATTCCCTAATGCTACTCCTTTTTCAAGGTATAGTCAAGCTCTTAGTAAGCTTCAACTTTTGTACCATTCTAAATAATTCATTTTTAGAACATCATTCTATTATCTAGTTATAATTTTGCCAAGATGCCAAATACACATGCAGCTTCTTCAATCTTAGCTTCACTAACTTTATTATAGTCATAAATTATTTCTTCAGGCCTTAATCATTGTTGCCACTTTACAATAAAATCACTTCAATATGTCCTTCTGCCACTCTGTAATCTAAAACTAAATGTTTTATTAACTTCACTAGATTTGGAAAGAGTTTCAGTCACTTCCCTATTTTATTAGTATATCATTTTGTAATGAGCTAAAAGTACAATTCAGTCTTTGTTGGCAGTGAAAATTATTTTCTGATCATTTTCACTCATGATGTTATTTCTCTTCAGTTTAATTCCAAACTGGGAATAATAACTCCATTTTCATTCTTGCTTATTCATATTATTGACAATTGTTTTAAAACCCATCTTAAATCAAGCATTATTATAATTATGGCATTTGTTTAGTGCTTAGTTTGTGTCAAGTACCATACTAAATGGTGGTGTTAGTTACAAGATAAGCAGATCATACACGGTCCCTGACATATATGGAGCTCACAGACTAAGCCTAAATTTATTATAATTTCCCCATCTTCACTTACCAATATTTAATTAATCAATCAATCAATCAATCGTATTTATTGAGCGCTTACTGTCTGCAGAGCACTGTACTAAGCGCTTGAGAAGTACAAGTTGGCAACATATAGAGACGGTCCCTACCCAACAGTGGGCTCACAGTCTAGTCACAGTCTAATCATGTCTTAAAATATTTGCATCCAACCTTCTTTATAGTTGTCAAAACCTAGATGTACTTACAACTAACAAGTCATCAAAATTTTACTTCTAGAGCAGAGCTACTAATCCCAGCAGGGATTTTCTCTCTTTATTGCTGAATTGTACTTTCCAAGCACTTAATACAGTGCTCTGCACACAGTAAGTGCTCAATAAATATGATTGAATGAATGAATGAATCTATGTAAAATTTTTAGCACAGAAATTGAATTACAAATAATGGGGACCTGGAATGCAGTTCCAGCACTTCAGCACTAAAGCAGTGCTTATCACATCACACCTTGGCTTATGGACCATATGAGGAGTATGTGACATTATTAGAAGCTCTTAAGCTCTAAATTCTGGCTGAAAGAGGCCCCAAAGTCACTTTAGGAACTCCCAGACCCTAGTCAGATGTCACACTGTCCTACTGCCCTTCACATCTTCCATTCTTCTAATGTAGATTTGAAGAAATTTTCAGCTCAAGACTCCCCATGTACCTGCACTCCTACTATTGCCACCACACTATGACTAAACCGCACTTGTCTTGCTGAAGACGTAGGGTCATCAGGAACTTGTCCACTATCCTCCTCCTGGGCTGCTTGCAGGAAGTTTACAGACAGAACACTACCCCCGCTCCCATGGCTTCCCATTTTCACACATCTCTCTGTCTTTCTGGAGCTTCTTCCCCAGATGCTATCACAGGGTAATTTCAAAATCTGAGATATTAACAATATTTAATAGTTTTACAAGGTAAAAGTGAAAACAAATAGACTTTTCCTGGATTTAATACTTTTGCCCCAGGAAACCCTGTACTTTCCTTAAATCCCAGGTCTCATAGTCTTCTAGTCCATTCCCCTCTTCTCTTGCAACATTTCAGTTTCAATTTCACCTTGCCACCCTCACTCTCTTTGAGTGCCAGGGTCTCTTAGTGTCATTTCCACCCCTCAAGAGGCAGACCCTCACTCCTTTGGAGTCTAAGACTCTGAACCCTAAATCTCAAAGGTAGCCAAACCCTAATCCGGGATCTGCTCTGATCCCACCTTGGGCCCTGTCTATTCAGAAGCACAAGTTTTTCCTGTGTCCTTTTCTCCTAAGCACACAGCTAACTACTACTGAACTCCAAGATGAATTAAGGCACAGGTAAGTAAAGTGATTTGCCCAAGGTCACACAGCAGGGAAATAGCAGAGGCAGGATTAAAACCCAGATCCTTCTGACTCCCAGGCTTGTGCTCTATCCACTAGGTCATACTATTCCTTCCTATCTGCAATTTTATTTAGAATCATCTTCCTAGCTCTGCCACTTGTCTGTTGTGCGACCTTGGGCAAGTCACTTAACTTCTCTGTGCCTCAGTTAGCTCACCTGAAAAATGGGGATTAAGATTATGAGCCCTATGTGGGGGAGGGACAGTATTCAACCTGATTAGCTTGTATCTACCCCAGCGCTCACAACAGTGCCTGACACATAGTAAGCACTTAACAAATACCATAAAAAAAAGATAATCAAGTGGAGCTCAGTCTCTGGTCCTCTTGGAGTTCATAATCTATGTAGAAGGGATAACAGACTTTTATCCTCATTTTTACAGATGAAGAAACTGAGGCAAGAAGAAGTTAAGTGATTTGCCCAAATTCACTCAATAGGCAGGTGGCAGCAGAGTCAGGATTTAACTCAGGTCCTCATTCCACTAGGTGAAGCTACTTCTTTCAGAAGGAAGGTGAAGAAAGAGATCCTTATCTGTGGGCCTGTAGAATGTAAAGGAGAAAGGAGTTCCAAGCAGGGAGAAACTAAGGCGTCTGTGGCAGGAGAGAGGAGAATTGTGACTAGCTTATCTTGAGATGAAATGTGTGACCTGGGCTGTAATGGAAGATGACAGTAGATAGGTAGGAAAAGGAGAGCTGATTGAGTGCCTTGAAACCAGTTGTCAGGAATTTCTGCTTAATGCAGAAATGGATGGGCAAACATTGCAGATTTTGATGTGTAGATGTACATTTAGCTTTAATTCTGTTTGTTCTGACGACTTGACACCTGTCCACATGTTTTGTTTTGTTGTCTGTCTCCCCCTTCTAGACTGTGAGCCCGTTGTTAGGTAGGGACCATCTATATGTTGTCAACTTGTACTTCCCAAGTGCTTAGTACAGTGCTCTGCACACAGTAAGCGCTCAATACATTCGATTGAATGAATTATGAATGAATGAATGAATTTTTGAGGAGTGAGGAACCACGTGTAGATCATCATTAGAAAAGTGATCTTGTCATCAGAATGTTGTATGTAGGGAAGTGGAAGATACTGTAGACAGGGAGATGGGTAAAAACCTTAAAACAAAATTAAGCCAGGAACTGGAAATTTCCTAGACTAGAATGTTCTCCAAGCCCAAAGGACACCAAAGGATCTGAAAGCAGAATAGAAGCTTTTTACTTCCTAAACTGCTGCATATTTCAACAACAATAATAGTAACAACAACAATATTACTAATAATAAAAATAATAATAATTGCGGTGTTTTTTAAACACTTACTAAGTGTCAGGCACTGTACTAAATGCTAGGGTAGATACAAGATAATTAGGTCAGATACAATCCAACATATGAAGACTGGTTTTGCTAAGGAGAGCACTAAACTACATTTGACAGGTACACACATACACACACACACACATACACACATGCACACTCTCTATATAGAAATATATAAGCTGCAGGAAGCAGCATGGCTTTGTGGAAAGAACAAGGGCCTAAGGACCTGGATTCTAATCCAGCTCTGCCACCCTGCTGTGTGACCTTGTTCAATCCACTTAACTTCTCTGTGCCTCAGTTCCCTCATCTCCCTCCTACTTATATCATGAGCCCTGTGTGTAAGACCCAATTATCTTTTATCTATCTCAATGCTTCGTACAGTGCTTGGCATAATGAGCACTTAACAAATATCACTAATTTTCTTATTCTTATTAATGTTATATGTAGATATTCTAAGAAAGGAGAGTTGCCCTTCATAAAGAAGATGCAGATGATAGTATGATTTCAACTATGTATATAAGGATGCCTGAATAAACCCATATGTTATTGATACATACCAATATACGTTACCAAAAACTCTATGGATACACTACCAGAACAATTGCAGATGGAGGTGGGGCGTTCTGGAAGAAATGTGTCCATTGCATTGCTATGGGTTGGAGATGACTCGGCATAAGACAAGACAAGACCTTTATTTTTACAATATATATAAGCATATATATAAATAATTATACAAGAATGCCATTAAACTTATTTGTTTTTTTTATTTCTTAACAGCTTTGGCTATAGCTATAATATCTTTAAAATTGGAGCTAAAGTCATACCTTCACATTTTGGCTTATTTTCTGTCTCAAGGAAGCTTCTTTGGGAGGGTGGAAGGCATATTGAGGAAGTTTACTACATTCATTCAATCGTATTTATTGAGTGCTTACTGTGTACAGAGCACTGTACTAAGCGCTTGGGAAGTACAAGTTGGCAACATATAGAGACGGTCCCTACCCAACAACGGCCTCACAGTCTAGAAGGGGGAGACAGACAACAAAACAAAACATGTAGACAGGTGTCAAAATAGTCAGAACAAATAGAATTGAAGCTATATGCTCATTATTAACAAAATAAATAGAATAGTAAATATGTACAAGTAAAATAAATAGAGTAATAAATCTGTACAAATATATACATGTGCTGTGGGGAGGGGAAGGAGGTAGGGTGGGGGGATGGGGAGGAGGAGAGGAAAAAGGAGGCTCAGTCTGGGAAGACCTCCTGGAGGAGGTGAGCTCTCAGTAGGGTTTTGAATGGAGGAAGAAAGCTAGCTTGTAGGATGTGTCGGGGGAGGGCATTCCAGGCCAAAGGAAGGACGTGGGCTGGGGGTCGATGGCGGAACAGGTGAGAAAGAGGCACAGTGAGGAGGTTAGCAGCAGAGGAGTGGAGGGTGCTTGCTGGACTGTAGAAGGAAAGAAGGGAGGTGAGGTGGTGGGGGTGAGGTGATGGAGAGCCTTAATGCCAAAAGTGAGGAGTTTTTGCTTGATTCGTAGGTTGACAGGCAGCCACTGGAGATTTTTGAGAAGGGGAGTAACATTCCCAGAACGTTTCTGTACAGAGATAATCCAGGCAGCAGAGTGAAGTATAGACTGAAGTGGGGAGAGACAAGAGAATGGGAGATCAGAGAGGAGGCTGATGCAGTAATTCAGTTCGGATAGGATGAGAGATTGAACCAGCAAGATGGGGGTTTCGATGGAGAGGAAAAAGCGTGATCTTACCATTGGTACCTTCATTCCTAGTGGGGCCATAATGATGTTTCTGTGTCCATAGAGTTTCTTCAGTGGTGATTTAAAATGCTTAGCCTGATGGAAGTCATCAAAATGCTGGATTATTTCTGTTTTGGAATATCGTCAATTTCCCACATGTTTCTGAGAATGATCATGTCCATCAAACATTTCAGATGATATTATAATGGTGTTTGCTATAGCTATAAGAAGTTACAAACATTGCCAATGAATTTCTTGCAGGTCATTGTGGGCAAAGAATGTGTCTGTTTATTGTACAGAGCCTAGTACATTGCTCTGCATACATCATGGCTTAGTAGATAAAGCATGGGCCTGAGTGTTAAAAGGTCATGGGTTCTAATCCTGGCTCTGCCACATGACTGCTTTGTGACCTTGGGCAAACCACTTCCTTTTTCTAGGCCTCAGTTACTTCAACTGTAAAATGGGGATTAAGAGTGTGAGCCCTATGTGGGACAGGGAATGTGTCCAACTGGACTAGCTTGAATCTATCCCAGAGCTTAGAATTTAGAACAGTGCTTGGCACTTAGTAAGCACTTAATAAATACCATAATTATTATTATTATTATATAGGAAGTGTTCAATAAATATGATTGAATAAATGACTGAATTGATCTAATGATTTGTTTGTTCTAAATCTCTGTGCTTGTTTTCTTTAATCCATTATTTTTCTGGGCCTTTTTCGATATCACAGTCCTGAGAGTTGCCTGATAAACACTTTCTGAGAGTACTCATTTCTTGTTCCTGTTATTTATAGCTGATGTTCCTTATCCTAATATGGCTGTTCTGGTCAATCAATGATAGTTTTTGAACACTTACTGTGCTACTCTTTGGAGAGTACAATACAACAGAATTGGTAGAATTGTTAGTTTTCAGAATGTTGGGAAGAACACAGGCATGGCTGCACTGTAACTCTTTTAACAGTTGAGCTAAGTGGTGAGGATCCTGACACTCTTCCATAAAACCCCATTGCTGCTAAATTTATCATCCTACTTGTCTCAAATTGTTTTCATTGTTTTCTTCTTTTCTTATATCACCTCCCCCTTTTATTCTTAGCTTGTAAGCCCCATTTATTTTTCCCAGTGCTCATTATAGTACTTTAAACATAGTAAGAACATAATAAAAACTGTTATTACTATTTTGGAGGAGAAATACAGCATTAATGATGGCATTTGTTAAGCGCTTACTATGTGCAAAGCACTGTTCTAAACGCTGGGGAGGTTACAAGGTGATCAGGTTGTCTCATGGGGGGCTCACAGTTTTAATCCCCATTTTACAGGTGAGGTAACTGAGGCACAGAGAAGTTAAGTGACTTGCCCAAAGTCACACAGCTGACAATGTGTGGAGCCGGGTTTTGAACACATGACCTCTGACTCCAAAGCTCTTTTCCACTGACCCATGTTGCTTTGGTGATTATGAGTTGGGGTCAGGATAATGATAATAATAATTTTATTTATTAATCACTTACTATGTGCCAAGCACTGTTCTAAGCACTGGGGTAGATACAAGGTAATCAGTTTGCCCCACGTGGGGCTCCGTCTTAATCCCTATTTTACAGGTGAGGTAACTGAGGCACAGAGAAGTGAAGTGACTTGCCCAAGGCCACACAGCAGACAAGTGGATGGAGCAGACAAGGAGCTCACCTCCTCCAGGAGGCCTTCCCAGACTGAGCCCCTTCCTTCCTCTCCCCCTCGTCCCCCTCTCCATCCCCCCCATCTTACCTCCTTCCCTTCCCCACAGCACCTGTATATATGTATATATGTTTGTACATATTTATTACTCTATTTATTTATTTATTTATTTATTTCATTTGTACATATCTATTCTATTTATTTTATTTTGTTAGTATGTTTGGTTTTGTTCTCTGTCTCCCCCTTTTAGACTGTGAGCCCACTGTTGGGTAGGGACTGTCTCTATATGTTGCCAATTTGAACTTCCCAAGCGCTTAGTACAGTGCTCTGCACATAGTAAGCGCTCAAAAAATATGATTGATGATGATGATGATTAGACTCAGTAATTTAATGAAGAAACACATCTATGTAAATGTTGACTTCCTATTGTGGTGAGCTAGAGTGACTTCATCTTGCATTATTTGAGCCCCGAGAGCAACAAGGACAAAGGACTATTTGGAGGGGAAAAAGAGTGACTGTCACGCAGAAGATTATTTGACCCCAGGAGCAACAAGGCCTAAGGAAGAATTGGCGGAGACATTGTATTGTTTTTCTGAGTCGTTTTGAGGACCTGAATTGTTGGAGAGGAACTGAATTGTTTTGCAGAGGGCTTGAGGAGGGGCTAAATTGCTCTGCTGGGCAGGAAAAAGACTGCTAGATGGGGCTATGCCTGAGGGGGAATAAGCAAATGGGGGAAGGGGCGCCGTCCCCCCCAGTTTATCTGATAAGGAGGAGAAGACAGCAGGCAATCCTGAGCGGCCCCCTGCTGCAACTCCCTATTGTGGGTTCCAGCTCCCACAAAGGAAAAAAAAAAACCAAAAACAGTAGATAAAATGGGGAAGGAACTGGCACACTTCACCTGGTGTGCATCACCTAAGCCATGCACTAAGACACCTACAGCTGCCAGGGCCAAGAAAAACACCTAGAACTTGAACCAGGATGATGATAAGCTGCAGGCAGTTGGACTCCTTCAAACTCTTCTAACGTGGGATCATCTTCACAAAAACCTGGGGAACTACAGGTGTTGTACATCGCGTGTGTGTGTTCGTGTGTATTCGCATAATCCCCGTTTTAGTATAAAATCAAGCTTTCGGCAGTAACAGTGGTGTTCGGTTTTACTTTTGGAACCTTTCGTTTGAGGTCCTGAAGTACAAAGGGAGTCAAATCCCTAGTGAAGGGTTTGTAGGCCGAGCTCCTGATACTGTGGGGAACGATCCCCGAGACGAGGCTCATGACACCTATGAGATTAATTTTAAAGGTAACTGAAATTTGCGGACAGGCTTCATTCAATCGTATTTATTGAGCGCTTACTGTGTGCAAAGCACTGTACTAAGCGCTTGGGCAGTACAAGTTGGCAACATAGAATTTGAACTCTCAAAACCAATTGGGTGAAAAGGAAATGAGGAGCAGAATAAGTGGCAGAAACAATGACTTTTTAAATTGTAAATATATGAATATAGGGAACATGGGAAATGGCCCAAAGGAATTAGTGGTTTTTAGTAGTAGTAATCATATTACATATTAATCAGAGTAATCACATTAGAGAAGCAGCGTGGCTCAGTGGAAAGAGCACGGGCTTAGGAGTCAGAGGTCATGGGTTCTAATCCCGCCTCCAGTGCTTTTCAGCTGTGTGACCTTGGGCAAGTCACTTAGCTTCTCTGGACTTCAGTTACCTCATCCTTAAAATGGGAATAAGACTGTGATTCTCACGTGGGACAACCTGATCCCCTTGTATCCTCCCCATTCATTCATTCATTCATTCATTCAATCGTATTTATTGAGCGCTTACTGTATGCAGAGCACTGTACTAAGCGCTTGGGACGCACAAATCGGCAACATCCCCAGCGCTTAGAACAGTGCTTCGCACACAGTAAGCACTTAACAAATGCCATCATTTTTATTATTATTATTATTATATTTATTAAAGGCTTACAGTGTTCAGAGCACAGTTATAAAAACTGGGAAAGAATACACCGTCGGGAATTAGATATGGTTCCTGTCCCTTGGGGCACAACCTAAAAATATAAAGGGAAAGCGGAAACTTGAAATATACACATAATAATAATGTGGTATTTGTTAAGCACTTATTATGTGCCAAGCACTGTTCTAAACTTGTGGTAAATAGAAGATAATCAGGATGTCCCACGTGGGGCTCACAGACTTAATTCCCATTTTACAGATGAGGTAACTGAGGCAAAGAGAAGTTAAGGCTCTTGCCCAAGGTCACACAGCACACAAGTGGTGGAGGCGAGATTAGAACCCATGTCCTCTGAATCCCAAACCCGTGCTCTTTCCACTAAGCCACTCTGCTTCTCTAAGAAGATGAACTAAAACACTAAGACAACCTGAATCAATTAAACAATCAGTGATACTTACTGAGTTTCAAACTTTGTGCAGAGCACTGTCCTAAGCACTTGGAAGAAGTGCAGGCACTTTCCTTGCCGATAATGAGTTTACAGTCTAGAGGGGCAGATGGGCATTAATATGAATGAATAGTTTATGAAATATAATTTAAAGATAACATAATTCAAAAATATAGACAGAGATAAAGACAAAATAAAAATCTGTAAGCTAATGTGGCAGGAGGCACAGAAATTTCAGGCTCCTCATGTTTACTCTAAAATAACCTACCACATTCTACCATAGTCACAACTGCAGCTAATTGCCACAACAGAAGCCACCACATTCTTAGGAATGTTTTGTGGAGATGCAGTGCTGCAGCTGCTTTTGCACTGCGGGGCTGGTGGAAAGCAGGTTGAAATGGAGGTTCTTCAGTGATGTGAAGGAGAGCTGGTGCAGGATTCTGGGGAGGCCACATATAGGTCAGGTAAAATAAGGCATGAAGGGCCCTGGCAGGTATGGTCCAGGGGGGTGGCAGAGTGGCCACTATCAGAAAGGGCTGGGATGCAGTCAGCTGTGGTTTAAGTCCAAGCAACTGTAGGTGCACTATGTATGCCAGGAGTAGAGTGCCAGGAACAGAGTCTTGGGAGCCGTGATTGGCAGACACTGGGTGGAGTAACATGACCGTGTTGTGGAAACGATGTAACTGGAATAACTCCTGTAGATTGAGGCAGCATTTAAAATGGACCAAGAAAATAGCGTGGCTTAATGGTAAGAACTTGGGCTTGAGAGTCAGAGGTTGTGGGTTCTAATCCTAGCTCCACCACTTGTCAGCTGTGTGACTTTGGGCAAGCTACTTAACTTCTGTGTGCCTAAATGACCTCATCTGTAAAATGGGGATTTAGACTGTGAGGCCCATGTGGGACAACCTGATTACTTTGTAATATCCCCAGCACTCAGAACAGTAGCCCCATGTGGGACAACCTGATTCCTATGTAACCTCCCCAGCACTTAGAACAGTACTTTGCACACAGTAAGCACTTAACAAATGACATTATTATTATTATTATTACCCCAGTGCTTAGAACAGAGCTTGGCACATAGTAAGCACTTAAGAAATGCCATCATTTTGATTGTAAATTGTTCTTCAAGAATATGCACACATGCCCAATGACCCAAGAAACATAAAGACACCAATTTATAAAGAATGTGCAGTTCAAACTGGAAGGTGAAAAAAGTCCATTGTAAACTTCCAAATCAGGGAGAGAAAGTGATGACATAGCTTTTGGTCAACTTATCAGTATAACTTTGAGTCCGGTTATGATAGTGTTGGGAAACCTTTACTTTAAAATATTTGCAGGAAAGGCAGTTTAATAGCTGATAGGTAGTTATACAGGCTTTTAAATTGTATTGAATGATGATGATTGTATTTGTTAGTTGCTTACTATATGTCAAGCACTGTTCTAAGCACTGGGGTAGACATGGGGTAATCAGGTTGGACATAGTCCATGTCCCAAATGCAGCTCACAGTTCCCTAATGTAGCACGAATAGAATTCAACTGGACAAAATAATTTGA
This sequence comes from Tachyglossus aculeatus, assembly GCF_015852505.1. Taxonomy (NCBI): domain Eukaryota; kingdom Metazoa; phylum Chordata; class Mammalia; order Monotremata; family Tachyglossidae; genus Tachyglossus; species Tachyglossus aculeatus. The sequence continues at coordinate 118,188,979 of NC_052067.1, forward strand.
TTCACCATAAATGAATTATTCAAGGCCTTAGGTGTCAAAATGAATACCTTAGTGAATGCAAATATAAGATGATCATATTTAAAATGCTAAAGACAGATCTGCAAGATAAAGAAAATGAACATTAGGAAATTTGAATAGACTCAAGCAATTAGTATAAGTGATTGAAGTAAATTCTAACAGACAAAGAAGTCCCAAGAGTTAGCTGTTTTTCTAAGAACAGTCTTCCAGCATTTTAAAAAGTGTACAGGAAGGTTGGTGCCTAGCAGAGTAAAGGTGGAACTCATAAGAGTGAATTAAGGGCAAATACAAATGCCACAAAAAGTGGAGATGCCAAAACAACCCTAAATGTAAGGCTACCAAAGTTATATCATGAAAATCTAAATGAGTAATGTTCTCCTGCTCTTTGTTCTTCTTATGTAAGGCTTAGAGACATATCATGGGGCTGGCAACTGTTCCACTTCAGGCTAGCACCCCCAGCTGAGAGGTACCCAAGAGAAACCCATTTTACCAAAATAGAAAGGACCAAGACAAAGACGTAAGTGATGCAGAGATGATTTGGGGTCATTGAGGAACAGAGTGAGGAGAAAGAAAGCAGTGTCATGGCATATCCTGGTGGTCAGACCTAGAAAACCTCATTCCATTTCTCAGGCTACCTTGTAAAGCAGCGTGGCTTAGTGGAAAGAGCATGGCTTGGGAGGCAGAGGTTGTGGGTTCTAATCCTGGCTCTGCCATTTGTCAGCTGTGTGACCTTGGGCAAGTCACTTAGCTTCTCTGTGCCTCATTACCTCATCTGTAAAATGGGGATTATGACTTTGAGCCCCAAGTGGGACAACCTGATAACCTTGTATCTACCCCCGTGCTCAGAACAGTTCTTGGCATATAGTAATAAGCACTTAACAAAAACCATTATTATTATTATCAAAAGCATTGATTGATGTGCAGTTTGCAGAAAATCTAACAATATATGAGATGCTCCTCCATCTTATAATTCAATAGGATAGAGAACTTGACAAACTACAGCTATATTTATACAGAAGATTCCTTCTGTTGCATTAGCTGTAAAGAATTTACTGAGATTGCTTTGAAAGGGGCCCAGATTAAGAAGAGATCAACGTGCACATTAGGGATTAAGACTCTAAATGTGGTTGGAAAATGGGGAGGTGGTGTGACTATGGGAGGACGGAAAGAGGTCTGTAATTCAAAGAAATTTAAGATGAAACATCCAAGGGCAGGAAGGTGTGAATATTAGGATTAATGAGAACAAAAGAGACTGTGCTGGAATTGTTTTCCAATTGTTGTCTAGTGTTCCACTGGGAACATTTACCCTGTGATCAGTAGCATACCTTGTGAGACAGTTGGTCTGGGGTGCAAATGCAGTCTGTGGTCGTGGAGCAGGTACTTTTTTGATTTTCCATCAGTAACAACCATTTCTATGTTCTCATCTACTTTCATTCTATAATTGACCGTCATGACTTGCATTTATGTAATATGGTATGATTTAAAAATTCAAGGGTTGTTGGATCACAAAATCACTTGCAGTAATGGGGAAGAAGGAAATCAGAAGATAGGAAGAAACCCTAGATTCTTATGCTTGAGTAGACTTTAGGAAAAAGGAGAATCCCAGAATCAGGGAGGCAGTGGTCCAGTGGATGGAGCACAGCCCTGGTAGTCAAAAGGATCTGGGTTCTCATTGTGGCAACACCACTTGCTTGCTGTGTGACCTTGCTCGAAACATTTAACTTCTCTGTGCCTCAGTTGCCTCATATGTAAAATCGAGATTAAGGCTGTGAGCCCTAGGCAGGACAGGGATTCTGTCCATCGTGGGTTAGTGGAAAGAGCACGGGCTTGGGAGTCAGAGGTCATGGGTTCAAATTCTGGCTCTGCCACTTGTCAGCTGTGTGACTTTGGACAAATCACTTAACTTCTCTGTGCCTCAGTTTCCTCATCTGTAAAATGGGGATTAAGACTGTGAGCCCCCTGCCGGACAATCTGATTACCTTGTAACCTCCCCAGTGCTTAGAACAGTGCTTTGCAAATAACTAGTAAGCACTTAATAAATGCCATCATTACTCAACTTCTCTGTGCCTCAGTTACCTCATCTGCAAAATGGGGATTAAGATTGTGAGCCCCACATGGGACAACCTGATCATCTTGTATCCTCCCCAGCACTTAGAACTGTGTGTTGCACATAATAAGTGCTTAACAAACACCAAAATTATTATTATTATTATTATTATTATTATTATTATTATTATTATTATTATTATCTACTCCCAGCAGGCTTTTAAATTAATATTAAAGATGGTTTCCTAGTGTAGTGAGAATAGAATTCAACTGGACGCATAGTAAGCACTTAACAAATACCATAAAAAATCTGATTTAGCAACAGTTATAATACATTCTGTTCATGCTGCAGGAGATTTTGAATGTAGCGTGCTTACTGTAGTTTTGAAAATGTTGTTCCCTTTAGATCCTTTAGGAAGGAATCTAAGGATTCTCATTCTTTACTTAATAAAGGTGAAGGACTGAATGAACTCGTTTGCCTTTGAGTTTTGTAAGGGTTTTGTAGTGTTTTGTCCACGATACTTATAGATGATCAATATTTAAGTCATTGAATAGACTGGTATAAAATCAAGATAATTTAAGGTAGAAAATGTAGTTAAGCATTTCTGATTTTTCAACTTATTTCATTGTTTTATTACTCAATACTATGTTTACTAAATGAATATCTGAAGGAAAACATGAGGCATTGTTTTCATTTAAATAGAAAACCACAGTTTTTGGTTTAACATGGTTAGATGCACGCATGATAACATTTAAAAAAAAATCACGGCCCAATTTTTCCAATATATTTGCTTTAATGTACAGCCAAAGTATTAATAACCCTGTCTTCACTCACCAATCTTTTACAAATACAAAAAACCCCTTACAATCTACTCTTTTTCTAAATCTAATTCTAGAAAGTAATACAGTTTCCAAAGACTTAACCATTTTACATATTTATGTATTTCTTTGCTGACCCCTAAGGGATTCATTTCTCAGTTGTGTCACAAGACACTACAGTATAATGCTTGAATTATTTTCCCATCAACTATTATCCCACAGCTTCACGGTGCTTTCTATTTGTTGTTGTCTATAGGATACAGCATTGACCCTGCCTGCTCAATGTGCGGGACTCTTGCCTGCAAGCGTTGAGATGTTATAAGACTTATCACTGTGCCTTTACTTGTCATATCAGCAGGCTCTTCTGCAGAAATGCATTCTGACTGAGTAAGCCTGAGGTAGACAAAGCTTAATTCTCCATTTCAAAATCTTCTGGGAATAGAGGAGAAATTTGACTGGAGGGCATTTATTCTGTTAGCACCCTCTTTACCTAATGCAGAGTTTACTCTGCTCTGGTTTCACTTTCTTCATTCACATTTGATAATCACATTAGAAGTTTTCCTGTGTCAGTGTACATCAGTTCACACCATTTTTATGATCAGCTGTTAACCTGTGAACCTAGGGCTTAGTGTCAAGGTTTCTGTTTCACTACTGTGTTGTACCTTAGAACAGTAACAGTGCTTTTCTAGGACTGTTACTCTCCGAAGAACAGTTTGAGACAAAGAAAAAGAACGGTTTGATGTTTGCTAAAGAACAGTTTGGGACAAAATGAAAAGCATTTAGTGACTAAAATGAACAAGTGTTGAAATTTTTTTTTTCAAAATGAATGTCATGTAAAATATATCTTCTTAGTCTTCTTGGAAAGCAAAAATATCTATCCACATTTTAAAATAGCTGCTACTCTGACCTGACAAAAGCAATGGAAAGTGAAATAAAGGTAACTATTGTTTTAAATTTGGTTAATTATTTTTCTCATTCATTAAACAACTTTACTGTGTGATTATCAGTATCAGAAGAGTCAGGATTGCAAAAAATAAGATCAACTTTCCTTCAAATAATATAATTTAGAAATATGAAGTATTTGTGGAGTGATTAATTGTTCCTAGCACTGCAGTCAGAGTTCGGCAGAGTAAAATCAGTCAATAGTATTTACTGAGGACTTGTGCAGAACACTCTACTAAATGCTTGGGAGAGTACAGTATAACAAAGGGAAAACACATTCCCTTCCCACAACGATTCTAGAGAGGAAGACAGACATTAATACAAAAATTAATAAATTACAGATGTGTACATAAGTGCTGTAGGGCTTGGAGAGGGGATTTAAATAAGGGAGTAAGTCAGGGTGAAGCAGAAGGGAGTTGAAGAAAAGGAGAAGAGATTTTAGTCAGGGAAGGCCTCTTGGAGGAGACATGCCTTCAATAAGACTGTGAAGGTGGGAAGAAAAATTGTCTGTCAGATGTGAAGAGGTAGAGAAGCAGCATGGCTCAGTGAAAGAGCACGGGCTTTGGAGTCAGGGGTCATGGGTTCAAATTCCGGCTCTGCCAATTCTCCGCTGTGTGACTTTGGGCAAGTCACTTAACTTCTCTGTGCATCAGTTACCTCATCTGTAAAATGGGGATTAAGACTGTGAGCCCCCCATGGGACAACCTGATCAACTTGTAACCTCCCCCGTGCTTAGAACAGTGCTTTGCACATAGTAAGTGCTTAATAAAAGTCATTATTATTATTCTTCTTCTTATTATTATTATTTGAAGAAGGAAGGCATACCTGGCCAGAGGCAGGATGTGGGCAAGAGGTCGGTGGTGGGATAGACCGGACTGAAGTACGATGAGAAGGTTAGCATCAGAGGATCAAAGTTTACGGGCTGGGTTGTAGTAGGAGAGTAGCAAGGTAAGGTAGAGGGGGCAAGGTGATCGAGTGCTTTGAAGTCAATGGTGAGGAATTTCTGCTGGATGCAGAGGTCTATGGGCAACCACTGGAGCTTCTTGAGGAGTGGGGAAACATGGTCTGAATATATTTTTTGAAAAAGATCTGGGCAGCAGAGTAATGTAAGAAATGGAGTGGGGGAAGGCAGCAGTCAGTGAGGTCAGCAAGGAGGCTGATACAGTAATCAAGGTGGGATAGGATAAGTGAGTGACTGGATTTTACATTCTAGCAGTTTGGATGGTGGGGAAAGGGCAGATTTTAACAATGTTGTGAAGGTCGAAAACAGTTGCTAGACACAGTCTCTGCCCTCAAGGAGTTTACTGTCTAGAGAGAAGGAGAAAAAAATAAATTACATCTAGAGGAAGCAACAGAGTATAATTATATGTACATAATTGATAATCTGTTTTAAAATCTTATAAAATTCCCAGTAGTTGTAGTCAGTTGCAGAAATTTACTTTACATCATTAAGAAGCTTAAAAAAACTTTTCAATCATTATTTCAAGTACACTTGTGTTTATATGGGTCTTCATGGTTCAGGACGTTCCAAACTCATTCTTCCTAAGTGTTAGGAAAGGCAGTGAGGCTATAGGGGATCCTACAGTTCACTGTGTGGAAAATGCTTTAAAACAATTGTAACTAGTGACATTTGAAGTACAAAATCATATTATTTCGTGTTACTGGAGATTTTTCTGAATATAGTTTTATCATATGTTGAGTTTCCATTACTATGAACGCAACATTTTTTTCTCTAATTCACACTCCCTCCAATCCCTCTAAATAATTCCTTCAATTCACACTTCCTTCCTCTAATACTAACCTTCTCACTGTACCTCCATCTCATCTATCTCTCTATCTCTTGCCTAACTCCTACCTCTGGCCTGGAAAAGCCTCCCTCCTCATAACAGACAGATAATTGTTCTTCACCATTTCAAAGCAGTGTGGCTTAGTGGAAAGAGCCTGGGCTTGGGAGCCAGAGGTCGTGGGTTCTAATCCTGGCTCTGCCACTTGTCAGCTGTGTGACTTTGTGCAAGTCACTTAACTTCTCTGTGCCTCAGTTACCTCATCTGTAAAATGGGGATGAAGACTATGATCCCCACATGGGACAACCCGATTACCTTGTATCTTCCCCAGTTCTTAGAACAGTGCTTGGCACATAGTAAGTGCTTAAAAAATACCATCATTATTATTATTCAAAACCTTATTGAAAGCACATCTCTTCTAAGAAGATTTCAGTGACTAGGCTCTCCTCTCCTCTTCTCCCACTCCCTTCTGTGCTGCTCTTACTTGCTCCTTCACTCATCCTCCTTTCCATACCTACAGCACATATATCTATGCCTGTATATATCTTTAGGTAGGGACCATCTCTATATGTTGCCAATTTGTACTTCCCAAGCGCTTACTGTGTGCAGAGCACTGTACTAAGCACTCAGTAAATACGATTGAATGAATTAATGAATCTGTAATTTATTTACTTATCTCCTTATTTATTCATTTATATTAATGTCTGTCTCCCCCTCTAGACTGTGAGCTCGTTGTGGGGAGGAATGTGTCTGTTGTTATATTGTACTCTCTCAAGTGCTTAGTACAGTGTTTTGCACACAGTAAGTGCTTAATAAATATGATTGAGTAAATGAATGAATGAATGAACATTTAAATATTGTAGTGGATTTAGGAAATACTGAGTTTTATCTTCCAAATTGGAAAACATCTGGAACTGTTGACATTTCATTATGACATGTATTTATTCTTATGAATTAAGTTCACTTTGAGACCCAAATATAGTTCAGAGTAAGCTCATTGTTTGGACTGTAAGCTCATTGTCTAGACTGTAAACTCATTGTGAGCAGGGAATGTGCTTGTTTATTGTTATATTGTAATAATAATAATGGCATTTAAGTGCTTATTATATGCAAAACACTGTTCTAAGTCCTGGGGAGGATACAAGGTGATCAGGTTGTCCCACTTGGGGCTCACAGTCTTAATCCCTATTTTACAGAGAGGGAACTGAGGCACAGAGAAGTTAAGTGACTTGCCCAAAGTCACACAGCTTTCAAGTGGCAGAGCTGGAATTTGAACCCATGACCTCTGACTCCCAAGCCCGTGCTCTTTCCACTGAGCCATGCTGCTTCTCCCAAGCACTTAGTATAGTGCTTTGCACATACTAAGCACCCAATAACTACAATTGATTGACGGTGAATTATGTAAAATTAATTTAGCAGAGTTATAGCTATTGTTACGGCCCTAACCCCAGTGGTCAAGACCTCCTGTAATGTTCCCTTCCACAGCAAAAAATCCTTAGCCCTGGAGTTGGTACAAGAATAACCTGTATTGCTAATTTCCTCCCTCACTATAGGTGCATAATGAAGGAAGTCACTCCACCAGAGTAACACACTGGCAAGTGGTCTTGATAGTATATTCCCCTGTTCCTTTATTTCATGAGCATTCTGAAGGCAGTCTTTCAACCTGACCAACAACAGGTGAGACAACTTGACATAGATTGAATTATCTTGTTATTTATACACTCCTAACCCTCAGTATACCCTGTCTGTAATAGACAGGCATGCCATGGATTTTTCAGAGAAGTTTTTCTTTCTTTCCAAATATGTAGGCGGTGGAGAAGCAGTCAGCTTCAAAGGTAGTCAGTTGGCCTTTTCCTTTCATCTATCCTTCTCTTCTGGTGGTCTGTATTTGGTCACTGCAGTTGATCTTTCACCTATATTGTAAATCTGGTCCTTCTTCTTACACACCACTCTTGTATCATATCTGCACCTTCGGCTCTGTGTCTGACCTTCCAAAATGCATCTTGTGTTGCCAGCTTTTCATCTCACATCCTTCTGCCTTGTATCATACGGCTCTCTTTGGGGTTGTGCAAGATCCCAATGCCTGCAAGATCCGGATGCCTTCAGTACCATCATTTTGGCTAAGGTCAAGTGACAGTTATACTTCAGAAAATGGGCATCGTATTTTCTGTTTTCTCTTTTGCTCTAATATTAATTGAAAACAATCTTCCCTCACCATTTAGTGGTAGGTGGTTAAGTGTTTCTTACAGGTTTCGTAAAAGGAGAGTCCTAGCATCCAACCCTTCAATATTTCATTTTTTATCATTAGCATAAATATAGCAATAACAACAATAAAATATAGGCACTGGATTTAAAAAAATACAAAGTTATTTAGTTATTTTATGTAATTCAAAATTGAAAATTAGGCATTAAATTATCAGGTGTGCTACTCTGGTGGAGTGGCTCCCTTCATTATGCTCCTGCGGTGAGGGAGGAAATTAGCAATAAAGGTTATTCTTGTTATGGGGCTCAGGATTTTTTGCTATGGAAGAGAGCATTATAGGAGGTCTTGACCACTGGGGAGGATAGGGCCACAATAATAGCCGTAACTCTTCTTAATTAACTTTATGTAATTCACAGTCAATCAATCATAGTTAAACCATCCAATTGACTCTACAGGTGAGTAGAAAAAAGAAAATAAACCAAATATAAAGCATCAAAAAATAGAGTGCAGAGTGAGCTTAGAGTCTAGAGGGAGAGTGATTATCAGTCGGATATGAAGAGGGAGGGCATTCCAGCCAGAGGCAGGACATGAGCAAGAGGTTGGCCAAGAGATAGGTAAGATCAAGGTCCAGTGAGTAGGTTGGCATTAAAGGATTGAAGTATACAGTTGTAGTTGCAAAATAATGAGGTAAGGTAAGAGGGGGCAAGGTGAATGGGTGCTTTAAAGCCAGTGGTAAGGAGTGGTTTTTTTTGATGTGGAAATGGATGGGCAACCACTGGAGGTTCTTGAGGAGTGGGGAAACACGGACTGAATGCTTTTGCAACGATATGATCTGGGCAACAGAGTGAAATGTAGACTGGAGTGGGAAGAGACAGGAGGCAGGGAAGTTAGTAAGGAGACTAATAAAACAATCACGGTGAGGTAGGGTAAGTGCTTTGGATAAGCACAATTTGGATGAATAATAATTATAATGATGGTGGTATTTGGTAAGCGCTTACTATGTGTCAGGCAGTGATGAAAAGAATAGGGCATATTTTAGCGATGTTGTAAAAGTTGAACTGACTTGATTTAATGACAGATAATAATGATAATAATGATGGCATTTGCTAAGCACTTACTATGTGCCAAGCACTGTTCTTGACAGATTGAATATGTGGGTTGAATGAGAGAGATGAGTTGAGGATAACACTAAGGTGATGGGCTTGTGAGACACAGGATAGTGCTGCTGCCTACAGTGTTGGGAATGTCAGGGCGAGGACAGGGTTTGGGTGGTAGGTGAGAAGTTCGGTTTTAGACATGTTGAATTTGAGGTGTTGGTGGAAAATCCAAGTACAGACATCCTGAAGGCAGGAGGAAATGAGAGACTGCAAAGAAGAGAGAGAGAGAGAGAGAGAGAGAGAGAGAGAGAGAGAGAGACTGAGAGATCGATCAGGGCTGGATATGTAGAAATGGTAGCTGAAACCTTGGGAGTGAATAAGTTCCCTAAGAAGTATATGTAGATGGAGAATGAAAGAATCCAGAAGTGAACTTTGAGGGACTCTTACTGTTATAATGTGGGAGGCAGAGGAGGGGTCCATAAAAGAGACTGATAATGAGCATCCAAAGAGATAGAAGGAGAACTACAAGAGGATGATGCAGTAAAGCCAAGGTTGAATAATATTTCCAGGAGAAGGGGGCAGTTGACAATGTCGAAAGATCAAGGTGGATTAAAATGGAGTAGAGGCCTTTGAATTTGGCAAGAAAGAGATTATTGGTGACCTGAGAGATGGCAACTTTGGTGGAGTGAAGGGGGCAGAAGCCAGTTTACCGGGGGTCAAGGAGAGATTTGGAGGGTAGGAACTGAAGGTATTAGGTGTAGAAAAGACATTCAAGGAGTTTGGCGAGGAATGGTAAGAAGGAGATGGGGCAATAAGTGGAGGGAGTTGTGGGGTAACAGGAGGGTTTTTTAAGGGTAGGGGAGACCTGACCATGTTTGCAACAGTTAGGAACTAGCCCTTGGAAAAAGTAAAGTTGAAGGTGGTGATCAGGGAGGGAAGAAGACAGGGGACAAGTGCTTTGATAATGTGTGAAGAGATGGGGTTGGAGGTGCAGGTGAAGGGGGTGGATTTTAAGAGAAGGCAGAAGATCTTGAGATACTGCTGGAAAAGATGATAGAGTTGAAGAAGCGCAGAAGGAGGAAGAGACTGCAGGAGGAGAAAAGCAGAGGAGATTTTAGGAAGATCATGCTTGATTGTTTCAATTTTGTCAATAAAGTACATGGGCCAGGTTATTAGGGGCAAGAGCAGTCAGGATGTGATTGCCGAAATTTTGAAGGCTTCGGGTAGTACAGGGAATGAGGTTAAGAGAAAAGGAACAATTTCAGCAGATGCTTCTGGAAGCACGGAGGAGTCACATGGGAGAGAGGTGTTTTTGTCTTTTTGCAAGCTAAGAGAAGTTTCAAACCCTTTTGTAGGAGCAGATAAGGTCATAGTCTGGCAGAAACTGCAAAATGGGAGGGAAAGCAGGAAACTTTCTCCAGTCCCTGCTTAAGGATTAGAAGCTTTTGTGTGCCAGGAGAGATGGGGAAAGTGAATATGAGCTCAGTTACATGTTCTCAGGACCCAGGCTTCCAGGTCCAAGAAAGTTGGGTGTAAAGGGGTGATTCCTGAAGAGGCAAAGGGCTGGATCCTTTCCCCACATAGTAGGGAGATTCTTCCGTGCATTTTCCCAGTGTATTATAGAACATTTGACTCAGACCCTATGGTATCAGAGGCTCTGTACTTTGTGTCTCAGGACACTGTCTCGAGCTCCTTGTATTCTCCCCTATTCTCCTGTTGTTCCATGGAGGACATTACAACTGGGGACCATAGAATGAAAGGTTCTGAATGTTTGGAGCCTGTTGGGAGGGTGAAAGAGGAAGACCAGCACCATTTTCCTCTTGCTCTTTCTGAGTTACCCAGACAGTACAGGAAGCTATGCCCCGGGGTCTACACTGCTCTTATAAACCTCCTATCACTTGAAACAGGAAGGGAGAGTGTGCTGGTGACTCAGCCCTATGACTGTGCAAAATGCACCACCAATTAATCAATCAATTGTACTTATTGAGCACTTATTGCCTGTAGAAGACTGTACTAAATGCTTCAACTCAATACAACTGAGTTGGTAGATCCATTTTCTACCTTGATATGTCCCAGCACTGCACAATATCAAATAAGAGTTGGGTAAAGGGACCTTCACCCTTTAAACTCCCCTCCTCATCTGGATAGGGCTTCCAGGTATTCCAGGTATTCCTGTAGATTCAGATACAGACTCATCCATTCCTCTAGTGGTTGTCCATCCACCTCCACATCAAACAGAAACTCCTTGCCATTGGCTTTTAAACACTTCATCAACTGTCCTGTCGTCCTATCTTGCTGCTCTGATAACCTACTGTATTCCAGCTTGCGCACTTCTCTCTCTAATGCCAACCTACTTACTGTTAGCTCAGTCTCACCTATCTCACTGCCAACCTCTCCTGCCTCTGGTCTGGAATGGCCTCCCTTTCATAAATCACAGATGATTATTCTTCCCACCTCCAAAACCTTATTAAAAGCACATCTCCTCTTTGAGGCCTTCCCTGACTAAGCCTTCATTTCATCTTCTCACACTTCCTTCTCTGTCATCCTTGCATTTGGAATTATACCTTTAATTCTCCCCACCCTCAGCCCCATAGCACTTATGTACATATCCATGATTCATTCATTTATATTAATGTGCGTCTCCCTCTCTAGACGGTAAGTGCTCTGTAGGTAGGGGACATGTCTACTAACTCCTTTATACTGTACTTGTCCAAGCTCTGCACAAAGCTCAAGCTCTGTACAGTGCTCTGCACAAAGTAAGCGCTCAATCAGTCGACTGATTGATTGATTCCTGCCATAATGTTCTATCCAAATCACGGTTGAAGAACAATCATAGCCATAACAAGCCATGAATCAGTTGTGCACAAATTACACAACTTGCAATTAAATAATTGGCTTTAAAATCTTGTCAAGCAGATCAGCAGAATCTTCTGCAACAGCACAGTCAGTGGCATTACCCAGGAAATGTGTCAAGTCTGAGAAGGGCCGGATATACCAACTGTTTGAAATAAGCTTTAGGGAGCTTTTCCATCTTACCCAAACATTCTTCAACTTCACTAGATATGACAGAAGCCAGGCACAATTTCTATTATGCTTGCACCATCTTCTTCTGGCCTGTTATTTCCCAATGGAACAATGGTTCATCCAACACAGAATTAACACAGGAGTTTGAAGAAACACAACTCCTGTGTTGTTTAAGGCATTCTTCCACTAGGTTTGTTGTGCATACCCTTCACTGTAAAATTGGCCCTGAAAATTTTTACAAAATCCTAGCTCCCAATCACACCTCTGTAAATTAATATTTTCAGTGTAAATTAAACATTAGACAAATGTATTATTAAAGTATGCTTTCCATTTTAAAGGTTCACAATTGTTTGTTACTTTGGAAAGGAGTATTGGTGCACTTCTCCTCTCGGGGTCGCATTTGGAGAGTTTCCAATACTCTACCAGTTTCAGCTATGGGAGGGAGAGTCAAGCAGAGGCCTGTCCATTCTATTCCTAGCTTGGCCAGTGGCTAGTGAGTGGAAGACAGTCAAAACTCACCTGTGCTAGTAAGGAGGCATTGGAAAGAGTCGAGAGTGGACACTCAAGTTTATTGCGTGGAAGGAGGCAATGGTAAACCATTTCCATATTTTTACCAAGAAAACTCGATGGATACACTACCAGAACAATTGCAGATGGAGAGTGGGGCATTACGGAAGAGATGTGTCCGTGGTGTTGCTATGGGTCAGAAACTACTCGATGGCATTAGACAAGATATTGATACACTCAGTTTGCTTGCATTGTGTTAGATCTTTAGCTCTCTTCCTCCCTTCAAGGCCCTACCGAGAGGTTACCTCCTCTAGGAGGCCTTCCCAGATTGAGCCCCCTACTTCCTCTCCCCCTCCTTCCCCTCTCCATCCCCCCGCCTTACCTCCTTCCCTTCCCCACAACACCTGTATATATGTATATATGTTTGTACGTATTTATTACTCTATTTATTTTACTTATACACAGCACCTGTATATATGTATATATGTTTGTACGTATTTATTACTCTATTTATTTTATTGTACATATCTATTCTATTTATTTTATTTTGTTAATAAATTTTGTTTTGTTCTCTGTCTCCCCACAGCACCTGTATATATGTATATATGTTTGTACGTATTTATTACTCTATTTATTTATTATTTTACTTGTACATATCTATTCCATTTATTTTATTTTGTTAATATATTTTGTTTTGTTCTCTGTCTCCCCCTTCTAGACTCTGAGCCCACTGTTGGGTAGGAACTCAATAAATACGATTGAATGAATGAATGAATGAATGAATCTTTAGAAAATTTCCAGGTATTCTAATTAACACCCTAAATATTTTGAAGTAAGTGTTTCATTTACTAATTGGCTCTTCAAAAAAAGCAACACATCTTTTATGTAGACTTTTTCTTGAAAGAAGAAAGAAATAAACTCAATGTCAAGATTTATTCAGTGCTATTTTTGTTAAATATATTCCTGCAAGCACATTTCTGTTCCTTCTTCATTTAGATGTTGTCACCCGTTGTCCAGGGAGACGGGTTCGTTCAGTAATCGGTGCAGCGAGAGAGAGAGAGAGAGAGAGAGGCCGGGGACGGAAAGCCTGAGTTCTATATAAAATTCATTCCCCAAGGCGAATTGAATTATGTAATTGTTTAGGCGCAATGGATTGAACTTCCCTTTCGGGAAAAATGTAATCAATTAGTAATATTAGAGCTTCCCTAATGGGAGGAACGTACATATACATTACTCACGCATGGCAGAACCTCCAGGTCTCACCCAGGCGAAATTCCCTTACAGTTGGTTTACGCTCATGTGCACTTCCCACTCAGGAGGAATCCACTTGAGTTACACACCCATTGGGGAAGCCCCTAGATCCCACCCACGAGGATTTTCCATTTGGGATGAATCCATTCATTCGTTACGTACCCATGGCGAAGTGCCTGGCTTCCAGCCCCACGAGCCTCCAGCGGGACGGGACACTTCCCCATCCCAGGGCTCCTCACTTGGTGCAGGCAGAGCGGGCTCTGGACAGAAGCACCCTGTAGCCATCTGCTGCAAGTCTCAATTCTCTGCATAGAGGGCCAGAGGCCGCAGGTATTTATCACCTGTGCTCCTAGGCCATTCCAGCTTCTGGCCTTAGTTTATCCAATCTCTGCCCTCCCCCTCCTCCATACCTAATTTGATTGGCACGGAGGGGCGAGGGAAACCTTCTGTATTCCCATCTTGGGCTGTCAATCTAACAGTTTTGGTTGTGGGGGTGGTATCCCACCCTCACTTCAGAGTTCCGCCTGCTGGTTCAGGTGGCCACAAGATAGCATTTGACCTTGAGATGGCTGGTACCCAAGGGTCACCTTGGGACAGATGTCTCATTGGGAAAGACACTGTAAATACAGTTTATGTGCTACAGATGGCCATGCAATTGCACTTTAGACATTTTTTTCTTTCTGCGCTGAAAGGGTATTCGGCAGTTATTGAGGTGCATAATCCTACATTAGCTAAGATACATCATTTGAAGCAGTTGAGAACTTTAAGCATTTGGTGCCTTTGACTATTTTAACTTACCCTGTGATTTAGAGAAGACGAAAGAGAGGTACAGTTGTAGAAAAATAACACATACCCCATCAGGAACTGATTGTACAAACCAAAAGTGGCCATGCCAGAGAAAAGCATGTAAATTTGTAATGAACCTGAGCCAGTGCCATCCTAATCAAATATAGTACTGAGTTTAAGGGAAGACAAGCTATTAAATCTCTATGGTTATGAGATCATTTTTTACCTTTGGCTGATTACTGTCATGTATTCAGCAAGTTGACTTTCCAGAAATTGTCTCAGTACTAGAACAATAATAATGATGATGATAGCTTGGTTTTATAGAGCATCTGCTCTCTAAGAAGTTCTGAGCACATGTGAACGTTACCACATTTAACCTCCCATCTTCCCACATTTTATGAGACAAGGAAAATCAGATATTAGCATCCCGATTTCAAAAAGAGGTATCACAGGCAAACTAAGCCTAAATGACTAACGCAGCATATGACTGACGTGAGGCCCAGTTTGTGATTGAATTTCAATTAGAAGGATGTTGCCTGCCTACAAAGGCAGCATGGGATAGTGGAAACTTCCACACATGGGGCTGGACATCATTTGACTTCTCTGAGACTCAGTTTCCTCATCTGCAAAGTTGGAATTATAATATTCACCTTTTTCTGCTTCCAGGGATATTGTAAGGATAAGATGAGAAAATGGATGTGAAAACTTTTTGCTAAAATAAAAGTTTTGTGCAAAGACAAGTGTTTCACTGCCTTCTGCTAACCTACTATCATAATTCATAGTGAATGTGAATCGATTCAGTGCACTCAAATGATCCCATAAGGTCTGGGTGATGGAAGGCTCAACAACTGAAACAGAAGCAAATATATATATATAATGCATATCTAAGATCTAAGTGCTATTTACTCGTGTACCTTGAAGGGAGTATCAAGGTGCCATTTTAAAAGTTCTTATCATTGATCCATGTTGAACTGAAAATCTTTTTTGTGACCACAGTTGAGGTGGACATTAAGTGACTGTCCCCACTTCAATCCTGTTACACAGATTTCTAGCTCCCTGCCACCATTCTAGCCATAGATAATTGGAGATATGCAGAATGAAGACATGGCTGGATAGCAGTGATACCAATCATCATCAACCAATCAGTTATATTTATTGAGCACTTACTTTATGTGGACCACTGTACAAAGCACTTGGGGGAGTACAATATAAGAATATAACAGAGTTGTTAGAAACATTCCCTTCCCATAGTGAGCTTACAGTCCAGAGAAGTAGACAGACATTAATAAAATAAAAATAAATTACAGCTATGTGCATAAGTGTTGTGGGGCTGAGGGAGAGGTGAATAAAGGATGCAAATTCAAGGGCAGGAATGATGCAGAATGAAATGGGGAAGGGCTTACTCATGGAAGGCATTCCAGAGGGGCTGTGCTTTCAATAAGGCTTTGAAGGTGGGGAAAGTAAATCTGTTAGATATGAAGAGGGAGTGCATTCCAGGCCAGAAGCAGGTTGTGGGCAAGATGGCAGTGAGATAGATGAGATCAAGGTACTGTGAGTAGGTTGGCATTAGAGGAGCAAAGTGTGTGGGATGGATTGTAGTAGGAGAGCAGTGAGGTGAGGTAGGAGGGGGCAAGGTGCTTGTGTGCTTTAAAGTCAATAACGAGGAATTTCTCTTTGAGGCAGAAATGGAAAGGCAACAACTGAAGGGTCTTGAGGAGTGGGGAAAGTGGCCTGAACGTTTTGAAGAAAAATGATCTAGAAGGCAGAGTGAAGTATTGACTGGAATAGGGAGAGGCAGGGATGTCAGCCAGGAGGCCGATGCAGCAATCAAGACAGGATAGGTTAAGTGCTTGGATTAATGTGGTAGCAGTTTGATGGAGAGGAAAGGGATAATTTTTGCAATGTTGTGAAGTTTGAACTGACAGGATTTAATTATAAATTGATTATGTGGGTTGAATGAGAAAAATAAGTCGAGGATAATGCAAAGGCTATATTGTCTTGTGAAACAGGGAGAATGGTGGTATTACCTACAGTGATGGGAAAGTAGGGCAAGGACAGGGTTTGGGTGGGAAGATGAAGATTTCTGTGTTACCTGTTGAATTTGAGGTGCAAGCAGGACAACCATGTAGACATGTACTAACAAGGCAGGGGAAAATGTGAGACTACAGAGAAAGAGAGAGATAGGGCTGGAAATGTAGATTTGGGAATCACCCCGTAGAGGTGGTAGTTGAAGCCATGGGAGTGACTGAGTTCTCCGAAGGAGGACTAACCCACTTAACCCACAGCCCTGGATCACTGCCACTGTCCACCTCCTTCACTGTTATGCTCAATCTCCTGAATGCTGCTGGCGAAAGTCTAAACACCAAGCCAACCTCGTTCACTTCAAGTTTATACTTTCCTGCCTTAACTCTGCCCTCTCCTCTGCCAGACAAAACTATTTCTCCTCCCTTATTGACACCCATGCCTATCATCCCCATCAGCTCTTCCGTACATTTAACTCCCTTCTCAGGCCCCCTGTTCCTCCCCCTCCTCCTTCCCTCACCCACAACAATCTGGCCTCCTACTTCATTAGTAAAATTAATTCCATCAGGTCTGAGCTTCCCAAAGTCACTCCTACCCCTTCTCCAACCCCCCGGCTCTCAATCCTCTCCGCTACTCTCCCATCCTTCCAAGTAGTAACCTCAGATGAGATCTCCTCCCTCCTCTCAAGTATTACTCCAGCCACCTGTGCTTCTGACCCCATTCCCTCTCATCTTATGAAATCTCTCACCCCTTCCCTCCTCCCTTCCTTAACTTCCATCGCTCACTCTCCACTGGTTCCTACCCCTCTGCCTTCAAACATGCCCACGTCTCCCTCACTCTAAAAAAAGCCTCTCTTGACCCCACCTCCCCTTCTAGTTATCACCCTATCTCCCTCCTACCATTCCTTTCCAAACTCCTTGAACGAGTCGTCTACACCTGCACTCCAACACTCCCCAACACTCCACTGAAACTACCCTCTCAACGGTCATTAATGACCTCCTTCTTGCCAAATCCAACGGCTCCTACTCTATCCTAATCCTCCTCGACTTCTCAGCTGCCTTCAACACTGTGGACCACCCTCTTCTCCTCAACATGCTAACCACGCTATCCAAGCTATCCAACACACGATCCACAGACTCTGTCCTCTCCTGGTTCTCCTCTTATCTCTCCCGCTGTTCATTCTCAGTCTCCTTTGTGGGCTTCTCCTCCCCCTCCCATCCCCTTACTGTAGGGTTTACGCAAGGGTCAGTTCTTGGTCCCCTTCTGTTCTCTATCTACATTCACTCCCTTGGTGAACTCATTCACTCCCACGGCTTCAACTATCATATCTACGCTGATAACACCCAAATCTACATCTCTGCCCCTGCTCTCTCTCCCTCCCTTCAGGCTCGGATCTCCTCCTGCTTTCAGGACATCTCCATCTGGATGTCTGCCTGCCATCTAAAACTCAATATGTCCAAGACTGAAGTCCTTATCTTCCCTCCCAAACCCTGCCCTGTCCCATTACTTTCCCATCGCTCTAGATGGCACTACCATCCTTCCCGTCTCACAAGCCTGCAACCTTGGTTTCATCCTCGACTCTGCTCTCTCATTCACCCCTCACATCCAAAACCTGCTGTTCTCACCTCCGAAACACCGCCAAAATACGCCCTTTCCTCTCCATCCAAACCGCTACCCTGCTGGTTCAATCTCTCACCCTATCCCGACTGGATTACTGCATCAGCTTCCTCTCTGATCTCCCATCCTCCTGTCTCTCCCCGCTTCAGTGTATACTTCATGCTGCTGCCTGGATCATCTTTGTGCAGAAACACTCTGGGCATGTTACTCTCCTCCTTAAAAATCTCCAGTGGATACCAGTCAACCTACGCATCAGGCAGAAACTCCTCACTCTCGGCCTTAAGGCTCTCCATTACCTCGCCCCTTCCTACCCCACCTCCCTTCTTTCCTTCTACAGCCCAGCCTGCACCCTCTGCTTGCCTGCTGCTAACCTCCTCACTGTACCTCGTTCTTGCCTGTCCCGCCGTTGACCCCCGGCCCATGTCCTCCCCCTTGTCTGGAATGCCCTCCCTCCACACATCCGCCAAGCTAGCTCTCTTCCTCCCTTCAAAGCCCTACTGAGAGCTCACCTCCTCCAGGAGGCCTTCCCAGACTGAGCCCCCTCTTTCCTCTCCCCCTCCCCACCCCCCCGCCCTACCTCATTCCCCTCCCCACAGCACCTGTAAATATGTTTGTACAGATTTATTACTCTATTTATTTTACTTGTACCTATTTACTATTCTATTTATTTTGTTAATGATGTGCATCTAGCTTTACATCTGTTTATTCTCATGACTTAACACCTGTCCACATCTTTTGTTTTGTTGTCTGTCTCCCCTCTCTAGACTGTGAGCCCGTTATTGGGTTGGGACCATCTCTATACGTTGCCAACTTGTACTTCCCAAAGTGCTTAGTACAGTGCTCTGCACACAGTGAGTGCTCAATAAATACGATTGAATGAATGAATGAATGAATGAATGAATGAGTGTGTGTAGATGGAGAATAAAAAGGGACCCGGAACTAAATCTTGAGATTCTTTCATCATTTTCATCACCATCTTCATCATCATCATCATCAATGGTATTTATTGAGTGCTTACTGTGTGCAGAGTACTGTAATAAGCACATGGGAGAGTACAATAACACCTAACACAATTCATTTCCTCAATAGTGGCCCTCAAGTATCCCTTGGCCATCAATTCCCTGCACCCCAGAACTTCCTGCTCCAAAGAATGTCTATAATTGCTGGGTGTTCTGAGGGTCTGGGGGAAGATCTGGAGTCCATCTGAAAAGGTGATTGGGGAGGGTAAGAAGCTCCAGGACCCTGAATTGTCAAACCCTTTCCCTTGGCAACATTCTTGCACACAGCAAAGGATACTGGACATTGGGAGGGTGAGAGGAAGGAGGGGTCTCAGTCTGGGAAGGCCTCCTGAAGGAGGTGAGCTCTTAGTAGGACTTTGAAGGGAGGAAGAGAGCTAGCTTGGCAGATGTGTGGAGGGAGGGCATTCCAGGCCAGGAAGGATGTGGGCCGGGGTTGTCAGCAGGACAGGCAAGAACGAGGTTCAGTGAGGAGGTTTGTGGCAGAGGAGCAGGGAGTGCAGGCTGGGCTGTAGAAGGAGAGAAGGGAGGTGAGGTAGGAGGGGGCGAGGTGATGGAGAGCCTTGAAGCTGAGAGTGAGGACAGTTTTCAACCTGCTGTTTCTGGGAGGTAACCTTTCTTCCAACCCAACTTCTCCTTCCTTGAATGTCCATCCTCCCAGCTACCAAATTAAAGCCTCCTTGTCCTCAATTCTCCTTGTCCAACCTGGTTCAGACCACCCTTTTCTTTTACTGGATCTCCAGATGAGGATGAAGAAGAAAGGAGTAGGGATTTGTTCATTTACACACCTATAAACTGGTGTCCTGGAAAGAGACCCACCTTTTCACTCCTCTAACTCTATACTCACCCCAGCCCCAAACTATTTATGTAAATATTCTTATACTATTTCCCCCACCCTTTAATCTTTTTTAATGTCTGTCTCTTCCTGTAGACTGTAAGATCCTTGTGGACAGGGATCACATCAACCTACTCTATTGTACTGTACTTTCCCAAGAGCCTAGAATAGCATTTTTCATACAGTAAGTTCTTAAAACTATGTGCAGAACACTGTACTAAGCGCTTGGGAGAGAACAATGCGATATGCTGGTGCTTTGCAGGTGTGATGCGTGCTTGGAAATTGGGCAGCCAGAGGGACCAGGCTGCCTGGAACGATTCTCATTCATTGGTTATGGAGCTCTTCTGTGTGTGCAGAGCACTTCAGTAGGTGCTTGGGAGAGGACAATATAACAATAAACAGACATATTCCCTGTCCACAATGAACTTACATCTAGAGGGGGAGTTGGTTGTCTGCCACCTCTGTTGTATTGGGATCTCCCAAGTGGTTAGTACAGTGCCCTGCACACAGTAAGCACTCAGTAAGTTCCATTTAAGGATGATGATACTGGGGTGGGATGGCCCTATGGTCCATCTACCATTTTGTCTCCCTGTGGGGCACTCCATCCCAGTCTCTGTGGTGTGGACAATAGCTGAAAGGTCAGAAACCACCAAACTTTGTGGGTCACTGGGATATGGATCTTTTTTGTGGCTTTGCAGGCCTGTAGTTTTTAATCAAATCATACTTATCTGAGTGCTTATCATATGCAGAGCACTGTACTAAGCACTTGGGAGCATGGCCTACTGGCAACAGCATGGGTTTAGGAGTCAGAGCATTTGGGTTCTAATTCTAGCCCCGCCGCTTGTCTACTCTGTGACCATGGGCAAGTCACTTCATTTCTCTGGGTCTTAGCTCCCTTATCTGGAAAATGGGGATTAAGACTGTGAGCCCCTTGTGGAACAGCCTGATTACCTTGGATCTACCCCAGTGCTTAGAACAGTGCTTGGCACATAGTAAGTGCTTAACAAATACCATTATTATTATTAATAAATCCCAATGATTCAATGTAAAAGGAGAGAGATGGGTATCATGTAAACAAGGAATAGAAAGGACAGGTTGAATATGGTGTCACCTGTGTCCCAATAACTAGTTGGTTTATACCTGGAAAGCATGTAGGGAGTAATAGAATTCCTACTTGGAGTAATGACTGGACACTAACGCTACTGAATCAGGTGGGTTTTCCAGTTATCTGATCCATAAGTGATATGAATAATATATATTTTTTTCTGAGTAGTGTAACAGTACTCAGAAAATAAAGTCTACAATAATGATCATAGCATTTTTAAGCACTTACTAGACACTTAGCACTGGTACAAGTATAAGGAATTGTTTAGAAGCAATTTGTCACAAATAAGATTCTTAATCTAATAGATAAGGAAAGCAGGTATTTTATTTCCATTCTACCAATGAATAAATTTGTCCAAGGTCACAGAGTCAGACCAGAAACTAGAATATTGGTCTTCTGACTCTATTTCATGCTCTTTCTACTAGGCCACACTGTCTGTCTCATTTAATCTCCAATTTAAGAAAACACTGCTTTACACTAATGCTGTTACTTGGTTAATTATTCTGTAACCTCTTTGTTGAAGACTTGAGCCTACCACTGTCTTCCCCTTCCCAAAATGAGAATAGTATAAGGAACTTGAGTTTTAGAAAAATGCTTGGGGTGTATCCCTTTGTATCCTAATTATTTTTTGTTTCCAGCTCCAGAAATCACCACTAGTCTGGGTCAGAGTCATCATTAATAGGGTTTGTGATTAATGGGAAAACAAAGACACCTGAAGTTCATTCATTCATTCATTCAATCATATTTATTGAGCACTTACAGTGCTCTGTATGCAGAGCACTGTACTAAGCGCTGGGCAAGTGCAAGTTGGCAACATATAGAGACGGTCCCTGCCCAACAAAGGGTCTAATTTTTCTTTAATATCAAGTGCCATTTATTTGTCCCACCCTCAGTGCCACATAAGGTTTTTACATATCAAAATATATTTATTTATTTTAATGTCTGTTTCCCTCTCATTCATTTGTTCAGTCATTTTTATTGAGAGCTTACTGTGTGCAGAGCGCTTCGGAAGTACAAGTCGGCAACATATAGAGACGGTCCCTACCTGACAACGGGCTCACAGTCTAGAAACTGTAAACTCCAAACTGTAAACTCCTTGTGGGCAGGGAAAGCGTCTAATAACTCTTTTAGCTAATTCTTTTGCATCCTCCCAAGTAGTTAGAACAGTGCTCTGCACATAGTAAGCACTTAATAAATACCAGTCATTGACTGATTATACTGCAATCTCCAAAGCACTTAGACCAGTGCTCTGTACACAGTGCAGATTGATTGATTAATTGATTGAAGTAGTCCCTCTGACAAACAAAAGCACTCCAGGATACTAGTCACGTATTTGCCGACACAATAAAGGTTTCTCTAATTTGCATTCAGAATTTCAGCTGATTTAGTCTCAAATTCCAGGACAAGGGAAATTTAGAAATTCTAAGAATCCACTTCATTTTCCCTCACTAGAGAGTCAGCTTGGGAACAAAAAGATACTTACAGAAAAATTATTTCTAACATATGGCTTGTGAGTAGCACAAAGTAAAGCCTGTTATTGAAAGGAAGATTTACTTAGTTGCATACAACGATGAAATCATGTTCCAAGCATAGCATATTACTGCATTTCAATTTTCACTTATTTTCATGCATGACAGTCAAGATAGTGGTTTCCTATACTCAAAAGATTTCAGAGAGAAGTCTTAATCTTGGAAAGTTCCAGCTGCTGGCATGTTAAATTGATAAGCTGTAAGTAGCATGGGCTTATTCTTTAACAATTTATGGAAATAAAGGTTGTTCTTTAGGTCTGCACACCTCCTTAGTGTGCACCTATATGATAGCCGGTGTATTCCTGGGAGAGTGATGGAATGAATAATCCTGTTCCTTGCCCATAGCACTCCACCATCTTGCTCCCTCTACCTCACCTCACTACTCTCTTTCTAGGACCCAACCTGCACACTTTGCTCCTCAAGTGCTGATTTTCTCACTGTGCCTCAATCTTGCCTATCTCACCGCTGACTCCTAGCCCATATCCTGCTTCTGGCCTGGAACTCCCTCCCTCTTCAACTCCGACAGACAATTACTCCCCCGCTTCAAAGCCTTATTGAAAGCACTTCTCCTTCAAAAGTGTTTCTATCCACTATCTTGAATGTCTCCTTAGATTCAACTGGCACCCTTTACTATTGTGTGGAAAATTAATGAATCCAAGAATTCTGAATAAAATCCTTCATGCCTTATTCAAGAATACACATCACACTGCGGTAAATACCTATCTATAAATGAAATGTTATCAATTATTTATATTAATATCTGTCCCTATAGACTGTAAGCTAGTTGTGGGCAGAGAATGTGCCCACTAACTCTGTTGTATTGTACTCTTTCAAGCACTTAGTAGGCTGCTTTGCATACAGTAAGTTCTCAGTAAATATTATTGATGGTGATGATGAGTAAATCATAGAAATCAGCACAGTTCTTAAAAATCTTGAGACTCACCATAAGGTTGAAACCTATTCATCTATATAGAAAAGATGGTTCATTCACAATTTGCCCAGGGTTATGGTTAAATACAGACATGTCTCATCACTAACACTATGATTGTGTCTTACTTTATTTGTGAATGCTATTAGCTGCTTTTCCAAATAAAGGTACTAGAAAATCAGCATGGCTCAATGAAAAGAGCCCGGGCTTTGGAGTCAGAGGTCATGGGTTCAAATCCCAGCTCCGCCAATTGTCAGCTGTGTGACTTTGGGCAAGTCACTTAACTTCTCTGTGCCTCAGTGACCTCACCTGTCAAATGGGGATGAAGACTGTGAGCCCCCTGTGGGACAACCTGATCACCTTGTAACCTTCCCAGCGCTTAGAACAGTGCTTTGCACATAGTAAGCACTTAATAAATGCTATTAAAAAAAATCAATCATTCAAATTTATTGAGCATTAATGGTATGGAGAGAACTGTATTAATGCTTGGAAGAGTATAATACAACATGCCCTGACCACAAGAAGCTAAGATTCCTAACTTCTGATGTGTGCCATAAGTTATATTGGAAGAACCTGCCTTCTATCTATTTTGGCCAGCGGCGATTATGTGAAATTACTGTGATAAGAATTCCTCTGACAGATTTCTATTTTGCAATTTTTTAACAGCTGCTTTTCCTGAGTTCTAATAGTAGTTTCTCTTCTCAGAGGCGTGCTTGAATTCAGCTCATAATTCCCTGCTAGTTTTAGATTTGTCAGCTTTCCTCAACCATCTCCCAGATGTTTAATCTAATACTTATATCCATTGTTTCTTCCTATTTCAAATTATGAATTTATTTCAGATCTCAATTTTGTACAAATCCCAGCTGCACAGTGGGCTTGTAAAATGTATTCCTAGCTGTGCTGTCACGCTCGTTCTCTGGAGTTCCTGGTACAATTTTCACTGATGCCTCTTGGAGTTATTATCTACACAAAATCCCTGCTTTAAGAGAGTCATCTCAATCCTAACTGCCTCTGAGCTGGTTTTTCAGCGTGCCATGTTGTCTCTTAACTGTCCGCATCTAGTCTAAATAGTCTGAAATGCTCTTCATTTTTATTAGAACATTTACTTTGCCCAACTATTTTATGATCCCACAAGTTATTTCACTGAACAGCAGTTCTTCTTGTTCATGCCAACTCTGACAAGTACTTACACTGGAACTACCTATAATCTTCAATGGTAGTGTGTTGGTTGGCAATGCTGCTCGCTCAGGGTCTCATTAGAGGCAGGAGTGAGTTTCACAGGGTCAAGAGGGAAGTAGGAATGATCCTCTTGCTGCACCTGTTGCTTGGCAACTTATTTTTCCCAGAGATCCATGTTTCCAATGAGGCCCAATTAACTGGGAAGAGTCTTTTCAGTAAGCAGGGAACCTTACTCCTTCTTGCTATCCTCTGGCTTTGTTGAATGGCCTGCTCCATATGGTGATTTGTGAGTATGCATGCTTAGAACTTGGGCAGGTATTTATGGAAGTTTGCTTGTATATTTATCATACTATTGGTTGATAGGTTTGTGTATTTTCTGTATGTATTTATATTCCTGGTGTGCCCTGGAAGCATTTTAGCTTTCTCCCCCTGTTCTCCCTCTATATTAACTCCTGTGTCTGAATTCTGAATGTTTGAGAAACGTCTGGAAGTGCCTTTATTATTTTTCTCCTTTTCTCACTTCCTCCTCTATCCCTGGAAGACCAGCTTTTGCTGAATATCACATGCTAATAATTGCAGTCCTCTTGTTTAGAACCATGACCCAAGATATCTTAAGAACTAAATCTAGCACTGCAATCCAAAATCTTGGTTTGATGTTACTTTCTTGGATCTCTTCTTTTTTTATCTTATTCATGTTCCTTAACTTGTTTTATATTGCACATATTAGTTTCTGTTAATATCCCCATTATCACAGTCGTGTTGCTGCAAGTTGGTGATGATATAATTTATGTTTTGCTGTCAGCGGGACTTTCATCTTGGTATCTTTTTTGTCAGACTGGTCCTGATATTTTTGAAAATGGTCACAATATTAAAGGCTGTAGTCAGAATCTCCTAGAAAAGCCTATTTGTTGGTTGCATTGGTAGAGACAGATACATTTTTGTGTTTCCAAAGAGCCTTGTGATGTTGCTGTCAAGTTTCTTATAGTTGTTTTCTTTTTCCAGCATATTGGAACTCAGGTTTCTAGATAGGTTGGATTTGAAAATTGACTATATTTTATGAAATTTAGGAAAAATGTATATGCTCACCTCATGCTCACCTCAAAAGAACAAGAAATCAAGGAAAATATAATGATTTAAAACAGTACAGGGAATCTAGATATGTTAAGTTTAGCTATGATTTAATTAATAATCGTAGTATTAAAGACTTACTATGTTACACTTACTATACTAAGTGTTAGGTTGGGCACAGTCCCTGTTCCACATAGAGATCAGAGTTAAAATAGGGCAAACAAACAGGTATTTTACATTTGAGGAAACTGAGGAAATCAAGTTACTTGCCCAAGGGACACAGCAGGCAAGTGGTGAATCCGGGATTAAAATCCAGGTCCTCTGACTTCAAGGGTTTTGCTTGCTTAAATAGTGCCTGGCACATAGTAAGTGCTTAGTAAATACCATCATTATTCTTACATTATTATTATCTGGCCAGGATGCTTCAGTTTATGTATTACATGGATTTGTCTTTAATAAATGTCAAAATTTTCTTCAGCATAGCAGTGTATTCTGCAGTAGTATGTTCTGCTTTGAAGGTTTTATTTTTTTTTTTAAATAATTACCATTTCACATTGGTAATTTTGCCTCCTTTCAATTGAATTTAAAAGTATAAGATTTAATGTCTCTTTTGAGCTTAGTGAAACTCAGAGTAAAAGGCTCCAAAGAAAGCTGTTGTTTTTCAAATGAAAAAATGTATTTAACTCACCACAATCAAAGTTCTTCTATCAAGAGTATTGAGCTTTAAATTTACACACAAGCAGCTGAGGTCATTTGTGCAACCTAGTGACAGTGATTTTCCCACCATAGCCTGAAACAAATTGAGGTCACTGTACATTTTCTCATAGCCTTGCTCTTAGCTTTCTTCCATGAACTGCAGAAGGTTTCAATTTACTGAAGCATCGAGGTAGGTAAGATCCAATCAAAGTAAAAGCAGAATCAATAAATGCTAACCTCAGAGGGCTAAATGGTAGTGGCATCGGTTACAAAGAAAAGTTGTTTGCACTTTGAGTTACTGTGTCCTTTAGCAGTGAGAAAATGAAAATGCAGCACTGTGCTCTTATCAGCCTTGTTTACCATAACATATTTAACATGTTTAGCAAGATAGATTACATTTACACCTGAAGGTCGGGGTGGGGAGAGGGGGAATTCAGATTCTATAACCAATTCAGGAAGCCACTGAATTCCCAAATGTGCATTTTAACAAGATCCATCTCAGAAAGAGTTTTAGTACTCCTAGAAAAAGTATATTTGATCTAAGTGTAATCAATCAATAGCATTTATTGAGAGTCTCCTATAAACAGAGCACTGTTCTAATACCTTGCAAGTATCTTACAGAGTTAGTATACCTCATCCATGCCTTTCAGGAGTTTACAATCTAGTGGGTGTATTATTCAAAAAACAGTAATAAACTTAAAAGCAGTTTCACTATCAGTATTTTTTAACACTCCATTTTCATTCCACACCCTGCACCATATTGTCTATCATTCAAATGGGGAGTTTTGATAACTATCTGAGTTTTTAAAAAACTTTTTTTTCGTCCTCAAAGGACACAAGAGAATGGATTTTGTTATGCCAATCAAAGGTAGATTTTTAGAGGATTTTTGAATTAGATGTAGTGTTAAAAGACTAGAAACAAGAAAAGTTAGATGGAGTGAAGATATATTTAAAGGGCTACCCTGACTTAAACACCAAGACAGCTAATCTGCAGATTTTTCCTGGTCCAGTTGACAATATCATCATTATGAGAAATTTTGTTCATTCAGTCGTATTTATTGATCGCTTACTGTGTACCTAGCCATTTATTTTATTATTAACCTTGGATTTGAAAGTCTATAATTTCAGGGCATTTTTGTATGTACTTGTTTTTAAAAATCTACTAAGCTGTTTTGTATACATTGTCTGAAAGATTTGGTAAGGAGTCCAATAAAAATAATAATTAATAGCAATGCTCTAGGGTTCTGGATTTATTCAACTTAATTTTTGATAAATTTCCCCCCGATTTTTTGCTGACTGTACTGGGCTGGGTAGTTTGTTTGTTCATGGCATTTGTTAAGCACTTACTATTTTCCAGGCAGTGTATTAAGTGCTGGGGAAGATGCAAGCTAGTCAGGTTGGACACAGTCCATGTCCCACATGGGGCTCACTACCCCATTTTACAGATGAGGTAACTGAGGCACAGAGAAGTTGAGTGACTTGTCCAAGGTCACACAGCAGACATGTGGTGGAGCTGGGATTAGAACCAGTTCCTCTGAGTCCTAGGCCCGTGCTCTTTCCAAAAGGCCATGCTGCTTCTTCAGTCTTCTGCTTCTGTCTACCAATTGTCCACCATTATACCACAGTGTATTTGAAACTGGATCTTTATAATGTTTATCTACTTACCATTTTCTCAGTGCCTGTATTTGAACTCACAATCTAGCAGCTTGTCTGGGAATTGTCCATTCTCCTCACATGGACTGTTTAAAGAAGCAGTGATACAATGAGCATTGCTTCAGTGCTTCTAGACTGTGAGCCTGTTGTTGGGTAGGGATTGTCTCTACCTGTTGCTTAGTACAGAGCTCTGCACACAGTAAGTGCCCAATAAATGCGATTGAATGAATGAATGCTGGTTAACTGACTACATCCAGGGAGTCAGAATAATAATAACAATTGTGGTATTTAAGTGCTTACAATGTTCCAGGCACTGTACTAAGCGCTGGGATGGATACAAGCAAATCAAGTCGGACACAGTCCCTGTCCCATGTGGGGCTCACAGTCTCGCTCCTCATTTTATAGATGAGGTAATTGAGGCACAGAGAAGTAGAAGGACCTGGTTTCTGATCTCGGCTCCGCCACTTGTCTGCTTTGTGACCCTGGGCATGTTGCTTAACTTCTCTGTGCCTCAGTGACCTCACCTGTAAAATGGGGATTAATACTGCGAGTCCTTTGTGGACTATGGATTGTGTCCAATCTGATTAGCTTGTACCTACCCCAACTCTTAGCACAGTGCCTGGCATATATAAGCACTTAACAAACACCGTGAAAAAAGTTGACACTGATGGAACTGCTTTAAAAGTCATAAATGGTGTTTGTTGCAGACTCAGGTCTTTTAGCCAGCTAGATTGTTGCCCTGAATATTTTTACTTTAGTCTGAATCTTGGTTCATATTCAGTCGCTCAATCAGTGATATTTATTGAGCACTTACTGTGTTCAGACACTATACTAAATATTTGGGAACGTGTAATACAACAAAGTTGGTAGACACAATCCCTACCCACAACAAGCGAGTTTACAGTCTACAGGGGGAGATGGGCACTAAAATAGATTAGGGATAGGGGAAATAGTAGAGCTTAATACACTGCTCTGCACACAGTAAGTGCTCAATAAATACGATTGAATGAATAAAAATATTTACATGGTGCCCAGGCCTGGGAATCAGAAGGACCTGGATTCTAACATTGGCTATGCTACTTGTCTGCTTTATGACCTTGGGCAAGTCTGAATAACTTAAATTCTCTATGCCTCAGTTCCCTCGTCTGTAAAATGGGAATTAAGACTATGAGCCCTAGGTGGGACAGTAATTAGAACTCTGTGGGTTTTGTTGTAGTAGGAGAGAGCTGATTAAGTGGCTTATAAAAAAGAAAATAAGGAGTTTCTATTTGAATCAGAGGTGGTTGGGCAACCATTGGAGGTTTTTGAGGGGTAAGTGTTTATGGGCTGACTAGTTTTTCAGAAAAAATGATCTGGGCAGCTGAGTGAAGAATGGCCAGGAGAGATAGGATATAGGGTATTCAGCGAGGAGGCTCGTTCCTTTGTCAAGGCAGGAAGTAATGAGTGCTTGGATTTATATATTATAAATTACTTATTCATATTAATATCTGTCTCTCCTTATAGACTGTAAGCTCATTATGGGCAGAGGACATGTCTAATTCTGCTGTATTGTACTCTCCCCAGCTCTTAGTACAGTGTTCTGTACATACTAAGCGCTCAATAATACAATTGATTGCATCAGGGAATAACAGTTTGCATGGAGAGGAAAGGCAGATTCTAGAGATGGTGTGGTGGTAAAGCCCAAAGATTTTGTGCCAGATTGTACGTGGAAGTTGAATGAGAGATATGAGTTGAAGGTAGTGGCAAGGTTACAGGCTTACGAGACAGGAAGGTTGTTGGTGCTGTTTACAGTGATTGGAAAGAACATGGAGAGAACAGATTTGGTTGGGAAGATGGGCAATTCTGTTTTGGATATGCTAACTTTGAGGTGTAAGAGAATCATCCAAGTAGAGGTGTTCTGAAGCCACACTGGGCTTATCAGTTTCTCAAAGTAACCTTCTTGAACATGTTTTCTGTCTTTAACTTTGTGTCATTTTAAAATTGGCAGAATAAGCAATTTAACAGTAACACAGTTAAATCTTTATTACCCTAAATTCTACTACAGCCATCCAGCCCCAGCTCTAGTCTTGTCTATTTTGCAGCCAATCCTATTTCCACATCCTCCCCATACCATGGAACTCTCTCGCCAACCATATACACCAACCCACCACTCTCCCACCTTCAAAGCATTATTAAGATCACATCTTCTCCAAGATGCCTTCTCCGACGATGTCCTTTTTTCCCTAGCTCACTCGCCTGTCTGTGTTGTCTAAGCACTTGAATCTGTGAGCTATGGGCATTTCATATTGGACCCAACTCCACATCACCTATGTACATATCTTTAAATTATATGTTATCAATAAATTATTTATATTATCTGTCTTCCCATCTAGACTGTAAGCTTGGTATGGGCAGGGGACATTTCTACTAATCCTGTGTTGTATAGTACTTTCCCAATTCATTCATTCATTCAGTCATATTTTTTGAGTACTTACGGTGTGCAGAGCACTGTACTAAGCATTTGGGAAGTACAAGTTGGCAACATATAGAGACAGTCCCTACCCAACAGTGGGCTCACAGTCTAGAAGCAGCAAGGGAGAGAGAGCAGGGGCAGAGATGTAGATCACTTAATACAGTGCTCTGCACATAAGTGTTAAATACCATTGAGTGATAATAAAATAACTTCGATTGTGCATAGGTGAGGACTGTAATCTATCATTGGTATTCCACAGGATGTTAGTCCATGACATGTTTTTGATTTTAAAGATTCCATAATCTACGTATTTTGTGTGAACAATTCTGTTATTCATTAACGTATTACTTGTCAGTTATGCTCTTTGTACATTCTTTAAAATGAAGTGTCCATAAAAAAATTCTGGATTACCAGCAATATATTTTGTTGGATTGTAACAAAAGCTGTTAGAGCATTTTATTAATTTCACATTATGTATCCTAGTAGCTCCATATCTTAAATCTTCAATACCCATTTTCCTCATATGCTGTAACCAGTGGAGATGTCACAGCAATCATTACTTAAATGAGAGATATCAGACTTTTTGTACTCTTTTGTTGAATAGTACAGTGTTCTACATACCCTGAACATTCAGTGAAAATCACTGATTGATATGGCTGGGCGATAATTGTTAGTATTTACAGATTGCCCACTTAATTGGGAAGTACACAACAAAGTGACAAATATTTCCTCCTGTCCATTAGGAGCTTAACTTTAACTGAGAACTACATGTGTCTTAGGTATTTGGACAGTCATATTAGTAGCCCGAGTCTCTCTGTGGATTCAGATATAAGAGAAGTGCATCAGAGATCTTTAGGGTGCAACAGACACAGGAAACCACTTTACAGTGTATGTAACATTGCTGTTTTGAGAAATTTGCCAAAGTCCTCGAGGTATCTCACAATGGAATGGTTAAAGTGCCTCTTTCCCATCCATGTCAAAGTGAACTAGAGTTTTGTGGGAGGCCCGGTCCTGTTAAACCTGTTCTATGCTGTTTTGCATGAGTGTGCAACAAGGGATCTACTAGGTGGAATTCTGACTCATTGGGAAACCTTCCAGCCCAGTAGGCTTGGAGCATCTTCAGAATTCCAAGATCTACTTCATGCACACAAAAGTACATGCAATTGATTGTGAATTGCTTTGGAGGTGCAGTATTCTGCTGTGGACTGAAAATAAGTTGGAATAAAGTGGAAGTAATGGAATAAAATGGGAAATCCTACATAAAACCAAGAATTTTGCAAAAACAAAACAGAGCTTCAAGCTGTCGTCATTTTCTCCAACTAAGCAATATACTCGCCAAAAATGTGTTGGATGGATGTGATAGAAAACATGAAGAGGGCCAGTATATTTTTGTCAGATTGCAAAACAAGTTGTGCAACAGAGTTGCACCTAGCATCATGCCATGGTGAAAGATTATTAGACATCTGTGTACATGTTTATGTTCAATAGTAATGCATAAACAAGAGGGAAAGTTGCAGAATACTAATAATAATGATGGAATTTGTTAAGCTCTTACTATGTGCTGAGCACTGTTCTAAGCACTGGGGTGGATACAAGGTAATCAGGTTGTCCCTTGTGGGGTTCACAGTCTTAATCCCCATTTTACAGATGAGGTAACGGAGGCACAGAGAAGTCAAGTGACTTGCCGAAATTCACACAGCTGGTCAGTGGCAGAGCTGGTATTAGAACCCATGACCTCTGAGTCCCAAGCCCGTGCACTTTCCACTATGCCATGCTGCTTCTTGCACTAGAAATGGGGCATCAGTGTATAAACCACAGAGAAACTACAAAATCACAGGAAACTTGCTTTCTTAAGAATCTAATACAGTTAACCATTCTGTTTTGGTACAAGATTTGTGGGTCCAAATAATATTTCTACTAATGAAAACATGTAATTTATCCACATTTATTGGCAAAACCCAAGACCATTAGCTCTAAATAGATCAGTGGTTATTTTAGTGAATGTCATGTACATATGACCTGGAATTTTATAGTCACGAGACTTGGTTCACTTGGTTTCCCAGTGTCTTGTCAAATTTTAGATAATTATTGATAACTTCCAATATCAGAATACTAAATGTTCTTTTAGCAAGTACTGTGGATAGAAGGCAGATGGTGCAGTGAACCACTTTTCTATGAGGCAAGCGTGTCGTCATGTACAATGCAAGCATCATAAAATCTGACTTTGCACAACCATATAGAGTATAAATGCTATTACACTACACATTTTAAAACCTGTGGTTAGGACAAGCAAGTTCTACTCAAATAAATACACAAAATCAACCACTGGATTGAAAATAAATTCTTGACTCCTCCGAGAAGAACTGTGGATGAAATGTGTGCTGTTTGAAAGAAACATAAATCTCTTGTTTTAAAGTAAGACCTGTGACAGTGTATAAATGAGCATTGTATTATATTCAGGAAATATTATCACCTGTTTTGCTTTGAGAAGCAGCGTGGCTCAGTGGAAAGAGCACGGGCTTCGGAGTCAGAGGTCATGGGTTCAAATCCCCGCTCTTCTAACTGTCAGCTGTGTGACTTTGGGCAAGTCACTTAACTTCTCTGTGCCTTATTTACCTCATCTGTAAAATGGGGATTAAAACTGTGAGCCCCCCCTTGTGACAACCGGATACCTTGTAACCTCCCCAGCGCTTAGAACAGTGCTTTGCACATAGTAAGCGCTTAACAAATGCCATCATCATCATTATTATTATTATTACATGTGTATACATCACTACTGCCAAATGTACCCAAATATTTTGTAAAGTGTTGGGATTTATTGTGATTAACTCACTTATCACTCTCTCCCACAGCAATTCTCAAACAGTGCCATTTTAAATACTTATTGGTTAATAGAAACATTTTTTGATTTTTCCCCAAATTTGATTATGTTTGGTTTCAGGAATACTTTGTCAAAACATGCACAAATGTTTACATACAAGACAATACCATTATGTTATAGTTTATGCCACTTTGGCAAATAGAAGATGCACCTACATTTGTATTAGTTTAAAGCACTAGTATTAATTACTATGAAGAGCATAAAAATATATGGACTCTTAAAGCCTGAAATAGTTTCCAGGCATCAGAGTTAACTCCATGGGGACAATCTTCCCACAACTTTTTGAACCGAACTCCCAGACTTACCCATTCTAAGTCTCTGGCAAGACCTTAGTGTTTCTAATCAGGCTGAAAATCCCACAAAATAGTAGCTTCCTAGCTTTCTTCAATCAGTCAGTGGTATATACTGAGTATTTACTGTGTGTGTAGAGCATTGTACTACGTGCTTGGAGAGAACAACGTGAAAAATCATTAGCAGAAACATTTCTTGGCCACAACAAGATCATAATCTAGAAGGAGGAAGACATTCATATAAATTTTGAATATGTACATAAGTGGGACTTAGGAAAGGTTAAATAAAGAGTGCAAATTCAAGTTCAAGTGAGACACAGAGGGAGTAAGAGAAAAGCAACTGAGGGCGTAGTTGGGGAAGGCTTCCTGGAGGAGATGTGCTTTTAATGAGACTTTGAATCTGTTTCCTAATTCATTCATTCATTCAATCATATTTATTGAGCATTTACTGTATGCAGAGCACTGTACTAAGCACTTGGGAAGTACAAGTTGGCAACATATAGAGACGATCCCTACCCAACAAAGTGTTCATTCATTCATTCATTTAATCACATTTATTGAGCGCTTACTGTGTGCAGAGCACTGTACTAAGCACTTGGGAAGTACAAGTTGGCAGCATATAGAGATGGTCCCTACCCAACAACGGGCTCACAGTCTAGAAGGCGGAGAGAGACAACAAAACAAAACGTGCTCAGGTGTCAAGTCATCAGAATAAATAGAGGTAAAGCTAGATGCACATCAATGAAAAAATAAATAGAATAGTAAATATGTACAAGTAAAATAAATAGAGTAATAATAATAATAATAATAATAATGTTGGCATTTGTTAAGCGCTTACTATGTGCAAAGCACTGTTCTAAGCGCTGGGGGGGATACAAAGTGATCAGGTTGCCCCACGTGGGGCTCACAGTCTTAATCCCCATTTTACAGATGAGGTAACTGAGGCTCCGAGAAGTTAAGTGACTAGCCCAAGGTCACATAGCAGACGTGTGGCGGAGCCGGGATTCGAACCCATGACCTCTGACTCCAAAGCCCGGGCTCTTTCCACTGAGCCACGCTGCTTCTCAGAGTAATAAATCTGTACAAACATACATACAGGTGCTGTCGAGGGGAAGGGAAAGGAAGGAGGTAGGGCAAGGGGGGATGGGGAGGAGGAGAGGAAAAAGGGGGCTCAGTCTGGGAAGGCCTCCTGGAGGAGGTGATCAGTAGGGCTTTGAAGGGAGGAAGAGAGCTAGCTTGCAGATAGGCGGAGGGAGGGCATTCCAGGCCAGGGGAAGGTCATGGGCCAGGGGTCCATTGCGGGACAGGCGAGAACGAGGTACAGTGAGGAGGTTAGCGGCAGTGGAGCAGAGGGTGCGGGCTGGGCTGTGGAAGGAGAGAAGAGAGGTGAGGTAGGAAGGGGAGAGGTGACGGAGAGCCTTGAAGCTGAGAGTGAGGAGTTTTTGCTTGATGCGTAGGTTGGGGGTGGCAGCCTCTGGAGATTTTTGAGGAGGGGAGTAACGTGCCTAGAGTGTTTCTGCACAAAGATGATCCAGGCAGCAGTGTGAAGTATAGACTGAAGTCGGGGGAGACAGGAGGATGGGAGATCAGAGAGGAGGCTGATGCAGTAATCCAGTCGGGATAGGATGAGAAAGTGAACCAGCAAGGTAGCGGTTTGGATGGAGAGGGAAGGGTGGATCTTGGCGATGTTGTGGAGGTGAGATGACAAGAGCATGAGCCTGGGATTCAGGGGACCTGTGTTGTAATCCCAGCTCTTCCACATGCCTACTGTGTAACTTTGGGCATGTCACTTAACTTCTCTTTGTATTAGTTGCCTTTTCTGCAAAATGGAGATTCAATACCTCCTCTCCCTCCTACTTAGCTCCATGTGGGACCTGATTATTTTTTATCTTCATTCATTCATTCAATCATATTTATTGAGCACTTACGGTGTGCAGAGCACTGTACTAAGTGCTTGGGAAGTATAATAATAATGATGGCATTTGTTAAGTGCTTACTATGTGAAAAGCACTGTTCTAAGCACTAGGGGGCATACAAGGTGATCAGGCTGTCCCACATAGGGCTCACGGTGTTAATCCCCATTTTACAGATGAGGTTACTGAGGCTCTGAGAAGTTAAGTGACTTTCCCAAGGTCACACAGCAGACATGTGGCAGAGCTGGTATTAGAACCCACAACCCCTGATTCCCAGGCACAGGCTCTTTCCACTGAGCCATGCTGCTTCTCGACAACATATAGAGACGGCCCGTACCCAACAACGGGCTCACAGTCTAGAAGTCTTATCTACCCCAGAAGTCTTATCTACCACAGGCTTATCTACCCCAGCACTTAATAATATAAAAGCGTTCGATGATAGCAAAATTATTGTTATTACTAACTCAAGTTGGGGAGAGTGACTGTCTTTCAGGTATGATTCCTTTCCAACCTGTAAACTTCCTTTATGTCCCTCACTGAAAGTGAAAGAGTGGTTGTTTAACACTCTGCCGTGTACATTGCCAAGAGCTGTTTATTGAACTGGCAAACTCCAACACATACTGCTGAGGCTCGCACCCCAATCTCTTCAGGTTTATACAATAAGCGATGTTAGAGAGTCTGCCAGCATCCTGCTGCAACAGAAAGAAGAAAGTCCAGTATTTATGTCTGAACAGGTAGCAACACTTCCAAGCCTGAACACCACAGTGTTTCTAGTAACCACTCTTACCAAAAGTGCTCTGCACACAGTTAAGCGCTCAATAAATACAGTTGAATGAATGAATGCCTGCACTGGCCTACAGTTCCCCCTGTATGCTCCAGCCTCCGTGCATAGCAGGAGGACCAAAGGAAGTCAGGATGATGGTATCAGGGGTCGGGTTAGGTTAGTTCATACAGGACTATCGAATTCATTAAAGGCATTTGATTGACTTATGAATTTTTCTAGTATCCTATCAATTCTGAGGAGGAGGAGGGGTTGAACTATGGTCGAACTTCTTCATCATCATCAGTGGTACTTATCAAGTGCTTTCTAGTCAGATGATACAACTTGATGCTGGCCTGATGTCTTCTCCTTATGTGCCATCCCAATCGGGGCACAAGACTCCTCTGTCCAGTCTTGTGGCGCTGTCTGGTGTGTGGCCTTAGTAGCCCCAGCCTGGGGATTGCTCCTACCTCAGATTGCTGTGGGCTTGGGGAATTTGTTTTTTAATATATTTGTAAGTAAAGAGAACACAGACACAGTTCTCTTCAGTTGTGCCTCTTCCCTGCTTTGAGGGGAGAGAAAAAGACCCCTACTCCGGTGTGTGCTAATGTATACACCCATTGTGGTGGTAGCATCAGCAGCTCTCCATGAGTTCTGACTCCTTCCCTAGCTGAGGAGTGGGGAGTCGGATTTCGACAGTACGAACCCTGCCCAGGAAATAATACAGAGCCACTTTGGTCTGAGCTACTTTCCTGTAATGAGAGAAGGGAAAAGGACCTCTCTGTGTCATACATCACCAGTGTGGCTTAGTGGTAAGAGCCTGGGCTTGGGAGTCAGAGGTCATGGGTTCTAATCCTGGCTCCGCCACTTGGGCAAGTCACTTCACTTCTCTGGTCCTCAGTTCCCTTGTCTGTAAAATGGAGATGAAGACTGTAAGCACCATGTGGGACAATCTGGTAACCTTGTATCTAACCCAGTGCTTAGAAAACAGTGCTTGGCACATAGTAAGTACTTAACAAAAAATATCATTATTATTATTATTATAACAGCTTGGAGAAGATATAGCCTTAATGAGGTTTAATAATGTTTGATCTTAATAATGAATGATGTATATATGTGACTTAGCAACATGGCCTAGTGGGAAGAGCACTGGCCTGGGTATCAGAGGACTTGGGTTCTTTATCAGCTCTGCCATTTGCCTGCTGTCTGACCTAGGCAAATCTCTTAGTTTGTGTGTGCCTCAGTTTCCTCATCTGTAAAATGGAGATGAGGTCCCTGTTCTACCTCCTACTGAGACTCTGAGCCCCATGTGGGACAGAGATTAAATCATACCTGATTATCTTGTGCCTATCCTCAGTGCTTATAATATAGTGCTAGGCAAACAGTAAGCATGTAGCAAAAGTCATTTTCATCATCATCATTATTATTGTTACTATTCTAATTATTATATGTGCCAATTTTACTTTTCATTTCATGCGCTTCAATGGGGTTGGAGCCCTTATGCAAACAGAACTTCCTGATATTGGGCTTCCATGAGCATAGACCCCAGTAGAAGGGTTTAGGATGGATTCAAGGATGTGGATTTTAAAAGACTTTTTAGGAAGTGGAGAACTGAGGTCAGGAAGATTTAGAAAGGAGAGAGACAACTCTTTGGGGAAGCCAACATTTCCTACAACTGACTCTGGGGAGGAGGAAGGGATCAAACCACGCATGATGTTGTCTTTATAGTTGATGGAGAAGCCATTACAGGGATCATGTCCAGGGAGTTTATGTCCTTGCTGTGACAAATGTCCAAAACAGTTAGATGTTATGCTCTAGAGATAAACTTCTTTATCACTAACATTAATGGATAGGATAAAAACAGCACTTTCCAACTTCTAGCTTTAGTTATTTGTCAATACCATTCAACGTTTAGGCCTGGCAGTGAGGAACCTTATTTCTGCTCTGCCTTACATAGTATCCTGGTGGCAATATTATTACATGATTATTGCAATGTTTCAATATGCCCAATATTAGGTAATTTCTGGGGCAGGAGTTTTACTAATAACTTTATTACTGATATCAGGACACCACGTGGGGCTCACAGTCTTAATCCCCATTTTACAGATGTGGGAACTGAGGCACAGAGAAGTTGAGTGACTTGCCCAAGATCACAAAGCAGATAAGTGGCAGAGTTGGAATTAGAACCCATGACCTCTGCTTCCCAGGCCTGTGCTGTTTTCACTAAGCCACACTGCTTCTCTATTATATTTATGAAAACCATTATCTTAGCATTTAAAATTAGGCAAGTTTGAAGATAAGTATATTGTTATGCTATAGAATCTTACATCAGTGTTTGCAAAGATTTACTAACTTTCAGTGTAATCATATACCTCTTAAGATGGCAGTATTACCTTTAAAATAAAGAAACTCCTAATGAAAAGTATTTTATGGAGATCATATGCACTATAAGACTTGAATCAATTTTTAAGGAATTAATTAGGACAGCTGTTGACAATGAGATTTGGGAATGGCTTTAGCACCATGGATTGTTAATAAGTACTTTATGCTTCTAAATAGCTTTTCTTTTTAGCATCTCAGTATATCCACCCTGAGGTAAAAAGGCAGTGCTGTTCATGCAGTGTTAGGTATATGATTGCTGAATAGGAAGGATGCCCACAAATTAAATGCAGAACTGGCAAATGATAGAGAGTTTGGAGCTTGCAGAATGAAATAATAAAGCATAAAACTCGTAACTGCACTTGGAAGCAAAATTGAGCCCATGGTCTAGTCTGCACAGGCCTCAATTTAGTCAAACTCTTCCTTTTTTATTGCAACACAATTCACCAAGCTTCAGTAAATTCCAAATCGATCCTGTTATCCAAAGGCAACAAAAACACTTGCACATTATAGAAATAAAGGGCTTGGAGTATTATAACTTGCTTTCTTTTCCACTCTAGTTGAGGTGTGTCAGCATTTCCATTACGTATCCTATTTCTTAAAGTTTATAACTTCTAGTAAAAACTAACCCCTGGGTTGAATTTTGGTTCTCTCAGTGAAACATATGAAAATAAATGTGCATGACTATGCATTACTTTTAAAAATATAAGCCAGATCATGAATCTTTGCTAGGCCCATTGGTTGATAACATCCCAATTGGGGAAAAATGTTTCTATAAGAAAAATATAATTTATATTCAATTTTGTTGAGTTGCAAACATCAATACCTAGCTATCGGTGGAATGTATTCTCATATTGCTTTCCTGAACTCAGAGGAAAACTCTCAGTGGGTCACATAGTAACCTTGGCAAAGCACAATTTCCTTCTCTCTACTCATGGGACAATTGTTGTCAGGTGTTCCAATAATTCATTCTTATATTCCTGGATTTATGCAGATTACCCACATTTGCAATCAGTTAAAGCCAATCCTATCACCTTTTTTTGTGGCATACACATATGTGTAGTGTATAGAATAATGCCACATACTATGTAGAACTCAGTAGATGTTTGTTGATTATTTTAAATAATTACCTGTGCCGAATAAGATTTGCTTCTATAAATCACTAAATTCACATACAAAGAGCTAAATCTTTGAAGCAGAAGAGGCTTTTCCTGAAACATACTTTCCTAAGTGTCTAAACTTTCAGAATCTTTCTGCATATAGAGGTACATATATACATATGTTCTCTCTCCATTGTTGTGTGCATACACACACAATAATAATAATTATGGTATTTGTTAAGTGCTTGCTATGTGCTAGCAGTGAGTACTAAGCACTGGGGTAGATACAAGCAAATCGGGTTGGACACAGTCCTTGGCCCACATGGGGCTCATAGTCTCAAACCCCATTTTACAGATGAGGTAACTGAGGTGCAGAGAAGTGAAACGACTTCCCCAAGGCCACACAGCAGACAAGTAGCGGAACCAGGATTAGACACATTTTACACACACACACACACACACACACACACACACACACACACACACACTTTTTTATATCAAATGTTGTAGCCTGGGGTGTTCTGGCAAATCCCAGTGTCTTAAAAGCTGTCTGGTAGATAATATCAGTACTTAGTCACATTCATTAGTCATTGAGGTAGATGCAGATGGAATTTCTTCTGCTGGTAGGGTAGCTTCAGTGATGTTGCAGAGATTCCTCCTTACGTCTTCACTCTCAAGGCCTTTGACATTCAGCTATTTGGAAATTCAGGTGCCAGTTTAGGGGTACTTGCATTTATTATTCAGTGTAATATGGAACGTATCATACTATGAGCAGTACAGAACACTAGTAAAAGGCAGTCTTACCTAACACTGACCCAAGCTATTATGTGTGAGGTAGCCTTTGAAATATGCATTTTATACAATAGATGCAGTTTATATCTTCTGAACATTTAAGATGTTCCTGTTATTTTGAGCATCCCAAACATCAGGCACTTTCTATCTATTGAACATGTCTGTTCATGCCTTTTAACTTAAAACCTCACCCTACCAACAAATGAATTGCAATTTTTTATGTCTTTGCACCAGCAACTTGTGTATAAACTACATACAACTAAACCAATTTTTCTAAGATTTCATATAAAAATAGGCATGAATAGAACACTTGTACTCACTATCACCCTTAAATTGAACCGTTTTGCCAGATTTCACTCAAGACTGGTGAGTGATAATGGATGCTAAATTTGTGCTAATGCTATGAAATGGAAAAATGTACACTATATTCTGTATGATTCATTTGCTTCTGCCCAAGATGAGTTATATTCACTGGTTCAACTAGCAAAACCCACTACCTTCCTCCTTGTGGACAAGCAATTAAAAAAAAATGATGGAATTTCTGAAGCACTTACTGAGTGCCAGGCACTGTACTAACCACTGGGGTGGATATGAGCAAATTGAGTTGGACACAGTCCCTGTCCAACATGGGGCTCACAGTCTCAATCTACATTTTACAGATAAGGTAACAAGCACAGAGAATAATAATAATTTTGGTATTTAAGTGCTTCCTATGTGCAAAGCACTGTTCTAAGTCTGGGGAGGATACAAGGTGATCAGGTTGTACCACGTGGGGCTCACAATCTTAATCCCCATTTTACAGATAAGTAACTGACGCACAGATAAGTTAAGTGATTTGTCCAGAGTCACACAGCTGACAATTGGTGGAGCCGGGATTTGAACCCATGACCTCTGACTCCCAAGCCCGTGCTCTTTCAATTGAACCTCGATGCTGACCTGCCCAAGGTCACACAGAAGACAAGTAGGGGAGCTGGGATTAGAACCCATGACCTTCTGGCTCTCAGGCCCATGCTTTATTCACTGTGCCATGCTGCTTCTCGTGTGTCTACCAACTCTGTTATATTGTACTCGCCTAAGTGATTAGTACAGTGTTCTGCCACAGTAAGCACTCAACAAATACAATTCATTGATTGATTGAAGTGCCACTTTGTAAACTCTGGATCTCCACCTTCCTAATTATTTCCAAACCTGTACAAATACAATTAAAGCATTGACTTCACTGGAGGGTTTGCCTAAGAAAAATCATCTCCTGCCAGTTGACTGATTAGCCTGAAAAGGAGTCCTTTTCATTTACTGGCTTGAAAAACAACAAAAAGGAGAAGGTTGTCTGTTCCCCAAAAGTATGGTTGAAGTGTAGACAAGGCATCCTGTATGCCCAAGAAGTGGGTAAGATCAAGGAACTCTGAAAGACCATAGGTCTTGCCTTATAAGCCTGGACCTCACATATACTAGTTTGGGTTAGTTTTATATAAAAACACATTTTACTAATGTGCTGGACTGGTCATAACATGATATATTTCACATTTTATTGAATAATAAGGGCAATGTCTCTTAAACCTGCACCTAAATTTACAGATGGCTGAATGTCAAAGCCTAGAAAGGAAAGACAGGCAAAGCTCTGAAACATCACTGAACTCCTCCTTGAGTTCACAAGACCTTCATTAAATCATTGGAGCTTGCCGTCCATACTGGTCTTCTCATGAGTTGTGCCTATTTTCATGATAATGATCCTCTAGGAGTCAGTTACCAATAATAGGTGGCTACATTCATTGTTCTATAAGGGCACAACTCAGCGATTGGTGCTCTTGGGGTCCCCAAGACTCCCATGATTTCAGCAAAGCCCTTAAAGATTCCATAGTTGATTGCTTTAGTGGTTGTAATAGGATTTCTCAATGCAGATACAGTGTTCCAGTAACTTGCAATTGGGAATAATTCTAATATGTATACTCTTCGGCTTCAGGATTGTGCTTGGGTTGTACAGGGTTCGGTGACTTTGGGCAAGTCACTTCACTTCTCTGTGCCTTAGTTACTTCATCTGTAAAATGGGGATGAAGACTGTGAGCCCCCCGCGGGACAACCTGATCACCCTGTAACCTCCCCAGTGCTTAGAACAGTGCTTTGCACATAGTAAGTGCTTAATTCCCAGACTGAGCCCCTTCCTTCCTCTCCCCCTCGTCCCCCTCTCCATCCCCCCATCTTACCTCCTTCCCTTCCCCACAGCACCTGTATATATGTATTTTTGTTTGTACATATTTATTACTCTATTTATTAATTTATTTTACTTGTACATATCTATCCTATTTATTTTATTTTGTTAGTATGTTTGGTTTTGTTCTCTGTCTCCCCCTTTTAGACTGTGAGCCCACTGTTGGGTAGGGACTGTCTCTATATGTTGCCAATTTGTACTTCCCAAGCGCTTAGTACAGTGCTCTGCACATAGTAAGCGCTCAATAAATGCGATTGATGATGATGATAAATGCTATTATTATTGTTATTATTATTATTATTATTGTACTCTCCCAAGCACTTAATACAGTGCTTTGCACACATTATGTGTTCAGTAAATATTATTGAATGAAAGGGTCCCTGTACCCACTGAGAGCTTAACAGTTGTCACAATGACATTACTTTCACTCTTTCAGGCCCATAAGTTCCTTTTCATTGAGTAGAATCCATATATTAACTACCCTCACTGCCATTTTTTTTCCCTCTCCACCAGAATGTGGGCTGGCTCCCTCATATTTTCTTTTTTTATTGCTGCTTCTGAACTCACACTACACTGTGTTTCATCTACTCTGGGTCCTCATCCCTTTCTAGCTATTGCTCCATGCATGCTGAGTCTGGTGGTGGTAAAGGCAATTGAACTACTGGACTGGGGAGCAATGGATCACCGCCCTCATCTGAAGTCAGC
Source organism: Tachyglossus aculeatus (assembly GCF_015852505.1). Taxonomy (NCBI): domain Eukaryota; kingdom Metazoa; phylum Chordata; class Mammalia; order Monotremata; family Tachyglossidae; genus Tachyglossus; species Tachyglossus aculeatus. The sequence goes on from NC_052067.1 coordinate 118,232,582, forward strand.
CTTGCAGTCCAGTGACGGGAGCAGCCCAAAGTTACACACACCTCCCGCCGGAGCTGACAATTGAATCCCAGATCCCGGGCAAGCACATACAAGATTTAATTTAATGGATAACCTCAAAACAGCTTGAAAAATTATATCTGGAAAAACTAAGTAAAAACTTGATTTTTATTTTCTTGGAAAAAAGTAGCCTGCTTTTTTTGGACAAAAAAAGAATCATGCTAGTCGACATTTATTTTTATCAAACGTGAAAACCTGAAATGCCCAATTAATTCTGGAATGGTTAAGAAAACTCTTTTTCTGAAAGATTTTAGATGTCTGATTACTGAAGAGCCTTTTCAGGGTCATATTCATAAATTTCTAATGAGTTTCCCTGTTTTTTAAAACTGAAACAGCTATCCTAGATGCTAGCCAGTATGTATATAACTTCTAATGCCCCAATCTAGGTGCATTTTGGCAAATCACTGAACTTGAGAATCAATGTTTTGTAGTGGAAAGAGCATGGGCCTGGGAGTAGGAGGACCTGGTTCTAATCAAGGCCCTGTCAATCTCTTGCTGTGTGACCTTGAACAGGTTGCTTATGCGCCTCTGTTTCCACATTTGCAAATAGGAATTGACTGCACCTCCCTCCAATTTAGATTGTGAGACCCATGGGACAGGAACTATGTGCATCCTGGTACACTTGTATCTTACATGCTTAAAACAGTGCTTGACATATAATAAGCACTTAACCATACCATAAAATAAAACAATATAAAATCAAATGTTTCCATATACAAAGGAAGTTGAAATATGCAATGTATACTAAAGTAGAACTGCCATACCTGGCACTTTTTATTTTCAAAATATAATTTAATTTCTTTAAATTTTTATATCCTTTTCAATGAAATAGGACTAATGAAATGAGTATGAAATTAAATGTTTTGCAAATTCTTATTTCCAAGTAGAAGCTGTAAGAATGAATACATCAGGCAATGACATGACAGACAACCTGTCACTGTGTCAGCAGCTGCGACTGCTCCTACTAGTTATGGAAGGGAATGAACAGCCTGTCTGTATTATTACTGTTCCTAATGGAAAATGTCGATAAGGAGATCATGGCCTTAGGCTTGCCTATATGTATGCTACATGACTGGGGACCAAAAAGTGTATATCTTCCTAACGGAACTCCTACAAGTGTATATATCACTGGTCATTCATCCTTGTTTCAAGGTCAGTCTTTAAAGAAGACTATTTAGATGTATTATATTTTGTCCAGGAACTTCTTCCTTTGTTGTAACTGAAATCTTCCTTGAGAGCAAACTTCAGAATTTGCCCTCTTCCTCCTCTCCACCAAGTTTCGTTTGTTAGATCCAGGCCAAATTCCATTTAAAAGCTCAATCCTTTACAATCAATAAATAATATTTATTATAATTTTCTTCTACTCCCAATTCTGAGATACAAATTAGAAATCGGAAGGATGTGGAGATAGTTAAGGTAAATGGGGAAATAAGTGGGAAGAGAGAGAGATGAAGTTTAAGGAAGACCAAAAGGAAAGATAGGGAATAAAGTGGTTAAGAAAACAAAGGGAAAATTGAGACTGAGAAAACAGAAACAAAGATGGAGAAGAAAATGTTGGTTAGAGCTGGACACAGCGAAGGGTATGATGTGGGGAAATGCTATCCAGAAGGGGAAAGAATGAAATTGTGAGAGGGGTCAGGAGGCTGGACATGGACTGGATTGCTAGCCTCACAGTACTGCCAATGGAACCGTTTTTCTCCTGAGCTGAGCTTCTGCAGCTGCCGAGCCCCTTCTGCCCATGAGACTATGGGTTGCCAAGTTAGAAATGTGTACGCTGGCCTTCAGTCTGCCAGTGGTGGTCAGCAGGGTGAGGAAGCATCCCAGGGAGAGGATCCATTGCAGATTGTCTTGCAGTTCTTATGATGGGGCTGGATCTGTCGAGAATATGCGGAGGGGAAGAGTGGGTAGGATGGAGAGGGGAAGAGTAGGTAGGGTGAGAAGGGGTGTGGTGACAGTCAGGATGGGAAGGTGACTGCAGGAATGGTATGCTCCAGTGAGCACAAAATGGATTTTTTAGTGACTGCATCTTCTTCTTACTCTCTCCCAGTCCCTAGGGTCTATGCAGGAAGAGGCTGATGACAGTGGCAAACTGGGACCTAAAGTCGGTGGGGGGGGGGTGTGTGCTTGCCAAATAAATCTAACAAGTTGTACTCTATCCTAATCTTCTACCACTTGGCTGTGTTGGATACTTTAGACTGTAAACTCCCAGTAGGCAAGGATTGTGTCTATCAAGTACATTGTATTGTACTTTTCCAAGGGCTTAGAACAGTGTTCATCACCCAGTAAGTGCTTAGTGATACCACTGATTGATTCATTGATTTGATTCTCCTGGAAACACTAGCAAACCTTGATTTAACTGACATAATTCTCTCCTGCTTCTCCTCTGAACTTCCTGACAATTCTTTTGTGAATTTCCTCTGCCAGGTTTTCACTGCACTCACTAACTGTTGGTATCCTGAAAGATTCAGTTCTGTGTCCCCTTCTTTTTTCACTTTTCACTGACTCCCAAGATTTCAACAAATACTTCAATGCAGAGGATTCATCAAATCTATTTAATTAACCTTGCTTTCTTTCTCTGCAATCTTGCCTTTCCTCCACCCTCTGGGACATCCCTTCATGGATATCTTGTTGGTACCTCAAACTCAACATGTGAAACTGTAATATTCATTTCCCCCACAAATATTCTCCTCCACCTCAAGTTGACAACGCAGCCATCTACCCAATCTCAAGCCCACAACTCGGGAAGTACCCTTGAATTCTCTTTCAGCTGCCATATACAGTCATTTGCTAATTCCTGTAAATTCTTCTTTTTTCAAATGGAACTTGTTAAATTCATTCATTCATCCAATCATATTTATTGAGCACTTACTGTGTGCAGAACACTGTACTAAGTGCTTGGGAAGTACAAATCGGCAACATACAGAAATGGTCCCTACCCAAAAACAGGCTGACATGCAGGTACCTGAGAGTACTGTGGTCAGCTTGCTTATCAGGGAGCATTACAATAGGGAATGAATATATCCATTTTATTTCAAATGAAGAAAATGTTAAATGCTTACTATATACCAGGCACTGTACTTCATGTTGGGATAGATACAAGATAATCAGGTTGGGCATAGTTCCTGTCCCATAAGAGGATCACAGTCTAGGTAAGAGGGAGTAGAATTTAATCCCATTTTGCAGATGAGGTAATTGAGTCAAAGAGAAAATAAGTGACTTGCCCAAGGTCACACAACAGACAAATGGTGGGGACGGGATTAGACAAGTGGATGGGGACAAGTACTCTGACTACCAGGCTACTCCGTGGCATTTCAGAATTTGACTTTTTCTTTACATCCAGAAAACTGCTAAATTGAGGAAGCCTCTGTTCTGAACCCTAACAGAGGGTGACGAGTTACTGAAGAAGGAGGAAAATGATCCAACTGGAAATAATTCAGTCATATTTTTTGAGCGCTTACTGTGTGCAGAACACTGTACTAAACTCGTGGGAGAGTACAATGCAACAATAAACAGACGTATTCCCTGCCCATAACGAGCTTATTGTTAAAGGGGGAGAAATACATTCATATAAATAAATAAATTACAAATATGAAAATTAGTGCTGTGGGGTTTGGAGGCAGGGGATAAAGGGGCTAAGGTCAAGACAATGCAGAATGAAGTGGGAGAAGAGAAAAGGAAAATTTAGTCAGAGAAGGCCTTTTGGAGGAGATATGCCTTTAAGGCTTTAAAGTGGAGGATAGAAATTGTATGTCAGATAGGAAGAGGAGGAGGGCATCTCAAGCCAGAGGCAGGATATAGGCAAAAGGTTGGTTCCTAGATAGATGAGATTGAGCTACAGCGAGAAGGTTAGCATTAGAGGAGCGATGTGTATGGACTGGGTTCATTCATTCAGTCGCATTTATTGAGCACTTACTGTGTGCAGAGCACTGTAGTAAGCGCTTGGGAAGTACAAGTTGGCAACATATAGAGACAGTCCTTACCCAACAATGGGCTCACAGTCTGGAGAGTAACAAGGTGAGGTAGGAGGGGGAAAGGTGATTGGATGCTTTAAAGCCAATGATGAAGAGTTTTTGTTTGATGCAGAGGTGGATGGGCAACCACTGGAGTTTCTTGAGGATTGGGGAAACATGTCCTTAACATTTTTGTAGAAAAATGATCTGGGCAGCAGACTGAAGTGTGGAGTGGTTAGAGACAAGAGTCAGGGAGGTCAGCAAGGAGGTTGATACTCTATTCAAGGCAGGATAGGATAGTGATTGGATTAACATAGTAGCAGTTTGGTTGGAGAGGAAATGGTGATGTTGTGATGGATTTAGTGATGGATTGAATATAATAATGATGACATTAAGTGCTTACTATGTGCCGAGCACTGTTCTAAACTCTGGGGTAGATACAAGGTAATGGGTTTGTCCCATGTGGGGCTCACAGTCTTAATCCCCATTTTACAGATGAGGTAACTGAGGCACAGAGAAGGCAAGTGATTTGCCCAAAGTCACACAGCTGACCAGTGGCAGAGCTGGGAATAGAACCCAAGACCTCTGACTCCCAAGCCCGTGCTCTTTCCAATAGGCCATGCTGCTTGTCTAATGTGGGTTGAATGAGAGAGAGGAGTAAAGGATAATCCAAGTTTATGGGCTTGTGAAACAGGAAGGATAGTGGAGCCATATACAGTGTTGGGAAAGTCAGAGTTTGGGTGGGGAGAGAGGAAATTCTGGTTTAGACATGTTAAGTTTGAGGTGAGAGGAGGACATCCAGGTAAAGATGTCTTGAAGGCAGGAGGAAATGCAAGAGAGGGAAAGAGATCAGGACTGGAAATGTAGATCCATAATTTGGGTAGACTTGGGTAGTTGAAGCCATGTGACCAAGTGTGTTCTCCAAGGGAGTGCATGTAGATGAAGAACAGAAGAGGAACCAGAACTGAAAAATGAGGGACACCCTCAGTTTGGGGATGGGAAGCAAAGGAAGAGCCTGTGAAAGTGACTGGGAATGAGTGGCCAGAGAGCTAGGAGAACCAAGAGAGGATAGTGTCAGTGAAGCTACGGTTGGATAATTTTTCCAGAAGGGAGTGGTCGACAGTTCAAAGGTATCTGCGAGTACAGTGAGAATTAGGATAAAGTAGAGGCCTTTGGATTTGGCAAGAAGAGGATCAAGGGCAACCTTTGAGGGGGTGCTGTCTGTGGAGTGACAGGGACAGAAGCCAGGTTGGCAGAGGTCAAGGAGAGACTTGGAGGAGAGAAACTTGTGTCAGCGGTTGTAGAGAACTGGCTAAAGGGATTTGGAGAAGAAAGGTAGGAGGGAGATGGGGTGATAACTGGAAGGAGCCATGGGTTAAGAAAGGGCTTTTTTAGGATGGGGGTACATGGGCATGTTTGAAGGTTGTGGGGTAGAAGCTACTGGAGAGTGAACTGTTGAAGATGGAAGTTAGAGAAGGAAGAAGGAAAGGGGTCAAGTGTTTTGTTAAGGTGTGAAGGAATGGGATCAGCTGCACAGGTTGGAAGGGGTGGATTTTGAGAGAAGGCAAAAGATCGTTTCTAGAGGTACTGCTGGGAAAGATGGGTGAGTTGAAGAAAGGGCAGGAGGTAGGAGGGACTGGGAGAGGCGGGGGAGATTTTAGGGAGACTATGACCAATAGTGTCAATTTTCACTTTAAAGTACGTAGCCAGGTCATTGAGGGCAAGGGCAAGGGGGTGGCGTGTTTGAGGAGAGTGTTAAATGTCTGAAACAACTGGTGAGAACAATTGGCTTGGGTGTCAGTAAGGATGGAGAAATAATTTTGCAAAGCAGAAAGGGCAGAAAGTTTTCAAGGATAAACTTGAAGTGGAGAAAGTTGGCCTGATGCCTGGATTTCCACCAGCAGCTCTCTATGGCTCATGCACAAGCAAAGGGGACAGACTGTGGACTTGATCCAGGTTTGTGAGTTAGTGGTACATGATCAGTGGAGGGATAGAGAAGCAAGTGAGTTGAGTTCAGTAGAGAGAGTGATGTTGAGAGCATCGTGGTCATCAAGGGAGGTAGTTTGGGAATGGACGGTAAATGGATCATGATGACTTGAAGAAATTGGATGGATCAAAAGGTTGGAGATTTCTGTTGGGGAACAGCACAGGGTTGCAAGGAGAAAGTGTGTGGAAGAGAAGGCAGATGAGAAGGTTATTTATAATCAGATAGAAGGATTAAAGAGTTGGTGAGGGTAATGACTGTGCAATGGCCAGAGATAATAAGATTGAGTGTGTGTTCAAATTGGTGAGTGTGTATGGTGGGACGGAGCAGGAGGATAGTGAAGTTGAGGAGTGGGCAGCAGGAGGGTTTTGAGGAACATCTGTATGGATATTGAAGTTCCAAAGGATCAGTGTAGGGATGGAGAAAGGGAGAAAAAATATGAGAAAGGGATCAAAATGGTTTAAAAAAGTTGGAGGTCAGACCTGAAGAGCAAAAGATGATCATTACTAGAATTTGGATTGGGTGGTAGAAGAGGACGATGTGGGCTTTGAAAGAATGAAAGAAAGGAATGGGGAAAGTGGATGGTGTGAAAGCAGCATTGGGGTGCAAGAAGGAAGCCAACACCTCTTTCTTTCCCAGTGAGTCTAGGGAATGGGTCAAAATCAGGTCCCCTCTGAAGAGATCAGTGTGGGAGACCGTGTTGTCTGGGAAGAGCCAAGTTTCAGTGATGGCAAGGAGGAGGAGTGATTGGGTCAGATACAGGTCAAGGATGAAGGGATGCTTCCTCATGATGGAGTGTTGGTTCCACAAGCCACACTTGGTTTAGGCAATGGGGTGGGGGTTCTAGGGGAGGAAACAGTGTGAGAGTTGGGGAGGGGTTGGATGCAAGTGAGCTGATGGGCTGGTACAAGGAAAGAGGGATGAGGGGTGGGCCTGGGACAGGATGATAGTTGGGGAGAGAGGTGGGGATGGCACAAAGGGTTGGAAGGGTTGGATAGAGGAGGGGGAAGGGAAGTTGTGGTGGGAGGGAAAGACTGGGATGGGTTTACTGGAGAGGGGGGAATTGAGGGGTTATGCTGGGGTCAGTTTAAGTTTAAACTTTGTAGGTGAGGTAATTGACAGCAATAACTATTTAATCTGGTGATACCCTGAGGAGATGGTTGAACTATGCACAGGTACTTGTGTCCTTGAAAGTGAAGAGACCAGTGTTTACATAGATGGACTATGTTGGTGTGAAGGTAGGATAAAATAGGTGCTTGGTTGGTGTGAAGGCAGCAGCGGTTGATATGTAAAAATATAAAAATCTGGATCTTTGTCAACTGGGGGTTGGATAGCCACACACTGATCTATGTTCACTGAGGAAATTGTCTGACTGCAGGGAAAGGGGTATGATGACTAAATAGCTGCTTCTTGGTCACAGTAGATAGGGAACAAAATGTCAGAGTCCTGGCAGACAGACAGTAGTGATTCCAATGGCTGATAATCTAGTCTGGCTAAGGCCATTCAGTGGAGAGATCTTGGTGTCCTTAGGCAGGTCTTTGTCCCAGGCTGTAGTCGATGATCCACATCGGTTTGTGGTCTCTCCTCAGTGGAAAGGTGTCCTCAGGCAGGTCTCTGAGAGAGCTGATTGAGTGCTTTAAAACTGATGGTAACGAGTTTTTGTTTGATGCAGATGTGGATGATTAACCACTGCAGGTTCTTGAGGAGTGAGGAGACATGAACTGAACAATTTTTTGTAGAAAAATGATCCAGGCAGCAGAAAGAAGTATGGACTGGAGTGCAGGAGACAGGAGGCAGGGAGGTCAGAAAAGAGGCATGGTTGCAGCAACACTTGTTTTTAGGCCAGTGTAGCATTCTGGACCATTCTGACTAACTTTCACCTCTGGATTTCCATGCCCTTTAAAAGAATTAAGTTTTTATTTGAGCAAGTTTAAAGTTTTGGAGTCTTTAACATTTTCAAGTTTTTGCAATTTGCCTTTCATAATTGTGATTGAAACAATTTGATATCAGACTGATTTCTTGATTACTGTAAGGCTGCACCTGCTTCAATCAAAAAAGGAGATGCAGTTAGGAATGAAACTGTTGTTTCCGATGATAATTCTAGGAGTTTTTTGATGTGCCTATCTGAATGCGTAGACAAGAAATGAGCTAATAGAAATCAGTCATATTTGAGTGCTTACTTTGTGCAGAACATTGTACTAAGCACTAGAGAGAATACAGTATAATGGAGTTGTTAGGCACATTCCTTGCACACAGTAAGCTTACAGTTTAGAGGGGGACCCAGACATAAGTACAAATAAATTAAGGATATGTACATAAGTGCTATGGGGCTGAGGGGGTGAATAAAGGGAGCTAATTAGGGCAACATGGAAGGGAATGGGAAAAGAGGAAATGAGGCCATAGTCATGGAAGGCCTCTTGGAGGAGATGTTTCTACAGTAAGGCTTTGCAGGTGGAAAGAGTAATTGTCAGATATGAAGTGGGAAGGTGTTTGAGGCTAGAGGAAAAACGTGGATGAAAGTTCGGCAGTGAGATAGACAAGATCGAAGTGTACTATATTTAATAGGTGGACATTAGAAGAGCGAAGAGTGCAGGCTGGGTTGTAGTTGTTGTTGTCTTATGCTGTCGAGTCATGTCTGACCCATAGCGATGTCATGGACACATCTCTCCCAGAATGTGTCACCTCCATCTGCAATCATTCTGGTAGTGGATCCACAGAGTTTTCTTGGTAAAAATATGGAAGTGGTTTACCACTGCCTCTTTCTGCACAGATAAGTAAGTTTCTGCCCTCAGCTCTGTTCCATGCCACTGCTGCCCAGCACAGGTGAATTTTCATATGCAGCAGATTGCCTTCCATTCGCTAGCCACTGACCGATTCATTCAATCGTATTTATTGGGCATTTACTGCATGCTTGGAAAGTACAATTCAGCAACAAATAGATCCAATCCCTACCCAACAATGGGCTCAGTCTAGAAGACCAAGCTAGGAATGAAATGGGTATGCCTCTGCTTCACCCTCCCTCTTGAGTCGAGACTGGTAGAGTACTGCAAACTCTCCAGTTGCTACCCTGAGAGGAATGGGTCATAGTAGGAAATCAAATAGATAAGATAGGAGGCTAAGTGATTGACAGCTTTAAAGCCTATGGTAAAGAGTTTATTTCTGATGTGAGGTGGATGGGCAACTACTTAACATTCTTGAGGAGTGTAGAAACATGGACTGCTCTGGGCAATAGAATAAAGTATGGACTAGAGTGAGGAGTCACGGAGGTCAGCAAGGAGACTAATGCAGTAATAAAAAATGGATAGGAAAAGTGCTTGGATTAACATGGTAGCAGTTAGGGTGGAGAGGAAAGGGCAAATTTTAGTGATGTTGTGAAGGTTGAACTGACAGAATTTAGTGACAGATTGAATAGGTGGGTTGAATGAGAGAGAGGAGCTGATAACACCAAGATTACAGGCTTGTGAGACTGGAAAGATAGTGATGCTATCTACAGTAATGGGAAAATCAGCAGGAGGATAGGGTTTGGGTGGGAAGATAAGGAGTTCTGTTTTGGACATGTGAAGTTTGAGGTGAAGGTGGGATATTCAAGTAGACCTCATAAAGGCAGGAGGAAATGGAATACTGTGGAGAGGGAGAGAGAAAAGGGTTTGAGATAGGGATTTGGGACTTATTTGCTTAAAGGTAGTAGTTTTGAAGCCCTGAGAACAAATGAGCTCTCCAAGGGAGTGGGTGTAGATGAAGAATAAAAGGAAATTCAGAATGAGCATTGAAGGACTCCCGCAGTTAGAGAATGGGCAGCATTGGAGGAGTCCATGAAAGACACTGAGCAGCAGAGGTAGGAGGAGAGCCAGAAGAGGACAGTGTCAGTATAACTAACAGATAATTTTGCCAAACAGAGCAGAGCTAAAGCACACAAGAATAATCTTGAAGTTGTTGAGTTTGGCCTGATAACTATATTTCTGCCGGCAATGCTCTGAAACTAATGCACAAATGAGAGATGGACAAACAATTATTTTTTACTACAGTAGCAGTGTTTACGATCTGCTGCTGATGAAAATGATGATGGAGTCTCCTGTTGAAAACGATGGACAAGCCTCAGTCCTGAGCCTTTTTTTCTTTAATGGTATTATTAAGCACTTACTCTGTGCCATGCATACTTCTAAGTGCTGGGGTGGATACAAGGAAGTCAGTTTGGACTCAGTCCATGCCCCATATGGGGCTCACTGCCTTAATCCTCATAGTACAGATAAGGGAACTGAGGCACAGAGAAGGCAAGTGACTTGTCTAAGATCAAGGGTAGACAAGTGGCAGAAGACTTCAGGACCAAACCGTCTTTCTGAAAGAATTGATTATAATGATAGTGGTTCAGTAAACTAGGAACCATTTCATTCTTGACTCTCATATTTTAGCTGGGTCACAGAATGCCAAGGGCGAGTAGATGAGAGCCCTCTCAGGATCGCACTTGGAGAGTTTCCAGTACTCTACTAGTCACAACTAAAGAGTGAGAGTCAAGCAGAGACATACCCATTCCACTTCTAGCAGTGGCTAGTGAGTGGATGGCAACCTGCTACAAGTCAAAACTCACCTGTGTTGGGCAACAGCGATGTGGGAGAGAGTCAAGGTCAGAGACTCGTTTACTGTGCGGAAGGAGGCAATGGTAAACCAAATCCATATTTTTACCAAGAAAACTCTGTGGATACCCTACCAGAATGATTGCAGAGGGAAGTGGGACATTCGGGGAGAGATGTCTATGGCGTCGCTATGCGTCAGACATGACTCAACAGTAGATGAGAGTGGTTCTGCATCTTAGTTTTCTGCAGTTATTGGTTGCTCTTAATCTGTTACAAAATGGGAGAATTACAGAGTGAAAAGTTTCTTTTTTTCCCAACAGTGTCCTTTATTGAGGGGGACTGTTTAACTCTCATGATATGTTGCTCAAAATTATGTAAACAAGGTTGTAAGCAACCAACAATGCAGTCTAGAAGGGAAGACAGACATTCATATGATTAAATTATGAATATGCATAAATGCTGTGGGGCTGAGGGAGGGATGAATAAATGGTGCAACTTCAAGGGCTAAGCAGAAAGGAGTGGAAGAGGAGGAAATGAGGGCTTAGTTGGGGGAAGCCTCTTGGAGAAAATGTGCTCTTAATAATGCTTTGAAGGTGGGGGAGGTGATAGTCTGTCAGATATATAGATATGGAGAATTTCAGGCCAGAGGCAGGACATGGTGAAGGTTGGCGGCAAGAATTACGATATCATGGTACAGTGAACAGGTTGTCATTAGGGAAGCAAAGTGTGTGGGGTAGGTTGTAGTAGGAAATCAAGAGGTAAGAGTGTGAGATGATGGTATGGAGTTTCTGTTGGATATAAGATGGATGGGCAACTCCTACAGGTTCTTAGGAATGGAGAAACATGGACTGGACATTTTTGTAGCAAAATTATCTGAGCAACAGAGTGAAATACGGACTGGAATCAGGAGAGACAGGAGGCAGGGAGGTCAGCAAGGAAGCTGAAGCAGTAATCAAGAAAGAATAGGCTAAATGCTTGTGGCAGCAGTTAGGATGGAGAGGAAAGGGAGGATTTCAAAGCAATGTGAAAGTTGAACCGACAGAATTTAGTGACATTGAATACGTGGGCTGAATGAAAGAGTAGTTGAGGATAACACTAAGGTTACAGGTTTGTGAGACAGGAAAGATAGTGGTGCTGTCTACAATGACAAGAAAGTCAGAAGTAGGACAGAGTTTGGGTTGGAGTACGAGAAGATTCAATTTGGAAATATTAAGTTTGAGCTTTTGGCAGGACATCCAAATTGAGGTGTCTTTAAGGCAGGAGGAAATATGAAACAGCAAAGAAGGAGAGAGATAAATTGTCACTCTCCAAAAATGCACTGCTTGCAGAATCAGCTATTGATTTTTTTTAAATATCCTTTTTTATTGTACTTCCTTTTGAAATTGACACACTATCCTTCAGAATAACAATATTAGTTCAGTATTTGTTTTGCTTACTAACTGCCAAAATCTGTACTAAATGCTCAAAAAGAAATAAGGGAATTAGGTCAGACATAGTCCTTGATCCCATTAGGGCTCAAAGTCTAAATAGGAGGGAAAATAGGTCTTAAATCCCATTTTTCTAATGAGGAAACTGAGATACAAAGAAGTTAAATAATTTGGCCAAGTTCACACAAGAGGTAAGTAGCAGAGTTGGGTTTGGAACCTGGGTCCTCTGACTCCCATACTTCTAGTACTTACACTAGTCCATGCTGCTTCTCCTAGTCCATTGTTTGCTTTGAGTCAACAATCCATCAGTCAATCTATTTGAGTGCTTACTGTGTGCAGAGCACTTGGGAAAGTACAGTATAGCAGTATAATAAGAGTTGGCAGACAAATCCCCTGCCCACAACAAGCTTACAGTCTAGAGGGGGAGGTATACGTTAAATAAATTGCAGATATGTACATAAGTGCTGTGGGTCTGAGGCACAGTGAATAAAGGGATCAAATCCAAGTGCCACAGAAGGTGATGGGAGAAGAGATGAGTGTTTAGTCAGGGAAGGCCCCTTGGAGGAGATATACCTTCAATGAGGTTTTGAAGATATGGAGAGTAATTGTCTCTCAGATATAAAATTGTCAGATATAAGTCAGCATGAGTCAGGATTAAATCAATTTAAATCAGTAATGAAATGTATTAAAGGTAGTGTAAATCAAAATTGGCGGAATTTAATTGAATTTACTTTTAATCTTGAAACATTTAAAATTGGAATTGAAATTTGACCAGTAGCATGAACTAAACCATAAAAACCTCATAAAAACTTAGATTTAGGAGCCTATTTTTCTAGTTGTATTTTTTCCAGCTCTTCCTATGGAATTCTGATTGAGAAACAATTTACCCAGGGAGTTCAATGCCTTGTTTGACCCTCAGCTTTATCCTGCATCCTGACAAAGTGTTTTAGATTTTGTTAGGAAAAAAAATACCGGTAATATTTTTTCCCCTTTAGTGGAAATTAAAAAAAAAAAACCTGCTGCCAAAGTGAATTCGATTCATCTTTCCAAGTGGGAAAACACTTAAGCTTTTCTAGAGCCTCTTGGGGTGAGAAGTGATCACACACACCTACTGAACAACTTCAATTTACAACAAGCGGGATATCTTTTTAGAACCTTCTGACAACAATAATCACATCTAGCAATTCTAAGGCAAGAATAAGAGTAACAGTGGCAGAACGTGGAGAGCAGGCTGAACAAGACAAAATCAAATTGCTATTCCTGGACTCACCCCCAGCAACTATTTTGCTCCCCAGTCAATACTGTAACCAGTTAGAGAGGAAAACAAATTAAATGTGGAAGAAGTTTGTGTTCTGAGCGCAGTGCTTCTGGATATGTAAAGAAACAAAAGTGCAAACTTTTTCATGAAGAAAAGGGATTAGAGGATATAGCATGTAGGATGCTGGAAGTTGGTGTCTCTTACTGATTGAATCGTATCTATTGAGTACTTAGTGTGCAAAGCACTTAGCACTGTACTAACTTCATCGTTCAAGAATCGTTATAGAAGTTCCCCCTTCTGACCTTTGAAAGGACCACTCCATTCATTCCAATAGAATAATTCAGAGGCATTTTGAAAGTTCCTTTAGTTCCATAACATTATTTGCTAACTTTTGTTAATACTTTGGTATAGTTAATTTTGGAATAATTTATGATTTATTTCAGCAATTTGGGTAGACTTCTCATAGGGACTTAAGGCATATTCTTCTCATGATACACACCTGTCATGAATGAACATGCATCACAAACTAATCCCAGCAGATTCATTCAGGAAATAATTGTTTTGTACATATGCCTGTCACCTGTACTATAATGTGAGTTCACTCTACTGCATAGTTCTTCCAAAGCACAGTCCCACATTTAGAACTGATTCTTTATAGATGTCAAAATTACGATTGGACAGTGTGCTGATTAAGTAGCAGAATTCAGTGGCACTAATCAACTCTGTTGCTTAGGGGATCTTTAGTTGTGTGTAGAATTTACAATCTGCAAGATAGCATGTAATTTAGGGAATATTCAGGATAATCATTAATCCACAGGCTTTGCTGATTCTAGAAAGCTTTTTATTGCACTTTTTGGACTGGATTCAAATGGTAAGCAAGAGATGCCATAGGGATCACTGTCAGAGGAAGCAAGAGAAGCTGAAAATTTGAAATAATCAAGTTTGCCTCTAATAGGATTAGAAGCAGTACCTTTAACCAATCAGTGGTATTTCTTGAGCTCTTACTGTGTGCAGAGTAAGTGCACACTATACTAATTTCCTGGAACCCAATGTTCTTAGACTAGGTGAAGGGTTAAGGGTCATCCAGAGAAGTGCTGTAGAGTTCAAATTTCTGATGGACTTCTGTATAGCATCCTTATTACAGTGCGTAATAAACACACATAAGCACATACATACATGCCCTCTGTTTCAAACACAATCTTCACAGTAAAATACTGGAATGCTTGATTGTAATACTCATTGTTATGACAGAAAAGGAAATTTGTAAATGAAACTTTAAGGGTGTGTGTTTGAAAAACTCTGTATCCTCTCAACCACAGTGGTCTAGGTCAAATGGAGTAGGTGTCAGAGAAGAAGGAAAGAGAGTGAATGATATGACTATGACTGTAATTGACACTGTGGAGTGTGTGTGTCTGTGTATGTGAATCCATGTATGTGTATCTATCTATGTATGTATGTGAATCTATCTATTCTATGTATGTGAATCTATCCCTTGGCTAGTTATGTCTGTGGAGGTGAGTGTGTAAACAATACATCTATTTTAATATGTTGTGTGCAAGCATTTCTGGTTGCAGTTCATTGCAATGTTCTGAGATGAAACAGATGAAAATTCTATAAAAGGATGATTCAGTCAAAAGAGTTTAAGAAAGGCAGCAGTAAGTTGAATAAAAAGAGAATCAGTGAGGGTGAAAAAAATAAATAAGGACATTCTTAGAAATGGTTAGTTTCTTGTCTTGTCTTATGCCCTCGAGTTGTCTCCAACCCATAGCGACATCATGGACACATCTCTCCCAGAATGCCCCACCTCCATCGGCTATCAATTTGGTAGTGTGCCCCTTGAGTTTTCTTGGTAAAAATACAGAAGTGGTTTATCATTGCCTCCTTCCATGCAGTCAACTTGAGTCTTGACCCTCGACTCTCTTCCACGTCGCTGCTGTCCAGCATAGTTGGGCTTTGACTCGTAGCAGATTGCCTTCCACTTGCTACCCATTGCCCAAGCTAAGAATGAAATGGACAGGACTCTGCTTGACTCTCCATCCTGTAGTTGAGACTGGTAGAGTACTCAAAACTGTCCAGATGTGACCCTGAGAGGGGAGTTAACTTCAAATCCCATGATTAAATATTACAAGAAAGGAAGAGAAAAGCAGTCAGGAATGTATAATTCCCCCTTCACTAAACCCTGGCATAGAATATGAATAAAGAAATGTTCATATGCCTCATGTTTCCCTCATGGACTGTTCTCATATTTTATAACCTTTAGGAAAGCACCTTTGGTAGAGACTATTTTTGATTCTTAAATTTAATATGACAGTTTCTAGTAAGATTTAATGCATCCTCAAACTGTTGTGGACTGTACTTGGTTCCTTTGTTTTACCTACCAAGTGGGCTTTAAAGAAATAATAGCAATTCTGTACAGCATGATAATCTTAATCCCTCAATATAACTGACTGATTTAAGATTAAGTAGAGAATCATGCCTGTTAAATTTATATTTATATGACATCCTATTTTATGGAGAGACTCAAATTTTGAGCCTCAAATTCAATAACCAACAACTCAACTGCTATACAGTCACACATATACCAGGAATATCACCATGAACTCTATTCCTGAAAATGCATGACAACCATTATCTGGTACTCTATAATGGCCAGTTAAACTCCACTCAATATGAAATTATTTGGACACTATGATAAAAAAAATTGCCTGATGTGAGAAAGAGGGCAAAAATGGTAGGTGGGAAACTACTTTAAACAAATTTTCTTAAACATTTTTATTTTCCCAGCAGATATTTGAAGGCATATCATTACAGTTGGCTATTTGCTTGTCCTTCATTTTACACCACAATCACCTAGATGATAGAGATAATTTCTGTTTATATTCCAATAACGTGTCATATTTTGATGAGTACTTATCCAACATTTTATTATGTGATGATGAGCAAGTTGGATCCTGAGATGAACCGTAATGTTTCATACCTTTTTTTTCTAACTTGCACCTACCCTGTCTTTAACAATCTTTTCTATGAGTTATTTGCTCCATTAGTGTAGGGCTGTGAACTTGCCTCTACTAATTTCGAAATAATTTTATAAAACAGATTTCCTAGTATCAAAGATAATACTGAAAATAATGTCTTTTTAAGTAGCAACACTGACCATTTTAGAATCATCTGAAACAATAATGAATGATTCTTTAATTTCCTTTGCATTATTTAAGATTTGAAATATATAGCTGACTCATTTCATAAATTATGCTAAAATCATCTCCAGTTGGGACTGTGAAGTTGAAAAGTCATGATACCAACTCTCAAGTTGTTTACAGGTTAGTGAGGGAGACAGAAAATAATTTTCAAGTGGAAGAGAAGTAGGCTAGGACATGGACCTCAGCACCACCATCTTCCTGTCTCACAAGCCCATAACTTCAGCGTTATCCTAGATTCATCTCTCATTCAACCCATGTATTCAATCTTTCATAAAATTCTGTTGGTTCTACCTTCACATCATTTTCTTCTTTCCATTTCACCCACTCTGATACCACTTTAATCCTGCACTTATCCTATTGCACCTTGATAAGTGCATCAGGCTCCTTGTTGACCTCTCTGCCACTTGTCTCTCCCTACTCTAGTTCATATGTCACTTTGCCCCTTGGATCATTTTCCTACAAAACATTACGTCCATTTTCCCCCGGCTCAGAAACCTCCAGTGGCCGTCCATCCACCTATGTGACATCAGAAATTTTTTACCATCGGCTCTAAAGCGGTCCATTACCTACCCTCCTCCTACCTTATCTCTCTGATTTCCTACTATGACCTGGCTACACATCGATCCCCTGATACCAACATATTCACACTACCTTGGTCTATTCTGCCTCACATTGGACCTCTTGCCCACCTCCTGCCTGGTCTGGAATGCCTCCCCATCCATATCTGACAATCACTCTTCCCACCTTCAAAGCTTTACTGAAGCTGCAAGAAGCCTTCCCTGACTAGGCCCTCATTTCCTTTTCTTTTGCTCCCTTCAATGTTGCCCTTGTCCTTGGATTTGCACCCTTTATTTGCCCCTCCCTCAGGTGCACAGCACTTATGTGAAGCAGCATGGTTCAAAGAGCATGGGCTTGGGTTCTAATCCCAGCTCAGACATTTGTCAGCTGTGTGACTTTGGGCAACTCATTTAACTTTTCTGGGCCTCAGTGTCCTCATCTGCAAAATGGGGATTCAGACTGTGAGTCCCAAGAGGGACAACCTGATCACCCTGTATTCCCCCCCCAGTGCTTAGAACAGTGCCTTGCACATAGTAAGCGCTTAACAAATGCCATAATAATAATAATAATAATATAATTACATACAACAACATATAACAACAACAATAATATATAATATAACAATATATTATATTATTATATAATATAATAATATTATTAATAATATTATTAATAATATGTACATAACCTTAATTAGTAATGTTAATGTCTGTCTTCCTCTCCAGACCCTAAACCAATTGTGGGCAGGGAAATACCTACCACCTCTGTTGTATTGTACTCTCCCAAGTGCTTGGTACAATGCTTTTCACAGAGTAAGTGCTCAATAAATACAATTGATTATTATTGTGTTATTATAATAATCATATTTTTAATCTTTATTATTATGCCAGTATCATTCTTGAACAATATGTGCTGTGCACTCATTAACTAGTCTTTGGGTAAATCCAAGCTAATGATGAACCCACATAAGAATAATGTAATAGTAATAATTAAGAACAGTGTGGCCTAATGGAAAGAGCATGGGCCTGCAGGTCAGAGGACCTAGGTTCTAATCCGGACTCTGCCAGTTGCCTGCTGTGCCACTCTGAGCAAGATACTTAACTTATTGTGCCTCAGTTTCCTCACCTTTAAAATGGTGATGGTATTTGTTTTCCCTTCATTTTTGACTGTGAGTCCCATGTGTGACAGGGACTGTTTCTGACCTTATTCACTTGTATATACCTCAGAGCATAGAACAGTACTTGATGAATAGTAAGCACTTAACTAATACAGTAACTACTACTACTACTACTACTACTACTATTACTACTACTACTACTACTACTAATAGTAAGTGTTATTTGTTAAGCACTTATTTTCTGCCAAGCAGCATACTAAGCACTGGGACAGATCTAACATAATCAGTTTGGACACAGTCCCTGCCCCACATGGGTCTCACAGTCTTAACTAGCAGAGAGAACAAGTGTTGAATTCCCACTTTACAGATGAAGAAACTGAGGTACAGAATAATATGTTCATGATCCCATTTTCTCAGCCTGTAGAAGAGAATGTCAGATGGAAAAGAATCAAAAGATTTTCTGAAATCTAGATAGATTTCATCTATTGCTTCTCTCTCGTCTACCTGGAATATTCTCCTGTCATAGAATGAGAATATACCTGTCAAAACAATTTGCTCTTCACAAAATGCTCTTCATTAAAATCTCCAGCTTGTCAAATTGCCTAAAATAAGTTTCTTGAAATAAAAACTTTATGATATGATTTTAACCTTGACACAAAAATTGAAATTGAACATTTCAAAAGCATTATTTCAAATGATTTTTACATTTTCAGTATAATGATACTGATACTACCAATTTTAATTGTGGTATTTTCTAAGTGCTTACTGTGTGCTAAGCTGTAGTAAGTGCTGGGTTAGATACAAGATAAAATCAGGTCCCACATGGGGCTCAGTCCAAGTAGGAGACTGAGGCACTCAGAAGTGAAGTGACTTGCCCAAGGTAACACAGCAGGTACATGGAGGAGCTGGAATTAGAACGTAGGTCCGTTGACTTCAAGGCCCGTTCTTTGTCCTCTAGAACATATTACTTCTCATAAAGTAGACTATTCTAATGTTTGTTTGAGAAACAAATCAGTTATATGTAGCTTTGTGATTTATTTGGTTTATTATCCTTAGATTAAAATAAGGTTAAAAAATGGGTTGCTGAATTGATATTGGCAAGTTAAAATGTAAAATATATTTGCCAAAAATATGGATTAAAATGAGGAGCAAAGCATATCCTATACCTATTTTTACTGTTGTTTCTTTTTTGCCCCTACTGGGCAATGACCACATATTACAAGTAATTATTAATTATAATGCATTTATATTATTATATATGTCCTCTTTACTAGTAATTGTAGCAAATGAATTTAGTGTTTTTTATGTTATCCTTATGTTGCTTTCCCCTGACACCTTTGCTCCCTTCCTTAAATGATTCCAATATAGTTTTTGTATGACCATTTATGTTAGTATCACGCATTGTGCTAGACTGAAAGAAAACCTACATAACCCTCATAGACTATTTACTCTTGAAATATGATCACTACAATATGGACTGGGTGAAGCAAAATCAACAGTTTTGCCAAAATGTTATGCTATGAAAATTGTGGGGTTTACTGGCTTTTCAGTTGGAGGACTATTTTTTTTCCCTACTAAATCATTCCTTGCTTCAAAAAGTACAAAGGATCAGGTTCTTTTGCTAAGTTTGGCAAACTGTACCTAGAGTTGTGATGAAAATTCAAAATGCTTTTTGAAATAAACTTTCAAATATTGGATGCGACATCCATCTATTTTTATCAAATCTCTTAGCTTCCTTAATGTGTTCTGCTTCACATCTACTCATGTCAGTCCATGTGCATGGCACATCTATCTACTTACCTATGGGAAGGTAAAACAATAGGCTAACCGTGAAAGACAAAGAAAATGCAGATTCAAAATCTAGATTGCACGTAGGCAGATTATGAAATAGGAATTTTTCAAATGTAAAAGTATAAATAAAAGTATAAATCAGAGTGAATAGGTCAACATGTCTTGTGACTGAATTATGATAAACAATGCTTACAGTGTGTATCTTTTGCAATTGTTATAGATTCTTACCACTATCTTTAAAGTACTCAGTTTGCCCCATTCTACCTCATCAAATGATCTCCTACCACGGCCCAACCTGCACACTCCACTCCCAGCTTGCTCACTTGTGCCCCGATCATGTTTATCCTTTTTCCAGGTCCTTCCCCTAGCCTGGAACTCCTTCCCCCTCTGTATTATATCAGACCATCACTTTCCCCACCTCGGTTTTCCCCAATTAAGCCCTCTTTTCCTCCAGCTCCCTCTCGCTTCGGCATTGCCTTTGCACTTGAATTTGTGAACTTTGTACATTTGATATTCATCCAAACCCCAATCCCACAGCACTTCAATCAATCAATCAATCAATCAATTTTATTTATTATTAGTGTGCAGAGCACACTAAGCACTTGGGAGACTTAAATCATATATTATAAATTATTTATATTAATATATCACCCCTTCTAGACTGTAAACTCCTTATGGGCAGGGAGTTTAATTCTGTTGCATTGTACTTTCACAAGCACTTAGTATAGCGCTGTGCTCATAGTAAGTGCTCAATGAATACCACTAGTTAACTGATTGATTCTTCCAAATTGTAAGATAAATAATGGGTAATTAACACCTAGAGCAAAGCAAACTCTATATGCATTAAATGATGATGCTAATATTCAAAATTTTCTTTAAGAAACATAAGTTGAGAGCATGATCTATGACCCAGTGGTGAGAAAATCAGCCTCTGATTCTTTGTTTATATGTTCTGTAAACAGGACAAGAGTTAATAATTTAGAGGGAGCATATAGGAGAACTGTATTGAATTAAGCATCAAATCCACGATCACTTTAGAAGGGAATTAATGTGTAATAGGAGTTAATATTTTGAAATACCATTTTCAATTTTATCATTAACTCAAATTTTTTTTTTAAGAGCAACATTAAGTACCTGCACAGAGAAGAGCCTTACAATGATTTTAATTTTTGGTAATCATTATTTTCTTACCTGGGGCTTCAATTCAATGTCATAGAAATTCTACAAATGAATTAACTGTTCAATAATTCTCAGAAGTCATGAGACTCAAATCAAAATTCAGAATGCTAATCATGAATTAAATGTGAATATTAAACATGAATTAAATAAAACATGAATATAATTAAACATGAATATAATCCTAGTAATTATCATTATAGCCATTAATTAATAAAACATTAATTTTTAGCTGATAGAGCTGATAGAATAATCAAAGCGAGATAGCGTAAGTGCTTACATTAATGAGGTAGCAGTTTGGATGGAGAGGAAGGGACAGATTTTGGTGATGCTGTGAAGGTAGAACTGACAGGATTTTGTGATGGCTTGAATATGTGGCTTGAAAGAGAGAGATGAGTCAAAGGTAAAGCCAAGATTATGGGCTTGTGAGACAGGAAGAATGGTGGTGCCATTGATAGTGATGGGAAAGTGAGCGGAAGGAAAGGGCTGATTGGGAAAATAAGAAGTTCAGTTTTATCCATATTATGTTTGAGGTGAAGGGGGGCATCCTAGTAGAGATGTAACACTTATGTGTTACTCTCACATGGTGAAGCTCTTACCTCTGTGTTCCATGAACACTTCCCTCTCAGGAGGAATACATTCATAATAATAATGATGGCATTTATTAAGTGCTTACTATGTGCAAAGCAGTGTTCTAAGTGCTGGGGAGTTTACAAGGTGATCAGGTTGTCCCACGGGGGGCTCACAGTCTTAATCCCCCTTTTACAGATGAGGGAACTGAGGCCCAGAGAAGTGAAGTGACTTGCCCAAAGTCATACAGCTGACAATTGGTGGAGTCGGGATACGAACCCATGACCTCTGACTCCAAAGCCCGGGCTCTTTCCACCGAGCCACACTGCTTCTCTAAGGCAAAGTACCTAGTTCTTAGTGTTACAAGTGCACAGTGGCATACTCACCTGTCCCACATTCCCTCACTTAGTGCAAACAGAGAGGGCATCCCATGTTCTGGGCAACAGTGATAAGCAGCCAGCTGCTGCAGGTCTTGATCCACTGCCCAGAACGTCAGAGGTGGCAGGTATTTGCTACCAGTCCTTTCAGGGCATTTGGCTTCCCAATTCTGCTTAGCCGAAGTCCATGCATTCTTCCCTCCCCGCAACCTCCTCCTCATAATACCTTATTTGGTTGGCACTAGGGTGAGGTATACCATCTTCTGCATTCCTGTCCTGGGGTGTCTAGCAGTTCTGGGGGTGGTGCCCCATCTGCACTTCCAAGTTCAACATTGCTAGCTCGGATAGTCATGGGATAGGGTTTTGACCTTGAGACCTTGAAAAGGGCTACTGTTAGTTTAAAGAGGCAGACTTGCTTCAGAGTGTAAAGCAAGATTTGTCACAGGGTGACAAATCTGATAATAATAATGATGGTATTTGTTAAGTATTGACTATGTGCCAGGCACTGTACTAAGCTATGGGATCCAAACAAGCAAATTAGTTTGGGCACAGTCCCTGTCCCACATGGGGCTCAAAGTCTTAATCCCCATTTGGCAGATGAGATAACTGAAGTACAGAGAAGGGATGTGACTTGCCCAGGGTCACACAACAGGCAAGTGGTGGAGTCAGAATTAGAAGCCAGTTCCTTCTGAGTTCCAGGCCTGTGTTCTATCAACTAGGCCATGCTGCTTCTACCATTAGCTGAAGGTTTGCTAATATAACTGATACCACTCTTCTTGGCACATAGTAAGCACTTAACAAATACTATAATTATTATTATTGTTATCATTAAATAACTTGGCAACTGAGCTCCCTCCTAAAGAGATATTCACTTCTTCTTGCTTCAGTGAGGAGATCCAATCAGTCACTCAACACCACGCAGGGTCTGACTTCTTATTTGCAAAGCGAGAGGGAGATGGAGGAAAAGAGGGCTTAACTGGGAAAAAACAAAGTGGGGAAAGTGATGGTCTGATATAATACGGAGGGGGAAGTAGTTCCAGGCTAGGGGAAGGACCTGGAAAAAAGGTTAGCATAGAAATAAGCATGATTGGGGCACAGTGAGCAAGCTGGGAGTGGAGTGTGCAGGTTGGGCTGTGGTAGATCAGTGAGATGAGGTAGAATGGGGCAAACTGAGTAAAGTCAGCGGTAAGAATCAATAATAATTGTAAAAGATACATACTGTAACCATTGTTTATCATAATTCAGTCACAGGACATGTTGACCTATTCAACATTTATACTTCTATTTACACTTTTACATTTGAGAAATTCCTATTTCATAATCTCATAATCTATTATTCTATCAGCTTCCTTGCTGACCTCCCTGCCTCCTGTCTCTCCCCATGCCAGTCCATAATCCTTTCTGCTGCCTGCATCATTTTCCTTCAAAAACATTCAAACCATGTTTCCCTACTCCTCAAAATACTCTAGTGGTTGCCCATACACCTTTGTATCAAACAAAAACTTCTCACTATTGGCTTTAAAATACTTAATCACCTCGCCTCTTCCTACATCTCCTTGCCCCTTCTTACCTCACCTCGCTACTCTCCTACGACAACCCAGCCCACAGACTTCTTTCCTCTAATGCTAACCTTCTCACTGTACCTTGATCTCTTCTCACAGACAACCTCTCACCCAAATTCTACCTCTGGCCTGGAACACCCTGCCTTCTCATATCAGACAGATAATTTATCTCCCCCACTTTAAAGTCTTATTGAAGGCACATCTCCTCCAAGAAGCCTTCCCTGACTAAGCCCTCCCCTCCTCTTCTCCCACTTCCTTCTTCATCACCCTGACTTGCTTCCTTCATTCATCCTCCCTCCCATCTCCATAGCACTTATGTACCTATCTGTATATAGCTGTAATTTATCAATTTATTTATATTAATGTCTGCCTCCCCCTCTAAACTGTGAGCTCATTGTGGACAGGAATGTGTCTGTTGTATATGGTATTTCAGAAAGTGCTTCTTAGTACAGTGCTTTGCATTCAGTAAATATGGTTGAATGAATGAATGTATTCCTTCCAATTGGGAGTTAGGAGATTTGGAGCTAGGTGCTGGGAGCTGGGAGCTAGGTGCTTTGTCAGTGCATGAGAAATACATAAATGAATTCCTCCCACTGGACAGCGATCATGGGTGGGAGCCAGGTGCTTCACCATGTGTGATTATCACATGTGTAGTCCTCCCAAGGGGAAACATTAATGGGTCTAGGAGCTAGGTACTTCGTCACTTTCAAATTATGTCTAAGTGTATTCCTCCTGAGTGTGAAGAATTGGTGAGTGGGACCTAGGTGCTTTTCCAAGTGTGATTAATGCATAAGTGTATTCCTCCAAAGGGGAAGTGTTCATGGGGCTGGGAGCTAGGTACTTCACCACCATGTGAAGCAGCGTGGCTCAGTGGAAAGAGCATGGGCTTTGGAGTCAGAGGTCATGGGTTCAAATCCCTGCTCTGCCAATTGCCAGCTGTTTGACTTTGGGCAAGTCACTCAACTTCTCTGGGCCTCAGTTACCTCATCTGTAAAATGGGGATTAAGACTGTGAGCCCCCCGTGGGACAACCTGATCACCTTGTAACCTCCCCAGCACTTAGATCAGTGCTTTGCACATAGTAAACACTTAATAAATGATATTATTATTATTATTATTATTATTATTATTATCTGAATGCCTAAGTGTATTCCTCCCGAGAGGGAAGCCTTCAGTTTGAGTGGATGCAAGATGTCTTAGGACACAGGGAAACAAACTAAAATAAGTGTTTTTCCCCTGAGAGGGAAGTTCAATTTTCCTCATGCAAACAACTAAAAAAAAAAAGTATTCTTCTCGAGGATAGTTCCGTTTTCCACATGCAAATAACTAAATGTATAATCCTCCTGAAAGGGAAGTTCAGTTCACCAGGTGGAATACATTTTTCATAGCTCAGACTTTATGAATCTCATCTCTCACTGTCACCACGCTGATCCTCAAACCCGTCCCCATGCGATGTGTGACACTGAGGCACAGAGAAGTGAAGTGACTTGCCCAAGGTTACAAAACAAAGTGGGAGAGCTAGGATTAGAATCCAGGTGTTCTGATTCCCAGGCCTGTGTTCTTTCCATTAGGCCACTTTCCCTCGCCATTGCCATGGCAGCCCAGGCTCTCGGTCACAATGAAACCCTCATTCCCGCCCTTATCTGAGACTCAGCGCTGCCCACCAGCACCTACATCCCAAGAATGCCGAGACACTCTCCTCCTCCACCCGGCAGGTACACTCGTGACTGGGATCCTTGGACTTTGCCTGGCCCCACAATCAGCGTGGCTTAGGTGGATGGCCCTGCGCTGCTCTCAATATCAAGCAGGGTCTCACCCAGGCCGAGGCTATCTTTCTGGTTAACACTCACCTTCAGAGCCTTATTACAATTACACCTCCTCCCAAGAGGCCCTCTCCAACTAAGCCATTATTTACCCTATTCCCTCTTGCTTCTATATTGCCCTTGCACTTGGATTTTTACCCTTTAAACACTTGATATTCAACCCACCTGGCTCAATCTCACCTATGAACATATCCATAGTTATTTTACTGCAGGCAGGGCAGGGGACATACCTACCAACTCTGTTACATTTTGCTCTCCCCAACAGTACAGTGTGCTCTAAACAGAGCAAGCACACAATAAATATGATTGATTCACTGGTGTTAAAATTATATTGATCATCATCATCATCAATCGTATTTATTGAGCGCTTACTATGTGCAGAGCACTGTACTAAGCGCTTGGGAAGTACAAATTGGCAACATATAGAGACAGTCCCTTCCCAACATTGGGCTCACAGTCTAAAAGGGGGAGTTGATATAACTAATTAGGTTTATTCATTATAAATCATGTCCCAAATGATTGCTCTGATATTTTGCATATGTTCTGCTTCTGTACTTTGTGAATGTATGGGACAGTTAAGCAATTGTTTTAATCAATAGTATTTATTAAGCACCTTTTGTGTTCAGAGCAAGGGATTAAGTGCTTGGAAGGTTACAATAGTAAATATACCCAATCCCTACCCTACTCTAAAAAAAATCCACATATCCCCACTCCTCAGAAGCCTCCAGTGATTGCC
Organism: Tachyglossus aculeatus; assembly: GCF_015852505.1. Classification (NCBI taxonomy): domain Eukaryota; kingdom Metazoa; phylum Chordata; class Mammalia; order Monotremata; family Tachyglossidae; genus Tachyglossus; species Tachyglossus aculeatus. The sequence continues at coordinate 118,258,738 of NC_052067.1, forward strand.
CATCCAACTCTACAGCTTTATACCCTTAGCTTTAAGACACTCGACCAACTCTCCTCCTCTTACCTTATCTTGTTGAATCACATCAATTCCAACAGGCCTTCCCCAACTAAGTTCTCATTTCCCTTACTTGCTTTCACCAATGCATCACATATGCACTTGAATCTGTACCATTTAACAACCCCACCCTCAGTCCCATAGTAGTTATGTACCTTTGTATCCTTTTAAACTGCTGTTTCCCTATCTGTCATTTATTTAACATGCTTCCCCCTCTAGCCAGTAAACTCCTTATGGGAGGGATTGTGTCTACAAACTTGTGTCTGTTATATTGTACTCTCCCAAGCATTTAGTACAGTGCTGTGCACACAGTACGTGCTCAGTAAATATAATTGAATGATTGAAACTCTATTGTACTGTACTTCTCCAAGTACTTAGTACAGTGTTCTGCACAAGGTAAATATTCAATAAATTCATTAAATGAATGCACGCTAATCACTGTTTTTAATAGGATAACTGTTGTGTCAGTGAACTGTCCTAAATAAAGGATATGTGTCAACTTTAGTCCTGGAGAAGTGTTGTAAACTTTCAATTTTGTAACAGCTCAAAAGATGGAAACTTCAAGGAGCCTCGAGGCAAATTCTAATGAAAGTGAGAATTTCAAATTAATATGTTTACATTTTCTTTTGAAAGGTATTAAATTGATCATGGAGAAGTTTATTTGAATATACTGATAGCTGAAGGTAGTATAACCCAATGAAGATAGTTTCATGAACATCGTGTATCCCATTAAATAATAATATAACCCAGTGGCAATGATGTACTAGTAATTCTTTTGGGAAATATCTCACACTTAAAGGGCAAAGTTGACCTGCAACAAAGAGTAATTGGAAGTGTAATGATGGTAGAAAAGTTGATCTTTAGATTGTTCTTTGCAAATCTTTGCAAATCTTTACCTGGATTTCACTGTTTACCCACATGTGTAAACATTGAAAAAGTGAAACATTCTGTCTTATAAGATCCTAGCAAGATATGAAGCTGGACAAGAGACATTTCACACACTGGTTATTCTGAGCTGGTGAGTGAGGTAATACAGAGCATTAGCTGTTTAATCCACCTATTTGTTAAGGATTAAATTGTCCATTGAGGACATGGGATATTGTAAATGGCTTCTCAACGTCCATCCTTCTCTTTATTGGAAGGAATAGAGATGCAAAGAAAATTGACTGAGAGAAATAATAAAATGTCAAAAAGACAGTCAGCTTTCATCAAGCAGCAAATGCCTTGTTATCTCACTTTCAATTCACACACCATTTATGTACTCAGACCTGGCCCTATGTCATTGTGCCAATCAGTCAATACATCGGTGGTATTTATTGAGGGCTTACTCTGTGTGTGTGTGTGTGTGTGTGTGTGTGTGTGTGTGTGTGTGTGTGTGTGTGTGTGTACGCGTGTGTGTACTCATACATGTATATATAAATATACATATATAGAATTTGGTGTGTGTGTGTGTATACACATGTATCTTCAACTCTCTCATCTTTCCCAGCAATATTTCAAGAGAGCTCCCACATCCTGTCAAAATCCACCACCCCTACATGCGCCTCTGACCCTATCCCTTTGCAGTGTTTCAAAATGCTTTCCCATCTTTTTCCCTCTCTGACCATCATTTCAGCTGTTGACTCTACAAAAGTTTCTTCCCCACCACTTTCAAAAATACTCGTCTTACTTATCCTAAAATAACCCTCACTTGATGTCACAGCTCCCTCCAGTTAACACCACATCTCTTTAATAATAATAATAATAATAATAATGATAATGGCATTTATTAAGCACTTACTATGTGCAAAGCACTGGGGAGGTTACAAGGTGATCAGGTTGTCCCATGGGGGGCTTACAGTTTTCATCCCCATTTTACAGATGAAGTAACTGAGGCCCAGAGAAGTTAAATGACTTGCTCAAAGTCACACGGTTGACAAGTGGTGGAGCCAGCATTTCAACCCATGACCTCTGACTCCAAAGTCCGGGCTCTTTCCACTGAGCCATACTGCTTCTCTCTCCAACCATTCCTCTCCAAACTCCTTGAGCAAGTTGTCTACACCAGCTGCCTCCACTTCCCCTCCTCCAATTCTCCCCTTTACCATCTGCTATCTGGTTACCATTACCATTTACCCCCCTCTTGTCAAATGCAATGGCGTTTACTTCATCATAGTCCTTCTTGAACTCTCAGCTGCCTTCAGCACTGTGGACCACACCCTTCTGTTGGAAAAAAATCATAGCTTCACTGACACTGTTCTTTGTTGGTTCTCCTTCTATCTCTCTGGCCACTCCTCATTTTCTTTAGTAGCCTTCTCTTCAGTGTTCCACCCACCCTCTGAGGATCCCTCAAAGTTCAGTTATAGGTGTATCCTCTATTTACATCCACAGTCCATTAGAGAACTCATTTACTCCATGACTTCAACTACCATCTCCATTGCGGATAATTCCCAAATCTACCTCTCTAGCCCGAACTGTCTCTTTTTATGCAATACCACTTTTTTTCTGCCTTTTTACACTGATGTAGAATGTACATAGTAGTGAGTAGTGAGTACTAGTAGCGTAGTGAGCAAGGAATGTGTCTACCAACTCTGTTGCATTGTACTCTCCCAAGTTCTTAGTTCAAGACAAGGGAACCAATAAAGTCAGTGCTTTAATTAGAAGACTGAACAACAAAATTATCTCTGAAGCCATTAGTTGTGGGAGTCATAGATTAGCAAGTCACACTGTACCAGGAATAGAAGTCTTGATTCACTCACATGTGGAAAAAAAAATATGTCTGGTGTACTTTAGAGCAATTTATAATATTTTTTTAAACTATTAGATTCAGAAGCATTTTTTTTGAGCTATTGATGTTGAGGTAGTTAAGCTGAGGTACAGAGTATATATAGATTAAATATAGATCGAATAGAGATTCTCCTATATTAAGAATATCGAAGTACAGTTCTTGGCTAAACTTGTGTACCAACTATGCAAAGTCCATAGTAGTCATAGCTGACTAGACTTCCTAGATAAAGTCAAGATTTGTTCAATATTACAAATAATATTCACAGAGAGGCAGATTTATAGAATATTTTACTGAAAGTAAAAGTTGCAAATACAAAGCCTGATTGATTACTAAAATAATTAATATGTGTTAGCTGACACTTTTACTTGGGATGGGAAGGGGAATGGAAAATATTTCATTAGAGAAAAGAAAATGGTTGAAAACGTCTTCTGGCAGAGACACAGCTCAAACTAGGTTCAGGAGCAGAGGAACAAGCAATTATCAGGGCTAGCAGCAAAGCAAACTCTGGTTTCTCCTAAAGTAAAGGAGAAGAGAACTCAACTACACCCAAGATAAGGAATGGAGCTCTTCACAATTGATAGGGGTGGCACAACGACCTTTGGGAACTGTTGTTAAACTAGATTGCAACCTGAGTTAGATCCTTTCCTTGCCTTTCTCTCTCTCATAATTCCCCAGTCAGACCTCTTTGAAAGCTTTTACAGCAAACTGCTTTGGCTGTGATCTAGTCATGTATCAATACATTAGTTTACCAATTTAAATCCCTGCAAGTTAAAAGACTCATTCTCACCCATATCATCTACTTGCCAGGTCATTTGGATATGCCACTATTTTGCTAGATGCTTGAGGTACAAAGACCTGTGCATTACCATTTCTTTGGGTATGGATATAAGCAGTACAGAATAAAAGGGGTACAAAGGCCAGATTGTCTTCTGGTGAGTGAAACATCCCCCTCACAGCATACACATCAAAAGTGATGAAGTACTGAATATACTCAAGTGCTTTTGCCAACCACAGCTTCAGTGGGAAGCAACATCTATGATAGTAAGGACCTGGAAAACAAATGCAGTGAATTTGGAGCAAAAGGGTGGAAATCAGGAGCACCTCCCAGAGAAATGCTCTGTGTTTGGGATTTGATTGTATCCTGGAAGGCTCCTCCTGTATTTGTATCATTACATTATGCTGTGTACCCAGCATAACACATTCAGAATTTTGGTTTGGGCTGCCAAATATCTGAAACTGGCCATGATTAAAGCAGTACACTGAAGCACATCTTTAAATTATGTAGCAGAACTAGCAAGTAAAAATGATGACAAATAGACCAACCAGGCATGAAACATTAAGCATGTTTTCAAGATAATTCTGACAAAATAAAAAAACAAACTGCACACAGTTTCCTGACTTTGAAAATAGTGGCTGCAGCTGCAAACCAAAGGGCATGTTTTGTACTACTATCATGTGGAAAGAGATGATAATTTATACATCAGTTTATTCAGCTGCACACAAGGATGGCAATGTAGATGGAAGACAGGGGGAAAATCCAAGAAAGACAGTTAGCCAGGCATAGAGAGGGTGATTAAAAAAATGCTCTTATTCTTTTACTTTCCAGTTTGAAAAAACCCATTAGTCATTAAGAAGACAAAAATCACTGAACCTTGTTTTTGTTCTACATCCTTTGGAAAGTCACTGATATTTCCTAGGTGTTCAGCACCATATCTCAAATAATAACTCAGACCTGCAGATTTCCCACTTTGGGGATTAATACATTCTTCTCAAATATATCTGTTGTACTTTCCCGGTGCTTAAAGCAGTGCATTGCATTCAGTAGGCATTCAATACATAATATTCCTTCTGCTAATAAAACTACTTCAGATTTGTTGTACATAGATGAACTGATGGCTTGCAAAATCTAATTGTCTATACTTTTTATTTGAGTATGTGAAACTAAATAGATATTTGAAAGTCTACACCTATTTTTTATTTCATAAAGAACCCATACTGTAGAAACTGTACAGGCAGAATATATCATGTCAACTTTTATAATTATAGTCCCTATTTTCATAGTTAAAGCCTAAAATGATTTAATACAAAGCTAAAAACTGACAATTTATGAGGAAAGATATTTTTAAATATTTTGTCTTATCAATGTACATTTTCTCACCCCTTATTCTTCAATGTTCTATGAACTATTTTTCTTAACTTTCAGTTTTTTGACAATTTCTGTTATATTCCCAGTGAAACTCAGCAAGGCTGAGATTGGAAAATTTATGTTATTATATTAGGTAACTGTTTTATCCAAGCAGAAAAATATAACAGGCAAAAGTATACTTTAAATGTCAACTAGAAATGATGCATATTTGTTCTGTGTACACATATGCCTCAAGAGAAGCAGGAAAAATAAAGGAGAAAGTTTGTACTTATGTAAAAATATAATTCCTGGGCAAAGAGAACATGTGGTATTGATTTCATATTAAAGTGACATCTAAAATATTGGTCTTTCCATGTACTGTACAAAATTCTTACATTGGGGTATATCAGTATCTCCATCTTCACATTAATTACAGTAAAATTATATAAAGTGAAGATCTATTTTTCTTTTATTATCTGATACAGAAGTTTTTATGTAGGAAGAAAACATTAGGGAAGGCAAAAGCATTTTCCAAAATGATTACTGTCTGGGTGGAAGTTTTTTTCTACTCTCCAAATATTTAATAATATTTTCCTAAAATTTTCCTTTATTCTTTCAGTCGTTTTTATTGAGCACTCACTGTGGGTGAAGCACTATGCTACGCACTTGGGAGAATAAAATATAATAATAAACAGACACACTCCCTGCCGACATCGAGCTTACCAGTCCAGAGGGAGAGACAGACATTTACAGATATGTACATATGTGCTGTAGGGCTGGGAAGGGGGATGCAGAATAGTGGAAGAAGATGAAAGGAGGGCTTAGGAAAGGCCTCTTGAAAGAGATGCACCTTCAATAAGACTTTGAAGAAGGGAGAGAAATTGATTACTGTATCAGCCTCCTCTCTCTCCGCAGTCCAATCCATACTTCACTGTTCTGCCCAGATCATTTTTTCTACATAATCATAGAGGCCAGAGGGAGGATGTGTGTGAGGAGTCGGTGGCAAGATAGACAGGATCGAAGTACAGTGAGAAGGTTTGCATTAGAGAAGTGAAGTGTGCTGACTGGTTGTAGTAGGAGAGTTAATGTGCATAAATATAGGGAATGGATAAAGGAAGCAAGTCAGGGTGACCCAGAGGGGAGTAGGAGAAGAGAAAAGTGAGGCTTAGGGAAGGCCCCTTGGAGAAGATGTGCCTTTAATAAGGCTTTGAAGCAGGGGAGTGTAAATTGTTATATTTGAAGAGAAAGGGCATTCCAGACAGGACATGGGCAAGGGGTCAGTGGTGAGATAGATGAGATGGAAGCACAGTGAGAAGGTTAAAATTGGTGGAACCTTATTGTATTTATTGAGTGCTTACTGTGTGCAGAGCACTGTACTAAGTGCTTGGAAAGTACAAACCAGCAACATATAGAGACAGTCCCTACCCAACAACGGGCTCACAGTCAAGAAGGGGAGACAGACAATAAAACAAAACAAGTAGACAGGTGTCAATACCATCAGAATAGATAAATACAATTATAGCTATATAAATGTCATTAATAAAATAGAGTAATAAATATGTACAAATACACAAGTTCTGTGGGTAGGGGAAGGAGGTAGGGCAGAGGGAGGAAGTGGGGATGATGGGGAGGAGAGGAGGAGCAGAGGAAAAGGAAGGGTTCAGTCTGGGAAGGCCTCCTGGAGTAAGTGAGCTCTTAGTAGGGCTTTGAATGGCAGAAGAGAGCTAGTTTGGTGGATGTGTGGAGGGAGGACATTCCAGGCCAAGGGTTGGACATGGGCCAGGGGTTGATGGCAGGATGGGCAGGAATGAGGTTCAGTGAGAAGGTTAGCGGCAGAGGAGCGGAGTGTGCGGGCTAGGCTGAAGAAGGAGAGAAGGGAGGTGAGATAGGAGGGAGCAAGGTGATAGAGAGCTTTGAAGCCAATAGTGAGGAGTTTTTGCTTCATGTGAAGATTCATAGGCAACCACTGGAGATTTTTGAGAAGGGGAGTGACATGCCCAGAACATTTCTGTACATATATAATCCAGGCAGCAGAGTGAAGAATAGATTGAAGCGGGGAGAGACAGGAGGATGGGAGATCAGAAGGGAGGCCAATGCAGTAATCCAGTCGGGATAGGATGAGAGATTGAACCAAAAAGGTAGCAGTTTGAATGGATAGGAAATGGGGAGGATCTTGGTGGATCATGTGCATAGAGATGGTAGTTGAAGCCATGGAAGGTAAAGAGTTCTCCAAGAGACTGGGTGTGATTGGAGAATAGATGGGGACCCAGACCTGAGCCTTGAGAGGCTCCCACAGTTGGAGGGTGGGAGGCAGAAGAGATGCTTGTAAAAGGACTGAGAATGAGTGGCCAGAGAGAAAGGAGGAGAAGTGGGAGAGGACAGTGTCAGTATAACCAAAGTTAGATAATGTTTCCAGGAGAAGGGCATGGTCCATATTGAAGGCAGCCTGCTTTCTCTAACAGTGTCATATCATTTCATTGATAAGATGGCATTTAATAAGTTAATAAAACTTATTAAATAAGTTTTATGGGGAGAGATGGGGGAGTGAGAAGTCAGAACCCACACTTATGGTTCCAGGAAATGGGACCCAACTGAGTTGGTCTCCTGTGATGAGAAAAATGACTGGACCCTGAGGATCAAGTAGAGCTTTTCTGGCAGCACTTCTGCTGGACCACAAATCCTCATGAATAACCTGGGCAGGACCCTGATCCTCCCCATTTCCTCACCCGACCCTGGCCTATCATCCTCAGATTTACCAAAATTGAGTCTTAGTAACCTTGAAAAAGGTTATAATTGTGTTGTAAAGTCTCTTCTAAAACAATTAATCTTGGGGAATTCACCAAATATGAGGATGACTGTCCAAAAAGGTGGCTTAGCTTCATGGTACCAAGAGGGTGGATTACAGGATAATGCCAAGGGTGTGAGCTAGATAGGAAGGAGAATGGCAGTGTTGTTGACTGTTATGGGAAAATAATGTGGAGGAGGGGATTTGGAGGGAAGATGGAGTTCAGTTTGACATTTGAAGATAAAGATGCCTGTGGAAATCAATGTAGAAATATATTCTGGAGGCAGGAGGAAATTGAGATGCTGAGGTGAGAGATGGTATTAGGGGTCATCTGCTTAATCATTTTAGTTTAGTGTTTAATGAGTTTCCATTCACCTATAATCTTCAGGTCACACAAATAAATAAAATCCACCACTTGACTCTTCAGGGCAGCTCTAAAGTGTTTTAAATTCTGAGTTTTATAGCTCTCCTTTTTCACTCCAGTGTCTTCAAAACCAACTTTGTGTGATTCCACTCCTGCAAGAACTTGTCCACCTTTGAATTGCAATTATTCGTGGCTCAGTGGAAAGAGCCCGGGCTTTGGAGTCAGAGGTCATGGGTTCAAACCCCGGCTCCACCAATTGTCAGTTGTGTGACTTTGGGCAAGTCACTTAACTTCTCTGTGCCTCAGTTACCTCATCTGTAAAATGGGGATGAAGACTGTGAGCCCGCCATGGAACAACCTCATCACCTTGTCATCTCCCCAGTGCTTAGAACAGTACTTTGCACATAGTAAGCACTTAATAAATGCCATTATTATTATTATTAATTATTAAAGTGGTCCTCAGACCATGGTAAAAAAACAAAAAAATCTGAAATGACCATTTATTACTTTTATTACTCGGAACATTTTTGAGCATTTGCATAATCTGTGGATGGCATGACGAGAGTTTTATGGAATAGAATTGAAATCCACCTATTTGTTAAGGATTAAATTGTCCATTGAGGACAGGGGATATTGTAAATGACTTCTCAACGTCCATCCTTCTCTTTATTGGAAGGAATAGAGATGCAAAGAAAATTGACTGAGAGAAATAATAAAATGTCAAAAAGACAGTCAGCTTTCATCAAGCAGCAAATGCTTTGTTATCTCACTTTCAATTCACACACCATTTATGTACTCAGACCTGGCCCTATGTCATTGTGCCAATCAGTCAATACATTGGTGGTATTCATTGAGGGCTTACTGTGTCTGTGTGTGTGTGTGTGTGTGTGTGTGTGTGTGTGTGTGTGTGTGTGTGTGTACTCATACATTATATATAAATATACATGTGTATATGCACACACACACACACCAAATTCTATAAAAATGTATGTGTACATATATAGATATACAGAACAAGCTAATCAAGTCAGACACAGTCTTTGTCCCACATGGGGCTCACAGCTTTAATCCCCATTTTACAGATGAAGTAAATAAGAGGTTAAATAACTCCCAGATCTGTGGTTTATCCACTAGACCACACTGCTTCTCATAGAGCACTGAGCTCTGAATAATCAATCAATCATATTTATTGAGCGCTTACTGTATGCAGAGCACTGTACTAAACGCTTGGGAAGTACAAGTCGGCGAATAGAGCACTGTAGTGAGTGCTTGGGAAAATACAATGCAATAGAGTTGGTAGACATTATCCCTGCCGCTAAGGAGATTAAAGTCAGCAGGGTTAGACTAGAAATGATAGTAGTTTACAGACAGGGAAAATAATAAAATGTAAAGCTACGTATTGTGTTGTGAGGCTGCATGAATAACAAAGAGCTAAGGGGGAATCACACCCAAGGTTATAGTCAATACATGGAAGATGGTGGGAAGGGTAGAGAAGGCTTTCAGAACAGATGTGATTTTTGGAAGGTTTTGAAGGTGGGGAGAGTGGTGGACTACTGGATATGAAAAGCGAGGGAGTTCTAGACCAGGGAGAAAATATGGACAAGCATTTGATGGGGAAAGTCTAGACTATAAGCTTCCCCTCTAGACTTTAAGCTTGTCATGGGCATGGAACATGTCTACCAAATCCATTGCATTGTGCTCTCAAGTCCTTAGTACAATGCTCTGCACACAGCAAGCAATCAATAAATTGATTGGTTGAATTAGATGAGATTGAAGTACAGAATGTAGGTTGGCATTAGAGGAGCGAAGTGTGCAGCGAAGTAAGACAGTAAGAGAGATATGAGTGCCTTAAGACTGACGTGGTTGAAGATCAGTTTTATTTAGGAGACTGTCCTTGCTTTTGAAATGGTTGCTATCTAAGCACAGTAAAACCACATTCAAAGGATTTTCAAAGTTTGAGCAGAGCAATGGGAGGAAAAAAAAAAGATTTTACCCTTGAAAAATCTTCCAAATGGAGACATCAAAATATCTATTTTGCATAATAGTACCTGAGATAGTTTGCTTAGATACTGCACATGCAAATTCTTCTTAAAAAAGCAGTATTTCCCTTAACAATCAGATTCAAGTTACAACAGTGAATAAGTTGCTTGCAAGCCACTTTGTTGAAAATAAATGGAGCCAGTTCGTATGCTGTAATTTTTATTTATACACATTTTATGGTTTTGAGAGTCAGCCTTACATTTTCATGAAGGCAAATTTGATTTATTTGTATATATTGCACATTTACAAATATCAAATTTGTCCTTAAATATAATTATGTATATATTTATCATTATAATATGAAGAAAATATGTATTTTGTTTACTTGTAAACGATGCAGGGAGGTGTGACAAACTCACACTTGTCTCTTCAGCCACACTTACCTCAATATCTAGGACCTTGTCTCCAATAGCATCATCTTTTAATATGAATGAATCGATCTTTCAGTAGTAGTTATGAACTGCTTACTGTATGAAGAGCTCTGTACAGTGTGTTTCGTACTTTTTTATATAAGTATAAATCTGCACCACAGATTAAAATTCACCAGAGACAATCCACTGTTGAGTCAATTTTGTAATATCAGACCACGTTTCGGTTATATTTCTATCCCCATCCCAATGTCTTATACTCCACCATTTTTCCTACCTGTATTTTAATGTCTATCTCCACTTCTGGACCTCAAGCTTCTTGTGGGCAGGGATTGTCTACCAACTCTGTTGTATTGTACTCTCCCAAGTGCTTAGTACAGTGTTTTGCAAACAGTAAGTGTTCAGTAAATGCCACTGAGTGAATTCAGGGTGAGCAGTGTGTGCCTAGCTACTCAGGGAGTCACTAAGAGCTGGTGCTGCCTCATCAGTAATAAAAGGATTCAATATCCTGAACAGACCCGTTGGATAGGGCTTTTGTTAAGGAATATCTCACCATCAGTAGACCATTAACCTTTAGCTTTGTACTTGAGTGGGGGTTCCATGATTAGCAAGAGGCTAGTTGATCTGGGTTGGCAGTGCAGTGTGTGTCAGTGGAAAAGAGCATCACTATATGCCTTTAATAGAAAGGATATAGCAATATGGGCTATTAGGAGGCCAAGGAAGTCAGGAGAGAAATGGAAGTGGTAATGTTTCAGATGAGAAAAGAACAACATTCAGAGAAATTCTTTCCTTCCTCTTGAGAATGAGTATTGCTTGAAGCTGTGTCTTTCAACTCAAATGAGTAGTTCCTCTCAGATCCCAGTGTTCCTAAAACAAAGTTCTCTCTGTGGAAAAGGGAGAGATTAAGGAGAAGTACCTCCCCTAGTTAGAAGAGCATCTTGATGCCTGGCACATAGTAAGTGCTTAACAAATGCCATTATTATTATTATTGTTATTGTTATTGTTATTATTATTATTAGGCTGGCCCACAGAAAGGAACACTGTTCATCTGCGAACTGAGATTATAAAGGGTTATCAGTCATGCATAGAACTAGTAAGTGGCATACATAAGACAGAAGCAATTAGTCAATTTATCAGTGGAATTTATTGAGCACTGACTGTGTGCAGAATACTGTACAAAGTCCTTGGGGAAGCACAGTGCAACAAGAATTGGTAGACACAGTATCTGCCCACAAGGAGCTGGCAGTCTACAGAGAAATACAGACCTTAAAATAGATTAGGGATAGGGGAAATGGTAGGGTATTTATGTACATATGCACAAATGTATATGTATATATATGGATATACAAGCTCATGAGTTCTGAAGCAATGCTGCTATAAATAGCTGAAAAATTACCAACTTGAGAACTCCAGAATTGTTCAGAATTTTCAGAAGTTTATATTCACCCTTCAGTGATTTAAAAAAAAATATCTCTTGAACTTCAAGTCATTCATTTAAAAGTTCTAGGTCCTGGCTCCTACATTTTCCCATTATACATCAATTCTGCTTAATTCAATTCACTAATGTTTTGTTGAAATTGAATTATTCTGTCCTCATTAAAATAGAATCTAAAATATTACCTTGAAACATCAAGCCAATTTCTAATTTATACTGTTACTCTATTCATATGATCCATCACATTTACTTTAATATAATGGTCTCCCTTTTTTTCTATCATTTTCATAATTCATAATGTCATATCATGTATCATTACAAATATAATCATGATTATCATTAAAAGACAATTTATTTCCTCATAGATGCCTAAATTTTAAAGTCTAAAAAATATCTTATAAAAGCTTATTAGAACCTTATTAAAATATGTTTTCATTTTATCTCTAAGGATGGATGATCAGACAGGTTTTGAAATTTCCACAAGGTCAGAATATTTCACAAACTCAATATTACCTTAAAATACAAGGGACTTAAATAGGAAAATACTGTGTATAAATTTTTAGTCAAACAGACAATTATATTTGTTGAGTGCTTACTGTGTCCGGAGCACTGTACTAAGCACTTAAAAGATAGGCTTACTTGGCATTGTACATAAGGAAATGCTAGTTGTAACTTTGTCTTTTTTGCTCGATTAAAGGTATGGAACTTCTCATTTTCAATAACATAAAACACACAACTCAGAACACACCACACTGACTTCCTATCTTTTTGTCCATCTCCCTATTTCTGTTTATCTCCATTTCTCCCCCCACCCCTGCTTCTCTCCCCTGGTACAAACTAAAGAATTGATTTCTGATACAAATATTAAGAAGAACATATCATTATATCATAATACACTTATGTGCTTATAATTTTGTAGTATGTGGATAGTACCCTAGTTTTGGTACTATTAGCTGTCATAATTTTGTATTTAATGCTAATCAATATGGAAAAACCTGGAATTTCAATCATAAATCATATAGCCTGATCTATTATTTAAAAGCAAGTTAAAAAGTATGTGGAAGTGTAAACAAATAAAAATCTCTTTTGTGACATATATAGTAAATTCATATATTCATGCCCTGCTGCCCTACTTCTAAGCTATAATTAAGAGTAACAATTCACTGAGTAATGACAGAAAGATTATCTCCAGTAGCATGAGGTCGGAATGACCCTTGTGTAATTATGGCTGTAGACACAGTTTAAAATGGAAAATATATTTCAGGCTTGATCTTCTAACCAAAACACTCAACACTTATAGACATATTTATTCAAGTGATCATAAAAATGATACTTTAAAGGCAAGATATGGATTTGTTTTTTCATTTCCCTCAATGATATGCATTCGTAGAGAAGCAGTATGGCTCAGTGGAAAGAACATGGGCTTGGAGGCCAGAGGTCATGGGTTCTAATCCTGGCTCTGCCACATGTCTGCTGTGTGACCTTGGGCAAGTTACTTAACTTCTCCAAGCCTCAGTTACCTCATCTGTAAAATGGGGATTAAGACTGTGAGCCCCACATGGAACAACCTGATCACCTTTTATCCCCACCATTGCATAGAACAGTGCTTGGCATGCAGTAAGTGCTTAACAAATGCCATCATTATTATCATTATTATTTATTTAATCATATTTGTTGAGTACTTACTGTGTGCAGAGCACCATACTAAGTGCTTGATATGAAGGAGTCCATGGATGAGTATCATCATTTTCAATTAGGACCCAATTATCAAGCAAAGCCTTTCAAGATAATTCTCCAGTTCTCCAGTTCTCCAAATGATCTACTGGTTAAACCCAACCTTCACACTCATTCCACTGATATCAGCCTACTCTTTGTATCTTAATTTCATTTATACCAACACAGACCCATTGCTATGCCCTCCCTTGGGCCTGGAACTGCTGCCCCCCCCACTTCATATCCAACAGTCACCAGTCTCTCCATATTCAAAATACTCAAATTCATATCAATTGTATTTATTAAGTGCTTACTGTGTGCAGAGTATTGTACTAAGCATATGGGGGGGTACAACACAACAGTCAGTACCTATGTTCCCTGCTCACAACAAGCTTACAGTCTTAGAGGGGGAGATAGGCATACATATAAATAAATTGCTAATATGTTCATAAGTGCTCTAGGACTGAGGGGAGGGGTGGCTGAAGAGTGGTAATCTAAGAGCAAGGTCATCCTAGAAATGAAGACCTAGTCATAGAAGGCCTCTTGGTGGAGATGTGCCTTAAATAAGGCTTTGAAGTTGGGGAGAGTAATCATCTGTCTGCTCTGAAGAAAGAGGGTGTTCTAGGTGAGAGACAGGATGTGGTTGAGAGGTCATTGGAGAGATAAATGGGATTGAGGTGCACTGATTAGGTTGACATTAGAGAAGTGAAGTGTGAGGGCTGGGATTGTAGTAGGAAATCAGGAAGGTAAGGTAGGAATGGATAAGATGATTGAGTGCTTTAAAGCCAATCTTAAGAAGTTTCTGTTTGATGCAGAGGTGGATGGGCATATCCTGGAGGTTCCTGAAGAGTGGGGAAAGATGGACTGAATGTTTTTGTAGAAAAATGATTCGGGCAGCAGAGTGAAGTGTGGACTGGAGTGGAGAGAAACAAGAGGCAGGGAGATCAGCAAGAAAGCTGATGAAGTAATTGGGGGGAAAGGATAAATGCTTGGAATAACATGATAGCAATGTGGAATAAGACGAGCCTTCCCTGACTGAGTCCTTGTTTCTCCTAACCACCCTATATTCTATATTGCCAACACAGTTGGCTCTATATAATAATAATAATGATGGCTTTTGTTAAGTGCTTACTATGTGCCAAGCACTGTTCTAAGCACTGGGTGGGGGGTTATAAGGTAATCAGGTTGTCCCACATGTGGTTCACAGTCTTAATCCCCATTTTACAGATGAGGTAACTGAGGACCAGAGAAGTTAAGTGAATTGCCCAAAGTCACACAGCAGACAAGTGGCAGAGCCGGGATTGGAACCCATGATCTCTGACACCCAAGCCTGTGCTCTTTCCACTGAGCACTTTGTTATTAATGCCCATCCCACAGCACTAAATGTATATAACCTTATACTTCAGGAGACATGTTTACCAGCTGTGTTATATTGTATTCTCCCAAGCATTCATTACAGTGATCTGCAGAAAGTAAGCACTCAATAAGTACAATTGATTGACTTTACTAATTCCATATTTGCAATTTGTTATAGCATCTGTTTCCCCCCTGTGGACTGTAAGCTCCTTGTGAGCAGAGATCTTTTCTAGCAATTCTATTGTATTACACTTTCCCAAGTTCATAATACAGTGCTCTGCACACAGTAAGTGACCAATAAAATATCGATTGACTGACTGATATGATGATATTTATTCATAGATTACCCTTATTCTCTTATTCATAACTACTAAAGAATACCTTTACTGGATCATGCTCCTCCAGTTGAATGTTTGATCTCTGCTAGTGTATTCCATCCAACATCCCTAACTCTTCCTCTAATATGTATTATATGCTCTCCTACTATTAATTTATGCAAACCTCTTTTAAGCCTACTAATCTTTCTGTCCTGCACTATTTCTGTGATAACAAATGTCTTGTATACTACCAGCTCTGTGAAAAAGTTTTATATTTTTAAATCCATTACCTACATATAATAATAATAGTTATTATTATTATTATTAAGGTACTTGTTACATGCTTACTATGTGCCAAGTACCGTTCTAAGTGCTGGAGTTCACACTTTTATCTTCATTTTTACAGGTGAGGTAATTGAGGCTCAGAGAAGTGACTTGCCCAAGGTCACAGAGAAAACAAGTGGAGGAGCCGGGATTAGAACCCAGATCCTTCCTACTCCCAGACCCATGCTTTAGCCACTAAACCATGCTGCTGTGCCTCATTTTAATTCATTCATTCAATCATATTTATTGAGCATTCACTATGTGCAGAGCACTGTACTAAGTGCTTGGAAACTACATTCAACAACAAATAAAGACAATCCCTACCGAACAATGGGCTTACTGTCTAGAAATAGTGTTGTAGGATTCCCCCACCTGACTATTCTTTCAACTTTACAAAATGTCCTTGTGCTTCAGACCAGTCATTTGAGGCATCTGTTTATGACTTGAAATTGATAGCCCATTATCATGTTGTTGTTATGTGGATTATTTTCCACTTGCTCCTTTACCCTTAGATTCAATATTGAAACTGTTCTTCCACATAAAGTTTTTCTGAAAAAAAAATGGCTCCTAAAATATCTTTAATGAACTTAAGTTAAATAATTAAAAGTTTATTCCATCCTTTCAATGCTTAAAGATTAAATAGAATTAGACTCAGAGATTAAAAAATTAGTTTGACATTTACAGTTTTATTTAACAATCCAAAGTACACAGCATTGTAAATGCATGGGTTCTGTAAATGTTTCCACATTTTACACCTAGACATGCTGATCTTTACTTTCTTAGCCAAATTTACTTAACAATTACCAGAGACCTCACCTGTTCTTGCTGTCAAATGCTTTTGTAAAGTCAGTGAACCCAATGTAGAGGTCTTGGTCTTGTTCTCCATAGTTTTCCTGCATCTGTTGTGCTGTTAATATAACTCCTGTGCTGTTTTGGGGTCTGAATAATAATAATAATAATGATGGCATTTATTAAGCACTTACTATATGCAAAGCACTGTTCTAAGCACTGGGGGCTTACAAGGTGATCAGTTTGTCCCACAGGAGGCTCACAGTCTTAATCCCCACTTTACAGATGAGGTAACTGAGACCCAGAGAAGTTACGTGACTTGCCCAAAGTCACACAGCTGACAAGTGGCAAAGCTGGGATTTGAACCCATGACCTCCGACTCCAAAGCCTGTGTTCTTTCCCTGAGCCACGCTGCTTCTCATTCAACATGTCTTTGTTGAATTCTGCCCTCATGTTCTCTGAAGTACACAGTTGATTAGTTTTTTCAGTAAGGAACAACATAGTAATTAATGAGAGGAATAATAATGATTATAATGATGGTATTTACTAAGTACTTACTATGTGTCAAGCACTGCTTTAAGCACTGGGGCTTAGTGACTTTTCCAAGGTCACACAGCACATCCTCCCCCTGGCCTGGAATGCCCTTCCTCCGCACATCCACCAAGCTGACTGTCTTCCTCCCTTCGCAGCCCTACTGAGAGCTCACCTCCTTCAGGAGGCCTTCCCAGACTAAGCCCCCTTTTTCCTCTACTCCTCCCCATCCACCCCCCCACCTCCTTCCCCTCCCCACAGCACCTGTATATATGTTTGTACATACTTATTACTCTATTTTACTTGTACATATTTACTATTATATTTATTTTGTTAATGATGTGCATCTAGCTTCATTTCTATTTATTCTGATGACTTGACACCTGTCCACATGTTTTGTTTTGTTGTGTGTCTCCCCCTTCTAGACTGTGAGCCCGTTGTTGGGTAGGCACCATCTCTATATGTTGCCAACTTGTACTTTCCAAGCGCTTAGTACAGTGCTCTGCACACAGTAAGCATTCAATAAATACGATTGAATGAATGAATGAATGAAATGGCAGTCAGGATTAGAAATGAGGTCCTTCTGATTCCCAGGCCTGTGCTCTATCTACTAGGCCACACTGCTTCTATTCTTCCAAGCGCTTAATGCGGTGCCCTGCACACAGTAAGCACTCAACAAATACAGTTGATTCTCCCAGGTCCCTCTCCATGTACACATGCACATAATCACCTACAGGAGCAAAAAATGCTTCCTTATTCACCACCCTGAATAGCAACTACTCAGCTTAGCTACTGAGAATCAAATTTAGAGACACAAAGAAAGGATGGCATTGAAATACCAGCACCAGCTGTGTACAGAGTAAACTACTAACCCATTAGTAGTTTAGTAGCCAGTCTGGGTAAGAGTATTGCATGAGAAAGCTATAGTCCCAGGAGGGACTACAGCAAAGAACCACAAGGGTTCTGTAGGTGATGTAAAGAAGGTGGAGAAAAGTGAGAGAGTTAATTGACATTGGAGTGAAAGCAGGAATCAGAAAAAAGTTAGACGGGCAGTCAGGAGCCAGGGAAAAATATCTTTGAGTAGCTGGAGGATGGGGAATGGGAGAGGGAGGGGAGGAGGCAAGGAGTTAAGTGCAATATAGGTGTGAAAACAGCTGTGAGAAAAGTTACAGAGGACCACAAGATAGTTTAGCTGTTGCTGTGTGGGAACTGCAAGAGGACAAGAGGGCAGAATTCAACAAAGACATGGAGAAACAGAATGTCAAAAATTGTGACATGGCAGTTGACCAGTGGGAAACCTTTACAGCAGACAAACCAACCTGGCATGCAGCAATAGGAAAAAAAGGTCATTTACATCAGACAAATCCTTCAAAAATATTGAAATATCAGCACACAGCTTTCAAAAGAAAGACTGGGAATTTTAGAGAAAAAACTCCATTAACGTTGCAAGGGAATTTCTTTAAACAAAACCAACAGAAGTCAGTGTCAGTCATGTATTGCTCTTTTTATCAATAATTGCACATAAAAATAGAATTCACAATTACCTATGTAAGTGTAGAACAGATATATAAAATATTGTGCTTTAACACATATTAAATTGATATTAATATCTATACTATTATTAATATCTATATTAATATCCATGAGTACATCGAGGCTTAAGAATCTGATTTTGTTTATTTATTTATTTTTTGGTTATGATATTTGTTAAGTGCTTACTATGTGCCAGGCACTGTTCTAAGTGTGGAATAGATACAAAGTAATCAAGTTGGACACAGTCCACGTCCCACATGGGGCTCACAGTCTTAATCCCCACTTTACAGATGAGGTCACTGAGGCTCAAAGAAGTTAAGGAACATGCTCAAGTTCACACAGCAGATAAGTGACAGTGAACTAGAATCCAGGTCCTTCTGACTTTCAGGCCTGTGCTCTATCCACTAGGCAACACTGCTTCTGCTGATCATACTGGATTATTTGAATTGATCTTTGAAAAGTTGTTTTTAACATTTTATATGCTTTGTGATCACATGTACCCTAGCGTCCAGATGTAATGATGGGACCAAGAGTATAGCAATAAATTGATAGAAATTTGAAGACTCAGTGGTGGAAGGGAAAAGCTCAGCTTAATGCTACTAAGACAGGGGAGTGATTAAATCATAAGGGAGAGAATAAGAACTGAGGCAAATGATTTCTATGAGCTAGGGACAAAGAGAAGGGCATTTCCATACTGAATAATTGATTTGATTATATTAATGTCTGTCTCCCTTTCTAGACTATGGGCAAGTTATGGGCAGGGAATGTGTCTAATTCTACTCTCCCAAGAATTTAGTAGTGGTCTTCATTCATTCAATTGTATTTATTGAGCACTTACTGTGTGCAGAGTACTATACTAAGCGCTTGGAAAGTACAATTCAGCAATATAGAGACAATCCCTGCCCCCACAGGGCTTACGTCATGTAGTAGGTGTTCAATAAATATGATTGATTGCTTCAATCAGAGAGGAGAGATGTAGGGGAAGTACAAGATGGTGGAGAAGAGCTGGAAGACTGATGTGACCTTCCAGGAAGGCAGGAATTTCTTTAGCGCATTAGTCCAGAATGGTAGAGGAAAAAGAGCAAATGGCAGATTGAGAGGAGGAATCCTATTTTTCAACCCTGAATGCAGGGACTATAAACTAGAATGATTTGGGGCAAAAGGGTCTATGCATTGTCATGCATGACATGGGCATGTAGGAATCCTGTTGGAAGAGAATGAGGATAAAGAATGATGCTCCCACCTCCTGACTCTGACTTGATAGTTACCAGAACTGGTTCTGATATAGAACTGGGGTGATGACTTGGCAAATGTAGTTCTAAAATTTAGTTTTGAAAGGCTTATTCTTAAAAGTAGAGATGTCATGTTGCCTTATTTTCAGTTTTGCTAAACTGAAGGATGATTAGTTTCCCTAATCATTTATGCCTATCACATTCTACTTGGATTATTATATTTACATTTTATCCAACTAATCATTCAATTATTTTTCTTAAAATATGTTAATGCCCTAAATAATATTTAAAGGAGCTTTAAGACTGAAAATCAATCAGTGTTGAGAGAAGTTTATTGACTTTCTCTGAAACAACAAATCAAATTTGTTTTTCCTTTGCCGACATATAAATTTCTCTGAGGTCCTCAGAGTATTTTTTTAAGCTATTATGGATTTCCAAATGAATATGCAATGATGGGCAAATTTAAGAATAGAAAAATGCTTTAGATGTAATCTACTGTAATTATTTTTAAGACACAAAAACACAATGAGGTTATTGTCTATATGTCATATGATGGAAAAATAACTGGAGAATATTCATGATTCTGCTGTAGCCCATAATGTCAAATAATTGCCACTTGATAGGTTTCAACTTTCACTAGTGATAATGTCAGTGAATAGCAGAATAATAATAATAATAATAATAATAATAATAATAATAATGGCATTTGTTAAACACTTACTATGTGCAAAGTACTGTTCTAAGCCCTGGTGGGGATACAAGGTGATCAGGTTGTCCCACATGGGGTGCTCAGTCTTAATCCCCATTTTACATATGAGGTAACTGAGGCACTGAGAAGTTAAGTGACTTGCCCAAAGTCACCACCAGCTGACAGGTTCTGGAGCTGGGATTAGAACCTGTGAACTCTGGCTCCAAAAGCCCTTTCCACTGATCCACGCTGCTGCTGTTATGGATGACATCCATAACATTAAAATGTGTGAATCAGTCACTCAGTCAATCAGTAATTATTAAGGGCTTAATATGTGCAGATCATTGTAGTAAAGTCTAAAGAGCAGCTTGATCTAGTGGAAAGAGCATAGGCCTGGGAATCAGAGAAACTGGGTTCTAATTCTGACTCTTCCACTTACCTAGTGTGTGACATTGGGAAAATCACTCGGGAAGCAGTTTGGTCAGTGGAAAGAGCCCGGGCTTGGGAGTCAGAGGTCATGGGTTCTAATCCCAGCTCTGCCGCTTGTCAGCTGTGTGACTTTGGGCAAGTCACTTAACTTCTCTGTGCCTGTTACCTCATCTGTAAAATGGGAATTAAGACTGTGAGTCCCACGTAGGACAACCTGATCACCTTGTATCCTCCCCAGCACTTAGAACAGTGCTTTGCACATAGTAAGTGCTTAACAAATGCCATCATTATTATTATTATTATTATTACTTTGTGCATCAGTTGCCTCATCTGTAAAATGGGGATTTGAATATAGTACTCTACTTCATACACATTGAGGACTCAACAAGTATCACACACAAGAAAATGCTTCTGCACGGCAGTAGAGATGGGATTCTCACTTTTGTTGACTTATATGTTCTCAAGCAAATACTATAATCTAAAAAATGACCATATACTTCAGTTTTCATTTTTGAGTAGAGACAGAATTGCAATACTTTGTATATATCAAATAGGAACAGGTTGGTAAGGAAGAAAGGCACTTTGCAGGCACTGTACTAAAGTCTGGATTAGATACAAGTCCTTGTCCCATGTTGGGTTTACAGCCTTAATGCCCATTTTCCAGATGAGGTAACTGAGGCAGAGAGGATTAAAGTGATTTGTCCAGACAAGTGGCAGTGTCAGGATTAGAACCCAGGTCCTCTGACTCCTAGGCTCATGTTTGTTCCATTAGCCATGCTCCTTCTCATACAAGCTTAGTCTCTAAACCCAGCTCTGACATGCACATGCCATGTGACCCTAGGCAAAGTCACTTAACTTTTCTGTGCCTCAGTTTCCTCAACTCTAAAATGGGGGTTCAAAACCTGTTCTCCCTCCTACTTAGACTGTGAGCTCCATGTGGGACAGGGACTCTGACTGTCCTGATTGACTGGTATTTAGCCCTGCTATTAGAACAATGCTTGAAATCAGTCAATCATATATATTGAGTGCTTACTGTGTGCAGAGCACTGTACTAAGCACTTGGGAGAGTAGAATACAACAATGTAACAGACACATTCCCCACCCACAACGAGCTTACAGGCTAGAGATACATAGTAAGTGCTCAACAAATAACATATACTTGGGTGAGTGTAACAGACGTAGGAGACTAGATCCTTGCCCACCAAGACTTTACAATCTATTGGGGAGACAAACCCATAATAATTTGCAGATAGAAAGGGGAAGAGCTTAAATATGAAAGCATGTTAAAGGTGTAAAAGGGTATCAGGAATTAACACTAGGGTACCCCAATCAGATGAAGATCCTCACAACGAAAAGCAAAGAGGTATTTCAATGGCAGGGTATATCAGATAGCCAGAAGCAGATGGGCAGTGGAAAATTGTAGAACAAAGTGAATTTTGAAGTTGTAATTGCTATTTGGGAAGATTTCTGAATAGATAATCTCACAGTAGGGACATGATTTTTTAGAAAATATAGGCCTGCACAGCTTCAACCAATTGTTTTTCTTTCAGTCACACCATAAAAATGCTACTGAAAATACTAGTAAAACAAATCCCCTTTCATTGGCTAACTATCTTTAGTGCCACTGAAACATTTTTTTCACTCCGATTCTGGTATTCTGTTCATTCCAATGTTACTTTTACCCTGTGGAGATGTGGCCAGGTTATTGTTAAGTATAATCTTTGTGCTATATTTTCTTTTCTAGCCATTGAATCTAACATGCAATAATATGATCTCCTTTGTATTCCTGCCTAAAGGGATAAACCAAGGCCATATAAATGTAAAGGTACCTACTGAGGATGGGAGAATTTGTTCCTCTGCTGCAATAACTGATTGCATGATCAGGATACATTGCACAATACTGATCATCATCATCATCATCAATCATATTTATTGAGCGCTTACTGTGTGCAGAGCACTGTACTAAGCGCTTGGGATGTACAAATTTGCAACACATAGAGACAGTCCCTACCCAAAGTGGGCTCATAGTCTAAAAGGGGGAGATAGAGAACAAAACCAAACATACTAACAAAATAAAATAAATAGAATAGATATGTACAAGTAAAATAAATAAATAAATAAATAAATAAATAGAGTAATGAATATGTACAAACATATATACATATATACAGGTGCTGTGGGGAAGGGAAGGAGGTAAGATGGGGGGGATGGAGAGGGGGATGAGGGGGGGAGGAAGGAAGGGGCTCAGTCTGGGATACTGATGATAATGGTGTCAGAGCAGTGCCTTTCTTAGATATGCTGTCATAGTATTTACTATATGTAGAGCATTCATTCAATCATATTTATTGAGCACTTACTGTGTGCAGAGCACTATACTAAGCACTTGCACAGTACTCAGGGTATGGGGGAATACAAAACACTTAATTGACATGAGTTGGAAAACACAATTCCTACCCTCAAGGAACTTCCAGTCTAGTTTAGGAGACAGAATCAAAATAATTTACAGTAGAAGAAAATAAAAAGGGATATATAAATGAATAATGGTTTCAATAATATAAATATATATATATATATATATATATACACATATATGCATATAAATTAATGGAATGTATAGGCGTATAACTGAAGCAAAAATGCTAATGTGGTATTTGGAAGATATGAGCTGGTGAGAAGAAAAAACCAATCAATCAAGTTTTGGTGGCATTTACTGATGCTGACTCAGTGCTAAGCATTATAATTAGAGCTTGGGAGACATAGAGCAGGAAATAAAGAGCCATAGCTTTGTCTTCAAGGACCTTACAATTTAGTTTGAGACAAATATTATTGACAAATAATGAAACAAGGTATAATAAGGATATATGGGGAAGCAGTGTGCTTCATGGCTGTTTCTGGGTATAGAAAAGGGATTTAGTTTTTTAAGCCTAGAATGAATGGGGAATGGAGGGCTGAGATGCCATGTATATAGCCAAAATTTATTTATTCATATTAATATCTGTCTCCCCCTCTAGACTGTGTAAGCTCATTGTGGGCATAGAATGTGTCTGTTTATTGTTTTACTGTACTCTCCCAAGCTCTTAATACAGCTCTGTACAGAGGTAAGTGCTCAATAAATTGATTAAATGAATGAATGAATGGGTAGCTGTTCAGGGTTTTTGGTGGTTGGCTCTTATGAACCTGCTCCAATTAAAAGCATTTGTAAGGGGATCAATCAATCAATTAGTGGGATTTATTGAGTCCTTACAACATTCAGAGCAATGTACTAAATACTTGGGAGAGTATAATACAACAGAATAGATAACAAAGGGCATGCTGGGGTAGGTCATTTCCAGTTTCCAATCGGAGGTACTTATATACTGCAGAGAGATGAAATTGTTTTCCTGACCCAGGATAGTGGAGTAGGTTTAGAGAACCATTCCAGCTCACAGTGGGAATTTTAAAGAAGGAGCCATCCTAATTCATTTCTTTCTAGGGAATTTTTGACTCTAGTAGTAAGCACCATCTGGCCACTCTGAAGTAGGTTGGCTTGCATTCCCATTTATACTGGCACTCCAGTTTTTATCTGCTCTAACCTCTGTCTGGCACTAATTCAGAACTGATCCATTTTCTGTCTGTTCTTAAATTTTCAGCACTGAGAACTCACCTCCTTTCCTCTATTTCTCCTCTCTTTTCCTCTCTTTTCCTTCTTCTCCTTTCCCTTACCCTCTTCTTCCCCTGCAATCTCAATGAGTCAATGGATTTATTGAGTTATTACCATATGCAGAGCACTGTATTAAGTTCCTGACAGAGCATAATACCACAGGGTTGGTTGACTTGTTCCCTGTTGCCACCGATCACGCGGGGTTGGGTTTGAGGTCCATGAGGTAAGGACGAGACCGGGGTCAAAAAGTTGATTCATGAAAGATTTATTCTACCTCACAAATTGAACTTCCCTTTCAAAAGGAATATACTTATTTTTGTTACTCACATGTGGCAAATTGAACTTCCCTTTCAGGAGGAATACACTTAATGGTTGCTTGCACATGGTGAACCACCTAGGCCCGACCAGGAACGCTTCCCACTTGGGAAAGAATTCACTTATGCATTACTCGCACATAGTGAAGCACCTAGCTTCCACCATGAATGCTTCCCACTTGGGATGAATCCATTTGTGTGTGGCAAAGCACCCTAGTTTCAAGCCTGATGAGTGTTCAAGAGAACACTCACCTGTTCCACGGTCCCTCACTTGATTCAGATAGAGCGGGTATCTCACGCTCTGGGCAGAGGTGATATGCAGCCAGCTGCTGCCAATCTCAGTCTACTGCCCACAAGATTGGAGGTGGCAAGTATTTATCACCTGTCCTTCCTGGCCACTCAGGCTTCCAATTTCTGTTTGTCCAATTTCCATCCCCCTCCCCACAACATACCCCACAACGTATCTTATTTTGTTGGAACAGGGGTGAGGGACACCTTCTGTATTCCCGGCCCGGGATGTCTATCTTGCAGTTTTGGTTGTGGGGGCAGTGTCCTGCCTGCACTTCTGGGTTCCATTTGCTGGATTGGGAGTCACTAGATAGCATTTGATCTTGAGATGGGGGGTACATTGGTTCCCAGTAGGATACCTGTCCATAAGGAACTTGCAGGCTGGAGGAGGAGACAGACATTATAATAAATAAGTACTAAATACTGGGGTGCTGAGGGTGGGGTGAATACAAAGTGCTGAAAGGTACAACTCCAAGTGAAAGTGTGACAGGGAAGGGAGAATGGTCAGGGAAAATGAAGGCTTATTCAGAGAACACACATTGGAAGGATATGTGATTTTAGCAGATTTTGAAGGTGGGAGAATCAGTTGTATATGAAGTGGAAGAGAGTTGGGGCCAGAGAAGACATGGGCAAGGTGTTGGTGGCAAGATAGATAAGGTCAATGTACAGTGGTTAGGTTGCCATTAGGGGACTGACATGTGGGTGTTGGGTTGAAGAAAGAAAGCAGTGAGGTAAGGTAGGAGGGAAAGAGTTGATTGAGTGTCTTAAAGCCAATGGTAAGGAGTTCCTATTTGGTGAAAAAGTGGGTGGGCAACCAGTGGAGGTTCTTGGTGAGTAGGGAGACATGGACTGAACAGTATTGTATAAAGGTGATCTAGGCAGCAAATTGAAGTGTAGACAGGAGTAGGAAGAGACAGGAGACAAGGAGATCAGCAAGAAGGCTGAAGTAGTCAAAGTGGAATATAAGTGCTTGAATCAGGGTAGTAGCAGTTTGGATGGAGAGGAATGGTAAGATCCTACAGATGTTGTGAAGGTAGAACCAACAGGATTTGGTGACAGATTTTGTGGGTAGAATGAGAGGAGTTGAGATAATCAATGGTATTTATTGAATGCTTACTGTGTTCAGTGCACCGTACTAAGTGTTTGGATGAGTACAGAAGCAGCGTGGCTTGAGTGGAACGGGCTTGGGAGTCAGAGGTCATGAGTTCTAATCCCGGCTCCACCATTTGTCAGCTGTGTGACTTTGGGCCAGTCACTTAACTTCTCTGTGTCTCAGTTACCTCATCTGTAAAATGGGGATTAAGACTGTGCTCCCCATGTGGGACAACCTGATTACCTTGTATCAATGCCAGCACTTAGAACAGTGCTTGGCACATAGTAAGCATTTAACAAATACCATCATCATCATCATCGTTACAAAATAACAGAGTTGGTAGACAGATTCCCTGCTCATAAGGAGCATACAGTCTAGAGTGGGAGACGGACTTCCCTTCCAATAAAAATACCTCTAGTAACCACCACCTTCCCACCTGCCAGTGATAGTCCCCAAGAGCTGGGGATGAAATCTGGCCAATGCGCTCTTGGACTTCTCCATCCCCACTGAGACTTTCAGTCTACTTCATGTATTTGTTTGGGGTTTAAAAGTTTCATCATTGCTGATGTGTCTGTATCCAATCTTTTCTTCCATTTTAAACTCTTGGTGTTTGGACCACCAAGGGACAGGGACCGTGACTAATTCTCACTTGTATATTTTCTCCTAGCATGTAGTATGTTCTTAATAAATACTATAATTAATACTAATACTATTTTTACTATTATTACTACTGTTACTACTCTTAGGTTGTGTGACACCTATGTTTTTACTGAAAATACTCCCCTCGGTGATATCAGGTTATACTGTAAACCTGATATAACTTGTGACATAATGTGCATGTCATTAACTGGTATCCCCAACTGCCATCAACAGCCGCCATACTGTGAGAATAGGTAAACTCTGGACACTTCATGCAGTTGCAGAATACAGGATTCATTCAGTAGTATTTGTCAAGTGTTTAGTATGGTAGCACTCAACTTAGCAACGCAGTAAACATGAAAAGATGACAATTAAGATATAGTCCTTGGCCTACAGTCTAAATATATGTTGAGCTAAGAGATGAAAGCCCCTTTGAGAGTCACACCTGGCGAGTTTCCAGTACTCTACCAACTTCGGCTTTGGGAGGGAGAGTCATGCAGAGGCCTTTCCATTCCATTCCTAGCTTGTGCAGTGACTAGTGAGTGAAAAGCAATCTGCTACAAGTCAAGACTCACACATGCTGGCCAGCAGTAGCCGCATGGGAGAGAGTCAAGAGTGGAGACTCGAGTTTACTGCACAGAAGGCAGCAGTAGTAAACCACTTCTGTATTTTTATGAAGAAAATTATATAGATACACTACCAGAACGATTGCAGATGGAGAGCAGGGTGTTCTGGGAGAGTTGTGTCTGTGGTGTCATTATGGGTCGGAAACGCTCGATGGCATAAAACACGGAGGTGAAAGACGGGTGGTGAGTATACAAAGAAATGCTTAAATTCTAGATAAAGCAAAAAAAAATTAAGGCAGGTGGGATAAAAACAATTCTATATCTCATTGCCTTTCCTTATCAAAGATGATAACTTTTACAAAATTCCTGGGTGTGGATATGATGGAAAAGATTGATGGATTATTGACACACCCTTCTATAATCTTTACAAGTAAGGATAAATCCTGTGGCACTAATGTGTTTGTCCCACAGCATGTCTATTTCTACACCAACACTTAGAGCGCATAATAAATAATTGCGGTGTTTGTTAACTGCTTACTACGCGCCAGGCACTGTTCTAAGTGCTGAGGCGGATACAACTAAATTGGGTTGAACACAGTCCCTGTCCCACATAGGGCTCACAGTCTTAATCCCCATTTTACGGATGAGATAACTGAGGGATAGAGAACTTGTGACCTGTGCAAGGTCACACAGCAGAGAAGTGACAGATCTGGAACTAGAACCTAGGACCTTCTGCCTCCCAGTCCCTTGCTGTGTTCTCTAGGCCACACTGCTTCTCAGCATATAACAATTATTATTATTATTATTATTTGGAATTGCCATCTTTACATTCTAATCTTCAGGAAGATTTTGCTTTAGGAAAGTAAATTCCTATTTCCATCGGCCAGGCTAGTATGTCTGCTTCAGTAACCATTCAGCAGTCTCTATTAGATCATACTGTCCTGAGGCAGCATTTCTCAATATCTTATTGCCCTGTAGTACCCTGCTGTCATCCATCCTCTGATCAACAAATATCATTGATTTTTTGAGCGATTTCAGCCTTCTGAAGGCCATTCTGGTTTCAGTTTTTAAATTGTTTTCTTTTTATTCTCCATATCTGCATAAACTAATGTAGTAGAATATGTTGATTCCTACGTGGTCATGATAATGCTGAGCTTTCTAAAACCTGTAATGGGATATTCATAGGAAGGTTTGTGGTACACCACTCTGTCAGGGAAGTCCTGAGTTCAAGAGGTTCAACCTTCCCAACAGTTTATGGATTTGGAAGATAAAACTCCATTCTCTCTGCCCTGCTCCGGTGACAACACCAATTCTTAAATAGCGGTGATAGAGAGAGAGGAAGCCAGTTTCTATTCTGTGGAGCCCAGAGTTCATGCTCTTTCACACATTAACCACTTGTCACTTGTCTGTGGCCAATGCATTTCTAAGAGGCATTGTCCCTGCATCCACCCCAGAATTGGGCAATGTGTGGCATGAGGCTCAGTAACTCCAAGTGCTCTTAAGAGGAAGAGGATATTACTAAGTCCTTAAGAGCTCCTTGGGAAGGAGCGTGATCAATATAGTGAGAAGAAGAAGAATAGGAAGAACAATATAGTGTCACAGTATACTAAGTAATTAAGAAGTAATTATTCAAAGCAGACTTATTTGTCAGACCTAAAAGAATATTTTTGTACAGGGTAATCTACTTGTGTGTTTCATGAAAATACGTTTTTGATTATTTAGAGAATGAACTTGTTCTTTATTAATGGTATTTATTTTAAGTATCATTAAGATTAATTTCATTTGATTGCTTAGATTTTGTTTAAATCCAGAATCAGCATCTGCCTCACCCTCTGTACTTAAAGGTGTTCCTTCCCCCACCCAACCCTCCCTACTCTTATTCCTCGTCTCCCCATTACTTCCCAGAACTAAAGTTGCAGACCAGGACACTATGTGCTAAGCAAGATGTATTCAATAGCAGTAATCATACTCTGAGAGTAGCAGTGTGACTTAATGGAAAGAGAATGGGCTTGGTAGTCAGAGGACCTAGCTTCTAAGCCCAGCTCCACCACTTACCTACTGTATGACTTCGGGTTAATCACTAAAATTTAATGTGCCTTGGTTTTGTTTGTGCACAAATTGGGATCAAGTACCTGTTCACCTTTCTACTTAGTCTGTGAGCTCCATGTGGGACTGAGATGGTGTCACACTTAATAATATTGTATCTACCTATCCCAGTGCTTAGAACAGTGCTTAAACAAATACTATTATTGTTTATTTTATTATTAACTTGATCATTAATATTCACATAATTTTTTTTTTAATTCTTTGAATCCATTAATATATTATTGCTTCAGTCCAAGAAGAGGGACTTCAGTGCTGGGCACATAGTAAGTGCTTAACAAATACCATCAATATTATTATCACTTCAAAAAATAATTGAATAATAAACGGAAAAAGTTGATTTATTGAAACTTTCTTTGGGGGATTTGTGAAACATACCATTATACATCCCTGTACATTTTTGCATTTGTGTTTGTTGTATAGTATAAACTTTTCGAGGACAGAAACGGCCTTTGATAGTCCTTCTGACTTATGCCTTTAGCAGTTCCCATTCACAACCAATTGGTCGATGAATCAGATTTTCTCAGCTAGAAATCTATTTCCTAGTAGTGTGATAGGCACTTTTGGAAGTTTCAAAGCCAGTGGAGTACTATTTAGTAAATTACTGTCTCGCTGAACTAAAATGTACACGAATGAGATCTAATTATGGGGTTGCAGGTCTGATAGGTACAGCTGGGCAGGTAGCCTCCTTCTATTATCCAGAAAAGGTATATTTACAAAGATGCACACTGTGAATAGTTAGGCCTGTCAGACTAACCCCTACTAAGAAATGGGAGACACAGGGTGGCTAAAGAGCTGAAGTGATGATTGTGTGGGGTTCTGAGCAGCTATTATCAAGGACCCCTCTGTTCTTAAGTAACACCCACTCCCTGTATCACACCTGATCTTTTTTTCTTTCTGCTGTCTTTCCCTCCTTATAGTGACTGCATCCTTGCCCTGGATGGAGATGGTGATGGTAGCAATGGCAGCAGTATACAAATACAGTGTCCTAATTAAAGCATTAGTTAGGTGCACTCCTGCCAGAGGGAGGCATAGAAGCTGTTGTCCTGAAAATGGGGGCTACCATGCTTGATGTGATGGTTAGCTATTTCATGTAATTGTAGCATGGGGTCTGCATTAATGCTCTCATGTGTTCCCTAATTTACTGAACTATTTTGCCCTAAGCATCGAATAATGCCTGCGCAAAGCACAGGAATTAATCAACCGTAATTATTGAGTGCTTATACTAGGTGCAGAACACTGTACTAAGTGCTTGGGAGAGTACAGTGTGAACAATATAACAGAGTTGGTAGGCACATTTCCTGCCCACATCGAGCATACAGTCTAGAGGAATGAGCATGCACTCCAGAGGGACACTCTATCCCCATTTCCTCTCTCCTTTCCTACATATGGCAAATACATCCAAACCCTCATATGCAACTGAACATTTTCTGTCTTTATGTTGAAAGTCTGCTTAGCCGATTATGAAATGGAATTTGACCAAGTGTTCCTCTTTTACCAATTTAATGATTTGAAGGAAATGGTCCCTGTCATATTCTCTGGTTTTCAGTGTTAATTAGCCCTGGTTTAAAGCATAAGATTATTTCTAAGTGTATAAGTCAGGTGATTCTTTTTTTCAGAGTCTAAATGGGGGAAGCCTGGGCTAATCGAAATAGCATAGGCCTGGCAGTGAGAAGACCTGGGTTCTAATCCTGCCTCGGATGCTTGTCACTCTGTTTTCTTGAGCAAATCACTTAACTTCTCCATGTCTGGTTTCCTCAGCTGTGAGATAAGGATACAGTCCCTTTTCTCCTTCTTACTCCGGCTGTGAGTCCCATCTGGGACAGGGACTGTGGCCAACTTGATTATCTTGTACCTACCCTAGTGCTTAATATAGTGCATGGCACATAGTAGATGTTTAACAAATCCACATTTTTCTTATTAACATTCACAGAATAATGAGGCAGTTTATGACAAAAATCTTAAGGTTAGCATTTTGATAATAATAATAATAATAATGATGGCATTTATTAAGTGCTTACTATGTGCAAAGCACTGTTCTAAGCACTGGGGAGGTTACAAGGTGATCAGGTTGTCCCCCGGGGGGCTCACAGTCTTAATCCCCATTTGACAGATGAGGTAACTGAGGCACAGAGAAGTGAAGTGACTTGCCCAAAGTCACACAGCTGCGAATTGGCGGAGCTGGGATTTGAACCCATGACCTCTGACTCCAAAACTCATGCTCTTTCCACTAAGCCACGCACACAGCTGATAAAGGAAGACTGGTCCTTAAAACGGACCACTGAAGAGAAGAGAAAAATGGCTTTATCAGTATTTAGCTACAACTAAAACTATACTCAAGAGTCAGAAGGTCATGGGTTCTAATTCTGGCCCCACCACTTGCCTGCTGTGTGACCTTGGGCAACTCACTTCACTTCTCTGTGCCTCAGTTACCTCATATGTAAATTGGGGATTGGAACTGTGATTTTATTCATCCCAGTGCTTAGTACGGTGCTTAGCTAGTATAGTAAGCACTTAACAAATACCATACTCATTATTATTATTATTATTATTCCAAGGATAAATGAGTATCAGTTATATTTGGTGGTACTTTGAAAAATTAATTTACCACATATCTTAATATCTGTTTATAATTCAAGTAAGTCTGGCCTTGCCTTATTGAGTCGCCTCTGACCCATAGCGACTCCATGGACACATCTCTCCCAGAATCAATCAATCAATGAATCAATCAATCAATCATATTTATTGAGCACTTACTGTGTGCAGAGGACTGTACTAAGCGCTTGGGAAGTACAAGTTGGCAACATATAGAGACAGTCCCTACCCAACAGTGGGCTCACAGTCTAAAAGGGAGAGACAGACAACAAAACCAAACATACTAACAAAATAAAATAAATAGAATAGATATGTACAAGTAAAATAAATAAATAGAGTAATAAATATGTACAAACATATATAGTGGTGCTGTGGGGAAGGGAAGGAGGTAAGATGGGGATGGAGAGGGGGATCATCATCAATTGTATTTATTGAGCACTTACTGTGTGCAGAGCACTGTACTAAGCACTTGGGAAGTACAAGTTGGCAACATATAGAAACAGTCCCTACCCAACAGTGGGCTCAGGGGAGAGGAAGGAAGGGGCTCAGTTTGGGAAGGCCTCCTGGAGGAGGTGAGCTCTCAGTAGGGCCTTGAAGGGAGGAAGAGAGCTAGCTTGGCGGACGGGCAGAGGGAGGGCATGCCAGGCCCGGGGGATGACGTGGGCCAGGGGTCGATGGCAGGACAGGCGAGAACGAGGCACGGTGAGAAGATTAGTGGCAGAGAGGCAGAATGTCCCACCTCCATCTGCAGTCTTTCTAGTAGTGTATCCATAGACTTTTCTTGGTTAAAATATGGAAGTGGTTTACCATTGCTTCTTCTGCACAGTAAACTTGAGTCTCCACCATTGATTCTCTCCCTTACTGCTGCTGCCCAGCACAGGTTTTTGACTTGTAGCAGATTGTCTACCACCTCACTAGCCACTGCCCTAGCTAGAAATGGAATAGGTATGCCTCAGCCTGACTCTCCCTCCCATAGCAGAGACTGGAAACTCTTCAGGTGCGATGCTGAGAGGAGCTCAAGTGAGTAACTGGATTAATCATACAGGTCTGATGATCTAGTTTTCTATTGCTCAGAAGGGAGGTAAACCACTTCTTTATCGTATATTCTTGGAAACATTTTCTGTGCTTCAGGAGGGCATATTTCATTTCATCTCTCATTTAGCTGATTTTATTTTATGAAAATTTCTTCATTAAAACAAAAATTGAATATAAAAATAAATTCATTTGGGTCCTTAGTTGTTTTGTTTTTCACAACTAATAATTATTATATCTTAATCTTCTAAGTTATTTTATATTTTCATGGAGCTGGATACAGTCCAAACTGAATGAAATTGGTGCTTGTAGACTTTTCAATGAATTTGAATAATCTTATGAGTTTAGTTTTGAAGTGATTGATTTGTTTTTGAGTAGGTTTTATGCTAAGCAGTAGTTCACTGAGTTTGCCTTTCAATGTAAGAGAGCAATTATGAGTCCTGTAGTAGAAAGATAGAGATTAAACTACCACATATTGGTGTACTGGATGAAAAATAAATATTCAATAGTTGGTAGTTGTCTGAAGTAACAAAAATCAATAATTTAGTTTTCCATTTAAGGATTATACAAAAATAATCAGATTCTGTGATCGAGGCCCACAAAGAAAATAGCATCTTCAAAATAATCAAAATTGCGTAAACAGAAATAATCCCCAAACAGAGCAGTATTGTCCACTGTTTTCAGAGGAAACAAAACAGCATTTCTTTAGGTATTCGGTGAAAAAGATTTATGAATTATATATAGAGGTTTAGTTCTGAATGACTTTAAAATGGAAATGAAAAATTTTATGGTATTGAATGTTGAGGTGAATTTTCCTGTCTTTGAGCATTTTTTGAATTTTATTTTTAATTACTGTGTGCTTTGGGGATGCACCTTTTTGTTTTAAGTGTGTGCCAAAATAAAGTGACTTGGTGAATGGTTTTGTAGAGAAAGCTGAAAAAATTTAAAGGGACAGTATTCACTATTAATGGAAGACTAAATAGGGTCAGTAATACAGCTTTAGATTAAGAATGTTAAAAACATTTTCAAAGATACCATCAAAATGTATATAAACATAGATTAAAAAAGGAATGAAGAAAAATCCATTTAATCACTGAAGTTTTACAGTAGTTGAAAACATTAAAAAAAACATGACAAGTAATCAATCAATCAATCGTATTTATTGAGCGCTTACTATGTGCAGAGCACTGTACTAAGCGCTTGGGAAGTACAAATTGGCATCACATAGAGACAGTCCCTACCCAACAGTGGGCTCACAGTCTAAAAGGGGCTCACAGTCTGAGATTAGAACATTTTCCACAACCATACTTTTCCTTTCTTTTTGAATCTGGTAGAAATCCATGAAATCCTGTAGCATTTCTTGAATTTCCCATATGCTGAGGAACAGCCTGAATATCTCTCTGCCTGTAGGTTTTGGCATCCATCTAGTATACCATCAGATCTGGGAGTGTGCCATTTTTTCTGCCTTCAGTTGTGATAGTGGCATTGTTAAAAGTTGGAGCAACAGTGTCCAACCTGATTATCTTGTATTTACCCCAGTGCTTAGACCAGTGCAGGGCGTTATGTGAGCACTCAACAGATACCACAATAATTATTTCATATTAGCTGATCAATCATTTTTTGTCATGTGCCATCCTAAGTAGCAGAAATTGCGTTAAGGTGGTGGTTGAAGGGTTGTTTCACTTTGTGGGCATCCCAAGCAAA
Organism: Tachyglossus aculeatus; assembly: GCF_015852505.1. NCBI lineage: Eukaryota > Metazoa > Chordata > Mammalia > Monotremata > Tachyglossidae > Tachyglossus > Tachyglossus aculeatus. The sequence continues at coordinate 118,293,559 of NC_052067.1, forward strand.
AGGGTTATTTCACTTTGTGGGCATCCCAAGCAACCAGTAAAAATTTTGTTCTAGGATGTAGTAAGATTATTATATAAGTATTCAGTAAAAGCTGCTGCTACGGGTGTTGAATTTTTGTGGTATATGTTAAAGTACTTTGTGTCAAGCACTATTCTAAGCACTAGGGTAGATACAAGTGAATTGGGTCGGACATAGTCCTGTTCCTCGTTGGCTCACAATCTAGGAAGGAGGGAGAACATGTATGGAATCCTTGTTTTGCAGTTGAGGAAACTTAGGCACAGAGAACTGAAGTGATTTTCCCAAGGTCCTGCAGAAGGTAAGCGGTAAGGCCGGAATTAGAACCCAGGTCCTTTGGCTCCCAGTCACATCCTTTATCCACTAGATCATGCTGCACTCTGATTGAGTAAAGATTATTTAGTGAAAAGTACTGAATCTGGGATTAGACTGAGCAAGAAATATTTGAGGGAAAGCATGAGGAGAGCATTATAGAATTTGTTACACAGAGCAGTATTTTTTATTACCAGAGAACAATCAGTAAATGCTTGAGGATCCATTTAAGATTGTACTAAAAGACTTAAAGACAGGTGGTCATTGAACCCAGTGCTAATGATCTCTGAGCAAGAGTCCACAAACTCTCCTGGTAATGTTTCCAATTTTAATCACTCTTACTGTCATAAAAGTATTCCTTAAAACCTACCTCATTTTGATGAAGTGGACTGAGATTACCTCAGTTATAGGTTCCACAATTCTATGAAATATAATTTAACAATTTAATCAGCCCTTTAAAGAGATTGAGCAAGTGCAATACATATGGGTAGATGACTTCATTTTCTTGAAACACTTGAACAATAAATATACAGTTGGAATCTCTAGCCCTGAGAAGAGGAGAAAGAGGGAAGAGTCTCTGGAATATGAGACAAGTAACTAGTTCATCATACTGTCACTCAACCCAAAGGATAGGCAAAGAACCCCATCTCTGTGAAGATTGCAAGGGAATCAGATTCTATTCCACATAGAGAAAGTCCCACACTTTCATGGAATTGAAATTAAATAAAATTTCATTCTACTGCAGGAAAATCTCTCTAGTCAGATTTTTTCCTGTTAATATTTCTACCAAGTTGGTAGTGCAAGGTAATGCTTAATATTATTTCGTCATCCATTCTCCCCCAGCAATAGGACAGTTCCACACAAAATGAAAAGTAACTTTTCTCAAAATAAAATGTTATTTCATAAAAATTCAATATATATATATGTGTGTATATATATATATATATAGTCATATAGGAAAACTGAAGTTGCATTTTTCCATCTTATTTCCTAAATGCACTAATGTGGCTGAAATGTCATCAATCAGTTAGCTCTAGGTTCTCAATTATGGTGATTTTAGTTCAGGAAAACTCATTTTTTAAGCATTATGATAAAACAGCAGCCCCACCATTTAATCTGACCTTTCAGAATCATGGATTAGAAGGTGTTGAATGTGACCATGACAGTAATTGCATGCCTCTGTCTTGGGACCATACAGCAGATTAGACAATGACAACAGTTGATAAAAATTCAGTCTTTAAAATGTGATGCCTTGAGAACAGATGACTTTCCTCAGCAGATTGCCCCAAAATGTGCTGTGTTTTTTATCTTTATGGAATGCAACAGGGAAAAATCCCAGGAGACTAAACAGTAGAGCTAAAAAATAACTAACCCTGGAGCAAAACATTTAACTTCTGTGGGTCTCAATTTTCCAGTATGAAAAAAATGGGAAAGAAATCTCTCTCTCACTATGAATATACAGGCTAATTTCAAAGCATTTTAAATAGCTTTTATCACATTCTGGGCATCAAAAATATTAATGTTAAGTTCAGAAAATAGAACCTGATTCTGAGACATGGTCTTTGTATAATTGATTTACAATTTGATGCTGCTAATTGTCTTTAATGTTTGCAAGGAAAAGATTATAATCAGTCAGCCAATCAATCAGTATACTTCAGTGAAGAGTACTGGGCAAAGCAGTTTAGAGAAACATTAGAACTAGTAGGCATGGACCCTATCCTCAAAGAATTTACAATGAATTGGAGGAAGCATATTAAATAATTGATACATAGAAGGAAGCTGAAATCAATCATCAGTATTTATTTTGTGCTTACTGTGTGCAGAGCACTGTAGTAAGAGTTCAGTAGATTTGTAGACATGATCTCTGCCCTCAAGGAGCTACAATCTAGTGTGGGAAACAGGAGTTACAATAAATTATAGATATGGGAAATAGCAGAGTATAACATGGGTATGTGCTGTGGGTCTAGGGGTGAGATGAGAATCAAAGTGATTAAGGGATACAGATCCAAGTGCATAGGCAATGCAGAAGGGAGGACGACTTGGTTAGGGCATAAAGAGGTTGGTCAAGGAAGGATCCTTGAAAGGGATGTACTTTTATTGGAGCTTTGAAGATGGGGGTAATCTCTGTGATGGCTGATTTCACTGGCCCCCACATTTAAGAGACAGAAGAGGAAGCTGTGACAATCACTCAATGGTGCTCTCCCTGAGAAAAATGTAAACACTCCAAAAAGCCAATCAGAGAGGGAAGACCCACATCCATCTTGAGGCAAGGAGATAGCAAGTTGTGTTCCTGGAAGAGCAAGACACAAAGAGAGCTCATGCTGTGAACCCTGGATGGACAAAAGACAAAGGAAAGGATTGAGAGAATCCCGGGCTTGGGTATCTTAGAGTGTCTGGGTCCAGTGGAAAGACTCCAGAGGATTGCATCTCTTGCCCAGATAATAATAATAATAATAATAATATAATAATATTATAATAATATTGTATTTATTAAGCACTTACTATGTGCAAAGCACTGTTCTAAGTGCTGGGGAGGTTACAAGGTGATCATGTTGTCCCACAGGGGGCTCACAGTCTTCATCCCCATTTTACAGATGAGGTAACTGAGGCACAGAGAAGTTAAGTGTCTTGCCCAAAGTCACACAGCTGACAATTGGCAGAGCCGGGATTTAAACCCATGACCTCTAACTCCAAAGCCCATGCTCTGTCCACTGAGCCATGCTGCTTCTTCCTTATAGATAGGAAGAAAAGACACAGTGTAGACTGGAAATAGTAAAACTGAAACCTGGGGTGCTCAGAGAGAAGAGGGGAAAGGACCAGAAGAATTTGAGTCCCAGGACACTAATGGGGAACTAAAAAGGGTCTTGGATGTGGGAGGGGAGTATTAAATCCTTTGGGGACACACTCAATCTTATCATCTGTAGTCACTCAACAATCTTTGCTTACCAACTCTGAAATCCCTCTATCCAACCACAACCTTCTTTCCCACACATCCCCTTCCCGCAAAACTGTCCTGTTCTCTCACAGAAATGATTGATCTTTTGATCTGCACCAATTTTCTCAAGTCATTATGCTCCATTTAATCTCAACACCCAAACTACCTTTTCTTTTATGCATAAATTGATGTCCTCAACATCACTCTCTCTGCTGAACTCAACAAACTTGCTCCCTTAATCTTTCACCAAACTCACATCACTAATCCAAAGTCCCAAATAATAATAGTAATTACAATAATGATAATATTGATAATAACATTTATAATAATTATAGTTTTTTTAAGCACTCATTATGAGCCAAGCACTATACTTGCTGGGCAGATGCAAAATCCTTAGATCCCATAGAGGACTCACAATCTGAGTAGGGGGGAATTGAGGCACAGAGACGTTAAGTGACTTGCAAAAGGTAATATGCCAGGAAAATGGCAGAATCAGGCCCAGATCCCTGGTCCTTTGACTACCTGTCCCGTGCTCTTTACACTGGGCCGTGCTGCTTCTCTAAACCTCAAAAACTCACTTCCTTGGCTCTTGTGAGTGCTGTGGAGCATTGCTGATGCAAATTCAGATCTCAGTCTGACCTTGTCCATCATAAATTACCCTCTCCTGCATGAACTCTGGCCCTCTCCACCTCCCAGAAACATCATTTCTCTATCCCTATTGACTCCCATGTCTCTTGATTGTCCTTGCAAGCTGTTTCAGATGTTAACCCCCTCCTCAAGCCTCCTGTATTCTCGACCCCACGTCTTTTGACCTGGCCACATACTTCATGAATGAAACTGAAGCCATTAGGTATGATCTCCGTAAAATCTCCCCTCCTCCTCTCAAGTCTTTCCATATTCCTGCCCATCTTCAACTCTCCCATCTTTCCTAGTAGTATCTCAAGGGGAGATGTTCTGCTTTCTCTCAAAATCAATCCCATCCACTCGTGCATAAGGCCTCATCCCTTCACACCTTATCAAGCTGCCTGCTTCCTCCCTTCTTCCCTCTCTGACCACCATCTTCAACTGATCACTCCTGAATGGCTTTCAAACATTCCGTGTATCACTTGTCCAAAAAATCCCTCCATTGACCCCACACTTTCTCCAGTTATCTATCTCCCTCACACCATTCCTCTACAAATTCCTTGCTCAAGTTGTCCACACTCACTGCATCCCCTCCAATTCTCTCCTTGACCTTCTCTGCTCTGGTTTCCTCTCTCTTCACTCCACCGAAGCTACCCTATCGAGGGTCACTAATGATCTTGCTTGCCAAACACAACAGCCCCTACTCCATACCTATCCTCCTTGACCTCTCAGCTGCCTTCAACACTGTGGACCAGCTCTTCGTCCTGGAAGCATTATCCAAACTTGGCTTCACTGACAGACACTATTTTCTGGTTCACCTCTTGTCACTCTGGCCATTCATTCTCAGTCTCTTTCACAGGCCCTTCCTCTGCCTTCCACCTTCTGACACTGGGGAGCCCTGGGTCTCCCTTCTATCCTCCATCTACACCTACTACCTCGGAGAAGTCATTTGCTCACATGACTTCAACTACCATCTCTATGTGAATGGTTCTCAAATATGCATCTCCATCCCTGATCTTTCTCCTCCTCCTCCTCTGCCAAGCACTGTTCTAAGCACTGGGAGAGATACAGGCTTATCAGGTTGTCCCATGTGGGGCTCACAGTCTTCATCCCCATTTTACAGTTGAGACACAGAGAAGTTAAGTGACTTGCCCAAAGTCACACAGCTGACAAGTGGCAGAGCCGGGATTAGAACCCACAACCTCTGGCTCCCATGCTCGTGCTCTTTCCACTAAGCCATGCTGCTTCTCTAACAATTTTGTAGTTCTTCAATCAGTCTTTCTATTGAGTGCTTACTCTGTGCAGATCACTGTACTAAATACTTGGGTTGGTACAATGAAACAGAGTTGGTAGACAAGTTCCCTGCCTTCAAGACATCTCAAACTTAGCATGTCCAAAACAGAACTCCTCATCTTCCCACCCAAACCCTGTCTTTCCCCTGACTTTCCGATCACTGTAGACAGCAGCACCAAACTCCCTGTTTCAGAAGCCCATAATCTTGGCATTATTGTCAACTCATCTCTTCTTTCATTCACTCCACAAATTCAACTTGTCTTTCAAATCCTGTCAGTTCTACCTTCACACCATCACTAAAATCCAACCATTCCTCTACACCAAACTGCTAGATGTTTGTTTATTTATCATGGTATTTGTTAAGTGCATATTCTGTGTCAAGCACTGTTCCAAGTGCTGGTGTACATACAGGTTAATCAGATTTGTTCATAGTCCCTACCTCATATGGGGCTCACAATTTAAGTAGGAGGAACAATAGATAATGAGTCCCCATTTTACTGTCGAGGAAACTGAGGCACAGAAAAAAATGATTTGCCCAGGGTTATAAAGCATACAACTGGCAGAGCCAAGATTAGAACCTACCTCCTCTGGCTCCTAGACCCGTGCTTTTTCCACTAGGCCATCCTGCCTCCCTTGTTCCAAGCGTTTACCCAATCCCACCTTGATTAGTGAATCAGCCTCCTTGATGACCTCCCTATGTACTGTTTCTTCCCCTTGCCTATCTTCATTTCACATTACCTTCTGGATCATTTAAAAAAGAAAAATTCAGTCCATGTCTTTCCATTCCTCAACACCCTCCAGTAATTGCCCAAATCTACATCTCTGCCCCTGCTCTTTCTCCCTCCCTCCAGGCTCGCATCTCCTCCTGCCTTCAGGACATCCCATCTGGATGTCTGCCCACCACCTAAAACTCAACATGTCGAAGACTGAACTCCTTGTCTTCCCTCAATCAATCAGTCAATCAATCAATCAATCATATTTATTGAGCACTTACTGTGTGCAGAGCACTGTACTAAGAGCTTAGGAAGTACAAGTTGGCAACATATAGAGATGGTCCAAACCCAACAGTGGGCTCACAGTCTAGAAGGGGGAGACAGAGAACAAAACAAAACATATTAACAAAATAAAATGAATAGAATAGATATGTACAAGTAAAATAAATAACTAAATAGAGTAATAAATGCGTACAAACATATATACATATATACAGATGCTGTGGGGAAGGGAAGGAGGTAGGGTGGGGGGGATGGAGAGGAGCAGGAGGGGGAGAACCCTCCCTCTCCCTGACTTTCCCATCACTGTTGATGGCACTACCCTCCTTCCCATCTCACAAGACCGCAACCTTGGTGTCATCCTCAACTCCGCTCTCTCGGTCACCCCTCACATCCAAACCATCACCAAAACTTGCCGGTCTCACCTCCGCAATATTGCGTACAAACATATATACATATATACAGGTGTTGTGGGGAAGGGAAGGAGGTAGGGCGGGGGGGATGGAGAGGAGCAGGAGGGGGAGAACCCTCCCTCTCCCTGACTTTCCCATCACTGTTGATGGCACTACCCTCCTTCCCATCTTGTGGACTCTGCAATATTGCCAAGATCTGCCCTTTCCTCTCCATCCAAACCGCTACCCTGCTCGTTCAAGCGCTCATCCTATCCCGTCTGGACTCCAGTGGCTACCAATCAACCTACGCATCAGGCAAAAACTCCTCACCCTGGGCTTCAAGGCTGTCCATCACCTCGCCCCCTCCTACCTCACCTCCCTTCTCTCCTTCTACAGCCCAGCCCGCACCCTCCGCTCCTCTGCTGCTAATCTCCTCACTGTGCCTCAGTCTCACCTGTCCCGCTGTTGACTCCCGGCCCATGTCATCCCCCTGGCCTGGAATGCCCTCCCTCCGCACATCCGCCAAGCTAGCTCTCTTCCTCCCTTCAAGGCCCTACTGAGAGCTCACTTCCTCCAGGGGGCCTTCCCTGACTGAGCCCCCTACTTCCTTTCCCTCTCCTTCCCCTCTCCATTCCCCCCGCCTTACCTCCTTCCCTTCCCCACAGCACCTGTATATATGTATATATGTTTGTACGTATTTATTACTCTATTTATTTATTTATTTTACTTGTACATATTCTATTTATTTTATTTTGTTAATATGTTTTCTTTTATGTATCTATTTTACATAAAAGAAGCAGCATGGCTTAGTGGAAAGAGCCCAGGTTTGGGAGTCAGAGGTCATGGGTTCTAATCCAGGCACTGCCACATATCAGCTGTGTGACTTTGGGCAAGTCATTTGACTTCTCCCTGCCTCAGTTCTCTCATCTGTAAAATGGAGATTAAGACTGTGAGCCCCACATGGGACAACCTGATTACCGTATATCTCCCCCAGCGCTTAGAATAGTGCTTGGCATATAATAAGCGCTTAACAAATGCCATCATCATCATTATCATCATCATCATCATCATCACACTCTGGTGATATTACCAGGGGCTCTGAGCTCTAAACTTTCGAAAGAGATTACTGCATCAGCCTCCTCTCCGATCTCCCATCCTCCTGTCTCTCCCCACTTCAATCCATACTTCACGCCGCTGCCCGGATCGTCTTTGTGCAGAAACCCGCTGGGCATGTTTCTCCCCTCCTCAAAAATCTCCAGTGGCTACCAATCAACCTATGCATCAGGCAAAAACTCCTCACACTCGTCTTCAAGGCTCTCCATCACCTCACCCCCTCCTACCTCACCTCCCTTCTCTCCTTCTACAGCCCAGCCCGCACCCTCCGCTGCTCTGCTGAAGTGGCAGTTGGAGGATTTCAAACCAGATGGATTGGAAATTAATTAGGGATGACTTTCTAAAGTCATTGTGATGTCAGGAAGGCTTTGAAGGCAATGAGAGCCATGGTCTTTAATAAATTAATGGGAAAAGACAATACAAAGGCTGTGTGAGTGGGTTAGCTTGAGACAAACATAGGGTGCAAACTGGGCTGCCATGGAAGAAGAGAGTGAAAGTAGGTGGGAGAGAGCATATTGAGTGCCTTAAAGCCAGTGGTTAGGTGGTCTTTTGGAAAGAGGTAACCACTGGAGCTTGTGATGTGTGGTGAAACATACAGAATTAGATTTTAGTGTGATTTTCAGCATACCATTTCAAAGAGAAAATTGAAGCACAAAAAGGATGTTAAAACATAATACAACAACGAATGCTTTCATATTAATGATGTGGATAATAGTTCTGCTTTAAATAGTCAATAGTAAATAGTTAAGCAGCTGGATTTAACAAAAGCAAAAACAAGTAATTTAAAACTTCAAACCATTATATATTTTATGCAAGTGAGACAAATGAAAATCAAAATAAATACTCAAAAGAATAGTTACCTTGTAATTGGAACATCTTGTCTAAAGGAAAGTAGAGAAATGGGCTATTTGACTTCATTAGAGTAAATGACCTAATGGAACTTGTATGTAATTGAAGTAGAGAGTTCTTCCTGAATTGTCCAGTTCTAAAATGTGTTCAGAAAAGTGGGTTTAATTGCAAATAAAATTTTAGGAATGGGGATGGGAAAGAAAATTAAAGTTTAATCAGTGTCAGACGAAAAGCTCTAAGAAAACCTCCGAAGATGTATTAAAATGCATAAATGCTAATATGAATGTAAATAGCAAAGTCAAGCCATATATGTGCAGTAGCTAATATAATTGCCTTGGTAATTATCAAATGTAGTCGTAACAGGACCTTATTGACCCTTACTATACTTTAGGCACAAGAACCTGCTCATCCCTGGCAGTGGTCCTTCTGATGGAGCAAAGAAGCAAGGAGCTGGACAGGGCTGCAGCATATGATGAAAGGAACACAAAGGTTCTTGTATTCAAGATTTCTTTGCAGCCTAAGGGACCAAAGCATTCTTCTGATTCATAAAAATAGCAACCCTCTAGCCATATCATCTTTGAATATGCAAGACATCAGTCCAAATATATTATCATTCAATCAGTGGTAATCATTCAGTGGTATTTAGTGAGTGCTTGGTTTGTTCAGAGCACTATACAAAGCACTTGAGAGGGCACATTGTAGAAAATGGAGATCTATCAGAACTAGAGAACCCAACAGTTAAAAAACTATTCTAACATAACAGTGGGACATTATTCCATTTCCACTGAAATTTAGCATAAATACATTACTATTTTAACTTTCACATAATCTCTGGGGCAAAACTATTTTCCAGGAGGCAAAGAGACAGAGTAAACTCTAATTCAGTGATTACACATGGTATGTGGTCAGAAAGAAAGGATTTGCAAGTTACTGGTGTTCTAAGTTACATTCCTATTACCCTGTAAGATTTTTATTTTTTTTTAAAGTCCTTATTATGTCAGGCACTGTACTAAGCCCTGGGGTAGATACAAGCTAATTAGTTTGGACACAGTCCATGTCCTACATGGGGCTCACAGTCTTAATCCCCATTTGACAGATGAGGTAACTGGGGCACAGAGAAGTTAAATGACTTGCCCAAGACCACACAGCAAACAAGCGGCGGAACCAGGTTTAAAACCCAGGTCCTTCTGACACCCAGGCCTGTGTTCTATCTGCTAATCCAAGTTACTTCTCATTTCTTATATGTAGTTTGTTCAATCAAATGATAAAGGGAGACGTCCTGTAAGTTTTTACTAGTTTGTGGAAGTAGTAGTAGTTTGTGGAAGACCCTCAACACAGTTGGGCAATTCATTGATTTCATTTTTTGTTCCTATATCCTTTGTCCAATTTTCTTTTTTCCATAGACACTATAAATATGGTAACATTTAATCCATTTGTTAAGGTGTTGAATAATATTTTCCATTGTTATGGTTGACAGAAGCCTTTAGTTAGTGGTGCAGAATGTTTTGCTAGAGTTTAAGTTCTCTCTAGGCAGGGAGAGTGTCTTTTCATTCATTCATCCATTCAGTCATATTTATTGAGCGCTGACTGTGTGCAGAGCACTGTACTAAGCACTTGGAAAGTACAATTCAGCAACAGAGACAGTCCCTGCCCACAAAGGGCTCTAGAAGGGGCTCACCCTTCTAGACAGGCATCAAAACAAGTAAACAGGCATCAATAAATAAATAGAATTATAGATATATGCACATCATTAATATAAATGAATAGAATTATAAATATGTACATATATACACAAGTGCTGTGGGAAGGGGAGGTGGATAGAGCAAAGGGAGAGTACTGTTTGCAGAGCACTGTACTAAGCACTTGGAGAGTACAATACAGCAATAAAGACAAACAATCCCTGCCCACAATAAGCTTACAGTGTAGAGAGGGTGGAGAGACATCAGTACAAATAAACATGCATTAATATAAATATATAGAATTATAGATATATACATATATACATAAGTATGTACATAAGTGCTTTTAACTCTGTGATATTCTCCCAAGTATTTTGCATATAGCTCAGCACACAGTAGGTACCCAATATTTCTTTTGCTCTAAGCTCACATTGTCCTTAAAACCACGATGTTGAAAAGTGGTGCCAAGAGCAGAAAGCAGAGGTAACCTAAGTTCCTGAAGAATGACATCAACTGTGTACTGACACAATCAGTAAAGTGCTTGACACAGTCATTCATTCAATCATATTTATTGAGAGTTTACCGTGTGCAAAGCACTGTACTAAGTGCTTGGGAGAACACAATATAGCAACGAATAGTACAATATAACAAGTAAAAGCACTTGTCAATTACCATTCGCGTCATCATTAGCATTGAAGATGAGGCCTTTCAAAGCGTAGGAGAACAGCTATTGAGAAAGTCACTGCAGCATTCGGACAAATGAAAACTAGCAAAAAGCAACCAGGTTCAGTAGTGTGCCTGCTGAGCTTTACAAACATTAAGGAGATATCTTACTTGAGCACTAAAACACTTCTTTGATATATGTATGAAGAAATGCTACAGGATCTACGAGACATCGCCAACATCACCAATTTTAAGAAGAAAGGAAAGAAGAAATGCCATCAAGTTATGGCATTTACCTGGGCATCTCATTACTCTCCATTGTTGGCAAGATCACAGCCTGGATCAACTATTGAAGAATATTGTCAACAGAATTTCCCCAGGATAGTAGATGAGATCCAGGGCTAGGTAGATTTCATTCATTCATTCATTCATTCAATTGTATTTATTGAGTGCTTACTGTGTGCAAAGCACTGTACTAAGAGCTTGGGAGGTACAATTTGGCAACATATAGAGACGGTCCCTACCCAACAGTTGTCTCACAGTCTAGAAGGGGGAGACAGAGAACAAAGCAAAACATTAACAAAATAAAATAAGTAGAATAAATATGTGCAAGTAAAATAAATAGAGTAATAAATACATACAGACATATATACATATATACAGGTGCTGTGGGGAGGGGAAGGAGGTAGGGTGGGGGGATGGGGAGGGGGAGAGGAAGGAAGGGGCTCAGTCTGGGAAGGCCTCCTGGAGGAGGTGAGCTCTCAGTAGGGCCTTGAAGGGAGGAAGAGAGCTAGCTTGGTGGATGGGCAGAGGGAGGGCATTCCAGGCCTGGGGGATGACGTGGGCCGGGGGTCAATGGCGGGACAGGCGAGAATGAGGTACGGTGAGGAGATCAGCGGTGGAGGAGTGGAGGGTGCGGGCTGGGCTGGGCTCAGAAGGAGAGAAGGGAGGTGAGGTAGGAGAGGGGGCGAGGTGATGGAGAGCCTTGAAGCCCAGGGTGAGGAGTTTCTGCTTGATGCGCAGATTGATTGGTAGCCACTGGAGATTTGTGAGGAGGGGAGTAACATGCCCAGAGCGTTTCTGGACAAAGACAATCCAGGCAGCAACATGAAGTATGGATTGAAGTGGGGAGAGACACGAGGATGGGAGATCAGAGAGGATGCTGATGCAGTAATCCAGTCGGGATAGGATGAGAGATTGAACCAGCAGGGTTTTGGTTTGGATGGAGAAGAAAAAAGTGGATCTTGGCGATGTTGCGGAGGTGAGATCGGCAGTTTTTGGTGACATGTTGGATGTGAGGGTTGAACGAGAGAGCAGAGTCGAGGGTGACAACAAGGTTGCAGGCTTGTGAGATGGGAAGGATGGTAGTGCCATCTACAGTCATGGGAAAATCAGGGAGAGCGCAGGGTTTGGGAGGGAAGACAAGGAGTTCAGTCTTGGACGTATTGAGTTTTAGATGGCGGGCAGACATCCCGATGGAGATGTCTTGAAGACAGGAGGAGACCCGAGCCTGAAGGGAGGGAGAGAGAGCAGGGGCAGAGATGTAGATATGGGTGTCATCAGCGTAGAAATGATAGTTGAAGCCTTGGGAGTGAATGAGTTCACCAGGGAGTGAGTGTAGATAGAAAACAGAAGGGGACCAAGAACTGACCCTTGAGGAACCCCTACAGAAAGGGGATGGGAGGGGGAGGAAGAGCCCACAAAGGAGACTGAAAATGAACGGACGGACAGATACGAGGAGAACCAGGAGAGGACAAAGTCTGTGAAGCCAAGGTTGGATAGCGTGTTGAGGAGAAGAGGATGGTCCACAGTGTCGAAGGTAGCTGAGAGGTCGAGGAGAATTACGATAGAGTAGGAGCTGTTGGATTTGGCAAGCAGGAGGTCATTGGTGACCTTTGACAGAGCAGTTTTGGTGGAATGTAGGGGACAGAAGCCAGGTTGGAGGGGGTTGAGGAGAGAGTTGGCATTGAGGAATTCGAGGCAGCAGGTGTAGATGACTCGTTCAAGGAGTTTGGAAAGTAATGGTAGGAGGGAGATAGGGCGATAACTAGAAGGGGAGGTGGAGTCAAGAGAGAGTTTTTTTAGGATGGGAGAGACATGGGCATGTTTGATGGCAGAGGGGAAGGAACCAGTGGAGAGTGAGTGGTTGAAGATGGAAGTTAAGGAGGGGAGGAGGGACGGGGCAAGATATTTCATAAGGGTCCTGGTGTGCAGAGGGGGAGGTGGTAGGGTGGGGGTTTGGCGATTACTTCCTCAGTGTAAGGTTGGAGGGATGGGAGAGTGAAGGTGCCAGTGTTCCCTCCCTCAGTGCCTTTATAGGCCAAAGGGGGCAGGGGTTTGGGATTGCGCTGGGGTAGCAGGCTCTCTTATCTATGGGCAGGGAACATGCCTGCCAACTCTGTTATATTATACTCTCCCAAGCACTGTGATTTCAACACAGTAAGTGCTCAATAAATATGTTTAACTCATTGACTGGTAGAATGATTTTAACATAGCATTTTATGCAGCTGGGGTGCTACATAGGGACTTAATCAGCATAAAAAGGACTCAGATGCCAAGATCTAGAATACATTTTTTAGTAGTAACATGTGTCTGTTACAAAGCCCTTGACACATTTCTTGGCTTGATGCTTCAAAGCTCTGCTGTATCTGTGACTCAGCTGGTATAATGGCCACTGGTGAGTTTCCAGAGGAATCAGGCTACTGATCAGCAAGTTGGTCATCTGTGTGTTTGAGGAATTGGTCTTTTCCCTTTGATGGACCAGTGTTTCAAATAGTTCTCCCTTTGAAAGGCAGACCCTAAATAAGTCCTTCACAGGTTCTATGTGTCAAGCCAATTGATAGGATCAAAGTCTTGCTTCCTAGCACACTAAGTCTCTAAACAACCATCTTTCCTTTAGTTGCATAGATCTTTCCCATTTCACTAGAAAACTTAGAAAGAAAAGAATATTTTTTCTTCCTTGAAATGAAGACCCTTTAGGGGTTTTTCTTATAATTGTGCTGTTAGAATATCAAGTAATTCCCATACTTGACATTTTAAATTATTTTTCCACTTGGATTTCATTGTACAGTACATAGTACACAGTACATAGTACTGTGCATAGTTCAGTGTTCTGCACACAGTAAGCTCTCAGTAAGTACCACTGATTGATTTTCATCCAACATTTTGCAGCAGAATATAGAAAATTTAAAAGAAACGAAAATTAGTTTGAGGAAGGACCTAGGTAGATCCTTTCATTCATTCCATCATCAGACATGTGAACTGAAAACATCTATTACCAGTCTTTATCCTATTTTAAAAAATCTCCAAAAGATCATTTTCCATATAAAATCAATTGCACACTGTTTTAGGATTAATGTAAGCTGTAGATTGTAGGATTCTTGTGGGTAGAGATCATATCTACTAACTCTGTTGTATTGTACTTTCCCAAACACTTGGTATAGTATTCTGCACATAAGCTGATTGGTTGAATGAGTGTAAGCTCTCGTTTGACATTGTTGGCTCACCTCATAATAACTGTTGTTATATTTTACCCTTCTCTTCCACAAAGTAGAAGTAGTAGTAGTTTTGGGCTGTAGTTCAAAATGATGATAATCCTTCATTAAAGTATCCAGGTAAGCAGCATAAGCAGCTTTTATTGAGCAAACACTTGGTGTATGAATAGAATTCCTTGCTCTACACTTGGCATTTGGGAAGTAGAGAATGGTAAAGTGACCCATTCCTGCCCACAAGAACTATTGACTCATAGGAGGAAGCCAGAAATAAAAATGTTTACAGCTAGTCATCAAAATAAATTGAGTGGACATATATTCATATGTGTTAGACAGTGGAAAATGTTCATAAGTAATAATAATACTAATAATTATCACATTTGTTAAGTGCTTACTATATGCCAGGCATTGTACTAAGTGCTGGGATGGAGACAAGTAAATCTAGTTGGACGCAGTCCCCTGTCCCACATGGGGCTCACAGTCTCAATCCCCATTTTACAGATGAGGCCCCTGAGGCCCAGAGAAGTAAAGTGACTTGCCCAAGGTCACACAGCAGGAAAGTGGCAGAGCCAGGATTAGAACCCATGATCTTCTGACTCCCAGGCCTGTGCTCTATCTAAGAGTTTGCTAAAGAGATAACATGCCACAGGTCTGGGAAATTAATCAGGGAAAGCTTGTTGGAAGAGATGTAATTTTAGGAGGGATTTGAATATGGGGATGAAGGGGGAGTGGTCCAAGCTGTGGGGGTAACATGATGAGGTTATAGATTGCCTGACCCATCCTGAGGAGTGGGTAGTTGTGGACTGAGCGTTATTCTAAAAATCATCTGGGCAACAGAGTGAAGTAAGGACTGGAGTAAGTGAAAGGAGGCAGGGAGGTGAGTGAGAAGGCTTATGCAGTAGTCAAGGTGGGTTCATTCATTCAATCGTATTTATTGAGCGCTTACTGTGTGCAGAGCACTGTACTAAGGTGGGTTACGAGAAGTGCTTGTATCAACATAGTAGTAGTTTGAATGGAGAGAATATGGTAGATTCTAGAGATGTTGTGAAGGTAGAATTGACAGGATTTGGTGACAGACTGAATATTTAGGTTGAATGAGAGAGGTGAGTTGAGATAATGCCAAGGTGAGATAGGGACAATGGTGTTGCTGTCTACAGCGATGGAAAAGTCAGGAGGAGGACAGGGTTTAGGTGGGAAGATGAAGAGTTCTGTTTGGGACAAAATGATTAGATGAGCTTTGACTAAAAGTCTTTACTGAAGTCCAGAAAAGGAACAGAAGGGGAGCCTGCTAGTTACTTAAATTGTTGGTTAAGTGCTGTGCTAAGTGCTGGGGTAGAGAAAAATAATGATGGGATTTGTTAAGCATTTACTATGTGCCAAGCACTGTTCTAAGTGCTGGGGGGATACAAGGTAATCAGGTTGTCCTACATGGGGCTCAGTCTTAAACCCCATTTTACAGATGAGATAACTGAGGCCCAGAGAAGTTAACCCCCATCTCCCCACCCTACCTCCTTCCCCTCCCCACAGCATCTGTATATATGTTTGTACAGATTTATTACTCTTTTTATTTTACTTGTACATATTTACTATTCTATTCTATTTTATTTTGTTAATGATGTGCACCTAGCTTTACTTCTATTTATTCTGATGACTTGACACCTGTCCACATGTTTTGTTTTGTTGTCTGTCTCCCCCTTCTAGACTGTGAGCCCATTGTTGGGTAGGGACTGTCTCTACATGTTGCCAACTTGTACTTCCCAAGCGCTTAGCACAGTGCTCTGCACACAGTAAGTGCTCAATAAATACGATTGAATGAATGGACAAGTCACTTTCATTCATTCATTCAGTCAATCGTATTTGTGTGTGACTTTGGGCAAGTCACTTTCATTCATTCAAAGTCACACAGCTGACAAGTGGCGGAGCCGGGACCCACGTCCTCCGACTTCCAAGCCTGGGCTCTTTCCACTGAACCACTTGCTTCTCTAGATACAAGCTAATCAGGTTGGGCAGAGTCCCTGTTCCACATAGAGTTTACACTCTTAATCCCCACTGTTCAAATGAGTAACTAGACATGGAAAAGTTAAGTGATTTGCTTCAGGTCACACTGTAGAAATGTGGCAGAGCCGGGATTAGAACCTAGGTTCTGCTGACTCAAAGGCCCATGCTCCATCCACTAAGGAATGCTACTTCTCTTATCATTAATAAATGGAATTATATGCTCTTAATCAAGATATATTCGTTCCTTCCATGGACTTGATTTTAACTGTGGGTTTGAAAATTGATAGATCACATCTTTAACTATGTTCTAAAAATAGGTGTGCCAATAGACCAATTAGAAGTAGAGTCAGAATGAGGAATTCTAGTGGCATATAAAAACAACTAAATTGGTTTTGATTTAATATGCCCATTACTTTTTATATTCTGTCGATGTAACAATAATAATGATAATTATGATATTTGTTAAACTCTTACTATTTCCCAAGACTGTACTAAACATTGAGATAGATGAGACAATCAGGCTGGACACAGTCCCCGTCCTACATAGATTTTACAGTTTAAATAGGGAGATTAGGATTTAATCCCCATTTTACACATGAGGAAATTGAGGTTCAGAGCAGTTAAGTGACTTACCCAAGGTCACACAGCAGACAGGTGGTGAAGCTGGGATTAGAACCTAGGTCCTTTGAGTCCCAGTCCCATGCTCTTTTCACTAGGGAACACTGCTCCTGTGCAAATTTCTAGTATTTTAACCCTTCCTTCCT
Source organism: Tachyglossus aculeatus (assembly GCF_015852505.1). Lineage (NCBI taxonomy): Eukaryota > Metazoa > Chordata > Mammalia > Monotremata > Tachyglossidae > Tachyglossus > Tachyglossus aculeatus. Next base: position 118,310,679 of record NC_052067.1, read on the forward strand.
TCCTTCCTTCCTTCCTTCCTTCCTTCCTTCCTTCCTTCTTTCCTTCCTTCCTTCCTTCCTTCCTTCCTTCCTTCCTTTCTTCCTTCCTTCCTTCCTTCCTTCCTTCCTTCCTTCCTTCCTATGTTTTGAGTGCTTACTGTGTGCAGAACACTGTACTAAGTGCTTGGAAAGTACAATTTGACAGCAGATCCAAATCCCTACCCAACCATGGGCTCACAGTCTAGAAGGGGGAGACAGACAACAAAACAAAGCAAGTAGACAGGCATCAATAGCATCAAAATAGATAAATAGAATTATAGATATCTACACATCATTAATAAAACAGAGAATAACAAATATGTACAAATACACACAATTGCTAAGGGGTGGGGAAGGGGGTAGAGCAGAGGGAGGGAGTGGGAGTGATGGGGAGGGGAGGAGGAGCAGAGGAAAAGGGAGGCACAGCCTGGGAAGGCCTGCTGGATGAGGTGAGCTCTCAGTAGGGCTTTGAATGGAGAAAGAGAGCTAGTTTGGCAGATGTGAGGAGAGAGGGCATTTCAGGCCAGAGGTGGAATGTGGACCAGGAGTCGACGGCGGGACAGGTGAGAATGAGGCACAGTGAGGAGGTTATCGGCAGAGGAGTGGAGTGTGTGGGCTGGGCTGTAGAAGGAGAGAAGGGAGGTGAGATAGGAGGGGGCAAGGTGATGGAGAGCTTTGAAGGCAACAGTGAGCAGTTGTACCTGATCAACTCATGTAAACATTCGAGTTCCTTTGGCTGCAGTAGATCATGCTTATTCTCAATATGATCCTGAGTTTTGTTTTATTTTTACTAGAACAGACCATTTGAAAGGTTCTGAAAAACAGAATAAAAATTAAATACAAAAAGAACTTTGGAAGCCATCTATGTTGTGCCCATTTGTATTTTTAAATGGATGAACTTTAGTCTCTGCTGAATGTCAGTACAGTCATTATCCCTTTGCCATTTAAAAAATAATGTCAACTTTTATAAGAGCAAAAATAATTGGCTTCTAATGAGGAAATATTATTATAACTCACTAATGAGTTCAATCTACTTTTATACAACTAAAGTGATAAACCTTCCACCAACAACTCTTAAGAAACTGCTAAACAATAATAAATGTTATTAGCTATCAGTGTGTTTTCCTAATCCTCATAAAAATATTTTCCCTTTCATCAGTTCCATCTAATATAAACCTTGGCTTTTACACATTTATCTAGTAACTATCTCAACTTTTCAAATGTCTCCATTCTTCCTATTCTCTCCATTGTTTCCTTGAAAGAAAGATAATAATGGGTTATAAGAGAGAAAGTTAGGGATCTTAGGTGACGCATCCTTTAACACTAGGGTGGATTTCAAGAAGGGCAATCATCACACTATTCCTGTGGCCATTTTCTAAAAGATAAAAATATGGGCTGGTTACACTAGTGCTGTAACTCAGTAAAGAAATGTTTAATGTTTGCATGACTTTCTAGTTTACCTAATTCTTTACCTAGTTTCAAACTCCATATTTGATTCTTCTACTGGCATTCTCCATAATATTACTGACAATAGCATTTGGTCCCTATGAGCTGCTGTAGCTGAAAAGACTGAGGTGTAACTGATAATAATAATTATTTTTTAATGAAACTGATAATAATTATTATTTTTAGTGGTATTTGTTATGTTAAGCGCCTACTATGTGCCAGACACCATACTAAGCATTGAGGTAGATACAAGCTAATCAGGTTGGACAGAGCCCATATTTTTATTTTTTTTAATGGTATTTATTAAGTGTTTACCATGTGCCAGGCACTATATTAAATTTTTGTACTACAATCTTTACCCTAGAAAGGTAATTATGACACATTTCATATCAATTTAATGTGTCTATGTGATTTTTTGTTCAAAAAAATTCAGAAATTTAACAGAAAAGAGAATCATTTGGATTTCTTCTAGAGTTTTGGGTGCCAAGCCCTGAAAACTCTTCTTCCAAAGATAGCATCTGGTTCCTTGAAGGGATTCATTGGTAGATTTTCAGTTCCCCCAGGTCCGTTATATGGTTGGCAGCCTTTGAGGAGCAATTTCTCTTCTCCTTAAAATGAAAGTCAGTAAATCACTGAGGCCTTCTGTAATGTTAATTTAAGAACTGGCTTGGAAACTCAAGCTCCATATATATTTTGGATAGATATGGTACTGAAGCTGTAGGCTAAATTACACTTCGGTACAGATCTATTAACAAAAATAATATGTGTGTGAATGTGAATTAAATGTGAATGTGAATACACCCGTATAAGCGAATTTCACAATCAGTGGGATATTCAAGTACAAGAGAAAACTTCAAATATGAATTCTGAATAATTTTTCAAATAAGAGAGTAAAATATATTCAAAAGATAGCAATATGCTTAGACTTTACAGGAATTAAAAAACTGTAGTACAGTATTTCAGTTGTATTAAGGAAAAATAAATTGCTTATTTCTAATGGTCTAGTGGTTGACAATGCCAGTCATTATTTTGGTTTATGCATTCTTCACAAAATATATTGCAGTACACTTCAAAACTTTATGGAAGTGAGTATTTTAAAACCCCAAGTGTCTAGATGGTCCTGGCTATTTATATTTTTGGTTTACCATTCCCCAGTTAATGAGCTTGGGCAACCCTTGATGTATTTCCTTGAGCAACTTTGTGGTGTTGAGACTGTGGACTACATTACCTATTTTATTTCTTTATTTCAATCAATCAATGGTATTGAGCATTTAATCTGCCAGACACTTACATTTTTTGAGTGCTTACTGTATGCCTAGCACTATTCTAAGCACTCGGGTGAGTACAATAGAACGGTAAACAGACATATTCCCTGCCCTCAATGAGTTTACAGTCTAGAGGGAGAGATAGACATTAATATAAATAATTACAGACACGTAATGAAGGGAATGGGAGAAGAGGAAAGGAGGGCTTAATCAGGGTAGGCCTCTTGGAGGAGATGTGCCTTCAATAAGACTTTGAAGGTGGGGAGAGTAATTTTCTGTCAGATAAGAGGAGGGAGAGTGTTCCAGGCCAGATGCAGGGTGTCAGTGATGGTTCGGCAGTGAGGTTGATGAGATCAAGGTACAGTGAGAAGGTTAGCATTAGAGGAGTTAAGTGTGTGGGCTAGTTTGTAGTAGAAGAAAAATGAGGTGAAAATGGAGGTGACAAGGTGATTGAGTGCTTTAAAGCCAATGGTGCTTTAAAGCCAATTTATTGAGTAAGCGTTCAATAAATATGATTGATGATGAATGATGAGGAGTTTCTGTTTGATGCGAAGGTTGATGGGCAACCACTGGAGTTTCTTGAGTTGTGTGGAAACATGGTCCGAACATTTTTGTAGAAAAACAATGCAGGCAGCAGGGTCAAGTATGGACTGAATGGGGAGAGAAAGTTGGCAGGAAGGTGAGAAAGATGGCTGGTACACTAATCACGGCCTGCACTTTTAGTAATGTTGCGAAGGTTGAACCAATAGATTACTGCTTGGATTAACTTGGTAGCAGTTTGGTGGGGGAGGGAAGGGCAGATTTTAGCAATGTTGTTAAGGTGGAACCCACAGGTTAATTATTATTAATAATGGTGTTTGTTAAGTTCTTATTATGTGCCAGGCACTGCACTTAATGCTGGGGTGGTTTCAAGCAAATCAGGTTGGACACAGTCCCTGTCCCACATGGGGCTCACAGTCTGAATTCCCATTTTACAGATGAGGTCACTGAAGCACAGAGAAGTGAGGTGACTTGTCCAAGGCCACACAGCAGACACGCGGCAGAGGCAGGATTAGAACTCATGACCTTCTGACTCCCAGGCTTATGCTCTATCCACTATGTTAGTGATAGATTGAGTATGTGGATTGAATGAGAGTGAGGTGTCAAGGATAATGCCAAGGTTGCAGGCTTATGAGACAAGAAGGATGATGGTGCTTTCTACAGTGATGGGAAAGTCAGAGGAAGAGCAGGGTTTGTGTGGGAAGCTAAGAAATTCTGTTTTCGACATTTACTGTGTATCTCACAAGCCCATAACCTTGGCGTTTCCTACTATCTCTGTCATTCCACCCACACATTCAATTTGTTCCAAATTCTGTTATTTCAACCTTCCCAACATTACCAAAATCTGACTTTTCTTCTCCATCCAAATCGCTGCCACACTGATCCATGCACTTATCCTGTTCTTTCCTGACTACTACATCTGCCTCATCGCTGACCAACCAGCCTCCTGCCTGTCCGTACTCCGTTCTATACTTTAATTCATGGAACATTTTTCCAAAAAAAGTTCAGTCCATGTCTCCCCGCTCCTCAGGAACATCTAATGGTTGCCCACCTAACTCTGAGCAAACAGAAACTCTTTACCATTGGCTTTAAAGCACCCAATAAGCTCATCATATTCTACCTCACCTCATAGATCTACTACAGCCCAGTCAACTCACCCTGCTTCTCTAACTCCAGCTTGCTCACTGTGCCCCAATCTCATTTATCTCACCACATCCTTCCCCTTTTCCGGAAACTCCCTCTCACTTTATAGAAGCCACACCACCACTCTCCCCATCTTCATAGCATTATTAAGGTCACAACTCTTCCAAGAGGACTTCTCCAATTAAGCCCTCTTTTACTCTGCTAACTTTCTTCTGCAATGTCTACACACTTGGATCTGTGACCTTTGGGCATTTGATATTTGCCCCATCCTCAACCCCACAGCACTTACGTACATATATTCAAATAATATTTTATAAATTATTTATATAAATGTCTGTCTCCCTTTCCAGACTCGATGCTTGTTTTCAGCATACTTGCTAACTCTGTTTTACTGTACTCTCCTAATAGAAAGTACTCAATAAATACCATTGATTTATTGACTGATTTACAATAGGGTTGTTATTTCTACACACATGGAACTTTATAGTCTAGAGGGGGAGGCAGCCATTAAAATTAATTACTGATAGGTTAAAACAGTTGTGATCTATGAAGGCCATTGTTGGAGTGGTGCTCTGAAGAGGATGGACTCAGTAATTTAGTAAAAAGGATAAGGAGATCAGTATAGATTTGGCTGTCAATCCATCATTTGTTGAGTGCTATTTGCAGAGCACTGTACAAAGCACTTGGGAGAGTATAGTATAAAAGAGTTGGTAGAAATGTTTGCTGCCCACAACAAGCTTACAGTATGGAGTCATTTTGCCCGTCCCACTATCAACCCCTGGCCCACGTCCTCCCCCTGGCCTGGAATGCCCTCCCTCCGCACATCTGCCAAGCTAGCTCTTTTCCTCCCTTCAAAGCCCTACTGAGAGCTCCCCTCCTCCAGGAGGCCTTCCCAGACAGAGCCCCCTTTTTCCTCTCCTCCTCCCTATCCCCCCTTCCCTACCTCCTTCCCCCCCCCACAACACCTGTATATATGTTTGTGCAGATTTATTGCTCTATTTATTTTACTTGTACATGTATACTATTCTATTTATTTTGTTAATGATATGTATCTAGATTTATTTTTATTTATTCTGGTGACTTGACACCTGTCCACATGTTTTGTTTTGTTGTCTGTCTCCCCCTTCTAGCCTGTGAGCCTATTGTTGGGTAGGGACTGTCTCTATATGTTGCCAACTTGTACTTCCCAAATGCTTAGTACAGTTCTCTGCACACAGTAAGTGCTCAATAAATACGATTGAATGAATGAATGAATGAATTTGCGTTGAGGTGGTAGCTGAAGCCTTAAGCTGCCTAAAGAGTGAGTGTAAATGAGAAGTGAAAAGTCTCAGAATAGAGCCTTATATTCTCCCAAGTGAGAATAGTTTTTTTATCCTTGAATCCTCTCATTCAATCCACTTATTTAAGCTGCTACCAAATCCTTTTGGCTCTGCAGTCAAAATTTTCTAAAATATGTCCTGCCCTCCCCATTCAAACTGCTACTACACTCATCCAAGCACTTATCATATTCCTCCTAGACTACTGCATCAGTTTCCTCACTGACTTCCTTGCCAAGCATCTCTCTCCACTACAGTCCAGGCTTCACTCTGCTGCTCAATTCATTTTTCTAAAAAAATTTCAGTTCACTCACCAAATCCTCTAACAATTGCACATTCACCTCATCTTCAAGCAGAATTCCTTACCATAGTTTATAAAACACTCAATCAGCTCTCCCTCTCCTAACTTACGTTTGTGATTCCTACTACAACCTACTCACCGAAACTTGATCTCATCCATTTTTTTATGGTATTTGTTAAGCGCTCACTATATGTCAGGCACTCTTTAAGCGCTGAAGTAGTTATAAGTTAATCAGGTCAGATAGAGTCCCTGTCCTATATGGGGCTCACCATCTAAGGAGGAGGGAGAGCAGGTTTTAAATCCCCACTTTTTAGCTGAGTAAAATAAGGCACAGAACATGCAAATGATTTGCCCAAGGTCACAAAGCAAACCATGTGCATGTTCTCCTCCTGGCCTGAAATTTTCTCCCTCTTCATTTATGACAAACCACCGCAATCTCCCACAAATCAATCAAAGGTATTTATTTAGCACTCACTCTGTGCAGAGCACTGTACTAAGCTCTTGAGTATGCAAAGCAACAGAGTGAGCAGATGTGTTTCCTGCCCACATTGCCTTTACAGTCTATAGGGGGAGACAAATATTGATAGAAATAAATAATATATAATCTAGAGATTTGTACATGAGTGATGTGGGGTGAATATTAAATGCCCAAAGGTCACTGATCAAAGCCTTCATTTCCCCTACCATCTTTCCCTTCTATGCCACCCATGCACTTCAATCTGTACCCTTTAAACACTTCATATTCATTCCACCCTCAGCCTCACAGGATGTATGTACATATCAATAATTTATCTTAATGTCTGCTTCCCTTTCTAGTCTCTGAGCTCCTGGTGAGCAGGGAATGTGTCTACCAACTCTAATGTACTCTTTCTGGTGCTTTGTTCAGTGATCTGCACAGAGTAAGTGCTTGATAAATACCATTGATTGATTGACTGATTTTTAATTCACTCTTAAATCCATGCTTTTCATGAAATGAAAGCTTCATAGTTCCGACACTTTCTTAGGAATATAGACGTGAAAGTATTATGATATTATACCTCAGAGAAAGCACTCAAGGTATTATAATTATGATGATAATTATTATCATTATTATTGATAATGGTAATGACTGTGATGTTTGTTCAGCACTTTGAGTCCATGTTTGCCCACACTCAACAACCTCCAGTGGTTGTCCATCCATTTCCACATCAAACATAAACTCCTTACCATTACTTTAAAGCACTTAGTGACCTAGCTCCTCCTACTTTACCTCATTGATTTCCTACTAAAATTCTCCACACTCACTTTACTCCTCTAATGCCAACCTACTTAATGTACCTCAGTCTCTCTTACTGACAGCCCCATGCCCACGTTCTGCTCCTGGTATAGAACTTCCCACTTCATACCTAACAGGACCCACCCTCCCCACCATCAAAGCTTTAGTAAAATTGTATCGCCTCCAAGAAGGCCTTCTTCAAGTAAGCCTTCTTTTCCCCTCCTTCCTTTCCCTTCCACATCACCCTTGCACTTGGATTTGAACCCTTTATTCACTCTACTCTCAACCCCACAGTATTTTTGTACATACCAGTAGTTTATTTTAATGTCTCTCCCTCTAGACTGTAAGCCACTCTGTGTTACACTGTACTCTCCCAGGCACTTAGTACAATACTCTGCGAACAGTAAGCACTCAATAAATATAATCGATTTATTGATAGCCAATCACTGTACTCAGTCCTGGGTAGATGCAAGATAAACAGGACAGACACGTGTAGGGAATACAGTCTAAGCAGGAGGGAGCAATGTTACTACTCTTGTGACTTTCTATTTAGCAAAATTGAAACCCTTAGCAGAGCTCAACCATTTCATTAGTAAGGATCCTGATTTTGTAGTAGTAAAAACTTTAAAAGAATAAGTAGGACAGTTTTACAGTTAATATTTGAAGACAGTTTTCAAAGCATTTCTTCCTCCAGTTTTATATTTGACATAAAATTTGAAGAGAACATTGTTTAGAAACTCGGTCTTCAGTCAGTCGATTAGAAACCAATAGCCAATCAATCAGTAAGTAGTACTTATTAACACTTTGCTCTGTGCAGAGCACTCTATTAAGGGCTTGTAAAGGTACAGTAGAGTTAGCTCATGTGGTCTCCGACCTCAAGGATCTTAAAGTCTCGACAGGGATGCAGGTATGAAATTAAATTTTGAGTGGGGGAAGCAACAGAGTTTGAAGTGTTACTGGGTGGGGAGAGGGAAGATAGGGTTGAATACACAAAGCTTTAGATGATGATGATGATGATGATGGCATTTATTAAGCGCTTGCTATATACAAAGCACTGTTCTAAGCGCTGGGGAGATTACAAGGTGATCAGATTGTCCCACAGGGGGCTCACAGTCTTAATCCCCACTTTACAGATGAGGTAACTGAGGCACAAAGTTAAGTGACTTGCCCCAAGTCACACAGCTGACAATTGGCGGAGCCGGTATTTGAACCCATGAACTCTGATTCCAAAGCCCGTGCTCTTTCCACTGAGCCACGCATAAGTTCTGAAGTGGCAGTAGGGGAAACAGAGTGGGAAAATGAAAGATTAATCAAGGAAAGTTCATAGAAACATCTACAAGTTACAATAATAGTGGTATTTGTTATGTGCCTACTTTATGCCAAGCACTGTAATAAACTTTTAGATACAAGCTAATCAGGTTTGCATAATCCCTATACCACAGAGGGATCCCACTCTAAGTAGGAGGGAGAACAGGTATTGAATCCCCAAATTACAGAAGAAAAAACTGAAGCACAGAGAAGTTAAGTGACTTGCCCAAGGTCACACAGCAGACAAATCAATCGTCAATCAATAAATCATATTTATTGAGCACTTACTGTGTGCAGAGCACTGTACTAAGCGCTTGGGAAGTACAAGTTGGCAACATATAGAGACAGTCTCTACCCAACAGTGGGCTCACAGTCTAGAAGGGGGAGACAGAGAACAAAACCAAACATGTTAACAAAATAAAATAAATGGAATAGATATGTACAAGTAAAATAAATAGAGTAATAAATATGTACAAACATATACATATATGCAGGTGCTGTGGGGAAGGGAAGGAGGTAAGACGGTGGGGATGGAGAGGGGGACGAGGAGGAGAGGAAGGAGGGGGAGAGTCAAATGGTAGAGTAAGGATTAGAAGCAAGATCCCTTGTCTCTCAAGCCTGTGATCTTTCCACCATACCATATAGCTTGGGAAGGAAATTGAGAAGTTCAGTTTTGGACATGCAATATTGAGCGTTCTGTATTTTTTGTCTACAAAAGTAAATTTTAGATTTATGACACTCTTTTAATGGTGTAACTGATAAATGGTCAATCTTTTAAAGCAAATATTTATTCGAAGCAGTATATTCTTTTTTGTCAGTGTTAAAGACATATCTTTTGGACTGCTGTAATTAAAAGAACTTATCAGGGCTATCTAATATTTATTTACATTTTATTAAACATATCTTGTCATATATAGGGTTGAGCAGAAGCACACTTTTTATACATACTTGTACTTACCAAAGCCCTAAAATATTCTCCAAAGAATTCTAAAATTCTAAATTCTCCTTTTTCTGCAGGTATCCTCTTTCCCTAAAACAGTTCCTTAAAAAGATTCTATAAGTAATGGGAATAAGAGTATTTCTTGGCAAGTATTGAAATCAATGCTTTCTGTTTGCCAGTATCGGAGATGAGCAATGAAGAAAAGCCTCCAGAAAATGTGCAAGCATCTTCTCTAGAGCCCAATTTCCAGAAATATCTCTGGAAGTTGTATTTACCAAATGAAGATAGATCTAGAAATTTTTTTAAAAAGAAAACATGTGTGTGAAGGATGGGCCTATTGCATAAAAAACATGAACTACATTTCATATAGAAGGCTTGGAGCGTTGAGTAAATGTTTCTCATTAAAACCAGAACTTGCAGTGGAGGTTAATTTTAGGGAGTTAAGCAGCTGTGTCTTCAGCCTCTTCACCCTCTGACATGTAAGACTTCAACCTCCTTCATGAGTACGCTAGCACTAAAGGATAAGAATAAAACAAGCAGAAAGAATTCCCATTTGGATGTTTTCAGAAATGGATGAAAGTGCAAATTGACAAAAGGGAAAAAAAAAGTAACGAAAGACCAAAGAGCTTCTCTAGTTCTTTTGTATTTGCTGCATAAATCACATGTTTTAAGTATCGATGATAATTGTTTTTTAAAAAAACTTATGGCAGATATGTTCTTGAAAAATTATGCCTGTCATGGAAAATTTGGAAAGAGGCCTAGAATGCCCAATTATGCAAGAGTTATAGCTCATATAATGGACACCCACAGTTTTAAAGGGAAAAGTGGGATTTATGAATTTTCCACAAAGGAAATTCTGTCTAAAAGATTTAATGGAACTGGAATTTGAATAATAGATATCCATTCTTTTTTTTTCCACCCATTTTGTCAACACCAATTAATTATTATGTGTCCTGGTGTTTTGAAATTCCCACAAAAAATCATTTTATTTACAGCTTCTGTATGCACCTGATATGCTGCTTTAAAAAGAAATGCATAGGTAATTGGGCAAGTTGCCAACTTTTTCCTTTCTTGACTTTGGATATTCTGAATGCTCCATACAGGTGCACTGTATTAAATCGAATCTTCTCTTGTTTTAAGTATCTGTCTTATGGGCTTAAAAACATTTACAAATAATGACACACATTACTGTATGTTATTTCTCACAATTAGCTAATTATATTTTCATTTGAGTATAGAAATGTTATTAAATGGCACCTGAGCATGGTATTCAGCAGTATGAACTAGTATTTCTGTGTCCCAAAAGTAAAATGGCATATCATTAGAAAGTACTTTCTTTATTTTACAGTAAATGGTCAGCATAAATGGTTTAAATTATATTAGAATCTATTCAATAGGATAAAACTAAATTCCAATTAACGACATATACTTTACCTAAATAGAGTGTGTGTTTTACTCTAGTACACAATCAATATATAGCAATTCAAGATTTTAACCATGCACAAGACAATTTAAAAGAGATTTTCAAATCAGCCAGACCGTGACATTCTTCATTAGCTATATTATTGCATATGTGTGTGAATCCTTCAATTTTAAATTTCATAGTATGGTTAGAATTGAGATTTTTTTAATCATTCTTTCAATGTAATACATGTGAATACATATACATTCTTTGAATATATATACCTGTGTAATAAATTGATATGGTGAATTTTGTTAAAATTAAATCAATCAATAATTTACTTCAAAATGGTTGTCCCATTTGATTGCTATTATTTGCAATCAGAATAAGTAGATGTTCATTTTATAACTTTCATAAATGTTCATATTAGTCATGCTTTGGTCTTAATGGTTAAAATATTTTTCTCTTTAATAATTTTATTCCCTCATTGAGATGTAGTAGTAGTAGTAGTAGTAGTAGTAGTAGTAGTAGTAGTAGTAGTAGTAGTAGTAGTAGTAGGTTTAAAAAAGTAGAGTGATGTTTACCACATTATGATCCAAGAATCAATCAGTTGCTAATGTTTCTTGAGCACCCACTCGTTTTAAAAAAAAACATTTAAGAACTTTTTTTAATGGCATCTGTTAAGTGCTTACTATGCGCAAAGCACTGTTCTAAGCACTAGCACTTACTATGTGACAGGCACTGTAAGGCTACTCAGGTTGGACACAGTTCCTGTCCAATGTGGGGCTCACAGTCTTAATCTCCATTTTACAGATGAGATAACTTAGGTGAAGAGAATTTAAATGATTTGCCCAAGGTCACACAGCAAACAAGTGGCGGAGCCAGAATTAGAACCCAGGTCCTTCTTATTCCCAGGCATGTTTTTTATCCACTAGGCACCTACTCTATGTAAAGCATTGTAAAAAGTGCTTGGGAGAGCACAGTAAAGTTAGTACCTGTTATTCCTGCCCTGCAAGAGCTTATCAAGCAGGGGAGCCAGAAACTAATATAAATTACAAGCCAAAAGAGTTTAGAGTATAACACTACATATGTAAGTGTTACAGATTGGGGGTATGAATGCCCAAGTGCTTGGATTCTGCAGAAATTATGAAGTAGGTGATATAGGGAAGATATAGATTGTGGAGATGAGAGATTAATCAGGGAAGGCCTCCTAGAGGTGAGGTTTCTGAAGGGCTTTGAAGTCAGTAGTCTGTTAAATATGATGGAAGAAGCAGTTCCAAGCACCGTGGGTAATGATAATATGGTACAGTGAGTAAGTGTGAGAGAAATGAAGAGTGTGGGAAAGAGCTGATTGAGAGGCAGCATGGTGTAATGGATAGAGCACAGGCCTGGGAGTTCAAAGATCATGGATTCTAATCCCAGATCTGCCACCTGTCTGCTGTGTGACCTTGGGCAAGTCACTTCACTTTGCTGTGCTTCAGTTACCTCATCTGTAAAATGGGGATTGAGACTGTGCGGCCCACATGGGACAGGGACTGTATGCAACCCTATCTGCTTGTATTCATCCAAATGCTTATTGCAGTGCCTGGCATATAGCAAGCACTTAACAAGTACTATAATTACCATAATTATTAATTTACAGTATATATTAGAGTAGGGAAGAGGCTGAAGGCAGGGAAATTGAGTACTCTAACAAGTATGCTATGACTTGAGCGTGTGCCAGAATATTAATGTTTGGGTGAAAAGTAAATAGAAGTCCTGAGAGATAATATATATTGTGCAGAAAGACAGAAGTTTGGCAGTGTGATTGCATATGTGAATTAAATGATAGTGAGAAGTCCAGGATAACATTGATTTTGTTGGTTTTGGAGACAAGAAGACTGGTGGTATTATCAACACAAATGGGAAAGACAGTCAGAGTGGGTTTAGTGGGGCAAGGAGTAGCATCACTTTAGGCATGTTCATTTTGAAGTGCTAGTGACAAACCTAGGTGAAGATGTGCTGCATGGAAGTCAATATGCAAGACTAAGTTGAATGACATTTTAGAGCTCAAAAAGTGGTAGTACAGTGGTGGTAGTGGTAGTAGTGGTAGTACAGTGCTCTGCACATAGTAAGCGCTCAATAAATACGATTGATGATGATTGATGATGGTAGTTGAAGCTATTTGAATAGATAGTTTTCTGAGAGAATGAGTATAGAAGAAAAGCAGAGAACTCATTACAGAAATTTACAGAATATCCACAGTAAGATAATCAGAAACAGAAGACAAATCAGAATTAAACTGAGGTGGAAATCGCCAATCAAATGACTCTAATAAGAAACTTATTCCACTATTATCCTTGTTCTCCTATCCCCTTGACTGCTCCTTCTCAGCTTAATTTCCTGACTCCTCCTTTATCTCTAATTTTCGTACCATCATTTTCCTACCATTTCCACAAAGCTCTGTCCTAGTTCCTCTATTTTTCTCACTTTACTTCCACTATCCCAGGGAGCTCACTTTCTGTATAGTTTTAGCTACCATCTCCATGCCAATGACTACCCAATATGTCTCTCTAGGGTTCCATAACAGGATAACACATTTTTCACTGTGGTATATTATTCAGGCAAATCCTTCAAGATGATATGTCAAATACTATTTTTCAATGTTTAAGGAGTGATCTGTCATATTTCACCCAATTTGGCGAAGAGGGGCAAGTGCCTGGAAGAAGGAAGTGGAACTTTCCATGAAGCTGGGGAGAAAGGAAAACATATTGATTGCAGAAGCATGTACATTTTCCTCCCAAACCAGAGAGAGAGAGAAAGAGAGAGAGAGTGTGTGTGTGTGTGTGTGTGAGAGAGAGAGAGAGAGAGAGAGAGAGAGAGAGAAGAGAGAAGAACTTGGAGCTTATCCCCACAACCTGGGCTGCCACAGCCCTGAATTTCCTATTTGCTCATGGAGAGTGGCTGCTCCTGCCACCACAACTGCCACTCTCGGGGCTTTGAAAGGGAAGGGAAGGAAGATAATTCAGGTTTTCCAGAATGGCTGTAATCCTATCACACATAGTTTAGGCAGTTCACATAAGTATTATGTATTATATACCCTTTTCTAGTCCTCAACTCCCACCTTCCACAATCCCACTTCTCTTTCAACAGGACAGCTGCACCATAGAGAGTATAATTAAGCAACCCCTGCTTCAGAGGTCCTTACAATCCAGTGGGAGAGACAATTATTAAAATTAATTTCAAGTTGGGGAAACAACTGAATATATGGTTATATATCCAATTGCTGTGGGTGTGGGAGTTGGAGGAGAATCAAAGGGTTCCATAAAGGCTTACCATTTTGAAATATAACCTGTTTTTCTGGTGAAGTCCTGCAAGATGATGGATAAACTGCCACAGGTTTTTTTGCCACCTTATCTATTGTCTTAGTAGTTTAAATTATTTTAGATACCGGCCTAACAACAAGGGTGTGGAGCTGGGGAGAGAGGTGAGACATTCTGATGAGCCTAGAGTGGCCTCTCAGTCCCTCTCCTTTGGGTTCGGTTTTAGTCTTGCTCCTCTCTGTTTAGATTGGCTGTGGTGGTACATAGAGGGGGATTGTGAAATGAAACTCATTTGAAAGTATTGGGGCAATAGGTATGGAATAGGGAAGGATACTGATTTTGATTTTTCAGAAACATTCTCTCTGTCTCTCAGTTTCTGTGTCAAATTGTATTTTCTTAGTGCTTAGTACAGTGCTCTGCACACAGTAAGTGCTCAATAAATACAAATGAATGAATGAATGACTGTATCCCACTGTGATTTCACTATTTCACTACATCAGAAGATTTGCAGATCTTCCAATCAATTAGATCTAGTCTGCCAGTACCAATAAGAGAAGTGCAAGTCATGAACATATTGTAAATCAGCTCTTTCAGTTGGTTACAAGGTGATCAGAAACAGATCTCAGAGTTCAGTGAAATGTAGTTTAGGCAATTTACACCTGTATCATGGGTATGAACTTAAATATATATCTGTCACATAAGGAGGGAGGAAGGGTGGAAAAATGAGTGATTAGTCAGAGACAACATCCCCAAGCAGCATAATTGTAGTAGTGAGGAGACTATAGTTCTGTCGTATTTGAAAAGGGGAAGAGTTCCAGTCAGTACAGAAGATTTGAGCAAGAGGGTGATTGCAAGAGAGACAAAATCAAGGCACAGTAAGTTATTGGTGTTAGAGGAGCGAAGCATGCAAGTTGGGTTATAGTGGAAAAGTAATAAATTAGATAAGCACCAGAGAACTGATTGAGTGTCTTAAATTTATGGCAAGGAGTTTCTGTTGATGCAGAGATGAATTAGCAACCATTGGAGGTTTGTTAAGGAAGACTTATGCAGAATTATATAAAAAATGATATGGGCAGCTATGGTGATCCTTATATTTTCAGGATGAAGATTTACCTCTAAGCACCCCTCTTCTGAAGGAAATTTAACTTATATCTCATATGGCGGAATTTGTAGCCAAGTGAATCAGAGGGAAGTTTTTTTTTTATTAATGGGATTTTTAAAGTGTTTAGTATTTGTCAAGCACCATTTCAAACACTGGGCTAGGTAGAAGATAGTCAGGGTGAACACAGTCCCTGTCCCACTTGGGGCTTACAATCTAAGTAGGAGGTAAAACAGGTATTGAAACTCCATTTTAAAGTTGAGGAAACTGAGGCACAGAGAAGTTAAATGATTTGCCCAAGGTCGCATAGCAGGCAGGTGGTGAAGTTGGGATTGGAAACCAGGTCCTCTGATTCTCTGAGCCATGCTATTTCTACTAGGCCACATTGTTTTCCAAGCATTGGAACTGGGGTAACAGATAGTTGGGAAGAGAACCCTCAGCCATTTTTAGGAGAGAGGTCAGGACACATGGAGTGCTCCTTGCTGTGATTCTAGAAGGACACAGGCACAGGGAGAGATTGGAGATGATTCTAGGGGAGATACTCTGAAGGTTCTGGTTCCAAAATATGGACTCTAAAGGAATAAAGCTGCTTCCCCTGAAGAAGGGAAAGAGCACTGAGTGGTCGTGAGCCTGGAACCTCAGATGTACTGAGGAAAGAAGGGCAACGACCAGAGGAACATAAACCCCAGTATACAGGGAACTAAAGAGGGTTCAGGGAGGGGATTAGGTGTATTCCTGTGGTAGAAAGGCAAAATTGGGGGCACTTTTGGATGGTATTTAGGGTAAAAAAGTACCCTGGTAGGTAATAACACAGCAGTAGAGGGAAATACAGACTGGAGATGACCAATGAAACTGAGGATATGACAAGTGGTTGGCATAGTAGCAGTTTAAATGGAGAGGAAGGAGAAAATTTCATAGATGTCGATTGCAGAACTGATGGGATTTGATGACTGACTGAATCTACAGCTGGAATGAGAGGATGAGTCAAGGATTAGGCCACATTTTCGGGCTGGTGAAATAGGGAAGAGGAAGATGTTATCTACAGTGATAGGAGATTTGGGGAGGAGGGCTTTCCTAAGCGCTTAAATACAGTGCTTTGCATAGAATAAGCATTCAGTAAATGATTGATTACT
This sequence comes from Tachyglossus aculeatus, assembly GCF_015852505.1. Classification (NCBI taxonomy): domain Eukaryota; kingdom Metazoa; phylum Chordata; class Mammalia; order Monotremata; family Tachyglossidae; genus Tachyglossus; species Tachyglossus aculeatus. The sequence continues at coordinate 118,327,147 of NC_052067.1, forward strand.
TAGGAGGGAAGATAAAGAGTTGAGTTTTAGATATGTTATGTTTGGAGTGTCATTGGGAGATTGCAGAGAAGGAGAGTGGTCAGGCCTTGACTAGGTGCTTAGGATCACATTAGTGGACTAACTAAAACCTTGGATGCCCACAGCAAAGCAGAAGTCCAAGTCCTCCACCAACTGAAAGAGACTGTCAAAACACCTCACAAGATAGTTGCCATACTGAGACACCACTGCTACAATAACTTTACATGGTGGAGCTGTTACCATCTGTTACAATCTTACCGTCCACCTTCTCCTGTTATTCCCCAACTTGCTGCTTTCTTTCCTCCCACATCAACTTTCTTTTCACTGTACCAAGTCTTCTGTCTCAATCCCTTTGCTCCCACATTGGAACTCCTTCCCTTACCACAGTATAACTCCGCACGTTCTCAGGAAAACACTGTCCTCTCCCTGACTTTCCCATTATTGAAGCATCACCGTCTTCCTTGTATCACAAGTCCAAAATCTTGAATTATCCTTGACTCATCTCTCTCATTCCATATCCAACATATTCAATCTGCCACCAAATCTCATTGGTTCTACCTTGATAACATTTATGGAATTTGCCTTTTTCTTTCAATGTAAATTGCTTCCACACTTATCCAAGCACTTATCATTTCCTGCCTTGAGTCCTGTATCAGCCACCTCATGGACCTCCATGCCTCGTGTCTCTCTCCAATCAGTCTATACTTTGTTCTGTTGCCTCGTTCATTTTCCTAAAAATACAGGAATAAAAAAACCTCCCTCCTACTTCACCCAGACCCCCTACTTTACTCTGCTAATATCAACCTACCTTCTGTAGGTTGATAGATTTAGTCTGTCTCACTATTAACCTTGTGCTCATGTCCTTCCTCTGGCCTGGTGCCCCCTTCCCCTTCAGCCCCCTTTCCCTTCATATCTAACAGATCATCACTCTCTCACCTTCAGAGCCATCCTAAAATCACATCTTTTCCAAAAGGCTTTCCCCAACTGAGCCCTCATTTATGCTACTTGCTCTCCATCTGCATCACTTATGCACTTGAATCTGTGTCACCTATGATGTACTTTTAGATATGCATCCTACAAGTACTTGTTATTCACCTATCTTCATCCTTCTCACACTAATGTACATATACTTATACCCTACCATTTCTCCTACCTGTAATTTATGTTAATGTCTCTCCGTCTAGTTTGTAAGTTCCTCATGAACAGGGATCATGTCTTCTAAATCTATTATGTTTAGTATAGTGTACACATTCTCTTCCTCCCTTCAAGGCCTACTGAGAGCTCACCTCCTCCAGGAGGCCTTCCCAGACTGAGCCCCCTCCTTCCTCTCCCCCTCCTCCCCCTCTGTATCCCCCGCACCTTACCTCCTTCCCTTCCCCACAGCACCTGTATATATGTATATATGTTTGTACGTATTTATTACTCTATTTATTTATTATACTTGTACATATCTATTCTATTTATTTTATTTTGTTAATATGTTTTGTTTTGTTCTCTGTCTCCCCCTTCTAGACTGTGAGCCCACTGTTGGGTAGGGAACGTCTCTATGTGTTGCCAACTTGTACTTCCCAAGCGCTTAGTACAGTGCTCTGCACACAGTAAGCACTCAATAAATATGATTGATTGATTCAGTACCCTTGGGTCAGATTACAACTCTCTCCACCAACAAATCATAAAATCCTACCTCTTCCAACAACTTTCACTAATTAATTCCCCATCTCACCCTGATGTATACCATGGCTTCAGCCAACGTTTGCACTTATGAACTTGTTTACACCTTCTTGGGCACTCTCATATATCTAAACTTTATTTTTGATCTCCCCAATTGTAAATATATAGTTTTATCACCCCTGTTAGAGTATAAGCTTCTTATGGACAGGGAACATGTCACTTTGTTATTTTGTACTTTCCAAGCATCTTTGTACAGTGCACTTAACCAAGTGGATACCAAATAAATGACATTACTACTAATGCTACTACTACTATTGCTAATGATCGTGATAATGACAACTCCACCCTAATAGTTACATTTGAAGTACATGTTTAAATTTTGCTAGTGCAGCATGATAACCTGTTCTTATTTTATCTGCCACAGTTAATAACAAGTCTGATGATGTCACTTGTTCACTTCTACACTGTGAGCCTGTTCTTGGGTAGAGACCGTCTCTATATGTTGCTGATTTGTACTTCCCAAGCACTTAGTATAGTGCACTGCAGAGAGTAAGCACTCAATAAATATGATTGAAGGAATGAATGGATAATTGACATTAGATCTTACTGTTTAATTGTTAACTTTGTTTTTTCAATCTGTCTTTGTATATCTGTTGTACTACCTCTCCACCTCTGATGAACTTTATATAATCAGGAACATATACACAAAGAATGATTAGGAGAAAGGGAAACTACAGAAGCTTATGATAGCATTTTTGAGTATGAGTGGGTGAATATTAATTTAAACATTTAAATTCACCCTACTCTATGAAAATTTATGGGCACAGAAAAGTGGAAAGGCAAAATGTTCTGTTCTCTCCTCTTACTCTTAAAGGGTACATTCTATTTCTGGTGTACAAAATGTGCTCTTTTGTCTCTTCGATAATGCTATGTTTTGTTCTGAGGAACTGTAAAGGACAAAAAAGTCAAATGAACTCTTGGAGTCTGGGTGACCCTGACAGGGATTCAGTATGCTGCTAGAACACATTTATGTAATTTCTTATATGGCCTAACCATTACTATAAAATAAAGAGAGGTAGTTGTTCAGTGTTCAGTTCACAAATGTTTTACAAGCCTTATTTCTTCTGTAATCTAATAAAAGGTGATGTCTAAGTATCTTGAACCTGAAAGTAATAGTTGAGAATAAATATTTATTCTTATATAATAAGCATAGTGAACACATTCTGAGCCAACTCTGACCTTGGGGGTAACACAATTGAGAGGCAGTGTAGCCTAGTGGAAAGGGAATGTGCTTGGGAGTTGAAAACCTGTATTCTAGTCTCTGCTTCACCAATTTTCTGCTTGAGACCAGCCTGAGATGTGTCCACAGTTGTCTGACCAGAACAAGCCAAACTGACTCCATTTTGGAAAAGTCCGTCATCTCTTCTGTTATCTGAGAATTGTAACATAGTCTTAGTTGTTTATGTATGAGTTACAAAGGATTTGTAATTAGAGGCTACAGCTTGCAGACATGGCCCTAGGTTGCACTTAACAGGGACTAAACATCTCACCCAAAACCCTCCCCGCCTGCCATTTCCATGAAATGTTTATATGTAGATTAGAGTCCATGTAGAGGAGCTCGGAGTTAAGTGTTACAGGCAGATAATCCTTTCCAAAACATGGCAGTGATAGGGTATGCTCCTCTGGTTTATCAGCGGAAGAGAAGCAGCGTCACTCAGTGGAAAGAGTACGGGCTTGGGAGTCAGAGGTCATGTGTTCCATAAACTTGTTATGGGCAGGGAACATGTCTGCTAATTTTGTTGTACTTTCCTAAATGCTTAGTACAGCACTCTGTGCATAGTAAGCACTCAATAAATACACCTGATTGATTGGTGGCTGAATCTACATCTCCACCCCTATTCTCTCTCCTTCTACAGCCCAGCCCACACACTCCACTCCTCTGCTGCTAACATCCTCACTGCACCTTGTTCTCACCTGTCCCACTGTCGAACCCTGGCCCACCTCGTACCTCTGGCCTGGAATACCCTCCCTCCACACATTCGCCAAACTAGCTCTCTTCCCCCCTTCAAAGCCCTACTGAGAGCTCACCTCCTACAGGAGGCCTTCCCAGACTGGGCCCCCTGCCTTTTTCCTCTCCTCTTCCTCCCCTCCCATCACCCCACCTCCCTCCCTCTGCCCTTCCCCCTTCTCCTCCCCACAGCACTTGCGTATATCTGTACATATTTATTACTCTATCTTATTATTGATATGTATATAGCTATAATTCCATTTATTCTGATGGTATTGACACCTGTCTACTTGTGGGGGGTGGATTTTTTTTTGTCTGTCTCCCCCTTCTAGACTGTGAGATTGGGCAGGGACTGTCTCTATATGTTGCCAATTTGTATTTCCCAAGTGCTCAGTATAGTGCCCTGCACACAGTAAGTGCTCAACAAATACGATTGAATGAATGAATGAATGAATGAATGAATGAATGAAGTGAAATGTGAAATGGGTTGAAGGATCACAGAGCATTCTCTGTAGGCTTCCAAACAGGCCAAATAGTCCTTTGTTGCTTTGCTGAAATTCAAGATGGAATGAAATAGGTTGCATTAGGATGGCTAATGAAGAAGATGCTAAAATATTGGTGTTCACTAAAGGGACAATAAGGATGAGTTCTTGAAGCTTGTGAACCAGCATGGCATAATGGAAAGAGCATGGCCTTGAGAGTCTGCAGATTCTAATCCCAGTTCTGCCACTTGCCTGGTGTGTAACCTTGGTCAACTGACAACTTTTCAGATGAAAACTCAGTTACCTCATCTGTAAAGTGGAGAATTAAATTCTGTTCCCTCCTACATAGACCGTGAGCCCGGTGGTACAGGGATTTTGTGTGCAACTGATTATCATGTATTAACCACGGCATTTAGTACAGTGTTTGGCATCATCTTTGACTCAGTGTTTATATCAAACGTTTACCTCTCGATATTAGAGGTTGATAAATTTGTAGATCATAGAATAAAGAAATAGAATAGAATTGAAATTGAATATGATATTACATAGTCTCTGTGTCCTGTCAATAGGCACAACCACTATATCTGGCAGGGGAGAGCCTACCCTCTTTATAAAGAGCTCTAGGAATGAGCTCTTCTGTAGTTTATCTCAGAAGATCATTCAAACGTTTCCAAATCCCCAAGTTCAAGATTGTTGTTAAACCAAATCCCTCATCTTTGTATAGAAACCCATTACCCCTCAGAGCTCAGCAAGTTATTCTGTATAACATAAACTTGAAAACCCTTAATGTCTAAGCATGCACAAGGAAAACAAATGTCAAGTGCACAGAACTGCTGAATGTACACATTTCTAAATGACTTTAATAATATGCGGCTCATTGGTTTGATTCATTAGGAGAAATTTTTTTCACAACTCAGCAGGGACTGAAAAGTGATAAAATAAAGTCTTGTTGATAGCCTCATCCCCCCAACTCGGGACCTTCCCCTTAAGTTTCTGTCCTTCAATAAAGCTAGAGATTGGCTTGAAAGCCTGATTGATTGTGTGTGCCCTCTCATGGTTGAAGTCTCTGATAGGTTCATATTCCCTTTATTGAAAGGGAAAGCTGCTAAAGAACATCCAGAATCATTTTTGTTCTATCTAAATTCCAAGCACAATTATTCTGAATAAAATTCATTGCACTTTAAGACAAAACTTTCTAGAATAATATTGGAATAGTAGACTATTGCATCAATCCCAAAAGGCCACTTTGGAGTCATAAGCGCGTTGTACGGTGTTCTGCACACAGAAAGTGCTCAATAAATATGATTGAATGAATAAAGGTAGACTAATGTAAATTTTTCATTGATTCATTCAATTGTATTTATTGAGCACTTACTGTGTGCAGAGCACTGTACTAAGCTCTTGGGAAGTACAAGTTGGCAACATTGTTTATATCTGTGGAAGACGCTGGAAGAATTTGCAATTTTAGGTAACTTATTTTGTTGGTCTGTATATAGGGGCAAAGACCAGGAAAATAAATTTAATTTGTCAGTCAAATAAATCCTTACAAATATTCATGCCATGGAGCCAACCTAACAATTGATGTGCTTATGTTATGGATGTAGGAATTATGGCTATATATATATATATATATATATATATATATGAAATTGATCTAATTGTCATTTACTTTTAAACCAAAGGAAGAGCAAAATGTACCCAATCTCAAATGTAGCTCCAATCTCCCGGCAGGCCCTCCCATTTTATAATTACTCTCTTAAACTGGATGGAGAGAAGTAAGACTCCCTCACTTCCATCCATTTTGTACTTACTGAAAGGCTTTATTCCAGGAACTGGATTGAGGCACTTCAAGATGGCAGGTGAAAATTGGCACGGATCTACAAGAAATGGAAAGGCTTTAAATGAAGCCCATTGATCAGCTGAGTGTGTTCTCTAGTCCATTAACAATAATGGAGCAAGCGTAAGAATGAAATATAATTTTAGTAAATTCCATGGAAAAATGTTTAATAATTTCAAATGAGAAATTATAATGATCTTATGAAATACTTTCAAAATAAAATTATATATGGGATGCCTTATTTACTTACATCCATAGTTTCTCCCAAATATTTTTCCTTTTTTATAGGAATGTCTGTAATTTCCAAATGTTGACACCATGTGATTTCATTATCCTTATTCTTTTGTTCATTATTATTGCAATTATAGTAGCTATATATGATAGTTATAAAATATGCCATGCTTCTATTTTCCCTTACTACTACCACTACTACTACTACTACTACTACTACTACTACTACTATTACTAATACTAATGATGGAATTTTTTAATCACTTACTCTATGCCAGGTGCTGCACTAAGTGCTGGGGTGGATTCAAGCAAATTGGGCTGTTCCAAACTGTCCCTGTTCCACGTGAGGCTCACAGGCTCAATCCCCATTTTACAGAAGAGGTAACTGAGGCACAGAGAAGTTAAGTGACTAGGTCACAAGGTCACACAACAGACAAGTGCAGGAGCCGGGATTAGAACCCATCACCTTCTGAGTCCTCCTACTACTACCACTAATGATAATCATGGTATTTCTAAAGTATGTGCCAAGCACTGTACTTTTTGTCTTTTAGAAAAATCCAATAATTATCTCTCTCTGATCATCTGTATTTCATAAAAAGAATGTCCCAAGAACATATGTTTTAGACTTTTTTGTGTCTCCAAAATTCACATTTTTAGGTCTTCTTTCTCTTCCTTCCACACCTTCTCCAGATTGTTCTGGTAGCCTTGAGGATCAAGAAATGCTGTTGGAGGAAATCCAGACATCTCTCTGACCTTGTCCATCTTAAATTCATTCTTAACTGCTTCAATTCAGCCCTCTTTTCTGTCGAAAAACAATACTTCTCTTTCCTAATTCACTCCCATACCCACTGCCCCCGCCAGCTTTTCCAGTAATTTAACTTTCATCTCAAATTTCCTGTCCCTCCAGCCCCACCATCTCTTTCCCCCAGTGATATGGCATGGTTCAATGGAAAGAGTGTGGGCTTTGGAGTCAGAGGTTATGGGTTCAAATCCCAGATCCACCAATTTTCAGCTGTGTGACTTTGGGCAAGTCACTTCACTTCTCTGGGCCTCAGTTACCTCATCTGTAAAATGGGGATTAAGACTGTGAAGTTCTTAAAGTATTTCTAAAGTATTTACTATGTGCCAAGCACTGTACTAAGTGCTGGGGTAGATACAAGAAAAGTTTCACATGGCCTCATAGTTTAAGTAAGAGGTAGAACAGGTATTGAATCCCAATTTTACAGTTGAAGAAATGGAGTCATAGAGAAGTGACACAGCAGAGAAGTGACAGCTGAGATCAGAATCCAGATCTGCTGACTCCCATCTCTGTGCTCTCTCCACAACGCCAATCTGCCTCTTTCTCTTTTATCATATCTGAATGATAACATAAACTATCTGGAAAAATACTTTAAATGCTAATATGGAAGTTTGTCCCAAAGGAAACTGAGAACATGTCTGCCAGCTGTATTATACTGTACTCTCCCAATCACTTGGAACAACATACTGCACACACTGAGTGCTCAATAAATATGACTGATAGATTTTTTTGATGGCATTTGTTAAGCGCTATGTGCCAAGCACTGTTCAAAGCACTGGGGTAGATACAAGGTAATCAGGTTGTCCCATGTGGGGCTCACAATCTTAATCCCCATTTTAAAGATGATGGAACTGAGAAGTGAACTGACTTGCCCATGGTCACACAGCAGAGAGGTGGTGGAGCAGTGATTAGAACCCATGACCTCTGACTCCCAAGCCCGTGCTCATTCCATTGAGCCATGCTGATTCTCTAAAAGGATTTTTTTCAAAGTCTGGCAGAGAACAGTGGACTCTATTGAAGAATGTCTTTGCATGATATAGAATATACTGCATGTTAAGTTCCTAGGCTTAATTTATATAATAGAGCTTGTAATATAAAAATATTGTTATTGATTGATTAATATTGATTTCCAAGAGGCAAAACATAACAATATTGTTTCCCTTTGCTTTTATTACCAAGAAGTTCTAAATGAAAATATGTGTTATGGATTTAGGACTGACTTGGATTTGATAAGTTATCTACTCAGGGGGCTTCAATTTCAAAAAAGAAATTATAACGATCTTATGAAATAGTTTCAAAATAAAATAAAATATAAATATATCTGGGATGCTTTATTTATTTACATCCATTGTTTCTCTCCAAATATTTTTCATTTTTTTATAAGGAACAGTATGAAATTTCCAAACATTGACACAATGCAATTTTATTTTCCTTATCTTTTTGTTCATTATTATTGCAATGACAGTGAATGAAAAGCAGTATGGCTCACTGGAAAGAGCACAGCCTTGGGAGTCAGTGGTCATGGGTTCAAGTCCCGGCTCCGCCAATTGTCAGCTGTGTGACTTTGGGCAAGTCACTTAACTTCTCTGGGCCTCAGTTGCCTCATCTGTAAAATGGGGGTTAAGACTATGAGCCCTCCGTGGGACTGTATTCAACCTGATTTATCTTGTTAAGAATTTAGTACCCTGCATTGCACAAGTGAGGGCTTAACAAATATCACACACAATACAATGCTTCTTCATGGCAATAGATATGGGAGTGTCACTTTTGTTGACTTATCTGTTCTTAAGCAAATGTTATAATTTAAAAAATAAACATATAGCTATAATTTTTGAGTAGAGATGGAAGTTCATTCAGTCATTTATTAAGCGCTTACTGTGTGCAGGGCACTGTACTAAGCGCTGTGTATATATTTAATGCAACTAAGGAATAACAGGATGGTCTTGTAGAAAGATGTGCTGCCTAGAATTCCTCAACAACAACTCTCTCCTCGACCTCCTCCAGTCTGGCTTCCGTCCCCTACATTCCACGGAAACTGCCCTCTCAAAGGTCACCAATGACCTCCTCCTTGCCAAATCCAACGGCTCATACTCTGTCCTAATCCTCCTCGACCTCTCAGCTGCCTTCGACACTGTGGACCACCCCCTTCTCCTCAACACGCCATCTGACCTTGGCTTCACAGACTCCGTCCTCTCCTGGTTCTCCTCTTATCTCTCCGGTCGTTCATTCTCAGTCTCTTTTGCAGGCTTCTCCTCCCCCTCCCATCCCCTTACTGTGGGGGTTACCCAAGGTTCAGTGCTTGGTCCCCTTCTGTTCTCGATCTACACGCACTCCCTTGGTGACCTCATTCACTCCCACGGCTTCAACTATCATCTCTATGCTGATGACACCCAGATCTACATCTCTGCCCCTGCTCTCTCCACCTCTCTCCAGGCTCGCATCTCCTCCTGCCTTCAGGACATCTCCATCTGGATGTCTGACCGCCACCTACAACTCAACATGTCCAAGACTGAACTCCTTGTCTTCCCTCCCAAACCCTGCCCTCTTCTTGACTTTCCCATCTCTGTTGATGACACTACCATCCTTCCTGTCTCATAAGCCCGCAACCTTGGTGTCATCCTCGACTCCGCTCTCTCATTCACCCCTCACATCCAAGCCGTCACCAAAACCTGCCGGTCTCAGCTCCGCAACATTGCCAAGATCCACCCTTTCCTCTCCATCCATACCGCTACCCTGCTCATTCAAGCTCTCATCCTATCCCATCTGGACTACTGCATCAGCCTTCTCTCTGATCTCCCATCCTCGTGTCTCTCCCCACTTCAATCCATACTTCATGCTGCTGCCCGGATTGTCTTTCTCCAGAAACGCTCTGGGCATATTACTCCCCTCCTCAAAAATCTCCAGTGGCTATCAATCAATCCGCGCATCAGGCAGAAACTCCTCACCCTGGGCTTCAAGGCTGTCCATCACCTTGCCCCCTCCTACCTCACGTCCCTTCTCTCCTTCTCCAGCCCAGTCCGTACCCTCCACTCCTCCGCCGCTGATCTCCTCACCGTGCCTCGTTCTCGCCTGAACCGCCATCGACCCCTGGCCCACGTCATCCCCCGGGCCTGGAATGCCCTCCCTCTGCCCATCCCCCAAGCTAGCTCTCTTCCTCCCTTCAAGGCCCTACTGAGAGCTCACCTCCTCCAGGAGGCCTTCCCAGACTGAGCCCCTTCCTTCCTCTCCCCTTCGTCCCCCTCTCCATCCCCCCATCTTACCTCCTTCCCTTCCCCACAGCACCTGTATATATGTATATATGTTTGTACATATTTATTACTCTATTTATTTATTTATTTTACTTGTACATATCTATTCTATTTATTTTATTTTGTTAGTATGTTTGGTTTTGTTCTCTGTCTCCCCCTTTTAGACTGTGAGCCCACTGTTGGGTAGGGACTGTCTCTATATGTTGCCAACTTGTACTCCCCAAGCACTTAGTACAGTGCTCTGCACACAGTAAGTGCTCAATAAATACGATTGATTGATTGATTGATTAATCAATCAGTTATATTTGTTGAGCACTTATCATGTGCAGTACACTGTACTAAGCTCTTAGAACAATATAATATAGCAGAGTGGGTAAACAGGTTCCCTACCCACAACAATATTACAGTAGAGTTGACTAAGCACTAAACAGTTTAAGCAAGAACTTAACAAATACCGTGAGAAGCAGCGTGGCTTAGTGGAAAGAGCACGGGCTTGGGAGTCAGAGGTTGTGGGTTCTAATCTACCTCTGCTATTTGTCAGCTGTGTGACTTTGGGCAAGTCACTTAACTTCTCTGGGCCTCAGTAACCTCATCTGTAAAATGGGGATAAAGACTGTGAGCCCCATGTGGTACAACCTGATTACCTTGTATCTTCCCCAGCACTTAGAACAGTGCTTGGCACATAGTAAGTGCTTAACAAAAAACCCTATCAATTATTAAAGTTGAAGATATTATAGATATTCTTATCATCTGTCTACTTGAGTTGATTTTCCTAGCATTGACAATCTCTTTTTTTATGGAAACTAGTCACTTCATATTGAAAATGCTATTCTTGGGGATCTTGTCTGCTATTTAGACTCAGTTTGTTTTTCCTTTATCAGATTAGCAATTTCCAATTATGTTAATTTTCTGGGATTGGAAATTCCTGGTTAGTGGGCACCTATATGCAACTCCCTTGCCTCTGACTCTTCCATATTCATGAACTGTGGGACATTACAATTCTCAACAGACCCAATCAAGTGCCCACAACATGGTGGCAATTAAGTTGCTCACATCGGTTTCCGGCTTTGGAGATGAAGCTCTTATTTTCACCCACAAGTGCATCAACGTAGCTCACTGGACTCAAGAAAAGGGTGCTCTTTTTGAATCAAAGTTTCTTAAAGATCAGGATACAGGGAGGCAAAAGCAAAAAGTGTGCCAGGCACTGAAAGCAACAAGGAATCACAGCTTGAGATAGTCTTGGTATTTGCAGAATGCAATTGTTATTGTTCAACCAATGAGTTTTTTCAGTCTCATACACCCATAGGTGACCATTCCTGCTGGCCTCCTCTTTCTCATTTCACAGACTCAGTCCCCCTTGGCACATTGTGTCACAACATCATTTTGTCTGGAGGATGGTAGGTTATGCACTTCTTGGTTCATCCAGGAGTTTACCCATCCCTAAAAGACTCCTGCCTCCTTGCTGCCTAGTCTGTGACCACTGACTTCCATGAAGTGCCCAGAGGAGGGTGAAGGAACAACTATAGAGCCTGAAATGTGGTCATGTCAAGTTTGCCTAATGATATTAATAATAACTGTGCTATTTGTTAAGTGCTTATCATATGCCAAGCACTGTACTAACCGCTGGGGTAGATACAAGATAATGAAGTCACACATAGGCCCTACAGTCTTAGTAGGAGGGAGAACAGGTATTGAATCCTCATTTTGCTGATGAGAGAACTGAGGTACAGAGAAGTAGAGTGAATTGCCCAAGGTCACACAACAAGTGGCAAGACAAAGGTTTAAACACAGGTCCTCTGACTCCCTAGTGATCATTCCACTAGGCCACATTAATTCTCAAATGTAAATGGTCTTTGTCACTCACCCAAGTTTTTTTTTTTTGGTGTTGAGAGTCAGAGTCGCTGTACCGGGCCATTGCAGGTCCATCTGCGGACAGAGCTCAGTAAAGAATTTAAAACTTCCTAGTTCCAGTGTGGTACTAGGGTTACACATCTTTTACAGCCACCTAAAAAGATGAAGTTCTTGGGTATAGTGAGAGTTCACTTTGGTCACAAATTTGGAAATCCTTAGTTTAAATATGTAAAAGCACAAACAGCTTCGTACATATACACTATCTGTTTTCTCCAGGCGACTCAGCTGTGGTGGAGATGGTTTATGACAGGTGAATAAAATAGAAATATATTCAATGTTTCCTTCCTATTTGAGAAATTTTAAAGTACTATCTATTGAAATCATTTGAATGCACATTGTAACTAGAAACTAAAAGTTTTTTGGGTACTACAATATTTAGATTATATCAAGCAAACATAAACAATTCTGTAGTTTTGCCATACTTATTTTGAATTAGAAAATAGAGGTACAAAACAGCATTAAAATACAACTGGGCTACTTCAGTGCCCAGAATGCTTATTAAAATCATTAAATCATTTTTGCTTCAACACTCTGGATAACTAGTATGCAAATTAGTGTCTACCTTCCTTCCAGGAGGTTATTAACAATTAAGTATACTTTTCAAAACTATCTATGCTAGAATTCTGATGGAATGACATACCCAATGAATTTGCTGTGAGTTAAGACACTATGAATTTTGCTTATGGTTTTGTAGTTGTAATTGAGAATTACAGTCAAGGGGCATAAGCATTCTCTAAAATATTCAGGAAAACTAAATTTCACACAATGTACATTGAATGTCATTATTTTTCTTTGGTCCACACCTTTTCATTTTTCCCTGATATGTATGTATATACATATTCTGTAGAAAAATAGCTTTTTATTGAATTTCTGGGCCATGTGGCAATGTTTGCAGAATCCCTTCATCTTAGCATTTGTGAATACAGAGGAATCTTTAAAATTAAGTTATGAATATTAAGACTACAAAGAACAGAATTCAGTAATATGTATGGCACTTTCAATTCATATGATTACATCAACTTTGACACTGTTTTCTGTTTCTTTCAGTCATGCTACCTAATCTTTTCTTTTCCTTTGAAATATATGTATCAACATTTCTTCCATAAAGTATTTAACCTTTTGTATAGACATTCATTGTTTTAAATTGCATAATATCTTTTCCTTCAAATTATTTTCCCATTTCTCTGTCGTCGTTGCACTAGACAACGGTATTTAATACTTTTGTCACCCACATTCTACATTGTAATTTTTCCTTTCACTCTTGTCTCAAACATGCTCCTAAATTTGTTCTTCAAATTCTAAACATTTAATATATTTTAGGTGTGAACGTTTTAGACTTTCCATGAACCTAAACTGTCAAGTTAAATCAATGTCTCATGCTTTTGCTGTGATTTTCTTTTTCACTTCAAGCCTCTAGATTTTTTTCCACCTCCAATCTTCTTCTTCAAATACTGTCAAGTTGTTTCCAACTCATAGAGAGTCCATGGACACACTCTCTTCAGAAAGTCTCATCTTCTGTTATAAAGTCGTTCCGATATGTGTCTCCATAGACTTTTCTTAGTAAAGATACAGAAGCCGTTTTATCATTGCCTTCTGCTCAGTAAAAATTTGAGTCTCTCTCTATTCATTTTACTTGTACATATTTACCACTCTATTTTATTAATGATGTGCATATAGCTATAATTCTATTTATTCTGATGGTTTTGACACCTGTCTTTATGTTTTGTTTTGTTGTTTATACAGGTCTCACAGACCTGTATAAAGTCCTTGACGACAATTAAATAATCAGCAGTATTAATTGAGCACTTGCTGGTTGCCTAACACTGTAGCGTAAACTTGGGAGAGCAGAATAGAGTTGGTAGAGTTGGTATTGTCCACAGTAGGGATCACAGAAAAAATAAATTACAGATAAGGAACAACAGGGCACGTGGAAATGTACATAAGCACTTTGGAGGTAGGAATGGGGTGAGTATCAAAGTAATTAGTAGATATTAGAGTACTCTTAAGCAGATACTTTGGAAAGATTGGGTTGCAGAAAGGTTAGAAAATAGGACAAAGTGCTACATACCTTAATAATCAGGCAAAGTAAGATATATTGTTGTTAATGGTGTGGTTATGGTGTGAAGTGTGCACTGTATGCTAAAGCTATGATGATCATCATCTTAATCAGATCTGAAAAAGTCTCCATCACTCAAAGCTTTCACAATCTAAGCCGTGGAAAGCAGGTATCTCTATATGTTGCTGACTTGTACTTCCAACTTGTACTTAGATGAGGAAATAAAGCACAAAAAGGTTAAGTAACATATTTAGGTCATCAAAAATCCAATGGCAGAGCTTGGGTTACACTCTAGGATTCCTGATGTAGACATTTTGCAACACATTACTTCATTAATCCACTGGACCATGCTGCAGTTATTGCCTTTAAAGGATAAAATATTGCTATTTTGGAGCCTCCAAATATATCATCAAAACCTTTCTGAGTATCCCTACCCCACACTAGATAAGTCTTTCAACCTTCCCCATAGTATTCAATGGGTTTCCTTACCTCACAGCTACCCCTTCAGCTCCCTTTCTCTTCTTCTGAACCCCCCCCCCACCACTCACGAAGTCACTCTTTCATGCATTCGTAACTATAAAACGATGATCGAAGCATCTGCAAATCCTTCTGCCTTTGGCCCTCTGTATCCCACCAGGATGGTGAAGTTATGATGACAAGGCTGGAGATAAACAAGGCTGGTGGGGGAAGACCCATTGGTGCCAACAGTAGAGGAGGAAGAAAGGGAGGCAAGGCCAAGCTTTAGCTCTTTTACACCAAGCCTTCTCTTCTTCCTTATTCTTTTTCTTGTCTTACTCCTTCTGTTCCTTTTCCTCCATCACCATTGTTGCTACCTGCTTTCTCCCCAGTATGCCCAATCTGGCATCATCCAACCCTCTGACATTGCAGCTTCCAGAAAGTGGGATGCTGGGCATGGTAAGGATTTGGGTAGCAATAGTGGCCATACCAGGAAAGTCCACTGTATGAATATGCAAACATTACAAAACCAATTATGTCCTTATGGAGTGGAAGCAGTGTAGCCTAGTTAAAGAGCACAGTCCTTGGAGTCAGAGGGCCTAGGTTCTAATATTGGCTCTATCATATGCCTGTTATATGACCTTGGGCAAATTACTGTGCCTCAGTTTCCTTATATGTAAAATGTGGAGCAAATATCTATTCTCCTTCTTTAACTGTGAGCCCCATTTGGGACAAGGCCTGTGTATAACCTGATTAACCTATCCCTGACTCGGTGCTTAGCATGGTACTTGGCACATAGTAAACAATTAATAAATGCCACAATTATTATAACGTGAATGGGGACAACTGAGCTAGGTAGGTCTAGGAAGGACTATTTGCCAGGCCAATTTTGAATTTGAGCAGAAGTTATTCCTGCTCTGCTGCTGTGGCACCCACACTGTCTCACACATGTTTTTTCCAGCATGCGGACAGGAGCTTATGAAGGGTAGATTCATATTTGAATGTGGAAGATAGATGGTATTTATCTTTCAAATAAACATTTATAAAGGTACATTTGTTAGCATAGTGGGAAACTCACCAACGATTTGAATCCAAGCTAGGGGTGGATCCTCAAACGGTACATGCAAATCTGTAGAGAATCAATAGAGCATACATAGCAACTAAAATGTAGTTTAAGAAACAATCACCTAACCATAGAGGCTGTATAGAAAACAAAGATGAGAGTAACATATTGGTGTACATAAAGGAAATGTCAAAGAACAGAATGTCTGTCACAAAACAGCCTATTTGGTATGGTATATTCTTGAGATACAAATGCCATTATGAACAGGATTTCATTCATCTTGAAGAAAATGTACAATACAATATGAAGCAATAGTTTGTAACCACAAGGAAAAGGAGAAAATAGATTCCTATCGGCAGTCGTTAGAGCAGAAGGCAATGTGAGTGTATATGAAATTAAACACATTCTTTTTATTGCACCCAGAGAAATGTCAATAATTTTTGGTGTGATTCATAAAGGTAGCAATAAGAAAATCTCTATGCAAAGTGTTTTCAAAGATGCAGTAAGGTGCATTTCATCAAAGATTAAAACTTGCTTATAAAATTGACATCTTTCAAAATCTATTCAAGCTCAGATTTATACTTGTTTTTATATTGGAAGAAGATACCACCGATGGCAAAGTTTACTTATGGGTGTGGTGTTTGAAGATGCTAATGTAGGATCCACAGTCTTGACCACAAATGCACATAGAATGACTGTCCTTTATTTTGTTTGTTGTTTTCAGACCTGACTAATTTTATTTTTTATTCTTTGTCTCCTTGTTTCATAATCCTTCTAAAGTTCCTATACTAAGAGAGCCACTCCTATTTAGATTGCATTGTAGCATGATAATCCAGCTGCAGCAACAGATACCCAGTTTTCAGTTTTGTTTTATGATACCTTAGAATTGCTCTGCCATAATCCTTGCATTTGATTTCCCAATTTCTGCTCATATGGAACACAGCAGCTTTTAAGGTATCACACTGTTGTCTAGTCTGCTTACATGTCCCATCTGCTGTATGTTAATATCAAATGACTAGAGTAAAGGCAGAAGTACCATGCACACAACTAACAGCTGAAAGTAATATGGGATAGAAAAACAGGTTTTTCTCATAATCCTTCTCCTCCGGATTAACCAATTATTCTTCCACATCCCTGCAACTAGCTGTCTGCTAGCATTAGACACCCTGAAGGGGCAGGAAAGCTTCTACCATTTAGCCGATGGAAAATGCAGGCCTTGACTTCCTCAGTGTGTTTTGTCATATAACTCTAATGCAGGGTTTCTGTGCTTGGAAACATGCCTTTCTCCTTCCTGGTAAACCTATCAGAGTCTGTTCTCCTCCAGTCCCTCTCATCAGTGATCCATACCTAATCCTTCTTTATAGGGAAAAAGGGTTTACAAGGCCAGCCCAGATTGGGCATGGTTACCTCAGCAAAAGTTAGCTAGGCCTATGGTGATGGTTCCAGGGTGATGGCCCGTTGAGCAGAGCACTGGACTAAGAACAGTTAGAAGAGTACAGTAGAATTAGAGAACACAATCCTGTTCTCAAAGAGTTTACAATCAGAATAATAAAAAGAAGGAAGTAGGAAAGGCGGGGGGGGGGGGGGGGGGGGGGCTCCTCTCAGAATCGCAGGTGGGGAGTTTACAGTACTCTAGCAATCTTAACAATGGGAGGGAGAGTCAAGCAGAGGCATACCCATTCCATTCCTAGCTTGGCCAGTGGCTAGCAAGTGGAAGGCAATCTGTTAACAATCAAACCTTCCCTGTGCTAGGCAGCAGCGGAAAGGGAGAGAGTCGACGGCAAAGACGGAAGTTAACTGCACAGAAGGAGGCAATGGTAAACAACTTCCATATTTTTACCAAGAAAACTCTATGGATACACTATAAGAACAACCGCAGTTGGAGGCAGGGATTTTCGGGAGAGATGTGTCCATGGTGTCACTATGGGTTGGAGACAATTTGACAACATAAAACAATACAAGGAAAACGGGACAAATACAGGACTTCAGAATGTTCAGGATATGTCACCCCTCTCCTCAAACATCTCCATTGTTTGTCTGTCCACCTCCATATCAAACACAGACTCCTGACCATTAACTTTAAAGCACTCCATCACCTCGCCCCCTCCTCTCTTCTCTCCTTTTCCATCTCAGCCCACACACTTCACTCCTCTGTTGCTAACCTTCTCACTGTGCCTTGTTCTTGCCTGTCTCACAGCCAACCCCTGGCCCGTGTCCTTCATCTGGCCTGGAATGCCCTCCTTGCTCAAATCCACCAGACAATTACTCTCTCCCGCTTCAAAGCTTTACTGGAGGCACATCTCCTCCAAGATTATTATTATTATTATGGCATTTGTTAAGAGCTTACTATGTGAAGAGCACTGTTCTAAGCGCTGGGGGGGGCATACAAGGTGATCAAGTTGTCCCACGTGGGGCTCACAGTCTTCATCCCCGTTTTACAGATGAGGGAACTGAGGCACAGAGAAGTTAAGTGACTTGCCCAAGGTCACACAGCAGACATGTGGCAGAGCCGGGATTTGAACCCATGACCTCTGACTCCAAAGCCCGGGCTCTTTCCACTGAGCCACGCTGCTTTCCCAGACTAAGCCCCACTTTTCCTCATCTCCCACTCCCTTCTCTGTCACCCTGACTTGCTCCCTTTGCTCTTCCCCCCTCCCTGCCCCACAGCACTTATGCATGTATCTGTAATTTTATTTATTTATACTGATGTCTGTTTATTTTTATTGATGTCTACCTTCCCCACTCGAGACTGTGAGCTCCTTGAGGGCAGGGATTTTCACTCTTTATTGCTGTATTGTATCATCATCATCATCATCAATCGTATTTATTGAGTGCTTACTGTGTGCAGAGCACTGTACTAAGCGCTTGGGAAGTACAAGTTGGCAACATATAGAGACAGTCCCTACCCAACAGTGGGCTCACAGTCTAAAAGGGGGAGACAGAGAACAAAACCAAACATACTAACAAAAAATAAATAGAATAGATATGTACAAGCAAAATAAATAAATAAATAGAGTAACAAATATGTACAAACATATATACATATATACAGGTGCTGTGGGGAAGGGAAGGAGGTAAGATGCGGGGGATGGAGAGGGGGACAAGGGGGAGAGGAAGGAAGGGGCTCAGTCTGGAAAGGCCTCCTGGAGGAGTTGAGCTCTCAGTAGGGCCTTGAAGGGAGGAAGTGAGCTAGCTTGGTGGATGGGCAGAGGGAGGGCATTCCAGGCCGGGGGATGACGTGGGCTGGGGGTCGATGGCGGGACAGGCGAGAACGAGGTACGGTGAGTATTGTACTTTCCCAAGCATTTAGTATAGTGCTGTGCACACAGTAAGCACTTAATAAATATGACTGACTGAAAGAATAAATATTAGTAATTAAGTCTATCTGCAAGATTCTATACAAATACTACAATAAGAGATTATGAGTATTTAAGAGTTTAGACAAGGCAGAGGTACTCAAGTACTGGAGTGGCAGATGGGCGAGCATAAACTAGAATTAACCAGGAAAGGCCTCCTGGAGGAGATGTGATTTCACAAGGGCCCTAAAAATTGGGAGAGCTGTGGTTTGTCTATTTATTTATTTATTTATTTTACTTGTGCATATCTATTCTATTTATTTTATTTTGTTAGTATGTTTGGTTTTGTTCTGTGTCTCCCCCTTTTAGACTGTGAGCCCACTGTTGGGTAGGGACTGTCTCTGTATGTTGCCAATTTGTACTTTCCAAGCGCTTAGTACAGTGCTCTGCACATAGTAAGCGCTCAATAAATATGATTGATGATGATGATGATGAAATGGGAAGTAGTTCCTGGCAAGAGAGAAGGCATGAGCAAAAATTTGACAGTAGTAGAATTTGACAGTGTAAGAACAAGGCACTATGAATAAATTAACTAGAGAGGAACAAAAAGTGCAAGTTGGATACAGAGAAAGAAAAATTAATTGATAAGTAAGAAGGAGAGAGTTGCTTAGATACCTTCAAATCAGTGGTTAGGAGTTTCTGTTTTATGCAGAGAGGAATAGATAAGGATTTAACTTTTTAAGCATTAGATGTATGCAGAATGAAGTTTTAGAAAAAATATTGGGGCTCTAAAGTGAAGTAAGGACTGGAGAGGCAAGGAACCAGAGGCAGGGAAGTCATCAATAATTTAGTAATGAAACTCATTCATTAAATTCAGTAGTATTTTTTGAGCGCTTACTGTGTGAAAAGCAAAGAAACTCCGATATAAATCTCCCTCCCTAGACTGCAATATTTTGCGGACAGTAATGCTCTGTATATTGTTGTGTTGTACTCTCCCACTCAGTACAATGCTCTGCACACAATAAGTGCTCAATAAATACAATTGATTAATTGATAGAACAGTGTGGTGGTATCCTAATGTTATCCTAATGCAATAATCAAACTGAGATGAAATGACCAGAAGAGTCTCTTAGACAGTGTGAAACAGTCAGTGACCATCTGATCAGTACTGTGTGTATCCCAACACTTAGAAAAATGCTTGGTAGAAATCAATCAATCATAGTTATTGAGCATTTACTGTGTGCAGAGCACTGTACTACACGCTTGGGAAGTACAAATTGGCAACATATAGAGACAGTCCCTACCCAACCGTGGGCTCACAGTCTAAAAGGGGGAGACAGAGAACAAAACCAAGCATACTAACAAAATAAAATAAATAGAATAGATACGTACAAGTAAAATAAATTAATAAATAAATAGAGTAATAAATATGTACAAACATATATACAGGTGCAGTGGGGAAGGGAAGGAGGTAAGATGAGGGGAATGGAGAAGGGGGCGAGGGGGAGAGGAAGGAAGGGGCTCAGTCTGGGAAGGCCTCCTGGGGGAGGTGAGCTCTCAGTAGGGCCTTGAAGGGAAGAAGAGAGCTAGCTTGGCGGATTGGCAGAGGGAGGGCATTCCAGGCCCGGGGGATGACGTGGGCCGGGGGTTGATGGTGGGACAGGCGAGAACGAGTTAAGGTGAGGAGATTAGAGGCAGAGGAGTGGAGGGTGCAGGGTGGGCTGTAGAAGAAGAGAAGGGAGGTGAGGTAGGAGGGGGCAAGGTGATGGACAGCCTTGAAGCCGAGGGTGAGGAGTTTCTGCTTGATGAGCAGATTGATTGGTAGCCACTGGAGATTTTTGAGGAGGGGAGTAACATGCCCAGAGCGTTTCTGGACAAAGACAATCCAGGCAGCAGCATGAAGTATGGATTGAAGTGGGGAATAATTGAATAGAAATAAATAGAAATATAGCTCTACCACAGTTATCATTATTATTTTTGTTATATGGAGAGATGGGAAGATCCTGGAAATTTTATGGAGGAAAAACATCAGGTAATAGACTAAATAAAGACTAAATTATAAGGGTTGAAAGACTGGAGATGCCAAGGACTATGATAATATTCCAAATTTGAAAACTGGGTGATGTCAACAGTGATCGGAAAGTTAGGTGGAATAGAGGTTTGGGTTGGAAGTTTTAGCTACTGAGCTTGATGTATTGGCAGATCACCAGTGTAGAGATATCTTGGAAGCAGGGGACTCAGTAAAATCAAAACCAGAGTAATTGTAATTTGTGTATATCCATCTACTGATCCTCGGAGCATTCAGTTGATGAAATTCTCAGATTTTATTAACAATTGCGAGTTACACCTGAATGAGCTTGAGGTAACAGCAGATCACCAATGTAGAGATACCTTGAAATCAGGAAACTCTCAATAATATCAAAACCAGAGTAATCGTAGCTTGTATAATTACACCTTCTGGTCCTAGGAGCA
The DNA here is from genome assembly GCF_015852505.1 of Tachyglossus aculeatus. Classification (NCBI taxonomy): domain Eukaryota; kingdom Metazoa; phylum Chordata; class Mammalia; order Monotremata; family Tachyglossidae; genus Tachyglossus; species Tachyglossus aculeatus. The sequence goes on from NC_052067.1 coordinate 118,348,695, forward strand.
TTCAGTCGCTGATATTCTCAGATTTTACTAGCTATTGTGAGTAACACCTGAATGATTGTCACAATCTGATCTTTCACCTTTCACCTTGAATGGAGTGATGGCAGTAACATATTTTAGAGTATGTAATACCTCCTCAGTACTCTTTATCTTATTGTTATTATCATTATTATCATTATGACAATCATTAAGTGCTTGCTATGTGCCAGAAACTGTACTAAGTGCTGGTTTAAATGCAAGATAATCAGTTTGGAAACAGTCCCTCTTCCACATGGGTTCACAGTCTTAATCCCCATTTTACAGATGGCATAACTGAGGCACAGAGAAGTTAAATTTCCAAGGTAACACAGCACACAAGTGGAGGAGCTGTGATTAGAACCCAGGTCCTGACTCCCAAGCTTATGCTCTCCACTAGGCCTCGCTCCTTCCCTTATCTTGAGGAAGAGCTTGTTGAGTTGCTTAAACGTGTCCCCCTCCACAACTGTAGGGCGGTGTCAGTAGGTTCAAGGGCTTTTCTGACAATGTAAAATATGAGAACCCGTAATAATTACTGCAATTTGATCCTTCACTACCCTTTTAGATTTTCAGGACCTCAGATGGTGACAGTGTTCCATGTTTTGAAGAAGAACTAGTATAAACATTTTGTTAGAGAGTCCCTCCATGCTGCTAGATCTCAGCAGGCTCAGATACTTCCTCAATAAGGTGTGACATGTCTTTGCAATGGAAGGTTTTCTATAGTTTGAAGCAACTAATCTTCTTCAATCGTAAATGGTTTATTGAAGAGATTTTTTGGAATGATGCCATTTCTTCAGGATTCATTCATTCATTCAATCGTATTTATTGAGCGCTTACTGTATGCAGAGCACTGTACTAAGTGCTTGGGAAGTACAAGTCAGCAACATATAGAGACGGTTCCTACCTAACAACAGGCTCACAGTCTAGAAGGGGGAGACAGAAAACTTAACAAAACATGTATACAATTTGAGTGGGGGGGAAATTCATGTTGAGTAAAAAAGGGGGAATGATGTATTTTTCCTCTGTTAACTGGAATTATTAATTGCAAAAATAACAGGTTCTGTCACCCATATCTATGAAGAGAATGGAATCACCTTCACTCTTCATGGATCATAAATGACATGTACAGAGCCATACAACAGTACATGATGTGTAATAGTCCTTGGTTGTATGGTGGACTGCATAGCCTTTGATCTCTTCTGAGATCTGGCTTTGTGTATTCCTTAATTTGATTTGCATGTTGAAATATAGATTTTTGTAAGTCTCACTTTTGCTGAATCACGAGGTTCAGCATGGTGTTGGCACAGTAATAATAATAATAATAATAATAATAATAATAATAATAATAATGATGATGATGGTATTTGTTAAGTGCTTACTATGTGTCAAGCACTGTTCTAAGTGCTGGGGTAGATACAAGGTAATCAGGTTGTCCCACATGGGGCTCACAATCTTAATCTCCATTTTACAGATGAGGTAACTGAGGCCCAGAGAAGTTAAGTGACTTGCCCAAGGTCACACAGCAGACAAGTGGCGGAGCTGAAATTAGAACCCATGAACCCTGACTCCCAAGCTTGGACTCTTTCCACTAAGCCACACTGCTTGTAGATTGTTTAACTCTAAGTCATTTGCAGCAAATCAATTTGATAACTTCACTCAATCCCATATGGATATAAAGAACAAAGTGGAAAAAATAGTTGTTTAGTCTTCAATAAAAAAAATTACATATATCTTTTAAATATTTCCCATAATTGTTTGTTTCACAAATTACTGTAATTAAACCTTGCAACATGGTATTTTTCATCCGATTTTTTTTTCTAAATACCACCTTATTCCCTACAGTGTCATGGAGACACTGTAGGACAGTTGAGAAAGTAAAGATTGGGGGGTCTTGGAGACTTGGGTTATAACCAGATCTTGTTTAGTATTTTGCTTTGTGGCTATAGGTGTTGTTTAACTGCTCTGTAACCTAATTTTTCTCATATTTAATATGAGGATTATATTTCTGAAAAAAATCCCTTCCAGAGCATCAGAATTACATTTACCTTCTGCAGATATTGATGAGAGTAAATATGGTTGTTGAGGTTAAACTACCTTGGAAAAACAAATGCTAAACAAACTCAAGGTATTATTGTTTTAAGTATTTTCCCTTGTTTGAAGTACTTGTCTTAATAATGACTATGTTGAATTACATACATATGTGTATATATATAATATGTACGTCCATTTATTTACTATTTATTATAAATTTGTGGAAAACTGTTTCTGAAAAAATGGTTAACCTGCAATTGGGACACTTAAAATATTATAAGTGACATTTTCAAATAGTTGGGTGAATCTGATCCCTCATCAACTGGAATTTGTGATTTTGATCTTAACTCCCTACCCTTTTTTTGACCTTTTCAAGGGTAAAAAGCAACAAGGACTAGGGAAAGAGAATGGACCCGGGAGTCAGAGGACCTGAGTTCTAATCCTGGCTCCACCATTGTCCTGCTTACCATATGACCTTGGGCAAGTTATTAACTTCTCTGTGTCTCCATTCCCTCATCTGCAAAGGTGGGATTCAATACCTGTTTTTCCCCTATTTACACTGTGAGGCCCACATGGGACCTGATTATCTTGTTCTTGGTACATAGTAACAAATATCCCGATTATCATGTCACTAAAAAGATTGAGGTCCTTCCCACCCAAAGGTACAAGCGTGGATGAAAAACAAAAGGGATGATGGAAATTTTCTTTTGTGTCATGTGAACATATAGATAGATATACTGACTAGCAGAATTTCCCAATCTCATCCAGGTGAAAGGGATCTATGCAGGAGCGGCTTTAACCACACTGCAGACAACCAGGTATGCATATTCAATCACCCACTTAGAGGGAGATGCTTTGTCACTGACACAAAAAAGTCTAATACACTCATTTCCAAAACCCACATTTATAATAATAACAATAATATTACTAACAATGGTATTTGTTAAGCACTTACTACGTGCCAAGCACTGTTCTAAGTACTGGGATAGATACAAGGTAATCAGGTTGTCCCATGTGGGGCTTACAGTCTTCATCCCCATTTTATAGATGAGGTAACTGAGGCACAGAGAAATTAAGTGGCTTGCCCAAGGTCACCCAGCAGACAAGTGGCAGAGCTGTGATACAGAGTATCCTCAGCCATCCACCCTGAGATTCAACTCCACACTCACGTGGGTACACATATTTATCTCCCTATATACCCACATTGTCCACACACTTAGCAATTCACACAACTGGATACATGTACTCACTCAGATGAACACATACCATCATCATCATCAATCGTATTTATTGAGCGCTTACTATGTGCAGAGCACTGTACTAAGCACTTGGGAAGTACAAATTGGCAACACATAGAGACAGTCCCTACCCAACAGTGGGCTCACAGTCTAAAAGGGGGAGACAGAGAACAAAACCAAACATACTAAGAAAATAAAATAAGTAGAATAGACATGTACAAATAAAATAAATAAATAAATAAATAGAGTAAAAAATATATACAAACATATATACATATATACAGGTGATGTGGGGAAGGGAAGGAGGTAAGATGGGGGGGATGGAGAGGGGGACGAGGGGGAGAGGAAGGAAGGGGCTCAGTCTGGGAAGGCCTCCTGAAGGAGGTGAGCTCTCAGCAGGGCCTTGAAGGGAGGAAGAGAGCTAGCTTGGCGGATGGGCAGAGGGAGGGCATTCCAGGCCCGGGGGATGACGTGGGCCGGGGGTCGATGGCGGGACAGGCAAGAACGAGGCACGGTGAGGAGATTAGTGGCAGAGGAGCGGAGGGTGCGGGCTGGGCTGTAGAAGGAGAGAAGGGAGGTGAGGTAGGAGGGGGTGGGGTGATGGAGAACCTTGAAGCCCAGGGTGAGGAGTTTCTGCCTGATGCTCAGATTGATTGGTAGCCACTGGAGATTTTTGAGGAGGGGAGTAATATGCCCAGAGCATTTCTGGACAAAGATAATCTGGGCAGCAGCAAAAAGTATGGATTGAAGTGGAGAGAGACACGAGGATGGGAGATCAGAGAGAAGGCTGATGCAGTAGACCAGACGGGATAGGATGAGAGCTTGAATGAGCAGGGTAGCGGTTGGGATGGAAAGGAAAGGGCGAATCTTGGCAATGTTGTGGAGCTGAGACCGGCAGGTTTTGGTGACGGCTTGGATGTGAGGGGTGAATGAGAGAGCGGAGTCGAGGATGACACCAAGGTTGCGGGCTTGTGAGATGGGAAGGATGGTAGTGCCGTCAACAGAGATGGGAAAGTCAGGGAGAGGGCAAGGTTTGGGAGGGAAGACAAGGAGTTCAGTCTTCGACATGTACCAACAAGACTGTGTCAGGTAATGTGTGTCAGGTAACTAGTAAGTGTTCTGGTAACCCAATAAACTAGTCTTTTGGATGATTTATGCAGTTCTTCTGGGAGTGGTTCCCTGGAGAGTGTTCACTCTTGACTAAACAGCATCTCCCACTTTCTCAGCAGCTAAGGTCATGGAGCTCTAACTGTAACAGTAATAGATGGACCCTTGGGTCAGAGGCAGGCTGTCAATAATAGAGCAAGAATTCAGAAGAAGTGAGGAGAAAGACTGAATCTGAATCACCAGATGGTATATTAGAATAGTTTTCTTCCCTTGAAAGCTAAAATATTTTAGAAACTGAGATAGTTATGAGAAATAATAATGCAGTGCAAGTTAAGCAGTTCTATAATTAAATTATTTCTGCAAAGAGGGTAATAATAGGAAATGTTACTTTTATACTTGTAAAAAACTACTTTTATAGTAAAATCACTTAAAGGTATTGGTAGAAAATATTAGGCCATTTGTTGAAATAGATCAGCAGCTGCAGTTTCAGCATGAATTAAAATATCAAATATGAAGACACCAATATAAAATGATGCATTTCTACTATATCCTGAAAGTGAGAATCAGATGCTCCCCCAACTTTCCCATCTCTATTGACGGCACTACCATCCTTCCCGTCTCACAAACCCGCAACCTTGGTGTCATCCTCGACTCCGCTCTCTCATTCACCCCTCACATCCAAGCCGTCACCAAAACCTGCTGGTCTCAGCTCCGCAACATTGCCAAGATCCACCCTTTCCTCTCCATCCAAACTGCTACCCTGCTCATTCAAGCTCTCATCCTATCCCGTCTGGTCTACTGCATCAGCCTTCTCTCTGATCTCCCATCCTCATGTCTCTCTCCACTTCAATCCATACTTCATGCTGCTGCCCGGATTATCTTTGTCCAGAAACACTCTGGGCATATTACTCCCCTCCTCAAAAATCTCCAGTGGCTACAATCAACCTACGCCTCAGGCAGGAACTCCTCACCCTCGGCTTCAAGGCTGTCCATCACCTCGCCCCCTCCTACCTCACCTCCCTTCTCTCCTTCTACAGCCCACCCCCCACCCTCCGCTCCTCTGCCGCTAATCTCCTCACCGTACCTCTCTCTCGCCTGTCCCGCCATTGACCCCCGGCCCACGTCATCCCCCGGGCCTGGAATGCCCTCCCTCTGCCCATCCGCCAAGCTAGCTCTCTTCCTCCCTTCAAGGCCCTACTGAGAGCTCACCTCCTCCAGGAGGCCTTCCCAGACTGAGCCCCTTCCTTCCTCTCCCCCTCGTCCCTCTCTCCATCCCCCCATTTTACCTCCTTCCCTTCCCCACAGCACCTGTATATATGTATATATGTTTGTACATATTTATTACTCTATTTATTTATTTCACTTGTACATATCTATTCTACTTATTTTGTTTTGTTAGTATGTTTGGTTTTGTTCTCTGTCTCCCCCTTTTAGACTGTGAGCCCACTGTTGGGTAGGGACTGTCTTTATATGTTGCCAATTTGTACTTCCCAAGCACTTAGTACAGTGCTCTGCACATAGTAAGCGCTTAATAAATACGATTGATGATGATGATGATGCTCAGTTGAACAGCAAAGGCAGATAATTTTGCAGAGGAAATTCTACAGGAAGTGGCTTAACTATAATCCAGCAGCATCCTGGATAATAATAATAGTATTGATAATGATAATAACAATAATAGAGAAGTAGAATAGTAGAGTAGTGGAATAGTAGAGAAACAGCGTGGCTTAGTGGAAAGAGCATGAGCTTGGGAGTCAGAGGTTGTGGGTTCTAATCCCAGCTCTGCCACTTGTCAGCTGCATGACTTTGGGCAAGTCACTTAACTTGTCTGTGCCTCTTTTACCTCATCTGGAAAATGGGATTAAGACTGTGAGCCCCACGTGGGACAACCTGATTACCTTGTGTCTACCCCAGCGCTTAGAACGGTGCTTGGTACATAGTAAACACTTACAAATACCATAAAAAATAGTATTTGTCAAGTGCTTACTTTGTGCCAAGCACTGATAACTGGCTAGACACAGTCTTCTTTCCTCCTTGGGGGCTCACAGTCTAAATAAGGGGGAGGTAATATATTGAATCACCATTTTACAGATGAGATAACTGAGGCACAGAGGACTTTAAGTGACTTGGCCAAGGTCACACAGCAGACAGATGGCAGAGCTGGGATTAGAGTCCAAGTCCTTCTGAAGCCCAGGTCCATGCTCTGTTCACTACACTATGCTGCTCTCTTATTCTGTATACCCAATTCTCTAACAGTGTGGTGATAGTCATGGTAACTTCACAATTATCACTATACCTATTTTCTGTTGCAGGGATATTTTATTCTTGTAAAGAAAAGATAGGGTGTAAATTTAGTTTCAATGTAAAAAGTAACTGAAATTGCTGATCTACCATTGTCCTTTCAACAGTGCTTTCAGCAAATATGTTCTTGACTCAATTCCAATGCCATGAATAAAGCATCTTATTCTATGATGAGTAATAAATAGGATGGGATCTGAAGGGAAAACAGATAAAAGGTTAAGGAAAGACTTTATATCCTCCTTCAAAACAGAGAGAACTCAATATCCATTCACTGCTGCTTTACTTTCTTTAAAACTAGCTGGCCTAAAGAAGAGAGGCTCCAGCTAAGCAGAACAAATGTCCCCAAAGCACAAACATTCAAAATCCCCACCACCTAGAGAACCAAGAAAGAGAAATGAGTATGGTTTAACAGCTGTTCTTAATCAAAGAAGGATTTGAAAAGTCAGCTATCATGTCTGCTATGTGGTAAGTAACTAAAAACAGAAGGAAGACTCCTGGAAAAGCAAACTTACTCCTTTTCCTTTTAGTGTTATACTATAGAGGGAAAAGTGTTTTTAATTTAAACCTGGAAAGAAACAAAATCAATTTGGAGCCTTTATTTAACACTAGGATCAGAATTTAGGTTAGAAAAGTACTAAAAACAAAACTAGGCACTGACCAAAGAAGATCATGATCAAAAGCATGTAACCTGTCACAGAGGAAGGCAGAATGTACAGTAATCATCCTGAGTTGCCTGATATGATGTCCATGAACTATGGCTAAATTGAGGAAGGAAAAATTAAAGGCAAAGAAAACAAAACTGGTGGTAATTGGATAAAACAAAATATAAATCTTCCCTGACAGTTGATGGAGGATTTTCAAAATAGATTTGGAAGATAATGATAATGATGGTATTTGTTAAGTGCTTACTATGTTCAAAGCACTGTTCTAAGTGCTGGTGAGAATACAAGGTGATCAGGTTGTCCTGTGGGGGGCTCCCATTTTTAATCCCCATTTTACAGATGAGGTAACTGCGGCACAGAGAAGTTAAGTGACTTGCCCAAAGTCACACAGCTGACAGTTGGCAGAGCCAGGACTTGAACCCATGACCTCTGACTCCAAAGCCCGTGCTCTTTCCACTGAGCCATGCTGCTTCTCCACAGATGTCACAGCTGGGAGGAGGTATGGATAAAGGAAGCAAGTCATGATGATGCAGAAGGGACTGGGAGAAGAGGAAAGGGAAGTTTAGTCAGGAATGGCCTTTTGTAGGATATGTGCCTTCAATAAGACATTGAAGTCAGGAAGAGTAATTGCCTGACAGATATAAGGAATGAGGACAGCAGGGTGATAGAGAAGATCGAGCTGCAGTGAGAAGGTTAGCATTAGATGAGTGAAGTTTGTGGGCTGGGTTGTAGTAGAAGAGTAGTGAGGTAAGGTAGAAGGGGAAAAGGTGAGTCACAGGCTTAATCCTCATTTTACAGGTGAGGCAACTGAAGCCCAGAGAGGTTTGGTGACTTGCCCAGGGTGTCTCAGAAGACAGTTTGCCGAGCTGAAATTGAAACCCAGATCCTCTGGCTCCCAGGCCTGTACTATTTCCACTAGGCCATGCTGATTCATTCATTCAGTCGTATTTATTGAGCGCTTACTGTGAGCAGAGCACTTTACTAAGGGCTTGGAAAGTACAATTTGGCAACCGATAGAGACAGTCCCTACCCAACGATGGGCTGCTCCTCCCTCCTACTTAGACCATGAGCCTCATGTGAGACTAGGACTGTACCTGACCTGATTGTCTTCTTTTTACCCCAGTGCCTGGTGCAGGTAAGCAGTTGACAAATATTACAATTTTTAATGGCATGTATTCAGCACTTATTATGTGCCAAGCTTTGTGCTGAGAGCTGGGGTGGAAACAAGTTAATAGAATGCAGTCCATGTCCCACAAGGGTCTTACAGTCTTAATCGCCACTTTACATATGGATGACTTGTCCAAGGTTGCATGGAGGATGGGTAGTGGACCCAGATTTGGGACCCAGGTCTGTCTGATTTCCAGACCCGTGCTCCATCCACTAGGCCAGGGTGCTTCCCACTTATTATTTTTATTGAGTGCTGAATATTTAGCCCCATGCTTACCAACTCTTTTTCTTGAATAACATAATTTTCTGAACATTGAAAATGATCTTCCAGTTGCTCTGCAAATAAAGCCTGTCTCCAGTTATCTCTGGAACTCAAGCTGTAATTCCCTTCATTTTCTGAATTAGCTTAAACCATCCACAAAGTTGCCTTGCTCTCCATTTTACTTGATATAGGTAGACATGATTTATGGATTTAGAAAGTGTTTTGAGATTCTCAGTAGAAAGGCCTTTCAGTGGAAACTTATGTACATGGCACTTATGTACATATCCATAATTCATTAATTTATATTAATGTATTTCTCCCCTTATAGACTGTAAGCTTGTTGTGGGCAGGCAATGTGACTACCAACTGTTATATTGTGCTCTGCCAAGCTTTTAGTACAGTGTTTTGCACAGGTTAAGCACTCCATAAATACAATTGATTGATTTATTGATTCGTCACTGCTGCCCTAACCTTTGGACAGGGTGTCTCCCAGATGGATATTCCTGAGTGACAAATGTATCTTCTTCGAGGTCACTGATTGTATTCTAATGAGACATATACAACCTCTTGAAGGGAAAGAAACATTTAAGAGAAGTCTGCGTTATGTTATTAGCCTTAAAATACTGGGGTAGAATTTTTTTTGTTTCATTTCTTTTTTTTAATTAATGGAATTTGTTAAGCATTTACTCTATGCGAAGCACTGTACCTAGCACTGGAACAGATGCAAGGCAGTCAGTTTGGACAAAGTCCCTGTCCCACATGGAATTTACAATCTTAATCCCCATTTTACAGATGAGATAACTGAGGCATAGAGAAGTTAAATCGAGTCAAGGTCACACAGCAGGCAAGTGGCAGAGCCGGGATTCGAACAAATCTCGTTCAAATCTATATTATAAATGGTTCCTGAGTTCAGCCATTTTCCCAATTTTTCAGTTAGCAAACCAGTACAGTAGCAAAGTGAACCACAAGGATGGGAGCATGGTGGATGCAAGGGAGCCCCGAACACTGGTAGTGAGAATTCAAAATGAATGGAATAGCTCATCTGTCATGTCATTCACAGTGTTATTTCATTTGCTCTTCCAGTTCTAGTATAAGGTAATCATGTTTTTTGGAGATCCAAGGAGGATGTCTCATGGCGAGACACTGTAGGACCAAAGAAAAAGAAAGTCAGAGAGATATAGAGAAATGGTGAGATGGAGGCAAAAACCTAGAGAGATCTAGAGATGACAGAAGCATGTGACACTCACTTTAACAAATTATCGAATCGGTAGGGTGATGAGTTAGGTACCCAAGTAGCAGTAAGCTGTTGCAGCCAGAAAACAGAGTAGTAGCAGTAATAGTATTTTTTAAACATCTGTTGTGTGCAGAGCACTATAATAAAAGCTAAGAAGGAAGATAAAGGTGAGAATTAGATACAGTCCCTGATTCTCACAGGGTTCAGAGGAGTAAGGGGATTTTGTAACTGGCTTTCATAAATTGCAGCTTGCAGGGCTGTCTGAAACCAGGATCACAGTCCTTAGCTTCACCACATCCACTGGCAACACTGGCACTCTGCCTCCATCTCTTCTTTCTTTTTTTTTACTGGTATTTGTTAAGCACTCACTGTGTGCCAGGAACTGTACTAAGCACTGGAATAGGAACCAGTCCCTTTTCAGAGCATTTAGTTGGCAGAAGACATAAGGGAAGGAGGATGATAACCGAAGATGTTTTGGGTTGATTGGCTAGTTGAGCTTAAAAGCAGACAGATAATATTTCAATAACAAATGTCCAAATGTAAAAAAGCTGCATGAGTTTCCATTGTCTAGTATGCATTTTGTTCTCTGTCTCCCCCTTCTAGACTGTGAGCCCACTGTTGGGTAGGGACTGTCTCTATATGTTGCCAACTTGTACTTCCCAAGCGCTTAGTACAGTGCTCTGCACACAGTAAGTGCTCAATAAATACAACTGATTGATTGATTGCTCCATGGATGAATAGTACCAGGACCACAGAATGATTCTTAAGCCTGCTTTTGCACTTAGGGACAGGATAAAAATGAACTGACCCTACCTTACGTGCTCCAAAACAGTGAATGACATCCTTTCTTGGACTATTAAGATAAATGCAATTTAGGTAACCAGAGCACAGAATAGGATTTTTCATTCTTTTCACTATAGGTGAGTTTTAAAAAGCTGCCTGTTGCCATGTGACAGAAAATAGCATGTCATTTATTTTAGTTCTACCTTAGTGGGTAAAGTTATGAGTCACTATGAAACATGCATCCTTTGAGCACATTTCTCCAAGGATATCCATTGTTGGGTAGGGACCGTCTCTACATGTTGCCAACATGTACTTCCCAAGTGCTTTGAACAGTTCTCTGCACACAGTAAGCGCTCAATAAACATTATTGAATGAATGAATGAATGTTTTAAGATAGATTAAAGAATTGGCATGTGGGTTGGAATATCCAGTTAGTATTCTCACTGGGACTCAGTTTTTTTTTTTTTTTTTTAATTTATGGGTACTTGTTAAGTGCTTGCTATGCACCGAGCGATGTTTTAAACTCTGAGGTCAATACAAGCTAGGCAGGTCGATACAGTCCATGTCCCACATGGGGCTTGGAGTCTTAGTCCCCATTTGACAGATAACTGAGACCTAGAGAAGTGAAGTGACTTGCCCAAGGTCACACATCATATAAGTGGCAGAGTGGGAATTAGAACCTAGGTCCTTCTGACTCCTGGGCCCATGTTCTATCCACTAGGCCAAGCTGCTTCTCTAAATGTAACAATGTTTAGGTATGTCTTGACATTTTGTTAAAATGAAGGTTTACAGCCAATATGGACACTGAGAAGCCCAAATAGATTGATTCTATATCCAAACTTGTTTAAAAAAGGTAATTCTCATCAAAGCACTCAGTAACTTGGACTTTTAATGTTGCTGAAACCAAAAATAAAATATTGAAACCAATTAGCAAAGTGCTAAGCTATTAAAACACACAAAATGCTATACAACTGTTAAAGGTAAAACAGTTGAACCAAAGAAATTGAAAAATAACATAAAGGAGAATTCACTATTTGCGGGGAACAGGTTCATATTACTAGCTATTATAGCTGTACTTATAAAATGCTTTATAGCATGGCATAATTGCAATTATGATAACTATGAAGGCAATTATAATAAAACCAAAAAGTACATCATATCATTCCTTTACCTTGTATTGAAATGATGGCAATACTTATTTCCTGGATCTACCTATGAAAGTTGATATAATTTACAAATATTTTTCTAAACAAAAAAGACAAATACAGACTAAATCATATATTTATTCTCCTTACCTGTTGTAGTATTTCATATATATTAGTTTTCCAGAAAACCCTTAGAGCTTTTTTAACTTACCAAATTGTAAATGAAGTAGAAAAGTAGCGTGCTCTCTGCTCTAAATTGCTCTCCAGAAACTGCAAATGCAAGCAACCATCTAAAATTTCTGCCAGAAGCTTAATAGTAACAAATGATTTTAGTTTACAAGGTCGGAAAACCATTTACTGTAGGATCTGGAAACTGATTCTATCATATTAGTTTCATTTCCCTTTACATTTTAAAATGTGGTTGTTCCTTATTAATCTGCTCTGCACATTACTTTCTCTTCATTTACAATTTGTTTACAGCCCCTTCACCTGGGTCCCTAAAAATTTGTCATCTAGTGAACTGCAAATCAGTTTTCTCACTCCCTCAAGCAGTTTTTATCCCCAAAACATGAAGTTGTTTTCTGCATTTTGTTTCTATGAACTTGTGTATATTTGAAATCCCTAATAGACAATATTCCAGTAACTTCAGGAGCAAAGCTCAACAGACATATATGAATCTGATTTGTTGAAGAGATTGCTCCTAACAAACATTCCTCAATTAATTACCCATAACATGATTCATGTCAACACTTTAATCTCCTCTTATAGTAGTGTAATTGTTAATTTTTGTCCATTCATAGCATCTGTAATTGTTGTTAGTATCATTAAGTGCCATTGAGTCATTTCCAATTCATAGCGACTCCATGGATATATTTTCTCCAGTGTCCTGTCTTCTGCTGTAATCTGTAACCCTTTTAATTGTTCTTCTGATATCATTGTTATGGTCTCTATCCATACAGCTGCTGGTCTGCCTCTTCCATGTTTTCCTTGGACTTTTCCTAGAATTAGGAATTAGTACTCCTGATTATTGTCCAAAATATGCTAATCTAAGTCAAGTCATTTGGCCTTCCAAAGATCACTTTGGCTTAATTTGCTCCAAAATCCATTTGTTTGATTTCAGGGCAGTCCATGGTATACACTCTGTAATTATGCATTCATTCATTTGTATGTTCAATTTAATTTATTTTCTTTCCACTATTTCAAATAACTAGTACAGTATTTTGCATGTAGGTAAGTGTTCAAAAAATACCTTCGATTGATTGTTAATATTTATTAGTTTTTTTCTCACTTTGTTTAAGTAGGCAGGAAATGTGTCCAAGACTTCATTGTACTTGACAAGTGTTTAGTACACTTTGTGTTCAATAGCTACAGTAAATAGCATTACTACTATTAATTTTACTATGAAATATCAGAACAAATAATTTAATATACCTATTTAAATAAGTACTAAGGTAACTTGTTGTGTTGGTACAACTTTTGATGTTGAAAATTAGGGAAGGTTTCATGGAGGAATTGATATTTTAGGAGGGCTTGGGAGGTAGAATAGGTTATATTATCACAGGTATAGCAGGGAAAGAGCTCCAGTTAGGAGAAGTGTGTTGAGGGAGGGGTCAGAGGCAGGACAATTAAGACTGTGAACAGTCAAATGGATTGGCAGGAACTAAGAATTCAAACTGAGAAATCGTGGGTGAAGAGATACAATATGCAAGATGGGAGAGGAAGATGGTGGAGGGCCATGAATCCAATGGTAAGGATCTTCTGCTTCTGTGGAGTGAAATGGAGAAAGACACGTGTCAAGCAACATTTGCTGACAATGACCTAGGAAAATCCATGTTGTATAGATTTAAAAATCCCCAACTGTAAAATGGGAATTCAAAACATGCTTTCCTCTCTACTACTACTGTGAGCTACTAATTGACTTGTATATACTCCAGGACTTACAACAAGTCTTGACCCCATAGTAAGCACTTAATAATAATATTATTATTATTATTACTAGTAGTAATAGTAGTAGTAGTAGTAGTAGTAGTAGTAGTAGTAGTAGTAGTAGCAGCAGCAGCAGCAGGCTGGAAGCTGGGATACCAGTGTGGAGTCTGAAATGATAATCTAACCATGTTATGATTAGGATTTGAACCAAATGGTGGATATTTGAGTGGACAGGAATTAGCAAGTTTGGGAAGTTTGGAAAAAGAGCAAGACATATTTGTACAAATTATTACATTTTCTCTCAAACACTTTGTACAGAGTTCTGCACATAGTAATTGCTCAATTGATTGATCGATTCATTAAAAGTCAATAATGAGTTTAATGAGAGATGGATGGGCAAGCAATAAGGGTTTTTGAGGAGTGGGAAACCATGTGCAGAACAATTTTTTAGAAAAAGGTTATGAGTAGTAGTATGGACTTGGGAGGGGAGAAGCTGAATCAGCAGTTGAATTGCAGTATAGAGAAGAATCAACAGGATTTGGTGACTGTAGGAATCTTTGCTTTGAAAGAGAATGGTTGTGATTGCTTTTGTTCTCAAAAGCCCAGCACCCTGGCTAATTCTTCTTCAATATCAATCAATTAATTAAGCATTTATTCTCTGCAGTGCTTGGGAGAATACAGTATAACATGGGTGGTAGACACATTCCCTACCCGCAATGAGCTTACAGTCTTGAGGGGAATAAGGATGTTAATATAAATAAATTATGACTATGCAAGTGCTGTGAGGCTGAAGGATGGGTGAATAAAGGATGCAAATTTTGGTGCAAAGGTGACACATTATTTCCTTATACTTAGTGCAGTGTTTTGCACACAGAATGTACTTAACTAGAAACAATGTGGCATAGTGGCTGCGGGTTCTAATTCTGGCCATGCCAATTGATAGTGTGACCTTGGGCAAATCACTTAACTTCTGTGCCTCATTTCCCTCAACTGTAAAATGAGAATTCAATAACTGTTCTCACTCCTGCTTCTGCAATTAGTCCCATGTTGGACTATCCCAGCACTTAGAACATTATTTGTTTGACACAGAGCAAATGATGCTATTACTACTGTAACTTTGGCGTGGATATCAAGGAAGACAACCATTACATTGTTTTTCCAAGTATCCTGTTGCCACCAACAGAGACACTACATTGGCTTTTATTGACTAATGGACTGAGCCAGTAAAAATAATGGTAATGTTCTTATAGTATTCACTCTGTAAGTGATGATGATGATGATGATGATGGTGATCATAATGAGGATGGTAAACAGTGATTTATTCCTTACTTTCATGGAGGAATTAAGAATTAATTACTTGGGATACAAAAATACGACACTTCAAATTTGTAACTACAATGAATTTAGAGAAATAAATATGTCACTAAGGTAGGTTACAGTAAGTTCTGGTGCAACGTTCGACCACATTAGAATTCAAATGATTTTATAATCCAGTTTTATAATGACAAGCGTACAATCATTGTGTTATTTATTGAGCACTATTGTGTGCAGCCCATCTCAGGATCACACCTGGAGAGTTTCTAGTACTCTACTAGTCTCATCTTTGGGAGGTAGAGTCAAGCAAAAGCATACCTATTCCATTCCTAGCTTGGACAGTGGTTAGAGGAGTGGAAGGCAATCTGCTATAAGTCAAAACTCACCCGTGCTGGGCAGCAGCACCATGGGAGAGAGTTGAGGGGGGAAACTAAAGTTTACTGCGCAGAAGAAGGCAATGGGCAACCACTTCCATAATTTTACCAAGAAAACTATGGATACACTACCAGAAAGATTACAGATGGAGGTGGGGTGTTCTGGGAGAGATGTGTCCACGGAGTCATTTTGGGTCGGAAACAACTCAACAACATGAGACAAGACTATGTACAGAGGCCTGAACTAAGCACTTGGGAGAGTACAATTCAATAGAGTTGATATATGTGATCCCTGCCCACAAGGAGTTTGCAGTCTCTAGGGAGATACAGGCTTTACATTCTATTATGGGATTACTGTTAGGGGAAATGGTAGAGTGCCCACATCACTCCTACAAAATATATGTACATATCTTTGGGTATATTCCACTGCTTTTTCGTGTCTGTAATTTATTTAAATGTCTGTCTCCTATGCTAGATTGTAAACTCCTGCGAGTTATGTCTACTAGTTCTGTTGTACTCTCCTAAATACATACTTGTATTGCATACTGTAAGTGCTTAATAAATGCTATTGATCGAGTGATTATGGATCTGGGTATATTTATGTGCCACAGCATCTAATGAAGCTCTCTGCAGATTGCAGATGTAAATGTCATAGTTTTTAATCTCAGAATAGAATCTATTATATGATGTGACTCAATATTTTACCCCAAAAGGTCCACTGAAAATTCACTTTGTTATTTGTTAAGGGCCCACCATGTTTCAATCACTGTACTAAGTGTTGGATAGATACAAGATAATCAGGTCAGACACAATCTCTGTCCCACA
Source organism: Tachyglossus aculeatus (assembly GCF_015852505.1). NCBI lineage: Eukaryota > Metazoa > Chordata > Mammalia > Monotremata > Tachyglossidae > Tachyglossus > Tachyglossus aculeatus. The sequence continues at coordinate 118,365,076 of NC_052067.1, forward strand.
TGGAACTCAAGGTCTATATAGTAGAGAAAGCAGATATTTTATCCAAATTTTTACAAGTGAGGGAACTGAGGCACAGGGCAGTTAAAGTAAGTTGCCCAAGGTTGATACAGCAGGCAAGTGGCAGAGCCAAAATTAGAATCTAGGTCCTTACAGTACTTGCCTCTTAGTAAATGTTTAACAAAGTGGCACAGTCATTTTTCAGAAGTCCTTTGGAAGCAAAAGCCTGAATTCCATTTTGTAATTGGTTCTATTCTTATCTAAACCCATGGTCTTTCCACTAGACCATAGTGCTTCTCATATAGAAAATTGTACACAATTGTGACAAGCTAGGTCTATTGCCTCCTGCTTCCTCTTCATTCATTCATTCATTCATTCAATCGTATTTTTTGAGTGCTTACTACTACTACTAATAATGATGGCATTTGTTAAGTGCTAACTATGTGCAAAGCACTGTTCTAAGTGCTGGGGGTGCTACAAGATAATCAGGTTGTCTCACTTGGGGCTCACAGTCTTAATCCCCATTTTACAGATGAGGTAACTGAGGCACAGAGAAGTTAAAGGACTTGCTTAAAGTCACACAGTCGACAAGTGGCAAAGACAGGATTAGAACCCATGACCTCTGACTCCCAAGCCCAGGCTCTTTCCACTGAGCAGCACTGCTTCTCTGTACATTTTGGTGTTTGTGAAGTACTTACTATGTATTAAATGCTGGATTAGATAACAAACCCTATCCCATAAAGGGCTCACTATATATTTTATTCATATTATTCAAATCATAAAACTGAGGCCCAGTCCAGAGAGATTAAGTCTCTTTGCCCAAGGTCACATTAGTAGACCAGAGGAGGAGCGGGGCCTCAAACCTAATTGTCCTGTGCTACCTGTTATTCTGTAGAGACTAATCTTCTGGGCTAGTTTAATATGAAATTGTAATGTAATTGCACCTTATTTATGGTTCAAGATATTTTTCAGTAGCCTGTTCTTGCAGCTTGCGTGTTCCGAGTTAGATACAAGATAATCAGTATGGACAGAGTCCCTGTCCCATGAGGCTCATAGTCTCAGTAGAAGGGAGTAGGATTTTAATCCCATTTTAAAGATAAGGAAACTGAGGCACAGGGAAGTTAAAGTGACTTACCCAAGGTCACCCAGCAGGCATGTGGCAGAGCTGGGATTCGAATACATTTCCAACAACTCCCAGGCCCATGCACTTTCCACTAGGTCACTAGTAATCTGTCTAGATTCTTGCAGAAAATGGAAAATCATGAAACATAATGGTCTTTTCCACAGTTTACTCACCATTTGTTGACTATTTATTTATTTGTCTATTTATTTAAATTAATATTTGTCTCTTCTGCTAAACTGCGAGTTCGTTGTGGGCAGGGAATGTGTTTGATGTTATATTGTACTCTCCCAAGTGCTTAGTACAGTGATATGCACACAGTAAGCACTCAATAAATGTGCTTATTAATAATAATAATAATAATAATAATAATAATAACGATAATAATATGTGGGTTTGATCTTTAAAGGGGAAGGTGCACTTCTAGGTAGAGTGCAGGAATACACTTAATACTCTTTTTCCAATGTGATTTTTTACTATGATACCCCTTTTAAAAACACACCACACCATGAACACCTTGTTAAAAGTTGTTTTTAGGGACTCTGTTTTTAGTTTATTTTTTAAGATATTAATGTGTACCACTTACTATTAGAGTTCTGGCTGGACAGTTGGTCCTGAATAGCAATGAGAGAAGAAACCAGTGGTATATGAGCTAGGGTGCCATTCTGAGGGAGAAAAGGTATTAGGTGTGTGGTGGGGGGATGGATGGAAGGACAGAAAGAGACAAAGAACAGAAGGAGAAGAGTTTAATATTTTAACAGCCCTTGCCTTTTTCCTTCTCTTGCTGGCTACCTGCAGAATTTGTACCTGCACCATACTCAATATCTAGTTTGACAGACAGCTGGACATTTTCTCTGGCTAATCCATTACAGTTTCTTTATTCCCCAGTATGATATTTTGACTGCTTAGCATAGCTTAGCATAGATAAAAATATATTTTCAAAATGTATTAAGAATAGACCTCTTCTATTACTTCCTTATTGCATTCTTATTAAGGTTTCTGTCTGAATAGAAAGTGAAAGATAACACTTTGAAAATTAAGTAGTGTATTTACTATGTCTAAATATATTTTTTTAAAATAATATTTATTAAGCACTCACTATGCGCCAAGCATTACACTAAACACCGAGTTAGATACAAGATAATCAGTTTGGACTCAGTCCCTGTCTTACATGGAGGTCATAAGTGAGAGGGAGTAGGATTGAACCATATTTTACAGATAACAAAACTAAGGCACAGATAAATTAAGTGACTTACCCAAGGTTACCTAACAGGTCAAATAGCAGAGCTGGGATTAGAAGCAAGGTCCTCTGACTCCCACACTTTCCATTAGGCAGCACTGCTTCCCTAGTTCAAACTCTCTTATCATTAGTATATACTAATGATCTTCTTTCATCTTACAACCATATTTATTGTGTTTTAGTGTTTTAGTAGATCAATGTGGTTTTGATCTTTTTTTTTGTTTTTCATGAATAAATCAATACACTTCAAATTATTAACTTTGAAAAACTATAATCATTCCTTCACTTAGCGAGGCTGTGTACTGGTTAGCATTCAGTTGTTTCAATGAAAAAAAACATATGCACAGGCATATACACACACACACAGTGAGGTTTATTTCTCACATAGAATCCTTGTTGTGTGATTCAGGTTTTTTGCTTGATCATTATTCAGCTTCCAGTTAATCTTCTCCAGAATGGCTGCAAAGGAAGGATGGAGCAGTAGGGTCTGCTCTCTCCTCACAAAAGCCCCAAGGCAATAGTAGTAGTACTAGTAGTAGTAGTAGTAGTAGTAGTAATAATGGCATTCATTAAATGCTTACTATGTGTAAAGCACTGTTCTAAGCACTGGGAGATACAAGGTGATCAGGTTGTCCCACGTGGGGCTCACAGTCTTAATCCCCATTTTATAGATGAGGTAACTGAGGCCCAGGGAAGTTGTGACTTGCCCAAAGTCTCACAGTTGACATTTGGCATAGCCGGGATTTAAACCCATGACCTCTGGCTCCAAAGCCTGTGATCTTTCCACTGAGCCATGCTGCTTCTCTAGTAGTAATAGTTGTTGCAATAGTATTTACTAAGCACTTAATGTACGGGAATTTAACATGAATCCTGTCTTTCATAGGTACACAATCTATGAATAAAAGGAGAAGGAGCAGAGCAGTGAAATATTAAAGCATGAAAACAGCATAAAAGACATCAACAGATGCATAATGGTCACAAAATGAAAACAAAAATAAGTAGAATTCCGTAGCTAGAGGCAAAGTTTCAGGCTTCTTATGGCTCAGAATTCAAGGCACAACATCGCCACATAAACCACTACTATAGCCACTACGTTTCCCGAATTTTTATGGAGACCTCATGCTGCAGTTCCTTTTCTCTTTCCTGTTAGGGTGGTAGAAGTCAGGAAAGGATGGGGTCTTCTCAGTGGGCAGAGGAGAGCTGGTGCTGGTCGCTGAGGAGAACAGTGAGATTAGCTGTCAAATGGAAGGGATGCCTATATTACAATCAGAGCAAGACCACTGAGCTCCCACACCTTCAGGTTTTCTAGCTGTATCTTCTCTGGGATACCAAAAGGAGAGTGAATTGGCAACATGTGATCTTTTCACCTTCCAGAACATTGGAAAGTCTCTGGCCGCTATTGCCTTAGCCCAGATCTACAGGATACCACAATCCAAAAACCTCATTCCCATGTGGTTGGTTGTCAAGATAGTAGATTTTATGTCTTGATTATGGGGGATCATTAATAGTTCTCAGTATGATGCTTCTTCACTATCAGTAGGACCTCAAAAATAACAGTGATGGTGACGATAACATTGATAAAGACAGGGAAGGAGAGAGGAATAAGTGGAAGACTTAGTGAAGGCATAGAAAGTTGAGTGGGCACTTGAGGAGAAACTGTTTTCTATTTGTATTGTGGTTTCCCAGATGTATAGTAAATTGTTCTGCACACAGTATGTGCTATATAAATATGATGGAATGAATGGATGCATTTACCAATCCTGTCTGTTTTTATGGTATTTGTTAAGCACTTACTGTACTTATCACTGGGGAGATACAAGCTTATCAGGTTGGGTATTATCTGTAATTTTATTCATTTGTGTTGATGTCTGTCTGCCCCCCTCTAGACTGTGAGCTCATTATGGGCAGGGTTTTTCGTTGTTTATTGTTGTATTGTAATTTCTCCAGCACTTAGAACAGTGCTCTGTGCACAGTAATTGCTTAATAAATATGATTGAATGAATGAATGAATGAAACAGTCCCTGCCCCACGTAAAGCTCACTGTCTTAAACCCCATTTTATAGATGAGGTAACTAACTGAAGCACAGTGAAGTGACTTGCCCAAGGTCTCTCAGACAGTGTGTGTTGGGAGCCAGGATTGGAACCCATGTCCTTCTGACTTCCAGACATGCTATATCCACTAGGCTATGTGGCTTTTTATATTGTCATATAGTCTTCTCCAGTTCTGTTTCTCTCAGCATTGTACCATTATTTCTCTCATTCCTACTGCTCCAGGGCCAGACTTGAGGCTCCCCATTATCGAATTCAAGAACCTGGGAGAGCATGCTGTCAAGAAATGCCAGAAAAAGAAGAAAAATAATAATAATAATTGGCATTTGTTAAGCGCTTACTATGTGCAAAGCACTGTTCTAAGCACTGGGGAGGATACAGGGTGATCAGGTGTCCCATGTGGGGCTCACAGTCTTAATCCCCATTTTACAGATGAGGTAACTGAGGCCCAGAGAAGTGAAGTGACTTGCCCAAGATCACACAGCAGACATGCGGTGGAGTCGGAATTCGAACCCATGACCTCTGACTCCAAAGCCTGTGCTCTTTCCACTGAGCCACGCTGCTTCTCTAAGTTAAAGAAGAGAAATTAAAGTAGATGGGGAAAGGGGAGTGGAAAGCAGATTGATGAGGAGAGTTTCTGGCACTGGAAAATGAAAGAGTATGTAATCTGGCAGTGTAAGTTTATTGTGAACATTTGAAATGTTCTCATATTTAATTCCACCTTGTGTTTTTGTTGGTTTTTGTTTTTGTTTTTCGCTTTTTTGGTAAAGGGAAGGATAATTACAAGACTGGCAAAGTATTCAGTCTTCTTCCTAATAAATTAAGCTCAAGGACAAGGAACTGTGGAAACAAAAGACTATAGATTTATCATTCCTCAGAGTACATTCAACTATGTGTATTTCTTATGATGCATTTTCCTCAGAGAGCACTATTTCCTTTGCATATACAAGAACAAATTTGTGAAATCCAATACCCTATTGAGCAGTTGAGCTTTAAAGGGATGCTAATGAGCCACCTACCAAATCGGCAAACCTGATTGCTAATGCAAAATGGATTGTTCACAAAAATTGATTAAAATAAGGCATTTATTGCTTTCTTTGCTTTCTAAATGACAACAGATATAAAAGGGTGATAGCAAGACTCCCATCTGAAATTTTCATGCCTAAACCCCAAAACAAATGAGAAGGAAATGACAAAACAGTAAAATTACACAATATTTCAGATGATAAATTGATTTAATATGTGTCAGTACCCAAATATTAAATAATTGGAAAAATTTGATTTGTTTTTATAATATGTAAGTTGCATATACATAATGAATCTAATGTTCTATTGAGAAAAGTTTATACAAAAAAAAATACTTAAAAAATTATCAGGCTGCTCATTGCACCACAGGCTGGAAACACAACAAATCTGGTATGTCTTCTGATATGGCTCTTGTAATGTGTACATCTGCCATGTTGCAAGAACCATATAGCTCTGTGTCAGAGGACATGCAGAAGAGCTAGTCTGATCTCCAACTGGATGCTCAATAAATAGTATTACTATAGGATGTTTGCCGTGTCACCCAACAAGTTATACATCAGGCCACATATGGAAAATCCTAACTAAGCTCATCAAAACACAGAACTTAAAGCCGTCACAAAATTTGATTAAGTATGATACTGGCCAGATTGCACAGATGGGTACAGAGATAACAAACAGAATAAAATAGTCAGCATGGCTTCATGCAAACTGCATAAATTTGAGTGGCAACATTGAGGCATTAAATTCCATACAAATCGGATTACCTACTAAGCTATGTTAATGTCTAGCAAATTCCTGGTAGTGGTAGTTTTTTTGTTGTCACTCTACTTACAGAAATACTAAGTGACCCATAACAGCCCACAAAGAGCTTTAACTTCTAAATGATTTGAGAATATCTACTCCAGAAGACACAGACAGCTAGCTTCTTTAGTATTTTATTTGTCACCTATGATGATGACTACTCACTGTGTTCAGACCACTGTACTAAGCACTTGAGTGAGTGCAGTACAATAGAGTTGGTAGATATGTTCCCTAACCATAACGATCTTACAGTCTCAGAGGAGGAAACTGATATTAAAATAAATCATAGATCTACGCATATGTGCTGAGGGACTGAGGGTGGGTTTAAAGTCAAGTACTTAAAGAGTACAGATAAAAGTTCATAGGTGAGGTAAAAGGGAGAGGGAAAAGGGGAAATGAAGGCTTCGACAGGAAAAGCTTCTTGGAGGAGATATGATTGTGATAATCCTTTGAAGGTGGTAGAGTCATGGTTTGTTGTATATGAAGTGGGAGATAGTACCCGGGAATGGGGGGGAAGATGAGGAGTTCTGTTTTTGACATGTTATGTTTGAGTTGGAGGGACATCTGAGTAGTGCTGTCCGGGGGACAGGAGGAAATTCGAATGCGGAGAAGGAGAGACATCAGGACCAGAGAGATGATTTGGGAATCATCTGCATAGAGATGGTAGGTGAAGCCATGGAAGCAAATGAGTTCCTCAGGCGAGTGTTTATAGATGGGCAGTAGAAGGGGATCCAGAACTAAGTTTTGAGGGATTCCTACAGAAAGAAGGTGGAGAGCAGAGGAGAAGCCAGTGAAAGAAACTGAGAAGAATTCTATGAAATAGAACCAACAGCAAGTGACAGGGCAAGATTATCAGTTAGTCATATTTATTGAGCACTTACTATGTACAGGGCACTGTACTAAGCACATGGGAGAGTGCACTATAACAGTATAACTGATACATTCCCTGCCCACAATGATCTCTTGGGATGCAGTGGGTTCACCAGCAATGAACTAATGCTTATAGTAATATAGCTCTGCTGAATTCCCCCTGTAGACTAAAACCTTCTTGTGGGAAGTGATTACATCTATCAGCTTTGGTATGTTGTGCTTTCACAAGCACATATTACAGTAAAAGATCATTGAATGCTATGGATTGAGTGATTGACTGCTGGATAGAATAGGTGAGAGGTATGGATGATATCAGGATACCTATGCATCTTTTCCTTGGTTAACTAAATGGAAGTACCTGCAATACCTATGGGGGGTGGGAGTTGAAAAAAATTGATGAATAGACAAAGTGAAGTACACTCTTATTATATTTGCTATAACAATCTATTTTTGAGAAACCACTAAAGCAGATAGACCAAATAGACTGGTGTCATCAATAGAGAGAATAATTTCCCTCCTGGGCAAATTCTTTAAAGACTCAAAAACAGACAAAGTTTCTGAAAAGCAGCATGACCTACTGGAAATTGCACATGCCTATAAATCAGGGAATCTGAGTTCTAATGCCACCTTTACCTTGCCTATTATGTGGCCTTGGGAAAGTCATTTAGTTTGTGCATCAGTTTCTTCAACTGTAGAATGGGGATTAAATGCCTATTCTCCTTCCAGTCTAGACTGTAAGCCCCATGTCGGACAGAGACTGTGTCTGACCTGACTATCTTATATCTGCCACAGTGTTTGGCACATAGTAAATGCTTAACAAGTGCCACAATTATCATCATTACGTGGAAGGAATAATAATAATAATAATAATAATGGCATTTATTAAGCACTTACTATGTGCAAAGCACTGTTCTAAGCGCTGGGAAGGGTACAAGGTGATCAGGTTTTCTCACAGGGGGCTCACATTCTTCATCTCCATTTTACAGATGAGGTAACTGAGGCACAGAGAAGTGAAGTGATGTGCTCAAAGTCACACAGCTGATAAGTGATGGAGTCGGGATTCAAACCCATGCCCTCTGACTCCAAAGCCCGTGCTCTTTCCACTGATCCATGCTTCTTCTCCTAAGGGATCTATGCTTTAGTACAAGAAATGCATCAGGATATGCTCACTGACCAAACTAAGTAGCCATGAATGCATAAATGAATAGGTATTGATTGTGAGTAGGGTCATCCTCAAAAATGAAAGATAAATGTGTGTATGCCAATGATAATAGTTATTATTAAATTACTAGAAAAGTACTAATTTTAGTATTTTTCTAAGTAATAATTTAAGAATATAACAGATATTCTCTATGGTAACTATCAGGGAGATCAAAACTATTTGTAGCAGTAATATATTTTTTTGGAAAAAATATTTACTTTAATAGCACATTTTTATATTTTTCAGGTAAAAAATATAAGCTTCTCAATTTGCATTCAATTCCTTTGGATTTGAGGCTCAAATTGTATTTGCAATCAACTTTTTACTTAGGCTTATTTGTTGAGTGCCTACTAATAGAATAAGCAAACATGATCCCTGTTCTCGAGGAGTATTCAATTTAACAATGGAGACAAACACTAAAATAAACTAGAGAGAAGAGAAAGTAATGGAAAAAGAAAGTGCATAAGTGCTCAGTGTAGTGCTCTGCAAACAGTGAATACTCTTTAAATCCATTCTGCTTCATATGTGTAACCCAAAAGCTCGGGTAGTACAGAAGTACTGAAATGGCATTGTAATTACATGGTTTGGAGCCCTGAGAAATTAATTTGTGAAGGCCTCCTGGAGGAGGATTTGATGATGTACTAAATATGGTGGTTGAAAGAGAATCAACCAACCAATCTTATTTATTGAGCGCTGACTGTGTGCAGAGTAGTGCACTAAGCGTTTGGGAGAATACAATACAATGTAACAGAGTAATTACACATTCCCTTTCCACAGGAGCTTTTAGTCTAGAGGGGAGACAGACATTAATGTGAATAAATAAATTACAGTGCAGTGGGGCTGAGGGGAAGTGTGAATAAAGGGAGAAAATCAGGGCACTGCGGAAGGTGGGGAATTGAGTGTTCAAAGGGCTTCTATGGTGGGGAGAGTAATTTAATGAAGAGGCAAGGTGTTCCAGGAAAGAGGTGTGATGTGAGCAAGAGGTCAGTGGTAACATAGATAAGATCTATGAGGAGAGACCACAGACAGGGAGGTAAGTAAGGAGACTCTGATACTGTAATCAATGTAGAATAATTAATTAATAAATAATGGCATTTGTTAAGTGCTTACTATGTGCCAAGCACTGTTCCAAGCACTGGGGTAGATACAAGGTTATCAGGTTGTCCCACATAGTAATCCCCATTGTACAGATGAGGTAACTGAAGCACAGAGAAGTTAAGTGGCTTGCCCAAGGTCACACAGCAGACAAATGGTGGGAGCTGGGATTAGAAACCATGTCCTCTGAATCCCAAGCCCATGCTCTTTCCACTGTGACATTTTTTTCTAGAATAGGATGTTCTATTCTAGAATAGGATAAACACCTGGATAATTGTGATAGTTTGGCTGAGAGGAAAGAGTGGGTTTTAGTGATGTTGTAAAGGTTGAACGGACAGAATTTAGTGATAGGTTTAATATGTGGGTTGAATGGGTGACATGAGTCAAGGATTCAAAAATACTCTAGGGCATTTGTTAAGCATTTACTAGGTGTCAAGCACTGTTTGAAGCCCTGGGGTAGATAACACTTAATCAGATTCTGGAAGCACATGCCTAATTATGATTTTCAGTCCTCATTCAAAATGGACTTTTATTTTAATTTTTACAGCAGTGGAGAGCAGTGAAACCCACATTGCTTTGGATGATTTTTGTTTTTGATTAAAGATCGTGATTAATAATAATAATGGTATTTGTTAAGTGCTTACTATGTGCAAAGCACTTTTCTAAGTGCTGGGGAGGGATACAAGGTAATCAGGTGGGGCTCACAGTCTTAATACCCATTTTACAGATGAGGTAACTGAGGCACAGAGAAGTTATGGGACTTGCTTAAAGTCACACAGCTGACAAGTGGCAGAGCCAGGATTAGAACCCATGACCTCTGACTCCCAAGCCTGGGCTCTTTCCCCTGAGCCACGCTGCTTCTCTAATTAGATTAGATAAGATCTATTAGAAAAGAAACATGAGATGCAGCATGGTATATTGGGTAGAACATGAGCCTTGGAGTCTGAAGCGCACGGGTTCTAATTCCAACACTGCCACTTGTCTGCTGTGTGACCTTGGCAAGTCACTTCACTTCTCTGTACCGCAGTTACCTCATCTATAAAATGGGGATTGAGACTGTGAGCCTTATGTGGGCCAGAATCTGTATCCAACCCAATTTGCTTGTCTCCACCCCAGTGCTCAGTACAGTTCCTGGCACATAGTAAACATTTAACAAATAACATCATAATTATTATTATTGCTATTATATTAGATAGAATATGGAAAGATAGAAAAATAGAACAAATACAGAATTTGGTTATGTCAGAGTGCAATAATACCCATGCATAAATGGACTTCAGTAAATACGTTTCCACCCAATAATAATAAAAATAATAATAATCATAATTATGGGACATGTTAAGCACTTTCTATGTGCCAAGCACTGGGGTAGATACAAGTTAATCAGCTCAGAAACAGTCCATGTCCCTCATGGGGCTCACACTCTTAATCCCCATTTTACAGATGAGGAAACTGAGGCCCAGAGACGTGAAATCACTTGCCCAAGACACACAGCAGGCATGTGGCAGAGTCAGGATTAGAACCCAGGTCCTTAGGATTTCCAGGCCCATGCTCTATCCATAAAGCCACTCTGCTTCTCACTAAACCACGCTGCTTCTGATAGGTCGGTTAGTTATTCTTCATTTGTATGGTGGTCCTGAAAAGGAGTGTTACTTAATAAATCCTGGTGTATCAAATTAAATCTACTCATAGAATGTTTAAATGTATCACAAAAATCCATGTTGTAAATCTCCTGAGCCACAGTTCTCCCCTTGGATATGTACAAATCAAATTTTTGCCTTTAATGGAATAATTTATTCTACTATTTTTCCTAATAGGTCATTAATGGTAAGCTGAATAGTAAGTCACAAAAAGCAAAATTTAATAGGATAATTGCTTATAACAAAATAAAATCTTCCATCTGTATAAAAAATGCATGTGAATGAAATGTCTGTGAGGTGAAGCATTATCAACTTGATTCAATTTTGCATTGTCATTTATATTGAATGAAACAATATAGGTTGCTATAGTGATTTAGTTCCTACAGAAAATATTTTTGGTTTTGTTTGCATTTTTTAGTTTTGTTTTGCAGCAAATATTGCATTAATTCATTCACTCATTCACTCATATCTATTAAGCGCTTATTATGTGTAGAGCAGTATACTCAGCACTTGGGAAAGTACAATACAACAAAAAACAGTGACAATCCCTGCCCACAGGGAGCTCACAGACTGGGAGCAGCAGAGGACTGACATCAATGCAAATAAACAGACATCAATACAATAAATGCAATTACAGATATATACATAAGTATTGCATTTACTTCATGGCCAGATAATTCAAATCCTGTTCTTAGAAAGAACAGCTGCTAATGCTATCAGATGGTGTCAAGAGAAAGGACTAAAAGAAAACAAAAGAATCACTAACCAGATTATCATTAATGATTTGTGCATTTGAGAAACAGCGTGGCTTAGTGGGAAGGGCACATGCTTGGGAGTCAGAGGTCATGGATTTGAATCCCCACTCTGCCACTTGTCAGCTATATGATTTTGGGCAAGTCACTTAACTTCTCTGTGCCTCAGTTACCTCATCTGTAAAATGGGGATTAAGACTGTGAGCCCCATGTGGGACAACCTGATAACTTGTATCTACCCCTGTGCTTAGAACAGTGCTGGGTACATAGTAAGCGGTTAACAAATGCCATCATTACTATCATTGTTATTATTATTATTGTTATTATTATTATCATTGCCAAGATCCGCTCTTTCTTCTCCATCCAAATCGCTACCCTGCTCGTTCAAGCTCTTATCCTATCCCATCTGGACTACTGTATCAGCCTCCTCTCCAATCTCCCATCCTCTTGTCTCTCCCCACTTCAATCCATACTTCACACCGCTGCCCAGATTGTATTTGTTCAGAAACGCTCTGGGCATGTTACTCCCCTCCTCAAAAATCTCCAGTGGCTACCAATCAACCTACGCATCAAGCAGAAACTCCTCACCCTGGGCTTCAAGGCTCTCCATCACCTCGCCCCCTCCTACCTCACCTCCCTTCTCTTCTTCTACAGCCCAGCCTGCACCCTCTGCTCCTCTGCCGCTAATCTCCTCACTGTGCCTCGCTCTCGCCTGTCCCACTGTCGACCCCCGGCCCACGTCAACCCCCGGGCCTGAAATGCCCTCCCTACCCACATCTGCCAAGCTACCTCTCTTCTTCCCTTCAAGGCCCTACTGAGAGCTCACCTCCTCCATGAGGCCTTCCCAGATTGAACCCCCTCCTTCATCTCCCCCTCCGCCCCTCTCTATCCCCCCGCCTTACCTCCTTCCCTTCCCCACAGCACCTGTATATATGTATATATGTTTGTACGTATTTATTACTCTATTTATTTATTTTACTTGTACATATCTATTCTATATTTTTTATTTTGTTAATATGTTTTGTTTTGTTCTCTGTCTCCCCCTTCTGGACTGTGAGCCCATTGTTGGGTAGGGACCATCTCTATATGTTGCCGATTTGTACTTCCCAAGTGCTTAGTACAATGCTCTGCACACAGTAAGCACTCAATAAATACGATTGATTGATTGATTGATTATTATCTCAGTGTTTTGGACAGTAGGTTGTTCTCAGAAGTGAGAATAATCCTGCCACTTGTGGCCTATTGAAAAGAGCATGATCCAGAGAGTGAGGGGACCTGGCTGATACCAATTCTGCCACTTTACTGCTGTGTGACCTTAACTCTCCCAGGCCTAAGTTTCCTCATCTGCAAATTGGGGATTAAATTACTGTTATCTTCCTCCTTAGATGGTGAACCCCATGTGGAACAGAGCCTGTTTCCAACCTGATTAACTTGCATTTACTCCAGAGCTCACTACAGTAACTTCGTACCTAATAGATGCCTAACAAATGCCACAACAATCATTCAATCATCAATTGTATTTTTTGAGTACTTACTGTTTGCGTAGCACTGTACTAAGAACTTGGGAGAGCTCAATATAACGGATTTGGTAGACATGTTCCCTGCCCGCGAGGAGTTTACCATCTAGAAGGGGAGACAGTACAGTGCTCTTCATTCAGTAAGTGCTAAATAATATGACTGATTGTTTGAGTGATTGATGGTTAAGGACCATAGCCTAGTGGGAAGAGCACAGGCCTGGATTTCAGAGGACCTGGATTCCAATTCTGGCTCTGCCATGTGTCCACCCTGTGACCTTTGGCAAGTAATTTACCATCCTGTGCTTGTTACTTCATCTGTAAAAACCACTCTTTCCTCTCCATCCAAAGTGCTACCACATTATCCAGGCAATGATTCTATCCCACCTTGATTACTCTAGACTATAAACTCATTGTGGGCAGGGAATTTGTCTGTTATTATATTGTACTCTCCCAGTGCTTAGTGCGGTGCTTTGCACACAGTAAGAGCTCAGTAAATATGATTAAGTGAATGAATTAATCACTGTACCTGCCTCTTTGCTGATTTCCTGTCTCTGGTCTCTCCCCACTCCAGTCCACTTCACCGTACTGCCCAGATTATTTTTTCTACAAAAACATTGTCTGTGTTGCCCCAATTCTCATGAACCTCCAGTAATTGTTCATCCACCTCTGCATCAAACAAAAACTCCTTATCATAGGTTTTAAAGCATTCAATCACCTTGCCTCCTCTTACCTTACCTCCTTGATTTACTACTACATGATCATGGGTTCAAATCCCACCTCCACCAGTTGTCAGCTGTGTGACTTTGGGAAAGTCACTTAACTTCTCTGTACCTCAGTTACCTCATCTGTAAAATGGGGATTAGGACTGTGAGCCCCCCTGTAGGACAACCTGATCACCTTGTAACACCCACCCAGTGCTTAGAACAGTGCTTTGCACATGGTAAACTCTTAATAAATGCCATTATTATTATTACTACAACCCAGCCCACACACTTGCTCCTATAATGCCAACCTACTCAATGTACCTCAGTGTCATCTATCTCGCCACTGACTCTCGCCCACATCCTGCTTCTAGTCTTGAATGCCCTCCACCTTCAGACCCAATGGATAATCTCTCTCCCTATCTTCAAAGCCTTATTTAAAAGCACATCTCCTCAAAGAGACATTCCCTAACTAATTCTTCTTCTCCCTTTCCCTTCTGTGTCACCCTTGTGCTTGGTTTTGCCTCCTCATTCACACCTCCCTCAGCCCCACAGCCCTTAAGTGTGTATCCATAATATATTTGTTCATAATGATATCTGTATCTCCTTCTGTAAGCTTACTGTGGTAGGGATTGAATCTACCAATCTATTACATTATACTCTCCCAAGTGCCTAGTACAGTGCTCCGCATTCAGTAAGTGCTCAATAATATGATTGATTGATTGTTTGATTGTTGGAGAAGGACCATAGTCTAGTGGAAAGAGCACAGGTCTGGAAGAAAGAGGACCTGGATTCCAATTCTGGCTCTGTCACGTGTCCACAGTGTGACCTCTGGCAAGTAATTTAACATCCTGTGCCTCAGTTATGTCAACTGTAAAATGGAAATTAAATATAGTCCCTCCTAATTGGACTGTGAGCCCATGTGAGATAGGGACTGTGTCCAACCTGATTAACTTATATCTATCCCAGAGTTTAGAACAGTGCATGGAACATAGTAAGCACTTAAAAGTGCAATAATTATTACGTGAAGGGCAAGAGAAGTGGAGGAAAAGGCAAGATGTGGGCAAAGAGTCATTGGAAATATAGACAAGATCAAGATATAGTGAGTACTTTGGTGTTACAGAGAAATGAGTATGCTAAAATGTAGTAGGAAAGAGGCAAGATCAGAAGGAATGTGATCAATGGTTTAAAGCCAATGATGAGTTTTGGTTTGATGTGGAAGTGGATGGGCAGTGAAGAGAGACAGGAAGTAGGGAGGTTATTGCAGAAGCTGATGCAGAAGTCAAGGTGGCATAGAATAAGTGCTTGGTAGTAGCAGTTTGAATGGAGATGAAGGTTAGATTTTAGGGAATTGTGAAGATAGAACCCACAGGTTTTGGCGACATTGAATATGTGGGTTGAATCATAGAGATGAGTCAAGGGTAATCCCATGTGTGTTGGCTTTTTTTAATGGTATCTATTAAGTGCTTACTATGCATCAGGCACTGTATAAAGTGCTGTGATAGATACCAGTTAATCAGGTTGGACAAGGTTCATGTCCCACAAGAGGCTCACAGTCTTAATCCCAGTTTTACAGATGAGGTAACTGAAGCACAGAGAAGTAAAGTGACTTGTCCAAGGTCACACAGACAAGAATGATGGCGGTACTGTCTAGATTTATGGGAAAGTTAGCGAGAAGATACGGTTTGAGTGAGAAGATAAGGAGTTCTGTTTTGTACATGTTGTACATGTTTTGTATGTGTTAAGTATGAGGTGTTGGTGGGACAGCCAACTAGCGATGTCTTGAAGGCTGGAGGAGAAAAACAAGGGAAAGATCAGGGCTAGAGATGGAGATTAGGGAATCCTCCGCAAAGAGATAGTAGTTAAAGCCGTGGGAACAAATGAGTTCTCTAAGGGAGTGGGTATAGTTGGCCAATAGAAGGAGATCCAAAACTGAGCTTTGAAGAACTCCCACTGTTAGGGGATGTGAGGCAGAGGTGGAGTCCACAAAAGAGATGGAGAATGAGTGGCCAGAGAAAAAAGAATAGAACCAGGAGAAGTCAGCGTCAGTGAAGCCAAAGTTAGTGTTTCTAGGAGAAGGAGGTTGTCTACAGTGTTGAGAGTAAGAGGGAGCAAGGTGATTGACTGCTTTAAAGCCAATGGGCAGCCACTGGAGGTTCTTAAAGATTGGGAAAATATGGATTGAATGGCTTTGAAGATAAATGAACTGGGCAGCAAAAGTGTAGTATGGACTGGAGTGGGGAGAGACAGGAGGCAGGGAAGTCAGCAAGGAGGTTGAAGCAGTAGTAATCAAGATGGGATAAAATAAGTGCTTGGATTAATGTGGTAGCAGTTTGGATGGCAAGGAAAGAATGGATAGTGACATTGTGAAGGTTGAACCAACAGGATTTGGTGACAGATTGAGTATGTGGGTTATGTGAGAGAGATGAGCCAAGGATAATACCAAGATAAAGGGCCTGTGAGGCAGGGAGAATGGTGGTGCTGTGTACAGTGATGGGAAAATCACGGGGAGGGCAGGGTTTGGATGGAAAGGTAAGGATTTCTGTTTTAGACTTGTAGATTTTGAAGTGTCAATAGGACATCCAAGTAGAATGTCCTTAAAGCAGGAGAAAATATGAAATGGCAGAGATGGAGAATGATCAGGTTTGGAGATGTAGATTTGGAAATCATGTGCATAGAGATAGTAGTTGGCGCCATGGGAGCGAATGAGTTCTTAAAGAGACTGGGTGTAAGTGAAGAATAGAAAGGGACCCAGAACTGAGCCTTGAGGGAATCCCTAAGTTTGGAAATGTGAGGAACCGTAGAAGTTGATGAAAGTGATTGAGGAGGAGTGGCCAGAGGATTAGGAGGAGAATAAGGAGCAGACAGTGTCAGTGTAGTTGAGGTTGGATAATTATAATCACATCTCCAGGCACAAGGGCATGCAAAGTGAATAGGTGGCAGATAGGTAAACAACTGTTGTGTGGGAACTAAAGTAAAGAAGACCACAATGAAGAATATAAAATAAAATATTTTAAGGGTATAAGCAATATTTTCAATTACATTTAATCAATTGAATAATATTTATATTTTTTCAAAACATTTTCACACATTGTGTCTAAACTGTAGACAACTCCAGAGAAAAGCAACAGCAGGTAGAACAGCCTGGAATGTGACATTTTTAAATGGTGTTATTGTCTTAGAGCAGGGGCTTTCAGATGATCACACCACCAACAGGCACTGCAGATGGCGAGTGAGAGAGTACTTCACACACCCCATGATATGGAAGGAATTTTCAGTTGCTCATCAATCTTCTCCACACTTAAACCCATATATAAAAATTCATTATTCATTATTAGTATCAATCCCTGAACTGTGTAAGTCAACTGTATATGTGTTGCAATTAGGTGTGACATATCCTGGGACTTTAATATCATGTTTGCTAATATGTTTGGTGTGAATAATCTAAAACTATGCCTGCACACACACACATGAATGCACACACACACACGCACACACACATACGCACACATACATATATTTTGGAAACACTCTAAGTCCCCTACATGTAACTCTTCACTATTATGTGTGCCTTATTTTTTGCTTCTCTTGAAGTCACCCTATTCTTCCTTTTCAGTTCTAGTATTAGGAAGATCCTAATCTTATTCTACTATTCTATTCTTATTATATTCAGGATAATTTTCCTCATTTATGTTTGCATTCATGTTTTCACGTGACTACTGTAGATCTCAGGCCTCATTTTCAAGTCTGTGTGTCTCAAAAAGTTGTTGTTTGCCTTTAGAAAGGAAGGCCTTCAAAGGGGCATCACCAGTTCATATACTGAAGGCAGCATTCCCCTCTAGGTCCCATACTTCTGTCCTTCTTGAAGGTGGCATGTGGAGGATGAGAAAGTAGCAGGTGGAGCTGTACCCAAATGTTGTACTAGAACTGGTCCTGCTTGGTGCAGACAGGCCAGAGGTGGAGAATGGTACCAAATTGGGGTAGACCAAGTTCTGGTTAGTGGTGGAATCCATATAAATGGGCAGGCTGGTCTTGAGGTTATGATGCAGGAGCTAATGGGTTAGAGAAGAAAGAGTGAAGATAGTGTGGGCTGCAGAATGTGGGCTAGAGAAAGGCTTGACACCTGATGGTTACAATGACCATATAGGTGACTTGATTTTTGGACCAGGGTGGAGGAGTGGGAAGATGCTGGCAATGGCATATACATGACATGGCCAGAACTGGTTCCCCAGTGATAAGGTGATAAAATATCTCACTTTCTGGAGTTCTCACCTGTTACCTGAATGACCTCTATTAGGACCCATCACTGTTCTGCTCTAAGGTATTATTGGAAGGGAATCTGGAAGACACAGTAGTGGCACTGTAGCAATCCCTGCTGCTGCAGATAAATTGCCCAGACTGGATGAAATGTTGTTCTGCTCACTAGAGTTAAAGACCCATCACTGTTCTGCTCTAAGGTATTATTGGAAGGGAATCTGGAAGACACAGTAGTGGCACTGTAGCAATCCCTGCTGCTGCAGATAAATTGCCCAGACTGGATGAAATGCTGTTCTGCTCACTAGAGTTAAAGACTGTGAGGCAGCAGCAGAAAGTGAATAATGGCTGTAGTTGTCAGAATTGTGGCAACTGAGTTGACTGCCATTGCTCAGGTAGTAGGGGCAGGTAATGGTGGTGGTGGTGCTTTTGATGGAGGAGGACTTTGTGTGATTCTGGTTTAGTGCCTGCGCAACTATATTTCTGATTTCTTTCTCTGCCTCTTCCTTCTTCTCTCTAGCTCATTTTGTTATATTCGCCTTTTCCCTCATTCACTCGCTCTGGTCTTTCTTCCCTTAATTTTTTCCCTTCTTTTTTCTTTTCTTCTCCTTGCATCTCCTTTTCTCTCTCTCTTTCTCTTTTCTTCTTTCCCCACCTCTTATGTTTCCCTCTATGTGTCCCCCACTTTCTGACCATTAGTACTACTTCCTCCCATCTTGGCCAACCTATCCAAGGGCACCAAGGGCTCTGAATTTCTGTTACCATATCCCCATCTAAGGCCTACTTGAGTTGGTAGTCAGGGAGAGAAGCGTGGCTCAGTGGAAAAGAGCACGGGCTTTGGAGTCAGAGGATATGGATTCAAATCCCAGCTCCGCCAATTGTCAGCTGTATGACTTTGGGCAAGTCACTTAACTTATCTGTACCTCAGTTACCTCATCTCTAAAATGGCAATTAAGACTGTGAACCCCCGTGGGACAACCTGATCACCTTGTAACCTCCCCAGAGCTTAGAACAGTGCTTTGCACATAGTAAACACTTAATAAATGCCATTATTATTATTATTATCATTATTAAATAGTCTAGTAGGACTCATAAACTCAGACAAACCAGACATCATATAATATTGTGACAGCTTTGACATATAGGAATATAATCATTTTTTGGCATTGAGATGCACTTTTTAATTACATCAATATAGTAAATGAATTTTTATATCGATAAATATGATTGAATGAATGAATAAGAATGTAAATTGTTGCCTAAGAAGAAACTTAGACAAGGAATGAACCTTCCTAAGAGTCTTCTAACATCGTCAGATGGAAAAAGGAGGCAATATGAACTATCCATAAAAATAGAGGAAATACAACAACCCCAATTTGGGTCAGTTCATGATCAGTTGTAGAGGGGACAAACCATATCTGAATTCCCCAAAGGGTATCTAACATGCAGTACTTTAATCTTTCAAGTGAAACCGTATTAAAAAAAATTAGTCTTTAAGTAGCACTGTAGGAAACATTTTATAGCCTTTTATATGTGCTTTTTAAAAGGTTGTGCTTGCTTAATTAACTCCACCCCTATATAAACTGAGATTATTATACAAAACAATATTAAAAGAAATTCTAAAGGGAGCATTTGTTGAAATAATATACTACATGAGCATCTTTGTGCCTACTGATAATCAAATTTATAGTAAGTGTTTACTTCTTCTAGTATTACCCTATATTTTTCTATAGCTTATACCAAAGCAGTTCATTTCAAATAAAAATGTTCTCCCATTTTCCATTTCAGTTGTGCTTTGTAAGTGCCATGAAGAGCAGTCTTTAAAGCCAAAAACATATATGAGCATAAGAGCAATGCTTAAAGCTCTAAATACAAACATGGGTTCAAAAATTACCTTGAAACTAAGTATGAATATATATTGAAACCCATTTATGATGGAAAATCAGTACTTGGATGCTTACTAGGATATACTTGTCCAGGGCTACCATTAAAATTTATAGAGGAAGTAGAGTGAATCATGAACTAATTCATATGTGTCTATTCTTGCAACCCTATTTAAATTATGCAATTAGTAGGGAAAATCTCATATCAACTAGGGCCCCAAGACATAATTGCCTTGGAGTACAAACAATCTATCAAGTGATATAGTGTAAGATTTCCAAGTTATGCTGAAAATTTGAGTGATAAATCTTCCCTCATCTGAAGCAAGAAGAAAACAAAAGAAATGGTGAGTGAATAGGAAATGCTAATAAAAAATTTGCAGCTTTGTAATAGGAGTTTACAATCGGATCCAAGATGAAAGCAAACAACAGTAAGTCAACACGTTTTTATTAAGTTCCCAAGTGCATAACATTGGACTAGGCATTTTAAAAGGGACACATTTTACAGTTTTCATTGAAAATTATATGGTCAGCTAAGAAATAATTGTATATAAAACAAGACATACAAGCCCACAGTCAACATAAAGAGTGCACAGCTGTTCAGTCATTTTCATTTGCAGACTGCTAACAAAATGCACATTATTTAAGAAGGCATAGACAGTCTGTATAGAGTGAAGGCAGGTTTTTTGACGGAACCTAAATGAAGAATTGTTAGGACGGTTACAGATTATGGTAGAAGACAGGACGTTCTGGAAAAAATATATCCATAGAGGTGGGGAAAGAAGAAAATATATATTTTTTTCATTTGGTGACTCAGACAGAGGTCAGCATACATTCCTGGTGGCTCTGGATTGGGAGCTCTGGGACAGGGTCTTCACCAGAGGACAGTCTCTCAGTGGTGTGTACCGACTCTGTTATGTTGTACTCTCTCAAGCGCTTCGTTCAGTGCTCAGACAC
The DNA here is from genome assembly GCF_015852505.1 of Tachyglossus aculeatus. Lineage (NCBI taxonomy): Eukaryota > Metazoa > Chordata > Mammalia > Monotremata > Tachyglossidae > Tachyglossus > Tachyglossus aculeatus. Next base: position 118,386,176 of record NC_052067.1, read on the forward strand.
AGTTATTGCTAAATAAATATGATCGATTTATCATTGAATGGAATAGTTTGGTGTGTAAAGGAGTAAACATAATGCACCTGCCACCCAAAACTGTGGCCTGTAGTCTGAACTGCCCCCGGGTGACAAGCAGGGCCACTGCTCACAGAGCTCGTTGGGCATGACTCAAAATGGTGAGGCCATTCTGGTGGGTGGGAACAGAGGGAAAGTCTTGCTTTGCTTTTCTGCTGCAGCTCTTTTGGCTGGAGGACCGTGAGAGGCCCCCTCCCCACCACTCCTCGGCCCCTCCTCCGTGGGCTGAGGAGGATCGAGCACGGGCTCTGGGCGACCGGAGGACCTGGGTTCTAATCTCAGCCCTGCCATGTGTCTGCAAGTCACTTCGCTTCTCTGGGCCTCAGTTCCCTCGTCTGTAAAATGGGAGTAAGTGTGAGCCCCCATGTGGGACAGGGACTCTGTCCATCTGATTGCCTTGTATCATCCCCAGCGCTTAGAACCGGGCTTGGTACGTAGTAAACACTTGACATGTACCATAATTATTATTATTATCCCCGATAATACTTGAGAAGCATCGTGGCCTAGTGGGGTGGAGGATGGGCCCAGGAGTCAGAGGGCCCTGGATTCTAATCCTGTCTCTGCCAGGTGTCTGTTGTGTGACCTCGGGCAAGCCACTTCACTTCACTGGGCCTCAGTTACCTCACCTGTAGACTGGGGATTAAGACTGTGAGCCCTGCATGGGACACAGACTGTGTGCAACCTGATTAGCAGCATGGCTCAGTGGAAAGAGCCCGGGCTTTGGAGTCAGAGGTCATGGGTTCAAATCCCAGCTCCGCCAATTGTCAGCTGTGTGACTTTGGGCAGGTCACTTAAATTCTCTGGGCCTCAGTTCCCTCATCTGGAAAATGGGGATTAAGACTGTGAGCCCCACATGGGAAAACCTGATCACCTTGTATCTCCCCAGCGCTTAGAACAGTGCTTTGCACATAGTAAGCTCTTAACAAATGCCATCATCATCATCATCCTGGCCTGGGGATTTGTGGGATTCCCATCATCCTCTCACTCAGGGTGAGCCAGAAGAGCTCTCCTCTCGCCCTCCTGTATAGTGCCAGCTTTCTGGAGGTCATTTTAAATGCCTGGCCATTTATGTAAGAAATGTCTTACTTTCACACTGCTGAACACCTACAGGATTTATAAACATAGGGGATAAATAAAAAACATCAATATGGATGTGCATAATGGCTCATCTAAATGAGTAGCTGCAAAATAAAACTCTTCATAAATACTCAGATAGTGAATAAAAATGAAAACCATGGTTCACTGGATCTTTTCACCCCCCTGACAGGAATTATAGTTCAAAAAGTTCTGAAGAATTGTTTTTGAAAAACCTATTTCCCCTGTACAGTTATGGTGATATGTGATTTCTAGGGAAATTAGGAACCTAATGAAAATTTTAGTACACCAGAGTAACTTCTACTTTATCAAGATACTTCCTTTTCACTGTTATCCAAAGTGTTGCCTATCAACTGACTGACACTGAGAACCAGTGTGGCGTGGGAGTTAGAAGGACCTGGTTTCTCATCCAGCCTTTGCCACTTGGCTGCTGTGTCATCTTGGGCAAGTCACTTCACTTCTCTGTGCCTCAGTTATATCACCTGTAAAATGGAGATTGAGACTGTGAGCCCCATGTGGGACAGGGACTGTGTCCTACCTGATTTGGTTGAATCAACCCCAGCTCTTAGTACATAGCCTGACATACATTAAGCAATTAACAAGTACCACCCTTATTATTATTATTATTATTGTTATTATAAAGCCCACCATACTTTTTTGCTCTCCTAAATTCAAAGGTGTTTAGTGAGAAAATATTTATTTCTAGATTTAAAAATCATATAAATACATTATTAGCATATCAGTAATAAAGTTGTTGTTAATATATCTTCTCAGTTAGCAATTCCTTTACTCCCCAAATCCCATAACATCAATAAAGGCTAGTTACATATAAAGAGGCTGGATACACGGGGTGAGGTAAGATAATTAGAAAATTTTTCTCAGGTGACCATTTTTTTATACTTTTTAATTATAGATATTTTCCCAAAAAAGTCCTTTCTGAAGAGCATAACACGTTTGGGTGAATTAATAATTCATAGGCATAGTAATGCTTAGTGAATAATAAAAGCAACACAACAGCTTCTAGTGGCCAATTTATTGCAGAAAAGTGTTGGTAATCATCAATTGTAGGGAGAATGTGTCTAAAAGTTTCATGGAAAGAACTTCTAAAGTAATTTATCCGAAGGGACATTAACTGTAATAGCAAGCATTTTGGGCAGTACGGAAGATGATTATAGAGAAAGCCCCCATTTAAACACTATATTTCCCTGCAACTGCATTCTGTCTTCTTTTAAGAACCATTTTCACTTCAGAATGCTTGCATTATTTTTTAATATACAAGATTTGGGTGTACTTCAACTGAAAGAGGAGTAAAATACATTTTTCCCACATCAGGAAAACTATACTTTCAGAATTTGGTTGTCACCAGACTGTCACATCTCTATAGAGAAAATAGCTACATAGAATAGCTTTTCTCACAAAAGGCACGATTTCTGGTTACTCATGCCCACACATAAGGTAACTTTTCAACATCTCAATTTGTGAAACATCGGTGCATTGCTCCAGAAAAAAAAAAGGAAGATAAAAGAAAGGAGAAATAGATTTCCCTATCTGTGGGGAAGACAAATAAATATTAAACTGCAGAAAAGAAATGCATGGCACTACATTAGTAGCAGCTGCAAGACCATACGTAGTGCTGAATTATGCATGCTCAAAGAATGATTCTGTTGTTCTTCAATAATAAGTGACTATCTGAAAAATATTCTGTTTAAGCTCACATAAAGTAGAAAGCATAAATGGCAATCAAAAGTTGGTTTAACCTTAAAAAGGACATTATTTTTTATCAAATAGATGGAAATATCATGTGGTTTCCATATTCCATATGCTATGTTAAGATTGGGCATTTTATTACTTCATTTTCATCAAAAATACAGATGCATGAAATTATATTGTTCTTATATTTCCATGGTATCTTGATTTTCATAATATATTGTTAATTCGGATATTGCTTGTTTTACATTTGGTCCAGGCTCACCTATCAGGGTTCTCTACTGCATCTTGTTTTAGTGAGATAACAGATTCTTAGAGACCTGTTTACTTGTCCTCCATCCCATTTGGGAAGAATGGTCTGTGCCTAATTAGGGCTGCTCAGACTCCCAGGGTGGTTCTGAACAGAGGTGCTGCAAACTTAGCAACTAAGTGACAAATATTATAGGGCATCTAAAAGCATAAGCCTTTGCTTAGATTTTCCCTTTGGTAAGCATACATGTATTTGTTTCGCCAGGAATGGTAATGGATTAAATGGATCTATCTACACTGTTTAGGCTGATGCTCTATGTGATTAGTGGTACCTGCTGGGAAGCAGTCTGTAGCTATAAAACAAGTATGTCCACTTGCCCTGTTTAGCTAGATATACATTTGAGTTTTCATCCATTTTTTAGGGTATTGTTGAGTGCTGAATTTGTTTTTATCTTTATATATACATAAATATATATTCTGTAATATTAGGATTGTCATGAAAGACTATGTATTACTTGTGCTGTAATACAGAGCAGGGCACGTGTCTTCCAACTCTGTTGTATTGCACTCTTCCAAGCACTTAGCACAGTGCTCTGCCACAGTAAGTTCTCAACAAACAACCCTGTTTGATAGATTGATTGACAATAAGGTTGAAGCAAAAAGAGCAACATTGATATTTGATCAGTATGGACTATATGTGTCCATACTTGTGTATGGACTATAGCATTTTCCTACATCAAGTATACTTGGGATAATTTGTGGATTAGATGATAGTAGAACAAATCTTGGTTGAGGAGAGAACAATTCCTAATTCTGCCACATGTTATACAATGTAAACATGAATTATGGCAGAATGTATTATTATACTGTATAATTAATGTAGATGCTATTGCAAAATGCATATATATGTGGCCTCTTTTGTTATGATCATGAGAGATGCTGCAAGGTATCTCTTATTCATTTTTTGCTTTGCTGAAAAGTACATTTTCTAATCCCTGAATTATTTTGTAAAACCAGCTTTGATATATGACTTTCCCATTATGTTAAATATTTCCCATCTTAAATTCAAGTGTTCTCGAATAGAGATCATCATTAGAGGAAACGTATCCTTTCATTAAAACATAGGATGTATCTTAAAGCCAAATCTTACAAAGGCTGGGAGTATTTATCAAAAGCATTTTATTCTAAAGAATCAATTTATGATCCAAATTTCCATGAGGGAAAACCAGCATTAGGCACTAATGTATTTCTAGCAGGAATTGCCCCATGCAGATAAAAAACAATGCTTTGGGAGCCAGTCAAATGCCATTAATTCTGTTTTGGAGTCTGCCAGGTAAGTAATGTCAACACACAAATTTGATTGGCAGATAGTGTTGCAAGATTTTCCACCTGTGCCTATCCTGGTTTCTTTCTTCTCTGTCACCCTGAGATAGTTCTGTGCAAATAAAGGTCCAGTCAAATTTAGAATGCTACTTTTAGGAAAGAAACTAGGTCGCAAGCAGAGAAGTTGCAAACTTACCATATAAAGAACATCTTGCTCTTTGACTAGCTAAGTAAGAGCTAAAGGAGCAAAAAAAATTCCTTCCCCATAAAAGAAAGTAGAAAGCACGTGAAATTAGCACCTTTGTGCTGCCATTACAATGTAAGCATAAAGTAGAAAACTCCTGAATGGCAATTCATTCTAGTCCAAGGGCCTTTATTCTCACTCCCTCCTGGGAGGACCCAGCACATGTCTTTCGGTCCAAGCACTGAGAACATGTTGCATCTTTATCTGGTCTTTTATAGCTTTTGGTTCATTTACCTAAGGGAAGCAGCATGTTCTAGGAGAACAAGCATCGGCCTGAGTCAGAAGGACCTGGGGTCTAATCCTGACTCCCCCACTCGTCTTCTATAAGACCTTGGGAAGTCACTTCACTTCTCGGTCCCTCGGTTACCTCATCTGCAGAATGCAGATGAAGACGGTTGGCCGCATGTGGGATAGGGACTGTGTCCAACGTGATCTGCTTATATCTACCCCAGGGCTTAGAACAGTCCTTGACACAAAATAAGAGCTTAGTAAATACCGAAATCATTATTATTATTATTATCACTCTGGCACAAATCTGCCACATCCTTCCATTAGTTGCTGGGCTTTCTGTCAATCAGTTCTCTCGGCCCATCAGTGATCAGGTCCATTGATGTCTGTTCCAACTGGTGGGGTATCCTGGGACTCCCCATCCTGAATTCCCCACTATCTAGAAGCCAGGGTCTGGAGATTGAGCGCTGGATAGAGGTGAGGGGCTGGGGTAGGACCTCCACCGCACTCCAGAGCCCAGGTCTCTACCACTGTTGAGCTGAATGATGGGGAGTAGGAGGGGAAAGGGTGGGTTGGGCTGAGCTCCATCCACTGCTTGAATCCAGCAAGCATGGGGCAGGGCAGAAGAGGTTGAAGGAGGCCTGGAACCAGGGTTCTTATCTCTGAGGAGAGGAGGAAGGGGACACCAACCTCACAGAAGTCTGGGTGACCTACGTGGTGAATGTGTCCACCTTCACTTCTGTCCACATTCCAGTAGCAGGGCAGCCCTGTCCCACTCCTTCTATAATAGCCTGAACTTTTAGCCCAGTGTGAGCACCTGCCCTCATTCCCACTTGCATCCCAGAATTGATGGTGTAAACTGACACCTGAAACTCAGGAACACCGAAACACCTGACAGCTCCACCTAGCCACTGTGGTCACACTCCCAGCCAGGATCCTGGCTCAGTGGAAAGAGCCTGGGCTTTGGAGTCAGAGGTCATGAGTTCAAATCCCAGCTCTGCCTCTTGTCAGCTGTGTGACTCTGGGCAAGTCACTTCACTTCTCTGGGCCTCAGTTCCCTCAGCTGGAAAATGGGGATGAAGACTGTGAGCCCCCCGTGGGACAACCCGATCACCTTGTAACATGTCCAGTGCTTAGAACAGTGCTTGGCACATAGTAAGCACATAATAAATGCTATTGTTATTATTATTATTATATAATAATTCAGCTCAGCTCAGATGTGTGAGCCCCACCACCCTCAATATCTTGGATAGTGTCACCCAGACAGAAACTTCCTCTCTGGGTAACACTCCTATTTACACATGGCCTTGGTTGGTGAAAAAGAATTTGAAATTGTTCATAGCTACAAGCCCTTAGCAAATTAAAGTAAATAAGAAAACACAATCAGGATAATTAGAGTGTGGGTGTATAAATCTCCTCTGCATGCAACACTGGTTCTTCCCTATACACAGTATTTTGAATTAGGTAGGAAGTTTGTTCCTCAGAGAATCTCAGGGTGACAGCTGGGAAGAAGACAGGGAAGTAGTGTTGCCTAGGGGAAACACCACTTACCTATCATTTAATCAATCAAACAATCAATCGTATTTATTGAGCACTTACTGTGTGCAGAGCACTGTACTAAGCGCTTGGGAAGTACAAGTTGGCAACATATGGAGACAGTCCCTACCCAACAGTGGGCTCACAGTCTAGATGGGGGAGACAGACAACAAAACCAAACATATTAATCAAAATAAAATAAATAGATAAATATGTTTGTACATATATACATATATACAGGTGCTGTTTAACCTTGGACAAGTCACTTAACTACTTTGTTCCTCAGTACCTCATCTGTAAAATGGAGATTAAGACTGTGAGTCCTATCTGAGGCAGGGACTGTTTGTCTACTAAGTGATTACAAATATAGTAACAAAAAGAAAAGGCTTGAGGTGAATTGGATCAGAATTTTGTGCTGATTTTGAAGCAGAATATTCACATACACAGTATATAAAATAATATATGTGTGTCTCAATACATATGTGCTCATATATTTAATGTGACTTTTTGCATTTTTTTATAAGATCACATAACTAAGGAGGGATCTTTTCCATAAGGATACATAAACTTTGGTGAATCCCTATGGAGATTTTTACCAAGTTTGCATTTAAAGTTTTCAGGGCTATAAAGGGCTATACATCTTGATTCCTGATCATTTACAATTTTTTTTTTGCTAAATTTTTGTCTGAATGTATACTGACAGTGAATTGGTTGCTTAATGTAATAATCAAGATATGAAAGATTCAAAAATGTAAAAGCAAAATAATTTTGTGTTTCTTACTTCCTGTATTGTCCTGACTTAGATATAACTTAAATGTGTCAGTGGTATGCTTTTTTTCAAGAAAAACCAAAAACACAAATATTATGCAAATCGGGAAATTATATCAACCTACGTATAGTTGAATTCATTTATAACGAAAAAACAGAAGACATAGTAATTAACTTTTCAACTGGTGATTCTTTTTAATGGAAAATTATAGAAAGGTATCTATGCAAGTTTATTTAGCATTTGTTCCTGTTTCATAAATTATTCTGATAATCTGGGATAATGGAAGTACATACTGCACAAAAAAAAAATTGAAATGCTGTTTTTCCCAAATATTGGTTCTATTCCAGAAGTTCTTTATGATGCCACAACAAATAAATAGTCAGCTGAGGTATACTGATTCCTAATTTGGTTCTTGGCAAATAGGAAATGCTGTGATTCTACAAAATTCAAGAATATTTTAATGAATAATGCCACTACCTCAACTTTCTCATCTTAATCTATAGAACTGGTATCTTAGAATCAATTGCTTGAGGGCATACTGTGTTTAGACCACTGTACAAAGCCATTGGGAGATTATCATACAACAGAGTTGGTAGACACGTTCCCTTCCCTTAAGAAGTTTTCAGTCTAAAAATAATAAAAAATAAAAACAATAATAATAATTGTGGTATTTGTTAAGCACTTACTGTGTGCCAGGCACTGTTCTAAACACTGGAGTAGATAATTATCTGATAATTAATTAACAATTAATAATTATTAATCTGATAATTACCTGATTAACAGTTAATTGGTTTGGATACAGTCCTTGTTCCACATGGGGCTCACTGTCTTAATGCCCCTTTATAAATGAAGTAACTGAGGCACAGAGAAGTTAAATGACTTTCCCAAGGTCATATGGCAGGTAAGTGATGGAGCCAGAAGTAGAACCCAGGACCTTCTGATTCCCAGGCTTGCTCTCTATCCACTAGGCAACACTGCTTCTCCAGTCTAGAGGAGCTTACAGCTACTGTAAGGAGTTTTCAGTATAGCTAAAGAATTCTATACAAATATATATGGAGTCCTCAGTGTCCTAAAGTTACCCAAAGCATCTATTACTTCTTCAAATGACACTCACACAAATGCCTTCCTGCCCTTTTCCCTCTGCATTATTAAGTCTGTTTGGATATTATTGAAATTCAAGGGGAAATATCAAAACAATGTTCATTCTGCTTTATTCACACTGCAAAAACAGAATTTGCATGCAGTCCCATACCCACAGATGGGGAACTGAATGTTGTGTTTGAAGAATTGTATAGGTAATTTATTTTATCCTTCCTCCAAGGTCACCTTGTATATAGAAATATTCAGAGATTTACCAACAGTTTCATGTTTTCCATTCTGAGTCTAGTAAAGAAATCAAACTGTTTGCTATTTGAGACACGTCACGTTCAAAAGGATTATTTAAAATGAAGTTAAAGATTGTAGAGGTATGGATTATTCAAAATGCCTTTTGAATAGCTCTTACCTGAATCACCTTAGAGCCTTCTGAGGTGATTATCTGTATATGAATTAAGAAAAATAGTATTCAGTATCACTTCCTTATGAAAGAATTTGCCAATAAATTTGAGCAAAAGACTTGAGAATTATGCATCTATGTACGTTGGTACAGAAGTGGAGTACGTTGGTACAGAAGTGGAGTTGTAGAGGACTGGGGAACTAAAATTTAAAGATGTTGTTTCTAATGGAACAAATTGCATGGTACATTTGATAATACTAATTACTGCATTATATCTGTTTAAACTTTGTGCTTTGCTTCCATATTGAGTATTTTAGCTAGAATTTCTTGCACTGTTTTAATTTTTGTCTTCTGTCTTGATCTTTACAAAATCTATCCTTAGACAACGATCCCCATGTGAGACATGGACTGTGTCCAAACCTGTATCTACCCCAGCACATAGTACAGTGACTTGCATATAGTAAGCGCTCAATAGACTGTGAGCTCGTTGTTGGGTAGGGACCATCTCTATATGTTGCTGATTTATACTTCCAAAGCACTTAGTACAGTGCTCTGCACACAGTAAGCGCTCAATAAATACGATTGAATGAATGGATGAATGAATAAATAGGGTTGAATGAATGAATGAATGAACCAATACCATGGAAAAAGAAAAAAGACACCATATTTGCCTACTTAGGTATTGACTCCTTAAAGATAAGGGGATGACAACTGTACTTGACACCAAGGGTGAGAAGCCGTTGGCATTGACATCACCTCCACAGGCCTAGTTTAATAAAGTTCAGTGCCCTTAAGTGAGAGTTACTTCTCTTATTGTCTCATCGCACAAACTTCAGAAATGAAAACTTTGCACTGTGAGTCTGTATCCGTGACATTTTCACACTGGTCCACTTATGCCTACTGCTTAAGAAAGTGACCTTCCCAAAAGTAGGTGGAGAGGCATGAGAGCGAGAGTGTGGAATTACAGGAGGTAAATTATGTAAGTATGCAATTATGGTAGTTGGATTAAGAGTAGAGAAAGGATTCCCAATTTCAAAGAGACTGGTCTTAAAATACCCATTGTTAGGATTGCCAAGTGGAATTACAGTATTAAGTTGGAAAATAGATTTTGGAAAGTCATAAGTAAATTTTTCTCCCTACCAAATAGCTAAAAGTTCAACTCCTTGGGTTAATCTCTTAAAAAGAAAGTGCTTATTTGCTTTCTGTTGTTGGGTAGGGACCGTCTCTATATGTTGCCAACTTGTACTTCTTCATCATCATCATCAATCGTATTTATTGAGCGCTTACTGTGTGCAGAACACTGTACTAAGCGCTTGGGAAGTACAAATTGGCAACATATAGAGGCAGTCCCTACCCAACAGTGGGCTCCCAAGCACTTAGTACAGTGCTCTGCACACAGTAAGAGCTCAATAAATATGATTGAATGAGTGAATGAATGACATTGTTTTTTAACTACCATGCAGGAAATACTGGAATGGGGTGACATTTTGTGTGTGTGTGTGTGTGTGTGTGTGTGTGTGTGTGTGTGTGTGTGTGTGTACGTGATATTCGAAGTCTAGAGCTCCCTGCTGTTTGAAATAGAGGCTACGCAAAGGAAAGACTCTAATATATTTTTATTTATCTCTCTACCTTGCACTATCTTATCATCATTGGATCAATGTTAATAACTTTCACTCGTGTTCAGGACAGATATATTAAAACTAGACAAAAATGTATAGCAATCATTTTAAATATAAAATATAAATATAAGATTTATTTTTCTACTAATGAGGCATAGGTTACTGAGATAATTTTACAGAATATTCACTAGTTCAGGGTAAAAGAAGTATTATATTTTAGTATAAAACATCAGGTCCTAAGAAACTGAGATTGTTTCCTTTGGCCAAGATTTACTTTAAAAGTAAAAATTTCCGATCCAAAAATATTACTTGGAATACTTAGCTTTAGAAAAGCCAAGAGCTGAATGATGTTTTTCTTGATCTCATGTCTGATTCCTACATGCCAGTCTGTTCATCTTACCATTGTGTACTTCTATATTACATGTAAGGTGCTGCTCTATCGTGTCTTTCAAAAAAAATTTTTTTTTAAATTTTCGTTTTATGGCTGCCACGCTCCAACTCACCAATCTTGCTTTTGTCCCACTCAGGAAAGATGCCATGTGATGAGCATTGCTTTAAATGGATGGACTTATCCTATTTCAAGTCTAATTTTTCAATCCTCTCTTTCCATTTGAGATTAGTTTTGCACACATGTGACACTGATATAACTGGTAGTTAGGTGTGCCATCTGTTGAAGGTCTCATGTCTCACAGTTATGAAGAAGGTTGATTGAAATTAGCAGGCAATGAAAAAATAAAAGTGAAAGCCCCTTCATAATACTGTTCTTATTCATCTAATTGACTGTTTGAAGACTGTTTTTCTTCAATCACTTTTGCAGCAACTCTCCTAAACATGTCCAAAGCTCATCAGAGGCTCTGAATTTTATTCCCATTGTATAGATGAAGTAAGTTAGGCACAGAGAAGTGAAGTGACTTGCCTAAGGTCACACAACATTCAAGTGGTGGAGCTAGGATTAGAACCCAGGTCCTTCTGACTTCAAGTCCTGTGTTTTATCCACTTGGCCGTGCTGCTTCTCTCTTGCATCACATTTAATAGGTGCTTTTCCTTCTTTCTTAAACAACCTGTACTTTTTTTCAAACACTCTTCCTTAATTCTGTACTACCGTGGCATTCTTAACACTTAATGGTCATGTAAATATGGGAGAAACCAACATTTTCTCGGAAAAAAGTCGGTGTCCTGCTTGTTCTTAATGGTGTCATTGTTTTCAACTTCACTTATCAATCCATCAAGAAAAGGATTTGCAAGGTGGATGCTGTGGTATATGGAATGCCTGAAACTATGACCCTGAGATTTTCCAGGTTGGTATTTTCATCAGAAAGTGTGTTCTCAAAAATAGCTTCAAATTATCATGGAAATTTGCCTTACTTAGCAGTCACTATTATTACTACTATTACTTCCTCCTAACTGTGATTTATTATGCTCAATGGCTCCCCTACCACATTATAAACTCCTTGAGGGCAAGGGTCATGTCTACTTTTTATATTATCCTTTCCTTGTGCTTACTGCATTTTTCTATACACAGGAGACACTTGATAGGTGCTATTGATAATTGATAGATTACCCGTAACTGGGTTATGGCAATCAGGGAAAGGGTTGTTTAATTTATGAGGAGGCTTATGAGAAGCCTCCTTTCTTTATGAGAAGCAGCGTGGCTCATTGGAAAGTGCACGGGCTTTGGAGTCGGAGGTCATGGGTTCAAATCCCCACTCCGCCAATTGTCAGCTGTGTGACTTTGGGCAAGTCACTTGACTTCTCTGGGCCTCAGGTACCTCATCTGTAAAATGGGGATGAAGACTGTAAGCCCCCCGTGGGACAACCTGATCACCTTGTAATCTCCCCAGTGCTTAGAACAGTGCTTTGCACATAGTAAGCGCTTAATAAATGCTATCATTATTATTATTATTATTATTATTTGAGAAGATTGGTATGCCAAGAAGCAGCTTCAAAAATAGCAGTAGATACCTGCACAACCACAACCAACAAACACATTAGCAGAGTGAGAAACTCTTTTAAAGAGTTCCTTTACGTGTTCCAGGTGGAATAGTTTGTTGATTGCACATTAATCTTCTCAGAAAACTCACCCTCACATCATTTATCAATCAGTCAGTGGTATTTATTGAGCATTTACTGTTTGCAGAGCACTATGCTTAGTCAAAATATATTGTAGAGTGTGTGTTCTTGTGTGGGTAAAAGGACACAAATTGGAAGAGGGTTCTCCAGAGTGATAAAGTTCCCTATCAACTATTATTGTATACCTTCATTACAATATCATCATAGGCCTGCAAGATTTTGTTGTGAATCCTTTTTTTTTTAAGGTAAGTGAAATTTTAGAAAAGCTTCTGCCTAAGGCCTGTGACAGATGTTTGTTTATTATTGTTTCAGATCCAGCTGCTGGCTCCATAGTTTTGGCTAAGATAAAAGAATTTCCATCTAGCCATAAATCCTATCCTCTCTGTGGAGTATGCTTTCATTTCTATGTGTGATGCACATAAGGCCCTGGCAAGTTACTTTACACTGACCCTTCAATTTTCAACCCCAAAATGTGTTATTTCACTACATTTGAGGAGGTTAGTGTGAATGAATAGCATTTTTGCAAAAGTGTGTGCAGTGCAATTGGAAGTAAGGTAATCTACAACCATGAGCATAAGGCTTTATCCAGGGGACATGTTAGTAGAGAATGTTATTCTTTACTTCTCATGCTTTCTAATTGTGTTTTACTAATATACCATTTAGTTAAATATCAGATCTAATATATTTGGGAATTATTCACTGAATCTGACAAACATAGCCACCGACTCAAACTCCGAGATGCACACATGACACATGCAGGCTATATTTGGGAATTATTCACTGAATCTGACAAACATAGCCACCGACTCAAACTCCGAGATGCACACATGACACATGCAGGCTAAGAAATCCATGAATCTAGATAGAAATATAAATCAATCAATCAATATTTATTGAGAACTTACCATTACTACTATAACCACGTTGTAATATTTTGTCCATAAGTTTATGTTCTTAAATGTAAATAATAAAATCATAGGCCATTGTTCATTCTGTCATTCAATCGTATTTATTAAGCACTGACTGTGTGCAGAGCACTGTACTAAGTGCTTGGAAAGTCCAAATCAACAACAAAAAGAGACATTCCCTGCCCAAAATGGGCTCACAGTCTAGAATAATAATAATAATTAAGTGATTACTATATAATAATAATAATAATAATGGCATTTATTAAGCACTTACTATATACAAAGCACTGTTCTAGGTGCTGGGGAGGTTACAAGGTGATCTGGTTGTCTCATGGGGGGCTCAGAGTCTTAATCCCCATTTTACAAATGAGGTAACTGAGGCACAGAGAAGCTAAGTGACTTCCCAGAGTCACACAGCTGACAATTAGCGGAGTCGGAATTCGAACCCATGACCTCTGACTCCAAAGCCTGGGCTCTTGCCACTGAGCCTTGCTACTATGTGCCAAGCACAGTTCTAAGCTTGGGAGCAGATACAAGGTAATCAGATTGTCTCACTTGGGGCTCACAGTCTTAACCCACATTTTACAGATGAGCTAGTCCAAGGCCACACAGCAGACAAGTGGTGGAGCCAGGATTAGAACCCATGTCCTCTGACTCCCAAGACTGACTCTTTACATTAAGCCACGCTGCTTCTCATATGTTTCCCCACTCTTCATGGAACTCCAGTGGCTACCCATACATAAAACAAAAAACTCCTTTCAATTGCCTTTAAAGCATTCACTCACTTGCCTCCTCCTTCTCCTACCTCGCGAGGCCTGAGGATGAACATAGGCAAGGGATCAGTGGTAGGATAGATGAGATAAAAGTACAGAAAGTAAGATAAAAGTAAAGAAAGTAGGTTGATGTTAGAGGAGCATAGTGTGTGGGTTGGATAGTAGTGGGAGAACAGTGAAGTTACATATTCAATCGATTATATTTATTGAGCGCTTATTTATGCAGAACACTGTACTAGGTGCTTTGGAGAGTACAATATAACAATAAACAGACACATTCCCTGCCCACAACAAGTTTACAGTTGATGGGAGATGGTCAGTAATATTGATAAATTACAGATATGTGCATAAGTGCTGTGGGACTGGGGTAGTGAATAAAAGAAATAAATCAGTATGATGTAGAATAGAGTGTGAGAAGTGGAAAGAGAGGCTTAGAGAAGGAGTCTTATAGGAGATGTGCCTTCAATAAGGATTTGAAGTGGCAGAGAGTCATTGTCTGTCAGATTTAAGGAAGTATGGCATTCAAGGCCAGAAGAAGAGAAGCAGCGTGGCTCAGTGGAAAGAGCATGGGCTTTGGAGTCAGAGGTCATGGGCTCAAATCCCAGCTCCACCACATGTCTGTTGTGTGACCTTGGGCAAGTCACTTAACTTCTCTGAGCCTCAGTTACCTCATCTGTAAAATGGGGATTAGGACTGTGAGCCCCACGTGGGACAACCTGATCACCCTGTATCCCCCCAGCGGTTAGAACAGTGCTTTGCACATAGTAAGCACTTAACAAATGCCATTATTATTATTATTATTATTATTAAGGAGAATGTGGGTGAGGGGTTGGCGCTGAGATAGATGAGATGGAGGTACACAGCACCTGTATATATGTATATATGTTTGTACATATTTATTACTCTATTTATTTTACTTGTACATATCTATTCTATTTATTTTATTTTGTTAGTATGTTTGGTTTTGTTCTCTGTCACCCCCTTCTAGACTGTGAGCCCACTGTTGGGTAGGGACTGTCTCTATATGTTGCCAACTTGTACTTCCCAAGCACTTAGTACAGTGCTCTGCACACAGTAAGTGCTCAATAAATATGATTTATTGATTGATTGATTAGCATTAGAGGAAAGAAGTGTGCACAGTTGGTTGTCATAGGAGAGTTTGGAGGTGGGAGGGGGCAAGGTGATTAAGTGCTTTAAAGCCAAGGGTGAGGAGTTTTTGTTTGATGCAAAGGTGGATGGGCAATCATTGGAGTTTCGTGAGGAATGGGGAACCATGTCCTGAATGATTTCGTAGAAAAGATTCATTCATTCAAGCGTATTTATTGAACACTTACTGTGTGCAGAGCACTGTACTAAGCGCTTGGGAAGTACAAGTTGGCAAAATATAGAGACGGTACCTACCCAACAGCGGGCTCACAGTCTAGTAGGGGGAGACAGACAACAAAACAAAATATATTAACAAAATAAAATAAATAGAATATGTAAATACATACAAGTAAAATAAATAGAGTGATAAATCTGTACAAACATATATACAGGTGCTGTGGGGAGGGGAAGGAGGGGGCTCAGTCCAGGAAGGCCTCCTGGAGGCGGTGAGCTCTCAGTAGGGTTTTGAAGGGAGGAAGAGAGCTAACTTGGCGGATGTGCGGAAGGAGGGCATTCCAGGCCAGGGGGAGGATGTGGGCCGGGGGTCGATGGCGGGACAGGCAAGAACGAGGCACAGTGAGTAGGTTAGTGGCAGAGGAGTGGAGCATGTGGGCTGGGCTGTAGAAGGAAAGAAGGTAGGAGGGGGTGAGGTGATGGAGAGCCTTGAAGCTGAGAGTGAAGAGTTTTTGCCTGGTGCATAGGTTGACTGGTAGCCACTGGAGATTTTTGAGCAGGGGAGTAACATGCCCAGAGCGTTTCTGCACAGAGATGATCTGGGCAGCAGCGTGAAGTATAGACTGAAGTGGGGAGAGGCAAGAGGATGGGAGATCAGAGAGGAGGCTGATGCAGTAATCCAGTTGGGATAGGATGAGAGATTGAACCAGCAGGGTAGCGGTTTGAATGGAGAGGAAAGGGCGGATCTTGGCGATGTTGCGGAGGTGAGACCGGCAGTTTTTGGTCACGGATTGGATGTGAGGGGTGAATGAGAGAGCAGAATCCAGAATGACAGCAAGGTTGCGGGCTTGTGAGACGGGAAGGATGGTAGTGCCGTCAAAAGTGATGGGAAAGTCAGGGAGAGGGCAGGGTTTAGGAGGGAAGATAAGGAAGGCAGCAGAGTGTGGTAGTGGAGTGGAAAGAGACAGGAGGTTGGAGAGTCAGAAAGGAGGCTGATACAATAATCAAGGCCACAGAAAAAAGTGATTGTATTAACATAGTAGCAGTTTGGATGGAGAGGAAAGGACAGTACAGTGCTCTGCACACAGTAAGCGCTCAATAAATATGATTGAACGAATGAATTATATAGACGTTGTGAAGGTTAAACTGACAGGATTTAGTAATGGATTGAATATGTGGGTTGAATGAGAGAGAAGACTCAAGGATAATGCCAAACTTACGGGCTTGTGAGACCGGAAGGGCGGTGGTGTCATCTTCAGTGGTGGAACAGTGAAGGGGAGGACAAGTGTTGGGTGGGAAGATAAAGAGTTCTGCTTTGGACATGTTAATCTTGAGGTGACTGGAGGTCATCCAAGTAGGGGTGTCTTGAAGGCAGGAGGAAACGTGAGACTGCAGAGAGGGAGGGAGATTGGAGCTAAAGATATAGATTTAGGTGTCATCCACACAGGTGTGGTAGTCGAAGCCATGAGAGTGAATGATTTCTCCAAGACAGTGGGTGTAGACGGAGAATAGAGGAACTGAACTTTGAAGGATCCCCACCCCACAGAGGGTGGGAGGCAGAGGAAGAGCCCACAATGGAGTCTGAGAATTAGTGGCCAGAGAGATGTCTAACCAGGAGAAGACAGTGTCAGTGAAACCAAGGTTGGATAATGTTTCTAGGAGAAGGGGGTGGTCAACAGTTTTGAAAAGAGCTGAGAGGTCGAGAAAGATTAGAATGGAATATAGGTCATTGGATTTGGCAAGAAGGAGATCATTGGGCAGGAAAGAGAGTCCTAGTTGAGGCTCTTAAAGCTAATAGCAAGGAGTTTCTATTTCATGCAGACAGAGGTGGCTGGACAACCATTAGAGATTTTTGAAAGCTGGGAGATAGGGACCCAGTGTGTTTTAGAAAATTTATCAGCAAAGTCAGCTGAGTTAAGTTTGGGCTGGGGGCTGGAGGCAAAAAAGAGAGGAGGCAGGAAACTCAGAGAGGATGCTGATGCAGTAGTCAAGACAGGGAAAGATAAGTACTTGGATCAGCTTGATAGCAGTTTGGATAGAGAGGAAAGGGCAGATTCTAGAGATGTTGGGAAGGTAGAAGTGACAGGATTTCATGACAGATGTAACATGGGGATTGAATTTGAGAGAAGAGTCATGAATTGTAAGGTTATGGACTTGTCAGACAGGGAGGATGGTGCTGCTGTCTTTCTACAGTGATAGGAATGTCAAGGGGAGGACAGGGGTTTAGGTGGGAAGATGAGTTCTGATTTGGACTTGTTAAGTTTGAGAAATTGGTGGGACAGCCAGTAGAGATGTCCTGAAGGCAGGAGGAAAAGAAAGACTGCAGAAAAGGAAAGAGATCAGGTGGAACAGTGGATTTGGGAAATATCTACATACCGATAATAGTTGATGAGTTGTAGCTGTAGGAATGAATTAGTTCTTCCAGGGCATGCTTGTTGATTGAAAATAAAAAGGGACCCACGTCTGAGCCTTGAGTGAGATAGAAGCTGTAAAAGAGAGTGAGGATTATCATAGAAATAAGAGGAGAACCTGAAGATGATAGTGTCAGTGAGGCAAAGATATTTGGGGAGAAATATTTTTATGTTTATTATTATTTTATTTTTGTAATGGTATTTGTTAAATACTTACTATTTGCCTGGCACAGCAATAGGTACAAGCTAATTGGTTGGGTTAGAGTCCCTAGTCCACATAAAGCTATCTGTCTTAATCTGCATTTAAAGGTGAGGTAACTGGGACACAGAGAAGTTGTGACATGCCCAAAATCACACAACAGAGAAGTGGCAGAGTTGGGATTAGAAGGCAAGTCCTCTGATTCCGAAGCATATACGCTTTCCACTAGGACAAGATGCTTCCCAGTTGAGTGGTCAAGAAGAATTAGCATAAAGAAGAGACCATCGGATTTAGAAAGAAACAGGACATTGGTGACTGTAGAGAGAAAGATTTCCATGGACAGAAGTGGGTGGAAGACAGATTGAAGAGGGTCAAAGAGTTAAAGGAGAGGAAGTAGAGGCAGTGAGTGTAGACAACTATTTCAAGGAGTTTGGGAAGTTTTGTTGCTGGGCTGATGAGAAGGCGCAATTAAAGCAGGTGGGAATAATAGTGATGGCATTTATTAAGCACTTACTATGTGCAAAGAACTGTTCTAAGCACTGGGGAGGTTACAAGGTGATCAGGTTGTCCCACGATGGGCTCACAGTCCTAATTCCCATTTTATGAGGTAACTGAGGCACAGAGAAGTTAAGTGACTTGCCCAAAGTCACATAGCTGACAGTTGGCGGAGCCTGGATCTGAACCCATAACCTCTGACTCCATAGCCCATGCTCTTTACACTGAGCCACGATGAACATGAGATCTTCAAAGCTAACCTAGTTTCTATTTATTTAGCACTGAGTGCAGAGCACTGTACTAAGAACTTGGGAAAGTACAAAATAATAGAGTTGGTAGATACAATCCCTGCCTACAACGAGCTTACAGACATTAAAAATAAATTACAGATAGAAGAAATGATGGAATGTGAGAATATATACAAGTACTGTGAAGCAGCAGGGGCTAGTGGAAAGAGCAAAAGGGCCTAGGAGTTAGAGAATATGGGTTCTAATCCCAGTCCGTCACTTGTCTGCTGTGAGATCTTGGTCAAGTCACTTCACTTCTCTGTACCTTGGTTACCTTGTATGTACAATAGAGATTAAAACTTGGAGCCCCATGTGGAACACAGACCATGTCCAACCTGATTATTTGTATCTACTCCAGTACGAAATAAAGTTCCTGGCACATAGTAAGCACTTAACAAAGACAATTAAAAAAAATGTACTGGCAAATTGGGGATGGGGTGAATATCAAGTGCTTGGTGGCAGTGACCGATCAATTCCTCTTCCCTAGTGACTGTCTTTACTTTTGAGACTCTTGTTTCACCTGCTGGCTGAATGATGTGTGCCTGCTGGCAATCCTATGTTATTGTTCATCTTCCTATAAGACTATCAGACTATAAGAGATCAGCCTGCTTATGAGAAGCCTTACCAGAACTCTCCGTACTGACCCCATCTATCTGTTCTTCTATTCTTTCATGGGTCCTTGCTTTGATCGCCTGGGTCCTCTAGACTGAAAGAAACTCATTACGGGAAGGGAATGTTTATGCTAATTCTCTGGTATTGTACTCTTCCATTTGCTTAGAATAGTGCTCTGCACATAGTAAGTGCTCAAAAAATACCAAAAAAAGCATATCTTCCTTGAGCTCCTGATTAATATATAACATATTTGGTAATGGGAAACAACTGGTTCTGAAGACATCATTGTGTCATAATAAATGTGATTGAATGAATGAATCAATTTAACTGTACTGATGTTATACAATAGTCCTTCATTCTCAAAGACCCCACTTTATTGTGAAATTCATCTTTGAATGTGTATGCGTCACTAAAATGGTCAATTCAGGACTGAGAATATTGGTCACACAACACTCAAAAAGGCTATCCTTTGTTGTGTTGTGTTTGACTTTTCTGCTTTTGCTCTCTTATCTCTCAATCCTTACAGTGCTTCAGCTTGGAAAGAACCACTCCCTTCTTGATTACAGATTGATTACGATCATGCTTGTCTACCCTTAGTAACTAACTCCCAGTATTCAGATGGGATGCAGCATCATATGGGGCTTTATTTTATTAAGCACTTGATATTCACCCCCAGGTCCAGTCCCATAACCAATTTATTTACATATCCATAACTTATGTACATGTTTCTCTTTCCCTTCATACTGTAATCCCCATGTAGGCACAGAACATGCCTACCAACTCTATTGAATTGTACACTCGCAAATTCTAGGTTCAGTGTTTTGCACACAGTAAGCACTCAAGTAATACAATGGGTTGATTGATTATATTCTTAAAAGTCTACCTCTCTTCTTGCTTTTGGCTTCCTTATTTCAGATTTTCATTCAGATTTTTTTATATATATCTTACGGTTGGAAAGCAATGGAGTCTAGTGGAAAGAGCATAGGCCTGGGAGTAAGAGGACCTGGGTTCTAATCCCGGCTCTGCCATATACCTGCCTGCTGTCTTTACTCCAGAACTTAATTATTTTGCGAACCTGTCTTACCATTTTATGTTGACCCAGTTGCACTGACAGAACTGTTGAAGGAGTCAGATGTGTTATTTGTGTGGCATTCTGTCCACATTACACAACTGCAGAGGCGTTTGGACAGTACTATCAATCAATCAATCGTATTTATTGAGCACTTACTATGTGCAGAGCACTGTACTAAGTGCTTGGGAAGTACAAATTGGCAACATATAGAGACAGTCCCTACCCAACAGTGGGCTCACAGTCTAAAAGGGGGAGACAGAGAACAAAACCAAACATACTAACAAAATAAAATAAATAGAATAGATATGTACAAATAAAATGAATAAATAAATAGAGTAATAAATATGTACAACCATATATACATATATACAGGTGCTGTGGGGAAGGGAAGGGTACTACCCATCTGTACACTGTTATTGTGGTTGAGAGCTATTTAATAGATGTTTAATAGACTTCCAAATGATGTGCTGCCTTTCCTGATATGGTATGCTACATTCTTTTTTATTATTGCATTCTCAACCAGTGTAGTCTCTTGGGAAGTGAATTATGTGACAGCATCTACCTCTTTAATAATAATAATAATGATGATGGCATTTGTTCAGTGCTTACTATGTGCAAAGCACTGTTCTAAGCGCTGGGGAGGATACAAGGTGATGAGGTTGTCCCACATGGGACTCACAGTCTTAATCCCCATTTTACAGATAAGGTAACTGAGGCATGGAGAAGTTAAGTGACTTGTCCAAAGTCACACAGCTGACAATTTGCGGAGCCAGGATTTGAAGCCATGACGTCTGACTCCCAACCCCGTGCTCTTTCCACTGAGCCATGCTGCTTCCAGGACTGTTTATTGATGAACTTGGCCTAAAAAAAAAATGAATAATTTCATTCTTTCTAGAATGTGAGCCCATTGTTGGGTAGGGACTGTCTCTATATGTCCCAGAATGAGCCCCATTTTTCCTCTCCCCCTCCCCATCTCTCCTGCCCTACCTCCTTCCCCTCCCCACAGCACCTGTATATATGTTTGTTCAGATTTATTACTCTATTTATTTTACTTGTACATATTTACTATTCTATTTATTTTGTCAATGATGTGCATCTAGCTTTAATTCTATTTATTCTGATGACTTGACACCTGACCACATGTTTTATTTTGTTGACTGTCTCCCCTTTCTAGACAGTGAGCCCATTGTTGGGTAGGGACTGTCTTTATACGTTGCCAACTTGTACTTCCCAAGCACTTAGTACAGTGCTCTGCATGCAGTAAGCGCTCAATAAACACAATTGAATGAACGAATGAATGTTGCCAACTTGTACTTCCCAAGTGCTTAGTACAATGCTCTGAACACAGTAAGTGCTCAATAAATATGATTGAATGAATGAATTTTTGTTTTCAACCATAATCATAAGGATAGAATTTAAAAACTCATCACTGGTAGTTTTCTTCAAGATTCAAATTGTCAACACATGATCATATACTAATATCTGATACTATAATTATCCTATAATCCATCAATGGTATTTAATGAGTGTTTATTGTATTCAGAGTAGTAATGATAATAATAATAATAATAGTGGTATTTGTTAGGCATTTACTATGTTCCAGACACTGGAGTAGATGCGTGATAATCAGATTGCACATAGTCCCTGTCCCACATGGAGCTCACAGTTTTAACCCCCATTTTGCAGATGAGGTACCGGAGACACAGAGAAGTAAAGTAACTTGCCCTTGGTCACATAGCAAACAAGTGGAGGGGCTGGGATTAGAACCCAGGGCTTTCTGACTTCCGGGCCTATGGTCTATCCACTAGGAGAGCTTGTGAGAATACAATAGAATAGACCCAGTGCCTGCCCATAAGGACTTTACAAATATATAGGAGGAGACAGATATTAAAATAAATTGTAGAAGGGGGAATGGGAGAAAGTAGTAATAATTACTGCTCAAATAATCTATTTTCCATTATTCACCATATCTCAGCAAATATAATCTGAAGTGTTCAATGCATAATATTATTGGCCATGTACTTACTAACACAGGTTAAATAATGAAGTAAGAATGCCACAAGCTTTAGCAGAAATGATATTATGCACACAGATGTGTCAACTCTAGTTTTATTGACCTTTACAGGATGTTCAGTAACGTCAGATCTCAGGTAACCACTAAATAATTTGGTCTGACCAATGTACTTGGCTAACATCTTTGAATTATTTTCAATGGAATGGTTGAGTTAGTGTTGATGGCAGTTTGTCTGTTCCATTTCCCATCACTAATGGTGTGAAGCAGTTTTGCATAATGGATTCAGTTTTGTTCAATCTATTTTGCACAACCATGCTTGATGAGACCACATAGAGCATCAGTATTCAGATTTGCTTCCAATCTTTTGAATGCCTTTCCTGGAGGCATCCATTCATTAACTGCTCTGCCCTGATGACTTTGCTTCACAAGTTTGAAGATGAGAAGAAATGCAGTAGACTATGATAACATTATTATACATTGGGTGTTTAGGGTGTTTTTTAAACTCACTATCAAGCAAGCTTCCCCAGACTCATCAATCAATTGGAAATTCCCATCTCCAAACATTTTCCTCCATTATCCTAGATTCCATCGTTGAAGAAGTTAGGCAGTTGCAACCTTTCCTCTCTCTCACATTCCTATGTCCTAAATGTGAGCTCTCCTTTACTGAGTTTATGCCAAATTTGGAGCACCTACCTATATTCTGTGTTTGGTAAATATTATAGTCAGAACAATAATACAAAGATATGTGTAAAGTAGTATTTTTAGCAGAAATTTAATAATAATGAGCTATTTCTGCCAGAATTACAGGGGGCAAAGCAACCCATCCTTGGAAATAATGGTTTATTCCTGCTTCAAATTGAAAATTGTTCCTTTGGTGATTCCTGATAGACATCTACCCATTCCTCTTATTTCCCAGTGTACCACATTCAGGCCTTTTAAAGATATGTAGTGATATGCCTACCTTGGGCAGCACCCTACTCAGGATGGTGAGAGAAATCCCAAATGAAGTAGATAACAAGGCCATACCCTCAAGAAACCTGTACTTAACTGGGTCAGGAATGGGGAGGAGACAGACAAAGATTAAAAAAAAACAAAATACATATAAATCTTTCAGAGAAGTCAGAAGTGATGGGGAGGTCATGCTCAGTGGGCCTAGTGGAAAGAGCCCTGGACTGGGAATCAGAAGTCCTGGATTCTAATCCCAGCTATTCCCCATGCCAGCTGTGTGAAATTTGGACAAGCCACTTAACTTCTCTGTAAACGGTAAAATTTCCTCAGCTGTAAAATAGGGATTCAGTACCTGTTTTCCCTGTTTAGAGTGTGAGCCCCATGGACTAGGGACTGTGTCTGAGCTGGTTAATGTGTACTCAGGTCAGTGCTTAAAACAGTGCTTGACACATAGTAAGTGCTTATCAAATATCATAATTAATAAATTAATTTGGGCAGTAGTGCATATCAGTAAAACTATGTAAAGGATGGGACGTATACAGCTTGGTAGGTATTTGCTCGTGGGCTAGAAAAACCACAGGTACATCTTGATGTTGTGATGTTTTGCAGCAGGGAAATTGACTTAAATTGGAGGTTTTTGAGGAGTGGGAAGATGTGGATTTAACATTTTTTCGAAAAATGATCCAGGCAACAGAGTATGAACTTTAAAGGGGAAATATGGGAGGTAGTGACATCAGAGAGAAGGCTGGATGGCGTAAGTGCTTGGATCAGTGAGGTAGCAGTTTGGATGAAAAGGAAAGGGAAGATTCTAGAGATGTTGTAGAGGAAAAACTGACAGATTTTCACGTTGAATCAGTTGATCAATCAGTGATATTTATTGAGTACTTACTATGTGCAGACCACTGAACTAAGCAATTGGGAGAGTACAATAGAAAGGAATTAGCAGTCACATGCCCTGCAAATAATGAGCTTAGGGTTTAGAGGAACCTCCAGCCTTAGACTCTCCTATGAATTAATTCATTCATTCAGTGGTATTTACTGAGCACTCACTGTGTGCAGAGCACTGTACTAAGTGCTTGGAAAGTACAATACAATAATAAAGAAAGGCAATCACTGCCCACAATAGGCTTACTAAATTATAGATATTTAGATAAGTGCTGTGCAGTGACTTGTCCAAGGTCACATGGCAGACGGAGGGCAGAATTAAAACTCAGTTCCTTCTGCCTCCCCGCCCCGTGCTCATTCATTCAATGGTATTTATTGAGTGCTTACTATGTGCAGAGCAGTGTACTAAGCACTTGGAAAGCACAATACAGCAATAAAGAGAAATAATTCCTGCCCACAACGGGCTTACTAAATTTAAGATATGTACATAAGTGCTTTGGGTCTGAGAAGTGCAGTGACTTGTCCAAGGTCACATGGCAGGCAGGAGGCAGGATTAGAACTCAGTTCCTTCTACCTCTTCCTAGACCACACAGCTTCTCATGCTGTTTCCCCCAGTGGAGAGCACGAGCGAGGGTCCTGGGGGTCCTCAGAACCCTTACCTTTCACCGGGAACAGCCTGTCATCGGCAGGCGGCCCCAGATGGGAGGGGATGGCCCTAACCCTGACCCTGACCCTGCCATTCTCGGCTGGCTCCACGGGCCCTGAACTCTCCTATTGTGGCAGGAGAGTTTGTGTATGCCAGTGAAGTTTGGAACTACGCTATTGTGAGATATTCTCTCACCAGGCTTACTCATAATAGAAAAGTCTAAGCCATAGCATCAAAGTTGATTCACCTATCCTGGGCAGTAGCGGCATGGGAAAGAGTCAAAGGTGGATCAATCAATCAATCAATCATATTTATTGAGTGCTTACTGTGTGCAGAGCACTGTACTAAGCGCTTGGGAAGTACAAGCTGGCAACATATAGAGACAGTCCCTACCCAACAGTGGGCTCACTGTCTAGAAGGGGGAGACAGAGAACAAAACCAAACATGCTAACAAAATAAAATGAATAGAATAGATAGGTACAAGTAAAATAAATAAATAGAGTAATAAATATGTACAAACATATATACATATATACAGGTGCTGTGGGGAAGGGAAGGAGGTAAGATGGGGGGATGGACAGGGGGACGAGGGGGAGAGGAAGGAAGGGGCTCAGTCTGGGAAGGCCTCCTGGAGGAGATGAGATCTCAGTAGGGCCTTGAAGGGAGGAAGAGAGCTAGCTTGGTGGATGGGCAGAGGGAGGGCATTCCAGGCCAGGGGGAGGATGTGGGCCGGGGGTTGATGGCGGGACAGGTGAGAACGAGGCACAGTGAGGAGATTAGTGGCAGAGGAGTGGAGGGTGCAGGCTGGACTGTAGAAGGAGAGAAGGGAAGTGAGGTAGGAGGGGGCGAGATGATCGAGAGCCTTGAAGCCGAGGGTGAGGAGCTTCTGCCTGATGTGCAGATTGATTGGTAGCCACTGGAGATTTTTGAGGAGGGGAGTTACATGCCCAGAGCATTTCTGGACAAAGACAATCCGGGCAGCGGCATGAAGTATGGATTGAAGTGGGGAGAGACACAAGGATGGGAGATCAGAGAGAAGGCTGATGCAGTAGTCCAGATGGAATAGGATGAGAGCTTGAATGAGCAGGGTAGCAGTTTGGATGGAGAAGAAAGGGAGATGTTGGCAATGTTGCGGAGCTGAGACTGGCAGGTTTTGGTGACGGCTTGGATGTGAGGGGTGAATGAGGGAGCGGAGTCGAGGATGACACCAAGGTTGCGGTCCTGCGAGATGGGAAGGATGGTAGTGCCATCAACAGAGATGGGAAAGTCAGGGAGAGGGCAGGGTTTGGGAGGGAAGACAAGGAGTTCAGTCTTGGACATGTGGAGTTTTAGGTGGCGGGCCGATGATCACATGATCAAAATGTTGATCAAAGACAATGGCAGAGACTCAAGTTTTTATTACATGGAAGAAAGCAGTGGTAAACCACTTCCATATTTTTTACCAAGTAAATTCTATGGATATACTTATCAGAATGACTACAGAAGAGTGAAGATAGGATGTTCTGGAGAACATATGTCCATTGAGTCGCTAGCGATTGGAAACAACTTGTCAGCATTTGATGATACTTTAGAGGGAGCTACCAGTCTAAAAGTTGAATGAGAGAGATGAGTTGAGTACAAAGCCAAAGTTATAGACTTGTGAGACTGGGGTGGTAGTGTTGCCTTTAGTGATGGGAAAGTCCAGGGCAGGACAGAGTTTGGGTGAGAAGATGATGAGTTGTGTAGGTCAGCACCATTGATTGTTCTTTGTCATGTGTTGCACTCATGCCCTCCTCATTTGTTGCAGTTGGTGCTTAAGCGGGAACATGACTTAGAGACTGGAATTAGCTTTCTGGGCGTCACACACATACACAGACACCAAACTGTGAGTTACACAGTCAGTTGCTTTATCTTCAAGCGTTAAGAACCTAAATATACAAGTACATACATAATTTTCATTGTTATTCTTGTAACTTTGTTTTTAAAAAATTATGAAACTGTTAGATGCTAATATAAACTTATGAAATGATTTTACTGCTCTTAGAAAAATTCTTGGGTCATTTTTAGAAAGTGCATGCATGCTTCTGAAACATTTAATTTTATCAAAATAGAAAATTAAAATATAAAAGATGTATATAATATCTCTTTCCTTTAAAAATTATGACATGTGTACATTTAACATTTTGTAACGTGATTATGGAAGATAAAACTAAATGTAACAGATTGGCATTAAACAGATTAAATATTACTAACATTTTTCTGATTTGACAGATTACTTATTTATGTATAATTAGTTGACAGATAATTGAACAAAAACATAAACATATAATTGCACTTTGAACAATATTGTTGGTACTTGTCCAATGCATTCTGGAGAAAAATGTATGACTAAAAAGGTACATCATACATCTCTCATCAATAGAATCATTTCTATGAAATCTTTTTGGTTCCATGAAGGAACAGTGTCAGTTTGAGCTATGACTCATGTATCAGGTGCAGTTCTTCAATATGACAGATGTGACCCCCTTATTTTATTGCCTCCTCCATTGATATTTTTATGACGTATGTTAAGCACTATGTGTCAGGCACTGTATTAAGTGCTAGGGTAGATACAAGCTCTAATCAAGTTGGACACCGTCTATATTCCACATGGGCCACACAGTATCAATCTCCATGTCCAGCTAACTGGTTTAAATTATGTAGTCAATAGCCTAGCAGCAAAAGGGCAGAGCTGGGGAAAAGAGTAGTGAGAAATTCAATGATCCCTGCTCTTACCTATGCTGCAACAGCTCCATGTCCACCCCACCCTTCCTCCGGAGAGCTGGGGTACACTGGGAATGAGAATATGGAGGGGAATGATCCAGGCCACCATGCTGGATTTGTAGCCCCCTCCACTCCCCACCATGCCCCCCCACACACCAGAGGAACCAGGTTATGAGGTTTATGGGCTTGTGTACGGCTGTGGAGATGACTTCCCCCTTTCCCACTCCAAAGGGCCTGGTTATAGTTATACTATAAGAAATAATAATCTACATTTAATACTGCTGCCAGGGTCATTTTCCTGAAACAATATTCAACATAGTTGCTCATTTCCTCAACATCAAGAAAAAATCTCTGACCATTGGCTTCAATGTTCACCTTATCAGCTCTCTTCATCCCTTCTCTCACTCCTCTTTCTATCCAAACTATTTTCCTGACTGGAACCCTTTAATGTCACCTCCTTTCCAGCATTTTGCTCATGTTGTCCCCCAGGCCATAGAATTCCCCAATCCCCCATTACCCAACCTGGCACAAATCCACCATTCCTTAACTTCACCTCCATTGGAAATCCTGCTAAAATTGTATCTCCATTAACAAGTCTTCCCAGACTAATCACCATTACTCTGAATGCACTCATGCCACCTCATGCACTTACATATTTATGAATATGTGCTAGGGTAGATCCAATATGATTATGTACATTCAATTTTTCTGTAACTGTTCCCTACATTTAAGTATAAGCTCCTGTGGACAAGGAATGTGTCATATTTCTGTTGCATTTCCCAATTACTTAGTATATTGTACTGCAAGCAGCTGATAATGAATACCTCTACTTCTACTTCTTCTACTACCATTTGCCCATTTCCATGAGCAGTATAATTTGCTCTTTACTGCTGGAGACATTGAAAAACAAAGGTCCACTTCCTGAAGATTTTTCACCAGCAACAGATTTTTCACAGAAACATCATCCCAACGGTTACAAAATTAATCCAAGCTTTTATCCTCTCACTACTTGATTCCTTTATCAATGAATTATCCCTTGTGAGAAACAGCGTGGCTTAGTGGAAAGAGCACAGGTTTGGGAGTCAGAGGTCATGGGTTCTAATTGTGGCTCCACCACTTATCAGCTGTGTGACTTTGGGCAAGTCACTTAACTTCTCTGTACCTCAGTTCCCTCATCTGTAAAAGGGGGATTAAGACTGTGAGTCCCACCAGGGACTACCTGATTACCTTGTATCTGCCCCTGCACTTAGAACAGTACTTGGCACATAGTAAGTGCTTAACAAATACCATCATTATTATTATTATTTGTCAATCTCCTTGCTGACCTCCCCTCCTAATGTCTCTCCCATTCCTGTCCATACTTCACTTTGCTACCTGGATCATTTTTCTACAAGATCATTCAGTCCATGTTTCCCCACTTCTCAAGAACTGAGTCACCACTGAGTCAAACAGAATCTCCTTACCAAAGGCTTTAATGCACTCAATCACCTTGACCCCTCCTACCTTATCTCCCTGACTTCCTATTTACAATCCAGCTCTCACACTTAGCTTCACTAGTACCAACACTTAATATACCTTAACCTCATCTATCTCACCGCCAACCACTCACCAATATCCTGCCTCTGGGCCTGGAATTATCTCCCTCTTCATTTTTGATAGATCTCACTCTTCCCACCTTCATCTCCTCCAAGAGGCCTTCCCCTACTAAGCCTTCATTACCTCTTCTCCCACTCTCTTCTGCATCATCCTTGCACTAGGATTTGCACCCTTTATTCACCGTCAGCCCCATAGCACATATGTACATATCCGTAGTTTAGTTTATTTATATTAATGTCTGTCTTCCCCTCCAAACTTTAAGCTCATTGTGGGAAGAAAACATGTGTACCAGTGTGTCATATTGTCCTTCCCAAGCACTTAGTACAGTGCTCTTCATACATTAAGCACTCAGTAAATGTGATTAATTGGTTGATAGATTATTTGATTAATTGATTTGAGGTTGCGGGTACAGCTGCTTTAACAGTGTTGGCACTCAGTGAATCACATCATCTTATCCTGCCACATACTGCCTTTTATCCAACCCAGTCCTCTTCCTATCAGTTCCTATCATCTATTCCCTTCATCCAAGTTGCTACCTTCTTTTTCTTCATTTTCCCTTTCCTACTTTTATCTGCAACTATTCATGAACTGTTCCAGGAAAAATGCTAGTCAATCTGAACACTCTCACTGCTCTTGCAAGGGACATCACCCAGACAATGGCTATTGTATCTTCAATTGTTCACACACAAAGACCATCCCAAGGATATGGTGATGTCAGTATGATTTTTAAAAGGTATATTTAAATATAAGTATACTTATATTAATTACACAGATCACTTGTGAAAAGACAGACATTTCTTTTGCTAACTCTAAGAGCAAATTCACTGCTAAGAAAAGATGTTTTAAGAAGTTGAAAATGCTTATTGCATATATTGTGTTTTCAAAGTACTTGCTGAACATTAATTGGCTGATTTCCATGACTTTTTCATATGGTAAAATAATGTCTCTGGGATGAAACTGAATGGCAAAAGACTTAAGGAGCCATTCAAAGGACATGACAGTAACCAGAGAAAAAATTGCTATCTTTGGTACTTTTAGACATCTTAGCTGATATTTTATTCTTTTGATTCCCATACTGGGTACATTTTTCAGATTGGGATTTTCAGTTTGGGATTCCATTTAGACAACCAGCTGCCCTTGTGCAGCTGAGCTGATATTTGCCTTCTGGCAAGTTGACCTGGCCTTGCTCGAACTCTAATGCCAATATCTGCTTTTGCCTAGTCTCTGGGTAAACAGAAAGAATTTAAGGTCAAACAAGAAGAATGACGAAAGGGATGTTGAAAAAGGGAAAGGTAGCTACAGTTCACCGGTTGGATTTAAGGGAGAAATAAAGTAGAAGGAAAATTAGGGAAGTTGATGAAAGGAGTTTGGAAGACATGAAAAGAGAAAGTGGAGGTTGGGTAAAAAGCAATGGACTTAGGTAGGGCAGTATGTAATATATACTGTGGCAAGAAAGAAGGGAAATAAGATAAACCAATTAAGGAAATCTCATATACTTAGGTTTCATATTTGGAAATGACACTACTAAAAGTCAGTCTGACTGAAAAGTCCAAGGCAGGTCTCATAGTTCCGGTCTCACTGTGCCTTGTTATGACTAATGTTGGAAGTGCTTTGTATTGTTTTCTCTTTTTCTTTCTTGTATCTCATTCTTTATAAAGACTGCTCCAAAGAGCAACTCTTTTCTTGCTAGGAGCATCCATATCTTAGTCTGTCCATGGTCACTTAATACCAGTTTTCATTTGGGATAGAGCATCGCCTGAGGCTTTCTTTACTTTAATCTTAAAACATTTCCTCTACCCTCTTTGCTTATGATTTTCCAATTTCAGCTTTCCATAGAGCAACTGTTTGGGTATCTTCCTGCCAGTCATTCTCTTCCTGTGTTCCACCCAAAAGACCTATGGTGAAATCAGCATAGCATCAAATCTAGGAAACTAACATCAATACAAAACCTCAGTCTTTATCGTCCCATCTTGCCGTTTAATGTTGAGTGTGGTCCCTAAATGATGCTGATGGGACAGCAAAAGGATTTAAGTTTTCCACCGCTGTGAAATAGAGGTCTTATAGTCGTGCAGAAAGATGGATCCTCCTCGACCTCTCAGCTGCCTTTGACACTGTGGACCACCCCCTTCTCCTCAACACGTTATCTGACCTTGGCTTCACAGACTCCGTCCTCTCCTGGTTCTCCTCTTATCTCTCCGGTCGTTCTTTCTCAGTCTCTTTTGCAGGCTCCTCCTCCCCCTCCCATCCTCTTACTGTGGGGGTTCCCCAAGGTTCAGTGCTTGGTCCCCTTCTGTTCTCAATCTACACTCACTCCCTTGGTGACCTCATTCGCTCCCACGGCTTCAACTATCATCTCTACGCTGATGACACCCAGATCTACATCTCTGCCCCTGCTCTCTCCCCCTCCCTCCACGCTCGCATCTCCTCCTGCCTTCAGGACATCTCCATCTGGATGTCCGCCCGCCACCTAAAGCTCAACATGTCGAAGACTGAGCTCCTTGTCTTCCCTCCCAAACCTTGTCCTCTCCCTGACTTTCCCATCTCTGTTGACGGCACTACCATCCTTCCCGTCTCACAAGCCCGCAACCTTGGTGTCATCCTCGACTCCGCTCTCTCATTCACCCCTCACATCCAAGCCGTCACCAAAACCTGCCGGTCTCAGCTCCGCAACATTGCCAAGATCCGCCCTTTCCTCTCCATCCAAACCGCTACCCTGCTAATTCAAGCTCTCATCCTATCCCGTCTGGACTACTGCACTAGCCTTCTCTCTGATCTCCCATCCTCGTGTCTCTCTCCACTTCAATCCATACTTCATGCTGCTGCCCGGATTATCTTTGTCCAGAAACGCTCTGGACATATTACTCCCCTCCTCAAAATCCTCCAATGGCTACCGATCAATCTGCGCATCAGGCAGAAACTCCTCACCCTGGGCTTCAAGGCTGTCCATCACCTCGCCCCCTCCTACCTCACCTCCCTTCTCTCCTTCTACTGCCCAGCCCGCACCCTCCGCTCCTCCACCACTAATCTCCTCACTGTACCTCGCTCTCGCCTGTCCCGCCATCGACCCCCGGCCCACGTCATCCCCCGGGCCTGGAATGCCCTCCCTCTGCCCATCCGCCAAGCTAGCTCTCTTCCTCCCTTCAAGGCCCTGCTGAGAGCTCACCTCCTCCAGGAGGCCTTCCCAGACTGAGCCCCTTCTTTCCTCTCCCCCTCGTCCCCCTCTCCATCCTCCCATCTTACCTCCTTCCCTTCCCCACAGCACCTGTATATATGTATATATGGTTGTACATATTTATTACTCTATTTATCTACTTATTTATTTATTTTACTTGTACATTTCTATCCTACTTATTTTATTTTGTTGGTATGTTTGGTTCTGTTCTCTGTCTCCCCCTTTTAGACTGTGAGCCCACTGTTGGGTAGGGACTGTCTCTATGTGATGCCAATTTGTACTTCCCAAGTGCTTAGTACAGTGCTCTGCACATAGTAAGCGCTCAATAAATACGATTGATTGATTGATTGATTGATTGATTGGACAACGCTGCAGCTCTGTTTATCTCAAATTTATACTTAAGCCTAATCCCACACAGCTGCTACCCCTCGGTTAGCAGTTTCCCAAAGGATGTGCTGGTCTTCTAGATCAGATTTACTACCTTCTCGTTTATCATTACTTAGTCTGTGTTCTGCCAAGGAATTTTGTACAGCTTTTAGGTCTGTGTTGCCAATATAGATTTCTTGTAGTGCTTCTGAAATTTCTTGTATAACCAGATATATCACCTGTTGTACTTTCCCAAGCATATAGTACAGTACATTTTACTCAATAGTCACTCACCATATACCATTGCTACTTTCAGATGTGATGATCACAATTTCTGATGTTCAGATTCAAGACTACAAGTATCCATCATTTGAAACATTTCAAAAACTCTCTCAACCTCAGTGACATCTCCTGGAAAAAGTAGATGTGTACAAAAAACTCTGCAACAACATTACAGTAGCCCCTATGGATTAGGAAATGTTATCTCGAACTCGTTGTGGGCAGTTTATTGTTATATTGTACTCTTCCAAGGACTTAGTACAGTGCTTTGGACACAGTAAGCACTCAATAAATATGATTGAATGAATGAATGAACAACATGAACAACAACAGTGTTCTTCTTTGTGATACTGATTGGTAGGAAGCTAATAAAAGTCTGGGAATAGCTATTTGGCATATACTAAAGACCACAAAAAATGAAAATCCCTACTTCATTGATATTAATATTTATTTAGTGCTTACTGTGTGTGCCAGACATCATGCTAAATGCCAAGACAGATTCAGATACAATTTCTGCTCCACCAAGTGCTCCGAATCTAAGTTTCAGATGACAATATTTAGCAAACAGGAATGAGCAGTTTGAAATCTGGAGTAAGTTTCCAGGAATGGGAACTATTAAAAGTACACATAGTAATTATGATTATGTAAGAATATATAAGAAAATATAAGAGTGATAACTAGGTCAATATCCTTGTAGTGTGAAGACCTCAGGTGCCTCACCATTCTATAGTCCCGGATTACAAACAGCCCAGCCTTTCCAACAGTTGTACAATTCTATAGGTAGGTTTTTGAGCATTCTGTTATTTCTGTGGGAGGGTGAGGATGGAATCTCACTGTACTGACAGAAGAAAGGAAGTTGCTCTTTGGGTGGCTTCTACCAGCAGACTCTGGAGCTTTTAGTCATATCGGGTTCCTTCCATGTGAATCTTGGCATTCTTTTCATCCTGCAGAGGATGGGTCCATTCTACTATAGTATATGCTATATACTAAACTATATACTATAGTTTATGCGGTGCTAAGCCACATAAACCAGTCTGGACCCCGGAATTCACAGTTAAATATTGACTCCATCCAGAGAGGATCCTGGTTTTGGGGTGCTTCACCCATCCTGAAAGAGGGTGTGGAGTTTGTCTCCCCTGTTGTGTGACAGAAGAGAGGATTGTTACATGCAACAACAAAAAAATAATCCTCCTTATGGTGCTGCATGACTTTGTCAAAGGTACTTTAAAGAATCCTATGCTGTGACAGTCAAATTAAATTAAGAAACAAGCACAGTAGTCATAGGGATGCTGAGACTGAAGGGATACAAGAATATAAAAACCACCATCAAAATCAATGACATCATTAAAGAAGTTGGAAGGACCTACATATCCCATTCCATCCTGTTTACAGACGAGAAATGACTTCCCAGGATATGTCAACAACACAAACAACCTATTAAATATGCCTTTTATTCTGGAAAACAACAAAGCATAGCAATGCCACCTGTTGGGAAATTTACCAGTTCAGTATAAGATCACTACTTCACACCCGACCTGCATAATGTTTAAATCAACTTTGTCCAATTTGTCATCTTCCATTCTTTCACCAATGCAAATCAACACTATACCTTTCAGCCCATTGTTTCCATCTTTGAGGCAAGGATTCATTTATCACTGGATCCACCAAGCATCACAAGGAATAGGGATAATGAACTCACAGCTTTGTTAAGCAGTTCATTATGGGTAGGGAATGGTTCTGCTAATTGTGTTGTATCTTCCCAAGCTCTTAGTACAATTCCCTGCACATAGTAAGTGCTCAATAAATACTATTGATTAATTGATTAAACTCCAAGCCTCACAGCACCTAGGAGTAAGTTTCAAGCAATGGGAACTATTAAAAGTACACATTGTAATTATAATGATATATATAATTATAAAGTATGAGAATGTTAACTAGGAGTGAAAAGGTTCAAAATAGTATTTTCTGGACTGTTGGCTCCTTGAAAGTTATTCTTCCCTATTCATTCTCCTACTAAAATCCCTGCCCTCTTTTTGCTTTTGAACGCAAAATGAAAAGTTGTCACCCATAGCTAGAATGTCTTGTCTTCTGAGTGATTGTATATGGTCTCTGGGTTCTCTTTCAGTAAGATGTCCAGATATGATGATTTTCCTATCAGTCATACTTATTATTATTATTAATAATAATATTTATTAAGTGCTTGCTGTCTGCAGAGCACTGTACCAAGATCTTGGAGTGTTATATCTCTCACTTCTGTGGTTGCCAGAGTTGAACTCATGAACTCATTCCAACACCATTTGTGTCATTTGCAACCATATTTTCTTCTACTAATGACACTGGGTTGTATTTAATAAATATTAAAAATAATATTTATTTTATAGTCCTGGCTCTGCCACTTGTCTGCTTTGTGACTTTGGGCAAGTCACTTCACTTCTCTGCACCTCAGTTACTTCATCTGTAAAATGGAGATTGACGCTGTGAGCCCCATGTGGGACAGAGACTTTGTCCAACCTGATTTGCTTGTATCCACATCGTTGATTAGTGCAGTGCCTATAATACATTATTATAATTATCATGACTAATATTACTATATATTTTTGAGAGCATATTGGAGGAACTGATGGCTTCATTTTCATCATCAGTAGTTGTAATCCAGGAATGAGGTTTTATCCTGTTGTAATTGTCCCAAATTAAATTTTTTTTGTCCAGTATATCCATAGTCAAAGGTACATTCATTATGCATGGTGGTCCCTGGATCAACATTTGAACTACTAATATGATGCTGATTAGGTTATTCCTATTCACATTATTTATATTTTTATTTCATCTTGGAAAAATTCATTTCACGACCAATTTTGTGAGATTTCTGTTCCACTTTTCACATTATTCATTCCAGCTGTAAAGGGTCATTGGAGAATTTTATGCCTTCCTATGCAAACAGTAGGTGAATTAGCTATGTCATCTATTCATTATTTCAATCATATTTATTGAGGACTTACTGTGTACAGAGCATTGTACTAAGCACTTGGAAAGTACAACTCGGCAATGGAGACAATCCCTGCCCATATTGGGCTTACAGTCAAGAAGGGGGGAGACAGACAGACATCAAAATGATTAAACAGGCATCAATAGCATCAATATAAATAAATAGAATTATAACTATATACACATCAAAACAAGTAAATGCAAGACTCATGAAAAATGCATTCAAAACATGCAAAATTAATTTTATTAATTATATCACTTTTTATAAGTTAATGTAACCCTGATCTTCAGGCAGTATGGTCTGTATTCTTTATATATTCATCATTTATTTCTGCCAGTAATTCAGTGTTACCTGGGTTAATTCTAGTACCATGTTAAGCTTTGAGAACCATGTTAAATTCATTGGAGTCAAAACCTTTCTTGTAATCCCCAAGTGTATAATGCAGAGACCTGCATTTTTTGTATTTCTTTGACAATTATTAAATTGCATGAATACGATCCATTATGAAGGATACAAAGTAGAAGAATTTTCTGTGGGCTAAATCTCATCTTTTTTTCTGATTGCGTATTACATATGCACTGACCTCGTTTATCTGTAGAAGAGGATATTTCATCAGCAATTGTACAGGACTTTCAGATCACATTTTTCACTAGCACTCTGGTTCTATCATTAATTCAATCATTTATTGAGAGCTTACTGTGTGCAGAGCACTGTACTAAACACTTGGTAAAGTGCAGTACAACAATAAACAGTGCCCACAGAGAGCTCATAGTCTAGAAAGGGGGAGAAAGACAACAATACAAATAACCAGACATCAATACAGTAAATAAAATTACAGATATATGCATGTCTTGTGTTGCTTGGGGTTGGGGGGAGAGAAAAAGGAGCAAGTCATGGTGATGTAGAAGGGAGTGGGAGATGAAGAAAATTGGGGCGTAGTCTCGGAAGGTTTCTTGGAGGAGATGTGCCCTCAATAAGGCTTTAAAGGGGGAGAGAGTAATTATCTGGCAGATTTGAGGAGGGAGGACGTTCCAGGCCAGAGGCAGGATGTGGGCCAGGGATCGGTGGTGGGACGGGCAAAATCGAGGCGTAATGAGAAGGTTAGCAGCAGAGGAGCAAAGTATGTGGGCTGGATTGTAGAAGGAGAGAAGCGAAGTGAGCCCTTTAAATTATGATAATCTTCAGTTTATCACTGATATGCTGAACAAGAATGTATACATTACTTCCTGCCTACTCAGTGCTGGTTCATCTAAATATTGCCAACTCTTGTGCATTTCACTCTTCAAATGAGAATGTGCAGACTCTAGTTCTTCCTTTTATGTTAGAAATTGTTTCTTGTTTACCGATCAGCACAGCGGGAATAACTGTGACTGAATGCTACAGTTATTATTGTTGATGTTGTTGTAAATAATATTGCTTAATATGGGACTGGTTGAACTTCCTTATGATTTAGTATTCCATCAAATGCCATGCTACACCTTTTTAAGACTCCTGGAACATGTGGTGTTTTCCTCAGCTCGTCTTCGCTTTCTTTATTATTCTCTATATCTAAACTCCTTCTGCATTTTATACTATTTTTCATCAAATAGTATATCCTGTAATAGGATATACATCTTACACAGGATCCTACACAGGATCCTGTGTATCCTGTGGTTATAGAGATGATGGCATTTGTTAAGCACTTACTAGGTGCCAGGCATTGTTTTAAATGCTGTTTTAATTTATTGTTTTAATCAATAACATCAATATAAATAAACTGAATTACAACTATATACACATCAAAACAAGCAAATGTCAAACTCATGAACAATGCATTCAGAACCTGCAAAAATTAACTTGATTAATTATATCACATTATATAAGTTAATACAATCCCGATCTTAAAGCAACATGGTCTCTATTCTTTATATATTCATCGTTCATTTCTGCCAGTAATTCAGTGTTAACTGGGTTAATTCTGGCATAGATATGAGTTAATCAGTTTGGCTGTAAACCCCTGTCCCGCATGGGGCTCACAGTCTCAGAAGGGGAGACATCAGGTATTAAGTCCCCATTTTAGAGATATGGAAACTGAGGCACAGAGATGGGACAGTGATTTGCCCAAAGTCACACAGCAGTCAAGTGGTGGATCTGGGATTAGAACATAGGTTCTCTGACTCCCAGGCTTGTGCTCTTTCCTTTAGACCACATTGCTTCTGTACACTGCTTGTGATTTACTTATTATCCAGTTTTTTTCCAGGCTTAAACTTGCTTTTCTTCTCATGAGCTGAAATATTTGCTGACTGATTCAGATAATGTTCCTATGTGCTTTCTTACCATTGACACTTTGACAATGTCAATAAATTTAGTGTAACTTTGTCCTCAGTTCTCCTTTGTACTACATGTCCCTTTTCAGAAGCTCATCTGGAAAGTTGATCTCAAGGCAGTGTCTTGGCAGCAATATTTTCACTGCATTTTCACAATTTTTATGGTAGATGTCATCTTGAAATTTTGCACTTGGTATTTTATCACTTTATCCTCTGTGAATGTATTTCTTGACAATTGACCAACCAAAATCACACGATCTGGATTATAGTTGGTTTTTTTTTCAGAATATTCTGATCCAATGTTTGCTACTTCCATAGTCTTTAATTTTCTTTCGGAGTTTACGCATTTAATGATTTGACACTGTACTACAGCAAATTCCACTAGATATATTCTACACTCCTCCTGTTGCCTCTAAAAAATTTCACAACATAATCCTTTGTTAATCTGTGTTGATTCACAGCATGGCTCAGTGGAAAGAGCCTGGGCTTTGGAGTCAAAGGTCATGGGTTCAAATCCCAGCTCTGCCTATTGTCAGCTGTGTGGCTTTGGGCAAGTCACTTAACTACTCTGTGCCTCAGTTACCTCATCTGTAAAATGGGGATTAAGACTGTAAACCCCCTGTGGGACAACCTGATTGCCTTGTAACCTCCCCAGAGTTTAGAACAGTGCTTTGCACAAAGTGCTTAATAAATGCCATTATTATTATTATTCAACAATTATATTAAATCTCCTGACACAATTGCATATGTTGATATCTTTGGTTGAGTTTCAGCATGGCGTAGTCAGTAGAGCATGGGCCTGGGAGCCAGAGGGTCATGGGTTCTAATCCTGACTCCACCACTAGTCTTCAGTGTGGCTTTGGATAAGGCACTTCTCTGGGACTCAGTTACCTCATCTGTAAAATGGGGATTGAGACTGTGAACCCCATGCGGGACAGGGATTATGTCCAACCCAATTTGCTTGTATCTACCCCAACACTTACTACAGTGCCTGGCACATAGTAAATGCTTAACAGACACCACAGGTATTATTATTATTATTATTATTACTGTCAATTTATCAATTTTCTGCACAAGCATGGAAAGGATGTCACAGTTTTTGGCAAGGAATACTGCTTTTAACAACAAAAAATCCAACACTTTTACTTGAATGCCTATTGTTTGATGCCTTCCAAAACAGCACCTAGTCTTCAATTAATCAGTCAATGGTATTTATTGAGTGTTTACTGTGTGCAGAGCATTGCACTAAGTGCTGAATGATGCAATAGAATTGATTGACATGATCCTTATCTCAATCTAGTGGGAAAGCTTACAATCTAAGGGAAAAGACAGAAATTAAATAAATTACAAATAGGAGAAGCAGCAGAGTATAAAGATATATATGTAAGTGTTGCAGGTGGGGTGAATATCAAAGTGTTTAATGGCTGTAGACATAAGTACATAGGAAATGTGGAGGGTAGGGCAAATAGAATAGGGAAATGAGATAATAATCAGGAATCTCTTCCTATGTCTATTGTGATATCAATTCCAGTGACATTCAAGTAACATAAGCCTCAGGAAGCATACCTTTTTAATAGACTTTTCACATTATGAGAGAGGCCACACAAAAAGCAATTATCTCCTGGAAAGATCTTGTCCTTAAATGGAAAAAAACCCACAAAACTGGCATGGTAAGATATTCCAACATTGACTTGAAGAGAAGGAATTACCAGTTGGCAATCCTGCTTCTGCCATTTGTCAGCTGTGTGACTTTGGGCAAATTACTTAACTTCTCTGTGCCTCATTTCCCTCATCTGTAAAATGGGGATTAAGACTGTGAGCCCCATGTGGGGCAATCTGATTACCCTGTATCTACCCCACTGCTTAGAACAGTGCTTGGCACATAGTAAGCACTTTACAAATACCATTATTATTATTCTCATTATTATTATTAGTCATGTATTGGTAGAATGATCAAAGGGCAGGCAGGCCATGTGTAAAATTGCACCACTGCCTAGTGGATAGAACATGGTCCTGAGAGTCAGAGGGATCTAGATTTTAATCCCAGTTCCTCCACTTGTTTGTTATGTGACCTTGGGCAAGTCACTTAACTTCTGTTTGCCTCAGTTACCTCATTTGTAAAATGGGGATTAAGACTGTGAGCCCCAAGGTGGGAACAGGGACCTGATGTCATCCTATCCCGACTGGATTACTCCATCAGCCTCCTCTCTGATCTCCCATCCTCCTGTCTCTCCCCTTTTCAGTCTATACTTCATGCTGCTGCCCAAATCATCTTTGTGCAGAAATGCTCTGGGCACGTTACTCTGCTCCGCAAAAATCTCCAGTGGCTACCAGTCAACCTATGCATCAGGCAAAATTCCTTACTTTCAGCTTCAAGGCTTTCCATCACCTCGCCCCTGCCTACCTCACCTCCCTTCTCTCCTTCTACAGCTCAGCCTGCACCCTCTGCTTCTCTGCCGCTAACCTCCTCACTGTGCCTCGTTCTCGCCTGTCCCGCCGTCAACCCCCGGCCCACGTCCTCCCCCTGGCCTGGAATGCCCTTCCTCCGCACATCTGCCAAGCTAGCTCTCTTCCTCCCTTCAAGGCCCTACTGAGAGCTCACCTCCTCCAGGAGGCCTTCCCAGACTGAGCTTCCTCCTTCCTCTCCCCCTCCTCCCCCTCTTTCATCTCATTGTGGGCTCCTTGTGTCAGAGTTGACTGACACAATGAGCTCACAGTGCAGAGGGAGGGAAGTGAGGCACAGAGAAGGGTCTAGAATAATGGCTGCTTCAGGCAAGCTAGTTTCTAGACTCTGGGATTGGAAGGCTGTGCTGTGACATATAGTCTCACATCATAAACTATTTGTTGCAGCAGTCGGGCTCTCCTTAAACTGCCATCCTCCCCAGACCAAGCCTGAAGTGGAGTTAGTAACCGAGCCATACGTTCTAGTACATCACCAAAATCCACCCCTTTCTCTCCATCCAAACTGCTACTACATTAAAGCAAACACTTATCCTCACCCACCTCGATTATTGTCTCAGCCTCTT
Source organism: Tachyglossus aculeatus (assembly GCF_015852505.1). Lineage (NCBI taxonomy): Eukaryota > Metazoa > Chordata > Mammalia > Monotremata > Tachyglossidae > Tachyglossus > Tachyglossus aculeatus. The sequence continues at coordinate 118,427,623 of NC_052067.1, forward strand.
GCTGACCTCCCTGCCTCATGTCTCTTCCCACTCCAATCCATACACCATTCTGTTGCCCAAATCATTTTCCTTCAAAAATGTTCAGACCATGTTTCTCCACGTTTCAAGAAACTCCAGGGGTGGCCAGTCCACCTACGCATCAAACAAAAACTCCTCATTAATGGCTTTAAAGCACTTAATCACCTTGCCCCCTCCTACCTCAGTTCACTACTCTCCTACTACAACCCAGCCCTTACACTTCATTCTCCAAAGCTAACCTTCTCACTTCACCTCACTCTCATCTATCTCCATTCATTCATTCAATCATATGTATTGAGCTCTTACTGTGTGCAGAGCACTGTACTAAGCTCTTGGAAAGTACAATTTGGCAACATATAGAGACAGTCCCTACCCAACAACGGCCTCACAGACTAGAAGGGGGAGACAGACAGTAAAACAGAGCAAGTATACAGGTGTGTATGCCACAAAAATAAATATAATTATAGATATATACACATCATTAGTAAAATGAATAGAATAATAAGCATATACAAATATACACAAGTGCCGTGGGGAGGAGAAGGGGTTAGGGCAGAGGGAGGGAGTGGGGGCAATGGGGAGGGGAGGAGGAAAAGAGGGGAAGGGGGGTTCAGTCTGGGAAGGCCTCCTGGAGGAAAGGTGAGCTCTCAGTAGGGCTTTGAAGGGAGGAAGGGAGCTATCTCGCCATAGACTTTTCACTTTTGCTTACTCGGAGCAAAACAGTACACCAAGCACTTAGTACAATACTAAAGAGTAGATTTAGATGATCCCTGTCCAACAAGGAGCTAAGAGACTAGAGGTAGAGACAGACGTTAAAATAAATTGCAGATGGATGACTGTAATTTAGAGAAGTAGCTTGTCCTAATGGAAAGAGCACCGGGCTTGGAAATCAGAGGACTTGGGTTCCAGTGCAGTCTGCACCTCTTGCCTGATGCATGACCTTGGGCAAGTCACTTTACGTCTCTCGACCTCAGTTCCTCCTCTGTAAATTGGGATTCAATTCCTTGTCTCCCTCCTCCTTAGACTGTGAGGCCCATGTGGGAAGGGGGTGATGTCCCACCTTGTTATTAACTTGTATCTACCCCAGAACTTGGAACAGTGCTTGCCACATAGAAAGTGCTAAACAAATACCATTATTATTACTATCATTATTACTTTATGTACCGAAGTGCAGTGAAATTGGGGGAGGTATACATTTAAAAGTGCTTTAAGTGAGATAGACTCAAATACATAGGATATTCAGAAGGGAGGGCTTAGTCAGAGCCTTTTGAAGTAGTTGTTAGGTCAGGGTTTGGCTTCTCCATTCTGAAGTTCCTACTGCCTTTACCTATTAGCAGTTGATTTTTCATATTGGATTTCTGAACCCTAAAGAGTTCCTCAAGCAGCCCACCCAGGCCTCATTCCCTCTTTAATCTCCCTCAGAGCACTGCAGAGGAACCCTGGCAATTCCTCGCCATTCACGGAGAAAGGAGTCCCTGGTACACAAGCAGGGGTAGGGATGGCTCACAGTCACCCCTGTACTCTCATCATCATCATCAATTGTATTTATTGAGCGCTTACTGTGTGCAGAGCACTGTACTAAGTGCTTAAAGGGGGAACTTCCAGCCACATCACCCAGCAGGAAGGGAGCCCTTGGAGGAAGGGCCAAGTAGGGGTGGGAATAGGGAGGCACCTGGTGCCCTTTGTGGACTCCATTATGTTATACACAATGATGCGTAAGTAATGACATCATAAAATGGCATCTACATCTCTGCCCCTGCTCTCTCCCCCTCCCTCCAGGCTCGCATCTCCTCCTGCCTTCAGGACATCTCCATCTGGATGTCCGCCCGCCACCTAAAGCTCAACATGTCGAAGACTGAGCTCCTTGTCTTCCCTCCCAAACCTTGTCCTCTCCCTGACTTTCCCATCTCTGTTGACGGCACTACCATCCTTCCCGTCTCACAAGCCCGCAACCTTGGTGTCATCCTCGACTCCGCTCTCTCATTCACCCCTCACATCCAAGCCGTCACCAAAACCTGCCGGTCTCAGCTCCGCAACATTGCCAAGATCCGCCCTTTCCTCCATCCAAACCGCTACCCTGCTAATTCAAGCTCTCATCCTATCCCGTCTGGACTACTGCACTAGCCTTCTCTCTGATCTCCCATCCTCGTGTCTCTCTCCACTTCAATCCATACTTCATGCTGCTGCCCGGATTATCTTTGTCCAGAAACGCTCTGGACATATTACTCCCCTCCTCAAAAACCTCCAATGGCTACCGATCAATCTGCGCATCAGGCAGAAACTCCTCACCCTGGGCTTCAAGGCTCTCCATCACCTCGCCCCCTCCTACCTCACCTCCCTTCTCTCCTTCTACTGCCCAGCCCGCACCCTCCGCTCCTCCACCACTAATCTCCTCACTGTGCCTCGTTCTCGCCTGTCCCGCCATCGACCCCCGGCCCACGTCATCCCCCGGGCCTGGAATGCCCTCCCTCTGCCCATCCGCCAAGCTAGCTCTCTTCCTCCCTTCAAGGACCTGCTGAGAACTCACCTCCTCCAGGAGGCCTTCCCAGACTGAGTCCCTTCTTTCCTCTCCCCCTCGTCCCCCTCTCCATCCCCCCGTCTTACCTCCTTCCCTTCCCCACAGCACCTGTATATATGTATATATGGTTGTACATATTTATTACTCTATTTATTTATTTATTTATTTATTTTACTTGTACATTTCTATCCTACTTATTTTATTTTGTTGGTATGTTTGGTTCTGTTCTCTGTCTCCCCCTTTTAGACTGTGAGCCCACTGTTGGGTAGGGACTGTCTCTATGTGATGCCAATTTGTACTTCCCAAGCGCTTAGTACAGTGCTCTGCACATAGTAAGCGCTCAATAAATACGATTGATTGATTGATTGATTGATAAAAACATAATGGGAAAGGTTCTTAGCATATGTTGCTATGTGTACCTCTGTAAAAAGACCTCAACCCCTAATCCCATGAGGATCCAAGCCCCTGGGTATTCCCCAAAGGTCTCTGTGAACTATGGTGTCACCTCCAAGCTTCAAGAGTCAGTGTCAGAAGCCAAGGCAGAGGGAGATTGGGCACTGAACACAAAAGTAATTAACATGAATGTATCCAGTGTGAAATCTGCACTGGACAAGGGAAGGACCAGAAAAACATGGAAAACATGGAGTCAGAAGGATCAGGGTTCTAATCCTGACTCTGCTACATGCCTGTTTTGTGACCTTGGGCAAATCACTTAACTTCACTTAACTTCTCTGTGCCTCAGTTACCTCATCTGTAAAATAGGGATTGGGACTGTGAGCCCCATTTGGGACAGGGACTGTGTCCAACCTGATTACCTTGTATCTACCCCAGTGTTTACAGCAGTAAACATAGTAAGCACTTAGCAAACACCATCATTACTATTCTTTTTTTCTCCTTCCAGAGGTGCCTGGGTTCTAATCCCAGCTCAGGCACTTGTCTGTTACCTCATCTGTAAAATGGGGATTATGATTGTGAGCCCCATGTGGGGTAGGGACTGTGTCCAACCCAATTTGCTTGTATCTACCCCAGAGCTTAGAACAGTGCCTGGCACAAAGTAAGTGCTTAACAAATACCCCAGTCATTATTATTATTACTAGCTGGAGGGTTTCAGGCCCATGCATTTCCTTCATCTCCCACAGAATCTCATTGAGCCCGAATGAGTGGGAGGATCCAACAATTTCCCCGATCTTCACAGTGCTTCATCTCAGCTCTTCAGTGGTGGTTGTACCTGTCTGTGAGTTTCACACAATTTTGTAAGCCTCACAATGCTGCCTTCCAGTTCCTGAGTTTAAGGCTGTCCTTCAAGCATCAAAATAGTGCATCCTGGCTCTGCCATCAAAATCCCATACTGTTCTGGAAGATGGCTGTGGAAGGGGCAGGAATGGCGATCACAGAATGGCCTACCTACCATCTTCTTCAACTCTGTCCCCTTAGCAGTTGCTAAGCAAGTGACTGTTCAGTTTAAATGACATAGACAATGGATGAGGTGCTATAAGGCAACTGCCTTGCAATTGGTGTTACTACAGTGTTGGTAACCATGAAGCAACATGGCTCAGTAGAAAGAGCACAGGCTTGGAAGTCAGAGGTCATGGGTTCGAATCCTAGCTCCGCCGCTTGTCAGCCTGTGACTTTGGGCAACTCACTTAACTTCTCTGGGCTTCCGTTACCTCATCTGAAAATGGGGATTAAGACTGTGAACCCCATGTGGGACAACATGATCACCTTATATTCATTCATTCAATCGTATTTACTGTGTGCAGAGCACTGTACTAAGCGCTTGGGAAGTAAGTACAAGTCGGCAACATATAGAGAAGGTCCCTACCCAACAACGGGCTCACAGTCTAGAAGGGGGAGACAGACAACAAAACAAAACATGTAGACAGGTGTCAAAACCATCAGAATAAATAGAATTACAGCTATATGCATGTCATTAACAAAATAGAGTAGTAAATATGTACAAGTAAAATAAATAGAGTAATAAATCTGTACAAATATCCCCCCAGTGCTTATAACAGTGCTTCACACATAGTAAGTACTTAACAAATATCATCATTACGCATTCTGCCTATAAGGAGCTTACAAAGCAGAGGGGGAGACGGACATTAAAATAAATATAATCTAGGTATATAAGTGCTATGAGGCTGAGAGTGGGATGAAACTCTCTACAGTGTAACCTCCTTTTTATACTGTAAATTCCTTTCTAGTCTGTAAGCTCTTTGTGGAAAGCAAACATGTCTTTCAAATCTATGTTATACTCTCTCATGTGCTTAGTACAGTGCTCTGCATACAGTAATCTCTCCATAAAAATGATTGATTGATTGAAATCAAATGCTTAAAGGGTACAATTTTATAGGTAACTCACAGGGGAGAGGATGTAAGGAAATTGAAGTTGTATTCGTGGAAGGGCTCTTGGGGGAGATGTGATTTTAGTAAAGTGTTGAAGTTTGGGTTTGTGGTTGTCTGATGTGTATAAATGAAGAGTGAGTTCCAGGTCAGAGGAAGAACAGGAGTTAGCATTGAGAAAGGTGAGATCAAAGTAAAATGAGTAGGTTGATTTAAACAAGCATGGTGAGCAGGTTGGGTTGTAGTAGAAGATCAGCAAGATGAGGTAGAAGAGCAAAAACTGATTGAGTGATTTAAAGCCAATGATAAGGAATTTCTGTTTGATGCAGAGGTGAATAGGCAACCACTGATGTTTCATGAAGAGTGGAGAGAAATGACCTGAATTTTTTTTTATAAAAATTATCAGGGCAACAATATGAATTATGGACAGGAAAGGGGAGATACATGAGGCAGGGAGTCAGAAATTAGACTGATGCTGAAGTCAGGTGGGATAGGATAAATGCTTGGATCAAATTGGTCGCAATTTAGATGAAAAACAAAGGGCAGAGTTTAATAGACATTGTGAAGGTAGAACTGACAGGATTTGATAATCAAGCCCAGCCCGCACCCTCCACTTCTCTGCCACTTATCTCCTCACTGTACCTCATTCTCGCCTGTCCCGCTGTTGACCGCAGGCCCACGTCCTCCCCCTAGCCACACATCTGCCAAGCTATCTCTCTTCCTCCCTTCAAAGCCCTACTGAGAGCTCACCTACTCCAGGAGGCCTTCCCAGACTGAGCCCCCTTTTTCCTCTCCTCCTCCCCATCCCCCCCACCTACCTCCTTCCCCTCCCCACAGCACCTGTATATATGTTTGTACAGATTTATTACTCTATTTATTTTACTTGTACATATTTACTATTCTATTTATTTTGTTAATGATGTGCATCTAGCTTTACTTCTATTTATTCTGATGACTTGACACCTGTCCACGTGTTTTGTTTTGTTGTCTGCCTCCCCCTTCTAGACTGTGAGCCCGTTGTTGGGTAGGGACCGTCTCTATATGTTTCCAACTTGTACTTCCCAAGCACTTAGTACAGTGGTCTCCACACGGTAAGCTCTTGATAAATACGACAATGAATGAATGAATGAATGAAGTTCTTTGAAGGACGTCAACTGATGAATGCGTTGTAGTGCAAAATGGCACTAATCCTCCATGGAACCCTCTCCAGCTTTCATGCTCAGGCTAACATGACTTTTCTATTTTATAAAATAATACTGGGAGCACAGCAGTATGTCCTCTCTGGCCTTCATTCCTCTGTTCACTCTGTTCACTCTGTTCTCCGACCATGAAACTTCCACCTACCACCATTCTGACAGCGTGATTCAATTGTTTATAGCCCTCTTAAAATCCTGCACCTTCCAATGAGCCTTCCTCAGTTTGCTCTCAACTCCCTGAATCATATAAAGTGCAACAGTTATCTCTAGAATGTGCATATACATATATTTACATAAATACATACATACAATCTAGACTATGAGCCCGTTGCTGGGTGTTGGGTAGGGACTGTCTCTATATGTTGCTGATTTGTACTTCCCAAGTGCTTAGTACTGTGTTCTCTGCACACAGTTAGCACTCAATAAATACGATTGAATATGTATTTGTATAACCAACCGTACAGACAATTATCTAGTCTGACTTTTCTAACATTTAATATTTTATTAGACTATAAACTCCTTGAAGGCACAAAATATATCTTGTGTGTCTGAGGTACTTTCCCAACCTCTTACCTCTTAACACCTGTGCATTGTACTCATTGCACCTATGGAACCCAACTAACTACCAGGTACAGTTCCAGCATAGTACTGGGACAGGAGTGTAAAGATCAAGCTTATTTCTGTTCCTTGGTTTATAGACTCTCCAAGAGCATGAAGCTTTGCAATTCACATCTAAGGTCACTAAGATTACTAAGGTCACGTCTCCTCCAAGAGACCTTCCCTGATTGATTTAGACACCTCAATCTGTGACCTTTGGACAATTGATTTTCTCCCCACTCCCAAGCCCACAGCACATTTGCATGTATCTTTATATTTTGTATTTTAAATTACGTATTTGTTCATATTAATGTCTGTCTCCCCATCTAGACTGTAAGTTCATTAGGGGCAGGGAATGTGTCTGCTAATTCTGTTTGTATTATACTCTCCCAAAGGCTTAGTATAGTGTGCTGCACATTCTAAGCATTCAGTAAATACAATTGATTGATTGATTAAGTTCTTTTTTTTTCCTTCTCTGTAAAATAAGGGTGCTTACAGATATTCCCTTATGTAGATTTTGTACCAAAAATTACCCCTTTTTTGACTGGTCCAACACAAGGATAGAATTGCCAAGCAAAATAAACTTGTAGACTCCATCCTCTCCACAGATTGAGAATCCCAGTTCTCTGTGAGGGAGATACTCAGAAAAAGCTATTTAGTGAAAGTCATTTTCACTTAGAACAAGAAGCTTTGTGGGATCTGTCTACCTGCATTTTATCTCATTATTCCCATATATACTTGGGAAATAGCTACTGTGCTAGCTGTATTTGAAAAGAGATATGAATAATCATTTCAATTCAGCAGTATATCTTGCTTGAAATGAAAAGCCAGGAGATTTCTTATTTAAGTTCTAGTCAGAGCTCTCCCTTTTCTTGGAAATAATTATTATAGGAGCAGCTCTGAAATCTTATGGCATCTTCCTAATGTTCAATATATGGAGAAAATATTCATGTAGATCTCTGAATATTAACTACTATCCAAGCTGTTAGCTTCTTGTGGGTTGGGATCATGTCTACCAACTCTGTTATATTGTACTCTCCCAATCACGTAGTACAGTGCTCTGCACACAGTAAGTGCTCAGTAAATATGATTGATTCTTCAGTAATGCAATCTCTGTTGCCTACTACTTGTGTATATGTAGGCAAAGACACTCTTTAGTGATGCATGAATGTCCTCAGTCTGGTAGTGTTCAGCGTTTCAAATTTGATACATGTTTCTTAGCCTGAACTATGTATTCCATCAGAAGGCTTATGAATGTTGAACCATTGACCAACATAATTAACTGTGTGCTACCCAGCTCACAAAGTGATTTCACGCCAAAATCATAGATATGATCTTTGGATTCAGAAACAGGAAAAGTGCAGAGAGTGACATCAAGGTCTTTTAATTATATTTACCAGTCTTAAAAAAGCAATCTACATCTCTGGCCCTGATTTCTCTCCCTCTCTCCAGGCTATCATCGCCTCCTGCGTTCAAGACATCTCTACCTAGATGTCCTCCTGTTATCTCAAACTTAACATGTCCAAAACAGAGTTCCTTATCCTCAAACCCAAGCTCTGTCCTCCCCCTGGCTTTCCCATCACTGTAGATGGCAGCACCATCCTTCCTGTCTCACAAGCCTGTAACCATGGCATTATCTTTGACTCCTCTCTCTCACTCATCCATTCAATCATATTTCTTGAGCACTTACTGTGTGCAGAACACTGTACTAAACACTTGGGAAGTACAAATCGGCAACGTATGGAGACAGTCCCTACCCAATAACAGTCTTATTCAGTCTATCACTAAATCCTGTCAGTCCTCGAGCCTGTTGTTGGGTAGGGACCATCTCTATATGTTGCCAACTTGTAATTCCCAAGCACTTAATACAGTGCTGTGCACACAGTAAGCACTCAATAAATATGATTGAATGAATGAATGAATAACCTCTAATTTCGCCCTTTCCTCTCCATACAAACTGCTAGCATGTTAATACAATCACTCATCTTATGTTGCCTGAGTTAATGCATCAGCTTTCTTGCTGACCTCCCAGCCTCCTGTCTCTCCCTACCCCAGTCCATATTTCTTTCTGCTACCCAGATCATTTTTCTATAAAAAATGTTCAGGAAATGTCACCCGCTCCTTGAAAAACTCCAGTGGTTGCCCATTCATCTGTACATCAAACAAAAACTCCTCACCTTTGGCTTTAAAGCACTCCACCACCTTGCCCCCTCCTATCTCACATCACTACTTTCCTCCTACAACTCGGCCCCCACTTCCCCCCCTCTATTGCTAACCTTCTCACTTTGTCTCCATCTCACCTGTCTTGCCGCTGACCCTAGCCTACATCCTGCCTCTGCACTTTGACTTGCTCCCTTTTTTCTCCCAGCCCCACAGCACTTACGTACATAGCTGTAATTTTATTTATTTGTATTCATGTCTGTCTCTGCCCCTCCACCCTGACTGTAAGATCACTGCGGGCAGGGAATGTGACTGTTTATTGTTGTATTGTATTTTCCATGCTCTTAGTACCATTCTCTGCGTACAGTAAGCACTCAATAAATATGATTGAATTAACTATTAATTAATTTGATACCAACAGCGGGGTAGGGTCCTGGAAACCATTAAATAAATATGGCTGTTGTTCTGCATGAAAGAGTGGTTGGTAGAGTCAGACTCGAAGGTTTCCTATCTGTCCATTTCCCCAGCAACCTGGACGTGAATTAGGGTAGTGTGATGGACCTAGTCTTGTTAAAACTATCCCATTATTGCCATGCTTGACAAAGAAATTAAGGATTCCTTACCTGGGCTCAACTAATACTTCCAATACACAGGGAAACTTCCAGTTTAATATGTGCCGGGCATCTTTAAAATTCTTTGAAGCAGTGGTTTAAGAATGTTGCTAGAGAGGTACAAACACAAGAAGATGTGTGACAATGATGGAACATTCTTTATTATCAGTGTTTATCATTTATTATCAGTGCTGTTGACTGATAATCAATATGAAGAAAACAGAATCTGTGCACAGCCCTCCACAAGGAAAACCCTACATGTAACCAAAGGTTTTCAAAGACACATTAGAGACTTTGCAACGGTCATCAACCTGAACCTTGAGGCGTGTTTGTAAGCAGTAACTAAGAGAACATAGGTGATAGAAATGTTCACTAATAATAAACAATTAATGCTTAGAAGGTGAGGAAAGTGGTGGTTGTCATAGATGAAGGGTGAAGGAGACACTGGTGAGCAAGAGGATGGGGCTGAGGGTTCAGCAGCAAGATGAACGAGATTGAGATATAGTGAGTAAATTGGTGTTAGAAAAGTGAGATGTGCAGACTAAGTATTACTAGGAAAGTAATGAGGTAAGGTCGGGGGGCAAGCTGACTGAGTTCTTTAAAGTCAGTTGTAGGAGGCTTCTGTGTGATGCTGAGGTAGATGAGCTACTACTGGAAGTATTCGAGCAATGAGGATACGTGGACCGAACTGTTTTTTTTTTTGTTTTGTTTTGTTTTTTCAGAAAAGTCATCCAGGCAGCATAGTGAAGGTATTGGAGTGGGAAGGGGAGGCCAGCAAGGAAACTGAGCAGTAATCAAGGCAGTATAAAAGACCTTGAATCCATGTAGTAGCAGTTTGTATGGAAAGTATACACATCTCCTCCAAGAAGCCTTCCCTGACCAAGCCCTCCTCTCCTTTTCTCCCACTCCCTTTTGTGCCACTCTTATTTACACCTTCTTTCATCTTCCCTCCCATCCCCACAGAACATATGTGTATATCTGTGTGTGTGTGTGTGTATATATATATATATATATGTATATATATATATATAAAATTAATATATAAATTATATAAATTAATAATTAATTTATTCATATTAATGTCTGTCTCCCCCTCTAGACTGTGAACTTGTTCTGGGCAGGAATGTGCCTGTTTGTTTTATATTGTTCTCCTCCAAGTGCTTAATACAGTGCTTTGTACGCAGTAAGTGCTCAGTACTTAACAATTGAATGAATGAGTGAATGAAAGAGTGGATTTTATTGTTATTGTGAAGGTAGAACACATAGAATTTGGTGACAAACTGAATATGTAGGTTGGACAAGGAAGGCAGGTTGAAGCTAATGCCAAGATTATGGCCTTGTGAGATATATATGTACATGTGTTTGTACATATTTATTACTCTATTTATTTTACTTGTACATATCTATTATATTTATTTTATTTTGTTAGTATGTTTGGTTTTGTTCTCTGTTTCCCCCTTCTAGACTGTGAGCCCACTGTTGGGTACGGACTGTCTCTATATGTTACCAACTTGTACTTCCCAAGCACTTAGTACATTTCTCTACACACAGTAAGCACTCAATAAATATGATTGGTTGATTGATTGATATCAAAGATAAAGGTGTTGTCTATAGTGATGGGAAAGACATGGGGTGGGCAAGGTTTGCAAGGGAAGATGGTGTGAAACTCTGTTTTGGATATGTTTAGTTTGAGGTGTCGGTGAGACATCCAGGTAGATATGTTCTGTAAGGGGAGGAAATGTGACACTGAAGAGAAGGAGAACTGTCAGGGCTAGATAGTTAGATTTGGGAACCATACATCTAGGGATGGTAATTTGAAGCATGGCAGTAAATTAGTTCTTCAATGGAGTGGATGTAGGTGGAAAATAGAAGGGGATCCAGAACTGAGCCTTCTGAGGATGGGAGGCAGAGAAGCCTGTGAAAAAGTCTGAGAAGGAATGGTCAGGGAGAGGAAGAGAAACAGGAGAGGAGAGTGTCAGTGAAGCCAAGATTGGATAATGTTTCCAGGAGAAAGGGGTGGTCCACAGTAATGAAGGCAGCCTAGAGATAAAGGAGGTTTAGGATGAAGTAGAGGCTAATGGATTCGGCAAGAAGGAGGTCATTTCCATAGAGTGAAGGGTTTGGAAGTCAGATTACAGGGTGCTGAGGAAAGAATTGTAGGAGAGGAAGTGGAGGCAGAATGTGTAGACAAATTCCTCAAAGTGTGTGGAGACGAATAGTAAGAAGGAGATGGAGAAATAACTGAAGAGAGCAATGGGATTAAGGGAGGGTTTTTCAGGAGAGGAGATACATACTTCTTGTCATATTGTGCTCTCCCAAGCGCATAGTACAGTGCTCTACTTGCAGTAAGCACTCAATAAATATGATTGACTGACTGAACATCAATCAATCAATGGTATTTATTGAGCACTTACCATGTGCAGAGCACTGTACTAACCTTTTGGGAGTGTGCAGTACAACAGATTTAGCAGATACTTTTCCTGCCCTTGACAAGCTTACAGAGGAGAGAGGAGAAACAGAGATAGTGCATGTTTGAAAGCACTGGGGAAGAAGCCATTGGAAAATGAATAGTTGAAGGTGCCAGTATAGAAGGGAGCAAGTGTTTTGATAAGGTACCCAGGGATATGGTCAGAAGCACAGGGGTAAGACACAGATTTAAAAGAAGGTGGAAGATTTCCCCTTGATATAAGAGCTGAAAAAGATGAGAAATCACACCTGGTCGTCTCATTGGGCATGGCTCAATGGAAAGAGCACTGGCTTTGGAGTCAGAGGTTATGGGTTCAAATCCTGGCTCTGCCATTTGTGAGCTGTGTGACTTTGGGCAAGTCACTTCACTTCTCTGTGCCTCAGTTCCCTCATCTGTAAAATGGGGATGAAGACTGTGAGCCCCATGTGGGACAATCTGATCACCTTGTATCCTCCCCGTGCTTAGAACAGCGCTTTGCACATAGTAAGTGCTTAACAAATGCCATCATCATCAGTGAAGTATGTGGCTAGGTTATTTAGGGGAAAGAGATTGGTGGTGAGGTGGGCCAGATGTTTGTGGGGGGTGGAACAGCTGATTCAGTCAGTGGGTATGGGTGTCAGTAAGGATGAAAAATGCTATTGCTGGGCAGAGGGGAGGGCAGAATTAAAACAAGTGAAGATGAAATTGATATGGATGATAATAATAATAATAATAATGATATTTATTAAGCACTTACTATGTGCAAAACACTGTTCTAAGCACTGGGGTGGTTACAAAGTGATCAGGATGTCCCACGGGAGGCTCACAGTCTTCATCCCCATTTTACAGATGAGGTAACAGAGGCACAGAGAAGTGAAGTGACTTGCCCAAAGTCACACAGCTGACAATTGGCAGATCTGGGTTTTGGAACTGTGACCTCTGACTCCAAAGCCCGTGCTCTTTCCACTGAGCCACAATGAGGTCAGCCTCTTGTCTAGATTTCCACCAGCAGCACTCCACAGCTTGAGCACAAAATATGCTATTATGTCGCTGATTTTTCATGATTTGTATGAAGAAGCTCAAGTATTTTTGGCATTCTGTGTAATCTTAGATCTCTTCTCATTTGCTATCTCATGACCTGCCATGTATCTTATCTTGATTTGCATGTCACCAAGCAAGTTTCCACGGACCTTCTCTTTTTTTGATTATGAAGTGCTGCAAGCTGTTGCTGATGTACTAATTACTTTCCTGTAACATATAGCACTGTGCAACCTGTGACAGTTATAATCAACAGTGTTACAACCAGCAGATGTAGGACAACTTGTTATTCAAAAATAGATTACAGTGAACCAATTAAAACTGGTATTTGTTGAAAATAATTTTTGATGAATACTTAGTTTTATTTTGAGTATGAATGACACTGGTTTTTTTCAACAATATATTATGTAAGGAAGTTTCCATATAAAGTATGGTGGTGAATAAAAATTTTTCAGAGTTGTCATACTTTAGAAGTAGCAAAACAACAACAGGCAATGCTTTCTATTTTAAGATATAACTGACTTATATGTGTGTTCTTATTGTTGAAGTGAAAAGTATTCTATTTCCTTTTCAATATATTACACATCAGAAGAAGGTGGTTTAGGTATAACATCTTACCCAAATGAACACAGTAATCTCTGTGATGTGTATTGCAAAGTTTATATTAAGCTAATATTTACCCCCCCCCCAAAAAAAAAAACTTGAAAGGTTGAAGGACCTAAAGACATAAACATCGTCTTGGAGCCAGACCAAATTGGTCCATTTAGCAAAGTATCTTACACGGTTCTATCATCATCATCAACAAACTTATTATTGGATAGCTACTTTTTCAGAACACTGGGCTTGGGATCATTTACCATAAGAGGAAGACATGTTCAATGCAAAAGAGAGCTCACAGTCCACCAATGCTTTCTACTCTAATAGAATGTAGGTAGAGGTAGATAGTACATCACCAGAGAACTTTATGAAGTCCTACTTGATAACTGAAGACCTTGTTAACTTGGATATGCTGGAGAAGCTGAATTAATACATTAACTGCCTTAGAGTCTCTCTTAAGTGACTGTTTCATAATCTTCATTTTTCTCAGTTTCTTCATTAGCAATGTTTGTTCATCATTCTGTAGCATCAACAACAGAAAACTAGCCGTTGCTAATCATGTAACCTTGATAGGTCTAAGTAAAAATCATTTCTAGACTGTGAGCCCATTGTTGGGTAGGGACCATCTCTATATGTTGCCAGCTTGTACTTCCCAAGCGCTTAGTACAGTGCCCTGCACACAGTAAGTGCTCAATAAATGCGATTGAATGAATGAATGAATATGCTAGCTTTAACTAGTTCAATTTCACTTGCATGAAGCTTTTTTTCTTGTAGCTTTCCATGTTCCCTTTTTTTTCCCTAAACCAGTGCCTGGCACATAATAAGTGCTTAGCAAATACCATCATCATTATTATTATATTTTGGAAGTCAATCTTGAAAAATGAATGTACCCACAAATACAGCAGAGGCCTCCATAACATCAACTTCTATTGCATCTATATGACCTCTGTCAAGGACATAACACTGAAATCCAAGAGATATGAACAGCAGTAGATAATACTGTTAGATAAAAATGATATCTATTCCTAATGGTAGTGCCCAGGAATGAAGTACTATACACACTAAATTTGAGTAATCCCCAAATAACATAGAAAACACTGTTAAAAACAATTAAAGAATGTAATCATAACAATAGGATGTGATTTAACAATTAAACGATTACAACTAGGATATTAAAAGTCACATGTGTTTCATAAGACTTTAATTTAAATAATGGTACTATGATGGTTATGTAAATGAAATTCAGGTCAGAATTCTTTAAATATTTTCTTTAATTTTTAGAGATTTAAAAAGGTATTTTTATCTTCCTTTTATTAAAACTAGGTTTTCAAACAGTTTAACTACACTTAAATATGATTCCTGCCCCACCCCATACCTCCCACACCATAAATAGCATCTAATCCCAAATTCTAGGAATTCTAGGTTCCTGAATGTATGGTTCTACATTCGTCTTCTGATCACATTAGGCATTTCATCAAAGGAGGAATTTATGTAGCAAAATCTGCAATTTCTGACTATGGAGCTTGATTGCATGAATGCTATTATCAATACATCTGTTACTGTGTAATTTTTCTGAAAATATTAATTGTTCTTCCTCTGTGGGCTGCAAGATCTTATTCTTTATCTTCCACTTAAATTACTTTGTGCCTTTGCTCTCTCACCCAAATGGTACTCCTGTTTTGCCCTGTCCCTTTGGGCTCCATTCTTTGCAGAATTGCCTCACTCACTTGACTCTTGTTCCTTTGCAAGAAAGGCTCATACTAAAGCTGAAAGAAAAGGAGTATTATACATCAAATCAGTGAAAGCACAGAAAATCAACATTTTTCAAAAAAAAATTTGAGAAATAAATATCCAAATATTTATCCTTTGAAAAATATTTCCAACATTCTGTTCTCCAGGAATCTCATTTTGCCTTTCTAGACTACAACTATTTATTGTTGTCAAGTTACACACTGTTTGACTAATGTCCCTTGACAAAAGTTTTTACTAAGTAGAAACAACAAAACTACCATCTTTTCTCCAAATGCAGTGAACATAGCAGTGCACTCGATGTACTAGGTACTCAAATGTGCTAAAGCTGTCAAAGAACTTACATCTAAAGGCACCAATATTGTCTCTAGGAAAGAAAGTATGCTTCATATATGTGATTCCATCTTTCTAACTTTCACTGCCACTACTGTTCAAGAAGCTTGAGTTACTTTTTCTGGTCTGAATAAGTATAAAATGAAATCCTTCAGACGTTGACAATGAGCTTTCTTCTAATTCCTCAATTTTTTTTCCAAAATGGCTGGTAGGACTGTCTCTTCTAAATAGGCAAAGGAGACAGTGACTTATTCACTAGTCCCCTCATTTTACCTTCCAGCTTCTGGTTCCACATTATAGTTCAGTGATCTTTAACATCTCTTCCATTTAGGTAAATTTGGGCTTCACAAGGTCTTGATCCAGCCCTGCCAACTGGAACAAAGCAGTTGTTTGACTATGACCGCAGCTGTGCTCTGATTTTGGATTTGAGGTTAGAGAGTCTCTGGATTTGGGGATCAGTGCATTGGGAAAATCTGACCCTGCCCATTTGCTAGGAGATATGCAAATGTCTAAAACCATGTGAATCTACTGGAGCAAAATCTTTTATAATTAGTCTTTCATCTGATTTGCTTCATTAAAGTCATCTCTATAGTCCTCTTATGTGGAAAAGCAGGTGTCCCTGGAGAAATAGGGAAAGAAATATGGATAGTATCTCTGAAACCTTTGAGAAGTTCCGCTATTTTCTATCCATGGGTTTGTATGGAAAAAAAACATTTGAAATATCATTTAGTGAAACCAGTAAATGAAGCAAAAATGGTCCTGCCTGGAATAGAATTACATTGTTATGATAATATATTCTAGGAACACATATCTTGTCAGTAAGAGTTTTTAACATATTACCCTTAACTGAGTTTCCAATTGTTTTGATGACTTTATTGTGAATCTAGAATGCCTTTACCAGTGATAAATTCATTATACCCAAGTAATGAAAATTAGCATCTTGCCTAGACAATTAATTATTCCTGAAAAACAATTACAGTATTCATTTATTCAGTCATATTTATTGAGCGCATACTGTGTATAAAGTACTGCACTAAGCCTGTCAAAGAATAGCATCTATGTTTTATGATATGTAAATATATATGTGTGTATGTTTAGCTTGAAAACTCTCTAAAGCATCCATCTTAAGAATATATGTCCTGAGAATAGCTTAATGCACATTGGGGCATAGGATTCGTGGCAGCATGGTGTGGTGGATGGAGCATTGGCCTGGGAGTTAGAAGGTCATGGGTTCTAATCCTGGCTCCACCAGGTATCCTACCCTATTTGCTTGTATCCACCCCAGTGCTTAACAAATACCACTATTGTTATTATTATTATTATTATTATTATTATCATTAATAACAATAATAATTTTGGTATTTGTTAAGCAATTATTATGTGCAAAGCACTGTTCTAAGCGCTGGGGAGGCTACAAGATGATCAGGTTGCCCCTTGTGGGGCTCACAGTCTTAATCCCCATTTTGCAGATGAGGTAACTGAGGCACAGAGAAGTTAAGTGACTTGCCCAAAGTCACACAGCCGACAAGTGGTGGAGCCGGGATTTGAACCCCTGACCTCTGACTCCCAAGCCCGTGCTCTTTCCACTGAGCCTTATTATCATCAGTAGTGGTATAGTGGTAGTAACAGTTTTGGTGGTATTTTAGTAGTGGTAGTATTAGAAGTATTTGGTGCAGTGCACTGTGCTAGGTTCTTCAGGAGTACAAAATAATGCCCTCAAGGATTTTGCGCTCAAATGGAGGAGACAAATTTAAAAATATATACAAAACTGTCAAACTAAATGAATCAAGCCCACAAAACACTGAGGATATCAATAATTTATCAGTAATAGAGGTGGGTGAGAGGCTGATATGACTCAAGGTGCTGAGAAATTAATCAGGGAAAGCTGGTTGGAGAAGATGAGATTTTAGGATGGATTTGAATATAGCGAGAGCTGTGGTCTGTCAAATGGGCAGATGGAGGGAAGTTCAACCTGGTGGAATTTCTGCATGAGAATATGTAGTTTCATTTCATGATTTAAAGTTGCTTCTACATTTCAAAGATGCAGGATTTTGGTTTTTATAATGAAAAGTAATTTAATTACATGAATAATTTTATTTGTTCAAACTGAAATATCTAAGTAGGTGCACAATTCTTTATAGTCTTTGGTAATTATTTTATTACTGTTTACCCACACAATTTTATATTTGAGTGTATATATATATATATATAAAATTTAAATATGGATGATAAAATTTTTTTAGAAATGATTTCTCATACCAGCATAATTTGAGGATATAAAAAAAAGGTATATAACAAAAAGCTGAAATATTTGTCATCTGTTGAGTTTAATGACTGCCATTAAAAAGTATGTTGTAAATCATATTTTATATTAATTCACATTGGGCATTAATTCCACATTCATATTAATAGTAAGTGGAGGTGGATCTTCATTGGGCACAAAATTAATGCTTTGGATTGCAAGTCCTGTCCAGTACTTGAAAATGAATGATTTTACTGTGGAAATTCAGGATTAGGTATGTAAAACTGGTGGGTTGCTATGCATTTGTTTACATAATAAATACAAATATAAAAGCTACATAAAATACAAGTTATCTTGCATTTCATTTATGAAGTTTATTTTATAGAAACATGAGTCAATAGATTGAAAATATATTTATGCATTTCAAATACACTGTCCATACCAAATAGCAATACACAAACAACTCCAATAACTTCTCCTAGTTGGATCATT
The DNA here is from genome assembly GCF_015852505.1 of Tachyglossus aculeatus. Classification (NCBI taxonomy): domain Eukaryota; kingdom Metazoa; phylum Chordata; class Mammalia; order Monotremata; family Tachyglossidae; genus Tachyglossus; species Tachyglossus aculeatus. Next base: position 118,445,963 of record NC_052067.1, read on the forward strand.
TATTTATTCATTCATTCAATGAATCATATTTATTAAGTGCTTACTGTGTGCAGAGCCTTGGGCCTTGGAAAGTAGAATATCATCATCAATTGTATTTATTGAGTGCTTACTGTGTGCAGAGCACTGTATGACAATGAACAGTGACATTTCTTGCCCCAAATGAGTTCACAGTCTAGAGAGGGGGAGATATGAGTCAGCCTTGCCAATACATGGCCTGCAGTGTGAACAACAATTAATCTCCCCCTTTTCAAAGCCTTATTGAAGGCACATCTCCTCCAAGAAGCCTTCCCAAGCGAAGCCTCACTTTTCCTCATCTGCCACTCCCTTCTGTGTTGCCCTGACTTGCTCCCCCCGACCCCTGGTCTCGGCCCCACAGCACTTATGTATATAACTGTAATTTTATTTATTTATATTGATATCATTCCCCTACCCACTCTCCTCTGTGAAGTCGCTGTGGGCTGGTAATGTCACTGTTTATTGTTGTATTGTACTCTTAATAAATAAGATTGAATGAATGAATGAAGCACTGAGAAATATTTGAACACCTTTTTTTAGAAAAATAACCTCATAATGACAAAAGGAGAGGAAGGTCCAAGAGTCACTCTTTATGCAATGCATCACTGCCAAAAGTACAATGAGCTCAAGTCTACAAACACCCAAATATTTTGAATCGATTAACCTTACATGAACTCATGGTGGTGAAAGCAATTCTTGCTTTCAGATTTTCCATGCTTTTAGAATTTTTCGGCCCTGCCACTATTAAAGCATCATGGACTAGAGGAAAGAGAAAGGTCCAGGGATTTAAAGGGCCTGGATTCTAATTTCAGCTCCACCACTAACATGCTGTGTGACCTTAATTTCTTCATACCTAGAGAAGCAGAGTGCTCAGTGGGTAGAGCACGGGCTTGGGAGTCAGATGTCATGGGTTCAAATCACTGCTCTACCACTTGTCAGCTGTGTGACCTTGGGCAAGTCACTTAAATTCTCTGTGCCTCAGTTCCCGCATCTGTAAAATGGGGATTAAGACTGTGAGCCCCACATGGGACAACCTGATCACCTTGTATCCTCCTCAGTGCTTAGAACATGCTTTGTACATAGTAAGCACTTAAATGCCATCATTATTGCTATTATTATTACACCTCTGTTTCCTCATCTGCGAAATGGTCATTCAATACCTGTTGTTTTGTTTTATTTTGTTTTCCCTTTTACTGGTATTTATTTAATACTTACTATTGTGCCAGGCACAGTACTAAGCACTGGGGCAGATAGAAGCTACTCAGATTAGAAAATGTCCATGTCCTACATAGGGTTGACAGTCTTAATCCTAATTTTACAGATGAGGTAATTTAGGCACAGAAAAGTTAGTGATATTCCCAACATCACACAGCCGACAAGTGGCTGAGCTGGGATTAGAGCTCAGGTCCTCCCCCTACTTACACTCTGAGCCCCATGTCAGACCTGATTATCTTGTATCCATCCTAGCATTTAGTATAGTGCTTGTCATATAGTAAATACTTAACAAATATCATTACTACTATTATTAGCATTATTATAATTATTATTAAAGATAGCCTCAAAAGATCAAAAATGAAAACATGCTTCTATTCTGGAGTTTCTACGTGCCTCCAGGGTCATTAAATAAAGCAGGACAATTACTTCTACTTTGGAATTGGAACATATCCTCCCTCCAGCTCTTTACTAAGCCATTCTGAATTATTAATAATTTTTTTTTTTGGCACCAGCGTAGGTGAGGGCAGAGAGGGGCTTGTTGCTCTGTGAGAAACAGACTGTCCTGTGTCAATCAATCAATCGTATCGATCACACTGATCTACCCTTCTTCAAAGCCCCCTAACAGTGCAATTTCTTCAGGAGGGCTCCATGATAAATTTCTCTCATTTCTCCACCCTACACAGTACCAACTAATACGCCAGTAACTTCAGTGTCACCCAAGCACTTGGGCATTCATATCTCCACTTGTAGCACTTACATACATCAGTTCATTCTCCATTTCTTCTTTCATTTATTCAATGGTATTTATTAAGTGCTTACTGTGTGCAGATCATTTTATTAAGCACCTTGGAAAGTGCAATACAACAATGAACAATGACATTCCCTTCCCACAATGAGCTCACAGTCTAGAGCAGGTGAGACAGACATCAATACAAATAAATAGGATTACAAATAAATACATAAGTGCTGTGAGGCCAGGAAACAGCAAAGGGAGCAAGTCAGGGCAATTCAGAAGAGAGTGGAAGATGAGGAAAAGTGGGGCTTAATCTGGGAAGGCTCTTCCTTCCTACTTATAACTCATTTTAATATCTATTTCTATTTTAGTATCTATTAATGTCTGTTAGCTTTAAGCTCCTTAGGGCCAGGGATCATGCTCACTAATTCTCCCAAACACTTAGTTCAATGCTCTTTCCACAGTAGGTGCTTAATAAATACTATTGATTCATTGGTTGATTCATACGTTGAGTTTTTTTAATGCCACACTAGCAGCATTAACTCTTGTATTTAAAAATTGCTTCTTTGTGTTTTTATCATTCATTGTCTTGTATTATCACTCTTTTACCCACTCTGTGTTTTCAATTTAGGTATGCTTGGCTCTCTAAATAGATTGTAAACTGTATGATAACAGGGACTGTGACTTTTACATCTCTAGTAATTTCACAACATTACTCACTCTACAAAAGGTGGCTAGTAAATGCCGTTGATGGTGAACACAGCAATGATGCTTTAACAAGAAAAAAGCTTAGAGATTTTACACATCTTCAGTCAAATTAAATGTAACTTTATTCTCCTTTAGGTGATATTTTAAGAAGAGTTGTTATGCCTAAGCCATCCTCCATGCTATTTCCCTTGGTGTCACAGCCTCCCATCTCTCCTCACTCCAGTACACACTTCACTCTGCTGCTCAGATCATTTTTTTTTTTACAAAAATGTTCAGGCCTTGTTTCCCTACTCAAGAACCTCCAGTAGTTGCCCATACACTTCATCAAACAGAAATTCCTCACCATTGGCCTTAAAGCACTCATTAACCTTGGACCTTCTTCGTCACCTTACTTTTCTCCTACTACATGCACACTTCGCTTCTCTGTTAACCTTCTCACTGCACTTCGATCTTGTTTATCTCGCTGTAAGCCCTTGCCCAAGTCCTGCTTCTGGCCTGGAACACCCTCCCTCCTCACATCGGACAGACAATGACTCTCCCCACCTTCAAAGCCTTAATGAAGGCACATTTCCTCCAAGAGGCCTTCACTGACTAAGTCCTCTTTTCCTCTTCTCCCACTCCTTTCTGTGTCACCCTGACTTGCTCTCTTTATTCATCTCCCCTCCCAGCCCCACAGCAGTTACACACATATCTGTAATTCATTTATTTATATTAATCTCTGTCCCCCCCTCCAGACTGAAGCTCGCTGTAGGCAAGGAATATGCCTGTTATATTGTTATTCTGTTCTCTCCCAAGCACTTAAGAGAGTGGTCTGCACACAGTAAGCAGACAGTGTAACTGTCAGTTTCCCGTATCATTTCTACCTGAATGATAATAATAATAATAATAATGGCATTTATTAAGTGCTTACTATGTGCAAAGCACTGTTCTAAGAGCTGGGGAGGTTACAAGGTGATCAGTTTGTCCCACAGGGGGCTCACAGTCTTAATCCCCATTTTACAGATGAGGTAGCTGAGGCACAGAGAAGTTAAGTAACTTGCCCAAAGTCACACTGCTGACAAGTGGTGGAGTCGGGATTCGAACCCATAACCTCTGACTCCAAAACCCATGCTCTTTCCATTTTGTTAATATGCTTTGTTTTGTCATCTGTCTCCCCCTTCTAGACTGTGAGCCCACTGTTGGGTAGGGACTGTCTCTATATGTTGTCAACCTGTACTTCCCAAGCGCTTAGTACAGTACTCTGCACACGGTAAGTGCTCAATAAATATGATTGATGAGCCACGCTGCTTCTCTGAATGCTCATTAGAAATATTTTGCACGAGGGAAAACTATATTTTCAATGCCATGAGGACTTCATTGAATTAAATGAACTTTTAGATTATATCTCCTGCTCTATAATGTTTCTCCCAGTTCAGCATATTTGAGTGTAAATTTTTTTTTCATTTTGCTCCTTATAGCTATGGTTTACCAATTTCCCTGTTATGGGATAGATATTTACTTTTGTTGTTGTTATTGTTTTTGTTTCCTAGCTGAACCAACAGGATATCTCTGGTGCAAATTAAAGGGGAAAAAAACCACAAAAGAATGAATGATGGATGGTCTTTGGAGCCTTAGTTTTCATTTTAAAAGGCCAGGCTGCGTAATCCAAGAAAGTATTACTGAGATGGGGCTCAGGGAATAAATGGGTACAATAAGGAATCAAACCAAAATCTTTTTAAAGAAAGGTAATATTTAGAATTCCTTTTTCCCTCATTTCAGGTTTTTTTTATAGTATTTGTTAAGTGCTTACTATGTGCCATGCACTGTACTAAGTGCTGGGGTAGATACAAGCTAATTAAGTTGGACACAGCCCGTGTCCAAGGACTCACAATATAATTCCTATTTTACAGATGAAGTAACTGAGGCATAGAGAAGTTAAGTGACTTGCCCTAGGTCATACAGCAGACAAGTAGTGGAGCCCAGAGTAGAACCCAGGGCCTTCTGACCCCCAGACCTGTACCCTATCCGTTAGGCTATACTGCTTCTTTATTTTTTCTATGTTATGAAGATTGTTGTAGAAATATTTAACAACATTAAGTACCTCTTCCCCTACATAAGTGCAGAATGCTGTGATTTAGATGCCCATCTGGGGTACCAGAAGCATGTGTTACAAGAGTATAGTAACTAATAATATGTCTCCCCAAATTAATTTGGTTTATTTCTGCTCCCTTACTAGAGCAACATTTTTATGGCACTTACTGTTTGCTGTGTGTCAAGCACTGTCTAAACTCTGGGATAGACATAAGTAATAGGTTGGACATAGCCTCTGTCCTACATAGTGCTCACAGCCTAAGTAGGTAGGAGAACAGGTATTTAATTGCCATTTTACAGATAAGGAAACCGAGGAACAGAGAAGTGGATTAGATTTCAGGTTCTTTGATTCCAGTCCCATACTCTTTCCACTAGGCCATGCTGCCTCTCATTTGCACCAATCTTGCTAAAAATCAGAGCCAAGCACGTTTAGTGAATCACTTTTCTAGATACACATTAATGGGTGTTGCAGATAAACCAAAGTTTTGTAATCTAATTACCATTAAAATCTATAAAATTATACATATACACCATACTGTGCAAGTGCATGTGTAGTGAGCCCTGCAAGTAATACACAAAGGCATATTGGTTTTGGGGAATACCAGAGTTTGCCCCAGCTAAACTCCATTAACAAAAGAAAGAGTACAGCACCAAGAGTTGAAATGTTTTGAACTCTTTCAGGCATTAGAGCTTTCAAAATTTGCTTTGCGAAGATATTGGCTATGGCAATTTTGTTTAAACGAACTATATTATGAAAGAATATTGGTTACTATTAAATGGAACATTATACCAAGTGAAACAGGGTGCAATATGTGACCAGAAGGTAAATGCTTCGCATTGTCCAAGATTCTTCCATCATTCTGAAAGGTACAGTCTTGAATGTAGTATTCTTAGCTTTCAGTAACTCAATTAATTTTGATTAATCCTTGCTCTATCATGGGATTCCCCACCCACATTCTGAGCATTCTGAACAAGGACATTAACTACAAATTGCTGCATCGCTGGTTTATAACAGGTACTTCATTCATTCATTCATTCATATTTATTGAGCGCTTACTGTATGCAGACCATTGTCCTAAGCGCTTGGGAAGTACAAGACGGCAACATATAAAGATGGTCCCTACCCAACAACGGGCTCACAGTCTAGAAGGGAGAGACAGACAACAAAACAAAACATGTAGACAGGTGTCAAAGTCATCAGAACAAATAGAATTATAGCTATAGGCACATCATTAACAAAATGAATTGAATAGTAAATATGTACAAGTAAAATAAATAAAGTAATAAATCTGTACAAATATATACAAGTGCTATGGTGAAGGGAAGAAGGTTGTGGGGGGATGGGAAGGAGGAGAGAAAAACGGGGGCATTGATTACATGCATACTATGTGCCAAGTACTGGGGTAGATTCAAGGTAATCAGCTTGAACACAGCCCATGTTCCACATCGTCCTCACAGTCTAAGTCAGAGGGAAAAGTATTATTAATAATAATAATAATAGTGGTATTTGTTAAGCACTTACTATGTTCCATCAATCAATCAATCAATCGTATTTATTGAGCACGTACTGTGTGCAGAGCACTGCACTTGGGAAGTACAAGTTGGCAAAATATAGAGACAGTCCCTACCCAACAGTGGGCTCACAGTCTAGAAGGGGGAGACAGAGAACAAAACCAAACATATTGACAAAAAAAATAAATAAATAGAATAGATATGTACAAGTAAAATAAATAAATAAATAGAGTAATAGTTCCACACACTGTACCAAGCGCTGGGGAGGATACAAGCTAATTGGGTTGGACACAGTCCCTGTACCACATGGAGCTCCCAGTCTGAATCCCCATTTTACAGATGAGGTAACTGAGGCACAGAGAAGTGAAGGAACTTGCCCAACATCCCACAGCAGACAAGTGGTGGCATTGGGATTAGAACCTATGAGCTTCTGACTCCCAAGCCTGTGTTTTATCCACTACCACATGCTGAAAAGCAGCGGGGCTCAGTGGAAAGAGCCCAGGCTTGGGAGTCAGAGGTCATGGGTTCTAATCCAGACTCTGCCACTTGTCAGCTGTGTGACTTTGGGCAAGTCACTTCACTTCTCTGTGCCTCAGTTACCTCATCTGTAAAATGGGGATGAAGACTGTGACGGGGGACAACCTGATCACCTTGTAACCTCCCCAGTGCTTAGAACAGTGCTTAACATAGTAAGCGCATAACAAATTCCATCATCATGCCCATTTTACAGATGAGGAAAGTGAGGCCCAGAGAAGTGAAGTGAGTTGCCCAAGGTCACAGAGTAGACATAGGACACATGTGGGGGTTGAGGTCAAGGTCAGGGGTTCGAATGCCGGCACCGCCAACTGTCAGCTGTGTGACTTTGGGCAAGTCACTTCACTTCTCTGGGCCTCAGTTCCCTCATCTGTAAAACAGGGATTAAGACTGTGAGCCCACTGTGGGACAACTTTATCACCTTGTAACCTCCCCAGCACTTAGAACAGTGCTTTGCACATAGTAAGCGCTTAATAAATGCCATTTTTTTAAAAAAAAAGTCCTCTGGTGTTCCTCAGACTCAGTTCTGGGATCAGTCTACATTCACTGTCTTTAGACTGTGAGCCCTTCTAGACTGTGAGCCCACTTTGGGTAGGGACCGTCTCTACATGCTGCCAACTTGTACTTCCCAAGCACTTAGTACAGTGCTTTGCATACTGTAAGCGCTCTTAACCTGGACCGGGAGAGCCTTAGTGGCCCATAAAGAGTCAGACCACACTACCCAGGTGACTGTGGAAGGCTTTTTGCTAAGTTTTATCAACGTGTAAGGGAGTGACACTTACATACTCTCACTCACTTGTCTCACTGCACCAAGGGTCCAGTACCAATCCGTTGATCAAGGGAACCCCTTCAGTCGATCCCGTGTCGGAAGAAGGTCTTGGCTATATAGACCTCTGATGCTGCAAGCCTCCTCTGCACACCACTTCCCCCAAACTCTGCTTTCCTCCAAACAATGCTTCTGCTGCTCCTGCTTCTTGAATGTTGCTCCCTGCTTTTTCTGCTGCTTACTGCTTTCTCACAAGTCAATATGAGTGCCTTTTGTCTGCATTAGGCATCGCAGCTGTGGTTTATGTGGCAGTTATTGATTGGTCCAGGCCTGTTAACGGGTAGAACCGGCAGAGAAGTTCCTGAACTCCTATAGCTGCCACTATCCTTCAACTGAAGCCCAAGTATCTTTCTGAAGAGTCACAGGGAACGAGCCTACCATTCATTCAATCATATTTATTGAGTGCTTACTGTGTGCAGAGAACTGTACTAAATGCTTGGGAAGTACAAGTTGGCAACATATAGAGACGGTCCCTTTCTGCACCTCTCCCTCCAGCCCAGGATGGAAGTTTGGGATCCTTTGGACTGGGCAGCTGTGACTTTTCTTCTCCCCTAACTGTAGGGAGTCCCTGGTATTTAATGATGGCATTTATTAAGCGCTTACTATGTGCCAAGCACTGTTCTAAGTGCTGGGGAGGTTACAAGGTGATCAGGTTATCCCACGGGGGGCTTACAGTCTTAATCCCCATTTTACAGATGAGGTCACTGAGGCCCAGAGAAGTTAAGTGACTTGCCCAAAGTCACACAGCTTGGCATAGGCAGGATTCGAACCCAGGGGCTTACCACAACAATGATGATAATAATAAGCAGAAATAGTCCCTAAACTTACCTCTGAAGAATGGGACTCCAGAGATCCCCTTAAGTGACTCCAGAGGCTCTTTTGGCCAGGTTTTAGAGCTGAGGAGCCCCAGTAATGTCATAGTAAACAGAAACTCCTCACCAGCTCTGTTCTTATCCTCTTAACCTCATTCCTCCCCCAGTATATGCCAACTCACTTGCTTCGCTTCATTTTCTTCCACTGCACACCAACCTCTTGGTCATGCTGTCCCTTCTGCTTGGAACTGCTTCCCGTATCACAACTAGCAGAGCACAGCTCTCTTCATCTTCAAGGCCCTTCTGAAATTTAATCTCTCTTATAAGGTCTTCTCTTATTACTCTGTCCCCTTCCCAGACTTTTTCCCACCTAATGACACTTCAGCAATTCCACATTGCCCAAGAACTTGAGTATGCTTTGTCCTTACAGTAGTAAGGGGCAGTCTGTGAATTTATGGGGTTCTTCTGTGTATTTCTTAATAGTCTAATGCTTCACCTTAACTGTAGTTTAATAAATAGAGACTAGAGAAACAGCGTGGCTCAATGGAAAGAGCGCGGGCCCAGCCCGCACCCTCCGCTCCTCTGCTGCTAATCTCCTCACTGTGCCTCAGTCTCGCCTGTCCCAACGTCAACCCCCGGCCCACATCATCCCACTGTCCTGGAATGCCCTCCCTCTGCACATCCGCCAAGCTAGCTCTCTTCCTCCCTTCAAAGCCCTACTGAGAGCTCACGTCCTCCAGGAGGCCTTCCCAGACTGAGCCCCCTCCTTCCTCTCCCCCTCCTCCCCCTCCCCCTCCCCCCCGCCTTACCTCCTTCCCCTTCCCACAGCACCTGTATATATTTATATATGTTTGTATGTATTTATTACTCTATTTATTTTCTTGTACATATTTATTCTATTTATTTTATATTGTTAATATATTTTGTTTGGTTGTCTGCCTCACCCTTCTAGACTGTGAGCCCGCCGTTGGGTAGGGACTGTTTCTATATGTTGCCAACTTGTACTTCCCTTGAGCTTAATACAGTGCTCTGCACACAGTGAGCTCTCAATAAATACGATTGAATGAATGAATGAATGAATGGGAGTCAGAGGTCAGGGGTTCTAATCCCGGCTCCACCACCTATCAGCTGTGTGACTTTGGGCAAGTCACTTCACTTCTCTGTGCCTCAGTTACATCATCTGGAAAATGAGGATTAAGACTGTGAGCCCCATATGGGACAACCTGATTACATTAAATCTTCCCCAGCACTTAGAACAGTGCTTAGCACATAGTAAGTGCATAACAAATACCAAAATTATTATTGTTAATATGAATATTAATTTATTTTGATTTCTTTCTCCACTAGATTGTAAACTTCATGTGGGGAGATATCATGCCTTGTGCGTGGCTTTCTGGGTTTATGAATTCACCCTCCAAATGAACTCTTCCCAGTCACCCCTATTGCCACTCCCATACCCCTGGTATGATATGGCTTACCTGCCACTCCCTCCTCTCATGGAAGTCTTCCTCTTTCTAACCTTTAGCTCTTCAGGCTCCATACATTATTCATACCATTTCACTTGCTTGGTATGCCATCTCCTCTCAGTTTGCCGAACTACAACCCTTTCTCCTTTCAATCAATTATATTTATTCATTCATTCAGTCATACTTATTGAGCGCTTTGTGTGTGCAGAGTACTGTACTAAGTGCTTGGAAAGTACAAGTTGGAATCATATAGAGACGGTTCCTACCCAACAACGGGCTCACAGTCTAGAAGAGAGGGAGACAGACAGCAAAACAAAACATGTAGCAGGTGTCATGAGTGCTTACTGTGTACAAACTCCTCACTCTCGGCCTCAAGGCTCTCCATCACCTCCCCTCCCTTCTTTCCTTCTACAGCCCAGCCCGCAACCTCCGCTCCTCTGCCGCTAACCTCCTCACTGTGCCTCGTTCTCACCTGTCCCGCGTCGACCCCCCACCCACGTCCTTCCCCTGGCCTGGAATGCCCTCTCTCCGCACATCCGCCAAGCTAGCTCTCTTCCTCCCTTCGAAGCCCTACTGAGAGCTCAGCTCCTCCAGGAGGCCTTCCCAGACTAAGCTCCCTCCTTCCTCTCCCCCTCCCCATCCCCCCACCCTACCTCCTTCCCCTCCCCACGAAACCTGTTTATATGTTTGTACAGATTTATTACTCTTATTTATTTTACTTGTACATATTTACCATTATATTTATTTTGTTAATGATGTGCATCTAGCTTTACTTCTATTTATTCTGATGACTTGACACCTGTCCACAGGTTTTGTTTTGTTATCTGTCTCACCCTTCTAGACTGTGACCCCTTGTTGGGTAGGGACCATCTCTATATGTTGCCAACTTGTACTTCCCAAGCTCTTAGTACAGTGCTGTGCACACAGTAAGCACTCAATAAATATGATTGAATCAATAAATGAATGAATACAGAGCACCAAACTAAACATTTTCTGATTAATTCCCCCCACTATCCCAGTCACGTCGCTTCCTCAATTACCTTAGTACTCGTGGATCACTTGTTGTACTGCTTGTTTGTTTTTCATTTTACTCTTTTTACTCTTTTAAAAATAATTTTTATTTACTCTCCATCTTTACCAATTGAATATTTGTCAATTTATGTGTGCTGTTGTCCATTAGATGGTAACTTTCTTAAGTGGAAACACTATAAGTGCATTTTGTATGTGCCTACGATGGAGTGCTATATGTAACAAATGCTTCATTCCAGATGATGATGGTATTGATATAGACTACTGTCCTTTGTTTGGTTTATATGGATAGAGCCTGGTCATAATGATTTTTCAATTCCAGTAATGTCACCTTCAAATATAAAGTATGACTGTATTAACAGTCTCGCAGAACATCACATCCAGTTGCTTCTTAAAAGTCATAAGGATGATAACTGTTCAACATCTGTCCATGATAAGCATGAGAAGTCAATATGAATAAAAAATACGATGTTGAATGCCATCTGGGATCAAACTTGAATTAAAAAATTCTTCCATCATTGAGTGTAGGATAGTATTGCCAATAAATGGTCATATGAGTTTAGTATCATCTAGTTAATTCTAATTATTTTTATATAACAACATCAGGATATATTGAGAACTAATCAGAAATTATGGTATGGAAAGTGCATGAAGCAGACAAAAAAAAAGTCTAAGAAAAATATTTTATAGGTCAGTGACTATTTGCAAAAAGTAAACATAAAAACAATGAAATACTTATGAATTTATATTTAGTCATTATTCAAATATTGAACAAAGGCAAGTCAAAGTATCAATGTAAAAAATGAAAAAATTTGAACGTTACTTTGTGTTATCGAAACTTTGTTACTGAATCTCCACTAAAAGCAAGCACATCTGCAACCGAGTAATAATTTAAAATTTATCAGTAGTAAACAATGCACTAATTTCTCACCCTTAAGTACAAATGAGAGACAAAATATTCTAATAAATACTTGTGTTCTAACCATGGTATTATTGATTGTTCTGTATGTCCTTAACAGAAATTTAACATAAACTGAACCTTGGAAGTACTTATCCTTTTTCATTTGAGCTGTCTTCTTTTTACTTCTTTCCAAATCATCAGTCAAAATTTTTTCTTTTGTTCTACTTGTAAATTTTCTACCAGTGAGAGGGTGGAGACAGAGGAGGAAGACAAAGGAAAACTAAGGATGGGAAAAATCAGTCTTCCAGAAGAATAGATAAGTGTTGATCTTCAGCTGAAAATGCAACAGTGAGTTGAGTAACTGTTTTTTTGAGTGTAATGGAAATAAAATTAAAACTTTTTTTCAAAGATAAGAAGACTGAGAGATTATTCTCCTGCTATACCCAGTTGTCAATTTGTATCTGAGATAAGAAGCTATATATTTCCATACAGCTTTCTCGTGCTAGAAAATATTAACTTCCTAACAATAATTGAGTTAATGCGTTTTAAATTTAATACACTAGAGCTGATCTGCAGGAAGCAAATAACAAAATGTTATTTTGTTAGCAGTCTTTAGCTATCTAGCATGTATGTGCATAAGGTGTGTGTGTATTGTATGTATGATTGTGTTCATCCTTCTGGATGACTGATGATGGAGCTACTGATGGAGAGATTTTTATCAGTGGGTAAGTGAAGCTGATAATTCTGATGTATGAACTAAAATTCTTCTACAGCATAAGCATATAAAGACTGTCCCTTGCTGGTTCATTTGGTCCATGCCATATTTTTTTTTCCACCCAACTACTTTTTACCCATGTGAAAAATGGATTTATGTCTGCTATCTTAAAAGAAGCACAGTGATAAATGGTAATCCATGTAAATAGCTATTTTTTCAAGCATCCCATTAAAGAGAATTAGTAGTAGCAAGCTTTGTCTAGAGGAAAGAGAATGGACTTGAGAGTCAAAGGAGCTCGGTTCTAATCCCGACTCTGCCACTTGTCTACTTTGTGACCTTGGCCTAATAACTTAACTTTTCTGTGCCCTCAGTTTTCTCATCTATAAAATCTGTAAAATTAAATCCTACTCCCTCTACTTACACTGTGATATCCATGTGAAACAGGGACTGTTTCCAATCTGAATATCTTGTATCTACCCCAGTGCTTGGTACAGTGCATGGCACATAGTAAGCATATTACAAATACCACAGTTGTTATTATTATTAGTAGTAGTGTATATTGAGCATATAGTTAGTGCAATACATGGTACTAAGTGCTTGAAAAAATACAAAAATGACTCAATAGGCAAAGTTATGATACACGGAGACCAAATTAAATTTCAACAGTATGAATGCAGGTATATAATAAATAATAATAATGATGGTATTTGTTCAGTGCTTACTATGTGCCAAACACTGTTCTAAGTACTAGGATAGAAACAAGGTGATCAAGTTGTCCCATTTGGGGCTCACAGTCTTAATCCCCATTTTACAGATGAGATAGTACAGTATGTCAGTATCCCTCCTTGAAAACTAAACCAACGGCTTCACTTATTTCCCTCCCCACTGTCTTTCCCTTTTCCTTTACATACTTTACTTTGCTGACCAGATCATTTTCCTAAAAGAACATTCAGTCCATGTCTCCCCATTCTTCAAAAACCTGCAGTGATTGCCCATCCATTTCCACATCAAACAGAAACTCCTTAACATCGGCTTTATGACACCCAATCAGTTCTTCTACTCCTATCTTACCTCAGTGGCCTCCTATTCTGACCTAGCACACACTTCATTCCTCTAATACAAACCTAGTCTCTATACCTCAATCTCATCTACCCCACCACCTAAACTTTGCCCCCATCTCTCTTCTGGCCTGAAACTCATTCTTCCTTCATAGCTGAGGGACTAACACTTTCCCTGCCTTCACAGCCTTCACATATCCAAGAAACCTTCCTGACTAAGCCCTCATTTTCCCTACTCACCAGTACCTATGCACTGGTATCCCTTGATAATCACCCCACATGCAGCACCACAGAATTTATATACATACCCTTATACTCTGCCATTTCCCCTATCTGTAATTTATTTTAATTTCTTTCCTTACAGACTGAAAGGGATTGCATGTACCAACTGTATTGTATTGTATTGACTGCTTAAAAGACTTCTTTGTACAACTAAGTGCTCAGTAAATACAATTGACTGATTGATTGATTGATTGATGGGGCTCCCAAGCCTAGTAGGTAGGGAGGATGGGTGTTGAATGGGTATTAAATCCCCAATTTACAGGTAAGGAAACTGAAGCACAGAGAAGTGACTTAGTCCAAGGTCACATAACAGGCAAGTTGTGGAGCTGGAATTAGAACAGATAGCTAGAGAAGTCAGGATTAGAGTTTAGGTTTGCTGAATCCCAGGTTCATGTTCATCCCACTAGGCCCACTGCATATGGATAACTTTTCAATATCTTCCCCCCTCTCTAAAAAGAACATAATAATCATTCTTCAACCGGCCTCCATAGCCCCCAACATGGTCTCAATGGTTCTAAATTTGTGAATCAGCAAGATTATTTAAAGCCTTTAAATCCTCATTATTAATGAAATATTTTGATGTACCCATCTACTAATTTAACTTTGCCATTTCCAGCTGATTTCTACGCCTTGCTTTCATGACCCAGGAAAATTTTAAATTCATTACCTGATGTGGGTTTGGGGTTTGCAGTCATTTGGGATGAATATATGTTTCTATGAATTATGAAAGCTCCTTTCAAGCTGTCAAGATGTTAAGCCTCCATCATAATGTATGTTCCCCTTGCCCTTCTCAGGCTCAGGCTCTGTGGCAGAGAGGTGAGTCCCCCCGGGGCTGCTTCTGCCTCAGAGTATCACTTGTAGAGCCTTTGCTGCCTCAGGATTTACCCGAGCTGTTGCCCCAGCTTTCCCCACTCCCCTGATCCTTTGCCTTCTCAGCTCCAAACCGTGGTCTGGGGAGAAAGATTCAAGCCATGTTTTCATCCCCGTGGTGTGAGGTGGGTCCTGCAGCCCAGAGAGGTGGCTCCAAGGTACCACCTTTTCAGAGCTGACACCGCCCCTTCCCATCCCTATTCCCCTCTCGCCTGCAGCACACTTTGAGGGCCTGAGCTGGTACTGCTTTGGAGTGCCTCCATGGTTTTCAGCATGTGACTCTGTGCCTGCACACAGCACACCTCTCTCTTCCCCTTACCAATCCCGGTGTCCCACTCCACTCTCAAACCAACTCCTGCAGCCCAAGACTGTTGCCCTCTTTCCCACACACACCCCAACACCAAGGTGTCCTGACATGGCCCTCAACCCCAACCCTGGAGTGCAGTCTGCAGCAGTCCCTGAAGCCACTGCTGCTGCAGGTCATCCCCAAAACCCACCTTGTCACATCTTCTGATTGACCCCAGATCCCAGTGTTTCCCCAACACTTTGGAATTTTGGGGGTGCCCTTCCCACTCCCCAGGCCACATGGCTGTAAGATGGCAAATTGGGCCATAAGGTGGAGATCAATGGATCACTGGAGAAGGGACTAAGAATGACAAACCAAGGAATGCCAAATTCCTGTTCAACTGCTAATGAGAAGCCATGGAATCCCACTGACTGCATGAGAGCTAATGAGGGTTTGCTACTGTGGGAGCACCTTCTCGAGGATCAAAGGGGGATCCGAGGAGTACAGATGGCTTTTGAAAATGAAAGGAGGTGCTCAGATCCGATCGTTGTAAGCCCCCCATGCTCAGTACCTGCACTGGAGGCCATGTGCTGAGATCTCCAGGGAGGGAACAGAATTAATGTTGCTTGAATTGAAGTAAGTTGTCTCTGTGTTCTCTAAGCTACACCTCTCTGGAAGTGGTAGCAGTATATAACAACTAATCAAAACACACATCCTAACCCAGAAACCCAATCCAAAATGAGTCCTTGAGCCTGCCAGCCAACTTCCTCTTTCCCAAAATTTACTTTACAGACAATACCCCACTTTTACAAGGAGTTCTCAGAGTAGCAGGAATGGCTGCAACTTTTGTCATCCTACCTAAGCACTGTAAGAGATAATCATCCCAGCATGGATATGCCAAGTCAGCCCTCAGTGTTGCTGACTGGGCAACTTTGATCTACTTAGGCTCCCTACTGGCTGGATTTTATTTTTGTGGACTCAACAAGAGCTCTGCATTCTATTCCCATTTCTTTGAAGTAGGCAGAAATACTGCATCTTTTTCCTGGAGAGTGGGCCCCAATGAGGGGAGAAGGGAACCCGTCAACAAGGCCCATTCCCAGGATACTTTCTAGCAGCATCTCCAGAAAACGACTGGGCCAAAGTTTCCTGATGGCTGAACACAGCTGCTGGATTCTTTTTCTTGCTGCTCCAAGCCTCTACTACTTCATAATTTTCAAGGATTTTGTTTTTCAGAAGTTAACAATGACTGGGCTGGGTTCACGATACTAATGTGAAGTCTATGGACATTTTTTTCTCTAAGATATTTCACAACCTGCTCCCTCAACCACACATTCAGTCCTCCAAACCTCCCCACCCCCGCCACACACACACCCCAGCCTCTTAGACACAGTTTGTGATCAGATGACATTACCAAGGCAACTATCATAATCTGACCACAAAAGAACCTGCATAAGGGAATTACAGATAAGCCTCAGAAGTGGCGAGAACAATTACAGGACAGTTGGTCAAAGCAAAATAATCAGGCTGGTTATTCAGTTCACAAGTTAGGTAATGGCTGATAGAATTGATATGTGATGAGACAAGGATTACAGCAGCATATGATAGTCAACCTGGTATTACAGTCAACACACTAGCTGGAATAAGAAGTGTTAAGATTTTAGTATTTTAATCCAGAACATCATACAAATGATACAGTAGCAATATTGAGTATGAGAATGCAAATGCAGAATAAGGAACAGAGTGCAATAATGTGTCATAGACCTAAGTTAAAAAAATGTGCTAATTTGAAAAGGCAGGATGGATACATAAGTGGAACAAAGATTTCCAAACAATGAGATGAGCTGCCTTCCAGTAGGGCTAAAACAGGAGTTAGAGCTAGCAACAACCAAAACACTTTAGCATCTTAAACCAAAACTAAAGGAAATTTTTTTAAAGCCCAACAAACAACAAACCTATAAAGAGAAAAGTGACACTCCCAGAATTGGAACAATTCCCCAGAAGAATGTCATAAACAGTCATTTAGAAATCCACCAAGGTTAGTTAATTGTTAGACCATTAGACTACTCTGAATGGGTCCAATTCCTCTCTTTCTCTTCTGCCTCATTTATTTTTTAAGGTAAATGAAGGAAAAATAATAAAAAATGAGCATATCCCTAAGAGAATGAGAAAAAAAAATAAAAAAGAGGTAAAATGTACAGGATAAGTAAACTTACAGAGAAAATAGAAAACATTTTTTTTATGGTATTTGTTAAGCACTTACCATGTGTCAGGCATTAAACTAAGCACTGGGGTAGATACAATATAATCGGGGTTGGCACAGTCCCTGTCCACACAAGGGCTCAGAGGCTTAATCCTTGTTTACTATTTTAGGTAAATGAAGCACAGAGAAGTTAAGTCACTCGCCCAGGGTCACACAGCAGACGAGCGGCAGAGTTCCTTCATTCTTTCATTCAATCGTATTTATTGAGCGCTTACTGTGTGCAGAGCACTGTACTAAGCACTTGGGAAGTACAAATCAGCAACATATAGAGACGGTCCCTAACCAACAGTAGGCTCACAGTCTAGAAGATGGGCTCACAGTCTAGAAGATGGACTCACAGTCTAGAATAGTTGGGAATAGTATTCCCAGAGTTGGGAATAGTATTCATTCATTCATTCATTCATTCAATTGTATTTATTGAGCGCTTACTGTGTGCAAAGCACTGTACCAAGAACTTGGGAGAGTACAATATAACATCAGGTCCTCTTACTACTGTCCTTTTTTTGTTTTGTTTCAACGGACGTGTTAATAGTATTTACATTCTAGTTCACATTTTGTCCTTTCTCTGTTTGTTAGTGTAATTCTCTGCTATGAAACTGAATACAGAATGAGTTAATACTCTGCCATAAAAAACAACCTGTCAATAAAATGTCATTTCATTGTTAGGAATTCTGATTTATCTTTATTCATTTCTGCCTTCATAAAATATCTTCCACAAAGGATAGTGTTTTGAGATTCCTTTGATTTCCTCTCAAAGGTTTTACTCAGAAAAAATATTTTAATGCACATGTGAAAAACATCATTAGTGCTTCATTCTGCTTCTTCATTAATATTATTTTTTGAAGTATACACAGGCATCTTTGTAATTTTTAGATGTTTAAAGACTTGCTTTCTGTAGGATGATAAAAGCTGGAGAAAATGCATTTTTTTAAACCTGATTTTTATTTTTGTGGATAGCAATTAAAATAAAAATTTAAGATCTCAGATATGTAAGTAGTGTTGAGTAAGCTAAAAAGCATACACTTTAAACCATTAAGTCTGCTGTATTAATTTTGTGACGAATCTGCAGGCATCAGCAAAGCATATTTTGCATATGCCCATTTCAATTATATACCACTGGAAAGTTCAAATGCCCTAATTAAAAGGCAACTTAGTTTTTTTTTTTTTTTTTTAATTGGGAATCTATTGCCGCTTGTCACCTCTGGCAAATGATTTAACATGCTAGAGTATTGGTTGCCCAGAAAATTCCATTAGAGGGTATATTCCATTTCCTTCTGTTAAACAACTTTTTTCATTCCGAACTCTGGCACTCTGCCTTCCTCACTTAGTCATCTGACCAGGCCAGAGTGATGAGGGTCCCTCATGGCTTTTGTCTGTGTGATAGACTGAGTAGACCAGAACTCAATAGATAAAGGTGGGTTTTTCAGAAACCTAGTTGGAATTACCTAGAAAAAGTAAAGTGAACTGCCAGGTCTTCCAGATCCTTTCTGGGGAAAAAATGACTTAAATATTTGTTGATCACTAACCTGATAACATCAGTGGGAGTTCAGCCAATTCAAAGAGAAGAATTGGTTAAAAATGGTGGGGCCAAAGAGAATTAAATCAATCAATCAGTAGTATTTATGGAGCACTTGCTGTGCTGTTAATAACATTGTAAATGCTTGGAAGAGTACAATACAGTAGAGTTGGCAGACACAATCTCTGGCCTCTAGGAGCCTACAATTTAGTTGGGGAGATAGACATTAATCTTGAGTTAGGGGAAGCTCATAAAAATATGTACAGAATTTCATACCCAAGTGTATACCCAAGTGTATAGAGGATGTAGGAGGTAAAGCGAATAGGGTGGGGAAATGAGGTGTTAGGGAAGACTCTTTGAAGGAGAAACCCTTGGACTACTGGAAAGAGCACAGGCCTGGGAGTAAGAGAACCTGGGTTCTAATCTCTGCTCTGCCACTTGTCCACTGTGTGAGCTTTGTCACTTGTCTGCCATGTGATTTGGGCAAGTCACTTAACTTCTCTGTGCCTCAGTTCCCTCATCAGCAAAATGGGATGCAATCCCCATTCTCCCTTCTACTTCAATTGTGAGCCCCATTTGGCACCTGAGTATCTTGTATCTACCACAGCACTTAGTATGCTGCCTGGAACCTAGTAAGTGCTTAAGACAATCTACAGCTATTTTCAAAGGGCTTTGAAGGTGGGGAGAGAGACTGTCTGTCAAATATGAAGGGGGAGAGAATTCCGGGCAGAAGAAAGGATTCATTTATTTATTCATTCATTAATTCAATCATATTTACTGAGTGCTTACTGTATGCAGAGCACTGTACTAAGCACTTGGAAAGCAAGATGGAGGTACAGTGAGTAGATTTGTGTTAGGAAAGTGAAGTATGCAGGACTGGGTTGTAGTGGGACCTTAACGAGGTTAGGTAAGAGGGGTAGACTTGATGGAGTGCCTTAGAGAGCTTTGGAGTCAGAGGTCATGGGTTCAAATCCTGGATCCACTAATTAGCTGTGTGACTTTGGGCAAGTCACTTAACTTCTCTGTGCCTCAGTCACCTCATCTGTAAAATGGGGATTAAGACTGTGAGCCCCCCATGGGACAACCTGATCACCTTGCAACCTCCCCAGCTCTTAGAACAGTGCACATAGTAAGTGCTTAATAAATGCCATTATCATTATTATTGTTATTATTATTATTATTATTATTATAGCCAGTGATAAGGAGTTCCAGTTTGATGTAGAGCTGACTGTTGGAGGTTGTTTCTTGAGGAGTGTGGAGACTTGGTAGAATGATATTTAAGAATAATGATCCGAGTATCAGACTGAAGTATGGACTGGAGTTGAGAGAGGCTGGAGGCAGGGTAGTCAGGGAATGGATGCATCTGATTCATTGTCATCACCCTGTACCAGAATGGAAGGTAGATTATGGTTTGGACTTAAGGGAACCATGGATAGATGTATGAATGGTGTTACCACGGGGAGCCCACTAAGAAAAGTAGTGAAGTGCTAAGTGGAATGGGAATGCTGCTTTAAAGTTAAAGCTGAGTGAATAACTAGGGGAATCTGCATTTTTCTGAGGATCTGGGTTAAGGTTGCAGCTGAACAAGTTATTGTTGCTATTTTGAATCCAAATATTAATGATTCTTTTGGGGTACCTCAATATACCAAGTACCACATTTTTCCTCTTCATTTCCTAAGAAAGTGCCTATGTATTTTGGATGCTGCCCACTTTCCCGCCTTGCTGTCATGGGAAGGCAGCTGGGTACTGGGTATATCCCAATTAGCCTCACTATGTACAAAACTGCTCAACTAATCTTTGAATGTGTCCTGTGCATTTAATGGAACTAAATGTGGAGGCATGGAATGGTGGCAGCAATTTCTCTGGGCATCCTTTGGGGATGTTATCTAAAGTCATTTCAGATGAATTGTTGAAAACTGTATGCCCTGAGAATTTCTTCTTCCAACCCTGTGAAATGATATTACATTAGAATCTTCTAGACTGTGAGCCCACTGTTGGGTAGGGACCGTCTCTATATGTTGCCAACTTGTACTTCCCAAGTGCTTAGTACATGCTCTGCACACAGTAAGTGCTCAATAAATACGATTGATTGATTGATTGATTGATTGATTGGAAACCCTGATGTCAAAATGGGAAAACTTTCCTTCTGAAGTGGCTAGGACACCACAGCCTCCTCCTAGTAAAAGGTAAAAAGGGACACTAGGAGAACATAACTGCATGTATCTGGCAGTGAGATGAGGAATATGAGGTGACTTTTAGAGGTATATTGATCGTATGGGAAGGAAATGTATCTACTAATTATGTTGTATTGTACTTTCCCAAACTGTTATACCGTACCCTGAACATAGGTAGCACTTAATAAATGCCGTTGATTGATTCTCTGGCTGACTAGTTAGCTATTTAGCTCTACTTAGTTGATTTGCTTCCCACTCAAAGACTAAGTTCTGCATGGATTGAGTACTTCTTGAAATTTATTTCCTTTTATTCTGAGAAAAAAATCTCTGTCACTCTGTCTGTCTCTCTGTCTCTATGTCTCTTTCTATATATTAGTATAATGTGTGTGTTTATGTATTTTTCAAATGCCGTCAAGTTATTTCTGACCCATCACCTCTCCATGGACATACCCTCTTCGGAATGTCCCATCTTCTGTCATAAGGTTGTTCTCGTATGTGTATCTGTAGAGTTTTCTTGGTAAAGATACGGAAGTGGTTTACCATTGTCTTCTTCCACCCAGTAAAACATTTGAGTCTCTGCTGTTGCCTTTGATCCATGTTTTGATCTCTTGATCATCTGCCTTTGACTCTTTCTCATGTCGCTGCTGCCCAGAACAGGTGAAATGAATCAAAAATCTCAAAAATCTCAAAAATCTCCAGTGGCTACCAATCAATCTGCGCATCAGGCAGAAACTCCTCACCCTGGGCTTCAAGGCTGTCCATCACCTCGCCCCCTCCTACCTCACCTCCCTTCTTTCCTTCTACAGCCCAGTCCGCACCCTCCGCTCCTCCACCGCTGATCTCCTCACCGTACCTCACTCTCGCCTGTCCCGCCATCGACCCCCGGCCCACGTCATCCCCCGGGCCTGGAATGCCCTCCCTCTGCCCCTCCGCCAAGCTAGCTCTCTTCCTCCCTTCAAGGCCCTGCTGAGAGCTCACCTCCTCCAGGAGGCCTTCCCAGACTGAGCCCCTTCCTTCCTCTCCCCCTCGTCCCCCTCTCCATCCCCCCCATCTTACCTCCTTCCCTTCCCCACAGCACCTGTATATATGTATATATGTTTGTACATATTTTTTTTACTCCATTTATTTATTTATTTATTTGTACATATCTATTCTATTTATTTTATTTTGTTAGTATGTTTGGTTTTGTTCTCTGTCTCCCCCTTTTAGACTGTGAGCCCACTGTTGGGTAGGGACTGTCTCTATATGTTGCCAATTTGTACTTCCCAAGCGCTTAGTACAGTGCTCTGCACATAGTAAGCGCTCAATAAATACGATTGATGATGATGAAATGACTTTGTCTGATGCTCCACCTTAGCCTAGCACTGTTTTCTCAGTTTCACTGTTGTCATTAGGGGCCTTATTATAGTCCCTGAGGAGCAAGCAATTTGCTGCTAGAGGGTTTGAGTGGGAGTGTATCACCTCTGGGAAGAAGTGGCTAATCAGCAATACTCCCAGATAATCAGAAGACATTTTCAACAAAGCAATTTAATGGAAAAAAGTGTCTACTGTATTGCTTTTTAGTTCTAGTGTGCTACAAGTAAATTTAGTATCCAATTACCCTAATGTTAGCTAGTTCACGAGTCAGTCAGTTTGCTACTGCACCATAAAAACACAAGTGCTCTAGGACACGGGTGTGTGTGTGTGTGTGTGTGTGTGTGTGTGTGTGTGTGTGTGTGTGTGTGTAGTATTTAATTCATTCAATCATATTTAGTGAGCACTTACTGTGTGCAGAGCATTGTATTAAGCCCTTGGGAGAGTACAATTTAACAATAAATAGAACATTCCCTGCCCTCAGCAAGTTTACAGTCTAGAGGGAGACAGACATTAATATCAATCAATAAATTATTTGTTAAGAACTTACTATGTGCCTTTTGTGCTGAGATGAGGAGACGGTGACAGGAACCTGGAGAAGTTGCACTGTTTACAGGATGGGTCCCCGCAGTTGATCATGGTGCAGAGCCCCAGGTGGAACTCTCTAGGGGAAGGCAAAAGAGGAAAAAAGTAAACAAGGTATTTGTTTGGACACAAAGGAAAACCCGTAGAGTAGGGAATGTTGAATCCACAGTCAACCTGAATCTACAAGGAACAAACCTCTTCTCTGGATTTGTATTAAATCCTGGGGTTGAAATGTAAGGAACATCAGGATGATTGAGTACACTAAATGGAACCCTAAGGCAGTTTTCTTGAAGAGGATCAGCCCATTCGTGTCTGTCACAGAAGACATCAAGGTGGTCTGTGGTCATATTGCCTCTGCTGAGCCTAGAATTGCACTTCTACTTTGAAATTATCTTGAGGGAAATTTGGGGTGCAGAATCATCCCCTATGTTTCTCCTCTTCTGTTCTCTTCCATTCACCCTGGAGAAAGATTTCTGGAGTAAAAGGGGAGAGTTTCCATAACCCCACCCTCATCTGAAGAAGCCTGCAGTAGTCTATCGAACCACTCAGACCACTCACCTCATTTATAAAATTCCTCCGCACCTGTGTCCATACACCCTAGGTGAGTTCTCCAAAACTGCCCTCTGTTACTCATATATCAATATATTTTAGGAATATTAAGAAACTTGAAGATCCAGTTAAGGTGTTGAAGGCACATTACAATTCCTTCCTCAATTACAGTTCCTTCTTCTACAGATTGGAGAGCCCATAGTCTTTCCTTCTGACTAAATCCACTCTGCTGTCTGTGCTGTAGGCCACCTCTCTGTTCATTGCCATGCTTTTCCCAGATGGATCCTAACCCTTTTCTGCACTTAGCACTACTCAAGACTCTGACTCCCCCATTGACCCGTAGTTTGGCTAGCTTTCCCCAGCAGAAGGATGCCTTTGTTTGACTTCTCTGTTTATTTATTCTTTCACCTCAAATTCATAGCAGTAGCTATTCTTCAATCTCTCTTTTCAAAGATGATTCTGTTTATGATAAATTCTTTTGCCACAATTATTCACATGACTCCTTATTTCACTATTTTTTAGTGAAAGTAGGTTGGCTTTTGCAAGTACCATGGTTTGCCAAAAAAAACAAACAAATAGGTTTTGGAGCAAATTAAGCCAATGTGGTCGTTAGAAGGCCATATGACTCAACTTATATTAGCATATTTTGAGCACAACAACAGGAGGACTAATTCTGGAAAAGACACTAATGCTAGGAAAAGTTCAGGAAAAATGTGGGAGAGGCAGACCAGCAGCTAGAGGGATAGAAACCATAACAACGGTAACAGAAAAACCATTAGCAAAGTTACAAATTATGGCAGAAATAGGATATTCTGGAGAAAATATATCCATAAAGTTTCTTTGAATTGGAAATGAATCAATGGCATTTGATAATAATAATAATAGATTGGAGGAGATTGAACCGCAGCTGGTTCTTCTCTTCTCCCTATTAGCTTTGACTTGAATTGAGAGGACTAGGAAACAATTCCCAAGAGATCCTGTGGTAACTGTAAAAGTATGTTTTTTAATAAATTTAGAAAAAGATTGGTTTTAAGTTTGGATGGTGGAAGTCATAAAAAGATATTGTAGGATCAAATGGCTATTAAAATTCTGCATATCAATAGAGGCTTATAATGCTGACTTTCATTTGGAGTGGAAATGTAGCTGAGATAATAACAAAGACTTCAAAATAGTTATAGTGTTTATGAGGATTTTTAAAAAATAATCTCATAACCAAAGATAAGAAAGTGCAAGTGCGTCTTAAAAGATACTGTTTGTCTCACTATCATAAGAAAGTGCAGCAATTCAATTTCTGATAAGAAGAGAGGATATCTTTGCTTTGTCAGTGAAAGAATAGATTCTCTATAGTTATTTCTGATCCAGAAACAATGCCATATCTCTTCCTTTACAGAAAAAATAATAATAATGATTCATTCATTCATTCAATCATATTTATTGAGTGCTTACTGTGTGCAGAGCACTGTACTAAGTGCTTGGGAAGTACAAGTTGGCAACATACAGAGATAGTCCCTATCCAACAGTGGGCTCACAGTCTAGAAGGGGGAGACAGAGAACAAAACAAAACATATTAACAAAATAAAATAAATAGAATAAATACGTACAAATAAAATAAATGAATAAATAAATAGAGTAATGAATACATACAAACATATATACATATATACAGGTGCTGTGGGGAGGGGAAGAAGGTAAGGCAGGGGGGATGGAGGGAGGGAGGGGGAGAGAAAGAAGAGGGCTCAGTATGGGAAGGCCTCCTGGAGGAAGTGAGCTCTCAGTAGGGCCCTGAAGGGAGGAAGAGAGCTAGTTTGGCAGATGTGTGGAGGGAGATCATTCCAGGCCAGGGGGATGACGTGGGCCAGGGGTTGATGGTGGGACAGGTGAGAACGAGGCACAGTGAGGAGATTAGTGGCAGAGGAGTGGAGGGTGCAGGCTGGGCTGTAGAAGGAGAGAAGGGAGGTGAGGTAGGAGGGGGCGAGGTGATGGAGAGCCTTGAAGCTGAGGGTGAGGAGTTTCTGCCTGATGCGCAGATTGATTGGTAGCCACTGGAGATTTTTGAGGAGGGGAGTAACATGCCCAGGGTGTTTCTGGACAAAGACAATCAAGGCAGCGGTGTGAAGTAGGGATTGAAGTGGGGAGAGACAGGAGGATGGGAGATCAGAAAGGAGGCTGATACAGTAATCCAGACGGGATAGGATGAGAACTTGAATGAGCAGGGTAGCAGTTTGGATGGAGAGGAAAGGGTGGATCTTGGCAATGTTGCCAAGGTGAGACCGGCACGTTTTGGTGACGGCTTGGATGTGATGGGTGAATGAGAGAGCGGAGTCGAGGATGACACCAAGGTTGTGGGCTTGTGAGATGGGAAGGATGGTAGTGTCGTCAACAGTGATGGGAAAGTCAGGGAGAGGGCAGGGTTTGGGAGGGAAGACAAGGAGTTCAGTCTTGGACATGTTGAGTTTTAGGTGGCGGGCAGACATCCAGATGGAGATGTCCTGAAGGCAGGAGGAGATGCGAGCCTCGAGGGAGGGAGAGAGAGCAGGGGCAGAGATGTAGATTTGGTTGTCATCAGCGTAGAGATGATAGTTTAAGCCATGGGAGCGAATGAGGTCACCAAGGGAGTGAGTGTAGATCAAGAACAGAAGGGGACCAAGCACTGAACCTTGAGGAACCCCCACAGTAAGGGGATGGGAGGGGGAGGAGGAGCCTGCAAAAGATACTGAAAATGAACGACTGGAGAGTTAAGAGGAGAACCAGGAGAAGACGGTCTGTGAAGCCAAGGTTGGATAGCGTGTTGAGGAGAAGGGGGTGGTCCACAGTGTTGAAGGCAGCTGAGAGGTCGAGGAGGATTAGGATAGAGTATGAGCCATTGGTGGCTCAGGAGGTACATATTTATTACTCTATTTATTTATTTATTTATTTATTTATTTTACTTGTACATTTCTATCCTACTTATTTTATTTTGTTGGTATGTTTGGTTCTGTTCTCTGTCTCCCCCTTTTAGACTGTGAGCCCACTGTTGGGTAGGGACTGTCTCTATGTGATGCCAATTTGTACTTCCCAAGCGCTTAGTACAGTGCTCTGCACATAGTAAGCGCTCAATAAATACGATTGATTGATTGATTGATTGATTGATTGGTGACCTTTGAGAGGGCAGTTTCCATGGAATGTAGGGGACGGAATCCAGATTGGAGGGGGTCGAGGAGCGAGTTGGCATTGACGAATTCGAGGCAGCATGTGTAGACGACTCGTTCAAGGAGTTTGGAAAGGAATGGTAGGAGGAAGATAGGGTGATAACTAGAAGGTGAGGTGGGGTCAAGAGAGGGTTTTTTTTCGGATGGGAGAGACATGGGCATGTTTGAAGGCAGTGATGGCATTTGTTAAGCACTTACTATGTGAAAAGCACTGTTCTAAGCCTGGGGGGAGGATTTAAGGTAATCAGGTTGTCCCACATGGGGCTCCCAGTCTTAATCCCCATTTTACAGATGAGGTAACTGAGGCACAGAGAAATGAAGTGACTTGCCTTAAGTCACACAGCTGACAAGTGGTGGAGCTGAGATTAGAACCAGTGACCTCTGATTCCCAAGTCCATGCTCTTTCCACTGAGCCACACTGATTTCAGCTTGTTGTGGGTAGGGAATGTATCTACCAATTCTGTTACATTGTACTCTCACAAGCATTTAGTGCAGTGCTTTAAACACAGTAAGTGCTGAATGAAAATGATTTACATGTACCTCCTCTCAGACCCCTTTTCAATTTTCCCATCCTTCCCAGCAGTATCTTCAGAGGAGTTCTTCTGCCTCCTCTGAAGTGCCACCCCCTCCACATCAACATAGAAGAGAAGCAGTGTGGCTCAGTGGATAGAGCACAGGTTTGGGAGTCAGAGGTCACGGGTTCAAATCCCGGTTCCACCAATTGTCAGCTGTGTGACTTTGGGCAAGTCACTTAACTTCTCTGTGCCTCAGTTACCTCATCTGTAAAATGGGGATTAAGACTGTGAACCCCACGTGGGACAACCTGCTTGTATCTTCCCCAGTGCTTAGAACAGTGCTTTGCACATAGAAAGCAATTAACAAATGCTATGAGAACGAAAACAAACATACGACCCATTCCTTTGCACCTTATCATTCATTCATTCATTCAATCATATTTATTGAGTGCTTACTGTGTGCAGAGCACTGTACTAAGCACTTGGGAAGTACAAGTTGGCAACATATAGAGACGGTCCCTACCCAACATTGGGCTCACAGTCTAGAAGGGGGAGACAAAGAACAAAACAAAACATATTAACAAAATAAAATAAATAGAATAAATATATACAAATAAAATAAATAAATAGAGTAATAAATACTTACAAACATATATACATATATACAGGTGCTGTGGGGAGGGGAAGGAGGTAAGGCGCGGGGATGGGGAGGGGAAGGAGGGGGAGAGGAGGGCACCTCTCAGAGGCGGGGCCCGTATCCTTAAATGCTTTTTAATTTGGGGTCGCAGCCTGGAAGCTGAGAGAATTCAATCAGGGTGACTTTTCTCTTGGCCTAAAAGCATGTCTGTATTTGGGGCAAGCACATACGCACACAGGCATCCACAAATGCCACAATCACACCGTGAATGGAGATGACTGCCGGTCAATTGTATTTATTCAGGGCTTACTGTGTGCAGAGCACTGTACTATGCACTTGGAAGAGTACACTATAACAATTTAACAGAACTATCGCCCCTTCCCTCCTTAACTACCATCTTCAACTGCTCATTCGCCAATGGCTTCTCCACTTCCTTCAAACAGGCCCATGTCTACCCATCCTAAAAAAACCCCTCCCTTGACCCTACTGCCCACTCCAGTTATCGTCCCATTTCCCTCCGACTCTTCCTTTCCAAACTACTTGAGCAAGTTGCATACACTTGCTGCCTTGACTTCCTCTCCTCCACCTCTCTCCTGGACCCCCTCCAATCTGGCCTCTGCCCCCTTCACTGAAAATGCCCTCTCAAAGGCCACCAGTGATTTCCTTCTTGCCAAGTCCTACTACTCCATCCTAATCCTCCTCAGACTCTCCACTGCCTTTGAAACTGTGGACTATCCCCTTCTGCTTAATAGGTTATCTAACCTTGGCTTCACTGATGCTGTTCCTCTCTTAGTTCTCTTGTCTCTCTGCTGTTCATTCTCAGTCTCCCTTGTGGGCTACTCCTCCCCGTCTTATCCCCTAACTGTAGGGATCCCTCAAGGTTCAGTTCTTGGTCCCCTTCTCTTCTCCCATCTACATTCACTCCCTTGGAGAACTCATTTGCTCCCATGGCTTCAACTGTGAGCCCCCTTCTAGATAGTGAGCCTGTTGTTGGGTAGGGATTGTCTCTCTTTGTTGCTGAATTGTACTTTCCAAGCACTTAATTTAGTGCTCTTCACACAGTAAGCTCAATAAATACAATTGAATGAATGAATGAATGCTTACAAAGTTCCATAATTATTATTCATTATTATTATTATCATTATTTCTCCTAGCCTACATTGTGGAAAACACTGTGTCCAAACAGACAGCATTGTATTTATCCCATTGCTTAGATTAGTGCTTGTTGCATAGTAAGCGTTTAACAAATACCATTAAAAAATGAATTTATTGAGCATATACAATGAACAGTGTTCTATGATGTACATTTGAATGTATTAACAACAATAAAACCATAGAGAAATTTATAAAGGAATGCACTGATGAATGAATATGAATGGACAACCAATCAATGAAAGAGTAAGAGCATTGATATAAATGATGAAAACGCGAGTGAATAGATAACAAATAATAATGATAATAATAATAATAACGGCATTTGTTAAGCACTTACTATGTGCAAAACACTGTTCTAAGTGCTGGGGTGGATACAAAGTGATCAGGTTGTCCCACGTAGAGCTCACATTCTTAATCCCCATTTTACAGATGAGGTAACTGAGGCACTGAGAAGTTAAGTGACATGCCCAAGGTCACACAGCTGACAAGCAGCAGAGCCGGGATTAGAACCCATGACTTCTGGCTCCCAAGCCCGTGCTCTTTCCACTGAATATGCTGCTTCTGTACAAGATAGCTAATAGCGTATATGACCGAGGGAGGTGGCAATTAAGGAATGCCTTCTGGAGGACATTTTTTGGAGGGCAGTTAAATTGGGGAGAGATATGGTTTGTGAATTTGATGATGAAAAGTTTTCTACACAAAAAGAAAATGCAGCATGGCTTAGTGGCAAGAGCACGGGCTTGGGAGTCAGAGAACATGGGTTATAATAGCTCTGCCACTTGTCTGCTGTGTGACCTTGGGCAAGCCATTTAAATTATCTATGCCTTAGTTATCTCATCTGTAAAATGGGGATGAAGACTGTGAGCCCCACTTGGGACAACCTGATTACCTTGTATATACCCTAGAGCTTAGAACAGAGCTTGTCACATAGTAAGCACTTGAGAAATGCCATAATTATTTATTTATTTATTATTCTATTCCTGGCTGAGCTACTTGTCAGCTGTGTGACTTTGGGCAAATCACTTAACTTCTCTGCATCTCAGTTACCTCACCTGTAAAATGGGGATTAAGACTATGAGCCCCATGTGGGACAACCTGATTACCTTGTATCTACCTCTGATAGTGCTTGGCACCTAATAAGAGCTTAGCAAGTACCACAATTATTACTATTATCACTGTGGGAACATATTCATTCAATGAATAGTGCTTGGCACCTAATAAGAGCTTAGCAACCACAATTATTACTATTATCACTGTGGGAGCATATTCATTCATTCATTCAATCATATTTATTGAGCGCTTACTGTGTGCAGATCACTGTACTAAGCGTTTGGGAAGTACAAGTCGGCAACATATAGAGACGGTCCCTACCCAACAACAGGCTCACAGTCTAGAAGGGGGAGACAGACAACAGAACAAAACATGTAGAGGGGTTCAAAATCGTCAAAACAAATAGAATTATAGCTATATGCACATCATTAACAAAATAAATAGAATAGTAAATATGTACAGGTAAAATAAATAGGATGTCTGTACAAATATATACAAGTGCTGTGGGGAGGGGAAGGAAGTATGAAAGTGAGTTGGAGTTATAAACCTAGGTTTGGAAGAGCAAAGAATAAAATCTAAGGTGCAATTGGATGAAAGTGGATAGGGAAGAGGGAAACAATTAGTGAAGAGCCAATGATTTAACCTTTTCTTTGATATGAGATGTAATGGTTACTTGCTGGAAATTGTGGAGAATTGTGGAGAAGCAATGTTTTCCCAATAACATTTTAAGAAAATGATCTAAGAAGTTTATGTAACATAGACCATGTAATCTAATATGTAAAGTATATGTAATACATATTACGTATTCCTATACCATACTATTATCATGTCATCATATTATTATCAATTAATTTGCAATATGTAATAGAATATCTAATATGTAACCTATGTAATCTAAAATCTGCCCCATCTCCATCAAAACTGTTACCGTATTAATGTAAACCCTGAACTTATTCTGCCTTGATTGTTGTTTCAGCCTCCTTGCTGACCTCCCTGCCTCCTGTCTCTTTCCACTCCAGTCCGTACTCCATCCTGCTGCCTGAGTCACTTTCCTTCAAAAATTCTCAGACCATGTTTCCCCATTCCTCAGGAAACTCCAGTGGTTGCTCATCCGTCTCCGCATCAAGCAAAAACTCCTCACCTCCTACCTTACCTCATGTGCTCTCCTACTGCACCTCAGCCTGCACACTTCATTTTTCTGGCGTTAACCTTCTCACTGTACCTCAATCTCATCTGTCTCACTGCTGACTTCTCACCCACTTCCTACCTCTAGCCTGAATGCCCTCCCTCCTCATATCAGACACATAACTGCTCTCCCCCACTGAAGGCATATCTCCTCCAGGAAGCCTTCCCTGACTGAGGCCTCCTCACCTTTTCTCCAACTCCCTTCTGCGCCACTCATACTTGCTCTTTCATTCATTCTCCCTCCCTTCCCCACAGCAAATATTTGTATATCTGTAATTTATTTATTTATTTATATTAATGTCTTTCTCCCTCTCTAGACTGTCAGCTCATTGTGGGCAGGGAGTGTGTCTGTGTACTCTCTCAAGGGCTTAGTACAGTGCTTTGCACACAGTAAGTGCTCAATAAATTTGATTAATAATAATAATAAACTTAGGTTTAGTTATCTGATATTTGTCAAGTAAACAATCAAAAGTAACACATTGTCTAACTAACTTTCAAAGTAGTAACTTCCACACCATTACATTCACAGGCAGCTAATGTTCACAAAAAATGATATAATGAAATGGGCCGTACCTTAGGGATTTTCTATGTCAGCAACAGAATTCCCTGAGGGAGAAGGCTATAGTGGCAGATGGACTATAAAAGAAAAATTAGAGAGGGAGTATCTCCATGACTTAGTTATAGAGAAACTCATTTTATTTTCTTTTTCACAGTTTGGAATTTAACTATAGGTTTCCAAAATAGATGCTGAGTGTCTATAAACAATCACACTTGTAAGTCTTTATGGGAAGGTTTTATCTCAAAAGACAGTTGAGAAAATACTTAAGGAACACAAGCTCTCCATTTTTTTCCCTCTATCTTTCATGCAGAGAAGGTAAAACAAGCAGTATCAGCTATTTTTCATTGGTTTTTCAAATCTTCCTCTCAACAGGAAGAAAAGGGACTGGCCATTATAAGAATTCTCAGAATAGCAGGGTAATGCTCTGTACTTCATGTTAAAAAAACTATGCTTTGTTTTTATGATATTCTTAATTGCAAGAATAGTTAGGATTTTAGGTAGAAATTTTATGGAAGTTTTTAGGAGGGCTGAAAGCATTAGACAACAGATTCATGATAGACATTAGAGAGTAAAATTGTTAGTCATGAGAATGATCTAGGCACTGTTCTTCCAAGCCTTGTTTAATGTCTTTGTTGAAGCATAACATGAAACAGTGTATTGCTGGGTATGTTCTTTTGGCCAAACTAGTTGTAAATTCTTAGCATTTTGTTCAATTTCTTATGTGAAGGATGTAAAAGTAAATGTGATTCCAGGTTTTTAGCTTCAGAGTGGTTTTATTTCCTTATCATTACACCTATCAGACAGTATTTCAGAAGTCTTTTTAAAAAAATTCTGTAGTGTGGTTGAAAGAAAATCTTGCCAACTGTAAGTTTTTATGAGATGGAAATACAGGGGCTCAGTTTTCAACTGAACTAGTCTTTCTTTGAACCATTTGAGTTGTGAAGTTGTACTGGATCTCAGCATGCTTTTTAACAGCTAAACAAATGTAAGAACAGGAGAGAAGGAATAGACAATCTCTAGATAAAGATTTTCAAAAACAAATAATCTGGGATTAACACACGATTTCTTAAACTTATAACAAAAACCTCAACCAAATTCCTTAAAAAGCTGAGCTGCTTCAGATGTCAATTGAAATAAATGAAAATGGCTTTTTTCCAACATTAAATTGTATAAAATGAGAATTTTTGTGACATATAATTAGTAGATACTTGATATGGATAAATATAAACTTGCTCTGAAAAGCATTAGGGAAAAGAAGGTGTCATACTCAGTTTATACAATACATTAAATTCTATCTCATATAGCATGTTTTTCACAAAGGTATATTTTCCAGAGTGGATGTGAATGACATAGTTATAAAGTAATGAAAAATAGTGGAGGAAGAAAATAGGCGACATAGTCATTGGAGAGAAAAATGTTCTTCAGCTGAGATAGAAAATGAGAGAGAGAGCCTTATAATAGAAAACTTCTAGAATGCAAGTGAAGAACGGGAAAAATCTTTTAAAATGTGGAAATTGTGGAGAATTAATGGAAGGGAAAGGAGAGAAAGAAACAGAAAGGCAAAGAATGACAGTAATTGAGAATGACAATAATTCCAATAATAGTGGAAGGACTTAAAGACACTGGAAATAATTCAAACAATAAAACCAGTTTACTACTTGAAATGGTTTCATACGTGAAGAAAAAAGGGTATAATGGAATTTGGATAACAAACTTAGACTTCAGTTGGTAACACCCAAATTGTACGAACTGAATCCATATTAGATGGAAAAGGAATTAGAAGTTAGCATATAGGTTTAGTTATTGTTAGATGGCAATAAGTTATGAACATAATTAATAAAGGAGAAGTATAGTTTGACCCAAATATAAAACAACCTTCTGTTAGATAAATAATGCAGCGTGGCTCAGTGAAAAGGGCACAGGCTTGGGAGTCAGAGGGCATGGGTTCAAATCCTGGCTCCGCCGCTTGTCAGCTGTGTGACTTTGGGCAAGTCACAACTTCTCTGTGCCTCAGTTACCTCATCTGTAAAATGGGGATTAAGATTGTGAGCCCCACATTGGATCACTCATGGGGATCACTTTGTATCCTCCCCGTGCTTAGAACAGTGCTTTGCACATAGTAAGTGCTTAACAAATACCAAAATTATTATTATTTTTAATGTATTAAAGAGATAAATTAGGTTTTTGTAGTAGAATGCTCCTCTTGCAAAAGGGAATCACTTTGATTGTGATATTAAGACAAAAAGTATATTGAGGGTTATCCCAAACATTTTGATTCTGAATTCCTTGCCTATGTTCACCTTATTTGTAGAATAAATGTAAAAAATTCATAGGTCCCTTTTTCTGTAACCTAGACACATAAGTAAAAGACTTGATAGCTGGATTTTTTTTGGAGTGCTGTGAATAACCTTGGAGGTATATTTTTGTTGGTTTTGGTTTTTTTTTAAGTAGTTTTGAAGCCTGGGAGAAATATGTTCTGGTTTTATGTCCCTCACTGTTTCCCTATTCGGTTTTGTCTTAATAACTTTTGCTGGCTGTAAAAATGTCCTTAAAGTGATCTCTGAAAGAGTCACTAATTCTCTCTACTTGAAAGTGTTATAGAACCTCCATTTTGCCTGGATTTATAACTCGTGCATTTGTGCTAAAATTGTGAGGAAACAGTAATGGTTCATAAATGAATCAATCCATGTATTGAGCACTTATCATTCTAAGTATCATCATCATCATTATCATCATCAATGGTATTAAGATTGAGAGCTGTATGCAGAGCACTGTACTAAGCACTTGAGAGAGTACAATACACAGTTGGTAGACGTGTTCCCTGCCCTCAATAAACTTGGAGATAAGAAGGGGAGAAAAATGTTAATATAAATAAATGAATTACAGATGGATATACTCATAAGTACTTGGGGTCTGGGGGAGTGGGGTTGAATATCAAGTGCCCAAAGGATACAGATCCAAGTGCACAGATGACAGAGAACAGAGAGGGAATTGGGGAAAAGAGGTCTTATTTGGGAAAAGCCTCTTGTAGGAGATGTGACCTTAATTGACTAGTCTTCAATCAATAATATTCACTGAGCATTTACTATGTGCAGAGCATTGTACTAAGCAATTGTAAAGTTCAATTCGGTGACAAATACAGACAATCCCTACCCAACAATGGGCTCACAGTCTAGAAGAGGGGAGACAGACAACAAACAAAACCAAGCAAGTAGACAGGCATCAATCACATCAATATAAATAAATAGAAATATAGACATATATACATCATTAATAAAATAAATTGAATAATAAATATGTACATTGTATGTAAATATGCTGTTCGAAGGGGAGGGGGAAAGAGCAGAGGGAGGGAGTAGGGGCAATGGGGAAGGGAGGAGGAGCAGAGTAAAAAGGGTGCTCTGTCTGGGAAGGCCACTTGGAGGAGGTGAGCTTTCAGTAAGGCTTTGAAGGAGATAAGTGTGCTAGTTTGGCAGATGTGAGGAGGCAGGGCATTCCAGGCCAGAGGTAGGACATGGGCCAGGGGTCGACGCTGGGACAGGCGAGAATGAGGCACAGTGTGGAGGTTAGCAGCAGAGGAGTGGAGTGTGTGGGCTGGGCTGTAGAAGGAGAGAAGGGAGGTGAGGTAAGAGGGGGAAAGGTGATGGAGAACTTTGAAGCCAATAGTGAGGAATTTTTGTTTGATAAATGACACAGAAGGGAGAGGAAGCCATGGAAAAGAGGACTTAACTAGGGACAGCCTCTTGGACCTTAATAATATTAGACCTTAGTATCTGGTGGCTTATTTGGAGGGGAGGAGTTCAAGGCTAGGGATAGAACATGGGTAAAGGTTGTTTAGTGGTGAGATATATGAGAATAGGGCACATTGTTTTAGTTGATGCTCGAGAAGTGAAGGGTGCAGGCTGGACTGTAGTAGGTGAATGAAGTTGGTGGGTGCAAAATTATAGAATGCTTTACAGCCAAAGTTAAGAATTTTTGATGTGGAAGTGGATGGGCAACCATTAGTGGTTCTCAAGAAGTGGGGAGACATGTGGATTTAAAAAAAGTGATCTGAGCAGCACAGTGAAGTGTGGACCAGAAAAGAAATAGACAGGAGGCAGGGAGGTCAGCAAAGAAGCAGATGGAGTAGTCAAGATGGATAGGATGACAGCTTGATTAAGTGTGGTACCATTTACATAGAGAGGAAAGGGTGGGTTTTAGCAATATAGTGAAAATAGACCTGACAAGATTTGGTAACAGATTGAATATGAAGGTGGAATGAGAGAGATGGGTTGAGGACAACACCAAGGTCTTGTGAGATAGGGAAGATGGTGGTATTTTTCCAGTGATGGGAAAGACAGGGCAAGGATAAGGTTTGGGTGGGAAGATAAGGCATTCAGTTTTGGACATGTTACATTTGAGGTGTTGGTGGGATTTCCAGATAGAAATGTTCTAAAGGCATAAGGAAA
The DNA here is from genome assembly GCF_015852505.1 of Tachyglossus aculeatus. Classification (NCBI taxonomy): domain Eukaryota; kingdom Metazoa; phylum Chordata; class Mammalia; order Monotremata; family Tachyglossidae; genus Tachyglossus; species Tachyglossus aculeatus. Next base: position 118,482,169 of record NC_052067.1, read on the forward strand.
TGTGACATTGCAGAGAAGGACAGAGGTCAGGGCTGGAGATGTATATTTGGGAATCGTCCACATAGAGATGGTAGTTGAAGTCATGAGAACAAATCAGTCCTCCAAGGTGTAGGTGAAGACCTAAAACTGAGCCTTGAGGGACCCCCACTGTCAGAGAGTGGGAGACAAAGTAGGAGCATACAGAAGAGACTTAGGAGGATGAATCAAAGAAAGAGGTGAATCAAGAGATGACAACGTCAGAGAAGCTAATGTTGGTTAAGTTTTCTAGAAGGGGGTGGTCAACAGTGTCGATGGCAGCTTACAAGTCTAGGAGGATTGAGAATAGTAGGGGCCATAGGATTTGGAGAGAAGAAGATCATTGGTTACCTTAGAGAGGGCTGTTTTCACGGAGTGAAGAGAGAGGAAACCAGATTGAAGGGGGTGAAGGAGAGGACTGGAGTTGAGGACGTGGAGACAGTAGTCTAAACAATTCTCTCAAAAATTTGGAGAGGAATGGTAGGAAGGAGATAGGGAGATATCCAACTGGAGGACAACATAGAGTCAAAGAAAAGGGGTTTTTTTTTTTCTTTGATGGGGATATATGAACATGTTTGAAAGCAGTGGGGAAGAAGTCATTGGAAAATGAACAGCCAAAGATAGTGGGCAGGGAAGGAAGAAGTAACATTAAAGTAAAGGAAACTTACTTATTAAAGTAAGTTTCATGGCGCAAGTGATAAAGTGGGATCAGATGTTGCACACATTTTTTTGCTATCAACTCCCAGTTTATTTCTTTAAACATTAAGTAAAGGAAAACATAGTTGGAAAGAAAAGTTATCAAACACTTGGACAAAGGAATTTACAAATACTGAGGTCGGGCACAATACATAATCAGGCTAAAAACTTGCCCACTCAAATTTTAAATGAATATTTTAGTCTTTATTTTGACTATTTTGTTGTTTTGTTGTACCTCAAAGAGAAGTTCCATATGATCAATTCAATTAGTGTAATTTGCCTTGAGTGGAATATGAGCCTGAAATAGTCACCTACCTACATATTGAGGAAGGGAACTGTACACTAGTATCTGCAAATCTATCTTGTATATTCAATTCAGAAATAGAATCATTAAAAAATAGACATGGCTCCTTCAGTACTGATTCTGTGCAGAAATTTCCAATAGCACTAAAAGTGTCTGAATAGTACAACTAGCATTAATTTAAATGGCTGCCTGATCTTTTATGCAAGTTTTGTCACACAGTTTAAAGGAATAAACTGGGATTTGATAGCAAAAAAAATGTGTGCAATGTATGATCTCACTTTATCACGTGTCATGAAACTTGGGTTCAAATATTATATTTCTCCTAAATTCATATTACTACTTGCAAACTTTTTTATATTAAGTGCTTACTACTTGCCAGGCACTATACTAAATGCTGGAGTAGATACAAGATAATCCAGTTGAACGTAGTCCATGTCCCATATGAGCTTCACAGTCTTAATCTCCATTTTACAGTGAGGCAACTGAGACTCAGAGAAATTAAGTGACTTGCCCAAGGTCACATAGCAGACAAGTGGCAGAGCTGAGATTAGAACCCAGTCTCTCTGAATACCTGACCTGTGGTCTATCACTAACCCACATTAGCCTTTTATTTCTGATGAGCCAAAGTAAACAAGTAAACAGGTGTTATTAGAGGACTTGGGTTTTAATCCTGGCCCTGCCACTTGTCTGCTGTCTCATCTGGGCAAGTCACTTAACTTCTCTGTGCTTCGGTTACTTCCTCTGTAAAATTAAGACTAAGACTATGAGCCCTAAGTGTGACATTGATTGTGTCCAAGCTTTTTTCCTGTATTTACCCCAGTATTTAGTACAGGGTCTGGCATATGATAAGTACTTAAGAAATATAATTTTAAGAGATCAGTTGTTCCTGGGATCCAGTTGATAGAGGTGGGTTTTGAGGAAGGATAGTTGTGAGGTCTCAGTCTTACACAATAGAGGGGGCAACCCAACCCAACAAATGAAGGCATAGAATTGCCTTGCAGAATTCCTATATCCAACTCCGCTTACCAATTCTTTTTTTTCAATTAAATAGGAATAAAATGACCCATTGTCAAATTGTAACAATGGTGTTCTTATGAGTGGACACTCCTATCATAATCAAATACATTTCTTAAAAACCTAAAAACATGGAGAAGAATGGATACGCATGCAAATCAGTACTTCATATGAAAGGAACAGTGCAAGTGAATCCCCATGCCATTTTGCTGGCACCTATCAATCTAATAACATAATGAACAAATATGTTTTCAGAGCAAAAAGAGAATTGGGCCTAAGTAAATTCAGAAACTGATTATTTAAAAGCAGTATTTAAATACTAGGGGATATTTCCCAGAACAATGCATTGCTCCAAATCTGAAGTAATGGAAAGGAATATTTTACCTCCTAAATTAAAATAGTCTTTTATTATTGTAATTATCATTATCATTATTATTTGGTATTTGTTAATGCTTATTATGTGCCAAAAACTATTCTATGTCTGGGGTAGATACTAGTCAATCAGGTCAGATATGATCCCTTCCCACAAGGGGCTCACATGGGGCTCACAGTCTAAATATGAGGGAGAGCAGGTAACTCCATTCTATGGATAAGGAACCTGTGGCACAGAGAAGTTCAGTGTATTGCCCAAGGTCACAAAACAGGCAACTTGCAGAGTTGGGAGTAGAACCCAGGTCCTCTGACTTAGAGGCCTGTGCTCTTTCTACTGCCAAGCTGAACTTTGACTTCTGCCTTAGTATAAGCACAGCACAGTGTTAAGCAGTCAATGCAAGCTATTGATTTTTAAAGGAAATGATTCCATATAATAATAATTAGGATATTAATAAGTGCTTACTTTGTGCTAAGAATTTGGGTTGATACAAGATAATCAGAGATAATGTAGTCTCTTGTCTATTAGGGATAACAGCTTTACAAGGTAGAAAGAGAAAGTGTCTTTTATTCCCATTATTGTCTAGTCATATGCTGTCCAGTCTTCTCTGACCCTGAGCAAATCCATGGGACATCTCTGCCAGAACTCCCCACCTCCATCTGAAAACATTCTGGTATTGTATCCATAGAGTTTTCTTGGTAAAAATATGGACACGATTTGCCACTGTCTTCTTTCTTAAACTTGAGTCTCCTCCCTTGACTCTCTCTCATGCTGCAACTGCCCAGCACAGGTGAGTTTTGAGTTGTAGAAGATTGCCTTCCACTCACTAGCCACTGCCCAAGCTAGAAATGGAATGGGTATGCCTCTGCTTGACTCTTCCTCCCATCGCCAAGACTGGTAGAGTACTGGAAACTCTTCAGATGTGATCTTAAAAGGGGGATTCCCATTATACTGATGAAGAAATGGTTACTCAGTGTAGATGACTTAACCCATAATAACTGCAGTGGTATGTGTTAAGTGCTTATTATGTGCCAAGCACTTTACTAAGTGTTGGGGTAGATACAAAATAATCAGGTCCCACATGCAGCTTACAAGTCTATGTAGAAGGGAAAACAGATATTGAATCCCTATATCCCAGATGAGGGAACTGAAGCACAGAGAAGTTAAGTGACTTGCCCAAGGTCACACAGTAGGTAAATGGGGGAGCCATAATGACTCCAAGGCCTTTGATCTTTCCAGTAGGGCACACTGCTTATAAAAGCAGGTCTCTGGTAGAGCTGAAACTGGAATCCAGGTCTCCTGATTCCCAGATCGACACTTTTGGTTTGGCTAACACCTAAGAGAACAAGATCATGGCAGGACCCTTTATTAAATCTATTGCACTGTTCATGTTGAGCATTTTATTGGAGCACCTGAGAAGAAAATTGCAGTTCTAGGCATAGAATGCAGCTTGAGCCACAAATTCAATGGAAAATATATGCAGGGTGATAGGTAGTACAGAACACAATCTTGTATATGGTGGAAGTGTTTCTTGTCTTGTAAGCTCTTAGGCATATCTGTACACATACATTTGAAAACTATTTCAAATATGAAAGGCAGAGAAGGCAAATGAAAAATAACGTCTGTAGAGTCCAGTAATAGCTATATTATTTAATAGAAGCATAATCCTATAAGAAACAATAACACTTAGAGGAGTTATCCACCAAAATATTTCAATATTACCAAATGCAGTTAATAGCCATCATACCTTCCTGGCTATGGGTATGAATAATTTCTATAGTTTTCATTTTAATACTGAGAGTTGTATTCTCTCACTATGGTTCTAGAAAACAGTCCTTTCATTTTCAGTTATGAACACTCTACCATATCATGCTGAGGAAATAAAACATATAACCTTGAAAAGTAGCAAATGCAGTATTATTTTTTTCTCAGTTTGATTCCTGCAGAAAAGGATGGAAGGAATCATTTTTTATCTAAATCCTTTTAGACCTTTTTTAATTTAGAGTAAAGTCAATGAGTGCCTGCTGCCTGGAACTGATGAAGGATAGATATGCCGGAGTAGTTCAGCCATCTGTCACTTAGCAAAACCTCACAGTGGTGTCAAAAAATAATCCTGGTATTTGGGCAACTTTCACTTCTAGAAATCTTGTGCACAATTATCTGTTTTACTCAGGACTATGAACAAATACAAGCCATTATAGTAAAAGTAATCATATCAATATATTTTTAATTCTCAAACGTCTTGGTTCCTATAAATCTATGCCTTTTTTTTGTTTACTTTGTTTTTCTTCCTCATAGTTTTTTTCTTCTCCCCCCGCTGCTCCCCAGCCTCTGACTGTTTGTTATATTAATTATTTCACCTTTTCCAATCTGGTTTTTGATTGCTCTTGCTTTATAACTGAATTAATGGACATTATTATACTGATACTAAAATGTCAAGGGACATTTAGAAAATCTGGAGTGCTGAAAAACATAGCAAATGTGTTCAATCAGTATGGTCTGGAGCATTCAGCAACAACTAGAAACCTTCAGGGAATGTGACTAATGATGGAATAATTTAATATAATAACCAGCATCAGTAAAGAATAAAGGCAGGATGTAGGCAAAACAAATACAATTCACATGCATGAGAGGCCAGAATGAAAGTATGTGGTTGTGTTAGAAGGTCTAGGTGATTGTGAGTTTGTTCAGAAATTCACTGCCCTTCCACCCACATATTAGAGAGGAAATTTATGAAACTTAAATCTGTAGAAGGTTTCACTGAGGGTTTAAGTAGTATTCTACCCTTTCACTTTGACGTATGTGGGAATTTCAAGTTGCCCCACGCCTGGCGTACTTTCACAAACCATCGATAAAGCAAGCATCAAGGGTGGAGAAAACAGCCGGGTTCACGTCACCTGTTTGGCTCTATACCTGTCTCCCTGCAAGGTACTCAGTTGGCCAAGAGCCTAGTTCTCAGAGTTCGGAGTCTTTGTTAGGCCCATGGAAGACCCTCGACCTGCTGCAGTATATAGTACTGAGAGATCAAGGAGTGCAGCCGAATGTGGTCTTTTGAGATGGACAAAGGATTCACCAAGTTTAAACAGCTATGGCGGGCGGACTCTAAAGATTTCAAAGTATGTATCTTCTAAAGCCTAAATCGACTAAATCAGTCAATAAGTGGTGTATATTGAGCATTTACTGTGTGGAGTGTGGAGAGAACATTACTAATCATATGGAAGGGTACAATATAAAATAGTTGGTAGACATGTTTCCTGTCCATAAGGAGCTTACAGTCCAGAGGGAGAGATGGACATTTAAATGAATTACATAAATGCACATAACTGCTGTTGTGACAATGGGATGACTATAAAGTGTCTAAAGGGGTACAAATTTAAGTGTCCCTGCCCCCCAGTAGCTAAACTGTACTTTCCAAGTGCTTAGTACAGTGTTCCACACACAGTAAGCACTCAATAAATATGATTGAATAAATGAGTGAATGAATACAGAAAGGTGAGGGAATAGGGGACATGAAGGCTTAGTTGGGAAAGTTATCTTGGAGTGATATGATTTTAGTAGGCTTTGAAGGTGGGGAGAGTGGTGGACTGTTAAATTTGAAAGGGCAGGAAGTTCCAGGCTAGAGTTGGCAGCAAGACAGATGAGCTAAAGGTGCAATGAGTAGGTTGGCATTAAAGAAGGAAAGTGTGGGGGCTGGGTTGTAGTAGGAAATTAGAGAGGTAATATACGATGTGAAGAACTGAGTGTTTTAAATCCAATGGTACGGAGTTTCTGTTTGATGCGGAAGTGGATGGACAGCCCTGGTGTCACTAGTGGGGCAATATAGACTAAATGTCTTTTTAGTAAAATGATCTGGGCATCAGCGTGAACAAAGTACTGGAGTGGGGAGGGACAGGAGGTAGGGAGATAAGTGAGGTGACTGATTTAGTAGTCAAGGCAGGATACAGTTATTACCTGGATCAGGAATGGGCAGATTTTAGTGATGTTATGAAGGTACAGCCCACAAGACTTGGTGACAGATTTAATATGTGGGTTGAATGAGCAGAATCACAAAGAATGGAGTACTAGATATGTGCTTAAATCAATCAGTGGTATTTATTGAGTGCTTACTGTGTGCAGATCATTGAACTCAGCACTTGGGAGATTACAATGTAAATGAATTGGTAGACACAGTCCCTGCGCACAAGAAGTTTATCCTCTTCCCTTTAGGGGAAGCAGCATGGCTCAGTGGAAAGAGCCCGGGCTTTGGAGTCAGAGGTCAGGGGTTCAAATCCCGGCTCCGCCACTCGTCAGCTGTGTGACGTTGGGCAAGTCACTTCACTTCTCTGGGCCTCAGTTCCCTCATCTGTAAAATGGGGATGAAGACTGTGAGCCCTCGTGGGACAACCTGATTACCTTGTACCTACCCCAGCGCTTAGAACAGTGCTTTGCACATAGTAAGTGCTTAACAAATACCAACATTATTATTATTATTATTATTATTATTATTATTATCCTCTAGAGGAAAGTTTACATTATTTGGAGAACTTTAGCTAAAGATACCCCTTGTATTCTCTTCAGGATTTAGAACTGGACATAGTTAGATTTGGATTAGTCCATACATATTTTCATGATCACTTTAACTAGTTATTTTAGATAATGTTCCATTAACTCTCCATCCCCAAAATCACTAATGGCTCCTCTCTGGTTCAAGGTTTATGTTCAAGGATTTTCACCAGTTTTTACCCACATGCTTTCTTTTCTATTTCACTTTTGTTTATGTTCCTTACCCATAATAAGGTAATTTAATAGCCACCCCTCACTCCCAATTAGCTCAATTAAAATAATTTATTTTTGCTATCTGGAATACTCTTTTCTTTCAGCTTTTAATCAATCGCTGGTATTTATTGAGCACTTACTAGATGCAGAGGACAATATTAATTGCTTCGGAAAGTACAATACAATAGAGTAGGTAGATATAATCCCCCTCACAAACAGATGAGAAGCAGCAAGGCCTAGTGGATAGAGCGCATGCTTGGGAGTCAAAAAGATCTGAGTTCTAATCCCGAGTCTGCCACTTGTCTGCTTTGTGACATTGGGCAACTGATATAATTTCTCTACGCCTCAATAGCTTCATCTGTAAAATGGGAATTGAGACTGCGAACCCCATGTGGGACATGGGTTGTGTTCAACCTTACTAGCCTGCATATAGTAAGCGATTAACAAATCCCATAAAAATAAAAGGAAAGAAAACAAAAACCATCTTATAGACTAGAGGGGGAGACAAACTGAAATCATTTACAGGTGGATATGTACCTTAGTGCTAAGTGCATAGATGATGCAAAGGGGAGGGTAAAGGGGGAAGTAAAGGCTTAGCCAGGGAAGGCCTTTTGGAGGAGACATGGTTTTAGAAAGGTTTTGAAGATGGGGAAAGTGCTGCTTTGTTGGCTACAATAATAGTCATAACTATGATATTTGTTAAATGCTTACTATGCGCCAGGTACTGTACTAAGCCCTGGAGTGGATACAAGCAAATTGAGTTGAACACAGTCCCTGTCCCACATGGTGTTCACAATCTCAATCCCAATTTTAGAGATGAGGTAACTGAGGCACAGAGAAGCAAAGTGACTTGCCCGGGAACCAGGATTAGAGCGTATGATGTTTTGACTCCCAGGCCTGTGCTCTATCCACTATACCATGGCTATAATGTGTGAGAGGATAGTTCCAGGCATAGGGATGACCAGGGTATATGTCAGTGGTGAGCAAAATTAGATTGAGGTACAATGAGTAAATTGGCATTAGAGTGGCAAAGTATGTGGATTGGGTAGGAGATTAGTGAGGAAGTTGGAGGAGGAGAGCTGATTAAGTGCCTTAAAAATTATGGTAAGGAGTTTCTGTTTAATATGGAGATGGATAGGTAACAATTGGCACATTATCAAAACACCTGTCCCCTCCTTTCTTCTCCCTAACAGCCATCTTCAACTGTTCTCTCTCCAATGGCTTCTTCCCTACTGCCTTCAAACATACCTATTATCTCCTATCCTAAAAAAAAAAAAAACCTCGCTTAACCCCAAGGTTCCCTCCAGTTACTGCCCCATCCCCTTCTACCATTCCTCTCCACACTCCTTGAGCGAGTTATCTACAGTTGCTGTCTCTAATGCTGCTCTCCGGTTCTCTCCTTGACCCCCTCCAATCTGGCTTTTGTTCACTTCACTCCACAGAAATCGCACTCTCAAAGATCACCACTAATCTGCTTCTTGCCAAATCCAATGGCCTCTACTCCATCCTAATCCTCCTCTATCTCTCAGCTGCCTTTTAAACTGGCAACAAGCCCCTTCTCCTGGAAGCGTTATCCAATCTCGGCTTCACTGACTCCATTCTCTTTGTTCTCCTATTTCTCTGGTGGCTCATTCTCAGTCTCTTTTGTGAGCTCCTACTCTGCCTCTCACTCCCTAACTGTGGGGGTCCCTCAAGGTTCAGTTCTGGGTCTCCTTCGTTTCTTCATCTATACCCATTTACTTGGAGAACTCCTTCACTCCCTTAGCTTCAACTACCTCTGCTACGGGGATGATACCCCAAACTACATCTCCAGCCCGGATCTCTCTCCCTCTCTGCAGTCTTTCATTTCCTCCTGCCTTCAGGACTTCTCTACTTGGATGTCTTCCTGTCACCTCAAGGTTAACATGTCTAAGACAGAACTCCATAACTTCCCATGCAAACCCTGTTCTCCCACTCATTTTCTCATCATTTTTGATAGCACTAACATCTTTCCTGTCTCACAAGCCCATAACCTTGGTGTTATCCTGGACTCCTTTCTCTCATTCAACCCACGTCAACCCATTCAATTCTGTCAGTTCCATCTTCACATCCAAGCCGTCACCAAAACCTGCCAGTCTCACCTCCGCAAAATTGCCAAGATCCGCCCTTTCCTCTCCATCCAAACCGTTACCCTACTCGTTCAAGCTCTCATCCTATCCCATCTGGATTACTCCTCTCCCATCTCCCATACTCCTGTCTCTCCCCACTTCAATCCATACTTCATGCCGCTGCCTGGATTGTCTTTGTCCAGAAACGCTCTGGGTGTGTTACTCCCCTCCTCAAAAATCTCCAGTGGCTACCAATCAACATACACATCAGGCAGATAGGGACCGTCTCTATATGTTGCCAACTTGTACTTCCCAAGTGCTTAGTACAGTGCTCTGCACACAGTAAGTGCTCAATAAATACGATTGAATGAATGAATGAATGGACATTGCTAAAATTCATCCTTTCCTCTCTATCCAAACTGCTCCCATGTTAATCCAATCACTTGTCCTTCACTTTCCTTCAAAAACATTCAGACAATGTTTCCCCACTCCTCAAGAAACTCCAGGGGTTGCCTATCCACCTCCACATCAAGCAAACATTCCTCAGCATTGGCTTTAAAGCACCTAACCACCTTGCCCTTTCCTATCTCACCTTGCTGCTCTTCTACTACAACCCAGCCCACACACTTTGTTCCTCTGGTGCTAATCTTATCACTATACCTCGATCTCATGTATCTCGCTGCAAACCTCTTGCCCACATCTTACTTCTGGCCTGGAACACTATCCCTCCTCATATCAGACAGATAATTGCTCTCCCCCCTCTTTAAAGCCTTATTGAAGACACATCTCCTCCGGGACGTTTTCTTTGACTGAGGCCGTCTCCTTCTCCCACTCCCTTCTGCGGCACTCATACTTGCTTCTTCATTCATCCTCCTTCCTCCACAGCTTATATGTATATATTTGTGTATACATATAACTGTAATTTATTTATCTATTTATTTATTTATATGGATGTCTGTTTCCCCCTCTAGACTGTGAGCTCATTGTGGGCAGGGATGTGTCTGATATTATATTGTACTCTTCCAAGTGCTTAGTACAGTTCTTTGCACACAGTAAGTGCTCAATAATTGTGATTATTATTATTATTATCCTATTGCAAGTGGTTTACTGCATCAGCCTCCTTGCTAACTTTCCAGCTTCCTGTCTCTCCCCACTCCAATTCATAGTTCACTCTGATGCCTGGATCATTTTTCTAGAAAAACGTTCAGGACACGTCACCCCTCTCCTTAAACGTTTGTCCATCCCCCTCCATTTCAAACAAAAACTGCTCACCATTCATGCATTCATTCATTCAATTGTATTTATTGAGCACTTATTGTGTGTACAGTACTGTACTAAGCGCTTGGAAAGTACAATTCAGCAACAAATAGAGACAATCGCTGCCCACAATGGGCATTGGCTTTAAAGTGCTCATTCACTTTGCCCCATCCTACCTCACCTCACTACTCTCTTATTACAACTCAGGCCACACTGTACCTCCATCTCAACTATTTCTATGCTTACTTCTCACACACATCCGGCCTCTGGCCTACATTGCCCTCCCTCCTCAAATCCAACAGAAAATGACTCTCCCCACCTTCAAAGCCTTACTGAAGGCACATCTTCTCCAAGAGACCTTCCCAGACTAAGTCCTCCTTACCTTTACTCCCACTCCCTTTCTCATCGCCACGACTTGCTCCCTTTTTTGCTCCCTCTCATCTCCACAGCACTTATGTTCAAATCTATAATTTATTTATTTATATTAATGTCTGTCTTCCCCTCAGATTGTAAGCTTAAGTAGGAATGTGTCTATTACTACCTAATATGTCTACTTATAGTTGTCTATTAGTGTTTATTTATAGGAATGTGTCTATAGTTATATTGTATTCTTAAGTACAGTGCTCTGCACATAGTAAGTGTTCAAAAAATATGATCTTCAAAACCCTATTTAAGTATGTCTCCTCCAAGCAGGGAACATGTCTAATAATAATAATGATGGCATTTATAAAGTGCCTACTATGTGCAGAGCACTGTTCTAAGCGCTGGGGAGGTTACAAGGTGATCAGATTGTCCCACAGGGGGCTCACAGTCTTAATCCCCATTTTACAGATGAGGGAACTGAGGCCCACAGAAGTTAAGTGACTTTCCCAAAGTCACTCTGCTGGCAATTGGCAGAGCCAGAATTTGAACCCATGCCCTCTGATTCTAAAGCCCGTTCTCTTTCCATTGAGCCACACTGCTTTTCTGTTATATTGTATTCCCCCAAGCACTTAGTACAGGACACTGCACACAGTAAGCTCTCAATAAATATGATTGATTGAAGTCATCCCTAACTGATCTCTCATACTCCCTACCAAATTTTCCCTCCTCACTTCCTCACTTATGCATTTAAGTCCCAAACCCTAAGCACTTAGGTACTCCCCCCAACTTTCACCCCCTTTTGTCCTTTCTTTTATGTTGCTTTACCTATAATTTACTTATAATTTATTTTAACATTTGTCTCCCCACCATGTTCCTCCTTGAGAGCAGGGATTTGTGTCTACTTAACTCCATTGTATACAGTATTTGGAACAGAATAAGTGCTCAGTAAATAACATTGATTGACTGAAATTGTATTATTTGTTGTTTGCAGCTTCTTCTACTATTCTTGTTTCAGATCGTAAACTGCTTGAGAATTGCATTCATTCTCCAAATGTCTACTCAGCACAAAATTGTGTGTCACATACTGCTGTATTTAAAAGTGTTACTTTTCTTCTTGTTGGTTTTGCTTTTCAGAAGGAAAGATGACTTTGCTATTGGGTTAATAACTTACATTTTATAAAATTTTCTGTGAACAGGGCATGTTGAGTATAATAAATTCTTCTTATGGTTTACATTATAGTGAAAATTAACTTCTGGTACGAAGAAAAAATGAAAGCAGTAACTGAATTTCAGAGCCTCCAATTTGTGATAACATTCAATATGATTTATAGTAATTCTTGATTAATCATTTAGCTTTTCCAGGAGGACAATGGATAGATATGGATTAGTGTCATTTCTACAATTCTATATCTATGGTATTGTCCATTGTTTCAGAACAAATATTCCAGCCTGTATTTGGCAAAAGGAATAAATACAAGTTTGTAAAGAGAACACATAATAAAAATAACTCTATTCCTGCTGCTTTTCAAGGTGCTTTCAAACATCAATTCAAGAGTTGAATTTCATACAGGTGAAGAACTTTTCAGGTCACATCAGGGAAATGACAATACTTAATTCAATCTTGATTTTTCATCTGATCCCCATAGAGCAGTTTTTCACCTTACCTTGTGCGTGGCCAAACATGGGACTTGTCAAATTGAACTGGATGAGGATTAACCCTGATAAGATAGAGGTGATGCTGGCAGGCAGGGGAAAACAAGTTGAGAATTTGTCAGGGATAGTGTCAGAAGAATGGTATGAAGGTGACACTGTCTATATACTGCATCCTAAAATGCTTATAAATACTCTCCACTTACTGGGAGCTGGAGAATCAAGTATTTCACTTGATACCCTCAAAAGACAGGCTTTAGGTGGGGAATCTCAGAGAGAATACAATCTTTGTTTATTCTCAAATCTCTCACCAAACTCAAAACTGGCTCACGACAGGACTGTACTTGGTGAACTTTTACCTTGTGTTGCTAATAAAGTATTGAAAAGTAACAAAAAAGAAAGAAAATAGCCATCATGTCATGGAAGATAAAGAGAAATAAAATAAATACCCTTGTTTGAATGGTATTTTATGATATTTCATAAGCACTTACTATGCATCAAACACTGTTTTAGGCACTGGGATAGGTACAAGTTAATTAGGTCAGACATAGTCCCTGTCCTGCATGGGACTCAGAATCAAAGTAGGAGGGAAAGTAGGTATACCCATTATATAGTTAAGGAAACTGAGTTTAGTGACTTTCCCAAGGTCACAAAGCAAGTAATTTGTGAAGCTGGGATTAGAACCCAGGTGATGATAATGATGATGATGATGATGGTATTTGTTAAGTGCTTGTTAAGTGCCAGGCACTATACTAAGCACTGGGTTGGATAGAAGCAAATCGATTGGACACTGTCCCTGTCCCATGTGGGACTTAAAGTCTCAACCCCCATTTTGCAGATGAAATAACTGAGGCATGGAGAAGTGAAGTGAAGTGACTTGCTCAAGGTCACACGGGCAGACAAGTGGTGTAGCCGGGATTAGAACCCGTGAGTTGCTTACTCCCAGGCTCCTGTTCTCTCCACTGTGACATAATGCTTATATAGTAATGTTTGTTTTCCCCTCTAGACTGTAAACTCAATGTGGGCAGGGAAGGTGTCTTTCAACTCTGCGTAGTGGATAGACCACAGGCTGGGGAATCAGAAAGTCATAGGTTCTAATCCTGGCTCTGCCACTTGTCTGCTGTGTGAGCTTGGGCAAATCACTTTAATTCTGTGGGCCTCAGTTACCTCAAATGTAAAATGGGGATTAAGACTGTGAGCCCCACATGGGACAACCTGAGTACCTTGTATCTACCCCAGTGCATAGAGCAGTGTTTGGCACACATAAGCACTTAACAGACACCATAATAATAATAATTATTATTATTAGATTGCATTCTAGCAAGTGCTTAGTGCACTGCTCTAGAGTAAGCACTCAATCAATCAATAAATACCATTGATTAATTGATTCACATTAGCCCACCATCAACCTCATTTCACTAATGAGAATATCTGTAATTCATTTTAATGCCTGCATCCCCCTCTAGATTGTAAACTTCCATAAATGATGTCACTTCTGTCTGTCCAGAATCCACATGGCTGTTAGTAGACATGATAGAACCAGCTCTTAATCATCAATAATACTACCTTCATCTCTCCAAATAAGAAAAATACATTGTGGATGCATTCAACTTTTAATAAGGGTCATCATTAAATTATATAATCATCCATCCTGGGATTGAAATTTGTTTGGTTAGCTGAAGTTATACGTGTCTAACAGCTGAGCTCCTTGTTGAATCCTAGGCTACAAACTCAAACTATTACAACCGAGGCAGCTAAAATCAATCTCCAGTAGGAGGAAGAAGCCTAAGGGACTCTGTGACAGTATCACAGATCAGAATATCAAGAGAAAGGAATAAAAACTTCAGACATAATAGGAGCAAATGCAGCAGTGCAGCATGGGGCACTCTTTACATTCACCAGATAGAGAAAGGACCATCAGTCACACATTTCTAATGAGCCACATCCATATATAAGTAGACGAATACAGTCAAAAAGCACTCTTACGTGTATGTATGTATGTGTGTATATATATATATATATATATGTATTTATATAGAAATATATGTATATATGTGTGTATATATATATATTTGTCTGCTTATACTTACAAGGATCCTCAGAGTGGATAGTTTAAAAAGTGATCCATATAATTCAAATAAAAACTCCTGCAATCAACAGCCCAACAGTTACTTCAGATGTCATGTAGCTAGCTGTTTATTGGTTACATATTCACCAATATATTTAGTTGCTTATATATACATTTTGCATTGATTTCCATTTTCTTACGTTTCTTTGATTGATTTCCATTTCTCTCCTCTACTAAGTTTGAAGACAAGAGGTGAGACTACTTCTATTTCTACTATTTGTTAACCAGGTGCTGGATATGGTCTCTGCACCTGGTAGGTGAACAAGAAATGATACCAATGATTTTGATCAGTAGATATATTTGTTGGCCTGAATAATCAAATTAGCATTGAATCTGAATTTAATCGTGTGAGTAATTATCCAAATGACTGAAAAAAAACTAGACACTTTTGCAGGGTAGACCCAACCTTGGGTAAATCCATATTTTGATCTTCAAAGAACTTGTTTGACTTCACTGGCTAGGAACACAAAGATAGTCATTCCTTGACATTTGTTCAATTACATCTGTGAGAAATACCCAAAATCAGTTTTGTTGGAGGGAGTGAATGTTGAGGGAAATAGTATGTTTTTATTCTACTGGGATGCACACCAGCATCATTTCCTAGTATAGACCCAGCTTTAAAGACTGGCCTGGAGCTGCATTTGATGCAGTACGGAATGGCTCAGTGCCTAAGTGGTGCAAGCCACAGGGAGCACATTACACCAATTTTCCACAGTCTGCACCGCCTAACCATTTGCTTAAAAGTGCAATTCAAAATGTTGGCTTTAGTCTATAAAGCTCTAAACGTTCTGGGCCTTAGAAATCACCCCTTTCCCTGACAATTGAAGTCAGTGTACCTTTTCTGACTCCTGGTTTGAAATACAGGAAACTAATATGTTTTGTTCTCTGTCTCTCCCGTCTAGACTGAGAGCCCACTGTTGGGTAGGGACCATCTCTATGTGTTGCCAACTTGTACTTCCCATGCACTTAGTACAGTGCTCTGCACACAGTAAGCGCTCAATAAATATGATTCATTGATTGATAGAGGCAAGTTGCTTCATAAAAAAAACATTTATTAGAATCTTCTGACTCAACCTGGCCTGGCTGAACCCCTTTAGGGCATCATGAAAATTAACTTGAGGGATACATGTTTTAGAATGTTTCTTATCTGACAATTTCAGAGTTTTAGCTAATGTGTCAAGTTAATACTCTGACCATGACAACTTGTTCTAAAAGATACAATACATTATTTGGAGGGCATCATTTGAAAGGACTATTAAAACCAACAAAATAGTAATCCTTGGGCAAAAAAATGTGTGAGAATTTTAGTGGTTAGCAGTTTTATTGCAGTTTAGATTAATTTTATGACTGGATATCATAAAAGTAATCAGAGTAATAACATAGAGTAATCAGAAACTCTTGCCAAGAGTAAAATAAATTGCTGTAAACTTTTAGACATATGCCTAGAAGATGTATACATGCATTTTTCTTTCCCACTGCCAAAAATATGTTTTAATAAGGTAATAATTGAATGAATGATATTAATAAAATTTAATTGCATTGCAACTTATTTTTTATTACATATTATCAATTTTCAACATGCCTGTTTTTGACAATCAATATTGAATTTAAAATCTGATACTGTTTTGAATTCAAATATGATAATAATAATAATAATACTTAAGTGCTTACTATGCACTAAACAACAGCATCAAGATATATCTCAAATGTAAATTATGCTTAAATCATTTATAATTAATGAATTTTTTTGGTTTTAAATTTATAACTAGTACTAAATTGAAGTAATTAAATAAATTTAATTTTTGTGGTATTTGTTAATCACTTACTATTTGTCAAGCACTGAACTAAGTGCTTGGGAAAATACAAGATAATCAGCTTGGTCACATTACCTGTCCCACATTGGGTACAATCTGGGTAGGAAGAAAAACAGGTATTGAAGCATTTAAAACAGTGCTCTGCACACAATAAACACAATAAATATGATTGAATGAGTCCCAACTTTATAGATGTGGAACTTGATGATGATGATGATGGTGGTATTTGTTAAACACTTACTATATACCAAGCACTGTTCTAAGAGCGGGTAGATACAAGGTAATGAGGTTGTCCCACGTGGGGCTCACAGTGTTGTCCCATGTGGGGCTCACAGTCTTAATCCTCATTTTACAGATTTTTTAAATTTATTTTATTTTATAATGGCATTTATTAAGAGCTTACTATGTGCAAAGCATTGTTCTAAGCGCTAATGAGGTAACAGAGTCCCAGAGAGGTTAAGTGACTTGCCCAAAGTCACAGAGCTGACAAGTGGCAGAGCTGGGATTAGAACCCATGACTGCTGACTTCCCAGCCTGTGCTCTTTCCACTAAACCATGCTAGAAGTTGTGACTTGAGAAAGTCCACACAGGAGGCAAGTGGCAGTGCTGGAAATATAAACCAGGTCCCCCGACTTTCAAGCTCATGCTCTTTCTACTAGACAATACTACTTCTCTACATCTTTGAATTAAAAAAAACCTAATGCAAAAATGTAAAGACACCAAAAATATACTATTTCCAATTAATCAATAGTATTTATTGAGTATTTTATTAAGTACCATGTGCAGAGCACTGGTACTAAACACTTGCGAGAGTAAAATTGGTAAGTAAGACTTGATTCTTGACCTAAAATTTTGGATTCTAGACATTAATATGAGAATGTTAGATCTTAAGATTTAAAAATTATATTCAAAAGAGAATATTTACAAAGTATCTTAATGTCATTATCCTTATGATAGCACTGAAATTGTAGTTAGCCTAACACTAACCTTGTGCTTTATCTAATACTGAAAAATAAAATGATGTATAAGTTACCTGAATCACAATGTGGGATCAAACCAAAATGCAGCCTGGGTCCTATGATCTTCACAGTGCAACGAATGTAGGATAATGCAAACCCTTATAATACGCTCATTGACTGTACCAAAATATTTTATTCCATCAATAGACTAGTCTTCTGGAAGTTGCAAAACAAATATAGCCATATTTAGAAATTCCAACAAGATTAGACTATTCCATAAAGGAGTGGCTTGGAGTCAGGGTTGAAGGAGTAGAGTAAAATTTGAAAGTGAGTTTGCTGGAGAGAAAAGAATGCGAGCTAAGAAGATAATATTGTAGAAAGTTTTCAAAGGCCTGGAAGCCAATGGTACAGGTAGTTGGAGTTTTATGGAGGGAGATAAATCATCTAGAATTTTAAGGAACGGCCACTGTGCAGGATAAAAGGAAAAATGAAACATAAAAAATGAAAAGGAGCAGTCGGATGAGGAGAATAACCATGTGAGCGTAATGACATAAAATTATATTCTCCAAGCATTCCAAGGAGAAAGGATTGGCACTATGAATAAGCAGCATGGCTCAGTGGAAAGAACACGGTCTTTGGAGTCAGAGGTCATGGGTTCAAATCCTGGCTCTGCCAATTGTCAGCTGTGTGACTTTGGACAAGTCACAACTTCTCTGTGCCTCAGTTACCTCATCTGAAAAATGGGGATTAAGACTGTGAGCCCCCCGTGGGACAACCTGATTACCCTGTAACCTCCCCAGCTCTTAGTACAGTGCTTTTCATATAGTAAGCATTTAATAAATGCCATAATTATGATTATTATGAGGCTAACCTGACCTTATCCATGCAATCTCAAATGTAACAAATTTCCCATTTTAGGGGTGGCTTTCCAAAGCAATTAGTTCCTTTCTCAAATGTACTAAAGCTCAATTTCAAAATTGGTAGCAAAAAGGGGACAGGGTGGAGGGTGAAAGCAGGGTCCTGTTGGAGTTTTCCAAGACCCCAATCTCGGTCAACCACTAATTTACCATCACTTTCCTCGAGCTGGATGCCTGGATCCCTACTGCATGCCTCCTCCTGACCTGCTCCCTTCAATGAAGAAAGCTGTGAGTTTTTCAAGGGATTCATGGGGACCATGAGGAAAGCTACCAAAAAGAATATTTCCAGCTTTCCCTCCCACTTGCTTGCATGAAATTTCTTCAGGCTTTTTCCCTTTTACCCTAGTGATCACATCCAAACTGCTTCCTGCACCCATCATTATCTCCTGCAATTTCTGACAGTTTGTTTTTTCCCCAGAGTATTTGTTTTTGCTATGGAAAGAGCACAGGACTGCTAGTCAAAAGACTTGTAAAACAATACAATACCCGATCCCATGATAAGTAACATACAGTGACTGTTGAATGACCATAAAACCCTTTATACTGGGTTCAGCTATGGGCAGCTCAACAAAGAAATCTGACAATGGCATGAGACGAACTCAACAGGCAGATTTACCTATCAATCAGCTCCAGCTTGTGGAAACCTATCAGGGAATAAGGCATGAGAGCTAGATAAATGATAACATCAATAATTGTGGTACTTACTAAGTACTTACTATGTGCCAAGCACTGTTCTAAGTGCTGGGGTAGATAAAAATTAATCAGGTTGGACATAGTCCCTGCCCCCATATTGGGCTAACACTCTTAATCCGCATTTTTTACAGCTGAGGTAACTGAGTCACAGAGAAGTTAAGTGACTTGTCCAGGGTCAAACAGCAGACAAGTGGTGGAGCCAGAATTAGAATCTATGACTTCTGACTCTCAGGCCCATGGTCTATCCAGCGCTTAGAACAGTGCTTTGCACAAAGTAAGCGCTTAACAAATGCCATCATTATTATTATTATTATTATCCACTACTCCATGCTGCTTCTCATAGAATAAACCAGTGCTTTATTTGTAGGAATCCAAATAACAAAATTTTCTCAGATGGCTTTCATTCACTGATAGTCATATCTTAACAAGCCACAGGCCTATGGTGTACATAAGGGGTTATCTAACAGTGTCAAAAGCAACTGGGAGATTAAGTAGGATTAGAACAGTACACACACAGCATTAGACCTGGCAGTGAAAATGTCATTAGTGACTTTGGAAAGTGTGATCTCTATGGAATGAGTGGACTACAAAATTGATTGCTGGGGTCAATAGAAGAGTTGGTAGAATGGAAGTAAATGTATTTGTACAAACCATTTCAACATGTTTAGATAAAAATAGGAGGAGGAAGATGGAGTGATTGCTGGAGATGACTGTTGAATCTAGCCAATCACAGATAACTATAAATCAATATCTTTTACTGAACACTGGCTATGTGCAGAACACCATTCTAAGTGCTTAAGAAATTACATCATCCATGCCCTCAAGGAGCTTACAAACTTGAGGGAGAAACAAGCACTAAAGTAAATTACAGATAGAAGAAAGTAAAAGAGTACATTAAATGTTATGGAGTGTAAGTGTCTAAGCATAGTAAATTTAGGAGTCATCCTCATGGAATTTTTAGTTGAAACACTAGAAGGGAATGAACTTCCCAAGGGTGTAAAGATAGACAGAGAAAATAAAGTAATGCAGAACTGAGCCAGAAAAACAATTTAGAGAATCAGACAAATCAATCAATCAGTATTTATTGAGCACTTACTGCATGCAGGGCACTCTATTTAGCACTTGGAAGAGTACAACACAAACGTACAATGGACACATTCCCTACCCACAATGAGCTTACAGTACAGAGGAGGAGAAAAACATTAATATAAATAAATAAATTACAATATATACATAAGTGCTCGTGGGGCTGGGTGCTGGGGTAGTAAATAAAGGAAACAAACCATGGTGATCCAGAAAGGAGTGAGAAAAGAGGAAATGTGAGATGAGTCAGGGACGGCTTCTTGGAGAAGGTGTGCCCTCAAAAGACTTTGAAAGTGAGAAGAGTATTTATCTTTGGATATGAAAAGGGAGATGTTCCAGGACAGAGGCAGGACATGTAAGAGAATTTGATGGTGAGATAGACGAGATTGAGGTACAGTGAGTAAGTTGGCAGCAGAGGAGTGAAGTGGGTTGGCTGAGTTGTAGTAAGAGAATGGTGAGGTGGGGCAGGAGGGGGCAAGTGCTTTAAAGCCATTGGTAAGTGCTTATGTTTGATGTGGAAATGGATGGGCAACCATTGGAGATTTTTGAGGAGTGGGGAATCATAGTCTGAGCAGTTCAGTAGAAAAATGATTCAGATTGCAGAGTGGAGTATGAGCTGTAGTGGGAAGAGACAGGATACAGGGAGGACAGCAAAGAGGCTGATACACTAATCAAGGAGGGATAAGATAAATGCCTGGACTAACATTCTAGCAGTTTGCATGGAGAGGAAAGGATGGATTTTAGCAATGTTTAGCCAGCCATAGAGGTAGGGAAATAATGAGGAGGACTGCCTCAGAAGACCAAGGTTACAGATAATGTTTCTAAGAGAAGAAAATAGTGCATAGCATCTGAGAGGTCAAGAAAAATTAATATGAAATAGAAAGATAAAAGAGGCCATTTGTGGTATTAGAGAGGCAGGTTTTAGTAGAATTATCATTAATAATAATAATAATGATGGTATTTGTCAAGTGCTTACTATGTGCCACGCACTGTTCTAAGCCCTGGGGGAGATGCAAGATAATCAGGCTGTCCCACGTGGGGTTCACAGTCTTAATCCCCATTTTACAGATGAGTTAACTGAGGCACAGAGAAGTTAAGTGACTTGCCCAAAGTCACACAGCTGACAAGGGGCGGAGCAGGTATTAGAACACATGACCTCTGGCTTCCAACCCATGTTCTCCCCACTAAGCTACGCTGCTTAAAATGGGACAAAATCTAATTTCAGAAGGTCATAGAGGTGGTTGGATGAAAATATGTGGACGGGTAGGTCCTTTCAAGGAGTTTGGTGTAGTGGTATCAAGAACAGGTATAAAAAAGAATTGGCTTGGATGTATTTAGAAGAAGAGAGAAAAGAGAGGATGAGGAAGCAGAGGGGTAGGCAGAAAGAACAGGGGGAGAAGGGAGAGGGAAAGTGCTGGTAGTGGTGGTAGTGGAGTGGAGAGAGAGAAAATTTACTATATGCCCTAAGGTGAGATTGATGGCAAAGCAGAGTGAAATTTTCCAAGTAGCCAGTAATAGCAAAATGAGGCTTTGAAGTTTTTGTACCTTTCCCTCCCTCAAAGCCATATTAAAGGCACAACTCCCAACAAGAGGCCTTTCCTGACTAAACCTTCTTTTTCTTTTCTTCAACTCCCTTCCGTGTCACCCTGGCTTTCTCCCTTTATAATAATAATAACAATTATGGCATTTGCTAAGTGCTTACTATGTGGAAAGCACTGTTCTAAGTGCTGAGGGGGCATACAAGGTGATCAGGTTGTCCCACATGGGGCTCACAGTCAATTCCCATTTTACAGATGAGGTCACTGAGGAACAGAGAATCAATTAATCAATCGTATTTATTGAGCGCTTACTGTGTGCAGAGCACTGTACTAAGCGCTTGGGAAGTACAAGTCGGCAACACACAGAGACGGTCCCTACCTACCAGTGGGCTCACAGTCTAGAAGGGGGAGACAGAGAACCAAACAAAACATATTAACAAAATAAAATAGAATAGATATGTACAAGTAAAATAAATAGAGTAATAAGTACGTACAAACATATATATATATATATATATATATATATATATATATATATACAGGTGCTGTGGGGAAGGGAAGGAGGTACGGAGTGAAGTGACTTGAACAAAATCACACAGCTGACAAGCGGCAGTGCTGGGATTAGGACTCCCAAGCCCATGCTCTTTCCACTGAGCCACGCTGCTTCTTTAGCCATTCCCCCCTTCCAGTCCCACAGAACCTATGTACATATCTTTATTTATATCAATGTTTGTCTCCTCTCTATACACTGAGGTCGATGTGGGAAGGAATGTGTCGGTTATATTTTACTCTTCCAAGTGCTTATTACTGTGCTCTGCAAATAGTAAACACTAAATAAATGCTGACTGATTGACTGACAAATATTAAAGTAAATCAATAAATCAATCAATCGTATGTATTGAGTGCTTACTTTGTGCAGAGCACTGTACTAAGCGCTTGGGAAGTACAAGTTGGCAACATATAGAGACAGTCCGTACCCAACAGTGGGCTCACAGTCTAGAAGAAATCAACTGTAGATGAACACTCTTGGAAAGAAAAGTCCTTATCTAGCACATCTAATAATACTGATAATGATAATCATAATAAAAATAATAATAATAGTAACAGTAAAAATAAAAACACTTGTGCTATTTGTTAAGTGTGTGTTTTGTGAACAGCAATGTATTTGGTACTGAAGTAGCTATGATAGCAGTTTTGTTACGGTATTTGTAATATTTGTCCAACATAGGAGGGAGAATGAGAAGTATTATGGCCTAATGGTAAGTGCATAGGCCTGAAGGTCAGAGGAGCTGGGTTCTGATCCTGACTCTGTCACTCATCTGCTAAGTGGCCTCAGGCAAGTCACTTAACTTCTCTTTTCCTCAGTTATCTTACTTTTAAAATGGAGATTAAGACAGAGCCCCACATATGACATGGACTGTCTTCAACCTGGTTAGTTTGTATCTATTCCAGGGATTAGTACAGTGCATAGCATAAAGTAAGTGCTTAATAATCAATCAATCAATCAATCAATTGTATTTATTGAGCACTTACTGTGTGCAGAGCACTGTACTAAGTGCTTGGGAAGTACAAGTTGGCAACATATAGAGACAGTCCCTACCCAACAGTGGGCTCACAGTCTAAAAGGGGGAGACAAACAACAAAACCAAACATACTAACAAAATAAAATAAATAGAATAGATATGTACAAGTAAAATAAATAAATAAATAAATAGAGTAATAAATATGTACAAACATATATACATATATACAGGTGCTGTGGGTAAGGGAAGGAGGTAGGATGCGGGGAATGGAGAGGGGGACGAAGGGGAGAGGAAGGAAGGGGCTCAGTCTGGGAAGGCCTCCTGGAGGAGGTGAGCTCTCAGTAGGGCCTTGAAGGGAGGAAGAGAGCTAGCTTGGCGAATGGACAGAGGGAGGGCATTCCAGGCCTGGGGGATGACGTGGGCCGGGGGTCGATGGCGGGACAGGGAGAACGAGGCACGGTGAGGAGATTAGCGGCAGAGGAACGGAGGGTACGGGGTGGGCTGTAGAATGAGAGAAGGGAGGTGAGGTAAGAGGGGGCGAGGTGATGGAGAGCCTTGAAGCCAAGGGTGAGAAGTTTCTGCCTGATGCGCAGATTGATTGGTAGCCACTGGACATTTTTGAGAGGGGAGTAACATGCCCAGAGCATTTCTGGACAAAGACAATCTGGGCAGCAGCATGAAGTATGGATTGAAGTGGGGAGAGACATGAGGATGGGAGATCAGAGAGAAGGCTGATACAGTAGTCCAGACGGGATAGGATGAGAGCTTGAACAAGCAGGGTAGCAGTTTGGATGGAGAGGAAAGGGCGGATCTTGGCAATGTTGCGGAGTTGAGACCGGCAGTTCTCTAATAAATAATGTTATATCCACCCTCCAAGCAAAATGGTATTTTATCCCGATTTTACATATTAGATAACTGCGGCACAGAGAAGTTAAGTAACTTGCCCAAGATCACACAGCCAAGAAATGGCAGAGTTGGAATTAGGACCCAGATCTACTGACTTCCAGGACAATGCTCTAGCCACTCCTTAGCATATGATCATAATTTAAATATATTATTCCCCAGAGGCTCTTATCATCTTTAGTTGATCCAAAATTTACTTGAAAGTGAAGTATAAATGGAATAAAATATCTCAGGCAAACAATAAATGTTTTACTCCCACATAGGGGTCTAATGTATTCTTTGAAACAGAATCCTTCTGAAATTCATTATATGACTAAGATTCAAGGATTCAGTGGATTATTCTCTAGATTTGTTTAAAATGCTAAAGAGTATGTTTGTGCTTTTAAAAATTACTGGTAATCAGTGTATTGTATTGAATCCAATTTAAAAAGCACTCCTTTCTTCCATTCATATTAGTCTCTCTAAGATTTTAAATACTGTGATAGTCCTGTGATTGAGCCAGAGAGCCTGCCTTAATATTGAACACTTCTGAACCTGTCTCAATATTAAACATATCTGAACCAGAGATTGCAAAAATAATTCCTTGGGTTACTGATGACCCCGGTTAATTTGGGGATTGATGAAGCTTGCAGGCATGAGATGGAGAAGGCCCATGTCAGCAGGGAAGAAGATGATTAAGAAATTGTGCCTTTGGAGATGTTTATGATCTCTCGTCTATTGGCGCTGGGGTGTATGTTTGAATATGAGAGTTGGAGTCTCTAGTTGGAGAAGCTATTCAAGCACCTCTTCCTGGAGATAACTGATGGAATCAGGATGTGACCAACAGTCTTGATTATCTACAGAACTGGTTTTTACCAGGACTTAACCATTTCTTTGTTCACCTCATTCACCCTGCCCCTAGCAAGGTAACAGATGCAGACAACCTTGTCAAAAATCTGAATTGCTGATAACCTACACTTCTACAGAGTAAATACATTTTTATGGCACTTGTTAAGCCCTTACTATCTGCCAGGGAATGTACTAAGCACTGGGGTAGATATGAGATAAGTCTGTGTCCCACATGGGGCTCACAGTCTTAATCCTCGTTTAACAGATGAGGTAATGGAGGCACAGAGAAGGTAAGTGACTTGCCCAAGGCCACACAGTAGACAGTTGTCAGAGCTGGGATTAGACTTCAGGTCGTTCTGACTCCAGACCCATGCTCTATCCATTAGGCCATGCTGCTTCTCCAATCCTCTAGAGTGACTATGTGTTATTCCAAACCATTCTATGTGTGACATTTTTTGATTCCCTAGTGAAGGCAGAGGTCTTAACCAAGAAGTTTCTAAGGGGCCTTCCCTGCCTAGGCTCTCCTTTCCCTTACTTACTGTCCCTTCCATGTAATGCACTTGGATTTGTATCCCTTAAGCACTTAATAGTCATTCATTCATTCAATTGTATTTACTGAGCATTTACTGTGTGCAGAGCACTGTACTAAGCGCTTGGAAAGTACAATTCGACAACAGAGACAATACCTACACAACAACAGTTTTATTTATTTGTATCGATGTCTCTCTCTCCCATCCTTTATTCATTCATTCATTCTATCGTATTTATTGAGCTCTTACTGTGTGCAGAGCACTGTACTAAGTGCCTGAAAGGTACAATTCAGCAACAAAGAGAGACAATCCCTGCCCACAGTGGACTCACAGTCTAGAAGGGGGGAGACAGACATCAAAACAAGTACACAGGCATCATTAGCGTTAATATGAATAGATAGAATTAGAGATATATATTCACATCATTCATTCATTCAATCGTATTTATTGAGCCCTTACTGTGTGCAGAGCACTGTACTAAGTGCTTGGGAAGTACAAGTTGGCAACATATAGAAATGGTCCCTACCCAAAAGCAGGCTCACAGTCTAGAAGGGTGAGACAGACAACGAAACAAAACATATTAACAAAATAAAATAAATGAATAGTAAATATGTACAAGAATAGTAAATATATACAAGTCCATATCCCTGGCTGGGGCTCAGTCTCTGTCAGCTGCAGAACAAGTAAAACAGGTATTATTAAAAATAAATAGAATTATAGATATGTACATATATACACAAGTGCTGTGGGGCAGGGAGGGGGATAGGGCAGAGGGAGGGAGTGGGGGTGATGGGAAGGGGAGGAGGAGCAGAGGAAAAGGGGGGCTCAGTTCTGGGAAGACCTCCTGGAGGAGTTGAGCTCTCAGTTGGACTTTGAAAGGGGGGAAAAGAGCTAGTTTGGTGGATGTTAGGAGGACGGGCATTCCAGACCCTAGGTAGGATGTGGGCCAGGGGTGGATGGCGGAACAGGCGAGAACGAAGCACAGTGAAGAAGTTAGTGGTAGAGGAGCAGAGTGTGCGGTCTGGGTTGGAGAAGGAGAGAAGGGAAGTTAGGTAAAATGGGGAGAGGTGAGGTGGCAGTGGTTATCACTTGAAGTGTTCTTGTGATTATTATTGAAGTTGTGATTATAATCATTGTTATTATGATTACTGTGTACATATCTGTAATTTTATTTATAATAGTAATGATAATGATGGTATTTGTTAAGTGCTTACTATGTACTAGGCACTGTCCTAAGCGCTAGGGCAAATATAAGCAAATTGAGTTGAATAAAGTCCCTGTCCCATGTGGGGCTCACAGTCTCAATCCCCACTCCACAGATTAGGCAACTGAGGAACAGAGAAGTGCAATGATCTGCTCAAGATCACACAGCATCCCTTTGCTCTTCCCAGTTGGACAGACAGATGGATGGGCAGACGGATGGGCGGACAGATGGACGGACAGACATATGGACGGGGAGGACAGACATGGATGGACGGACAGACAGATGGACGGATGGACAGACAGATGGACGGATGGACAGACATGGACGGAAAGACGGACACACAGACGGATGGGCAGACAGACAGATGGACAGACAGGTGGACAGACAGATGGATGCACAGACAGACGGACAGACAAGATGGACACATGAACAGATGGATGGATGGAGGAACAGACGGATGGATGGAGGGACAGACAGACATTAGGGCAGGTGAACTTTAGGACAGATGGACAGACAGACAGATGGACATTAGGACAGACAGACAGGCGGACAGATGAATGGACAGATGGACATTAGGACAGATGGCTGGACAGACAGACGGACATTAGTACAGACAGATGGATGATGGACAGACAGACATTAGGACGGATGGACAGACAGATGGACATTAGGACAGATGGACATACGGGTGGACGGACAGATGGACATTAGGACAGGTGGACATTAGGACATGAGGATGGACAGACAGATGGACAGATAGACAAACATTAGGATGGACAGATGGATGGACAGATGGATGGATGGACATTAGGACAGACAGACAGATGGACATTAGGACAGATGAACAGACAGATGGACAAACAGATGGACGATTGAACAGAGATGGATGGATGGATGGACAGATGGACATTAGAATAGGTGGACAAACAGACAGAGGGACATTAGGACAGACAGATAGACATTTGGACAGAAGGATGGACAGACGGACATAGGGATGGATGGACATATGGACATTAGGATAGACAGACAGACAGACAGACGTCCATCATCCAATCCCATCCCCAACCCTACAGCACTTTTATGCATATGGTTATAATAATAATAATGATGGCATTTGTCAAGCGTTTACTATGTGCAAAGCACTGTTCTAAGCACTCGGGGGATACAAGGTGATCAGGTTGTCCCACGTGGATCTCACAGTCTTAATCCCCATTTTACAGATGAGGTAACTGAGGCTTAGAGAAGTTAAGTGACTTGCCCAAGGTCACACAGAAAGACATGTGGTGGCACTCACTAAATTCCATTGATTGATTGATTCATCTATCCTCAGAGCTGAATGGCATTTCTTGGTGAGGGTTAGACCAGTCCATATTCCTGGCTGGGGCTCAGTTTCTGTCAGCTGCTCATCATCTGCCTAACGGGGAAGCCACTTTGGAGTTCAACCATGGCATTCCTCCCTTAGCTCTTCAGCCTTTTTCATGCCTTTGGCCAAGAGTTTCTCTCCACTTTATTAGATGGCCATTCCCACCCCACTATAAGACCTTCCACCCTCCTTTTGTGCCCTAAGCACCTGGCTGCCATTACTGCTCCTGTCTCTGTAGTAGGCATGGGTAGGCAACCAAGGGGAGTAGGGGGTGAAGTAGGTGGAGAGGGAGAGCCATGGGCAGAAGAGCCAGCCTGTTCACTAAGGGAGTCTAGGGCCGGAAGGTGGAAGATTAATTAATTAATTAATGATTGCATTTGTTAAGCACTTACTATGCATGAAGTACTGTTCTAAGCCCTGGGGGGATACAAGGTGATCAGGTTGTATAATGTGGGGCTCACAGTCTTAATCCCCATTTTACAGATGAGGTAACTGAGACTCGGAGAAGTTAAGTGACTTGCCCAAGGTCACAGAGCAGACATGTGGCAGAGCTTGGATTAGAACCCATGACCTCTGACTCCCAAGCCCGTGCTCTTTCCATTGAGCCACGCTGCTTCTCAGCAATACACTGAGACACCTACTGCAGCCATGGCCAAACTACTTAAGGCTTGAACCAGGACGACAAGTGCATGGAAGATCAGCAAGGAGGGCATGTCTCGGCTCTCTTAATGTCCACACCTGCCTTCTCCCAGACCCTTTCTGTCCTCAGTACAGAGGGGCTGCTCTCTGCTGACTCCTGGCCTTTAGGCGCAGTGACTCAACAGTATGTGTACCCTGCTAGTTGGACCCCAGCAGAGATCTTTGGCTAAAGCCACTGCCACAGTCACCAGGATATTTTGCATGCCAAAGAATGTCAATCAGTCTTATTCATTAAGCACTTGTGTTCACAGGACTGTACTAATTGCTTGGTAGAGTACAATACTATAGAGTTGGTAGTCATCATCATCATCAATCATATTTATTGAGCACTTACTGTGTGCAGAGCACTGTACTAAGCGCTTGGGAAGTACAAATTGGCAACATATAGAGACAGTCCCTACCCAACAGTGGGCTAGTCATATTCCTTGCCCACAACGATGAAAGTATTTACTGCCTTAAATACACTTATCTTTGCATGGTTTTGTTTGGTTTGGTTTTTAATAGGTTGACAGCCAGACCCTTCACTGCCTCTGCATCAGCTGCAAGCTCTCAATTGCTGTCCTTGCTGCCCAGGCCCCACTCCTGTGACAGATCATCTCAGCTCTGTCATTTGGTGGCTACCATGTTCTGCCTGTCATGAGCCCATCAACGGGGATTGCTCCCCCATTGGTTTCTGGCCTATGAGTCCTTCACCAGGAATTTGACTCCCTCTATATTCAGGCACTCAATTTATCAGCCATTCCCTGGGGTTTGTCCCCTTCTTTAAATTCAGCCGCTCAATGGCATATTCCAGAAGTGAAACCAAACCACTACTGTGTACAACAGAAAGCATTATTTCATACTTAAAGTGCCCAAAACAGGTGGTAAATGCATACACACATGCGTGCATGTTCACATGCGCATACGTGTGCACACACACACACACACACACACACACACACACACAGAATATTTACCCATCCAACTAGTTTTCCCTAAATTATTTCCTGTGAAGATTATCCCATGTTGGACAAGGAGTCTGGCCTCCCAGAGCTCGTTGCCCTCATTCAAGCCTTAAGTAGTTTGGCCACGGCTGCAGTAGGTGTCTCAGTGCGTGGCTGAGGTGGTTTTTCTGCATGGAGGGGGTTGGGGAGAAAGAGAGAGAGGGATCCAGGACCAGTTCTCAGTTGTTTCAGGTCAGGGAGGGGGCGTTGTAGTGGGGGCTGGTCAGAATTGCCTGTTGCCTTCCACATTACTGGGTAAGCCAGGAGTGGTGACTTCTCCCTCCATGCTTACCCATCATGGACAAAGCCCCATCCAGCCTTCATTTTCTTGCCCATGAGCACAGTTCAGCTCCTCCTTAAGCCCCTCTGTAAAACAATTCCATTTCTCCCCAGCCATTCAAGTCTTCTGCAACACTTTTCAGCAAGACAATTCAGTTTCTCCTCAAATTCCTCCTTTGTCTTTGTTGTTCACGGGGATCAGTTTGTCTCCTATGTAACAAGATGGAATCACTCTTGCTCACCACACTGCCTTGCATAGAATTCTCAGAGTGACCCTGTATTTCACACTTTGTTCTTCTCCTAATTGTGCCACTACAAGATTCCATTATATCCCTCCAAGCACTCAGGGCCCGATTCCAATTCCTGGCAACGCATCCCAAAGATACATATGTTTGGTGTGCCTGACTTCATTCAGTCACCCCAACTTTAAGCGCTCAATAAGTATGATTGAATGAAAGTCCATGTTGCGAATCTGAATCACCAACTCGGGCATTTCTGACCCTGATTCCCGTAGCATTACCTGTCAGTGCTTAAGGAAGCCCTTATTCCAGTTTTTTTGACTCAAGTGCTCCTTTAAGGGCAGAAGAAGAGTTGGGCTATTTTGTTGTTTCAGTGGAGGGATCTTGTGGTTGAAGCACTGACCATTAGTCATCCCCCAGGCCAAATAGGAACTGTTAACCCAATCTCACATCCTCATTTTTGGAATTCCTTGTTTACCTGGTATGATAGAGCAAAAACCTATTCACGTCTAGGATCTTCTACATAATGTAATATATATCCTGAACCTGTAAGGTGTATAAGGTGCATGCATAAGGTGTACACCTTATGTACCATACCATAAGGTGTATACATAATTTGTACATCAAAGGGCAATGACATGAATCAGATGGGTTTTTTCTTTCAATTTATACTAACTGCTTCCAGAAGCCTGTTATAAATTCTACATTGTTACACACTTGATCCCTGAGGTTTTCAAAGAGGATGCCACTTCCAATAGAAGGTCTTATATTTTAATGATAAGGGAAAAAACCTCAAGCATATTAATAATGCTTTATTTTCTTTTCAGTCTGAAGATCTATTGATTGATGATTTTATGCAGTATTAAAAATAGGTGATGTGACATGCTATGCAATGATTGGGAATGTTTCCCACTTGAGCCTTTGCTGCAAGAAGATCTTCATGACTTAGAAAAGAAGCACTTGCATTTCACCTAAGTACACTGCAAAAAATACCAGATGTGAATTAAATATATTTCACACTCTAAAAAGGTAAAGTTTTGGACTACTCAGATTCTGTTCAGGTTTCTGAAAGGCACTTTGAACTAAATGAAGCTCAGTCAATGTGCTGCACATGATTAAAAGGATAAGCACAGTCATTAACTAAACTGACTAATGGACTACAGAGTTCTAAAACTCCCAAATGCCATCATGATGAAATGAAGGCATTTACTTATTAATTTTCCTGCATAGATCTTATTTTGGCGCCAGGGGACAGGATTCATCACTTTCCAACCTTCCAGACTAGGTAGGTGTCATTGGCACAGAGTGATTTTGGGTACGTTATCAGAAAAAGAGAACCCTTCATTTGCATGCTCCTAACCATAATTTCAAGCAGCATGTTTTATCAGTTCTGATTCAGTGGATATGATTTCCGCAGGACTTTAGATTAGTCTATGACAGGGCAGCAGACGCCATACTTTAGCATGCCTGATTCATTAAACTGGGAAAGGTTCCCATTAAGCTGAAATCGAAGGCATAAAATAGTTAGATGTAATCACAGTGAGTAAGACATTCTCATTTTAAAACCACAAAAGGAATCCACTAAAGGATTTGTCTCATTTCAATATGAAATCTTCCTTAAATAGAGTTGAATATTTTTCAATCATATTCATGGTAATACAGTGTTGTTCAAGCATTTCTTATCAAGGAATGTCAATCAAATTAGATAGGAAAATGTAAGTAAAATATTAAGTAATACGAGAAAAAAGGAGGGCATGAATTTTCCAAAAACAGTAACAAAGCAGTGACCAGGCACAGGCAAGAAAAACAATGGAATTTAAAAGAGCATTAGTTCCTTGATGAGGTAGAGAACTCTTGAAGTCCTACGTCTAACTGATCCCAGCTCCACCACATGTGTGCCATGTTTCCTTGGGTAAGTAATTTAAGTTCTCTATCTCTTAGTTACCTCATCTGTAAAATAGGGATTAAGAGCGTGAGCTGCATGAGGGACAGGGAACTGTGTCCAACCTGATTAACTTGTATCTACACAGCACTTAGAACAATGTTTGGCACATAAAAAGTGCTTAACAAGTATTATTATTATTATTATTATTATTGTTATTATTATCATTATAGGGACCACCAGGCAGGAATTTGAGATGGGGATATGAAACAAATGCAATAGGAGGTCAGAATTAACACTTAGTCCCCTGGAAGTGTTTACAAATGGAACTGTGTTAACTTGCTCCATAAAATAAATAAGGGCTCACTAGAAATAGTACTTGAGAATACATTTTATGATTATGGTTTTGACCTGGGAGATAATTGACACTGCTGGAAACACTAAGGTCTAGAAGAAACCTTGGAGGAAACTGTATGGTCCCAGTAAATGGACATGAGTCATGTTTTATCATTCTAGAGACCTGGAATAGTGAGAATTAAATGATAACCCAAAACAACACAACCCTTTATTTTAAACAACGTTTTCATACTCCTGCATCAACAAAACTTTACTGGATAAATTCACATGGAATCTATATCCTAAAGGAAGAAGGATCACATCTTATTTTTATTGCATTTTCCTCTGAAAAATGCTCTCCAAAAAAACAAATTGCCTTGTGTAGACCCATTTGATGTTTAATATTTCCAACAAAGTCAGAAAGCTAAAATATAGGTAATTGTATGAAGTAACATTATAGGGTAGAGGATTGGTTGCCCTGAGCAGGGATATTCCCATGGGCAAATTTAAACAGACTTTTGTTAGCAAAAATTACGTCTTTTATCCCAAACATGCAGCACCATCATCATCAACTATAGTATGTATTAAACCCTGATTAGGTGGAGAATATACAAAAGAAGAATAAAACATTGCCCTTGCATTCAAGGAACTTACAATCTGGAAAAAAAAGTGAACACATCATCCCTTTTATAGTGTAAATTCCTTCAGGACAGAGAATGTGTCTTGTGCTTCTCATGTACGTCCCAAACACTTAGGACAGTAAATCAAATCCATTAGTGTTCAGTAGCTGCTATTACTTCAACAACTACTCATCTTCCGTACTGTATAGAATTGTTTTACAGTTGCATTATTACCTATTTCTGAGCCCATTCATTTGCTTGTCTTAATCTACCACAATGCCCAATTTCTTTAGTTTCTTGCTACTTATGGGAAAGAACACTGAAAATACTTTTATAATGATCTACTGTGACAAAGGTAAATAGGAGGAATACAATAACAATGCAAACTCTTCTCGTACATCCTCTGTAGCCCCTTAAAGTGCACCATGTAATGTTTATTGGGTTTGTGACTTTATGGCAGTTTTCACAGATATCAAAATGTGAAGTATGAGCATTGAAGTAAAATATTAAATTCAGTGCATTCGTATTTAATGCAACCTATTAGGTACAGCACATTTTTCCTAGGATATTGAAAGAGCATAACAAAAGTAACCAGTATGATCATACTTTCAGGTAGAGACAGACAGATATGTGTGGCTTAAAAGGTCCCCAGTCCCAACAATACTGTGTATACAAAGCATCTCTTTCCTGTATTTATATTTAATGTTTTCTTTTTTTCTTCCTTGTCTCTTGTTCCTTATGAAGCTTTTGTTTGACAAGAGCATTCTTTCTTGTTAGTAGTACACCCTATTCATCTTTCCTCTGCAAATGATTCCTAGTTTTCAGCAGCATTGTCTGGGGCTTTATTTTACTGTGTCCTTAACATGTTCCTTCCCTGCTTTTGGAATTCCAGTGTCAGCTCTTCACGTAGCAGCTGTGTAGTACCCTCCTGTCATTCATTCTCCTCATGTGTCCAACCTAACATAGCTGTGTTAAGGTGAGCATGGCTTCAGTACTAGGAAACCGACAACATTTTGAGCTTCTTTTGTTTATGATCTTGTGATATTGAGTGAGGCCATTCAGTGCCACTAATGGAATTGATTCAGGAGTCTGATATTGCACTTGTGTGACACAGCTTTAAAGAAGATTAGGCAACATTCTAGGCTGTATACCTATAGTTTGGTTTATTTTACCTTTAGTTTACTCTGGACTCTGATGCCATGCTGCCACCACACTCCATGTGATTAGCATTATTTGTTTTTCTACTTGCTCATCTATTATTTTGCATTAATCAGTGTAATGCTTAAGTAACATAATTCTCTGCGTGTTCAGCTCTATACTGCCAATGCATTTTGATTCTGATTTTTATTCTGTATAATGGCTTCCCAGGCCGATACAAAGCTTAGGCTTTCTTTAGATTAATGACAATCTGTAATGCATGGCTGATTTAGTGTGTTGGATTACAGTCAATCAATCAATGGTACTTATTGAAGGCTTACTGTGAGCATTCTACTAAATGCTTGAGAGAGCTCAATATAACAGTTACAATCATCTGCATGTTTTTCTTGGTATGGCTTCTAGGGGTCAGTCATATTCATTCAGTCATATTTGTTCATTCATTCAATCGTGTTTATTGAGCCCTTACTGTGTGCAGAACACTGCACTAAGCGCTTGGGAAGTACAAGTCGGCAACATATAGAGATGGTCCTACCCAACAGCAAGCTCACAGTCTAGAAGAGGGAGACAGACAACAAAACAAAACATGTAAACAGGTGTCAAAATCGTCAGAACAAATGGAATTATAGCTATGTGCACATCATAATAAAATGAATAGAATAGTAAATATGCACAAGTAAAATAAATAGAGTAATAAATCTGTACAAATATATACAAGTGCAGTGTGGAGTGGAAGGAGGTAGGTCAGAGTGGGGAGATGGGGAGAAGGAGAGGTAAAAGAGGGCTCAGTCTGGGAAGGCCTCCTGGAGGAGGTGAGCTCTCAAAAGGGCTTTGAAGGGAGGAAGAGAGCTAGCTTGGAGAATGTGCAGAGGGAGGGCATTCCACCCAGGGGGAGGACGTGGGCCAGGGGTTGACGGCGGGACAGGCGAGAATGAGGCCCAGTGAGGAGGTTAGCAGCAGAGGAGCGGAGGGTGCGGGCTGGGCTGGAGAAGGAGAGAAGGGAGGTGAGGTAGGAGGGTGTGAGGTGATGGAGAGCCTTGAAGCCGAGAGTGAGGAGTTTTTGCCTGATGCATAGGTTGATTGGTAGCCCCTGGAGTTTTTGAGGAGGGGACAATATGCCCAGAGCATTTCCATACAAAGATAATCTGGGCAGCAGAGTGAAGTATACACTGAAGCGGGGAGAGATAGGAGGATGGGAGATCAGAGAGGAGGCTGATGCAGTAATCCAGTCAGGATAGGATGAGAGATTGAACCATCAAGGTAGCGGTTTGGATGGAGAGGAAAGGGCAGATCTTGGCAATGTTGTGGAGGTTTTGGTGATGGATTTGATGTGTGGGGTGAATGAGAGAACGGAGCCAAGGATGACACCAAGGTTGCGGGCTTGTGAGAAGGATGGTAGTGCCATCTATAGTGATGGGAAAGTCAGGGAGAGTAAAGGGTTTGGGAGGGAATATAAGGAGTTCAGTCTTGGACATATTAAGTTTTAGATGGTGGGCAGACATCCAGATGGAGATGTCCTGAAGGCAGGAGGAGATACGAGCCTGGAGGGAGGGGGAGAGAGCATGGGCAGAGATATAGATTTGGGTGTCATCAGCATAGAGATGATAATTGAAGCCGTGGGAGCAAATGAGTTCACCAAGGGAGTGAGTGTAGATCGAGAACAGAAGGGGACCAAAAACTGACCCTTGAGGAACCCCTACCGTAAGAGGATAGGAGGGGAGGGGGAAGAGGAGCCCGCAAAGGAGACTGAGAATGAACGGCCAGATAGATAAGAGGAGAACCAGGAAAGGACAGAATCTGTGAAGCCAAGGTTGGATAGTGTATTGAGGGGAAGGGGATGATCCACAGTGTCAAAGGGAGCTGAGAGGTCGAAGGGGATTAGGATAGAGTAGGAGCCATTGGACTTGACAAGAAGGAGGTCATTGGTGACCTTTGAGAGGGCAGTTTCGGTGGAGTGTATGGGATGGAAGCCACATGAGGAGGGGAGTAAAGGAGAGAGCATTGAGGAATTCGAGGTAGCGAGTGTAAACAACTCGTTGTAGGAGTTTGGAAAGGAAGGGTAGGAGGGATATAGGGTGATAACTAGAAGGGGAGGTGGGGTCACTGTACTAAGCACTTGGGAGAGTACAATGTAACATCAGACACATTCCCTGCCCACAGTGAGCTCACAGTTTAGAGGACGAGACAGGCACTAATATAAATTGGTAGATAAATAATAATGGCAATTATTAAGTGCTTACTATGTGCAAAGCACTGTTCTAAGCGCCGGTGAGGTTACAAGGTGATCAGGTTATCCTACTGGGGGCTCACAGTCTTAATCCCCATTTTACAGATGAGGTAACTGAAGCACAGAGAAGTTAAGTGACTTGCCCAAAGTCACACAGCTGACAATTGGTGGAGCCCAATTTGAACCCATGACCTCTGACTCCAAAGCCCATACTCTTTGCACTGAGCCATATACAGATATGTATATATGTATTTTGGGTAAGGGAGGAAGTCAGTGCAGAAGGGAGTGGGAGAAGAGGAGAGAAGGGCTCAGTAAGAGAAGGCTTCCTGGAGGAGATGTGTCTTCAATAAGAGTTTGAAATAGGGAGAGTAATCATCTGATGATATTCATATTCATATTCACATAGTGTTTCCTGAACTACTATTTCTGGGACTTTGAGTGAGGCACTAGGTCTGTTGTGTTGAAAGAATTCCTCAGAGGTGTGGAGGTGTTTTTTAATACCTATATCCAAACCTCTTGATTCATCTTCCAGCAACTTTCACCTTAACATGGGCAGGGAATGTTTCTACCAATTAATGTTGTACTCTCCCAAGTGCTCAGTATAGTCCCCTGAGCACAGTAAGTGCTTAATAAATTTGATTTATTCATTGATTAAAACACTTCTTTTGCCCTCATCAGCTGTGGAGTCATGGTATCATCAGCCAGAGAATGCAAATGTTAACTTGTTGGTGAAGTACAGTCATTGCCAAGACAATCAGTGGACATCAATCAGTCTCTAATTAAGCCCTCTCAAAATTGATTATTAATTAGAGATAAATGGAGAAAAACTAGTTGAGCTGACCATATACCTCTCTCTTGTAGCCCCTTATAACCATCCATGATAATCCCATCCCCACTTGGGCAAGAGAAGTTTGTTTCCCAATTTGATCTCCCTGCAGTGCTCCTCATTCTTTGGTCAATCTGCCTTTCATGCCCTAAGTCTTCTCTGTACTTTTCCAAAACTTTTGTTTTTCAGATTGGAAATTTCCAGAAGAGCAGGAAATGTCAATTCCCACCTGTGTACTTTTTAATGGTATTTAAGAAGCTCTTAGTATGTGCACACAGTAAAGGCTTAACAATGATATTACTACAACCACATTCTCACAGGGGAAGAAGTGAGGAGATTACATACATACAGAATTCGGGGTGGGGAGGAGAAGGAAAACACTGTTCACTTTGAAAATATTTGTTTTGTGAAATCCTTGAAGTTGGCATATAGTACCATTTCAAGTGACAGGCTGACGAGAGAGATGCTGAAGGCAGGGTTAATGGGATGAGGAAGATTGTTGTTATATTATCAGTGAAGCCACCTATGGCTTCCTTCTTTGTCACTTTCTCAATGGGGTTCAAAATTTACTTTGAGAGAGGGAGTGTTTGGGTAGTCCCTTTTCTTGAAGAATAATAATCAAGCTAGGAGGCATAACTGTATCTTTAGAAGACATTAATTAAGATCCACCTCTGCATCAAACAAACATTCCTTAGATAGTGGGCTTTAAAACAATCTCCTTGCTCTCTCTGACCTCATCTCACTACTCTCCTAATACAACCCAGCCCGCACACTTCATTCCTCTAATGCCAACCTTCTCACAGTACCTCAATCATATGTATCTCACTGCTGACCACCAGCCCACATCCTGCCTCTGGCTTGGCACACCCTCCCTCCCCAAATCCTATAGACAAGGACTCTCACCCCCCTTCAAACCCTTACTGAAGACACATCTCCTCTAAGAGGCTTTCCCTGGCTAAGCTTCCCTGTCATCTTCTCCCACTCTCTTCTGCATTGCCTTGACATGCTCCCTTTGTTCCTCCCACTCCCATCCCCACAACACTTATGTACATATCTGTGATTTTATTTACTCATATTAACTTCTATCTCCCCTTCTAGACTGTAAGCTCATTATGGGCAAGGAGTGTATCTATTATATTGTCATATTGTATTCTCCTAAGCCTTAGTATAGTACCCTACACACAGTAAGTGCTCACTAAATATGCTTGCGTGATTAAAAATAGATTAAATCAGATTAATAGAGGTTAGAGATTACATGATTTGTGAAAAATGAGTATTTCCTTTAATTTGCTGTTTATCTCTTGCCTGTCAACAGGTCAATCTGGTTGCCTATCAACCTTCACATGAAGCAGAAACTTCATACTATTGGCTTCAAAGCTCTCCATCACCTTTCCCCCTCCTACCTCACATCCCTTCTCTCCTTCTACAGCCCAACCCACACACTCCACTCCTCTGCCACTAACCTCCTCACTGCGCTTCATTCTCACCTGTCCCGCCATCGACCCCAGCCCACATCCTACCTCTGGCCTGGAATGCTCTCCCTCCTTACATCCACCAAACTAGCTCTCTTCCCTTCTTCAAAGCCCTACTGAGGGCTCACCTCCTCCAGGAGGACTTCCCAGACTGAGCTCCCCCTTTTCCTCTACTCCCCCTCCCCTTCACATCACGCCCCTATTCCCTCCCTTTGCTCTACCCCTTCCCCTCCCCACAGCACTTGTGTTTATTTGTACATATTTATTACTCTATTTTATTAATGATGATATTAATGATTCTATTTATCTATTTCAATGGTACTGATGCCTGTCTACTTGTTTTGTTTTGTTGTCTGTCTCTCCCTTCTAGACTGTGAGTCCACTGTTGGGTAGGGATTGTCTCCATCTGTTGCCAAATTGTACTTTCCAAGAGCTTAGTACAGTTCTTTGCACACAGTAAGCGCTCAATAAATACAATTGAATGAATGAATCAGTTCACAATTTAGCTTTGGAAGGAATTTTAACTTCTGAATCTTTTATTTTGAAATCTAGTTTCCACTAAGTTTTATATAGCTCTAATTCTAAATGGAAAAGTTGCACCTAGGATGGATTAAAATTTCTAACTAAAATTTATACTTAGAAATTGAGTAAAGTGGCAACAGTATCCAAGAAACAGGGAAAGGAAATGAAAAATGTGAATCTGTGATCCCCAATTCAGTCCTTCTAAGTGAATACTGCATAGTATATTGTGTTTCCTGAAATTATGTCCATTTATCATGATACTGCTCAATAATTTGGCTTATTTATTATTTTTTTAAATGGTCATTTCAGTACAGTGCTGGCATATTTTATTTTTCCAGCTCTTTTAACATAGTATGTGAATTTACATCAATCCACAGTAACAAGAAGTTACTTTCCCACGGGAAACAATAACAAATGTAATTGACAAATTGTGTTAGCAAGTGGAAACACATTGCATTATTTTCTAATAATGAGGCAAATAACACATCTCCACTGATCAAAGTTGGAAAACTGAAAAAAAAGGGATGCCAAATGTATTTGTTACAAGTGAAGCTGATAATTGTCAGGAAACAAGAGCTCCTCTCGCATGTCATAAGCCGTAAGCTATACAGTGGTAGATCTCTGTTTAAGGAAGCCTGATGCAGTCAGCTAAAAGGTCAGTCATCCAGGAAGAGCCAATTATTTTTCTGCAGTTGAGGCCAAATTTATTTCTATACCTGAGCTGAATATCCACCAAATTCATTTTTTTCTTAGACTCACCTTCACTTTGACAGATAGAGAACCATATCTGCCAGCCCAATGTTTCCATGAATATATCCATGTATTC
This sequence comes from Tachyglossus aculeatus, assembly GCF_015852505.1. Lineage (NCBI taxonomy): Eukaryota > Metazoa > Chordata > Mammalia > Monotremata > Tachyglossidae > Tachyglossus > Tachyglossus aculeatus. Next base: position 118,522,229 of record NC_052067.1, read on the forward strand.
ATGTGATATATGTAATATATATATATATATGTATGAAATCATGAATAACAATATATCTGGACAAGTATATCCTTTATATGCATATAAATGTTGTGTTTTCCTTCCTAAAAGAGTATGGCTTCATTCTGAAAAGGACTCATTAAAAATCATGAAGAGATCACATAAATGGCGAGAGAGTTGACATGATGATGAACTGTTGCTGTTTTCTTGCTCTATCCTCTCAGGGCAGGAAAATATCCTTACACTGCAGTTTTGTAAACAGTCCCTAAAACATGGCTATGAGAAGGAGAGCTCAAAGCACAGATTCAGAACTTCAAATATTTAGGCATATTCATCATCATCATCCCCATCATTACCTTCAACATTGGCACAAAAATACAGTTTTTGAGAGTCTTCTGAGCTGAACTGTTTTCCAGGCACTACAGAATAGAACAGTGCCTGAATCAACAGGATAAATTTGTTTGTTAGTCTTTTAAAAGGAATTTTTTTTTTGTCATAAATCTGTCTTGTATCAAATAATCACTGGTACCAAGGGAAGTCTGTGGAAACTGCTTCATGTAGGCAAAGAGAGCATTGTTGGAGCCCACATTACTAATGCCAGCCAGGTGGTGGGTGGAAACCAAGGCTCCAGGCTTTTATGAGTGAGAGATACAGTCTTTTGGCCAATATCCTTGTCCTTCATGTTTTGCTCAATCCTAGGATTCCTGATTTGAAATGGAATATTTTTGTACTAAGGGTATTTTCCTTCCTCTCTCCTCATGTTTTATTGTAATGGCCAGAGCTGTGGATTGCAGAAATATAGAGGAGCAGTTGAAGATAGAATGGAGGGATAATGGCTGGGGGAGAAGGAGGAAAAGATAAATATAATAACAATAATGATAATAATGATTATGATGGTAATTTTTAAGTGCTAACTATCTGCCAGGCACTGTACTATGTGCTCGGATTGATACAAGATAATCAGATCAGACACAGTCCCTGTCCTACATAGGGCTAACAGTCTTTGTCTCCATTTTACAGCTGAGATAACTTAGGCACAGAGAGTTAAGTGACTTGCCCAAGGTCACACAGCAGAAAGCAGCATAGCAGGGATTAGAACCCAGGTCCTCTGATTCCCATGCCTTGCTCTTTCTGCTAGGCCACACTGCTTCTCAAGATAAGGAGAGACTATTTCTCATTAATATGAATACTTAATATTTACCATTTAATGCAAACATTTTGTAGGGCAAAAAGTGAATTCTATCTTTCCCATCTCTGTAGAGAACACCACTGTCCTCCCTGCCTCAAAAGGCCATATCTAGGCATTATCCTTATTTTGTCTCTCTCATTCAGCCTACACTTTCAGTCTGTCTTCAAATCCTGTCTATTCTACCTTCAAAACATCACTAAAATCCACCCTTTCCTCTTCATTCAAACTGCTACTATGCTATCCAAGAACTTACCATATCCTGCCTTTATAAATGAATCAGCATCCTAGCTGATATCCCTGCCTTCTGTCTCTCCCTATTTTAGTCCTTAATTCACTCTGCTTCTCAGATCATTTTCATAAAATGGATTCAATCCACTTATCCCCACTCAAGAACCTCCAGTTGTTACACATCTACTTCCACATCAAACAGAAACTCCTAACCATCAGCTTCAAACACTCAAACAGCTCTCACAGTCTAGCTTATTTGCAAATTTCCTATTACTGCCCAGTCCATATGCTTCCGTCTTCTTACTCCAACCTATTCACTGTACCTTGATCTCATCTATCTCACCACGTACCCCTTGCCTCCAGACTGGAACTTCCTCTGACTTCAAATACGGAAGATCATTACTCTCCCCTCTTTCAAACCTTCATTAAAGTAACATTTCCTCTGAGAGGCTTTCCCTAAGATCTCATTTTCCCCTACTCTCTTATTATTTCTGTGCTTCCCTGCACTTTGAACCTTTTAAGCCCCCACCCTCAGCCCCACAGGATTTATGTTGCATGCATGATCTATTTCAATTTCAGTCTCCCCGGACTGTAAACTCCTTGTGAGTAGGGAACATATCTACCAACTCTTGTATTATACTCCCCCAGGCACTTAATATAATGTTCTACATACAATAAGCACTCAATAAATATCATTGATCTATTGATTGATTCAATTTGAATTTCATGCTAGATAGTTTTTCTAATTCAGAAGGATCCTGAATCACTTTGCCCCTTGCTGTGCTTTTTTGAAAACTGGTACCTTTCCCATTCAGGAACCATCCAGGCACACAATGTAATGATTAAAATGGACTATCCATATAGTTATGAACATAAGACTTTTCACAGTTTTACAGACTTCAAAAATAATCTGCCCTGCATTACCCCTTTGGTATATAGAGAAAGAACCTGTGAAAATATCCAACATTAAGTAATATAGACTTTTATGATTTGTTTTTTTCCATGAAGACTTTATCCCCTTTTAAGCACCCATTAGACATCATGATGTCTTACAGGCAGAGTGACCTATGCATCTGAAGGTGAAGAGATCAAGGTCGCATGTAATCCACATAGAAATGTCTTTTGCAGTTATTGGAGCAGATTATTCCACCAAGATTTAAGAGTAAAATATGGATGGCCCATTACTAGAGGGGAAGAAAGCTGAATGGAGTGGTAGGTCCAAATGAAGTTAAATGTCAACCACAGTAACCTTTTTCTTGGGATCTTTCAGGAAAAAGAAAAGCAGATTTGATTCAAAAATATCGTAAATGATTTCTCAATATAAATAAGATTAAAAAAACATAAATAGACTTGGATGACAGTTTTAGTGTTGTCAATGATAATAATCACCACAACTGTGAGTATCATTTAAGCTAATTGATAGTCCAAATGTCTATCATGGTTTGTGTCTCTTGTTTAAATAGCTCACCGGGCTTAGACTTCACACAGTTTCCACTTCCATATTTTCATGAAAAGAGTTACAATAATGCCTAGTAATAAAGATTAGGGAATATGTTGAAATAATGACAGACCAGCTTTCCATCGTGCCTATGTTTAAAGGAATTATGTTTCTCGTCCTGTTTCATATTTTATATAATATTTTTTTCCACATTGAGGGATTGCAAAAATCTTTGAAAATTTTCCTCTCAATCAGGCAGTTTTAATGAATAACATGAGATGTCCTCCAATAGTTAGTGGACATCAAAATGAGAAAAACTAAAATTTATAAAAAAAGGCATTTTTGATCAAAGGAATGAAAAAAATATTGTATTTAATTGACATGGGCACAAAATATGTAATTCTTGCAAAAGAAAGTCAAATTATATAACTTGCTGATCAGAATGTAAATGTGATATTATACATGGTTCACAATACCATGGAATTACTTCAAAAATTATGTTCATTTATTCAATCATATTTATTGGGCACTTAATGTTTGCAGAACACTGTACTAAGTGCTTGAGAGAGTACAGTACAACAATAAATAGACACATTCCCTGACAACAGTCTAGATTTACAGACTAGAAGTGCGGAGACAGAAATTTGTATAAATAAATTACAGATACATCCATAAGTGCTGTGGGGCTGGGAGTGGGGAAGAACAAAGGGAGGAAGTCAGGGTGATATAGAAATGAGTGGGAGAAGAGAAGAAGGGGGCTTAGTCAAGAAGGTCTCTTAGCTTAGATGTTCCTTCAATAAGGTTTTAAAGAAGGGGAGAGTAATTGTAAGATTTGAGGCGGAAGAGCATTCCAGACCACACAGGACGTGGACAAGGTGTTCGTGGCAGGATAGATGAGATTGAGACACAGTGAGAAGGTTAGCTTTAGAAAAGTGAAGTGTGTGGGCTGGATTATAGTAGGAAGTAGCAAGTTGAGGTGGGCAAGGTAATTAAGTGCTTTGAAGCCAGTGGTGGGGAGTTTTTTTTTAATCAGTGTGGGGGACAACTGCTGGAGTATTTTGAGGAGTGAGGAGACATGCCCTGAATGCTTTTGAGAAGCAGCATGATGTATTGGATAGAGAATGGGTCAGAAGGTTGTGGCTTTTAATCCCAGCTCCTTCACTTGTCTGCTGAGTGACCTTAGGCAAGTCACTTCACTTCTATGGGCCTCAGTTACCTCATCTGTAAAATGAGGATTGAGACTGTGAACCCCAACTGGGACAGGGTCTATGTGCAACTGATTGCTTGTATGCACCCCAGCTTACATAATGCCTGTCACATAGTAAGAACTTAACAAGTACCAAAATCATTAATATTATAACAATGATTTGGGTAGTAGAGTGAGGTAGGGACTGGAGTGGGGACAGACAGGTGGCTGGGTGGTCAACAAGGAGACAGATGCAATAATCCAGATGGGATAGAATGAGTGATTGTACTAACATATTAGCACTTTGGAAGGAGAGGAAAGGCAGGATTTTAGCGATGCTGTCAAGGTTGGATGGACAGAATTTAGTGATAATACATGGCTTGAGTGGGAGAGAGGGGTCAAGGATAACACCTAGGTTATGGGTTTGAGAGACAGGAGGGATGGTGATGCAGTCTATAATGATGGTAAGGTAAGGGGGAGGACAGGTTTTGGGTGGGAAGATAAGGAGTTCTGTTTTGGACATGTTAAGCTTGATTTGACAGGAGGACATCCAAGTAGAGGTGACTTGAAGTCAGGAGGAAATGAGAGACTGCAGGGAGGGGGAGAGATTAAAGCTTGGAATTTATATTTGGGTATTATCTGCATAGAGGTAGTAGTTGAAGCATGGGGGTGAATGAGTTCTCCAAGGGAGTTAGTGTAGATGGAGAACAGAAGGGGACTCAGAACTGAATCTTAAGGGACCCCCACAGTTAAGAGGTGGAAGGTAGAGGAGGAACCAGTGAAGGAGACTGAGAATGAATGGCTGATGATAGAAGAAGAGAACCAGGAAAGGACGGTGCCAGTGGAGCCAAGGTTGGATAATGTTTCCAGGAGAAGACGATGATCAATAGTGTCAGTAGCAGCTGATGGGTCTAAGAGAATTAGGATGGAGTAGAGGCCGCTGGATTTGGCAAGAAGATGCTCATTTGTGACCTTTGAGAGGAATGTTTCTATGGAATAAAGGGGGTGGAAGCAAGATTGGATATCCCACTGCCTCATCAGGTTGAACATATTCAAAACAGAACTCCTCATTTTCTCACCCAAATGATGTCATCCTGAAGCTTTCCCATCAATTAAGAGAATGCCATTATCCTTCAATTTTCACAAGCCCATAAACCTGGTATTATCCTAGACTCATAATTCTCATTCAACCTGCTTATCTAGTATTTCACCAATCCTGTCATTTCTACCTTCACAACAACTCTAGATTCGTCCCCTTCCTCTCTATCCAAATTGCTAACATGCTGATTCAAGCACTTATCAAATCCTTCACTACTGCATCAGCTTACTTTCTGCACCTTCTCTGTTTATTCTTCAGCCATATATGGCTCTGCTGTTTGGATCACTTTTCTAAACAAAGTTAGTCTATGTAGTCCTTGAAACCTTCAATGGTTGCCCATCAATCTCTGCATCAAAGAGAAAATCTTTACCTTCAGCCGCAAAGCACTTAATCAGTTCTCCACTTCATACCTTACCTTGATGATCTTCAATAGAAACACATAGCAACTCTTTACAGCAGGCCATAAGCACTCAGTCAGCTCTCTGCTTCATACCTTACCTCACTGATCTCCTACTACAACTCAGCGCACTTTGTTCTTACTCACCTCACCTCAGTCTTGTCTTGCTCACTTTTATCTAACATGTTTTAATGGTAAAGAATGGTCCTGGGAACCAAAGGACCTGAGGTTCCAATCCCACATATACCACACCGGCTGTGTGACCTTGGCTATGTCCCTCAACTTCTCTGTACCTCTGTTTTTTCTGTGACTATTCTCCCTCCCATATGACTGTACGCCCCATATGGGACAGAGACTGTATCTGGTCTGATCAAATTTTTCTACCCACATCACTTACAACGGTGCTTGACACTCTCCCTTAATTCATGCCCCCTCCCAGCCCCACAGCACTTATGTACATATCTGTAAATTTATTTGTTTATATTACTGCATGTCTCTACCTCTAGACTGTAAGCACATTGTGGTCAGGGAATGTGTCTTTATACCATTGAATTGTGCTCTCCCAAGTGCTTAGTACAGTGCTCTGCTCTCAGGAAGCACACAATAAATATGATTGACTGACTGACTTGACAGTAAGCGCTGAACAAATATGATTTTAAAAAAGCCTTGCTCACATCATCCTTTAGGCCTGGAACTCTTTCACCTTCCATGTCTGACAGACCATCACTCTGCCAACCTTCAAAGTGCTACTAAAATCATATAGCTTCCATTAAGCCTTACTTCCCTTTTTTCTTCTCCCTTCTGCATTCCCTACGCACCTAGATCTGTAACTCCTAAACACTGATATTCACTCCACCCGCAGCCCCACACTTAATGTCCATAACCTTATACTCTGCCATTTTCCCTACCTGTGAATTATTTTAATGTCTGCCTCCCCATCTAGCCTGTAATCTCTCTGTAGGCAGAAGTCATGTGTACCAGCTCTATTTCATTGTATTGACAGATTGGAGTGAAGGAGGTAGAAGCCAGATTTCATGTAGCTGAAAAGTGGAGATAAGAAAAGCAGTAAAAGTAAATAATAATAATAATAATAATAATGGCATTTATTAAGCGCTTACTATGTGCAAAGCACTGTTCTAAGCGCTGGGGAGGATACAATGTGATCAGGTTGTCCCACATGGGGCTCACAGTCTTCATCCCCCATTTTACAGATGAGGTAACTGAGGCCCGGAGAAGTGAAGTGACTTACCCAAAGTCACACAGCTGACAATTGGCGGAGCCAGGATTCGAACCCATGACCTCTGACTCCAAATCCCGTGCTCTTTCCACTGAGCCTCGCTGCTTCTCCAAATAAGTTGCTCAAAGAATTTGGACAGGAAAGGTAGGAGTGAGATGAGCAGAGATGGGCAGAGGTTTATGCAATAGAGTCAAGAAGGACTTTTTTTAGAATAGAAGATACATGGGTGTGTTAGAAAGCAGCAGGGAAGGAGCCAACAGAGAACAATCATTTGAAAATGGTTATCAGGAAGGAAGAACGATGGACACAAGTACTTTAAAGTATGAAGTAATGAGATCAGAGGCTCAGATGAAGGGACTAGATTTTAAAAAGAACCAGAAAATCTTCTTTTGAGAGATGTAGATTGTTTCAAAGTTTCATCTTGTACTATGCTCTCATACAACATAATGCCTGCTATAAAGGTCTTGAGGCATTTTGGGAAAAGGAGTCTAGTAAAATTCAGACCAAGTTAATTTGGCTTTCTTTGTCATTATCAAGAGTTGATATTGTGATGGAATAACCCAACTGCTTCTTGTAAAGATTCTATTATAGATAAATATTTTATCTAAAACTCATTTTATGAACAAATGGATTATGTGAGATTTTGTTGGAAAGATTTTCAACTGACATTTTAAATTAATACACAAAAGTCAAGGTAGAGGATTCTAATTTGATATGGAGAGAAAGGAAAACCCCAAGTCATATGACAGCAATAGCTAAACAAGGTCCTAGCAACAAAAGTTAAAATTCCCTAAGGTTCTGATCTCAGTACAGCAATTAACAGAATCTTAATGAAAGTCCTAAGCACTTAGTACAGTGCTCTGCATACAGTAAACACCCAATAAATATGATTGAATGAAATACCAATCCCTGTCCCTCTACCACTTTCATCTTCTCTTCATCTCACCACCTCCACACACAATATTTGTAATGTGTGAAATGTCCCTGGCTGAAGAGAGAGAAGGGAGCCTGTATTGTTATATTGTACTTTCCCAAGTGCTTAATACAGTGCTCTGCACACAGTAAACGTTCAATGAATACAATTGATTGCAGTCATTCATTCAATCATATTTATTGAATGCTTACCGTATGCAGTGCATTGTACAAGAGAAGCAGTGTGGCGCAGTGGAAAGAGCCCGGGCTTTGGAGTCAGAGGTCATGGGTACAAACCCCGGCTCCGCCACTTGACAGCTGTGTGACTTTGGGCAAGTCACTTAACTTCTCTGGGCCTCAGTTATCTCATCTGTAAAATGGGAATGAAGACTGTGAGTCCCCCATGGGACAACCTGATCACCTCCCCAGCACCTAGAACATTGCTTTGCACATAGTAAGCACTTAATAAATGCCATTATTATTATTACTAAGTGTTTGGGAAAGTACAATGTAACAATAGACACATTCTCTGCACACAACAAGTTTAGAGTCTAGAGAGGGAGACAGACATTAATATGAATAAATAAATTACAGATATGTACATAAGTGAAGTGGACCTTGGAGGGGGTGGGGGCGGATAAAGGGAACAAGTCAGGGTGACGTAGCAGTGAGTGGGAGAAGAGGCTTAGTCAGGGAAGACCTCTTGGAGGAGCTGTCCCTGCAATAAGGCTTTGAATCAGGTTTGAGGAGGGAGGCCAGAGGGAGGATTTGGGCAAGGGGTCACTGGTAAGATAGGTGAGATCCAGGTACAGTGAGCAGATTAGCATTAGAAAAGCAAAGTGTGTGAGCTGGGTTGTTGTAGAGAGTAATGAGGTGAGGGAGAAAGGGGCAAGGTGATTGAGTGCTTTAAAGTTGATGGTAAATTTTTGTGTGATGCAGAGGTGGACAGGCAACAACTGCCAACTTATATTGTATCGTTGTATTGTAGTCTCCCAAGCCTTTGGTACAGGGCTCTGAGTACCATAAGTAATCGATACATACCATTGATTAATTGATTGATTAATTCCCTTGGTACAGGGCTCTGAGTACCATAAGTAATCGATACATACCATTGATTAATTGATTGATTAATTCAGTTCAGTAAAGTGTTAGGGAAAAACAGCAGAGATTACTATGAAGGTAATCTAACTTTATGGACAAACATCCTCATGTTTGGCAAATTCCTCAATATGCATCATTTTACAAAGCATTTTTTCCCGTTTTCAAATCTGCAAGGCTGAAATTCAGCATAGCTAGTGAAGCCAGGGCAAGGGCAGGGAGCAGGTTGGATCAGAGTCCTGTCTGGCTTTTTCATAGGGACTTGGGGGCATTCAGGAGATATAATGCCAGATAATTTCTCCTGGAACCCTGTGCTGGGTGAGAACCTTCCTTCCTACCTTCTGAAGACCATCCATTTTCCCCCAGTTTTCTTGGTACTAGAAGCCAAAGTCCTGAGCAAATGTAATTCATCTCAGACACCAATTTCCTGGCTAGATTTGCTCTCCATACATGCTGCAGTTTCTGATATCGTTTTTACCAGAAATTTTGACTTTGCTACAAAAAGAGCACGGGACTGCTAGCCAGTAGGTCTGAGAAACAATACTTGTACCACAAGAAGCTAGATCCAGTGGCTGCTGAGTTACAATCATACCCACGCTCTTCCATTCAAAACCAGAGGAGATTTCATCAGTGGCATAGGAGATTCAGCAGGCAGATCCTTCCTGGGGGAACCAATTGGAAGTTGGGACAGGACAACAATGGTTCCCTGGAAAACTTGATTTGTCTTGAGAGTCGTAGAATAGACAGACAGTCGCAAACCTATGTACCTCAACAGATTCCTGTGTTTAAATAGAATATGTTTTTCCCTAAATTTTCACAAAGCATGTACTTTCTAGTAAGGAATCACACCATTTTATCATTCTTAATAAATTATTCCCCTACCTTCTTTTCCTTTATAACCCAGTCTGCTGTTTAGATCTGTTTCATGTTATCCTCCTTGTCATGACTGTTAAACTGAGACTAGAGGTAACTGATGGGAGTTATGCAAGATATGCATATCCACTGTATGAACAAAGTGGGTTGGTTTCATAATATGAAAAGGTGCAGGTGGCTAAACCTGGCAAAACTTGAGATGGGTATAATTGTGGAAAATGACAGGAATGATTCTGTAAGGTGGCCCAAGATAAGCTTGTTCATATATAGAGAAACTGGGGTGAAGTCAACTCAGTGCTCTTCATGAGCAACAGTCTTTGTAACAACCCAAAGATTCAAGAAGGTGATTATTTTTATGCTAAGCCATTTTTTTAATGGTATTTGTTAAGCACTTTCTCTGTGCCAGGCACTGTGCTAAGTTCTGGAGTAGATACAAGTTAAATAGATTTGACACAGTCAGTGTACCACAGGGGGCTCATGGTGCTTTGCACATAGTAAGAGATTAACAAATACCATCATTATTTTAATCACCATTTTACATATGAGATAACTGAGGCACAGAAAAGTTAAGCAACTTCCCAAAGGTCATATAGCAGACAAATGGCAGTGCTGGGATTAGAACACAGGTCTTTCTGACTTCCAGGCATTTGCTCTATCGATTAGGTCACACTAACTGCTTCTCTTCTGTGAGCACTAAAAAAATAAACTAATTTACATAACAGCAGGATGCCGGGTGACATGGCCAGGCTTCATAAGAAGGTGGCCTGTTTTTTTCTGTGATACTGGTTAAAAACTTTGAAGAGGGTATCTACTGCATCAGGCAACTTTTTATCATCCTGGCCTAGTGGAAAAAACAGAGAATCAGGAATCAGTAAGCCTGAGTTCTGATCCTAGCTATGTCCTGTGTTAGACACCTAACAATTGCCGTTATTATCACAATCATTATTATTATTCATATCATTATTATCATTACCTACTTAACACAGGGTTCGGCACATATGAGGGTTTAGCAAATACCGCAATTATTATTATTGATGAAACTGGGCTTTATGTCATCAAGGATCTACACTCCTTACAAGGAGAAGAAATCCATGTTAGGCAACAGAGCTGTGAAAGAGAGGGGCTCACTCTTTTTCTAGGTTCTTATGCTGAAAAGTGACCTCAAATTAAGTCACTGTTTTTATACCACTCAGGAAACCCCAGACTGTTTAGGTGAAATCCAATCTAATGAGTGGATTAAAATATTTTTTTTTTTAGGATTGGTTTCATCAATATTTTCTACCACCAGAGGGTAATTATTGCATTACATTTGAAGTGATGTCAACCCTCAATAGTGCTGCTTTCTTGATAACAAGTATCCTTGTCATCCCAAACATCCTTGATGACAAGCGTCTATATATCACATGCAACACTACCTCATCATTACAATCCATAGACCTCCTTTAATTGAGTCCTGCAAGGCCTACTATCATACACACACATTGACCTGGATCACCAAAGCAATTTAGGAGGAAGATGGAATATATCCCCAGTTTTACACAGATGAGGAAACTGAAGCAGAGGTTGGTTGTGACGCACCCAAGGTCACAAAGAAGGCCAGTGACAGAGCTAACACTAGAAGCCTTGCCCTCTGACTCCTAGTATTGTGTACTTTTTGGTAGCCAAACTGCTTCCTCCTAAAACTGTTATATTTTCCTGAGTGCTTAGTACAGAATACTACCTCCATGGCCTAGTGGATAGGGCACGGGCCTGGGACTCAGAAGGTCATGGGTTCTAATCCCAGCTCCACCACTTGTCTGCAGTGTGACCTTGGGCAAGTCAGTTCACTTCCCTGGGCCAGTTACCTCATCTGTAAAATCGGATTGAGATTGGGAGCCCCACATGGGACAGAGACTGTGTCGAACTCAATTTGCTTATATCCACACCCAATGCTTAGTACAGTGCCTGGCACATAGCAAACGCTTAAGAAATAGTGTCTTTTTTTAACTCAATCCCAGGCTTTGCCATAATGAAACCTCGAGGAGTTTTCTCACTTCTAGATTCAACAATTTCCATAGCCTCTGGAGTCTTGTATTATATTGTTTGTTACCCTAAAGCATCATACCTTTGGTCTTAAGTGCAAAGTAGGTTGGTGAAATATGCTCTATACTCATATTTTCAATGACAGAGAGCTAGGATAAGATATATGTTTCCCGTACTAGAAAAGGATCCTTTAGCCCACTTGCTTCTCTCTTCCCGTGGGGCATATTTTCAATATGGTCCCTGTCTAAAAGGAACACAGTTGATGTAATGAATGCTCCTACTCAATGATTTTTCTTCTTTCCTAGCTGATTGCTCCAGAATAGAGCTGTCATTTTTTGGTAGATTTGTGAGTTCGCACTGAAGCTGCTGTGCTTCTCCAAGAGTCAGTCAGCAGGGAATGGTAACTCTGTTCAATAGTCAGTGGGGAAGCTAAGGAAACATTAAAAAAAATGGAAGACTCTACTTTGTCCTAACAGCATTAATTGTTGTTGCCATTTAATGAAAGAGGGATTTCTGTGGTTAATTTTGTCAAAATTAATCATATTAAAGTTCTGTGAGCAGGAAAATAATTCAAATACTGCTCATGTGGTTTGAGCTATGATTCACAACTCCTTTTACTTAGACTGTGAGCTTCATGTGAAAAAAGGACTGTACCCAACCTACATTATTTTGTATCTAACCCAGTGATTAGTGCATTAATGCAGTACAATAGTACAGTGATTAATATACTATATTATATACTATACAGTAGTATAGTGCATTAAGCACCTAATAAATACCATAACAAAAACCCTCAAAATTGATTACCTTAGAGTCATTGTTAATTTTTTTCTCAAACTATTGACCCAGTAAATAGCAGAAGGAACAAAAGGTCATTCTAAAGTAAAATGTATGTGTCCAATGCATCATACATCAAATTGTATGTGTTTAAGATCAATTCAATTTTATTATAAAACTGTAGCTTCTAAAATAGTTGTTTTAAGAGTGATCCATAATTTCATAGATGGAAAAGGATATGTTTTTGGTTTGTACTGGAATATGTTTTTCAGCCTATTCTTTTTTAATTTATTCACTCTTGACCTTTGCAAATACAACCACAGAAGAAAGTGATTATTACGTTCTTGAATATTTAGAGAAAATCAACTCAAAAATAAGTTGAGACTGAGTTTAAGAAGTTTTGAAAACTTTGTTAACTTCTTTACATCATTGGAATATATTTAATACACTGAAGAAGCAATTTAGCCTGGTTATCTTCATTCAGTCAATTTTTATTGAGTGTTTACTGTGTGCAGAGCATTGTACTAAGTACTTGGAGTGGGCAATATAACAATAAACAGATACATCCGCTGTCCACAACAATTTTACAGTTCAGAGGACATCATTAATTTACATTAGTAGCTAGAGGAATATGTGTGTGTGTGTGTGTATGTGTGTGTAAATAAAAGACCAGTGCATGTCTAATGCTCCCTCCTCTATTGTTTGCAATACAGATATTTGCTATACTGGAGAGTTTTTCCCATACAGGATCTGCCTTGGTTTTTGAGCCTGTCTCCTGGTATCCCAAAGGCTGCTTTGTTTTCTATAGAATTTTCTCCCAACAGCTACAGATTGGTTGATAATTTGAGGCTATGCTTCACTAACTCTTTAAATCATTTCATCTATCCCCTTGGCTTGCAGATAATATGACCCACCAACAGAAGTTCAACATGTGTTAAAAATAATACAATTATCCCACCTTATCTGCCTTTATCCTTGATGCTGTTTTTGATATTTATTTATTTATTATTTATTTTAATAATTTTTTTCATGAATATCTTATTACACTTCCTCTACCTTTATGCTTGTCAATTGCACCTAGCTGACATTACATTTTTAATTTGTAATTGCTATTTATATATCTGTAGAATAGATGACACTCCGGGACATATCGACCTATGGAAAATGAAATATTTGATCAACAGGCCGCACTAGGTGAGGGCTTTCAGTACTTGGAGGGACATTTTCAAGTATTTTAGAGTGCTTGACTATGAGGCCATTATCTTCCTTTAAATTATTATTTATATCAGAAATCTTTCCTTCTACCTCCCTATGAATTCCTACTTACATAATCACATTATGGTGGCTATAGTTGTTATTAATGTTATTTTGTGATGTCATATTTTTACAAATGAATGATTGTGAATATCTTCAAACCATGTGATAGATCAGTATCCCTTAGAACTATTTTACGTATTCATTGTAGAATAGACGTTAAGGTGCAGAGGTCATTAGCTATATCTCTTCCATGCATTTTATATAATTAAGCAGATTTTTAAAAGGAAAAAAAATTAAAAATATAGATCCATTTTGAAAGGAAACATGGTAGAAAAAAATAAGAGTTTCTCTACAATGTAGATATTTCTGTAGAAATTTGGTATATATATTAGAATCTACTTTCTGCTTATGTGTGCCTCTGTGGTTTCCATTTATTTCAAGTCTCCTTTTTTAGTCCCACATGAAATAATCTTGTGAGCTATTTCTATTATTGTTCATTTTGTGCACGTACAGGAGAGTTTAGTGTAGGGAGCCTAGATTATACTTAAATTACCTAGGTATTTGTTTGATAATTACATTTTTAGTATGGTATAGACACAGTCTTCAGGTGTGCTTCAGTAACACAGAAGAGATTTATTAAAAGCCAGATTCATAGCCTAGTGAGTAATGTGATAATCCACACCACCACTTCATGTTTAATTATTCATGTCCTATATAGCAATGATATTCGCTAGTGTTAGGCTAGGCATAGTTTGAAGGGAAGAGAAGTGAACCTGAGAATATATTTTGCAGGTGCTAGGTCTTTTTCTTATTAATATGATCCTGTGAAGGCACAAAATCAGAATGGGGAAGAAGATAATATATATTACAATTTTGGAGTAGAGGACTGTCTTTTATAGTTTTTGCAGGACTGTCTTTTAATCTTATTCTTGGTTGAAATATAATTTTAGGTAAGAACTAATTTTTTTAGAAAGGACTCAGATTATTTGGGACATGAGTGGATTTATTATAAAACTATTCATACCCTGCTAACTAAAGAGATTTGGATTATAAGAAAATCTTACTGACACCTAGTTCGAGGAGCTCTGAAGAATGAGATATGACGATTCGCATTCATTATGCTAGAATGTAGACAACATGCTCTCAACCCAACCAACTACAAAAGTACTTGAGGTAACAGCTGCAACAGTAAACTATTCAGTAGCATTTTCAATAAAAGGCTAATACACTATCTTAACAGTACCAAAGGCATTCACAAAGCTAAATTGGATTCCTCATTGGAGAACAGATGCAGACCATAGCTTTTCCCTGTAGCCATTTATTAACAATGATTAAAAAAATAATAATACCAACTGAGAAAGATGTTTGCCTGCTTTATAATGTTTAAAAAGCACTTAACACAATCTGGCAACAGTGTAGTGCACAGTGATACAAAGTGGAATTGGTGGGAAAATGGGAAATAATAAATTATTTATATGAATCAATAAAATGGAAAAAAGCAAACACAATAAATGAGTGAATCTGGAAAAAAAGTTATCACTTCCACTACAATCTTTTCCACATGCATATTAAATTACCTGCATAACCTTCCTATAATATGTCTTCTACAAACTCTTCCGGACAGTTGGGTCCATCTTTAAAATAGTCTTCCAAAGAACTTACATTTTTGAGAACTATAATGCAATTCAAGAAAGAAACATCAATTAAGCAATCATACGTAGAGCACTACACTAAGTGCTTGGGACAGAACAATAAAAAAAGAGTTGGTAGATGTTCCCTACCCACAAGGAGCT
The DNA here is from genome assembly GCF_015852505.1 of Tachyglossus aculeatus. Classification (NCBI taxonomy): domain Eukaryota; kingdom Metazoa; phylum Chordata; class Mammalia; order Monotremata; family Tachyglossidae; genus Tachyglossus; species Tachyglossus aculeatus. Next base: position 118,537,735 of record NC_052067.1, read on the forward strand.
TGCAGTCTAGTGCAGAAGACAGACATTAAAATAAACTACACATCCATGCATAAAGTGCTGTGGGGCTGAGGATGAGATCAGTCAGTCATATTTATTGAGCACTTACTGTGTGCAGAGCACTGTACAAAGTGCTTAGGAGGGTACAATATTCATTCAATCATATTAATTGGGTGCTTACTGTGTGCAGAGCACTGTACTAAGCACTTGACAGTATAACAATAAACAGACAACACTCCCTCCTACAATAAACCTAGAGTCTAGATGGGGAGACAGACATTAATATAATTAAATAAATTACAGATTTGTATGCTGTAAGTGCTGAGGAGCTAGAAGAATAAATTAAGCAAGTCAGGGTGATGCAGGAGGGAGTGGAAGAAGAGGAAAGGAGGGATTAATCAGGGAAGGCCTCTTGGAGGAGATGTGCTTTCAGTAAGGCTTTGAAGTTGGGGAGAGTAATTGTCTGTCTATGGGGTGAATATCAGTGCTCAAAGGGTAAAAATCTAAGTCCAAGGGTTATACAGTAGAGGAAGTTGGGGAAATAAGAGCTTAATGGGGAAACTTTTTTGGGTGTGATTTTTAATAAGTCTTTGAAAGGGGCAAGTGATTGTCACTTAGAAATGATCCCTGTCCTTAAGGAGTTACTCTCTTTTGAGGGAGGCCATGGTAAATTAGGAAAAGGTAACAGTGGCTATTAGGTATGTACAAAAGTTCTACGGTAAGCTGAAATCAGTCAATCAATCAATCAATCAATCAGTCATATTTATTGAGTGCTTACTGTGTACAGAGCACTGGAGTGGCAAGAGCCTAGGCCTAGGAGTCAGAAGGTCATGGATTCTAATCCCGGCTTGGTCACCTTGTCTTCTGTGTGACCTTGGATAGGACACTTCAGTTCTCCGGGCCTCAGTTCCCTCATCTGTAAAATGGGAATTGAGATGCTGAGCCCCACATGGGCTCCAACCCGATTTGCGTTTATCAACCCCAGCACTTAGTACATTATATACAGTGCATATAATGAAGCACTTAACAAATACCATAGCTATTATTATTATTACTAAGCTCTCCAGAAAGTACAATATAACAATATAACAGACACATTTCATGCGCACAATGAGCTTTCAGTCTAGAGGGATAATTATTGTAGGTGGTGATATGAAAGTGTTGATGTGACAGTTGGAGTGTAATAGTTCATAGTCTTGAGACAGTTCATATCCTCATGGCAAATTTTGCTATTCTAGGAAACCCAGAAGGTACCTCCAAGACCTTTTCCTGTTGAGGTACCTAAACCTAATACCCTCCATTCTCTCCTTATACAGCCCAGCTGGCACCCTCCGCTCCTCTGCAGCTAACCTCCTCATTGCACCTCGTTCTTGCCTGTCGTGCCATCGTCCCCTTGCCCATGTCCTTCTCCTGGCCTGGAATACCCTCCATCCACACATCTGCCGAACTAGCTCTCTTCGTCCCTTCAAAGCCCTACTGAGAGCTCACCTCCTCCAGGAGACCTTCCCAGACTAAGCCCCTGTTTTCCTCTCCTCCTCCCCATCCCCCACCTCTGTCCTACCTCCTTCCCCTCCCCACAGCACTTGTATATATTTGTACAGATTTATTACTCTATTTATTTTACTTGTACATATTCAATACTCTATTTTATTAATGATGTGCATATAGCTATAATCCTATTTATTCTTCTGGTTTTGACACCTGTCTACATGTTTTGTTTGGTTGCCTGTCTCTCCCTTCTATACTGTGAGCCCGTTGTTGGGTAGGACCGTCTCTGTATGTTACCGACTTGTACTTCCCAAGCACTGAGTACAGTGCTCTGCACACAGTAAGTGCTCAGTAAATACGATTGAGTGAATGAATGAATATCATTGCCTCCAAGATTCCAAGGTATATAAACCAAAGATATGACCTCTTCACCTCCCTAGTTCCCTCTGTTTTCCTGCCTCACTGGGCTACTATTCCCCCCCACCCCCCATTATTTATTCCTTTAACGGTGATATTTTCAGCAGATTAATTCCTAATGTGTTTCATCAGCAAGTGCATGGCTTCTGCTATTGCTAATATTATCCTTCTCCCCAGGTCACTTCCAGGCTGGAGGCCCCATCCTTCAGAAGGGATGTACTGATGAAGGATTGGAAAAGAATAGGTGATAGCAAAGAAGGGTCTTTCTTGAGCCTGATTCCTTACTCCATTCCCTTTTTTTCTATTAGTAGGTAATGAAATTCAAGTAATGTAGTGTGGATGTTGACTGTGTAGCAAATGTCTGCCATGCTTAATCATATTTATTGAGCAGTTTGTGTACTGTGTGCTGTGCACTGTACTGAGTTCTTGGAAGTATTTAGTATGACAGAAATGGGATACAAATTTGCTGTACACAAGGAGCTTTCAGTCTAGATCAACCTCATTAAGGGGATGGAGAGGTAATAATTAGGAAAGCCTCAGTAAATACGAATGACTGAGTAATTGATTTTCCCTTTGTCCCCAGATCTTGCAGGACTCATAAGTATGGTATATTAACTAATCTTAACTAGAGGTATCTTCCTTCTAGACTGTGAGCTTACTGTGGGCAGAGAATGTGATTATTTATTTTTGTATTGTAATAATAATAATAGTAATGACATTTATTAAGCACTTGCTATGTGCAAAGCACTGTTCTAAGCACGAGGGATCAGGTTGTCCTGGGGGGGGCTCACAGTCTTAATCCCCATTTTACAGATGTGGGAACTGAGGCCCAGAGAAGTTGAGTGACTTGCCCAAAGTCACACAGCTGACAATTGGCAGAGCCAGGATTTGAACCCATGGCCTCTGACTCCAAAGCCCATATTCTTTTCCACTGAGCCACGCTGCTTCTCATTGTACTCTTCCAAGCGCTTAGTACAGTACTCTGAATAAAGTAAGCGCTCAGAAAGTATGATTGAATGAATGAATGAGTGAGTGAATGAACTAGTTTTACCAGAAAGGCATTGTTTATACTTGTGTTCCACTTACATCTAGCATTTTCACTTAACTTCATCACACTTGCTTTCATTTTTCTTTATCTTGCCACATGGATAGGATTTTATCATTTATAGTGTCATCTTCATATTACTCCTGTTATAGCCTCTTTTTCTTCCTGCTCCCACTATTTTGTCCTGCTCTAAAAGGATAGGGAACCTGTCTTTTTTGTTTCTGTTGTATGTTTCCAAGTGCTTAGGGCTTGGCATACCATTATTTGATTTGTTGATTGTAAACTTTAGGTCCTAATAGATATAACTCAGGGGTCTACAGTTGTGGGTAGATCAGGCTGGGCTGAAAAATTTTAATCCTCGCATGAGTCACTGAGACATAATGACGCTGTATGGCCCTATTAGAGATAGATGTCCAGGAGAGAAGTTGAGTCAAGATGTGCCAAGACTGTTGTGGAACAGGGACCATGAATGAGGCGTGATAACTTTTCCACATGCTAGTGGGCTTTGGGATATATTTGAAAAGAGAGAGAAATACAGTATGTCAGCAGGATTTCATATGTTTTTTCTAGTCCTCTGTGGTTAAATGTCTAGTTATTACCTCCTGCCATGTTTGCCTTCTCTTTTACCTCTTTTTCCTCCATCTCTTTTAGGAGAGAAACGTTTTGAGGGTAGTGAAAGATAACTTCCTTACAAATGCAAACATGTGCACAGTCATTATCTTATACATTATACTACACTATACTCAATTGATGACTCAACTTCCAGGGCTAAACTCTTGTTAAGATTGTAGAAAATAAAGTTACAGTAGGGTTGTTTGTGTCAACTGCAAATAAACTTCAGAGAACGAGTTAGTCTAATAAATGTTACTGAATATATTAATAGTCATATAACAAAACACTGCATTTCTGCTGTATCCAAAATGACAAACTACAGCAATTAGGCAAAGTTAAGCAGGGGATTTCATTGTGCACTGTAATAAGTTTTGCAGTATAATGCACAACACTGACAAAATTTTAAATTTTAAAGAATAGTTAATGAAGTACATTTGCATGTTTCACAGCATTAAAAAACAATTATGATACACTTACTTTATATGACTAATAGTAATGTCATAAACGAGATTCTTAATGTGCTGCACTACAAAAGCACAAAGTAAACTGAATAGGTAGAGTACAGAGTACAAGGGGAAAGACATGTTTGGGAGAGCCATCACTAGTCAGTCAATCATATTTATTGGTGTATTTTATTAGTGTATTTCATTCATTCATTTAGTACATTCATTCATTCAATCTCATTTATTGAGCACTTACTGTGTGCAGAGCAATCAATCATATTTACTGAGCGCTTACTGTGTGCAGAGCACTGTACTAAGCGCTTGGGAAGTACAAGTTGGCAACATATAGAGACAGTCCCTACACAACAGTGGGCTCACAGTCTAAAAGGGGGAGACGGAGAACAAAACCAAACATACTAACAAAATAAAATAAATAGAATAGATATGTACAAGTAAAACAAATAAATAAATAAATAAATAGAGTAATAAAGCACTTGGAAAGTACAATTCAGCAACAGATAGAGATAGTCTCTACCCAACAATGAGTTTACAGTCTAAAAGGAGAGAGAAAGACAGCAAACCAAAACAACTGAATAGGCATCAATAGCATCAATATAAATGAATAGAATTATAGGTGTATGTACACATCATTAATAAAATAAGCAAAATAATAAATATGTACATATATATACAGAAGTGCCTTGAGGCAGGGAAGGGAGTAGAGCAGAGGGAGGGAGTAGGGGAGATGGGGAGGGGAGGAGGAGCAGAGGAAAAGGGGTCTCAGTCTAGGAAGGCCTCCTGGAGGAAGTGAGCTCTCAGTAAGGCTTTGAAAGGGGGAAGAGAGTTAGTTTGGCAGATGTGAGGAGGGAGGGCATTCCAGGCCAGGGGTAGGATGTGGGCCAGGGGTTGATGGCAGGACAGGCGAGAACAAGGCAGAATGAGGAGGTTAGCAGCAGAGAAGCAGAGTGTGCGGGTTGGGCTGTAGAAGGAGAGAATGGAGGTGAGGAAGGAGGGGGCGAGGTGATGGAGAGCCTTGAAGTTGATAGTGAGGAGTTTTTGCTTAGTATGAAGGTTCATAGGCAACCACTGGAGATTTTTGAGGAGGGGAGTGACATGCCCAGAGGGTTTCTGTAAAAAGATAATCCGGGCAGCAGAGTGAAGTACAGACTGAAGCGGGGAGAGACAGGAGGATGGAAGATCAGAAAGGAGGCTAATTCAGTAGTCCAATCAGTATATGATGAGTGATGGTACTAATAAGGTAGTGGTTTGGAGGGAGAGGAAAGGACGGATGTTGGCGATGTTGTGAGTGTGAGACCAGTAGTTTTGCTTGAACCAATTTTCTGTGTGATCATTCAGTTTTAGAAACTATTAATTTGCTACTACTCATGTTGTGTATAATCTATTAATGTTCGTTTGCAGTTGTCTCTAAGACTATGAAAGACAGACTGGTTTATGAAAGGTTTCTGAATGTGACTAAAAGGACTGATGAATGTAATCTACACCATGTGCATGGAAAGATGTCTGTACACACAGCATCAGTGCCTGATGCTGTTTCTGTTTCTCCTTCTTGCTGAGACCATCTTCCCAAACCTTATGCCTCATTCCTGATTGTAGCAGGTAACCTGACTTGTGGTACTTTCTCCCAACTGTTCACTGCTTTATCATATGTATGATAAGTCTTGTTCTAACTCTTTTTAAAAATATTGGGCATAACAATTGCTCCACAGGACGATGTTGTAGTCCTAATCTTGATAACAGGCTGGAATATGTGTGGTATATAGGGAAAGTATGTATATTGTCTCCTTTCCTAATGACAGAGAGAGATTCTTATGTATTTCTCTGTAGATTCTCTCCACAGTTGGGTTATGGGGAATGAGAAATGATTACCAATAGCAGCAGCAGCAATAGTACTAGTAGGAATAGTAATAGTAGTGGTAGCAATAGTTAATAAGTTGGTATTTACTATGTACAGAACACTGAACTAATGCTTGGGAGAGTACAATATAACAATGTAACAGACACATTCCCTGCCCACAGTGAACTTATAATCTAGAGGGGGAAACAGATATTAATATAAATAAATAAATTATAAGTGTTGTGGGGCTAAGAAGGGGATAGAATAAAGGGAGCAAGTCAAGGCAATGCAAAGTGAGTGGAAGAAAAGAAAAGAAGGCTTAGTCAGGGAAGGCTTCTTGGAGAAGATGTGCCTTAACTAAGGCTCTGAAGCAGGGGAGGGTAATTGTCTGCCTAATATAAAGAGGGAGGGAATTCTAGGCCACTGGCAGGATGTATTCAGTCCCTCACTAAATCCTGTTTGTTCCTTCAACCTTTACAGCATCATAAAGTCTTTTAGCAATTAATATATGTGATGATTTTCCATGTTTAAAATCTGCCCTTTCCTCTCCATCCAAACTGCTACCACATTAATCCAATCACTTATACTGTCCTTTCTTGATTACTGTATCAGACTCCTTGCTGACCTCCCAGGCTCCTGTCTCTCCCAACTCCAGACCATACTGCACTCTGCTGTCCAGATCATTTTTCTACAAAAATGTTCAGGCCATGTTTCCTCATTCCTCAAGAAGCAAAAGTGGTTTCCCACCCATCTCTGCATCAAAAAGAAACTCTTCACCAAGGGAGTAGCTTTGATGGAGACTAGAAGGAGACCCAGACCTGAACCTTGAGGAACACCCACACTATTATTATTACCACCACTACTACCCCTCCTAATGAGGGACACCCACAGTTAGGGGATGTAGTAATTGTGGTAATAGCGTAATAATAGGAATAGTAATTGGATAGTATTAATAGGTAAGTAGTGTTTCATTAAAACACACTGCAAAAATACCTAATATGTAGCACATTCAGACATTGCTTTCTATGCTACCACAAGCTGGCTTGGTGGAAAGAGCCCAGGTTTAGGAGTCAGAGGTCGTGGGTTCTAATCCTGCCTCTGCCACTTGTCAGCTGTGTGACTTTGGGCAAGTCACTTAACTTCTCGGTTTCTCAGTTACCTCATGTGAAAAAAGTGGATTGACACTGTGAGCCCTGCGTGGGACAACCTGATTACCTTGTATCTACCCCAGTGCTTAGAAAAGTGTTCGGCACATAGTAAGCGCTTAACAAATTCCAACATTATTATTATATATATATGGTACAAATTTAGTGGGTCAAGAGAACATGTAGGAATGAGAAGTCTTTTAGCAATTAATATATGTGATGATTTTCCATGTTTAAAAACATCTAGATTCAGAATCACTTATGTACGTTTCTGTTGTTTGTCTTAATGTTAGCTTACCCCTTGAGATTGTGAGTTCATTGTGAGTACAGAACATGTCTAATGGCTCAAATATTATGCTCCGCCAAGCACTTAGTACAGTGCTCCACATAGAATTGATTAATTGATTAGTATTATGTGTTGTTTCTTTAATATTTCTTGTACATTAAGAGGAGTGTGTAAAAATTAAAATGTTAAATGTTGCTATTCTAAGAGCAACATTCTTTTAAATCTGCAGTACAATCTGCATTGTATTTTCTGCTTTACTGACATCAAATACATTTCAATGGGTAGAATGAATGGGAAAAAATTATTTCATTTATAAATAGGAGTCCATAAAGAATAATATCTACTTTGTTTTTTATCCCTTTTTGCTTACTGAGGCAGGCTGGGGAAAATAATTTGAAATTTTACACTATTTTGGAGATCACCCTTGTGCCTTTTTAACTTTCATAATTATCTTGGATCATAATTATTGAAAATCTTCATCATATTTAAACATTAAAGATATTTTAGTTTTCCTTGAATTTCCCAAATTCTTCTATTAGATTGATTTGTTACAGCATTTATTAAGTACCTATATAGTATTATTCTAAGTTCTGAGATAAATGAAAGGAAAAAAAAATCACACCTGGTACCTATTCCATCCATAATTACAATCTAGGTGGTGAAGGACAGCCACATGAATAGAACAGTAATTGGAGTAAGCAATCCCAGTTTTTTTCATAGCTCTAGGTTATATTTATGGGTTTAAGGCTGCCCCAAATCCCATGACATTTTAGCAATTATATAGGCTTTTGAATGTTCCTTGCTCTTCCAAGGGTGGTGGGAACTGAAGATGGGTAGTAGCAGTGTCTGTGCTCTTGTAGTGTCAGTTGGAAAATATATCTTTTTTATTAAAACATTTGCTTGTCTATACAGCTCATCGTGGGCAAGGTTCTTACAGATATTAATATAATAAGTATATATTAATATAAATAAGTGAATTACAGATATGCACTTGAGAGAGTATAATATAACAGAGTTGGTAGAAAAGCATTTGCTTGTCTATACAGCTCATTGTGGGCAGGGTGCTTATCTACCAACTCTGTTATACTCTCTCAAGTGTATATCTGTAATTCACTTATTTATATTAATATCTGTTTCCCCCTCTAGAGTATAAGCTCATTGTGGGTAGGGAATGCCTGTTTATTGTTATAATGTACTCTCCCAAATGCTTATACAGTTCTCTGCACACAGTAAGCACTCAATTAATACAACTGAATGAATAAATGCATGTTTAGTAATAATGATGGTTTTTGCTAAGTGTTTACTATGTGCCAAGCACTGTTCTAAGCACTGGGGTAGATAGAACATAAACAGGTTGTCCCACGTGGGGCTCGCAGTCTTAATCTCCGTTTTACAGATGAGGTAACTCAGGCACAGAGAAGTTAAATGGCTTGCCCAAGGTCACACAGCAGACAAGTGGTGGAGGATTAGAACCCATGTCCCCTGACTCCCAAGCCCGTGCTCATTCTGCTGAGCACATGATTTATGATTGATTGGTTGATTAAATTCAAAGCCACGTACTGAAATTGCCAATCAGGCTTTTCCATATCTTTGTGTTATTAGGAAATTCAAAATTATTAGCAGTCTTATGGATATAATTACAAAAAGGGACATATTGATTATGCTTTTCAGGTGTTTCATGACAAGGTTTGTCTTTAAAAAAACAAACTTAGCAGAGTGTGCATTTCTATAATGTATTTTGAGATTTTATTGAAAATAATCATAGGAATAAATTATCATTTTATTCATTGTAATGTACAATGATTTTCAAAATGGTCTAATGCTATTTTACTGCAACCCTAAAAAGGATTTGATGTTTAAACTTCTAAGTAAGAGCCATGTAGTTAATGAAGAAGGCAATCAATATAAGAGTATTTTCAGGAATCAGTAGGGATTTTTTATTCTGTTGTTCTGTAGTTCCTAATTTGTATATAGGTTTAATTTCTACTACATGCTATTTCTCCCAAGTGTCCTCTTCCCTCTAGTTAACCCTTCTTCCCTGTAGTTACCCAGAAATTCTCCAGGCTAATCAGTATTAATTTAGGTAATTCATTTGAATAATAATTTACCCAATGAGGAAGAATTGATTTTCCATAAATGCCTCAAACTATCCAATAATAATATAGTGATTATAATAGATTATAGGAACAGAGTTTGGTTATTTAATCTGTGAAGCTATAGCCATGTAATAATATTGCTAAACAAGGATGTTTCATATATTAGATTGTTTGTAAATTAAATATATACATATACCAGGTGGAAAAAACATTTATAATTACACATATAGAAATATACACTTTTACTTTTCATTATAGCACAAGTTATTTTGATTCATATTTTGCTTTGAGTTTCATATTCCATCTGGAATAACTACAAGTCATATTAGATAAGAGAGACATTCAGCTCGCATTCTAGAAAGAGCACTTTTTTCCATTTTTCAAAAGGCTGAATTTTAGACCTTGGTACTTGTAATAATTTTTACTTATGTGGCTCTTTATTTCAAAGGACAACTATATGCATCCCTTATCATTCTGTGGCATCACTTTTAAGCTACAGTGTGAAAAGTCATATTAGTATGTAAAGTGAGATATATCCAAATAGGTTTAACCCAACCTTCTATTTATTCTTAAACATTTGCTTCTTCTCTCTCCAGGACCCAAGAACCCATATTCAATTGACCAGTTAATCAGTAGAACCACAGGGTTAAGCAGTTGCTGCTGACAACCTCACCTATAACCTTTAAATTTTTCTAGCCTCACCATGTCCATCCTGGAGGTAGACCTCTAATAAGCCCATCCCTGTCCTTCCTTCCCAATCAATCAATCAATCAATCAATCATATTTATTGAGGGCTTACTGTGTGCAAAGCACTGTACTAAGCGCTTGGGAAGTACAAGTTGGCAACACATAGAGACAGTCCCTACCCAACAGTGGGCTCACAGTCTAAAAGGGGGAGACAAAGAACAAAATCAAACATACTAACAAAATAAAATAAATAGAATAGATATGTACAAGTAAAATAAATAGAGTAATAAATATGTACAAACATATATACATATATACAGGTGCTGTGGGGAAGGGAAGGAGGTAAGATGGGGGGGATGGAGAGGGGGATGAGGGGGAGAGAAAGGAAGGGGCTCAGTCTGGGAAGGCCTCCTGGAGGAGGTGAGCTCTCAGTAGGGCCTTGAAGGGAGGAAGAGAGCTAGCTTGGCAGATGGGCAGAAGGAGGGCATTCCATTACCATGCATCCAACAACTTCCCAATCCTCATGGCATTCCCTTCTCCCTCCCTAAACCTACCCTCTCATCTCACCCTATCCTGTCTTTCTCTGCCAGTCAGACCCTCATCTTCCTCCACCTCATGCCACCCCACATTACCTCACTTCCATCCAACCTCTCATAAACCTTCATGCCATTCCCTCCCTTCACACATTCCTAACAGCCTCAATCAAGTGGAACCCCCACTTCATCATGGGAAAACCTCACTTCATAATTGACCTGTTCCTGACCCAATCAGTGCTTTTCCTCACCATCACAGGAACCTGAGAAAGGACTCATTGAGAAAGGGAAGAACTCACATAGTAAACCTGTCACCAAATTCTGTCAGTTCAACCTTTACGACATTGTTAAAATCCACCCTTTCTTTTCCATTCACTGATCCAGACACTTATCCTATCCCACCCTGACTACTGCACTTAGTAAAGTGCCCAGCAGTTAGTACAGTGCTGGACACATAGTAAGCACTTAACAAATACCACAATTATCATTATTGACTGCTGAGTTCCAATTTTCACCTGTGTTTTTTTTCTTTTTTTTCCCACAGAATATAGTGCTTTGCACACTGTAAATGTTTAATATGTACTATTATTTATATAACTAGGAAGGATGACTAACCTAAGTGAGGAAGCTGGTTTTTGCAGAAACAAAGCCAGAGACAACTTGAATTGAATTTCTCTTTGAAATTATCCTTTAACATTTTTTTCTTTCCCCTCTTTACAGACCAAAATCTCTCTTTACATAACATAAATTGTCCAGTATACTATTGTTTCTTCAGTTATTCAGTATTTCAAGAATTTGCATGATTTGGGAATCACATCAAAATTAACACACTCTAAATTTTATTAGATTATCCTTTAGTCCTATTCACTTGCAAGGTATACATGAAAAAAAATTCTGCATGAAAATATGTTGGTTTTTCATCCATCATTCATTCATTTTTCATTCAATGATATTTATTGAGTGCTTACTGTGTTCAGAGCACTGTACTAATTGCTTGGGAAGTATAAGTTGGCAACAGTCTATCCATATTCTGAAAGTTGTATTTCTTCTAGACTGTGAGCCCACTGTTGGGTAGGGACTGTCTCTATATGTTGCCAGCTTGTACTTCCCAAGCACTTAGTACAGTGCTCTGCACACAGTAAGTGCTCAATAAATACGATTGATTGATTGATTGATTGATTTAAATATTGGCATAGGGTATGGATAGGTTGTGGGTGATGCATTTCCCACCTGAATCAAGCTTGGTGCCTCTACTTTGGTGCTTTTTGCATGTTGATAATTTAGTTAATCATTATTATTATTTAATTTGCTTTTTAAGCTCTAGCTTTGCATAGAGCACTATCCTGAGAGCTGGAATATGGTTAAAGGTAATATAATGGGCAGAAAATGTTATATTGTTATGCTGTACTCTTCCAAGCATATAGTACAGTGCCCTGCATATAGTAGGCTCCCAATAAATATGATTGATTGATGCATTGGTCCTAACCCACAAGGGACTTGAAATCGATAGGTAACTGATAATGGTCACACAATAAAAGAAATACCATGAAAAATGTAGCAAATGCAATTGTGACAAAATAAGAGCAACAAAAACTTGGAGATGATAATAATAATAATGATGATGATGATGATAATAATAATAATAATAATAACAATAATAGTATTTTAGCTCATACTATGGGCCAAGAACTAAATTAACTGGGATAGATACCGTATAAGCAACAGATCAGATACAGTCCCTGTCTTACATGAGTTCCTAGTTTAAAATGAAGGGAAAACAGGTAGCGAATCCTCTCTTTATAGATGAGGAAACTGAAGGACAGAGAATTTGTGACCTGTCCACGGTCACACAGCAAACAAGTCGCTGAGCTGGGATTGGAACCCAGATCTTCGACTTCTAGGCCTGTGCTATTTGTGCCAGGCCACAGTGCTTTTATTGAACAATTGGCATATATTACTGCTAAAGGAATGATTTTTGAGGTTCCTTACATTTCTGGGAGGTTAATCATGGGCAAATTTTAAATTTTTGCATTCTAATGTTTAGTAGAGTGGGCTGCAGCTCCAACTGTTCTATTGCCCAAGGCATGACTTGATTCCACAATGGCAGACAAGAAGGTTGATGTCCTGTGACAGCCCTGGGGCTCAGGTGGAAGAGGAGCAGTAGGGAACTTGTTTGGATGGCGTACTGACCGGACATAATATATATTTTATTGAAGTTTTCATTTATATTTATTTATTTTTATTGAAGTTATTGAAGTTTTATTGAAACTTGATTTCAGTGAAGCTGTCTGATTTATTTTCATACAATAATCTTATTAAACTGTTAGGCACATATGAGCTTGACCACACTGCGGTGATGTAGGTGCACTGCTGACTCAAAAGCCCTCTGAAAGAGAATTATTCATTCATTCAATCGTATTTATTGAGTGCTTACTATGTGCAGAGCACTGTACTAAGAGCTTGAGAAGTACAGGTTGGCAACATATAGAGACAGTCCCTACCCAACAATGGGCTCACAGTCTAGAAGGGGGAGACAGACAACAAAACATATTGACAAAATAAAATAAATAGAATAGTAAATATATACAAGTAAAATAAATAGAGTAATAAAACTGTACAAACATATATGCAGGTGCGGTGGGGAGAGGAAGGAGGTGGGGGGATGGGGAGGGGGAGAGGAAGGGGGGGGCTCAGTCTGGGAAGGCCTCTTGTAGGAGGTGAGCTCTTGGTAGGGCTTTGAAAGGAGGAAGAGAGCTAGCTTGGTAGATGTGCAGAGGGAGGGCATTCCAGGCCAGGGGGAGGACGTGGGCTGGGGGTCGATGGCGGGACAGGTGAAAACGAGACACAGTGAGGAGGTCAGCGGCAGAGGAGCGGAGGGTGTGGGCTGGGCTGTAGAAGGAAAGAAGGGAGGTGAGGTAGGAGGGGGCAAGGTGATGGACAGCCTTGAAGCTGAGAGTGAGGAGTTTTTGCCTGATGCATAGATTGCTTGGTAACCACTGGATATTTTTGAGGAGGGTTGTAACATGCCCAGACCATTTCTGCACAAAGATGATCCGGGCAGCAGAGTGAAGTATAGATTGAAGTGGGGAGAGACAGGAGGATGGGATATCAGAGAGGAGGCTGATGCAGTAATCCAGTCAGGATAAGGTGAGAGATTAAACCAGTAGGGTAGCGGTTTGGATAGAGAGGAAAGGGCGGATCCTGGCGATGTTGTGGTGGTGAGAGCAGCAGTTTTTGGTGACGGATTGGATGTGAGGGGTGCACTAGAGAGCAGAGTGGAGGATGACACCAAGGTTGCGGGCTTGTGAGATGGAAAGGATGGTAGTGCCATCAACAGTGATGGGAAAGTCAGGGAGAGGGCAGGGTTTGGAAGGGAAGATAAGGAGTTCAGTCTTGGACATATTGAGTTTTAGATGGCAGGCAGACATCCAGATGGAGATGTCTTGAAGGCAGGAGGAGAAACGTGCCTGAAGGGAGGGAGAGAGAGCAGGGGAAGAGATGTAGATTTGTCATCAGCATAGAGATGATAGTTGAAGCAGTGGGAGCAAATGAGTTCACCAAGGGAGTGAGTGTAGATAGAGAACAGAAGGGGACCAAGAACTGACCCCTGAGGAACCCCTACAGTAAGGGGATGGGAGGAGAAGGAGGAGCCCGCAAAAGAGACTTGAGTATGAACGGCCAGAGAGATAAGCGGAGAACCAGGAAAGGACAGAATCTGTGAAGCCAAGGTTGGATAGCGTGTTGAGGAGAAGGGGGTGGTCCACAGTGTCGAAGGCAGCTGAGAGGTCTAGGAGTATTAGGATGGAGTAGGAGCCATTGGTTTTGGCAATCAGGAGGTCATTTGTGACCTTTGAGAGGGCAGTTTCAGTGGAATATAGGGGACAGAAGCCAGATTGGAGAGGGTCGAGGAGAGAGTTGGCGTTGAGGAATTCGAGGAGGAATTATCAGTGGTGACGATCTATCCTTAGTGAAACATATTTGCCAGAGGAAAATTATTGTTTACCTTGAAACAAGTTCCATTTAATATCTGTACTCCTTATGTGAACCAAGGAACAAGATTATTATTATTAGTAGTAGTAATAATAATAATAATGTCATTTATTAAGCACTTACTATGTGCAAAGCACTGCTCTAAGTGCTGGGGAGTTTACAAGGTGATCAGGTTGTCCCAAGTGGGCCCACAGTCTTAATCCCCGATTTACAGATGAGGTAACTGAGGCACAGAGAAGTTAAGTGACTTGTCCAAAGTCACACAGCTGACAAGTGGCGGAGCCGAGATTTGAACCAATGATATCTGACTCCAGAGCCCGGGCTCTTTCCACTGAGCCACACTGCTTTTCCATACTGATTATTCTCAGTCCAGCTTCAATAATGTTAAATTGCTAATTTCCGGAAATAGAAATCAAGGTAATTTAGACTAATTGGAAAAATAACGACATATGAAAACAATTGAAATTCAATAGGAGAAAGTACAAGATAGTTTGCATAAGAACAACAACCAAAAATATAAGTTGGGGAAAGGTTAGCCCGACAAACTAATCTATTGGTAATAGTTGATCAGAAGTGGACCATGACTTGGAAATGCAGTGCTATTATTAAATTGTATATGCAATAAATTGTACATGCAAGGAGAATGAGAAAATTATCCTTCCATATAATTTTAAAAAAGGAGTTAAAACTGGAGAAATCAGGGTGGAGTAGCCAAAGTGTTTCAAGTGAGTGAAAAACAAGTCTTTAAAGCACATTTTGAAGAACTTGGAGTTGTTTAATTTCAATTACAGTCTTCAAATAAATGATGGGGAGAAGTGCTGACCCATTGTTCATCCTCTCCCACTGAAGACCTAACAAAGAATCTGAAACCCCACTCCAACTGTTAATTGGTTTCAAAAGTGCTCATTTGAGTTGTGGGCGTATAGGTGGTCTCCCAGGAAAGTCCATTTTAAAGAGCCCTGGTCTTGGCTTGGTAGTCCTAGGCAAATCAGGATTTGGTGGCTTGAAGGATGGCAGGCAGATCTACACTTTGAATTCCTCTCTCTTCTTGTCCTTTATTGGGATTAAAAAAGGCAGTGTGTCCTAGGGAAATTCTTCTCCTTGAATTTTTTTTATGGTATTTGTTAAGTACTTACTGTTTGCCAGGCACTAGTTTAAGCACTGAGATAAATACAAGGTAATCTGGTTGAACACAGTCATATCCCACATGGGGTTTAGAGTCTTAATCCTCATTTAACAGATGAGGTAACTGAGGCACAGAGATGTTAAATACCTTGCCCGAGGTCACACAGCAGACAAATGGTGGAGTCAGAATTACTACCCAGGTCCTTCAGACTTCCAGGAGCATTTTCTGTTCTCTAGGCCGTGCTGCTGAGTTCCACTTCAATTGGAGCCTTGGGAATGAAGAAACCTGAGCTCTAGTTCTGTTCTGCCTATTTCTGACTAACGTGGACAAAGATGAAATGTGCACTTTGCAGTGTGGTGCATCACTGCTTGCCTACTAACTCACTGAACTAAGTTCCCAGTGAGAATATGATTAGAATACCTTGGGACTGGGATTATACTAGGTAAACCACCAGTACTATAATCAGATCTTTGGTGCTGGGGTTCTCAGTTCTGATGATTTAAAACTAAACCTCATCCATTGTCCCTAATAGGAGATATTATCCAATCCCTTTATCACTTGTTCAATTCGTAACCCTTGTGGGAAAAGCATAAGACAAGATAACAGGGAATTTGGAACTTTCTGTTAGTGTCCCATTTTCCTGTGAATTTTTGGTCCCCTGATTTTAAATTTTGTATGTGGGTGTGTGACTAGTAACAGACACGTTTTTGAAATGTATACCTGAACCTCAATAACTGAGAGTTATTCTCAGTTTCTCTCAAAGATAGGCTAATGCTAAGAATGTGTCTGTGTCTGTCTAAAATGGGTGGGGTTATGGATTCTCATCGGAAATACTTTTTCATGCAAAGCAATAATAGCCCACACCTTCCAGGATGACTCAAGGAGTGGATTCTTCATAAAAATGGACCAGAGTTAACACAGTTGTCATAGGGTGACCACATGTTTATAATAATTGTTGTAGTGTCTTATATAACCAGACTGGAAAATAAAAAATTATTATTTCAAACAGTATTTTCAGAGATTTGTTATGTATTTCTGGAGAGCTATGAATTTACCAATCAACCAGTGGTATTTTTGAGTGCTTACTGTGTGCAGAGCACTGCACTAAGCATCTGGGAAATAACAGAGTTGAAAAACATGAAAAATATATTCTATTTTCTGCAAAATGTAAATTTGTACACACAACCAAATAAAAGTTTGTTTTTTTGGGTTTTCTGCAAGAACATGTTTTTTTTAAAAAAACAAATTCCTAATCCATTTAACCTTGTCACGAGCCTCAGACTCGTATCAATTAGGGCTTTCCTGGACTGGGAAAACCTCAGTGACACATAGAGTCAAACCACACTACCAACCACTAAGATTATTGTGGAAAGTTTTTTAATTAGTTTCTACCAACTTTCAAGGGATACACACACCCATTCACTCACTCCTCTCCGCCAAGGGTCCAATACCAGTCTGCTGGTCAAAGGAGCCCATTCTGTCCATTCTGTTGATCCCACAGCAGAAGGGTGTGAGAAGTTCCTGGTGACATGGACCACTGATGCTGCAGGCTCCTCCTCATGCCACTTCTCCCAAATTCTGCTTCTGCGTCTTTCCTGCCTTGCTTCTCTCTGCATGCTTTGGCTGCTTCTTCCTCTGCATGTGTTTCCCTCAGTGCTTGCCTTTTGAATGCTTGCTCTGCTGAGTGCTTCTTCTTGCTTCTACTCTTGCTGCTTTCTCGTGATTCAAAATGACTGCCTTTTATCTGCCTCAGGCGTTGCAGTTGTGGTACTCATTGATTGGTCCAGGCCTGTTACCAGGTAGAAGAGGGAGAGAAGGCTCCTCCTTCCTCCATGCTCCACCCCCATGGGCCCAGAATCACCTGTCCTCAAGTAGAGCCCATCAGTGCATTCACCAGTCTCTTCCTTCTTGTTAGTCGTGGGATCACAAATAGTACTAGTGAGGCAGCATGCTGTGTGTTCACCACAATCCTTAGCCTATTCCAATCCAAAACAATGTGAGCCTTTGTATTTTTGCTCTTTTAAAATCAGAGGATTTTATTTTCCTTAATATACTGAGAGCTCACCTCCTCCAAGAGGCCTTCCCAGATTGAGCCCCCTTTTTCCTCTCCTCCTCCCCATCCCCCTGCCCTACCTCCTTCCCCTCCCCATGTCACCTGTATATATGTTTGTACAGATTTACCACTCTATTTATTTTACTTGTACATATTTACTATTCTATTTATGTTGTTAATGATGTGTATTTAGCTTTAATTCTATTTGTTCTGATGACTTGACACCTCTCTACATGTTTTGTTTTGTTGTCTGTTTCCCCCTTCTAGACTGTGAGCACGTTGTTGTGTAGGGACCATCTCTATATGTTGCCAACTTGTACTTCCCAAGAGCTTAGTACAGTGCTCTGCACACAGTAAGTGCTCAATAAATACGATTGAATGAATGAATGAATGAACCCATCTACTGCAAACTTTCCGTTGTTGCTCTGGGCATGTATTCAGTCATCCTTCCCTCCCAAAATGTATCCGCCACAAAAAGCTTTGTAACATCAGGAAGTCAATTTGTGGTGAGGATAAATGAATGTAGCTAATGGCCATTTGCCACAAATAGAAAGAGAAACGGAGTCTTGGGACATCTATGTTAAAAGTAAGATATATTTACAGTTGGGAATAGAAAGAGTTGCTAGTTCACAAAATTGAGAGTCCAGTAATAAGAAGAATTTCAAAGATGTGATAAATCTGCAGCCGGGGGAAAGAAAACTAAGTGCTCAAACCAGAATGAAACAAGGAAATGAATGCGAACTGATGGCATCCATAAATGGTTATTTCAAGAGGGAGAGTCAAACTGAGATAAATGTGAAAGTGTCATTATAAAATTTCTTATTTTATTTATCCTATTTGAATATAATGGTCTTTTTTTTGTAAAATGGAAAGGAGTACTTAAAAAAATCCAAACATGGCTACAAGGGAATTTATCCTCAGAAAGGATATATTCTAAAGAATAAATGCATTCAAAATAGGTTTAGGACTACCAAATTACCATTTTAAATACAACAAAATTACCAACTCTGTACTAAAAACTACAGTAGTGACATGGGAAACTCAACGGGCATACAGAAAAATTGCAAAGCTATCTTGTAGGCAGAAAAAAAAAGTAATTGGGAGAGATACAAAAGGGCTAGAAAAAAGGAGAAAGAAGTGGGGAAAGGAAAGATGACAGCTTAGCCTAGTAGAAAAGAATGAGTCCGAGAACCTTTCTTCTCTTTAATGGTATTTGTTGAATTCTTACTCTTCCAAACACTGTACTTAGTGCTGGGATAGATACAAGATATCAAGTTGACTGCACTATCTGTCCCGTAGAGGGCTCACAGTCTTAATTCCCATTATACAGATGAGGTAACTGATGCACAAGGCAGGACTTACCCAAGGTCACATAGCATACAGGTGGCAGATCAGGATTAGAACAAAGATCTTTCAACTAGGCCATGCTGTTTTTCAGGAGAGAGGATTCAAGTTCCAGTTTCTCAATTTGCCTGTCATATGATGTTGGACAAATCACTCTTTGGGCCTCAGGTTCTTCAACTGCAAAATGGGTATAAAATATCTGTTTATGCCCCTTTAGACTGTGAGACCAGTGTGGGACAAAGACTGTGACCTTTGTGATTGTCTTGTATCTACTCCAGAGTTTGTCACATGGTTGGCACTTAGTAGAAGCTGCTTCTTCTTCTTCTTCTTCCTCCTCTTCCTTCTCCTTCCTCTTCCTCATGTTCTCCTAGTGGCCTAGTGGAAAGAGCACAAGCTTGCGAGTCAGAGGTCATGGGTTCTAATACCGGCTCTGCCACTTCTCTGCTGGGTGACCTTGGGCAAGGCACTTAACTTCTTTGTGCCTCAGTTATCTCATCTGTAAAATGGGGATTGAGGTCATGAGGCACATGTGGGACAGGAACTGTTTCCAACCTGATTAACATCTACCCCAGTGCTTAGAACAGTGCTTGGCACATAATAAGCACTTAACAAATGTCATTATTATATGATTATTATTATTATTTCCCTTCTGTTTCTTCTTCTTTCTTCTTCCTTCTTTCTTATTCCTCTTTCTCAAGCAGCAAGGCCTAGTGTCAAGAGCACAAGCTTGGGCGTCAGAGGTCGTGGGTTCTAATCCTGATCATGAGTTCTAATCCTACTGAGAGCTCACCTCCTCCAGGAGGCCTTCCCAGACTGAGCCCCTTCCTTCCTCTCCCCCTCGTCCCCCTCTCCATCGTCCCTGTCTTACCTCCTTTCCTTCCCCACAGCACCTGTATATATGTATATATGTTTGTACATATTTATTACTCTATTTATTTATTTATTTATTTTACTTGTACATATCTATTCTATTTATTTTATTTTGTTAGTATGCTTGGTTTTGTTCTTTGTCTCCCCCTTCTAGACTGTTATCCCACGGTTGGGTAGGGACTGTCTCTATATGTTGCCAAATTGTACTTCCCAAGCACTTAGTACAGTGCTCTGCACACAGTAAGCACTCAATAAATATGATTGATTGATTGATTAATAAATCCTCACTCTACCACTTGTCTGCTGTGTGACCTTGGGCAAATCGCTTAACTTCTCCGGGCCTCAGTTACCTCATCTGTAAAATAGGGATTGGAACTGTGAGCCCCGTGTGGGACAGGGACTGTGTCCCACCTGATTTCCCTGTATCTACCCCAGTGTTTACAGCAGTGCTTGGCACATAGTAAGCCCTTAGCAAACACCACCATTATTATTCTTTTTTTCTCCTTCCAGTGGTACCTGGGTTCTAATCCCAGCTCAGACACTTGTCTATTGTGTGAAACTGAGCAAGTCACTTGACATCTCTGTGCCTCAGTTACCTCATCTTAAAATTATGCTTAAGACTGTGACCCCCATGTGGAACATGGACTAGGTCAAACCTGATTAGCTTCTTTGTTAGTTTGTTTTAATGGTATTTTTACAAGCTTACTTTGTGCCAGACACTGTACTAAGCACTGGGTTAGATACAAGTTTATCAGGTTGGACACAGTTCAGTGGAGCCAGTATTAGAAGTGAGTGTCTTTGAACTTCCAGACCTGTGCTCTATCTACTAGGAGGTACTGCATCTCTTGTATCTATCCCAGTGCTTAGTTCAGTGCCTGTCACATAGTAAATGCTTAACAAATCCCATTAAAAAAGGCTAAATAATAAATGGGAGAAGGAGAAGCAGGAGTGAAAAGAAGCATCCCATAAAGTTTCAGGAATTACATTTCCTACCATGTAATTATTCATTTTCTGAAAGAAAAAATAAAACAATGAAATTGTACCTATTGATCATTTTGTTTGCTTCTATTTAAGATTCCTCCTGAATGTTACATTGACTCCTATCAAAGCAGCGTGGCTCAATGGAAAGAGCCTGGGCTTGGGAGTCAGAGGTCATGGATTCTAATCCTGACTCTGCCATTTGTCAGTTGTGTGACTTTGGGCAAATCACTTAACTTCCCTGTGCCTCAGTTCCCTCATCTGTAAAATGGGGATTAAGACTGTGAGCCCCACGTGGGATGACCTGATTACCTTGTATCCCCCCACACACAGCACTTAAAAATACCATTATTATTATTATTATTATTATTATTATTATTATCAAGTTGGCAACAATTCCATCTGTCAGTCATGCAAGCCTGGCCTTACCCCAGCATGGCCTAGTGGATAGAGCAGGGGCCTGGGAATCAGAAGGACCTGTCTTTTTACCCCAGCTCTGTCACTCTTCTGCTGTATGAACCTGGGCAAATGACATAACTTCTCTGTGCATCAGTTAACTTATCTGTAAAATGTGGATTAAGACTGCGAGCCCCATATGGGACAGGTACTTTGTCCAACCTGATTAGCTTGTATCTATCCTAGTGCTTAATAAGCACATAGTACACACTTAAGAAATACCATCATTATTCTTATCCTAGGTTCTTCTCTCTCCTTCCACCTGCGTATCCACATATTGCCTCAACTACTGCATTATCACAGTCCTTCCTGCCTCTGGTTACATCCCTTATAGTCCATACTTCATATTGCCTAGATAATTTTTATGAATCATCGCACATCATACCATAATTATTACTTTAATCAGTGCCTGGCACATAGTAAGCACTTAATGAATACCATAAAAAACTTCCCCCTCCTCAGAATCTTCCAATTGTTTCACGGCACTCTCCATATAGAGCAGACACTCCTGACCAGCGGCTTTAAGGAATTTAATTAGCTCTTGGCCCCCTACCTTTCCTCGCTTTTCTCCCACTACACCTCAGTTCAGATGCTTTAATTCTCTCAATCCAACCTATTCTCTCTGTTTCATTTTCATCTTCTTGCCCTTGATCTCTTGCTCACACTTTCCCTTCCCCTTCATGTCTGGTAGACCATTGGTATTCTCATATTCAAGGACCTTTGAAATTTCAACCCCTTCAGTAGCCCTTCTCTGATTAATCTCATCTCTCCTCTCTATTTTTCTCTCTACTTCTAGTTCAACACTTTTGCTTTATCTAAGTACTTGGATTTTCACCTCTTGTCCCTTCCCTGTAATGCTCAGATACCTAAATTTAAACTCTGTTGTTTCTCCCATCTGTAATTTACTTTAGTGTCTGCTAAATTTATTTTAGAGTCTGCTATATTGTAAGGTCCTTGAGAGCACAGATAATGTCTACTAAAGCTATTGTCCTCCTCTTAGCTCTTAATACAGTGATCTGCAGAGCGTTCAATAACTGTGATTGATTAATAGGACTTCAGCCAGACTTTAGGAAATGACCATATAGAGGTAAAAATCGACAGGTCCATGTTTCTAAATGACACAGTGTGATCACAATGCATAAAGAGAAACAATTTCCTGCAGTAGATTTTTGCAGCACCTTTTTTCTATCAGCTGATAACAACGTGGAGGCTGTCATATAATTTGATTTGGGTTGCTGAGATCATTTCTTGAGGTTCAGTTCTTGATTTCCTTGATTTGACACTGGCAAGGCAGTCCAGGGAAGTGTTAGATATGGGGATTTTATAAAATCTTCTCTTATGGTTTGTCAATTAAAGTTTTAATTCTTGTGATATAAAAACCCTGGGTGTGGTAATTAAGGAAATAGCCAAACTAGGAAGAGAAGCAATTTTTACATAGCTTCTAGTCTCAACAGAGTTAACAGGAATACTTGATGATAAGCATGTAAAGAAGTGAACTTCTCATCTCTAAACTGCTGCTTTATGAAGCATTATCAAATTTACAAGACTTTTTTTAAATCAGAATTTCTACAAAAAATAAAAGCAGTTAGAAAAGAGGACACACCTCAAGAACTGCAGACAAGAGTGCTGACAGAAGAATTTGCTGGATGAGTTCTGATATGGAACTAGTTGTTTAAATCTCCAAAAAAATTCCTTTGCATAAGGCAACAGCACAGAAGTTGGTTTGAAGCTAGGGATTTATATTCAACTATGTAGATTGGTTTGAAAAACACATCTTTGCTGGAAGTATTTTTTAATAGAATACTTGCAGAATGAAGACTTAGCCACAGAAAGAAATACAGAACTTTATGTGGTAACGAAAAAAATGCAGGACATTTTCAAGAAGGGCATAGAAAAATGAAACAAAAAATAATATTGTCACTATATAAGATCATGGAATGTATGTGCCGATTACAGTATATGTAATTCTGGCTGCCGACTCTTGGGAAAGCAGAATAGAGTTTGAGAATGTAAAGAGAAGGGCAACAACAGTGATTAAGGAATGAAATAGCTCACATATGAGAAAAGACTAAAGAGATGGAACTCCTTATTTTAAAGACATGAATAGGGAAAGAGGAACTAATTGTCATTTATAAATCAATAAGGGGGTAGACCGAATAAACATGAAATTGTTGAACTGGTGACCCTAAAATTTCAAGAAGAGGGATACCCATTGAAATTTGAAGAAGAAATATTCAAAATATATAATCCAGTGAACTTTTCCCCAACAGTCTTGGCATCTGAAATTGGTTACTATGAGAAGCTGTGTACTATTAGTATCTTCAAAAAAGGGTATAAGCATTATTATCCAATTAAGTTGGTGGATGAGAGACATGGTGGTGGTGGTGGTGGGGGCAGGAGTAGTCCAGTAGGCACAAAACTAAGCAAATGCAGAGAGAGTTTGGAATAGTGGTGGTGGTAGTGATGGAGAGGCTCTAATTGCAGTTTGGGGTGCAGAAGGAGGAGGATGAAGTGTGTACAGTATGATTTCTCATGTCATTGTAGGGCAGGGAGAGAAAAGAGCAAGGAAAGGAGGAGCAGGGGGAGAACTGACCTACCTGCAGTGAATCAATGCAACATTGGGGATGGAGCTTTTGCATACTGGCATAATCAGCAAACAATGCAGGGCGAATCATTAGGTTTCACATAGTATGAGGCAAACATAACAGGACATTCCTTTACTAGGTACTTAGGACCAGACACTAGAGATAATACCTGGTTTTGTTCTTCATAAATTTATAGTTGGTAAAACAAGAGAAACAGACCCAGATTGGAAATATGAAATTTCTCCTGTCTGTTATTTTTACTTTCTTTTAAAATCGACTGGCTTTGATTAAAATTTAGAAGTATGATTTTTTGAGACATTGTTCTGACAGGCATTTTATTAATGAAACCTTTTCCTTTCCTTGATGATCAGTAGTTTGTGGAAGCAATTTGAGGTGCAAAGAACTAAGTAAACAAAGAAACCACCATGTTAAATATTTGTGCTAATTAGACTACCAGTTAAAAATTTTAATGTCATATCTTTCTCTAAGTTTATATTCAGTGAATTGGAAAATATTACTCACTCAAAATCAAAATCACTCAGGTCAGCATATAAATCATAAATATCCCAGAACAGTGAGTTGTCACATCTTTCCCGGTGACTTATAAAACGTGAATTTGAGGTTAAGTACTTGAATTTATTATCAGAAAATTATCTCCTAATGGTAAACTAAGTTTTTTCTATCAACATTTAGCAGTTACAGCAATATGTTACAATATAAAATGAGAAATCTTGGTAACATAAAATAACAAACGATCAAATCACCTCCTAATTTAATAGTTTTTCTTTATCCTTTCCTGACTCCATTGCTTTTCCTTCCTATTTCTTGACCTTCTAGAACATAAAATTAAGAAAACTTGCCATCAAATGATTTACAGGCATTCGAAAATATGAATACAATGGAACCATCCACAATTTTGAGATGTGTTATACTGTTTGGGAATATATTGTATTTTTCAAATACATAGTTATTTTACTCTTTCTCTGTTCAGAAATTCTAAATAATCATTCTATGATCTGCAGAAAGTACAATCCTACCTGAATGTGCAGCTTGGTTTTTTAATTGTCTATTATGTATGCCTACCCGGACTTTTACAGCATGAGGCCTGCTTTTTAGCTTATCAATTTGGCATCAATTAAGCCACCCTGATGGGTAAGTGTTGGTGTGTAATATTACA
Source organism: Tachyglossus aculeatus (assembly GCF_015852505.1). Taxonomy (NCBI): domain Eukaryota; kingdom Metazoa; phylum Chordata; class Mammalia; order Monotremata; family Tachyglossidae; genus Tachyglossus; species Tachyglossus aculeatus. The sequence continues at coordinate 118,562,918 of NC_052067.1, forward strand.
TAGGGAAAGACTGCTTGGTGTATTGGAAAATATTAATCACCTGCCCTCTTTCAGTTCACTTTTAAAACTGCTACACATTTAGGAGGAGGCAGGGGGTGTTTGCGAAGACTGGGAGGCCTATGGTAACCAGCTGGACTGAGCACTGAGAGCCAAGAGAAGAAGAGAAGAATCCCATTGTCAGAAAGGTTACTCATATGATAACTAACTTTTTTAACCCACTTAAAATATTACTTAAAACTGATCCTAACTAAAATTTAGGGTCAGAGGTAGGGTTAGGAGTTAAATTAAATAGCACTGTTTATTGTATGAACATTCACCTTCTTTTCACTCATTTCTATTTTGATTAGGCTTCATTGCCAATATGAGGTTTTGTCACAAATTAAACTTGGTTCTGGTAGCTTGCTTCTTAATTCATTTACTCTGATACACATCATTTTTGAAAGAGTCCTTGAAAAAGTAAATTATGAAACTAGAAATTAAAACTGATTGTGTTACCCCACTGCACAGACATAATATGTCTTAGTAATAGTTGTCTTGCAAAGTCAAATTATGGTATGTGACAGAAGGCCTGATTTTGTCCTTGAGGAACCTTTGATACATGCATTAACACATTTACAAACATGTTATCAATCAATCAATCAATCAGTGGTATTTATCAAAGCTTATTGTGTTCAAAGCACTGTCCTAAGCATTTGGGAGAGTACAGTACAATAGAGCTTTTATAAATCAAAGCAATTATAACCTTAATAAGGGCTTTCTTTGAGTATATGAGAAATACCCATCTGCTTGGGTCCAAGGGCCTAAAAAAAAATGCTTGCATTCCACTAGTTGCAAGGATTGTTTGACGGGCAGCTCTTGGATCTTATTGGTAGAAATGTCTGCCAATTTCCTCTGAATGTTCATTCTGATTGGATCTGATTGACTGAGGGGTGGAGAGGAGGAATTGCTGAAGAAGAAAATAGCAGGAGCAGGAGATACATGCAATGGCAGGCCTTTGCCTCGCTGGGATTTCTTGTTCTTTCTTGAGAATCCCAGAGGCTCAGATCTACCTGGGGTTGCTAAACAGAGTTAATAATAATAATAATAATAATGCTGGTATTTGTTAAGCACTTACTACGTGCAAAGCACTGTTCAAAGCGCTGGGGAGGATACGAGGTGATCAGGTTGTCCCATGTGGGGCTCACAATCTTAACCCCCATTTTGCAGATGAGGTAACTGAGGCACAGAGAAGTTAAGTGACTTGCCCAAAGTCACACAGCTGACAAGCGGCAGAGTGGGGATTTGAACCCATGACCTCTGACTCCCAAACCCGTGCTCTTTCCACTGAGTCACGTGAGGCCTGCCTGGATTTCATAGTCCTGATGAAGGGCCTTTTGAGTTCCTTCACCCCAACGGCCAGACACCAGGGGCCTCAGAGCCTTTCTTGTCTGGAACCATAGCCTAGTTGTGGGTTCAACCCATTGGGAGAGTGTCCGTGACAATCCTTTCCTGGAAACAATGTTCCTCATCTGCTCTAGGCTGGGTCTAAGGTTTGTCCAGACTCATGCTCTGGAGACTTAGACTCTGGTGTGAAGGGCTGAAGAAGAAGTGAGCCCTGAAGCTTCGAAAGAGGAAAGCAGGTAGAGAGGCTTTTGTTAGGGGAAAAGTAAGATGGCTGGAGAAAGCATCTTTCCAGGGCCACAGGCACGACTACTAGACCCAGTGTTTCTCTCTCTCTCTCTCTCTCTCTCTCTCTCTCTCTCTCTCTCTCTCTCTCTCTCTCTCTCTCTGTGTGTGTGTGTGTGTGTGTGTGTGTGTGTGTGTGTGTACGTACAGGGGGGTCATCAGTATTTTCAGTCAGTTTAACATTTGCTGAACCTTTATGAAAACACACATAAAAGAAGTTGAAAGACTTACTCTAAATTCTCTACCAGTTCACCCTCCACCAACTAACTCCATAAGCTATAGGCCCCAGCTATTACTGCCATCCCTGGCTCCCATTCCACAAATCCCATAAACCATAAAGTGAGCAGAATTGCTCAGAGTTTAGATCTGTTTGCACTGGAGAGAAAGGACCATAAACCCCAGTGATCATGGCTTGTGACATTGCCAGGGTGGGAGAAAATGATGAGGGTCACCCTCTGCACTAAGGAGAAAGGGCCATAAACCCCAGTGATCATGGCTTGTGACATTGCCAGGGTGGGAGAAAATGATGAGGGTCACCCTCTGCAGTAAGGAGAAAGGACTACCCAGCTGGATGAGGTCAGTGGAAGCACAAACTACCTCTTCCCCAACCCCACTACCCCCAAGAAACCATTTTTGAATCTGCTCATAAACATTTTGGAGAAAAGATAGGCTGATAAAAATAATGTGGTCCGTAATCAAATTATTTTTGGAGGAAGTCTCCAAATAGCAGGACCTTGTCCATAAAGGTGATATTACTTTGTGTAACTCTTTCTCTTGTCCTGTTTAATTTTATCATCTCTGCTATAAAATGAGGTGCAAGAAATGCTGAATAATTCTAGTAGTGACAAGAATATTTACAGCTTGGCAAGTGTTTTCAGTTTTAATTTTTTTGGAAACCTTTTGGCTTATTTTCCTGACTCGCACATTTGCAACTTGCCTGAAAAATATAAACATAAATTTGCTGAGCTTTCAGGAGAACTAATGACAAATGGTTGAAAATAAAAATTATGACAAATAAAGTTAAATGTAAGTGTCCAGTTTACTTAACACTTAAGCCAACCACTAGAAAATCTAGTACCTCACCAAATTTCCATTAATTTTTTTCCTTTGACTAGCAAGAAAAATGGTCAGATTTGCATGGGAATCTAGCCAAAAATCAGCTGAAGAATAATTCCTAAAATCACAAATTTATAACAAAAAAATTTCATCTTTATTATGCAGTGGAAGAGGGAGAGAACCTATTTGAATTTTTGTTTCTGCCTGTACAAACAGTAGATTTGTACTGTTTTGTACAGGCAATGTTTCCTTGTGTGAGCCTTCTAACTGAGTCAGGAGTAGAGGCAGCATGCTGTAGAAATCAATCAATGGTATTTACAGAGCGCTTACTATGTGTAGTGCCTGGGGGAGTACAATGCAACAGAGTTGGTAAATACATGGATTTAGGGTTTAGAGAAGTTTGATTCCAGTCCCAGCTTTGGCCTTTGCTTGCTTTGTGATCTTGAGCAATCACTTGGTTTATCAATGGCTCCATTTCCTAAGACGTAAACTTGAGGAAAAAAGTCTGTCTTTTTCTACCCCACAAAATGTTGTGAAGATTAAAAGAAGTTATAGGAAACAGCTATGTGGAAACCATATCACATCAATGCATTAGTGTTATTAGTTTTATTATTGAGAAGCGGCATGGCTTAGTGGAAAGAGCATGGCATTGGGAGTCAGAGAACATGGGTTCTAATCCCGGTTCTGCCACGTATCTGCTGGGTGACCTTGGGCAAGTCACTTCACTTCTCTGTGCCTCAGTTACCTCATCTGGAAAATGGGGATGAAGGTTGTGAGCCTCACTTGGGGCAAGCTGATTACCTTATGTCAACCCCAGCACTTAGAACAGTGCTTGGCACGTATTAATCACTTAACAAATACCATTATTATTATTATTATTATTATTATTATTATTAGTGAGAGTTGCTGTCCAGGTATACTAATAGATATCAGTCAACCAGTGGTATGTATTGACCACTTACCAGGTACAGAGTGCTTGTACTAAAGGCTTGGAATAGTTGGTAATCACATCTGCCTTCAAGGAGCTTTATAGTCTCCATCAGAAACTTTCTGTGATAAGGCTGGGGCCCATCCTGGCAACCATTCATTTAGTGCTGCCACTGAAGTCCTTCGTCTAGAGAAACTGTATGGCCTAATGGAAAGAGAACAGTCCTGGAAATCAGCTCTGTCATTTGTTTTCTGCATGATCTTGAGGAAGTCTGTGCTTACTCTGAGAAACCATACTTCAATTTCTTCATGTATGATATTGGAATATAATTCTTAATCTTGCACCTAATTAGACTGTGACCCCCATGTGGGACAGGAACTGTGTCTGACCTCTAATCCAGAGCAAATCACATAGTAAGTACTTAACATAGACAATAAGTGTTATCATTAGATAGTCCAATATATAATGATGCTTCTTGATCATGCACTGTTTTTCCTCTTCCACCCAAACTGACAATTCCTAATCTCCTCCAAACCCTTAATCATTTTGATTGTTCTTCTCTGATCCTTCACTGTATACTACAAAATCCATTTGAGTGGTATACACAGTATTCTAGGTGAAGCCATATAATGGTTTGGAAATTGCTCTGTCATTGCTAGCTGTCATCTTTAAATGATGTATTATGTGTTACTTATTTATTCATATTAATATATGTCTACCCCTCTAGACTGTAAACTCATTGTGGGCATGGAACATGTCTGCTAGTTGTATTGTACTGTAGTCTCCCAAGCTCTTAACAAGTACAGTGCTCTGCACATAGTAAAGGTTCAATAATACAATTGATGATTGATTGATTGATCCTGGGAAATGATTAAATTTTTTAGTTTATTCACCTATTTTGACATCCACCCCAACACCCACCTAGCTTTACAATTCACCTGTCTTTCCCACTCACTTATCCCAATGTCCCAACCCTTCAATGAACCTCTGTTCCTCTAATGGGCTTCCTTCCCTTTCCCTAGTTCCCTCAAGCCCGAGACCAGCACTCCAAATCATTGTACCCACCTGTCTTCTTTTTAAAATAGAACTGGTCCTGTTCCAAGCTCCACCCTATTCCTGTCACTACAGTCCCTTCATAGCCCAGCTCCACTCCCATTCCTGATACCTTTGGGACACTGGGACAAGACATGGGCAGGCTCTACCATTTGTCTGCTGTGTGACTTTGGCAAGCCACGTAACTTCATCTGTAAAATGGGAATTAAAACTGTGAGCTCCATGTGGAAGATATTCCATGTCCTACCTGATTAGCTTGTATGTACCCCAGCACTTAATAGAGTGGCTCAATGGAAAGAGCCTGGGCTTTGGAGTCAGAGGTTATGGGTTCAAATTCCAACTCTACTAATTGTCAGCTCTGTGACTTTGGGCAAGTCACTTAACTTTTCTGTGCCTCAGTTGCCTCATCTGTAAAATGGGGATTAAGACTGTGAGCCCCCCGTGGGACAACTTGATCACCCTGTAACCCTGTAAGTGCTTAGGACAGTGCCTTGCTCATAGTAAGTGCTTAATAAATGCCATTATTATTATTATTAGAGTGCCTGGCACATAGTAAGCACTTAACAAATGCCATTAAAAAGGGGGGGGTGCAAGATAAGAACCAGTATGTTAGAGTGGCATATTCCCCCCAGCTTTGTGGTCATCTCCCAGGCCACTTTATCTATTTTCCCCTCCCTGTCGTGATTCCATTTCCTGCTTTGGGAGACCCAGGGAGTGGATGCTGCACCCTAGATCCAAGCAACTAAAACAGCAGTCCACTTGAATGTTCTGGTATTTCAATGTGCAAGTATGGGCCAGCTCTTACAGTACATCAGAGCCAGCATTCCTAGGAGGCAGGAGGGCCCACAATGATTAATGTTCACATTTCCAATATTCTACTAAAGATTTGGAATCGAAATTTAAAATGTAAATATCCCTCTAGATGCCTAGAGTGTATTTATAATAAGGACCTTGAAAATATGAAAATATAATTCGCATGATAGTCAGTTTAAATATACTTTATTGGTCATTGAAATGTGCTCCGGACAAACCACTGCACAAATGACAACACATCTTTACGTGATCGATAATAAAGATTACACCCGCTTGATTATTTTCCATCCTCAATGGACCCTGACCTGCTACTTCAATACAACATTTTCACATTTTATGTTTCCTTACATGGCACTTCATAGAGGAAAATGAACTATTAATTATTCTGAGCACTCTTTTACCATGGCTTTCATAACAACCTCACTTCACATTTACACAACATGGCTTTTTAAATGCAAATAAAGCTCCTTAGTTTCCTATGATGTCTTCTCAAGCAATAGAAGTGATTAGATGTTGGCATTCTCACTGGCATACTTCTGACAAGCTGATTATCCCCTCTGTGCTTGCAACACTCACAGCCTGTAATAAGGAAGAGGCTGAACATCCTAGGGGCCACTCATTTTCCCATTTTGCTTTCTGTCGGAGATGGTGAAAGTTAGAACCCTTCAATTGTACCCTTTTATGTCAGTTAAAATTATGGCCAAATTCATTTTTCCCACAGAATATAATTGAGATATAGGCAATGATGCCAAGAAACTCAGAGCATTTTGTTCAAAGGTCAGATTAGTTTCTTGCTCTGCACACCCACTAAATCAAAGGCTTTCTGATTTTGTTTCTTGCCTGGGAAATACTAAGGTCCCCCTGCCAAATACACATGTTATTCTTACATTTCCCAATAGTGTTCTGTCACTGTGTATCCATTTACTACAGTGTTACCATGACATTTTGCTTTATCAGTCTTAGCTCTAGGACACATAAACTGTGAAAAGAATCTTAAATATAAACATCTTTCTTTTTTCTGAAAAATGTTTTATCACACCACATTGGTAGAGAAGTGATATGAGAAGAGGTCTTCAAAAGAATTTGCACTCTGAATGAATGAAACACAAAGCAATTTCAGGGCATTTTGAAATATTGGTAAAATTGAGTGTTAAATTTGTATATAAATAAGCATATCAGACATAAAAGATGCAGGCAGATTGATTGAATAACAAAAAAACCTTTTGAGTATCCCTTTTGTGCAAAGCACTAAATTTGGCACTGGGGAATAATTATGAAAGAGAAAACTAAGCACAGTGAATTCAAAAAATAATGGACAGTTATCAATTGCATTGGGTAAAGATCTGTAACAAAAAGGCTCTTAAGAGAAGCAGCAGAAACAAACATCAATCATTTCCCAAAGGAAAATAATTTCTGTAGCTAGAGTGGTTGGGTTATTGAGAATATGAGATTAATTCTGAAAGACATTGTAAATGAGATAGGTCTTAAGTAAAATTTTGAAGACAGAAGCGATGTACTTTGACAGAAAGTTTGCGGGATTGTACCCATTTAGTACAGTGTGTGGCACATAGTAAGGACCCAAAGGCTATAGGTATTATCTCTATGGGATAGTCTAAACAATAACTAGGTAATGACTGATGCATGGTAGACAGACATTTTTCTTAGGTCTTTTATCTTTTTTTTGTTGTTTCTTTGAATTCTTAATTCAAAATCTCTGTCTTCTGGAGGAGTGGGGAGATGGAAAGGCATTTTTCAGGGGATGAGAGTATACTTTTTTAACTGAGATCAAAATTGGAATGTTCACATTCAAGCTAAAGCCACCTTTTTAGAATTGTTTGCTAGGTCCCCCCCACCCCCACACACACACACACAAAATGTAACACTAAATAAACCTAATGTATTCAAATAACTGATTGTGGCTTCCAAGGAAACATTTGGTGATTAGCAGATTACACCAAATGTAATGGACCTGAGGACTGATTAAATTTAGCTTCAGTACAGAGGCTCCAGAGTTTATGAATCAACCAAGAGTAAGTCAGGGAATTTTTCATAGTGTCTGTACTTACACTTTTCAGTTTAAACCTTCAAACATTGAATTCTGAACAGTATTATTTAAATTCAAATGAAGATTGTTTAATCAAATCATCTAGGGAGATTCTATTCCATCAAAATTTGGACAGTCTAAGGATAGAAATAACTAATACTGAGAAAGAGGAAAGCCCTCAGATTTCTGGATTTCTAAATGTTAAAAATTTAACTTTTAGTATTTGGAATTTAGGGCTTTGTTTTGGATTAATAAATTGATCCTTTAAGGTTTTAGCATGAAGACTAAAAGTGCTAAAGAATAATGTATTTTTAGGTGCCTACACTGAACTGAAAGATCTACCTTTATTTGCTACTAAAAAATTTTGCAACATTTGAACAGTAAATATGGAGAAATAATGGCTTATTTCTTATTTAATTGATAATGGTATTTGTTAAGTACTTATTATGTGCCAGGCATTGTACTAAGCGCTGGGGTGGATACAAGCAAATTGGTTAGTTAGACACAGTCCCTGTCCCACGTGGGTCTCACAGTCTTAATCCCAATTTTACAGATGAGGTAACTGAGGTCCAGAGAAGTGAAGTGAATTGCCCAAGGTCACACAGCAGACAAGTGGAAGAGCTGGGATTAGAACCCATGACCTTCTGACTCCCAGGTCCATGGTCTATCCACTAATAATAATAATAATAATAATAATGGCATTTATTAAGCACTTACTATGTGCAAAGCACTGTTCTAAGCGCTAGGGAGGTTACATGGTGATCAGGTTGTCCCACGGGGGGACTCACAGTCTTAATCCCCATTTTACAGATGAGGGAACTGAGGCCAGAGAAGTTAAGTGATTTGCCCAAAGTCACACAGCTGATAAATGGCAGAGCCAAGATATGAACCCATGACCTCTGACTCCAAAGCCCGTGATCTTTTCCACTGAGCCATGCTGCTTCTCAACTGAAGCCAAATTAATATTCATTCAGTTCATTCAATCATATTTAGTGAACGCTTACTGTTCTGCAGACCACTGTACTAAGGACTTGGGAAAGTACAATACAACAATAAACATACACATTCCCTGCCCACAGTGAGATTATAGTATAGAAGGCAGTAGACAGATATTTAATATAAATAAATAAATTACAGCATAAGTGCTGTGGGGCTGGGATGGGGGAAGAACAAAGGGAGCAAGTCAGGGTGATCGAGAAGGGAGTGGGAGAAGAAGAAAGGAGGGGCTTAGTTAGGGAAGGCCTCTTGGAGGAGATGTGCCATCGATAATTATTTGAATTGGGGGAGAGTAATTGTCTGGAGGATTTGAGGAGGGGGGGTGTAGGATGTTCCAGACCAGAGGCAAGATGTGGGCAAGGGATTGGTGGTGAGATAGGCAAGACTGAGATAAATGAGAAGGTTAACATTAGAGGAGCAAAGTGTGCAGGCTGGGTTGTAGTAGGAGAGGAGATATGTGAGGTATGAGTAGGCAATGTGATGGAGTACTTTTAAGCCAAAGGTGAGAAGTTTTTGTTTGATGCTGAGTTAGATGGGCAACCACTAGAGTTTTATGAGGATTGGGGTGACTTGTTCTGAACATTTTTGTAGAAAAATGATGTGGGCAGCAGAGTGAAGTATCGACTGGAGTGAGGAGCGAGAGAAGGCTGGGAGGTCAGCAAGGAGGCTGATGCAGTAAACCAGGTGGGATAGAATGAGTGATTATGTTAATGTGATAGCAGTTTCGATGGAGAAGAAAAGGCAGATTTTAGTGATGTTGTGAAAGTGGGACTTTAGGACATATTATGAAGTTGCTTCTCTAAAAATGTGTTAGAACTGTAGTAAATACAGCATCTCTGTGCATCCATTTTTCTTTATTAATCAATCAGTGGCATTTACTTAGTATGGGAATTATCTAAATTACGCCAATAAATTGAATATTTTTGAAACATAGGCTTTGTTTGTAATTAATTTTTTTTTGTATGTAGCATTGCCTTCCAAGTTTGCTGCAGAAAAATCTGTATCTTAAGAACCCATAGGTTTGTATAATACACAAGGAGTAGGTTTGGCAACAACAACTTTATCATGCATTTGCTTATCCTCTTTCATGATTTTGTTAAATTCTTGAATTGGCCAAGAACAGCCCCTATTCCAGAGTCTAACCTTTCACTGCATTTAGCCAGGCCAGAGCACTCACGGGATATTAAAAAAAAAAGATTGTTACAACATTGGAAGACATCTAATAACGTTATGAGAGCTTCTTTTCTTTAGCTAATAAATTTTATATCCAAAACCTCTGGCAGGTATCTTGAAACTGAGCCCCATTCTGCTGAAGGAGAGAAGGAAAGTTATCTCCAACCATGGTGGGGAGGAGCTTGAGCTGTTCATGGAGCATATATGGATAGAAGCTGGTGGAATTAGTCCTCCCACTATGGATAAGGTACACTTCCCTTGGGCCCATATTTCTGACTTCAGACCTTCAGAAAATTTACAATGGAAGATTTCACTTGCCTGGACTTGTGAATTCTTTCTAGTCTTCTCTGATTACTAATCAATTTACATAGGTACAAATCAGATGTTATTTCCTCAAGGTCCATATTTAATGGAAACATTCAGTGGTACTTATTTGAGAATTACTGTGTGCAGAACACTGCACTTGGGAGAATACACTACTAAAACAGAGTTGTAGACATGATTCCTGCCAACCAAGAGCTCAGAAGAAGACTTTATTTCCATGATCCCTGCATGGACATAATATCCTCTAGGTACAGATATTTGGAAGAGAAAAATTATAATGACATTGATAATTGTTGCTACTTCCAGAGAGGTATGTCAAATGTCAAGCAGCAGTTCATTCTAGGTCATGCATTTGTATTTGCACATGCCATCACATATCCGGTTGGGGTGCTTTCCTCAGAGACTTCTAGATAGGTTCTGAGATAATCTGAGACTGTGAACACATTACGTTAAAAATATATATATATTTTATTTGTCTGCACAGGTTCATTGTCACAAATGTGTTTGTAATATGTATCTTAGCCCAACCAAGATGCATTAATTAGGAAAATCTTCCCAAAAATTTTATTTGTCTCATGTCTCACTGAAAAATATTATTGAGGTGGGAAAACATAACTATCATCAATCGTATTTATTGAGCACTTACTGTGTGCAGAGCACTGTACTAAGCGCTTGGGAAGTACAAGTTGGCAACATATACTTTGTATATGTACTATACTACTTTGTATAGTGCCCCATTGTAGCAGCTCAAATACTGTTGATTTAAAATTCCCCTGATCAATCAATGGTATTTAGTGAGTACTTACTGTGTCCAAAGCACTGTATTAACTGCTTAAGAGAGCGCAGTGCCATAGTGTTTGGTGGACATGATTGCTGCTCACAGGGAGCTTAGAATCTATAGGAGGAGACAGACATTTAAATAAACTACAGAGAGGGGATATGGTAGATTAAAGGCTATGTAGGTAAGTGGTCTGGGCTTTGTTTCAACTTTGTTCTTTGTTTCAGCTTTGTTGTTGTCTCTTGTTTTGCAAACCAAAGGCCCTTTTTTCAGATGGTACTGAGTTAGGTTGCCACCTTAAAATAATGTGGACATTTGCTAAGTGTTTTCCTTGTGTTAGTAGAAACAAAGTTATATGTTTAGATACAGTTTCTGATCCATAGGATCAGAACTAACCGCTGTGTTACAGATGAGAAAACAGAGGTCCAGAGAGTTAAGTAACTCACCTTAGGTCACACAGTAGACCAATGATAGAGCTGGACTAGAACCCCAGTTCCCTGAATCCCCTTGTATAATAACAACTTGCAGTCCCAATATACAAATGGTAGCATTTGGATAATCAGCATAGATTGTTAGTTAATTAATTAATAATGATACTTGTTAAGCCCTTACTGTCTTTCAAGTGCTGCTCTAAGCTCCAGAGTAGATACAAGGCAATCAGGTTGGACACAGTCCCTGTCCAACATGGGCTTAATACTCTTAATACCCATTTTACAGATGAGGTAATTTTGGCACAGGGAAGTTAAGTGACTTGCACAGGGTCACACAGCAGACATGCAGCTGAGCAGGCATTAGAACCCAGGTCCTTCTGTGACTTCCAGGGCCATACACTATCAACTAAGCCATGCTGCTTCTCAATTGGAAAATAATTCCTTCACTGAATGAGTCATGTAGAACAATTTTGTAGGAACCCAAGGTAAAAAATGCATCACTTTTTAATACTGTGGTGAAAAGCATACAGGAGATACTTGATAAACATCAATCACAAAAAGCAATTGAGTCAGACCTTCCAAGTTCTGAAAGGATTGGAGAGAGGATGTTGAGAAGCTGTTTTTGAATAGGATTGCTCATTTTGGCCACTATTGAACAGTGGCACAAAGATTTACAGCTTCAATATACATGAATAAGATTATATAGAGTAGTCCTTTGGTTCATCAGTAACACTGCTGTTGCTAAAACTGCATCCATGAAGGTGAGTCTCTTTGAGAAGTGATTTCTTGCATACTTGTACACTTTATCCATGAAAATGTTAGTGTGACATTCTGACTTTCTGCCATTCAGGTAAACAAAAATTCAGCATCAAGATTTGAGGGATAAGTTATTTTCTCCAGCCACCAGGGCATGTGGTTGAATTTTTTAGCTACTTATATCGATATATATCTCTCTATATATAGGTATAGATATATATCTATATAATATATATCTTGATCCTAATGCTTCCCCTTTATTTTAATTTCTGTTCGTCTGACTTCGACGGTAAATACCGTGTCAACTCACGCTGATGGAGATTGTTTGATTATGATTAAATAAATGCATAGTTGATACAGAAGTGTTTCAGTCACAATTGAAAAGATTCCCAAAATGCTTTAGAGGAATGCCCACAAGCAGGATTAAACAACAGAGAAGCAGCATTGCCTAGTGGATAGAGCTTGAAAGTCAGAATGACCTGGGTTATAATCCCAGATCTACCACTTGTATGCTTTGTGACCTTCAGCCTGTCACTTAACTTCTCTTCTCTGTACCTCATCTAAAAAATAGGGATTAAGATTGTGAGCCCCATGTGTGGATTGTGTCCAGCTTGACCAACTTGTATCTACCTCAGTGCTTAGTAGAGTGTATCACACATAGTAAGCACTTAAGGAATACCATAAAAAATGAGGATTGAAAGAGAGGGTGGAGATGAGGATAATACGATGATTATTCAGAGACAGTGAGGGTGAAGGTGTTGTAACCTGTGATGAGATAGTTCATTGGAGATGAGGATTTGGGAGGGACATATTGAGTTTAAGAATTAGGTAGAACACTCATGAGGAAAGGTCCAGTAATGCGAGATTGTAGAAGAGATGAAATGTTGAAACTAGCGAAGTAGATTTGGAAGACATCTGATTGGAGTGCATAGTAAAAGCCATGGGAATGATTGAGCTCACCTCTACTCAGGGATAAAGTGCAAAGCAACACGAGCAGGGGTCCCAGAACAGAGCTTTGTAATAATCCTCAAATACAGGGGATAAATACAGAGGAAGAGACAGCAAAAATGAAACTGACCTCAAGGAAATCAATGTCTGAAAATTAACTTTGATTTAGGGAAAACTACAGGAAGCAAACATCCCCACTCCAAAATTTCATAGCCACAAGAAACAGTGTAGCCTGGGTCATCACTCACTGGTTAATCACATTTCCAAATCGTCCAACAGGACAACTGTGTGGCATAGCAAAATTAAAATCACCTGAGCCAAGATAATGAGATGCTTAAATGGTGTTTCATCTCTTTTCAAAGTCAAGAAAATAAACATGATTCATCAAAATATAATGCACTCGAGTTTATCTTCAGAGCATGATGCTGACAGTGCAAGGCAGTAAACATAGTATACTTTCACAGAATTTTCCTTTCAGTTAACCTTAGAATATACATGATTTGAAATTGACCCAAATAGGAAGGGAAAGAGGGTTCATCATAGTTTTTTAATTCAGTTGTCCATTCTTAGTGCATTATTCATACATTTTATGACATCTTGAAAATGTAACAGAAAGTTTTTGTTCAGTTAGAATCTCGATTCAGATTTAACTACCACAAACTGAGTAACATCAAGTTTTCTCCTTACCAAGAGTGAACTTTTGGAACCAGATGCTGCCATTTGGAAGAAAAATGTGCAAATTTACAAATTTCAACACATTCTTTTTTCACTGCAGCATAAGGGCCTCAGAACTTATACAAGAATCTGCCTTCTCACAAATGCAAATGTTCTGGTGTGATAATCAGATTGTAAATCTACACTTTAGAAAATACATGCCTAGTGTTAAGATGGCATTCACCACAGGATTCAATGTTAGTTGCAGAAAATGCTCTTTAAACTTTTGTACTCAATGGTAGAAATGAATGCTGGAAGTTTGAGGTCCAGATTTTGTGGCCACTGTGGGTGCTAAATATAATTTTAATAAACATGTATTTTCCCTGAAGATTCTTATATAAATTTGTTACAAAGTTGGGCTCTAGTCTATTTTGAAGTAGGCAGGAGTTTCTCTATGTGTATGTTTAAAATAATTATTTTTTTTCAAAGTGTTTTCTCATCCTGACCTGGTGTCAGGTACTCTGTTTAAAGCATCTTGGATTTATTAAGTGGAGTATGAACTTGGGAAAATTTGGATCCAATCATAAAGAATAAATTAAATATTATATGAACAAACCATTTGTATCATTCCTTACATTGTTTTCTTTACCAACTAGGCGTGATTCACAGTGAGATTTACATACAAACTGATATTGTCCAATGACAATGGTATTCTTAAATGATGTGAAAAATTAAATTATATTAAAATAATGGAAAATGATACTTTGGGTAGATACAGTTCTCCACTCCGGGAAAGTGGAATGCTTGGGAGAGGACAGTACAACAGAGTAGACATGTTCCCTTCGCACAATCTGTTGTACTCTTCCAAGTGCTTTTTACAGTGCTGTGCACACAGTAAGAGCTCAATAAATACTATTAACTAATTGAATAGAGTCTACACATCTCTACACAGATGGCTCTATAAATCTGTATTTCCAGTCCAACGTCTCTCTTTCTCTGCTGTCTAGTGTTTCCTACTACCTTCAGGATATTTCTAGACTGTGAGCCCATTGTGGGGAAGGATTGTCTCTCTGTTGCTGAATTGTACTTTCCAAGCACTTAGTACAGTGCTGTGCACACAGTAAGTGCTCAATAAATACGATTGAATGAATCTCTCCTGGGATGTCTTGCAGAATGCCAGATTTACATATCCAAAACAGAAATTCTTATCCCCCCCCCTCACCAAACACTTTCCTCTCCCCAATTTCCCATTTTAGACAACAATTTTGGCATTGTCCTTGACCATCTCTGTTATTCAACTAGCTAGCTCTCTTCCTCCCTTCAAGGCCCTGCTGAGAGCTCACCTCCTCCAGGAGGCCTTCCCAGACTGAGCCCCTTCTTTCCTCTCCCCCTCGTCCCCCTCTCCATCCCCCCGTCTTACCTCCTTCCCTTCCCCACAGCACCTGTATATATGTATATATGGTTGTACATATTTATTACTCTATTTATTTATTTATTTATTTATTTTACTTGTACATTTCTATCCTACTTATTTTATTTTGTTGGTATGTTTGGTTCTGTTCTCTGTCTCCCCCTTTTAGACTGTGAGCCCACTGTTGGGTAGGGACTGTCTCTATGTGATGCCAATTTGTACTTCCCAAGCGCTTAGTACAGTGCTCTGCACATAGTAAGCGCTCAATAAATACGATTAATTGATTGATTGATTCAACCGACATACTCAGCCAGTAACCAAATACTGTTGGGGAAACATAGACTGTGAGCCCACTGCTTTTAGACTGTGAGCCCACTGTTGGGTAGGGACTGTCTCTATATGTTGCCAACTTGTACTTCCCAAGCGCTTAGTACAGTGCTCTGCACACAGTAAGCACTCAATAAATATGATTGATTGATTGATTGAAACATGAAGCAAATACAGCTTTTGGGAAAGATATTCTCCATTTGTCAAATTTCTCAAGACTGGCTATCTTTGAAGCATTATATGCCCTTTCCCATGTATTTTAAACCTTCATTTCAAGCACTGCTAGTGAAAAGGGGGGTGAGGCACAGGAAGGAGGATTTGCTTTTGTTGTCCTATTTAGGGTTCCCCCTTACATTGGACTCCAGACCCACTACTCTCCCCCTACCAACCCCATCTCCCACAACTTCTGCATTTGCTACAGAAAAGGCAGGGGGGAATGATATTAGGAAGCTTGGGAAGCAGAGCACATGGTTCTGATCTTGCTAAAGAACTACTAGGTTCCCTAAAAGTTGTGCCACCCTGACAACAGTGTGAGTGAGTAAGACCTCCTAGTTATCTAAGGTGCTCACCCCTTCCCAACTCAGTGGCATATCTCCCCATCCTTAAAATCCTATAATGGTTGACCATTGAACTCCACATCAAACAGAAACTTATCACCATAGGCTTTAAGGTAACAGAAACTTAACAGCATAGGCTTTAAGGTACTTAATCAGCTTTCTCTCCACTACTTATGTATTTATATTATTTCCCGTCTCCCCACCTAGACTGTGAGCTCATTGTGGGCAGGGAATGTGTCTGTATGTTGTTGTATTCTACTCTCCCAAGTGCTCAATAAATACGATTGAATGAATGAATCATACCAAATTCATACAAATACACCTCATACCTCTAACACCAGTTTATTTATTGTGCCTCAATCTCATCTCTCTTACCACCTATCCCTTCCTTGTTCATATTCCTCCTCCTGCCTGGAATTCCCTCCCTCCCAGGTCTGTCTATGATTAGTAATAACCCATGGGGACCAGCTCCAACATTCAGAAGCCCCTGGTGGGATTAACCTCAATCAAGAATGATTCCTGGGTTGTGGACACTTAAATGATGAGCAGAAAAAGACTGTGAAAGGCTGCAATAGTTTGTCTGTGGGCCTTTCTCAGGGGGAATAAAACAACTGTGTAGAATCACACCAAAGCAACGTAGACAACACCCTGACCCCTCCAGAGATCACTCAGGGTATCATGTTATCATGGATCTTGGGGACCATGTCAACCTAGCAGATGAGATAATTATGAAGCCCATGCCAAATCATATTTCAGAGGCTGAGGCGGTAAGGCAGTATTGCCACCAACATTGCACTGGCCTTATCTCCATTTCTCCTCTTTTTATGTCAAAGAGGCACTGTGTCCTTTTGAAGATCATTCCATCAACCCCTCTCTTCAAAATCTCCAGTGATTGCCTATCCATCTCCTCATCAAACTCTTCACCAATGACTTTAAAGCCCTCCATCACCTCACCTCCTCCTACCTCATCTTGTTTCTCTCTTTCTTAAACCCAGCCAGCACACTTTGCTCCTCTGGTGCTAACCTTTTCACTGTACCTTGATCTTGCCTGTATCACCACCAACCCCTGGCCATGCCTTGCTACTGGGCTGTAACACCCTCCCTCCTCAAATTGGTCAATTACTGTACCCACCCTTCAATGCCTTACTGAAGACAAATCTCTAAGAGGCCTTCCCAGACCAAGCCCCACTTTTCCTCATCTCCCACTCCCTTCTGGGTCACCCTGACTCACTCTTTTTTCTCTTCCCCTCTCTCCCTGAACCACACCACTTATGTATGTAGCTGTAACTTTATTTATTTATATCTTTTTTTGTTTCTTTGTATTGATGTCTGTCTCTCCCACTTCGAGACTGTGAGCTCTTTGTGGGAAGGGATTGTTTCTCTTTATTGCTGCATTGTACTTTCCCAAGCACTTAGAACAGTGCTCTAGACAGGGTAAACACTCAATAAATACAATTGAATGAATGAATGAATGAAATATTTTATTATCAATCAATCAATTTATGAATTACTAAAATAAACCTATCATTTTTCCATGCTACTGAAAGGGATCATTAATATGAACAATGAAAACATAGATAATTTGTTCTTCACATTTCTGATATGACTGATACTATCCCATGGACATTAATGGGACCATGTTCCAACATCAGTTGCTCTTCTCTGTAACAGCTCATCCTCTCCCAAGTACATTACTTCTGTACAGGTAATTCATAAGCTTTACCTAATCAGTGGCTGTTGCTGACTTGAAAGCAATGTGAACACGAAAGGGATAGAAGAGAGGTAGAACCTCAGTGGAAGACAACAACTGCTCTACAATTGTCCCTAAAATGAAAGAAAACATTTCCACATCTCAGATGGAAATAGATATGACTTTTGCCAATAGATCATGAAAGAGTGAATGTTAGGGGTGTGGAAACTCTATAGGCCAGCAATCCTGTAGTGAGAACAAATTATAACTAATTAGGATTCTACTTATTTGCTCTTCAATATTAAGAAACTCTTTATGAGATGTAGGTAAAATCTGATTTTAGGAGAACATAGAAAAGAGACTATGCACTAGAGCTATAGACCAATTCAGTGTAGGATATTTGGACTTGCAAAAGTGAAAGCTAAATATTTGGAAATTTGGGGTACTGCTAGAGTCTTTTTATCTATGCACAAATTAAAATATAATTTTCATTAAAGCAAGATAATTTTTCTGAAAATCCTTTAAAATTGCTTTTCAAAATGCGATTGCCAAAGCAACTTTACTTATTTCCTAAATGTAATTTACATGCAAAATGGATAACATTCACAACATTCAGTTTGGTCACGTGATTGTTCAGTTTGTTAACACTTCAATCATCTAGCACCCATTTTTTCACTGTGCCCTGATCTCATCTAACATGCCAATGACCCCTTTGCCGCATCCTCCTTCTATCCTGGAATTTCCTCCCCCTCCATATATGCTAGACCACCACTTTCCCCACCTTCAAAGGCTTTTAAGGTCCAAGAGGCCTTCCCCAATTAAGTTTTTTCCCCTGGCTCCCTCTCCAGCTCTGTGTCATCTTTGCACTTGGATCTGTGATCTTAGGGCATTTGATATTCACCCCATCCAAACCCCACAGCACTTACAGAACATGGGCCTGAGAGTCGGAAGGTCATGAAACGTAATCCCAGCTCTGCCGCTTGGATCCTGTGCATCCTTGGGCAACTCGCTTAACTTCTCTGGGACTCAGTTATCTCATCCATAAAATGGGGATTAAGATTGTGAGCCATGTGTGGGACAGGGACTGTGTACAACCTGATTTGCTTATTCATTCATTCATTCAATTGTATTTATTGAGTGCTTGCTGTGTAGAGAACACTGCACTAAGTGCTTGGGAAGTACAAGTCGGCAACATATAGAGATGGTCCCTACCCAACAACGGGCTCACAGTCTAGATGGGGGAGGGAGATAACAAAACAAAACATTTAGACAGGTGTCAAAATCGTCAGAATAAATAGAATTATAGCTATATTCACATCATTAACAAAATAAATAGAATCGTAAATATGTACAAGTAAAATAAATAGAGTAATAAATGGATACAAATATACACAAGTGCTGTGGGGAGGGGAAGGAGATAGGGCAGAGGGAGGGAGTGGGGGCAATGTGGGGGGAAGAGTAGAGGAAAAGGGGATGCTCAGTCTGGAAAGGTCTCCTGGAGGAGGTGGCTTATATCAACTCCAGCACTTATTACTTATTAGCAATCCCTTAACAAAGACAACAATTATTAGTTATGAATATTATAAATTATAAAAAGTTGTTTATTTATATTAATGTCTATCTCCCCTTCTAGACCGTAAACTCGTTGTGGTCAGAGAATGCTACCTGTTCTTGAGTATTGTACTCCCTCAAGAGTGCTCTGCACACACTATAAAGCATTCAATAAATCCCATTACTGATGATGACAACGATGGTGATGATGTTTGAACTCCACAGTGAGATAGTATTAATTCACTCTTCTAATCATAAATCATTGATCTGAGTGGCAATGTGATTGCTCTTGCAGCCAGACATTCAGCATATGATTCATGATGGTTATTGATAAATTTCAATTGAACATACCAAGGGCAAATAAAGAACTATATAAACAAGAAATATGTTTGGCCAAGTGGATAGATAATGGACCACAGGGGAAGGACCTGGATTCTATTTGCGGCTCCACCATTGGTCTGCTGTGTGACCTGGGAAAATCGTTTCACTTCTCTGTGCCTCAGTTATCTATATAATGGAGTTTAAGACCATATACCCCTTGTGGAACAGGGACTCTGTCCAACCTGATTTGTTGTATTCACCCTAGTGATTAGTACAGTGCAAAGATAAATATGTTTTATGTATATAAATCATAGAAGTGGATCTATCAAGTGCCTGGGAGTGAATGTATCTGTGCACATGTGAATGGGTATGAATATATATGTACTTGTGTGTGTCCAGTGTATATATGGTATTTATATTTAAGATGGTATTTCAAGTAGGTGATATGCTAACCATTCAAGTAGCTGAAAAAATTGGTGTGATTGACAATCTGCCTCGAACTGTTTCCATATACAAGATACATTATTGATTCTTTGATGAGACAGTGTGTATTTTGGAGATTACCACTAGTATTTCTATCAATGGCATTTGTAACTACGGTATTTATTGAATGCTTAATGTGTGCAGAGTACTGAACTATACAAGAGAGAACTAGAACTGCTCTAGGAGAGCAGTTCTTCCAAGACAGTACAGTCTGTCTTCTAATAGCTCTCTGAATTGCACACTCCTCTGCTAAATTGTTTGAGACTATGCTTCTCTAGGTCTCTAAATGTTTTATTCTGCCCTTATCTTTGCCCAAATTTGAAATAGCTTGGATATCCAGCTACTTATATGTTATGCCAAGTATGCCAGGACCTCATTGTTGATAACTTTTCCTGCCATTTAATGCTGTGTATGATTTCTATATGACACAGATAAGCTACTCAAGAAGATGGATTTGTCTTCAGTAGCAGGTTCTGGTCTGACAGTCATGTCAAAGATTAGGCACCACAACAGATGTTATTTAATGCTGGCTAAATCCTGTCTTCCAACTTACTCTTACTTTGTTTCTAATATTGCAAATCTTTAAGTAAGTTTTCTACAATGCTTATCTTACATGATCAGTGATTGACTTGTCATCAACAAATGGAGCCAAAGATCTGCAATACGAGTTATAATCTATACAACTATATACATGGCATGAGCTCTCCTGTAGTTCTGCTCTCCCAGGATCAATCTCTCACCTCAAGATGGACGAAGGCCCCATTCTTCCCAACAGCCTTGGTCCACCTACTTTCTCCCTAATGGAGAAAGTAATGAGCCTAATGACTGGCTCAGCTAAGTATTTGCAGTTTCTTCAAGTAGGAACTCCGTGGACTGAATCTCCTTGTTTCCTCCTCCTTCTCCTAAGTGTAGGTACCAGAAGAAGTGATTATCACATTTGTCACATTTTAATGAATATTTCTCAAAAATGTTGTGATAAATCCAAAACACTTATCGCCAAGTGGTTACAGAGAAAATAGCTTAGATTTTGGACTTAAAAGTGATGTCAAAAATTATTTTGATAATATGCTTCATTTAGGTGTGCTAATTAGCTCATAAAGTTGAGCTAATTCTCTCCAAATCATAATTTGCCTAATGTTGAACCATATATGTGTTTTCTACTTGGATATTTAATTTTTATATGTGTACACATACTTCACTTTTTCCAATTTGAGGTCTTATTTAATGTGGCTTATTAAAATACTAAATTGTCAAATGTTTCCTTTCCGTTTTTAATCCTCATAAATACATTTAACAAGGGTTTCAAGATAAAGTTTAGTTGGCATAATTTTGGATTATAATGAGAGTTAAATATGAGATATAAGACAGTTCATTGTATACTTTGCCTCAAATATACAATCATATAATAACATATCAACCATTGTAAAACAATACATTTTCATTGATTGTCGAGTGGCACAATGCTGTATGAATATTGTGTCTCTATTTTAGATGATTGTTAGGCTTTATTGAAACTCCAATGTACAACTTATTATTGCAAATCAGATAAAATATTGTAACTAGAATTATCTTTTCTACATCATTTTGACACCTCAATCACATTCTTCATAATTACTCCCTTATAATTGCTTAATAAAATTATGTTTGTCTCCTGACAACATTTTCACTTTATTTTCCTCAGAAAAGAATTCATGGGGAAATAACCTTTCAGTGACCTTTCTAATCTGAGATATGGTGGATTATTATTCTCTAAATGATTTGTCTTTACATCCATATAAATTGGTTTGACATTAATAGTTTTTATTAAATTCACATTCAAGAAACAGGATGTTGCCTTTAGGTAGGGTTACTCTACTTGTTCTGTCTTAGCTGTCAAGTCATTTCCAACCCACAGTGACACCACAGACACATCTCCTCCAAAACGCCCTGCTCTCCATCTGCAGTCATTCTGGTACTGTATCCATAGAGTTTTCTTGGTAGAAATATGGAAATGGTTTACCAATACTGCCTTTCACTCAGTAAACTCAAGTCTCCACCCTCGACTCTCTACCATGCCTCTGCTGCCCAACTTGAGTGAGTTTTGCTTTTGTAGCAGAATGTCTTCCACTCGCTAGTCACTGCCCAAGCTAAGAATGGAATTGATAGGCCTCTGCTTGACTCCCCATTCCATAGTCGAGACTGGTAGCTTACTGGGAACTTTCCAGGTACAACCCTGAGAGGGGACTACTCTACTTAGGGAAGGGTTATTTTACTATTGTTCGAGTAAACATAGGTCTTTCAACAATTGCTAGTTCACATACAGGATAAGTATGGGGAACAACAACGGAGAGCTAGGGTAATTGATCATCCAGACTCCAGGCTTAGAAGGACCTACCTCCATACTCCCTGAGAAAGGGCAAATCCTTTTGGTATGGGATTTGGATGTGGAGGAGAATGCAACTACAGGATCATCTCTACTAAGAATGGCACAGAGTTGGAGATAGAAATCATTGCTCCATTGAACGCTCAGGGCTTGACCTTCCTGCTGATCAGGTTGATAATGATAATAAGAGGAAGTAGTATTCAGGCTGGCATACTACCTAAAATTCTGTCATGGGCAAAGAAAGTTACACCCATAGTGCAGTTCTTCATGGAATCACACATCTATCAATTAATACTTAACAGAATTCTTTGCTTTAATTTTCACCATCTATTCTGAGAATCAGCATGGTTTAT
Source organism: Tachyglossus aculeatus (assembly GCF_015852505.1). NCBI lineage: Eukaryota > Metazoa > Chordata > Mammalia > Monotremata > Tachyglossidae > Tachyglossus > Tachyglossus aculeatus. Next base: position 118,585,592 of record NC_052067.1, read on the forward strand.
CAGAGGGAACATGGGCTTGGGAATCAGGGGATGTGGGTTCTAGTCCCAGCTCTGACACTTGTCTGCTTTTTGACCTTGGGCAAGCCACTTAACTTCTCTGTGCCTCAGTCACCTCATCTGTAAAATGGGGATTAAGACTGTGAGCCCCATGTGGGACAATCTGATTACCTTGTATCTACCCAAGCTCCTAGAAAAGTGTTTGGCACATAGTAAGTGCTTAACAAATGCCATAATCATTATTATTATTATTATATGTACTTCAGGGTACTTGGGCTGAATTTTTAAATTACTACAGTGAAACAGAGATTGGCCATTAGTAAACTCCGTAAATGGAGAGAAACAATTTATATATGTTGAAGTGGTTATATTGTGCACCTAGAGAAACATGTCGGTTGAACTATTGACTTTGTTGCTTTTAGAGTCTGTAACTGTCTTTGAGATGGCCTCATGGCATTATGATCTTCCCCAAGCTTTGACACTTCATTCTCTAACTGGCGCAGAGCTAGGAGCAGCTTAGAGAGACCAGAGAGAAATGGACATTTATTTGGAGGAGACTTAGCGAGTTGGGGTATGGTGAAGCACTGGTCAAATAACATGACCCAGGGTCCAATTCAGCCTTGGATCTTGTGGTGACACTTGTTAACAATTTAAAATAGCTGATCTCTTTCTACAAATAATTCTACTCCAATTATTTTAAATGTGCTATCTTTATTATGTTGTCACTGTCTCTTTCTCTGGATATGGTCAATGTTAGGACTCATTTGTTATGTGGAATCAATAAATTCTATGTTTGTTCCAATTGTATGTGCTTGTCAGGTGCTCTGTACCTAAGAGTTTAAGTGTTAGTAACCATTAGGTTTTTAAATAATTCAGCTTTGTAGTAAAGGGATAACTTAAATGATTCAAATTAAATTGAATTAAGGCTCATTTGCAGTATCACATTTTAGGAAAGATTAAGTGCTCCCCTTCTACTGCACACCCACTCCAAGATTACTTAAAATCGTAGCAGCCAAGATGAGTTATAGCTGAAGGTAATGAATAGCTATGTCTGATCTGTGTGATCCATTACCATGCCAAATGCATTTTGACCATAGGAAGCTCTTATACACAACTTAGGGATGGAAATATCTCAAAGCATTCCAAAGGATTTGGATTATGTAGTAGAACCCTCCTCCCACAGTCCTCCTCCTTTCAGGCTTTGTCATTTCTCAGATGATAGCTCTTTTATTTCTTTGCTGCAGGTTTGCAAACTCTATTTATTTGTTTTAGAGTGAATGCCCCCCCACCACACACACCCTTTCCACTGACTAACATTTCTAGGTTGATAGTACCATAGCAATAACCAATGGAAATTGATAATTCCTTTAAAGTGCCTTAAAAATATGAATCAAGTTCACTTTCTCCAATAGGGAGAATTAGTGTTATCTCCCTCTTACTGATGCTAAAATTGAAATAAAAAGCTTAGAGCATAGTAACAGTAATAATATTTGCTGTGTATCAAGTGCTTACTATGAAAAAAATTTTGTTAAATGCTGAGGTAGAAGCAACTAATCATATCAGATAGAGTCAGCACATGGCCCACTTGGGGCTACAGTGTAAGAGGGAAGGAATAACATTCAATTTTACAGAGGAGGAAACAGAGACACAGAGAGGTTGAGTTGGTCAATGTCATATAGCCGGCATGTGGCTCAACTAAGATTAGAACTCAAATCCTCTGATTCCCAGTACAATGCTATTTTTTCTACTAGGCCACACTATCTATGAAGGCACAGGGTGAAACAGTACATAATATAGGAACACTAGTTTTCCCAAGATTACCCAAAATGTAATTTTCTAGTTTTCCCATATACAAATGATTGTAACCAAAAAGAGAACTAGAGTAGTGAGGAATAAAAGTTACATATGGCTTTGATCCTATGGAGTTGAAGTCATATTTAGAAATTCTTAAAATACAATCTGGAGGAAAGGGCTGTCTTACATACGGTATGTAAAATATCCATATGTGAATTTATGATTTAAGCAGATCATTTCCCAATCCTTTGTCCTGCTGCATTTCCCATGGGCTCATAGTCCTGAGTTCTATAACTCCAAAATTGAGCCTGACCTGGATTGTGTTAGGGATAGGGCAAGGGATCTATCACTTTCATGCTGCCATTATGGAGATCTGGCCTTATCTGGCCCTATCCTGCTGGAGAGGAACTGTCAGAGGCACAGAGACTGTACACCTATAGCAGCATACCGGCATTGGGAAGGCTCAGATCAATTAATCAATTATATTTATTTAGCACTTATTCTGTGCAGAGTATTGTAACAAGCACTTGGAAGAGCACAATATAACAGAGTTAACACATTCCCTGAAAACAATGTTTGCAGCCTAGGGGGGAGAAAGACAATAATATAAATAAATGAATTATACATATTTACATGAGCACTGTGAACTGAGGGTGGGGTTAGTTAAGAGTACAAATTCAAGTGCAAGAATAATGTAGAAGGTAAGAGGAATAGAAGGGTTAGTCACAGAAAGCCTCCTGGAGGAGATGTGCTTTTAATAAGGTTTTGAAGGTGGGGAGAGGGATCATTTGTTGCACTTGAAGGGGAGTGGAATTCCAGTAGAGGCAGGATGTGGACGAGTGGTCGGCAGTGAGTAGAATTAGATACAGGAACAGTGAGTAGGACCCCTCTCAGGTTCACACTTGAAGACTTTCCAGTACTTTATTATTCTCGACTATGGGATGGAGAGTCAAGGAGATGCATACTCATTCCATTCCTAGGTTGGCCAGTGGTTAGTGAGTGGAAGGCAATCTGCTGCAAGTCAAAACTCACCTGTGCTGGGCAGCAGCAGCATGGGTGAGAGTGGAGTGCAGATACTCAAGTTTACTGTGTGGAAGAAGGCACTGGTAAACCACTTCCACATTTTTACCAAGAAAACTCTTTGGATAAACTACCAGAACAATTGTAGATAAAGGTGGGGCATACAGGGAGAGATGTGCCCGTGGTGCTGTTATTGGTCGGAGATGACTCACCAGCATAAGATAAGAGCAGTGAGTAGGTTATCATTAGACGTTTGAGGAGTGTGGGCTGGGTTGTAGTAGGAAATGAGAGAGATAAGTTGTGGCAAAGTGAAACAAACAATAACTAAATGGTTTTGTAGAAAAATGATCTGGTCAGCAAAGTATGAGTGGAAAGATGGAAGTGATGAGAGACAGGAGTCATGGAGATCAGCAAGGAGGCTGATGCAGCAATCAAGGTGGGATAAGAGAAATGCTCGGGTTAACATGATAGCAGCTGGGAGGGGAAAGGGGACAGTTCCCCTATGTTGTGAAGGTTGAAACGACAGGATATGGTGATAGGCTGAATACATGGGTTAAATGAGAGAGATTAGTGAAGGATAACACCAAGGTTGTGGGTCTGTGAGAAGAGGGGGAGGCAGGTCAGGGAAGGGCGCCCGCGGGCTGGGAGGCGAGCCCCATCGCACCGCACCAAACTTGCTCCTGTTGGGGCGATCGAGAGGCCTGGTGCGGGTTTATCATTACATGAGAATGTATACGATATATATATATATATGATATATATATCATACAATAATATTCATCCCTTCATAGCCCTACTGAGAGTTCACCTCCTCCGGGAGGCCTTCCCAGACTGAGCCCCCTCCTTCCTCTCCCCCTCCTCCCCTCCCCATCCCCCCGCCTTACCTCCTTCCCCTCCCCACAGCACCTGTATATACATATATATGTTTGTACGTATTTATTACTCTATTTATTTTACTTGTACATATTTATTCTATTTATTTTATTTTGTTAATATGTTTTGTTTTGTTGTCTATCTCCCCCTTCTAGACTGTGAGCCCACTGTTGGGTAGGGACCGTCTCTGTATGTTGCCAACTTGTACTTCCCAAGCGCTTAGTACAGTACTCTGCACACAGTAAGCACTCAATAAATACGCTTGAATGAATCAATGATGCTGTACGTCTATAGTGATGGAAAAGTCACGGAGAGGACTGGGTTTGGGTGAGGAGATAAGAAGTTCTGTTTTGGACATGTTAAGTTTAAGGTGTCGTTGAGATATCCAATATCAAATGTCTGAAGGCAGGATGAAGGCTGGAGATGTAGATTTGGGGATAATTCCCATAGAGATAATTATAATAATTATGGTATTTGTTAAGCGCTTACTATGTTCCAGGCACTGCTCTAAGTGCTAGGGTGGATACAAGGTAATCGGGTTGGATCCAGTTCCTGTACCACACAGAGCTTACACTCTGAGGTAACTAAGGCACAGAGAAGCAAAGTGGCTAGCCCCAGATTACACAGCAAATGAGTGGCAGAGCCAGGATTAGAATCCATGACCTTCTGATTCCCAGGCCTGTGCTCTATACACTATGCCATGTTGCTTCTTTCATCATCTTCATCCTTTCCACTGATCTCTTCCTAAATCTCTTAGGCCTTTATGTTGTCTTTGATGCTATGGACAATCCCCTTCTACCAAAAACATTATCCAACCTTTGTTTTCCTAACACTATCTTCTCCTGGTTCTTCTACCTCTTTGGCTACTTCTAGTCTATTAGTCAGGCTCCTTCTCTTCCTACAGCCTTTAACTGTGAGAATTATTATTATTATTGTTAGTTCAATGGAGAGGAGAGGTAGGAGCCCAGTTGGAGGGAGTTCAGGAGAGAGTTGGAGAAGAAGTGGGGGCAACAGGTGTGAACAACTCATTTGAGGAGTTGAGGAAGGAAATAAGGATGTTGTGGGATCAAGATGGGTTTTGGGGTGGATTTTCTGGCTAAGGAATGTTAGAAAGCAGGAGGGAAGGAGCCATTGCCAAAGTGAACAGTTGAAGATGGCAGACGGAGAGAAGGAGACGAGAAACTGTGTTTAATAAATGGTCAGTAGGGCAGGTGGAGTGAGTAGATTTGTAAGGAGGGAGAATATCTTTTGAGAGGTGGCTGGGAAGAATAATAGAGCATGAAGAGGTGGGACTAAAGAGGTGCAAGGAGATGTTAGGGAATTCACCCTTGATGGTTTCAATTTTGTCAATGAAATAGTTGGAAAGGTCATCGGGGCAAGAGATGGGTGAGGCAGGATGACAAGACATTTAAGAAGGAAGTTAAAAATTAAAAGTAGTTGGTGCAGCAACAGGCATAGAAGTCAGTAAGGGAGGAGAAGTATTTTTTCTTAGTGCAGGAAAGGGAAAGTTATAGGTGAGTGTGATTTTGAGATGGACCAGGTTGGCCTGATACCTAGGTGTGGCCTTCTCTCCTTGTCTCTGTGTGGGTCCTACATATAAAGAAAACTTCTGCATATCCTTTAAATATACATACGATTGTACCCCTACATATGTGCTGCACCCTGTGCCCAAGTGGTGGAATAAGAGAGTTCAAGTGGTGCTTGATCTTGGATCTGTACCCTTTAAGCACTTGATAGTCACCCTACTCTCAGCCCCACAGCACTTAAATTCATATTGGTAATTCATTGGCAATATATTGATGTCTGTGTCATCCTAGAATGTACTGCACACTGTACTGCCCATTGATGGATTGCTGCACAAATGATGGTACTCAATTCTTTCCATTAATTTCCTGGTCTTGAAGTCTTACTGTAAAGATTCATTCATAGTTTGGACAGCACTACTCTCCCCATTTTAAGTGAAAACAATGCTGTTAGTTTCCATGTCTATATCTGCCCTGATGTTTCTGACAAATTGTTTCTTGTCTATTTTTTCTCCTCACTAAACTTAGAACACTGGCCTTATGTCCTGAGGAAGTCTGGCTCCCCAGAAATCATGTCTGTCTGTCTGTCTGTCTCTCTCTCTCTCTCTGTCTGTCTGTCTCTCTCTCTGTCTCTCTCTCTCTGTCTCTCTCTCTCACCTGCTCACTCCAAAAAGTCTGGTCACTTTAGTGTGACTACATAGATTGTTTTCAGTAACCCTAACAGGAAATGATAGCTTGGAAACAGTAATTTAATGATGGCATCTTAATGATTGCATTTATTAAGCGCTTACTATGTGCAAAGCACTGTTCTAAGCACTGGAGAGGTTACAAGGTGATCAGGTTGCCCCATGGGGGGCTTACAGTCTTAATCCCCATTTTACAGATGAGGTACTGAGGCACAGAGAAGTTAAGTGACTTGCCCAAAGTCACACAGCTGACAGTTGGCAGAGCAGGGGTTTGAACCCATGACCTCTGACTCCAAAACCCGTGCTCTTTCCACTGAGCCACACTGCTTCACACTGCTTGTACATAGGTCTAGTGAAGGGATCCACAATTGAGGTAATTTGAAGACACTTGAGAGGATTAAATAAAATGGTCAAAGTAAGCTACAGGTGGGCAGGGAATGTGTCTACCAACTTTATTATACTGCACTCTCCCAAGCACTTCATACAGTGCTCTGCATACAGAAAATGTTCAATAAATATGAATGATTGTTTGAGTGAAAGGATATACAATTGAATATAAAGTTAAAGAAATTGGGATGATTGATCTGGAGGGAAAGATTGGCGATAGAACTAGTAATAGACTTAAAACACTAGCTAGATGTTCTAGATACTTAGTGGTTCTAATTATGTACTGAGAATATAGGATAGGGCATGAATTCAAATTGCAGCAGGAAAGTTGATGAACTGTTTGGTTCGAATAAAGGAAGATACTAGGGTGAGACTGAATCATTCCTTTCATCTTAATGGGTGTGCTATTGAATCTCTTGGCTGGAACAGAAGCATGATGCTAATTAGCAGGAAAAGTTGTAGAGGGGTCAGAGGATCCCTTGTGCACTTAATAAATATATCTGACTCATAAGTGATGAGAACTCAGTGTGTTCCATGGATAGAAACAACAGAGAAATAAAGTACTTTCTTTTTGGTAACCAGCATGCCTGCTTCTTAGAAAAGTTCATTGATTGACTGTTAAATTAGAGCAGTCCTAAATTATGGTAGTACTCACTATCTTTTCTTCATCATTTTGTTTATATCATTTTATTAAACTGGTTATGTGGCATCACTCATTTTAGAATCACACAATCTTACTGAAAACAGTGGTGGTAAACGTCTGTTTATATTAACTGGTGTGGGTGTTTGTATTTAAAAAAAAAAACTATCTGAGGATAAAGAAAGGTACCGTGATTTTGCAGCTGCTACCTACGTAATACTTTATTCTGAATATTTAACTAAGCAGACATTTAAAACATGCCTAAATTGTCAGTGTATAAGATACTGCTGGATTGGGGCTCTTCAAATATAGATACATTTCATTTTTCTTTTCTTTTTCCCCCAGATAATTCTAAATGTTCTTTATGAGTTCAGGAAATCTCTTTTTTCATATTAAAGCAGAGAATTGTCTACCTGCCAAAAATAAAGTGAAATGGCAGATACCTGGAATTAGCAGTTGCTGTTTTTATGTCCAGTATAATCATAGAAATAACTGACAATTTTTTTATCATTTTTCATAGAATTAAAGGATTTTTTTGTATTTATTGAGTGCTTACAGTGTGTAGACCACTGTACTACATTCTTAGGAGAGTACAATATAACAGTAAACAGACACATTCCCTGCCCTCAGTGATCTTACAGTCTAGGCTTGTGGCTTCTTCAAGTTTTTTGGTAGTATCACCTCGTGGATAGAGCACAGTCCTGGGAGTCAGACAGACCTGGGCTCTAATCCTAGCTCTTCCACTGGTCTGCCGTTTGACCTTTGGCAAGTCACTTATGTTCTCTGTGTCTCAATACCGTATTTGTAAAATGGGGATTCAGATTGTGAGCCCCATGTGGGACTTGGACTGTGTCCAATCTGATTACCTTGTGTCTATCCCAGCACTTAATACAGTGCCTGGCACATAGTAAGCACTTAGCAAATACCAGAAAAATATAGAAAAAGATAATAGGGAAATGTCAAATAAATTTTTCTTGGGACTTAAATCAGGTCATAAACAGATTTGTAGTATGTTTCTAATGGCCTAACTTGTAGAATTCTATGGAAACAGTCAAAGTCCAGATAAAAGTTCTCCTTCAAATGGCATCAAGTCATTTCTGACCCATAGTGACTCCATGGACACTCACTTCAGAACATTTCATCTTCCGTCATAAAGTCATTCTGGTTTGAGTATCCATAGAGTTTGCTTGGTAAAGATATGGAAGTGTTTTACCATTGCCTTCTTCTGCATGGTAGAAACCTGAGTCGCCGCCATTGTCTTTAATCATCATTTTGATCACTTGATCATCCACCTTTGATTCTTGCCCATGTTGCTCCTGCCCAGCCCAGGTGAATCAAGTTTTTCTGATGCTTCGGTTTAGGCCTTTTCATTATGGGTAGTCCTATATAACATAGCTCTAAGCTTTATCAGCATACACAAACTCACCTGCCACAGTAAGGCATTGATTCATAGGAGAGACAAAAGTTACTTGCTTATTTTCCCAGAATCGAATTTTAAAATTCGATTAGAAATTGAATTTAGAAATGTATCAAAGCATTAAAAATATTTATGCAATCCTGAGTAATAAGGTTATAAGATGCATGAAGCACAATCATTTATCATGTGTGTGTTCTCTGAGAAGAGTACATGGAAATTAATTAAGAAAGACTCCTGGCCCACAAAGATCTTGTAATCTGAAGGAAGACAGATATGCAGATTAACAATCAACAAGCGTTTCAAGTAAAAGACTGTATTTAATAGTTCATAGGTGAAAAAAGTAAAATGTTTAATGGTTCATTAATTCATGGATCACATTTTTCTTGACTATTTCAGACCATGCCAGACTGGGTCATCTGGTATCCAAACTGACACAACTTCCCCAGTGTCTTAATTCATGTGAAGTGGGATTCTTCTTGTGTATGCCCTAACAGGGGGTGACCTTTTCCCATTAGTTGGCTGAAAAGAGTAGGAGATCCAGTCTTCAAGTCATGCAAGGACCTCAGAACCCTAATGGTAATTAGAGCTCTCATTTCCAAAAATAGTTGGTAAATGTCATAAGCATAAACATAACAACATATAAGCAGTACTATGCCGCTCCTCTGCCGCTAATCTCCTCACCGTGCCTCGTTCTCACCTGTCCCACTGGCCCACGTCATCCCCCTGGCCTGGAATGCCCTCCCTCTGCCCATCTGCCAAGCTAGCTCTCTTCCTCCCTTCAAGACCCTACTGAGAGCTCACCTCCTCCAGGAGGCCTTTCCAGACTGAGCCCCTTCCATCCTCTCCCCCTCATCCCCCTGTCCATCCCCCACATCTTACCTCCTTCCCTTCCCCACAGCACCTGTATATATGTATATGTGTTTGTACATATTTATTACTCTATTTATTTATTTATTTATCTTACTTGTACATATCTATTCTATTTATTTTATTTTGTTAGTATGTTTGATTTTGTTCTCTGTCTCCCCCTTCTAGACTGTGAGCCCGCTGTTGGGTAGGGACTGTCTCTATGTGTTGCCAACTTGTACTTCCCAAGTGCTTAGTACAGTGCTCTCCACACAGTAAGCGCTCAATAAATACGATTGATTGATTGATTGATTGATTGATGGATGGATATGTATTTTGCTGGAGAGGAGAAGATGACAGGGGTGGGGAGGGGATGCCCTGCTATTAGATCTCTTCCCTCTAGCTGATGGCAGGAGGAATCTGTCTAGGGATGCATTTGAATTCTGAGGGTGGGGAGCAGATCAGGGGTTGCATGCCCAGCTATGAAATCTCTTCTCTGGAGCTGACCCCCAACAGGAGCAGGGTGAAACCTCTGTCATGAGGTTTTCCCTGGAGCTGACTCCAGTAGAACTCCCAAGTGGGCATGGAGAGCCACTGCTTCTGCCACTACATCTGCTGTTTTACCCACATCACAGCCTCCTGCCTGGGCTGCCTCATCCACTCGAAGAGAGAAGGAGCAGGGTGAAAAACAAAGCTGAAGCCACCCCCGCTTCTGGGGGAGTGGAGCTTCAGAGTAGGACAGAGAGGACTCTGAGGGGAGGGGTGGGAGATGGGGATCTCCTGGCCAAGTGAGGAGAGCTGCTGATGCTACTGACACTACTACTGTCACAGCTGTGTCGTACTCCCTCTGTCCGGACCAGACTTAGCTCTGTCCCAGGCTGCTCAGGAGGGATTGGGCCCTCCCAGAGCATTCCTCTCTGTATTACCCCAGGCCTCAGGGCTACTGCCCCTCCAGGGGACAGAGAAAAGCCATAGGAGGGCTTTGTGTATGTGTGTGTGTGTGTGTGTGTGTGTGTGTGTGTGTGGTGGAAGGTGCATGCATATCTTTCCTCCAGAGCTCCTCCAGAGCTGATGGGAGAGCAGACCTGGGGGCAGGCACCAGGCCAACAGCAGATTATAATGTATGATTGGTAGATGGCAGTCACAGGGGAGATAGTGCCATGGTGGGTCATCATTCAACCCCATATGCTATGATTTGATAGGATGAACAGACACAGTTGTAATCCAACCATACACCCCTTATTTAAATTGTACCCCCACTGCAGTTCTATAGAGTGCCAGGAAGTTTAAGAAGAACACCTCAGCTAGAAGTTGAGATTTAGCAAGATGTATGCCTAGGAGAGAAGGACATGGGGAGATCTTGTGCTTTGGACCCTGGATGGACAAAGGGCACAGAGAGCAATCAGTGAAGTTTTCTAGTCAGAGAAGTGAGGTTTCTGTCTCTGAGGGGAAGAAGAACATGGGACTCCAGGGATAGAGCAAAGGGTCTTTGGGACATGGGGAAGGAGAATAGTAGATTCAGGGTGAAGTGGTTTGAATTGTAATTGTTTTCATTATTATTAATACTACTACTACTAATAATAATAATAATGGTATTTATTAAGTGCTTACTATGTTCCAAGCACTGTTCTAAGTTCTGGGAGAGATACAAGGTGATCAGGATGTCCCATGTTGGGCTCACAATCTTAATCCCCACTTTACAGATGAGGTAACTGAGGCACAGAGAAGTTATTTGCCCAAACTCACAGAGCTGATAAAGGGAGGAGCTGGGATCAGAACCCACGACCTCTGATTCTGAACCTGTGCTCTTTCCACTAAGCCATGCTTCTTCTTACCTTGTTAAAACTACTAAACACTGCTGTGACTCAGATCTTAGTATGTGTCTGCATTAGGGACTGGAAGAGAAGCTCTGGGGCCGGGGAGAAATGTGGCCTAGGGAAGCTGCAGGCAAGGGAAGGAGTACTTTGGGAATCTACAAATTCCTGCAGCCAGCCCTGGGATAGGGGTGGTAGGCTAGTCCACAATGACCTATTCACCTTCAAGGAGATGCCTGGATTCAGTTGAATAGTTGTGGCATAGTCGGAGAGGGGCACAGGGACTTGGGGTACACTGACCTCAAACCTGCATCAGGCGAAGTGAAGATCTAGAATTAACTTCTAAAGTGACTCTGAGCCTCTTTCAGCCCTGATTTAGGCCTGAAACCCCTGGTAATGTTACAGATCTACAATGCACTTGGCAACTTGGAAGTGGAGTTCACCACAGTTTAATGTATAACTCCCAAACCATGGAACATTTGAAACACATATGCTTTCAGTGCTGATCAAATTTCAATTTCTGTATTACTATCCACTCCATCAAGGTAAGTCATCTCCTCAGCCAACTCTGTGTCCTCATGTGCTGATCTAAACATTCATTTATTATTGTGTCCTTTTTCCACTTGTGTTTATTACTTATATCTATATATCTCCTTTAACTATTATTTATTAATACACATCTAACTTTCCAAATTTTCTTTGTGAACTCCTGCAGAATAGGAATCATGTCTTTTACTTCGTGGAGAAAGTCTGTGAGAGTTGGTCCAAGGAACAGTTTTGCTCAGGGCCGAGAGAAAAAGAGATATCTAACTAGGAGACCAGTGCCACTGGCTACATCAGTCAGAAGGTGGGAGAAGGCATTGCATTAGAGGAAGGGGAGTACAAGGTTAACACTTTACCTGGGGAAGAGACAAAAGGTCACCACTGTAAGGATATCATTTTGACACCAGAATAGTCATTTCAGGACTCCTTCAATTACCACAGAAGAATTCTGACCTCTACCATTTTTCTTCCAGCATCTGTTCTGGTCCACCAGACTGGTGGTTAAATACAGTTGAGGTTTAAGCCGGTTGAAACCTGGTGTGGACTGCAAAGGTCCCAGAAGCAGTGGTCTTTTCCTTGTAGGGGACACACTGCCTCTTTTATAAGCAGAACAAATCTGCAGCTTGAAAAGTGTAGATAGAGCTGAAGTGCACATTTTAAAGAATGGCTTGTGAGGCTTGAGCTGTGGAAGCAGTTCTTGCAGTTTGCAATTCAGTGTTCTTCACATAATATATACATAATAATATATATGATATACATAAAAATAATACACAAGTTTCACAGTCTAAGGAGGAAGAGAGAACAGAGAAATAAGATACAGTGGGGTTAAATATTTGCCCAAAGTCACACTTCAATTAAGTGGGGGACCTGGAATCTGAATCCTGGTCTTATGAATTCTAGTCCCATGCTCTTCCACTAGACCATATTTTCTCTTTTATTATTACTGTACATAATAATAGCAAAAATAATAATGGCATTGGTTAAGCGCTTACTATGTGCAAAGCACTGTTCTAAGCACTACATATATAGAAAGTCATATACATATATGAGGATATATAGATGGTCAATAGATGATACATATGTAAATTGCTAGACAATTGTGCTTCATGTTCAGTTATGCTACTCCAGTGAGATGGTCGTGTGTGTGTGTGGTGTGTGTGTGTGTGGGTGTGTGTGTGTTTGTGTGTGTGTGTGTTTGCAAAACACAGGAAAAAATGTAGATGATTATAATCACTTTGCATTGTCAATTGAACTTTGGACCGAAGCCTAGAACTAAGCCTGAAGAAAAATAGGTTATCTACCAGCCCATAGCCACCAAGCCATATACAAAAATAAAAATTTTCATCAGTGGCTCAGGATTTAATAATGTCACAGTGAGGATCATTTAATTGGGCTACACATTAGAACATTTACAAAGAGTGGTTTTGAACTCCCTCTGTATGTCTTTAGAAAGGCTAAAACCCACTCTTGTGTGTCAGTTTAATATCTTGCCTGAAGGCAAGCGGATTGTCGAGATAACCTCTCAAGGTCTCTTCTGTGATTCTATGAAAATCATTCAACTTCCCTGTACTGATTCATCCAAATAACTTAATTTACAGTTCTGTATGATCTCAGTTGGGTACCTTTCAACAGTAAATTCACAGCTGCTGATGTGTGGGATTGCTACCCATAGAACATTTCTCAGGGAATTACTCCACTAATAGCACATTCATTAGTTCATTGCTTAGTATTCACATGGATGGAATCTCACTGCGATTGCATCATCTTCAAATATAAAGGACAAATCACTTTTGTTCTCTACCATAAAAACACACCCACACCACACACACACACACACACACACACACATGCACACACCCCCCACCCCCCAGTCCTATATCAAATTAAATCCCAGTCAATGAACTTTTTTGGTGTCCCTCCCCTGCATCCTAATAAGAAGGATAAGGGCTATGAAGGTTAAGAAAAGTCTTCAGATCTTGTCATGTAATTCATCTCCTTGTCATAGGTCCAGTGGTATAAATTGTTTAAACTGTTCAGGGCTAATCTATATTGGTCCCCTGTTGGAATGGGAGAATTTGTAAAAACTGTGCCATGGCTGCAGCGCCTGGGGCAGCCCTAGAATCATATTACTCTGTAGAAAATGGTTCAGAGTTGGGAGAGGGCAGGGGCAGGCACTTAGTCCCTGAACAGAGGTTTTTCTTTTTTTTCTCTAATTGGCATTCCTGAACCATGACACCTCAGGCAGTTCCCTTGGGTAATCAGGACCTAAAACCAGCCCTGACTGAATGTATTGCATGCCTCAGATTTAAAATCATCCATAGAGCTCTAATCTCTATATCTCTGTATCTCAGAGGTTCTTGTTTGGATGGCTTGATTTCTTTATTTTCAACTAAAAAGGTAGATTATCTAGAAAGCTTATGAAAATTAAAATGTTAATTAGGGTATGACTAAATTATTTCATAAACCTGATGGGAGTTAAAAATGCATAGAAAAAATGTATGTTACTCGTTGTGACTCAAGACCATTCTGAAATCATACCTTTTCCAGGAGGTTGTCCCTGATAAAGTCTCATCACCTCCTCCATTTCCCCACAACTGTCACATCAGAACTTCCACATCATCTTAACACTTAGATAGTCTTACCAGACCTGTTGTGTTGATATCTTGGTATACTATTTCTTTCACTGAACTGAAAATCATATTAGTGGCTGTCTCTCCTGCTAGATTTTAAGCACCTTAAGGGTGTAGATTGTATCATAGCTCTTTTGTATTTTCCCAATTGGTTAGGGCAGTGCTCTGAACAGAGTAAATGGTCAACCAATACTATTGATGATTGATGCTAATGATACCAGTGTCCCCTAGCCACTTATTTTCCTATTCTACTCATTCATTCATTCATTCACATTTCTTGAGTGCTTACTGTGTGCAGAGCATTGTACTATGTGCTTGAGAAAGTACAATGCAACAATAAACAATAGCATTCCTCAAAAATCTCCAGTGGCTACCAATCAATCTGCACATCAGGCAGAAACTCCTCACCCTGGGCTTCAAGGCTCTCCATCACCTCGTCCCCTCCTACCTCACCTCCCTTCTCTCCTTCTACAGCCCACCCCACACCCTCTGCTCATCTGCCGCTAATCTCCTCACCATATCTCGTTCTCGCCTGTCCCGCCATCGACCCCCAGCCCACGTCGTCCCCCTGGCCTGGAATGCCCTCCCTCTGCCAATCCGCCAAGCTAGCTCTCTTCCTCCCTTCAAGGCCCTACTGAGAGCTCACCTCCTCCAGGAGGCCTTCACAGACTGAGCCCCTTCCTTCCTCTCCCCATCGTCCCCCTCTCCATCCCGCCCATCTTACCTCCTTCCCTTCCCCACAGCACCTGCATATATGTATATATGTTTGTACATATTTATTACTCTATTTATTTATTTTACTTGTACATATCTATTCTATTTATTTTATTTTGTTAGTATGTTTGGTTTCGTTCTCTGTCTCCCCCTTTTAGACTGTGAGCCCACTGTTGGGTAGGGACTGTCTCTATATGTTGCCAACTTGTACTTCCCAAACGCTTAGTACAGTGCTTTGCACACAGTAAGCGCTCAATAAATACTACTGATTGATTGATTGATCCCCTGCCCACAATGAGATCACAGGATAGATTAGGGGACAGAGACATCAATATAAATAAAATTACAGATATGTATGTAAGTGCTTTAGGGCTGGGAAGGGCAAAGAGCAAAGGGATAAATAAAATGGCAGATGTCATACCTTGGTGTCATCCTTTACTCCATTCTCTCATTCACCCCACACATCTAATCCATCACCAAAACCTGCCGGTGTCACCTCCACAACATCGCCAAGGTCCGCCCTTTCCTCTCCATCCAAACTGCTACCTTGCTGGTTCAATCTCTCATTTTATCATGACTGGATTACTGCATCAGCCTTCTCTCTAATCTCCCATCCTCCTGTCTCTCCCAACTTCAGTCTATACTTCACGCTGCTACCTGGATCATCTCTGTACTGAAACGCTCTGGGCATGTTACTCCCCTCCTCACAAATCTCCAGTGGCTACCAATCAATCTGCGCATCAGGCAGAAACTCCTCACCCTCGGCTTCAAGGCTCTCCATCACCTCACCCCCTCCTACCTCACCTCCCTTCTCTCCTTCTACAGCCCAGCCTGCACCCTCTGCTCCTCTGCTGCTAATCTCCTCACTGTACCTAGTTTTCACCTGTCCCGCTGTCGATCCTGGCCCACATCCTTCCCCTGGCCTAGAATGCCCTCCCTCCACACATCCACCAAGCTAGCTCTTTTCCTCCCTTCTGAGAGGTCACCTCCTCTAGGAGGCTTTCCTGGACTGAGCCCTCGGGGCTCAGGTTTTAGGTCCTTCCCCTCCCCACAGCACTTCTATATATATTTGTACAGATTTATTACTCTATTTATTTTGCTTGTACATAGTTACTATTCTATTTATTTTGTTAATGATGTGCATATAGCTTTAATTCTATTTGTTCTGATGATTTTGACACCTGTCTACATGTTTTGTTTTGTTGTCTGTCTCACCATTCTAGACTGTGAGCCCATTGTTGGTTAGGGACCATCTCTATATGTTGCCAACTTGTGCTTCCCAAGCGCTTAGTACAGTGCTCTGCACACAGTAACTGCTCAATAAATATGAATGAATGAATGATAGGGCCTCTGTTTAGCACTTAGTCTAGTCCTTTGCCCACAGTAGCATTTATTATTATTATTATTATTATTATTATTTATGTACTTAGGCACTGTTCTCAGTGTTGGGGTAGATATATGTTAATAAGGCTGGACATAGTCCTGGTCCCACATAGGGCTCACAGTCTAAGTAGGAGAGAGAACTGGCATTGAGTCCCCATTTTACAGCTATTATTACTATTATCACAAACTCTATTCTCTGCATTAATTTATTTGAACTGTGATTTACAGTTCACAACTATCTAATAAACCGCTTCAAACAACATTCTATCCCCAGTCTATCCTGTGGACTGTAAACTAGTTAAGGGCAGAGAATGTGTCTGCTAGTTCTGTTATACTCTGCTAAGTGCTTAGTGCTCATTAAATACCACTGATTCATTGTGTTCCTGTCTTGCCATTTGATGTTGAGACTGTGAGCCCATGTTGGGTAGGGACCGTCTCTATATGTTGCCAACTTGTACTTCCCAAGCGCTTAGTACAGTGCTCTGCACACAGTAAGCGCTCAATAAATACGATTGATTGATTGATTGATTGAGTTTGGTACAAAGTGATAGTGATGAAACTGCTCCAGGGTTATATCTGAGGGCGCTCCAGATTTTACAGCTGTAGAAAAGGTTAACCAAGAATGTACCGTGAATGCAAGTACAATTTCATATGTGTATGGAAATATGATAAAATTCAATAGTTATGTGTACTGCATGAATTTAAAAGGACCCAATGCTATTTCAGTTTAAAATAGAATTTTTAAAATTTAAAGATATTGTGAAAGAAAACATTTATGTAACTTCTGAATATCCTTTGAGAGGTTATCTTAATATGAGTATGACAAGTATTTTTCATTTACCATTTCATTAATTAGGCAATTACAGGATTTAGGATGAAGGTGCCAAACCTAAAGGCAAAATTTTCTTGGAAGAGATCCCGAACAGTCAGTTGTCAGTGTCATGAAATCTAATCCAATCCTGCTAACTTTTATAAGAAGACAAGACAAAATCCCTACATTACTTCATACCGTACCCAAATTCATATATTACGGGCTTAAGATAATGAGTTTCAAAATGTACAGTTACAAAAGTATGATTTTTAAACTGTTTCTTTTCCGTACAATAGGCACATGAACTCAATTTTTGGTTACTTATAAGCCACTAGAGAGTTTGCAGTGTATTTTCCTCAGGCTTTTCCTTTTTTTCTTTCTAATATACTCTGTTTCTGAATCTCGCTTACTTTATCTGAGTTATTCTTTATAAAGTTCAGCTAGAGAAATCATCCACTCTGGACTTAGTCACATTTTTACAAGAGTTATTGCACATTGAGAAGCAGTGCAACATGTTTCACAATCGTGACTAAACATTTTCATGGAACCAAAATCCAACCTCTATTAAAAAGCAGTGGGGTTTAGTGGAAAGATCACAGGCTTGGGAGTCAGAGGTCATGGGTTCAAATCCTGTCTCCAGCACTTGCCAGCTGTGTGACTTTGGGCAAGTCACTTCACTTCTCTTAAATCCATCCATGGATTTAAATCTCTTAAATCCATCCATGGATTTAAATCTCTTAAATCCATCAGGTGTGAACTCCCCAAAGTCACTCCCCCACCACCTTCTCCAACCCCCCAGTTCTCAATACTCTCCGCCACTCTCCCATCCTTTCCAGCAGTATCCTCAGAGGAGCTCTCCTCCCTCCTCTCACGTGCTACTCCGGCCACCTGTGCTTCTGACCCCATTCCCTCTCATCTCATGAAATCTCTCGCTCCGTCCCTTCTCCCCTCCTTAACTTCCATCTTCAACCGCTAACTCTCCACTGGTTCCTTCCCCTCTGCCTTCAAACATCCCCATGTCTCTCCAGTCCTAAAAAAACCCTCTCTTGACCCCACCTCACCTTCTAGTTATCGCCCCATATCCCTCCTACTATTCCTTCCCAAACTCCTTGAACGAGTCGTCCACACGCGCTGCCTCAAATTCCTCAACACCAACTCTCTCCTCGACCCCCTCCAGTCTGGCTTCCGTCCCCTACATTCCATGGAAACTGCCCTCTCAAAGGTCACCAATGACCTCCTGCTTGCCAAATCCAACGGCTCATACTCTATCCTAATCCTCCTCGACCTCTCAGCTGCCTTCGACACTGTGGACCATCCCCTTCTCCTCAACATGCTATCCAACCTTGGCTTCACTGACTCCATCCTCTCCTGGTTCTCCTCTTATCTCTCCGGTTGTTCATTCTCAGTCTCTTTTGCAGGCTCCTCCTCCCCCTCCCATCCCCTTACTGTGGGGGTTCCCCGAGCTTCAGTGCTTGGTCCCCTTCTGTTCTCGATCTACACTCACTCCCTTGGTGACCTCATTTGCTCCCACGGCTTCAACTATCATCTCTATGCTGATGACACCCAGATCTACATCTCTGCCCCTGCTCTCTCCCCCTCTCTCCAGGCTCACATCTCCTCCTGCCTTCAGGACATCTCCATCTGGATGTCTGCCCGCCACCTAAAACTCAACATGTCCAAGACTGAACTCCTTGTCTTCCCTCCCAAACCCTGCCCTCTCCTGACTTTCCCATCACTGTTGACGGCACTACCATCCTTCCCGTCTCACAAGCCCGCAACCTTAGTGTCATCCTCAACTCCGCTCTCTCATTCACCCCTCACATCCAAGCCATCACCAAAATCTGCCGGTCTCAGCTCCGCAACATTGTCAAGATCCACCCTTTCCTCTCCATCCAAACCGCTACCCTGCTCGTTCAAAGTCTCATCCTATCCAGTCTGGACTACTGTATCAGCCTCCACTCCAATCTCCCATCCCCTTGTCTCTCCCCACTTCAATCCATACTTCACGCCACTGCCTGGATTGTCTTTGTCCAGGAACGCTCTGGGCATGTTACTCCCCTCCTCAAAAATCTCCAGTGGCTACCAATCAACCTATGCATCAGGCAGAAACTCCTCACCCTCGGCTTCAAGGCTGTCCATCACCTCGCCCCCTCCTACCTCTCCTCCCTTCTCTCCTTCTACAGTCCAGCCCGCACCCTCCGCTCCTCTGCCGCTAATCTTCTCACCGTGCCTCGTTTTCACCTGTCCCGCCATCGACCCCCAGCCCATGTCATCCCCCTGACCTAGAATGCCCTCCCTCCCCACATCCGCCAAGCTAGCTCTCTTCCTCCCTTCAAGGCCCTACTGAGAGCTCACCTCCTCCAGGAGGCCTTCCCAGACTGAGCCCCCTCCTTCCTCTCCCCCTCATCCCCCTCTCCAGCCCCCCACCTTACCTCCTTCCCTTCCCCACAGCACCTGTATATATGTCTATATGTTTGCAAGTATTTATTACTCTATTTATATATTTTACTTGTACATACCTATTCTATTTATTTTATTTTGTTAATATGTTCTGTTTTGTTCTCTGTCTCCCCCTTCTAGACTGTGAGCCCACTGTTGGGTAGGGACCGTTTCTATATGTTGCCAACTTGTACTTCCCAAGCGCTTAGTACAGTGCTCTGCACAGATTAAGTGCTCAATAAATATGATTGATTGATTGATTCTCTGGGCCTCAGTTACCTCATCTGTAAAATGGGGATGAAGACTGTGAGCCCCCAGTGGGACAACCTGATCACCTTGTAACCTCCCCAGTGCTTAGAATGGTGCTTTGCACATAGTAAGCACTTAATAAATGCCATTATTATTATTATTATTATTATTATTATTATTATTATTATCAGTGGCTCCAGGAGATGCGGATGGTTTCTCTCCAGGGCAGGGGCTGGGGAATGCACTAAGGTCTGTAGCATCTGGGGGTGAGTAGGAAGGTGGTGACAAGCCTGAGCCTTAGGAGTAGGTTTGGCAGTAGAACCAGGCCTCAGGACTGACTAGTTGGGGGTGTAGAGCAAGTATCCATGGAGGCAACATAATCATAAATAGTGTCAGGCACTGTGTGGAGGAGCTCTGTAGTCTTAACAGTTCATGGCAAGTGAAAGAGGACAGGAGAAAGGTGAGATGTATTGGCTATATGGCTGAAGAAGTTTGGAGCCCCACTTTGCACTGCAGGGCACAACCAGGACTGCAGGGAATATAACATGGAACAGATCTCCACCTTCCCCCCTGTAGAGCTACTGAAACAGCTCAAAAAACTCCTGTCTACCATGGAGCTCAACCCAGATCCCAGTATGGAGCTGGGGAAGGGAGGTAACAAGAAATGTTTCTCCAATTGTGGCAGCCTCCCGACACCCTGCAGAAGCAGTGACTCTACATGTGGGACTACATGGCGTCAAGGTTGTGGGGGTGTATGATGCCTGACAGAAAGATGGGGGGTGGGGCCGAGTGTTGGCTCCATGGTGGAAGCATCCAGGGGCTCATTTCTCTGTCATGGAATCCAAACCTGAGGAAGGCAAGGGAAACAACACTTTTTGAGACTGCGCCTCACTGTTTCTTTAAGCATTTGCTGGTGTTGCAGTACCCTTGCCCCTTTCCTGTTCACCCACACAACAGCGCTGACTGGGCAATGTGCCAGTATTACAGAGCATATATAAAATTTAATGAACAAATCAATAGAGGACTTTTCAAGAATAGTTGGAATAACTAAAGAAAACATCTGGTTTGGAGAGGCCAAAATGTTTATGAGGTTTAGATTTGGGGTCCCGGAGTGAATTTCACCCATGCAGTAGATCTGAAATGTAGACCCTGTAATTTGGGAAGGGACAATTGGGGTTGGGAATCTGTCCAATATAGGGTCAAAGCTTTGGCCAGTTGAAAATCAAAATCAGCTTTCCTTTATTTAGGACTACTAAAGAAAGATATAGCATTAGGAGCACCATTCATTCAGGATCAAATTGAGAGTTCTACAGAAGCCCCAGTGACCATAGCTGAATGAGATCCCCAGAACCGACATGATAAAAGTCAGCAATTAATTTGTAACCCAAATGGGAAAAAAATCACCATAGACAATACTACAGTTAAGGTTTTCCAGCTGATATCTATAGCCACTTTAAATAAGGCAATCAAAGCTAAATAAGGGATTAAGTAACAGATACCTACGGTGTCCTGTGCTACACAATATGCAAGACTTGTGGAAAGTGTTGAGAAATTAAGTTTCAAAAATTACCAAATTAACCTGCATTCATATTCATTCATATTCATTCAGTATTCATTCAATCGTATTTATTGAGTGCTTACTGTGTGCAGAGCACTGTACTTAACACTTGGGAACTACAGTAACTTCAGTAACTGTAACAGTAACAGTAACTTCATCCCAGGTAGAGCTTAAGTCGATAGGAATGTATTTACAGCATGATGATCTCTTCTCACGGGGTCTCCGGGGAATGACAAGAAGGATCTCAGTCAATGGGAAGTTCCCTACTCTCTGCTTTCAGGAAGGTGTGGTCCTGCACTCAGGAGAGTTGGATATTCCCACTATTGTCAGAGAATCAACCATTCAATCAATAGTATTTATTGCATGCTTACTATGGGCATAGAAATGTACTAAGAACTTTGAAGAGTGTAATACAGCAGATTGGTAGATATGTTCCCTGCCCGCAGTGAGTTTACAGTGTAGAGGGGGAGACAAACATTCAGATGAATAAATCATTTTTAGATATGCACATAAGTGCTATGGGGTGAATACCAAGTGTTCAAAGGACACTGATCCAAGTGCATAGGCTACATAGGAGAGAGAGAGAGCAAGAGAGAGAGTGTTGGGGATAAGAGGGCTTAATAGGGAAGGCCACTTGGAGGAGATCTCAGTAAGGCTTTGAAGGTGGGGAGAGTGGTGGTCCCATAAATGGAAGAGAAGCAGTTACAGGCCAGAGGGAAAAGTGGAAAAAGTGTTGGTGGTGAGATATATGAGACTGGGGCACAGTGAACAACCTGGTGCCAGAGAAGTGTAGTTTGTGGGATGGGCTGTAAAAGATAAATGAGAGCTGATTGAGTGTTTTAAAGCCAATTGTAAGAAATTTCTGTTTGATGCAGGGCTGGATGGGCAACCACAGGAGGTTTTTGAGGAGTGGGGCAATGTACACCGAAGTGTTTATTTTAAAAAAATGATCCAGGTAAAAGTGTAAAGTATGGACTGGAGTGGGCAGAGACAGAAGGCAGGAAAGTCAGTGAGGAGTAGTGAAGGTGGGATATAATAACTGCTTGGATCAGCATAGTAGAAGTTTGGATGGAGAGGAAAGGGTGGATTTTAGCTATGTCTGAATGTAGTACTGAGATCAGTTGGTTAGAGACTGAGTGTGTGTGTTGTATGAGAGAGATGAGTTGAGGTCAAAAGTTAGTCTGTAGGCTTGTGAGATAGGAAAGGGTAGAGCGGTACTGTCTACTCTGCTGGGAAAGGCAGAGGGAGGGCAGAATTTGGGAAGAAAAAGAGTTTCATTTTGGATATGTCAAGTTCAGGTGTTGGCAGGACATCCAAGTAGAGATGTTCACTGCAAGACCACAGAGGAGAGAGGTCAAGGCTGGAAATGTAGATTTGGAAATCATCCTCATAGATGTACTAGCCAAAGCCATGGGTGAGAATGAGTTTTCCAAGGGAGTAAGTGTAGATGAAGAATAAAAAGGGACCCAGAACTGAGCCTTGAGGGATCATCACTGTCAGAGAGAGGGAGGAAGAGGAAAAGCCTGCAAGAGACTGAAAAGGAGCAAACAGAAAGATGGGAAGAGAACCAAGAAAGGACAATGTCATTGAACACAAGATCAGATAAAGTTTCAAGATAGGTGTGGTCCACACTGTCAAAGGCAACTGAGAGGTATAAGAGGATTAGAATGGAGTAGTGGCTGTCAGATTTGGCAAGAAGAAGGTCACTGGATACTTCAGAGAGGGCTCTTTCTGTGCAATTAAAGGGGCGGAAACCAGATTGGAGAGAATCTTGGAGGAGATGAAGAGAATTGGAGAATTGGAGGAGATGAAGTGGAGACAGCAGGTATACACACCTCTCTCAAGAAGTTTGAAGAAGAATGGTAAGAGGCATGGAATGAATACATGAACAAGTCTGAAAGCAGTGGAGAATCAGCCAATATCGTAAAATGCTAAAGGGTAGAAGAACAGAAATTTTTGTTGCAATGAGAGCACACCTTTGAAGCAAATTCTAAGGCTATATAACCTAATTAACATGTTTCTTTCAGTATCCATTTTGGGCAAAAATGTTAATTGAGTTTTTTCTTCTTTTCATTTCTTTTTACATTTCTTTCATTATGAATACTCTGTTGTTTTCCTAGGGGCTTTTCTTCTTTTATATTTAAAATGAATATGATGATTGTGAACTAGAGGAACTGATTAAAAATACCCGGAAATGGCAATGTCAAATTTTAGAATCAATCAATCAATCAATAGTATTTATTGAGCACTTACTGTGTGCAGAGCACTGTACTAAGCGCTTAGGAAGTACAAGTTGGCAACATATAGAGACAGTCCCTACCCAACAGTGGGCTCACAGTCTAGAAGGGGGAGACAGAGAACAAAACCAAACATATTAACAAAATAAAATAAATAGAATAGATATGTACAAGTAAAATAAATAGAGTAATAAATATGTACAAACATATATATATATATACACAGGTGCTGTGGGGAAGGGAAGGAGGTAAGACGGGGGGATGGAAGGGGGAGGAGGGGGAGAGGAAGGAGGGGGCTCAGTCTGGGAAGGCTTCCTGGAGGAGATGAGCTCTCAGTAGGACCTTGAAGGGAGGAAGAGAGCTAGCTATTCCATTCATTGGTGGGGAATACAGTCCTTCCCAACCTTTTTTAATTTGGGGCACCTCCAAAATGGGCCCCGGGGGTATGTACCACTTCACCCCTGAAGCTGAAGGAGTGGGGTGAGTTCGGAGGGCTGGAAAGAGTTCAGATCTCCCTTGTCCTACTCAACATGTTCATGGCACCTAATTGTCACCACACACACGTGCAAGGGTGTATCCAATTTTAGGAGTGCCCCACTCCACCCTCATTCATGGTGAAATTAAGGATAGCACTGGGACAAAATGCACCAGGATGGAAAAC
Source organism: Tachyglossus aculeatus (assembly GCF_015852505.1). Classification (NCBI taxonomy): domain Eukaryota; kingdom Metazoa; phylum Chordata; class Mammalia; order Monotremata; family Tachyglossidae; genus Tachyglossus; species Tachyglossus aculeatus. The sequence goes on from NC_052067.1 coordinate 118,609,814, forward strand.
CACACCACTTGGGATGCACTGTTCTAGGCCACCACTCTCTACTGCAACACGAGAATGCGGCTAACAGAAATAGAGAATCACAAATGAAATCTAGATGACACCCCTGATTGATTCAATTAAGCATGATAGATATTTTAAGAAAAAAAAAATGTGCTTCCAACTCCAGCACCTGAAAGTTTTCATCTAAAGGGTAAATTCATGTAACTGTAAGTGCTGTAAACAAATCATCTCTGTAAGTGATGCAGATGGCTCTCAGCTGAAGTCTTGCTGCACCTGATCCCCAAACAGACAGCGTTTGTTGTTGTTTTTTAAAGGGGGAGGGAAGGGAATTCATTAAAATAATTCTGCTTTGTTTGGGTGGAGCCCAGGAAATCCGTTTTTAAATCCAGAGCATTTGATTACATTTTTTTTTAATGGTATTGTTAAGTGCTTACTAAATGCCAGGCACTGTACTACGTGCTGGGGTGGATACAAGACCGTTGGAATGGACAGAGTCCCTGTCCCAATAGGGTTCACAGTCTTAATCCCCATTTTACTAATGAGGTAACTGAGGCACAGAGAAGTGAAGTGACTTTCCCAAGGTCACAAAGCAGACAAGTGGTAGAGCCGGGATTAGAACCTAGGTGCTTCTGACTCCCAAGTCTGTACTCTTTCCATCGAGCCATGCTGTTTCTCATATTTTACATTTCCTATTTTATTCTCTTCCCAAGCTCACTTGAATCCCAACACATGAAGGCTACCATCTTGAAAGAGGACCTGGGATAGGGAAGAGAGGCACTTCATCCCCAAGAACTGTGTCATGTATGCAATATTTATTTGCAGTGATTATTGTAAAACAAAAGTTTATACCCCATCATGCAATAATTAATTTGAGTAAACTTTCTTCAGTTAATTTTGTCAAATATGATCATCTAAATATCATTGTGTAGAGAGTTGTAGACAGTGCTAATACCTGAATGGAGAACTTTCTCCCCACTTTTATTCCCCCTCCTTAAATCTGTTCTATTTCTCTAGGCTATCATAATCTTGATTTCTCTGGGTTATCCATTCATTCAATCATATTTATTGAGAGCTTACTGTTGCAGAGCACTGCACTAAGCACTGGGGAGAGTATGAAGTAACAATAAAATGACACATTCCCTGCCCAAAATGAGCTTCCATTGCCAAACATAAATGTATAGATAGGGAACTGAGCTTTGGTAAGTAAGGAACAGTGACTAATAGATGATGATGATGATGATGATGGCATTTGTTAAGCACTTACTATGGGCCAAGCACTGTACTAAGTGCTGGGGGGATACAAGGTAGGTTGTCCCACATGGGGCTCACACTTTTAATCCCCATTTTACAGATGAGGTAACTGAGGCACAGAGAAGTGAAGTGACTTGCTCTAAGTCACACAGTTGACAAGTGGCAGAGCTGGATTAGAACCCATGACCCCTGACTCCCAAGCCTATGCTCTTCTCACTGAGCCACATTGCTTCTCTAAGGAGGCAGTAGAAACCTCCAGATCCCAAGCATTGGTCATTCAACTACGAAGGACCATCAACCACATTCAGGACCTTCTGGGGGATAATTATTTTATCCTTAGGGGCACTGCTTTTCCTGTTCCTTTTATCCTCCCACCGCCATTGCCTCAACTCCCACCCGACCCCAGATTCACCTCTGAGGCCAGAGGGTTTTAGGGAGAAGGAAAGGATGAAACTTGCTGGTAGGATTGGAGGGGCAGAGAGAACAGGATTCATGCTATTGTATTGTACTCGCCCAAGCACATAGTACAGTGCTCTGTACTCAGTAAGTATTCATTAAATAACATTGATTGATTAAACAAAGGGAACTGTTTTACAAATTAATAGGAGGGGAGTTGGGGTTGCAGGACATGACCTTGGCCAACTTCTATTATTGCTAGCAATCCATGTGCTGTGTTGGGGCCTTCCCTGTCTAAAATTGCTCTCTCCCACAGCACCCATCCCAGACACTTGATGGAGGACGAAGGAGCGGGACTGCCAGAGCCAAGATTTCCACCCAGTCTCACTCTTCCATTCATAAATGACAATGAATAGTGTTCTCCTATCTATTTCACTGGGATGAGAGGGATTGTTAAGAGTGGAAGGAAAGAAGAGGGAGGAGGAAGGACGAAGGTTTCATTTTGAGGGTATAAAGGAGAGGAAAGAAATGGGATGCCTCCCATATTCAAATACTCCCCAAAGAACTTCATTTGCACACCCACCAAAAAGCCATCAAAATCAGTAAAACAAAAACAAAAACAAAATTTGTTTACAGTGCTTGAAGCAATGTTAATGAACCTGCCCTTTTCCCTATTCCCGCTTTGGGCACAAGTTAGTTTATAAGAATAATTTTATCTTGGGGGGTAATAACATTAATCCATCAAAATCCAGGCCCATTATGAAGGAATGACTGTTGACCCTGGAAACAGAAGAATACCTGTGGCAGATGACAGCCGAGCTAAGCAATGGAACTAGGCTGAGGGCTCCCTTCCTGCAGCATCCTTTGCACCCTCCATTTCCCCAGAATAGGAGAGAAGGGCCATAGCAAAAGGGAGAAGTAAGTGTTCTCCACCCTTTCCCACCTAGGGGTTGTACAACACTAGCCCAGATTAGAAGCTGCAGTGAGAGTTCTCCTTCAAATCCTACCTGTCAGGCCCTTTGCATTTAGACACAGTTAACTACTTTTCCTTCTCCCAAACAGGGGGTCCAAGTCCCACTACTTCCCCGTCTTCTTCTGAACCTTCCAAGAATTCTGCATTGGTAAACACTTCTAGGCCTGCGACATTTAGGTCAGGGGATGGTGGAAAATTGGAACCAATCAGACCTAGTGGTGGCTGAGGCTCCAAAAAAGGAGTTATGGATGAGAGCAGTTTTGCCCACCAATTAGATCCAGTATCTGGGATCAGTAAGATTCAATGGGAGTGGGGCAGTAAAGAGACTCTAAATTAAAAGCAAGTTGATTTGAAACCAGGTGAATATTGTTGTAGAAAGTTATCAAAATCCTTTCATTTTCAAGGGAGTCAAGTGTTTAAAAAGCATGATTTTTGGTTCCCTGCCTTGCATTCAGTAGACACTCAAAAATGATCAATTGGTTGTTTAGAAACTATCAAAATTTTTGTAATGAGCAACATATGTTGGCACCAATTCAACCTGTTTCTGAATTTTCTGGCTCTCTTGTAGTTTTTCATAAAATAATACTAATTTAGAAATTTTTCTTTAAACACCTAATTCTAAGTGATTTTGACCTTTTAGTTGAAAAAAATGACTTTTACAAGTTTTAAAATTTTCATCAGAATGTTGACTAAGCTATTACAAAAAGTATTCATGAACTAAACAACTGTATAGGCATTTCGTTCAGTTGCCATCATAATGGTTTCCAAAGGACCTGTTATTAACATTTCCACATCAAAGAATGATACAGTGCTGCCAAAGTTTGTTTTAATGTCAAAATAATTCTGACCTTATATGATTAAAAATAACAATTGTATTCATTTCCTGCATTATTAATGCATGGGGGAGTCTTTACTTTTTGAGTATTGCAGTGCATTTATCAGCCCATCAGAAAGACTACTTCATCATCATCATCATCAATCGTATTTATTGAGCGCTTACTATGTGCAGAGCACTGTACTAAGCGCTTGGGAAGTACAAATTGGCAACATATAGAGACAGTCCCTACCCAACAGTGGGCTCACAGTCTAGAGGGGGGAGACAGAGAACAAAACTAAACATTTTAACAAAATAAAATAAATAGAATAGATATGTACAAATAAATAAAATAAATAAATAAATAGAGTAAAAAAAATATGTACAAACATATATACATATATGCAGGTGCTGTGGGGAAGGGAGGGAGATACTTTAGGGAACAAGATGACTAACTTTAGGTAACAAGAGTGCACTAAAACAAAACTGTTGTGTAATATTTAAACATTTTCATCTATCTATAAATATATCTATATCTTTCCAATATGGTATACTCATCCAAATGTTAGAAAAATATGGCTTAGGTAACAGATGACAGAATGTATATTGAACTGAATCATTGTTTCATTGTTGACCAGTTGGGGAAGTTGAAGAGGGCATCTGAAAATTTAGGCCTTGAGTCTGAAACTTTTTGATATATTTTTTCCATTTAAATCATAGGAGCATATTCAATAAATAAAGATGGATATCAAATTGGCAGAGCTAGCAAGGACACTAGAAAACAGGAATATAAGTCAAAATGTCCTCGAAAAATTGAAGGACTAATAGTATGCAATAGTAACAAGTGAAGGTTAGGCCTACCAGTGAGAAGAAAGAATGTGAGAGGAAACTACTGAAATTCAAAATGAAAAATGAAGGGCTAGGCATAGCTACAACAGAATATAATCTGTACCTACAATTTTAAAGTTCTTATAAGTGAGTAAAAAATATGGCTGTCCAAATGCTAGCATAATACTGGAATAGCAACTAGGAAGATGAGGTATGTCATTCAGCCCAGTATTCAGTCTCTGACAGTGGCAATAGGATGCTTGAGGGAGCTATGTGATATTTGTTTTCTGTGCCATCCATTCCAATGTTTAGAATGTATTACCTAACATAGAGAGACAAGGATATAAACACACAGGAACACCAAAAATGCCACTGCTGGGTTAGAGAGATGGGCTAATCAGGCCATTTTCCCTCCTACAGTGACAACAGGACACTTAAAGGAACCATATGATAATTGACCCATTTATTAGCATCAATCCTAGCTTCTCTTCTCCGCAACACTGATTATTCCTCTACTAATTCATGATGGACTACTTCTACATGAATTTATCACTATTTCCCTAAACCTGCTGGGATTTTTTGCCACTGATGCAGACCACCATAGTGACAGCCCTGTACCCTACAGGAGAGGAAAAAGAGCAGAAACTGTAGGGAACCTTATAGTCTGGAACCCCTTTAAATCAGGATCCCTAAAGAAAAGGATTGCTCCATGCCCAGACTAGCTAGCCAGCAAGCACCTAGCTATTGAATATGAGAGGAAGGATGCTCCCAGGCCAGAAGCAGGATGTAAGCAAGAGGTCAGTGGTAGAATAGAGGAGATCAAGGTATTGTGAGTAGGTTGATATTAGAGGGGCCACATGTGGGGGCTGGAATGTAGTAGGAGGGTGATGAGATAAGGAGGGTAATAAGATAAGGTAGGAGGGGGAAAGATCATTTAGTACTGCAGAGTCGATGGTAAGAAGTTTCTCTTTGATGTGGAGGTGGATGGGCAACCCCTGCAGGTTCTTTAGGAATGGGGAAACATGGACTGAACATTTTTGTAGAAAAGTGATGCAGTCAGAAGTGTGAAATACAGGCTGGAATGGGGAGAATCAGGAGGCAGGGAGGTCAGTAAGGAAGCTGATACAGTAATCAAGGCAGGATGCACTTATTCTAATTAATGTGTTAATTAGATTAATTTTTTATTAGTTTGGATGAAGGAGGAAGGGCAGCTTTGGAATGCCTCTGAGAGTATTTGGGAAATAGGACAGATATGCAGCCTGCGGACAGCTGTCTTTTCCCTCTCCTTAACCTACGCAGTTATGTCAATTTCCCTCTTGCACTTTGATACACACCCCACCCCCAGGTTATCAGCACTTATATACATATCCCCTAGATAGTAAACTCCCCTCTACACTGTAAAGCTGTGGACAAGAAATGTGTCCACCACCTTTGTTATATTGTACTCTCCCAAGCGCTTAATTCTGTGCTCTGCACAGAATAAGTGATCAAAAAATACCATTGATTGATTGACAAATATCCCCATACTCTGTCATTTCACCTTTCTGTAATTTATTTTATTGTCTGCATCCCCCTTTAGACTGTAAGCTTCTTATGGACAGGAACATATATATCATCTCTCATACTCTAATCCCGCAATTGCTTAATACATTGTTGTGCACACAGTGAGTGCTTCTTAAATTCTATTGCTGAAGCAGCATGGCCTAGTGGATAGAGCACAGATCTGGGAGTCAGAAGGACCTGAACCTTGGCTCTGCCATTTGTTTGCTGTGTGAACTTGGGCAAGTCATTTCACTTCTCTGTGCCTCAGTTATCTCATCTGTAAAATGGGGATTAACAGTGTGAGCCCCATGTGAGACAGGGGCTGTGCCCAACCTGATTAGTTTATATCTACCCCAGCACTTAAAACAGTACCTGATGTAAAGTAAGCACTAAAAAAACCCCATAAAAAATCAATCTTTATTTTAGGTTTGCCTTAACTGGGACAGCAATTAAATTACTCCTTAGTCTTTCCCAGGACAAACAATTTCATGGCATGCCTTTGGACGACTTCTTTAGGTAACATCAAATATATGTAAGACTTTTGCAAGGTAGGCAAATCTGCTTCCTTGTTTTCTTTCAAGGCAAAGTGTCTAACAACATGCGACAGTCTCCTAAGGCTTAAGGCATCATTTCTGTAAACATAAATGTTTATTTTGTGATGGAACCTGAACTAAGATCACTGGGGACAGGGAAAGAAAATTTAAACTTGTTCATGATAGAGAGGGAGAGAGAGAGAGAGAATGTTTGTGTGTGTGTGTGTGTGTGTGTGTGTGTGTGTGTGTGTCTGTGTAGGCCCTCAGTCATTGGTCTTGTCCCACTGCTTTGTGACTATGACATGTGGCTCACTGTCACAACTCTGAGCCATAGAAGCAGCATGGCGTAGTGGAGAGAGCACAGGCCTGGGAATAAGAAGGTCATGGATCCTAATCCCGGCTCTGCCACTTGTCTGCTGTGAGAACTTGGGGAAGTCACTTCACTTCTCTGTGCCTCTGTTACCCCATCTGTAATGTGGGGATTGAGACTGTGAGCCCCATGGGGGATAGGGACTGTGTCCAACCCAATTGGCTTGTATCCACCCCAAAGCTAAGCATAGTGGTAAGCCCTTAACAAATACCATAGTTATTATATCTTGGCACAGTCACAGAGTTGACTTCTGAAAGGGACCAACATTTCAATAACAACTGAAATTTTCAGCTAATGCATCCTCTTCATTTCAATAATAGATTCCTATTCTTTTATTGAAAATTAAAATAAGTAATATAAATAAGAAGTTGACAAGATATAAAGAAACTTTGATTCCTCCCCCCAAAATCGAAACAACGAAATTACTTGTTTTTTGTGACTTGGTTCCCTATCTCCTATCAAGAATTCCAATTTGAAAGATTAAAATTTCAGTGAATTCTGAATCATTTAAATAATTTAAAGTAAATTTAAATTGTCCTTCACTTACAAGGCCAGAACCAAAACCATATCTTCACAAAAACTTATAAAAATTTGAAGTGCTCCAATACTTTTAAATCTTAAGGAAGCTTGCTATATTCCAAATTAAAGTGCTAATTTAAAAAATTAGAACTGAAATTTAAATGTTCATGTCCATTGAAGAATGATTTAAAATTACTGAAGCTTTAAATATTTTATGTGCTCTCAATATGGAAATGAATAAAGCATTCTTTTAGTAGCAGAGAAGTCCCTAAAAACAAACAAAAACTGTCATGTATATATATATATATATATATATAGGCTTTCAACAGGTATGATAATAAAATAGTAATAATTGCAGTATTTTTAAGAGCTTTCTGTGCTCAAACACTATACTATGTGTTGGGTAGATACAAAGGTAATCAGATAAGACATATTTCCTGCTCCACAAGGACCTCATATGGGAATGGAGTACAGGTAACATCCCTATTTTTTAGAGATGAGAAACTGAGGTACAGAGAGGTTAAGCGATTGTCTTAAATTCACATGACAAGCAAGGGTCAGAGTGCAGATTAGAATAGATTGTGCCTGAATCTCAGACCAGATCTCTTTCAGTCAGTCAGTCCTATTTATTGAGACCTTACTGTGTGCCCAGCACTGATTAAGTGCTTGGGAAAGTACACAAGAAAGATACATCAGACACATTCCCTACTCACAGTGAATTCACTAGGCCAGCTGAAAAATCAGTGAAATCAGTGAGTCATGTAAAAAAACATGTATACAAAAAAGAAGGAAATGACTTCCCCAAGGCTAGGCAGGATCCTAAAAATTAATCAATGATATTCAAGGAACTTCTATTGTGTTTATAGCACTGTATTAAGTATCTCAATCAATCAATCAATGAGATTTATTGAGTGCTTATTGTGTGCCAAACTTTAGAAGAAATACTTGGGAGAGCATGAAAAGTTGGTAGATAAGATCCCTGACCTTAAGGATCATACAGAAGTATACAAAAGAGGGAAATTAAATGGAGTCCTTTGAGGGATGTAATTTCCTTGTGATGGATGGCACAGAGTACATTTTGAGGTTAAGGTCAGATTGGGGTGACTGCTGTGTTCTGGTATTCTTTATGCTTGGCAACAGTTTCTGCAACTCTAGGGTAATTTTTCACTATTTTCAGGTTCTCAAGGTAGTACTGTGGGTAATAATAATAATTATGGAATTTGTTAAACACTTACTATGCTTCAAGCACTGTTCCAAACGAGACAGATGGTCGTTAACCAGATCAGACACAGTACCTGTCCCTCATAGGACTCAAAGTCTATGTAGAAGGAGAACAGATATTGAAATCCCATTTTACAGAAGACAAAACTGAAACACACAAAAGTTAAGTGATTTGTCCAAGCTCATCTAGCAAGCAAGTAGCAGAGGTGGAATTAGAACCCAGGTTCTCTGACTCTCAAGTCTGGCTCTTTCACTGTGCTCTTGTAATGTAAGCCTACAGATGGAGGACAGCATTCAATCAATCATTCAATCAATGGTATTAACTGAGCACTTACTGTGTGCAGAACACTGTACTAAGCACTTGGGAGAGTACAATGCAATAGATTTGGTAGACATGTTTTCTTCCCCAAAGGAGCTTACAGTGTTGAGAGATCTAGGCTGGACAGGGCCATTTTCTGTTTCGATGTCCTCCAGGCATGATTGGGATGCCTCTTCCAGAAAGTCATATCAAACCACACCATAATGACAGAAAGGGCTCATGTCTCAAGGGTCACTGTACTGCTTAGCTTAGAAATACAGGGAGGGATTCCCAGAAAGCCCTACTAGAACATGTGTATTTTTATTTTTAATTTATAATTTAGGATTTGTGAATTTTTAAAATGATCTACCATGTACTATGATGGTGCTAAGGTGAATCTGTTCTCTTGAAGTATTTCATAACAAAACCACCTTCTATTTTACTTAGAGGCAGGTAAGTTCCCATTGGGCTTCCAGGCAAGCTGCTGTACTTCTGTGTCCCCAGTTGACTCCATTGCAAAGAAACAGTAGTAGAAAGCAGTGCTTTGGTCAGCCTCAGAATTTTACAATTGAAGCAGGTGTTTAGCTGTTTAAAACACTGACAGGGGAAGCAGCACCAAAACCCTGCAAAACTGTAAACTCACTACTTCAGGGAATTGGTAGCCACTGTCTCTGGATCTATTCCCAGGAGAAGCAGCTGAAATGTTTCTTCTGACCTGTTCCGCATACAACGCCCATATCTTTCCATTCACTGTAATAGTCAAATTTGTCTTGCTTTTTATACTACATTTTCTAGTATCTCAGTTAGTGAGTGACAAAATCTTCTAAGATCCTCAAGTGGGTGGGGTAAGTTATCTTTTCTTCACAATATAATGTCCCAGTTAGCTGGAGGTAATTCTGAAAGATAGAAAAGTTAAACAATGTTTCAAACCAAATCAACATCAGAGATGCAAACAGAACACAAAATGTATGGTCCACGAACTGCTCACTGAAGTACAAAATTATTACCCTAAGAATTGAGTAAATAAGAACAGGTCATAAAAAATTACATTTTTGCTTTGGATCTATGGTCTTACACAGCGAGACCTGTGTTGCCCTCCTGGACAGTGAAATGATTAGAGACAGATAATATACCTAATATTTTCCTCTACACCCGTACCAAATTTTCCCCCCAAAAGCCATTACATACACCCCCATCCAGGAATTTAAACCCTCCTTGAACTTACTGATGCTTCCTGAAGAATTATCCTAATATCTGAAATCTATCTTAGATCATCCTAAAGCATGTGGATAAGACAGAAAGTTTTAGATACGTATTTCATTGTGAAAAAGAAGAGGGATCCACTATACCTTCTTATTTCTGCCACAGTTGTTAGCTGAAATAAATTTTAGATTTTTTTCAACTGTGAACATCAGTCCTCACAAAAAGCAACATAATTTTGAATCCCTATTTTTTTTCTAAATTTGAACTCTCATTTGTCAACTTTATAAATTCATTGAGTTCTTAAATTGAAAAATTGATTTTTCTAGCCCTTAATTTATTTAATTCACTTTTCACAATTAGGTGAGCAATTAATCAATGGCTAGGTCATTAAGATTCATTGCATTGACTAGTTCTCTGACAATCATTCTAAGGGGAACTATATAATTTATCAGGCTGCTGATTCTACTGATGGCTTATATTTGTCACTTTAATTTTTGACATTTTGGTTACAAAAAAAAGCATGGCTCAAAGTGTGTCTTTTTAAAAATTGTAGGTGCCATGGTATCTACTCTGAAATATAGCTAATTCTTAGTTAAATACCGAAGAAAAATGAGAGAAGGATAATTTGTTCCAAACCAGTGCTTTTCTGATTCATTTGATTTTGGGTTTTCCCCAAGGTAATAGAACATGTATATTTTTATTTTTGTGACTTTATATTTAGGATTTGTGAATTTTTCAAATGATGTTCCATATACTATTATGGTAGTAAGATGAATCCATTCTCTCTAAGTATTTCCTAGCAGTACCAATTTCTTTACTTGTCAAATAATCATTCATTCCTCCTTCCTTCAACTGTATTTATTGAGCACTTATCATGTGCAGACCACTGTACTAAGCACTTGGGAAAGTAAAATATAACAACAATTAACAGACATATTCCCTGCCCAAAATGAGCTTACAGTCTAGAGATTAGAACCTATGACCTTCTGACTCCCAGTCCCTAGGGGAGAGTAATTGTCTGTGGGATTTGCAGAGAGAGGGCATTCCAGGCCAGAGGCAAGACATGAGCCATGGGTCAGCAGAAAGAGAGGCAAGACCGAGACACAGTGAGAAAGTTCATTCATTCATTCAATCATATTTACTGAGCACTTACTGTGTGCTCTGCACACAGTACTAAGCAAACTGTGCTAAGCGCTTGGAAAGTACAATTCAGCAATAGATAGAGACAATCCCTACCCAACAATGGGCTCACAGTCTAGAAGGGGGAGACAGACAACAAAACAAAATAAGTACACTGGCATCAATACCATAAAAATAGAAAAACAGAATTATAGTTATATACACATCATTAATAAAATGCATAGAATAATATGTGTAAATATACACAAGTGCTGTGGGGACAGGAAGGAGGTAGGGGTGTGATGGGGAGGGAGCAGGGGTGTGATGGGGAGGGGAAGAGGAGCAGAGGAAAAGGGGGGCCCAGTCTGGGAAGGCCTCCTGGAGGAGGTGAGCTCTCAGTAGAGCTTTGAAGGGGGGAAGAGAGCTAGTTTGGCAGTTGTGAGGAGGGAGGACATTCCAGGCCAGAGGTAGAACGTGGGCCAGGGGTCGGCGGCAGGACAGGCGAGAATGAGGCAGAGTGAGGTTAGCAGCAAAGGAGTGGAGTGTGTGGGCTGGGCTGTGGAAAGAGAGAAGAGAGGCGAGGTAGGAGGGGCCAAAGTGATGGAGAGCTTTGAGAGGAACAAAATGTTCAGAATAAATACTTGGGAGAGTACCAAAGAGTAGGTTGGTGCCTGCCCTCAAAGAGCTTACAATCTAACAGAGGTGATGAATATTAAAATGCATTGTAAGTAGGACAAACAACAGAGATAAAGATATGTACGTTGATTTTCAGGGGTTGGATGAATATTGAAGTGCTTAGAAGTTACAGGGTATAGGTAACACAGAAAGGAGGGAGAGTAAGGTAGGGAGGTTAGAAGTTAGTTAATCAGAGAAGGTTCCTGGAGGATATATTACTAGTAAGTTTTTGAAAATTGGAAGGGGAATGGTCTGTCAATCAATCAATCAATCATATTTACTGACCGCTTATCATCATCAATTGTATTTATTGAGCGCTTACTGTGGGCAGAGCACTGTACTAAGCGCTGCAGGTCACTGTACTAAGCGCTTGGGAAGTACAAGTTGGCAACATATAGAGACAGTTCCTACCCAACAGTGGGCTCACAGTCTAGAAGTGGGAGACACAGTCTAGAAGGGGGAGAGAGTTATTATTGGGGAGGAATTTTCCGGTGGAAACTTTCCTATCACTGTAGACATCACCATCACACACATGCCTGTTACACTTATGTACTTACCTTGATATTCCATTTCTTCTCCTATCTATAATTTATTTTAGTGTATTTCTCCTGCTACATTTTAAGTTCCTTGGGGGCAGGAATTATGAGTTCTATTATATCCTTGGAAGCACTTGATACAATATTCTTAAGAGAGTAAATGGTCAATCCGAACTATTGATGACTGAGGACTTACCAAGGATGATACCAATGTCCCATAACCGTTCATTTTCCTATTTTACTCAGCTCTAGTGATCTCCAACACTCCCTCACTTTGGCTTAACAACAACTTGGGCACACCTTGGACCTCATAATACCAAAAACATTGCTCTCTGTCTTTGGTGCCACCACAAGCAGAGAGAACCATCTGGTAAATATAACTTTGTCTTCCTTCACCTCCTAAATGCTGCTGTCATGCATTTTCAGCCTCTCTCTTCAACTCTGTAGTCAAATAAAACATCTAGCACTTGCATGTTCATTTCCCTGTGTGCTCTCAGTTCCCCTTACCTTAGCTGAGCAAACTGCCTTCCGTCCCCACAATCCAAGGCTTGCAACAGCTCCCCTCTGGACCATTAAGAACACTCCATCCTGTCCTGCTTCTAGCTTTCTGGAAGAATGAGAAAAAAACATATAGAATGTGGCCTCACTTAAACTAAGGAATCTAGAGGCTGCAGAAGCTGTTGGACTCTGAATCATGAAGAGAAATTCTGTTCCTCTGGATTGTTTCTTAAACTGTTAAATTGTTTCACTGCTTCATTGTCACCAATGTGTCTGTTCCTAGTCCTGTCAGTCAGTCAATCATATTTATTTAGTGCTTGCTGTGTGCAGAGTACTATCCTAAGCACTTGAAAGAATACAATACATCAATAAACAGACACATTCCCTGCCCACAATGAGCTTACTGACTTGAAGTGAAGACAGACATTACTATGAATAAACAAATTACAGATATGCTCATAAGTACTGTGGGACTGGGGCAGGGGATGAATAAAGGAGGCAGGTCAGGACGATGTAGAGGGGAGTGGAAGAAGAGGAAAGAAGAGCTTAGTCAAGGAAGGCCTCTTGTAGGAGATGAGTCTTCAATAAAGGCTTTGAAGCGGGGAGAGTCATTGTCTGTTGGATATGAGGAGGAAGGGCCTTCCAGGCCAGAGGCAGGATCTGGGCAAGATAGATGAGATCGTGTTATAGTGAGAAGATTAGCATTAGAGGAGTGAAGTCTCTGGGCTGAATTATAATAGGAGAGTATCAAGGATAGATAGAAGGGGGTGATTGAGTGCTTTAAAGCCAAGGTGAGCAGTTTCTGTTTGATATGGAAGTGCATGGGCATCCACTGGAGTTTCTTGAGGAGTGGGGAAACATGGACTGAACGTTTCTGTAGTCCTTCCCTTCTCCCCATCTATTCATAAATTGTGAGCCCTTTGAGTGCCAGGATCTGTGTCTAATTCCCAACTATATATTCCTTTGCGGTGGTTAGTACAGTGGTCTGAATACAGACAATGTTCAATAAATACTATTACTACTAACATTTCCCTTATCTCACAAGCCTTGGCTTCATCCCTATTTATCTCTACCTCTTCCTAGCCATTAAAATAGCATCTACTCAGATCCAAGCACTTGTATCCCAACTTTACTACTGCATCAGCCTTCTTGCTGAGCTTCCTACTTCCAGTCTCTTCCCACTCCAGTCCATAATTCATTTGGCTGCCTTGATCAATTTTCTAAATATCATCCTTCCCACAACTAACCACTGTAAAGTCAATGGTAAGAAGTTTCTGTTTGATCTGGTGATGCATGGGCAACCTCTGCAGGTTCTTGAGGAGTGGGGAAACATGGACTGAACATTTCTGTTGAAAAATGATCCAGGTAGCAGATTGAAGTACGGACTGGACAGGAGAGAACCAGGAGGCAGGGAGGTCATCAAGGAGGCTGGTACAGTAATCAAGGCAGGATAGGATAAGTGCTTGGATTAATGTGTTACCAGTCTGGATAAAAAGAAAAGGGCTGATTTTAATGATGCTGTGACGGTCAGTTCATTCATTCATTCATTCAATCATATTTAATGAGCCCTTACTGTGTTCAAAGCACTGTACTAAGCACTTGGGAGAGTACAACAACAGACACATCCAACAGGATTTAGAGGCAGAGGCTTAGAAATCTGAGGCCTTTATTATTCTCTCTGCAGATGACTGCTACCCACCCCCCTACCAATTCAACATCACTAGTCCAAACCTCTCTCCTGCTTTCAGGACATCTCTAAATGGATTTGCTGCTGGCACCTCAAGTTCAATATTTCTGAAAATAAATTTCTTTTCTTCTCTGGTAAATGTTCTCTTCCATCTAAATTTCCCAACATAGTTGACCACGCCATCATGCTTTCTTATCTATGAAGTCCATAACTCTGGCATTATCCTTTACTTCTCTTTTTCCTTCAACTCCGTATTCAGTCTATTGCCCAACCCTGTTCATCTTTCTCCACATCGTTTCCAGGAGCCTTCCTTCCTCTCCATCAAAATTTCCACTAAATTGATCCAATTACTGGATACTCTGGCTTTACTACTCACCAGACTTCCATGCCTCCAGCCCTGCCCTGCCCAACCATGGTTCACTCTGCTGCCCAATCATTTTTGTAAGAAATCTTGCTAACTACTTCTTCACTGCTTGGACATCTTTGCCTTTCTCTGACAGACTACTGTTCTCCCTATTTCAGAGACCTTTCTTAATCATGACTTTTCCAGGAAGACTTTCTTTATTAATTGCTCATCTCCTCACGTAATATGTCTCCCTCTTCCAACTTCAATTTCAGCATTCATCTAAACACCTGGGTACTCACACCGCTCAGTAACACTTAATAGATTTATTTATATTTTATCGCTTCCCATCTATAATATACTAAGTCTCTCTCTCCTTTTCTAGATAATATACTCCCTATTGTACTTTCCAAAAAGCTTGGTACAGTGTTCTGCATATAGTAAACACTCAATAAATACTATTAAAATTGATAAAATTCATTCTGTTAACACGTGCTTATTAACATTGCTCATCATTTGGCTGTCTCACTCACTTGTTACTTTTAGTACCTAATGCCATTTTTGTTTCTCCTTCATTACGCTTAGCCTTCTCAAAACATCTGCTCTAAGGTGCAGCATGGTCTAGTGGATAGAGCATGGGCCTGGGAATTAGAGGACCCAGGTTCTAATTTACATAATGATAATAATAATATCAATAAAAATAATAATAATGGTATTTGTTAAGCGCTTACTATGTGCCAGATACTAAAGTCTATTGCCCAACTCTGTTCATCTTTCTCCACATCATTTCCAGGAGCCTTCCTTCCTCTCCATCAAAATTTCCACTAAATTGATCCAATTACTGGACATACTCTGACTTTACTACTCACCAGACTTCCATGCCTCTATAAGTGCTGGGGTGGATACAAGCAAATCAGGTTGGACAAAATCTCCATCCCACATAGGGATCACAGTCTCAATCTCCAATTTACAGATGAGATAATTGAGGCACAGAGAAGTGAAGTTACCTGCCCAAGGTCACACAGCAAACAAGCAGTAAAGCTGGGATTAGAACTCATGACCTTCTGACTCCCAGGCCCGTGCTCTACTATGCCATGCTACTTCTGCTGTGTGACCTTGGGAAAGTCACTTAACTTCCCTGTGCTTCAGTTACCTCATCTGTAAAATGGGGATTAAGACTGTGAGCGTCATGTGTGTATATATCTATAATTCTATTATATATCCATAATTCTATTCATTTATACTGATTCCTGTTTACTTGTTTTGATGTCTGTCACCCCCACTTCTAGACTGTAAGCCCGGTGTGAACAGGAATTGTCTTTCTTTATTGCTGAATTGTACTTTCCAAGTGCTTAGTACAGTGCTCTGCACACAGTAAACCCTCAATAAATACAATTGAATGAATGAATGTGGGGCATGGTCTATGTCCAACCTGATTAGTTTGTATATACCCCAGCACTTTATATGGTTCCTGTCACATAGTAAGCCCTAAGGTATTCCATAAAAAGGAAAACAGACAATCACCTATTCCCTTATTCATGAAATCCTTGGATTCAATGAATCTGTCCAAATAAATTGTCCGAACCAATTTTCCTGTGCTTCAATAATGTTGAATGTGCTTGTAGGTTTTCTGGTATCCACCACAGCACTTAGTACAGTGCCTGATACATAATAAGGGCTTAACGAATTCCATTATTACCAAAGTCAGAAACTGCATTTTCACCAAAAATTACAGAAAAATTGTGTAACTGAATCAGAGAATGCTATGGTAAGGGAACCATCCCCAACTTCATAATAGTAAAATGGATATATTGCTCTTTCCTGGTGATATCCCATGGTGACCAGGTACCCACTCCCTCCCTCCCCTCTGAACCTGGTCATTCTTGCTCTGACCTTACCCAACAATCTTGAACTCTGCTGCTCCTTTCCTTCATTTTCTTCTGAGAAATTTTACAGCTATTGATTAGCATATCCCTAATCTTTAAACATAGAACAAATGACCAACATATCAATAAACTCTACATCCACAAATACCACCTTGTATCCTGACTCTAAACCTTTATGTTCTAATCAATTCTGTAAGGAATTTTCCTGCACCAATACTTTTAGTGAAACACCTTTAACTACTCACTTCACTGAAGCCATATTTTAATTGAGTATGTCAAAGGCAGGTGTGTTTATTTTAAGAATTCCTTCAGTTCACAATACATAGTGTTTAAATGATTGTGGTTACTTATGAGACTGCCTTTGTGGTTGCAATCAACGTAGGTTCAATTCAATCTAGGATTGATGCAGGACACCTGTACTTTTTAAATGGCCAACACTGAAACATACTCTACTGTGTCTCTAAAAATAATTTTTATATACTATCCCTTTAGGCAAAACAGAAAATATGGTAAAGAAACTTTAATTTAACCAAAAAAGTTCACTAATATTTTCCAAAGCATGTCTATTTTGTCACCATCTTTAGGATTCCTAAAATTCTCTACTTAAAGCAACACTACAAATGATTTTACCTAAATTAACTTTTGCATGTCACTCTATGTCTTATTTTGGCACTGATTCTAATATAGTCTATTCTAATTTATATACAGAAGGCAAGCTTTGGAAAAAATATTAAGCCCTTTTCAATATATTGAAGAAACATTAAGGATATTATTTAAAACATACTATTACATTTGAGATGAAGGAGAGATGTGGGAAACATGTTCTCAATCTTTGCAATATGTTAGGTAGGCCTTTCCAGAATAAACAACCATATAATATTTGTGCCAATCACAATATTTAAAATTAGCAGAATAAGCAATATTGAAGAATTCTACAATGAAGTTCATTCATTCAATTGTATTTATTGATTGATTTTTAGAAGCAACATGACGTAGTTGATAGAGCACGGTACTGGGAGTCAGAAAGTCCTGGGTTCTAATCCCGGCTCTCTCACTTGATTGCTGTGTGAACTTGGGCAAGTCACTTAACTTCTCTGTTCCTCAGGTTCCTCATCTGTAAAATGGGAATTAAAACTGTGAGCCCCACATGGGACAGGGACTGTGCCCAACTCAATTATCTTGTATCTACCCCAGTGCTTAGAACAGTGCCTGGCACATAATAAGCGCTTAACAAATGCTGCAATTATTATCAATATTATTATTGTTATTATTATTGAACAGAAACTGTGTGCAAAGCACTGTATTAAGTGCTTGCAGAGTACTATATAACAATAAACAGACACATTACCTGCCACAGTGAGCTTACAGTCTAGTGGGGCAGTATCATGATATTGGAAATGCATAAGAAACAAAATATCAGCTACAGTTTACATATCTTCAAAAGAGAAGTAGCATGGCCTAGTGGATAGAGCACGGACTTGGGAGACAGATGGACCTGGGTCCTAGTCCCAGATCACCACTTCTTCACTGCGTGACCTTGGGCAAGTCACTAATTCTCTCCTTGACCTCCTCCAATCTGGCTTCCATCCCCTTCACTCCACTGAAACCTCCTTTTCAAAGGTCACCAGTGATCTCCTTTTGCCAAATCCAATGGATTCTACTCCATCCAAATCCTCCCCAACCTCTCAGCTGCCTTTGACACTGTGGACCACCCCTTTCCCCTGGAGACACTGTCCAACCTTGGCTTCACTGACTCTGTCTCTCCTCTTATCTCTTTGGCCATTCATTCTCAGTCTCTTTCATGGGCTCCTCCTCTGCCTCCCACAACCTAACTGTGGGGGTCACTCAAGATTCAGTTCTTGGTCCTCTTCTATTCACCACCTACACTGTTTCCCTTGTAGAAGACATTCGCATCCATGACTTCAACTACCTTCTCTATGTGGATGATACCTACCCAAATCTACATCTTCTCCCCTTATCTCTCTCCCTCTCTCCAGCCTCAAGTCTCCTCCTGCCTTCAAGACATCTCTACTTGGATGTCCTCCCATCAGCTTGAAGTTAACATTGCCCAAAACAGAGGTCCTTATCTTCCCACCCAAACCCTGTCCTCTCCCTGACTTTCCCATCACTGTAAATGGCATCACTATCCTTCCCAACTCATGAACCATAATCTTGGTGTTGTCCTTGACCCCTGTCTCTAATTCAACCCATGTATTCAATCTGTCACCAAATCCTGTCAGTCCCACTTTTACAACATCATTAAAATCTGCCCTTTCCTCTCCATCCAAACTGCTACCACCTTAATATAATCACTCATCCTATCCCACCTAGATTACTGCATCAGCCTCCTTGCTGACCTCCAAAGACTCCTGTCTCTCTCCACTCTGCTGCCTGGATCATTGTTCTGCAGAAACGTTCAGGACATGTCACTGCCGCTCCCCCCCCCCCCCCCAAAAAAAAATCTCCAGTGGTTGCCCAGCCACCTATATCAAATGAAAACTCCTAACCATTGGCATTAAAGCACTCCATCACCTTGCCCTCTCCTATGTCACCTTGCTTCTCTCCTCCTACATGCCAGCCCACATACTTCACTCCTGCAGTACTGCCTCAATCTCGCCTTTCTCACCACTGACCTATGGCCCACCTCCTGCCTCTGGCCTGGAATGCCTTCCCTCCTCAAATCCAACAGACAATTACTTTCCCCCACTTCGAAGTTTTATTGAAGGGACATCTCCTCTGATAGGCCTTCCCAGATTAAGCCCCACTTTTCTTCATCTTCCACTCCCTTCTGCTTCACCCTAACATGCTCCCTTTTCTCTTCCTCCTTCTCCCATCCCCACAGAACTTATGTATATATCTGTAGTTTTATTTATTTGTACTGATGTCTGTTTATTTGTACTGATGTCTGTCCCCTGTCCCATTCCCTCCCACCCCCCTCCCAGCCCACAGACTGTGAACTCATTGTGGGCAGCGATTGCCACTCTTTTTTGTTGTATTGTACTTTCCCAAACACTTAGTATAGTGCTCTGCACACAGCAAACACTTTATAAATACAATTGAATGAATGCCTCTACTACAGCATGAGCCTCCTTGCTGATCTTGACTTCAGCTTCTTCTCCTTATATCCATTCTTCACTCTGCTGCCCTGACCAATTTACTAAATAAATCATTCTGTACATATCTTCTTACTTGTGAAGTGCCTCCAAAAGTTACCCATTCATCTCTGTATCAAGCATGAGCTCCTCATCATTGGATTTAAGGCACTCAATCAGCTCTCTCCCTCCTTTCCCATTACAACCCAGCCCACACACTCTATTAAGAACTAGGGTAGATAGAAGTTAATCAGTTTGGACACAGTCACTGTTCCATGTAGGGCTCACAGTCTAGAGGAGAGGGAGAAGAGGTATTTAATTACTGTGACTAACTTCAAATACACACTTTTCCCCAAATATAATTTGGTCTGTTGCATCCAGGTTTAGACTAGTTTAGCTAAGGCAGTTCTGGATTTTTTAGGCTGTCCTGAGCAATTTCTGAAATGTAATTGTCTCAGAATTGGAATCAAACCAGCTGGTCATTTCAGGTTCCCACTGAATCACTGCAGGTCACCTAGTTTCTTCCCCACTCTCCTGTATTTCAAACAGTTGCCTCACTTCTCCCAAGTGTTGTAGTAGGCCCCTCCCATTCTTACCTTTATTTGTTTTTCCTTTTTTGAGATTGATGAGGAGGCAGTTTGGCTTAATAGAAAGAGCAAGGGACTAGGACTCAGGAGACCTGATTACTTCTGACCCGCTCACTATTGTCCACTGATCTGCTGTTAGACATTGGGAAACTATTAACTTAGCTTCTCTGGGCCTCAATTTTCTCAAATGTAAAATTTACATATATTGTGAGCCCCATTTGAAATGATGACTGAGTACACTCTGATAACTTGTATTTACCCCTTCCCAGGGAGGATGGGGGGCTGAAAGAGAGGAGACTTAGCTAAATCTCTGCATTCATTCATTCATTCAATCGCATTTATTGAGCACTTACTGTGTGCAGAGCACTGTACTAAGCACTTGGGAAGTACAAGTTGGCAACATATAGAGGAAGTCCCTACCTGACAGCAGGCTCACATTCTAGAAGGGGAAGATAGACAAAAAAACAAAACATATTAACAAAATAAAATAAATGGAATAGTAAATATGTACAAGTAAAATAAATAGAGTAATAAATCTGTACAAACATATATGCAGGTGCTGTGGGGAGGGGAAGGAGGTAGGGCGGGGGGGGATGAGGAGGGGGAGAGGAAAAAGGGGGCTCAGTCTGGGAAGGCCTCCTGGAGGAGGTGAGCGCTCAGTAGGGTTTTGAAGGAAGAGAGCTAGCTTGGCGGATGTGCAGAGGGAGGGCATTCCAGGCCAGGGGGAGGACGTGTGCTGGGGGTCGACGGTGGGACAGGCAAGAACAAGGCACAGTGAGGAGGTTAGCGACAGAGGAGCGGAGGGTGCCGGCTGGGCTGTAGAAGGAAAGAAGGGAGGTGAGGTAGGATGGGGCGAGGTGATGGAGAGCCTTGAAGCCGATGCGTAGGTTGACTGGTAGCCACTGGAGATTTTTGAGGAGGGGAGTAACATGCCCAGAGCGTTTCTGCACAAAGATGATCTGGGGAGCAGTGTGAAGTATAGATTGAAGTTGGGAGAGACAGGGGGATGGGAGATCAGAGAGGAGGCTGATGCAGAATCCAGTCGGGATAGGATGAGGGATTGAACCAGCAGGTTAGCAGTTTGGATAGAAAGGAAAGGGCGGATCTTGGCGATGATTTAGAGGTGAGACCGGCAGGTTTTGGTGACGGATTGGATGTGAGGGGTGAATGAGAGAGCAGAGTCGAAGATGACACCAAGGTTGCGGGCTTGTGAGACGGGAAGGATGGTAGTGCCAACAACAGTGATGGGAAAGTCAGGGAGAGGGCAGGGTTTGGGAGGGAAGATAAGGAGTTCAGTCTTGGCTCGGGGGGTCATGTAACTAACTTCAGACACTTAGAGTTCTGGGACCAGAATCGCCTGTGGTATCAAGGATCACCCCTCAGCCAGAAGGGTGGGAGGTGGGCCCATAAAAACTAGGGCAGATTATCCTAGAATCTTTCTACTTCTTCCACCACCATTACTTCCACACTGTTTTAACCATGATGCTTCGCAGTGCTTTATGAGGCTCTAGAGATTTAAAAAAAAGCAGATGCAGTTTCTACAAACAGATGCTTCCATTCTTGTAAGGGAGCCCTTCTCTAATTACCCAATCCCTATCCCTGATAATGCTAAGTAAGGAAAGAATGAATTGCTGTTTTAAAGCCCCAGAGGCTTCCGGCCACATCTCTGCCCTTATAGCTATCCCAGTATAGAAGTGGAAAGGAGGATGACCATTGCCCTCTCAGAATACTGGTGAGTAGAGAACTATGGGTATTATAGTGTTCTCCCTCTTTCTATTTAGGGTAGGCCTGGGGAACAGGTGATGCCTATTGCTATAGTGAAGATAGATAGTCTATGTGGAGGAAGTAGGGAGAGGGTGGGGAGAATGAGGGATGGTGGGTGAGTTGATCAAGTGTTGATTCTGGTGTTTCAGACATGATTTTGTTATGTGGTTGGGAGGAAATGCCAAGGGCGAATAGGTGGTTTATGGAGTATGTGATTTTGTGATGAAGTTGATATTTTATGCTCTCACAGGGGAAACTAGGAAGACCGCAGAAAAACTAAACCTAAGAACTTAGCATGTCTAGCATTAATGGGTTCGACAGAAAAACCTGAGCCAAGAACATAAGGTTCCTGTCATTAATGTGTGTGACACCGAGAAACTTATTGTGCCAGGCATTAATGGGTGTGACCCAAGTAATGAGATAGACACACTATGTATTTCCCTTATGAGACAGGGTAGAGGCTAAATCTTAGAGAATAGGGTGGTGATGCCTTCTATGTTCCTAATGTTGCTGATGGTCTGGGTGTTATTTAGGTAAGAATCTGAGGAGGGGAGTGGCTGGAAATTGTTCTGTTGGTTGGAGTACTGGTATGCGGGTGAGGGTGTCAGAATTCACTTATACTGGCTGAGAGGATTGTGAGTACTGGTTGGGACCTTTGGACCTGAGATCAGAAATCCCTATCACAGTCCTCTGTCTGGAGCAAAGAGAGCAAGTGGGACAGAAGATGTATCTGAGGTGATGTGCATGCTCTGTGTTTGCGTATCCTCTGTTACTCACTTGCTCCTCTCCCATTGGCTAGTTTATTTCATTAGGCAATAGACCTTTGGAGGGCAGGGACATTATGCATGCTCTATTCCTAAGAACTCAATGTGGTGGTCCATCCAGCAAATAGTGGTTAGGATTGAGAAGGGTGTGGGAGGAAGATTGTGATCAGTCTCTCACTCTTAACGTGGTGCCTTCCCTCCTTTGGGGGCACAGCATCCATCACTGCTCACACACTTAATTTTTTCCAAGGTAAGCTTTTTGCTGTGCTTCACTCTTGCTATTACCATCCCTGGACTTCCTTCAAATCTAATAACCAAACTTCAAACCATTTTCAAAGTCCATATCTGCAGTGTGTCTACCAACTCTGATGCATTGTACTCTCCTAAATTCTCAGTAATAATAATAATAATAATAATAATGATAATGGTATTTGTAAGGACTTAATATGTGCAAAGCACTGTTCTAAGCACTGGACAATGCTCTGCCCACAGTAAGTGCTTAATAAATACCAGAAATTTTAGGAGCCATGCCCAGATGAACCGCCACCATGGAGGATATTTCTTCTCCCAAACCTTTGCTCTCAAGGGCCACAATATTCATTAAGTATTTGTCTGTCTTGACCTGTTGCCCCCATCTAAAGTGGATTCTAACATCCCCCGTGACCAAGAGGGACCAATTATTATGCCATTCTATTTATTTTGCCCCTTATTCAGTTTTTTTTAACCTTTCTAGTGTGTAAGTTCCTTGTGGACAGAAATGTGTCACTTCCTTATTCTGAATTCCCAAATACCTAATACAGCCCCAAGTAGGTGCTCAAATGCTAATGCTAGTATTACTCTATTCTACTTGCTATAGCCTAGCTCTTCCCTCTTAGCAAACTATTTTTAAATAACTAATATCTGGATCTATCCCAATCATTGGCCTAAGTTTCTGGAAAGCATGGATCACATGTGTTCAATCAATTACTCTCCCAATCAATCACTTTTCTTATTATTATTAATAATAATAATAATAATAATAATAATAATAATAATAATAATAATTGTATTTGTTAAGCACTTACCAACCATTGTTCTAAGTGCTGGGGGAGATACAAGGTAATCAGGTGAGTCCACGTGGGTCTCCCATTTTATAGATGAGGTAATGGAGGCACGGAGAAGTTCAGTGACATGGCCAAGGTCACATAGCAGACAAGTGGCGGAGGTGGAATTAGAACTCATGACTTCTGACTCTCAGGCTGGGGCTCTTCCCCCTTTTAGACTGTGAGCCCACTGTTGGGTAGGGACTGTCTCTATATGTTGCCAACTTGTACTTCCCAAGCGCTTAGTACAGTGCTCTGCACACAGTATGTGCTCAATAAATACGATTGATTGATTGATTGATTTCCACTGAGACAAGCTGCTTCTCTTACTGAGCCCTTACTGTGTGCAGAGCAAAGCACTAAGCACTTGGGAGAGTACAACACGATATAACAGACACAGTAATATTCCCTGCCCACAATGAGTTTACAGTATAGAATTACACTGCACTGTAGATCAGTTATACCACTGATAAATTGTAGAAAGGCACAGTGCTCTGCTCATAGTAAATAATATATTTGTTGGGTTTTTTTTAAGTTGTCATCTCTCTTGGTCACTACCGGTCATGAAACCTTGTTTTGTTAACTGTGAATGTACATTTTGGTGCCTATCCTGTAATTATCCATGTCTAATACTATGGCTAATATCATTCAGTTACTCTTGGCACTAACATCTATCAGTTAATCATCTTACTGTTTATGTTTGTACTCTTGTTCATCCTGAATGCATGTAATAGGTATTAGCATGTCTTTTCTCACTAAGTTCCTTGAAGATGGATCATGCTTTCCTTAGTGTGTATGCCACAGTTAAATATGCATAGTTTAGTGCTCTGCTACAGTGAGTACTGAATTCACTAAAAGCTTTTAGGAGCTAAGTTGAAATTGACCATTTTAATTGGGGAGAAGGGGCAAACTGTGAAATGGAATCTTGATCCTTTGCCTCTTGCTTGGCTCTCCCTTCTGGGTCTTCATGATCTGGTTACCTGAAGAACTTTTGAGGTGCAGTGAAGTGAAGCAGATTAGATTATTTTTCCCAGTTACCCTGGAGCAGCCTTCACCTTCATTTTCTTATTCATGCTGCTGTAGTGTCTTTGTGGAGAATAAAGTAGCGTAGCACATCATCCTGTGGATTCTTGCAAAGGATTAGCACTGAACAAATGCCAGTGATTGATGTGTCAGTCCTCCCATTAATACCAGATCCTGACCCGCAGTTAAGATGAATTCTTTGTCCAGAGTGGCTTTTGAATTCCCAGATGATTTTTTTAAAAATAGCATAATAATAATGGTATTTTGTTAAGCACTTACTATGTGCCAAGCACCATCAGAGTGTCTATTCTCCTCATTCCCTCATCACGGACCCTGAAGTTTCCCTAGTCTGTCCTGGAACCTGGGCCACCACCACAAGTTTACAGTTAAGTTTCTGAGAAGCAGCGTGGCTCAGTGGAAAGAGCCGGGCTTTGGAGCCAGAGGTCCTGGGTTCGAATTCTGACCCTGCCACATGTCTGCTGTGTGACTTTGGACAAGTCACTTGACTTCTCTGTGCCTCAGTTACCTCATCTGGAAAATGGGGGTGAAGACTGTGAGCCCCACATGGGACAACCTGATCACCTTGTATCTATCCCAGTGCTTAGAACAGTGTTTTGCACATAATAAGCGCTTAACAAATGCCATTATATTAAAGACAAGGTAACCTTGGATTCTCGAATTGCACACCCCAAGTTCAAGAAGGCTTCGCTGTTAAGAAGAAAACTTAGCCACTCTTCCTTTCCTTTTAATATTCCATAAGCTTGAGCCCTCTCCCTATTTTCACACAAAGACCCCACCAGTAACATCACAGCTGGCTTTACTTACTCTGTTTAATAACCCAAACCAAAATCCTAATTCAAACCTCCTTTCCCTATACAAAATGTTCAACTCAGTCATGTGCAGGTAGCAAGCATCACTGGGCATGTCCAGTTCCTAAGGCAGCATCATTTACACTGCAGTCCGTAAATGCAGGTCCTGAAAGTGGTATGAAAAGTATACCACTTTAGTTTAGTGTAATCTAAAGAATCCATCTTCCTGCCCATTTTATTAACAAAACCCTTCTCCTACTGGCTGTCACACCTCTTTTTACTGATTGTGCAGGAGGAAATGTTTCATATATAATGGAAATTCCTCCCCATCCTGATAATTGTTTTAGGCCTGTTTAAGTTAATGAATTTTCCGGGGAACAGCTGTCGAGGTAATGAGACCTTCTTAGGTCTATAGTCTTGAAGTAGGAAAAGGCTTTAGCATAATCTGGGAATTTCACTTTAGGGAACGTGAATTTAGGAACACGGTTTCAATCACTGTGTGATTTAACTTCCTAGAGACTCATGCATTTTTGCTTTTCATAAACCTGTGTCAAGCTGTAAGATTAATTTTGGGTTGATAGTTATGTGACACCTGGGGAATCTCCGGCTGGAGAATGAATTCACTCTAAATATGAAGTTCTAATTTGTGGGTGCCATAACGGTGACAAAGATTTGAAATGGGCAGAGAAAAGGTTTGGGATTCTGTCTAAACAGCAAATAGCAAACTCACAGGCCTTTACTCCGTCTTTCCCCAGAAATGGATTGTGGCTTTGGTTCTCTCCTTCCATAAGAATTCTCTCAGTTTCAATGCCCCCGGAATAGAGTTGAGGAGCTGCTCAGGGTTTGTGGGGCTACCTGGTTACTGGTGGCTCTGGTAATTGCAATGGCTATTGCACCAGACACTTTGTTTTTTGTTTGGTTTTTGCTCAATTCATTATTTTTTCAAGTGGGTTTCTATCTAGGAAGCTAGGAGCCCCTGGAAGGCAGGAGGTCTGAGGTTGGTACCCTGGTCTGAAACTGGGAATTTCCATTAGGGCAGAAACTGTATCAGAGTAAATATCCCACACAATCACCAAGGGTAAAGTTGGAAGTCTGTGGGGAGAGGGAGGAACACAGTGGCTGATCCTGTGAAAGAAGGGAGAGGGAGGTTAATCTGAAAGGCTCTATATCACTTGGGCACAGAACCCCCTGGCTTCTTGGAATAAACCCAGACGTTGTCATCCTGTCCTCTGTGTCTCGGACCCTCTCTTGGGCTTTGCAGAATTTGTCTGGAAATGAGTAGTGCAAAATACTACATAGCAGATACTATAAGATCCAGTGCAGGAATTATGCAGGCTTTGAGGCTGAGTGGGATCAGGGTTACATGGATTCTGAATGAATTTCCTGCATCCTAATGGCAGGATTTCTGGTGGATCATTCACTCTGGCCATTCTGCAAGGCTCTGTTCTGGGCTCTTATAATCTTGTCTACACTCACTTTCCTAGGAAGTACGTCAGCTCATCGGAATTTAGTGACTATATATTTAAATTTTCATAGTATTAAGAATTTTCATGGTATTTGTTTAGCACTTTCTATATGCCAGGCACTGAACGGATCACTGGTATAGATACAAGATACAAGACAGCTCCTGTCTCACATAATAATAATAATAATAATGATGGCATTTATTAAGCACTTACTATGTGCAAAGCAATCAATCAATCAGTCAATCATATGTATTGAGCGCTTACTGTGTGCAGAGCACTGTACTAAGTGCTTGGGAAGTACAAGTTGGCAACATATAGAGATGGTCCCTACCCAACAGTGGGCTCATAGTCTAGAAGGGGGAGACAGGAAACAAAACAAAACATATTAACAAAATAAAATGAATAGAATAGATATGTGCAAGTAAAATAAAGAAATAGAGGAATAAATACGTACAAACATATATACAGGTGCTTTAGGGATGGGAAGGAGGTAAGGTGGGGGGATGGAGAGGGGGAGGAGGGAGAGAGGAAGGAGGGGGCTCAGTGTGGGAAGGCCTCCTGGAGGAGGTGAGCTCTCAGTAGGGCCTTGAAGGGAGGAAGAGGGCTAGCTTGGTGGATGTGGGAAGGGAGGGAATGTTCTAAGCGCTGTTCAAAGCACTGTTCTAAGCGCTGGGGAAGTTACAAGGTGATCAGTTTGTCCCACGGAGGGCTCACAGTCTTAATCCCCATTTTACAGATGAGGTAACTGAGGCACAGAGAAGTTAAGTGACTTGCCCAAAGTCACACAGCTGACAATCGGCAGAGTTGGGATTTGAACCCATAACCTCTGACACCAAAGCCTTTCCACTCTTTCCACTGAGCCACACTGCTTCTCCATGTGATCACTGTCTTAATACTCATTTTACAGATGAGGTAACTGAATGACAGAGAAGTTCAGCGACTTCCCAAAAGTCAAAAACCAGACAAGTGGCTGAATAGGGATTAGAATCCGGTTCCTATGACCCCTAGGTCTGAGGTCTTTCCACTAGGCCATGCTGCTTCCCTTGGTGATGACTCCGCAATCCAATGATTTAGCCCTGACCTTTAATCTGAATGACATTGTGCATTATTTCTTGCCCACAGACCTTCACTTTTACATCTTCTGGTGTCATGGCAGAATTCTGCAAAGCCCAAGAGAGGGGCCGAGGCACAGAGGACAGTATGACCATGTCTGGGTTTATTCCAAGAAGCCAGGGGGTTCTGTGCCCATGTGATATACAGCCTTTCAGATTAACCTCCCTCTCCCTTCTTTCACAGGAACTTGTACTTCCCAAGCACTTAGTACAGTGCTCTGGACACAGTAAGCGCTCAATAAATACGATTGATTGATTGATTGATTGATTGATGGCATAGTGGATAGAGCACAGGCCTGGGAGTCAGAAGGTCGTGGGTTCTAATTCCAGGTCCACCACTCGTCTGTTGTGTGACCTTGGGCAAGTCACTTCACTTCTCTGTGCCTCAGCTACCTCATCTATAAAATGGGGATTGAGTCTGTGAGCCCCACAAGGGACAGGGGCTACATCCAACCCAATTTGCTTGTATCCACCCCAGCGCTTAGTACAGTGCCTGGCACATAGTAAGAGCTTAAGAAATACCATCATCATCATCATCATAAAAGTCTTCTCCCTCCTTCATCACCTCTTTCAATGACACCATCATCCTCTCTGGCCCAGAACCCACAATTTCAGTTGTTATCCCTACTTTTCACTGTTTTTCTACTGACAAATCCTACTCTCTCCTACTACACAACATCTCTCAGATAGGATATATCCTTTCTACCCAAAAAGTTACCATCCTAATCCAAGTTTTCACCATACTGAGGCTGGATTATCGTATCAGGTTCCTTACTATTCTCTCTACCTCTAGCAGCTCCCGCTTCCATTGTCTCCCCCTCTAGACTGTGGCAAGGAATGTGTCTGCAAATTCTGTTGCATTATACTGTCTCAAGTGCTTAGTACAGTGCTCCACACATAGTAAGTGTATATTTGATAGACTCAATGATTGATACTACTACATTACATCAATCTTCTTTGAGAACTGTTGTCCCCCCCGCCCGTTGCACATGAAAACCCTCCCCTCACTTCCTGGACCTCTCTACATAAAACTAACTCCTCACGGTAGTCTACACCAAGGCTTTCCAACTCACACCACCTTGACCTATATGCTCTCCATTTGCTTTTCCCCAACTAGTTCTCCTCATTCTCCACAAGCCATCTTAACTGTACCTCACTCTCAAGTCTCCTACCAATGTCCCCTCATTCATGTTAATTCTCTGGGTTTCGAATCTTTTCTCCCCAAGTCTCACAGGTCTTAGCTCAACAGCATTCTACATTCCACTGTAGTATGTGAACCCTAAATGCTGGGAAGTCTCTCCAATTTTCTGCCAACTCTCCACTCTGTGGTTTCTGAGAGAAAAGGCAATGACATAAAAGCTTGGAAAAGGAACTAATATCATAGCTTTCACTAGAAATAAATTGTCTGCCTGATTATACTCATATTTATCAGGATCATTTCTGCTAGAGAGCTAGAAGTACATGATAAACATTCATTGACTCCTCAAGAGTTCCTGAGTGACAAAGAGGGATCTGCTATTATACCCTTTTTTACAAATCTGAAGCATTGAAGTGGCTCAGTTTAAAAGATTTCCAGGATCATCAAATAAGACAACGTTGAAGCAGAGCATAAAGCACACAGGCTCATATTTATGATCGAGGGCTTATCAAACTATTTCCTTTTGTTAGTTACATGATATTTTTCTCTGACAAGATCCAGGAAGCATTACAACCTGACTTCAAGGATCTTATAGAATGATAGCTGTGATAAGGGAGTGTGAGTTAAAGGAAAACATCCTTGAAGAGGAGAAGCTATGCAAAAGCAAAACAATTTTTTTCTTCCTATTTTTCCTCTGGTCATTTATTCATTCATTCAATAGTATTTATTGAGCGATTACTGTGTGCAGAGCACTGTACTAGCACAAGGGAAGTACAAGTTTGTCTTTTGCTCTTATTCTTGTATAAATCCTCTCAACATTTATCTCCTTGCTAATTTTTCACTTCAATTTTGACCACGTTTTTCAAGGCCGTTAGTTCCCTTTCATACCATTGTCACACAGTAAGTCATGCAGTCAATCACATAGTAAGAATGAGAAACAGAATAAAAATATCCAGCTTTCAAAAGACACAATTTAGTTCAAGGAAATGAGGTATTTCTCTCCAAACATATACTTAATTGTTAAGCTACATATCATAGTAATATATCCAATTTAATGAAATAGAACTTTCATTTCTCATGTAGTTACAATGTGTCACACAGAACAATGACCATAATATACACATACTGGCTGGCTGTCCTCTTTTGCAGCTACCTACATTAAATTCAGTCATTTGGCACATTTCTAATGACATCTTAAAATGCTTCCAGGGTATCCTCCAGACAATGATAGGGAAACAGCACTTGCAAGAGAATTACATGGCTCAGAAATTTCCAAGAATGTTTGTGTGCTATCATCTCCAATATCATCATTTGAAAAACTAGTGAGCTGAAAGAAGACATGAATTACAAGAAAAAAGCTGAACCCAGGTATACTCAGTATGCTTTAAGCTTGCTGTGTAACAGTATAACACAAATTGTTAGCTTTACAAAACATTTCCATGTGGAAGAGTTGCTAGGAGACTAACACATGCTAACTTCAAACCCATGGTGCATTTCAATTCAAGTCCTTATTTTGGCCTTGACAATGGAAAAATAAGTTAAAATTTCAGCCTGAAGGAACTACCAACCTATTTGACCCAATTCAGGAAAGAAATTTAAAGTGAATATTCAGACACAGCTTGATGGTTTGACATTGCCAACTGTATCTCTGTTATTTATGGCAATGCTACTAGGAGGCAGTCATCCTTGCTGTAATACATGCCTACGACCCATGTTAGTCATCCACATAAACTCCCTTTTCCATATTAACAAGTTAGACTGTTAAAGCTATATTGATCTGAAAAAAAAATTCCAAGCATATATTTTCTTCATTCATTCATTCATCCAATCGTATTTATTGAGTGCTTATTGTGTGCAGAGCATTCATTCATTCATTCATTCAATCGTATTTATTGAGCGCTTACTGTGTGCAGAGCTCTGTACTAAGCACTTGGGAAGTACAAGTTGGCAACATATAGAGATGGTCCCTACCCAACAGTGGGCTCACAGTCTAGAAGGGGGAGACAGAGCACTATATTAAGCACTTGGGAAGTACAAATGGAAACATTTAGAGATGGTCCCTACCCAAAGATAGATATACAGGTATAGACATATGTGCTGTAGGGATGGAAAGGAGGATGAGTGAAGGAGCAAGTAAGAGCAGCACAGAAGGGAGTGGGAGAAGAGGAGAGGAGAGCCCAGTCAGTGAAATCTTCCTGGAGGAGATGTGCTTTCAATAAGGTTTTGAACAATAATAATAATGGTATTTGTTTCTTTCATCAAGTCTATTGTGGTCATGGACTGCCAAAATATATCTTCTGCAACCCACTTACCCTCGTCAGTTGTTCTGGACATTTAACTCCCTCTTCAGGCCCCCTGTCCCTCTTTCTCCCTGCCAGTGATCTGGCCACTTACTTCATTTGGAAAATTAACACCATCAGGTCTGAGCTTCCCAAAATCACCCCTCCCTTCCTCTTTTTGGCCCCTTTTCAACTTTCCCATCGTTCCCAGCATTATCTTCAGAGTAGATGCTCTTAAGATACCTTCAGGAGATACCCCATTCCCTTACACCTTATAAAAACTCTCTCCCCTTCCCTCCCCCCTCCTTAACTTCCATCATCCACTCCTCACTCTCCAATGGCTTCTCCCCCTTTGCCTTCAAACATGCTCACTTCTTCCCCATCCTAAGAAAAACCCTCCCTTGATCTCACAACCCACTCCAGTTATGCCCCAAATTCCCCTCCTCCAACTATCTCCCAGACTCCCTCCAATCTGGCTTCTGGCCACTCCACTCCACTGAAACTACCCTCTCAAAGGTCACCAATGACCTCCTTCTTGCCAAATCCAGCGATTCCTACTTCATCCTAATCCTTCTTGACCTCTCAGCTGCCTTGGACACTGTGGACCATCCCCTTCTCCTCAATACATTATCCAACCTTGGCTTCACTGACTCCATCCTCTCCTGGTTCTCCTCTTGTCTCTCTGGCCATTCATTCTCGGTATCCTTCATGGGCTCCTCCTCCCCCTCCCATCCCCTAACTGTACGGGTCCCTCCAGGGTCAGTTCTTGGTCCCCTTCTATTCTCCATCTACTCTTACTCCCTTGGAGAACTCACTCACTTCCAGGGCTTCACTTATCATCTCTATGCAGATGAAACCCAAATTTATATTTCCTCCCCTCTTCACTCTCATGGGTCAGCAGAAAGACAGGCAAGACCGAGACACAGTGAGAAGGCTCACTCATTCATTCAATTGTATTTATTGAGCACTTACTGTGTGCAGAGCACTGTACTAAGCATTTGAAAAGTACAATTCAGCAATAGATAAGGGACAATCCCTACCCATCAATGGACTCACAGTCTATAATGGGGAGACAGACAACAAAACAAAACAAGTAGACAGGCATCAATACCATCAAAATAAACAGAATTATATATATATATATATATATATATATATATATATATATGTATACATCATTAATAAAATACATAGAATAATAAATATGTACAAATATAAACAAGTGCTATGGGGAGGGGAAAGGGATATAGCAGAGGGAGGGAGTAGGGGAGTGATGGAGAGGGGAGGAGGAGCAGAGGAAAAGGGGGGCTCAGTCTGGGAAGGCCTCCTGGAGGAGGTGAGCTCTCAGTAGGGTTTTGAAAGGGGGAAGAGAGCTAGTTTGGCAGATGTGAGTAGGGAGGACATTCCAGGCCAGAGGTAGGATGTGGGCAAGGGGTCGGAGGCGGGACAGGCGAGAATGAGGCACAGTGGTTAGCGGCAGAGGAGTGGAGTGTGAGGGTGCTGGGCTGTGGAAAGAAGAGAAGGGAGGTGAGGTAGGAGAGGGCAAGATGATGGAGAGCTTTGTAGTGAAGAGTTTTTGCTTCATGCGAAGGCAACCACTGGAGATTTTTGAGGAGGGGAGTGTCATGCCCAGAACGTTTCTGTAGAAAGGTAATCCTGGCAGCAGAGTGAAGTATAGCCTGAAGTGGGAGAGAGAGGAGGATGGGAGAGGGCTGATGCAGTACAGTGCTCTGCACACAGTAAGCGCTCAATAAATACGGTTGAATTTACCACCTGGGCAGGCATGAAAAACCTGTATGGAACTAAGACTATTTCGCATTCTGGGTTATTATAAAGATGGGTGCTTCACTATCCTAACTGATAAGCAGTTGTTTTAAACTTTCCTTTACACTACAGTTCCCCTTTGTTTCACAATTTCCCCTGAATTTCTGCTCTTGAACTGTCACTGCATACCCTCTGGCTGTGTGCCAGGATAACCTGTCTTCTGCTTTTCTTCTGGATCTAATACGGGGCAAAGAACGTGACTGCTTTGCCTCACTGTGATTAAACCACATTGCTAGTCTGAGAAGGAGTAGTGGATAAATTCGGTAGTTGACCCAAGTAAAGTTGGATTAGAAACTTGATCACAGGAAAATCCCCTGGTAGTTTTTGTAGTCATCTCTCTCC
Organism: Tachyglossus aculeatus; assembly: GCF_015852505.1. NCBI lineage: Eukaryota > Metazoa > Chordata > Mammalia > Monotremata > Tachyglossidae > Tachyglossus > Tachyglossus aculeatus. The sequence goes on from NC_052067.1 coordinate 118,643,788, forward strand.
CCTTTCTTTTTAAAGTTGATTCTGATGGAATCCTTGAAATCCTGGAGTGTTTTCTCAGTGTTCAGGAAGATATCTGAAAATGATGGAGTAGCAGATGAATTGCTTATAGATTTTAATTAGTATATCATCAGGTCCTACAGTTTTACCTTCATCATTGCTATGACTACAGGGCATCTTTCATCTGATTTGTAAACATGTTAAAATCTTTGCATTAGTGGAGACCCACTTTAGTAATGTTAGGAGTGGTAAGGAGTCACTGAATGGCTTTTGCCAGCTCTTTAAAGCTTTTTCTTTTTCACAATGAGCATTGAGGACTTCTCTATTCTTTGGTGGTGGATGCATGTGTTCGAATATGCAGATGTAATGAATCACTTCAAAGAGTTTTCTCAAGTAATTGTCATGGGTGAGGATATGTACATGTTTTCAATTTGGTTTCTGTCTACCTATCTCTTCAGCTTTGTATCTCCTGTCATTCCAATACTTATCAGACACACTAATTAGCTTGTTAGTATTCTGTGGTAAGAGCTTTAATAGCCATTTTTGCCAAGGTCAATCAATAGTATTTATCAAGCAGTTACTGCATGCAGAGCACAGTACTTAGCACTTGGAGAGGACAGTAGAGTTGTTAGACATGATCTCTACCTTCAAAAGACTTAACTATCTAGCTGGGGAGATGAACATTATATTACAAATTGGAGAAACAGCAGAGTGTATATATAAAACTTGACTTGGTCTTGGAGTCCATCTATTCAAATAATCCTTTGTATTTTCTTCAGTAAAAATCCAGTTTAGAAGGCTGTGGGGTAAAGAATATCTCTATTGGCAGATAAAGCACATTGGACTAAAAGGGCAATTTCAATGTCATTGTGAAACTCTGTAGGTTTTACTGCAGTCTCCAGAAGTGTGACATGCAGTCTCCTGGGTTGTCTGGGTGTCACTTTATGATGCATTACCTTTGTCAATAGTGAAAGTTTGGAAGGTATGAGGTGATCACCCAAGGACTCAGGGCTATTTATAGCAATAATAAAACAAATGCTCCAACTGAGTAGTCTATTAGTAAACAGTGTCTTTGAAATACATATACATTAATGCATGTATATGTAACATAAATATATAATGATAATAATAATAATAATGATGGCATTTATTAAGCACTTACTATGTGCAAAGCACTGTTCTAAGTGCTGGATATATATATATATATATATATAGAGAGAGAGAGAGAGAGAGAGAGAGAGAGAGATTTATATTTTTAAAATTGGGGTCTGAATACTGCTGTCTAGCTAAAAGAAACCATCCATCTATACTCAGCTCAAGATCAGCCCTGGTGGAGGCTGGCCTACTCCTACAAGACCTCTTTTCTTAACCTGGGACACCTGATGCTGTTGATTAGGAGGCCAACCACCTCCCACCACCTACATTAATTCCCTGTAGAAGTCTTCATTTGAGCTGACCATGAAGTGACTCAGTTACCTGCATGTCCTCCCTATTCCTATTAGATTGTGAGTTCTTTGAAGGTGGCTACCACATCTTCAAGTTTTTTGTCTCTTTTTTTGATAGAGGTTCCAATTATCTTATACAGTGCACTGTATACAAACAGGAATACAAAACACGCACATACACACACACACACACACACACCTCTCAGGCTTGGCGTGGAGACCTTTCTCTGCTGTGGCTGGAGCAACCAAGAGCTAGAGCAGCTGCTTCCTACTCGATACAGGGCCAGTGACACTTGTTCCCTGCTAAGGCTGGTCAGGGAGAGCCCTGTGAATCAATCAATCAATCAATCATATTTATTGAGCGCTTACTATGTGCAGAGCACTGTACTAAGCGCTTGGCACTGTACTAAGCACTTGTGAATCAAGAAGGATGTGTTTCTTTCTATTTCTCTAGCTGCCATCCCATAAAGATTTGGGCCGGAGTTCTGCCAACAATTGAAAATAGTGAGATCCTCTGGTAGTTTCTACTATAGGCTCTATCCTCTTTCGTCTTGTTTATGGGTGCCAATTTGAAGCCCTGTGAGCTTTCTATGGTGTTTCACATGTTGCAGGCAAGTTATTTGAATTCCTAAGCATTAATCTTTTGCTTGCTTGAAGATTCTGACAGAAATGCTTTTGGGTCCAGACACTTAATAATTCATGTTTTTTGAATGAGTTAATAGCTTTCTCAAAGAGTAGAACAAAGACACGAGTAACATCTTGGTTGCCTTTGTTTCAAAGGGCCTTCTCCATGATAAAACAGTGTTCAGTATGTTACTGCTCTTGGCCACTTCACTGAATTCCATCTCTGCAAGGTTGGTTATTTCATTCATTCATTCATTCATTCATTCATTCATTCATTCAATCATATTTATTGAGCACTTACTGTGTGCAGAGCACTGTACTAAGTGTTTGGGAAGTACAAGTTGGCAACATATAGAGACGGTCCCTACCCAACAGTGGGCTCACATCTATCCTCTGCTGTTTCTGTGGTCCTTGTATATAGTTTAGTTCTTGAAACGCTGTAAGAAATAAATGGGTATGACTTATTCTTTACAAATTAAAATAACAATTATTCATGATTCCACTGTCCTCAGAATTCTTGTCCAAATTTTCTTTTTACTATTTCCTCCGTTACTGAAATAAATGCCGGCTTTTTACTTCTACTCATTTATTCCCATGTTCACACTTCTTAGAACCCTTGAAGTTATTATTGTTGTTTTCACCTCACTACTCTTTCTAGATTTAATATTTTAAAAAATTGTGAGCATGTAAGCATTTTTAAAATTCCTTTGAGATACAAGTTATGCATAGCTGCCTTCTTGTATGCATCTAAATAATTGCAAACTGCTTCCTTATTTCCTATTTGTCAATAACTAATTTTGCAAGGTGTTCATTACTTCCTAATTGTCCCTTTTTTCCTGCATTTTTCTGGTTGAGGACAGTTCTTAAATTGGATCCTGAATTTAAACCACTTTGGGGTCATTAATTTCATATATCTCCTGCTTTATTAACAGCCCTGGTTTCTGAGAAATGCTTTCCCAAAGCTTAGATGCTAATAAACACTTTGCGCTTGCTTGGAGTGCATTTTACTAACTTCACTTTGTTTTGCTTCTTTAACACTCTTAGGTCTTGGTGCAGTACATTTTCCTTTAGTATCCTTGTCTCCATTTCAAAGTGACATTTTGTTAATCTACTTGGGAAATTCCCACTTTCTAGGGAAAATCTAGAGATTTTTATTACAGCTCCATGCTTTGACATTGTTACTTATTATTTTCAAGGTATGTTAGATCATTAAGACAACATAATCATGTTATTTCTGTCTAAATTTTCTTAGAGACATGCAGGCCAAAAAAACTTATATTGGGAAAATATTATCATATTTCTAAGTCTAAGCCACCAAAATGTTTTATTACTTTTTGTATACCTCAGGAATTACCACAGAGTTTAATAAATACAAATTTTGATAATGATTATTGCAGTATTTATATGCTTGCTATGTGTCAAGCACCATACTAAGTGATGAGTATATAGAAGTTAATCAAGTCCCATATGGCCCACAATCTAAGTAAGAGAGAGAACAGGGTTTTGAACCCGTATTTGCAGATCAGAGAATGGAGGCTCAGAGAAACTGAGTAGTTTGCCCAAAGTCACAAAGCAGATAAGTAGCAGAGCCAGGACTAGGAGCCGGGTCCTCTGATCCCAGAACTTTGCTCTTTCTACTAGGCAACACTGCTTCTCTTTTAAAACATTTGGGCAACAACTGAATACAACCAAAACCAATTATTCCTCCATAACATTTTCAGAACCCACCATAAAGGCCATTATCCTGGACCAGGGATTGTCATGTCCTGGCTTGACATCAGCCTACCTGCTGATCTCCCTGTCTCAATCTTTTGTTTCTCCGTCCATACTTAAATCACTTTTTTTAACATCATTCTGGCTCCATTTTCCCCAACATAACATGCTGACAGTTGAATATAGATTAGAATGTAAATCACGAGATGACAAAACTTGTCTACTGACTTAATAGTATTCTTCCAAGTGCTCATTACCATGTTCCACATATCAGGTACTCAGTAAATGCTATATTGATTTTTTATTGAGACAGGTTTTCTATGGGAAAACCCTATTTACACAGTTAGGAGCTGTTCTTGCATGCAAATTATGTAGTAAGTTGTGTTTTTGCATATTAATCTTTTCAGCACATTTAATATAATCTCGCAATCGATAGAATCTCTTTGAAAACCAAGGACAGCTAAACATAATGCATGCACACAAATATAATATATACCAGTTGGTGCATATAACAATTATGTGCCACATTATTCAGAAATTGGACAGAGTTGAAGATTCTATGCTGGTTCCTTATTTGCTATCCCGTAGCTATCAAAATGAGGAAACTTTTCAATTTTTAGCTAATGTTTCCATGTTAACCTGTATGTATTTTAATTTACAGGGCTGTTGAGTTTCTTTTGGCTGATAGTCACAGAGGCTAATTATTCTTGAACTGTGCTCCATGTGGGTTCAATTTCCAGGAAGACAAGGAATGCTATAAAACAGCAGAAAAACAAAAATTGCCTTCCTTTTCCCTGGAAGAAATTAATAACATTATTCATGCTTGGAATGACCTCAGAAAATCAATGACCACTTGCTTTCTTTGTGGCAAAATGAAAAGGAAACAGGACTTATCAAAAATCTTTGCCAATATAGCTCTTTCTAGGGAATTAAGTTTATTTTGTGTACTTAATAGTGTACATATTGGTTTTAGACACTTCAGTATTTTAAGGTTTTCCCTATCTATGTAAATGTTTATTCAAGAAAATCTGAACTGTTGATGTACCAAGTATTTTATATTATAAGAACTAGTAGGATTTCCTCAAGTCATTTGTTTGAATTAAGTGAACATTTGGTACAGTACTGAAATTATTTTGTTTCTTCTTAAACATCAACATGCCTTTCACCTTAGTTGAAATCCATCTTTGGAGTTCAGTAGGTATTATTGACTTCAGTACGCTAAGTGCTTTCTTCCAACTTTGAGATTCATGACTTTCTCCTAGTGTTTATATATGTTGAGTCTATAACGAAGACTTAAATTTTGCTTTTATATAGTATACAAAAAGGGTTTACTTGAGACCAGTGGTATTTGCCTGAAAGATCACTATGATAAATAATCGTATTTATTGAACACTTACTGTACTAAGCATTTGGGAGAGTACAATGTAAGTAAGGTGATTGAGTGCTGTAAGCCAATGGTAAGGAGTTTCTGTTTGATGTGGAGGAGGATGGGCAACCACTGGAGACTCTTGAGGAGAGAGAAGTCTTGGACTGAACATTTTTGTAGAAAAATGATCCAGGCAGCAGAGTGACGTATGGACTGGAGTTGGGAGAGACAGGAATCAGAGGTCAGCAAGGAGAGTGATATGGTAATCAAGGTGGGTTAGGATAAGTGATTGAATTAACATGGAAGCAGTTGGGATGGAGTAAATGACAGATTTTAGCGATGCTGTGAAGATTGAACTGATCTGAACATTTTGCTAAATTGATTTCAACAACCCTACAAAGAACTTCAGTAGAAAGCCTATTATTTTCATTTTCCAGATGTGATTATGACTTTGCCACATTTGTTCTGCATTGTACTTAGTTACAAATTTCCTTCTGTAAGAACATTGTCATAAATTATTGGTAACTTTGAACAGAGATATAAGCAAATGTATTCTTAAGTTGTTCAGTATACCTACATTAACATACCATCACATCGCCAGGGTCCTTTACTTTAGATTCAGGAATTTTGACACAATATGAATAGTTACAGAAAGACAGGCAACAGTCTAAATATTGATATTCCTGAGCCACACAAGCAGAGACCTGGGTGCTCAATAGAGCGCACACAGTAAGCGCTCAATAAATACGATTGATTGATTGATTTTTGTTTTAGGTTAAAATAACACAGATATTAAACACCAGATAATATTGTTCACAAATGAGAAATCAAAGATGATGAGGTAGATTTATAGCAACAAAGTTGACTAGAAAAGTGATGTGGTGTTAATTGGGTGGAATCTTAGTCTCTGAGATGTGAAATACTTTTTCCAACCTGGTAAAACATCACCTTTTTGTCAATGTACACCCACTTCTCTTGGGGAACATTATGTCTGAGAAAGACCTAGGGAAATGCACAGAGCATGTCAGGAACATTTCGCCAGGCCTTTCTCAGACATAATGTCCCGTGCACATCGGGTCACAGGGACATAAGTTGCTGCATATCCTTGACCTCTCTCCATGGCAACTGAGAAAAACACATGTAAGGGTCGCTTCCCTTCTGTGCCATCCAAGGCACCTGTTTCCAGCAAGCTCAGTGCATGGCATGCCTTGAGGGTTTAAGCTGCAGGTAAGTTTCTTCTGTATCCCTGTCTCCCAACCCCAGCTGGATAGCCATTCTGCCTTCCTGGGAACTGCCACCAGTTCTCCTCCAAGCCATTGAGAAGATCCTACATTCTACCATCCCAGGAGAAAAGATAAAAACCTCCCACAGCATGAGGCCTCCATAGGACCTCATGAAGATTGGCATTACCTGTAGAGGTTGCTGTAGCTATGGGTGATTTAAAGTATGAGCATCAAGGAGCCTGATGTTTTTAGCCTGTAGACACAGAAGCCTGAAGGTTGTATATGTGTGTGTGTGTATTTTTCTCTGTTATCAATCAATCAATTGTATTTATTGTGTGTTTACTATTTGCAGTTCTAAGTACTTGGGGGAATGCAGCATAACTGAGTTGGCAAACAAGTTCCCTGCTTATTCTCTAGGGAAGGAGACAGATATTAACATAAATAAATTACAATTATGTACATATGTGCTGAGAGTGTGTTGAATATTGATGCAGAAGGTAGTGGGAGAAACATAAATAAGGGCTTAATTGAGGAAGACCTCTTGAAGAGAACCTTTGAAGATGGGGAGAATGCTTCTCCGTCAAATGTGAAGTGGGAGGCAGTGGCAGGATGTAAGTGAGGAGTCAGTGGTGAGATAGAGAAGATTGCGGTACAGTGAGTAGGTTGGCATTAGAGGAGCAAAGAGCACTATATTATGTGCTTGGGAAAATACAGTATAATACAACAATGTGTCTATAGAGTAGGTAAGACATATTTCCTGCCCACAGCAAGCTTACACTATAGAGGGAATATGTACATAAGTGCTGTGGAGCTGAAAATGGAGTGCATAAAGACTTCAAATCCAAGTCCAAGAAGATACAGAAGGGAGACAAAGTAGGGGAAAGAGAGCTTAGTCAGGGAAGATCTCGTGAAGGAGATTTATTTTAACAAGGGTTTGAAGGTGGGGAGAGTGATCACCTGTCGAATAGGAAAAGGGAGGAAGTTCCAGGCCATTGGCAGGAGGTGGGCAAAAGATCTTTCCTTAGATCTAATAATTTTTCACTTCCCCCTCCAACCCTGAAGACCCTCGGTACTTCTCTATAGGCAACCTGCAGCTCATGTTCTCCTCCTTCTTAAGGGCAGGAGAGTCACACTTTTGGGACTCTGAACCTGCTGTTCAATCTCTTCCTATGCCCTATTCTGTCCACAGACCACAGAGTGAGCTCTCATGGGCACACCAACTTACTTCTCCTTGCTTCAAGTTGGTCAAGATACTCTTCTTCCCAACCTGACCTTTTATTTTCTCTCCAATCCTTCTCCTTCTCTACACTTCCAGGAAGGACACCAGGGAGTGACCTTCCTAGCTTCTTCCTCTCTCCTGAGTTTGGGTAGCACATAAATAATCAGAAATCATGCAGATGTCTTTAGACATATAAATTTATGTGGCAGTATTATTTAAAAACTGGGTATATCTCTCAAATAAACCTTCATGTATTATTGTATCTTTCCAAATCACTCTGCCTTTCAGCTTCCCTTGCTACCTCAAAGTGCAGCTAATTATTCAAAGCTCAATCTGTGGGCCTTTATTTGCTCTTTGCATCTTTTCACATTTCATAAGCATAATGACAGGCAAGACTAACAATTGTCCCAGAGGTGATATCACAAAGAAGGTCACAAGAAAAACAAAGCTTGTTGTCTAAAATGAAAATGAAGATAAGGATTAAGGGTATTCTAAAATGGAATGGCTCATAAAAGTTTGCACCTTCTCAGATAGCAAGAGAACAAGATGTTCACCTATGTATTTAAGAAGAGAAGAATCACTTCATTTCTGAAGGGATTATTCATTACAGTCCCAGTGCTGCTGTGATGCATTGAATGCCTGACATTGTTATAGAAAATCAATAGAATTCAATCTGAGAAAATTGTGTTGCATGCATTCAAAACTGACAGTTGCATAAATCAGTGTTTCTATAAAAAGCTGAGCCCTAAACACATCTAGATTCATTTGTATACCTTTCTTAAGCCAAGTGTGATTGATATTTCATTTTTCTTTAAGGGGACCTCTATTGCCAGCTGGAATTCAACTGCCCTGTAAAGTTGAGCAATGAAGGGTATCTCTTTATAAAAATCTGATTAGGCAGTGTGGCTTAGTGAGAAGCAGTGTGGCTTAGTGGAAAGAACCGTAGTGGAAAGAACCCAGGCTTGGGAGTCAGAAGTCATGGGTTCTAATCCTGACTCTGCCACTTGTCTGCTGTAGGACCTTGGGCAAGTCACTTAACTTCTCTGTGCCTCAGTTACCACATCTGTAAAATGGGGGTGAAGACTGTGAGCCCCACGTGGGACAACCTGATTACCTTGCATCTACCCCAGAGATTAGAGCAGTGCTTGGCACATAGTAAGCGCTTAACCAACATTATTATTATTATTGTTATTATTTTAAAACATTTTACCTTGTTTAGAGTATTCCACTTTAAAGGACCCTGTAAAGGAAGTTGTTCTGCCACTAGGAAAAAAAAATGCTATGACCTTTCAGGATAAAGAAAATTTTTCACATGGTACTGATATGCAACTAGAGTTTAAGGATATTTATAAAGCAAATTTCAGGATTGTACTTCATTATGTTCATCTCAGAATAATTGTGATTTTCCCAGAAATTCTGGCTTCTATATAGTTTATCTGGGATATGGCCATGATCTTGGATTATGCTGGAGAAAAAAAAAAAATAATAATAATAATAATAATAACAACAATAATAATAATAATAATAGTAAGAACAATAATAATTTTGGTATTTGTTAAGCACTTACTATGTGCCAGGCACTGTACTAAGCACTGAGGGGGATACAAGCAAATCAGGTTGGACACAGTCCCTGTCCCACGTTGGGCTCACAATCTCTTAATCCCCATTTTAAAGATGGCATAACTGAGGCATAGAGAATTAAGTGACTTGCCCAGGGTCACACAGCAGACAAGTGATGGAGCTGGGATTAGAACCCATAACCTTCTGACTCCCAAGGCCATGCTCTATCCACTACGCCCTGCTGGTTTCTGTAAATTGCAATTCAGGTTATATATCCAAGAATCAATCGAGTGCTTCTCTGACTGAGCACCCAACTGGATCTTGAGAGAGAGAACAATACAGTAAAAATGGCAATCAAAATCCCTGCGCATAAGGAGCTCTCAGTCCAGAGGGAAAATAAAAAAAAAATGTAAAGTATGCTTAGAATAATTAGTGCTCAGCTGAAAACTTGTTTTTCAGGGACTACCATGTCCAGAAAGTTGTGGGACAGAAATTTATAGCACTCCTACCCAGCTCCTATACTCAGTGGAAGTTGAGAGCAATAGAAAGTCAGTTATATTCAAAAAAGAAGCCACAAACTAACTGTGAGGTTTACCTTTTAGTGCATGTTTGACTGAAAAGGCCAATGTTACAGTCCCAGCTATATTTTGCACACTAAAAGTCTCTCACCTGCTGTTTTATATTGAGTATTTACAGTGCCTACTGCTGTCTTGTTTTTTACCTCTTTGTCTCATTCCATACAGAATTTATACTCCAAGAGAGCAACTCCTTTCTTGGTAATGTCTCAGAACACACAACTATCAAGGCTTCACAGTACCCAGTTTTGCTCTGCTTTTTATACTGGTCATTCTAATTTCATCATAAAATATCTATCTTAGTCTGGAAATAACCCTTGATGAAAAATTGGATTTTAGGATTCAATTACAGGATTTAGAATTTTAAAAAGAGATTTTAAAAGGAGAAAATAAGGAATTCTTAAATTTGAATATTTCATGTAAAGGAATATTGGTATGTTATCCCAGATTCTACAGAAGTCAAAGATTTCTTATTTGTTGTTCAGAAGACACCATGCTTGTTACAGGAATAAATGAAATTAGATAATGTATGCTGTTCTTTGGGAGTGCTTTGGGCTATTCCTTCAGTTTTGTTAGGGCTGAGTATAACTTTATCGTAAAGCAGAGGAACAATAATAAGATGAGAGGTACAATTTTTAAGAAGAAAATCTGTAAGGCATTATAAAGTTTTGAAAAAGTTAGTGCACCTGCACCTTGTGGGCAGAGAACATGTCTCATGCTTCACATTCCCAATCCTTTAGTACAATGCCTTTACCATAGTACTTGGTGCTTCTACTGCTACTACTCTTTAACATAGTTTAAGGACTTGATGCTAACGTCTAAGAAACTAAGTCACGGCTATTTTTATTACAAAAACTAAGGTTGTAGCTCTTTATAAAGCTCACATTTATACCTTAACCACAAACATGGTCTTATCAATGATAATACTTCTAACACACAATGATAATACTGCTAACATACTGAAAACCCATCCATCTTGCCACACAACAAATACCATTATTACTGTGTCTGATGCCTAAATATATAGTGACACATTTTCTAGTCCTCTATCCTGACAGGTGAGCTCTCATCCTCTAAGGTTTCCAGAGACCGGTTTCTCTTCAGCCACCTTACTTCATAGATCTTACTTTACTGTTTAGAGGCCGCAGAGCAGACTCTAAGATTGCTCAGGATGAAGAACTGCCTGAGGACACTGAGCTCTCTTTTCTGCCAAGTTGCCTCAGCCTACTCAGGGCATATAACATCGCCTAGGACAGAGAACTGCTCACAGATGCAGAGATGTTTTTTCTGGCTAGGTGCTCAGCCAGCAGAGGACATCAACAATTGCTTGGGACAGAAAGCTGCCGGAGGGCACTGTGATCTTTCTCTATTGAGCTGCCTCAGCTGGCCTAGGAAATCTAACACTGTACCCACTGCTTCACTGAAATCTGGACCGTGCCTAATGCTCTCTTCAGAGGGGGTGTCATCTTCCTCCACTCCCCAAGATTCACTGGGAAAGGGGGAGGACTCCCCATTGTCGATTTTGCACGATTCCACCTCCCACATGCTCTCTTTCTTTTCCTTTTTTTGAAGCGCATATACCATCTTCTTCTGCCTCCCACTCCAATAACTAATCACTGTCATCTATCTCCTCCCAGGCCATGCTTACAACTTTGTGAACCATTTTGTACCCTTTCTAAACTTCCATCTCTCTTTTTGCATCACTACACTGATCTAGAGGACTTCAGTCAATATTGAGAAGCGGCATGGCTCAGTGGAAAGAGCATGATCTTCGGAGTCAGAGGTCATGGGTTTGAATTCCGGTTCTGCCAACTGTCAGCTGTGTGACTTTGGGCAAGTCACTTAACTTCTCTGTGCCTCAGTTACCTCATCTGTAAAATTGGGATTAAGACTGTGAGCCCCCCGTGGGACAACCTGATCACCTTGTAACCTCCCCATCACTTAGAACAGTGATTTGCACATAGTAAGCTTAATAAATGCCATTATTATTATTATTATCATCCATAGGCAGTTTCACGACGATCCTTCGCTCTGCCAGCTTCTTCTCAATCCTAAACTCCAGTGACTTCCTTGCTCCACCCTACCTCACCCTCTAACCAGTGTGGACACATTCTTGATTTCATCATCTCTAGTCACAATATTATCTTTACCCTCATCAGCTCTGAAATCCCTCTAGGCAACCACTACCTTCTCACCTGCCTTCTTTCCCACACACCCCTTCCCCACAAATCTGTCCTGTTCTCCCACAGAGACCTACAGTCTCTTGACCTAAATCAGTTTACTTAAGTCTTCATGCCCCATTTAGGCTCCATAAGCAAACCACAGTCCCTTGATGACCAAACTGATGCCCTCAATAGCATCCTCCCTACTGAACTCAACTCACTTGCTCCCCTATGTCTTCACCAATCTCATAACACTAACCCACAGTCCTGTATCACAGTACAGTTACTTTGCTCCTGTGCATTAGCTGCAGAGTGCTCCTGGAGGAAATTCAAATATTAGGCCTACCTTAATCATCCAAAATTTATCCTTGACTTCTTTAACTCTGTCATGTCCTCTGCCTGGCAACATTATTTATCCATTTTAATTGACTCCTATGCCTACTGAACTCAACAGTTGTTTCAAATTTTTAATTCCCTTTTCAAGCCCCTTATCTTCCTGCCCCCTACTTTTTGCCATAGTTACATGACCATGTATTTTATTAATATATTGAAGTTATGAGGTATAGTCCCCCCTGCCCTGCTCCAGACCCTCCTTCGACTCTCCCATCTTTTCCAGCAGTTTCTCAAGAGATGTTCTTCCTCTTCTCAAAATCTACCTTCTTCACATGCATGTACAACTTCATCCCTTTCACCATATCAAAACCCTTTCCACCCCTCTTCTCTCCCTGACCATCATCTTCAACTGTTCACTCTCCATTGGCTTCTACCCGACTGCCACTTATCCCCAAAATCTTGAGTGACTTGTCTACAACCACTACCTCCATTTTCTCTCCTCCAATTCTCTACTTGACCCTTCCAATCTGGCTTCCATCCCTTCTCTCCACAGAAACTCTAAGGTCACAAATGAACTCCTTCTCATTAGTGAACTAAGGTCAATAATGAGGCTATCTCTAAGGTCACTAATGAGTTCCTTCTCACCAAATCAAATGACCTTTACTTTATCATAATCCTCCTTACCTCTTGGCTGCCTTTGAAATTTTGAACCATCCTCTTCTACTGGAAACATTGTCTAGCCTTAGCTTCAGTGATATTGCTCACTCCTGGTTCTTTCCTTGACTTCACTGACACCATCGCTCTAGGTACTCCTGTCTTTCTGGCTGCTCTTTCTCAGTCTTTTTCACAGGCTCCTGCTCTGCCTTCTAGTTCTTCCCAAACTGTGTAACTCACAACTCAGTGCTGGGTCTCCTTATATTCTCCATCTACACCCAGTTCCTTGGAGAACTCATTTGGTCCCATGGTTTCAACTACCACCTCTATGAGGATGATCCTCTCCCCCTTTGTAGTCTCGCATTTCCTCTTGCCCTCAAGACAACTCTACTTGGATGTCCTCCCAATATCTCAAGCTTAATCTTGTTCTGTGTTGTTGTCTGTCTCCCCCTTCTAGACTGTGAGCTTGTTGTTGGGTAGGGACTGTCTCTATATGTTGCTGATTTGTACTTCCCAAGCACTTAGTACAGTGCTCTGCACAGAGTAAACACTCAATTAATATGATTGAATGAATGAATGAATATGCTCAAAACAGAACTCCTTGTCTTCCTACCCAAACCCTGTCCTCTCCCCAATATTCCCATCACTGTGGATGGCACCTACAACCTTGCTGTCTCACAAGACAGCATAGACGTGGACTGTGTCCAACCTGATTAGCTTGTATCTACTCCAATGCTCAGCACAGTGCCTGGCACATAGTAAGCGCTTAATAAATACCATTAAAAAACAAAACAAAACAAAACTTTGCTTCCTAGATTATTTTTCTAGACAACTTCAGTTCACATTTCCCCACTCCCTGTTCCGCCTCCAATCCTGCATCAAACTCCATACTTGGCTTTTTAAAGCTCTTGATCATGTTGCCTTGCATCTGTGACTTCCTTCTACAGTCCAACACACTCACTGGAGTCCTCTAACACTAATCTACTCTCTGTACCTTGGTCTCATCTATCTCACTGCTAGTCCTTTGTCCACATCCTACTTCTGGCCTGGAAGTCTGTCTCCCTTCCTATCTGACAGATTATCACTCTCTCCACCTTCAAAAGCCTTATTTAAAACACATTTCTTTCAAGAGGCTTTCCCCAACTAAACCCTCATTTCCTTTAATCCCTCTCTCGCCTGTGTCACTCTTGCACTTGAACTAGTTTCCTTTATTTGGCCCTCAGTACTTATGTACTTATCTGTAATTCATTCTAATGTCTATCTCCCTTTCTAGACTGTAAGCTCATTATCAACTCTGTAATATTGTAATTTCTCAAGCACTTTATACAATGCTCAGCACACAGTAAGCCTTCAAATATAGTTGATTGACTTACTGAATGATCTACAGCAAACAGGATATGTGCTTAAATTGGTTTTGCAGTAGAGTGAGAATTTGCTTTCAGCCAACCATAGTTCCTGATTCCTTTATAACATCTAAAGCTTCAAAAATATATTAATTTGTTAAACGCTGTTATACTTGACTACTTTTTAGAGGCCCATATCATTCTCTTAGTTTATAGCTTTTCTGAACTATTTTCACAATCAATATCATGATTAGTATTCAAGCAAGAATAGCATTCTGTCACCCAACAAGTATCAGTATTATTAATTTTTCAGCAAATTGCTTCTTCTAGATTCAAGGTGTTCTTTAGTCTCAATCTTTTTTTCATCCTGGGTCATATCAATTTTTCTTTTATTTTACATCACCTTTATTAAAAATCAACATTCCAGTACATACTCTGCTCAGATCTTAGGGAACAAAAAGGAATGTGAGACTTGATGTTGACTGTGGATAAAACAGATTTTCTTCCATTTCCTGTATGTTCCTGTACAAAATATTCTAGACTGAAAAATGAGGTTAAGCACATTATACTTCTGTGGAATGCGAAAGATGGTGTGAGGATTAATAAGTGATAAAATGTGCTTCAGCTAACAGTAGAATTCTTTCTTTCCTTTACTTACTACTTACACACCATTATAGGAAATTAAAGAGATCTATTCAAAAAGAGAAGAAAAGAACACTGGATGTTAGGATTAAAGGTTAATTTTCAATTGAATTAGAAGACTAGAAGATATATTTTAGCATAGAATGACTCTCTTTTTCGTGTGTATATGCATAGATAGGTGAATATGTGTGTGTGTATATACATAGATATGTGAATAGGTATTGGGAGGACATCCAAGTGGAGATGTCCTGAAGACCGGAGGAAATGCAAGACTTCAGAGAGGGAAAGAGATCAGGGCTGGAGGAGTAGATTTGGGTGTCATCCTCATTTCACCTAGCACACAAACACTTGTCTGACATTGCAATACTTTTTGTCCTTAAAAGACTGAATAAATAAGGTGTGTATATATATACAGTGAGCCCGTTGTTGGTTAGGAACTGTCCCTATATGTTGCCGAGTTGTACTTCCCAAATAGTACAGTGGTCTGCATGCAGTAAGCACTCAATAAATACGATTGAATATATACAGTGGCAATAGTACTTGTTTATTTCAAAATACTAGTCTCAGTTGACAGAGAGCTCCTTGTGGGTGGGGAACATGTCTACCAACTCTGCTATATTGTACTCTCTCAAGCACTTAATATAGTGATTTGCACAGAGCAATCAATCATGATTTACTGATCACATTTTGAAATTGGTCAATGGAACTCCTAGAGTGCCCTCAAGGATTTTATTATAATCCACTGGAGGATATTACAAAATTAAGCAATTCACAAAAGATCTTATTGAGTCATTTTATCATTCATTCTTACCAAATGACTTCATTTTCACAGCTGAGCTCTGAATGACATTGCTTCAATGCCCATGATCTTACAGTGTGGCAGGACCTACAAATTTAGGATATCTTGTCATTTTATGCAGGACATCCTTATCAGAGTGCTGTTTGATATGTCATCAGTGTGGTGTCTAGACTCAAAGCTGTACAGCAATGTGTGGTGACAGCAGCAGGGTAGAGGTTGATTTTTGCAGACAGATTTCTTTTCCTTCAAGAGTTGATGTCTCTTGCTTTCCAAATGCTTCTCTGTTGAAGATGAAGCATCTTGTCACCTCATAATCCATAATAACATTTCTCAAGAACACGCAGCCCAAGTAGCAGAATTTTTTGGTGGTTTTTTTTTTTTAAGCTGGATATCATCAGAGCAAGAGGTGAATTTTAGTTGAAGTATGACTTTGGAATTTTTCAGACTGTTTTTTCTAAATGTCCTTAGGTCTAGGTGCAGAAAAATTTGAAACCCAACACTAAGACCAAGACATGCAAACACATCACAAATGTACAACATTTTAAGAGCAGGTAGTGTTTCCTTTTCTGATAGCATGGCAAATATTCTTCTGGTCTTGAAGGCTGAACCCAAAAGGACCCAATGCAATATCATTATCTCTATTGCTGATAGGTGATCTGCAACCATGTCCATCATTATCACTGAGTTGGGACATTTGATTTCACACCCATATCACACATTTGGCCACTTGAATAATTAACTTTATTCATCCAACTTGGACAATTTAGTCTATGGTAAGTGTCAGACTAAATTAAACTTTCATGTACACTGTTCCTGGAGGGGTTTAACATCTGGAGGTTTTCCTGTAAAGGAATTGATACAGTTTTTAAGAACCAACTGAGTTGTAAACATAAGGCCTGCCTGCTTCCAAAAAAAATCAATAGTGAAAACATGTCAGAGCCAATTTTATCATAGAAACAATGTTATAAAGGAGTGATTGGTCCCTCAGTTGAGGTTGGCTACCTTATTTTAACACAAATCATGGAGAATTGTGTATTCAATTGATGATAAACGAGAGGTTCCTTCATGATAAAGTAGCCAACATTTTCTTCATTTGAAATAAAATGGATATATTTATTCCCTATTGTAATGCTCCCTGATGAGCAAACTAACCACAATACTCTCAATTCCCTGCATGTTAGCCCGTTTTTGGGTAGGGACCATTTCTATATGTTGCCGATTTGTACTTCCCAAGCACTTAATACAGTGCTCTGCACACAGTAAGTGCTCAATAAATACAATTGAATGAATGAATACTCCAGTCTTTTTAAGCATCTTCTCCCCCTTCTTCCTCTCATCAACGTTTTAAAAGTATTTCCCCATTACTGCAGGACTTTCATTAGCCACCTTCCTTACCCAACTCCACCTGTCCAGTTTACCATAGAACTAGTGCCATAAAGAAATGTTGTAAAATCAAAGCCAATGAGTTTTTAACTTAAATAGATTGTAAATTCCTTGACAGTGGAGATTGTGTCTACCAATTCTATTGCACGTTACTCTCCTCTGCACTTATTAGGGTGTTGCACACAGAAAGTACTCAATGAATACCATTAAATGACTGCAATGGGATGTAATACTAGTATTTGAGAACCTACTAGGTGCATTGTATTGTACTGAGTACTTCAAAAGTACAAAACAAGGAAATGTCACAACCTGGCCACAAGGAGTTAATAGTCTAATAACCAAGAGAAATGCAAAAATATTTTCAAATACAAATGAATATCATATGTACAAAAGTTCTCAGGATTTGTATGTATATATGTGCGAAAGTTGCTAGTGTGTTTGCTTGACTTGGGCTGCTGGGAAAAAATGGGGAAGGCTTGTTTAGAATATGGTATTTTAGAAGAGCATTGAATTTAGGGAGCATTTCAGTTCATTAGATTTGCAGTGGGAGAGAGTACAGATTGGGGGAACAGCATGAATTAGAGGATGAAGGTGAGCGAAATAAGAGCAAGGTACATACAGAAGGTAAACTTGGGAGTACAGAGAAGAGGTGTGAAAGGAGCATGTATATGTAAAATAGGGTGAGCAGGCTGAGAGCTCAGAAGCCAAGTGTGGGGTTTGGAGGATTTTGTAGAGTAGAGAGTTGTGTATTTAGTGATGTTACAAGAAGATGAATCATATAGAAACATGGAGTACTGCTGGAGTAGGTAGAAGATGGAAGCAGATGGATTAGCAAGTAACATGATGCAATAGTCTAGCCTTCATATGACTAGAGCTTGGTAGTAGTTTTCGGGATGAGGGGAAAAATGTTATGTTATGGGAAATGTTATGCTATGGGAAGCAGCATGGTGTAGTATGGGTTGCAACATGGTGTAGTGGGTAGAGCACAGGCCTGAGAGTAAAAAGGTCATAGATTCTAATCCCAGCTCCACCACTTGCTGCTATGTGGCTTTGGGCAACTCACTTTACTTCCCTGTGCCTCAGTTAACTCATTTGTAAAATGGGTATTAAGACTGTGAGCCTCAGGCAGGACAGGGACTGTGTCCAACCCAATAATGATAATGGTATTTTTAAGCACTTACTATGTGCCATTGCCTGGCACATAGTAAGTGCTTAAAAGTACCATTATTATTATTATCATTATTATTGTTATTAGAACATGCAGGATTTGGCAGTATCTTGATTATGAGAACTGAAAGATGGTGAAAACTCCAGGATGACACTGAGGTTCTTGACCTCTGTGTGAGGGAGGATAGTGGGGTTACCATCATAGATGGGAAATTTAGGAGGCGAGTGGGCTTAGTGGGGAAAAAGAGTAGTTGAGTTTTAGATATATTGACTTTGAGCTACCTGAAGGATATTTAGGTAGAATTATCTTTGGGACAAGTGGAGATGTGGTATTGTAGGTTGATGGGAAATTTAGAAACATTGTAATCTTATTCATTGTGCCTAAACATATTTTTAGTCTTGGGCTACTACTAATTAGGTTAAGAGCCTGCAGATTCAAATATGGATGGATAAATAAGAGGACTTTGGATTCTGAATCAAGTTCTCCAAAGCAAGGAGATATTTGGAGTTTACGGTAGGATCTGTGGGTTTAAAGTAATGGAGAAAAAAAGTATACCCCACATAACAATTAAGAATCAGCAGGACTCACAAACTATGTAATTCTGTAATTTTATTTGTTTACAAAGCTGCAACCTATTGGCATTTAATTCCATATTTATTGTCCCTTATGTCTTATTGCACAGCAGGACATGGAATAAGCAATAAACATGTTATCATAAATATTTTACTGAATAAAAATTTAATTGAATCACAACTTTCTAGTAGTCCTTCTTTTTGGCATTTTAAGTTGTTTCAGTCTCTATAAATTTTTTAAAGTAAACAAATAGAATGGAAAAATATACAGTAGTTCGAAAAGTATACTACGATGGCATATCAGATGTATTGAAAGTCATGATTTTTAAAACAATAGAATTGCAAGCACATTCAGGGCAGGGATCAGGTCTACTAAAACTTTTCTACTTTTCCAAATGTCCATAGTAATCACTCAATAAACACTATCAATAGTTGCAGAGTATCTACTAAATGTAAAGCACTGCACTCAGGAATATACTACAGAAGCATGAGACCTCTTACCAGTCCACAAAGAGTTTCCACTCTAGTGGGTTAAAGGGGAATACCAAGTATTTACAAATAAAATATTTATAACAAAAAGTGTGGATCACAAAATACATGTTCTGTTCAGGACTCTCCAGCTTATAGTAACCATCAATCTGGGTAATGAAGTTGAGATAGGAGAAATTTTTCCTTTTTAAAAATCCATAAATCCCTTTACTCCAACTAAATACCCACATACTCAAGTGGGCTTATTTTGTTCCAATTTGTATTTAGGTACTATTAAAAGAAAGTCTAGACATACTAACTATTGGATACTTAAATCTTTCACACACCCCTGGCTCTCACCACAAAAGCATACTTTCTCCTGACAGTTTGGATTCACTAACTTGATTCTCACTTATGCAGTTGGTTACAATGTTTTAGTCATCAAAGCCCTTGAAATACTCATTAACATATCCTGAGTTACTACGTCCTCCAAGTGCACAGTGAAGAAAATGGGAAAATGATAACTACTTTGCAGAATCAGTGCTACACCATATACTGACAATACACCTGTTAATTCATTCATACATTCAATCATATTTATTGAGTGCTTACTGTGTGCAGAGCACTGTACTAAGCTCTTGGGAAGTACAAGTCAGCAACATATAGAGATGGTCCCTACCCAACAACAGGCTCACAGTCTAGAAGGGGGAGACAGACAGCAAAACAAAACATGTAGACAGGTGTCAAAATCATCAGAACAAATAGAATTAAAGCTGTATGCACATCGTTAACAAAATAAATAGTAAATATGTATAAGTAAAATAGAGTAATAAAGCTGTACAAATATATATACAGGTGCTGTGGGGAGGGGAAGGAGGGAGGGTGGGGGGATGGGGAGGAGGAGAGGGAAATGGGGGCTCAGTCTGGGAAGGCCTCTTAGAGGAGGTGAGCTCTCAGTAGGGCTTTGAAGGGAGAAAGAGAGCTAGTTTGATGGATGTGTGGAGGGACGGCATTTCAGGCCAGGGGAAGGACGTAGGCTGGGGTCGATGGTGGGGCAGGTGAGAATGAGGTACAGTGAGGAGGTTACCTGCAGAGGAGAGGAGGGTGCAGGCTGAGCTGTAGAAGGAGTGAAGGGAGGTGAGGTAGGAGGGGGCAAGGTGATGGAGGGAAGATAAGGAATTCAGTCTTGGACATATTGAGTTTTAGATGGCAGGCAAACATACAGATGGAGATAATCATAATAATAATAATGGCATTTATTAAGTGCTTACAATGTGCAAAGCACTGTTCTAAGCGCTGGGGAGGTTACAAGGTGATCAGGTTGTCCCACGTGGGGCTCACAGTCTCAATCCCCATTTTACAGATGAGGTAACTGAAGCACAGAGAAGTTAAGTGACTTGCCCAAAGTCACACAGCTGACAATTGGCGGAGCCGGGGCTTGAACCCATGACCTCTGACTCCAAAGCCCGTGCTCTTCTCCACTGAGCCACGCTGCTTCTCTAGATGTCCTGAAGGCAGGAGGAGAGATGAGCCTGGAGGGAAGGAGAGAGAGCAGGGGTGGAGATGTAGATTTGGGTGTCATCAGTGTAATAATAATAATGATAATAAAAATTTTGGTATTTGTTAAGCTCTTTCTATGTGCCAAATGCTGTTCTAAGCACTGGGGTAGTTACAAGGTAATCAGGTTGTCCTATGTGGGGCTCACAATCTTAATCCCCATTTTACAGATGAGGTAACTGAGCCACGGAGAAGTTAAGTGACTTGCCCAAAGTCACACAGTTGACAAGCAGCAGAGCCAGGATTTGAACCCATGACCTCTGATCATAGGTCAGAGATTATAGTTGAGATGACTGTGGAGATGATAGTTGAAGCCGTGGGAGCGAATGAGTTCACCAAGGGAGTGAGTGTAGATAGAGAACAGAAGGGGACCAAGAACTGACCCTTGAGGAACCCCTACAGTAAGGGGAGGGGAGGGAGAGGAGGAGAGCCATTTACTGTGGTGAGTCCACAACAAGTTGCCTTATTAGTGACTGTTTGTGATCCCGTGAATAACAACAAGGAAGAGATTTGCAAAGGCAGTGACAAGTTTTACCTGAGACAGGTGAGTGCTGGCCTGTGGGGGCAAAGCTTGGAGGGAGGTGTGGCTTTCTCTCCCTGTTCTACCCGGTAATGGGCGTGGAACAATCAATGACTGCTAGGTAAGCCCCAGCTGCCATGCCTAAGGCTGATAAAAGGCACTCGTGTTGCAGTGCAAGAAGGCCCACACAAGGTGGAACGTGCAGACAGAGGCATGAGCGAAGGAGCACAGAGGCAAGCATTAGGACCAGAAGCATGCAGAGAAGCTCAAAACATGTTGAGAGTAGCAGAAGCAGCAGGAGAACAGCACTTGGAAGCAGAAAGAAGAAGCATTGGTAGAACAGGCTCCTTTGACCACAGACTGGTATTGGGTCCTCAGTCTCCTTTGACCACAGACTGGTATTGGGCCCTTGGTGGAGTGAGTGTGTGTATGTGTCACTCCCTTGCACATTGGTAAAATAAGTAAAAAACTTCCCAAAGTAACCTTGGTGACCAGTGGTGTGGTTTCACTTCCCTAAGTGTCACAGAGGCTCCCCTGGTCCATAAAGGTCCTGTGAATTGCTGACATTGAATTCTGCTGAGTGCTTTTTCCAAGATCACATGTGCAACAGCATTCTGAGTTTCTAGGGCCTAATCATTTCAGCTTTGCAAAACTTAAAGGCTAATTTTATACAGCCAAGCATAAACCTTGGGTCTTATTACTTTTAAGTCAGCACCGGAAGTTTCAATGCAAACACAAGTCCTGTGTCCCTTTTACCCAGTACCAACAATGGACCTACATTTGTTGCTTAAATGTGTAATTAGCCAAATTGCTATCTTGACACAGGACACTGCCTCCAGGAGAGAGGTCTAGATTTTAGTGTGTGTGTGCATGTGTTTATAGTCTCCCTTTCTCTGGTTTGTGGCCCTAATAGAGAGCTGAAAATTAGTTTCTTTTGAACAGTAGCCATAAATGAAGGGAAGTGATGAAAAAGAGACAAGAATACCAGAAGACCTGGGATAAGAGAAAATGAGAAGAAAGTATTCAAGTCTGGCAGACGGAGCCCAGCTGGGTAAACGTGAGTTGTCCAATCCTGTATCCCTTGGAATATAAGCATGTGGGGGGTGGGTTCAACCAAGATATGAGCTCAAGGAAGATCTCTTAACTGTAGACAAGCAAGTGTTCATCAGGAGGAGGAAAAAAGAAATGGTGAGTATGATGGGGAAGATGAAGAAGAGATTTAGGGGCTTGGCAGCAGGCAAATTTCATGTCCATCTGAGAGCTAACTTTTCTAGCTGGTAGTTGGGGACATGGAACTAGTTTCTCTGGCTGTGCTGAAGCAGCTACTTGTTCTTTCCCAGCAATCTGACAAGAGGAAAATGACCCCAGGGCCCCAGTGGCAGATGCTATCTCACAGGAGAAAGCACAGGCACCACTGATCACAACCAGGAAAAGATATGAGGCTGCCTCGGGTTGTACCTACCCTCCTCTCACTAGGCCCAGTTGTCTCCAAATTATCACTCCTGGAGAAGGAGAAAAAGAGGGAGATTAAGTGGTCCTAGGTGGGTGTGGAACAAGGAAACAAATTTTTATGCAGCCATTGCATTTCCACTTCATCCAGCAACCCATCTTCCTCCATCCCAAGAAATAGCCTCCATGCCTCCCCCACAAACGAGGGGAAAAAGAGGAGTGGGAGATGGTGGGAGGACCAGGAGATGCAAAAACACCATAGGAGTATCATTGGTGAACTGCATCTTCCTGCTCCAAGCCAGGTAGGTGAATTCTTCCAGGCAGTATGTCTCATCTCCTTTCAGTGATCCTGGGCTTGGGAGTTAGGGGTTGTGGGTTCAAATCCTGGCTCCGCCACTTAGCTGGGTGACTTTGGGCAGGTCACTTAGCTTCTCTGTGCCTCAGTTACCTCAACTGTAAAATAGAGATTGACTGTGAGCCCCGCATGGGACAGCCTGATCACCTTGTATCCTCCCCAGTGCTTAGAACAGTGCTTTGCACATAGTAAGTGCTTAACAAATGCTATCATTATCCTCTGGGCAATGAGAGTGTTTTTCTTGCCTTGTGTCCTATTATGAATCAATCAGTCATACAGTCATATTGAGTGCTTACAGTGCACAAAGCACAGTATCAAGTACTTGGGAAGTACAGTGTAACAGGTAGTAGATACGTTTCCTGACAACAAGGAGCTTACAGTCTAGAGGGGGAGAATGACTAGACTGGTGACTACTGTGGCCAGAAAGCAATTACAAGGAAAAGGCTGGATCTGAGGGTTGGAGGATGTAGGGGCAGGATGCAATACAATGGTGTCATACACAGGGAAGCAGCATGGTGTAACAATAATGATAATAACAATAATAATGATAATATTCGTTAAGCACTTACTATGTGCCAAACGCTGTTCTAAGCACTGGAGTAGTTACAAGGTATTCAGGTTGTCCCATGTGGGGCTCAGTCTTAATCCCCATTTTACAGATGAGGTAACTGAGGCACAGAAAAATGAAGAGGCTTGCCCAAAGTCACTCAGCTGACAAGTGGCAGAGCTTTGATTAGAACCCACGACCTCTGACTCCCAAGCCCGTGCTCTTTCCTCTGAGCCATGCTGCTGCTCTATGTAGTGATTACAGCGTGGGACTGGGAGTCAGAGGACATGGGTCCTAATACCAGCTCCACCACTTGTCTACTGTGTGATCTTGGGCAAGTCACTTCATTTCTCTGGGCCTCAGCGACCTCATCTATAAAATGGGGATTTAGACTATGAGCCCCATGTGGGACAGGGGCTGTGTCCAGCCTGATTTGCTTGTATCCACCCCAGCACTTAGTATAGTGCCTTGTACATAATAAGCACTTAACAAATACAATTACTATCATTACTATTACACTGTTTGAAATTATCCTTTGTCAGTTCACTCCCATCCAACCCCTTCCTAACCATTTAGCCATCCCCTCCCCACCACATCCTACCTAAGTAGCCTCAGTGAAGCGTGTCCTATAGAAGCCCCAACTCCATCTGGAGAAAGCTTCTCTTCATCACCTGTTCCTGTCCCAGTCACTGCTCTTCCTTGCCATCACTAAAATCTGGCCTTCCCCAGGTAGCACTTTATTCAACTCTATTTAACCACAATGTCCTCACCTGTTTTGTCTCCCATACACACTCTCCCAATAAATCTGTCCTGTTCCCTCACAGAGACCTCAGATCTTTTGACCCTATCCAGTTTTCTCATGTCATCACGCCTTAGTCTCCATACCCAAACTACCTTTTCTTGACAACCAAATTGATACCCTCAATGTGACACTCTGTACTGAACTCATGTCACTCACTTTCCTATCCTTTCACCAACCTCATACCAACAACGAACAGTCTGCATTATCTCCACGGTATCCTTCCTTTGCTCCTGTGCATGAACTGCAGAGTGCTATCGGTGGAAATCCAGATATCAGGCTGATCTCGTCCACCTCACATGCCGTGTCTGCTTTAACTCTGCCCTCTCTTCTGCCTGGCAATATTATTTCTCCATCCTTATTGATTTCCATGCCCATTATGGTCATCAGTTTTTTTCAGATATTTACCTTCCCCTCAAGCCCTCTCTCAACATGTTCTTCTTGTGAAATTTTAACTATAAAATTTATGATCTATTATTTGACTGTAGGCTATAACATCTGATATTTTAACCCAACCATTTTAATTTAGATTTACCCTTAAGTATGTTCTTATATTTTTATCATACATATACTTCATTCTTATCCATCATTATTGAACCATACTATAGTCCACTGTAATTGCTAAAAAGTTTCATAAAAATGATTGTACCGTTGATTCTCCTAATTATTTTATTTTAATATTCTCCTGTCACCTTTGCAGTTTCAACTTCACCCCCAATCTTAGGCCTAACCTAGTAACTGCTCCTACATGATCCTCTACCTCTCATTGGAGCATCTTTGGTTCTCTAACATATTTCCATAAGTAGGAAGCTCTCATTTGCCCAAAGGTTCCAGAGTGTTCAGTATAAATTACTTTCTGAAACTCGTTTGTACAAGCATAGCTTGTGCAGTAACTCTGTTCCTGACAAAAACCTGTAAATTCAACTTAATGCCAATATATCTTTTAGAGTACAGACCCAGACAGCATGGTGCCTAACTTTCTGTACTGTTCGAACTTGTTGTAAACATAATATTGACATATTGCACCCTAAATGTCTTGTGCACTATTATTTACAAAGGTAGGATTTCAAAGAGAAATGAAATACTGCCCATTTCCCTGCATTGAAGTGGTGCTTACTCCCTCAGAACTCTGCTGGGTTTGGCAAGGAAGTAGAATGAATACCAGCAAACTCAAGTTGCTGCTCTAAATTGAGCTTAAGTGGAACAACTGCTGTCTTTAGAAGTCACACTTAAGGGTAACTTCAAATGATCCATAATACCTGAGTGAAACTGAGAAAGAGCAATGATAGACAGATCAACATGACATAGAGCAATCAACCAGGCTTTATACAGCATAAACCGCTTTCTGCGCCACATGAGCTCATTCTCACTTGAATGAAGTGTCTCTTGAACAATGACATCAGGCAGACACGACTCAGATTTGCAAGTGAAGCCAGTGTTTATAAAACCTGCTATCAACCAGGGGATTATCTTTATATGTGTGCAATCATGCACTTGTATTTATTAAGCACCCATTGGGTACTGTACTATATGCATTTGGGAGAGTGCATCTGAAGCAAAACAGACATTCCTTGCCTCCAGATAATTTATTTGGTCTATTAGTCTATTATTAGTCTATTAAGGGAGAGTGAAGGAGAGCAAAAGATAAAATAATATTTTATAAATAGTGGCGGAGGGACGAGGATAAAGTAGATAATATTACTGCTATGTCAAGATTAAGATATCTGAATAAATAATTGAATATATAACTTAATAGACATAGTTGAATGAGTATGAAATGACAAAGGAGACTGGAAGTCCGTGCATGCATTAATATAACCTGTAAAAGTCAGGGAATACCAAAGGATGTAAGACTGAAATCCAGGTGTAATTAAGGATATAAGGCAGAAAGTCAGGAATTATCTTTTATCAACCTGATTATCTTGCATTTCATTCATTCATTCAATTGTATTGAGCACATACTGTGTGCAGAACACTGTACTAAGCACTTGGAAAGTACAATTCAGCAACAGAGACAATCCCAGCCTACAATGGGCTCAAAATCAAGAAGGGGGAGACAGACATCAAAACAAGTAAACAGACATCAATGGCATCAATATAAGTGACTTAGATATATACACATAATTAATAAAATAAATAGAATTATAAATATGTACATATATGCACACAAGTGCTGTGGGGTGGGCAGAGGGAGCAAGTGGGGGTGATGGGGAGGGTGAGCAGAGGAAAAAGAGGGCCTGGGCCTGGGCAGCCTCCTGGAGGAGGTGAGTTTTCAGTAGGGCTTTGAAGGGGGGAAGTGTGATAATTTGGCAGATTTGAGGAGGGAGGACATTCCAGGCCAGAGGTAGGACAGGAGAGAATGAGGAAGTGTGAGAAGGTTAGCACCAGAGGAGCAGAGTGTGTGGACTAGGATGTAGAAGGCAAGAAGGGAGGTGAGGTAGGAGGGGGGCAAGATGATGGAGAGCTTTACAGGACAGTGCTTAGTACGTAGCACTTAACAAGTACCATAACTAATTAATTATGGATGCAAGGCAGAGTTGCCCAGAGAGTTTCTGTACAAAGATAATCCGTGCAGCAGAGTAAGGTATAGACTAAAGCAGGGAGAGACAGGATAATGGGAGATCAGAAATCCATTCGGGATAGGATGAGAGATTATACCAACAAGGTAGCGGTTTGGATGGAGAGGAAAGGGCAGATCTTGGCGATGTTGTGAAGGTAAGACTGGCAGGTTTTGGTGACAGATTGGATTCATTCATTCAGTCCTATTTATTGAGCACTTACTGTGTGCAGAGCACTGTACTAAGCACTTGGGAAGTACAAGTTGGCAACATATAGAGACGGTCCCTACCCAACAACAGGCTCACAGTCTAGAAGGATGTGTGGAGTGAATGGATAGGCAGCTCAGAGAGAAGAGCAGACACCAGCACACTTGACCAAACTATGGAAGGACAGAGTTTGGAGAACAGAATTACTAGAAGCAGATTGGACCTGAGTGAGGGTTTACCTAAGTGAGTAGACTGTAATGGTCTTTTTGACTTGCTCCTGATAGAGATCATCATTTAAACATGATCAATGTGGCACCCTTCCCTGGTAGCTTGACAGTAAAGCTGCAATTGTAGATCTCAAGCAATTCTTCTTTGTAGCTTCTTCCGCACTGCTTTTAAACATGTTCATGTACCCCCTGTTCTAAATAAATCCTCCCTTGACTCCACAGCTCATTCCAGATATCGCCCCATCTCTCTGATACTAATTCTCTACAAACTCCTTGAGAGCATTGTCTACACCATACGTAGACACTCTCCTCCAATTCTTTCCTAGATCCCTTCAATCTGGTTTCTGCCTCCTTCACTCCACAGAAACTACCTTTCATGTCGCCAATGACCACCTTGCAAAATCCATTCAACTTTATTCTATCTTAATCTTCCTCAATCTCTCAGATGCCTTCAAGACTGTGGACCACCTTCTTATCTTGAAAGATTTTCCAACCTGTCCTGTTTTTCCTCCTATTTCTCTGACTGCTTATTTTCAGTTTCTTTAGTAGGCACCTCCTCTGCTTCCCACCCTTTCACAGAGGGAGACCCTTATGGCCAGTTCTGGGTCCCCTTCTATTATCTATCTAAACCCACTCCATTGGCTCATTGGCTCCAATGACTTTAATTACCATCATTATGTGGATGATTTCCAAATCTACTCTCTCCAGTCCCTATGTTTCTACTCTGCAGTCGCACATTTGCTCCTGCTTTCGGACCATTTCTATGGATGTGCCTCCAACACATCAAATTAAACATGCCCAAAATAGAATTCCTCATCCTCATTCCACTATCTTCCCTACCTCTCAAGCCCATAATCATGGCATTACTCTAGACTCATCTTTATAATTCAATCCACAAATTCATTCTGTATCTGAATACTGATGGTTCTACTTTCCCAACATCATAATATATGAATGAATGAATGTCCTTTCCTGTCCATCCAAACTGCTTCCACAATGATCCAAGCACCTATCATATCCTGCCTTGACTATTGCATCTGCCTCCTCTCTGACCTCCCTATATCCTGTCTCTCATCACTCCAGTTCATACTTCATTCTGCTGCCCAGATATTTTTCTACAAAAAATTTCAGTCCACATTTCCCCACTACTAAAGAACTTTTAGTGGTTTCCCATTCTCCTCTACATCGAAGAGAAACTCCTTACCATTTTCTTTTTAGAGCACTGATCAGTTTGCCCACCTCATACCTTACATCCTAATTTTTACTTCGGCTCAGAACACATACTTCAATTCCCTAGTGTTAGCTTGTGCACTGTGCCTCAATCTCACCTACCTTGCTGCTGACCCCTTTCCCAATTCCTCCCTCTGGCCTAGAATTTCCTCCCCCCCCCCCCCCCATATTTGCCAGACCGCCCCTCTCCCCACCTTCAAAGCCTTATTAAACTCACATGTCCTCCAAGAGGCCTTCCCCAGTAAGCCTTCATTTTTCCCAATTCACTCTCCCTTCTTCATCACCTACAGACTTGGACCTGTACCCTTTGAGCATTGAGCACTTGATATTCTCTTCCCCAGCTTCAGACCCAAAATACTTACGTATACATCCGTAATGTATTTATTTATATTAATATCTGTTTTCCCCTTCTAGGGCTGTAAGCAAGCTCCTTGTCGGCAGGGAATTTCTACCAACGTCATTGTATTGTACTCTCCCAAGCACTTAGTGCAATCTTCTGTACCCAGTAAACACTCAATAAATGCCATTGATTGATTGTAACCTTACAGCTTACTTGCCACATGGGAGAATAAAATTGCTTCTTGCCATTTCTGAGAACCTTCTCAGTGTGGCTCTGTAGCATCAGCTCTCCTCCAACTCCCTCCAGCCAGGGTTAGATCTCCCTTCGCTAACAATACTTATGATTTTAGGATTATGTATATAATTGGGTGAGGCTTACTGGAGGAGTAGAACTTTTGGAGGACTTTCAGGATATGGCAAGAGCTGCAGCATGAAGAATTTGATGCAGGAACAGCTTTTTGGTAGGGAAAAAAAGGATTGATGTGGGAGAGTCAAAGAAAGATGTATTTTGTATTTATGCTTGGAGGGAGTAAAGAGTGATGGTTGGCAAGTAGCAAGTGAAGGGAACTGGAAAATAAAATGGGAAATACTGGTGAAAAGTTGTAAGGCAATAGTAACCAACTTTAAAGGAGGCAAATGGAAGCCACTGAAATATTTTTTGCAGCATGGAGTGACTTTTGCTGAACAACAGTTTATGAAGATGAGCTGAAAAGCAGTATGTAGTGCAGCCTGAAGGCAGGAGATGTTGGAGATGTTGCAGAAGAACTAATCTAGTCACGAGATGAGGAGAGTTAAACCAGGTGGCTGAGAAGGGGAAAATCCAGGACATGTTGTGGAGGAAGAATTATCAGGTGACAGAATATGAGAACTGAAAGACAGGGCAGAGTCAGTGATGATACCAAATTTTCGGGCTCCTCAGAAAGTGGTGTTTTTGATGGAGATGGAAAAAGGAGCAATGTGGGAGCTGAATACTTCATATTGAGATATGTTGAGTTTGAGGTGTCTGTGAAATATACAAGTGTAGGTCAGAGAAAATGTAATATTTCAGAGTAGGTGAGAGGTTGGGGCTAACAAGGTAATTTTGATAGTTATCTGCACCAGGGATACTCACTCTTCACTTTGAATGTCGTACAAACTTGGAGTGGAGCAATGAAGGGGAAGGGGATCTTAAGGTGGGGCTTTAAAAGAACAAAATGTGGAGAAAAAGAAGAGAGAAGGAAAAGGAAGTTAAAAGTATTCCATTACATTCCTCAATCTTCTTTTTACAGTTTTAAATTTGCGATTATTTTCTAATTGTCATCAAGAATTGATGATTGGATTTGAAATGCTTATTGCCAACTTGCAGTTAGTTGATACATTAAAAAACAAGTAGCTAACATGCCAATTAAGCAAAGTGTGTCTATTTAAATAAAGTATTTAAGCCAGCACAAATTAAACTAGCTGGAAATTAGCGTTTTCCTTGAATTAATTGCTCCTAATCTCAAGATTTCATCACAACCTTTAAAAACAGTATGGTAATTCCTTTTAGTATCTTGATATTACATTGGTAAGTTTGTGCAAACAATTGGAGAAATGACTAAGTTTTGCAAAAGTGTGTTCTGCATATACTGATAATAAAGTTCAGAAGCATAGGAAACGTCTAATTATAATTCTGCTCAGTATACTTTATTCATTTTTTTGTTTCCTAACTGTGAAAATGCAGATTACTTTATAGAACTACACAATATTTGAAGTGTAGCAACTCAAGACTATTGCAGTACTGTGACAAAAATGTAGCAAAAAATAAAAAAAAAGATTTGATTCACATTGAAAAGGTTTTTGCCCATAACTTGAAAATTACACATTCAATATCATAATTTAACCCTAAGGTGTCCCAAAACCTCCACCTTGTCCCAAAACCCTTTTCCCTACTTTGTCCGTATGATACACACCTTTTTGAAAGAATGTTCCCTAATTACCTAACAGTATTGTACTCCCTATGCAAGTGAAAATATGGAAGAACTCAGTACATTTGTGGTATGTGGTATTTGTTAAGCACTTACTGTAATAATAATAATAATTATTATTAGTATGGTACTGGTTAAGCGCTTCACTATGTGCCAAGCACTGTTCTAAGTCCTTGGGTAGATACAGGGTAGTCAGTCTTTGTCCCACATAGGGCTCACACCCTGGAGCTGGGGTAGCTAGAAGGTAATCAATTGGGACACAGTCCCTGTCCCACATGACACACAGTCTATATCCCCATTTTGCAGATGAGGGAACTGAGGCCCAGACTTGCACATGGTCACATAGCAGACAAGTGGCAGAATTGGAATGAGAATTCAGGTCCTTCTGATTCCCAGACCCATGCTCTTTCCACTAAGCCAGGCTATTTCGGTTGTTAGATTTGGTTACCAAAATACTCTCATCTATGTATAAAACTATAGGAGTAAACAGACTGCAACCTGTTCAGTCTCAGTTGGCTTCAAGCTGAAGGTAAGATCTCCTCAATCTCAATTTTTTATTTGATAGCTCGATGGTACTGAAGTGTGTGCTGTCTCAGAAGTTGATTTCTAAGCAATATTAATGTGGCATATGTTAAGGGCTCATGAGAAACAATGTACCCGGTGGAAAGAGGACAGGCCTGGGTTCTAATGTCACTTCTGCCACTTGTCTGCTGTGAGATATTGGGCAAGTCATTGAACATTTCTGTCCCTCTCTTTCCTCATCTGTAAAAATGGTGATTCGATCATTGTTCTCTCACCTTCTTAGGTGCTGATTCCCCATGGAACCTGGTTATCTTATCTACCCTAGCACTTAATACAGTGCTTGGTACATAGCAGCCCTTAATGAATACCATTATTATCATTATACATAACCATCATTGTTATTATTAGCCAAGCACCGCATTGTATCAAATATAGTACTTGTATCACATGGAATTCATAGTCTAAGAATGACATCTTTAACAAAGCATGTGCAAAATTGGAACTGTCATTTAATATCCACTAAAATTAGACCCTTAATAAAATAAATTCTAGAGAGAATAGCTTAATCCCCACAATTCAGAATGAAACATCTCATATTTGGAAAATACAGAACATTTTCTATACTGAGGAAATTTACCTTACAGAAGCTCACCTAAACTAATGATTCAATCAATTAATCATATTTATTGAGTGCTAACTGTGTGCACAGCTCTGCACTTGGGAAAGTACTATATAGTAGAGTTGTTATACATGTCCCCTGCCCACAGTGATCTTAAAGTCTAGAGGGGGAGACAAACGTTAATAGCAATGAATAAATTATGGATTCTTTTATGGTATTTAAGTTCTTACTATATAACATTCTTTGTTCTAAGTATTGGGGTTGATACAGAGTAATCAGGTTGGACACTGTCCGTGTCCCACAGGGGCCTTACAGTCTTAATCCCCATTTTTACAGATGAAGTTAACTGAGGCCCAGAGAATTGAAGTGACTTGCCCAAGGTCACGCAGTAGATGAGTGGTGAAGCTGGGGTTAGAACCCAGGTCCTTCTGTCTTCCAGGCCCATGTTCTAACCACTAAACAATGCTGCTTCTCATCTGTGCATAAGTACTGTGTGTAACTTCCTTGGGGTTAAGGTAGGGGTGGGTAAAGGGTAGAAATCAAAATGCAGGAGCAATGCAAAGGAAAAGGGTAAATGAGGGCCTAGTTGGGGAAGGCCTCTAGGAGGAGATGTGCCTTCAATAAGGAATTGTAGGTGGGAAGAGTGATCATCTGTAAGATATGAAGAGGGAGGGCATTCCAGGCCAGAGATATGATGTTGTCCAGGGAGCAATGGTGAGATGGGCAAAAATTGAGGTACAGTGATTGGGAAGTATCACCCCGCCCCCTCCTACCTCACCTCCTTTCTCTGCTTCTACAGCCCAGCCCACACCCTCCGCTCCTCTGCCACTAACCTCCTCGCTGTACCTCGTTCTTGTCTGTCCTGCTGTCGACCCCCAGCCCACATCCTCCCCCTGGCCTGGAATGCCCTCCCTCCACACATCCGCCAAGCTAGCTCTCTTCCTCCCTTCAAAGCCCTACTGAGAGCTCACCTCCTCCAAGAGGCCTTCCCAGACTGACCCCCTTTTCTTCCTCTCCTCTCCCCATCCTCCCCACCCTACCTCCTTCCCCTTCCCACAGTACCTGTATATATGTTTGTACAGATTTATCACTCTATTTATTTTACTTGTACATATTTACTATTCTATTTTGTTAATGATTTGCATTTAGCTTTATTTCTGTTTGTTCTGATGACTTGACACCTGTCCACATGTTTTGTTTTGTTGTCTGTCTCCCACTTCTAGACTGTGAGCCCGTTGTTAGGAAGGGACCATCTCTATATGTTGCCAACTTGTACTTCCCAAGCGCTTAGTACAGTCCTCTGCACACAGTAAGTGCTCAATAAATACAACTGAATGAATGAATGAGTTGGGGAAAGCAATTGAGTGCTTCAAAGCCAATGGTAAGGAGTTTCTGTTTGATACAGAGGTGGAAGGGTAACCACTGGAAGTTCTTAAGTTGTGGGGAAACATGGACTGAATGCTTCTGTAGAAAAATGATCCATCAGCACAGTGGAGTATGGATTGGAGTGGGGAGACACAAGAGTAGGGAGGTCAGCAAGGAGGCCGATTCAGTAATCAGTGCAGGATAGGATAAGTACTTGGATTAACATAGTAATAGAGTGGATGGAGGGGAAAGGGCAGATTTTAGCTATGTTGTGAAGGTTGAACCAACAGCATTTGGTGACAAATAGAAAGAGAGAGATAAATTAAGGATAACACCAAGGTTATGGGCTTGTGAGACAGAAAGGATGGCGGGGCTGCTACAGTGATAGAAAATTAGGGGAAGGACAGGGTTTGGTTGGAAAGATAAGGAGTTCTGTTTTGGACACGTTAAGTTTGAGGTGTCGGTGGGACATCCAAATAGAAATGTCCTGAAGACATGAGGCTATACAAGACTGCAAAGGGGGATATAGAGCGGGACTGGGGATGTAGATTTGGGAATCATCAGCATAGACATGGTCACTGAAGGTATAGGAGTAAAGGAGTTCTCCAAGGGAGTGGGTGTAAATGGAGAATAGAAGGGGACTCAGAACTAAACCTTGAGGGACTCCACAGTTGAGGGGTGGGAGGCAGAGGAGGAACCCATGAAAGAAACTGAGAATTAACAGCCAGTGTGATACCCCTCTAGACTGTAGAGTCTAAACTCTAGACTGAGCTCATAAGCAGGAATGTGTCTGTTGTTCTAGGGGCTTGGGAGAGTACAATAGTAAAGTGTTGTGCTCAATAAGTACTACTGCATGAATGAATGAATGAACCAAGAGAGGACAGTTTAAGTGATGCCAAGATTGAATACATTTTCAATGCGAAGGGAGTGGTCATCAGAGTTGAAGGCAGCCAAGAGGTAGGGGAGGATTACCATTATTATTATTTAACAGTTGTCACTGTTCTAGTTGCTGAAACAATTTCTACTGCAGCGTTGCTCAGTGGAAAGAGCACGGGCTTTGGAGTCAGAGGTCATGGGTTCAAATCCTGTCTCCGACAAATGTCAGCTGTGTGACTTTGGGCAAGTCACTTAACTTCTCTGTGCCTCAGTTACCTCATCTGTAAAATGGGGATTAAGACTGTGAACCCCCCAGTGGGACAACCTGATCACCTTGGAACTTCCCCAGTGCTTAGAACAGTGCTTTGCATATAGTAAGTGCTTAATAAATGTCATTACTATTATTATTATTAGGATGAATTAAGCTATTGTATTTGGCAAGAAGGTGATCATTTGTTACCTTTGTGAGGACAGTTTCTGTGGAGTTAGCTGGGCAGGAGCCAGTTTGGAGGGAGTCAAGGAGAGAGTTGGAGGAGAGGAACTGGAGACAGTAGTAGTAGACTGTGGTGAGCCCACAACAAGCCACCTTACAAGTGACTGTTTGTGATCCCACAGACAACAACAGAGAAGAAGAGGAAATTTGTGAAAGAACTGGGCTGCTCAACTACAGGACAGGTCGCTACCAGCCTGTGGGGGTGGAGCACGGAGGGAGATGTGGTTTCTCTCCCGGCTCTACCCAGGAACGGGCTTGGATTTCATTCATTCAATCATATTTATTGAGTGCTTACTGTGTGCAGAGCACTGTACTAAGTGCTTGGGAAGTACAAGTTGGCAGCATATAGAGATGGTCCCTATCCAACAACAGGCTTACAGTCTAGAAGGGGGAGACAATGAAACAAAACAAGTAGACAGGTGTCAATAACATCAGAATAAATAGAATGATAGCTACTGCTACGTAGAGCAGCTGTGATGACTAAGGCAGAAAAAAAGGTGGTCACTTTGAATCAGGTGCCAGGGAAGCAGTATTCAGGGGAAGCGACATGCAGAAGAGGCTTGTGTTGCCATGAATGTGTCCCAACCTTCTGCCACAGGATTGGCAGAACGTGCTCTCTTGACTGACAGACTGGTACTGGACCTTTGGTGGAGTGGGTGTGGGTGAGAATATGCATGAGTTTATTCCCTTGAACCAGGGTAAAAGTAAAATTTTCTACAGCAACTTTGGTGGTCTGGTTTTACTCTTTACTTGTCATGGAGACTATCCCAGTCCAGGAAATTCCTGGTTGGCATGAGGCGAGGGCTCGTGATGTAGACAATTCACTTCAGGAATATGGGCAGGGGTCATGTCTACCTACTCTGTTATAGCGTACTCTCCCAAATTTAGCACAGGGATGTATGCATAGTAATCCCTCAATAAATATGATTGAGTGATTGAGAGGCATGATAGGAGGAATATGGAACTGGAGAGAGCCATGGAGAGGGAGCATGTTTGAAAATAGTGGGGGGGGAAAAGCCATTGGAGAGCAAACAGTCGAAGGTGGTGGTCAAGGAAAGAAAAAGACAGACGGCACGTGCTTTGATAAGGTGCAATGGGATGGGGCTGGAGATGCAGATAGAAGGGGTGGATTTTGAGAAAAGGCAAGAGATCTCCTCTGAAGAAAAGGAAGTTATTCAAAGCTACCTCTAATATGCTAGCGTGGTTATGGACAATTGAACCAGAAGTACCATTGACTAGTGGAAAGAGCACAGGTTTGGGAATCAAGTGGCCAGGGTTCTAATCTATGCCAACTTCTCCCATGTGACCCTGTTATCTTCTCTGTGCCTCAGTTTCCTCACATGTAATAAGTCAGTTAAACAATGACATTTATTGGACACTTATGTGAAGAGCATTGTACTAAATGCTTGGGAGAGTACAGTACAACAGACTTGGAAGACACTTTCCCTGCCCACAAGGAGCTTACTGTCTATAGGAAGTTTACAGAATTGAGAGAGAAATGGTTATTGAATACCTGTTCTCCCTTCAAAAAAAAAAATTGTGGTATTTGTTAAGTGCTTACTATATGCCAGACACTGTACTAAGCGCTGGGATAGATAGAAAGTTAGGCACAGTCCATATCCCACATGGGGCTCACAGTCTTAAACTGCCATTTTATAGATGAGGTAATTGAGGCAAACAGAAGTTAAGTAACTTTCCTAAGGTCACACAGAGGACATGTGGCAGAGCCAAAGTCAGAAGCCAGGTCTTTCTGTCTTAGGCCCATGCTAGAGAATGTTGGACTCTCTCCAACCCAATTAGTACAGTGTTTGACACACACTAAGTGATTATTAAACACCACAATTATTACCTTAAGAAAAATCTAGTTTTGAGAACTGCTATATTAGACCTTGAACAAAATTAGTAGTTTACGAGAGAGCTGTGATTCCTACTTGACTGTATAAAGCTGATGAAGGAACAAGATGAAGAAGCAGCATGGCTCAGTGGCAAGAACATGGGCTTTGGAGTCAGAAGTCATGGGTTCGAATCCTGACTATGCCAATTGTCAGCTATGTGACTTTGGGCAAGTCACTTAACTTCTCTGGGCCTCAGTTACCTCATCTGTAAAATGGGGTTTAAGACTG
This sequence comes from Tachyglossus aculeatus, assembly GCF_015852505.1. Classification (NCBI taxonomy): domain Eukaryota; kingdom Metazoa; phylum Chordata; class Mammalia; order Monotremata; family Tachyglossidae; genus Tachyglossus; species Tachyglossus aculeatus. The sequence continues at coordinate 118,680,766 of NC_052067.1, forward strand.
TGAGCCCCCTGTGGGACAACCTGATCACCTCGTTACCTCCCCAGCACTTAGAACTGTGCTTTGCACATAGTTGTCTTAATAAATGCCATCATTATTATTATTATTATTATCATTATTATTATTATTATTATTATTATTATTCAGAAGACTTTTTTTAAGTGCTGAAGAAAATGTCTCCTGGTTTTACTATAGAGGGAGAACAGATGCATTCTTCACATTGAATGCAAATGTCAGGGCAGACTTGGAGTGGAAGATTGACAGGGTGGGATTTTAAGGTTGGGACTTTATGAGAAGAAAATGTGGAGAGAAAAAGATAGGTGCTCCTTGCAAATTAACACTATAAGTATTGAAGAAATAATTGTCATACATTAGTTTCACTGGACTAAAACGTGATAAGAATGACTGGTTCCAGGATCCCAAAACAAATGTTGTTCTCACCATTAAGCAAAGGGAAATGGCTTGGAGAAGATCACAAAAATGTTTTAAAATATCCTCAGCTGACATTTACAAATGTGAAATATAGCATACTGGTGACCTTAGCCAAATGTCACCCTACAATGAGAGGTGAGGTAACACAAGGAGTCCAGCTTGTGGAGCTCAATCTGTCAGGGAGGATGGAGAGAACAAAGTGGTGGAAATTTAATTGAGAACACAGACCAAATTTTCAATAAGCCAGATGGAAAGAAATGCAAATCAGAGTCACAATGATGTGCTGTTAATGTCTTGTTCCACCACTTCTACAAATATGAGTGGAGAGAAAATGTTGGGTGAGTTTTCATGATGTAGCATGGCAAGCTGCTCTCCTTTGCTTTGAGTAATGTGACAGTGCATCAAATGATTAATTTTTCATAGATGGCAGTGTGCGGTACATGTCCATATACATATTGTATGTTTTACAACAACATCTATCTAAAAATAGCCTATCCATCTATTTACATAGATACATCCAGGTCACCTATTGTGTGGGGCTTACATTCTTTGCACAATACTTTATTAAGTCAAATTTGCATTATAGTAGTTACTACATCCAATATGGCACATTAACATGCACAGCATAAATTGTTTTCTCTGACATGCTGTATCCAAATAGGTGAACGTTCCTTAGCAATTCTCTAGCTAAAACTTATAGTGAGGACACATGCTATGGCAAAACTGAGTGAAAACTTCATAACTGTAAAATGAATGATGGCTCCATATTTTGGAATATAATGAAACACCTAAATTCTGAATGCTATGTGCTTACGTGAGAGCATGCAAGCCTGGGGCTGTGTCCCCAAGGGTCAGGGATGGGGTCACCCTCCCCTCCTCTCAACCCCCCAGAGACCGAGATCCAAGTAAATGTCTGTCAAGGGTACGTGTCTGTTTATTGTTATATTATACTCTCCCAAGTGCTTAATAAAGTGTTTTACACACAGTAAGCACTCAATAAATACGATTGATTATTTGATTCTCCCAAGTAAAAACTGATAAAACAGTACACTGGAAGTATATGAATATATAGTTAAACATATAACTAGAAAAAATCATATCTATATGCAAATGCACTAATATGTGACAAGTGACAATATGGATTAAATAATTAGGAAGAAATATTTTGGTAAATCTTCATTATAATGTCCAGATGAACTTCAGAAACATGAACATTCAAATTTACATGGCATCCATTATTATCCTAAGAGGAAATATGAATCTTTGAAAGTTGTGATCTCTCATGGTGGTGGTACTAGTAATGATAATGATATATAATCATAATCATATTATTAAGCACTTACAAGTGCAAAAAATCTGTACTAAGTTCTGGAGAGAAATGAAAGGGCATTGATAGGGATCATCCATAGCCCACAAGGGATTCATAATCTAGAGGAGTACAGAGATAGAAAGAGGGAAGAGACAGACACTCAAGTTAAAAATAACATAATGAATTTTAAAAAATTAACAGAAACAAGATTAGCAGTACCCTACTCTTGAGAGGGCTACTTCATGTAATCCCCATTGCATAAATGGCTGTCTTCTGTCAAAACTAAATACAGTTAATTTTGGAGTCATCACATACCTCATATCAGATATCATGGGCATACTTTCCTACCAATAAGATCCTTGGGAAAATGACTGTAAATAATGCTTAAAGACTTTCACCAATCAATCACTCAGTCAATCAGTGATTTTTATTGAGCATCTACCATTGCAGAAAATTGTACTAAGTTCTTGGAAAAGTACAGTACAATAAGGTTCATAGACACTATTCTTGCCCACAGGGAGTTTACAATGTACAGTGACAGACATTAAAATTAATTACAGATATGGGAAATGCAGGCTGTATGGATATGAACATAGGTTCTGTGAGGTTGAAAGTGGAGTGAATACCAATTGCTTTAAGAATACAGATCCAAATGTGATGCAGAAGGGAGAGGGAATAGGGGAAAGAGGCCTTAATTGGGGAAGACCTCATGGAAGAAATCTGATTTTTAGGAAGGCTTTTAAGGACAGGAAAGTGGTATTCTGGCAGATATGAAGAGAGAGAGAGTTTCAGGTCAGAGGGAGTATGTGGGCAACAAGTCAGATGTGTGATAGATGAGGTCAAGGTACAGAGAGTAAGTTGACATTAGACGACCAGATTATAATGTTGGGTTGTAGTAGGAAATTAGAGAGGCAAAATAAGAGGAGGATAGCTGGTTGAGTGCCTTAGAGTCAAAGTTAAGTTTCTATTCGATTCAGAGATAGGTGGGAAATTTTGGGAGGTTTGAGGAGCAAGAGATATGAATTGAATGATTTTTTTTGAAAAATTAACGAAGCAACAGAGTGGCATTAACGAAGCAACAGAGTGGCATATAGACTGGAGAGTAAGAAACAGAAGCAGGGAGGCCAGAGAGGAGCCTGATCTTCTTAGTCAAGAGAGATTTGAAAAATACAGGGATCATAGTGGTAGCAGTTTGGATGGAGAGGAAAGGGTTAATTTTAGAGATGTAGTGGAGGGAGAACAGGCAGGATTTCATGGCTGATTAAATGTGCGGGTTGAATGAGAGAAATGGGTCTGGTATAATGCCAAGATTATGGATTAAAAGGAGCGAGAGGACAGGGTTTGGGTGGGGAGATAAGAAGTTATGTTTTGGAAATGTTAAATTTGAGATGTTGATAAGGTATCCAAGTAGAGCTGTCCTAAAGGCAAGTGGAAATGAAAGACTGCAGAGAAAGAGAGGGGTGAGAGCTGGAAAAATAGATAAGGTAATCATCTGTGTTGAGATGGCATCTAAAGCCATAGGAGTAAAGAGTTATCCAATGTAGATGGGGAATACAACGTGACCCAGAACTGATTCTTGAGAGATGACAGTAAGAGAATGGTAAGGAGAGAAGGATCTTATTAAAGAAACTGGAAATAAGCATCCAGACAGATAGGAGGAGAACCCAGAGAGGACAGTGTCCAGGACGAGGGGACGGTCCATAGTGTCGAAGGCGATGGAGACGCTGAGGAGGATAGTTCAAAGTTTTGTTATCATTAACGACACCTTATATACAGCACTGTTGTGGGCAAAGCACTTGTATTAATTGTACCAGGATAGTCAGTATAAGGACAATAAGCAGGGCAAGTCCCCTCTCATTTATACTTATTTTCCTTTCAACCTTTATTTGTGGGAAGGAATGTGTCTCTTTATTGTCATATTTTCCTCTCCCAAGCACTTAGTAGAGTCCTCTGCACACAGTTACCTCTCAATTAATACTAGTGAATGAAATATAATTGAATGACCATCCACTGGCTAACCTAAAAATGGAGTGGCAGGTGATGTTCCAAGCATTCCAACTCCATATAGCACAAATTAATTTTTTTAAATCTCCCATTCTTTCACAATTAAGGGAATTAACTTAATCCTTTTCTGATTGCCACTGTTTTGTACATTGAAAGGTAGATTCTCTTTCAACAATAGGAAAGCAGAGTGTTCTAATAGAAAAAACACAGGCATGGGAGGCAGAATATCTAGCTTCTAATCCTGGCTCTACCATTTTCCAGCTGTGTAACTTTGCACAATCACTTCTCTGAATCTCAGTTTCTTAAACTGTACCATGGGGATGTAAAACCTTTTCCCGTCCTACTTAGACCATGAGTCCCATGTGGAACTTGCATCTAAACGAGAACATAGAACAGTATTTGACACGTATTAAGTGCTTAGTAAATACTATTAAAATATAAAAACTGGATTCAGTCAATAGGAAAGACAACTTCAGGAGAATCAAGGTTTTCACAGTCTTAACTTCCTGGCTGTTTTGGCATTGCTGTAAGTTTTAACTTTCTCCACTCTAATAATTCACTGGATACAAGACTCCTCTCTCAGGGATACAGAGGAAAATGAGAATTCATCATCCAGAAAGTATGGCATCATTTTTGTAGCACATGGGCTGGATAGGTGAAGAGTCAATATCAGAACATTTTGAGTAGTTGCACAGATTGATGGAATTTGGAGATAAGCTCTGGATGCCCCTTTTTAAAGAAAACCTTTCCTCATCAGAGCAGTAGCTAACTGGGAGGTCCAATCAGGTCTTCAGATATGTCCAAAGGTAGAAGTTTGGCTCTTATGCTGTGCTGCTCCTTAAAACAAACACCATTGCCAGTAGAGGCAGTCTGATGCTACCTTTTGGCTTCTGTTTCTTCAGTTGTGTGGGGACAACTGGATATACTTTGCTGTGATAATAGTTATATATTGTAACGGCTGTTTTCCTGTGTTTTGGAAAAAAAAAGTGGAAAAGACCTCCCAAACCTTTACTAAAGCTCACTGATTTTCTGACACAACCACGCATGTAAAGTGTCTGGGGCCAGAGTTGCTGCTGAGGTCAACATACCTATTCTGTGACCACAGACTGCACCCAATCTGCCTGCCTGACACTTTACAATGCATACTGCTGTGTATAGTGGGATCAAGGGAGAGAGTGTGGATGCCTTAGCACAAACTCTTACACTGCTGAAAAGAGAAACTCCTTGTGGACCAGGATCATATTGCATTCCATTTCTTATATTTCACAGTCCCAAACACTCAGTACAGTGGTCTGCATACAGTAGATAACCAATAAATACCATCGATTTTTCAAATAAACTCAAGGCTATGTCTTATTTTTAGGAATACATTCCAATTCCCTCTTAACCATTGGTGTCTGAGAAATATCACTTCATATACCAAGGGAACAGAAAAGATGCACTTTCTAAAGACGCTCAGACTCACTGAAGTCTCACCATAAACTGGGCATATCCTTGAGTGGAAAAACATCCTAATGTTTCTACTGATACTTCTACTGCTGCTACCACTATTTCCACCCATGCTTTGAAAGGCATCATGAAATAAAATTGAATTGCAATACAGCTGACATGAAAAATAAAGATGACATCATCAACATGGCTTCCCTGCTTTGCTTCACCTGAAACCAAATTTGATAATAGCAGTACATGTGGGTTGTGACAATTATCTTTATATTGTTATCCAGAGAAACTGAAAATATCTTGGGAGTATTTTTTGATAGAATGGATGGTTGACTAAGTATTGAATAGATTTTATCTGTTCTATTTGCCATTATTAGGTGCATAGAGCCGGGCATGATAATGGGTCTAGTTTTACACAATCAATTTTATGCAGCTATGCTTGATGATGCAAGGGATAATCTTGTCCCAGGTTAGCAGAATACATTTCTCATCTTCTCGGAAGCTTTTTTATGTCAGGAAAATGCAAGCTACCACAGAAGTCCTCCAGGCAGTTATTCAGAAAGTACTCGATGCTAATAATTGGTTCCTAGAAACACACATCCAATAAAACATGCAGTAGATAATGAATAATTTTTCATAGGGAAACATAAAGCATTGGACTTTAATCTTGAAAACTGTGGTCAAAAACAAACCTGTACCAGGTAAACCTCCGAGGTAGAAATATTACTGAATTTTTATCTTGTCCATACATTTGATAATGATAATTCCTCTGCTCTAATCTGACTGAGTAGGAAAGGTATAAGTACGTAATCAACAATAGGATGTGTTTAGCATATATTACCCACAACTCATGAAGAAAATAAAAATTGATTTTGAGCAGTTCAAAACCAGAATTTAATGTTGAAATGAAAGAACAGCAAATTACTAGGAATTTGATACAAATATGTTCCATGACATCCATGTCCTGATTAAATAATTTGAGACATTGGAATGAGCAAAGAAAAGCACTGGAAAAAAAGAGAAACAGAGATAGCATGTAATAGTTTAACAGAAAAGGATAGCCCTCTTTTTTTGAATGTCTATTTTTACTACCAACCTCAAAATATACTAAATGTTATTCTGAGATATGAAGAGATAAATTAATGAAGGGCTTGCAGTAAGTTTAAGGGAAATAGAAAGAAGAAAAGTGAATAATGGAATAATGGAAAAAAGTGAACTAGTTTGGGGATTTTTTGAGGTATAAAGTTATAGAATAGAGTATATATCATACAGGAAGATCATTTAAAATGAGATGATTTAAAGAACGTTTAAAAAGAAGGCACCAACACATTTTAGAGATGAATAATTTACCAAAGAGATTCTCAACTAAAGGTAAACAAAGAACATTTACATCCTGGCGTTTATTTGCATAGGAGAATGCTTAAACAGAGATATTTGTCCAAAGAGAGAAAATCAAAACTGTGGCAGAACAAATAATGAAGTAATTAAAAGAACTGAATTCATCTACAACTGTAGCATATGAATCATATTGCCTGTGGAGAAAGATAATTTGAATACACTTCTCAGTTGTTTAGAAACCGGCTTATAAACAGTTGATCTTGATGAATGGCAGAGAAACTAAAATACAATGAAGTAATGTAATGTTCTTCCAAGAAAATGGAAGGAGCTATAAATGAATAATGTTTAAAGTACAAATTTGAACAAAACACTTTCAAAGGCAGTTGTGGATTTGTGTGTGATTTTCATTGAAATGACAAAAGCAGGAACTGCAATCAAAGGGATCTATTATATATAAAATTGTAATTTGCTTGAGCTAAGAATTTATAAATGGAGTTGTCAAAATAGATAGGACATATAGACTAAATCTTACATGCAGGTATACCATAATATTAAGTGCTAAAATTTATGAACATTCTAAATGAAAGACAGTTCATTCAATCATTCATTCAATCATATTTATTGAGTACTGACTGTGTGCAGAGCACTGCACTAAGCACTTGGGAGAGTACAATAGAAAAATAGAGACACATTCCCTTCCCACAGGAGCTTACCATCTAGAGGGGGAGACAGACATTAATATATATATATATATTATATATATATTTATATATATATAAATAAATTTCATTAATATATATATATATATTATATATATATTTATATATATATAAATAAATTTCAGATATGTGCATAAGTTCTGTGGGGTTGGGAGGGGGATTGATAGTTGCTTAGGGAATCAATCTGTCATATTTATTGAGCACTTACCGTGTGCCGAACACTCTACTAAGTGCTTGGGAGAGCACAGTGCAACAGAGTCGGTAGCATAGTCCCTGCCCACAATGAGCTCACAGCCTAGAGTGGGAGACAGACATTAATATGAATAAATAAATTACAGATATGGACATAAGTGCTGTTGAATTAAGGGAGGAGTGAATAAAGGGATCAAATCAGGATGATGCAGAAGGGAGTGGGGAAAAAAGGAAATGAAGGCTTAATCAGGGAAGGATACTTAGAGGAGATGTGCTTCAATAAGGCTTTGAAGGTGGGGAGAGTAATTGTTGGGGATGAAGAGGAAAGATGTTCCAGGCCAGGGGCAGGATGTGGGTGAGAGGTCAGTCGTGAGATAGTTGAGATTAAGTTATAGGGTTGGTATGTTGGTATCTGAGGAGCAAAGTGTGCAGTTCCTACTACAGCAAAGTGAGGTAGGAGGAGACAGGTTAAGTGTTTTAAAGTCTATAGTAAGGTTTTCTGTTTGATACGGAGGTAGTTGGTAACCACTGGAGGTTCTTGAGGAGTAGGTTAACATGGACTGCATGGTTTCATAGAAAAATGGACTGGAGTGGGGAGAGACAGGGACATGGAGGTCAGCAAGGAGGCTGTTGCGGTAATCTGGGTGGTAAAGGATAAGTACTTGGCCTAATGTGGTAGAAGTTCTAATGGAGAGAAATGGGTAGATTTAGTGATATGGTGAAGATTGAATTGGCAGGATTTATTGATAGATTGAATATGTGGGTTAAATGAGAAAGAGGAGGAAGTAATAACACCAGGTTTGCAGGCTTGTGAAACAAGAATCATGGTGGTGTTGTCTACAGTGAAAGGAAAATCATGGGATGGGAAGATAAGGAAAATGGGAAAATTTGGGTGGGAAATTAGCAGTTCTGCTTTGGACATGTTAAGTTTGAGGTGTCAGCAGGACAACCCAAGTAAAGATGTCCTGAAGGCAGGAGGAAATGTGAGACTACAGAAGAGGGAGAGAGATCAGGGCTGGAGATGTAGGTTTGAGAATCACCTGCATAGAAGTGGTAGTTGAAGCCATGGGAGTGGGTGAGTTCTCTGAAGGACTAAGTGTAGATGGGCAATTGAAGTGGACCCAGAACTGAGCCTTGAGGGGCTCCCTCAGTTAAAGGATGGGAGTCAGAGAAGGAGTCTAAGAAAGATACTAAGAATGAGTGGCCAGAGAGTAGGAGGAGAACCAGGAAAGGACAGTGTCAGTGAAGCCAAGGTTGAACAACACTTCCAGGGCTAGGGGGTGGTTGACAGCGGAGAGTATGTTTTCAAGTGAGCCTGCTGTTGGGTAGGGACCGTCTCTATATGTTACCAATTTGTACTTCCCAAGCACTTAGTACAGTGCTCTGAACACATTAAGCGCTCAATAAATACGATTGAATGAATAAAAAAGTAATTATGAGGTACACAGACTGATAAACTGTAATAGATGGATCATGTGCATCTAGGTTTAATTCTGTTTGTTCTGATGACTTGACACCTGTCCACATGTTTTATTTTGTTGTCTGTCTCCCCCTTCTAGACTGTGAGCCTGTTGTTGGGTAGCGATCGTCTCTATATGTTGCCAGCTTGTACTTCCCAAGTGCTTAGAACAGTGCTCTGCACACAGTAAGTGCTCAATAAATACGATTGAATAAATGAATGAATTATGTGTGGGAAAGAAGATATAGCAACATTATAAATCTACCTCTTGTCAAGAATACTATTGGTACCAAATTCCAGCTAACCATTTTATTGACATACAAAATCTTTAGTAATAATTTAAATGCCAAACAGAATATTGTATATTGTCAGACTCATGAAACATGGACTGACAACAAGCCTGAGGGAGATCTGAGGTTAGAAATCGTCCTGCATCTGGAAAGCCCCAGCGTGGCTCAGTGGAAAGAGAATGGGCTTTGGAGTCAGAGGTCATGGGTTCAAATTCCATCTCTGCCAGTTGTCAGCTGTGTGACTCTGGGCAAGTCACTTAACTTCTCTGTGCCTCAGTTACCTCATCTGTAAAATGGGGATTAAGACTGTGAGCCCCCCGGGGGACAACGTGATCACTTTGTAACCTCCCCAGCGCTTAGAACAGTGCTTTGCACATAGTAAGCGCTTAATAAATTCCATAAAAAAGCCCAAAAGATATTCAATAACAACAGAACATAATCCTTATTCACTCCCTAGGCAGTTCACTATTAAATGAGATGCAGATACACAATGATACACAAAGGATGTAAGAGACCTGGGTTTCAGGCTGTCAGAGAGAATGGTGGCTTTGGTTGTCTCCTAACCCTTTCATTATCTTGGGGCTCCCTAGAGCATTGCTTCGGGCAGGAGGTGCTGGAAAGATCTCCCTGGAATGGTACTGGCTCACCTCTCTCTAGGGACCTGAGGTGGGGGGGGGAGGAGGGAAGAAAATTAATTGTGCTATTTAAGTGCTTACTAGGTGTCCAGTACTGTTCTAAACACTAGGGTAGATACAAAGTAATCAGGTTGGACACAGCCCATGTCCTACTTGGGACATGTCCCATTTAAGCCCATTGTTCGGTAGGGACCATCTCTATAGGTTGCTGATTTGTACTTTCCAAGCACTTAGTACAGTGCTCTGCACAAAGTAAGCACTCAATAAATACAATTGAATGAATTTGGTAGTAAAGGAACCTCAAACTTGAGGTTTTGGTACCTAATAATAATTATGGTATTTGTTAAGCGCTTACTATGTGTGAAGCACTGTTTTAAGCACTGTGGTAGGTAAAAGGTAACCAGGCTGACCCACATGGGGCTCATAGTCTCAATCCCCACTTTACAGATGAGGTAATTGAGGCAGAGAAGTTAAGTGGCTTGCTCAGGTCACACAGCAGATACGAGGTGGACTCAGGATTAGAAACCACATCCTCTGATTCCCAAGCCCATTCTCTTTCAATCAATCAATCAATCAATCGTATTTATTGAGCGCTTACTGTGTGCAGAGCACTGTACTAAGCACTTGGGAAGTACAAGTTGGCAACATATAGAGACAGTCCCTACCCAACAGTGGGCTCACAGTCTAAAAGGGGGAGACAGAGAACAAAACCAAACATACTAACAAAATAAAATAAATAGAATAGATATGTACAAGTAAAATAAATAAATAAATTGAGTAATAAATATGTACAAACATATATACATTTATACAGGTGCTGTGGGGAAGGGAAGGAGGTAAGATGGGGGGGATGGAGAGGGGGACGAGGGGAGACATGGCTTTCCACTAAGCCTTGCTGTTTCTAACTTTTCTATGGTTGTGAGACATGGATCTGCCACAGGAGCAACTTCCAGCTTCAGTATCAATATCAACTGCCGGGATGAGATGGCCCATAATGAGGTTCTGAAATGGCCATCCACTCACGAGCATTGAGCCAATACCATTTTCCTTGTCAGGTCATGTGGGAACAACAGATGAAAACAGGATGGATACCCAAGCAGCTGCTGCACGGTGAACTGAAAGGTATCTGCTTATAAGTAGTGCTTTGTTCACTGTGCAGTGCACAGTAAGTGCACAACCCATCAATTTTATTCACTGAATGCTTACTGAGTGCAGAACACCGTACTAAGTGCCCAGGAGAGTACAATCCACTAGAATTGGTAGACATATCCCTTACCCAAAAAGAATTTAAGGTAGCTCAACAAGTAACATTGAAGTAGGCAGAATAAATGTATTGAAGGGATAGAAAAGCACTATTCATTCAATCATATTTATTGAGCGCTTGCTGTGTGCAGTGCACTGTACTAAGCGCTTGGGAAGTACAAGTTGGCAACATATAGAGACGCTCCCTACCCAACAATGGGCTCGCAGTCTAGAAGGGGGAGATAGACAACAAAACAAAACATGTGGTCAGGTGTCAAGTCATCAGAATAAATAGAGGTAAAGCTAGATGCACATCATTGACAAAATAAATAGAATAGTAAATATGTGCAAGTAAAATAGAGTAATAAATCTGTACAAACATATATACAGGTGCCGTGGGGAGGGGAAGGAGGTAGGGCAAGGGGGATGGAGAGGAGAAGAGGAAAAAGGGGGCTCAGTATGGCAAGGCCTCCTGGAGGAGGTGAGCTCTCAGTAGGGCTAGCTTGGTGGATGTGCAGAGGGAGCACATTCCAGACCAGGGGGAAGACGTGTGCCGGGGGTCGACAGTGGGACAGGTGAGAACGAGGCACAGTGAGGAGTTTAGCGGAGCAGCAGAGGAGTGGAGGGTGTGGGCTGGGCTGTAGAAGGGGAGAAGGAAAGTGAGGTAGGAGGGGGCAAGATGATGGAGAGCCTTGAAGCCTAGAGTGAGGAGTTTTTGCCTGATGCGTACGTTGACTGGTAGCCACTGGAGATTTTTGAGGAGGGGAGTAACAGCCCAGAGCGCTTCTGCCCAAAGATGATCCAGGCAGCAGCATGAAGTATAGATTGAAGTGGGGAGAGACAGGAAGATGGGAGATCAGAGAGGAGGCTGATGCAGTAATCTTAACACTATCTTAAACACTGAGCTCAGCAATAGAATATTGATAGGCGACTAGAACAGACAGACCAGAATGACAAGAGAAATCACAAACAGAATTGTTTTTCATGAATAGAGAAGCTTTTGAAAGATCATAAAAACAAGAGCCGTGGTTGAATCTGTTATTGCAAGCATAAAAAAAAAGATGAAACCACAACATACTGCAGTTTAGAGTATGGAATGGACTTTTATTTAGCCATATCCACAGTCATGGGTAAGATCTTATTACAAGCGGAACTGTCTAAAATAGAGGACAGCTAAACATAACTGTAGACAAATAGACTTTTTCTACAAAAAAAGTTTTTTTGGTTTTTTTAAATCTTGGATTAATTCATTAATCTGGTAAATCTAGAGATTTATTCCCTGTCAGATGGGTCTCTTAAGTACCACCCAAACTTTTAGATAGTATGGTTGAGGAGGAAGTGCTTCATCACAAAAGGTATCTGTGGACAGGTTCTAAAGGCCACTGAGAAAAAAGTCTCTGCCAGACTTGCTTAATACAAGTACAGGAACTCTCCTGTGTAGGAAGGGAATTTGTTAAGGCTATATCAATTTAGCGGAGAGGAAATGTTCTTTAATGGGAGTGCTAATGTATATACACCTATATAGTCTTGAGAACATGTTTATGAATATTCATTTGTACATACATGCTCTAGATGGTTATTCATTTATTCAGCTGCTTTTTCATGACAATCACATGACAACTTCCTGTCATTCTTTTTCTTCCTTCTGTTCATTCTATTGGTGAATAATTTATATCTCCCTCTTCCCCTATTAGATTTTAATATCCCTGAGGGCAGAGGGCTATCACTTTTGTTTCTCCTTCTTAATTCAATGCCTTGGACACAATAGCTACTCCATAAATACCATTCATTCATTAATTCACTAGACTTGTAGGATTGATCACAGGCTTCAGAACATACCCATCCCAGGGGATCAATAGGCCCCAAGGAAATGGTGAGAACAAGGTGACCTCTGAAGGATGGGTTTATCTAGAACTCAGTCTAGGCTCAATGAATACATTCATGGGCTTCTCCTTGCTAAAAACTACCCCTGATCCTGAAGGAGAGAATCTACACCAATTTCTGGCATCTTGCTTGAATAGGAATAAAAAGAAACAATTATAGGACTGAAATCTCTCCTTCCCCATTTCCCCCAATCTGTTCTACTCTCAGAGTTGACAAGGAGCCTGAGATCCATTAATAAGATTCTGTCTCATGCCCAGAATACCTACAAGCTCTCTGGGTATATCTATTACTGGTGTGAGAGATGCATAATTCAAAAGACATTTTGGATTTTCTCTGCCCAAGCAATGAAGGAGAATTAATTTAGTTGAAGACTTTTCCCTTGTAAAATTTCATTCCTTTTTCTATTGTATCTATTGAAGAGATAGCTTCGGATTCACTTCTGAGCATTCTGCTCCTTAAACATTCGGCTTAGTTTTAAAGCTCTCTTCAGAGCTCAGAATGAAACCTGATGTCCTGTTCATTAGTTACTGAAATAATTAGACAGGCTTTTTGAGCAAAATCTGGCTGTGACTGTGAATCCTGCATTGAATTTTGAAGCCATACACATGCTCTTTAGTGAATTTTACTATCAATAGTGCCTTCTTCAAATATACGGTCTATATATGTATATACATATACACACAGTTTTTTTATTTGTAAAATGGGGAATAAATACCTGTTTTCCCTCTTTTTCTGTGAGCCCAATATGGACCAGGGACTCTATCCAACCTGATAAACTTGTAAACTCATTGTGAGCAGGGATTGTGCCTACCAACTCTGTCATATTGTACTCTCCCAAGAGCTTAGTACAGTGCCTTACACACAATAAGTGCTCAGTAAATGTCACTAATTGATCGTGTCTAGCCCTGAGCTTGACATATAGTAAGTGCTTAAGAAATATCACAATTATTTATTTATTGTTTGTCATTAACAATGATTCAAGTTAAGATTAGCATGTGCCTAGGGAGTCAGAAGGACCTGCTATTTGCTGTGCAACCTTGGGCAAGTCACTTAATGCCTCTGCACCTCATGTAAGACTGTGAGCCCTATGAGGAACAGGTCTGTGTCCAACCTAATTAACTTGTACCAAGCCTGGTGCTTAGAACAGTGCCTGGTACACAGCAAGCACTCAACAGGTACCATAAAAAAATTCCAACCCAGACCATTCATTCATTCATTCATTCTATCGTATTTATTGAGCGCTTACTGTGTGCAGAGCACTGTACTAAGCGCTTGGGAAGTACAAGTTGGCAACATATAGAGATAGTCCCTACCCAACAGTGGGCTCACAGTCTAGAAGGGGGAGACAGAGAACAAAACAAAACATATTAACAAAATAAAATAAATAGAATAAGTATGTACAAATAAAATAGAGTAATAAATACGTACAAACATATACATATATACAGGTGCTGTGGGGAGGGGAAGGAGGTAAGGTGGGGGGATGGGGAGGGGAAGAGGGGAAGAGGAAGGAGGGAGCTCAGTCTGGGATGGCCTCCTGGAGGAGGTGAGCTCTCAGTAGGGCTTTGAAGGGAGGAAGAGAACTACCTTGGTGGATGTGTGGAGGGAGGGCATTCCAGGCCAGGGGGATGACATGGGCCGGGGGTCGATGGCAGGACAGGCAAGAACGAGGTACGGTGAGGAGATTAGCGGCGGAGGAGCGGAGGGTGCGGGCTGGGCTGTAGAAGGAGAGAAGGGAGGTGAAGTAGGAGGGGGCGAGGTGATGGAGAGCCTTGAAGCCCGGGGTGAGGAGTTTCTGCCTGATGCCCAGATTGATTGGTAGCCACTGAAGATTTTTGAGGAGGGGAGTAATATGCCCAGAGCGTTTCTGGACAAAGACGATCCAGGCAGAGGCATGAAGTATGGACTGAAGTGGGGAGAGACAGGAGGATGGGAGATCAGAGAGGAGGCTGATGCAGTAATCCAGATGGGATAGGATGAGAGCTTGAACAAGCAGGGTAGCAGTTTGGATGGAGAGGAAAGGGAGGATCTTGGCAATGTTGCGGAGGTGAGACCGGCAGGTTTTGGTGATGGATTGGATGTGAGGGGTGAATGAGAGAGCGGAATCGAGGATGACACCAAGGTTGCGGGCTTGTGAGATGGGAAGGATGGTAGTGCTGTCAACAGTGATGGGAAAGTCAGGGAGAGGGCAAGGTCTGGGAGGGAAGATAAGGAGTTCAGTCTTGGACATGTTGAGTTTTAGGTGGTGGGTAGACATCCAGATGGAGATGTCCTGAAGGCAGGAGGAGATGAGAGCCTGGAGGGAGAGAGAGCAGGGCAGAGATGTAGATTTGGGTTTCATCAGCGTAGAGATGATAGTTGAAGCCATGGGAGCGAATGAGTTCAACAAGGGAGTGCATGTAGATCGAGAACAGAAGGGGACCAAGAACTGACCCTTGAAGAACCCCTACAGTAAGGTGATAGGAGGGGGAGGAGGAGCCCACAAAAGAGACTGAGAATGAATGGCCGGAGAGATGAGGAGAATCAGGAGAGGACAAAGTCTGTGAAGCCAAGGTTGGATAGCCAAATAGACCAAAATAGACTGAATCTTTACTTACATTATAGATAAGAAAAATTGTAGAATACAATCACAAGACCTCTAAACTGATTATTATAGACTTTAAAAATGGACCTGGACGTGTCCGTGTCACTATCAGCTGATATGGGTTCTATCAACTCTTCAGCAAAGTCTAGTAAATGCTTACCTAAATCTTAGTAGTCCATAGGTCACAATATTGTGACCAGTGCTGCAGCTGGTCTTTTGGACACCTTCCCCAACATCGCTGGATGGGACCAGACCTCTCATAAGAGGGAATGGTGCTGTGACAAAGGTCCAGGCTTTTCAGCTTACGCTAGTCTGACACTGTAGAAAGTGATACTCAAGAACCGGCTACTTTTGTTAGGCTGTTTCCAGTCTGCTAGTAAAATGCTCAAAAACACAAACATGGTAATACTGGGTGAAAACTCAGCTTCAGCCAGATGAGCTCTTCCATTTACACAGAAAGAGTCTGCCATTCCACTTGTAAGGTACTATCTCATGCACAAAGGTATCTGTAAGCATCCCTTAATGGAGCTCTTTCACCATAGTAGACCTAATACTCTATTGCCAGAGGAGGCTAACTCCTCCCAGAAATTCCAAATGACTCCTAAGTGATGTAGACAAACTGGCCCCTCCCAAACTTGGCACTCTTGCTCTTGCCCTTCCCTGAAATTCCCTGATTATCTGATACCTATCCCAGTGCTTAATATGGTGTGCTTAACACATATTAAGTGCTTAACAAATGCCACAACTACTATTATTATCATTATTATCATTAACAATAATAATAAGTTTATTGCCCTCTTTCAACCCAGTCTGGAGAATTCTTATAGCCCATCACTTTGACCATGCTTTAGCTGTCTAAAATTTGGGAAATGTTACAAAATATCAACCCATAAGCACAATCAAAATCCTTAAGAAGGTGCTACATTATAGCCGGTGCATATGATGGTAACTGACCTCTGATAGCTCATATGTAATCATGATCAAGTGCTGCTTTACAATCAGCATAGTGTTGCAGACTGACAGACAGGGAGAGAAAGAATTTTGGAATTGTCCGTGTGTTCTTATTATGTGGTTCACTTTTAACCATAAAACCTGCTTTATTGTTTGGTTTCCATCTAGGGAATAAATCTTTGTTATTTTTGTTATAAAATATATATGTATATATAGCATGCATATATATTGCATCTTTCCTTCACTGTTACCTTGGAAAGTTAGTCCTGTTTGTCTTTCAGCATAGCACCTTCAATATTTTTACAATTTTTCACTCATTTCCTGTCATTGTGTTCTATTCCCTTCAAAGCCCTACTGAGAGCTCACCTCCTTCCCAGACTGAGGCCTTCCCAGACTGAGCCCCCCTTTTCCTTTCCTCCTCCCCATCTCCCCACCTTACCTCCTTCCCCTCCCCACAGCACCTGTATATATATTTGTACAGATTTATTACTCTATTTTACTTGTACATATTTACTATTTATTTTGTTAATGATGTGCATATAGCTTTAATTCTATTTGTTCTGACGATTTTGACACCTGTGTACGTGTTTTGTTGTCTGTTTCCCCCTTCTAGACTGTGAGCCCGTTGTTGGGTAGGGACCGTCTCTATATGTTGCCAACTTGTACTTCCCAAGCGCTTAGTACAGTGCTCTGCACACAGTAAGTGCTTAATAAATATGATTGAATGAATAAATGAATATTCATTTTAGTTAAAAGTTTCTTAATGAAAGTTATTAGATTGTTTTTTTAGTATTGAAGGTCACATATGTATGGGTAGGTTTACAATCTCGAGATACTTCAAGCATCATCGAAAGTTCTGGAAACAGTCATTCAAAAATTACTTCTCCATATTCATATTCCCAGAGACCCACACCCAAAAAGATATACAATTTATTATAAACTGCTTTATTATACCATTTGTTAAGGGCCTATTATGTGCCAGACACTATTTTAAGTACTGGGATAAACACAAGCTAATCGGATTGGACACAGTCCATGTCCCATAGGGGGCTCACAGTTTTCGTCCCCATTTTTCAAATGAGAGAACTGAGGCACAGAGAAGTTAAGTGACTTGCTTAAGGTCACATAACAGACAAGTGGTAGAGCTAGACTTAGAACCCAGGCCCATTCATTATCCACTGTCATGCTGCTTCAGTGAATCAGCCAGGCACTACAGACTAGTAATCAACGAAAACTAAGGAGATATATATCCTGTTCCAGGGCATCCATATATGCAACCAACATTTTTGGCAATTCGGAGCTAAACGTTGTGATTGATTTCTGTTACCTATGCTGAACACTGACCAATGATTGAAAGGGAAATAGTAATAGGGAAATAAGAAAACAAAATAAAAAGCACAGCACTTATTTCAGATGACTGTGAAACAGAGTGCGGCATTAGCAGAGATTCAGGCTTTAGACCAAAATAAAGTTCTACGGGAGCCGTAGTGTTATCCAACCTGGTTTGAGCAGTAAAGGTGGACCACGTGTAGGGCCACACCCATCTCAATTTCAAATGGCAAGATAAGATCATGAATAGTGAAGTTCTGGAATGCAGTTTCCTAGTTTCCATGGTATGCTCACTTTAGCCTAGGTAATAGGATAATGTGCTACAGCAGGATACACAAACAGTAATTGAAAATTGAAATGGGAAACCAAAAGCAAGAAAGAAATAGGAAGGGTTTTTGATGACACAATGAAACAAGGGCTCATATAGTGCTGTGTCTCAGCTAAAAACTAGTAGTCAGTTGCTGAAGACAGAGCTGTATACTGCACTGGCTTCAAAAGCTACCTTCAAGAAGTTTTTTTGAGCAAAAACTTTGTAGAGTAAGAGACAAGGACACATAAAGAAAAAACAATACCCCAAATAGCCAACATTAAATCAATCAATTATATTTACTGAGCACTTACTGTGTGCAGAGCACGATACTAAGTGCTTAGGAGAGTACAACCAAACAGACATGGTGACCCCGTTCCCTGCCAACAAGTAGCTTACTGTCTGGGGGGAAAACTGATATTAATATTCATAAATGAATTACAGATATTTACATAAATCTTGTGGGTCTGAGGGAGGGGTGAATAAAGGGAGCACATCCAAATGTAAGGAAGTACAGAAAGGAGTGGAAGAAAATGAAATGAGGGATTAGTCGGGAAGGTTCTTGGAGGAGATGTGCTTGTGTGATCATCGGTTGGGTATAAAGAGGGACAGCGTTCCAGGACAGAGTCGGGACATAGTGGAGAGGTTGGCGGAGAGATAGACGAGATTGAGGTACAGTGAGTAGGTTGGCACTAGATTAGCTAAGTGTGCAAGCTGAGTTGTAGTAAGGGAGAAGGAGGCAAGGTGATTGAGTGCTTTAAAGCCGATTGATGATACGGAAAGGTGGATGGGCAACCATTGGAAGGTCTTGAGATGAAGAAAAACATTGACTGAATAGTTTTATAAAAAAAAATTATCTGGGCATCAGAGTGAAGTATAGGCAGGTGTGGGAAGAGGCAAGAGGCAGGGAGGCTGATGCAATTAAATGGAAAAAGCAGCATGGTTTAGTAGGTAGAGCATGGGCTTGGGAGTCAGAAAGTCATGGATATTAATTCCAGCTCTGCCACTTCTCTGTTACGTGACCCTGGGCAAGCCATTTCACTTCTCTGTGCCTCAGTAATCTCATCCGTAAAATGGGGATTTAGACTGCGAGCTCCGCATGGAACAGGGACTGTGTGCAACCCAATTTGCTTGTATCCACCCCAGTGTTTAGTACAGTGCTGGCATATAGAAAGTACTTAACAAATAGCATCATCATCATTAAATACAATAACAGAAAAAGGGATGTCTATCTGTATGCTCAATGTAGCCAGGATTGCGGATCTTGCATTAGGATGGTCAGCCACACAACATCTGACGACCATCCTAATGGTCAGTTCTGAACTATGTCATCAGGATTGTCTTCTTCAAATGTGAAGGACAACTATATGTTTTATATGTAGTTTTGTAGTTTATGTATTTCTCAACCTCATGCATTAAAATTTAAAATCAAAAGGTGATTGAATAATCCATTCAGATTTTTAAAAATCGAATCATCTATTAACAATAAAAAGAAGGCATTGAAAGATTCATGAGTTCACAAGACAAAAAGAAGTCATGAGTTTCTGAATTAATGCAAAAAGGGCTAAGCTTAATTGTTTCCACTATTGAAGGAATATGATGTAAACAATTGTTGTTCACCAAATCAAGGGTAGCTACTGAAGCTTGAATATGATAGACTCAAAAGAAAAAGAGGGATACATTTTTTCACACAGGAAATGACATATTAAATTACACAGAAAGCTGTGCTGGCCAAAAATATAAGTAGGTTAAAAATGGGGTGAGTTTTTTAGTGGGAAGTTTGGTTGCTTAGAGGCTCAATAAATAATCACTATGATGGATGTCCAAAGATGGTCACACTCTTCCTCCAAGCATCTGATAATAATAATAATAATGGCGGTATTTAAGCACTTACTAGGTGCCAAGCACTGTTCTAAGTGCTGGGATAGATATAAGGTTATCAGGTTGTCCCACGAGGGGATCACAATCTTAATCCTCATTTTAGATGAGGTAAATGAGGCCCAGAGAAGTGAAGTGACCTGTCCAAAGTCACACAACTGATAAGTGCCGGAGGCCGGATTTGAACCCATGACCTCTGACTACCAAGCAGGTGCTCTTTCTACTAAGCCACACTGCTGGATTGAATGGACTATTTTCAGTGACCTATATAACATTGCTTTTGTACATAATTATCTACACTTTTACTACATACACAATCATGTATGTATGCATGCATGTATGTAGACATAGGTTCCCACTCCACCAGGGCAGCAGAGACTGTTGTCCCCATAGCTTTTAGCATCACTTACTCCAGGTATCTAAGCCCTTAGTACAATGCTCTGTACACAGGAAGCGCTCAGTAAATACTACTGAATGAATGATGAAAACTTTAGAATTTATAACCAAGTTCAACAAGTCACTTTTTGGTCTACTAGCTCATTAAATACTTGCCCCTTCCAGTATCCATAACACCTAAAATCCCCACCGTAACTTTTCACCCTTAAGCTCAGAAATAAAAGTTGGGTTCAATAGTATATTTCTCCAGGGTCCTGTGTGTAATGCTGGAGCATCATGCAGAGTGACTGTAACCTTCAGTTCTGGATTCCTGAGCCTTAGAATGAGGCCTCCCTCACTTCCAGGTAGTTTTGCTTAGCAAATGCACCTCTAGCTATCTATTGTCCCACATTTCAGAGAAGATCTACCTCCTGGAAGAAACCCCAAACCCACAGTGCTCTGAGGCCACTGAGGCTTTCTGCGACAACTGAGAGATGTAAGATGTAATTCAAGACCAGAACAGACCAAAGGATTGTTGGAATCGACTTTGTACTTTGTTAATTCATACTCTGGAAAATGATGAATGCCTGACTATTGCCACAAATCTCCCTTAACCATAAACCTCTAGAAATCAAGCCCTGTGACTTCTTAACTCAATTATATACAATATCTAAGGCTGTCATACTTATGTAGGTTTTTCCGATTTTCCTGATTAGAATTTTTCAGATTTAGCATTGCTACATCCGTTTCTCAGAAGAAAGTGTTTACTTCCCTCTCATGATTTTAGTAAGGGTGAAATAGCTAATGGGTGAAAGACTGACAATAAATTTATGCAAGTTTCATTTGTCTTGTAGTCATGAGAAAGGAATAGATAGTGAATTTATTTTGAATAATTCTGCATTAGGGGTTCATTATATATTTCTCTTTCTTAATATTCCATATTAACCCAACTTTCACTTTGTACTTCTTTGAAGGATAAAACTATCCCATCCAGTCACAAAGTAGCCTATTGTATGCTTAAGAAGAAACTTTATCAACTCTATCTGAAGCTTAAAGAAGCCCAGGCACATCATAATTCCCTGCACTCTTAATCTACTTTGTGCAAATTACACACTCAGACTTTCCTAAATTTATTGTAATCAGGCCTATATATTACAAAGGGTCTACTCATACAGCCTCAGCTTTAATCTCTCATTTATATGCAGAGAAGCAATTTTAAAGAATTTAGGATTTTCACATTTAATGCTCTTTTTACCTAATCAAGTTAAACAGCTTAACAGCTTGCTTCCCTGTGGTTCCCACACATTTTTAAAATAAATCAGTATAGTCCTAGCCAGGCATTAATGCCACTATTGAAACCTTGCTCTATACAGTGATTGTTCACTGGGGACATAATAATTAATCACTCAGAAATAAATCGTGCATGAGTAACCTAGTTTAAATAATCAGTTTATAGACACAGCACTACTAAATCCAGATTGAGTTTAAATTGTTACATTCAGTATGTATTTTTTCCATTTTCCTTTAAAATAGTATTGAAATATGTGAAGAAAGTAGGACTGAATCTGTTAGACTACACTGGATGAAAATTTTCATTTCAAAATTTAACCTGAGAATCAAAGCATGTGTAGTGGCAAACGTCTTCTGCCAACTTCCACTCATAGCCAGGATAAGGCTTCTGAGAACTGAAGAAGCACTTCTCCTTAGGCATGGAAAAAATACTCATGCTACAGCACAAAGGGAAAAATTAAGCTAGATATTTTATGCAGATAGGCTGCCCATTCATTTAGAAGACAAAGATATAACCGGTACTTCCATTCATTAAGCACTCAGGTACAGTTGAGAGCAATGTGCTGTGTCTTGTGTTTGGGAAAATAGAAAATCAGCCTAAAAATGCCCTGAGATACAGTGAAACAGAAGCTGAATGTGAGTCAAAGAACTAGGATAATTATCAAAATGGATACAGATGGATCAACAGATAGAAGGGAAAATAGGGGATTCAGCTTGTGATCCTAGGAGTCCTAGTTCAGTATAGTAGAATGAATAATTAAATTTAAATTATTGAGTGCTTAGCAAAACAAAGCCAATTGGCAGAAACTGTACTCCCTCAAGATCAGCCATTCAGCTGTTGCACCCACATGGATCAGGGACTGAAAACCGCAGTGCCTGAAGCCTGTGACCTCTTCATACCTCCTCAACCCAGTCCACTGCTCTCCACATCTCTGTTTTCCTTCCTCACCACTTCAAACCACGATTTTCAGCTATCCACCCTCACAGATCATTCCCAGACAGTCCCTAACCCTCGTGCCATCCCTTCTTCAGTGCCCCATCCTACAAACTTGAGAAACAGATAGACAATTTGGGGAAGGTACATGAGAATTCAAGGCATGTTTCTGTCCACAACAAGCTTATCATGAGATGTGTCTGGCTTCAAGAGCATCCTGAATGGAGGTATTTATTCCACAATAAGTGACATAAAGATTAGTGAGATGTGAGTCACTTTTCCAAGCGATTAGTATGATGTGTTGCACTGAATAAGTACTTGGTAAACACCACTACTACTACTGGCACAGCAAGAGAGCACCTGAATGCCTGAATGGGAATCAAGGTTGCCAGCATCATTGTTCCTTTTTCCACATGCAATCTGAATTACAAATGGGGACTTTGACAGAAGGATCCCTTTAACCAGTTGCCATGCTAACCATTTCATTTATCTTTGTTCTCTGACTCACATTCAGCTTCTATTTCACTCTATCTCAGAGTACGCATGGCTTAGAGGAAAGAGCCCGGGCTTGGGAGTCAGAAGTCATGGGTTCTAATCCTGACTCCACCACTTGGCTGCTGTGTGACTTTGGGCAAGTCACTTCACGTCTCTGTGCCTGTTACCTCATCTGTAAAATGGGGATTAAGACTTTGAGCCCCACGTGGGACAACCTGATATACTTGTATCTACTCCAGTGCTTAGACCAGTACTTGGCACATAGTAAGCACTTAATAAATACCATTATTATTATGTTTCTGTTTATCTTGCCTTTAACCAATCATTCTCCATCACATACAATGACATTGCATTTCTTTTATCTTGAAGTCGAGTACTTGCTCTTGTCTCACATTCATTTTATCCTGTTTTTATTTCACCATTTCTCTAATTCATTGGGTACACTTTTAATTTTATTTTAGTCTTTTGAGGTATTAACATTCATGTCCATGTAATGTCATCTGTCAATTTAATGCTATCTACAAACTTGATGAGAATAAACTCAATTATTTCATCCATGACAGTGATGATGATCTTCAAAAATATTATCCCCATGGAGATGAGGAATCCTTTTGGAGCATTACACGAACTGTTTATTACATTTTGATGCAAGCCTTAGAACACTATGTGTCCAACAATGATCTTGGCTACATCTTCCTAGCTTTTGGATGAATCAGAATCTAAAGTCTTCCTGAAGTCTTGACCAGTTACATTAATTGCTCCTCCCTTGTATATATTGTATATTTCAATGGCCCTTCTTTTTAGCATCTTCAGCCAAAATGAGTAAGTAGGTGCTTTGCATTTGATATGGGTCAATCCAGGAGAAAGCTTGGTTCTTTTTTTATAGATTGAGAATGGTACAAAAGAGAAGTTAATGGCTGTTGTCACATTCCTTCCTAAGTCTGTCATAGCAATCTGGTCCTTAGTCTGCAGTCCTGGATTTCAAATTAAATTCAAATTAAACTTGTTCTTTTTATGGCAGAGTTGCAGAGCAGTGTGAGAGTGCTCAAAAGGATGATGTGAGTAGGGATGAAGAGAGTAGAACTAGCTAGTAGCTGTTTCTTCTGAAATACAGGCCTAACCATAAGCCCACCCTACAGAATGGAGTCCCTCAACCAGGTCATGTTTTGTAAGATAGATCCACAGATTCTGTACTTGATAGAATCATAATTCCGATGCTTGCAAGGAGGAAGGGCAAGATATCCATATTCATTCTGCACTTGAATCCACCTCTTCTCTCTTCCCAATTCCTTTTCTTTATAGCCACAAAGAGATGCATTCTTGCTGTTTGTATCATATGGGCTTGGGAAGCTAAATTGCAATGATCTACTAACAAGTTTGTCAAACACTAACTGTTAATTACCCCCACTGATACATAAAAGTCCTTGAATGCCTGCTGTAGATGAGTACATTATTGTCCCTCAGTGGAGTCCTATAGTTATATAAGGTTTTAGAGGGTGGGCTATCATTAAATACACTCCAGGGTTTCTCACAATACAATCAATACATAAAAAAGTGACAACCAAACCACCATAATAGCTTATTGTTACATTCTAGATAAGACGCTCTGTAGCAACATCATATGATAATAATAATAATGATATTGGTATCTGATAAGCACTTACTATATGCCAACCACTGCACTACATGCTGGTAATTTGGTTAGACACAGTTCTTGTCCCATATTGGAGCTCACAGTCTAACCAGGAGGGAGAACATGCATTTTAGGCTCAAAGAAGTGAAGTGATTTGCCTAAGGTCACATAGCAGATAAGTGGCAGAGCTGGGATTAGAACCCAGGTTCTCTGACTTCCAGCTTTGTGCTTTTTCCACATGGCCATATTGCTTCCCTATTCTCCAGCTATATCCACTCTCATGGAGAACTTATTTGCTCCCATGGCTTCAACTACCATCTCTGTGTATATGATTCCAAAATCTAATCTCCAGTCCCTGATCTGTTTTCTTCATATCATATCATAAGTATTGGTACACAGAACCACCTTAAACCATCAATGCACATTTTTCAGAGGTACCAGGAAACACCTCCAAAATTTGTTTCAGAGAATTCATTCATTCATTCAATTGCATTTATTCATTCAATTGTATTTATTGAGCACTTACTGTGTGCAAAGCACTGTACTAAGCGCTTGGGAAGTACAAGTCAGCGCTTGGGAACTATGATTCAGGCATTACAAAATAGCATGCAGAAAACAATGAAAGCCAAACCTTTACAACTTTTCAGTTTAACAACACACACACACACACACACACACACACACATATAAATCCAAATAGGCAGATTAAATTAAGAAATGCATACTGCCATAGGTGAAGTGCAAAGGCTGAATAGATTCAGAATTTTACAGATAATCACTGAATATACCTTAGTCTCTTCTAAAGACGTTTATACGATCCAATCCTTGTGAGACAGAAATTTGTAATTAGTCCCGGAGAGAATTTTACAGAAGGTAAACCAATATTACATGGAGCTGCTGAATAATAATAACAATAATGGCATTTATTAAGTGCTTACTATGTGCAGAGCACTGTTCTAAGCTCTGGGGAAGTTACAAGGTGATCAGGTTGTCCCACGTGGGGCTCACAGTCTTAATCCCCATTTTACAGATGAGTTAACAGGCACAGAGAAGTTAAGTGACTTGCCCAAAGTCACACAGCTGACAATTGGTGGAGCTGGGATTCGGACCCATGACCTCTGACTCCATAGTCCATGCTCTTTCCACTGAGCCACGCAGCTTTTCTACCAACCTCATACATGTTTTCACTTTTTTTCAGCTTTAGTCTGTCCCATCTCTCATGCTATTCTACTTGCTTGGATAGTCTACAGCTGCCACCACATTTAAAACCCAAGTAAAATCAGGCCTCTCCCCAACAGGCTTATGCCAAGTAGTATCTAAGTACCCTAAATCCTATGAATCTATTAGACAAGTCTAGCACTTAGGAACTTATTTATATCCATTAGCAACATCCAAATAGATTTATTCAAGTATTTCTTTTGATTACTCTAGTTGAGAATATTTTTATGTTTGTGTCTCTCCCATTAGACTACAGACTACAACTCCTTTGGTCAGTGATCGTATCACTTTTTTTCTGTTTTTTTTCTAAGCACCATAGTCCAATGTAGGTGCTCAATAACTTACACTTTTCAAATCTGAAGGGTACCCAAAAACTAGGCTTGAGAGACTTTCACAGTTAGGGCATGGGAGGTAGAGTAAAAGTCCATGAAAGAGACTGAGAATGAATGGTCAGAATAACAAGAGTGCCAACCAGGAGAAGGCAGTGTCCATGAAGTCAAGATTAGACAATGTTTCCAGAAAAAGGCCGTGGTCCACAGTGTTGAAAGCAGCTGAGAGGTTGAGGAGAGGATTAGGTGGAGTAGAAATTGCTGGATTTGGCAAGAAGGAGATCATTAGTGACCTTTGAGAGAACAATTTCCATGGAGTAAAGGGGACAGAAACCAGATTGGAAGGATCAAGGAGAGACTGTAGAAGACAAAGTGGAAGTAACAGGTGTAGACAACTCTTTCAAAGAGTTTGGAGAGGAATGCTAGGGGGTAATGGGGTGATATCTAGAGGAAGTCATGTGGTCAAGGGAGTTTTTTTTTTCAAAAACAGGACATATGTAAGCATATTTGGAAGCATTTGAAGAATACATTGGAAAGTGAACAGTTGAAGATGAACATCATGGAGGAAAGAAGGGAATCTTTAAGTATTTTTCAAAGATGGGAAGAGATGGAATCAGTTGTAGGTGGAGTGGGTAGATTCGGAGAGGAAGCAAGAGATCTGCTTTTGAAATTCTGCTGGAAAAAATGGGAGAGTCCAAGTGTGGGGACAGGAGGAGAAGGGACCAGAGAGGGGCAGAGGAGATTTTAGGGAGGTCACACCTGATGGTTTCACTCTTATCAGTAAATTGTGTGACCAGGCCATTAAGGGAAAGATAAGGAAAGTAGGGGAATAGAGGATTTGAGAAGACAGTTGAACCTCTGAAACAACTTCTTGTATTCCTGCAGTAAAGAACAAAAAACAAAAGAGAATTTAGGATTTCAATGATTCACGACTTTGCTGCAACATGAAATTCATTAAAATAATTACCCATAATTTCAAAAATATCAGCAGGGTATGTAGGCATCAACTGGCAATATTTCACTGCTTTCTATTGTCAAGATCTTCACCAGAGTTGTTCCAGGCAGTAACCATAAGCTCCCTTGCTAAATTGCTGCATGGCTTAAGACCAAACACAGCAGAGATAACATGATTTTCACAGCACAGCAAGTACAGGAGAAGGTCAGGGAACAACAGCAAGACCTCTGTTCCATATTTGTAGACCTGACAAAAGCAGTTGACACCAGTCACCTACTAAGTAAATTTAGCTGCCCAGAGAATTTCATCAAAATCCGATCCACTGTGGTATAATAGGCCTAGTCAGAGTTGAAGAAGAGCTCTCTGACCTACTGACTATCTCTATCAGAATACATCAAGAATGTGAAATTGGTTGAATCCTGTCTACACTGTTCTTCTATGGTACCCATTCCAGGTACCAGCATAACATCACAATATGTTTTCAATGAACCAGAAAATGATTTCAACTTGAAATTATCGAACATCTTGGAAAAAGACATTCATGAATTCTATACTACTGACAGTTTTGTGTCTCGTGAATAACTTTGTAGTCTGTCCAGTCTCCTTTGGGTAACACAACAGAAGAATTGAAAATGTTCTCTGATAATCCATGGCAGTTTGGTTATTTTTAGCTCTAGTGAGACATGTGGCATTTTCCATGTTTTCAGTTCAGGTGGGCAACTGTAGTGATGAACTACGCCAGTACATAGCCACCCTTTGGAGCCAGACGTACACTGGAAAATGGAGTCAAAATGCTGACTCCATTTTGTGCTCCTTAGCAGCAACTCTTCTCAAACTGTGTACATGCCCTTCATCCCAGTGAGGTTTTTCTAACCTTGACTAGGCACTAGGACTGGACTGGACACTCCTCATGTCCTTGGTATAACAGACAGCCTGTAAATTAGTCAGGGATTGAGGTTGTTCTATAACAGTGTATACAATTCATCCACTCATCAATCAATCAATGGTATTTACAGCAAAGTGCTGTACTAAGTGGGAGAGTGCAGTACAGTACAGTTGGGGGACACATTCACTGCTCTCTAGGATTTTACAGAGAATGACAAGGAGCAGTCAAAGAGATAGTAGAACCAGGAAGTAAGTGTCAGGGAAGCCAGGACTGGATGATGTTTCAAGGAGCATGGGGTTGTTGACCGTATAGAAAGAAGCTGAGAAGTTGAGGAGGATTAGAATGGAATAGAGGCTCTTAGATTTGATAAAAAAAAATAGGTCATTGTTCACTTCACAAAGGAGTGAAGACAGTGAAGGGGGCAGAAACCATTCAATCAGCCATATTTAGAGAATGCTTATTGTGTGCAGAGCACTGTACTAAGTGCTTGGGAGAATACAATATAAGAGACATTCCTTGCATGTGATGACCTCACAAACCAGAGTATAGGGTCAAGAAGAGATGTGAAGGAGCAGAAGTAGAAGCAGAAAGTGTAGACAGTTTGCTTAAGGAGTGGTAAGGAGTGAGGTGGGGTGATAACTGATGGAGTTGTTGGGTCAAGGGAGGATTTTGCTTAAGATTAGGGCTAGACGGTGAGCATATTTGAAAGCAGTGGGGAAGAAGCCTTTGGAGATTGAACAGTTGAAGAAGTTGAGAGAAGGAAGAAGTGAGGGACAAGCATTTTGATAAGGTGTGAAGAGATAGGGTTGGGGGAGGGGCTAGGTCTTCATTCATTCTTTCAATCATATTTATTGAGCACTTACTGTGTGCAGAACACTGTACTAAGCGCTTGGGAAGTACAAATTGGCAACATATAGAGACAGTCCCTACCCAACAGCGGGCTCACAGTCTAGAAGGGGGAGACAGACAACAAAAGAAAACATATTAACAAAATAAAATAAATAGAATAAATATGTACAAGTAAAATAAATGGAGTAATAAATATGTACAAACATATACATATATACAGGTGCTGTGGGGTGGGGAAGGAGGTAAGGTGGGGGAATGGGGAGGGGGAGGAGAGGGAGAGGAAGGAGGGAGCTCAGTCTGGGAAGGGCTCCTGGAGGAGGTGAGCTCTCAGTAGGGCTTTGAGGGGAGGAAGAGAACTAGCTTGGCGGATGTGCACAGGGAGGGCCTTCCAGGCCAGGGGGAGGACGTGGGCCGGGGGTCGACGGCGGGACAGGCGAGAACGAGGCACAGTGAGGAGGTTAGCAGCAGAGGAGCAGAGGGTGTGGGCTGGGCTGTAGAAGGAGAGAAGGGAGGTGAGGTAGCAGGGGGCGAGGTGATGGACAGCCTTGAAGCCGAGAATGAGGAGTTTTTGCCTGATGCGTAGGTTGATTGATAACCACTGGAGATTTTTGAGGGAAGTAACATGCCCAGAGCATTTCTGCACAAAGACAATCCGGGCAGCAGCGTGAAGTATAGATTGAAGTGGGGAGAGACAGGAGGATGGAAGATCAGAGAGGAGGCTGATTCAGTAATCCAGTTGGGATAGGAGGAGAGATTGAACAAGCAGGGTAGCGGTTTGTATGGAGAGGAAAGGGCGGATCTTGGCAATGTTGCCGAGGTGAGACTGGCAGGTTTTGGTGATGGATTGGATGTGAAGGGTGAATGAGAGAGCAGAGTCGAGGATGACACCAAGGTTGTGGGCTTGTGAGATGGGAAGGATGGTAGTGCCATCAACAGTGATGGGAAAGTCAGGGAGAGGGCAGGGTTTCGGAGGGAAGATAAGGAGTTCAGTCTTGGACATGTTGAGTTTTAGATGGCAGGCAGACATCCGGATTGAGATGTCCTGAACGCAGGAGGAGATATGAGCCGGGAGGGAGAGAGAGCAGGACTGAGATGTAGATTTGGGTGTCATCAGTGTAGAGATGATAGTTGAAGCCATGGGAGCGAATGAGTTCACCAAGGGAGTGAGTAGGTAGAGAACAGAAGGGGACCAAGAACTGACCCTTGAGGAACCCCTACAGTAAGGGGATAGAAGGGGGAGGAGGAGCCCACAAAAGAGACTGAGAATGAACGGCTGGAGAGATGAGGAGAACCAGGAGAGGACAGAATCTGTGAAGCCAAGGTTGGATAGCGTGTTGAGGAGAAGCGGATGGTCCACAATGTCGAAGGCTGCTGAGCGGTCGAGGAGGATTAGGATAGAGTAAGAGCCATTGGATTTGGCAAGCAGGAGGTCATTGTTGACCTTAGAGAGGGCAGTTTCCATGGAATGTAGGGGATGGAAGCCAGATTGGAGGGGATCAAGGGGAGAGTTGGAGTTGAGGAATTCGAGGCAGTGTGTGTAGATGGTTCATTCAAAGAGTGTGGAAAGGAATGGTAGGAGGGAGATAGGGAGATAACTATAAGGTGAGGTGGGGTCAAGAGGGTTTTTTTTAGGATGGGAGAGACGTGGGCATGTTTGAAGGCAGAGGGTCTTGAGAAGGTTTTTAGAGAAGATGGTAGATGTCCTCTTGGGAATCTGCTGAAACAAGTGGGAGAGTACAAGAGGGAAAGAAGGAAGGAGGGACTATAGAGGAACAGGGAAAATTTTAGGGAAGTCACAACTGATAGTTTCAATTTGCACTGTAAAATACGTGGCCATGATATTAGGGGCAAAGATAGTGGGGTGGACGGGGACACAGAAGAATGAGGATGGAGTTGAACACCTAGAATACATAGTGTGAGCAATTGGTATGAGAATTGATGAGGATGAAGAAGTTTTATTGTCAGGTGGAGGAGGGAAAATAATGCAGGTATGATATGGATGAGGTCAGCCTGTGAATCTGAATTTTACCAGTAGGTTTTCACAACTTATGCACAAGGATATCTGCACTTGGATCTGTGACCTATGGGCATTTGGTGTTTGTCCCACCCTCATCACCATGGCATTTACGTACATATCCATAAATTATATATTATGAATTATATTAACATTTGTCTCCCTTTCTAAACTGTAAACTCACTGTGAGCTAGGAATGAGTCTACCAACTCTGTTGTGTTAAATCCTTCAAGTACTTATTACAGGGCTGTACTCATTGTAAATGCTCAGTAAATACCATTGGTGAATGATGATGATGATACTGTGGAGGTTATCCAGGATTGCAGATTAGTGGTATGAGCTTGTGGAGGGGTAGGAGAATGAGGGAATTGAGTTTCGTGTACAGGGCAGTGGTGAGGGCATTGATCTGTGGCTGAAGAAAAGGTAGTTTAGGTATGGAGACCACAGTCAACAGGGTATAGAAACACTCACCAGGTACAGTGGATATTCAAATCTTAAGTTTAAAGGCTACACTTTTATAGAATTGCCATCTAGTTGAATAGAGGAATTGCCAAGTTGGTGAGGATGGTAAAGTGACCAAAGACAATAGGATTGAACATATGTTTGAGTTGGTAAGTGGGAGCAGGGCCTCATTAGAGTTGAGGAATGAGAAGACATGGACAGTGGAAGGACTGTGAGAAAGGAATTAAAATGGTTCTGAAAGTTGCAGTGACTACTAATTGGAGCGGGTGGTAGAGGCGGATGATATGGGCTTCAAAGATGGGGACAAAGAGGGATGGGAAGATGGGATGGTGTAAAAGTAAGACAACTTCCCCAGCCCCTTCCCACTGAGTCTTGGGGAGTAGAAGATGAGGTCCCCTTTAGAGGGGGTAGATACAGTACCATCTGGGGAGAACCAGGTATCAGTGATGGCAAAGAGGATCAATGACCAGGTCAGGAACAGATTGAAGATGAAGGAAAGCTTTCCTATGATAGAGTGAGGAGTTCCACAGTCCACACTTGGCTAAGGCTAGGGGGGTGGGGCATAGGAGAAAGGGACGGCACAAGGGGTAAGAAGAAGTAGGATAAAAGTGAACTGACTGTGAGGCTGGAATTGTGGGAGGGGGATGAGGGGCGGCACTTGGAAAGGTCGAGAGGGACTGGGTGGAGGAGCAGGGTGTGAGATTTGGGAGGGATTGGATGGCAGTTGACTGAAGGAGGAAGCTGTGTGGGTTGGGGAATGAGGGAGCTTCCGGTAAAGGTGGGCAGGGGTGAGGTGAGGGAAGATTATTGTTCCTTCATCCAATGCAGACCCGGCCCCATGTGTGTGGAGAAGGGGCTGGGTTGGGGGGCAGTAGTCATCATCACTTCCTCCTCATGAACAGTCAAAATGTGAGGAGGTGGGGCTCAGAGTGTAAGCATCTCATTCTTCTGGCAAGGTCTCTGCCCATGGGGTGCAGAGGGGCAGGGGCTGAGGGTGGGGGTCAACATCTGTTCCATGGCTCAGTTCCAGGTCCCCAGCATGTGAAAGGAGCATTGGAGTGTGGGGAGTTCCCTCCAGCAGAGTTTCAGTGCCCAACCCTGATGTGTGTGTGGAAAGGTTGGGGGGATCAGTAATGGATCTTCCCTTGTGGCATGGCTCCGGAGGGCTGGCCCACCTCAGTCCTCTGGCTTCTGCCAGCTACTTTTTCTCCTATGAATAGCACCTACATCTTCCTAGATTTCTCAGTGTGTCACCCTCAGTCCATAGCAGGAACGGTTCTGAGTTTTCTGGCCAGAAAACTGCTTTAAAAGTGAAAAAAATCAGGTCTGAGGAAGGTCCAGAACTCACAACTATAAAGTCAATACTAATTGCTAAGTTTATCTGCAATTTAGTTTGATTCATGATGCTGTGTTTGCGCCAAGATCATATGAGATTTCTTGATCTCATTTTCTACTCATCCATCCTGCATTCTTGACTACTGTGCTAGCTTAGTGGAATCGGGTGCACCATTCAGATTTCAGTACTTTGTTATTTATGAGGATTGCCAGATGAAGACTGGTGTATAATTTTGGCCTTTTTCACACTGTGTTAACCCATAGCACTTTGCTGTTCTGAGAAGCAATTCATTATTACAAGCATGTTTTCTCAGATGTTTACTTCCAGACCACAGTCAACAGGGTATAGAAACACTCACCAGCCACAGTGGATATTCAAATCATAAGTTTAAAGGCTACACTTTTATAGAATTGCCATCTAACCATGCTCAGATTAATTCAAGGTCTCTAGGGGCCAAAGTCCACAGGTCCTAGACTAAGGAGGGCCCCGAATACACACATCGTGCCTCCCAAACAAGTAAGCTGCCACCATCATTGCAACCTCATTATAAATTTGCTTCAAGCTTAGCCAGATGAGGCCTTCTATACCCTCCAATCACTCTCCTTACCAGGGGAAAGCCCCTCCTACCCACTTTTCCCCAAACTCTTTAGTTTTTTCCCTCTTTATAACATGATCTTCCTTGTGCCTTGTTGCAAGACAGTGACCCATTTTTATGGTTTTAATGATACTGTTAAACACTTACTATGTGCCAGGCGGTGTACTAAGCACTGGAGTGGATACAAGCTAATGAGGTTGACACAGTCCCCATGTAATATGGCACTTACAAATCTTAATCCCAATTTTACAGATAAGGAAAATGGGACACAGAGAAGTTAAGTGACTTAAGTGACAAGTGGCAGACTGGCATTGGAACCCAGTGTAAAGTTTTTATTTGCCTGTCCAGTTTTTGGAAAATCATCAGTAGCAGCAGCATTTATTAAGCACTTACTGTGTGCAAAGCAACATATTAAGTGCTTGGGAGAGTACAACATGAGTGGTTATTTCCTTTTTCTTGCTCATTTGTGTGAATATAAAATACTTTATTTGTTCAAGAGAAAGCAAGGTTAGAAACAAGGAAACAAACCTAGAAGAAAAAGTTCCTTTACCAGTGCGGTATTTATGATCATGATTTTAAAGTTTTGGAGAACTGCAGCTAAACAATCTAATGCCCATTTTCCTGTTCTAATTATCCCTCCTTTTGTTGAAATCAATATAATTCCTCTGAATAATCTTTAAATTTAATTGCAACTATTCAATACAGCAGTACACATATGGGCTAATTTAATACTTTTATTTTAAATATTAGCACAACATAGAAACAGAAATTGATTATTACAGTCTTTCAGTTTATCTATGTAAGTGATCGTTATTGCCAAGCCGTTTACTCTAATTAGTTGGATTTAATTAGTTACTGTTTTCAGAGTGCATTATTCTAAAGGAAAAATTTAAATAAGTCTGTAAATAAAGTCTGTAACATTGCATTATCAGAATCAAACATTTGCATTTTCTTAACTTTTACAAGTGTCATATGCTTGTCATGTGAGAAACACAAAATAGTTTCTAAAGTCGCAGAACAACATGGGCATGTCTGTATTTAGAGGTAACAGCTTTTAATCCAAACTATTTTGTCTTCATTCATTCAATCGTACTTATTGAACACTTACTGTGTGTCTACCATATTGACACCTCTCTGCTTGTTCTGTTTTGTGTTGTCTGTCTTCCCCTTCTAGACTGTGAGCCTGTTGTTAGGTAGGGATTGTCTCTATCTGTTGCTGAATTGTACTTCCCAAGCGCTTAGTACAGTGCTCTGCACACAGTAAGTGCTCAATAAATACGATTGAATGAATGAATGAATGAGAGCACTGTACTAAGCTCTTGGAAAATACAATTCGGCAACAGATAGAGACAATCCCTACCCAACAACAGGCTCTCAGTCTAGAAGGGGGAGACAGACAACAAAACAAAACAATTAGGCATCCATAACATTCATTCATTCATTCAATCATATTTATTGAGTGCTTACTGTGTGCAGAGCACTGTACTAAGCTCTTGGGAAGTACAAGTCGGCAACATATAGAGGCGGTCCCTACCCAACAACGGGCTAACAGTCTAGAAGGGGGAGACAGACAACAAAACAAAACATGTAGACAGGTGTCAAAATCATCAGAACAAATAGAATTAAAGCTATAAGCACATCATTAACAAAATAGATAAAATAGTAAATATGCACAAGTAAAATACAGTAATAAATCTGTACAAATATATACAAGTGCTGTGGGGAGGGGAAGGAGGTAGGGCGGGGGGCTGGGGAGGAGGAGAGGAAGAAGAGGGCTCCAATCTGGGAAGACCTCCTGGAGGAGGTGAGCTCTCAGTAGGGCTTTGAAGGGAGGAAGAGAGCTAGCTTGGCAGATGTGTGGAGGGAGGGCATTCCAGGCCAGGGGAAGGATGTGGGCTGGGAGTCGATGGCGGGAGAGGTGAAACCGAGGCACAGTGAGGAGGTAAGCAGCAGAGAAGCAGAGTGTGTGGGCTGGGCTGTAGAAGGAGAGAAGGGAGGTGAGGTAGGAGGGGGCGAGGTGATGGAGAGCTTTGAAGCTAATAGTGAGGAGTTTTTGTTGATATGAAGTTTAATAGGCAACCACTGGAGATTTTTGAGGAGGGGGTGACATGCTCAGTGCATTTCTGTAGAAAGATAATCCGGGCAGCAGAGTGAAGTATAGATTGAAGCAGGGAGAAACAGGAAGTTGGGAGATCAGAAAGGATGCTGATGCAGTAATCCAGTTGGGATATAATGAGAGATTGTGCCAACAATGTAGCGGTTTAGATGGAGAGGAAAGGGCAGATCTTGATGATGTTGTGAAGGTGAGGCTGGAAGGTTTTGGTGACAGATTGGATGTGTGGGGTGAATGAGAGAGTGGATTCAAGGATGACACCAAGGTTGCAGGCTTGTGAGATGGGAAGGATGGTAGTGCCGTCCACAGAGCCGGGAAAGTCAGGAAGAGGACAAGGAGGGAGGGAAGGTAAGGAGCTCAGTCTTAAACATGCTGAGTTTTGTGGATATCAAAAAGTGGAATGAAAGACTTTGTGAAAATTTCCTTTCTGTCAGCATCAAGACTATTAAGCAATTAAAATAACAGAAACTGTTAACATATACTATGTCAACTTTTAGTAGATTCAAATTTTCACTCACTACCAATCAGAAAGTCATATCTTAATGCTAATTTGTATGTAAACCTGACAGTTGTGTGCAAAAATTCAAGGTTGTGAACATTTACAGGGCTTCAAAAAAAAAAATTTGTTCTGAAATAGATTCGTTGTTAAAAGAGGGAGATATAGGGTTGCTAAATAGTCCCAGTCCAGAAACTCCCAAAGATATGCAATGGGCGCAGCTAGGTATCTTGAAAACTCAGAGCAGGAGTCAGTACTGGGCCTCTCCTGATGTACAGATTTGATCTCATTCTCCCAGGGCACTTTGAACTAACCAAGATCCCTGTAGTCAAAAAGGGCAGTGAGTCACCTGAATTTCTAGAACACTAGGTAGTTTTCCAGATTGCCCTAGGAGATAGAAGAAAAGATCCTGGGGCTCAGTGTTCTGCTTCTACCACATTTTCCACAGTAATTTTGACAATTTGCTAAAAATATTGAAATTATGTTTTGACAATTTCAGCTGCCAGTAGCAAAATGCATCCTACATGAGATTTCATGTGATGTGCATTTTTGGAGAAGATATGAGTGGAAAATTTCTTAAGCTCAAATGTACATTGGGTAAACCAAAAACAGGCTTCTGTGAGTAAAGATATTCTGCTGAAGACAAAACCTGCCCAGGGAACCCTCCAAACATGTCTTCAAGAATGTTAGATTATATTTCAGTTTTTTCCACTTCTCAGCCACTCCATGTTCCTTTAACACATTGCCAACTTGGGTCATCCAGAGTAATCTCCTAAATCTAGTCTTCCTGGCAATATTATGGGGATGTAGTAGAGTCTTGCTTTTGCAGTCATTGGTATTTATTAAGCACTTATTTGTATGCATAGCACTGTACTAAGCATTTGGGAGAGTTCACAAGAGCAAATACTTGTTTTGTTTTGCTGTCTGTCTGCCCCTTCAAGACTGTGAGCTCATTGTTGGGTTGGGACTGTCTCTGTACGTTGCCAAATTGTACTTTCCAAGCACTTAGTACAGAGCTCTGCACACAGTAAGCGCTCAATAAATATGATTGAATGAATGAATGAATGAATGATATAGAGCAATCCCTCACATCAAAGTGCTTGTAATGTATAGAGGGAGACAGACATTAAAATAATTTACAACTAGGGGAGTAATAATGATGACATTTGTTAAGTGTTGACTATGTGCAAAGCACTGTTCTAAGCGCTGGGGGGTATACCAGGTGATCAGGTTGCCATGTGGGGCTCACAGTCTTGATCCCCATTTTACAGATGAAGTAACTGAGGCTCAGAGAAGTTAAGTGACTTGCCCAAGCTCACACAGCAGACATGTGGCAGAGCCGGGATTTGAACCCATGACCTCTGACTCCCAAGCCTGTGTTCTTTCCACTGAGCCACGCTGCTTCTCTAATCAACAGAATATGCCCCTACATGTGCATAGGATCAGGTCTAGAGGTGGGGTGAGGTGGGAGTGCTTAGGTGTACAGACTCAAATGTACAGGTGATACAGAATTGATGAAATAGGATGGGGAGATAAGAGATTAGTCAGGAAAGGCCACATAGAAGAAATGGGATTTTAGCAAGGTTTTGAAGATGGGAAGCCGTGTAGCCTAATGTGACGAGCACAGTTCTAGGAGTTAGAGGATGTGAGTTCTAACACCAGCACTTGTCTGCTATGTGACCTTGGTCAAATCACTTAAATTCTCAGTGCCTCAATTACCTTAACTGGAAAATGGGGATCAAATCCTCCTCCCTCTGACTTTATGAGCCCTTTGTGGGACAGTGACTGTGTCCAACCTGATTGTCTTGTATCTACCCTAGTGCTTAGAACAATGCTTGATACCCAGTAAATGTTTAATTAAAACCATAAAAAAAGTGGAGCTCATCCTCATTCAGAGTAATCAGGTAAAATTGGAAGCTAAGTCAGTTAACTTCTTTTTCCCCCCGGTTCAAAAAAGCTGATATTCATTCAATTGTATTTATTGAACACTTACTGTGTGCAGAGCACTCCAGAACCAAGATTGTTGGTGTTATTTTTAACTCAGGCTTTAGTTTTTCATGTTTTTGAGTAAATTCTGTGTCAGTTTCCTCTCTTGGGACAAGGGGATTATGTAATTTTAAACTGTAAATGTATATATTAGACAAACTTGGCATTAGACTGAAAAGCAAAAATGTCCCCAGAGGTCCAGAACCACTTTGCACACTTTCCATTATTGGGTTGCCCTATCTGGTTTTCCAGAATTTCAAGGGGGTTGTATAGGAACAGAGTTAATCTAGCAATCCTTATGTATTGTCCATTCTAAATGTAAGCTATCTCTTATATACTCTTTAGTACGTAAAGTTAGAAAGTCTGTGATTGACATGGAGCTCACAGTCAGTAGCAAGGAGAGCAAATATCAATCAGTCAATTAATGATTGAGCACTGACTGAACTGTACGAATGGTAGACACAATCCCTGCCCTCAAGGACCTTATAGTCTAACAGGGTAGACAGACATTAAAATACATGACACATAAGGGAAGCAACTGAGTGTAAGGATACATGTGTCAATGCAGTGGGGATGGGGAGAGGGGAGAGTACCAAAGTGCTTAGAGAATGATCTTAAATGCATGGGTGAAACAGGAGGGAGAAATAATTGGGTGGTAGCATAACAGCTGAGTCAGGAAAGGCTTCCTAGAGGATTTATGAAGTTGGTAGGGCTTTGATGATGTGGAGAGAGTTCCCAGCAGAAGGGAAGGAGAAAGATTGGTGAGAGCAAAAGGACCGTAAATAGGTTGGTATCATTGGAGTGAAGTGTGTGAACTGAGTTGTAGTGGGAGTAGGGAGAGAACAAGTAAAGAAGGAGAAAAATAATAGAGTTCCTTGAAACCAGTGGTGAGGTATTTCTACTTGCTGTGGAAATGGATGAGCAGCCATTGGAGGCACTTGAAGAGTGGGGAGACATGCACAGAATGATTAAAAATGATCTAGGCAACTGAGTGATGTATGGACTGGAGAGAGGAGAGGTTGGAGGCACGGAGGCCAACAAGAAGGCTAATGCAGTAATAAAAGTGGGATATGACTAGTGCTTGAATCAGTGTGAAAACAGCTTAGATAGAGAAGAAGGAATTCATTTGGAGATGTTGTGGAGATAGAATTGTCAAGACATAGTTACTGAATGAATAGGTGTGTTGAAGGAGAGAGATGAGTCAAGGATACTGCCAGGCTTGCAGGCTTGTGAGCTCATTGTGGGCAGGGAGTGTGTCTGTTCACTGTTATACTGTACTCTTCCAAGGACTTACTACAGTGCTTGCACACAGTAAGTGCTCAATAAATACAATTGAATGAATGAATGAACAGGAAGGGTAATGTTTTTTTCAGCACCGATGGAAAAGCCAAAGGGAGGAGAGAATTTGGAAGGAAGATCAGAGGTCTTGTTTGGGACATGTGAAATTTGACAAAATAAAATAATATCCAGGTAGTGATGTCTTGAAGACAGGAGAAAATGCAAGATTGAAGAAAGGGGAAAAGGTCAGGAGATGGAGAGTTTGGAGTCATGGACATAGAGATGGTAGGTAAACCTGTGGGAGGAGATGAGCTATTTAAGGGAGTGTGCATAAATGGAGAATATTGAACCACAAATTAACGGGAATCTGAGGCACAAGATAGTTGCTCAAGGCCAAACAGTAGCCAAGCGGCAGAGCTTGGTTTATAACCCAAGTCCTCTGACTTCCAGACTCACACTTTTTCCACCAGGCCTATGTTACGTCTGTCAACACAGAAGGCAGCTGGACTGTGACATGTTTCCCTGGGCCTTGCTTTTTAATGGAGCCAAGGATTCAAAGGACTTGATTGCTGTCACTTGACAGTTACTTAGAAACTCTCACTTAGGAATGTGCAAATGGTTGCCTGTTCATTTTAATGATGTTGATATGTTGCTCCCTGATATTTATGTTGCCTACACTGTTTAGGGTCAAAGTTATACAGAGTCAATGAGCAACTTACATTTTTCAATTGAAAATTGATCTTCCACAACACAAATCCATACATTAATGCAGATACATCACATATATCACATATGCCTTTGACACTGTGGACCATCCCCTTCTTCTCAACATGTTATCCAACCTTGGTTTCAAGAACTCTGTCCTCTCCTGG
Organism: Tachyglossus aculeatus; assembly: GCF_015852505.1. Lineage (NCBI taxonomy): Eukaryota > Metazoa > Chordata > Mammalia > Monotremata > Tachyglossidae > Tachyglossus > Tachyglossus aculeatus. The sequence continues at coordinate 118,720,872 of NC_052067.1, forward strand.
TCTCCTTCGTGGGCTCCTCCTCCCCATTCAATCTCCTTACTTTAGGGGTTCCTCAAAGGTCAGTTCTTGGTTCCCTTCTGTTGTCCATCTATACTCACTCGGTGAACTCACTCACTCCCTTGGCTTCAACTATCATTGCTGTGCACATGACACCCAAATCTACATCTCCTACCCTGTTCTCTCTCCCTCCTTCCAGGCTCACATCTCCTCCTGCCTTCAGGACATCTCTACCTGGATGTCTGCCCACCACCTAAAACTCAACAGGTCCAAGACTGAGCTCCTTATCTTCCCTCCCAAACCCTGTCCTCTCCCTGACTTTCCCAACACTGTAGACAGCACTACCATCCTTCCCATCTCACATGCCCACAACCTTGGTGTCATCCTCGACTCCGTTCTCTAATTCACCCCACACATCCAATCCGTCACCCAAACCTCCTGATCTCACCTTCACAACATCGCCAAGATCCGCCCTTTCCTCTCCATCCAAACAGCTACCTTGTTGGTTCAGTTGTTGCCAATTTGTACTTCCCAAGTGCTTAGTACAGTGCTCTGCACACATAAGCGCTCAATAAATATGATTGATTGATTAATTCAGTCTCTCATCCTATACCAACTGCATTACTGCATTAGCCTCCTTTCTGACCTCCCATCCTCCTGTCTCTCCTGCTTCAGTCTATACTTCATTCTGCTGCCCAGATTATCTTTCTACAGAAACGATCAAGGCATGTCACTAGCCTCCTCAAAAATCTCCAGTGGTTGCCTATCAACCTTTGCATGAAGCAAAAACTCCTCACCATTGGCTTCAAAGCTCTCTGCTACCTTGCGCCCTCCTACCTCATCTCCTTTACCTCCTTCTACAGCCCACCCCACACACTCTGCTCCTTTGCCACTAACCTTCTCACTGTGCCTCGTTTTTGCCTGTCCCATTGTCGACAGCTGGCCTACGTCCTACCTCTGGCCTCGAATGCTCTCCCTCCACACATCTGCCAAACTAGCTGTCTTCCTCCCTTCAAAACCCTACTGACAGCTCACCTCCTCCAGGAGGCCTTTCCAGACTGAGCCTTCCCCCTTCCCGCCGTTTCTCTGCTCCTCCCCTTCTCCCCACAGCACTTGTGTATATCCGTACATATGTATTACTCTATTAATGATATGTAAATATCTATAATTCTATTTATCTGTTTTGTTGGTGTTGACACTTGTCTACTTGTTTTGTTGTCTGTCTCCCCCTTCTAGAATCTGAGACCATTTTTGGGTAGGGACTATATCTGTTGCCTTATTGTACTTTCCAAGCTCTTAGTACAGTGCTCTGCACACAGTAAGCGCTCAATAAATAAGAATGAATGAATGACTATGTGTAGGTCTCTACTTCCGTTTTGTCTCTGAACTTCCTATCAGATAGGACAAGCACCAGGTAGAGATTTAATTTTTATTTCTTTCCATGAAAAGAATCACTTCAAAAGTGAATCCTTATAGTGGTTTGGGATATAATGATTCTCTTAGTCAAATCTGGCTTCTTACATCATCCTTCTTGTCCTATTCTTGAGGGATTATCCTTTTAAGCTTACTGGGCTGTCCTCTAAAGACCATTCACAGTGTCCATGGAAACTTTAAGTAAAGACTGTTTGGAAAGAGATTTCATCTCATGTAATTTCATCATTCAGTGCAGGATGAATCCAGCTATTTCTCAAAAAATGGGATAAGCCATCTTTGGGGTTTTTTTCTGTGAGAGTCTAGGCATTAGCTTTATCTTAGCCTGATATAGCTTTATCTCACAGAGAATTAGAAAAGTAAAGTGAATACCAAGAAACTCAGCTACTTTTGGAACAATTATTCAAATATTTTATTTCTTATATATTACTTAATATTTTATCACTTTATTAGAGGGCAAGAGGGATGATGGATGAGTCATTTCACGTACTCTGGTCTGTGAAATTCAATTCAATTTTATCCTATCTTTCTGCATAGCTCTTGGAAGCTTTCTTCACACACATCATCTTCTTCAAGTAATAAATGGTGAATCCCTACCTGCATGGTCCTCAGTGCCACTCACAGAAGCTGTTCTAACAACAGTGAGTCTGTTCTAGAGTGTGAGCTCGCTGTGGGCAGGTATTGTCTCTATTGCTGAATTGCACTTTCCATTCATTCATTCATTCAATCGTATTTATTGAGCGTTTACAGTGTGCAGAGCACTGTACTAAGCACTTGGGAAGTACAAGTTGGCAACATATAGAGACAGTCCCTACCCAACAGTGGGCTCACAGTCTAGAAGGGGGAGACAGAGAATGAAACAAAACATATTAACAAAATAAAATAATTAGAATAAATATGTACAAATAAAATAAATAAATGAATAGAGTAATAAATACATACAAACATATATACATATATACAGGTGCTGTGGGGAGGGGAAGGAGGTAAGATGTGGGGGATGGACGGGGGATGAGGGGGAGAGGATGGAAGGGGCTCAGTCTGGGAAGGCCTCCTGGAAGAGGTGAGCTCTCAGTAGGGCCTTGAAGGGAGGAAGAGAGCTAGCTTGGCGGATGTGCGGAGGGAGGGCATTCCAGGCCAGAGGGAGGATGTGGGCCGGGGGTTGATGGCGGGACAGGCGAGAGCGAGGCACCGTGAGGAGATTAGCGGCAGAGGAGCGGAGGGTGCGGGCTGGGCTGTAGAAGGAGAGAAGGGAGGTGAGGTAGGAGGGGGCGAGGTGATGGAGAGCCTTGAAGCCGAGGGTGAGGAGTACAGTGCTCTGCATACAGTAAGTGCTCAATGAATACTATTGAATGAATGGAGGAATGGTATTAAGCAAATACTGTGTGCTAAGCACTGTGCTAGATGGTGAAGTAGATACAAGATAATGATTGGACATAGTCTCTGTTCCACATTAGGCTCTCAGTCAAAAAGAGAAAGACAACAGGGCATCATCATTCGCTAAGATATATAGTAAAGGTGTTCATGTAGCAAATTTTGGTGGTGAGCATTTTAGTTATGTTTCAGACAAAAATTCTGGAATAGTATTTTAACAATTTATATTGACCTCAAGTGTAAAAATATGTCTCAAAGGACATTAGATGACTGAATTGAAATGACTGGATTTATGTCTGACATTGTTTAGTATTCTGTAATAAAAATCTTCATAAATCTAATAACTAGTTTTATTTTCTCATTTAATATTCTCTTGTAAAGTTGGATGTACTATGGGAGTCCTCACTGTCACTAAAAAATATTCTGGGTCACACATATCTGTCATATTTTTCTCCCCCATTAGATAGCTTATTGAAGGCAGCGGCATCTCTCCTAATTCAATTGTACTCTCCGAAGCAACAGATCCTCAATAAATGCCATCACAAATATGCGTGCGCGCACACACACACACACACACACACACACACACACACACACAAAACATCTTCATTTCCTCCAAACTCTCGCCACAGACCATAGTTATGAAACTTCTACCTTTGGAGATGCTCCTCTGACCCTTTCTATCACTACGTTGGTCAAGTTGTGATTCCAGAAATTATATTTTTGCCTGGCTTTCACTGTTTCTTTTGGGGAAAAGCGTAAAGGTCAATACCATCTATGAAAGATAGATAAATGTCTGGCATTGAAGTGTCTGCCACAATGATGGGCAGTATTTGTTTTGTTATCATCAGAACAATATGAAATTGCAAACATAAGTGCTGCCATTAAAATTGTTTAACATTTAAATAAAAATCTGAAAAAAGTCTGTGTCCAATTACCAGTTGAATTTCTAACTAAATCTCAGAGAGTTCAAAGGCCCATTCATATTTGAATAAAGGATAGAGAAGATAATGATTTGAATCATTTGGCCTATAGAGTTTCTAAAAGCCAGTACTGAAAAAGGAATATGATTTGATTATTGGGTCAGCAGTTAATTTTAATCTTTATAGAAGACTTTAGCTTGAATAAAGTATATTTATTTGAGAAAAGAGCCAGATGTAGAAAGATCCTAATTCCATAAAAGAAAATTAGGATATGCTCCTTAATGCTTTCATAGGCAGATTGCTGGAAAGAAAAATAGAAACAGGCTTTATTTGGGGAGCCCATAAGTCTTAAAATGATGCTCATACATTTAGAATAGAAAGAATATTTTAAGAAAAAACAAGTCTGTGTGCAAAATGTGATACTGGAGAGGAAACTGCATGTTTTGAAGAAGGTCGTATAAAGACCTGTCTTAAAGACAATTATAATGAATCACAAATTAAGGGCCTAGGTAAGAGCACTAGACAAGCATTCAAGTTACAGTCCTAACCTCACTACTTATAAGCTCTTTGACGTTTGCCAACACACTTAACCTCTCTGTGCCTCAGTTTCCTCATCTAAGGAAATGCAGCTACAATCTTTTCTCACTCTTTTTACTGTGAGTCCTATGTGAGACAGTCTCTCAATCAATCAATGGTATTTATTGAGTGCTTACCTTGTTCAGAGTACTGTACTGTATTAAATGTGTCTAATCTGATTACATCATATCCCCTAGAATTTGGCATATTACAAATACTTGATAAATACAATCATTATTATTTTACATGCTGGCATGTTCCTCAGTGTTAAATTAGTTCAACATTTTAGTACAAGATAAACACTGGAACCTTCTTTCCTAAACTGTATTTAGCATTACATGTATTCTGTGGTAATGGTATCTCTTCATTCATTCACTCATTCAATCGTATTTCATCATCATCATCATCATCAACCGTATTTATTGAGCACTTACTGCGTGCAGAGCACTGTACTAAGAGCTTGGGAAGTATAGGTTGGTAACATATAGAGACGGTCCCTACCTAATAGCGGGCTCACAGTCTAGGAGGGGGAGACAGACAACAAAACAATACATATTAACAAAATAAAATAAATAGAATAGTAAATATGTACAAGCAAAATAGAGTAATAAGTCTGTACAAACATATATACAGGTGCTGTGGTGAGGGGAAGGAGGTAGGGTGGGGGGGATGGGGAGGGGGAGGAGGGGGAGAGGAAAAAGGGGGCTCAGTCTGGGAAGGCCTCCTGGAGGAGGTGAGCTCTCGGTAGGGCTTTGAAGGGAGGAAGAGAGCTAGTTTAGAGGATGTGCAGAGGGAGGGCATTCCAGGCCATGGGGAGGACGTGGGCAGGGGGTTGACAGCGGGACAGGCAAGAATGAGTTACAGTGAGGAGGTTAGCGGCAGAGGAGTGGAGAGTGCAGGCTGGGCTGTAGAAGGAAAGAAGGGAGGTGAGGTAGGAGGGGGCGAGGTGATGGAGAGCCTTGAAGCCAAGAGTGAGGAGTTTTTGCCTGATGCGTAGGTTGATTGATAGCCACTGGAGATTTTTGAGGAGGGGAGTAACATGCCCAGAGAATTTCTGCACAAAGATGATCTGGGCAGCAGCGTGAAGTATAGATTGAAGTGGAGAGAGACAGGAGGATGGGAGATCAGAGAGGAGGCTGATGCAGTAATCCAGTCACGATAGGATGAGAGATTGAACCAGCAGGGTAGCGGTTTGGATGGAGAGGAAAGGGCGGATCTTGGTGATGTTGCGGAGGTGAGAGCGGCAGTTTTGGATGACGGATTGGATGTGAGGGGTGAACGAGAGAGCGGAGTCGAGGAAGACAGCAAGTTTGCGGGCTTGAGCTTCTCTTGAGCTTCTGCTGAGGGCAATACACTTTACCAAGCATTGGAGACTAGAAGAACACAACACACTTCCTGACTATAGATGAATAATCATTTATTTACGCTCTGTAATAGCCACAGGATAAGTGCATTTACTTGAGTGGAATGTAATGGGAGATTTTGAAGAGGGGACAATGAGAAATTGTTATCCCTCTTCCAATTATTTTATGGTATTTATTAAGTAATTACTATCTGTCAAGCACTGGTCTGAGCTTTGGGTTAGATACAAGGAAATAAAGTTTACACAGTCCCTGTCTCACATGGGGCTCCTTGTCAAATAGGACAGAAAGCAGGTACTGGATCCCCATTGAGGACTTTAGGGAACTGAGGCACAGAGAAGTTGATTTGTTTAGGATGACACAACAGCCAAGTGGCAGAGCTGGGATTAGAACCCAGTTTCTCTGCCTTCCAAGCTGGTCTTTCATCCTCTAGACCATGTTGCTTCTCAACTTACTAAGGCTTTTGCAGTTTAGATTCCCCAGTTGTTGGAATAAGTTGTAAGCAACTTGAGGGCAGGGATTGTGTTTACCTAGTCTATTGTACTTTCCCAAGCTCTTAGTACAGTACAGTGCTCTGCACACAGTAAACACTTATTACGACTGACTGATAAGAGCTTGACATGTTGAGTATATATGAGATGGTACACAATTTTGGAAGAGTGAAATTACTGAATGAAAACAGTTTTGAGTAAATTTCTTGAAAATTTCCTGGTTGTCTTGTTCTATCTTTTATGACACTTCAATAACTCCATCAATCAATTGTATCTATTGAGCACTTACTGTGGTCAGAGCATTGTATTAAGAACTTGGGAAAGTACATTGCAGCAGAATTAGCTTACATGTTCCCTGCCATTAATGAGCTTGCACTCTACAGGGGAAGATAGACATTAATAGGGATAAAAAAGTATTTTATACTGTATAATTTAGAGATGTGGAGTGAAAAAAAATCAAATATCCCAAGGTCACAGATTGAGGTACTTAGATGACACGGAAGGAACAGCAAGCCAGGGAAAAGAAGGCTTAAATGGAAGGGCTTTTGGAGGAGATGTAACCTTAGTAATGGCTTTGAAGGTAGAGAGAGTGGTAGTCTGGCATATCTGGAGGGGGAGGGAGGTCCAGGCTAGGGGGATGATGTGGGAAAGGGGTCAGCAGCAAGGTAGATAAGATTGGGGCATAGTGACTAAACTGGTGCTAGAGGATGAGAGTATGTGGGCTGGGATATAATAGGAGATTAGTGAGGTGAGGTAAGGTGGGGTAAACTTACTGATTGAGTGCTTTAAAGCCAATAGTAAGGAGTTTCTGTTTGATGCAGAGGTGGATGGCCACGCCTCAGACGTTCTTGAGGAATGGGGAGACATGAACTGAATGTTTTTGTTGATGAATGATTCATGCAGCAGAATGAAGCATGGGTTTGACTGCAGGGAGACGGAGGCCTGGAGGTCAGCAAGGAGGCAGATGCAGTAGTCAAGGTGGGATAGGATAAGTGCTTGAATCAGCATGTAGCAGTTTGGATGGAAAGGGAAGGGTGGATTTTAGCAATGTTGCAAAGGTAAAACCAATAGGATTTAGTGACAGATTGAATATGTGGATGGAATGAGAAATATGAGTCGAGGACAATGCCAAGGTTATGGACTTGTGAGGAAGGGAGGATAGAGGTGCTGCCTACAGTGATGGGAATGGGAAAAACAGGGGTAGGGCATGGTTTGCTTGGGGTATAAGGAGTTCCGTTTTGGACGTTTAATTTGAGGTGTCAGCAAGACACCCAAGTAGATATGTCTTGAAGGCAAGAGGAAATATGATATTGCCGAGAAGGAAAGAGGTCAGGACAGAAGACAGAATCATCTACACAAAATCAGTAATTGAAGCCATTAGAGTGAATGAGTTCTCCATTCATTCATTCAATCATATTTATTAAGCGCTTACTGAATGCAGAGTGTCGTACTAAGCACTTGGAAAGTACAATAGAGAAGCAGCATGGCTCAGTAGAAAGGGCACGGACTTGGGAGTCAGGGGTCATGGGTTCAAATCCTGGCTCCACCGCTTGTCAGCTGTTTGACTTTGGGAAAGTCACAACTTCTCTGTGCCTCAGTTACTGCATATGTAAAATGGGGAGTAAGACTGTGAGCCCCACATGGGACAACCTTGTGTCCTCCGTAGTACTTAGAACAGTGCTTTGCACATAGTATGGGCTTAACAAATACCATTATTATTATTATTATTATTACAATAATGATGGCATTTATGAAGCTCTTACTACCCAAGGGAATGGGTGAGTGGAAAAAGAGAAAGGGACCTAGAACAGAGCCTTGAAGGACTCCTACTGTCAAAGGGTGAGCAGCAGAGGAGGAGCCAGCAAAAGAGACTCAGAAGGAGTGGTCAGAGCAATAGAAGGAGAGCCAAGAGAGGACAATGTCTGTGAATCCAAGGTTGGATAATGTTTCAGAGAGAAGGGGGTGCTTTACCTTGTCAAAGGTGGCTTTACTTGAGCATTACAGATATCTTTCAGTTTTTCTAGAAGATTTATTGCTAATTTATTGTTACTACTGAGGGGAAAAAAATCAAATTTTCAATTCTAACCAAATCCAGAAAAAACATTGATTATCAAAAACAAAAATTTACCAAAATGACTTGGAAAACTATCCTAAGAGGAATTTTTGGTGGCAAAATAAGACTATAAAGTGAAACCTTTGACCTTTCAAAATTAAGTAATTATTCTTGGTTCCTAGCCAGACACTGAGTCTCTGAGGCTAACATCTCTCTTAATGATGAGACTGTCTGAAACTGACACATTTCTTTTCATAATTTGTGAACTGAATCTTGGGTCATTCTAATATAATTCTCTAGTTTGAATTTCCTACTGAATTATGAACTCTAACCTAGAAATATTTGAGTTCACTTAAATGAAGTGTCACTTAATGAGTATTAATTTAAATAGTAAAGCACAGGATATGGATTTCAAGTGAGGAATGATTGAGAAAATGTCTCAAGTGAGACATTGATTCCAGTATCGTCAATCTGTATGAATCATGTGACCAAAAGGTTCAAGCTACTGGTTCTTTAGATGCACAGTGATTTTTATTTTAACACTGAAGGAGTAATGTTCAATGTCATTCATTATTGAACTGTGGTCAAGTAAAGAAACCTAGAAGTCAGTGGGGAAATTATGTAATGATGTTAGAGAAGTACTGTTGATAGTTGATAGGACAACCACTACTAAGAAGTATTTTTTCTTTCTTACCTGAGTCATAGAGGTGTGCCACTTCATGTAGCCTAAGTAGCAAAAATTCACTAATGTGAAATCAAGCTACTTTGGTTGGAGGTGCATAAAGCAATGATGTGGGAAAGGAACATGTCTGTTAATTCTGATGTACTCTCTCAAGCACTTAGTACAGTGCTATGCACATAGTAAGTGCTTTACCTGAGTTGGCAATGGCAAATCAAATCTTTGTAAGGAAAAAATGTCAATATCTAGATATTTCATAATGTCGCAAGCATTAGCAGCTTTAATCTCAGCTAAATGAAAGTTAAGGAAATGGACAGGATGGGGAGGGAATAGGTGGTTTGTTGCTAATACAAATTACTATGCTTCTAGGTACTGACCTTAATATTTTATATGCCATTTTGGCTATCGTGAATTGTTTAGAGTCACTAGTGTTCTGTGGCTTCACATCTGTCTGCATTTTTTAGTGCCCTTCATGAGATTCCCACCACCATGCGTGTGATCAAACTTGTCACCCATAGCCATTAGAAGGATAATGTGCAGGTCTACACAGCTCATGCTCAGTCTCAGGCCTCATTTTTGCTGACACAGTACTGACCTGTTTTTTCCTGTCTCTCTGACCACTCCTTGCCCTTAGTACAGTGACTGGCACATAGTAAGGGCTTAACAAATACCATTATTATAATTATTATTATTCTCAGTTTCATTCTCCTGTTCAGCCTTTGATTCTCTCGCTGTTTGTGTACTGCAAGACAATTCTGTGACTCTTGCTCCTCTCTCTCTTTCCAGTCACTCTCTCAGGGAGTTCATCCATTCACCTAGCTTCAACTACCTCCTCCATGCAGATAACGTTCAAACCTATCTACTAGCCTGATGTCCATCTGATCCTCAATCTTTGATCAATCGATCAGTTGTATTTTTGGAATGCTTACATGTAAAAGTGCTTGGAAGAGTACACTATAGCAGGGTTGGTAGAAACGTTCTCTGCCCACAGTGAGTTTACATTCATTCATTCAATCATATTTATTAAGTACTTTATGCAGAGCACTGTACTAAGCACTTGAGGGAGTACAATATAACAATAAACAAACACATTCCCTGCCCATAGGGGGGATCTCATCTACCTTTCAAACTCAAAATGTCCAAAATGGAGGTTCCATCCCAAATTCACTCCTCCTGATTTTCCCATTTTCAGCAAAAATACCTCTATCCTCCCTGTTCCATAAGTCCACAACCTTGCATCATTCTTGACCCCACACCATCTTTCCATTCCTGCATTTATTCTACTGCCAAATCCTACTAGTTCTTCCTACACAAATGTCCACCCCTTCAGGGCTTAGTATAGTGCTGGAACATAGTAATCACTTAACAAATACCATAATTATCATTAATTATTATTCCTCCCCACCCAAACAGTTACCACCCTAGACCAAATAATTTTGTTAAATAACGAAAAGACTATTGTCTAAGGCTCCTCACTGGTTTCTATACCACCTTCTCCAATCTATTTTTCATGCTGCGGCACAGATAATCTTAAACCATGCCTTGGAACGTTTTTCCCCATTCCTCAAAATCCTAAAATAGCTTCCTCTCTCTTTCCATATCAAGAAAAATCTCCTCACAATTGCTTTCAAGACTCTCCATCTTCTCTCTCTTTTGTAGATCTGCTCGATTGCCTACTACTTCCCAGCTCTCTCACTTTGTTCTACCAGTACCATGAAGCTAATCAGACATATGGACAGAGAACCTCATGTTTGGCAGATTCAATTTTGGCATTCTTGGTAAATTGTGGTTGTTGTAGATAGTGGACAGTGGATGGGATGTAGCGGACAGGGTGGATCAGAATCCTGCTGTCTTCTCTCCAGGATCTAGGACCCAGCCCTCCCTCCCCAACTTCTTCCCTCCCACCATCACTGGGAGCCATCCATTTACTTCCAATTTTCCTCGAGCTTCGATTCTGGAGAGACATTTCATCTGCCCCTGCTTCTCCCTCTCCTGCCACCAGCAAGAATAAAACTACAAACCATCCCATATACCAAGAGACTTCATGGGGAAGTGGATAAAAAGCAGCTTGGAAGACTCTAGGTCCAGCCTCTTTCCTTCACAATCCTACCTTCCAGAGATCCCCCAACTCACCCCCAATTTTCCAAAGGTGGAAGCCTGGATCCTGATGAGTGTGACTTGGCTCAAACTCACTCATAACCATTCCAAACATAAGGCTCCAATTCTTGGAAAGAGACTGAAGGATATTTTCTGCTTTTCCTCCCATTTCTTTGCCATTTATATCAGACTTTGTTTTATCTGCTTCTACAAAAAATATTGAAACTTCAGCAAGCTTGTTAGACAAAAGCAATTGTCTCCCATGTTTCTGTGCAATGTTTCTAGCATCTTCTAAAACTGATCCTTTCCTCCTGAACACATTCTTTGCCCCCCTTCCCTCTCAGAGACTCTCCTAAACTTCAGTGATTGCATCTAGACTGCTAGCCTCATCCCACTTCCAACAGTTTATATTCCCAGCGTTTTTGCTTTTGAATGTTCTAGGGAAAGAGGATAGGGACTTGGATTGAAGAGATTTTGGGAAAAGGAGTATCTGCTGCCATGGTAAACAGGATGCTTTGGTTGCTGAGTTTGATGGAGAGCAGACTGAAAACAAAGTCCTGGATGTGTGTTTCAATCAATCACACTTACTGAGCATTTACTGTTTGCAGGGCACTATACTAAGTGCTTCAGGAAGTGTAAAAACAATATAGCAGACACATTACCTTTCCTCAAAGAGCTTACAGTCTAGAGGGATGAGCTGAGGGCAGGAGCTTGGTTGGTGGTTTGGGAGTACACTGTGAGAGTGGACATGAAAGAAGAGATGCTGTGGGCTGCCAGAGATTCAGAATAAACAGCTCCATAAACCCTACCCTGCACTGCATCACTGTTCCCCTCAACCAGAGGGATTGCATCATTAGTGGGAGAAGATAAACAAGCAGATTTTCTCAGATTTAGCCTAAGCATAGCAAGCACTAAGGCAAGTTTGTCCACCAATCAGAAGTGCTTGGGGTAGCCAATCAGAGGAAGGAGTGGAAGGGACAGATCATAAACTAATATTTTAACTGAAGAAGTCTTTAAAACAAAAATTGCCTGTAAGTCCTGCATTTTTGAAGGAGTAGTAAATCAACCAGGTGCACCCTATCATGTATGTTTTTATGTTTGTTTTTCAGTTGTATTTCTTAAGCACTTATTATGTGGCACACACTGGTAGATTCAGGCTAATCAGGTTGAACAGAGTTCCTGTCCCACAGGAACTGCTCACAGTTTTAATCCCCATTACACAGATGTGGTAACTGAGGCACAGAGAAGTTAAATAATTTGTTCTAGGTCACACAGTAGACAAGTGGGATAGCCAGGATTAAAACCCAAGTTCTTTTGACTCCTAGGCTTGCGCTTTATCCACTAAGCAATGTTGCTTGTCAGCACTTTTTTTTTCAGGTCCGATCTTCCCATGCTTATCTTCTGACTGAGCCCTGATCTTGATTCTCATGCCTCCACCTCTTTGCTAGACCAGTTCCCTGGCCTGAAACTGCCTCCCTCCCCAAATCTGGAAAACCACAACCCTTCTTATATTCAAAGCCCTTCTAAAATCTCACTTTTTCCAAGCCTCTCTTTCTTAATTCTCAACATCTCAAACCTTATAAACCTACCATCCATTTCCAGTACATACAGCCTCAACAACTGTGTTTATATAATTTTATTTGATTGTACATTCCGTTATTCATTTTGTTCACTCTATTTGAAACTACTCTCATTTTTGTCTCCGCAGGTAGAGGGGTTAGCTCTTGTTGTCAGGGAATGCATTATTTCTCTATTGTACTCTCCCAAGTGCCTCCCAGTTGGTATATTTCTAATTTCTACTATTTCTAGTATTACTACTCCTGTTAGTATCATGCAACTGAGGTCCATTAACATTGAGGAGCAGCATGGCCTAGTGGTAAGATTATGGGCCTCAGCGTCTGAAGACCAGAGTTCTAACCTGGTTTTTACGCTTGCCTGTTGTATGACCTTGGGCAAGTTTCTATGTCTCTGTTTCCTCATCTGTAAAATGAGTGCTTAATACTTGTTCTACCTCCTCATTAAGTTTAGGTTTCCCTTGCCATCATGAGAAGTTTGATTCCTGTAATACCCATGATTGGCAAAACTGTAATTGATAAGAAAAAAAGACACACAAGGAAAGGCTGTCCAGTTTCCCTACACTAGGTATAATTTAGGGAGAGTTGCAAGAAAGAAAAAAAATCATTCTAAAGCCATCAGTCACAATGAAAATTAGTTTCAGTAACTTTAAAATATTCCATAGACAGAGTGCTACGGAACCAGCTCTCCTTAGAATTATCCTCTTCTTTTACTATATCAGCAGTCCGTTAAAATTTCATGGTTCCCTCTCTCGAAACCACCTTCTTCAGTACATTCAACTGCTGGATAACCATGATCTTTGAGGTTGCTTCCATTGTTCCTGTTTGAGCTTTTAAATATGAGAGACTCAAGTAGTATCTCACCTGCAGAGGCTATGCCTTCTTTTTCATTTTGATTTTGTTTCTGAAACAGCCACTTATTTTTAAGAGTCCTTTAAATATTTTGAGAGTTAGGAAAGAATACTTTAAACTCAACACTCCTACTCATCTCCCTTCACAATTTGACAGGAAATGAAAATGACTAAAGAACTTGAAACCTATCAATTATATTTATTGAGTGCTTATTGTGTCCAGAGCATTCATTCATTCATTCATTCGTATTTATTGAGTGCTTACTGTGTGCAGAGCACTGTACTAAGCGCTTGGGAAGTACAAGTTGGCAACATATAGGGACGGTCCCTACCCAACAGTGGGCTCACAGTCTAGAAGGGGGAGCACTGTTCCAAGTGCTTGGGAGATTACAATTTGGCAGAGTTTGTAGACACATTCCCTGCTCACAACAACCTTACAGCCTGTTCTTTAAGTGATTTATCTTAAATGGTTTTAAGATAAACAATTTTAATGCATTTTTATTCACATTTAATATTTTAAACTTGAGCATCTTATTTTTCATGAAGGATATTTCCTAAGTACAAGGCAGAAAACGTAGAGGTTTTAATCCCAAGTGCCACTAAATTATATTTAGGACCAAAATTACTTCCACTAAGGTGATGACAGCAAGGCTCACTGTGGCTGCTTCTCCAGGGGTTTGGTTATCCATATATCTGGCAGATGCTGTCACTTCCCTACACCTGTCTTTGTGTTGCTTCCTTATTAATTATATTTTTCTGATTCTTTAACCTTAAAGGTTCTTTGGGTACAGCTGTATCCCTAGCTCTCAACAGCTGAATTGCAGTATCTATGCACAGAAGTTATTTTCACGCTTTACTTGGGAAACCTAACTGCCTGTTTGTGCAAAAGCAAATAAACTGTTGCATTTTGCCTCAGTACCATAGGAAGCCTGAACCATCTGTAGCTCATCATTTCCTGGTCAATTATAGATGAACAAAGCCCTGAAATACTGAATGGATAATCCATCAACTGCAACCAGAGGCATGATGCTCTCTCAAAGCAATTTCACAATCAAGGTAGGAGAACTGCAATCATTTGACCACCTACCCTGTTTCAGTTCCTGTGACATAAATTCTCACGTGAAAAACATTAGCCTTCTCAGAGACAGTACTGTCATTTCAGTTCCTTAATTAGAAGAGGCAAACCATTATCCCTAATGGTTGTCAAACAAACCAAGAAAGAGTTTGTTTCCTTATGCAGTAACCCTCCTGTATAGTCTCCACTAATCAAATAATGGAGATAAAAGTTCTAAAAATGAATAAGCCAGCAGTCCTGGATACATTAAAGAACAGGACAAATGTAAAAGAAAGCCTATAAATTGGAAAATTGAGTGCCCTGTCTGGAAGAACAGGTTAAAAGGATGGAATTGGAACCTGAGTTTTATTCTGTTACTGTTTTCAATGGCATTATCTGTTTTTGACAACATTTCACTGAAATGTTATTGTTTCTTAATGTATATGCTTGTGAACTGAACTAGAAAAACATCTAGGTTGGCTCAATCTGAAGTTTTCTCCAGAAAGTAATAGGTATTTTGAACACCCAGAGGTGATGATGGATCCTTCCTCCAGGAATGATGAAAAAGCCCCAATCTGGAAATGTCAGGTCTGAGAAATTGATTATTGATTACACGGTTAGTGGTTTGAACAGTGCCACTTGCTCTCTTGCCCTTATTACCACTGGGCCTGCCAGTGCAGGATATGTAGAATTGCAGGTCCAGACTTCATCTACATTAATCAGCTACAGGCAGAAAAGGGACTCAAACTAGATTTCCTGATTCTGAGAGCAAGGCTTGTTTCAGTGGACCAACCTAAGGGCTATTCAAGAGCTGATTGAGGCAATATCACTGTGAAAGTTAACAAAAATGCCTTCCCCTGTTCAAGAATAACTGAGAACTATGCTTCACAGCCTCCCTTTCTTGAGATGCATCAAGCCAGGTCCACAAACAAGTGGTTTTCAAATAAGCCTCCCTTTTAGAGGATGTGATAGACATTCGTAGCAAATCATTCCTATAAGTAAGCTATTGCAACCAGAGAGGCTTCCACCTAGGCATGTCTATAAATGGGTAAAAAAAGCTCTTTAATAATAGGTATGCCTCTCAGTCAGCCTCACCAGCCCCTTGCAGGACAGACTGACCTGTTCCTGCTTCTTAGCACTTCACTTTCAATTAGATCTTTTCAGTAGATTGTCAAAGGATTCAAATGAACCTTAGATATTACCCTCTGCCAACTTTTCAATCATCTTTTAAAAGCACTGTTCCTGTTTATTCTAAATAATCTCTATGTTTAACATTCATTCATTCATTCAATCATATTTCTTGAGCGCTTACTGTGTGCACAGCACTGTACACAGCACTTGGGAAGTACAAGTTGGCAACATATAGAGACGGTCCCTACCCAACAATGGGCTCACAGTCTAGAAGGGGGAGACAGAGAGCAAAACAAAACATATTAACAAAATAAAATAATTAGAATAAATATGTACAAATAAAATAGAGTAATAAATATGTACAAACATATATACATATATACAGGTGCTGTGGGGAGGGGAAGGAGGTAAGGCAGGGCAGATGGGGACGGGGTGGAGGGGGAGAGAAAGGAGGGGGCTCAGTCTGGGAAGGCCTCCTGGAGGAGGTGAGCTCTCAGTAGGGCCTTGAAGGGAGGAAGAGAGGTAGCTTGGCGGATGTGGGGAGGGAGGGCATTCCAGGCCAGGGGGGATGACGCGGGCCGGGGGTCGATGCCGGGACAGGCGAGAACGAGGTATGGTGAGGAGATTAGTGGCGGAGGAGAGGAGGGTGCGGGCTGGACTGTAGAAGGAGAGAAGGGAGGTGAGGTAGGAGTGGGCGAGGTGATGGACAGCCTTGAAGCCGAGGGTGAGGAGTTTTTGCCTGATGTGTAGGTTGATTGGTAGCCACTGGAGATTTTTGAGGAGGGGAGTAACATGCCCAGAGCGTTTCTGGACAAAGACAATCCGGGCAGCGGCATGAAGTATGGATTGAAGTGGGGAGAGACAGGACAAGGAAAGGACCGTCCGGCGTCAGCGTCGTCCTGCCCAAGCGAGGCCTGGGCCGCATATAATCAGTATTTAACATCGAATGCCTAAAATTGAGTTACACCTTCAGTCACTCTGATTTTGTCTTTAAGGGACTATGACATGAATTTGTGTAAATGGTAACAGGACCATCAATATTTCAAATTTTCCTCTTTTCACTGAATATATTTACTGTATGTAAAGCATATCCAGCTGTATATGTCATTGAGATGAAAAAATATGTAGGAAAGAAAATGGTATGAGGAGGTGGCATTTGCATTGCTGGTTAGTAGAGCTATGTGGTTTGTTAGGTCAATCCCATTGTTGGGTAGGGACAGTCTCTATATGTTGCTGACTTATACTTCCCAAGTGCTTAGTACAGTGCTCTGAACATAGTAAGCACTCAATAAATATGATTGACTGAATTAGTTATCAACTGTATTTTTTGAGCACTTACTGCATTGAAGAGAACTTGGGAGAGTATCATACAGTAGACTTGATAGACATGATCCCTACCTTTACAATGTAGTGGGGGAGAAAATGATAGGGGAAGAAACAGAGTATAATATTTACTACTTAAGTTACATAGGTGTGAGTACCAAAGTGATTAGTGTGGATTGACCAGAGTGCAAAGTCAGTACAGAAGAGAGGACTAATAGGGTGGGGAAATGAGAGGTTAGTGATGGAAGCACTCCACCACCTTGCCCCCTCCTACCTGACCTTGCTACTCTCCTTCTAAAATCCAGCCTGCACACATCACTCCTCTAGTGCTAACCTTCTCACTGTGCTTCAGTCTCGCTTTTCTTGCCTCTGAACCCAGGCCCATATCCTGCCACTGACTTGGAAAGCCCTCCATCCTCAAAGCCGACAAATAATCTCCCCCAATTCCAAGCCTTACTGTAGGCACATCTCATCCTTCAATATTGATGGTCCTGTTACCTTCCTAGACTAGGCCTCCCCTTCCTCTTCTCCCACTCCCATGGCAAGTATTGCCATGACTTGCTTCCTTTGTTCTCCCCCCTCCCCAACATCCCCACAGCACTTGTTCATATATCTGTAATTCATTTGTAGAGAAGCAGCGTGGCTCAGTGGAAAGACCCCAGGCTTTAGAGTCAGAGGTCATGCGTTCAAATCCTGCTCTGCCAATTGTCAGCTGTGTGACTTTGGGCAAGTCACTTAACTTCTCTGTGCCTGTTACCTCATCTGTAAAATGGGGATTAAGTCTGTGAGCCCCCTGTGGGACAACCTGATCACACTGTAACCTTCCCAGCACTTAGAACAGCGCTTTGCACATAGTAAGTGCTTAATAAATGCTATTATTATTATTATTATTATTATTATCTGTCTCTCCCATCTAGACTGTAAGCTCATTGTGGGCAGGAAATGTGTCTGTTTATTGTTGTACTGTACTTCCCTAAATGCGTAGTATACAGTGCTCTGCACACATTAAGCACTAGGTAAACACAATTGAATGAATGAATGTAGGCCACTTGGAGGAAGAATGATTTTATTAGGGATTTAGAGATGGGGAGAGTGCTGGTGTGTCAGATATATAGTGGGAGGGAGCTCCAGGCAGGAGGGAGGCTGTGATCAAGAGAGAGAGGGCAGAATGATGTACTACTAAGTTGTTAGAGGAGTGAAGTGTGTAGTAGATCAGTGAGTTAGCTAGGAATTAGAGAAATGATTGAGTACCTTAGAGTCAATGATAAGGAGTTTCTATGGAGGTGGATGGGCAACACTTGAGGTTTTTGAAAAGTGGGGAGATATGTGCAGAATTTTTTTTTATAAAATGATCCGGGTGAAAGAATGAAGTATGGACTGTAGTAGGGAGAGATTGAAGGTAGTTTGAAGCAGTAGTTGAAATGGAATACAAGTCCCAAAAAACAAAACTCCTACTGTAAATTATGTCGTGGTGAAGATAATGCTCCATACCAAAAAATATTTATTTCAAGTTTAATGAGTAGTTACAGTTCAAACCAATAGATTTTGCTTAACTTTTGTGATTTATAAACATCTTTCAGAACGAGGTTGAGACCAATTTGACATTCAAATTTTCCAGACTTCCTTGTTGAATCAATTCATTCATTCAATCAATCGTATTTATTGAGCATTTACTAAGTGTTGGGAGAGTACAATACACCAATAAATGGAACATTACCTGCCTACAATGAGCTTACAGTCTAGAGTGGGGGAGACAGACATTAATATAAATAAATTACAGATATGTACATAAGTGCCATGTGGCTGGGTGAAAGGATGAACAAAGGAAGCAAGTTGGGGCAACGTAGAAGGAAGTGGGAGAAGAGGAAAGGGGGCCTTAATCAGGAAGGCCTCTTGGAGGAGATGTGCCCTCAATTAGGTTTTGAAGAGGGGTAGAATAATTGTCTGTCAGATTTGAGGAGGGATGACATTCCAGGCAAGTGGCATAATATGGGCGAAGGATTGGTGGTAAGATATGCAAGACAGATACAGTAAGAAGGTTAGCATTAGAGGAGCAAAATATGCATGGCATTCCAAGCCAGTGGCATAATGCGGGCGAAGGATTGGTGGTAAGATATGCAAGAATGAGATACAGTAAGAAGGTTAGCATTAGAGAAGCAAAATATGTGTGTTGTGTTGTAGAAGGACAATAGCAAAGTGATGTAGGAGGTGTAGGGCAAGGTGATTAAGTGATTTAAAGCAAATGATGAGGAGTTTTTGCTTGATGCAGAAGTGGATGGGCAACCACTGGAGTTTCTTGAGGAGTGAGGAAACATGTCCTGAGCATTTCTGTAGAAAAATGATCCAGGCAGCAGAGTGAAGTATTCACTCATTCAATAGTATTTATTGAGCGCTTACTGTGTGCAGAGCACTGTACTAAGCACTTGGGAAGTTCAAGTCGGCAACATATAGAGACGGTGCCTACCCAACAACAGGCTCACAGTCTGGAAGGGGGAGACAGACAACAAAACAGAACATGTAGACAGGTGTCAAAATCATCAGAACAAATAGATTTAAAGCAAAATGCACATCATTAACAAAATAAATAGAATAGTAACTATATAAGTAAAATAAATAGAGTAATAATTCTGTACAAATATATATATACAAGTGCTGTGGGAAGGGGAAGGAGGTAGGGTGGTGGGATGGGGAGAAGGAGAGGGAAAAGGGGGTTCAGTCTGGGAAGGCCTCCTGGGGGAGGTGAGCTCTCAGTAGGGCTTTGAAGGGAGGAAGAGAGCTAGCTTGGCGGATGTGTGGAGGGAGGGCATTCCAGGCCAGGGGAAGGACGTGGGCCGGAGATGATGGCGGGAGAGGTGAGAATGAGGTACAGTGAGGAGGTTAGCAGCAGAGGAGCATAGGGTGCGGGCTGGGCTGTAGAAGGAGAGAAGGGAGGTGAGGTAGGAGAGGGTGAGGTGATGGAGAGCCTTGAAGCAAAGAGTGAGGAGTTTTTGCTTGATTTGTAGGTTAACAGGCAGCCACTGGAGATTTTTGAGGGAGTACAATGCCCATGGACTAGAGTGGGGAGAGACAGGTAAGCAGGGAGGTCATCAAGGAGGCTGATGCAGTAATCCAGGCAGGATAGGATGAGTGATACTATTAATGTGGTAGCAGTTCATTGGAGAAGAAAGGGCAGATTTTAGCAAAGTTGTGAAGGTGAGACTGGTATGATTTATTGATGTCTTGAATGTGTGGGTTGAAAGAGAGAAAAGTCAAGGATAATGGCAAGGTTATGAACTCGTGAGACAGGAAGGATGGTGGTACTGTCTAAAGTGATGGGAAAGTCGAGGAGAACAGGGTATAGGTGGGAAGAATCAATCAATCGATCTGTGGTATTTATTGAGTTCTTAATTCATACAGTGTACTGCATTAAGCATTTGGGAAGGTATAATACAGTATTTGGTGGACATGATCTCTTCCCATAAAGACCTTAAAGTTTGGAACCTAAATCACCCTATTAAAAAATTACAGCAGATAGTGCTTCTCACTTTGCCTAGCAATTGATATCATCTTTAAGACTACGCAGTGTGGTGAGCAAGAGTGGCTCCATGTACATATTTATTACTGTATTTTATTAATGATGTGTATACATCTATAATTCTATTTATCTATTTTGATACTATTGATGCCTGTGTACTAGTTTTGTTTTGTTGTCTGTTTCCCCATCTGGACTGTGAACCAGCTGTTGGGTAGGGATTGTCTCTATCTCTAGCTCTATGATTATCTCTATCTGCCCCCTCCTTCCTCTCCCCCTTCCCATCCCCCCCCTCCACCCTACCTACTTCCCCTCCCCACAGCATCTGTATATATGTTTGCACAGATTTATTACTCTATTTTACTTGTACATATTTACTATTCTATTTATTTTATTGTGTTAATATGTTTTGTTTTGTTGTCTGTCTCCCCCTTCTAGACTGTGAGCCTGCCCGCTGTTGGGTAGGGACCATCTCTATATGTTGCCAACTTGTACTTCCCAAGCGCTTAGTACAGTGCTCTGCACACAGTAAGCGCTCAATAAATACGATTGAATGAATGAATCTGTAGCTGAATTGTACTTTCCAAGCGCTTAGTACAGTGCCCTACACACAGTAAGCGCTCAATAAATGCAATTTAATGAATTAATTTGACCCCAGGAGCAACAGGGCCGAAGGAAGAACAGGCAGAGAAACTGTACTATCTTTCTGAGGAGTTTTGAGGGCCTGAATTGTTGGAGAGGAGCTGAATTGTTTTGCAGAGGGCTTGTGGTGGGGCTAAATTGCTCTGCTGGGCAGGAAAAAGACTGCTGGATGGGGCTGTGCCCGAGGGGGAATAAGCAGTTGGGGGAAGGGGCGCCGTCCCCCCCTGGTTTATCTGGTAAGGAGCAGAAGACAGCAGGCAATCCTGAGCTGCCCCCAGCTGCAACCCCCTCGCTCCCACAAAGGAAAAAAACCAAAAAAACCCCAAAAACCTCCTCCAGGAGGCCTTCCTAGACTGAGCCCCTTCCTTCCTCTCCCCCTCTTCCACCTCTCCATCCCCCACATCTTACCTCCTTCCCTTCCCCACAGCACCTGTATATATGTATATATGTTTGTACATATTTATTACTCTATTTATTTATTTTACTTATACATATCTATTCTATTTATTTTATTTTGTTAGTATGTTTGGTTTTGTTCTCTGTCTCCCGCTTTCAGACTGTGAGCCCACTGTTGGGTAGGGTCTGTCTCTTTATGTTGCCAACTTGTACTTCCCATGCACTTAGTCCAGTGCTCTGCACACAGTAAGCGCTCAATAAATACGATTGATGATGATGAAAAACCCAAAAGCAATAGATAAAAGGGGGAAAGAACGGGTGCACTTTGCCTGGTGTGCGCCACCTAAGCCATGCACTGAGATACCTACAGCTGCAGGCAGTTGGACTCCCTGAAACTTCCAATGTAGGATCATCTTCACAAAGACCTGGGGAAAACCAGTTGGATTGCTAACTGGCGGTGGGCGAGGGGGAGACGGGGGTGTGTGTGTGTGTGTGTGTGTGTGTGTGTGTGTGTGTGTGTGTGTGTGTGTGTGTGTGTGTGTGTGTGTGTGTGTGTGTGTGTGTGTGTGTGTGTGTGTGTGTGTCTAACCCCCGTTTTTTAGTATAAAGTAAAGCTTTCTGCTCTAACAGTGGTGTTTGGTTTTACTTTTGGACCATGTCTTTTGAGCACCCGAATTTAAAAGGGAGTCAAATCCCTGTGTAAAGGGCTCGTAGATTGAGTTCCTGATATGGTGGGGGAGCAATCCCTGGGAGGGGCTCATGACACTAAGTACTAGAAGGAAAATCAGAAATGAGAGTTAAAATATAGCACTAATCTTAAAGGTGACAATGTAGATATGTATACATAGACATATGTATAGATATCTATATATGTATACTGCATTTTATTGCAGTATTCTTTAAGCACTTACTCTGTGCCAAGTATTATACTAACCCCTGAGATAGATACAAGATAATTAGTTCAGGCAACATCCCTGAACTTAGAAGCTTACAGTCTAAGAGAGGGGCTAAACAGAAAGTTAATCACATTTTTAAAGGTGAGAAAATATATTTGCAGAGATACTTGCAGAGAACTTAGTGCTCCAGCGCTTAGAACAGTGCTTTGCACATAGTAAGCGCTTAATAAATGCTATCAAAAATATTAAGTGATTTGCCCAAAGTCATATAGCAGGCAACTGGCAAGAATCAGGATTAAAACCCAAGATTCCTGAATCCCAGTCCTGTGCTCTTTCCATTAAGCCACACTGTTACTCTCCTTATGTATGCTCCCCTACAAATGAATAATACATTCATGTGATCCTCACCTGATTCTCCTTCCACAGCTCTGACCATCCACTTCTTTCCAGTCTCATTCATTGACTCTTTTCCCACCTTCTATTCCCTCAGAGTGAATGTCCCACCAGGCTTTGTTCTTGGTCCCCCTCTCTTCTACACACTGTATCATGAAGCTAATTTACTTGCTCAGGTAGCATTTCTATGTGGATTACTCCTGAGTCGATCTCACTAGCCCTCAGCCTCTCACCTGCTTTACAGTCTCATATTCCCTCTTGTCTCCAAGACATCACCACTCAGATGTCTCTCTGGCACTTGAAATTGAACATGTCTAATAACATTTCTCAAACTCACTCTCTCACCTTCCTTTTCTTAAATTTTCCATAAACTGACAATCTTGATACCATCCTTAAATCATTGCTGTCTTTTACTTCCCAAATTAATTTGACCACTGATATTTTTTTTCCTTTCCTTTGTTCTTAGCCAGCCATCCCTTTATTTACAGGTCTATTACACACTGATTCCTGGATCAATCTCCCTAAAAGTTTGTTCTGCAAAAACCTCACTGCTTTCAAAGCATTCCAAAAGCTACCTCTTCCTCTTCAAAAGGAGCTAGCTCATTGAAAGTTTTGGCTTTGGCTTCAAGTCTCACTATTAGGTTTTTCCAGCTCCCTTCACCAACTAAGCCCCAAGATATATTCTACACTATTCCCATACACAGCTTCACTCATCCTAAAAATTCATATATAGATAGCCTATTCATTCATCTAATTCATCATGTCATATTCTTATTCTTCCTGCAACTAGAACCTCACTTATCTTAAAAATAAACCCTTCTTTGGAACTAATTGTATCATTGTTGTCCACTGGCGGACTTGACATGACTGACTCCATTTTGTGTATGCTGACAGTAACCCTCCATTTGTGCAGGCTGAGAGAACAACTCCTTTTTGTATTGTCTGCAACAGACGCCTTCAAGGCCATTAACAAGTAACACCTATCCGAAGATAATGAGAATTTACATACCTATCTATGCAAGGCCATAGGGCAGATAACATCCTGCACTAGTCAGTGAGAATTTACATACCTACCTGTGCAAGGCTATGGGGCAGATAACAACATCCTGCACAAGGCAGTGAGAACAGAGAACAATGAGAATTTGTAACATCCTGTCGGTCCTAATTGAATTCCTGAAATTTCCAAATGCCCCATTCCCATGTTGCTGCAACTCAGTAAAAGACACAGTGAGCATGGGATGGGGCTGCTTGTCATTCGCACCTCTACCGGGAGGTGAACGGGCAGGTAGCCACTTTCCTTCTTTACTGCTCTATCTGAACTCATGTCTCCGAGTCATTTTTCCTATCTGCGTCACCACCCTGGGTACAAGAACCCTGCGGCCAATTTACACCGATTAACCTATTTTGCACACATGATAACAATCATCTAGCCATCATTCCATCAACCTCTTCCTAGTCCTCAAACTTCTCAGAAGGGTTTATACCCACTGCTTCAAGTTCCACTCCTCCAACTCCCTCTTTGACCCCAACTATCTGGTTTTCATTCTCTTTACTCCACTGTGACCAAAGTCAACAATTTCCTTCTTGCCAAATCATATGGATTCTGCTCCATTCTAATCTCTCTTTTCAGCTGCCATTTATATGATCAATCAATGGTATTTAGTGACCACTCACTGGTTATATAGCACTGCACTAAGTGCCTGGGAAAATGCAATACAACGGAGCTGATAGATGAGATCTGTGCCCGAAGTCTACAGAGAAGCTACCGGTCTACTAGTTCACCTCCTTGGTTCACTTCCTAGACTTAGAGGTACTATCTAATCTTAGTTGTTTTTTTCTTCTTTTCCTGGAATTCCCCTACTGTTCTCCTATTTCTCTGGCCAATGTTTCTAAGTCTCTTTCACTAGATCTTCCTCCCTCTGCCTGGAAATTTGTCCACTTTACAACTAACAGACACTACTATCAGACAGACACAGAGAAGCAGCATGGCTCAGTGGAAAGAGCCCGGGCTTTGGAGTCAGAGGTCATGGGTTCAAGTCCTCGGTCTGCCAATTGTCAGCTGTGTGACTTTGGGCAAGTCACTAAACTTCTCTGTGCCTCAGTTACCTCAACTGTAAAATGGGGATTAAAACTGTGAGCCACCTTTGGGACAACCTGATCATCTTGTAACCTCCCCAGCACTTAGAAGTGTTTGGCACGTAGTAAGTGCTTAATGAATGCCATTATTATTATTATTATTACTATCCTGTCTCCAAAGCCCTGCTAAAATTATGTCTCCTTCAGGAAGCCTTCCTGCATTAATCTTTCTTTTTTATGACCTTACACTTCAGCATCACCCAATTACTTAGGTACTTTGACCCTCCTCACCTTCCATAGCACTTAGGTACATATCTTTTTACTGTATCTCTTCCCCTTCCCTGTATTTTATTTTATGTCCTGTCTTAACACTAGACTGTAAACTCCTTGAGAGTGGGGATCACGGCTCCTAATTCTGTTACACTCTTCAGTGTGCGTAGTACAGTGTTCTGCATCCAGTTTATGCTCAATAAATACTAGTGATTGATCAAATGCTTAATTTGTAAGTCTTTTATGCCTGCTAGTTCATCTGATTACATACTCCTTGAGGGCAAGGACTGTGATTTTTGCTGAGCTCTTACTAAGCACTAGGTAAAGATTTCTGCACACAGAAGCATAGCAAACACCATTGATTTATTTGTCCAGAAGAAATTGAAATGGAGCTCTTGAAATAACCCCATTACTTCCTGCTATATAACCAACAAGCTGTGATTGATTTCAAATCACATTTTTACTGTTATATGATTTAAAGAATGTTACATTGCATAACTGTATATCCCTGCAATTGTTTAAATGTGCATTGAAAACAAAAAAACCCTAAAACATTTTACTGACAGAAACTAGTGTTTTAATTTTCCTGAAAAAGAGAATTTCATTTAAAACATTTAAAACTTTTAGTTTCATACACTAATGTGGTATTCTTCCAAATACCATATTTAGACTAATTATCACTTTACACCAGAATTTTCAACAGATATTTAATTTCTATTAAATAAATTAAGGTAGGGTATTGGCATTAAAGCACTGCATGAAACAAGACCTCCCAATACAGGAAAACAAACAGAAATGGTGGTGGATTTATTTTTTTATCTGGAATAGTCTTCCATTTTCAGATAAAAGCCTAGCCAAGTAGGCTATTGCTATTTGTTACTAGCAATACCTAATGAAATAAAGCTTATGGGGTTTTTTTTTTCTGTCTCCCCCCTTCTGGACTGTGAGTCCGTTGTTGGGTAGGGACCATCTCTATGTGTTGCCGATCTGTATTTACTAAATGCTTAGTACAGTGCTTTGCACACAGTAAGCACTCAATAAATATGATTGAATGAATGAACTATATAAAAAGAAACAATATTCTAAAATCATCAGTTTTATATGCCCCATCATGAGCAAAAAGAACCACCTTCTGCCACACATCTATATTGACATGCACTCTCACACAAGAAGTTTTAAAAATGAGGCTTACTTGAATGTTTTCAATGTTTTTCAATGTTTCTCTGAAATAAAATCTCTGAAAGACATTTTTCTAAAGTCATGAAACAAATTGCAATTCTTGGGCAAAAATAATTCATCTATATTCTGCCTGTTGAGAAAATCTGGATATTGCCGACAGAATCTTTGACACTGACCATGTAGAAAATCAACAGTTGTTCTGTTACACAGGTTTGCCTTTCCTTACTTTAATAAGAAGAAAAATGCTGAAGAAATAGTTATGTCTAAAGCCTAAGGCAAGCAAATTAATATAATCTCCTTCTAATTTCCAACTATCAGTGAGCTGAAGGCATGTGATAATGACTGTGGATAAGCTTTCCATTCTGAGCAATATGAGGTAATGTAGCTTAAATGATGCTCTTCAGAATAATCTGTTGGGGAAAAAAACTGAATCTCATAATTAAAATGAACTACAGGGAAAAATCCAAATTTAAAAGGAAGCTGTGGAAGATTAGTAGATACATATATTATATTCATCATATACATGTATTATACATTTTATATATAAATTTGTTGTTGGCAACCAAAAACATGTCATAAAACAAATTCATTTATAATAATAATTGTGATATTTAAGTGCTTCCTATGTGCCTGGCAATGTACTAAGCTATGGGGTGGATACAAGCAAATTGAGTTGGACACAGTCCCTGTCCCACATGGGGCTCACAGTCTCAATCCCCATTTTCAGATGAGGTAAGTGAGGGACAGAGAGTAAAGTGACTTCCCCAAGGTCACACAGCATATAAATGGCAGAGCTGGGATTAGAACCCATGACCTTCTGACTCCCAGGCTGTGCTCTAGCCACTATACCATGCTTGCTTCTATAATTACTTTTCTGGCTTGTTCACAGCCAATATATTTTTCATTATGTGATTTTTATTTTAATGTAGGAGATCAATTAATCAGGATACAGACTTCAGTCTTTTGGAAAAAGGTTATTCATAATTGGGGAGGAATAAGGTTGATTTAGGCTTCAAAGCCTGTTCTTTCTTAGACTAGGAGCCCCATGTGCAACAGGGACTGTATCCAACCTGATTATCTTGTATCAACCGCAGTGCTTAGTTCAGTGCTTGGCCAAAAACTAAGTGCTTAACAAGTTCCATAAACCCCAATTCTGCTCTTTGCCATCCTGTTCCTAGTTAGGCTTAATTGCAGATAATCTTCTTATCACTGGAGATTTGGAATTTCTTTAGAAATCAGTAAATATAAATCTTAATTGGTGAGAAAGGTGACTACTCAATTCTGTGCAATTCTCCAGCTCTCCAGACCACTGAGAAGCAGGAACTCTACATTTGAAAAGTCTAAGGTACAACTAAAATACTCAAGAGATTCCAAATCAAATTTAGGACTCCTGCAGAATTGTATATTCCCTTCCACAGAACTGGCCCAGAGGTATTGGGCCTGTTGAGGAGCTTCAGTTGTTAGACTGCAATGAATTGCTCTCAGAGGTCATCAAATTTGCTATTCTGTCTGAAGAACAAAGGGAAAATTTTATAGAAAAATCCAAATTATTAGAATATATTGAAGAGTTCAGAGAAGGCCCACATTCGTTGTTCTTACATATCAGTGAGAACACACATCTCAAAATTGTTCTAACCCATCTTCTTCCAAAAGTGTGTTCAATGGAGTTCCAATGCACTTGAGCTTTGAAATATAGTGTAGTTTAATTTTGAAATCTAGTATAGTTTAATTTTCTCTAATTTGGGAGTTGCTGTAATTGCTTAAATAGATGAAAGCAAAGTATAAAAATGCAACTTAGCAGTCAGTTTTGATATTTTTATCTTATACATTTCAGTTATTTCAATAATGTTAGAATGAGATGCATTAATTTTTAAAGCCAGAAAATAGAATATATTTAATGCTTTTTATCTATACTTTTAAAATTATTCAATTTGCCTGTTATTCAGTGTCAGTGTCCTCTTAAGACAAACTAAATAGCCAAATAGAAAGAGATATTTCTATGTATCTGGTACATAGTAAGCGATTAACAAATACCATTTTAAAATGCTTCTTTTTAATGGAGACATCATATATATACACTGATGCATGTATTTATGTTTTTGTACTTAAGACATTTCCTGTTATTCAATGTCAGTGTCCTCTTAAGACAAACTAAATAGCCAAATAAGTTTTCAATTTTGTAAAACGGCTAGGAACAGGGATTGCAGAATGTACCATCTTCCATCTTCCCCAGCACTGTCCCCATGTCATTAGGGCACTGATTAAATATAAACCACTTAGATAATGAGATACTATGGCAGTTTATTGGTTCATCTTGGAGTACTTCACCTTGTAAATGAGCCGTAATACCATAATTATGTTATCTGTTACATGCTTACACTGTGCCAGGCTTTATACTAAGTGCTGGGGTGGTTACAAGCAAATCAGGTTGGACACAATCCCTGTCCTATGTGGAACTCACAGACTCAAACCCATTTTACAGATGAAGTAACTGAAGCCCAGAGAAGTTACGTGACTTGCCCAAATTCACACACCATAGGCCAGTGGCAGAGTTGGGACTAGAACCATGGCCTTATGATTCCAAGGCCCATGCTTTATCCACTATTCCATGCTACACAGTTAATAATAATAATAATAATGATGGCATTTATTAAGTACTTACTATGTGCAAAGCACTGTTCTGGAACTGCTAAAAGG
Source organism: Tachyglossus aculeatus (assembly GCF_015852505.1). Lineage (NCBI taxonomy): Eukaryota > Metazoa > Chordata > Mammalia > Monotremata > Tachyglossidae > Tachyglossus > Tachyglossus aculeatus. Next base: position 118,749,847 of record NC_052067.1, read on the forward strand.
AACTGGAACCTCAGAAACAGCTCTACAAACTCTTGATGATTTGTGCTGGGAAGGAGTGGCATGTGATTTAGTTCATTGAAAGTGTGGTAGAAACAGACTGTATAGAATGGAGGGGAAATTGAGTGGAGACAAGAACAGATAGACTGTGATACTGGTGTATTTTGTGTTGATTTTGCTTAATATGCTAATATTTTAACATCTTTGGAGATCTAAGCAAACTCAGTTTTCCTGGCCTTCATAAATATTAGGGCAATTCTGATATAAAGAGCAAAAAGACCATACATGGTACTATCACGACAAGACGTGATAGCAGGATGACGACATGTTGGAAGATCAGCTTTGTAAAGTTTTGATTTAAAACACTATTTTAAAGCCAAATGATGTTATTAACATTACGCTATCTTCAAAGAGAAGCAGCATGGCTCAGTGGAAAAAGCACAGGCTTTCTAGACTGTGAGCCCACAGTTGGGTAGAGACCATCTCTATATGTTTCCAACTTGTACTTCCTAAGTGCTTAATACAGTGCTCTGCAACACAGTAAGCGCTCAATAAATACGATTGATTGATTTGGAGTCAGAGGTCATGGGTTCGAATCCCAGATCTGCCAATTGTCAGCTGTGTGACTTTGGGCAAATCACTTAACTTGTCTGTACCTCAGTTACCTCATCTGTAAAATGGGGATTAAGACTGTGAGCCCTCCCCATGGGACAACTTGATCACCTTGTATCCCCCCCCAGCACTTAGAACAGTGGTTGGCACATAGTAAAAGCTTAACAAATACCATTATTATTAGTAGTAGTAGTAATAATAGTAATTGATGGAACAATATAAGAATTACAATTTACAACAAAGCTAAAATTAGTCTGTTGCTATAGTCAGAATATTGGGTATTTTAAACAAGCCTGAACAAAAACATTTTTTGGTATATTACTACTTAAGAAAAATATCCACAGTTGACACATTAAAAATGACAGATGAGGAAGATGAAAAAACTAGATTTAGACTATGAGCTCACTGTGGGACAAGGACTGTGTTAAAACTGATTAATTTGTTTCTACCCCAGGGCTTAGAACAATGCATGACACATAGTAAGCACTTAACAAATACCATAAGCATTATCATTTGCTATTAGGAATCTTGGTAGATTTACTAATGAATCCTTAAAAAGGAAATCATTTTTTCTCTTAATTATAAGTGACTCAAATTAATTCTCTATAGCTAAAATTTTTATATTATTTCTTGACTTACTTCCTGAAGCAAATTTCAACACTGGATTGAGCATAGGATTTAGAGCCAGAAGAGTTAGATTCTATTCCCAGTTCAGCCTGTTGTCTGCTGTGAGACCTTGGACAAGTCACTTAACTTGTCTGTATTTCAGTTACCTCATCTGTACACTGGCGATTAGGACTGTGAGCCCCAGGACTGTGATTAACTGATATCCATCCCACTGCTTAATACAGTGTCTGATACATAGTAAGCGATTAACAAATACCATTTTAAAATGCTTCTTTTTAATGGAGGCATCATATATATACTGATGCATGTATTTATGTTTTTGTGGATATGGATGTACATGCAAATAGGGAACTCCAAAATATGAGGATGTTATACTGTGTTGTTTTGCATCATAGTCAGCCTATAGTGAGAGATGTGTAATTTCAAATCACCCAATCAGAGAGCCTTTTGGAGGCTGGCAGAAGAGATTTAGGGAAAGAAAGAGATATTTCCCAGGAGAAAAAGGCATAAATAAATTAACCGTATTTCACAGCAATGAAATGACTGTTCTGGTAGAAACAAACTTCTGGAGAATTCTTTGAAGGGTGGAGCTAAGATCTGCGCTTTTTTGTCAGTGACTTTGATTAAATCAGAAGTTGCTGACTCTACCCCTATCCTGAAAACTTGGTAATAAGCCTCTCTTTATCAACTAATCGATGCTTTTAGGAATTATTTTTTAATGGTATTTCCTAAATGCTTGCTATGCACTGTTCTAAACACTGGGGTAGATACAAATTAATCTGGCTGGATACAGTCGTTGTCCCACGTGGGGTTCACAGTCTAAGTAGGGGAGAGCTCAGATATTGAATCCTTGTTTTACAGATAGGAAACTGAGTATCTCTGAAAATACTACTAGGACATCTACAGTCACAACTTTACAACTGTTCAATAGATTTACACGAATGTTTACTGAAATTTGGTCCAAACTTTTAACTCTTTTACTTTTGGATTTTTGTACTAGCTAAGGGGAAACTGACAACCTCCAAAGCTTCTGCCTGATTGCCTCAAGGTTTCCAAAATGAATTCCAAAGGAAGAAAGCTGAAATAAGGAGAGAGAAAACAAGGTATAATTGATTTTAAACCATTATTTTGCACAAAGAAACTTCAAAATATTATTTAGGGAGCCTATGGAAGAACAGAGATAGAGAAGATACATTATTAGTTTTATGTTTTTAATCCTAATTGTCAGGCAAATGTTTTAGTAGAAGACAATAGAGAGGGGGAAACTCCAGCATCAAAGGGGAAAATGAGTTAAAAATATGTTAGAAAATGTTTTCCTCTCCATTTTATATGCACTTTGGGATTTACAGAATAGGTGTGTGATTGATTAGATAAAAAGACACCATGTTTTGATTATTATACTTTTATGCTTTTACTTTTTCCCTGTTTCTTTTTGGCTGAAGATTTTCTTATTCCTTTTTTTAAAAATCAACACAAATCAATTTTACATGAATTAAAAACCTAGGCTAGCAAAAATAAATATCTACAAAAATAATAAAACTAAATTTTCAGCTTCCAAATTTGAAAGGCATATGGTAAAGGATATATAGATAATCGGAACATTAAAATTGATTGTTAGCTTAAAGTAGCAGCATACCCAGGTTCTCACAACATATAATTACATTTAATTAGTGCTTTGCACATAGTAAATGCTTAACAAATACCATCATTATTATTAACTTAAGCTCTCCGCTACCTTGCCCCCTCCTGCCTCACCTCTCTTATCTCCTTCTATAGCCCACCCTTCACATTCTGCTCCTATGCCACTAACCTCCTCACTGTGCCAGTTCTCACCTGTCCCGCCGTCGACCCCTGGCCCACATCCTACCTCTGGCCTGGAATGCCCTCTCTCCACACTTCTGCCAAACTAGCTCCCTTCCTCCCTTCAAAACCATACTGACAGCTCACCTCCTACAGGAGGCCTTCCAGACTGAGTCCTCCTCCCCTTCCTCTGCTGCTCTCCTTCTCTCCCCACAGCACTTGTGTATATCTGTACATATTACTGTATTTTATTAATGATATGTATATATCTATAATTCTATTTATTTCGATGGTATTGACACTTGTCTACTTGTTTTGTTGTCTGTCTCCTCCTTCCAGACTCTGAGCCCATTATTGGGTAGGGACTATCTCTATTGTCTAATTGTACTTTCCAAGTGCTTAGTTCAGTGCTCTGCACACAGTAAACACTCAATAAATACGATTGAATGAAAGAATGAATATGAAATTAGGAAGCATGCATTCTTTTTTGGACTCAAATTTATTTCCAAGATACAGAAATTTGACTTAAGAAGAAAAATACTCTTTCAGGGTTAGAAAATTGGAATAAATTATAGCAAATCATTTAACACAAAAGGCCAAATGCTCAAAGGCTTATTATGGAAGACCCTCTCAAGGGTTTAGAGGAACTCCCAAAGACAGAGGCCTGGAGGTCATTATTCACCAAAGTCATAAAGAATCCCTTAAATATGAGGTATCCTAGAAGAAGGAAGAAAAATAAAAAATAGCACAGTGAACTGGTTAATGCTTCTTACCCAAGGGAGGATTAATTTCAGTTATTATTAACATTGTTATTAATGATAATATTTGTAAAGAACTTACTATGTGCCAAGCACTGTACTATGCACTGGAGTAGATATAGTACTCTCAGATCAGGCATAGACAATAGACTAAGGGGTTTGAGGAAACTGGCACAGAGAAGCTAAATTACTTGCCCAGGGTCATACAACAGGCAAGCAGCTGAGCAGGGTTTAGTGCTCTTTCCAGTGGGCCAGACTGTTTAGGGGTTAGGCCTGTGCCACGATTTGGAAGGTCTGGTTTCTGTGTCATTCTAGGTTTCAGATACTCTGACCATGTCCCCTTCTGCCAAACCTCACATAAACTTCACTAGCTTTCTATGATGGAGAGGAACAGGAGTAAAGAAGCAGTTTGGCTTAGTGGAAAGACCATGGGCTTGGGAGTAAGAGGTCATGGGTTCTAATCCCCGCTCTGCCACTTGTAAACTGTGTGACTGGGCAAATCACTTTATTTTCTGTGCCTCAGTTACCTCATCCGTAAAATGGGATTAAGTCTGTAAACCCTACGTGGGACAACCTGATTACCTTGTATCTACCTAGTGCATTGAACAGTGCTTGGCACATAGTAAGTGCTTAACAAATACCATCATTATCATTATTATCATTATTATTAAAAGCACCCAGAGTCTGATACCCCAAACCCTTCCATAAGGAAAGTTGTTATCTATGAATGCTGCCAATTTTGGTCATTTTCACTATCCTCCTATTACTCCTCTTCCAACTGATCCTTCCCAATTTATTCCAATAGTCTACTTTCTCCACAACTCCTTCTTCCATTTAGAAAAGGCAACCAAGACAAGGAGCAACAAAGCTAGTTAAAAATTCACAGAACTGAAGATTACCTCAGGAATCAAAGTGATAAACTAGGTGGCACTAGAGTCAGGAAAGGAAGCACCTTTCCAACTTATCCTTTGACCCATCTTCATTTCCCTTACATTCATTCACTAGATTCACCTTTTGAACCAATGATGCTGGTCTCAGGAAGACATTATATTTGAAGAATTTGCTGCCCAATGATTCTGGGCACAAAGTACAGGACCACTCTTGTGCTCAGATAGTTCTGGGTATATGGATGAGGTGCCATGGCTTTCTCCCCAGTTCTCTTAATGTCTTTACCAATAAAGTCACAACCATGGAGAATGGCAGAGTTCCTTGAACTCTGATAGAATACCAACCAGTATCTATTAGTAGGTTGCAGGGAAAGTAAGGATGTTCAGCTTAACTGCTTGGACAATATATTAACATAAATATTTGAGTAAAAGTACCAGGATTTTTAAAATGCCACCATAATCCCCAACTTCAAAAAGCAAGCTGACTGGAAATTTATGAAATTTAACTGCTTTCCATTGCTTACAAGTTCCTACCCAAACTGATGTGCTCCTGAAATTTAAATATAGTTGCATGATCTTTCCGGCTTCTCTGAAACAGTACAAATGCAGAGAAATACATTGAGACCTATCAGAATTGTTCACAGAAACATAGAAAAGCATCAGTAGATGTGGGTCTACCATCATTTTACTATATGCTGACAGCTACTAATATTGTTCTGTTACCCTAAAAGTTTATCAAGATCACTAGATTAGTACATGCTGATAGAGGTGCCTTATAGCTGAATGCCATCAATGAATTCTGAGAAAGTCTGAGGTAGACAAACCGGTAAGAACTCAAAACAAGTAGGCTGGGCTAACATCCTTTTGAAAATTGTCAGAGTCTGTCACCATCAAGATTCAGATCAAGCAGAAAGTCTAATGGAACAACTATAAAATCTAACCTTTATTGTGATTATTATATCATTATGTGGGATAAATCCATACTGAGCAGTGATAATGAAGGTTAAAGGACACTTCTGACTTCTAGAACTCTTCTTCAATCATTACCTATGTTCAATACTTAGCATTAAATAGTACAACAGAATAACAAACAATGAGGTCCTAGGACAAAGTCAGACGTAATACTTTGTTGTTAATGCTTTGTTATATTGTACTCTCCCAAGCACTTAGTACAGTGATTTGCACACAGCAAGCACTTAATAAATACAATTGAATGAATTAATGAATGAACTTTCTCTGGGTGAGATAAAGAAACATAATGTTTGATTATGCTAGAGTAATAATAATAATAATGGTATTTGTTAAACACTTGCTATATGCCAAGCACTGTTCTAAGTACTGGGATAGATACAAGGCTATCAGGTTGTCCCACTTCCGGCTCACAGTCTTGATCCCCATTTTACAGATGATGTAACTGAGTCACAGAGAAGTTAAGTGACTTGCCCAAAGTCACACAGCTGACAAGTGGCGGAGTAGGAATTAGAACCCATGACCTCTGACTCCCAAGTCCGGGTTCTTTCCACTAAGCCACGCTGCTTCTCGACTGCTTCTTGAGTACCCAGACAGTGCTAGATAGTGAGCTGAAATGGTTTGATCATAACGAGATGAACAGAAAATGTATTTAAAATTCAATTAACCAAAACCTAAAATATTGCGACATGGCAATGGGCTTATGATAGAGCAGCAGTCTGTTAGGTAAGGCAGGACACTGCAACAATCAAAATAAGTTCATTGTAGGAAAATCAGGAAATTAAGAGGGAGAAACAAAATCACCACCAGACATTAACAAATACATCAGTGCAAAAAGGGTTATTTTAAAATGCACATGACGAGGAAGAAATTGTCAACCATATTTAAGAATCTCAAAAACCTCAAATGTATCCCTTCCCTGCAATTATGTAAAATTTTTACTAAGTTGCTTTGCTGTAACTGTGATTCCTTTTAATGTATGCCTCCCCTACATATTTCTAAGTTTCTTGAAGACAGGGATCATTCTTTCAATCATATTTATTGAGCGCTTACTGTGTGCAGAGCACTGTACTAAGCACTTGGGAAGTACAAGTCATGTCTACCAACTCTAATATTTCTTCCAAACACTTATTTTAGGTTTCTGCATGCAGTAAGCATTCAATAAATAAAGTAGATTCATACATTAGCTTGAACACTCACTATGTTTGCAATATGAAAAACACTATTATTGTTCATGGGCTATGTTTTTTTTATAACCATAATCTGTTACAATGGTAACAATTATTATCTTAGTTACCTTAACTTGGATACCAATTTAATTATGTGTAATACATTTATATATCTATAATCATATGTCTATCTGTATCACACTAACAATATGAAGTTATTAGAAGAAAATCCAAATGTCCTAAACCCAAATCAAGCCAAATGTCCTAAACACATGAACTCATATTTATCCATTTGCTCTTCAAAACTACCATTTAGAAATAAATGATGATACCAGAGCTTCATAAAATCCCAGGAAGCATAACTATTTACAACATAACTATCTATGCATAAAACTTAATCAAGCATTGCAAATTGAAGTTGAAAAGTTATAATTATTCTGACCTGCTGTAGTTAACTTAATCTTCAATCTCAGCAGAGGTTTTTGAATACTTTCCACTACTGACTCTGCATAAGATATAACTTCTCTGACATTTCATTCTTCCTTGAATGCCTATTTATTAGTTTCCAGAGTCATGTTTTTCCTTTCAATTGGGAGGCTGCACTCAGAATTTTATTTACTTTGCATTTACTGTAATTCTTAGATCTTATAGCCTAGAGGATGTCCTTTTAATTTCTTGATCTGAAAAGGATTACTAAACATTACCCTTTGGCAAACTAGTATTGTGGATGCTTAGTTGCCAAAGTACATTCCTGTTTCCTCTTCAAAACAAAAGGCACTAAAACATGTTGAATCAATTAACAAGCAAGTGCTGCTGTGGGGATCCATTTCTGAATAACTAAATCTGCAGACTTGAAATGGGAAGAGGACTTGAAAGTTCATCCTGCCTGTGTCAACAGTGTTTTAGTAGTAATAAGTAAACTAGAGTTAAGTTTTATTTGTTCTGCCTTTTGAAATAGAACTTTAAGGTGGCTCATCTATCCTAACTTTAATAAGACAGTTTATAGAATTCTTTATCTTCATCATTCATTCATTCAATCATATTTATTGAGTGCTTACTGTGTGCAGAGCACTGTACTAAGCACTTGGGAAGTACAAATCGGCAACATATGCAAACAGTCCCTATCCAAAAATGGGCATCATTTTTAGGACATGAGTACTTATGATAGTAGCAGTTATTCCTTTGGGAAGAACTGGAGGCCTGATAGTGATTTTCTGAGAGAATATCCAATCCCTGAGAGATCTTTTTCTGAAGCCCGTAGCGCTGTACTCTACAGAGAATAGTTGCTCAATGTGATTGACTAGTTGATTCAATGATTAACCGATTACTAGGGAGTTATGAAATTTGGAGTCTAAAATTGTACGTGGGATTGCAGGGAGAGTGAGAAATCTGCCCAAAAGCTATGTTTAAATACTTTTACATTGATTTCTCTTGCATTATTCACTTTATATTTTATTGTTTTATACTTCTTAATTTTTACTTTTATGCATCTATTTCAGCATATTTAAGTTGTGAGCCTCTGTGGAAATAGGACTGAATCTAATTAGTTATCTTCTAACTACTCTTTGGTGTTTCACATAGGTACCTTTACTACTACAACTACTAGTACTGTTACTACCAACACTACTACTACCAGTAGTGCTAAAATACTGGTAGACTGATTATAATCTGGAAGTACTGATGCCTATAACCAGGGTCATAATATTTAGCAACCTAGGCCACTCTGATCAATTCAAAGGTTAGAACACAAATAATTAGTTAGCTCTCAAGCTGTTGCTTCTTTTTCCTTTCTTCTGGATAAAGGGAGTGACATTTGATTCCACAGATTACTGAAAATGGATCCAAGTTTCAAACCTTGGAATCGGATAAATATTACTGAATCTTCCTGTAAATAATTTTCTATCTTTTTAAGTAGAGTTATAGCCCTATGTCCCAGCACATAGCCTGTTGTTGGGTAAGGACTGTCCCTATATGTTGCTGATCTGTACTTCCCAAGTGCTTAGTACAGTGCTCTGCACATGGTAAGTGTTCAATAAATATGATTGAATGAATGAATATTTCATACAAATTGATCAAAATTATTACTCAAGTTTGTAATGAAATGACTATGGCACGACTATATTACATTCTGTAATTTTATGGGTAGAACTTTAGGGTATATTATTCTAAGTGACAAGTTTAAAATTTACTTCCATCTCTATATATTAGCATTTATATAGATATTATAAATTATCCTAGAAAAGGGCTCTTAGTAAGAATACTGTAATTGTTTTAGTTTCTAAACTACAATGGTTAAAGTACCTAAAAATCACCTTGTTTTTTGACCTATCTTTTAAATTGAACTTTGTCTAGTGCATTTGAAAATAGATTAGTGTAATTTGATTTTTAAATATGTCTATCACAAAGCTTGAAGGAATCACTAGGCTAAAAAGAATCAAATATACTTTAGAAAATATGCCTCTGTAATAATACTATTTGTTTGCAGCACCTTTGGATGGGACTCTCAAGACAATTTACAATAAGCCCCTCTGTAAGTGAATTTGAAATCACTATTTTGATTCAGTTTTGTTTCAAGGGAAATTTAGTAAAAGTACAATGTACTTACTTTTCTTTTATTCCAAATTGTCACCTCTAACCAAACAATGAAGCAATCTATAAAATGCCATTAGTTTTTTGTTTTTCAGTTTCTCTAAATAATGTCTTGACTAATGGTTAGCGACTATAGAAATGTTAAGTGTGTCACACTCACCACATTAGGTGTACTAAGTTAAATATGCAAGACCACGAATTATGCCTTTACCATTTTTGAAACAACTATTCTTAAATAAAAAAGAACACAAAAATGACTTTCAATAAAAAGAGGCAGAGACAAGCTACCCATAGACCTTACATGGAGGAGCAGAATTGTACAGTATTTGCTGTTCGCCTCTGACACTTGGCCCCCTACTTCTGTAATCAATCAGTGATATTTACTGAATGTTTACTGCATGCAGAGCACTATGCTAAGCACTCGGGAGAGTATGAATGCAACAGAGTTGATAGATATATTCCCTCCCCACAAGGGGATTACTGTTTAGAGAGGGAGCGCCGTAGTATACATGTAGTGGTCAAGCGCTTACTACAGTGCTCTGTACACAGTAAGAGCTCAATAAATATGATTGAATGAATGAATGGACTTTTGCTTCAGCATTTTCCATTACCCAATACTTCTAGCTGGTTCCCACAAAAGTGAACCCTCTGTCCACTGGAGAGGGAGGAAATATATAGCACATATCTTTAATTCTATTTGTTCTGATGATTTTAACACTTGTCTACATGTTTTGCTTTGTTGTCTGTCTCCCCCTTCCAGACTGGGAGCCCGTTGTTGGGTAGGAACCGTCTCTATATGTTGCCAACTTGTACTTCCCAAGCGCTTAGTACAGAGCTCTGCACACAATAAGGTGCTCAATGAATAGGATTGAATGAATGAATGAAGAATGACAGGAAACAACCAAAGACCTCTATAGGTGTTGGGATGGAATGATGCAGCTGCTGATGCCGGGTTCCCTCTCCTCTTCACTTTTCTCTCTCCCACCCTATTCTGGATCAATCTCAAAGTGAAATAGGGGTTAGTAGAGGAGATGGATATTAGAAGTGTTCGTATTTTGTTTCCCATGGAAAAGCAGATTGTGTGGAAGATTGGATGGAAGCCTCTAGGAGGGAAGTGTGAATTCACAAGCGATTTCCTGCAGTTTCTAATAACTGTTTCTAAAATGGTTTTAAATTTGAATTACTAGGTTTTGTGAATTTATGTGCATCATAACTAATATACCATGCCTTGTCATTGTATCTACACTTAAATTTAGAGAGTGGGTAACAGGGATAAGAAAAAAGGGAGAGCAGGAATGATAATTTCAAGCCTTGTACTTTGTGGTCAGTTAGATTCCCCGATACATACTATTGAGAAGTAAGTTAGGAGCTTTCTCCAGCACATATGGTACCATTAGATTGCAGTTTAGTGGACTGTATCATTTAATTTGCTAAATGGCACCCTCATGGCTTGAAGAATGAACATTTCTTTTCAAGTGTCTAACTTACTCAAGGCAAATGTCTTGGTATAAGAAATTATAAAAAGCAAAATAGTTGTAAATGAATTGTTAAAAAGGCCTCCCTTGCTGTAGAAATTTACAAATGTAGTTTTACATTATGGTTAATATCTTACCTATGACTGGGAAACAAAAAAAAAAATGATGTGCTTTTTATACTAGGCTGAAAATCCTGGAGGCCATGCACAAAACCTTAGAGAAGAAGGCATTGGGTGGAAGAGCCTTAAATAGTTAATCTAGCAATAAAAAATGGTAATAGTTTATCACAAAGTGCTAGGTGTCTTTAATCAGTAGGGATGACAATCTTCTCCCACATTGATGTACTACAAAATCATTGTGAATTTCACTGACCTGGGTGATTTCTATTTAAATAATAATAATAATGAAGTTATTTGTTCTTCTCTTACTATGTGCCAAGCCCTGTACTAAGTGCTGGGATGAATACAAGCAAATCAGATTAGACACAGTCCCTGTGTCATGTGGAGCTCACAGTCTCAATCCGCATTTTATAGATGAAGTCACTGACAACAGAGAAATGAAGTGACTTGCCCAAGGCCAAGTAGCAGACATGTGGCAGAGCCAGGATTAGAACCCATGTCCTTCTGACTCCTAGGCCCATGGTCTATGTTTCAAATGAAACATGAATCCTTGAGTAAATCTGCCTGTACCCACCAGTCATAGTTAGCCAAATGTTCTTAAACTACCTAGAAATTTATAAAACCCATGATTTTATCCCTTGGAGTATGCTTCTACATAAGTACATTTTATATAAATATATACATAAATATATAATATACTTACTTATATTTGGCATAAAGCAGAAACATTTTAATCTTGGTCTGCATATCCTTAATTTTCATTAGAATAATGATCTAAAATATCCTTACTTAATATCAAAGCAGCAACAAGTTCCTGTAATCGTGTTCATCATAACCAACGTTATCAGAATTGACTGAGCAATCTGTGAAAATAGAGACAGTCCCCCCGTTTTGAGAACACTATACAATCTAATGGGAAAGACAGTTAATGCATAAATTTTAAGTGTATAATGAATTATACTGTATAATGAATTCTAATTCCTGCTCTGACACTTGCCAGCTGTGTTAACTTGGGCAAGCTATTCAAATTAACTGTTTCTCAATTTCCTCATATGTAAAATGAAGTTGAAATACCTGTTCTCCCTCCTATTTGGACTGTGAGCACCGTATAGGCAGGGAGCTTATCGGACCGATTATCTTGTATCTATCCTGGTGCTTGATACAGTGCTTGATACACAGTCTTCTAGACTGTAAGCTCATTGTAGGCAAGGAATGTGTCTCTTTTCTGGTATAGAGGACTCTCCCAAATGCTTAATACAGTGCTGTGCACAGTAAGTGGTCAATAAATATGATTGACTGACTGACTGCTTGGCAATAGTAAGGGCCTAAATATCCCACTATTATTATCATTATTACTATTCTTCTTCTTCTTAGTATTAGCATCATTTCCATTTATTCCATAGGAACAAAATATGTGGCGAACTCATAGGTAAACAATAAAAATAAAAGAAAAAAGCAAATTAAAAATGGGATAAACAGATGAACACATAGTGGGAAAAATCCAAGTGTTTCTTCCAGGGCATGAAAGTTGTTAATATGGGCAGTCAAGTGGGTGAACTCTTTAGTAGTAGAAGTCCTATTTGAAAGGATGCAATGATTAATTTACTGGGGCCCTAATGAACCAACACCACAACCTAAATAACAGGTGTGAGTACTGGGTTAAGAATTCTTTTAGGCCAGATATTTTGATAAATTAAAAACTTGAGGAAGAATACCTTACATTTCAATGAAGTAGTGACTATAGGTACATAAAGGAATAGTAGTAAATAGCTGATTTTTAAAAAATAAGACTTTTAAAAAGAAGCAGGGTTGCCTAGTGGATAGAGCTCGGGCCTGGGAGTCAGAGGACCTGGTTCTAATCCCAGCTCTGCCACTTGCCTGCTGTGTAGCCTTGGGCAAGTCACTTAACTTCTCTGGGCCTCAGTTACCTCATCTTTAAAATGGAGATAAAATATTTGGTCAACCTTCCTCTTAAACTCTGACCCCGAAGTGGGATAGGGACTACTTCCAATCTGCTTAAATTGTACCAACCCCAGCACCAACTTCAGTGCGTTGCACGTAGAAAGCACCTAATGAATACCAGAGTTATTAAGTGCTGATTTTTCTAGCCAGAGATAGAGCTGTAGCTGGTTCCTTTTGCCTGTTATGTGCTTAAACCACTTAACTTTACTTGTACATATTTATTCTATTTATTTTGTTAAGATGTTTTGTTTTGTCATCTGTCTCCCCCTTCTAGACTGTGAGCCCACTGTTGGGTAGGGACAGTCTCTACATGTTGCTGACTTGTACTTCCCAAGCACTTAGTACAGTGCTCTGCACACATTAAGTGCTCAATAAATATGATTGAATGAATGAATGATAGTTGAAGGATACTAGCACTGGGGAAGAGGGATGAGGGGGTGGAGCTGAAAAAGGATGACAGAGATGGGGGTTGGAGAGGGTTGGAGGTGGAGGGTTGTCTGTTGTGTGAGCTTAGGCAAGTCACTTTGCATCGCTGTGCCTCAATTACATATTTTTTCAGTGGGAATTAAAACTGTGAGCCTCATGTGGGATATGTGGACTGTGTCCAACGTGATTATCTTGTTGCTACTCATCACTTGGTATTCTTTCATTTATTTTAGTCCCTCCTCAGTGGTCCATTGATCTCCACCTCATGACCCATTCTGCCATCTTGGAGCCATGTGGTCTGGGGGGGACAACACAGCTGGCGGGGATCAAGGTCCCCCTTGGTCCCCAAAGTCCAAAAAGTATTTGGAAAACATGGGGTGCTAGGGTTGATCCCAAGGTGTGATAGGGTGGGGGTTGGAGATGTCCTGCATTCATTCATTCATTCATTCATTTGTATTTATAGAGCGTTTACTGTGTGCAGAGAACTGTACAAAGTGCTTGGGAAGTACAAAGCGGGCTACACTCTAGGGATGGGGCTGGGAGATGGTCTGTGACACCATGGCATTTGTGTGTGTGTGGGAAGGGGGTGGCAGTCCTGGACCTCTGGAGCTGATCCATTAATGGAGCCAGGCTCTGGGATTGGCAGGGGGTGGGGGTGGAGGATTGCTGCACAGAGGCATGGAGGCACCACCATGCGCTTTGGAGGTGCCCCCAAACAGAGGCTGCTCAGGCCTTCAGACTGTGCCACAGGATAGAGGGAATGAGGAAGGGGAGGGGTGGCTTCAGCTCCATGCTGTAGGGTCCACCTCAGACCGCGGTTTGGATCCAGAGGAAGGGAAGTAGCAGCGGGGAAAAAGTCTGCTGCAGCAACCCGGACATTTCCTGTTGCAGCAGAGGTTCTGTGTACAGGACTTTGTGCTAGAAGAAGCTGGGGCTCCGGTCTCTGCCACAGGGCCCGAGACTGAGGAGGGCAAAGGGAATGTTCTCAGTTAATCTTCTAAAGTTGTGAGGAAGTTAAAGAATACACTTCAGCATCTCAGCCACAGACAGCTCACAAGCACTTATCTTCAATATAGAGAGAGCACATATAGAGATGTGGAGGCAGGCGAGGATGTGGAGGCAGGTGAGTTTTCCTACAAAACTCAAGAGAGCTGGAAAGAAGCATTTTAGCTTTTAAATTCTGAGAGATAGAAAGAGGAATAATTTGAGATAGACTGGTATGACTTCTAAGAAACATTAAAAAAAACTGGATAGAGTGACCATCATTTAAAATGAGAGCACTATAACAGAAAAGACTAATAAAAGTGAAAAACCTCAGGCAACTTCGCAGGAAAGCATACAACATATACTTTAAAAAAAATCAGTGCTCTTCTATTATTTTTGCTGTCATTAAGGTGTTAAAAATATTCCCAAACCTTACCTAGGACCAATGGACCTTTGACAAATAATTAGTGCTTTCCTTCCCTCTCCTTCAAAAAAAAAAAAATCAATGCGTATACTTTTTCTGAATATAACAGCCACAAACTAAAGAGGAGTCACACCTATCTGAGACTCAACTGTTTCTTCGATGGTGTTTAAGAAAAAGAGTGTATTTTCTAAAATAATTTCCATTTACTGTGAAGTCTCTGGCCAATGAACCAGGTGTACCCTGTCCCCACGTGTTGCTTTCTTGTTCTTTAGCATTACACAGAATTATCCTATTCCTACTGCACATATTCCTTACAATATGTTTCATCCTGACAGCCCACTTGCTTGTTGCATTCTGTGCAGCAGAGGAAGCATGAGTGGCAGTAATGAGAAAGTGTGAGTGACACTGTGCAAACCACTAGCGCGATAATCAGTGCTTTGTAGATTCTCCATCTTGAGGGGTCAGTAAAGATGCCCATCTCTCATTCTGGAGATGATAGTCATCATTCCAAGCATGTTTTATTACCCTATACATCCTTTGCTGGTCACTCAATGGAATGGATTGAGATGCTTCTAATTTCAAAGTCTGCTGAACAGCTAATATAAATTATTAGTTCCCACCATTACACTGTCAAATATATTCCTAACCACACAGTGTAGTCTCTCCTAGGGTTTGTGAGATGTGGGTAGGACTACCTGTATCCAAAGCCAAATATCTTTACTCACCCACACTCATCTTCTATCAGACCTATAAATAAGAGCGAATGTCCACTTGGTGACATGTAGAAACACACGCAGAGCAAATAAAAATAGGATTTAAGCAGGACTTTGGTAGAAGAGAGAAGCTTTTGTAACAGGGTGGAGGAAAAACAGAAAGCTCAAGTATGGAGGAAAGGTAGAAGGCACTTTGTGAGCCCATTTACTGGAACATGAATATTTTGTTCTTTTGGTTAAAAACATTTATAGATGTGCTGCTCCAATATAGAAATTCCATTACCAGTTGATAAATTATTAAATATGCATGAATAAGCATTTTCTGGGTGCTGAAGCATCATATGTCAAATGGGTCTTAATTAAAAAGATCAAATTGAGTTATTTCCATTCCTAGTGTAAGAAAAATTGTTACATTATCATCGTTATACTTTGTAGCTGAGCAATCTAAAATGAGCTGAGATCCATTCAAGCAATAAAGTTATTGTAAAAATTTGATAGAACAGGTATATTCAATGACCTTTACAGTTCATATCCTTTACACAATATGCTATAAAGCTGCTAATAACTACTGCAAGCTGCTACAGGTGGTGTCAATAACTATTAAGCACAGCACCTTCCACAGTTTTTCACAAGTGACAAATGCTATTTATTTTCCAATAAACCTCAATAGTCCAATTCTATGAATGTTTCAGTGCTGATTTCATCTATCTTTCACTGAGTTGTGACAGATTAGCCCTCTGTTATTAAATTTCAACTCATTTATTCTAAACATGTTTTCCTTCCAAATAATTTGGGGGTTCAATTTTGGTGAATTGTTAATGATAACTTTAATTTGTAGTATGGTTTTATTTTACCATAGCATTTTAACACCATTTATCTAAGTAAGTAAGTGTATCATCATTACACATATGAGAAAACTGAGGTAAAGAAATGTAAAATTACTTAAGCAAGGTCACACAGTAGGACAATGATAGAGCTGTTGATAAAATCCAGGTTTCTAAATCCTCAGACTGTCAGTAACTGCAGTAAATGCTGGGGTAGATACAGGTTGGACATAGTCCCTGTCCCACAGAGGATTCACATTCTTAATTGCCATTTTACAGTTGAGATAACTGATGCACAAGTAAGTTGTGACTTATGCAAGATCACTCAGCATACATGTCCTTTTAACTGTCAGTCCCATTATGCTTCTCATGAGCTAAGAACTAGCCATTCAAAGTGGGTAAGGTTGGTAGAGGGACTGGAAGCCAATGGTAAGGAGTTTTGATTGAATGCAGAGGGAACTGTGTCAGTTGGTATGGTCACAGCCTAAATGGTGTCCTTTAAAACCTTATAACTCAGGTCTGGAAAAAAATCAGCATGGTAATTTCAGGGAAGAAAAGGACTGGAAAAGCTATAACATTCAGAGCAATCATTCAATTAATCAATCAATCATATTTTTTGAGCACTTACTATGTTCAGAACACTGTACTAAGCTTTTAGGAGAGTACAATACAACAGAATTAGTAGATATAATTACCTGCCCATGAGCTTACAGTTTAGAGGGGAACAAAGGGGTTGGTTTTACCAATTCCTCTCTGAATGATTGGGGCATTCTTGAAGAATTTGGTTTCTCTACCAATAGTAGAAGAGATGCCAATAGTGTAAAAGCTCCATCCTCCTTTAGGGGTAAAGTTTCCCTCAGAGGAAACTGAAAAAAAACAAAACCCGAGTTTCATGTGTGTTGCTTTGACTTCTGCCTTGCTTATCTATTTCTCCTTCCTTAAACCTGGCTAGAAAAAGACTTCCATATGGTGAGTTGTTTCTTTTTGTTTAACCTACACTGATGGTAAAAGGGGCTAGGGTGATTTAATTTCCTCCTTCCCCATCGTATCCCAAGAAAATGCCTTATGCAGTTCATGTGGCCAAATGCATGGTGAGTGACTTTTGGTAATCAATCAATAAAACTTAGTTATTTTTAGCTTTAAACCTCCTCAGTAGGTTTAAATATCTTTCTGTAAACCTCAGTCCTTTTATTATTCTGCTCATGTCATTTTCAATTTTTCATATTAGTATCTTAACATTAGACATTCTATTTGGGAATATGATTTGCCAATATTATTATGTTCCTTGCAAAGTTAGCAGCTGGAACTTGGCCATTATCTAAACAATAGTTGTAGAGATGGATCTTGGACTTTTTTACTGGATTGCTCTAAAAATTGGATAATAATAATAATGACAGCATTTGTTAAGCACCTACTGTGTGCGAAGCACTGTTCTAAGCACTGGGGGGATACCAGGTAATCAGGTTGTCCCAAGTGGGGCTCACAGCCTTAATCCCCTTTTTACAGATGAGGTAACAGGCTCAGAGAAGTTAAGTGACTTGCCCAAAGTCACACAGCTGACAAGTGGTGGAGCTGGGATTAGAACCCATGACCTCTGACTCCCAAGCCTTTGCTCTTTCCATGGAGCCATGCTGATTCTCTAAGATGGTCCCTATTTTTATTATTTTGTTAAAATTAAATAAAATGTTTGGGGCTATATAGCTAAGTGCCACTATCTCATGAGAGTCTTCCTCTGTGACAAACAAAATGGGTAGCTGCTATTAGAGAAGCAGCATGGCCTAGTGCATAGAGAGCACTGGCCTGAAGTTATGAGAACTTGTATTCTAATCCCAGCTCTGCCACTTGCCTACTGTGTGACCTTGGACAAGTCACTTCACTTCTGTGCCTCAGTTACCTCATCTGTAAAATGGAGAAGAAGACTGTGAGTTCCATGTGGAACAGGGATTGGGTCCAACCCAATTAGCCTGTATCCACCCCAGGCCTTAGAACAGTGCCTGGTACACAGTTAGCGCTTAACAGGTGCCACAGTTATTTTTATTAAATGTTTTTGAGGAGGGGTAGAGCTGTGTGCCAAGTGATTTTTAAGGAAGATGATCCAAGCATTATCATATATCCTGAAGATGACAATGATGACATTTATTAAGTGCTTATTATGTGCCAAGCACTGCTGCTCTGATTATCTTTGTACAGAAACGCTCTGAGCATGTTACTCCCCTCCTCAAAAATCTCCAGTGGCTGCCTGTCAACCTATGAATCAAGCAAAAACTCATCACTTTCCGCTTCAAGGCTCTCCATCACCTTGCCCCCTCCTACCTCACCTTCTTCTCTCCTTCTACAGCCCAGCCCGCACCCTCCTCTCCTCTGCCGCTAACCTCCTCACTGTACCTCGTTCTCGCCTGTCCCGCCGTTGACCCCCGGCCCACATCCTTCTCCTGGCCTGGAATGCCCTCCCTCCACACATCCGCCAAGCTAGCTATCTTCCTGGCTTTGAAGGGAGGGAAGGGCTTTGAAGAAAAAATTCTGGGAGCAATCTATCCCTATCTCCCTGGTCATATCATGCTATCACACTTAGCATTCATGTGCGTATCTATTTCTTTAATTCACTGAATTACTGATTTCTCTATTTTTTTAATGGCTTTTGTTAAATGCTTACCATGTGTTAAGTACTGTGCTATGTGCTGGAGTTAATCAGGTTTGACCCCCGGCCCATATCCTTCTCCTGGCCTGGAATGCCCTCCACACATCTGCCAAGCTAGCTCTCTTCCTCCCTTCAAAGCCCTACTGAGAGCTCACCTCCTCCAGTTGGCCTTGCCAGAATGACCCCTCTTTTTCCTCTCCTCCTCTCCATCCCCCCCGCCCTACCTCCTTACCACCTGTATAATATTTGTACAGATTTATTCCTCTATGTACTTTACTTGTACATATTTACTATTCTACTTTTTTTGTTAATGTGCATATAGCTTTAATTCTATTTGTTCTGATGATTTTGACACCTGTCTACATGTTTGTTTTGTTGTCTGTCTCCCCCTTCTAGACTGTGAGTCCGTTTTTGGGTAGGGACCGTCTCTATATGTTGCCGACTTGTACTTCCCAAGCGCTTAGTACAATGCTCTGCACACAGTAAATGCTAAATAAATACAATTGAATGAAACGAGGCTGGGGTCTGAGATATTGGTGAAGGGATAATTATTGAATAATTACTGTGTGCAGAGCACTGTGCTCACACAGTATAAGAGGCTAGTAGCAAATGAACAGATGGTGTGCTCTTGTACCATAATGGTGGAAATTTTATTGTTCAGGATGGGAGAGATCTGGGAAATGTTATTTTGGAAGAAATTTGCATTCTTAAATGAAACAGTGCAAAAGTTTTACTTAACAGAATTGTCCTTGACTAAATATGTCTAGCCTAAATAGGGCTAGTACTGAGTTCAACAACAGTAGAGAGAGAGAGAGAGAGAGATGATAAATGGAAGTTTCAAAGATTTCCTTGGTGAGGAGAGACTTCAGTGAGTCATTCTGTTACATTTCATTTAGATTTTGTTTAATATATTTTCTCTATCACATCTCTCTTGCTGATTGCATTTTCATTTTTCCTGCTTTTAAATTTAGACTGTCCTTTTTTCACTCTATTCTTGTACATCTTTTCTGCCATGTCTGGATATAAGAGAGTTACTGTATTCTCTATAATATTCTCTTCATCAAACTTCTATGAATAAAGCATTTTGAATCCCTTTATTTGAAGAATGCTCTAGAGAATGAAATTTATGATAGAGTGAGCTATATACAACCAGATATTAACCTTAGGACCTGTTTAGAGTATCAGAGAAAATAAGAGCTAGGAGTAGAAACTCTTTAAATAAAGTAAGAGCAACCATGGCTATTTTCTCAAAATGTACATTGAATATGAAATCTTTTCAAAGCATTTGGTTTCTGAGCTTTCTGAAATGCTAAAAATCATGTTACAAAAATTCAATGCAAAAGTTGTAACTCCAGGCTGAACTACAAATGCTTTACCCCTATTTAATCCTCTTTACCTTCCGTCTTCTGATTCCTGGCTTTCCCTGGCATATATTAGAGAAAAATTCTTTCCACCCTCAATCAAGAAGATAACTAGGAGTAGCAGTGAAATTCAAGAAATGATTAATGCCTAGGGACTGAGAAAATTAATTGTAAAAATTAATGGACCTATGGACAGAAATGGTATGATGATGCAGGGCTTCTAATGAAGTATCAATCACTCAATCAATGGCATTTATTGAGTACTTACTGTGGGCACAGTACTGTACTAAGCACTTTGGAGAGTAAAATATAGCAGACACAGTCTCTTACCTCCAATAAGCTTGCAGTATGGAGGGATAGACAGACATAATATAAATAAATACTTTATAATATATAATTTAAAAATAAGTACATAAGTGGTGTGGGGCTGAGGGTCTGTTGAATATCAAATGCCCAGAGGTTGCAGATCCATCATAAATTATGGATATGTACATAAGTGCTGCGGCTTAGGGTGAGGTGAAAATCAAGTGCTCAAAGGGTACAAATCCAATTCGATCAATCAACATGGGCTCAAGTAGCTGCAGACTTAGCAGGTTGTCTTGCAGGTTAAGCATTTTCTCTAATAGACATGATGTGTCAACCTGACTCTCTGAATGCCAAGAAACCTCAGAAAGTCCCAGACTGTCCAAGGGACAGACATGGACTTGCATAGAAATGAATAAGTTCAGGAAATTTCATGCATTTCATTCACAGGGAAGTGGAGTTCTGTAAATAGGAGTGGTTGATAAGGGATCAGGAAGAGAAGGAAGTGTAAACCTCTCTGGATTTGGACTGGCTCTCAAAGATCCTGAGACTCTCAGGAATGTGGATTAATTGAGGAAAATAAAATTCTCCAGAAGATCTGATTTGCTGAGTTGTGAAAAAACTTCCAGGATCAGATGGGTTCCTGAGGTCCCAGGCTAAATTGGTGTTCTCAGAAATGCCTGAGATGCTTGAAATGTTCCTGCCATGCACAGTCCATCAGAAACAAAGTTACATGAACTATCAAAGGTCCTGTACAGTTTCCAAGATCTTCCCAGTCTTGCCCCTGGGTCACTAGAGGTCACCACAGAAGGATTCATTTTTGGTGCTGATTGACATTCATGATAGTTTTCAGAAGCACAATATACTGCATCTCCAAGTTGTGGTGCTAAGAAAAATCAGGAAATTTCTCCAATTTTCTCCATATCTCTTTGTCTTTCTGTACTATGACTGTCCTTGTGTGATAGTTAACCAAAATTAAATGCTCAGGATGTATCTTCCCCAGGAAACATGTTTTGATGGAATAATTTAGAAAAATCAATTTTTGGTTCATCAACAGCATAAATAGTATTGTGTCAGAGGACTGCACTAGACCTTTGGGAATATACAATGGAGGGTGAAAAGCAAGAGTTCTTATCCTTGACACACTTACAATCTATGGGGGTGTTAAACAGTCACAAATTACAAAACTACAGTATGTAAGTGAATAGGAGAATCTATCAATCATCCAATAATATTTATTGATACTATAGCTGAGCACTGTGCAAAGCTAGACTGTGAGCCCGTTGCTGGGTAGGGACCATCTCTATATGTTGCCAACTTGTACTTCCCAAGCACTTAGTACAGTGCTCTGCACAGAGTAAGCACTCAAATATGATTGATATGATATGATATGATATGATATGATATGCTCATTCAAGCTCTCATCCTATCCCGTCTGGACTACTGCACCAGCCTTCTCTCTGATCTCCCATCCTCGTGTCTTTCTCCACTTCAGTCCATACTTCATGCCGCTGCCCGGATTATCTTTGTCCAGAAACGCTCTGGGCATATTACTCCCCTCCTCGAAAATCTCCAGTGGCTACCAATCAATCTGCGCATCAGGCAGAAACTCCTCACCCTGGGCTTCAAGGCTCTCCATCACCTCGCCCCCTCCTACCTCACCTCCCTTCTCTCCTTCTACTGCCCAGCCCGCAACCTCTGCTCCTCCACCGCTAATCTCCTCACTGTGCCTCGTTCTCGCCTGTCCCGCCGTCGACCCCCGGCCCACGTCATCCCCCGGGCCTGGAATGCCCTCCCTCTGCCCCTCCGCCAAGCTAGCTCTCTTCCTCCCTTCAAGGCCCTGCTGAGAGCTCACCTCCTCCAGGAGGCCTTCCCAGACTGAGCCCCTTCCTTCCTCTCCCCCTCGTCCCCCTCTCCATCCCCCCATCTTACCTCCTTCCCTTCCCCACAGCACCTGTATATATGTATATATGGTTGTACATATTTATTACTCTATTTATTTATTTGTTTTACTTGTACATTTCTATTCTATTTATTTTGTTGGTATGTTTGGTTCTGTTCTCTGTCTCCCCCTTTTAGACTGTGAGCCCACTGTTGGGTAGGGACTGTCTCTATGTGTTGCCAATTTGTACTTCCCAAGCGCTTAGTACAGTGCTCTGCACATAGTAAGTGCTCAATAAATACGATTGATTAAGTGATTGATTGATTGATTGATTGAATGAATGAAGCACTTAAGTATGATAAAATTAGAAATCATGATCCTTGCCTTAAAGGATCAATAAATATCTATCAATCTATCTAGAGAGAGAGAGAGACAGAGAAAAAGAGAGAGAGAGGAAGTTAGATAGAGCTCTAGACAGTAAACTCATTAATGGTCAGGAGACATGTCTGCTAATTCTACTGTATTGTACTCTCCTAAGTGCTTAGGACAGTGCTCTGCACATAGTAAACACTCCATAGGTACTGCTCATAGGTAGTTAGATAGAGGACATATTGATAGTAGGTAGAAAGATAAATAGAAAAAAAGCTTTGTGGGTTTGGTCAGCAGTCCCAACACACTGTGCACCTGGGCCAGCTAAAGACATTTTACTGCCCTGAAGCAGGGAAACATTTATTGTCCCTCTCCTTTAGTGTTATATCATTACGCTACACAGTGTGCCCACTGTATAGCAAACTCACGTTAGAAGAAGGTTTGTTTAAATCCTGAACCTAGACCGCTTTCCGTGGACACTTTTGACCTACTGTTCCTCTTTGCTCCAGAACCAGTGCAATCCCCCAGCAATTCCCTGGTCCCATAGACATTACTTGCATAAGGCAAACATTTTATAGTTTTAACAACTGCCACCGTAAGGCCATTCCATTCAAAACTCCTGTCAAGCTGCAACCACCTCCATGATGATGTGCTTGAGGAAATTGCATCAGTGCCTTTTCAGTGTTTAACAGGTCCTGCTGTACCACACAAAGGTAATTTTTACTGTGACATCATTGCAGCACCTCATTTTTTTTTGCTTTTAACCTTTTATCTAATAATAATAATAATAATAGCATTTATTAAGCGCTTACTATGTGCAAAGCACTGTTCTAAGCGCTGGGGAGATTACAAGGTGATCAGGTTGTCCCCCGGGGGGCTCACAGTCTTAATCCCCATTTTACAGATGAGGTAACTGAGGCCCAGAGAAGTTAAGTGACTTGCCCAAAGTCACACAGCTGACAAGTGGCGGAGCCGGGATTTGAACCTCATGATTCTTTCAGTGATTTTGCTCAAAAAGAGACTTTCCTGTTTTCAGAAGATTACTCTGATCTGCCACTGCTGTCTCCCGATTTCAGATGAGATGCAGAATTATCTGAAGCTTTGTTTAAATGTATTTCCAATGCTTGCTTTCAGTTGACTAATTCCAGTCCACCATAAAGCATCATTTGGTTATCCTACTGTCATCCAGTTAACATGAGAACATAGCGCATGGATAGACTTGAAGGCAATAGTTAGTTTTACTTAATGTGGAACAAAATCTGTATGAAATCTAATGGCTTGTACAAATTAGCAGAAAAACTGTTAAAGCCCTTAGAGTTCTACCCCAAGCCTGTCTCCATTATCTGGGTGACATCAACTCAACTATCTGACTTATAGACAGCATTTCAGATTTTTCCACCTAAGATATCATACTCCCTACCACAATGGGAAATTTCAGGACACATTTTCAGGTAAATTGATGGCAAGGTGACTGAAAAGGCCAAAGTTGCCAAGTGCCAAAGCCTCTGTCTGGAAATCAAATGCATTTCTTCATAGTTATGATGGAAAATGTGCATGAAACAAAGCATGTGAAAAAGCGTGGACCTAGTGGAAAAAGCTAGGACCAAGGAGTCAGACGACCTTTGTTTTTTTCTGGATCTGCCAGTTACCTACTGTGTGACTTGGGGCAAGAGAGTTACCTCTTCACTGTTTCAATTTCCTCGTCTGTAAAGTCAAGATTAAATCCGATTTTCCTCAGAGTTTGAGTCTGTGTGGGAAAAGGATTGTCTAATTATCTCTATTCCACCTCAGCACTCAGTTCAGTTCTTGGGAACAAGAGTGAATGTTTAAAAAATACAACAATTACTGTTATATTATTGCTAGCTTTCGATCCTTGTATCATTAGCTAACTAGCCATGTTTCATTTGCTGTATTCACATAGAGACTAAATCCATGATCATTTTCCACCATTCTGAATCATTTTATCACCCCTCTCTGTCAGTCTTAAAATTGTTGCTTTCTTCACCCCTCTAATTGCTACATATCTTTCAGGGTTTGATGATCCTATTAATCACATTATGATAATACTAATAATAATGATAATAATAATGGTATTTGTTAAGCACTTCCTAACCGCCAGAGAGCTCCCTGAGGACACAGAGCTCTCTCTACTGAGCAGACTCAGCCGGGCCAAGTCATTGGCCAACCTACAGAGCCAGCCTTCTGCCTGCCCTCCTAGACTCTGACATTTCATCCCCTATCTGCTAAAGCCAAGAAGGAGCCATTTCTTCTTCTTCACCCTTTCCCGGCAGTAGGGCCCAATTCCTCAATGGAGAACACAGATCAGGATGAAGACTCATATTTTTACATCTTTGCAATCAACCACTGTCTACCTTCACACCAACACAGCTCCTGGTTTCTACTAAACACTGGCCTCTTCACTCTCAAGGACAAAAGGACCTGCACACAATTCAACCATTTCCTCAAGATATCAACCATCTCCTTAGGTTAAGTAATTATTTCTTTCAATTACCTCATCTACAATGCTGAAACTCCCCTGACCCCACTAAGACCTCCAATCCCAGCCCTCCAGTAAGCCCATCCCAGTCTTCTCTTCCCACCACACCCCTCCCTCCTCCTCCTCCACCCAACTCCTCCCCACCCTTTTCACTCTTCCCACCTGTTTCTCCAACCCCATGCCTCTCATCCTGTCCCTATGCCACCCCTTGCCCCCTTCCCCTGCGTCGGCCCCATCAATTAACTCCCATCCAACCCCTCCGCACCCGTTACAGTGACTCCTCACCCAGAACTCCCTGACACCCTCAACCAAATGAGGCCTGTGGAAACCCCGTTCCATCATGGGGAAGCTCCCCTTCATCCTTGACTGCTTCCTGATCAAGTCACTGCTCCTCCTCTCCAGCAGTGAAACCTGGCTCTCTCCTGTTGCCTCTCCAGATAGGGCCTGAACTTCATCCATTCCTCCATAGTCACTTGGAAAGGAGGAGGCATTGGCTTCCTTCTTACGCCCCAGTGCCACTTTCGAACCATTCCACCACCCCTATTCCTTTCTTTCCCTTGCTCCAAAACCCATATCATCCACCTCTACCATCGACTCCTGATATCTGTAATGGTCATCTGCCACATGTCCAGTCGCTTTGTACAGTGCCTGACATGTAGTAAACATTTAACAAATACCACCCCCCAGGTCCCATCACCAACTTTTATAACGATTTTGATCCCTTTTTACATTCCTTCTCTCTATCTCCATCACTACATTAATCCTTGTGGACTTCAATACCCACATAGATGTTCCTGATGACCCTTCTGCTGTCTATTTGGACTAAGCGCTTGGGAAGGACAAGTGGGAAGTACTTGTACCCTTCTATTCATTCATCCATTCATTCAATCGTATTTATTGAGCGCTTGGGAAGGACAAGTGCTCAGTTCCCCTCATGGGTTCAAATCCTGGCTCCGCCAATTGTCAGCTGTGTGACTTTGGGCAAGGCACTTAACTTCTCTGGGCCTCAGTTACCTCATCTGGAAAATGGGGATTAAAACTGTGAGCCCCCTGTGGGACAACCTGATCACCTTGTAACCTCCCCAGCGCTTAGAACAGTGCTTTGCACATAGCGCTTAACAAATGCCATTATTATTATTATCTGGAAAATGGGGATTAAGACTGTGAGCCCCACGTGGGACAACCTGATTATATTGTATCCTCCCCAGTGCTTATATCAGTGCTTCGCACATAGTAAGCACCTAACAAAAGCCATTGTTATTATTAAGTCACTTAACTTCTCTGAGCCTCAGTTACCTCATCTGGAAAATGGGGATTAAAACTGTGAGCCCCCCACGGGACAACCTGATCACCTTGTAACCTCCCCAGCTCTTAGAACAGTGCTTTGCACATAGTAAGTGCTTAACAAATGCCATTATTATTATTATTTTCTATCACTCCTCAACTCCAGTGATCTTCTGATCCACCCCACATCACACACTCACCGACTTGAATACACACTAGATCTCACTGTCTCTAGTCACTGAACACTCTCTCAGTTGGCTCCCGTGGCTTCAACTACCACCTCTATGTAGATGATACCCAAATATACATCTTCAGCCCTGATCTCTCTCCCTCTGCAGTCTCGCATTTCCTCCTGCCTTCAAGACATCTCTACTTGGATGTCCACCTGTCACCTCAAATTTAACATATCTAAAACAGAACTTATCTTTCCACCCAAACCTTGTCCTCTTCACATTCACATCACTATAGATGGCACCACCATCCTTCCTGTTTCACAAGCCCATAATCTTGCCATTGCCCTCGACTCCACTCTCTCAATTCCAACCACTTGTTCGATCCATCACTAAATCCTGTCCGTTCAACTTTTACAACATTGCTAAAATCTACCCTTTCCCATCCACCCAAACTGCTACCACATTAATCCAATCACTTATCCTGTCTCTCCTTGGTTATCATATCAACCTCCTTGCTGACCTTCCAGACTCCTGTGTCTCCCCACTCCAGTCCATATTTCACTCTGCCGCCTAGATCATTTTTCTACAAAAACATTCAGGCCATGTTTCCTCTCTCGTAAAGAACCCCTAGTAGTTGCCCATCCAACTTCGTACCAAACAGAAACTCCAAATCTTTGGCTTTAAAGCAATCAATTGCCTTGCTCCTTCCTATCTCATCTCACTTCTCTCCTACAACCCAACCTGAACACTTGGCTCCTGTAATGCTAAACTTCTCACTGTACCTCGATCTCATCTATCTTACCACCAACCTCTCATCCACCTTCCCTCCTTAAATCTGACAGACTGTCCCCTGCTTCTAAGCCATATTAAAGGCACATTACTTCCCAGGGGCTAAGCCCTCCTTTCCTTTCTATGTTGCCTACTTGCTCCCTTTATTCAACCCTCTCCCAGCCCCAGAACACTTATGTACATATCTGTAATTTATTTATATTAATGTCTGTCTCCTCCTCTAGACTATAAATTCTTACCTGTGGGCAGGGAATGTGTCTGCTATACTGAGATATTGTACTCTCCTAAACACTTAGTACATATGTGCTCTGCACATAGTAAACACTCAAATACAACTAACTGACTGACTGCCAGGCATTCATTCATTCATTCAATCATATTTATTGAGTGCTTACTGTGTGCAGAGCACTGTACTAAGCACTTGGGAAGTACAAGTTGGCAACATATAGAGATGGTCACTACCCAACAGTGGGCTTACAGTCTAGAAGGGGGAGACAGAGAACAAAACAAAACATATTAACAAAATAAAATAAGTAGAATAAATATGTACAAGTAAAATAAATAGAGTAATAAATAGGTGCAAACATATACATATATACAGCTGCTGTGGGGAAGGGAAGGAGGTAAGGCGGGGGAGATGGAGAGGGGGAGGAGGGGGAGAGGAAGGACGGGGCTCAGTCTGGGAGGGCCTCCTGGAGGAGGTAAGCTCTCAGTAGGGCCTTGAAGGGAGGCAGAGAGCTAGCTTGGCGGATGAGGGGAGGGAGGACATTCCAGGCCAGGGGGATGACGTGGGCCGGGGGTCGATGGCGGGACAGGCGAAAACGCGGCACGGTGAGGAGATCAGCGGCAGAGGAGAGGAGGGTGTGGGCTGGGCTGTAGAAGGAGAGAAGGGAGGTGAGGTAGGAGGGGGCGAGGTGATGGAGAGCCTAGAAGCCAAGGGTGAGGAGTTTCTGCCTGATGCGTAGGTTGATTGGTAGCTACTGGAGATTTTTGAGGAGTCATTGTACTAAGCACTGGGGTGGATACCAGCAAATCGGGTTTGCACTGTCTGTCCCACATAAGGCTCACAGCCTTAATTCCCACTTTACTCTTAAAGCAACTGAGGCACAGAGAAGTTTAGTGACTTTCCCAAGGTTACACAGCAGACTAAAGGTAGAATCAGGATTAGAACCCAGGTCATTCTGACTCCCAGGCTGTGCTCTATCCACTAGACCACAATGATCATCACTTGTATATGTTACTCTCATCTAGTGACATCCTTTTGCTTTCTCTAAATTTTGCTAAATGTTTCCTAACCCAGTGCCTTCCAGAACTTATGTCTACAAAAACAACTTTCATTTCACCACATAGGCTGTTCACCTTTTAACCCTTCCATTTATGTTTATTTTATATGCCATTCCACACACTTAAAATACTTTCCTAAGATCAATTTACCATTAAACTGTGTTTCCCAGTTTTTCTTGGAGTTAGAGGGGGAGGATTCTTTACCTTTAGGCTTAACTGCAAAAAGCACCCATCTGTCATTTATAAAATTTAATCCCACAGAGAATTCTAGAATTTCACATGAAAAATGCTTGCTGGAGCTACATGGGAAAAGGGCAGTTATAGAGTCGCTATTCCATTTTAACAACTCAAGAAAGAATTGCATTGGAATTAGTTCCTATTTCATAGGAAATCATGGGTCAGATGAATTCAGGATAAAGTGAATCAGTAAAAATAGCATCAAGAGAAGTGTGATTTTTATATTACTCATTTCCATCAAATTGAATTAGTGCTATATCATATTAGAACTCCTCTCCACTAATACAACATGGGAGTTACTATTATGATAACCTTTTTGTATTGTATTAGACAAAATGAAAACTCATCAGATTTGAAGGAACGGTGTTAATATAATAGAAAACTGCTAAGATGAGCAAAAGACCTCATAAAAACTTAAATATAAATCACTTGGCAATTTTCCCTCTTTGAATTCCTGTCTCGCCTAATAACTATAAGAAAAAAAGAGCACAGACTGGTCTTAGAGAACAGCCAGTATCTTCATTCATTCATTCAATTGTATTTATTGAGCGCTTACTGTGTGCAAAGCACCGTACTAAGCGTTTGGGAAGTACAAGTTGGCAACGTATAGAGACGGTCCCTACCCATCTTATCACAGTTTCTTGTCTTATGCTGTCGAGTCATCTCCAATTCAAAGTGGGTCCATGGACACATCTCCCCCAGAATGCCCCACCTCTATCTACAATCACTCTGGCAGTGTATCAGTAGAGTTTTCTTGGTAAAAATACAGAAGTGTTTTACCATAGATTTCTTCTGCACAGTAAACCTGAGTCTCCATCCTCGACTCTCTCCCATGCCATTGCTGTCAAGCAGAGGACTTTTGACGTGTAGCAGATTGCCTTCCACTTGCTAACCACTGCCCGAGCTAGGAATGGAATGGGTATGCCTCTGCTTGACTCTCCCTCCCATAGTCGAGACTGGAAATTGTTCTCCTCCAACTCCCTCCTGGACCACCTACAATCTGATTTCCATCCCCTTTACTCCATTGAAACCACCCTCTCAAAGGTCACCAATGACCTCCTTCTTCCCAAATCCAATGACTCTTACTCCACCCTAATCCTCCTTGATCTTTCAGCTGCCTTTGACACTGTGGATAATCCCCTTCTGCTTAATACGTTATCCAACCTTGGCATCCCTGACTCTGTCCTCTCCTGGTTATCTCTCTGGACATCCATTCTCAGTCTCCTTTGCAGACTTCTCCTCCCCCCTCCCATCCCCTAACTGTAGGGGTTCCTCAAGGGTCAGTTCTTGGTCCCCTTCTATTCTCCATCTACACTCACTCCCTTGGAGAATTCATTTGCTCCCACAGCTTCAACTACAGTCTCTCTGTGGATGATACCCAAGTCTATATCTCCTCCCCTTTTCTCTCTCCCTCCAGGCTCACACCTCCTCCTACCTTCAGGATATCTACTTGGAGGTCCTCCGCCACCTCAAATTCAACATGTCTAAAACAGAGCTCCTTATCTTCCCTCCCTAATCCTGTCCTCTCCTGAACTTTCTCACCACTGTAGATGGCACAACCACCCTTCCCATCTCAAGCCCGTAAACTTGGTGTCATCCTTGACACTGCTCTCTCATTCAACCCACATATCCAATCTTTCACCAAATCCTGTCAGTCTCACCTTCACAACATCACCAAGAACTACCCATTCCTCTCCATCCAAACTGCTGTCACATGGGTGCAGTCACTCATCCTATCCCGACTGGATTACTGCATCAGCCTCCTTGCTGACCTCGCAACCTCCTGCCTCTCCCCACACCAGTCCATACTTCACTCTGCTGCCCGGATTATCTTTCTACAGAAACGTTCAGGGCATGTCAACCCCCTCCTCAGAAATCTCCAGTGGTTGCTTATCCACCTCCATATCAAACAAAAAACTCCTCACTATTTGCTTTAAAGCTCTCCATCACCTTGCCTCCTCCTACCGCACTTCCCTTTTTTCCATCTATATCCTAGCCCTCACACTCTGCTGCTCTGGTCTAACCTTCTCACTCTCAATCTCACCTGTCTCACCACCGAACCCTGGCCCATGTCCTACCTCTGGCCTGGAACGCCCTCCCTCCTCAAATCCTCCAAACAGTCATTCTCCCCCACTTCAAAACCCTACTGAAGGAACACCTCCTCCAAGAAGCCTTCCCAGACTAAGCCCCACTTTTCCTTAGCTCCTACTCCCTCCCGCATCATGCTGACTCACTCCCTTTGCTCTCCCCTGATCCCTGCCCCACAGAACTTATGTATATATGCATATATCTATAATTCTATTTAAATTGATGTCCATTTACTTGTATTGATGTCTGTCTCCAGCCCCCTAGATTGTGAGCCCATTGTGGGCAGGGATTGTGTTTCTTCATTGTTGTATTGTAATTTCCAAGCACTTAGTAGAGTGGTCTGCACACAGTAAGTGCTCAATAAATACAATTGACTGAATGAATGATGAGTACTGCACATGGTCCAGGTGCAATCCTGAGAGAGTTATTATAGTCTCAGCAGAACAAAATTTTACTAGTTCAAATACATTTAACATCAGTGAATAACAATTCAATATATCTCTAGGGAAAGGAAATTCTTTTTGTATATTAAAGTTGTCAGATACCGATATTTAATTCCACCTGACTAATTTGTTCTGGCCTTCTTGCTTCCTTTTTATTCTAACAGTGGGAGTATCTAAACTCTTTGAGGACAGAGATTGTGTCTATCTTCTATTGTCATTTATTTCACCCAGTCTTTAGTAGAATTTGCTAGACACAACATTCAATAAATTTTAAGTGCAAACAGAACAATAATTCCCCAAATTCATATGAATTCTGAGTCAATGAAATACTGTCCTCATTTTAATCAGTTTCATCATTTGAAAGAATTACAATTTTGTGATGAAATAACCATCAGGACCTGAGGCACCTATTAATAGTCTAGCAACAAAGAGAATTGCATTAGTCCTTCCAAACCAAAATTCAAACACTTCTTATTTGTTATTGAATTAGATTGCATGCTTATGTGTTTCCTGAGCAAATAGCATTTGAATTTAATTTAAGCTTAATAAGATATGACTTCTTCCAAGATGGAACTCTCACAAAGAAATAAGTATAAGTTCCACAGGCCCTGTTTATCTGAGGATGTACACATGTCCATAAGTGCTACAGATGCATGAGAGGTTACCTTCCACGTGTTCAGATTATATGGTAGTGCTGAGATAGCAAACCAGGTAAAAATAGTTGTGGAGAGATGAGAGATAAATCAGGGAAGGCCTCCTCAAGGAGATGTGATTTCTGAAATGCTTAAGGCTCTCTCTGATGGATTGATTAAGATGAAGGAGAATGTGTCAGATGCAAAGGAGGAATGGGGTTTCAGGTGTAAGAGAAGTTGTGACATTACTGGGAATTTTCAGCCCTAAAGTCTGCTGAAAAGACCTCAGAATCACCATAGGAGGACTCTGACCCCAATCAACCTCTACTGGGTTCCACAGCCTGCCAGTTCTCCCATTATTTTAGTGCAGGCTTGAGGCTTTTCTACTCAGTGATCCACAAATACTTTTTTATGGTATTTTTTTAAGCACTGTTCTAAGCACTGGGGTAATCCTCTTCCTGCCACCACCCTTTTACTGAAGCCCCACAACTCCCCAGAGGTGAAGGGGTCATTGACCCCCAATGACCTACTACCCTTCTCCAAGGTCTGGCTGAAATAGTGATCCCTTCCCTTCCATGACTCCCTGATTGACATGTGGCCCAGAAACTGGAACTTCTCCTCTCATCTTACCACATAAAGACATCAAGATATGAGAGCTCCACAATGTTTCATAGTTTCTTAACTCAGTAACAATGAAAACAATTTCAGCTGAAACTCCCTTTTTCTGGAGTTAATACTTCCCTCCACTAGGAATCACATTCTCTGATCCTTCTCCTTCTTTCAGATTCTTCTCACCCTCGCTGAGTCATGTAGACAGAGGGTCTCCTCAGATTCTTTCTCCCCTACTCAATGAATGGCAGGAGGCTTCCTCCTCCAGAGTCATGGCCACAGGAATTAGAACCTCCAGGAATCTTCTTGATCTCTCCCTGTGACCTGTGTCCATCCAGGATCCACATCAAGATCCTCTATGTGTCCTGCTTTCCCAGGCACAAGATAACCCCCAGCTTAATCTTAAGATGGCCCAGCATCTTCCTCTCCAACGACCTGGTCCCACTACTTCCTCCCCAATCCTTCTCTCTGATTTGCCCAGCTGCATATTCCCTCCAGGTGGTGGAGGAAGGGAAGGGGTGCCACTTATTGACTCTCGAGGAACCCCTGTCTTTCCTAAGTGTGGGAGTTGGCCATTACAGAAGGCATTGAGCAAAGCAGAGGATTGTTTGTCTTGTCAGAATGTTCTCAGAGATTGCAGGGTGAGAGTATATGGGATATTTTCCCCAGACTACAGTAAAAGCTGCAGGGCTAAGAGTAGGATTTTACCAGGGTTGAATATGAGAGGAAGGTGGTGGAGACCTGGTGAAGGTGGTGTAAAACTGGTAGAGGTGGTAGAAAAGGTTGCAGCACTGAATGACCAGTAGCAGAAGAGGTCCATTATCATTCATTCAATCATATTTATTGAGCGCTTACAGTCTGCAGAGCACTGTACTATATGCTTGGGAAGTACAAGTTGGCAACATATAGAGATGGTCCCTACCCAACAACAGACTCACAGTCTAGAAGGGGGAGACAGACAACAAAACATGTGGACAGGTGTCAGGTCATCAGATTGAATAAAAACAAAGCTAGATGCACAGTATTACCAAAATAAATAGAATAGTAAATATGTACAAGTAAAATAGAGTAATAAATCTGTACAAACATATATGCAGGTGTTGTGAGGAGGGGAAGGAGGTAGGGCAGGTGGGAATGGGGAGGAGGAGAGAAAAAAGGGGGATCAGTCTGGGAATTATCATGGAATTTAGACTCTTTGTGGACAGGCAACATGTCTACAAAACCTGTCATATTGTACTCTCCAAAGAGCTTAGTACAGTGCTCTGCAGACAGTAAATGTCATTGACTGATTTAAGAACTTGTTATTCATCCTACCCTAAGCCTCACAGCACTTGTGTACATTTCCTTTTACCCTGCCATTTCTCCTATCTAATGCCTTTTAATGTCTCTCTCCCCCGTAGACTAGTGGGCAGGCTTTGTCAACTCTATTGTATTGTGCTCTCCCAAGAACTTATAGTACAGCACACTGCATACAGTAAATGCTCAATAAATTGATTCATTAATTGATTGACTGAATGACAATTATGTTGTTCCAGGGAGGGTTTCTTTCAGTGCTTAGTACAGTACTTGGCACATAGTAAGCACTTAAATATCATCATTATCATTATTATATCCAAAACTATTCTGAGAGGGAAGGGGAGAAGCAAGTAGAGGGGAGTCAGCACATGGGGGATGAGTCTCTGAAGTGGAGGTTTGAGATGAGCAGAAGTGTTTGGGAAACAGCCTTCCCGCTACTCTGCAACCTCCTCAGGTCTGGTACTCCCCTGCAGATGTCATACTGCTCTTTCAGTTGCCTAGAAACTTTGAAACTCCCCCACTAGTTAAAAATCACTGACTAGTGAGAGAAATCAAACAATAAATCCCACTTTGTGCAAGGAATGTACGTGCCAACTCTGTTGTATGTACTCTCCCAGCACACAGATGCTGAATATATTCAATTAATGGCTTAAAGGAAGTTATAAAAGGAAGGCTTCTTTGAGAAGATATCATTTGTAGAGTGTTGAAGGTGGGGAGAGTGGTGGTCTGTTAGATGTAAAGGGAGCAGGATTTCCAGGGAAGAAGGTTGTGGGGCAGGGGGGAGAGAGAGAGGGAGAGAGAGAGAGAGACTAGCAAAGGGAAGGAATACTTTCGCCAAAGCTACATTAAAATTTGTCCTTAGTACAATGCTCTGCAAATAGTAAGTGCTCAATAATTTTCATTTATGATGATAAATCAATGGAATTTATGTAGTACTTGCCATGCATAACACTGCATATAGATGCTTGAGAAAATGCCTGGTAGAAACGATCCCTTCCCACAAAACACAAAAAGACAGAAAAATAAATCACCAATGAGGGAAACAACAGAGTATAAGGATATTTACATAAATTTCCAGTGGGTTAGGGGGAGAATGAATATCAGAGTGCTAGGGAGTATTAGTCCAAGTCTTTAGATGACACAGGCAAGAGAATAGGATGGGGAGATTTGAACCCACATATTCAATCTGTCATGAAATCCTGTTGGCTTAACCTTCACAGTATCACTAAAATCCACCCTTTCTTCTCCATCCAAATTGCTACCACGTTAATCAGCGTGACTCAGTGGAAAGAGCCTGGGCTTGGGAGTCAGAGGTCATGGGTTCTAATCCCGGCTTCACCACTTATCAGCTATGTGACTTTGGGCAAGTCACTTCACTTATCTGGGCCTCATCTGTAAAATGGGGATTAAGACTATGAGCCCCAGGTGGGACAACCTGATCACCGTATATCTACTCCAGCTCTTAGAACAGTGCTTGGCACACAGTAAGTGCTTAACAAATACCATCACTATTAATCCGACACATCCTATCCTTGATTATTACATCAGTTTCCTTGCTGACCTTCCTGCTTCTCCCCTCTCCGGTTCACTCTGTTGCCCAGATCATTTTTTATAAAAGCATTCAGTCCCTGTTTCTCCACACTTATCAAGAACTTCCAGTAGTTGCCCGTCCACCTCCACATCAAGCAGAAACCCTTTACCATTGTTTTTGAAGCTCCCAATTATCTTGCCCCTTCCTATTCTACCTCCCTGACTTCCTAATATAAAACCAGCCCACACACTTTGCATCTCTAATGCCAATCTACTTACTGTACTTTGATCTCATGTATCTCTCTATTGACCTCTTGCCCAATCCTGCCTGTAGCCTGGAATGCCCTTTTTCCTCTTTGTCTATTTTCCCCACGTTCAAACCTTTATTAAAAACACATCTCCTCCAAGAGCCCCTATTTCTTCTTGTCGCACTCTCTTCTGCATCAGCCTTGCACTAGGATTTCCACTCTTTATTCACCCTTCCCCCAGCCCTATTGCACTTGTACACATATCCATAACATTTATATTAATATCTGTCTTCCCCTATAAACTCTAAACTCATTGTAGGCAGGGGACAACATGTCTACCAACTCCATTTTATTGTACTATCCCAAGTGTTAGTACAAATGGCAGTAGCATGATTCTATGACAGCTTGATGAAATCACTTTGATTTACTTTCAACTTCTCAGGTTTGTGGATTCACATATCAGGTAGGTAAGCTCTCTCCGTATATGCTCCCTCACTGTGCCCTCCCACTCCTGGAGTTACTTCTAGTCTTATCCTTACTTTTTGCAACCCCAAAATCATCCTCCAATGCCCTGAGGACCAAACCAGATTTTTTAAATTTTGAAAATATTTCTATTTCTTCTAACTTATTGACCTTGAACCATGTCATTACCACCACAGCCACCCACTCCTTCCAGCCCCTAGTTTCTGGAACTACTAAATCCTAGGGTATAGGGACAGATGGTGGTGGAATGGAGAAGACTACAAGCTCACTGTGGGCAGGAAACATGCCTATCAACTCTATCACACTCTCCAAAGTGCTTACTTAGTACAGTGCTCAATAAATGCCATTGATTGAAAGGGTAGGTTCTGTCCCCTTCCAGCTTCTTCCCCTGCTGCATCTTTTGTTACCACCCCCTGACATCTGCTGCCGTTACTACACCAACTGACAACACCATACGGGTCACTACGATTAGTGACATCAACATTCTATTCTCACTGATTTTGTCAACAAATATTGATACCCTTGCTCTACTCAGACAGTGGCATGGTATCTTTCAAACACCACTGACCCACTCGAGTAACTGTCTATGTCAGTAGCCATTACCGAAGTCTACAAAAGATCCTTTTCATTGGTCCCACATACCATGGTGTCTCATCCAGACATAATCCAATAGATGGACTCCTTTGCAGTGAAGGTTTGCATCTTTTATATCCTAGGGAATCCAAACACCCCAAAGCCTCCCAAACTCTTCCCATGCATGTTCCCTTTCTAATAGTAAGCAGTTCCAGAGATGACCAAACTATCTCTCCTTCCCCTTCCAACACAATCTGGCTGCTCTTCCTTATTCCACTATTAGCACAGGTGTCAAATAGCCCACTGGACCACAGGTAACAATACTCCTAGTTAGTTTTGGGGTACACTGGGGCTATAGCTGTAATAATAGCAGCAGCCAGAGGACTGACATCAGCTGCCCTATCTCCATCCTGCCCCATTCCGGACTTATCATCAAATTTTGGAAGGTCCAATCAATGTGTGAATGATATTTCTTTAAACACTTATTGTTTACAGAGTACTGAACTAAGCTCTTGGGAGGAACCAGTAGATTGGCCAAACATGTTCCTTTTCCTTAGGAGGTTATAAGGCATCAGTGCAAATTGGGGAAGTTGCAGGAGAAATGTGATAGAAATGATCTATAAAGAATTGTTGTACATAGATGACTGTGTCTTGGTGCACACACCCAAGAAGACATGGAAATGAATTAAAATTTGCTTAATCTAATTAGGTAAATGTACAGCCTAGTCAAGGAAGAGGGAAGACTGTGGTGAAACTCAAAATTTGGAGATGAGTTTAAAGAAGCATGAAAGCTAGTGGCAACTCAGAGTAGGAAGGGTTAAGCACTTACTCTGTCAATTTCTGAACTAAACTGTGGAGTAGATACAAGATAATCAGGTCAGACACGAACTCCTACTAGGGAGTGTAAGCTCCTTGTAGACAAGGAACATGTTTACCAACTCTGTCGTAGTGTACTCTAGTTCAGTGGTCTGCACACAGTGAGAACTCAATAAATACCATTGATTCATACGGTCCCTGCCTGACTTGAGGTTCAGAGTCTAAGTAGGAGGAACAGGTATTTAATCCCCATTTACAGATGAGGAAACTGAGGCACAGGAAAGTTAAATGACTAACCCAAGGTCAGCCAGCTGCAAGTGTCAGAGTGGGAATTAGAAGCCAGGTGTTCTCATTCTCAGACATATGCTCTTTCTACATACCTTCTCATAGAACAGAAAGGGGTTCAGGGGTGGGCAAGGACAAAGCCAGCAGTCTTCCTGTTTCACCACACAGCGCAGTGAAAACACTGCACTGTATCTGATTTATCTTTTATTCTCTATTTCTCTTTATTCCTATTTTTTCTTCTTACCTGTGTGTAACATCACTGTATTGAGCCATGTGGGTGGCTGACTCATCTTCAAATATGAAGGACAATATCCGACTTATATTTGTTCAAATGTATGCGTATTTATTCCATCAAGTCCAGATACTCATCCCAGACTGAGGGGTGATGACAACCTTTGTGCAGTAACTGCACAATCCAGAGGCCAGTAGATTAATTCCTTTCTATTTTACCCTCTGGATTGGGTGTTCTACTTTTCAGTTCATCATAAATCAGTCATAAATCATAAATATGTACAAATATATACAAGTGCTGTGGGGAGGGGAAAGAGGTTGGGCGGGGGGGGTGATGGGGAGGAGGAGAAAAACAAGGGAACTCAGTCTGGGAAGGCCTCCTGGAGGAGGTGAGCTCTCAGTAGGGCTACATACACAATCTTCACTCCCTGAAACAGACTGTGAGCCCGCTGTTGGGTAGGGACCGTCTCCATATGTTACCAACTTGTACTTCCCAAGAGCTTAGTACAGTGCTCTGCACACAGTAAGCACTCAATAAATATGATTGAATGAATGAATATATATATATATATATATATATATATATATATATATAACACACACACACACAAAGGTACACACATTCTTATTTGCATGTACAGTATTCTATACTCTTAAAGAAACCCATGCAAAATCATAATGTATAATCCATGTTATAATTCTTAAAGGTTCTTACATGAATGTTTATAAATGAATGACTGGTTTTAGGAAGCAGACATTAAAATAATGGATAAAAAGTGACAAAAGGTAAATGTCCCAATAGAACAATGCAAAGTTGTCATATATTTTCTGTGAACATGTGTAAGCATTCAATGTAAAAAAATGGTATCATTGATAACCATTCCCTTTTCAGATTGCTAAAGAAAAAAAAAGATAAGGATTGTTTGGAAAAGGATTACAGAAATGAAGTAGGGGAGCAGCATAGGGACGGTAATTAGATGGCCTCATCTAGAGAAAATAAATATCTCAATGGATCAAATATGGAGGAAATTTTATTCCTCTTTATTCTTGAATTTCAAAAACTGAAGATCTAATAGTGAACCTCTAACATTCAAGATGTCCTGCTACGGGAGTCATTGAAAAACATGTTCTGCGTCCTAAGTGAGAACAGTTGAATTGATTGCTTTTTGTCATTGATTTTACTGCTAGTCAACCTTTCAGCTCTCTATGTTAGAAAAAAGCCTTCAGAGACAGACTAGTGGAAAGAAAATTGACAGTGAAATAGCTGCCATACATATATGACCTAAAAATGTAAGCAAAGTCACCCAGGAAACCATCTAATGTGATTGGTATGGGTTATATTTGCATAAAAATCAGAGCCAGGAATTCAACACGATTAAATACATGCCCATAAGGACATAAGTAGACAGATGAGAAGAAAAGAAGCACAAATCTTCAAGCAGATCAAGTGATCAAGGATTTAGATGAAGGACAGGAATTCAGGATAAAATTGGCAATGGTAGTCACAGGACTAAATGAGCTATGCTGGAAAAATCAAACTTAAATATATCAGGAACTAATTTTCAAATCCAAAGCAGCAGAAACCCTCTTATTGGTTCATATTTGTCAGTTAATTATTTACCTGGAAAATTTCCTGTCAATCAATGAAATTATGTGAAAAATGTTATTTCCTTGGATTGAAAGAGTTGTTATAATAACAATAATTATTATAATAATAATGGTATTTGTTAAGCACTTACTATGTGCCAAGTACTGTTCTAAGCTCTAGGGAAGATACAAGGTAATCAGGTTGTCCCATGTGAGGCTCACAGTTTAATCTCCATTTTACAGATGAGGTAACTGAGGCACAGAGAAGTTGTGACTTTCATTCATTCATTCAGTCATATTTATTGAGTGCTTACTGTGTGCAGAGCACTGTATTAAGCACTTGAGACTTGCCCAAAGTTGCACAGCTGGCAAGTGGGGGATCAGGGATTAGAACCCATGACCTATGACTCCCAAGCCCATGCTTTTTCCACTAAACTATGCTGCTTCTGTTATGTTGTTCCTAAACCCTAGTGACCCAGATTGACCTTCAATATAAGTAAGCCAGGTCAAGAAACCTTCAAGATCCACAGAAAGCTCTTAAAGCAGTAGTATTACTTTACTTACAAAATCCTCATTGCCTAAAATGCTAAAGGTACTGGGAAAACTTCAGCCCATTCTTTACAGGTAATGTTACATAGCTAGAAAACAGTAAAAAATGATGAAAAAATAGTTCTCCACATGAAACATCCAATAGAATAAAAGATGGAGCTTCTTTATGTCTAGATCTTCACCAAGCTTCTTTGCCAGGAGAGCAAACTCTCTGCCATTTCCTGCTGCTCATTTTTGTCTGACTGCTAGAGTGGTCTCCCAACAGTCCAGTGCTGTCACATTACTTGTGGGTTACTATGTCTTTAAAGTGTTTTTTCTGCCAGTTGGGATTGAGTAGGTCCTTAAGGGTGGGAATCAGTCTACCAACTCTATTGTACAGTACTCTCCCAAATGTTTAGTACAGTGCTCTCCTCACACAGTAAGTGCTCAATAAACATGAATGATAGATTGACTGATCATCTATCCTATCAGTTCTCCTGATTGGGTATCCCGTTGTCCTCTGTTCTTATCTCATGTCTTACCCACCAGAGATGGAAACAATTTTGTGAACCAGCCTTTCCATGTTGACTGTGCTTATAATACAGCCTATTTGTCTCAGGCATTGTCAGAATTTCACCTTGTCCCCACAATCCAACAAATTGTTCAAAATGGATTTAAGTATCCCTGTTTAGCTATGTCTCTGTGGGACTCCATAAAAACACTTAACTGTTGCTGCCACCAGCCCTGGCAGCAGCCACAGCCATGAAAAAATGGAGAACACCTGGATCTGAAGGGATTCCTGTTAAGAACTACAAGCAAGGAGGGGACATATTGCATTACACTTAACCTTACTTATTCCTCTTTATTTCTGAATTTCAAAAACAGAAGATCGAATAGTGAACCTCTATCTAACACTCATGATGTCCTCCTACGGGACTCGTTAAAAAACATGTTCTGCATACTAGGTGACTCTGCATACTAAGTGACACTTACAGGCCAATGAGGAAATACCACAGGAACTCAAAGACACCTGCCATCATCAACTTCTTAAAGAAGAAAGTCCAAAGATAGATTCTAACAATTATACAGGGATCTCATTATTATCTTTGCCAGGAAGATCCTAGCCAGAATACACCTGAACCAATTACTAAAGAACATAAATCAAAATCAATCATATATATTAAGTACTTACTGTGTGCAGAGAATCTACTAAGATCTTGGGAGAGTATGATGTAACAGAGTTGGTAGACATGTTCCCTGCTCAAAGTGAGTTTATATTCTAGAGGGAGAAACAATGGAGCTAGGGTAGAGGTGAATGAAGGGAGCAAATCTTAAAGTAAGGGTGACGCAGAAGGGAATGGGGGAAGAACAAATAGGGGCCTAGTTCATTCATTCAATCATATTTATTGAGCACTTACTGTGTGCAGAACACTGTACTAAGCGCTTGGGAAGTACAAGTTGGCAACATATAGAGATGGTCTCTACCCAATAGTGGGCTCACAGTTAGGAAAGGCCCCATGAAGGAAATATGTTTTTAATAATACTTTGAAGGTAGGGAGGGCAAACATCAATTGGATATGAAAAGGGATCGGATTCTAGGTCAGAGGCAGAATATGGACAAAAGGATGACAAAGGGATAGATGAGATTGAGGTACAGTGAGTAGGTTGGCATTAGAGAAGTGATTGTCTGGGTTGTAGTAGGAAAACAGTAAGGTAAGGTTGAAGGGAGTAATGTGATTGAGTACTTTCAAACTGATAAGGATTTTTTTTTATATGGTGGTGTATGAGCAATCACTGGAGGTTCTTGAGGGATGGGGAAACATGAACTGAACAGTTTTGTAGAAATTGAGCTGGGCAGTAGAGTACCTTACTCCTACCACATTAATACAATCACTCATCCTATCCTGCCTGGGTTACTGCATCAGACTCCTTGCCAACCTCCCAGCCTTCTGTCTCTCCCCACTCCAGTCCATACTTCACTATGCTGCCTGGATCATTTTTCTACAAAATTGTAGAGGATGCTTGTTTTCCAATAGTCCCATTCATTGCTCTTATCCACTGGTCTGTTGATCTCTGCCTCATGGCTCAATCTGCCATCTTGAAGCCAGGTGGCGAGTGGCACCCCCAAAATCCCAAGGCACTGGGGAAAAATGGGACACTAAGGATTAATCCCAAACTGTGAAAGGGTAATTGTTGGAGGTGTCCTGCAGTGGCAAGGGCATCAGGATCTGCAGCGGGCTACATTCTGGGGCTGCGGGTCATGCCGCAACCCCTTGGTGTTGGTGTGTGAGTGTGTGTGTGTGTGTCTGTGGGAAGAGGATGTCAGTGCTGAGCTCCTAGAGCTGGTCACACAGCAGAAGTGGGCCCTGTGACTGGTTGGGGTTCAGAAGTAGTGAGCACAGGTATCTTCTATACTGTAAGTTCTTTGGGGACAGGGAATGTGTCTGTTTAATACTGTTTACTACTGTGCTTTGCACACAGTAAGTGCTCTATAAATGATGGAATGAATGAACACCCCTGCTGCACATCATAGGGGTGCTACAAAGTGGTGGCAGCTCCGGCCCTGGGCAGGTGCCAAAGACAAGAAAGGACAGTGGAGGGGAGAGGCAACGACAGTAGGTCAGGACCCCACCGTGCACTGTCGGGCCACCTTGGACTGCGGGGGCACAATGTGGCTTGAAAATCTCTCCCTAAAGAGTGGAGTTCAACCCAGACCATGGTTTGGGCTCAGGGAGGGGAAGGAACAGTGGGGAAAAACCACTGCAGCAAAGGCTCTTTGGGTTTACTAGGAACAGCTTGGGGATGCCCTGAGGTAGCAAAGACTCTATGCACAGGTCTCTATGTTAGAGAACATGTGGGGCTCACCTCTCTGTCCCACAACCCAAGCCTGAGGAGAGCAAAGGTTACAAAAGGAAATATAAACTTGGGATATATGGAGAAAGTTAAACTCCTTTGTAACTGTTGTTAAGAGATTGTAAAGCCTAGGACAGATGATTCTAAATGATTTCTGTTATTGTCATGATAAATAAGTGATATTTTTAATGTTTTATGCCTTAAATGTAAAACCAGCTATATCCAGTGTTTTGTTCTTAAGCGGAAAGAGACACAGGTAATCATATGTTCTATGAGATAAATTTCCAAGCTATTTACTCCCGTGACTAGTGTACTGAATATGAACCGAAGCTAGCCTACATTATGGATCAGGTTCTTGACACTTTTTTATATTCCATCACCACAGATCATGAGACTGAATGATAGATATTCAAGATCACCATATACAATGTGCTTGCCAGTGTTCTTGGCTTTTCCAAGAACTATCACCAAGGTAGGTTTTAAAAGAACACAATCACAAAGTTAAGTAGCTGCTGAGACCATGTGTTAATAATAAATGTGGTATTTGTTAAGAGCTTACTATGTGCCAGGCACTGTGCTAAGCACTGGGGGTGGATACAAGCATATCGGGTTGGACACAGTCTCTGTCCTATGTGGAGCTCACGGTCTCAATCCCGATTTTGCAGATGAGGTAACAAACAGAGAAGTGAAGTTACTGACCCAAGGTCCCACAGCAGACAAGTGGCAGATCAGGGATTAAAATCCATGCCCTTCTGCTTCCCAAGACCATGTTCTATCCATTATGCCATGCTGCTTCTTGCCACACATAATCAACAACAGGTATCCAGCTTCAAAAGGAATGACATACCATCACACAAAAGCTGATGTAGGCACAACATCAAATGAAGGAGCAGGAATTGTTGGTGAAAACGGCACACGTGGCAACAGTTGACCATAAGGATGGAGGAAGAAATTTGGAGACTTTTGTGCAGCCTACTGACCAAGGTCCAGTGGCACCCATCCCTTCTCAAATGCTAAGAAGTCCCCAGAGCTTACTGATCATGCTGCTGTGTCCTTAACATTTACTGATTGTAGTAAACACTTGGCAAAGTACAGTAGAATTAGCATTCATGATTTCAAACATCAGGTTGCTTACCTGGGGACATAGCCACTTAAATAAATTACAGATAGGAGGAAGTAATGATCTACATAAGATATGTACATAAGCACAATGTTTGTGAGTTATTAAGCTCTCAGGTGGCATGGAAGAACAGAAGTGGCAATTCAGAGAAACTGGAAGTTGAAATATTGCAAGTGTCTGGACAAGCATTCAAAAAAGGGATGGATCTTGGATATGTTGTGGAAGAAAATCTGCAGAACTTGTGAAAAGAAAAATGAGAGTACTGAATGAAATGGAGGAGTCAGAGATAATACTCAGGTCTCTGGCTTTGGAGATGGGGAAGTTGGTAGTGTAAGTTAACTCTGATGCGAAAGTTAGGTAAAACAAAGAATTTGGGATGATATTCAATCTGGGGTATATGGGGCTAGTGGTGTTGGTGAGATATCCATAAAGATGTATTT
The DNA here is from genome assembly GCF_015852505.1 of Tachyglossus aculeatus. Taxonomy (NCBI): domain Eukaryota; kingdom Metazoa; phylum Chordata; class Mammalia; order Monotremata; family Tachyglossidae; genus Tachyglossus; species Tachyglossus aculeatus. The sequence continues at coordinate 118,794,761 of NC_052067.1, forward strand.
TGGAGGCAGGAGGAGAAGTGAAACTACAGGGTAAGATAGAGCTTAGGGCTCTCAAGGTTGATTTGGTAGCTTTGCATAGAAGTAATAATCAAGGCTGAAGGAGTGGATGGCACCCCAAGGAGGTGAGTGACTGTAAAATGCATAGAGATGGAACACAGAACATATCCTTAAGGATACTCACAATTAGAAGATGGGAGTCACAGGAAATGTCAGTGAAGAGATGGAAAAAGAAGCAGCTTGTCCTAGTGGAAAAAGCACTGACCTGGTTGTCAGAGGACCTGGGTTCTAATCCCAGCTCCACCACTTGCCTGTGTAACACTTGCCTGTGTGACCTTGGGGAAGACACTTAATTTATTTGTGACTCAGTTTCCTCAACTGTTAAATGGGGATTCAATACCTGCTCTCCATCTTACTTTGATGATGATGATGAAGGTACTTGTGAAGCGCTTACTATGTGCCGAGCACTGTTCTAAGCACTGAGGTAGATACAGGGTAATCAGGTTGTCCCATGTGGGGCTCACAGTCTTAATCCCCCATTTTACAGATGAGGTAACTGAGGCACCAAGAAGTGACTTGCCCAAAGTCATACTGCTGACAAGGGCGGAGCCTAGATTAGAACCCATGATCTCTGACTCCCAAGCACATGCTCTTTCCACTAAGTCATGCTGATTTTGACCTCTATGTAGTACAGGGCTGTGTCCAACCTGATTATCTTTTATATGTCTCAGTGCTTAGAATAAGTGTTCCATCTCTACATGAAGTTCAAAAGCTCTCAATCATCTTGTCTCCTCCTATATGACCTCACTGATTTCCTACTACAATCTGCAGCATGATATTTGTTCTTCTAAACATGAACCTGTTCACTGTACATCTATTTCATTCACCATGCCGCCTACCCTTTGCCCAAGTCTAGATTCCAGCCTGGTGCTTTTCCCCCCTTCATATGACACACCACCTCTCTCCCCACCCTCAAAGCCTCACTGAAATCATCCTCCTCCAAGAGGCCTTCCCTGACTAAGCCCTCATTTCCTCTATTCCCTCTGCCTTCTATGTTTCCCCGGCACTTGGACTGTACCCTTTAACTACTTGATAGTCACTCCATGTTCAACTCAACAGGATATATATTTACTTTATTTATATGACTGTCTCCCCCACTAGTCTACAAGCCACAAAAAAAGAGAGTCAGACATGGTCTTATTTGCCTTCATTTGTGTCAAGGAAGGATGTCAAGAAGGAGCTGTGACCCAGAACTCTGACTGGTGTTCCAGTGAAAAGTAACTACAGGATAGTACACCACAAAGTCACTTAAATGTTATGGATGGCTGGGAGTGCATTCATTCAATCGTATTTATTGAGCGCTTACTGTGTGCAGAGCACTGTACTAAGCTCTTGGGAAGTACAAATTGGCAACATATACAGACAGTCCCTACCCAACAATGGGCTCAAAGTCTAGAAGGGGGAGACAGATGCTGAGGTGGTACAAATGGTGATAGTTGCAAGGATTTTACCTCTAAGAAGAAAAGATAATTGTGGAAAGTCTTTTGGGAGAGTTTGGGTTTTCAGAAAGTTCTGTAAAATGAAAAGGGCTGTGGTCTGGTGGATTTAAAGGGGAAAAGAGTGCCTGGCAGGTGAAATAAAACACTGATATTTATGTTTTCACAAAAACACACATTAGAATTTTGCTGATGAGTATTTCTCTGCCTCTGAGTCAACAATAAATTTAAAAAATGAACATTACTTTGGAGAAAATTAGGATACCATGTAATATAAAAGTGAATGACTGCGTACTGCTTGCCTACTACTTTCTGGTTTGAAGTTCATATTTCTGCCTTTTTGCATATAGTGGGACAAAATGAAGTTCAGTTTTTTGTGTGATTAAAGACATAGCTGCTACATATTACTAAACTGCCTTAACTGACACATCTCCCCCTCAACACAAGGATACGGTAATTCTTTCACCCAATCATAGACCACAGAGATAATAAAAATGTCTTTAAAATTTAGTTTTTAAATTGTTATCATCATCATAACACTGCATATTTTACATCATTAAAAATTGAGGTAATCAAAATGATAGGAATTCACGTCATGGAAAAAAAGATAATTTTTTTCAAAAAAATATGTAAATTCACTAATTTTTCATTATTGACATGGGCACTACTGAGCCATATAGTCACATGCTTTTGTGTGTTGTAAATTAAATACATTAAAGAAATCTGGTATATATCTTCAATTTTGCAAAAGTTAATCTCCATGATTCATGATGAATATACATTTTGTATAGGGGGAGCAGTTTAGAAATACGAATATCACATCAGTGGTTAATAATAATTGTGACATTTTTAAGCACTTAAATGTGCCAAGCACTGCATAATCACATTCCTTCTCAACTACAGCATCAGCTCTTTGATGTTGTACATTGTCCAAAAATGCAAGGACAGACAATGGTAAGAAAAACTAAATGAAGTCTAGTTTGCCTTTAAAAAAGATATTGATTCCAGGTGTCCATCCAAGCTAGGGATGGGATGGAGTGTCCCATTAAGAATAATGGATGAACTTATTTCTGAAACTTCAAGACCAATACTGAAACACCTTAATCGGCTTTCTCCCTCCTACCTTGTGTTGGTGACCTCCTACTACACTCCAACCCACTCAGTTTGCTCTTCCAAGCCAAGCTGCTCACTGTGCCTTTATCTCATCAGTCTCACTGATGAACCCTTGCTCCTATCCCTCCTCTAGCCTGTAACTTTCTTCCCTTCATATCCAGCAGACCATCATTCTCCCAATCTTCAAAACATTCTAAAAATCACACCTTCTCCAAGTGTACTTCCATGACTGCCCTCTCATTTTCCCAGCTATTCACCATCACTTCTGCTTTACCTACATACTTGGAGTCATGCTCCTTAGCACTTTATCATCCCAACCCAGTTCCACATCAATTATGTAATTTTTGTTTAAGAGTCATTTTAGTCATTATTTTAGTATTTATCTGCCTACCTACACAGTGAGCTCATTGAGAGAAGGGATCCTGGCTACCAACTCTTTTGTATTTTTGTACTCTCCCAAATGCTTAGTACAGTGTTTTTCACACAGTAAGTGCTAAATAATACCATTCATTGATTGACTGAACATGTTCAAAGGAATTATTTAAGGTACTAGTGATTAACAGAGTGTCTCTCACATTCTTGTCTCACTGTCACTCATGGTCCTACTTACCCAAGGAGGGAAACATTGCAAAGTGCAATGTTTGCTTGTTCTGAGTTTTTTTTTATGTGAAGGACCCACTTGAGGCTGAAGGGACCAGACCATACTACCAATGTTACTCCATAGTGCTGTAATTCAACAAGAACTTTCCTGTTGCTACTCTTGTTAATTATTTGACAGGATTCTGCTTTGGTCTTACCCAATGCATGGAGTTCCCTAGCTGGTTCTTCAGTCTAAAATATTCACCACAGCTCTCAGACCCCTGGGCAGGCATTCCTTTGGATCCACAGCCCCATCTAGGACCCAGCCTCCTGATTCCAAAAACTGGGCTCCTTACACTGGAAAACAGCAAGGCAAAAGATTGATTTTAAAAAAATCTTTTTATGGACCATTCACTTTTGAAGTACCTATGTAATAAGCTTATCATGAAGAAAAGCATGATCTAATGGAAAGAGCATTGACCTGGGTTTTAATCTTGATTCCATCACTTCCCTCCTGCATGACCTTGGATGAGTCACTTAATTTCTCTGTGCCTCAATTTCCTCATCTGTAAAATTGGGACTAGGGCTAAGCCCCATGTGGGATATGGATTATGTCCATGCTTGTATTTTGTATTTACCCCAGGGCTTAGTACAGTGTCTGGCACACAGTAAGCACTTATCAAATACATAGAAAAGAAAAGTTTCCTCCCTTACCTCTTTTATACTTCTGAAGTGCTCAATACCTCATTCTTTCAATCTTATTTATTGAGTGTTTACTGTGTGCAAAGCACTGTTCTAAGGTTAGTCAGTGCTCTATTAGTGATTAATTGAGCAAATGGCAAGAAAAAATCACAAACAATGACGCCTTGTAACATCCAATGGGCACTCCTGTTTTGTAGGCAGAGATTTTTAAACTCTTTTTCTAATGTCCATAACATCAATCTATTACTGCCTTCTGAAATCAGGGGCCTCCATTTTTGATTATCTGGGCAGCTTCATTTACGATCTTTAACCATGAATTAGAATGATGATCAGGTGCATAAAGATGAATAATTTAAGGCACAAAATGCCAAAGAAATTTTCAGTGGCTTTTGGAGAAAAACTAGATCAAAATGTAACAAAGCCATCAGAAAAGTATGTGAATTTTCCAAATAGAATGATCTTATAGCAAGAACTGCATTTGCTGTGAGAAATCACTTCTGTATTGTGCAGTATTAGCATTAAAGAGATGCAGCTAGAAAATATATGTTCACTTCCATAAAAGCAGCAAAATACATGCTAAAGAATGTAGTTCCCAATTGCAAAATGTTTTCTGCAGAGTAAGCTGATATGTTTACTGGGCAGCTGAAAATAGATGGCTTCTTTTCATAGAAAAATACTAATTTTCAGAAACTGTTTTGACAGTGTACTATTTAATGGAGAGAATTATGCTATCCTTATTTTAGAGACAGAATCTTCAAGGATGTATGTTGAAGTACAACAAAATTTGGAGCATTTACTGGGGAATGCTGGACAAGTGGAGATGAAAATGACCTCTGCTGTATCTTTATGCACTTCTTCATTAATAGGAGACATGGGACTCTAATTCTATTGGAATAAATACCAGCTAATCAGTTATATTTTCCAGTCATACTGATGCACTTTAAAATGTCCACTAAATCTTAAAGTTGAATTCATCTCTGAACAACATTGATGGCATTTGACATGTTAAACTACATCCAGGTTTAAAATTAAAGGAAGGTCTGGAACACACACAATTTAGATTGTGTTTTGCCATAAATTGATTGGGACTGAAAATTTAAAACAACTTCATTGCCTTATCCCTTTTTGTCTCTGTGTCAAGTTGAGGTACTGTATGAAATCATGAAGAGTTGACCAGATAAAAACCATAATTGTTTTGTAAATTTCAATCAGGTTCCCTCTTGAACTTCATCTATACATAATTGAGAATCATAACATTTTCCTTTAATTTTAAAGTTTCTCTATCCTCCTGATCATCTTGGTTGCCGCTCTATCACCTTCACATCTGTTTTACTTTTCCTAAGCAGTAGTAATGAGAAATGCCCACGTTATAATCTTTGTTTCATAACCCCTTCCTAATGATGTTCAGCAATGTATTGATCTTTTTTATTAAAGGGATAGTTACCAAAGTCCTGGCCACAGAATACTGAATAAAAAAGGGACTTGAGTGGCAAATGGTGGTTTGTCTAAATCCAGGGCTACTACACATCTCAGAAGGGCACAGACAGGCCAACATATGATTCATAGAACAGACAGTATCTATCCTAAATATCTTAATGGAGTCTAATCCCAGCTCCACCACCTATCTCCTGTGTGACACTGGGTAAGTCTCTCAACTTCTCTGTGCCTCAGTTCCCTCATCTGTAAAATAGGGGTTAAGACTGTGAGCCCTATGTGGGACAGGGACTGTGTCCAACCAGATTATCTTGTATCTATCCCAGCCATTAGAACAGTGCCTGGCATATATAAGTGCTTTACAAATACCATAATAATAATAATAATTATTATTAATCATTCACTTGCCTAAGACACAACACTTGGTTAAACAATGTCTTCAAGTATTGCCAGTTCTATCATTCTTTGAATTTATGTTGCTATTATTAGCTACTTTTTGCCGTGACATTCTCCTATAGATCAATGTTCTCTTTCAATCTTGGGCCATTAGTTTTGCTCTTTCTACGGAGATCTCTTTACTAGGGAATGAATCATCTAAAAATCTATTCCTGAAAAATACAAAAAATGAGTAAAAATAACATTCTCATAGTTTAGATCCATATTCAGTATGAACCATGTTGATACCAAACTTGAAGTGCATGCTTCATTATTCTGTCATTTGAGTCCACAATTGAAACTAAATTGTGTAATCATAACCTTTTATTTACTTACATTTATTTGGGCTTGATTTTCTTCCATTTCAATTTTTCCCCTACTTCAAATTTCCACCAGGATTTAAAAAGTTTGAGATAACCACATCAGATCAAATTACCTTGAACTTAACCCAGCATTACCCTGAATCTGCCCTGGCTGCCGGCAACAGGACCAAGACAGTCCTGGTGCGGAGGGGCTGGTGTCTCTGACAGGATTCTGGAACTCCCATGACAGATGGTCTCCCTGACCCTCAAGAGGAGGAAAAAAAAAAAAAGCAGAAATACCTGAAGTCCGGGGCCCATCCAATCAGCCGACAAGAGGTTCTCAGCCTGAGGCAGAGGGACCAGAGGAGAGTCTTTTATATGGAAGAACACCTTTAGCCAGAGAACAATTTTTTTTCTGAAAGAACACTGTTTCCTAGGGGAGAACCTCACTTCAGAGAGCTTCTTCCTGGGAAAGCCACTCTACCTGAAGGAGACCCCTCCCCCCCGAACCCTGCAGGAGACCCTCCAACCTGAAGAGTACCCTCAACTTGCTGGAGTCACCCAACCTGGAGGAGACCCTCCACCTGCAGCAGACCCCAAATCTAGAGGAGACCCTCTACCCAGAGGAGAACCTCAATCCTTAGAAGAATACCCATCTGCTGGAGGCCCACTGTCCCGGTAAGGAGGAGGATGAGGCCTGAGTCAGGAGGATGTGGAGCTGCTGGAGCTCCATTTCCAGTGTGCATTCAGGCCATCAGAATTCTGATGTAGGAGTGGGACCAGCAGCACTGCAGCAGCCTGCCCTGCAGGAGATCTGGCAGGTCATCATCACCATCATCAATCATATTTATTGAGCGCTTACTATGTGCAGAGCACTGTACTAAGTGCTTGGGAAGTACAAATTGGCAACATATAGGTCCAATGGGACATGGTAAGTACCTAAAAGTAGCACGCCCAGCAGTAACTGGAGTGGGACAGGCTACAAGCAAATATCTGGGTTGTAAACCAAAAGCTGTCCAAGGTGAGCAAAAAGTGACTTGCCTTCCAGTACCAGCTGTAGAGCCGGTGACAGAAAGTGGCTCAGTTTGCTGCCAGCCAGAAAGCTGACAGCCTGGACAGCCCAGCTGTCCAAGGTGCCAGCCCAGCTCTTAGCCACACATGAAGAGGAGAAGGAGCAGAACCAATGGTGGCTGGAAGCTACCCTTGGCCCTAGAGACAGTTGGTTCCTGCAGCAGAGCCACTGCTTCTCAATGCAATTCAAGAACTTCCTGGCCAAGGATCAGCGGGGCCTGGAGGAACACTACAAACCACCATACTGTTGTAGTACAAAACAACAGTATGAACCAGAGAAGCAGCATTACTTAGTGAATAGAGTACAGGCCTAGTAGTCACTCAGATCTGGGTTCTAATTCGTGCTCCTCTACTTATCTGCTTTGTGACTTTGGGTAAGTCAACTTCTCGGTGCCTCAGTTCCCTCATCTGTAAAATGGGGATTAAGACTGCAAGCCCCATGTGGGATGTGGACTGTGTCCAACCTAACTTGTCTCTACCCCAGGACTTAGTACAGTGCCTGGTAAATAGGAAGCACTTAATGAAGAACATAAAAAAAAAAAACTAGCTGTTGTAGCTGCTGGAGAGGAGTTACAACAGGGCTCAGGTGCTGCAGGAACTGAAGGAGGCCCCATGCCCACTGTGGAGCAAAGCCAAGCAGCTCCACTTACAGAACTGTACCTTGGAGGATCAAATGGAAGAAGTGAGATGAGGAGCTGCAGCAGAACTGGGATCAGACAGAAAAGATGGAAGAAAGGCACAAGCGGCTGAAAAAATTGGGCGCAGGCTCAGTGCAGAGGAACAAAGAGGTGGAACAGCTGAGGAACTAGGTAACCCAGGAGCTGTCTGCCTATAAGACTACCCGCTCCAAGAGCCAAGGTCAGGCTGAATCGTCCATGTCCGAGCCCTGGGAAGTCACGATCCAGCTTCAAGGTGATCACTGGGTCGTGGGGGTGAAAAATCATTAGCAACTCTGCCCTGTCTTAGCCACTCATGCTTCTTATGCAAAATTAACCCATGATTCTTTAAATATGAGCAAAGAAGTGAGCAAAGATCAATCTCCCAAAGATATTTTTCAAGCTGCTCTTACCCAAATACCTTCTATCTTGCTACCATACCCACAGTATATAATAATGCTTAGTAGGCCCAAACTCTGAAGTGGATTCAAGATGATCAGGTCAGACATAGGTTTCTGTCCTGTGAGGGAAGGAATGGAGGTATTTTATCCCCATTTTACAGATGAAACAGGCTTACGGAGATTAAGTAGTTTGTCCAAGGCCAAACAGCAGGGAAGTGGCAAAGCAAGGACTGGAACTCAGGTCTCCTGACTTCCAGTCTTGTTCTTTATTTGCTAGACCAAACAACCTCCCTAAATACTTGGAGCTACTGTGGAAACACGATGGTCAAGGTCATGCATTTGTCCACCTTTCTCTCGGACCTTTCCCTCAGTCTGCTTGACCACTCTGGGTGTGCCTGATGATTTGATTTACTCCAGGCTTGGTTACCAGATTCAATCAAGTCAAGCCCTTTCGTTTGATTAACTCAAACTACCTGGCTACTTGATTTACTCAAAACCAAGCCCAGTCATTTGATTGGCTCAGTGTGGCTCAGCATGGCTCAGCGGAAAGAGCCCGGGCTTTGGAGTCATTGGTCATGGGTCCAAATCCCAGCTTCACCAATTGTCAGCTGTGTGACTTTGGGCAAGTCACTTCACTTCTCTGTGCCTCAGTTCCCTCATCTGTCAAATGGGGATGAAGACTCTGAGCCCCCCGTGGGACAACCTGATCACCTTGTATCCCCCCCAGCGCTTAGAACAATGCTTTGCACATAGTAAGTGCTGACTCCAAAGCCCATGCTCTTTCCAATGAGCCACACTGGTTCTCTATCATTGTACTAATGATATATAAAGAAACTCTGTATTGCTTTATGTTTAGCTGCCTTGACTAGCAGGGGAAATCTCTGCTGCTCAGCATCTCTCCTTACTGGTGCTGGTTGAAGTGCTAGTAGTAATAAGGTCTCTGACATAACCTTTTCTAAACACAAGGCAGAGTTTGTAAAGTTTTTCCTCTATAGTACCATTTAGTAATGAAAACCAGTTACTAATAATGCTGTAATATCAAAGTGCCCCTGCATCTCTAGTTGACTCAGGACTAGACTGTAAAAGTTTTTGTTTTAATTTTTTTTTATAGTATTTGTTAAGTGCTTACTATATTCCAGGCAACATACTAAGCACTGGGGTATATACAGGCTAATCAGGTTAGACACAGTCCAAGTCGACATGGGACTCACATCTTGACAGAGAAGTTAAGTAATTTTTCCAAGGTCACACAGCAGACAAGTGGAGGATTGGGGATTAGAATCCAGGTCCTCTGTCTCCCAGACCTGTTGTCTATCCACTAGACCATGCTGCTTCATGAAGACAGGGATCATGTCTACCAACTCTATTGTATATTACACTGCTGAGCACTTATTACAGTGCTCAGTACACAGGAAGTGCTCAACAAACCTACTGATTGATCAACATTGACATCACATAGGAGTTATTTCAGCATGAAGCCAAGGGGTAAAAGTTGTGACATTCTCTTGCTTTTCCCAATGAAAAGTTTAGACTGTAATCACTGTACCAACTGGAGGAGGCTTACCCCTTCGAGAGACAAGGAGGGGGTGGCTTAAAGCCCTAAAATGTTTGCTAGGACATCATGCTCAGAAGGGCTGTAATAAAATCACACTTCCTTTAAGAGGCCTCCTTCTATTAAGTCCGCATTTCTTCTATTCCCTCACCTTTCTGTGTTGCCCTTGTATTTATACCCTTTATTCACCCTACCCTTACCCCCATAGCCCTTATGTATACCAGTAATTGGTTTTAATTTCTGTCTCCTCCTCTAGAGTTGGTGGGCATGGAACACTGCCACCCAACTCCTCCCCTCTCCTTGTTGCCTCCCTCATCCCTCCTCCCCCATCCTATCCCTGTAATCCTGTCCAAGCTCTACGTATCATCCCTCTTCCCCGACATGGGCCCCCACCCTTTGTCCCCCTTCCTTTGAGCAGAACCCCATCAACTCTCTCCCATCCAAACCTTCCCTGCACCTTGTGCCATCCTCACCCCTCCTCCCCACCCCATCCCTGTCATCCTATCCCAGTGCCACCCCCTTCATTTTCTCTGATTCCTCCATGCTCTTTGGAAACTAGAAAATACTCTTGCTTGCTTAAGTGTCCTCGTTCATTCATTCATTCAGTTGTATTACTGAGCACTAACTGTGTGCAGAGCACTGTACTAAGTCCTTGGGAAAGTACAATACAACAGTAAACAGTGACATTCCCTGCCCACAACAAGCTTGCAGTCTAGAAAGGGGGATATAGAAATCAATACAAATAAGCAAAATTACAGATATGTACATAAGTGCTGTGGGGCTGGGAGAGGAAAGGTCAAGGTGACACAGAAGGGAGTGGGAGATGAGGAAAAGTGGGGCTTAGTCTGGGAAGGCATCTTGGAGGAGATATGCCTTTAATAAGACTTTGAAGTGGTGGAAAGTAATTGTCTGCTGAGTTTGAGGAAGGAGGGCATCCAGGCCAGAGGCAGGACATGGGCCAGGGGTTAGTGGCAAGATAGAAGGTTAGCATTAGCGGAGCAAATTGTTCAAGCTGCATTTAGAAGGAGAGAAGTGATGAGAGGTAGGAGGGGCAAGATGATGGAGTGCTTTAAAGCCAATAGTAAGGAGTTTTTGTTTAACATGGAGGTGGGGTGGATGGGCACCATAGGAGTTTTTTGAGAAGCGGGGTGACATGCCTGGAATGTTTCTGTAGAAAAATGTTCTGGACAGCTGAGTGTAGAATGGACTGGAGTGGGGAGAGACAGGAGGCTGGGAGGTCAGCAAGGAGGCTGATGCAGTAATCCAGGCAGCGTAGGATGAGTGATTGTATTAATGTGGTAGCACTTTGGATGGAGAGAAAAGGGCAGATTTTAGTGATGTTGTGAAGATAGGACCAATAGGATTTAGTGACAGATTGAATATGTGGGTTGAATGAGAAGGGAATCAAGGATAGAACCAAGGTTATGGGCTTGTGAGACAGGAAGGATGGTGGAGCCATCTACAGTGTTGGGAAAGTCATGGCAAAGACAGGGTTTGTGTGGGAAGATAAGGAGGTCTGTTTTGGACATTTGAAGTTACAGGTGACAGGAGGACATCCAAGTGTAGATGTCTTGAAGGCAAGAGAAGATGCAAGATTGGATGAGGGAGAGATATCAGGACTGGAGATGTATATTTGGGTATCATCCACATAAAGGTGTTAGTTGAAGCCATGGGAATGAATGAGTTCTCCAAGGGAGTGGGTGTAGATGGAGAATAAAAGGGGACCCAGAACTGAACCTTGAGGGGCCACCATAGTTAGGAGGTTGGAGGCAGAGAGGAGCCGACAAAGGAGATTGAGAATGAATGGCCAGAGATATAAGGAGAACCAGGAAAGGACAGAGTCAGTGAAGCCAAGGTTGGATAACATTTCCAGGAGAAGCAGGTGGCTGGAGAATCAGGTGGCCCACACTGCTGAAAGCAGCTAAGAGGTCAAAGAGGATTAGGATGGAGTAGAAGCCATTTGATTTGGCAATATCATTGATGAACTTTGAGAGGGAGATTCCCTTTTTCATCACCTTTCCTCTGCACTTTGTTCTTCTCCTTTTTTCTTGCTCCCCATATGGTTACAAGTAATTCGTAAATGACCTCATGTAATAATCCCTCCCCTATTTTGGGGGTTTTAAAAAGTAGAACCATTACATTCTTTTCTTTTTCTTTTATATCATTTGATAAGCACTATGTGCCAGGCACTGTACTAAGCACTAGATAGATACAAAGTAATTGGGTTGGACACAGTCCTTGTCCCACATAGTCTCTTAACCCCCATTTTACAGATGAAGTAATTGATGCATAGAGAAGTTAAGTTGCTTGTTTAAGGTCACACAGCAGAGAAGTGGTAGAGCAGGGATTAGAACTCAGGTTCTTTTGAATCCCAGGTCCATGCTCTAGGCCATGCTGCTTCTCTCCTCAGAGCACCTAGATGTTGCTAAGAGGATTTCTGGTTCTGAAGAGAGAGACCCTGGAATATTAAAAAGAGTCAAAATAACGACAAATTCTTATGATTTATTTTAGTAGTTGTCCCATTCCCCTGCCCAGAGTATTCTAGGTAAAAAGAAAGATAAATCCCAGTTACCTTCTTGATTAGGTAATCTTTTGGTTCTAAATCAATATTTTAGCCTGCAGTGGTTCTAAGCCTCTCCAAGGAAGGAGAACTTGACTGAACAATTATCCCTGTTGTCTGGAAGCCACTCATCCCCACCTTGCCATCTTCCAAGTGAAATAGATGAGGAATTCTTAGGAGCTGGTTCTTATAAACAATTCACCATAGTCCAAAGGAATAATGACCCAGCAATTCTCAAAGTACAGTGGAACAAGTAATCAATTCATAGCAAGAAGTCCATTAGTATAGGTTTGGATATCAGTGAAACTGTTTATATCACAGTGAAGCAACAGATACTATTAACATGATTCCTAATGATAAAAAAAATGTTGTCTCCTGTACTGTGTGTTTCTGAATGCCATGAATGCTTCCTTCTGCTTCCATTTCTTAGTGAAGGGTTATCCAGTATTTTCCTGCAAATACTAAAATCTATTTTGCAAGGTAGAATTTGAACTAAAAAAAATGCATCCTTCAGAAACTACTTCAAAGAAGTCTTTTCCCTGCACATTATGCTTACTTTAGTATCCAAGGGGCAGGATCTTTAAAGAGGTAGAAGAGAGGCCTTTGGACTCTTTGCCTCTTTTCCTCTGGTGTCTGTCTTACTGAAACCATGTTGTTTGCCTCAAGGGAAATGCACCACATTGATAAATAATTCCTTTTATCATTTTGTTTAACTTTTGTGTCATAAGTTCAATCAGTCAATAGTATTTATTGAGCATTTACTGTGTGCAGAACACCATATTAAGCACACGGGAGAGTATAATACAACAGTGTTGGTAGACACATTCCTTGCCCATAAGGAGTGTACTAAACTTAATGGTTACAGCAACCTTGGAATTTTCCAAGTTGGTTTGACCCTTTTCTGGGTTTTTTTGTCCTTTATAAATTGAAGTTAAGTGATGATTGTGCAATCTAGGTCAAGATAATAATAATAATAATAATAATAATAATAATAATAATGGCATTTGTTAAGTGCTTACTATGTGCAGAGCACTGTTCTAAGCACTGGGGGGGGTTACAAGGTGATCAAGTTGTCCCACGTGGGGCTCACAGTCTTAGTCCCCATTTTACAGATGAGGTAACTGAGGCTCAGAGAAGTTAAGTGACTTGTCCAAGGTCACACAGCAGACGTGGTGGAGTCGGGATTCGAACCCATGACCTCTGACTCCAAAGCCCGTGCTCTTTCCACTGAGCCACGCTGCTCCTCCTGATGTATACTGAAAGCCTGAATGTCTCTCAGGAGCCATTCACAGTACCTCTCTGGGATCTGTTAACTCTTCAATTCATTTGGGTCTGTTTCTGGGGAGCCACATATTCAATGCTCGTTCTGACATATCACACAAAGCATATATCACAAAAAAGTAATGTTCATCGTTTACAGTAGTAGAGTAGAAGTATTTATTGGGAGCCCACTGGGAACAATATACTTCACCAAGGGATAAGGCAGTACAAAAGAAGCGAGTGGCACATTCTCCATTCACAAGGAGTGAATGCTCTAGTTATTCAAGAAATCTGCAGCCTTTACATAAGTGATTTATAAGGCAGAAGAATTTTTATCCAGTTTCTAGTTGTTTCAAACATTTTTCTTAAACGATGTGACTCTCTATGCATTACCTGAGTATCTAATGAAGATTCTATAGCTGCTATCCTTCCAATTTTAGTTTTGAGCTAAATTCTTTAATTTTAACCAATTTTAATCCACCTTGTTCCCAACAGTATCCCATTAAATTTCAATTAATATCATCAGAATAGTCATTTTCTTCAAGAAATACTACAGAAATAAAATCATTATCCTCAAAACTATACAAAAGATTTGAAAAGACAAGTTGCTGAAAGTTCCTATACTAATTATCTACCAAGAAGATGACCAGAAAATCCTTCCTAAATTCCAGGACACTACAACCTAAATCTTTTCATGGAGAGAGGGTCTAATAGACCAAATGGATCATTGAAAAGAATAGCACACTTGTAACAATTGGATAGTAACCATAGGCATGAGTATGTACTAGAACAAATGAAGATAAATGTGGTTCTATTTTTAAAAGTGGCAAAAAAAATAGAATGAAAAGATATTTGTAGTAACAAGATCAGAGAATAAGGAAAAAGTACCGAAAGAAAAGAAAAATGCTGGTGGGCATGAGAAAAATGATAAGGGAGAATAACTGAGTAAAAATGGCTCCTATAAAGAGTTTCAAATAAAATGAAAGAAAAAGATAAAAATATACCTATATGTGGGATAATGAATTGATTTTTATAAGCAAGTGAACAAACAACTTAAATAAAATGCATTAATATTGAACTATATTTCTAAATGAAATGTTTTACCATGTTCGGAAGCATTTTCGGGACTGTTGGATTCAAGATAAGAATACTTCCCTTTGTCGTCATAATCACTATCATCCCTGTGAAACCTATTAACATTTTAGGTAATTTAAATTGGAAGTGAGTGACTCTTATTTAGTATGATGTTATCTTTCTCGAAGGGTTTGCTTTTCTCCCTTTATTTCCCAGCAAACATTTTGACTTCAGACTCCAGGAAATAATTTTGGGGACAGTTTACTCATCCTGTTGATTATCAGGATCAGCAACATGCAATCATATGTCTCCCATCTAATGTTTCACTTAAAGTATCAAAACTGTAGGAAAATTGAAGCTGTATTGTTGGCATTTAAATCTTTTGAAACATCTGGAACCATTGTTCCAAGCTATAGGACTGCATTTATTACCTGAGGGGCATTCATTGTGACTCCCTATTAGAGGTATCCCTAGTACCTCTAGGTATTTCCCTGACATTTCCTGGATGTTATGTACTTAGGCATATGTGCTTATTTCAACATAGAGGAGAGAAAGAAGCTAAACCATAATAATGCCTCTATACCCCTGGATTTTCAGGCCTAATTATGCCCACGAACTATTTTCAGGAATACCACAGCCTACAACCACCTGACAACACAACCACTCCACTAATGAAATCTTTATTATTTCGTGTTTTTCCCCCAATGTACACCTGACTGCCCCTGACAATATGGATGAGTGCTATACATAAGTAATCCTTTCCCTATCTTCTTTAGGACTGAAATTAATGATGAATAGATCTTGGAGAAAGTTATTCCCGGTCTGTGCCAGTTTTTCTATAAATAAAAATCCATGGAGAACTCAGGGAAAAAATTCGAGAAGAACTTGTAAAATTGAGAGGCTACTTCATTTAGAAAGGTATGCTGCAGGTCCATGTTTTCCATTAAGTATCGTATCCTCCTTGTTCATCATAGGATATAGAAAAACTGGATAAGGTGCAGGAAACAATGAACATACTAGACTGTATGTTCCTTGAGGGCAGAAAACATATCTGCCACATCTATTACACTGTATTCTTCCAATAGTTTAGTACAGTGCTCTTTACAAAGTAAATGCTCAAAAAATTCCATTTCTTGACTGATTGAACTGTAAACTTGTCATGGGCAGGGGACATGTCTGCTAATTCTGTTGTATTATGCTTAGTACAGGGCCCTTCACATAGTAAGTGCTTGATAAATAATATTGACATTGAATTCATTCAATCGTCTTTACTGAGTGCTTACTGTGTGCAGAGCACTGCAGTAAGTGCTTGGGAAGTACAAGTTGGCAACATATAGAGACAGTCCCTACCCAACAGGGCGTTCACAGTCTAGAAGGGGGAGACAGACAACAAAACAAAACGTATTAACAAAATAAAATAAATAGAATAAATATGTACAAGTAAAATAAAGAGGATAATAAATATGTGAAGATAAGTTTTAAATACATAGTTCTGAGGGGAAACAAGTGAAAGGAATTGAGGCCATTTAGTTAAAGAGAAATGTGGTTTGCTCTGGTCTTTGTCAAGGGCTTCATGGGTCACAAACAAATGTTTCTGGAATAAAAAAAACCCAGCTCACTGCTTAAAACTATAGCTCACTATACATGAATACCTACTCTGTTAATGATGAGACATAAAAAGACAGAGTCAAACAGATGCTTAGAAGTAATGCTTATAAAAGACATTTCAGATAAAAAGCTGTTGATAGGGAATTCCTATTTAAGCTGCTGTTTTTCTGCACAATGATTTCCTGGTTTGTTTCCCAGTTGTTTCCTATAATGAACTTTACATGGTTGCAAAATCTTGAGGAATTCCAATCAATAGTAAAGCATTCTGGGGGTTTTCATCATAGCGGTTTTCATTCAATCATTCAGATTTATAGAGTTCTTACTGTGTGCTGAGTCCTGAACTATGCACTTGGAAGAGTACACTATAACATAGTTGGTAAATATGTCCCTTGCACATCCAACCTCAGCTTCACTGAGTCTCACCTATCCTAGGTCTCCTCCAGTCTCTCTGACCATTCGTTCTCAGTCTCTTTTGCTGGCTCCTACTCTGTTCTCATTTGTGGGAGTCCCTCAACGTTCAGTTCTGGGTCTCCTTCTATTCTCCATTTACACCCACTCCCTTGAAGAATGTGTTCACTCATATGGTTTCAACTACCACCTCTATGCTGATGACACCCAAATATACAACTCCTGCCCTGATCAACCCCTCTCTTTGCAATCCCACATTTCCTTCTGTCTTCAAGACATCTCTACTTGGATGTCCTCCCATCACCTAAAACTTAATGTATCTAAAACAGAATTCCTTATCTTCCCACCCAAACCCTGTTCTCCCAATGATTTTCCCATCACTGGAGATGGTACCACCATCCTTCCTGTCTCATAAGCCCATAACCTTGGCATTATCCTTGACACCTCTCCCTCATCCAACCCACATATGCAATCCATCCCTAAATATTGTTGGTTTATTTTCACAATATTGCTAAAATCCACCCATTCCTCCCTCTCCAAACTACCACATTAATCCAATCCTTTATCCTATTCCACCTTGATTACTGTAACAGCCTCCTTCCCCTGCTTCCTGTCTCTCCCCACTCCAGTCTATACTTCACTCTATTGCCTCAATCATTTTTCTACAGAAATGTTCAGACCATGTTTCCCCACTCCTCAAAAAACTCCAGTGGTTGCCTATCCACCTCCACATTAACAGAAACTCCTCACCATTGTCTTTAAAGCACTCAATCACCTTACTCTTTCTACCTCTCCTCACTACTCTCCTACTACAACCCAGCATGCACACTTCACTCCTCTAATGCTAACCTTCTCACTATAACTCTCTCATTTATTTCACAGCCAGCCTTTTGCCCATGTCGTGGCTCTGTCCTTGAGTGTCCTTCCTTCTCATATCCAACATGCAATTACTTTCCCCACCTTGAAAACCTCATTGAAGGACTTGTCTTCTCCAAGGTGCCTTCCCTGACTAAGCTCTCTTTTTCTTTTCTTCAACTTCTTTCTGTGTCGCTCTTACTTGCTCCCTTCATTCAGCCCCTCTCCCAGCCCTACAACATTTATGTACCTATCTATAATTTTTAAATTTACATATCTGTCTTCATTTAAAATCTTCATTTAAATACTTTGTAATTGGTTTGAATTATCAACAGTATTTTTAGAAAAAAATAAATATTTTTCACTCATTTTCATTGAATAGGCCCACACCAGAAGAGTGTTACATATAAATATTCAACTTGAGATACTTCATAAAAATTGAAATATATACATATGAATAATATTTATATTTTCTTTCCAGAACGGAATAATAGAATCCCAACAGACGTAGATAAGGTGACCTCTAGAAACTGATAACAGTTTTAATTGACAGAGAAAGACTGCTTCTAGAAAGAACAAATAACATTTGAAGAAAGAAAAGACATTTAATTTTACAAGGCCTTTTATTCAAGACAAGTCTATAAACATTTCAATTTGTATTTTTTCTTCATTTCAGAAGGCAACATATTTGATATTAATGCTTCATTTCTATTATAGAATATTTGAGGAGTGCCTTTTTGGCACTATTCCCATATAGATTCAATCATTGGTTAGATGGATCTATCAGGAATGGCAAAGCTACTAGCCAAAAATATAGCCAAGAACCTTATGGATTCCTTAACCAGATGAGACAGTCAGGAGGTGTTTCGGGAATGGGAGAAAGAGATAGGGTTAGAAGTGGTGGCAAGGGGTGGAGAGCAAGTTAGGCAAGCAGCAGCAATAAGCAAGAGGGAAGAAGGGCAGATATTCCCGACCAGGTTCATGTGATCCAACATTGGACCATTGTCAACCTTGGAGAACTGGCATTTGCCACTGACACTGAGGTGACATGAAAAAGAATAGAGCTTATAATGCATATGTTGAGTATATATAAATGTATATATACTTATACATGTATGTTAATCCTGCATATCATATTTAATATATTATAGTTTTACATTGCTCCTGAATGATACTAAGGGATAACAGAAAATGATGGAGAAAAAAGGAAACTTTGATGTAGTATCTGAAAGATGATAGCTGCTGATATTTTATGCTCAATTACTTCCTTAATGTTTACAGTATTAATACATTACACCGAAACAACCAACAGGTGACAAGGACAATGAGAAGTAAGGTAGAATGTGCAATAGGAAAAATTTACCATCACTGAGTACCAGACCATCATCTACTTTGTCTACGAAGCATGTAAATTCAGCATTGTCCTCGACTTATCTTTTTCATTCAATAATAATAATAATAATAATAATAATAATAATAATGGTATTTGTTAAGTGCTTACTATGTGCTGAGCACTATTCTAAGCACTGAGATAGATACAAGGTAATCAGGTTGTCCCACGTGGGGCTCACAGTTTTAATCCCCATTTTACAGATGAGGTAACTGAGGTACAGAGAAGTTAAGCAGCTTGCTCAAGGTCACACAGCAGACAAGTGGCAAAGCTCGGATTAGAACCCATGTCCTCTGACTCCCAAACCCATGCTCTTTCCACTAAGCCACTCTGCTTTCCCTCACAGATTCAGTCTGTCACCAAATCCTATCAGTTCAACCTTCATAATGTCTCTAAAATCCATCTTTTCCTCATCTGAAGTTCATATCTTCTTCTCCAAGAGGCCTTCCCCAATTAAGCCCTCTCTTCCCCAGCTTACTCTCCCTTCTGCATCATTTATGCACCTCAATTTGTGACCTGTGGACACTTTATATTCTCCCCACCCCCAAACCCACAGCACTTACGTATATATCTTTAAATTATATATTGTAAATTATATATTCATATTAATGTCTGTCTCCCCCTCTAGGCTATACACTCATTCATTCAATCGTATTTATTGAGGGCATACTGTGTGCAGAGAAAACTGTACTATGCACTCATTATGGTCAGGGAAAAGTCTGCTAATTCTATTGTATTGTGTACTCTTCCCAACTTCTTTGTACACTGTTTGACACATAGTAAGTGCTCAATATCTATGATTGATTGATTCATCAAAACTGCTATTACTGATCCAAGTACTTATGCTATCCCACCTTGACTACTGCATCAGCCCTCTCACTGACTGTCCTGCTTCCTGTCTCTCCCAACTTGTCTCCACTCTGCTGTCTACATTTTTTTCTAAAACAAGTTCAGTGCATATTTCTCCACTATGTCTATTATATCGTATTCTCTCCAGGGTTTAATACAGTGCTCTGCACTCAGTAAGCAATCAGTAAATATGATTTACTAACTATTCAGAAACCTCCAGTGGTTGCCCATCCACCTCCACATCAAAAAGAAATTCCTTATCATTCACTGAGTTTAAAGCACCTAATCATTTTTCCCCCTGTTATCCTACATCTGTGATTTTCTACCACAACCCAACAGTCTCACTTCACTCCTCCAACGCCAACCTCGATCCATCTATCTCACTGCCAACCATTCACCCCTATTCCACCTCTAGCTGGAACTCCTTCAGCCTTCATATCTGACAGATCTCTACTCTCCCCACTTTCAGAGCCTTATTAAAATCACATCTCTTCCAAGACGCTTTCCCCATTTAAACCCTCATTTTCCCTACTCCCTGTCCATTTTCCACTGCCTTTGCACTTGGATTTGTAGACTTTATTCACTCTACCTTCAGTCCCACAACACATATACATATCCATATTTTATTTTAGACGAATGTCTGTTCCCCCTCTAGATTGTGCACTTATTATGTGCTCAGGAAACATATCTACCAACTCAGTTATAGTATACTCTACCAAATACTTAGTACAGTGCTCAGCACCCAGTAAGCACTCAATAAATACCATTGGTTGATTAACTGAAATATATCATCATCATTATCAATCGTATTTGAGCACTTACTGTGTGCAGAGCACTGTACTAAGCGCTTGGGAAGTACAAATATATGAATGGAACTAAAACATAGATGAATTAAGAGACCTGCCTAAGCCACATAACAGGCAAGTATCAGTATTGGGATTAAAACTCAGGTCTCCTGACTCCCAGAACATAATGAATACCGCAAATTAATAAAAAAAAAAGCACTTACTGTGTGCCAGGCACTGTGCTAAAATGCTGCGGTAGATACAAACAAATCAGGGTGGACATAATCCTTGTCCCACATGGGGCTCACTGTCTTAATCCCATTTTGCGGATGTGATAACTGAGGAACAGAGAACTTAACTGACTTGCCCAAGAACACACAGAAGACAAGTGATGGAGCTGGGATTAGAACCCAGATCTTTCTGATTACTAAACCCAGGCTCTATTCCACTAGGCAATGCTGATTCTCTAATTTTCATCAAAATAATTTATAATAATAATTATGGTACTTGTTAAGTGCTTACTCTGTGTCAACCACTGTTCTAAGCACTTGGCCAATCAGGTTGAACACATTCCCTGTGTGACATGGAGCTCACAGTCTAAGTAATGATCATTATCATTATAATCAACATTAAAAATAATTGAGTGCTTAGGATATGCAAAACATTGAACTAGACTTTTGGTGAAATGCTAAGTGGAAGATGCTTTTCCTGTTCCAGAGGCATTTCAATCTGAAGGGAAGCAAGATATACAAAATGCACATACACTATTATGAACATAATTTTCCATCATAACAGGAAAAGCCTTCCTGAGCCTGAAGATCAGACCATGATTTTTGGAATTGGTTTGTCGGGGACCACAAATCTTGAATTCAGAGCAGCAGCATTTATTTTAACTTGCCCTTGTAGGTAAAAGACATCTCACCACTTTATCTTTTCTGATTTATTTTTATTCACTTACCCACACAATATACATTGTGACTCCATTAATTCTTCTTGGGTAAAATAACTACTTTCAGAAGAAGAGACAAAACACACTCTAAGTATTTAACCAAGGTATGGTTAAATAATTGATTACCATTCCCAAAAGACAGGACTAATAGGACAGAGGATTATCACTAAATATATGCAGCTGCTTTGTAAAACTGCAATTTCAAAAGGAACTTCGCAGTAATGAAATGTGCAAGGCATGATCCTATACATCTAATTTTGTGGATTGTATTCAGAGGAGTATAGATGTGTTTGCCTTCAAATAAGATGATATAGAATTAGATAGTTGAAGAAAAACAATATAATTGTTTAGAATGTAAAAAGAAATGTTAAATGTTAAATGTTCATTATTCAATTTATTTTGTTTTGATACTGTGATAATTCTGCTATAGCTATCTAATGAAGCATATAATGCTAATTTTAATCTATATACTCAGCATTTATAAGAATGATAACAATCAGCTCCATCTAGTTTTGTTTACAGACTCATACAAATCCCATCTGCTTCCATACAATTACTATATATGAAGGGATTCAGTTGTGAATCAATCAGCGATACTTATTAAGTGTTTACTGTGTGCAGAGCACTCTACTAAGCACTTGGGAGGATGAGAGCACAGAAGTGCAGGAAGTGAGGGTGGATTTAAAGAGGTAGAAATAGGCCTATTTGGAATTTTACCAGAAACACTCTGCTGGGTGTCTGAGATGAGCAATCATCACTGCCACTTGCTCTGGACCAGAGCTCAGACACTGTTCTCAGCCCTGAGGAATTTAAGGTGGAATGAGGACATGATCTGTCAGAGAGAAATGAGTCATCTGGGACCGCCCTGACTACCCACCCTGGGCTGATCTGCTGAGGAGGAATTTCCTTCCAGCCCCGCCGAATCTTCACTGGCAGTACCACATTTGAGGTTTTAGTCTTTGGAAAGTGTATTGTTCCTTTCTGAAGCTACTTCAAAAATGGTCAGTTTGCAGGAGATGACTGTCCACAAAATCAGGCTGGCTTCACAGTACCCTCTGCATCAAGCAGAAACTGCTGACTTTAAAGCATTCAAACAGATTTCTCCCTCCAGTTATCTACTCACTCTATTTTGCCATTCCAATTTCTTGACTTCTAAGCTCATGCTCTTTCTTACTAGGTTATGCTGCTTCTGGACAGGTTTTCTCTGCTGCCAGGAAATATTCAGTTCCTCTCGTCCAACACTCTACTTGACAAAGTGGTCTCCTTTCACTTCACAGAAACTGCAGTTTCCAAGGTCACAGTGAAATCCTTCTTCTTATAACCAGTGGGTTCTGCTTTATCTTCCTTCATGATCTCTTGTCTGTCTTTCACACCATGGACCTTTCCCTTTTCCTTGCCGACCTACTCATTTACCTTTTTTTAAAAAATGGCATTTATTAAGTGCTTACTATGTGCAAAGACTGTTCTAAGTGCTGGGGAGGTTAAAGGTTGTCCCAGAGGGGGCTCACAGTCTTCATTCCGATTGTTCAGATGAGGGAACTGAGGCAAAGAGAAGTCAAATGACTTGCTCAAAGTCACACAGCTAATTGGCAGAGCTGGGATTCGAACCCATGACCTCTGATTCCAAAGCCCGTGCTCTTTCCACTGAGCCATGGTCTACACTATAATTCCTTGTCATGTCTTCCTTCTGGCCTTGAAGTCCATCTACTTTCACATCCAAGAAATCCCCATTCTCTCATCTTTAAAACCCTATTAAAATCATATTTTCCCCAAGAAGCCCTTCCTGACTAACCCCTCATTTCCTTACTTCATTCACCTTCCCTTCTGTATTCACTAGACACTTGGTTGTGTACCCTTTAAACATTTTGATATTCAGTCTACCTACCCCTAGCCCCACGTATCCTTGTGCTCCATCATTTTCCTTCCTGTAACCTTTTAATGTCTTTCTCCCATACTAGATTATAGTCACATCATATCCACATTTGTCTAACACTGAGTTCCTCATCCTTCCTTCCCAAATCCATTCCTCATCTGATTGTTCCATCACAGTTGACAACACCACTGTATTTTTTAGTTCCAAAACCTGTATTGTCCTTACTTCGCATTCTCCTTCAACTCTCACATTCAGTCTGTATTTAAATCCTGTTGGTTTTTCCTCCACAAGTTTTCCTAGGTCTGTCCCTTCTTCTCCATCTAAAGTGCAACCACTTTGGTCTAGGTACCTGCCATATACATCCCAAATAGGCTATTTTATCATCTTCCTCATTGATCTTCCTGCCTCCAGTCTCCTTCTCCAAGATGTACCTCACCACGCAGCCTGATGACTTTTAAAACGAGTTGTCCTGCACAAATATTCCCCCTTCTCAAAAACATTCAGTCATTACTCTGTGCCTCAAGCCAAAGCTTCTAAGTACTGATATTAAGTGTCATTATCAGTTATCCCTCCCTCCCTTTTATCAATTATTTTCTCCCCCATGCTTCATCTTCCACTCTTTATTCCTATCAAACATACTTGCTCACTTTGCCTCATTCTCATTTCACCTGTCTCTGACCATTTGCTTTCATCCTTCCTGTATTTGCCTACTTCAGTGTCAATATTGTGCAATTAGATAGTGACTCAGAAGTCACCTGCCTAAAAATCTGTAGCAATCTTTTTTTCCCCTATATGGGCTGCTACTTTTCAATATTCCTGCTGTGGTTTTATACCTCCCAGAATTCCCATGGTAACTCTTCAGTCAGAAGTCTTCCCCACTGATTGCATAGTCCCCACAGGCAGAACTGTGGCAAATCCCCTAGTCTCCTGATTCATAGAGAGTGTTCTTTCCACTGGACCAACAGTTAGCTAGTGTTAGCTAGTTCTACATTAGTACACAAGTCTTGATCTACACCACTTATTTATGCAGAATCACTTTTCCAATATTGCAATTCCATTCTACTGGATGGCTGCATATTTTTGGAATGACATTTAATGTTACAGAAATTCTAGTAAATGTCTACGAAATTTCTAAGGTGAAGGTTTAGATATATCCTCCGTCTTTTTTTCAAGTTTATTATCCATCCATGTTGTTGTACTGATTTTGCAAAGTGATTTATTAGCCTCTGGATGTCTCCTTAGCATATTCTAAGAAAACAGCAGGCCTGAAAGATGCTCATAACCTGTTGATGCAAAGACATTTTCTGATGGATTGTATGTGGTTTCTGACTCAAGCTTCAAGGTCTCTTCAAACATGCTAAAGCACAGCAAGATAGAATTGATTGAACCATATAGGTTCTGCTCTCTTTTACTATAATGGTGTGATGAATGGCCAGGTAAGAACACCTTCAATTCCTGTTTGACCGGATATATCGTTGTGGCTCAGCATAAGGATCTTGGTGAAATTCTCAGCACAACTAAGTTGAATTTTTAGATACCAGAATATTGGTCTTTGATAGTCTTAAAAGTTTTTTTTTTTTGTTTCTTTTTAGTACCTATGGAATACTGTCTGACTGGCAAGAGACCAGACCATTGAAATTGTAAATTATTTCCCTTCATTCACCTCCCAAAAGAAGTCCCTCATGTACTGGGTACCATTAGTGTCTAGCATTTGATTCTTCATCATCAATGTTATTTATTTCAATGAATAGCATGTGATTCCTCATCATCAATGTTATTTCAATGAATATTATCTATTTAACTCTTACTATGTGCAGAGCAGTATACTAAGCACTTGGGAGAGTACAATATAACAGAGTTGGCAGGCACGTTCTCTGCCCTGAGTGAGCTTACAGTTTGAAGGGGAAAAAAATTAATTTATATAAGTCATTTATAATGTACAATTTATAAGCATTAACATAAGACTGAGGATGGGGTAAATGCCCAAAGGTCACCACAGGTCCCTGTGTATATGCTAACAATATACATTTAACCAATATAAATTTGGTGAAATGAGATCATTAAGTTCAAATCAAAATGGGGAGAAGTATAATTTATAAGAAGTATATACACTGATCAATAAGGAAGAAGAAAAATCTGGAGAGAAGCTACAGTAGCAATATTGTAGTTCCAAGCACTGTACTAAATGGTAAAGTAGATAGACATCAATCAGGTTCAGCCTGTTCCCCTTCCCTCATCCTGTTTAAACAGTTTAAGTAGGAGGGCAAGCAGGAACAGAGAGGTTGAGTAACTTTCCCAAGGTCACACAGCAGGCAAGTGTTGGCTCCAGATTGGGAGCCAGATCCTCTGATTTCCATCCTTTGCTTTTTCCATTAGGTCATGTTGCCTCTCTGATGAAATTAGACAAAAGCATGACAAAAATTGTGACATAACTATTATTCACTTAACTGAAATATGCAAAGTCACTTTATTGAAAAAGTGATTTTACATAAATATGAATGAAGGAAGAATTTATTAATATGTCAAAGCATTGTGAGAATCAGCATGGACATGAGAAGCAATGTGGTTTACTGGATAGAGCATAGCCCTGAAAGTTGTCAGGAGCCCCCCAGTTCTTACCTTCCTGGACCAGGGAAGTCTCAGTGACAATGTAGTAGAAGTCAAACCACATCTCTGATCACCAAGGTTACTGTGAAAAGTTTTTTACTTAGTTTTACCAATGTGCAAGGGGGTGACACATACTTACACTCACTCACTCCACCACCACCCAAGGGTCTGTGGTCAAAGGAGCCCAGCTGCTAATGCTTCTTCTTTCTGCTTCCAAGTATTAGTCTCCTGTCTTTTTAGTGATTGCTTCTCTCTGCATCCTCAGCATGCCTCTCTTCATGGTGCTCCCTTTATCTGCCTTAGGCAGTGCAGCTGGGACTCTCTGTGGCAGTCTTTGATTGGTCCAGGCCTGTTACCAGGTAGGACAGGGAGAGAAAGCCACACCTCCCTCTATGCTCTGCCCTCAACAGGCCCACAGTCACCTGCCTCAAGTAGAGGCCATAAGTGGCTTCACAAATTCTCTTCCTTGTTGTTGATGGGATCACAAACAGTCACTTATAAGGCAGCTTGTTGTGGGCTCACCACAGGAGTCAGAAGGATATGGTTTTTATTACTGGCTCTGCTACGTTTTGGTTACCTGCCCTTATGCAGTGACATAACTTTTCTGTGCCTCAGTTACCTCATTTGTAAAAGGAGATTAATGCTGTGAGCCCCATGTGGGCCATGGACTGTGTCCAACTTGGTTAGCTTGTATCTAACCTAGTGTTTAAAACAGGGTTTGACACATAGTAAGCACTTAACAAATACTATCATCTCATCAACATTAAAGGAAGTGGATTGGACTACTCTTTGCTTGGCTACTAGGAAAATGTTAATTCATTACATTTCATCTTTTTCTTCACAGGGACCATACATTTTTCAATATTGGGAGCAATAATTTCCAAAATTAATTATAAGCAGTGTGAAATTATTTCTTCATTCTTTCATTCAATTGTACTTATTGAGCACTTACTGTGTGCAGAGCACTGTACTAAGCGCTTGGGATGTACAAGTTGGCAACATATAGAGATGGTCCCTTCCCAACAGTGGGCTTCTCATTTCAGCCTCTTCTGTTTTAGGTTACCAAGGTACAAAAACAGAATGAACTTTCCTTTGCAAAATATCAATTAGAACAGTACCACAACAAAATAAGTTGAACCAATTAATATGGAATTTATAATGTAGCTTAGGAGTCTTTTAAATATACTCGTGTATACGTAATCAGAGGGTTAAAAAGAAGCAAAACAGTAGCTCTGTAATTGTGACCATGACTGGAAATAAAGAAGGTTAACTGCTTAATTCTGGTCTGCTATAGATTTGTTCTTTTACAGCACTTATACCCTTAGGTTTATGCATTTTTCCTCCCACTTTGGTAAAACAAGGATGTAAATTCTGACCTCCCTCTCAGAAATGTACTAGGGAAAATCTACTTAATGCAAATTTCATTCAAAGATGCTATCAAAAAATCAATTTGCAAATATCTTGAAAAGAACAGGGTACTGGATAATAACCATCATAGCTCTGAAAAGCACATGTTTTCTCAGGTCAATTCAATCTCCTTCTGTGGCAGAATGGTGGGTCTGGTAGGACAAGATGACATGATAAGTGAAAAATACCTTGACTTAGGAAAGCTTTTGATCCTCATCAATAAAATGGGAGCGTGTGATCCAAACTATGTATACCTGTTAAACTGTCACTCAAAAACTGGAAAAAATGGAACATAAAAATCAGAAAATAATGTTCATTACTTTAATTCATATCCTACCTGTACTTGAGTATAGCTACAGTTCATTAATCCATTATTTATCCAGGACAAGGAGAACTTGGGTAAGATTGAAAAACAGGGTAAATGATTAAAGGGTTGGGCTTTGGATCCCTAAAGGGTTATACTTTAGCTTATAGGAGGAAGAGCCTTTCTGACACAGGTCTCCTTTGGGAATTTTTCCGTGGAGATATAATTCTGATATCAAGATTTCATAACCTGAGGATAAACCAAGTTTTCACTTCAGGCTATCAAAGTCAAAAATATAATTTTTTGAGTTATGAAATGTAAATTAAAACTTGCACAAAAAGTTAAAGAACTAGGTAATCTTGAGAAAAAAGTTTGAGGGTAAGGTATGTCATAGTCTAAAGTACCATGAAGGATTTTAAAATATAGAATATGCAACAACTTTCTTCATCTTTACTTTCGGAAAATTTGGAAAGAAAACAGGCACCATTATGGGCTCAGTATATCAGAGGAGAAATTTAATGATTTTAAGTCCCATGTAGGACTGACCTGATCCAGTAATAATAATAATAGTAGTAGCATTTGTTAAGTGCTTACTATGTGCCAAGCACTATTCTGAGCACTGTTGGGGGGGGGGGGGGATAAAAGGTAATTAGGTTGTCCCATATGGGGCTCACGGTTTTAATCCCCATTTTACAGGTAAGGTAACAAGTACAGAGAAGTTAAGTGACTTGCCCAAAGTCACATAGCTGACAAGTGGTGGAGCTGAGATTAGAACCCATGAGCTATAGTTGTATATAGTCGTAAAGTCCCAAGCCCTTGCTCTATATGCTGAGCCATGAATATTATTATTATTATTAGTGCATTATGTATGTACATATTTTGTACATATGTTCTGACATTTGATGAGGTAGTTTCTGGAGCCAAAGCCATGAAAAATGGAAAAACACAGTAAAGAGGGACAGTAGTAGTAGTAGTAGTAGTAGTAGCAATAGTGGTAGCTGAAAGACAATGAGGAATAGAGGATGTCATGTTTGTAGAATTCTGGGACCAGGAGGAGGTTGAGGTTTTCAGCAGAGACTGAAATGTTAGGAAGGTGAATAAGAAGATGGGCAGTTCAGTTTTAGAGAAGAGAGTCAATTCTGTACCACTCTTAAAAGGAGTCAAGGGACGAAGGAGGCTGTGGTTTTGTTGGGATTTTGATTTTTCAGAAACTTTCTCTGTGTCTCTCTCTGGGCCTCTTTGTCCTACTATGATTTTACTGTGTCAGAGAATCTCCTAATCATTCAGATCCTGTCCCTAGGAACCAATTGGAGGATGTAGCAGATCATCAATCAACCCCTTCAACTGGGTGGAGGAAGATCAGCTATGGGCACTTAGTGGTGCAGTCTAGAGTAATTGTACAACTGTATTATGTATTCTCTACTCTAAGATAAACTCGAGCCCATGACTCCCTCCAGGTTTCACCTCTTTCTAATTTGAATGAATTGTCTAAACCACTGCCTCTGTTTCCTTTACTCCAATTTGAGCCCATTAAATTTCATTTCTGTCCCAATCACTCCATGGAAACTGCCTTCTCAAAGGTTATACATTATTTTCTTCTTGCCCAGTCCAACAGCCTCTACTCCAAACTAACCCTTTTTGACCTCTCAGCTTCCTTCAATTCTATGGACTACCTTTTTCTCCTGGAAACATTACATAACCTCGGCTTCACTGACACTATCCTCTCCTGGTTCTTCTGTCTCTCTTTCCAATCATTCTCAGTCTCTTTCACATGGAAGGCTCCACATTCCTGCCTCCCTCAGGGCTCAGTCCTAGGTCCCCTTCTATACTTCACTTACACTACTCCCTTGGAGAACTCAATCACTCCCATGGCTTAAATTACCATCTATAGTCTCCAGGCCTGGAGACTATAGATAAATTGGATAGTCTCCAATTTATATCTCCAGGTCTGATTTTCCTTCTTCTTCTCCACATAAGTTTTTAGTTTGATGATGTAGTGCTTGATGATTTGTGCAGCAGCATTCAGTAACAACTGGAAAGGGAAACCAGAGAATTGGCTAATTCAATTGCCCAGCAATGACAAGAACAGAGCTAGTTATAATGGTGGCAGTTTGGGCAGAAAGGAAGGGACAGATCCAAGTAATGTTGTGCAGGAAAAACTGCAGGGTTTGTCAATAGACTAGATTGCTTGCACATGATGCCTCTGTTGCCAACAACCACCTCCCATCAGCAACAAGTAGGTGTCACCATTAGAACATCTCCAAAAAACGGGAAGTAATCACCTGTCACCCTGGAATATTTACCAATACAAGAATGAGATGACACATTAATAAAACCACAACAACGCAGTTTACTGGATTGCCCTTACATTGTTGCAGCCCACAGAGGAAAGACCATCTTTCCCTGGACTCCTCATAACTTCTAACACTCTTTTCCCCTCCCCAGTTACTCCCTGAAGGTGGGCATCCTCACTTATGTCATCAGTCTGGGTAGTCTGGACATTCCTGAGATGTGTCCACATAGTTTCTGGGTGTCCCCTAGTTGGGAGTTTGAGCAGTTCTTGTAAAGGTTCATGGTGGGTCAGCTAGTATGACCTTCTTGGGATGATTTTCTGGGGAGATATTTCCTGCCCCTTCAATATTGCCAACATCAGTAGTCTTCCTGGTGGTGATGGAATTAACAATTCTTTGATGTAGCACTATGTTCCCTCTCCATTGTGCCTGTAAATGAACTAATCCCACCCTCCTTATTTTGTTCTATTTACTATTGTGTGGTTCCTGAAACCTGCCTTTTTGTGTCTGCCAGGAACTGCCTGCCCCAGTGCTCCCATTCTCTTGATCTTTCCAGAATGTCCCCATACATGCATTTGGGATACTGCAGCATTGCCATAGGAGAGCCTTCAAACTCTCCATAACAGCCTCCACTTCCTTTTCTCCAATTATCTACTTGATTCCTTGAGGAAGCCACCTTCCACTCGGTGGAATTGCCCTCTGTTAGGTCACCAGTGACCCCCTTCTTCCCATATATCCATGGCCTGCCTTCACAACATCCATCTTCTACCTTCAAAATATTCCTAGAATTTGCCACTACCACTCCATCCAAAATGCTACCGCACTGGTCTAAGCACTTGCCATATCCTGCCTCAACTATTATATCAGCCCTATTGTTGACCTCTCTGACTCCTATCTCTCCCTACTCCAGTCCATATATCATTCTGTTGCCCAGAACATTCTCTAAAAAACACTCAGTCCAAATCTCCCCAATCTTCAAAAATTTGCAGTGATTGCCAATTCAGCCTCTGCATCAAACAGGAACTCCTTACCATCAACATTAAGGCACTCAGTCAGCTCTCTCCTTCCTACCCTTCCTCACTGATCTCCTAGTACAACCCGAGCCACACTTTCTTTCACTCATTCAATTGTATTTATTGAGTGCTTACTGTTTGCAGGGCACTGTATTAAGCACTTGGGACAGTACAATATAACAGTAAACAGATGCATTCCCTGCCCGTAGTGAGCTTATTCATTCATTGTATTTATTGAGGGTTTACTGTGTGCAGAGCACTGTACTAAGTGGTTGGGAAGTACAAATCGGCAACATATAGAGATGGTCCCTACCCAATAATGGGCTCAGCCTATAGTCTATAGGGGGAGACAGACATTAATATAAATAAAAAAATTACAGATATGTACATAAGTGCTGTTGGTCTGGCAGGGGGGATTGAATAAAGTGAGCAAGTCAGATCGACTCAGAAGGGAGTGGGAGAACACACTCTGCTCCATTAATGCCATTTACTCCCTGTGCCTTTATCTCCTCTTTCTTGCCACCATCCCCTTGCCCGTGTCTTCCATCTGTCCTAGAGCTTCCTCCCATTTCAGAACACCACTCTTTTCATCTTCAAAGCCATAATAAATTCATTTCTCTTCCATGTCTATCAACTGTTACATTGTACTCTGCCAAGTAGTTAGTACAGTGGTCTGCACACAGAACAGTGACACTTTCTCAATAAATATATATTGTCACCATCAGGTTATTCTTCCACATGAAGCCCAAGGAAAAGTCTCTTCTATCCGATCAGTAATTAAAAAGTCCCCTTTGTCTCACAAAAGTAAGACTAAATGAACAACAAGATTGAAGCATTTCCACTCTGAAGTTGAAACCCAAATACTCTTATCCATTTCCTCCACCACCTTATTCATATTAGGGGCAGAAGATTTGTTCTACTACTCCTGGAGTTGGGAAGGGAGAATGATGACAGTTTGAGCACCCTGATACCGGAGGGCAGTATTTTAGGTTGTTGGGGGTGGAGGGCGGGGGGGGCTTTCAGTCTCTGTAAAGTCTCAGCTCAAAGCTTGTCAACCCCAGGGTCTGGCCATCATTATTCATCCAGCCAGAAATAGATGAAGCTAGAAAGTATTCAAGAGTGAAAATGAATTTCATGGGATGGTGGAGATAAATGTTGTCTGTGCATTCTGTCTAGATATTGATATATGTCATTATTTTCATTAATTGATAAAAATTCATATCTGAGAATAATGGAAACCTAACTTTTAAATTTTAATGATTAACTTTTTAAATTTGTGTTTGTGTGTATGTGTTTATGTTTGTAATTCTACAGTTTTTTATCAATTTTTTTTTCTGCAGGTCAGTGAAAACCAGAATATCTTTCCTTTTTCACTTTCCTTGAGTTCTTCTCTGTCTTCAGGCTAGTAAGCATTCAGTAAAAATTGGTATAAACAATGATGACTATAATCTTTTTGTTCTGACTATTCTTGTTGGATTTTGAGTTCCTGGAGGGTAATTATGGAGTCTGCTAACTCTGTTGCACTCTCCCCATGCTTAGTACACTGCTCTACACAAAATAAATGCTCAGCAAATACCACTGATAATTGATTGTAAACCAACCTTTTGAAAATGAGATAATATTTTGACA
Source organism: Tachyglossus aculeatus (assembly GCF_015852505.1). Lineage (NCBI taxonomy): Eukaryota > Metazoa > Chordata > Mammalia > Monotremata > Tachyglossidae > Tachyglossus > Tachyglossus aculeatus. Next base: position 118,827,361 of record NC_052067.1, read on the forward strand.
TGAAAGAAAACTTTGGACACCTGCTCAGCACACTTTTTCACAGGTAAAAATAATGGGAAATGAAATCTACTTAACATTTGGCAGAACAATTAATAAATTAATTCTCCATGATTGTGCTTAACTTATGCATACCAAGTTTAAAGTTTAACATCAATGGGCTTGAACGAAGGACAGATACAAATTTTTCTCATGCAAATGATCATGTCATTTGCTTATAAAAATTGATCCACTCTCCTGGTGTGCTAACCTGTTTAATCCACAATTGCAAAAACCTGTGTGGCTCACCCTTTTCTGTGCCAGAGGCTTCCCCCACAAAGGACATCTTCACATTTTAAATGAGTCTAGCTGGTGACCCTGTTGCTTTTTTTTTAGAGAAAAGAACCTCCTATGAAGTACAGTCCAGCATCGCACCCTGGGGACAGAGGAAAAATCCTATCCATTAGCCCCCTACACCCTTAACACCGGGCTGCTTTATGCACCATTGACACCCCAGCTGAGACAATTAAGGAAAAGAGAGTTGGCATCACATATAATTTAGAAACAGGATGGTCTGAAGCTGTTTCCCCAGCTGGCAAAGCACAGGGCAAATAACAAGGCTCTGTTCCAGATACAGACTTTAATCTTATCATCAATGATATCAAGGAAGAAAAAAGCAGATGCTAAGAAGATAATATGGGAAAATATGGAAGTCTGGCAGCCAGTTTAAAAGCATTAAATTAAATTAGCGCAGGAGAATAACTAGACTACTCAAAAAAAAATTAGGACCGAGATCTTTTAAATAAGAAAAAAGCCATTAGATTTAGATACATGTGACCCACATGTAGATTTTCCCTTAGGTAAATCTCACTCAAAATTATCCATTGAAACCATCTCTCAAATCTGTTTAAAAATCACCTGCATTCTTTGGGCTTGCAGTCTCTTGGAGATAATCGCAAGGAGAGAAAGCAGTTAAGGTATGATGAAAGCAAGGGGAATCAGTACCCTGAGAATAAGATAACAGAGCAATTGTAATAGTTGTAAAATGAATTCAATGGATAAGAAAGTAGATGACACACTTTAACTTCAGCGTAACATTTTCTATTTTAATTTATTTTCACTTTCATGCTTTGTAAGGCCCTATTGTCGACACTCAACTTCTAGTGAGAAGAGCAGACTATAGTACTTAAAATTATGTACAGTTTTATGAAGAATAGGTTGATAAAGATTAAATTAAAAAATATGAGCTTCAATTCATAATGTACTTAAAGAGAAAATATAGAAGGACAGGGTGAAATCACTCTCATTCCTAAGGAAATATTAATTCAAACCTTTTGGACAGCAGCATCCTCATCTGTGTAATGGGGAAAAAAGTAGATTTTGAAATCTTTGTGCCATAAGGTTTGGATCCAATGTCATAACCTTATAGCCATCACAGTGATTAGCAAAGAGCACCCAATTCCTTAATAAATGCAATTATTATTTATAATAACACAATAATATTGACATAGCAAGCATTTCAGGCAAATGTCTTGATCATTAATGTAATACTAATAATAATCACAAAAAACTCTGAATGTATAGGCAAATAAATTGTCGCTGTATTAAAGGCAAAAATTTCTAACATTTGAATTTAAGGCTTCCCAACAATATGAACTCTCCTCTCCCAAGTACTCCAGTTCATCATTCCTCCCAACGTAACTGTTTTTCATTTTCTACTCTTTCATCTTTGCAAAACCTTTTACTCTCTCAAATCATCAGACCACAACTCTTTCCGTCTTCAAACTTCCTCTGAAGTGAAAAATAGGGAGAGTGCCTTAAGTCGGGAATTTTTGCTTGACTTGGAGAGGAATGGTAAAGCATTAGAGGTGTTGGAAGAATGCAGAGACATGTGCAGAATATTTTAGAAAAATGATTTGGGTAGCCAATTGAAGTAAGGCTGGAGAAAACAGAGGCTGGAAACAGAGAGACCAGTGAGGTAGCTGATGCACTCAGGTTTCGATGTGACAAGTCCTGGACAGTATGGTGGCTAAATGGTTGGACAGGAAGAAGAATGTACTGTAAATATTATCGATAAAAAATAACAGGATTTACCAACAGTTTGAATGTGAAAGTTGAAGGGGGAGAGAGAGCACTCAAGAATAATGCCAAAGATCCTGATTTCAGAAATGAGGATGTCTCTTTTCAACTGCAATGGAAAAAATAGGGGGAAATGGGTATTTTGGAGGGAAAAGGAGTTCACTTTTAGTTGTATTGAACTTGAGATGCCAGCCAACATTTAGTGATATCCTGGAGTCAGTAGATTATGCAAGATTACAGAACAAGTGAGATGTTGGCCCTAATAATACTAATGAAAATGAAGTCATAGGGACCACATGAGTTCTCCAGGTGAGTATAAAGTGAGGGGAATAGGGCACCAGGGCCTACAAGAACACCTACAGTTAGGAGAGTTGTCCACTGTCACAAAGTAAGCAGAGAGAGCTTGAGGAGGATTAGGATAGATAAGAGCCACTTTGATTTAGCAAGGAGTAGATCTTTGGTAACCTTGGGAGATCATGGTCTCTGTGTAGAAACGAGGGGATAAATCAGACTATGATAGGTAAAGTGGGAGTTGGAGCAGGAAGGAAGTAGAAGTGTCATCAAGGGGTTTGCACATAAATGTGAGCCGGAAGATGGTATGGGGCAGTAGGATCCCAGGAAGCTTTTTTAAAATAGAGAAGAGGAGCAGTATTTGAAGGCTAAGAAGATAATATGGGAAAATATTTGAAATATATTTTTGAGAGTGAGAGACTGAAGACAGTCAAGGAGGGAAGAAGAGTTGATGTAAGTTTCTTGAAAGATGAGAGGGGATATTGATGTCTCCAAGGATTAGTGGAGGTTTTGCAATTGAGAGGAAGAAGGTAAAAAACATCATATATGTACAGGGATTTCTGGAGGTAGTAAACTGGAAACCAATAAATTGAATATGTCATAAAGACAAGTAACATGGATTTCAAAGGATATGAAGGTGAGTGATGGAAATTGTGAAATTGTCTTGAAGTGGCATTAGAACAAATAGAAGCAGCATGGCTCAGTGGAAGGAGCCTGGGCTTTGGAGTCAGAGGTCATGGGTTCAAATCCCAGCTCCACCACTTGTCAGCTGTGTGACTTTTTGGGAAAGTCACTTCACTTCTCTGGGCCTCAGTTACCTCATCTGTAAAATGGGGATGAAGACTGTGAGCCCCCCGTGGGACAACCTGATCACCTTGTAACCTCCCTATCGCTTAGAACAGTGCTTTGCACACAGTAAACGCTTAATAAATGCTATCATTAATTATAAAACTATTCTTTCCATGATTCCCCATTCCTCAAGGACAACAGTGTATCAAGCAGAAAACTCCTTATCATTGGCTTTAAAGTACTAAATTCAGCGCTTAGTAGCTTTTAACATAGTAAGTGCTTAATAAATGCCATTATTATTATTATTATTATTATTATTATTATTATTATTATTATTAAATCACCTTGTCCCTTTCTATCTTCTCTCATTTCATATTACAACTCAATCCGCACATTTTGTTCTCCCAATGCCAACCTACTCACTGTTCTTAAATATCATCTATTTCACTACCAACCCCTTGCCTTAGTCTGCTTTTGGCCTGGAACTCTCTCCCTCTTCATATCCAACAGACAATCACTCTCCCCACCTTTAAAGCATGTTTCTTCCAAGAGGCCTTCCTCAATTAAGCCCTCATTTCCTCTTTCATTCATTCATTCATTCAATTGTATTTATTGAGCACTTACTGTGTACAGAGCACTGTACTAAGTGCTTGGAAGTACAAGTCAGCTACATATGGAGATGGTCCCTACCCAACAACAGGCTCACAGTCTAGAAGGGGGAGACAGACAACAAAACAAAACATGTACATAGGTGTCAAAATCATCAGAACAAATAGAATTAAAGCTATATGCACATCATTAATAAAATAAATAGAATAGTAAATATGTACAAGTAAAATAAATAGAGTAATAAATCTGTACAAATATATATAAGTAGTGTGGGGAGGGGAAGGAGGTAGGGCGGGGGGATGGGAAGGAGGAGAGGGAAAAGGGGACTCAGTCTGGGAAGACCTCCTGGAGGAGGTGAGCTCTCAGTAGGGCTTTGAAGGTAGGAAGAGAGCTAGCTTAGCAGTTGTTCATTCATTCATTCATTCATTCAATCATATTTATTGAGCACTTCCTGTGTGCAGAGCACTGTACTAAGCGCTTGGGAAGTACAAGTTGGCAACATATAGAAATGGTCCCTACCCAACAGCAGGCTCACAGTCTAGAAGGGGGAGACAGACAACAAAACAAAACATTAACAAAATAAAATAAATAGAACAAATATGTACAAGTAAAATAAATAGAGTAAAAAATATGTACATACATATATACATATATACAGGTGCTGTGGGGAGAGGAAGGAAGTAAGGCAGGGGGGATGGGGAGGGGGAGGAGGGGGAAAAGAAGGAGGGGGCCCAGTCTGGGAAGGCCTCCTGGAGGACGTGAGCTTTCAGTAGGGCTTTGACGGGAAGGATGTGTGGAGGGAGGGCATTCTAGAGGAAGGATGTGTGGAGGGAGGGCATTCTAGAGGAAGGACGTGAGCCAGGGGTCAATGGTGGGACAGGCAAGAATGAGGTACAGTGAGGAGGTTAGCGGCAGAGGAGCAGAGGGTGTGGGCTGGGCTGTAGGAGAGAAAGGAGGTGAGGTAGGAGAGGGAATAATGGCATTACTAAGCACTTACTATGTGCAAAGCACTGTTCTAAGTGCTAGGGAGGTTACAAGGTGATAAGGTTGTCCCACGTGGGGCTCACAGTCTTAATCTCCATTTTACAGATGAGGTCACTAAGGCACAGAAAAGTTAAGTGATTTGCCCAAAGTCACACAGCTGGGGAGGTGAGGTGGTGGAGCAGAGCAGTTCTTGAATCGAGGTTCAGATTATAAGTATCAAGCTGCAGGCCTTACAGAAATTTATAAACTATGGATTTACAATTACCACCTGTTTGTGGATAATTCCCAAATCTACATCTCCAGCCCTGATCTCTCTCCCTCTCTGAAGTCTTGAATTTCCTCTTGCCTTCATTACATCTCTATTTGGAAGTTCTTCCATCACCTCAAACTCCGTATGTCTAAAGCAGAACCCCTTATCTTCCCATGTAAACCCTGTCCTTTTCCTGACTTCCCCATTATTGTAGATGGTACCATCATCCTTCCTCTTTCACAAGCCTGGACAATCTCGAAGTCTTGGCATTAACCTTGACTCCCTCTCTCATTCAACCTACATGTTTCCATCACTAATTCCTGTTAATGCAATCTTCATGACATTGCTTTAATTGCCATTTCCTATCCATCTAAACTGCTACCACATTTATCCAAGCACTTATCCTATCCCACCTTGATTATTGTATCAACCTTCTTGTTAACCTCCCAGCCTTCTGGAAGGGAATGCAGAAGACAAAGTAGAGACTGTTCTTTGACCCCGTGAACAACATCATCAAAGGAGGGACTCAAGGAGGAACTGGCTGGTTGTTGCAGGATGGAGTGGAAAAAAATGCCCAATGCGCACAAGATAAGCCCACTCCAATGTCCTTTCCTAAAAAATTTGTGCAACCTACTAGGCCTTCCTTGTACCTAACATGGATTCCTTAGGTTCTCTTTTAATTCCCCTTTGTGAAAAATCCATATTCCATTTTAATTCCAAATTCTTCACTTCCAATCTCCACTTCTAATTGGTTTTTACCCTTTTTACCCAGAAAAACAGTTTTACATCAAATTTCCATATTCTAATTTATCCAAAATTCAATAAGAAAGGAAGAAGCATGTTTTCTTTATAGGTTGTTTTTTTTCACCACACATTCAATTACTTCCATAGTTAATACATTGAGGCAAGGTTCATCATTTGAGCCATAATGTTTATACTGGCCAGAAATAGGATTACAGTCTGTATTAAGCTTGCTTGTATATATTTACCAATTTAGCAAATACAGGTAATGCAGTAGGGTTTTTGATGTAATAATTAAATCAGCACCACTACAGACATTCCTAAACTGTGAGAGCAATTACAAATTTTCATCTTCCAATTGCCTCCTTTGTATTCTTACACTTAACTAGTTGAAAACTACTTTCCCAAAAATGAGATCCATACTTCACAATAAGGCTATTTAATCATTTGTTTGAGGGAAGCACCTTCCCTCAAATACATTTATTCTTTAATCTTCTAAAATTGATAGCTCTTATCCAGCCACCTAGGGTTTTTCTTATTCCCAGTAAGGCCCTAGATTAAAAAAAAAAACAAAAAGATTGGCTATATTTCGTACCCCCTGCCTCAATTGCATATTCCTTGGAACTAAGTAATTTCAAGAACTGCTTAGAGAAGGAAAATAGATTTGCAACACCAAATCAATAAAATGACTCTCAACCTGTGAGGTTATCCAAATTCTGTTTGTAATTTCTCCCCACAATATATATTTTCACAACAATGACTGGTTCATTGAAATGTGACCACTCTATATACATTCTTACATAGACACTAGGGTGCATCCAATCCCAACACAATACAATTCTTTCAGAACCTTAAAAGAGAACCCAGATGTTTTCCATCTGCACTAAGCAATTGGGAGGATATAATACAACTAGGAACTTCTCTTCATTTTCTTGATGCTAAAGGAGTCTCTAACCCATTCCTTCCAGGGAGATAAGTATTAGGGTACAGCACAAACTGTCCATCTCAGACCAACACTAATCTCTTATAAAATGCTGATTTGGTGCTTGGAACTTAACCTTGGTCAATGCCAATTTAAATATATACTTCAATCCCAGAAGTATCCCAGATGTGATCCCATTTTACAGGTTAGATTACATGGACTCTGGGAGTACCAGAGTCTGGACAGGGTAAATACAAAGGTAGGTACCCAGTGAGTTTGGTCATTACTTGCCCAAAGTTCTCACTGGGTCCTAAGCTGGGCCAAAAGTTCAACACCAAGGTCTTCTGAGTGGGTCCTGCACCTCAGGCTTTGGGCTGTAGAGCAGCAATTCCTTGTCCAGTAGAGAGTCAAAAGGGCTCTCATTGTAATTATCTAAACCACACAACCTGATGTATATCATTTGTCTGATCTCTTGCTCATTCACTGGGTTAGTCCCTTCTCCAGACACTTCCTTCAGAACCAGTACTGATTTTTCCTTTCTCATTTGGGCATGAACCTTGCCTCTCTATCAGAAGGACCACCTAACCCCATGGTCCTTGCCATACAGATTCATGAGATTGGAGTCACTGGGTCATTATGGGAAGAGAAGGCAGAAAGGTCCCCATTCAGGCAGTTCAAGACCACTACATAGATGTCATCTCCACCCATATTAGCGTTAGCTCCCAGAACTACAGCTTTTCTTGCCAAGTCAGTGGGCCAAGGCTGATCATGGGTGGTCCCATGGGCTTGGTTTCTCCCTGTTACCATGGGCTTCTTTTTTTTTTAACAAGGAGGGATTCTACCCCTACATTAAACATAGTTTGCTGAAGACCTTTCAAATTGGTCTATGGAGTTAATATTAATATTTAACATTTTACTATTTCATCATCCTCCCTGTCTCACAAGTCCACAACGGTGATGTTATCCTTAATTCATCCCTCTCCTTCATCCCACATTTCAACCTGTCACCACATCCTGATGGTTCAACCTTCACATCACTAAAATCAACTCTTCCTCTCTATCCAATCTGCCATCATGTTAATTCAAACACCTATTTTATCTTGTCTCCATTTCTGTATCAGACTCCTTGCCGGCCTCCCTGCCTCTTGTCTCTCCCCCTTCCACGCCACATTTCACTCTACTGCCTGGATTATCTTTTAACAAAAATGTGCCACCTATGTCTCCCCACTCTTCAAGAACCCCAAGTGGCCTGCCATTTACCCTTGTATCAAACAGAAATTCCTCAACATCAGCTTTAAATCACTCAATCACCTTGCCAGCTCCCACCCTACCTTCCTGATTTCCCACCACCATTCAGTCCCAACATTTCACTCCTCTAATGCCAACCTACTTACTGTACCTTGATTTCATCTATCTAGCTGCTGATCTCTCTCCTACATTCTATCTCTGGCCTGGAACACTCTCTCTGCTAATATGCAACAGACAATCACCCTCCTCACCTTCAAAGCCTTATTGAAGCTGGGTAATAGTTGTGGGCAGTGGCTCATTGACATAGGCTGATTCTTCATTTCAGTTTTAATAAATGGATGGACTGCTAAATTCCAGTAGGATCAAAGTCATGTCTTGGTGACTTAATGACTTAATGAAGTCATGACAATCATCTTCATTCTCCCACCTGAAGGGAAGGGGTTCCAATACTGGATCACCCCAAATATCTCCCTCATCATTCTTATTCCCATTCAGGGCACAACACACTTTTAAGGAATCAATTGGTAGAGCACCCTAATGGTGCCATCATTTCTCCTCCATTTGTTGGATAAGTAAAGAGTTCAGTTTATCTTCTAAGACCCAGTTTTGATTCTCAGCTCTCAGACTTTCAGCTGATAGACTTTCCCTTCTATCCCAATTTTTTCTAACTTGCTCCGTAAACTGACCTTCTGAAAATTTCTCACAAGCAGCTTGCAAGTAACTCCCAAGCAGTCAGAATATTTCCATTTTTCTTTCTCCCTTTTCTTTATCATTCTAGTGGCGGCCCAATTAACATATTGTATCAATATATAGACTGGTTGGGGGCATACTTACTCCACCCTTTTCTACTGTCAGGACCTGCCATGTCCATATGGGTCATTGTTTCCAATCCTCAGATCCCAATTCTAATAACAATTAAAAGTCATGCCCAGAGGGCCTGCTCCACTCTGCCCAGAAGGGGAGACTACAGCTGAAGGTGATGATCATTTGGATGATCATATGAAAAGAATTGAAGGGCAGTATCCCAGCTGGTTAGGGAAAAATTATGAACCGATGTAAAAGAGAAGTATGTTAAATAGCATAACCCCACATCGTAGTCATTTAGCAAGAATTCCAGGTTTTTTTTAGGTGGGAAAACATGTCACGTCTCTGCATTTCTTACTGACTCAAGAATAAAGGAAATTTATAAAAATGATCTTTCATCTAATCCTGGAGCATCTCAGTACCGTGAGTTTTTGTTATTTTTCCAAAGCATTTTCACATTTATTCTCAACATCCCGGTGAATTAGGAAATAAAGGAATGAACCACCACTGCATGCTTTGCCTTTGGTCAATCAGAAGGCCAGTGGTAGAGCTGTGACCACGGCCCGGGTCCTCTGACTCTCAAGTCCACGCTCTTTCCACTATTTTTGTTGGTATGTTTGGTTCTGTTCTCTGTCTCCCCCTTTTAGACTGTGAGCCCACTGTTGGGTAGGGACTGTCTCTATGTGTTGCCAATTTGTACTTCCCAAGCGCTTAGTACAGTGCTCTGCACATAGTAAGCGCTCAATAAATACGATTGATTGATTGATTTGGACTCAAGGAGGGATGCCCTCCCTCTGCCCATCCGCCAAGCTAGCTCTCTTCCTCCCTTCAAGTCCCTACTGAGAGCTCACCTCCTCCAGGAGGCCTTCCCAGACTGAGCCTCTTCCTTCCTCTTCCCCTCGTCCCCCTCTCCATTCCCCCATCTTACCTCCTTCCCTTCCCCACAGCACCTGTATATATGTATATATGTTTGTACATATTTATTACTCTATTTATTTATTTATTTTACTTGTACATATCTATTCTATTTATTTTATTTTGTTAGTATGTTTGGTTTTGTTCTCTGTCTCCCCCTTTTAGACTGTGAGCCAACTGTTGGGTAGGGACTGTCTCTATATGTTGCCAATTTGTACTTCTCAAGCACTTAGTACAGTGCTCTGCACATAGTAAGCGCTCATTAAATACGATTGATGATGATGATAAAACCACATAGACACCCTAGTCACTAACAGCAGCATTATTCAAGATCAGGTAATCTAATCATTACTAAGCCTAGATTCATTAGCATAATTGCTCGCACACTAAGAGTAAGCAAAACTTATGTGATCTGAAGTCTGTCTCCAGTGGGGCCACCATTCAGTGCCCCTGAGAGTCATGATACTGGTGTCCCCATCACATCTGGCAGATATGCGGATCCAGACCAGCTGGACTTTAGGCACAAACCACACTGAGACATTTCTAACCTTTTTATCCTTTTTAACCCTGTCACCAATTGTGAAAGGGCTGAAGTGTGTCGTTATAGCTTTAGAGTGGTTGACTGTCTGTTTAGTTAGGATGTTTCCATCCACAGAGCAATCATAGGCACAATGGAGACAGGAACACACATTTTCGTGGCAACACATTTTCCCCCTGTACATCCTGCCCAGAAGCCTGTTTTACCAAGGGTCAAGGCCTGTTTACCATGGGATGGAACTAAGTAGTTCTTCCCTTAACGAGGATCAAGGCCCGTTAATTTCAGGACAGTTCTAAGTGGTTTCTCTCTTACTGAGGGTCAAAATCCCGGGCTTGTTCTCCTAAGGAGTTTTCAATCAGTTCAATGGATCGGGTGAGCATGGGTGGCCATGAACACTCTGGTACTCATCCCAGTCCCACAGTACATTTGTAAATATTCTTATACTCTATTATTTTCCCTTTCTGAAATTTATTTTAATGTGAGTCTCTTTAATCTCCTTGTGGGCAGAGATAGAAGACTGCATATAGATGGTACTTAATGAATATCCTCTAATAATTAACAATAATTATAATATATATAATTATACTAATACAATATTACTAATAATATAACAATAATTATAGAAGCAGCATGGCTCAGTGGAAAGAGCCTGGGCTTGGCAGTCAGAGGTTGTGGGTTCTAATCCTGGCTCTGCCACTTGTCAGTTGTGTGACTTTGGGCAAGTCACTTAACTTCTCTGTGCCTCAGTTACCTCATCTGTCAAATGGGGATTAAGACTGTTAGCCCCATGTGGGAAACCTCATCACCTTGTATCCCCCCTAGTGCTTAGAACAGTGTTTTGCAATTAGTAAGCACTTAACAAATACCATTATTATTATTATTAATAATTATGGGCAAGGAACCTTATTATCAAATGTTATCATATTGTATTTTCTCAAGTACTTTGCACAGCGTCCTATACACAGTAAACATTCAGTAGATACCACTGACTGATGGAATAGAAGGAAGTAGCCCTGCTCACTGATGGCAAAAGATCAAGTAACCTGGATAATAGGTGGATCAAGATGAAGGTAATCTACCAACAGTGGAAAAAGGTACGGGGCACACTTTTTTTTACAAGCACAAAATAATAGTGTTGAGGTAATGTAGTATGGTGATAGGGAACAGAATGGTGGGTAGTGAGGATGGGGTTACAGTAGGCATGGTTGAGGAGAAGCAGCATGGCATAGTGGATAGAGCATGGGCCTAGGATTCAGAGAAGCAGCATGGCTAAGTGGAAAGAACACAGGCTTTGTAGTCAGAAGTCATGGGTTCAAATCCCAGCTTGGCCAATTGCCAGCTGTGTGACTTTGGGCAAGTCACTTAACTTCTCTGTGCCTCAGTTCCCTCATCTGTAAAATGGGGATGAAGACTGTGAGCCCCCCGGGGGACAACCTGATCACCTTGTAAACTCCCCAGCACTTAGAACCGTGCTTTGCACATAGTAAGTGCTGCATAAATGCTATCATTATTATTAAAGGCATGGGTTCGAATCCCAGCTCCACCAATTGTCTGCTGTGTGACCTTGGCAAGTCATGTCACTTCACTTCTCTGTGCTTTAGTTACCTCATCCATAAAATGGGAATTGAGACTGTGAGCCCCTTGTGGGACAGGGACTACGTCCAACCCAATTTGTTTCCACCCCAGCACTTAGTACAGTGCCTCCTCTCCGATCTCCCATCTGCTTGTCTCTCCCCACTTCAATCTATACTTCATGCCACTGCCCGGATTGTCTTTGTCCAGAAACGCTCTGGGTATGTTACTCCCCTCCTCAAAAATCTCCAGTGGCTACCAATCAACCTACGCATCAGGCAGAAACTCCTCACCTTTGGCTTCAAGGCTCTCCATCACCTCGCCCCCTCCTACTTCACCTCCCTTCTCTCCTTCTACAGCCCAGCCTGCATCAGCCGCTTCTCTGCCGCTAATCTCCTTACCGTGCCTCCTTCTCACCTATCCCGCCGTCGACCCCTGGCCCATGGCATCCCCCTGGCCTGGAATGCCATCCCTCCCAACATGCACCAAGCTAGCTCTCTTCCTCCCTTCAAGGCCCTAGTGAGAGCCCACCTCCTCCAGGAGGCCTTCCCAGACTGAGCCCCCTCCTTCCTCTCCCCCTCCTCCCCTCTCCACCCCCCGCCTTACCGCCTTCCCTTCCCCACAGCACCTGTATATATGTATATATGTTTGTACATATTCATTACTCTATTTATTCATTTATTTTACTTGTACATGTCTCTTCTCTTTTATTTTGTTAACATGTTTTGTTTTGTTCTCTGTCTCCCCCTTCTAGATTGTGAGGCCACTGTTGGGTAGGGGCCGTCTCTATTTGTTGCCAACTTGTACTTCCCAAGCGCTTAGTACAGTGCTCTGCACACAGTAAGTGCTCAATAAATATGATTGATTGATTGATAATAAGCGCTTAACAAATTTGGTCATTAATTCAATTGCCTTTATTGGGTGCTTGTGCTCAGGGCCTTGTATAAGCACTTGCGAAATTACAATACAACAGTAAACAGTGACATTCTCTTCCCACAGTGAGCTTTCAGTCTGGAGCTGGGGGACAAAGAGGCATCAATACAAATAAATAAAGTTACAATCAATCAATCAATCGTATTTATTGAGCGCTTACTATGTGCAGAGCACTGTACTAAGTGCTTGGGAAGTACAAATTGGCAACACATAGAGACAGTCCCTACCCAACAGTGGGCTCACAGTCTAAAAGGGGGAGACAGAGAACAGAACCAAACATACCAACAAAATAAAATAAATAGGATAGAAATGTACAAGATAAATAAATAAATAAATAGAGTAATAAATATGTACAACCATATATACATATATACAGGTGCTGTGGGGAAGGGAAGGAGGTAAGATGGGGGGATGGAGAGGGGGACGAGGGGGAGAGGAAGGAAGGGGCTCAGTCTGGGAAGGCCTCCTGGAGGAGGTGAGCTCTCAGCAGGGCCTTGAAGGGAGGAAGAGAGTTAGCTTGGCGGAGGGGCAGAGGGAGGGCATTCCAGGCCCGGGGGATGACGTGGGCCGGGGGTCGACGGCGGGAGAGGCGAGAATGAGGTACAGTGAGGAGATTAGCGGTGGAGGAGCGGAGGGTGCGGGCTGGGCAGTAGAAGGAGAGAAGGGAGGTGAGGTAGGAGGGGGCGAGGTGATGGAGAGCCTTGAAGCTGAGGGTGAGGAGTTTCTGCCTGATGCGCAGATTGATTGGTAGCCACTGGAGATTTTTGAGGAGGGGAGTAATATGCCCAGAGCGTTTCTGGACAAAGATAATCTGGGCAGCAGCATGAAGTATGGATTGAAGTGGAGAGAGACACGAGGATGGGAGATCAGAGAGAAGGCTGGTGCAGTAGTCCAGACAGGATAGGATGAGAGCTTGAATGAGCAGGGTAGCAGTTTGGATGGAGAGGAAAGGGCGGATCTTGGCAATGTTGCGGAGCTGAGACCGGCAGGTTTTGGTGACGGCTTGGATGTGAGGGGTGAATGAGAGAGCGGAGTCGAGGATGACACCAAGGTTGCGGGCTTGTGGGACGGGAAGGATGATAGTGCCATCAACAGAGATGGGAAAGTCAGGGAGAGGACAAGGTTTGGGGGGGAAGACAAGGAGCTCAGTCTTCGACATGTTGAGCTTTAGGTGGCGGGCGGACATCCAGATGGAGATGTCCTGAAGACAGGAGGAGATGCGAGCCTGGAGGGAGGGGGAGAGAGCAGGAGCAGAGATGTAGATCTGGGTGTCATCAGCATAGAGATGATAGTTGAAGCCGTGGGAGCGAATGAGGTCACCAAGGGAGTGAGTGTAGATTGAGAACAGAAGGGGACCAAGCACTGAACCTTGAGGAACCCCCACAGTAAGAGGATGGGAGGGGGAGGAGGAGCCTGCAAAAGAGACTGAGAAAGAACGACCGGAGAGATAAGAGGAGAACCAGGAGAGGACGGAGTCTGTGAAGCCAAGGTCAGATAGCGTATTGAGGAGAAGGGGGTGGTCCACAGATATATGTACAGTTACAGATATATGTACATAAGTGCTGTGGGGTTGGGAGGGTGGAAGAGCAAAGAGACCAAGTCAGGGCAACACAGAAGGGAGTGAAAGATGAGGAAAAGTGTGGCTTAGTCTGGAAGGCCTGTTGGAGGAGTTTTACCTTCAATAGGGCTTTGAAGAGGGGTAATTATTATTATTATTAAGAAAGAGTTTATTTGGCTGATGGTGGGAGAGGGGACGTGAGCTTTGTTGACTATCAGATAATAATAGTTATTATTATGGTATTTGTTAAGCGCTTACTATGTGCCAACACTGTTCTAAGCGCTAGGGTAAATACAAGGTAATCAGGTACAGTTAATCAGTTAAGTAGGGGAGAACCAGAAGAAAGGAGGCCTAAGAGACATGGGCAGTTGCTTGAATAGAACTTTAGTGAGAGGGATGGCTTTGTCCCACCTACTGGCAACAGTGGACCTTGGTGGAGTGTTTACTCCGGGCTGCTAATTCTGTTCCTAAGGTTGAGTTGGCTTTACATGATATTTTGATCTTTTAGAATAGCTACAAATATTCAACTCTCTATTGGTTTGACATAACTTAAACTCAAGGAAGTTGAAAGAAACTGGAGGAGACTGAAAGAGTGAACTTTTGTGGGTTGTTTGGTTAAAGCACAAAGGATATTTTTTATCTTGAAAATTATGACTATGAATTAATCCTTCTTTAGTGTTATCTAATTCTTAATCCTTAAGTATTAGATAGGGACTGGCAATATATTTCTTTATGACTGATCATCTAAATCTGGGTTACTCTGTAAGATTCAGAACATAGTTCCTAGTTTGGTTTCTGGCTCCTTCCCCTGATCAGAATTAGATTTGGAAATTTACATCTTCATTCCATGGCCCAGATTCTTAGCTGAGAAATTGGGATAATCATATATTCAACCATTTCCAGAGATATTTTGTGACTGTTAATGAAATTTAGTTTGTAAAATGTTCTCATATTCTTGATGACCGGAGCCGTATAATTGTTTTTACTAAGTTAACTTAATGAAGTAAAGGAAAATGGTCTTGATTGTTTAAATGGGGTATTCTTCAACAAAATACTACCGTGAAAATAGATCTTTCAATCGTGAAAAAATTAAAAGAAAATTGATAACTTTAAAAAAATATGCTATTTTCATGAAAAATGCAACAATAATTCTAAAATATCTTTATAATCAGCTAATTCAATCCCATCCAAAAACCATACCACTCAATTTTATCCTCTTAAAGTGAGCTTTCTGCCATGTAAGCTAAGTGGTGATAGAGAATACTGATATGTTGCTGTGTAAAGTAGTATAGGACTGTTGAGATACTAGTTTTCTTGTTAGAAAGAAAGAATGAAATAAAGCAAGTTATACTGCTGTGAAGTATTGTTTTCATATTAGCTATTTAAGAGCAAAATCAGAATTCTATGACTCAGTATTAGAGTGGGGTTAAGTGGAAGTGGGACTTACTAACCATTATGGAAGATAACCAGCTTTAGCCCCCACTTCTGCCTTTTTTAATAAAAGTAGTTTAATTGAGAGCAGTCCTTTGATATGTTTCTTTCACAGTATCTGAAACTAATTTAGCTGCTGTCTCTAAATCACTGTAATCATTGTAGGATATGACCATAGTTTAAAATGGTAGTAGGTAAAAATCTATCACAACCCAGATGCACCAGCAATTTTTGCTCTATTACTTTTTCTCTTTTTCCTAAATCTTTTTTCAACCACATTTCAATATATGTGAATGAACATATAGTTTGATGCTCAAAGAACGAAAAAAACCACTGAAACATTCCTAGAAAGCTGTGAATGCATTTAAATGGAAAGTCCCTTCTGGAATATTTGATAACAATGATACGTTCAGTCCAAATACTTTAGGAGTCCAGCAAAAAAAAAAAAATGTATAGACACTAAATATTTTGAGTCATGGGACAGTTAACCATTTGATATAAAATGACATTTTATTAAAATAAGGAATATGTCATCCATAAGAAAGATTAATTCTCAAAAATTAAAAAATCCTTCCTTTTCTAAAAAAAGTTCAGCCAACATCACCCAATTCTTCAAGTTGGTTCCCCATCCAACTCTGCACCCAACAGAAACTCCTTAACATTGGCTTCAAAGCACTCAATTAGCCTGCCCTCTCATTCATTTATTCAATCGTATTTATTGAGCTCTTACTGTGTGCAGAGCACTGTACTAAGCACTTGGGAAGTACAAATCGGCAACATATAGAGACGGTCCCTACCAAACAGTGGGCTCACAGTCTAGAAGGGGGAGACAGACAACAAAACAAAACAAACAGATGGGTGTCAACACCATCAGAATAAATAGAATTATAGCTATATACACATTGTTAATAAAATATAGTAAATATGTACAAATAAAATAGAGTATTAAATATGTACAAATATATACAAGTGCTGTGGGGAGGGGAAAGGTGTAGGCAGAAGGGGGGTGATGGGAAGGTAGGAGGAGGAGGAGAGGAAAAAGGAGGCTTAGTCTGGGAAGACTACCTGGAGGAGGTGAGCTCTCAGTAGGGCTTTGGAGGGAGGAAGAGAGCTAGTTTGGCGGATATGTGGAGGGAGGGCATTACATGGGCCAGGGGTCGATGACAGGACAGGTGAGAATGAAGCACAGTGAGGAGGTTAGCGGCAGAGGAGCAGAGTGTATGGGCTGGTCTGTAAAAGGAGAGAGGGGAGGTGAGGTAGGTGGGGACGAGGTGTTGGAGAGCCTTGAAGCTGAGAGTGAGGAGTTTTTGCTTGATTCAAAAGTTGAGAGGCAACCACTGGAGATTTTTGAGCAGGGGTTTTCAGATTTTTGAGCATGCCCCGAGAGTTTTGTACAAAGATAATCCGGGCAACAGAGTGAAGTATAGACTGAATCAGGGAAAGATAGAAGGATGGGAGATCACAAAGGAGGCTGATGCAGTAATCCAGTCGGGCTAGGATAAGAGATTGAACCAGCAAGGTAGCAGTTTGGATGGAGGGGAAAGGGCGGATCTTGGCGATTTTGAGGAGGTGAGACTGGCAGGTTCTGGTGACGGATTGGATGTGTGGGGTGAATGAGAGAGCAGAGTCAAGGATGACACCAAGGTTGTGGGCTTGTGAGACGGGAAGAATGGTAGTGCCGTCTACAGTGATGGGATAGTCAGGGAGAGAACAGGGTTTGGGAGGAAAGATAAGGAGCTCAGTCTTGGACATGTTGAGTTTTAGATGGCGGCAGACATCCAGATGGAGGCGTCCTGAAGGCAGGAGGAGATATGAGCCTGGAGGGAGGGAGATATAGATTTGGGTGTCATCAGTGTAAAGATGATAGTTGAAGCCATGGGAGCAAATGAATTCACCAAGGGAATGAATACAGATAGAGAATAGAAGCAGACCAAGAACTGACCCTTGAGGAACACCTACAGTAAGGGGATGGGAGGGGGAGGAGGAACCCACAAAGGAGACTGAGAGTGACTGGCCAGAGAGATAAGAGGAGAACCAGGAGAGGACAGAGTCTCTGAAGCCAAGGTTGGATAGCGTGTTGAGGAGAAAGGGGTGGTCCACAGTGTGGAAGGCAGCTGAGAGGTTTAGGAGGATTAGGATAGAGTAGGAGCCGTTGGATTTGGCAAGAAGAAGGTCACTGGTGACCTTTGAAATGGCAGTTTTGGTGGAGTGGAGGGGACGGTAGCCAGATTGAGGGGGTCTAGCAGAGAGTTGGAGTTGAACTCATATTTAACTTGCTGGTTTCCTACTACAACCCAGCCTGGTTACTTCATTCTTTTAATGGCAATCTATTCACTATTCCTTGATATCATCTATCTTGCCATAAACCTCTCACCCTTGTCCTTCCTCTGGCCTAGAACTTGCCCTTCGTATATGATGGACCACCATTGTCCACACTTTCAAAACATTATTAAAGCTTCTCCAACAGGTTTTCCTAACTAAGCTCTCATTTCACCTATTCCTTCTCCCTTCTGTGTTCCCTATGAACTCGGATCTGTGTCCTTTAGGCTTTTGATATTTACTTCACCCTCAGTCCCACAGCACTTATTTACATATCCAGTGCTTAGAACAGTGTTTGGCATTTAGTAAGCACTTAACAAATACCATTATTATGATTATTATTAACTGTAATCTATTTTAATATCTGTTTCCGCTCTAGAATATAAGACCCTTGTTGGCAGTGAACTTGTCTCCCAATTCAGTCATACCGTATTCTCCTAAGTGCTTAGTATAGTACTCTTCTCACAGTAAGTGCTCAATAAAAACCACGGATTAATTGAACTAGTTTAATTGCAGGAATTGAATCTCTCAATTGATATTTTAAGGGAATGAACCCCACAGTTACCACTACTAATATCTTTATCCCATTAATAAAAAAACATATGAAGTGATAGCATTTGGATTTTGATTGGAAGTTAACTAAGGATTTTTGCACAGGTAGAAAGCAAAGGAGAAAAACACAACTAAATTCTAAACTGCACAAAATTCAGGACAGAGAGATTAGTTCTGCTGCTAAAACCGTGGAATAATAAATTCATAATCAAGATGGCTGCCTCTAAAGTACTTTCCTTGATGCTTTGTTCAATGTTCTATAAAGAGTAACCATTCAATAAATATTATTTAATTAAGTAATTAATTTATCCATTCATTCATTAATTCACCCAATCATATTTATTGAATGCTTGCTGTATGCAGGGCACTCTACTAAGCACTTGGGAGAGTATACAACGATAAACAGACACTTTCCCTGCCTGCACTGAGCTTATAGTTTAGGCGAGAGAGACAGACATTAACGTAAATAAATAAATTACAGTTATTCAATCATTCAGTCAATAGTATTTATTGAGCCCTTTTTGTGTTCAGAGCACTTTACTAAGTGCTTGGGAAGTACAAAATCGGCAACATACAGAGACGGTCCCTAACCAACAATGGGCTCACAGCCTAGAAGGGGAAGACAGACAACAAAACAGAACAAGTAGGTGGTGTCAATACCATCAGAATAAATAGGATCATAGCTATATACACGTCATTAATAATACAAATAGAGTAATAAGTATATACAAATATACACAAGTGCTGTGGGGAGGGGAAGGAGGTGATGGGGCTCATAGTTTAAGTAGGAGGGAGAACAGGTATTTAACCCCCATTTTATAATTGAGGTAACTGAGTTATATACATAAGTGCTGTGGGACTGGGAGGGGGGATGAAGAAAGGGAACAAGTTAGGGCAAAGCTGAAGTTAGTGGGAGAAGAGGAAAGGGGAACTTGGTCAGGGAAGGCCCCTTGAAGAAGATGTGGCTTCAGTTAGGTTTGAAAGGGGGAAGAGTAATTGTCTGTCGGATTTGAGGAAGGAGAGTGTTCCAGGCCAGAGGTATGATGTGGACAAGGGTTTGGGGGTGAGATAGACAGGATTGAGGCACAGTGAAAAGGTTAGCATTAGAGGAATGAAGCATGTGAGGTGGCTTGTAGTAGGAGAGTAATGAGATGAGTTAGGAGGGGGCAAGGCGATTGAGTGCTTTAAAGCCAAAGGTGAGGAGTTTTTCTTTGATTTGGAGATGGATGGGCAACTAATGGAGTTTTTCAAGAAGAGGAGAAATGTGTCCTGAACACTTTTGTAGAAAAATGATGTGAGCAGCAGAGTGAAATATGGACTGGAGTGGGGAGAGAGAGGAGACTGGGAGTTAGCAAGAAGGCTGATCCAGTAATTCAGTCAGGATAGGATGAGTGATTGTATTAACATTGTAGCAGTTTGGATGAATAGGAAAGAGCAGATTTTAGTGATGTTATTGAAGGTGGGACCAGCAGGATTTAGTGATGGATTGTATATGTGGGTTGAATAAAAGAAAGGAGCCAAAGATTACTTATAAGTTATGGGCTTGTGAGACAGGAAGGATTGTGGTGCCATCTACTGTGATGGGAAAGTCAAGGGGAGGACAGAGGTTGGAAAGGAAGATAAGGAGTTATGTTTGTCACATGTTAAGCTTGAGGTGATGGGAGGACATTCAAGTAGAGATATCTTGGAGGTAGGAGGAAATGTGAGACTGGAGAGAGGGAGAGAGAGGGAGAGTGATCATGGTTGGAGATGTAGATTTGGGTATTATCTCCTTAGAGGTGGTAGTTGAAGCCATAGGAGCAAATGTGTTATTCCAGGGAGTGGGAGTAGATGGAGAATAGAATTCCCAGAACTGAACCTTGAGGGACCTCCACAGTTAGGTGGTGGGAGACAAAGAAGGATCCCGTGAAGGAGACTGAGAATGAGTGGCAGAAGAGATAAGAGGAGAACCAGGAAAGGACAGTGCCAGTGAAGCCAAAGTTAGATGTTTCCAAGAGAAGGGGGTGGTCAACATTGTTGAAGGAAGCTGAGAGTCAAGGAGGATTAAGATGGAGTAGAGGCTATTTTATTTGGCAAGTAGAAAATCATTGGTGGCCTTTGAGAAGGTAGTTTCTGTGAAGTGAAGGGGACAAAAGCCAAGATTGGAAGGGTAAAGGAGAGAATTGGAGGAGAGGAATTTGAAACAGCAGGTATAGGCAACTTGCTAAAGGAGTTTGGAGAGGAATGGTACGAGGAAGGTGGGGCAATAACTGGTGGGCGCTGTGGAGTCAAGGGAGGATTTTGTAAGATGGGGAGACAAGCGTATGTTTGAAAGCAGTGAGGAAGAAGCCATCGGAGAGCGAATGGTTGAAGATGGCTTTTAGGGAAGGAAGAATGGAGGGAGCGAGAGTTTTGATAAAGTGCAAAGGAATGGGGTTGGATGGGCAAGTGGAGGGGGTGGATTTTGAGAGGAGACAGGAGATCTCCTCTAGAGAAACCTCTGGGAAAGATGGGAGAGTTGAAGAGGGGGCCAAAAGGGAGAGGGACTGAGGAGAGGCAGGCATGATTTTAGGAGTTCATACCTGATAGTGTCAATTTTCTTAATAAAGTAGGTGGCCAGGTCATTAGGGGCTAGGGATGGGGGAGACAAGAGAACAGGGGCCCTGAGGAGGGAGTTTAATGTCTGGAACTGGCGAGGGCTATAGATGTCGGTGTCAGTAAGGGTGTAGAAATAGTGTTGTCAGGCAGAGGAGAGAGCAGAGTTAAAGCATGCAAGGATAAACTTGAAGTGGACAAAATTGGCCTTATATTTAGATTTCCACCAGCAGTGTGGAGGAGGACTGTGCAGGTGATCCAGGATTGTGGGTTTGTGGTATCAGCGAAGGGATAGGGGAGAGAGTGAGTTGAATTAAGCAGAGAAGGTGTTGTTAATAATGTCTATTTGGTCTTCAACATCTAGTTTGGGTATGGAGGCTAAGTGGAGCATGATAAGTTGAGAAAATTGGATGGGGTGAAAAGTTTGGAAGTCTCTGTGGAGGAGTAGTACAGATTTGTGGGGCAGAGGTGTATGGGAGAAGAGAAAAGTGAGGAGATTGTGTGTCAGATTAGAGGGAATTCAGAGTTGGCAAGGGTAGAGATTGTGCAGTGGTTAAAGATGATGTGATCTAGTGTGTGTCCAAATTGGTGAGTGGGCGAGGTGTGGTGGAGCAGGTCAGTGGAGTTGAGGAGTGATAGAAGGTGGGCTGCAGAAGGGTCATCAGGAACATCTATGTGGATATTGAAGTGCACAGGGATCAATGTAGGCATGCAGAAAGAGAAAAGGAATATGAGAAAGATGTCAAAATTTAATTCAAGGCATGGCGACTGTAGACTCCTTGCAGGAAGGGATCATGTTTACCAATACAATTATATTTTACTTTCCCAAGCATTTAATACAGAGAAAGCTTTCAATAAATACCATTAATATATTTCAAAGCATCATGGGCTTCATGGATTAAGTACATTAAAGTCAGACAAGACAGCCAGGGATAGGAATAAAGTGCTGCATTGCAGTTCCATTTATCAGCAGTTTTCCATACATATTGTATTTCATATATTCAACATGAATCTAAATAAAGCATATGTAATTTGAAATTAAGCTCTTGGTGAGCAAATCTACATCTTCAGCCCTGATCTCTCTCCCTCTCTGCAGTCTCACATTTCCTCCTATCTTCAAGACAACTCTATTTGGATGTCCTTCCATCATCTCAAACTTAAGATGTCTGAAACTGAACTTCTTATCTTCCTACCCAAACCCTGTCCTCCCCCTGATTTTCCCAACACTGTAGATGGCATCACCATCCTCCCTGTCTCACAAACCATCCTTGACTCCTTTCTTTTATTCAATCCACATATTCAATCCATCACTAAATCCAATCGATTCCACCCTTATAACATCACTAAAATCTACTCTTTCCTCTTCATCCAAACTGCTAACACATTAATCCAATCACATCCTACCCCACCTCTATTCCTGTGTCAGCTTTCTTGCTAACCTTCCAGCCTCCTGTCTCTCCCCAATCCAGGCCATACTTCACTCTGTTGTCCACATCATTTTTCTACAGAAATGTTCAGGCCATTTTTCACCACTCCTCAAGAAACTCCAGTGGTTGACCATCTACCTCCACAAGAAAAAAAAAAAACTCCTCACCATTGGCTTTAAAGCATTCAATCACCTTTCCCCCCCCCACCTCACTTAGCTACTCTCCTACTACAACCCAGCCTGCATACTTCACTCCTCTAATGCTACCCTTCTCATATCTCAATCTCATCGATCTCACCACTGACCCCCTCATCCACATCCTGCCTCTAGCCTGGAACACCTTCCCTCTTCAATTCCCTTTCCGCACTCCTCTCCACCCTCCAGCCTATTCAACTCTTCCTATGTTCCCTGCTGTAAGTAAAGATGAAATATCTTGTCTCCTCTCTAAATGTACCCCCTAAACCTGTACTTCTAATCCATCCCTTTATATCTTTTTAAAGCATTAGCTGACCATCCTTGGCAGCCATCTTCAATTGTTCACTTTCTAATGGCTTTTTCTCTACTGGTTTCAATCATGCCAATGTTTGACATGCTGTTGGCTGTTGGGAGGGGGCAGCCGTTCCCCCTCTGCCTGAAATGCCCTGCCTTAAAAATCTCCAGTGGTTGCCTATCAACCTTCGCCTGAAGCAAAGACTCCTCACTATTGGCTTCAAAGCTCTCCATCACCTTACCCCCTCCTACCTCACCTCCCTTTTCTCCTTCGTGAAGCAACATGGCTCAGTGGAAAGAGCCCGGGCTGGGGAGTCAGAGGTCATGGGTTCAAATCCGGCTCTGCCAAATGTCAGCTGTGTGACCTTGAGCAAGTCACTTAACTTCTCTGGGCCTCAGTTACCTCATCTGTAAAATGGGGATTAAGACTGTGAGCCCCCCATGAGACAACCTGATCACCTTGTAACCTCCACAGTGCTTAGAACAGTACTTTGCACATAGTAAGTGCTTAATAAATGCCATTATTCCACCTCCTACCTCACCTCCCTTCTCTCCTACAGCCCAGCCCACACCCTCCACTCCTCTGCCGCTAACCTCCTCACTGTACCTCGTTGACTTGTCCTGCCATTGACCCCTGGCCCATGTCCTTCCCCTGGCCTGGGATGCCCTCTCTCCACACATCTGCCAAGCTAGCTCTCTTCCTACCTTCAAAGCCCTACTAATAGCTCACCTCCCCCAGGAGGCCTTCCCAGACTGAGTCCCCCCTTTTCCTCTGCACCTCTTCCTTTCCCCATCACCCCTACTCCCTCCCTCTGCTTTACCCCCTTCCCCACCCCATGTACTTGGGGGGTAAAGCACCCCACAGTTTGTACATACTTATTATTCTATTTAATTAATGATGAGTATATATCTATAATTCTCTTTATCAATTATGATGCTATTGTTGCCTGGCTACTTGTTTTGTTTTGTTGTCTGTCTCCCCCTTCTAGACTGTGAGCCCATTGTTGGGTAGGAATTGTCTCTATCTGCTGCCGAACTGTACTTTCCAAGCACTTAGTGCACTGCTCTGCACACAGTAAACACTCAATAAATACGATTGAATGAATGAACGAATCCCCTATCCTAAAAGAAAAAAAACTCCCGTGACCACATGACTCCCTCCAGTTTTCATCCCATCTCCCTCCCAGCATTTCTTTCCAAAATTCTTGATAGAGTTGTTTACACCCATTGTATCCACTTCCTACCCTCCACGTCTCTCCTAGATCTCCTCCAAATTGGCTTCCACCCCCTTCCCTCCACAGAAACTAAGCCCTTTCTTAGTTGACCAATGAGCTTCTTATCCCCAAATACAATGGCTTCTACCCCATCCTAATCCTCCTTGATCTCTCAGACATCTTTGACACTGTTGACCACCCCCTTCTCCTTGAAACATTATTCAACCTAGGATTCACAGACACTGTCTTCCCTTGTTTCTCCTCCTAACTTGCTGGTCATTCCTTTTCAGTCTCTTTAACTGGCTCCTTCTCTGCCTCCCACCCTTGGACAGTAACGAGTCCCTCAGTGCTCAGTTCTAGGTCCTCTTCTATTCTCCCTCTACACCCACTCCTTGGAGAGTTCATTTGCTCTGATGGCTTCAGTTACGATCTTCATTCTGATGATTCCATCATCTACATCTCCAGCCCTGACCTCTGTCCTTCCCTGCAATATTGCATTTCTTCCTACCTTCAAGACATATTTACTTGGGTGTCCCACCAACACCTCAATTAAATATGTTCAAAACTGAACTTGTTATTTTCCCACCCAAACCCTTTCCTCCCCCTGTCTTTCTTGGGTTGCTATGTTTTTTCCTTGTGGCACACTGCACTGTTTACTGCTTTGCCTCTTTATTTTGTTCCTTGAGAAACATTTGTTCAAAAACAGTCACTCCTTTCTTCATAGCCATTTGCATTTATAATTCATAATCTTCTGCATTTATAGTTTTTGGCTTGGTTGCAGGATTATCTGAGTCTTTGTTTTACTATGCATTGTGTTTTTTCTGCCCTCCTTACTTTGGGTTTTACAATTTTTGCACTTCATACAACAGTATCCTGGGGTCATTTCTTCTTCTAAAATGTCCTAACTAATGTAGCTGTTTTGAAGGGAGCACAGCCTCAGTGTTAAGAGACTAGCATGCATCCCCTAGTTCAAAATACCTATAAATGAAGTTGTGACATTTATGTGTAGTGTCTTGTCATCTCATATCCTTTCATTTCATATCCATATCATTGTCCCCTCCTTCCTCTCCCACTCCTCCCCCTCCCCATCCCCTCTGCCTTACCTCCTTCCCCTCCCCACAGCACCTGTATATATGTATATATGTTTGTACGTGTTTATTACTCTATTTATTTTATTTGTACATATTTATTCTATTTTTTTTTGTTAATATGTTTTGTTTTGTTCTCTGTCTCCCCCTTCTAGACTGTGAGCCCACTGTTGAGTAGGGACCATCTCTATATGTTGCCAACTTGTACTTCCCAAGTGCTTAGTACAGTGCTCTGCACACAGTAAGCACTCAATAAATACCACTGAATGAATGAATGAATGAATATCCTTCTACACAAATGTACAAATATATATACATACACATATATTCACTCAATCATTTATTCATTCAATCTTATTTATTAAGTACTTGACATGTGAAGAGCACTGTACTAAGATCTTGGGAAAGTACATATATATATATAGATATACTGTTCATGTTCCAAAAGGATGTATATTTTTACTTTGTTGGAAAATAAGATTGGGACACATAGCATCAATGAATGCTTATGCTAGATTAAATTATCCCTATCATCCAACGTTTTTAAATAAATCTGCCAATTTCACTCAATTTGTATTTGAGTGACCATGTCTCTTGAGGATCTTAATGAGCAAGTCATAAGAGCTAGAATTGGCTGATGGGATTGCCTGATTAAGGAATATTAACTGAGGATGGCTTGTTGGAGGAGATATGATTTCAGAAAGGTTTTCAATGTGGGAAGGACCATGGTTTAGGTAACCAACTCTGAAAACTCCATCTGCAACAAGACTGGCCAATAATAGAATTCAAAAATATAGAACATCAAGAAGTATGAGTTTTTAGTGACTTACAACAGACATGTGTACAATAATGACATCATAAATGATGCTGTAGAAGTTCTCTGAATTTGCCCCAAATAAAATGTTTTATCTCTTCCCCTAGAAGAAGCCCCAGTGCTGCCCTGCACTGACTTGTTGCACAGTTTTTGCATTCCTCTCTCAGATCCCTGTAAACTTGAACTCAAGATGTTTAATTTTACATCAGAAGAACAGTGGAAGGAAACTGGTACTGAAATTGAAAAGCCCATAGAAAGGTGATTAGTACTGTTTCCATACTGGGCAGAGACAGACTGCATCATGCAAGCACTTGTATATTTTCTCCTTTACCTATTAAGCATTTATGTACATATCTTTATACTAATTGCTTCCTCCATCCCTAATTTATTTTAGTATTTGTCATCCTTGCTCAATTTTGAGCTCCTTGAGGGCAGAAATCAGTTCTATTAACTACACTATACTTTCCCAAGCATTTAGTGCAGAGTTCTGAACCAGGTGAGTACTCAGGTGATTGATAAAACCCATTAATTGATTGACCACCTGGAAACTAGATGTCTGATCATCCTATCAGTAATCTGATGGGCAAAGAGGATTCTGATGCTCCTAGCTACTTAGTGATGCTTCTAGACTGTGAGCCCATTGTTGGGTAGGGACCGTCTCTATATGTTGCCAACTTGTACTTCCCAAGCACTTAGTACAGTGCTCTGCACACAGTAAGTGCTCAATAAATACGATTGAATGACTGAATGAATGAATTAATGAATGATGCATGCATGTCTTGCATACCCAGATTGCATACCGCATGGGAATCTTTTGTCACATTCTCCACTTAGTCTTTGCAAAGGAATGAAATTCCAGGCAGTAGGAGTTGGAGATGGCCATGCCCAATAAAATTCATTGTTTTCTGTATTGAATCTGTTGCTAGAATTATGATTCCTAAATTACAATTCAAGAAAGCATCTTGCCCTTGACGCTTCCTGGGAAGTCACTGAATAGATCATTTATTTCACCCTATTTATCAAAAATGCCTTCTAGGACAATTGCATTCAACCATTAGGTATTATAAAAATGGAGAGAAGAGTTGGTGGGGAGGAAATAAAGGCAGTGGGTGCATAATACAGCTATTAGAGGAATGGGAAGAGGTTGATGGGATGACCATGTGGTCAAGGGAGGGCTTTGGTATGAGCATGTTTGAAGGCACAGGGGAAGGAAACACACAAGAGTGAGAGGTTGAAAATCTCAGTGTGAGGGGGAAAAGGGTAGTAATAAGTGCTTTTAAGAGATTAAAGTGAATAGGATCAAATGTGCAGAGAAGATAGATTTGAAAAACAGCTCAAATACAGAAGAAGATAAGGAAGTGCCAGTGGAGTGTTGAGGAGGTGACGGGGACACTTTAGGAAATCCATCACTGTTTTGATTACACCAACAAAGAAATTGAAGAGGTTGTAAGTGGTTAGGAAGTGAGTTTAGGGAGGAGGAGTTCTGGGGACTTCAGGAGGGAGTTGAAGGTTTGGAAAAGTTAGTTGAGGTTGTTGAGGGAGGAATATTAATAATAATTATAATAATAATAATGGCATTTGTTAAGCACTTACTATGTGCCAGGCTCTGTACTAAGCTCTGGGGTGGATATAAGCAAATCAGGTTAGGCATAGTCCCTGTCCCACATTGGGCTCACAGTCTTAATCCCCAATTGACAGCTGAGGTAACTGAGGCACAGAGAAGTGAAGTGATTTGCCCAAGGACAGAAAACAGATAAGTGGCAGTGCAGGATTAGAATCCATGACCTTCTAACTCCCAGGCCTGTACTCTATCCATTAAGTCATGCTGCTTCTACAATATTATAGTTGTTGAGAAGGAAACAACTGATTTATAGCATGGCAGACTGAATTTGATTATCACTCAGTGATAACACATAGTGGTTCTGATTGTTTGTCCCTAATTTTTTCTTTTTTCCTTTATTTCTGTTGTTTCTCTTTCTGTTTCCCTCCAATCTGCCTCCCTTTCCTGGGTTTGTTTATTTATCTGCTCAGGACTATCTCCTGGAATCACTAGCTCCTAGATTGGAAAATATGATAATCAATCAATAACTATTAAGCATGCATTCCATGCAGAACACTGTATTAGGGATTTGAGAGATTATAACTAAATTACTAGACATAACCCTTGCCCTTAAGGCTCTCACAATCTAGCAGAGGAATTTACAATCTTGATTCTTGTACTTTCTTCCTTGTCAATAAATCAAGGTTTGTTTTCAACCTAGATTCTGAAGCTTAATGCCAAAATCTCTTATTCTCCTTCACTGCTGACTCACCAGGTTCCACCTGAACTAACTACTGAAGAATGCTGTTAACCATGCCTCTTGCTTCCCAGCCTACAGAATCACACTTGGCCTTCAACTCTCCTAAGATTTATTACTCTATTTATTTTACTTGTACATATTTACTATTCTATTTATTTTGTTAATGATGTGCATCTAGATTTATTTCTCTTTATTCTGATGACACCTGTCCACATGTTTTGTTTTGTTGTCTGTCTCCCCCTTCTAGACTGTGAGCCCGTTGTTGGGTAGGGACTGTCTCTATATGTTGCCAACCTGTACTTCCCAAGTGCTTAGTAAAGTGCTCTGCATATAGTAAACACTCAGTAAATACAATTGAATGAATGAATGAATGAATAAGGGCTGTCTCAAGCAAATTATCAGATTCACTTGAGAGCATCACTGTATCCTCTAAGCACTTTGTCTTTTAGCTATAAATTTTGGGTTTCCGCAACTCGAATATCCTATGAAGAATATGAAGTTGATGAAAATTACGGTAGTTTTTATGGTTTACTCTGTGCCAAGAACATGGCCTACACAAGATAATTTGATCTGCCAATTTGTGCCTCACACAAGGTTTAAAATCAAAAGGTTAGGAAGAGCAACTGTATTATCCCTAGTTAGCCTTTGAGGAAACAGAGAAGTTCAGTGATTTACTCAAGATCATACAGTAGGCTAAAGTTAGAGCTGTGGCAATGTAATATTTTTTTCACCAAACTGTTTCCCTTTCCTTTCAAAGCCTTTCTAAAAGAGCAATTCTTCCCTGAGTGAGGATTAAACCCCCAACTAATTCTGGTTATGATATCCTTTCAAACATCTCTGGACTTATTTATTAACCAACATATTTCAATTTTATTTATCAATCAATCATTTAATCATATCTATTTAGTTGATATACATCTTCCATGCCCACAATGTCTAACTTATGATTTAGACAACTGCATTTCTCATTTATATTTATCCTCATGTTTTCTTCAGTATTCTATGTTTATTATCTTAAAATGTAAAGTCTTCAAAGCTGGGACATTATTTACAGAAACAGCATGGCTCACTGGAAAGAGAACGGGCTTGGGAGTCAGAGGTCATGGGTTCTAATCCCTGTTCTGCCACTTGTCAGCTGTGTGACTATGGGCAAGTAACTTAACTTCTCTGTGCCTCAGTTACCTCTTCTGTAAAATGGGGATTTAGACTGTGAACCCCATGTGGGACAACCTGATTACCTTGTATCCCCTGCAGTTCTAAGAACAGTGCTTGGCAAATAGTAAGTGCTTAACAAATATCAATATTATTATTATTATTACAAAATGAAATGTTAACCTATATTTTGTTTCTTCCAAAATATGTCCCAACATTTTAGACATATTGAGAAAAGGATTCATAACTTTAAAAATTGGGGAATACTATAGTCTCTTAACCATTTTACCTTTTTCCTGGGAAGTTCCATATTTTTTTAATCAAAGTATGGAAAGAGTAATAAATTCACTCATTTACTTTACTACATATTCTGGAGTCACTAATAAGCAATGAAAGCATTTTTTGTTTATTAAAAGATACTTTAGCAGACCACAAAAACTAGCAGATGCTGAGGAAGGGAGCATAATGTTCATAAAAAATATGTGTTAATTGCATCCATCACTAACACTGTTCTGTTTTCTTATTTTCCTGGGGAGAATGTCCTGGCCACTGTTACATGTCAACACTCTAATATTACTTTCATTTCAACTGTCAGTTCATGAAAGCCAAGTCTTCCATTGTTTTGAATGCCTAACAATGAAGATAAAGCAAGCTATTAGAATCTGATTAAAGATTATCTTAATGTTCATTGTTGACTTAATTGTAATGATATTATGTTAAATTAATATAATGAAAATAGAAATCAATCTGTATTATTACTGTGCTGTGTATAATGATGGGACCTTATGTAAATTAATTTATCTTTGTGTTCTACTTGATAGGCTACAGATGGCCTGTGCCTACTGAAGAAGCTGAGCTGGGCCTTTGACTATAACTTGTGGTGTTTCTGGTGATAATTAAAATCTAGCATCAGTCACAAGTTAGCTATATGATAAACTTCTGTTCTTGTGTTATGTTGAAAATGGAGCCTAGCTACACCAAGAAAGTATATTTGACTGTGAAGATGATGAAAACATTTTTATTTTACCAAAGGAACTTTTCATAAAGAATACTAAATTAGTTCATTTAGAAACTGTGTTTTAATTTCTGTAGAAAAGTCCAGTTAATCTTAAGATGTGTGAACATACTTAGGTTTTGGTGACGATTTGGTCACATGCTATTATTATTGTAGCTCCAATTTTTTTAAATGACTGTCATCAAAGTATGACAATTTGAATATCATTTATAATGATTGGTTTTAGAATTGTAAGGCTGGAGATAGCTCTATAATATTTACCATATTTCAATCAGGACAAAAGCAAACTGTTTTTAATAATTCTCCAAATCCTAGAAGTATTGAAAATAGCATTCAATGTAATTTTACAATCAGCTTTAAAATAGCATTTATTATCATCATCATCATATTTGTTAAAAACTTTCTATTTTGTCAAACACTTTTCTAAGCACTGAAGCAGATACAAGTTAATTAGGTTGGACACTGTCCCTGTTCCACATGATGCTCACAGCCTAAGTAGGAGAGAGTAGGATTTAATTCCCACTTTAATGTTGAGAAATCAGAGGCACAGGGAACAGCTTCAATATATGCATGGCCTAGTGGAAAGGTAATGGGCCTGGAAGTCAGAGGTCCTGGGTTCTAATCTCGACTCTGCCAAATGCTTGTTCTGTGACCTTGGTCAAGTCAGTTAACTTTTCCATGCCTCAATTCTCCTGTTCTCCCTCATACTTAGACTGTGAGCCCCATGCAGGACAGGGTCAGTGTCAAACCTAATTCACTTGTACCTACCCAAGCACATTGAAGAGTGTTTGACGTATAGTAAGTGTTTACCATTAAAAGAAAAAAAGAAAAGAAAAAATGACTTGTCCAAGGTCAAACAACAAGCAATAGGCAGAGTCAGGATTAAAACCCAGGCCCTATTCCAGCCTATCCCAGGCTTATGTTTTTTCCACTAGGCTATGTTGCTTCTTCATGCATGTACATTTTGTTATTTTACGTTGGAGATGTGGATATTTATTAATTTTAAGTTATTTTTTCCTGGAACACCAGAGTGAACATTTTTGGTATTAATGCAACATTCTAGCATTTTTTTTTGAGACACCTTTGTTTGGGCCCTTGTCATTTGGCACAGATACATGTAAAAGGTACATTTTTTTCCAACAGTTTCTAACAGCAACCAAATAAGTCGATGTGTATTGAATACCCCACTTCCTCATTTTATCTTTTCCTTCATAATCCTTGAATCATTCTTAAAACAATCCTTTATTTGGCATAAAGCCTTTTTCACTTGATGTAAACATGTTCACCTCTCTCCTTCACACAGCAAGTACTCACTGAATATGAATGATTGATTGCTTGATCACTTCATCCCATATAACTCTGGAAGATTTCCCAAGGAACTGTAGACGAAGTTTCCTGTCCATCTATGATTTCCATAGCCAAAACTGAGGATATTTTGTGGTATGCTATTCAAAAGTGACACTACCATGGATGGCATTTTCATGTTCTCCTGGGTATTAATTCACATATTTTCAGCAGTCTCCTTCATCCCAAGAAACTACTCGGGAAAAACATTATCCTAGTTCTCCCTCCGGATGTTGAATATGAATGATTGATTGTTGATAACTTCATCCCATACAGCTCTAGAGGATTTCCCAAGGAACTGTAGACCAAGTTTTCTGTCCATATGACAGCATGTAGCAAGCAGTGCAAGTGTACAGTTCAATGATACAGACAACTTCCAACAGTGTTCGGCACATTGTAAGCGCTTAACAAATACCATAATTATTAAAAGCAAAAAAATCTGTGACAGTATAGATTTTGTGCCCCAAAGGGAAACAACATACCCTGTCTCATTCATTCATTCAATCTTATTTATTGAGTGCTTACTGTGTGCAGAGCACTGTACTAAGCACTTGGGAAGTACAAGTTGGCAACATATAGAGACAGTCCCTACCCAACCCCTGCCTCACAACCTCTCAACCTGGCTGGCTGAAAAAGATTAGTTTTAAGAGACAAGATGTTGCTACCTTGGGGACATTTTTTTTTTAATTCAAGTAGCCTAAAATTGGATTTTAATGTCGTGGACAGTACAAACCAAAAAATCATATGAGGACTTTACAGTTGTCATAGGGAAAAAGAGGAATGGCCCAAAATGCTTTCTTGTTTTGTTTCAAAAAGACAAGCAAAATGAGAGGGGAGTCCAATTTGTTTGTTACTGAAGCCAATCATTTGTATATCATTAATAAATGTCTCAAAAAGACTACAGTGGCCAATGGACCTGCAAATGCCCAGCTGGAATAACTGGATCATTTTCTCTGGATCAGATCATCAGATGTTGCAGTTGAAGATGAAAATATTATGGTCCAAGTTCAAAATGAAAATGTTCAGAAGTAAATGTGAAATTGCAAGTGCAGTAAATAAATGTTTTCAGAGGAATTACATGCATTGATCCTGTACTAAAACTCTGTCAGGGGAATAGAAAGTGATTATGATGAATTTCATACTCATATAACCTTGTAAAGCATATGAGGAACAAGTGGAAATGGTACCAAGAAGTAAACCAAAGGTCAGAGATGCAATATTTAAGTTGACTGAAAGAAGGTAAAGCATGGAAGTCAAATAAAAAATGAGAAGGAATACAGAACACTTTGCAGTTATATTTGAAAGATTTTTTTAAAAGGTATAAAAAGTTTTAAATCAGGAAACCTGTAGTGGTTGCAGGAATACCATGAATCTTTTATCATGCAAATAGCACCAACAGCTATATCTGATCAGAAGGAAAAAAAACTTCATAGACAGGAAAAATTCAAAATTGGCAAAGCAATTTAAGTGTATATTCATAGAGGTGATACGGTCTAAGTCATAAAAGCAATAACCTTCCAACTACATTCACAAATGCTCACTTAGTAGAATAAAGTGGAAGCTTTTGAATTTGTGCTTCACTGGACTACTCTTTCATGAAAGAATAAAGGATATTCACATCTCACATAATGTAAGAATATACTGTTATTCTTGAGGATTCTGAACAACTCTCCAATTTATCTTGTTTTTCCCCAGTGCTCTTGGATCTACACAGCTTAAGCACTTGATAGTTACCACACTCCCAGCCCCAAAGCATTTATGTACATATCCCTGTAGTCTTCCATTTTCCTAACAGTTATTATTATTATTATTATTAAGTGCCATCAAGTCATTTCCGATTCATAGTGACTCCATGAATATACTTTCTTCAGGACAGCCTGTCCTCTGCCGTAATCCACAACCTTTCTAATGGTTCTTCCACTAGCGCTGTTATGGTTTCTAATCATCTAACTGCTGGTCTGCCTCTTCCACATTTTCCCTTGACTTTTCCTAATATTCGTGTCTTCTCCAGAGAATTAGTTCCTCCTGATTATGTGCCCAAAATATGCTAATCTACATTTGGCCTTCCAAAGACCACTTTGGTTTAATTTGCTCCAAAATCCATTTGTTTGGTTTTTTGGGCAGTCCCTGGTATTCACAAAAGCCTTCTCCAACACCACATTTCAAAAGAATTAATGTTTTTTCTATCTTGTTTTCTCTCTGTCCAGCTTTCAGATCCAGACATTGTCACTGGAAACACTATAGAGTTGACAATTTGTATTTTTTGTGGCAGTTGTTACATCCGCACATTTTGTGATTTTTTTCCAGTATTCCTAACATTAATCTTTGGCATATTTCTTGGCTACTGGTTCCTTTATTATTGATTAGCAATCCCAGGAGAGAAAAATTGTCAACTATTTCAGTCTTCCATCTACACACTTATATTAATTTCTGTCTCCTGCTTTAGACCATAAACTTCTTGTGGGCAGGAATCTTATTAATTCATTTATTCAGCCAGTTAATCATATTTATTGAGTGCTTACTATGTGCAGAGCATTGTACAAAGCTCTTGGGAGAATATAATGCAACTGTAAACAAACACATCCCCTGCCCACAACGAGTTTTGCAACTCTATTGTATTATATTCTCCCAAATGCTTAGGATACTACTCTGCCAATAATGAGCACACAATCAATGTCACTGATTGATCAATTGATAGATTTACACAAACCAGATCACTCAGACTCCTATTTACAAAGAATGAGTGACAAGTAAGGAGAATATGTTGTCATCGCTCAAGGATATAAGATTTGTATAATGTATGAAAGATACTGTAGTTTGATTTGATAGTTTGATTTTAAATCTGTATATCTTTTAGAGTATATAATTTTCAGAAACCTATTTGTAAGTGCTTATAAGCTTGTTCTAGTCTGTAAAACATAAGTAGATGAGCTCAATGTCCTATTGTTTGGTGAGGTAATACTGACAATAGGAATGTTTGGCAAAGCCTATATAATGGAATGCAGAAAAGACTAGGACAAAGCATAACAAGTAATGGAATGCCAAGGCTAAAGATCTTCAAGCCTATACAGAAAGACACTACTCTGAAAGATTTTTCACATCTGTTAAAGGCTTATAGACCTGTAAACACCACTACAGCTCCACTGAAGAGTGGAGAGCCTCCACCTGCAGCATAGACAAAAAATATATAGCAATCATATTTCAGGGTTCTCCTTCACACAACTTTCCCCACTGAGAATTTCTCTGAACAAGTTACTGTCAACGTGTGAAGTTATGTCTTTCATTCCAGCACTCGATGAAGTCACTGCAGTTAGATTCCCTAAAGAAAGGTAAAGTTACTATATTTCATAGAGTACATGCCAAAGTCTAAAACCAATAAGGCAATATACTTTTCTGTCATATGACCCTACTATTCATCTACATTTGGAATATAACGCTAGGAACATGAAAAGTATCATTTATATATACAGCTCAGTAATCTGTATCTATCAGAGACACCAGAATACTTGGAGTCATTGTTTTATGTTTACCCTCCTTGGCATCCATCAAAGGTTAGGGATGTTCCATTTAACATTCCTCATTTTTTCACTTAGATCTATAACTTTCTCTTGAATTTATGGTTTATTTCAGTCTGTAGTATCATATTCCATATGCTTTCCACTAACAGTGTGAGGTGCTTCCTTTCTAAATGAACACCTCATATTGTATCATATAATTTTTTACATTGTCCAAATTTTCATCACTGAAAGTTCCATAAATAAACAAGTTTTAGGTTCAAAAGGATTTCTTTACTTTTTATCATTCAGTGATAATCCCTTGTGCTCTCATTCTGGAATTTGAAAATGAGCCTTATTTAGTTACATTTACTGTGGCTAACTTCCCCTCCTTCAGCTTGTAAGTTTGTAAAAGTTTTTTCCCTTGAAGACATTTTGTAGTGCTACCATCACTTCTGCAAATAGAAATTCCGGTGAATCATGCTTTATTTCAGCCTTATTCATTTTCTAAGAGACCCTGTATAGGTGTTCATGGATAAAAACAGAGGTAGAAATGAACGGAGAGAAGGACAGGTGTTCAGGCAAGATGAGGTCACATGAGAAATAGAGAGATAGAGAGAGAAAGACAGAAGGACAGAGAAAAAAAAGTAAAGCACACGCAAGAGATAAGTCATCCTGCTTGAAGCAGGGAGGAACAGGAAATGATTTTGAGAATGCAAAGATGTATATCTTTTATCATGGTACCACTCCCATCTATAAAACCCTCTGTAAACTCGCTTCCTCTTGGAATCATTCCCCAGTTACTCTCCACGAATCCCATTTTGTCACCCTAATAATAATAGCAATAATTATGCAATTTGTTAAGTGCTTAATATGTGCCAGGCACTGTTGTAAGCACTGGGGTGTAGACAATCAAATTGAGTTGGACACAGTCCCAGTTCTACATGGGACCACTGTCTCAATCCCCATTTTACAGATGAAGTAACTGAGGCACAGGGAAGAGAAATGACTTGCCCAAGGTAACACAGCAGACAAGTGGTGAAGTCGGGAATAGAACCCATGATCTTCTGACAACCCAGACCCGTGATTTATACACTATGCCTTGCTGCTTATAACTGCCTTTTATAGAACAGAATATGCCTTAATTTTAATGTCTATATTAAACATTCATGTAGCTTTTCACTTACCTGTTACACTTGTTCATACTTTTGCTCTTATACATTGTTTCTATATTTTTCCTCCCATTACCACAATATGTAAAATGTGTGTGTATGCCTGACTCCCATTAGACTGTGAATTCCTTTCCCTTGTTGTACTCGCCTGAACATTTGGTGCCTTGCTTTTATCCTCTGCAATTTTTAATTAAAATTTGGTATATTTTGAGGAATATGAAAACAGGTAATAGAAAAGATTTATATGCATCTCAGATTTTCAAGATGAAATAGACCATATAAATGAAATGATTATATGTTACAGGGTTTTTTTTAATGTAAATAAATTTCTCAGTGAACTACACCATAATTAAATATGTGCAGAATTGTTTACATATTGTCTGTTCAGTTTTGTGCAATTGATTTTCCTGAGTGATTGTTGGCAATAAATCATAGATATTTCTTATACTTCTTGATGTCAAGAAATTATTGCAGCTATTCGTATCCATTTATATATGCATATATGCAATTAGAACTAAGTTCTAATTCCTATATTGGTTGCTAATAACAATAAATTCAGTCGATGACAAAAATTTAATGAAAACACAATTTTTGTACTAATTGCTAAAATTATATAGTTCTGTTAATCATAACCAATATGACTTTACAAGTATGTCTTATTAGGTACCTTGATGCTTATTTTTTTCATTAAAAAGCTGTTTAATAAAAATGCACATCAAAGTTAGAATACGAATGCAGTAATACAGGCTAGTTAAAATTCATTATATTAGTTGCTATATTGTGGCTGTTTTAGTTATGAGATTTACTCTCAAGAGAGAAATAAAATGTTAGTAGCATTTGGCATTCATTAAATTTGGTCAGGTCAGCAGATGTTTATTTCATCTACACATCTGCTTGTCTTTTTATTTAAGTGTTAGTTCATGTATATGAATTCCATAATTTATTTGAAATTACAAAGCACTGCAAAAAAGAAGTTAGACTTTTTTGTAGAGTATGTGTGTTTTTAAGGAACCCAATATTTTAAGTTAGATCTCTGTCTGAAATAATTCATTAAAATGTCAACCTAGCCTCAGAAAATGTTCATAACTATTTTCAGCTTGAAATTAATTAAGAAAAATAAAGGTTGGTAGAATAAAACATATGAATATATTCCATATTTATTGGATCATATTTGGTTTCATTAGTATGAAAAGAAGAATAGATACCTCAAGTCAAAATATGGCTAGTGTCTAGAAGCCTTCTAGGATGTAATAAAAGACAACAATCTGTTTAAGACATTTTTGCAATTCATGGTATTTACTTAACATGTCCTAAAACACAGGAACTTGTTTTTTCTTTTCTGGTTTTGCCATAAGGAATTATATTCAACAATAAAATACTGTGCTTAACTATACTTTTTTTCTTCAGTAAATGTGCTTTACTGGAATTGGCAAAACATTTTTCATTAGGAAATCTGCATGTCATGCTTATTTTGTCTTGACTAACAACATTCACGTTTCGAGAATAAAGCAGTTAAAGACTTGGTAATTGTATTATGGCGTAACAACAGTGTATAGCAGAATTTAATGTTTGCTTTCTATGATTTCAGACGGGAGCACTTCACTTTCTCAGTAAGTTTATTTACCTGGGCTTCTAAGAATGGTTGATGGACTAATAATGCTGCCTGTAAATTAGAATCAGCCTATGAAAAATATGGAAGATTTAAATGCTGCAAATAGTTTCAACCACTTTTTTCAGCTCAGAACTTAGGTACTGTTTTCATCTGCTTTGACTGAAAACAGTATTTATGGCATGTGGTCAGCTTTTCTGCTGAACTGTCTCAATTCCTAGGACAGGATTTTACATAAGGGCAGGGAATGTCACTGTTTATTTTTGTATTGTACTGTATTGTATTGCTTGGAAAATCAAGCACTTAGTACTGTGCTCTGCAAACAGTAAGTGCTCAATAAATATGACTGAGTGCATGAAAATGCAGTCACTTCACTTCTCTGTTGCCTCGGTTACCTCATCTGAAAATGGGGTTTAAGTTTGTGAGCCACATGCCCGGAGAGGCTTTATCCAACATGATTAGCTTGTATCTACCTTAGCGTTTACTACAGTGACGGGCACATAATAAGAGCTTAGCAAATACCATAAAAAACCTCTCCAATTAAGACACCAATGAAAATTGAAAAAATGATTTTACTCGGTGTTTGCCATAAACTTATAATAGGTCTAAGTTGGTAACAGATTTATCCTAGTGTAAAATAGAACATCACATGTGCCTTCAGCCTATGTAATTAGAAAGCCTTACCAATTCACTGTAGTTCATCAATACTCTCAAAATAAAAAGTCCATTTTGAAAATATGGAGCTCTGGGTGGGAGAGAAAATAATCATAACAATAAGTTGCATGATCCAGAATGCAACTGAACCAGTAATACAATCGGGAAAAAAGCTCTGGAGGCTCGGGGGAGAAGTTAGTTTAGTTGTGGAAGAAACGAAACACATGACCAAAATATTTGTAATGGACATTTCCAGAGGTACAACAGTAATCATTGCATTCTGAGGAATATATTGTGGCCTTTTGTCCATTAACACAGGACATACACAGGTCAATTATTTAATTTTTTTCTTTTCAAATAGAATATGGGTTACTCTTCTGACCTTCTGTCATCACTAATTTTCCCACAGTACTGCCTGTAGAAAATGGCCTAGTAATCTAATCTACTAGGTAACTTATGAGTTTAAAGTGTAACT
This sequence comes from Tachyglossus aculeatus, assembly GCF_015852505.1. Taxonomy (NCBI): domain Eukaryota; kingdom Metazoa; phylum Chordata; class Mammalia; order Monotremata; family Tachyglossidae; genus Tachyglossus; species Tachyglossus aculeatus. The sequence continues at coordinate 118,866,692 of NC_052067.1, forward strand.
GGTAACTTGCTTTTATTGACTTGATATTTAAAATTGAACTCTGAATCCTGAGAGGTAAGACAGTCATCCATGGTATTTACTGAGAGCTTACTGTGTGCAGAGCATTGTACCAAGTGCTTGGGAGAGTAAAATTAAAGGATTCTATTCATTCAATCATATTTATTGAGCACTTACTGTGTGCAGAGCACTGTACTAAGCACTTGGGAAGTACAAGTTGGCAACAAATAGAGCCGGTCCATACGCAACAGTGGGCTCACAGCCTAGAAGGGTCCTATCTACCTCTAGATCCTCAGTCAAGCTAACCATCCTAGCAGGCCCCTTTCATTTTTTTCCTTCTTTTCAGGTTGTAGCAGTGTATTTTCCCCTTTCTACACGTGGAAATTATACCACCTGGCCCAGCTCGACTACACAGCTTTCCATTGCCAGTCCTCTGGGACACTATCACAGCTGCCTTAATCACTTCCACTTCTTGCTTCCCTGGAGGCTCCTGCATAGTCAGATGTGTGCACAGGGCAAGGTGACCATGGCTCAAAGCTCTGTGGACCTTCTGTTTTGGTGGTGGTGGTGGCTGTGGTGGTGGCCGAGCTTTAGAGAAGGCTCACAGTAAAGAAAGCAGTGGACAGATGACAGAGTGCCACCTTTCAGTGTTTATTTTCTGCTTGCCCTAACTACACTATATATGAGTCAATGTGTAGTTTTGCGTGTATATGTAATTTTGTGTGTCCTTCCCAGCTTTTGAGAAGCAACATGGCCTTAGTGGTAACAGCACGGGTTTGGGGGTCAGAGGATATGGGTTCAAATCCCGGCTCTGCTACTTGTCTGCTGTGTGACCTTGGGCAAGTCATTATACTTCTCTGTGCCTCAGTTACCTCATCTAAAAAATGGGGATTAAGATTGAGAGCCCTATGTGGGACAACCTGATTAACTTGTATCTACCCCCGCACTTAGAACAGTGTTTGGTACATAGTAAGCTTTAACAAATACCATCGTTATTATTATTATTATTTTATGCGTTTCTGTGAATACATGTTTTCCTCTCCGTGTGTTTGTCATCTCTGGGTATAAAACATTGCTGTTTTCATGATTGTTTTCATTTCTTACATGTCTTTATATTTTTATCTCTCCATTTTTTAAGAAGGAATATGGCGTAGTGGATAGAGCACAGACCTGGGAATCAGAAGGTAATGGGTTCTAATCCTGGGTCCTCCACATGTCTGCTGTGTGACCTTGGGGCAAGACACTTCACTTCTCTGTAGCTCAGTTACCTTATCTGTAAAACGGGGCATTTGAGACAGTGAGTCCCACATGGGGCAGGGACTGTGTCCAACCCGATTTGCTTGCATTCACACCAGTGTTAGTAAAGTACTTGGCACATAGTAAACGCTTAACAACCACCATTATTATTATTACTATTATTATTATTTTGTCTCTCCTATGATTTAACCCTCTCCATTATCAATCAGTCAGTGGTATTTATTGAACACCCACTGCAGGTTGGGTTACTCTTAGGGTCACACCTGGAGAGTTTCCAGTTTAACAACCTGCCTCGGGCTATGGGAGTGAAAGTCAAGCAGAGGCTTATCCATTCCATTCCTAGCTTGGGCAGTGGCTAGTGAGTAGAGGGCAATCTGCTCTAAATCAAAACTCATCCATGCTGGGCGGCATTGGCATGAGAGAGAGTTGAGGGCAGAGACTCGAGTTTACTGCATGGAAGGCAGCAGTGGTAAGCCACTTCCATATTTTTACCAAGAAAACTCTGTGGATACACTATCAAAATGATTGCAGATGGAGAGCAGGGCATTCAGGGAGAGATGTGTCCATGGTTTCACTAAGGGTTGGAAATGACTCGACGGCATAAGACGAGACATTGTAGGCTGGCAAACTACTTCATTAAGTGCATGAGAGAATGAAAATTAGAAGACACCAAAATAAGTTACAGGTGCAGGGATGATAGAGTACATGAAATCTGTGCTTAGGTCATGCACCTAAACTCAAATGGCAGTTGAAAAGGTTAGAGATACTTTGGGAAAGCTTTGCCTCAAACCTATTTCGAGCTTTGTAAAATGAGCTCATCTTTTACACAAGAAAATTTCACTCATCAGTAGACATTGCCGCTATTTACTATATGGCAGACTCTGACAGTTAGTAAACATGTTTGACTGCCTGAAAAGTTTATGAAGATTCTAAAGCTAACACATGACAATATGCCAAGCATGTCAAGAAAGGCAATCATCATGCTGTCTCTTAAACTATTCTCTGGTGGCTAGGATACTGGGTTGGTTGGTTCATTTTTCTGACCCAGAATGGCATTTCTTATGTGCTTATAAAGTCAGTCTTGTCAAACTGAAGAGGCCAGTATTGTATTTCTCCAATATAATATATCCATCAATCTCCTATCTATCTATGCATACATCCATATACACACTGTACATTCGGATTCTTTGTAGAAAGAGGGTAAACAAGAGGGATGCCTTTTATGTAGAGATACATATTTTGATTTCAAAGGCACTGTCACTGATGATAAAGTATGAACAGGTTTCTGATGCAATGAGCCTAGGGATGCCTAAATTATTTACCTGCTTATCCCCGGAAACACTCTCATAGCCAAATATTTATATTGGTGATAAAAATTGCATACCAATTTTTGTTTTTCAGGCACACTAACAAATGGTGTACAGCAAGACAAAGTAGAAGTCCTTAATGAAATGAAGTCAAATTGAAGGTCATCAAAAATGGTTTAGCATCAGTTCCATGGCAAAACATCAAAAACTAACTAAAGATTCCTAAATGAAAGCAGCAGTTGAGTCCTCATTAATGACTTTTCAATTTCTGGAGTTTTCAAGAATTTTAGCTTTTACGTGATTTGTCTTCTGTTCTGATTTTAATGATTTATCAGCTGACCGATTGGAGGTGTCACTATATGTCATACTTATCATCACATAATACCATTCAATGATTCTGAAAGGCTGTCCAATTATTAAGGCTCAGCAATCCAATCAATGAATCAATTGAATTTATTAAGCACTGTACTAAGCACATGAGAGAATAAAATAGAGTTGGAAGATATGATCCCTGCCCTCAGGAGCTTAAAAAGACATTAAAATGTTTCTGGCAGGGGAAGGAAAATATTATAAAGCTATGAACCCCACCATATTCCTGGGTGTTATTTTTCCTCCAATCTGATGAAACTGGTAGAAAAGAGAAGACCACATGAAAGGAGTGGGTGGTTCAATACCAATACATGCAGCCTCCACAGAGAACAATACGAACGCACACACAGGTTGATTTCTCTTTGATAAACATCATGCTCCTGGTTGCCTCTCCACTGCCCAAATACTTCCAGCACATCCCTAGGACATCCTGCACGTCTCAGTCAGAATAAAGGTTTAAGAGATCTCTCTCTTGCAAATAAACATGTTACCACTCTGGAGCATGATTTAATTCTATTGGTTAATTCCATTGGTTCATTAGGATTCTAGAAATTCCTAGCAAATGACAATATGAGTCATCTGGTCAGAACCAGAATGCCTTGTTTGATAAAGGCACCAGTGAAATAAATCAGGGATGAAGCCCTGCTCATAGAAAGTATTTGAGAGCACTAGAAACATGACTCTGGGGAAGGGTGGGTGCAAATGGTAAGGCACAAAATCCTAGTTTTAACACCAATTCTGTTAAGCAGGTTCTTGATCAAAAAGTCTCAGGGCTGAGGCTCATCTATCATTCTCAATGGGACACTCCATTGTCATTAAAAAAGGGCTGCATAGTGGATACAGTCTGGTTCAGTGTATTCTGACTGCCATGCTTGACCATGAAATGAGAGACTTGGATGAAAGCGTTATAGTAACTTTCCAAAACTTTTCCAATCCAATAGACATCAAACATCATACAAATCTCTAGAGACAATCCTATAAGATTGTTGTATACGGATGACTGTGCCCTAGAAGGACACACTGAAGAAGAAACTCTAATGACTGCCTCATTTACAATGCCCATTACATTTCTGGAGCCATCTTACTCCCGAGAGAGCCCTTTAATCTTAAAATAATTTTCTGTTGTTCAGTTACTCTTGGGATTATTTGTTTCTTTTCAACCCTTATCTCCACCATTCACCACAATCGAAGTAGCTTCCAGCTGCCCTTTCCTGCACTTCTTCTGGAAACACACTGAACTTCGAATAGCTTCCCAGTCCTTCAGCCTCTCCTAGTATCTTTGTTATGCATTCAGTATCAATCAATCAATTAATCAATTAATGGTATTTATTGAGCATGTACTGAGTGCAGAGCACCATACTAAGTGCTTGGGAGAGTACCATACAATAGAGTAGGTAGACATGATCCCTGCCTACAAGGAGCTTACAGTCTAGAGTAGTTTATACAATCTGCATCCAATATTTACCATGTTCCTGGAGAATTTTCATAGTAGCTTCATTAGGTAATATTACTACTAATAATAATGATAATAATGATAATTATGATAATATTTAAGTGCTTACTGTGTGCTGAGCACATACAGTAAGTTCTAGTATACAATTAAGCTTAATCAGTCACTATTCCATACAGTTCAAGGGAAAGAGAATAGGCATTTAATCTCCATTTTACAGAGAAGTAATGTGACTCACCCACTGCATTTCCTAGACTTTTTCCCACTAGGCTACACTGCTTCCAAGTTGACTTTTGTCTCCTGCAATTTAACCATGTTTGAGGAAACTGGTTATGGAAAGAGACTGACCTGGACTTAGCATTATCCTAGATTAACTGTATTTGTGAGATGAAAAAGTTTTTTTTTTTTTTTAATGTATGTATTAAGCACTGTGTCAAAAATCATTCTCTAATTACTGGGGTAGACACAAGCTAATTGGATCTGATACAGTCCCCATCCCCACATGGAGCTCACAGTCTAAGTAGGTACAGCAGGTATTGCATCCCCATTTTGACACTGAGGAAACAGAGACAGAGAAGTTAAGTGATTTACCAGCAGTCAAGTGGCAGGCCCAGGATTAGAACCTATGTCTTTTGATTCCCAGCATCTTGAAGAATGGGGGAAGCATGACCTGACAGCTTTTTAGATAAATGGTTTGGTGTCAGGGGGAAGAATGGACTGGAGAAAGGGTAGAGACAGGAGGCCAGGAGGCCAGCAAGGAGGCTGATGCAGTAGTCAAGGCTCCTTGTGGGGAGGGAATGTGTCTACCAATTCTATTTTATTACTTTATCCACTGCATCACACTACTTCCCACCACAGGAGTGGATGGGCAATAGGGCAACTGTTGCAGATTGTGATGAGCAAACAATAAAGAAGGAAACAGTCTCCTGCTGCTCACTATCCTGACCAGCTGACTAGCTGCAGTATCCACATATCCAAAGTGGATCCAAGGCACCAAGAGGTAAGGGCAAAAAGAGGATCAATTACTCGATAGTATTTATTGAGTGCTCACTTTGTGCAGTGCACTGTACAAAGCAGTTGGGAGAGTACAATATAATACAAATAGACATGGTTCCTGCCCACAGGGAGCTTACAGTCTAGCAGGAGAGACAGACAGTAAAATAAATTATGGGGAGGGTAAATGATACAATATAATTATGTGTACATAGGTGCTATGGGGCACAGGGTAGGGGGAATATCAAAATGCTTAGGGCGTACAGACCTAAATGTATAGGCAATGCAGAAAGTAAGGTGAATGGGAAAAGTAAGACCTTCGTAGGTGGGACTCTTCATGGACATATGATTTTAGTGGGACTTGGAGATGGGGAGAGTCACTGTCTGTTGTAAATGAAGGGGGAGGGAGTTCCTGTCCAGCAGGAGCACATGGACATAGAGGTCAACAGGGAGAGAGAGGAGATCAAGAGAAGCGTGGCTTAGTGGAAAGAGCACGGGCTTGGGAGTCAGAGGTCATGGGTTCTAATCCCAGCTCCGCCACTTGTCTGCTGTGTGACTTTGGGCAAGTCACTTAACTTCTCTGTGCCTCAGTTACCTCATCTGTAAAATGGGGATGAAGACTGTGATTCCCCATGTGGGACAACCTGATGACCTTGTATCTACCCCAGTGCTTAGAACAATGCTTGGCACATAGTAATTGCTTAACAAATACCATAATTATCATTATTATTACCAAGATACAGTGAGTAAGTTGGCATTAGAGGAGTTAAATCTTTGAGACCTTGGTTAGGGAAAGACTCTTGATGGATACATGATTTTAGCAGGACTTGAAGATGGGGGGAGTCATGGTCTTTTCGAAATGAACTGGGAGGGAAATTGAGATACAATGACTAGCTTGGAATTAGAGGAGTGAAGTCTGTGAGTTGAGTTGTTTAGATGATCACGGAATTAAGGTGGGAGGGGTAGAGTTGATGGAGTGACTAAAAATCAAGGGTAAGGAGCTTGTTTTTGATGCAGATATGAATATAATATAATAATAATAATAATGATAATAATAATAGTACGTAAGCACTTCCTATGTTCCAGGCATTGTTCTAAGCCCTGGGGTAGCTACAAGTTAATCAGATTGGACCCACATGGGACTCAAAATCTTAATTCCCATTTTACAGATGAGGTTACTGAGGCCCAAAGAAGTTAAGTGACTTGCCTAAGGTCACACAGCAGATTTGTGGTGGAGCTCGGATCAGAATCTAGGTCCTTCTAAGTCCCAGACTCATGCTCCATGCCACTGTTGGAGGGTTTTGAGGACTTGGGAGATATGGACTGAACAGTTTTTTAGGAAAATGATCTGGGAGCAGAGGGTTGGAGAAAGGATAGAGACAGGGCAGAGGCCAGCGAAGAGGCTGATGCCGTAGTCAAGGCTCCTATTGTACTTTCCTAACCAGTTACAGTTTCCTATGCACGTAAACACTTAAGTACCATTGATTGATAAGGTCTATATTCTTCAGCAGCAAACCTGACCCCTTCCCTTCTCACTTTTTCGAAACACTTACTCCTTCTTTTCTGTACCTGATGTCATCTCCAACCATTCACTTTCCAATGGCTTCTTCCCCAGTGCTTTCAAACAAGCTTACTAGTTAACCAATGGTATTTGAGTGCTTAGTGAGTGCAGAGCATAACACTAACTACTTGGGAAAGTAAAATATAATGGTTAGTAGACATGTTCCCTCACCACAATGAGTTTACCGTCTAGAGTGCATGTACAATGTAGAGTCATGTATCCCCTATGGTAAAACAGAAATGCACCTTGACTCCATGGCTTCCTCAAGTTTTCACCCCATTTCTCTCTTAGCATTCCTTTACAAACTCTTTGAGTGAGAGCTGCCTAGACCCAGTGTTTCCACTTTTTCTCCTCCAATTTTGTCTTTGACCCCTTTGAATCTAGTTTCTGCCCCCTCTGCTACATGAAAGCTGCCCTCTCCAAGGTAGCCAATGACCTTTTTGCTAAATCCACAATCTCTACTGATTTCTAATCATTCTCAACCTATTACTGCCTTTGACATTGCGGACCTCTGTCTTCTCTTTGAAACATTATCCAACTTTGCCTGTCCTCTCCTGGGTCTCATCCTATCTCTCTGACCATTCCCATTCAGTAAGTTTTGCAGACTCCTCCTCCACCTACCACCCTCTAACAGTGGGAGTTCCTTATCCTCAGTTCTAGGTCCCCTTCACTACACCCACTCCCTTTAATAACTCATTTATTCCCATGGCTTAAACTACCAAATAAATAATTCCCAAGTTTACCTTTTCACCCCTGATCTCTCTCCTACTCTGTAGTTTCAGATATTTCTCCAAGTTTCAGGACATCTCTACCTGGCTGTCCCATCAACACATCAAGGATAAGTATCCAAAACAGAACTCCTCATCTTCCCATCCCAACCCTTCCCTCCTCCTGTCATTCTTATCACTGTAGACATCACCACTATATTCCCTTTTCTCACCAGCCTGTAACCTTGGCATTATCCTAAATTCATCTCTTTCATTCAACCCACACTGTCAATATGTCACTGTATTCTGTTGGCTCTATCTTTACAATATCACCAAAATGTGCCCTTTCTTCTCCATATGCTTAGAAGCAGCATGGTGTAGTGTTAATAGCCTGGGCTTGGGAGTCAGAGGTTGTGGATTCTAATCCTGACTCTGCCACTTGTCAGGTGTATGACTTTGGGCAAGTCACTTCACTGGGCCTCAGTTACCTCATATGTAAAATGGGATCAAGATCGTAAGCCCCACGTGGGACAACCTGATTACCTTTTATCTACTGCAGCACTTAGAACAGTGCTTGGCACATAGTATGTTCTTAACAAATACCATCATTATTACTATTAATATTATTACATCCAGGCTTGACTACTTCATCAGCATCCCCACTGATCTTCCTTTCTCCTGTATTTTTTCCAGTACAGTCCATAATTCACTCTGCTGCCTGGATCATTTTTCTAAAAAAAAAATATGTTCATTCCATGTCTCTCCACTCCTATATATATATATATATAGGAGTGGAGAGACATGGAATGAACATATTTTTTTTTTTAGAAAAATGATCCACATATATATATATATATATATATATATATATATATATATATATATATATATATATATTATACTAAGCACATAGGAAAGTACAGTAAAGCAATAAAGAGTGACAATCCCTGCTCACAGCCTAGAGGGAGGGGAGATAGACATTAATACATATAAACAGATATCGATATAAATAAATAAAATTACGGATATATACTTAAGTGCTGTGGGGCAGGGAGGTTGGGGAGGAGCAAAGGGAGCATGACAGGGAGACACAGAAGGGAGTGGGAGATGAGGAAAAGTGGGGCTTAGTCTGGGAAGGCCTCATAGAGAAGATGTGCCTTCAGTAAGGCTTCGAAGGAGGGGAGAGTAGTTGTCTGGTGGATTGACGAGGGATTTGAGGAGGGAGGGTGCTCCAGGCCAGAGGTACCCAGGGGTCAGCAGCGAGGTAGGTGAGATCAAGGCACAGTGAGATGGTTAGCACCAGAGAAGTGATGTGTGCAGGCTGGGTTGTAGAGAGAGAGAAGTGTGATAAGGTAGGAGGGGGCAAGGAGATGGAGTGCTTTAAAGCCAATGATGAGGAGTTTTTGTTTGATACAAAGGAGGGTTGACAACCACTGGAGATTTTTGAGCAGGGAGGTGACATATCCTGAACGTTTCCATAGGAAGATGATCCAGGCAGCAGAGTGAAGTAGGGACTGGAGTGGGGAGAGGCAGGAGTCTGGGAGGTCAGCAAGGAAGCTGATGCAGTAACCTAGGCAGGATAGGATGAGTAATTGTATTAATGTGGTGACTGTTTGGAGGGAGAGGAAAGGGCAGATTTTAGAGATGCTGTGAAAGTGACACTGACAGGATTTCATGATGGATTGAATAAGTACAATAATAATAACAATGGTATTTGTTAAGTGCTTACTATGTGCCAAGCACTGGGTAGATACAAGGTAATCAGGTTGTCCCACAGGGGGCTCACAGTCTTGACACCCATTTTACAGATGAGGTAACTGAGGCCCAGAGAATTGAAGTGATTTGCCCAAAGTCACACAGCTGACAAGTGGCGGAGCCTATATTAGAACCCATGACCTCTGACTCCCAACCTGGGCTCTTTCCACTAAGCCACGTACAGACTATGGACATATACAGTAGGCAGGCAACGAGGATAAGGACAGCCATTTCATGTCTTGAGACACTCCATGATGTGTCTCACATCTTGAATCTTAAATGATGGTGATTCTCAGTATTTTGAGTGATGAGTGCCTTGGTGAGACATTTGAAAGGGATGGGTGGGCTCACGGCAGCATAAGGGTAGCAATTGTGGATAATTGCACTGAGCAGTCCACTCTCAGGGGTTCTCAGGTCTCTGGGTAAACTGGGGTACACTGAAGTATTTGGGTCCCCATGAACTGCAAGGTATTCAGCTAGAATTATTGTGGACAGCAGGCAGGAAGTCTTCAGCATGGTAGCAAGACAAATCACCAGACCATGATGGGGTTAGTCTTTCCTGTGAGCATAATAAGAACCTGCCAGGGGCATGCTGAGTCTTCAGCTAGGAGCCACAGGATATCCCTTTTATGGCCAGCAGGCAAACCACCAGAGAGTAGTAGGAGTAGTCTTCCCTGTAGCACATTGATATCCAACAGTAGAAATGGCAGAGTAGCACACCGAACACCTCAAGGTTGGGGCTTATATACAGACCCAATGGTTGGTATTCTGCTGAGATTTTGGTGAGCTTGAGGGGAGACTTGGGGAGTCTTGGGGCTGTTAGGGTCCTGTGGATCCTTTTGGGTAATTTCAGCCAGTGGTTAATCTTGGTACAGTAGAGTGGTTTTAATCCTGAGGTAATTTTTGAAGGCATCTTATTTGGCTGAGGTGTTGCTCCCCAATATCAGGAAACAATTTAGCAGTTTTAGAAATATTGAGCCATAATGTTCTTTTTAGCAGTCAGTATTATGGAGTGACCACTTCGTTTCTTATCTCCATAGCATCCACATCATCTCTCTAGCCCAGATCTCTCTCCCCATCGATATATGACAGACCACCACTCTCCCCAGCTTCAAAGCCTTATTGAAATCACACCTCCCCCCCGGAGATGTTCCCCCTACTTCCACCCTTGTCTTGCCTCACCTAAGCACTTGGAGTTGTACCCTTTAAGCATTTTATGTTCATCTTGCTCTCATTCCCACAGCACTTTAATAAATTATTAATATATTTACATGAATGTTTGTCTTCTCTAAACTGTAAGCTCACTGTGGGCAGAGGACATGATTACCAATAACAATAATAATAATTTTGGTATTTGTTAAGCTCTTACTATGTGCCAAGCACTGTTCTAAGCACTGGGTAGATACAAGGTAACCAGGTTGTCCCACATGGGGCTCACGGTCTTAATCCCCATTTTACAGATGAGGTAACTGAGGCACAGAGAAGTTAAGTGACTTGCCCAAAGTCACACAACTGATAAGTGGCAGAGCCGGGATTAGAACCCACGACCTCTGAGTTTGAAGCCCATACTCCTTCCACTGAGCCATACTGATTCCCACATGCTGCTACCAACCCTGATGTACTCTCCAAAGAGCCTAGTAGATTGCTTGACACATGGTAGGCACTTAATAAATAAAATTACTGTTGCTGCTGCTGATAATGATCAGTGTCATAGCAGTTTGTTTGGCAAGGAAGAGGCAGATTCTAGAGATGCTGTGACATTGTAACTGACAGGATTTGGTTACAAACTGAATAAGCAGGCTGAATAAGAAAGATGATTAGAGAATAATGAATAGATTATGGGCTTGTGAGATTAGCAGGATAGTAATGGGAAAGTATAGGGGTGGACAGGGTTTGGTGGAAAAATGAGCAGAAAGATTAAAAAAAAACTGGGAAAAGTGAAAACTACATTCTTACCTCTGAGAGAAATATATAATGTACTTCTTCTCAATGGCAAGAATGTACTGTACACTCTTCCCACAAACCGTTTTTTAAATGCTTTAAAATTAAATATATCTTTAGAACAGATTTTCGACTGTGCAATCCAACATTCTCGATTTTCAGATAATAAGGTAAATTTAAGCATCAGGTTAAATAGTAAAATAAATAAGAAAGGCTTGAAAGTTGGTACTATTCTTCACCAAGGAAAAAACAAAAAAAGCCCCAAAATGCCATAGAACTGAAATGCTCAGAGGACCATTAAACCCATTTTTAATGCTATTTGCTATTATTATTAATTATACTACTATTACTACTAATAATTGTGGTATTTGTTAATCAATCAATCAATCAATCGTATTTATTGAGTGCTTACTATGTGCAGAGCACTGTACTAAGCGCTTGGGAAGTACAAATTGGCAACACATAGAGACAGTCCCTACCCAACAGTGGGCTCACAGTCTGAAAGGGGGAGACAGAGAACAGAACCAAACATACCAACAAAATAAAATAAATAGGATAGAAATGTACAAGTAAAATAAATAAATAAATAAATAAATAGAGTAATAAATATGTACAACCATATATACATATATACAGGTGCTGTGGGGAAGGGAAGGAGGTAAGATGGGGGGATGGAGAGGGAGACGAGGGGGAGAGGAAGGAAGGGGCTCAGTCTGGGAAGGCCTCCTGGAGGAGGTGAGCTCTCAGCAGGGCCTTGAAGGGAGGAAGACTCCCTGTTAAGCACTTATTCTGTGTCAGGAACTGTTCTAAATGCTGTGGTAGATGCAAGGAAACCAGGTTGGACACAGTCCTTGCCCCACATAGGGCTCACAGTCTAAATATGATGAAGGAGGATTTAATCCCCATTTTATAGACGAAGTAACTGAGGCACAGAAAAGTTACGTGACTTGTCCAAGATCACACAACAGAGAAGTTGTGGAGATGGGATAAAAAACCCAGGTCCTCTGACTCCTAAGCACATGCTCTTTCCACTACACCACAATGATTCTCTGGGCCTACTAACATTCCTTTTGTTTTTAATAAATAGCCAGGATAACGATGATTTTTTTTAATCTAAAAAACAATTATCCTGTTCTACCTAGCCTCCAAATTAAAAATGGAAAAGAAAGAAAATTATCACCCTTCCCAAACTGAGATTAATAACAATTCTCTTAGAGGGAGAAACACTTGAATTACATAGTGATAAACTTACGAATTACTAAAAGGAACTTTAAATGCCAGACCAAATGCATTATCAAAGCCCCCTCTTTCATAAGGAGTACAATAAAATTGGAAGGTATGATCCCTGCCCTCAGGGATTATGCAGATTATCATGGGTGCAGGCACAAAATACTTTAGAGATGGAAGGAGAAGTAGGAGTGGATACATAGTGGAAGTCCTTAAACATTAGGACATGCAAGATAATATGCACACAAGAATGCTGAAAGCACTGCATAAGTGGGAAGAAATGGCCAGGAAAAAAAAAATTCAGAGCAAGCCATGCGGAAGAGATGTGATTTCAGAAAAGCTTTGAAGATAGGTAAGACTGAGTCCGGTAGATTTGAAGTAGTGGGGAATTTCAGGTAGTGGGAAAGGGTGTGAGCAAAAAGTCAGAGTAGAAGACACAGGAGTGAGGTGTAATGCAGAGTTTAGCCTTAGAGGAATGAAGAGGGCAAACTAAAGTACAGTAGGTGAAGACAGTGGATTAAAGGAAGAGAACTGATAAGACTGACTCAGAGCTAAGGATCAGGCTTTTTTGCTTCATTAAGGGAAAAATGGGTGACCACTAATGTTTTTTGAGTCATAGAGATGATAGGCAGATTGTTTTAGGAGATGACCTGGGTACTGAAGTAAAAGCTGAACAGGAGTGGGGAGGGACTTGGTGGTAGGGGACCACTAAAGAGGTGATATAGGAATCACACCAGAGCATAAGTGCTTAAACTAGCGCTTGAATGGTAATGGCCATTTTAATGGATGGGAAAGGAGGAATGTGTACAGGAAATGTTGTGGAAATGTTTAATTAGAAATTTAAATGAAAAGCTCTGGACCCTAATGCATGATTTATTGCTAAACACTGCATCACATATCAAGACATGACAATGGAATCCTCCTCAATGACATGGTTTCTTGGAGAGTTTCTAAACCTTGCAATAGAAAATTGCAACTTCACATGTCATTAACATTCCCCAAACTGGCATACATCACTGAACAATGGTCATTTAAATAAAGGAATTCATATGCTTGGAATCTCAGTTGAGTATTCTAAGTAATCCTCTATCCATTATCACAATATTATAGTGTTCCATGCATCTTTCTGATATTGTTTTATAAAGATGATCAATACATTTGAGCATGTGTTCTACACTTGATTAATTGCATATTTCTTTCCTAGCTGAGTGATTATAACACACTTAGCTGAAATCAGCTTGCACTATTTCCAGTACTACATGTCACTCATAAAATTGAATATTATTGAACTAAGAAACAATTCCAGAGAGTAATTGTACTAAGATTCAGTGGTTTTAGACCAGGAGTAACACAGAAAGATGAACTTATATCTGAAGTTCTATAATATCTACAATTTTCTATAATATCGATTTTTCAAGCTACCTTTATTGATGCTGAGGCTTGGACCTCTGGTGTCTACCTTTTATACAAGGAACTATAAAAGAAAATAGATTTTTGTCTCTGCCATCCTTAGCCAAATCATAGCCCATACCAGGAGCAGCCGTTATGGGAAGACTGGAGTAATCGCAGACATGGCAAACATGAAATTCTGGCAGAGTGCTAGAACAGCTGAAGAAGCTATGACTGACTTTCATATGCACTCAGTCTGGCTGCTGCATAGAAGTTTAGATGACCTGCATTTTGGCAGAGAGAATGTGATAGAAATAAACTCTCTCTGTCAAAGATTCAGTAAGCTTTCCTCAAACCACACATGACTGCAGGTGCACAGATGCATGTGTACTGCAGGATGGCATTGAGCCTACTTCTCTGAGGCAACATCTCGATCATTAAGAATGAAGAAAAGCAATAGAATTTCAAATAGCCCAAGATATATTGAAACTGCTCGTCATCCAATCAAATAGATTTTTGAGGTTTCTGAAGGAGGAGGGTTAGACATAGGAAGGATGGCTACCAATCAACCTATGAATCAGGTAGAAACTCCTCACCCTCGGGTTCTAGGCTCTCCATCACCTCGCCCCCTCCTACCTCACCTGCCTTCTCTCCTTCTACAGCCCAGCCCGCACCCTCCACTCCTCTGCCGCTAATCTCCTCACCGTGCCTTGTTCTCACCTGTCCCACCGTCGACCCCCGGCCCACGTCATCCCCCTGGCCTGGAATGCCCTCCAGCGCTTTGTGTAAGCGCTTACTATGTGCCAGGCACTGTATTAAGTACTGGGGTAGATGCAAACTCACTGGGTTGGACGTAGACCAGATACCACATGTGGCTCACAATTTTAATCCCCATTTTAGAGATGAAGCAATTGAGGTACAGAGAAGCTAAGTGACTTTCCCGAGGCCACGCAGCAGACAGGTGTCAGATCTGGGATTAGAACCCATGTCCTTCTGATTCTCAGGCCAGTGCTCTATCCACTAGGCCATGCAGCTCTCCATATCCTAAGACATGGCTCAAATTCATCCTAGCCAGGGTTCTTTAGACTTCATTAAAGACTATGCCTTCCAACGAGCTTCTGAAAAAGGGTGTTGAGGGTTAGTGACATATCCATTCTCCCCTCCTCAAAAATCTCCAGTGATTGTCTGTCAACCTACAAATCAAGCAAAAACTCCTCACCCTTGGCTTCAAGGCTGTCCATCACCTCGCCCCCTCCTACCTCACCTCCATTCTCTCCTTCTACAACCTAACCCACACCCTCAGCTCCTCTGCCACTAACCTCCTCACTGTGCCTCGTTCTCACCTGTCCCGCCATCGACCCCCAGCCCACGTCCTCCCCCTGGCCTGGAATGCCCTCCCTCCACACATCCGCCAAGCTAGCTCTCTTCCTCCCTTCAAAGCCCTACTGAGAGCTCACCTCCTCCAGGAGGCCTTCCCAGACTGACTCCCCTTTTTCCTCTCCTCCTCCCCATCCCCCCTGCCCTACCTCCTTCCCCTCCCCACAGCACTTGCATATATTTGTACAGATTTATTACTCTATTTTACTTCTACATATTTACTATTCTATTTATTTTGTTAATGGTGTGCATACATCTATAATTCTATTTATTCTGATGGTTTTGACACCTGTCTACATGTTTTGTTTTGTTGTCTGTCTCCCCCTTCTAGACTGTGAGCCTGTTGTTGGTGAGGGACCATCTCAATATGTTGCCAACTTGTAGTTCCCAAGCGCTTAGTACAGTGCTCTGCACATAGTAAGTGCTCAATAAATACGATTGAATAAATGAATCCAAGAAATGGCCACCACTAAATGACACTGTGTCTGGTACTAGGTTAGAAGATGAATGTATTCCTCTAGCCTAATGCCTACGTTTCAGAGTTTACAATTTGTGGAGAAGGGCAGTCATAATAAAAGGATAGAGCTGACTAAGTCTTTAGTGGTGGAACACTAAGAAGGCCATGTGGTCTAGTAGAAAGAGCACAGGACTAGAATAAGGTAGGAGACATGGGTTCAAGTCCTGGCCTCCACTTCAATCAATCAATTAATCAATCATATTTTTGAGTGTGTGCTTACTGTGTACAGAGAATGGCAGTAAGCATTTGGGAGAGTACAATACTATAAAGACAGTAGACACATTCCATGTCCACAACAGGTTTACAGTCATTTGCTTGCTGTGTGACTTTGGACAAGTCAGTTCAAATTTCTGATTTTCAGTTTTGTCGTTTGTAAAGTGGATATAAAATGCCTGTTCTCCCAACATCTTTGAGCGCAGGCTTCCCTGTGATGCAGGAATTCTTGACTCTGACTTGATTATCTTATATCTTCTTCTGCACTCGGCACATAGTAAGCACTTAATAACCTTATTATTAAATACTTTACTTATGTCCCTGGACATGGTACATTGATGATATACATTAGCCATATTCCTATAAGGTTTCTCCTTTCATGAAGGGGAAAGCAAGAACAAAACCTGTATATTAGGCTGATCACCTGAGCATTCCCCTTTCATAGAATTGTGTTTCCTGGTCTAGAACCCCCCAACTTTTTCCTATAAATCATATTTTGATGATCCCTGGGTCAGAATGTACCTGCCCTACTTCCATGACATCTTTTTCAAATAACAGCCTGCCTCACAGGAACAAGGAAATAATCCGGTTTCAAAAATAGTGTAGACTTTTACTTTACTGGTGAAGACCATCCACAGAGTATCATCAGGATGAGAAGGAAGATTCTAGAGCTTAGTCATGACTAGAGTTCACTGGAGTTATGGGAATGGAAAATCAATTTAAAGATTCATGATGGTCAAGAAGGATGGGCCGCAATTAGAGTATCATTCTGAGAAAGGTTTGCTTTTGCTTTTTTCACAATGAACTACACACCTATTTTTAGGTAATTTCATTTTAATTGCTTTGTTTTTTAAATTTATCATAAAATCCATGAAGTCCCACAACTTGATTTCCTTTGTATGAAGTAAATAATAGGTAGATAACAAATGCTTAGGAAGCTGAAGCATCTAGAAAAGGAGTGCTAATTAGGCTATTGGAAGCTTAATTTTGTAATTTAAAATTGTGAAGTCAGTATATTCTATTTTTGCTTATAAGTGCATTTTATAT
This sequence comes from Tachyglossus aculeatus, assembly GCF_015852505.1. Taxonomy (NCBI): domain Eukaryota; kingdom Metazoa; phylum Chordata; class Mammalia; order Monotremata; family Tachyglossidae; genus Tachyglossus; species Tachyglossus aculeatus. The sequence continues at coordinate 118,883,799 of NC_052067.1, forward strand.
CTTACTAAATTGAAAAAAGTTGTTCTTAATTTAGTCATGGTGACTACTTGTATTTCTACATTTATCTCATACTTTCTTTTAAAAATTTACTAAGTTTAAGTAGTTCAGTATGTTTTTTTAATATGCCATTAATTAATATTTATGGTTCAATTCATGTGATATTCATATTTTAAAATACTACTAGATGGCTTTTTTAAAGACATCATTGTGCAATTAAACCTTCAAAAAATTCCAATTCCTTAGGCATTGATTGATAAAAAGGATTTCAAATTGGAGAAATAATTATTTAAAAATACCCAAAATTGGTATAGGATCTTGTCCACTCACATTTGTTATTGACTTTCATTTCTTTACATGTGTTACAATATTCCTGTTTGTCCTTCCTGGCAGACAGCTTGGATTCTCAGCTCATTTCTGTAACCAGATTCTTTTGTCCTCTGATTTTTGCTTCATTCCTGTTTCTAGTTACTTTCAGAATTATGTTCAACATCCATTTTGGATTTTTCTGCTTCCTGACCTTTTCAATACTGTGTCACTTTTTTCACTGATGACGTTTTTAATCTCTGTCCACATTTTCTCTGGTTCCTTGTCTGTGAGATTAAGCACCTCAAATCATCGTTATGCTGATGATACTACCCTACTAGCAGAAAGTGAAGAAAATTTGAAGGGCTTATTATTTAAAGTTAAAGAACAGAGCAAAAAGATGGTCTACATTTGAATGTCAAGAAAACAAAGATCATGACATCTGGAACTTTTTACATATTTGTTGTGAATGGAGAGTTTTAAATATTTGACAATTTTTTTCTCCTGGGATCGATAATCAATAATAAAGGAACTAGTAGTCAAGAAATATACTGAAGTTTAATAGTAGAAAGGCTTGCTATGAAAAACCTGGAAAAAGCCATGAACTGTGCTAATGTAACAATTGCCACGAAAATACAAATTATCAATGTCATGGTGTTTCCAAAGACAATGTATGGATCTGAAAGCTGTACAGTGAAAAAAGAGAATAGAAAGAGCATTAAGTCTTTTGAAATGTGGTGTTGGAAAAGGCTTTTGCGAATCCCACGGACTGCCCGAGAAAGAAACAAATGAATTTTGGTGCAAATTAAGCCAAAACATCTTTGGAAGGCCAAATGACTTGACACAGATTAGATTTTGGACACATAATCAGAGTGACTCATTCTCTGGAGAAGACACTAATGCTAGGAAAAGTTCAGGGAAAATGTGGGAGAGGCAGACCACCAGCTAGAGGGATAGAGACCATAACAGTGATAAAGGAAGAATCGTTAGAAAGGTGGCAGATTATGGCAGAGGACAGGACTTTCTGGAGCAAGTATATCAATGGAGTTGCTGTGAATTGGAGAAGACTTGATGGCACTTAATAATAAACTGTACTAAGCACTGGGGTAGATACAAGATACAAGATAACAGGAACCAGGTTGGATATGGTTCCTGTTCCTCACGGAGCTAACATTTAAGTAAGAGGAAGTAGGATTTAATCACCATTTTACAGAGGAGGAAACTAATGCATAGAGAAATTAAGTGATATACCTGTGGTCACAAAACAGAAAAGTGGTGGAGTTGGGATTAGATCCTCTAACTCCTAGGCCTATGCTCTTTCTACTAGGCTATGCTGCCAGGCAGATGTTTAAATTCCAATTGAGAAGGGTCCTAGGTCTTTTTTCTACCTTATTTTGAGACCTGATGAGGCAGACACATTTAAGTGTCATGCTGAATGATCTCCTCAGAATCCAGAAAACCCAACAGCCTAGAGAACTCTGTGTATTACCAGGAGTCTGAGTATGTATGCACAATCTGTGACATTCAGCATTTGGAGATGATTTAGCTCGTATCTGAACTCCAAGTGTTTGGGAAGTATCTGAGGGGTTTGGGAATAATGAAGAATTTCTCTCCTCCCTTACACATAGTACCCAGTAGACCAGGGAATTTCAATGCATCTAAAAGATCTTAATGTAGTTGGAGTCTGATACTTCCCCAGAGATTTCTCTTCTCTCCTTACATTTACCCTACTCCAAAATGAACAAGAAATATTAACATATTTTTGTAGTTGATATACCCCATTGCATTATCCAGGCAATGTATTCTCTTACATGAACCTTGGAATGTCTTCTCAATTCCTGTCAATTCCTAATCCTCCTCAACCTCTCAGCTGCCTTTGACACTGTGAACCATCCCCTTCTCTTCAACACGCTATCCAACCTTGTTTTCACAGCCTCTGTCCTCTCCTGGTTCTCCTCTTATCTCTCTGGCCATTCATTCTCAGTGTCTTTCACGGGCTCTTCCTCTGCCCCACACCCCTTAACTGTAGGGGGTCCCTCAAGGTTCAATTCTCAGTCCCCTTCTACTCTCCATCTGCACTCATTCCCTTGGAGAACTCATTCACTCCCATGGCTTCAACTACCATCTCTATGTAGATGATATCCTAGGAGCAGCATGGTTTAGTGGAAAGAGCATAGGCTTGGGAGTCAGAGGTTGTGAGTTCTAATTTCGGCTCCACCACTTGTCAGTTGTTTGACTTTGGGCAAGTAACTTAACTTCTCTGGGCCTCAGCTAGCTCATCTGTAAAATGGGGATTAAGACTGTGAGCCCCACATGGGACAACCTGATTACCTTGTATTTACTGCAGTGCTTAGAACAGTGCTGGGCACACAGTAAACATGTAACAAATACCATGATCATCATCATCATACCCAAATCTACATCTCCTTTCCTGATCTCTTTCTCTCTCTCTCTGGCCATCAAGACATCTCTACTTGGATTCATTCATTCATTCAATCATATTTATTGAGTACTTACTGTGTGCAGAGCACTGTACTAAGCGCTTGGGAAGTACAAGTCGGCAACTTATAGAGATGGTCCCTACCCAACAATGGATTCACAGTCTAGAAAGGGGAGACAGACAACAAAAGAAAATATGTGGACAGGAGTCAAGTCAGGAGAGTAAATAGAAGTAAAGCTAGATGCACATCATTAACAAAATAAATAGAATAGTAAATATGTACAAGTAAAATGAATAGAGTAATAAATCTGTACAAATATATGCAAGTGCTGTGGGGAGGGGAAGGGGGTAGATCAGGGGGATGGGGAGGAGGAGAGGAAAAAGGGGGTTCAATCTGGGAAGGCCTCCTGGAGGAGGTGAGCTCTCAGTAGGGCTTTGAAGGGAGGAAGAGAACTACCTTGGTGGATGTGCGGAGGGAGGGCATTCCATGCCAGGGGAAGGACATGGGCCGGGGGTCGACGGCAGGACAGGTCACTTCCCATCGCCTCAAACTTAATATGTCCAAAGTAGAGCTCCTTATCTTCCCAATCAAACCCTGTCCTCTCCTGGACTGTCCCATCACTGTAGATGCACCACCATCCTTCCCATCTCACATGCCCATAACCTTGGTGTTATCCTTGACTCTGCTCTCTCATTCAATCCACATATCCAATCTGTCACCAAATCCTATCCTATCACCTTCACAACATCACTAAAATCTGCCTTTTCCTCAACATCCAAACTGCTACCACACTAATGCACTCATCCTATCTCACCTAGATTATTGCAATCAGACTCCTTGCTGACCTCCCAACCTCCTATCTCTTCCCAATCTCCATACTTCAGTCTGCAGCTCAGATTATCTTTCTACAGAAATGTTCAGGAAATGTAAGCTCACTTCGCAAAAATCTCCAGGGGTTGCATATCTACTTCTATATCACACAAAAACCACTCACCATTGGCTTTAAAGTGCTCCATCACCTTGGCCCCTCCTACCTCACCTCACTTCTCTCTTTCTACAACCCAGCCGTCACACTTGGCTCCTCTGTTGCTAATCTTCTCACTGTGCCTTGATCTCTTCTGTCTCACTGCTAAACCCTGGCCCATGTCCTGCCTCTGTTTTGGAACACCCTCCCTCCTCAAATCCATCAGACAATTACTCTTCCCCCCTTCAAAGTCTTACTGAAGGCATATCTCCACCAAGAGGCCTTCCCAATCAATCAATCATATTTATTGAGTGCTTACTATGTGCAGAGCACTGTACTAAGCGCTTGGGAAGTACAAATTGGCAACATATAGAGACAGTCCCTACCCAACATTGGGCTCACAGTCTAAAAGAGGGAGACAGAGAAAAAAAAAACCAAACATACTAACAAAATAAAATAAATAGAATAGATATGTACAAGTAAAATAAATAAATAAATAGAGTAATAAATATGTACAAACATATATACATATATACAGGTGGTGTGGGGAAGGGAAGGAGGTAAGATGGGGAGGATGGAGGGGGGATGAGGGGGAGAGGAAGGAAGGGGCTCAGTCTGGGAAGGCCTCCTGGAGGAGGTGAGCTCTCAGTAGGGCCTTGAAGGGAGGAAGAGAGCTAGCTTGGTGGATGGGCAGAGGGAGGGCATTCCAGGGGGATGACGTGGGCCGGGGGTCGATGGCGGGACAGGCGAGAACGAGGTACGGTGTGGAGATTAGCAGCGGAGGAGCAGAGGGTGCAGGCTGGGCTGTAGAAGGAGAGAAGGGAGGTGAGGTAGGAGGGGGCGAGGTGATGGAGAGCCTTGAAGCCCAGGGTGAGGAGTTTCTGCCTGATGCGCAGATTGATTGGTAGCCACTGGAGATTATTGAGGAGGGGAGTAATATGCCCAGAGCGTTTCTGGACAAAGATAATCCAGGCAGCAGCATGAAGTATGGATTGAAGTGGGGAGAGACACGAGGATGGGAGATCAGAGAGAAGGCTGATGCAGTAGTCCAGACGGGATAGGATGAGAGCTTGAACGAGCAGGGTAGCGGTATGGATGGAGAGGAAAGGGCGGATCTTGGCAATGTTGTGGAGCTGAGACCGGCAGGTTTTGGTGACGGCTTGGATGTGAGGGGTGAATGAGAGAGCGGAGTCAAGGATGACACCAAGGTTGCGGGCTTGTGAGATGGGAAGGATGGTAGTGTCGTCAACAGAGATGGGAAAGTCAGGGAGAGGGCAAGGTTTGGGAGGGAAGACAAGGAGTTCAGTCTTCGACATGTTGAGCTTTAGGTGGCGGGCGGACATCCAGATGGAGATGTCCTGAAGGCAGGAGGAGATGCGAGCCTGGAGGGAGGGGGGAGAGAGCAGGGGCAGAGATGTAGATCTGGGTGTCATCAGCGTAGAGATGATAGTGGAAGCCGTGGGAGCGAATGAGGTCACCAAGGGAGTGCGTGTAGATTGAGAACAGAAGGGGACCAAGTACTGAACCTTGGGGAACCCCCACAGTAAGAGGATGGGAGGGGGAGCAGGAGCCTGCAAAAGAGACTGAGAAAGAGCGATCGGAGAGATAAGAGGAGAACCAGGAGAGGACGGAGTCTGTGAAGCCAAGGTCAGATAGCGTGTTGAGGAGAAGGGGGTGGTCCACAGTGTCGAAGGCATCTGAGAGGTCGAGGAGGATTAGGACAGAGTATGAGCCGTTGGATTTGGCAAGCAGAAGGTCATTGGTGACCTTTGAGAGGGCAGTTTCCGTGGAATGTAGGGGACGGAAGCCAGACTGGAGGGAGTCGAGGAGAGAGTTGTTGTTGAGGAATTCTAGGCAGCGCGTGTAGACAACTCGTTCAAGGAGTTTGGAAAGGAATGGTCGGAGGGATATGGGGCGATAACTAGAAGGTGAGGTGGGGTCAAGAGCGGGTTTTTTTAGGATGGGACGAAGCCCCATTTTTTCTCATCTCCCAATCCCATATACATCACCCTGACTTGTTCCCTTTGCTCTTGCTCCATCTCCCCACCCCACAGTACTTATGTATAGATCTATAATTTTATTGATATATATTGATGTCTGTTTATTTGAATTGATATCTGTCTCTCCTACTCTAGACTGTGAGATCATTGAAGGCAGGGATTGTCTCTCTTTATTACTGTATTGTACTTTCCCAAGTGCTTACTAAATGGTCTGCACACAGTAAGTGCTCAAAAAATATGATTTAATTAATTAGTTAATTCAAATTTCTTTTTTCTTCTGAAAAGTGCATGAAGTATCCTTCAAAACTCTGGAACTCTTCAAGATAGATAATAATATGTAATCACCTCTAAATGACCTACCTCAGAAGCCATTTTTGCTGGATCAGTCCAGAGTCCCTGAGTAACAGTGGAAATTTTCAAACTTAAAATTCAATGGTCATTTTCAGATAGTCAATAATGATAGAAACAATTTGCCTAACGAAAGGATCTTTAAGCTGGGTCTCTAACAATTACCTAAGTAATCTTTTGGGAGAAATTTATGGGGCTGAGATCAAGCATAAGGTTGTAGCCTTATATGGGGGTGGGCTCTATACCGAGATTTGTCTATGTCAGTCAGTCAATTGTATTTATTGAGCACTTACTGTGTGCAGAGCACCATACTAAGTGTTTGGGGGAATAAAATATAATAATATAACAGACACATGCCCTGCTTACAACAAACTTACAGTCTAATGGGGAAGAAATACACATATAAATAAAATTACAAATATGTACATAAATGCTGTGAGGCTGGGGGAGGGTGGTGCATAAAGGGAACAAGCCAGGGCAATGCAGAAGGGAATGGGAGAAGAAGAAAGGAGGACTTAGTCAGGGAAGGCCTCTTGGAGGAAATGTGCTTTCAATAAGGCTTTGAAGGTGGTGAGAGTAATTGTCTGTCAGATATGAAGAGGGAGGGCATTCTAGGCCAGATGTAGGATAGGGACTAGAGGTTGGGGTAAGATAGAGATGACATTGAGGTCCAGGGAGTAGGGTAGTAATAGAGGAGCGAAGCGTGCCTGCTGGGTTTACAGTTGTAGTCTATGTATTTCTGCAAACCTATATAGGGCTTTGTACACACATTTAAATAACCTTTAATATGGGACTCTCCTTTATAGAACACTCTTTAAAATTTTTCATTCATTCATTCATTCAATCGTATTTATTGAGCACTTACTGTGTGCAGGGCAGTGTGCTAAGCACTAGGGAAGTACAAATCGGCAACATATAGAGATGATCCCTACCCAACAACAGGCTCACAGTCTAGAACGGGGAGACAGACAACAAAATAAAACAAGTAAACAGGTGTCAATACCATCAGAATAAATAGAATTATAGTTATATACACATCATTAATAAAATAGAGTAAAAAATATGTACAAATATACACAAGTGCTGTGGGGAGGGGAAGGGCATAGGGCGAGGGGGCAATGTGGAGGGGAGGAGGATGAGATGAAAAAGTGGGTGGGGAGAGGTGGGGGGAAGGTAGAGGGTTAACATCTGCAGCCATAGCCACTATTTCACTCTTTAGAGCCACGTGTTGCCAACTTAAGTTTTCATTCAACTCTCAATGCAGTATAGCCACCATTTTATATGCCGATTTTCTTTAATGGGAATTTTTCCATCTTTCCATTCTCTGAAAAATTTAAGAGTCTGATATGATAGTAGTCATGGACTATTAGTAGTCATTGTGTCTTCTGGTCTATTTCCATGGATATAAGATAGGCTGGACACCAGAGATGTCAGGCATGGTGGCCCAAGCCAACCTTTTAAATTTGCAGGCCATTCCTTGCCAATGATCTGGGCGAAAATACTGCACCTTTATGGTTCCAAGGAGAGTCACAAAAATCATCCCAGTGGTTTAGCTTTGTTTTTGATTTTTATAAAAAATTTGAACTTTGAAGGCCCAAGAATATTGTCCAACATCAATGGGAACTGTTGATCATTTCAACTAAACTCTTTCCTATATTCTTCAGTAATTTCTATTTTGTATTAAATTTATGGTTCACAATATTTTGAGTTGTACCATTTGAACGGAATTCTTTGCTATATTCATTAGTAATCATTACTTTTTATTATTATATTCATAATTCTTTGAGATTTGTATTTATTCAGTGCCAGCAGGGATTCATTTTAGATTTCAGGCTCTTGGAGAGCATGGACCATCTCTGCTAGCTTTAATCACATTTTCTGCTGGACCTAGGAGAACCTTAGGACACTATTATGAGTTTAATAAACAGACTGGTCCTGCATCATCATCATCAACAACAACAACAACATCTAGAAATTCAGGGAAATCAATGACTCTTTTTCAAGGTTCAATCGACCTTAAGGGTCTAATTCTGAAAAATGGAATATTCTTTGAAACCTTTACTCAGAATGGATTTAGATTCATTGCCACGGAATTAGTTAGGAGATTGGGTCCAAATCAACAATTAAAGCATATTTGTTCTTTGAAAATGTAGTGCAAGTAATTTGTTTATTGTTATTTGAGACTGATTTGCTTTTGCAATAAATGTAAATTACCTATGAAATAATATTAAGAAAATTAACAATAATTTGAAAATGTTTATTTAATTTAACTCATATGTAAGGCAAATCTATTACATTTAAATTTAAGTATGTTGTTTTATTTTCTTCATCTAAGGATAAATATTTCTGTTTGACTATGTAAATGTTTTAAAGGAGCTACGCATTGATGATTTTACTAAGTGGACTTGAAATAGCCTGAGGAACAATAAATATGATTTTTCCTGAAGTCAGTAACTTTTCTTTTTCTGTCAAATTATCTGCAATGAATAATTACCAAGTCTCTTCAATTTGTCTGAAAAAAGTGCTTCATGCTTAGAAAAGGCCAAACTTCTGTAACACTGCAGATGAGAGCTGAAGGACAAAGGAAAAGTTTCACTATGTTAACAGAGAGATCCTGGAAAGAAATGCAGAACTTCTTGGGTGAGGAATATGCCCAGGAATTATGGTTACCAATAATTGTGGAGCCTTCACTTTGTGCACTGCACCATACTAGACCCTTAGCATGACAAAAATAAGAGTATCTCTCTCCCAACAAGGAGTTTACACCTTAGGAGAGAGGGAGACATAAATATATAAAATCATTAACATAAGACCAGAAAACTACAATATTTTCAATCACAACTGCCTTCATTTCATACACTGATTTTAAAGGACAAAATCATTTATTTTTAAAGCAGTGTTACACCATATCCCAGGGTACGTAGAAAGTAGGTTTGTGGCACCGTAGATACAGGCTCAAAGCTTGAAGTGTTCTTTTTTGAAATGTGCACATACGTGCTAGGGTAGAAAGAGAAAGAGGAATGGGTGGGGATTTATAGTAATTCATTGAGTGCCTGCTATATGCAACACTCCTGGAGCAAGTTGTCTTCATCCGCTTCCTCGAATTTCTTTCCTCCATCTCTCTCCTGGATCCCCTCCAACCTGGCTTCTGTCCCCTCCACTCTACTGAAACCACCCTCTCAAAGGTCACCAATGACCTCCTTCTTGCCAAATCCAATGGCTTCTACTTCATCTCAATCCTCCTCGACCTCTCAGCTGCCTTTAACACTGTCAACCATCCCTTTCTCCTCAACACATTATCCAACCTTGGCTTCACTGACTCCATCCTCTCCTGGTTCTCCCCGTATCTCTGGCCAGTCATTCCCAGTCTCTTTCACGGGCTCCTCCTTCCCCTCCCATCCCCTTACTGTAGGGGCTCCTCAAGGGTCAGTTCTTGGTCCCCTTCTATTCTCCATCTATGCTCACTCCCTTGGAGAACTCATTCGCTCCCACAGGTTAAGCTAACATCTCTTCGTGGTTGATACTCAAATCTATATATCCTCCCCTGTTCTCTATCCCTCTCTCCAGGCTCTCATCTTCTCCTGCCTTAAGGACATCTCTACTTGGATGTCTTCCCGCCACCTAAAACTCAGTATGTCCAAGACAGTTCTCCTTATCTTCCCTCGCAAATCTTGTCCTCTCCCTGACTTTCCTGTCAGTGTGGATGGCACTACCATCCTTCCCATCTCATAAGCCCACAACTTTGGTGTCATCCTTGACTGCACTCTCTCATTCACCCCTCATATCCAATCCATCACCAAAGCCTGCCGGTCTCACCTTCACAACATTGCCAAGATCCACCCTTTTCTCTCCATCCAAACCATACCACGTTAGTATAATCACTCATCCTATCCCGACTGGATTACTGCAACAGCCTCCTTTCTGACCTCCCAACGTCTTTTCTCTCCCCACTTCAATCTGTACTTCAGTCTGCTGCCCAGATTATCTTTCTATAGAAACATTCTGGGCATATCACCCCCCTCCTCAAAAATCTCCAGTGGTTGTCTATCAACCTCCATAATAAGCAAAAGCTCCTCACTATTGGCTTCAAAGCTCTCTATCACCTTGCCTACTCCTACCTCACCTCTCTTCTCCCCTTCTACATCCCAGTCCACACACTCTGCTCCTCTGGTGCTAACCTCACTGTGCCTCGTTCTTGCCTGTACCACCATCAACCTCTGGTCCACGTCCTACCTCTGGCCTGGAATGCCCTCCCTCCTCAAATCTGCCAATCACACTTCTCCCCTTTCAAAGCCATATTGAAGGCTCAACTCCTCCAAGAGGCCTTCCTAGACTTAGCCCCCATTTTCCTCTGCTCCCCCTCCCATCTCCATCTCCCCAACTCACTCCCTTTGCTCTACCCCACCTCCCTGCCCCACAGCACTTGTGTGTATATGTACATATCTATCATTCTATTTATTTATACTAATGCCTGTTTACTTGTTTTGATGTGTATATATCTATAATTCTATTTATTTATATTGATGCTATTGATGCCTGTTTACTTGTTTTGATGTCTCTCTCCTCCCTTCTAGACTGTAAGCCTGTTGTGGGCAGGGATTCTCTCTCTGTTGCTGAATTGTACTTTCTGAGTGCTTAGTACAGTTCTCTGCACACAGAAAGTGCTCAATAAATACAACTGAATGAATGAATGATGAGTGTTATAGAGGCAAATGCCCCCTTTCCTTTCTTTATCTTCATTCCCTTCTCCTTTCTGCTTATTTTCCTCTTCTTTCTCCTGATCCCTTTTTGCTGGACTTAATCCCCTGTGTCTTATCTCCAGCTTTGGGGTTACAAAAATTATGGAAAAAAGTACGATATTTTATGTGAATAAATAAGGCAAATTTTAACCTTCCCCACCCACACCCCTAATTCAGAAACAGCAAAGTATCAACATTGTAAATAGGTTAGAAGCAATGCTCCTTTTACCCTTCACCCCAGTAGAAGGACCAGATGATGGTGAGCAGTACCTGGGCAGGATAGGTGAGGTCGAAAAGGCTGAGGCCATGAGCTCCCTAATAATCTCAATAACATGAAACTTGAGCCATTACCTTTGCTTTATCATCTCTCCAGTTCAGTAGAAAGTCAGAAGGATAGATTAAGTAGATAAACTAGGGCAAGAATATTCTGAACTGTCACGAAGTGGTTGGAACAAAGGCACAATGAACCAGATAGAGTTAGCTTCTCTCTCACCAAGCCACATCATAGCCTCAATCTCCATTGACTGACAAAGATCTGTCATTTCTGTATACTGGGATGGGAAGAAAGGACAGTAACTCCAAGCGGTAATGTAGGTGACACTACACATTTGCAGACTCTCATGAAAATGGTGAAGAAAAAAATAATGTAATGACAGCCTGTGTAGATTTTTTTTTAAATCAGTAGAGATGATTTTCTAGGGATGTTATATCACTCAGAATGAACTAAGATCTCTGTCATCCTTTGGCAGAGCCCTAGGTATCTTACTTTTTATAACATAGTTAGTATTAATATCTGTCTCTCCCTCTAGACTGTAAGGTCATTGTGGGCAGGGAACATGTCTGTTTATTGCCATATTGTACTCTCCCAAGAACTTCAGGCAGAAACTCCTCACCCTGGGCTACAAGGCTCTCCATCACCTCGCCCCCTCCTACCTCACCTCCTTTCTCTCCTTCTACAGCCCACCCCGCACCTTCCGCTCCTCTGCTGCTAATCTCCTCACCGTGCCTTGTTCTCGCCTGTCCCGCCATCGACCCCCGGCCCAAGTCATCCCCCTGGGCTGGAATGCCCTCCCTCTGCCCATCTGCCAAGCTAGCTCTCTTCCTCCCTTCAAGGCCCTACTGAGAGCTCACCTCCTCCAGGAGGCCTTCCCAGACTGAGCCCCTTCCTTCCTCTCCCCCTCGTCCCCCTCTCCATCCCTCTTACCTTACCTCCTTCCCTTCCCCACAGCACCTGTATATATGTATATATGTTTGTACATATTTATTACTCTATTTATTTATTTTACTTGTACATATCTATTCTATTTATTTTATTTTGTTAGTATGTTTGGTTTTGTTCTCTCTCTCCCCCTTTTAGACTGTGAGCCCACTGTTGGGTAGGGACTGTCTCTATATGTTGCCAACTTGTACTTCCCAAGCGCTTAGTACAGTGCTCTGCACACAGTAAGTGCTCAATAAATATGATTGATTGATTGATTCATAAAGTGCCCTGCACATAGTAAGTGCTCAATAAATATGATTGAATGAATAATGTAGGAAGTACTTTGTTCCAAGAAAGGATAAGTGAAAGCCTAAAGTTATAGTGACATGTAATTTTAGGATTGTTTATGATAATAATAATAATAACGATAATAATAATAATTGTATTGTTAATTACTTACTATGTGCCAGGCAATGTACTAGGAGCAGGGGTGGATAAAGGCAAATCGGGTTGGACAGAATCCCTGTCCCATATGGAGCTCACAGTTTCTATCCCCACTTTACAGATGAGGTAACTGAGGCCCCGAGAAGTGAAGTGACTTGCCCAGGGTCACACAGCTGACAAGTGGTGGAGTGGTGATTAGAACCCATGACCTTCTGACTCAGAGGCCTGTGTTGTATGCATTATGTCAAAGTTGACCAAGCTGAATATTTTATGCTACTTCTTCTAAATGAGCATTGTCATATGAACTGCAAACCATATATAGATGGTTTGACCACAGAGATTTAAATTTAGATACAAAATGTTTATCTTAAACTCATTACAACCAACATTGAAATGTCCTATTTTGTTTTGAAATGAAATGCAATGAAATTTTCCTTTACATGTTACTGAAAAGGTATACACTAGATTTATCAGGGCATGTTCAAGAACTATAGTTAAATGATCCTAGAGGGTCACTTAGGGTGTAGTTACCATTAATGCCCAAAACAGATTAGAGATCTCTAGGCAGCAGTTTATATTAGAGCCAACCATTTTGTCTGGCTGTCACTGGAACACTGTAAAATATGCTGAATGTGTGGCCCACAGAGAGAAACCACATCTATCTCTGTTCAGAGAATCTGTTACTAGATTCAATGGGGTTTGAGAAATCATAGTGACACTCTCCATAAGCTGCTATTTGGGTATTTATCCATCTACCTGTGGTGTAGGAAATGACAGTCCCCACGGTGTTCTGCTTGGGACCTATTTATTTTGGTACAATAGTTCATAATTACCTTAGAAGATGGTGAAAGCAGAGTCGACTTCTTGTTAATGTTGGGACAATGTTCAAAATAGTGACAGAAAAATGCAATATGCTCAAATGAAAAAACAATGATGGCATTTCTTAGTGCTTACTATGTGCCAAGAACAAATGATCATTGTGATGTGTGGTAAGCTTGCTTAAAATCACTTAAGTTTAGTCAGCTATTTTACTAGATACAGAAAGTTTAACTTGGGTTATGGAGACTGGGACAATACCTGAACAACTCTGAACTAGGATTAGAAATAATAAAAATAATAAAAATAGGGACTAGTCTGTATTTGGGAAAATGCAAATGGAAAATGAGGCTATAGATCTTGGCCATGAAGCAGCTGCTAATTCTAGAGTTCCCAGAGATCATGGAAACTCAGATGTATATTTTTTTCTTAATGCTTAGTACAGGACTTTCCACGCTATTGGCATTTATTTACTAATTTTTTTTCAGTTTCACCTTCACAGCATTGCTAAAATCCTCCCTTTCCTTTCCATCTAAACTGCTGCCACATTAATACCATCACTCATCCTATTAGCCACTCATCCTGGATTACTGTCCTAGCCTAAAAAAACCTCTCTCTTGATACCACAACTCCCTCCAGTTAACACCCCATCTCCCTCCTACCATTCCTCTTCAAACTCCTTGAGCAAGTTATCTACACCCTGGACTCTGTCTCAAATTCCTCTCCTCCAATTCTTTCCTTGACCCCTGCCAACATGGCTTCCATCCCCTTTACTCCACAGAAACTGCCCCCCTCAAAGGTCATAAATGATCTCATTTTTGCCAAATCCAATGTCCTCTACTCCATCCTAATCATCCTCGAACTCTAAAGCATGTAGTTTGCACTTCGAGTAAACATCATGTTGAACTTAATGCCCTTGGACATATCACATTCTGTGATTTCAGGGGAGCCGGACCAAAAGGCTACAAGCTAAGACCTAAATGTTGACACACCCGCAAGTGTCCAGCTGAGAAGTTTCTAAGAGCAGAAGGCAATGGAACTGTAAGTGGTAGATAAGGACCATTAAGCTGAAGAAGTTCAATGTAATGGTCAACAAGCATAATATAAAGGCTGGAGGGAAGTGCCTGTTACTGCTACTCACTGACATCAAAAGGGGAATCAGGGACAGCCGGAACCCAAGGAACCACTTAAGCCATGGATCCCCACACTGGTCTGGCTTGGTAAGGACCTGACACCGAAAGGAATTGATCATCTCACAGTAGCGGTACTCTATGCCTGGGTTAGGTTGGGACAGTTATTTGCTAGTATATACCAAAATCTTTGATTTTTTTGTTGATTGCATGCAGTATATTAAAATATAAATTCAAATTAAGTTGTGGTGATCATTCCCTCATCAGCCCCAACACACAAACCCTCTAATATAATCTAAGGTACCAAGTTAGCCACTTTGGACCTGACTTCTCAGCTGCCTTTGACTGTGGACCACCCCTTCTCCTGGAAATATTATCCAACCTTGGCTTCTCTGACACTGTCCTCTCCTGGGACTCCTCTTATCTCTCTGGCCGTTCATTCTCAGTCCCCTTTCTGGGTTCTTTCTCTTCCTCCCACTCCCTAACTGTGGGGGACTATCAAGATTTAGTTCTGGGTTCCCTTCTGTTTTCCATCTACACCCACTCCCTTGGAGAACGTATTCGCTCCCATGGCTTCAACTACCACCTCCAAATTGATGATACCCAAATCTACATCTCCAGCCCTGATCACTCTCCCTCTTTGCAGTCTCATGTTTCCTACTGCCTTCAAGATGTTTTAACTGCATGTCTTCCCATTGCCTTAAGCTTAACATGTTGAAATGGTAACTGCTCATCTTCCCACCCAAACCCTGTCCTCCCCCAGGTACCACCATCCTTCCTGTCGCACAAGCCTGTAAACTTAGTGTTATCCTTGACTCATCTCTGTCACTCAACCCAGACATTCAATTCATCATGAAACCCTGTCAGTCCCGTTCATTCAGTCAATCGTATCAATTCAGCACTTACTGTGCGCAGAGCACTGTACTAAGCTCTTGGGAAGTACATATCGGCAACATACAGAGATGGTCCCTACCCAACAACGGGTTCACAGTCCCACATTTACAACATTGCCAAAATCTGCCCTTTCCTTTTCATCGAAACTGTTAACACGTTAATACAATTAGTCATCCTATCCCCCCTGGATTACTGCATCAACCTTCTCATTGACCCCCCAGTCTTCTGTCTTTCCCCACTCCAGTCCACTCTCCTGTCCTGAACAAATATGTTCAGGACATGTCTTCCCACTCCTCAAAAAACTCCAGTGGTTGGCCATCCACCTCTGTATCAACCACAAACTCCTCACCATTGGCTCTAAAGCACTCCATCATCTTGCCCCCACCTAGCTCACCTCACTACTCTCCTACTACAACCCAGCTGCACATTTCACTCCTCTAATGCTAACTTTCTCACTGTGCCTTGATCTCTCCTATCTCACTGCCAAACCCTCACCCACATTCTGCTTCTGGCCTGGAACAGACTCCCTCCTCAAATCTGACAGATAATGACTCTCTCCCCCTTCAAAGCCTTATTGAAGGCTCATCTCTTCCAATAGGCCTTCCTGATTAAGACCCCCTTTTCTCTTCTCCCACTCCCTTTGGCATTGCCCTGACTTATTCCCTTTGTTCATCTTTCCTCCCAGCCCCACAAAACGTATTTATATATTTGTTTATACCAATGGCTGTCTCCCCAACTCTAGTCTAAGCTCGTTGTGTGCAGGGAATATGTCCGCTTTTGTTGTATTGTATTCTCCCTGGTGTTTAGTACAGTGCTCTGTACACAGTAAGTACTAAATGAATACAATTGAATGAATGAATGAATTTAATGACTTTCATCCACTAATAATAACAACTGTGGAATTTGTTTGTAGGCAATGAACACGTCTATCATCTCTGTTACACTGTACTCCCCTAAGCACTTTATACAGTGTTCTACACATAGTAAGTACTAAATAAATATGATTGATTGATTCAGTTCTTATGTGAGAAGCAATGAACTAAGTACTAGAGAAGATCAAATATGATCAAGTCAGACAGCATTCCTGTCTAATATGGGGCTTACAGCCTAAGTGGGAGGGATGACAAGTTTTGAAATATGATCGTACAATTGAGGAAACTGAGCCACAGAGAAGTTAAGTGACTTTCCCAAGAAAACACAGCAGACATGTAAGTGGTGGAGATGGAATCAGAACCCAGGTTGTCTGACTTCCAGTGTATGATTTTTCTACTAAGCCAAACTTCTTCTTTACTATTATATTTATGGTATTCAGAATAGTTGCCTACTATTCTATTCTCTTTTGCCCCCAAAATCTGTTACTGTATTAATCTAATGAGGATTACTGGATTCACCCAAAGCAAATGTGATCATCAATACTTTTCCAACAATAGAGTGAGAGGAATGAAAAGGTAGGAAGCTTTCAAACATCTTCTGTTTCAGACCTAAATTCAACTACTTTCTGACCAGAAAGAATATTCAGACATCTCATTTCCACAGTCAATCAGTCAGCCAAACAATGGTATTTATTGAGATCTTCCTGTTTGTAGAATGCTGTGCTAAGCACTTTGGTAGAGTAGAATACAACACAGTCAATAGAAAGGTTCCCTGTCCACAACAAGTTCTGGCATTATTGGAATTCACTGAAGGGAGCTTCCTAAATTACATAAAATAAAGTAACAAATTAGTCTGAATAAATGAAATCTAATACTTTGGGATATTTGGAATGAATTAAAAAGACACAGGAAGACTCTCCACAAGGCCTCCATGACATTTGATAATGACAATTTTTAGTCAGACTGATTTAATAACTGGAGTCTACAAGGGTTTCTAATTTTAGAAAATTTCACATCTATTGTTTTATATTAGATAATCTGTCATAAGACCTTTTCGGGCAGATAGCTAAATCTTTAGCTAAAAATGCATTCATTGAAAACAGGAGAAAATCCTGGGCTAAAGGGAGGGAATGAATGAGCACCATTCTCAACTGAGAGGATTAAAGAGGCTATGTCCCCAGAACAGTGCTGTTGCTTGCACCATATCACTGCATTCTCCAGAGACTGTTCCAGCTCAGGTCACATCACCCAAGGGGTGTCAATACTGCTGTAGGTTTGGAATGGCTACAATCAATCAATCAATCAATCAATCAATTGGTAGCCAGTGGCTACCAATCAATCTGCGCATCAGGCAGAAACTCCTCGCCCTGGGCTTCAAGGCTCTCCATCACCTCGCCCCCTCCTACCTCACCTCCCTTCTCTCCTTCTACAGCCCAGCCCGCAACCTCCGCTCCTCCACCGCTAATCTCCTCACCGTACCTCGTTCTCGCCTGTCCCGCCGTCGACCCCCGGCCCACGTCATCCCCCCGGGCCTGGAATGCCCTCCCTCTGCCCCTCCGCCAAGCTAGCTCTCTTCCTCCCTTCAAGGCCCTGCTGAGAGCTCACCTCCTCCAGGAGGCCTTCCCAGACTGAGCCCCTTCCCTCCTCTCCCCCTCGTCCCCCTCTCCATCCCCCCATCTTACCTCCTTCCCTTCCCCACAGCACCTGTATATATGTATATATGGTTGTACATATTTATTACTCTATTTATTTATTTATTTATTTATTTTACTTGTACATTTCTATCCTATTTATTTTATTTTGTTGGTATGTTTGGTTCTGTTCTCTGTCTCCCCCTTTTAGACTGTGAGCCCACTGTTGGGTAGGGACTGTCTCTATGTGTTGCCAATTTGTACTTCCCAAGCGCTTAGTACAGTGCTCTGCACATAGTAAGTGCTCAATAAATACGATTGATTGATTGATTGATTGAATGGAGAGGAAGGGGCAGGAAAGAGAGTCAGCCCTGGTGAGACCTCCGGTGTTGCCTAGATGATTGGCAGACCTGGTGCTAGAGCCAGTTTACTTCATCAGCACCATGCCACTGCCATAACAGGAAACTGCTTCAGCCTGAGTTATGGGGGCTGCTGTTTTACTTACCTAGAACTAGCACTTGAACAGAACTTGGGCTAGCCTAGAACAGTCCTGGAGGTGGAGCAGAATCTAGTCAAAAGAGCACCGTCCTGGGAGTCAGAGGACCCAGGTTTTAATTCCAGCTGTGCCACTCACCTGCTATGGCAAGTCACTTAACTTCTCTGTGCCTCAGTTCCCTCATCTGCAAAATGGAGATTCAGTACTTGTTATCCATCCCCCGTAGACTGTGAGCTCCATGTGGGAAAGGGACTGTGTCCAGTTTAATTATTCTGTATTTACCACAATGCTGTGCCTCTAGGAAGCACTTAATGAATACAAAAGTTATTATTAGTCTACTACCCAGCGGCAGAGCCACACAAGAGGTACTGTTAATGGCTATCAACAGAGTTATCAAAATGTTCACCCCAGATATAAAAATACCACCTGAGGAAGACTGTAAGAGATTACAGGTTTCTAATCCCGGCTCTTCCACTTGTCTGCTGTGTGACCTTCGGGAAGTCACTTCACTTCATTGTGTCTCAGTTATTTCCTCTGTAAAATAGGGATTAATGATTGTGTTTATTAAGCACTTACTATGTGCCAAGCACTATTCTAAGTGCTGGGGTAAATACAAGGACATCAGGTTGTCCCTCGTGAGGCTCACAGTCTTTATCCCCATTTTACAGATGAGGAAACTGAGGCACAGGGAAGTTAAGTGACTTGCCCAAAGTCATACAGCTGGCAAGTGGCAGAACTGGGATTCGAACCCATGATCTCTGACTCCCAAGCCCGTGCTCCTTCCACTAAGCCATGCTGCTTCTCAATTGTGGGCCCCATATGGGACATGGACCATGTACAACCTGATTAACCTGTATCTATCCCAGCTCTTAGTACAGTGCCTGGCACATGGTAAGCACTTAACAAATATCATGAAAAATACCAATCTATTACAAAAGTTTATCAAAGCTTCTCTATATATTCAGAAAACTTCCATACTTCTACATGCAATGTGTCTTTCATATGACTTTCATAGCAAAATTATTCAGTGTTAAAAAACTGTAATCACTGGCACTGCAGGAATGCACAGGTGATAGGCCCCCAGATATAATTGTAAATGAACTCTCTGGACCTTTAGTAGAAACACCTGCCACCAAATTGAATGAAAAATTACAAACAAATAGCCTTTCCATTGATGATTTCATGAATCTTTTCTCATTTCACAACTTTTAAAAGGGCTTTACAACCAGTTTATATACAAGAAGAGATATTTTTCTTTCTTCCACTTTCCCGGAAAAGAGTTCCTGACAGTGGAAGTAAAAAAGAAAGGGTTTGTTGGCAAATTGGGGCAGTTTCTTGCCATTCTCCTTCCCAAATCTAGATGTTGGCAAAAATCAGTAGTTTCAGAGCAATCTTCAGCTTTACCTGGGTGTTTTTCCATCTCTCCTGTACATAGAGATCAGCATTTGATCCTGGTACTTTTCTACAGAAACAAAATAGACTTAAAATAGGTTGCAAAATTGTTAAATCTAAGTGTTTCCTTACACCTTAGTATGGACAAGGCACTAAATTTTGGCAGAAAGTACAATATTGGCTGGAATGTGACCATGGCATATTCAAGTCAGAACAAAACAAGAAAAAATTGACTTCCTTCAGTCTTAAGTTTTAATGTCATTTTATAGATTAACAAAGTAAGGTTTTACAAACACAAGCTGTATTGTATAACAAAATGATAAGATGAACAATAAACTCTGGTGCCGAACACATAGTATAATGCATTACAAGCAGTGGGCACTGCGTATTTATTATTACTACTACATACAAGTAGCTTGATCATAACTGAAAAATCAGCAAACTAGATTAATGCAGACTCCTCCATTGCAGCTTACCCAATACCTGTGAGAATCTCTCAAGGCTCTGTACTGGGTTCCCTTCTATTCTGCACCTACACCCACTCCCTTGTCGATTCCTAAATCTACATCTCCAACTCTGATCTTTCTCCCTCTCTGTGGTCTCATATTTCTTCCTGCCTTCAGTACATCTCTACTTGGATGTCCCACCAACACTTCTAAATTAACGTGTTCAAAACAGATCTCCACATCTTCCCACTGAAACCCTGCCTTTCCCCTGACTTTCCCATCACTGAATAAAGCACCCCCATCTTCCCTGTATCACAACCCATATGTAATCTTGGCATTATCCTTGACTCAGCTCTGTCATTCAACCTACATATTCAATCTGTCACTAAATCCTGTAGGTTTAACCTTCACAACATCATTAAAATAATTACAGTATTTGTTAAGTGCTTACTATGTGCCAAGTGCTAAGCACTGGATAATGATGGTATTTGTTAGGAGCTTACTATGTGCCAAGCATTCATTTAAACATATTTATTAGCATTGTTCTAAGCACTGGGGTTGATGCAAGGTAATCAGGTTGTCCCACTTGGGGCTCACAGTCTTAATCCCCATTTTATGGATAACTGAGGCAGAGAGAAGTGAAGTGACTTGTCCAAAGTCACATAGCTGATGAGTGGCAGAGTCGGGATTAGAACCCATGACCTCTGACTCCCAAGCCTGTGCTCTTTCCACTAAACCATGCTGCTTCATCTGCCCTTTCCTGTCCATACACATTTCCACCACCTAGATTGAAGAACTTATCCTATCGCACCATGGCTACTGCATGAGGCTCCTTACTGATCTCACTCTCTCTTGTTTCTCCCCACATCATTCCATACTTTACTGTGATGCTTGGATTATTTTCTACAAAACTGTTGAATCCTTGTTTCCCCATTCCTTAAGAATCTCCAAAGTTTGACCATCAAATCAATAAATCAGTTATATTTATTGAGGGCTTACTATGTGTACAGCACTGTCCTAAGCACTTGGGAAAATATAACACAACAACATAACAGATGCATTCTGCTCCCACAACGAGTATCCACCTCTGCATCAAACCAAAACTCTTTACCATAGGCTTTAAAGCACTCAGTCACCTTGCCCCTTCCTACCTTACCTCTCTGATTTCTTACTACAATCTAACCTGCACACTTTGCTTCTCTAATGCCACTATTTTCACAGTATCTCACTCCCATTTGTCTTGCCACCTACCTTTCACCCACATCCTACCTCTAGCCTGGAACTCTCTCCCCCTCATATTCAACAGATGACCCTCTCTCCACCTTCAAAGCCTTATTAAGAGCACATTTATAATGATGACATTTACTAAGCGCTTACTATATGCAAAGCAAGAGGCCTTCCCCAGCTAAGCCCTCATTTCCCATTCTCCCACTCCCTTTTGTATCACCCTGGCTCTTGAAGTTTCACCCTTTATTCACCCCACCCCAAGTCCCACAGCACTTATGCACATTACCATAATTTTTTTTATTTATACTGTTTGTTTCTGTCTCTAGACTGTAGGCTTGTTGTGGGAAATGAATGTGCGGAGCAATTCTGTTAAACTGTACTCTCCCAAGTGCTTAGTTGAGTGTTCCACACACAGTAAGCACTCAATAATTTGACTGATTGATGGATTGATTGCTGATTAATTCTGCACTATACAGGTAGGCTACTTCTATCAGAGATGAGGGAAAGAACTAGGATAAGGCATCACAATGTCTCCAATTCTCAGCCTGGCAATGTAGGACTGTGAGATTGAGTGAGAGGTTGGGTCATAGAACAGGGGTGAAGACTATGTCTGAAGGAATGCTCCAAAATATATGTAATACATTGATGATGAAATTAAGTAGATAATGTAGAAGTATTATACATGACCAAGTCAATCAATCAGGGGTATTTATTGAGCACTTACTTTATGCCAAGCAAGGTACTAAGTGCTTGGAAGAGTGAAATACAATATAGTTGGTAGACATAATAATAATAATAATGGCATTTGTGAAGTGCTTACTATGTGCAAAACACTGTCCTAAGCGCTGGGGGGTTACAGGGTGATCAGGTTGTCCCACGTGGGGCTCACAGTCTTAATACCCATTTTACAGATGAGGTCACTGAAGCTCAGAGAAGTGAAGTGACTTGCCCAAGGTCACACAGGAGACATGTGGCGGAGTCGGGATTAGAACCCGTGACCTCTGACTCCCAAGCCCGGCCTCTTGCCACTGAGTCACACTGCTTCTCTAGACATGATCCCTGCCCTCATGGAGCTTACAGTCTAGCTTATGCATCAGCCAAAATTCAACAATCCCTATATTCGACCAGTCGCTTCTTTCTATTAGACATACTAATGTTGCCAGTTAATGCTTCCTATGCAGATATTACCCAGAGATGTAAAGTTAGAAACATTGGTAAAATGCTGGATCAAGAAGGCAGGGGGTATGGACAAACAGGTATCAGGTTTCTGTCAAACAAGTGGTATTTAGAGCAACTGTGGTGTCCGACCTTCTATGCCCCTGTGAGATGTCTTTGACACTCCTAGAGAAGTTTGATCAATGGAACTTATGTTTTATACCTGTCATCAGATAGTGAAATTTGTTCACAAACAACAAGTTTTTGAGGTTTTTTTGGTTTTTATGGTACTTCTTGGGTGCTTATCAATTCACCAACACTGGTGCAATGAACCTCACATTATATTTTCTTGGCAGTAGCTCTGCACAGAGGAGGCACTTAATAAACAGTATAACTAAATGGCAATAATACTATTAATAATATTTGTAATGGGCTTAAGTGCTGAGCATTGTTCTGAGCGCTGGGACACATATCTATCAATCAATCATATGAATTGAGAACATACTGTGTGCAGGGTGTTTACTAAGTGTTTGGGAGTGTACAATATAAATAGCATTGGTAGATGTATTCCCTGCCCACAAAGCTTACAGTCTTGAGGAGGAGATACACAGACATTAAAAACGATAAATAAGCAAGGATATGTACATAAGTGAGAAGCAGCATGGCATAATGGATTTAATATGAGCCTGGGAGTTAGAAAGTCATGGGCTCTAATCCTGGCTAAGCAACTTGTCTGTTTTGTGACCTTGAGTAAGTCACTTCACTTCTCTGTGCCTCAGTCAACTCATCTGTAAAATGAGGATTGAGACTGTGAGCCCCACATGGGACAGGGACTGTATCCAACCCTATTTGCTTTTATCCACCCCAGTGCTTAGTAGGGTTGGACACAGTAGGTGCCTGTCACATAGTAACCACTTAACAAATACCATAAGTGCTGTGGGGCTGAGGCAGGGATGAATAAGGGTCGCAAATCCAAGTCAAGGGGTGACACACAAGGTCAGGAGAAAAGAAATGGGGGAGTAGTCAGGGAAGGCCTCTTGGATGGGATGTGCCTTCAACAAGACTTTGGAGGTAGGGAGAGTGACCCTCTTTTGGCTATAAAGAGGGAGGCTGTTGCAGGCCAGGGGCAGGATGTGGATGAGATGTTGGTGCCTAGATAGAAGAAGTTAAGGTAAAATGAGTAGTAAAGCATTAAAGGAACTAAGTATATGGGCTGGGATGTAGTAGGAAGGCAGAAAAGTAAGATGGGAAGGGGCAAGGTGATTGAGTGCCTTAAAGCCAATGGTAAGAAGCTTCTGTTTGATGTGGAGGTGGATGGATAACCAGTGGAGTGGGGAAACATGGACTGAATATTTCTGTAGAAAATTGATCCAGGCAGCAGAATGAAGTATGGACTGGAGTGGAGAGAGATAGGAGTCAGAGAGGTCAGCAGGAAAGCTGAATCAGTAATCAAGGCTGGGTAGGATAAGTTTGGATTAATATGGTAGCGGTTTGAATGGAGAGAAAAGGGTGGATTTTAGTCATGTTGTGAAGGTTGAAGTGACAAGATTAAATGACCAGTTTAATATATGGGTTGAATTTGAGAAATGAGTCAAGGATAGCAGCAAAGTTACAAGCTTGTGAGGCAGGAAGGAGGGTGGTGCTGTCTACAGTGACAGAAAAGTCACAGGGAGGACAGTGTTTGTGTGGGAAGATAAGAAGTTATGTTTCAGGCATGTTAAGTTTTATGTGTCAGTGGGATATCCAAGTAGAGATGTACTGAAGGCAGGAGGAAATGCAAAACTGCAGAAAAGGAGAAAGATAAGGTCTGGAGATGTAGTTTTGGGAATGATCCACAAACAGTTGGTAGATTAACCCATGGGAGTGAGTCATTTCTCCAAGGGAGTGGGTGTAGATAGAGAATAAATTGGGACAAAGAACTGAACCTTGAGGGACTCCCAATCAATCAATCAATCAATCGTATTTATTGAGTGCTTACTGTGTGCAGAGCACTGTACTAAGCGCTTGGGAAGTACAAGTTGGCAAAATATAGAGACAGTTCCTACCCAACAGTGGGCTCACAGTCTAAAAGTCTAACAGACTCAAAGTCTAACTCCCACAGTTAGGGCAGTGAGAGGCAGAGGAGGAGCATGTGAAAGTGACTGAGAATAAGCAGGCAGAAAGATAGGAGAAGATCCAGGAGTGCATGGTGTCAGTGAAGCCAAGTCTGGATAAAATTTCTAGGAGAAAGTTTGGTCAACAGTGTTGAAGACAGCTGAGAGGTCAAGGAGGATTATGATGAAGTAGAGGCAGCTGGAGTTGCCTAGAAGAAGACCATTGGTGACTTTTGAAAGGGCACTTTCTGTTGAGTTCAGGGACTGGAAGGTGGATTGGAGGGGGTCAAATTGGTGGAGAGGAATTTGAGACAGCAGGTGTAGACAATTTGCTCAAGGAGTTTGGAGACAAACTGTTGGAGAGAGATGGGCGATAACTAGAGAAACCTGTGATCTTGTTTGAAATCAGTAGTAGGGAAAGTCACTGGAGAGAGAAAAGTGGAAGTTGAGAATAGTTGAGAAGCTATGTGGTTAGTGAAAAACAGTGTGACCTAATGGTATAGAGCATGGTTCTGGGAGTCAGAAAGACCTGGGTCTAATCCTGTCACTTACCTGTTGCGTGACCTTGGGGAAGTCACTTCACTTCTCTGGGCCTCACTTACCTGAGTTGTAAAATGGGGATTAAGACTGTAAGGTCCTTGTGTGTCATGGACTGTGTCCTGCCTGGTTATCTTGTACCTACCCCAGTGCTTAGTACAGTGCCTGACACATAGTAAGATCTTAATAAATACCATTAAAAAAACAAAAAAAGGCAGTCAGGTGGTGGGGGACAGACAGGAGGGGGCAAGTGCTTTAATAAGGTGAGAAAGGATTGTGTCAGAGGCTCAGCTGGATGGGGTAGATTTTACTAAAAGGCAGGAGATTTCCTCTTGAGATACTGCTGGGAAAGATGGGAGAATTGAAGATATGAGATAATGAAGCCATAATAATAATAGTAATAATAATGTTGGTATTTGTTATGCACTTACTATGTGCCAAGCACTGTTCTAAGCACTGGGGTAGATACAAGATAATCAGGTTGTCCCATGTGGGGCTCATAGTCTTAATCCCCATTTTGCAGATGAGGTAACTGAGGCTCAGAGAAGTTAAGTGGCTTGCTCAAGATCACACAGCAGACAAGTGGCAGAGCAGGATTAGAACCCACGACCTCTGACTTCCTAGCCTGGGCTCTTTTCATTGAGCCACATTGCTTCTCCAAGTCTTGGGCAGTATCTGTTCTATAAGGGGCTCACAGTGTTAGTAGAAGGGACAACAGGTGTGTAATCCCCATTTTACAGATGAGAAAACTGAAACACAAAGAAGTTACGTGACCTTACACAAAGGCAACAACGGGCATTAAAAATATTACACCTATTCTCTTTCCAATTGGCTGTACCACTTCTAGTAGTAAAAAGAAACATTATAGCCTTCAAGACATGTACAGTTTTTGTGCATTAGTGATCATAGGTCAAGCTACACCTTCCATACTCTCCTGTTGACTGGTACCAACCATTCTGGCACACACCATTGTGAAATGGCAGGAAAGGGAAATAACCCCCAAAATGTATCTGAACTAAACAATACACTCTCCTTATTCATTTAAAAAGCCACTGTGATATTATGGTTTTCTACTGAACTACCCTGAGGTTTTGTAAATTTGATGCATTGAAACCAAAATTGAAAAAAAATGTTAGTAGGATTGGACTATAATCTGGAATATAGCAGGTTTTTGTGGCATGCAGTTTAAAATTGAGATAGTTAAAATGAGTGCATACCCTTATCTGATTTGAAAGCAATGTGCCATAATAGCCAGAAGTCATGTTACCATGTAAATTTGGCAAGAACCACGGTGACCAATGAAAAAATCTGATGGAAAAATCTACTCAGGTATAAGATGAGGACATATTTTGGTTAAGTACATTGTAGTAAATTGGACTTGTCCTCTGGGCAGCAAAAATATTATTTTACTTTTATCACCTATTTTAACATTTTCAGTTACTGCCAACATTTAGTTTCTGTGCCTCTTTTTATTTCAGTAGGATATTTTCCTTAAAAAATATAATTGAAAAAATTAAATAATCAGTGACTACCATAGAATAGATAGCATATTTGTAGGATATATCCAAGTGTAATTTTATATATATATATATATATATATATATATATATATATATATATATATACATATATATATATATATATATACACACACAATATATATACCCATCTAAGTACAATATATTAATATAGATATGCATACGTGCATATACATTTTGTACTTTATATAATGATAAGTATTATTATGGTTTCTTAAGTGCTTACTATGTGACAGGTACTGTACTAAACGCTGGGGCAGACACAAGCAAATCGTGTCGGACACAGTCCCTGTCCCACGTGGGCCTCAGAGTCTCAATCCCCATTTTACAGATGAGGTAACTGATGTACGGAGAAGTTAAGTGACTTGCACAAAGTCACACAGCAGACTGCTAGCAGAGCTAGGATTAAAACCCATGACCTTCTGACTTCTAGGCCTGTACTGTCTCCACTATGCTATGCTGCTTCATGATATTATATATGTGCATGTATATCATAACATACATATACAAAATATATCACATTGTATTATATATTTATCATAAATAACCTTACAATTAAATTATGTCTGTCACTGAGTTTCATTTGCAAAGAGACATTGTGATTTTTTTCTGGTTCTATTTGCTCTTTTTTCTTATGAATATGATTTTAAGTCACCCCACATAGTCTTAGAGTGGATATGAGACAAAAATTATTGTGTGTGAATTTTATTTACTTGCAACATAATACATTATGTCTAATCTACACCTAAAAATGAAAATTGAAGTCCAGTAAAATATGAGCTCTTGTATTCTTAAGTTAAATTTTGTCTATGTTGTCAAAAATTTGAAGAAAAGCAGAAAAGACACAGTGGACCTTATTTGCAACATCTGTCAGATCTCAAGGGTGTAACAGGATGCTCGTCATATGTCACCTCCAGTAACTCTGTCCCACTAGCAATGAAAATTATGAGAACTGGAAGGCATCCATATGTTAGCTAAAATGTTCTGGTAGTAATGCGCACACACACCAATCTGATTTCAGTTTAGAGGCAAAAAGTATTACTTAAAAAGGGCAGAGCCAGGAGAAGGGAAACAATTTCCAAATTTATTATTTTAACATATATTCATTCCTCCAAACTGAACATTTTTTGTTGGACTGCCAAATCTAGAAGTACAATACTTCTTCACCATGATTTGAAATTTAAGGATCTGTATAATACATCAGGTATAAATGGTCAGTGTTGTTATGAGTCTTGATAATCCCTTTCTTTCCATCCCTTTCTTCTACCTTATCTCATAATCTTATTCTACAACCCGATCAATCAATAGTATTATTGAGCATTTATTATATGCTTAAGCAAAGTATTATACAACAGAGTAGACAGATCTGATCCTTGATCACAAGGAGCCTACAGACAAGACGGGGTGCTTACATACCAGAAGAGGAGCTTACAAGCTTATCTCCTTCAAGAAGCCTTTCCTGACTAACCCTTCGGTTTCTCACCCTATTCTACCTTCTTTGGATGCATAGCCCTCAAGAATTTTGGTACTCACCCCACCCCCAGCCCCATATAAATTATGTATTTATCCTTATATTCTGCCACTTCCCTTAACTGTAATTATTTTAACATCTGTCTCCCCAACTAAATTGAAAGACTGTGGACAGGACTGTGTCTTATTATTATCAATTGCCACCAAGTCATTTCCGATTCATAGCAACCTTATGAATATATTTTCTCCAGAATGTTCTATCTTCTGCCATAATCCATAACCTTTATAATGGTTCTTCCATTATCATTGTTATGGTCTCTAACCATCTAGGGAAGCAGCGTGGATCAGTGGAAAGAGCCTGGGCTTTGGAGTCAGAGGTCATGGGTTCAAATCCCAGCTCTGCCACTTGTCAGCTATGTGACTTTGGGCAAGTCACTTAATTTCTCTGGGCTTCAGTTACCTCATCTGCAAAATTGGGATTAAGACTGTGAGCCCCCCCGCGTTGGACAACCTGATCACCTTGTTAACCCTTCAGTGCTTAGAACAGTGCTTTGCACATAGTAAGTGCTTAATAAATGTCATTATTATTATTATTATTAACTCCTGGTGTGCCTCTTCCATGTTTTCCCTGGACTTTTCCTAGCATTAGTGTCCTCTCTAGAGAATTAGTCCTCCTGATTATGTGTCCAAAATATGTTAATCTACATCAAGTTATTTGGCCTTCCAAAGACCACTTTGGCTTAATTTGCTCCGAAATCCATTTGTTTGTTTTTCGGGCAGTCCATGGTATTTTCAAAAGTTTTCTCCAACATCACATTTCAAAAGAACCAATGCTCTTTCTGTCCTGTTTTTTCACTGTCCACCTTTCAGATCCATATGTTGTCACTGGAAAACTGTGTCAGTGTCTACTGTGTTATACTGTATTCTCCCAAGTGTTTAGTACTTCACTTAGTATACAGTAAGCACTCAATAAATACCACTGATTGATTGATATACCTGTTTTGAGCCTCAAGCACGTCATAGGAACACTAGCAACTAAAAATTCCTAGAATCTCTGGTTGACTGAGGGGTGGAAAGTGTGCCAAGTTGGTATGAGTTTCAAGAATGTCAGTTCTTGAGTGTACCTAGAAATTCAAACTGAAATTGCATGTGTTTGGGCAGTTTCCTCAGCTTGTATCAATGAAATGGAATAAAACACAATAAAATATAGTTATGAATTTGAAATTAAAAATCAGGTCTACCATTATGAAGAAACAAGGACATAATGTTACACTAAAAGTTGAAATTATAAAAATGCCAGACTAATGATGAATTTTTCAACTAATTTTAACCTATTTTTAAAGTTGGTTATCTAATGTAACTTATGAAACTCTAGCTCATGCTTTATATAAAGAGGAAATGACATTGTAAACAAAAATGAAAATCCAGAATATCAGTCAGTATTAATTATATTCCTAGTCAAAGATTATATTCATTAATCTTTTGAAGTTTAGGATTTTAAAAGGTTTTTTTTTTTTTGTCTCCCAAATATTCTTAGTCAACCGAAATGCCCTTGAACAGGGCATTCCTGTCCAAGGACAGGGCAAAAATCTGGAATGAACTCCTCAATCAGAAAAATAATGTTATTTTCAGATTCTCAAATATGCATTTATTAATTTATCTCTTGAATTTAATAATTAACCAGTTCTACTTATTTTGATGTAGCAAATAACAGATTATTTGAAAATGTTTATTTTAAAAAGTGAAACTAAGTCACTAGCTTGACTGCTTATGATGAGTAAAAATAACACCTCAGCAGCACCATCTGGATGCTGTTAATTAAATATAACCTTCAACTAACTTAGCTTCTTTTCAGCATTCAATGGTTTTGAAATTAATTTCATTATACTTTGTAGGAATTCACCAATTTGTTCTGCTCTCATATTCCATGAAGCAAAACAGTTCCTTCTGATTTTCTATCCTCAGTTTAACAATAGAAGTGCAATTCATAGAAAAGGAAAAAAGTTTCAGAAGTGCTAAACATACAAAAGGGAAGCTATAGCCTTATTAACGGTTCAATATTTATGATGTTTTTAAAACCACTCTCATGCATCACACCATGGTGTGTGTGTGTGTGTGTGTGTGTGTGTGTGTGTGTGCAGTGTTCAAAGATAAAGCAAAAGATGGTGAGAACTCATCCATGTTGTAAGTGAATTAAAGATTGATGTCTGACCCATAATATGTTCATGGAGTGGTAGCGTAAAGACTCTTTTGTTGTGCTGCTGGGCTTTCTGCTTTTTCCAACGGTCACTGATTTGCAGTTTGTCACTTGCTGTACTAAGATTCATAAAGGAAATAATAGAAAAGTACAACCTTTTTCCCTATTGTCATATAAAAAGATGATCTAATCTCCAACATAATTTTCGAACACTTCTTTAGTCTTTCAGTATCTGCTTTATCTCTGCATATTCTTTCATCAACATTTTTTGACATATTTCCCATTTTGCTGAAAGTCTTTTAGGGCAGGGACTGACCTGGTAATCTCAGTTCTCCTATCACACTAATGTTACAGTCTAGACAAATTGCACATTATGGAAAAGTCATGCTACAGTAACCATTCTTTGATTGATCCCGTGTGCATATACACAATTGTTTTCCAACACCGCATCATGATGAATGATGAATCTAGAAAGATATGTTTTGCCAGAAGAACTTTCTCTATTCCAAATGTAATGGAAACAAACATTATCAGAAAATTACTGTACTTCTTCCATAATCCATAATGATGGTAATAATAATAACAATAGTAATAAAAATAATTGTGGTATTTGTTATGAACTTCCTATGTGCCAAACACTGTATTAAGCACAGAAGTAGATGCCAGATGATCAGATCAGACACAGTTCCTTCTCCATATGAGCCTAAGGTCAAAAGAGGAGGGAGAACAGGTATTTAATCTCCACTATACAGATAAAGAAATTGAATCACAGATAAGTTAACTTACTTGCCCAAGGACACTCAGCAGGCAAGTGTTAGAGCTGGGAATAAGATCCAGATCACCTGTCTCCCAGGCCCAGGTTTGTTACATTAGGCTATGCTGCTTTGTCTACCCTCTTTCCCATGTACCAGGGGGTCTATTAATACTAATGAGGATAGCACAAGAGACAGAGATCGGTGGTTAAGAAGGAAAAGGAGGAGGTGGAGAAATAGAGGAAGAGTGAGAAAGGAAAAGATGAGGAAAATCTGGACTTCCCAGCTGCCGCTTATCACAATGTCCTCTACTCCCCTTCCCAATACAAAAAAATTAACTTTAAGTAATCCCACTTGCCACTTCACAGGTGGCGAGACAGAAAAATTTAATTTTTGTGCACCACGCAGAATATGACAGATGGGTACTTTAAGCTAATGTGTCATACAATGCCTAAGTTATTTGAAATGAAATGGTAGGGAGCAAAAACAAAGTGCACTTGCTTTGCTTTTGGATAATTTCCCT
This sequence comes from Tachyglossus aculeatus, assembly GCF_015852505.1. NCBI lineage: Eukaryota > Metazoa > Chordata > Mammalia > Monotremata > Tachyglossidae > Tachyglossus > Tachyglossus aculeatus. The sequence goes on from NC_052067.1 coordinate 118,915,408, forward strand.
GCAGTGTTTCTTGCTTACAGTCTGAAATTGTCTCTTTGGACTTGAAAACAAAAGAAAAGCTAGCAAAACAACATTGAATAATCAGTTATAATAGTTGGCCAGATTGCCCTGGAACACTCATTTTAATTCGTTTCTCAAGTCTTCTTACCAGATGTCAACATAACACCCTGACCCATCCCTAGTGATAAGAATGGCATTTCCATCAAACTCCTTTCAATATGTATTTCTTCCATTAATATTCCAGTGTGAAATGTGTGTAAGTTCTTTGTCCCACAACCCTGATGCATAATATCCATTAGAAAATTCACCTCAAAAAGACAACTGAATGGCTCAAAAACATTTCTGTAGAAAACTGATGACTTCGTATCATGAATTTCCATGCTTTTGTTTCTATTAACGATTGTTAGGAAAATACCTACAAAAAATACTGACAGTCTATATACTAAGTTCAGAAAAAAGGTAAATAGTACATGCATAATTTATCAAATGAAATCCTCCTTCAACTAGAGCACTCTAATTTAGAAAAAAATTAAACTTTTAGTCATCAATCATCGACCCCTCAGTTTGACTAACATTGTCAATATTTATTGAGCATTTACTGTGTGCAGAGCACTGTACTAAGCACTTGGGAGAGTACAAAAAACAATATAACAGGCACAGTCCCTGACCACAGTGAGCTTGCATCTAGAGGAATAATAATGGTGGTATTTGTTAAATGCTTACTATGTGTCAGACACTGTCCTAAGCACTGGGGTGGATACAAGCTATTCAGGTTGGACATAGCCCATGTCTCACAAGAGGCTGATTGTCTTAATCCCCATTTTACATATGAGGTAATTGAGACACAGAGAAGTGAAGTGACTTGTCCAAGGTCACAAGCAGACAAGGGGCAGATCTGCAATTAGAGCCCAGGTTCTTTTTACTCCCAGGCCTGAACTTTGTCCACCTGGCCACCCTGCTTCTCTAGCATCTTTAGCACCAATCAAGCCAACCATCAACACGAAAAGAAAGTGCCCTGCTGAACCTGCAATAAGACCTGCATTTCCCCCTGAACAGATGGTCCACAGGAGATCATAAAAAGCCAGCCATCCCTGGATCTCTATCTAGAATGTAAGTTCCTTGTGGGCAGGGATCATGTCTACCAACTCTGCTGTACTGTACTCTCCCAATCTCTTGTTTCAGTGTTCTGCACAGAGTAAGGTCTCAATAAATACTGTTGACTGATAGAAACTTGTATGCCAAAATGCATCTTATGAATGGGATTAATATTCAATTAAGGATATTAGAAGCAGACCTTGCTTAGAAGGGTGTTTCCAATAGGAAGCACAACCTCCCCTTACATAACATCCTCAACACCCTAACATGTGGGAGAGAACCTTCTCAGCTTTCTCCCTACCTTACGTTATGCACTGAGAATCCTACTGTGCCTCCTCCATCTGGGAGGATAAGTACTTAATTTTTATAAATCATATTTATTAAGTGCTTACTATGTTGAAAGCACTGTACTAAGCACTTGGGAGAGTACAATACAACATCAAACACATTCCCTGCCCACAACCAGCTCACAGTCTACAGGGGAAGACAGACATCAATTTAAATAAACAGCTAAATAAATAGATAAATTACAGGTATATACAGATATATACATATGTGCCAAGGGGAGTAAAGGAACACAACATACATTCTCAACTTTCAAAACACTGGGAAATCTGTAGCCATCACTGTGGCTGTGATAGTAGCCAGCAGCTGTAACAACAGCTGCACCATAAACTGTGAGGAGCCTGAAACTCCGCTACTCTAGCCAAAATGTCTAGTCTTCTTGCATTTATTGTTTTCTTTGCATTTTATATAATTTTATGTCTACCTGTCTCCTGTCCCATCTCCCCACACTTAGTACCATATTGTGAGTCCCTTGCTGGGGTAGGGACTGTGTCTGTCTGCTGGACACTTACTAAACATTATCACTATCAATCAGCCAATCCTATTTATTAAGTCCTGACAGGGTACACAGCACTGGACTAAGCTTTTGGAGAAATACAACACGAGGGAGTTGGTAGACAAGCTACTTTCCCCCAAGGAGCTTATATTCTAGAGGGAGAGACAGATATTAATATGAATAAATTAATTACAGATGTTTACATAAGTGCTCTGGGGGTGAGGCTGCAAGTGCTAAAAGGGTAAAGATAGGAATAGGAGTGCAGAGGTGAGGCAGACGAGAGAGAAAGGGAAAAGCAGCGTGGCTAAGTGGAAAAGCATGAACCTGGAAGTCAGATGACCTAGATATTAAACCCAGCTGTGCTACTTGTCTTCTGTGTGACTTTGAGCAAGTCACTTCATTCTCTCTGCTTCAGTTTACTCATCTGTAAAATAGGGCTTAAAACTGTGTACCCCATGTGGAACAGGTACTGTGTCCAACCCAATTATCTCCTATCTACCTCAGCACTTAGTATAGGGTCTGGAATATAGTATGAACTTGACAGATGCCACAGTCATTGTTATTATAAAGGAAAGAAAGGACTTGATAAGGAAAGGCCTCTTGGAAGAGATGTGATTTTAATAAGGCTTTGAAGGTGGGGAGAGTGGTTGTCTGTTATATATGGATGGGAAGGGAGTTCCAGGATAGAGGGAGGAACTGGCAAGAGGTCAGCACTGGGAGAGATGAGCTCAGAAGGAACAATTTGTAAGTTGGTGTTAGAGAAGTGAAGTGGGTGCACTGAGCTGTAGTATGTGATCAATAAGGTTAGGCAGGAGGGGGAGGGGGCAAGGTGTGTTAAAGCAGTTGGTAAGGGGATTCCATTGGATTTGGAAATGAATAGGCAACTACTGGAGGTTCTTGAGAACCTGGGAGCCATGCAAGAATGATGCTTTAGGAAAATGATCCAGGCAGTAGAGTGAAGTATTGACTGAATTGCAGGAACAGGAGGTAGGAAGGTCAATGGAAAAGGCTGATGCACTAGTCAAGGCGGGAAGCAGCATGATGTAGTGGAAAGAGCACGGGCTGGGAGTCAGAAAGTCATGGGTTCTAATCTAGGCTATACCATATATCTGCTGTTTGATATTGGGAAAGTCACTTCTCTGCCTCAGTTATCTCATCTTTAAAAAATGGGAATTAGGAGTGTGAGCCCAGTGTGGGATAGGGACTGTGTCCAACCTGATTAACTTGTACTACCCCAGTGCTTAGAACAATGTTTGGCATATAGTAAGTGCTTAACAAGTATCATGATTATTGTTATTATTATGTGATAAGTACTTGGACCAGCATAGTAGCTGTTTGGATGGAGAAGAAAGGGCAAATTTTTTTGATGTTGTGAATATAGAACATATAGGATTTGGTGACAGAGAGGAATGTCAGACTAATGCTAATCTTACAGGCTTGTGATAGAAATGATAGTGGTGTTGTTGACAGTGATGGGAAAGGAAGGTGGAAGATAGGATTTGAGAGGGAATAACAATAATGATGATAATGATATTTATTAAGCACTTACTATGTGCAAAGCACTAGTCTAAGCACTGGGGAGGTTATAAGGTGATCAGGTTGTCCCACCTGGGGCTCAGGGACCCAAAGACCTCTGACTCCAAAGCCCGTTCTCTCTCCACTGAGCCATGCTGCTTCTCTAAGATGCAGAACACTGTTTTGGACATGTTTGAGAAGCAGCATGGCGTAGAGGATAGGAAACAGACCTGGGAGTCAGAAGATCATGGGTTCTATTCTTGGCTCTGCCACTTTCTGCTGTGTGACCTTGGGAAAAATCACTTCACTTCTCTGTGCATCAGTTACCTCATCTGTAAAATCACTACAAATAAGTAAGATTACAGGTAGGCACATAAGTGTTATGGGGCTGGGAGATGGCGGAAGAACAAAGGGAGCAAGTCAGGGCTACTTAAACTCTTAACTTAGCCTGGGAAAACCTCTTAGCGGAGATGTGCCTTCAGTCAAGCTTTGAAGCAGGGGAGAGTAATTTTCTGGCAGATTTGAGGAGATAGGATGTTCCAGGCCAGAGACAGGATATGGGCCAGGGGTCGGTGGTGAGACAGGTGAGTTTGAGGCATGGTGAGAAGGTTAGCAACTCAGAGATGAGTTGTAGAAGGAGAGAAGTGAAGTGAGGTAGGGGAGGGCCAGGTGATGGAGTCTTTTAAAGCCAATGGTGAGGAGTTTTTGTTGTGTTCTCCCAAGTGCTTAGTACAGTGCTTAACATACAGTAACGACTCAATATGATTGATCAATTGATACACTTTACACTACTCTTTCTACTGCAGAGTGGCTTAATGGAAAGAGTATGGGCCGGAGAGTCAGAGAATCTTTTTTTCCCCTTGGGGTAGTCTCATGGCCCCCAGTACATGGAGGACTAACTTACTCTTTGTTCATCCAGATTCATATGCATTCATTAATTTTGGAGCTAATATCAATCTGAATGGGAATCTCTCCACTGGTCAAGATCTCTGATAGACATTTTCCAAGGGAGTGCTTCGAAAAATTCATTTCTAAAAGTATACTTGGATGTGAGGTGCTGACGGCTTGCATGTCATGTTAACTTGGAAATGAACTGAAGCTCTGCACTAGGAAGAAATATGAAAGGTATGGAAAGAAATTAGAATTGAACCCAATATTCATCTTCTATGTATTAAAGGGCTTATTGAATTAAACATGAGTTCCAGAAGCAGAACACCCCATATGAGAAATACAGAATGATTCCTGCCAATCTGCATTAGACTGAAAAACTATTTGAATGTTAAAGTCTTAAGGAAATCTTGAACTAAAACAGGCCAAGCAAACTTCAGGCTGGAAATATTTTATAAAAACCACAAAGATATCTGACTTTTTTTAGTCAGATAATATTAGAAGAACTATCTCCTTTTGTTTCAATTTAAACAGATACTGAGTGGTGTGAAAAGTAAGGTCATGTGACATAATTATTTCGTCTTTTTATTTTTCACAGGGTCGCGCCCTTTTGCACGTTGCGTTCAACTTATATGAGAGAATGAGATACAAAGAGAGATAGGAGGCACAATTTTTGAAAAAGGAAAAGCCATCATATGAGCAACTGTGGAAGAATTTCCCGAATCTTTGGCTGCAAATAGGTGCAGTTCTCCTTCACCTACTCTCTCCTTCTTCTCTACTATAAATATGTCTAAGAGGGTATATGATAAATCACCATTTGCTAAGGTCTAAAGGACCAAAGAAATGATTTGTCACTGGGGATCCTTCTTTGTTCATATTCCACCACTTGAAAGGATCACTAGAAGTGCCACTCCTGGACCTCATGTTCTGACTGGTTCCCACAGATGTGATCTTATTGGTAGAAGAGGGCTCTGGAAGAAGGAGGAGGAATAGAGGAAGAAAATAGCAGTGGATCTTATTGGTAGAAGAGGGCTCTGGAAGAAGGAGGAGGAATAGAGGAAGAAAATAGCAGTGGATCTTATCAATGGAACTCAGTTCCATAGTGGATAGGGCCAGAGGCTGCCCTGGGTTCTCCCTGGGGTGGCCCTGCAATTCAGACTTGCTCTATCCAGAACCTGGGAATTCAATTTCTGGTGCAGAGGGATGATTGAGGAGGGGTTGGTGTCCAAGTCCTGGTGGGAGTGTGCCTTGGTGTACCCCAACCTGGGGTGAAGGTCTCCACCATATCCAGTGGATATGTGTGTTTATCTTTGTGTGTGTGTGTGTGTGTGTGTGTGTGTGTGTGTGTGTGTGTGTGTCTAGAGGTTAGAATAACCTTTAGTAAAATCCACATAAAGAGTTAAAAGAGCACAGAGTGCTTTTAACTTCTTGTCTGGCTAATCCTCCCCCAGCTAACTCCATAAGCTACAGGCCATGGCTGCTGCCACCTCCCCCGGCTTCACACCTTCTAGTGAGGAGGTGACTATCTCCAATGGGGAAAAGAAGTCATAAACCCCAGCAGCTGTAGCTCCTGGCTTCTCTACAGAAGGAGAAAAAAAGGGATGCTTAGTCTCTGTACTGGGGAGAAAGGGCTGCCTGGCTGTATGAGAGCAGTGGAAGCCCAGCCTTGCCTGTTCCCCTACCACCCCTCCACAGTGAAAATTCCTCTTCAAATGTATTCATAAACAGCTCAAAGAAATGAACAGATAATATAATGTGGCATGAATCAGATTATCTCGGAGGAGGACTGCTGCCCTTAAAGACAGCATTACAACATTACTTCTTGGAATTGCCTGGCAAGCTTAAGCTTGCCTCCTTAGGGCATGGGAAGAAAGTGGAAACAAAAGAAGATTTGGCTACCAGAACATCAGGATTCTACCTCTCATCTTACCCAGTCTTAGCACCCCAAGAAAGAAGTCTCGCATCCCACTTCCCACATCCTGCCACTTCCTAAGACAGAAATGATGCTATTGCAGGAGAGTGAATTCAGCAAAATCAAATTAAAGAAACAGGTTTTACTTTCTAGTGTAAGACCAAGGCTACGATTTGCATTCCCCACTCCTCCTTTTTTTTTAAACAAGTATTCTTTATATTGATTCAATATCATTCATTTTTATGAAGAGTCAGGGAAGGTAAATGGAACCTCATGGTTAAGTTCAAGGCTTACACCAGTCAGTGCATTAATAATAATAATAATAATAATAATAATAATAATAATAATAGAGAAGCAGCGTGGCTCAGTGGGAAAGAGCACGGGCTTTGGAGTCAGAGGTCATGGGTTCAAATCCCGGCTCCGCCAATTAGCTGTGTGACTTTGGGCAAGTCACTTAACTTCTTTGTGCCCCAGTTACCTCATCTGTAAAGTGGGGATGAATCAATCAATCAATCAATAGTATTTATTGAGCACTTACTGTGTGCAGAGCACTGTACTAAGCGCTTGGGAAGTACAAGTTGGCAACATATAGAGACAGTCTCTACCCAGCAGTGGGCTCACAGTCTAGAAGGGGGAGACAGAGAACAAACTGTGAGCCCCCCTTGGGACAACCTGATCACCTTGAAACCTCTCCAGCGCTTAGAACAGTGCTTTGCACATAGTAAGCACTTAATAAATGCCATTACTATTATTATTATAATTATTATTAATGGTAGTGTTATGTGCTTACTATATGCCAAGCATTGTTCTAAGCACAGGGGTAGATACAAGTTAATCAGGTTGGAAACAGTCCCTATCCCGTATGGGGCTCACACTCCTAATCCCCATTTTACAAATGAGATAACTGAGGTTCAGAAAATTTAAGTGACTTGCCCATGGTCACACAGCATACATGTGGCTGAGCATGCATTAGAACCCAGGTACTTCTGACTTTCAGGCCCATGCTGTACCCACTAAGCCATGCTGCAGAAAGACTTTAAGTTACTTGACCAAAATCATTTAGCAGGCACATAGTGGAGCTGGTTTCTGCTTCCTAAACCTGTGTTTCTTCCAATAGGCCATGCTGCTTCTCTAGATATTTCTTGATTGTTTAGAACACAACCAAAGAAGTTTAGCTTAATAAACATGGAGGTGGAAAGGGCAAAGGTTTCAGTGTGTGTGTGTTCACACAAATAGTGGCCGCAAGGTTACAACTTCTTCTTCAATTACCTAATCTCAATTTCTCCTCCTTTAGGAATAGAATGTTTTAACATCAAGACTGCCAACATACCTTTCCATTTGCCTCTTGCTTCTCTTTGCTCACTTTCACTGTAATTCCTGTCACTTCTCCATTTGACCCCATTCCCGGACTATCCTTCTCTTTCTCCCTGCCCCTCTACTATTCCATCCTTTTCTTCCTTCCACAGTATTACCTCTCATTTATCTTCCATTCTTCTGCCCACCCACTTTCCTTAATCCTATCCCCTTCCTCCCTCTCCACCTCCATTATCACTCACCTCTCCTTTTCCTACCCCTCCAACGTTCCTAATCCATGAACTAATGGAAAGAACACAGGCCTAGGAGTCATTGGACCTGGGTTCTAAGGTCTTCTCTGGCAATTGCTTGCTGTGTGACCTTGGGCAAGTCACTTAACTTCTCTGTGGCTCAGTTTTCCTGTTCTCCCTTCTACTTATGCTTGATGAGGGACAGAGACTGTGTCCAACTTAGTTAACTTGTACCTATGAAGACATTTAGAATAGTGTTTGACACATAGTAAGTAGCTCAGTGGAAAGAGCCCGGGCTTTGGAGTCAGAGGTCATGGGTTCAAATCCCAGCTCTGCCAATTGTCAGCTGTGTGACTTTAGGCAAGTGACTTAACTTCTCTGGGCCTCAGTTACCTCATCCGTAAAATGGGGATTAAGACTGTGAGCCCTCCGTGGGACAACCTGATCACTTTGTAACTTCCCCAGTGGTTAGAAAAGTGATTTGCACATAGTAAGCACTTAATAAATGCCAAATATGAATAAGAATATATATGCAAAAAAACCCTATTTTGGGTCTGTGAGCAGTCCCTGATATCCCACACAGCCACTCTGCTTACCAAATCATCCTAATTAACTCAGACATAATAAGTGTGAAGCAAAATGCTGGAAATGGTTTGTTATCTTTGGATTATTTTCTGGATTCTAATGCCTAGAAATGCAAAGTTCAAGACCATCCTTTGTCTTAGTTGAACCCTGCTATTTAGATTCTGAGTAAAGTGAATTGAGCCCATCATATTGGCCTGGAATAGATTTAATTTCTTTAGTCTTCAGAAACTGACAAGTACTTTCTGAGCAATCTGCTAATGGCTATCTTCACTTTACCTCAGGATATATCATTTCAATCGATGAATATTATAATAAATTGTATTTGTTGAGCACTTCCTCTGTGCAGAGCACTGTATTATGTGCTTGCAAGAGTATAATAGAATATAGGTAGACACTAACTCTGATGTTGTGAACATGAAAGTCTATGGCATAATGAATGGAGCATGGGCCTGGTTGTCAGAAGGTCATGGGTTCTAATCCCGGCTCCACCACTTGTCTGCTGGGTGGCCTTGGGCAAGACACTTAACTTCCCTGTGCTTCAGTTACTTCATCTGTAAAATAGGGAATAAGACTGTGAGTCTCATGTGGGACAGGGACTGTGTCCAACCTGATATGCTGGTTTCCACCCTAGCACTTAGTACAGTACCTGGCACATAGTAAGCACTTAACAAATACCATAATTATTATTAACTGGGAAGACAGACTTTAAAATAAATTACAGGTAAGGGGAAGTAACAGAGCATAAGAATAGACATATAAGTACTGTGGGGATGGAGGTGGATAGAGCATCAAAGTGTTTTAGGGTATAGGTGAAATAGAAGGAAGCAAAAATAGATTGGAAAGATGAAAGATTAGTCAAGAAAGACTTTCTGAAGATGATATGACTTTTAGTATGGTTTTGAAGATGGGTTATGCAGTGGTCTGTCAGATATAAGGAGGGAGGGAATTCCAGGCAGAGGGAAGGAATGACAAGGGGTTGATGGTGAGAGAAACAAGATTGAGGCTCTGTAAGTAAGTTGACATTAGAGGAAAGATGTGTGCAGCCTGAGTTGTAGTTGAAAAGAAGCAAAGATATGTAGGGGAAAGATTGATGATTGAGTGCCTTAAAACTGATAGAAAAATTATTTTGCTTGATACAAAGAGGAATGGGTAGCTGTACACAGAATGATGTTTTAGAAAAAAATGATCTGAACAGCAGAGTGAAGAATGGACTAGAATGGGGAGAGACAGGAAGCAGAGAGGTCAGTAAGGAAGCTGATGTAGTAGTCAATATGGGAAATGATGAGTACTTGGATCAGCATAGTAGCAGTTTGGAGAGAAAGGGATTGTGAAGACAGAACCAACAGGAGTTGGTGAAAGACTTTAAGTTCAGCCTAGAGGCAGCATGGCTTAGTGGAAAGAAGATAAGTCTGGGAAACAAGAAATCTCTATTCTTTTCACAGATCTCTAGTGGCCACTTTGTGACTTTGGCCATATCCACAACACAAATTCCTCTAAGCCTCATTTTCCCCATCAATAACATTGGTCTGAGATATCTGCTCCATATAATTCTTAAATTGTGAGTCCCATGTGGGAGAGTTATTGGACCCAATCTGATTATCTTAGAATGAGAGAGAGTGAGAGAGAAAAAGAGAGAGAGAGAGAGAGAGAAAGAGAGAGAGAGAGAGAGAGAGAGAGAGAGAGAGAGTGAGAGTGAGAGTGGGACAGGGATAAGAGATGAGTCAAAGCCTGCAGGAGGGAGAAGATGGATACTAGAGAGAGGCTGATATTTACTAGTAGGATCATAAGGAAAGAAGGTTTTAGACAAAAACTGCTTTTGGAGAAGCTCTAGATCAGTGTTGAAATTGATACTACTCGGTGTGATCCTAACCACATATGTGGGTGTGGTTGACAAGGACTTTTACACATAGGAGAGAACTAGCCAGTTTCTTTTATTTCTTCCTGTGCAAGGAAGGGAAATGAGTTATCCTGGAGTGGAGAAAAGTGCCCTAGAGGGGTAAATACTGGATAGTGAGAGCAGCCTATGTTTTTGAAACAATTTTGGAGAACCTATAGGAAACAAATAGAACATGGGGTGTTCTTTTCAGAAGCTATGCAGAGCAGTGTTTCTGAAATAGATGATCCATGTGAATGCCTTTTTTCCTCTCATTCTGGCTCCAAATCTGAGATGGGAATGCATATAAGAGGCATTTGGTTGTCTCTAAGCTCAATGATTGATTTAGGGATGCAACCTCCTAAATTTGCCTCCTTCTTCACTAGAGTTTGCAGACAGTGTATTTCTACTGTCTGTACTATCAGGCAAACCTAGCTTGGTGTCTGGGTCTTGCATGCTAGAAGAGTTCCCAAACCTGCCATAGCCAATGCATCCTCAGCTAACATTTCCAGCTGAGGATATTGTTGCGACATTTTTGCTGGTGATCCATGGGGATCAGTCCAGCTCTGCCACATTTATGCTGTGCAATCCTGGGCACATCACCTAACTTCTCTGTGCCTCCATTCCTCATCTGTAAAATAGGAATTAACTACCTGTTCTCCCTTATGCTAAGACTGAGAGCCCCCTGTGGGATAGGGCTGCATCTGACCTGATATCTTGAATCTACCCCTGTGCTTAGTTCAGTGGTTGGCAAATATTAGACATCTAACAAATGCCATTACTATCATTATACCTGCTCTCAGACAGAGCTGGATTTAAACAGGAAATAATGCAGCCTCAGGTTTAGACATCTCAAATTGTTTGTCCTCTTGGCATTATCAACATAACCTCTGCTTGCGGCATTATGACCGTAGTGTTTTTCTAAAACCATCGTCACAAGGCAGTCTATTCAAATGAGTCTGGGTCTCAAAGGTAACACTGTCCTTTAAGATGCAAGGATTGGGCAGTACTACACGTCATAGTAGGAGATCTTGGAGTTACCCCTTTAAAATCTGTGCCACTTCAAGCCTTCCTCCTACCTCTTCTCAGGTAGCACACCAGTGGAAGACTAGTGGAAGAAATAGTGATTAACATCAAAAGGTGCTAATCACCTCACCACTCTGCTTCTTAGCTCTTTACCTCAGAATCTCCAAGAAGAATATTGTTATTTTCTTGGTTATAAAAAGTTGTTAGGCTTATAGTAACTAGAAATAGGAAAAATGGGTTTGATGTTTAAGATGTGATGTGTGGATTAGGTGAAATGGCAAATCAGAAATCTCCATGGAGCAGAGATAACTCATGGGTTGGTGTGTTTACTCATCGGGTGCTACTTTGCTCAGCTGAGAAGTGACATAATGACCAGGGAAAAGAAGAGTGCACCCCACTATATCCCTCTTCTTTCCCCACATTTCTCACTCCCCAGCTATGTTTATTTTAAATAAATTGAAGCCTCAGGACAAAGTGTGAAAAGGAAACAGGGACGAGGGTCATGTCAGGAAGTAACAGCTCCACAGGCAAAGGCTGCCTGGCCCTGGCTGCAGAAATAGCCCACAGTCCCTTCCATCTTTGCCACCACTCTGGCTGGCGGCACTATAATGACAACATCCCATAGGTTTGACAAAGGTTAGCACATTTTGAGTATCACTCATTTATACTGATAAATGTCATCACTCCTTCAAGATGACTTGATAAGTGGACACTTTAGCATTGCATAGTGGATAGAGCACAGGTTTTGGAGTCAGAAAGTTGTGGACTCTATTCCCAGCTCTGCCACTTGTGTGCTGGGTGGCTTGGACAAGTTACTTCACTTCTCTAGGCCTCACTTACCTCATCTGCAAACTGGATTGAGACTGTGCACTCCACATGGGAGAGGGACTGTGTAAAACCGGATTTGCTTGTATCTACCCCAGTGCTTAATACAGTGCCTGGGACATAGTATGCACTTAACAAATACCACAGTTATTATTATTATTGTTATTATCTATTGTGTAGTTAGTTTGAATTAAGTAGTCATCAGCAAGCGACAATGGGGCAGGGCCAGGGAAGAGGGAGATGGGACATGCTTAGGTTCCCTGCTCCTATTCTTTCCCCAACCACCAAGTGTTCCCCTCCACCCACATGCCTCCTCAGTACTGTCAGGAGAAATGGCAGTATGACACCCCTGGTGCCCTCCGCATATCCTCCCTGTTCTTCAGAGAGGCTGTGCCTCTGGGAACCAGAGCTATGGTGGCAGTCGTAAAACCCCCACCAAGGAGCAGAGACACAGTGGTCTGAGGCTCATGTAGGAGGCTTGAGAGGGTAATTCCTCCCCTATCCCCTTACATAAACCCCAATGAGCATCCCTGATGCACCCCCCAGGCTTGGGAGTCAGAGGATGTGGGTTCTAATTCCGCCTCTGGGACCTTGAGCAAGCCACTTCACTTCTCTGGGCCTCAGTTCTAATCTACTATAATGTCTGTCTCCTCCTGTAGGCTGTCTGTTCCTTGTGGGCAGGGAATATGTCTACCAACTTTAGTATTTAAGTTTTCTAAGCACATAGCACAATGCTGTGCACAGACAAAGAGGTCAATAAATAACCCCTGACTGATTTTCTGTGTTCCAGAAGCAGTGTGGCTCAGTGGAAAGAGCCCGGGCTTTGGAGGCAGAGGTCATGGGTTCTATCCCAGATCCACCAATTGTCAGCTGTGTGACTTTGGGCAAGTCACTTCACTTCTCTGGGCCTCAGTTACCTCATCTGTAAAATGGGGATTAAGACTGTGAGCCCCCCGTGGGACAACCTGATCACCTTGTAACCTCCCTATTGCTTAGAACAGTGCTTTGCACATAGTAAGCACTTAATAAATGTCATTATTATTATATGATTAGCAGATGTCATAAATCAAGACTTTTAATTGGATGGAGCTAGATGAAAAACGGGTGTCTAGGTATACCTTCAATCCATTCAAACTACTTCCCTGTTGCGTTCCTGTCTTGCAGCAGTACAACATATCATAAAGGGTCACGTGGTGGTGCAGGGGGCCCATGCTTCAGGTAAGGCAGCTCAACTTGCAGATAATGGGCCAGATGAAGGAGCAAAGAGTTTTGCTGCCCATCAAAATAGCAGGCAGAGCTCTTCACCACTGTACAAGGACCTAGCTTCTTCATAATTCTTGCTCTGAATCAAGGCATTTGGAATAACACACAGGAAATTGCACCCTCCCACTGTGGCTAGAGTTCAGTGCAACTGGACTTCCCCATGGCCTCCCACACTAGCTCTTGCTTTTATGTCTAAGGTAGGTCACCCAAGCTGAATACTTCCTCAATAATTCCTGTGAATGTGTGCAATGTTTCAGATTAGAAAACATCCATTGATTTCCTGTTCAATTTTCTAGTCATTGAATTATTTCAGTAGAGCAATGAACATTCCCAATTTACTATTGAGACATTTCCTAAAATCATTTCAGCAAAAAAATGGGAAAACAAATCAGGAAATTCTTGTATTTTAAGAATTACTTTAGAAAAACATATATATGTCTATTGGGGATTTAAAGTTCCATTATCACTTTGGGGATTAACCAATAGTAGTAGAAAATTACAAATATATATTGTAAGAGGCAATAACAGCAGTGTGGCTTAGTGGAAAGAGCCAGTGCTTGGGAGTCAGTGGTCATGGGTTCTAATCCCAGCTCTGTCACTTATCAGTTGTGTGATTTTGGGCAAGTTACTTAACTTCTCTATGCGTTGTTACCTCTGTAAACTGGGGATTAAGACGGTGAGCCCCACATGGGACAACCTCATTACCTTGTATCTACCTCAGCGCTAAAAACAGTGCTTGGCACATAGTAAGTGCTTAACAAATACCACTATTATTATTATTATTATAGGATTTAATAGAGCCATATATTCCAATTGTAATCTAAGATTAAAGGGACACAATAAAAAATGGGCAAAAGCTGTAATTTTTATGACTGTATTTGTGAATGGTTATGTCAGAATTATCTTCTTCTCTTCCAAATGCCTCATACATAGGGCAAAGTTGCCACTTAGGGATAAGAGCACCAAATTGCCCATCCCGTAGTAGCCACAAAATCCTTTCTTTTGACTCTGATGGGGATACAGTTGAGGTCCCACTACCCAGGTCCAATTGTGATCAATCAATCAATCAATCAACCAATAATATTTACATTTAAGTTACATTTGCATTTGTTCAGTTAGTTTTAAATTTAAATTTAGGAGCTTACTGTGTGCAGAGTATTGTAGTAAGCACTTGGGAGAGTACAATGCAACAGAATTGGTAGACATGTTCTTGCTCAAAAAGAGTGTACAGTCTAGAGAGGGAGACATTAAAATAAATTACAGATATGTACAGAAGTGCTGTGGGGCTGAGGTTGGAGTATCTTAAGAGTGCAAACCTGAGAGCAATTCATTCAACTAGAAAACTGACTGAAACTCTATGGTAATAATTGCAAGTGAAAGGAGTAGGTATGTGTGTGTGAGAGGCAGAATGTTCCAATTCAGCTTCTTAGTAGCATCATCAAAGATATCTGATAAATTTTCAGAAACTATGAAATACTGATAAAATTGTTCTTAGGATACACACATAGTAAGATATGCAAGTGATTATGATTGCTTCACAGTCGGAGCAGTAATACAGATGATAAATAAGTGTGTTCTCCCCACCTTCAAGCCCTTTGGAAAGACCACCTCTTTCAGGAAGCATCCTCCAATTAAAATCCCCATGACCTCTCTCAGTCCATCAACAATTATTAGGTAGATTTTAGCATTTTTGAGTACATAAGCTGACAACAGAGTTTCATTTGTTTATTTGTTTCTATTTTTACCTTTATGGTTTACCATTTGTTTCTACATTTTTTCCTCCTGTTCCCATTGCCAGGACTATATTCAAATGGGGGCTTTTAGGGGCAGCAACTCTTGCCCTTGGGCCTAGGGAAGCCATGGGCAGAAGACACTTTAACTTGAGCTGCTGTCTAATTTATCTGCCAATTGTGTGCTTCCTATATCTGCCAATATGACTACCATTTGGGACATCAATAAGGTAATGGCCAAGTTAGACTCACATGATGTCACTACACATGTGAATTACTATAAAGGGCCAGATGATCTCGAGCTGACCTGAAGTTTCTTCTGCTGACCTTCCCTTCTCCTTCTGATCTTGTACATGCATGGAAGCACAGATTCAGATAATGTGCTATAACAGTGATTATACCACCAAATCACCAAAACAGACACACTAACCCAGGGAACAACTTTTAGGAGAAGCTTTCCTCTCCTTTTACAGTGTTTTGGGAATTTAGTGAATCCAAGCAGTGTATTCAAAAAGTGACAGGTGCTGCAAATGACAAGGCAAAAGGAAACTACACATATGCAATATGGAATGGTGTGTCAGTCATGCTTATGTTGTTTCATATCGACTCACTGTATCTCTTTCAAAAACATCATTTATGTAGGAAAATGATTCATAAAAACAGTTATCTTTGCACTTGTGTTTGTTATTTTTAACCTATCCTCATGATATTTTAATCATTACATAGTCAAGTTGTATGTTTTTATACCTGGCTGCCAACTTTGGGATAAAAAGGGGCCAGGGATTTTAAAGAAAATATGGACTGGGAGGGGGACAGGCTTCAGAGACCTAACAGGCTAGAGGGATCACTGTTTTGATTTTTCACAGTCCTGAGTGAAAACTCTCAGATACTTTGAATGAGTCCTCACTGTGGGTCCCCATGCCAAATACTGTGGGGGTAGGGCAAAAGGCCCTATCACCATCATGGAGATGGCACTTACATGTTCATGTATTTTCCATTAGTCTAAATTTTTATTAATTTGTCTTTATAACAGCAATTATGGGTTTGTTTTCATTATGGCATTGGTTAAGCACTTTCTATGTGCCTCGCACTGTACTAAGCCCTGGGGTAAATAAAAGATGATCAGGGCAGACACAGTCCCTGTGTCACAATAGGCTCAGAATCTAAGGGGGAGGAAGAATAGCCATTGAATAACCATTTTACAGGTGAGGAAACTGAGGCATAGAGAAGTTCAGTGATATCCCCAAGATCACACACCAGGCAAATGTAAGAGATGGGATTAGAACCCAGGTCCCCTGACTATCAGGTATACGCTGTTTCCTGTAGATCACTTTGCTTCTACGTATTTCACGATGGCCCCAAACTAGTATCTTTGTTATAGGAATTACTCAATAAATCCTGTAGCTCTTTCTAAGGATGACTGCAATGATGATGTTGACAATGACAGCTACCCTAAAATAATCTCACCAAAAGTGGGTTTCCAACCTTGGATTTATAATGCACTTTTGGGTCTACTGGACTTATGTGATCTGGGACAATACCATTTTGCAAAAGTTAATGAAATTTATGTTGACAATTTGGTTAGTGTTCAATGAAATATACTAAATTAAATGCAAGCTTCCAGATACCACAAAAGTTCATCTTCGCAATTTGCAATACTACTCATTTTAAAATGTCCCAAATGCAGCATACTTTTATTTATTCAAAAGTGTATTTTAACTAAAAGAATGTACTCCTATTACATGAATGATTCATACTGTGTTCATTTGGTGAGCACTATGAATAAGACAAATGGAATAAATGATCTTGAACAAATTTCATTTTTTTCTCCCATTTGAAGGAGACTCTGTTCTTTCAGGGATATGAAAACGAGCTCTGCTTAAGAGTGTTGAGGCACAAGGAATATTTTTTGACAATTGTACCTTATAAATGTACATTTTTTCCATTGTCCACAATCTACATTTCAAAAAAAGCATAGTGAAGGCTTGAAGATCATCCAGTAAATGTTGCATTCTATGATGTGGATATTTTAACAGTGCAAGAAAACTCACATTTAGATTATGGATTTTCTCCCAAAATATTTTGTACATTTTTCTTTTATCAGATAGATAAGCATTGGCCACTTTGTATTCTTGAATAAATATGTGAGATTTGTCAGGAATCAATCAATCAATTGTATTTATTGAGCACTTACTGTGTACAGAGCACTGTACTAAGCACTTGGGAAGTACAAGTTGGCAACATATAGAGACAGTCTCTACCCAACAGTGGGCTCACAGTCTAGAAGCTAGACTACTTCAGGAAGCTAACCCACTGCAAAATTTACATGCATTTTTTTAACAATTCCTAAAGTCACCTAGAAAGATAAGGATTTGAAATAGAAAATTTTTACCACTGGAATAAGGCACCTGTCCTCTCCAGTCCCTTTACTGTACCAGGCACTATACTAAGCACTGGGTGGTTACAAGCTAGTCTGGTTGGATACATCCCTGTTCCTCAAGGGGCTCACAGTCTTCATCCCCTTTTTACAGAAAAGGGAACTGAAGCACAGAGAAGTTAATTGACGTGCCCAAGGTCACACAGCAGACACACGGCATAGCTGGGATTAGAACCAAGAGCCTTCTGGCCTCCAGGCCCATGACATGCAGCTTCTTCAACCTCTGGATCATACTCTGTGATACAGAGGGAGTCATGAACTTCTTCTAACATGAAGCTTTAGGTGTTCCCCCCTCTCTTCCCCCAATCTGGGTACCACAATGTGGCTGAGGGAGTCGACATGTGGTGCCACTGCTGCCTCAAGGCATCTTCTCAGGCTGGCATAACATGGCTTTGTACTCACACACATAGCACATCTGACACTCCACTCCTCTAATGCCAACCTACTCTCTCTACCTCGATCTCGTCTATCTCCCTACTGACTTCTTGCCCACATCCTACCTCTGGCCTGGAATGCTCACCCTCTTCATAATAATAATAATAATAATGATAATGGAATTTATTAACTGCTTACTATGTGCAAAGCACTGTTCTAAGCACTGGGGAGGTTACAAGGTGATCAGGTTGTCCCACAGGGGCTCACAGTCTTAATTCCCACTTTACAGATGAAATAACTGAGGCACAGAGAAGTTAAGTGACTTGCCCAAAGTCACACAGCTGACAATTGCTGGAGCTGGGATTTGAACACATGACCTCTGACTCCAAAGCCCATGCTGTTTCCATTGAGCCACGTTACTCTCCCACTTTCATAACCTTATTGAAGGCACATTTCCTCCAAGAGGCCTCTCTGACTAAGCTCTTATTCTCCTACTCCCTTCTGTGTCTCCCTGACTTGCTCCCTTTATTCACCCCCCACCCAGACCCACAGATCATATATACATATCTGTAAATTATTTATTTATATTAATGTCTGCCTCCCTAATTAGACTGTAAGCTCACTGTGAGCAGGGTCAGTTATATTACTGCGTTGCACTTCCCCAAGTGCATAGTACAGTGCTCTGCACACAGTAAGCATTCAATAAATACAATTTATTGATTGATTGACACCAGTCCCTAGGTCTGGCTCTTCAGTTAGACTAGCTCCAATAGCCCATGCCTATATGCCAGGGTGTACTTCAAAACAGGTCTTGTCTTCTCTATGCTACCCCTTTCTGGGAGTGGAAACGAAGCTAGTTTTACTTTTTTTAATCATCAGTTAAAATTATTTTATTGTATGAAAATATTTTTATATATTATTCAAAATAAAAATATTGGCTATTTCTGATTGGATTATAAAACAATGAAATATACAGCATTTCCAAGAATTTTATTGAAAATGCATCAAAAATAAACATGTAATAAATAATACAACATTAAAACACAGTATAAATTCAATAAAATATTCTTCATATGGCTCATGTTTTTCTTGTATTACTAAAAAAATTCAAATATCAAGAAATACAAGGCAAATTCAATTCTCTCAGAGTAAGTTTCTAAGACAATGTCAATTTTGCCAGCTCTTAGAACTTTATATATAGATATGAACCTCCACGTGTATTCATATTTACATATATGCATACTCCTATATAATGAAAGAAATGGTTCTTTGTAGATTTTCCATAGTTGTTTCAGTTTTTATTGGAAAGAGAGACCTAATCCAACTCATAAATATTAATAAACATCAGAAATTAGAAGAGCTAAAAACATTCCGTGGTGTTCTATAATTCTTCAGAACAAAATACCCCAAGAAACTTAGTTAACTTTCTTTTCTGTTTTCGCTCTGAGATTAGTTTCAGCACTTTCAAAATTAAATCATTATTAGTAATTTGTGTAATGTTCAATAAAATTACACCACATTAGTGATTCTGAATAGCATTCAACAAATGATTTTAATATTAAACATGTTTAACAGATATGCATGAAATTGTATTATAATGGAATTATTCACAGAATACTAGTTTTCTAAATTTGATATTGATATATTAAGACCATAATAGAATTAGATGACTTCTCTCTCCTTTTTTCCCCATTTTGATAATTCAGCACCCATGGTATTGACTATTAATGTGCAGAATCACGATAATTTAAACATTCAAAAAAAAAAGATCCTTAAAATATCCTGTAGGTTGAATAAAAAACTGTTCATTGCTGATCTCCCACTCCAATCAGCAATAAGGTTTAGGGATAATAGCTTTCTGTACCATTAATGGACACGCTATGGTCCTTAAATTATCTATAGAATTGAACTTGTTGAACAATAATCCATAGACACATGAACACAATATAATGTGACATGTATTCTAAATAAATACAGTTTCTATTTGGGAACTGAAGAGAAGTAGCATGGCCTAGTGAATAGAGCATGGACCCGGAAGTAAGAAGGAACTGGATTCTAATTCTGGCTCTGCCATCTGTCTGTTGTGTGACCTTGGGCCATCACCTAGCTTCTCTGAATTACAGAACCCTCATCTGTAAAATGGGGATTAAGACTGTGTTCTTCATGTGAGACAGGGACAGTGTCCAACCAGATTAGTTTGTAACCACCCAGTGCTTAGTACAGTGCCGGTACATATTAAGTGCTTGATAAACAAATGCCACTTAAAAAAAAAAACTGTCCCTAAATTTCACAATGAAGAAATCATCAATCGTATTTATTGAGCGCTTACTGTGTGCAGAGCACTGTACTGAAGAAATGCACTGGGATTTTAAGAATGCACTCTTATCAACAATCCTGGGAGACCAGAAGAGAAAAATGACTGTGGAAACTATAATCATCATCATCATCAAAATTATTCATTGACACTTACACTTCTCACTAGTACTTTTAAAATACTCTACTAAGACCTGGCAATGACCATTGAAAAAGTAATTTGAGGCAGTCCCTGCCTTCAGGAATAACATACTCTACAGAGGAATGTTCAATGATATAGGTTATAAATTGATCATTACAAAATGAAGAGTAAACACCCTTCCCCTGCCATTATTATTGCCCTATTAATGACAGTGTAAATGATAGTATCTCAACACTGTAGAGTTTACAATGTTTATATCTGTAGAAGAAGATGGTTAGTTCAAAGGTTGAGAGTCCCTGGTGCAACTCGGTCACAGAAACTGGAAACTGGTCTTTTGTAACATCGCCTCTCACCCATCCCCACTCATCCCTTAAAAATGCCTGGTTCCAATAATTTCCCCTTCTTTGCTTCTCTCTTCAAAAATTTATTCAGGTAAAGTTCCTTCCACTCTGCCTTCAAATATAAGCAGGTCTCAACTATATTAATATAAAGAGAGAGCCAAAGTCAGAGAGCCTTGTGCCTTATTACAGTGCTGACTGGTTTTGGATAACCAGGCTTAGTTTCTACAAATTTAAACCTCAGTTGATTTAAATATTACCTCGCAAACCTCACCTTGAAAATCATTTTTTACAATGTGGATAATTAATTCATTTTTAAATTTGTAATCATTGTGCTCTTTGAGGACTCTGTTTCAGCCACGATTATTGGGCTCTTCCTAGAATTATCAACCAGATCTTCCTTGGGTTGCTCTGAATTTAGGACAGTTTGTAGTTTTATTCCTAATTTGGTTTTGTACAGTTTAAATGCCCTCAGTTTCAATTCCATTGCAAAGTCTTATGAGTCTAATACCACCTCATTTGTCCTAATCCTATACTCAACTATCTTTAGCCCTTTTGATCTCCTCTGTCAGATCTTCCTTTTGCCAATGTGGGCCTCATCTTGTTCTTTTTCTTTTCTAACCAGTCCTCCATTTCATTTTCTGGCTCCTCCTCAACCACTAGTATCTCAAAACACTTTGTTTTGGGTCTTCTATTCTTCTCTCTCTTCAAGCACTCTCTTGCGAAGGTCATCCACTACCAAGTAGAGGTCTACATGGATGATTATCAAATCTTCTTCTAGTCCCTAACTCTCTCCCACTGTTCAATTTCACATTGATTCATTCATTCACTCATATGTATTTAGCACTTATTATGTGCAGAACAATACACTAATAACTTCGGAGAGTAGAGAAGCAGTGTGGCTCAGTGGAAAGAGCACGGGCTTGGGAGTCAGAGGTCATGGGTTCTAATCCGGGTTCTAATCCCGGCTCTGCCACTTCTCAGCTGTGTGACTTTGGGCAAGTCACTTAACTTCTCTGGGCCTCAGTTCCCTCATCTGTAAAATGGGGATTAAGACTGTGAGCCCCACGTGGGGCAGTATTGATTACCTTGTATCCCCCCAGTGCTTAGAACAGTGTTTGGCTCATAGTAAGCACTTAACAAATAACGACATTATTATTGTTATCATTATTACTACTATACAACAATTAACAGTCATATTCCCTGCTCAAAATAATCTTACAGTCAAGATGGGTGAAGACAGACATTAATATAAATAAATGAATTACAGATATGTATATAAGTGCTGTGGGGTTGGGAAGGGGGATGAGCAATGGGAGAAAGTCAGGGTGATGCAGAAGGGAGTGAGATTAGAGGGAAGGGGGGCTTTATTAGGGAGGGCCTCTTGGAGCAGATGTGCCTTCCATAATGCTTTGAAGAGGGGAGAGCAATCGTCTGTTGAATTTGAGGAGGGAGGGTGTTCCATCTAGAGGCAGAAATCCTCTAGAGAGGAGTCAGCTGTGAGCTAGATAAGACTGGGGCACAGTAAGAAGGTTAGCACTAGAGGAGTGAAGTGTGTGGGCTGAGTTGTAGTAGGAGAGTAGCGAGCTGAGATAGGAGAGGGCAAGGTGATTGAATACTTTAAAGTAAATGGTGAAGTGTTCTTGTTTGATGTGGAGGTGGATGGGCAACCACTGGAGTTTCTTGAGGAGTGGGGAAACATGTCTTGAATGGTTTTGTAGAAAAGTGATCTGAACAACAGGGTGAAGTATGGACTGGAGTGTGGAGAGACAGGAGGCTGAGAGGTTAGCAAGGAGGCTGATACAGTAATCCAGGCAGGATATGGTAAGTGATTGTATTAATGTGGTAGCAGTTCAGATGGAGAGGAAAGGGCACATTTTAGCGATGTTGTAAGGGTGGGACCGACATGATTTAGTGATGGATTGAATATGTGGGTTGAATGACAGAGAGGAATCAAGGATACTGCCAAGATCATGTACTTGTGAAAGAGGAAGGATGGTGATGCCATCTACGGTTATGAAAAAGTCGTGGGCAGGACAAGGTTTGGGTAGGAAGATGAGAGTTCTGTTTTGGACATGTTAAGCTTGAGATGATGGGAGGACATCCAGGTAGAGATGTCCTGAAGTCAGGAGGAAATAGGAGACTGCAGAGAGGAAGAGAGATCACCAGAGGAGATGTAGATTTGGATATCACCTGAATAGATGTAGTAGTGGAAGCCATGGGAGCAAATGAGTGCTTCAGGGAATTGTGTAAAGATGGAGAATAGAAGGGGACTCAAAATTGAATCTTGAGGAACCCCCACAGTTAATGGGTGGGTGGTAAAGGATACTGAGAATAAATGGCCAGAAAGATAAGAGAAGAACCAGGAGAAGACAGTGTCGGTGAAGCCGAAGTTGGGTAATATTTCCAGGAGGAGGGGGTGGTTGACGTGTCAGAGGCTATTAAGAGGTCAAGGAGGATTAGGATGGGGTAGAGATCGTTGGATTTGGCAAGAAGGAGATCACTGGTGACCTTTGAGGGACAGTTTTATGGGGAATGAAGGGGACAGAAGCCATATTGGAAGGTGTCAAGAAGGGAATTGGAGAGAGCGGGTGTAGACAACTCGCTCAAGGAGTTTGGAAAGGAATGGTAGGGGGGTGAAAGGGCAATAACTGGAGGGCACCATGTGGTCAAGGGAGAGGTTTTTTAGGATATAGGAGACATGGACATGTTTGAAGGTAGTGTGGAAGAAGCCATTGAAGAGCAAACAGTTGAAGATGGTTAAAGAACAGTTGAAGAGGCAATTCCCATTTGCCTCCAAGATGTCTCCTCTTAGATGGTCCATGGGAATTTCAGCTTAACATGTCTGAAATTAAACTTCTCATAATCCTTTTAAACCCTTTATTTCTCCTGGCATTGCCATCAATAGTTCCACAAGCATGGTTTCATCCTAGAATCATCACTGTCTTTAATCTCTCACATTCAAGCAACTGTTACAGTTTTCCCACAAAATAACTCCACAACTACTCATCTCCACAACTACTATTCTGGTTCAAGCACTTATGTTGTCATTAGGTACTACATTATTTGCCCCTTCAAAGGTCCTCCTGTCTCCATTTTCTCCCTGCATCATTCCAAATTCAAGTTGCTGCCTGGAATATCATACTTAAATATGGTTTAGGACATTTCCTTTCCACTCCTCAAAATCCTCAGTGATTAATCATTTTTTTTTACCCTTGCCTTCCTCAAGCTTGGGCTCAGGGGCTGAGAGGTGAGCCCTGCATGGTCTCTAACACAGAGCCCTGTTCATGGAACCTCTGCTGCTTTGGGGTACCCCTAGGCTGCTCCTAATATGGAGCCCGGCCCACAGAGCCCTTGGTGCCGTGGCAGTTTTTTCCCACTATTCTTTCCCCTCCCTGACTCCAAACTGTGGTCTGGGTTGAGTTCTGCTGTGGTGTGGGGAGGGAGATTCAAGCTGCATGGTTGATCCCGTGGTCCAAGTTGGCTGTTCAGCACACTGAGGGGGTTTCAACCTGCTGACTCTGCCTGTCCCCTACTGTCTACCATCCCCTCTTTCCTGCAGCTCCCCTCCAAGGGCCAGAGCCATCACTGCTTCTGGTCACCTCTGCGGGGTTTGGCAGGGGTCTATATGCCCCCACACAGCACCTCCACCCATTACCAGTCCCGGGGCCTGGCTTCACTGTCTGACCAGCTCCAGCAGCTCAGGATCTCTGCCCCCTTCCCCCGACACACCCCAGCACCAAAGGTGTCATAGCCCATGCCCCAGCCCCAGAGTGCAGCCCATAGCAGCTCTTAAAGCCATTGCCACTGAAGGACACCTCCAACCCCTGCCCTATCCAGCTTGGGATATACCCTAGTGCCCTGAGTTTCCCCCACATTTGATATTTTGGGGGTGCTTCCCACCCCCTCCCTGCCGGCCTCATGGTCCAAGATGGCATACTGGACTGTGAGGTGGAGATCCACGGACTACTGGAGAAGGGATTAAGAGTGATGAATGGGGACTATTGGAAAATGATGGATACCAACTTAATGCTCAATTGCCACTGAGAAGCCTCAGAGCCCTAAGGACAGCACCGGGCCTAATAAGGGTTCGCCCGTGTGGGAACATCTTTGGAAGGGCCAAAGGGTGGGCTTATAAAAATAAAAAAATGTGTTTAAATCCCACCTGCATATATGGCCCATGCTCAGTACATGAATTGCTCAGTACCTGGACTGGTGGTCATGTGTTGAGCCCTCCCTGGAGGAGTGAGATTATAGGTTCCTGATTTAGAGTGAACTGTGGTCTCTGTGTTTTCTATCATCATCATCATCATCAATCATATTTATTGAGTGCTTACTGTGTGCAGAGCACTGTACTAAGCTCTTGGGAAGTACAAGTTGGCAACATATAGAGAAAGTCCCTACCCAACAGTGGGCTCACAGTCTAAAAAGGGGAGAATAATTCTATGCTACACCTCACTGGGAGTGGTATCACAGTTTACTGAATTTAAAGCTTTAATTATCAGTTTGCTTTTAAGCCGTATTTTCTTCCTCTTTACATGATGAAAAATCACAGGTAAGAACCTGACCTAATATTTAATTTCATTTTTGAAACATTTTATTCTAATAACTTTATTGCAGCCGCTATAAAGGGATATGACTTGATGTGCTAATTCACTAAAGAAATAGTCAAATCTAATCCCGTTTTTGACAATCATTCTTGTGAAACCTGTACTACTGTTATTATAAGCATTTATTATCATTACTGCATTTGTTAAGTGCTTAATACGTGTCAAGCACTGTTCTAAGTTCTAAGCATTGTGATAGATACAAGATAATCAGGTCAGACCCAATCCCTGTCCTACAAGGGGGCTCACAGTCTTCATGGAAGGGAGAAGAGTCTTAGTATCTCTGTTTTACAGATGAGGAAACTGAGGTACAGAGAAATTAAGTGACTTGCCCAAGATCACACAGAGCCAGGATTAGAACCCAAGTCCTCTGACTCTCAGGCCCATGCTCCTGTACTCTCTGGTAATAATGTTAGTAATATATGAACTTAAATCTACTGCAAAGAGGAAAATGACACTATTTGAGGCAATGATTTCATGGGACTGTGTTGATTCATTCAACTGTATGTATTAAGCGCTGACTGTGTGCAGAGCACTGTATTAAGTGCTTGGGAGAGTACAATATAACAATAAACAAACACATTCCTTCTTCACAACCAGCTTACAATATGAGGGGGTGGGAGACAGTCATTAATATAAATAAATAATTGTGGTTTAGTGATACTTTCTGCTTTATAAATATTTGTGTCTAAATATTTCAAGAAAATATTATTGATTTTGTTTTGCTGAATGAATCAAATAAGAACACTAATTAAAAATCAAGAAAAAGAGATGCAACTCTCCAAAAGAGTGCTACCTGAAATATTTTATAGTGACAATAGAGATAAGCCCTCATAATAATAATTAACATTTGTTCGATGAAATATTTTAAACATACTGCTTAATAAGATAGAACAATTTTTTCCCCAAAACTCATGTTTCTATTCTGAACACTGTCATTGACTCACTGGTTGATTTTGAAGCAGGCATGAACATTTTTGGAAGTCTTAACCTTCCTGGGACCAGCAAAACTGTTAAGAAAGAACCACTTGTCTAAAGTACCTGGAATGAGAGGCTACATTCAGTCCATCACTGGTATCATTGAGCATTTTATTCCATGCAGAATACTGTGCTTTTTGTTTAGGGGAGGAAAATAAAGGAAAATAAAGTTAATAGAAATGACGCCTGTCCTTGAGGAGATTACAAGGTAGCAGGGGAGGCAGACAGTAAAATACAATACAAGTAGGGGGCTGCAACACAGTTTAAAGCTACAAACTTGTTCAACAGTTTGGGGAAAGATATTGTTAGGGGATTGTTAGGGGAAGGATATGGAGAACTGGGGGCAGGGTGAATACTCAAGTATTTAGGCATTGCAGACCTGCTTAAATGGCAGATGAGGAGAAGTTATAAATTTAAAAAGGAATAAAAGAAAAAAAAGAAATCTGAAATCTGGACAAGTATATATATATACTATATCTATATATAGATATATATATATCTATATCTATATGTATATAGATGTATATATGATGTATATATATATATAGATATATATATAGATGTAGATATAGATATATATATCTCCCCACCCCTGCCGCCCAGACTGTAAGCTCACTGTGGGCAGGGAACATGTGTGCCACTTTTGCTATACTATACTCTCCCAAGCACATAGAATTGTGTTCTGCACATAGTAACTATTCAGTAAATACCATTGATGATAATGATGATGATGCTTGTGTACTCTGAACAAATATAAAATTATCTCCTAACAAATGATGTGTTAATCAGATATCATTGAAAAAAATCCAAGAAAGTAGGTTCAAATAGAGATTTAAAACCAAATTAAAACTTGCCTCAGGTAAATTCCAAACCAGATCAACTCCCATTTCCCTGGACTTCCTTACCATCAACAAAGCCAGATAAAAACCCCCTCACTTCAAGACAGAGAAGAGCAAGTAAAGCGTGGCTCAGTGGAAAGAGCCCGGGCTTTGGAGTCAGAGGTCATGGGTTCGAATCCCAGCTCTGCCAATTGTTAGCTGTGTGACTTTGGCCAAGTCACTTCACTTCTCTGGGCCGCTGGTCCCTCATCTGCAAAATGGGGATTAAGACTGTGAGCCCCCCGTGGGACAACCTGATCACCTTGTAACCTCCCCAGCGCTTAGAACAGTGCTTTGCACATAGTAAGCGCCTAATAAATGCCATCATTATTATTACTATAGGGATGGGGGCTTGGAAAACCTTTATTAGAGAAGCAGCGTGGCTCACTGGAAAGAGCACGGGCTTTGGAGTCAGAGGGCGTGGGTTCGAATCCCAGCTCCACCACATGTCTGCTGTGTGACCTTGGGCAAGTCACTTAACTTCTCTGAGCCTCAGTGCCCTCATCTGTAAAATGGGGATTAAGACTGTGAGCCCCCCGTGGGACAACCTGATCACCTTGTATCCCCCCCAGCGCTTAGAACAGTGCTTTGCACATAGTAAGCGCTTAACAAATGCCATTATTATTGTTATTATTTTTATTATTATTACCTTCCTCTTCCATGAACAAGGTAACTCAGAGACTTGCCTCTGCTCAGCACCACCTCCTACTATGGGTCATGAGGTCATGAGTTAGTCCTATAGTTTCTCCTTTCCTTGCCTGCAATGCCCTTGACAACCTCCAAAAGAAACTTCAGGTATTTTGAACACATACAGCTCTAATTGAATGTGCTCTCAAAAAAGCAATAAAGCAATTGATTTGTGGCATTTATCAATCATTCATTCAACGTATTTATTGAGCACTTACTGTGTGCAGAGTACTGTACTAAGCGCTTCGGCCCCCTAGTGGCCTGAGAGAGTCAAAGGGGCCCAAGTCAATCCAAGGAAGGCTCCAATAATTGTTATTTTTTATTATTTTGTTTAATGGCATTTGTTAAGCATTTATTATGTGCACTGTACTAAGTGCTGAGGTAGATAAAAGCCAATCAGGTTGGACCAAATCCCTGTCCCACATGGGGCTCATGGGATCAATCCCCATTTTACAGATGGAGTAACTGAGGCACAGAGAAGTTCAGTGACTTGCCCAAAGTTATTCATTCATACATTCAATCATATTTATTGAGTGTTTACTGTGTGCAGAGCACTGGACTAACCGCTTGGAAAGTACAATTCAGCAAGTCACTTCATTTCTCTGTGCCTCAGTTCCCTCATCTTTAAAATGGGGATTAAGACTGTGAGCCCCACGTGGCACAACCTGATTACCCTGTATCTACCCCAGTGCTTAGAACAGTGCTTGGCACATAATAAGTGCTTAGCAAATACCATAATAATAATTTATTATTAATAATTATTATTAACAAATCACACAGCAGGGTCAGGATGCCCTGGGCCATGCTCTTTCCATTGGGACACACTGCTTCCATGACCAATAATTAATAATTGTGGTATTTCTTAAGCGCTTACTAGGCACCAGAGCTTACTAGGTACTAAGCTCCGAGTTAGATACGAGATAACCAAGTCAGATCACTTACTATGTGCAAAGAATTATGCCAAGAACTTGGAAGAGTACAATACAATCCTCTTCCAAGCACTTAATACAGTGCTCTGCACACAGTAAGTGATAGAAAAATACCACAGGTCTATTGACTGGTATTCACGTTCTCAAATATGTCTATCCACAAGGGGGAGATATATTAAAATAAATTACGAATTAGGGAAATTGGACAGTATAAACTTATGCACTGAAGTGCTGTGCTGCTGAGGTTGGGGTGAATATCAAGTTCTTATTGGGCACAGGTTCCCAATCACATGATTGATGTAGAAGGTGAGTAGGGCAAATGAGGGCTTAGTCAGGGAAGACATCTTGAGACAAGAGTTTTGGAAAGTTTTGAAGGTGGGGAGAGTGGTGGCAGGTGGAAACATTAAGTGTCAGTGTTACTTGACACGGATAGCACAACACAGATAGCACCATAAAGATAAAACTAATAGTTTCTTTTGCCTCCTCTTCCTGCTCTGAGAACTCTGCCTTCAACCTGTTGTCCTGAATAAAAGGCAGACCTGGCTGTAGGCAGAATTCAAAGTAGGCATTACTTCCTCAACATGAAGCAGGGTCAGCATTTCCTCCTGATCCTTCCAAGATGCCTTCCCTTGATTGAAAACTTAAGATGTCAGACAGAAATGTGCACAGTACTCCCAGATTCCTATTCTCTCTGATGTTGTTCATGCACGGTGACCACCTTTCATTCCTGTACCTCTCTCAAAATGCATCCACTTCCTCCTACTTTGAAGTTCTGTACAGCAGCAGCTCCTCTGTCTGAGAGGAGTCGTACATTTGCTTCCTCTGTTCCTTTATCATCCCCTGCTTCACCTCTCTGAAA
This sequence comes from Tachyglossus aculeatus, assembly GCF_015852505.1. Lineage (NCBI taxonomy): Eukaryota > Metazoa > Chordata > Mammalia > Monotremata > Tachyglossidae > Tachyglossus > Tachyglossus aculeatus. The sequence goes on from NC_052067.1 coordinate 118,945,048, forward strand.
TAAAGTTTCTGCAGACATTGCTATCCATTTACTTCTCTCATTACCATAACATCAATTAGAGAAGCAGCATGGCTCAGTGGAAAGAGCCCGGGCTTTGGAGTCAGAGGTCATGGGTTCGAATCCCGACTCCACATGTCTGCTGTGTGACTTTGGGCAAGTCACTTAACTTCTCTGGGCCTCAGTTACCTCATCTGTAAAATGGGGATTAAGACTGTGAGCCCCACGTGGGACAACCTGATCACCCTGTATCCTCCCCAGCAATTAGAACAGTGCTTTGCACATAGTAAGCGCTTAACAAATGCCAATTATTATTATTATTATTATTATCTCCAAATTCCTTCTCTTCATAAACTCCTTGCCTCCACCTCTATCGGTAGTGGAGTGTAATGCCAAAGAGCCATAGGTGTGTGAGATATAGAGAAAGGTGGGCCGCTGGCAGGAATCCAGAACATGCTTGGTCCCAACGGGTGCGGTTGGATATTGAAGCACCAGGAAGCAGACTGATATTATTGCCCTTCCACATGAATCAAACTGAGTAAGAGCTGGAAGAATTCCTGTTACTGAGAAGCATTTCCAGTCCATCCCCACACCCATGTGGTGATTTTCTGTTATCGGGTTGTTTTCTGGACAGGGCCTCAGTTTGGTAGCTGGGAAGGTGTATAATGCTCTGCTGGATGTCTTCCCAACTGCCAAATTGCAGAGACTGCTGTATGGAGTCTCTGACCCAGCTCCCCAGACCGTCATCCCTTCATTCTTGGGAATGACCTTCCCCATTACATGTCACTATGGGCCTGCCACATATTCCATCTTTCCACTAGATTATAAACTCCTTGACAGAAAGAGCTGTCTACTAATTATATAGGATTCTTCAACTGCTCAGTACAGAACTGTACATATATAGTACACACTCATATATCATTGATCAAGTATTTCAGTTGAATTAGCTGGGGCCCCAGAGGTGTTCTCCGCTTTGCAGTGCGGGTGGCACAATATGAAGTCACATAATGCACACCAAATTACATAATGCCATTTGGAAAGTGCATATAACATTTGTAAAATGTGTCAGAAGGATGGAATGGGCAGATACACAGTCTCCAGCCTCATATCTAATATCATAGACTGCAGCCCTGATCCATTCATTCTTCCATTCATCCATACGATTGAATGCTTACTGTGTGCAGAGCACTCTACTAAGCATTTGGGTGAGTATAGTATAACAATAAGCAGCCACATTCCCTGCCCACAGTGAGCTTGCAGTCTAGAGGGGAAGACAGACATTAATATAAATAAATAAATTACAGATATGTACATAAGTACCCTCTCAGGATTGCACCTGGAGAATTTCCAGTATTCTACCAGTCTCTGCAAGAGGCATACCTAGTCCATTCCTAGCTTGGACTGTGGCTAGAGAGTGGAAGGCAATCTTCTACAAGTCAAAATTCACATGCAGCATGGGGGAGATTTTAGGGTGGAGACTCAGGTTCAGTGTTCAGAAGAAGTAAATGGTAAACCACTTATCCATTTTTACCAAGAAAACTCAAAGCATACACTACCAGAACAATAGCAGATGGATATGAGGCCTTCTGGGAGAGATGTGTCCATAGAATTGTTATGGGTCAGAGATTATTTGACAGCATAGCACAAGACAATGTATATAGGGGCTAAGTGATAGTACATAAGTGATTCCAAAGCAGAGACCTTTTTCTGCAGTCCCTTAGGGTTACCTGGGGATAATCTTAGATGAATGGCAGAGGTGGAGATAGATGTGGCATGGAGACACATTACAAAAGTTTGGGACTGCACTCACTATTGAATCCAGTAGGAAAAGAACTCTAAGAAGAACTCTATTCCATCTTAATCTTTCCAGGCCTCTGAGTTGCCTTCCATACTGTGGACGCCCCCCCCCCCGCCCCCACCCCGCCCAGCACCTTCCGCTGGAAACGTTATCCAACTTTTTCTTCACTGACACCATTGTCTTCTGGTTTTCCTCTTTCCCTCTGACTGCTCCTTCTCAGGCTCTTTTCAACCTACTCCTCTGCTTCCCACTCTCTGACACTGGGGGTCTCTAAAGTCTCTTGAGAGACTCAGCTCTGGTGGATACTGTTCTATGCTCCTTAGAAAACTCATTTACTCATATGGTTTCAGCCATCATCTTTAGGCATATGATTTCCAAATTTACCTCCCAGTTCTGACCTTGAACTGGGAACCTCCCAGTTCTGACCTAACAGCACCTTGAAAGCAGAGTGTAACAAGAATGTCATCATTTTTCTCAGATAATACAGAACACTATCATACTCTCTGTCTGTCTCTCCCTCCCTTCTTTCCGTCTGCCCTTCTTTCCCTCTTTTCCCCTCCATTCAATCAATCAATTGATGAATCAATGGTATTTATTGAGCATCTTCTGTGAACAGAGCACTGTACTCAGTAGTTCAGGAAGACAACACAGAGTTGGTAGAAACCTTCTCCTTCTTTGCAGTCTTGCATTTCCTCTTGCCTCCGAAACATCTCTACCTGGATGTCCCACTGACACCCCAAACTTAACGCATCTAAAACAGAACTTCTTATCTTCCAACTCAAACCCTCTTCTCCCCACTTCTTTTTCTATCACTGTAGACAATACCACTATACTTCCTATCTCACAGGCCCTTAATATTGGCATTTTCCTCAATGCATCTCTCTCATACAACCAACATACTAAAACCATCAGTAAATCCTGTCAGTTTTACCTTCACACAGTAACAAATTTCCACCCCTTCCTCTCCATCCAAACTTCTGCTATGCTGATTCAAGCACTTATTCTATTCCACCTCATTCTATTCCACCTATTCCACTACTGTATCTGTCTCCTAGTTGATTTCCCTACCTCCTCTCTTTCCCCACTCCAGTTCATAGTTCACTTTTTTTCTTAAAAAAATTAATTCCATATCTCCTCACTCCTCAAGAGCCTCCAGTGGCTGTCTATCCACTTCCATGACATACAGAAATATTGTTTTTAAAGCACCCAATCAGCTTGCTCACTCTTCACTTACCTCACTGATCTCCTACTACAGCCCAGCCTGCATGCTTTGCTCCTCTAATGCCAGCTTGCTCACTGGGCCATGATCTTGTCTCTCTTAGTACTGATCCTTCACTCACATCCTCCCTCTGGTCTGGAACTCACTTCTGCAAATATGCCAACTACTACTTCCCTACCCTCAAAGCTTTGTTAATGTCACATCCTCTAAGTAGTCTTCCTCGATTCAGCTCTTTCCTCTGGCCTTTCTCTTCCTTCTGTGTTGTCTATGCACTTGAATTTGAAACCTTTGCATGCTGATATTCACTGCACTCTTAACCCCACTGTACATATGTGCTTATCAATAATTTAGTTACATGTATTAATGTCTGTCTCCCCCTCTAGACTGTAAGTTCCTTGTGACCAACTCTGTTGCATTGTTCTCTCCCAATTAGTACGGTGCTCTGTACACAGTAAGCACTCAATAAATACCGTAGATTGATTGATTGATAGGTGTCAATTGCTCAATTACCAGAATCTAGCCAATAGTGTTACTGTTCATTTTGAGGTGAAGCAGCTCCCACAGGCTGTAGGGTACAGGCAGACATGAAGATATTTTTGAAAGAACATTCTTTTCCTCTATTATTCAGATAGCTATTGTTATATGAAACTGTGAAAAAATTAACTTTAAAATGAGCAATTAATAGGTCTTATTTATTCTATGTGACTGTCATAGTTATAAATCTAACTGAATTTTTCAAAATAGATCAACTGCTGATTGGAATACAAAATGTGAATAAAAAGTATCCTGTGGGGAAATGGATTTAAATCAAACTATTGAAATATGTCAAGCTATTGAAGCTTATATCATTATTGACACAATTGATGGGAATCAACATTAGACAATATCACGTGGCAGACAATAACTAATTTTGGGTTCAGATGTCTCAAACTAAGAATGTAACTGACATTCAGTTGCAAAAAAATGCAGCAGAAGTCATCTGCACACTCGTCAAGCATTTGTAAAATCTTTTACTGCTTCAGTGGATATAATCATTTTAAATTCATTTGAAGCAACATTAATACAGGAACCCAAAACAGAAGTAGCTTGTAGAATCAATTAAAAATGATAGTTTCACATTTGAGCAATTTATATTGGACAAAGAAGAAGATAATGTGGATTTGCAAAAACATACATGCTGATAAAAGAAGTGCAATCTCATGGAAAAGACTATTTTAGAATAAAAAGCTTTTTATTAAATGCAACATTTGTTGAGCTTTTCCTAAATATGGGTATCTAAGAAGATATTTTAATACAACAGGTTTTACAATCTGTAGTTTCTAAGGGACAATATGATATTTTTAGATTCCAATCATGTTTAGTGCCAATGTCTAATTTAAAAAACAGTTTATATACTTCTCAGGCAAAGGTAATGTTAAATATTGAATATGGATATCAAAAGGGGTCTATGACATGGTGCAACTTGCATAATAGGCATTTCATCATCATCATCATGAATGGTATTTATTGAGTGCTTACTGTGTACAGAGTACTGTAGTAAATGCATGGGAGAGAATCAGTACAACTGAGTTCGCAGACACATTCATAGCTTACAGTGAGCTTATATTCTAGATGGGGAAGGAGATATTAACAACAACAAATGATTTATAATGCATAATTTAATAATGTGTAATATAAGTGCTGTGGGGTTGAGAGTGGGGGATTATCAAATGATTCAAATGTATAAATGTTACAGAAGGTAGAGGGAGTAGGGTAAAAGAGGGCTTAATTGGAGAAGGTCTCTTGGAAGAAATGCTACTCTAATAAGGCTTTGAAGGTGGGTAGGGTGGTGGCCTGCTGTAAATGGAGAGAGAAGGAGTTCCAGGCTTAGGGAAAAACATATTGTAAGGGTCAGTGTCGAGAGATAAGGGCATAGTTAGAAAATTAGCACTAAGGATCAAAGTAGGAGATGAGAAGTGGTGAGCTGATTGAGTACTTTAAAGCCAATGGTAAGGAGCTACTGTTTGATGCAACATGGATGGGCAACTGTCCCGAGGTGACCCTGGGTTCCAGCCATCTCAAGGTCAAATACTGTCTCATGACCACCTGAGCCAGCAGGCGGAACTCGGAAGTGAGGGTGGGATACTGCTCCCACAACCAAAACTGCTAGATTGACAGCCCAAGCTGGGAATACAGAAGGTGTCCCTTGCCCCCATGCCAATAAAATTAGGTATGGAGGAGGGGGGAGGGCAAAGATTGGATAGACTGAGGCCAGAAGCTGGAATGGCCTAGGAGCCTCTGACTTTCAGGGTCAGAACACCAGGAAACGCAGCAGCAGGAGGAGCAGCCGCTGCAGCAGCAGCAGCCCACGTGTCTCTCTCTGCCCAGAAGGCCAGACGCCTGCTCTGCAACCAGAACCAACACACTGAGGAAAGGGCCGCGGGACAGGTGAGTGTCTCATGGGTGGGACCCTGGTACCCTGCTTTTGATGGGAATCATAAGTGGATTCCTCCCATGTAGGGAGAGCACATGGTGAGAGCTAGCCGCCCACCACGTGTGCGGGTAATGTAATGAATTCTTCCCATGTGGGAAAGTAGGTGGATTCTTCCCGAGTGGGAAGTGCACATGGGTGAGAGCTAGCCACCTCACCCACACACGATTAACGTATGATTGTGTTCCTCCCGTGTACGGAAGCTCTTATATTACTAATTGATTATATTCCTCCGAAAGGGAAGTTCAATCCATTGCGCCTAAACAATTACATAAGTTCAATTCGCCTCGTGGAATAAATTTTATATAAAACTCAGGCTTTCCATTCCCGGCTTCTCTCTCTCCCGCCTCACCGATCACTGAACAAACCCGTCCCCGGATGATGGGTGACAGCAACCACTGAGGAGTGGGAAGAATGGACTGAATGTTATTTTGGAAAAATGATCTGTGCAGCAGAATTAAGTATGGACTGGAGTTGGGAGAGACAGGAGGCAAGGAGGTCAGCGAGGAGGCTCATGTAGTAGTCAAGTTGGAATAGGATAAGTGCGTGGCTCGATGTGGGTAATAGATTGGATGGAGAGTAAAGGGAGATTGTAGCAATACTGTGAAGATATAACCAACCAGATTTGTGACAGATTGAATATGAAGGTTGTAGGAGAGAGCTGAGTTGGGGACAAGGCATTTAGTTTGCTAACAAATTTGTTTGGGGTCCTATCAATTCTACTAACCGCCATGTGAAAGGTTAGAACTATTATCAAATATGATACCTGGCTCTGCCAGAAATATGACACATTCTGACCCCAGTTTGTTACCCAATACCAACACGTGTCCTTGCTGGTCTGGACAAAGGCCCCAGTGCTCCCCGATCTGAGAGTCATCTCTGCCTCTGTCCACTGCTGGGCCCAAGGGATTTATTTTTTGTCATTTGTTTAAAATATAAAGGAAACTGATGTAAGACTTCTTACACATGCTTTCCTGCTTTCCATGCCCTGGGTTGAAGAGGGGGGAGTTGGACCTCGGGCAGCATAAAAATCCTCTCAAGTTGTTGGTAAAGACCACTTCGGATTGGGTTGTTTTCCTGCTCTTAGGGAAGGGAAAAAGACCCCTCCTCCCACCCTGCCAGAGTGGTTTCTCTATATCCTGGTTCAGCAGTGGAAACTGTGTGCATTTCCATCTCTCTTCATCCACCCACAGAGCCAAGTGGTGATGATGCAAGCAACAGCAGCTGCCTGCCATCAGCCAGGAGCACTGTAGCTCCCTCCCCTCTTGCAGTCCACTTGCAGTAGTGAAGGTGGGAATAATGGTAATTCCCTGTAATAAGTTAGTAGAGCCCCTAGCTGTTATATTGTACTCTCCCAAGCACTTAGTACTGTGCTGTGCACACAGTAAGTGCTCAATAAATATGGCTGATTGGCTGACTGACTGGCTGAAGTGGCCCATATGCAGTTCCTCCTGCTGTGGGGATTAGCTCCAGGTTCACACACACTCACATGTTCAGTCAGCACAAACCCTCCCAAGGAGCTTGGAGAGCCCCAGCTGCAGTGACCTAGATTGGGGTCACTCCTACTATGGGGATTAGCTCCAGGTTCCCACACACATAAACCCAGGCAGCACAAACTCTTCCTAGGAGCTGGGAGAGCCCCTGGTTTGCAGTGGCCCTGACTAAGATCTCCTCTGCCACAGGAGTCAGCTCAAGCATTTGCTTGGACAGTGCAATGACTTGGGAGAGCCTTGGCTAGGGTAATCCAGATTCGGGTCCCCCTTGCCATGGGACTCAGCTCCAGGTTGACTTTGGTTTCAAAGAATCTGTACGTGTCTGCCATCACCTTGGGTACCTTCCTCCCGAGCTTCATGGAACGTCCTGTCTCCATCTTCCCTAGTGCCACCCCCAGCTCAGAAGGTTAGATGACCTAGTAATTTAAACTATGAGATGATCAATCTTTAGTCATTGAAAAGTGTATATTTATCCTATTATCTTGAAAGATTTCACCTGAATACCATTTTGTAGGGCAAAGTGTGCCAACCTGTTGTGGAACCATCAAGAGGTATATTGATGTAAAGGCAAGCTACATGCTATCTATAAAGCTGAACTTGATAAAGACTGTCATCTAGTTAGTCATAAAGATGTAAACTGTACAGAAAAAAATAAAAAGGGAATTTAAGGAAAGAAATAGGAGGAAATAAACCTATTGAATGAGTATATTCATTTCTGATAATAGAGAAAAAAAGCCCACAATGTGTATTTGTATCAAATAAATATGAATAAGTATTACTTTTCTGTCACTTGTTTCTCACCACTCTAGTCCATACTTTACTCAGATGATCAGATTTTTCAAAAAAATTTCAGTCCATGTCTTCCCACTCCTCAAGACACTCCACCTCTGCGTCATACAGAAACTCTGTATCATTGGCTTTAAAGTACTTAATCATCTAGCCCCCCTCCTGTTTTATCTCTCTAATTTCCTACTTCAGTCCAGCCCTCACACTTCACTTCCTTAGTGCCAGCTTGTTCACTGTGCTCTCATCTCATTTATGTTGCTGCTGACCCCTTTCCCACATCATCCCTCTGATTTGGAACTCCTTCTGCCTCCATTTATGCCAGACCACTACTCTCTCCTCTTTCAAAGTCTCATTAAATTTACATCTTCTCAAAAAGCCCATCCCTGATTCACTCATTCATTCATTAAATCGTATTCAAGCACTGTACTAAGCGCTTGAATGCGCTTAGTACAGTGTACTGTACTTGTCTCGGCAACAGAGACAATCCCTACCCAACAATGAGCTCACAGTCTAGGAGTGGGGAGACAGACAAAAAAACAAAGCAAGTAGGCATCAACAGCATCAAAATAGATAAATATATATCAATATAAATAAATAGAATTATACATATACATCATTCAAAATAAATGGAATAATCTATTTATTATTAGGGATAGAGCAGACGGAGGGAGTCAGGGCGATGGGGAGGTGAGGAGGAGCAGAGGAAAAGAGGGAATTAGTTTGGGAAGGCCTCCTGGAGGAGGTGAGCTTTCAGTAGGGCTTTGAAAGGGGGAAGTGTGCTAGTGTGGCAGATGTGAAGAGGGAGGTTATTCCAGGCCAGAGGTAGGATATGGTCCAGGGGTCAGCAGTGGGACAGGTGAGATCGAGGCACAGTGAGAAGCTTAGCACCAAAGGAGCGTAGTGTGTGGGCTGGGATGTTGGCGATGTTGTGAAGGTGAGACTGGCAGGATTTGGTGACGGATTACTGCCCAGGGCTTAGAACAGTGCTTTGCACATAACGCTTAACAAATGCCATTTTCATTATTATTTTATGTGTGGGATGAATGAGAGAGTGGAGGCAAGGATGATACGATAGTTGCGGGCTTGTGAGATGGGAAGGATGGTAGTGTCGTCCAGAGTGACAGGAATGTGAGGGAGAGGACAGGGTTTGGGAGGGAAGATAAGGAGCTCAGTCTTAGACATGTTGAGCTTTAGGTGGTGGGCAGACATCCAGGTGGAGATGTCCTGAAGGCAGGAGGATATATGAGCCTGGAGGGAGGGAGAGAGAACAGGGGAGGAGATATAGATCCTCTCCCCCCACTATCCCCCAGCCACATGCATCATACAGCTGAGATGCTAGTGGTTACAACTTTGAGGAAAGGAAAGGGAGGAAGCTCTTTCAAGCCATGAAACTGAGGAGGAAGAAGCCTAAAACCCTAAAGCCCCATGAGGCACAGTGGGGTGAGGAGAAGGAGTCACAGCTGCTGATCCCCCCGCCCTCCAGCACAAGTCAATCATCTGGTGCTGTGTGTAGAGCCCCTCCTATTCCCATTCCCTTCTACATTGTCTCTGCATTTGGATTTGTACTCTTTAATCAACAGCCCATACACAACACCAGAGAAAGTATGCATATATCAATAATTAATTTATTTATATTAATGTCTGTCTCCATTTCTAAGCTGGAAACTCCTTGTGGGCAGGGGATATGACCACCAACTCTGCGGTACTGTACTCTCCCAAATGCTTAGTAGCATACTATGTACACTATGATTGATTGGTTGATTGAAGTACATATAATAATAAAAGTATTCGCTAAGTGCTTACTATATGCCAAGCACTGCTCTAAGCACTGGGGTAGATACAAGGTAATCAGGTTGTCCCATGTGGGGTTCACAGTCTTAAACCCCATTTTACAGATGAGGTAACTGAGGCACAGAGAAGTTAAGTGACTTGCCCAAAGTCAAACAGCTGACAAGTGGTGGAGCTGGGATTAGAACCCAAGACCTCCAACATCCAAGTCCATGCTCTTTCCATTAAGCCACATTCAGCATGAGGCTCTTATGACACTCTTTCATGATTGTGTCAATGAATTTAATTGTCACTACTCTGCCTACTTCCACCACCCCAGTGGGAAGAAGTAAAACACTCATACCATGAGACCACTATAAAACTTGCAGCATTGCCCAGTGGACAGAGTATGAGTTTAGACTCAGAAGGACCTAAGTTCTAATTCCGACCCCACCACTTGTCTGCTGAGTGATCTTGGGCTAATCAACTAACTTCTCTGTGCCTCAGTTACCCTATCTTTAATGGGAATTAATACTGTGAGCCCAGTGTGGTACATGGACTTTGTCCAACCTGATTAGTTTGTACCCCAGTGCTGAGTACAGTGCCTGGCACATAGTAAGCACTTAGCAAATGCCATAAAAAAGATGAAAAAGAGACTGATGACTGCACTATTGTTTGTTGTGGCTGTGGTTACATCCTAAATTCTGAGCCCCAAGTAACCTGAAATTCTATTCATCTAGCCACAGCACCCTTCTGATTTTATTTTTGCTTTGTCTATATCTGTGTTATATTTTAATATTTAATCATTCCTGATATATCTGTCTCCACTTATATTCTTAGACTGTTAGTACCACTAGGTACAGGAGGGATCATATCTAATCTGTTTTGTTTTTTTGTCTGTCTCTGCCTTCTAGACTGTGAGCCCGTTGTTGGGTAGGGACCCTCTCTATTATGTTGCCAATTTGTACTTCCCAAGCGCTTAGTACAGTGCTCTGCACACAGTAAATATGATTGAATAATAATAAATATGATTGAATGAATGAATGATTTATGCCTATATATTTTTTCCCAGTGCTTAGTACAGTGCTTTACACACAGTAAGCACTTAATACTTGATAATACTTGATGCTATTACTACCATTACTACCATCTTGACTCAAATATTTCCCTCCAACTACCCATAAATCTTTGAAATATTTTGGTTAATGTTAATAGAATGATTAAACTCAATGTGAGCATGTTTGTTCTCTATTTCAATTACAAAATTGCAGTGGTCTAATGTTACATTGGCAAAGAATGCCTTTCAGCTGATGCAAAATACTTTGAAAAGCTATTATCTGCACATAAAAATCTAATTCATAACATTTTATTATTGACATTATTGCATTATTATTGTGATCCAGTAATTATGGTCATTGCATTTCTTTTCACTTAATACATTATTTCAGTCATACCTTTGTACCAGGGAAAAAAGTTTTTCCTATGGGAAACTATCCTTAGTTTAGTGTTCATTTACTTAACACTTTATTTTCATGGAATTAGTTAAGAGCTCTGATCGGACAGTCCTGTGTGAATAAAGAAGAGATGAGACTTTGCCCAGGTCATAATAGTTACCTGCACATTAAGAGAGGCCAGTGAGAGGGCAAAAGGATCAGTAGATAAAACCCTATAATAGAAAACTGTGAAACCCGTCAAAACTATGTATTGCCTTAAAATAGACAATAGGTGTTAGTGTATCAGGAAGAATTGAAAGTTTGGTGAAAAGTAGAACTTGACTAGTTTGGATAGGATGGAAACACTTCTATGGTTTCCAATTGTGGCTGCTCTGGAATGTGCCTGCTGTGGAATCTTGGGCAAATCACAACTTCTCTGAATTTCAGTTTCCTCATCTGTAAAGTGGGGATTAAATACCCATTCTCCCTCCAGATTAGACCATGGGCCCTATGTAGGATAGGGACTGTATCTCACCTGATTATCTTGTATCTACCCCAATACATAGTACATTGTGTAGCAAATAGCATACACTTGAGAAATATATTGTTATTATCATCATTATTATTATTACATTCTAATTATAGAATAGTTACACCTTTCCAGAAATTACTAGATGAATAGCACTATAACATCAAATGTGATCAGAACATTCAAATTGCATGTATTCTCAAAGGCACAATATATAATCTAAGACTATGTTGATTGGACACAATAATAATAATAATGATGGTATTTGTTAAGCACTTACTATGTGCAAAGCACTGTTTTAAGCACTGGGGGGATGCAAGGTGATCAGGTTGTCCCACGGGAGGCACAGTTTTAATCCCCATTTTACAGATGAGGGAACTGAGGCACAGAGAAGTTAAGTGACTTGCCCAAAGTCAAACAGCTGACAAGTGGTGGAGCTGGGATTAGAACCCAAGACCTCCAACATCCAAGTCCATGCTCTTTCCATTAAGCCACATTCAGCATGAGGCTCTTATGACACTCTTTCATGATTGTGTCAATGAATTTAATTGTCACTACTCTGCCTACTTCCACCACCCCAGTGGGAAGAAGTAAAACACTCATACCATGAGACCACTATAAAACTTGCAGCATTGCCCAGTGGACAGAGTATGAGTTTAGACTCAGAAGGACCTAAGTTCTAATTCCGACCCCACCACTTGTCTGCTGAGTGATCTTGGGCTAATCAACTAACTTCTCTGTGCCTCAGTTACCCTATCTTTAATGGGAATTAATACTGTGAGCCCAGTGTGGTACATGGACTTTGTCCAACCTGATTAGTTTGTACCCCAGTGCTGAGTACAGTGCCTGGCACATAGTAAGCACTTAGCAAATGCCATAAAAAAGATGAAAAAGAGACTGATGACTGCACTATTGTTTGTTGTGGCTGTGGTTACATCCTAAATTCTGAGCCCCAAGTAACCTGAAATTCTATTCATCTAGCCACAGCACCCTTCTGATTTTATTTTTGCTTTGTCTATATCTGTGTTATATTTTAATATTTAATCATTCCTGATATATCTGTCTCCACTTATATTCTTAGACTGTTAGTACCACTAGGTACAGGAGGGATCATATCTAATCTGTTTTGTTTTTTTGTCTGTCTCTGCCTTCTAGACTGTGAGCCCGTTGTTGGGTAGGGACCCTCTCTATTATGTTGCCAATTTGTACTTCCCAAGCGCTTAGTACAGTGCTCTGCACACAGTAAATATGATTGAATAATAATAAATATGATTGAATGAATGAATGATTTATGCCTATATATTTTTTCCCAGTGCTTAGTACAGTGCTTTACACACAGTAAGCACTTAATACTTGATAATACTTGATGCTATTACTACCATTACTACCATCTTGACTCAAATATTTCCCTCCAACTACCCATAAATCTTTGAAATATTTTGGTTAATGTTAATAGAATGATTAAACTCAATGTGAGCATGTTTGTTCTCTATTTCAATTACAAAATTGCAGTGGTCTAATGTTACATTGGCAAAGAATGCCTTTCAGCTGATGCAAAATACTTTGAAAAGCTATTATCTGCACATAAAAATCTAATTCATAACATTTTATTATTGACATTATTGCATTATTATTGTGATCCAGTAATTATGGTCATTGCATTTCTTTTCACTTAATACATTATTTCAGTCATACCTTTGTACCAGGGAAAAAAGTTTTTCCTATGGGAAACTATCCTTAGTTTAGTGTTCATTTACTTAACACTTTATTTTCATGGAATTAGTTAAGAGCTCTGATCGGACAGTCCTGTGTGAATAAAGAAGAGATGAGACTTTGCCCAGGTCATAATAGTTACCTGCACATTAAGAGAGGCCAGTGAGAGGGCAAAAGGATCAGTAGATAAAACCCTATAATAGAAAACTGTGAAACCCGTCAAAACTATGTATTGCCTTAAAATAGACAATAGGTGTTAGTGTATCAGGAAGAATTGAAAGTTTGGTGAAAAGTAGAACTTGACTAGTTTGGATAGGATGGAAACACTTCTATGGTTTCCAATTGTGGCTGCTCTGGAATGTGCCTGCTGTGGAATCTTGGGCAAATCACAACTTCTCTGAATTTCAGTTTCCTCATCTGTAAAGTGGGGATTAAATACCCATTCTCCCTCCAGATTAGACCATGGGCCCTATGTAGGATAGGGACTGTATCTCACCTGATTATCTTGTATCTACCCCAATACATAGTACATTGTGTAGCAAATAGCATACACTTGAGAAATATATTGTTATTATCATCATTATTATTATTACATTCTAATTATAGAATAGTTACACCTTTCCAGAAATTACTAGATGAATAGCACTATAACATCAAATGTGATCAGAACATTCAAATTGCATGTATTCTCAAAGGCACAATATATAATCTAAGACTATGTTGATTGGACACAATAATAATAATAATGATGGTATTTGTTAAGCACTTACTATGTGCAAAGCACTGTTTTAAGCACTGGGGGGATGCAAGGTGATCAGGTTGTCCCACGGGAGGCACAGTTTTAATCCCCATTTTACAGATGAGGGAACTGAGGCACAGAGAAGTTAAGTGACTTGCCCAAAGTCACACAGCTGACAATTGGTGGAGCCGGGATTTGAACCCCTGGCCTCTGACTCCACAACTAAGCGCTACTAAATTGAAGAAATTGGGTAAATTTGGGGGTGGGAGGTGCTCAGGGGTTTTTATCTCAATTTTAACAAGAAATGATAATATCAGGTAGAGTCAGGAGGAGGCAACCCTAGGAGATTTAGGAGTAAGATAAAGTTCTGGAAAATCAGCCAAAGCAGAGGACATAGAAGTCAATGAGGGAGGAGAAGAAACACTATTGTGAGGAAGAGAGGTCAGAGTTACTGCAAAAAAGATTGGATTTGATTTGTTTCATCAGACTCCAAGGGATGGTTTGTTCTCAGTGAAGACCAATACTTCCTTCTGGGTCTAGCCTGCCACCCCAGTGCTTTTCTATCTGAATTCTTGGAAGTCCTAATAAGGGATGAGGAGATCAGAATGTTAATTTTTCTGGTGAACAAGTGCCTCTAAGCAATAATTGTGGGCTAACTTGGAAATATGCACAAGCATGATCTCTAATCACAAAAAGAACTGCATGAACTTGCTTTTTTTGTTAGTTAAACCATACTGAATTACAACACCAACGAGTAGCAGCCAACTCTCCTAACATTAAGTAGCTAATGTTGTCCAATATCATTCCATTTGGACAAGGAATGTATTTACCAACTCTATTGTATTGTAGTCTCCCATCAAAACCAGTTACTCATCAGAGAATTAGCAAAACTCACCAAAACTCTACGAAATATCTGGGTCCTTGTATTTGATGTCCTAAAAAGTGTCAGCAATTCAAGTCATAGTTATAGTTCTAAGATATATTTTGATCTAACTTGGTAATTTTAGGAATGCCCAGATTTAGTTAGGCTTGGCTGGGTCTCTAAAGACCTCCAGTTCATCCGGTCCCAAAACAGCAGATCAAGAACCTCTGTTTAATAAATCCCACACCTCTATTGCTGTCATAATAATAATAATGGTATATATTAAGCCTTTACTATGTGCCAAGCACTGTGCTAAGAACTGGGGTGGATACAAGCAAATTGGGTTGGACACAGTCCCTGTCCACATGGGGCTCAGTCTCAGTCATCATCCCTCCCCCCCACCCCACCACAATCTGAATTGCAGGCATATTCCCAGAGTCAAGAGGGTGATCAGAGATTAACCTACTACCTTTTTTCTCTAGGGACTAATTACAGTGTCCTATAACTCTTCCTGTCATGCACAGATTCCATTAGGCTGGTGGACATCCGGGTGGCTGCCCGGATTATCTTTGTCTGCCCGGATTATCTTTGTCCAGAAACGCTCTGAGCATATTACTCCCCTCCTCAAAAATCTCCAGTGGCTACCAATCAATCTGCGCATCAGGCAGAAACTCCTCACCCTGGGCTTCAAGGCTCTCCATCACCTCGCCCCCTCCTACCTCACCTCCCTTCTCTCCTTCTACTGCCCAGCCCGCAACCTCCGCTCCTCTGCCGCTAATCTCCTCACTGTACCTCGTTCTCGCCTGTCCCGCCGTCGACCCCCGGCCCACGTCCTCCCCCGGGCCTGGAATGCCCTCCCTCTGCCCCTCCGCCAAGCTAGCTCTCTTCCTCCCTTCAAGGCCCTGCTGAGAGCTCACCTCCTCCAGGAGGCCTTCCCAGACTGAGCCCTTTCCTTCCTCTCCCCCTCGCCCCCCTCTCCATCCCCCCATCTTACCTCCTTCCCTTCCCCACAGCACCTGTATATATGTATATATGGTTGTACATATTTATTACTCATTTATTTATTTATTTATTTATTTTACTTGTACATTTCTATCCTATTTATTTTATTTTGTTGGTATGTTTGGTTCTGTTCTCTGTCTCCCCCTTTTAGACTGTGAGCCCACTGTTGGGTAGGGACTGTCTCTATGTGTTGCCAATTTGTACTTCCCAAGCACTTAGTACAGTGCTCTGCACATAGTAAGCGCTCAATAAATACGATTGATTGATTGATTGATTGATTGATTGGACATGAAGTACCTGAGAGCAATCTGTGACAATGGGCATTAGTGGTAACAGTGGTGCTGGTGGCTAAGGTTGCATCTGCTGTGATTTTTCTCTTTTGAACCCATAACGGCTCTAGACTGACTCCTTGATATTTTTGCAAACTTGGCATTTCCTTGACTCTTCCTTGTTCTTCAACCTGCATATTTCAAAAGTTACCAAATCCCTTAGTCTGATCCTCATAACATTTCTGGAATCTGCCCCTTCCTTTTCACCAAAGTGCTGATTCAGCCTCCTCACTGACCTCCCTGCCTTCAGTGTTGCATTCTATACTTTACTCTGTTCCCAACTTCTGATGGCCTCTTATTCATCCTCACATTACCATCACCTTCCTCTTTCCTATATATCCTTGCTCTTCTCTTACCAGACCACATACTTTGGTCCTCTAGTATCAACCTATTCACTGTTCCCTCTCTGTCATCTCTCTCACTGCCAACCCCTTGCTTATGGTCTCTTTCCTGTCTGGAACTCTTTCCCCTTTCACGCCCATCAGTCCACTACTCTCTGCAAATTCAAAATCCTACCTAAGCCATAACCCCTCCAGTACTGATCTCATCTCCCCATTCTATTTCCTCCTATTGTAACACCTTTGAACCTGAATCCCTAAACCCGAAACACTCATAAACCAGTAGTATTTCTTGAATGCAGAGCTTACAATCTAGTGAGTATTTATGATACCTCCGCAACGTTAATCTATGTACCTACCTTTATATACAGTTGCTTCTTCACTCTGTTATTTTATTTTCTGTGTCTTCATTCATTCATTCAATCGTATTTACTGAGCACTTACTGCATGCATAGCACTGTACTAAGTGCTTGGAAAGTACAATTTGGCAATAAATAGAGACAATCCCTACCCAACAATGGGCTCACAGGTATAGAAGGGGGGGACAGACAACAAAACAAAAAAAACAAAAAAACAACAAGTAGACAGGCATCAATAGCATCAATATAAATAAATAGAATTATAGATATAAACACATTATCAACAAAGCAACAGTGCTTTGCACATAGTAAGCACTTAACAAATGCCATTATTATTATTATTATTATTATTATTATCATTAAATAGAATAATATATATATATTATTAAATAGAATTATATATATATATATATATATACACACACAAGTGCTATGGGGAGGGGGGGCAGGTAAAGCAGAGGGAGGGAGTTGGGTGATGGGGAGGGGAAGAGGACCAGAGGAAAAAGGGTGCTCAGTTTGGGAAGGCCTCCTGGAGGAGGTGAACTTGAGGGGAAGAATCATGTTCAATTACAGTATTGTACTCTCCCAAGTACTTAAAAAATGTTCTGTATTTAATAAACTCTTAGTAAGTGTCATTGATAGTAAATGTCACTATCACACCATGGCCAACTGTTATTCTTTGCAATTTTAAATGGTGGAAAAAGGGATCAGGTTTTACTACTGTACAGTGCTTTGGACACAGTAAGTGCTCAATAATATGATTGAATGAATGTTCCTAATGATGCAGAATGCATTATGGATTAGATAAATTAGGGAAGAGTAGGCTCTCCAAACCCTCATTATCTTTCACTAATCATGCCAATCCAGAAATGAATCACCATGTCACTAAGGAGCTCTGTTCAGGTTCTCCTCAAGCCAGAGCAGAGCTCATTCATGTCAGGCAAAGTCTGCCTCAGAAACAGCAGAAGATACTAAGATCTAAAAAAACCCCTTGTTATATGAACTCTTTATATTAAATAGTGTAAGGACTAAGGACTATAAGTGTCGTGTCTACCAACTCTGTCGGATTTATTTTCCCAAGCACTTAATACAGTGCTCTATACACAGGAAGCACTCAGCGAGTGCCATTTATTGATTGATTGATAAGTTGGTCCACACAAAGATTAATAAAATAATAGGTCTTATTACAATTAATATACTGAATTCCCAAACTGATTTTGACAGTTGAATATGAGGAAAGAGTTCATGCAGCATGCTTCTAGGAAACTCTGGTTTCTGAGGCTATTAAAGAGTTCCTTCCTGAAGTCAACTTTCTTGACAATTTGCAGATTTTCCAATGTTCATCATCATCACATCAGGTAATGTGATGATGGAGAAGCACATGGAGAAGCAGCGTTGCTCAATGGAAATAGCCTGGGCTTGAGAGCCAGAGGTCATGGGTTCAAATCCCGGCTCCACCATTTGTCAGCTGTGTGACTTTGGGCAAGTCACTTAACTTCTCTGTGCCTCAGTTACCTCACCTGTAAAATGGGGATGAAGACTGTGAGCCCCACATGGGACAATCTGATTATCTTGTATCCTCCCTAGCGCTTAGAACAGTACTCTGCACATAGTAAGCGCTTAACAAATGCCATCATTATTATTATAATTGCCCCTAAGTAGCTGACATTGCCAAGCAGACTTTTCTCACAGTGTTTTTCATAACACAGCCTAAACTTTGCATGGATCACTGGCACCCTATTTAATCTGCTAATTCTCCAACACCTTTAAAAGCTCTTGGAAAATGAATAATTTGAGGTGTTTGTACTGTTTGCAGAAAATACAGGCCCAATAAGAGGGCATCAAACTGAAGGGGCTTAGAGGATGTGGTAAAATCCTGAGGAGAAGGACAGTGAGATGGGGAGGACAATAGAGAGAGAAGTGGGAAAGGCTTATTTATTCATTTATTGTACTAATTAGATTAGCCCATGCCCTGCAAATTAGGTTCATCTTTTTGTTTTCACTCACTCTCTCCTCCATAAAAATACCACCTGCCAAGTTGAAAAGTATTTACAGATGTACAATAAAATCAGCATCCTCACTAAATTTGTTAGCAGATGCTGAACTATTCCGGAATTAACTGATTCTCTGTGGTAACTTGTAGCAATTAAATGTGTGGCAGTTTTCTGAAGTGTTGAAAGATCTAATTTTTTATTTGCATAATTATTTGTTCTAGTTAGATGGTACTTTAAAATCAAACGTTACACAAACAGTGTAACGGAAATAAAAAACCACTAAATAAATAAGCAGCTGAAGTGCATCTAGTTATAACTATTTATGAACTTCGTAAAACTAAGTTTTCAAATAATTCAAAATTAAAAGATTTTGAAAGTTTAATCTAGGCTCAGTAGCCACATCATAAATTCCAAAGTAATGAAAAAAATGTCAGCAGGTCTGAATCTCACGACTGAAACAAATCAGCTATCAGGATCATAACATATCACCCCACTCTTTTCAGCTTTCAAGTTTTCTTTTCAATCTTATTTATTTCTTCGCAACAATGACCCACCCATATAAATTAGACAGTTTACCATTCAATCAACTTGATTCACCACTGATACTTGTACAGAAGTTTTTTTCCATAAATTTGTAACACTCTGTAGCAGGCATGACATAGGCAGAAAGAATTCTTTTCTCCTCATCAACAGATGCATGACAGTAGAAGGAACAGAAACGGAAACAGGATTCTACAAATTCCTCTAAATTGCTACTGTTCCTTCTGGGCTCTGTATGCCTTAAGCCTCTTGGAACTTTTACCACCATCATGCTTCAAAATAGGATCTTACTTATCTTATGGCTTCCTGGAACTGGGAGTGCAGATATGACAGTCCTTCCAAGAATAGCTCAAGATGTCTGTGGTTCAAGTAAACCATCAGAGGAATTTGCTAGCAAAGCTGAGGCATAACCACAACCTCCCTCCAAGGAGATCCAGGTCTACCATTCCATAAGGTCAGGAAATTCACCCTACATTTCGCTAAGATGTCTGAGAAAATTTACTGAGCTTTCTCCTAAGAAGGCGTCTTTTGAGAAGTAGTTTGGCCTAGTGGACAAGAGTATGGCACTGGGAGTCAGAAGGACTTGAGTTCTAATCCTGACTCAGCTACTTGTCTGCAGTATGTCCCTGGGCAAGTCACAACTTCTCTGTGCATCGGTTACCTCATCTGCAAAATGGGCATGTCCTAAGGTGAACCTGGGGTACCCACCATCTCAAGGTCAAATGCTATCTCATGACTGCCCGAGCCAGAAAGGTGGAACTTGGAAGTGTGGGGGGGTTACCGCCCCCCACCCCCACCCCATGACCCAAACTGCTGGATTGGCAGCCCAAGCCAGAAATACAGATGGTGTCCCTTCCTTGCCCCCTGACAATCAAATTAGATGGGAGAGAGGGGGACAAGGTGGGGATTGGATAAACTGAGGCCAGAAGTTGGAATGGCCTAGTAGCACAGGTAATAAATACCTGCGTCCTCTGACTTTCTGTGCAGCAGATTGTGACTTGCAGCAACAGGCTGCAGGTCACCTCTGTTCAGAGCATGAGAAGCCCACCCTGCCTGCACCAAATGAGGAGCCGTGGGGTCTCGTCCCGCTGAACACTCGGGGGACTGGAAGCCAGGTGCTTTGCCATGGGTGTGTAATGCATAAGTGGATTCCTCCCATGTGGGAAGTGCACATGAGGCTGGAAGCTAGGTGTTTCACCATGGGTGTATAACTCAGAAATAGATTCCTCTCGCGTGGGAAGCACTGGTGGGTGGGAGGAAGCCACCTCACCACGTGTGAACAAACCCTAGGTGAATTCTGCCTGTGTGAGACCTGGGGGTTTTGCCACGCGTGAGTAACACAGAAGTATATTCCTCCCAATAGGGAAGCTCCAATATCATTAAATAAATATATTCCTCCCTAAATGGAGGTTCAATTTGCCACATCCGAAATAATCAAGTAATTCAATTTGCTGCGTCCAAAGTAATCAAATAATTCAATTTGCCTTGCAGAGTACATTTTGTATTAAACTCATCCTTTCTGTCCTGGGTATCTGTCTCTCCATCTGTCGTGTGTCTGTCTGTCTGTCTGTCTGTCTGTCTGTCTCTCTCTCTCTCTCTCCATGCTGATTCCTGATCGAACCTGTCCCCGAACGTCAGAGGGTCAAGACTGTAAGTCCTACATGGAACGCACTGTGTTCAACCTTATTAACTTATATCTATTCCCGCAGTTAGTACAGTGCCAGGCATATAGTAAGAACTTAACAAATAGCATTTTTAAAAAAAGAGAAAAAAGAACATTTAAAATAGGAAAAAAATACGTTTCTTTTCAATTGACAAGTATAATCTTTCACTCCATTTGAAAATAAGCATGATTTCAACCTTCTCTATCATATATAAAAATCTTCTTTTAGTGTTATGAGAATACAACCAGTCATTCAAGAAACAACTTTCAAAACTCTTGGATGCTTTCAGCTATATGATCATACTTAAACTGATTGCCCCAAGCACTTCTTGCCCCTGGTGAACTTACTGCTGTGCCTAGTATGATTTTTATGAAACTGATGCCAGCCTTTTCATTACAAACCTTGCAAACTGCAAAGTGGATAATTCAATCTTCAGATAACTTCTCAAAATGATACCACTTCTATTGGCATGTAGTGACCAGAATATTTCTGCATTAAAAATGCCTTTGTCGGGAGAATTTTTATGTTTCCTTTTTCTTGGATATTGTAGATCATCTTCCCACCAGTATTGGCAGGTACTTTTTGAAAAAAAAATAGGCTCCTATAAATATAAAATGTTGTGCGATAATCACCTTAATTAACAATGTCATCATAAATATTAAAAAAATCCAAACAGTTATTTACCCAAACCATATCGAAGGACAAGACAAAATTTCATTTCTTCTCTTTAGTAATTGAAGCTGATTTAGGTTTGGACACTTCAGAAAAGAAAAGCATAAACGGCAAGGTATTGAAAACAAGTTCAATTTATAAAGTAGATTTATAAATCTACATAAAATTATTTGGAAATCTTTTGTCTGTTTCACTGTTTGCTTAAGGGCTTGGGGATTTCTAGAAATGGCAAATTAGAGGAAGTGAATGGAGGTGGTGGGAGGGGATTGTCCATTCCCACTGCTTAGCTTCTTACATAATTTGGCAAAATTTAACTCTGATATCTTAGTCTTTTTCAAAATTAATAGTTTTGCTTTTGAATTGTTAAAAATCACCAGTTTGTATCAAATTTCATTCATTCATTCATTCATTCATTCATTCAATCATATTTATTGAGCACTGAAGTGCAGAGCCAGAGCACTGTACTGAGCCCTTGGAAAGTACAATTCAGCAACAGAGACAATCCCTGTCCCCATCGGGCTTACAGTATAGGATGGGGGAGACAGAAATCAAAACAAGTAAACAGGCATCAATATAAATAAATAGAATTATAAATATGTACACAAATGCAGTAGGGCAGGGAGAGGTGGGTAAAGCAAAAGCAGCGAGCTAGGGTGACATGGAGGGGAGGGGGAGCTGAGGAGAAAGGGAGGCTTAGCCTGTGAAGGCCTCTTGGAGGAGGTGACCCTTCAGTAGGGCTTTAAAGGGTGGAAGTGTGATTGGCAGAATCAAGGAGGGACAGCATTCCAGGCCAGAGGTACAACGTGAGCCAGGGGTCGATGGCGGGACAGGTGAGAACAAGGCACAGTGAGGAGGTTAGTATGAGAGGAGCAGAGTGTGTTGGCTGAGATGTGGAACCAGAGATGGGAGGTGAGGTAAGAAGGGGCAAGATGATGGAGAGCTTTTAGACCAATAGTGAGGAATATTTGTTTGATACAGAGGTTGACAGGCAACTGTCACCCATCGCCCAGGGATGGGTTCCGTCAGGAATTGGAGCAGGGAGAGAGAGAGAGAGACAGAGACAGAGACAGAGACAGAGAGACAGAGAGACCGCGGATGGAAAGCCTGAGTTTTATATAAAATTTATTCCACGAGGTGAATTGAATTATTTGATTATTTAGATGCAGTGAACTGAACTTCCCTTTTGGGAGGAATATGATTATTTGGTGATATTAGAGCTTCCCTAACAGGAGGAATATGCTTGTATGTTATTCGTGGGTGGCATACCACCCAGGTCCCACCCAGGCAGAATTCATTTAGGGTTTGTTCGCATGTGTTGAGGCAGCTAGCTCTCACTCACAAGCATTTCCCACTCGGGAGGAATCCATTTATGTGTTACCCACCTGTGGTGAAGCCACTAGCTTCCACAGCATGGCTCAGTAGAAAGAGCACGGGCTTTGGAGTCAGAGGTCATGGGTTCAAATTCCGACTCCACCACTTGCCAGCTGTGTGACTTTGGGAAAGTGACTTAACTTATCTGTGCCTCAGTTACCTCATCTATAAAATGGGGATTGAGACTGTGAGCCCCCCGCGGGACAACCTGATCACCTTGTAACCTCCCCAGCGCTTAGAACAGTGCTTTGAATATAGTAAGTGTGTAATGAATGCTATCATTATTATTACTTCCCACTTAGGAAGAATCCATAATAATAATGATAATAATGATGGTATTCGTTAAGCACTTCCTAAGTGCCAAGCACTGTTTTACGCTCTGGGGCAGATACAGGGTAATCAGGTTGTCCGACGTGGGGCTCACAATCTTAATTCCCTCTTTACAGACGAGGTAACTGAGGCACAGAGAAGTTAAGTGACTTGTCCAAAGTCACACAGCTGACATAATAATGATGGCATTTATTAAGCGCTTACTATGTGCAAAGCACTGTTCTAAGCGCTGGAGAGGTTACAAGGTAATCAGGTTGTCCCACGGGGGCTCACAGTCTTCATCCCCATTTTGCAGGTGAGGGAACTGAGGCACAGAGAAGTGAAGTGACTTGCCCAAAGTTACCCAGCTGACAATTGGCGGAGCCAGGGTTTGAACCCACGATCTCTGACTTCAAAGCCCGGGCTCTTTCCATTGAGC
The DNA here is from genome assembly GCF_015852505.1 of Tachyglossus aculeatus. NCBI lineage: Eukaryota > Metazoa > Chordata > Mammalia > Monotremata > Tachyglossidae > Tachyglossus > Tachyglossus aculeatus. Next base: position 118,968,871 of record NC_052067.1, read on the forward strand.
CACGCTGCTTCTCATTTATGTGTTACATACCCATGGCAAAGCACCTGGCTTTGAACCACAAGGGTTCAGCGGGACAGGACACTCACCCATTCCACGGCTCCTCACTTGGTGCATGCAGAGAGGGCTTCTCACACTCTGAACAGAGGCGACCTGCAGCCAGCTGCTAGGCTGCAGGTGTTTATCACCTGTGCTCCTAGGCCATTCCAGCTTCCAGCCTCAGTTTATACAATCTCTGCCCTCCCTCCTTCCTCCATACCTAATTTGATTGGCATGGGGGTGAGGGGAATACCTCCTATATTCCCAGCTTGGGCTGTCAATCTGGCAGTTTTGGCTGTGGAGGCATTATCCCACCCTCACTTCCGAGTTCTACCTGCTAGCTCAGGAGGTCATGAAGTAGCATTTGACCTTGAGCTGGTCAGCACCCCAGAGTCACCTTGGGACAGCAACCAATGGAGATTTTTGAGGAGAGGGTGACATGCCCAGAATGTTTCTGTGGAAAGATAATCTGGGCAGCCGAGTGAAGTATGGATTCAAGTAGGGAGAGACAGGAGGTTGGGAGGTCAGAAAGGAGGCTGATGCAGTAATCAAGATGGGATAGGATGAGTGTCCAGCCCGCACCTTCCACTCCTCTGCCGCTAACCTCCTCACTGTGCCTCATTCTTGCCTGTCCCGCCATCAACCCCCAGCCCACATCCTCCCCCTGGCCTGCAATGTCCTCCCTCCGCACATCCACCAAGCTAGCTCTCTTCCTCCCTTCAAAGCCCTACTGAGAGCTCACCTCTTCCAGGAGGCCTTCCCAGACTGAGCCTCCTTTTTCTTCTCCTCCTCCCTATCCCCCTGCCCTATCTCTTTCCCCTCACCATAGCACCTGTATATATGTTTGCACCGATTTATTACTCTATTTATTTTACTTGTACATATATACTATTCTATTTATTTTGTTAATGATGAGCCCACTGTTGGGTAGGGACTGTCTCTATATGTTGCCAATTTGTACTTCCCAAGCGCTTAGTACAGTGCTCTGCACATAGTAAGCGCTCAATAAATACGATTGATGATGATGAGAAGCAGCATGGCTCAGTGGAAAGAGCCTGGACTTTGGAGTCGGAGGTCATGGGTTCAAATCCCCCCTCCATCACTTGTCAGCTGTGTGACTTTGGGCAAGTCACTTAACTTCTCTGGGCCTCAGTTACCTCATCTGTAAAATGGGGATTAAGCTGTGAGCCCCACATGGGACAACCTGATCACCTTGTAAACTCCCCAGAGCTTAAAACAGTGCTTTGCACATAGTAAGCACTTAATAAATGCCATTATTATTATTATTATTATCTAGCTTTACTTCTATTTATTCTGATGACTTGACACCTGTCCACATGTTTTGTTTTGTTGTCTGTCTCCCCCTTCTAGACTGTGAGCCCGTTGTTGGGTAGGGACCATCTTTACATGTTGCCAACTTGTACTTTCCAAGTGCTTAGAACAGTGCTCTGCACACAGTAAGTGTTCAATAAATACGATTGAATGAATGAATGATTATACTAACGTGGTAGTGATTTGGATGGAGAGGAAAGGGCAGGTCTTGGTGATGTTGTGAAGGTGAGACCAGCAGGTTTTGGTGATGGATTGGATATGTGGGCTGAATGAGAGGGTAGAGTCAAGGATGACACCATGTTGAGGGCTTGTGAGACGGGAAGGATGGATGTGCCAGCCACAATGATGAGAAAGTTTGGGAGAGGACAGGGTTTGGGAGGGAGGGAAGATAAGGAGCTCTGTTTTGGACATATTGAGTTTTAGGTGGCAGGAGGACATCCAAGTAGAGATGTCCTAAAGGCAGGAGGAGATGTGAGCCTGGAGGGAGGGAGAGAGAACAGGGGAGGAGATATAGATTTGGGTGTCATCCACATAGAGCTGAGAGTTGAAGTTTTGGGAGCAAATGAGTTCCCCAAAGGAGTGAGTGTAGATGGAGAATAATAAGGGGACCAAGAACTGATCCTTGAGGAACCCCTACAGTTAGGACATGGGAGGGGAGGAGGAGCCCGTGAAGGAGACTGAGAATGAATGGCCAGAGAGATAAGAGGAGAACCAGGAGAGGACGGAGTCGGATACCATGAGAAGCAGCGTGGCTCAGTGGAAAGAGCATGGACTTTGGAGTCAGAGGTCATGGGTTCAAATCCTGACTCTGCCAATTGTCAGCTATGTGACTTTGGGCAGGTCACTTAACTTCTCTGTGCCTCAGTTCCCTCATCTGTAAAATGAGGATTAAGACTGTGAGCCCCCTGTGGGACAACCTCATCACCTTGTAACCTCCCCAGTGCTTAGAACAGTGCTCTGCACATAGTAAGTGCTTAATAAATGCCATTATTATTATTATTATTATTATGTTGAGGAGAAAGGGATGGTCCACAATGTTAAGGGCAGCTGAGAGGTTGAGAAGGATTAGGATGGAGTAAGAGCTGTTGTATTTGGCAGGAAGGAGGTCATTGGTGACCTTTGAGAGGGTGGTTTCAGTGCAGCGGAGGGGGCAAAAGCCATATTGGAGGGGATCTAGGAGAGAGTTGAAGGAGAGGAATTTGAGGCAGCGAGTGTAGATGACTCACTCTAGGAATTTGGAAAGGACGGATGGGGGGAGATAGCAATAACTGGAGTGGGCTGTGGGGTCAAGTTTTTTAAGGTTTTTTAGGACGGGGGAGAAGTGGGCATGTTTGAAGGCAGAGGGGAAGAAGCCATTGGAGAGTGAGTGGTTGAAGATTGAAGTTAAGGAGGGGAAGAGGGAAGAGGCAAGAGGTTTTATAAATCTCCAGTGGCTACCAATCAATCTGCGCATCAGGCAGAAACTCCTCACCCTGGGCTTCAAGGCTCTCCATTACCTCGCCCCCTCCTACCTCACCTCCCTTCTCTCCTTCTACAGCCCACCCCGCACCCTCTGCTCCTCTGCCGCTAATCTCCTCACCGTACCTCGTTCTCGCCTGTCCCGCCATCGACCCCCGGCCCACGTCATCCCCCGGGCCTGGAATGCCCTCCCTCTGCCCATCCGCCAAGCTAGCTCTCTTCCTCCCTTCAAGGCCCTACTGAGAGCTCACCTCCTCCAGGAGGCCTTCCCAGACTGAGCCCCTTCCTTCCTCTCCCCCTCGTCCCCCTCTCCATCCCCCCATCTTACCTCCTTCCCTTCCCCACAGCACCTGTATATATGTATATATGTTTGTACATATTTGTTACTCTATTTATTTATTTATTTTACTTGTACATATCTATTCTATTTATTTTATTTTGTTAGTACGTTTGGTTTTGTTCTCTGTCTCCCCCTTTTAGACTGTGAGCCCACTGTTGGGTAGGGACTGTCTCTATATGTTGCCAACATGTACTTCCCAAGCGCTTAGTACAGTGCTCTGAACACAGTAAGCGCTCAATAAATGCGATTGATGATAAGGTGCGAAGGAATGAGGTCTGATGCACATGTGGAGGGGGTGGCACTTGACAGGAGGCAGGAGATCTCCTCTGAAGATACTGCTGGGAAGAATGGGAAAGTTGAAAAGGGAGCCAAGAAGAGGGGGATGGAGGAGTGGGAGGGGTGATTTTGGGGAGCTCAGACCTGATAGTGTCAATTTTCCTAATGAAATAGGTGACCAGAACATTAGGGGTGAAGAATGGGGTAGATGCAGGAACAGGGGACCTGAGCAGGAAGTTAAATATCCGGAACAACTGATGAGGGTGATGGGCATGGGTGTCAATAAGGGAAGAGAAATAGTTTTGCTGAGCAGAGGAGAGGGCAGAGTTAAGGCAAGAAAGGACAAACTTGAAGGGGACAAGCTTAGCCTGATCTTTAGATTTCTGCCAGCAATGTTCAGTGGCTCGAGCATAAGAGCAAAGGGGGCAGACAGTAGAGGTGATGCAGAGCTGTGGGTTAGTGGTGAAGGGATAGGGGAGCAAATTTCAAAAGTCATCAGCAAAGGGAGTTATGAAAGCAGGCCACTGTCATAGTTTAACGTACTCTACTACTCATGGTTATGAGCCCCAGAAGTGACATGGCCCTAGAAAAAATATGATTATCGTTATTATATGGATAATTAATAAATTGCCTTTTCTGTATCCCCTGAAATCTGTACTTCCTAAAATACAAAAAAAAACAAAGAAAATAACTGAAGTGAGGTTCTTTTCCTTTCTCTCCTCCATGCCTTGAGGGGAAAGTTCAGCTGTTTTCTTTACTGTCACTTCACCCAAATCTATCCAATCCTACTCGACCCTACAACCTAGTTTGTAATCACCACAATGCTACTGTAATCTTTGATCTTGTCTTCAAGACTATTCCAACTTAAATATATTGCACATTAATGTAAATAATATCCTAGATGCAACAATGTCATCGTTGTTGGTCTTACTTTTCATTTTATCTTCACATTTTGATTGCCATATCTTTGAACCATATTTATTCTTTAAATAATGACAATAATATTAATGATGGTATTTGTAAAGTACTTACTATGTGCTGAGCACTGTTCTAAGCGCTGGGATTGATACAAGGTTATCAGATTGTCCCACATGGGGCTCACAGTGCTAATCCCCATTTTACAGATAAGGCAACTGAAGCACAGAGAAGTTAAGTGACTTGCCCAAAGTCACACAGCTGGTAAGCGGCTGAGCCGGGATTAGTTCTAATCCCTGTCCTCTGACTCCCAAGCAAGTCTTAGAAGGATGCTACTCTGCACACTGAGAGTGCTCAGTTAATGAAAATCGTAATCATTAAAGCCATAAAACTGGAAAAGACTTTGAGGATGGTACTGGAACTATCTGCCTTTAGAAAGGTGAATTTAACCCATGAAGATGTAAAGCTAGCTCTCTTTCCTTATAAGTCTGTTTATGCTACTTCGGTGTTTTGTTCTCTGACAGTCAGAACTTTTTCCTTATCCAACTAAAATGTCCCCTACTTGAATTCAAGACTGTATCTTCTGAGAAAAAAATGATGACAGTCAAAAATCTAAGGAGACAGGGGGAAAAAATGAGGTTCTTCTGGCAGCAAAGGACATACTCTCCAGAGGACAGTAAGAATGTCAAAAGGAACAAAGACAAATGTAAATCCCATTCATTCTGTGTTTAGTGTGGTGAGCAAGAGTGACTCCATCTTGTAACACAAAAGCCATTTTCTAAGAGACTATTCTTTGAACCCATGGGCAACAAGGTCAAAGGAAGAATAAGAGGAGAAACTTTCTGCTGTTTTTGGAGAGATGATATAGAGAAGTACTTAGTTCTTATATAGTGATTTTAGAGTCAGTAGATACACCAGATAGAATTTCTAAAGGTAGTCATGAAAGTTTAATTCATCTACCAGGGGGAAATAGAATACTCAATTCACTGGGGAGAAACTATCTATTCAGTGAGGTAGATGGGGGTTCATAAGTGGTTAATATTATATGGGCCTAATCTAAGGAAATGTATGGATGGATCAACAGGAAAAAGGCCTCTGATATTCATTTTCTGATTAAATTATCAATTTTTTTTTGTGATGGGGATTTTAAGTCTAAATTCCTCCCAAGAGCCACCTGATTCAGTTTAGGAGCATCTGGACCTGGTCACCCTTCCCTGGGTCCTAAAGTCCTCTAGCTTTCTCATTCTTCTAAAACAGGTTTTTGGGGTATCCTACTCATTGCCCCCAAGTCACTGCACCCTAATCACTGCTTCCCCTCTACTGCTGAAACTCAAGCAACTTCTTGAAGGACTAGTCTAACAATCCGCTTCCAGATCTGGCTGTGTTCATCCAGGGTTGTTAACATTCATTCATTCATTCATTCAATCATATTTATTGAGCACTTACTGTGTGCAGAGCACTGTACCAAGTGCTGGGAAGTACAATTCAGCAACAGATAGAGACAATCCATACCCAACAATGGGCTCACAGTCTAGAAGGGGCAGAAAGACAACAAAACAAAACAAGTAGATGGTGTCAAGACCATTGAAATAGATAAATAGTACTAACATCTACATCTGAGGAACATAGATAGCTCACTCTCACCTCCAGTTGAATCAAGGGTACCATTCTTTCCTAATTTTTGTCTCTGGTTTGACTACATCTTCAGTGAGGGATAGGACAGAGTAACTCTTTTAGATTGCTCCTCCTTCTCCAAAGTGTAGAAGCCAGTGGAACTGGTTGTCACAGAAGGAAACACCTCCTACTACCCTAAAAACAGTAACAAACATATCCCAAACCTGGAATCATTTTTTTCCAAAGTGAATATAGATTATTCCTGCCCCAGTGTTCATTTTCACAGCTGCTCAACAGAACTACTGATAAGACACCCTTTAGGTTCATGTTTTCCATGAAAGGTCGTTCTCTTTAAAATGAATATGAATCTCTGAAGAATGTATGTCTGACAGAAAGGTGGGCTTCTTCCTTTATCCTCTGGTTAAAAATACAGTGAAAGCTTTGAGATGTGAAAGCTTTCAAATAACTTGGCAGTATGAACTGAAGGAAGAAACGTGGCAGAGAAGTCATTCCTATAAATGTCTTTATTATCTGAAAAGGCATCACAGCAATCAACTCTCTTTCTTAGCCCTTCCTGTCTGCCATGTAACTTTGCGAGTCACAACCTCTACCGACATTAGTTTTTTCATCTGTAAAATGGTGATAAGATTATGAGCCCCATGTGAAAGACTGGCTGTGTCCACTCTGAACAATCACTCAGTGTAGGCTAAATATTGAATGCTTACTGTGTGCAGAGTATTGCACTAAGCACTTGGAAGAGTACATACAATAAATTTGGTAGGCATAATTCTTGCCCTCATGGAGAGGATAGTCAGCCGGGCAGTCAGTCAGACAATTATATTTATTGAGCACTTACTGTGGGCAGAACATAGTACTAAGAGCTTGGGAAAGTACAATATAATGATAAACAGACACATTCCTGCCCACAATGAGCTTATAGACTAGAGGGATAGAGAGACATTAATATAAACAAATTATAGATATGTACATAAGTGATGTGTGGCTGGGAGGGGGAATGAACAAAAGGGTGGTGCAGAAGGAGTGGGGGAAGAGGAAAGGAGGGCTTAGTAAGGGAAGGCCTCTTGGAGGAGATGTGCCTTCAGTAAGACTGAAGGAGGGGAAAGTAATTGTCTCTTGGATATGAGAAGGGAGGCAATATACAGGATGTGGACAAGAGGTCAGCAGCAAGATAGATGAGATCATGGTACAGTGAGAAGGTTAGCACTGTAGGAGCAATGCATGCGGGTTGGGCTGTACTAAGAGAGTAGCAAGGTGAAGTAGGAGGGGAATTAGGTAATTGGGTGCTTTATAAACAATGGTGAGGAGTTTCTGTTTGATGCAGAGGTGGATGGGCAACCACTGGAGTTTCTGAGTGCGGAAACATGACCTGAACGTTTTTATAGAAAAATGATCTGGGCAGCAGAGTGAAGTATGGATTGGAGTAAGGAGAGACATGAGGGAGGTCATTCATTCATTCATTCATTCAGTTGTATTTATTAAGTGCTTACTGTGTAAAGAGGACTGTACTAAGCAATTAGAAATGAAAAATAGAACATAAAAACAGTGAAAATTCCTGCCCACAGTGAGCTCTGTCTAGAGCCGGGGGGTAAAGGGGGGTGGGGGGGAGACAGACATCAATACAAATAAATAAAATTAGAGATATAATCATAAATACTGTGGGGCTGTGAAGGGGGAAAAGAGCAAAGGGAGCAAGTTAGGATGATGCAGAAGGAAGTGGGAGATGAGGAAAAGAGGGGCTTAGTCTGGGAAGGCCTCTTGGAGGAGATGTGACTTCAATAGGGCTTTGAAGGGGGGAGAGTAACTGCCAGTCAGATTTGAGGAGGGAGGGCATTCCAGGACAGGAGACAGGATGTGAGCCTGGGGTTGGCAGTGAGGAAGGTGAGATCAGGTTAGAGTGAGAAGGTTAGCACCAGAGGAGCGAAGTATGCTGCAGGGTTGTAGAAGACGACATGCGAAGTGAGGTACGAGGGGGCAAGGTGATCGAGTGCTTTAAAGCCAATGGTGAGGAGTTATTGTTAGATACCGAGGTGGATAGGCAACCACTGGAGATTTTTGAGGATGTGGGGTGACATGTCCTGAGCATTTTTATAGAAAGATCATCAGGAAGTGGAGTGAAGTATGGATTGGAGTGGGGAGAGACAGGAGGTTGGGAGGCCAGCAAGGAGGCTAATACAGTAATCTAGGCTGGGTAGGATGAGTGATTGTATTAACTTGGTAGCAGTTTGGATGGAGAGGAAAGAAAAGATTTCAGCGATGTTGCAAAGGTGGGACTGACAGGATTTGATGACACCGAATATGTGAGTTGAATGAGAGAGAGGAGTCAAGGGTACAGGCTTGTGAGATGGAAAGGATGGTGATACCATCTTTACATCTATAGGAGAGTCAGGGGAGGACAGGGTTTGGGCGCAAAGATAAGGAGCTCTGCTTTGGACATGTTACGTTTGAGATTCATTCATTCATTCATTCATAGTGTTTATTCAGTGCTTACTGTGTGCAGAGCACGTACTAAGTGCTTGGAAAGTACAATTCAGTAATTAAGAGAGACATTCCGTGACCATACCTGGGTTACAGTCTAGAAGGGGGGTGAAAGACATCAAAACAAGTAAACAGGTATCAGTATAAATAAATAGAATATATATGCATACACACACACACACACACATAGACTGAGAGAGAGAGAGAAGCAGTGCGGTTCAGTGGAAAGAGTACGGACTTTGGAGTCAGAGGTCAGGGGTTCAAATCCAGGCTCTACCAATTGTCAGCTGTATGACTTTGGGCAAGTCACTTAACTTCTCTGTGCCTCAGTTACCTCATCTGTAAAATGGGGATTAAGACTGTGAGCTCCCAGTGGGACAACCTGATCACCTTGTAACCTCCCCAGTGCTTAAAACAGTGCTTTGCACATATAAGCGCTTAATAAATGCCATCATCATGATCATCATATATACACATCAAAACTAGAAAACAAGCATAGATATAAATAAATAGAATTATAGATATGTACATATATACACAAATGCTATGGTGTGGGAACAAAAGGGTAAAGCAAAGGGGGAGTGTTGGGGTGATACAGAGGGGAGGGGGAGCTGAGGAAAAGGTGGGCTTAGTCTTGTAACCTCTTGGAAGAGGTGAGCCTTTGAAAGGGGGAAGTGTGATTGTTTGGTGGATTTGAGGAGGGAGGGTGTTCCAGGCCAGAGGTAGGATGTGGGCCAGGGGTTGGCAGTAAGACATGTGAGATAGAGGCAAAGTGAGAAAATTAGCACCAGAGGAGTGGAGTGTGTGAGCTGGGGTGTAGAAGGAGAAAAGGGAGGTGAGGTAGGAGGGCGCAAGGTGATGGAGAGTTTTAAAGCCAACAGTGAGGAGTTTTCGTTTGATATGGAGGTGGATAGGCAACCACTGGAAATTTTTGAGGAGAGGGGATGACATATCCTGAACGTTTCTAAGAAAAATAATCTGGGCAGCGGAGCGAAGTATGGATTGAAGTGGGGAGTGGCAGGAGGTTGGGAAGTCAGAAAGGAGGCTGATGCAGTAATCCAGTCAAGATAGGATGAGTAAATGTACTAGCATCATTGTGGTTTGATGGAGAGAAAAGGGTGAACCTTGGTTATGTTGTGAAGGTGAAAGCGACAGGATTTGGTGACAGATTGGATATGTGGGGTGAATGAAAGAGAGGAGTCAAGGATGACACCAAGGTTATGGGCTTGGAAGATGTAAAGGATGGTTGTGCCATCTATGGTGATGGGAACACTTGGGAGAGGGCAGGGTTTGGGAGGGAAGATAAGGAGTTCTGTCTTGGACATGTTGATTTTGAGGTGGCAGAAGGACATCCATGTAGAGATGTCCTGAAATCAGGAGGAGATGGGAGCCTGGAGGGAGGGAAAGAGAACAGGGGAGGAGATGTAGATTTGGGTGTCATCCACATGAAGATGGTAGTTGAAGCCATGGGAGCAAATGAGTTCTCCAAAGGAATGAGTGTAGATGGAGAATAGACAAGGACCAAGAACTGAACCTGAGGGACCCCTACGGTTAGGGATTGGGAGGGGAGAGGGAGGAGAAGCCTGCGAAGGACTGAGAATGAGCAGCCAGAGAGATAAGAGGAGAATCAGAAGAGGACAGTCAGTGAAGCCAAGGTTGTAGAATGCATCAAGGAGAAGGGGATTGTCTACAGTGTCAAAAGCAGTTGCGAGGTCTAGTAGAATTGGGATGGAATAGGAGCCATTGGATTTGACAAGAAGGAGATCATTGGTGACCTCTGAGATGGTGGTTTTGGTGGAGTGAAGGGGGAAGAAAACAGATTGGAAGGGATCCAGGAGAGTCAGAGGAGAGAAATTCGAGGAGACAACTCACTCAAGGAGTGGAGAGGAAAGGTGAGGGGGAGTGGGGGGAGATTTATTAAATGTTGAGATATTTTCACATCCTAAACAGGCACTTGACTGGAAAGCCTCCATGGGAGGTTTGAGGTGGGGATTGAGTGAGGGATGTCTGGGCCTATGGCAAAGGTAATTTAAAGTGGAGTAAGGAGTTCTAGCCCCATTGCATGATAAGCGAAAATAGTGGACATCTTGAATACTGTCACCAAGTGCATGAAAAATCCATTGAAATGAACTTTTCAAACATCCAAAGGCCTCTCCAAAAGTGCTGGGCATCCAAAAGAGGTCCCGAAATTTACCAGTGGATCCGGAATCCATCCCCGGATCAGGCATCAGCTAATCCCAGGAGCAATTAAGCACTGGGGTTAGAAGATAGTGGAAACTGATCTTAGAGTTCCCCTGGCTTCAAGCAGCTTTATGCAACCTAAACTGTTCCATGGGTTAAATGTAGAAATCCTAAACCTTCTCTTACCACCACCAGGACAAGGTACCAGGTCTAATCAATTAATATTGGGTTTAAAAAGCTGACATATTTCCAGATTGATGTAAATTATTCCATCTCATCACTTAATAATTAAATCTCCCATTGTTGGGAAATTTACTTTAAGGACTCATTCTACATGTCACACAACTTTTAAGATATTTCCTTTAGTGTTTGCTCATCTCAATCCTTATCAGAACAAAAACAAAAACAAAAAATATTTCCTTTGTTTTTTCGAAGGCATTGATATGAGGAACATCATAGCCCAGTGGACGGAATATGGGTTGGTGAATCAGAAGGACCTGGGTTCTAATTCCTGCTCCATCACTTATCTGCTGTGTGACTTTAGGTAAATCACTTAACTTCTCTGGGTCTCAGTTACCTCGTCTGTAAAATGGGGATTAAGACTGTGAGCGCCATGTGGGACAGGGATGGTGACCAATTTGATTACCTTGTAACTACCTCAAAGCTTAGAATAGTGCTTGATACTTAGTAAGTGCTTAACAATTACCATTATTATTATTATTATTAATAATAATAATGAAAATAAGAGGCTCTCTGAACAGAACATGTTCATTAGCAACAAACCAACAAATATCCAGAACCAAGTGTTCCATGATCCTCAAAAATAACCCAGTATGTTCAACTTCTCAGTACTTTTTATAGAGATAAAAAAATACTCCACTAAAATGATTATGGGATTTATTTAGAGGGCAAATGTATCACTATGCATGACAAAGAATTAGCATTGCAAGCTATGTTAAATTAAATCCATGGGAAAAGAAAGCAATGAATTATTTGTAGTTCATTTTTAAAACATTATTGCTGGTGCAGCTGTCAAAATTCAACATTCCTGACAGAGAACCACAAACATTCTTCTAGGTCCTCTACAGTGTCTAAGCTCTATTGCACTTCATTTCTGAGAGAACTTCAGAAATTTAATCAGAATCACTGTTATCTGAATTAATATAAAGTATAATATATACGAATATATGTTAATATATAATTACCAGGTTCTGAACCAAATCAGGAAGGAAAATCTTAAACCTTTTAGGAGTTTCAAACATAGATTCCACATACTAATGGCTGGCACCAATATTGCATTTAATTTTTAAAAGCATAGGACATGGACATAGGACATGTCCTGTGGATAAAAATGTAATAAATGCTAGGATGACCCTAGAAATGTATTTAACCAGCATCATTCAGAACTGCTGTTTGGATGGCTGTTTTGAGCTGTAACATTAAACTGATAAATTCATACAACATAAAAGTAAGATTAAATTGTAATTATAGTCTTTTTGTTTTAAATCAAAGCCCAGGTTAGCATTTAAGTAAATAATGTTTTAATGACATTTGTAACCTATATAACAAATCTCATGCAACACATTTGCTTTGTTAGTGATAATGATTTGATTATATTAGACATAATATTAGACTTGACCAATCCTCAATAGAATTCTATAATAATATGAGCAAATAACAGTGAGTAGAATTTTTTCTATTTCATGCTACATTATGGAGTTTGGGATTTACTCCAAAGATACTTGGAATACTTCAGAATATGTTACTAGTTAGCAATGGGTGATCACTTTGACCCCACCCTTCAATTATAAAGTGCTTATGAACATGGTTTATTAGAGATGTCCTGTATCGAGGGACTTGTTGCCACTGGGAGCATTGTTAACATTGCCTATCCCAAGCCTCCTTTTGGCTATTATTATTACAGCAGTGTACAGGAAAAGCCTACAAACCTATGAGCACTTTAGCTAGATTATAAATTCCTCAAGTGTAGGGAGTATGTCTACCAACTCTATTATGCTCACTCGAGCCTTAAAGCAGTGGTGGGACCAGTGGCTGCCCTGTATCCAGTGTATTTAAATGCAGTTGGCCTAAGCATACCTAATTCAGTGGGACTAATGTACCTAAGCAGACAATTATATGAGACACTAGAATATGGATCAGTGAGTCAGTGAGATCATCAAAGATAAACCTATTTGCAGTTTCCACTTTCGTGACCAGTAAAATGTCTTTATGTTTTCACTGAGCTTCCTCTATCCCCACTTTATCCCCATCCCCTCACTGTTCTCCTTCTAGGTATGGACAGCTTCTAGAGGAGAGAGTCGATTAGTGGGGCAGAATAGAGAGAGGAGGGAGGGAAAGTGTTGGCATTTTTCCTCCAATCTTCAAAATAAAATACTGAAAGATGATCCATTTTACGGACATATCTTTTCTTTTCCCTTTTTTCTTCTATTAGGTAGGTTTAAGGAAAAGAACAATAACCCTACATTTATCATTGTATCTATAGAAGAAAAATAACTATCATTTGAATACTCTGAAACACTTTGAAATTATCTCTACAACATAAGTACCCACAAGGGAAGGGAGGAGGACAGGGAGGGAGATGGGGGGAAATACTCCTATAGTTTTGGCACCAAGGAGGGAAAGCCTTTAGCTTTGCCTCTTGGCTTTAATGACAGCATAGGAAGCTGCAACTAGGCTAAACTGAATTTGAAGCTGAGATAGCATCGGCCATGGCAAAAAGATTGCAGCTTGGTGTCTCGTTCCTGCCAGCAGGACACAGTCCTTGTCTAACCACTGCCCTCTGTCCCCTGCAGGATAATAATTATAATAATAATTTTGGTATTTGTTAAGTGCTTACTATGTGCAAAGCACTATTCTAAGTGCTGGGGAGGATACAAGATGATCATGTTGTCCCTCGTGGGGTTCACAATCTTAATCACCATTTTATAGATGAGGTAACTGAGGCACAGAGAAGTTAAGTGACTTGCCCAAAGTCACACAACTGACAAGCAGTGGAGCTGGGATTTGAACCCATGATCTCTGACTCCCAAGCCTGGGCTGTTTCCAATGAACCACACTGCTTCTCACTGTTTTTACTGGACTGCAGGACCATTCTAGGTTTATCAATCATTCAAAGCTTGATACTGTTCTCTCCCCCAGCTCAATGCCTGTACACTTAGTGTGCCTTCCTGCCTACACTGTCAACCCACTCAAAAAGTAATCCCAAAGGTAGAACAGTCAACACTACTACCAACCTGAGCTGATGGCACAAGGCAGGACACCATGCAACAACCACTGATATATAGCATAGTCCCATGGGCACTAGGGCCGAGGAATAAAAAGAGCCTCCTGTCTCTCCCCTCCAGTCCATAGTTCACTCTGCTGTTCAGGACATTCTTCTACTAAAATGTTCAGGATATGTCTCCCCACTCCTCAAAAAATTCTAGTGGTTGCCCAAAACAGAAACTCCTCACCACTGGCCTCACCTCACCTTGCTACTTTCATACTACAACCCAGCCCACACACTTTGCTCTTCCAATGGTAACCTTCTCACTATGCCTGTATCTCGTCTATCTTGCTGCCAACCCCTTGCCCACATCCTGCCCCTGGCCTGGAAAGACCTCCCTCCTCAAATCTGACAGACAATTACTCTTCCCTCCTTCAAAGCCTTTGACACATCTCCTCCAAGACGCCTTCCCTGAAAAATTCCCCCTTTCCTCTTCTCCTTCCTCTGTGTCGCCTTGTCTTGTCCCCTTTGTTCATTCATTCATTCATTCATTCATTCATTCAATAGTATTTATTGAGTGCTTACTGTGTGCAGAGCACTGTCCTAAGTGCTTGGAAAGTACAATTCAGCAACAGTGGGGGAAACTGGTCACATCTCCATGGTGACAGTCTACTCCCAAGCATACAGCCCCTACTGCGGAGGAACAGTGTGGTTCGGTGGAAAGAGCATGGGCTTTGGAGTCAGAGGTAATGGGTTCAAATCCCGCTCCACCAACTGTCAGCTGTGTGACTTTGGGCAAGTCACTTAACTTCTCTGTGCCTCAGTTACCTCATCTGTAAAATGGAGATTAAGATTGTGAGCCCCCTGTGGGACAACCTGATCACCTTGTAACCTCCCCAGTGCTTAGAACAGTGCTTTACACATAGCAAGTGCTTAATTAATGCCATTATTATGATTATTACAAAACAATGACTTATTTGAGCACCCAATGTAGTTGATCATTTTTCCTTCCTATGGAAGTACATGGAAAGTCCCACATCACTTCTCTGCCCTGTTCGTTTGTTGGAAGCCAGGTGACTTTATAATTTAAGTTATAAATACAAAGTATCAGGAGATGTCATATATAGCTTATTTATCAGATCATTTTGAATAACTTAACCTGATTAACATGTCATGGCACAAAATGTGCCAAAGCATCCTGGAACTGGGATGAGCAAGAGGTCACTGGGGAGAGAGATTTGGATGCAGCATAGCCAGTGGGTTTGCTTGAGAGGTGAAAAGTGTGTTAGTTGGAAAAAGGAAAGATGATAAATAGGGATATGACAATAGGAGTGGGATAGCTGTAGTAGTGTATTGTATACATAAATATTCATTCACAAATTTAAACACATATATAAGTATAGGTGAAAATGAATAAACATCTTCGCATGTACTTTCCTATGAAAAAAATTCTAAGTTGTCTACATTTACAGTATAGGAACCAAAATGTTTCTCCATGATCAGTGTGCCTTTAAGAAGCACTGGCAAGATTATTTCAGCATCAGATGAACATATTTAAAAGTCCTTTTTACTTAACAAGATCTCTTTTTCATTAAAATGTATTTAAGGGTAATGTGCAAATGCATTTTATACTTACTCCTACAGTGTGTGGGAGTAATACGAGATGCTTTAATAAAATAATATCCTTCGGAAAAGTACAAGCTATCAGTGAAACCATCATAATTGCACATTCAATTCATTTTACAGCTCAAATTGGTAAAACACTTCTGAACATTTTAGGTTTCATAAAGCTACATGAGGCAGAAGAGACAAATAGTTTCTAAGTGTTCCTAGTTAGAAATGCAGCTTTCTCCTCTTTTTGACACATCTGGGTCATGCAATTATTCATAAAGGTCACTTTCTCAAGAAGAAAAAGAGCAATGACCAAAAGGCAGGATTTAGGCTGAAAATAGACTATGACAATTTAATCAATGACAAAAACCCCAATGTCAAGAACCATCTTAGTCCTGGGGAGGCAAAGAATGACACTTCATCATTCCTGAGCACAGTTGTTTACATTAAAAACTAGGAAGAAACACAAAGCTTCAGAATGCCAGTGCAGGGGGAAAAACGGCATTCACTCCAATGTACTATGAGCATGCAGTTTGGGCCAACCTTTTTCTTTCAGAGATCTACAGAATTCATAATGAAAGTTAAATGATTAGATTAGTTGAGTATTACTTTATATTTACTAACAATTTGCCTCTAAATGGCAACATAGCAAATTAATATTTGATGAGTGATAGTAAGGGATTGCAAAGGAAATGCTTTTAGGATGTTGAACAACATGTAGCTCAGATTCTGTGGGATCACAGGATCTATCTGCATAGACATGGTATAAAGGGGCTTCAATAACTATCCTACCCACTGAAGGAGAATTCCTGGAGGATAAACTACCAATCTGATACTAATTTCCATGTTCTCTGTGTGTCTTCAAGAACAGAATGAAAAATACAATCCTGTCTTCTTTCAGTGGCGGTATATAAAAAATCACACAAAGTTAATACCATAGTCAAGGCAGGAGATGATAAATACTTCTATCAAGATAGTGACCACTGGGAAGGACCCAAGGGGCTGGATCTAGGAAATAGTGTGGGGAAAAATAAATCAATGAAATGTAGCAAAAGATTTAATGCAAGTATTGAAAGGAATCAAGTAAACACTGATAATGTCAAGGTTGCAGGCTTTAGAAATAGGACTATAATGGGTATGTTAGGAGAGAAGACATGGGGGAGAAGATGAGAAGGTGCATCATCCATGTGGAGATGCATTGCAAGAAAAAGGAAATACAAAATAGATTTGGGGAAGAGTCATAGTTGGGGAAATAGATTTGCATATCCACATAGAGGTGGTAGGTTGAAACATGGGAGTGCATGAACTCTCCAAATGCGTAAATATAAAATGAGAAAATTGGAGGGCCCACAGCATCCTCAAGAAACACTCACAGTTCTGGGGTCAGCGTTAGAAGAGGATCTAGCATGAGGCTGAGAAAGGGCACCCAGAGAGGTAGGAGGAGAATGAGAAGAGAACTCTATCAGTGGAACCAGGTTTAGTTAGACTAATAAAGACAAGGGAGGAGTCCACAATATGGCTTAGATTTCAAGGTTAATTAGAATGGAGTAGAGACCATTCAAGGCTAATTAGAATGCAGTAGAATGGAGTAGAGACCATTGGATTTGGTGAGGAGAAGGTCACATGTGATTTTGGAGAGGGCAATCTCAGTGTTCATTCATTCATTCATTTGTCAGTCATATTTATTGAGCACTTACTCTGTGCAAGGCACTGTAATAAGCTCTTGGAAGACTACAATATAACAATAAAGAGACACATTCCCTGCCCACAGTGAGATTACAATCTACAGGGGGAAAGAGGAAGGAAACCAGATTAAGAAGGGTCAGGATTGAAGTTGGAAAGAAGAATTGGATGCACCAGGTATCTACAACAGTGCATGGCACATAGTAAACTCTTAGCAAAAGTCATCATTATTATTATTACAACCTGTTTGAGGTTTGCACAGGCATGCAAACAAGGAAATGTAAGGATTTCACTGGAAGATCCAGATAAATCAATCAAAAGGCTTTTTAAGTATGTGAGACAGCTGAACCTTTGGGAAAGGAACCATCAAATAGTGAGCATCAGATAGTGAGCCATTGATGGTGCTGGTTATGGAGAGAAGAATGAAGGAAGCACATATTTTTCGATGGTTAGAGGGAATTGGGTCAGATGCAGAGGTCGAAGAGGCAGATTTTGAAAGCATGTGGGAATTATCCTTCAAGAGACGGAAATGATGAGAGAGTGGATGTAGGGGAGGGAGGAAGCTGGATAGGTGAGAAGGAGGTTTTAGGAAGTTTTCACCTAATGATTTCTATTTTGCTAACACAAAACTTTACAAAGTGGCCTAGATCAAGAGAAGGGAATAGAATGGGTAATAGGAGCTTTGGAAGGGAGTCAAAGTATTGGTGAACAATGAATGGGTTTGGGAGTCAATGAGGAAGGAGAAATAATGTTGCTGACCAAAAGAAAGGAAAGTGTTACAAGAAGCAAGTTTGAATTTGATGTGGATTTCTTCCTAAGATGTCTTTGTTAAGCACTTACTATGTTCCAGGTAATATATTAAGCATGGGGATAAATACAAGCTAATCAGTTTAGACACAGTCCACGTCCCACACAGGGCTCACACTCTTCATCCCACTTCACAGTGAGGTAACTGAGGCACAAATCAATTGAGTGACTTTCCCAAGATCGCAAACAAGTGGCAGAGCTGGGATTAGATGTCCTCTGACTCCCATACCTGTGCTCTTTTCACTAGGCCATGCTGCTTCTCTAAGCAATTAGAACCTAGGGAGCTAGTGGAGGATTTTGGTGATTGGAGAGGTGTGCCAAACAAAACTTCAGGAAGATGATTTATTCAGCAGTGGGTAGTTCAGATTGGAGAGGGGAGAGTTTGGAGGCAGGGAAGCTATCCAAAAGGCTTTTATACACTAGTTATCCATTATATCCATGATAGACTGTAATCTCCTTTTGTCAGAGATTGCAACTACCAACTTTGTTGTACCTTACATTCTCAAGAACTTAGTACAGTACTCCACACACAGTAAGTGTTCAATGAATACTATTGATTGACTGATTGATGATATCATACAGAGTTTTTATCAAAGTGGTAGCTATTTAAATGGTGATCCAGGGGCACATCCAGAAGATGTTGGGTAAAGTAAACCAGTGGGATTTGGCATCAAATTGAACATAAATAAGAAGGAATCAAGAATGATTCCAGGTGAAGTACCAATTGAATGTAAATAAAAAGGAGTCAAGAATAACTCCAGGTGAAGTTTCAGTTGATTAGCCCTGAGGTCCTAAGCTAATATTGCATTGATGAAATCCAAATATGCCTTCCCATTCTGCCTTTGATGCCCCGTTTCCCAAAGGAGTGTTGTAGACTTCCATGACATCCCACATTACCAGGTGTAATTAGGTAAGAGTGAGAGGAAAAGGGGGATGAAGAGGAAGAGAAACAAGTAGACCAGGAACCTCCTTGTACTGGGTCTCCTAAAGCTATAAGATGTGAACTCCACATCTCTCCTAATCTTCCCACCTGTCTCCTATGCCCCAATTCACTCTCAAATATTTCAGCCATCTTTCAAGAGGATATATCCCATCTGCTCTCAAAGTCTAAATCCTCCAACCACGCATCTGACTGCTTACCTTTAAACCTAATAAAAACAGTTCTTGCCTATTCTTCTTCCCTTCTTGATTATCAATTTCAGCTACTCACTTTCTGATGCACTTTTTCCCCCGTTTCCCATTCTCACATGTCTCCTCTCTTGAACCCACTGAACCATTCCATTATCATTCCTATCCAAACTCATTAAAATGAGTTGTTTACCCTTCACTTCCCTCCTTGAACTTTCATAACATAACTTTCATCTGCTTCACTTCTCCTGAACTTATCTCTTCAAGGTGACTAATGACCTCCTTCTTTCCAAATCTCATGGACTCTACTCCATCCTTGACACCCTGCAGCTGCCTTTAACACCATGGACAATTCCTTTCTCCTGAAAACACTATCTAACCTTGGTTTCTCTTACAGTTCCAACCTTGTTCTTTATTGGGTCTCTGGCTCTTTCTCTTTCTTTCACCTACTAACTTGCTTATATCAATATGAATATAGAGAAATATTTTAATCAGTCATATATATGTAAATATGTATACTACATATCTTATATGTAGAAATTCTGAAAATGGAAAAAGTACTGGACAATGCGGTTAGTTAACATATAAATATCAATTATGGTGGAATTTGTTAAGTGCTTACTGTTTGCCAGGCATACACTGGGATAAGCATTGGGGTACATATAGTACCGGTCTCACCTCCGCAACATTGCCAAGATCCGCCCTTTCCTCTCCATCCAAACCACTACCTTGCTGGTTCAATCTCTCATCTTATCCCGACTGGATTACTGCATCAGCCTCCTCTCTGATCTCCCATCCTCCTGTCTCTCCCTACTTCAGTCTATACTTCACGCTGCTGCCTGGATCATCTTTGTGCAGAAACGCTCTGGGCATGTTACTCCCCTCCTCAAAAATCTCCAGTGGCTGCATATCAACCTACACATCAAGCAAAAACTCCTCACTCTCAGCTTCAAGTCTCTCCATCACCTGCCCCCCCGCACCTCACATCCCTTCTCTCTTTCTACAGCCCAGCCCACACCCTCTGCTCCTCTGCCGCTAACCTCCTCGCTGTACCTCGTTCTCGCCTGTCCCGCCGTCGACCCCCGGCCCACGTCCTCCCCCAGCCTGGAATGCCCTCCCTCCACACATCCGCCAAGCTAGCTCTCTTCCTCCCTTTAAAGCCCTACTGAAAGCTCACCTCCTCCAAGAGGCCTTCCCAGACTGAGCCCCCTTTTTCCTCTCCTCCTCCCCATCCCCTACCTCCTTCCCCTCCCCACAGCACTTGTATATATGTTTGTACAGATGTATTACTCTATTTTACTTGTACATGTTTACTATTCTACTTATTTTGTTAATGATGTGCATTTAACTTTAATTCTATTTGTTCTGATGACTTGACACCTGTCCACGTGTTTTGTTTTGTTGTCTGTCTCCCCCTTCTAGACTGTGAGCCCATTGTTGGGTAGGGACCGTCTCTATATGTCACCAACTTGTACTTCCCAAGTGCTTAGTACAGTGTTCTGCAAACAGTAAGTGCTCAATAAATTCGACTGAATGAATGAATGAATGAATGAATACAGGATAATCATGTGGGACACAGTCCCTGTCCCACACAGGGCTCCCAGTCTCAAATTCCCTTTACAGATGAGGTAACTAAGGGACAGAGAAGGTAAGTGACTTGCCCAAGGCCACACTGCAGATGTATATATGTTTGTACATATTTATTACTCTATTTATTTATTTACTTTATTTGTACACATTTATTCTATTTTTTATTTTGTTAATATGTTTTGTTTTGTTGTCTGTATCCCCCTTCTAGACTGTGAGCCCGCTGTTGGGTAGGGACCATCTCTATATGTTGCCAACTTGTACTTCCCAAGTGCTTAATACAGTGCTCTGCACACAGTAAGCGCTCAATAAATACGATTGAATGAATGAAAAAGTGACAGAGCTGGGTTTAGAACCCATATCCTTCTGACTTCCAAGCCCATACTCTATCCATTAGGCCATGCAGCTTCTCTGAAGAAATAGCCTATTTTAAGACACATGGAAAACGCTGTTAGGAGGTTAGGGTCCACAAACGATGGAATCATAATTTGATAAAGTTTCACTTCAGTACACTGTGATCCAATTAGTCTTCATATGCAAACTTTCATTTTCCTAAAACCTGTAGTGACTGGTTTGCTTCTCAGAGAAAAGAAGACACACAACAGCTTTCTTGAAGTCTTATTCCACACAATATATCAGGAAGATTTAGCCATATAGTTGGATACTCCTGGATTTTTTTTAATGGGCATCTTTATCTGAGACTCAGAACATTCTGTTTCTACTAAAAAATTAACAGCTAAAAATGCTCAGAACTTCAAATGCTTTTGTGCAAAAAAGTGAATCTGTTAAATTTGCAAGGTAAATTCACTCCTAGGTTTGCTTTTTCATTTAACACCTTAGCTTTCAATCTGCCAATGTTAATACCTCATTTATATTTGGCTAAGTTAAGGTTTCTTAACTTAATAAATGTTAAGTAAAAAGAAACTCTTCTTGTATATGAATGATCCTAAGGCCTGTCCGCTTAACACCTCCTTTAAATGAATCAATCAGATTCATTTATCAGAGGTGACTATCTCTAAGAGTGCAAAAGGAGCATGGGTGTCTCTGTAGATGTCCCAACTACCAACTCAGTACTTTTGGTCTATATCAAAGGCACACCAAACTGGCCTGACTAAAAGAGAACTTTAGGAAAGGTAAGGAACAGAAGAATTGCAAATCCAAAGTTCAAAGGTTTTGCCTATACTTCACAGAAACTTTTGGGGAATTCTGGAAGTTTGGCTTCTCTGCCAATAGTGAAAGAGTTCCACCCCATGGACAAAGTCTTCCTCTAAGGTAATTTTGGGAAATAACCTCAATTTGGTAAACTGTTTTTAAATCCTGCTCCTGCCTGCTGCTTGACTGGAACCTAGATAGAAGAAGTTTTCCACAAGTTGAGGTATTTCTGCCTGCTTAGCTAAATCTGGGGTAAAAAGGTAATTAGATTGAATTACTTTGGGGTCATTTTAGTCAAAATACTGTGGAATTTCAACAGGAAAACAAAACATGGTATAACTATTATTTCGGGGGGGATAGCAACAAAGCAAGATCAGTAATCTTTACAGCAATATAAATGGGGTGGTTGATTTACTTTGAGCTCTGACTTAAGAAAATTGACACCCAAAAGAAGAAATGAATTGTTCTTAGAAACTAAGGATGGAAAATGCAACAAAAGGTAGTCTTTGCAATTACTAGAAGGGGATAGGATCACTGGTTAAAGTAAAATTTCCTATAATTAGCATACACTGATAGAAATCCTATTGTCAGTGAGTCATCCAGGAACCAAAGGACTTATGCGTGAGCGTGCTCTTGTGTGTGTGAGTGTGTGTGTGTGTGTGTGTGTGTGTGTGTGTGTGTGTGTGTGTGTGTGTGTGTCCTATGTTATAAAATTTTGAAGTTTGGAAATGCAGTGACATTCATGATGCAACTTAAAGGAAGGTGACAAAATACAATTTTCCTCCCATCTTATTTGAAGAGGTGAATGGAAAATCACTGCTTTTGTTATTTGTTTTTCTACAAAGATTGTGTTTCCAGATTGTGCTTGAAAATGAATTTGCATTCCTGAATACTAGTCTTTAACAAATAAAATGAAACCATAGTCACATCATATATTGTTTCTAAAGGGTATGTTATGAATCTAAGTAAAATTTGTTTCTAAACTCACAGAATGATGCAAATTTAGATACCTTATAAAGAATCACAAAATAGTTAATTGCTCTAAATCATGTTTGTGCGTCAACCACATTATGCTGCATCTGAGTCACTACACTAGTTTTTTTTTAAGAAGTTCCTCAATTACTTGTGAGGCAAATGGTATAGTATGCATTTCTTTGACCTGAAAATGCAGAATTTGCTGAGAATGGGAATGAAAGATCTTCAGAGCTAGAAAGAAATTGAGAAGTACAATGCTCCCATTATTCATCTGATTCCTGCTGTTACTATAGTAACTGATAGGCCTGAAACCACTCAGAGCTTGACCCGAGACTCCAATGTTTAAGGCATCAGGTGCAGAGTCGCTTCTTTAACGTAATATATTGACAGTTAGCCCTTATCCAGAAGAAGCAGCTCAGTGGAAAGAGCATGGGCTTGGGAGTGAGAGGTCATGGGTTCAAATCCTGGCTCTGCCACTTGTCAGCTGGGTGACTTTGGGCAAGTCACTTAACTTCCCTGTGCCTCAGTTACCTCATTTGTAAAATGGGGATTAAGATTGTGAGCCGCACATGGGACAATCTGATCAACCCCAGTGCTTAGAACAGTGCTTTGCACATAGTAAGTGCTTAACAAATGCCATTATTATTATTATCCCTGATCATTATCTATGCATGGTCAGTGAAAGTAAATGAATAGCACATTTATAACTGAGCAGCTTGTAAGGAATAACTGAGGGAATAAAATCAAATGTTTGAAAATGAAACTTTTAAAGACAGATTTGTGCTCTTGAGATGCATTCTTGCTTCCAATTTCTTTTTCCCTTAATTTTTGTAGTATCTATTTTCAACTCTTCATCTGCTTCATCACTGCTTCATCAACTGCTTCATCTCTTTCAAAGATGAAGGTGGCCTAGTGGATAGAATATGGGCCTGGGAGTCCAATGGACCTAGATTCTAATCCCAACTCAACCAATTGTCTGCTGTGTGACCTTAGACAAGTCACTTAACTTTTCTGTGCTTCAATTACCTCATCTATCAAAGGAAACTGATAGCCCTATGTGGGACAGGGACTGTGTCCAACCCAACCACCTTGTATCTACTCCAGCCCTTAGTACGGTGCCTGGCACATAATAGGCAGTTAATAAATACCACAATTAATCAAGTAACTAACAAGTTGCTGCTTGCCTGATCCAAAATGAAGCTTGTTCAATCTACTTCCCTTTAGCACCACATTTTATCCAAGTCTCCTCATGCTCATCTTTGTAGCATCAATACCATATTGCATCATTTATCTATTCCTTCTTGAATAATTTTCTTAGGTCACTAATCTACAAGTTCCTAGGTAGCTATCAATGCTGCCAGACTGGATTTGAAAAACCCAATTCATATTATTCTATCAAAGGGAAATGATCTATTCCAGTGAGAGTCTACTATATTTATGCAACAAGAGTTTTGGGTTATCAGACGTTTCTGAGCACCTTTCAAAGTATATCACCAAATTCATGGCCCCAAGAACAGCAGGAGGGCTGGTGGGAAAGGGGATAGAGGAGCAAAAGAAATTGAAGAAAGAAGCATATTGAATAGGAAGAAACCTGGGACTGAGGGTACCTCTAAGTAGACTAGATCCGCCTCACAGCCCTAAATCTTACCAACCCTTCTCATCTCATTCCTCATCTGAACCTCTCTTTCTATCTTAAAATAAATTTTGAGGTGAGATTCCTCTTCTTTTTTATAGTATTTGTTAAGTGCTTACTATGCAAAAGCACTGGGGGTAGATACAAGTTAATCAGATCAGATACAGTCTCTGATATACACGTGTCTCACAGTCCAAGTAGGAAGGAGTACAGTTATTGAATCCCAATGTTACAGCTGGGGAAACTGAATCACAGAGAAGTTAAGTGACTTGTCCAAGGTCACACAGCAGACAAGTGGCTGAGCCAGGATTAGAATACAGGTCCTTGGACTCCCAAGCCCAGGCTCTTTGCACTAGGCCATGCTGTTTCTAGATAGGAATAGGACCTAGCCACTTAATATTATTCCCTTCAACTTTAACCTTCTCATTTCTCTCTTCATGTCAACATTCTTTCTTTCACAAATTCTCTCACACTACTTTTTAAATTTACAATTTCCTACCTTTGAGGAAATTTCTTTATGTGTAGAATTCATTTCATTATTCCAAATGCAAACTCTACATTCATATTTTCCAGCCTGGGAATCAGGAGACTTAATTCTAGTCTCATGACTCTTCCAATTGGCCCACTTTGTCCTCTACGATAAGTCACTTATTCTCTTCGAGATTCAATTTCCTCACATGTAAAATAGGCTACTCATCTTTTCCCGATCAAACATAATGTATAGTGATATTAGCAACAATGTTTACTGAATACCCACTGAATGTAATTCAGGTATACCATATCCTTAGGAAAGACCACAAAACAAGAGAAATGGTCCCAGTGCCCAAAGTGCTTACACTTGAATGAAAGGAAACAGATAAAAATACTTACAAACGGAGTACTCAGAACAGAGCAGGGACTGTTCATATTCATACACACATATGTAAAGTGCTGGTGAGGAGATATAATCGATAATAATAAATAAATATTAGACATGGTATTTGTGAGAATAAAAGAATCAATGTCTGTCTCCCCTTCTAAACTGTAAACTCATTATGAACAGGGAACCAGTCTGCTAACTGGACTGGATTGAGCATTTAGTACACTACTCTTCTTTCAATTTTTTTGTTTCTGACCTGACTAATTTTCCATGTACATTTTCTAAAATATTTCTAATTTCTAATGTTTCTAAAATAATTAGCAATCTGCCAGTTGTGATTACAAGAAGGATTCAAGCAAGAATAGCAACATTTATAATGCCCAAAACAACCAGTTTCCTCATTTTCCATTAGGAAATACAACTAATAATATTTCTACTTTCACTAATTTAGCAACTATTTCAGTGGTTTGCCGAAGTGTTTAAGCTATCATTTCTTATTGTGGGAAGTACATGGTAGTGGAAAGGCAACACAGCCGCAGAGTTACCCATAATGTCCTACTTTAACTTTTAAAACAAGAACTTGTGTAAAGCATTTATTCAACTATATCAACAAATCTACAATTTTAATCTTACCCAAGGATAAAAGTGGGAATAAGATTTGAAACATGTGCGGCAGGAATGTTAATATATTTCTAATGCAGTAGTACTACAATTTTAAGAATTTAATTGTGATTTTAAAAAAAACTAGTGAAAAGTTTAAACTGTAAAATATCGTCAGCTGTGTATTCTCTATATTGAGAATGTCATTTTTATATATGAAGAAGGTGCCTTGGGTAAGCACAAAAGAAAAAGAGTGCATCAAAGCTACAGAATGTGGATTAGCTTTTTCTAATCTATGGGAAAAAGTTTAAAAATTATGCTTGTCACAATCTTTACCCTCACCAAATCTGAAATCCCTCTATCTGATCACAACCTCCTCACCTGCATTCTAACCCACACATCACTTCCCTCCAAATCTGTCCTGTTTCCCTATTGAGATCTACAATCTTTTTACCCCATATAATTTTCTGAAGACATCATGCCCCATTTAGTTTCCATGCTCAAGCGTAGCCTAGTTGTTATAGCACAGGCCTGGGAATCAGAAGATCATGGGTTATAATCCTGGCTCTGCCACTTGTCTGTTTTGTGACCTTGGGCACATCATTTCACTTCCTTATGTCTCAGTTCCCTCATCTGTAAAATATGGATTAAAACTGTGAGCCCTATTTGTTCTGAGGATTTTGACACCTG
The DNA here is from genome assembly GCF_015852505.1 of Tachyglossus aculeatus. NCBI lineage: Eukaryota > Metazoa > Chordata > Mammalia > Monotremata > Tachyglossidae > Tachyglossus > Tachyglossus aculeatus. Next base: position 118,995,470 of record NC_052067.1, read on the forward strand.
TCTACATATTTTGCTCTGTTGTCTGTCTCCCCCTTCTAGACTGTGAACCCGTTGTTGGGTAGGGACCGTCTCTATATGTTGCCGACTTGTACTTCCCAAGTGCTTAGTACAGTGCTCTGCACACAGTAAGCACTCAATAAATGATCGAATGAATGAATGAATGAGACTGTGTTCAACCCAACTTGCTTGTATCCACTCCAGCACCTCAGTACAGTGCCTAGCACACAGTAATCACTTAACAAATACCATCATTAGTATTACTATTATTTCCTAGACAACCAAATTAACACCCTCTCTACTGAAACAATCCCCTCACTCCCCTCTCCTTTGGCCAGTATGGTAACACTAACCTCATTTCTATGCGGATGATATCTACATCTCTTCCCCTGTTCTTTCCCCCTCCCTCCAGGCTCGTATCTCCTCCTGCCTTCAGGACATCTCCAACTGGATGTCCAGCCCACCACATAAAATTCAACATTTCGAAGACTGAGCTACTTATCTTGCCTCTCAAACACAGTCCTCTCCCTGACTTTCCTGTCACAGTGGATGACACTACCATCCTTTCTATCTTACAAGCCCACAACCTTGTTGTCATTCTTGACTCTGCTCTCTCATTCACCCCACACATCCATTTCATCACCAAAACCTGCCAGTCTCACCTTCACTGCATTGCCAAGATCTGACCTTTCCTCTCCATCCAAACTGCTACCTTGTTAGTACAGTCACTCATCATATCCCAACTGGATTACTGCCCCAACCTTCTTTTTGACCTCCCAACCTCCAGTCTCTCCCCACTTCAGTCTATATTTCACTCTGCTGCCTGGATTATCTTTCTACAGAAGCACACTGGGCATGTCAGTCCCCTCCTCAAAAATCTCCAGTGGTTGCTTGTCAACCTTCGAATCAAGCAAAACCTTCTCACTATTGGCTTCAAAGTTCTCCATCACCTTGCCCCCACCTACCTCCTTCTCTCCTACAGCTAAGCCCACACACTCTGCTCCTCTGCTGCTAACCTCCTCACTGTGCCTCGTTCTCACCTGTCCCGCCATTGACCCCTGGCCCATGTCCTACCTCTGGCCTGGAATGCCCCTCCTCCTCACATCCGCTAAACTAGTTCACTTCCCCCTTTCAAAGCCCTACTGAGAGCTCAACTCCTCCAGGAGGCCTTCCCAGACTGACCCCCTTTTCCTCTGCTCCTCTTCCCCTTCCCATCACCCCTACTTCCTCCCTCTGCTTTATCCCCCTCCTTGCCCCACAGCACTTGTATATGTATGTAGATATTTATTATTCTATTTATTTTATTAATGATGTGTAAATATCTATATTTACTTATGTTGATCCTATTGATGCTGTCTATCTGTAAAATGGGGATTAAGACTGTGAGCCCTACACAGGACAACATGATTACCTTGTATCTACCCCAGCGCTTAGAAAAGTACTTGGCACATAATAAGTGCTTAACAAATACCATCATTATTATTATTAATATTGCTTTGTCCTACCTCTTTACCTCTTCCTCCCTTCAAAGCCCTACTGAGAGCTCACCTCCTCCAGTAGGCCTTCCCAGACTGAGACCCCTCCTTCCTCTCCCCCTCTTCCACCTCCCCATCCCCCCGCCTTACCTCCTTCCCCTCTCCACAGCACCTGTATATATGTTTGCACGTATTTGTTACTCTATTTATTTATTTATTTTATTTGTACATATTTATTCTATTTATTTTATTTTGTTAATATGTTTTGTTTTGTTGTCTGTTTCCCCCTTCTAGACTGTGAGCCCGCTGTTGGGTAGGAACTGTCTCTATATGTTGCCAACTTGTATTTCCCAAGTGCTTAGTACACTGCTCTGCACACAGTAAGTGCTCAATAAATATGATTGAATTGAATTGAATAAACAATCACTCTCCAAACCTTCAAAACCTTATTAAAATCAAATCCCCTCCAAATACCCTTCCCCAACTAAGCTCTTATTTCCTTTGTCCTCACTTGCTTCCATGCTGTCCTGGCACCAAGATGTGTACCCTTTATTCACCTCTTCCTCAGCCCTAGGGCACTTACATTCATATTCATAATTTTTTTATTTATTTTAATGTGTCTCCCTCTCTAGACGGTAAGCTGATGTGGGCAAAGAAAGTGTCTACCAGCTCATTTATATTGTACCCTCCCAAACACTTAGTACAGTGCTCTGCCCTATATAAGTGCTCAAAAAATATGATTTATTGATTGATTTGCTAAATGCTATGTATGATATTCAGAGAGTGAGTCTGCACATTCTTAAGTACTTAAGCCACTCACCAAAAAGCAAATGAGCGTTTCATTTCTATTCCTTGAATATTTTCAATCAGTCAGCTGTCATCTACTGAAGATGGCTGCGAGTCACAAACAGGAACATAATTACTGTTGAGGGACCATGCTTTCGACAATGTGAAAGATCCCTAGCTATTTATCTGCTTTGTTCCATAACAGCAGCAGAACAAATTTGAATAAAGGTAGAGCTGCAATTATTTATTGTTATCGTTCAGAATATTTTTTAACTGGGTAACACAGAAGATTAAACATAATCAGTTCCACCTGGAAACACTTCTACAGTACATCAAGGACAATGAGTTCACAAATTCACTTTACCTGCTATTCATGTAGTATATGAAAAGAATCCGGTAAAGGGAATTTAAATAGACTGCCTTATAGTTGGGGAATAAATGGAAGGTGGGTAGAATATTGATTTCATTGAAAAATGAATTGAATGTTTAGCTGTCAACAGTCACACAGAGTGGTTTGTCAGATTTTCTTTGGTCACAGTTATTTGATTTCATGTACTACCATATGTAAAGTATGTATACGTTTTTGTAGGAATATAAAATGAAAGCTTTTGATGAATTAATAAAAATGACAAGTCATTACTACAGCCATTTTTGAGAAAAGCACTTGCAAATAGAAGATTTTCAGGTAACATCATTATCATCATTATTGCTTATACCAAGCAAGGACTATATATTAATAGCTGAAGAAAATTACAAAGAAGAAAGGCAGGGTCCATAACTTCAAAAATTTTACAATTTGCAAGGAGAGGCTCATAGGATTAAGTAAAAAATTCAAGTGCTAGAAACATAAAAGTTTGGAATCATAATCAAAAATACATACCACAGGTGACAGAGGTCAAAGAATTAAGGTGGTGATCTCTTCTAACTAAACTCTTCTCTGTCAGGGAAGTACACCCTGCAAAGACACCACAGCAAACCAAAATCTATCTACCTGCCTTCTAAGCTCCTCCTTTTAGACTGTGAATTCCTTGTGTGCAGGGTACGTCTCTACCAACTTTATTACATTGTACTCTCCTAAGTATTTAGTAGGGTAGTCTGCACACAATAAGCACTCAATAAATGCCATTGATTAACTATCAATAATGATGATAATAATAATTATGGCATTTGTTAAGTGCCTACTATGTGCTATACTAAGTGCAAGGGTGGATGCAAGCAAATCAGGTTGGACACAGTCCCTGTCCCACATGGGGCTCACAGTTTCCATCCCCGGCGCGCAATAAATATGATTGAATGAATGAATGAATTTTACAGATGAGGAAACTGAGGCCCAGAGAAGATCACATGACCTTCTGATTCCCAGGCCCATGGTCTATCCAGTATGTCATGCTACTTCAATACTAACTTGACTTAGTGGCTAGAGCACGGGCTTGAGAATCAGAAGGTCATGGATTCTAATTCTGACTCTCTTACGTGTCTGCTGTGTGGTCTTGGGCAAGTCACTTCACTTCTCTGTGCCTCAGTTACCTTATCTATAACATGGGGATTAAGACTGTGAGTCTCATGCAGGACAGGGATTCAGTCCAACCCGATTTGCTTGTATCTACCCCAGTACTTAGTACAGTGCCTGACACATAGAAAGTGCTTAACAAATACCACAGTTATTAACTTCTCCTTCAGGGAAACCAAGTATTGCTCTAAATGGGATGAGACTTTACCATTATTGGCAGAGATGCTATTCTCTCTGGTTGTTTCAAGATGCTTCAGTGGGAAGTGTAGGCAATAAGCAGCCTCTTTGCAACATGGAATGTGTAGTCTGTGTTTCCTTTCCTGCAATTCTCCTGCCAGTCCTCCTTGGGATTTTAAAGAACTATGCTCTGGCTGATATGCTGCTTTCTAAAAGGTATGCAACTCCCCTGGGCTATTTACATAAGTGCCACTAATCTGATTAGCAAACATTATCAATTACTGCCCATTCTGGAGTTTTCTGTCCTTCGTGGCTGGTCTTCAAAGTATAGGGTTTTTGTTTTGTTTTCAGAGACATTATGTAATTAATCCTTCCCAAATCACAATGAGGTTTTCTTGGGCAGTCCTGGGCTTTCTACTAGTGTGATTAGCAACCAACGCTTTGCCTCTGTCACCAGCTTTCAGTGTGATTTTTTTCCTAACCTTATCATTACACAGATTTAAGCATATCCAAAGTTCACTGTATTCTGCTATTTATAGATTGTCCCAGGATTTCTAGAAGGACTTTAAGCCAATATGCAAAGCTCCCAAGTTGTAGTGGTAATATTAAGTGCTTACTGGGAAAGCAAATTAGACAGGTACTCAAGCGTTCACAATCTATGATCCCTATTGGTCAACACTCATTCTTTCTTAACCATTATTCTCCTTTTTAACTGGTATTTCACATTTCCTGAGCATACCAGGTAACGTATTCATTTTGTGACTTGGGGTGCTCTGCTAGGTCCAAAGGCTATTGACTACGTGGTAATCAAAACTTCCGCAACAACCCGAGGAATGATATGTATTTCCTTCCCAACACACATTTTGATAGGTGTATCGGCATGGAGAAAGACATTTTAATGTTCTATCCTATTCAGGCCTAGATATTTCCTTTTCCCAATGTAAAAGGAACCTCTGACACAATTTATAATCAGAGGAGACAAAACTCCATCTTACAGATCTCCTTAAGGCTTCCATAAGATTTTTGGTATGCTTACAAAGAAAAATTTGGAGTACATGAGGATCTGCAGTTGTTCTTAATCCCAGGCCTTACCTTTGTGGTCTTTAAAGGAGGGAATGGACTAACAAAGGAAAAGAAAAGATCCTCTGTAGTAGGTTTCTGAATAGGAAAACGTTTTGCAGAAGATGATGGCATTCAATTTAAAGAAATAACTCTGTTATTGATAGTCAATTTGAATGCACGCAAATGTTTTTAATTTTCCCCTAAATAATTGCATGGACAATGTTTTTGCAAAAGAATCATTCTGATTTTACCCAGGTTTTAAAGTCACAGTAAAACAAAACATCCAGAAGAATACTAGGAACCAATGACTGAGAATGGACCAGTGTGGCATATCATGGCCTAGTGGATGGGATAGTGGATAGTATCCACTATCCTTTATGATCTCACAACCTCCCTTCTCTCCCCACTTCAGTAAATACTTCACTCTACTACCCGGATTATCTTTCTACAGAAATGCTCTGGGTCACCCCCCTCCTCAAAATTCTCCAGCGGTTGCCTAACAATCTCCGCATCAAGCAAAAACTCCTCATTATCGGTTTCAAAGCTTTCCATCACCTTGCCCTCTCCTACCTCACCTCCCTTCTCACCTTCTACAGCCTAGCCCGTGCACTCCACTCCTCTGGTGCTAACCTTCTCACTGTGCCTTGTTTTTGCCTGTCTCACTGTTAACCACTGGTCACATCCTACCCCGGGCCTGGAATGACCTCCCTCCTCAAATCAGCCCAACTAGCACACTTCTCCCCTTCAAAGCCATACTGAAAGTTCACCTCCTCCAGGAGGCCTTCCCAGACTAAGCCCTCTTTTCCCCTGCTCCCCCTCCCCGCCCCAAAGCACTTGTGTATATATGTACATATTTATTATTCTATTTTTTATTAATGCTGTGTATATCTCTATAATTCTATTTATTTATATTGATGCTATTTATGCCTGTTTACTTGTTTTGATGTCTGTTTTCCCCCTTCTAGACTGTGAACCCTTTGTTGGGTAGAGATTTTCTCTATTTGTTGCTGCATTGGACTTTCCAAGCACTTAGTAGAATGCTCTGCATACAGTAAGTGCTCAATAAATATGACTGAATGAGTGAATAGTAGTCATGGGCATGGGAGTCAGAAGGACCTGGGTTCTAATTTCAGCTCTACTGGGGCAAGTCACTTAACTTCTCTGTGCTTCAGTTCCCTCATTTGTAAAATGAGGAATAAGACTGCGAGCCCCTTGCGGGACATGGAATGTGTTCTTGTATCTACCCCAGTGCTTAGTACTGTGCCTGGCACATTGTAAAACTTAGAATATACAATACAAAAATGAAAGGAGTGGCTCTCTTCAAGAAAAGTTTCCTAAGATAAGGGAGATAAGAATGCCAAAGAAAAAACAGAGCCAGGTACTACAATCATCAAAATAACAAAACAACAAAATACAGTATTTTTGTGTGCACAATGTGACTGGGACTCCAGTTTCCACACTGAACTTTTCAGGGCATGCACTTCTAGGTGCCCTTCATCATTGGTGGTGCCTTCTTCGAATATGCCTACATATATATGTATATATATATACAAATATATATATATATTTGTTACACATCTGCTTCGCTTGGGATTTATTTTATTTTGTTAGTATGTTTGGTTTTGTTCTCTGTCTCCCCCTTTTAGACTGTGAACCCACTGTGGGTAGGGACTGTCTCTATGTGTTGCCAACTTGTACTTCCCAAGCGCTTAGTACAGTGCTCTGCACACAGTAAGTGCTCAATAAATACGATCGATTGATTAATTGATTGGGATTATATATATAGCAAAGTCATACTAGGTTAGTTAGTTCATCTCAGTCTAGAATATTGTCTCAAGATTGGAATCCAAGAATGGGTGAAATTTGTTCTTTTTGATAAACTCTGATAGCAACCTAGCATAAAAAAGTTTATTTACATTCTTCTTGAGCTTTCCATCATCCTACAATTTTATCACTCATAATCCCGTAGATCTATAATCCAAGATCTTGCCTAATTCATTCTTCCACCGATTGATATTTCAACCTCAGCAACTATTTGTCTTAGTGAGTCTAAGCCACCACTGAAAAAATAAATATTTCTTTTTCATGAGCTTGAATTTTCCATCTGAAATCTCCAATGAGTGATCATCAACTGGTGATAGGGAATTTGAAATAAAAATTCAGTACTATTATTTCCCATATCTTCTCCTTAAGAATCAAATCCACACTGAGCTTTTCTGGGAAGAGGAATCAGCCTTGCTCTGTCACTCCCTCTTACCATTGGTCCTTGCTGTCACCATGATTATATTGTGGGACCAGACATCACCATGGCTGCCACTCAATATTGCAGAAGAAGCACAAGAAGAAGGGAAATCTGTGCTTATCAAAAGTTTGAAACACAAAGGATTGCAATTGAAGTGAAACAAACATTGATAAAAGAGAGAAATAAAAAAATTTAAAACAAGTCACAATTTGGAAATTAAGATGACAATAATATATAATTACCTGCACTGCAGCCTTGCCTAAAGACTTCTTTTAAATTGAAATACTGGACCAAAATTGAAAAAAAAAATCTATATTTATCTTAGATAATGACAGTAAGGTCAATCATACTGTGGAAAGTTTGACTAATGAGGTAGATATGGCAAAATCACTAAGTGTCTTTAAATAAAGTTTAGATATATTAATAAAAATAGTAGAATAGAACCATTCCTGCCTAGAGCAGACATATCTTCCAGTCACAGAACTTCTTTCCACCTTATAACTTGTGACTTTTCTAGGAGTTACCATTCTGAAACTATTTTTTCATTTCTGATCTTGTTCTCAATGTCTGTGGGAAACTGTTTTTCCAATCAGCGGATATTATGGACACTAAGGGTTGAGTCTCTGTTTTTACCAGGCATTAGGTTTAGAATGGCAACACGTGATGGTGAAAGAAGCTCCAGATTAAAGCTCCAAGTTAAAATGTTTACTCTTACCAACGATGAAAATTAAAAATACAAAAAAGATTGCTAGGTTCTGCTAGAAACATTTCCCATAGTTTCAAAAAGATAATCTGTATGCTACCAGTGGAATTGTGATTTCACTTTGGTAAAGTGTATTCTGCCACATTTCATATAATGCACACTTATTACCATCCTTTATTTTATAATAAAGAGTCCATATCAGTGGAAAGTTCCTAATTAATGATGTTCAAAATCTAGCCCTAAATAGGTTCGGTCTATTTAATGATGCACATTTCATTTCCATTTCATTTTTAGGTACTAATATGAGAGAGTTGTATAATAAACATGTATGGTAATATTAGACACATATTTGCAGTTATTGCATAACTGCAACTCTCCCAAGCACACAATAAGTACGGTGTGCTCTGTAAGCACTCAGTAAAAACACTGATTGATCGATTAATTGATTGTCTTCTTAGAAAACATTAACTTCAAAGAATTTTTAGACAGGAAAACTGTAAATTAATAAAATATTAAAGCTAATTAAAGTTTGTTAACCTTATCCTCTCCATTGCCCCCTAAGCTACTCATTAAATTGAGGGTAAGTTAAAGCACAATTCTGAAGTAATTGACCTAGTGCTCCTTTTGGATTTTGTCAAGGAAATTATAGAGAAAGAATGTGAAACTACAATTCCTGGTAGATTGATGATCTGCTTTACTACCTTTCACAATACCAAAGATGTTGTTCTAGGTGGAGTTAACATAAAAATGTGTCCTTTCTCTTTTCACTCAGATGTAGCTGATAATCTTTTCTCCTCTAAACCTAGGCCATGAGTCATTTTAAAATTTAATTGATGAGGGGTTTGTTTTCTGGTTTGGTTTCAAACTTTAGTTTGCCCTTTCCTGTCTTCATCAAGTGGATCTTCATAACACCATATTATTTACTGTCAACTACTCATTTTGGAAATTGTTCTAGACATATTCCTTCAGAATTTTGTACATTTTTGAAAACATTCATGCAAAATCTACAGTTTCCTCTAGATTCGGTCACATTCCAAATCTTTTTAATTTTTAGGAATGTGCTTTTTGGTATAGATTTTCTCTTCTTGCTCCTTATTTGAAGTACTCTAGTAAGGATGTTTTTGCAATAAGGATTTAAATTTAAAATGTTGCTCCATAAAGTATTATTCTATGGTGAATGGTGGGCTTTGGGGATAGAGAGGAGAGCCAGTGGGTATGCATCAGTCAGAAGGAGAATTTGTGGAGGAGGGACATAGGGTGAAAGGAAAAGACAGAGAGACAGAGAGAGATTTGATAGAAGAATTGGAATGGGGCTAGAGCAGTGTTTAAGAGAAAAGGAAGAAAAAGGCAGAGACAACCCTTTAGGAGAGGAAGAGTGAATTTTAAAGATAAGGGACAGATTATTCCTTATGACTTATTTTTTCATCTATTTCAACCAATTGTTTTTCAATTTTGAATAAATCATTGATACAAAATGATGAGATCACTCATTTGAGAATGCAAAATAAAGCACAGAATTTTTTCCAGCTTCATATTTTCTAAATCTCTTGGGCTTCATAACCATAAATTAATGTTCCTCCATATCAAGGTTTGACAAGCAGTCCCAAGATTCTTAAAATGATACCTCTGAACTAACTGTACAAACAATATCTCTGCTCCTAAGTTGAAAAATGAATAAAATGAAATACCCCAGGACGGAACCCAATATGATAATTGTGAACAAGACTGATATTTTCAATACAAAATTGTGAATTTTAAGGAAATAGTTTAGTAAGATAAACCCAATTAGAACCTAAATTACTCAATCCTTAGCAGATAATGCCATTACATAAAAGAACTGAAAACGTGATGTCAATTGTTAAACTCAACATTCTCAGAGCATAGTGTTTCATTCATTCAATTGTATTTATTGAGCACTTACTTTGTGCAGAGCACTGTACTAAAAGCTTGGAAAGTACAAGTTGGCAACATACAGAGACAGTTTTTTGAGCATATTAACAAGAGTGACTGTATGAAATTTATCATTAATCAAATCTTTCAGCAGGTATTTTGTTATTCTACATAGCAATATCTTCATGAATTTTAGTAGGACATTTGGTAGAAATACACCTATGAGTGAACAGATGAATAGAGCAGATGAATGATAATAAAATATTCTATCATGTCCTCCTTTTAAAATTTATTTACATAGTACTCATTGTGGTCACAAAACAATGTCTACCTACTCGGTTGTGCTGCACACTCCCAAGCACATAATATAGTGCTTTGCACATAGCAAGTGCTCAGTAAATGCCATTGATTAATAGACAAACTGCACATCTGCTCAACTCTTTTTTAAGGTGAGCCCAGAATTAGTTAATAAAAATATGTATATATAAATATGGAACATTTCCAGTATTAAAATTTCTAAAATGAACCTTTTAAAATGAAATGAAAATGGAATAAATGAGCAGATATAAATTACTGTGAGGAAAATATGGAATATATCTTGGTTTTTAATACTACTTTGTTCCTTCCGAGATAGAAAATACTTCATGCATAGTTTATTTCATAGTTTATTCAAGTAGAAAATGAACATCTATCAGTGATAGTTATCAGTGATAGATAGATACAGATAGATATCTCTACTATCCTTTAGAGAAGGATATTTAATTCACTCTCACAGAGGGTGGTTAGGGGTACGGATAGATAGTAAAAGCAATAAAGGTCTCAAAAGAAGGAACCAAGAACTACGGATGCAGGAGCTATAGATGGACAGAAACTATGGGAAAAAAAAAACCACTATCTCTCTGAATTCAGGATTTATGGTCAAAATAGAGACGATCGTGCATCAAGATAAATAAATAATAATAAATATTACGATTCTTGTTAAGCACTTACTATGGGCCAAGCACTCTTCTAAGCACTGGGGTAGATACCAGTTCATCAGGTTGGACACAGTCCCTGTCCCAAATGGGTTCACACTCATCTCCATTTTACAGATGACGTAACTGAGGCAGAGAAAAGTTAAATGACTCAACCAAGGTCACACAGCAGACATGTGGCAGAGCCAGGATTAGAACCTATGTCCTTCTTACTTCCAGGCCCGTGCTCTATCCACTAAGCCCTGCTGCTTTTCTAGGGACTAAAAATCATGTTTTCATAGCATGCCTTGCTGCAAAACCATCTAAAAAAGAGTAAGTATATATTGGTGGCTGGAGAGACTTCCAAACACTTAAAGAACCTGGAAACAAGGTGCAAACAAAGAATAACAGGTGTATAAGTTTCTAGAGCATATGTTAACTAAAAGGCACTGATATTAAAAAGCTGTGAGGCCAACTGGAGTGAGCATGGGCCTAGGAATCAGAGGACCTGGGTTCCAGTCCTGGCTCCACCTCTTGTCTGCAGTTTGACCTTGGGCAAGTCATTTAACTTTTCTCTGCCTCAGTTCCCTCAACTGCAAAATGGGGATTCAATACAGTTCTCCCTCCTACTCAGACTGTGAAACCCTTGTGGGGCTGGATTATCTATCCTATTTAGTTCAGTGTTTGACACATAGTAAGCACTTAAAAAATGCCACAATTATCATTATACTATCATTATTAATATTACTTCTGGATATCCCAGCTCCATATTTTATGGTGAATGGAATTTTCCCAATTCAGTATAAGAAATGAAGCATGAAATACAAAGTTTTTGTCAGACATAAATGTTTACAAGGAACATTCCACTGAAAAGTGAGACAGTATTAATTTGAACCATATTTAAAGGGCAATTACTGTCATAACGTCTTTTTAATATAAGATAAATTTAGAGGGGAAAGAACAAGTAAACAAAATTTCATTTTTACAAATGAAATATCTTGAAATGATTATTATTGTTCTTTTCACTGAGCACATCAGCAGAAAAATTATTCAGCCCCAGGCAGAGGAAACAAATATTGTCAAATACAACAGTATTATCTGTTATGCCTTTTAGTGTCCTCAAGGACTATCATGTTTTCCATAATCATTTCTTTGGATGTTGTCTTTCATTACAAGTCTTTATGCTGTTGTACATCTTCGATCTCTTGCTTTGAGAGCTTCACTAAAGTGGACTTACAGAACCTGAAGGACAGACAAGGATAATAGCTTTTCCTGAAATGCTTTCCATTGAAAAAAATCTTAGAGAATCTTTGCCTTATGAAAATTCCAAGTATTTATTGTATGTTAATAGAAGTGGAATGAAAAGGCAGAGATGTACATGAATATGCATATATCTACATATGAACATCTGTACACCTAGTGTTCTGACTGACAACAATACTTAAAATCATGAATTATATCATGCACTAACATTGTCCAGGATCTGTAATCCCCACTGGACCTCCCTTCTCTCCTTCTACAGCCCAGCCCACACGCTCCGCTCCTCTGCCGCTAACCTCCTCACTGTGCCTCATTCTTCCCTGTCCTGCCGTTGATGCCTGACCCACATCCTTCCCCTGACCTGGAATGACACCCTCCACACATCCGCCAAACTATCTCCCTTCCTCCCTTCAAAGCCCTACTGAGAGCTCACCTCCTCAAAGAGGCCTTCCCAGACTTAGCCCCCTTTTTCCTCTCCTCCTCCCCATCCCCCTGCCCTACTCCTTCCCCTCCCCACAGCACCTGTATATATGTTTATACAGATTTATTACTCTATTTATTTTACTTGTACATATTTACTATTCTATTTATTTTGTTAATGATGTGCATTTAGCTTTAATTCTATTTGTTCTGACGACTTGACACCTGTCCACATGTTTTGTTTCGTTGTCTGTCTCCCCTTTCTAGACTGTGAGCCCGTTGTTGGATAGGGACCATCTCTATATGTTGCCAACTTGTGCTTCCCAAGTGCTTAGTACAGTGCTCTGCACACAGTAAGCGCTCAATAAATATGATTGAATGAATGAATGCAATTGCTTGGACCTTCCCCACTCAAACCCCTATGTCTGCCAGCCCACATTCTTGCTCTTCTCAATTCTTAACCTTGGAAAAATCATTGGCTTCTCTGTGTGTTGATTCCCACCAGATAAATGGAAATTCAATATCCATTCCCAATCCAATCCCTCCTGCTTGGATTGTCAGACCCATATAGGGCTTGTTTATCTTGTATAGATAAGTTGATTAATCAGTCTATCTACTCTAGCACATTTGGGAGGAGGACAGGCCAGAAATACAAGGGCACCCAGAAGATCAAGGCAGAGCTACTTTCTGGTAAATTTGCTAAATACAAATTTCTATAAATATAATTTCATCAGGTTAAGTTGGAGCCATCAGAGGCAGGGAAAACAAGTCTACCCATCCGAGAGCCTATTTGGGAGAGTACTGGTGAGAGGAGCAGATCTTTAAAATTCAAGAGAGGTCAGGTGCTATGCGGCTACTCACCAAAATGTCCACTGACCTTAGTGAGGCAACTGCTTCCTTGGTCCCAGGGTAAGGCATATATATGCAGTGGATAGTGCTTTACTCAACATGGGATCATTTGTCAATACAGTTGATTCTTTGACTGTGACTCTATGTGAGATACAATGTGGACAAAGCTTGAGATTTCATGGTTGCTTCTAAACTAAGTTCCAGATTCTTATATCCTAAAAGTACATTTACCATCCCAGACTCTTATGGTTCAGATGAAGACAGCAACACCACAGATATTGATTTTGCATTCCTCTTTCCATGCCTAAGCATTTGTTCACGTCCACAACAGAACTACTCATCTTCTCACCCAGATTCGGTCCTCCCCACAAACTTTCCCATCACTTGAGACATCACCATCACCCGCTCTGTCTCATAAACCTGTAACCTTGGCATTATAACAATAATAATAATGATAGTATTTGTTAAGCACTTATTACTTGCCAGGCACTGAACTAAGCACTGGAGTGGATACAAGCAAATTGAGTTGGACACAGCCCCTGCCTCATGTGGGACTCACAGTCTCATCCATCATTTAACAGATGAGATAACTGAGGCACAGAGAAAGAAAGTAATTTGCCCAAGGTCACACAGCAGACAAGTGGTGGAGCTAGAATTGGAATCCATGACATTCTGACTTCCAGGCCTATGTTCTATCCAATATGCCATGCTGCTTCTCTTCACCTCATCACTCTCATTCAACCCACATATTCAATCTGGCACCAAAATCTATTTATTCTTCCTTCACGAGCTCTAGAATCCATCCCTATGTACCTATTCAAAGTGCTACCATGCTGAGCCAAGTACATATCATATCCTGCCTTGACTACTGCATCATCCTCCTTGCTGACCTACCAGTTTCCTATCTTGCCCCACTGCAGTCTATATTTCACTCTGATGCCTGAATCTTTTCTCTTAAAAAAATCAGCCTATATCTCCTAACTCCTTCAAGCCTCCAATTCCTTTCCATCCACTTTCATATCAGAAAAATATGATTACCATCAACTTTAGGGCACTCAATCAGCTATCACCTCCCTAACCTTATCCCTATTATCTCTTATTGCATGCAGCTTGCAAACCTACACTTACCAAGCTACTCTCGGTATGTTGCTCTCATGTATCATGCCACTAACTCTTTCCTCTAGTTTGGGACTCACATCCCCTCTCATATCTGACAGACCGCCACTCTACCCAACTTCAAAGACTTACAAAATCAACTCTCCTCCACGAGTAAAGGAAAAGTCCTGGCTAAGCCCTCATTCCCCCAAATCATTCTCCCTTCCTTATAACCTAAACTCTCAGCTCTGTACTCCTTAAGCACTTGATATTCACCTCACCCTCAGCCCCATAGCACTTACATACATTTTAATGTCTATGTCCCCCACTAGACAGTAAGCTCCTTGTGGGTGTGGAATATTTCTACCAACTCTATTGCATTGTACTCTCCCAACTCAGTGCTCTGAACAGAGTAAGCACTCAATAAATATCATTGACTGATAGTATCACTACATCATTCTGCATTTCCCAAGTGTCTGGTACTGTTTAATTCATAGTGGGCTCTCAATGAATGATGCTGTTGCTGCTATTACTGCTACTAGAAGGAGAAAAATTCAGGACAAAAGGATGCAAGATGCCTGGAAAGGAAGACCAGAGAACCTCACAAATGACAGGGAAAGAAGCAAATATAGGATGAGGAGAAAAGGCCCTGAGAGTAACACCATGAGTGAATTTCAGCATTTGAAATATGGTGCATTGACAAAAGTGACAGGATGATGGGTGGGTGAAAATGAGGTGGATATGCTAGAGCAAAAATGAAGATGGATCCAAGACAATGGGAATAGGTTGGTGGAAGAGTAGGGAATTATTTCCTAAAATTTATAACTGTTTATTAATCCTCAGTACAGGAAGTTATCAGTTATCAATTATCAACTTCTCTGTGCCTCAGTTACCTCATCTGTAAAATGGGGATTAAGACTGTGAGCCCCCTTGTGGGACAACCTGATCACCTTGTAACTTCCCCAGCGCTTAGAACAGTGCTTTGCACATAGTAAGTGCTTAATAAATACCACCGTTATCGTTATTATTATTATCATGATTCCCTGCCTCAAAGAACTTGCAATTAGAAAATATTATTCATACTAACAGTGTATTGTGAGAGTGATACATAACTTGAAATTTTGGCCTACATTTATGGTCTTCTACAGATAAACACATCTGGACACCTGACATTAACATAGGCAACAATACAGGCAATATCAATATTTAACAACATAAATTCTCTATTTGAAAGAAATTGTTGAAAAGAAAAGCCAATTTATATTCTGATAATGTAATGTAAAGTTTTATTGAACGTGGGTGAACACAGAGCTCACTGATTGCATACATCTTCCACCCTTGGAGGAGAAAGGAATAATAATAATAATTATGGTATTTGTTAAGCACTTTACTATGTGCCAAGCACTGTTCTAAGCACTGGGGTAGATTCAAGGTAATCAGGTTTTCCCAAGTGGGGCTCACAATCATAATCCCCATTTTACAGATGAGGTAACTGAGGCACAGGGAAGATAAATGGCTTGCCCAAGGTCACACAGCAGACAAGTGGCAGATCTGGGATTAGAACCCACATCCTCTGACACCCAAGCCCATGCTCTTGCCACTAAGCCATGCTGCTTCTCTGGTTGCATGCTGGTTGCTGAATTGTCATTTTCTGAATTTCCAAGTCATGATAGTAATAAAATGAACAGTGATTTTTGATAAGCCAATATTTGGCCATGTAAAATGAATTGTATTAGAATATTTACTTTGGTATTATCCTTATTTTGAAGCCCTACTTCTTTGAAATCTTACCCCTTGACCTGGATTAATATGGGTTCCTGATGTTTCTTTTCTCCTGAAAAAAGCACTTGACATAGTTATGTGATTATGATTTACTGACTAAATAATCATATTTGCTTAGTTAATGACACATTTTGCCCTTGGACTTACATTTATTCTAAGCAATATTCCAAAAGTCACCTCCAAGGACATGATGCATCCCTTAGTTCTCTCATTAGCTATCTCTTAATGAATCACTAGGTTATTGAAAAGGAGGTATTTAGATAAATGGTCAACACATTTAGACAAAGGTCACTGAAGAAGATGGAAGAAAATACTCCTTAATTGAAAAGGTTTACTTGAAATATATTGGAAAGCAAATTAACAGGAAACCTTCAAGTGCTCAAGAATAAGTAAAATACAGTTTTGCATACAATAATCCCCACATGCATATGCTGGCAAAAGCTTTACAAAATGCAAAAATATGTCTTTGCTTTTGCATCTTGACCTATTGATTCACACATCCGCAGGGGCACAGTGATGTTTCATGCTTTATTGGTTATCACAATTCATTCACGTATGAAATAAGCATGGTCTGGTGGAAAGAGCATGGGCCTGAGAATCAGAGGACCAGGGTTCTAATTCCAGCTCTGCTACTTGTCTGCTGCATGACCTTGAATTAGACACTTAACTTCTTTGTGCTTCAGTTACCTCATATGTAAAATGGGGATTAATTAATTCATTCATTCAACATGTTTATTGAGAGCTTATTGAGTGCAGAGCACTGAATTCACGCATTCATTCAATCGTATTTATTGAGTGCTTGCTGTGTGCAAAGCACTGTACTAAGCATTTGGGAAACTACAAAATAACAATAAACAGACCCATTCCCTATCCACAGCATGCTTACAGTCTGAAAGGGGAGACAGATAATTAATATAAGTAAATAAATTACAGAGATGCAAATAAGTGCTGTGAGGCTGTGAAGTGGGATAAATAAAGGAAGCTAGTCAGGGTGACGCTGAAGAGAATGGGAGACAGCTGTGCCTGCAATAAGGCTTTGAAGTATGGGGAGAGTAACTGCCTGTCAGATTAGAGGAGGGAGGGAAGTCCAGGCCATAGACAGGATGTGGGCAAGGGGTCAGTGCCTAGATAGATGAGCTTGAGGTTCAGTTAGAAGAGTAGCATAAGAGGAGCGAAGTGTGCAGGCTGTGTTGTAGTAGGAATATTAGGGAGGTGAAGTAGGAGGGGGAAAGGTGACTGAGTGCTTTGAAGCAAATGCTTTAAAACTGCAAGTTCCATGTGGGACATGGACTCTGTCCAATCTGATTGTCTTTTATCTATCTCATTGTTAAGTACAGTGCCTGGCACATAATAAACACTTAACAAATACCAAAAAGAAATTGCTCCCAGGTCCTCTAAACTGTAAGGTCTTTGTAGGCAGGAAACGTGTCTTACCAACTTTGATGCTTTGTACTGTCCAAAGAACTTAGACCCATGTTCTGCACAGAGTAAGGATTCAATAAATACCATTGATTGATTGATTAATGCACAGCTGGGAAAATGATCATGTGCTCATACTTAGCTGCGTGTAATGCTGTTCTCACACATCCAGAGCAGGGAAGGAAGAGGTCTGAATAGAAAGCAACACTCTCAAACACTCAGCTCACTATCTCATTACCATTCTGAACTAGTTTCTGCATCAATTATCCTGATCCAAGCAAGTGATTAATAGTAACTGGGGAAAGGTCTATCTGCCCTAACACATTGGGTCATTCCACAAAACGCTGTTCCTAGATGCAGGTCCAGTCCCTCCTAGTGGCTCTGCAGCTTTTGTAGCTCCAATTTTAGCTCACTCTCTCTCTCCCTGGTTCCAAACACATGTTTGGGGCCTCTTATGTTCTCCCACTGTTGTGAGAAGGGCCTCCTTTCTCCCTTTGGTCCCTCAAGGCATATTTTGATATCACCTTAATAACCTCTGTTTTGGAGAGAGAAGCATGTTGAGTTCCTATTAGAAACATTATTTGGGTTGGCAGGCCCAAAGTTCAATCTTCAGACAAATCCCATTCTTTGGGTTCCTCTTCCATATTGATTCTCCAGAAACCTTATTCAAGCTATTCCCCTTTCTAGGTGGGCTTTTCTGAGGGTAATAATACACTATTGTCTCTCTAGACTGTAAGCTCCTTGTGGGCAGGGAACATGTCTATCAACCCTGCTTTACTGTACTTCCAAGCTTTTGCTACCGTACTCTGCACAAAGTTAGCACTCAATAAATATGACTGATTCATCTTCAGATGCTCAGTTGAGCTATGGGGAGTGTAAAATAATCATAAACTTATAGTGGTATTTGTTAACTGCTTAATTAATAATAATGGTAGTTGTTAAGTGCTTACTATGTGCCAGGCACTGGGGTGGATACAAGTAAATTGAGTTGGACACAGTCCCTATCCCATGTGGGGCTCAGAGTCTCAATTCCCATTTTTTCAGATGAGGTAACTGAAGAACAGAGAATGATGATGATGATGATGGTACTTGTTAAGCACTTACTAGATGCGAAGCACTGTCCTTGGAGAAATGAACTGACTTGCCCAAGGTCATATAGCAGAAAAATGGTGGAGCCGGGATTAGAACCTTACGTACTTATTAGATGTCATGCACTCTACTAAACTCTGGGGTAAGTACAAGCTAATCAGGTTGGACACAGTCCCAGTCCCACAAGGGGTTCACAGTCTAAGTAAAAGGGTAGAGATTTAATCCCTATTTTACAGATAAGGAAACTGAGGCATAGAGAAGTTCAGTGACTTGTTCACCAAGACAAGTGGCAGAGCTTTTTTTAGAAATTAGGTCCTCTGACTCCCAGGACCATGCTTCTTCCACTTTGTGCCAAACACCACGCATTAAGTGCTAGGATAAATCCAATCCAATCAGATCAGGACACACTCCTTGTCCTTCATTGGAAACTTCCAATGTAGGGAAGGAGCTGGTGTGAAGACCGACAGGCTAGTTGTGGCTGCCCAGAAAACTCCAGGTGAGGGAGTCCGGAGTTCTGGCAAGCTACAGCCTAGGGTGACTCTGAGGAAATAATACGACCAGTAGTTGTCCGAATCAGGTGCCATCATGTTTGTTCTGGGCTGCACCTCTATGAAGGAATGAAGTGAATGCTCAACTTTTACCTCGCTACTCTTTGTTTTCCTTTTCTCTCACTTTCCACCCTCCTTCTCTCTCCTTTTTGCATTTGTCCATTCCATTCTCTCTCTTCCCCTTTTTATACATTTTCTTTATCCCCTTCCCTTATTTTCCTTTTTCCCCTCTTCATCCTTTTCATTCTTCCCATATTTCCCATATTTCCCACTTCTCTTCACTCTTTTCTCCCATTCACTTCTTTATCTCGCCAACTTTCTAGTTCTAATCCCATTTTTCTGGCTCTCCTTATGACACAGAGCAAGTTGACCAGGTTTCTGGCAACCATAGATATCCCGAGTTAGAGTTATAATGCTATGAACACAGAAAGCCTATTTCTTAATAGAGAAGTTTTGAATAAGGGGAAAAGTTAATACGAGTCCACAGGAGCCAAAGTCCAAAGTAAACACAGGATGCCTGCTACTTTCCTATGGTCTCTTTAATTGACAAGAAGCCTCTGCCAGCACATACCTATGGGAATTAAAGGAGAGCTTTGCTTTAATGGCTGATCAGACAGCAAGCAGAAGCTATCAGAGGCAACAGTGATCAAAGAATTCTGAGCAGATGTCACCATCAAAGGGCCCAGCAGGGAAACAAAGAAAGGGCAGAAAGCACCATTACCTATTTATTCACCTGGAGGCCCTAATATCATCTGTACTGAGTTGTCTGATAGAGGACACGTGTGGCTTGGCCCCGGAAAACATACTTGAAGTCAGGCTAAGGCAAGTCTCTTGAAGATTGATTCCCTGGAAAATAGTCTGTGCTCTGAACACAGTTCATGGCAGGACACTTTTTCCAGATTGAATGAATTGGTCCGCATTACCCCACCTTCACTGCCCTAGACATGCAGGTAACACAAGGAAGAAGCATGACCTGAGAGATGCAGCCTGGCCTAGAGGAAAGAGCACAGATCTAGGAGTCAGAGGCCCTGGGTTTTAATTTTCTCAAGCATTTAATACAGTGGACCACACCAAGTGGACACTCATAAATACTAATACTACTATTACGGGCATCAAAATCCAGGCTCTGCCACTTGTCTGCTGTGTGAACTTGGGAAAGAAATTTCACTTCTCTGTGCCTCAGTTCTGTCATCTACAAAATGGGGGATCCACACCTGGGGTCCCTCCTACTTAGACCTGAGCCCTATATGGGACAATTTATCTTGTATCTACCCTTGCTTAGTACAGTGCTGGCACATAGTAAGCATTTAATGAATGCCACAATTATTAGTTTTGCAAGGAGTCTTTGTAGGGAGTTCATCTGTTCAACCACACGTTCCAAGTAATAATAATAATGATGGCATTTGTTAAGCACTTACTAGCACTGTTCCAAGCGCTATCGGGGATACAACGTAATCAGGTTGTCCCACGTGGGGTTCGCAGTCTTAATCCCCATTTTACAGATGAGGTAACTGAGGCCCAGAAAAGTTAAGTGACTTGCCCAAAGTCACATAGCTGATATGTGGCGGAGCTGGGATTAGAACCCACCACCTCTGACTCCCAAGCCCGGGCTCTTTCCACTGAGCCATGCTGCTTCCCAACCACACTGCTTATTATTATTGTTATTAATAATAATAATAATGATAATAATGGTATTTGTTAAATATTATGTGCCAATCACTGTACTACTCACTGAAGTGGATACAAGCAAATCGAGTTGGACACAGTCCCTGTCGCACATGAGGCTCACAGTCTCAATCCCAATTTTACAGATGAGGTAACTGCGGCACAGAGAAGTGAAGTGACTTTCCCAAGGTCACTTAGCAGACAAGTGGAATAACTGGGGTTTGAAACCATGACCTTCTGACTCTCAGGCCCATGCTCTATCCACTACATCATGCTGCTTCTCTATCATGAATCATGGAACTACTCCAGTGAGGAAAGATTGAATTGTGACGGGAACTTTCCACTTCTTAGGAGTGCCTCCAAACCCTTCCCAGCCTCAAAGCCTCTCCCACTAGCCCCTAAGGCATGAATCCATTCAAGCTAGATCCACTTGCATTTTTCTGGGAAAACACATTTTTATGTTTGTCTCCCCATCAAACTGTAAATTCCTTGTAAGCAAGGAATGTGTGATTTAATTATTTGTACTTCTTAAGCACTTAGTAAACTGAAGCACACCTAGAGGATGACCATAAATAAATACTAATATTACTATTACAGGACTCACAATCAATGTTCTGCTAATTGCCTGCTGTGTCATTTTGGATGAATCACTTCACTTGTCCGTGACAGTTTTCCCATCTATAAAATGGGGATTAAATACATGTTCTCCGCTTTGTGGGTCAGGGACTGTGTCCAATTATTGTTGTAATGTATTCTCTGAAGCACTTAGTGCAGTGCTCTGCGCACAGTAACTGCTCAATAAATTTGATTGAATGAATGAATAAATGAATTAACCTATTTTGTATCTATACAGTGTTTAGTATGGTGTTTGTGGCTCAGTGGAAAGAGCACGGGCTTTGGAGTCAGTGGTCATGGGTTCAAATCCTGCCTCTGCCAACTGTCAGCTGTGTGACTTTTGGCAAGTCACTTAACTTCTCTGTGCCTCAGTTACCTCATCTTTAAAATGGGGATTAAGACTGTGAGCCCCCTGTGGGACAACCTGATCTCCTTGTAACCTCCCCAGCACTTTGAACAGTGCTTTGCATGTAGTAAGCACTTAGTGCCATCATGAGAAGCAGCGTGGCTCAGTGGAAAGAGCACGGGCTTTGGAGTCAGAGGTCATGGGTTCAAATCCCGGCTCCGCCAGCTGTCAGCTGTGTGACTTTGGGCAAGTTACTTAACTTCTCTGTGCCTCAGTTATCTCATCTGTAAAATGCGAATGAAGATTGTGAACCTCCTGTGGGACAACCTGATCACCTTGTAACCTCCCCAGTGCTTAGAGCAGTGCTTTGCACATAGTAAGCACTTAAGAAATACCATCATTATTACTAAGAGCTTAACAAATGCCATGATTATTGCTGTTATTATTGTTATTAATAATAATAACAATATTCAATACTAAATCCTCCTCAAGAACCTCCAGTGGTTGTCCAAACATCAGATATAAACTCCTCTCCACTGTCTTTAAAGAACTCAATCAGCTTTCCCCTTGTACCTTATCACTTTCCTACTAGAGGCCAGCCCGCACACTTCGCTTCACAAATGCCAAACTACTCACTGTTCCTTGATATCATCTATCTCATCACTGAGTTTTGTCCATGTCCTGATTCTGGCCTGAAAGGTCCTCACCCTTCATCTCCGACAGACAATCCAAAACTTATTGAAGGCACATCTCCTCCAAGAGACCTTCCCTACAAACCCTAAATGCCTCTTCTCCCACTTCCTTCTGCATTACCCTTGCACTTAGATTGAATCCTCCTATTCAATTCTTCCTCAACCCCACAGTATTGATATACATATCCATAATTTATTCATTTATTTTAATTTCTGTATCCTCCTCTAGATTGTAAGGTCAATGTAATGCTCTGACCACAGTAAGCACTCAATAAATACAATTGAATGAATGTAGGTATGGGACATGTCTACAAAATCTGATATATTTTGCTCTCCTAAGGGTTTAATGCAGTGCTCTGCACCCAGTAAGTGCTCAATAAATTAGATTGAATGATTCAATTGTAATACCTTCTCTTGACCCCACTGCCCCTTCCAGTTATCACCTATCTCCCTCCTACCTTTCCTTTCCAAACTCCTAGAATGAGTCATCTATGCTCGCTGCCTCGAATTCCTCAACTTCAATTCTCTCCTAGACCCCCTCCAATTTGGCTTCCGTCCCCTAGACTCCACCGAAACTGCCCTCTCTGTCCACAAGTTTGGTTTTGTTGTCTGTCTCCCCATTTTAGACTGTGAGCCCATTGTTGGGTAGGGACCGTCTCTATATGTTGCCAACTTGTACTTCCCAAGTGCTTAGTACGGTGCTGTGCACACAGTAAGCATTCAATAAATATGATTAAATGAATGAATGAATGACTGGACCTCTTTGAAGGCAATGGGGAAGAAGCCATTGGAGAGTGAACAACTGAAGATGGCTGTTAGAGAGGGCAGAAGGAGGGGTGCAAGTGTTTTGAAGTGTGAAGGAATGTGGTTGGAGGTGCAGTTTGGAGGGGTTGGAGGCTCAGATGGAGGGGGTGAATTTTGAGAAGAGGCAGGATATCTCCTCTAGAGATGCAGCTGGGAAAGATGGGAGTGTTGAAGAAAGGATGGCAGCAGGGTGGCACTGAGGAGGAAAAGGGGAGATTTTAGGAAGATCATGACTGATAGTACCGCTTTTCTTGATAAAGTAGGTGGCCAGGTCATTGGGGGAAAGGGATGGGGGAGGTAGGTGGACAGAGGGCCGGAGGAGGGAGTTAAATGTCTGGAGCAACTTGCAAGGGCAATGGGCGTCGGTGTCAGTAAAGGTGGAGAAATAATTTTGCTGGCAGCAGAGAGGGCAGGATTAAAGCATGGTGTAGTGGATAGAGCATGGACCTAAGTGTCAGAAGGTCATGGGTTCTAATCCCGACTCCACCACTTGTCTGCTGTCACCTTTCATTCATTTAATCATATTTATTGAGCACTTACTGTGTGCAGAGCACTGTACTAAGCACTTGTGCAGGTCACTTCACTTTTATGGACCTCAGTTACCTCATCTGTAAAATATGGATTGAGGCTGTGAGCCCCTCTTGGGACAGAGATTGTGTGCAGCCTGATTTGCTTGTATCTACCCCTGCACTCAGCACATAGTAAGAACTTAAGAAATACCACTATTCTTGTGATTATTATTATTATCATTAATGAAGCATGAAAGGATAAAGTTGATGTGGACAAAGCAGACTGTGCTCAAAGCAAAGGAGGCAGACTGTGGAGGTGATCCAGGGCTGTGGGTTAGTAGTACAAGATTGATGAAGGGATAGGAGATTGAGTGAGTTGAATTCAGTAGAGAGGGTGGTGTTGAGAGCATCAGTTTGGTCATCAAAAGAAGGTGGTTTGGATGTGGAGGCTAAGTGGGGCATGAGGAGTTGAGAAAATTGGATGGGTCAAAATGTTGGTGGTCACTGCGGGGGAATAGTACAGATATATGAGGAGAAGGTGTGTGGGAGAGGAGTATTAACGATTATTATTAGTAGTAGTAGTATTAGAAGCAGCATGGCAAGTGGAAAAAGTACAGCCTGGGGGTCAACAGATCCTGTTTGCACCACTTGCTTGTGGTGTGAGCTTGGAGAAGTCACTTTTCTGTGCCTCTGCATCCTCATCTGCAAAATGGGGATTCAGGGCATGTTCTCCATCCTACTTAGACTGTAAGCCCCTTGTAGGACCTGATTGTATTTACTCCAGTGCTTATACAGTCTTGGTTCATAGTAAGCATTTAACAAAATAGTGTTATTATTATCATCATTATTATCATTGGATCCCTGCATACTCCAATACACCTATCTCCAAAGGGCTTGTGACCGATGCTGTGCAGAAGTATCCAACATACCGAACATACTCTGTTGCCTCTGCCTCCAATCCTAAATGGCAGTGTTCAGTGTCAGAGACCAGGAAGGTGTACTGCTAAATATTTGCAGGAGATGCAGAAAAAAAAAATACTGTTCTCCATTCATTCAATCGTATTGAGAAGTGGCATGGCTCAGTGGAAAGAGCATGGGCTTTGGAGTCAGAGGTCATGGGTTAAAATCCCAGCTCCACCAACTGTCAGCTGTATGACTTTGGGCAAGTCACTTAACTTCTCTGTGGCTCAGTTACATCATCTGTAAAATGGGGATTACGACCCACGTGGGACAACCTGATCACCTTGTACCCTCCCCAGCTTTGTGCTTTGCGCATAGGAAGTGCTTAATAAATGCTATTATTATTATTTGTAAAGTGCTTATTGTGTACAGAGCACTATACTAAACACTTGGAAAGTACTATATAGTAATAAAGAGAAACAATCCTGTCTACAACTGACTTTCAGTCTAGAGGAAATGATGGTATTTAAGCACTTACTTCATGCCAGGTACTGTACTGGGGTGGATACAAGCAAGTTGAGTTGGACACAGTCCCTGTCCCATGTGGGACTCACAGTCTTAATCCCCACTTTACGATGAAGTAACTGAGGCACAGAGAAGTGAAGTGACTTGACCATGGTCACACAGCAGACAAGTGGCGGAGCGGGAATCAGAACCCATGACCTTCTGACTCCCAGGCCTGTGCTCTATTCACTATGTCCTGCTGCTTCTCAGATGGTGCTTCATTCGAATGGTGCTGCTTTCATGGATGGTGTGCAAGCAGAAGGAAACACAGCCAAGCTGACAGAGAGTGACTGTCTCCTCAGTCTGAAGGGGCACAGCCTCATGATCCTGTAGGACTGCTGGGACTTCGGGTCCAGTGGCCTAGGTGCATGCACACAGTAGGAGCCTCTCCCTTTATCCCAAATGAGTGGAAGGCCTGTCTCCTCCTCTAGACTCTCCCTATAGATCCCTGTCTTGCGGACCGGGATCACGTCTACAAACTCTTCATATTGTACTTTCCCAAACTCTTAGTACAGTCTTTTGCACAAAGTAAGCACCCAATAATGGATCTGGTTCATCACTGGTTCTCCTTTCTCAGACTCAAATATGGAGAAGCAGCAGGGCCTAGTGAAAGGAGCCTGGGCCTAGAAATCAGAGGACCTGGGTTCTAATCCCAGCACAGTCACTTGCCTGCAGGATGACCTGGGGAAGTCACTTAGCTTCACTATACCTCAGGTTTCTCAACTTTAAAATGGGGATTCAATACCTGTTAACCTTCTGACTTAGACTGTGAGTCCTATGCAGGACAGAAACTGTGACTGACTAGATTAACTTGTATTTACCCAGTGCTTAGAGCAATGCTTGACACAAAGTAAACACTTAACAAGTACCATTTGTGAGCCCACTGTTGGGTAGGGACCGTCTCTATATGTTGCCAACTTGTACTTCCCAAGCGCTTAGTACAGTGCTCTGCACACAGTAAGCGCTCAATAAATATGATTGAATGAATGAATGAATTAATTAATTAATTAATATAAAATATACAATGCACAGGCCGGTCTCTTCTCCATATGTGCACCCACACAATGCAGGGAGCCCACCAACCTTCAAATTTACATGACATTGAGCTCATACATCATAATTAACATAGTATCTATGAAACACCCCTCATGAAAACAGCACAATTAATTAGTAATTATAATGATGTTTTTAAGGGACTAATGAATGTATTGCACTGAATCAAGCATATGGAAAATATAACAGAAGCACAAGATATGTTCCCTGCCCACCAACAACTTACAGTCCAATGGAGTGGACCCTATAGAAGACCCTTGAGAATTCTATTTGGAAGACAAGGATTTTACAGCCATATGGTGGGTATGAGAAATATTTCATAGTGAAAATAGACAAAGTATAAGGGTCAGGGTGTATGTATAGTGGGTGTGGGTGGCAAAATGGCTTGATAGTGAGATAGTGCATAAGCAGTGAACAAGCAACTGGAGCACAGGAGCAGAGAACAATGCTGGGGATTTGGAGAGATGAATGTATATAGATAATGCGATGGGTGGGAGGGTCACTTGGTGGAAAGCTTTGAAGCCTAGGGTTAGGTGTTTTGGTTTGATGTGAAAAACAACCAGGAAGCAAAGACAGAAGTAGCTAGAAGCTGGTGAGTGGAGGCTGTTAAGGTGAACCAGATTGGTTAGTTTTGAACTATGGCAGTTGTGATTGTATTCAAAAGGGAGTGAGTCTTGAACTAGGGCAGTTGGTGGTTGTTGTCTAAGGGAGGCAGATAAAAAGCATGTGGCCAAGTGGAAAGAGCACAGGTTTAGGAGATAGGGGACCTGGGTTCTAATCCCAGCTCTGCCACTTGTATGCTGTGTGACTTCGGTCACTTAACTTCTATTTGCTTCATTCTCTCATCTGTAAAGTGTGGATTCAATGTCTTTTGCCCCTTCTAATTAGATTATGAGCACCAGGTTGGGCAGGGACAATGTCCAGCCTGATTATTTTTTTATCTACCCCACTGTTTAGTATAGTTTTTGGCATAACAAGTATATATATATATATAACCTGTATATAACTACATATGTACCTATGTACCTGTACATATATGACCTGTATATATGTATATATGTTTGTATATATTTATTACTCTATTTATTTATTTATTTTACTTGTACATATCTCTTCTATTTATTTTATTTTGTTAGTATATTTGGTTTTGTTCTCTGTCTCCCCCTTTTAGGCTGTGAGCCCACTGTTGGGTAGGGACTGTCTCTATATGTTGCCAACTTGTACTTCCCAAGTGCTTAATACAGTGCTCTGCACACAGTAAGCACTCAATAAATATGATTGATTGATTGATTGATTGATTGATAACAAGTAAGGACTTAACAAATACCACTACTATATTTTTTATTAGATGACTGAGATATTGAGGAAGAATCAGGATTGGTACTCTAAAAGTCCACAGCTCCTGGGATTCCTGGAATGTCTCTGCATATAAACAATGGCTACAAGGTGACCAAGCTTTTGGTCATTCAAGGTGGCTTTGATATTGCATACCTGGACCAGCTATTTGGGCTGGGGTGGGATAAGAAAAAAACCTATTCCATCTGTAGCTGATAGACTTGCTTTGAGCCTGGATTAATCATGACTTCTAAGTAACCTTAAGGACATGTATGCCAGGGGACCAGAACAGAGAACTCACCATAGATTTATAACAAGTGGGAAATTTAATCCAGAGGGAGAAACAAGGCGAAAGAAAATTGCTGATTTTCCAAAAATGTCAACTGCCCCGAGATGGAAGTCAAGTATTCTTAAATAGAGCAACTAGATAAAATACCCTGATTGGATAACTAGAATTTACCCACACCTTTGGAGCTTTGTTCATGCTCTAACCCTCAAATTTTGATAAAATATGCTGATTTTTTTTAAAAAGAGTTTTTTTTTTAAAAGTAGCTTTAGCTAAATTGGTATGTCAACAAGTAGTCTAAAATTAAAATCAAATTTTATAAAACTGAAATATTTTAAACTACCTTAATCATATTAAATGATTAATTCAATGCATATTTGAGACTTTTAAAGCAGCTTTAGTTAAGGACACTTTCCTAAGAATCAACACCTTATCACAGAGGGAGAGTTTACTTACATCAATGAAGCTTAGGGCTATGCCGTTGAGAGTTGTTCTTTCATCAGGGTTACCCGTAATGGAAAGATCTAAGCTGAAGCATCAAAGTTAATTCACCTTTACTGGATGGCAGCAGCATGGGAAAGAGTTCAAGGGGAATGATCAATTGATCAAAATGTTGATCAAAGAAAACGGCGGACAAGTTTTTACTGAGAGTAAGAAGGCAATGGTAAACTACTTCCGCATTTTATACCAAGGAAACTCAATGGATATACATACAAGAGTGACTTCAGAAGAACAAAGCTAGGACGTCTGGAGAAAATATGTTCATAGAGTTATTTTGGATTGTATACGACTTGGCACTTGATGATAATGAGTTAAGAACAATCATTTACTAGACAGAGAAATCAGTAAATGTTAAGCTCGTCCTCTAGACTTCTGCCTCCAAACTCTTCTATTCTCCAAAGTACTTAGTACAGTACTCTGCCACAGCAAGTTTTTAAAAAATGCCATTGATTTATTGATTGAGGATGGCAGACTTTTGTCTTAGTGGGACATAGTAGCATAACTTTTAGCTATAGATTACTGCTCTTTACCTGTAAGTGAATTCCCTCTGCCTCCACCTCCATCAGGACACCTTTCTTTGTAGTGTTAGTTTTTTATGCCCAAAGGTCTGAGCACATGCTCTATATTTGAGAAGCATCCTACACTGCTTCAAGCTATGACAAATGATCCTCACATATGCTTCTAGCAGCCAGCATCCATCCTCTGCCAATGAGAGGAAATGATGATAAATATATGTGATGCACACCACCACAGAAACATTTTATGAGAGTTAATACTCAAAATGGTAATGAGTGGTGCTCATTTAGTGGTCCATACAGTACATATCTGTAATTTGTTTATTTATATTAATGCCTGTCTCCCTCTCTAGACTGTAAGCTCATTTTGGGCAGGGAATGTGTCTGTTCAGTATTATATTGTACTATCCCAAGTGCTTAGTTCAGTGATATGCACACGGTAAGCTTTCAACAAATATAATTAAATGAATGAATGAATGAACTCCTACTGGTTCCACCTTCACATCTCTAAAATCTACCCTTTCCTCTCCATCCAAACTGCCACCTCATTAATACAGTCTCTTTTCCTCTCATGCCTTTATTATTGTATCAGCCTCCTTGCTGACCTCCCAGCCTCCTATCTCTCCCCACTCCAATCCATACTTCACTCTGCTGGATCACTTTTCTACAAAAATGTTCAGGACATGTTTCCTCTCTCCTCACGAAACTCCATTAGTTGCCCATCCATGTCCACATCCAACAAGAACAACTGAATAGCTTTCTGTTGGGGGGAAGTGCAAAAGGCGCACAGAAGCAGCTTTTATGCTGGGCATGCCCAGCATGCCTGGAACAGGGACTATTGTTGGTGGAGAAAAGGTGGCAGCTACCATGAATTCCTCTATTAGTCATATTGGAGAGGGTAATAAGAACTGTGGTAATCAGATAATCAGATAATAAAATGAACAAACCAGTTCAGGACATGTTTCCTCTCTCCTCAAGAAACTCCAGTAGTTGCCCATCCACGTCCACATCCAAAAAAAAATTCTCGCCATTGTCTTTAAAATATTCAATCAACTTGCCCCCTCTTACCTCACCTCACTGCTCTCCTACTACAACCCAGCTGGCACACTTCCTCCTCTAATGCTAACCTTCTCACCGTATCTCAGTCATATCTATCTCGCTGCTGACCCCTCACCCACATCTTCCCTCTGGACTGGAATGCCCTCTCTCCTCAAACTTGACAGACAATGACTCTCTTCCCCTTCAAAGCCTTATTGAAAACACATCTCCTCCAAGAGGCCTTCCCTGACCAAGCCCCCCTTCCCTCTTCTCCCTCTCCCTTCTGCATCACCCTAACTTGCTCCCTTTATTCATCCCCCTCCCAACCCCATAACATTTATGTACATTCCTGTAATTCATTGATATTAATTGTCTGTCTCCCCCGCCAGACTGTAAACTTGTTATAAAAATAGAATGTGTCTGAGTTATGGGAAAGGCATGTGTTCATTTATTTTTATTTTGTACTCTTCCAGTGTTTAGTATGGTGCTCTGCACACAGTAAGTATTCAAAAAAACAACTGAATTGAATTGAATTAAATTGCTAGGTGGGAGCTGACTACAGTGTTCCCTTATAAAGAATTGGATACTATTTTGATAATGGGAAGTTTCACATGAGGGGATGACAAGGATTATCCAGCTACTAATGGGCATGCATTTCCTTATAATGCAGGATACACTCAAAAAAAACACAGTAGGATGATACGCTCGAGGAGCAGAATATTGGTTCTTTGGTGCTTAGAATCCCAGGCATACCCCTAACTACATCTTGGTGGAGGCCTCATTTTTCTCTTTCCTGTTGGCATTGCAGAAGACTGGATAGGATGGAGCTGAGAGTCCATGCTAGTTCCCAGGGAGCCAGCATGACTAGCTGTCTGTTGGGGGGAAGTGCAAAAGGTGCACAGAAGCAGCTTTTATTCTGTGCCTGCATGCCCAGCATGCCTGGAACAGGGACTATTGTTGGTGGAGAAAAGGTGGCAGCTACCATGAATTCCTCTATCAGTCATATTGGAGAGGGTAATAAGAACTGTGGTAATCAGATAATAAAATGAACAAATTGAACTGTTTCCCACATGGATGTCACAATCAAATTGATGTTCTTTCAGATGCCACAAACCTGGGTGTTTGTGTGCCAACAGCCCTTGTGCACATAATAATAATGGCATTTATTAAGGGCTTACTATGTGCCAGGCACTGTACTAGGTACTGGGTGGATAGGTAACCTGAGGCCCAGAGAAATGAAGTAACTTGTCCAAAGTCATACAACAGACAGGTGGCAGAACCAGCATTAGAACTCATCACCTTCTGACTCTGAGACCCCTGCTCTATCCACTACACCATGCTGCTAGCTATCTCTTCCAACCTTCATGGCTATATTCTCACATAGATCATATAATCTATGTTCAAAACAATCTTCCTTATCTGTACTGTTTGTATTCATTTAGTTCATACTTTACTCAAAGCATTTTACTAGGTACTTAACATGTACAGCAACCTTCTCTTTACATATTGCTTCTCACATATTTGTTTTAGAAACAGGAATAGCAATTTAGAGAGGATATGTACACTGCTGGCAATTTACACAAAGCCCTTAGGAGAAGCTCTCAACTGGACTCTTGGAAGGTCACCTCCCATGTTCCTCTCCCCACTGTACTGTGGAAGGTTTTTTTTTGTATTTGTTAAGTGCTTACTATGTGCCAAGCACTGTTCTAAGCACTGGGGGGGGGGTGGGGGAATACAAGGTAATCAGGTTGTCCCACATGGGGCTCACAATCTTAATTCCCATTTTACAGATGATGTAACAGGCACAGAGAAGTTAAGTGACTTGCCCAAAGTCACACAGCTGACAATTGGCAGAGCCTGGATTTGAAACCATGACCTCTGACTCCCAATAATAATAATTATGGCATTCATTAAGCACTTACTATGTGCAGAGCACTGTTCTAAATGCTGGGGAGGTTACAAGGTGATTAGGTTGTTCCATGGGGGGCTCACAGTCTTAATCCCCATTTTACAGATGAGGTAACAGGCACAGAGAAGTTAAGTGACTTGTCCAAATTCACACAGCTGACAATTTGCAGAGCCTGGATTTGAACCCATGACCTCTGACTCCCAAGCCTGTGCTCTTTCCACTGAGCCATGCTGCTTCTCAAGTTCTGCCAATGGCATCCCCATCCACTTCTGGGAGCAACCACATCACCTGTACCTCTATGGTGACCTTTCTGACTGCTGTTAAAGACCTGCCATAGCTGGGTGGGATGTGAAGACCGCTCAGAGTGGATTGATCAGTTCATGGGGTCCCATGTATTCTAAATCAATTTCTTCAAAGGAGGATATTCCCTGGACAAGGGGTGCTCTAATCAGGTCCAAGGCTCTTTCCCTGGCAGCCCTCTTCTTCCTCTTCTCCCTTTCCTGATTTCCGTTCCAAGCTGTCCCTGTCTAATCCTGACCTTGGCCCCTGACTTAAAGGTCATGGACAAGGGCACCATTTTGACAAGGAAGAAGAACACTGGAGAAAGCGTAGAGACGGCATGGGTGAAGGGGTAGGTCCACGCTAGGAGGACTGTAGCTTTGAGGAGAAATCTGGCCTGTTGTCCATTATGCCTTATCTAGTACAGTCCCAGGCTCGGCCCCCTGTCTGCTGATGTATGGGGTGATGGGATGGTGGGAACAGCAGTAAGCCAGGAGTAAAAGAGCCTTGGACCTGTTAGTTGAATCTTCTTAGAATGCCTCAGAAATAATAAAGTTAGAAATCAGAAATCTCCAGTGACCTGTCTGCTGTCAAGTTAAAGCATGAGGAAGTTCTATGAAAAGGAATACTTCATGTGGTTTTTTGAGCTCTATATTAGCTCATAATTAATCCACAAGACTAACACTTACTGCTATTTACATGTTTTACCAATGACATATTTAGCTTTTTCTTCATCCCATTAGTGCTCTTTTATAATCTCCCATTACCATTTTCAAAAACCTTGTCCATTCCCTGCTTTAGTTCAGGAAAAAAAATCAGCATTTCTGCTCTCCCACAATATTTTAATCTCTATAGATGTTTTTCTGTGCCTCTTCTGAAAACTTCATGTAATTTT
Source organism: Tachyglossus aculeatus (assembly GCF_015852505.1). Classification (NCBI taxonomy): domain Eukaryota; kingdom Metazoa; phylum Chordata; class Mammalia; order Monotremata; family Tachyglossidae; genus Tachyglossus; species Tachyglossus aculeatus. Next base: position 119,028,633 of record NC_052067.1, read on the forward strand.
CTTATATGCTAACCTCTTTATTTCTTTTCCGTCAATTTCCTTTTGTCCAGGACATCCAAACGCTTTTGCTATTTCACACTCTGAAATCAAACATTTTTATATTTCATTTTCTTCACAAATTCTCTTGGATATGTTTTTATCTCTGTTATTCCCAAATTTTATGTTCACTTTAGCCTTCAGTTTCCTCTGATATGCCAACTATAAAACATATATTTCCCTCCCTAATCTCAGCCTGCTTAAATTTACCAAACAGTCCTATGTGTCTTTTTCTATATTCTCTTTCCATCAGATTCCATGCATCTATGACTTCACAGTTTTCCTGTAGGCATAAATGGAGATGCTAAGAAAACTTTACTTAATTCTCTGAATCAGTTCCAGCATCCATCCAAACTTAATAACATCCAAATTTGGACTTTATGGTGATGATCAAGTATTGAAGAGAGAGAGGTAAGCAACAAGAAAAGCAAAGCCTGACCATGGATTTGATTTCCTAAACAAGCTACAAATATACATATATTATTTAATCAAGGCTAAAGATATGCATAAATATACATAGTATATATGTGTGTATATATATATATATATATATATATATATATATATTTCTGAACAAATATCATGCATGCATTTCAAACTCAACCAATCAATTAATCAATCAATGTTATTTATTGAATAATAATGGTATTTGTTAAGCGCTACTATGTGAAAGGTTCTCTACTGGGATGGATACAGCCAATCAGGTTGGACACAGTCCCTGAACCACTTGGGGCTTACAGTCTCAATTCCCATTTTACAGATGAGGTAACTGAGGCACAGAGAAGTTAAGTGACTTGACCTAGGTCACACAGCAGTCAAGTTGTGGATCCAGGATTGGAAACCATGACCTTTTGTCTCCCAGGCCCATGCTCTATCCTCTAGACCAAAATGCTTACTATGTGCATAGCACTGTACTAAGTGCTCAGCAGAGCACAATAAAACAGAGTTGGTAGACAAGTGCCTTGATCACTATGAGTTCACAGTCTTGAGGGGGAGACAGATGAGAATATAATAAATGATTTATAATATATAATTAATATATGTAAGTGATGTGGGGATGAGGCTGGGGTGAATATCAAATGCCCCATTGTAACAGATCCAAAGGCATTGATAAAAGAAGGAAGTAGGAAGTAGGGAAAAGAGGCTTAACTGGGGAAGCCCTCTTGGAGAAAATTTAACCTCCATACTTTGAAGGTGGGGAGACAAATTTCTATTTAATGCAGAGGTGGATGGATGGGCAACCACTGGAGGTTCTTGCAGAGGCATGGACTTAAATCTTTTTAGAAGAAAATGATCAGTTCAGCACAGTGAAGTATGGACTGGAGTGGGGAGAGACAGGAGCTTGGGAAGTCAGTGAGAAGCAGTGTGCCTAGTGGATAGAGTGTGAGTCCGGGAGTCAGAAGGAACTTGTGCTAAACTCATCTCTGCCACTTATCGGCTGTGTGACCTTGAGCAAGTCACTTCACTTTTCTGCACCTCAGTTATCTCATCTGTAAAATGGGGATTAAGAATGTGAACCCCATGTGGGATGTGGACTGTGTCCAACTTGATTAGCTTGTATCTACCCCAGTGTTTAGACCAGTGCCTGGCACATAGGAAGAACTTAATAAATACCATTAAAAAAAGCCAGATGCAGTAGTCAAGGTGGAATAGAATAATAATGGCATTTGTTAAGGACTGTGCCAACCACTGTTCTAAGCAATAGAGTAGATACAAGGTAATCAGATTGTCCCACTTGGGGGCTCACAGTCTTAATCCCCATTTTACAGATGAGGTAACTGAGGCACAGAGAAGTTAAGTGACTTGCCCAAAGTCACACAGCTGACAAGTGGTGGAGGCAGGATTAGAACCCTTGACCTCTGACTCCCAAGCCCATAATAATAATCATCAATAGTATTTATTGAGCGCTTACTGTGTGCAGAGCACTGTACTAAGTGCTTGGGAAGTACAAGTTGGGAACATGTAGAGACAGTCCCTACCCAACAGTGGGCACACAGTCTAAATAATCATAATCTAAATAATCATAATAAATAATAATTAAAATAAATAATAAATAATAGTCTAAATAATAATAATCATGGTATTTGCTAAGCACTTACTATATGCCGAGCACTGTTCTATGCACTGGGATAGATACAAGGTGATCAGGTTGTCCCACGTGGGGCTCACAGTCTTAATCCCCATTTTACAGATGAAGGAACTGAGGCCCAGGAAAGTGAAGTGACTTGCCCAAAGTCACACAGCTGACATGTGGTGAAGCCAGAATTAGAACCCATGACCTATGACTCCCAAGCCCGTGCTCCTTCCACTAAGCCACACTGCTTCTCCCATGCTCTTTCCACTAAGCCACGCTGCTATTGCATTCTTGGATCAGCATGTAGGAATTTGGATGGAAAAAAAAGGACAGAATTTAGCAATATTATGAAGATAGAACTGACAGGATTTGGTGACATTGACTATGTGGGTGGAATAAGATAGATGAGTAATAGGAAAACATCAAGGTTACAGGCTTGTGAGATAGGGAAGATAGTGGTATGTGATGGGAAAGAGGGGGAGGACATGGTTTGTATGAGGGATAAGGAATTCAGTATTGACATGCTTAGATTGAGGTGCCAGCAGAAAATCCAGGTACAGATGTCCTGAATGCAAGAAGAAATAAGAGACTGCAGAGAGAGAGGTCAATGCACTTCAGAGAGAGGTCAGGTACTTCATGTACTTCATCCCCATTCGCCTACTCCCTCACTGAACCCCACGTCCCAGAAGGACAGGCATGCATGAGAGAATATAAGTGGCATATTCATTCATTCATGCATGCATGTATTCATGTGCGTGCGTTTATTCATTCATTCATTCGTATTTATTAAGTGCTTACAGTGTTCAGAGCACTATACTAAGTGCTTGGGAAAGTACAATATGACAATGAAGAGTGATAATCCCTGTCCACAATGAACTCACAGTCTAGAGGGGATAGTGCATGGCACTAGTACTATAAACAAATCTCTGGATAAAAGCAAATCTATTGTTCCTTACAGGAGTCTCCGTCATCAAATCTTTGTGGCATTGATTTTCCCACTAAGTTTATCCATTTTTCATTGCACATACTGAACAATAACATACTATCTGTGTTAAGGAATACAGTTCTTGATCAATGCACTGCTTTTTCTTCAAGACTCATTCACTTGCTCATTAGCATTTTTTGAGAACCTACTAGAGGTAGAGCACAATACTAATAGAAGCTTGGAGAGAATAATGAAAAGTAAATACCGAGACCCTGTTCATAAGGTTTTATAATCTAAGACCCTGTATCAACTCTCCCTCCAAATTGTCCCCCCTAATATTGTTTATCTATAAATATTACGTAGATGTAACCATGTAAACAATTCTTCTTCATTTTACCTGATTCCTTATGATATTCTGCTACTGTTCCCTTTTCCTCCTAGCGTGATTGTACTTGGCTTTCAGCCTTACCAAAACCTCTGACCTCATCATCATCATCATCATCAATCGTATTTATTGAGCGCTTACTATGTGCAGAGCACTGTACTAAGCGCTTGGGAAGTACAAATTGGCAACATATAGAGACAGTCCCTACCCAACAGTGGGCTCACAGTCTAAAAGGGGGAGACAGAGAACAAAACCAAACATACTAACAAAATAAAATAAATAGAATAGATATGTACAAATAAAATAAATAAATAAATAGAGTAAAAAAAATATGTACAAACATATATACATATATACAGGTGCTGTGGGGAAGGGAAGGAGGTAAGATGGGGGGATGGAGAGGGGGACGAGGGGGAGAGGAAGGAAGGGGCTCAGTCTGGGAAGGCCTCCTGGAGGAGGTGAGCTCTCAGCAGGGCCTTGAAGGGAGGAAGAGAGCTAGCTTGGCGGATGGGCAGAGGGAGGGCATTCCAGGCCCGGGGGATGACGTGGGCCGGGGGTCGATGGCGGGACAGGCGAGAGCGAGGTACGGTGAGGAGATTGGCGGCGGAGGAGTGGAGGGTGCGGGCTGGGATGTAGAAGGAGAGAAGGGAGGTGAGGTAGGAGGGGTGAGGTGATGGACAGCCTTGAAGCCGAGGGTGAGGAGTTTCTGCCTGATACGCAGATTGATTGGTAGCCACTGGAGATTTTTGAGGAGGGGAGTGATATGCCCAGAGCGTTTCTGGAGAAAGATAATCCGGGCAGCAACATGAAGTATGGATTGAAGTGGAGAGAGACACGAGGATGGGAGATCAGAGAGAAGGCTGATGCAGTAGTCCAGACGGGATAGGATGAGAGCTTGACTGAGCAGGGTAGCAGTTGGGATGGAGAGGAAAGGGCGGATCTTGGCAGTTTTGGTCACGACTTGGATGTGAGGGGTGAATGAGAGAGCGGAGTCGAGGATGACACCAAGGTTGTGGGCTTGTGAGACGGGAAGGATGGTAGTGCCTCTCTCTCCTCTGCAGACCTCTCTGCAGTGCCTCTCTCTCCTCTGCAGACCTCTCTCTCCTCTGCAGTCTTGCATTTACTCCTGCCTTCGTGACATCTCGATTTGGATGTTCCACTGAACCTCAAACTTAACATAACCAAAACAGAACTCCTCATCTTCCCACCTAAACTCTGTCCTTCTCGCTGTCTTTCCCATTACTGTTAACACCACTATCTCTCTGTCTTACAAGCATTAGCCTTCACTCAGTTCTCTCATTTGAACTCATCTATTCAACTGTAAATTGTTCTCCCTCCTACTTAGACTGTGAGCCCCTATGCAGGACAGGTAGTGTGTAATTAACTTGTTACTAATTAACTTGTAACTACCCCAGCACTTAGAACAGCTTTTGACACATAGTAAGTGCTTAACAATTGCCATTAAAGAAAAAAAAGAAACCTTCCCCATCTGAGCTCTCATTACACCACCTATCCCGTTATGCATTTGGATCTGTATCCTTTAAACACTTATCATTCACCACACCCTCAGCCCCAGAGCACTCATGTACATATCCAATAGTTTCTACCTCTAGACTGTAAGCTCCTGGTAGGCAGAGAATGTATCAACCAACTCTGTTGTAACATACCCTTCCACATGCTTATGGCAGTGGTCAATAAAAATAATAATAATATTTGTTAAGCGCTTACTCTGCGCCAAGCACTATTCTAAGCACAGGGGTAGATACAGGGAAACCAGGTTGTCTCACATGGGGCTTACATTTTTAATTCCCATTTTACAGATAACTGAGGCACAGAGAAGTTAAGTGACTTGACCAAGGTCACACAGCAGACAAGTGGCAGAGGCAGGATTATAACCCACATCCTCTGACTCCCACACCTGCACTCTTTCGACTAAGCCACACTGCTTGATTGACTGATTGATTTCTTCTTTATGATATCTAATGATCTATTTTCTTGCATCTCTACCCCTAATTCCTCTACTCCTTCCAACTTTCAGACTCTGCACTCCCTATGAATTCTCTGCACCTCTCCCAGGTCACAAATGGTCTCTTTATTGTCAAATTTCAGTGGCCTCTACTCTGTCTTAATCCTCCATAACCTCTCAGCTTGACTTTTGACACTGTGAATCACCACCTTCTTCTAGAAATATTATCCAACCTTGGCTTCACTGATACAGTCCATTCCTGATTCCCCTTCCTACCTCTCTGGCCACTCAATCTCAGTCTCTTTTGCAGGAGTCTCCTTGCCTCTCATCACCTAACTGTAGGTGTATCTTAACTCTCTATTCTCCATGTATACATTGTCTACACACTGTTCTTTGGAAAACTCATTCACTTTCATGGCTTAAACTGCCACCTCTATGTGTATATTTTTCAGATCTATATATCCAGACCTTTCTCCTCTGCAGTCTTTTATTTCCTTCTGCCTTCAGGACACTTGTACTTGGATTGTTCTATGGACACCTCAAAATTAACATCTCCGAAACAGAACTCTTCACCTTCTCACCAAAACCCTGTCCTCCCCAGGAATATAGACAACACCATAGTCCTCTTTGTTTTACAAGTCCACATCCTTAGTATTATCCTCAACTCACCTCTCACATTCAGAGCTCTTTGAAGGCAGGTATTGTCTCACTTTATTGCTGTACTGTACTTTCCCAAGCGCTGAATAAATGAATGAATAAATGAATTCAACCCTTATTTTCCTGTCAGTTCAAACTTTAGAACATCACTAAAATCCACATTTTCCTCCAAACTGCTACCCCATTGATCCAAACACTTATTCTACCCAACCTTTATTTCTGTATCAGCCTCCTTGCTGACCTTCCTAGTTCCTGCCTCCCCATAATACAGTCCATATTTCATTCTGCTGCCAGGATCATTTTTCTACAGTACCATTCATATCATGTTGATCAGATCAACCAGATCAGATCAGATCAACCCCACTACTCAAGACCTTTCAGGGATTGCCCACCCACCTCCTCATTAAAGAGGAATGACTTTGAGAAGCAGCATGGCTCAGTAGAAAGAACCTGGGCTTTGGAGTCAGAGGTCATGGGTTCAAACCCAGCTCATGGTCATGGGTCTGAATCCCGGCTCCGCCACTTGTCAGCTGTGTGATTCCAATTGTCAGCTGTGTGATTTTGGGCAAGTCATTTGACTTCTCTCTGCCTCAGTTACCTCATCTGTAAAATGGGGATTAAGACTGTGAACCCCCCGTGGGACAACCTTATCACCTTGTAACCTCCCTGGCACTTAGAACAGTGCTTTGCACATAGTAAGCACTTAATAAATGCCGTTATTATTATTATTAGTAGTAGTAGTAGTATTATTATTAATAGTATTTGTTGAGCGCTTGCTATATGTCAAGTACCATTCTTAGCACGGGGGTAGATACAGGGTAATCAGGTTGTTCCACATGGGGCTTACACTTTGAATCCCCACTTTACAGATGAGGTAACTGAGGCACAGAAAAGTTAAGTGACTTGCCTAAGGTCACAGAGCAGATGAGTGGCAGAGCCAGGATTAGAACCCATGTCCTCTGACTCCCACACCTGTGCTCTTTCCATGAAGCCACGCTGCTTCTCTAAGATAAGAAGTTCTGTTTTAGAGATGTTAAGTTTGATATGGTGGGAGAACATCCAAGTAGAGATGTCTTGATGGCAGGAGGAAATATGAGACTGCAGTGAGGGAGAGAGATCAGGAATAGAGTTGCAGATTTGGGTAGAACTGTTATCATTTCATTATATATAATTAAAGGGAGAGTTCTACCTCAAACCCAACAGTCAATTATGTGCCAGGTTTATCAACAGAAGCTGAATGAAATTAGCCTAAATCCTAATTTTTTTAGGTCTTTTTGGTAAAAATGAAAAATTTTGAATCCTACTATTAATCACTGTAACTGACATCAGATTCATTACCATAGCTAGGCCTAATTTGTAGAAAGGTACTTGAAGACAATTAAATGTAACTGAAATGTTGCAATTCTACATTTTTAAAAGTTTAGCTTTACGGCAATCAGAAAAGCAAAGGTGTTTTAACAGCTAAAAGTATTAATTCCTGATCCACCCTTTCTTACTGGAAAATATTCTGATCATTGTTTGAAAGACTCTGGCATGTCTGTCCAAAATACTTTGTTTGACTATTTACACCATGAAGGTAATCCTCATAGTACGGAAAGGTGAGGGAGGACTTAAGGTCTAAACTCACATTAGACTACATTTCTTAACTATTTTTGCAATATGCTTTATTTGTTGTGATCTCTCTGACTGCTGCTAAGATAACCTGACTCCTTTTTTATGCTCTGCCACTGTGTGGCCTTACCTTCAGAGAATGTCACTGGCTAAGCAATAGTGTATGGAGAAAATTCTGGTCTCACTGATATAAAGTATGAGTGACTAAGGAGAGATTATACATTTAAAGCTATCATTCAGAAAGAGCAGGTGAAGGCATAAGAATCTGCATTAGCTACTGCCTATCTGGTGTTAGATTTAAGAGCAAGAGTGGCCAAGCCGGATGTTATTATCAGCCTACATCCAGTGCCAAGAACACATAAAATAATGTGGCTGTTCCAGTTAGATAAGGAGAAGAGAGAGAGAAGGCTGTAGAAATTACAACTACTATTTTCTTCTTTTTCACTATACCTTAGCAGAAATATGTTTTAACTTCTAGGGCTATTAACATTTTGCAATTCCAGAAATACATTCATTTCATGGGGATATCTTCTTAAAATGAAATGACTATGAACAATTACATTAAAAGTTAAAATTAAAAGTTTAGATTTGACATGATAGCTTGCTTAGGTTCACAGAACCATGATTAGGGCTTTTAAAATTGATTAATGCATTCATTTTCAGTCTTTTCCCCTTCTTCTCTCAATGAGATTTACAGGGGACGTGTTGTGTGAGGATAATGAAAAAAAATGAGTACAAGATTGAACCACGGTTTAACTCATCTTGAGACTGTGTCGCAAGGATCATCTCTGATCATCTTTGATCTCTCAGCATCTTCTATTTGCACGTGGCACAAAATGGAAACACACAGATGCAATGGAACTGATTCTGAGAGATCCTGCTGAATTTCACCAATATAACATCTTACCTCTCCAAAATAACTGGATAGAATGGGATAGAATTTTGATTTACGATTTATAACCATTTGTACACAGAGTATGAACAGTTTGTCAACTGGACAGTTAATAGTCTTTTTGAATGCAGATACCCCCTGTATTCTTTATTCAGTGGGATCAGGCTTTTACAGTGTCTTTCTTGTGTTTTTATGAAAGTACTCATCACTCTGACACCTGAGAGCTGCAACTAGCTACATCTCTCTTCTGAGTAGGATAGTCCAGCTTTTGGTTTCAATCTGTGGGACACCTAATTCCTCAAGTAATCTTTTGATTCACAACTGTTACTGAAGCTGCCATGTGGGTGAGCCAGCTGCCTTTCTATTTTTCTGTCTACTAACTCCCCCATGCTGTGTTAGTCTGTCACACTGTTCTAAGAGCAGAGAAACAGAGAGAAAGTGAAAATAGTCAACCCAACTATCTGCCTGTTTTCCCAGCTTCTTCAGCTCAGGAACATAGACCCCTTCATCCTTCCAATACTATGCCTCTAAAGTGGATAGAGTGAGTTCCCTGCAAATATCATCACCTATTCTTTGAATTTGAGGATATGGTCAATTTAGGAGTATGTACTTCTATGACTATAGGGTGTTCAAATGTATAAGTGGTGTATACGTCTTGTGTAGATTGGGAAATCAATTCATAGGTTACAGATGAATGTGCTCAACTAGATTACCAAAACACTGCAAACTTCCAAATACCAAAAGTAAATATGTATTTAAAATAGACCATTTGTGTATGGGATGATTAATCTCTAATTCTTATATTAATTTATTATTTTCAAATTACCTGCTTAAGTTACTACTAGGCAACCAATAATTAAAAGGTGCATCTTTCACCGAATCATCCCAAGCCCACTGCATTGTTTTTGATTCATGCAAAGTAAGAGGGCTGGCATTTGTGGTTGTGAGGTCTTTGGTAAAAAAAAAAATTACAGGGGAAAATGTCTAAAGGAGAGAGAAATCAAGAAAGATAAAGAAAAATAGGCTTAGCAATAAGAAAATGTACTCATACAGGCCCACACAGAATTAAGGCAAAGAGATGAAGACAAAGAGAAGTCGAATTCAAGTTTCTGGGTTTATAAAGATTGCCATATAGTTTTTATAATTTCTACATTAACATATTTTTTTCACTGTGGTTTCTCTTAGGCATTCTAAGGTGACTGGTTTTGAAACCTATGAGAGAACATTTGTAGAATATAATTTTTCATTAATATTGCCAATAAAGCTCCAGACTATCAGTATCTAAAATGCACTGACTCTAGTTCCATAGTTCACAGTTTCATATATTACTTAAGTAGTTCAACATAATTTTTCAATTTTCAATTTTACATCTGGGTGGCAGATTAGATCACAAAAGAGAAGAAAGGGAGGACAGTAGGAAAGAAGAACCCTAAAGAAAGCTCAATTCATTATTTCTAATCCAAACAAACCTGGGAAATAAAACTTCCAACCCAACCTCTCTTGCTCATTCTGTGATTCATTGCTGATGGACAATGATTTGTGATTTGTGCCCAAAATCTATCTAAAAAATTATGTTTTCAGGGTGATTAAAATGAAAGAAATAGAAATGCTCATGTGGTCTTGTGGAGACCCAGGTTCTAGTTCCAGCTGTGCTACTTGCCTTCTGCAGGATCATGGGTAAACCACTTAATTCTCTGTGCCTCAGTTGCCTCATCTGTAAAATGGTGATTAAGTGGGGAATTAATAATAATAATGATAAGGATATTTGTTAAGCACTTACTATGTGTCAAGCACTGTTCTATATGCTAAAGTAGATACAAGTAGATCAGGTTGGACACAGTCCCTGTCCCACATGGGGCTCACAGTGTTAATCCCTGTTTTACAGATGAGGTAACTGAAGCACAGAAAAGTTAAGTGATTTGCCCATGGTCACACAGCAGACAGGTGGTGGAGTTAGGATTAGAACCCAGGTCCTCCTTACTCAGAGACCTGCGCTCTACCCACTAGGAAATGCTGTAAAGAACAGTGTCCCTCTCTTTTGGCCTATGACTCTGTGTGAGACAGGAAATGTGTCTGATCTGATTGTATTGTACCTACCCTAGTGCCTAGTATAGTGCTTGGAAAAAAGAATGCATTTAACAAACACAACTATTAATGTTGCTTCTTCTAGACTGTGAGTCGTTTGTTGGGTAGGGACCATCTCTATATGTTGCAAACTTGTATTTCCCAAGAGCTTAGTACAGTGCTCTACACACAGTAGGCTCTCAATAAACACGATTGAATGAATGAACACAAGGTGATCAGGTTGTTCCACATGAGGCTCACAGTCTTAATCCCCATTTTACAGATGAAGTAACTGAGGCACAGAGAAGCTAAGTGACTTGCCCAAGGTCACACAGCTGACAACTGGTAGAGCCGGGATTTGAACCCATGACCTCTGACTCCCAAGCCAGAATATCGATTGATTATCAATTCCAGGAGAGAAAAATTGTCCACTATTTCAATCTTCTCTCTATCCACTACAATTGTGTTAAAACTTACAGTTGTCATAATCTTTGTTTTCTTGACATTCAAATGTAGGCCCATCTTTTTGCTCTGTTCCTTAACTTTTAATAATAAGCCCTTCAAATCTTCACTTTCTGCTAGTAAGGTAATATCATCAGCAATACTACAATTACATCAACAATATATTATAGGTGAGTATTTTGGCTATATTTGATGTTGTGACCGAGAGGTTCTAAGAAAGAGAAATCGAGTTGTACTTCATAGAAAGTAAAATGGAAATGTAGACTCTTCCTGGTGGCTCTACTGGTCAAATTGGTATCAGGCCACTGTAATTCCCAAACCAACTAGTACAATTCACTAGTATTAAGGAATTGATTCTAGAGATAATGGCCATCAAGTGCCACTTGCACTCTCCTGTCCCTGTTATTCATTTTCCTCTGGGACACAAAAAGCTATGAACAAACATGTGCATAGGGATATGGCACCTTTAAAAGGCAAAAAACACAACACAAAGGTCATTGTTCTGTTGTTGTTTTTTTCCCTGCAGGAACTATTTTTTGAAAGCAGCATAGCTCTGAGTTTGTGCTGAGTATCATACCACAGCAGGCATTTGTCTTTGTTGCCCATAAGGTCTTTGCCACCCATATTAACCACTTTCTCTTTTTAGGATTGCCATTGACTATCTTGCATAATAAAATAGGTAATTCTTCAGTCAGAAGCATTCACTACTGTTACTATAGGCCTAGCAAGCATTTCACTACTTGCAGGTCTCCTGATTCTCAGAGTCATGGACTGTCTGCTGAACCAAACACAGTACTGGTGCACTAATAAATGCGTAAATAATCTGAAACATGGTTACTCAATTGACAGGAGTATTTCTGGAAATATCACTTCTATATGTCTAAATATTTTGGCAATTTCAAGTAGAGAGTTCTATTCCCTGATATCTTCCTTACTGCTGATAGAAAAGTCTATTTTTTCATGTTAGAATTGTTATACATGTAACATATATCATATGTATATGTATGTATGTGTGCATATGTATATATATGTACACACACACGCATATGCACACACATACACATATATATATATCAAGGAGACTGTTTGGATTTACTTGCCCAATAGTGCTAATATTCAATTTGTTCTTCTTTTATTCCAATAATAACTCCTCTCTAATATGTACAATCTTTGCTACTACCATTGTTAGTCTATTGGATGAAGGCTTAATATGTGACAGGCTTGCACTGATTAAGTTGTGAAGACCCTTTTTGCAGCTGAAAGGGATGATAACCTCATATTTAAACTTAAGCTTTTTTCTAGGAAAGCAGCAAAAAGCATATTTCAAATCCACAGATTTAAATGGCTATATTTGATGTGAAATATCTTACTGGGTGTGTGAAAGATCCTTTTTTTCCCTTAAGCAATATACATTACCCATGCCCTGATTATCAGAGATCATCCTTAAGCTGATGAAAGTGCAAGCAGATTTCCAAAAACTTCTGTAGTTTTGATATTAATGAAAAATTTGATAGGCAAGTGTTTCATCCAGGGACATTTCTCAGATTTCTGCTGCCTCATATGACCAAAGCCTTTTCTTGAAATAAATGCCTGAATGCTGGATTTGAATGAAGAATCTAACACCATAAGCCAGAAACGGATTTAAGAAAATTGAGAGTAATGACATTTCAGTCTTGCTATTGTAAAACATTTTATCTTCCCTTGTTTTTGCCTATTAAGCAGAGGTTCCATCTTCTAACATCAGTCATATGGTTGATATGTCTTTTGTATTTGAATATGCTGCTTTTTGTGATATTATTCAAGGGGTAGAAGATGGCTGTGGAGTTCAATCGGTAATTCACTGCCCTAAACTTACTGGGTAGATATGGAGTCTGTCATCCAGTTAGAAGCTATATTCCTTTTGGGCCTCTCCTTGCTTGCAGGGCTGTCCATTAATCTGTTCTATTCCTACAGACAAAAATGAATCAACCTGTCTCTGATTTGCTGAGCACTTGGTGGTAAGGCAGCTTTTCAAACCCAGGAATCATTGTCTGTGGTACACTACCTCTTTCTGTAGTGAGTCTAGCTGGTATTTCATGTGTCTTCTTGTCTAAAGTGCATCAGTTCAATTCACCAGGCAGGCACTGTCATCCTCCTGTCATCCATTTTTCAGTTTCAGCATCTTTCTATTCCAGTGCTTTAAAAAAACAGAGAACAGAGAATCAGAAGTATATAAGGTGGTGGCTTGTGTTCCAGCCTTTTCCCGACAATCAGGTCAAGAATTCCTTCCACAGTGAAGTGTGAAATAAAGCAACTTCACCTCTTCAATATTGTTTAATATTCAGACAATCAATGCTATTTCTGAGTGCTTACTCTAGGAAGCACTTTTCTAAATGCTTGGGAGAGTTGATAGACGTGATCCCTGCCCATGAGGATCTTACCATCAAACCATGTTTCTATTCATTCATTCATTCAATCATATTTATTGAGCACTTATTGTTGGCAAAGCACTGTATTAAGGGCTTAGAGAGTACAATTAAACAATAAACAGACACATTCCCTTCCCACAACAAGCTTACAGTCTAGAGGGGAGACAGTCTAGAGGGGAGATAAATTAATTACAGGTATGTACATAATTGCTGCGGGCCTGGGAGGGGAGATGAATAAAGGAGCAAGTCAGGGTGATGCATACGGGGAAAGGAGGGCTTAGTCAGGAAAGGCATCTTGGTGTACCTTCAATAAGGTTTTAAAGGGGAGGAGAGTAATTGTCCATTGGATATGAGGAGGGAGGGCATTCCAGGCCAGAGGCAGGATGTTGATATGGTTAGGTTAGAGTGGTTAATAACACAGGCACCTATTGCATTTGCTATATCTGTTTGGATTACAGAAATGTCTGGGTTCCCTTATCCTTTTGTCCCCAATTCAGTTGAAGGGTTTGATTTTACTGCTCAGGAGCCATATTCTCGGAATATTTTTATATAAGCTTATTATGCATAGGAAATGTGTCTACGAATTCTGTTACATTGTACTCATCCAAGCACTTAGTACCATGCTCTGCACAGAGTAAGTGCTCAATAAATACCACAGTTTGATTGCTTCCTGTACATAGGATCTGTAATGTTGATTAGAGGATCTACCAATCTTCAATCTTCCCATTCACTGAGGTCATAATTGGACACAGACATTGAAAGAAACTATTTCTGAGATATCAAAATCAATAGCTGCCCCTGTCACCACCTCCCCAAGATTTCTGGTTCTGGGAAGGATTGTTCCCTTGCCTCCACCAGGATAAATGAGAAGAGCTGCTGTTTGCTATGGAATAGCTCATTTTCATGCCTCCTTATGCTTCAGATGGACTTGGAAAGCTGCTCCAATTGGATTTGGAAAGCTACCATTCACTCCAGGAAGGGTAGTTCTGGTGCCAATGTTGTCTCTCTGGGGGACAAAATAGATGTGCAGGGGATCAGCAGATTGTTGGATCATTGGAGGAGTACAGAGATGCTGCTGCAGGAGGGAGAGGAATATAGCAATAATGAGGATCATGGAATGCTCCACCTCCTTTTCCCCAACTCCGTCCCCTTGTTGCTAGGCTGGCAACTACATAGGATAAACCAATTAGACAGTAGATAAGGCAGTGAAATATGGCAGCTGCTTATTGGGTCATCCTGAAATTCTTTACTTGATCAACAAGTCATTGTGCAAAACAACAATACCCTTCATGGATAAAGTTAAAGCATGAAATACCAACACCTCAGTCAGAACTGCTGTTATTTCTCTGAATATGTATTTTGCCCAAGTACCAGGTTGAGGTGTGCAGTTAAGCTTTTCTCCTTCACTATTTTAACTATAAAGCAAGTGAGACCGTGTGGAAATTTTGGGAGTTTTCTTGTGAGATTTTTGGCAAGTCTTGAAATTTTGTGGTGAGTCTCATGACAACCTACTCAATCAACTAGAGCAAATGTGTTCCATTGCCTGGGCTAATTATAATTGACCGAATGCACCAGATTGCTTATGGAGTTGAGAAACTACATCAAGAATTTAGAAGCCTGGATACCCCACAGTAGATAGTTTAAAACTGCTCTTCAGTAGTCATATTATTACTCAAAATAATAAAAAACCCACCCCAATAAGCCTTTGGAATTGAAGCCTGAAAGTCCAATGAAAAGACAGAAAAAATATGAGAAATGCATATATCCTAATATTGTTTATATTAAAACTAATTTTATAATAGTACTTAGGTTATTCACTAGTGATATTATAAAATTAGGTTTAATATAAACAATAACCTTTATATGTATACAATCTAATTTTTGTCACTTCTACTGGTATGCATATTTGCACACCATTTTCTTCTTAAAATCATCCTTGCTTTAAGTCTATAACAATAAGATGAGCACCAGGGGTTCAAAAAATTGTCAACTTCTTCAAAGCATTAATGAGAACATGCACATTCTAATGTTTAAATAGCAAACATTTATGTATTTTTTCATATATTTTTGAAATCCCCTTTCCTAAAGTAGACTAGCCCTCTCATTCTTCAAATATGGACTTTCCTGACATCTTACCAATTTTCTATGTTCACTCATCCTTGAAATCTTTCATTTTTATTTCTCAATCTCTCATCGACTGAAGTAATTACAGTGGAAGATGAGTAAATGATTCAGCCTTTCAAAAATAGAATTTAATATTAGCAACAATGGCCAAGTTGATAGCACTGGAAACTAAAGTCCTCTAAATCACAGGATATTTGGTGACCTCAACAACTGAATTTAAAATTTACTGCAGCAGTCGAATGCTGACATGTTTAAAACGTGTCTTACTTAAACATTGCTTCAATTCACTGTCATTGACATTTTGTAACATGAAAAGTTTTTTTTGTTTTGTTTTGTTCCTTTATTGGTGGGATTTAGCCTTGAAAATACCCACCAAGCAGGCTTTTGCTGTTCTTGAATTTGGATTGCTAACAGAGGAGGACACCATCTATGTAATGTATTCCACAGTTAAAACTATGGTTACTTCAGTTTTACACAGTCAGATCAAAATGTGGTTATTACTATATCTCAACTTGAAAAGTCATAGTCGAACTTTAGGAGATTCTGATTATGTTCTGGACTTACCAGATATTTAATAAGACAGAAGAAAATAATTGATTTTGATACGTTATCACTTAAAAATATTCCCCCATTAGACTGTAAGTGCCTTGAAGGCAAGTATTATGTCTTCTATTTTATTATAGTCCCATAAGTACCTAGCACAATGTTTTTCACAGAGCAAAGCTCAAGGAATGCTACTGAATTAACTATCTGTGTCTGAACCAAGCTTCAAAAGCAACTAAGTGACTTTCTACTAGTATAAACTGTAACTCTAAAATGTATCTTGGGATCCATTGAATCTAGACCACAGTACAAGTTATCAAACATGCTTCTAGCACTGTATTGAAAAAAGGCAGATTAACAAAGGGTCCATGATCAAAACAATTTAAGGAGAACAATGAAAGATGAAAATATATCTGAATCAGCCATGTCACAAGGAACAACGTTTGGGTGGAAATATATTGATATGTTAATGAACAATAACTACTAGGGTTCATAAAAATGTCTTTTACAATTAGTTCGATTTTAAATATTAAACCAAGGTCAAAAATCCATAGACATCTTAGAAACTTAAAACTATTTTTAAATGTAATTTTTTTTCCTTTACAATAGGGAAATTAAAACCTGATAACTTGATATACATCTACTGCATTATTCTTTAGTTTGAATTTTTAAGTAATTGAAAAACACTGAATTTTTATTTATTTATTGAAACTGTGGACTGCCAGAATGACAAATTGTACTACTCTCTATATATTCATAATTGTTTTAAAAATAGAGAAAATTATAATTAATTACTCCTCAGTTATTGCAAGCTGACATCATTCCAAAATCCTTTCCCTTTTTTTATTTGATGAAACAATGCAATAATATGTGCTGCAAAAATGACTCTGAGTCCTATTCTCAGCACATCAGTCTGCTCCATTTAACAGCTGTTCAGCAAGCAGTAGAAAAGGAGAAATAGAACACACACAGTACACAAAGAGGAACCAGAGTTGACACAGCAATATAAAAAGATAAAAAAGCATTGTAATTAATTGACAGCACTCCCTCAGGTCTCTGGTTCAGCAATCTCCTTTAGTTATAAATCTGCCCATGAAGCCTCCAAAGAGAAAGGAAGACTCACAAATTTATTCAAATATGCTTTATTGTAGCATACAGTGTTTAGGGCTGAATGGCTTTCTTCTTTTGGTTCAGTTTTGCTTAGGCCATTCTGCACCAAATATTCTCATAAGGTCGAAAATTAGATACAATTTAGCTTAGCTTGCAATCTAGTCGCACTTAAATATTTAGGGTCATATTATTTAATTATCCTATCAAGTCATTTGAAGACTGACAGAAACATGAAATGCTTCTGCTCCAACACCCTTATATTGTGATATTCAACATCTATCTCCCTGATGCTTTCTTTTTTAGACTTTGAATTGGAAGGAAAATCAAATTATTTTTTCTTCCACACACATAATATCCTGCAAAATTGACCAACAAAAATTCTTTGTTCATTATCTTTGTACTATATCAAGGAAGCAGATGGTTGACCTGCCGCAGATTTTAAACTGCATAAGCAAATAAAAAAATTAGCAGCACTGGACAAGAGAATGACTATTTTTCCCACCAGCCAGGGATCCTGTCCTGTTCCTTCACTTCACCAAAGTATACTAAAGTTGGTTCAATAGACATTCCCTTAAAAATAAAAAATTTAAAAATCAATCCAATTTATCATAAGGAATGTGTCATGATAAATACTAAATAATTCTTTCATGACTGCAAAAGGTGGAAAAGGATATTAAATATTTCAGAGCAAAGCTAATTTCAGACAGTCACTGCTATTCTGCAAAATCATCAGGTTGCTTCATGCAGCAATTAGTCCTCCTCAAGCTGATCAAAGTTATGATATATTGCCTCCATTGGAGAAGACTAGATCCTAAACACATTCCTCTCTTCCTAACTTTCCCGTCTTTATGGATAAAACTATTACTAATCTCTCAAGGCCCCCACCATACTGTCATCTATGACTCTTCACTGTTTTTCCATTCTCACACTTAATCTACTGCTAAATTCTGCTGATTTTTCCAACAACTTGTTGCCCAGGTGAGAGACCTTTTCCATGGTTCAGCCTGTTTTATACAAAAGGACAGATAACAAAGCAATCAGTACAAGAATAGCCACTAGTAATTGGAATAGCAGGAACTGCACAGAAATGATCTCATGAACTAATCTAAAACCTGCCGGTGTCAGCTCCGCAACATTGCCAAGACCCGCCCTTTCCTCTCTATCCAAACCGCTACCCTGCTCGTTCAAGCTCTCATCTTATCCTGTCTGGACTACTGTATCAGCCTCTTCTCTGGTCTCCCATCCTCTTGTCTCTTCCCACTTCAATCCATACTTCACGCTGCTGCCCGGATTGTCTTTGTCTAGAAACACTCTGGGCATGTTACTCCCCTCCTCAAAAATCTCCAGTGGCTACCAATCAACCTATGCATCAGGCAGAAACTCCTCATCCTCGGCTTCAAGGCTCTCTATCACCTCGCCCCCTCCTACCTCACCTCCCTTCTCTCCTTCTACAGCCCAGCCCGCACCCTCCACTCCTCTGCTGCTAATCTCCTCACCGTACCTCGCTCTCGCCTGTCCCGCCATCGACCCCCAGCCCACGTCATCCCCCTGGCCTGGAATGCCCTCCCTCTGCCCATCCGCCAAGTTAGCTCTCTTCCTCCCTTCAAGGCCCTACTGAGAGTTCACCTCCTCCAGGAGGCCTTCCCAGACTGAGCCCCCTCCTTGCTCTCCCCCTCCTCCCCCCTCCATCCCCCCCGCCTAACCTCCTTCCCTTCCCCTCAGCACCTGTATATATGTATATGATTGATTGATTGATTGATAATCAATAGTCAAGTCTAGTTTTGACTTATCCAAGGACAGTTAACAACAAACAGTGTTGCCTAGTTGATAAAGCATGTGGGCCTAGGAGTCAGAAGGTCCTGGGTTCTAATGGCAGCTTTGACACTTGCCTGCTGTGGGCCTCAGTTATCTTCTCTGTAAAATGGGAATTACAGCTGTGAACCCCACATGGGACACAGACTGTGTCCAATATGATTTGCTTAGATCTACCCCAAAATAACAATAATAATAATGATGGCATTTATTAAGCACTTACTATGTGCCATGCACTGCTCTAAGCACTGGGGGGAATACAAGGTAATCAGGTTGTCCCACATGGGGCTCACAGTCCTGATCCCCATTTTACAGATGAGGTAACTGAGGCACAGAGAAGTAAAGTGACTTGCCCAAAGTCACACAGCTGACCAGTGGTGGATCTACAATTAGAACCCATGACCTCTGACTCCCAAGCCCGTGCTCTTTCCACTGAGCCACGCTGCTTCTACAGAGCCATGCTGCTTTTAGTACAGTGCCTGGTACAGAGTAAGCACTTAACAAATACCATTAAAAAACCCCCTCAAAAAACCTTAACATATGGTCAGCTCAAAATAGCAAGGTCCCCATTTGTGGCATTAAAGTGGAATTTTCCTTCAGTCAATATAAATGGTATAGCACAGCTACAGTGAGATAGAAGGAATTGGAACAAAGAGAATAATGACTATTAGAACGGAAATGGGAAGAATCAGGGAAGCTGACTATCCCAGTTGATTCATTCATTCATTCAATCGTATTTATTGAGCACTTACTGTGTGCAGCGCTCTGTACTAAGCACTTGGAAAGTACAAATCAGCAACATATAGAGACGGTCCCTACCCAGCAACGGGCTCACCATCTAGAAGGGGGGAGACAGACGAAAAAAACAAAACAAGTAGATAGGTGTCAATAACATTAGAATAAATAGAATTATAGCTATATATACACATCATTACTAAAATAAATATAGTAAATATGTACAAATAAAATAAATAGAGTAATAAATATGTACAAATGTATTCAAGTGCCTTGAGGAGGGGAATGGGGAGGGCCGGGGGTGGCGATGGGGAGGGGCAGAGGAGGAGGAGAGGGAAAAAGTGGGGGCTCAGTCAGGGAAGGCCTCCTGGAAGAGGTGAGCTCTCAGTAGGGCTGTGAAGGGAAGAAGAGAGCTAGTTTGGTGGATGTGTGGAGGGAGGGCATTCCAGGCCAGAGGAAAGACATGGGACAGGGGTCGACGATGGGATAGGCGAGAATGAGGCACTGTGAGGAGTTTAGCAGCAGAGGAGCGGAGGGTACGGGCTGGGCTGTAGAAGGAGAGAAGGGAGGTGAGGTAGGAGGGAGCGAGCTGATGAAGAGCCTCAAAGCCAAGAGTGAGGAGTTTTTGCTTGAGGCACAAAGAGGGACAGGCTCCAAATTTATATACAAAAGGGACAGGTTCATAGTTTCTGGGCATACTGGAATCAGCTCCTTTATGGACCTTGCATGGGAATAACAAAATTCCACACCAATCCTTTAGTGGATTGAAGTCCTTCAAGTGTTTTGGATGTTCATAATGCCTGGAGCTTAACTCAAATTCTCAAGACTCAGTGCCACTGAGTGGCAATAACAGAAAGTAGCTTTGTTGAAATCTTTGAGAGTTGAGGTTCCCTGAGTGGCTTGATGTTAATAAAGGACTTCTGACAAAGGCTTTCCAGGTCAGCAACATGAACAAGAGATTAGGTGGTGGTGGGAGAGACAAATATAAAGTGAGTCTGTTAGCTTGAGAACTTGTTGTAGGAAAAGAATGAATAAATATGAGGAAGAGAGCTGACTGAATGCCTTAAAGCATCTGCTTTAATGTTGGCAGGATGGAGAAGACAATGGAAATTTTTGAAGGGTGAGGTGATGTGCATAATGACATTAGAAAAACAATCTTGGAAGGAGAGAAAAGTATGGTCTGGAGAGTGAAAACAGAGGAAACGTTTAGATCAACTATCACTGATTTTAGGGCTATCAGTCCTTTCCATTTTGCATAACAGTTCCATTACTCACATCACAATCTTCATTTCTCACAAAATAACCTCCTATTCATGCCACATTCTCAACTCTTTTGTCTCGATCTATTTTGACTGTTGCCCCAGCCTAGAACTTCCTCCTCATCTTCCTCCCAAATCTGCCAAAAAACATATTTCCCCATCTCTGGAACCATCCTTAAGTTTTCCCCCACTATCTCAACTGTCACTTATGCATTTATTTATAACTATCCTCAGAGTTCAAGTTAATACGTATGTGTATTTTTTTTATTTTATCATTTATTCTCATACTTTGACCATATGATTTTAACCCATCCTGCTTTTTTTGGTTGGAAATTAAAGGGAAGAGAAAGGGAAGAAATGAGGAGGGAAATTTCTTCACTAAGCTGGGAGCTCATGGAGAGTGGAAGAGAAAGATCCTAAAAATGCAGCAGGGAGAGAGGATTTCTTTATTTAGACAGATTCCAGCGGAGATGAAGTTCTTCTTGAAATGGGTGCACTCAGGGAAGAAGAAGGAAAGGATAAGATGCAGGGACAGGGAGTTAATTTGTAAAGCAGTGGTAGGAGGAAGAATAATAATTCTGCAGGAAGGGGGAGTTAATTCACTGAGTGCCTATTGTATGAGGGCCTTTAAAGAGTTCAGTAGACATGAGACCAGTCTCAAGCACCTTCAACATTTTCTTTATTCTTTCTTTCTTTCTTCTTTACTTTCTACCTTTATTTCCTCTATTTTCCTTCACTTTCTTCCTTTTTTTGTTACTAGACATTTCTTTTACACATAATTGCCCCACCCATGTTTTAATGTAACAGAAATCAAGTGAGGAAGTGGGACAATTTTGCTTTTAAACATGTTATTTTTATACCCATCTTCCCTTTAATAGTGAAAATACTTGTTGTTATATTTATACTCTTGTAGTCAAGTACTTTACATTGTACATAGTGGGTGCTAAATAAACCATTACCACTTTAAGATATGGTATACTGCCCATAGAAGACAAATATTTGGTTACCCACAGGCCTCCTCTGACCTTTAGGCTAATCAATCACTCCTTTAAAAACTCCTTTAATCTTTACTTATAAAATCTATTTTCTAATCCCCACTAAATTTAAGCTCATTGACAGCAGGCACAATGCAATGCTTTGCACACAAGTGCTAAATTAATAACATTGATTGATTGAATCAATAATTTTGGTCATTTTTCTCTGGACTCTTTCCAGATTCTCTATGACTTTCTATCCTTTGGTGACAAAAAGTGAACACAACTCTTTAACACTTTGTGAACAGAAATATGAAGAGATTATTTCAAAGATGTTGCAGGTCTTGACAGTTCCGTATTGATTTATTTTACTGCATAGTTCCACTGCTGAATCCTAAATAATTGTAACTAACCAGTCTTGCTTTGCTTTTTATGTCTCAGGCTGTGTCTGGCACTACCGTTATCAAATTTCCTGTTTCACCTATTGTCTAGGATGTACATAATTTTATTTATGTCTCCAAACGTTAGCAGACCCTAAGAAAGCTAAAGAGAATCAGCTCCATACCTATGTAAAGCCATTAATTTTTCAAAGCATTTTGCTTGCCAACCTTTCCACTGAACAAAGACTCTAGGTTCTTGTCCTAAAAGTCCTGGTGAAGAGCACATGAACACTGAAACAAAATCTAGACTCTCCACAGGGAAATTTACTATTTAATAATATTTAGACAATAAGCCCGTTGTGGGCAGGGAACATAACTACCACTCTGTTATGGTGTAGTCTCCAAGTGCTTAGTACAATGATCAATAAATACAATTAATTGATTAACAATGCCTTACTTTATAATAACACTTGCATTTTTCCAAGCTACTTTTGTGATATTTCCAGTTCCTCTTTAGGTCATATGCCTGGAGGTAGTTTTAATGTTTAGTCTGTGGTTATTTTTCACTTAATTGGGACTTTTGTTTGGTGGATCCATTCGCCACCATGTCATGACTCTGATTTGGAAACCCCAAAGGCATAGGAAGCATCTGCGATTCTTCAAACGAGTTAGGCACACTTAGGGCTTACTGGCTGCAGCTTTGAGGCCTACAAAGCACCATTCCCCTTATGACAGCGAGTCTTCTAATAAATAGATTATACATACAGACACAAGTAACTTTCCCTTGGTTACGGAAACTATTTACCATTGGCTTTAAAGCACCAATAATAAATAATAACAATAATACTTGTTAAGCTTTTACTGTGTGCCAAGCACTGTTCTAAGTGCTGGGGTAGTTACAAGTTAATAAGGATGGACACAGTCCCTGTCCCACATGGGACTCACATTCTTAATCCCAATTTTGCAGATGAGGTAACTAAGGAACAGAGACATTAAGTGACTTGCCCAAGGTCACACAGCAGATATGTAACAATGGCAGAATTAGAACCCAGGTCCTCCTGACACCCAACGAACTCTATACCAACTCTAAGCCATACTGCTCTCCCCATCTTGCCTTACCTCACTGAGTTCCTAGTACAACCAAGTCAGCACATTTTGCTCCTCCAAGCCACTCCCTGTACCTCAATAATTATCCATATCCTCCTTCTGACCGTAATTCCTCAGCTTCATTCATTCATTCATTCGTATTTATTGAGCACTTACTGTGTGCAGAGCACTGTACTGAGCGCTTGGAAAGTACAATTTGGCAACAGGTAGAGACAATCCCTACCCAACAACGGTCTCATAGTCTAGACAGGGGAGACAGAAAACAAAACAAAACAAGTAGACAGGCATCAATAGCATCATAATAGATGAGTAGAATTACAGATATATACACATCGTTAATAAAATGAATAGAATAATATGTACAAATATACACAAGTGCTCTGGGGAAGGAAAGGGGGTAGAGCAGAGGGAGGGAGTAGAGGTGATGAGGAGGGGAGGAGGAGCAGAGGAAAAAGGGGACTTAGTCTGGGAAGGACTCCTATATGAAGACCTCTTCATATAAGACAGACCACCACTGTTCCCACCTTCAAAGCTAAATTAAAATCATGTTTCCTTCAAGAGAAGGAAGCATAGAAGCAGTATGGTGTAGTGGATAGAATACAGGCATGGGAGTCAGAAGGTCATGGATTCTAATCCTGGCTCCGCCACTTGCCTGCTGTGTGACCTTAGGTAAGTCACTTCACTTCTCTGTGCCTCAGTTCCCTCACCTGTGAAATGGGGAATAAAACTGTGAGCCCCACATGGGACATCCTGATTACCTTTTATCTACCCCCGCACTTAGTACTTGGCACATAGTAAGTGCTTAAAAAATACCAAAATTATTATTATTATTATTAATAAGAGATCTTCCTCAACTAAGCCCTCATTTTCTCTATTCTTTCTGCCTTCCATATCACCTATGCACCTGGATCTTTACCTTTTAAGTACTTGATATTCATCCTACCTTCAACACTTATGTACATAACAGTAATCCATAAAGAATTACTGTACATATATGTAATTTATTTTTGTGCCTGTCTCCCCCTCTGGGCTGCAAACTCCTTGTGAGCAGGGAACATACCTGCCAACTCTATTGGATTGTACTTCCAGTGTTCTGCAATAAATAAGCGGTCAATAAATACCGTTTATTGATTGATTCATTGCATGATAATCTGCATTTACATAATTAAAGATTTTGGGAGACTGTGTGTGGCCCAGTGGAAATAGACTGTGAGCCCGTTGTTGAGTAGGGACCGTCTCTATTTATTGACGACTTGTACTTCCCAGGTGCTTAGTACAGTGCTCTGTACACAGTAAGTGCTCAATAAATACAATTGAATGAATCCTGGGACTAGATATATAGAGGTGCAGGCTGTAATCCTAGCTCTGCCACTGGTGAGTGGCTAAGTCATTTAACCTCTCTGTACCACAGTTTCTTCGTCTGTGGAATGGAGGTATGATATTTACTCTCCCTATCTCTTGTAATATGAGTGCTGAATGGGAGAGGAAGTGCATCTGATTTAATTTTCTTGTATCTCTTCAAAATACTTAGCACAGTGATTTGGATCAGAAATAAGAACTTCTGAATACTATTATTAAGTATTTATGCATCAGCAATAGTTGTACAAATAGAATCTTAAATTAAGTCTAGATGTAATGACCTGTCACTGGTTTAGTATTTCTTCCTAACTGAACTCAGTACTTAACCTTTCTGTTTCTTAAATTCCTTGCCTCTCCTCCATACCTCCTTGCTCAACTTCTATCTTGAAATCAGCTGTGCTCTTGCTGATGCCACCAGTTAGTTGAATATTATTGAATGCGAAATTAGAGGTCCTAAGAAATCCTTCAGGAAGGAGTTTTCTGGCCCTTATACTTTCCCTTATCTATGTGTGGGGGCTGTGGGTTCTAATCCCGGCTCCTCCAATTGTCAGCGTGTGACTTTGGGCAAGTCACTTAACTTCTCTGTGCTTCAGTTACCTCATCTGTAAAATGGGGATTAAGATTGTGAGCCCCTTGTGATACAACCTGATTACCTTGTATCTCTCCCAGTGCTTAGAACAGTGCTTGGTGCATAGTAAGTGCTTAATAAATACTATTATTATTATTATTATTATTATTATTATTATTATTATTATTTTATTATTGTTATTGTTATTATTGGGAGAACATAGCTCTCACATCAGTTATCTTTGGAGGTAGGCAAGGTTATATAATACTATTTTTTGCTCTTTATAGATGCAGAAGTTCAAGCCTAGGATGGGTAAGTGACTTGTCCAAGGTTACTCAATGGCCAGTGGCTGCGTCAGTTATAGAACCCAAATCTCTTGTGATCTAGTGCCATACCAGGCTGACTCCCACCAGTAAAGGCAGGAGAGGCAGGGGATTTGTTGTGCTGCACTGAGTAATCATCAGAATTCTGCTTTCTTCTATTACTTCCCATATTATTTATTGCTGAAGTGTGAATGTACAATGGTTTCTATGTTTATCTTCTCTCCTAGGATTGTGATTTACATGTGGGAAAACTGTTCCAATTAATTTTTCTCTGACTATCCATTAGTTCCTAATCTGTGTACTCAGTAAATGATTTTGATGATGATTATAATTCTCTACTGATTTTTCTTTAAATTAATAAAAGGACAACAACAATATGTACATTGTATTTCAATATCATTCATTTTTAGTAACCAGAGCAAATTCATTCAATTTATTTCTCAATTTTTTAAAAATGTCACAAATAGAAATATAGTTGTATGTGGCAAATGCACTTATAGGCAATTTTAATAATAATAATTAATTATAATTATGGTATTTGTTAAGCACTTACTATGTGCCAAGCACTGTTCTAAGTCCTGAGGTAGATATAAGGTAAGCGGGTTGTCCCACATGGGGCTCACAGTCTTAATCTCCATTTTACAAATGAGGTAACTGAGGCACAGAGAAGCTAAGTGACTTGCCCAAAGTCCCACAGCTGACAAGTGGCGGAGCCGGGATTAGACCCCATGACCTCTAACTCCCAAGCCTGTGCTCTTTCAACAAAGCCACGCTGCTACTCTGATGTTTTAAAGTTTTAAAGTTATTATTGTGTAAATTTTACAATTTACACATTCCCCTTGGTGGAGACATCTTTATGTACTATTTAATTTTATTTTGATAGAGCTAATTACTTCATTTGTGGGCAAATTTATAGTAAGATATATCTTTTGGCAGCTGCTGGATTGACCATTTATCTATTTCACCAAAGACAGATAAATCTTATTCAATTTTCCTACTGATCAATTTTGCGTTCCAGAGTTTTGGTATATATAATTCATATATAACAAATTGAAAATAGCCATTTTACATAAAACTAATTACATCCAGTATAGACCCAAGGCACAAATTCAACCTAACAGAGTACTTGCAGTAACCTTTTATTATAGTATGTTACATGTAGGACAATACAGCATAACTTAAGTCATATGCATGTGGCTTGTGCTTTTAACTTCAACCTCCATTACATTTGGACTTTTTCTAATGAACTTGTTCAAGGCTTTATCCATCTGGTTTACCAGTGCTATACTGATAAAAGTAAAATAAAATGAAAACTACAGATTGAAACTATTATTCTTGTTTCACTCTGCTTACTCTGATCTTCCTCATTTTAGGATCCCTATCATTAACTGCATATGCACACACATAGTTAACATACTTAACACAACACCTACTTAAAGTGCGTGGAAACACACATTTGCCCTCATCTATAGCGACATACAAATCAAATCAAAGAACACATACACCCTCTCCAAAAATATCAAGTTTTAGAGGGGAAGGTGCTTCTTCTTATGACAGACAGAATGACAGACAATTACTCTCCCCTACTTCTAAGCCTTTTTTAAGGCACATCACCTTCAGGAGGCCTTCCTTGACTAAGCCCTCTTTTCTTCTTCTCCTACTTCTTTCTGCATTGCCCTGACTTGCTCCCTTTCTTTATGCATCCCCTCTTAGAGCCCCACAACACTCATGTGCATGTATGTAATTTATTTATTTATATTTAATGTCTGTCTCCACTTCCATATTGTAAGCTCACTGTGGGTAGGAAATATGCATGTTTATTGTTATATTATACAGTCCTAAGCACTTAGTACAGTGCTCTACACAGAGTAAACATTCCATAAATACAACTGATTGAATGACTGATAGGGAGAAGGGAGTAATTGAGTTGAGTTCAGTAGAGACGGTGGTGTTGAGAGTGTCAACTTGGTTATCAAGGAAAGGTAGTTTGGGTATGGAAGCTAAATGGAGCATGATCGATTAAAAAATTGGATGGGGTCAAAAGATTGGAGGTCTCTGTGAAGGAACAGCACAGATTTGTGGGGCAGAGGTGTGTGGGAGAGAAAGCAGGTTGTGGTCAGATAGAGGGTAGAGAGTGTTCCTGGCTCAGGAGCAGGTCTGCCACTTTCTATGTGACCTTGGGAAAATCATTTGTCCTTTCTGTGTCTCAGTTTTCTCATCTATAAAATCGGGATAAAATACCTGTCTTCCCTCCCTTTAGATTAAAAGCCAAGGTGACAGACACTAGGGTAGAATGATCAATCAATCAATGAATTATCATCATCAGTGGTGTCTTTTGTGTGCTTACTATGTGCAGAGCACTGTACTATGTGTTTGGGAGAACAAAATACAACAGAGTTAGCAGATATGTCTTCTGCCCACAATGAGCTTACAGCTTGACTCTTATGAATCAATGATATCTATTCAGCATTTACTGTGTGCAGGTCATGATATTAGGTGCTTGGGCAAGTACAGTACAAAAGAGTTGGTAAACCTGATTCCTGCCCACAATCTTTCATTCTATCAATCATATTTATTGAGTGCTTAATATGTGCTCTGTATGTGCACTGTATTAAGTGCTTGGGGAGAGTACAATTCAACAGAATTAGCAGATATGTTCTCTGCCCATAAGGACTCTACAGTCTACTGTAGTTTGTCCAATGCTTGGCAAATAATAAATGCTCATTTAATATATATTATATATAAATTATATACATATATATATATACACATATATTTACCATATTTATTCTTGTAATCATTTTTATCGAGCACTTACTGTGTGCAGTGCAATGTACTAAGCACTTGAGACAGTACAATATAACAATACACAGACACATTACTATGTGCTCTGCACATAGTAAGCCCTCAATAAATGCGATTGATAATTCCTTGCCCACAACATCATTATTATTTATACTAGCATTGTTATTTTATATGGTATTTGCTAAGTACTTACCATGTGATAGGCTCCATACTAAGTGTTGGGACAGATATAACATAATCAGATTGGTCACAACATTAGGCTCACAAACATAATCCCCATTTTACAGATGAGGTAACTGAGGCACCAGAGATGTTAAGTGACTTGCCCAAGGCCACAGAGCAGAATGGTGGTGGATTTGGGAATAGAACCTTGGTCCTCTATGCCCAGGAACACGCTCTTTCAACTAGGCCATTTTTTTCCTGTTATTGTTATCATTATCATCAGCATTATTATTCAGAATCCTGGGAATGTGTCAGAGCTTAGGTGTTATTTTGGATAGAGAAGACACAGAATGTCCTCAAACCATCCCAACAGATCTTCTAAAACTAGTGTCTCTGGATTGCAGTATTTTTAGTATATATCATATTTTCAGCTGGGACTGGAGATTACTTCTTATAATAATAATAATAATAATAATAATGTTGGCATTTGTTAAGCGCTTACTATGTGCAAAGCACTGTTCTAAGCGCTGGGGGGATACAAAGGGATCAGGTTGTACCACGTGGGGCTCACAGTCTGAATCCCCACTTTACAGATGAGGCAACTGAGGCTCAGAGAAGTTAAGTGACTTGCCCAAGGTCACACAGCAGACATGTGGCGGAGCTGGGATTCGAACCCCTGTCCTCTGACTCCAAAGCCCAGGCTCTTTCCACTGAGCCACGCTGCTTCTCTAAAGTATTAGAACAGTATTAGACCTCCCCTCTAAGGTCACTGTGGGAGGGAATGTATCTGTTATTGTTTTATTGTACTCTCCCAAGCTCTTAATACTGTACACCTCTGACAGGACCGGGAGGCGGCCGGCCCGGGCCCCGCCTTGCTGGGAAGCCGGGATGAGTCTGAGAACAGCAACGATGTTCACCTCCAATTAGTGTAGAATCAAACCAGCCAGGAGGAGCCCTGAGTGTGGAGCTTCTAGACTAAAATTGGCACGTGACTGAAACTGCACCTGCCTCTGGATTTTTGACCTGAATTATTTCATCATGGGCCAGAAGATCTCTGACCAGACCCAGGTGGTGATGGGCAAATTCCCTTTAAAAGTCGCAAAACATGAGTCTTTGATCCAGGAAAGCGGTTGCCTCACTTACGAGGAATTTCTGGGGAGAGTAGCCAAACTACATGATGTGTAAGCCTTAATTTTTTTTTTTTTATTTGTCCCTCATGAGCCCCAGTGTGTCATCTGCTGTCATGTTTAGATGGTATTGATACCTGTCTACTTGTTTTGTTTCGTTGTCTGTCTCCTCCTTCTAGATTCTGAACCCGTTGTTGCGCAGGGATTGTCTCTATCTTTTGCCAAATTGTACTTTCCTGCACTTAGTAAAGTGCTCTGCACAGAGTAAGTGCTTAATAAATATGATTGAATGAATTGAATGAATATGAATTGAATGAATACTCTACACTTCAAGCACTCAATACATTATAATTGACTGATTGATTGCTGTGTGGCCTTAGGCAACTCACTTAACATCTCTGTGCATGTTACCTCATCTGTAAAATGAGTTTTGACTCTGAATCCCATGTGGGACATGGACTGAGTCCAATCTGAATAGCTTGCATCCACTCCAGTGCTTAATAGCGTGCCTGGCACAAAGTAAGCACTTAACTAATACTCTCTCTCTCTCTCTCTACATTTTTATATATATGTATATACATATACATATATAGTATATGTAGTATAATATTATGTATGCTATATATAATTATTATTATTATAGTTCTGTGAAAGCAGTAGATATTCATATTATTGATTGCTAGTGACATTTTTATTGACTACACTGTCATATAAAAGAAGTTGAGGAAAATTTATGCAATTATCGGTTTGACGAATAGCAGATACCGAGCTCATTATCATTTGATCACTGCACTTTAATTATTGATAAAACAAAGTATCAAATAGGAATATCCAAGACTGCACAAGGTTAGGCAGCTGTAGAATGAAGGGAGCTGCAGGAAACTTTGAAACACTATCAAACCTACCACATTGGAACAAAAAACCTTGTTTTTTTCCAATATGATCAACAGATTCATGTCTATGTTTAATATCAATTAAGAAGCAACAAAGGATGTGGGTGCTGCTAACCAAAACATCTGATATGACACCTATTTTCACAAAGGTAACTGAGGCACAGAGAAGTAAATTGACTTGCCCAGGGCCACAAAGCAGATGTGTCAGAGCTGTGATTAGAACCCATGATCTTCTGACGCCCAGCCCGTACTCTATCCACTAGGCCATGCTGCTTCCCTGACATTAAGAAATGTCCTAAAGACAGGGAGAATGAAAGAGTGAAGAGGAAGGAGGTCACAACTCGCGAGATAGATCTGGGAGTCACTCACATAGATAGAGGTTAAAGTTGCAGCCATGAGGATTCTAAGAGAGTTGGTGTAAATTGAAAATATAAAGAGGTACAGAGCAGTACCTTGATGTACACCCACAGTAGGAAGTGGGAGACAGGAAAAGACCATACCAAAGACAAAGAATGATCAACAAAGGGAATAAAAAAAACCAAAAAGGATAGAGTCAGGAAAAGCAAGAATAGATTATTTCCTTGGGATGTGTCCAGATGATAGGTAGGTCAGGGGCCACGATCCCCACCATGCTTGATGCCTTTTCTGACACATGACAGAGGCTGAAGCCAGGCTCTGCAGCTTGCTGTCAGTTCTCATCCATCTCTCTGTGTCCTGTATGCTTCTGCCTCCCACTTCTTGGCTCCTACCACCCCTTTCCCTTAATGCCACCCTTTCCAGACCCATGCCATTTAACCTCTCTTGCCCAGGTTTCACAACCCCTAAATTATGAAATTCAAAAAACATGACTTCTGGCAAAGACATTCTCTTTTCATGGTACAACAGGAGGAATGAGAACGAATGGAAGATCACTGAAAATGAAACAATGTTGCCTGCTATACATGCTCAGTGTCAGGTGGGATTGATGGACACTGTACTTTCCAAGCGCTTAGTGCAGTGCTCTGCACACAGTAAGTGCTCAATAAATATGATGGAATGATTGAATGAATATACATGGGCATTTTAATAAGGACTTTGGAGAGGAACCACCTTGAAAATCCCAAGCTGTGTCCATCTTGAATATATCAATAGCTAGTATTCCAAGACAAATGATGAAATAATATCCATTCACTGTACATTATTTGAAGCAGGGTTCTAATCCTGTCTCCATCACTTATCTGCTGTGTGACCTTGGGCAAGTCAGTTAATTTATCTGTGCCTCAGTTCCCTCATCTGTAAAATGGGATTAAGACTGTGCGCTCCATGTGGGCAGGAACTGTGTCCAACTTTATAAGCTTGTATCTACTCTAGTGCTTATAACAGTACATGACACAAAGTAAATACTTAACAAATACCATTAATTATTATTACTATTATTACTCCAAT
The DNA here is from genome assembly GCF_015852505.1 of Tachyglossus aculeatus. NCBI lineage: Eukaryota > Metazoa > Chordata > Mammalia > Monotremata > Tachyglossidae > Tachyglossus > Tachyglossus aculeatus. The sequence goes on from NC_052067.1 coordinate 119,060,819, forward strand.
ATTTTGTTTTTCTTACTTATATTTAATCATAATGAAATAAATGGATATTTCACCAAATATTTTAAATTTCAAAATGTTTCAATGCGTCAAACTCAAAACCCTTGGAAAGGTAGTGATTTATTTCTAACAGAGCATTCTCTCTCTCTCTCTCTGTCTCTCTCTCTCTCTTCCCTTGTTCAGCTCTGCTCTTGGTATATGAATCTAGTTGATTCGTCTAGTCGAGAACCTGCTTTTTTTCCTGAAATGCATCTTTTCAATTTAACATTTATCTTTCTCTCTTTGCTTGTCAAGAACTTTAATATTTCATGTTTTGTCAACCCTCTATACAAAAGCTATTTAAAGAAGAACAGTTGCAGTGACAATATAACTTGACTGTTCTTGGACTTGGCAGCATACTACTTGGCGAACCAAAGATATTTTATATAACCTAACTTCATCCTAAGTTTTAAGTCTTGTCATAGCAAGACAGGAAGGTAAGATTGGTTTATAAACAGTGTTTGGATTTTACCATCACACTAGTTGTTACTCCCTATTTGAAATTGTGATAGTAAGTATGTCTGTATTTGGAAAATGTTGAATAGTAGTGCAGACAGCTGCAAAATCAGCTAGCTTACTACACTGAATAAGCAAAAGTCTAAAAGTATGACTTGAAAGGAATATCATCTCCACTAACACACACAAAAAGCTTAGCGAGACTAGAAAACAGCTGACAGAGGTGGAAATTTCCTTCAGTAACACTTTGGGGTCCATATTTAGGTGGCTTGTTGGCTGATTAATTCAATATAGCAGCCATTCTCTTCAGTTCAATTTTCTGGGAATCACTCAATTGAAAATTAGGTGTTTTATTACTAAATATTTTAGCATGAAAGATAAATTACTAAGGTAATAGGAATTTTTTTGGAAGAGAGAGAAGGATAAAAAAATAACACCCATAAACTGTACTCTTATATGTATGTATATGTATGGTAAAATGTGTATATTTTATCTTTTATATGTTTATTAGTATATTCAACTACTTTAACCTGACACATATGTATGGCTACCAGTTTTATACTTGTTCTTCCTACAGCCTTCAGTAACTAGAAAACTTTCTTCATCTTACTGCTCCATTAGTTCATAAGCTGTATTAGGGCAGTGAAAATGTGTTTTTCTACTTACTGTTGTACTCTACCAAGCACTTTATATACCACCTGTCACACAGGAGATATTCTACAAATGCCACTGATTAAGTGAAAAAAAGAAACAGAGAGACTGACAGACAGGCAGATAGAATATATACTGTCCTCTGCATTTGATCATGGTGTACTGACAGTAAATGCTGTATGGAGTGTGAATGAAAAGAATGATGTGCAACTAGCAGTCCCTTCAGAACAATATGCACATAAAGGTCATCCTTTCCTGCGATGTTGCATCTGTTCCCTGCAGTGTTTGGTGCCATTTTCAATTTTTCTTCTTCATATTATATTCATCCTGAGGTGTAAGCTCTGAAATAGTCACTACTATTCCTGATGTATGCCAGGCTGACATGCTGGCTGTTACTGTATCTTAGCTGTCCAAATCTATGACAGATTGCTTTGGGTTGAGTTAGAAATGTTTCTTCCCTTCACTTTGTTACTTCAGCTGAACATTCAGCAAGAGTTTGAATATTTCTTTAACCATTTTCCTCACATGACTCTCCTGGTGAAGACATGATGCTTCAGGCATTGTTTCCGAACTGGTTGACTGGCAGCCAAATGTTCTTCCTTTGTGATCCTCTCTTCTATTTCACAAAGACAAAAGCATATGTTTTGGTGCTGATAAAATTTCCAAAAAGGTCACATGTGATTGCTAGTGTACATCTCAGGTCTCCCAGATAAAGTGTTTATATACTCTCCCATTGTTTGCCTTCACTGCCTCTATTGACCTTCACTGCCTTCTTCATTCAGTTAATCATATTTTTTATATTTAGTTTTCTTTATTGTAATTGCTATTGTTTCTTAAATTTCTACCACATACCAACACTCCATGGGACACGTTCATTTTCCAGTTTATTCAAACTTTTTTTGTCCATAGCTGTTATTTTAGTCTTCTCAAATAGCAGTAGTTGCAAATATTTCCTCCCTTTTTGCTGATTTCTCCTTTTTCTATTTTAGCCACATGCAATCTTGGCTTCACTTCCCTTATAACAACATCCTTATCCTCTCCAACTTTCCCTTTTAAAAACCTAAATTCATCATTCTCTTTAATTTAGGCAAACTATAAGAATGCCTATCACATAACAGTTTTTCCCTTCTTGAATCCTGTTTCTAGTTAATGCCCTTTCCGTCATAAGGTATAAATTTTCTCCATAAGATTTACTCACCTGGTTACCATCCCATTAGGTTCCAATAATTTAGCAAGGCCTCATATGAAAGAGTTTCCTTATGAAACTTTTCCTTTGGCAAAAAAAAATTCAACTTTGACCCCACTTTCTCCAGAATTGAAAGAGGGTCTGAAAAACTGGAAATTAGTTGTAAGAAATCACAAGCCAATGAATCCTAAAATTAAAATCTACTGAAATGCAACGTGCTATTTGAATTAATACCTTGTAAAACGATTTTCATTCATTCGTTCAATACATTCAACTGTATTAATTGAGCACTTACTGTTTGCAGAGCACTGTACTGAGTGCTTGGGAGAGTACAATACAACAATAAAGAGATACATTCCCTTCCCACAATGAGCCTACAGACTAGAGGGGAAACCTTTGACTTTTACTTTGATCTTGTGGTACTTATATAGTATTCTAACACAGAATATTGATGTAAGTAGCGTGGCTTGGTGGAAAGAGCCTGGGCTTGGGAATCAGAGGTCATGGGTTTGAATCCTGGCTCTGCCACTTGTCAGCTGTGTGACTTTGGGCAAGTCACTTAACTTCTCTGGGCCTCAGTTTCTGCATCTGTAAAATGGGCATGAAGACTGTGAACTCCCACATCAGGCAATCTGTTAACCTTGCATGTACCCCAGTGCTTAGAACAGTGCTCGGCACATAGTAAGTGCTTAACAAATACCATTATTGTTATTATTATTGAATGGAACATTTCATGAATTTTCCATGATCTAAAGAATGACACAGTACCAACTATACTGTTTTAACTATGATAATATTCTGATAGGACCTTCATTAATGGTAATATGAGTGCTGAACTGATTAGAACTTCCTAAATTTGCTCTGGTGAGGTGACTAGTGAGTGATTATACCACAAAGTGTCAAGCAACCTAAACAAAAGGTTCATCTCTCCAAACATCCCCAAAGAGTTTCTGTAAAATGTAGTAGGGATTTGGGGAAATGAAGATTGAGCCACCTAACTGCTTCTCCACCTCAGATTTTCCACCCCTTCAAATCATGTCTCTATATGTTGCCAACTTGTACTTCCCAAGCGCTTAGTACGGTGCTCTGCACACAGTAAGCGCTCAATAAATACAATCGATTGATTGATTGATTGATGTCCTGCTTACAGAAGACTCTTTAAATCTTTCTAGAAAGTAATTGACATTTCCTAATTAACCCTCTTTCCTTTCCATCAATCAAATTGTCTCATTAGTTTTCTCAGAACTCACCTATATCAGTTTTTATTCGCTATTCATTTGCTTGGATATTATCTCCCTCAAAACTATAGTAAGGTAAATTATATTTACTGTAGCAATTATTTTATGAAAGTTCTTTGTGTGCTAAAATCACTTTTTTATTTACTTTTCTTCTATGTTCTCCAAATGCATTGTAAGTTACTGTGCCCAGTGGAGATGATCAATAAGCTCTTACTAGATTTAAAATATATCCATTTGAGAACTTTGGTAATCACATTTGTTAGAATTTTCATTTTTCCATCATTTCATGCAAACCATTTTCCTTCATACCCTTTATAAAATAGATACTGCTTCACACGCTGACAAAATATAATGTTTCAAAAACTCTGAACATCAGCATTTAAGTTTCCAGTCAGTGGAAAATGCATTCCATTGCAAAATATAAGTCTTCAATCATTATTGATAATTTATATAAAACACACTTAGCATTTTAGTCTAATTCAAAGATTTAGGAGAATATTTGGTTTCATTTTACAGAAAGATTAAGCAGAACTTTTTATGCTATCTTTAAAATAATAAGGTTTAGGATTGTGATAGTTTTCTTGGGTAAGCAAGAACGTTAATAGTTTGATTTCCAGCAAAACTTTTCATTAGTTTCAGTTTGTTCCCAAATTTTAGTTACCTCAGGCCAACTGCCATCACTGATTTTAATTAACTGAAAAAAAAAATAGTCCCCTATGTCACTGTGTTAGATTTTATAACATTGCATTTCAATCCAGTTGCACTGGGAGCTGCCAAATGAGACTTATGCCAGTGTCTGAGTTTCCTTGTTATATTTAGATACAGGCAGTGTTGTTTGCCTTTTTCCGTGCTTCTCTGATTAAACTGACATCATTTTCCCTTTTGTGACTCGGGTGTCATTTTCTGTTGACGGTGTCTAATAATGGTCACAGAGTAGGGGCCTTGTGGAAGGGGCAGAAACCATTGATTGGTTAGCTGTCTTAATGCAGACCTGTTAAATGACATGCAGACATGCCTTTGTACTAAGCAGTAACTGAATGGGTGCCAGGGAAAGAGGTTATTAAGCACAGATAACAGGCAGAACCCTCTATTCCCTAGCAAAGTCACTTTCTCCCTTTTGAGGTAAAAATTTTGTTCAACTGTTGTTTTTTTCTCTCTTTCATTCGGGATCTATTCAAGGCAGAAAAATTGCAATTGTATAGGTCTCAGTGGTTGCTGGACTGTGGCATAGGCAATTTCAAGAAAGAAAATTCCAGGGAGGACTGTTATAAAGACTCTCCATTTAGAAAAATATTTTAATGGACCACTTAATAAACACACAGCATTTCCTCTTGAAATAACCAGTTACACTTATAAAGTAAATCTATAACACCAAACTTTTCAAATATGGCATGGGGGGAGTTTGTGTAGGAACACATAGGAAAATGAATAATATAAATGCAAAACCATAAAGAATGATGATGACATGGCCATGTTCATCATGAACTACAGCTGATCTTTTTGAGAAATGTTTGACTGCCAAGGAAAACCAATTGTGGGTCCTTGAACCTAGGTAAGGGGACTCATCTAAAATGTGTTTTTTGAATTGTGTGTTTATGTTTTCAGATAGTGTTTATCTTACAGTATGATACTTGAGATCATTAGATGGCAGTCTGTTGCAGTGATAAACTGGGCCTTTGGCATTCCAAGAATATTTAACCATTTTTCCGCTACCTTGTGGAGCAAGCCGAATTTTGTGAACTTTTCCTGAGGGTGAAGAAATAGGAGCACCTCTGACCGGCCTCCTTTATGATATTATGTAATAAGTCACAAATTCTACAAAGCTCTGCCACTTGAAACTCCTATTTAGTGCATGTAATCATGAGAATTTGCACAACATCTGGTTGAAGGTAATCCAACCCTGTGATGAGAAAAATAAAATCGTTATTAGTCATGTTGTCTATTAATGCATTTCACATTTTGCAGTTCAATGTATTATAGAAAGGGCTGAAAGTCCGGTAATATATTAGTCAGTCAGTCAATTGTATTTATTGAGAGCTTACTGTGTGCAGAGCACTAAATGCTTGAGAAAGTAATAATAATAATAATAACAATAATAATAATACTTATGGCATTTATTAAGTGCTTACTATGTGCAAAGCACTGTTAATAGACACATATCCTGCCCAAAATGAGCTTACAGTCTAGAAGGGGAGACAGAAAACAATATAAATAAATTAAAAACAGATATGTACAGACATGCTGTGGTACTGGGAGAGGGGATGAATAAAAGGAGCATGTCAGGACAGTGAAGAAGGGAATGGGAGAAGAGGAAAGGAGGACTTGGTTAAGAAAGGCCTCTTGGAGGAGAGGTGCCTTCAAATAAGGCTTTTAAGAGGAGGAGAGTAATTATCTGTCAGATATGAAGAGAGAGGGCATTCCAGGCCAGAGGCAGGATGTGGGTGAGGGGTCAGCTCTAAGATAGGTGAGATCAAGGTACAGTGAGAAGATTAGCATTAGAGAAGCTAAGTGTGTGGGCTGGGTTGTAGTAATCATAATAATTATGGTATTTGTTAAGTGCTTCCTATGTGCCAATCATTGGACTAAGTGTTGGGGTAGCTACAAGCAAATCAGGTTGGACACAGTCCCTGTCCCACATGAGGCTCACAGTCTCAGTCCCCATTTTACAGATGAGGAAACTGAGGCCAAGAGAAGGGAAGTGACCTACCCAAGGTCACACGGCAGGCAGGTAGGGGAGCCAGGATTAGAACCTACTCCCAGGCCCATGCTCTATCCATTAAGCCACGTTGCTTCTCATGTAGGCAAGTAACAAGGTGAGGTAGGAGGAGGCAAGGTGACTGAGTGCTTTAAAGCCAATGATGAGGAGTTTCTATTTGATGCAGAGGAGAAAGAGCAACCACTGGAGTTTCTTGAGGAGTGGGGAAACAGGAGCTGTCCATTTTTGTAGAATTAATGACTAAGATAGCAGAGTGAAGTATGTACTGGAATGAGGACATAAGGAATGAGGTAGGGAGGTCAGCAGGGAATCTGATACAATAATCAAGGTTGGATAGGATAAATGATTGGGTTAATGTGGTAGCAGTTTAGATGTAGAGGAACTGATAGGATTTGGTAATGGATTGAATATAATAATAATAATGATGGCATTTATTAAGCGCTTACTATGTGCAAAGCATTGTTCAAAGCCCTGGGGAGGTTACAAGGTGATCATGTTGTCCCATGGGGGGCTCACAGTCTTAATCCTCATTTTACAGATGAGGTAACTGAGCCCCAGAGAAATTAAGTGACTTGTCCAAAGTCACACAGCTGACAATTGGTGGTGCTGGGATTTGAACCCATGTCCTCTGACTCCACATGAATATATGAGTTGAATGAGAGAGAGAGAGAGAGAGGAGTCAAGAATAAGATCAAAGTTACAGACTTGTGAGACAAAAAGGAAGGATGGTGGGGCCATCTATAGTGATGGGAAAGTCAGGGGAGGACAGTGGGTGGGAAGATAAGAAGTATTAAAAGTATTAATATTTGTGCCCGTTCAATTTTTTTTCAGAAAAGTAGAATGTCCAACTAATACATTTGATTTTCCTACTTGATAAAAATGTTTTTAAAAAATCAGGTGAGATGGAAGAAGATTGAGAGCAAACTATAGAAATGAGGTATGGAAAGGAGATCAATTCAAGGTTCTGCCCAAAGACGGTATTTGATAGATCCCATGTAAACTAGTATTGATATTGCTTATACTACTAACTGATAATATTGATGTTCAAACAGGAACTATGACTATAATATTTATAGATATGAATGAAAATTAATATTAACATTAATATTAACATTTAGTACATTATAAGTGCGACCTCTTTTAATTTATTCAATTTCCAATATAATTGCTCTAAATAATGACAAAACCATGATGAATCATCTGAAATTCTGATGTGTAACACCTTAAAATGTTTCCTATTCTGTTGATTGAAATTGGCTCAATTTAATTCACTATTTTGCAATCACCTGTGTATTCCCTTGCATTCATCTTTTCACACATGTCAAGCTAGTGGGTTTTACTGCAACCAGAAAACTTCAATGCTGACAGACTTGGTTTATTTCAGAACCACAATTTTCCTTGTCTTGCCATTCTATGTTAAGTATGACTTATATGAGTTGCTCTTGAAATTTCTCAAGAAACTAGACACAATGGGACTAGCAGTTAAAAGACTTACTACTATGTACAGAATTGTAACTGGATATTGTAGCTACCAACTTTCAGTGTGATGCCAATGTCCACCTGTCAACCTTTTAGAGGACATTCTGGCTTCCTGGATTCAGATTCCACCTTTATCAGTCACCACTAAAGAATTTGCTACCTAAATAAAACATCTTTGTGGGAACCTTTGACTGCATGTATGGTTTCCTGAATGCAGCAGGTACATAAACTCAGTCATTTTCTGATACATTGTCTAATGGAAGTGCTGAGCTGACTCTACAGAACAATTTACAATATTTTCCATGTATTCTTTAATAGTGCAGCCATTGACCAATGATAGATACTCTGCTATAACCGTGAATCAGAACTTGTGATGCATTCAGAACATGTTTAATTAACTGTTTTAGCATATTATAACTCTGTTTCAATGATCCTTTGAACTGGTCCACATAAAATAGGTCAGGTTATTCTGTACCTAATATCCAATATTGTCTCACTTTTTGGTAATGAAGATGGGTTAGAATAGGATTCCATCAACTCTCACTAATGGTGAAACTAAAACAAAGAAGTCCTCAGGTTCAGAGGAAGTTTTTTCACTTAGCCAAATGTACTTCAAGGTTGAAAAGAGCTCAAGTCTGCCTACAGTATCAAAGAATTTACAAGATAATGAATGTGACATAGACAGTTCAAAGTTGTTTACAGAACGTTTGCTCATCCTTTCCAATGTATAAGTGTGGAAACTCCTCACTATTGGCTTTAAAGCTCTTGATCACCTTGTCTGCTCCTACCTCACCTCCCTTCAACAACTCAGCCCACACACTTCACTCCTCTGGTACTAACCTTCTCACTGTGCCTAGATCTTGTCTGTCTTGACCCTGGCCCACATCCTAACTCTGGCCTGTAATGCCCTCTCTCCCCAGATATGCTAGACAATCACTCTTTCCCCCCTCAAAGTCCTGCTGAAGGGGCATCTCCTCCAATTGGTCTTTCCAGATTAAGCCCCACTTTTCCTTAACTCCCACTCCCTTACACCCTGATTTGCTCCCTTTACTCTTCCCCTCTGTCCCTAACCCAAATCACTTATGTTTATATCTGTAATTTTATTTATTGATAGTGATCCTTGTTTACTTGTATTAATGTCTTGATGCCTGTTTATGGGTACTGATGTCTGTCTCCCCCCTCTACACTGTCAGCTCATTGTGGGCAGGGAATGTCTCTCTTTATTGCTATACTGTACTTTCCCAAATGCTTAGTACGGTCCTCTGCATGCAGTAAGCCCTCAATAAATGTGATTGAATGAATAAATGAATAAAAGTTCAAAAAATTACTGGGATTGTGGACCTTCTCTACCAACAATATATGCTTGCTTGTTGGTAAGAGAAGCAGCATGGCTCTGTGGAAAGAGCACGGGCTTGGGAGTCATAGGCCATGGGTTCTAATCCCAGCTCTGCCACTTGTCAGCTGTGTGACTTTGGGCAAGTCACTTAACTTATCTGAGCCTCAGTTGCCTCATCTGTAAAATGGGGATTAAGACTGTGAGCCCCACATGGGACATCCTGATTCATTCACTCATTCATTCAATCGTATCATGCTTGGAAAGTACAAGTTGGCAACATATAGAGATGGTCCCTACCCAATAACAGGTTCACAGTCTAGAAGGGGGAATCACCTTGTATCCCCCCCAATGCTTAGAACAGTGTTTCATATATAGTAAGCACTTAACAAATGCCATAAAAACCCCCAAAAACAATATATGCTGTTTCAGGAGATCTCTGATTAGAATCCTACCTGAAATGAAGAATAGAAAGTTAGCAAATGTGGTAGTAAGTTTTTGTAAAATCAGTTTACAGATCTACCTATTACGTCAGCTTAATTTACACTTACTGCTTTGTGATCCAAGAAGAGGAATACTTAGTTTGAAAAATGAATCATTCATTACTGGTTTGTTCATACAAGTTGTCCGTGAATTGTCTTGATAAGACATAACAACATTTTTGTACTACTTTATTTGTGAGTCCTGAAAAACAAATTCTTCCTTAGAGGAAAGGTTTAGTGTTTACCTTTAATGACCCAAGAAATCAATAGGATCAGCATCTGACAGCCTAAATTGACAGCTCTTCATAGTTTTCACAATTGGATCAGGTTTAATACTTACAAACCCTTCCACATAAATTGATTTTTTGTTTTCTTTCTAAATTGAAATGCTGGATATGGGCCATTTACCTTTTTGCACTAAATATCTCATAACCTATGTGGTGAAGCTGATGTACTTAAGTGGTTCCTTAGCTGTGGATATGTAGAATTTAGTTCAGTAAGACATTATGAGTCCAGGAGAGGAATTGAAATGGTAACTCTCCAAAATATTGGGTATTCACGATTGGAGTTACTTCCTGATAGATATTTTCGTGGCTTCATTTCCAATTGTTGGTAGAGTAGTGATAGCTCTGACACTTTGCTGTCACTATAATTAAACTTTCAGCCCATCTGTGCAGTATCTTTAATAATGTTTTCAAAGGGCAGGAAATGTTTTTAATGTTTGTATCACTTCATTTTTTGCTAGCTAACTGATGAACTTTGCAAGGTACGTTTTTCAAGGCTTATTTATTGAGTGGGAGTATTTAAAGTTTCATACTAAGGGTTAAGGTGTAAAACAGACACAGAATTGAGAATACCCTGAAAAGCTACTTTTCTCAAATATAATTTGAAGATCGGAGGTCAGAATTTCTCCTAAACCATAAAAATAACATCATTCCTGAATCAGAGCTGGAAATAGGATCAGTCACACAGGTCTTGATGCTGTCAAAGCAACTGCAGACAGGCCCAGCCTACACAGTTCAATATTCTACTGCCAACCTCCTTTTTATACCTTGATCATGTCTATCTTGCAGCTGACACCTCACTTATATCCTGCCTCTGGTCCGGAACTCGCTCCTTCTTCATATCCAACAAACTACCACACTTCCCATCTTCAAAGCCCTACTAAAATCCCATCTCCTCCAAGAGGTTTTCCCTCAATTTCCCTATGCCCTCTCTCTTTGGCATCTTGGATTTATAACACTTTTTCACACACCCCCTCAGCCCCAAAGAATTTACATACATATCCTTATACACTACTATTTCCCCGATCTATAATTAATTTTAATGTAAATATGACAGAATGGATGAATGAATTAGTGTCCCTCTCTAGACTGCATAAACTATTTGAGGACCAGAGGCATGTTTACTAACTCTGTTATTCATTCATTCATTCAATTCTTTCAATCATATTTATTGAGTGGCTACTGCATGCAGTGCACTGTACTAACACTTGGGAAGTACAATTTGGCAACAGAGATAAGCCCTATCCAACAACAGGCTCACAGTCTATAAGTGGGATACAAACATGAAAAAAACTAAACAGGCATCAATAGCATCAATATAAATAAATAGAATTATAGACATATTCACATCATTTATAAAATGAATAGAATAATAAATATGTACTATATATGCAAGTGTTGTGGGGTGGGGAAAGAAGCAGAAGGATGGAGTTGGGGTGATGGGGAGGATAGGAAGAGTAGAGGATAAGGGGGGCTTAGTCTGGGAAGGCCTCCTGGAGGAAGTGAGGAAGTGTTATATTGTACTCTTCCTTGTACTTACTTTGTACACAGTGACCATTCATAAATACAACTGATTAACTGATCAATTGAGAGGCCTCAGGCTGGTGGCAGGATCACAGTTGTGAAAATAATCCAAAATACATGTAATGTGGATCCAAAGTAGTCAGTTAAGTCCTTTGGAACTTTTCAACCCCATTTCAACAAGCCAGAGTAACTATCTGACCAGTTTAGTGTTGCTCCCCAGTATTAGGCTGAGACCCAGTAATGTTACAGCAGTCTGAACCAGGAGAACCTCACCACAACACTTCCAGTGGTCCCCATCTATGGAGTCTCAGATCACTTTGAGTGATTTCATTTTTTTCCCCACTATAAATATCTCTAGGTTCCCTTTTATGTGAGTCTGCTTTCTTCTGGATAGGGGCCAACCTCCTGATTGGGCTTTGCCTCATTAATTGACCCAACCCTATTAACTAACCAGAGTGCAAATCAGAGTGTGTGCCTGCGAGAAACGTCAAACTGAAAGGAGGATTTTCTGCCATCACTAGACTGCACCAAAAATATCCATACAAACCTCCTGACACAGCAGTGTTGGAAGACATCCTTAGAAAAAATAAAGATAAAGTGCTAAAGAGGACTGGAGAGAGAGAAAGAGAGAGATGGCATGTGTATGCTGAGTATCTAAAACTTTTGGCACATGTGCACTCTGATGTCTATAAGATGGAATGTATGAACTGGAGCTTCAGCGTCTTCCTAATTGATCCTGGGGTTTTTTTTCCAGATGTGGGAATTCTCCTTTCTCTACTTACATAAAATTATATTTTCATACTCCTGCACACAAATGGGTAAGTTAATGCTGTACATGTATTGTGAAATAGCATCGTCTTATTAATCTAAAAGAAACCATGGTTACCCATTTATTTTATTTAATAATAATAATGATGGCATTTGTTAAGCACTTACTTTGTGCACAGTGTTCTAAGCACTGTGGAGGAAACAAGGTGATCAGGCTATCCCACGTGGGGCTCACAGTCTTAATCCCCATTTTGCAGATGAGGTAACTGAGGCACAGAAAAGTTAAGTGACTTGCCCAAAGTCACACAGCTGACAAACAGCAGAGCCGGGATTAGAACCCATGATCTCAGACTCCCAAGCCCATGCTCTTTCCACTGAGCCACGCTAATGGACATAGTTCAGTTTTATGTTCTTTGGTTTTCAATTTCAGTTTCTAGTCTTTGTGCACCAGTTGAAAGGAAACTATTTTTGACAAGCATATTTGTTTAGAGCTTGCAAGTAAAAGCAGGTAAAATTTAATGAATAATTAATTCAGGATTTTTTTCCCCAAATAGCTAAGCTTGTACAGAAGTCTTTTTATAAAAGTTCACATCATCAATTTTTGAACGTCATTTCTTTTCCCTCTAAGATCAACTGAAAACTATCTGTATGTTCAGCCTTATCATGGAAATAATACTGTCATTAATATTAAAATAGGTAGAGTTACTAAAACAGATCCTTCATCTAAATATGTATAATCCATGGTATTGAAAATTTTAAAGGATCTGGAGACTAACTGAATTACATTCCTTGGTTTCCTCATAGCGAAAAACTGGGAAGAAAGACACAGCATTCTATGTTATTTCTGCATTCTTTACATTGTTTACAAGGGATTCCTCTGAATAAACATTTCCTTAAGAAAGTCCACTTGCAAAATAGTTGGGAGGCAACTTTAAATAAACAAAAACTTCATGAAAAGCCATGTCTGTTCATCCATGCTTAGTCCTCCACCACTGTGGGACTAAAATGTACATTCCTCCAATTCCCAGGGGATGAATGACAATGCAACCATGAAATGGGGGAAAATGATGCTTGTTATGTGGACCACTAACTTTTCATTGTTTAGATTTAACTGAGACTAAGGCAAAGGAAAGCTATGCCTACTTCCTTCTTTCTGTTCTTTTCCTCTTTGACTTTGACATTTTTCACTTCTCTTTTACCTTTCACATTCAATCTTTTGTAAACCCTGTCATCATCACTGTCAAAATATTCCAAGTCTGTTTCTTCTCCATTCTCATAGTCTCAACTCTTGTATAACCTCTCATTTCAATTCAATTCAATCATATTTATTGAGTGCTTACTGGGTGCAGAGCACTGTACTAAGTGCTTGGGAAGTACAAATTGGCAACAAATAAAGATGGTCCCTATCCAACAACGGGCTCACAGTCTAGAAGGGGGAGACAGACCACAAAACAAAACAAGTGGACAGGTGTAAATACCATCAGAATAAATACAATTATAGCTATATACACATCATTAGTAAAATAAATAGAGTAATAAATATGTACAAATATGCACAAGTGCTGTGGGGAGGGGAAGGGGGTAGGACAGAGTGAGGGAGGTTGATGGGGATTGCACTTACAGTCTAGAGTTATGTCCAAACTATTAGCTTGTATCTATCCCAGTGTATAAATAGTACAGTGTTTGCCAGTCATCTCTAGAGAAGCAGCGTGGCTCAGTGGACAGGAGCACGGGCTTTGGAGTCAGAGGTCATGGGTTCAAATCCCGCTCTGCCACTTGTCAGCTGTGTGACTTTGGGCAAGTCACTTAACTTCTCTGGGTCTCAGTTCCTTCATCTGTAGAATGAAGATTAAGACTGTGAGCCCACCTTGGGACAACCTCATCACGTTGTAAGCTCCCCAGCTCTTAGAACAGTACTTCGCACATAGTAAGTGCTTAATAAATGCTATTATTATTATTATTATTATTATTATGATCTCCGACAATGACTCTCCCCCATTTCAAAGAATTTTTAATAATAATAATAATAATAATAATAATAATAATAATGGCATTTATTAAGTACTTACTATGTGCAAAACACTGTTCTAAGCGCTGTGGAGGATACAAGGTGATCAGGTTGTCCCACATGGGGCTCACAGTCTTAATCCCCATTTTACAGATGAGGTAACTGAGGCACAGAGAAGTTAAGTGACTTGCCAAAAGTCACACAGCTGACAATTGGCGGAGCCAGTATTTGAACCCAAGACCTCTGACACCAAAGCCCAGGCTCTTTCCACTGAGCCAGGCACATCTTCTCTAGAAGGCTTTCCCTGACTAAGCACTCCTTTCCTCTTCTCCCACCCCTTCTGCATCTCCCTGACTAGCTCCCTTTCTTCATCCAACACCCCCTGCCCCAGCCCCAGAGCACTTATGTACATATCCATCGTTTATTTATTTCTGTTAATGTCTGTCTCCCTCTCTAGACTGTAAAGTCATTGTGGGCAGGGAATATGTCTGCTTATTTTTGTCTTGTATTCTTCCAAGCACCTAATACAGTGCTCCACACACAGTAAGTACTCAATAAAAATTATTTGCTTTTAAAAAATTTGTATTGTTATTTTGTTCTCTCTCCCATCATATCTGGCAGACCACTAACTCTCCCAATTTTCAAACTCCTACTAAAATCATATCTGCTCCAAAAGTCTTGCCTGACTTTTCTTTTCTCCAGCCTATAATAATAATAATAATGATAGCATTTATTAAGCGCTTACTATGTGCAAAGCACTGTTCTAAGTGCTGGGGAGGTTACAAGCTGATGAGGGTGTCCCATGTGGGGTTCAGAGTCTTAATCCCCATTTTACAGATGAGGGAACTGAGGCCCAGAGATGTTAAGTGACTTGCCCAAAGTCACACAGATGACAAGTGGCGGAGCCGGGATTTGAACCCAGGACCTCTGACTCCAAAGCCCGTGTTCTGCTATTGGTTCTCCATTCTGCATTGCCTATGCACTTGGGCACTTTGATATGCTTGTACACATCCTTTCTTCTCCACTGAACAGTAAGATCCTGGTGGGCAGGGATCATGACTACAAACTATTATATAGTGCTCTCCTAACCACTTAGTACAATGCCCTGTATACAGCACTCAATAAATACCATTGGTTGATGGATTTCATTCCATATTTGTCATCAGTCCCCTAACATCCCTTTAATACTGTAAGGCCCCTATAAGCCAGAGAGCATGTCTGAATTAAGATACTTACATCTTCTTTGTTATTAAGTATGGTGCTATGCATAGGCCCATTACTAAGTAAAGCAGGGAGGGAAGGCTATCTGACCCTCTGTTTAAGTATGGTGCTATGCATAGGCCCATTACTAAGTAAAGCAGGGAGGGAAGGCTATCTGACCCTCTGTTTAAGTATGGTGCTATGCATAGGCCCATTACTAAGTAAAGCAGGGAGGGAAGGCTATCTGACCCTCTGTACCCACCCTGTGGACTAGTTTTGCAATTATCTGCCCTGCAGCAAAACAGCGCACATGTACAAGTGACCTAGACACACACTGGAGACAGATCCAGAAATCAGTGATGTTTAGGGCTGTTGCCAGTTCCTTCTCAAGTTCCTCCTTTGAAATGAAGGGTGTAGTCAGAGAAGGGAGGGAGAAAACTGATTGAGGACTTAAAGCCAGGACAGCAGTTTCTGTTTTATATGGAAAAGGATGGGATAGCAATTGGAAGTTTTTGAGCTATAAAAGATGTGTGCAGAACTATGTTTTGGTACGATGATTCTGACAGCAAGAATGAAAATTGGACTGGAGAGGGAAGAAAGTGGAGGTCTAGAGATCAGTAAAAAAGCAGACTCAAGCCAGGACTTACATCAGCATAGTGGTAGCTAAAAGGGGAAAAAAGGACAGATTCTAGGAACAACTATGTTAATGTCATTTTCATTCATTCATCCATACATTCATTCAATCATATTTGGCACTTACGATGTGTAGAGCACAATACTAAGAGCTTGGAAAATACAATACAGCAATAAAGAGAGACAATTGCTGCTCACAGCGAGCTCACCGTTTTGAGGGACAGAAAGAGACATCAATACAAGTAAACAGACATCAAAATAAACAAACTTATAGATATATACATAAGTCCTGTGGGGTGGGGAGAGGGAGACGAGCAAAGGGAGTGAGACAGGGTGATGTGGAAGGGAGTGGGAGACGAGGTAAAAAGTGGGGCTGTGTCTAGGAAGTCCTCTTGGAGGAGTTGCACCTTCAGTAGGAGAGAGTGATTGCTGGATTTGAGGAGGGAGGCCATTCCAGGCCAGAGATAGGACGTGGGCCAAGGCTCAGCAGTGAGACAGGCGAGATCCAGGCACAGTGAGAAGGTTAGCACCAAAGGAGCAGAGTGTGTGGGATGGGATTTAGAAGGAGAGAAGGGATGAGAGATAGGAGGGGGCAAGGTGATGGGTAGCTTTAAAGCCAATAGTGAGGAGTTTTTGTTTGATATGGAGGTACATAGGCAGCCACAGGAGATTTTGGTGGAGGGGGGTGACATGCCCTGAAAGTTTCTGTAGTAAAATAATCCAGGCAGTGGAGTGAAGTATGGCCTGGAGTGGGGAGAGGCAGGTGGTTGGGAAGTAAGGAGGCTGATGCAGTAACCCAGGCGGCATAGGATGAATGATTGTACTAACGTGGTACTGGTTTGGATAGAGAGGAAAGGGAAGATCTTGGCGATGTTATGAAGGTGAGACCCACAGGATTTGGTGATGGATTGCATATATGGGTTGAATTCTCATTCAAGAGTCAAGGATGACACCAAGGTTATGGGCATGTGAGACAGAAAGCATGGTTGTGCCATCTACAGTGACATGAAAGTTTGGGAGAGGGCACAGTTTGGGAGGGAAGATAAGGAGCCATGTTTTGGATTTGTTGAGTTCGAGGTGGCAGAAGGACATCCAAGTAGAGATGTTCTGAAGGCAGGAGGAGAAGATGGAGGTGAGCCTGAAGACAGGGAGAGAGAAGAGGGGAGGAGATGTAGATTTGAGTGTCATCCACGCAAAGATGGTAGTTAAAGCCAAGGGAGCAAATGATTCTCCAAGGGAGTGAGTGTAGATGGAGAATAGAAGGGGGCCAAGAACTGAACCTTGAGGGACCCCCACAGATAGGGGATGGAAGGGGTAGAAGGAGCCCACAAAGGAGATTGAGAAAGAATAGCCAGAGAGATAGTAGGAGAACCAGGAAAGGTCAGAGTCAGAGAAGCAAGGTTGGATAACATATTGAAGAGAAGGAGATGGTCCACAGTGTCAAAGACAGCTGAGAGGTCAAGGAAGATTAGGATGGATTAGGAGCCATTGGAATTGGCAAGGAGGATATCACTGATGACCTGTGGAAGAGCAATTTCAGTGGAGTGAAGGAGATGGAAGTCAGATTGGAGGGGTCATTTTTGTGCAGCTGCACTTAGTTATGGACAATGTTTCAAGTGGGTTGAGATAATTTTGTGTTGAGATAATATGGATATCTTCCCACACCATTTTTAAGAGACTCAAACTCACTGGTTACCTTTTGGGGGCTAAATCTGTGCTTATGCATAAGCCATTCATTCTCATTTTAATTCTTTTTGCAGTTAAAACAGTGCAAACTATGCTTTTCTTCTCTCAGACGTAAATTGCAGTTATGCTTGTTTTTATTTCTTTCCCAAGCTTGGGTTTATTGCTCAATTTCATTGTTTGCCATTTCTGCAGCTGGGAAGATTGTTGGTCCAAAGTATACAATATTAGCCTGAAATGTTTACCTGTAGACCACAGTGCCTGAAATGGTACTTCCCCAACCTTAAATACAGTGTGTAAACAGTCCCAAAATAATTACAGAGTATGTATTTCATATGTTCTAGTGGTAATTTTGAAGTGAATACTTCCCGGCAGGACATAACTCAATCTTACACCAGTTTTCCTTGAATTCTGATGAACTGGTCTATTTTTTACCTAAGGTTATTATGAGTCTATTTTGAAGTACCTGTAGGCTAGAAATACATTTTTGTCTAATGCCTAAGCATGTAATTTATTTCCTTGTGATTTATTAGATTTACATATTGCTTATGATGCTATACCTACCTTTTGAAGAAAAATCACTTGGTTCAGGGTATTAATGGGCTCTTTGAACATTGTCAGCTGTGTGACCTTGGGCAAGCCACTTAACCTATCTGTGCCTCAGTTACCTCATCTGTAAAATGAGGATTAAGACTGTGAGCCCCATGTGGGACAACCTTATCACCTTGTATCCTTGCAGCACTTAGAACAGTGCTTCTCACATAGTAAGCACTTAGATACCATCATCATTATTATTATTATTAATTAGGATATTTTATTGTTTGTCCTATTAGTCTTTCATATTTATACAAATTATTTTTAACTGCCTAGTATAGATTTTACATTTTTTTCAAATTTGTAATTTTTATGGGAATAATTTCCTACTCTGCTGATGGGCATAGTCGAAGTTGAAGAGAGCATATGAACTAAATTTTATAATTAATCCAGTTCTGCTCTCCATTCCTGGTTGGCCTTAATACTCAATCCTCCATAGTACCCATCCAGAATGGAGTAATAGAAGTAGTTGTATGAAGCACAGGCTAAGTGCAGTCAAAAAGTAACACATTTCCTTTCTAAAACGGTACTTTTAATCTAAAGAGGAGACAGATATAAAAATATTTACAACAGAAAAACCAAAACATATATTCAGTGCATAGGTGAATAGATATAGAATGGCTTAAGCCCTTATTGTATAGATAGATTTATATAATTTGGGGTGTTGGGAACTAATTAGGTGAAGCATGTTGAAGGAGGTGGGATTTCAGAATGACCTGAACAGATTTGGGGAGAGAAAGAGTTTCATGCCAAGGAATAGTACAAGGGAAGAGAGGAAATCTGTAGAGTCAGGTGAACTCAACTTTGAAGGTTTGCTGGGGAGTAAAGGACAGAGAGCAGATAAGTTCAGTGGGTGATTTGGTGGAAATTATGAGGAGTTTTGCTTAATGAAGAGTTATACCGGAAGCCTGTGAAGCATTTTGAAGAATAGAGAAATGCAGACCAAATGTTGAGTCAAGAAGATATTTCATGGAATCCTTTGTAGGGGTGTGATTTGCATGAGACATTTGGTTGCCTTATGAGGTTGTCCAGGTGTCCAATCTATTCTAACTACCAATGAGGCAAAGGGGTTCAACTACAATCCAATCTAACATGGTGCTGCCTCCCTCTCCCAGTCATATGATATATTCTGACACTGTCCTGGTACTTACCCTCCATGTGTTATATCCTGCCACCCATCCCTGTAGCTGACAATGTTACCACCACCAAACTGTGCTGGTGAAGGGAGATGTGCACACACTCACAAATGTTTGTAAGTGAGGTTGTGTTCTAATTCCTTGGAAGGTAATGTGCTGCCCGAGGTCTGTCTCCCAACTCATCACACCAGGTGGAAAAAGCAAGGAAGCATCTACAATAAGCCTGGAACTTGGACTCACTGCAATATTTTTGCTAAATTATTTTTATATAGTTTTATAGCATTACTTTAGTAAGAGAAGTTTTGTATTTTTCTAGTCACTATTTCTTTTGCTTATGGAATGAATAAATTAGCACAGGAAGGATACACAATGTGACAGAGTTGTGATCATGAGAGAATTTTCAGCCATACTTAGAATACACAAGTATGTATTCACACACACACACACAATTTATGTGCATTTGTCCCCCATATATAAAGAGTCTTCTAAGAGTAAATTTCACTTAAATGTATGTGTATAGCTGGAAAGGTCTGCAATCTATACTGTGCAACAAATTTCCCTCATGGCATTACGCTTGTTATTTTGCAATAGCTGGTGTTATTTTCTTTTTTGCTCCTTAGTGGAAAGAACATGGTCTTGGGAGCCAGAATAAGTGGGTTCTAATCACAGCTGTGCCACTTGTCTGCTTTGTGACTTTGGGCAAACCACTTAACTTCTCTGTGCCTCAGTTACCTCATCTGCAAAATGGGGATTAAGATTGGGATCCCCACATGGGACAACCCGATTCCCTTGTACCTACCCCAGCACTTAGAACAGTGCTTGGCACATAGTAAGCACTTAAATGCCACACTACTATTATTATTCCTTGTATTACTGTTCTAACAATGTTTCTACTTGAAAAGAGCCATTCTTTTCCTGATTGTAATCTGCCTTTCTGGTGTGTCTGAGAAAAATTAACTGTATGTATTAGCTCAAATATATCAAGTAATTAAAAATCAATAGTATTTACTGAGCACTTACTCTGCACAAAGTGTTTGTAGAGTAGATATAAATTACAGTTAGAGGGAGACAAAAGAATATGAACATATATACATAAGAACTATAGGAATAGTGACAGAACGCTGAAGTGACAGAAGGGGTGAAAAAGGTTGGATGATGAGAAATTAATCAAGGAAGGCCTCTTGGATGGGATGCAATTTCAGAAGGGCTTTGAAGGTTTGGAGAGTTGTTGTCTGCAGAATGTGAAGACCTAGGGAACTAATAGGCTGAAAGGAGGCCCAAGCAAGAAGTTGGAAGTAAGAGAAATGAAAACAAGGCACATGGAGTAGGTTACTAGGAATGAATGAAGTGTGAGAGGGTGCAGGGAGAGAGGAGTGAGGAAAAGTATGGGAGAGAGATCTGATTGAAAACCTTAAAGCCGGTGGATGGCAATTCTGCTTGAAGCAGCAAGGAACAGGGAAGCATTGCAGGGTTTTGAGGGTGTTTTACTGCATCCATAGATATTTCTTCTGTCCTCACTTTTGGTTGAACATAGTACCAAGTACTTGAGTGAAGTCTGGACAGAACAGACTGTAAAATAAATTACAGGTAGCAGGGAAGTAAAAGAGCATAAAATAATGTACATAAGAATTACAGGAGTAGTTAATAGACTTGGAAGTGCTGACATGGCAAAAGGGGTGAAAGAATGGGTTGAGGAGAAATTAATCACAGTTAACATAATTGGTTCAATGCTATAAGGCTGACTTTCTAGGAATTCATTGTTTTAATCCTGTCTAACCATTTCCAGATATCACAGCTGCATAGATGGTTAGACTCCACCACATTTAAACTTTTAGTTTGATCCAGAAGATGATATTCCCTTATTGCTATACTCTATTTAATAACATTCCGAAAGGATACACTGGTCCATTTTGTTAGATATTTTTTATTCACTTGTTTATCTGTATGCCACGTAGGTATTATTCATGTATGGATATGATCTTGTCACGAGCCCCAAGTTCATTCCTGCCAGGACCATCTTGGACCGGAGGAGAATCAGTGATATGTAGTACAAGTCAAACCACACTTCTCATCACCATCAGGCAGAAACTCCTCACCCTTGGCTTCAAGGCTCTCCATCACCTCGCCCCCTCCTACCTCTCCTCCCTTCTCTCCTTCTACAGCCCAGTCCGCAGCCTCTGCTCCTCTGCCACTAATCTCCTCACCGTGCCTCGTTCTCGCCTGTCCCGCTGTCGACCCTCTGCCCATGTCATCCCCCTAGCCTGGAATGCCCTCCCTCCCCACATCCGCAATGCTAGCTCTCTTCCTCCCTTCAAAGCTCTATGAGAGCTCACCTCCTCCAGGAGGCCTTCCCAGACTCAGCCCCCTCCTTCTCTCCACCTCCTCCTTCTCTCCATCCCCCCAGCCATACCTCCTTCCCTTCCCCACAGCACCTGTATACATGTATATATGTTTGCACGTATTTATTCCTCTATTTATTTATTTATTTTACTTGTACATATTTATTCTATTTATTTTATTTTGTTAATATGCTTTGTTTTGTTCTCTGTCTCCCCCTTCTAAACTGTGAGCCCACTGTTGGGTAGGGTCTGTCTCTATATGTTGCCAACTTGTACTTCCCAAGCGCTTAGTACAGTGCTCTGCACACAGTAAGCGCTCATTAAATATGATTGATTGACCACCACGGTTACTGTGAAAAGCTTTTTACTTAATTTTACCAACATGCAAGGGAGTAACACACACACACTCCTCACTCCACCAAGTGTCCAATACCAGTCTGTGGTCAAAGGAGCTCTTTCTGCCAATGCTTCTTTTTCTGCTTCCAAATGCTGCTCTCCTGCTGCAGGTACTTCCCTCTGTGCCTCCTGCGAGAGAGTGCCTCCTTCAAAGCAAACACCTTTTATCTGCCTTTGGCATGGCAGCTGTGGCTCTATGTGGCATTCATTGATTGGTCCAGGCCAATTACTGGATAGAACAGGGAGAGAAAGCCAGTCTCCCTCCATACTACACCACCACAGGCCAGTAATCACCTGTCTCAGATAGAGCCCATTAGTGCCTTTGCAAACTCTCCCTTGTTGTTGTTCATGGGGTCACAAACAGTCACTAACAAGGCAGCTTGTTGTGGGCTCACCACAGATCTCACCAACTGTTTGTGTATGTGTGTAAACTGTGTGATTTTAAAAGTTATTTTATCATCATTATTTTCAATCATTCCTATCATATACCTTTTAAATCAATCAATATTTATATTGATGTTATATTTCCCTTCAAAGCCCTACTGAGAGCTCACCTCCTCCAGGAGGCCTTCCCAGACTGAGCCCCTTCCTTCCTTTCCCCCTTCTCCTCATCCCCCCCGCCTTGCCTCCTTCCCCTCCCCACAGCACCTGTATATATGTATATATGTTTGTACATATTTATTACTCTATTTATTTTACTTGTACATATCTATTCTATTTATTTTATTTTGTTAGTATGTTTGGTTTTGTTCTCTGTCTCCCCCTTTTAGACTGTGAGCCCACTGTTGGGTAGGGACTGTCTCTATATGTTGCCAATTTGTACTTCCCAAGCGCTTAGTACAGTGCTCTGCACATAGTAAGCGCTCAATAAATATGATTGATGATGATGATGTTGATATGCTTGTACATATTTATTACTCTATTTCCTCATTTATTTTACTTGTACATATTTATTACTCTATTTATTTATTTTACTTGTACATATTTATTCTATTTAATTTTGTTAATATGTTCAGTTTTGTTGTCTGTCTCCCCCTTCTAGACTGTGAGCCCACTGTTGGGTAGGGACCGTCTCTATATGTTGCCAACTTGTACTTCCCAAGCACTTAGTACAGTGCTCTGCACACAGTAAGTGCTCAATAAATACGATTGAATGAATGAATGAATATATTATAGGACTATAAATCATATACTTATAGGACTCTTATAGGAAAAACTCTGTAGTAGGTGCTTGGGAGAGTGCAAAAAAAGTAAAACATTCCCTGTACTTAAATAGCTCCTAATCTAATGGCAGAGACTGGAAGATATAAATTGCAGACATACAGTGGGGTCAAAGAAGAAGCTTACTTATAGTAGGATGCTTTAACTCTGCCCTCTCCTTGGCCAGGTAGAATTGTATCTAAATCCTTATTGACAACCATGCCCATTGACTTTACCAGTTTTTAACTCCCTCCTCAAACCCTCTATCCCCTTGCACTCCCCATCCCTTGCCTCTAATGACCTGCTTACCTATTTAATTTTAACTGAGAAAATTGAAACTGTAATTGAAACTCCATCCTAATCCTCCATGACTCTCAGCTGCTTTTGAACCATCTACTACTCCTTCCTGGTCCCTCTATTCTCCTGCCCCTTCTTCAACTCTCCCGTCCCTCCCAGCAGTATCTCAAGAGGAAATCTGCCTTCTCTCAAAATCCACCTTGTCCACCTGCACACCCGACCCCAGTCCTTCCCACCTTCTGAAAACACTTGTCCCCTCCCTTCTTCCCTCCTTCATCACCATCTTCAATTGCTCGCTCTCCAGTGGCTTCTTCCCTACTGCTTTCAAATATGCCCCTGTCTCCCCTAACCTTAAAAAACCCCTCCTTTGACCCCACAGATCCCTCCAGTTATCTCCCCATCTCCCTCTTACTGTTCAATAAATATGACTGAAAGAATTCAAACAACATATTTAATCTATAACTAAATCTTATCGATTCAACCTTCACATCATCGCTGAAACCTCCTCTTTCCTCTCCATCCAAACTGCTACCACATTAATCCAAACACTTATAGTAGTGCACTTTGATGCCTCTCTGCTGCTCTCCTTGCCTTCTGTCTCTTCCAAATGCAGCCCATATTTCACTCTGCTGCCCACACCATTTTTCTATAAAAATGATCAGTCCATGTTTCCCCACTCCTCAAGCATCTCCAGTGGTTGCCCATCCACTTCTGCATCAAAAGGAAACTCCTTACCATTTGAGCAAAAACACTCAATCACTTTGCCCCCTCCTACCTAATAATAATAATAATGGCATTTATTAAGCACTTACTATGTGCAAAGCACTGTTCTAAGTGCTGGGGGGATACAAGGTGATCGGGTTGTCCCACATGGGGCTCACAGTCTTTAATCCCCATTTTCCAGATGAGGGAACTGAGGCACAGAGAAGTTAAGTGACTTGCCCAAAGTCACACAGCTGACAAGTAGCAAAGTCGGGATTGGAACCCACGACCTCTGACTCCAAAGCCCGTGCTCTTTCCACTGAGCCATGCTATCTCATCTTGCTACTATCCTACTATAACCCAGCCCTCACACTTTCCTCCTCTAATGCCAACATTTTCATCTATTACGCCGATTTCATCTACCTTTCCATTGATGTTGTACCCACATCAAACCTCTGGCCTGGAATGCCCTACCTTTTCATATATGACAGATCATTACTCTCCCCACCTTGAAAGCCTTATTGAACGCACATCTCCGAGAGACCTTACTTAAGCCGTGATTTCCACTTTTCCACTTCATTCTGCATGGCCCTAACTTTCTCCTTTTTATTCACCATCCGTCCCCCGAGGCCACACAGTGTTTATGTACATATCCATAATTTATTTATTTATATTAATGTCTGTCTCCCCCTCAACTGTAAGCTCATTGTGGGCAGGGGATGTGCCTCTTACATTGCTGTCTGGTATTCTCCCAAGATTTTAGCACAGTGCTCTGCACACAGTAAACACTTAATAAATATAATGGATTTATCGATCAAATAGTATTAGCAAGAGTTTGGGGAAATTTATAAATCAATGAGTGAATAGCACTATTGAATGTGTATACTTGAAAGGATGTAAAGTGCTATTGTATGCATCAGTGCTTTTAGCATTATTCATTGAGTACAAATAAAGAGATATGCTAAGATGTTACTAAATGATTTAAATAATGACTACTGTGTACTGTATGTTATTTTAATTTTGAAGAATGTTTTTCTACTGACCTCATGAGTGTAATTATCATTAGCGAAGTACAGAAGTGTTGTGTATTCATTTGGGTTAGCATTTCTGGTCCATACCATCTATCCAAGGGAGTCAATAGGTATTAGCTCTGATCTAACCAAATGCATTAGAGTTGCTTTTTTTCCAACACATTTTATCCAAGCTCCTAACTGATATAGTTTTCTGGTAATCATAGTTAAGAGTTGAAAAATGCATAGCTAAGAGTTGCAAAACTCACTGAATGAAAATTTACTAAAATTTACTAAATTCCCTTGTCCTAAATGAAAAAGTGGAAACAAACAAAGGGGATAATTACCCTTTGCTTAGAAAGGCACTTAGGGACTCATCTGGACAAATTAATTTTCATCAGCACCCAGAGAATAAGTTAAATATCTAAGGAGGTATATGGCTGAGAGCAACACACTATCTTCAGAAACTGTAATGACTATTCTCCCTAAAGTTGTTTGAATTTTGCTTTGAATTATGCACCATGGGTAGTTTAAAAAAAAAAAAAAACAACTTTCCACAACATTGGTCATCCTGGTGATAGAATAAACACTTGGATCGGCTTGAGACCAGGTTTGTTAGAGGGGAAAGGGCAGATTTTAATAATGTTAGTTACCAACCAATCAATATACATTTATTGAGCACTTACTATATGCACAGCACAGTACTAAGCACATGGTAGAGTCAAATTCAACAGAGTTTGTACCTGTGTTCTCTGCCCACAACAAGCTTACAATCTAGAGGGGCAGACAGGAATTAATATAAAGAACTAAATTACCGCTATGTATGTAAATGCTGTGGAGCCAAAGGTAGGGTGAATATCAAGTCTCAAAGGGTACAGATCCAATGCATAGATGATACAGGAGGGAAAGGGAATCAGGGAAAAGAGGGCCTACTCAGAGAAGTCTTCTAGAGGGAGATGTGAGCTTTAATAAGCTTTGGAAATGGGGAGAGTGGAGGTCTTGGGTATTTGGAGGGAGAGAGAGTTGGAGGCAAAAGGCATCAGCAATGAGATAGATCAGGGCAAAATGATCAAGATGGCACTAGAGGAATGAAGTGCATAAGTGGAGATGTAGTAGGAGATTAGTGAGGTAAGGTAGGCCGAGGCAAGTTGATTAAGTGCTTTAAAGCTGATTGTAAGGAGTTTCTGTTTGATGTGGAGGTGGACGGTCAACCACTGGAGGTTATTGAGGAGTGTGAAGATGTGGTCAAAACACTTTTTAGAAAAATGAGTCAGACAGCAAAATGAATTATGGACTGAAGTGGGAAGAGACAGGATGTAAAGCCGATGTATCAGTAAAGGAGTTATAGAATAAATGCCCTGATCATCTTAGGAGCAGTTTGGATAGAGAGAAAATGGCATATTTTAACAATGCTATTTATTGATTTCTTTATCACAGAAATTTTGTGAAAATTAATTACACTTACCTACTTGGAAAAATGGAACATTATAACACATAATGGTACAATGCTTTCTGTTTTAAAAGAAATGATAATCCTCACTCTAGTAGAGCAGGAAAGACTACAATATTGCCCTAGATAACAAATTTCCTCCAATGTGGAATTGCTGGATAATAGATCTTTAATTATTTCTTTGATACAGTACAATCCACTCAGAAGACACTCAACAAATGTTAATTGATAATGATAATCATAGATAACAAGAGTGCCAATTTTCTAAGGCAATATAGAATTTTAATTACTAATCCTAATTGTTTTTCAGTCTAGTGAAGAAAGGAGTATAAATTATAGGTCAAAAACATTTTATCAATTAGAAAGAGTCTAGAGAACTATAAATTGATTCAGCACTTCTAATCCCAAGCCTGACATGAAAATCTCCCTACCAACCTTGTAAATAATCTTTTTAAAATTACTAAAACTAAGAAAACATACTGCCTTATGAAAATATCCTCTCCATAGTAAGAAGGTGGATGCTGTAGTTAAATTGGGTTATGACCAGTGATAACAGGAATAATTAATAATAATTATGGTATTTTTTAAGTGCTTATTATGTGCCAAGCACTGTTCCAAGTTCTGTGATAGATAGAAATTTATCTGGTTGGACAAAGTCTCTGTTCCACACGGGGCTCACACTCTTAATCCCCATTTTACAGAGGCCCAGAGAAGTTAAGTGACTTGCCCAGGCTCACAGCAGACATATGGCAGATAGTGGTTGTTTCTTTGAAAATTAAGCAATAGATCTGGGAAATATTTCAAGAAAATAAGATTGGGTTATTGACTGAATATAATTATTGAAAGAGAAAGGAGTGTCAAGAATAGTACCAAAGTTTAGAGGCTTCAACTGTGCTGGGAAAGTTAGATGGAGTAGATTTGAGAGGAAATATAACAAATTCAGCTTGAATTCTAGAAGAGCATCCATGTGGAGATAGATGTCTAAGAGACAAGAGAAATCAAAGATGGTAGAAAAGGTGAGAATCCAGAATACAGAATGTATTGAGGTAGATTTGGAAATCATACCCATTGACATGATAGTTGAAGGCATGGGGTGAATAAACTGTCTAAAGGAATAACAGTAGTACAGCATTTATTGAGAATCTAGTAGGTTTTCTACACTAGGTTCTTGGGAAGGGCAGAATAAAGAAGTGACATATTTCCTGCCTACTCTAATTGTGAGTCAAACTGACAGTAAGATAAGAAGATATGGGGGCCTAGAACAGAGGCTTGAGGTGTACCATAGTTTGGGAATAAGAAGTGGAGGAAAAGTCAGTGAAATAGAATGAGAATATAGAAACTAGCAGAATAATGCTAAAATAAACTAAATTAAATAAGCCACCAGACAAGTGGAACAAAAAAAGAAAAAGCAAATGCTACCTTGGAAGGAATATAATGGAGCTAGAAGAGGAATGGGGGAAAAATCACAAAGATAGAGAAGACGATGAGAGAGGTAAGGAAGAGGTTAAAGAGAAGTAAGATCCTCAAGGGCGAGGATCACATCTACCAACACCATTTTACTTCCAAGAGCACTTAGTATCACTTTTTTTTAATGCAGTAAAACACTTCATAAATACCACTGATGAACTGATTGACAAAAACCATAGCAAAAGAAAAAGATGACAGAAAAGGAGAAAATTAAAAAGAGTGTAATACTAAGTAACTTCAGACTTCGAAAAGGAAGTGGAAGACAAGAAGACAAAGCAGTTTAAAAAAGAAGGAACAACTCATGTCAAAAGGGTTGGATACAAACATAGGAGTAAGAGAGCCTCAGCTCTCGAAGAAGTCTTTCTTCCTCTGACTTAGGCTGTGAGCCCTATCTGAGACAGGTGCTGTGCCCCAACTGTTTATCCTGTGTCTACTCTAGGGCTTAGTACAGTGCCTGGCACATGCACAATTATTATTCATTATTATTACGGCACAGCGGGAGGACAGACTGAGTGGGGAGAGGGATTGTGAAAATAGGCTCTGATTGCTCGCTCACATGGAGCCTGAGCCATGAGAAATTCAGCAACTCCTTATTTTAAGGATATGGATCAACATTTCTTTTTTTATTCTCCACAAAAAATGTACATTCGTTTGAGTGAATTAATAAATATATAAATTTATACATGTATTTATTGATTCTGAAAATAGCATTCAAATTTCCAGAATGAATCATCTTGAATCCTAACATTTTATGAATCCCTGATATTAATTAATTGAATTTTCTGATGCCACATTCTAAAATCTGTTCTTTAAAATTTTGGGTTTTCTTCTCCTAAGCTAAATGAGTCAAGATCATTCTAAGTTAAATTAACCTGGGTCCATCACAGGCACACTAGACATTCACATTGGCTCATCCTCCTTCATGCTTCAGTGGGCATTACTATTAATGATGAATACTACCGCACAATTTCAACCTTGACCTCAGGTTCTTCTAGAGTATTATATGAATTTTTTTTGTGGTTATTTTGGTATTTTCCTCAATCCCTCTATTTGTGTTCTGACATTATCTTCTCTGTTTTCCTTTTAGCAATTATCAATTTATCATGTTGATTAGCAGTATCATTAATGCAAACAAGACAAAGACAAACAAACCTTTTTCCTTTTGGTCATTTAGTACTAAAAGGATTTTAATAAGACAGGAACAGTGAGTGGAAAATGACTTCTGGAAACATTTTTGTAATCTTATTTAAAGGATTGATGCTTATAACAAAGTTTTGTCTGTTGCTATCATCTAAATACTGGCATTTGTCTTTGAACAAAGTATTTTCCAAGAATGTTGATTGTAAGAAGATTGATTATATGTGCTACAGAAAAAATATGGTTATCAAGATCCACAATCATATTTTTGCTGAAACTAACAAAACCACACACCAAAGCATACTGAATGATTCTTTTTTCTGAAGACTCTCAGGTTCCAATAGCTGTCTGAATCATAAATGACAAAGCATATTGAGAAGTTTTGCTAATCTACTGAAAATACCTTTTTTTCAATAGTTTTTGTTAAGCACTTTCTATGTGCCAGGCATTGCACTAAGTGCTGGGGTAGATACAAAATAATCAGATTGGACACAGTCCCTGTCCTATATGGGGATCACAATCTTAATCCCCATTTTTTAATGAGGTAGCAGACACAGAGAAGTCAAGTGACTTGCCCCAGGTCACACATCAGGCAAGTGGCAGAGTGGGATCGGAACACAGATCCTCTGACTCACCTGCTCTTTCCACTGGGCCACACTGTTTCTCAGTGTGACCTGGTTACCTCCAATGACTTTGTGAACAAACATTGAAAAGTTGATTTAAGTACTTTTCAAGGTTTTTTATTATATTTAAAATGTTTCCGTGAATATTTTTAGAGGCAAAATAAAGTGTCTAAATTAATGTGAAAGAGTGAACTTTTCTATATATTGCTTAAATTTTCCTCTTAATTGTATTATCAATAAATCAATCAATAGTATTTATTGAGCAGAGCACTGTACTAAGACTTTGGAGAGTTCACTGTAACAGATTTGGTAGACATGTTCCTTCCTCAAAATGAGTTTAATGTCATCCTATAGAAGCAAAACATTATTTTTCCTTCCTAGGCAGGATGATTTTGTGGGATTTTTGTATTTGTTTGACAATCAAAGTCTTCAGGTGTTTTGGTAGAGAAGCTGGCCTTTTCTTTTCATCTGAAATACTACGGTTACACCTTAAATTACTGATGCCACAGTGGAAGATAATGATGTAAATTACAATAACCACAATCAAAATACCCAGGTAATGCACACTGCTGTGTCTTTGAAATCTCCCCAAACTTTCCATCATCATCAATTGTATTTATTGAGCGCTTACTATGTGCAGAGCACATCATATCAGGGATTACATCATGCGGATATGTAGATTACATATAAATGATAGGAAGTGTCTCCTATTCTTGCCCTGTTTCTGTTCCCACCAAAGGAATGTCAATCAGTACTGTGTACTTAGTGCTACTCTATACAGAGCACTCTACTAAGTACTTGTGAGAGTACAGTAGAGAAGGTAAATACAAGGATTTTAAAATCTAGCAGTGTAAGGAATCCATTTGTGATGTCACAGCAGCAAGCAGTTTCTGAAAATTCTAACATTTCAGCACCTTTTTATTACCTTCACCTCAGGTATATGGCCTTTGCCTCGCACCCTAATTCAGTGCACTTTCAATTGTGAAAAGCTAAAATGAAATTATATTGTAAATGATCAAAGCCTGATTTCATCCAAATTAAACAGGACCCTTTTCTCATGGTATTTATTAAGCACTCATTGTGTGCCATATACTGTATAGATTTTTTTTATGGTATTTGTTAAATGCTTACTATCTGCCAGGCACTGTACTGAGCATTGGGGTAGGTACAACTTAATCAGGTTGGACACAGTCAATGTCCAACATGGGACTCATGGTCTTACTCCCCATTTTACAGATATGGTAACTGATGCACAGAGAAGTGAAGTGACTTGCTTAGCACAGTGTTCTGCACACAGTAAGTGTTCAATAAATATGATTGAATGAATGAATTTGCCCAAGGTCACACAGCAGACAAGTAGCAGATCTGGAATTAGGACATGTTGCCTCTCTATCCTTCTCTTCTCCATCTATACCCATGCCCTTGGAGAACTCATTCCCTGCCATACCTTCAACTATGATCTCTAGTCAAATAATTCCCAAATCTATATCTCCAGTCCGGACCTCTCCTTCTCTGTAGTCTTGTATTTCCTCTTGCCTTCAGGACATCTTTACGCATCAAATTTTACATATTATTCATTCATTCATTCAATTATATTTATAGAGTGATCACTGTGTGCAGAGCACAGTACCAAGCACCTGGGAGAGTGCAATACAACAATGAAGGGACAGGATCTCTGCCCACAACTGAAAGCTCATTTTACAGTCTAGAGGGGGAAAAACAGACATTAATAATTTTTGTCTATTTGTCTGTTTACATTATAAATTATAGATATGTACATAAGTGATGTTGGACTGGGAGGGAGGATGAACAAAAAGAGCAAGTTGGGGTAAAGCAGAAGGGAGTAGGAGAAGAGGAAAGGAGGGCTTGGTCAGGGAAGGTCTCTTGTAGATGTGCCCTCAATAAGGCTTTGAAGGGGGAAAGACTAATTTTCTGTCAGATTTGAGGAGAAAGCACATTCCAGCACAGAGGCAAGACATGAGCTTGTTGTGACCAGGGAATGTGTCTGTTATATTGTACTCTCCCAAGCTCTACATTGAGTGTTTTGCACACAGTAATCCCTCAATAAACACAATTGGATGAATGAATGACGTAGGCGAGAGGTTGGTGATGAGATAGATGAGATTTAGGCACAGTGAAAAGCTTAGCATTAGAGGAATGAAGTGTGTGGGCTGGGTTGTATTAGGAGAGCAGTGAGGTGAGGTAGAAGGGGGCAAGGTGACTGAGTGCTTTAAAACCAATGGTGAGGAGTTTTTATCCTATCATGCCTTGATTACTGCATCATCCTCCTTGCTGACCTCCCTACCTCCTGTCTATCCTCACCCCAGGACTTACTTCACTTTGCTACCCTGAGCAGAGTATATTTTTCTATAAAAATAGTCAGTTTATGTTTTCCCACTCTTCAAGAACTTCCAGTGAATGCCCATCCACCTCCACATGAAACATAAATACCTTACCATCATCACTAAAGCACCCAATCACCTTGCACCCTCTGACCTTATCTTGCTGCTTTACTACTACAACCCAGCCCAAACACTTTGTTTCTCTAATGTCAACCTACTCACTATACCATCTCGTCTATCTCACTGTTGACCTTTTGCCAACATCCTGCCTCTGGCCTGGAATACCATCACTCTTCATTCATTCATTCTCACTCTTCCTATCTGACAGATGATCATTTTAGCCACCTTCTAAACCTTATTAAAAGCACATCTCCTCCAAGAGGCTTCCTCTGACTAAGCCCTCATTTCTTCTTCCACTCTCTTCTGTAATAATAATGATGGTATTTGTTAAGTGCTTACTATATGCAATCACTGTTCTAAGCACTGAGCACAGTTCTGTATGAACCCTTGTACCCTTTTTCAGTCCCACAGCACTTACGTACATATCTATAACTTATTTATTTATATCAATATCTATCTTCCCCTCTAGACAATGATCAGGGAACATCAGGGAACAGTCTCCCTGTTCTAGACTGTGAGCCCGTTGTTGGGTAAGGACCGTCTCTATATGTTGTGAACTTGTACTTCCCAAGCGCTTAGTACAGTGCTCTGCACACAGTAAGCGCTCAATCAATCAATCGTATTTATTGAGCGCTTACTGTGTGCAGAGCACTGTACTAAGCGCTTGGGAAGTACAAGTTGGCAACATATACAGTCCCTACCCAACAGTGGGCTCACAGTCTAAAAGGCTCAATAAATACGATTGAATGAACGAATGAATGTGTACCAACTCTGATTTACTGTACTCTCCCAAGACCTTAGAAATTTACTAATTGCTTTTAATAAAGCTAGTATTAACTTAGGAATACTAAGGGAAAAATGCATATCCTGAAATGATTCAGATTCTGAATGCAGCAGCACAGCCTATTATCCATTTGCTCAATGTATTTCTCTTTTTACCACAGGTGCTTAAGATTTTTAGTTCTTTTTGTATCAAACTATTCTTTTACTAAATTGCATAAAAATCTGTACCCTCAAATGCATCTACTGTCTTAGTTTCTAAATGTACAGCATTTCACATTCTAAGCTACAAAGATTTCAATAAAATCCTTTCACATTTATTAATTGTATTCGTCAAGACAGGAAATTGTATCTTTTCCTGAAGTTTCTTCTATGTTATTTTAAAATGAAAACCTCTCAATCCTTGAGTTTCATGTCTTGGTGAATCAAATCTCACTGTCACTGGATTCAGTTGCAATTTTATCATTCCATAATTATTCATAAAGCCCTCATTGCATACAATTAGCAAATCACTGAATTGTGTTGATGAAAGAGCCCTAGAGACATCTGTCTCATACCACAGGTAAATCTGTACTAAAATAGGTTTACGAGAAAACTCAGTAGCTGACAAAATAAATGTGTTACTTCAAGTGAGTGGTAGAACCAAGTATCTTGAAACATTGATTTTGACTCACAGAGCTGTAGCAAATGAGTGGAGGGGTCATCCAAGTACAATCCTGAAGAAGCGTTGAGTAGGACTTTAACATTCCACTTGAGGGACAAGGGGTATTTTTAAAGTGATTTTCACCTGAGCAACACAACAGGTCTGTAGGGAAAAACTTTAATTGTGAAATCTGACTTAATAAAGAACCAAATATTCAGTTACTTTAGCAGTTTCCCCAATATCACCTACAAACCATATTCCAACATCAAATGCAGAAAAATGACAAACAACAAGGTTGTGGAACTACAGTGAACTCCTCAACATTGAAGAATGGTCACAGAAACCCAATTCTCTTGGGCAGGTCATTTAGGAAAAATGGATGGTAACAGGATCCAGACGAAAGAAATGGTTTATGGTGAAATGAAAGTTTTATGCTGAAATTATGCAAGCAGGTAAGATAAAATGAATGATGTTAAGTAATATTGAAAAACAGTCTCGATAATAACAATGGATATTTTATGCTGATAGCAGATAAGTTGAGTGAACTGCACTCAGGTGGAGTTACTTTCTTATTACTACCCCCTACTGATACTTGTTCCTCTCCTACTACACATCAGTTTGGGTGCTTGGTTTCTACAAACCAACCTATTCACCATGCCCCAATGTCATCTCTCTTCTTGATACAAACATTTTACTCATCCATTTTGCTTGGACACTTCTTCCTATTTCACATCTGGAAGACTATTTCTATTCTTATTTTTGAGGCCCTTTGAAATCATATCTCCTCCAGGAAGCCTTCCTTGATTAATCTCTCCATCTTGCCGCCTTATTTTCTACTGCCACTGCAGCACTATAGCATCACACAAGCACTTCATTCAATGATATTTATTGAGTACTTACTGTGTGCGTAGCACTGTACTAGGCGTTTACTTGGGTACCCACCCTTAACAATGATGTACGTATCTTTAAACTCTTATTTGTAATTGCTTTTATATCTGTTTTCCCCTTTATATGGTACATTCCTTAAAGGCAATGAACAACTGTGAGCCCATTAATAGACTGTGAGCCTGTTGTTGGGTAGGGACCATCTCTATATGTTCCCAACTTGTACTTCCCAAGCACTTAGTACAGTGCTCTGCACATTGTAAGCGCTCAATAAATGATTGAATGAATATGTTGCTGATTTGTACTTCCCAAGTGCTTAGCACAGTGCTCTGCACACAGTAAGTGCTCAATAAATACGACTGAATGAATGAATTCCAGTGAACTCTATTGTTGTTGGGCAACCAAGCATTAAGTAATTTATCAGTGTCCATTTTGATGACTTAAGACTTAATATCTCGACTTCTTTTAGGGCAGTCATACTTGAGGTAAGGCCTGCTAAATATCAAATTGTTTTAGCAAGGTCTAGGGACAATACATAATGGCCTTAAAGTTGTTGCCTGAATGCCAGGATCTAAAACCACATGACCATTCTTGGGGGACATAGTTAATAATATTTTTATTAGCTATTAAAAAGTTGTAAACAATGAAGACTATTAAGATTCCATGACTGCATACATAATCATGGTAATGGTAATAATAATAATGGTATTAATTATATATTATATATTACATGATGATATTAAATTTATTCAGGAATGTATTATGTGGCAAACACTATGCTAAATGTTAGAGTAAATACAAGATAATTGGAAGACACTTAGTCACTGTCTTACATGGGTTCCCACAGATGAGGAACTGAGGCCCAGAGAAGCTAAATGACTTGCTTGTCCAAGTTCATATAGCAAGTAACATAGCTGGGACTAAAGTCCCAATCTAATTAGACTCCATATATTGTACTCTATTCATGTTGATGACAAAGACTTTTTAAAAATCCTATGGTATTATTTCAGTTTTCTAGCCTGTAAGAAGTTTACATTGCTTCACCGTTCAAGTTTGTTGATGTTTTCACTATATATTTTAGAGTTGCAGACATGCCATCACATGTTTGCAAATTAAGTTCCATAGAACTTCAGTCATAATGATGGAAACTTGATAGGTGAAGGAAGTGCTGTTACTATTTTCTTATGATTTCCTCCTTGACTGATGGGACTGTTGATGAAATAACCCATCCTTCCTTTACTGCTAATGTGGAAAGGTATTTGGTTCTTATAGATTCTTCAGTAATGTATCATAATCCTTGACTTAGTATCATTTAGTGTTGATTTGGAGTACTATATCCTTACCATCCTATCACTTATGTAGTTACTCCACTGATTTTAATCAATCAACTGCATTTATTGAGTGCTTATTGTGTGCAGAGCACAGTTCTAAAGAGTTTGGGAGAATACAACACAACAATATAATAGACACATTCCCTGCCCACAGTGGGCTTACATTACCTTTAAGCATTTGGATACCCAACCCACAGCGCTTTTGTATATCATTATACTCTACTAGTTCCCCCATCTGTAAATTAATTTTAATGCCTGTTTCCTTTTATAGATTGTAATCTCCTTGTGCTCAGGGATCATGTCCACCAACTCTATTTATATATACCACTCAGTAAGTACTTGCACCCATTAAGTACTTAATAAATGATTGATTGACCAACTTTTTTTCAGAAGTGCAAGGCTGCACAATGTTTTGAAAAAAAGCAACTATTGATAGAGCCTATCATGTCTCTGTGCCTCACTACACAGAGATCTAGAACATTTGATACCTAAACACTAGCTGTAATTTTCATTTTTCAGAAATGAACTGTCAAAGAGGATCTTTTTAAAGGAAGCTAATTACTGTTCGAGAAGAAAAAGCATATGCCATTGGAAACTCCATTCAAAGAACAGCAAAGCTTTACGATAAAGAGAAGGAATGAAATTTTAATTTTAATTTTGCTATTTATCACATAATTTTCCTGTGATTTTTTTGGTCATCTTTTTATCCCCCAAAACCTTCATTTATCAAATGTAAAAAATACTGATTTGTCTTGTCTTTTGCTGTTGAGTCATTTCTGACCCACAGCGACACCATGAACACATCTGTCCCAGAATGTCTCGCTCTCCATCTGCAATCATTCTGGTATTGTATCCACAGAGTAGGTAAACACAAATTGTTTGCTAATGCTCAATGGAAATTATAAAGTATCCAATCTATGAATGCTAGATTAAAATTGGATATTCTATAAAAAATGAAGTATTTCAATCTTAAAAAAATGATTTGTTACTGAATTAGAAATTATAAAAATGCATAATATATTCATTCATTCATTCAATCATATTTATTGAGCACTTACTGTGTGCAGAGCACTGTACTAAGTGCTTGGGAAGTACAAGTTGGCAACATATAGAGATGGTCCCTACCCAACAAAGGGCTCACATTCTAGAAGGGGGAGACAGACAACAAAACAAAACATGTGGACAGGTGTCAAGTCCTCAGAATAAATAGAAGTAAAGCTAGATGCACATCATTGACAAAATAAATAGAATAGTAAATATGTTCAAGTAAAATAAATAGAATAATAAATCTATACAAACATATATACAGGTGCTGTGGGGAAGGGAAGGAGGTAGGGAAGGGGATGAGGAGGGGGAGAGAAAAAAGGGGGCTCAGTCTAGGAAGGCCTCCTGGAGGAGGTGAGCTCTCAGTAGGGCTTTGAAGGGAGGAAGAGAGCTAGCTTGGCGGGTGTGCAGAGGGAGGGCATTCCAGGACAGAGGGAGGACGTGGGCTGGGGGTCGATGGCGGAACAGGCAAGAACGAGGCCCAGTGAGGAGGTTAGTGGCAGAGGAGTGGAGGGTGTGGGCTGGGCTGTAGAAGGAGAGAAGGGAGGTGAGGTAGGAGGGGGCGAGGTGATGGAGAGCCTTGAAGCCGAGAGTGAGGAGTTTTTGCTTGATGTGTAGGTTGACTGGTAGCCACTGGAGATTTTTGAGGAGGGGAGTAACATGCCCAGAGCGTTTCTGCACAAAGATGATCCGGGCAGCAGGGTGAAGTATAGACTGAAGCAGGGAGAGACAGGAGGATGGGAGATCAGAGAGGAGGCTGATGCAGTAATTCAGTCGGGATAGGATGAGAGATTGAACCAGCAGGGTAGTCGTTTGGATGGAGAGGAAAGGGTGGATCTTGGCGGTGTTGAGGAGGTGAGACTGGCAGGTTTTGGTGATGGATTGGATGTCAGGGGTGAACGAGAGAGCAGAGTCGAGGATGACACCAAAGTTGCAGGCTTGTGAGACGCGAAGGATGGTAGTGCCGTCTACAGTGACCAGAAAGTCAGGGAGAAGGCAGGGTTTGGGAGGGAAGATAAGGAGTTCAGTCTTGGACATATTAAGTTTTAGACGGCAGGCAGACAGCCAGATGGAGATGTACTACAGGCAGAAGGAAACCCGAGCCTGAAGGGAGGGAGAAAGAGCAGGGGCAGATATGTAGATTTGGGTGTCATCAGCATAGGGATGATAGTTGAAGCTGTGGGAATGAATGAGTTCACTAAGGGAGTGAGTGTAGATAAAGAACAGAAGGGGACCAAGAACTGACCTTTGAGGAACCCCTACAGTAAGGGGGTGAGAGGGGGAGGAAGAGCCTGCAAAGGAGACAGAATGAACAGCCAGAGAGATAAGAGGAGAACCAGGAGAGGATGGAGTCTGTGAAGCCAAGGTAAAATTTGTTATAGTAATATGTAATAATAATTATTATGTTACATATGTTACAAATATGTTACCTAGAGTAACAATCTATGTCTCGATCATGTTACATGTCTCAGTAGTTTACAGCTGGTTCTACAAATAATAAACTATAATGAAAGTGTCATAGGTTGTGCATCTCAAAATAACTCCAAAATGGAATCAGATTATCCATCTGATTCTTTTCAGTTTCTGATAATGGATTGAAAATATTAAGGATAGGAAGAAGCATCCCTTACTAGTGGATATGCAGAGTGAAGAATCTTCTGAATTAATGGTTTATTATGTAATGACACTTTCAAAGGTCTACTTGTACCATTTTTAAATGTTTTGCTTTATACTCATGCTTCAACCTTCAAGGTCTCTAGAATTTCCCTTCTCTTACTTTTCCTACTTTTTAGATATATCATGTATCATTAATATCTCTAGTAAATAGTAGGCAAGAGAAACAGTGCCCCCAAGTTTTTTTTTTGACAACCACATGATCTTCACAAACTGAAAAACAATCAATGGCATTCATTGATCACTTTGTGCAGAACACTCTACAGAGCACGTGAGAGGACTGTGAGCCCCCCCACTCCACCTCTAACACTCACACACCCTTTATATATACAAAATCTTCAGCTTCTTAGCACTTTCCCCTATCTGCAATGCCACTTCCCTATCTGTACCTTATTCCAATGTATGTCTCCCCTTCTAGAATGTAGGCCCTCTTGTGGGCAGGGATTGTGTCTATG
The DNA here is from genome assembly GCF_015852505.1 of Tachyglossus aculeatus. Taxonomy (NCBI): domain Eukaryota; kingdom Metazoa; phylum Chordata; class Mammalia; order Monotremata; family Tachyglossidae; genus Tachyglossus; species Tachyglossus aculeatus. Next base: position 119,100,121 of record NC_052067.1, read on the forward strand.
AACTCTAGACTGTATTGTATTCTTCCACACTAAACACTCAATAAATACCACTGATTGGTTGATTAAGAAGGCAGAAAGTATAGCCCCTGGAAATTTAAGGAACTTTAAAGATTGAAGGTTGATTACCAGTAGTTTGCCATGTTTTCCAGATTAAGCAGCCATGAGTTTTTCAAACCACTTGTTCACTCTCAGTCTCTGTTTTCTGTTAGATATCAAACGTCTCAGCTTCAAATTTGAACATTATATTGGAGGGAAATGACAGGGAAATGATTTTGTCCCATGCGATTGAATAATTATTTTGCCTTGCCTTGTTTAGTTCAAAATTGCTTTAGTAGGTCCAGTTGGAAATGAATACTTTGTCTCCATCCAAATAGCTTATTTTAATTTTGTTCTAATGAGATAGCAGATGCTAGAAGCATACTCCCAAAGTAGGCTATATCTTCAAGGAATAATTTCCTTAGATTAATTTTTTTATAATACATCATCATACAACTACATCCTAACTACCTTTCATTACTACTGCACTTGTTGGTTCTATACTTCTTGTTCTTTTATTTTATTCATTACAATCATTTAAATGTATCATTTTCTGAGTCTTTTCCTGCTTCCTGGGTAGAGCAAAAGTATTTTTCAAACATTAGGGAATATTATTTTTCCATATTCATTTCTATGTTTATCCCAAGAATGGCAAGATCAGGAAGGACTAGTAGCAATAAAAAGTGAAATACGGCTATGATTTTGCTGTTCATTTGGAGGTGGTTGATCAATTCCTCTCCAGGAATGCTTTGAGAAAAGCAATTATCACTTTCTAGCAACAAGAAAACTATTTAGTACAATGCTGCATGGTATATGGTAGCCTAAAAATAGTCAATTCGAGAAACACTAAATTATGGACTGAATATCAATTTAATGTTTTTAGAATATATCAGAATATTTTGAAATTAGGAACACTCCCAGCACTCTAAAGTTTGTTTGAAACCAGGCTTTGGTGCCCTAAATCAATCATCAATCAAGTGCTCAATGTGTTGGTAGATATGTTTCCTGCCTACAACAAGCTTACTATTTAGAGTCGGAGATAGACATTAAAATAAATAAATTAAATTATAGATACATACATTAGTGTTCCTCTCTCAGGGTCACAGCTGGAGAATTGCCAGTATCCTACCAGTCTTGAATAAGGGAGGGAGAGTCAAGCAGAGGCATATCCATTCCATTCCTAGATTGGGCAGTGGCTAGGGAGTGGAAGACAATCTACTACAAGTCAAAACTCACCTGTGCTGGGCAGCAGCGGCATGAGAGACCGTTGAGGAGCAGACTCAATTTGACTGTGCAGAAGGAGGTAATGGTAAACCACTTCTGTATTTTTACCAAGAAAACTCTATGAATACATTACCAGAAGAATTGTGGAGGGAGGTGTAGTGTTCTGGCAGAGATGTGTCCATGGTGTCACTATGGGTCAGAGATGACCTGACAACATATGACAAGACAAGGCAAATGTTGTGGGGCTAAAGGAGGAAGGGATGAAGGATGCAAAGGTGACACAGAAGGAAGGGTTAGTAGGAAAAGGCTTTGAAGGTGGGGAGGGTGATTGTCTGTTAGATATGAGGATGAAAAGCATTCCAGGGTAGAGGCAGGATTTCAGCTAGAGGTCAGAGGCCAGCTACACAACATCAAGGTACAGTTTCTAGGTTTGCATTACAGGAGTGGAGCATGAGGGAAGGGAAATCAGTGAGGTAAAGTAGGTGTTGGCAAAGTGATTGAATGTTTTAAAACCTATGCTAATGAGTTCCTGCTTTATGTGAAGCTGGGTGGGCAACCACTGGAAATTATTGAGGAGTGGGAGAACATGGACTGAAGGGTTTTGCAGAAACATGATCCAGGCAGCTGAGTGAAGTATGGATTGGAGTGGGAGAGAGAGGAGGCAGGAAGGTCAGCAAGGAAGCTGATGCAGTAATCAAGGTGTGATAGGATAAGTGCTTGGATTAACATGATAGCAGTTTGGATGGACAGAAAAGGTCAGATTTTAGTGATAATAATATTAATCATTTTAGTATCTGTTAAGTGCTTACTATGTGCAAACCACTGTTCTAAGCGCTGGGGAGGATACAAGGTGATCAGGTTGCCCCATGTGGGGCTCACAATCTTAATCCCTATTTTACAGATGAGGTAAATGAGGCATAGAGAAATGAAGTAACTTGCCCAAAGTCACACAGCTGACAAGCGGCATTTGAACCCATGACCCCTGACTCCCAAGCCCGGGCTCTTTCCACTGAGCCATGCTGCTTCTTTATGTTGTGGAGGTTGAACCAAGAGTGTTTGGTGACAAATTGAATGTATGAGTCAAATGAAAGAGATGAGTTGAGGATAACACCAAGGTTATGGGCTTGTGAGACAGGAAGGATTGGTAGTGCTGTCCACATAGGTTTTTCCAGTGACATATTCCTAATGAAGGTGTTTTTCTCAATCAATCAATCAATGGCATTATTGTTTCTTCTATCAATTAATCAAAAAAACAATAATCGTAAAAATAATAATATTTTAAGTGTTTATTGTGTGTCAAGCACTGCTCTAAACGCTGGGGTGGATACAAGATAATTTGGTTGGACACAGTCCCTGTCCCACATTGAGCTAAGTAGGAGAGTGGGATTTAATCATAATTTTATTCATCAATTCAATTTCATTGATCAGGAAACTGAATCATAGAGAAGTTAAGTGACTTACCCAAAGTTACACATCAGATTACTGGCAGACTCAGGATTAATACCCAGGTCATCTGACCCTCAGGCCCATGCATTTTCCAATAGGCCACTGTGCTTCCCTTCATTGATTGATGACTGTTAACCAGACATCCAGTAATGGATCTTCCTTAGGCATTGCCTACTACAACCCAGGCCTCACACTCTGCTACTCTGTATGCCACCACAATCTCTTTCCTACATTCTCTCTTGGGCCTGGGACTCCCTCCCTCTTCAAAACCTCCTCCTTCCTTCTTCATATCTGTCAACCCACCAGCTTCCCCAAATTCAAAACCTTCCTCCAGTTGCCAGAAAGTGTTTCAACTAGGCATTTGTCTGTGTACACCTTCAGCACTTTGATATTCACCCCAGCCCCACAGTATTTATGTAAATATTATTATATCCTATCTACTCTTTCCACTCTCCATAATCTATTTTAATGTTTGACTACCCCTGTAAACTACTGGGATCATATCTACCAACTGTATTGTATTGTACTGGGTACAGTGCTTTGTACATGGTAAGCACTCGATAAATATCATTAATTGATAAAAATGTCATTGATTGATAGGGCAGGAGGTGAGGCAGGGGAATAAAAGTGGTAAAAGAGATATGGCAACATATTGATAAGGAGATTACCCAATTTTTTCGACTGTGTAATACTCAAATACTGCTAAATTCTTTTGAACACTGCTAGAGACCAAAAAAAAGCTAGCTCTCCCTCGCTCTCTCTCTCTCTCTCTCTCTCTCACACACACACACACCCATAAATAAAATATGTAATTCAATGTTTTCTGTAAAATTAAACAAGTGAATTCAGATGACGCAGCACTTGCATGTAAATATTTTGATATTTTGAGTGCATTTCTGAGATAAATCTGTCTAACAAATCATGGTAGGGCCCCAGGCAGACAGATCGTGCATGTGAGATGCAAGTAACATGAAATGTAAACAACTTTAAGTTTGAGTCATGTAATCACTCAAGAAATAATCATAAATTAAGATGTTATATTCCTGCCTACCTGCCTGATTTAAATATTTAGAAAATAGCATAGTTTTCCATACAGAATGCCCTTAAACATTACTGACAGCTCTTATACTAAAATGTACATATTTTTTGCAAAACATAATCTTTGTGTCCATTATAAATTTTGCTCATCTTTAAAACTTACTCTCAAAAGACATCACCAATGAAAACCCCTCTTTTAAATTATAACAGAACTTCTCTAGATAAGGAAAAAGTGGCTTCAACTATACTGTAGTCTTCAAGAATGAACATAAACCCCTTCTGTGATGGATTTAAGTAAGGGCTGATGGAGGTGCTTCTTTTTCTGGGTCCAGGAAGTAATATTATTACTAATGCCTTTCTAGAAGGAATAGAAAAAAAATGAATTGATTTACATTTGATTTTTAGGTAATCTAGAATAACTAATGATAAAAGTACCATTCTCTTGATTGAAAAATATCTTAGTTTTCCAAAGTTTAAAATGCTCACCTGAAATGGAAAGTGGTCAACAATTTGTACTATTTTCTGGACATCTCAGTTTAACTTAGCAATTTATTTTTATATTTCTGCTCTGTAATGTTAACCTGATATACTTAGAATGTAAGCTATCCATTAATCAATAAATGGCATTATTGTTTCTTCTATCCATTAATCAGTCTAACAAAAATAACAATAATAGTTGTAACAATAATAATATTTTTAAAGTGCTCACTATGTGTCAAGTACTGTTCTAAATTCTGGGGTGGATACAAGATAATCAGGTTAGACACAGTCCCTGTCCCACATGGAGCTAACAGTCTAATTAAGAGAATGGGATTTAATCCCCATTTTATTGATCAGGAAACAATCATAGCAAAGTTAGTGATTTGCTCAGAGTCACACAGCAGATCAGTGGTAGACCTGGGATTTGTAACCAGGTCATCTGACTCACGGGCTCATGCTTTTTCCAAAAGACATCTCTGCTTCCCTTCATTGACTGGCCACTGTTAGCCAAGCATCCAGTAATGGATTTTAGGAATTGCCTACTACAACCCAGCCCACACACTTTGATATTCTCTATACCACCAAAACAATGCATAGCCTTGTTTTCTATGTCTAGTGATAATCTTAGACACCTAGTACAATTATCTGCATTGAGAAGCTACTCAAGGAGTTCTGGTGGTAATTTCACAATGTATTTGCCATCACATATAAAGGAGTATCAGTGAGCTAGTTGGAAAAAAACAACAACTTTAGACTACTGAAAGGGGGTATAAAAAGCATGTTTCTAAATGCTCTTTCTTTTTCATGATGAGGTTTACTTTTATTTAAAATTTAAAGGATAAAGAACTTTAAATCAAAGTGTGTGCCTCTGGAAGGATGGCAGGATGTAACAGTATTTTTATCAAGTTAATATTTTGTTCTTGACACTGTGGCATAGTGGAAAGAGCATGAATTTAGGAGTCACAGGACCTGGGTCCTAATCTTGGCTCTGACACCTGTGATCTTGGGCATGTTGCTTTATTTCTCAGTGCCTCAGTTTTCTCATCCGTAAAATGGGTATTCACCACATTCTCTCTTCTACTTAGACTGTGAGCCCCATTTAGGAAAGTAACTATGTGGGACCGGGACTGCTTCCAACCCCATTTGCTTGTATTCACCCCAGCACTTAGTACAGTGCCAGGCACATAATAAACACTTAATAAATACTATTATTATTATTTATAATAGTATTTATTAAGTGTTTATTAATAATAATAATATTATCAATAATAATCCTTATTTTGTTCTGATATGTGATTCAACACCTCTTGTTTAAAAACTCGTTGTGGTGACTCCCTCGTTCCAATGACAAGCTATTTTAATAAAGACATCCACATAATATATTGACATTCCCAGGTTATGGTGGAAATTAATGAAGTTATTAATATTTTTAATATCTTAGGTGTGAATAAGGTTAATTAGGACCCCTTTACCTGGAATCACATCTAGCTGTTCACTGGTGGTAGCCTGGTAGAAAAAGGATCAGAACACATCCACTGGCCCATTAAAACACCTTGCTCCTACTGTGCTATTCAAAGCCATAGGAACCCATGAGTCCTGTGTCTATCAATCAGTCAGCTATTGGTATTTATTGAGACACATTGCATGCAGAGCACTTCACTAAGTACTTGGGAGAGTACAAAACTATATGCCACAGGTAGGAAGATTCATTCATTCAGTCAGTCAACTGTATTTACAGAGTGCTTACTGTGTGCAGAGCACTGTATGAAGTGCTTGGAAAATACAATATAGCAAATCAAGAGAGAGAATTTCTGCCCATAGTGGGCTCACAGTCTACAGGGGGCATACAGGCATCAATATGATATTTTACACTTAGTAAAATTACCAAAATTACTGTTAGATTTCTGAATGCTATGTTCTTAATCTTCGTTAAGCTTTCCATATTTTTCTGTATATACCTGTAATTCTTTATTTATTTATTTTAATGTCTGTCTCCCCCTCTAAACTGCGAGCTCATTGTGAGCAGAGAATATGTCTGTTTGTTGTTATATTGTACTTTCCCAAGCACTTAATACAGTGCTTTGTGCACAGTAAGAAGAACTCAATGAATGTGATTGAATGAATGAATAAATGATCTTAAACACATTCAATCTAAACTTCTCAAGGGCAGGGGTGGTGTCTTTTGCTTCTAGTGCATTTTACTGTGAACTTGAATAAAGGAGTAGAAGGAAACCTTAAGGAACCTACTACGTCAGATAAGTGAAAATTTCAGCCCACTGTTTCACTAAACGTAGCTGGGAAGGACAGCCATCTGTTCACAGAAGGAAAGCAGGGAAAGGATCAAACACAGCCGAACACTCCTTGTCTTTTCCAATCTGCTCCAGTTCCTGATTGGAAGTCACTGTTGGAGTTTCAGGTGATTGCAGTGTCCTGGAATCCAGTTTTCCTCTACTAGAAACCCCAGAGAGCAGCCCTAGTGAGAGAGATAGTGCAGAGCATCTCAACTGAAAGCAAGAAACTGAAAGCCTTAGACAACATTGCTCTTACCATTGGCTTTAAAACACTCAATCATCTTGTCCCCTGCTACATTTACCTCACTGATTTACTACTTCCCTCACCTATTCACTGTACCTCAATCTTGTTTATCTAGCCTCTGACCTGTCTCCCACATCTCAACTCTTACCTGAAGGTCCATACTGAAAGACCATCACTATCCCCACCTTGGAAAACTTACTAAAATCACATCTCCTCCAAAACGCCTTTCCCGATGAATCCCTCATTTCTTCTTCTCCCCACTCCCTTCTATGTAAACCTTGGAGTTGGATTTGTACCCTTTATTCACCCCACCCTTCTTCTAACAGCATTTATGTACATATTGATAATTCATTTTAATGTCTGTCTAGAGGGGATTGTAGACTGTCAGCTCTTGTGGGCTGGAAATGTGTCTACTAACTCTGTTATATGATTCTCTCCCAAGTGCCTAGTAGAGTATCCTGCACACAGTAAGCACTCAATAAATATTACTGGTGTTAATATCTCAGTGGAAAATGAGACAACAACTGCTACAGACAGGCCAGCATAGCACAATGCAGAATCAATCAATCAGTTGATGAGTCATATTGTACTAAGCACTTGGAAGAGTGCAAAATAGCAGAGTTCGTAGACACATTCCCTGACCACAGTGAGGTTACAATCTAGAGGAATTAATATAAATAAATAACTTTACATACATAAAACTTTACATAAGTAACTGTGCATAAGCACTGTGGGACTGAGAAAGTGTTGAATTAAAAGTGACAATCCTAGTGCAAGGGTGACACAGAAGGGAGTGGGAAAAGAGAAAATGAGGGCTAAGTCAGGGAAGGCCTCTTGGAGGAGATGTGCTTTTAATAAGGTTTTGAAGATGACTTGACACCTGTCCACACGTTTTGTTTTGTTGTCTGTCTCCCCCTTCTACACTGTGAGCCCATTTTTGGGTAGGGACTGTCTCTATATGTTGCCAACTTGTACTTCCCAAGCGCTTAGTACAGTGCTCTGCACACAGTAAGCACTCAATAAATACGATTGAATGAATGAATGAATCTGTCATTGTGAAGAAGGAGGGCATTCCAAGGTAGAGGTGGGACATGAAAGGGACATGTCTCTTACTAAATAATTTGATGCAATCCTTTTATCTGATGAATTTTTAAATTATATTTTCCATTTCTCAAAAGTTGATAATCTCCAGATTTTCCATCTCACACAAATAAATCTCCAGTTTGGGTAAATCTCCAGCCTTATTTGATTATTAGCTTCATTATATTCTGTCATGTTTCTCTTTGTGTAAATATTCAATTGCATAATAGCTCCTCCCATTTCCCACTGATATTTTATTTGGAATTTACTTCTGAATTTAAAATAAATTCAGGAGTATAATTTGAGGTCTACCCCAATGTATACCCTTAAGGTATTTATTACACTATAAAACTGTACAATATCAGTAAAGGTAACATCAAACGTTTTGGTTCTGTAACAAATAAGGCAAAAGGAGTATTATTGCCAGAGGACAATATAATTTGCCTAAATGTTATCTGTGTCTTCTTCAACACAATACATTAGAGGACATTACACTGTGACTATTAGAGACATAGTGCTCCTAGGATTTTACAGCTTTTTGAACATGGATCCTTAGCTCAAATTTTAGCTGAAACAGAATTATATACTACTGCTCTCATAGTCTTGAGTGGGACAAAATACTGAATCTTTTCTTGAATTAGCTAATGTGTCCTATTACCAGCCTAGACTAAGCAAAACGGAATACTAATTTCAGGGGTAGGACATGTTCCAGTTGTTCTAATCAAAGAGAGCTTAATCCTTCCATAAGCTGGCGGGCTTTGTTGGAGGAAATACTGAACAACCTTGTTACTTTTGATAACTGTAAGCCACTGACTCATGGCCCCTTGACAGCTCGCTGAGCATGTAATAACATTTCTCTGTATTTGGGGACTGGCTTAGCTGGCTTTATAATAGATTATTGTGGATGTTAAAGTGAAATGTTAGTCTTTCTTTAAAGCTGTGTATTGCCCAGTAATTAAGGTTACAAAAAGGGCACTGAACACAATACAGTTTCAAGGTTAGCAAACACAGATATAAAAGTCTTCAGTTTCTGTAAATACAGCGCTATTCTGTCTCTTGTTAAAAGAAAATTGTGTTATTGAAGCAAAACTTAAGAAAATCATTGCCTATCTGTTCCCTTTTCATGTTGCTAGATTAACAAATGCAATGGCAAAGAAGGGGAACATTCATAAAAGAAAGAATGAGTAGCAAAATTCCAATAATGTGAGTGCTATCATGTAAACAATACTATCATAGAACAGCATAGGCATCATCCAAAACTGTTGAGGTTATTGGGTATAACAAGAACCTTAGAGAATCTCAACCTTTGGCATGACAAATCTGCAGAGACCATACAAACTAGGATTTCATTTTAGTTTTCAAGGCTATGACAGCTATTGGTTGTGTTTCCAATTTATTGTAAATGGAAAAAGTTAAGGAAAAAGTTCCCTTGAGGGAGGTATAAAGCTATGTTTCAAAGAAGGAAACTGGCAGAGTTTCATTACATTTTATATTTTCATTATTCAATCAACAATGAAATTATATTCTGAAGTAAGCATAATTAAATGAAGAAACATATAACTATATGTATATGTGACCTATGTATGTGTATGTATATGTGACAGGATTGTCACGTTATTTGAGACAACAAAAGCAAAGCAGTAAAGCCTAGTGGAAAGAACAAGGACTGGAGAGTCAGAGGACCTAAGTCCTTATCCTGCTCTGCCTCTTGTCTGCTGAATGACCCTGAGTTAATCATTTAACTTCTCTGTTCCTCAGTTTCTTCATCTATAAAATGGAGATTAAGACTGTGAGCTCAAAGTGAGACAAGAATTGTATCTAATCTGATTATCTTGTATTTGTCCAAGCATTTAGTACAGTGCCTGGCATGTAGTAAACCCTTAACAAATACCATTAAAAAAGGAAAACATTCAATGTAGACACTGCCAAGGGAAAACAACCTCCTATATAACAAATATTGTTATATGAATTATGTATGTTTTTGTTTTAAATGATTTTATAGTTTGGGAAGCATAAATTACAAAATGCTCTCAGTCAATAATGTTTATTGAGCACTTACTGTGTGCAGAACACTATACTAAGCACTTGGGAGAGTACAATATAACAATATAACAGACACATTCCCTGCCCTATAAGCACAGATATTCTAAAAGGAAAAATGTGCTTCAAATTAATGGTAAACCAGAGAATGTGTTATGTTAAAGGCAGAGACAAACATCTCACCCCAGCAAGAAGCAGAAACATGAGAAAAAGCCCAGTAAAGCCATATATTACATCACATGTTTTAGAAGTGATGCCAATAAATAAATGAAGCAGTTACCATGTAACTAGCCCTTTTGAATAAAACAGAAATAGTTAAATCACTCACTAAGAATTAAGGAACATAATATTCTTTATTTCTTTTCCAAGTTCCTTAACTCTTTTTATCTTAGTTTCTATTTCCAACATAGAAACATAAATGTTTCCATGTACCCAGTTATGCATGTACAATATGAGCTTTTTAGTTTAAAGAAAAGAGATGAATATTTGGCAAATTCCAGTTTCATTATTCAAAAAGCAAGGGAGAAAATAACTGAAATATAACAAACATTTCATATAATCTTAATAACCCGTTCAATCCTTGAACAGACAACTAATTTTTATTTTTCTATTTTAAATTTAAGTGATATTAATTTAAAACATTATAAAAGTGTATATATAGAATTATATTGGATGAAGGTATATATATTAGTGATAATAATGAATGATCAATCATATTTATTCAATGTCAGTCAGTTAATAATATTTATTGAACACTTGCTGTGTGCAGAGCACTGTATTAAGCACTTGGGAGTGTACAATATCACAATGTAACAGACCATTCCCTGCTCATAATGATCTTACAGTCCAGAGGAACAGATAGGTAGTTATTAATATGAATAAATAATTAAAGATATGTACATAAGTACTCTGGGCTGAGAGGGAATATGAATAAAGGGAGTAAGTTAGGGAGATGTAGAAGGAAGAGGGAACACAGGAAAGGAGGGCTTTTAGCACTTACTGTGTGCAGAGAACTGTAAGCATTTAGAAGAGTAAAGAACATCAGAGTTGGTAGACACATTCCCTGTCCACAAAGTGGGATACAGACAATTATATAAATATATATATCTTAAGGATATGAACATAAGTGCTGTGTAGCTGGAGGGGGGGGGAGAGTGAATAAAGAGAGAAAATCAGGGTGACACAGAGGGAGTGGGAAAAGAGCAAATGAGTGCTTATTCGAGGAAGGTATCTTGGAGGACATGTGCCTTCAGTAAAGCTTTGAAGGTGGGGAGAGTAACTGTCTATCAGATATGTAGAGGGAGGGCATTCCAGGCCAGAGGCAGGATGTGGGTGAGACGTCAGCAGTGAGATAGGCAATATCGAAATACATAGAGTGGGTTGGCATTAGAGGAGTAATTGTGCCGGCTAAGTTGTAGTAGGAGAACAGTAAGGTGACGTAGGAGTATCAAAGTGACTGAGTGCTTTAAAGCTGCATACGTCCCCTTACTGTGGGGGTTCCCCAAGGTTCAGCGCTTGGTCCCCTTCTGTTCTCGATATACACTCACTCCCTTGGTGACCTCATTCGCTCCCACGGCTTCAACTATCATCTCTACACTGATGACACCCAGATCTACATCTCTGCCGCTGCTCCCTCCCCCTCTCTCCAGGATTGCATCTCCTCCTGCCTTCAGGACATCTCCGTTTCTAGACTGTGAGCCCACCGTTGGGTAGGGACTGTCTCTATATGTTTCCAACTTGTACTTCCCAAGCGCTTAGTACAGTGCTCCGACCACAGTAAGCACTCAATAAATACAATTGATTGATTGATTGATTGGATGTCTGCCTACCACCTAAAACTCAACATGTCCAAGACTGAACTCCTTGTCTTCCCTCCCAAACCCTTCCCTCTCCCTGACTTTCCCATCTCTGTTGATGGCACTACCATCCTTCCCGTCTCACAAGCCCGCAACTTTGGTGTCATCCTCGACTCCGCTCTTTCATTCACCCCTCACATCCAAGCCGTCACCAAAACCTGCCGGTCTCAGCTCCGCAACATTGCCAAGATCCGCCCTTTCCTCTCCATCCAAACCACTACCCTGCTCGTTCAAGCTCTCATCCTATCCTGTCTGGACTACTGCATCAGCCTTCTTTCTGATCTCCCATCCTCGTGTCTCTCCCCACTTCAATCCGTACTTCATGCTGCTGCCCGGATTGTCTTTGTCCAGAAACGTTCTGGGCATGTTACTCCCCTCCTCAAAAATCTCCAGTGGCTACCAACCAATCTGCGCATCAGGCAGAAACTCCTCACCCTGGGCTTCAAGGCTCTCCATCACCTCGCCCCCTCCTACCTCACCTCCCTTCTCTCCTTCTCCAGCCCAGCCCGCACCCTCCGCTCCTTTGTCGCTAATCTCCTCACCGTACCTCATTCTCTCCTGTCCCACCATCGACCCCATGCCCACATCATCCCCCGGGCCTGGAATGCCCTCCCTCTGCCCATCCGCCAAGCTAGCTCTCTTCCTCCCTTCAAGGACCTACTGAGAGCTCACCTCCTCCAGGAGGGCTTCCCAGAATGAGCCCCTTCCTTCCTCTCCCCTTCGTCCCCCTCTCCATCCCCCCATCTTACCTCATTCCCTTCCCCACAGCACCTGTATATATGTATATATGTTTGGATATATTTATTACTCTATTTATGTATTTATTTATTTTACTTATACATATCTATTCTATTTATTTTATTTTGTTAGTATGTTTGGTTTTGTTCTCTGTCTCCCCCTTTTAGACTGTGAGCCCACTGTTGGGTAGGGACTGTCTCTATGTGATGCCAATTTGTACTTCCCAAGCGCTTAGTATAGTGCTCTGCACACAGTAAGTGCTCAATAAATGACTGATTGATTGATTAAGTAGTACTTAATGAACTCTTACATTATTGCATAACATTGAATTAAGTGTTTGGAACAATACAATATTTAGTAAATAATTAGTGATCACTGTCCTTTAGGGGCTCAAAGTCTAGTTAGGTTGCCAATAAAAAAATACAGTAAGGGGAATTAATTTAGTGTAATTATTTGTGCCTAAGTTTAATGGTGGAAGATGTGAAGGTTCTAGGATGACTCAGAAGTTTTGGGCTGACTGTTGAGAAGCAAATAGGGTGGGACATGAGAATTAATTAGGAGGCCTTGTGGATTTCATTCATTCATTCATTCATTCATTCAATCATATTTATTGAGCTCTTACAGTGTGCAAGGCACTCTACTAAACACTCAGAAAGTACAATTCAGCAATAAAAAGAAACAATCCCTGCCCACAACGGGCTTACATTTGAGTGGACATTGAATATGGGAAGAGGAGTGGTCTGCCAGAACTAGAAAGGCAAGGAATTCCAGACAGTAAGTATGTCATGAAAAAGAGCTCGGTGTTGAGAAGAAATGAAAATGAGGCACAGTCAAAAAGCAGGCTTGAGGCAACTGAAGAATATAAACTAGGTGAAGCAGAAGAGGAGTGAGGATTAGTAGGGATAGAGCTGATTGAGTTCTGTAATGATGATGCATAACAGAGTCCACATAGATTGTGGATGTTAATGTAGCACAATCATTTTAGGCCAATGATCTGGACAACAGAAGGAGGGAAAGACTGAGGAAAGAGTGGTCTAACAGGAAGCTGTTCAAATAGTTGAAATAGCTGTTGAGCCAGGATATGTCAAATAATTGGAGTAGCATGGTAGCATGATTAGAGAAGGATGGGCAGGTTCTGGATATTGTGGAAGAAGAAAACAAAGAATTGGGAGTTGAAATTGAGAGAGGAGTCAAGGAGTATGGCATTTAGAGACAGAGGATGGTTATGTTATCATCTGTGATATCAACTGAGATGGGAAAATTAGGTCGAAGAGAGGATTTGAGAGAAAAGATGAGGAGTTCAATTTTGGACTTGTTGAGTTTGAGGTGCCATCTGGATATCCATGTAGCTATTTTTTCAAAGTAGGAGATTAAGGGAGATGGCAGAGAAGAAGAGAGGAATTAAATAATGGAGCTTTGTCGACGAAGGTGATGGTTGGTCATTGTTACTAGAGTGATATAAGAAAGGATACATATAGAAAAACATGTGAATTAAGAAGAGTAAACAGTACTAAATATAGCTAAGACTTTAAAATGAATGGACATGCGGAGATTATTTATGCCAATTTTGATTCATTCTTGACAGTGTCAACTTTATATAATTATTAAAAATATGTAATGTTTCTAAATAGCAGAAGATAATAATAATCATTATTATGATATTTGTTAAATGCTTACTATCTGCCAGACACTGTTCTAAGCACCAGGTTAGGTAAAAGATAATAAGGTTGATACAGTCCTTGTCCCACAGAGGGTTCACAGTCTTAATCCCCATTTTACAGATGAGGGATTTGAGGAACAGAGAAGTGAAGTGACTTGCCCAAAGTCACATAGCAGATAAGTGGTGGAATCTAGATCCTTTTGAGTCCCAGGCCCATGCTCTATCCACTAGGTCACGATGCTTTAATCATATTCAAGATGAATATGATTGGTATTTTTCAATGATCAGAGACTGAAAATCATAACCTATTAATCCAGAGATCTATTATCGTTAACAAAAAAATGATCAGACATTTTTAAGCTTCAAATTTCATGAAAGATATAAGGAAGACAATGAAACTTTGGAAACTTTATAAAAGTGCTAAAGAATTGAAGTCAAAGCTGTAATTTTGGAAATCTAGCGGATTCCTTCATAAAATATCGAATAATGATTGGAATAAGGGTGAGAACATGTAGAAAAAATTGCTGGAAGTGGATAAACTGGCTTTTAACAAAATCATTAAAATGCTAGCCCTGAAGCTAATTCATTATGTATGTAATTGATGGAAAACAACAATAGGCAGGGTTATATGGCAGAGAATAACTAGACTTTGTTCGAAGTGGATCAAATGAGAAAACCTGAAAACACTGTGTGAATGAAAATAAAATTGCAAAAAATATAATGGGAGCCACACTCACCAAAAATGGATGGCATTTGAAAATATTTTCATTTTGGAATTGATATAAATATTTTTCATGAATTTGTAGTTATAAAATGACATGAGGAAAAATGAATAATACATCCTTCATGTAATTTCACTTAATATAAACAATATAAATAATATAATAATATGAATTCTAACAATAATGGCATGACCAGATAACTTTTGTAGATCTGAGCCAGCTGAGGAATCCAGTGGAAAGCATAATCTGGAGATGAGTGTAATGCCATGGGTTTGTGTAGCTAAGAGCTAGGCTTTGGATTTATACCAAAGTTTAATGTATTTGAAGTCTTGCCGTGCTGTGATAGCTAATACAGAGAGTGGGTACGTTTTTAAAAAAATATATAATTTATATAAAATATATAATACATATAATATTATATAATTAATATCATACATAAAAGAGTAATACATTATGTATGTAATTTAATATAAGTATAAATAATATAATAATAGAAATTCTAACAATAATATTTAAAATGAACAACATGTATTTTGGGAGGGTGTCCATCATGTTTGTTATCAACAGGCAACAAGCAAAAGTAGTAAAGGAATTTTCTGAACACCAGCCAAGTGCAATTTATCTTGCACTTGAGAAACTAACAGAACTGAGACACAGTCTATATCCAGAAGAAATTTATACTGTAATGGGGAGAGAAAAACATAAAAATATTGAGAAGGATATTCATAATAAATAACTTGAGTGTGCTATCACATATGCACTTAAAGAGCATAAATAATATATAAAAATAAGTGCAAGGGAGGCTGCTAGGTTGACATGATTTGGAGTTAATTGGAAAAGGTTTGTTGGAAAAGGCATTTTTTGAGGACAGTGAGTTGCAGTCTGTCAGATTATGCTAGAGATGGAGATTCAGGCCAGTGCAACAGTATAAGCAAGGGGGCAGAGAGTAAATTTTATCCAGAAGATTACCTTGGGAATAAAAACGGGGATGATCTGGTGGAGAACAGTGAATGAAGACTATTAATATATAAATAGGAAGAGTTCATTCAATCGTATTTATTGGGAGAATACTGTGTGCAGAGCACTGTACTTTGATGTCTAAACACCATGCCAACCTCGTTCACTTCAAGTTCATCCTTTCCTGCCTTAACTCAGCCCTCCCTTCTGCCAGACAAAACTATTTCTCCTCCCTTATTGACACCCATGCCCATCACCCCCGCCAGCTCTTCCGTACATTCAACTCCCTTCTCAGGCCCCCGGTTCCTCCCCCTCCTCCTTCCCTCACCCCCAACGATCTGGCCTCCTACTTCATTAACAAAATTAAATCCATCAGGTCCGACCTCCCCAAAGTCTCTTCCCCCCTTTCTCCAACCCCCCGGCTCTCAACATTCTCTGCTACTCTCCCATCCTTCCCAGTGGTATCCTCAGAGGAACTCTCCTCCCTCCTCTCAAGTGCTACTCCGGCCACCTGTGCTTCTGACCCCATTCCCTCTCATCTTATGAAATGTCTCGCTCCATCCCTTCTCCCCTCCTTAACTTCCATCTTCAACCGCTCACTCTCCACTGGTTCCTTCCCCTCTGCCTTCAAACATGCCCATGTCTCTCCCATCCTAAAAAAACCCTCTCTTGACCCCACCTCACCTTCTAGTTATCGTCCCATATCCCTCCTACCATTCCTTTCCAAACTCCTTGAACGAGTTGTCTACACGCGCTGCCTAGAATTCCTCAACAACAACTCTCTCCTCGACCCCCTCCAGTCTGGCTTCCGTCCCCTTCATTCCATGGAAACTGCGCTCTCAAAGGTCACCAATGACCTCCTGCTTGCCAAATCCAATGGCTCATACTCTGTCCTAATCCTCCTCGACCTCTCGGCTGCCTTTGACACTGTGGACCACCCCCTTCTCCTCAACACGTTAACTGACCTTGGCTTCACAGACTCCGTCCTCTCCTGGTTCTCCTCTTATCTCTCCGGTCGTTCTTTCTCAGTCTCTTTTGCAGGCTCCTCCTCCCCCTCCCATCCTCTTACTGTGGGGGTTCCCCAAGGTTCAGTGCTTGGTCCCCTTCTGTTCTCAATCTACACTCCCTCCCTTGGAGACCTCATTCGCTCCCACGGCTTCAACTATCATCTCTACGCTGATGACACCCAGATCTACATCTCTGCCCCTGCTCTCTCCCCCTCCCTCCAGGCTCGCATCTCCTCCTGCCTTCAGGACATCTCCATCTGGATGTCAGCCCGCCACCTAAAGCTCAACATGTCGAAGACTGAGCTCCTTGTCTTCCCTCCCAAACCTTGTCCTCTCCCTGACTTTCCCATCTCTGTTGATGGCACTACCATCCTTCCCGTCTCACAAGCCCGCAACCTTGGTGTCATCCTCGACTCCGCTCTCTCATTCACCCCTCACATCCAAGCCGTCACCAAAACCTGCCGGTCTCAGCTCCGCAACATTGCCAAGATCCGCCCTTTCCTCTCCATCCAAACCGCTACCCTGCTAATTCAAGCTCTCATCCTATCCCGTCTGGACTACTGCACTAGCCTTCTCTCTGATCTCCCATCCTCGTGTCTCTCTCCACTTCAATCCATACTTCATGCTGCTGCCCGGATTATCTTTGTCCAGAAATGCTCTGGGCATGTTACTCCCCTCCTCAAAAACCTCCAATGGCTACCGATCAATCTGCGCATCAGGCAGAAACTCCTCACCCTGGGCTTCAAGGCTCTCCATCACCTCGCCCCCTCCTACCTCACCTCCCTTCTCTCCTTCTACTGCCCAGCCCGCACCCTCCGCTCCTCCACCGCTGATCTCCTCACCGTACCTCACTCTCGCCTGTCCCACCATCGACCCCCGGCCCACGTCATCCCCCGGGCCTGGAATGCCCTCCCTCTGCCCATCCGCCAAGCTAGCTCTCTTCCTCCCTTCAAGGCCCTGCTGAGAGCTCACCTCCTCCAGGAGGCCTTCCCAGACTGAGCCCCTTCTTTCCTCTCCCCCTCGTCCCCCTCTCCATCCCCCCGTCTTACCTCCTTCCCTTCCCCACAGCACCTGTATATATGTATATATGGTTGTACATATTTATTACTCTATTTATTTATTCATTTATTTATTTTACTTGTACATCTCTATCCTACTTATTTTATTTTGTTGGTATGTTTGGTTCTGTTCTCTGTCTCCCCCTTTTAGACTGTGAGCCCACTGTTGGGTAGGGACTGTCTCTATGTGATGCCAATTTGTACTTCCCAAGCGCTTAGTACAGTGCTCTGCACATAGTAAGTGCTCAATAAATATGATTGATTGATTGATTGATTGATTGATGGAGAGCCAGTCGTGAAGTGTTTGTGCTTGATGTTGAGAGTTTTGAGTAGAAAGGAAGTATGTGATGACAATACTTCAAAAAAATTATCAGTGGACCAGTGTATATAGATAGATAGATAGATAGATAGCTATATCACATATATATATATATATATATATATATATAGAAATATCACATAGATATATAGATATATAGATATAGATATATATATAGAAAAAGGGACAGGCTGGAATCGGAGAGACCATTGTGGAGAGTGATCCAAAATCTAGTACCCTCAATAGGATAATATCATCATCAATGATGAGATGTGCTTACTGTGTGCATGCAGAGCACTATACTAAGTGCTTAGGAGACCATAGTAAAACAGAGTTGGTAAATACATTCTCTGCCCAGAATGAGCTTACAGTCCCTAGAGACAGATATTAATATAAATAAATCATTTATAAACATAATTTATAAATAAGTGCATAAGTGCTGTGGAGTTGAGGGTGAGGAGAATATCAAATGCCCAAAGATTACAGATCCAAGTGCATAGACGATACATAGGGGAGAGGGAGCAGGGAAAAACAGGGCTTAAAGAGGGAAAGTCTCTATAAGGACATGTAACTTTAATAGGGCTTTGATAGTAGGGAGAGTGGTGGTCTGGCATATTTGGAGAGGGAAGAGTTCCAGACTAGGGGGGAGATGCAGAAAAGGAGTTTGTAGCAAAATAGACATGATAGGGGGCATAGTGAGTAAGCTGGTGTTAGAGGAGTGAAGTATGCAGGCTGGGCTGTAGTAGGATATCAGTGAGGTAAGGTAGGAGGGGGCAAGCTGACTGAGTGCTTTAAAGCCGATGGTAAGGAGGTTTTGTTTGATGCAGAGGTGAAAGGGTAACCACTGGCGGTCCTTGAGGAGTGTGGAGATACATTCTGAATTTTTTTTTTTTTTGAGAAATGATCCATGCCACATGGACTGGAGTTGGGGAAGTCAGGAGACAAGAAAGTCAGCTAGGAGGCAGATGTATTATTTAAGGCAAGTTGGATAAGTAAGTCCTTGGACCAAAATGATAGCATTTTGGATGGAGAAAAAATATTGGCACTTCACTCTCATCCACTTTTCAATCAGGTATATTTTCTGAGCACTAACTGTATGCAGATCACTGTACTCTTGTTGTACTCTTTTAGTACAGTACAATAGAATTAGTAGAAAAATTATCTTCCCACAAGGAGCTAGCTCTGCCCCTTGGCTGCTGCGTGACCCTGGGCAAGTCACTTAACTTCCCTGAGACTCAGTTACCTGCTCTGTGAAATGAGGATTAAGAGTAAACTCATCCTTTAGGCTGTGTACTTGTGGGACGGGAATATGTTATATAACAATACTGTACTGCGGTATACTGTACTTTCCCAAAAGCTTAGTACAATGATCTGCACACAGTAAATGCTCAATAATATGCCTGATTAATTGACTGATATGGGCATGGACTGTGTCCAACCTAATTCTCTTGTATCTACCCCAGTCCTAGTGCCTGGCACATGGGTTAACAAATACCATAAAAAATGAGTGCCTACAATCTAGAGATACTAGGTTGTAAAATCTCACCATCTTCTAACAAAGAACAACTTTACAAGTGGTTCATTTTATGAATACCGATT
Source organism: Tachyglossus aculeatus (assembly GCF_015852505.1). Taxonomy (NCBI): domain Eukaryota; kingdom Metazoa; phylum Chordata; class Mammalia; order Monotremata; family Tachyglossidae; genus Tachyglossus; species Tachyglossus aculeatus. The sequence goes on from NC_052067.1 coordinate 119,119,916, forward strand.
TCCCAATAAATTTAATAAGATTAAATTTTCTCTACATCAACAATTAATGTGACCCAAAATACCATTTTTATTGTACTCATATTTCTGCACATTCAAGTGTTCCTACTGTATTCTCACTAATTCTCACTGATTCCTGTAGAATCATTACCAAGGAACGTTTGAAGAGTATCCATCAGTGACACCAGGTAAGAGTGAAATTACAATTTTTATAACATATTCCAGATAAATTATATTAATCAATTTATGAGTATATTTCCTTTATGTGCCTTTAACATTTTATTTATCATTGCAAAGCATTTTTAATCTATTTACATGTATTAGATTTCAATTTTACATATTTTTCACTATATAGATTAGAGTGCCTGGAATAATTAATGATCTCCCTAGAGCTAAATTCAACTTCATATCACATTATTGTAATTGAAAAATAACCTTTATAATCATGGAGGTCTGTCACCCAAGTTGTTCCTTAGAAATTAATATTAGGGCCTGAGGGGGAAAAAACACTTTTTTTTTCTTTTGCATAGAGCAACAAGTGTTTGAACTACCATCTCCATTCTAGAGTAAATTCAGACCATGTTTTAGAGGTGTATTATGGAAACAAAATAATAATAAGCCACTGGTGTCCCCAAATGTGATAGGGAAGAGGAAGAGCGAGCTTGTACTAACTGACCTCGAATTGAACAACACAAGAAAGAAAAGACAACCTGAAGACAAATTGCAATGCCTATTGTGCTGTTGTCATCAGAACGTTTTGATATATCTGCCAAACACGGAGAGTTTTCAGTACCCTACCAGTTTCAGCTATGGAAAGGAGAGTCAAGCAGAGGTATTCCCATTCCATTCCTAACTTGGGCAGTGGATAGTGAGTGGAAGGCACTCTGCTACAACTCAAAACTCACCCATGCAGGGCAGCAGCAACATGGAAGAGAGTCGACTCATGTTGACTGTGCAGAAGAAGGCAATTCTCTCCTCCCCTTCTTAACTTCCATCTTCAACCATTCACTTTCCACTGGTTCCTTTCTCTCTGCCTTCAGGCATGCCCACATCTCCCCCACCCTAAAAAAACCCCTCTCTTTGACCCAACTGCCCCTTCTAGTTATTGCACTATCTCCCTCCTACCCTTCTTTTCCAAACCCCTGAAACGTGTCGTCTACATTCACTGCCTAGAATTCCTCAATTCCAACTCTCTCCTAGACCCACTCCAATCTGGCTTCCATCCCCTACACTCCACCAAAACTGCCCTCTCAATAGTTACCAATGACGACCTCCTTGCCAAATCCAATGGCTCCTACTCTATCCTAATTCTCCTCGACCTCTCAGCTGCCTTCGACACTGTGAACGATCCCCTTCTCCTCAACACACTATCCAACCTTGGTTTCACAGACTCTGTCCTCTCCTGGTGCAACTCTTATCTCTCTGGCCATTCATTCCCAGTCTCCTTCATGGGCTCCTCCTCCCCCTCCCATCCCCTTACTGTAGGGGGTTCCTCAAGGGCCAGTTCTTGGTCCCCTTCTGTTCTCCATCTATGCACACTGCCTTGGTGAACTCATTTGCTTCTATAGCTTCAACTATTATGTCTACACTGATGACACCCAAATCCACATCTCTGCTCCTGATCTCTCTCCCTCCCTCCAGGCTCGTACCTCCTTCTGCCTTCAGGACATCCCCATCTGGATGTCTGCCTGCCATCTAAAACTCAACATGTCCAAGACTGAGCTCCTTATCTTCCCTCACAATCCCTTTCCTCTCCCTGACTTTTCCATCACTGTGGACTGTGGACTGCTGTTCTTCCCATCTCACAAGCCCGTAACCTTGGTGTCATCATTTACTCCTCTCTCTCATTCACCCCACACAGCCAATCCATCACCAAAACCTGCTGGTCTCACCTTCACAACATCTCCAACATCTGCCTCTTCCTCTCCATCCAAATCGCTACCTTGCTGGTTCAATCTCTCATCCTATCCTGACTGGATTACTAAATCAGCCTCCTTTCTGATCTCCCATCCTTCTGTCTCTACCTGCTTCAGTCTATACTTCACTCTGCTGCCCGGATTATCTTTCTACAGAAATGCTCTGGGCATGTCACTCCCCTCCTCAAAAATCTCCAGTGGTTGCCTAACAACCTTCAAATGAAGCAAAAACCCATCACTCTCAACTTGGAAGCTCTCCATCACCTCACCCCCTCCTACCTCACATCCCTTCTCTCCTTCTACAGCACAGTCTGCACACTTTGCTCCTCTGCCGCTAACCGCCTCACTATGCCTCGTTCTCACCTGTACTGCCATCTACCCTGGCCCACATCCTACCTCTGGCCTGGAATGCCCTCAGCCAAGCTAGCTCTCTTCCTCCCTTCAAAGCCCTACTGAGAGCTCACCTCCTCCAGGAGGCCTTCCCAGACTGAGCCCCCTTTTCCTCTCCTTCCCCTCCCCTCCTCATCACCCCCTCCCTCCCTCTGCCCTACCCTCTTCCCCTCCCATCCCAAATATACTTATGTATAATTGTACATATTTCTCCATTTATTTTATTAATGATGTGTATATAACTTTAATTCCATTTATTCTGATGGCATTGACACCTGTCTACTTGTTTTATTTTGTTGTCTCTCTCCCCCTTCTAGACTGTGGGCCTTTTGTTGGGTAGGGACCGTCCCTATATGGTGCCAATTTGTACTTCCCAAGTGCTTAGTACAGTGCTCTGTACACAGTAATCATTCAATAAATATGGTTGAATGAATGAATATTTATTAAGAAAACTCAATGGATACACTACCAGTATGATCGCAGATGGAGTTGGGATGTTCTGGGAGAGATGTGTCTACCGAATCACTATAGATCAGAGACGACTCAACAACATAAAAGAAGACAAGGCAAGACATACAGCATATGAAAAACACCTGAGCAGTTCGATCTAAAATATAGGGATGACATAAAACAGCAAGATCTTATTTTGAAACTAGATATACTGCACTGAAGTGAAGATAATCACAGCTCAACTGTGTTGTGTGATCAAGTGATACAAGAACAAGAAAAGCAGTCCCAAGATTATCTTTATGGAGATCTTAACACTGGGGTCCACTATAGAGGTAGCAGGCAAAATAGTACAGTCATGTTAGAAGCCAACTTCAAATTGTATTCCAATGACACTATTCTGGGGAACTTGCAGCCCAGACAAATCCTCTTGGTGTCAGATCAACATTCCATTAAGGACAAGTATAATTCATTGGTGAAAGGAAAACACACTCAAGGCAGCTTATGGATTCAGGACAACCACTGCAGAGCCTTGCATGCACAAAGTGTGGTCAGTTGTATGCCTTATTCGTAACCTCCACATGCACCTTAAAATGCACCTCAAGTGAGATGGCCAAGGCAAAAATATTGTCCTTCTCTCCAATATGTTTTAAAACTAGCCTACAACAGTTTATTCTTCTGTTTATGCATAAAATGCATGATAAATGACTGGATCAAGGCTCATCAGAAGTTTTCAATGGGAAATTCTACAAATAGTTTCATAAATTAATAGGAATTTACACTTTGATTTAATAGGTCTGATTTTGGGAAAGGCCACAAACATTAATGGCTTGTGGGAAAAATAATTAAGATCATTGGTCAAGGCGGTAAAACCCTCATATATAATTTCAGGTCTTTCCCATACCTATTCAAAATTCAGTGCTTAGTACAGTGCCTGGCACATAGCACTTAACAGATAGCAATATTATCATTTTTATTATATAAGAAGATGCTGTCCTCACTTCTTATCTTCACCTTCATATCTGTTGTGCCCTGCCAATGTACTTGAACAGCCAGCTTCCCATGCTTGGCAAAGATATAGAGGGAGGGGTTCTGCTTTGGATCTTTGTGTCTTCTTAAATGTATACGCTTTTGCTTTCCCTGCTTTGAAATTGACAACATCCCAAGATCCACTTATTTAGTGATTCTATCTGTCATGTAGATGGTGTCATTTATGGTCTACCCATATCACTGATAGAAGTGATCTTGAATTAGGGTCTTAGATAATTGTACATTTTATGGATGGTTAAGACAACTGGACAATTACAATTGTTCTCTAGACCTTCAGTTTTGTCTCTTGAGACACATGCCTTCTTGTATGTTTATTCCTGAGCACTATCATCATGAAAGAACTGACTGAAGAGTATGTGATGAGACTCTCAGCCTATTATAGAGAGCAGATAAGAATCATATTCTGAGACCAGTTTCCAGATTCCTTATTGTGATCTTAAGTTCAACTGCAGAGAATGTTAAACAAGATTGGACTTAAAATACAACTTCAGTATACAAAATCCTTCTATTCTAAAAAGACCAGTTGTAAGTTTAGGGTCTTGATAAACTTCACTGGGAATCCAACCTTTAAGACAATTTGCCAGAGCTCTCATCTACTGATTGTAGCAAACACTTTTTTAAGGTTTATGAATACTGATTAAAGTTATTAGAGTTATTGATGCTATTCACTGTACCTGCCAGTATTCTCTATTTGAAAAGGGTTATAAACAATTCACTATAAATAACAAGCACAGTACAGTTTAGCATACCACTGGGGAAAAATTCTCCGGAGTCAAGGTGTGCACTGAGAGCCAAAAGTACTTGCAGTAAGTGTGGTTTATGAGAAAGATTCTCATAAATATACTTTATTGTTTGATTAGAAATTAAGTGTTTGATTGTAATACGGCTCTACACTTATTCCTTCAGCAACAAGGATGCTATTTTCCTACCTTCCTCGATGACAGCCAGGTGTCCGTGACCGGTGTCATGGGTCACGCGGTGCGGACGGTGGAAGTCAGGCGGGAAGGGGACGAGGCCATGTGGGAGCGACTGCTGGCGCTCTTTACGCCCAAGGAGAGTCGAGCCTACAGCCCTGAGGACCTGGAGAAGCACAAAAACTGCCTCAAGACGTGGTTGGAAAAGAAACACATTCTCGTCTCCGAAGAAGGAGACTTGCGGAGGAGCCTGAGCGTGGCCGGGGTGCTGACCATCGACCCTCCTTATGGCCCGGAAGACTGCAACAGTTCAAATGAGGTCATCCTGTCCAGGGTGCAGGGCCTCATCGAAGGTCACCTGACGGCCTCCTAGCAAGACACCAGGACTTAGCGTTCTGGCACAGTTCGAGTTTTCCTCGCGGATCCCTGGAGGAAAGATGGGTTGGGTCTTCTCCCTGGAAAACTCCCCACTGTCTGGGGTCCCCCACCTGGGGACTGGGGTGTTTGATCCTCTCTCGGCTCAGTCGGAAGACCGGGACTGCCCTTCCCCAAGTAGCGGGGGTGGGGAGGCACGGCTCCTGGGGTGGAATTGCATCCCATCCCAATGCAGTCGAGGCCGTGGGTGTGCCCCCTTACCAGAGAATACTAGCATTTTGCCCCTCGCTTCTCTCTAGAATAGGGATGCGTAGTTTTGACAGCTATTTTAGGTCAACACTTTCGATGTTTTTGGCCGAGTCAGATGCGGCTTGGTTTCCTGTGGGTCACAAGCGCTCTGGTCTGCTCCAAAGGACGCCTCTCCCAGAGAAGCCCAGCTCCCTCGAAGGAGGGAGCAGGAAGAGGGTGGAAGTAACAGGCCACCATTCTAGGCCCTGGGGGCTTCCCGTCTGTTGCCTTCTAACCCCATTCCAAATTCAGCCCCTCCCCGAGCTGAGGGGAGTGAAGTCTGACAGGAAGGAAGTCTTGGGGTCTGGCTGGCCCAGGCCCTGATGTTTTAAGGTTTACCTGCAAGCAGGACTGTCAGGAGGGTTTAAAAGCCGCCTGGAGTTCTGCCGGTCTTCTCTTGGACTCAGGGGGAGATGAGACCATCTGGTAAGATGTTTTATTGTGTATTTTAATCCTGTTCACATGTTTGGGTGGGAGGGGGGGTTCTGCTTTGAGTTCCGACCCCACCCCAGAGTCCAGTGGGTTGAACTAGAGAAGGCCCAGACCCCAGTGGAACTGACAACTCATTGATCTCCTCAGGCTGGGATCCTTCAGCCTGTGGGACGGTGGGGGGCGGGGGGGGGGGGGGGGAAGAAACTACCAGTTTTAGCCCAGGGCTACTGGGCTGGGGTCAAAGGTTAGAGAAGCAGCGTGGCTCAGTGGAAAGAGCCCAGGCTTGGGAGTCAGAGGTCATGGGTTCATATCCCTGCTCAGCCACCTGTCAGCTGGGCAAGTCACTTCACTTCCCAGGGCCTCAGTTCCCTCATCTGTAAAATGGGGATTAAGACTGTGAGCCCCCCGTGGGGCAACCTGATCACCTTGTAACCTCCCCAGCGCTTAGAACAGTGCTTTGCACATAGTAAGCACTTAATAAATGCCATTATTATTATTATTTATTATTACCTTTAAGGAAGAGTGCTTCCATGGCATCCCTCAGAATCCCCATTATATGATTAGCATCATTAAGACTCATGACCACATTTTAATAAAGGCCTTTTACTGTCCCTATTCTTTTGCGGTCTGAATGTTACCAATTTATGAGGCTTATTGTAATTTATTGTATGTATTCAAGTAAATGATGTGGCAGGTGGAAACAGTCAAAAAGCTCATGTAGATAATTGAGCATACAATTCAGAATATTGCATTTATTGAGTGCTTACCATGTGTGTGCAAATCACTGTACTAAGTGCTTGGGAGAGTGCAATACAACTGAGTTGGTAGTTACCTTCCCGGCCCACAGTGAGCTCATAATCTAGAATGGGAGATAGACATTACTATAAAGAAATAAATACATTATGGATAAGTGCTGTGGGGCAGAGGGAGGGGTGAATGAAGGGAGCAAATCAGGGTGATACAGAAGAAAGTGGAAAAAGAGGAAAAGAGGACTTAGCAGGGAAGCCTCTTGAAGATATGCTTTCAATAAGACTTTGGAGGTGGGCAGAGTAATTGTCTATCAGATATGAAGAAGGAGGGTCTTGTTTCAGTCTAGAGGGAGGATGTGGATGAGAGGTTGGTAGCGAGAGAAATGAGAAGGAGGTTGAATGAGTGGGATGACATTACAAGGCAAAATTAGCCTCCTGTATGTAGTAGGAGAGTAGTGCAGTGAGGTAGGATGGGACAAGAAGATTAAATGCCTTAAAGTCAATCATGACAAGTTTCTTTTTGGGGAGCAGCTGGGCCTCAGACTTGCCCCAGACCACTAGAAGAGTGTTTACCCCTCTCAGAGTAGCATCTTGAGAGTTTCAAATACTCTACCAGTCTTGGCTACAGGAGGCAGAGTCTAGCAGAGGCATACCCATTCCATTCCTAGCTTGGCTAGTGGCTAGAGAGTGGAAAGCACCTGTGCTGGGCAGCAGCAGCATGAGATAGAGTTGAGGGCAGAGACTCAGGTTTACTGCGTGGAAGGAGGCAATGATAAAGTACTTCTATATATTTACCAAGAAAACTCTATGGATACACAACCAGAATGATTGCAGATGGAGAACGGGCTGTTCGGGGAGAGATGTGTCCATGGTTTCGCTATGGGTCAGAAACAATCTGACGGCATAAGACAAGAGTGTTTGGAGAACAATGGTCTAATTGAAACTTTGATGATGCTATAGACAATCTTAAAATAAAATTAATTTTCTAGATTAATTGCACCAAGATAAGTGAGACTGCAGCAGACTGAGATAGTCCTGGCAGGTATAATTAGTGTGATCAGAAGTGGAGTAATCATTAAAAAATCTATACAAATAGCATCCAACAAGGAATGATTTAATTCAGCCTTCATAATTTTTTTTCAATATTACAATTTAAATATAAACACTAAGCCAAATTCACTAATCAAATAAATATCAATGGTGATAATGGGATATCCACTATGCTGAAGTAATGGGGAACTGAATGAATCATTTCTAAGATACTATCCAATCTAATAATTCTCTAGAAAGTTTACTTTATGTCTTTAATCCAAATGATTTTACTGTTAAAAATATTTTTCTGAAAATAATGTATTCAGAAACACTTATGTATCATTTAAATGTAGTGTTTTATTTTATCCTGAGTTTAAAATAGCTGTAATAAATTGCTTCAATATCATAGACATGCAAAAGTTGTAATAGATAAAAAGTCATATGATGAGAAAAGGCCAGGATCAATAAAAATGTGTTTTAAAAGTGTTTATCCTTTTTTTCAAAATCTTATGATCTTGATACATGTCAATGATTTTGGTTCCTATTCAGTCCAGAAACTATTAGAATGAAGTATGATTTGCCCCTCAGTGTCTAATCACTGAAATTCAAGTACACATGCTCTCATGATTCCTTTCTGATTGCAGCATTTATTTCAATAAATCAATAAATCAATCATATTTATTGAATACATGCTGTGTGCAGAGCACTGAACTAAGGCTTGGAAGAATATGACATGACAGAATTGGTAGACACACTTCCTGCCCAGTCTAGATCATTTAAGTGCTTGCTATATGTCAAGCACTGCATTAAACACTTTGACAGATACAAGATAATCAGGTAAGACACAATCTCTGGCTCATACTTTGCTCAAAGTCCAAGTAGGAGGACAACAGATATTGAGTCCCCATTTACAGATAAGGAAACTGAGGCAGAGAGAACTCATGACTTGCCCAAGGTCACACTGGAGGCAAGTGGCAGAGTTGGGATAACAACTCAAGTTTAGACTATGAGCCCACTGTTGGGTAGAGACTGTCTCTATATTTTGCCAACTTGTACTTCCCAAGCGCTTAGTACAGTGCTCTGCACACAGTAAGCGCTCAATAAATATGATTGATTGATTGATTCTCTGACTACTGGACCTGTTCTTGTTCCATTAGGTGATGCAGCTTCCCCTAGATACTCAACAGATACTGTACAAAATGGTGGTAATGATAAGCATGATAAGCATAAGCATGCTAAGATGGTAACCATAAGCAGAAAAGCAGCATGGCCAAGTGGATAGAGCACAGGCCTCGCAGTCAGAAGGTCACAGGTTTCTAATACCAGTTCCACTACTTGTCTGCTGTGTGACATTGGGCAAGTCACTTAACTTCTCTGTGCCTCATTTCCTTCATCTGTAAAATGGGGATTAAGATTCTGAGCCCTGTGTGTGACAGGGCTGTGTCCAACCCGATTATCTTGTATCTACTCCAGCGCTTAGAACAGTGCCTGCCACATAGTAAGGGCTTCACAAATGCCATTATTATTAACGTTGATGGCAACTCTGTATTAGCCCTTATGCACATCAATTCAAAATGCCATGCAAAATTCACTCAATAATGCTATTTGTGTGCTCACCTAACCTGTCCTTTCCCATGATTCCACTGCTGAAGACAGCTAAGAGTTCTAAGGAGGATTAGGGTAGAATAAAGGCTGTCAGACTTTGTGAGAAGAAGTTCATGTATTAATCAATCCATCATATTTATTGAGCGCTTTCTATGTGCAGAGCACTGTACTAAGCGCTTGGGAAGTACAAATTGGCAATATATAGAGACAGTCCCTACCCAATATTGGGCTCACAGTCTAAAAGGGGGAGACAGAGAACAAAACCAAACATACTAACAAAATAAAATAAATAGAATAGATATGTACAAGTAAAATAAATAAATAGAGTAACAGATATGTACAAACATATATACATAGATACAGGTGCTGTGGGGAAGGGAAGGAGGTAAGATGGGGGGGATGGAGAGGGGGACGAGGGGGAGAGGAAGGAAGGGGTTCAGTCTGGGAAGGCCTCCTGGAGGAGGTGAGCTCTCAGTAGGGCCTTGAAGGGAGGAAGAGAGCTAGCTTGGCTGATGTGGGGAGGGAGAGCATTCTAGGCCAGGGGGATGACGTGGGCTGGGGGTCGACAGTGGGACAGGCAAGAACGAGACACGGTGAGGAGATTAGCGGCAGAGGAGTGGAGGGTGCAGGGTGGGCTGTAGAAGGAGAGAAGGGAGGTGAGGTAGGAGGGGGAGAGGTGATGGACAGCCTTGAAGCCGAGGGTGAAGAGTTTCTGCCTGATGCGTAGGTTGATTGGTAGCCATTGGAGATTTTTGATGTGGGAACTATGTTAGCAGCCCAACCAGAGAGATGTTTGTTAAGTCTGAGTTATGGTGTAGGTGTAGGACCTTGGCCAGGATAAAGCATAGAAATTATCTGTTCATTTAAATCAGACTGTATGCAACATCTAAAGGCATTGTGGAATTATTCATATAGAATATCTATTAAAACAAATTTAAATTGCCCAATCTGTGAACCTTGAACATTGTTCAGGATATATTTAGTCTAAATTCAATGAGTTGTTTCCCAATGGACTCTGTTTTCTAACATGCTCAATAATCTTCCATATTAAAAAAATCAATTCTTATTGGCTTCCTTTGTCCTTCATATCAATCAATAAATCCACACACTAAGATACAATACTCTCCATAAACTTACCCTATTTTACATACCTGTTCTTTTTATCCAATATTACCCAGTCCATTGTATTTATTCCTCTCAAATTAACTTCTTTCTATATACAATTTGTTCTCACTTCTTCTGCCTCAGCCCTTTATTCATACAGTGTTTCTGTCCGGAACTCCCTCTTTATTCAAATCTGGCAGATAAGAGCTCTTCCATTATCAAGGCATTCCTAAACCTCAGCTACTCCAATAAGTCATCCTCAATTATTAATAGTAATTCATTCATTCAATCGTATTTATTGAGTGCTTACTGTGTGCAGAGCACTGGATTAAGCGCTTTGTAATAATAATAATAATAATAATAATACTGGCATTGTTAAGCACTTACTATGTGCCATGCACTGTTCTAAGCACTGACACTGTTCTAAGTGCTGATAACAATAATAATGTTGGTATTTGTTAAGCACTTACTTTGTGCCAAGCACTGTTCTAAACGCTGGGGGAGATCTAAGGTAATCAGGTTGTTCCACGTGGGGCTTACAGCCTTAATTCCCATTTTACAGATGAGGTAACTGAGGCACAGAGAAGTTAAGTGACGTACAAAGTTGCACAGCTGACAAGTGGTGGAGCTAGCATTAGAACCCATGAGCTCTGACTCCCAAGCCCGTGCTCTCTCCACTTAGCCATGCTGCTTAACCACATCTCACACCAGAGACTGTCCTGAAAAAATACCCCAAATCATACAAACCAATAAGTTAACTCCCACACATTCAGATTCCTATTAATTTATACCTAACCTCAGCACAGTATATCTTTATATACATTTATCTATGTGTGCGTATGAGATTCAAGTGTAGACTACTTATTTTGATTATTCTATTTTAAAATAGCTTAAGCATGTCTCATCAATTAGCATCTATAAGCTCATTGTGGGTAGAGAACAATGCACTTCTCTGTTTTGTATTTCTCAAATGTTTAGTTTATTGGTTTTTACTCTTAATAAATGCTACTACTATTATTATTGCTACTACTATGACTATTACAAATGGTAAATCATTTCTGTATCTTTACCAGGAAAACTCCATGGGTACACATACCAAGACTTTCTGACAGAAGTTGAGACATTCTGGAAAGGGTGTATCCATGAAGTTGCCGTGGATCAGAAATGATTCTATGGCATTTGAAACAAAAACCAAAAACACAACAACAACAACAACAACAACAACAACTACTACTACTACTACTACTACTACTACTACTACTACTACTACTACTACTTACTACTACTACTACTACTACTACTACTACTACTACTACTACCACCTCTATTTTCATTTGTAATTCTTTAAAAGGGGGAAATAGGGTCAATTTGTCATATTCTACAGGAAATTAAATGTGAAACATTATCATAGTCAAATATAAACATGTGATACAATAAATAGTGTAATACTGCCTTCATTTAATTTCATATACTCTTATTTATGACCTGTGTAAATATTAGGTGCTTCAAAATGACTAATATTTTTTATAAATGTGTTTGATAATGACTTTATATTACTTCTCTATATCTGGGTACAAATTTCATTTCTATTTCAAAATATTTACAATACTATCCTTCTGGCTGTTAAAAGCAAAACCAATATATACAATGAATAAAATGAAAGTCATGGCATTGAAAAGAAACAAGATAGGTAGAAGCAAATTCTATCTGGGCACTCTTCCGCATCCTCAAAATAACATCATTTAGTGAAAATGAAACGGTAATTTCCAAATTGTTCTAAGTATTTTTTTTTTTTAATTATCTCTCACTTGTAAAAATTTCCAGAGAATATTAGTTTATTTGTAGAAGGAGACAATGAATCAATAATTCACTCCAGATGAGACTATTTTGAACTTGAGATAGAATAAATAGTGAGGATAAATTTGAACTGACAATGTCATGTAACAAATCTACAAGCAAATAATAATGTTTGATGTTCTAACTACAACCACCAGCCTTGGTAGAAATGGAGTTAAAATAATATTTTTTGAATGTATTCTAGACACAAACAATACATCTGAAATTTTAATCTCTGGATGATTTTGCACAGAAACAATAGAAATGAAGCTAACTTCAAAGTATGAAAAGCATATAAAAATTTCACAGATATTAATGAAAAGTTATTCAACAAGGAAAAACATTTAGTTTGCAAGCTCAAATCAGGTAATATCAATTTAACTGCACCTATGTTTTCTTGACCTCTTTTCCATTATTTACAGCTATTTTGTGGAAAACAGTTCAACATAACATCAATCTACTGAGTTCTTACTATATGCAGAGCACTGTACTAAGTACTTAAAGTACAGTACAACAAGGAGTTTATAATAGTCAGCAGTATAAATTTGATTAATATATCACAAATTAACTGTCTTGCAGGCAGGATTGAGAAGGGATATATGTTTAATAGTTATTCAGTGGAGATTTTTCATAAATGATTAGAAGTTGTGTCTGGTTCACCTCACCCCATTACTAATAATAATTAGGGTATTCATTAAGGGCTTACTCTATACCAAACATTGCACTAAGGACTGGTAGATATAAGATCATTAGTTTGGGCACAGTCCCTGTCCCATATTGGGTTCATGGTCTAGGTAGTAATGACAATATGCATTCATGTTTAACTTATATACTTATATAGGCTTTGTGGTATTAGCCTTGTTCATGGAACCCAAACACTAACCCTAAGAAGACAACTAAGCAGCATCCTGTAAATGACTTTAAGTAAGCAGTCAGTCAGTCAGTATTTATGGTGTCCCAAGGAGAGTAATTGCTCTTGGATATGAAGAAGGAATGTATTTCAGGCCAGAGGCAGGACGTATGTGAGAGGTTGGTGGCGAGATAGACAAGATCGAGGTACAGTGAGAAGGTTAGCTTTGGAGGAGCAAAGTGTCAGGTTGGGTTGTAGTAGGAAAGTAGCAAGGTTAGGTAGGGGGAGACAAGGTGATTGAGTACTTTAAAGCCGATGATAAGGAGTTTCTGTTTGATACAGAGGTAGATGCACAACCCCTGGAGTCTCTTGAGGAATAAGGAAACATAGCCTGAACATTCTTGTAGAAAAATGATTTGGGAAGCAGAATTAAGTATGGACTGGACTGGGTAGAGACAGGAGGCAGGGAGCCTTGAGCAAGTCATTTAATTTCTCTTTGCTTCAGTTACCTAATCTGTAAAATGAGGATAAGAGTGTGAGCCCCATGTGGCACAGGGACTCTGTCCAACCCAATTAACTTGTATCTATCTCAGTGCTTAAAATGGTGCTTGACACTTAAAAAGCACTTAAGTACCATTATTATTATCATTATTATTTTTATTATCATTATTATATACAGTGAGGGAAAGTCAGGGGAAGAACAGAGTTTGGGTGGGAAGATAAGGAGTTCTGTTTTAGACAGTTAAGCCTGAGGTGATGGGAGGACATCCAAGTGCAGATGTTTTGAAGGAAGATGAAAATGTGAAAATGCAGAGAGGAAGAGAGATCAGGGCTGGAGATGTAATAGCAGGGATAAAATATTCTGGAAATCTGGACATGATTGGTCCACTAATGTTATAATGGGAGGGGATTACAGCTTCTCATTCAATTACAACTGATCAGTCACTATTAAATACTACAGATTGTTTTATTTATTTTCATAATATCTGGTTTAAAAGGGTGTAATAATCTCCTATATCTTTATTGCCTGGTATAGTGGCTGCTAAAATTCAAAATATTCACATAGAAAGTGTCTTGAGATGGTTTCCGCTTTCTCTTAATTTATGTTTAATTTAAAGGCAGTAATGGTACTTCCTAAATGTTTTATGTCCAGGATGTTTCAAGGTCAGAGAAAAGCTGATAATAGGTTACTAAAACACTGATTGAAGATTAGTAAATACAAAGGGAAAAACTGTAAAATTTAAAATGTAAATGTGTAATGATTTTATGCAAGCTTGGTAGCCCTTTGACTAAATGCATGCAATCATTTCATATTTTAAATTTTGCATGATGACAGAAAAGGAGAGAAATTAAAGGAAAAAGGTTTTGAACTTCATTATGCATGCAGTAGAATTGTAGGTAACTTCTCACAGTACAATAATAATTAACTATGGTTAGGGACACCCTGAAGAGAGCAATTAACCTGAAATGAATTAGGCACTTTAAAATATACTTTTAATGCCCTTATTTATTATTTATACTGAAGATTAATAGGTCATTTGCCATTTAAATTAATGTGTAGTCCCCAGAAGAAAGGTGGCAGCTATCGTAATAATAGGTAAATGCAACATCCTTAGAGAACAGATTAAAGATAAGGTGGTTACTAGAGGGCATATTCATTAACTGCTTACACTTCCAAATAGTCTTTAATGGCAGTTTTGAAGAGCATTTTCAAATTCAACAGGTTCTCCTCTCATAGATTTATAGTTTCCAAGTGCTAAAAAAAATCAATCCATGAGGGGTCAGGATGGCATGAATTAATGGTACTAAACAAATTCTGCATCTGCAAATGTTTCCAATCTAGTTTAATGAAAAATATACCAAAACGTACCAAAAATCTATGTATACAGCCTTTACCATCTGCCAACTTTAATACAAGTACTCAAACATTGCATTCCCTCTACAGCCTTTTACATGGATCAACATTCTCAATTTGAATCTCAGCTTGTCAATGAAATGGTCCTGCTGTTATTCCCTAGTAAAGGAAATAGGTGTCTGGCTTCACACCCTGAACAGAGATGAGAGTGAAGAGGAACACTAGCCCTCTATGGGAGGGCTAGGAGCAGGATCAAGAAATGTCCCACCATCCCTCTTCCCTGGCTCTGCCTTCTTGTCTCTAGGCCAGCAATGATTCACCCCAGTGCCTAGTACAGTGCCTGGAATAAAGTGGCATTTAAAAAATTCCATTATTTTTATTATTATTATTATAAACTAAAGTGTTAATCTTTCAGGAAAATTCCCAGAATGCCATCATCCTGAGGCAAAACTCTTCCCCATATGCAGAAGAGATGTTCTATTTTCAAGGTATCCACTCAGGCACATGGGTTTCAGTAAGGGTTAGTATATTTTGGGCTATGACCCCCTGCAAGCATTTAGTCAAAGGGCTACCAAGGCTCTGCCTTCTTGTCTCTAGGCCAGCAATGATGTGGTTTGAAGCACTTAGACGATGGAGGAGATAATACGATATGGAGCAGGCATATTTAGTCATATTGAAGGACTTATCCAGATATAGGAGGTCATAGCCCAAAATATACTAACCCTTAGTGAAACCCATGTGCTTAAGTGGATACCTTGAAAATAGAACATCTCTTCTGCATATGGGGAAGAGTTTTGCCTCAGGATGATGGCATTCTGGGAATTTTCCTGAAAGATTAACTCTCTAGTTTATAATAATAATAATAGTAATAATAATAATAATGGAATTTTTTAAATGCTACTATGTGCCAGGCACTGTACTAAGCACTGGGGTGAATACAAGCAAATCAGGTTGGAAACATCATCATCAATCGTATTTATTGAGCGCTTACTATGTGCAGAGCACTGTACTAAGCGCTTGGGAAGTACAAATTGGCAACATACAGAGGCAGTCCCTACCCAACAGTGGGCTCACAGTCTAAAAGGGGAAGACAGAGAACAAAACCAAACATACTAACAAAATAAAATAAATAGAATAGATATGTACAAGTAAAATAAATAAATAAATAAATAGAGTAATAAATATGTACAAACATATATACATATGTACAGGTGCTGTGGGGAAGAGAAGGAGGTAAGAAGGGGGGGATGGAGTGGGGGGCGAGGGGGAGAGAAAGGAAGGGGCTCAGTCTGGGAAGGCCTCCTGGAGGAGGTGAGCTCTCAATAGGGCCTTGAAGGGAGGAAGAGAGCTAGCTTGGCGGATGGGCAGAGGGAGGGCATTCCAGGCCCAGGGGCAGAGGTGATCAGAAACAGTCCTTTGTCCCACATGGGGCTCACAGTTTCAACCCCCATTTTACAGATTATGTAACTGAGGCCCCAAGAAGTGAAGTGATTTTCCCAAGGGCACGCAGCAGACAAGTAGTGGAGCCGGGATTAGAACCCATGATCTTCTGACTTCTAGGGCTGTGCTTTATCCACTATGCCATGATGCTTCCCCTTATGAAAGGTTTTGCTTGACTCTTACAAGTCAACTTGAGTCAGCTTGACTCAACAACTCTTAGTTGTTATTGTTTTTTATTTTTGTTACTTTTTTAAACTTTTCCCTCTTTTTTGCATTAAAATTGAAAAGACCCATCCTCCTTCCTACCCTTCTTCCTCCAACTTTAACTGTGGCCACTGATTATGGAGAAGAGGGTGCAGTGCTATCTGTTGCTGTCCAAGATTCAGAGATACTATGTTATGTGACTGAGATTGCACCTGTATTGCAAGGTGGTGAGCAGCTGGCACAGAGGGACTTGGTGAGAGTATACAAAATCCACTCAAGCTCATGACTTGCCAACGTACTAGGTTATAATTTATCTTTTTTTACTTTGTGACTGAGAGGTGCTTTCCCAAAGGTCTAGGAGCTAGAAAGCCTCACCTTATTTTCACGGACAGAGTGTGCACGTGAGTCCTTGTCAAAGGCAATAACATTCATGGCAAAATGAGACTTTGTGCTCAATATTAATTAAATTTTACAAGTTAAGCTCTGATTAACTCAGCCTTGAAGATAGGTTAAAATAAATCTATCAGTTGAAAAAATGTCTAGAAGGGAAAATTTCCCCATCCCGCCCTATCCTTAGGATATTATGACAATACATCTAATAATGGTAAGTACCAGGAGTATTTTGGATTAGTCCTAAAGCCACATAGCTGTCACCTGTTTTATTTGCATGACTAATTCAATATTTTTTCAACCAACACTTGTGCTCCTTCTGGTTTAACTGCTAGAAGATCTGCTCACACGTATTTTATATACTCTCCTTTAAAATGTCCTTATTTAAAGAACTTTCTACATAGTGTTATTGGTATTGCTATTGTTACTCTAGTTTACTAAGTTTGAGTAAAGGTACTCAACTGTCATTTACTCCACATAATCAGTCACAATGTGCTGCTATGTTTCTTGTTTTGTGAAAAATGTCACCTTTATAGGAATATGGCATTATTTGTGAAGCATTCCATATGGTACATTAATACTGCATTGCATACCCAATGGGGCAAAACCCTTGTTTGCTTTTTTGCTTTATGTTTTGAAGGCTTCTGTACATATTTCTATTCAAGCACACTGTTCATCTAGTTTTCTTCAAAAAATGCAAACAGTTTCACTTCATCATATGTAGTGATCCTACTAAATTGTGCTTTATGACTTGCCTTTTTCAGCAGATGTCAAAAGGTAAAATCATGGGCTCTTTCTTCCTTGCCTCTGCCCAGGGATGCTTATCTTTGAAGTCAACTGGAGTTCCTCTCTTAGAGCAACAATGAGGGGCTTAGACCAGGATTAAAAGATCAGTTGAAAGAGTAAAAGGAATCAGATAAATGAGGGTCAGAAATACAATAAGAATGAATATAAATCTATATGTTCCACCAATAATTTATATTTTTTCTGAAATTACTGTATTTTTAAACAATTGTAAATGAACAAAACAGGGAGAGGAATGACGCTACTCTGACAAGGTTGAAGCACACATATCACAAGAAATAATGTTTCTATAAACATATTTAATGTTAATTTATTTTGCAACACTTGGTAGTCATGTAACAAGCATCCAGTGAACCATTCAAATTTCAGGTATTCTTCCCACATAAAACTGAACATTCTTACTGTCATGCTGTCAGATAAAGACACATTCAAATTAAATACTCCAGTTCGAGCTTTAATATAGGAATGCAAACTGATCTAACCTGCCACTTTTCTGGAAATAATCATTTCAGCTTGTCGAAAATGTTTAAAAGATCCTAGGTATTTACATTATTCAAAAATAAGAAAGCAAAGGAATAGAAATGATAGTAAGACCTGTATTCAAGAATTAAATATATCAGAATAGAAAGTCAAATAAAGGGAATCTATGTCTGCCCAACTTTGCTCTGAAACTTTTTGTTGCAGCAGGTATATTCCATTAACTGGGTAAAGGATTTCCATTTAGGAGGATAACAACAATTTTCGATAAATCGATTAACTAAAGATCATTTAATAAGCACCTACTGTGTACTTAATCTGTATACTGTGTACTGTGTATGAGAAGCAGCGTGGCTCAGTGGAAAGAGTCCGGGCTTTGGAGTCAGAGGTCATGGGTTCGAATCCCTGATCCGCCACATGTCTGCTGCGTGACCTTGGGCAAGTCACTTAACTTCTCTGAGCCTCAGTTACTTCATCTGTAAAAGGAGGATTAAGACTGTGAGCCCCACGTGGGACAACCTGATCACCTTGTATCCCCCCAGCGCTTAGAACAGTGCTTTGCACATAATAAGCACTTAACAAATGCTATTATTATTATTATTATTATTATTATTATTATTATTATTATTATTATTATTATTATTACTACTACTTACCCTCTCAGGGTCTCTCCTGGAGAGTTTTCAGTACTCTACCCATCTTGACTACTGAAGGGAGAGTCAAGCAGAGGCATACCATTCCATTCCAAGCTTGGGCAGTGGCCAGTGAGTGGAAGGTAATCTGCTACAAGTCAAAACTCATCTGGGATGGGCAGCAGCAGCATGGGGGAAAGTCAAAGGCAGAGACTCATTTACTGCATGGAAGGAGGCAATGGTAAACCACTTTCAGATTTTTACCAAGAAAACTATGGCTACACTACCAGAACAATTGCAAAAGGAAGTTGGGTGTTCTGGAAGAGATGTGTCCATGGCATCGCTATGGGTTGAACACGACTTGACAGTATAAGACAACAACAACTGTGTACTTCCATCCCCTAAGTATTTAGGCACTGGCCAGCATTTCTGTACATATCCGTCTGTCCAGTTGCTTCTCTTTTCTGTAATGACTGTATTCCCTATGACACTGTAAGCTTCTGGAGAGCATAGTCTGTTTCTATCACTGTAGCACTTACTACTGTGCTTAAATTGATGGATTGATGAATTACAGAACATTAATTAAGTGCTTGGGAGAGTATAGTAGATTAGTATGCATGAAGATGTCAAGGAGCATACAGTCTAAACGGGAAGAAAGAGCCTTAAGTAAGTTAGAGATTGGTGGGAGTGAGGCAACATACATACAATGAGAAGCATTAACAATAAGGTTTTCCCTAACCGGATATTCAAAAGTAATGAAGGAGATGTGGAATTGCCAAGAATCTGAAAGAGAATTCTTTTCACTGCCCACAAGAAGCTACCTTATAATCCTTACTCAGGGATATTCTTTCCATGGCCACACATTGCATTGCACTTCATAACCCTTACTAGCTGCCTTGTAAATTTTGTTCTTGGCCACCGGGGAACAGGCAGTGAAAAATGATGTAGTAAAATGCATCTCCACAGTGGGATAAGAGTTTATGTGTATGACTTATACAAGGTGCTCTATCTCAACCATGTACATAATTGGGAGATTATCTTTTCATTCTCCACATTAGAGTATGAAGATACAGCATGCTTCTTTATTTACATCCACATGTGCTAAAACACACTGTAAACATAAATTAAATTTTAGTTCTATCAACTTATCTTTATATCTAAACATAAAGTTTCATGTTAAAAGTGCTCCGGATATCACACATTTTATTGACCACATGGGGCTATATTTCTATTTTGTTTTCTGCCAGATGGTGTTGAATTGTACTTGTGGCAATGTAAAAGGTTATTTTAGGCACTAATTTTGAATTTGGCTTAAGTCTATGTGAAACACACTATCCAGTGATCCTGCCTGGAGATAAGTATGGGATAGCTCTAAGCAAGCTTCGAGGGCAGGTTCAGAGAATTCAATTTTACTGCAAGCTTATCTCTGTCCTCTTCTTAGAATAAAATAGTATTTTTCTTTAGTGTCCCCTGCCTCGGAGAATTGGATTAAATATTAATACCACCAAGTTTGTTCAATGTTTAATACTTTAATCCTTATAGTATTTTCTCCAGTTAGAAAGTATATTTGATAAATAATGGAACCCAGGCCTAATGCCTAAACTGATTCTGAGAAGATATATTTCTACAGAAAACTCATGTTTTTTTTAAGATATTTATTAAACACTATGTTCCAGGCATTGTACTGAGCACTGGGATAGATACAAGCTAATCAAGTTGGACACTATCCATGTTTTACCCCATTTTACAGATAAGGAAATTGAGACATATCTATTTGTTGGGAACTTTCCTTTCAAAGTCTGACCTCCACATGCCTCTCACTGAGGATGGAACACTCAGGGAAAGGAGAATGCCTGATGAGATTCTAAATTTGGTTAAATTTCTAACCAAAGAACATAATAGAGTTTCACACATAGTGTGGGAAGTCTCAACAGGATTATTAAAATAACTGACAAACATGGGCACCAGGATAGTGGCAGCTATCAAATCAGCTATCCTACCCTCTATGGTGCTAAGTCAAGCATATTGACAAGGTCAATTTGGTGTAAATGAGTTTTTTACATAAAGTTCTTGTATTCAGTCTGTGATTTGCTGTAGTCCTGCCAACTTATTTATTTGGCACACTTAAAGGGAATGCGGTGGGATGAGAAGAGAGAGCACAAGTACTGATGATGCTCAAAACACCTACCACTTTTACTCAATTGTTTCCTACAGAACTTTAATGCTGACATCTTCTTGACAGGGCATGCATGCCTCCCCACTCATCCTATTGCCTATTCCTCTCCAAATCAAGAAGGGATTCCTTACAGTTCTCTCCTACTTCATCCCAGATGGTCTGATTTGCCTCTTTTGGGACATGCTACTCACTATGCATCCTCATCTGTCTTGCCACCACCCTCTTTCTTACATTCTCCCTTCTGCCAAGAATACCACCCACTATCATATTTGCCAGACAGCTGCTCTGACCATCATCAAATCCCTTCAGAAATCACATTTTCTCAGGGAGATTTCCCCGATTACTCTCTTATCACCCTTCCTTCTACTTCTATTTCAACACTTCCATATAACCTAATGTACTCAAACCACTCACTTCCATTGGCCTTAGGGATATGTCTTTATGATCTATTGTTTCTTCCGATGTGCATTTTTTTTTTTAGTGTCTGTTTCCCCCACTATATTGCAAGGTCCTTTAGGGGACAGATCATGTTAACCAACTCTATCGTTCTATTCCAAACACTTGATACAGTGCTAATAATAATATAATGAAAGCCATTGATAAATTGTTTTTACTGAAGTTTGTCCATTGTTTATGTCGTGAAATTTTATAAACCCCTAGAGGGCAGAGCACTGTCCTAATACTCAGGAGTATTCATAGAATAAAAATGGGCACTCTTTAGCCTCAAGGAATTTGTAATTTCCCAGTTCAATTTTCTGTCCAAATCAAAAAGCAGTCAAGCAAACAGGCAATCAAGAATGTTTACTGAGTGCCTACTATGATCATAGAACACACTAAGAACTTTGTAGAGTACTGTAGAATTACTAGAAACGTGATAATAATAATAAGAATAATAATGGTATTTGTTAAGTGCTTACTATGTGCCAGGCACTGTACCAAATGCTTGGCTGGATACAAGCAAAGCAGGTTGGTCAAAGTCCCTGCCCAGCTTGAAGCTTACTCTTAATCCCCATTTTCCAGATGAGGTAATTGAGGATGAGAGAAGTGAAGTGACCTTTCCAAGGTCACACAGCAGACAAGACAAGCAGTGTGGCTCAATGGAAAAGAGCACAGGCTTTGGGGTCAGAGGTCATGGGTTTAAATCCTAGCTCCACCAGTTGTCAGCTGTGTGACTTTGGGCAAGTCACTTAACTTCTCTGTGCCTCAGTTACCTCATCTGTAAAATGGGGATGAAGACTGTGAGCCCTCTGTGGGACAACCTGATCACCTTGTAACCTCCCCAGTGCTTAGAACAGTGCTTTGCACATAGTAAGTGCTTAATAAATGTCATCATCATTAAGTGGTGGAGCCGGGATTAGAACCTATGATCTTCTGTCTCCCAGGCCTGTACTCTATCCACTATGCCATGCTGCTTCCGCCCTCTAGAAATTTAAAGTCGGGGAGAAAAACACTAAAATAAATTGCAGTTAAGTGAGAAACAAAGTTGTCTTGTAGCACAAAAGTGCTAAAGTTTTTTGTTTGGTGAAATGGACATGAGAAATTAATCGGGGAAGGCTTCCTGGTCAAGATGTAGTAGGCTTTCAAATTTGGGGACATCAGTGTTCTGCTAGATTTTTAGTGGAAAGGAATTTCAATTAGCAAGAAGAGTGTGAGCAAGAGTTCAGAGGTTTGTGTGACAAATGAGGTAGAGAAGTAAGTTGGCTTGAGAGGAAAGAAACTTAGTGGGATAAGAAAGTAGGAAGTACTTTGAACAATGTTAATTGATTGCATTAAAGTCAATGTTCAAGAGGTTCTGCTTGAGGTGCAGAAGAATGGGCAATAAAATAACCATGGTATTTGTTAAGTGCTTATTATAGTCCAGGCACTGTACTAAGTAATTGGGTGGATACAAGCAAATCAGGTTGGACATAGTCCCTGTCCCGCATGAGCTTCTCCAAATTTTAATCCCCGTTTTACCAAAAGATGAAAGAGAGGTCAGAACAAGAGATGAAAGATCTTTTTGCCAAGAGAGACAAGCACTGTAGGAAACAAAGCAGTTTAGAAGATTGGGGACCAATACTGGGGCTTCACAGTTGGAGAAGTTATAATTGTTAGGTACAGCAATGACTAGTATTGATGAAATTCAGTGTGTTTTCAAGTTGGTGAGTAGGTGAGGTAGACTGTAGGGGAGTTTGGTGGAGTTGAAGAGTAAACAGGAAAATGGCAGCTGGAAAGTACTGAGCAACATCCACACACATAGATGTTGAAATTCAGTTTAAAGAAGTAAAGGAAGAGAACGATGGTCAGGATGACATTGGAATTACTCAGAGAGTTGGGGGTGAATCTAATGGTTTATAGCCACTAGTAATTGTAGTAGATGGTAGAAGCAGGTGATATTAGCTATAAAGGAAAAGAAGGTGAAGGATGAAGGGGATAATAATAGTAATAATAATAATAATGACATTTGTTGAGCACTTACTATGTGCAAAGCACTGTTCTAACCGATGTGAAGGTGGCATTGTGGGTCAAGGAGTGGATCAATTATTTCTCCCTTTCTAGTGAGTTGGAGGAAGTGGAAAAGATGACTGACAGAATGAGGGACTCAGCAGTGACTGAATCAGGAACAGGTAGACACTGAAGAAGAGTTGGCCCATGAGGAATAGAGTTGTGTTTTAGAGGATTAAGAGTTTGGTGTTATTGGGGTAACAATAATCATACAAAATTGAAGTTCTAAACAGTTGCTCTGTTGGCCAATATTCATTAGGCATGTCTATTTTCTCAACAACTTGAGCAGTCAGGGCAAAATTTTCAACAATGAACTCCTGGAATGTGGTCAAGCAGAGAACAGAGGTTTTAAGATACAGCAGCAGCATGGTGTCCAGTCATTATAGGAGCAGAGTGAAGACAACTATAGGAGAAGGCATAGGGGTGCAGCAATAATTGAGGCTCTGGGAAGAGCAGAAAACTTAGAAGCAAATTCAATGGGAAGTGCTGGAAGTGGTGATCTGAAAACCATGAAAAGAACAATAATAGCATAAATATATTGTGGAAAGAAGTTGGTAAAACATGTTTAATTTTAGACATGACCAAACAAATTGATAGATCTGCCATCAATGAGATCATCATCATTCATTCATTCAGTCATATTTATTTAGTGTTTACTATGTGCAGAGCGCTGTACTAAATGCTTGGGAAGTAGAAGTCGGCAACACATAGAGACGGTCCCTACCCAACAACAGGCTCACAGACTAGAAGGGAAAGACAGACAACAAAACAAAACAATGCCAATTTGAAATGGGTGTGACTAGCTATATATGAATGTTTAGGCATATTATCTAGTAAACCTGGAACTAGATAGTAATTACATTTGCCAAAAGACCAAACATGTACTTTTGATTTGAATGGCTTGAATCACAGCTTAGGAAATTGAACTTCAATCTCTGTTATGCAGGATTCTAAAGCAAAAAGATTAGTTATCATAATATCAAATGCAGATGGTAATAATAAGAATCTAAGTGATTTGTTTTAACTGTTAGAGATTAAAGAGATTTGTTTGAGTTTAACAGGGTTAAGATGGTGGGATGTTCAGTTTACAATTGCTTTTCATCACACTTGTGTAACAAAATATTTCATAATGCCGGTGTAATATCTTTTGAAACTGATCCAATGATTCCCACCTGCTGGGCTTAATTTCAGAATCTCATATTATCATGAAATAAATAAAATTATCTGCACTTTTAGTTGATCATCATTCTGCCCCAATTTACAGGCAGACTCAACAGTCCAATGAGAAAAGTGCCTTAAGCTTTCTGGAATTTCATATCTCTGAACTCTGCTGCAAGTCACTTTTGCAACAATCATTAGAGATATAAACTTTTGAAAGACTAAGAGCATATTATGTAATTTCATTCCCTAGTCTTGTTAGGAATGGGACAAAGAAGGAGCAAGTATGCAAAAGAAAGTGGTTTCTTCTTTTTAAGAGAAAAGAAGGCTTATGATTTAATTTGAAAATACAGAAAAACGTTGATTTTCCTGTGAATTGGAACTAAATCTGCTCAAGGTTAAAGTAAAAGTTAAATCTATCTAGATTTAATCTATTAATTTATCTAGAAAATAATCTATTACCATCAGCTGGAGAAGGACCATATTAGAAAAAAAAAATGAGAAACTAAGTGGAATAGAAGTGGTTTTTACTATGTGATAAGGAGTAAGTGTCATTAAGTTATTTAGTTAATGGATGTATAATACACATAAATAGAAAAGGAAGAACAAAGATTTTTAAGATAGTGATGTATCTTCCCATCACGATATATATTAGTAGGGCGCTGATTGAAGACAACTGCAGCAAAATGTACAGCGTGCAGCAACTATCAAGGCTTTGAAAAAAGTAGAAAACTAAATCATTTTCCAGGTGAGTAGGATTTTTCTGTAGACTCAGAAAAGTAATCTTCTAGGTAAAATTACCTATTGATGCCTATAAGCTTCATCTGAGTGTCTGAAAGTCATGTATCCCTTGCTGAATTTGTCCAGTCAAAAAGCCTTTTTGCTGTGAGCAAAAATAAAATATACGCAATCTCCAAGAAGCAGAGGAGCAAGAAAATAAAGTGGTGACTCCAAAGATAGGAATTTCTGTATAAAAGGTATTCTAAGCAAAGAAGGATCTGTGATTAAAGGTTTAAATAACAGAATATAATTGTTTTTCATGTTATCTTGGAAGCATGCTTCACAATTTTGGTAAGCTCTATGAACTTCCCATTTAAAAATGATCCAGGATAGTCTTGATTCCGATAATTAGTTCAATGATGCATATTTTGAGTATGTCATTTTGATTGTATGGATACCTGCCAAGAGACTTTGATAAATGAGCAGTTATCTTGATTATTTAGGGAAGAAATTTCTCCATTGAAACAAGGGATTTTTTTTTACCCTGTCATTGACAAGAATTGATCTGGAAAGGCCTCAGATTCTTGTAGTTGGGTAAGACATTCACTCTTGTTGCCAAAAGCACAGAAAATCTGACATCTCTGTTTTTAAGCAATGTCAGTTGTTCATCCAAAAGATAAAACAAAAATGAAAAGAAACATCTGCTCTATGCCTGATTTTTCTTTTCTTTTTACATTAATCTAGCAAATCTTTGGCAAGCAGCTTCTTTCACTCTGAGACACAAAAATTACAAAAGAGAGAGGAAATGAGGTGGATAACTTTATTGAAAAGTCACTTTGAAAGTAAATATAATCAACTGGAAAGGGACCAACTAAGAAAATGGTAAGGTAAATGGATAAAAGGTGATGTGCTATACAATAAGGAGTAACAACAGTGACAAACATTGTTTATACTTTTTAATGATTTCTTCTTAGTCAATGACTGTTGCCAAGTAGCAAAAAGAATAGGTTTGGCCTCCAGGCATAATTAAAGCTTTAAGCTGTCAGCACAAATTCAAATGAAGATTTGGTAATTGTCTGGTTATTTTGATCCATGTTATTCAACAAAACCCCCAATTTCATGCTGTGTAGACATTTACTCTTTGCCAGACTTCTCTAAATATCTAGTTCTGCCTGTCTGACTCTGTCCAACCTGTACTTCCCATTATTTGCACAATCTCTCATGCTACCTGTCATTAGGTTAGGTCTCCAGAGCTATGTAAATGTATATACATCTAATCCTACAGTCAGTTTAGTGCCTTTCCCCAGTGTTTAGTATAATCCTCAACATAAATCATAAGGTTCTTAATGAATGCACTGTCATCCTCCTCCTGTTCTTTTCCTCCTCTTCACCATGATCATCAGAGAATAAGGCAAAGAATCTACAAGTTCATGTGTGAAATCATGGTAGCTTAATAAACAGGCTATCAGTAATTCACCAACTCTGAAATTATTCTATCAGACCATTCATTCAATTCAATCATATTCATTGAGCGCTTACTGTGTGCAGAGTACTGTACTAAGCACTTGGAAAGTACAATTCAGCAACAACAAATAGAGACAATCCCTGCCCACAGTGAGCTCACAATCTAGAAGAGGGCAGACAGGCAGCAAAATAAGTAAACAGCCAACAATAGCATCAATATAAATAAATAGAATTATATATACTTCATTACAAAAATTAATATAATTATAAATATGTGCATATATACACATAAATGCTGTGGGGTGGGGAGGGGGGGGTAGAGTAGAGGGAGTGAGTGGGGGCAATGGGGAGGAGAGGAGGCATACAGGAAAAGGGGGGCTTAGTCTGGGAAGGCCTCTTGGAGGAGGTGAGCCTTCAGTACAGCTTTGAAAGTGTGATTGGTGGATTTGAGGAGGGGGGTTACTCCAGTCCAGAGGTAGGATGTAGGACAGGAGTTGACAGCGGGACAGACAACAACAAGGTACAGTGAGAAGGTTAGCACAAGAGGAGCATAATGTGTGTGCTGGACTGTAGAAGATGGTAAGGGAGGAGGGGCAAGGTGATGGAGAGCTTTGAAGCCTATAGCGAGGAGTTTGTGCTGGATAAGGAAGTTGATAGGTAACTATTGGAGATAAGAGGGTGGTGACATGCCCAGAACGTTTCTGTAAAAAGATAATCCGGGCAGGAGAGTGAAGTATAGACTGAAGTGGGGAGAGACAGGAGGTTGGGAGATCAGAAAGGAGGTTGATGCAGTAATCCAGTCAGGTTATGATGAGTGATTGTGCTAACATGGTAGCAGTTTGTATGGAAAGGAAAGAGTGGTTCTTGGCGATGTTATGGTGATGTTGCGATGTTATAACCACAACCTCCTCACCTGCTCTCTTTCCTATAATGCACCCCCTGCAAATAGGTCCTATTCCCCCATAGAGACCTCCATTCTTTTGACATCCTACAATACAATACAGACATCCTACCACATTTGGTATAATAATAATTACGGTATTTGTTAAGTGCTTACTATGTGCCAAGCACTGTTCTAAGTCCTGGGGTAGATACAAGGTAATCAGATTGTCCCACGTGGGGCTCAGAGTCTTAATCCCCATTTGACAGATGAGGTAACTGAGGTGAAGAGAAGTTAAGTGGCCTGCCCAAAGTCACATAGCAGACAAGTGGCAGAGCCAGGATTAGAACCCACATTTTCTGGCTCACAAGCTCATGCTCTTTCCACTAAATCATGTTGCTTCTCAGCATACCCAAATCATATCCAAACTACCTTCTCTTGGCATATATCAGTGCAGTCAACACCATGCTTTTCACTGAGCTCAATTCTCATCTCTGCTGTCCCTCTACCAATTTCATGCAATCAACCTGCAAGCCTGGATCACCCCCACAATACACTTTCTCCATTCCTGTGGCCAAGCTTTGTAGTACTGTTGGCAAAAATTTCAGACATCTTTCTGACCTTGAACATCTTAAATTCATTCTTACCTGCTTCAATTAAGCCTTCTCAACTGCCTGACAACAATGCTTCTTCTTCTTAATTCACTCCCATACTCACTGCTTCTGCCAGATGTTCCAGACATTTGACTCCCTCCTCAAACTTTGTGTCCCCCAGTCTCCACCATTTCTTTTCCCTAAGGACCTGGTCTCATACTTCATCAACAAAATTGCAACCATTAGGTGTGATCTACTTAAAATATCCCCTGCTCTCCTCCAATCCCCCTTCTCTTCCAACCTCTTCAACTCTCCCTCTATTCCCTGCAGCAATTCAAGAAGGGATCTCTCACCTCCTCTCTAAATCTACTCTTTCCACCTGTTCTTTTGATCCATCACTTCATACCTTTTAAAAACTCTCACCCCTTCCCTTCTATCTCCTTGAACACCATATTCAACCATTCACTATCCAACAGCTTCTTCCCCGCTGCCTTCAGACATGCTTAGGTACTCCTTATCCTATAAAAACCCTTCTGTTGACCCTACAACTCCCTCCAGTTATTATCCCATCTCCCTCCTACCATTTATCTCCAAACATCTTGAGAGAGTTGTTTACACCTGCTGTCTCCACTTCCTCTAATTCTGTCCTAGAACCCCTGCAATCTGGCTTCTGATCCCTTCACTCCAAGGAAACAGCCTTCTCTGAAGGAACCAATTACTTTCTTGCCAAATCTGATGGCTTATAATAATAATGATAATAATTATAACTGTGGTATTTATTAGCAATAATAATTAGCAAGTGCTTGCTTGCTATTCTGTTGTAATACTATACTGTTCTAAGCGCTCGGACAGATATGAGGTAATCAGGTTGGACATAGTCCCTGTAACCCATGGGTCTCACAGTCCTAACCCCCATTTTACAGGGGAGGAAACTGAGGCACAGAGAAGTTAAGTGACTTGCCCAAGGTCTCACAGTAGATGAGTGACAGGGCTGGGATTAGAACCCACTTCCTTTGATTCCCAGGCCCATGCTATTTCCACTGGTGACGCTGCTTCTTCTTAGACCTCTCGGCTGCCTCTGACAATGTTGATCACCCCCATCTCCTTGAAACTTTATCCAGTTTTTGTGTATGTAGGTGTCAGCCTCAGCAAGAACATTGTATTGAAGAGGAAAATTTAGAGTTGACCAGAGAAAAGTGAACTGAGAGCTCACCACACATCCTGGGGGGCCCAACATTCATTCATTGACTCAATCGTATTTATTGAGCACTTACTGTGTGCAGAGCACTGTACTAAGCGCTTGGGAAGTACAAGTTGGCAACATATACAGACGGTCCCTACCCAACAACAGGCTCACAGTCTAGAAGGGGGAGACAGACAACGAAACAAAACATGTGGACAGGTGTCAAGTCATCAGAACAAATAGAATTAAAGCTAAATGCACATCATTAACAAAATAAATAGAATAGTAAATATGTACAAGTAAAATAGAGTAATGAATCTGTACAAACATATTTACAGGTGCTGTGGGGAGGGAAAGGAGGTAGGGCGGGGGGATGGGGAGGAGGAGGGGAAAAAGGGGGCTCAGTCTGGGAAGGCCTCTTGGAGGAGGTGAGCTCTCAGTAGGGCTTTGAAGGGAGGAAGAGAGCTAACTTGGCATTCCAGGCAAGGGGGAGGACATGGGCTGGGGGTCGACGGCGGGACAGGTGAGAACGAGGTACAGTGAGGAGGGTAGCAGCAGAGGAGCAGAGGGTGTGGGCTGGGCTGTAGAAAGAGAGAAGGGAGGTGAGGTAGGAGGGGGCGAGGTAATGGAGAGCCTTGAAGCCAAGTGAGAAGTTTTTGCCTGATGCATAGGTTGACAGGCAGCCACTGGAGATTTGTGAGGAGGGAAGTAACATGCCCAGAGCATTTCTGCACAAAAATGATCCGGGCAGCAGTGTGAAGTATAGGCTGAAGTGGGGAGAGAAAGGAGGATGGGAGATCAGAGAGGAGGCTGATGCAGTAATCCAGTCGGGATAAGATGAGAGATTGAACCAGCAAAGCAGTGGTTTGGATGGAGATGAAACAGTGGATCTTGGCAATGTTGTGGAGGTGAGACCAGCAGGTTTTGGTGATGGATTGGATGTGAGAGATGAATGAAAGAGCGGAATCGAGGATAACACCAAGGTTGCAGGCTTGTGAAGTGGGAAGGATGGTAGAGAAGCAGCATGGCTCAGTGGAAATAGCATGGGCTTTGGAGTCAGAGGTTATGGGTTCAAATACCAGTTCTGCCAATTGTCAGCTGTGTGACTTTGGGCAAGTCACTTAACTTATCTGTGCCTCAGTTACCTCATCTGTAAAATGGGTATTAAGACCGTGAGCCCCCCGTGGCACAACCTGATCATCTTCTAACCTCCCCAGCACTTAGAACAGTGCTTGGCACATAGTAAGTGCTTAATAAATGTCATCATTATTATTATTATTAGTGCTGTCTACAGTGATGGCATAAGTTTATATAACACAAGTTTACATAACACTTTAATATGTGGCCTTATATAAAGGACCTTAACAGCCCTGGAGACAGTCAAATGGGCCCAGAGTGGAAGAGATGTTTATCAGTTAGTAAGATTTGCCTCAAGTTAGCAGAGTGATAAACCTTGGAGGCCCAGTGCACATGCATGTTTGACAGTAAAATGATATATAAGATCACTGAAAGATCTAGTAAGCTGAGCCTCATCCTTGGGTACAGAAATGTTGTAGTTGATGGCAGGCAACCCAAAACCAGAGTGAGATAAGGAGGTCTGCTTGAGAAACCAGGGCTCAGTTTCTTGGTGGGTTTCAATTTGGCCTCTCACACTTCGTTCTATGCTACATCTACCCCCACTTCCTTGGAGAACTCATTTACTCCCAGGGTTTCAACTACCACCTTTATGCAAATCTACATCTTCAGCCTCAATTTCTATCCTTCCCTTTAATCTCGCACTTTCTCCTCCCTTCAGGATATCTCTACTCAGATATCGCCCCAATACCTCAAACTAAACATGTCCAAAACTGAATTCCTTATCTTCCTATCCAAAGTCTCCTTGCCCTGTATTTCCCATCACCATTGGTAATGCAACTATCTTCCCAATTTCACAATGCCTTAACCTTGGCATTGTCTTTGACTCATTTCTTTCAATCCAATCAAATCCTATTTATTTTACCTTCTCAAGACTGCTAAACTCTGCCCTTTGCTCTACATCAAAACTGCTGCCATGAAAATCCAAACACTTATCTTATCCTGCCTTGATTACTCAATCTCCTTTAGACTGTAAGCTCGTTGTGGCCGGTGAATATGTCTGTTTATTGTTATAGTGTATTCTGCCAAGCACTTAGTACAGTGCTCAGCACACAGTTTGCACTCAATAAATACAACTGACAGACTGACTGATCCAAACACTTAACCTACCATGCCTTGACTGAATCTGTCTCCTTGACAACCTCCTGTCGGTTCCCACTCCAGTCCATTCTTTAACCTGCTGCATGGATTATTTTTTTAAATAATGTTTAGTCCATGCCTTCTCATTCTTCAAGAACCTCCAATGGCAGCCCATCCACCTCCACTTCAAACAGAAACTCCTTACCATGGGCTTTAAAGCAGTCAACCAACTCTCCTTATGCCACCTCATATCACTTATCTCCTACTACAATCCAGCCTGCACACTCCACTCCTCCAGCGCCAGCTTATTCATTATGCCCTGGTCATATCCATCTTGCCACAAAACTCCTTCTTACATCCTTCCCATATCTGGAACTCCTTCTCCCTCCTTTTCCCCTCCCCACCTTCAAAGCACTATTAAGGGCACATTTCCCTTAATAAGAGGCCTTGCCCACCTTCTTTTTCCCAGCTTGAGCTCCCTGATCCGTTGTCTTTGCACTTGGATCTGTGACCTTTGAGTATTTGGTATTCACCATCATCCTCAACTCCACAACATTTATATACATAAATTTATGTTATACATTTTAAATTACTTATTTATTAATATTAATGCCTCTCTTCACTGCTAGACTGTAATCTCATTCTGGGTAAGAAACATGACTGCTTTGTCTTTTGTACTGTTCTCTCCCAAGCACAGTGGCTCACAATAAATACCACTGATTCACTGATTGGCTGAAATCAAAATAAGGGGGTAAACCACCAACCTGGAAATAGAAGTTAGGTGAAACAAGGAATACTGCAGTACACTATCTAAATGACTTAGTGCCTTAAAATTACTTGACTTCCAATTTCTACTATAATTTAATAATTAATGTTTACAGATTATATAACGATCTGTTTAATTCAAAGGGAAAGAAATAGAAATAATAAGATCATAAAGTAAGCTTTTCTTCTTGATAAAGCTAGTTTAGAAATTGCCATTATATTTTTATAGCATACAAATCAAGTGTTTTCAAGAGGTATATTTCTAGATAGGAGTAACGTAGGCAGAATGGTGAGGTAACGATCTGTGTATTAAAGAAACAAAAATCCTTGTTTTTAAGAGCAGACTATTGAAAGGCACAGTGACTCAATGCAATGGTGGGAAGCTCATTAAAATTCAATTTGTTCTTTTTGTTTTTACAACCGTTCTACCTCAGTTCATTTCAGCTTCTCAAGTCTTTTATGATGAACTGATATTTTGCCCAATACTTTATAAGAAAGGAAAGAAGGGTAAAGTTCTCAATCAGAAGCAAACACCCATCAGTAGCTTTTGGTTGAGTTATTTTTGCTATGGATATTTCATTTCTCTTAAAACATACATTGTGAATTTCTTTGAAACGATCTTGTTAACATGAATGCAACTGTACAGCTTATCTACATAGCAGTCAATTTACTATAAAATAGTTAACGGAACAGTGCTGTCACAAAAGTTGAATGGTGAACTCCATCACTCCCATGGCTTCAACTATCATATCTACACTGATGACACCCAAATCTACATCTCCACCCCTGTTTTCTCTCCCTCCCTCCAGGCTCGTATCTCCTCCTGCCTTCAGGACATCTCCATCTGGATGTCTGCCCGCCTTCTAAAACTCAAAATGTCCAAGACTGAACTCCTTATCTTCCCTCCCAAACCCTGTACTCTCCCTGACTTTCCCATCACAGTGGACGGCACTACCATCCTTCCTGACTCACAAGCCCGCAACCTTGGTGTCATCCTCGACTCCACTCTCTCATTCACCCACCCCACACATCCAATCCATCACCAAAACCTGCCAGTTTCACCTCCGCAACATCACCAGGATCCGCCCATTCCTCTTCATCCACACCGCTACCTTGCTGGTTCAATCTCTCATCCTATCCCGATTGGATTACTGCATCACCCTCTTCTCTGATCTCCAATCCTACTGTCTCTCCCTGCTTCAGTCTATACTTCACTCGGCTGTCCGGATTATTTTTGTACAGAAACACTCTGGGCATGTTACTCCCCTCCTCAAAAATTTCCAGTGGCTGCCTGTCAACCTATGAATCAAGCTAAAACTCCTCACTCTCGGCTTCAAGGCTCTCCATCACCTCGCCCCCTTCTACCTCACCTCCCTTCTCTCCTTCTACAGCCCAGCCCACACCCTCTGCTCCTCTGTCACTAACCTCCTCACTGTGCCTCGTTCTTGCCTGTCCCACTGTCGACCCTCGGCCCACGTCCTCCCCGTGGCCAGGAAGGCCCTCCCTCCACACATCTGCCAAGCTAGCTCTCTTCCTCCCTTCAAAGCCCTACTGAGAGCTCACCTCCTCCAGGAGGCCTTCCCAGACTGAGCCCCCTTTTTCTTCTCTTCCTTCCCATCCCCCCACCCTACCTCCTTTCCCTCCCCACAGCACTTGTATATATTTGTACAGATTTATTACTCTATTCATTTTACTTCTACATATTTACTATTCTATTTAGTTTGTTAATAATGTGCATTATAGCTATAATTCTATTTGTTCTGACAATTTTGACACCTTTCTACATGTTCTGTTTTGCTGTCTGTCTTCCCCTTCTGGACTGTGAGCCTGTTGTTGGGTAGGGACCGGCTCTATATGTTGCCAACTTGTACTTCCCAAGAGCTTAGTTCAGTGCTCTGCATACAGTAAGTGCTCAATAAATACAATTGAACGAATGTACAATTGTTTACACAGCATGTTTTTGATTGAGACTCATAGAAAACTAAGAGAATTAAGGATAATCGATCAACAATATGCATTGCATTGCAGTGCCAGAAGAATAATTCATACACATACAAAATGAGCCTTCCTTAGTATTGGCTTTTGCAAGAATGAAACATTTGTAGGAGCAAAAGCTTTATTAAGAAATATACTCATTATTAAGGATTATATCTAAGGCATTTATTAGAGTAGTAATCTATGAATCTAATGTCAAACTATTTGAATAAAAATTTTCTAACAATATTTAGGGAACAAAAAATGTTTGTGCCCTATTGTCCTTCACACACAGGTGAAGAAATAAGGTGGATGCAACTGGGAGACTTTCTTCCTCCAGCTTGTACTGAAATTGGGGAAGTGGAGAGGAAAGGGGAGAGGTGAAGGGGAAGAAGCAGCTGGCTTAATGGAAAAAGCGTGGGCCTGGACGTCAGGGGATCTGGGTTCTAATTCTGACTCTGCCAATTACCTACTGTGTGACTGTGGGCATGTCACTTCTCTGGCCCTATTTCCTTATATGTAATAAAGGAATTCAGTACTTGTTTTCCCTTTTACTGAGACTTGAACACAATGTGGTACAGGGACTGTGTTAAACCGATTAACTTGTATCTATCCCAGCACTTAGAACAGTTAAGAACAATGCTTGTCACATAGTGAACACTTAACAAATACGATAATTAAAAGCACCATAATCAATCAGTAATTTATCCAGACTTGTGCTTTAGGGCATCATGACAGTGTGCAGTGCTGGTTAGTGCTGTTCATGTTGTAGATAACTGCAATCATCTCTTATTTTCTTAAAATTCTCAGAGTATCCCTGTCTCCTTCTCACTTCCCAGCACCACTCACGTTTGCTCCCAGGAACTATTTTACACTTCCATTTTTGAGTCTTCCTGGAATCATTTTATTTCATGCCTTAAAACCCAAACTTTCCCAGCCTTCCCTCCACTACCTATTCTTAACCCACCCTTGCCAAGCTTCTTTTTATAAACTTTGTCTTACTACATACCCCTTCCTTTTTGTTTGGGTTCTTTGTATCCCTGCCTCCTGGGCCCACCAGCATCTTTGGGATTGAACAGAATTTGCTTCATAAGGAGTAAAACTGGCAGAATAATTGGTCATGAGAGAACATGGTAAAAGCAAACAAACAATAAAAGAAGCAAACCAGGCCATAAAATGTGAGGCTAAAAACACCTTGGTAAAAAAGGTAGCACTGCACTAAAAATTCTGGACCATGTACAGAAATACTGCTTGTGGGGTGGTAGATTAAAATTTAGTTGATAAATTGGGTTTAGGGCATGTGGCTTGGACACAAGCCTGATGTGAGCAGCGTGGCTTAGTGGAAACGGCCCGGGCTTAGGAGCCAGGGGATGTGAGTTCAAATCCCGGCTCTGCCACTTGTCTGCTGTGTGACCTTGGACAAGCCACTTCACTTCTCTGTGCCTCAGTGACTTCATCTGTAAAATGGGGATGAAGACTGCGAGCCCCATGTGGGACAACCCAATTACCTTGTATCTACTCTAGTGCTTAGAACAGTGCTTGGCACGTAGTAAGAACTTAAATACCATCATCAAAATCATCATCATGTCCACTGGGGGCTCAGTCTGTCACCAAATTCTATGATTTTGTCCATCAAAACAATTCTAGAATCCACCCGTTCCTCTCCATCAAAAATGCTACCATTCTGGTTCAGGCACTTATCATAGCCAACTTACACTACTGCATCAACCATCCTGACCTTGCTACCTTCATACCACTGCCTGCTCCCCACCCCTTAAAAACATCAAATAGTTGCCCATCCTTCTCTTTATCAAACAAAAACTCCTTACCACTAAAGCACACAATCAGCTTTTCCCCTCCTATCTTACCTCACTGATCTTCCACTACAACTCAACCAAAACACTTTTTTACTGTGAACTTTTTTCTGAGAAATAGGTTATACCTCTTAAGTACTTAATTGTGTAC
Source organism: Tachyglossus aculeatus (assembly GCF_015852505.1). Classification (NCBI taxonomy): domain Eukaryota; kingdom Metazoa; phylum Chordata; class Mammalia; order Monotremata; family Tachyglossidae; genus Tachyglossus; species Tachyglossus aculeatus. The sequence goes on from NC_052067.1 coordinate 119,156,279, forward strand.
TTAAGTAGGTTGTAGTTGATCTGTACCTCGATCATACCTTCCTCGCTGCTGACTCCTTGCTCATGATCTCCTACCTTACTGCTGCAACAGTCTCCTCTCTGAACTTCTCTGCTTCCTGTCTCTCTCCTCTCCAGGCCATATGCACTCTAAAAGCCCCTTCAGTCCATATCTCCCCACTCTTCAAAATCCTTGCACTGAATAGAAATTCCTTTCCATCAGCTTTAAAGGGTAGATCACCATTCTCTCCAGCTTCTAAGTCCTACTAGAATCATACCTTCAAGAGGCATCCCTTGACTAATCCCTCAATTCCTTACTCTATTCACCCTCCCTCTGCATCACCTCTGCACTTGTATCTTTATCCCTTAAGGACTTATCCCCAAAGCACTTATGTAAATACCCTTCTACTCTATCGTTTCTCTTATCTGTAATTTATTTTAATATCAGTCTTCCCAACTAGATTGCAAACTCCTATAAGGGAGGGATAATGTCTACCATGTCTATTGTAGTATACTGCCCCAAGTGCTCAGTACAGTTCTCTGCACATAGTAAGTACTCAAGAAATACCACTGATCGATTGATTGATTGGGAAGCTTAGCAGTGCCACCAGAGGTATTGGACCCAAGTGCTAGAGTTTCCAATGAGAAATTTGGTTCAGTTCCCTGGACTTTTCTAAGTAACCTGAGGCAGCTCTTTGCAAAGTCTTCATAGGAAACCTACCCAGCCAGGACAGTGTCCCCCAGAGGGTGTTATTAGTCTGGAACCTTTGAATTTCTCACACAGACTTGGAGGAGCCAACCAGCTGACAGAATGGCCTTGGAGGATTGTGTGCTTCCATGTTGCTGCCAGGAGTTGTGTGACACAAGTATTATATAATTCTTTCAATCCTTCTAAGGACAGCAGGAATGAGATTGAAAAAGGATGCAATCGGATGCTCCTTTCCTTCACATGTATATCTATATCTTCTGGATGCCTTCTAGAGAATTGAGATCATTAAATCATAATAGAACTAGTTGCTCTGTTCAGAAAAACTTTGCCCTAACCTATTTTCAAAGGTGCTGCAGAAAGGGTCTGCTAGAAAAGAAAGGAGTGGCTACTCTATAACCAGAGAATTGTCATAACACACAGCTTCTAGTACCAACTTTGACAACCGTAGTCAAATGCCCCCTTGGGCGCTGTGCACAAGAACAGCAGCCCCAGGCATCACTGCGACAACCAGACAACCTCTGAAAGGAAAGCATGGCCAGGAATGTGTCTAGGATAAACCATGGGGAGCAGAGCTACATAAATCTTCTTTCCTGCCTGCTGTAGTTCGACCTGCCCCCACAGAAAGGAAAAGATACAACTAGTCAAGATGGAGCCATGAAGATACCACTGTCTGTGGGCTATTATGGAAAGAAAGATATTGAAGTGCAGAGGTAGAAGTTGAGCCAACTTTTAATGTCTTAATCAAACTAAGAAAGGAAACCTAAAACCCATGTATTATACAATTTATGGAATATTATTTAGACAAATGAAACCTCAAATACCAAAGCTGTAATCAGAACACATTTGAGGATATTCTTGCACCCATTTAATAATAATAATAATAATAATAATAATAATAGCATTTATTAAGCACCTGCTATGTGCAAAGCACTGTTCTAAGTGCTGGGGGGATACAAAGTGATCAGGTTGTCCCACGGAGGGCTCACAGTCAATCCCCATTTTACAGATGAGGGAACTGAGGCACAGAGAAGTGAAGTGATTTGCCCAAAGTCACACAGCTGACAGTTGGCAGAGCCGGGATTTGAACCCATGACCACTGACTCCAAAGCCCGAGCTCTTTTCCACTGAGCCACGCTGCTTCTCATGCTGATTTAGTTTATATATATTGAAATTGTGCACAAATTTGGATATTTTCACTGGAAAAAACACCTTAATTTGTCTAATGTAGATACCACCAGTATAAAACCTTCACTATGACTATTCAAGATCAAATAACTACTTGCCTTCTAGTCTAATTTCTCATTCCCTCCTATCCCCACTTATCATATGGATAGCTAAACCACATAGTCACTATATTTATGTAAATGTTCCTTAAGATCTAGGAACTTTAAGTGGCACGAATCTTTAATATGAGTAAACATCTTCTCTAGAATTTCTGGCCAAATTATTATATGAAACAGATGACAGCTTAACTTAGTATCATCAATCCAACACCCACCTTTATCACTTACAAATTCTATTCCTGCTGTAACATATGAATATTGTGTTTCTTTAATAATTAATAAAAATAATTATGGTATTTGTTAAGTGCTTACTATGTGCAGAGGTTGGTAATGATAATAGCACTGTTAATATTAATGATAATCACAATCAATCATTTATATTAAGCTCTGGGGTAGATACTCAACCTTTCAGCTTCCTTCATTACTGTGGACAACCCCTTGTGTCTGAACAAGTCAGACACAGTCTCTATCCCAAATGGGACTCACAGTCTGAGTAGGAGAGGTAAGGAAACAGAGACACAGAGAAATTATGACTTGCCCATGGTCATACAGTAGCTATTTGGAGGCTCTGGGATTAGAGCCCAGGTCCTCTGGTTTATATGCCATGTTATTTCCACTAGGCAACACGGCTTCTCTATATGTTAATGCTAAGGAGTCTTTGCTTGATGCACAGTAATTTGGAAAAATCACTGGAGTTTTTTGAGGAGTGGAAATGTAAATCTTCTAGAAGATTCTGGTAATACTGCAACCTTGAGATCATAGCTCAGATATAGAAATTCTGAATTTGACAAAGGTTTAATTTTTAATTCCACATTTAATTTTAGATGATGTATTACTTGGCAATTCCAGAAGCTTCAGGATAAGAAGGTAGATTGACTATGCTCCCAGGTTGCTTTAACACATCATAATTTTTCTTTAAGCTGTCTTTTGCCATTCTCTTTCTTCTGTATTAACTACAAACTGGCACTTAAGCTTCAAAGTCTGTGATAACTTACCTCACTCAAAATTATGCTATATTTTCCAATTTCTTCATATTTGAACAATGAAATCGTTTATATTTATTCTCATTCATTGAGGTCATATACACCTAATACTGTGCTATTGATTAGGAAAAAAATGGATTTACACTGTTTCATTTTTATAAGGCAAGAATAGAGTGGGTTTAGATTTTTTTTTAGTGGATATGAATATTGATTTGACCCAGGTACTCTTAGTTATCATGATTGATAATATAGCCTCTTGTAGACAGCAAAGGAAAATGTTAGTCTATGAATAAGAATTCCATCAATTAAAGTAACCTATTTTCTAAATGACAAGGTCATCTTTCAACAACTCCTTGTTAAATTCAAATCAGAATTTGTAGCTTTCCTTGATGTCCTCCTTAAAGTCTTTCCAAATAATATATTTATGTTTAAAATAAAATGATAGTCTTGTGAGGTAAGCTTCTATTTAGATGACTTTGAGATTATAAGCTTAATTTATTTTCCCCAAAAATTCCATTTAGTAAAGACATATGAGGGTGAACAACATAGTTTTCTTGCTCACTATTGCAGAGCTTATAGATTTGTCATTGAGCAAACTATTCCGTTTGCACACAAGTGAATATGTTTAAGGAAAATCTTCTGGTTACAGCTGGCAGCTTGGTACAAATGAATTTGCATTGATGTGTCAACAGATCTGCCCAAAGGTCAAAGTGATCTTGCAATAATATTCTAAATCCTTGACTAAGCTTGAACAATCTTGTCCAAACTACTCCACCTGGGTCAATAAATTGCACTTAGAAGCTGAGTTAGCTCCATTTTGTGATAGGTTTGCATGAACTTATTTTTTTTCCCTGCGATTCTTCTATAAGCTTCAAGTATCCATCATAGTCATTAGAAGGTAACCATAACAACTATCTCCTCATAGATAGTTTAACAAGGATATTTGAAATTATTGTCAGTGTACAGCCTATTGAAAACCAAATTTTTAATACCCCTTTGTTATCATTTGGAGACAAAATGATTTACAATTTAACTGCCATATCAAGACTAAATTTAGTCGACTACAACATTGTTGGTAAAGGAACTGATGCAGCACTTGTAAACATCAGAGTTGAAGGAAAATAATAAAATAGTTCAAACTGATGGAGATGGCAAAGGCATTTTCTCAAGACTGAGGAAATAGCAGGTTCTCTCTTCAATTTAGTTTTGGGTAGACTTGTTTCTATCACTGTCACTTCGTGTAGCAAGGTCCAGTGATTCTTTATCTAAATCTCCCCAGAGGGCTTGAACTGTGCCAAGGCTTGCCCTTGAGGGCAACAATCACATCTAACTCTTTGGTACTTTCCAAAGCTCTTGTATAGTGGTCCACAGAGAGGAGTATGTGATACAGATTAGAACTGCAAAAAAGGATGTTTGATTGGATAAAAGGCATGCTGGGGCACCATATCTCTGATCATCCTTCATTCTGTTTAAGGAGTTGAATTATGACATGCTAATGAGTTGCATTCTTTGATTGATTCTTGCAGGTGGAATATGATTTATTTGGAACACCTGTCAATCACAAGATAGGTGACATCTGTTGCCCAGAGATAGGTTCAAGGATTGGCTCTGCGAGAGAGAGAGAGATGGAAGTCAATTAGCCACACAAAATTTATTCCAAGTGGTGAATTGAACTTTCCTTTTGGGTGGAATGTAATCATTTAATCATTTTTGGAGATGGCAAATTGAGTTTCCCTTACAGGAAGAGTTCATTTATGTGTTACTATCTTGTAGTAAAGCACCTAGCTCCCTCTCATGAGGAAGAATACACTTTCAGGAAGAATACACTTATGTGTTACTTTCATTTGGAGAAGCCCCTCGCTCCCAATTACGAGTGCTTCCTACTCAGGACAAGTTCACTTATGTATTATGCACACATGGCAACACCCCTAGCACCTGCCTGCAAACATTCAGCAAGACTATCAGCCATCCCATGGTTCCTCAACTTAGCACTGAATGTGCTCTGGGAAGGGGCCACATGCAAGCCGCTGCTGAAAGTACTGGCCCACCACCTAGGCTCTTGGAGGAGGCAGGTATTTATTATCTGACCTACAGGGCCATTCTGGGTTCCGGCTTCTGTACGTCTAGACTCTGTCCCTTCCCTCCTCCGCTTCCCTTATTTGGTCAGCACAGGGGTGAAGTACACCAACATCCTCTTTTGTAGCCTGGGATGTATAGCAGTTTAGGTCATGGGGTGGTGTAGTATGGTGTCTAGGGATTTTGGTTTCAGCAACCTGCCTGTGCTTCTGAGCCCCACCTTGCTAGCTCACTGAGTCACAGAAAGTTTTGACCTTGAGATGGCTGGTGCCCAGGTTCACCTCGGCACAGTAGAACAGGATAAATGCTCGGATCGGCATAGTGCCAGTTTTAGTGGAGAGCAAAGGGTGGATTTTAGCTATGTTGTGATGATATATTTGGCAGGTTTTGGTGACAGAGTATTGCTGTTGTGAAGTCAGGAAGAAATATGAGACTGCAGAGGAGAAAGATCAGGGCCAGTGATGTAACTTAAAGAATCCTCAGCATAGGAACTATGGTATATTAAGCATGAAAGTGAATAAGTTCTCCAAGAGAGTGGATTTAGATGGAGAAAAGAAGATGACCCAGAAGTAAGCCTTGAAAGACTCTCACAGTTAGAGAAAGTGCCTGAAAAAGAGATTGAGAATAAGTGGCCAGAGAGATAAGAGAACCAGGTGACATCGATGTCAGTGAAGCCAAGGTTAGAAAATGTTTCTAGGTGAGGAACAGTAAGAACATTCTTGCTGCAAGGCTGAGGATGGGGTGAATATCAAGTGCTTACAGGGTACAGATCCAAGTGCAAAAGCGATGCAGAAAAGAGAGGGAGTTGGGTAATGCGGGCTATTATTAGGGGAAGATCTTTTGGAGGAGGTGTGATTGTGGTATGAAATTTGAAGAAGAACAGAGCAGTGGATGGTCTTATGAAGGAGGAAGGAGTTCCAAGCCAGAGGGAGGATGAGGGCAAGGAGTGTCAGCAGAATAGAGTCAATTGAAGTACCAGTCCTGTGAGGGTCATGAAGAAACCTGACAAATTCAGTGAACAGAGGCTGAAAACATTCATTCATTCAATTGTATTTATTGAGCCCTTACTGTGTGCAAAGCACTGTACTAAGCTCTTGGGAAGTTTAAGCTGACAACATATAGAGACGGTCCCTACCCAACAACAAGCTCACAGTCTAGAAGGGGGAGACAGACAACAAAACATGTGGACAGGTGTCAAGTCCTGAGAACAAATAGAATTAAAGCTAAATGCACATCATTAGCAAAGTAAATAGAATAGTAAATATGTCCAAGTAAAATAGAGTAATAAATCTGTACAAACATATTTACAGGTGCTGTGGGGAGGGAAAGGAGGTATAGCAGGAGGATGGGGACGAGGAGAGAAAAAAGGGGGCTCAGTCTGGGAAGGTCTCTTGGAGGAGGTGAGCTCTCAGTAGGGCTTTGAAGGGAGGAAGAGAGCTAGCTTGGTGGATGGGCAGAGGGAGGGCATTCCAGGCCAGGGGGAGGACGTGGGCTGGGGGTCGATGGTGGGACAGATGAGAATGGGGTACAGTGAGAAGGTTAATGACAGAGGAGTGGAGGGTGCGGGCTGGGCTGTAGAAGGAGAGAAGGGAGGTGAGGTAGGAGGGGGCGAGGTGATGCAGAGCCTTGAAGCTGAGAGTGAGGAGTTTTTCCTTGATGCATAAGTTGACAGGCAGCCACTGGAGATTTTTGAGGAGGGGAGTAACATGCCCAGAGCATTTCTACACAAAGATAATCCAGGCAGCAGCATGAAGTATAGACTGAAGTGGGGAGAGACAGGAGGATGGGAGATCAGAGAGGAGGCTGATGCAGTAATCCAGTCGGGATAGGATGAGAGATTAAACCAGCAAGATAGTGGTTTGAATGGAGAGGAAAGGGCGGATCTTGGCGATGTTATGGAGGTGAGACCAGCAGGCTTTGGTAATGGATTGGATGTGAGGGGTGAACGAGAGAGTGGAGTCGAGGATGACACCAAGGTTGCAGGCTTGTGAGAGGGAAAGGATGGTAGTGCCGTCTACAATGATGGGAAAGTCAGGAAGAGGGCAGGGTTTGGGAGGGAAGATAAGAAGTTCAGTCTTGGACATATTGAGTTTTAGATGGCAGGCAGACATCCAGATGGAGATGTACTGAAGGCAGGAGGAAACCCAAGCCTGAAGGGAGGGAGAAAGAGCAGGGGCAGAGATGTAGATTTGGGTGTCATCAGAGAAGAGATGATAATTGAAGTTGTCGGAGTGAATGAGTTCACCAAGGGAGTGAGTGTAGATAGAGAACAGAAGGGGACCAAGAACTGATTCTTGAAGAACCCCTACAGTAAGGGGATGGGAGTGGGAGGAGCCCGCTAAGGAAACTGAGAATGAACGGCCGGAGAGATAAGCGAACCAGAAGAGGATGGAGTCTGTGAAGCCCAGGTTGGATAGCGTGTTGAGGAGAAGGGGGTGGTCCACAGTGCCGAAGGCAGCTGAGAGGTCGAGGAGGATTAGGATAGAGTGGGAGCCGTTGGATTTGGCAAGAAGGAGGTCATTGGTAACCTTTTCTCTAATCAAGGAGAGGAAAGGGCAGATTTTAGCGATGTTGTGAAGGTGGGACCGACAGGATTTGGTGATGGATTGAACATGTGGGTTGAATGAGAGAGTGGTGTCAAGCCCGCATCCTCTGCTCCTCTGCCACTAACCTCCTCACTGTGCTTCGTTCTCGCCTGTCCCGCCGTCGACCTCCGTCCCACATCATCCCCATGGCCTGGAATGCCCTCCCTCCCAACATCCTCCAAGCTAGCTCTCTTCCTCCCTTCAAGGCCCTACTGAGAGCTCACCTACTCCAGGAGGCCTTCCCAGACTGAGCCCCCTCCTTCCTCTCCCCCTCATCCCCCCTCCATCCCCCCCGTCTTACCTCCTTCCCTTCCCCCAGAACCTGTATGTTTATATATTTGTACATATTTATTACTCTATTTTACTTGTACATATCTACTCTATTTTATTTTGTTAATATGTTTGGTTTTGTTCTCTGTCTCCCCCTTCTAGACTGGGAGCCCACGGTACCGTCTCTGTATGTTGCCAACTTGTACTTCCCAAGCGCTTAGTACAGTGCTCTGCACACAGTAAGCGCTCAATAAATACGATTGATTGATTGATCTCCTCATCCAATTTTATGCCTGCCAAGCTGGTCTGAACACTGCTTTGTCTTGTTGTTTGGGATTGTGATTCACCAGGTATTGCAGTATATATTCCTGCTTTCCAGGTTTACTGATGCCCCCTTTCTTATTCCCATACAGCAACATCTTGAAGATCCTATAATTGTCCATTCGACTCTCATGATCTACCCAGAAGAGCTACATTGTTCTGATCATTTCTTCAAAACTTATAAGGTGACTGAGCTTGAGAACCTCATTTTTGGTTATAATGTCCCAACTGTGGTTTTCAGGTGACCTTTATGAAACTGCTGAAGAAGTCTTATGTGTCCTGTTTAGAAGACTTATGTATCATAGCCATATAAAAGGTTGGTTATCACAACAAATTTTAAAATTTCAACTTGGTTTGCAGCTTGATGCTCTTTCCTCTGCAATCTGTGAATCAATTAATCAATGATACCATTGAGCATTTATTGAGCATTTTTAATGGCATTTATTAAGTACTCACTATGTGCAAAGCACTGTTCTAAGTGCTGGGAAGGTTACAAGGTGATCAGGTTGTCCCTAAATTTCTTAGGACAGCCAGTTTGTTTGCAATTTCTATGACCCTGGACTGCTGATGGTCTCATATCTATCATCACATTCATCAATAGTATTTGATTAGCACCTATTTTTTGCCAAGTGCTGTAGAAACAGTAGTATGATTAGAACAGAGCTTTGTGCACAATATAAGAATTTAGCAAGTACCATTATTATTATTACAGTGCTTTGCACACAGTAAACACTTAAATACTATTGCTACTACTACTGCTATTACTACAAGCATTTGGAAGAGATGAAATACCTGCCCTCAAGGAACGGCCTGATTGTATGAAGGAATATGAATGAGGCTTTTGCACAAAGAGAGTGAGGTAGAGGAAAACAGAGGGAAAATGGAGGAGAATAAAGAAAAAGGATAAAGATGGGAAAATGAAAAAGTTTAAGAAGAAAGAGAGAGAGAGAGAGAGAGAACAGGGAGAAGATGGCTTAACTGATCTCCCTTCTAAATTTCTATACTTCCACTCCTTTTCGTTCTAGTCCTCCTTTATTCAGGAGGCCTTCCCAGACTGAGCCCCCTCCTTCCTCTCCCCCTCCTCCTCCTCCCATCCCCCCGCCTTACCTCCTTCCCCTCCCCACAGCACCTGTATATATGTTTGTACGTATTTATCACTCTATTTATTTATTTTATTTGTACATGTTTATTCTACTTATTTTTTGTTAACACGTTTTGTTTTGTTCTCTGTCTCCCCCGTCTAGACTGTGAGCCCACTGTTGGGTAGAGACCGTCTCTATATGTTGCCAACTTGTACTTTCCAAGCACTTAGTACAGTGCTCTGCACACAATAAGTGCTCAATAAATACAAATGAATGAATGAATGAATGAATATTCCTGCCCACTTTCAGAATCATGTTATGTGACTGGGTCCATGCAGAACTGATCATTTTCATTTTAAAATTTTAAATAATGTGTTGGATGGGCCCTTTCTGCAGTCTCATCTGTCCTACCATCACTGCTATCTTATTTGCATGGCAGCAGCAGCAAAGGTAGCAATTGTCAACTTCTAGTCCTGAAAGAACTGGGACCTCTCGGCTATTATTGGAGTTTTCAAAGGTGCCTGGGTCACGTGTTCCAATGAACTCCAAAAGTCTTTAAGAAGGGGCAGAACATATCATTGGCCCACTCTGAGCACTCTGACATGAACTGGAAACACACTAAAGCCACAACTTTACAACTAAAATCAAGATGTTAAGTCCCAATGTTTAATATGTAGCACAACTTTAACAGTATATAGTCCTCTCATCCTATCAGACTACCAAACAACTACCGAGACCCCCCATTGTCCTCCCACCATACCACTCTGGGGGTTTTAGGCCCAAACCGCTTTACAGTAACAGGATGAAAGGGACTTAAGCAGCATCAGTGTATGCCTCCCAATCCCACCGGATTTTCAAGCAATACTTGCCAGAAAACCACATTGCTCCTCCTCTGTGCCATCCTGGCAATTCACTTCTGAGCTGCTCTGTGCCAGAGGGTTGAAATTGAAACAAGCAGCAGGACTGCATCTCAGAATATTGGTTAGGCCTCCTCGACCTCTCAGCTGCCTTCGACACTGTGGACCACCCACTTCTCCTCAACACGCTATCCGACCTTGGCTTCACAGACTCCGTCCTCTCCTGGTTCTCCTCTTATCTCTCCGGTCGTTCATTCTCAGTCTCTTTTGCAGGCTCCTCCTCCCCCTCCCATCCCCTTACTGTGGAGGTTCCCCAAGGTTCAGTGCTTGGTCCCCTTCTGTTCTCGATCTACACGCACTCCCTTGGCGACCTCATTCACTCCCACGGCTTCAACTATCATCTCTACGCTGATAACACCCAGATCTACATCTCTGTCCCTGCTCTCTCCCCCTCTCTCCAGGCTCGCATCTCCTCCTGCCTTCAGGACATCTCCATCTGGATGTCTGCCCGCCACCTAAAACTCAACATGTCCAAGACTGAACTCCTTGTCTTCCCTGCCAAACCCTGCCCTCTCCCTGACATTCCCATCTCTGTTGATGGCACTACCATCCTTCCCGTCTCACAAGCCCGCAAACTTGGTGTCATCCTCGACTACGCTCTTTCATTTACCCCTCACATCCAAGTCGTGACCAAAACCTGCTGGTCTCAGCTCCGCAACATTTCCAAGATCCACCCTTTCCTCTCCATCCAAACCGCTACCCTGCTCGTTCAGGCTCTCATCCTATCCCGTCTGGACTACTGCATCAGCCTTCTCTCTGATCTCCCAACCTCGTGTCTCTCCCCACTTCAATCCATGCTTCATGCTGCTGCCCGGATTGTCTTTGTCCAGAAATGCTCAGGGCATGTTACCCCCCTCCTTAAAAATCTCCAGTGGCTAGCAATCAATCTGCCCATCAGGCAGAAACTCCTCACCCTCAGCTTCAAGGCTCTCCATCACCTCACCTCCCTTCTCTCCTTCTACAGCCCACTCCGCACCCTCCACTCCTCTGCCACTAATCTCCTAACCGTGCCTCATTCTTGCCTGTCCTGCCATCTATCCCCGGCCCACGTCATCCCCCGGGCCTGGAATGCCCTCCCACTGCCCATCCGCCAAGCTAGCTCTCTTCCTCCCTTCAAGGCCCTACTGAGAGCTAACCTCCTCCAGGAGGCCTTCCCAGACTGAGCCCCTTCCTTCCTCTCCCCCTCGCCCCCCTCTCCATCCCCCCATCTTACTTCCTTCCCTTCCCCACAGAACCTGTATATATGTATATATGTTTGTACATATTTATTACTTTATTTATTTATCTTGTACATATCTATTCTATTTATTCTATTTTGTTAGTATGTTTGTTTTTGTTCTGTCTCCCCCTTCTATCAATCAATCAATCATATTTATTGAGCGCTTACTGTGTGCAGAGCACTGTACTATGCGCTTGGGAAGTACAAGTTGGCAACATATAGAGACAGTCCCTTCCCAACAGTGGGTTCACAGTCTAAAACGGGGAGACAGAGAACAAAACCAAACATACTAACGAAATAAAATAAATAGAATAGATATGTACAAGTAAAATAAATAAAGTAATAAATATGTACAAACATATATACATATGTACAGGTGCTGTGGGGAAGGGAAGGAGGTAAGATGGGGGGATGGAGGGGGGACGAGGGGGAGAGGAAAGAAGGGGCTCAGTCTGGGAAGGCCTCCTGGAGGAGGTGAGCTCTCAGTAGGGCCTTGAAGGGAGGAAGAGAGCTAGTTTGGTGGATGGGCAGAGGGAGGGCATTCCAGGCCCAGGGGATGACGTGAGCCGGGGGTCGATGGCGGGACAGGCAAGAACGAGGCACGGTGAGGAGATTAGCAGCAGAGTAGCGGAGGGTGCATGGTGGGCTGTAGAAGGAGAGAAGGGAGGTGAGCTAGGAGGGGGCGAGGTGATGGACAGCCTTATAGCCGAGGGTGAGGAGTTTCTGCCTGATGCGCAGATTGATTGGTAGCCACTGGAGATTTTTGAGGAGGATTGACTGGGAGTAACATGCCCAGAGTGTTTCTGGACAAAGACTATCCTGGCAGCAGCATGAAGTATGGATTGAAGTGGGGAGAGACATGAGGATGGGAGATCAGAAAGAAGGCTGATACAGTAGACCAGATGGAATAGGATGAGAGCTTGAACGAGCAGGGTAGCAGTTTGGATGGAGAGGAAACACAGACTGTGAGCCCGCTGTTGGGTAGGGACCGTCTCTATATGTTGCCGACTTGTACTTCCCAAGCGCTTAGTACAGTGCTCTGCACACAGTAAGCGCTCAATAAATGCGATTGATTGATTGATTGGTACTATAGCAGTTGGTTTCTGAGAAGAGAAAGGCCTGAAACACTGTTTCTCTAGACACATTATTTTATTGGTCTTGTTGCACTTATTATTACTTTGTAGTTCCGACTGTTTTGTGTTTTCATTATTCTATATGTCCTTATATTTCCATAAATAACCTTTTCATACATGTATTTTGCCCAGCACTTAATTCAGTGGTTTGAACGCAGTAAGAGCTTAATTAAATAATAAAATATTACTACCACTAACCCATGGTTGAAAGAGCAGTGAATGGTTATCTGAAATGGTTAATATTCCTCCTAAGTGCCTAAATTACAACGATGAAGGTAACTCAGACACTAGGACAACTGGCATCATTATAACTGACATTTATCTAATTATTTTCTTGTCCTTTAAATCTCTATTTATTTTTATTAGGCCAATTCCTTGTTTCACTTCATTTTGCTTCTCATGGTTCCCTTATGCAGTTTCCATACAACTTGTAGGCTCCCCGAGGGTTCTTCCTGCCTCATCAACCAGTTACCGTCACTTTAATTGAAAACACTCATTTGAGAACATTAAGCTGCTCCCTGTTGAGTTTTTTTTTTTTCTTAGCCAAACAACTGATTTGGTGGGATGAGAGTTCTTAGACATTGGAAACTGGTTTATCCTAGAAGATATGAAGTAATAAGACACATAGATACAGTGGTAGAATAGAATATGTGATGGTAGAAAATGAAAGAGAAAGGGCTGGAGTAACGAAAGGTCTCAATTTTTGCAAGTATTATAATATTTGAGAGTGCATCAAAAACACAATATGAAACCCAAAAGCTCTTGAGCTACAAGGTCTATTGACTGGATAAGTCATTTATGCTCCATAAAGTGTGAAAGAGCTTGCTGCAAACAGCAGCCTTTCAGAAATACAATATGTATATATTTGGAGTACATTTATTAGTTGGAAAATATCTTAAAAGTATACATAATATCTTGTATAAGAGGCATATGGTCAGGTACAACAGTAATAAGATATAAACAGGGTTCAAAAATTACATTAAAACAAGTGCTCAGTCGGTGTTGTAGCTTCTGGAGGCCTACCTCTAATAACCTCCATATCAATTCTCTATTACTATGACTTGATAGTTGGCTTGTTGTGGGCAGAGAATGTGTCTATTTATTGTTGTATTGTTCCTTTCCAAGCACTTAGTATAGTGCTCTGCTCACAGTAAGCACTCAATAAATATGATTGACTGACAGCTACAAATGCATTATTGTAAAGTCTGAATAATCAGGTATTAAGTGGATATATCAACAGAAAAAACTATGATGGTAGATATCATGGGTAAAAAAAAAATGCAATAGTGAAGGAAAGTTACCCTCACTAGATTGTTCCTTGATGAAAGGATCATGACTACTAATTCCATATTATTGTCCCAAGAAATTAGTGAAATGCTTTGGATTCAGGAGGCACACACTGATTGATTGCTTTTAATTTTGTATTCACAATTTCAAGGGTCAACCTATATTTGGCTGCCACATACCCAGCTAGTCTTCTACTGTTTTCTCCCAAAAGTCATGTCACTAGAAGCAGCATGGCTTAGTGGAAAAAACACTGGCTTGTGAGTCAAGAAAAGGGGGTTCTAACCCAGGCTCCGTCACTTGTTGACCTTGGGCAAACCACTTAACTTCTCTGTGCCTCAGTTACTTCACCTGTAAAATGGGGATTAAGACGGTGAGCCCCACGTGGGACAACCTGATTACCTTGTATTTACTCCAGGGCTTAGAACAGTGCTTGACACATAGTAAGCACTTAACAAATATCATTATTAATATTATCATTATTATTATTATTATTATTAAGGCAATGCTTCATTGTGATACTTTTTTTCTCCTTTCCTTGTTTAAAGTTTCTTCACTTTAGGTCAAAGCAACTATTTTGGCAGCACTCTCAATTCTATCCCCCTAATAACTCTTGTCCATTGAAGGTGTGATGTAATAATTACTGTTATTACCCTAATAGACTTACTGCAATTCAAATAGTTATTGTAACTCTCCTCTTGATTTATTTGGCTAGAATATGGATGGCACCAATAAAATAACAAGAATTTGGGCATGTTGGGTAAGTTAGTTCTTAAAGTCATAAAGCAGGACAAAACAACTGTTTTGTTGATTTCAGTTTAGTCTAATGCTTGATACTGAATTGCCATTATTCTGTTTCTTTCAACCACCTAAATAAAATACATGCCAGTCTTCTTGTTCACAGTTCTTCTTTTCCCATGGATGCAGAATTTATCAATATACTCAACAAAAATAAATTACGCAGGGTTTTTCAAAGTGGCCTGATAAGAAGATACCAAAATGTAAATAACATGAATTCTAAGAATTGAATCTTTCACATGATAAATTCCACTGAGGTCAATATCTGGTTATACCATTTTCTTCTACTAAGTGATTTGTGTCCCCAATGAACAGGATTTATTAGAAGTCACTGAAAGGCTTATATCACCTAAGACTAAAATAATGGACCTCATCAACCCGCTTCCAACCCCTATGGGTGATTGAGATTCACATGATTTCATGAAGGATTATTATCATTTAGAACTATGACCCCTTTACTTGGCAAAGTCCTTTAAAACAGTGCTTTGTACATAGTGTGTGCTCAATAAATACCATTGTTTATGACCACATATCTCACTGCACCCCCTCATTATCTTAACAGTTTAAACTACTTAGCTGATGGCCTACTACAAGAAGGCAAAGCCAGGAAGGAGGAAAGTGGCTCTTTGTGCCCTTCTTTATTTCTGTCCTGCAGTGGAACAGCAGCTGCAACATGACACCCCAAATCCTGCTTGTGCCTTCCAGAGCTGCTTGTCTTGTCTTATGCTGTCGAATTGTCTCCTATCCATAGCAGTACCATGGACACATCTCTCTCAGAACACCCCACCTCCATCTGCAATCATTCTGGTAGTGGATCCACTACCACTTCCATTTGTAAAAATACAGAAGTGGAAGCGGGTTGATGAGGTCCATTATTGTAGTTCTTAGGTGATATAAGCCTTTCAGTGACTTCTAATAAATCCTGTTCATTGGGGACACAAATCACTTAGTAGAAGAAAATGGTATAACCAGATATTGACCTCAGTGGAATTTATTACTCTATTTATTTTACTTGTACATATTTATTCTATTTATTTTGTTAATATGTTTTGTTTTGTTCTCTGTTTCCCCCTTCTAGACTGTGAGCCCACTGTTGGGTAGGGACTGTCTCTATATGTTGCCAACTTGTACTTCCCAAGCGCTTAGTACAATGCTCTGCACACAGTAAGCACTCAATAAATACGATTAAATGAATGAATGAATGAATGAAGTGGTTTACCTTTGCCTCCTCCTGCGCAGTAAACTTGAGTCTCTGCCCTTAACTCTCTCCCATGCTGCTGCTGCCCAGCACAGGGAGTCTTGATTTATAGCAGATTGCCTTCCACTTGCCCAAGCTAGGAATGGAATGGGTATGCCTCTGCTTGACTCTCCCTCCCTTAGTCAAGACTGGTAGAGTACTGGAAACTCTCCAAGTGTGACCCTGATAAGGTCCAGAGGAGCTAGGTCACAGCATTGTGAGGCTCACAGGAGTCTGTGAGGCTTGTGGGGAAATTTCTTGGATTAGGTGTGAGTCCTGTGTGGGACAAGGACTTTGTCTCACCTGATTAACTTGCAACTATCCCAGTGCAGTCATTGACACTTAGTAAGCACTTTTTTCTTATTATAATTATAATCATTTTTGTCATTGTTTTTATTATTTCCTCCACAATTTGCATCAAATTGCATCATGTGACTGGAAGATTTTCTTCTGCTGGAACCAATTAGAGGATGCAATTCATTAGCAAGTCATAACGAACCCCTTCAATAGAGCTGAGGACTATCAGACCAGGGCACCTAGGCACCCACATAATTCAATCAAATGCAATTTAGGCAATTCTCATCTTGTGTCAAAGTAATAGTGATGATAATTGTGGTATTTGCTCAGTGGTTGCTATGTGTCAGGCACTTTACTAAGTGCTGGGGTAGGTAGAAGGTAATAGGGTTGGACACAGTCCCTGTCCCACGTGGGACTCACAGTCTTAATCACCATTTTACAATTGAGAAAATTGAGGCAGTTAACTGAGAAGTTAAAGTGACTCGCCCAGTGTCACACAACAGGCAAGGGGTGGAGCTCGGCTTAGAACCCAGGTCCTCGGACTCGCAGGCCTGTGTTCTTTCCATTAGGCCACACTTTCTCGTGTACACTTCTACCCTGACTGATTCCTGACTGATTCCTTATTCAAACTCATTAAATTTCATTCTCTATGCAATAACAATAAACTTCACAAGAAAATAATATGATTATCATAATTTATTTAGTGTATTTCATTTGAGATGCTGTGCTATGTACTTTACATGAAATGAGTTGCGCTGCCAGAAACTATACCAATACCCACCACTCCAGAAACGTGTTTTTCTCTCACCCTTTCATACTCTTCAAATTTCCAGTATTATAGTTCTTGCTTACTCCCATTCCAGAAGGATGACAATCTCAGAAGTGAGGCGGTAAAACAACAATACTAATTTTTCACTTACTTTAGACAGGCCAAGTCATAGCTTATACACTTTCCGCATTAGCTCAACAGCTATTCCTTCATCTCTAAATACTAATGTCTCAGGCATTTGTGGCAAAACTACCAGAAAAATAACATACCCTTCCTGTTTCTGATAAAGCAATTAATCAATGATAGTGCTTACTGTGTAGCAGAGCGCTATAAAAGCATTTGACAGTGTATAACATAAGGCAGTTAGTAGACAATGATTCCTTCTCTGGGTTTTCACTTGTCTCTCATCCCACACCCAAAGCTGTCCCTCTGTCTCCATAATGATCACTTCTCCTGCCCTCTAATCTATCAATCAATAGTATTCATTAAGCATCTAAGGTGGTAGGACAAGCTACCAAATACTTGAGAGTTCAACAGAATTAGTAGCCATGATACCTGCCCTCAAGGAATTTTATAATCTAGCAGAGAAGAGAAGCAGTATAATAAATTTAAGGTGGGAAGAGGCAGTTGAGTAAAAAGGTATGCATATAAGTGCTATAGGAAGTGGGGAATCATGAGTAATCTAGTCCCTAGGTGATGGAAAAGTTTTGAAGTGAATTAGATATCCTTTTAGCTATTTTTAAAATGTCACTGGATTCCATCGGGGACCTTGTTGCCACCCTATAAGGCCTTTGACACCCTGACTATTTCACTGAATATTAATTTCCACATCCCAGAGTTGCAACAGTGAAGGTTCAAGCAGATTAAGTGGGAGATTAGAAAAGCAGGTGATGGTGGAGAAAGATGAAGAGGCAGGGCAAGAAAGAAAGACAAGGGTGAAGGAAGAGGAACTGGCTGCTGAAATAGCTATTTCTCTTCTACCACTAGCCTCTCTGCACCACTGACTGACTCCTTATCTCACTCTCTGTCCCAGCCCTTCTGCTTTGTAACATTAGAAGGTAGGAAGTACAGGCATGGAAGCTGTGAGGCTATTACGGATGGAAACAATGAGGCCTCTAATCTAACCATCAGTATTGTAGCTCTTAAAATTTAAACAGGTTACAAGAATAGACATAGGATAAGGAAAGTGTGCACAAGGACCAGAAAGGATGGGGTGATGTGTTAGGAAAACAATAAATTTCAGAACAGGCGCTTTTGTACTGTGTAGGTGGCAGGACCAGCTTGCCTTAATAGGAAAGTCTTGTGGGTAAATTCTAGTGATTCTACCATAACACAATTCACTGCACTGATGAATTATTTTTATGATATAATGTAGGAGACAGAATAAATGTTTTTAACAGATTAGAAGTACTAGATAAAATTGAGCTAAACCTGCAGCATATTTCAGATAAAACTGATACATCGTATGTCAACAAGCTATTAAATTGAAAGGGCATTCTATTCACCAGAGTACCAAAGAAACTTGAAAAAAGTAAGGAATTGTGGGATGTGGCCACTCCAGCAGAGTATCAAATGAGTAGTAATAGTATTTATTATATGCAAACCCTGTACTATGTTTAAAGTTTCTAACATCAAGTGAGCACTTAATACACCACATGGAATATGGAATTTGAAAAGGGAAATCACTCTCACAACCTTCACTGAAAGAGCTACAAAGCATATAGTTAAAGAGGTTAAATGATATAATGCATTTAAAATTTCACTAGGCCTTTGGCAAGTTTCAAATTCAAAAATATTTTTAAAGGCAAATTTTAATATAGCATTGGAGGGGAAGTTCTTTCATGGTTAGAAAGAACAGACTAAAATGGCTCTTAGTGGGCAAGGAAAAACATGTCTACCAAATTTATTATATTGTATTCTTCTAAGCACTTACTGCAGTGCTCTGCACAGAGTAAGGACCCAATAAATCCAATGGATTGATTGATTGATTGAAATATAGGAAGCAAAAATGGGGATAAATAGCTAGTTTTCTGAAATACTGAAATGAAAATAGTGGAGCAGAAAAGAAAAGTCATTGATGGACATTATTTAGAGGGATGTCTTGACTTCTGTCCTGAGACTTCAGAACCAAGAACCTCACAAAGAAACTGATTATAGTTTCTGGGGCACAAAATGTATTAAGCAAGTAGGGTTGAGGATTATTGCACACTGCAAAGTGAAATGTAATCTGTTCCCATTTCCAAGGAGTGCTCTGGCATGTCACTCCCCTCCTCAAAAATCTCCGGTGGTTGCCTATCAACCTTCGCATGAAGCAAAACTCACTTTTGGCTTCAAAGCTCTCCATCACCTTGCCCCCTCCTACCTCAGTTCCCTTCTCTCCTTCTACAGCCCAGCCCATACGCTCCACTCCTCTGCCACTAATCTCCCCACTGTGCCTCCTTCTCGCCTGTCCTGCCGTCAACTCCTGGCATACGTCCTACCTTTGGCCTGGAATGCCCTCCTTCCTCACATCCTCCAAACTAGCTCTCTTCCCTTTTCAAGGCTCTACTGAAAGCTCACCTCCTCCAGGAGGTCTTCCCAGACTAAGCCTCCCATTTCCCTCTGCTCCTCCTCCCCTCCCCATTGCCCCTACTTCCTCCCTCTGGTCTACCCAGCATGGTTCAGTGGAAAGAGCACAGGTTTGGGAATAAGAGGTCATGGGTTCTAATCCCATTTCTGTTACTTTCATTCAATCGTATTGTCAGCTGTGTGACTTTGGACAAGTCACTTAACTTCTCTGTGCCTCAGTTGCCTCATCTGTAAAATGGGTATTAAGACTGTGAGCCCCATGTGGTTGAACTTGTCCCCCAGCACTTAGAACAGTGCTTTGCACAAAGTAAGCCCTTAACAAATGCTGTCACTAATATTATTATACCCATTTCCCTTCCCTACAGCACTTGTGTATACTTGTACATATTTTTTACTCTATTTTTATTAATGATGTGTACATATCTATAATTCTGTTTATTTATTTTGATGGTATAGAGGCGTGTCTAGTTGTTTTCTTTTATTTGTGTCTCCCCTTTCTAGACTGCTATCCTGTTGTTGGGTAGGGATTGTTTCTATCTGTTGCCAAATTATACTTTCCAAGCACTTAGTACAGTGCTATGCATACAGTAAGTGCTCAATAAATACAATTGAATTAATGAATGAAGTCAAGTCCAGACTAGCACCCAGTATCAAAAAGTTATCCTTTCATTACAATAACAACAACCATTAATAGCACTCCATTTCATTTATATTGTCAAGGGACATGAATAGATACAGTTCTTCAGCCTAGCCTGGGAATGCATCCTTTGAACTTTGAACAAAAGAAATATTTCTTCATGCTGTCAAAAGATAAGCATATTGAATTTTTGTTAGGGATGTTAGAATCCTCAAAAAATCTGAAACAGATGAAAGGATAATGGATCCTTTATGTGTTTTTAAGACAAAAATTAGGAATGCTCAGAGCTCCATCTAAACCAAAAAGATGACTATCAGGAAGAACAGTCAAGTGATAGTTATTCAGTACCATTGTCAGAGAATGGATGAATCATTCATTGCTAAGACTCTTTGGTCAATTGTATAGAACCTAGCCAAAATCTACATCTCCATCCCTGCTCTCTCTCCCTCCCTCCAGTCTCTCATCTCCTCCTGCCTTCAGGACATCTCCATCTGGATGTCTGCCCACCATCTAAAACTCAATATGCCCAAGATTGAACTCCTTATCTTCCCTCCCAAATCCTGCCCTCTCCCTGACTTTCCCATCACTGTGGATGGCACTACCATCCTTCCCATCTCACAAGCCCACAACTTTGGTATCATCCTTGACTCCTCTCTCTCATTCACCCCACACATCCAATCTGTCACCCAAACCTGCCTTTCTCACCTCCACATCTCCTCCAAAATCCGCCCTTTCCTATCCATCCAAACCGCTACCTTACTGGTTCAATCTCTCCATCCTATCCCGACTGGATTACTGCATCAGCCTCCTCTCTGATCTCCCATCCTTCTGTCTCTCTCCGCTTCAGTCTATACTTCACTCTGCTGCCCAGATTATCTTTGTACAGAAACACTCTGGGCAAATCACTCCCCTCTTCAAAAATCTCCAGTGGTTGCCTGTCAACCTACTCAGCTGGATCTTTCTACTCAGCTAGACTCACTCGCTCCCCTTTCCCTTCGCCGCTCTCGCACCACTAACCCACAGCCCTGGGTCACTGCCACTGTCTGCCTCCTTCGCTCTTATGCTCGAGCTACCGAACGCTGCTGGCGAAAGTCTAAACACCACGCCAACCTCGTTCACTTCAATTTTATCCTTTCCTGCCTTAACTCAGCCCTCTCCTCTGCCAGACAAAACTATTTCTCCTCCCTTATTGACACCCATGCCCATCACCCCCGCCAGCTCTTCCGTACACTCAACTCCCTTCTCAGGCCCCCGGTTCCTCCCCCTCCTCCTTCCCTCACCCCCAACGATCTGGCCTGCTACTTCATTAACAAAATTAAATCCATCAGGTCCGACCTCCCCAAAGTCTCTTCCCCCCTTTCTCCATCCCTGCGGCTCTCAACACTCTCTGCTACTCTCCCATCCTTCCCAGCAGTGTCGTCAGGGGAGCTCTCCTCCCTCCTCTCAAGTGCTACTCTGGCCACCTGTGCTTCTGACCCCATTCCCTCTCATCTCATGAAATCTCTCTCTCCATCCCTTCTCCCCACCTCAACTTCCATCTTCAACCGCTCACTCTCCACTGGTTCCTTCCCCTCTGCCTTCAAACATGCCCATGTCTCTCCCATCCTAAAAAAACCCTCTCTTGACCCCACCTCACCTTCTAGTTATCGTCCCATATCCCTCCTACCATTCCTTTCCAAACTCCTTGAACAAGTTGTCTACACTCGCTGCCTAGAATTCCTCAATAACAACTCTCTCCTCGACCCCCTCCAGTCTGGCTTCCATCCCCTATATTCCATGGAAACTGCCCTCTCAAAGGTCACCAATGACCTCCTGCTTGCCAAATCCAATGGCTCATACTCTGTCCTAATCCTCCTCGACCTCTCAGCTGCCTTTGACACTGTGGACCACCCCCTTCTTCTCAACACGCTATCTGACCTTGGCTTCACAGACTCCGTCCTCTCCTGGTTTTCCTCATCTCTCTGGTCGTTCATTCTCAGTCTCTTTTGCAGGCTCCTCCTCCCCCTCCCATCCCCTTACTGTGGGGGATCCCCAAGGTACAGTGCTTGGTCCCCTTCTGTTCTCGATCTACACCCACTCCCTTGGTGACCTCATTCACTCCCACGGCTTCAACTATCATCTCTACGCTGATGACACCCAGATCTACATCTCTGCCCCTGCTCTCTCCAGGCTCGTATCTCCTCCTGCCTTCAGGACATCTCCATCTGGATGTCTGCCCGCCACCTAAAACTCAACATGTCCAAGACTGAACTCCTTGTCTTCCCTCCCAAACCCTGCCCTCTCCCTGACTTTCCCATCTCTGTTGACGGCACTACCATCCTTCCCGTCTCACAAGCTCGCAAACTTGGTGTCATCCTCGACTACGCTCTCTCATTCACCCCTCAAATCCAAGCCGTCACCAAAACCTGCCGGCCTCAGCTCCACAACATTGCCAAGATCCGCCCTTTCCTCTCCATCCTTACTGCTACCCTGCTCATTCAAGCTCTCATCCTATCCCGTCTGGACTATTGCATCAGCCTTCTCTCTGATCTCCCATCCTCTTGTCTTTCCCCATTTCAATCCATACTTCATGCTGCTGCCCGGATTGTCTTTGTCCAGAAATGCTCTGGGCATGTTACTCCCCTCCTCAAAAATCTCCAGTGGCTACCAATCAATCTGCACATCAGGCAGAAACTCCTCACCCTGGGATTCAAGGCTCTCCATCACCTCGCCCCCTTCTACGTCACCTCCCTTCTCTCCTTCTACTGCCCAGCCCGCACCCTCCGCTCCTCTGCCACTAATCTCCTCACCGTACCTCGTTCTCGCCTGTCCCACCACCGACCCCTGGCCCACGTCATCCCACTGGCCTGGAATGCGCTCCCTCTGCCAATCCGACAAGCTAGCTCCCTTCAAGGCCCTACTGAGAGCTCACCTCCTCCAGGAGGCCTCCCCAGACTGAGCCCCTTCCTTCCTCTCCCCCTTGTCCCCATCTCCATCCCCCCATCTTACCTCCTTCCCTTCCCCACAGCACCTGTATATATGTATATATGTTTGTACATATTTATTACTGTATTTATTTATTTATTTATTTTACTTGTACATATCTATTCTATTTTATTTTGTTAGTATGTTTGGTTTTGTTCTCTGTCTACCGCTTTTAGACTGTGAGCCCACTGTTGGGTAGGGACTATCTCTATATGTTGCCAACTTGTACTTCCCAAGCGCTTAGTACAGTGCTCTGCACACAGTAAGTGCTCAATAAATATGATTGATTGATTGAATCAGGCAAATACTCCTCACTCTCGACTTCAAGGCTGTCCATCACCTTGCTCCCTCCTACCTCACCTCCCTTCTCTCATTCTACAGACCAGTTTGTACCCTTCACTCCTCTGCTACTAATCTCCTCACTGTACTTTGTTCTCACCTGTTCCGCTGTCGACCATTGGTCCATGTCCTCCCCCTGGCCTGGAATGCCCTCCCTCCAAACATCCACCAAACTAGCTCTCTTCCTCCCTTCAAAGCCCTACTGAGAGCTCACCTCCTCTAGGAGGCCTTCCCAGGCTGAGCCCCCTTTTTCCTCTCCTCCTCCCCACCCCCCTGCCCTGCCTCCTTCCTCTCCCCACAGCACCTGCATGTATGTTTGTACAGATTTATTACTCTATTTATTTTACTTGTACATATTTAGTATTCTATTTATTTTGTTAATGATAGCTATAATTCTATTTATTTTGACGATTTTAACACCTGTCTATGTGTTTTGTTTTGTTATCTGTCTCCCCCCTCTAGACTGTGAGCCCGTTGTTGGGTAGGGACTGTCTCTACATGTTGCCGAGTTGTACTTCCCAAGTGCTTATACTGTGCTCTGCACACAGTAAGCGCTCAATAAATACAACAATGAAGGAATGAATAGAACACCTATCTCATCATAGGACTTTTTACCCGCATCCCCTTGTTTTGCTTGAGGCACTCATAGCAATTTCCTTTCCATTTATCATGTGCCTAGAGATACCTCTTCGGGTTTATTAATTTCCTCCATTTTATATGCAATTTTGTTTATAAATGTGGATGTGATTAATAACTAAGTAAAAAGCAGTATGCATGTGGTAAAATCCTCTGTTGTCTGACTGGGGAATGAGATGATGTTGCAGATTAAGTTGCTTACTACCAAAATACTTTCTTAACCTTGAAGGCAGTATAATTATAAATGGAATAATTTGCTCGACATTGATTTTTTTCATGCTAAAACTATCCTGCACAAATCATCTGCTGAAATAGCAATTAGATCAATCTTGACCTTGCTGTGAATACCTAATTCAAATCATTTTTTCCTTTACTTGCCCAACTGAACAACCACTGATTGGAAAACTCTATTACAAACTTTCTTGAATCTTCTCTTTGCCATGTCATAGCTATTTACCTCAGTAAGATATTAAAAAACTCTTTGCAGTTCAACACTTCAGGACAAAATACATTCCCTAACCCACTTATATATAAATAACTAACTATACTATAATGTACATTTATAAAATGATCCAGGACATTCTTGCTTAATAAGAGTATTAGAAATGGAAATAACTTGATTATTCTTTGCACTCCAATTTGAATAAGTGAAAACTCCCTTATTGTGCTATTCAAATAATAAAGTAGCTGCCAGTGATGTCATTCAGTTAATTGGTGTTTATGCATATTTTCGATGTAAATGAGCTTTTATGGGATGAAGGATGTGAAGAATGTTGACAACGAATTCTAAGTTTTCTGGTAGCAGTTATTCCAAAGATATATTTTCATTGTCAGGGTGTATCATCATTTTCCATAATTGATGTTTCATTTACTATACTACAAAATTTCTCACACTATACAGATAATTAGCTGGTCTTCATTTCTGAATGATTATTTCTATCCTCTCAGGAAACTCCTGGTATAATGGACAAAATGTCAAGAATAATTAGGAATAATAACGGTGGCAGCTTCACTACCAGACAACATGTATCTAAGGCTGAATCAATTGTGACTAGCCTTAGAAAAATACTGTTTGGGGATGTATTACCAGCACCTGTGGATTTTTTTTTCCTTTTGAGAAAATGTTAACATGGTTCAGAAATTGAAAATACCAGATATGTTTGTATACCCTCTAACAATGGGATTTATAAAGTACAAAAACAGATCGTGAATTGTTGTATTTTATCTCCTTAAATTGGTTAAATCTAAAAGACTCCACAATTTTAAATAGAGATACCTTTATTTCCTCCAGATGCCTCTCCACTTTTAGGAAACTGTTAGATATACATTTAACAAATTACAATAAGGAGGTCAAATTAAAATCTTTTGTCTTTCTTCAAGCTCTGATCATACCATGTATAGCTTTCACTTTAGAATAACAACTGTTTGCTAATGAACCAAATGAGTTTATTCTATGACAACATATGATCTAATTGTAAGAATAACTGAAGTGACAATAAGCCCCAATTTAGGTAAGTTGTAGTAGCCTTCCCAATTGTTTCCTTTCAACCTTTAGAATTTCTAAGGCCCTGGCTAACATTATGACCATTTAGAACTTACAGTCTAAATGGAGATAAAGCTATTAATAGCAGTAAATTATGGATATGTACATAAGTGCTGAGGGGCTGGAGTTGGGGTGAAAATAGGGTGAAATCCAAGTGCAATGCAGAAGGGACTGGGAGAAGAGAAATGAAAATACTACCAGAAAGCATTCATAATAAACACTGCTTCCCTGTTAAACCCTTCCCTTTTCCCATTTCTTCATTAATCTTCATTAACAACACAATCATCCATATAGTAATTTAAGCCCATAGCCTAGTTGTAATCTTTGACTCCTCCCTATGATTCTGCTCCCACATCCAATTACATCTGTAATTTATTTATTTATTTATATTAAAGTCTGTCTCCCCCGCTACCCTGTGAGCTAGTTATGGGAAGGGAAGGTGTCTGTTGTTATACTGTATTTCCCCAAGCGCTTAGTACAGTACTTTGTACACAGTAAGTGCTCAATGAATACAACTGAATGAATGAATCCAATCTACTGCTAAAACCTACCTATTTTACCAGAAAATATTTCATGAATAAGCCCCTCTACACCAAAAGAAGCACCATACTGATTCAAAATACTAATCATCTCATGATTAGGCTAGTAGAAGCCTTCTCATTGGTTTCACTCTCTCCAAGTTCTTCTTCAATCAATACTCCCTTCTGCTACCTAGATCATCTTCCTGAAACATCAAGGTACAACTCAAAATCAACCCTCAGCTCCTCTCAGCCCCTTCCTCCTGCTACCCTTTTTTTTTTTTTTTTTTTTTTTTTTTTTTTTTTTTTTTTTTACTTCCCCCACCTCCTTCTCCTGCCTCTCTGCCTCCTCTCAAAATTCTCCCACGTTGGACTCGCTCATCTTCCCCTGACTCCAGCTCCATTTCTGACCCCATTCTTTCACATCTTATCAAAAAAATTGCCTCCTCCCTTCTTCCCTCCATGACCTTGTTTTCAAGTGTTCACTTTCCAATAGCTTCTTCTCTATTGCTTTAAGACATTTTTATGTATCTTCTATTCAAAAACCACCCTTCATTGACCACAGTTCCCTCCTTCACCCCATCTCCCTCTTAACATTCTTCTCCAAAATTCTTGATCGAGTTTTCTACACCTGATAACTCCACTTCCTCTCCTCCAATATCATCATCATCATCAATCGTATTTATTGAGTGCTTACTATGTGTAGAGCACTGTACTAAGCACTTGGGAAGTACAAATTGGCAACATATAGAGACAGTCCCTACCCAACAGTGGGCTCACAGTCTAAAAGGGGGACACAGAGAACAAAACCAAACATACTAACAAAATAAAATAAATAGGATAGATATGTAAATATGACTTCTATCTCTTTCACTCCATAGAAACTGCCCTCTCCAAGGTCACCAGTGACTTTCTTCTTACCAAGTCCAATAACCTCTACTCTGTCCTAAACCTCCTTGACCCCTCAGCTGCCTTTAACTTGGTAGATCACCCCCTTCTCCTGGAAACATTATCTAATCTAGCCTTCACTAATACTGTCCTCTCCTGGTTCTCTTCCTATCTTTCTAGGAGCTCTTTCTCAGTCTCTTTCACAGGCCCTTCCCCTAACTCCTACCCCAAAACTGTGGGAGCCTCTTAAGGCTCAGTTCTACATCTTCTATTCTTTATCTACACTTGGGGAACTCATTCTCCCCCATGCCTTCAACTATGATCTTTATACTGATGACTCCCAAAGCTATGTCTCCAGCCCTTTACTTTTTTGCAGTCTCATATTCTCTTGCCTTTATTTTCTCCCCTCTACTTAGATGTCCCACCAACACTTAAAACTAATCATGTCCAAAACAAATCTTCATATTCCTACACTACTTATATTCCTCATTTTCCCCCTGTATTTCCCATACTCAAGACAACACCACTGCCCTTTACAATTACATAATATTGCCATTATTGGCCTTGACTCATCTCTCTCATTAAACCAACATACTCAATCTGCTACCAAATCCTGTCAGTTTTACCTTCACACCACTACAAATATCCCTTTCCTCTCAATCCAAATTTCTGCTAAGCTGTCCAAAGTACTTATCAAAACTGGCCTTGACTACTGCATCAGCCTCCTTCCTCAACTCCCTGCCTATTGTCTTCCTACTACAATCTATACTCTGCTAACAAGATCATTTTTCTAAAAAAAAAAAGTCCATAATCTCCACTCAAGTGATTGCCCATCCATCTCTTCATCAAACAGAAACTTCTCAAAGTACTCAATCAGATATCCACCTCTCTAACTCACGAAAATTTCCTTCCAAAATCCAACCCACACACTTTGCTCCCCTAGTACCAACTTCTTTACTGTACCTCAATGTCACCTATCTTACCATTAACCTCTTGTCAACATCCTCCCATTGGATTTGTAATTTCCATTTTTTTTCCCTATACAACAGACCACAACTGTCCTCACTTTCCAAGCTTTATCAAAATGACATCTTTCATGAACACTTCCCTGACAAGCCCTTATTTTTCCTAATTTTCCCTTCTGAATTGCCTGGGTACTTTGATCTGTGTGGTTTAACCACTTGATATTCACCTTACCTTCAGTCCCATAGCCCTTATGAACTTATCTGTAATTTATTTTAATGAATGTCTTTCCTTTAGACTGTAAGTTCCTTGTGAGCAGAGAATGTGTCTTCTAACTCTGTTTTAGTTTACATTGTACTTTACCAGTTACTACAGTGCACTTAGTAAGCACTCAGTAGAAACTATTGATTGTTCATTCAGCAACAATATTTTAGTTCTCCACCAGTTTCACCACTTTACATATCAGCTCTTCTCTTTCTTGCCATCTTTGCTCTTCCCAAATCCAAGTCCAATGTTATATTACCTCACCCACCTCTAAACCCCACCAGAAGGATCTTCTTTATCTCAAACTCCTCAGACCTCAAACCTCCCAACTTTCCAAGTCCTCCTCAAATCTTTTACCAAAAATCCTTACCCAAGTAACCAGAATGAACGCAATCAGTCATCTTTAGGACTTATGAAAATAATAAATTAAGTGCACTATGCAGTATACATAATATACATTATGCATATTTTATGTATTTATTTGAATACAAGTTCCTTGTGAGCAGGGGACAAATATCATAATCTCTTGAACTTTCCTAATCACTTAGTACAGTGAACTAGGTAGGTGTTCCAGTGAGTTGCAACCATAATGATCCATTGTTTTGCTAGAAGGTGAATGCTTTTTAGTCTCTGCAGTGGTGATTTGTCAATTGTTTTGAAAGATCATCTTTTAATAATTGATTATGATTATTCAAAATAGAGCTCTCCAGATGCTAGAGTTTGAATATGAATAATTTATAAGAATCAATCAATCAATCGTATTTATTGAGCGCTTACTATGTGCAGAGCACTGTACTAAGCGCTTGGGAAGTACAAATTGGCATCACATAGAGACAGTCCCTACCCAACAGTGGGCTCACAGTCTATAAGAACTGTTCTATAGTCTAACGCTTTAATGACTTTTCATTCATTCATATTTATTGAGCGCTTACTGTGTGCAGAGCACTGTACTAAGCACTTGGGAAGTCCAGGTCGGCAACATATAGAGAACGGTCCCTACCCAACAGCGAGCTCACAGTCTAGAAGGGGGAGACAGACAACAAAACATATTAACAAAATAAAATAAATAGAATAGTAAATATGTATAAGTAAAATAGAGTAATATTCATTCATTCAACTGTATTTATTGCATGCTTACTGTGTGCGGAGCACTGTACTAAGTGGTTGGGAGATCTAAGGAGAGGATGGGTCATGGCGGACTGGAACTGATGCTTTGCTTGCAAGCCCAGGTTTGGTAGGAGAAGGTCAAGGGGGTCCTCATGGCATTGGCATTTTAGCCTTTCATGGTATGGGGGGCTTTAGAAGCCGCCTTCCCAATTCTCCATCGCCTCTGCCCACAGATCTTAGCTTCTTGGAGGGAGGGGGTGGAGGTGAAGATGGGCAGGGACTAGATCTTGCCAGGGTTTTCCCCCCGCTATTTCCATCTACCTCCTCCGTAGGCTCCTTTCCTCTCACCAGCCCCCTTTTCAATCCAATCAATAGTATTTATTGAGTGCTTACTGTGCAGAGCACTGTAGTAGGTGCTTGGCAGAAGACAATAGATTTCCCCTTCCCAGTGGAGATGTAAGCCAGTTGTGGGCAGGGATTGTCTCCCTTTATTGCTGTATTGTACTTCCCAAGTACAGTGCTCTGCATACAGTAAGCATTCAATAGGGAAGCAGTGTGGCTCAGTGGAAAGAGCACGAGCTTTGGAGTCAGAGGTCATGGGTTCAAATCCCAGCTCTGGGCAACTGTCAGCTGTGTGACTTTGGGCAAGTCACTTAAATTCTCTGTGCCTGTTACCTCATCTGTAAAATGGGGATTAATGATAATAATGACTTTTGCTACAGCTCAAGGACT
This sequence comes from Tachyglossus aculeatus, assembly GCF_015852505.1. Lineage (NCBI taxonomy): Eukaryota > Metazoa > Chordata > Mammalia > Monotremata > Tachyglossidae > Tachyglossus > Tachyglossus aculeatus. The sequence continues at coordinate 119,186,397 of NC_052067.1, forward strand.
CTCAACCTGTGTGTTTCTGACGTGTTTTCTTAAGTCAGCTGGCTGTTATTGTACTGTTGTTCTCTGAGGGGCACTGTACTTTTAAACTAATTTCCATGAATCCAATGTGTCCTAACAAAGATATTGATTGCAAAATTAACTTCTTTCCTATTATCTCCTAGGAAGAATCCTGTGAGTTATGTGTTAGATTTGTGTAGTTGTTCTTGCTTGCTGATTATCCTTGTTCACATTATTCTCCAATCCCCATACTATATGGAGTGATGATTGGTTGCAAAGATTTTTTCTCACCAGCTAGAGACCAGAAAACAGTGGCTATCTACACTGATAGGAAACACGACTTTCACAGGATCATCTTTCAATTTATTGGTAAAACTTCTCTTCCATTAGACTTTACTTAATAATTTGAAAACAATTGGGCACACTGCACACTAGTGTTTATTATCCTGGGGTCTATGAATTGCCTGGCAATGGTTCTAAAAGTAACCAGTGGAGCCAATTATCAAATTTATAGAGTCCAGTCAAGCTGCATAGCTAGCTAAGTTATGGCACAGCTAACTCAGAGAGTCTTTTTTCTTTTTATTCAGTGATCTGCTGTGTTTTGTTATGCATCAATATTTCAGTCTGATATTCCCAAATTTCAAGGGAAAGGGCGGGGACTCCATTACCCGTGCTCTGTCCACTACACCATGCTGCTTCTCAATAATGAGAACATTTGTTAAGCACTTACTCTGTACCAGGCAGTGTACTAAGCACTGGAGTGGATACAAGCAAATCAAGCAGGACACAGTCTCAATCGCTATTTACAAATGACATAACTGAGGACCACAGAGTGAAGTGATTTGCTGATGGTCACACAGCAGATAAGTGTCAGAGCCAGAATTAGAACCCATGACCTTCTAACTCCCAGGCCCCTGCTCTAATGACTATACCATGCAGCTTCCTACCTCTGCTATTTGTCTACTGGACAATCTAGAGTGTGTCAATCAGCTTCTGTTAGTTCCTCACTGGTAAAATGGATGTTCAATACTTTTACTCTCTACTTTAGACTGTAAACTCAGTGTGGGATGGGGACTGTATCTGCCTTGATTTTTCTTGTAATCAATCAATCAATCAATCAATCGTATTTATTGAGCGCTTATTATGTGCAGAGCACTGTACTAAGCGCTTGGGAAGTACAAATTGGCATCACATAGAGACAGTCCCTACCCAACAGTGGGCTCACAGTCTAAAAGGGGGAGACAGAGAACTGAACCAAACATACCAACAAAATAAAATAAGTAGGATAGAAATGTACAAGTAAAATAAATAAATAAATAAATAGAGTAATAAATATGTACAACCATATATACATATATACAGGTGCTGTGGGGAAGGGAAGGAGGTAAGACGGGGGGATGGAGAGGGGGACGAGGGGGAGAGGAAAGAAGGGGCTCAGTCTGGGAAGGCCTCCTGGAGGAGGTGAGCTCTCAGCAGGGCCTTGAAGGGAGGAAGAGAGCTAGCTTGGTGGATGGGCAGAAGGAGGGCATTCCAGGCCCGGGGGATGACGTGGGCCGGGGGTCGATGGCGGGACAGGCGAGAGTGAGGTACGGTGAGGAGATTAGTGGTGGAGGAGCGGAGGGTGCGGGCTGGGCAGTAGAAGGAGAGAAGGGAGGTGAGGTAGGAGGGGGCGAGGTGATGGAGAGCCTTGAAGCCCAGGGTGAGGAGTTTCTGCTTGATGCGCAGATTGATCGGTAGCCATTGGAGGTTTTTGAGGAGGGGAGTAATATGTCCAGAGCGTTTCTGGACAAAGATAATCCAGGCAGCAGCATGAAGTATGGATTGAAGTGGAGAGAGACACGAGGATGGGAGATCAGAGAGAAGGCTAGTGCAGTAGTCCAGACGGGATAGGATGAGAGCTTGAATTAGCAGGGTAGCGGTTTGGATGGAGAGGAAAAGGCGGATCTTGGCAATGTTGCGGAGCTGAGACCGGCAGGTTTTGGTGACGGCTTGGATGTGAGGGGTGAATGAGAGAGCGGAGTCGAGGATGACACCAAGGTTGCGGGCTTGTGAGACGGGAAGGATGGTAGTGCCGTCAACAGAGATGGGAAAGTCAGGGAGAGGACAAGGTTTGGGAGGGAAGACAAGGAGCTCAGTCTTCGACATGTTGAGCTTTAGGTGGCGGGCGGACATCCAGATGGAGATGTCCTGAAGGCAGGAGGAGATGCGAGCCTGGAGGGAGGGGGAGAGAGCAGGGGCAGAGATGTAGATCTGGGTGTCATCAGCGTAGAGATGATAGTTGAAGCCGTGGGAGCGAATGAGGTCACCAAGGGAGTGAGTGTAGATTGAGAACAGAAGGGGACCAAGCACTGAACCTTGGGGAACCCCCACAGTAAGAGGATGGGAGGGGGAGGAGGAGCCTGCAAAAGAGACTGAGAAAGAACGACCGGAGAGATAAGAGGAGAACCAGGAGAGGACGGAGTCTGTGAAGCCAAGGTCAGATAACGTGTTGAGGAGAAGGGGGTGGTCCACAGTGTCAAAGGCAGCTGAGAGGTCGAGGAGGATTAGGACAGAGTATGAGCCGTTGGATTTGGCAAGCAGGAGGTCATTGGTGACCTTTGAGAGCGCAGTTTCCGTGGAATGAAGGGGACGGAAGCCAGACTGGAGGGGGTCGAGGAGAGAGTTGTTGTTGAGGAATTCTAGGCAGCGCGTGTAGACAACTCGTTCAAGGAGTTTGGAAAGGAATGGTAGGAGGGATATGGGATGATAACTAGAAGGTGAGGTGGGGTCAAGAGAGGGTTTTTTTAGGATGGGAGAGACATGGGCATGTTTGAAGGCAGAGGGGAAGGAACCAGTGGAGAGTGAGCGGTTGAAGATGGAAGTTAAGGAGGGGAGAAGGGATGGAGCGAGAGATTTCATAAGATGAGAGGGAATGGGGTCAGAAGCACAGGTGGCCGGAGTAGCACTTGAGAGGAGGGAGGAGAGTTCCTCTGAGGATACCGCTGGGAAGGATGGGAGAGTAGCAGAGAGTGTTGAGAGCTGGGAGGTTGGAGAAAGGGGGGAAGAGACTTTGGGGAGGTCGGACCTGATGGATTTAATTTTGTTAATGAAGTAGGAGGCCAGATAGTTGGGGGTGAGGGAAGGAGGAGGGGGAGGAACCGGAGGCCTGAGAAGGGAGTTGAATGTACGGAAGAGCTGGCGGGGGTGATGGGCATGGGTGTCAATAAGGGAGGAGAAATAGTTTTGTCTGGCAGAAGAGAGGGCTGAGTTAAGGCAGGAAAGGATAAACTTGAAGTGAACGAGGTTGGCATGGTGTTTAGACTTTCGCCAGCAGCGTTCGGCAGCTCGAGCATAAGAGCGAAGGAGGCGGACAGTGGCAGTGATCCAGGGCTGTGGGTTAGTGGTGCGAGAGTGGCGAAGGGAAAGGGGAGCGAGCGAGTCTAGCTGAGTAGAAAGGGTAGAGTTGAGAGCAGTAATCTGATCATCAAGACTGGGTAGAGAGGAGAGGGCGGCGAGGTGGGGTGTGAGGCGCTCCGAAAGATGGGTGGGGTCCAGAGAGCGGAGATCTCTGTGAGGGAGTAATACGGATTTACAGGGGAAAGGAGTGTGAGTGAGGAGGCAGGTGAGAAGATTATGATCAGAGAGAGGGATCACAGAGTTGGTGAGGGTGGACACAGTGCAGCGGTAGGAGATGATGAGGTCGAGGGTATGACCAAGTTGGTGAGTGGGTGAGGTGGGGTGGAGGAAGAGGTTGGCAGCGTCAAGGAGAGATAGAAGGCGGGCGGCAGAGGAGTCGTTAGGGATATCCATGTGGATATTGAAGTCTCCGAGGATCAGAGTGGGCATGGAGAAGGAGAGAAGGAATGTGAGGAAGGGGTCAAAGTCGTTAAAGAAGTTGGAAGTGGGGCCCGGAGGGTGGTAGATGACGGCTACAAGAATCTGGAGGGGGTGGTAGAGGCGAATAATGTGGGCTTCAAAGGAAGGGAAGGAAAGGGAAGGGGGAGGAGGAATAGTGCGAAAGCGACATTGGGGGGCGAGAAGGAAACCGACACCTCCTCCTTTTCCGGTGAGTCTGGGGGAGTGGGAGAAGACTCTCAACCTCAATGTATCAACCTCAATGCTTAGTACAATGCTTGGCACTCATCATTTCATTCATTCAATCATTTATTGAGTGCTTACTGTGTGCAGAGCACTGTACTAAGCACTTAACCAAATATCTTTATTATTATTATTGTATTTGTTATTGTTTTAAGGGGAAAATGCGATATGCTTTCTTTTTAACCCTGTAGGAGAGATTCACTAGGCCATGTGTTCTATGGAGCTTACTCTTTCCCTAGACCTGGGAAGAACAGGTCCATTTGGATTTCCAGGATATCCAATTTAGAGGATTTCCACATAGACTCTATTATAGTACTCACAGGGAAAACAACAGCCATAAATAAACCAACTTCCACTTTTCAAACACTCTTCTATTCTGTTTTCTCTCACCCTCTTGGCATCAGGTATCCATGTAAGAAATTTCATATTAAACTTTTCACTGTTAGCTCAGCCCAGCCCCTAAAACAGCAGAATTATACAGGGTGAACCTGGCATGAAGAGGAATGAAAAGGAGATATGAAGCAGAAACATGGAACATAAATTTACCAGATTCACTGTGGGCCTTCAACTCCATTTGATTTTCAAAGAGAGGGTGAAACAGAGGCCTGTAGAGACATGAGGTCTCTCTAGTCTTATTTTAACCAGCTTAACATTTATTAAGAAACTTTCCTACAGGTCTGTGTATTTACCAGTCTCATATGGAAATTTTCCCAAGCTTTGTTTTTTTTTTGGAAAAGGTCCAGTTTTATTCAATTATATACATATCAATAGCCTTTCAGAACCTGTTCAATTTTGTTTAGACTATGAAACTCAAAATTCACCACAAATATTTTTCTTTAAAGGTAGGCATTTTAGACTAATGGTTTTCTATAGAAAGAAAACAGAATTAATATTATTCTGATCTCAGGCAGCCCTACAATCAAGAAATATGGCTATGATCCCAAATGAGAAATGTTGTTAAGTGGGTGAAATGAGAAAACACAGTTTTAGCAGGTGTAGTTTATGCATTTGGTGTTTCTGTTGTGAGAAGTAAATGCTTATCCTAATGCATTTCTAGAGTAATATTAATCATTAATGGCATTTTTGATCCTGTAAATAGAACTTTTAACTATTAAATATTTAATAACCTACTCAAAGTTGCAAAGTATATCCATCTGAGAAGAAACATTTTGCATGCATACTATTAATACTGAAGATCTTCAACAACAACATTAAGGAGACATACTGGACAGAGTAACCATTATTGAAACTTTGTTTTGTTTTTTTCTGTCTCCAATTTATCATTCAAAAAAGCTATCAAAGACTGAACAACTAATTAATTCAAAGTAAATTTACTTCATATTTTATCATTTTTACTCATTCTGTTTCTTGAAAATATAAAATACAATATTGCACAGAAATAGGGGAAAGTTCTTCATAAGTTCTTCTCCAGCTCTCTAGCTCTAAAAAAAAAACTTGAATGAGTAACTTTTCTGTATTATTGAATCACTTTTATGAATAAATTTAAGATTCTTTCGAGTCAATTCGGCTGTACTTGGTAAATTTGTACTGAAAAACAGCATCCTAAAGATACTTAGAAGTCCTGAAAATTAAAACAAGATTAGATTATTCATAAACAAAGATAGATTTTGGTTATCTTAGCACAAACCAAATCAGGATGGATTGTAAAGTGTATTTTTCAAAACACATGGGGAAAATCACCTCAAAGATGGTAATTCAACACAAGTTTTACTTATGATAATGTTATCATAACATTTGCTCAATTTCCCTTTAAAATAAAAACTAGGAATAACAATTCTCCCCAAAATGACCTCTTGTGTTAAGACACTCAGAAGGACCAAATTTAATTAAGTTAATCACATCTCCAAGTTATTGACTAGAGGTCACAAGGTTCAACTCTAAATTACCAAATCAAGTTGAGCATCACCACTTAGAAGATATTTCAGGGTCTACTAGAGTATGCACATATTGGTGATGGGTGTCCTGTAAGGAATGAAAGACAATCCTCTATTTTGTAGTAAAAAGAACCTCTGCAAAGGAAATTGACTGGTACATGTTATATTGCTATCCTTCATATTAAAGTCTAGACTGATCCCACATGTCACCAACCTGTACATCCGAAGCTCTTAGTACAGTGCTCTGCACACAGTAAGTGCTCAAATACGATTGAATGAATGAATAAGCAGTGCATCTAAACCAACCTAACCATTGTCATTCATTCTAAATTGTGTGCCTGCAAAAATTATCCTCGGCACCTTTGTGCTCCTGAATTTTCTAATATATTTCTAAGTTTAACAATATTCCCAAACTCATTTATACAGAGATCAGTCCCATTTCGATTGCCATCTGCCAGGATGTCTGCTCATTCCTGATGCTTTTCAACAATCGCTATCTTTATTGTGTCTTTAAATCTTATTTTTTTCTCCTTGTTTGTGCAGTGAAATGACAATTGGATTACTTTATTTTAAATACTGAACTTGAATCTATAATAGAGAAAAAAATTTGATATGTGTTAAATATTTTTGATCCCTTTGAGTGCCTTACATTTCCATCATCACAGTTCTTACAACTTTGAGAAACAGTTTTAGTCCATTACTCAATTAATCTAGACTTATTATCAGTTCTAATATTAGTCATTTGAAGAAGCATAAAAGGACAGGATATTGAATTAGTGAACTTTTGGAGATTAATTTGTAGAAAAGTGATACTTGAAACCTTTTCTGACCCTAATAAAGTTTTCTGATCTGTAACAATAACAGGTCCATCCTGAAACACAGTATTTGGAATAGGCATTAGATGCACTGAAAATGTGGTGCTTGACAGACAGCAGTGTTGAAATATAATGCCCATGTTCCTACTTCTGCAGAGAATGGCACTCTGATGGCAGTGGTAGGTGGCAAGGAGGAGCAGGTCAGGTCCTGCTCTTGGACCCAGTGGTAGGGTAGAACCCATCAGATGCAGGGAGAAAGGCAGCAGAAAAAGCTATTGTGATCACTGAAAAAGAGGAAATGTCTTCTTTAGCAGAGGCAAATGACACCTTTCCAGGGTACTATTCAGTGCTTACAGCTGCCAGGTCTGAGAAAAATCTGCAGACTAGACAAGTAGTAGGGACAGAGAAGGAACAGGTGTACCTTTCTCTTCGTTATTTTATCTAATATTCTCTCATTCTTCCTCTGTCATTTCCATTTTCCTCAGTTAATCTTCATTTTACCTCTATCATCAACTAGATGAACAATATTATTTTTCTTGAAAAACTATTGTGTGCACAAAGCACTATATTTAGTGTAGCATAGTTAGAAGTAAAGGAGGCAATTCCTTGTCTTCCAGAAGACCCATTTTCCTTTCTCCACCCTCTCTCCTCTCATTTCTTGATTAATTCCCTATGTTCTGTCCCTCTTCTTCCTTTAAGTCTCCCAAATTCTGATTATAGTGACAGTCCCCATGGATCAAGCAAGAACTTTGCTACTATGAGGCACAGAGGCTTGCTTGTCATAGCATTGGTGTGTGAGAGGGAGAAGATTAGCCTTCTCACTATCCCTTGGCATTTATCCCATTCTCAGTTTTCACAGGCAGTGTGATAAGCCCTCTGCCATGGATATTTTTTTCACCTGTCCACGTTTTCAGGGATGGCAGAAGGCAGGAGAGGCAGAGATTCAATGATCAGCCAATCACTAACAGTTCATTCTGGCATCATTTCAGTCCTTTCAGGAAAATATTGGGTGTAGCCCTGCAAACCTATCAAACTACATGCAAAGCATTCATTATTGAGTATTTTCTGAGAGCAATGTACTCTACTAAGTCTTTGGGAAAATAGAAGAATAGTAAAATATCATTCAACATATCAATTGTGAGCCTGTTGTTGGGTAGGGACCGTCTCTATATGTTGCCAACTTGTACTTCCCAAGTGCTTAGTACAGTGGTTTGCACACAGTAAGTGCTCAATAAATACGATTGAATGAATGAATTGTATTTATAAAGAACACTGTTTAAGTGCTTGGGAAAGAACAAAAAGGTTGGTAGAAAGATTCTCCACCCACAAAAACCTTACAGTCTAGAGGGAGCTTACTGTCTAGGGTTCTTCCTACAAGACATTTACAATCTGAGGGAAACAAATGAAAATATTTATCAATTGTGGAAACAATATTTCACAAGGATCAGATAGGGGAAATAATGAATATTCCATGTTGTACTGTCAGATAAAATCAGAATAAACAATTAAAAAATACATATTAAACATATTTACCAGAAAGATGGGAGGCCTTGGGGTGTGCATGTGTGTGTAAATAGATACAGCAGAGTTGGGAATGGCTTAAAGAATGAATGACTTAAAGTGATAGCAATTAATTAGGGAAGGCTTCTTGGAGGCAACAAATGTTCAGCCAATCAGTAGTCACAATGCTGGCAACAGCTAAAGTAGTATAACTTTTAGATGGAGAATGGATAAATTGATGGTTAAAATAAAAACACACACACTAATTCCAAGCCAAATTGACTTTGTGGATTTAGAATGCATTATTTCTGCCCTCAATCAAATTTATTGAGCTCTTACTGTGTGCAGGGTGCTATACCGAGCATTTGGAAGAGTACAGCATAACGGTATAACAGACACATTCCCTGCCTACAGCACGCTTACAAATATGGATATGTACATAAGTGCTGTGGGGCTTGGGGCACTGTGATAAATAAAGGGAGCAAGTCAGGGTGATGAAGATGGGAGTGGGGAAAGAGGAAATGAGGGCTTAGTCAGGGAAGACCTCTTGTAGGAGATGTGCCTTCAATAAGACTTTGAAGGTTAGGACAGTAATTGTTGTATATGAAGAGAGAGGGTGTTCCAGGACAAAAGCAGGATATGGGTGAGAGGTTGGCAGTGAAACAGATGGGATCGAGGTACAGTGAGTAGGTTGACAGAGGAGTGAAATGTATGGGCTGGGTTGAAGTAATAAATTAGTGAAGTGAGGTGATTAGTGAGAAAGGGACAAGGTTATTGAGTGCTTTAAAGCCAATGGTAAGGAGTTTCTGTTTGATGATGCAGTGGATGGGCAACCACTGGAGGTTCTCAAGGAGTGGGGAAAAATGGACTAAAAGGTTTTGAAGAAAATGATCCAGGCAGAAGAGTAAAATATGGACTTCAGTGAGCAAAGACAAAATGTAGGGAGGTCAGCAAGGAGGCTGATACAGTAATCAAGGCAGGATAGGATAAGTGCTTGTATAAACATGGTAGAAGTTTGGACGGGGCAGAAAGGATGGATTTTAACAATGTTGTGAATGTTGATCAGGGAGGATTAGGTGATAGATTAAATATGTGGGTTGAAATGGGAGAGAGGAGTCAAGGATAATGCCATGATTATGGGCTTTTGCGACAGGAAGAATGTCTATAGTGATGGGACACTCAGTGGGAGGACAGGGTTTGCATCTATCACTGTTTTATAGCTAAATTTCAAAACATTAACATTTGAAATTCAATGAGATTTGGGTTCACAGATAGAAACAAAACTGGACATTATTCCCATAAACAGTCTCTGAACATTTCAAATCTTGGAATCATTCTGAGTAAGCTATCATTTTCTAAGCCTCAGTAGAGTGGGAAAGTAGATCAAGGGATTCTACAATCATCTGGAAACCCAGGGACTGGGAACATCTAACCAGAAAGTTTCCAATGTGCAGCTGCCCAGGGTGCCAGCTAAAGGGGAGAGGAGGCACCCTAAATGTTTCACAAGAAGTCAGCAGGGCTTTGAAAGTCTGACCACCTCCCACAGTGCATTCAGGACTTACCCTCCCACTCCATTTGAGCCAACCTATAAAGGTTGGATGAGAGGGCTGAGGCGGCGTAAAGCACATTGACTAGCCTGTGCACTGAATGCTAAAGGAAAAACCTCCAGGTATAATACCAATTCTACCAACTGTTGTTTTAAAGCCAGATAGTGTGCCTCTGTTCAAATTCATAGTCCCTACACAGTTAAGCTGGATCTCGCCCAAGCTTTATATAACAAAATAATAAAATTATAATTTTTATAATAAAACAATTTTACAGAAATGATTAAAAACAAAATAGCTCATCTTAAAAGTGAATATAAAAATAAATTAAGTAATGATAATCTTAATGAGAACAATTATCCTTTTAGGGAAGTAAAGAGGGCCAGCAAACTAAACAAAATTATGCAGAAGGGTCTAGCCCTGGATAATCTGGGTGCAGGCACGAATAGTGTATCTTTCTACAAAACGTAACATAACCATGAGATTGATACCCTTGCATGAGAGCCATGAATGGAAGCTGCATGGCCTAGAGGATAGAGCACAGATTTGGGAGTCAGATGGACCTGGGTTCTAATCCCAGCTCTGTCACTTGTCTGCTGTGAGACCTTAGGCCAGAAATTTCTCTGTGCTTCAGTTACCTCATCTGCAAAATAGGAATTAAGACTGTGAGCCCAATATTGGACAGGGACTGTATCCAACCTAATTAGCTTGCATCTATGCCAGTGCTTAGAATAGTACTTGACACATAGTGAGCATTTAAACATTATTATTATTATTATTATTATTAACATTATAGCAGAGGGATGGAATGTGGGCAGGAGGAATGGTGAGAAAGTGGTTTGCTATAGAGATTTTTACACAGTATACTCTGGATTTCTGTTCACTCTTCCTTTGTATGTTTTCCATCTCTATATATGCCTCTAACATTCCTGGAGTTTAGCTGACCCATTCCAGATATTCTCAAGATGATTTTTAGTCCATAAACGTCAGAGGTATTGGTAAAATTAAATGGTAGATGCTGCCAGGATTATAGCAGAGGGCCTCTATTATGGTTGCTGGGGACTCTAATTGGTTAATCTGTAACAGTTGGCCTTCAGCCAGAACATCTTCCTTTCTATGGGGATTTTAAAGGCAAGGGTAGATCACTAATTACTATATTGGTTGAAATCCAAGATGGGCAGTAGGAGATGGTGGTATTCCAGATGATGTAGATAAATGACTCAGGTAGCCTGTGAGCTCCTTATGGGTAAGGATTTTATCTACCAACTGTTGCACTGCATTTTCCCAAATGCCTAGTAAGTGTTCATTCATTCATTTGTATTTATTGAGCGCTTACTCTGTGCAGAGCACTGTACTAAGCGCTTGGGAAGTACAAGTTGGCAACATATAGAGACGGTCCCTACCTAACAGCGGGCTGCCAGTCTAGAAGTGTTCTGCACACAGTAAAAGCTCAATACATACTACTGATTGATTAATGTTAATATAAATATGAAACAATGATTCTTGTTCTCCCAACATGCAAGGAAGATGATACAAGGGCATAAACCTGTAGAAGATACCATCAACACAAATATGCAAGAATGGTGAAAAAGACTCAAAACCCTGCCTGCACTGTGTGCAGAAGTATTTGGCAGCTTGCATGTCTGCTCTGTCTTTCAACTACAGGTGGGGTCTGCAGCAGGGGCAGTCATGTACTCACATAAAAAAGCTGCCCCTTATATGCAGAGAAGCAGCATGGCTCAGTGGAAAGAGCATGGACTGTGGAGCCAGAGGTTGTGGGTTCAAATCCTGGCTCTGCCACTTGTCAGCTGTGAGACCTTGGACAAGTCACTTAACTTCTCTGGGCCTCAGCTCCCTCTTCTGTAAAATGGGGATGAAGACTGTGAGCCCCACGTGGGATACCTTGCATCTACCGCAGTGCTTAGAACAGTGTTTGGCACATAGTAAGTGCTTAACAAATACCAACATTATTATTATTATCATTATTATTATTATTGTGTGCAACTCCATTTATGTCAGCTTTATAAAGGTATGGAGTTAGTAGCCTGCAGGGCTAGAAGCCCAGAGTCATGTAGTATGACTGGTACCCCTAGGCAATCTCAAAGGGATGCAAAGTGCCACAATTCCACTAGAGGATCAGTGTAATCCATTCAGGCTGTTTTAGTTCTTAGATCAGGGACTTGCTATCATTGAGAATTCTTAAATAAATTTAGGAGACTGGAAATAGATACATCTTTCTTGATACCAAACTGAACTTAAATTAACAGTTCTTAACTTGACATTTTTCCCTATTACCCTCTTAAGGGAAATGATTTGCATATTCTGAAAGAGAATTACAACCAAAGTTTATAGATTTTTCATTATGACCTCCAAAAATCAAGACAATTAAATCTCAGGCACCACAAATCCAGGGTTCACAATAATTCAGAAGACGATTTATGGTATAATACTATAAATTCAACACAGACTGTGAAGTTCTGCTGGAATAGATGACTTCCAGAGGAAAGGTGACAGAAACTAAGAGCACAGACCTCTGCAAAGCATACAGAGAGATTGGGAACACTGGAGAATAGGATATTGTTGGAGATGGAAAGAGGAAATAAAGGAGCAAAGCAGGGATGAGAAGCAGAAAAGATCAAAACTGCAATTGAAGTCTCCTGTAAAATAAGAACAATTCAGATCCCAGAGCAATCAAAAATACATACATAATGGTTAAAATCAGAGCAAAAAGCAAGCACTTTCATCTCAACGTCTTGATACCCTCTGAAGACACTAGAACCTACTGCGGAGGTGATGGTGGTAGCAGTGATGTTGGTGTTTGCAGTGGCCAGTGTGAAATGGAGGTGATGGTAGTGTTTGTCATGGAAGTGTTGGCAGTTGTGGTGGTATTAGTTGTAATGGAAGTACAAATGGTGGTTGCAGTGATGATGGTAGTGGTGGCAGTGGTTTGGTGTAGTGGCCGTGATGACAGTTTATTCATTCATTTAATCATATTTATTAAATGCTTATTGTTTGCAGACCACTGTACTAAGTGCTTGGGCGAGTACAGCATCATAAACCCAGCTCTAAGAACAGTGCTTTGCAAATAGTAAGGGCTTAATAAATCCTATTACTATTATTATTAATGAACAGACACATTCCCAGCCCACAACAAAATTACTTGTATTGGTGAAAACAGAGGAACAACAAAGCTGCCAAAATTCTGGACTCTTTCCACATAGTAACAGCTAGATTTTTTTTTGTCCCTTTCTCAGTCTTTATCCAGAAAACAAGCTACCATCTAGAAATTGGCAGCCCTGTATCTGTATTCTGTTGTATTCCTACAACATTCATTTTCAGCTGCGGAATTCTGTGCTGTGCTGGAGTTATACTCTCTTTATCAAATTCCTCTGGCTTCATCCTCCAGTCTCTAAATTGTGCTGGGGTCATAAAGGGACAGCAGCACTGCCCTAAGCTAGAGTTATAATTAATTATAAAAGAAAATATTTGAAAACAAATTCTCTCAATTACCTTCCATTTGAGATTTTTAGCAGAGTTAATGGCATGATGACTCCCAAGGAAATAAACCAGAACATTGTCCTCTACAAATCTGACTAGCAGCTGCAGCCACCACTCTTAGAAGGCAGCAGAATAGAGTGGATCTTTGATTATTCAGGCCCTGTTGTTTTAGTTTGCGAATTAAGCGTAACAAGTCACAGCTGTGAATCCACTAGAAGTAGCAATATCACAAGCGAGACTCATCTCATATTGGATGGAATATATGACTGAAAAGACAAATTTTCAAAATCATTTCCATCTCTGTGAGCAACCATGCTCTATCCTTCATTTCACGCCATCCCTAGTCTTTGTTTTCATAGAGTTTCAATATTCCTGGCACAATGCCAGCACTACATTCAGTAGCCTATTCACTGGCCACATTACTGTAATTGCCTGATTGACATGTTTCTATTTTTCCCCTTCTTTTTCATACTTCTATCTTAATTTTCCTGTTCAGCAAAAAAACCAAAAGAAAGTGATGAGGAGATGGTCCCAGAGAGAGAAGATAATCTGTAAGTTTGGTAACCTGTTAAGCAGTTTCAATAAAAAAAAAAAAACGTTCGGCTAAAATTCATTTTTCAAATTTCATGTATTCATACTGTCCACATTCCCATATTATTTTTCAGGGTATATTCTAATTATTTTCATCATTCATTTTCATAACAATTAGGTGAGAATTTAGTGTCAATCTGTGTTTCTAATTTTTTTATTTTCTCAAAGGAAACCTTGTCTTAAAATAGGGGAAATGCTGAGAGAAGCTCACAACTCCTGAAGTTGCTAGTCTATTCCTTATTTCAATTAGATAACCTATTCCCCAGCTGTAAGAATGAGGATTCAAGAAAGAGGAAATTGTTGTAGCCCCGGGGATCCCTTGAGTCACAAATGGCTGAAAATAGAGTGACCAGGTAAAATAAGGATCCTCCAGGTGCAGGATGTCAGTGGTGAGTAATGTCTGGTCTCTGGTGGCAGCCATGCCTGCCTAGGAAAGCTGTTTTCCTCTGAAGGAGTTGGAGAGGGGAAAGAGCAGAACTGTCTAACAGATTGAGGCAGAGGTCCCTGTGGGAGCTACTCAACTGAAAATGAAAGAAAATAAATCTCTGCCATACATGTGAACTTCATTTTTTAAATTCTATGTTTGGTTTATTTTTCATTTTATGCATTTCAATCCATCAGTCAAATCTATTTTACTGAGTGCTGACTGTATGCAGCCTTACTAAGCACCTGGGAGAGAAGGCACCACGGCCTAGTGGAGAGAACACAAGTCCGGGAGTCAGAAGGACTTGGGTTCAAATCCCACCTCTGCCACTTGTCTGCTGTTTAACCTTGTACTAGTTGCTTTATTTCTCAGTTACCTCATCTGTAAAATGGGGACTAAGACTGTGAACCCCAGGTGGGACAGAGACTGTCTAACTTTAGTATAGTGTGCGGCACATAGTAAGGACTTAAATACCATACTTTTTTTTATATTATAACAGAGCTGATAGACACAAGGAACTTATGGTCTACTGGGGAAGGCAGATAGTAACATAAATAAGTTACGGTATGTACATAAGTGCTGTAGGTTGAAGGTGGAATGAATAAAGGGTGCAAATCCAAGTACAAGGATGATGCAGAAGGAAAGGAGAGAAGAGAGAAAATGAGATACTAGTTGGAGAGGACTGTCATGAGCCCCCGGCTCGTACCAACCAGAACTTTTCTGGACTGGGTCAGCCTCAGTTACACGGAGTAGAATCAAACCACACCACCAACCACCAAGGTTACTGTGGAAAGTTTTTTTAGTTAGTTTTACCAACATGCAAGGGAGTGACATATACATACACACGCACTCATTCCACTCCGCCATGGGTCTAATACCAGTCTGCTGGCCAAAGGAGTCTGTTCTGTCCATTCTGTTGATCCCATGGCAAAAGGCTGGGAGACATTCCTGGTGATATGGACCACTGATGTTGCAAACCTCCTCCACACACTGCCTCCCCTAAACACTGTTTCCTCTCTGATTCTAAGTGCTGCTGCCGCCTTCAGCTGCTTCTCCTGCTTCCTTTCAGTGCTGCTCTCCTGTGTCTCCTCCTTTTCACTTGCTCTGTGTGCTTTCTTCCTGAATGCTTGCTTCTCTACGTGCTTTCATCAATGCTCGCTTCCTCGTGATTCAAAGCCATTGCCTTTTATGTGTCTTAGGTGTCACAGCTGTGGCTCTACGTGGCAGTCATTGATTGGTCCAGGCTGTTACTCGGTTGAGCAGGGAGAGAAGGCCACATCTCCTTCCATACTCTGCCCCTCACCATGGACCAGCAACCTCCTGTCCTTAAGTAGAGCACATCAGTGCCTTCATGAATCTCTTCCTTGTTGTTGTTCGTGGGATTCGTTCATTCAATCGTGTTCATTGAGCGCTTACTGTGTGCAGAGCACTGTACTAAGCTCTTGGGAAGTACAAGTTGGCAACATATAGAGACGGTCCCTACCCAACAGCGGGCTCACAGTCTTGAAGGGGGAGATAGACAACAAAACAAATTAACAAAAGAAAACAGAATAGTAAATATGTACAAGTAGAGTAATAAATCTGTACAAACATATATACAGGTGCCGTGGGGAGGGGAAGGAGATAGGGTGGGGGGGGATGGGGAGGGGGAGAGGAAGGAGGGGGCTCAGTCTGGGGATCACAGAAACTCACTCATAAGACAACTTATTGTGGATGTGCTTTTAATAAAGCTTTGATGGTGGGGAGAGTGTTCTCTGTCAGATATGAAAGGGAAGGGAGTTCTAGTCCAGAAACAGGACATGAGTGAGGGGTCAGTGGAAAGATAGAAAAGATCAAGGAACGGTGAGTAAGCTCGTATTAGAGAGTGAAGTGTGCAGGGTGGGTTGTAGTAGGAAATCAGAGAGGTAAGGTAAAAAGGGCAAGGTGATTGAGTGTTAATGCCAATAGTAAGGAGTTTCTGTTTGACAGAGGTCAATGGGCAAACACTAGAGGTGTTTGAAAAGTGGGGAAGCAAGGATTGGACGTTTTTGTGGCAAAAATGATCTGGACAGCAGAGAAAAGTACGGATTGAAGTCATGAGAGACAGGAAGGTCAGCAAGGAGGCAGCAAGAGTTTGGATTAAGTGTTTGGTAGCTGTTTGCGTGGAAAAGAAAGGGTGAATTTTAGTGATATCATGAAGTGATTTGTGTGAAATTGTGAATTTACAGGATTAGTGGCAGATTAAATACTTGGTTGAATGAAAGAGTTGAGTCAAGGATAATACCCAATGTTTGGGGCTTGTGAGACAAGGACGATGGCGGTGCTGTCTACAGTGAAGGGAAAGTCGGGGGAAGGCAGTCATTTATTCTCTCAACTCATGCCTGTGAGTGTCCAGAAGCGACTACTTAATCCATTCAAAAGTACACATTTTTCTCCATTTTATGTCATAATCATGTAATAGTTGAAGTAAGAAGAAGCAGAAGAAACAGCAAGGCTAAGTGGATAAAGCATGGACTAGGGAATCAGAACGACCAGAGTTCTAATTCTGGTTCTGCTACTTGTCTGCTGTGTGACCTTGGGCAAGTCAGTTAACTTGTTTGTACTTAAGTTGCCTCAAATGTAAAATGGAGATTAATACTGCAAACTCCATGTAGGAAATGTACGGTTTCCAACCTGATTAGCTTGTACCCACCCCTAAGTAAGTCCCTGGCACAAAGTCATCATTTTTTTTTTTTAAGTTTGATCTATCATCTTTAGCCAGAATCTATTAGAGCTCCTATGACTGCTTAACTGCCTTTGAAACTACTGAGTAGCCCCTTCAATAGAATCTCTCCCTGGCCTTAGTTTCACAGGCACAGGATCAGCATCTGCAAAACCAAGGCAGGGAAAAATGTGCCCTCCCCCACCAATCCAAAGAGCATCATTACATTACACTGCACATACAATCAAGGTTTAACATGATTAATAATAATAATAATTGTGCTTCTGTTAAGCACTTACTATGTTCTTGGGTAAATTCAGGGGTAGAAACAAGGTAATCAGGTTGGACACATGTCCCTCATGGGGATCCCAATCTTGATCACCATTTTACAGATGGGGTAACAGGCACAGAGAAGTTAAGTGAGTTGCCCAAGGTCACACAGCAGATATGTGGGAGAATTGGGATTAGAACCCATGACCTCAGACTCCCAGGTCCTTGCTCTTTCCATTAGGCCATGCTGCTTCTCAATAAGGATTGATCACTTTATGCTCTTTTGAGTACACTGCATTTTATACACCATCATTACACAAAGCTTTATATGCTGGCAGCCTGATGAAATGTCACATAGAACCCCTTGCGTGCCCAGGACCTATAGCACTTAAAGGTCCTTAAGGGTAGGAATTGTGTCTGCTAACTGTATTGCCTTGTACTCCCCCAAGTGCTTTGTAAAGTGCTCTGCACATATTAAGTGCTTAATAAATGCCATTAACTGATAGTTTCTTTGGGAGGAACACTGCCCACTTCTACTGATTTAGAGACAGTCTCTTAGATCTCTACTTACATTCCATTTGGGCTGGTGCCTTTTTTCCATTTTAATCACTGCCACAAATGTTGATGTCCCTACCCATTAAATATGGCAGCACACTGATACCTTTGCCTTGTCCAGTAGACACTCGCTCTGATAGTGGGCACTGAGGCAGTTGTTACTCTAGCATGCCATCTGTAGCTGTTTGCACAGTTCTCTCCTGTTTCTCTCCTTACCTCTCTGACCGTTCCTTTTTTGTTTCATTTACTGGCTCTACACCTTCCTTTCCTCACCTAGCCTTGGATGTGCTGCAAGGCCCTAGTCTTAATTTTATACTTCTACTGCCCTAGAGCCATTCCCATGAGGAGATGAGTCTCACACATGATTTGTGCTATCCTCCAATGATAATAATAATAATAATGTTGGTATTTGTTAAGCACTTACTATGTGCCAAGCACTGTTCTAAGCGCTGGGGGGGGGGGGGGGTACAAGGTAATCAAGGTTGTCCCACGTGGGGCTCACAGTCTTAATCCCCATTTTACAGATGAGGGAACTGAGGCACAGAGAATAACCATCATAATAATGATGGTATTTGTTAAGCGCTTACTATGTGCAAAGCACTATTCTAAGCACTGGAGGGGGATACAAGGTTATTAGGTTGTCCCACGTGGGGCTCAGTCTTAATTCCCATTTTCCATTTGAGGTAACAGGCACAGAGAAGTTAAGAGACTTGCCCAAAATCACACAGCAGACAAGTGGTGGAGCCGGGATTTAAACCCATGACCTCAGAGTCCCAAGCCCATAGTCTTTCCACTGAGCCATGCTGCTTCTTCTTCACAGAGAAGTGAAGTGACTTACCCAAAGTCACACAGCTGACAAGTGGCAGAGGCAGGATTAGAACCCTTGACCTCTGACTTCCAACCCTGTGCTCTTTCCACTAGATAAAGATTCCCAAGTCTATATCTCCAGACTTCTCTATTGCTCTACAATCTTGAATCCTCTCCTTCTAGAAGGTGTAGGAAAATCAAGGAAGACATAGTGGAGGAGGTTAGAAGGAAAAGATAAAAAAACTCACCATTAGGAGAATAAGGTAATAACGAAAAGATGGTTGAATATGTTATAACAAACACATATGCACCATCTATTTGGTTCTATCTGTGCTAACCAGGCTGAATCTGGAAGATATTTCATGGTTCAGGATGGATTTATCAGGCTATAGGTAATGTACCTGCTGTGTGACTTGGTCAGTTCTTTTAAACTTCTGTGTCTATATTTCCACATATGCAAAATGGATATTAAATAGTCTCCCTGCCACTTAGATTATGAGCCCCATGTGGGATAGTCACTATGTCTGATCATCTTGTATGTTCCCCTGCACTTCGTATAACAGTATAAGGCATATAGTAAGAGCTTATAAAATACCACAATTAGTGTGTTGAAGGTGATGGGGCCTAGGAGACGAAAAATTGCCTGAGGTGATCTTTACTCAGGGTGGGTGATGTGGATTTCTCCTATGGCTAACCACCACTGCAGTGATTTGCCCAATCTGCAGTAGCCTGACAGGGTGGTGTATCCCTGGAGTAGAAGCACTGTGACCTGCCTTTTAGGTTTTCTGTGCCCCATTATATATCTACCCCACTCATCGTAATAATCACTCTCATCATCACCACCATGATCTAATCATCACGTCTTCTTCCTCCTACTACTCTTTGTCCTCTTCCTTCTCCCCTGTGTCCTGGGTGAATCTATAAGTTTGTCTCCTTTCAATCTTCTCTTCTTCCTCCTCTCTCTCTCTCTCTCTCTCTCTCACACACACACACACACACACACACACACACACACACACACACACACACACACCCATAAAAAGAACCTTTTAAATTTACCAGGAGAAGCATATTATATATGCTTTTAAATTTCTTTGTGAATCTTAGGTACTTTAAAAACCAGAATAAATATTCTTATACTACATTATTCTTGAGAGCAAATTAAATTTAACCCATACTCTTGATGGCATTTGATGGTGGAATATTTTTAGATGCAAATATGTTTTGGTGAGTGATTATCACAAAGAAAAAGCAGAGCAAACAGCCTAGTCTATCACAAGGACATGAGGTCGACAGAGTTAATATTGCTGTTCTACCAAATCTACCAGTCATAAATGACTTACAATTTTAACATAACACATGGTTTATATAATGTGGTCTTTCTGTCAGATTCCAGCTTATGTAACATTGATATCCAGTTATCCCTTTTAATTCAAAACTGGTAAAAAACACAAGACATTCAATTGGCAGTGACTAACCCATGGCAAATTGTAAATTTAGTGAGCATTCGCCTGCACACTGGATCCCATTTATTGGGATTTTTACATTGGAGCAGAAACCTGGATCTTATCTAGGCAACAACTTTCAAGTTCTGCCTTATATCAAAGTACAGGCTCTGAAGTCCACATAGTCATGACTGGGAGAAATGAAATGATGGTGAAGGAAGTCTTTATCGGAGACTGTTTGTTTTTTTTTTTTTGCAGACTCAAGACTACCGCTCCCCTGCCAAACCTTACCACAGCTTTCTCTCCCCCATTAAAACTACTAGCTGTTCTTCCTATTCTCATCATCTAGGGGAGACAAGTAGTGTTTGTGGCTAGGGAAACCCATCAGAGATGAAAATGTGGAGAAAACATCTACAAAACCAGGTCCATAGACCTATTACAATTGACTTTAGTGCCGAGATCAGAGTTTCTATTTCCTTTACCAAGTGCTTGCTTTAACTAATGTCTGGGTAAGATTTTTTTTCCATAAAAAAAACAAAAGATTAATAACTAATTAAATATCCCTGCCTTTGAGACTGTCCTGCGACAAGCTGTCAGTGAGACAGCCTAAAGACAAAATTAATTTCATTCAATAGTTAATCTCATACTACATCTGACCTTTAGAGAATTGCTGTCGTCAGTGTCACCTACAGAAAATACTTTATATCAAGTGGCTAGACAGGACCACAAACAATGAACACCATCAGATCACTAGTATCAGATACCACATTTGTCACAGCTATCTTCACTGATGGGACACATAACAAGAAAGGAGGAAAGCAGGACACAAACAGCTGCTTAATTATGTACTGCAATGAAGGGATAATTAATAAAGTTGACGCAAGAAAGGTTTTAAAGATACAATGCAGCAAACAAAACCTCTCACGATGTGACATGTTGGGATACTCCAGAAAAGACAGATCATCCTAGGGTATAGTATCAGAAATGGTATACCTCACTTGAAATAGAGAATTCAATAAAATCATGACTCCCAAGGCAGGAATTTCAATAGTGCAGGGACTACAGATGTCAAATTCATAATAGCAACATGAAGAGGGATTGTTGATAGTGCATCAGCCTTATCAACCACACTTGTACACTCTGTAAAATTATCATCATAGATGTACTGAGAGTGACTCCATCTTGTATTACCTGACCCCAGGAGCAACAAGGCAAAAGTGACTCCATCTTGTATTATTTGACTCCGGGAGCAACAAGGCCAAAGGACAATTTAGAGGAGAAACTGCATTATCTCTCTGGGGAGTTTTGAGGAGAGGAACTGAATGTCTTGATGAGGGCTTAAGTGAGGGCTGAATTGCTTTGCTGGGCAGGAGAAGAACTGCCAGATGGGGCTATGACCACACGGGAATAAACCTAGGAGGGAGGGTCACCTTCCACTCTGGTTTATCCGGTAACGAACTAACAACTGGAAGACAGCAGACAATCCTGAGCAGTTCCCCTGTTGCAACCCCCAGAGAACAATGGAGAAAGGTGGTGGTGGTGGTGTGGGGGGGGAGAACGGGCCCTCTTTTCCCAGTTTGCCCGTCATGGAGCCATGTAAGCCATGCACTGAGCCACTTACAGCTGCCGCAGCCCAGCACCTAGGAATTGAACCAGAATGATGACGAACTGTGGGCAGTCTGACTACTTGAAACTCCTACAATGTGGGATCATCTTCACCAGGACTTGGGGAAAACCAGGACAACAACAAGCTATGGGCAGTCCACTTCCTTGAAACTATGATCTTCACCAAGACTTGGGGTAAACCAGTTGGATTGATATAGGTTCTGTGCCGTGTGTGTGCGCGTGTGTGTGTGCATGCGCACACACATGTATCTAACCTCAGTTTTAGTTTAAAATAAAGATTTCTACTGTAACAGTGCTGTTTGGCTTTACTTTTGACGTATTTGAGCGTCCGCATTAATAAGGGAGTCAAATCCCTGGGTAAGGGCTCATAGATTCATTCAGCCAGTCGTATTTATTGAATGCTTACTGTGTGCAGAGCACTGTACTAAGCGCTTGGGAAGTACAAGTTGGCAACATATAGAGACAGTCCCTTCCCAGATCAAGCGGCTGATATTGTCGGGGGAGTAATTCCTGGATGGGGCTCATTACTGTCACCTTCTTAACCCAAATGACAAATACAGGCATATCCCAGGTAGTGTTTACCCCATATGGTACCTGGCTTTATGGTTTTATACCAGTTATAGCAACCCCATACATACAAATAGGCTATACAGCCAGCATGACCTTCAGCAATACCATTACATCACTGCAAGATGCCCAAAAGTTTGAACGCTACCTGTTTAAATTTTGGGATTAGGAAGTCTTATATCTATTTTTAAAAGCCGATGATTATAAAAATGATTAAAGATACTTTAGGAGAATGGATTCTTAAGTGTGAAGGAACTGTTCAGTGTTGGCCTGCTACAAGATATTTTATGAAGAGAAGAAAATAACTGTTCAACATAAATCAGAAATTCTTCAAAGTTGAAAAATCACTACTCCAGCTAATACAAACTTCTGGAAAGGTTCAAAATCATATCAAATCTCTTCATTTAATAAATGTTGTGATATTAGCAATTTCATATTTATCCAGAGATTTTGGAAAGGACTCAAATTTATAACGTATGCATCTATGGGAAATACGTACCCATCCACAATTTTGCCACACTTTCAAGGAACATAACCCTGTTATACCAATTGATCAGTCAATGACACTTCTTAAGTGCATGCTCTGTGCAGAACACTTTATTAAGCACTTGGAAAAGTTTGCTAGAATTAGTAGACACAATTCCTGCCTTTAAGGAGCTTACAATAGAAGAGGGAAGATAGAAAATAAAAAACAGGTAGACGAAGCAACACATTGGGGTATGCTTGCACTTCAGTATTGGGATAGGACGTTGGGAGTCTGGAGTATGGTATGAGCAGGAAAATCCTTAGGAAGAAGGGAAGGAATAAATGAGAGGAGAAGGGTGGCAGAAATTAATTTATAATTTTTATTTACCTGTGTGCCCTAATCATTATGTTAAAGTTCTGTTCCTAACAAATTCCATGTATCTCACAGGCAATCATTCATGATACATCCACATTTCTGAGGTGCACATCATGCCATATCACAGGGTTTGACTATATACGTATGTGTACATACATGCTACAAATAGCTATTTGTATGTATCCATATAAGTAGATATGTTTATAGTTTTAAGAAAACTAGTTGCCTTGCATCCCCAGTGGCTAGGGTGCCACCAAACAATGGCCAGTAAGATCACTAAAAGCCTCCATTTCAGGCTGGGTAGTGTATGAAATCAGACAATCGGGCCCAGGTTCACATGGGTGCAACTTTAGCTAACCATGGAGGGAGACCAGCAACCAGGCCATCCTTCCCACCTGCTAACAACTTACAGCCAACTAGGCAGAAAGAGAGAGACCATACAAAGAATTCAAATTTTGATACAAAGAGAGGGAAAGAAGTAAATACAAGAGAAGAAAAATGAAGTAGCCAAGAAGTAAAAAGTGAAGGAAGCAGCCCCTCCCACTCCTCTCCTTCCTCCTACTGTCATGCCACCACACTGCCGTATCAGATGAGAGGTCCCTTTCAGGGACTGAGGGAAAAGATAAACTATAAAGGTAGTTTTAATGTATCAAAGGTAAAATGATCTTGTCTTGAATGGGACATTTCACATGTTTCCCAGCCATCTTGGGCCATTCATTCATTCAGTCGTATTTACTGAGAACTTACTATGTGCAGAGCACTGTACTAAGCACTCGGAAAGTACAATTCTTCAACAGAGACAATCCCTACCCAACAATAGGCTCACCCATTTCCCTGTATCCTAAAGCTACTTCACTGCTTTTCTCTATGGGATTCTATTTACTAGTCCAGGGTGTGCTGTGCTACAGGAAAAGCAATTCTTTTAATACCAGAGAAAAGTACAGGATACAGCAATGTGTGACAGAGACTCTTCTCTCCATCTCCCGAGATAATGGATGATCTTAATTGGGCAACTAGATGGCCCATTCATGTCTTAATTGTTTGTGGAGTACACAGACTAGGAGAAGAGTTTAAATTAATTACTACTTTTGGAGCTGTAGTTTTCCCACAGTCAAGGTCTAAAGCTCTACACTAAATGATTTGCAGAAATATTTTGACTTCTTCAAGTGGGATATTAGAAACAGAAAGGAAAGAACAAAACACTCAATATATCTCAGTAGCCTTACATTTTGGCATATATTAGTTAGCTCTTAGGGGGCAGCAACCTGCTTCATTTGTAACAATTGTCTGTAATTACTGCAATTCCTCACAGAGGTGTTATGAGAAGCAACTAATTAAATGATTATAGTATTTTGAGCAGAGTGTTCTATTGATGTTAAATAATAATGATGACAACAATGCTAAGTGCCATTCTACATCAATGGTAGTGTTTAAACGTTACAAATTAAATGAATTAAGTGTAGTCTGGTTAGTTGAATTGTTATTCATATGAAGAACAAAAAAAGTGGTAGTTGAGACTTACTCCCCTTTTTTTGGCTTCAAAATCCAGATAGAAAGAAAGCTGTTTAGTTTCATAATTGACTGTATGAAGTCTGAACTGCCAACTGCTTGTCCAGCCATCATCTCTGAGTTAATAATTCAAGAGTGGAAAAGCATATGGAAAGTAGAGTTAGGCAAAGTAGAGGAAGAATAGAGTGATAAAGACTAGTTAAACAAATAGTCACTGTCATCTCTAATCATTTTCTGGACTTTTTTGTTCATACTATTGGAAAATATAATTTATATACAGGGATCATTTCTATTACTATTGTATAATTGAGGAAGTCTGCTTTTCAATGTTCCACTTCAATAGTATACAAACTATCCATCAATCATATTACTGAGTGTGTGCTTTGTGCAGAGAACTGACTATGTGCTTGGGAAACATGTATATAACTGCTTCCGGCATAGGTGATGTCAATGTGTTGATATGAGGGTCACTGGGAAAGTAGAGTAGAGAGATGAACGATAAATCAAAGATGACATTTCAGAAAGACCTTGAAGATATGAGACAGTAATGTGCCACATTTGTATATAGGGGGATGGAGTTTCCAGTAGGTAGGACAGTATGAACAAGACTTAGGTGGTTAAAGAAACCTAAGTGAGGTACAATGAGCAGGTTGGTGGGCATAAAAGGAGCTATGTTGTAGTAAGAAAGAAGTGAGGATAGCTAGGCAGAGCAAACTGTGTACTTTAAAGTTGATGGTCTGGAGTTTGTTTGAAAGGCAGAAGAAAGGACAACCATTGGAAGATTTTGAGACAAGTGGAGAAATGCACAAAGTAGTGTTTTAGTAAAATTATCAGTGCAGCAGAGTGAAGTATAGTTTAGAGAGGGGAGAGACTGGAGTCATGGAGGTCAACAAGGAGGCTGATGCATTAGTTGAATCAGCTTATGATTTGAAGCATTAGCCCTATCTTCCTCCTACCCTTCCTTTCCAAACTCCTAGAACAATTCGTCTTTACTCGCTGCCTCGAATTCCTCAACTCCAATTCTCTCCTAGACCCCCTCCAATCTGGTTTCTGTCCCCTCCACTTCACCAATACTGCCCTCTCAAAGGTCACCAGTGACCTCCTTCTTGCCAAATCCAATAGCTCCTACTCTATTCTAATCCTCCTTGACCTCTCAGCTGCCTTCAACACTGTGTACCACCCCCTTCTCCTCAATACGCTATCCAACCTTGGCTTCACAGACTCTGTCCTCTCCTGGTTCTCCTCTTATCTCTCCAACTGTTCATTCTCAGTCTCCTTCACGGGCTCCTCCTCTCCTTCCAATCTCCTTAGTGTAGGGGCTCCTCAGGGGTCAGTTCTTGGTCCCCTTCTGTTCTCTATCAATACTCACTGCCTTGGTGAACTCATTTGCTCCCATGGCTTCAACTATCATCTCTACACTGAGGTCACCCAAATCTACACCTCTGTCCCTGCACTCTCTCCCTCCCTCCAGGCTCGTATCTCCTCCTGCCTTGAGGATATCTCTGACTGGATGTCTGCTTGCCATCTAAAAGTCAACATGTCCAAAGCTAAGCTCCTTATCTTCCCTCCCAAACCCTGTCCTCTCCCTGATTTTCCCATCACTTTAAATGGCACTACCATCCTTCTCATCTCACAAGCCCACAACCTTGGTGTCATCCTTGACTCCTCTCTCTCATTCAACCCACACATCCAATCCGTCACGAAAACCTGCCGGTCTCACCTCCACAACATGGCCAAGATCCATCCTTTCCTCTCCATCCAAACTGCTATCTTGCTGGTTCAACTCTCATCCTATCCCAACTGGATTGCTGCATCAGCCTCCTCTCTGATCTCCCATCCTCCTGTCTCTCCCCATTTCAGTCTATACTTCACTCTGCTGCCCGGATTATCTCTGTATGGAAATACTCTAGGCATGTCACTCCTCTTCTCAAAAATCTCCAGTGGTTGACTGTCAACCTATGAATCAAGCAAAAACTCTCCACTCAGCTTCAAGGCTCTCCATCACCTCGCAACCTCCTACCTCAGCTCCCTTCCCTCCTTCTACAGCCCCCAGCCCACACACTCCTCTGCCACTAACTTCCTCACTGTGCCTCCTTCTCACTTGTCCTGCTGTCAACCCCTGACCCATGTCCTACCTCTGGCATGGAATCCCCTCCCTCCTCACATCTGCCAAACTAGCTCTCTTTCAAGGCTTACTGAAAGGTCACCTCCTCCTGGAGGCCTTCTCAGACTGAGCCCCCTTTTTCCTCTCCTCCTCCCCATCGCCCCCCCACTTCCCTACCTCCTTCCTCTCCCCACAGCACTTGCATATTTGTACATATATACATTACTGTATTTTACTTGTACATATTTACTACTCTAATTTAATGATGTGCATATAGCTATAATTCTATTTATTCTGGTGGTTTTGACAACTGTCTACATGTTTTGTTGTTGGTCTCCCCCTTCTAGATTGTGAGCCCGTTGTTGGGTAGGGACTGTCTCTAGATGTTGCTGACTTGTACTTCCCAAGAGCTTAGTACAGTGCTCTGCATACAGTAAGCACTCAATAAATACAATTGAATGAATGAATAACATCACACCTCCTCCTAGATATCTTCCCCATCTATAAGCCCTCATTTCCGCTACTCCATCTCCCTTCTGCATCACTTGGATTTGAAAACACTTCAAGAGCTTGATGTTCACCCTGCCCTCAGCACCAGAGCATTTGTGTCTTCATAATTTATTTTAATGTCTGTCTAACCTTCTAGACCATGTTATCAGTGAGAAGTGCATCTACCAACTCTCCCTTAGTAAAGAGCTGTACACATAGTAAGTGCTCAAGTACCATTGATTAATGATTGGTTGGTTCATTGCAGGTTATTCAAATAATCCAAAATAGTGAAGGAAAAATATCATAAATTACAATTTTATTAGGGATTGTATTGAAATTGGATTATAAAATCATATAATATTAAATTGGATTTTGTGTCAGCACTAATATCTTCTGGAATTGATGCTGGACAAAAGGAATACAATTCAAACTTAGTTTGTGCTTTATATAACACAGGAAAGTTAAGGAAATATGGTAATGTCTTACAGATTTAAGCAGACTGTTCAATGGGGAATGATGCAAGTTTACATTTCATTCTGGTGCTGAAGGTATATTTCCTAGTCCCTAGGGTATGATTTAAACTTGTAAGTGGAAACAAAATAAAGAATTTCAGTTAGGAAGAGAGTTTTAAAAGCACTAATACCAGCACTGTGAAAGGTTTCCAGAATATGGTTATGTTCCTGAACAGCTTCATTCCAAAGACTTTTAGAAAGCAGTTTCCTCACCACTTTCACTTAAGAAAACACTGTACATTTATTTTCTTTCATTTCATTTTCTTTCTATTCTGTTGTGTGCTGCTAAGTACAACATGATATGGAAGAGAAAAAGATTGGCTTTTGAACTCATTTAAGCATCCAAAAGAGACCGTAAACTAAATTTACCAAAGTCATAAAATCTAACATTGTGTCCTTTTTGAAATTTTAAGGTGGCTAATTTTAATCTGCAAAATTATCAATCAAAAATTTTGATCCTTCAGTAATACTGATGCTTGAGGCTACAGATTTATAGTTTTAGCAATAGTCACTTATAAAATAAGAACTACAATACTTTATATGCATGCGGTTGAGGATGCAACAGAGATGGCAGTATATCCTAGTAAACAGAACATTGAATTAGGAGTTAAAGCTGGATTCTAATTCAGCTCTGACACTACTGTGAGACCTTGGGCAAGTCATTTAGCCTTTCTGTGACTTTTACCCATAAAAAAGGGGAATAACTGCTCTTCTAGCTCATATTATGTACTTCATATGGACGGGTGTCTGTGACTGATCTGATTATGTACCCAGTACTGAGACAATGCTTAAAACTTAGCAAGTGAGTATTAAATGCTATTAGCATGATTATTATTATTAGAGTAAAATTAAAATCTGAGAAGTGAAAGAATGGATTATGTAAGTGGTTAATGTAACCATCATGAACTAATTTCAAAGGATTTTGTAGATTTCAACCTTTTGCTTCAGTTAAATTTATTGGCCCATTTAATGTGTCCTAAATCATTATATCTTTTGTTGTTAATTTTCCTTCGTATATCTGGAGGAAAAACAAGGTGCCATGATTTCATCTCTCACCATTGACCTTGTGCCATCATCTTTGCAGTGGATTCCCCAACAAAGCCCCATTTCCCCTTCTCCCACTTCCTTCTGCAATCACCCTTGCACTTGTATTTGCACCTCTTTATTCACCTCTCCCTAAGCCCCACAGCATTTAATAATAATAATAGCATGTGTTAAACACTATGTGCAAAGCACTGTTCTAAGCACTGGGGAGGATACAAGGTGATCACGTTGTCCCACGTGGGGCTCACAGTCTTAATCCCCACTTTACAGATGAGGTGACAGGCTCAGAGAAGTTAAGTGACTTCCCAAGGTCACACAGCAGACATGTGGGGGAGCAGTATTAGAACCCATGACCTCTGACTCCCAAGTCTGTGCTCTTTCCACTGAGCCATACTGCTTCTCTATGCACATATCCATAATTCATTTACTTTAATCATATTTATTGAGCACTTAGAGAAGCAGCATGGTTTAGTGGAAAGAGCACAGGCTTGGGAGTCAAAGGTCATGGGTTCTAATCCTGACTACCACTTGTCAGCTCTGTGACTTTGGGCAAGTCACTTAACTTCTCTGTGCTTCAGTTACCTCATCTGTAAAATGGGGATCAAGACTATAAACCCCAAGTGGGACAACCTGATAACCTCGTATCTATCCCTGCATTTAGAACAGTGCTTGACATAGTAAGCACGTAACTAATGTCATCATCATTATTATTATATGCATAGCACTGAACTAAGTACTTGGGAGAGTACAACAGAATTATCAGAAACGTTCCCTGACCATAATGAGCTATCTCTACCTCTAGTTGGTAAGCCCGTTGTGGGCAAGGAATGTCTACCATTTCTGTTATATTGTACACTCCCAAGCACTTAGTACAGTTATCTACATACAGTAACAGCTCATTATTGATTGATTGCCATTTTTGAAAATTTACTGATACAGAAAGGAAACTTGTTTGTCTCTGAAATTCAAAGATGTTTTTGACATCATATCCATTCAAAAAACAAAGAAATGAACAAATACATAAATCCAGCCTTCCTAATTTTGTATTCTACCTCAGTCTAACATTTCATTGTTGCAGTGTGCGCTTCCTTTGTTGCTGATTCAGTGACAGTGTTCAGTTCCATGTGGTGGATAGAAATCCTTGGAAATATGACTAGGAACATAATGTTGGCCTTTTTCAATTAACTCTTGTCTGTAGTAGCATTTTTCTGACAAATAATTCAAAAAGATCTATACATCTTTGTTGTGTTGTACTCTCCCAAGTGCTCATTACAGTGCTCTGCATACCGTAAGCATTCAGTAAATATGACTGATGCCTTCTTGAACATGTACATATAGAATACAATCATAGCATATAGAAGCTCCTGTATGAACACATCAAAGCTGTCTAGTGCCTCAGACCTCAGTTGGTCAGAGGATCTTGGAATTATTATTTTAGAATAGGAGCTTTGGAAGAATTGTGAATCCAAGAGGGAAAGGCATTGTGGGAAAAAATCATCAGGAGAGCAAGTGACAATATTTAAAAGCACATTAAAGGTTTGTTAATAAGACTGTGCACTGGCTTTATCATATGCATAGCTACATTCACAATCACTAATGAAAATTTTACTCTCAGTGATATCTTCTTTGAGCCCAAAGAAGAGATTTGTGGAAGGGTTTGTGTATACTTGCATGCATATTTTTATACATATTCTAGTCCCCAAAACAATGAATCCAGGTTTATTTGCAGGTCTAACCTAGGTGGAACATATATCATGTTCATTATTTAGACTACATATTCATGAAAGTCTTAAAAATGGCTGCAACTAATGGAAATTTTCTACTCTTTCATTTTTCTTTTTTTTTTTAATTTCATCCATCCTCCTCTCTTCCCCTATCTTAAGTAACTGCTGTTTCTGTACACCTTCTTTAATCCCACCTTCTGACCCCCAAGTCCCTAACTCTTCCTTTATCTTCCTCAGTCCACTTAGTATTTTTATGACTGAGTGGCCCCAGGATTCTTCTGCCCCACTGCAGCTATGGCCCTAAACATTCTCTCATCCTTACCTGTTAACTTCAATGATGTACAGGCCCAGACCTCCTCCTTGTTGATTCTCATAACCCTTTAACTTTTGAATACTACATCACCTTACCGTTAGCTACTTGGACTGAATTCCTAACTCGAGAAGGCTCTCAATCTACCATATCAGTCACTTTTCTTAAATCTAGCCTTGAGCTACAGCAATCTGGATCTCCCACCTGATACCTACCCCAACCATGCCAACCTCTCAGCCTTACATCCATCCTAGACTTAGTACCTCCACCTATTTCTTCAGGGTCAGGCCTCTTTTCACAGGAGCAGCTATAGCCCTCTTTTCTCCAGGCATAGAGAAATGGTGTGAGAGGGTTATATATTAATGTCAAATAGATCTCAAAAACAACTACACATGTTCCAGTAACAGAAAGCGTTTTCCTGGCTAGGGTTAGACCCACCCAATAATTCCAATAATGATTTCCTATCATTTAGAATATATGGAATACTCAGAGGTCACTATGAACATTCTGTTCATTTCAATTTAATCCCAAGATATATCAATTTCAGGCTCATGGTGCCTCAGATCTGTAGTTTAAATATTTTCCCTTCAATTTAAGGAAGGATATCCATTTGCCTAATGATTTAAACTGTGAGGTGTAGTGGGTAGAGCGTAGGCAGAGAAGCAGCGTGGCTCAGTGGAAAGATCACAGGCTCTGGAGTCAGAGGTCATGGGTTCAAATCCCAGCTCTGCCAATTGTCAGCTGTGTGACTTTGGGCAAGTTACTTAACTTCTCTGTGCCTCAGTTACCTCATCTGTAAAATGGGGATTAAAGCTGTGAGCCCCTGTGGGACAACCTGATCACCTTGTAACCTCCCCAGTGCTTAGACCAGTGCTTTGCACATAGTAAGCACTTAATAAATGCCATTATTATTATTATTATAGGCCTGGGAGTCAGAAGGTCATGGGTTCTAATCTTGACTCTACCACATAAGAACACTTGGGCAAGTCAGTTCACTTCTCTGTGCCTCAGTTACCTAAACTGGAAAATTAGGATTGAGACTGTGAGCCCCACGTGGGACAGGGACTGTGTCTGACTTTATTTGCTTGAATTACCCCAGCACTTAGCACATAGTAAACATTTAACAAATACCACAATTATTATTATCTAAAGAGAAATAAAAGCTTGAATACAACTCAAAAAGTCAGTTACTGTTACAAACTAGTAATAAGCCAAAATGCGGACTCCAAAATTTCAGTCCTATTAGCTTGTGAGTTGTTGAAACAGAATTAAGTTGTTGCATGTTACTGAATAATAACAATGATGGCATTTTCTAAGTGCTTACTATGTGCCAAGTACTGTTCTAAGCACTGGGTTAGATACAAGATTATCAGGTTGTCCCACATGGGGTTCACAATCCTAATCCCCATTTTACAGATGATGAGGTAACAGGCACAGAGAAGTTAAGTGACTTGCCCAAAGTCACACAGCTGACAAGTGGCAGAGCCAGAATTAG
The DNA here is from genome assembly GCF_015852505.1 of Tachyglossus aculeatus. Taxonomy (NCBI): domain Eukaryota; kingdom Metazoa; phylum Chordata; class Mammalia; order Monotremata; family Tachyglossidae; genus Tachyglossus; species Tachyglossus aculeatus. Next base: position 119,218,716 of record NC_052067.1, read on the forward strand.
AACCCACAACCTCTGGCTCCCAAACCCATGCTCTTCGAACTAGGCCACATTGTTTCTCAATGAATGAGTTTGATGAATTCAGAATAGGTGAAGTAATATCACTTCTAGTATTATAAAAAAAGCAAGTCAAATTGATATATTTCAATGGCTGAAAAAGTGGGAGAATTTTCAATCCATCAGTGATATCAGTAAGCACTTAGTACAGTGCTCTGCACATAGTAAGCACTCAATAAATATGATTGATTGATATTTATTGAGCACTTACTATGTGCAGAGTGTTATGAGCCCCCAGTTCTTACCAACCAGGATCTTGGTGGGCTGAGAGAGCCACAGTGACACTTAGTAGAAGTCAAACTACACCTCTGATCACCAAGGTTACTCTGAAAAGTTTTTTACTTAGTTTTACCAGCATGCAAGGGAGTGACCCATAAACATACTTACACACTGCACCAAGGGTCCAATACCAGTCTGCTGGTCAAGGGAGCCCATTCTGCTTCTTTCCACTTCAAGCGCTGCTCTCCTTCTGCTTCTACTGCTCCAATACTTGTTTCTCTCTGCATCTCAGCATGCCTCTGTCTGCATGCTTCTGCTCGTGATTCCCCCATCTGTGCCTCTTTATGCCCCCCAGGTGTTCCCTTGCAATTTAAAAGGACTGCCTTTTATCAGCCTTAGGTATTACAACTGTGGCTCTATGTGGCAATCATTGATTGGTCCAGGCCCCTTACCGGGTAGAACAGGGAGAGAAAGACACGCCTCCTTCCATGCTGCCCTTACAGGACAGAAATCATCTGCCTCGAGTAGGGGGCATCTGCTTTTTCCAGTCTGTTCCTTCTTGTCATTGTTGTTCGCAGCATCACAGTCATGGGTAAGGCAGCTTGTTGTGGGCTCACCACAAAGAGCACTCTAGTAAGTGCTTTGGAAAGTATGGCAGAGATGTTTGACATGATCTCTGCCCACAAGGAGCTTACAGGCTTGAAGGGAAAATAGATATTGAAATAAATTATATATATAAATATATATATATACATAAATGCTGTAGGGCGGAGGGTTGGTTGCCCATTGTTGGGTAGGGACTGTCTCTGTTGCCTATTTTGTACTTTCCAAGTGCTTAGTACAGTGCTCTGCACGCAGTAACCGCTTAATAAGATTGAATGAATGAATTGGGGGGGGGAGCAAATATCAAGTTCTTAAAGGGTACAGATACAAGTTCATAGGATATGCAGAAGGATATGCAGAAGGGAGAGGAAATAAGGATATATAGTCAGGGAACGCATTCATTCAATTGTATTTATTGAGTGCTTACTGTGTGCAGAGCACTGTACTAAGTGCTTGATCTTGGAGGAAATGTAATTTTAATAAAGCTGTAAAGTGGGGAGCATGATACTCTGTCAAACATGAAAGGGGAGGGGGTTTCAGGACAGAGGGATGACGTGGTCAATGGTAAGATTAAAGTACAGTGTGTAGTTGGTGTTAGAAGAGCAAAGTGTGTGGGTTGGGTGGATGTAGAAAATTTGTGATATAATGTAAGAAAGAGTGGGCTGACTGAATGCTTTAAGAAAATAAAAGTTTCTGTTTGATGTGAAGGTGAATGTGCAATCAATCAATCAATCCTATTGAGTGCTTACTGTATGCAGAGCACTGTACTGAGCGCTTGGGAAGTACAAGTTGGCAACATATAGAGATGGTCCCTACCCAACAGTGGGTTCACAGTCTAGAAGACTGTGGGGGTTCTTGAGAAGTGGGGAGACATGCATAACCTAATGGAAAGAGCTCAGGCCTGGGAGTCAGAGGAACTGGATCCTAATCGTAGCTCCACCACTTACCTGCTGTGTGACCCTGAGAAAGTCACTGAACTTCTCTGTGCCTCAGTTCTCCCATCAGAAGCATGGGAATTAAATCCTATTCCCTACTATTTAGACTGTTGAACCCCAAGTTAGACAGAGACTGTGTCCAACATGATCATCTTCTATCTATCCTACTACTAAGTACAGTGTTTGGCATATAGTAAGCATGGAACAAATTCCATTAAAAAACAGTTATCTGGGCTGCAGAGAGAAAGTTGGACTGAAGTGGGAAGAGATAGGAGTAAGGAGGTCAGTGAAGGGCCTGACACAGTAGTCAATGTGGGAAATGATATGTCCTTGAATCAACATGGTAGTATTCTGAATGGAAAGGAAAAGGCACATTTTACTAATACTGTGAAGGTAGAATGGGCAGGATTTGGTGACAGACTCAATATGTTGATTGAATGAGAGAGATGAGTAAAGGATAATGCCAAGGTTACAGACTTATAGACAGAGAGAATCTGTTGTCTACAGTGATGGGAAAATCAGTGAGAGGACAGAATTTGGCTGGGAAGATGAGGAGCTCTTTTTTGGACATGTTATTCATTCATTCAATCTTATGGAGCACTTGCTGTGTGCAGAGCACTGTACTAAGCACTTGGGAAGTATAAGTCGGCAATCGGCAACATATAGAGATGGTCTCTACCCAACAACAGGCTCACAGTCTAGAAGGAGAGTCAAACAACAAAGCAAAACATGTAGACAGGTGTCAAAACCATCAGAATAAATAGAATTATAGCTACATACACATCATCAATAAAATAGAGTAGTAAATATGTACAAGTAAAATAGAGTAATAAATATGTACAAATATATACAAGTGTTGTGGGGAGGGGAAGGAGGTAGGGCAGAGGGAGGGGACGATGGGAGGGGATGAGGAGAAGAAAAAGGGGGCTCAGTCTGGAAGGCCTCCTGTAGGAGGTGAGCTCTCAGTAGGGCTTTGAAGGGAGGAAGAGAGCTAGTTTGGCAGAGGTGTGGAGGGAGGGCATTCCAGGCCAGGGGAAGGATGTGGTCCAGGGGTCAACGATGGAACAGACAAGAACGAGGCACAGTGAGGAGGTTAGCAGCAGAGGAGCAGAGGGTGCGGGCTGGGCTGTAGAAAGAGAGAAGGGAGTTGAGGTAGGAGAAGCAGAGAAGCAGCATTACTCAGCGGTAAGAGCCCGGGCTTTGGAGTCAGAGGTCATGGGTTCAAATCCCCGCTCTGCCAATTGTCAGCTGTGTGACTCTGGGCAAGTCACTTAACTTCTCTGTGCCTCAGTTACCTCATCTGTAAAATGAGAATAACTGTGAGCCCCCTGTGGGATAACCTGATCACCTTGTAACCTCCCCAGTGCTTAGAACAGTGCTTTGCACATAGTAAGCACTTAATAAATACCATCATTATTATTATTATAGGAGGGAGCGAAGTGATGGAGAGCCTTGAAGCCGAGAGTGAAGAGTTTTTGCCTGATTTGTAGGTTGACAGGAAACCACTGGAGATTTTTGAGGAGGGGAGTGACATGCCCAGAATGTTTCTGTACAAAGATGATCCAGCCAGCAGAGTGAAGTATAGACTGAAGTTGGGAGAGACAGGAAGATGGGAGATCAGAGAGGAGGCTGATGCAGTAATCCAGTCGGGATAGGATTAGAGATTGAACCATCAGGGTAGCTAGCAGTTTGGATGGAGAGGAAAGGGCAGATCTTGGCAATGTTGCGGAGGTGAGACCGGCAGGTTTTGGTGACGGATTGGATGTGTGGGGTGAATGAGATAGTGGTGTCCTGAAGAGAAAAGACTGCAGAGAAGGAGAGGTAAGAGCTGGAGAGGCAGCTTTAGGAATCATTCATGTATAGGTGGTAGTTGAAACCACTGAACAAATGAGTTCTCCAAGTAAGTGGGTATGGATTAAGAACCAAAGGGGACAAAGAACTGGCCCTTGAGGGAATTTCAGACTTAGAGAAAGTGAGAAGCAGAGGTGGAGCCTGTGAAAAAGATTGAGAAAGAGCAGTTAGAGACATAGGAGATGAAACAGGAAGGGACAGTGTCAGTGAAGCAAGTTTAATAATGAATGTATCAAGGAGAAGATGGTGTTCCACAGTTGAGTAGACAGCTGAGAGGCTGAAGAGGATTAGGATGTAGTGGAGGCTGTTGGATTTGGCAGGAAGGAGGTCAATGATGACCTTAGTGAGGGCAGTATCCTTAGAGTGAAGTGTGTAGAAACCATATCGTGGAGTGTCAAGGACAGAATTCAAGGAGAGGAAGTGGAAGCAATGGGGATAGGCAATTTGCTCAAGCTTGGAGAGAGTGAGAGAAGATATATGGGTATACACTGGAGGGTTCAATGGAATCAAGGGACTTTGTTTATTTAGGATAGCCTTCATTCATTTACTCAATCGTGTATATTAAGTGCTTATTGTGTGCAGTAAGTACTTGGGAGAGAAGCAGTGTGGCTCAGGGGAAAGAGCCCGAGATTTGGAGTTAGAGGTCATGGGTTCAAACCCCAGCTCCGCTAATTGTTGGCTGTGTGACTTTGGGCAAGTCACTCAACTTCTCTGGGCCCCATTTACCTCATCTGTAAAATGGGGATTAAGACTGTGAGCCCCCCATGGGACAACCTGATCACCTTGTAACCTCCCCGGTGCTTAGAACAGTGCTTTGCACATAGTAAGTGCTTAATAAATGCCATTATATTATATAGTATAACAATAAACAGTTATATACCCTACCTCCAACAAGCTCATTGTCTAAATGGGGCAAGACAGGCATCAATACAAATAAATAAAAGTTACAGATATATATATAAGTGCTGTGGGGCTAGGAGGAGGGGAAAAAACAAAGGGAGCATGTCAGGGCAACACAGGTACTGGGAGATGAGGAAATGTGGGGCTTAGTATGGGTAGACCTCTTGCAGGAGCTGTGCCTTCAATAAGGCTTTGAAAGGGAGGAAAGTAATTGTCTCACAGTTTTTAGGAGGGAGGGTGTTCCAGATCAGAGGCATTATGTGGGCCAGAGGTCAGTGGTAAGACAGGCAAGATCAAGGCACAGTGAGAAGGTTAGCAAGAGAGGAGCAAAGTATGTGGGCTGGGTTGTAGAAGGAGAGAAGCAAGGTGAGGTAGGAGGGGGCAAGGTTTTAAAGACAATAGTGAGGAGTTTTTGTTTGATATGGAGGCACTGGAGATTTTTGAAGAGGGGGGTGGCATGTCCTGAATATTTTTGCAGAAAGATGATCTGGGCAGTGTAGTGAAGTGTGAACTGGAGTTAGGGGAGACAGGAGGTTGAGAGAAGTCAGCAAGAAGGCTGATGCAGTAATCTAGGTGGGCTAGGATGTGTGATTGTATTAACGTGGTAGCAGTTTGGATGGAGAGGAAAGGGCAAATTTTACTGGTGTTTTGAAGATGGGACTGACAGGATTTAGTGACAAATTGAATATGGATTGAATGAGAGAAAGTAGTCAAGGATGATACCAAGGTTATGGGCTTGTGAGAGTAGAGACATAGACCTGTATGAAAGCACTAGTAAGCAGCCTTTGGAGAAATGAATGGTTGAAGTGGCAGTCATGGAGGGAAGAAGGGAGGAGAGAAGGGAATAGGCATGTGATTTAATAAGGTCGAGGGGGTAGTTTGAGAATAGGTTGTAGATTTCTCATCTTCAATACCACTGAGAAAGATGGGAGAATCAAAAACAGGGCAGAAGGAAGGAGATAATGGAGAGAAACAGGGAAGATTTTAGGGAGACAACCCCTGATGGCTTCAATTTTATCAGTAAAGTATGCAAACAGGTCAATGGGGCAATAGATGAGAAGAGAAAGTGTATCAAGATTTGAAGAGAAAGTTAAACATCTGAAAAGGCCAGCACAGGCAATGGTCATGAGAGTCAATAAGATTGGAGAGACATTGTTACTAGGCAGAGGAAAGGGCAGAGTAAAAGCAAGACAGGATGAATTTGAGAGGTCAGTCAAACAATCAGTCAATCAAATGTATTTATTATTGAGCACTCACAATGTGCTATATAGTGCAGAGCACTGTATAAAGTGCCTAAGGAAGTACAATATAACAGAGTTGGTAGACACATTCCCTGCCCAAAAGGAGCTTAGTCTAGAGGGGCAGACAGGTGGACAGACAGGTAGGTACATAAGTGAGCTGAGGCTGGATTGAATAACATGCACAAATCCAAGTGCAAGGTGACACACAGTGACTTGAGAAAATGGTGGTTTAGTCAGGAAAGGCTCCCTGAAGGATATGTGATTTTAATAAGGCTGTGAGGTCAGTCTCATGTCTGGATTTACACAAGCCGTGCTCTGCAGCTCATACACAAGAATGGAGAAAATGTACTGTGGTTATGATCCAAGGTTGCAGGTTAGTGATTTGAGATTGGTGGAGGCACAGGGGAGCAAGGGAATTGAGTTCAGTGGAGAAGGTGGTGTTAAGAATGTTGATTTGTGCATCAAGATCAGGAAGGTTGGGTCAGGAAACCAAGTGGAACATAATGACTTTGGAAAATTATAGAGGATCAAAAGCCAGAGGTTTATGTGGGGGAACAGGTCATATTTGCTGGGAGTGGACCAGTGGGAGAAATGGCAGGTGAGGTTGTGGTCAGATATAGGAATTTCAGATGTGGTGAAAATTGGGATTGCACAGTTTCTAGAGATGAGTGTGACTTGGGCACATAAGTACAGCAAGTGTCAGTGAAACTGAGGCGTAAGAGGAAGCAGGCAACAGAAGAGTCGTCAGGAACATCCACATTTATATTGAAGTCCCTGAGGATCTATGGAGAGATGGAGAAAGAGAGAAGGAATGTGAAAAAGGAATCAAAATAGTTCAGAAAGTTGTCGGTGGGTACTGGGAGGTGGTAGTAGATTAACTGGTGTGGGTGGCAGAGAGCCCCCAAGGAAGGGAAGAGACAGATAGAGGAGGTAGGATGGTGTGAAAGCAGCATTTGTGAACAAGAATAAAGTCAATTCCTTCCCCTTTCCCAGTGAGTCTGTCATGGAAACTGGGAGAAGATATGCAAGAGAAAGTAGGCATCAAGAGATAGGCAAGGGACATCTGGGAAGAGGAGGAGGAGTGACTGAGTCAGCATAAGGTTAAGGCTGAAGGGAAGCTATTCTGTGATGGAGTGGGGTTCCAAGTGACACACTTGACTGGGGTTGCAGGAAACAGAGGAGGTGAAGGGAACATCTTGAGGTTTAGGGGGAGTGTTGGATGGTGGGTGATGAGATGGAATGCTGCAAAGGAAGAATAGGAATAGACTGGTTAAAGGAAGGGGATTGAGAAGACATGGTGTGGTCAGAGAAGTGTGAGTTATATGAGAGACTGGTTTCATTAATTAATTGCTGAATTGAAAGCAGGTCATTGGTGCTGGAAAGTAAGAGGCAAAGATTTAAAAGTAAAAAGGCAGCTGAGCTGATATGAAGGCAGGTGACTGTTGATATGTGAAAAGGTGGGTTTTTCTCACAAAGTATCAGACAGCCACACCTGTAATGATTGAATATTGTGGCCAGGTTTATAAAGGAATGGCTATTGACTGAATGGCCACTCTTTGGGTCCAGCAATTTCAAAGAGGGTTTTTTTGTGTCATGGTAGGAGGTATGCAGTATTTCCAATGTAAGAGGCCCTGGGACAGCTGAGACAACTCGACAAAGAGAGATATCTGCCTCCCTGGGCAGCTCTGTGACTCAGCAGATGTTAGATCGTCCTGACTGAGGCAATTCGAAAGAGAGAGATCTTTGTGTCTGCAGAAAGTTCTGTGTCCCAACAGATGTTAGGCGGTCCTGGACTGGCTGAAGCAGCTCAACAGAAAAAAAAAAAAACAGGTTCTGTGTCCCACGGACCAGAATGACACAGCAAACACTGTAGCCTATTAAATTGAATTAGGTAGTCCCATTTGCATTTTATGTTGAAAATGGTGGCCACTGTCCCAACCTTCTGAGGTGGTCTCATTCTCTTAGTGATGATAAGAACATCACAAAGAGCAAGGGAGGAGAAAGGGGATCCACAGTTACATTTACTAGAATTCAGGGATGCCATATTAAACATCTTGGAATGTTCTGAGGCCTGATGTGAGAGTATGTTTTAGCTCAAAAGTTCAGGCATTTTAAATGGAATTTGAATGGAAGCTGTTAGGTGTATCAGGACAGTGCCACTTATGTGACATTTGTACATCTAAAATTGGGCCTGGGATGTGGACAGCCTTGAGATTAAGAGTGAGTTATATGTTCAGCCTTTTAAGGAGGCATCTCTAATAGGGAACTGTATAATAAAGAGAATGAGAAGATAGGTAGAATAAATGTGCAAGCAGTACATTTGTGCTATGCTAGAGGCAGAGCCAGAAAAGAGTTTAAAGATCCATGAAAAGTATTCAATCAAATGTCAGTATCACAGATACTTTACTTTCCATCTGTGCCTAACTATTCAAGCAAAGTCTCTTCTTAGTGTTTTTTCTTGGAGATTGGAATTGTTCTGGGTTGGAATACCACACAGTTATAACTGAAAGCAATTCCCATGTCTCCATTCAGTGATTCTTCCAGGTAAACTTCTATTTTACAGAATGTTCCAGACACAGAAGTATCTTTTTATTGGCTTAAGTTGTAAATAAACCCTTAACAACTTTATAACGTATTTAAAAAATAATGCCAATGTTTTCATCTCAAATGGTCTAATATGGGCACATGTTTTCCATTTCCAATTCCTCCTAATATTACTCTGGGCAATGCATTTTTTTCATATGCCTCTACAGAGCATGGAACTTTAATCTAAGAGGCTGCCAATTTATCTCCTGCACAGTGATATCCCTTGAAGTGTCATCTCTGGCTCAGAGTAAGGCTGGATTCAACTCTGCAGTAATAAAGGGTTTAGGAAGGTGAGAGACAGGAGGATTCCATAACTCTTCCTATTACCCTTCTATCAAGTCACCTGCTAACTTTTCCTCCCATTACTTCTTTAGTTTGTATCCTGCACACTCCCAGGAACCACTGAGAATATTTAAAGGGTTATATGCCTTAAAAGACACATCCATTAAGATATTTGATTCAGGTTAAATAAGGTACAATATAGTAGTAGGAAGGCTTATGCAGACTGGGTTGTTTCTGCTAATCTCTTTAGAGGAACTGGATTGAAAGGTCTGAAACAACCTTAGTCTGAGTGTGCGCAGCTGGAAAAGGAAGAAATGTCAGTTTCAATTCATTAGATATTTAGTGAAGCTGCTGGAGTCGCTTTCATGTTTTCAAAGTCACTTGAAAAAGTTTGCTATCAAACCAGGGCAACCCCTTGGTGTAAGTGGTTTGAATTAGATGATAAGAATATTGAGTGCTCCTCTCCCCAAGTTTTACATTTTAATGGCTTTTTTCAGATTTGAATAGCTGTTTACTATTGCAGTGACATTTGGCGAGGTTAAGAGCTCAGTTTGCATGCCAGCGGGTATTCTCGTTTCCTCCATGACTGAATTTACCAAGAAAACAATGCCATTTCAACAAAAACAGGCAATCTGGGCTGTTGATTTTGTGGATCATATTTTCGGGAAGCTTCCTGCATTAATCTAAATGTAAGGGTTTTTTTTTTTTTTGGTTTAGGAGTTTGTGTTTACTAAAATAGTTACAGACTTCAGCTAGACAGATTTGAAACTCGGTATCATGTGAAGCAGGAAGACAACAATTTAGTATGCCAAAACCGTAAGAAAAATTGGAAAGAAAAAACTTTATCCTCTTCAGTGTTTCCAAGTTATGTGTGTTGGAGAGGAGGGTGAGGAAAGGGTAAGAAGAGTTGAGGCAGCTCTAAAGGAAGATTAGCATTGTGTCCTTCCAAGAAAGAATAGTAAAAGCTCCTGATGTCTTTGTCCCCTTCTCACCATATCTGCCAAATTGCTCCGAGGACACTGCCAGTGTAGTAGCTGAATGGCACCTGTGGTTTCCCTACTTGCCTCCCTACCCTCCCACTGTATTGTCAGTGAGGCCCTTGAGGTGGGATAGAATAGGCTAGGCCAAGGATAGACTGCTGGGTGAATTCCAGGTGAAGAACTAAACAAGCAGGAGGGAGTCAGCAATTTCTCCTCTGAGCTCTATTCCTCGCTTGCCATCTGCCTCTGCTTCAGTGCCAGGGCAGGGAGTGGTGCAGAACTAAAGCAATGCTAATTCCACAGAGCCCCAGGGAATCCCAAACTCCCACCTGCCTACCTAACAGTTAATGTCAGTAGGCAATGCCTGTTGCATTAAAATAATATAACATCTATTCTGAATTTTTGAGATTAGTTCCTATTGTACAAAACAATAATAACCCTAGTAGAACTGTGGCTTCAGGTTATACATTTGGTTACTGAGTGTCCCCTAGTAATTGATCTTTCAGTGTACATAAGGTAACTATATCCAAACATACTATATTATTTTCCTTAAGTTTTTTTCATTCTTTAATTTAGTAAATGTAATTGTCTTTGCCATGCACAATGAAACTACTAGAAGAAATACAAATTGTCATCAGGTGTAAAAGTCTGCACCTCAGAAATTCCCCACAAAACCAAAGCTTTTCTTAAAAAATTCAGAACTGAAACTATCTCTCATTTATGCTGCTTAGGCATCATATAGTTCAAAGTAGAAAGTCAAATTCAGAAATCCAGGATATTGTGATTATTGCATTTGTTAACTTCTTAACTCCTCAGGCCCCCCGTTCCTCCCCCTCCTCCATCCCTCACCCCCAATGATCTGGCCTCCTACTTCATTAGTAAAATTAACACCATCAGGTCTGAGCTCCCCAAAGTCACCCCTCCCCCCTTCTCCATCCCCTCCGGCTCTCAACCCTCCTCACTGCTCTCCCAACCTTCCCAGCAGTATCTTCTTATGAGATCTCCTCCCTCCTCTCAAGGGCTACTCCACTCCATCCACCTGTGCTTCGGACCCCATTCCCTCTGATCTTATGAAAACTCTCGCCCCTTCCCTCCTCCCCTCCTCAACTTCCATCTTCAACTACTCACTCTCCACTGGTTCCTTCCCCTCTGCCTTCAAACATGCCTACGTCTCCCCCATTCTAAAAAAAAAAAAACCCTCTCTTGACCCCATTGCCCCTTCTACTTATCGCTCTATCTCCCTCCTACCCTTCTTTTCCAAACTCCTAGGACAAGTCATCCACACTCACTGCCTCAAATTCCTCAACTCCAACTCTCTCCTAGACCCCCTCTACACTGATGACACCCAAATCTACACGTCTGTCCCTGCTCTCCCTCCCTCCAGGCTTGTATCTCCTCCAGCCTTCAGGACATCTCCATCTGGATGTCTGCCCACCATTTAAAACTCAACATGTCCAAGACTGAGCTCCTTATCTTCCCTCCCATACCCTGTCCTTTCCCTGACTTTCCCGTCACTTTAGACGGCACTACCATCCTTCCCGTCGCACAAGCCCACAACCTTGGTGTCGTCCTTGACTCCTCTCTCTCATTCACCCCAAACATCCAATCCCTCACCAAAACCTGTCAGACTTACCTCCACAACATTGCCAAGATCTGCCCTTTCCTCTCCATCCAAACCGCTGCCTTGCTGGTCAATCTCTCATCCTATCCCGACTGGATTACTGCATCAGCCTCCTCTCTGGTCTTTCATCCTCCTGTCTCTCCCTGCTTCAGTCTAAACTTCACTCTGCTGCCTGGATTATCTTTGTACAGAAAGGCTCTGGGCATGTCACTCCCCTCCTCAAAAATCTCCAGTGGTTGCCTGTCACCCTACGAATCAAGCAAAAGCTCCTCACGCTCGGCTTTAAGGCTTTCCATCACCTTGCCCCCTCCTACCTCACCTCCCTCCTCTCCTTCTCCAGCCCAGCCAACACCCTCCACTGCTCTGCTACTAACCTACTCACTGTGCTTCCGCCCCGCCATCGACCCCTGGCCCATGTCCTTCCCCTGGCCTGGAGTGCCCTCCCTCTATACATGCCCTCTTCCTCCCTTCAAATCCCTACTGAGAGCTCACCTCCTCCCGGAGGCCTTCCCAGACTGATCCCCCTTTTTCCTCTCCTCCTTCCCTCCCCATCAGCCCCTGACCCTACCTCCTTCCCCTTCCCACAGCACTTGTATATATTTGTACAGATTTATTACTCTATTCATTTTACTTGTACATATTTACTCCTCTATTTATTTTATTAATGATGTGCATGTAGCTGTAATTCTATTTATTCTGATGGTTTTGACATCTGTCTACATGTTTTGTTTTGTGGTCTGTCTCCCCCTTCTAGACTGCGAGCCCATTATTGGGCAGGAACCATCTCTATATGTTGCTGACTTGTACTTCCCAAGCGCTTAGTACAGTGCTCTGCACACATTAAGTGCTCAATAAATATGATTGAATGAATGAATAAATGTGTATCAAGAACTGTTTTAAGGTCTGAATTAAATATAAGTCAATCAGGTTGGACACAGTCCCTGAACCAGATAGGACTCACAGTCTAAATTAGAGGGAGGTGACTTTAATCCCCATTTTACAAATAGGGTAACTGAAGCACAGAGAAGTGAAGTGACTTGTCCATAGCCACACAGCAGGCAAGTGGCAGAGACAGAACAAGAACACACGTCCTCTGACTCCCGGGCCTGTGCTCTTTTCACTAGTCTACACTGCCTCTCCATTGCCAGGGGCTCCAGAGCCTCTCTCATCTGGAACTGTGGCCTGGGTGATGAGGGTCAGTATGCCACTGGGTAAAAAACCCCTACTGATCATCACCTGGAAACAGACCATGAATGCCAATACAGCCAGGGGGATTTCATCGAGAACTTACTCCCATGGTGGGGTACATTGATTGGGGAGAACCACCCCAGCTCCTCCCCAAGTCCCTGGAACTCAGTCTCAACCTGACTGGAACCTTGGTGACATTCTCTAGCACAAGAGCTGACTGACAGAGGTAATGGGAACTGGCCTCTCCGGACTCATTCTGGGCCTTGGGCATCCCCCAGTTTGGGATGAGTGTCTCTGGATGCTTGCAAAGCAAGCTGGGTAAGGAAGGGCGTGTTGTCACTGGCCTGAAAGTTTCCAATGCTTTATAATTTACATTTGCTGAAGTTTTATTCAAATCCCTAAAAGAGGTCAAAAGAGCACAGCGCACCTCTAAGGTCCTTCATGCCCTTCCAGGGAGACAAATCTCTGATGAGCCACTTTGGAAGCAGCTTGCTAGCTCTAGTACAGAAAACACAAAATTGTCAATAGGAATACCAATTTTCACCTTAGAAATCTCCCCCCAAAAATTTTTCGTTAAAATTTAGAACTGGATGCTATCACTTATTTCTGCTGCCAAAGCAGCATGTTGTCCATTGGTATTCAAAGAAGTAGAAAACAAAGTTGACGAAGCAGCATTCCCAACTGCTGTTACTGTTTTCAGTCAGTAATATTTTACCTATGTTACCTCATTTGAAATGTTCATGTATCTTTACAGCATATATTATATCCTCTCAATGCACTATTTTTCAATTTAATTTACCAAACCTCACCTCTTTGGATAGCCTATAGACATCCATTCTCCTAACATCCCCCATGAGCCAAGGTGTGTTTCGCGGATCAGTGTATTCATCTCCTGTCCCTGAATCACTCTTAGTCTGCCTCATTGTCTCTGTCTCCCCTTATAAAGTCTTGCTGTTTGCCCATGGAAAGAGCACTGTTCCAGAAATCAATCAATCTTATTTATTGAGCATTTACCATGTGCAGAGCACTGTACTAAGCACTTGAGATATAATATAAAAGACACATTCCATGACCCCAACAAGTTTACAGTCTAGAGTGGGAGACAGACATTAATATAAATAAATAAATTATGGATATGTACATGAAGTGGGGCTGTGATGGAGGATGAATAAAGAAGGGAGTAGGTCAGGGTGATGCAGAAGGGAATGGAAGAAAAGGAAAAGGGAGCTTCATCAAGCGGGAAAGGCTTCTTGGAGGAGATGTGCCTTCAATAAGGCTTTAAAGATGGGGAGAGTAATTGTCTGTCAGATATGAAAAGGGGAGGGTGTTCCAGGCCAGAGGCAGGTTGTAGGCGGTGTTGGGGTAGAAATAGACGAGACTGAGGTACAGAGAATAAGTTGGCATTAGAGAAGCATGCAGATTGGGTTGTAGTAGTAGAGAACGAAGTGAGGTAGAAGGGAGCAAGGTGATTCAGTGCTTTTTAGTTGATGCAGAGGTGGATGAGTAGCCACTAGAGGTTCTTGAGGAGTGAGGAAACATAGCCTGAACATCTTTCTAGAAAAATGATCCAGGAAGTAGAGTGAAGTATGGACTGGAGTGGGGAGAGACAGGAGGCAGGGAGGTCTGCCAGGAGGCTGATTCAGTAATCAAGGTGAGATAGGCTAAGTGCTTGGAATGAATCAAGATATTGAAGCAGTATGGGCTAGTGGATAGAGCACAGGTCTGAGAGTCAGTAGGACCTGGGTCCTATTCCTGGCCCCACCACTTGTCTACAGTGTCTAAGTGCTTAAATACCATTTAAAAAGAAAACAAAAAACACATTCTGGATACTAGTCTTGGATCTGCCTGTAGCTAATTAAATACATTTTGCAAAGTGCTGTAACCTTGCCTGCCTAGAATTCAATCAGTGTTATTTACCGAGCAATGTATTAAGCACTTGGGAGAGTACAATATAACAGTTGGTATATATGTTCCCTGCCTACAGGAAGCTTAGTCTTGAAAGGGAGACAGATATTAAAATTAATTATGGATAGGCACATAAGTGCTGTGATGAGGGTGGGGTTAATAAAGGGCACTTTATCACTTGTTGCACTACATGCCCACTACATAGAGTGCTCTGCACACAGTAAGCACTCAATAAATACTATTGAATGAATGCCCCAAAGAGAACTTGAGTATGAGATACCAGAGTGTGTGAGTGGAGCTGCACATGACTAGCACTAGATTTGGTTTTCCAGAGAGAAGTACATTATCATTGTAGACAGTGATCCTGATATTGGCTAATTCCTCCAATATAACATTACACATGATGCATTGTTTTACCTGTTCAGTGTTTCTCCAAGCTTTTTATAAAGGTGTTTCCAGGATGGAGAGATGCGGGAAAGAGGCAGGGTTGGACTTCTGATGGCTTCACCAGTCAGTCAACTCCTTCTCCCTGGTGCTGGTGTCTCCAATCTTTGAGCAACCCTCCCGGCTTCAACCCCTCCTGAAGATCCAAGAGCCACAAGCTTTGTGGGAATGAATAGCTTTGTGGGAATGAATAGCTAGGGCAGAGTCATCATGGGAGAATGGTGGAGGAGAATTAGAGACTCAGTACCTCTGCCCCACATTTCTCCAAAAAATACTGAAAAATATCACCACGGCATTAGGGACTCTCGTTGGCAGGAGATGGAAGGCAGAGTTTGTCAGAGATTTTTAACTATGTTTTCCCTCATGCATAATGTGTGGCATTCAAGACTTAGTGAGTTAGGAGACAGGGAAACCTATATGTCTTTAGACTGCCATACATTCCTTCACGAATTCTTACACAGGTGTCTCAAGTATGAGAAATTAAAAAGGAAAAATACATCCTATGCACTATGGATTACCATCTTATCATGGACTACAATTTATGTCTTGTGTTGTATGGTGAACAATGCTGCAAACATTTCATACATTTTATAAAACAATATTACAATTCCTCCACATAACTTACAAACCATCCCACTGAGATCTCCATGGAGGGATGACAGACTTTTGCAGGAGACAGTAGCTGTACCAAGATGGTGTTGAGACATATCCCTTTAATTGTGATTTACCATGTGATATCTCAGATGCCAGAACAACTGTTTGTTTCTCTGGTGAGTAAATGTTAGATAGATGCAGTCTATTTGGAAAGAAAAGTTTAAAGAAGGTGAAATAAAATCTCAAGGAGTTGGTTTGCCAGAGATAAACATATCTAATACCAAAAAAGAACAATGTAGAAAAGCATTTTAAAGCACAGACCAAAAATTAGGTGATGTTTTTTAACTAAAGGATCTCAATTAAACAGTTTGATTAGGTGATTTTTGAAGGGATTTCTGTAGCTTTATTTTAATTTCTGTTGGGGGCTCTTAGCAACACTATTAGAAGGGAGAGAATACATGAGCAGATGAAATGACATAAATATTTAGAATTATAAACATCGGAATTAGTAAGATAAGTAGCACCATAAGCACATAAGGAACAATTTTAATTCTGAAATAATGATTATATTTTAGTACTTTAGCAGGAGTCACCCTGTCAGTTTAATTTGAACATTCTATTTAGTTTCATTTCCTTTATTCAATTTACAAACTTTTCGTCTCTCACAGCCACATTAATTTTCACATAACTTTCTATATTCCATTATGTATTGGTGTGATTGGATATCAGACAATGTTTTTCAAAGGTGGAAGCTCAGCATTCATCTCTTTGTGTGAAGGCTAAGACACAGCAACAATAGCAAGCCAATGCAACTTTTTCCATTTCTGTGTACAACGTTAAGATAGAAAGTAAGCTTTTAGAAAAGTGTTCCGGGAAATCCCACCCGATGCCGCCCCTGTGTAATGGGATGGCCCAGGAATTCTGAAGAAGGATGCAGACCATGCCAATTTGCTGAGTTATAGAGGTTTATTTTGGGGAGGTATACTCACGTACTGGCCCTGGGTGGCGACACGGCCCCAAACAGCACAACACAACCTCACAATGCTATGGGCGGGTTTTTTTATAGTCATGGCGGACTATGAGCTTGCTATTAGTTGTTTATAGCTACATTCTGGGAACACCGGGAGGGCTAACGAGTATGAGGGGGCTTCGTATGAGTAACCCACAGTAAGGCTACACTACAAGGTTGTGGAGCGGGAACTGTTCCCAATCAGATAGACATCCTGGGAAAATGGCCCGCTTGCCCAGAGAGATGAGGCAGCATTCTAAGAATGTTTACTAAGAAGCAGAGCATGGAAGAGCCGGTCAGGGCTGGAGCATTACCACTACAAGAGGGTAGGTGCTCAGTAAATCAAATGAGCTCTTAGGTACTCAATTTCCCTTACCAACAGCACTTTTGTACATATCTTTACATTCAGTTGCCTCCCCTACTGAAAATTGTATTTTAATGTCTTTCTCCCCTGCTAGATTGTAAACTCTATGAGGGCATGGATTGTGTCTACTTACTCTATTATACTCTCCCAAGAATTTAGTAGAGTCTACCTCCCAAGGTAAGAATTCAGTAGTTAGCATGGATTGATTTACTAATTCAGAAATGGTCAAATCCTTCATTGCAAAACAACTGAGTCATGCATGGGGCAAAGCTACATGAAGTGCTAGTAGTGCTAGTGATTTGTTCAACACTATGTTAAGCTAGCCAGTGGTAGTTGTGCTGGAATGTGCACCAAGTATGAAGGCAATCATGACTGCATGATTTTGAAATGCATGCATTGATTTTGCTTATGAAACTAATTTCCTACTAAAGTGACAGTAAAATAGTTATGATCCTCCATAGAGCACCTTGTTGTCTACAATATGTCCTTCACTGTCCACCTTAGCCATCTATTTTCAGGATTCCTGCTAGGTCTATAGACCTTATCAAATACCTTAGGTGTTTATCAGTCAGAAAGTTTTACCACTGTTGGTGTAGATGTAGTCCAGTGCTTAGAACAGTGATTGGCACACAGTAAGTGCTTAACAAATACCTTCATTATTATTTATCAGGCATTCACCTACTTCTGACTGTTTCCATCATCAACCGTCAATCGTATTTATTGAGCACTTACTATTTGCAGAGCACTATACTAAGTGCTTTCCTCCATAAGTTATGAAGTTGAGATTGGAATTTACTATGGAATTCATGAAAGAATGTATAAATGTATAATAAAATGATCACAACACTGAATGAACACCGTTGACTTCTAGTGATCTTTCTAAGACGTGCCTCATTCCACTTTTTGAGCCTGCCTTCTTTTGGGACACCAGGTCAGCCAGTCACTCAGTTTTGTCTACTCTACTCTATTCTTATTCTACCAATAGGTGTACCTGTATCAGTTCTCCTGGCAAAATGGCAGATTCTTGCAATTGTCCTTTCTTTCTAACACCTTTTAATTTCAATAGACTTTTAGCATCTCAATTATTTTCTTGAGTACACCTTTCTCAGCACACTAAACAGTGCCTTCCTGACTCTTCCAGCAGACATCATCTAGGCTGTTAATAAATCAAAACTTTTTCTTAACTTCAATAAAATGTTGAAAGTAATAAATGCACAGCTGAAAGTATTTCTTTTCTTTATACTCTACTGAAAATGATAATCCTTTGCCATTTAGTGTTGAACGCACCTCATAGGTACCGTTGATTTGAGGGAACTATTGTTTTGATCTGTGCTAGCTGTGTTTTGTTTTGGGTTTTTTTTTGCCAGTGGAAATTCCCAAGTCCATGCTGATGCATTACTTTAGTTTTCTTCAGACTTGTCATCAGTCTGAAGTTCTTCTCTAACTTGGGAAAGCAATTTTCAATCATTTGCATATCCTCTTCTATTTTTTAATGCTTAGTACAGTGCTTTGCACACAGTAAGCACTCAATAAATATGATTGAATGAATTTGTTAAGTACTCACTATGTGCCAGAGACTGTAATAAGCACTGGGGTAGATACAAGATAACCAGCTTGGACAAAATTTGTGTCCCATATGGGGCTCACAATCCTCAATTTACAGAGAACTTAAGTGCCTTGCTTAGGGTCACACAGCAGATAAGTGGTGTAGCCAAGATTAGAACAAAAGTAATAATAATAATTCTAATAATAACTGTGGTATTTATTAAGCACTTTACTAAGCTATGGTGTAGATACAAGCAAATAGGTTTGGATACAGTCCCTGTCTCCATGGGGCTCACAGTTTTAATCCCCATTTTACAGATGAAGTAACAAAGACACAGAGAAATTAAGTAACTTACCCAAGGTCACATAGCCGGCAAGTGGAAGAAGTGGGATTAGAACCCAGGTCTTTCTGAACTCCCAGGCCCATGCTCTGTCCACCAGACAATACTGCATCTTCTTGGGTGTGTGTCCATAGAGCTCAGTTATCCTTGATAAACAAAACTTTAAAGATGATTATGAGGATTTTAAATGATGCTCATAGCCTACCGAGCCGGAATAATTTCTCCAAGGAATGGAAATATAGTCTAACACCTGTACCCAGGTTTTTGGTAGTGTATCCTCTAGCATGGCTGAAAAGAACACATACATTAGTAATAGACTAATACATGTCTTTGCTTTACACATTTGGCAATGGAGATGGATTAGGCAAGGACACCCTGGTTCTGGTACAACCCTCACACCATTGGGAAACTTTTGAAATCTTAATTAAATTATCAAGACAGCTAAATTTTCTGGACTAAGAACTTGGGAGGGTACAATACAACAGAGTTGGTAGACACATTCCCTGTCCACAAAGAGTTCACCATCCATGAGAACAGGGAATATATGTTCCATATCTGTTGTGCTCTCCCAGGCACTTATTACAATGCTTTCCACTCAGCATAGTAAGTTCTCAATAAATACGATTGAATGAATTGAATGAATGAATGAACAGGGACTGTGCCCAACCTGATTACCTTGAATCTACCCCAGTGCTTAGAACTGTGCTTGGCAAATGGTAAACACATAACAAATACCTCAATTATTAATAGTAGGATAGTAATTCTGATGGCCCTACTGAGTAATAAATTTCATCAACACCTATAGTTGTATGTGCATGAGACACATCAATAGATGGAGCTTATTTTCCAAGTATTGCATCATTACATACTTGTACAACATGTTATATATCCTTGTTCTTCTCTTGTTCCCAACATTTATAAATGTGTCTGTATTCCCCATTAAATTGTAATCAAATCAATCAATGGTATTGACTGTGCCGAATAAATGGTATTTATTTACTGTGTTCAGAGCACTGGACTAAGAGCTTGGTACGGTACAATACAACAGAGTTAGTAGACACATTCCCTGCTCACAATGAGTTCACCATCCTTGAGATGAAGGAATATATGTTTCATTTCTGTCATACTCTCCCAAGCACTTAATACAATGCTTTCCCCTCAGCAGGTGTTCAATGGATACCATTGATTGATTGATTTAAGGGATCTGTCTCAAGACAAAACTTAATTTTATTCAAAAATTGTAATGTCAAACTTTTACACAATTACATGATTTACAGGCACCAAAACCAAGTTCTAGAATAGTTCTGTTATCACATGCTCAAGTGCTTAGTACAATATTTTGCACACAGTAAGTGCTCAATAAATATGATGGAATGAATGCTTAATGTCGAGAGGAAGACAGAATGGTAATTCTGAGAAATGGTGCGTATGGATAGTCCCAAGCACCAAAGCAAAACTCTTCCAAGTTTTCTAACGGACAAGACAGAGATTCATGTGTCACCATTATTTGTCTGGGTTATATTCTAATGTCTCATCAGTCCCGATGTGTCTGTCTCCAATCTCTTCTCTCTACTAGTTTTACATTGTGAGCCCCACGACAGTCACCTGTATGTTTCCTATGTTTGCACACAGTAAGCACTTAATAGAGAAGTAGTATGGCATAGTGGATAAATAACAGACTGGGGAGCCAGAGGAACAGGGCTCTAATCCTGGCTCTGCCACCTTCCCTTCATTCATTCAATTGTATTTATTGAGTACTTACTATGTACAAAGCACTGTACTAAGTGCTTGGAAAATACAATTCAGCAACAAATAGAGACAATCCCTGCCCACAGTGGGCTCACAGTGTAGAAGAAGGGAGACAGACATCAAAACAAGTGAACAAGCATCAATATGAATAAATAGAATTATAGATATATACACATCGTTAATATAAATAAATAGAATTACAAATATGTACATACATACACAAGTGCTGTGGTGCAGGGAGGGGGTAGAAAAAGGGGAGTGAGTCAGGGAGATGGGGTGGGGAGGGGGTGCAGAGGAAAGGGGGAGTTTAGTCTGGGAAGGCCTCCTGGAGGAGGTGAGCCTTCAGTAGGGCTTTGGGGGGGAATAAATAATAATAATAGATACTTATGGTATTTGTTACTTAACGTTGTGCTAAGCACTGTACTAAGAGTGATTGGCGGATTTGAGGAGGGAGGGCCAGAGCCTCCCTCTGGGGTGACATGGACAGAAAGTTTCTATAGAAAGAAACCTGCTGTGTGACTTTGGGAAAGTTACCTAACTTCTCCGTAATTCAGTTTACGCTACATCAAAATGATGATTCAATACCTATTCTTCCTCCTGCTTAAACTATGAGTTCCATGTGGGACAAGGATTGTATATGATAAAGTACCTACCCCAGCACTTAGAAAATACTACCACACTCTGTGTAAGAACATCAATTCAAGAACCTAACAAATTATCTGTGAATTACAGGAATCTCATAGCAAGTAACATAGAGGCCACTTGGCCCATGAAAGGTATTTACAATAGGGCATCACCAGGTTTCTTAGTCAGAACCACTAGGTAGACAGAAAGCAATGAATTGAGAAATAAACCCAAAGTTACTGAAAAAACTGGTCAACTAAAACAGCACCAGAAGCACCAGAATTGACAAACCATTTTGTGATGCGCATTCCCGTATATGTCCTTTATGAAATTACTAGGGCTTAGAACAGTGCTTTGCACATAGTAAGCGCTTAATAAATGCCATCATTATTAGGGGACCTAATGCATCCTTAGTGCATTAATGGTTTGATGAAACGATATCTGCAATTCCTTATCAGCATAATAGGACAAACACTGCCAAAAATCTGGGACAGATTTAATTTAATAGCTTAATTGAAAAGACAGGCATGTTATTTAATATTTACTTTTCAAAACTACAGCATCATGTAGTAAATAATTGGGGGAACGCCTATTCTCTTATACTTTATTTTCTGTTCTTCCTAACATCCCATCATATTATTTAGAGATAAATATGAATACTTTTGAACTATTCTGAAATAGAGTCTTAAAATATTGGAAATGGAGTGAAATGTCCGTTTAAAAAAGGAAAATGTAATTAATTTTTCTTCAATATAACCATGGGCCGCTGTCTCCCCAATCTTTCCAAAGTTATTGAAGTGATGAGGGGATGCAATACATAAGCATTTCTTTTGTGTACATTTTATGGGACTTTAATAGAGTAGCTTATAATGATTTTTTTCCCTTGACAATTTTATCCTTGGAAGAAAATGGATCTTTAAAATTGTCTTTTGATCTGATAATTTACTGATGAATTTGCTTTAACATTTGTTCAAATTCCTTCATTATGCCTGAAGCTTATCCTTGTTACCAATGTCTATGTAGCTGTGTTGTCTCCCTGCTCAGTTTGCTGGGCCCAAGAGTCTGATGTTATATTTACTGCATGAACAACAACTTAATTAAGTGCTGCTTTAGAAATATCATCAGTGCTTTGGGCCTGGTATTGCACTTGGGTTTGTATCATGTTGTTCTGACAAATGCACTGGGAGATTTGCTTTGTAGTTAGTCATGTTTTCAGAACATAACTAGCTGAAGACCGAAGAACATGTTATTTCTATCACTAGAGTAGGGCTACACTTTCAATACCAAAAATGAGAATAAAAGATTTAGGACCAGAGATTACAGATATTTCTCTATAAAACATACTTCCACTTTTCTAACAATATCTGCTACATGATTCATTTTCCCTTTCTGTTTTAATAACTAGAAATTCAAAGTGATCATTTTCATAGTTACATATGGTTTGTATGAGTTACAAAAGAAAGACAAATAAATGCATTATTGTTATCTTTAGTAATTTAAGCTAACACTTTATTCCACCATTATCACATTTCTATTGACTGAAACTGATCACCATTATAAGCAATTTATACTCACTAATTCATTCACTGTTATTCCCACCATTAGTCGTTAACAAAACAGAAATGGGATCAGCCAACATCATGCTATAGTATAGAAATTACTATTTAAAATTTGTTTTGTCATAACACTGTAAGCAAATAAGCCTATTGGTTGTTTGCCTGGAACTCCTGTCATTGGAGGACTGACATCAAAAATGCTAGATGAAAGCCAGGGCATGGGATTTTGGGAGGGTGTGACAGTGAGGCTGGAGAGAGATCCTTTCAAGCTTAGAATCTCTCTGACCTACTTCACACCCACAAGCTTCTTTACGGAAACTCTCTTGCTATCCAACAGTCCACATCTTCTGGGGCTATCTCCAAATCTCCTACCTCTTTCTTTTTCCATCCTAAGTAATCAATCAGTAAAGTAGCTCTGGGAATTATTCATAGATTAACATAGATTCACCTCTTCTTTCTCTATCTCCCTTTGTCTTTGACCACTCATGCTCCATAGACTTGCCTTTAGCAAAGAGAATTTCTACCCATTTTTTTCCTATCCCTTCTGCCAAGGCAGAGTCTCTCTGAATCTTTCTCTCCTGAACACACAAAACAAATACTCCCTCCTCTTGTCCCTTTCTTCTCTGTCTTCTACATTAAAACCCCCAGTTGACTTCCTTCACTACTCTTTTCTTATATCCTTATCCATGAGAGTTGATCCTGATTTCCTAGTTAAGTATTTTCCATTTCTGATTAATCAAATCATTAATCAATGGTATTTATTGACTGCTTACTGTTTACATAGCACTATACTAAGTGCTTGGCACAGTACAATACAACAGAGTTGGTAGACATGTTTCATGCCCACAACCATTTTACAGTCTAGAGGGAAGACCAAAAATAATATAAACGGAGAAATTACGGGTATGCACATAAAAGCTGTGGCGTTGAGGGTAAGTTGAAGCAGAAATGAGACGGAGTCAGGAAAAGAGAGTTTAAAAAAAGAATGCCTCTTGGAGGAGATGTGACCCCAATACAGGGAAGCAATGAGGTTTACTGGAAAAACCATGGGCTTAAGAGTCAAACGACCTAGGTTCTAATCCCAGCTCTTCCACTTAACCCAGCGTAAATCACTTAACTTCTTGGTGCCTCAGTTTCCTCATTTCTAAAATGGGAATCCAATACCTGATATTTGTCCTACTTAGATTGTGAGTGCAATGTAGCACAGGGACTTATGTCCAAACTGATTAACAGTGCTTGAAATGTAGTAAGTGCTTAGCAAATACCATCAAATAAATACCATTAGGGAGAGTATAATACAACAGTGTTGGTAGATATGATACCTTCCCACAATTATCATTATCATTATTATGTTTAGGGTGTATACAACTATATATACCTATATATGAACTGTATGGCCTAGTGAATAGAGCATGGACCTAGGTGTCATAAGGACCCAGGTCCTAACCATGAATCTACTACTACTAATAATAATTATGGTATTTGTAAGTGCTTACTATGTGCCATGCTCTGTTCTAAGCACAGGGGTAGATACAAGGTGATAAGCTTATCCCACATGGGACTCACAGTCTTTATTCCTATTATACAGATGAGGTAACTGAGGCACAGTGTGACCTTGGAAAAGTCACTTAACTTTTTTGTACCACAGTTTCCTCAACTGTGAAATAGGGATTCAATATTTAAGCTATTAACCCCATATGGGACAGGAATTGTGTCTGATCTTATTGATTTGTATCTACCCAGCATTAATAACAGTGCCTGACACATAGTAATTGCTTAACAAATACCATTAAAACAAAGGCTATGAAGGTGAGGAGAGTTGTCATCTGGAGTATATGGAGGGAGTTCCAGACCAGTTTCAGGAGGGTGTTAGAAAGGGGTCATAGGTGAAATAGACGAGATTGAAGATCAGTGAGTAAGATAGCGCAAGGAGAAGGAAGTGTGTGGGTTGGACTCTAGTAGATCATTGATATAAGTTATGAGGAGCAAGATGACTGCATGTTTTAAACCCAATGAATGATAAATAACTTTTTATGTTGATGTTCAGGTGGATGAGGAACCACTGGAGGTGGGAGATGTGGATTGAACTTTTTTTAGAAAAATGATCTGATCTGGAGAGTTGAAGTATGACCTGGAGTGGAAAGAGACAGAAGGCAGAAAGGTCAGCAAGGAGACTGATGCAGTAGTCAAGATGGATAGAATAGGTACTTAGATTGATGTGGTAGCAGTTTGGATGGTGACAAAAGAGCAGATTTAGCAATGTTGTGAAGGTTAAAATGACAGGATTTGGTTACAGATTGAATATGTGGGTTGAATGAAAGAGATAATTTGAGAATAATGACAAAGTTACAGACTTGTGAGAAAGGGAGGATAATGGTGTTTTCTATAGTGATGGAAAAGACACAGTTAGGACAGCATTTGGGTGGGAAGTTAAGGAGTTCTGTTTTGAATGTTTGAATGTTTTTAGTTTGAGGTGATGGTGTGACATCCAGGAAGACATGTCTGAAAGCAGGAGGAAATGAGAGACTGAAGAGAAGAAAAGAGTCAGTCCTGGAGAGCTGACTTTAGTAATTACCTGCATAAAGGTGGTAGTTGAAGCAAAGGGAGCAAATTAGTTCTCCAAGAGAGTGGGTGTAAATAGAAAATAGAAGGAAACCAAAACTTAGCCATGATGCACTCCCATTGTCAGAGGGTTGGAGTCAGAGGCGGAGCCTGCAAAAGAGTCTGAGGAGTAGGCAGAGAGATAGGAGAAAAACCAAGAGAGGACACTGTCAGTGAAGCCTAGGTTGGATAAAGTTTCAAGGAAAAGTGGGTGGTCCACAGTGTCAAAGGCATCTGAGAGATATATCTGTGTTTTGATTAGTTTGTAGGGTAAGTAGGCTTATGTACCAGAACGTGTGTCTGCTGTGAATGTTTCAGGGAGTGTGGGTGTGTCTGTTTATGAGTGTGTGTTTCTGGCTGTGGATGGTTGAATGACTGTATCAGTCTGGGGGTGGGTGATTTGTCTGTAAACGTGTCTGTGAATGTGAATGGATAAGTGTGTGACCATCATACATGTCTATGGGCACATGTGTCAGTGTGTATGTCTATCTGTATGCCATCCCTTTGATCCTGGTCAAGGTTGGGTAGTTCAATCTTAGAAAACTATGTAGCTTACAGTATAGTATTCAAATAGATACTACTGTCCAGGTGGGTCCTGAGTAACGAGATAATGTGATTGGTTCAGTGCAATCTATAGGGACAGTTCTGGAAAGACAAATCAGGAGCAGGTTTTTGTTGATAGTAGGATCCCCCTTTTCCCTCCAATCAATTGTTCACTGAGGGCTTACTGTGTGCTGAGTGCACTGTACTAAGCACGTGAGAAAGTACAGCACAACATAGTTGGTAGATGCTATCCCTGGCCACAAGGAGCTTCTAGTCCTCAGGGAGAGACAGACATTAAAATAAATTACAGATAGAGGAAACCATAGGGTATAAAGATATTTACAAAAGTGCTGGGGGTAAGTACAAATTGTTTAAGGGGTACACAGCCCTAGTCAACATAGAGGAAAGGTGAATTGGTTAAATGACGGCTTAAGAAAGGGCTGGAGGAAATGTGATTTTAGAGAGTTTTGAAGGTGGGGAAATGATACACTGTCAGAAATGAAGGCGGAGGAAATTCCAGGCCGGCGTGTGGGTAAGAGGGCGGTGGTGAGATAAATGAGATCAAGTACAGGTAAAGTTTTATATAGTAAATTAACAGCTCCATGTTATCCTTTTTGTTTTTGAAGAAGCAAATCTTTTGGTAAGTATCCTTTTACTGAGAATCGTACTTAGGAATTCACTAGTCATAGCTATGAAGCAGTCAAATTAAATTCCTTGAAAACTCCTGTATTGTGGGGTACGTTTGCCCTTAATATAGTACTCTGCACACAATAAAAGCTCAATATATAAGATTGAATGAATTTACATGCATCTATCTATATGCAACATCCCTGATGTGGCAATTGAAAACCAGTGGTAAGTAAAAATTATACTACAAGTTCATCCTGGCTAGCCTAGCTCATTGCCCCTTCACTCCTTCCCCTGACCTGTTTATAAAACTCACTGTGGGCAGGAAATGTCACTATTTATTGTTGTATTGTACATTCCCAAGCGCTTTGTACGGTCCTCTGCACACAGTAAGTGCTCAATAAATATGATTGAATCAATGAATAAAGACTTTCTTGAACCATCTTTGGCCCCTTTTCCCATTCCCCATCCCTCTTCTGCCCACTCTTACAGTACATTTTAAAACCAGCAATGCATACTGTACTGATTCAATTGTGTGTGATGAGGCTAGTGAGACTGGGGACAGGCAATATTACTGGAATCCCCAATGGAACTTTCCCAGTAATGATCTTGCATCTCAGTCATGGCCTGTCTCCTTGTTCTAAGTGGTGTGGAGCTTGCATTGCTTAAATCAATCAGTGGTATTTATCAATTTATCAACTGTGGTGCAGAGCATTGTACTAAACTCTTGGGATAGTCCAATATAGCAGAGTTCCCTGCCAATAAGGAGCATACAGTCTTTTAGCTTCCTTCCTCTTTCTGTCCTCCTGCAGCCTCCATGCCACTAGGTTCCGTGGTCTTTGCAGCTACCATTCTCTAGGACTCAAAACAGACCACTCTAGCTACTTTTGGCCTTCAGGTTTTCCAAAAGTTACAATCACTCATACAACAGAGCTGACCCACTTCTTTTCCTGTCCCAACATTGCTGTACAGAATCTCTCCACCAATCTCTGAACAAAGACATCCTTGTCTTCCCTCCCAAACCCTGCCCTCTCCCTGACTTTCCCATCACTGTTGATGACACTACCATCCTTCCCATCTCACAAGCCCACAACCTTGGTGTCATCCTTGACTCCGCTCTCTCGTTCACCCCTCACATCCAAGCCGTCACCAAAACCTGCCAGTCTCACCTCGGCAACATTGCCAAGATCCGCCCTTTCCTCTCCATCCAAACTGCTACCCTGCTCGTTCAAGCTCTCATCCTATCCCATCTGGACTACTGTATCAGCCTCCTCTCCGATCTCCCATCCTCCTGTCTCTCCCCACTTCAATCCATACTTCACGCTGCTGTCCGGATTGTCTTTGTCCAGAAATGCTCTGGACATGTTACTCCCCTCCTCAAAAATCTTCAGTGGCTACCAATCAACCTACGCATCAGGCAGAAACTCCTCACTCTTGGCTTCAAGGCTGTCCATCACCTCGCCCCCTCCTACCTCACCTCCCTTCTCTCCTTCTACAGCCCACCATACACCCTCAGCTCCTCTGCCGCTAATCTCCTCACCATGCCTTATTCTCACCTGTCCTGCGGTCGACCCCTGGCCCACATCATCCCCCTGTTCTGGAATGCCCTCCCTCCGCACATCTGCCATGCTAGCTCTCTTCCTCCCTTCAAGGTCCTACTGAGAGCTCACCTCCTCCAGGAGGCCTTCCCGGACTGAGCCCCCTCCTCCCCCTCACCATCCTCTTACCTTACCTCCTTCCCCTCCCAACAGCACCTGTATATATGTATATACATTTGTACTTATTTATTACTCTATTTATTTATTTATTTATTTTATTTGTACATATTTATTCTATTTATTTTATTTTGTTAATATGTTTTGTTTTGTTCTCTGTCTCCCCCTTCTAGACTCTGAGCCCACTCTTGGGTAGGGACCGTCTCTGTGTGCTGCCTACTTGTACTTCCCAAGCGTTTAGTACAGTGCTCTGCACACAGTAAGCACTCAATAAATACGATTGAATGAATGAATGAATGAATTATAAAGAGATTTTTAAGTTTGTAAGCTCCTTGGATGACTGTCCAACTGATTCCTACTTTATCCTGTTCCCAGCAGGGAAAATGGAACCCAGAGGCTTCTACTATCTTTGGTTCCAGCAGTGGGGTTGGCCCTATGGAAGCTAGAAAACACTTACATAAGGGATAGAGGAGTGAGTCAAAGGACACAAGAATGTCAGTATTGGAACTCTTTGGGAACCCAAGGGCTAGGATCAGCAGTGTTTGTTATACTGTTATAGTGTACTGTCCTAAGCACTTAGTTCAGTGGTCTGCACACAGTAAGCACTCAATAAACATGATTGACAGACTGACAGTAGCCTAAGTGGGGCTCTGAGTTTCACAGACTGTGGCCTCAGGAATGTGGGGAGGAGATCAGGAGGATATTGATTTATCTATAGTTACTGGATATAACTTTGAGAACAATCCTCACCAATCCTGGAGTATGGCAACAATTGGTGCTTGACTTCTAGACTGTGAGCCCACTGTTGGGTAGTGACCATCTCTATATGTTGCCAACTTGTACTTCCCAAGTGCTTAGTACAGTGCTCTGCACACAGTAAGCGCTCAATAAATATGATTGATTGACTGACAAATATATTTTATTTTAATGGTATTTGTTGAATACTAACTTTATTCCAGGCATTTGTTAAGCCTTGAGGTAGATACAAGATAATGAGGTTGGACCTGTCTCTCATGAGGCTTACAGTCTTAATCCCTATTGTACAGATGAGGTAACTGAGGCACAGAGAAGTGAAGTGATTTTCCCACATCACAAAGCAGTCAAGTGTGGAGACTCCCAGGCCCATGCTCTTTCCACTAAGCCATACTGCTTCTCAAATCAAATCTTAAAATTTTCCACATTGTAGGATGCCCAAAATTCAGGGTAAATTTGATTTGAGGCATTTTTACATTTCTTCAATGGGCAAAGGACTAATTTTCCATCATGCATATATGGATTAAATTTCAATATGAAGAGAGTCTACTTGAAAATAAAGGACAGTTTTATGTATCTCAAGAAACACTTAGGGATTAATTTTCCACAGAACATGTTTTTTTCCTTTTGAATTAGGGTATTTGGATGTTTTTTCCTTCATTCAAGAATCCACTGCAGTTTTTGTTGAAATTCCAACAATCTTTCTTTTGCATGAATTAACATTCATTTGTATTTTTGCAATTTGTGATGGATCTGCCATTTTTCTTGACACATTAATTGGGACGCCATAACCAAAAAAAAAAAAAACAAAAAACCCGCGAGTTCTCATTTACCTGGAATTTTTTTGGAGCCTAACCCAAATTAACAGTTCATTTCTCTGTTTTCTGATTCACTTTGCCTGTTTGTACCTAGATATGAATGAGTGAAAAAATAAATTAGTTAAATGTTTACAAATTGTGCTATATTGTTTTTATTCCCCATTTTTTCCCATCTGTAACGTATGAATACAAATCTAGAAGCTGTTCCCTAAAGGCAGACACCTGAGAAATTGATAAAAAGCCAATGTGAACCATAGCTTAAAATATTCTAACATTCTAACATTCACTTTTTTCTGTTATTGTTAAAAGAAAAAAATTTACATTAGTTCACCCCTGAAGTGCTCAAATACCTAAAGTGTCACCATGGCTTCAACTACCATCTCAATGCAGATGACACCCAAATCTATGTCTCCAGCCTTGATCTCTCTCCTCTGCTGCAGTCTTGTACCTCCTTCTGCCTTCAAGACATCTCTGCTTGAATGTCTTCACATCACCTCAAACTTAACATGTATAAAACTGAACTTCTTGTCTTACCAACCAAGCTGTCCCCTCCCTGTGACTTTCCCATCAATGTATTCATTCATTCATTTTTATTGAGCACTTACTTTGTACAGAGCACTGTACTAAGCACTTGGGAAAGTACAATACAACAACAAACACACATTCCCAGCCCACAGAGAGCTTACAGTCTAGATGAAGGGAGATGGACATTAATACAAAAAAAATACCTACATGTACATTAGTGCTGTGGGGTAAGAACAGAGGCAGCAAGTCAGGGTGATGTAGAAGGGAGAGGGAGAAGAGGTTGGGGGGGCTTAGTCAGGGAAGGCCTCCTGGAAGAGATGTGCCTTCAGTAAGGCTTTGAAAGAGGAAGAGTAATTGTCTGTTGGATTTGAGGAGGGAGGATCTTCCAGGCCAGAGAAAGAACATGGGTGTGGGGTCAGCTGCAAGATAGATGAGATCGAGGTACAATGAAAAGGTTAATGTTAGAGGAGCAAAGTGTGCAGGCTGGGTTATAGTAGGAGAATAGTGAGGTGAGGTAGAAGGAGGCAAGGTGATTGAGGTCTTTAAAGCCAATGGTGAGAAATATTTGTTTGATGCAGAGGCGGAAGGGCAATCACCGGAGTTGTTTGACATGTCCTGAATGGTACCACCATCCTTCCTGTCTCACAAGCCCATAACCCTGGCATTGTCCTTGACTCGTGTCTCTCATTCAACACAGGTACTCAATCCATCACTAAATCCTGTTGGTTTGACCATGGCAATATTGCTAAAATCCACCCTTTCCTCTGTCAGAGACCCTGGCTCATACCAACCAGGGCTTTCCTAGACTGGGACAGTCTCCATGACAAATAAAGATTCAAAGCCAAACCACCAATATTAAAGTGGAAAGCTTAATTTAGATTTTTAACCCAGGTTCAGGGGAGTAACACACGTACACTCTCACTCATACCCACTCCAATAAGAGCCTGGTACCAGTCTGCTGACTAAGGGAGCCAGTCTCGCTGATCCCACGTTGGAAGTTTTGGAAAAGTTCCCGGAAACTTGGCCAGCTCCAGTTCCATTGGCGGTGCTAATGCTGCAAGCCTCTACATGCTGCCTCCCCAGTTTGCAAATAAAAGGGACTGTCTTTTACCTGTCATAGGCATCACAGTGGCACCATGTGCAGTTGTTGATTGGTCCAGGCCTGTTACTGGGTAGAGCAGGGAGAGAAGGCCCCACCTCCACCCATGCCCCGCTTCCACGGCCTGGCAACCACCTGTACTAGAGAAGAGTAGCCCAGTTCTTTTGCGAATCTCTTCTTCTTCTCTCTTGTTATTGTCTGAGGGATCACAAGCAGTTACTTGTAAAGTGGCTTGAGGATGGTATTTGTTAAGCA
Source organism: Tachyglossus aculeatus (assembly GCF_015852505.1). NCBI lineage: Eukaryota > Metazoa > Chordata > Mammalia > Monotremata > Tachyglossidae > Tachyglossus > Tachyglossus aculeatus. The sequence continues at coordinate 119,250,243 of NC_052067.1, forward strand.
TTTACTATGTGCCTAGCGCTGTTGGAAGTGCTTGGGTAGATAAAAGGTAATCAGGTTGCCCCACGTGGGGCTCACAGTCTTAATCCCCATTTTACAGATGAGAACTAAGGCACAGAGAAGTTAAGTGACTTGTCCAAAGTCACACAGCTGATAAATGGGGAAACCAGGATTATAACCCACAACCTCTGACTCCCAAGCCCATGCCCTTTCCACTAAGCCACGCTGCGGCTCACTGCATCCTCTTCATCCAAACTGCTATGCATTAATCCTATCACTTTTCCTAGTCCTCCTTGATTACTGTATCAGTCTCCTGGCTGACTAGCAGCCTTTTGTCTCTTTCCACTCCAGTCCATACTCCACTCTGCTGCCCAGATCATTTTTCTACAAAAACGTTCAATCTTCAATCAGTGTTTCCCCACTTCTCAGGAAACTCTGATGGTTGACCATCCACCTCTTCATCAAGCAGAAACTCCTCACCATTGGCATTAAAGCACTCTATCACTTTGCCCCCTCCTACCTCACCTAACTACTCTTCTAATACAACCCAGGCCACACACTTTGCTCCTCCAATGTTAACCTTTTCATTGTACTTCCATCTTGTCTATCTCACCGCTCACCCCTTCCCCATGTCCTGACTCTGGCCTGAAGCACCTTCCCTCCTCATATCTGACAAACAATCACTGTCTCCGACTCCATAGCCTTATTTGGAGGCATAACTCCTCCAAGAAGCCTTCCCTGACTAAGACCTCCTTTCCTCTTCTCCCACTCTCTTCTGCTTCTCCCTAACTTTGCTCCCTTTATTCATTCCCCCTCCCAGTCCCACAGTACTATTCATTCATTCATTCAATCATATTTATTGAGCACTTACTGTGTGTAGAGCACTGTACTAAGTGCTGGGGAAGTACAAATCAGCATCATATAGAGATGGTGTTTACCCAACAAACAGGCTCACAGTCTAGAAAGGGGAGACAGCCAACAAAACAAACCAAGTAGACAGTTGTCTATACAATCAGAATATACAGAATTATAGCTAAATACACATCATTAATAAATAGATTAATAAGTATGTACAAATATACACAAGTGCTGTGGGGAGGGGAAGGGGGTAGGGCAGAGGGAGGGAGTGGGGGTGATGAGGAGGGGAGTAATTTGTTCATTTATATCAATGTCTGTCTCCCCCTCTAGGCTGTAAGCTCATTGTGGGCAGGCAATGTGTCTGTTTATTGTTAGATTGTACTCTACCAAGCACCTAGTACAATGCTCTGCACACAGTAAGTGTTCAGTAAATATGACTGAATTACCAGGGCCCTAGCACCCTCATCTTTTTCTTGCCAAAAGCTAATGTAAGTGCTACCCCAAGAGTTTTAAGTTGCTACAACCACACTGTGACTTTCATGACTTTACATCCCAGAGGCCTGGGAATCATCTGGGCTCCAGCTAAAAGCATTCTGCTTCCAGAAGCCTGCCAACTGGAGCTCAGAGAAATTTCACTCTTACTTTCCTAATCTCCTCTGCAGTAGGATGTCCTCATGGGTTTTAATAATAATAAAAAAATAATAGTGGTATTTTTAAGTGCTTAATCTATGCCAGACATTGAACTAAGCATTGGGTTGGATGAAAGCAAATAATGTTGGACACAGTCTCTGCCCCACATCGGGCCAACAATCTTAATCCCCAATTTGCAGATTAGGTAACCAAAGCCCAGAGAGGTGAAGTGACTTGACGAAGGTCATGCAGCAGAAAAGTGGAAGATCTAGGATTAGAACCCAGATCCTGTGGACTCCCAGGCCTTCGCTCTATCTACTGACCATGCTGCTTATTTATGCTCAAACAGATTTAAATGTTAAGTTTCTGTTCAATATTAACATAGTACTTGGATAGCACTTAGCATTATAAAATCATTATTCATAGAAATGACCAAACAGCAAGATATTAGGTATTGACTACCTTTAGATTTACCATCATAAAATTTCATGAACTTTCGTTGGTATGCAAGGTTACCAAACACAAATTGATCACAGCTCCCAATTCTAATATTCTGAAGCCAGGTCAAATTTTCCATATAGGTTTTTGTGTTTGTTCTCAAAAACCTTTGGGACCATAGATCTGGAATCAAGCTGCTATATCACCATAGAAACCCCAGTTGGCAAATCTCATGAAAACAGAGTTATAAATGAAAGTGATGCAATAATATATCTATAAACTTACATTTTTATCATTGTATAATCAACTCTAGCAGGCCAATAAAGAAAGTGTAGGTGTCTCTCTCTCTATGTATGCATAGAAAGAGATATTCCTACACAGAAAGATAAAACTATAAAGAAACAGATAAAATAAAAATATTTGAAAGATGATGACATTACAACAATTACTAAATTATGAAAATTAGTTTTCTTTGCCTGGATAAATCTGGTGTAGTATTAAAATATGTACTAGGGAATATTTGCAAAGCTCTTATGCCATTAAACATTCTGGATTGGAGACATAGAGTTCCCCCGGAGGAGAATTCCTTCAGAAAGAAGGGAAGGAACACAAGTACTCAACAACAAAAAAAAAAGGCTTGCTACTTCAGGGAATGATTGGTACACAGAAAACGAGGAGAAGACATCTGTTGGTGAAATACTTCTTAGAGATAATTAAGTACATTCACCCAGAAATAGCACACATTGTATGTCATTTGTAGGAAAACATGGTTTTAGTAAAACAAGAGAGAATTTGAAGAACCATAAAAACGTCCACAGTTTTTATTCCATGTCACATGGACATTAGTCATTTCTATCATCCCGATCTCTATATCCTTGAAATCACTCCTGAAGGCTTCTATACATGGAATGCTGCTTTAGAGTTGAGCCTCATTGGCTCAACTGCTGATGCAAGTGCTAATTCAAGAACTTATCCTATCCCATCTTGACTACTGCATGTGTCTCCTCTCTGACCTGCCCTCCCCTCCCTCCCCACTCCAATCCATATTTTCACTCTGCTGTACAAATCATTTATCAACAAAAACTTTTACTTCATTCATTCAATCATATTTATTGAGTGCTTACTGTGTGCAGAGCACTGTACTATGCACTTGGGAAGTACAAACCGGCAACATATAGAGATGGTGTCTACCCAACAAAGGGCTCACAGTCTAGAAGGGGGAGACAGACAACAAAACAAGTAAACAGGTGTCAATACCTTCAGAATAAATAGAATTATAGCTATATACACATCATTAATAAAATAAATAGAGTAACAACCCCTTCCCCATATCATCCCTCTATCCCTGAACTCCTTCCCTCTCCACAGGCCCCAGACCACCAGTCTCTCCACCTTCGAAACATTACTACAGTCACATCTCCTCCAAGTGGCCTTCCCTGATTAGGCTGCTCTTTTTTCTCCAGCTCGCTCTCCCTTCTGGATTATCTATGAACCTTAATATGTGACCTTTGGGAACTTCAAATTCTCCCCACCCTAACCCAGCACTACTTAAGTACATATGTTTAAATTATATATTATAAATTACTTATTCACATTAGTGCCAATGTCCATCGTGCCCTCTAGACTGTGAACTCAGTATGGGCTGGGAATGTGTCCACTAATTCTATTGTATTATACTGTCATAAGCACTTAGTACAGTGCTCTGCACAACGTAAGCACGTGATAAATACAATTGATTGAGTGATTAATTGGAAATTATTTCACTAAAATAGGTTGTTCTACTTCAAGTAGACTAAATTAATATCGCTACTCAGAATTTAATTACATTTCTGGGCTTCTGGCCTGTGGAAATGTGTCAAAGCCATATATAAAGTCCCTGTGGAAATGTGTTGATGTGTTTTTTAACATAGAAGCCATGTATGCCAACAACTCAATCAAATGATCCTTCTGTCAGCTTTCTACAACTTCAATGCCAAACTAATAGAATCACTTCCTTGTTGTGGTGAGCAAGAGTGACTCCATCTTGTTAAGCAGTAGCCATTTCCTAAGAGACTCTTCTTTGACCCATAAGCAACAAGGTCAAAGGAGGAACTGGAGGAGAAACAGAATTATCTTGCTGAGAAGTTTGAGGAGGACCTGAATTGTTGAGGAGAAATGGAATTTTTTTGCAGAGGAGTTTGGGAGGAGCTAAATTGCCCTGCTGTTAGTCAGGAGGAAGAGTGCCAGATAAGCCTTCAGGGTAAGTGCTGCGGGGGAGAGGTAGCCATCCTCCCCAGCTTCACCCAGTAAGGAGCTTGTGACAGCAGATGATCGGGGCAATGAATCAGGACCACCCCCTGCTGTAACCCACCCAGAAATAACTGTTAAAAAGGAGGAGCTGATCCCCCAGGCCTTGGCAAAAATCATCTAAGTAACGCACTGAGAAGTCTACTGTTGGCTTTGACCAAAGTACCTAAGACCTGAAGCAGGAGTCGTGCTGAGGGCAGCAGAACGCCTTGAACTACTCTGTCATGGGACCATCTACACGAACTTGGAGAAAGCAGTCGAATGGGTAGCTATGTTTGTCATAACTTGTGTGTGTGACTGTGTGTATCCAACAACCCCTTTTTAATTAGACTAGTTATGGAATAAAGTTTTCCACTGTATATATACAGTGGTGGCTTGGTTTCACTTTGATCTTGTCATTAAGCACTTGATATTGTGGGGAGACAAATCCCCAGAGAAGGCCTCATAAATAGAGTGCCTGATATTAAGAGGCGAAATCCCCCGGCGACCAGTTCATAGGCTGAGCGCTTGATAATAAGGGGAGACAAAATCTGGTGAAGGGCTCACAGGTAGAGAACCTGATATCAATGGGGAGGCAAATCCCTTGGGAAGACTCACAGATTGAATGCCTGATACTAAAGGGGAGACACTTCTCCGGCATCAGGCTAATGACACTTGTCTACTAGATCACTATATTTCTGGGGTTATCTACATTTTTGAAAGATGTATAGTCATCTTACACTTTGATGTTTTTCAGGTTATGTCCCAACGAAATAAATTTTTGCACTCAGTCTCATTAAATTAGAAAGGGCATATGATACTTATTCCTGCGCTTTAACTTCTGCAATACAAAGTAAAGAAGCAGTGTGGCTTAGTGGAAAGAGCACGGGTTTCAGAGTCAGAGGTCATGGCTCCTAATCCCGCCTCTGCCACCTGTCAGCTGTGTGACCTTGGGCAAATCACTTAACTTCTCTGAGCCTCTGTTTCCTCATCAGTGCAATGGGGATGAAGACTGTGAGCCCCACGTGGGACTACCTGATTACCTTGTATCTACCATAGCCATTAAAACAGTGCTTGGCACGTGGTTAGCACTTAACAAATACCAACATCATTATTATTATTATTATTAAAGATAAACAGGTTTTTCCTATTAGTCTGAATCATTAAAATTATAAATTAACTCAACATCATCAGGAAGAAGGAGAAATATGTCAACAAGACAAAAGGGAGATATGTGTTTGTCTTGAATCTCTGTAATCTGGATATGAATTCAGGGTTCTGCAGAAATGAAAAATCTTAAGTACATTTTAACTAAACAATTTTGGAAATCCTAAAGTTTACACTGTTTTTATGTTTATTTAGCTTGCAGGCTCCCATACACACCTTTACCCCTACATCAGAATAAATCAATTGCTTCTTGACCCACCTTCAATTTATTTGGGGAATATTTGTCCCTAAGAGGAAAAACTAAATACTAACTAAAAGAAAGGAGAATTGACTTAGGCAAGTAATCAGTTTCTTGTGGAAATCAGAGCCAGAGGTCATAAGTTTAACTATAAATCATATCACAAGGGAGGTAAAATAAGCAATATAAATAACCAAAGATGGAATTGCTGTTATTTGATTTTAATAATGTGATTTAGAATTCAGAAAAATCAAAGACATCCTTTTCATTAGTTGTCTGGACAAATTTTATATATAACTTGGGCATGTGTTGGGGAAAAGCTGTGAACCTGTCACAGGTTGACACTAAAATTTGAACTAACAAAAAATCTTTGAAATTTACAACAGAAACAAAGGCAACAACTAAGAAAGGAATGTTTTCTTAACTACTGCAGTAACAAAGGTTAACTGTAGTGTTACATGAAGGTATGGCTAGCAATAAATTCTTTCCTCAATTTCACATCACCATAGACAGCATCACCATCCTTCTTGTCTCACAAACCCATAACATTGGTGTTATTCTTGATTTCTCTATGTTATCTTATCCACATATTCAATCCATCACTAAATCCTGTTAGTTCCAGTTTCACAACATCACTAAAATCCACCCTTTCCTCTACATCCAAACTGCTACCACATTAATGCAATCACTTGTCCTATCTGTCTTGATTTTTTTATCAGCCTCCTTGCTGACCTCCCACCCTCCTGTCTCTCACTACACCACTCTATACTTCACTCTGCTGCCCAGATCATTTTTTCTACAAAAAAGGTTCAGGACATGTTTCTCCACTCCTCAAGAAATTCCTGTGGTTGCCCATCCACCTCAGCATCAAACAAAGCCTCCTCACCATTGCTTTAAAAGCAGTCAATCATCTTGCTCCCTCCTACCTAAATAAATGGAAATAAAATCAAAGAACCTTAATTGAATCTTTTATATTTTAAAAATATATTTTGCTTGAAAAATCGGTAAATATTCTAAAATATTTTAATTTTAAAGGGTTCAAAACTAAGACTATGCTCACGGTTTTATAATAGAAATTGTTATGGAAGTTTTATCTGGAACATGTTCATTCATTCATTCGATAATATTTATTGAGCACTACTGGGTGCAGAGCACTATACTAGCAGTTGGGAAAGTACAATAGTAAATAGTAAACCTACCTTCTCCAGGAAGTATTATCCATTTAAATTTCACCACCCTTTGTCATGTCATCCAAACATCCAATTTAGCAGTTGCAGACATAGCCATTTTTATGGTTTATGCATATATCAAGGTCCTTTGCCTCTATTTTAATCACTCAAGTACGAGGAAGAAATGGCTGGATAAACTGTATAATAAAAATGGAAGACATAGTCTCACTATTTGCAGGAGTATGTCTCCAATAGCAGAGTCAGAAAGATTCTATTATAATAAATACTGTGGCCCGCAGTTGCCAGTTAACCCTATCTCCAGATTCAGGGTTTGGAGCATATGAGGAATCATGGCAGGAATCATAAAGGAATCTATCTCAGACAATGAGTAGGTTTTGTTTTACTTACTGTTTTAGCCGTTATTAAGCTACAGCCTAAAAAGAAAGATAAATGGAAATGAGTTAGCCTTGTTTGGGAGAAGAATCTATGAGGGCAACTTCACTGCTATAGATGCGAAGTAACTGCTATTAACTTAGACCTGCCCTAAAAATCATATGTCTAGATTCCTTATCTAACTTTCCCAGGAATAAAAATCACTTTTTCACACTCTCCTATGAAAAATAAAAGATTTAGACATAATACGGAACCAGCTAGGATAGACATGAATATGGGAAAAATTTAAAAAAGAATGAGAAAAGTTCTCCAGATGGAAAGCTCTATTTAGGCACAATGATCTTTTGCGCACTTTATTCTTTAAATTGTGAAAGTAGATGGGCTACAGCCTTGGGTAAAGGAATCTATAAATTCAAAAGATAATAAAATAAAATTTCTTCAAATGTTTCACTAAGTATATCATGTACATTGTTTTAGTTCACACATTACACCTGAAAATCTAGACCACAGTGATGACTAATGAGGCTACCTAGCACTGATTGCTTTATGCCTTATTTTCTTTCATTCATTCATTCACTCGCATTTATTGAGCAGTAACTGTGTGCCGAGCACTGTACTAAGTGCTTGGGAAGTACAAGTTGGCAACATATCAAGATGGTCCCTACCCAAAAACGGGCTCACAGGCTAGAAGGGGGAGACAGACAACAAAACAAAACATGTAGACAGGTGTCAAAGTCGTCAGAAGAAATAGAATTAAAGCTATATGCACATCATTAACAAAATAAATAGAATACTAAATATGTACAAGTAAAATAGAGTAATAAATATGTACAAATGTATATAAGTGCTGTGGGGAGGGTAAGGAGGTAGGGTGGGGGGGATGGGGAGGAGGAGAGGAAAAATGGGGCTCAGTCTGGGAAGGCTTCTTGGAGGAGGTGAGCTCAGTAGGGCTTTGAAGGGAGGAAGGGAGCTAGCTTGGAGGATGTGTGGAGGGAGGGCATTCCAGGCCAGGGGACGGACATGGGCCGGGTGTCGATGGTGGGAAAGACAAGAGCGAGGTAAACTGAGGAGGTTAGCTTCTATGAAACACATAGTTGGAAAGTGAATAGTTTTCTTAGTTGAGAAAAGTGTATTTGACAAACAGGAATCACAGCTTTAATTACTATTTGAGAATACAGACAAAAGGGAGAGGTGCTCTGTTACATGAACAATGTCATCATTCTGACACAAGGACTGATAAGGCCTATCCTTATGGAAGGGCTTTTATTAGGTCAGATAGCTTTTAAACCAGGTCAGATAGTTTTGTAAATTTAAACCCATGAAATCGTTGATAATTTTCCCAAGTTATCAGTCTCTACAATCAATCAATCAATCAATTCATTCATTTAGTTGTGTTTATTGAGCACTTATTGTGTGCAGAGCAGGACTGTCTCTATATGTTGCCAACTTGTACTTCCCAAGCACTTAGTACAGTGCTCTGCACACAGTAAGCGCTCAATAAATACAATTGATTGATTGATTGATCGAGAGTACATTACAACAATAAACAGACACATTCCCTGCCCATTGAGAGCTTACACTCTGGAGGCAAGCAGACAGACACCAATACAAATAAAGAAATTACAGATATGTAGATTAGTGCTGTGGGGCTGGAAGGAAGGGAAAACAAAGGGAGCAAGTGTCACCCATCATCTTAGGACAGGTTCGTTCAGTAATCGGCTTGGCAAGATGCGGGGGAGGGAATGAGGACGGAAAGCCTGAGTTTTATATAAAATTTATTCCATGAGGCGAATTGAATTGTTTACGCATAATGGATTGAACTTTCCTTTTGGGAGGAATGTAATCAATTAGTAATATTAGAGCTTCCCCAATGGGAGGAACACAAGTTGGCAGAACCCCAGGTCCCCCTCAGGCAGAATTCCCTGACGGTTTGCACTCATGTGCACTTCCCACTCTGGAGGAATCCACTAGAGTTACACACCATGGGGAAGCCCCACGAGTATTTTCCACTTGGGAGGAATCCATTCATGTGTTCCATACCCCTGGCAAAGTGTCTGGCTTCCAGCCCCACGAGAGTCCAGTGGGATGGGACCCTCACTCCCCCATCCCAGGGCTCCTCACTTGGTGCAGGCAGAGCAGGCTTCTCACGCTCTGGACAGAGGCCCCCTGCTGCCATCTGCTGCAAGTCTGGATCCTCTGGATAGAGGGCCAGAGGCCACACTTATTTATCCAGCTTCCAGCCTCAGTTTATCTAGTCTCTGCCCTCTCCCCTCCTCCATACCTGATTTGATTGGCACGGGGTAGAGGGACACCTTCTGTATTCCCAGCTTGAGCTGTCAATCTAGCATTTTGTGCTGTGGGGGTGGTATCCCACCCTAACTTCCGAGTTCCACCTGCTGGCTCAGGTGGCCATGAGATAGCATTTGACCTTGAGATGGCTGGTACCCAAGGGTCACCTTGGGACAGCAAGTCAGGACGATGCAGAAGGGAGTGGGAGAAGGGGAACGTAGTCTGGGAAGGCCTTTTGGAGGAGATATGCCTTCATTACAGTCCACCATTTCCTCATCTTCCATACCCTTCTAAAATCACATTTCCTCCAACACACTTTCCCTGATTAAGCTCTCATTTCCCTTACCCATCCTCAACATGTACTTGGCTGTGTATCCTTAAGCATTTTGGTATATTACTCACTCCAACTCCACAGCACCTATTTACATATCCTTAATAGTCTGCTATTTTTAGACTGTGAGCCCACTGTTGGGTAGGGACTGTCTCTATATGTTGCCAACTTGTACTTTCCAAGCATTTAGTACAGTGCTCTGCGCACAGTAAGTGCTCAATAAATATGATTCATTGATTGATTGATTTCATCTATCTGAAATTGACTTCAGTTTACTATTTCCATCTCCTTGAAGATTGAAAGGTCCTTAGGGGAAGTGATCATATCTATTGACTCTTTTGTACTGTATTACCCATAGTGCTCTATATTATTATTATTATTTATTATAGTGCTCTCTACACAGTAAACTGTCAATAAATGCCACTGATTGATTCATTGATGAGAATGTGTAAGTTACCTCTACATCAAACAGAAACTGCTTAACACTGACTTTAAAGCATTCAATCCGCTCCCTCCTCCTACCTTACTTCGCTGATTTCCTATTACAACTCAGACCACTCACTTCGCTCCTTTAAAGCCAACCTACTTGCTGTACCTCAGTCTCACCACTGACCCCTTGCCCACATCATCCCTCCGGCCTGGAACTACCTCTCCCTTCATATACCAGAGACCACTCTCCCCATCTTCGAAGCCTTACTTTTAAAGTCATATCTCATCATCATCATCAATCATATTTATTGAGCACTTACTGTGTGCAGAGCACTGTACTAAGCGCTTGGGAAGTATAAGTTGGCAACATATAGAGATAGTCCCTACACAACAGTGGGCTCACACTCTAAAAGGGGGAGACAGAGAACAAAACCAAACATACTAACAAAATAAAATAAATAGAATAGATATGTACAAGTAAAATAAATAGAGTAACAAATATGTACGAACATATATACATATATACAGGTGCTGTGGGGAAGGGAAGGAGGTAAGATGGGGGGGATGGAGAGGGGCACAAGGGGGAGAGGAAGGAAGGGGCTCAGTCTGGGAAGGCCTCCTGGAGGAGGTGAGCTCTCAGTAGGGCCTTTTAAGGGAGGAAGAGAGCTAGCTTGGCAGATGGGCAGAGGGAGGCCATTCCAGGCCAGGGGGATGAGGCGGGCCGGGGGTCGATGGCGGGACAGGCGAAAATGAGGTACGGTGAGGAGATTAGTGGCGGAGGAGAGGAGGGTGCGGGCTGGGCTGTAGAAGGAGAGAAGGGAGGTGAGGTAGGAGGGAGCGAGGTGGTGGAGAGCCTTGAAGCCCAGGGTGAGGAGTTTCTGCCTGATGAGCAGATTGATTGGTAGCCACTGGAGATTTTTGAGGAGGGGAGTAACATGCCCAGAGCATTTCTGGACAAAGACAATCCGGGCAGCAGCATGAAGTATGGATTGAAGTGGGGAGAGACACGAGGATGGGAGATCAGAGAGAAGGCTGATTCAGTAGTCCAGACGGGATAGGATGAGAGCTTGAATAAGAAGGGTAGCAGTGTGGATGGAGAGGAAAGGGCAGATCTTGGCAATGTTGTGGAGATAATGGCATTTATTAAGCACTTACTATGTGCAAAGCGCTGTTCTAAGCGCTGGGGAGTTTACAAGGTGGTCAGGTTGTCCCATGGGGGGGCTCACAGTCCTAATCCCCATTTTACAGATGAGGGAACTGAGGCCCAGGGAAGTGAAGTGACTTGCCCAAAGTCACACAGCGGACAAGTGGCGGAGCTGGGATTTGAACCCATAACCTCTGACTCCAAAGCCCAGGCTCTTTCCACTGAGCCAAGCTGCTTCCCAAGGCATCTCTTCCAAGATGCCTTTCCTTACAATGCCTTTCCTTACGATGAGTCCTCACTTCTCCTACTCCCTCTTCCTTCTACATAGCCTATGAACTTGCACCTTTTAAGTACTTTATATTCACCCCACCTTCAGCTCCATAGCATTTGTGTACATAATTCACAATTTATCTTAAACCCATCTGTCTTTCCTTCTAGATTTAACACTTATTGTGGGCAGGGAACATGGCTCCCAAATCTGTTATATTGTACTCTAGCAAGCACTTAGTACCATGTCCAGTACACAGTAAGCACTCAATAAAGACCACTGGTTGATGTACCCTCCAAACACACCTAGACCAAAATATGAACCCAAAGATTAGCTCCTCTTTTTTTCTGTCCTTTGTTCATATTCCACCATATTTCTCCTGTGCTGAAGATTGATTCTTGTACAGAGACCTAATGGGAAATAGTCTTACATTTTACTTCCATTTCCAGGACTAAAGGCGAGCTGTCAACTTATTGTTGTCCCCTTCCACAATTCTTCTAATAAATTCAGGCAGTCTTCCCCCAGAATTCTGAGCTGGCTGCTGCACATAAACTAGCAGGATATAAATTGTTTACAGTTTACAGTGGATGTTGCTTTAGTTTCAAGGTCTTTATGATCAATATATATGGCAGAGTGAAAAGAAGTGACTAACATTATCATCCTGAACATCCATCAGTAGGCACATGTGTCAGGTGATTGCAACAGTAACAAAACCATGTCAAATGTGGAGATAGAACTGAAATTTAGATTGAGCCTCAGAAAACTAACTACTCAGGAAGATCCACACAGGCTGATTTGTACCAATCCCTGCATATCCCCTAGTGACAGCTCTCACTGTCATATAGAAAAAAGTCTTTAAAATGAACACGTGGGCAGGGTAGTGAAAATTAATGATGATAAAGCTATATTATAAAGTGATTTAATACTATTTATAAATTTTATCACCGTATCATTTATGTCCTGATAACATGTGATTTAAAGAGTTTATACTATTTGAAAAGAGCAAAAATGCATGCCTTGCAGACAAGCAGAGAAAAATAACACCAATAATGGTAAGCAGTACTTTACAAGGTAAACAGAATGAATAGACTTGTCAGAAAAGAGAGGAAACATGACTGAGAAGATCAAGAGCTACTACTGTTAATGAATAACCAAGTATCAACAAAAAGGGACTGATTGATAAAATCAGTATTGAAAGGGATTTTAAACATGAACAATCCTATTAGAGGAGATTGCAAGAAGGCCAGATGAAAGACCATATATGAAAGACTATATGAAAGGCAATACATAAGAGGAAATTCCTTAATAAGACAAAATAGCATAGACATTAGGCGGGCTTACCCATGTGAGTGATCTCAACATCTGTGTTAACGTGTTCTAACACACTAAGAACGTTGCAACAACTTAAGTGCATGTCTTATTGATAGGTCAGTACACACCTCAAATGGGGCAAGGTTATATAAAGCACTCTAAAGTTGTCTGCCTCAGCAACCTCAATCTTGTTCAACAGAAGATTAGGCCTAGTAAATCCTTTTCTTTTCACACGATTGGGATCTTACCATCTGTAAAGTCATCTTCACAATTATGCTATATATTTTTTTTTCTTGACTTGACAGCAGTTAGGACCATGGGACCATGTCAAGCCAGAAGAAAAGGATAACCTTGTATGTGTAATATTTCATTCATGAAACAGAAAAATGCCACCTTCAGCAGTTGAACTTTCATAAAAGTGCTTTTCCTGCAGGCACAAAATGCAATTTAAACTAACATCTTAAATAGCACCTTTTTTACTTTAATGAGCTAAAATTACAACTAAAACAAATCAGGTAGAATACAAGTAGAACAGTTTTATCAAATCTCGTTCTAGACTGTAAACTCTTTGTGGGCAGGTATCATGTCTACCAACTCTATTGTACTGTCCTTTCCCAAGACCTTAGTACAGTGGTCTTCACACAGTAATATTCAATAAATACCACTGATTGATTGATTGACTTGAAAATTTCCTAAACCAATTATGAAAACAAGAAAAAGACCAATAAAAGTCACCTCTATTCCCAAAGACAACAAATGCTTATATAAAACATGTTGATTCATTAAAAATCACCTAAAGCATTTCTCACCTTCTTCTAAACTAAGAACAGAAAAAGATCTATTGAACCTATAGATGTAGTTTGGAAAAAGATGAATGGAAATAGATCTAAAATTATGCACATTTTAAAACTTTCTGACAGAAATCCACAATTTTATGGATTATAACTAAATACTGTTCCAATGTTTTTGCACTTCATTAGAAAAAAATGTTTACATACATCCCTGAAGTGTTTTACTTCAACAAAATAATATATCATGATATAAAGATATACTTCAATTTGCTTTCTCATGTCTACGCCTAATAATCACATTGCAGTGCTTGTGTCATTATGTGCATCAGATTTATTAAGTGGTGAGAACATAATGAAATAATACTGTCTTTTTTTGTCAGAGAATCCCCAATTTAAAAATGGCAGGGAAAACAATTCGATTTTAGTAATTAATGTTAGAGTCAAGGCCAGAAAGAGAAAAAAAAAATGTCCTCAATTTAAACCATCCAATAGAACTTCAAAATGTCTTCTCTTTTAGAGACAAATATGAGCATTGGCAGTTCAAAGTCCCTTTATCTCATCATGCTGCATTGTAATATTAAGGGTGATTTAATTAAAGTGAAATGAAAGAGCAGAGATCCATGTATCATTTATTGACTGCGTTTTCCTTGAGTCATTGTTGAAATCATAATGAAGTGACTCATTAATTATACAATAGTAAATTAATATTCTGTTATCTACTAATGTGCTATCAAAATAAAATATCACCTAACAAGTACTTGTGTGATTATACTCTTACTTTTTGCCACGAAAGAATGGAATTCTTGTGAAAGCTCTTTCATTCAAAGAGGTAATCTCACTCTGATTACAATTAAAAGAGCTGCTGTCCTCTGTAGAATTTTGTTATGTTACCCATCACATTTAAAGCTTTACAAATGGTAGTAGCAAACGTTATATCTAAAAGTCACTGGGTAACTACATCGACAGAAAAGCTAACGGGAAATTGAAAGGCAATTGTGAATACTGTGTTCCAGCTAAATGCCAATTTAGAAACTAAATATAACTCTGAGATTCTGTTTGCACTTTAAAAATTGCATTTGAAGTGTGACAGGAGAGTGATAACGCCATAAATTCTATTATCTCAAGATTCATGATTTAGAGAAAATATATTCCAAAAGACATGCTTTATTAAATTATTTTAAAAGTAATTAAATAATAAAAATGACTACAATTCACAAAAATGCAATGTCTCATATGGCTCTATCATGACCAGCAGATCACAAAAATAACCAGTGTTACCTTTTAAATAATGCATTTAATAGTTAAAGTCAGATTCTTCCAGTTTCTTATTTCATTCAATTCTATTCATTAAAGTTTGCAATCAAAGTTAATTTTTCCTGCAACATTTAGGAAAGGAACTATATATGAAAAGAAAACTAAAAGCCTTAAGGAATATTGAAGGCTTAATTTTAGTCCATCAGATTCATTTCCCTTAATGGGAAGTGAATGTGTCTGCTAATTCTGTTGTATTGTTTAGTACAGTGCTCTGCACAAGTATGTGCCCAATAAAGACATTTGATTGATTGGTTAATTAGAAATCCTGATTAAAATATCTTAAATATGGCAGTGTTGCAGCAAACATTAACCTCTGGGCCTGACAGTTTCAAAAAGAGACAGAATAGTGACCTTAATAATGGGTATCAAGATCTCAGTAGCATTTAGTACAGTGCACACAATAAGCGCTCAATAAATACGATCGAATGAATGAATAAAACTCTGAGCGAAAATAAAGGAAATCATGAGAGCTTGTGTGTAATTTGATATATTTAAAATAAATCATTTAGAGACTTCTTTATCTATTGAACAAATTAAACATGCCAGTGATAGCATAATGTTTCTGCTAATAAATTTCAAATATACCACAAAGACTTCCTCTAGGGATAAGAACCTAGCTTACTTCTTTGTTCACTCAAACAGTGGCCTCTCTACAGAAGCAGTTAACAAGAGAAACCAACTGTGATGGAGTCACATGTCTGCTAGGGACTGGGCAAGATTGCTAATTTATTTTATACAGGTCACTGAATAGCTTCCATTCGATGACAATTTATGGTCACTACTGATGTGAACAAGAATTCAAGTCAGTGACAGGAAAATGGAAAGACTCATACCTAACTTCTTGAGTCTTTTACTCACCGTAGAGGAAAGTGATTTTCAAAGAACAACTTTTTGGGGGGAGCTCATGTCACTTAGAATTGAAATTTAGTTTCAAAATGATGATTGATAATAGTAAGACTGATACTGCAGTATTATTAATAAGAAAATGAAATGTAAGAGCAAGGGGATACTCTTTTCAATTGAGTTCTTAAACAAGTGGCAGAGTTGGACACCCCATATTTCAAGTGATAATTACTGAGCAACAACTCAGTGCTGAGAAATATGGATTCTACAAAGGATTAGCCCTGTTTTGAGATGGGAGCCATTTGTAAGGTGAAGTCCTTCAAAAGGATCTGATAAACAGCCACCCTATAAGCTCAGACCTCATCCATTGCATAGGTGGTTTAAACTATGTAGTCGCAGGCCTAGCAATAGGGGGATGGAGCAGGGACAGATGGAGGTTGGGCATTCTGTGATTCCCCACTCTGCTCCTCCTGCAGGGGCTCAGTGCCCTCTCACATTCTTTTTATTCTCTGGAGGAGTGGCAACAGTGGGCATGACACCTAGATCCGCCCCTTGCACGTCCTCTCTGTCCTCCAGAGATGCAGGGGCTGTGGATGTCAGACGTTATGGTGGCAGACATGATATTACCATGATATTATGTTGCCAACTTGTACTTCCCAAGGGCTTAGTACAGTGCTCTGCACACAGTAAGCACTCAATAAATACGATTGAATGAATGAATGAATGAATGAATGAATGAATGAATATTACCCCAACCCTTGCCCCTGCCACCAAGGAGCCATGACGCTTCATTGTACATCTTACAGGGGTATCAATTCCCCTAATCCCCCAGTAGCTGGGATCCAGCTTTGTGAGACTAACAGGCAATTTGTAAAGCTGTGGGGCTAACTACCTACCTCCAACAAACGGGGATATAGTATTGTGAGGATCACGGAGAAATTAGCCATATTCTCTGCCTTTCCATCAGACGGAGTCATATGATTGGCAGATGTTCAGAATCCCATCTCTGGGAACATAGCAGACAACATGGCCCTCATGGGACGCAGCCTGGACCATCTGCACAGCTTCGGGCACTGGCTGCAGCAGTGGGGGCGCAGGGAAAGCCTCGTTTCCCCCATGGATCTGACACTGCTACTCGACTGAGGACTTCGTGGCTCAGGCCCGTCAACCCCCTTCGAGGCCAAGGGACGTCATGGTGTGGCTCCATGGAAATATCCCGGGCTTGGGAGGCAGAGGTCATGGGTTCAAATTCTTTCTCTGCCAAATGTCAGCTGGGTGACTTTGGGCAAGTCACTTCACTTCTCTGTGCCTTAGTTACCTTATCTGTAAAATGGGTATTAAGACTGTGAGCCCCCCATGGGACAACCTGATTACCTTGTAACCTCCTCAGCACTTAGAACAGTGCTTTGCACATAGTAAGTGCTTAATAAATGCTATTATTATTATTAGAGGGTCATAATACAGTTGTTTTAACTAAGTGGAGGACAACCAAATAGGGTTTCCCAGGCACGCCCATAATCCCATCAAATGCATTTTAAGCAATTAGGGACCTTGTCATGTAACCATAGAGGTACATACCTCATACAGAAGTATTCACTCTGTAGCCTGGATCATCTTTGTGCAGAAATGCTCTGGGCACGTTACTCCGCTCCTCAAAAATCTCCAGTGGCTGCCTGTCAACCTACGTATCAAGCAAAAACTCCTCACTCTCGGCTTCAAGGCTCTCCATCACTTCGTCCCCTCCTACTTCACCTCCGTTCGCTCCTTCTACAGCCCAGCCCGCACCCTCCACTCCTCTGCCACTAACCTCCTCACTGTACCTCGTTCTCACCTATCCTGCCATCAACCCCGGCCCACGTCCTTCCCCTGGCCTGGAATTCCCTCCCTCCACACATCCACCAAGCTAGCTCTCTTCCTCCCTTCAAAGCCCTACTGAGAGTTCACCTCCTCCAAGAGGCCTTCCCAGACTGAGCCCCCTTTATCATCTCCTCCTCCACATCCCCCCACCCTACCTCCTTGCCCTACCTCCTTCCCCTCCCCACAGCACTTGTATATATATTTGTACAGATTTATTACTCTATTTATTTTACTTGTACATATTTACTGTTTTATTTTCTTAATGATGTGCATATAGCTTTAATTCTATCTGTTCTGACAAATTTAACACCTGTCTATGTTCATTCATTCATTCAATCATATTTATTGAGTGCTTACTGCGTGCAGAGCACTGTACTAAGCGCTTGGGAAGTACAAGTTGGCAACACATAGAGATGGTCCCTACCCAACAACAAGCTTTTGCTTTTGTTGTCTATATTCCCCTTCTAGACTGTGAGCCCATTTTTGGGTAGGGACCATCTTTATATGTTTCCAACTTGTACTTCCTAAGTGCTTAGTACAGTGCTCTGCACATAGTAAGCACTCAATAAATATGATTGAATGAATGAATGAATGAATATCTGCCTAAATTTACATCTTCCTCTCTCTTTGCCTTTATCTCTCTCTATATATGCCTAAATTTATACATAGCTATCCTTTTAGAACTAAATTTGTTTCCTTAGTTCCCCGTAGGGGCAATGCACTGTACTAAGACCTTGGAAAAGAAAACTGTACACGTAAGAAATGTTCTATACCCACTAGGAACTAATGGGTGAAGAAACATCGAAATATTTTAAAATAGATGATGCTTATCAATCAATCAATTACAGATAAAAAAGATGGCCAGAGAATTGGCAGGCAAACATATGGTATGGAGTGAATATTAAAATCGAAGTGCGTAGGCAACATGAAGGGAGGGCAAATAGGAAATATGAGGGCTTAGGGAAGGCCTCTTCGAGGAGGTGCAGGGGGATCGTCTATTGAATATGAAGGAGTATTGCATTCCATGCCTGAGAGAGGATGTGGTCAAAGGGTTGATGATGAGAAAAGAAATTTAGGTACAATGAGTAGGTTGATATTAGAAGAGTATAGAATATGGGCTGGGTTGTAGTGGGGTATCAGCAAGCTAGGGTAGGAGAGGGAGAGTTGATTTAGTGCCACGTTGGAGTCGAGACAAGTTCTTTCCCCTTTTTGCCAATTGGTTCTTGCTGGGGAGGTTCACTTACTCAATTCAATCGCATTTATTGAGCACTTACTGTGTGCAGAACACTGTATTAAGTGCTTGGAGAGTACAATTCAGGAACAGACAGAGACAATATCCAACAATGGGCTCAAAGTCTAGAAGGGGGGAGACAGATAACAAAACAAAACAAGTAGACAAGCATCATTAGCATCAAAATAAATAGAATTATAGCTATATACACATCATTAATAAAATAAATAGAATAATAAATATGTACATTCATTCATTCATTCCATCATATTTATTAAGCTCTTACTGTGTTCAGAGCACTGTACTAAGCGCTTGGGAAGTACAAGTTGGCAACATATAGAGACGGTCCCTACCCAACAGTGGGCTCACAGTCTAGAAGGGGGAGACAGACAACAAAACAAAATATATTAACAAAATAAAATAAAAGAATAAATATGTACAAGTAAAATAAATAGATCAATAGAGTAATAAATATGTACAAACATTTTACATATATACAGGTGCTGTGGGGAGGGGAAGGAGGTAAGGCAGGGGGATGGGGAGTGGGAGGAGAGGGAGAGGAAGGAGAGGGCTCAGTCTGGCAAGGCCTCCTGGAGGAGGTGAAACCACTGGAGACTTTTGAGGAGAGGAGTGACATGCCCAGAGCGTTTCTGTAGAAAGATATTCTGGACAGCAGAATGACATACAGACTGAAGTGGAGAAAGACAGGAGTTTGGGAGATCAGAAAGGAAAGGTTGCAGTGGAGCCTGCTCAGGATTGCCTGCAGTCTTCTGCTCATTCCACCAATACTGGGAAAAGCCAGGGAGGATGGCAACCCCTCCCCCAGTGCTTGCCTCCTTGGCTTAAACTCATCCAACAGTCTTTCTCCTGTCAGTGGAGCAATTTAACTCCTCCTCACACCGCTCTGCAAAACAATTCAATTTCTCCCCAGCCATTCAATTCATCTGCAAAACTTTTCAGCAAAATATTCCAGTTTCTCCTCAAATCCTTCATTTGTCCTTGTTGCTCACAGGGTCAAAGAATAGTCGGTTAGGGGATGGCTTTTGCGTTACGAGATGGAGTCACTCCTGCTTACCTCATCCCATCCCTTGAACTCCATGGTCCAACAAGCACCTTCCTCGACTAGGGGAGCCTCTGTGTCATGAAGAAAAGTCAAACCACGCTTCGGATCACCCAGGATACTGTGGAAAGTTTTTACTTAGTTTTACCAACATGCAAGGGAGTGACATATACACACACTCACTCACTCCAGTCAACCAAGGGTCCAGTACCGGTCTGCTGGTCAAAGGAGCCTGTTCTGCCATTGCTTCTTTCTGCTTTTAAGTACTGTTGCTTTTGAGTGCTGCTCTCCTGCTGCTTCTGCTGCCCTTCTTCTCTCTGCATGCCTTCTGTGTTCCTCCTCACAATTCAAAATGAGCACCTTTTATCTGCCTTAGACATTGCAGCTGTGGCTAGGTGCAGTCATTGATTGATCCAGGCCCTTAGAACAGGGAGAGAAAGTCACACCTCCCTCCATACTCTGCCCCCACAGCCCAGCAGTCACCTGCCCTCAGGGAAAGTCCATCATTCATTCATACATTCATTCAATCATATTTATTGAGCGCTTACTGTCTGCAGGGCACTATACTAAGTGCTTGGAAAGTACAATTCAGCAACAGATAGAGACAGTCCCTACCCAACAAAGGGTTCACAGTCTAGAAGGAGGAGACAGACAATAAAACAAAACAAATAGACAGATGTCAATACCATAAGAATAAATAAAATTATAGATGTATAAATATCATTAATAGAGAAACACATATGATAATAATGATGGCATTCATTAAGCACTTACTATGTTCAAAGTACTGTTCTAAGTGCTGGGGACATTACAAGGTGATCAGGTTGTCCCACGGGGGCTCACAGTCTTAGTCCCCATTTTACAGATGAGGTAATTGAGGCACAGAGAAGTTAAGTGACTTGCCCAAAGTCACACAGCTGACAATTGGCGGAGCCAGGATTTGAACACCTGACCTCTGACTCTAAAGTCCGTGCTCTTTCCACTGAGCCACGGTGCTTCTCTACAAATATATACAAGTGCTGTGGGGAGGGAAAGGAGTTAGGGCAGAGGGAGACAGTGGAGGTGATGGGGAGAGGAGGAGAAGCAGAGGAAAAGGGGGGCTCAGTCTGGGAAGGCCTCCTATAGGAGGTGAGCTCTCAGTAGGGTTTTGAAGGGAGGAAGAGAGCTAGTTTGGCAGATGTGTGGAGGGAGGGCATTCCAGGCCAGGGATAGGATGTGGGCCAGAGGTTGACTGTGGGACAGGCAAGAGTTAGGAACACTGAGGAGGTTATTGGCAGAGGAGCAGAGTGTGTGGGCCGGGCTGTGGAAGGAGAGAAGGGAGGTAAGGTAGGAGGGGGCAAGGTGATGCAGAGCTTTGAAGCTGATAGTAAGGAGTTTTTGCTTCATGCAAAGGTTGATAGGCAACCACTGGAGACTCTTGAGGAGGAGGGTGTCATGCCCAGAGCATTTCTGTAGAAAGATAATCCAGGCAGCAGAGTAAAGTATAGACTGAAGTGGGGAGAAACAGGAGGATTGTTGTTGTTTGTGGGATCACACACAGTCACTAATAAAGCAACTTGTTGTGGGCTCACTACTATGGTCAGTCAATCAATCAATCATATTTATTGAGCGCTTACTGTGTGCAGAGCACTGTACTAAGCGCTTGGGAAGTACAAGTTGGCAACATATAGAGACAGTCCCTACCCAACAGTGGGCTCACAGTCTAGAAGGGGGAGACAGAGTCATTGAGTCATCATCTTTTACCCAGATACTGGGGTCCAAATTCCCCGGACCAGGTGGTGTGGTGAGATCATGTCCCTGTCCTTTTCACATTAAAGCTCAGATAGGAGACAGGTTTTCTGGGAGATGGTTCTCTGGACAGGTTCTTCCAGTGATGACCATTTCACTGGGCCTTTCTGGAAGCCCATATATCCTACTAGACCAAAACCTAGAACGTTACAATCTTAAAGGGACTAGAATCAAGGAAATCAGTGAGGGGGTTGATGCAGTATGTAAGGCATTTTATGAGAAGTGCTTGGATCAGTGTGGCCGCAGCTGTGACTGGAGAGGAAAGGGTGGATTTTAGTGATACTAAGAAGGCAGAACCGATGGTGTTTGGTGAGAGTGAAAGGGTTGAAAGTGATGAGTTGACAAGTATACCAATGTTATAGGCTATGGAACAGGAAGGATACCGATGTTGTCTGTGGTGAGAGGATAATGAGGGAGACTACTGAGTTTGGGTGGATAGGTGAAGACTTCTATTTTGAATATGTTTAGTTTGAGGTTTTAGCAAGATAGCAAGAAGCTATGTCTTGAAGGTTGGAGGCAGTGTGAAACTGCAGAGGAGGAGTCAGGATGGGCAAAGTAGATATGAGACTCCTTCACCTAGAGATGATAACTGAAGCCATGGAACAAATGCATTCTTAAAGGGAGTGGGCATAGATGGGAAAGGAACTGGAACTGAGCTTTGGGATACCCCACAGTTAAAAGTTGGGAGGCAGAGGACAAGCTGTTGAAAAACCATAGAGGAGTGGCTAGAGAAGTAGAAGGATTGTATTGATTCATTGGCCTGACTTTATCTTCTATAGTAACACCAGTTCTCTCAGTTACGAGATATACCTCTCCATAAAGGAACAACAAAACCTTCTTTTATCCTCAGGAATTATGTTCATTCATTCATTCAATCGTATTTATTGAGCACTTACTGTGTGCAGAGCACTGTATTAAGCGCTTGGAAAGTACAAGTTGGCAACACATAGAGACGGTCCTTACCCAACAACGTGCTTACAGTCTAGAAGGGGGAGACAGAGAACAAAACAAAACATATTAACAAAATAAAATAAATAGAATAAATATGTACAAATAAAATAGAGTAATAAATACATACAAACATATGTACATATATACAGGTGCTGTGGGGAGGGGAAGGAGGTAAGGCGGAGGGGATAGAGAGGGGAAGGAGGGGGAGAGGAAGGAGGGGGCTCAGTCTGGGAAGGCCTCCCGGAGGAGGTGAGATTTCAGTGTTGGGTTAGATTATTTGAATCACTGTACGTGCATTATTTTTCTGAACAAAAAGGTTGCGTGATGCCTTGGGGATAGTGTAGGCAATTCTGCCTGTTGCAGACAAGCAGATATACTACATTCTGCTTAAGCTACACTTATCCTATCCTTATCCCATGCTCCCTGTCTTACACTTCCTATAATGGCAATGAAACCTTGGAAAATGCTTAACTAGCATTCTTAAAACAAGAAGAATGATAAAAATCATGAGACAGCAAAAGGTATTACAAGACAGTATTTTATGCCCAAGAAACAACTAAAAATAAGAGTTTTGTTCAGTCTATCTTTTGTCTTATTTTTCAGTCTATCCAGATTTTGATCTATGTGAGCCCTGAGGTGACACATTATTGCTCCTAAAGCCACATATATTCTATACAGTCACATTTCATGCAAAATGAAGATGACAGTGAATTACAAAGGTTTTTATCAGCTCAAATAGGAAAAGGGTACTGAGGGCAATTTCTTGTTAGCAATTTGAGAGTACTAGATAAGGAGAGCCTTTGTGTGCTTGTAGCATAGGATAAGGAACTTTTCTACCTAAATTCTTATGCACTGAGTTGAAAATATACCTCTGTAAATTTATTTAATTTTGGGAAACATCTTCTTTTAATGGGTCTCTAGATTTTCATTAATTAGCATTTTTCCTCTTGAGGTTTCCTGGGACTCCATTTTCTTGTTGGATAAGAAATTAATGTTGTTTTCAATTAAGCTCTCTTCTCTATAACCTGAACTGTTTTAGAACCTCCCTAATCGGTAAAATTTTGCATAAAAATATAAAATAAGTTTATATACCCAAGCTTCTTCCTCAGTAATGCAATTACTATGTGGATTAGTAGAAAGAGCATCGGCTCGGGAGTCAGAGGTCATGCATTCTAATTCATTTATTCATTCATTCAATCGTATTTATTGAGCACTTACTGTGTGCAGAGCACTGTAATAAGCCCCACCACTTGTCTGCTGTGTAATCTTGGGCAAGTCACTTAACTTCTCTGTGCCTCAGTTACCTCATCTGTAAAATGTGGATTAAGACTGTGAACCCCACGTAGGACAACCTGATTACCTTGCATTTTCCCCAGGGCTTAGAACAGTGCTTGGCACATAGTAAGCACTTAACAAATGCCATTATTACTATTACTGTGAACCTTAAAGGTCCTAACCATCATAGAAATGAGACATGAGTCCCAGGGTCTCTTACTTGCATGTTGTGTGACTTTGGGCAAGTTCCTTAACTTTTCTGTGCCTCAGTTTTCTCCCCAGACAAAGTGGGGATTAAATACCTGTTCTACTTTCACTTAGTTTGTGAGCCCAAAGAGAAGCAGTGACTGTGTCCAGTCTGCTTCTATTGTACCTACCCAAACACTTACAGAGTTCTTGGCATGCAATAAGAGTTTATCAAATACTATTATTTAGCCAGTCAATCATATTTATTGAGTGCTTACTCCGTGTAGAACACTGTACTAAGTGCTTGAGAAAGGACAATACGATAATAAACAGATACATTCCCTGTCCACAATTAGCTTACAGAGAGGAAGACATATATTAATATAAGTAAATAAATTATAGATATATACATATGTGCTGTGGGGGTGGGAGGAGGAATGAATGAATAAAAGGAGCAAGTCTGGGTGACACAGAAGAGAGTTGGAGAAAAGGAAAAGAGGGCCTAGTCAGGGATGACCTCTTGGAGGACATGTGCCTTCAGTAAGGCTTTGGAGTAAGGGAGAGTCAGTTGGATATAAGGAGAGAAGGCATTCCAGGCCAGAGGCAGGATGCAGGTGAGAGGTCAGTGGTGAAAGAGATGAGATCGAAGTACAGTGTGAAGGTTAGCATTAGAGGAGTGAAGTGTGTAGGCTGGGTTGTAGTAGGAGAGTAGCAAGGTGAGGTAGGAGGGAGCAAGGTGATTGAGTGCTTTAAAGACAATAGTGAGGAGTCTCTGTTTGATATGGAGGTGAAAAGTCAACTCCTGGAGGTTCTTGAAGAAAGGGGAAACGGGGCCAGAATCTTTTCAGCAAAGCATTTCAGAGATATAATACTCTAAGAAAACACAATTTAAAACTACAAATAAGTGGCTCAAATGCATTTATTTTCAGGAAATTTAAAGAGCATCCATTTTATTTACCAAAGTCATTATTGCTTACAATTGATTAGAACAGATTAATTTATTAATCGTACTGCTGTCTGCTGAGTTGGTTTTCTTCCTGAACTCACTGTATGGTTAGAAGCAATGTTATTAACAATATAATTGACTTTTACTTCATCATTATCATTGCCAGTGGTATTTATTGAGAGCCTGTGAGGCATAGAGCACTTTACTAAGCATTTGGAAGACTGCAGTGCAACAGACTTGGAAGACATGTTCCCTGCCCACAACAAGCTTACAGTCTAGAAGGGCAACAGACATTAGAGTAAATAAATATTTTTTAATATATAATTTCTTCTACATAAGTTCTTCTAGACTGTGAGCCCACTGTTGGGTAGGGACCATCTCTATATGTTGCCAACTTGTACTTCCCAAGCACTTAGTACAGTGCTCTGCACACAGTAAGTGCTCAATAAATACGATTGAATTTGAATGAAGTGCTTTCCATGGCATCACTATGGGTCAGAAGTGACTTGACATCATCATCATCAATTGTATTTATTGAGCGCTTACTATGTGCAGAGCACTGTACTAAGCGCTTGGGAAGTACAAATTGGCAACATATAGAGACAGTCCCTACCCAACAGTGGGACAAGGCAAGATATAAGTGTTTGGGATTGAGTGCGAGTCATCCATCAAATCAAGTTACAGATCCAAGTGCATACATGACACAGAAGGGAGAGAGAGCCAGGGAAAAGAGGGCTTAATCGTGGAAGGCCTCTTGGAGGTGACCTGACTAATGTTTTGAAGGTGGGAAGAGTGGTGGTCTAGTGTATGTGGATGGATAGGGAGTTTCAGACTAGACGGAGGAGATGGGAAAGGGACTGGCAGTGGAAAAGACAAGAGTAAGACATAATGAGTAAGCTGTCACTGCAGAAGCAAAGTATATGGACTGGTCTGTAGTAGATATGTAGTGAAACAGGTGGGGGCAAGCTGACTGAGTGTTTTAAGGCCTATAGTAAGGAGTTTCTGTTTGATGCACAGGCCTAATGGCAGAACAAAGTGTGATTGTTTGGGAATAATGTGTGAGTGTTCATACATTAACCTCAAAATGATATAAGGATATCAATATAAGAAGAAAAAAAGATTAGTAAGTAAGTTTAAGTGACCTAAGTATGAGTTTGTCACAATCATCTTTGTTTACATAGTAGGTATTTCTATTTCTAGATCCACTAGCATTATATACTCAAGTTGTTTCTTGAGTCTTAACATGACATGTATACCTTATTAAAGCCAGATAAGGTTATAGAGCAAACAATGCCAATTAGCAGAAATGCAGTGTTAAATTTCAGGTTCAACTAAAGTTTGTTTTGTTTTTTATTTCTCTTTTAATACATAAATGGACGAAACAACCTACTGGCATATACAAAGAGAAGCAGCATGGCTCAGTGGAAAGAGCCTGGGCTTTGGAGTCAGAGGTCATGGGTTCAAACCCCAGCTCTGTCAATTGTCAGCTGTGTGACTTTGGGCAAGTCACTTCACTTCTCTGGGCCTCAGTTACCTCATATGTAAAATGGAGATTAAGACTGTGAGCCCCCCATGGGACAACTTGATCACCATGTAACCTCCCCAGCGCTTAGAACAGTGCTTTGCACATAGTAAGTGCTTAATAAATGTCATCATTATTATTATTATTATTTAGCAAACATATCAACATTAAGGATTTTACTCTTTATATTTTAAATTTCTGGCTGTCAGAAACCAAGTTTGTGGAATTGTCTCAAATTAAATAAATATTAATGGATAAAGTTATTTGATTAAAAAGGCAACTATTAATTATCTTCCTGGAACCTGGCCCTACCAAATATTTGAAGGGATGATAATCACTGTGGTGGGCAAGGAAAATGGCAGCCACAAGGAGAGTCACAGCAGAGGAAATCAGAGATTGGGATAGGAAGTGAGAATAAACAAATGTAGCATTTAGGAGAGAGACAAAGGAACTGAGTTGACTGAGGTAGGCAGAGAGGCCAGAAGGGGATGCAAAAAACTCTAATTGTTGCCCATTCACCTCCGCATTAAAAAAACAACTCACCATTGGGTTTAAAACACTCCACCACCTTGCCTCCTCCTAACTCACCTCACTTCTCTACCTTCTACAAGCCGGCCTACACACTTCTCTCCTCTAGTGGTAACCCTCTTCATTATGCCTCAATCTCACCTATCTTATCTCCGACCCATATCCCACCTCCTCCCTCATGTCTGGAATGCCTTCCCTCCTGAAATCAGACTGACAATTACTTTTCCCTCCTTCAAAGCCTAACCGAAGGCACATCTCTTCCAAGAGGCCTTACCAAACTAAACCTCCCTTTCCACTTTGTCCACTTCCTCCCACATTACCCTGACTTGTTGCCTTTGCTCTCCCCTCCTCCAAGCACCACAACATTTATGTACATATCTGTAATGTATTTATTTGTATTGATGTCTGTCTCCCTACCTCTAGACTGTAAGCTCATTTTGGGCAGGGAATGTATCTGTTTATTGTTGTATTGTACTTCCCAAATGCTTAGTACAGTGCTCTGCACACAGTAAGCCCTTAATAAATACAATTGAATATATGAATGAATGAATAACAATGCAACAGAGTTGGTAGCGATGTTTCTGTGTTTCACATTATACGTCTTTCACAAATACTAGTAAAGCTACTTCATCATACTCCAGTACATCATGCTACACACTCTTCAGTAGGTCAGAGGAAGCACTGGAATGGAGAGGTGAGGTTGGTGTGGTTTCCAACTTATTTCTTTGCTGAACCATTCAATAGCTGAAATAATGCAAACATTAGTTGAGAGGAAGCCATTGCAAAGCTAACTACTGGGCATCAAATGTTCTGACCACTCGTTTAAACATTTTTTTATGCTATTTGTTAAGCACTTACTATGTGCCAGGCACTGTACTAAGCACTAGGGTAGATATAAGGTTGTCGGGTTGGACACAGTTCCTGTCCCACATGGGGCTCACCGTCTTAATCCCCGACAGATGAGATCACTGAAGCCCAGAGAAGTGAAGTGACTTGCCCAAGGTCACATAGTAAATAAGTGGTGGATCCAGAATTAGAACACAGGTCCTTCTGTTATCCAGATCCATGTTCTATCCATGCTGCTTCTCTTAAACTTAATTTTATCATGGGTTTCATAATAATAATAATGGTATTTGTTAAGCGATTACTATGTGCAAAGCACTTTTCTAAGAGAAGAGGCAAGGAAGGGAGAAAGAGAAAGGCAATGAGAGAGCTTAAAATCTAAAGAAGTCTGGAGAATTTTCTGTCCCTCTATCTTACCATTAAGCTCAGAAATGTAAGTCTAAAACTTGCAAAGCAATCAGGACAACAGTGATTGCCAGAAGGGTACATAAGAATGCCCTAGCTGCATTAAGGCACAGCCCTGCTGGGAATGGTCCTCTTCAGGACAATAGATAAAATTACTCAGCAGTGATGCCTGAAGGGATGAAAATTGCATAAAAAGCTAAATATGTTTTAAAATATTCCAGATGAAACATATTTTAGTTATTTTGAGGAAAAGAAGGGAAGAGAAAATGAATGCACGTGCTTGTTGCTATTTGTCATGCTCCCGTTAAGAAGGACAGCGCAAGACACATGAATATATTTGGTTCTCCTCTAATTTATAATTTACTTCCCACTTTAATGAGATCTGCCCTACATCCCATAAAATAATTGTTATGGTAAACTGACTTTTTAAAATTAGCTACACCCCAGTTGGTCTACAAACCTATTTCTCTAGACCACTCATGCATAAAATACCTTTGCGTGAAGCCCTTTCCAAATGTGTAATGACTGGAATGAATCCAAAAGTTTGCCCATGGAGCCTCTCTGCATGCCTGCCAGTGGAAGCCGTGTTACAATTTCCTTTTCTCAGAAACTTTACTATCAGCAGTGGAGAGAGTGGTTCAGGCCTCCTGCAGCTTGGGTAGAAAATACATCCAACCACAGACATCTTTCAAATAGAGTTTACATTTCTTAACATTCAGTGAGATATGACATCGTCCTAGTATTGGGCTTCATGTCACAGTATGGCAGGCAGGGAGAGAAGCCTCCACAAAGTAGTTTAAGGAAAGATTAAGGGGAAATAAAGGAGTGGGAGATTTGAAATGGTTTACTGTACTTCAGTTTGAAAGGGTTTTTTTTTTTTATTCTGCTAATAAAGAAATAAAAATTCAATATATATAGTCACTACTCCAGTTCCTAAAAGTAGGATTAAGATCAGAGTCATCTGCCTGAAGGTTGCATAAGTATGCCCAGAAGCATAAGGACCTTATGTTGCCAACCTGTACTTCCCAAGCGCTTAGTACAGTGCTCTGCACACAGTAAGCGCTCAATAAATATGATTGAATGAATGAATGAATGACTAGCTATCTATGGTAGCTTTTCAGGGCACTAGTTACACACAATGTATTGTGTATATGTAGATACAGATGTACTGAGATAGAGAAGCAGCATGGCTCAGTGGAAAGAGCATGGGCTTTGTAAGCAGAGGTCATGGGTTCAAATCCTGGCTCTGCCAATTGTCAGCTGTGTGACTTTAGGCAAGTCACTTAACTTCTCTGTGCCTCAGTTACCTCAACTGTAAAATGGGGATCAAGACTGTGAGCCCCCTGTGGGACAACCTGATCACCTTGTAACCTCCCCAGCGCTTAGAACAGTGCTTTGCACATAGTAAGTGCTTAATAAATGCCATTATTTTACTTTTACTGAAGTTGGTGCCCCTGACAGTGGTATTCACCTACAAGGGCACTTGCTGCTGGAAAGGTCCGAGCAGGATCCAAATGTGGAAATATAAAGATTACCTAAGTTCTGCTGCCAAGTTTGTTGTGTGCAGCTTCTAAAACCTTTCACTTTTTACTCTTTGTTCCATGACACTTAGAAGGGTTTGTCTCAAAAAAGGATAGACACCCTTTTCTTTATTACACTGCAGCATGTTACTCTGTTTGCAGCAGCTGAACCCCAGGCTTTATTATCAAGATACAGGACTTGTCTGAGGCTTTGTGTAGCTATAATAATAATAACAATAATAATGGCATTTGTTAAGCACTTACTATGTGCAGAGCACTGTTCTAAGCGCTGGGGAGTTACAAGGTGATCAGGTTGTCCCACGTGGGGCTCACAGTCTTAATCCCTATTTTACAGATGAGGTAACTGAGGCCCAGAGAAGTTAAGTGACTTGCCCAAGGTCACACAGCAGACATGTGGTGGAGTTGGGATTCGAACCCATGACCTCTGACTCCAAAGCCCGTGCTCTTTCCACTGAGCCACGCTGCTCTGTCACCCATCGTCCTGGAATAGGTTCATTTGGCAATCGGTGCGGTGAGAGAGAGAGAGAGAACGAGAGAGAGAGAGCCGCAGACAGAAAGCCTGGGTTTTATATAAAATTTATTCCATGAGGTGAATAGTTTAATTGTTTAGGCGCAATGGATTGAACTTCCCTTTCAGGAGGAATGTAAACAATTAGTAATATTAGAGCTTCCCTAACAGGAGGAACACATGTATACATTAGTCGCGGTGGCCAAACCCCCAGGTCCCACCCAGGCGGAATTCCCTTACAGTTTGTTTGCAATCATGTGCACTTCCCACTCGGGAGGAATCCACTTGAGTTACACACCCATGGGGAAGCCACTAGCTCCCACCCACGAGTATTTTCCATTTGGAAGGAATCCATTTTAAGAAGTTAACTAAAATAGGGTTAGTCTGAGAAACTTTGTCAGCCATTAATCTTAAGGAGTCTAGTAAGGGGACAGCTGCATGCAAAGTCCAAATTTAACTGCTGCATATTATAAACTGAATGTATTAGAAATGGGGCTTGTTCATCTTTGCTTGTTAAATTGGTTCAAATGGTCTTTAACATAATATTTCCATTATGTTAAGGGTTGACAATGTGTGTTGCCTCTGCTACAGCCTAGCTAAGGGGCACAAAGCAGTTGTATGTTATTTGGTATCATACATATGTACAGATCTGGATGTCTACTTTGTCTTTGCGATTGTTTCCTTTTAAGGGACTGGAAAGGTTTAGTCATCCTATCCCAAGGATTTGGAAAGCAACAGAAGAATAATAATTGGAAAATTTGTTAAATTGTTATTAGTTTTTTAAGAACGAGTTAAGAATAATTGTTAAATATTATTAGGTAAATGCTATTATTTCAAACTTTATCAATCGTATCTGGCTATATGATGGTCCTGGGTACTGCTCTGCCTCACAATTCTGTGGTTAGGATTGCCTGACTTCCAGACAGGTCCAGCAAAGGAATTATCACTGAACTGCCTCCCAGAGAGCCTGTCTTCAGTCTTAGCCATGATGTGACAGCATCAGGGAAGGGAACCTGTTTCTACCAGGCCACCTGTTTCAACATGACTGGTGCCCCTCACCCCTTCATCCCGGTAATTCTGGGCAATTGGATGCAATCATCTCTAGCAATGTACCATGCAGCTGACAAGGAGTCCACACCACAGAAGGAGTTTGGGACTGGTTTTAAGACCTCCTTTGAGAACTGAGGCAGCTCCCTAATCCATTGGTTGCAAAGACTTTTGCTATTAACTAAAGGTGTGCTAGTGGGGGAGGGAGCTGTTATCTGTCCCACTGTTGCACTGCTCTATCTGTGTGCAGTGGACACTTTAACCATCCCTGGCCCTTTACCTCAGGCAGTGCCTCAAAAACCGTGATGGTCCACCAACCAGCTTCCATACCTCCTACTCGCATGCCTTAAGGGCAGGGTACCACCCTCTGTTGTCCCTGGCCATGGGATAGGAGCTGTCCTACCCATTGATCTGCTTTCCTGGTTCCCTGGCTTGCCACGGGTTATCAGCCCATGTGGTCAGGGGAGGAAGGCATGGCTTCCAGTGCCACCGCACCACCACGTGACCCAGAGGGGATTCATTCATTCATTCATTCAATCATATTTATTGAGCACTTACTGTGTTCAGAGCACTGTACTAAATGCTTGGGAAGTACAAGTTGGAAACATATAGAGACGGTTCCTACCCAACAACGAACTCACAGTCTAGAAGGGGGAGACAGACAACAAAACATGTGGACAGGTGTCAAGTCATCAGAATAAATAGAAATAAAGCCAGATGCACATCATTAACAAAATAAATAGAATAGTATATGTACAAGTAAAATAAATAGAATAATAAATATGTACAAACATATATACAGGTGTTGTGGGGAGGGGAAGGAGGTAGGGCGGGGGGATGCAGAGGAGGAGAGGAAAAAGGGGGCTCAAGTCTAGGAAGGTCTCCTCAGGAGGTGAGCTTTCAGTAGGGCTTTGAAGGGAGGAAGAGAGCTAGCTTGGAGGATGTGCAGAGGGAGGGCATTCCAGGCCAGAGGGAGGATGTGGGCCAGGGGTCGATGGCGGGACAGGCTGGAACGAGGCACGGTGAGGAGTTTAGCGGGAGAGGAGCAGAGGGTGTGGGCTGGGCTGTAGAAGGAGAGAAGGGAGGTGAGGTAGGAGGGGGTGAGGTGATGGAGAGCCTTGAAGTCGAGAGTGAGGGGTTTTTGCTTGATGCATAGGTTGACTGGTAGCCACTGGAGATTTTTGAGGAGGGGAGTAACATGCCCAGAGAGTTTCTGCACAGAGATGATCAGGGCAGAAGTGTGAAGTATTGACTGAAGCAGGGAGAAACATGTCGATGGGAGATCAGAGAGGAGGCTGATACAGTAATGCAGGAAGGGGTGGGGTCAGGTGGGCACGGATGGCGAGGGCCAAGGGGTGGTATGTCCCAAGGTGAACCTTGGGTACCAGCCATCTCAAGGTCAAATGCTATCTCGTGGCCACCTGAGCCAACAGCCAGAACTCGGAAGTGAGAGTGGAATACCGCCCCCACAACCCAAACTGCTAGATTGACAGCCCAAGATAGGAATAAAGAAGGTGTCCCTCATCCCCATGCCAATCAAATTAGGGATGAAGGAGGGGGGATGGCAGAGATTGGATAAACTGAGGCCGGAAGCTGGAACAGCCTAGGAGCACAGGTGATAAATACCTGCAGTCTCTGGCCCTCTAGGCAGAGGATCAAGACTTGCAGCAGATGGCTGCAGGGGACCTCTGCCCAGAGCATGAGAAGCCCACTCTGCCTGCACCAAGTGAGGAGCCCTGGGATGGGGGAGTGAAGGTCCCGTTGTGCTGGATGTTTGTGAGGCTGGAAGCCAGGCGCTTCGCCATGGTTATGTAATGAATGAATGGATTCCACCCAAATGGAAAATCCTCATGGGTGGGAACTAGGGGCTTTCTCCCACGGGTGTGTAGCTAAAGTGGATTCTTCGTGAGTGGGAAGTGCACATGAGTGCAAACAAACTGTCAGGGAATTCTGCCTGGGTGGGACCTGGGGGTTCTGCCTCACACGAGTAATGTGTACGTGTGTTCCTCCTATTAGGAAAGCTCTAATATTACTAATTGATTACATTCCTCCCAAAAGGGAAGTTCAGTACATTGCACCTAAACAATTAAATAATTCAATTCACCTCGTGAATTTATATAAAACCCAGGCTTTCTGTCCACAGCCCCCCTCTCTCTCTCCACGCCAATTATCAAACGAACCCATCCCCGGACAACAGGTGACAAGCTCTAAGCCAGGTGGGTGACTGAATAGATTTCAGCTAGGATGTCAGCAACTGCTGAAGTAAGGAATACATAAGGGGCACAATACATTTGGGCAGAGGTAGCAGCAAAATTTGTTCATAACGCTTTCTCCCGCATGCTCTTAAGTTATTTTTCAACCCCTCATCCCCTTTCTGGAACATATGAAGAGTTAGTAGAAAGAGATTTACCATGAATGACCAAGCCTTTCCTAGTGCCAAGGGAAGTTGCTACGAATGCGATAAGAACTCACATAAAGCTCAGCATAGAAGAATTTGGCAATTCAATCAATAAACTAATTATATTGATTGAACACTTTCTGAGTGTAGAACGCTATACTAAATAATAATAATAATAATAATAATAATAATAATAATGGCATTTGTTAAGCACTTACTATGTTTGAAGCACTGTTCTAAGCACGGGGGGCAGATACAAAGTAATCAGGTTGCCCCATGTGGGGCTCACAGTCTTTAATCCCCATTTACCAGATTAGGGAACTGAGGCACAGAGAAGTAAAGAAACTTGCCCAAAGCCACACAGATGATAAGTGGCGGAGCTGGGATTTGAACCCACAACCTCTGACTCCCAAGCCCCCACTCTTTCCACTAAGCAACATTGTTTGCTTGGAGGAGTGGAATATAATGTAGTTGGTAGATACAGTTCATGCTGTTAAGTAGTTTACAGATTAGTTGGGGAGACAGACATTAAAATGAACTACTTCTAAGGGAAGCAGCAGAGTATATGTAAGGATGCGTATGTAAATGATGGAAGAATGTTTGGGAGAAGAAAATTGGGACACCTGAGTCCATATTTAGATTGGTTCTGCTCAGGGACTTCTCCACTTAAGTAGATCTGTAGAAGCCACAGTGTGATCATTTGGCTATTTCCAAATGAGGACAATCTATAGCCATATATTCTGTCAAAAGCACAGAGGCTACTGCTGAAAAATCAATCATTAAACTGTGTATGTTCTTTACAACAGTCCAGTCATGGACAAAATCAATCATTCATCCTACTCTTAGCTCTACCTACTATCCAAATCCAATGACAGTACAACCTTAATCCTATTCCCATTTTGTTTTTTGAATTTGATATTGATTTTTGGAAATATGTGTGCAATGTAGGTAATTATTTTTGCAACTCCTTCCACCTTAATGACATTTTAATATAGATGTTTCAATAGTACCTCAAGCTGAATATGTCCAAAACTGAATTTCTTATCTTCCTGCCAAAATTCTCTCCTCCTAACTTTCCTTATGCTTCTGGGCATTCTTATGCAACCTTCAGACAGCTGACTCTGATCCTAACCATATTTTAGGGAACTGGAATAGTTATTATATCTGTTGTTTTTTTTCTTAATTACAGGAATTCAAAAAATTTTTCAAACTGAATTCCAGTAAACCATTTCAAATGTCCCTCCCGTTTTTTTCCCCTTAACAGCTCCTTACACTACCTCCTTTGTGGAGGCTTCTCTCCCTGCCTGCAGTATGTGACATGAGCAATCCTGACAAAATCATCATCCTCTCCACCTCTCAATCACAGATTCTTGACCCTATCCTTGGATCCTTCTCTTTTCAGTGTCCATATTCAGTCAGCGACCAAATTCTTCCACCTCTTTATTCACAATATCTCCAAAATACATAGCTACTTCTCCATCCAAACTGCTACCATGTTGGTTCGAGCACTTGTCATGTCACAACTCAATTAAGATAATAAATAATCTCTTGGAGACTGCCTTAAATCCGGTCCATACTTCTCTCTACTTCTTGGATCATTTTTCAAAAATGTTATCCTGCAATCTTTTTTCCATTACGCCAAAACTTCCAATGGTTGCCCATTCAATTCCACATCAAACAGAAACTCCTTCTCAAAGGCATAAAAACACTCAATCAGCTCTCTTCCTTTTAGTTATCATCACTGTTCTACTCACATTTCATTCTTCTAAAGGTTTCCCTCTTAAATGGAACTCCCTTCTCCACCACATCTGGCAATACACTGTACTTCCCACCTTCAAAGCCATTCTGAATTAATGTCTTCTCCAGGAGTGTTTTCCCCCTTCACCTTAACACCTTAAATAGTGTTTATTCTACTTTACCTAGTGCTTAGTACAAAACTCTGAAAGGACTAAGTACTCTGATTGCTAAGTGATTTTGCATACCCATCCACCACTCACTGTGTTGGGCCAGACTTTCAGAAAAGTCTATTGAGATCCAGTGGGCTGACTTGTGAGGGAGATGATGGCCCAAGATGAACTAGTTATCTTTTTTTTTTAATGGTTTTTTTTTTGTGGGTTTTTTTTTTTAATGGCATTTGTTAAAAGCTTGCAATGTGCCAGACATTATACTAAGCACTGGGATAGACACAAAGCTAATCAGGTTGGTCACAGTCCATGTCCCATATGAATCTCATAGTCTTAATTCACATTTTACAGCTGAGGTATCTGAGGCACAGAGAAGTGAAGTAACTTGCTCAACATCACACTTCGGCAAACAAGTGGCAGAGCCGAGATTTTAACCTAGGTTCTCTTACTCCCAAGCCTGTACTCTTTCCAGTAAGCCATGATACTTCTCTAAATGCCAGCAGATAATACGTGGAAGGACATGGGTAGACAAAGAAGTAGATAATTGAATTCGGAAAGGAGCATGGCCTAATGGATAGAACACACTACTGGGAAGCAAAAGGACCTGGATTCTAACCCCAGTTCCTCCACTTCTATACTTTGTGATCTTGGGCAAGTCACTTCACTTCTCTGTTCCTCAGCTATCTCATCTGTTAAATGGGGATTATGACTGTGAGCCTCATATGGGATATGGACTGGGTCCAAGCTGATTAGCATATCTACACAAGGACTTAATACAGTGCCTAGCATGTAGTAAGTGTTCAAGAAATACCATAAGAAAGAAAAAGTTAGCATTTCCTTTCAGAGACTGTTAAGAGTTGGCAACAATAGGACATCAGGCATAAAACTGTTGAAGACGTGAAGTGATAGTCACTTTCTATGTAGTTCTGAGATGAGGACCTACCACAGAAATCACATCAGATTTCATTAGCAGCATTATTGGTATCATCTGCAAGCCATTCTCAACTAAAATGACTAAAATGATAAAGTCACTAACCAGCAATGCGGTATCAAATAACAGTCAACTCGACAATACTGAGGCAATGTCCATACAGAAAGCAACACAGATTCAATTAATCAATTAATCAATCATAAGTGCTTAGTACAGTACCATGTATGCACTAAGTGCTCAATAAATTTGATTGCTGGACTGATTGGTAGGACTTGTGAAGATATTTAATGGCTATAAATACCTGTAATACATGCATATATGGTTCCATGATCCAGCAGCACATTTTTCACTCCGGCACGTTATTCAGGTGAAATCTTTGAAGATGATACGTCAAACGTCATTCTTAAATACCTGGCAAGACAATCATTTAGATCTCCTGATCTGACAAATAGGAAGAATAGCCAGGAAAGGTGGAACTTTCCATGAAAATGGGAGGAAGGAATCCAGAATGTCCATGGGAAGAAGTGTGGTTTCCTCCAAAGTGAATTCGACACATCCTCTGCCGTTGGAGTAAGTGCCGAATTCACTTTGGAGGAAACCACACTTGGGGGTGTGGTCACCCAGATGGTCATAGAGAACTGTTGCTCCTGTCACCACGAATCCCAGGGCTGCAGGAGGAGTGGGAGGGAGCTGGAGAGCTGCCATTACTGTTGTCCTAAAAAATAAATAAATAAAACCTCTGACACTGGGGCTTGGCTGTCTATGGATATTACTAGTCCGGGGGAGGTGATGGTGGAAATTCTTTTTTATTTAAATGTGAATAAAAAGTAAATTCCCAAGTACTGGTGAGAGCAGCTTCTACCTCTCCCCCTCCTACCTACCCATCCAACTGCTCACTGCCACCTTTTGTGGCTCTGTGTCCCAGGGAGCCTGGGCAGCTGAGGGCAGTCCCTGCTCCAGTGGAAAATTTAGTGACGCTAACGTCTATGCCTGCTGGCACTGTCTCTCTGTCCCCCTCTGTGGCTCTGACCTCCAAGGAGCTGGGGTGGCCACAAGCATGGAGAAGGGGTAACCCTGGCCCCAACCCTTTCCACTGGGGCAGTGGTGCTGGGAATGGAGAAAGGTTCTGATTTTTATTATTCCAAAACATTTTACCCATCTCTCAATCTCTGTGTCCCACTCTGATCTCACAATTACCTTGGAATAAGTTGATTTTCATAAAACTTCTGCTGAGACATAAGGGAACCGGCTCCAAACTCCCTGGCAGCAGTGCAGTGCTTCTGAGAACTGAAAGGTTTTTTTGTTTTGTTTTGTTTTTTAATTAAGATTAAATAAAGTTTAAGATCCTGTCATCAGAAGTGCACCTAACCCAGGCAAAAATTTTGATTTTTCAGATAAATTATCTTACTCTCTAAATAGTTTTAATAAAGTTTCCTGTCTTCTGATAAAAAAACAAAAGTGTCTCATATTAGCAATAACCACTCAGGAATGCTGTCTTTTAACCTTGTTGTACATTATAATCTTCAAATGAGTGAAGGAAAATTAGATAAATGTGCAAGGGATGGCCATAATCCAAACGGACATAATTTTTTTTAGGCAGTCCGTAGCCCTCTTGTTTAGTGAGTAACTAACATAGGGAATACATAGTGAATACACATGATTGAATGATAGGAATAATAAAATGGTATCAAACTACCATCTGACTTTGGATGACCCTTCCTCCCCAAACTCCTTTCTGACATTAGTTTGGCCTTTCCATTTAATTCCCCTAAAAATAACTACATACCAAGTAGATGAAAATAATTTAATTTATACCCAAATTTGTTGACACTGATACAGAGTGAATCACACTCAATTGACCTAACAATCCTGGTATTGAGCAGGAATACCAGGATTTCATTAGGGATCTTTCATTCTCACCCAAAATCAAGTTCCCTTAGAAAATAAAACAAAAGTAAGAACTTGGTAATGAAATTGAGCACAAAGAACATCAGAGAGAATGGCAACACTGCATTCAGTAATGAAGTAAATATAAAAATAAAATCTTTAATAATGAGTACACAGAAAAAATAACAAAATTCCTTTCCTGTTAAAAGAAAGAATAGCATTTAACCTGTGCTTAACAGGCAACTTTGAAATCTCAAGATATACCTGGCAAGTAAGTACATTAAAAAAGCAATAAAATTATCTACATTGTTTCTAAACATTAACATTTTTGATCCTTTGTTCATCACATCATCAAGCCTTTTTGAAACCTTAATTATTGCAAACATTCCATAATTTCCCTTTAAAAATTATGTTAAAATAGAAACTCCAATGAATCAGACTGATTTTGAGCTTTATCTCCTTCAGGCAATGGATGAGTTTGCTGTCTCAATGACACATTTGAAATTTCACTCATCTAAATTGTCCCAACTTCAAAGGAATTTTAAATGTGAATCAATCTTCTTTCTTCAGTCTCAATGTCAAAAAGTTATCACAGGAACAAAGACCACCTTGAGCCTAATCAAATGATCCTTTTTAATAATGAAAAGATGACATTTCCATTATCCACAGTAAAACTAACTCTTCAAACAACTAACCCCAAACTGAAATGCAAATAAACCTAATAAATGAAAAGAAGACAGAAAAAAGAAAATCATTTATTAGAAAGACATTATCAAAAACTATAAGCTCACTCCAAATAATATGTGCACTGGAATGGCTCCCTCAAAACAGTAGAAGGCTATATGACTGACAAATTGTGAGATGCAAGATCCATAATCCATGATTCTCTGCACATTTTGACTGGTCCTTTTCTGTATATTTTTTATTAATATTGATAGCATTGTTGTTGCAGTTGTTCTTGTTGATTCATATTTATTTAGTGCCCCTTATGTGCCAAGTTCTGGGTCAAGACCTCAAATAGACACAAGACAATCAGACTATAAAAATCTCAGTCTCCAGTCTCAGTAGGTGTAATGCCACTGTATGGAGGAGGAAACTCAGGCTTCAGCAGATTAAATGACTTGCCAAACTTTTCACTATAGGCAGAGTCAACAAGCTAGGTTCAGAATTTTATGACTCCTAGTTCCATGTTCTTTCCACTAGGCCAGGTGCTTCTCACTTCCAAATGTCCAAGTAAATTAGGGACAATACAAGAAATGTTCTGTTTTCCAAGTCTATCGATTAACTTGATGAACTTTTGGTTAACCATCACATTTCTGCTTCATTTTTTTTTTCCATTTGCTCTTTCCTATCTCACTATTGAGTTGCTAGTGAATCAGTGTTTTTTAGCATTTTGATTTCGTACAGAAAAGTTGTAGAGTTAAGGTAGTGAAGGCTTTAGCTTTGGCAAGGATCTGGATGGTTGCGCAGTGTCCAGTAAAGAGGTGAGAGGATGGTCTAAGCAAAGTTGAAGCCTGAAAGAGATGGAAATAGATAGTATATAAGCTTTCAATAACTATTAATTTTTTTAAATCTTATTCTTTCATTTGTATTGATGTTAAATCTAACTCTCATTTTAGTTATATCTGATATCACTGTACTTACCAAAATTTGTTTTCCAGTATGCAAGTGCTTTGATTAGCTGAAGCCAATCAAATCCCTGCATATTACCAACACTGTTGTATTGTACTTTACCAAGTGAGCACTTAAATATGCCTTGATAAATTAACTGAAGCAACAAATTATTGAATAATAAATCAGGCCTCATGATATGGACAATCTATTGTTCAAATGCCTCAGTTAAGGATATGTAATTTTCTCGTAGAAATGGGTTTGATGTGGCTGGCATATAACAAATGTACAGGCAAAACACACATTCCATTTCTTCTGACATCATGGCTTGCTGTTTCCAAATGAATCATTAGAGAGGTTTTCACAATCCCTAACAATGTTCTAGCCAAATTTCACAGTGAAAATATGAACTATGGAAGAATTAAGTGCACCTTAATTCCTTAAAAGTTAAAAAAACCTTTCAAAGATTCTTTTCCAAGAGAATAATAATTTGGTTCTAGGAAAATTAGATATATGACCAAATACAGTCAAACAAGAGTT
Source organism: Tachyglossus aculeatus (assembly GCF_015852505.1). Taxonomy (NCBI): domain Eukaryota; kingdom Metazoa; phylum Chordata; class Mammalia; order Monotremata; family Tachyglossidae; genus Tachyglossus; species Tachyglossus aculeatus. The sequence goes on from NC_052067.1 coordinate 119,291,077, forward strand.
ATATTGAAAAGCTGAAAATTTGAAGACATATTTAGCAATTGATCATTTCCCAAATGCAAAGCTATATCTGAACAGAACTCCTGTCACCAACTCCCTTCTAGATTGTGAGCCCGTTGTTCGGTAGGGACCATCTCTATATGTTGCCAATTTGTACTTCCTGAGCACTTAGTACAGTGCTCTGTACACAGTAAGTGCTCAATAAATACGATTGATGATGATGACCAAATACACATCTATTCTCAACACCACCCTCTCTACTGAACTCAACTCACTCACACCCTATCCCTTCATTATACCTCACATCACTAACCTACAGTCTTGGATCATCTGCACAGTTTACCTCTTTTGCTCTTGAGATCAAGCCACAGAGCATATTAACATGGTATCAGTTTGGATGGAGGGGAAGGGTGGATTTTAGTGATAATGTGAATGATAATGTAATGTGATGATATTTGGTCATCAGGGGTGAGTACATTGGATAGGGTCCAGAGATCAGAGGTCTCTTTCAGGGAATAATATAGATTTACCGTAAAGAAGTGTGTGGGACAGAAGGCAAGTGAGGCGGTTGTGGTCAGATAGAGGGATTCCAGTGTTGGTCTGGGTGGAGACTGTGCAGTGGTTAAATGAGGAGATATAGCATGTGTCCAAGTTGATGAGTGGTTGAGGTGGGGTGGAGCAGGTGGTCAATGGAATGGTAGAAGGAAGGCAGCATAAGGGTCATTAGGAACAACTACGTGACTATTGAAGTCACAAGTGATCAAAGTGGGCATGCAGAAAAAGAGTAGAAATGTAAGAAAGGGATTCAAATTGTTGAAGAATTTGGAGGTGGGACCTGGAGGGCGGTAGATTACAGTAACTAGAAGAGCAGGAGCAGGTGGTAGAGGCAGACGATATGTGCTTCAGAGGAAAGGAAAGAAAGTGATGGGGAGGTGGGCGGGTGTGAAAGCAACATTGGGTGCAAAAAGGAAGATAACACCTCCTCCTTTCCCAGTGAGTCTGGGGGAGTGGGAGAAGATGAGGATCCCTTTGGAGAGAGCAGCAGGGGAGATAATAATGATAATAATAATGATGATGGCATTTATTAAGCACTTACTATGTGCAAAGCACTGTTCTAAGCGCTGGGGAGGTTACAAGGTGATGAGGTTGTCCCACAGGGGGCTCACACACAGTCAATCCCCATTTTACAGTTGAGGTAACTGAGGCACAGAGAAGTTAAGTGACTTGCCCAAAGTCACACAGCTGACAATTGGCAGAGCCGGGGTTTGAACCCAATGACCTCTGACTCCACAGCTTATGTTCTTTCTACTGAGCCATGCTGCTTCTCATGTCACCTGGGGAGAGCCAGGTTTCAGTAATGGTGAGGAGGAGGAGTGACTGAGAGAGGAACAGGTCAAGGATGAAGGGGAGCTTCACCATGATGGAGTGGGGATTCCACAGGCCACAGGCAGCAACTTTGGAAGGGGTAGTGGAGGGGGGAAGAGGACAAGCGAGGCTGGGATGGGTTTGAATGGGGGTGAGTTGATGGGGCTGGCACAGTGGGGAAGGAGATGAAGGGTGGGCTGGGACACAGGGATTACAGGGATGGGGCAGAGAGTAGGGGTATGGAGGTGCAAGGGGAGGGGAGGAGTTGGGTGGTGCAGGAGAAGTGGTGGGAGTGCTGCTGGTGGAAATCTAAATATCATGCTGACTTTGTCCACTTCAAGTTTATCCTTGAATGCTTTAACTCTGCCCTCACCTCTGCCTGGCAAAACTATTTCTCTACCCTTATTGACACCCATGCCCGATACCCTCACCAGTTGTTCCAGACATTTAACTCCCTCCTCAGGCTCCCCATTCCCAAACTTCCCTCTTCTCTTGACCTCAGTGACCTGGCCACCTACTTTAATAATAATAATGATGGCATTTGTTAAACGCTTACTATGTGCTGAGTACTGTTCTAAGCGCTGAGTTGGATACAAAGTAATCAGGTTGTCCCACATGGCGCTCACAGTCTTCATCCCCATTTTACAGATGAGGGAACTGAGGCACAGAGAAGTGAAGTGACTTGCCCAAAGTCACACAGCTGACAACTGGCAGAGCCAGAATTTGAACCCACGACCTGTGACTCCCAAGCCTGTACTCTTTCCACTGAGCCATTTTACAAAAATTGTCACCATCAGGTGTGAGCTCTCTAAAATCATTCCCACCCTCCTCAGTTCCTCTCCCTCCTGGCTCACTCTTTAACTCTCCCATCCTTCCCAGCAATTTCTCTAGAGATCTCTTGCCTCCACTCAAAAGCCACCCCTCCACCCCATTCCTTCAAACTCTCACCTTCTCTCCCTAACAGCCATCTTCAACCATTTGCTCTCCAATTGCTTCTTCCCCACTGCTTTAAAACATGCCCATGTCTTCCCTATCTTAAACAAAACCTCCCTTGACCCTACAACTCCCTCCAGTTATTGTCTCATCTCCCTCCTACTATTCCTCTCCAAAATCCTTGAACAAGTTGTCTACACCCACTGTCTCAAATTCCTCTCCTCCAATTTTCTCCTTTATCCCCATCAATCTGTCTTCTGTCCCCTCCACTCACTTTCAAATGCCAATCATGATCGCCTTCTTGACAAATCCAACCGTCTCTGCTCCATCCTAATCCTCTTTGACTTCTCAGCTGCCTTCAACACTGTGGACCACACCCTTCTCCTGGAACATTATCCAACCTTGGCTGCACTGATTCTGTCCTCTCTTGATTCTCCTTCATTCTCATTCTCCTTCGTGGACTAATAATAATAATAATAGTGATGGCATTTATTAAGTGCTATGTGCAAAGCACTGTTCTAAGCACTGGGGAGGTTACAAGGTAATCAGGTTGTCCCACGGGGGTCTCACAGTCTTCATCCCCATTTTACAGCTGAGGTAACTGAGGCCCAGAGAAGTTAAGTGACTTGCCCAAAGTCACACAGCTGGCAGAGGCAGCATTTGAACCCATAACCTCTATCTCCAAAACCTGTGCTCTATCCACTGAGCCATGCTGCTTCTCTACTTCTCTGTCTCCCACCCTCTGGCTGTGGGGGGTCCCTCACGGTTCAGTTTTGAGTCCCCTTCTCCATCTGCACCCGTTCCCTTAGAGAACTCATTCTCTCCCATGGCTTCAGCTACTACTTCTATGCAGATGATGCCCAAATCTACATCTCCAGACCTGATTTCTCTCCCCATCTCCAGTCTTGCATCTCCTCCAGCCTTTAAGACACCTCTACTTGGATATCCTCCCATCACCTAAAGTTTAACATGCCCAAAACAGAGGTCCTTATGTTCCCACCCAAACCCTCTCCTCCCCCTGACTTTCCCATCACTTTAGATGGCACCACCACCTTTCCCACCTCACAAGCCTGTAGCCTTGGTATTATCCTTGAATCTTCTCTCTCATTCAACCCACATATTCAATTTGTCACTAAATCCTGTCAGTCCCACCTTCACAACATCACTAAAATCTGCCCTTTTCTTTCCATCCATACTGCTACCACGCTCATACAATCACTCATCCTATCCAGCCTGGATTACTGCATCAGCCTCCTTTCTGACATCCCAGGCTCCTGTCTCTCCCCACTCCAGTCCATTCTTCACTCTGCTGCCTAGATCAGTTTCTTACAAAAACATTCTGGACACATCACCCTGCTTCTCAAAAACCTCCAGTGGTTGCCCATCCCACCTCTGTATCAAACAAACACTGGAAAGAGCACAGGCTTTGGAGTCAGAGGTCATGGGTTCAAATCCCACCTCTGCCAACTGTTCACTATGTGACTTTGGGCAAGTCACAAATTCTCTGTGCCTCAGTCACCTCATCAGTAAAATGGGGATTAAAACTGTGAGCCCCCTGTGGGACAACCTGATTAGCTTGTAACCTGCTGTGTGACCTTGGGCCAGTCACTTAATTTCTCTGTGCCTCAGCTACCTCATCTGTAAAATGGAGAATAAGACTTTGAACCCCAGGTGGAATAGAGACTGTGTCCAACTTCATTACCTTGTATCTACCTTAGCTCTTAGAACAGTGCTTGGCACATGGTAAGTGCTTATAAAATATTATTATCATTAATTATTATTATTTTGAAGACCAATCAGACTGGGCAGAGTTGAAGGATTAGGGTGAGGACTGGATGCAACAAATAGGTGCAGAAATATGTGAGTTCTTTCCAAAGCTACGAGGATAGGGCACATATTTATAGAAAATGGAGTGAGAGGTGGTAAATAGCGTTGGACCAAGTTAAGAAAATAAGTTGGCATACTTCAATGACAGGTTGTAGTGAGAGGGAAAGTTGCTTGTTGTGGGCAGGAATATGTCTATTAGTTGTTATATTGTACTCTCCCTTGTGCTTAGTACAATGCTTTGCACACGTAAGCGCTCAGTAAATAGCAATGAATGAACAAATTAATCTTCTGCTTGGCAATAACTAGACAGAATGTGCACACACACACACATACACACACACAAACACACACCTTAATGCTCACTATTTTTCACATTGTTCACTCTCCAGGCAGTTATCCACAGCATGAGGAAGAGAACACTCAAATATGGTTAACTATGCACTCAACAAGTCATGAAAAATTATATACCTAAAGTTCTACTCCTAAACACTGAATAAATCACACATATTATCACGATCATCAATACTATCTTCTGCTTCATCACTAAAATAAGACATCTCCTTGAATAATTATAATACTGTGCAGCAGATTGGCCAGAGTCTCCCAAGGCTAGTTCTGGTTCACTTCTATTCCCCTTCTACTGCCACTCCCTTGGAGAAATCATGTGCTCCCATGGCTTCAACTCCCACGGGACATATATTCAGATTATATCCAAGTCTACACCTCCAACCTGATGTCTGTCCCTTTCTGCAATCTCACATTTCTTCGTGCCTTTAAGACATCTCTACTTAGATATCCTGTGGAAACCTCAAACTTAACATGTCCAAATAGTACTACTTATTTTCCTACCCAAACCCTGCCATCCCCCTGATTTTCCCATCACTGTAATAATAATAATTTTGGTATTTGTTAAGCGCTTACTATGTGCCAAGCACTGTTCTAAGCACTGGGGGAGATACAAGGTAATCAGATAGTCCCACGTGGGTCTCACAGTCTTAATCTCCATTTTCCAGATGAGGTAACTGAGGTACAGAGAAGTTAAGTGATCTGCCCAAGGTCACACAGCAGACAACTGATGGATCTGGAATTAGAACCCATGACCTCTGACTCCCAAGCCCATGCTCTTTCCACAAAGCCAAGCTGCTTCTAAGTATGGTAAGCACTTCAAAAATATGACTGATCAATTCATTGATTGATAGCATGTTTAGGTCATGGTAGCCTTGAATTCACTAGGGAGCTAGATGCCTGTTATCATCTGAGATGCCTCCGGTTTACCTTGTTAAATCACCCAAATTTTCAAAGTGGCTATTAAATCACACCCTTACCATTATTAAGTAGCATGATAACAAATGCCATAAAAATAGCAGTGTCTGTGAACTCAAAGTATAAATTCCTTCTGGAAGAGAACATTCCTCACACTTCATACTTCAGTTTTTGGGTTTTTTTATGATATTCATTATGATAGGATAGTGCTTATTGTGTACCAGTCACTGTACTGAGCACTAGGGTAGGTACAAGCTAATCTAGTTGGACACAGTGCATGTTCCACATGACATTCATGGTCCTTAATCCCCATTTTATAGACGAGGTAACTGTAGCACGGTGAAGTGATGTGACTTGCCCAAGATCGCACATTATACAAGTGCGAGATTAGAATCCAATTCCTTCTAACTCCAAGGCCCATGCTCTATCTAGTAGGCCAAGCTGCTTTTCATGGCTTCTGTTGTTGTCACTGCAATAATCAATCCATCAATTGTACTTAATGTGCACTTACTGTGTACACAGCACTGTATTAGGCACTTGCAAGAGTACAATAAAACAAAAATAGTGATTATGTGAAACACTCCGGGAAAAAAGACACAAGTGAGAATTAATTGGAGTCTTTAGCTTTGAGAACTCATAGTCAAAGTATAAGTGGGGAAGAGGAACCAATATCAGTTTTATATATATATATATATATATAAGAGAAGGTAAATTAGCACAGTAAGGCATAATAGTAAGAGAAGCTGGGTTCCAGTTCTAAGCTCTGCCATTGGACTGTGGGGTGACTTTGGACAAGGCACCTACTCCTTTGTACATTATTTTGCTCATCTGTAATTTCAATAAATTTATTATATTTGTTGTGTGCTTACTGGGCTCAGAGCAGTGAACTAAGCACTTTGTCTTGTCTTAGGCTGTCAAGCATCTCTTACCCATTTCCAGCTTTCAGAACAGTGATTTGGCTCCATTAAAAAACAATGAAAGAATGATAACAACGTAACAGCTAAGGACATCGATAACTTTAAAACATTAATAAAACTGTAGTAGAGGATTGAGCTTATTGATCAGAGTACGAATTGCAGCTGAAATCATATCTACCACAACTACAGCCTAATTGTGGGGAAGCATGTTGTATTTTCCCAAGCTCTTAGTATAGTGCATGACACCCAGCAGGTGCTCAATAAATACTATTGCCACCATGAGAGGTGTGTGTGTGTGTGTGTATAATATATATATGTATAGATATATTTATATACACACAAGTGATTATCTTGTATAGCGTATATATTTATATATACATATATATATATATACACACACAAGATGTATAAGATATGTGTATACAAGATGTATATCTTTTATATATATACACACACACACACACACACACACACACACACACACACACACAAGAGAAGCAGCATGGCTCAGTGGAAAGAGCGCGGGCTTGGGAGTCAGAGGTCATGGGTTCTAATCCCGGCTCCGCCTCTTGTCAGCTGTGTGACTTTGAGCAAGTCACACAACCTCTCTGTGCCTCAGTTACCTCACCTGTAAAATGGGGATGAAGACTGTGAGCTCCACATGGGACAACCTAATGACCTTGTATACCCCCCAACCCCAGTACTTAGAACAGTGCTTGGCACATAAGCGCATAACAAATACCAAAATTATTATTATTATATACATAATCATAATTATGGTATCTGTTAAGTGCTTACTATATGCCAAACATTGTACTAAGCATCTGGGTAGATACAAGGTAATCAGGTTGTCCCCCATTGGGCTTACAGTCTTAATTGCCATTTTTACAGATGAGGTAACAGGCACAGAGAAGTTAAGTGGCTTGCCCCACATATCATACAAAGCATAAATTCATATACAAAAGACAAACATTAGTGAGAAAAGATGAAGATGTAGTTTTTAATTCAAATTTTATGATTCTGAATTTTCTCTGAGGATTGAACTTCTTACTTAGATTTTTAGTTTCAAATTTTCATTAAAAAACCTTCCAGATATTCCCCAAAACTAAATATCCCCTCTAGACAGTGAGCTCACTATGGGCAAGATACATGTATACCAACTCTATGTATTGCACTCTAAAAAGTGCTTAGTACAGTGTTCCGCACAAAATAAATGGTCAATCAATTAATGGTCACATTAATTAGCTTACTATAAGGAAGTGACTCCATTAGTTGGAAGGAAAGAGTTAAATAACAATCAGAGTAAAGAAATGATCTTATTTTTTCAAATTATGATATAGATTGAAAGATTATCTTTAAAGGAGCAGAAATAGAAAGCATGACTGTAGTATAAATGAATAGGTTATTATACAATTGTGCTTAGCACATAGCTTAACAAATACCATCATTATTATCATTAAGACCAAAGAATTGTGAAATTTGTGACTCCAAATCTAGCATACACTGTAATCATATGTTTGGTATTGTAAAAATGCATATAAACTTAATATCTTTGTACTTTCTATGCATGAACCTCAAATTAATTGAAAGACTATTGCAATGGAATTATGACTTTCTTTCATTCTACAGCAATGTAAAGCATATTGATCCAGCACAACCTTAGCAATAAAAAGAACCATCTGCTCCATTCAAATTACCAAATTATTATGAGAGTGCCTTTCATTACTAGAAGAGAAATGTTTCTTGTACTTGTAATGAAAGGATAGGTGCTTGTAAACCTATGCCAGTTTATGGAATGGGGCTTTCTCATCTTTTCAAATTGAACATATGGAGACTAGAGTGCACATGCAATAACAGAAAGGCACACTCATCAGAAGTTAGATTGTGCTTTGTTAGAATGTAATTACCTGCATCATTTATTCAGTAACATATTGTTGGTATCTGTAGAGAGTAAGATTAAATAAAATAACCAAAGTGATAGTTCTCTTCAATCCCACTGAGGAATATTTTTGGTTTTAAACCTTAAAAATACCAGTATTGGCTTCTGATAAATAAAACAGTTTTCACCTTATATGGCATCATTCCATTTTTCCTATTCAAATAATATTGCTGGTAAGGTGACATTAATATTCTGATCCTGAATTTTTTTTAATTTTTATTCCCCTACTTCAGCTCATATTGAATTCCCAGTTGCATCTATGGATTTGCGTTGAAGAATTGTTTATTTTGGGAACATAATCATAGCTTGGCTTTCTTTGAGTTTTTGCTTTGCTTTGTGGGTTAATAAATATTAGCTATAAGTTATTGTGTGTAATCTTTTTCATCAATTTATGCCCTAAAATAACAAAATTGTGCATGTAAATAATAGGTATGATATAGGGATGATAATATAGAAATGATGAACCTAAAAGTTTTAAAATAGTAAAACAACAGACAAAACAACAATAGCATTAAATGTCCAAAGATAAAAATCATACAAACAAAAATGAAGGACAATGCCCTTGTATTTTAGAAAAGTTAAAAGAGTAGTCTATGTTAAACTACTCAAGAAACTACTACTAAAGATAAAAAAAAGTTGGACAGCTCAGTGAAGCAGATAAATAATTCCCTAGATGTTTTAATTAGAATTTCATTCATTCAATTTTATTTATTTAGTGCTTACTGCATGCAAAGTAGTGTGCTAAGAACTTGGGAGAGTACAATAGAACAAACAGACACATTCCCTACCCAAAATGAGCTCACAGTCTAGAGGGGGAGACAGACACTAGTATAAATGAATAAATAAATAAATGAATACATACATAAAGAAGTAAATTATAGATATATGCATATGTTCTGTGGGGCTGGGAGGGAGGATGAATGAAAGGAGCAGTCAGGGAGAAGTAGAAGGAATGGGAGAGGAGGAGGGCTTAGGCAGGGAAGGCTTCTTGGAGGAGATGTGACTGCAATTGGGCTTTGAAGTGAGGAAGAGCAAATATCTGTCTGATATGAGGAGGGAGAACATTCCAGACCAGAAGCAGTATGTGAGTGAGAGGTCGGTGGTAAGATAGATGAGAGATCAAGGTACAGTGAGAAGGTAGGCAATTTTGGAAAACCTAAAATAAAACTACTAAAATATGATGAATTGATCAAATTTAATGCTACTAAAATAGAGAGTTTCCAGTCACTTTTAACATGAGCAGGTAGAACCCATTGTTGGGTAGCGACCATCTATATGTTGCCGACTTGTACTTCCCAAGCGCTTAGTGCTCTGCACACAGTAAGCACTCAATAAATATGAATGAATGAATTAATTAATTAAATAAAACTAAGTAAAATATTTAGCTAATCGAAAACATTATAGAAAATCCTAATTGAAAATAGGTAAATCTTTCACAGTCAGTACAATGATACTAATATGTAAAAAAATTAAATATGTAAGAATGTTGCTTCTATTGGAAACTTAAGTTTTCAATTAAGAAATATCTTTTAGCATACGACATTCATAAACACCTTTAAATTAATTCAGCATTTCCTTAGCTTGATTACAAAAACCTAATAATGTTTATTGGAGCTTAGCCTAGTGGAAAGATCACAGGCTTAGAGTTAGTGGAGGTGGATTCTAAATCCTGGTTCTGCTATTTGCCTTCTGTGAAACTTTGGGCAAGTTACTTATCTTCTCTGGGTTTGTTTTCTTTGTTCACCCTACTACTGAGACTGTGGGCCCTATGAGAGAGAAGTAATGTATCTGATCTAATTGTATTTTATAATTTCAGCACTCAGTACAGTGTTTGGCCTGCCACATCTTCTGTGGGATTCAGTTTTCTTGTGTGTATAATGGTAATTCAATATCTGTTCACCCTTCTACTGAGACTGTGAGCCCTATGAGGGAGAAGTAATGTATCTGATCTAATTGTACTTTTTATTTAAACACTCAGTACAGTGTTTGGAATAAAGCAAACTTTGAACAAATATGACTATCATTATTATTGCTATTGTTTTTATCATTAGAATACACAACATGATTTAAGCCAATACAGATTAAAATTTTGGATGCCTATGCATTTCTTTAATAGAACAGTGTAAACGACAAAGCAAATTGTCACTCAATTCTATTCTTCAGTTTTGATATGCTGTCAAATATATCTCATTTTCTAGTCAAGTATTTGCTGGTGGACTCTGAAAGAGAAGTCTTTATATTATAGGACTAGACTTATCTGGTCTTTTCCCAGGATATAACCTATTCTTTCCCTTTTTTAACAAAACAAATCAGGATTTCCTGGGTTAAATATTATTTCTGTTTCAGAATTGCTGTCCAGATTCTTACCAACTGTACAAAATCATGTCTTTCTAATATGATTCCATCTATACTGGTAAATAAAAATAATGGGAATCTCATTGTGTATGGGGAATATGTCTGTCATATTGTTGTTTTACTCTCACAAGTGCTTAGTACAGTGCCCTGCAAACAGTATGTGTTCAATAAATTTGATTGATTGATAATAATAATAATAATGGTGGTATTTAAACAGGGAGGGAGTTCCAAGATGTGTGCGAGAAGTCTGCAGCAAGATGAATGAAATTGTGGTGGACAGTACTGCAGCATCATAGGTTGACAGGGTGTGAAGTGGGCAGGCTGGCTTATATTAAGAATGACGAGCTGTGAGTGATAGGAGGCAGGGAGGTCAGCAAGGAGGCTAATGCAGTAATCAATGCAGGATAGGATAAATGCTTGGATTAAGTGGTAGCAGTTTGAATTGAGAAGAGAGGAAAGTTTTCAGTGGTTGTGAAGTTTGGCATGACAGGATTGGTGATGGATTGGTTTGGGTTAAATGAAAGAGATGAGTGGAGGATTAGCTTGTTTCACAGTTAGGCCCCACCTAACTTCCACCATGGACCCTCTGCAGGGAGTACCAGTACCAGCTGGCTAATTTGGACATTTGACCGGCAGTTCACCTGGCATGCCACAGTTTCCAGGACAGGGGAAGAACAGAGTTGAGCAGCAGGGTGTTCAACTCCACAATTGCTCTTCTACCCAGTAACAGAAGACATCCAAATCCTCAAGGCTTAGTCACTCAGTATCAGGGGGATTTCCTTTGCCTGCTGGAGAGAAGGAGAAAGTCCAAGCCCCACTTAGCAACATGATTACTTAAATAATGATAATAATAATAATAATAATAATAATAATAATAATAATAACATTCACTACGGATTATATATATAGTGCTGGAGTGGAGTGGAGACAAGCAAATCTGGTTGGACAGTCACTGACTGGCATGTGGCACACAGTCTTAATCCCCATTTTACAGATGAGATAAATGAGATACAGAGAAGTGAAGTGACTTGCTTAAGGTCACACAACAGAAATGTGGCAGAGCCAAAATTAGAACCTATGACCTTCTGGCTCCCAGGCCCATGTTCCATCTACTAGGCCATGCTGTTTCCCTGTATCTATCCAGCACTTAATATAATATTTAATGAATACCATAAGCAACAGTCACTATTTGAGATTATCATTTGTTCGATGATGAGGTGGTTTTCTTCTTATACAATAGGGCAAAGAAGCAACTATAGTCAATTTAAATCAATAATTCAGTGAGGGTAATTCTAGTTAGAAGCTTCACGTATCATACACTCTTTCACACTGGCAGAGTTCATTCTCTGCTCTATTTAAGCACTTAACTCCCCTAGACACCAGTAAGACTTACTTTTGCATGTCCAGAAGTAAATAGACTTGATAAAGTTAATAGCAAGACTTACTGGAGATACTCTAGCTTCCTAGAAAAACCTATGTGCAGTTTATTTTTGTGCCCACCAGAATAAAGTTAGTAGAGAATAAAAGGCAAAAGTATGTGGATAAGGGTGGTAATAATTAATGAGTAATAGTAGCACTTACTACCCACTGGCTTGGTACACCGTGATCACATTAAGAAATACCTGAATTTTTATTTAGTCAGTGGGTCTCTTTAGATTTAGCAGTTTCACAAAGCATGCTCCATTAACAGTAATTTGTATACTTTAGAGAATGTTCCTTTGACCAGATGCAACTAATACAATGCTCATAGATTTTATTTTTCAAATGGAAAAAGAAATAGATGCGTGCTACCAGATTATGCTAATCATGCAGTACATGACTAAATATGAATAAGCAATGCCTAGACAAAAAGAGGATTTAGCATCAGACACACTTTATAATCCTGCTGTGTGACCTCTGTCAAACCACTGAATCACTGAATCAGTCAATGACTTGTATGTACTGAGTGTTTACTGTGTTCAGAGCACTGTACTAAATGCTTTCAAGAGTATAACATTCTGGTAGAAATGCTCCCTGCCTATGGTGAGCTTAAACTTCAGAAGGGGAGACAGACATTAATACAAATAAATTACTGGATATGTACAAACGTACGATGGGATTTAGAGTGGATGAAGAAAGTGTTCAAATCCAAGTTCAAAGGTGATGCAGAATATGTGGGTTGAATGAGAGAGATGACTCTAGGATAATGCCAAGTTTACAGGCTCTTGAGACAGGGAAGATGGTTTCTAGAGGAATGATTGTCCTCTAGACTGTAAGCACCTTTGGACTATAAATTCCTCCTAGACTGTAAGTTCCCTCTTGACTCTAAACTTGTTGTGGGCAGGGAACATGTCCACTAATTCTGTTATATTGTACTCTTCCAAGTTCTTAGTAGTGTTCTACACACAGTAAGAGTTCAATAGATATGATCGATTGATTGAGTGATTTTGCTGTCTACAGGGATGGGAAAATCACAGGGAGGATAGGGTTTAGGTGGCAAAATGAAGAGTTACCATTTTGGACTTGTTAAGTTTCAGTCAGTTAAGTTGAGTTAGGTCTAAGTTTAAGTCAGCAGGAAATCCAAGTAGGGATGTCCTGAAGGCAGGAGAAAAATATGAAACTGCAGAGAAGGAGAAAGATCAGGGCTAGGGAATCATTCTCATAGAGGTAGTAGTTGAAACCATTGGAGCAAATAAGTAGTATTCAAAGTGAATGAGTGTAGATGGAGAATAGAAGGGAATGCAGAAGTGAACTTTGAGTGACTCTCATGTTTAGGGTGGGAGGCAGAGGAGGAGCCTATGAAAATGGTCTTATCCAGTCTCTGTGTATCTAAGATTCTGAACCCTATGTAAGGAAGGGGTTCTGCCTCATTTAATTATCATGTACCTACTCTAACACTTTACACAATGCCTAGCTTTTAGTAAATACTTAATAAATATCATAACTAACAAGAATAAGGTGTTATGCAATAGTGTCATTATTTTATTATATACAAACATATGCATATGCAAATATTATTTCCAAAAGAGAAATCCTACTTAGAGCATAGCATACATCTGTTAAGACTAATGGACTTGTCAGTATGTCCCATTTGGACGCCATACCAAATTACCTTTTCTTGTTGCAAAAATCAACACCCTCAGTACTGCCTTGTCCAGTAAACTCAAATCCAACACTCCCTGGTCGCTCCGTCAATCTCATACCACTAACCTGAAACCCTGGACAACCTCCATAATACACTTTCATTCATTAATTCAATCATTTACCCATTAATTGTGCTTTAACTGCAGAACACTGCTGGTGGAAAGCCAGACACCAGACTGATCTTGTTCACCTCAAATTCACCCTCACCTGCACTATAGGTACAGTGAATATGTTGGCATTAGAGGAGTGAAGTGTATGGTCAGGGTTGTAGCAGGAAATCAGGAAGGAAAGGTAGGATGGGTCAAGGTGATTGAGTGATTTAAAGCCTATGTTAGAGAGTTTCTCTTTGATGTGGAAGTGGATGGGCAACCACTGAGGTTCTTGAGTGGGGAAATATGAAATGAATGTTTTTGTAAAAAAAACACCCCACTCCTACTTCCACTGCCTCCATTTCCTTTCTTTCAATTCTCTCCTTGACTCTATCCAACCTTGCTTCTGCCCCTTCCACTCAACTGAAACTGCCCTCTTCATGCTCACCAATCACCTTCTTCATGACATTTGAATCCTACAGCTTAACCCTCCTTGATCTCTAAACTCCTTGATCTCTGAATTCCTTGTCTTTCCTCCCAAACCCTGCCCTCTCCCTGACTTTCCCATCACTGTTAACAGTACTACCATCCTTCCCATCTCACAAGCCTGCAACCTTGGTGCCATCCTCGACTCAGCTCTCTCATTCACCCCTCACATCCAATCCGTCACCAAAACCTGCTGGTCTCACTTCAGCAACATTGCCAAGATCTGCCCTTTCCTCTCCATCCAAACCGCTACCCTGCTCGTTCAAGACCTCATCCTATCCCTTCTGGACTACTGTATCAGCCTCCTCTCTGATCTCCCATCCTCCTGTCTCTCCCCACTTCAATCCATACTTCATGCCGCTGCCCAGATTGTATTTGTTCAGAAACGCTCTGGGCATGTTACTCCCCTCCTCAAAAATCTCCCATCAACCTATGCATCAGGCAGAAACTCCTCACCCTCAGCTTCAAGGCTGTCCATCACCTCACCCCCTCCTACCTCACCTCCCTTCTCTCCTTCTACAGCCCAGCCCACACCCTCCGCTCCTCCACCGCTAATCTCCTCACCGTGCCTCGTTCTCGCCTGTCCCGCCATCGACCCCCGGCCCACATCATCACCCTGGCCTGGAATGCCCTCCCTCCACACATCCACCAAGCTAGCTCTCTTCCTCCCTTCAAAGCCCTACTGAGAGTTCACCTCCTCCAGGAAGCCTTCCCAGACTGAGCCCCCTCCTTCCTCTCCCCCTCCCCATCCCCCCACCTTACCTCCTTCCCCTCCCCACAGCACCTGTATATATGTATATATGTTTGTACGCATTTATTACTCTATGTACTGATTTTATTCGTACATATTTATTCTATTTATTTTATTTTGTTAATATGTTTTGTTTTGTTCTCTGTCTCCCCCTTCTAGACTGTGAGCCTACTGTTGGGTAGGGACCATCTCTGTATTTTGCCAACTTGTACTTTCCAAACTCTTAGTACAGTGCTCTGCTCACAGTAAGCGCTCAATAAGTATGATTGAATGAATGAATGAATAAACTGTGTTCCATACTGACTTAGAGAAATAGTGTGCTCAGTAGAAAGAGCCTGGGTCTGGGAGTCAGCTGGGTGACCTTGGAAAAGTCACTTGGCTTCCCTGTACTTCAGTTACCTCATCTAGACTGCGACCGTATGCTCACTGTGGGCAGGGAATGTGACTGTTATATTGTTGTGCTGTACTCTTCCAGGCACTTAGTACAGTGCTCTCTGCCCAGTAAGCACTCAATAAACATAATTGACTGATTGACTTATAGACAGTGAGCACATGGGATATGAACCATGGCCAACCTGATCAGTTTGTGTGTACTTTAGCATTTAGTATAATTCCTGGCACACAGCACTTGAAGAGTACCAAAAAAATCACCATGGACAACCCCCTTCTCCTTGAAACACTATTTAAATTTGGCTCCACTAACACTATCCTCTCCTGATTCTCTTTCTCACTCTCTCTGCCCTCTCTTTCTCAGTCTCTTTTGCAGGCTCCTCCTCTGCTTCCCTTCTCTAATAATGGGAGTCCCACAGAGCTCGTTTGTGGGTTCCTTTTTATTCTCCATGTAAATAACATCCTTGGATTGCTCAGTTGCTCTCATGGATTCAATTACTATCTCTACACAAATGATTTCCAATCTATTCAATCCTAATCTTCCTCATAAGAATAATAATAATAATGGCATTTGTTAAGCGCTTACTATGTGCAAAGCACTGTTCTAAGCACTGGGGAGGATACAAGGTGATCAGGTTGTCCCATGGGGGGGCACAGTCTTAATCCCCATTTTACAGATGAGGGAACTGAGGCACAGAGAAGTTAAGTGACTTGCCCAAAGTCACACAGCTTACAATTGGCGGAGCCGGTATTTGATCTCATGACCTCTGACTCCCAAGCCTGTGCTCTTTCCATTGAGCCATGCTGCTCCTTCTCTCCAATCTTACATTTCCTCCTGACTTCAGGACAACTCTACCTGGATCCCATCAACAACTCAAACTACAATAAACTAAAATAAACAAAATTCTTAATTTCCCACACAAAACCTTTCTTCCTCTGACTTTCCCATCACAGTAGACAGTACTATCATGGCCTAGTAGACAGAGCATGGGCCTGGGTTTCAGAAGGTCACACGTTCTAACCTTAGCTCTGCCACGTCTGCTGTGCGACCTTGGGTAAGGCACTTCTCTTCTCTGTGCCTCAGGTACCTCATCTGGAAAATGGGGATTGAAACTGTGAGCCCCACATGAGACAAGGACTGTATCCACCTGATTTGGTTGCATCCACACCAGCACATAAGTGCTTAACAAATACCACAATTGATTATTGTTCTTATTACCACTATCCTTCCTATCAGTTAGCCATATATAATGAGCACTAACTCTGTGCAGAACACTGTCCTAAGAGCTTGGGAGAGTATAATGTAACAGAGTTGGTAAATATATTCCCTCCAAAAAAGGAATTTACAGTTTAGAGGGAGAAACAGACATAAAATAAATTATAGGTGATCCCTGGAGATTCTTGAAGAGAGGGAAACATGGACTAAACTTTTTTTTGGAAAAGTATAAAGACAATGATGAACAGGGAAGGAGTAGGGGAAATTAGGGGTTGCTCAGGGAAAGCTTCTTGGAACACATGTTATTTTAATTAGGCTCCCAACATGGGGAGAGTGATCATCTGTGGCACATATAATGGGGAAGGGAGTTTCAAGCCAGAGGCAGTGCATCATCATCATCATCATCATCAATCGTATTTATTGAGCGCTTACTATGTGCAGAGCACTGTACTAAGCACTTGGGAAGTACAAATTGGCAACATATAGAGACAGTCCCTACCCAACATTGGGCTCACAGTCTAGAAGGGGGAGACAGAGAACAAAACCAAACATACTAACAAAATAAAATAAATAGAATAGATATGTACAAGTAAAATAAATAAATAAATAAATAGAGTAATAAATATGTACAAACATATATACATATATACAGGTGCTGTGGGGAAGGGAAGGAGGTAAGATGGGGGGGGATGGAGAGGGGGACGAGGGGGAGAGGAAGGAAGGGGCTCAGTCTGGGAAGGCCTCCTGGAGGAGGTGAGCTCTCAGCAGGGCCTTGAAGGGAGGAAGAGAGCTAGCTTGGCGGATGGGCAGAGGGAAGGCATTCCAGGCCCGGGGGATGACGTGGGCCGGGGGTCGATGGCGGGACAGGCGAGAACGAGGTACGGTGAGGAGATTAGCAGCGGGTGAGAGGTAGATGGTGAGATAGACGAGATCAACATATAGTGACTAGATTGGTGTTAAGAGAGTGAAGTGAACATGCTGGGTTTCTGTAAGAAATCTTCAAGGTAAGATAGCAGGGGGCAAAATAATTGAGAGCTTGGAAGCCAAAGGTAAGCAGTTTCTGTTTGATATGGAGGTGAATGGGTGATCCCTGGAGATTCTTGAAGAGGGGGAAAAGTGGACTAAACATTTATTAGAAAAATGATAGGGGATATTCAGGTTGCAGGAGTCAGGAAAAAGGGCTGAAATGGTCTACAAAGTAGGATAGGTTAAGTGCTTGAAACAACATGGTAGTAGTTTGAAAAGGAAGGGGCAATCAATCAATCAGATTTATTGCAAACTGCTGAGCACTTAACTAAGTGCTTGGGAGAATATAATACAACAAAATAGGTAGAAATTTGGATTTCTACTCTTTAAGCCCTTGATTCACCATCCCTCAACCTTGAAGCATGCATGTACATATCTGAAATTTATTTATCTTACTGTCTACCCCTCTAAACTATGAGCCCCTGAAAGCAGGGAGCATTTTTACTAACTCTATTGTACCATCATCAATGGTCATCTTTATTATCAATGGTATTTGCCGAGGACTTACTGTGAGCAGAATACTGTATTATACATTTGGAAGAGTGCAATACAGCAGAGATGGTAGACACAGTCCCTGTTCTCCTCAGCACTTTCTACCTACACCTTGTAAGTGCTCAAATGCCCTTCCTTAGATCTTGGCACCCGGAGATCCAAGTCATGAGAGACCAGTAGCAGGTAAGTGGTACTTCTTTGATCATGGTTAAGAGAATGGGTGGTTGGAAGTAAATGAAAAGGTGGGAATATTTTCCTTCCTTCCTTTCTGCACATGACAGTGTTTACGTCCTTAAACAGCAAGATCCACACTTTAAGGGATGCAGTAGTGTAATATAGTGGAAAAATCCCAAATGGGTTCTGATATTAACTTCTAGGTCCAAATCCTAACATACACAAATGTTTTGTAATAATAATAATTATTATTATTAATAATGGCATTTGTTAAGCACTTTGTGTGAAGCACTATTCTAAGTGCTGGGCCGGGGGCTCGGGGGAGATACAAGATGATCAGGTTGTCCCACGTAGGGCTCACAGTCTCAATCCCCATTTTACAGATGAGGTACCTGAGGCACTGAGAAGTTAAGTGACTTGCTCAAAGTCACACAGCTATTAGAACCCATGACCTCTGACTCCCAAACCTGGGTTCTCTCCACAAAGCCACACTAGTTCTAATCTCAGGTCCTTTAACTCCAGGTCAGTGCTCTTTACACTAGACCATGCTGCTTCTCATGTTGCAATTGATTTCAAATCCACATAGCACTGCTAGTGGAAATCAGCATTGTTGGAAGAAATCCAGACACTATGCTGACATGGTTCGTCTAAAACTCAACCTCACTCATTAGAATTCTGCTGTCTTCTTCCTGCCAGCAGTACTTTCCCTCCGTTCCTTCCATTCCCCACATCCACTCTTTCTTTTACCTCTCTCTTTAAATTCCCCAGTCTCCACCTCTCCATCTCTTACCCTGATGACCTTCCGAACTGATTCATTGAAACCGAAATGATCAGGATTTAATTTTCTCAAATTTCCCCCTCAGCACCTCAGTTCCACCTTTCCTCCCATCACCATTCACCCTCTTATAATATTAGTGGTTTTTGTTATAAGTGTTGTACTAAGCACTGGGTAAATACAAGATCATCAGGTCCCATATGTGGCTCACAGTCTAAGCAAACCTTCCTAGCCTTTTCTCAAGAGTTCTCTAATTTCATCAAACTCTATTCCATCTTACTATACCTCCCACACCATCTTTTCACACCTTATTAAAATACTCTCCACCACTACCATCTTCAACCCTTTTCTCTCTATTGACTCCTTTACCTCTGCTTTCAAATTCACCATTGCATTTCCCTGTCTTACAAAAAAAAAAAATAACACCCAAGGCACCAGTAAGTGATAGCCTACTTCTCCAACACTGACCCCTCTCCTTCTCCTTTCTGTCCAAGTGCCTTGGTAGAGCTGTTTAGACTGTTGCTCCCAATGGCTCCCCTCCAACTTTCTTATCAACTCCTTACTATCTGGCTTCTACCACTTCCACTGAAACATTTCTCTCCAAGCTTATGTATAAACTTATACTTGAAAAACCTAATAATTCTTCTTTGTCCTAGCCCTTTCAGTATGCTCAGTAGATTTTGACACTGTTGTCCACCCCATTCTCCTGAAAATACTATATTACCTTAATTTCACTGATGCTGGTTCTCATTCTACTTCTCTGTTCACTCCTTTTCAGTGTCTTTTGCCAGCTCCTCTTTTGACCTTCACTATCTACCTGTGGGGTTGTCATCATCATCAATCATATTTATTGAGCGCTTACTATGTGCAGAGCACTGTACTAAGCGCTTGGGAAGTACAAATTGGCAACATATAGAGACAGTCCCTACCCAACAGTGGGCTCACAGTCTAAAAGGGGGAGACAGAGAAAAAAAACAAACATACTAACAAAATAAAATAAATAGAATAGATATGTACAAATAAAATAAATAAATAAATAAATAGAGTAAAAAATATGTACAAACATATATACATATATACAGGTGCTGTGGGAAAGGGAAGGAGGTAAGATGGGGGGATGGAGAGGGGGACGAGGGGGAGAGGAAGGAAGGGGTTCAGTCTGGGAAGGCCTCCTGGAGGAGGTGAGCTCACAGCAGGGCCTTGAAGGGAGGAAGAGAGCTAGCTTGGCGGATGGGCAGAGGGAGGGCATTCCAGGCCCGGGGGATGACGTGGGCCAGGGGTCGATGGCGGGACAGGCGAGAGCGAGGTACCGTGAGGAGATCAGCGGTGGAGGAACGGAGGGTGCGGACTGGGCTGTAGAAGGAGAGAAGGGAGGTGAGGTAGGAGGGGGCGAGGTGATGGAGAGCCTTGAAGCCCAGGGTGAGGAGTTTCTGCCTGATGCGCAGATTGATTGTTAGCCACTGGACATTTTTGAGGAGGGGAGTGATATGCCCAGAGCGTTTCTGGACAAAGATAATCCGGGCAGCAGCATCAAGTATGGATTGAAGTGGAGAGAGACACGAGGATGGGAAATCAGAGAGAAGATTTAGTTCTCCCAAGATTTAGTTTTGAATCTGCTCTTTTCCAATCAGTACCCACTCCTTCAGAGAACTCATTTTCTACCATGGCTTCAACAACCACCTCTACATTAATGGCTGCAAAATCTAGCTCTCCAGCCTTGACTTATCTCTTACCCTACAATCTCTCATTTCCAGCTACCTTCCAGAGAGACATCTCTACTTTAAACCCTGCCAAAACATCAAATTTCTTATGTCAAAAAGTGAACTCATCTTCCATCCCAATTCCTTTCCCCCCTGTGACTTTCCCGTTGTTGCTGACAATGCCACCACCCTTCTCATTTCATAAGCCCACAACATTTGCATTACCTTTGATCCATCTTTCTTTCAATCTACATATTCAGTTGGTAAACAAATCCTGTCAGTTTTACCTTCACAACACCTCCATAATCTGCCCCCTCCAGCACCATTCAAACTGCTTCCAGGCTTGTTCAAGTATTTGTCAACTACTACTACTACTACATCAGCCTTACCTCCTCACCTCCAGAGTATTCAGGCCATATTGAATGCACTGCTGCACATATTTTCTCAAAAAATAGCTGCTCAAGTCTCTTTGTTTTTCAAATACTTCTGATTGGCCATCCATCTCCACATGAAGCAGAAACTCTTCACCACTGTCCTTAAGACATTCAATAAGCTCTTCATTACCACAACTCAGTCCAAAAATGTCACTCATCTTTCTCACTGTCAGCTCTTTGCTAATACCTTCCTTCATGCCTTGCATTCCCTTCCCCTTCCTATCTGGCAGACCGCTACTTTCCCCATCTTCAAAGGCTTACTAAAAATACATTCTCCTCCAGGAAGACTTCTCTGATTAGTGTCATGCCCTTTCCACTTTCCCACTTCAAATTTTCCTTTCCTACTGTTTTACTTATGCACTTGAATCTGTAACTCCTAAGTCTTCCACTTCCATGGCATTATTCCTGTTTGTTCCTCAAACTGTAATTTATTTTAATGGGTTTATTTTAATTATTACACTGGAATGTAAGCTCCTTGATGCCAGGGTATATGTGCTATTACTCTATTGTTCTCAACCATTTTCTCAACAGTGTTCTGCACAGTCAGTGTTCATATATATCATTGATTGACAATGACTAAACAAAACTACCTGCTGAAAAATATTATCCCTGATAAGGTCACTTTTCATAATTTAGAAAAAGCAAAATCATATTGAAGTGAACAACACATTGATTAAATTTTTTTTAAAATTTCTTTCAAAATGTAGATAATTTAGAAAATTAATATTATGTGAAGAGACATTCAATGCTCTCCATATGGGTGCATCTTTGTTAAAAACTTACATAACTCCATTAAAATATTTTAAAAATATAGTGGATACTAATATAATGAACTCATTTTATCAGATTATTAGATCAAAATAATACATCTCACATGTTCCTAACAGCAGTCTGCATATGTTTTCACTACTGGAAGAACTCAGGCTGCCCAAGTTCAGAGACACACTTACACACTCTGCTCCTCTTCCATCCACTCAAACATCCTCATTCCCATACTCCAAAAAACAATTACAAGATACACACATAATACTTATTATTAATAATTACAGTATTTGTTAAGCACTTACTATGTGCCAAGCAGTGTTCTAAGCACTAGGGTTGATACAAGGTAATCAGGTTGTCCCACATGGGGCTCACAGTCTTAATCCCCATTTTACAGATGAGGTAACTGAGGAACAGAGAAGTTAAGAGGCTTGCTCAAGATCACACAGCAACAAGTGGTGGAGCCACATGTATAATCACTCTGGGATAATGAAATTTAAAGATATCACCCACCTGCCATTCATTAAAATAAAAAGAAAAAATAAAATATTAGACTTTTGAACAACAATAACACAACACAATCAGGAATTCAGAACATTTATTGCAAGAGCTGAGTAATTGTAAATAACGTTTAACTGGCAAAGCAGTAACAAGGATATAACTGTTTAGATACTAATTCTGTCAAAATCATCAAACACCCCTCACAAACTGACATAAGTACTGCAATAAGCAATGCACCCCAACCCATTTTTATACCGTTATACTGTGGAAAAAAAAAGTGAATTGCTATATACAAAATAACTTTATTTTGGAAAGAACAAATTATCAGATTAGCAAACTTTCTTATTTAAAACTGATGTTTAACTGTGGTGTAATATAACTTTTATTTGCCTTGGTAAGGACTTTGTTTGCATGCTATTTATTTGTTTAAATCATCTGTCATGCCTTAACAAAAACCTCCTAAGAATATTCAAATTTGGATTTGTTTGTACGTGCAACTGAGATCTTATTAATATTAGGAGCCACTCTGCTAGTTTGACTTTAGTGACATGATGCTGGTACCTGCCAGGCATTGACCAACTATGATAACAAACAGTTAAACAGCAATAATTAGAGATTAAACCCTTTATTTTCCCCAACTAGCCTACCAGGAGAATGCTCTGTTACATCATGAAGGCACAACACATTAAATATTTTGTAGCTAAGGTCAAAAAACACTTGTGTTACTTCAACATTAATATAGATGAGGATCAACAAAAAAGCTGGCATTTCAACAATACAAACTGTCTTCATTATAGACACACAGTTGCCCAATTGTAAACAGTGTTAGATTAATTACTTCGCTTGAAAGATCACACAGCAGACGTGGTATCATCATATTCAAAATGGAAGCTCTTTCTGAGACTTCTCTCTCCAAGTACTACTAAACAATTGCAATTTGCAATTTTCATGCATAGGGAGATAGAATCCAAAAATAATTGTTCTGAAGATTCAAAGGTCTTGTATAAGTCCTTTTGTTCCTAAATATTTGAAAACTATTAACTAAATGTCATTATGGTGTATTATCAAAAGAAAATTCCAGATTTTTTTCTTCTTTTTAACACAAGTGTTTTGAGTTCCTTGGAACATTGTGTGTCAGACAGACTACTAGCACAGAAGCACATCACTAAAATAAAAAAGCTAAACCAAACAACAAGAAGCAAATGAAACAACATAAAAAGTACGGTGAAACACAGAATTATGCTACAGTATCTTTTCAGTGAATGTTATTAGTACACAAAAGTTGTTAGTAATAACTTGTTTCTATATACAAGTACTTGAACACTGATTGATTTACAAGTGTCCTCTAATATTGTTATCACACAATAGGTTTAATGTTTATCATTTTAATTGCTTTGTTTGAAATATGAAGTCAAGTATAGCGGTCCCAGCACAGATCAATGACAACAAGAGCACAATCTTCTAACTGGATATGCTTGTCAACTATTCCATTCCATTGAACTTTCTTTTTCTCTCCAAATGCATCTTCTATTTTTCATAGCAGCAGTCCAGGGTCAAAAAAAAAAATCTAACAATCAAAAATCAAAAAAGGAGATTTGCACACTGGAGAGATCTCTGTAGAGTTCAATCATTTCTATTAAATATAATCACACAACTAGTAGAAATGTTTTCTCTCATGTTGTGGGACAACATACCCATAGAGCTAGTCTGAAGATATGCATATCCCTGTTATGTGAAGCATAGTTAAAGAGATCTACCCAGTACATAAAGCTCTGACACAAACACAGTATTAGCAAGTCTAAATAGGCTAAAGTCACTAGGTCCAAAGTAGCCATTTCTTATAGTTGGTGCTCCTTTGGACTCTCAACAGCCCCTGAAGCCTGTTTATAGGACTTCAAATTAGCCAAAGGAATGTCAGTCATGTGGTTACCAGTATTGAAATGACCCTCACTGGAGCCATACTGCTTGCGGTCACTGAACTGGTTCCTATTGCTGTCTTCTTTCCAGGTTCTTGTCAAAGTGTGTCCATTCACTAGTTTGTCCTTCTTAACCCACTCTTTTTGTGTTGCAAAAGTGGAAAGCGGTGACTTCGGCTGCTGGTATGGACCCAGGCCAGGAGGCATCCAGCAGTTATCAGAATGACCCAAAACCAAGCACTCTTGAGTACACATCTCTGTCGCTTCAGCTAAACCTCGGGGCCCGAGAGGGCCATCTGTGAAAGACAGGGAAGATTAAAAGATCAAAGAAAAACGTTAGGCATGTCACTTGAAACTTTCAATTTCGTTCAGCCCAGAATATATGCCATACATTGTCACAATATTACATAAAAGAAGTGACTCCAGACAGATAAAATACAGTGTGTTGCCTCATTTATTCAAACACATAAGAAATTTGTACCTGTCGATTTAAAAATCACAGTCTCAAGATCACTATCGAACAGTGACACTCATTTTTCTAGTGACAGCAGATGAATTTGTATTTATTAACATTTTCTCCACAGCAGAATCGTGCAGGTCTCTTTCCCTACATCATGTGACAAATTAATCTTTCTATGACCTTCTTCTCAATAGTATTTATTAAACAGCTACTGAATGCAGAGGGTACCTGAGAGACAACAATATAATTTGTATATATGATCCCTGCCCTCAATAATTCTGCAATCTAACAGGGGAGATGGACATTAAATTAAAGAAGGGAGAAATAGCATATGAAGCTGCTGTATAGACCCATTAACACTCAAGTACTTAAGTAGGTAAGAAATGCTGAAATGATAGTTGGGGGAATATCAGTCAGTCAATCGATTAATGGAATTTATTTATGACTGTTTACTACCTGCAGAGCACTGTATTTCGCACTCGGGGAAGTACAATACTACAGATTTGGCAGATGTATGCCCTGTACACAATGAGTTTACAGACTAGAGGGAGGGACAGACATTAAAATAAATAAATTATTTATATAATTTAAGGTATGTATACAAGTACTTGGGGTTGAAGGTGGAGTGAATATAAAATATGCAAAGGTCACAGCTGCTTAGATGACAAAGGGAGAGGGAGCCAGAGAAAATCAGGGAAGGCCTCTTGGATGAGATGTGACCTGAATGATGCTTTGAAGGAGGGACAATGTTGTGTGGCATAATTGGAGGAGAAGTGAGTTCCAGGCTTTGGGGGGAATATGGGAAAGGGATTGCAGGTGGGATAGATGAGATCAGGTCACAATATGTAAGCTGGAGGTAGAGGAGTGAAGTTTTCTGGCAGGGTTATAGTAAGAGATCTTCGAGGTGAGATTGGAGAGGGAGAGTTGATTTTAGTGTTTTAAAGCCAAAGGTAAGGTGTTTCTGTTTGATTCAGAACTTGATAGGCAGCCACTGAAGTTTCTTGAGGAGTGTGGGAGACATGGATTGAAGATTTTTGTTGAAAAATGGTCTCTGCAGCAGAATGAATGGAAAGAGATGGAGAGCTCAGCAAGGAAGCAGATGATGTAACTAAGGCAGGAGAGGATAATAGCTTGGATCAGCACAGTAGCATATTGGATGGGGAGGAAAAAACAGATTTTAGCAACGTTGTGAAGAAAGAACTGATAGGATTTGGTGACAAATTGAATATGTGGGTGGAATGAAAGAGTCGAGGACAACACCAAGGTTATGGACTTGTAAGATAGGGAGGATAGTGGGATTGTCTACAGTGAAGGAAAAGACGGGGAGGACAGGATATGAGTGGGAAGATAAGGAGTTCAGTTTTGGACATGTTTAGTTTGGGGTGTTGGGCAGGAAGAAATGAGAGATTGCAGAGAAGGAGATCAAGGATCAGGGCTGTAGATGTAGATTTGCAAATCATCTTCATAGAGATGATAGTTGAAGCTATGGGAGCAAATGAGTTCCCCAGGGGAGAGGGTGTGGATTGAAAATTGAAGAGGACTCAGAACAGAGTCTTGAGGGGAGCCCCAAAGTCAGAGGGTAAAGCAGAGGTGGAGTCAGCAAAGAGAACTGAGAAGAAGTGTTGTCAGAGATATGAGAACAAAGAGACAACAGTGTCAGTGAAGTCCAGGTTTGATAAAGTTCCAAGGTGAATGGGGTGGTCTAAAGTGTCAAAGGCAGCCAAAAGATCTAGGAAGATAGGATAGAGTACAGGATATTCTATTTGGTGAAAATTTCTCATATCTGACAGACAATTATTCTCTTCACCTTCAAAGCCTTAGTAATAATAATAGTAATAATGATGATGGCATTTATTAAGCACTTACTATGTGCAAAGCACTGTTCTAAGTGCTGGGGAGGTTACAAGGTGATCAGGTTGTCCCACGGGGGGCTCACAGTCTTAATCCCCATTTTACAGATGAGTTAACTGAGGCACAGAAAAGTTAAGTGACTTGCCCAAAGTCACACAGCTGACAATTGGCAGAGCCAGGATTTGAACCCATGACCTCTGACTCCAAAGCCTCTTCCCACTGAGACACGCTGCTTCTTTAGCCATGCTGCTTCTCTAAAGGCCCATCTCCTCCTAGAGGCCTTCCCTTACTAAGCCCTCTTTTCCTCTTCTCCCATTCCCTTCTGTCTCACCCTGACTTGCTCTCTTTATTCATCCCCACTCCTACCCCCAAAGTCCGTAGGTACATACATGTAATTTATTTATTTTGATGTCTGTCTTCCCTACCTCTAGATTGTAAGCTTGTTGTGGGCAGGGAATGTGCCTGTTTAGTGTGATATTGTAATAATAATAGTGATAATAATGATATTTGTTAGGCATTTACTATGTTCCATGCACTGTTCTAAGCACGAAGATAAATACAAAGGACTCTACCAAGTGGTTAGTACAGTGGTCTGCATACAGTAAGTGCTCACAGCTGACAAGTGTCTGAGCTGGGATTCGAACCCATGACCTCTGACTCCCAAGCCCATGCTCATTCCACTAAGCCATGCTGCTTTTTCACTATCTCTCTCTAGTGGCTATGCCCTCACCTATTCTGAAATCTCTCTTTATGACCAAAACCTCCTCACCTACACATCCACCCTTCCCACATATCTGTTCCCCTGCAGAAACCTTCTATCTTTTGATCCCATCCAATTTTCTCAAGTTGTCATGTCCCATTTAGTCTCCATATTCAAACTAACTTCTCTTGACAACCAAACTGAAATCCTCACCATCGCCCTTGCTACTGAACTCAACTCACTCACTCCCTATCTCTTCATTGATCTCATACCAGTAACCCATACCAGTAACCCATAACCCATTACCTCTACAGTCAATTTCAGTGCTCCTGTGCACAAACCACAGAGCACTGCTGGTGGAAATCCAGATATCATGCTGACCTTGTCCATTTCAAATTCATAGTTGCCTCTCCTCCACCTAACAACATTATTTCTCCCTCCTCAATTCCTGTGGTCATTGTTCTCACCAGTTGTTTCAGATGTTTAACTACCTCCTCAAACCATTTGTCCCCTCACCATCCTTGTTCCTCATGATCCCACATACTTGAGAAAATGGAAACCATCAAGTGTGATCTCCTCAAATCCCTCCTGCTCCTCCTCTTGCCTCTTCTTTGACTCTTCCATCTTTTCCAGAAGTATCTCAGGGGGAAACACCCCACTCCTCTTAAAATCCATGCCCTGCGCTTGAGCCTCCACCCTCGTCCTTTCAGACCTCACTGAAACACTTGACCTCACCCTTTTTCCCTTCATGACCACTATTTTCCACTGTTCACTCTTCAATGGCTTATTTCCCACTGCTTTCAAACATGCTTATATATCTCATATTCTAAAAAAACCTCTCCTTTGACTACCATGGATCCCTCCAGTTATCACCCCATATCCCTTCTACCACTCCTCTCCAAACTCCTTTAGTGAATTATCTACAGGCACTGCCTTTACTTCCTCTCCTACTGTCTCCTTGATCCCCTCCAATTTGGCTTCCACTCTCTTCACTCCAATAAAACTGACCTTTGAAAGATCACCAATGACCTCTTTCTTGTCAAATCAAATGGCCTCTACTCGACCTTAATCTTCCTCGACCTCTCAATTGTCTTCCACACTGTCAACCACCCTTCTCCTGAAAATATTCAACTTCAGCTTCAATGACACTTTCCTCTCCTGATCTTCCTCCTATATATCTGGCCACTTATTATCAGTCTCTTCTGTTGTCTCCTCCTGTCTCCCACCCCTAACTGTGGGATCCCTCAAGGCTCAGTTCTTGATCATCTTCTTTTCTCCACCTTCACTGACTTGATTGCACCCATGGCTTCAACTACCTGCTCTATGTGGATGATTCCTCCTAAATCTACATTTCATTCAATGGTATTTATTGAGCTTTCACTTTGTGCACAGCACTGTACTAAGCTCTTGGAAGAGTGCAATACAGCAACAGACCCATTCCCTGCCCATAACTTGTCACAGTCTAGAGAACGAGATCACAGTCTAGAGGGTGAGCTCACAGTCTAGAGCTAATCTCTTTCCTTCTCTGCAGTCTTGAAAATGCTATTTCCTTCAGGACATGTCTACTCGGACATCTTACTGACACCTCAAACCTAACAAGTATTATAAAGAACTCTTCATCTTTCTGAACAAATCCTGTCTTCCCTGTGACATTCCCATCACTGTAGGCAGCACTACCATCTTCCCTTTCTCACAAATCCATAATTTTGGCATTATCCTAGACTCATCTATTGCATTTAATCCACATATTCAATCCTTTACTAAATCCTATTGTTTCAGCCTTTACAGTATCACTTAAATCTGCCCTTTCTTCTCCATCCACACCACATCCACTTTAATCTAAGCCCTGACCTTATTTTATCCTGCCTTGATTACTGCATCAGCCTCCTTCCTAACCTCCCTGTCTCTTGTCTCTTCAAACTTCAGTTAATACTTCACTCTGGTGCCCAAATAATTTTTCAACAAAAATATTCAGTCCCTGTTTCCCCATTCCTAAGATCCACTAGTGGGTGCCTATCCACCTTTGCATCACACTGAACACTTTACCCTAGGCTTGAAAAGCTCAGACACCTTGCCCATTCTTACCTTATCTGATTTCCTTCTACAACTTAACTCCTGCACACTTTATTCCTGTAATGCTGACATACTCACTGTACTCTGACCTCCTTCATCTCATAACTCACCACATGCATATGTCGGGGCTCTGATGTGAAACTCCCTCCCCTTTAATATGCGACAGATGCCTTATTCAAAGTTTTATTAAAAGCACATCTTAAAAGATCCTTCACCTACTAAATCCCTCATTTCCTCTTTTCCACCTCCCTTCTACATCACTCTTGCTCTTGGATTTGCAACGTCTACACACCACTCCTCTGTCCCAAAGCACTAATGTACATATCCATAATTCACTCATATTAGTGTCTGTCTCCCCCTCTAGACTGTAAGCTCATTGTGGGCAGAGAACATATCTACAAATTCTCAAATATTGCAGTCTCCCTAGAACTTAGTACAGTGCTGTGCACATGGTAAGCATTCAATAAATATGATTGACTGATTGGTAATGTACGATCTATAAAGCTATGAACTTGTCTTTTCTTCTATAAAGCTAAAACTACCACAGAAGGCAGTTTCACCAGTTTGAGCTATACTAATATTCAACTTCAAATATGAGAGCAAGGTTAACCACTTTTAGGTCTTAGAATACAATTTGCAAATATCAAATATCAAGCCGATGCTAATTTCAATTCAGCCACAGTGTGTAGAATACTTGACTAAAATATTCATACCATAACAGAATCCCCAAGTAGCTCCTTAGATGATGAAATGAAAAGATGCTCAAAAGCAAGGAGAGCACATTTTTTTTTAACAAGAAATGGACCTTGGGAGACAACACATGGGTTTTTATTGAGACAGATAAAAACTTGTTAATAGTGTCATCTTCATAATGAAAGCTAGCTAAATGCATTTATAATATACTTGAATTATATCATCTTTGGAATATCAGAAAATATCATTTATTATCACAAAGAAAAAATATTTTAGTAAAATAGTTATAATTGAACTTCAGAAGTGTTATTATATTGGATAGTGAGGAAGAGAAATGCTACAGGAGTACTGCAATTATTGTAAATGAAAGACAAACTAAAACTCAATGCATAATATTCTCAATGTCTTCAGTGGGCAACTCTTTTCCCAATGTAATAATTGTGTTTTATGTAACAATAATTTTCAACTATAAAAGTTATTTTCCCCAATCAATGTGAAAAAATAGATATTAAAGATGTCACCTAAGCATTGTTTAAGGCCCCAAATTTTGATGATATTCTAATTTTTTGTATTATTGGTTCACAGAGGTACAGAAAAATCAGTTAAATCTCTTTATTACTTAATTTCACGACTGTACTAATCCATTTTATTTTCTTTTTCTTCATAAAAATATCATTAGAATGCCTGGGTTGAGTTTTATGGATTTCTTTTAGAAAATGAAACATTTCATTGATAAATTTTTCCCAAGTATTTGTTTTCTGAACAATCTGCAATGCATGATTCTGGTTATCAGTCTTGGATGCTTGAATATAGAAAGACATAAATGCTGATAAAACTGTCCAGCCAACTGTCTCTGCATTTAAATGTTTTGAAAGCAAACACAAAAGTACATAATAAACACTTCCTAAATTGTTTTAGTAAATATTTTTTTATCAGATCTTGCAGAACCTCTCCCCCATAGAAACTTTTTTGTTGTTGTTAATGATTGTCAACAGCTGCATTACTCCATGTTTCAAAAGGAGTCAGGTTAAAGAGGAAAAAAAAAAAATACGTGCCAGTAGGGCATTAGCCATACTTAGTAGCTTCAATTTGAATGGGCTCATCTTATTTTATTATACCCAGAAGTTAAACTGTGACTTTATTGATAATTCTCTGCTGTGCTTAGTAAATAGTTTTGGAATCATGACCAGCTGTTTTTCAGCCGGTCTCTACAAAATTCCCTCATTCTAAAACCGGAATTATCATTTTTGCTGGTCTTCATTAAGCACTTACCATGCCAAGCACTGTAATAAGTGCTAAGGTAGATACACAGGCTAGTCAGCTAGGACATAGTCCATGCCCCATGAGGGGTTAAAAGTGTTAATTCCTATTTAACAGATGATGTAACTTAGACACACAGATGTCTGAGAGACTTTGTCTTACAGAGACTATTATTATTAATTATTATGGTATTTCTTAAGTGCTTACTATGTGCCAGGCACTATACTAAGCCCTGTGGATACAAACAAATTGGGTTGGACATAGTTCCTGTTGCACGTGGTGCTTACTAAGTGCCAGGCACTGTACTAAGCCCTGTGGATACAAACAAATTGGGTTGGGCATAGTTCCTGTCGCACGTGGGGCTCACAATCTCAATCCCCATTTTACAGATGAGGCACAGAGAAGTGAAGTGACTTTCCCAAGGTCACAGCACACAAGTGGCAGAGCCAGGATGAAGAACCCATGACCTTCTGACTCCAGGCCCGTACTGTACCCACTACACCATGCTGCTCCTCTTGTTTGTTTTTCCCATTTGTTTTTCTCATAATTGACAATAGAACTTTCTGGCTGAGGTCTTCAATCCACATGAGGCCTCATTTACTTTTGGATGAAATTTAAGTAGAACATGTAAGCCCTACGATAAAAGGCATAAAATTGGCTCTTTCATCTGCCTTGGACAAATCATGTAACTTGCCTCATTTCTAAAATGGGGGGCCTAAATGCCTGCTTTCCCTCCCCCATAGACTGTAAATCCCACATGGGACAGGGACAGTATCGGACCAGATTATCTTGTATTGCACTTAGTAATCAAGCAATCAATTGTATTTATCGAGTGCTTACTGTGTGCCTAGCACTATAGTAAGTGCTTGGGAGAGTACAATATTACAGAGCTGGTGGTCATGTCCCCTGCCCTGCCTTTTTGCCAGGTCATTAGAGGCAAGTGCTGAGGAAGACAGAGGCACAAAGAGTTTGAGTAGGTAAACATCTGAGACAACTGGCCAGGGCAATGGGCACAGGAGTCTGTAAGGTTGGAGAAATAATGTTGGAAGACTGAATTGCTGCAAAAAACAGTTCCATTAACATTTTCAGTACCCATTGAGTGGGGGCACTGAATCTATGGGTTTTGACAGCATACTAGATTTGAGTTTTGCCCTTGGGAGTTTACATTGTAATTCGCGAAGTCAAGTGGGACTGAAGAAAAACATAGGTACAACAGGAAAAAATAAAAGTAAGAAAACAAAAAATACATAGGAATAAATTATTAATCATCAAAAAATCTTTCTCTGATTTTTCATTTATTACAGTGAATCCTGGCTTAATCCATTTTAGAATAATATTTAGTGTTAGGATTTTTATAGTTTAACAGCAGTTTTCCTTTCTATAGAGACCTTTTTGTCATCTCTAACTCTGGCCAAAGGTGTAAAATTAGTATTCATCAGTATGATTAAAATCTTTGTAAATTGGCACACCAAATTATTTGCATTAAAAATTCTCCTTGAAGATCTGCTTTAAGTTTCTTAATGAGGTACCAGAGGTTTGCAAAATTCACCTTTTAAGTGCCTTTGAGATCCACACTACTTTCTCTCCACTAATTCGCAGTTAGCATGGAAATGTATTAGGGATTATTTCCTAGGTATTCTTTTCTTCCTTTGTTGTACCAATTTTCTCACCTCCTTGAACTACCATTGTCTTACTCCCTCCTTCTCATCCCCAACAGTACATCCAGTCTGTGACATGCAGACTTGTCCCGGTGCTTAGAACAGTGCTCCAGTGCTTAGAACAGTGCCCTAGTGCTCAGAACAGTGCTTTGCACATAGTAAGTGCTTAATAAATGTCATCATCATCATTATCATCATTCCATTTGAAAACTTGTAGTCAAAATTTTTTATTCTTCTCATGCACATAGAATGTACTGCCATAGTAACTAGGCACTTTACATGTGTTGCTTTTCGTCTTTTTTGTTATCCTTTTGTCACTAAGACTTTGTTGAAGATTTCCATAAAGGATTTCCCTTTCAACTGATGAGTAAACTAGAGTACAAGAAGGTCATTCGTTCATTCATCCATTCATTCATTCAATTGTATGTATTGAGTGCTTACTGTGTGAGGTCACTGTACTAAGCTCTTGGAAAGTACAATTCAGCAACAGAGACAATATGTGCCCACACTAGGCTTACAGTCTAGTAAGGGGGGAGACAAACATCAAAACAAGTAAACAGGCATCAATATAAATAAATTGAATTATAGCTATATAGACATCAAAACAAGCATCAATATTAATAAATAGAATTATATATTAATATGTACATAAGTGCTGTGGGGGGGGACAGGGGTTAGAGCAAAGGGAGCAAGTCGGGACATGGGGAAGGGAGGGGGAGCTGAGGAAAAGGGGGGCTCAGTCTGGGAGGGCTTCCTGGAGGAGGTGAGCCTTCAGTAGGGCTTTGAAGGGGGAAGTTTGATTGCTTGGTGGATTTGAGGAAGGACGGCATTCCACGTCAGAGGTAGGACAAGGAACAGGGGTCAATGCAGGACAGACGTGAACACGGCACAGTGAGAAGGTTAGCACCAGAAGAACAGAGTGTCCAGGATGTAGAAGGAGAGAAGGGAAATGAGGTAAGAAGGGGCAAGGTGATAGAAAGCTTTGAAGCCAATAGTGAGGAGTTTTTGTTTGATATGGAGGTTCACAGGCAACTACTGGAGATTTTTGAGGAGGGGGGTGACATGCCCAGAATGTTTCCATAGGAAGATAATCTGGGCAGCAGAGTGAAGTATGGACTTTAGTGGTGAGAGACAGGGGTTGGAAGGTCAGAAAGGAGGCTGATGCAGTAATTCAGTCGAGACAGGTCAAGCAAGTAACATATAAAGTATCACATCTGAAGTAAAATATCACATCTCCAATTCCATATTTTCTACTCTGTCCTTTAGATCATCCTGCCACAAAGATCATAGGTAAACTTTCATCATGGTTAATAAATTATATTTATTTCAAGCTTGAAAAGAAAAACCCAGTGTTTTAATCCTCACATTGTGAATGCAACAAGTCACCTTGAAAGAGAAGAAAAAAAACATAGGATTTGCTAGAACCTCTGGTTAACAAATAAACAAGGATTAAATGTTTTACGTGTTCCTCATACAGATTTTCTTTAATCACAGATGAAAAATCAACATTTGCAGATGGAGATAGTTCAAATGCAATAACACATGGCCAACCAAAGCATCAGATTCTCTTCCTGAGAGGATATTGTTATTTGGACAGACTTTATATCTCAAAAGAAGAGATACCATATCTTTACAAATCTACAGACTTCAGCATTGAATGAATCTTATCTTCTCATTTTCTAAAGATATTGCTAAGAATATTATCCCAACTAATTTTATTTTGTCAACATTAGCATTTGACTTTGCAATACATTTAAAGGATAAAAATCTTGCCAGTAAAACTCATATTGATTAAATTGATGTTCTAAATTTTAATACCCTTCTTGATACAAAAATGATAGATATTAAATATTTACTTTTTTGAGAGGTTTTTCCTCTTAGCCATGATGACAATTTTTCTGTTTTCATTCAGATTTTTGTTGAAGTGTTTTTTGGTTTTGAGATTTTGGTAAGCGTATGGTGTTCTCTAAGCAAAGTACTTTGGCTGGCACATCATCTATTTTAAAATGAAACCATGGTTCTGCACCTTTTAATGTTCTCCCCAAATCAATAAGATTTCAATTTTAATTTTTGTAAAAACCTGTAAAAAGCTGTTACTTTGTGGAAAAGGTACATTAGGGAAAAACAACAAATGGAATTGTGTTTCATATTCAAATACATAAAAATCTATCTGCATTATGCAGATAGCACCATAATTACCATTTATTTTGATACTTTGAGCATCATGTCATCATTTTATCATTGACTGTTAATATTTCTTAAGTCCAACTGAAGTGCAGTTTGATGGGAGAAAAACAAAAAAGGTTCACGCCATTACAATGGCAATCCTCATTTTAAAGATAAAGGAAGCCCATATGGACTTTTAAAGGTGGGAAAAATTATGAGGAAAAATTAGACTTAACATGCAGATCAAGTTTCCAATCTGTAACTTCTACTCTTCTTCTAAGTCTTTGAATCATATTTCTTTAAGATCATAGACTAAAGTAAAACAAAGGGATTTCAAAATTCAGATCATAATATTTGCAATTCCTATGTGATATTCCAGAATTTCAGATAATACGGGAGCAAAAAATCAGTTCATGAATTGAGTACTTCTCAAATGCTTGTAGATGTCAAGAAAGTTTGGCATATTCTATGCCACATATTCTATGTGGCATAGAATAATTCCATAAAAGCTTCAATGGTTACTATATGGAGGGTTGTAATTTTAGTCTCTTAGTAAAGAAAGAAAATTCAATTCAGAGAAAAGGAAGAAATGGAGTTAAGGAAAGAGTGAACCAAGAGATAGATTAAGAAAAGGAATTATTGTATAAATTATGTAAGAGAAATGATATACATGACACATCTCAAGTCATTTAAAATGCACTGTACATTGGGTAATGCAGTATAGCATTGCAGTGAGCAATTTTGCATTGCTAGGGTCAACTGATAGTATTGACTGAACTACTTGTTTGGTATTTTCCATTAATTTATACTTATATTTCTTCTTCAAATCAAGCTATCAATTAGTGGCATTTATTGAGCACTTGCTATATGCAGAGCTCTGTACAGTGTACAGTGCAACAGAATTAGCAAATGCATTCCTTGTCCATAATGAGCTTAGCATCTAGAGGGGGAGACAGACATTAACGTGAATTAATAATTTATAATAAATAATTTGAAGAACTATACATAAGTGGTATGGGGTTGGGGGTGAGGCAAATATCAAATGTCTAAAGGTCACAGAATAAAGTGTAAAGATGATGCAGAAGGGAGAGCAAGCCAGGGGAAAGAGTTCTTAATTAGGGAAGGACTCATGGAGGCCTGTTAAACTTCTTAGTATTTTTTGGAAAATGGGACTGTCCAAATCAAGTAACATATTTTTCATTACTATCTAATGTATTAATTTTATGATGTATGTATTAATTATTAATCAACTAACCAATGTCAACAAATATAATTTACTGAGAAGTGACTAGATATGTGTATTTGGAGGAATATCCTACAGGTAAAAGACACAGACCTGACTTGAAGAAAAATAGATCTTTAAATTGTTACATTGTAAGCTCACAATTTTAAATCTATTTTCCTATGTGAATCTAAATTTGTACATGTACATACACACACACAACATATCCATAAACACATCTGTCCTTAGGGATTGAAGAAGGTGGTAATAACTGCATTTCTATCAGTGTTTGTGCATATGTTGTATAAAGGTGATGCATGTCTGTCCATGCTTCTTGCATCAAGGGCATGAAAGGTTTGCCCTCTGCTGTATTGTTGTATTTCTAGCCCATACTGGCTGAAGTAGTTTTCATCAATAAACGTGAATAGAAAAAAAACAACATGCTTATGATAATCTGAAATAATCGTTTGTC
Source organism: Tachyglossus aculeatus (assembly GCF_015852505.1). NCBI lineage: Eukaryota > Metazoa > Chordata > Mammalia > Monotremata > Tachyglossidae > Tachyglossus > Tachyglossus aculeatus. Next base: position 119,328,063 of record NC_052067.1, read on the forward strand.
CTCTAGAGTACAGCACTAAATCAAATGTACCAATCAATCGATGAATGACATTTACTGTGCAAGTACATGTGTTGAGCACCATAGAAAACATTGGAAGAGCGTACCCAAAATAAAAGACATGGTTTGCCCTCAGGAGACTTACGATTTAATATGGGAGGTAGGTATACATATATAATATATAAATAAGGGGAACAGGATAAAAAACAAGAATACAATGAGTACTAGTGTGAATATGTCAGAATGAAATAATTTTGAATAATAAATGATGGTAAAATTGATCATACATAAAGCAATCCCTAATATAACATTTCTCTTTCGTTGAAATTTTAAAACATATTTATAGTGCTTACTTCAAGATGAAGGTGCAAAGTTGACTTGGCTTTAATATTTTTTCCCCCTCCCTTTGAAGAACATTGAATAGCTTGAATAGTATAATTATAGACCAGGTCTATTTAGTATAGATTGTCAGTTTTGTTCTCTATTGGCATAAGGTGTGTTTAGATTGGATTCATTCACTCATTCATTTAACTGTATTTATTGAGAGCTTACTGTATGCAGAGCACGGTAGTAAGTTCTTTGGAGAGTACAAAACAAGAATAAGCAGACACATTCCCTGCTCACGATGAGCTTACAGTCTGGAGGGATAATAACTGTGGTATTTGTTAAGAGCTTAATATAGGCCAGGCACTACACCAAGCACTGGGGTGGATACAAGCAAATTGGGTTGGACACAGTCCCTGTCCCCAAAGGGGTCAAGATCTTAATCTCCATTTTACAGATGAGGTATCTGAGGTACAGAAAAGTGAATAACTCGCACAAGGTCACACAAAACACAGGTGGTGGAGTGGGAATTAGAACATAGGTCCTTCTGATTCCCAGGTCTGTGCTCCATCCACTAGACCACACCGCTTCTCTAGCAGCTGTTTCATGAAATGGGAGTGCGAAGACAAGTGTTGGAGACACAAGGAGTGATGCATCAGAGCATGGACAGGATGTGAAGATTAAAACTCTAAAAATGTTGCGTTTTCACATGAACTCAAAAAAATGCAAAATATTTTGTTATTGGTACATATTTGATCACTGCTCAAATTTTAATATTAGAGTATACAATTACATGGACAGAAAACACCACTGCCCTCCCTGACTGAAAAACCCAGAACCTTGGCATTATCTTTGATTCATCTCTTTCATTCAAGCCACATACTCAACCTATCACCAAATCCTGTCAGTTCTAGTTTCACATCACTAAAATCCACCATTTCCTCTCCATCCAAAAGGCTAATCCAAATACATAGCATATCCTGCTTTTATTACTGTAACAGCTTTCTTGCTGACTTCCATATTTCATGCCTCTCCCTATTCCAGATCTTATGTCTTTCTGCTGCCCACGTTGTTTTTCTAAAAAAAAAATTCAGTCCATGTTTCTCAGGTCCACAAGAATCTTCAGTGTTTGACTATCCACTTTCACATCAAACAGAAACTCTTTACCATTTAGCTTTACAGCATTCAATCAGCTCGTCCCCTCTTACCTTACTGATTTCCTCCTATTACAACTGTCTGCATACTTTCCTCCTCTAATGCCAATCTACTCACAGTACTTCAAATGCATTGATTTCACTACCATCCCTTGCCCACATTTTCCCTCTGACCAGTACACACAACCACTCTTCCTCAAAACCTTACTAAAATAATCTCTCAGCGTTTAGTACAGTGCTCTGCACACAGTAACTGCTCAATAAATACGATTGAATGAATGAATGAATCTCTCCCTCAAGTGGCTTTCCCTGACTGAGCACTTATTTCCCCTACTCCCTTTCCCCCCCTGTTGCCTGTACATGGCATTTATTAAGCACTTACTATGTGCAAAGCACTGTTCTAAGCGCTGGGGGGATACAAGGTGATCAGTTTGTCCCACATGGGGCTCACAGTCTTCATCCCCATTTTACAGATGAGGGAACTGAGGCCCAGAGAAGTGAAGTGACTTGCCCAAAGTCACACAGCTAACAAGTGGTGGAGCCAGAATTTGAACCCATGACTTCTGACTCCAAAGCCCGTGCTCTTTCCACTGAGCCACACTGCTTCTCCAATAATCACTCCATTCTCAGCTCCACAGGTATTATGTAAATAGACATAGTTAATTTTGATGTCTATCCCTTTCTAGACTGTCATCTTCTTATTGACAGGAAATGAGCCATATTCTCTCAAGCTCGTAGTACAGTGCTCTCACACAGTAAGGGTCAATAAATACCATTGCTTGTAAAATATTGTTCTTTTTGGTTTTGCTACATAGTCCCTTTTTCTCAATTCTCAATTCCCTTCCTAATCATGCTACACTTTCCTGTAATGCTTCTCATCTGCAAAAATTGCATTCTGCATTTAGCATCATGTAGTAGGACAGACTCATTGATAATGAGGTTCATGAACTTCAGTCACCTCAGTCAACCAAAACTATGATCACTGCAAAATCAGCCACACAACAATACTTTTTAAAAGGGAAATAGAATGGTTTTCCTTGTCCTTTTAAATTTCCCACAGTATGGTCTCTTTCAAGGGACACAAATACTTCTCTGGGTATCAGTCTACCATATCTACACCTCCTCAGGGTCACACCTGGAGAGTTTCCAGTACTCTACCAGTCTCAGCTACGAGAGGGAGAGTCAAGCAGAGGCATATCCAGTTTGGGTAGTGGATAGCGAATGGAAGGCAATCTGTTACAAATCAAAAACTCACCTGTGCTGGGCAGCACCAGCATGGTAGAGAGTCAAGAGCGGAGACTCAAGTTTACTGCACAAAAGGAGGTAATGGTAAACCACTTCTGTATTTTTTACCAAGAAAACTCTATGGTTACATTATCAAAACGATTGCAGATGGCGGTGGGGCGTTCTGGGAGAGATGTGTCTATGGCATCGCTATGGGTCGGAGACGACCTATATCTATAAAATAATGACAGGCAGATCTTGCCAAGAGCATTATTGATATTGGTTAGGGTGTCAGTTTGTTTCTCTCAAACAGCAGTGGCCTCTACTGTGAACCTATTCTTTTTAATCTGGATAACAGTCAAAGGTTCTGAGCTCTGTTAACTTTTGGCAAGATTTATAAAGTTACACTGTCTTCTGGAACGATCAGTATGGCTGCAGTTCAAAATTTGTCATGGAGTGTATTTCTAATCATGCTGAACTACTACCTCAAAATGTGTCTCCCTGGCAATCTGGAGACTATATAGAACAGAATTAAAGTAAACAGATAGTACATTTCTCAGCTATGCTCCAATATATAGCTCAGGTTAAGAAATACAAAAAAAGTAAAATAGGAATTGAGAAAGATTAATCACAGGTCACAGATTGTCTGCTTCAGGCTAGGGTAATGTTAACAGCCACTTCAAAGTCTAGAGTATCTATCCATCACCTATCACTGAATTCCCTAGAAGCACATATTTTCCTTGCACCTCATTTGACCAAAGGAAAATGTAGCCACAGGGAAGTGAATTGACTCTATCGGGTAAAACAGAAAATCTGTTGCAGAAGTAGGATTTGAATTTATAGTCCTTACATTGCTAGTCTCTGGAAAGTCACTGACAAACTACATCTCTTTACAGACACTTTCTCACTGAACAGAAATGTACTAACAAAGGATACTTACAAACTTCACACACTTAGAAAGGAAATCACTCTCATTTTATATGGCCTCTGGTAGAGTGTAAGTCTCTATTCATGCTAACCCATCACTTTGCTACGTGCCAGAGCAGCAGGAAGTAGATGCACGTGGTCTGCCTCAGTTCTGCACTTCAAACTCTGCCCATCTCCCAAGGATAGAGCCTAGAGCCCACTCAGGAAGATAGAAAACAGGTGCCTATTTTAATGTTATGTACTCACAGTGTCTTGGTCTGTGATGCTGCCCTCATTAGCAGTGTTAAGGAGGAAGAGAGGCTCCTGTGAGAATGAACCTTCAATGAATCAACCTAGAAATATTCATGGCTGAAAAGAATGATAATGATGATGATGATAATAATAATAATAGTGATATGTTAGGTATTGAGTTTAAAACAAATCCCTCATTTCCTTAATTCCCTTCTATGTCACCCTTGTGCTTGGATTAACATGCTTTATTATTACCCCTACCGCAGTCCCACAGGACTTATGTATATATCTGAAAGTTATTATTCATATTAATTCCTGTCTGCCCCTCTAGACTGTAAGCTTATTGCAGGCAGGGAACATGTCTACCACTTTTGTTATGTTGTACTCTCCCAAGTACTTAGCATAGTGCTCTGCACACAGTAAGTACTAAATAAATTTGATAGATTGATTAATTAATTGAATACAAGGTGAATGGAGAAATGGAATGCTCTGACTATTTTTAAAATACACTACTCTCTCTTTCTCCAAATTCTTCTCTAATTATTTATGGATTGAGATCAAAACTTCAAATTTAGGAGAAAAGATACAATTTTTCTTATTAAGGATTATCAGTTGAATTTAAACCAGGCTATAAGCCACACACTGAGTGATTAATTTACTAATTACCAACTTCAGAAGCAGTAAAACATTTAGGAATAATGACAGACAGGTATTCTGGATTGAATTTAAAAAAAAAGTTCAATGTTTGAAAAAAATCCTCATTTCCAACTTAAAAAAAGGGAGAGTTGGTATTCTCATTTCATAGGCTGAAAGTATCATACTCCTTTGGGTGGTACCTTATCTAATCTGAAGATAACACTTCCAAAACAAATGTTTCATTAGTAAATCTGGTGCTTACTTTTCCAGTCAAAAATCTGAAAACAGAAAAAAATTCTCTACTTTCAGGATAATTTAAATCTGCCAGAACTTAAGAAAGAAAAACAACTTCAGCTTTTTTGATTAGACAGAATTTATTGGAAATGTTTTTCAGTGATAACAAAAGAGGCAAAAAGAGTTGAAAATGGGTATTATGTAACTGGGGGTTAGCAACATTGGTGCAGATTTTTAAATAGAGCATTAACTGGTTCAGATGTATGAAGCATGTATGTGGGATCTCTGGCATCTATAATTAACTGAATCTATTACATATAACTGAAAAAGAAACAGAAAGCCAGAGATGTTGATCAATATCATAGATAAAATCTCTGCTAAAGTATAATTTCATGCGACATTATCGGTAGCAATAGTATTATTATGCCTCCACTGTGTGACAAGCACAGTACTGGGCACTATATAGGAGAGCTGTCAAGACTAATTTTGTGAAATAAAAAACAAAGGCACAGAATATAAATAGGATGAGTCAAAATACAAATACAGACCTGCACCCATCTCTTTTTCTTTCTCTCATGTTTCTAATCTTTTGAAATCCTATCAGTCAGGAGTGCACAAGGTTATTTCACTGCTTGTTGATTAATGCCAGTTTCAAGATCTGTCTCTACAATCTTTCTCATAAGTATAGAAAAAAATCATGCCTATATCTATACCTGAAAGTGATAGACTGCTATGTAAATGCAGGCATTCATTCTACATGAGAACTATAAAAATATTATATTCATTTTGAGCATATAACTTTTTTGTCTTAGCAGATCAGACAGATATCAATAAAAGATAAAGCTACTTTTGAATTCTATTTGTTGCACCATGACCACGCAAGTAGCAGAAGCTACCATTCCAGACTTACTGTTAGGAATTTCCAAAGTAGGCTGAATTCAACCTTAGGCTGAATCACAATGGATCATCATTGGGAGCTGGCTTTTGCAAGGAGTCCTTTATCTGACTCTCTCCCTGCTCCTTCATCCTGTTCCCTTCCTTATTCACTCGGAACTCTAGACAGCTTCTTCCATATGGAACTTACCCAATGTTTTTTGTATTCCTTAAGAAATCAGCACCCTCTAAGCTTGATGTTTTTTGGAAAGTAAATATGTCTGAGACAGCTAAAACAGTATAACAGATCCTCAAATTGGGAAACTGCTCTACCAAAACTATTCATCTTCCTGGAGCATTGCTCAGTCAGTACCTCTCCTCTCCTCACAATGCTCCAGTCGTTCCCTGCATCTCTTGACATCAAACACAAACTCTGCACAATTTGCTTCAAGCTTCCCAACCATCCAGTCCCATCTACTCGCCTGTCTTCTTCTCTGTATTCTCCAATTTGCTAGCAGTGTTCCTCCCAAGCCAACCTTCTATTTGTAAGTCATTCTCAACTCTTTCACCTCCATTATCTGGCTTTTTAAATATTAATCACCATCATCATCATTTTGGTATTTGTTAAACGCTTACTATGTGCCAAGCACTGTTCTAAGCAATGGGGGATATACAAGGTAATCAGGTTGTCCCACAAGGGGCTCATAGCATTAATCCCCATTTTCCAGATGAGGTAACTGAGGCACAGAGAAGTTAAGAGACTTGCCCAAAGTCACACAGCTGTTAAGTGGCAGAGCTTGTATTAGAACCCAAGACCTCTGACTCCCAAGCCTGTGCTCTTTTCACTGAGCCACACTGCTTTGTTAAGTGATTACTATGTGACAGACACTGTACTAAGCATTGGTGTAGATAAAAGATAATAGGGTTGGACACAGTTTCTGTCCCACAGTGTGCTCAAAATACTAATCACTGCTTTTCGTAAATGAGGTACAGAGGCACTAAGTGACTTGCTCAAGGTCACCCAGAAGACAAGTGGCAGCACCAGGATTATAACCCAGGTATTCTGACTCTCAAGCCTGTGCTCTTTCCACTTGGCAACACTGCTTGCTCACACTGTTGCCCTGGTTCAGAACTTGTTCCCTTTCTAGATATGGCAGATCATAGCTTTCCCCACATTCACATCACTTTATAAAATCCCACTTCCCCCAACAGATTTCTCGGTTAATTTCCCAAATTCTTTAGCTTTATTATCCCTTCGGACAACTTTAACACTTAGGTACATATGTGCCCATTTTATTTTATTTATTTTTGACTTCTCTGGTTGTAAGTCCTTTTATGTTTTTGTACCCCATTAGGATTTAGGTTCCTTGTGGACAGGGATGTCATATCACTACTTTCTTTTGTACTTTCCAAGTGCCTAGTAAAGTGCACCATATCAAGTGTGTGGTTAACAAATGCTACTCCTACTCCTCCTACTACTATTAGAATTGCAATATGTGTTGACTTTTTATCATGGTCCTGGAGTAAGTCTTTGGCCTGGATTAGTAGGATATAATGCCAAAGAAATTGATCCCTGTCTATTTAATATTCTTTCTGCAAGTGACTGAGTTAGTTTTCCAGTGCATTTGGGGCAATAAATCATTACCCACTCTTAAAATCCTTTCAAATAATAGCCATTTTTCTACACAGACAAGACCACTGTTGTTACCTTCCCTTAAAAGTATATATACATTGTCTTTACAGACGAGGACACTGTTTTTGCCTCCCTTTTGTCTTGAGCATGATGTAAACATTCCATTTTACTTTGATTTTGGTCATTTTAGAACTTCGTTATTAGGTATACTTTGCTGGTGACACCACCAAACACTCCCTGCCTGTAATACTCCCTTCCTGTAATTTGAACAGAGACAAATATCTTAAATTCATTCTTCAATTGATAAAATTTCATTTTTACAGAGTGACCCTCAAAGAAGAATGCTCATTTTCTCACTAGTGAATTCCTTGAAGAAGAACACTCTTTAATTAACATTCCAAAATTCATTCCTAAACAGAAGTTAAGCAATTGGAGGCTTTAATTTGTTGGTTAATTTGCAGTTGCAACAAATGTTTTTCTTTATACCTGTTGCTCCCAATATATTTTTTTTTGTTCTAAAAGCACATGTTCAAAGAACAGCTCATAGTTAGGAAAGTCTTCCCTTTTGATAATTAAAAATAAGCATTTGAGAAGTGGAAATGCATGGAGTAGCGGCACTGCCACTTCAAGGATGAAATGAAATGGAATTTGACCTAAATATTCTTCTTAGTTTTCATTCATTCATTCATTCAATCGTTATTTATTGCGCCATTACTGTATGCAGGGCATTGTACTAAGCACTTGGGAAGTACAATTCAGCAACAGAGACAATCCCTGTCCACAGCAGACTCGCAGATGAGAAGGGGGAGACAGACATCTAAACAAGTAAACAGGCATCAGTAACATCATTATAAATTGAAAGAATTATACATATATACATCATTAATAAAAATAAATAGAATTATAATTATAAATATATATATATATATATACACACACACACAAGTGGTGGTATGGGGCAGGGAGGGAGGTAGTGCAAAGGGAGTGAGTCAGGGTGATCAGGAGGGGAGGGGGAGCAGAGGAAAGGGGGAGCTTAGTCTGGGAAGGCCTGCTGGAGAACGTGAGCTTTCAGTAGGGCTTTGAAGCGGGGAAGTGTGCTAGTTTGGCAGTTTTGAGTTAGGAGGGCATTCCAGGCCAGAGTAGAACATGGGCCAGGGTTTGATGGTGGGATGGATGAGAATGAGGCATGGTGAGAAGATTGGCAACAGAGGAGTGGTGTGTGTGGGATGGGATGTAGAGGAGAGAAGGGAGATGAAGTAAGAAGGGGCAAGGTGATGGAGAGTTTTGAAACCAATGGTGAGGAGTTTTTGCTTGATATTGAGGATGATAGGCAACCACTGGAGATTTTTGAGGAGCAGGGTGACGTGCCCAGAACGTTTCTGTAGAAAGATAATCTAGGCAGCAGAGTGAAGTATAGACTGAAGCAGGGGGAAACAGTTTTCCCTGCATATCCAGGAGGTACCAAGTACTGCAAACTGTCAAGTGGAGAAGGAAGAAAAGTCTATCTACTTCCCATATTCAGTTCTTCAATTTCAGTTGCCGCTTGAAACTCTGGAGACAGAAAGGAGATAGAGTCCCTTTACATTCGGAAATGTCAATGTGCAGGCACAGTAGGAAAGGTGGAAAGAAAAGTCCTGAGAAAACCAGAGAAGGGCACTCACATATCCTTCCATCCTATTCTCCAGATACAAACCATAGCTAGGAACAAGGGAGCATAGAGGTGGAGGTAAAAAGTGAATTTTAATCAGAGAGGTTGTCCTTACCTAGGTCCCATTTCAAAAGAGAGTTGTGGAAGGAAAAAAAGGGAAAATTTCCAACTGCATTAATCAATCCACCCTTACTGAGCGATGACTGTGTAGACCACTGTACTAAACGTTTGGGAGAGTCAGTGGACACGTGGACACAAGGAGCTTGTAGCTTAGAAGAGAAGGCAGGCATTAAAATAATTACAGATATGTACATGAGTGGTGTAGGGCTGACGATGGGTGAGTATCAAGTGCATAGATAAAGCAGACGGTAGAGGATATGAGGGCTTGGAGGGAGATGTGATTTTAGAGAGGCATTAAACATAGGCAGAGTGTTGGGCTCTGATGGGATGGCATGGCTAGAAATGTGGGGGGATCAATCAGGAGATCCCTCATGGAGATGACATTTGAAGAGAACTTCAAAGGAGGGGAAGAATGTGGCCTGGAAGAACTGAGGGAGGAAGATGTGAGCACTAGGTTGGTGGTAAGAGAGTTGAGTGTGAGAACAGATTCACTTAACTTAGGAAGATCACAGAACATGTGTGGGGAAAGCAGCATGAGAACGAAAGTCTCCAGTTTCTCAAGATCCAGGATGACTACAATATTCTGGCCATGCCAGGATGTCTAGCAGTGGAGATAATTTAAATTTAAATAAATGAATAAATAAATTGAATATATGTATATATATATATGGAGTCTTTTGCCTGACTCCATTCCATACATATATATATATATATAAATTGAATATATGTATATATTCCATATATACATATATATATATATATATACATATATATATATATATATATATATATGTATATATATATATATATATATATATGTATGGAATGGAGTCAGGCAAAAGAAGACTTAATTGGGAAAGACTTCTTGGAGATGTGATTTTCATAAGGGTTTGAATGTGGAGAGAATGATGATTTGTTATATATGGTGGGAAAGGGACTTCAAGGCCAGACGAAGGATGTGAGAAAGGGATGGATGGCAAGATAGGCAATATCAAGGCTTAATAATATCAAGGCACAGTGTGCAGACTCAGATGGAATACGAAAGGTCTGAGGTAAGGTAAGAAGCGATGAGCTAATTGAATACTTTACTGAGCACTTACTAAGCACAGAACAATGTACTAAGCACTTGGGAGAGTACAATGGAGTTGGTAAACGTGTTCCCTGTCTACAGGTTCACACAGTCAGTTCAAGCAATTTCCACATATTTTGTTCAATATCATATTACATTCCAATTAATCTGACAGCCATGACTTGCCCAGAAATTTAAATCAAGGTTCTTCTGATTTCCTCATTCCACAAACACCTCAAAGTAACTGCACTTAGCCCTCGAGAAAGGGATCAAGTTTCTGGGTACTCTCCAGTGGTTTATCTGTCCAAACACATGGAATTCAATCAATATGATAGAAAGTTAGGTCTAGTTATCACTTGCTGAACAAAGGAAATGTTGCTCTGATCCAGAGCCTTTTAAGAGTGTGTGTGTGTGTGTGTGTGTGTGTGTGTGTTTGCAAGTCAGATCATGTATTTGTGAAAATTCTTAAAGACATTATTCCAAAGACAAAAAAAATCACTATAAACATTTAATGAATATGATTCCCCTTTTTGACAATATCCCACATACTGACTTCAAAATGAATCAGATCTAATTTTGAGCTATTTCACGTCTTAAAAAAAATTGATCCTCAGGAGTCCACAACGAAATACACCTGAATATGCTCTGAATATGAAACTTTTTATTAAACACAAGCTGAATCACTTCAGTGCTAATTAAATTAATTCAACACAATTATACATATAAACTCTTAGTAAACACTCAATAGCATATCTGCCTGTGAAACAGACCCCTGAATCAGCTTATCCACTAAGACAGCTTTACCTTGCCACATGAATCACAATGAAATCCATTCTTTACAAATGTTGGTATTATTCCTTGTATAATTTTCAGAAAAAATAAAGAAATAAATAGAGGGCCACTAGTATGCTGTATGTATTCCATTTTACTACATGTATTCTTTAGGGGCTCCAGTTTGGGAATTAAAAACTGGATGTAGCATGTTTATCAACTGAAATTGCATAGCCTCAGCCTGGCCTCCACCTGGGGCTAGGGAACTCTCTTCCTGCCCCCAGAATTCTTTGTGTATTCTGTGATGGGTGTAAAATCATTACTCAACCTTTAAATACCCGCTTCACGTTCAGAAGTGAATGAAACATCCAGTATTTGCAGGATTGCCTCCCTGCACAGTCTTGGCCTCGCTCACTGCGGCCAAGCAAACTACCTTCTTTCTTAACAGCAAGAACCAGAACTATTTCCTGTCCACAGTACTGTGGACACTCCATTCCATGCTGCTTTCTGTGACACCAGTGAAAATGAGAAAACAGCACCTCAGCATGAGGCCTCATAGAACCTCAGGAAAGCTAGTGGCTGCATAGTCATTGCTGTGGACACTGAATCATGAGGAGAAATTCTACTCCTCTAGCCACAGCTCCCTACAGACTTGTTTTTATTTTATTTTATTTTATGCACTGCATATTTGTCCTTGTCCTTTATGTTGTTGTAATGTATCCCCTTGAGAGCCTGTATCTATTTCAGGGGACCTGTATACCCTTTCCCAGCATTTAGTACACTGTTTGGCACACAGTGCTTAACAAATATGATTACTTCCATTCCGTATAGAAGCAATACACAATTAACTGGCTCAGTCTATCCTTCAGCAAAATACAGCACACACTAAAACCCCTTGCACAAACTACACATTGGATCTGAGTCACCTTATCCTCCTGGTCAGTTCCTATTCTGCTTTAGCTATTGCCCAGACAGATTTTTTGATATAGCTAAATTCATTTCCTCTCCTTCACTGATATCAGGAGAAAAAAAAATCCATAAATAAACCTGCCCTTTTTTGGGGGGGGGGTGGGCGGGAAATGTGATGATGGGGAAAGGATTAAGGACAAAACGACTTTGAGAAAAATTCCTTTGACTTTGCTAATATATTACAGTAGAACAAAGTAGAGATCCCAGAGTATCACAAGTCTTATTTTTACTTGCTAACGAATGCATGCAATCATGCATTTCAGTGTAAAATAAATGCCTTCAGTATGTTCAGATTTTAAGAACTAACAGACTGTATTCATCATGTACAGTCTTAGCATTAGATAGTTACTGAACTAGCATTCTGCATTTTAGGCAGAGAGGCTAGCATTTAAAAAAATAATAAGCTCTCTTCTCGGACAAAGTGAAGTGCATAAAAAACCAACAGGCACTGTCAGAGACCTTATTTAGATCTTAGATGATATCACCAAATCAGGACTTTACTGAGAGGAATAAAGAACTATGTTACTGTAAGTGATCACGTGGCTGTAACTGGGGATCAGGGGAAATTAGAAAGGTGCTGAGGTCCTGTGCGACTCCCATATGCCTTAGGTTGCAAACCAATAAGGATTGTGGTGGAAGGGCTGTAGGTATCTTGGTAAGAGAGAGAAATTACTGAGGTTTCTTCAGAGTGTAACTGTGGGGCCATGGTAAGGGTGAAAGAAATCACTTTGAATAGAAGAGGCACTACTGGAAAAGAGAAAGGACTTACACTCAGAGTAGAAAAGTCTTCCATGGAAAATGAGGAATAAATGAAAGTCCAGAGATTCCATGAATCCACAGAGACCACAGACACAAAGTAAAGAAAAGAAATCTGCACAGAATCCTTGAAGGAGGACATGGGCAAAGGGGTACTTTACCTACCTCCATAGTGTCCTGAATCACTTATTAGGGGGAAGAACTCCCAGAGAAGATACTTATGGAAATGAGGGGCAAAAGTAATGCCTTTGGGTGGGATAGAAATGGGGGCCAGGGGCACTTAAGGAAGGCACCAGAGAATAAGAGAAACAGCGTGGTGTAGTGGAAGGAACATGGGCTTAGGAGTCAGAGAATCTGGGCTCTAATCCAGGCTCCACTACTTGTCTGCTGTGTGACCTTGGACAAGTCACTTAATTTCTCTGGGTCTCGGTTACCTCATCTGTAAAATGCTGTTCAACTCGTTCTCCCTCTGAAAGACTGTGAGCCTCATGTGGGACATGGACTGTGTCTAACCTGATTAAATCTTGCATCTACCCCAGGGCTTAATACAGTGCTGGACACATGGTAGTCTTAAATAAAATTAGGAAAAAAAAAACAAAACAGGGGACCGCTCTTCTGCTGCTCAGGAAGGTGCCCTCAAGCTTCCAGAATGGACAGCAAGCAGTGGACACTATGCAGGTAAGTGTAAAAAGGTGCTTGCCACCAACATCAGGATTGTGGGAAGGGTGAAGAGTTTTGTGGATTTATATTACTAGTGAGTGGGTGCTCTGGACACCAGAAAGGTCTCAAAGGGGTAAATGGTAACAAACTAGAGTAGGACTGAATTAAATTGCGTGACTCTAGACATAATAAGAATAGACTAAACTTTCTATTTTTCTAATGGAAACAAGAGAAGCAGCATGGACAGGGACTATGTCCAAACTGTTTAACTTGCAACTAGCCCAGTGCTTAGAACAGAGCTTGACACATAGTAAGCACTTAACAAATAAAATAACAAAAATAATATAATGGCATTTGTTAAGTGCTTACTATGTGCAAAGCACTGTTCTAAGCGCAGGGGAGGATACAAGGTGATCAGGTTGTCCCAGGTGGGGCTCACAGTCTTAATCCCCATTTTACAGATGAGGTAATTGAGGCTCAGAGAAGTGATGTGCCATGCCCAAAGTCACACAGCTGACAAGTGGCAGAGCCAGAATTTGAACCCATGACCCCTGACTCCTGCGCTGCTTCTCTAAATGCAATTATAATAATGATAATAGTAATAATAATGAGTATTTTTCCTAGTTCATTTTAAGATCCATTTGTGAAAGTAGGATCAGCAGAAAAGGAGCCAGCTAATAGTTTTTGGTTCTCCAAAGTCCACCACATTTAAAGATGTGGAAGTCAGAAAGAAATAAAAACACTTTTTTCTCTCAGCACTTTCCTGGCTATTCCTAGTCATGGAACCATATCACTTCTAAGTCAGTCAATCAAATTTGTTAAGTGCTTACTGTATTAAACACTTAGGAGAGTACACCATAACTGGTAGAAGCACTCTCTACCCACAATGACTGTAATGCCTAGAGGGTGAGGCAGACATTAATATAAATTCATTACTGATACATACATAAGTGCTGTAGAGCTGAGAGTGTGTGAATAAAGGCTGCAAATCCAAGGGCAAGGATGATGGAAAAAGGAGTGGGAAAAGAGGAAATAGGGTCAGGAAATTCTGTTGGAGGAGATTTGCTTTTAAAAGAGCTTTGAAGGTGAGGAGAGTGACCATCTGTCAGATATGCATGGGGAGGACTTTCCAGTCCAGATGCAGGATGTAGGTGCTGGGTTGGTGGCGAAATAGATTAGACTGAGGTACAATAGTAGATTGGCATTAGAGAAGTGAAGTGTGTGGATTGGCTTGTAAGTTTGAAATCATTAAGGAAAGGTTGGAGTGGCAAGGTTTTTGAGTACTTTAAAACTGATGGTAAGGATTTCCTAAGTGGCACACACGTTCTTGGGTGTGAATTAAAGGAAATTTCAGAGTGGTGTGAAATTAAGTGCTCCAGGGGCTAATGAAGAGACTAGTAAACTTACTGGCTCTCTCAGATGAATTGCCAGACGATGAGTCACATGACCAATCACTTGATGAAGAGAGCCAGACAAATTATCCTTTATGAAGAGTGGCTACTCTGCAAATTGGAGCCAGCCAGGCCTTTTTGGGTAGGACTTTCAACCAACTCCTGGAGGGCCAATGCTACTCATCCTGCCATGAAGCTGGCAAGGGCACATTAAACGATGATTATTCTTGCTTGTTTCTAAAAAGAATGTATGCCAGTGTGTATTTTTGTTTATTTTAGGCACTGCCTCATTTCTTGTTTCTCATCATCTAAACATCAATACCTTTAGCTAGTATTAAGGACTGAAAATCCTCAGCAATGGCACAGTGACTCACAATTAATGTCACACTATGTGCACATCAGTCATTCAATCAATCACATTTATTGAGCCCTTAGTATATGCAGAGCACTATACAAACCACTTGAGTACAATGCAACAGAATTAGCAGAAATAGTCGCTACCCATAACAGAGAAGCATGTGAAGATAGTCCCTTACATCATTGATGTCCTTGCTAATTGCAAGTCTATTGATATTCCTCGAAACGTAATCAATTTCCCCAAAGCCATGATGATTGTCTTGATTCAGTTGGCCACCCTCTAAACTGTAAGCTCATTATGGTCAGGGACTGTGTCAGTTTGTTGTTGTAACATATTCTCCCAGGTGCTTTGCACACAGTAAACACTCAATAAATACTATTGAATAACCTTTGACAATCTGAGCAAAATCTACATCTCCAGCCCTGATCTCTCTCTCTCTCTCTCTCTCTCTCTCTGCAGTCTTGTATTTCCTTTTGCCTTCAAGAGATCTGTACTTGGATTTCCTCCCATCACCTCAAGCTTAAAATGTCCAAAACAGAACTCCTTAACTTCCCACTCAAACCCATCCTCCCATGATTTTGCCATCACTTTAGATGGCACCACCATCCTTCCTGTCTCACAAGCCCGTAACCATGGTGTTATCCTTGACTCCTCTCTCATTCAACCCACATGTTCAATCCATCAATAAATCCTGTTAGTCCCACCTTCAAAACATCGCTAAGATTTTCCCTTTCCTCTCCATCCAAACTGCTAAAATGTTAAGAAAATCACATCCTATCCCACCTGGATTACTGCATCAGACTCCTTGCTGACCTCCCAACCTCCTGCCTCTCCCCACTCCAGTCCATATCTCACTCTGCTGCCCAGATCATTTTTCTACAAAAACATTCAGGATATGTCACTCTGCTCCTCAAAAAACTCCAGTGGTCACCCATCCAACTGCACATCAAACAAAAACTCTTCACCATTATAATGGAATACGGGATACAGCATGGGTCTGGGAATCAAAAGGTCATGGGTACTAATTACCAGCTATGCCACTTGTCTGATTTGTGGCCTTGGGCAAGTCACTTGACTTCTCTATCCCTCAGTTACCTCATCTGTAAAATGGGGATTAAGATGCGAGCCCCATGTGGGACAGTCACTGTGTCCAGCCTGATTTGCTTGTATCCACCCCAGTGCTTATTACAGTGTCTGACAGTAAGTGCTTAACACATGCCACAATCATTATTTAAAAAACTCAACCACCTTGCCCCCTCCTACCTCACCTTGCTACTCTCCTACAACCTAGCTCATACACTCCTTTATCAATGTTCCTCAATCTCGTCTATCACACTGCTGACCCCTAGCCAGTGTCCATGTCCAACTCTGGTCTAGAATACTCTACCTATTCAAATTCTACAGACAATGACTCTCTGCCCTTTCAAAGCCTTATTGAAGACACACCTCCTCCAAGAGGTCTTCCTTTCCTCTTCTCCCACTCTCTTCTGCATTGCCCTGACTTGCTCCCTTGATTCTTCCCCACTCCCAGCCTCATAACAGTTTTGTACATATCTGTAATTTATTTCTTTGATTGTAATCTCATTGTGGGCAGGGGATGTGTCTGTTTATTGTTGTATCGTACTCCTTGATGCGCTTAGTACAGTAGAGTTCTGCACAAAGTATTCATTCATTCATTCAATGGTATTTATTGAGCATTTATGGTGTGCACAGCACTGTACTAAGCGCTTGGGAAGTACAAATCGGCAACATATAGAGATGGTCCCTACCCAACAATAGGCTCACAGTCTAGAAGGGGGAGACAGACAACAAAGCAAAACAAGTAGACAGGTATCAATACTATCAGAATAAATAGAATTATAGCTAATATACACATTATTAATAAAATAAATATAGTAAATATGTACAAATTGAATACGGTAATAAATATTTAGAAAGATATACAAGTGCTGGAGGGAGGGAAAGGGGGTAGGGCGGGTAGGCAATGGGGAGGGGAGAAGGAGGAGGTGAGGAAAAAGGGGGGGCTCAGTCTGGGAAGGCCTCCTGGAGGAGGTGAGCTCTCAGTAGGGCTTTGAAGGGAGAAAGAGAGCTAGTTTGGTGGATGTGTGGAGGGAGGGCATTCCAGGCCAGAGGAAGGACGTGGGCCAGAGGTGGACGGCAGGACAGGCGAGAATGAGGCACAGTGAGGACGTTAGTGGCAGAAGAGCGGAGTGTGCGGGCTGGGCTGTAGAATGAGCGAAGGGAGGTAGGAGGGGGGTGAGTTGATGGAGAGCCTTGAAGCCGAGAATGAGGAGTTTTTGGTTGATTCAAAGGTTGCAGTAAGCACTCAATAAATGATTGATTGAATAAATAAACGAATGTGCTGCCTTACTAGCAGAATTCGGACATAGTATCAACTCCTGTATTGACAATGAACTAGTAAAACTTGGTATAGCATTACATCCTGACGATGATGATGAGTGGAGTATTTTGGTAAGAGCTTACTATGTGCTATGCAATGTACTAAGTACTGGCATGGATTCAAGCAAATTTGGCTGAACACAGTCCCTGTTTGACATGGGCCTCACAGTATTAATTTCCATTTCCCATATGTAGTAACTGAGGCCCAAAGAAGTGAAGTGATTTTCCCAAAGTCACACAGCATACAGGTGGTAGAGCCAGGCCTGTGCTCTATGCACTAGGTCACAACAATGACTATTTGTTGGGTGTAGGGTTTTCCAGGTACATCCCTATACATAACTCTGTTTTTCCTGAGGCTTATTTTTAGCACATAGCTCAATGTAAAAGATCAGTAGCAACATGCCTCCACAAAAATTAGAACATTGGAAAAGCAGTAGACGTAGATGTGCTTGCTACTCTGGCTGCAGTTGCAGGCCCCAAATTGTACCTATCCCACATCTCTGGACTCAGACTCATCTCTCATTCAACCCTCATATTCAATTTGTCACAAAATTCTGTGGACTCTACCTTCACAAAACCTGGGATCTGTTCTTTTCTTTCCATCCAAGTACCATGCCAATCCAAACACTTATTTCCCACCTTGACCACTGCATTAGCCTCCTCACTGTCTCTCCCCTTTCCAGTCTTCGTTCTGCTGCATGGATAACTTTTCTAAGAAACTTTCAGCACTTGTACCCCACTCCTCAAAAACCTCCAATGGTTGCCCACAATCACCTACATGTCAAATAAAAATTCCTTACCATCGACTTTTAGACCCTCAATCATCTATCTTCCTCTTACCTTACTTCACCTCCCTTATCTCCTAAAGACTCAGCCCACACACTTTGCTCCTCTAATGTCATCCTACTCAAGTACCTTCATCTATCTCATTGCCAACCTCTGCCCATGTCCACCTTCTGGCTTGGAACTCTAACCCCCTTCATATTATTCATACCAACCCTCTGCCCACCTTCAAAACCCCACTAAAGTCACATATCCTCTAAGCCCTCATTTCCACTACCTACCTTCTCCTCTGTATAGCCTGTGCACTTAGATCTGTACCTAAGACTTTGAAATTTGTATCTGTTACCCTTAAGCACTCGAGATGAACGCACCCTCAGCCCCACAGCACTGTACATATTTCTTCCACTTCCTCTGTCTGTAATTTATTTCAGTGACTATCCTTCCCTTAGACTGTAAGCTCCTTGTAGGCAGGGATCATATGTAAATGCTTAGTACAGTGCTTTGCACACAGTAAGCACTCAATAAATATGATTGAATGAATGAATGTAACAACTCTGTTGCATTGTACTATCCATCATGGAGAAGCTTACCTTCATCCTTGACCTGTTCCTGACTCAGTCACCGCTCCTCCTCTCAATCACTGAAATCTGCCTCTCCCCAGTTGATGTGGTCTCCCCTGTTGTTCTATCTAGAGAGGGTGTCATTTTCCCCCACTCCCCCAGACTCACTGGGAAAGGGGGAGGTCCTGATTTCCTTATCATGCTCCAATGTCTCTTTCACATCATTTCACCTTCCCCATCCCCTTTTCCCCTTCCTTTAAAGCCGACATCATCCACATCTACCACCCACTCCAGATTCTAGTAATGGTCACCTACCACCCCCAAAATTTTTAACCATTTTGATCCCTTCTCAATTTCTTCTCTCTTTCTCCATCTCTACTTTGATCCTTGGGGACCTCAGTGTCCACGTAGATCTTCCTGATGATCCTTCTGCTCCCCACTTTCTATCACCTCCTCAACTCCACTGGTCTCCTGCTCCATCCCAACTCACCCACTCACCACAATCAATCTCATCATCTCTAGCCAATGTACAATCTCTATCCTCACCAACTCTGGTATTCCCTCTAATCTGATCACAACCTCCTCACCTGCCTTTTCTCCCACACAACTTCCCATAAATTAATACTTTTCCCCTACAGAGATCACCAATCTTTCAACCCTATTCATTTCTCAGGTCATCATATCCCTTTTAGGCTCCATACCCAATCTACATTCCCTTGAAGAACAAATTGACACTCTCAACACCGCCTTCTCTACTGAACTCACCTCACGTGCTCCCCTATCCCTCTGCTGAACTTATACCACTAACACATAGCCCTGGATAGTCTCCACTGTCTACCTCCTTCACCTTGCGCATGAGTTGCAGAATGCTACTGGCAGAAATCTAAATATAAAGCTGACCTCATGTGCTTTAATTCTGTCCTCTCCTCTGTTTGGCAAACTTATTTCTCTATCCTTATTGACAGCCATGCCCATTTCCCTCACCAGTTGTTCCAGCCATTTAATTCCTTCCTCAAACCCCCTGTACCCTTTCTCCCCCATCATTTGCCCCTAATAATGTGGCTACATACTTCACTGAGAAAATCAAAACTATCAGGCGTGATCTCCCTAAAGTCTCTCTTGCCCTCCTCCTTCTGCCCCTTATTCCACTCTCCGATCTTTCCCAGTAGTATCTCAAGAGGAGGCCTCATGCCTTCTCTCAAAATCCAACCCCTCCACCTTCAAATCCAATCCTATCCCTTCCTACCTTATCTAAACACTTGTCCCCTCCTTTCTTTCCTCCCTAAATGACATCTTCAACTGTTCGTTCTCCAGTGGCTCCTTTCCCACTGCTTTCAAACATGCCCATGTTGCCCTGCCCTAAAAATAACACTTTCTTGTACCCATGTCTCCCTCCAGTTATCGCTCCATCTGTCTCCTACCATTCCTCTTCAAACTTCTTGAGCAAGTTGTCTATACCAACTGTCTCAAGTTCCTCATCTTCAATTCTTTCCTTGACCCCTTCCAACCTAGCTTTTGTCCCCTTCACTTCACATAAACTGCTGACTCAAATGTCACAAATGATTTCCTTTTTGCCAAATCATATAACCACTACTCCATCTTAATCCTCGTCAACCTCTCAGCCCTCTTTGACACTGTTGACCAGCTCCTTCTCCCGGAAACATTAACCAACTCAGTTTCAAAGACACTGTCCTCTCCTGGCTCTCCTCTTATCACTTTGGCTGCCATTCTCAGTCTCTTTCACAAGTTCCTTCTCTGCCTCCCACCCCTTAACTGTGGGTGTCCCTTAAGGTTCAGTTCTGGGCCCCCTTCTGTTGCCATCTACACCCACTCACTTCACTCCATCGTACTTATTGAGCACTTACTGTGTGCAAATCACTGTACTAAAAGCTTACAGCACTGTACTAAGCTTAATGGTATTTGTTAATCACTTACTCTGTGCCAAGCACTCTTCTAAGCACTGGGAGAGGAGGTCAAGGTTATCAGGTCCCAGGTGGGGCTCACAGTCTTAATCCCCATTTTACAGATGAGGTAACTGAGGCACAGAGAAGTGACGTGCCCAAAGTCACACAGCTGACAAGTGATGGAGTTGGGATTAGAACCCATATAATAATAATGGCATTTATTAAGTGCTTACAATATGCAAAGCACTGTTCTAAGGGCTGTGACCTCTGACTCCCAAGCCTGGGCTCTTTCCACTAAGCCACTCTGCTTCTCTCACTCACATGGTTTCAACTACCATGTCTATTGTGTATAATTCCCAAATCTACATCTGCAGCCTTGATCTCTCTCCCATTGTCCAGTCTCGAATTTCAAACTGCCTTCAAGACATCTCTATGTGGTTGTACTCCCGTCACCTCAAACATAACATGTCTAAAACAGAACTTCCCACTCAAACCTTCTCCTTCCCCAATTTTCCCATTACTGTAAATGGCACCACCATCCTTTCGGTCTCACAGCCCATAACCTTGGCATTATCCCTGGCTCTTCACTCTCCTTCAATCTACATATTCAATCCTCCACTAAATTCTGTTGGTTCAATATTCACAACATCACTAAAATCTGCCCTTTCCTCTCCATTCAAATTGCTATCACATTAATTGAATCACTTATCCTATCCTGCTTTGATCACTATTTTGCCCTCCTTGTTGACTTTCCAACGTCCTGTCTTTCCCCCCTCCAGTCCATACTTCACTCTACTGCCCAGATCATTTTCTACAAAAATGTTTAGGCTATGTTTTCCAACTTTTCAAGAACCTCCAGTTAATACCCATCCAGCTCTGTATCAAATAGAAACTCTTTACCTTCGGCTTTAAAGCACTCAATCACCTTGCCCCAGCTACTTAACAAATACTCTTCTACTACAACTCAGCCCACACACTTCATCCCTTTAATGCCCACCCATACACTGTACCTAGATCTTGTCTATCTCACCACGGACTTTTTGCCCACATCCTGCCTCTGGCCTGAAGCGTGCTCCTTCATCATATCCAATAGACAATAACTCTCCCATCCTTGAAAGCCTTACCTGACTTAGTCTTCTTTTCCTTTTCTTGCAATCCCTTCTGCATTGCCCTGACTTGTCTTCTATATTCATTCCCCATGCCACCCCCTCAGCATTTATGTACACATCTGTAATTTATTTGTATTAATGTCTGTCTCCTTCTCTAGACTGTACATTCATTGTGGGCAGGGAATATGTCTGTTATATTGTTATATTGTACTCTTTCAAGTGCTCAGTACAGTATACTGCATATAGTAAGTGCTCAATAAATAAGACTGCCTTACTTTCTGACTACTGTCCAAGTACTTAATACAGAGCTTTGCACATAGTAAGTCCTCAATAAATGGTGCTTAGCACATCGTAAGGGTTTAACAAATATCACAGTTACCATCCCCCAATGGAGTGTAAAAATTGTTTAAGGGCAGGGATTCTGTCTGCCAATTCACTTATACTTTACTGCATTGTATTGTTTTTAGGGAAACAGCATTGCCTAATGGAAAGAGCAAGGGCCTGAGAATCAGAGGACCTGAGTTCTAACCTCAGCTCTTTCACTCGCCTGCTGTGTGACAATGGGAAGATCACTTAACTTCTCTGTGCCTCAGTTCTCTCATCTGCACAATGGGGGTTAAATACCTGTACTACCTATAATGTGAGCCCCATGTAAGATCTGATTATTTTGTATCTATCCCAGTTCTTAGTACAGTTCTTGACACATAGTAAGTGCTAAACAAATACCACAATTATTAACTGCTACATAGGCACTCAATCATTGATTTATGGATTGAAAGGTACACAACCATTTACTTTGCTATAAAATGACACCCAAGAAAATGAAGGCTTTTACTCAACTTGCGTAGTCCAGATTGCACCAAAAATAACTATTGGTCTACTAACTGCCTGCTTTGATTATTTCTCTAAAGCCAGATCTTCTAAGGGGGTAATCTGCCTCTTGAATGCTCTGCCTTTCCCATCCTCTGATTGGTCTCCTGAACTAGTGATGTGCCCCTATTTGAAGACAGAGAAGACATGTTCACATGAGCAACAGACCCAGAAAGGCTGGAAAATCAATAACTTTTCCATAAGGTCAGGTAGGAGCGGAGAGATGGAGAGTGGAAGATGCTGTTCATTCTCTTGGTGTCCAGAGCCCCATGCCAGGGACTTGGTGGAGAGGAGGCGATGAGGGAACCAGTCCCACTCAGAAGAGGGGATTCTAATCCCAGCTCTGTCACTTCTCTGCTGTGTGACCTTGGACAAGTCACTTAACTTCTCAGTGACACAGTTACCTAATCTGTAAAATGGGGATTAATATAGTGTGCTCTGTGTGGGATGCGGATTATGTCCAACCTAATTAGCGTGTACTTACCTCCTCTCAGTACAATGCCTGGCACATAGTAAGTGCTTAACAAATGCCATAATAAAATAAAAACTACAGCAGTGCTTTTGGTGGAAATTAATATCTCCAAACTGTAGGTTTCCTGTGGGCAACTCTATCAACTCTAGTGTATTGTACTTTACCATTTGCTTAATATGGTCAACTGTATACCGTAAGCACTCAATAAATATCATAGTTTCACTCATTGAAATGGTCAGTGAAAGCCCCATGCAAGTGACCTAGGCACTGCATGTATAGAAAACAGGCATTCCATATGGATATTCATCCATTCAATCATATTTATTGAGTGCTTACTGTGTGCAGAGCACTGTACTAAATTCTTGGGAAGTATAAACTGGCAACATATAGAGATGGTTTCTACCCAACAATGGGCTCACAGTCTAGAAGGGGCAGACAGACAACAAATCAAGTAGACAGGCATCAATTGCATCAAAATAGATAAATAAAATTATATAAATATACACATCACTAATAAAATGAATAGAATAATAAATATGTACAAATATACATAAGTGCTACAGGGCAAGGAAGGGGGTAGATCAGAGGTAGGGAGTAGGGGAGATGGTGAGGGGAGGAGGAGCAGAGGAAAATGGGGGCTCAGTCTGGGAAGGCCTCCTGGAGGAGGTGAACTTTCAGTAGGGCTTTGAAGGGGGGAAGTGAACTAGTTTGGAGAATGTGAGGAGGGAGGGCATTCCAGGCCAGAGGTAGGATGTGGACCAGGGGTTGATGGTGGGACAGATGTGAACGAGGCACATTGAGGAGGTTAGCGGCAGAAGAGCAGAGTATGTGGGCTGGGCTGTAGAAGGAGAAAAGGGAGGTGAGGTAGGAGGGGGCAAGGTGATGGAGAGCCTTGAAGCCAATAGTGAGGAGTTTTTGCTTCATATGAAGGTTGATAGGCAACTACTGGAGATTTTTTTGGAAGGGGGTGACATGCCCAGAGTGTTTCTGTAGAAAGATAATCTGGACAGCAGAGTGAAGTATAGACTGAAGTGGGGAGAAACAGGAGATCAAAGTTGCTAAGGCTAAACAGATGGTACGGCAATGTTAGCAATAACCAAAGTTTTTTTTACCCCTCACTAAAGAAGCTGTAGGATTCCCTACAAACTGCCATTGCATCACTGAAAAAGACAGATGGCCAGCCCTTGTCAGAGGCAGGGAAAGAATCCTGCAAAGATTACAGGAGGTCTGCCATATTACAGAATTCTGAATTCTCACAATTTTCATCATTGATGATAAGGTCCTAAGGAAACAGAGAACCAGCCAAAATGTAAAAATGATAAAACATTGCCTTCAGTATCCCCTTCTAGCTTGTAAGTTCACTGTAGGCAGAGAACATGCCTCCCAACTCTATTTTATTATAGTGTACTCTCCCAAATACTTCATACAGTGCTCTGAACACAGCTTTCAATAAATACCATTTATTGATTCAGCCAAATTTGTAAGAATATTTTTTCTATTATTGAATATTGATTATCTCTGCACTTTGAAAAACACAAACAGGATCATTCATTTAAATGTTCAACTAAATTGTGAAACTCATTGTAATGCAGTTCTGGTTTTGCTCTACAATCCTCTATGACAGCTTATTTGCTCCATCGCATAGGCAAAGACAGAGACGGCACTTCTAACAGCAAAAGCTCTTTGTTATACTAGAGTTGATTGAAAGCTAAAGCACATCCCAAATCCCCTAACTGTAAAGCTTCTCTAACCACATTGAATCTGGGGCACCCAGAGAGTTAGACTTGTTTCTATGAAAAGGTAACATTGGTAGAATAAAAATAGCACCAAAAACAGTACTCTTCTCAATGGTTACAAATAGCAACAAACAAATTTCAGGTAGAGTAAGGCCATTATGGGAAATAAACACAAAGGGTTTACAAACTTCAGATAATGATAGCATAACTATGTGTGAAAATAGACGATTCAGTTTAAATAGATTTTATTTGCCATTTAACACTTACAGGTTTAACTCTCAGAAACCGACCTGAAATTTAAACTGTCCTTTGCCACTTCAACCTCGGACTGAAGTGGAAAATGAATACTCTGAACCCCTTAATCAGGGCCAGAACTGTAGGTGTGCCATGTTTTTTCCTTCTATAGGCACAAATATAATTTATTTTTGGCATATTCTGTTCCCTTCTGTCCTGTTGCTAACACAGGGCTTCCTGGTGAACAGCTGCTTTTACGTTAAGGAAAATATTACTTTTAAGAGAATTACCAATGAACTCCTATTAGAGCAAAGGCATAGAAGGGGTGCTCCTTTTAAAGCATGAGAAGAAGAAGTGGGCAAAAAATGAAGATAGAAGGTTAAGAAGGGAATGTAGGTATGCTAATGCCATGAAAACGTAATGCTTGTAACGATTAATTAATTAATTCATTCATTCAATCGTATTTATTGAGCATTGACTGTGTGCAGAGCACTGTACCAAGCACTTGGGAAGTACAAGTTGGCAACATATAGAGATGGTCCCTACCCAACAACAGTCTAGAAGGGGGAGACAGAAAACAAAACAAAACATGTGGACAGGTGTCAAGTCATCAAAATAAATAGAAGTAAAGCTAGATGCACATAATTAACAAAATAGAATAGTAAATATGTACAAGTAAAATAAATAGAGTTATAAATCTGTGCAAACACATATACAGATGCTGTGCGGAGGGGAAGGAGGTAGGGCGGGGGGAATGGGAAGGGGGAGAGGAAAGAGGGGGCTCAGTATGGGAAGGACTCCTGGAGGAGGTGAGCTCTTTGAAGGGAGGAAGAGAGCTAGCTTGGTGGATGTGCAGAGGGAGGGCATTCCAGGCCAGGGGGAGGACATGGGCCGGGTGTGGATGGCGGGACAGGTGAGAACGAGGCACAGTGAGGAGATTAGCGGCAGAGGAGTGGAAGGTGCGGGCTGGGCTGTAGAAGGAGAGAAGGGAGGTGAGGTAGGAGGGGGCGAGGTGATGGATAGCCTTGAACCTGAGAGTGAGGAGTTCTTGCCTGATGCATACATTGACTGGTAGCCACTGGAGATTTTTGAGGAGGGGAGTAACATGCCCAGAGCGTTTCTGCACAAAGATGATCCGGGCAGCTGCATGAAGTACAGACTGAAGTGGGGAGAGACAGGAGGATGGGCAATCAGAGAGGAGGCTGATACAATAATTCAGTCGGGACAGGATGAGAGATGGAACCGGCAGGGTAGCGGTTTGGATTGAGAGGAAAGGGAGGATCTTGGGAAAGGGCGGATTAATGCAGTAATGAGCTCAGCACCACAAAATGTTAAAAATTAATTTTCAACTGAGGAGTTTTCACTTTCTGAAATGCCACACTTTCTCAAATTATCACTGTCCAACTCTGCACAGGATAAGTATATTTAAAGATTTCCTATGCAAAATATCATTTTTTGCCTAAATCTGCTAAGGGTAACACAACATTCAGTGTCAACCTAATGTTGGCACAGGAAAGACAAGACTAACAATTGGGAGACATTTATCCCTAATACCCCTAGAGGCCCGTTTTGAGTCGATCCTGGCACTTCATCCCGATTACAATCTACAGTTCGGAATTTTATGCTACCCCAAGCTATGTCCCATAAGTCTACTTCCACGCTAAGAGACTTTAAAACAGTACACTGGTGGTGAATAGAAGTTGAAGTTCAGAACCATCACCAAGGAGTTTAAAAACTAGATAAGTTTCCTCACCTTCCTTAAGACACAGTTACAGGAATCAAAGTACAGTGTGCATCCACATGAACACATACATACGGGTAAGAATACAATTGTGTATGAGTGTAGGTGACGGTGTATAAACATAAAGCAAGGCTGTATGCCATGAATGCTGACTAAAGAATGGAAACAAAACAAAACTCTATACATACAGTAATGCTACTGGTCCTTTGGTATTTGTCCAGTAATGAACAGTAATTTTTGCAATTACATTTCAAAAACAAGAAGGAAATGGTTCCTTGGGTGGTACTTTTGTTTTGATTCTTTATTTAAAAAAGGCTGATGGCTACCGCTTATTCCCTCACCTCCAAAGGGTTCCCAACTCAACCCTTACTAAAGGATGCTAGAATTTGGAGAAGAGCAAAATAATGGCATGTCCAATCTCCAGGAAACTCATTTATTCTTATATTTTCTACTTTTTCCAGTGCTCTGTATGGTACTTTCCACAAAGTAGACATTCAATAGACACTACTGAATAAGATTCATTAACCCTCCTGAAATTCCACCTCTTCTAATTCTTTAAACCTCATATTGTATCATCTTTATAGCCACCTTAACCATTCATGCATTTGCATTTGTCTACAGCAATAATTCACAAATATAAATTCCATTTTTTCACTCGCTGCCTGTTTTGTTGTTTTTCTCCCTCTATTTTCGGCTATTGACATCTCTCTCTCTCTCTCTCTCATTCTGTCCTTCCTCTATTAGATTATAAACTCCTAAAAGCAAGGACTATGTCTTTTGCATCCTGTTATACTCATCTAACAATGAGCACAGTGCTCTACACATAATAGGTGCCTGTTTGATTGACTGAGCTTTTCCTTTGGCACCAAAATGGGAAGCTCTTATCACCCATTCCCAACATCTGGGAAATAACAATAATAATAATAATAATGATAATAATAATAATAATAATAATAATAATAGTATTCGTTAAGCACTTACTATGTGCCAAGCACTGTTCTAAGCTCTGGGGTAGATATAAGGTAATCAGGTTGTACCATATGGGGCTCACAGTCTTAATCCCCATTTGACAGATGAGGTAACTGAGGCACAGAGAAGCTAAGTGACTTGCCTGAAGTCACACAGCTGAGAAGTGGCAGAGTCGGGATTACAACAACAAATACCATCATCACCATCATTTCACTTCCCCCATCCCTTTCTTTTCCTTCCTGTGAATAGAGAAGCAGCGTGGGTCAGTGGAAAGAGCCCGGGCTTTGGAGTCAGAGGTCATGGGTTCAAATCCCAGCTCAGCCACTTGTCACCTGTGTGACTTTGGGCAAGTCACTTAACTTCTCTGGGTCTCAGTTACCTCATCTGTAAAATGGGGATGAAGAATGTGAGCCCCACGTGGGACAACCTGATCACCTGGTAACCTCCCCAGTGCTTAGAACAGTGCTTTGCACATAGTAAGCACTTAATAAATGCCATTAAAAAGTCAACTGCCTCTGCAGATTCTAGTAACTGCATTCTACCACCCCGACAGGTCCCACTTACAACTTCTTTAACCATTTTGATCCCTTTCTCACATTCCTTCTCTCTTTATCCATGCCCACATTGATCTTTAGGGACTTCAATAATCCACATAGATATTCCTGATGACCCTCCTCCTGCTGACCATCTTCAATTACTCCTCAACTCTGCTGACTTCCTACTCCATCTCACCACACCCACTCATCAATTTGGACACACACGTAATCTCATCATCTCTAACCACTGCACATCTCTACCCTTACCAGCTCTGAAATCCCTCAATCCACTACCACCTCTTAACTTGCTTCCTGTCCCACAAGCCTCCTTTCCATAGGTCTGTATTATTCCCCCACAGAGACCTGTGATCTTTTGACCCTATCCAATTTTCTCAACTCTTCATGCCCCATTTAGCTTTCAGACCCAAACTACCTTCCCTTGATGACCAAAGTGATGCTCTCGACACCACCCTCTCTACTGAACTCAACTAACCAGCTCCCCTATCCCTTGGTTGATCTCGTACCACTAACCCAAAGCACTGGATCACCTGCACAGCCCACATCCCTCGTTCTTGTGCATGAGCCACAGAGTGCTGCTGGCGAAAAATCTAAATATCAGGCCGACTTCATCCACTTCAAGTTTATCCTTGCATGCTTTAACTCTGCCTTATCCTCTGCCCAGCAAAATGATTTCTCTGCCCTTATTAACACCCATGGCCATTGCCTTGCCAGTTGTTCCTGACATTTAACTCCCTCCTCAGGCCCCCTGTCCCCATGCCTCTACCATCCCTTGACCCCAGTGACCTGGCCACCTATTTTATTAAGAAAATTGACACTACAGATGTGAGCTCCCTAAAATTTCCCCTGCCCCTTCTAGGTCCTTCCCCCTTCCAGCCCCCCATTCAACTCTACCATCCTTCCTAGCAGTAGCTCTAGAAGAGAGCTCCTGCCTCCTCACAAAATCCACCCCCTCCACCTGCACATAATAATAATAATGATGGCATTTGTTAAGTGCTTACTATGTGCAAAACACTGTTCTAAGCACTGTGGGGAATACAAGGTGATCAGGTTGTCCAACGTGGGGCTCACAGTCTTAATCCTCATTTTACAGATGAGGTAACTGAGTCTCAGAGAAGTTAAGTGACTTGCCCAAGGTTACACAGCAGACATGTGGTGGAGCTGGGATTAGAACCCATGACCTCTGACTCCCAAGCCCGGGCTCTTTCCACTGAGCCACGCTGCTTCTCAACCTCATCCAACCCCATTCCATCACATATCATGAAAATATGTTCCCCCTCCCTTCTTCCATCCCTAATAGCCAAATCCAATGGCCTCTGCTCCATCCTAATCTTCCTCGACCTCTCAGCTGCCTTCAACACTGTCGACCACTCCTTCTCTGGGAAACATCATCCAACCTTGGCTTCACTTACCCTGTCCTTTCCTTGTCCTTTGCTTATCTCTCTGGCTGCTCATTCTCAGTCTCCTTCATGGGCTGCTCCTCTGCCTCCCACCTCCTGACTGTGGGAATCCCTCAAGGTTACGTTCTGGGTCTCCTTCTATTTTCCATTTATACCCACTTCCTTGGAGAACTCGTTTGCTCCCATGTCCTCAACTATCCCCTTTATGCAGATGATACCCAAATCTACATCACCAGCCCTGATCTCCCTCCTTCTCTGCAGTTTCACATTTCCTCTTGCATTCAAGATATCTCTACTTGGATGTCCTCCCATCACCTCAAGCTTTACATGTCCAAAACAGAGCTCCTTATCTTCCCACCCAAAACCTGTCCTCACCATGACTTTTCCATAACTGTAAATGGCACCACCATCCTTTCTGTCTCACAAGCCCATAACCTTGGGGTTATCCTTAACTCCTCTCTTTCATTCAACCCACATATTCAATCCATCACTATATCATGTCAGTCCCACCTTCACAGCATGACTAAAATCTGCACATTCCTCTCCATCCAAACTGCAATCATGTTAATTCTGTCACCTATCCTATCCCTCTTGGATTACTGCATCAGCCCCCTTGCTGACCTGCCAGCCTCCTGTCTCTCCCCACTCCAGTCCATATTTCACTCTGCTGCTTGGATTATTTTTCTTCTAAAATGTTCAGAGAATGTCTCCCCTCTCCTCATACAACTACACTGGTTGCCCATCCACTTCCATATCAAACAAAAACTACTCACCATTGTCTTTAAGGCACCAATTACCTTGTCTTCTCCTACCTCATCTTGCTACTCTTCTACTACAACCCAGCCCACACACATTGCTCCTCTAATGCTTTTTCTTTGTGCCTTGATCTCATCTATATCTCCACTGAGCCCTCACCCACATCCTGTCTTTAACCTGGAATACCCTTTCCTGAAAACCGACAATTATTCTTCCCCCTTAAAAGCATTACTGAAGGCACGTCTCCTCCATGAGGTCTTCCCTGACGAAGTCCCCCTTACTTTTCTTCTACTCCCTTCTGTGTCACCTTGACATGCTCCCTTTGTTCTTCCCTCCTCCCATTCCCATAACATTTATGTATTATCTGTACTCTATTTATTTGTATTGATGTCTGTTCCCTCTAGACTGTAAACTTGTTGTGGGCAGGGAATGTGTCTGTTCATTTTTGTGGTGTACTTTCCCAAGTGTTTACTACAGTGCTTTGTACATGGTAAGTGCTCAATAAATATGATTGAATGAATCAATGAACCCAGGTCTTCTGACTCCCAAGTCCATCCTCTTTCTACCATGAGGCTTCTCAAGCATTTGGGAGAGTATAATACAACAGAGTTGGTAGACACATTCCCTGTCCAAAATGAGATCATGATTAAGAGGAGACACAGACATTCTTTTTTTAAATGGCATTTATTAAGCACTTACTATGTGCAAAGCACTGTTCTAAGCACTGGGGAGGTTACAAGGTGATCAGGTTGTCCCACGAGGGGGCTCACAATCTTAATCCCCATTTTACAGATGAGTTAACTGAGGCACAGATAAATTAAGGGACTTGCCCAAAGTGACACAGCTGACAATTGGCGGAGCCGAGATTTGAACCCATGACCTCTGACTCCAAGGCCCGTGCTCTTTCTACTGAGCCACGCTGATTCTCTAAAGCTTAAGAATATTCCTAAGAATAAATACTGTGTTCATTAAATAAACAATGAATTAAAAATGGAAAAGTAAGAGTTCTACTTTGGGGAGTTTATGGGACCTCATTTAAACATATCATTAAGTTTCACATGTCTACTTACAGACTGAAAGGGTTGGCTCTGAAATTGATCTTTTTAACTATTAGCTGTGCCTCATATTAAACAAAATACATGCATTTTCCCCTAGAAGAGCACAAAATGTGAATAAGAACTAGTAAATCCATTATCTTTACATCCAATAAAACAGCTATTATATGGGCAGGGACATATCTACCAGTTCTGTTATACTGGTTACTCTCCCAGGGGCTTAGTGATAATAATGATGATGATGATGATGATGATAATAATAATAATAATAATAACAATAACAATAATAATAATAATTGTGGTATGTGTTAAGTGCTTACTACGTACCAGGCACTTTACTAACTACTGGAGTGGATACAAGAAAATTGGGTTGGGCACAATCCCTATCCTACATGGGGCTTCCAGTCTCAATCCCCATTTTACAGACTGACGTAACTGAGACAAAGAGCAGTGAAATGACTTGCCCAAGGTCACACAACAGACAAGTGGCAGAGCTGGGATTAGAACCCACAACCTTCTGGCTCCCAGGCCTGTACTCTACCCACTATGCCATGCTGTGTTCTTCATATTGTAAGCACTCAGTAAATATGACTGATGGATGATTGACCTGACATAGAAAACTGTAATCACAAAGGACAAGAGAAGTGCTTTAAAAATGAAGATGTAACAATGCTGACAAAGTCACTGTCTTGGACAATTGGGATACAGCAGCAAAAGTCACATCTAGGGGAATCCCTGAAATCTCTTTATGTTACTTCCCTCAATCAATTAATCAAGCAGGTTGGTAGAGGAGGAAATTATCAAGTAGGGTTCCTCTCTATAACTCTGAGCCACATCTGAGTCATGGAATTGGGTGGCAGGAAGGAAGTGGCAGTGCAGGGAGGCTCATCACTAAAAATGTCTTAAACAAGTGTAACAGCATCTGATACCTTCTTGGCCTCAAGCAGGGTAGAGACAAGCTAAAATCCACACTAATTATAAAAGTGTACAGCTAACCACTTTTTCTCTACTTCTCTTTCACGCTCTCTCTCTCTCTCTCTCTCTCACTCACACACACACACACACACACACACACACAGAGTCAAAGAAGAGAACAAGTAGCAGGAAATCAAAATCAGTTAGTTGATCATATATCAGCCAGTTGATCATATTTACTGAGTGCTTACTGTGTGCAGAGCATTGTACTAAATGCTTGGGAGGGTACAGCATAATAACAGATGCATTCCTGTCTACAATGAACTTACAGTATAGAGGGGGAGGAAGACATTAAATAAATAAATTACAGATATGTACATAATGTGGTGTGGCTGAGAGTGGGGGATGAATAAAGGGAACAAGTCAGGGTGACATAGAAGGGAGTGGGAGAAGAATAAAGGTGGGCTTAGTCAGGAAAGGCCTCTAGAAGGAGGCTTTGAGATGGGGAGGAGAATAATTGTCTGTTGGATATAATAATAATAATGATGGTATTTCTTAAGTGCTTACTATGTGTCTAGCACGGTTCTAAGAGTTGGAGTATATACAAGCTAATCGGGTTTGACACAATCTCTGTCCCATATGGGGCTCAGTCTTAATCCCCATTTTACAGATGAGGTAATCAAGGCACAGACAAGGTAAGTGACTTGCCCAAGGTCACATAGTAGACAAGTGGTGGAGCTAGGATTAGAATCCAGGTCCTTCTGTCTTCCAGATCCATTCTCTATCCACTGGCCCATGCTGCTTCCTATGGGAAGGGATGAGGAGGGAAGGTGTTCCAGGCTGGAGGCAGGATATGGGCAAGAGGTTGATGGCGAGATAAATGATATCAAGGTAAAGTGAGAAGGTACCATTAGAGGACTGAATTATGCAGTCTGGGTTGTAGTAGGAAAGTAAAAAGGTGAGGTAAAAGGAGAGTAAATAGGAGGGGGCAAGGTGATTGACTGCTTTAAAGCCTGTAGGAAGCAGTTTCTGTTTGATGCAGAGATGGATTGCTAATCATTAGAAGTTCTTGAGAAGTGGGAAAAATACCCTGAATGTTTTTGTAGAAAAATGATCCAAAACACTGAGTGAAGTATGGACTGGAGTGGGAAGAGACAGGAGGCAGGGAGGTCAGCAAGAAGACTGATAAAGTCATCAAGGTGGGATAGGATAAGTGTTTGGATTAATGTGATAGCAGTATGGATGGGGAGGAAAGGGTGGATTTTAGTGATGTTAATGTGAAACCAATAGGATATAGTGATGGATTGAATATTTGGGTTGAATCAGAGAGAGGAGTCAAGGAAAACACCAAGGTTATGGGCTTATGAGACAGAAAGGATGTTGGTGATGTTTATAGTAATGGGAAAATCATAGGGAGAACAGAGTTTGGGTGGGAAGTTTGAGAAGTTCTGTTTTAGAGATGTTAAGTTTGAGGTGACAGAAAAACATCCAAGTAGAGATGTTTTGAAGGCAGGAGGAAATGAGTGCTGCAGAGAGGTAGAGAGATCAGGGTCAGAGATGTAGGTCTGGGAATCACCCGCAGAGAGGTGGTAGGTGAAGCCACATGAAGAATAGGTCTCCAAGGGAGTGTGTGTAGATGGAGAATAAAAAGGGTCCCAGAACTGAACCTTCAAAAAGAAAGACACAGCTTTGTATCTAATAGGTTACACAAGAAAATCACTCAAAACGAGGTCAAACGGGAGAGGCCATAGTCCCTATTCTGTAGAAACAGTGATCCAGGAAGCAGTGTGTCCTAATGGAAAGAGTGCCGGCCTGAGATTCAGAGGACTAGGGTTCCCGGCTCCGCTACTTGTCTGTTATGGGACCTTCTCAGCGTTTCAGTTCCCTCATCTGCAAAATGGCAATTTCTTTTTTAATGGTATTTGTTAAGTGATTATTATGTGCCAGTCACTGAACTAAGCACTAGGGTAAAACAAGCTAATCATTTTAGACACAGTCCATGTCACTCATGGGGCTCACAAGCTTAATTTCCATTTTACAAATGAGGGAACTGAGGCTCAGAGAATTCAAGTGACTTGCCTAGGGCCACACAGCAGACAAGTGGTGGAGTCAGTATTATAACCCAGGTCCCTCAGACTCTCAGGCCCATGCTCTATCCACTAGGTCTTGCTACTTCTCAGGATTTAGTACCTGTTCTCTCTCCTACTTAGACGTGAGCCCCATGTTGGACCTGATTATGTGTTATCGATTCCAGCCCTGAGTAAAGTGCTTGGCATATAATAAATGCTTAACAAGTAGTAGTAGTAGTAGTAGTAGTAGTAGTAGTACCACATCGCTGAAACCCAGTGCCCTAATACATAATGCTTACACAGACCTGAATTTACACTAGACCACATATGAAATTTAAACACCCTTTCTGTGAAGAGTAAATAACATATAGCTACTAATAAAATAGTGATTGTTAACAATGGGAATAATAAGTTGTAAAATTACACTCGAGTGCTGGCATTCTCTTCACATAAAGTTATTATTTCTCACCCAACACTAGTTAAAACATTTGAGATACTCCCTATCTTTGAGTAATTTGTAAACCTATGAACATGATTTAAGAAATGAGAAATCACATGTCCGTTTAAAAATGTCAGGCTCAGTGGTATTGAGTGCTTTGTATTTCAAGTTTAATTTGCAGTGAGCAATGCAGGGTACTTCTGAGTGTTCAAAATTCTATCTGCCCTCTAGCTAAGTTTTCTTCTGTGGAAATGAGATCTTGACCACTGGGCTGATGGATATACACATACCTGACTTGTTCAATTCTAATTTAATTCTTGAAATACATTGCCTTTATGACTTTAATTTTTTGACATGAAATAGTCTAACTTTGCCTCTGATGCTGTTGCAGAGCAGCAATAATAACCTCTTGGTGAACAAAAAAAGCAGTAAAGAAGCAGCTTTAAACAAACTGGCAAAAAACAATTTTCACAGTAGCAGAAAAAATAAGAATTCCAACTGTCATAACTTGAAATAATGGCAGATTCTTGTATGCAGATACCTAGGGATTTTAATGAATTTTTAAAAATCATAAACATAAATATCTTATGGTTTGAGGTGCTTTTTGTTTTCAGCTAGAGAAGATACATTTCAAATCAGAACACCGGAACAGAAGTTAGGAAAAAGAGACGTTACAATTAATTCCCACCACAGCTTTAATCTTAGCCCTTTGTTATGGATACTTTCAATATTCTTCAGTGACTTCATTTTATTCATTCATTCAATCATATTTATTGAATGCTTGTTAGCAAGTGGGAATAATCTTACTTGCTATATCCCAGAGATTTTGTAAAATTTTAAAATAATATATGCAAACTATAAATTCTTCAAAAGTAAAAAATAGTATAATACAAGGTAAAAGTATTATTTTCCTTTGCTGTTAATCTTATTACTTACTTTGGAAGAGGAAACAAAATTCATTCATTTATTCTATTTGTTTCCCCTAATTTCTACTTCTATTTCCACTCTGGGATTTTTGTGAGTCAAGGATGGTGTACAATAGACTTATAAAACTAAATATATTCTTCTTCTGCATATTTTTTTATTGTAAGATTTTCAAAATTCACAATAGGTCATCTCCCTTCTTCAACTTGTCTTCCCTCCAAGATTTCATGCTCCATAATTCAATTTATTGTTCCACAAGCTGCCACTGAAAATTACGTATTTTCTTTTCTCTATTCTAAAATACTGAATAAGCTTTTAAAGCACACATAAATCAAAGGAAATAGTGATGGGCACCAATAACCATATGCTACTTTTAATTCCCCTATAAAGCATAGGAATATTTAGCTAAGTCACGAGGTAGACTTTGGGTTTGGATTTCTATTTGGAATTCCTTGAGCTTAGTACAAGTGAATTTTGGATTCGGTTTAAAAAAGTTAGGTTTATAAAAGTAGACTGAATTTCTTACAGTTTAGCTTTATCCATTTTGTCCCCTCCACCTAAATATACCAGGCATTTTTCACGCAATAGAGATTTGGGATTTAAACACATTCCTGAGAGCTATATGGAAACACTATTAAGTATTCTGGCTTAATCCCAATCTAGTTCCAGATTGAAAAGCACCAGACAAACAGGAGGTTCTAGCAGATTCCTGGAACCACAGTATGTGGAAGAGTTTCTCACACATGACACATAAATTTGTTTTAGACATAGATAATAATAAAAATAATAACAACAGCGGTATTCATTAAGCACTTACTCTGTGCCAGTTTCAGTACAAAGCACTGGGGTAGATGATACAAGATAGTCAGGTTGAACACAGTTCATATCCCACATGTAGGCAAATGGTGGAGCCTTATGACTTCCCAGGCCTATGTTCTATATTCATGCAACTCTCCATGCCTTAGGAGAATCATTTTTTTTCCTTCAAATTTTTAGCTCTCTCGTTACAAAGGAACAAACCTGAGAAAACAAAACAGATACCCAGCTATTTGGAAGGTGGTAAGAGGAAATACCTCTCTCAGGATCACACCTGGAGAGTTCCCAGTACTCTACCAGTCTCGGCTACAGGAAGGAGAGTCAAGCAGAGGCATATCCATTCCAATCCCTAGTTTGGCCAGAGGCTAGCAAGTGGAAGGCAATCTGCTACAAGTCAAAATTTACCTGTCCTGGGCAGCAGCACCATGGGAGAGAGTTGAAGGCAGAGACTCAAGTTTATAGCACTTCTGCATTATTACCAAGAAAAATCTATGGATACACTACCAGAACAAATGCAGATGGACAGTGGTTCTACTCCTGGCTTGGCTCTGTGATTTTGAGCAACTCAACTTTTCTGTGGGTCAGTTACCTCATCTTTAAATGGAGGATTCAGACTGTAAAAAAAAATAAAAATAAAAATAATAATAATACTAATAATAACATTCATTAAGTGCTTACTATGTGCAAAGCACTGTTCTAAGCACTGGGAAGGTTACAAGGTGATCAGGTTGTCCCACGGGGAGCTCACAATCTTAATCCCCATTTTACAGATGAGGTAACTGAGGCACAGAGAAGCTAAGTGACTTGCCCAAAGTTACACAGCTGACAACTGGCGGAGCCGGGATTTGAACCCATGAACCCTGACTCCAAAGCCCATGCTCTTCCCACTGAGCCACACTGCTTCCCCAAATACCATATAGGACATACACTGTGTCCAACCTGATTAATTTACTGAGTGTTTACTGTGTGCAAAGCACTGTACTATGTGCCTGGGAAGGTGCCATACAACTTGAAGTTTCCAGGAGTGTGAAAATCTTTCTACCTTGCTGAAAGAAAAATTGGGCATCTCTACTTGGATATCCCGACAACATCTCAAACTTAACATGTCCAAAATAGAACTCCTTATATTCCAACCCAAATACTTTCCTTCCACTGACTTTCCTGCCACTGTAGACAGCACCACCATCCTTCTTGTCTAACTAGCCCATTCCTTTGGAATTATCCTTGACTCATCTCTCTCATTCAAACATATTCAGATGGTAACAAATCTTGTCAGTTCAACTTCATGGCATCGCTAAAATCCTCCCTTACCTTTCCATCCAAACTGCTACTATGTTAATTCAAACATTTATCATATCCCTCCTTGACTTGTTGCTGTCCTTCATCTCTCCTGTCTCTTCTCACTCTAGTCCATATTTCAGTCTGCTGCTGAGATCATTTTTCTCCAAAAAAGTTCAGTCCATGTTTCCCCACTCCTCAAGAGCCTCTAATGTGCTTACCTTCCAAACTCCTACCTCTCCACACTCCAGTCCATACTTCACTCCACTGCCTTGATCATCTTTCTAAAGAAACGTTCAGGACATGTCATATACCTCCTCAGAAATCTCCAGTGGTTGCCTGTCCACCTCCGTTTCAAACAAAAACTTATCACCATTGGCTTTAAAGCACTACATCACCTTGTCCCCTTCTACCCCATCTCACTTTTCTCCTTCTACAACCCAACCTACATACTCTGCTCCTCTAGTGGTAACCTTCTCCCTTTGCCCCGATCTTTCCTGTCACCGCCAACCCCTAGACTATGTCCTGCCTCTGGCCTGGAATGCCCTCCCTCCTCAAATCTGCCAGACAATTACACCCCCCCAACATTTCAAAGCCTTATTGAAGGTGCATCTTCTTCAAGAGGTCTTCCCAGACTTCCTCACCTCACACTCCCTTCTGCATCACTCTGACTGGCTCCCTTTGCTCTTCCACCCTGCCTGCCCCACAGCCCCACAGCACTTATGTATATATCTGCACTTTTTTTACTTGCATTGATGTCTGTCTCCCTTGCTCTAGGCTGTGAGCTCATTGTGGGCGGGGATTGTCATTATTTATTGTTGTAGTGTACTTTCCCAAGCATTTAGTACACACAGTAAGCACTTAAAAACACAAGTGAATGAATGAATTCATCACTGCATCAGACAGAAACATTACTACAGATTTAAGCTCTTAATTACCTTGCCCCTCCTATGCTAATCAATCAATCAATCAATCGTATTTATTGAGCGCTTACTGTGTGCAGAGCACTGTACTAAGCACTTGGAAAGTACAAGTCGGCAACATATAGAGACAGTCCCTACCCAACAGTGGGCTCACAGTCTAAAAGGGGGAGACAGAGAACAAAACCAAACATACTAACAAAATAAAATAAATGGAATAGATATGTACAAGTAAAATAAATAAATAAATAGAGTAATATATTATATTAATATATTACATATAGTACATAATAAATATGTACAAACATATATACATATATACAGGTGCTGTGGGGAAGGGAAGGAGGTAAGATGGGGGGATGGAGAGGAGGACGAGGGGGGAGAGGAAGGAAGGGGCTCAGTCTGGGAAGGTCTCCTGGAGGAGGTGAGCTCTCAGTAGGGCCTTGAAGGGAGGAAGAGAGCTAGCTTGGCGGATGGGCAGAGGGAGGGCATTCCAGGCCCGGGGGATGATGTGACGCTAACTCCTGGATTTCCTATTACAAACCAGCCCCCACACTACACTCCTCGTATAATAATAATTATTACATTATTTGTTAAGTACTTACTATCTGCCAAGCAGTGTTCTAAGCACTGGTAATCAGGTTGTCCCTCATGGGGCTCACAGCCCTAATCTCCATTTTACAGATGGAGTAACTGAGGCACAGAGAAGTTAAGTGACTTGCCCAAGGTCAGTGACTTGCACAAAGTCAACCTACTCACAGTTCTTAGATCTCATCTATCTTGCCTCTCATTCACATTGTTTCTATGGCCTGGAACTCTCTCATTCATTCATTCAATCATATTTATTGATTGCTTACTGTGTGCAGAGCGCTGTACTAAGTGCTTGGGAAATACAAGTTGGCAACATATAGAAGTGGTCCCTACCCAGCAACGGGCTAATAGTCTAAAAGGGGGAGACAGACAACAAAACTAAACATGTAGACAGGTGTCAAAATCATCAGAATAAATAGAATTATGGTTATATGCACATCATTAACAAAATTAATGGAATAATAAATATGTACAAGTAATATAGAGTAATGAATCTGTATATATATATATATATATATATATATATATATATATATATATATATACGTACAAGTGCTGTGGGAAGGGGAAGGAGGCAGGGTAGGGGGATGGGGAGGAGGAGAGAAAAAAGGAGGCTCAGTCTGGGAAGGCCTCCTGGAGGAGTTGAGCTCTCAGTAGGGCTTTGAAGGGAGGAAGAGAGCTAGTTTGGCAGATGTGTGGAGGGAGGGCATTCCAGGCCAGGGGAAGGATGTGGGCCGGGGGTCAATGGCGGGACAAATGAGAACGAAGCACAGTGAGGAGGTTAGCAGCAGAGGAGCGGAGGGTGTGGGCTGCGTTGTAAAAGGAGAGAAGGCAGGTGAGGTAGGAGGGGACGAGATGATGGAGAGCCTTGAAGCCGAGAGTGAGGAGTTTTTGCTTGATTCATACATTGACAGGCAACCACTGGAGATTTTGAGGAGGGGAGTGACATGCCCAGAACATTTCTTCATGTCCAACAGACAATCCCACTCCCCACCTTCAAAGATTTACTGAAGGCACATATCCTCCAACAGGCCTTGCCTGACTAGGTCCTCATTTCCTTTTCTTCCATTCCTGTCTACACCACCCTTTCACTTGGATTTGCTTCATTCATTCATTCAATTGTATTTATTGAGCACTTACTGTGTGCAGAGCACTGTACTAAGCACTTGGGAAGTACAAGTTGGCAACATATAGAGACAGTCCCTACCTAACAGTGGGCTCACAGTCTAGAAGGGGGAGACAGAGAACAAAACATATTAACAAAATAAAATAAATAGAATGAATATGTACAAGTAAAATACATAAATGAATAGAGTAATAATAGCTCATTAAAAGTACCACATTCTCAGAGCAAATCAAAACACTCTAGTTGCAAGTTAAATGGAGAGAGTCAAGAAACTGACAAATGAAAATGGAAACTCTTGCTGTCCAAAATCACATACAACCCTAGGCTCAAGATCTGACCAGGGTGGGAAAACTAGGATAAGATGTAATATAGTTATTTAGATATGAACTCACACGTTTCAAGTGATATTAGACTGAATACTATATATTATTTCAAGAAAAAATGTCATTTGTGCCCACTCAACTTACTTTTAAGCCATAGACTGACCCATGTGACATATGTTGCTTAATGTTGAAA
This sequence comes from Tachyglossus aculeatus, assembly GCF_015852505.1. NCBI lineage: Eukaryota > Metazoa > Chordata > Mammalia > Monotremata > Tachyglossidae > Tachyglossus > Tachyglossus aculeatus. The sequence continues at coordinate 119,369,175 of NC_052067.1, forward strand.
TAAAAAAGTTATAAGAAAGTTGTTGGATTTGTGCAATTCTCTCTTTCATTCATATGCTGATTCTGCTATTATTTCCTTTAGACATTAGCCAACCATATAATTAATAACTGCATAAATCCCATGAATTGCACAAGCAGCTGTATTAATGTTTCGAAGTGGTGGCACCTGCAAATACAGCTTGATCTAAACACACATGCATCTACAGATGAGTCTGCTGACACATTACTACATATTCATGAATGGAATGCTTTGTTAAACTTGCACGAAAATGAAGATGAACTGCAGAGAAAGAAAACCAATGAATTCAAAGGCTTTCTTGATTGCCGTCTTTAAAATGCCAAGAACCTAAGCTACCCTTTCTTATCTTCCATTACAGGCATGTGACACTTAAGGGGGTCTTTCTTATTGTACTATAATTCAGCGATTGTTCCAGTTCTGTGCACCGTGTCTTGCTTCCAAAGGGCAGCATGAGATATGTAATTCTGGTAATGAACAGCTGCATAATTGAACGGTTGAAGGGCACTGCATTTTTTGTGTTCCTTTTGCAGCCAAAAAATTCTAAGTCTATATAGGAATACAATCTTTTGACTACTTTATTTCAGATGATATATTTTGAGATGTGGCCATGTTCTAGGAAGTGAATTTTATCAGCAGACATATCAGAGCAAACTTTCCTCTCCTTTTACTCCAAAGAGCAACAACACTGAACTATAATGAGCTATTTTTTTTCCAGCCATGCACACTCAGTGTTTTATTCGCCAGAGTTGTTTTAAACCTAGCACTGTCCTTTTCCAAAACATGATAGACTCAATCACTGAACTATCAAAGGCATTTCCCCCACAACATCCTTCTCACACAAGGCCAATCTTCTAAACATTAAAAAGGTCCAGGCAGTGAGGCTCTTCAAGATGAAGGCTGCATGCTGATTAATCAGTTGCCTTTTTATCCCATCCTGGCAAGTAGTCCCTGTTTGTAAATTAAAGGTTTACCCTGGATTTCCTGTAAACTAAGGCACATAAGGCTGATTTGGACAGAATTCACAGAGCAACAGAGTTCCCTGCTGTTAAATCCACACAGATGTGCTATGTGTCTTGTCATAAATATCCCTTCAGGTGTGCTGTAGCGCATGCTGAAACTGAGAATCTGAAACAAATGTCATTCTGGGCTGATAAAACAGATATAGCTATCCTAAAGTCACTATTTTTAAAACCTCTTCTGCTTTCCACTGTATCAGTCTTACTGTTCGTGAAAAGACCCTGGTGCAATTTGAGATGATATGGATTTTAGACTATTTTAAGGCATGTCACAAGGCAAAAAAGCAAGTCTATCTTGAAGGAAAAAAAAAACCCATAAATTGAAAAGACATACTTTTTTAATGGGTTAGTGTACTTGGTCACTCACTTGTCAGGCGGCTAACAGCTAATGGGAAAAAAATGTGACAGACCAAAGAGACTAGAAATTGTCTGCAAACTGGCAAGCCCTGTGGTTCACTGATGACCCAAATTACTTTCAGGCAGTTTGGCACATCTCCATTTGTCACACTTGCAAGCCTGAGCCAAACATACCCAATTAATATGGAACCTTTTCTCTTTCTCAAAGCAGGAACTATACTGCAGGCATCTACAGTTTGGGCTACTTCAGGCCCTGCTCTGAATGTTACAAGCAGAATTTCAGAAGAATTGTGATTCAAATAATTATGCATAAAGAATTCATAACCTTATAGTTCACATTATCTTTCCTTGTCATCATTCACCTCTAGTATCCTTAGTGCTTTGTATACAGTCACCAAGATATTTATTCTTAACAATGTTTTTTCACACAGGCTAAATTTTCCCTGCTGTACATTATGCAAACTGCCACAGCCCATGTTCTGTGGGTAAATAGATAAATATATTAGAAAATGTGGTGGCTGAAATATCCATTCAGGGTAAAAGTGTAAAACTTTTTTTCCTAGTTTTGAAAGCAAGGTGAGAAGGCTTATTTTGTGAGTAGCAAACTTTCATGAATCAATATCAGTTTTTGACACTATTATATAAATCCATCCATCATAATGTAGCAATAACCGCTATACCCTTCACTATAACCCAATATTGGTTTATGCTATCTGAGTTACTCGTGGAGTAGTCAAGAGGATCAATTTTATAGAGCAGCTATAAAGAAAGATTTTTGTGGAATCAGAAACATTCTCTTGGGAGCTTGCACTATCCCCAAACAAAAATCATTATGTTCAGAAAATGCAAATAAAAAAAGAATAATCATAATAACACTAAAGATAAATGAAGTAAAAAAAATAGCATGAAGAATAACGGACTCATGATCACTAAGAAACCAAAAGTTAAGCCAAATCTTTAATTTGGGGCATAATCCATGATACAGCTGTGTAATATGATCTATGAAAATACGGATTTTCCATAAGTTAGACTGACGCATTTTAGACTAATATGGGATACATTGTGATCCACTTTGGAATCCCAAGAAAAATAATATGAAATTCCTTTTCATGCAACATCATTTATTGCAAACTTCATTCAATAATTTGGTACTCCATTAAAGTAATTCAAACAAATCACATCACAAAATTAAACAGGGAAGCAACATGGTATAGTGTATAGAGCACAGGCCTAGGTGTCAAATTCTAATACCAGCTCTCGCACTTGTTTGTTGTGTGACCTTAGGCAAGTCACTTCACTTCTCTGTGCCTCAGTTACCTCATCTGTAAAATGGGAATAAGACTCTGAGCCTTATGCCAGACAAGCTCCCTTCCTCCCTTCAAAGCCCTACTGAGAGTTCACCTCCTCCAGGAGGCCTTCCCAGACTGAGCCCTCTCGTTCCTCTCCCCCTCCCCACCACCACCGCCTTACCTCCTTCCCCTCCCCAGAGCACCTGTTTATATGTATATATGTTAGTACATAAATATTTATTACTCTATTTATTTTATTTGTACATATTTATTCTATTTATTTTATTTTGTTAATATGTTTTGTTGTCTGTCTCCCCCTTCTAGACTGTGAGCCTGCTGTTGGGTAGGGACCATCTCTATATGTTGCCAACTTGTAGTTCCCAAGCGCTACAGTACAGTGCTCTGCACACAGTAAGTGCTCAAGAAACACGGTTGAATAAGGACTGTGTCCAACCTGATTTTATTGTATCTACCCCAGTGCTTAGGACAGTGCCTAGCACATAGTAAGTGCATAACAAATACCATAATTATTATTATTATTACTACTAAATAGGGTAATTATTGCAATAATTACAATATGATGATTAGTCTTTCTAGAAAAGTGCAGAAGTAGAATCTTACTCTGTTGACCATAGTGATTTATCAATTTTAGTGAACATTATTTTTGGCCTCATACGAAGCAGTGTAGTCTTTTGGTAAGACTGTTAGATGAGGACTTGAGTAACATGGGTTCTAATCCTAACTTCTACAATTTTATGCTGTGTGATCTTGTGTAAATCATTTCATTCTCTGTGTCTCAATTTCCTTCTCTGCAGAATACCTGTTCTCCCTCCTTTTTAGACTGTGAGTCCCATGTGGAACAGTGATTGTGGATGATCTGATAATCTGCATGTGTCATCTCAAGGCTCTGTTCTTGATTCCTTCAATTCTCAATTCAAACTTACTCACATGGGAAGGTCATCTAATCCCAGCTTCAGTAATCACCTTCATGCAAACAAACTCTCAAATTAATGCTGCTAATACTATCATCTCTCTCCACTTCTGCATCTTGGGGTGCTTTTTTGTTGCCTCTAGGACAGCTCTACATGATGTTCCTCTGGTGCCTCAAGTTCATATTTCCTATACTGGACTCATCATCATCACCATTCAACTGCATAGTGCACTGGGAAAGGTAAAAAAAAAAATCGGATCAGACTGAGTCCCACATGGGATTCACAGTCTTTGGGGGAGTAAGAACAGGGATCTGTATCTTCATTATACAGATGAGTATATGAGGCACAGAGAACATTAATTATTTGACTAAAGTCATAGAAGCGGCAAGTGGTGTCCTTCCTTTCACTCCAGCAAACCATCTTCATATTATGATTGTCTCCTCTGCTTTTCATGTACACTATTTCTAGGACTCTTTCTCTCCATTCTAATGACCATCACACTTATAATATCCCAGTTTGACTACTTCATAACTCTCATCACTGATAATCCCAGCCCCCAGCCTTACTCCTCTCTAGTCCCTCTTCTCTCTCTGGTCCATACTTCGGTACCAAGAAGTTAACTCAACTTTATGGACAATATTGATCATTTTAGACATGGCTTTAATAATGATGGTATTTGTCAAGCACTGTTCTAAGCGCTGGAGGTGATACAAGGTGATCAGGTTGTCCCACGTGGGGCTCACAGACTTAATCCCCATTTTACAGATGAAGGAACTGAGGCACAGAGAAGTTAAGTGACTTGCTCAAAGCCACACAGCTGACAAGTGGCAGAGCCAGGATTAGAATCCATGATCTCTGACTTCTAAACCCAGGCTCTATCCATTGAGCCATGCTGCTTCTCCTACAAAGTGATTATCCCACTGTCAACTCTACTAAGGCTTGATTTTGGCATAAAGGACATTACACTTAGTAAGTACTTCCAAAATACCTAAGAAAGTGCTAATTATGGGCCAAGTACTATACTGAGTGCTGGGGTAGATACAAGATAATCAAGTTGGAAACAATCCATGCCCCACATGGGGAACAGTCTTAAACTTCATTTTACAAATGAGGTTAACTGAAGCCCAGAAAAATTAAGGAACTTAACCAAGGTAAGCAGACAAGTAGTGGATTCAGGATTAAAACCCATAACCTTTGACTCTCAGACCTCTGCTCTTTCCACTAGGCCGTGCTATGTCTGTAGAATAATTTCTCTATATTTCTGTCCTAAAAAAAATCTTCATTATTTTCCTTTTTTCTTCCATGGGTGTCCGACTGATCCTGTGGACAAAGAAAGAAACAGCCACCTGTTTTTTCTTTTCTTTTCTTTTAATTGTATTTGTAAGAACTTACTATGTGTCAAGCACTGGAGTAGATAGAAGTTAATGAAGGTTGGGCAGAGTCCCTACCCCACAGTGGTGCTCACAGTAGGAAGAAGAACCAGACTGCATGAGGCTTGAAGATTTCTGACACACTTACTCTCCTTTCCACACAAACAGACATTATGCTGCACAGTAGAGAAGCCACTGGTATATAATTAAAAAGAAGCAGCATGTTTTAGTGGAAACTGCATGAGCCCGGGGTCTAATCTTTGCTCCACCATTTACCTGCTGTATGACCTTGAGCAAGTCATTTAACTTCTCTCCCACTCTTCATTTATGCTAATATCTGTCTCCCTCCATTCATTCATTCTATCGTATTTATTGCGTGCTTACTGTGTGCAGAGCACTGTACTTGGGAAGTACAAGTCGGCAACATATAGAGATGGTCCCTACTCAACAACGGGCTCACAGTCTAAAAACGGCCTCAATACCTGTTCTCCCTCATACATAGACAGTGATCTCGATGTAGGACCTGATGATATTGTATCTACCCCAGAGCATAATTCATTCAATCATATTTATTGAGCGCTTACTGTGTGCAGAGCACTGTATTAAGCACTTGGGAAGTACAGGTTGGCAACATATAGAGACGGTCCCTACTTTACAACAGGCTCACAGTCTAGAAGTGGGAGACAGACAACAAAACATGTAGACCAGTGTCAAAGTCATCAGAACAAATAGAATTAAAGCTATATGCACATCATTAACAAAATAAATAAAATAATAAATATGTACAAGTAAAATAGAGTAATAAATCTGTGCAAATATATATATACAAGTGATGTGGGGAGGGGAAGGAGGTAGGGTGGGGGTGATGTGTAGGAGGAGAGGAAAAAGGGAAAGGAGAGGAATAATGCAGTGCTTGGCACATAGTGCTTAACAAATACCACCTGTATTATTTTTAATATTATCATTATTACTATTGTCCCATAATATTAATTTCTTACAATGCCCCAGTTCTGGGGACTCAGCAGAATTCTCAGTCTCTTCTGAATACCACACTACCAGAGAGGGAAAGAGATCTAGTTTTGGAGTGCAGGTCACCTCCCTAACCTTCTAACCCACGTAAAAATGTTTATCCCCTTGATCTTAGTCTGTAGTTTGTTGGTCCAGCTTTTGATTCAGATTTTCTTAGAACAAACCTCCAAATCAGAAAGAAATTCCATGCATCTCTTAGACAATGAGCCCTTAATCTCAATCAATGGTATTCTCCATCTACAACTATTCCCTTGGAGAAGTCATTCACAGAGATCTCATTCACACCCATGGCTTCAACTACTAGTCCTATGACGATTATTCCCAAATATACATCTCCAGCCCTGATCTTTCTCTATAGTCTCGTATTTCATCCTGCCTTCAGTACATCTCTACTTGGGTGCCCTGCCAACATCTCAAATTCCAACAGAACTCTTTAAAAAGACTAAAACAGAACTCTTCATATTCCAACCCAAACCCTGTCCACTCCAATTTCTCCATCGGGAAGTAAGTTAGGAAGGGACGAAGTAATTGAGTGCTTTAAAGCCTATGATAAGGAGTTTCTGTTTGATGAGGAGATGGATTTTGGTTACATATAGTTTGAGGTGTCAGTACTATTTCCAGGTAGAGATACCCTGAAGGCAGGAAGAAATGTGAAATTTGGGGGAAGAAGAGAGGACAGGTGTAGTGATGCAGATTTAAGAATCATCTATGCACATTGGGATTAAAGGTATTCTCTTCTGACAGCAACTAAGAGTCCATGATTTGAATTCTATTAGTCTGAGTTATTTGAGCCAAGGGAAAAGAAAAAAGATCACTTTTAATTTTGACTATTCCTTGACATTCAATGTTCAAATTATGGAGAGCAAGGTTAAGTGTTTTAACTTCATGTATAATGAGATGATTACTATGCTCTGTATATATTTAAAACAGAATTCAATATAATTTTTTGTAACTACTGATGGTATTTTCTGAGTATCATTCAACTGTGGAATGCATAATTTTCTTTTGTGACTCACATAGATAAACAGTCAGGATCTGAAAATATGCATAGACTATTCCAAATCATACAAAATTACATTCAGACAATTGTTCTGATGGTGGAGATAACCTGTAGAATTGTTTCAAAAAATGATTTAGGATTTTTTTTTCAAATTTATATTCTTACAATCAAAATGAAAACAACATTTTAAAATACTGGAGAACATTAAAAACTGCACAGTTATAGAATGAATGCTTATTTGTGGGGACAACTTAGCAGGAGAAGAACAGTTAAAAAAAGTTTTATCAATGAATCCTATTAAGATTTACTCACTATTTTTAAAAAATCAGATAGCCCTTTCAATCAGGATTTCTAAATCAGATGTTATTAAGGCATTATCTTGGACAGGTGCATCACTTCATTCTGAACCCCAAATTGTTACTTCAGGTTCAGTGATCAGACAATGTTTTTTTTTAGAGAGAGAGAGAGAGAGAGAGAGAGAGAGAGAGAGAGAGAGAGAGAGAGAGAGAAAGAGAGAGAAACATTTCTTTCATGGCTCTTTTTTCTTCACATTTTCAGTTTGAAAAGAAAGGTCCAAGACCATCTCCTACAGAAAATTGTGTAATAAAATACTCTGCCATGTATACCTGCTGGGATTGAAAAGTGAGGGCTCGGATGATTCATTACACTTGTCTGCTTAAAGGAAATTGCTTGAAAGGTCACCAGAGGGAAAAAAAAATGTCGCCAGAAACCAAAAATGTGATGGATAAACAGTAAAGAAAAAGACATCTGAAGGACAATAGAAGGTCTACACTTAGTAAAAAGAACAAGAAAATCTACTTCTTTCCTAAAGCCCCCATTAGAGGGAGGAAGACATTAGAAATTGAAGTAATTCAGGAAACCTTTTTCTCTCTCTTTCTGTTTCCTCCCAATCTCCTTCCTTCCCTTTTTACCAGATTCATATGTGAGGTGAATCTCATGTCTAATAATCATATGTCTATCTGAAATCTTCTTAGGTCTGTTACCCACCTTCTCTAACCTCCCACATGAGCCTTCTCTGAAATACTGTGTGGCTCACGTAGGCCTCAGTTTATGTACATCGCTTTGAAACCAGAATATGTGTCAAAAAGCAACCTCCTACCCCTATGCCTTTGTCCTTTATCTTACCAAATCTTTGTTCACTGCTGCCTCTTCACCCCACTCCTTCCCTTAACATTTTCTGATGTTCTCAGAAATAGTACTGAAGACTGTCCTACGGGTAGCTCAGTTTAAAATGCTTAGGATTTCCAAGTAGAAACTTCTGCTGCAACTACACCTGACCAGTAGTAATGGACATCAGCTCTAACTTGGAAATTAATTGGAAGATCTTAATCATTCTCTTAAGGAGGATAAGAGAGATGAACATTTTTAACTGCTCAGAGCACAATAAATAATACAATTTTATTTTCACAAGGGGGAAAAGAAAAACAAAAATAGAGCTCAAAGCATTATTTTATTTATGAATCAATTTTACTCAATGACTTATTCCAAACATTATCTTATTATTAGATAGTATAGGTGTACCTTTAAGGTTTGTGTTGTATAACTATATAATTTCTGTTTGAAGTTAATTTAGATTATACATAAACTTATTAGCCCATTGTTGGATAGGGACCATCTCTATATGTTGCCGATTTGTATTTCCAAGCGCTTAGAACAGTACTCTAAGCAGCGTGGCTCAGTGGAAAGAGCACGGGCTTTGGAGTCAGAGGTCATGGGTTCTAATCCCAACCACCACTTTTCAGCTGTGTGACTTTGGGAAAGTCACTTAACTTCTCTGTGCCTCAATTACCTCATCTGTAAAATGGGGATTAAGACTGTGAGCCCCACGTGGGACAACCTGATCACCTTGTATCCCCCCAGCACTTAGAACAGTGTTTTGCACATAGTAAGCTCTTGACAAATACCATTATTATTAGTATTATTCAGTCTACATCTACCCACTCAGAAGCAGCATAGCTCAGTGGAAAGAGCATGGGCTTGGGAGTCAGAGTTCATGGGTTCTAATCCTGACTCCACCACTTGTCAGCTGTGTGATTTTGGGAAAGTCACTTAACTTCTCTGTGCCTCAATTACCTCATCTGTAAAATGGGGATTAAGACTATGAGCACCACGTGGGATAACCTGATCACCCTGTATGCCTCCAGTGCTTAGTACAGTGCTCTGCACACAGTAAGCGCTCAATAAATACGATTGAATTGAATGAATGAATCAAGAAAATTTAGTGATTGCCCATCCATCTGCATTAAACAGAAGCTCTGTATTCAAAGCACTCAATAGGTTCTCTGTCTCCAACCTTATCTCTCTAGTATCCTACTATAACACAGCCTATAAATTTTATTCCTTTAATGACAACCTACTCTCTGCATCTCAGTCTTGCCAATTTTACCAACAACTCCTTGCCCACATCATCTCTCTAGCCTGGAACCCTCTCCCTTCAGACCACCATTCTCTTCACTTTTGAAGCCTATTTAATTCATATTCCCTTCAGCAGGCTTTCCCTGAAGCATTTATTCATTCATTCATTCAATCGTATTATTGAGTGCTTACTGTGTACCGAGCACTGTACTAAGCACTTGGGAAGTACAAGTCAGCAACATATAAAGACGGTCCCTACCCAACAACAGGCTCACAGTCTAGAAGGGGGAGAAGACAGACAACAAAAAAACCCATGTAGACAGGTGTCAAAATTGTCAGAACAAATAAAATTAAAGGTTTATGCACATCATTAACAAAATAAATAGAACAGTAAATACGTACAAGCAAAATAAATAGAATAATAAATCTGTACAAATATATACAAGTGCTGTGGGGAGGGGAAGGAGATAGGGCAGGGGGCTTGGGGATGACGAGAGGAAAAATAGGGCTCAGTCTTGGAAGGCCTCCTGGAGGAGGTGAGCTCTCAGTAGGGCTTTGAAGGGAGGAAAAGAGCTAGCTTGGCAGATGTGTGGAGGGGGGGCATTCCAGGCCAGGGGAAGGATGTGGGCCAGGGTTGACAGAGGGACAGGCAAGAACGAGGTACAGTGAGGAGGTTAGTGGCAGTGCAGGCTCCTCCTCCCCCTTCCATCCTCTTACTGTAGGGGTTCCTCAAGGGTGAGTTCTTGGTCCCCTTCTGTTCTCTATCCACACTCACTCCCTTGGTGAGCTCATTCACTCCCATGGCATCAACTATTATCTCTATGCTGATGACACCCAAATCTACATCTCTGTCCCTGCTCTCTCTCCCTCCAGGCTTGTGTTTCCTCCTGCCTTCAAGACATCTGGATGTCTGCCCACCATCTAAAACTCAATATGTCCAAGACTGAACTCTTTATCTTCCCTCCCAAACCCTACCCTCTCCCTGACTTTCCCATTACTGTTGACAACACTACCATCCTTCCCGTCTCACAAGCCCGCAACCTTGGTGTCAACCTTGACTCTGCTCTCTTGTTCACCCCTCACATCCAATCCATCACTAAAAACTGCCAGTCTCACCTTTGCAACATCGCCAAGATCCGCCCTTTCCTCTCCATCCAAACCGCTACCCTGCTGGTTCAATCTCTCATCCTATCCTGACTGGATTACTGCATCAGCCTCCTCTCTGATCTCCCATCCTCCTGTCTCTCCCCACTTCAGTCTATACTTCACTCTGCTGTCCAGACTATCTTTGTACAGAAACGCTCTGGGAATGTTTCTCCCCTCCTCAAAAATCTCCAGTGGCTGACTGTCAACCTATGAATCAAGAAAACACTGTTCACTCTCAGCTTCAAGGCTCTCCATCACCTCCCCCCTTAGCATGCTTCCTCACCTTTCTGAATCACCTACACCCTTGGGACTGGGACCCTTTAAAAACCTCACTCATCACCCCATGGCAGTTATGCACATATCTGTAATTTCCGTCTCTCTTCCCTCTAGACCATAAACTACATGTGGGCAGGTATTGCATCTACCAACTCTATTACATTCTCTCAATTGCTTAGGACAGAACTCTGCATGCTTAATAAATTCCTATAGGTGGACTGATATAAATACTGGTGCAAAAATACCCAACTATATTTATTCAATAGAGAAACTTATCTCAAGTGTATAATTTTATTGAGGAAATACATTTTTCTGCATAAATAGGGAAGCCTACAAAGCCTTCAGTAGTCTGGGATTGCAAAACTACAGTAATATTTCACACTTTTCCTCTTGAACTTTTGCCATTTATTAATGAGTTAGGGTGTCCTGGAACACATAAATGAATTCTTCCAATTGAACTATCCATTAAATTCTCATCACAGGCTAGTGCACAATTCTAATCAATGCAAATGCTCCTAGTTGTTGAAAAAACAGCCTCTTGAGCTAGTGAGGGCAATACAGCGTTTTACAGATTTGAAGAAACATCAATTAAACACTGGGTAAGGTCAAATGCTATTGATTTAAGATCAATGAAATCCTATTCCTTAGCCTCCCCTCGATTTTTTTTCCATGTATCTATGATTTCCTTAAATACATTTTCCAGTGACTTGATTTAAGTACCAATAGAAAAAAAAGTGACTTCGGAACAACATAATGACTAACTGATACAGGATCAAGAGTGTTATAAAAACTTCGAAGCCATAAAAGTTGAAAAATAGAAGCATCATTGTAGAAAGTACAGTTTAAGAAAAGCCTACTGTTGATTTGATGTAGTTAATATAACAAGTTAGATATGCACTTCTCTGTGGTAAATCCTCTCCTGCAATAATAGAAAACTCTAAAATTAAACACTTTTGTATAATGACAAGGAGATATAAATGTATGAATGGTGAATACTCCTGTTAATCAAATATGCTACATCAAGATTCCTAGGATTCTTCGAGATGTATGACTAATTGGGCTGCTTCTGCTAACGATATTGTATGTGTACTATCCTCCCACTCCTCCTCCCATGTGTAACTGTGGATTAAACATAACTTTTTTTCCAAAAGAAGTTTAAGCAAAACAAAATTCTTTTTTGAATCTTTGTATGCTATATGCCCCTCTTTCAAACATGAAAAATACGTTCATACTCCAGAAGGTATTACTGTATGAGCCAAATGTTCCACATGTACCATAGATACACCCCAGTACATATTCGTGTGGCGTTTTTGAATTATCAAAGCAAGAACGCCCCAGTAGCGGAAATCCTTGTCATAATTTTTAAAATCTGAATAGTCAACAAATTGAAGGATATTCTTCTGCTCTCCCCAAATGGAAACTTTGTCTCACTTCTCTTTTCTGCCCAGGCTAAAGGGTCTGAAATAGTAAGCCTGTGATTACAGATCTAAAAAGGATCCTTTTCATAAATGATTATTTTAATCTTAAACTCATAATTAACTTCATTAGTCAACACATTTTGCATGCAATTATGGCAATTTCAACAGTAGAGAGATGATAATCAAATTAGGTTAACCATCTGGTAGATGTTTTAAATCATATGACATTAGCTTTATTATTTCTTAATTATTTTTCCAAGTGAGTTTAAGCCAATATTTTGCTCCTCAGCTTTTTTTTCTGGTAATATATCTGTATAATTTATAAACGTACACTAAAAGAGATTACAACTGAGATGGATGCTTTTGCTGAAGTATCTCCATTGTGGCCCCACCAGAAGAGCGCTATCTGCTTTCCACCCCACCTGCAATTCTGAGCCCAGCAGTGATGGTGGCAGCAATGGCAGCTTCCACTGCCCCACTGGGAAAGCTTCAGCTTCTTGTTTCCACGCAGTCCCAGCTGTGGCAGTGGTGTCAGTGATGTTGACAGCATTATGTGCCAGGCAGCCATTATGTGCCAAGCCCCAGTGGCCCAGACTGGAGTCCTCTTTACCCTGTTGTAGGGATCAGCTCCAGAGGAATGTCCCTCTCTCTGCTCCAGTGTTACCTCCTGGTGGAAAATCGGGTGATTTCATAATTTAACATAGGCAGATAGACTAGCAGGAGGTGCTATAAACTGTTCCTCTTGACTGTAAGCTTATTGTGGTCCGGGAATGCATCTGCTTATTGTTATATTGTACAGTGCTCTCCACATAGAAAGTGCTCAATAAATACGATTGACTGACTGTTCCATTATGGAATCAACTTGAAGAATTCCATGTAACAATTCTTGATTCAAAATGTGCCAATCCATCATGGAACCAGGGAGACCAGTGAAGAGGATGGGACAGTAGTCTAGTCAAGACATTTTGTGAGTCTGAGTAAAGGTGTTAGTCACCACTTGGTTAGAGAGGAGATAAAAATCTAGGATATGTCATGGAAGAAAAATAGCAGGATTTAATGGCAGATGAGCATGAAGCAGAAAAGGTGATGAGTTAGACATAATTATTAGTATTTAGACATAATGAGTTTGAGGTGATGATGGGACATGCATCCAGACGATGAGACATCCAGGAAAGCATTTTGGCCTAGTGGAAAGAACATGGGACTGAGAGTCAGAGTACCTGGCTTCTAATTCCAGCTTCACCACTTACATTCTCTGTGACCTTGGGCAACTTACTTAACTTCTCTGAGCCAAGGTTACCTCATCCATAAAATGGAGATTAAGACGGTGAGTCCTATGTGGGACAGGGAGAATGTCCAATGTGCTATCTTATATCTACCTCAGCATTTCGTACAGTGCCTGGCACATAGTAAGTGCTTAACAAATGCTCATTATAATTACTGAATCAAAAAAGGAGGTAGAAAAATATAATCTAAAGAGATTCTAATGCCAAGGAAGCTGAATTATTCTTTCATGAATTATTGGTTAAATAGGCACTTAGGGAGCAACGGTCTGGGAGTCCTGTATATATGTATATATGTTTGTACATATTTATTACTCTATTTATCTATTTATTTATTTTACTTGTACATATCTATCCTATTTATTTTATTTTGTTAGTATGTTTGGTTTTGTTCTCTGTCTCCCCCTTTTAGACTGTGAGCCCACTGTTGGGTAGGGACTGTCTCTATATGTTGCCAATTTGTACTTCCCAAGCGCTTAGTACAGTGCTCTGCACATAGAAAGCGCTCAATAAATACGATTGATGATGATGATGATGAAGGGTCTGGGAGTCCGACGGACCTGTACTCTAATCCTGACTCCACCACTTGTCTGCTGTGTGATTTTGAGTAAGTCACTTAACTTATGTCTGCCTCAGTTACCTCATCTCTAAAATGGGGAATAAGACTGTGAGACATGGATTGGGTCCAACTTGATTTTCCTGTATCTACCCCAGCACTTAATACAGTGCTTGGCACACAGTAATGTCTTAATGAATACTTTAAAAAAGACTGGAGTCTTTTTTTAAAAGTGATAACCACCACTACCAGATAGTCCCAATGATCCATCCCATCTAGTATTGTGACTGTGTCTCTGTAGATAGTAATAGAATGTGTGGAAGACATGTCCTCCTTGACAACAATCCTACCAGTTGTGAATTTACAATCTAATATTCCTAACTACTCCTTTGGTCTCTCCAGGCTTCTCTGGAGTAAAATCATTGTGGGGTTTGCCCCATGAATGTATTAAAATCCTCATGAATCAACTGATACTTTTAATATGCACAATTTTCTGTGCTGAAATATTCTTTAGGTTTCCTAGTAAAATAAGATTTATTTATGGTTCATTTAGCAGGACCAATCTATAGATGGGGCAAATATCATTGTGCTTACTCTTCATAGAAAAAAATTATCACTTTCTAATCGTTCAAATTTTCATTTGGTCCATATAGCCTTAATAAGATTCTTAAATTGGAAAACTCCAGAGGTTCTTAATTATATGCATGGGAAGGAATCTATTGTTCTATATACAAATAATTAATCAGCAGCGCACTCAGTAAAACTGTAATCAATTGTTTTTCTAATTAAAATTAATATTAAATAAAACAGAGTGAAATTGAATACCAAAAATAAAGCTTTAATTAGATGATCAAAAAGTGATAATTCATATGATTAATTTTAATACTTATAAAATGCAGTGTACGGGAAATTATTAGTAACTTTATTCAAGCATTTATAATATCCCATGTGACTACCACATTTGCTTCCTTGCTGATCTCCTTTCCTCCTGTTTCTCCTCTGTCCAGTCCATATTTCACTTTGCTGCTTAGATCATTTTTCTGAAAAAAACATTCAGTCCAGGTCTCCCCACACTGCAAGAACCTCCAGGTGATCCCTATACAACTTCACATCAAACAGAAACTCTTTGCCATCACTTTAAAACACTCAATCAGTTTACCCCCTCCTACTCTCACAACACTCAATCAGTTTACCCCCTCCTACTCTCACTGATCTCCTACTACAACCCAGCCGGTAAAGTGCCAACTCATTGTATCACAATCTCTTCTAACTCACCACTAACCCTTTTCCATGTCTTCTTTCTTGCCTGGAACATTACTCCTGCACCGTCAAAGCCTTATTAAGATCATAGCTCTTCCAAAAGGCCTTCCCCAAGTAAATCATCTTTCCCCTGGCTCCTTTGTCATCTAGGCATGAGGATCTGGGACTGTTGCACATTTGCTACTTGCCCTACTCTCAGCCCCACAGAACTTATGTACATATCTATAAATTATATATATATAATAAATTAAAATTAAACATTATATTTTATATTAACGTCTATCTTCCTCATTTACTCTAAGTTTGTGGGCAGGGAAAATGTCTACCTACTCTGTTGTATTGCAATCTTCCAAGCCCTTAGTACGGTGCTCTACACACAGTACATGATCAATAAATATGAATGATTGATTAATGATTACCAGAAGGTAGGCCAAATGTGACTTTCAAAATTAAGATAATCTTAAAGCAATCAGAGGTCATACTTCAGTGTATATGTTAATTACTAACTAGGGTTAAAACTGGTTTTTCCCAATGACAAACACTACATATTTTCTAAGTGTTTCAATCAGACTCTGAATGACTACTACATACAGAACATTTTGACAAGCTATCAAATTAAATCATACTTTATTACTTCAATTAACTTTTGCATAAACGATCACCTGTACACAAATTCATTACTTCCACTTTTTCAATTAATGCCCAGTTTTGGTTTCCTGTAAAATCTGGCAATCTAAAATCTGTCATTCCACAGGATAATCAATACTGTATGATGAATTACTTCTTTTTTTGGCAGCATGAACAATGCCTTAAAGCCTAGTGATGAGATATTGGAAAATATTTTTTTGCTTAATTCTTGTCTCTGTTACATATTCAAAAAATTAGCAAAATAATGAAAATGTTCTGTTTGGAATGTAATCACAGCAGTGATATTTTAGTCTAATTTATAAGAAACACAATATTAGGAGAAAAGATTATACTGGGATTTTAGAATTATTTATTCTTATGAAAGTTTAAATTCAACTCTTAAGACATTCCTATAGAATATTTAGCTATGGGTATATTTAAATACAAATTTTCCGTCTTATGCTATTTTGCTTCATGGAGTCCTTGGATACCAGGGAAGGTCTAGGGTAAGAATAGCACTGGAATTGTTCATATATTTTATTAATTGAAGCATGGCTTGAATTGGAGCACTGACAACAAATCAAAGAATTTGAAAAGTCCATTAAAAGTTATGGCAGTTACAGAGTTAAGGTGTTTTTTCTTGTTATGCTGGGGTCATTACTCATAATAGTGAAAACTATAGCTTGAGGAAGAAAAAAAATCCAAGATTGCAGCTAAAAATAAAATGGAAAATCCCTCAGGAGCCTTTGCAGAACAGCAATGAAAAGTATTGCTGGCTGTAAAATTTGTAAGCAGGTTCCATCCTGTCAGCCCAGAAACAATGAAGATGAATTACCTTCTACGAGAAATGTTGTGAAGGGCTAGTGGCAAGTCTACAAGTAGAAAGGCTATTATATTCATGGAGTTGAAGTTTCCTAAAATGTGACAAGAAAGATATATATGACAACAAACATAGTGACCTGCCACCAAATGACAGCCTTCCAAAATGACATATTTAGCAATGTCTTGCACACCTTCATGATTAATATTAATTTTATATCTTTCAGGTTGCCATATGTTTAGTACTGGGACTCCATTTCATGCAATTGGTGAATAAGCATTTTTGTTTATTAGTTTCACAATGAAATAGATTGTCATCTTTCTTTTCAAGGATGATGACATTGATGGTGAAATTCTATGAGTGTGCATGAGTGGCTGAAGAAGACCAATATGTTTGCTGTGCTAGTGAATTTATCCCTTACAAGGTTTGCCTCTGTTTCCAAGCACCTGCATGGAAACATGGAGTTTGGTAGCAGGAGACACGATGGAGGGAAGAACAGAGCTGAAGCTATAAGCACCTGGTTCCGTACTGAAGCCAGATAGGCAATATCCCAGCTGAGTAAATGGTATATCCTATGAGGGGAAAAGTGGAATATGTAGCTTAGCAGCTTAATACAATGACATTTTCTGGCAATATGCCAATTTCATGTTTTGAAGTGTTTTTATGGGCAGATCCTATATGCCACTCTTTTTTACAGAACCCCCTATGTTTCCCTCCTATACTAAGTCTGGGGCAGTTTTTGTGCCATGGAGTTTGGTATTTTTATTTTTGGAGTTTTATTTTACTTGTACATATTCACTACTTTATTTTCTCGATTTTATTAATGATGTGCTTATAGCTATAATTCTATTTATTCTGACAGTTCTGACACCTGTCTACTTGTTTTGTTTTGTTGTCTGTCTCCCACTTCTAGACCCGTTGTTGGGTAGGGACCGTCTTATATGTTGCATACTTGTACTTCCCAAGTGCTTAGTACAGTGCTCTGCACACAGTAAGAGCTCAATAAATATGACTGAATGAATAAATCAGTGAATGAATGGTAGCAGGAGACATGATAGAGGGAAGAATGGAGCTAAACCTATAAAGCACCTGGTTCCAAACTGGAACCAGATAGGCAATATTTCCAGCTGAGTATATGGTACAAAATCAGATGACTCATCACCCTATTTTCATACTTGTTCTCAATGGGTATGAATAGTAATAATAATAATAATAACAGTATTAGTTAAGCACTCACTATATGCCAAGCTCTGCTTTAACTGCTAGGGAAAATACAAGTTAATTAGGTTGGAACACAGTCCCTGTCCCACATGGTGATCACAGTCTTCATCCCCATTTTATAGTTGAGGTAACTAAGGCACAGAGAAGTGAGAAACTTGCCCGAAGTCACACAGCAGACAAGTGTTGGAGCTGGGATTATAACCCAGGTCCTTCTGATTCGCGGACCTGAGCTGTATACACCAAGCCAGGTTGCTTCTTCAATATTCAATTTTCAATCAGTCTACTTGTGCCCAATTTGAAATGAGGAAAGGTGACTGGCAGTAAATCTACCAGCTCTTTTGTGATTTCTAACTGAATTTTCTGAGCCTTGGTGATCTAGAGACTGCTCCTCTGTCTTTGAAATAATCTTTAACAAAGTTCAGAAATGAATGAGACATTTATTTGAATAACTCAACTAGTTGTATAAGAATCTTGGTCTTGTCTTTTTCATCCTTGACCCCTTGTTTCATTGACCTCTTGTTCATTTCCTCTCTCCTACCTGAAGCTCCTTCCCTCTACATACCTGAGGGCCTTTTACATTAAAAGATTTACATCTTTGTAATTTATATATTTATATTAATATCTGTCTCCCTCTTTAGATTGTAGTATGCTTGTGGTGGGCAGGGATCATGTCTACCAACTCAGCTGTACTGTAGTCTTCCAAGTGCTTGGTACTGTGCTCTGCACACTTTAAGCCCTTGCTAAAAACCATTGATTGACTGATGGATTGATTTTCAAAGCCTTGCTGCAATTCCTTTGTTAACTTTCAAGGAGACATCTTTGCGACAGACTTTAATACACCACATCCTAACACCAAATGAGTTTTCAGATCAAGTCATGGCAGCAGTTAGCCTTTGCATTTCTGCAGAAATCCATTTGTATATTTGCCAATCTTTTTTTTCCATTCTCTTGCTCATTCTAGGTATATTTATTCTGGGTATGTGAAAGCATGTCTAATTTCCTTGTTCCACACCCAAATCATTCAATCAGTCTATCAATCTGTTGACTGTGTTTACTGAATACCTGAGTGCTAGACACTGTACTGCTAATTTAGGAGAGTCCAGTAATAGCAAAACACAAGGTATTTGCTCTCAATGAACTTAATGGAAAACGGAGATAAAAATTTTTTATAGACAGTAAACGTGGAAGGAAAGGAAAACAAGGAAAAAGCAGGAAAGCAGGATGAAAACTTTAAATGAGTAACAGAATATGCAAATATATGTGAATAAATAAAAATATGCATATGTATGTGTACTGAAGATAGAAATAGAATACAAATTCTATAAGGGTGAGTGCTGGGCAGACACTACTGACAGGTTGTGATTTAATCAGAGAAGATGTTTTGGAAGAGGTGGGATTTTAGTGCAGCTTGAAGATGAGAGTGCTGTATTTGGGCAAATTTGGTTTCCAATTGCCAATCTGCTCATTTTGAATCTCATTTTGAAGAACTGCTACCTTGGCCCTTCAATACTACTACCTAGGCACTGAAGTTATCCATAGTTTTCATAAATTTAAACACTATTGCTCTCTATTTATGCTTCCAGCTCCCCAAACAGACTATAAGCTCCTTGAGGGACAAGATCATGTTTTGTATTTTCCAAAGCACTTAATGTAGTATCATGCAGTCATGATATGCTCAATAAATACTACTGATAATGATGATGATGTGGGGTTAGAGGTGGGAGAGTTGAAAGAAAGAGACTGCTCAAACATGAGTTTGGGCAGAGCAAGGAGTATGAATTGGGGCACTGAGAGAGTGAACGGTGACTTTATGCAAGAAACTGACTTTCCAATTGCACAATTTTTTGTTTATAAATTTAAGAGGCATTATAAGATTATAATTTTGATAATAAACTCGTTGTGGGCAGGAAGCCTGTCTACCAACTCTGTTGCATTGTTCTATTGTTCTCTCCCAATCGATTTACACAGTGCTCTGCACACAGTTCTCAGTAAATGCTATTGATAATTGATTGATGGAGAGAGCTGGTCGATAGTCTTGAAGTTCATGGTAAGAAATATCTGCTTGATGCCAACCCCCACTGGGTGCAGGGTGAATGGGATCAACAGTTAAACTTCTGATGCTGTGCTAGAATAATAATGATAATAATGGGATTAATTAAGCACTTACTATGTGCAAAGCACTGTTCTAAGCACTGTTCTGAGTTACAAGGTGATCAGGTTGTCCCACAGGGAGCTCACAGTCTTAATCCCCATTTTACAGATGAGGTAACTGAAGCACAGAGAAGTTAAGTGACTTGCCCAAAGTCAAACGGCTGACAACTGGTGGAGCTGGGATTTGAACCCATGGCCTTTGTCTCCAAAGCCCATGATCTTTCCACTGAGCCACGCTGCTTCTCTAAGTTGAACTGCCACTATGACTGCTATGTCTATTTACCAGCTGGAGTGGCCATTGCCTGTTAGAATAATCTAGATGCTGCAGTAAGTTTGTTGGCAATTAAGGGAAATTTTCCACAGTATCGGACACTGGGTATTTTTCCTCCTGGTCCAACTGTATTCATGAAATTTCTGTTTGCCTGCTTTCTCATTTAAATTGTAAATTCCCAGATGGCAGAGAATTGGTCTTTTACTTCTATTGGACTGTACTCCTCCAAGCATGTAGCATAGTGCTCTAGATCCTGTGGCCAGACAATGAATAAGTGAGGTTCATTAAAAACTTTGAAAATTATCAGTGCACTGTGAATTGGAGTACCGGTGACTATTAGGGTTCAATCCATAGGCAGAATTGAAGGTAAATAGAAAATGGAATGTGAATTTTTTTAATGGATTTGTGAAGTCAATGTGGGGCTCACAGTCTTAATCCCCATTTTACAGTTGAGAAAACTGAGGCACTAAGATGTTAAGTGTTTTTTCCAAAGTCACACAGCAGACTAGTGGTGGAGCTGGGTTAAGAACCCAGTTCCTCTGACTCCAGGCCTGTGCACTTTCTTCTAAGGGATGTTGCTTCTCAATTAATTAAATGATTAATCAATCAATAAATTATGTTTATTGAAGTTTATTCTGTTCATAATAATAATAATGATAATAATAATAATAATAATTTTGGTATTTGTTAACTGCTTACTATGTTCAAAGCACTGTTCTAAGCACTGGGGAGGATACAAGGTGATCAGGTTGTCCCATGTGGGGCTCACAATCTTAAACCCCATTTTAAAGATGAGGTAACAGGCACGGAGAAGTTAAGCGACTTGCCCAAAGTCACACGGCTGACAAGCGGTAGAGCCGGTATTTGAACCCATGACCTCTGACTCCCAAGCCCGTGCTCTTTCCACTGAGCCATGCTGCACTGTACTAAGCACTTGGGAAAATACAATATATCAGAGTTGGTAGGCAGGTTCCCTGCCCACAAAGAGCTTAGGTCCTAGAGGAGGAGCTAACTAATAACTACAGTTATTAACTTCTTCAATATCAATTACACTTTAAAAGTTTCAGAATTCATAGTTGTAGTTAATGATCTAAATGTCTTTCCTGTGGATTGAAAGGGAAGAAATTCTCTACATAGAGTGAGAATTTTAAGATTCTAAGATATTATGCTCAAGAGTGCAACAAGTAATCCGGAAACTGAAAATATAATTCTATTACTCTGGGAAACTCTTTTGAGATCAGTGATTCAGCCTCAGGAGTTATTTGTTTTGAGACTAAGATGCTTGAAAAATCTGTTTCTCCCAACTGAGCTAATGATGTGATGTAAATGCCACTGATAACAGCAAGTCACACAGAGGAAGTCAAAAGTGATTCTTGAAGTGGGGCTTCCACTTTCTTTCCTCAAACACTTGTTAAACTCTCATACATTCTAGCACTGACTGGCTGATGAGATAATCTGCATAATAACATGACCCCACTGAGTTTCTATTAAGTCAATGGGGCATTGATTCTATACAAAAACGCCACTGGAATGCATTTAAGAAGACTAAATCTACAGCCCAACAATGACTTTTTAAGCTGATAGGAAGGGTTGTATCCTAATCTCATGATTATACCCTAAAGCAATTCCAAATTTTGTCTTTTGGAAATAAACATAATTTCAAGTATAATTATATGAAATAAAATGCACTACATTGAGATATAATTACATGTATACACTTATTGGACCAAATGTGTGTTAATGGTTCTACAGTTATACCAATTGGTGCTTTTAAAATCCAAATGAATAAAAAATAGTACATAGTGTTATAGTACACTTGGATCCTGAAAAGAACTGAAATGTTCCTAGGTTAGATGTGCTGCTTAAAGCTACCCAGGATACAATATCAGAATTTTGTAATTTTTTTATATTTTTCATTTTTTTGAATTGTGAATTATTCATCTGCAAGCCTTCAGAAACTTTGAATTTGAACAGTTAAAATTAATTTATTCAACGTGAAATCAGTGCTGAGAAATCAGTTTTTGCAAGGGATTACTGCATAATTAATGCTACTTATGAAGTACTTACTGTGTGTAGGACACTGCACTAAGCCCCTGGGAGACTTCAATACCATTGGTAGACACGATTCTTGCCGTCTAGGAGCTTACAACTGATTGATATTCATTCCATCCTTTGATAGTTAAGTATAGAAATGATTATATTGCGTACTCTATCAGTTTCTACTAAAACAAGGTAGATTTATTTACTTATATTTAAATTACTGTATTCATTAGATTTAAAAGGTATGCACTAATTATTTAAGTATAACCTATCACAATCCTTGTTTACAAATAACCATTTTTTCTACACAAATTTCCATCAGTTCAACCTTCACAACATCAGTAAATCTATACTTTCTTCTCCATCTAAACTACGAACATGTTAATCCAAGTACATATCCTGTCCTGCCTTCATTACTGAATCAGCCTCCTTGCTGATCTCTATGCCTCCTCTCTCTCTCCACTCCAGTCCATACTTCACTCAGCTGTCCAGATCATTTGTCTAAGAAAACGTTCAGTCCATGTTTCCCCACTCCTCAATAACCTCTAGTGGTTTCCCATCCATCTCTACATCAAACAAAAACTAATCATAGGATTTAAAGCACTCAATCAACTTGATTCCTATGAGACCAAGGTTCTTCTGTCCATCCACAGAGGAGGGCTGAGTGAGTCTTGCAGACCCCTTCTCCCACAATTGCTTGTCCAGTCAGCTCAAAGCCCTACAGCCACAGCCCCCTGGCATCACACAGCTCAGGGCAGGATGGCTGAGGGGAAAATCTAATTACTACTCATTTTAAACAAAACTACTCAATGAATCTCTCCAACCTTGAAATTCATCTTTCTAAAGTGGACAGAGGACAAGGCCCAGATCTGCCCTGCTGTCAAGATGGAGCCATGGGTGTCACAGTAGTCCAATAGGGAGGGAGTTTGTGCAGAAACACTCTGGGCATGTTACTGCCCTCCTCCAAAATCTCCAATAGCTGCCAGTCAACCTACGCATCAAGCAAAAACTCCTCACTCTTGGCTTCAAGGCTGTCCATCACCTCGCCCCCACCTACCTGACCTCCCTTCTTTCCTTCTCCAGCCCAGCCCACACCCTCCACTCCTCTGCCGCTGACCTCCTCACTGTACCTCATTCTCACCTGTCCCACTGTCGACCCCCGGCCCACGTCCTCCCCCTGGCCTGGAATGCCCTCCCTCCACACATCTGCCAAGCTAGCTCTCTTCCTCCTTTCAAAGCCCTATTGAGAGCTTGCCTCCTCCAGGAGGCCTTCCCAGACTAAGCCCCCTTTTATCTCTCCTCCTCCCTTTCCTCCCCACTTCCATCCCCTCTCCACAGCACCTGTATATATGTTTGTACAGATTTATCACTCTATTTATTTTACTTGTACATATTTACTATTCTATTTATTTTGTTAATTATGTGTATTTAGCTTTAATTCTATTTGTTCTGATGACTTGACACCTGTCTACATGTTTTATTTTGTTGTCTGTCTCCCCCTTCCAGACGGTGAGCCCATTGTTGGGTAGGGACCATCTCTATATGTTGCCAACTTGTACTTCCCAAGCACTTAGTACAGTACTCTGCACACAGTAAGCACTCAATAATTATGATTGAATGAATGAATGAAGCTGCACATCTTCAAAACCTTAAGAAAATCACATCTCTTCAAAGAGGCTGACTAAGCCCTCATTACTTCATCTTCCACTCCCTGCATTGCCCTTGTACTTGGATTTGCAAACTCTATTCACCCCTTCCACATTACCACAGAACTTATGTTCTTATCTGTGGTGAGCCCACAACTTCACTCTGCAGCCCAGATTATCTTTCCACAGAAACACTCTGGGCATGTCAACCACCTCCTCAAAAATTCCCAGTGGTTGCCTACCAACTTTCGTGTCAAGCAAAAACTCCTCACTGTTGACTTCAAAGTTCTCCATCACCTTGCCCCCTCCTACCTCACCTCCCTTCTCTCCTTCTACAGCCCAGCCCCCACACTCTGCTCCTCTGCCGCTAACCTCCTTACTGTGCTTCATTCTCGTTTGTCCTGCTGTCGACTCCTGGCCCTAGACTGTGAGCCCGTTGTTGGGTAGGGACTGTCTCTATATGTTGCCAACTTGTACTTCCCAAGTGCTTAGAACAGTGCTCTGCACACAGTAAGTGCTCAATAAATAGGATTGAATGAATGAATGTCCTACTTCTGGCCTGGAATGCCCTCCCTCCTCACATTCACCAAACTAGCACACTTCCCCCCTTCAAAGCCCTCCTGAAAGCTCACCTCCTCCAGGAGGCCTTTCCTGCCTGAGCCCCCCTTTTCCTCTGCTCCTCCTCCCCTCCCCATCGCCCTGACTCCCTCCCTCTGCCCTATCCCTCTCCCTGTCCCACAGCTATTGTGTATATATTTTTCTATTCATTTTATTAATGATGTATGTTTCATAATTCTATTTCTTTATAATGATGCTATTGATGCCTGTTTACTTGTTTTGTTTCCTTGTCTGTCTACCCCATCTAGACTGTGAGCCTGTTGTTGGGTAGGGGCTGTGTCTATTTGTTGCCGAATTGCACTTTCCAAGCTCTTAGTACAGTGCTCTGCACACACTCAGTAAGCGCTCAATAAATACAATTGAATGAATGAAGAGGCAAGCGTTGAAGAAGAGGCACGTAGAGAGAAGGAAGCAGGTGAGCAGCATTCAAGCAGAAGCAGCAGGAGAAGCAGCATCCTTTACAGCAGCAGAAGGCAGCAGCACTTGGAAGCAGAAAGAAGAAGCATTTGCAGAACGGGTATGGCTTTGAAGGGAGGAAGAGAGCCAGGTTGGCGGATGTGCGGAGGGAGGGCATTCCAGGCCAAGGGAAGGACATGGTACAGTGCTGTGTACACAGTCAGCGCTCAATAAATACGATTGAATGAAGGAATGAATGATGGAATGGAATGAGAATAGGTATGTATCATTCCCTTGCATGTTGGTAAAACTAAGTAAAAAAACTTTCCACAGTAACTTTGGTGATCCGAGATGTGGTTTGATTTCTACTATGTGTCACTGAGGCTCCCCTGGTCCAGAAAGGTCCTGGTTGGTATGAGCTTGGGGCTTGTGACAATAACCATCATTCATTTGTTTACGTTCACATCTGTCTTCCCATGAAGACTGTAACTCGTAGTGGGTAGGGAATGTTTCTTCCAATTCTGTTACATTGTATTCCCCCAAGAACTTAGTACAGTACTCTGCTTACAGTAAGTGCTTAATAAATATAATTCATTATATAGTAAGTATAGTTCACTACAAAGGTCAGTTGGTAGTCTCAGCAAATTCTACTCTGAGAAAACTTTACTCTCGGTAGAATATGGTAATCATTTAAGACCTTTATACAGACAAAGTGATTTCATCAAACACCTGACTGAAGTATGATCTTGCTTAGTAACAGATTTGTTTCTTTTGCTCAAACAGTAGAGCTCATGTAATTATATATGTGTGTGTGTATAGTGCCTGTTGTTGGGTAGGAACCTTCTCTATATGTTGTCAGCTTGTACTACCCAAGCGCTTAGTACAGTGTTCTGCACACAGTAAGCACTCAATAAATATGACTGAATGAATGAATGTATATACATGTTCATTCATTCATTGTACTGTACTAAGTGCTGGGGAAAGTTAAATGCAACAATAAAGAATGACAATTTCTGCCCAAAACAAGCTCACGGTCTAGAGTTGGGGAGACATACATCAATACAAATAAACAGACCAATACAAATAAATAAAATTACAGATATATAAGTGCCATGGAGCTGCAAGTAGAGGAAGAGCAAAAGGAGCAAGTCAGGGTGAAGCAGAAGGGAGTGGCAGATGAGGCTTAGTCTGGAAAGGCTTCTTGGAGGAGATGTGCCTTCAATAAGGCTTGAGGAAGGGAGAGTAATTGTCTGACAGATTTGAGGAGGGAGAGCATTCCAGGACAGAGGCAGGACATGGGCTAAGGATCAGTGGTGAGAAAGGTGAGATTGAAGCACAGTGAGAATGGCAGCACCAGAGGAGTGAAGTATGTGGTCTGGTTTGTAGAAGGAGAGAAGTGAGGTGATGTAGGAGGGGGCAAGGTGATGGAGAGCTTTAAAGTCAATGGTGAGGAATTTTTGTTTGATACAGAGGTGTATAGGCAGCCACTGGAGATTTTTGAGGAGGGGCCTGACTGGCTGATGCAGTAATCTAGGTGGTATATGATGAGTGATGGTATTGAAGTGGTAGCAGTTTGGATGGATAGGAAAGTGTGACTTTTAGCGATGTTATGAAAGAGGACCAACAGGATTTGGTGACGGATTTAATATATGGGTTGAATGACAGAAAGGAGTCAGGATGAAGTGTAAGTATAATTTCTTTCTACCCTGTGCATTACATTTACTAGTTTTATGTTGGCTAGAAATCCATTACTAGCTCATGTAGTAAATGGAAAAATTAAAGAGTGAAGCTCCGTTTAAAATTAAGATAGGAGGGTTCAGTTTTAAGGAAAAAAATTGGAGAGAGAAAATGGCATGATGCTGCTACATATTTCGAATATATGAGCTACAGATTAGTTTTCTTACTTTCTCTGCAGCATTGATACAAAGCTTATGCTGAAAATAGTGGAAAGTGTAATTGAACATACATGCTAAAGTGAATTGAAGACTCAAGTCAAACAGAGGCTCCCATTCGAACAAATCCAAAATCAGGAAATGTCTCAGCAAGTTATTTCTTGAAAGTGCATCCACCTAATTTAGTAGCTATGCATTTCAAAAAATGGAGAAACATAGAATGGTACGATTCCCTAATTCTGATTTTTGCTTTTGAAGAGTGAATTTTTGATGATGTGGCCTTCTTCTTGTAATAAGCAGGAATTATAAAAATCATCTTAATTTCTTGCTTTTCATGCTGAATGTAGTTATGACCAAACTGTCATTATTCTCCTCTTGTGCTTACAAAATGCTCAGCATCTTCTTTCCTCATGTTGCTCACTTTTCAATTACGGCACTGATACTTGTATAGCAAAGCGTGGCATAACTACAGGTTCTCTTACATGGAAATTTCACTTAATGGCATCCATAGTCTAATCCTTGTTCCTCCTCTTGTGATCCAGTCCTCTCTATTGTTATTTCTTATTCAACTAGGTTTTATTTGAAGCAATAGGTTCTCTCCATTCAGATACATATCAGCATCAATGTTTTAACTGGCACACTGTCACCAGATATTTCTAGTCTGGTAAAGATGACTAGCTGTGAAAAACCTGCTTTCCACCAGCAGAAGTTGGAGCAGTGCAAGAAGAATTAGCTCTTTAAGAACACATGCTACTCTTCCAATAGCAGCACTTCATGACATCTCTTGTTAATATGACTCTTTCTTCAAACGAAAATGGGGATGTGAGTGAAACTTGTCAAATGAATCATTATGCCTACAGTTCTCAATTCTACATGGTCTCTCTTTATTCCTTTCAAAGTACAGAGCATAAATATTCTCAAACTGTCCACAGCTTTAAAGTGTTCTAGATGAAAGGTAACAGCAACAGATCCTATGTGACAGAAGAAACAAGATGTTGAGCTATTTGGACACTTGGAATATTATGAAAAATGTGTTATGAGTTATATCCATGAAAATTCACCCTCTATTTTATGATGAGAAGAGGATATTAGTGGTAATAGCATTTATTAAGCACTTACTGTGTGCAAATCACTGTTCATACCTCTGGGAAAGGATACATGAATGGAAATTAGGCACAGTCCCAGGCTTTCAAGAGACTGAAAGCCTAAGAGCTGAAGGAGAGAGCATTGACTACAGAAACATAAGGAGAGATAAAAAAAATGCATAACTATTCACCAATCAAATTTATTGAACACGTTGTGCAGAGCACTGTACTAAGCATGGGACTAAGCACTTGGGAGAGTACAACACAACAATAGAACATAAACATTTCCTGCCTACAACAACCATACAATCTAAGGGGCAAACAATGGAGGTTTTGAGTAGTGGAGAATCACTGACAGAACCTTTTTATGGAAAAATGATCCAGGCAGCAGAGTGAAGTATGGACTGGAATGGAGAGAGACAGGAGACATGGGTATCAGCAAGGAGGCTGATAGAGTAATCAAGGTGGGATAGGATTGCTGCTTGAATTAACATGATAGTTTGGATGTAGAGAAAAGGACAGAGTTTACCAATGTTGTGAAGGTTAAACCGACAGGATTTAGTGATAGATTGAATATGTGGGTTGAATGACAGAGAGGAGTCGCAGAAACACCAAAGGGTCAAGGATTACGCCTAAAGCAAATCTCTTGATTTTAAATAGGTTTGAAAGGAAATGAGGAAAATCATTCTCTGAAGGGCAGCAGTGAACACTTTCTGATGCCTGCTCCGATATGGCTGGTCTAGTAAAGAATTAGGGAAGGGAGGAGGGAACATGCTTTTTTCTCTCAGGCTCTCAAGCATGAATTGCTAAGTCCTCAAGAAGGATCATTACCAATGAGTTTTTTATCATTTAAGTATTTCTGACAAATCTCCTCCAGGGAATGATGAACTGTCATTTGCCAACCAGAAATGTCAATTCAGGGAAAGGCAGAAAAGAGCAGTGAGCTACTTCTTCAAATGCTTTTTGTCCAACAGAGTGTTTTTTTCAAATTTGGCTGTTTTGCCAACATTTACTGTTTCTTTTTGCAGGTCTCCCTCACAGAACTACTGGTTTCTGGGTCAAATTTCAAAGCGAAACTTACATTCAGGAAAATGGAAAATTTCCAATCCTAACCCTCCCTGAAATGTTGATCCTTTTCCAGGGGATTATTTCTTGTGCATACAACAACACTAAAGTGTTTCTCTCTTGTTTGTATTCTCCCATTAGCACATTTTCCATTAACTCAAGCAGTATTTATAAAAGTAAAGGACAAGGATGAGTAGGAAAGGAGCACAGGAAAGGTATTAAGGAAGAGAATGAATTTTGTCATACTTCTGTTCCCATAAGAGAATGATTCATGGTGGGCAGGTTTCATTTGTAGAGTGATTATTTCAGTGGAGAGAGTAAGCTTTTATCCAACTTCAGTTCCTATTCATTCAGGGATCATTTTTATACCAAACGCTCCATTGCTTCAAAATGACTAAACAGATACAACTTGCTCACTGTAATAGGTGATTTCTTGCCTGTAGATGTCATCTCCTTATGTACAAATCTCTCACTGCCACCCCACTCATAATACCCTTTGAACTATGATATCTCTGCTAAAACCAATGAACAAAATAACAAGATTAAGAGTATTAATTATGTTTTGAAAATTATTTGCACTCATATTTGAACGAGTGCAAGTTTAATGTTTGCTGTTTTAAAAGAAAAGCGTATTAAGACACGACTACTGAAATACTACAGATACAAATTAAAAGATGAATAAAGAACACAATTTTAAAACATGGTACCTTCAATAAAATTAGAGGTGTGTTATGTTAAATCATAAGTTAAAGGTTAAGGATGAGGAAAAAGGGCAGACTAGTTAACCATTTTTTTTCTACAATGCTACAGGCATATGAAAAACAAAACATGATACCAAAATGCACTTTGCTTCAATATAGCAAAATTTTATAGTGCAAATGATTGAAAACAATAAATATTGTCACAAATGTCTAATATGTGAAAATTAATCAATCAACAGTACTTATTAAGAGCTTACTATTTGCTGAACACTGTATGAAATACTTGGAGGAGTACAGTACAGAGTATAGATACCGTTCCTAGCCCACAAGGCACTTACATTTTAATGTCAAAAAAGAAAGAAATTCTATATTTAGATTTCTCTCAAAACATTTAGCATTCCCCTTTGTTGTTCTACAGCTGTTTCAAATCACCCATGCTTGGCTGATTAGAGGAACTTTATTTTCCTTACTGAACCACAAGTACTCCTCCATTCCTGTCATTTTGTTGCTTTTTATGAACATTCTATATGGAAATTCATATTGCCATTTGGTGATATAATAAAGATTTATATTGGAGTTTGTTTTTGCAGTTTTGGGAACATTGAATGAATTGCATATTTTCTATGCTGTACACACCATCCCTCTGTAATTAGTGAAACTAATCTTTTATTGAGAGAGGAAAATAAATCCTAACAAACTTTCTTTTTATCTTAGGTTTAAAAGAAAAAGCAATGAACTTTCTGTACTTGTTACCTTTCTATACAGTTCAGGCTAATCTTTTATCCAATTGGAAACAATTTAACCATTTTGTGCCTTGCTTGTATGAAAGTAAAAACTATATTTCCATCTTATTGTTTCAGGTTCAGTCTCTGGTTAAACATTAATAACTCTTTGTAAAATACAAATAATTTTTAGTGCAGTAATGTAGTAGGATATTAAACTAAACCCCCTGTATAACTACTATTCTTGGTCTTCAGTTAGGACATCAAAGGACATTCAAGAAAATCTGGTTGGAGCTTAAATGGGTCAAATACTCTGAAATCTTGCAAGCTTTGCTTAATTTTGATTTCATTTCTAGTCACTATATTTTGGATAATTATGAAATTTGAAACAATTCATTTTTATGAATCATTCTACTAAACAAGATTTTAATTCAGTTTTGGGAACACAAGTAGAATCATAGAGTATTTGTGTTTACATATATAAATATGGTTGCCTAGACTAGGGTTCCTGAATCAACTGTCAGACATACACACTCTCTCCTAGGTGAACTACTCTAAGTAGCATCTTCTTCAAATGGGAAAGACAACTATATACAGAAAATGAACATAATGTATAAATGCTTCTACACAAATTGTGATATTTTACTCCAGTTTATATTAAATGATTAATAAACCATGTGAAATAGACGAGGCACTATAATTGAAAAATGAAATAGTTTAAACCAGCTACTTGACTACTATCCATATGACTGCAACAACTTTTAGTTTACATTAGCCATCTCAAACCATGCTACTTTAAAAATTTACCAAAGGATTTCTGTCATGACATCACCAGAAAAAAAAAAGTTTGTATTTCAAGTACCACTATTTAGAGTTCATGAATCCCTTTTGATATGAAGTATGTTCTTAAAAACTCCAATATTGGGAGAGTAGTGAAAGGGTGCAGAAGGTGAATGATTGATAGTCACCTTACCTATACAGTCCACCATCTGTACCATTTTAAAATGGTACTTTTCAGAGCTGAACACTTATAAGAAGTCTGCTGTTATTACTTTTGAATAGGTCATGGTACAGTGTCAAATCTGTTTCTATATTTTGTTCTGATACATTCGGGAATTAAGACTGTGAGCCCTTTGTGGGTCAGGAATCAGGAACTGTGACTAACCCGATTATCTTGTATCTACCCTAGGGCTTAGAATACTGCCCAGCCCATTGTAAGCATTTAAATACCATAATTATGAGATGCAGGATGGCATAGTGGAAAGAGCAAGTGCTTGGGAGTCAGAGGACATGGGCTCTAATCTCAGCTCCCTCACTGGTCTGCTGTGTGACAAACCACTTCAATTCTCTGTGCCTCAGTGTGTAAAATGTGGTTTAAGATTGTGAGCCCCACGTGGGATAACCTGATTACCTTGTATCTACCCCAGAGCTTAGAACAGGACTTGGCACATAGTAAGTGCTTTAACAAATACCATCATTGTAGAAACAGCAAGGTGTAGTGGCTAGAAGGTCATGGGTTCTAATTGCGACTCCACCACTTGCCTGCTGTGCAGCCTTGGGCAAGTCACTTCACTTCTCTATGCCTCAGTTACCTCATTTGGAAAATGAGGATTGAGACTGTGAGCCACATGTGGGGCAGGGACTGTGTACAACACAATATTTTTCCATCCACCCCGGCACTTGGTACAGTGCCTAGCACAACAAATACTATTATTATCATTATTACTATTATTTCTTTCTCCCTAGACTGTAAGCCCATGTGGGCAGGGATTGTATTTATTTATTGCTATATTGAATTTTCCAAGCACTTAGTACAGTGCAGTCATTGCATTTTCCCAAGCACTTGGGAAAGTATAACACAACAATAGACAATGGCATTCCTTGCCAATAATAAGCTTCAGTCTAGAGTGGGGAAGACAAATATCAATTTATAAAAATTATAAAATATATCAATAAATAAAATTACAGATATGTACATAAGTGCTGTGGGGCTAGGATGGCGGGGTGGGGGGGGGGAAGAACAATGGGAACATGTCTGTGCAATGCCGAAGGGAGTGTGAGATGAGGAAAAGTGGGGCTCAGTCTGGGAAGACCCTTAAAGGAGATGTGCCTTCAGTAAGGCTTTGAAGTGGGGGAGAGTAATCTTCTGTCTGATTTGAAGAGGGAGGGTATTTCAGGCCAGAGGCAGGAAGTGGGCTATGAGTAGGAGAGAAGCGAGATGATATAGGAGGGGGCAAGGTGATTGAGTGCTTTAAAGTCAATGGTGAGGAGGGTTTTTTTATGATATGGAGGTGGAAGGGCAATCACTGGAGTTTTTTGAGGAGCAGTGTGACGTCCTGAATGTGAAGGGAGTTTCAGGACAAAGAGAAAGTGTGAACAAGGAGTTGCCAGTGAGAATAAGATCTAGCTGCAGTGAGTAGGTTAACGTTAGAGGAGTGAGGTGTGAGATTAGGATATGAGGTTTTCCTAGCACAAACATACACATGGTACAAAAAAGATTGGTTTGCATCTGTTTGCACCTATTATCTGTGCCTTATGTCTTATTGCTTTCAGTTACATTTGCCTAATATCTCATTTCAGTGTCTCTATCTTGTTTTGATTGACTGAGAAGCAGCATGGACTGCTGGTAAGAGCACGGGTTTGGGGATTAGAGGACGTGGGTTCTGAGCTCAGCTTCCCCACTTGTCTGCTGTGTGACCTTGGGCAAGTTGTGTAACTTCTCTTTGCCTCAGTTACCTCATCTGTAAAATGGGGATTAAGACTGTGAGCCCCACATGGAACAACCTGATTACCTTGTATCTAACCCAGAGCTTAGAACAGTACTTGGCACATAGTAAGCACCATAATTACTATTATTATTATTATTATTAATGGCAGTCCTGGGTTTATGACACTGAATTCTCTATTTTATAAATGAGGATTTGTCCTGAACTAAAGCTGGAATATCTTGGAATTATATATTGTTACAGCTGAGTATTTCAACTACAGTAATGTATTTCTATTGAGCCGGAGAAGCTACTTCACTACTCTTACATTCTTACCTAGGCAGCACATTCTCCATTTAATTTTATCATAGAGCAGCTATTTAGATACTTTGCTGATATTCAGAAGGGCAATCCATCCTAAACAATGAAAACTCTGAAATGTACGAGTTTCAGTTTTAGACATTTTTTTTTCTACAGGGTAAGTGTATGTGTTTGTGCTTATGTTTCCGTGAACATGTCCTAACTTTGGGTTAACTTAAATGGGAAACGTTTTATTTCATATAATTATCACTTTTGAAGTGTTTTTGAAGTCTCAGCTGCCTTAGACACTGTTGACCATCCCCTACTCCTGGAAACATTATCCAACCTTGGCTTCACTGACATTGACATTGACAAGGTTCAGTTCCAGGTGTCCTCCTATTCTTCACTACACCCTCCCTTGGAGAACTCATTTGCTCCCATGGCTTCAAGTACCATCTCCCAAATCTTCATCTTCAGCCCTGATCTCTTTCCCTCTCACATTTTTCTCCCCTCTTAAAGATATTTAGATGTCTCACTAACACCTCAAACTTGACATGTCCAAAAAAGACCTCTTATCTTCCCACACAAAACCTGTTCTCCCCATGCTTTTCTTGGTATTGTGACAACACAACCATTCTTTCTGTCTCACAAGACTGCAACCCTGGTAGTGTCTTTCCATTGCCCTGATCTTGGCCCGTTGTTGGGTAGGGACCATTTCTATATATTGCTGAATTGTACTTCCCAAAGGGCTTAGAACAGTGCTCTGCATACAGTAAGCGTTCAATAAATACAAATGAATTAATGCTGACCTCTCACCTTAGTCCTGCCTCTGGCCCGGAACAACTTCTTTCTTCATATCTAACAGATTCTCCCCAGCTTCAAAGCCTTACTGAAGGCATATCTCCTCCAAGAGCTTCTCTGACTAAGCCCTCCCTTACTCTTCTCCCATCTGTAGCCTTGACATGATCCCTTCATTCAGCTCACTCCCAGTCCCACAGCACTTATATACATATATGTAATTTTATTTATTTAAGGTCTGTCTCCCCCTCTAGACTGTAGCAAGCAAAGTTGCAGGCAGGGACTGTGTCTGTTATATTGTTTTATTGTACTTTCCCAAGCATTTAGTACAGTGTTCTACACACAGTAAGCACTCAATAAATACAATTGACTGACAGACTATCTTACCTCACTTCTCTCCTACTATTATCCAGCCTGCACACTTTGCTCCTCTAATACCAACCTACTCACAGTACTTTGATTTCATCTACCCCAACCTCTTGTCTATGAGCTATGTCTGACCTAGAATGCCCTCCCTCTTCATATCTAAAAGACAATCATTCTCCCCACCTTCAAAGACTTACTGAAGGCACATAAGCTCCAAGCAGCCTTCCATGACATAAGATCTTATTTCCTCTTCTCCCACTCCTTTCTGCAATGCCCTGATTCATTCCTTATATTCACTTCTTCCTCAGTTCCACAACAAAACTTATGTTCATATCCATAATGTATTTATAATAATGTCTGTCAACCTCTAGACTGTAAGCTCATTGTGGGTAGGGAATACTGAAACAATACTGAGTACATAATGACTAATACCTTGACAGAGTAGACTGAACCAAATCATAGAATGGCCGGCAGTCAGAAAGGAGAGTTCCTTATGGATGCTATCTCTATAACCAACTTTCCCACCCTTCTTTTTAGGCAAACCAGTCTTAAGGGCATCAAATTTGATCAGAATCATGCAGATCATAAATATAGAGTAGACCCTGAAATAAAACAGCTTTGAAATGAAACCTTCCACAAAATAGAACATTCTCTATTTAAAGGACAATAGAAAAAGTGAACTGCTAGACAGAGCTATAACCTCAGGTTCCTAAGGTTAATAGGAATAAATTATCTTGTGAACTTCACTCATTTTAACAGGCACATGAGATAATAAATGAAGAAAGGGGTACCTAGCTTTGACCTAAAACTTGTTTTTTTATCTGTCCTTATTATGGAGTTTCCATTCATTGAGGTCTTCCTAAAAGAGAAGAGACAACCATCTGTCCTAGATGGTTTAAATTATTTCCTTGCCTGGAGGAAATGACTCTCAAAGTCTTTCCCAGTATAACACATAATCTGTATAAGAAATTTAATAAAAAATCATCATTATTCAGTGTTGTAATACCTTTTTTCATACCAGAACCACCTGATTTCCTACATTTAAAACATGCATTGAGTATTATTGTTTAAGTTGAGCTGGTACTGAAGTTGGTACTTTGGTTATTA
This sequence comes from Tachyglossus aculeatus, assembly GCF_015852505.1. Lineage (NCBI taxonomy): Eukaryota > Metazoa > Chordata > Mammalia > Monotremata > Tachyglossidae > Tachyglossus > Tachyglossus aculeatus. The sequence goes on from NC_052067.1 coordinate 119,405,032, forward strand.
GCATCATTTTTAAAACTTATTTTTAAAAATACGAAATTAAATTGTGAAGAGAAAGAAAAATAACACAAAATGAGTTTCTTGGATTTTATTTTACATTATTCTTTATGAAATAACTTTATTGAAAGGTCTTTATAATGAGAAGTATAAATTGCATTCAAATTTAAATAAATTTAATCTTATAAAGTATGCTGAAATGAATATCAATCACCAGTTTTGAGGTCTAGTAGCATTTTATCATGTCTTTCCAGAGAAAACTCCTAGACAACGAATAATAATCCCTCCTGAATTCATATGACAATTGTTAACTACAGACTACATCTGGGAAAGTGCTTGGCTTGCTTAATTTGCTCTTTGTAAACTCTAAGAAGTACCATACAATGGCAGCAAGAGTTGATCAATGAATAACCTTCATGTTTTTCTTAAGAAAATAGCTTCACTGTGGCTTAAACATAAATTCTTTACACTTGACAGGAAAACCATTCTTAGTTTATAAGACCAATTTTAGAAGTTGCTATTTTTAGATATGTTTTTTAATAGAAAGGAAGAAAGAAAAGGAAGGGTACACTAAATGTATTTCTATATAAAAGAAGGAATAAATGAGAACATTCATCAAAAGGGCTTGATTTTCACTGGAAACATGGAGGAATTGGAGAAAAGCCATTAGACCCCACAGGACTGAAAAAAGTTTCATTAGTAATGATTTGATCCTGCTAAGTGTGAGACAATCCACTATCAATCAAATCATATTTATGGAGCACTTACTAGGTGCCAAGCACTGTACTTGGGAGAGTAAAATAAATGAGTTAGTAGAAATGTTTCCTTCCCACAGCAAGTTTACGATCCAGAGGATGAGTTTATAGTCTATCTTGAAATTACTAAGCCAACAAAAGAAACGGCATAATATAGTGGAAAGAGCTTAGGCCCGGGAGTCAGGTGACCAGGGTTCTAACCCGAGTTCTGCCATTTGTCTGCTGTATGACCTTGGGGAAGTAACTTCACTTCTATGTGCCTCAGTTCCCTCATATAATAATGATGGTATTTGTTAAGCACTTACTATGTGCAAAGCACTATTCTAAGTGCTGGGGGATACAAGGTGATCGGGTTGTCCCACGTGGGGCTCACGGTCTTAATCCCCATTTTCTAGATGAGGTAACTGAGGCACAGAGAAGTTAAGTGACTTGCCCAAAGTCACACAGCCAAGTGGTGGAGCCAGGATTGTAACCCATGACCTCTGACTCCCAAGCCCGGGCTCTTTCCACTGTGCCACACTGCTCATATGTAAAATGGGAATTAAAACTGTAAGCCATGTTATGGGAAAGGGACTGTGTCTAACCTGATTAACTTGTACCTACCCCAGCACTTAGTATACTGCCTTGCTTGTAGTAAGTGCTTAAGAAATACTGCAGTGATTATTATTATTATCATGTATATGCTTAAAATTTAAACCACTATATCTCATATTATATATAAATGAATGATATTTATAAAGCACTTAACTACATGCAGAGCTCTACCAACAGAGTTAATAATTATATTATTATTATATATATTATTATTATATATAATTAATAATTATTATAGTACTTGTTGAGTGCTTACTATGTGCCAAGCATTGTTCTAAGCACTGGAGTTGGTACAGTTTAATCAAGTTGGAAACAGTCCCTATCCCACATGTAAAATCCCCATTTTACAGAGGTAATTTAGGCATAGAAAATTTAAGTGACTTGCCTGATATCACAGAGCAGACAACAGAGCCAAGATTAAAACCCAGGTCCTTCTGCCTCCCAGGCATGTAGTCTATCCCCTAGGCCACACTGCTTCTTTTTGCTAAACACAATCTATGTCCACAATAAGCTTAGTTAAGAGCTGGGGGAGACAGAAATTAAAATATGAATATTGGGATTGAGGCTTGGCATTGTGTAAAAATGGTCCTCACTTGATGCATCCTAAACTTTTTCCTGCAATCCATAAATCATTGGGTGGAACCCAATCCAATACCCAATAGTTGTGTGTGCATATTTCAAGTGAACTATGTCCTATTAAATCTTAACAAGCATAACATAAACTAGTCTCTCATACAAGTCAAACAAAATGGTCAGCTCCACTGCCAAGATTCCTTGGCAACTGTTAATCAAAGCAATTTAACCAAAGAAGAATCAGCATAGTAAGTGGGTGAACTATGAACATCCACATTGCTAGTGTAATGAAAATGGCTCAGAATTCAAGGAACTACAAAATAGAGTATTTTCACCATTGATGATGTTGATGATGATAACATTTGTTAAGTGCTTACTATAATAATAACAATAATAATAATGGCATTTATTAAGCACTTACTATGTGCAAAGCACTGTTCTAAGAGCTGGGGTAGATACAAAGTAATCAAGTTGTCCCACATGGGGCTCACAGACTTAATCCCATTTTACAGATGAGGTAACTGAGGCACAGAGAAGTTAAGTGACTTGCCCAAAGTCACACAGCTGACAAGTGGCGGAGCCAGGATTTGAACCCATGACCTCTGACTCCAAAGCCCGGGCTCTTTCCACTGAGCCATGCTGCTTCTCTAAAGCATGTCCTGAGTCTAAGTCTGAGTCTGAGTCCAGTACTATGTCCTGAGTGCTGCACTGAAGCAAATGCAAGATAATCAGGTTGGACACTGTCCCTTTACTAGAAAGTATGAGAGAAAATAGATATTGAATTCCCATTTAACATATGAGGAAACTTTGGAACAGAGACGTTAAATGGCTCATCCAAGGTCTCACAGCAAATTCCATACTCTTTCAATTAAGCCATCATGCTCCTCATTACAATCACCATTAGGCTAATCTTCCAAATAAAAATGAAGATAGTTAAATAAATTATTGAGGCAAAGGCCTTACTACTAAATGCAAAAGAAACATATACAAATGAAAGTTTTCTTTTTATCCTTCTTTTACTAATAAAATTCACTTATTTTCTTCACTTGTGGCAGAAGTAGAGATTGTGAGGGACAAATTTAAGAAACAAGATTAACAAATGATGGGATGCTAAGGCCAAAGAAATCCAGTGATATGCATTTTATACCCAAATGGAAGACTTCTATAAACCCCTGACAAGTCTTTACTGTACCAACACACCCAATACCTCAGACATTCAATAAGGAAGGTACATTAATTCTGTTTAGATTTTGAGAATATTATTTTCTGCATTATTGCTCATAGTGATCTACATTCTAATACATCAATGGCATTTACTGAATGCTTTCTACATTTAGAGCATTTGGTACAGACCATCAGAATTAGCAGATGCATTCCTTACCCCTAATGAGTTTACTGCCTAGAAGTGGAAACAGTCATTAATATAAATAAATACTTTATAATGTTTAATTTAAAGCTATGTAAATGCATGCTGTGGGGTTTAGAGTGGTGAATATCAAATCCCCAGTAGTCACAGAAAAAATTGCAGTTCTTACACATACCTTAAGGATGTGGTGATCCCACAACGAGTTGCCTCGCTAATGACTGTTACTTATTGAACATGGAAAAGACTTGAGGCAGATAGCTACAGCCTGTAGGGGAAGGAGCATGGAGGGAGATAAGGCTGTTCTACCCAATAAAGGGCCTGGACCAATCAATGATTGCTATGGACAGCTACAGCTGAGATGACTAATGCAGATAAAAGGTGCTCATTTGGTGTGGTGGGGGTGGCACCTGGAGAGAAGCAAGCAGGAAGCATGTTGAGTGCAGCACAGTAGCAGGAAAAGGCAGTAACATTTGGAACATCAAATGTCATCCCCCGGGGCCTGGAATGCCCTCTCTCTGCCCATCCGCCAAGCTAGCTCTCTTCCTCCCTTCAAGACCCTACTGAGAGCTCACCCCTTCCAGGAGGCCTTCCCAGACTGAGCCCCTTCCTTCCTCTCCCCCTCGTCCCCCTCTCCATCCCCCCATCTTACCTCCTTCCCTTCCCCACAGCACCTGTATATATATATGTTTGTACATATTTATTACTCTACTCTACTCTATTTATTTATTTTACTTGTACATATCTATTCTATTTATTTTATTTTGTTAGTATGTTTGGTTTTGTTCTGTCTCCCCCTTTTAGACTGTGAGCCCACTGTTGGGTAGGGACTGTCTCTATATGTTGTCAACTTGTACTTCCCAAGCGCTTAGTATAGTGCTCTGCACATAGTAAGTGCTCAATAAATATGATTGATTGATTGAAGAAGCATTGGCAGAATGGGCTTCTTTGACCACAGCCTGGTATTGGACCCTTGGATGGTACAGTGAATGTTTGTGTGTGTATGTGTCACTCCTTTGCCTGTTGGTAAAACTGAGCAAGAAGCTTTACATATTAACCTTGGTGATCAGAGTTGTGGTTTGACTTCTACTATGTGTTACTGTACCTCCCCTGGTCCAGGAAGGTCCTGATTAGTATAAACTGGGGGCTTGTGACAGTGTGTAAATATGTGACAAAACCATTGAGAATCTTGCTCAATGAAAAAACATTTGGGCCTTTGCTGTATACTAGGTGAGTTCTCATTTCAAGACTAGTTAAATCTATCCCTTATTGTTAATAATTAATAATTTTATGGTATTTTGTAAGCACTGTGTGCCAGACACTGCGCTAAGTGCTGGGGTGGATCAAGTAAATTGGGTTAGACACAGTCCCTGTCCTCCTTAGGGCTCAAAGTCTTAATCTTCCTTTTACAGGTAAGGTAACTGAGTCACAGAGAAATGAAGTGACTTCCCTAAATCTACACAGTAGCTTATTATGTGGCAGGCACTGTTCTAAGTGCTGGAATAGATACAAAATAATCAGGTTGGACACAGTCCATGTCTCAAAATAGACCTTAAAATCCCTATTTTACAGATATGGAGATTGAGGCACAGAGTAGGGAACTGACTTACCCATGGGCACACAGCAGACAAGAGGTGGAGATAGAATTAGAACCCATGACCTTCTAATTCCCAGGCCTGGGCTCTATCCACCAAACCATGCTGCTTGTTGATCTATGAAAGCTATTCATTCAATCATATTTATTAAGCATTTACTGTGTGCAAAGCACTGTACTAAGCACTTGGGAAGTACAAGTTGGCAACATATAGAGATGGTCCCTACCCAACAGCGGGCTCACAGTCTAGAAGGGGGAGACAGACAACAAAACATATTAATAAAATAAATAGAATAGTAAATATGTACAAGTAAAATAGAGCAATAAATCTGTACAAACATATATACAGCTGCTGGGGGGAGGGGAAGGAGGTAGGGTGGGAGGGATGGTGGGGGGAGAGGAAGGGGGGGGCTCAGTCTGGGATGGCCTCCTGGAGGAGGTGAGCTCTCAGCAGGGCTTTGAAGGGAGGAAGAGAGCTAGCTTGGTGGATGTGCAGAGGAAGGACATTCCAGGCCAGGGGGAGGACATGGGCCGGGGGTCAACGGCGGGACAGTTGAGAACAAGGCACAGTGAGGAGATTAGTGGCAGAGGAGCAGAGGGTGCAGGCTGGGCTGGAGAAGGGAAGGAGGGGGTGAGCCTTGAAGAGCCTTGAAGCCGAGAGTGAGGAGTTTTTGCCTGATGCGTAGGTTGGTTGGTAGCCACTGGAGATTTTTGAGGAGGGGAGTAAGATGCCCAGAGTGTTTCTGCACAAAGATGATCCAGGCAGCAGCATGAAGTATAGATTGAAATGGAGAGAGACAGGAGGATGAGAGATCAGAGAGGAGGCTGATGCAGTAAGCCAGTCGGGATAGGATGAGAGACTGAACCAGCAGGGTAGCAGTTGGGATGGAGAGGAAAGGGTGGATCTTGGCGATGTTGCGGAGGTGAGACTGGCAGTTTTTAGTGACGGATTGGATATGGGGGTGAAAAAGAGAGCAGAGTCGAGGATGACACCAAGGTTGCGGGCTTGTGAGATGGGAAGGATGGTAGTGTCATCAACAGTGATGAGAAAGTCAGGGAGAGGACAGGGTTTGGGAGGGAAGATAAGGAGTTCAGTCTTGGACATATTGAGTTTTAGATGGCAGGCAGACATCCAGATGGAGATGTCTTGAAGGCAGAAGGAGACACGAGTGTGAAGGGAGGGAGAGAGAGCAGGGGCAGAGATGTAGAGTTGGGTATCATCAGCATAGAAATGATAGTTGAAGCTGTGGGAGCGAATGAGTTCACCAAGGGAGTGAGTGTAGATAGAGAACAGAAGGGGACCAAGAACTCACCCTTGAGGAACCCCTACAGTAAGGTGATGGGAGGGGAAGGAGGAGCCTGCAAAAGAGACTGAGAATGAATGGCTGGAGAGATAAGAGGAGAACCAGGAGAAGACAGAGTCTGTGAAGCCAAGGTTGGATAGTGTGTTGAGGAGAACGGGTGGTCCACAGTGTCAAAGGCAGCTAAGAGGTCGAGGAGGATTAGGATAGAGTAGGAGCCATTGGATATGGCAAGCAGGAGGTCATTGGTGACCTTTGAGAGGGCAGTTTTGGTGGAATGTAGGGGATGGAAGCCAGATTGGAGGGGGTTGAGGAGAGAGTTGGTGTTGAGGAATTTCTAACAATTTGACATATTTTGGATAAAGGATGAGGTACATACACTTGTACTTCCCAAGCGCTTAGTACAGTGCTCTGCATACAGTAAGCGCTCAATAAATATGATTGAATGAATGAATACACCAATTGTCAGCTGTGTGACTTTGGGCAAGTCACTTAACTTCTCTGTGCCTGTTACCTCATCTGTAAAATAGGGTTAAGACTGTGAGCCCCCTGTGGGACAACCTGATTACCTTGTAACCTTCCCAGTGCTTAGAACAGTGCTTTGCACATAGTAATCACTTAATAAATGCCATTATCATTACTATTATTATTATTCCTCCCAGCATGGGCTTGGAAGTCAAAAGGACCTGGGCTCCAATTCTGGCTGTGCCACTTGTTTGCTTTGTGACTGTGGGCAAGTCACTCCACCTCTCTGTGCCTCATTTCCTGCATCTGTAAAATGGGTATTGACTGCGAACCCTATTGTGGGACAGGGACTGTGTCAACCTGATTATCTTGTATCTACTCCAGCACTTAAAACAGTGCCTGCCACAGTGTTCCACAAATGCCATTATTATTTTTATAATTATTATTAAGATTCAATGAGTGTGCTTTGAGTTTGGTATTTTAAAAACAAATTCAGAGATGCAAGAATAATATCACTCCATGCACTGTCTATGTCACCACCTCTTCCTTTAACTTGGAGAAGATCACTAATATATGAGGGAGTAAAAATTTAAATTTGAAGTACTATGTTCTTTAGTTTTTATCTAAATCAAGTAAGGTCCTTGAAGACAGTGTCAATGTATATTAATTATATTTTATTCTCTCAAATTTCAGTAGTGTGCTCAATAAATACTGTTCAGGTAAAGAACTGGCACCAGACTTAGATGAGGCTTAGGGTAGGTTGAAGTGATTCAAATTATCTGAAGAAACTTGTTTGTACAATTGTTGGAATTATTTACTTCAGAAATTTGCACAAGCTCAGTAACATTCTTCTGTATGCCCATAATGCAAATTATATGTGCAGTAAAATTATTAAAAATCCCTGACCTCCAGGTGAGTCAATCACAAAAACAAAAGTGCTTATGTAGTACAATGTCTACATACAGAAAGTGCTTGAGTACCAGTGATTATCATTGAAAAGCTGAAGATCATCACATTTTGAGGAGTTCAAAGTGATAGAAGAGAGGGTCACTGCAAGGTGGGGCCAAAAAGGCAGGAAAGGAATAGGGGAAGGTGTTGATGGGGAGAGAGATGGAAACCCACAAACCCCCTCTCTAACACACTCACACAAACACACACACACACATGTGGGGCATTTTTGCCAGGTTCTATCATCATGTGAGTTTAGTTAAGGCTGATGAACTGCTGACATCCACACTTTCCCCACTGCATTCATTCATTCAATCGTATTTATTGAGTGTGAACAGACTGTGCTTTTTTTCCATTGTTTAATTTTTTTTTCATTCACAGGCCCTGATAGTGTTTGTATTTCTCACTTTGAGAGCACAGTATTCAAGAAGTTTCTGCTCCAAGACAGTTACTCCACTTTTGATTTTTTTTTTTTATGCCAGGTGATGTGGGTGACAAAAGGGTTCTTGATATCACAAATGGTATCTGTGATAGTTCCAGGCAGGGTCTCCAACCCTTGGCCATAGCAGCAGCTAAAATGCATCTACATATACCATAGCCACATTTGATTTTAATTGTTTCCATTGGTCATTTTTAGTGTGGACTGATGGATCATCAAAACTTTTGCACACTAACTGAATTGTCACTTCAATCAAACTTACTATTATGCATGCATACTTGCAGTTTAAAGCCCCAGTGACATCCATTCCACAAGCCATGTCAGGGCAATCAAAGGGAGAGTAGATATTGAAACAGGCCAGGTCACAGCATCTTTGGCCCATGCAGGGCTTTTACTGTAGAATAGATCTATAAGCCTAAGAAAGTGCCAGTGTAGAATGACTTGTAAACAAACAGCTGAAAAAATTTTAATCAAAAAATCCAACTGTGGTGAAATATTTAAGTTGTATCAGATTAACATGGGAAGAACACATATTTTTCTCCTTGTTTGTGAGATATGACCTAATTTGTTTTTCCTCTGTGACCTGTGCACTCAAAAGCACTGTCTCGTTGCGGGTGAGAATGGTACATCAATGGTAACCTTCTGTTAAGAGAAATACTTCTGTTAGAGTAGCAGCATGGTGTAGTAATAATCATAATAAAGATGACATTTATTAAGTGCTTACTATGTGCAAAGCACTGTTCTAAATGCTGGGGAGGTTACAAGGTGATCAGGTTGTCCCACATGGGGCTCACAGTCTTAATCCCCATTTTACAGATGAGATAACTGAGGCACAGAGAAGCTGTGACTTGCCCAAAGTCACATAGAGAGCATGAACCTGGGGGTCAGAAAGCCATGGGTTCTAAACCTGGCTCCATCATTTAACTTTGCCATGTCTGTTACCTCATCTGTAAAATGGGGATTGAGACTGAGCCCCATGTGGGACAGTGACTGTGTCCAACACTATTTGCTGTATCCACCCCAGTGGTTAGTACAGTGCCTGGCACAGATTGTATTATTATTATTATTATATACAAAACAAGGTCTTCTATCAGTCAAAAATGTCACCAAATGCCATCTCTCAAATGAACTACTTGAAACTGATTCCTAGGAAAAAATAGAATGTTAAATATAAAATTGATCACTAAATTTGTGTGCCCAAATGATGAAAAACCTACTCAGATGTTTGTTACTTGAAAACTAGTCAGTCATTTATTGAGCACTTATCATGTGCAGAGCACTGAACTAAGTGCTGGGGAGAGTACAATGCAGTGTTATAACAAATTTTTTCTGCACAGAAAGCTTGCGGTCTAGAGAAGTAGTTAGACTGAACTAAGTGCTGGGGATAGTACAATATAGCAGTATAACAGACACTTTTTCTGTTCACAGGAAGCTTACAGTGTAGAGAAGTAGTTAGACATTAGTATAAACAAAATTAAAGATATTTATAAAAGTGTGAGGCTGAAAGGGGGATGAATAAAGGGAGTGGGAGAAGAGGAAAAGAGGTCTTAGGGAAAGCCTCTTGGAGGAGAACTGCCTTCAATGTGAATTTACATGTAAATACCATACTTAAATGGTAATTTTTTTTAGCATTTATTAAGTGCTTACTATGTGCAAAACACTGTTCTAAGCACTGGGGAGGTTAACAAGGTGATCAGGTTGTCCCACGGCGGGCTCGCAGTCTTCATCCCCATTTTACAGATGAGGTAACTGAGGCCCAGAGAAGTGAAGTGACTTGCCCAAAGTCACACAGTTGACAAGTGGTGGAGCTGGGATTTGAACCCATGACCTCTGACTCCAAAGCCCAGGCTCTTTCCACTGAGCCGCGCTTTAAGTGCTTACTGTGCTTACTATGTGCCATGTACTGTTCTTAGTGCTGGGGTATATACAAGATAATCAGTTTGTCCAATTTGGGGTCCACAGTCTTAATCCCCATTTTACAGATGAGGAAACTGAGGGCAGAGAAGTTAAGTGACTAACCCGAGGTGACAGAACAGACAAGTAGCAGAGTCGGGATTAGAACCCATGGTCTTCTGGCTCCCAGACCCGTGTTCTATCCACTATGACATGCTGCTCACATTGTGGATTTTAAGGTGGGAAAAGTAACTGTTTTTTGGATTGTAGAAGCAGCTTGGCCTTGTGGAAAGAGCCTAGGATTGGGAGTCAGAGGTCGTGGGTTCCAATCCCAGCTCTATCACCTGTCTGCTGTGACTTTGGGCAAGTCACTTAACTTCTCTGGGCCTCAGTTCCCTCATCTATAAAATGGGGATTAGGACTGTGAGCCCCATGTGGGACAACCTGATTACCTTGTATCTACCTCAGCACTTAGAACAGTGCATGGCACATAGTAAGCACTTAATAAATACTATCATTATATGAAAAGGAAGGGCATTCCAGGTCAGAGGCAGGATGTGGGTGAGAGGTCAGCAGTGAGGCAGTTGAGATCGAAGTGTAATGAGGAGGCTGGCATTAGAGGAGTGAAGTGTGTGGGCTGAGTTGTTGTAGGCAAGTAGCAAGGTGAGGTGTGAGGGGGCAAGATGATTGAGTGCTTTAAAGAAAACCACTCGTTGGGGAATTTATTTTAGAATGCTTAGGAATAGGGTTCTCAGTCTCTGACCTAAAACCTCAATTTAGAAAAGCCATATTCTTAATACATATGGAATGAAAGGTCCTTTTATTGCAGAGAATTAATTTCCTCTCAATTTTAGGCACATACAGACAAACTATAATTCTCTTCTATAACTCCTTCCTACTGAGTTAATAGAGCAGTAAAATATTTTTGCCTTAATATTTGAAAATTCATAAATTTATAAAACTTATCTTGGTGACACTAGTTAGGTATTTTATGGAAGTTCTAAGTGAATTTTAAGTATTTTAACTGTTTTCAGTTTTAGAGCTTACAAACATGCTTCAACAAATGATATTGTATCATTTATTTTTGGTAAAATAGTATGTAGCGTATTCAATTTGGGTCAATGAAATGGCATTCATGTTCAAGAATTCAACTTCTAATAAATGATCAAAAATCAATACAGTAGTGACATTTTCAAACCAATTATTTTTTAAAAAATTTAATGATAATAATAACAATGATGATGATGGCATTTAAGTGCTTACTATATGCTGAGCACTGTTCTAAGTGCTGGGGGGGGGGGCGGGGTACAAGGTAATAAGGCTGTTCCACAGGGGGTTCACAGTCTAAATCCACATTTTACAGATGAGGTAACTGAGGCACAGAGAAGTTAAGGATGGCTTATGAAGCAATTTTAATTATGCTAACAACTCATAAGGCTGATTTCTATCTTGAACTCATATTGCACAAATATCTCATTCAGATATGCAGATTAGCGGGGGTAGTACTGGGAAATATTCTTTCAATGATGCTATTTTCAACACTTACCAAAAATACCTGTTAGCTGTCAATCATTTCATTTTACAAATTTATTTTTCAAGTTGCCCTTGACTGGACTTTGAGACAAAAGATTGGTCAAATACTTTAAAAAGATGTTCTATTAGCAAGAACATTCATGGGTGAGGAAAAATGGTTGGCAAATATTAAAAATGCATGGGAACCGCAGGAACTTTAATAAGGTCAAGATAAGATTGCTGGGAAATGTGTTTTAAAAAGCAACTGAGAATTATTTTGGCACAATGGAAGAAAGATTCAGATTGTTTATTGATATCAAGGCAATGATGATGCTTTAAATATTCAAACTTCCACTGTAAATCGAGTTCTAATTTTTTATGGAGGACTGTAAATATTTCACCAGGAACCATACTGATTGCATAACAGTTTTGAGGATGAAATGAACAACTTACTGCCAGGATACTTTGTTTTGATGATTTCCAAATTGTCAACTATTGTAATACAAATTGAAAAATATACTGAGATCATCAGTTATTTTCAAATTGGCAATGATAGCCTTCAGATTCAATCAATAAACATGCTAATGACTTTCCATTACCAGGTATTTGGGTTTCTAAGACTGATTGCCTTTCTGGAGTTAATAGGTGCTCCTTCCCTTCCTTTTTCTCCTATTTTCTAGGTAACCTGTCCTTTTCACATTTAGTCTTGATTCAAAATGCTCCAAAATCCTGAAGCTACTTCTCACGAAAAGCACATCAGATAAAACTGGAACTGCTAACCTATTTCAGTAGTTTTCTGGGAAGTAGAACATTTTTTGGCTGCTCATATAGCAATTCTGAACCCAGTCTTAGCATTCATGACAGTGTTGTCATAACATTCAAGGTGAAAGAATTGCATGTACATGATGTACCCATCTGTGTTTCAAATAGCTATTTTACATTCCCCATTATAAAAAGTTTATTTTTATAAGCTTTATTTTTCAATAGTGAAAAATTACCATTATACACATTTATTCAAATGATAAAGTAAGCTAAAACTAACATTTCAAATATTTCTAAGCACAATATTAATTTGCAAGGGAAGTCAAAATGTGATAATTTTCAGAGTCTAACATTTAAAGTTGTTTTCCCATTTTTCCTTTAAATGAAAGCCCGTACACTTACAGTGTTCTTTGTCTTTCAAGTATTAATCCAGCTATTATAGTGGAGGATAAATGTTGCTCTCCCTGTTTCACTCAAACAAATTAACTGGCTGCATCCAGTTATCTAAATAATGTGTTGTCTGATCTTGTGAAAATTATTAATCAGGCTAAAGAGGATATGATCTGCAATGGACAGAACTTTCTTTAACCCTTAAACCTTAGAGACCATAAATGCATAGTGAAAGGTAATTTTGAGAGATTTTCACAGGTAAGCCAACAAGGAGGGACTCAGTTTTAATTGTAATAAAAGTTTAGATGAATCCTATCAGTTTAGTTCAAAGAGTTTTGTCTCAAATATTGTTCTCCTTGTCAATTAGGATCACTAGTAATGAGCATATGGTTCAGAATTTCATGGACTATGTCAAACAATTTCATGGACTATGTCAATCTTGTGAGAAAGTGTAGGATACAAGTTTTTAGTGGGTAAGGACTTAATGGGTTTGAAAAAAATTGAAGACACTACAACTAAATTCTGAATTTCTTGATAAACATTTTCCAGATAGACAAGGGAGCATGATGCTGTTTTACCGGAGGAAATGAAAGTTTATAATACGTTAACTTGTCATGGGAAATCCTCTTCTCACCTGAATGTTTATTTTATTTCTTCATTTGCTTTTTTAATGATATTTGTTAAGCGCTCTTACTATGTCCCAGGCATTGTACTAAGTGCTAGGGTAGCTCAACAATCAATGATGGTATTTATTGGGCACTTAGTCTGTGCAGAGCAGTGTATCAAGTGCTTGAGAGTATTAAATATCAACAGAAATGTTCCCTGCCCACAGTGAGCATACAGGGTAGATACACGTTTATCAGTTTGGAGACAGTGTATGTTCCACATGGGGCTCACAGTCTTAATCCCCATTTTACGGATGAGGTAACCAAGGCACAGAGAAGTTAGGTGAATTGCCCAAGATCTCAAAGTAGACAAGTGTTGTAGCCGTCATGAGAACACAGGTCCTTTCACCTCCCAAACCCCGTGCTTTACCCACTAGACCATGCTGCCCCTTCCTCTGCCTGGAAAATTATTTCTCCATTCTTAGACATCCTATGTCCATTGCCCTTGCAAGTTGTTCCAGATTTGCAATGCCCTCCTTACATCCATGCCCCCTCAACTCTTTGTTCCTAGTGACCTGGCCTCCTATTCTATTTAAAAAGTCAAAACTATCTGGCATGGTCTCCGAAAAGCCTCCTTCTGCCCCTCCTTCCCAGTAGTATCAGGAGTAGATCTCCTGCCTTCTCTCAAAATCCACCATCTCCACCTAACCATCTGATCCCAATCCTTTGCACCTTATCAAAACACTTATCTTCTCCCTAACCTCTATCTTCAGTTGTTCTTTCTGATGGCTTCTTCCACATTGCTTTCCCTTGACCCCTTAGTTCTCTCCAGTAATTGCCTTACTTCCCTCCTACCATTCATGTTTAAATGTCTTGAGAGAGTGTCTATACCCACTGTCTCAAGTTCCTTTTCTCCAATTTTCTCCTTGAGCCCATCCCATCTGGCTTTCATCCCATTCACTCTACAGAAACCACCCACTCAAAGGTCACAATTGATCTCCCTCTTGCCAAATCTAATGGTCTCTACTCCATCCTAATCCTTCTTGACCTCTCAGCTGGCTTTGACACTGGTGACAACTGCCTCCTGGAACCATTATCCAACCTTGGCTTCACTAATACTGTCCTCTCTTAGTTCTCCTCTATCTCTCTGGCAGCTCATTCTCAGTCACATAACCGGGCTCTACCTCTGACTCCCACCTGAAAACTGTATTTGCTCAGTTCTGGATTGCCTTCTGTTCTCCATACACTACTCCCCTGGAGAATTACTTCACTCCCATGGCTTTATCTACCACTTCTATATGGATGATTCCCAAATCTACATCTCCAGCCTTGATCTCTCTCCCTCTCTTCAGGCTCACGTTTCCTCCTGCCTTCAAGACATCTCTACTTGGATTTCCCACTGTCACCTCAAACTTTACAGGTCTAAATCAGAACTTCTTATCTTCCCACCCAAACCCTTTCCTCACCCACACTTTCCCATCACTGGAGGTGGCACTACCATACTTCCTGTATCAGTCACATAACCTTGGCATTATCCTTAACTCCTCTCTCTTTCAAAGGACCTATTCAATTTATCACTAAATCTTATCAGTTCAACCTTCACAACATCGCTAAGATCCTCCCTTTCGTCTCCATCCCAACTGCTTCGATGCTAATCCAACTTATCCTGTCCTGCCTTGATTACTGTATCAGCCTCCTTGCTAAACTCCCTGCTTCCTGTCTCTCCTAAATCCAGTCCGGATTTCACTCTAATGCCTGCATCTTTTTTTCAAAAACGTTCAGTCCATGTCCTTCTCTTCCCCACCCATCCACCCCAAAGAACTTCCGATGGTTGCCCATCCACCTCCAAGTCAAACTCCTCACCATCAGCTTCAAATTTCCTTGCCCCCTCCTACTTCACTTCTCTACTTTCCTATTACAACCCAACTGGCACACTTTGCTCTTCTAATGCCAACCTATTCACTGTACCTTAATCTTGTCTATTCCACCACCTCTTGCCCATGTCTTGCCTCTGGCCTACTGGAACATACTCCCTCTTCATATCCAACAGACAATTACTCTACCGATCTTCAAAGCCTTACTGAAGGCACATCTCCTCTAGAGGCCTTCCTTGACTGAGCCTTCTTTTCCTTTTCTTCCACTCCCTTCTGCATCACCCTGACCTGCTCCCTATATTCATCCACACAGCACTTATGGGCATATCTGAACTCATTTATTTATATTAATACTGCCTGTTTCTTCCTCTATACTTTAAACTCAGTGAGGGCAGGGAAGGCATCTGTTTGGTGACCTCATGACCTCATTCGCTACCATGGCTTCAACTATCAACTCTATGCTGATGACACCCAAATCTACATCTCTGCCCCTGCTCTCTCCCCCTCTCTCCAGGCTCGCATCTCCTCCTGCCTTCAGGACATCTCCATCTGGATGTCTGCTCGCCACCTAAAACTCAACATGTCCAAGACTGAACTCCTTGTCTTCCCTCCCAAACCCTGCCTCTCCCTGACTTTCCCATCACTGTTGACAGCACTACCATCCTTCCCGTCTCACAAGCCCGCAAACTTGGTGTCATCCTCGACTCGGCTCTCTCATTCACCCCTCACATCCAAGCCGTCACCAAAACCTGCCAGTCTCAGCTCCACAACATTGCCAAGATCCACCCTTTCCTCTCCATCCAAACCGCTACTCTGCTCGTTCAAGCGCTCATCCTATCCCGTCTGGACTACTGCATCAGCCTTCTCTCTGATCTCCCATCCTCTTGTCTCTCCCCACTTCAATCCGTACTTCATGCTGCTGCCCGGATTGTCTTTGTCCAGAAACGCTCTGGGCACGTTACTCCCCTCCGCAAAAATCTCCAGTGGCTACCAATCAATCTGCACATCAGGCAGAAACTCCTCACCCTCGACTTCAAGGCTCTCCATCACCTTGCCCCCTCCTACCTTACCTCCCTTCTCTCCTACAGCCCAGCCCGCACCCTCTGCTCCTATGCCGCTAATCTCCTCACCATACCTCGTTCTTGCCTGTCCCATCATCGACCCCCGGCCCACATCATTCCCCTGGCCTGGAATGCCCTCCCTCTGCCCATCTGCCAAGCTAGCTCTCTTCCTCCCTTCAAGGCCCTACTGAGAGCTCACCTCCTCCAGGATGCCTTCCCAGACTGAGCCCCCTCCTTCCTCTCCCCCTCATCCCCCTCTCCATCCCCCTGTCTTACCTCCTTCCCTTCCCCACAGCACCTGTATATATGTATATATGTTTGTACATATTTATTACTCTATATTTATTTTACTTGTACATATCTATTCTATTTTATTTTGTTAATATGTTTGGTTTTGTTCTCTGTGTCCCCCTTCTAGACTGTGAGCCCACTGTTGGGTAGGGACTGTCTCTATATCTTGCCAATTTGTACTTCCCAAGTGCTTAGTACAGTGCTCTGCACACACTAAGCACTCAATAAATACGATTGATTATATCGGTATACTGTACTCTCCCAAGTGCATAATACAGTGGTTTGCGCAGAGTAAGTGTTCAAGATTGAGTACAATACAACAGTGTTAGTAATAATAATAATAATAATAATAATGGCATTTGTTAAGCACTTACTATGTGCAGAGCACTGTTCTAAGCGCTGGGGGGGGTACAAGGAGATCAAGTTGCCCCACGTGGGGCTCACAATCTTAATCCCCATTTTACAGATGAGGGAACTGAAGCTCAGAGAAGTTAAGTGACCTGCCCAAGGTCACACAGCAGTCATGCGGTGGAGTGGGGACTCGAACCCATGACCTCTGATTCCAAAGCCCGTGCTCTTTCCACTGAGCCACGCTGCTTCTCTGTAGTAGAAAACGTGTAGTAGACATGTTTCCTGCCCACAATGAGTTTATAGTCCAGGTGGATAATCAATTTACCTATCACTGGTATTGAATACTTACTTCTAAGAGCTTGTTACTTATTTCCATTTTCTACCTAAAAGGAAGAGGGGTAAAATTTTACATTAACAGTATCTATACTAGTTTTCATATTTACTAGTAAATGTTTGCCTGGTTTAATCATTACATCAGACAGTCAATAGGATATTAACTTTCCTACAAACATTTCATATTCATCAAACATTTAGAATGTATATATTTTTGCTAACATTTCCTTAAAATGATGCAATAATTGTGGTATTTGTTACGCAGTTATTATGTTTTAGGGCGTTAAGCACTTACTATGGACTATGCACTGTACTAATTGCTGAGAGAGTACAAAACAGTACAAGGTTGTACACAGTTGCATGGTCTTAATCCCAATTTTACTAATAAGGCAAACTTCTTAAACTTCTGAGTCAGAAAGAAGTTGTGACTTGCCCAAGGAGACACAGCAGACAAGTGTCAGAGCTGGAATTAGAACTAGATCCTTATGACTCTCAGGCCTGTGCCCTTTCCACTGGCCACAGTGCTTCTCATTTGCCAAGTACCTGATGAAGTGCTGGGTTAAAATTAGGATAGTCAAGTGAGGTACAGTCCCTGTCCCACATGGGGGATCACAGTTTAAGTAGGAGGCAGAGCAGCTACTTAATCTTCATTATACAAATGAGGAAATAGAGGGAAAGAGAGATTAAGTGACTTGCTATATCACAGCAGGCAAGTGCCAGAGCTGGTATTAGAACCTAGATCCTCCCCAGGGTTGTGACCTTTCCATTAGTCCACATTGTTTCACATGTCCTTTCTTTTTTTTTTTCCAAGACAGTTATTCTCCAATTAACAATACTAAATGGTTTATGTAAGACTAAGGTATACTATATACTAGCTAAAAAGCACACTATATTAAAACTCTTGTTAAGCATCATATCAGCTGTGTTTACACTTACTACAATTCTTAGTTTTCTAACACTTTGTATTTTTGTAATGGCATAGATATACATCAAGCTTAAAAATGCTATCAGTGCTTCATAGATACCTATGAAAATTCATGAATTCAGAGTTTAAGTTAATCAACAAATCAAATTAATTCTATTTTAAATTCTATTTTAACTTGTTTTTCTGAAATTTAATTGCATAACTATTCAAATTATAAATTTAAACAAATCCCCTTTCAATTAACTTCTGCTAATCACTTATCTTTTAAAGACTATTAATTTTGAAGCATAACACTAACCCAAAATGTCAGCCTGATATAGATGGTTAAAATGAGCAGAAATCAATTCAAACTACAGCAATGAACTGGATTATTTAAAAATCTGTTTTAAGGAATGATCATGGGGCTAGTTTTTCATGTTTTTCAACAACCCCACAGAGGTAAGCCAATGCAGAGATCCTTTGAAGGCAAGATGAACTCTATCTTTGGATCAGCTCCACGGGAGTGAAGATAAGAAATTGGCCTGAGAACTGTAATTTCTGAAAACATATGGGGAAATGTGCTACGCCAGTGTAGCTACATCAAGTCATCAGTCAGAGCATAGGCTGACCACTAGAAACTGTAAAATATCAAAAGGTTGAATAGTAATTTCCCAGAAACTTCAGAGATAAAAATTTAAACAGACTGAAATTATACATGAATTACAAGTTAGTTGCTTCTCATTCATCTCACTGATCCCTATAAATACATGTACCCAAAACTGGCTGGATGAATTATCTAGATACTCAAGTTCTAATTAAATGTCTGAAAAATTACTTTTCGGGGTCAGTGAACCTTAATTTAAATAGTTGGGTAGTAGCTAAATGAAATATCAAATCTAACTTAGCCTGATGCAGAGTCACATTTGCTTCACTGATTTCAGTCACCATGTGTCACAGAGCTGAGAGGGGTGGGTCATCAATCAACGATATTAAGACTTACTATGTGGCAAGCACTGTACTCTCTAGGAGAGCATAATTCTGCAGAATTGGTAGGCACACTTCCTGCCCACAGGAAGTTCACATTTTAGAGGGTGTGTGTGTGTGTGTGTGTGTGTGTGTATTTGTGTGTGTGTGTGTGTGTTTTGGGGGGGGCATTAGAGTTCTCACTAGTCTAACCCAAGAATGGCCATAGTGGCTTAACTTTTTTTTAAAGGAATCTTATGTGGATTTTGTCAAATCATTTTTATTCTGTAGATTTACTAAAAGTGAGTCTACAGTTTAATCAGAGGCAAATAAGTTTTTTTTTTTGTTTTTAAATCACATAATCCTGGGGCCTCAATCCTGAACTTTATTTCATCAGGAAAGACAAGCAGCAGTAGCATGAACAAGGGCCTCACAATCCACCAAATGGATGAGCCACTTTGCCAATGATCTGCACTGCTCCCTTGCCACCTCATCTTTAGGCCTTCATCCTGACCTGCCTTGATCTACAGCATATTGGCTTCACAAAATGAAGATTTTTGAAACAAATCACCAGGATATCATCTGTGACTACTAAATGAAAGTGTTCAAAGTCCGAAATCCTGTTCTTCTAGCCATAGAACCCAGTTGCTTGGGATTTATTTCATATTTATCCAGGATCTTGCTTTATGTTGACTTTATATTCTTTAACTTTTTTCCTTATGTCTGCTGTGAGTCCCCTGAACAACATTAGTCTTATATTGTGAACCTCTTGAGGGCAGGAAACAATATTTAATTTCCTCTATGTAGTATTTTCCAGCAATTAATTATTTGCACAATAACTTCCCCACCTTCAAAATCCTCCTAAAATCATATCTTGAGGTTCATTCATTCAATCATTTGTTGAGCACTTACTGTGTGCACAGCACCATACTAAATACTTGGAAAGTACAATTCAGCAACAGATAGACAATCCCCACCCAACAACGGGCTCACAATCTAGAAGGGGAAGACAGACAACAAAACAAGTAGACAGGCATCAAAATAGATGAATAGAATTATAGGTATATACACAAATATAATGAATATGTACAAGTGCTGTTGAAGGGGGTAGAGTGGAGGGAGTAGGGGTGATGGGGAAGAGGAGCAAAGGAAAAGGGGGGCTCAGTCTGGGAAGGCCTCTTGGAGGAGGTGAGCTCTCAGTAGGGCTTTGAAGGAGGGAAGAGAGCTAGTTTAGCAGATGTGTGGAGGGAGGGCATTCCAGCCCAGAGGTAGGGCGTGGGTCAGGGGTCGACAGCAGGACAGGTGAGAATGAGGCACAGTGAGGAGGTTAGTGGCAGAGGAGTGGAGGGTGTGGGCTGGGCTGTAGGGAGAGAAGGGAGGTGAGGTGGGAGGGGGCGAGGTGATGGAGAGCTTTTAAGCCAACAGTGAAGAGTTTTTGCACCATGCAAAGGTTGATAGGCAACCACTGGAGATTTTTGAGGAGGGGGGTAAAATGCCCAGAACGTTTCTGTAGAAAGATAATGTGGGCAGCAGAGTGAAGGATAGACTGAAGCAAGGAGAGACAAGAGGACTGGAGATCAGAAAGGAGGCTGTAATCCAATTGGAATATGATTTGTGATTGTACCAACAAGGTAGAAGTTTGGATGGAGCAGAAAGGGTGTATTTTGGTGAAGTTGTGAAGGTGGGACTGGCAGGTTCTGGTGATAGATTGGACATGTGGGGTGAATGAGAGAGTGGAGTCAAGGATGACACCAAGGTTGCTGGATTGAGATGGGGAAGGATAGGAGTTCTATACAGTGATGGGGAAAGTCAGCAAGAGTACAGGGTTTAGGAGGGAAGAAAAGGAGCCCAGAGTTGGACATGTTGAGTTGTAGATGGCATGCGACCATCCAGATGGAGATGTCCTGAAGTTAGGAGGAGATAGGCTGGAGGGAGAGAGAGCAGGGGAGAAGATGTAGATTTGGATGTCATCGGTGTAGAGATGATAGTTGAAAGCCATGGGAGTGAATAAGTTCACCAAGGGAGTGAGTATAGACAGAGAACAGAAGGGGACCAAGAACTGACCCTTGAGGAACACCTACAGTTAGGGGATGGGAAGGGGAGGAGGAGACTGTGAAGGAGAGTGGGAATGAAGGTTCCTTCCCCAATGAAACCTTCATTTTTCCCACTCCCTCTCTTTCTGAGTCACCTACACACTTGAACTCATCTTTTATTCACTTGATATTCAGCCCATCATAGCCAAAAATCACTTATGCACAAACCCATATTTTTTGTTTTATGTCGGTATCTTTCTCTGTACTGTCAGCTGCTTGTGGGAAGGAAATGTGTACCAACTCTGTTGTACATTCTCAAGTGCTTAGTACTGTGCTCTGCACACAGTAAGCATTCAAACTAATAAATGCATTCATTACTACTGAAAAGGAGTCAGTTTTCCTTCTCATTAGGTCCATTTATTCCAGAATTAAAACTGAATGCAGAACTGTATGCCATCGAGGTCTAGTTCCCTTCATCCTTGTAAATCAATGTAAATATCCACCAGCAAAAGTTTTTAATAAGGGTAACAAAAGGTACTTCAGAGTACTGCAGGTACTCTGGTACTTGGCCAAGATGGTAACAACAGCTTCTTGTTGGACTCTCTAAGCCAGAACTAAAAGGATCCCAGCAAGGAGTGGAGAAGCCATCAAAGATCAGAAAATAAACATGTCCTATTGCTGCCACCACTATTAGCTCCTACTGTCTATACTAGGAGTGCAAATATACTTGATATTTGATGTTTCCATGGAAGAGTTAGTCAATCATACTTGAGTGCTTTCTGTGTACTAAGCACTATACTAAGAAGAGGAAAGAAGGGCTTAATCAGGGAAGGCCTCTTGGATATGTGCCTTCAATAAGGCTTTTGAGGGGAAGAAAGAGAAATTGTCTGTCAGATATGATGAGGGAAAGCATTCCAGGCCAATGGTAGAAAGTTGGCAAGAGGTTGGCAGGTAGATGAGATTGAGCTGCATAGGAGAAGGTTAGCAGTAGAGGAGTGAAGTGTGCAGGCAGTCTTTGTTGTAGGAAAGTAGCAAGGTAAAGTAGGAGGGAGCAAGGTGACAGAGTGCTTCAAAGTGATGGATGTGGAACATGTTGCATACAAAGAACTGAGGATAATGTTGAATGTGGTGGTTGAAAGAGAATGAGGAATTGGCCATGAGATTTATTTTACTTTAAAAAATCATGGTCCTGAAAACCCTCCCTCAACTCACCTAGGAACTCAGAGAAAGTAAAAGCTGGAGGTCTTCCAGCCCACTGTAGAGGGCCACTGCTCCCCTAAATAACATCTTGGCCTCACTGATAATAGGGTTGAGGTGATCAGATCTGAGAATAGAATCTATTTGCAAAATAATGCAACTGTGGAATTGGAATCCTATGCAAGGAAAACAATTGGTATGTATCTGTAGCTTGTTCTTCAGGTTTTGTTGGAAACTTGTCAATGAATGTATATTTTACTTATGGTAATGATTTTATTTTAAAATGTAGTCCTTCTGGTAATAGGTTTGCATCAGTGAGTGGTACAAAATACATTGGAGTATTCCAATTATGTTGATGACTGCTGCAGGATCTGACTTTCATTCATTTGAAAAAAAAATACAATTTTCCCTTTCTTAGCCCTTGAAAGCAGTATGGTGTAGTGGAAATAGCATGAACCTGGGGGTCAGAATGTCATAGGTTCTAATCTTGGCTCCACCATTTGTCTGCTCTGTGACCTTGGGCAAGTCACTTCAATTCTCAGGTGCTTCAGTTACTCCTTTGTAAAATGACGACTGAGACTGTGAGTCCAAAGTGGGACAGGGAGTGTTGTCCACCCCGATTTGCTTGTCTCCACCCTAGCGCTTATAACAGGTCTGGCACATAAAAAGTGTTTAAAAAATACCATAATTATAACATTTATTACATAATACCATAACTGTGATTGTCATAAGTGTGAAATGGAGTTTCTCTAAGTGCTGTGTGAGATAATGGATAACAAAAACACTTTATATTATTTAGATGAGTTTCACAACATGGCATTCTTCAATACTGCTTAGAGAATGCTTAGAGAAGCAGCGTGGCTCAGTGGAAATAGCACAGGCTTTGGAGTCAGAGGTCAGGGGTTCAAATCCCAGCTCCGCCAATTGTCAGCTGTGTGACTTTGGGCAAGTCACTTAACTTCTCTGTGCCTCAGTTACCTCATCTGGAAAATTGGGATTAAGACTGTGAGCCCCTCGTGGGACAACCTGATCACCTTGTAACCTCCCCAGCGCTAAGAACAGTGCTTTGCACATAGTAAGCGCTTAATAAATGCCATTATTATTATTATTATTATTATTATTATTATTACTTGGTAATATCAAATTTTTAGACAGATGTATTTGCCATGATCACAAGATGGTGGCTTATATCCACTAAAAATTGCAGATATCATTTTTAGTACTAGTAAAATCCATGTTTTCCTTGAATACTATAAGAACTATAGGGAAAAAAAACTAATAAAGGTTTTAACTTAAAGACCCTAGAGTTCATAGATAATCCATTACTTAGCTAGAATGCTTAAAATACATTAGAAATTAAATTTATCATGCATTTTCTGATTGCATGTCAAGAAGAATGGCAATGATTTTGTTCATTGTTTTATTCAGAAATTATTATTCAGTAAGGGTATCATGCTTACATCTGGACTCCCCCCTTTCCAACTGGGATTGGTTTCCATGTGTAGGGGAAATAGCTTATTTCAAAACTTTCCCCTTACTTCAGTACCCAGCCATACTAAGAAACATACAGCAATCTGAAACTGGATATGAACTATTTGTCCTCAACCTTTTATTTCTTGAGCCTATTTGGGACAGGGACTATGTTGGGTCTGATTATCTTCTATTATCCCAGTTCAATAACACATTCCTTGGCACCAGGAGAGTGCTTAATAAATAACATTCTAATTAATGTTAGGCAGTAGCAGCCAGTAGTAGGGTTTTTTTGATAGAAAAATTAGAACAAGAAAATTAGGAGAAAAGTCAGAACTGCTGCATGACCACTAAGCCACATAAGAGATGGTATTTCCTCCCACGGAGTCTAATTTAAAAAAATTGCAGTATTTTTTAAATGCTTACTGTGTGCCAGGAGCTATAGTAAGCACTAGGGTATAAGCAAGGTGATCATGTTGGAATGTTTTGCATAGGCTGTATAACCATGAAAAGGAAAGGATAGTGTTGACCAAAATTCCTGAAAAGCTGTATCTACAGAGGTATAGTGATCATAATCATGTACCATTGTAAAATCTGAATGACAGGGGTCATTTAGTCATGCGGCATCAAACATGCTCATGGATAGGCTGGCCACTGCCCTATATCAACTTCCACCTTCATCAAATCTGTAACCACAGCCCTCTGTATCCTCAAAGCCTAAAAGTCACTTCATCTTGGAATTATTACCTGAATACTCAATCAACAGTATTTGAGTGCTCACTCTATACAGAGCACTGTACTAAATTCTCAGGAGAGTACAATATAACGGTAGATGTGTTTCTTGCCCTCGCTGA
The DNA here is from genome assembly GCF_015852505.1 of Tachyglossus aculeatus. Lineage (NCBI taxonomy): Eukaryota > Metazoa > Chordata > Mammalia > Monotremata > Tachyglossidae > Tachyglossus > Tachyglossus aculeatus. The sequence goes on from NC_052067.1 coordinate 119,429,551, forward strand.
TATTCATAGGTAAGTGCAAATAGTGTCTGGTACAATTACATGATGACAAAGGAAAGTGTAATTTGGGGAATGACTCCTTGGACAAGGAAGAGTGATTACAATGTGATGAGAGAGTTAATCAATTAATAGTATTTATAAAGCATCTACTTAATGTCAAGCATTGTGACTTTCCCTTCACTGTAGATGGCACCACTATCCTTCCAGTCTCACAAGCCCATAACCTTTGCATTATCCTTGACGTCCCTCTCGTACTCAACCTACATCACTAGATCCTGTTAGTTTGACTGTCACAACATCGCTAAAATCCACTCTTTCCTCTCCATGCAAACTGTTACCATGTTAATTCAATCATTATCCTATCCCAACTTGATTACTCTATCAGGTCTCTTGCTGATCTCCCAGCCTTTTATCTCTCCACACTCTAGTTCATGCTTCACTCTGCTGCCCAAACAATTTTTTTAAAACAATGTCCAGGCCTTGTTTCTCCACTCCTCAACAACCTCCAGTGGTTACCCATCAAACGGAAATTCCTCACCATTGGCTTAAATTAATTAAAGATGTTATTTGTTAAGCTCTTACTATGTGACAGGCACTAAACTAAGTGTTGGGGTGGATACAAGCAAATCTAGTTGGACACAGTCCCTGTCCCATGTGGGGCTCATTCTCAATCCCCATTTTACTGTGGTAACTGAGGCACAGAGAATCAACCAATCAATCAATCGTATTTATTGAGCGCTTACTGTGTGCAGACCACTGTACTAAGTGCTTGGGAAGTATAAGTTGGCAACATATAGAGACAGCCCCTACCCAACAGTGGGCTCACAGTCTAAAAAGAAGTGACTGACTGAGAAGTGAAGTGACTTTCCCAAGGTCACACAGCATACAAGTGATGATGATGATGATGATGTTGATGATGATGATGATGATGATGGCGGTATTTGTTAAGCACTTACTAGCACTCACAAGCCCTGTTCTACACACAGGGGTAGATACAACGTAATCAGATTGTCCCACATGGGGCTCACAGTCTAAATTCTCATTTTACAGATGAGGAAACTGAGGCCTAGAGAAGTTAAGTGATTTGCCCAAGGTCACACAGCAGTCATATGGCAGAGCTGGGATTAGAACCCATGACCCCTGACTCTCAGGCCTGTGCTCTGCTTTGTGGGCGCGGTGGGGGCGCAGGTGGTGGTGGCAGGAGGGGAGCACCACATCCGTGCCCACACTCCTCCATGCTACCCTCTTTCCCAGCACCAACCCTCTGCAAACCACTGTGCTCACTGCTCAGAAGAGGATGCGGCGACAACAGGCGCAATCCCTAAGTGTTTAGTACAGTGCTCTGCACCCAGTAAGCACTAAGTACAACTGAATGAATCCCCATTCTCAGTCTAGAAGCAGGGACTCGGGCCTAAGAGTCGGAAGGTCATGGGTCCTAGTCCCGCCTCAGCCACTTGTCTTCGGGTGACCTTGGGCAAGTCACTTCACTTCCTCCTGGCCTCAGCTGTCTTATCTTTAAAATGAGGATTGAGACTGTGAGCCCCATGGGGAACAGAAACTGTCCAACCAGAATATCTTGTATCCACCTCTGTGCTTACTACAGTGTCTGGCACCTAGTAAGCACTTCACAAATACCATCATTATTATTATTCTCTGGGCCTCAGTTCCCTCATCTGTAAATTGGGGATTAAGATTGGAAGCCCTGTGTGGCATAACCTGATTACCTCCTATCTCCCCCAGCACTTAGAACAGTGCTTGGCACATAGTATAAGCACTTAACAATGCCATAATGTGTCTATATCTATAATTCTATTTATTTTGATGCTATTAACGCCTTGTCCCAGCTGACCCTGTGGCACCGGCCATCTCAAGGTTACATGCTATCTTGTGGCCGTCTCGGCCAGCAGGCGGAACTCAGAAGTGATGGTGGGATACCGCCCCCGCAACCAAAACTACTAGACTGACAGCCCAAGCCGGGAATACAGACATTGTCCCTCGCCCCCATGCCAATCAAGTCAGGTATTGAGGAGGGGGAGGGAAGAGACTGGATAAACTAAGGCCTGAAGCTGGAATGGTCTAGGAGCACAGGTGATAAATACCTGCGGCCTCTGGCCCTCTAGGCAGAGGATCGAGACTTGCAGCAGATGGCTGCAGGGCACCTCTGTCCAGAGCGTGAGAAGCCTGCTCTGTCAGCACCAAGTGAGGAGCCCTGGAATGGGGGAATCAGGTTCCCATCCTGCTGGACGTTCGTGGGGCTGGAAGCCAGGCGCTTCGCCATGGGTATGGAATGCATGAATGGATTCCTTCCAAGTGGAAAATCCTCGTGGGTGGAAGCAAGGGGCTTCCCCACGGGGGTGTAAATCAAGTGGATTCTTCCCGAGTGGGAATTGCACATGGGTGGGAACTATGGGGGCGGGGGTCGCCCCACCATGTGCAAACAAACTGTCAGGGAATTCCGCCTGGGCGGGACTTGGGGGTTCTGCCATGTGCGACTAATGTATGAGTGTGTTCCTCCTGTTAGGAAAGCTCTAACATTACTGATTACATTCCTCGCAAAAGGGAAGTTCAATTCATTGTGCTTAAACAATTAAATCAATTCACCTCGTGCAATAAATTTCATATAAAACTCAGGCTTTCTGTCACTGGTCTTGCTCGCTCTCTCTCTCTCTCGCCCCCACCTCTGCCCCCCAAGCTCCGATTACCAAGCACTGGGTTACATAAATGTCTACTGGTTTTGTTCTGCTGTCTGTCTTCCCCAGCATAGCTCAGTTGAAAAGAGCACGGGCTTTGGAGTCAGAGGTCATGGGTTCAAATCCCTGCTCTGCCAATTGTCAACTGTGTGACTGTGGGCAAGTCACTTAACTTCTCTGAGTCTCAGTTACCTCATCTGTAAAATGGGGATTAAGACCATGAGCCCCCCATGGGACAACCTGATCACCTTGTAACCTCCCCAGTGCTTAGAACAGTGCTTTTCACACAGTAAGCGCTTAATAAATGCCATCATTATTATTCTAGACTGTAAGCCTGTTGTTGGGTAGGGATTATCTCTTTCTCCTGCGAATTGTACTTTCCAAGCGCTTAGTACAGGGCTCTGCATACAGTAGGTGCTCAATAAATATGACTGAATTAATGAACTAGGCCATGCTGGAACTGGGAGTAGAACCCATGACCTTCTGAGTCCTAGACCCATGCTCTAACCACTACACCTATGCCAATTCTCCTAAAACATTCAATCAGCTTGCCCCCTCCCTACCTTTGCTATTCTCCTACTACAACCCAGCCTGCATACTATCCTCCTCTAATGCTAACCTTTTCACTCTACTTCAATCTCATTATCTCACTGCCGACCTTTCACCTACATCCTGCCTCTGGACTGGAACATCCTCCCTCCTCATATCTGCCAGACAATCACTCACTTCCCCTTCAAAGCCTTATTGAAGGCTCATCTCCTTCAAAAGGCCTTCCCTTACTAAGCCCTCTTTTCCTTGCTCCTTTTATTCCAACCCCCTTTGCAGCCCTATAGCACTTACATATGTGAACCCGTTGTTGGGTAGGGACCATCTCTATATGTTGCTGATTTGTACTTTCCAAGCGCTTAGTACAATGCTCTGCACATAATAAGCACTCAATAAATATGATTGAATGAATGTACATATCTGTAATTTTTTATACATAGTAATGTCTCCCCCTCTAGACTGTAAATTTGTTGTGGGCAGGGATGTACCTATTATATAGTACTGTCCTAAGCACTTAATACAGTGCTCTGCACACAGTAAGCACTCAATACAATTGACTGACCGACTAAGTACAAAAATAGCAAGATGGTCATCCATCACACTCTCATTACTAACCAATCGGTACAATCTATATCTTTTGATCCATAACTAGGGCTTCTGTGGAGATTCTAGCCATTTTGAATTCACAACATTTGGCTTTAATTATGGTTAATAACTCTTCTGTTCTTTACCCATTGACTCATATTTCTACAACTCCCACCTAACTGTTCCAAAACTTTAACTCCTTCCTAAAGCTATTAGTGCTCCACCGTGTAATTCAGGATGTCATAATTAACTACATTGTTGCTAATACAGAAATGGAACAAACTATAGTCCCTCCATCACTTTCTGGCCTCTTTCCACTTCAGTCCACAAACCAAATTGTGGCCCAAATCATCTTCCTGAAACATTTTTCAGCACATGCCTTTCCCGTCTTTAAAAATAGTAGTGGTGGTATTTATTCAACACTTATTAAATGCACTATAATAAGTGATTGGGCAATACAACAAAAACAAAACTCCATTTCTAGCTAGCCACATCCAGCAAAACTTCTCACCATTGGCTTCAAGTTTCTACCACCCTTCTCCATTTTACATACTGGATCTTTTAACCCACTCTGTCCAATCCAACACTCTGTTCCTTCTACTCACCTCTGAAATATTTCATGTTCTCTCTCATCTTGTTCACCCCTAGCTCCTTGCTCACCCTGTTCCATCAGCCTGAAACTTTGTCCACATCCAAATCTGCCTGATCCTAGTTTTCCCCACACTGAACACTCTCCCAAAATTTGACCTCCTTTCCCAAGTTTATTCTGATTAATTTTCCACCTGTGTAGTCATATTGACCCATCAACCATATAGATAAGACTGACATCAAGTGGGTGAAAAGCCTTTAATACACTGGATAAGGAACTTCTATTTTTGTGGAGCAAATTAGGATAGTCATGGGAGATTTTGGAATAGGAGAGTGATATGTTCTAAATTTGAATTTTAATAAGATAATCTGGGTCACTGAGTAGAGGACAAGCTGGAGATGGGAAAATGTGGGAGAAGGGAAATTTAAGGAAGCTGATGTAAATAGTCTATTTGAAAGGACACCAGAGAGTGGTCATAAGAAAGAAAATTGGCCATTATTACTCAGTTACAATCAATCAATCATATTTATTGAGCGCTTACTGTGTGCAGAGCACTGTACTAAGCGCTTGGGAAGTACAAGTTGGCAACATATAGAGACAGTCCCTACCCAACAGTGGGCTCACAGTCTAAAAGTCATATGTGAGGGGAAAGACCAACAATTGATTTAATATTAGAAAATTTAGTGTTGAGTTTTCCTACCTATCCTAGAGTTGAGCCAAGCACATTTTTTTTTGTCACATTTGGCTCAAGGCTTCAGCCAGGAAACTGACAAACTGATTAGTGCTAGAGGTCAAAGAGCATGTGAAATTCAAAAAATGACGGGAGAAGCAGGTTGGTCTAGCGCAAGGAGTATGGGCCTGGGAATAAGAGGGCCTGGGTTCTAATCCCAACTCTCCCACTTGCCTGCATTGTGAATTTGGGGTAAGTCATTTAACTTTCCTGTGGCTTTTTTATTTCATCTGTAAAAAGGGGAAAACTGTCCCTGTTTGCCCTGTTTACTCTTCAGACTGTGAGCTCTATTTGGGGCAGGGACTGAATCTGGTCTGAATATGCAATGTCTACTCCAGTGCCTGGCACATAGTAAATGCTTAACAAATACTACATTTGATATATTTACTATATTACTACTTTTATTATTCTTTCTGATATTTGCAAAGGGTTAACATTGTACAATTTACTGTACTAACTGCTAGTGGAAAATGGTCAAGGATATTTAATCAAAATCCCTGGAAGAAAGCTCCCAATCTAAAATATGATAAATTCATCATCATAAATGGAATTTGAGTGTTTATTGTGTGTAGAGGACCATATTAAGAGCGTTGGAAAGTACAAGTTATGGTAGGCACATTCCCTGCCTACAGTGAGTTTAGAGTCTAGAGAATTTAGTAAATAGTATTTAATAATTGAGGGCACAAACTTATTTTATTTTTGGCCGAGGTTTTGCAGATAAGTATTACTGTGGCCTGGCCCACCACATGCTTTTTTTTCCCCCAACAGTGACACTCTCTCCTAAAATTAGTATTTACTGTCAGTGATTACAACTTGTAATTCCCTTCACTTGTAAAAATAGGAACTCGAAAATCATACAATTCTGACCTCAGTTATCAAAAACTATTGAATTCTCTGGACTGTAATCTTGTTGTGGGAAAGGAATATATCTACCAGCTTGTACTTTCCAAACTGCTTTGTACAGTGCTCTGCTCATAGTAAGCATCCATTGATGATTAATTCATCATATTTTATGTTGGGAGCTTTCTTCCAGGGATTATGACTGATTAAATATCCTTGAACCTTTCTCCCTAGGTGTTTAGTTCAGTTCTTTGGACTAGGGAATAAAGACATCATTCTATGACTTATAAATATATATGTAGCAGTCTAGAAGCAAGGACCCAAATGAGAGGTCTTAAAGAAACAATAAGTATCTATAGAGCAGTTTATCATCTCATTTTAGAAGGAAGTTTAACTTTGGTTTTAGGCAAAAAGACACTGTTTAAAGATCATTAAAGAGTAAAAGAAGTCCACTGGAATAATGTCATACAACTAAATGACTTTCATCATTTCTCCTCTAATATAGGAAACTTCTCAAAGTTTGAAAAGCTAGCAATAATAACAAAGTAATGAAATAGAACACTAAGTATGCTCAAGCATAAAGACATCAAAGATGAAAGCCCTCCCACAAAGAGTGTTCTCTATCAGTTATCTTGATTCCACTCTAAGCTTAACCATGAAAAATACAGTTTTACATTTGGACCCAGTTTTTGGATTCACTGATAAGGAATCTTGGTTTTTTTGGCAGATACATCATATATCTCTGTAAATAGATGATGCCAGTTGAACTCCCTTTTCCTTGAGCTGCTTTCATTTAACAATAATGATGACATATATTAAGTGCAAAGTACTGTTCAAAGCACTGGGGAGGTTACAAGGTGATCAGGTTGTCCCATGGGGGGCTCACAATCTTAATCCCCATTTTACAGATGAGGTAATTGAGGCACAGAGAAGTGAAGTGACTTGACCAAAATCCCACAGCTGACAATGGGCAGAGCAGGGATTTGAACCCATGACCTCTGACTCCAAAGCCCATGCTCTTTCCACTGAGCCACACTGCTTTCATTTAACACAAACTGACATGAAAAAGCTGCCTGTCCCACTTGTGAAACTAACACAGAGAAAACCTAGTTCCATTTACTTTCTACTTAGCTAGTTGATTGTGACACTAAGATTTCAGTAAAAAAGAAGTCTATTTTCATCATGAGTAGTTTCAAAGTAGAAAAGGGAAATCCCTGCAGTTATAGAATATCTAACAATAAAAAACAGAATTTCCAAGTTCCTTCAATTAGCTGTTAGAATTTACTCAGCTAATGTAAACTCTCCAAAAAGTATCCATATATCTGTAAAACAATTAAGTTTGGTTTGAATTGCAAAGGAGAAAATCACAAAAATAACCTACAGACAAAAAAAATGTCTAAAGTGTCCAGATATTTCAGGGACAGATGTTCTTTTCAACTTCAGTTATCCATCCTCAACTAATGTTTTCTAAAGTAGACTTGGACTAAGGGTCAGTTATAAGATTACATTAGTTCGAAATTATACCTTTAGGAAATACAGCTTCTGGAGATTTTTTTCCAAAAACATGAATCACAGAAAGAGGAACAAATTAAGTATATAAAGTAATCCATTTCAAATTAAAACAATGAAAACTATGACTTCTAAATCAATACATACCAAAACCACATACAGTAGAAATATGAATTGCTTTGGCACTAGAAAAAGCTACAAGATACTTCTCGTTAAGCAATTAGCTTTATAGAACTTAGTATATCAGGATCTTTACAGAGGTATGGAGTGAAAGGAAAGAAAGAGGGAAGAGAGAGAAACTTAACAAAATCCTTTTGGGCTCAGATACTACTTACTGAGTAAATATAAGAGTATGCCTGATAGTATAGAAATAGAAACGTGGCATCTTTGTTTAAAAAAGGAGAAAAAAATGAAAATTTTTTTATACTTGTCTTTGTATTCAAAGAAGCCATCCCAAAGATGAAATTCACTAATGACGACATGTATGTGTGTATACCTATGAGGATGAAAAGGTCAATGTGGGACCCACAAACATAGCCAGACTTTCCATACAAAAAAAGACATGCCTTGTTGTTTTATTGTGCTTAAATGTATGCAGCACTGGTTACCATTTGTTCCTTCCTTTCCTTGTCCCTAGTTTTGTAAAGGAGTTTTTCCTTGGAAAGAGCCATTCCATCTTCACATCAAACTAAAATTCCTTACCATTTCTTTTAAGGCACTTAATTAGGTCTTCTCTCCTACCTTACCAGCTGATTTTCTACTACAACACAGTGTATGCAATTAACTCCTCTTGTAATAACCTGCACAGTGCACTGTACCTGAATCTAATTTATCTCATCACCCATTCTTTGCCCAAATCCTCCCTCTAGCCTGGAAACTCCCTCCCCCTTCATATCTGACAGCTCACCACTCTTTTCACCTTCAAAACCCTACTAAAATCACACCTCTTCCAAGAAACCTTCATGGACTAAGGCCTCGTTTTCTCTATTTGCTATCCAATCTGTATTACCTGTACATTTGAATCCATACCCTTTAAGCACTTGACATTCAACTTTGCACCTGAATCTATATTCTTTAAGATCTTGATAGTCACCCCATCCTCAGCTCCACAAAACTTATGTATATACCTGAAATTTATGTATTTATTTTCAGGTCTCTAGACTGTTCATTCATTTGTTCAAACGTATTTATTGAGTGCTTACTGTGTGCAGAGCACTGTACTAAGTGCTTGGGAAGCAGATTGTAAATTCCTTGTGGAAGGGAACATGTCTACAAATTCTGTATGTAGTAGTCACCCCCACACATAGTAAAATGTTTGGCATACAATAAGCACTCAATAAAATACCAATTGATAACAGTGCACTGTCATTCATAAGACTATCAGTTTTCAACAGGGGTGCACTACCGTCAGAAGTTTTGTTTTAAAGTGTCCTTAAAATGTTGCCTTTTTTTTTACTTTTGTTTTCTTGTAAAAGTATGCAGAGAAAGGCTCAAGAAGAATGCTTATGATGCAAATTAGAAGGCTCACTAGAAAGTCATTCTACCCCAAACATTAAAAAAGAACACACTAGCTCATCAGATTTATAAAATTTTCAATATTAAAGCTATATTCAATTTTGTTGTCCTTTCACTTTTTATCTCTATAACATAGTGCCAAAATGGTTTCTTTTGCCTAAACCCCTGTGACAGCATTCTTCAACTAGAGTTCAACTTCTTATACTTGTATATTGTTGAACAAAGCACATAGACTCTTTCAACATACGCTTTCTTTTTAGGCTCCTTTTTAGTTAATTTAGCTTGTTACTGGCATTGCAAACGAGAAGATAACTCTATCTTGTTTAAATCTATGACTGAGAGCCATAATCTCGTACAAAACCATATGAAATACTAACACTTGAGTCTAGATTCCCCAGCAGCCACAAATGGTGCTATTCATGAATACTGCTGTGTGGGCAGAGTTTGAAAAGAATAGGCTGGTGGCACTTTCCTTTCCCAAAGCAGATGGCTGACTAAACTCAGTCACTGGGGAAATCAGTTTTATGCTTTAACTCTTGCAATAAACTATATCTGCCAGGCCCAGAAAAGGAAGGAGATCTGGGGTTTTCCTGGCCACATTGCCCTCTGTGCTGATAGTATGGAGGACAGGCATTTATGTCAAATTGGGCAAATTCTAACTTTTTTTAATAGAGGGGAAAAATAGTGTCACATTCTTTAAGGAAAACCTTTTTAAAGAGGCTTAATTAAAACACTGAGTTTCCAAAATGAGAACTTGCACTGTCACTTGTTTTGACACATCACCTTTGTGAAAGATGCAGTGGTTTTGTAAAAGGCCAAAATGAAAATGTAAAAGTATCACACTAATTAATAATTACACTATAAACCCACAACTATTGATTAACATCCCTGAGAGGCCACTAGAAAGTAAAGCCTTGCCACACTGGCTTTATAATTTTTTTTTAGTTATTTTTGCAGTTTTAAGGGCCAGATGCTGTCGTTCAGAATGGATGAGTCCTGATGTTGCAGAGGTCCAGGGACTTGTGGAAAGTAGTTAGCCTCTACAATCTTACCTAAACCACTTGCTGATCAATTCAGTTCCAGGTGGAGAACATTATTATTGAGTGTGAAAAGGGGGGTAGATTATTGAGAAGTCATAAATCGTTCCCTGGATTTGGGGACCTAATAACAAGAATATGAGTAGAGCTACTTGAAATTTTTGGCCCACAAGTGATGAGAAATCCTTATGGAGGGTAAAATATTATTTTTTTTCTTGTCTTTTCCCCCTTGTCTTAGTACTAAACTTAGACAATAGGGCGGAGAAAATTCCTGAACCCTTTTGAGTGATCAGGCAGTGAGTTAAAACAGTCACAAGAGCTAAAGGCATACAATATAAAATAAAAAAGTCCCGATTGATTGAAGTTGCCATGAAAATGCAAATGAGTGATATGTCAGATTTGATATGGACTGTTGTCAATTTATAGAAAAGTGTTTCATGGTACTGACACACAGTCATACAATAAACCCACCTGTATTTTTCCCTCTTTGATTCTCTCTTTTTTATTTGAATCAACAGATAGATGGGAACTGAATAAAACCCTCCCCACTCCCTGAATAATTCTTCCCAAACACAGATTCTAAAAGTGATAGCTCTTTGTCTTTTAATGCTGTGGACCATTTTCATCTCAACCAAAATAAGTACTCATAAAAAATAAAAAGGTTCAAATATTAGATTTTCAAAGATGTTGAAACAATTTGAAGCATGTACAATTTTAATATCTCCTTCCCCATCTTTGGCTACCATCTCAAGAGATCTTGCCTCTTCTCAATCCACTCCCTCCACCTGTGCCTTCAACCCTATCCTTTAGCCCTTATCAAAAATTTTCCATCTACATTATTCCCTTAATGGCTGCTAGTTTTAACTGTTCATTTTACAATGGCTTCTTTAAAACATGGTCATGTATTCCCTAGCCTAAAAACTACCCTCCTTTGATCCCACAGCTCCATCCATTCTTCTCCAAACTTCTTGAGCAAGCTGTCTACACTGACTCCACTTCTTCTACTCCAATTATGTCTTTAATCCAATCAGGATTCCAACTCTTCAGGATTTCATCCCTTCACTCCACTGAAACTGCCCTCTCAAAGGTCATCAATAATCTCTTCTTGTCAAATCCAATAGCCTCTACTCTATTCTATTTCTCTTCAACCCCTCAGTTGCCTTTGGTTTCTCGTGGAAACATTATACAACCTTAGCTTCACTGACACTGTCCTCTCCTGGTTCTCCTATCTCTCTGGCTACTCAGTCTTTCATGTTCTCCTCTTCCTCTCACTCTCAACTGTGGGAGTCCCTAAAGGCTCAGTTCTGGGTCTCCTTCTATTGCACTTCTACACCCACCCCCTTGGAGAACTCATTCACTCCCATGGATTCCACTACTAACTCTATGGGGATGATTTCAAAATTCACATCTCCAGTCCTCATCTCTCTCCTTCTCAAAAGTGACACATTTCCTCCTGAATTCAGGACATTTCTACGTAGATTTACCACTGACAAAAATTTAACATGACCAAAATAACTCATTCCTCCAAACCTTGTCCTCTCCTGAGGATAAGGTAGGAGGGTGGGAAGGTAATTGAATGCTTTAAAGCCAATTGTAAGGAGTTTCTCTTTGATGAGGAGATGGATGGGCGACCACTGGAGGGTCTTGAGGAATAGGGAAACATGGACTGGATGCTTTTGTAGAACACTGATCTGGGCAGCAGAAAGAAGTGTGGACTGGAGTGGAGAAAGACAGAAGGCAGGTAGGTCATTAAGGAGACTGATGCAGTTATCAAGGTAGGACAGGATAAAGGCTTGGCTTAACATGGTAGCAGTCTGGATGGAGAGTAAAGGGTGGATTTTAGTGAGGCTGTGAAGGTTGAACCAACAGGATTTTGTGACAGATTGAATATGTTGGTAGAATGAGAATGATGAGTCAAGTATAACAGGGATACAGGGACAGTGATGGTGCTATATACAGTGATGAGAAAGTCAGGGGGAGGACAGGGTTTGGGTGGGAAGATGAGGAATTCTGATTTTACATGTTAATTTTGAGGTGATGCTGCAGAGAAAGAGAAAGATCATAACTGTAGATAAAGATTGGAGAATCATCCCCATAGATATAGTAGTTGAAGCTATGGGCATGAAAGGAGGTCACTAGTAACCTAAGAAAGTGCTGTTTCAGTGAAGCCGTATTGTATGGAGTCAAGCAGAGAATTAGAGAAGTGTATACAGCAGGTGTAGACAACTTGCTGAGAGTTTAGAGAGGGTCGTGAGGAGGGAGATAGGGTGATATGCTCTGGGCATATCACTCCCCTCCTCAAAAATCTCCAGTGGCTACCAATCAATCTGCGCATCAGGCAGAAACTCCTCACCCTGGGCTTCAAGGCTCTCCATCACCTCGCCCCCTCCTACCTCACCTCCCTTCTCTCCTTCAACAACCCAGTCCGCACCCTCCGCTCCTCCACCGCTGATCTCCTCACCGTACCTCGCTCTCGCCTGTCCCGCCATCGACCCCCGGCCCACGTCATCCCCCGGGCCTGGAATGCCCTCCCTCTGCCCATCCGCCAAGCTAGCTCTCTTCCTCCCTTCAAGGCCCTGCTGAGAGCTCACCTCCTACAGGAGGCCTTCCCAGACTGGGCCCCTTCCTTCCTCTCCCCCTCGTCCCCCTCTCCATCTCCCCATCTTACCTCCCTCCCTTCCCCACAGCACCTGTATATATGTATATATGTTTGTACATATTTTTTTTACTCTATTTATTTATTTATTTAATTTATTTGTACATATCTATTCTATTTATTTTATTTTGTTAGTGTGTTTGGTCTCTGTCTCCCCGTTTTAGACTGTGAGCCCACTGTTGGGTAGGGACTGTCTCTATATGTTGCCAATTTGTACTTCCCAAGCGCTTAGTACAGTGCTCTGCACATAGTAAGCGCTCAATAAATACGATTGATGATGATGATGATGATAAGTGAGATCAAGGTAGGTTTTTTTTTAGGATAGGGGCATGTTTGAAAGCAGTGATAATGGAGCCATTAGAAAGTGAGTGTGGTTGAAGTTCATGGTTGTGAAGGGATGCAATAGGAGTTTGATAAGATGCAGGAATATCTTGAGATACTTCTGGGAAGGATGAAATTCATTCATTCAATCGTATTTATTGAGCATTTACTGTGTGCAGAGCACTGTACTAAGCACTTGGGAAGTAATTGATTCAAGCCAGTGAATACTCAAATTCACCATCAAATACCAGAATTTGGTCTCCTTCCATTGAAATAAGCAAAACTGTTGCATTGTAGGTAATTTTCAAATAATTATATTTTCCCTCATTCTAAGATTGAAAATGAAAGAGCCATGATTCAGAACGTAAATAAAATAATCCATCCACATTGCTCTTTATAGGAATGAGCCACAGAACTAAATCTTGACTGAAGCAAAGCTTGAGTTAATGTGGAAACTTCTGTGATTTTGTAGACTCAGAGAATAAATATTAGGGATCAAAAGCCTCTAGTACCAGGAGATGTACCTTCCTGTCTCTGAGCTGCAGTGTATCTAAAGTATCTGAGAATGTTTGTCTGTTATGTACTTGGTCTTTGGCATGGGACGAGCTACTTGCTCTTCAGTATTATAGAAATCCTGTTTCCTTCAGGAAGCTTTCCACAATTAACCACACACACAATTCTCAATCCGCTCTGTCTCTGGCACTTTTTCTTGAACATACTTTACAAGTCTATTTATAAATGTGAAATATACGTAGTTTCTATCAGGGTCAACCACCTCAGCAGCAGTTATAGCTCCTAAACAAAAGAACTGGGTCCTGGGACACATGAGAGAGCTGGAGTTTGAGTGGAAGCAGAGGAAACGTGAGGGGAAAGAGAGAATTAAGCAAACTGGATTGCAGGGGAAAGAGCTTGGGAGGTGGGAGAGCTAAGACTCTAGTTGCCAACTTGTACTTCCCAAGCACTTAGTACAGTGCTCTGCACACAGTAAGCGCTCAATAAATACGATCGATTGATTGATTGTCTGTCGTCTCTGCCCATAGCAACTCCATGGACACATTTCTCCCAGTACGCTGAGATGCTGAGTTAAGGCTAGAAAGTCTGAAATCATCAAGGCACCCAGGTGGAAGAAGAACATCAGAACCAGCCTTTGGAGAAAGGGAATGGGAGCAAGGAGTCTGCACTATTTATATAATACAAGAATAGTGATAAATGAGAATAAATAGGTACCTATCAGGGACACTTGGGTTTAAGATAGGTATTCTCATTAGTTTGTAAATATATTGATCTGAATTCTTGGGTTAGTTCTTGGTCCCCTTCTGTTGTCCATCTATACTCACTCTCTTGGTGAACTCATTGGCTCCCATAGCTACAACTATCATCTCTACGCAGATGACACCCAAATCTACATCTCCTCCCCCATTCTCTCTCCCTCCCTCGAGGCTCATATCTCCTCTTGCCTTCAGGACATTTCCACCTGGATGTCCACCCGCCACCTAAAGCTCATCATGTCCAAGACTGAGCTCCTTATCTTCCCTCCCAAACCCTGTCCGCTCCCTGACTTTCCCATCACTGTGGATGGCTGTCTCACAAGCCCGCAAGTTTGATATTATCCTTGACTCCGCTCTCTCATTCACCCCATACATCCAATCCGTCAATAAAAACCTGCAGGTCTCATCTTCACAATATCACCAAGATCCACCCTTTCCTCTCCATCCAAATCGCTACCTTGCTGGTTCAAGCTCTTACCCTATCCCGAGGGGATTACTGCATCGTCCTCCTTTCTGATCTCCCATCTTCCTGTCTCTCCCCACTTCAGTCTATTCTTCACTATTGTGCCTAGATTATCCTTCTACAGAAATGCTCTGGGCATGCCACTCTCCTCCTCAAAAATCTCCAGTGGTTGCCTATCATCCTTCACATGAGGCAAAAACGCCTTATTAACAGCTTCAAAGCTCTCCATCACCTTGCCCCCTCCTACCTCACCTCCCTTCTCTCCTTCTTCAGCCCACCTCTGTCACTAACTTCCTCACTGTGCCTCATTCTCACCTGTCCCATCATCGACCTCTGACCCATGTCCTACCTCTGGCCTGGAATGCCCTCCCTCCAAATATCTGTCAAACTAGCTCTCTTCCTCCCTTCAAAACCCTACTGAGAGCTCACCTCCTCCAGGAGGCCTTTCCAGACTGAGCCCCCCTTTTCCTCTGCTCCTCCTCCCCTCTCCATTGCCCCCACTCGCTCCCTCTGTCCTACCTCCTTCCCCTCCCCACAGCACTTGTGTACATTTGTACGTTTATTACTCTATTTTATTAATGATGTGAATATAGCTATAATTCTATTTATTCTGATGGCATTGACACTGTCTACTTGTTTTGTTTTGTTGTCTGTCTCCCCCTTCTAGTCTGTGAACCCGTTGTTAGGTAGGAACTTCCTCTATATGTTGCTGAATTGTACTTCCGAAGCCCTTATTACAGTACTCTGCATACAGTAAGCGCTCAATAAATATGATCGAATGAATGAATGCTTGCCTGCCTCAGGCAATTACTCTCCCCGTCTCAAAAGGTGAAGCAGCGTGGTTTAGTGGGAAGAGCATGGGCTTGAGAGTCAGAAGATGTGGGTTCTAATCCCAGCACCACCACTTATCCTGCTGTGTGATCCTGGGCAAGCCACTTAACTTCTTTGTGTCTGTTACCTCATCCGTTAAATAAGGATTAAGACTGTGAGCCCCATATGGGACAGCCTGATTACCTTCTATCTACCCCAGCACTTAGAACAGTGCTTGGCACATAGTAAGTGCTTAACAAATACCATCATCATCATCATCATCAAAAGCCTTACTGAAGGCACATCTCCAAGAGGACTTCCCAGACTAAGCCCCACTTTTCCTCATCTCTCACTCCCTTCTGTGTCACCCTGACTTGCTCCTTTGTTTCACTCTCCACAGCCCCACAGCACTTATGTATATATCTGTAATATAATTTATTTGTATTGATGTCTGTCCCTCTGTCCCCTCCACTCCCCAAGACTGTGAGCTCGTTGTGGGCAGTGCATGTAACTGTTTCTTGTTGTATTGTACTTTCCCAAGTGTTTAGTACAGTGCTGTGTACATAGTAAGTGCTCCCACTGTTGGGTAGGGACTGTCTCTATATGTTGCCAACTTGTACTTCCCAAGTGCTTAGTACAGTGCTCTGCACACAGTAAGTGCTCAATGAATATGATTGATTGATTGATTGATTAATAAATATGACTGAATGAATGAAGCATCTGAGAAGCTAAGGGAGCCCTTCAGCAATCCAATTAATTAGAGGAATACACTATTCTTGAGTTGAATTGTTGTTAAACTCTGATTAAATTTTAATTAGAGATATAATTGAAATGATTGCAAACAAGACATTCAAATGGATATACTAAACTAGGAATTAAAGACTTAAACCCTCAAACCCCAAAATAGATCACCAGTGTCCAGTTATCTGACCTACTGTCAGCTTAATTAGGTTGCAAATAAATTTCTAACCATGAGGACCTTGTTTCTAAAGGTTAGAAGAACACAACCTCATAGGACAGATACACGAAAGGAAAAATTGATTTGTCTCTACCTCCTACTCTGCCTTAAGAAAATTTCTAGGTCTTGATCCTTACAGTTTGTTGCAAAGGGTAATGTCACCCACTTTGTTTCCTGGAAAATGTAGTTTCTCCTTTATTTCTTGGCAATTTATTCATTGATTTTTAACAGGAATTCTGAATGGGTGTTTTGAAAGAACAGACCTCATATCAAAAAATAGAATGTAATGTGATACAAATATAACCGTTCTGTTTCAGACTGTAACATTTTTGAGTGTTATATTGTTTCATCTGAGTAGTTCTATGGTAGAAAGAAAGGATGTTTGAAAAAAAACCCACTGTGAAACAATCTTGTTTAAGGCAATGTAGCTATGACTGCTGGAAGCAAACAGACCAACATAGTGTGCAGTAATTAGAAATGGACAGGCTCTTCTTTAGCAAGTCTTTGGGAATAATCAACTATGGTACTAAGAACTGAAAACAGCTACTTCAGTCAGAAACCAAAGGACAATTTTTTTTTCACTCAGTTGTGCATGAAAAGGCATTAGTCCTTTCAGTCACATCTATTCACTCCGAGAGTGATCACTGTTACTAATATCTTTCGACACAAAGGTTAACTAGATACAGTCCCAATCATACAGGAAGGAAATGCCTTGTGCCTAAGTTAAATGTTTCTGCTTTGTTATTTTTGAAATCTATTTCTTTTTTTCTGACTTCAGTTAGTGATTGGGAATAGGTCACCTTGTAGAGTATAATACCCAGGCATATAATTGAATGCAGTTATTGAACCATAGCTTTCTGCCTCCAGGCTATATAATCCCAATTCCTTCAACATTCCTTATAGGTTCTATTTTTCAACTCTTTAATCATTTCCATTGTTCTTCCTTGGACCTTATCCACATTATCTTAATAGTGTAAAAAAAAAGTAACATCAAAAATGTTTAATGGAGAATTTGGCTGGAAATGGAAGTTGCACTATATTTCTAAAGTATTTTGTAGTTGATGTAGAAATCAGTTTGGGCTAACCCATCTAGTATAAAAATGTGTTTATTATTAGCTGCACCTATGCATGAAGGGATACTCTTCATCTGTGGTCCACTGAGAATTTGATTAACAAACCCAGGTAACATTAACAATTTGTAACTAATACCAAGTACATTGTACTGTAACTGACACTTTTTTTTGATGGCATTTATTAAGTGCTTACTGTGTGCAAAGCACTGTTCTAAGCGCTGACACTTCCATTTCTGACTTAAATTGTCCAAAAGCAGAGAATTTTAGAGCCAAGGATGCCTCTACATTTGACACTCTTTTCCACTTCGGGAAATATATATTCAATTTCTTAGTAAACAAACTATGTCAAGTGTCTACCTAGGTGATCCTAGAGTGAGAGGTGCAGTCATACTAGAAATGCCATTGGAACTTTACTTTTTTCTTAAATTCTACTTTTTCAAGTGATTTTCACATTCTTTTCATGATGTCGACTATATAAGACCATAAATCCAAATTTCAGATTTAAAAAAATGATATAAATCCAATCTCAGGGATCCAAATCACAGAAGTATGTTTTTAGGTGTGCAAATGTGATTTTCTTTACTTTTCTGAATGTTTCTTTAAATCTGCCAGCTACATGTATTCTCTGAAGCCCTAAGACCTTGACAATTAATGTAAACTTGGTTAACTCCAGTGTGGACAGAAAGCTTCCTGCTTTAGCTTAATATTGAATAGGACAAATTGATAAGCTTACTTTAAATCGTGAGTTTAAGGACTATCTTGTTTTCATCGCAAGGAGTCTAATCCTACATTCAAGTGTATTGAGCAAACTCCCAAAGGAAGGTTGTCACTGTGCAGCCCTGACAAGGTTGTCAGTGTGCAGCCCTGACTATATGATTGGTAAATTGATAGAATAATTATTGACAACAATCTTAAACCAATTTAGTACAGATACAAGATTAAATAGAGAGTAAATACTGGCTTTCTGCTAAAAAAAAACAGTAAAGTATGAAAACTTTGCAGATTCAATAATATCTCAATTATTTAAAGCACCGATAAAACTCAAAATTATCCAACTATCCATACCTTTGAGACAACGGTTTTCTTAACTTGAGTGCCATGTTCTTTTTCACAGTCAGAAAAAAATCTTAACTTTTGGATGTTAGTGCCTGAAATTGGAAAGGTCACTTCCTTAGGCACTGTTATTAAGTTTTTTACTACGGATCTGCGTGAAATACTGTGTTAAGAAAATTAAAAGATTGAATATTTATTTTACGTAATTCACCCTTTCTATAACTTTTTTATGATTTCAGTAAAAATGATTGAATTGCTTAAATGTGTTGTACACTTTCAGAGGCAAGAATAATAAGACAGATGTGTTCAGGATCCTTTAAAGGTGAGTGATTTAATGAACAATTTGTGCCAGAAAGTTTTCATAAGATTCCAGTTTGCAATTCTTATAGAATAAATGTCTTTAAAGGAGTCTCCAAAACCCATGAGGATCTCAGGTAGAACAGCCTGAAGAAGACTCTTATTTTAACAACACCCTTGTTAAACAGCTGTACCCTAGTTTACTTACCTAATTTTACTTACATTTGCCTAAAATTTCCTTAGAGAAGTGCCACACTTAAGGCAGATTTTTAAAGATAAAGATAATTATGTGATCAAATTTCTCCCTATTGATTACTTGCACATCACTAATATTTTTCACAGTTTCTCAGGATCTGTCAAACACGAATGCTTGGCTCAAGCTTTACTTTCAATCAAACCCTAGAGAGTTTTAAAATTAGATTGTTGATCCATATTCTCACAGGGCCTAAATAATTATATGCCAGTAGCTGAGTAATACATTACTCTCTCAGGTTCTAAGGTATTTTTCAGTTTGTTACTGATAGGAAATTCTTATTCTTACATCTACTTATTTTTACGGCTACTGAAAGAAACAAAATGCTTTCACAAGGTTCCATTTAGTGTCCAGGTTGCTAGAAGTTACAACAGAATCTGATTTTATAGTTCCGGCACTATTCATTCATTCATTCATATTTATTGAGTGCTTACTATGTGCAGAGCACTGTACTAAAATCTTGGGAGTGTACAATGTAACAAACAGACACATTTCCTGCCCACAATTAGATTACAGTCAGACAATCAATATTAAAAAAAAATTACAGATATGTACAGAAGAGCTGTAGGGCTGGGAAGGGGATGAATAAAGGGAACAAGTTAGAGTGACACAGAAGCTAGTGGGATTAGAGGGAAGGGAGGCTTAAGGAAGGCCTCTTGGAGAAGATTTACATTCAATAAGGCTTTGGAGAGGTGGAGATTAATTGTCTGTCAGATTTGAGGAGGGAGGGCATTAGAGGCCAGAGGGAAGATGTGGGCAAGGGGTTGGTGATGAGATAGATGAGACAGAGGTATAGTGAGAAGGTTAATAGTAGAGGAGTGAAGTGTTTGGGCTGGGTTGTAGTAGGAGAGGAGAGGTAGGAGGGGACAAGGTGACTGAATGCTTTAAACCCAATTATGAGGAGTTTTGTTTTTGATGTGGTGGTGAATGGGCAACCACTGGAGTTTCTTGAGGAGTGAGGAAACATGTTCTGAACGTTTATGTAGAAAAATGATATGGGCAGCATAGTGAAGTATGGATTGGCTTGGGAAGAAAAAGGAGTCTGGGAGGTCAGCAAGGAAGCTGATATAATAATTAAGTCAGGAGAGGACTGTAGTACCTTGGTAGTATTTTGGAGAGGAAACCGCAGATTTTAGTGATCCTTTGAAGGCTGAAAGGACAGAATTTAGAACAGAGAGGATTTAGTTATAGATTGTATACATGAGTTAAATGAGAGAGAGAGAAGTTAAGGATAACACCAAGGTTATGGGGTTGTGAGACAGAAAGGATGGTGGTGCTGTCTACAGTAATGGAAAGCTATGGGGAGCACACAGGGTTTGGAAGGGAAGATAAGGAGTTCTGCCCTTCAATTCATTTTGGTTGGGGACTGGAATGCATGACACAGGCAACACAAAGCATTCTATCCTGCTATGACAACTATTAGGGCCAGAGACACCACTGGAGACAGCAGGTAGTAAACCTGGCAAGTCTCCTGAGTTCATACTTTCAGCTAGGTAGCAGAAGTTGAATAATAATGACAATAATAATGATGGCATTTGGTAAGCACTTACTATGTGCAAAGCACTGTTCTAAGCGCTAGGGGGGATACAAGGTGATTGCGTTGTCCCACGTGAGGCTCACAGTCTTCCTCCCCATTTTAGAGATGAGGGAACTGAGGCCCAGAGAAGTTGTGACTTGCCCAAAGTCACAGAGCTGACAAGGGGTGGAACCCGGGATTAGAACCCAGGACCTCTGAGTCCCAAGCCCGGACTCTTGCCATGGAGCCACACTGCTTATTGAATGTGCTGAAATATTCTCCCATCCCTAGAATGATTTTCCAAGGTCTTGAAGCTTCTTCATGGGTGCTGGTATAAATGATGTAGTCATTTTCTCTCTGAAATCAGTTGGTCTCTAGTCTCCTAAAAAAGTGAAGTTCTATCACCCCATTGTAGCATGCTATATACTGATATAATTGAATTGACCGATAGATAATTAATCCAGGTTTTTTAAATTTTCTTTTGAAATACTAATTATGTATGTGTGTATATATATACATGTATATATAGTTAACATAGGCATTGGAAAGCATCAATAGAGGCTGTTACTTAAATAATTACTTGTATAATGAAAACTGAGATTTAAAATATTGGAAAAAGCCTTTACAGTTCAGAAACAATGTTTCTGCCTTAGTCAAATGAAAACATATGAACTATAAACTAAAATCCAGGAAATAGAAACTATAATGGAGACAGCAACTCTCTTCTCAAAAAAAAAAAGAATAGCCTGTTACAAACCCATCTGTTTCATACTGCATTCCAGCTGCAATGACCAGTTCTCTCTATTTGCTCTTTTTATATTCACACCTATCATGGGTAAAATTCCTCTTCATTGCAAAGCATTATACCAAGAATTGCATGAGCAACAACACACATGGCTGATTAACCTGAGTAAAACAATTTTTTTGCTCTTCAGTTCTATGTTATATTTTCCCAGAAAGAAAACTGTCAACAGTAGTAGAATGACTATAAGACCATCAGCTCCTGATAGATTTTATGTCTTTCTTTCCAAGAAGGAGTGTTGCCTAATGGCTAGAGCAAGGGTCTCAGATTTAGAAGGACCATCTCAGTCACTAGTCTGTTATGTGACCATGGGCAAGCCATTTGACTCGTCTATGCTTCGGTTACCTCATCTGTAAAATGGGGATTAGGACTGTGAGCCCCATATGGGACAGGGACTATGTCTAACCTAATTAGCTTGTATCTATCCCACTGCTTAGTGCAGTACCTGGCAAGTATTAAGTACTTAACAAATACCACAATTATTATTATAATTATTATTATTATCTTCTACTTTTATTATTTATTCTCTTAATACCTTGTTTAGTATGTTGCAGAGTGCTCAGTAAATATTGCTGCTGATAATTAAAATGAAAACTAAATACTTGCCTCTCATTTCAAGGTTTTCATACCTTGATATTCTGAAATATCTGTCTTTGCAAAATGTACTTGTTAGAAAAACCACCTAAAATTATCATTTTTTTTTCCTCTTAATGTCACTAGAGAAGATGCTGGGGAAAGGGATTTGGTTAAGGAACTCAGAGAGGAGAATCTCAATTAATCCAGGTTACTGGCTACCGACTAAAGAGTTTTCAGCCAAGATCCATCAATGTAATGACCCAACTCTAAAAATAATTGGGACTAAGAGGAAGCCAAAGATATTCTATCTCCATATTAAACTCATCACAACCGCAGCCCTGTCTACATGTCACCATATTATACAATCTAAGCAATGATGCATTTAAAGATAAATTGGAAATTGGCATCTAGGAGACCAGGAGAGCTTTTGGAAAATTCACAGTTTGATAACAACCTTCAATACAATAACATGTATTGTGCCTGCTGTGTTAAGAATACAGTATTAAGGGCTGGGGAGAGACCAAAAGACTTAAAAGAAATGATTGTTGCCCTCAAGTTGCTTACAGCCTGGTGCAAAAGATAGACAAATTACAAATCAATAATAAATACTGAAAATAATAATAGAGAACAGGAAGATAGGTACATAGGTACTAAAGGGGAGATGGTAACAGAAGTGCTTAGGTGGCACAGAATGACTTAGGTGGCAGTTGGGAGAATAGAAAGAAGGATTTCTAGAGTAGTATGAGTAATTGTAGTAGTAATAGGAGTAGGAATAGTAATAGTGTTTATTAAGTTCTTACAGTCTACAGAACACTGTATTTACCACAGGAAAAGAAACACAGGTGGGAATTAAACATAATAGTTGTTCCTATGGGAGCTAACAATTTAAAATTAAAAAGGGGAGGAGGGACTGGCAACAGATAACACAGAATACTAAGACAACATAAAGATAAAAATAAACCTCTGTAGAGAACTATGTCTACAGGAGTAGAAATTCAGGATCTCGGTGGCTCAGAGTCCAAACAAAAGCAGCAACAGCAACAAATAAAGCAAAAGCACTGCAGCTTTCCTGAGGTTTTGTGTAGGTGGCACCGGGTTGTGGTTGCTTTTCTCTGTCCTGCAGTAGTAGCAGAAAGCAGTGAAGGTAGAGAGCTGGTAGTGTAGGATTCTGGGAAGAGTAGGATGTCAAGGGGCCTAAGAGATGTGATAGTAGGGGTGGCAGGTATCTGGAGCAGTCATGAAGTCCACAGGTGGAGAGGCTTGGAATGAAATTAGCAGTGGTTTAAGATTATGTAACTGTCACTGCCCAGCATGTACCATGAGCAGAGCCCCATAGTCATAGGAACCATAAGTCATGCAGCTGTTTATCTGATGGAGAGGTCTGGGTGCAATCAGCAGCAGCTTAGGTCCACTTGGCTCTGGGAGGAGGTGGGATCTCAGAAGCCCTGGAGATTAAATTTATGTGGGCCGGGCCTTTGGACAAATGTGACTTAGAAATAAGGAATATGGTTGCATGTCAAGGTCATCTGTGTTCATTTGGCTCTAGGAAGACTGACTAGCTTTGTCACAAATGTGGGACCTGGGCATTAGATGTGGTATGAGTTGACTTCAGAGTAATCTTGAGAATCTCAGGGTCTAGGCCTTTCCTGAACTTCATCCAAACCCTTGTGGTGGGTTGGAATCAGTCCTTCTGTCTAGATGGACGGAAGAGGGCTCAGAGGAACAAGGATATTTACAGTTTACTTTGCCAAATGCACTTCCATTTCAAACTTGTCTGAGTCAGGCATAGGATCTGGGAAGCAGCTTGGTGTATTGGCAAGGCAATGGGCTTGGGAATTAAAGGACGAGGTCCTGGCTCTACCACTTGTCTGCTGTGTGACCTTGGGTAAGTCACTTCACTTCTCTGTGCCTCAATTACAGGGACTGTGTTTAACTTGATTACCTTGTATCTACCTTAGCGCTTAGAACAGTGCTTGACACATGGTAAGCACTTAACAAATACCATTACAATTATAACTATCCCCACAAAGTAGAGGAGAGTTACTTTGCTATAAATGCCACTATAAGCTCAGTGGTGTCCCACATATAGCTGTGGGATATGTACTTATCACAACAGACATAGCCAGTACCTTCAACATTCATTCCACACAATTTTATTCAAATAATAAAATGCAAGAAGAAAGTTAGAAAGAAATTAAGGAAAAAAGGAGAGGATGAAAAAAAGAGATAAGGAGGAAGAAGGAACACAACCATACCCTCCAATTTTATATCTAGTAGGGCCAACAGACCCTAATATAATTTACATACAGGAAGAACAAGGAGAGTAGATGTGTAAATGAGTAAGCATTTGAAACAATAGCATATGAAAGTGAAATGTATGGAACTGCCTATGATCCTTGAAGGTAGAGAGCATGTCTACCAACTCCATTGCATTGTACTCTCCCAAACGTTTAGTAATTACTCTGCACACGGTAATAATAATAATAATAATACTAACACTGATAATAATATTAATTGGGGTATTTGTTAAACACACTATGGGTCAAGCACTGTACTAAGCACTGGGGAAGATAAAAGATGATCAGGTCCCACATTAATCATTCATTCAATCGTATTGAGCGCTTACTGTGTGCAGAGCACTGTACTAAGTGCTTGGGAAGTATGTCGGCAATATTCATTCATTCAATCGTATTTATTGAGTGCTTACTGTGTGCAGAGTACTGTACTAAGCGCTCGGCAACATATAGAGACGGTCCCAACATATGGAGATGGTCCTGTTGTTGTTGTTGCTTTTTTTCCTAATGTAACGAGACAAACGGGCATCCAAAGCAGGGCTCAGGGAGAGGGTGGGTTTGGGCGGGCGCTGTGGGCACCGTGGGTGGGGGGCATATAGGGCCGTGCCCTTTGCGGAGCAGAAGTGGAGGGCCGGCAGACCCACGAAAAGCCGCGGGTCGGGGGATCAGGTTGGGCCACGGTCCCCCCGGGGCTGCCCATTCAAGGGGCGGGAAGGCCTTGCCCATGGTGAAGCCACCAGGCCCTGGGACTGGACCGACAACGGGAGGGTGGGAGGGTCCGGGCTGACTAATCAGGCTCACAGTGTAAGTAGAAGGAAACACAGTTATTAAATCCCCATTTTGCAGATGAGGGAACTGAGGAATAGAAAAGGTAAGTGACTTGTCCAGGGTCACAAAGTGGACAGGTGGTGGAGAGGGGATTTGAATTTAGGTTAGAACCTAGGTTGCCTGATTCCCAGGCCCGGACTCTTTCCACTGGGCCATGATGCTTCTCTAATAACTCAATGAATACCACTGATTGATTGACTGAATAAACAAGTGCTGAGGTGGTAGATGTTGGTTCAATTCTGGGGAAATTAATTTTAATAGGAAAAGGTGTTTAGGAGGATATGTGACAATCAATCAATCAATCATATTTATTAAGTGCTTACTGTTTGCAGAGCACTCTACTAAGCGCTTGGGAAGTACAAGTTGGCAACACATATAGACAGTCCCTACCCAACAGTGGGCTCATCAGAAGACTTTGAAGATTGGGAGGGCTGTGGTCTGCCATACTGTTGTTCAGGCAAGAAGAAGTGTGTGAGAAAGGAGTTGGAGGCAAGAGAGAGGATAATTAATGCATTTTTTAAATGATTTTTTTAATGGCATTTGTTAGGGGCCTACCACTGGCACAAACTACCAAGCTGTGGGGTAGATACAAGTTAACTGGGTTGGACACAGTTCCTAACCTAAATAGGATTCAGAGTCTTAATCCCCATTTTACAGGGTCACTAAGGCCACTGAGGCTCAGATGAGTTAAATGACTTACCCAAGGTCACATGGCAGAGAAATGGCAGAGCTGGGATTAGAATCAGGGTCATCTGACTCCCAGGCCCATTCTTTTTCCACCCAGCTATGCTGCTGCTTATTGATTTTATTGGGTATCCTAAGGAATAAAGAGGGTATGCTCAAATGCAGTGATAAAAGCCGGATAATAGAAGCGAGAGACCTGATTGAACGGTGAGTGGGGAAGGGATTGAGAAGGGAAAGGTGTCAGAAGCGATAGGAAGGCGAGGAAGGAAAGTAATGAAGAAAAGGAAGTAAAGGGAAAAATTTTCCTGATTATCTTTTTTTCTCCCTAAAACACATGCTTACTAGTATTATTTTAACATTTTTGCATTCAATTTACTCAATTGCTGGAGCACTTCTCTCTTGTATCTATAATTTTTTAAAACTGTCCATTAGATTGTAATTTCCTTGAATACAAGGATTGTATTTTATTGCATTTTTATTGAATTCTCACAGATTCTTACTGCAGTGCACTGCCTACAAGAGGTGTTCCACTGAAGGAAGGAAAGACTAGGAAGAAAATAGAAATAAAGGGAGGGAGAGGAGAGAAGTGAGGAAGGTAAAGAAAGCATAGTGTGTAGAATGTGGGCCTGAGAGTCAGAAAGTCATGGGTTCTAATCCCAGCTCTGCTACTTGTCTGCTGTGTGAATTTGGGCAATTCGCTAAACTTCTCTAGGATTCAGTTCTCTCATCTCTGAAATGGAGATTAAGATTGTGAGCCCCCAAGGGACTGCATCCAATCTGATTAGGCTGGTTATCCCAGCGATTAGAACAGTGCTTGGAACAAAGTAAGATGGAACAAATACCATCTTTTTTTTTTTTAAGAAGAGAGAAGATAGGAGGGGCAGTAATGAAGCGGGGAAAGGAGGAGGAGGAACAAATGAAAGAAGGAATAGTAGGGGGAAAAGAAAATCTGTCTCAGTCTGATCCACATTCAACTACACACTAAAGAAAAATAAGGGCTAAAATCTGAAAAATTAAAATTTATTTTTTTTTTTGCCAGTGGCAGTGTTATACAAACTCTAAATTCATATGTAAACACAAATGGTTGAATGAGTATACAAATAAATCTATACTTGAGCTACACTGTGTTTCAGCCATTCATTTCTGATTTTTTTTTTAATGAAGAAGTCATATCTACTCAAGCAGCTTGGAATGCACTGGAGGAAAAACAAACAAAAGAAATCCCTTAGAATTCAGTACTAATCCATTTTTCCTGCCAACCATATGCTCAAGTGTTACTGCAAACCAAGGAAGAAGGAAAACCCATAAAGATTTTAGTGAACAATCAGGATATACCACAAGGATTTAATACTGGAAACCTATTCTTTCCGGAGTTATACACAGAAAAGCTGGAGTAGAACTGCCTACACAGTTAAGACACAGTGATATATAATATAATGGATTCTATTTTCTCTCTAACACCCGGGAGGGTACTAGCTTTGCTAACCTTACTACATGTAACAAAACTATCCTCCCAACCCATGAAGTCTCTCTTATTCACTTTGATTGTTTCCCCTTCCCCAGTGATTAGCCATGACCTATATAATGCCATGGATTTCCAGTTACCTCCTCCTTCTCAAAACACCCAGCTTATCCCACTGCAGTAGTTTATCACCTTAAAGATAGTTCCAATGGATGCTCAATTTAAATCACTTTTTTGAACTTGTGCATATCTATAGCCAGGAAGAGAAGCCCAAGATGCCCACATGGACATCTCAGGTCTTTTAGAGTATTAGGTATCTGTGCTGGTTTCTGTTTTCCAACCTCCCTTTTTCTCTGTCTTTCTGTCCATTGGTATCTGCCTGCTTCGCTGCCTGTTTCTCTGCCTCTTTGTCTTCTTTTTTCAAAAGCATCTACTGAGCACCTACAGTTTTCAGAACACTGTACTATGCATAGACTTAGGAGACACGGTCCTGCTGATGAGGAATGCACAACCTAGGTGGGGAGACAGTTGTAGAATAATTTACCATTAGAAAGAAGTTTTCAAATAGTAGAGCAAGTAAATGATATATACAAAGAGATCTGAGGTAATATTAGGGGAAATGTGATTTGGGGAGAAGAAAAACTATTCCAAGAAAGCCTCCATCCAATTCATACACCAAAGATTCAGCCAGAGAAGCCCATACAGGAAATCTGATCCTTATTACAAACAGATGAGGGATTTATGTTAATTTATTTCAATACAGATATCCAAATGTTGATTTTAGAAATTGTGCTTTTCAACAATGCAATTAACCTCAATTTAAAATGTCTAATTTATTAAATTGTGGTTAAAAAGATAAATTTTTGTTCCACTTCATCCTTACACCATTTGCCGTTATTTGCAGTATATAAATAAAATACTGCTCTTATGATAAGTAGTACCATAATCACTAGAAACTGATGAACACAATCACTACAGACTGATGGCTGTAAATATATTCAATGTGTTTTCTTAGCAAACAAATTGCAGTCTCCTTTTCATCCTGCTACCTTTGTCAAAAGCATTATAGTTAAAACCATCAGGTTTTCACAATTTTTGAAAGTCAACATATTGGTTTCCTGTGTATTTTGATAAATCCTGCAGATTTCTGTATGGAAGCTGTACAGGACTACTGACCTTTTCCCCTAATCTCACTCCTCTATGTAACTTTCCCATCTCAATTAATGATGTCTCCATTCCCCCAAACCAGGAGTCCCCAACCTCACCCTCAGCTGTCACCCTCAGCTCTTCCATATCTTCTACACAGTGCTATTTATCTCCCCTAAGTGGCATCTTAATCAGCCTGAAAGTGTTAATAGCAATACAAAAGTGCCTCACTAATTCCAATCATCTCCAGCTTCACTTGAAATAATATGGGGTCTTCCATCAGTTTTCAGCACTTTGGTGAAAACTATTTGCATTATCAAAACTATTTGCAAGTAATATCTGGTAAATAGTACTAATTTCTACAATAGCAAGGAGAGGTTTGTATGCAATTCTTTTAAAATATAATCTTTTACAAATGCTTTTTTTATTTCCTTAGAATAATAAATAGTGGGTGATAATAATAATACTATAAACTCTTTCCTTAGAATGATCTCTTAATGGTGTATCCTAAATGTTAATAATCATTGAAAAAGTGACCTCCATTGGTGTGGAGGAAAATATATTTATTCAGGGAATTAAATTTAAGATAAATTAAAAGTTATTCTTATTAAAATTACACACTATTAGTAGTGAATCTATACTATAGTTGATGCAAATTTCTAATTTTCAGTTAATTAGTTGAATTAATTGTTGGTTTATTTTGGCAGAGGTGGCCAGATGTTCAAAGTAGCTCTATGTATATGTTTATTTTTCTTCTTAGTAATAAGGTTACTCTCTATCATTCATTTCCTCACTGATTCAATTTTGAAGCTGCAAAGAGAATAAATGAAAAGGATGGAGCTAAGGCATTATCAGTTTGACTGGTTTTTCTTATGTTTGTGGCTAGCAGTGACACTGTTCTATTCTCCAAGAGGTTTTCCTTTGATTCACAGCTTTCTAGTGTCACTGTTCAGAATAGAAGGAGCAAAACAAATTGACAGTCTGACTCTCTACCTAAAGGCCTGCTTAATCAAGCAAAAGTACCTGAATAGATTATAAATGTTCACCCCATGGAATCACTTGGGGATTTTGTCTTTTCAATTTCTTTTCAAAAGATACATTTTTGCAATAATGCCATTCAAATGATGACAGTTACCTTGTGGGAGTTTAAGGAGGGACATTTTTAAAGATTAAAAAACCCAAAAAACTAATATTGAATCTTAGGCATACAAATCCAGTGAACATTTTCCTCCAGTGAACATGTCCACAGAATCAAATTCCAGCATCAGAAACTTAAATACTTCTCATAAATATTTGAATATAGCATTTAGTCTCTAATGTGGGGCACACAACTTTTTGATTTCTAAAGTAATCCCTGGACACAGTAAATGGGAATTTGTTTTGTAAAGCTATCTAACACAGTCAGGCGGCAACTTTGGCAGGGGAATATGCTGGCTCATTAAAACCCCCTTTCTATAGGCATTTTAATCCACCTAACAATCTAAATGCTTCACTCCTATCACTGTAAAACTAGCTAAAAAATTACTTCTGTGTAATTTAACTTATTCCTGTACAACTATGCATCTATAGAGCGTATAGGCTAACTACACCTGAAATTATACCTCACTTTTCTTTGTCAGTCATATGTCCCAATAGTATTTCACAATGCTGTGAATCGCTGATGAATCCAATTTCAAAACCAGACAGATTTTGGTATGCCTTTGAAGCTATGTAAGAATTTACATTTCTTCATGTATATAATTTAGAATTATAGCAAGTGATAATGTCAGAGCAAGTGAAAAATACAAAACTTCTTAAATACAGAGGAAAATGAGGTATTTACTTGATATATATGCTGTTGATTTGAGATTTATATATGCCAGCTTTGCTTTTCATAGTTCATTCATTCAATCAATCAATCATATTGAGCAGTTACTGTGCACAAAGCACTGTACTAAGTGCTTGGGAAGTACAAATTAGCAACAAATAGAGATGGTCCGTACCCAAAAACGTGTTCACAGTCTAGCAGGGGGAGTTGCATTGTATGTCAGTTTAATTCAAAGTTCAAGGAAGCAGAAAAAAATAAAACAGTTAACTTGAGGTAAAGCCGATGTCCTTCATATATGAAGGTTGTACAATGCAACCAAAAAAACAGTAGGACTGAGGAAAATTTCACCAATTCACTTTGAGAATTAGCTTAGGACAATTTCTCATACAGTGTAGTGAATTGTTATAATGCCACTAAATAATTCAAGAAAAGGAAAAAACAATATAATTGTGTGAGTCACAAAGTATAATGAAAAAATACAGGTAAATAGGTAAAACTATTTATTTCTGACTGACCCATTTTGGATGATTTTTTAGGTCATTTGATGCCCTCGGATATTAGAAAGGATACACAATATTGCAGAGAATAAGCCAAATAACGAGGATAAAGTATAGGATCGAGGATAAGAAATACTGGGAGACAGAAGAGAAAACTCAGGTTGGGGGGAGATAAGAACCCAATCTATAAATATCTTCAAGGTAACTGCAACTAAAGGAAGGGCATCACTCCCAGTGTCACAAGATAAAAGGGCACGGAACAATGGCCTGAAGCTAAAGAAGGAAAAGCTTGGGTTAGTTATTAAAAAGCTCTTAACAGTAAGGTCACCTGTTTGTAGAACCAGCAGCCAAGGTCAAAGCCCAACTGCTACAGCTATTTAAAGATTGCATCAGACTTTCTTGAGGCCAATGCATTACACCTGAAGGGGGAGGTCAAGTAACATCTAACTAACCCAACTGGTCTTTGGTTCTTTGAGATATTATTATCTTGTATACAATATATAAAATACATAAAAGTCATTCACCCAATTGCCTATCACAGTTCCGCTGCTCTTTGTGCTTGAACAAGGATCAGCTGACTGGTTTCCAAAAAAGTACTTATCACTACCAACCTAGTTATATTCAACTACAATTCTTATAGCTTTCAAAAACAAGGAAGTTACTGTTGTTTTATAAATGAATTCAAACGATTATGTTAGCACTAAAATCTAATTTTTCAGAATTTAAAGTATTTGTCAAGAAAACCAGCATCGTAATCGTGTTTGACAGATATACCCTTTTTTGAAAAACTTTTCTTTCATTGCTTTAGAAATTCACAGAAGCTGCAACTGATGATTTTTGTAAGCAGTAAATATATAACAGAAAAAGTTACAAAAAATTGTTAATTTTCATATTGCAGGTTAGATGAAATTGGAAGTGAAATTATGAGAGCTCCATGTGGGACAGGATCTGTGTCCAACCTAATTATCTTGTATTTACCCAAGTGCTTAGTAACAGTGCCAGGGACCTAGTAAGAGCTTAGCAAATGCCATAATTATTATTACTGATTGTTATTATTATGATTATCATTATTATGACTCTGTCAAATTGAAAGAGAACAAAAACTGAAGCAGATGATCCAGTATGAAAAGACCTGGTGTCTGTGACTCAGAGGATCTTGCTTCTAATCCTGGCTCTGTGACTTGCCCACTCACTGTATGACCCTGTATACCTCAGTTTCATATTATGCAAAATGGGATTTCAATTCCTGTTCTCCCTCCTACTTAGACTGTGAACCCTGCATCATACAGGCACTGTGTTGACCAAGTTACCTTGTACTAATCAGTGCTTTGTATAGAACTTGGCACACAGAAAAAGCTTCAAATACCACAAAAATTACTATTTATTGCAAAGAAACCTACAACATGAAACAAACATTGCAGCTTTAGTAAAGCATATAAGTACAGAGATAACTAGAGATGTGAACATCACAAAGGCAAATTTTCAAAGAACCATCTATGAGGTAGTCAACATGGTCTGGGTTCTAATTGTGGCTCCACCAATTAGAGCTTGTTATGTGAACTTCGACAAGTCAGTTCACTTTCCTTGGTCTCAGTTACCACATCTGTAAAATGGGGATTGAGACTGTGAGCCCCATATGGAACAGGGACTATGTCCAACCTGATTTGCTTGTATCCACCCCAGAGCTTAGTACAGTGCCTGGCATGTAGTCGGTGCTTACAAAATGCAACAATAACAGTAATAATAATGATAATGGTCATGGGGAATGTCAGGGAAGTAGCAACACTTTTGTTTGATAAAAATGATTCATATTTGTAAAAAAAGGTCCTTTTAGTAAATTAAAATGTATCACAATAATTTAAAGTTCCTTACTTTTAAAATACAAAGGAGGTCTACAGAAATGTCTGACAAGGCAGGCACATCAAAAAATAATGTCAGGTATATTGGGCAAGGTAGTCTTTCTATAAAGAGAGAATCTCCTTACTTCTTCTGCCCATCCCCACTCTCTCTGTGAGTTACCATTCAGCATGGGTTTTCCTTCCTTTCCTACTTTTCTGTATTTCAAACTCATACCTGCCACCACCACCTTCCTATTCCACCCTGGTCCAGTCTTGTGTCCCGATACTTGCATCCTGAGGGATGAACATGGAATCATGGAAGAAAAAGGCAGTGGTGACAGTATGACAAGTTCTGATGCTAAATAAAAAAAAAATAAAGAATACACGGTGGCAAGGATAATATGTATGAGGTGGCTCTCCGTAGACAACAAAGATTACCAAGGTTAGTGTGCAGTGACAGTTAATTGGAAATCCAGGCCAAGGATAATGCACTGAGCAGGGTGGGTGGCACCAAAGGGCAAGGGCATTTGGGAGGTGGGTGGGGCTTAGTTTCCTCACTGCAGGTGAATCCAGTAAAAAGGAACACTAGGTGAAAATCATTTCATAGCAAATAAAATTTATCCTATAGTCATGGAAGCAGATCAGGCTTCGAAATGTGAGGTCTGCAAGGACTCCACTTGGCTCTTCTAGTGGTCCCCAAGCAAGTTTTCCCATTGCTTTCATCCCACTCTTACCTCAACTTGCAAGTCTGGAGTCAGTGGAATCAAAAGTAGGATATCAGAGGTGACATAAGATCCAGTAGCTTGTTTATACCATCAAATTAAGTGCTTCTACATATCACTAAAGAAACTTCATGGACCCATAACAGACTTCCACAGCATTGTGGCAGTAAGATGAAACTGCATTACAAAAAGCACATTTGTGCAGATGTTGAGAATCTAGTACCATAATCTCTGAACTTAATTTCCATCATTGATGAGAAATCCCTTCAAAGCAGAAGGAAACAGACAAAATGTGAGTAATGGCCTGACTTCCAATTTTGAGGAAGTTATTAGAGAAGTGAAAGCTTAAAAATTGGAAAAGCATGTGCTGGGTCTGATGGCATTATTATTGAAATAGAGGAGCAATGTGGAGACTTAATCCTTAGATGTCTGCAACATAAGGAACTCTAAAGAAAGAAAACAGGATTTTAAATGTCACCATAATCACCATGTTCAAGAAAAATTGTGAGAAAACAGACTGGAAATTATCAAGGTTATACATTGTTCTTAATTGCCAGCAAGAGTCTAGCAAATATTCTTTCATACAGACTTGCTGTGAAGTCATCTCTGATCCATAGTGATGCCATGGAAACATCTCTCCCAGAATACCCTACCTCCATCTGCAATCATTCTGGTAATGTATCAGTAGAGTTTTCTTGGTAAAAATACGAAACTGGTTACCATTGCCTCCTTCTGTGTAGTAAAATAGAGTTTCAGCTCTCCACTCTCTCCCATGCTGCTGCTCCCCAGCAGAGCCTCTGCCCAAGCTGGGAATGGAAAGGATATGCTTGACTCTCCTTCCCATAGTCAAGACCGGTAGAGTACTGGAAACTCCCCAGGTGTGACCCTGAGAGGGCTTTATATAGACTACAGAGCAATAAAATTTACCCTCACTATCTGAAATGAAACAGAACGGAACAGGAGATATGATTTTTCAACATGTAAGGAATATATAGAGTCCAATATACTATCATCCTTGTCATTCATTCAGTCATTCAATCATATTTATTGAGTACTTACCGTGTGCAGAGCACTGTACTAGGTGCTTGGGAAGTACAAGTTGGCAACATATAGACAGTCCCTACCCAACAACGGGTTCACAGTCTAGAAGGGGGAGACAGACAACAAAACAAAACATATTAACAAAATAAAATAAATAGAATAGTAAATATGTACAAGTAAAATAAATAGAGTAATAAATCTGTACAAACATATATACAGGTGCTGTGGGGAGGGGAAGTAGATAGGACGGGGGGGATGGGGAGAGGGAGAGGAAGGAGGGGGCTCAGCTCTCAGTAGAGCTTTGAAGGGAGGAAGAGAGCTAGCTTGGTGGATGCTTGTCCTGGGTACCGACAACTATGAGATTAATTGGCTGGTACAATGAATATTACAAACAGCTATAGTAGAGAAGTGCTAGAGTAGAGCCTGAAAGCTATCATGTGGGAATTTCTGAAAAAAAATGATGGATAATCTTGGGATGTTTTTCCCAGTAAAATTTATCTCCAGAGCCATGAAATAAGAATTTATTATTTGCTGTTTTAACTGCACACCTGAACATCTGCTTGATTACTAGGATAAGAGACTCACTGGTGCCCTTTTCAGAAGAGACATTACCTCTGAACTGCCATCGTTAGTCCAGATTTGTGATTCTTTCAGGAAATTAGAGGCTAAAAATTAAAAGGCAAAAATTCTGCAAAACAGAGCCCAAATGACACAAACTGGGGATTGAGAAAATGCAAAAAAGATAGATGACAGAAATGTTAGAGTGAAAAGGAAGATATAGGGAAAAGCTATTGAGCTAAGGCAGAATCACTCTCCCATGCAGTAGATGTTGGAAAGCCTGCAATAGACTATTCTTCTCAGCCTCCAGCAGCAAAGAAATATTGGACAAGTTATTAATTGATCAAGGAGTGTTGGTCTTCACTTTTAATGAATTTCTCAATGTGAGAATGGATCCAGTATTTCCTATCATATTATAGCATTTTTTTTTCCATTGTAGTGGCTTGTCCTGTTACTGTTAGGTCTATGCTCTAATTTAGCTTTATAAATCTCCCCAGTACAGCAGACAAAAATAATTCAGAAAGAGGAAAAAATGAATTTCTACGAATAGTCAATCTTTAAATGAAATCCATACCTGATCCAGTGGAACAGCTGTGACAAATCTATAATAGTATTTTCATAAGTGGGTGTAAATTTGGATCTTGAACATACAGATCAATCATTAATGAAGTCCTATTCTGGTTTCATCAAAGCTGGTAATTCAGTGAAAAAGTCTTATCATATTGCTTGCATTTGTATCATGCTAATTGCTTTCTTATCACATTAGCCAACTCCCCATATTAAAGAAGCTAACATGGTAAAAAGTTGATAATACTTTAAGACTTATTACTAGCATTCAAGAGATTAGCTCATTTCATTTTTACTGACATGGTAAGATGCTTAGATCATATATAGTAAAGTGCCTTCATGTGATATGAGTCAAAATTAAATTCACTAAGACAAGAGGAAGACAAAAGATTATTGCATTAT
Organism: Tachyglossus aculeatus; assembly: GCF_015852505.1. Lineage (NCBI taxonomy): Eukaryota > Metazoa > Chordata > Mammalia > Monotremata > Tachyglossidae > Tachyglossus > Tachyglossus aculeatus. The sequence goes on from NC_052067.1 coordinate 119,465,481, forward strand.
TGTCTGAAAAAATAGTTTTGCATGAGTTCTTTGAACGTTGCTAAATATGGCATATACAGAAATTTCAAGAGGATTAAACAAACTGGTTGCAAAAAAGGGTGGAACAGAAACTGTGACTCTATTCAGGAAAGTTCAGTATAAAATAAGCAACATTTAAAAATAAACACAAAATTAAAATTAATTTTGAGAGATAGGTTCTGTGAACACACTCCAATATGTGCTAGTTAATCCTTCTCATTCTGCTATCATAATTATCTATCAAGTATTCCAATGATCAAGAAATTGGAAAGGAGACAAATCTCACAAAATATTTCCTTGAAAAGAATATACACGATAGTAAGCTCATTACGCTCAAGGAACATATTTGCTAATTCTGTTGAATTGTACTCTCCCAAGCTCTACACATATTAAGCACTCAATAAATATCATTGGTTGATTGATTGATACACTCATTGTTTATTGTCTCCTTTTTATGTCCTGAAAGTTCATGAATTTGCCTTTGAAAATATCTAGAGAAGATTTAAAGCAAACCTTGGTGTGGGTAAGCACTTAAGCCTATAAACAGCATTCTCTTGGTAGCAAAATGTCAAAGTACAGAGGAGCGCTAAAGAAAAAAGTCTATGGGAGAATTGATTTATTTTGTTTGATGAACATATTCTTGTATAAAAGGATGTCTTTAAAACTGTACATTAACTTTGGTGATTTATTCGGAGACTTCTAAGTGGAAAGATAAATCTAGTTCAACTAAAGTAGTATCTTTAGAATGCAATCATTTTTAGACTGAAAGTCAAACTAAGCCATCATTTTTGTTCAACCATTTTATTATAGTTGTTTTTAAGGGTTTCTTTTTCTAACTAATCATAAGGGGGCAAAACATAGGCAATAATGAAAGAAACTGCTTCCACTCTTTTCTTATATTCAGGTTTGTTGTTATTTATCATACCAAAGCAAAATTTAAAATTGTCCAAAGTATCTAGATCACCACCTCTAGCTCATAGCTCAATTCCTCCTCTCAAATGCTTTTACCTTTACTTTTTCCAATCCAGGTCTCCTCAAAGTCTACCTCTCCCAGGGGGCATTCCTGAGTCAGACCCCACCAGTTTCGCCTAACTCTCATCCATATTTTACTTGAGTCCAAATAGCTGCTGGGACCTCAGAAGCACTGCTATAGTTCTGGTTCCTGGGGCTTCCAAGTTATGGATTTAGGGACTGAGTTAGGTTACTTTTTGCTGACACTTCCTTCCCTCTACCCTACCCATCCTGGTGGCAGGTAAACGATTTTAAATCCTTGTCCCACCCCAAGCCTTGAGAGCCATATTAAGTTCCATGAAGAGCAGATATGGCTTTCATACCATAGGTGATGGGCCCTTGCCTAAAACACTTTTGTAATAATGAACTGTTAGCTAAACTTACTGCAAAATTGGGTGTACTTTACAACCCACAGATATATGAACAAAGCTTCTCTGTCACAGCAATCATGCCCTTCCAGTTTTGCCATAATACATGTTTTCACTACAGTGTTGGCGACAACATTAACAGGGAGTTACTGCAAACAGTAAGTGCTCAATAATATCATTGACTGATTGGAGTTGGAGAATGTTCTGACAGAGCAAGTCTGCTTGATGCAGTATTTCAATTCCATTTTGTGCAGACAAGTGCCTTTCGAGTGGGTTAATGCCATGGTATAAATTTTACTTTAAGTGGAGTTTTCCATGAATGCAACCTCCAATATTGCGTCCTCCAGAAAACATTGGCTGTTATTTTTTCTCACTATCACAAGTCACATCAACTTAAAGAATCTTTGATTTTTGTATAGCTGTACCCAATATTAGTATATATATCTATATATCTATATATCTATATATATATATAGATATATAGATATATATATGGCACTTAGTTTTCAAAGATGATGCTAAACTGAAGATAAGCGTGCAAGCAAATATGACTGAAAAGAGCAATGTGAGATTGACATATATACCCTCAGTGTTGTAATAAGTAAAAATTATTATTCAATTTATAGTTTTTATGTCCCTAGGCCTGTTTGGGTTTTTTTATTATGCTTCCTACTACACTCACTCCCTTGGTGACCTCATTCGCTCCCACAGCTTCAACTACCATCTCTACGCTGATGACACCCAGATCTACATCTCTGCCCCTGCTCTCTCCCCCTCCCTCCAGGCTCACATCTCCTCCTGCCTTCAGAACATCTCCATCTGGATGTCTGCCCGCCACCTAAAACTCAACATGTCCAAGACTGAACTCCTTGTCTTCCCTCCCAAACCCTGCCCTCTCCCTGACTTTCCCATCACTGTTGACGGCACTACCATCCTTCCCGTCTCACAAGCCCGGGCTTTCTCTCTTTTTCTCTCTCCTTAGCAAGACCTTATCATTTGTTTTTGTACAAATAACATTGCTCAGTTACTTTTAAAACTTTTAATTCCTCATGCCTATTTCTCTGTAACATTCGCATTTCAAATGGTACTTCACTTTCATGAACCACAGTTAATATTGTCATGTAGGCTTTTTTGTTGATTTTTTTCTTTCACAAAATCACCTATTTCTCACCTATTTTTCATCAATCCCTGGGTGATGGAATTCTGATCCTGTTATCTACTACTGTCCTATTTTCTGAAAGTCAACTGTTTCCAATTGAGAATAAGCCATTTTTCCCTTCTTCACATTAAGAATTAATATATACCCTTCCTGCACCTTTCTGCTTCTACAAGAAACTTTAACAAAAGCTACACAAATCCCCAGACATTATATAGTAGGAGGATTACAATAATTCTTTTTGATCAGAATTACACTGTTGGCCAGCAATTGTTTCCATGGTAATCAGATGGCAGACAGCATCAAAGTTGATTTTATCAATGGTAAGACATCAGTAGAATTTTTCTACACAACTAATCATAATTTACTTTTATATATTCCTTCTCAGAGGCATAGGGATTGACACACTTTTTTACTTCGGAAAGCTTCCACAAGGAAAAATTTAGAGTATCATCTAAAAGTATTCTTGAACCAAGGTTAGACACAGTCAAGAACTGCTTTACTAATAGAGAAAAATGCATAACAATGCATATGTAAATGTTTATGCTATGCTAACAGTTATGCATAACTGTTAATGTTATGTCTCTATTCTTATCAAACAGAGAAGAACTCAAAAAAGTTCAATCCAATATATGAGTGGTCAGGTGATTCCAATGATACATTTGTACATTTTTAAAAGAAAGTTATAAAAGCATCCATTAAGAGGGTTTTATTCCAGGGGCCAGTTGGCTGATTTTGGAGAATTGTAACCAACATATATGATAAGCACCTAAATCCACACTTAATCCTTATTCAGGATTGGCTGATGCATATTAGGATTTTGAATGAAAACTGAAAGAAAGCAACTAGATAATATTATATAGGAGCAGTGACTCAAGATGTGGTAAAATGCAAAGGAATTAATTTACAGTAAGTATGCTTAAAAGTTTCCAAAGAAAATGGGTAAAAATAAAAATAAGATGGAGAGAAGGAAAGCAAGAATTAAGAAAGTTTTAGAAATCAATATATTTAGTGTATATAGTAAAGCCCTACTGAGAGCTCACCTCCTCCAGGAGGCCTTCCCAGACTGAGCCCCCTCCTCCCCCTCCCCGTCCCCCCCACCTTACCTCCTTCGCCTCCCCACAGCACCTGTATATATGTATATATGTTTGTACATATTTATTACTCTATTTATTTTACTTGTACATATTTATTCTATTTTTTTTATTTTGTTAATTTTTGTTTTGTTGTCTGTCTCCCCCTTCTAGACTGTGAGCCTGCTGTTGGGTAGGGACTGTCTCTATATGTTGCCAACTTGTACTTCCCAAGTGTTTAGTACAGTGCTCTGCACACAGTAAGTGATCAATAAATACGATTGAATGAATTAATGAATAGTGTCTCCCGAAAAACCTGACCTTATAATAGTGATCCTTAATATGATGATTCTGGGGGGCAATGGAATGTATTGCACTTGTGCATTGCAGACATGCTATGAAGATTTAAAAAAAGGAATGGGTTCAAATTGAAGATTTAGGTTAAATATGAAAAACACTCATATATAGCAAAATCAGACTACTTTGGAATGAGTGAGAACTTTATTTTATTTGTACATATTTATTCTATTTATTTTATTTTGTTAATATGTTTTGTTTTGTTCTCTGCCTCCCCCTTCTAGACTGTGAGCCCGCTGTTGGGTAGGGACCATCTCTAGATGTTGCCAACTTGGACTTCCCAAGAGCTTAGTACAGTGCTCTGCACACAGTAAGCACTCAATAAATATGATTGATTGAATTTTCCAGTGACAGATCTTGTTCAAAACTTAACATAACACTTTACAAATACTAATCCAAGATTCTGAATTTAGTAAATTTTCGATTCTTAAACGAAAGCTGTATATTTGAAAATTTTAACATCTATTTCCATTTCATTTTTTTTACTTTCTCTTTTTGTCTACGTGAATAAGAGTATTTTCATGGTAACAAAAAAAAATCTAATCAATAAGAATCAAGTTTTTCTCAAATTTATCCTTTCTCATTCTAATCTATAGTTGGCTTGAAAACAATAATTGTTTTTATTTGAAGACAATAGAAAAATGTAAGTCAAGTTGATGCCTGAATAATAGGTCATTATTTTTGAAAGCTAATTGATAGAGAAACAGTGTGGCTTAGTGGAAAGAGCACGGGCTTGGGAGTCAGAGATCATGGGTTCAAATCCCGATTCCGCTGCTTGTCAGCTGTGTGACTTCGGGCACGTCACAACTTCTCTTTGCCTCAGTTACCTCAACTGTAAAATGGGGATTAAGAGTGTGAGCCCCACATGGGACAAACTGATCACCTTCTATCCTCCCCAGCGCTTAGAACAGTGCCTTGCACATAGTAAGTGCTTAACAAATACCAAAATTATTGTTATTATTTTGTCCTTTTCAAACTGACATTAGTACTCCAAGCTTTGAGCATGATATTTTTAAATTGCTGAGCCATGCTGACTCCCATGTAAACAAATCATATGCACATGAAAAATGAATAATTTCCAGCAATTATGTTCTACAATGAGGTCTTATGCCCATTGCTGCAGCTTATGATGATTAGAAAATGACTTCGTGTTCTTCCTGTTCATTTTTAAACCATATTTAATTGTTTATTCATGTTTCTATTTTAAGTTTTGAATTTATTTACCTAACATATTTTCCAATATCCTAATCATTCTGCTTCAGCTATTTTTTTTAAAAGCTTAAAACACAGGACACATAAACTTTAACAAATCACATAAAACTGATCAGATGCTGAACACCACAGCTGTTTAGCAAAGGACAGTGCATAAACAACAAATGAAATAAAATGAGTTCCAGATTTGTCTTGTAATTTGCAAATGCCATGTAATTAACAAATTAAGTTTAATGTTGCAAGGGAAATCACAGAAGGACAAAAGTGCCACCTAATTAGGATCAAATCTCAGAGAAGACTTTATACTTGAAGTCTTTCCAAAATAACAAAAAATAATAGGAATTATCTTAAAATTATCATAGCCCACAAGTTTAGAGGAATCACACAAAAATAAAATAATCTGCTACCATTATGTTATGCAGAGTTTCTGATCAGGTGTGAGAGATTTAGAAGCATCAAAACTGAACATGTGACAATAGTCGAGAGTAGTTTATTCCAGAGTAGTTAATAACAGGACCTCCAGGCCTTACAGAAGCTCTGCTTTTTCTCTCTAATGCATACTTAAGTGAAGTCATTCATACTTCCATCACTTCTGGATTTGATTAATTAATTCCTAATTAGGTAAGTGTTTGGCTTAGAGGCTTCCATGTCTTCCACTCTGGTTGATGGAAAAGAAAGTGGACATTGGGGGAAATGTAGGCTTAGTGACTCTGGAAAAAAAAAAAAAAAACATTGTCCTCACCATAGACATTATCAGTATATAGAGATGACTGGCTAACCTGATGGATAGCCCTGGGAGAAGGTTCATGTGGTTTTTGAGGGCAAGATGCCACAAAATTCATTTAAGATGAATTAGGCCCTAAGAATTCTTGTCATGCCCTCAGCAGCATGACTCTTTGAGATGGGCAATATATATGTGCTATGTATGTAGGAAATAAAAATGAATGAATGTTTGCATTGTGTATAGTAAGGGACACACCCTATCTGTGCTTATATGTTCCTCACTATTTATTACCCTAAATAAAAAAATTATAAAATTTAAAAGGGAGAAAACACAGAACAAGCTGCAGCCAGCTAGGTTAATCCTAGGATTAAAGGGACTGAATTATGGAAGACAGGGTTTAACCTTTGTGAAAAAAAATAACTGGAATTCTATGTTCAGAGTATACAGTGATGTGTATGAAATCACATAGTGTTGATAACACTGCTTCAAAGGACCTGGCAAGGAGACATAATTGAAACTAATCCAAAATAAATTGGTTTATCCATAAAGGAGTGAAAATTAACCTAAATGAAATCTACATTTGGAAATGAAACTATGAAGAAAATAGATTTTTTCATTTAAGCAACAACTGAGAACTTGCTCTGGGTGCCATTTAAGTTATAAGAAGATAGGAAGCAGTGTGGCTCCGTGGAAAAAGCCCGGGCTTTGGAGTCAGAGGCCGTGGGTTCAAATCCCGGCTCCGCCACTTGTCAGCTCTGTGACTTTGGGAGAGTCACTTCACTTCTCTGGGCCTCAGTTCCCTCATCTGTAAAATGGGGATGAAGATTGTGAACCCCTCATGGGACAACCTGATTACCTTGTATCTACCCCAGCGCTTAGAACAGTGTTTTGCACATAGTAAGCACTTAACAAATACCAACATTATTATTATTATAGCTAGTTAAGTAGGGTTTTTTTGAAAAAATAATTGGTATGCTTTATACTTTTTAAAACTACAAAACATAATCAACCCCTATAGATCATTGTCTATTAATTCTATTGTATTCTCCTAAGAGTTTAGTATAGTGTACTGCACACAATAAATGCTCAATAAATACTACTTATGATGATGACCTTGTTAGAATGTAACCCCCCTGTAGACACTGAATATATCACTTTTATGTTTTGTTCTACCAAAAGTGCTTAGTACAATTTATTGCATCCAGTGTGGTTCGATAAATTATTTTACTATTACTAATAATGGCCACATTTTTTGTTGTTTTGCAGTCATGGTATTCTAATTATTTCCAATTTCCATCAGCTTTCCAGCCCCCATCAGAGGTGTAAAACCTTTGATTTTTGTTTTTAAATGAAGCAATTCAGTCAGTCCTCTCAATGCAGTTCATGAAGGTACATGGGAAAAGCAAAACAAAAACAAATGAAAACATTCGTTTACAAGTGAAGCTTGCAAAGTTTCTTTATAAATGTGATTTCAGCAGATAGGGAAAGCCTAGCTTTCAGAAATAAAATCATCATATCTCTTCAAACCACTCAGACATTTGAATTTGAATTTCAAAATTTAAATTTATTAGTCATGCAGCAGACAAGAGAAGTTGAAAAAAGTGAGACAAATCATGATTCAATTACTCTGCAATGTAACCAATATAACCATCAAAGTGAATTTTCATCCTGCTCTCACAATAGTATTACTAGTTCAAAATGCTTTTGATTAAAAATTCAGATGAGGTGGAAGATGAAATTATTAGTTGGTATTGGAGAGGGATGTCTCTTTTAGGAATTGACAAAAGTAAAAGCCTGAAAATTTGGTTTCTTGGTTGTTGTTTTTTTTACTAAAACCATAAGAAAGATTCAATAACTCTAGTTTCTCCCCTTTTTGCAAACTTCACCAGCACTGAATATCAGTATAGATTTGTCACTTAAAATACTTCATTTCTGAAAGTATGAATCATATAGTTTGATTGGATTTAATATTCTATCATAGTTAAAAACTATGTATACATAAAAAACCTCTCTGATAGTTAAGCAGAAGGGACAACTGACAGCACAAACTGATTGTACTCTATGCTTCGCAACCTCTTTTCAGCTACTCTTTTACTTTGACTACCCTAGTCCAAAAACAAACACTTTATAAATCTTCAAATGAAGAAGAATCTGCATTTCTTCTAAAAATTCAATGATAGTCATTAATCAATCTGTCAGTCTGTGGTGTTTATTGGCTGCTTAAAGTTAATAGGGCCCTGGATTAATGTTTTAAAAAGTGCAATATAGTAAAACATACAGATCCCTTCCCTCAAGGAATTTACAAGGAAAGACAATCAAATCAATTACCAATAATATAAAAAAATCTACATTTTGGGGTTTGGGGTGGGATGAGTACCTAAGTGCTTAGCAGGTAAAGATTAAAGTGCACAGGTGACTCATGGAAGTAGTGTAAGGAGATGAGAGATCAGGAAAATATTCTTGAAGATGTTATTTTAATTGACTGAAGATGAGGAGTGTATTAGTCTGTGGATTATTAAAGGGGAGGAAATGCCAGAAAGGAGGTAGAGTGTGAGAGTGAGAGACAACAGCGAGGACAGTCAATAGGATGGAATTAGAGGAGCAAAGTGTGTGAACTGGGTTTTAATGAGAGAGGAGCTATATTTAATTAGTAATGGATTATTAATTATTCAAAAGACATTGAACCAATGAGAAATCCAGTTAATACTTTGGGAACCAAGAACAATCCATATTCTCCAACTCTGTCTCTTGCAGAAAATCCTGTTAGTTAATGCGTTGATTTTTTTGAGTAAGGTACAACAATATTGATATTGCATCAAACACATTACACTCATTTTACCTTTGACTAAACATATATGCTAGTAAAGGTTAAGAGCATTAAAATATTACACCCATCAATAATTTATAATGTATCATCCTATTACGAATTCCATTTTAAGGGTGGAAAAAACTTAAAATCCAAAGGGACAGGATATTCTTTGAGATGCTATAATATTAATAATAAAAATAATAATGGTGGCATTTATGTATGTGCTGAGAGCTGACAACAAAATTGTGTGATAGAAGACAATCTGCATTCCCTAAGGAGCTCCTGTTCCAAGAATGAAGTAACCCTGGTTCAAGATCATATTGTAGGCCAGTGGCAAAGCTAAGGCTTGAATTCATGTTTCCTGATTCACATATTGTGCTAAGCCACGACTCTCAAGCCCGGGCTCAAGTGCTCAATGAATACTATTTATGAAAAATACAATGAGAAGTTTTCTTTTTAAATATTGAAAAAGTCTAAACCTTATTATTTAGCCTTTTGATTTTGTTTTCTATAATTACAATGTTTAATGCCAGGTTTCCATGTTTTTATAATGATTTCATAATTTAGAGTATAAAAATTCTGAAATTTTAAAAATGATATTCCTTACTGTAGTTTTGTCATTTCTGCGGGATAGACTCATTTTTTTTCAAAGCAGCTTTTGTGGGGTTTTTCTAATTATACACTATGATATTGTGTTGGTTATACCATTGCAATGCCTGCTTCGGCAACTCATTCCAGCCGCAGATCTGTTTAGTTTGCATTTTAGAACTATAAATCAAAAGTGCTCTCTTTCTCTCTTAATCTAGATTATCCATTCTTTGCAGGTGGTAGTGAAATATACAGAGAATTGGTACAAGAAGTTGGAAATCTGCATCTTATTTTACAAAACAAAGAACATTAAGAAAATAAAATGTTCAAACTACAAAATGCCCCTTGCTCACTATAGGTTTATAACTCCCAACAATCACTTCATGGAGCTATATGTAATTCATGGAGCTATATGTCTTCATGGAGGTATATGTAATTGTTTTCGAAGTTCCAAAATACAGTTTGTTTGTTTTTTTCTTCTTCAAATAGATGATGGTTGCATTAGTGGTATAAAATTCAATGCTATTTCTTAGACTGTTGGTCTCTGTTTTAGAAGACTGGTCCCCTGAAGTGTAACATACACAAGAGGTTAATCTGGTTTCATGATTTTTGACTTACTCAAAGTTCCACAATCTTCACTTCTGTATAAGTTTCCTAAGGACTGTGCAGTGGAGTGGAAAAATGCACAACCACTGTTTTTTTCTGAAAGCAGGCATCAAGTCAAGCAAACCGTATGTTGTCACTCCAATTCACTTTGTAAAGAAGGGCTAGACCCAAAGTATGTCATAAAAGTCAACTTTACAGTTTAAAATTAAACTGAATTGGGTATATCCTGAAATAAGCCATGTTTTCCTGGAGTTTTGTGATTAATAGTCAAAATCTCTGATATAGTTGGGCTGTTCTTTACAAGAATAATAAAAAAATTCATGTTTTAGTGATCCAGTATTTTCATTTCCTGAATAAGCATAGCAGTGTCTTACTAATGGCTTAGAAAATTATTTTATTTCGCACAAGAACAATTTTGTAAAAAAAAAAAAACCCCAAAAAACAACAACCAACATAATAAGCCTTCGTCAAAATTTGGAGATGCACTTTCTAAGATACCACTGTCTTAAGAATCCCAGAATCCTGTGGGAATTAAGCTGAGCAGCCACCCAGCTGTGAATGGATGACATCCAAGCATTTGATATGAGCTAGAAGTAGTTAGGGATATTATGCAATACATATTTGTCCTTTTATCTTGAAAAGTACAATTTGGAAGCCATTTTCCCCCTTAAAATTGCCAGGAAAACATGACAAACATATGGAAAACAAAAATGGTAGTTCTGTCCTGGGGTCATGGGTTCTAATCCTAACTCTGCCACTTGTCTGGTGTCTGACCTTCGGCAAGTCACTTAACTTCTCTGTGCCTCAGTTACTTCATCTGTAAAATGGGGATGAAGACTGTGAGTCCCATGTGGGACAACCTAATTACCTTGTATCTACCTCAGCACTTAGAAAAGTGCTTGGCACATAGTAAGCGCATAACAAACACCAACATTATCATTATTATTATTATTATTAAAGTGAAATGCATGATCAATCAGTGGTGATCCCAAGAGACAGTCTTGTAAACAGGCTCAATGTGGTGAAAATGTATAAATGCATTAAACCTAATACATTAGTTTGCAGGTACTTAATACTCAATAAATAATAAATTAAGGATGTGCTTAATAAATGATTGATTTACATGCGCACAATGCAAAAAATGTTGGCCATGCATGTCATTCCAAGGAATTTTCACACACATTAATAGGATTTCGTCTTCTGCACAACTATAATTCGCTACAGAAAAATCAAAATGTTCATAATATTGAAAACCCAAAAACCAAACTAGTTCCTTCTAGGGCTTGAAAAGAACAACACACACACACACACACACACACACACACACACACACACACAAAACCTATTCCTGGAATGCCGCCTTCTCAAATTTCAAAAGGACTCAAAAGTTCCTTAAAATTAGATACAAATATTGAGCAGATTATCGCTTTTCTATTTATTTGCCAAAACTTGCCAATCTTGCCAACTTGCCAAAATTTGCCAATCCAGTCAATCATATTTACTGACTGCTTATTGTGTGCATAGTACTGTACTAAATGCTTGAGATTCATTCATTCATTCAATCATATTTATTGAGTGCTTACTGTGTGCAGAGCACTATACTAAGTGCTTGGGAAGTACAAGTTGGCAACATGTAGAGACAGTCCTTACCCAACAGCGGGCTCACAGTCTAGACAGGGTAATACATTAAGCAGACATATTCTCTGTCCACAACAAGTTTATAGTCTGGAGTACAGTAATCAAAATTCTTAACTTTTCCCTTCTCATACTAATTCATTCGGAGTAAGAAAAGAAGGAATACAATGGAAAACTGGACCACTGGGCCCAAAGGGAGAGGTGGGACAGTGTGGGACATGAGATAAGGGTTATATTATGACAGCTCTGCTTTTCATAGATTTTAAGTCCCATTCCTGATACTGTAAGAGACTAGGATTGGAGGAGTATTATTATCCTGAGTATTATTGGAATGTTGGTTCTAAACCATAAGATCCTCCTCTGGACTGTAAGCTTCTAGTTAAAGGAAACATGCCTGTTGTACTATACTCTTCAGGCAATTAGTACAGTGTTCTGTGCTCAATAAATACCACTGATTGATTGCACATTGCTTGAAGTCAGAGTTTATGGTTTCTGCAATAATAAGTGCTTGGTACAGTGTTCCACACACGTAAGCACTTAATACCATTTATTGATTGATACAATAGCATTTGTGGTGGGAAATTTGTGTCTGGGGTATCTGATTATATCACTTCCTTTGACCCTGGCAGGTTCAATTTTAGGGTCACATTAGAAATGACATGGGAGCCCCAGCCCCTGGGCATTTCAATAATCACCCTTCTACCCAAAGCATTTTTATTTACATATCTTTATACTCTGTTGCTTCCCCTATTGGTAATATCTATGTCCCATACTAGACACTAAGCTACATTTTTTTTGTATGCCATTTAAGTAATTACTACCCACTGACCTGTTCCCCTTAAATCTGTGCTGTTTCTCCACAGAAACTTATGATCTTTTGACCCCATCAAATTTTCTCAATTCATCATGTCCCATTAACCTCTATACCCAAATTATCTTGCCTTGATGACCTGACACTCTCAACACCACCCTCCCTACTGAACTCAACTCACTAGCTCACCAATCCCTTCATTGATCTCGTACCACTAATCCACAGCTCCGGATCATCTCCACAGTCTCCTTTCTTCACACCTGTGCATGAGCCTCAGTGCTGGAAGAGATTTAGACATCAGGCTGACCTTGTCCATTTTAAGTTTATCATTGCATGCTTTAACTCGGCCCTTTGCTATGCCCAGAAATATTATTTCTTTGCCCTTACTGACACCAATGACCACTGCCCTAGCCAACTGTTCCAGGTGCTTAACTCCCTTTACAATCCCCTTCTCCTCTGCCATCTCTTGCCACTAAATGACCTGGCCACCTATTTTACTGAGAAAATTGGCACTATCAGGAGTGATCGCTCTAAAATCTCCCCTGCCCCTCCCCAGTCCCTCCCCGCTTCTGCACCTTCTTTCACTCTCTCAACTTTTCCATAACTATCTCAAGAAGAGATCTCCTGCCTTCTCTCAAAATCTACGCCCTCCACCTGGGCATCCAACCCTATCCCTTAACACCTTATCAAGCCACAAGCTTCCTCACTTCTTCCCTAAACCACCATCTTCAACTCTTCGCTCTTCAGTAGCTTCTTCCACACTGCTTCAAACATGCCCATATCTTTCTATCCTAAAAAAATACTCTTCCTTCCCCACGGCTCCTACCTTAACCTGTCTAAAACTGAACTTATCTTCCCACCCAAACCCTGTCCTTCCCCTGATTTTTCCCATCACTGTAGACTGCACCACCATCCTTCCCATCTCACATGCCCATAACCTTGTGTTATCCTTGACTTCTCTCTCTCATTTGACCCCTAAATTTAATCCATCACTAAACCCTTTTGGTTAGACCATCACAGCATTGCTAAAATCCCCCTTTTCCCCTCTATTCAAACTGTACCATGTTTATCCAAGCATTTATCCTATCCTTCCTTGACTACTGTATCAATCTCCTTGCTGTCCTCCCAGCCTCCTGTCTCTCCCAACTCGATCCCAAACTCACTCTGCTGCCTGGATCATTTTCCAACAGAAATGTTCAGGCCACATTCCTCCTATTCCTCAAGGGCTTCCAGCAGTTGTCCATCTACCTCTGCATCAAACAGAAATTCTTTTCCGATGGCTTAAAAGGCTCAATCACTTTGACTCCGCCTACCTCACCTTGCTTCTCATACTAAAACCTAGCCCACACACTTTACTCCTTTAATGCCAACCTTATCACTGTACCTCCATAATGTCTACTTCCCCACTGTCCTCTAGCCTACACCTGCCTCTAGACTGGAATGCCCTCCCTCCTCATATCTGACAGACAATTATTCTACCCGCATTCAAAGACTTATTGAAGACACATCTCCTGCAAGAGGCCTTCCCTACTTTATTTTTCTTCAACTCCCTTTTGAGTCGACCTGATTTTCTCCCTTATTCATCCCCACTCCCAGTCCCACAGCACTGCTGTACATGTCTGTAGTTTATAGAAATGTCTGTCTTCCCCTCCAGACTGTAAACTCATTGTGGACAGGGACTGTGTCTTTTATATTGTTATATTGTACTCTCCTAAGTGCTTAGTACATTGCTCTGTGAGCAATAAGCATTCAATATTGCTTAGATTCAGAATTAGATCAGATTGACTGACTGACTACATTCCAGGCTGTACTAAGCACTTGGGTAGATACAAAATAATCAGGTTGGATACAGTCCATGAACGACATGGGCTCACAGTCTTAATCCACATTTTAATTATTAGGTAACTGAGGCACAGAGAAGTTAAGTGACTCACCCAAGTCACACAGCAAGTCAGTGTAGCAGAGCTGGGATTAGACACATAGCAGAGCTGGGATTAAAATACAGATCCTTCTGACTCCCACGCCTGAGCTTTATGCATTAGACCATGCTGCTTCTCTAGAGCCGTGATCATATGTGGCTTAATGGAAAGAGTATGGGCTTGGGAGTCAGAGGACATGGGTGACCTTGGGCAAGCCACTTAATTTCTCTGTGCCTCAGTTATCTCACCTATAAAATGGGGATTAAAAGTGTGAACTCCATATGGGACAACCTGATTACCTTGTATGTACCCCAGCATTCAGAGCAGTGCATGGCACATAGTAAGTACTTAGCTGATGCCATAATTACTATTCCTACTATTATTATTACAACTCTGTTGTTTTATATTCTTCCAAGCATTTAATACAGTGCTCTGAAAACGTAGCATTTATTGATTGAAAAGCAAAAGATACCAGAACTCAAAAATGGGAATTTATCTTAAAACCTAATGGAAAATGGATAATTTCTTATTAAAAAATGGATACAATAATATACACATGTATGCATAATTTATATAAAATACATAATTATGTAAATGGTAGTGTGGTTAATTCAGTTGAGTATATCTTCATTTACATAAAACAAGAATATATGTAATTGAATTGCATCACAACAAACATTAAACAAACAAAAAGTAGAATGTTTTAACACTAAAGGTTTTGAGAGAATGGATTGTTGTGTGAAGGAAAGTTGAGCATTTCTTTTCCTGGAAATCTTTGGGGTTGTATTATAACAGGAAAAGTGAGTATAAAAATTTGAATATTAACTTTTTCAGTAAAGCCAGCAATCTAGATTATAAGGTTATCAAGCATTTCTTTAATTGAATTACCTAGATATTTGCCTCAGCAATTCATTTTGCTTGCAGTCATAGATGTCTGGGTAAAATAATTGGGAGAATAAAAGACAACATCGATATCAATTAAAATAAGAGAAAAAAGTAGTGTTCAGTTTTGTAACTGCTATTTTCAGTTCTATTTGTGGATGTTCCTAGTTTGTGGATAAATTAAAATTTTATTCTCAGGATAAACAGTAAATGATAATCTCCCAAAATGCTAATCTAGGGGATCAAGTAATATGATATTAGTTAAGGCTTCTTAGTTTTCTCTTGATTTGCCCATCAGCTAAATCATTCTTGTAATCCAACTAGATAATGTTCCTTCTAAAAATATCCCCCTTAACAATTGATCTTTAAATAGAATTATTGGGTTCCATTTTCATTTTTGGGCCTAGAAGGTGCTAAAATGCCAATTAACTAATCTCTTGGAATTGCACACCTCAAGGGGACTCTAAAATATAAATCAACCATCACCTATGCAGAGATTCCCTTAGCAGATGTGTTGGGCGAATGTGATCTTTGTGGCAGGTTCTAGTACATGATTCATTTTGCAGTTTCTTGGGGTGTATGAGGGGATGGAAGAGAGGAGAGAAAGGAGAGTAACAAGAAAATCCTTTTAAAAGGTGATGCTACTGAAGGTGAAATGTTATACTAATTGAGGTCAAGGAGGGTACTTCAAAGCCAATTGGACCTTATAGACAGAAATCTTCCTGTTTGGCAACTACCCCAAGACTGTTTTTGCATTGTCTTATTGAAGCAACTTGTCCCTTTCACTAGTGCACTATGGTGTAGTTTCAGCATTAGTGAACAGGGGTGGGACAAGATTGAGGAGGCAGGGTGGAAATCTCCCCCCGGCCAGGATAGAAGCAAGTAGGTGGGTGATCAGAGCAGTGTGCTCCACATTTCCTCCTCTCTGGAAAAGCCTAACTGTCCCTCTAGGTTCTGCATCTATTCCTCTTCCCCTCAAAATTTCTGTGTGGCTAGAGACAGAGTCCAGACTCCAGTCGGTGACAAGCAGAGAGGCCATGACTCAGCTCAGACACCTTCCCAGTTTAATCCAAACTGCCCCCAATTTGGCACAGGTTCTAATTTGACCATTCATTCAATTGTATTTACTGAGTACTTACTGTGTGCGGAGCACTTGGAAAGTACAATACAGTAATAAAGACAGACAATTCCTGCCCACGAAGGGCTCACAGTCTAGAAGAGGGAAACAGACATCAATACAAGTAAATAGGCATCAATATAAATAAATAGAATTATAGATATATACATATGTACATAAGGAATAAGGAATATACATATATAAGGAAGCAGCGTGGCTCAGTGGAAAGAGCACAGGCTTTGGAGTCAGAGGTCACGGGTTCAAATCCTGGCTCCGCCACTTGTCAGCTGTGTTACTGTGGGCAAGTCACTTAACTTCCATGTGCCTCAGTTACCTAATCTGTAAAATGGGGATTAAGACTGTGAGCCCCAGGTGGGACAACCTGATCATCTTGTAACCTCCCCAGTGCTTAGAACAGTGCTTTACACATAGTAAGTGCTTAATAAATGTCATTATTATTATTATTATTATTATTATTATTATTATTATTATTATTACATGAAAACCTAAGTGCTATGGGGCGGGGAAAGGAGAAGAGCAAAGGGAGCAAGTCAGGTTGTTGCAGAAGGTGGGGGAACTGGGTAAAAGCAGGGCTTATTCATTCAGTCATATTTATTGAGTCTTAATGTGTGCAGAGCACTGTACTAAGCACTTGGAAAGTACAAGTCAGAAACATATAGAGACAGTGCCTACCCAACAGTGGGCTTACAGTCTAGAAGAGGGAGACAGGAAACAAAACAAAACATGTAGATGTAGACAGGTGTCAAAACCGTCAGAATAAAAAGAATTATAGCTATGTGCACATCACTGATAAAATAGAGTAGTAAGGGCTTAGTCTGAGAAGGCCTCTTTGGAGGAGGTGCTTCTTCAGTAGGGCTTTAAAGGGGGGGAGATTGATTGGCACATTTGAGGAGGGAGGGTGTTCCAGGCCAGAGGTAGGACGTGGGCCTGGGATCGACAGTGAGACAAGTGAGATGGAGGCTCATTGAGAAAGTTAGCACTAGAGGAGTGGAGTTTGTGGGCTGGGATGTAGAAGGAGAGAAGGGAGATGAGGTAGGAGGGGACAAGGTGATGCAGAGCTTCAAAGCCAGTAGTGAGGAGTGTTTGTTTGATATGGAGGTTGATAGCCAACCACTGAAGATTTGGGGGGAGGGGAGTGACATGCTTTGAATGTTTTCTGTAGAAAGATATTCCAGGCAGGGAGTGAAATATGGATTGGAAGAGGCAGGAGGTAGGGAGGTCAGAAAGGAGGCTGATGCAGTAATCCAGGTGGAATAGAATGAGTGACTGTACTAGCATGTTAGTGGTTTGGATGGAGAGGAAAGGGTGGATCTTCTTAATATTGTGAAGGAGGGACTGACAAAATTTGGGGACTGATTGGATACAAGGGTTGAACGAGACAGTGGGATCAAGGATGACACCAAGGTTACAGGAAGGACGGTTGTGCTGCCTACAGTGACGGGAAAGTTTGGGAGAGGACATGGTTTGGAAGGGAAGATCTGGAGCTCTGTCTTGGAAATGTTGATTTTGAGGTGGTGGGAGGACATCCAAGTAGAGATGTTTTGAAGGCAGGAGGAGATGTGAGCCTGGAGGGAGTAAGAAAGAACAGGGGAGGAGATGTAGCTTTGGGTGTCATTCGCATATAGATAATAGTTGAAGCTGTGGGAGCAAAAGAGTTCTCCAAGAGAGTGAGCGTAGATGGAGAAAGAGCTCAGGACAAGTAGCCACAATACACGGGAAACAAAGGTATTTATTCAATACTTTCAAGCAAAGGTATTTATTGAGTGCTTCCTAAACACAGAGCACTGTATTAAGTGCTTGGCTGAGTATGATGCAATAGAGTTGAAAGATACAATATCTATTCTCAAGGAGCTTACAATTTAGTAGGCCAAATAGATAAAGGAAGCAGCAGAGAAAAATGATAGGTGCTCTTGTAACTGAGGCACAGAGAAGCTAAGTGGCTTGCCCAAGGTCACACAGCAAACAAGTGGCAGAGCCGGGATTAGAATCCATGTCTTCTGACTCCCTAGCCCTTGCTCTTACCACTAAGCTACACTGCTTCTTCCCAACCCTTGGCCTAGCCTTAACCCTAACCTAGGCTTATCGCTAGTCCTGACTTGGGATGTTTGAACATAAGGCAAAGATGAAGCAGAAGAGAGGGCAAATAATGTGGGAATATGAGAAGTTAGTCAAGGAAGGATTCTGGAGTATATGTGATTTTAGAAGGATGTTGAATTCCCCTCTCAGGGTCACACCTGAAGAGTTTCCAGTACTCTACCAGTCTCGAATATGGGAGGTAGAGTCAAGAAGAGGCATACCCATTCCATTCCTAGCTTGAACAGTGGCTTGGAGAGTGGATGGCAATCTTCTACAAATCGAAACTCACCTGTGATGGGCAGCAGAGGCAAGGGAGAGAATTGAGGGCAGAGACTCAAGTTTCCTATGCAGAAGGAGGCAATGGTAAACCACTTCTGTATTTTTACCAAGAAAACTCTATGAATACACTACCAGAGCAATTGCAGAAGGTGGGGTGTACTGGGAGAGACATGTCCATGGCGTCGGTAAGGGTCAGAGATGACTCAACAGCATAAGACAATACAAATATATTGAATATGGGGAGAGTGGAGGTCTGCCAGCTATGAAGGGGAAGAAACAGTGGGGAAAGTGATGTTTAAATCCTGGGGAGAGTAATGAATATGTTTGGGAAGAAAAAGAGTTCTGTTTTGGACATATTGTTTAAGATGTTGATGGGACACCTAAAGGGAAATGTCCTGAAGGCAGGAGGAAGTGTGAGTGTAGAGATAAGGTGAGAGGTCAAGGTTGGAGAGGTAAATTTGGGAGTTATTCACATATGAGATATGACATGAAACTGTGTGAATGTGTTCTCTATGGGAATATAAAGATGGAGAATAGAAGTGATTTCAGAACTGAGCAGAACTCTAAGTTATGGTCTGGGAGGCAGAGGAAGAGCAGGCGTATTAAACCAAGCACTTATCCTATTCCATCTTGATTACTGTATCAACCTCCTTGCTGACCTCTCTGCCTCTCCCCACATCAGTCCATACTTCACTCTGCTGCCCAGATCATTTTTCTACAAAAATATTCAGGCCATGTTTCTCCACTCCTCAAGAACCTCTAGTAGTTGCCCATCTACCTAGACTGTGAGCCCGCTGTTGGGTAGGGACCGTCTCTATATGTTGCCAACTTGTACTTCCCAAGCGCTCTGTACAGTGCTCTGCACACAGTAAGTGCTCAATAAATGCGAATGAATGAATGAATGAATCTACCTCTGCAACAGAAACTCCTTAGTATAGGCTTTAAAACAATGAATTACTTTGTCCCTCCTACCTCATCTTATTACTCTCCTACTACAACCCAGCCCACACACTTTGCTCTTGCAACGCCAACCAACTCACTGTATCTCAGTCTCCTCTATCTCACTGCTGAGTTCTCACCCATATCCTGCAGGACGGCCTAGTGTATAAAGCATGGGCTTGGGAGTCAAAAGAACCTGAGTTCTAATCCTGGCTCCACCATGTCTGCCGTGTGACTTTAGGCAAGTCACTTAACTTCTCTGTGCCTTAGTTAACGCGTCTGCTAAAATGGGGATTAAGATTGTGAGCCCCCTGTGGGGCAGCAAATGTGTTGAACCCAATTTGACTGTGTTCACCCCAATGCTTAAAACATGTTTAAGCATTTAACAAATACCACAGTTACAATTACAGTGCTGTGGGGCTGGAGGAATGTTGCGCACAGTGCAAGCCCTGAATGGGTTTACAGTCTTAATCATCATTTCACAGATCAAGCTACAGAGGAAACTGATTCGTGGAGAACTTGGGTGACTTGCCCAAGGTCATAAAGTAGACAAGTAGAAAATATAGGATTAGAATCCAGATCCCCTAACTCCCAGGCCCTAGTTCTTTCCACTAGGCAATACTGTGTCCCATTTATCAAAAGCTCTTTTTTCTCTGAATTGCCCCTTCATATTCAAAGTAACGAGAAGGAAAGTGATCCATGTTTTACACGGAATTTAATTGAAAATTCAGTGGAATGCAATAAGGTTATATTAGCAGTATGAGAGGAAAATGTTTTGATCCTACTATCTGAAGTGTTCTCATACAGCATGGCACAGTGGAAAGAGCACTGGCTGGGGAATCAGAGGTCATATGTTCTAATCCTGGCTCTGCTGCTAGTCAGCTGTGTGACTTTGGGCAAGTCACTTAACTTCTCTGTGCCTCAGTTACCTCATCTGTAAAATTGGGTTTAAGACTGTGAGCCCCGCTTGGGACAACCTGATCACCTTGTATCCTCCCCAGCGCTTAGAACACTGTCCTGCACATAGTAAGCACTTAACAAATGCCATTATTATTATTATTATTATTATTATTATTATTATTATTCAGAGTTTGTATTACTATCCAGATAATACAGAATGATGTCATTAAAATAATATGTTAATACCCCATAGTACTGCTGACTTTGGCTAACCTGAATTTCCCAGAGTTCTCTCACAGGTGCTTTTGAATTTGTGACTGCTTAAGTAGGGGAGACTGACCACAGGTGTTTAAAAAGAAAAACGCAAATTAAAATAATTCCATGCCAAACAAAACAATCCTAATTTAGCATTCTGAGGCAGATGCCTATGCCATGCCCAATTTTAATGTATAACTTCTAAATTAAATCAAAGCACTCTATACTGTATTTTGCTGCCTTTTTAAACATAGTGAAGAATAAAAATCCAGGGCTTATGCCTCTTGAAAATAAATATTTGCTATCTGGCACTGTCTATCAGTATAATAGGATAATGTTTTTTGCCTCAAACTGCAGGACCCACAGAACAAATTGCACTGTTCTGGTGTTTCAGAAAAGCATTATCCTGTTCTAAGTGTTTAACTACATGTGTTGACTTACCCGATACAAAAGACTCCAAAGCTCACAGTGGCAGGGAATGTGTCTGTTTATTGTTATATTGTACTCTCCCAAGTGCTTAGTACAGTGTTCTGTACACACTAAGCACTCAACAAATACTACTGAATGAATGAATGAATCTGAATACCTTACAGAACTCTGTTGTAAGGTAAAGCAGCTGCTGCGAAGCAGCATGGAGTAGTGGATAGAGCAGGATGGAGTAGTGGATAAGGACCAGGGTTCTAATTCTGACTCTACCACAACTTGTCTGCTGTGTGATCTTAGGCAAGTCACTTAACTTCTCTGTGCTTCAGTTACCTCGTTTCTAAAATGGGGATTCAAATTGTGAGCCCCATGTGGAACATGGAACATGTCCAACCTGATTATCTTTTACTATTCCAGCAATTACTACAGTGCCTAACATTCTAAGCACTGTGAGCAACTAACAAATACCATTAAAAAAAAGGATGCTTACAATTGCAGCAGATGTCAAATCTCAACTGGTGCCTTATGCACTGTGCAGGAGAATGGAGAGGGGACAAACTGTATGACATGGGTATGATTGGACTAAATAAAATGCATTGATAGTCATCCTTGTCTGTCTCTATATGTTGCCAACTTGTACTCCCCAAGCGCTTAGTACAGTGCTCTGCACACAGTAAGCGCTCAATAAATACGATTGATGATGATGATGATGATCCTTGTATTCCCCACGGTAGCACCTCATTACTTTGACAAGAAGTTCTGCTTTAAAAAAGGGCTTGATAGTTAGGCTTGCATCAAATTTGCCCAGTTTTACAGCATAGTCATATTAGTTAATGTACATTTCTTGACTTTGAGTATAAAATCATAAAATAGATGAAAATCAGATAAACTGGATGCATGAAAATTTTTTTAGAAAAAAAACAAGATAGCAAGATAACAAATAGCAAGATAGCAAAACAAGATAGCAGATTTCCTTCAGATCCAGTTCACCCCACGTCATAATGAACTCAGTGACAAAATGTATTATCAAGCTTAAAACTAGGTCCTAATACCACAGAACCCAATGTATACCTGCATACCAGACCTAAATCTAAATTCATTACAGCTAGCTTTGGGATGGCACTTGAATTCAGTGTTTTTACAAAATCCATATCCAATATTCATATCCAAAAACATTATATTTTAGGCAGCCCACTAAAATACAAGAACAATAAAACATACATACAAGACACAGATGCATACAATTAAAAAGGAAATCTGTAGGACTTTTTCTCATCCATCATTCTTATTAATCTTTGCCTGCCTCCCCAGTAAATTTTGTTTAATGAAAAGTCATAGATAGGCGTCAGAGACAAAAATAATCCCGCAGCAATCCCACAGGCAACAGTCACATTGTTCTCTGTTCCAGACAAGGTTTTGTAAATCAGTCAACCAATTAACAGTCTGTGATGACCATTTTGACTGGAAGCCACAAGTAGAAGAAGGAAGAGGTGTCTCTACCTTAAGTGTAAAGATTTATCTGAGCGAGTCAGAAAAAAGGGCTGGGAGGAAATAAAAGACACAGGTATTTGGAGAAGACCATCCTTGGCCATGTTGAAAAGATGATACTAAGCTATTGCTTGGAATAATAATAATAGTTGTTATTATTATTATTATTATTATTATTATTATTATGGTATTTTTTAGGACTTGACTTTGTGCCAGGCACTGTACTAAGCGCTGGGGTAGATACACACAGATTAGATCAGACACAGTTCCTGTCCCACATGGAGCTCACAGTCTCAATCCCCATTTTTCAGATAAGGGAACTAAGGCCCAGAGAATAATAATAATAATAAATAATGATGGCATTTGTTAAGTGCTTACTATGTGCAAAGCACTGTTCTAAGTGCTGGGGAGGATACAGGGTGATCAGGTTGTCCCACGTGGGGCTCACAGTCTTCAACCCCATTTTACAGATGAGGTAACTGAGGCCCAGAGAAGTTAAGTGACTTGCCCAAAGCCACACAGCTGACAATTGGTGGAGCCTGAATTTGAACCCATGACTTCTGACTCCAAAGCCTGTGCTCTTTCCACTGAGCCACGCTGCTTCTCTAGAACCCATGACCTTCTGAATCCCAGGCCCGTGCTCTATCCACTACACCATGCTGCTACTGTTCATTGGAAGAACAGAACACCAGGAAAGCTCATGATGTACCTCTGGATGGATACAGAGCATAAGGAAGGATTGGAGAGGAACCTCCTATCATCCAATCCAGAGGATGCTCAATTAAAGTTTGTATAACCTGGAGGATCTGAATCAGAGTTAGGACACCAGAGGAGTGACCTCTTGTCCTTGAGGGGGAGAAAGAACATCATTCATTCGATTGTATTTATCAAAGGCTTACTGTGTGCAGAGCACTGTACTAAGCACTTGAATGTGACCAATGATTTGGAGGAGGTGAGATTGGGACATGGGATGCCCTGAGCAAAGAAGGTGAAGGAATAGAGGGACACTGACTCTGTTGCCTGGATTGTTTTTCTACAGAAGTGTTCTGGGCATGTTGCTCCCCTCCTCAAAAATCTCCAGTGGTTGCCTATCAATCTCCGTATAAAGCAAAAACCCCTCACTATTGACTTCAAAGCTCTCCATCACCTTGCCCCTTCTTACCTTACCTCCTTCTCTCCCTCTACATCCTAGCCCACACACTCTGCTCCTCGAGTGCTAACCTTCCCACTCGGCCTCGTTATCGCCTGTCCTGCCGTCAACAACTGGCCCACATCCTACCTCTGGCCTGGAACACCCTCATCCTTAAATCTGCCAAACAATCACTCTTTCCCACTTCAAAGCCCTACTGAAGGCTCACCTTCTTCAAGAAGACTTCCCAGATTAAGCCTCCTTTTTCCTCAGCTCCTGCTCCTTTAGCATCACCTCAACTCACTCTCTTTGCTCTTCCCACTCCTTTCCCCTCCCTACAGCACTTATGTGTATATGTATATATCTATAATTCTATTTATGTTGATGCCTGTTTACTTGTTTTGATGTCTGTCTCCCCCCTTCAACACTATAAGCCCAGTGTGGGCAGGAATTGTCTCTCTTTATTGCTGAATTGTACTTTCCAAGTGCTTAATACAGGGCTTCCACACAGTAAGTGCTCAAATACGAATCAATCAATCAATCAATCAATCAATCAATCATATTTATTGAGCGCTTACTATGTGCAGAGCACTGTACTAAGCGCTTGGGAAGTACAAATTGGCAACACATAGAGACAGTCCCTACCCAACAGTGGGCTCACAGTCTAAAAGGGGGAGACAGAGAACAAAACCAAACATACCAACAAAATAAAATAAATAGGATAGAAATGTACAAGTAAAATAAATAAATAGATAAATAAATAGAGTAATAAATATGAATTATTAATATGAATGAATGAATTAATTAATGATTACTGGAATGACTACAGGAAAGGAGTGAGGGTTCTAGGAAGAGAACTATTAGTTCCAAGGAAAGGCAGTTTGAACTAGTTTTGTTTTCCTTAGCACCATGTTAAGAAGCTATTACATACTGTTAAGAGCTCACATGTTGGTGTCTGCCTGTGAATAAGGTCAGGAGGAGAAACTCTGGGTGCTGAGGAGATACATGACCTCCTACATGGGAGGGAGCACTTTCTCAATGAACTTCCTACAGCTAGCTCCAGGAAGGAAGTGATAGGCTAGCTCCCAGTGACCTCTTCAGTTTTAGGGTGGTGCCCTGATTTTCAGTTACAGGGTGGTGGCAAGCAATAAGAGATGCAGGACATGGAGACTTAGCAGAAAGTCTGCCACCTGGTTAGATGAACAGGAGAACTGGAGGGCTTTAGAAACCAGGAGAGGTCAGGCACTCCTAAAATGACTCTAGGGGTACTTTCAACTGGCTAGGCATCCTTGAAAATATCACTTATGTACTGATAACTCACTGGGTGCATAGCACTGAATGAAATGCTAAGGGTACAACAGTGGTTGAAGACATGATTTCTTCCTCATAGTAAATAGGGTGCACAGACAAATTAAGTTGAAGAGCTAAAGAAGACAAGAATGAAAGAATGCCTAAGTGGATAGATGTTTAAATACTGGATAATATAAAGTAATATTTGCCAAAGGGTATAGGTTTGCTACTTAGGTGTGTAAAACTCCTGAAGTGGTAGGTGTGAGGATAAGATCAGTGAAAAGAGGTAGGAATTCAAAGGCGCTATGAGGTAGGATTTAAAAGAGACTTTGAAGATGGAGAGAGCTATGATCTGGCAGCTTTGAAGAGAGAGGGACTTCCAGGAAGGGGTGGTTGTGAGCAAGAGGTCAGAACAAAAAAGCAAAGATATAGGAAAGATTAGGGTACTAAAATGCAATCTCAAAAACAGAAATAGAACCTGTCCATTAGTAATGATATTGATTAAACACTTGGAGTTTGCAAAACATTGTCTTATACATTCTGAGAGAAAACATG
Organism: Tachyglossus aculeatus; assembly: GCF_015852505.1. Taxonomy (NCBI): domain Eukaryota; kingdom Metazoa; phylum Chordata; class Mammalia; order Monotremata; family Tachyglossidae; genus Tachyglossus; species Tachyglossus aculeatus. Next base: position 119,491,122 of record NC_052067.1, read on the forward strand.
AGTGAGAACTAGACATAGTCCCTGGCCCAACAGACATTCACAATTTAAGAATTCTTCTAGACTATAAGCCCGTTGTTGGGTAGGGACCGTCTCTATATGTTGCCGACTTGTACTTCCCAAGCGCTTAGTACAGTGCTCTGCACACAGTAAGTGCTCAATAAATACAATTGAATGAATGAAAAGAATAAAGGAGAGAAAGAATACCGTGACAGATATCAGTAGAGATAATACAGGAAAAACAAGAAACAACATAAAAACTAAGAATGAGGCTAAATTCACAAAATGAAAACTGCAAGTGCAATAGGAATTATGTCTAGAGGAGCAGAATTTCAAGCTCCTCATGGCTATAGAAACTGCCACAGGCACAGCAGCACCACAATTGTCTCAATAGTTATATGGAGGCATGCTATCCCTACTCGTGTCCTTTTCTCCTCACTAGTGAGAGGTAGGTCAGGATCAAAGCTCTCAGATGGTTCATAGTGGGGAGGCAGTGGGAGTTCCCAGAAAAGCAGCTCGGTGGGTAGAGAAGGAAAGGGGACAGTGTTTCTGCTGCCTGTGTCCCTCCTTCAGCATTCATGTGGGAGAGATTAGCACAGCAGGTATCTATCTTGATGTGCAAATAAATGGCAAACATTACTCTTTTCAGTAACACTCAATTATATGACGATGATCTTCCTTTCAATAATGCAATCTTCAAAAACAAACACATACATATACAGTTTTTACGACATGCACACAAATATGGACTGCATCAACTTTATAATACTAAAAATAATTCATTCATTAATCTATGCCGTTTAAACTTCATGCAGTTAAATATGTGGAATGAACTGACACTTTGGCTCATTCCATTTGACCAAAACTATAATGTCTGAGGAATAGGAAAATGTTCTCTCAATATTCTTAATTAGATATTTAGATTCCAACATAATCAAAGCAATTATCCTGTTTCAATACTGTTACTAATGAAAATTCTGTATTTAGGTCTATCTACTCTCTCTAGAATTCCTTATATTTCAGTTTGTTAAATTTCTCTTTAAATTTTTCCTGTAAAGTTAATCGTTGTGGGCAGGATTGTCACTCTTTATTGTTGTATTGTACTTTCTCAAGTGTTTAGTACAGTGAGCTGCACACAGACAGAATGTACTTAACAAATACAACTGAATGCATTAATGAATTAATGGTACCTTCCACTGAACATTTAATACCGGAATTTAATCTTACCCTCAATTTTGTAGCTGTTTTATAATTTCCTTGTATCTTCAAATTCCTCTTGATATCAGTCTTTGACATTTACATTACATTCCTGTGCCAAGTTCTACCTTTTTGTAATCCATTGAAACACTAAAGATCGATGTTATCCCCTGCCTTTAACAACGAATAAAATAATTTCATTTCATCTTCAGATTGCATTGTTGCAAGAATCCTTGTTTCATTCAATCATATTTATTGTGCACTTATTGTGTGCAAAGGACTGTACTAAGCACTTGGGAGAATATGATATAACAGACACATTCCCTGCCCACAACGGTTCTGTTCTAGTTATTATCCACTCAGCTTATTCTAAAAGAGGAAATGCTGGAATCCTGAAATTAGTCAATCTGGGAGAAACCATAGGAGAGCAAAATGGACATTTGTCAAAAAATGGTTTACTTGTCTAGATGTTCTTTAGACTTTTAGACTGTGAGCCCACTGTTGGGTAGGGACTGTCTCTTTATGTTGCCAATCTGTACTTCCCAAGCGCTTAGTACAGTGCTCTGCACATAGTAAGCGCTCAATAAATATGATTGATGATGATGATGGTGTTCTAATCAAGTCACGACATAGATGTTACTAAAAGTCAGTGATTCTGAGTTGTCAAGAGTCCATGCTCATTCAGGAATGGGATCTGCTGGCTATATCTATAGCTGGTGTTACTGTGTAGACAGTCCAACTTGGGCCTGGCAGGAGGAGGACACACAGTAGGTTTGAGGTTAATCTACAAGTCTCTCACAAATGAAATGCTTTTGGGAAACCTGAAGTTCATTTATTCATTCATTCATATTTATTGAATGCTTCCTGTGTGTAAAGCCCTAAAACAAATGCACTGGAGAGTACAATATAACAATAAACAGACACATTCCCCTCCCAAAACAAATTCAGATTCTCCAATGAGGACACTGGCTTACAATCTTCCCCCTTCTCTGATTCTCTCCCCCATTGATGATGAAATTGGAGGAGGTCAAGGAGAGAATTAGAGTAGAGGAAGTGGAAACAGCCAAGACCACACACACACATACTCCCCAATATATGAGGGGCCATCCAGCTGCCCTGCCAGTCCTGCGATGTTCCACCTGGCCCACAGACCATAGTAGCCTACTGTTGGTCCTGGTTTCATACACGGAACTCGACTAGCAGAGACAAATATGTAGATGTTTCATTATGTTAAAAAATGTAAACCAGTTATTTCATATACAAGTTTTTAGCTTTATGAGATATGTTAAAAGGCAACATCCACTGTAAGTGAATGTTCAACATAGAGACACAAGGTAAATAAAAAATTAAAATAGGACCCCCAAAATTTCTCAGTTCAAAGATACGTATGCACTTTCCTTTGCTGCATTTTTCCATTGGCAAATTTACATTAAAAGTGGAACATAGTTAACCTAATGCTGAAATAGTTTTCTGTCTTAAGCTGTTCACTTTTGAGTCACTAATTTTTTCTTTTGGTTTTTACATTTTTCATCCTAGATTCAGGAATTACAGTCACTGGGGCTAACAGGATTTGAATGCATAAATCTTAAATAAAAAATGTGAACAGTCATGCTTAATAGAAGATGAGTTTTTTTTTTCTTTTATATTTTACAAAAATGCATTTGGACTTTCAGCTGTGTGAAATTAAAAGGAAGCATTTTACATCCCCAAAAAGTTACCTGTTCTCTTTCAGGATACTAAAAAAATTCAATGCTTAACAAAATACTTTCAATGAAGAGTAGAATTTTTTTGTCTGTCGTAAAGTAAATTTACAAAACCAAATTTTCAAAACCAATTTCCAGATATTTTAAAATAGCACAATGAAAAACAAATTCCAGTAATTTTAAATGATAAATTAAAAGTGGTATATTCATTCATTCAATCGTATTTATTGAGCTTACTTTGTGCAGAGCACTATACTAATCCCCAGAAAGCCCACAAGTATGTGTTTTATAAACACAAATACAAATGTTTACATTGACTTCTATCTTATTATGTCATATTAAAAACATGTGGAACATCAGATGGATACATTACTAAGCTTGGTCAAATTTATGTTTTTGCTAAAACCATTTATGATAAAAAATATATTTATGCATGTATAAAATTAATATTTAATATCACTAAAATATAAGTGCCTCTAGTGAAATGGAAAATTAAGGCGCATATCTATTTCAGTGAAGATTTAATTTCTATATTGAAAGGTCCTTGAGGTCAAGGGTAGATTAAGACTGAGCCCCATGTGGGACATGGACTGTGTCCAACCTCATTAACTTGTATCTACCCCAGAGCTTAGAACAGTGCCTGGTGCAAAGTAAACACTTAACAAATATTTTTAAAAAGTCAACCTCTATGTACTCACATATTCTCTAAAGGCCTTTCCTGTATAGCTGTCATTTCTCTTTTTCACCCTCCCTTCCTTCTATGTCACCTTTACGCTTGGCTCTGTTCCCTTAAACACTTGATATTCATCTTAGCTCGAGCCCCACGGCGCTTATATGTACATATTCTTATACTCTGCCATTTCCTCTTTCTGTAATGTATGCCATTGTCTGACTCCTCCTCTACAGTGTAAAATCCCTGTGGGCAGGGATCATGTCTAACAACTTCCATTGAACCACTTAAAATGGTGTTCTGCACACAGTAAGCACTCAATAAATACAATTGCTTAATTAATTAATTAAGGCCCTCAAAATTGCCTTCAAATTAAACATAAAAATAATTGATGTTTCAGTGTTCTTTTGGCATGAATAATTCTTATAATTGTGTAACTTGGCTGATGGTACACTTTCCCTTTAATCCTTTACCCTGGAACTAACAAGAGTGTGGAGCTATTTTTCCCAACAGAAATTTAAGTAGAAAACTCTATTTCAATCCAGTTTTCAAATATCAGAAGGGAGAATGTCATGTCCACTAGAATAAACATGAGACATTTGTGTACCATTTGTTCTATTTCAGCTTCAGTCCCATAAAACCCTAGCATCAGCACATCCTATTGACAAATAACATTTTAAATATTTGCTCCACCAATCCCATGCTCTGTTGAATATTTCTAACACTGATGCCAATTTAGAGAGAACTTCATGGCAATCCCAAAATTTGAAGCACTCAAAGAAAGCAGCAGTCATTTGGGTGACTTTCAATCCTATGGTCTAAATTTCACATTGGCAGAGGCTCAATTAAATACCTATTCATTGAATCCAAAATATTAATACAAAAAATTGTAGGTGCAAATTGTCCTTTTGTCAAAAAATACAAGGTTTCTTCTACTGCACTCAGATAAATGGCATTCCTAACCACAGACTTAGAATATGGCATATATTATAAACCAGGTTTAACACATTTTATATATAAAAATGTATTTTTGCTATATACTAATAATAATAATTATGGTATTTGTTAAGTGCCTTGTGCCAAACACTGTTCTAAGAGCTGGGGTAAATACAAGGTAATCAGATTGTCCCAACTGGGGCTCACAGTCTCAAGCCCCATTTTACAAATGAGGTAGCTGAGGCATAGAGAAGTTAAGCGATGAGCCCAAGGTCACACAACAGAGATACTACTGTATGATTTAGGTCTAAACTGATTTGTGATAAGTTACCCAGAATTCTGGACCTCTTTTTTTTTAATGGCATTTAAGTGCTATGTGTCAAACATTGTCCCAAGTGTTGGGTTGGGTTAGACAAAAGTTAATTAGCTTGGACACAGCCCCTGTCTCTTATCAGCCTCACAGTCGAACTCAGAGGGAGAAAGAACATAACTGAGCCACAGAAAAGTTAAGTGACTTGCTGAAGGTCACACAGCAAGCAACTGACAGAGCCAGGATTAGAACCCAGGTTTTCTGACACCCAGGCACTTTCCAAGAAGACATAAAGCTTCTCTAGAATCCTTTGATCAATCATATTTATCAATCAATCATATTATTAAGCATTTACTGATTGAGCACTATTTTTGTTTTTCCCTCTATGCATTTCAATCTTTTTGAAGCATCTGTTCTCAGAAAGTCACCATATTTCTAATTGCTGGGAAAAGCAGGGGCTTGGGAGTCAGAGGTTATTGGTTCTAATCCCAGCACCACCATTGATCAGCTGTGTGACTTTGGGCAAGTCACGTGACTTCTCTGTGCCTCAGTTACCTCATCTGTAAAATGGGGATTAAGACTTAGAGCCCCACGTGGGACAACCTGATTCCCTTGCATCTACCCCAGTGCTTAGAACAGTGCTTGGCACCTAGTAAGCACTTAACAAATACCATCATAATCATCAAGCAAAGGCATAGACTTCTCATGTACCCTTATTAAAATAAAGCATGCAGGCAATCCCTGATGAAATGCAGGAGTTCTCACTCTCCTAAATGGTACAGCTGAGATCTTTCGAATTCTCTAAAATTTAGTATTCCCTCTCAGGGTTGCATCTGGAGAGTTTCCAGTACTCTACCAGTCTTGACTATGGGAGGAAGAGTCAAGCAGCGGCATACCCATTTCCTTCCTAGCTTGTGCAGTGACTAGCAAGTGGAAGGCAATTTGCTATAAGTCAAAACTCACCTGTGCTGGGCAGCATGGGAGAGAGTCAAGGGCAGAGACTCAAACTTGCTCCGTGGAAGGAGACAATGGTAAACTACTTCTGTAGTTTTTACTAAGAAAACCATAAGGATACACTACCAGAATATTGCAGATGGAGGTAGAGTGTTCTGAAAAAGATGTGTCCATGGCATCGCAATGGGTCAGAGATGAGTATACAGCATAGACAAGACAAAAATTTAGTACATAATGTCACTGCAGCTTGGCAATTAGGTTGAAACCTTTTGTGGCTGTTCTGTACAAATCTTTTAGGTTGCACAAGGGATTAGCTCCATTGTGAGACGTTAAGGTAAAAATGACAGGATTTTTTGACAGCCTGAAAAGAGTCAAAGAATAATGCCAAGGTTATGGGCTTGTGAGACAGGGAGGATGGTGGTATTTTCTATAGTGATAGGAAAGTAAGGGGAGCAGTTGGGTTTGGGTGGGAAGATGAGGAGTTTGGTTTTGGACATGGTAAGTCTGAGGTGTCAGGCAGGATATCCAAGTAGTGATGTCCTAGCTAGAAGCAAGAGGAAATGTGAGACTGAAAAGGAGAGAGTTAATGGCCAAAGAGGTAGATTTGAGAAACCTACAGTAGAGATGGAAGTTGAAGCCCACAATCTTGACATTATCCTTGAGTCCTCTCTCATTCAATCCACATATTCAGTTCGTTACCAAATCCTGTTGGTCCCACCTTCACAACATCACTGAAATCTACCCTTTCCATCCATACTGCTACCACATTAATAAAATCACTCATCCTATCCTGCCTGGATTACTGCTTCAGCCTCCTTGTGACTTCCCAACTACTGTCTTTTCCCACTCAAGTCCATACTTCACTTTGCTGCCTGGATGGATCATTTTTCTACAAAAGTGTTCTGGACATGTCAATTGGCTCCTCAGAAAACTCCAATGGTTACCCATCCACCTCTGTATCTTGACTCCACCCACTTCACTCCACAGAACTGCCCTCTTAAAATCACCAGTTATTTCTACGCCGTCTTATTCCTCCTACACTGCTCAGCTGTTTTGGACACACATAACTTTTCGAGGAGAGGTTAGTATCAGTAAAGCCAAGGTTGAGACATTATCCATGTTGAAACATGGATAAAGTTTCAAAGTTGGCTTTACTCACACTGTTCTCTCCTAGTTCTCCTCCTATCTCTCTGACTGCACCTTCTCAGTCTCTTCCATGGGTTACATCTCCACTTACATCCTTCTAATAGTTCCTTGAGGCTCAGTATTGGGTCCCCTTCTCCCTTAGAACTCATTCACTCCGACTGCTTCAACTACGAGCTCTAGTGCATGATTTCCAAATCTACCTCTCCAATTCTGACCTCTCTCCTCTGCATCTCATATTTCCTCCTGCCTTCAGTACATGTCTACCTGGGTATCACACAGACACCTCAAGGTACAAATGTCCAAATCAGAACTCCTCATTTTTCCATCCAAATCCTGTTCTTCCAATGACTTTCCCATCAATATAGACAAGGCAGGTAACCTTTTTTAACCTTGGCATTTTTCTCAACTATTTACTCTCATTCAACCCACATATTCAAATCTGTCACCAAATCCTGTCAGTTCTATCGTTTTATCTCTCCAACAAGCTGATGCTACACTGAGCCAAGCACTTATATCTCATTATCTCTCCCTACTCCAAATCCATAATGGAGTGAAGTGAAGACTCTGCTGTCCAAATCATTTTTGTAAAAGAAGTTGAGTTCATATTTCCCCACCCCTTTAGAACCTTCAGTGGCTGCTTTTCCATCTCTACTTCAAACAGAAACCCCTTAGCTTTAGCTGAAAGCAATTAATCAGCTCATCCCGTCATACCTTACTTCACTGATTTTCAGCTGAATCCCATCTGCAAATTTCACTTCTCAATCTCATCTGTCTTGCCACTGAGCCCTTGTCAATGTCCTCCCTCTGGCCTGGAACTATCTCTCCCTTAATATATAGTGGACCACAACTTTTCCTGCCTTCGAAGCCTAATTAATATCACATCTCCTCCCTGAGATCTTCCCAATTAAGTCCTCTCTTACTCTACTCCCTCTTCCTTTTGCATCACCTATGCACTTGGATCTGTATGCATTTAGCACCCAATATTTCCCCACCTTCAGCACTATAGCACTTAAGGACATATACATAATTTATATTAATGTCTAGCTAACCTTATAGACTGCATGGTCCCTGTGGGCAGGAAATATGTATAACATATTAACAAAATATATAGCCAGGTCTGGTATGCACAGAGGGACAGGAGGGAGTCAGAAGCATCAAATGGCTATTATTGTTGGGCATTGTTGGACATATGTTGGGCATAATTCTACCCAGATAGGAGGGCAGAATTTAAAGCAGGTGAGGATGTTAACTTGGTGTCTAGATTTCTTCCAGCAGTGATCTGCAACTTATGTGCAACAGTGAAAGTAGCATTCTAGGAAGATGACCCATGTTTGGTAGTATGAGATCAGTGGAGGACAAAGGAGTGAGGGAACTGAGAGGGAGGGGCTGAAGGTGTGGATTTGTATATCAAGAGGTAGGTTGGGAATGTAGATGAAATGGAATGTGATAAGTTTAGAAAACTGGATATAGTTAAAGTATTGGAGGTGTCTGCAGGGAAACAGCACAGATTTAAAGGAGGAAGGAGCATATGGGAGGAAAGACAAGTCAAGACGTTGTGGTTAGAGCATAGGATGTCAAAATAGGTGAAGTTAGAAATTGTAAAGTGACTAGAAATGATGAGATTGACTGTGTGTCGACGTTGGGAATGGGTGTGAGGTGAGATGGAGCAGGAGGTCAGTGGAATACAAGAATGAATTTAAGGAGGGACTGAATGAATTTAAGCAGGGAGTGTAAAGGTCACCAGGAACAAAGTTGTGGATGTATAAGTACCTGAGGATCAGTGTAGGGATGGAGAATTAGAGAAAGAAAGTGAGAAAGGTTTTGAATCTTTCAGAAAGTTATAAATGGACCCTAGGGAGTGGTGTATAATGGCAATGAATAATTTGAATGGGTGGATGAGGCAGTTACTGTGGGTTATCTGTATGGAGGGTAAGATTTGTTGGACTTAATTAGGGAGAGGGTTCAGATACCTTCATCCACACAAAACTGAAATCATTTTATTTTTACATACCTAAAGAGATATCATGAAAAAAGGAACCAACCTGCATCTTTAAGACCACCAAATGGCTAGTGTCCAAATTAAAGGAAACCCTATGCATGTGCTTCAAAGATCAATTATATCCTTTAAGATTGACCACTTATACTCTAACGTTGAGTGAAAACTATGGAATTTCTACTTCTTGATAAGTATTTGTACAGACCAATAAGCAAATTCAAAAGTTTTTAAACCAGAGAGGCCTTCAGTTTGCAATGCAAATCAGCCCATTTAAAGAAATGCAGTCACTGAACTATGAAGCAAGTCAAATGGAAAATAGAACTCTTGCAGCAGCTTCATGGTGTGATCAATGGCATTCACCTTCCTTTCTCAATTTAACTAAAATGTGTATCAAAATGTGAGAATGAGGGCTTTATAAGCATGATGTAACTCAAAAGGGAGAATATTTTTTCCATTGGTAAAAAAGTTATCCTCCTGAGCAAAGCAGAGAAATACCAGAGAAGGTTTGAAGATTCTCTTTCTGTTGGCCTTTCTCGCCTACGGCTTGGAAGCTAAAGAACTTTTTATAAAAGGAATGAATTATGTAATCACTTTACTGCAATTATAAGAAGGACTACAGGATGTTCATACTGAAGCAACTCTCCAACACAGAGACGAAGGCAAATTGCATAATCTGATAGCCAGATATATGGCTTTTTAAGAAAGAAATAACCCATGTTAAGGAAATAATGTAATTGTAGAAATCAATGACCCTTTTGGTTTATCATAGCCAGAAACATTTGAGAGACTCATTTCTGAGCTGAACCAAAGAGTAGAGAATTCCTTAATTTGAAAATAGATTCCCTTCATAGGGCACTTAGGTAGAGGTGTCATATGGTGGGTTAGAAGATGATATTACTAAAGGTAAACATTCAAGGATGTGAGTGTCACATGCTGAGAATCTCTTCCACATTCTATGTCTACAAATATAGATGAGTACATGTTTTCTGGCCACTTAACCTTTAGTGTAAATGCTACTCAGGTACACCAATGGTAAAAGAGGAAATACATATTCTAGTGCAAGCAAGATATGAGCTCCAGGAGTATCTTCAGTAGTGGTGATGGTTTGCACTGAGCCAAACACAATTTCTCATTCAACTTCCCTAAATCCAACCGCACACAGTTTGAAAACCCTGGGAGAATGGATGCAATCTGTGGTCACAGCATAGAATTCCTCTAAAATATCAATTTACATGAGGAACTAGTAGGTCTTCACCCATTCTGAAAGCCATTTTTGAGAAGGAGGGAGATCTGGGCTTTTGGAAGTTAACTATCTTAATGCAAGTTTGTTACACAGATTCTCTGGCCAGACATTTTCACATTTTTATTTTCTTTGAGAGACAAATAGAGCCACTCTTTGATAATGCAGCATGTAGTTTTGTCCTTCCTAAATGAGAGCACTGTCATGACTTATATTCCTCACATTTTCTATAGAAAGGGCACAGCTAAGCTGTTATTTAGGCTAAGAGAGAATATTAGCCCTCTTGAACATCTGGTGGAAAGTGAAGTCTCAGCAGCAGCAATTTATACATTTTTACCATCTTGGGGGAATGTGACTTGAGTGCTTTAACAGCAAGATGGAACCGCTTGTGGTATTCAAAAATATTAGGATAGCAATCTTGGATGAAGCACTGAGACTGATCTATATTCCAAAAAAAAAAAAGAACACACACACTTCTCTAGGAATTGAAGCACCATAGAGTCTCTACAACAAAAATAACTAGGTTGGGAAAGGTTGGGTGAAAGAGATGAAGATTTAATAAATAAAAATTAAAATTTGTTTAGTTTTCTTATGAATGAAAAGTTGAGATGATTTTAAATTTTCAGTTTGGGTAAATAATACTTCCAGGACACAGGTAAGTATAAAGCTAGTTTTACACAGATTTAAAGATATGAAAATACATAGTTTGAACAACTATGTTCTCCAAATTATTCTGCAACATGAAAAGAATATTGTTCAAAAACTACAACTAATTCAGAAACAACGTTGACAAATTCATATCAGTCGCAAATATCAAACATGTTTTTAGGGTGCCTTTGATTGGAAAAGGGGCATAAAATGAAGATATATCCATTAATCCAGGAAAATGTTAGGCATTCAAAATATAAAACAACAGGGTAATGAAGAAATAAGACTACTGCCTCTCTTTTATTCAGACTTCATCAATTCTTAACACATACGAACTAAGCTTTCAAACAAATGACAGTGAAACAGTCCAAAATATTTTAGACAAAACAGTATTATATATATTTATCATTGTGAAAATGAACTAAGTAAATAATGAACTGCATCCTTATCTTCCAGTATGGCTGAGTGCATACAGCACAGGCCTCAGAGTCAGAAGGACCAGGTTCTAATCCCAGATCCACCACATGTTCATTGCATGACTTTGGGCAAGTCACTTAACTTCTCTGTGCCTCAGTTACCTCATCTGTAAAATGGGGATGAAGACTGTGAGCCCCCTGTGGGACAACCTGACCACTTTGTAACCTCCCCAGCACTTAGAACAGTGCTTTGCACATAGTAAGCACTTAATAAATGTCATTATTATTATTATTATTATTATTATTATTATTATTATTATTATATGGGACAGGGACTGTGTCCAGTCTGATTAATTTGTATTTACTCCAGAACTTAGAACAGTGCTTGGCATATAGTAAGCGGGACAACATGATTACCTTGTATCCACCCCAGTGCTTAGAACAGTGCTTGGCATTTAGTAAGTGCTTAACAAATACCACTTAACAAGTACCATAATTATTAATTATTATTAACCCTGTCCTCCCCCTGACTTTTCCATCACTGTAATAGTACCACCATCCACTCTACCTCACAAGTCCATAACGTTGGCATTATTTTGATTCATCATCATCATCATCATCATCAATCATATTTATTGAGCGCTTACTGTGTGCAGAGCACTGTACTAAGCGCTTGGGAAGTACAAGTTGGCAACATATAGAGACAGTCCCTACCCAACAGTGAGCTCACAGTCTAAAATAGATTAAAGGCAGGTGGATAGATGGATGAGATTTGGGTCTTCTCAGGGAATTGGTCTACAATTTAGGTCATGAATGTGTGTGTGTGTATCTGTCTGTCTGTCTGTCCTTCCTATTTCAAGATGATGCCCCTGACAGCGAAGTTCACTGATGGAGTGGTGTGTGAAAGGCCGAGAGTCCCAACCACACTACACACACACAAAGGTCCCTTGTTGTTGTGACGAGGCTGTGGCTCCTCTCTCATTCAACTCACACATTCATTCTGCCACCAAATCCTGTCATTTCAAACCTCAGCACATCACTAAAATCCACTCTTTCGTCTCCAGCCAAACTGCCACCACATTAATCCAAGCATTTATCCTATCCTGCCTTGATTACTCACCTCCCTGCCTCTCTCTGGAGTAGGCTTCAGGCCATACTTCACTCTGCTGCCTGGATCACTTTTCTACAAAGTCATTCAGCTGTCTCTCCACTACTCAAGAGCCTCTAGTGGTTGCTCATCCATCGCTGCATCAAACAGAAATTTCTTACTCTTGGCTTCAAAGCCAACTTACTCACTGTACCTTGATCTCATATGTCTTGCTGTTTACCCCTCACCCACTTCCTGCCTCTGCCCTGGAACTCCCTACCCCTTTATATTTGATAGACCATCACTCAAATCCTTATTAAAAACCCATATCCTCCAAGTGGCTTCTCCCATATAAGCCCAACGCCCATGTCCTACCTCTAGCCTGGAATGCCCTCCCTCCTCACATCCACCAAACTAGCTCTCTTCCCCACTTCAAAGCCCTACTGAAAGCTCACCTCCTCCAGAAGGTCTTCCTGGACTGAACCCCCCTAGTCCTCTGCTCCTCCTCCCCTCCCCATTGTGTCTATTCCCTCCCTCTGCTCTACCCTTCTCCCTGCCCCACAGCACTTGTGTAATATTTGTACATATTTATTATTCTATTTATTTTAGTAATGATGTGAATATATCTATACTCCTATATATCTATTTTTATGCTACTGATGCCTGTCTACTTATTTGTTTTGTTGTCTGTCTCCCCACTTCTAGACTGTGAGCCCGTTCCTGGGTAGGGATTGTCTCTGTTGCCGAATTGTACTTTCCAAGTGCTTAGTACAGTGTTCCACACACAGTAAGCACTAAATAAATATGATGGAATGAATGATGAGAAACAGCATGACTCAGTGTAAAGAGCCCGGGCTTGGGAGTCAGAAGTTCATGGGTTCTAATCCCGGCTCTGCCACTTATCTGCTGTGTGACTTTGGGCAAGTCACTTTACTTCTCTGTGCCTCAGGTCCCTCATCTGTCAAATGGGGAGAAAGACTGTGCCCAATGTGGGACAACCTGATCACCTTGTATCCCCCTAGTGCTTAGAACAGTGCTTGGCACATAGTAAGCACTTAAAAATACCATCATTTCTATTATTAATGAGAGGGAGTGTGTCCAATCTGATTAACTGGTACCTACCCCAGTGCTTAGAACAGTGCTTTACATATATAGTAAGCATTTAAAAAATACCATCATTATTAAGTGGTAGACCTGGGATTAGAACCCAGAATTCAGAAGATGGTCTTTCCACTAGGCCATGTTCTTTCCATTAGGCCTCAAGTTAAAAAAAAAAAAGTTTACATCATGACAGGCTGGGCAGGGGATAATTAGAGGTTGGGCTTGCACCTTTTGCTGAAGTAAAATTGATCTAACCTGTTCTAGAACCTTCTTAAATCTACTCACTCAATCAGCTTTTCCACTACCTTATGTAACTCATCTCCTATTACAACCTAGCCCACACATTTGGCTTTTCTAATCCTAACCTCTACTGTACCTCTACCTTGTCTTTCTCACCATCAACCTCTTGCTCACGTCCTTCTCTGGCCTGAATCTCCCTTCTTCTTATCAGACCGACCACCACTCTTCCCACCTTCAAAGCCCTACTAAAATCATATTTCCCCCAAGAGGCCATCCATAACTGACCCCTCATTGCTCACTTTATTCATTCATTCATTCAATCGTATTTATTGAGCGCTTACGGTGTGCAGAGCACTGTACTAAGTGCTTGGGAAGTGCAAGTCAGCAACATATAGAGATGGTCCCTACCCAACAATGGGCTGACAGTCTCCCTTATTCATAGCCTATTCATTTGGGTGTGTACCCTTTAAGCACTCTGATAATCAATCAATGGCATTTGAGTACTTACTGGGTCCTAGAACACAATACTAGGCTCTTGGTAAGAGTAAAATGCAACAAAGTTGGTAGACTCATTCCCTACCCACAATGAGTCAGCAGACTAAAGGAAATAGAATCACCCCATCCCCAGCTCCAGAGCACTCATATGCATAGACTTATACTCTGCCATTTCCTATGCCTCAAATTTATTTTAATGTCTGTCTCCCCAGCTAGACTGTAAGCTACCTGTAGTCAGGGATCATGTCTACTAACGCTATTGTATGGGTACTCTCCCAAGCATTTAGTAAGCTATTCTGTACCAAATAAATATGATTGAATGAATGAATAAGCACTTAATACCACTGACTGAATAACTGATTGATTGATGGAGCTGTAAAGATACCTCGTTCCATGACGCTGTTGCCATCTGTGGTTGGCATCTACTGCCCTTCTGCTTCCACTGTGATAACCCAGAGGTATTCTGGGTTTACATAAGGGTTGTGAGGGGCCATGCTACCATCTAGACCAACAATCAGCCCTCTATCCAGTCCCTGCAATCTCTGTAACCAGGGTAAGTTGTCTATGGCATATAAGACCTTGCAACTACCACAATACCACTAGGTTTATTTCCAGGTTAGTGGTAGGGTGGTAGAGTCTCAAGACTAAAGGACAATCTGCACATACCCACTGACCTTTTTCAGGTATCTACTACCCCTGGAACTGGTCAGGAAGAGGATACTATTACTAATTTTTGTCTGGGGCAGCACTGAGGGTTCTCAGACCAAAACCCAGCACAATAAGCTCCCCAGCTCCACAAGTCTTTCAGGACAAGAATTGGTCAACTGTTATATTGAAACCTAATATATAGGGCTTTATAGCAGAAGCGCAGTTAAATGAATTTACAAATTAGGACTATGTTTTCTGTTAATGTTACATGTAATGCTGCTAGAATGGTTTAGAATGATCCAATACTACCTGGAGTTAGGCGGACAGGGATAGGGGCAGGCGCACACCACTTTGTCACTCAGGCTACACATACTTACCAAGGCCTTTCATTACCACAAATAGTAATTATTCAGTTCCTGTGACACACACCAGTCATTTACTGTCCCCCACCCCTCGCCGCCCCCCCCGGACATATTTCATTCACGTTCTTACCCACATTTACTCAGTTGCATTTACAAGACATTCTTTTTCACATATCCCACTGATAGACATATTTATTCATCAAGATAGGCACTCTTTCATTTAGCTCCAAACTTTCACAGTTCCCCAATCCTATGCACATTCTCCTTCATCCTCCTTTCTTCTACTTATTTATGGGGAGTAAAAACTGAGACAACCAAACACATGGTCATTGCAAAGCAAGATATTCCAGGGAGACAGCATTGCTCTCTGACAATTATACTGTACCAACAATGACTTGAGCGAGTCGTTTACACTTGCTGCCTTGAATTCTTCTCCTCCAACTCTCTCCTGGGCCCCCTTCAATCTGGCTTCCGTCCCCTCAATTCAAACCAGCCTCTCAAAGATCACCAATAACCTCCTTCGTGCCAAATACAACAGCTCCTACTCCATCCTACTCCATCCTAATCTTCCTCAACTTCTCAGCTGCCTTTGACTCTGTGGACCAACCCCTTCTCAATACGGTATCCAACCTTGTCTTGACTGACTCCATCCTCTCCTGGTTCTCCTCTTATCTTTCTGGACATTCATTCTCAGTCTCCTTTGTGGGCTCCTCTTCCCCCTCCCATTCCCTAACTGTAGGGGTCCCCCAAGGTTCAGTTCTTGGTCCCCTTCTATTTTACATCTACACTCACTCCTTTGGAGAATTCAATCGCTCCGACGATTTCATCTATCATCTGTATGTGGATGACACCCAAATCAGTAATTCCTCTCCTGTTCTCTCTCCCTCCTTCCAGGCTCATATCTCCTCCTGCCTTCAGGACATCTCTACTTGAATGTCCTCCCATCACCTCAAACTCAACATGTCCAAGACAGAGCTCCTTATCTTCCCTCCCAAGCCCTGTCCTCTCCCTCACTTCCCCATAATTGTGGATAGCACAACCATCCTTCCCATCTCACAAACCCACAAACTTTGTGTCATCCTTGATTCTGCTTCTCATTCACCCCACATATCCAATCTGTCACCAGGTCCTGCTGGTCTCACCTTCACATCACCAAGATATGCCCTTTGCTCTCCATCAAAACTGCTAATACGTTAGTCCGATCATTCATCCTATCCTGACTGGATTACTTGCATCAACATCTTTTCTGACCTCCTAACTTTCTATCTCTCCCCTCTTCAGTCCATAATTCACTCTGCTGGCCGGATTATCTTTCTACATTTATCTGTCACCCCCCACCCCCCCTCAAAAATCTCCAGTGGTTGCTATAAACCTCTGTATCAAACAAAAACTCCTCAGTATTGGCTTCAAAGCTCTCCATCACCTTGCCCCTTCTTATCTCACCTTTCTCCTCTCCTTCTACATCCCAGCCTGCACACTCCACTGCTCTGGTGCTAACCTTCTCACTGTGTCTCCATCTCACCTGTCCTGCCATCGACCCCAGGTCCACATCCTACCTCTGGCCTGGAACTCCCTCCCTCCCTCCTCATATCTGCCAAACAAGCACTCTTCTCCCCGCTTCAAAGCCCTATTGAAGGTGCACCTCCTCCAAGAGGTCTTCCCAGACTTAGTCCCCTTTTTCCTCAGCTCCCCCTCCCTTCTGCATTACCTCAACTCACTCTCTTTGCTCTTCCTCCCCTCTCCCCACTCCACAGCACTTATGTATATATGCATATATTTATAATTCTATTTATTTGTATTGATGTCTGTTTACTTTTTTGATGTCTGTATCCCCCTTTCTAGACTGTGTGCCTGGTGTAGGTAGGAATTGTCTCTAGTGCTGAACTGTACTTTCCAAGTGCTTAGTACAGTGCTCTCTACACAGTAAGTGCTCGATAAATACGATTGAAGGAATTGAATGAATGAATGAATGAATGAATGAATAGTAATGATCACATAACACTTAACTACTTTAAATAAAAAATATTAGATTCTAAGGTCTTTGAAAGCAGAGATAACATCTACTAGTTCTATTGTACTCTTCTAAACTCTTAGTATGCTGCTCTGCACAGAGTAAGTTCTCAGTCGTACTGTTGATGGAGTTATGTATCAAGATATCTGTATCAAGATATCTGTATATATATATATACAGGTGTATATATATATATATATATATATATATATGTGATCAGATAAATAGATCATGGGAGTAGCATCACTCCCACCATGCATGCATTAATTTGTCATAGCAATTATATTCAGGAAAGTGAGTGAACTGTATAAATGCCAGCAGAGTGAAGCACTCTGATTTTAAATCCAGGAATACTAGAACTAATCCCTAGATTACATGAGTGTCTTCCAATGAGAAAGCAATGACTTTCTTTAACTCTCCATTACTTTTGGATCCTAAATTGCTGAGCAGGAGTTAAGCAATTGTAAGAGCTTTTGCAATCTTTTCAGACATGTACTTGAATTATAAGTGCTGTCAAGTTGATAAATTTAAATTGCTTGAGTCAGAAAGTGTTAGTTCAGACGAACAAAATTGTTTTGAAACCCCTACTTTGATACCAGTTGAGTACAGTAAGGAGAAAGCCCATATTTGAATGCACTAGCTCCACAGAATCCTCTTTATCTCAATCCTTGAAATTTTGCAATAAAAGGTTGCTTCTTTTAAATGTATCTTTTAAATAATTCATTTGGGTCAACTAGGATCAAGTTTACAGTTCTAACTATATGAACCGATGATTGTTCTGCTGTCAAATCATTTATGGGTAGCATTTGTTATTAGATCCAAAATATTCCCAAGGAAATGCCCCTTTTCCTATTAGAGGTGCCCAATATATCCTATTACCACACACAGTACCACCTGATCCAAGTACGTTCTGACAAACAATATGCTACTCCAATACTCTTATGTATATCTATATGTATCTGTAATTTATTTATTTATATTAATGTCTATCTCCCCCTCTAGGCTGTGAGCTCGTTGTGGGCGGGGAATGTATCAGATGTTATATTGTACTCTCCCAAGCACGTCATACAGTACTTTGCCCACAATAAGTGCTCAATAAATATGATTATCATTATTGTTATATTCTTTGGGAGGGGTCCGCTATGTGGGGGTGCAATTTGCATTAGCAGCATAAGGCTATCTTATAAATTTGCCTGAGTGTTTTATCAATTCTCCCAATTCTAAAGTGAAGGATTTAACTACAACATGATTCGGCCTTCCATCTGTCAGGCATCGATGCAATCTGATGCCGGCCTTGGGCCTGTCCCCGCCCATGCCTGTGGCAGCGGCAGTGGGAAGAGAAAGAGGAAGAAAAACTGAAGTGGCTCTGTCCCAACAACTCAGGAAGAAAACCTCAGGAAGGGTGGAAGCCGTGACTCTTGTGGCCATGCGTGGAGTGGTGCTACTGCCTGCCACTGCTGGCACAAGCACAGTGGCTGCTCTCTGCATCCTGTGATTTGACACAGACACACCTCAGTTTTTCCTCCAATTTCTCTCCATTCTGGTTGGCTACGGATGCCCAGACAGAAGGGTTGTAAACAGGGCATACACTCCCCTACCCAATCCTGCCCCCACAATCCACACATATCCCCAGACAGATTCTGTCACCCTATCCTTTGACCGGTCCCAATAGTCAGCTCTGGGGAGAAGTTGTGCCACCTTCTTCTCTGAGCTCCCTCCCTCTTAGAGGGTCTGGTGACTGTGATTTAAATAATAATTATGGTAATTATTATGGCATTTGTTAAGTGTTTACTATGTGCCAGGCACTGTTCTAAACTCTGGGGTTCAATCTCTCGTCCTATCCCGACTGGATTACTGCATCAGCCTCCTGTCTGATCTCCCATCCTCCCATCTCTCCCCGCTTCAGTCTATACTTCATTCTGCGCTGCCCGGATTATCTCTGTACAGAAATACTTGGGGCATGTTCATTCATTCACTCAACCGTATTTATTGAGTGCTTACTGTGTGCAGAGCACTGTACTAAGCGCTTGGGAAGTACAAATCGGCAACATAAAGAGGCGGTCCCCACCCAACAACGAGCTCACAGGCTCCCTCCTCAAAATCTCCAATGGTTCCCTATTAACCTTCGAATCAAGCAAAAACTCCTCACTCTCGGCTTCAAAGCTCTCCATCACCTCTCCCCCTCCTATCTCACCTCCTTTCTCTCCTTCTATAGCCCAGCCCACACACTCCACTCCTCTGCCGTTAACCTCCTCACCGTGGGTTCTCGCCTGCCCAGCCATCAACACCTAGCCCACATCCTACAGCTGGAATGCTCTCCCTCCACACGTCTGCCAAACTAGTTCTCTTCCTCCCTTCAAAGCCCTACTGAGAGCTCACCTCTTCCAGGAAGCCTTCCCAGACTAAGCCCCCCCATTTTTCCTCTCCTTTTCCTCCTGCCCTCCTCCTCCCCTCCTCCTCCCCTCTTCATTGCCTCCCTCCTTCCCTTCACCCTACCCTCTTCCCTGCCCACAGCACTTGAGTATATTTGTACATATTTATTACTCTATTTTATTAATGATGTGTATATAGTTATAATTCTATTTATGCTGATGGTATCGATACCTGTCTACTTGTTTTGTGTTGCGGCCTGTCTCCCCCTTCTAGACTGTGAGCCCATTGTTGGGTAGGGACCATCTCTATATGTTGCCAATTTGTACTTCCCAAGCACTTAGTACACTGCTCTGCACACAATAAGTGCTCAATAAATACAATTGAATGAATGAATACATGAATAACTGAATACAAGATAATTGGGTTGGATACAGTTCCTGACCCACATGAGGCTCACAGTTTTAATCCCCATTTTACAGATGAGGGAACTGAGGCACAGAGAAGTTAAGTGACTTGCCCAAGGTCACTCAACAGACAAGTGGTGGATCTGGGATTAGAACCAATGACCTTCTGACTCCTAGGCCTGCACTCTATCCACTAGGCCATGCTGCTTCTCCAAGTATTTAAAGTATTTGGACAGCTGATAGGAGGCACTAAAACTTATATCACCCCTTAGGTGCTCATCTTGAAGGATTTCACCTGATTACAATTCCATAACCTAGTGAAAAGAGCACTGACTTGTGAATCAGAGAACCCAGGTTTTAATATTGCTCTGCCATTTGTCTGCTATGTAACCTAGGACAAGTCACTTAACAATAAAATCACTCATCCTATCCCACCTAGATTACTGCATCAGCCTCCTTGCTGACCTCTCAACCTCCTGCCTCTCCCTACTCGAGTCCATAATTCATGCCGCGTCCTGGATCATCTTTATAAAAAAACGTTCAGGACATGTCAGCCGCCCTCCTCAGTAATCTCCAGTGGTAACGTAATCAAGTTGTCCCATGTGGGGCTCACAGTCTTAATCCCCATTTTACAGATGAGGGAACTGAGGCACAGAGAAGTTAAGTAGCTTGCCCAAAGTCACATAGCAGACAAATGACAGAACCGGGATTAGAACACACGACCTCAGACTCCCAAACCCAGGCTCTTTCCACTGAACCACACTGCTTCCTCAGCATTGGCTTTAAAGCACTCCATCACCTTGAACCCTCCCGCCTCACCTCCCTTCTCTCCTTCTAAATCCCAGCCCACACACTCTGCTCCTCTGGTGCTAACCTTTCTCACTGTGACTCCATCTCACCTCAGACGTTTCCTGCCTCTGGTCTGGAATGCCCTCCGTCCCTCCTTCTCTCAAGTTGTGGGCAGGGATTGTCACTATTTATTGTTGCATTGTTCTTTCCCAAGTGCTTAGTATAGTGCTCCGCACACAGTAAGTGCTCAATAAATAAGACTGAATTAATAAATATGATTGAATGAATGAATGAACTTCTCTATGCCTCAATTACTTCATCTGTAAAATGGGGATTAAAAATGTGAACTTCATGTGGGACCGGGATTGTCTACTCTAATTATTTTGTATGTACCCAGTGCTTAGTACCGGGCCTGGCACAAAATAAGCACTTAACATTATACCATAAAAAAAATGTCATGTTGAGCATGTACCCCCTTTGTCTCCTCTCTTAGACTGTAAACTTGCTGTGGGCTGGGAACGTTTCTAATAACTCTGTTCTATTGTACTCTCCCAAGCACTTAGTACAGTGCTATGTACACAATAAGCACTCAATAAATATAATCTACTGCTTGATTGATAATACAATGTGCCAATCATCATGGAATCTTTGATAGCATCTCTTCTTTCCCCTAAAAATCATCACCAATCCTAAACTGCTGCTTCGTGGAATCAGTTCCACCTGTTATAGATATATATGGGAAAAGTGGAGAATGAATTTTAATTTTAAAACTAATCTTTGACTTTTGCTATTTTAGAGGGTTATGTATTGGACAAAAATGCTACAATTTAATGATAAGCCCTACTGAGAGCTCACCTCCTCCAGGAAGCCTTCCCAGACTGAGCCCCCTTTTTCCTCTCTTCCTCCCCATGGGCCCCCCACCCTACCTCCTTACCCTCCCCACAGCAATTGTATATATTTGTCCATATTTATTACTCTATTTATTTTACTTGTACATATTTACTACTCTATTTTATTAATGATGCACATATAGCTATAATTCTATTTATTCTAATGGTTTTGACACTTGTCTACGTGTTTTGTTTTGTTGTCTGTCTCCCCGTTCTAGACTGTGAGCAAGTTGTTGGGTAGGGACTGTTTCTATATGTTGCCAACTTGTACTTCCCAAGCACTTAGTACAGTGCTCTGCACACAGTAAGGGCTCAATAAATATGATTGAATGAATGAATGAATAAGCAAGAGCATTTTAATTTGTCATTGGACTGATTCAGGAGGATTAAGAAGAGTACTCCAGGAGTTCTTTTGTTCTTTAGAGTGGAACTGAGGGAAATGATTGCCTCCTCCTGCCATTTATGCAACCACATATGTCAACACACAGTCAATCACTGGTCTTTATTGAGTGCTTTCTGTAAGCCAAAACCATCCACAGACTTAGAGCCAGTGCTCTCCCCCAGCGAACCCTAGGGGGTAAATAATAACGTAGTAATAATTGGGATATTTATTAAGTGCTTAAGATTTGGAAATCAGGAGACTTGGGTTATAATCCTGACTCCGTCAAATAATAATAATAATAGCAATAATTGTGGCATTTGTTAAACACTAACTACCAGGCACTAAGTGCTGGGATAGATACAAGCATATCAGGTTGGGCAAAGTCCCTTACCCACATCTCACCATTTTAATCCCCATTTTATAGATGAGGTAAGTGAGGCACAGAGAAGTGAAGTAATTGCCCAAGACTACACAGCAGACAAGTGGAGGATCCGGGATTAGAACCCGGGTCTTCCCAACTTCCAGGCCCGTGCTCTATCCACAAGGCCATCTGCTTCTCCTGTAACTTGGGCAAGTCACTTAACTGCTTCTGCTTCAGCTTTCTCCTCTGCAAAAGTGGGGTTAAAGGCCAGGTCTCTCTCACTCCTAAAACTAGGACGCCTATGTGAGAGAGGAAGTGTGTCTGATCTGATCTGTGTCTGATATATCCCAGAGCTTAGTAGAAGACACTGTTCTCTCCTAGTTCTTTTCCTACCTTGCTGACTTCATTTTCAGCCTCTTTCAAGGGCTCCTTTTCTGCTTCCTATCTTCTAACTGTGGGAGTCCTTCAAGGCTCAGTTCTGGGTCTCCTTATATTCTCGATCTACACCCACTTCCTTGGATAACTCATTAGCTCCTATAGCTTCAACTACTATCTCCAGGTGGATGGTTCTCAATTTTGCATCTCCAGAACGGATCTCTCTCCTTTGCACTCTTCCCGCAGACACCTCAAACTTAACATGTCCAAAACAAAACTCCTAATATTCCCACTTAAATATGAATTTTCTCACTGACTTTCCAATCACTATTGATGGCACCACCATCCTCCCTGTCTCTCAAGCCCCATAAACTTGGCCTTTTCCTCTACTCATCTATCTCATTCAATCCAGCTATTTACTCTATCGCCAAATCCTGTTGGTTCAAACTTCACAACATTGCTAAAATCTGCCCTTTTCTCTCCATCCACACTGTTACCCCATTCACCCAATCACCTAACCAACATTGATTACCACAACAGCCTCCTTCCTGACTTCCCTACTTCCTGTCTCTCCCCATTCTGCTGCACAGATTTCTACAAAACCATTCAGTACGTGTTTCCCCACTCCTCAAGAACCTCCAGTGGTTGCCATCCATTCTGCACTAAACAGAAACTCCTTACCATTGACTCTAAAGCCCTCAATCAACTTGCCCCCACCTACCTTATCAACCTGATTTCCTACTAGAACTCAGCCCACCCACTAGGATCCTCTAATGCTAACCTACCTACTGTACCTTGAGCTCATCTATCTCACCACTGACCCTTAGCCAATGTCCTTCTTCTGGTCTGAAATTCAGAAGGTAGGTCCTCTTCATATCCAACAGATAATCACTCTCTCCATGTTCAAAGACTTATTGTAAGCATATCTCCTCCAAGAGGCCTTCCTCCAACTGTGCTCTCATTCCCCATTCTCTCACTGGAGAAGCAGCGTGGCTCAGTGGAAAGAGCACAGGCTTTGGAGTCAGAGGTCATGGGTTTAAATCCCAGCTCCGCTGACTGTCAGCTGTGTGACTTTGGGCAAGTCACTTAACTTCTCTGGGCCTCAGTTACCTCATCTGTAAAATGGGGATTAAAACTGTGAGCTCCCTGTGGACACCTGATCACATTGTAACCTCCCCAGTGCTTAGAACGGGTGCTTTGCACATAGTAAGCATTTAACAAATAGCATCATTATTATTATTCCCTTCTGCATCACCTGTGCATTTGGATTTGCACTCTTTATTCATCCCTCCCTCAGCCCCACTGCATTACCTATTTGTAATTTACTTATATTAATGTTCGTCTTCTCCTCCATACCATAACCTTGCTGTGAGCAGGAAATCTAACAACTTTGTTACACTGATTTATTGATGAATTGACACACAGTAAGTGCCTAAGAAAATCACAATTTTTATCAATGTTATTAGCTAAAATTCAAGGTTCACCATTCAAACGTACCTTCCAAGTGAGCTAGAATGATTCTACAATAAGCATTTAGAAAAGTGCTCTGCATGCAGTAAGTAGAAAACACCAGTAAATAGTGTGAATTGAATGATTGATTTGCCTCCACTGGAGTTATAACTACAGTCATTACAGGAGACATTTTCCAACTAATCCACACTTCCTTGGTCACGTCATACCATTAAATCACCCTTAGCACTCATGTGTGTGTCAGTTCATTCATTCTTAGGCTTAATTTGCTTTTACCAGCTTTACCTAGATTTTACTACTGTTCCATTATATGTTTACAACACACATAGCTTTCCTGATTCCCCCAACCAGTGACAAAAGAAGAGGACTGTGCCTTCAATGTTAATCCTATGGGCAAAGCAACAGTTTTCTGCACTCATGGGCTTTAATAAATGCTGAGGAGAATGTGAATGTGGATGAGAAGGATGGTGATGATGATCACCCTCCTTACCCATGAGAGGAAATTTGTGTTCATTTATTTTGGAGATTATGAAAATAAATAATATTATAAAATGGTAAACTGACCAGCCTGTTTTTAGGACCACCCATTTGATCATACTGAACTTCCTTTCCAGTTTCTGATTTGGTAAGACAGAGATAATGGACAGATTAATAATGAATTATTTTCTTTACTTGTCTTCATGAAGAGTTTTGAAATATCAAATCCCTAAGTAAATATTAATATTCTATCAATTTTGTATATATTCACTATCACTTTACAATTATACTACCTGTGTTTCATTTTAGCTGGAATTATCTAGTACCATGACAAGTAGGTATAATTCCAAATGTTTTTATTTCTAAGTACATTTATGTATTTGGGCACTCCATTATTAGGGAAGTTCTTCCAACTGAAATTCAATTATTTCCTTATTTTGTATCCCCCATATTTTCCCCTGTAGTGTTTTTTTTTGGCAAGATTGAGACATTCTTGAACAGTGTATCAAAAAAGAAAAAAAATAAGGAAGTAGTTTGGTGAGCTATACAAACATATGTACAGTGATTTATATTTAAAAGAATGGAACACATAATTGCACTGAGAAAAAGCAGAGAACTAGTTATCATTCCCAAGAAATTCCTGACATAGCTGATTCTCTTCTAGCTACAGATTCAATTATGTAATAAAATTCTGGAATCAAGGAATTGTAGAGTTGACTTTCAAGAGTCATGTGATGATAAAATGGAACATAATTTTTTTTAATGGCATTTGTTCAACACTCGATGTGTGTCAAATATTGTTCTAAGCACTGGAACTTTTTAATTTTTTAATGGTATTTGTTAAGCGCTTACTATGTGCAAAGCACTGTTCTAAGCGCTGAACTTGTCAGCCAGCAGCTGCATTTGCTCAGTCCAAAACCAGTGAATTCATAAGTATATTTTCTCAGGACCATTTAATGTTTCCTTCCCAATACCATTTTGCATCATGGGAATTTAAGCTTAAGTAAATGCAAATTCTGCATCAAGGGGTTGGGCCCACAGTGTTTAGTATCGTGCTTGACAAATAGTAAGTGCTTAACAAATCCCATTTCTCCAAAGAGCATTATGAGACAATAGGGCATATGATAATTAGTTGTATTAATTTCAAATGATTGTTTAATAATTGGGTTTAAATTCAATTCCTTATGAACAAGTATCTCTATTCTTACAGAAAGTGTTATTAAGGAATGAATACTTAGAAGTGATATCCATCTCTTAGAATTTATCAATAAGTCATGAATATTTCATTTATTAGTCATTGCACTATAATACAACCTGTAATTTACTGCATAAATGTGATAAATGATGAAAGATGAGTTCCTTAAATGCTGGGTCATTAGAAATTTGTTTCACATCTTTAACTACCTGCACAAAAAAGCCTGCACATTTAAAAGTATCATAGGTCCAAGTATAAGTTATTAATATCTTTATTTAAATGCAGATAATGAATTTCCCAGGAGACTTACAAAAGTTTCCTACAGAACTTCCAGGAAAAAAAAGGAATATTTTAGCTGGCATGTTCACTAAAAGCCTGTCCCAATTTCATATATTTTATGGGATAAATTGTGTTCTACTGGTTTGTACTGGAAGTGGCCATGTGTGGTGTGGGAACAGCAGCCACGACAGCAGCAAAGGCAGCACAGTTGGCACAGATCTGCCTGTCAGCAAGGGCAGCAGCTGTCAGGAAGAGGCATCTGGCCTGTTTATCTGTGACTGCAAACTGGTTGGAGCAAAAGTCATCTGGGTGAGAGTGTGTGGGTGTGTTTATGAAAGTGTGCATGTTGGTGTGTGACCTTTCCGTGTGCAAATATCTCTGTCTCTCCTCTGCCACACTCTGTCTCTTTCTATACCTTAATATAATCAGAGACCATGCCCGTACGGCTTTCTTGTTCTGCTTATCTCTCTGCCTGTTTCTACAATTTTATCCTCTCCTTGTTTCATTCTCTCTATCTCATTCCATTTTGTCTCCACCTGTACACACACATATATGTGTGTATGCACGTGTTGCATTTGTTTCTTGTTTTCTTAGTATTCCTGCCTTTGTCTCTGTTCTACCACTCCCTGCTGCCACTTTCATCAAATCTTGACCGTGGAAGCCCCTTTTTTTGAATGTCTACTTTGAACTACAGAAATTATGATCATTTTGATTATGCCTGTGAGAAATATTCCTATCACTGGAGCACATTTGGATTCTCAAGCAGTTTCATCAGCATCATTTATTAGCCATGCTGAGGACTGGGTAAAGAAAGCAAGGAGAAAATGAGAAGACTGGAAAGGATGAGAACAAAAGAACGAGAGAAAGGAAAGATTATTTTCTCCACTTTCATGCCATTTCTTCCTCCTTTTCCTGTTTCCTTTTCACCTCCTCTGTCGCCACCACCACTACTGCCAACACTACTGTCATCAGAAGACAAGTGGCAGCAATCCTGACGTATGGCAAGAAAGACTGGAATCATTATCATCAAGTAGCAATTGTTCTCTTAGCCAGTAGCTCAGGACTGGAAAGTGACAAGGTATGGAAGTGTGTTATCACAGGGCACACTGTACCATGGTAGCTACAGCCCAATACTGCTTTCTTGGAGGGTCGTCCAGGCAGCAAGGGATTGAAGTATACATGTCTGTGATTTATTTATTTATATTAGTGTCTGTCTTCCCCTCTAGACTGTAAACTCACTGTGGGCAGGAATGTTTCTGTTTTATTATACTCTCCCAAGCACTTAGTACAGTGCTCTTTGGAAAGTAAGCGCTCAATAAATACGATTGACTGGCCCTGGACTCTGACTCAGCCCAGGATTCCAGTAAGAGAAACCTAGTAGTCACGGGGGTTATCCATGACCAGTTAACTATGGGCTTCCAAAGTGCTTAGTATAGTGCTCTGCACACAGTGCGTGCTCAATAAATACGACTGAATGAATGAATGGACTTGAGGCAGAGTGGACAATTTTTCTACTTCCTTTCCCATTACAGTTGTAAGTGTCTGCCCAACCTACCCTAAAAAGCCATGGAGGAGACATAATTAATCTCACTACCCATTTCACAAGACTCTGGGCCCCGTGGAGTTAGGATCACTGGTCAAAATCAAGTGGATAGCAGATGTGAGAAGAGACAATAGCTGGACACCTGTGCAGCATCAGGCTGGGTGGAGAAATGAAATATTTGCATTCTTAAGGAAGGGGTTAGAATACTTATAGGAAGACTTCCAAGCAGCTGCTGAATGCTGAAATGAAAGGGGTTATGGGAACATAAGAACACATGTTGGGAACATGGGAACACAATTTATAGATGTAATGAAGTATAGTCTCAATCAAGGGATGGGACTGGCAACAATAGATTGATGGGAGACTAGTGCAGCAAATAGAATAGCTTGAAAGGAGCTATTGGAAGAGGTTTTGATCATAAGGAACAGATGCTGCACAAATACCAGGAAAACCAAATGCAGATCTAAAATCTGAGACATGCTCTCTATGGGGCAACACATAGAGTTGTCTTCATATTTACAGAAGGCAGTAAGGACAGTTAAATTCTCTTATGAATTGTGTGCGCTGAAACTTACAGTGCTCGGCCACATTATGCACACAAAGAGGCTGTTATCGTGGTATATTTAATATTTTCAGCATCTGGCATTGTTTTCTCTTTTACCTGTAAGGCAAACCTTACACATTTGCCTTAAGCACATAAAGAACAGCACTTATGTACAAAATTGTAATTTACTTATTTATATTAATGATAATAATAATAATAATGGCATTTTTAAGCACTTACTTTGTGCAAAACACTGTTCTAAGCACCGGGGAGGTTAGAAGGTGATCAGATTGTCCCACAGGGGGCTCACAGTCTTAATCCCCATTTTACAGATGAGGGAACTGAGGCACAAAGAAGTTAAGTGACTTGCCCAAAGTCACACAGCTGAAAATTGGTGGAGCGATATTTGAACCCATGACCTCTGAATCCAAAGCCCGGGTTATTTCCACTGAGCCATGCTGCTTCTCTAATGTCTGTCTCTAATGTCTGTCATATTAATGTCTGTCTCTCCTCCCTCTAGCCTGTAAACTTCCTGTTGGCAAGGAATGTGTCTGTTAATTGCTATATTATATTCTCCTAAGTGCTAGTACAGTGCCCTGCACATAGTTAGAACTCAATAAATACACTTGAATGAATGAATGATTTTTATGTCTACATACAGACAATGCAGAAGGGAATAATGGTTTCATATGAACTGGGCCTTATGGGATAACGACTTTTGTCTTCAAACAATTTAGGGCATATAGACACACCCAAAGTTCACACCAGTCAGTGGTGCCTAGGCCACTGTTGTAGGGTGAACTGGGAAGGGGAAAATGCCTCTGCTTCCTCATCTGCAATATTGGTCTTCTATACCTGTTCTTTCTCCCTTCTAGACTGTAGGGCCCATAAATAACCAGAAACTCAGACCTTATTATCTTGCATCTACCCCAGCACTTAGTACACTGCTTGACACATAGTAGGCACTTAAATATCACAATTATTATCAACATTACTACGTTTTTCTACAGTTACAAAATAGACATTGGTTCTGCTGCCATGGCTTTAGCCACCGGCACAATCCAGCCCCTTCCATACCTGCATCTCACCAATCCCTTCCCTCTAGGGCTGCAAGCTCTGGAGATTGAAGGGAGGCTAGAGGCTAACCAAATGCCATAGGGAGAGAGCAGATTACTGAGGTTGTAGCAGTGGAGGCAGAGTTGGTACAGGAGAAGGGAAAAAAAAGGAGGAACGGGGATGAAGAGAATCTTAGACCTTTTTGCCTCTGTCTTCCCACCGAGTCACTGCTTTTCTCTCCCCATCCCACCCTGGTCCATCTCTTAGTTCCCTGACTTTGCAGCTAAAGAGTTTGGGTGCAACCTGTAAGAGATGAGCATGGTTGGGAGAAGGGCAGCCGCAGTGGAGTCTTTTTTATGTTTTTTTTAAAATAGTTTTTCTTAAGCACTTACAATGTTGTAGGAACTGTCCTAAGCACTGGAGTAGATAAAAGCTGATCAAGTTGGACACAGTCAATGTCCCATATAGGGCTCAAACTCTTAATCCCCATTATACAGATGACATAACTGACGCACAGAGAAGTTAAGTGACTTGCCCAAGGTCACACAGCAAACAAGTGGCAAAGCCTACATTAGAATACTGGTCCTTCTGACTTGTTGGTCTGTGCTCTATTCATTCATTCATTCAATCGCATTTATTGAGCACTTACTGCATGCAGAGCACTGTACTAAGTGCTTGGGAAGTACAAGTTGGCAGCCTATAGAGACAGTCCCTACCCAACAACGGGCTCACAGTCTAGAAGGGGGAGACAGACAACAAAACAAAATATATTAACAAAATAAAATAAATAGAATAGTAAATATGTACAAGGAAAATAAATAGAGTAATAAATCTGTACAAACATATATACAGGTGCTGTGGGGAGGGGAAGGAGGTAGGGCAGGGGGGAAAGGAGGGGGAGAGGAAGGAGAGGGCTCAGTCTGGGAAGGCCTCCTGGAGGAGGTGAGCTCTCAGTAGTGCTCTATCCACTAAGCCATGCCGTTTCTCATTTTTAAGCCCGGTGAGGGCAGGGATTGCCTCTCTTTCTTACTGAATTGTACTTTCCAAGAGCCTAGTCCAGTGCTCTGAATGAATGAATGGTGAACAGCAAAAAAAAATTAAAAAATTAATTTTTTTTAAAAAAAACAGACCCACTAAGCACAACCTTGTGTTCTCATAACAATCAACCTACGAATGAGCATCAATCAGTTGTACCCACTCATTATATCTCAATCTTGTCTCTCACCTCCAACCTCTCACCACGTTTTGCTTCTGGCCTGGAATGCCCTCCCTCTTCATTTGAGACAGACAATCACTTTCCTCACCTTCAAAGCCATACTGAAGGCAAATTTCCTCCATCCCCAAGTAGGTCCCCATTTCTGCTTCTCCCACTCACTTCTGCATTGCCCTTGAACTTGTATTTGCACCCTTTATTCACACCTCACTCAGTACCACAGAACATTTTTTTATATATTGTGATATACCTATTTATATTACTGTCTGTCTATCCCTCTGGACAATAAGCTCATTGTGGGCAGGGAATGTGTCTTTCAACTTTGTTATATTGTATACCCCAAGTGCTTAGTACAGTGCTCTGCACACAGTAACTGCTCGATAAATTCAGTTGATAGATTATTTTGTCCCTATTGGCATATCAAATAATTGGAGGAAAGTTGTTCTATTTGACATTCATATGCATATATTTAAATTTTTCAGCAGCACTGTTATCTTCAAACTGATAATACAAGTGCAATAAATAACTTTTGCATTGGATAGAGTTCTTTTCAATTCACTATATAGTAAAATGCTATAACTAAAGTCAATATTGAATTGATAAAACTGAAACTTCAAATTCATGACGACCCTTACTCTAGTAACAGCATGGTGGAGTGGATAGAGTTCAGGCCTGGGATCAGAAGGTCATGGATTCTAATTCCAGCTCTGTCAATTGTCTGCTGTGTGACCTTGGGCAAGCCACTTCACTTCTCCATGCCTCAGTTACCTCATCTATAAAATGGGTATAGAGAGTGTGAGCCTCACGTGGGATGGGAACTATGTCCAGTCTGATTTGCTTGAATCTGCCTGGCACATAGCAAACACTTAGATAGCGCAATTATTGCTATTATTATTGTTAGTTCTAAATTAGCATATAGTCACAAAAGAGTTTTCAGGAAAATATTGGTTTCTTAAGTATAAGTAATAATTCAATAGAACAGATTCAGGACAGGTATTGTAGGAAACCCAGATAAATCCTAATGCCTAGTGTACTGTCACTTTTGTGGTTGAGGATAATGGATGATAATAAATAGTATTTTTAAAGCTATTTACATCTCTGGTTCCACATGCACTATTTTGATCTTGTTTATCTACCTCAATCTCATGTATCTCGCCACTGACCTCTCATCTATGTCTTGCCACTGGCCTGGAATGCCCTCCCTCTTCATATCTAGAGACTATTACTCTCCCCAGCATCAAAGCCTTACTGAAGGCAAATCTCCTCCAAGAGGCCTTTCCTGACTAAGCCCTCCTTAAGAAGCAGCATGACATAGTGGATTGAGCACGGGTCTGGGACTCAGAAGGCCATGGGTTCTAATCCCACTCCACGACTTGTATGTGTGACCTTGGGCAAATCACTTCACTTCTCTGGGCATCACTTCCCTCATCTGTAAAACGGGGATTGAGGATGTGAACCCAATGTGGGTCAGGGACTGTGTCCAACTCGATTTTCTTTTATCTACCCCAGCGCTTAGTACAGTGCCTGGCACATAATAAGTGCTTAACAAATGCCATCATTATTATTAATATAAACGAATAAATAATAATAATAATAATAATAATAATAATGGCATTTGTTAAGCACTTACTATGTGCCAGGCACTTTTCTAAGCGCTGGGGTAGATACAAGATAATCAGGTTGTCCCTCATGGGTCTTACAGTCTTAATCCTCATTTTACAGATGAGGTAACTGAGGCACAGTGAAGTTAAATCACTTGCCCAAAGTCACACAACTGATGAGCAGTGAAGTCAGGATTAGAACCTATGACCTCTGACTCCCAAGCTCGGGCTCTTTCCACTAAGCCAAGGTGCTTCTCCTTTATTTCCTATTACTTCCCCTTCTCCCACTCCCTTCATTGTCACCCTGACTTGCTGCATTTATTAACCCCCATCCCATCCTTACAGCACTTATCTATATTTATGTCTGTCTCCTTCTCTAGACTGTAAGATCACTGTGGACAGGGAATGTGTCCATTATGGTGTTATACCGCACTCTCCCAAGCACTTAATACAGTGCTTTGCACACAAAATACAATTAGCTGACTATGAATCTTTTCTTTGAATTAATGGATTCCAATGAGTTGTATGTTTGTATGTATGTAAACTATTTATCTGCATAGGTTTCTAGTTTTTATTAGAGTTAAATCAAGCTGTGTCCACCTGAATACAAAATGTGGTTGATTTTAAAATGCATTTCATTATTAATGAACTACAAACATAAAATGCAACTTGACTGGTATACACACGAAGCGTTCATAGCTAAGACTTTGAATTTATAGATCAAATATCTATCTATTGCATCTGTTTTTACTGTAGCTATAGATTAATATATAACAATTTTGGGAGAAGCCTAAGAATGCTAGCACAGTCTTAAAGGCATCATTGTTCATTTCTTTACTAAGTCTTTTTTCTGGTCTCAATTTAATCTCATCCATTCACCAACATTCTATTCAAAATGCTCCTGGCATCATTCCCACATGACTGAGCACATCAACTCCCTTCTCTTCAAATCCTTTCCCTAGGTCTCACTTCTCTTCACTGAACTCAACCACTGAAACTCACCTTCAAGTCTCTTGCAGCGATTTCCCAGTCTAAATCTTTGCTCCTACCTCCTACCTCACTGCTCTTTATGATTCATCGCTTCCCCTCTCCTTTAGGCTTTTTGTTCTTTCCTCCATTCTCAGCCTTATGCCTTGTTCCGAACACCATGATTTTCTTTCTAAGAACCAGGTTCCTTACCTATCCTTCTTCAAATGACTTCTCAAAACTTTCTTCTCCTGTGAAGCTTTCCTGCATTGACCTCACATATGGCACCCACATTCCTTCTCATGGCTGATCTGCTGTTTCAACTTAGAAATTTTTCTGATGTTAGGTCAGAAGTTCTTTCTATATAACCTGTCAAAACTCCTCATACATTTTCAAGACACATTTCAACCTAGATTTACTTATTCTGGTTAACAGTCCATCTAAAACTTAAAAAATAAATAATATATTTAATTTTGAGTGACATTTGCAGCATTGTCTAGTCCATAAGAGATAAAATATTGTTAAAATTGTAATTTCAAGTAAGATTATTTAGACTGGATTGTAAAATACCCATAAATATATTTAATAAACTCTTTGATCTCTTAAGTTTGTTACATTGTAATTTTGTTAATACTTTAAAAGGATATGTATAAAACATAAAATAAATTTACACAGGTGAAGAAGAAAAGCATAGTGGTCTATTTCCTCTATTA
Organism: Tachyglossus aculeatus; assembly: GCF_015852505.1. Classification (NCBI taxonomy): domain Eukaryota; kingdom Metazoa; phylum Chordata; class Mammalia; order Monotremata; family Tachyglossidae; genus Tachyglossus; species Tachyglossus aculeatus. Next base: position 119,524,910 of record NC_052067.1, read on the forward strand.
GAAATGGATTGGGATCCTGCCCCTGGTTTGTGCTGTGACTTTGGGTATTTAAATAATATCTCTGAGACTAAGTTTCTTCAGGTTTCAAATAAGGACAAAAACACGTACCTCTTCCCACCTCACAGGGACATTGATAAAATGAAATGAAATACATGATGGGAAAGTGCTTTCGATAAATACAAAAGGACTATTCAGATTTCTGGGATAATCACTTAAACACCCATTTCTTTACATGTGCAGTCAGGTGAAGAATGCTACTCCACCACATTCTACAGGAGAAGCCAGTGAGACGATCCAAATAGTGAGCTCTTTTCATTTCAGGGGGCATAGTTACAAACATCACTGGAGAGAAGGGATGAGCACAGCTTCTCTCCATCCTTTCCCTGATTCAGTATCTGAACAAGCAGTGTGGCAACCCAGGACTGTTACGTGTTGTGTTCATCAACCTTCTCCCTGACCTCCCTCCCTTCTGTCTCTCCCCACTCCATTCCTTCCTTCAATTTGCTGCCTGGATCATTATTCTAAAAATGCTCAATCCATGTTTCCCCACTCATCAAGAACCTCTAGTGGTTGACCATCCACCTCTGCATCAGAAAGAACCTCCTTATCAGTTTTAATCAATCAGTGGTATTTATTGAGCACTCCCTATGTACAGAACACTGCACTAAGTGCTTGGCAGAGTACAATACAGAAGTTGATAGGCATGTTCCCTGCCCACAAGAACTTACAGTCTAGATGGGGAGAGAAACATTTAAATAAATTATGGATATGTACATAATTGCTGTAGGGCTGAAGTGGGATGAAAATAAAATGCACACATTAAGCTAACCAATAAATACCACTGATTCATTGATTCATTTATGGTTTTTCTTTGGTGTAGGCTTCCACAGCACCTCATGCTGTGGTGTTTTAAGGGTAGCTTTGGTGCCCAGATTGATCTGAGATTCAGAGAGGATTATGAGTGCCTTATGTGAGTTCAGGCTGATCCAGTTCCTGTGCCATGGTCCCATGGAAATGTCGGAGAAGGGGGAGAAGGGACTGTGAGAATGAAATGCCTCCCTACCGAGGGCCCAATAGCCGAGATCAGTCTGAATCAGATTCCCAAATCCTTTTGTAGGTAGATGCTCCTTGAGACAGGTCACCTGAAGACACACAAAGAGCCTGGTCAAGGGGTGGCACCACCCAAGCAGTGAGCAGCTTGGTACTATAGCTCAAAAATGTGCATTGCAAACAGTGCCAGCTTCTCATCCTGTCTTCTCTATGCTGGTGGCAGGATTATAGCCAAGTTAGGACACAGGATCCCCATCCTTTTCTCATTCATTTCCTCTTCTGTATTCCATGATGTCATGGAACACCAGAAGGGACTAATAAGACTGCACCCTGCACAGGGAGGGAAGTGATAAAATAAGCCTGGTGAAATGCAATTCCCCTTTTGGACTTCAAACTCACTAGTGGATATTTAACCCCTGACATTTTTGATGGGTTTTATAATCTCACCCAACAGAGGTTACAGAAAAACCACAGGTAAGTTTTCCTTTCACCAACAATGAATCTGCCAAGACAAAAATTGAAGGAGGATATTGCCAAGGGAGAAATTGTTTGAAAAAATACTTCTTTTTGACTCATGTTATAAAGAGAATGAAGTTTTCTTCTGAGTAGCAATTGTCTGTCTAGACTGCTAGGAAGTTATTTTGTTAAAGGGTCACTTCAAGTGCTTCGCAGAGCTTGGAGGACTACACAGCATGATCTGCCCTCCTCAGTTCCATTCCACTGAGCAATAAATGATGGGGTCATTCTCTTTTCTTCCTCCACTTGGAGGCAAGTGCAACAGAAACAGATGTGCACACCTCCACCATACATGCATAATGAATGAATACACCCATTTCTACATCTTATAAAGCACAGTTGTGCATTTCTTGGAAAATCATACACATCTATATGATCCACATCTTTTGGTAGTTTTAGAAAGAAAATATGTTTCTGAAATTTTAAAACACTGTGGCCTAATTTTTTTCAATCAGGTTTCAGGAAAGAGAAAGAACTTTTTGATAAATTTCAAGGTATTCAGTACTGACAGTTAAATAGCATCTTAAAAAGCTCAAATATAGCCCTAGGAATTTTAAAAATTCCTTCATTTACTTTTTTTGTTCCTTGATAAAAACTGGAACACTAAGAAGGATAAGAAATTCATCAACTGTATCCACCAAGAAATCTTAAGGCAGAATGTGATTATAAACAGAAAGAGGAACAAGGGACTATTCTTCATGAGGGTTGTACTGTGAGCCCACTGTTGGGTAGGGACTGTCTCTATATGTTGCCAATTTGTACTTCCCAAGCGCTTAGTACAGTGCTCTGCACATAGTAAGCGCTCAATAAATACGATTGATGATGATGATGATAGACTGTAAGATCACTGTGGGCAGGAAATGTGTGTGCTACATTAGTACAGTGCTCTGCACACGTGAGCACTCAATAAATATGATTAATTAACATATAAAGTAGGGCTGAACTAATGGCCCATCCTTACACTTTCATTTAATCATATTTATTGAGCGCTTACTGTGTGCAGAGCACTTCTGAAAAAGAAGGACAGGGGACTGGTTTGGTGCAGAGTATGGCACAGTTATGCTGGCAGTGCAAGAAAAAATCTGAAAGTGGAGTAGAAGATGAGTTAGGATAGTCTTTAGGATACTCTTTCATCTCAAAAGGCTAAATATATCAGCCTAAAGTCTGAATTAGTTATATACTATATATACTAATCTGATGAATTGTGAGCTCATTGTGGGCAGGGATTGTCTCTATTGCTCTACTGTACTTTCCCAAGCACTTAGTACAGTGCTCTGCACACAGTAAGAACTAAAATACGATTGAATGAATGATTTCCAGAAATGTTTCACTGTTCTCATATTTAACATCAAATCAGAAAACCTAAGGGAGGTCCTAAAATGTACTTGCTCACCAGCAATGAAGAAACACTCTGGATGGGGTGTAGTGGATGATAGATTCTAACAGGATACCCAAATAACTTCTCATTGGGATACTGAAATGAGGTACCATAAACAAGGTGGACAGAGATACAATGAAGCAAACATCAAAAGATGTGACCTAACCATTGCTGGTAATAATAATAATAATAATGATGATGATGGTATTTGTTAAGTGCTTACTATGTGCCGAACACTGTTCTAAGCGCTGGGGTAGATACAGGGTAATCAGGTTTTCCTACATGGGGCTCACAGTCTTAATCCCCATTTTACAGATGAGGTAACTGAGGCACAGAGAGGTTAAGTGACTTGCCCAAAGTCACACAGCTGATCAGTGGTGTAGCCAGGATTAGAACCTAGAACCTCTGACCCCCAAGCCCGTGCTTTTTCCAGAAATTAGAAATGTGTTCCGTTGTGAGAACAGATGCTTCAGAAAGATTGAAACACAAAGAGGGAAAAACAAAAATAGTGCTAGGCAGTATCGGGAGCAAAGACAAGAATATACATGGTTGTCTGACTCCCAAGCATTTTCCATTAGGCCACAGTGCTTCTCAATGTGGACAAATGTGGAATGGATTGCCAGTCAATGAGATCTCATCTTTGATCATATCTGAATACAGAGAATGAAAGTCCTGCTTCCAAGATTCTGCTGCTTTTCATGTATATTCTTGTCTTTGCTCCTGATATATACATGGTGCTGAAAGTATTGCTGGTTTTATCAGCCACACCCCCCACACACTGATGAAATCACATGAAAAGCAGCAGAATCTTGGAAGCAGGACTTTCATTTTGTGTATTCAGATATGATCAGAGATGAGATATCATAGACTGGCAATCCATTCCACATTTGTCCACATTGAGAAGCTTTGCCATCAGTGTGACCATAGGCAAATCATTTAACTTCTCTGTGACTCAGTTCCCTCATCTGTAAAATGGTGATTTAACCCTAGCCCCTCTACTTAGATTGTGGGCCTCATGTGGGACAGGGACTGTGTACAAACTGATTAGCTTGTATCTGTCCCAGTACTTAGAACAATGCTTGGCACATAGTAAGCACTAAACAAGTACCATAACTGCTATTAGTATTATACATATTTTTTTTCTTGAGGTCTCTTGGCATATTGATCTTCCCAAAATGTCAATGGAAAAAGAGTTATCTCTCTCCTGATTGCCACATGACTGACCAGGCTCCTCTTGCAGTTGCATTGTTGGTATAGGTGTTTCACTATCTCTTAAATGTGTTTTATACTCCATGCTGGCAGAGGTTTCATGTTGGTCACCATACAACAGCTGTTTCACATCCTGTTTTATCCATTCTCTCATGAGTCCTACCCAGCAAAGCACTAATCCTTTTTAAGTGTGCAAGAAACATTAAGTATGAATCTGAAGGTAGTGTTTTTAATTACCATCAGGTGCCATTCAGGGAAGCTATGTGTGACAGTCTTAGATCATTGGTGTGACTGATGCAACCTTCTGTGACACTTTTAATTAGGTTAGGTTATCATTCACCATTAAGCTATGAATAATAAGGTCAAGCTCAAATTAAGTGAATTTCTCACAAGAATAGTAGGACATTGGAGAGTATAACAATTAGTTACCTTTGTTATTGAAAATAACCAGTCTTACTAAAGGTGGCTAATGAAACTCACTAGTCCTAGTCTATTAATAGAGTGACCCACTAGCTCAACTAAAATGGTTACAAATGAGAATATAATGTAATAAACTAATACTGAGACCCACTAATTCTGAGAATGAAGAAAGCTAAAATGGGAAACAGACTATGTAGAAATTAGTCTGGTGACTTCCCAGGTCTAGGGGGTCAATGACCATGGGGGATTACAATGAAGGTTTCCAGGTACTTGTCTGGCTTGCATATGCATACCATTTCTGAATAAGTTCCCAAGGAAATGATGCATCATTGCTGAATAAACTCCCAAGGAAGCACAGAGTGGCTCCCTGGTTACTGCATGACCTCTGGGACCTCTAGACTGTAAGCTTGTTATGGACAGGGAATGTGCTGCTAATTCTGCCATATTCTACTCTCCCAAGAACTAAGTGCAATGCCCTGCACATAGTAAGCACTCAAATACTATTGATTAATTGATAGAAACACATCCTTAAGTGCGGGAAGGTTTCTGGGAAAGGCAAAGGTGCAACAGAAGGGTTGGCTACAACAGCTGTCTCACCATCACCCACAAATAACATAAACTCTGTTGGTAGGAAATGGGCTGTGCTCTTCACAAGGCTTAGGTCTGTTGATTCATTCATTCATTCAATCATATTTATTAAGTGCTTACTGTGTGCAGAGCACTGTACTAAGCACTTGTAAAGTACAGTTCAGCAACAGAGATAATCCCTACCCAACAATGGGCTCACAATCTAAAAGGGGGAGATGGACAATAAAACATTTATAAGATTTGTAATGCTTTGTAAGATTTTTCTACAAGGATCTTAAAAGTCAAGATGATGCTACTGATGATGACAATTTACTAGTAAATGTGAATGCGGTTGCTATACTTTACTCATGTAAATATTGCCCTTTCTATCACTGTAGCCATTTGTTTCTTGCTCTTGAGTAATGATCTTCCCCAAATCTCTCATTTTAGACAGACAACCACACCACTTTCAATTACAGCATACCCAGCAATCATCAGCTCTCCAGTCACCAAATTCTTTCTCACATCCTCTCTTCCTGCCTAGAACTCATTTCCCTTCATATCTGACAGTCTACAGCTAGCCCCTGAAAGCAAATCTCTTCTCAGAGGGCTTCCCTGATCATTTTCTCATCTCCCCTTTTTATATTCCCCACAACTGCTTCATCAATTCTTCCACACAGAATAATTTAGCCCTTTAGTCACAATTAATGTACCTATCTTCAGTTCTCTATCACTACTGCATATATGTAATTTATTTTAGTGTCTATTGCCTCATCACAGACTGTAAGATCCTTGAAGGCAAGGATATCTTCTAATTTTATTGTATTTTCCCATTTGTTTGGTACAATGCCCTACACAAAGTAGATGTTCAATAAATGCTACTCATAAACTATTCATATTTATGTTCTTCCTCCATTCACCAGTCCCATTATACCCACTGAGCTGATACTCTAGTAACATCTTCTTGAGTAAAAGTTCTGCCACCTGTTTCTCTGCCAAAGACATCTGGACTCTCTCCCACTGGCTCTAGAGTTCCTCCCCCATTCCACTTCTCTCTCCAACTTACATACATTAAAGTGCATAGAATCCAAATCACAAAATTTGTCTGGGTTTATTGCCTTTCACATGTAAATATGTGATTTTTCCTTTCATCATTTCAATCTCATGACTCCATAAAGTGTTGATAAAGGTCTGTAAAATGTATTGCTAAATGGCTTTTAGACTTCAGCCAAATGTTGCTCACATTTAAAAATATCAGGACTAAAAATTGTTCATCAGATGTACTCTAATGTCCTCTGATATAGTGTCTACATCCTATTTCATCTCCTCTTTCTTCTTCGTTCTCTCTCACACTGTTCTGCCTCACCAAACATTTGTCCTAAAACCCTGACCTGCCTGCTTTTGGTGTCACACTGTTGACTTTCCCACAGTAGCTGCCCTCCTTAGTGTTATACCATCTCTTTACTCCATCTGGCCCCCAATGCCCTTGTGTTGCCTTTGCATGCTTATATGGGCACACTGCTTCCTGCTTTTCAACCAATAACATTATATTGTCCAAAATAAGACTAACTCTGACACATGATTCTTCCCTCCACTCTGCAACCTGCCTGCCCTTGGTATGGACTGAAGTCCAAGGGCTACAGAAGCACCTTGCCTTGGCTCCACTCCAACCAAAATTATTCCCTCATCCACCTACTGATGCTGGGGATGCTCACAATATTCTGATACAAATCATGTGTCTTCCCACTTGCTCTTGCATGTCATAAGTCCCCAATATTAAAAAAAAAAAACTGACTGACTCAGTCAAAGGTCTTTTCCTGGTAAACTGGCTCCCCAGTTTCCAGGGACCAATCCTCAATCTTGCCCCCTTAGTCTGCACATCTTTGGATTCTGTGGGGCAGTTCCTCCGCCACCCCTTGATAAGTTTTATAATAAATGTTCATCAGAGTTCTTTGGTTCTTATCACCCTTCTTATGAAAAAGGGTGAGAATGTTTTGCCTTATTCTCATCATCTTGCTGTCTTCATACTTCATTCAATATTCAAGTCAATGACCTATTTAAAACAGCTACCCTTAGTGATTTAAGAAAACATCCTGTCCTAGTATCCACCTTTTTATAAATTCTTTGCCCTGAAAACTTTAAAAAAGTCCATGCTATCCTCCATATCCCCCTACCAAACTTGGCAAGTGCCCCAAAGTTAATGGCAATTGCTACTATAGAGGAGACTGTGGTTAATTAGCTTAGATAACAGTAATCAGTCAGTGGTATCTGAGTGCTTACTATGTGTAGAGACTATTAAGCACTTCTGAGAAGACAATAGAATTGATAGACATAATCACTGCCTTCAAGGAGCTAGCAATCTACTAGGGGAGGCAAACATCAAAATAAGTTCTACAGGTAGTATGAAGTACAGGAGTACTGTGTGGGTGGGGTTGTTAGGTGAGTACTCAGAGGCTACAGATTCAAGTGCAAGGGTAACACAGTAGGGGAAGAAAATAGGAAAGGGGGATGAGCAAAAACTGGAATTGAGGACTGCCCATCTGCTATTCAGCAGGAAAAGGAAAAAGGTATCAGTTAGAAAACTGGATGCTTACTAAGTGCTAAGCATCCAGAATCAAACCATTGTAGTATTTTTAAGCACTTTTTATGTGCCAAGCACTGTACTAAGCACTGGGGTACCTAAAGGGTAATCAGGTCCAACGCTGTTCCTTTCCCTCATAGGGCTGAAAGTGCATGAACTGAATTGAATTTCCATTTTACAAATGAGAAAACTGGGCACAGAGAGGCTAAATGACTTGCCTAAGTTCATAGGAACAGGAAGGTGGTGGGATTAGAATCCAGATCCTCTGAATTCCAGGCCCAGGAACTTTCCCCTAGACACACTACTTATCACCTGCATATGCATGACACAAACCACTAGCAGATGACAAATGAGTAAGGACAAACTAAAATTACACTAGAAACCTGCCAAGTATGATTAAGTAACTAAATTGTGTCTGTTTCTTTCATACTCACCCTAGTCACTTGGTGTAGTGCCCATGAGGTGAATGTCTCCATAGAAGACAGTAATTGATCTCTATGATCCTGAAACCAGAATCGTTATTATGACTGCTTATCATAAATGCAAAGCAAGATATTATTACATAAAAGGCTTTCTCTCATCAATAAATCAAAATTACAGTAAGACTAATGGTGGGAGGTTACCCATCCAGGATTTGAGTCTAAAATGTTTCTTGCCAACAGTTCACTTTCAAATCAACAGTAGACATGATGGGAGGAAAGGATATAGCAATTTTTTTTTGTTTAAAACTGGAACATCAAGACACCTAAGTTTGTTCACTGTCTCCTTTCATTTTGATGATCATTAGACCAGGCAGAGAAAAAACTGTGCAGGATTAAAGTCTCTCAGCATCCTCAATAACTGTACTATACATCTCAAAATGTTGGGAGATCTAAATTTAGCAGCCCCTTTATGGAAGTTCACACATTTAAAGTAAACAAGAGCAACTGAGTATCAGAGCAAAGAAGGCAGGGTAGTTTAGCTTGGACAATATCACTTACAGAACATTTGCATATGTTATAAAATTGTTGGGGTAACCTACAAAATCTCAATGCTTCCAAGTGAAAACTAGTATTTCAGTCTTTTAACTTAAGGTATTTTTCTTTGAGGACATGTCTAGGAAGTCTATTGTATCCTTCTATGCTCTTAGTATAGTGATTTGCACCAAGTAAGTGTTCAATAAATACTACTGATTAATTAATTCTCAGATGAAGGGGCAGATAGGAAAAAGCAAAAGGAGAAAAATTGCAACTTTATAAAATCTTAAGGCTGGAAAGAATTTTGAGGAGCCATCTAATCCATAATCTCACTTAATTCCAAGAAAGAATTTGGGACAAAATGAATATTTCTTTCTTTTTTGCTATTCAGATTTATCTTTTAAATAATAATAATGATGGCATTTGTTAAGCACTTACTATGTGCAAAGCACTGTTCTAAGCACTGGGGGATACAAGGTGATCACATTGTCCCATGTGGGGCTCACAGTCTTAATCCCCATTTTACAGATGAGATAACTGAGGCTCAGAGAAGTTAAGTGACTTGCCCAAGATCACACAGCAGACATGTGGGGGAGCTGGGATTAGAACCCATGACCTCTGACTCCCAAGCCCATGCTCTTTCCACTGAGCCATGCTGCTTTAAGTAACATGGATGTCACAAGCCCCGGGTTCATACCAACCAGGACCTTCCTGGATCAGGGGAGCCTCAGTGATATGTAGTTGAAGTTAAACTACACTCTGATCACCAAGGTTACTACGGAAAGTTTTTTACTTAGTTTTAACAGCGTCCAAGGGAATGACACAAACATACACTCACTCACTACATCACCCAAGGGCCCAATACCAGTCTGTGGTCAAAGGAGCCCTTTCTGTCAGTGTTTCTTTTTTTTGCTTCCAAGTGTTGCTGCCTTCTGCTGCTGTCAAGTCCCACTGTCTTTCTGCTTCTGGTGCTCTCGATGTGCTTCCTTCTTGCTTCTCTCTGCATCTCAGTATACCTCTGTCTGCATACATCTGCTCCTGGTAGCCCCAGATGTACCCTTTGCATGCCTCAAAGCAACCTCCTTTTATTTGGCTTAGGTGTGGCAGCTGTGCTGTGGTTCTATGTAGCAGTCATCAATTGGTCCAGGCCTGTTACCCTGTAGAACAGGGAGAAAAAGCCAAGCTTCCCTCCAGGCTCTGTCCTCCACAGGCCTACAATCACCTGTCTCCGATAGAGCCTATCAGAGTGGCTTTGCAAAGTCTCTTCCTTGTTGTTCATGGGATCACCAACAGTCACTTACAAGGCAGCTAACTGTGGGCTCACCACAATGGAATGCAGATGCTGCATGTTTAAGACAGCTGAATTTGTGTTTTTTGAGGCTTTAAACAAAATAAGTATGATGTCCTGCCAGTCTAAACCTGAACTTCTCATCTTTCCTCCCAAATTTAGTCTTCTCCCTGACTTTCCTACTTCCATCAATGATGCCATCGCCATTCTTGTTCGCTGAAGACTGCAGCGTCAGTGTCAGATTTAACACCTCCCCATTTTCCTGAATTCATCTTCCTTAATTTTTGGTTGGCCCACATCCCTTCTCGCCTCAAATCCCTCCACTTTCATACTGTGTCTCTCTAATCAAATAATCATCTTCAAGGTCCTTTACCATCTTCACCCTGCCTTACTGGTCTGCACGTTCATCTGTTATTGTCCAACTCTCTGCCTTTGTTCTTTACAAGGCAACCATTTAGCTGTACCAGGTTCTTGACTCTCTCAGCTATTCCTCATCATTCATACAGTTGCTGCCCGTATTATCTTTGTCCAGAAACGCTCTGGGCATATTACTCCCCTCCTCAAAAATCTCCAGTGGCTACCAATCAATCTGCGCATCAGGCAGAAACTCCTCACCCTCAGCTTCAAGGCTCTCCATCACCTCATCCCCTCCTACCTCACCTCCCTTCTCTCCTTCTACAGCCCAGCCCGCACCCTCCGCTCCTCCGCCGCTAATCTCCTAACCGTACCTCATTCTCGCCTGTCCCGCCATCGACCCCCGGCCCACGTCATCCCCCGGGCCTGGAATGCCCTCCCTCTGCCCATCCGCCAAGTTAGCTCTCTTCCTCCCTTCAAGGCCCTGCTGAGAGCTCACCTCCTCCAGGAGGCCTTCCCAGACTGAGCCCCTTCCTTCCTCTCCCCCTCGTCCCCCTCTCCATCCCTCCCATCTTACCTCCTTCCCTTCCCCCCAGCACCTGTATATATGTACATATGTTTGTACATATTTATTACTCTATTTATTTATTTATTTTACTTGTACATATCTATTCTATTTTATTTTGTTAGTATGTTTGGTTTTGTTCTCTGTCTCCCCCTTTTAGACTGTGAGCCCACTGTTGGGTAGGGACTGTCTCCATATGTTGCCAATTTGTACTTCCCAAGCGCTTAGTACAGTGCTCTGCACATAGTAAGCACTTAATAAATACGATTGATTGATTGATTGATTGATACAGTTACCCCAGATTGAACTCCCCACGTCAGGCAAATAGTACTCTGTACTTTCAAATTCCTCTTAACATGTATTCTCTAAAAGTATCCTTAGTCATAACACCCCCAAGACTCACTAGAACATTTTGAACTTAATTACAACTCATAGGTTTATGTGTATTTAATTATTTATTTTGGCCATTCTAATTCTAAACAGTTGGATGTGTGATGATGTTGGTGTGATGTGTGTGTACTCGAGTAGAGTATCAGCTCCTTCTAGGCTCAAAACATGTCACTTTTCATTCTATATTTTCTAAGCAGAGCATTACACAAAATAGATGCTCAATAAATCCTGCTCTTCCTCCTCCTCCTTCTCCTTATTAAGATGTAGTGCCTATTTCAGAGATTTGGTGAGCTGGGATGCAGGGGTAGGTTTAAGGAGCTATAAGAGACTAATTATGAGCAGGAAGGGGATTGTGGGAGCTCTTCCCCAGGGGAAATATTATATTTCAATATGTTAGATAGCTTCTTATTAGCCTAAAATAGTTAATCCTCTTCCTAAAGTACTTACCTTTAACCCCTAGGTTCTGCCACCCAGCAAGTTGCCTGCTACTGTTCTTCATTTCCAAGCATATTCCTTGCAGTCTGCAGTACACTGATAGTAAATGAATTTTTAATATTGCTGTTTTCAATACTGATGAGATAAATAACTTGGTTGATAGGACAATTACATGTTTTTTCCTGCATTTTTATTTGAACGACATTCAATTAAGGAAAAAAAGAAAACTGGAAAAAGCCTTTATTAGAAATATGGTCAATCATATCTAAGTAACTTTATTGGTTTATCTGATTTTTTTAAATGCCAAATTAGGCAATTTAGTTGCAACGCCTTTGCATGAAAATCTGCAAGGAAATATAAATAAAAATCCATAATGGAAAAAAATCTCATCTAGGTACCATTACATACATAGTTTGAAAATAGTAGGAGGAAACTAAAATGCTAGTAAAATTAAAATGATTTTTTTTACATTAAACTGCATATGCTAGGTATTATTTCATTCTGGGATTATTACAAAGTATTAAAATGAATGCTTGGTATTATGTATCAGCAGAACTGCCACAGTGGTGGCCTCCCCTCATATCCTCACTTTTATTTTCCCATCTGACACTTCAGCATTGCCTTGTCACCTAAGTAATCATACTCAATCTTTGCACTTATGTACATATTGGTAGTACTTCCTTTTATCTGTAAACTTTAAAGGGCCTTGCCCAAGGGAAAGAATGATTGAAAGACAGCCACCATTTATGTAGAGGAAGGGGTTCCAGGCAGAAGGAAGGGTATGAACAAGAGATCAGCATCAAAGAGGTAATAAAGAGGCATCATAAGGATACTGTTCTGAGCTGCAAGTCTGGCCCTTAGTTACCTCTTTAACAAAACCCGTGTAATATAGTAGGCCAGTGCTATTAGTTTATAATAGACATTGAACTCACAGAAACTGGATCAAAACCCCTTATTTTACAGAACTGTGTCTGGACAAATAGTGAGAGAAGAACGTCTCCACTGAGTTTTCAAAGACAGTTCCACAATGGATTGGCACATTTTGCACTTCAGCAAGTTAATCAAGCAAAATCCTTTAGGATTGTCTGATAAATTAGCAATTATAGTAGCTCCTGATCAATGGTCTTCATACTTTAAATTACAAGGTTGCCTGGTCTTCCAATCAGGGGGCAGTGCCTTGGAAAAGGGAAGTGGGCTTATTTGTAAAGCTTCAGGAAGGGACTCAGGCCAACCACAGGTGCAAAGATCAGGGGATCCTCCAATCCAGATGGGCTTTTATGCTGGGAAGTGGACTGCCCAGTGGGAACACATGCAGGGTTTCTCTGGAGCAGACCAAGAAAACTCTGTATTTGGGAGAAGCCGGGCACTGGGAGTCGACTGTCCACTGGGGACACACACATATGTTTAAAAGTAAATAAAAAACAAACACCTTGGTGTAGGTGCTTCTAATCCTGCTGGCACCCCTTCCTCACTCCCACCCCCTTTTCTGTTCCTTCTATGGCTCTGCAGTCTGATCAATCAATCAATCAATCAATCATATTTATTGAGTGCTTACTGTGTGCAGAGCAATGTACTAAGTGCTTGGGAAGTACAAGTTGGCAACATATAGAGTAAGTCCCTACCCAACAGTGGGCTCACAGTCTAGAAGGGGGAGACAGAGAAAAAAACAAAACAAAACATATTAACAAAATAAAATAAATAGAATAGATATGTACAAGTAAAATAAATAAATAAATAGAGTAATAAATATGTACAAACATATATACATATATACAGGTGCTGTGGGGAAGGGAAGGAGGTAAGACGAGGGGAATGGAGAGGGGGAGGAGGGGGAGAGGAAGGAGGGGGCTCCGTCTGGGAAGGCCTCCTGGAGGAGGTGAGCCCTCAGTAGGGCCTTGAAGGGAGGAAGAGAGCTAGCTTGGCGGATGGGCACAGGGAGGGCATTCCAGGCCAGGGGATGACGTGGGCCGGGGGTCGATGGTGGGACAGGCGAGAACGAGGCACAGTGAGGAGATTAGTTGTAGAGGAGCGGAGGGTTTGGGCTGGGCTGTAGAAGGAGAGAAGGGAGGTGAGGTAGGAGGGGGAGAGGTGATGGAGAGCCTTGAAGCTGAGGGTGAGGAGTTTCTGCCTGATGCACAGATTGATTGGTAGCCACTGGAGATTTTTGAGGAGGGGAGTAATATGCCCAGAGCGTTTCTGGACAAAGACAATCTGGGCAATGGCGTGAAGTATGGATTGAAGTGGGGAGAGACATGAGGATGGGAGATCAGAGAGGAGGCTGATGCAGTAGTCCAGACGGGATAGGATGAGAGCTTGAACATCTGATGAACCGGGAAGGGTGTGGGCAGACAGTTCCCATCCAACTCACAGTGGGAACCAATTAGAGTCTGAGGCTCAAGTTGCAGGAATTAAGCAGGGGAGATGGTTTATAAGCATGCCATAAATTAACCCCTTCAAACTGAGTGAAGGAAGATCAGATGAGGTGCCTAAGGATAGCTATAATTCAATCAGAGGAAGTCTGGCCTCATACCATGTACTCCTCTAAAAGATCAGAGTTTATTCTTTGATAACTGATGATTACCATGGTAACCTTATGTCAAAAAGATTTTCAAAAGAAGTAAAGGAACCCTTGTACTGTTAATTCTAAACACTCCAAAACACATATAAAACAAACATTTGGAACATTTAATATTCTCACAATCATTTCCACTCCTAAGTTAATTGAATTTTAAAAAAAAATCAGATTTGTTAAATCATATGCTAAGTAAAGCACTTATCCTCTCCCACCTTGATCACTGCTTAAGCCTTCTTTCTGATATCCCTGCCTTCTGTTTCCTCCCACTCCAGCTATTACTTCACTTTGTTGCCTGGATCCTTTTTCAAAAAAAAAAACAAAAACCCAAAACAACAAAAAACATTCAGTCCACAGTCTCTCAAGGTTGCATCAAACAGAAACCCTTTACCATCGGCTTTAAAGAAATCAATCAGCTCTCCCTCTCCTACCTTAACATTGATTTCCTATTACAACCCAAAGTACACACTTCATGTATCAGTGGTCAGTGGTATTTGTTGAGTGCTTACTGAATGCAGAACACTGTACCAGGTGCTTGGAAGACTACATTTTAACAGAGTTGGTAGACACATTTCCTGCCTACAAAGAGTTTACAGTATTGGGGGGGCGGGGTGGACAGACATTAATATAAATGCATAAATTACAGATATATATATGTGATGTGTGCTGTGGGTGGGTTGAATATCATGTGCTTAAAGGGTATAAATCCAAGTGCCAATTAGTCCAGCAGTAAAAGCAGATTTTCTTTATCTAAAAATGATATCTTTAAAAAATAAAAAAAAATCATTTTTCCTAAACTGCATGTTTCAACCAAAGGTGCTAATATATTTCTATTCAAAGAAACATTGAGATATAAATCACAACACTAAGGATAGCCTGTCATTGAGATGTTCTTATTCGGGGTTCTGTTTTTCAGTATTTTAGCTACATTATTCCTGAGTAATATAAGAGATGACACTTCACTCCTGAATAAAAAGACCTTTTTAATCAGTAAATTATGATGGAAATTTACATTTGATTTCATTTATGTACTAACCTTAACAATAATTCAGAGTTCTTTTGAGCATTTTTTAATACATAATCATTCAGTGTTTAGTAGTAGTAGTAAAAGTATGATTTCTTTCATTGCTATTGAGTACAACACATCTAAGCACCCGGGAATGTCAAAAGAAGCAAGAGACTTGTTTCCTATCCACAATATCTGTTTCCTATAATTGGGAAGGCAGACATCAGATTGAAGGATGGATTGTACAATTGATGGTATATTATATACACATATAATGTACATATGGAGATATAAAATATATATATATATATATATATATCAATTAACATATAATCAGAGGAAGGTCAAAAGTTAATACATAAGTGTTAGAGGTGGTTGCTAGAATTTGAGATATTGGAATTAGACAAGTGTAGTAGGAGGACGTGGGATTTTAGAAGGGAATAGAATACTGGAAGAGCTGCAGTCTGATTTGGGGGTTTTTTTTTGGTATTTTAGCATTTTTGTGGGGATTGGGAGGGTTCCTGCAAACCAGGGAAATAAATACTATTGATTATTGGATTGACTGAAACAGTGTGAGCAAGTGGATTAATCAATCAATCAACCGTATTTATTGAGCGCTTACTGTGTGCAGAGCACTGTACTAAGTGCTTGGGAAGTACAAGTTGGCAATATATAGTTGGCAAAATAGTACATATATAAACGGTCCCTACCCAACAGTGGGCTCACAGTCTAGAAGGGGGAGACAGAGAACAAAACAAAACATATTAACAAAAATAAAATAAATAGAATAGATATGTACAAGTAAAATAAATAAAGAAATAGAGTAATAAATATGTACAAACACATATACATATATACAGGTGCTGTGGGGAAGGGAAGGAGGTAAGGTGGGGGAGATGGAGAGGGGGAAGAGGGGGAGAGGAAGGAGGGGGCTCAGTCTGGGAAGGCCTCCTGGAGGAGGTGAGCTCTCAGTAGGGCCTTGAAGGGTGGAAGAGAGCTAGCTTGGTGGATAGGCAGAGGGAGGGCATTCTAGGACGGGGGATGATGTGGGCCGGGGGTCGACGGCAGGACAGGCGAGAACGAGGCACGGTGAGGAGATTAGCGGCAGAGGAGTGGAGGGTGCGGGCTGGGCTGCAGAAAGAGAGAAGGGAGGTGAGGTAGGAGGGGGCCAGGTGATGGAGAGCCTTGAAGCCGAGGGTGAGGAGTTTCTGCCTGATGCGTAGGTTGATTGGTAGCCACTTGAGATTTTTGAGGAGGGGAGTAACATGCTCAGAGCGTTTCTGGACAAAGTCAATCCGGGCAGCAGCGTGAAGTATGGATTGAAGTGGGGAGAGGCAAGAGGATGGGAGATCGGAGAGGAGGCTGATACAGTAGTCCAGAAGGAATAGGATGAGAGCTTGAACAAGCAGGGTAGCTGTTTGGATGGAGAGGAAAGGGCGGGTCTTGGCAATGTTGAGAATGGAAGGTTTTGGTGACGGCTTGGATGTGAGGGGTGAAGGAGAGAGCGGATTTGAGTATGACACCAAGGTTGTGGGCTTGTGAGACAGGAAGCATGGTAGTGCTGTCAACAGTGATGGGAAAGTCAGGGAGAGGGCAGGGTTTGGGAGGGAAGACAAGGAGTTCAGTCTTGGACATGTTGAGTTTTAGGTGGCGGGCAGACATCCAGATGGAGATGTACTGAAGGCAAGAGGAGATGCAAGCCTGGAGGGAGGGGGAGAGAGCAGGGGAAGAGAGGTAGATTTGGGTGTCATCAGCGTAGAGATGATAGTTGAAGTCATGGGAGCGAATGAGGTCACCAAGGGAGTGAGTGTAGATCGAGAACAGAAGGGGACCAAGAACTGAACCTTGGGGAACCCCCACAGTAAGAGGATGGGAGGGGGAGGAGGAGCCTGCAAAAGAGACTGAGAATGAACGACCAGAGAGATAGGAGGAGAAACAGGAGAGGACAGAGTCTGTGAAGCCAAGGTTGGATAGCGTGTTGAGGAGAAGGGGGTGGTCCACAGCTGAGAGGTCGAGGATGATTAGGACAGAGTATGAGCCGTTGGATTTGGCAAGCAGGAGGTCATTGATAACCTTTGAGAGGGCAGTTTCCGTGGAATGTAGGGGATGGAAGCCAGACTGGAGGGGGTCTAGGAGAGAGTTGGTGTTGAGGAATTCGAGGCAGTGCGTGTAGACGACTCGTTCAAGGAGTTTGGAAAGGAATGGTAGGAGGGAGATGGGGCGATAACTAGAAGGTGAGGTGGGGTCAAGAGAGGGTATTTTTAGGATGGGAGAGACATGGGCATGTTGGAAGACCGAGGGGAAGGAACCAGTGGAGAGTGAGCGGTTGAAGATGGAAGTTAAGGAGGGGAGAAGGGACGGAGCGAGAGATTTCATGAGATGAGAGGGAATGGTGTCAGAAGCACAGGTGGCCAGAGTAGCACCTGAGACGGGGGAGGAGAGCTCCTCTGAGGATACTGCTGGGAAGGATGGGAGAGTAGCGGAGAGTGTTGAGAGCCGGGTGGTTGGAGAAAGTTGGGGGGGAGTGACTTTGGGGAGGTCAGACCTGATGGATTTAATTTTAGAGAGTCAGGAGCAATGAGAAACCTCCTCACTGCATCTCAATTTCGACTGTCTCATCATTGACTCCTACCTACATCCTGCCTCTGGCCTGGAATGCCCTCCCTCTTCTGATTATCGCTCTCCCCATCTAAGCCTTATCGAAATCATATCTCTTACTAGAGGCCTTCCCCAACTAAGCAATCATTTCTCCTACTCCCTAACCCTTCCCTGTCATAGTCACTTGGATCTGTACAATTTAGTTGGTATTCATCACCTGCTCAGTCCCACAGCACTTACATAAATATATGTAGTTTATTTTAATATCTCCTCCTCTATATTGTAAGCTTCTCCTTAATAATAATTAATTGTATTCACTGAGCACTTACTGTGTGCAAAGCAATGTACTAAGCCTTGGGGGCTGAAAAAGTATCTTACCAACTCTGTTGTAATGTACTCTCCCAAGTGCTTCGTACAGCATTCTACATTCAGTAAGCACCCAGTAAATACCACTGTTCAATTAATTAATTGATTGATAGCTTGTTCTATCAATCAATCAATAATATTTATTGAACACATACTGTGTGCAGAGCAAAGTACTAAGCACTTGAAAGCATACAACACAACAATATAACATGCACATTCCCTGGCCACTGATAGAAAATAACAAGCTATTTTCAATACTGCAGGTGATGATGATTATAGATCAATGGATTTTCAGACTTTTCTTTTTGGCACAAATATGAAAAGCAGACTACGCACTACAGTAATCTGTATTCTGGAAAATAGTACAGTTTTCCTTGAAAAAAAACCCTACTACTTTGTCTTCTGTAACAACCACACTTCGATGCAGGAAAAACATTATTTTGTATGCTATAACATAGAGATTTGTAATGCTATAGGTAAATTTTTATTATCATTCTCCCTGTGGTATAATACTTACATATATTCTAGTTATATTCATTGTTATAATGACATTGATTTTAAGTCAACTGAAAGCAATCATAAGGGATTGCAGGTTTTTGTACCAGTACTCCATTCTTTAACATTAAAAAATCATTACTGAATTTCCAACTTTTCCTGGTTCTGTAATATTATTCTCTGTTGATTGCCTGCCTGAATTGAAATTTGAAACTGTCACCCTCAAACCTGTAAAAATGATTCAACTGCACTTATAAGGGAAGTGAAATTAAATATTCATTCAAGAACTGCATTTCTAGTTCAGATGGTCTGCCTTTCCTTAGGGCAAAATACATTTAATTTGCAAACATATTTTTTCCTTTTTAAATATATATGCCCAAAATACAAAGTATCTATTAAGTTTACGAATAGCAAGAGAACAGTTTGTTCTATATTTTACATTCGGGATAGCTATTTTTGGATTAATACCTGCCAATTGCTTCTCTATGACATGAATACTTTTTTTAACTTTGATCTGATTTTAAAGTGCCTTTGAATCAGTGGGAACATTGCAACTGGTGAACCTAATCATTATGCCTGAAGGTTTGAAACACCCAATTCCTAGAATTCAATATCCCATGCTGGAGGATGAAGGGAGAAGACTCCCACTTAGTAGTAATTTAGTAAACATGATTCTTGATCCCATTGGATGCATAAGACAAAATGATTTGACCACAGATATTTTCCCTTTCATATGATTTATCTAAATGGTGTTAAAAGGATGCAAACCTCTCAACCAGTAGCCAATCAGAATACCTTCGCCTCTAGACCGTAAGCTCGTTATAGGCAGGGAACATGCCTGCTAATTCTGTTGTACTATATTCTCACAAGTGCTTAGTACAGCACTCATCACATAGTAAGTGCTCAATAAATAACACTGACTGAATGATTGAAATCTCTTTTAAAAATGGAGCTATACTGGTTCAAATAAATATTAATAAATATTAATCAACATTAATCAATTTCACCACCCCTACTCCTTTGACTGCTTTGTTAGTCAATGTACATGGTGGGGGAATGAGAGAGGAAAAGAGAGGAAGTGCTAAAACGCATGCTGAAATCAATTAATCAATGAATCAACCATATTTATTGAGCACATACTGTGTTCAGAGCACTGTATTAAGTGCTTGGGAGAGTGCAACATAACAGAGTTGGTAGACATGTTCCCTGCCCACAATGAGCTTACAATTTAGAGAGGGAGACAGACATTAATATAAATTACAGATATTTACGTAAGTGCTGTGGGGCTGAGGGAGGGGTGCAAATCCAAGTGCAAGGGTAACACAGAAGGGAGAAGAAGAAATAGGGATCTAGTCAGGGAAAAGTACTTGGAAAAGATGCACCTTGAATAAGGGTTTGAAGGTGGGGAGAGTGATCATCTGTCAGATAAAGAGGGAGGGTATTCTAGTACAGAGTCAGAATGTGTGCAAGAGGTCAATGGAGAGATAGATGATACACTGAGGTGTGGTGAGTAGGTTGGTATTAGAGAATTGAAGTGTGTGGGATGGATTTTAGTAGGAAATCAGTCAAGCAAGGGTGAGGGAGCAAGGTGATTGAGTGCTTTGAGGCTGATGATATGGAGTTTCTGTTTCATGTGGAGGTGATTAGGCAACTACTGGAAGTTTCTGAGGAATGGGAAAACATGGACTGAATACTTTTGTAGAAAAATAATTGAGGCAGCAAAGTGACGTATGGACTGGAGTGGGGAGAAACAGAAGGCATTCATTCATTCAGTTGTATTTATTGAGTGCTTACTGTGTGCAGATCACTATACAAATTGTTTGGGAGAGTACAAAGTAACAATAAGCAGACAAATTCCCTGCCCACAACAAGGCAGGGAGGTCTGCAAGGAGGCTGATGCAGTGATCAAGGCCGTATAGGATAAGTGTTTCGATTAACATGGCAGCAGTTTGGATGGAGAGGAAAAGGTGGCTTTTAGTGATGCTTTGAAGGTTGAATCCAAAGGATTTGGTGACAGATTAAATACGTGAGTTGAATGAGAAAGATGAGTTGAGGATAACACTAGGGTTATGGGCTTATGATACAGGGAGGATGGTGGTGCTGTCTACAATGATGGGAAAGTCAGGGAGAGAATAGGGTTTTGTGGAAAGAAAGGGAGTTCTGTTCTGGACATGTGAAGTTTGATGTGTCAGTGTGACATCCAATTAGAGATGATAGGAGGATTAACTGGGTTTAGCTTTATGCTGATGTGACCCAAGCATGAATCCAGTGAAACCCAGCAAGATTTTAATCTGACAGGAGAAAAAAGAAAACAGTTTTCAAAGTAAGGGTGAAAGGGACACTTTGATTATTCATACTCTGAAACAAAAGGCCTTCAGCGCATCAGAAGATTATTATAATTATGACTATAAGACAACAAACCAATGTGGGTAATACCTTTAGAGAATGAGAAATTTCCTATTGTTTCAGTAGTATTAATATTAGTACTGCCCACTAATAACAATAATACCACTACTTAGTGCATGACTCCTGGGATTTATAATTTTTTAAAAAAGTGACACTTGCTCTTACCACAAGGAGTTTACCCTCTAGAGAGAGTCACACAGAAATATTTACACCTAGAGTAGTCAAAAACTATCTGAATGTGTAATGCAACATACTTATAGATAAAAGTGCTGAAGATGGGTCCAATAAGTTTGTCAGTGCTAGAGTTGGCTGGTGTATGCTGGGATTTTAGGTGAGATTTTGAGAAGGGCATGAGCTAAGGATAGGAGGCAAGGAGAGAACAAAGAACGGCTAGAAGGTTGGTATAGACAAATGAAGAGATGGTTGATAGCAGGTTTCAATCAATCGATTATATTTGTTGAGTGCTTATTGGTGCAGAACACTGTACAAAGTGGGAGAATACAACAGAGCTGGTAGACACCTTCCCTACCCACACAGAGTTGAGTCTATAGAGACACATGGTCAATCAATCATACTTCTTGTGTATTCAATTTGTGCAAAGCACAATAAGCCAAGCACTGTAATAAGAACTTGGGAGAGTACAAATACAACAGATTTCCTTGCCTAAATGGGCGTACAATTTAATATAAATAAATAATTCATAGATATGTATATAAATACTGTGGCAGTAAGGGTGGAGTAAATACAAGCAGAGAAGCAGCGTGGCTCAGTGTAAAGAGCACGGGCTTGGGAGTCAGAGGTCATGGGTTCGAATCCTGGCTCTGCCATTTGTCAGCTATGTGGCTTTGGGCAAGTCACTTCACTTCTCTGGGCCTCAGTTACCTCATCTGTAAAATGGGGATTAAGACTGTGAGCCCCACGTGGGACAACCTGATCACCTTGAATCTCCCCAGTGCTTAGAACAGTGCTTGGCACATAGTTAGCTCTTAACAAATGCCATCATCATCATTATTATTATTATTACAAGTGCTTAAAGAGTACAAATCCAAGTGCTGCAGAAATGGAAAGCAAATAGGGGAAATGAAGGATTAGTTAAGAAACGTCTCTTGCAATCAATCAAAATATCAGTATTTAACACTTACTGTGTGCAGAGCACTGTACTAAGTGTGTGGGAGAGTATAATACAATAGAATCGGTAGGCATGATATATAAGGATCTGTCCTAAATGCTGTGAGCCTGGGGCTGGGGTGAAGGTGGAGAGAGTTTTTGTTTCTGGATATGAGGGGGGAAGGGAGTTCCAGACCAACAAGAAAATGTGAGCAGGGAGCTGATGGTGGCATAAATGAGATTGTGATACAGAGAGTAGGTTGGCACTAAAGGAGCGAAGTGTGCAGTCTAAGTTGAAGTAGGAAATCAGTGAAGTTAGGTAGGAGAGAAAGGCTGACTGAGTGCCTTAAAGTAGATGGTAAGGAATTTCTGTTTGATATGGAGGTAGATGGGCAACCACTGGAGATTCTTGAGGAGTAGGGCGACATGGACTGAATTTTTTTTTAGGAAAATGATGTGAGCAGTGAAGTGCAAGAAGCACTGGAGTCCACCGAATTGGATATTAGGATTGAACGAAAGAGAGGAGTAGATGATAAAACCAAAGTTATGGACTTGTGGAAGCACAATGGTTAAAGCCCTGCATTTGTCCCCTTTTTCTCTGACCTTTCCTCTCCAAGCTGTTTCAGCCCTAGGTCTGTTTGACCATTCTGGGTGTGCCTGATAACCTGGTTTACCCAAGCCAAGCCTAGTTGTTTGATTGACTCAAATAGTGTGGTTATTTGACTTAAATCGAGTATCCAAGCTCAATCTGAGCCAAGCACATTACAATTTATCCTAAACATGATGAAACTACCCCCCTGAACTAATCAAGACCACTGGCCTTGCTTCTCATTCATTCATTCATTCATTCATTCAATCATATTTATTGAGCGCTTACTGTGTGCAGAGCACTGTACTAAGCGCTTGGGAAGTACAAGTTGGCAACATATAGAGACAGTCCCTACCCAACAGTGGGCTCACAGTCTAGAAGGGGGAGACAGAACAAAACAATACATATTAACAAAATAAAATAAATGGAATAAATATGTACAAATAAAATAAATAGAGTAATAAATATGTACAAACATATATACATATATACAGGTGCTCTGGGGAGTGGAAGGAGGTAAGGCGGAGGGGATGGGGAGGGGGAGGAGGGGGAGAGGAAGGAGGGGGCTCAGTCTGGGAAGGCCTCCTGGAGGACGTGATCTCTCAGTAGGGCTTAGAAGGGCTTTCTCAGTAGTATCATCACCTAGAACGAAGCAGGTCTGGAGTTGAATGGAAAGTACCTGAGGGGCTTATTACTTTCTATACTAAAGTAATTCTCTTATACTGCATTCTTCTGAAAATTATGAATGCTGTACCAATGGCATATAAATAAATTCTGTATTGCTTGAATTTGAGCTGGCCTTGATTAGTAGAGGAATCTCTGCCACTCAATTGCCTTTCCCTAGAAGTGCTAGAAGAAGCTCTAGTAGTAATAAACTTGTCTCTGACATAACCTTTTAAACACAATGCAGAGTCTTTGAGGTTTTTGTTCCACAGATTTTATGCTTGTTTTGAGAAGGGAATGTGTCTCAGATTGTTATGTAGTACTCTCCCAAGTGCTTAGTACAGTGTTCTGGACACAGTAAGTGCTCAAAAAATACAATTGATTGATTGATAGGGTGATAAGTAATAGGAAAGTCTGGAAGAGGGCATGGTTTAGGTGGAAAGATGAGGAATTCTATTTTGGACATTGTGAGTTGATGTATAACTGGGATATTGAAGTAGAGATAAACTGAAGGAGAAAATACAAGACTGCAGAAAAAGACTGTGGTCGGGGTTAGAGAGAGAGATATTAAGGAATAATTCACATATAGATGGTAGTTGAAGCTTTGGAAGCTTAATTCTCCAAAGGAGTCTGATAGAGATTTGATTTACATTAGACATTTGTTGGATTACCAAGTTGCC
The DNA here is from genome assembly GCF_015852505.1 of Tachyglossus aculeatus. NCBI lineage: Eukaryota > Metazoa > Chordata > Mammalia > Monotremata > Tachyglossidae > Tachyglossus > Tachyglossus aculeatus. The sequence goes on from NC_052067.1 coordinate 119,549,101, forward strand.
TTGGGGGACCATTAATTTTACCAAACCCAAGGTGAAGGAGTGAAACTCTGGTCCAACATGGTGACAACTCCACGCTACTCCCAGTCATATAATGTAATCCTGTGACAGCTTAAATGACTACTCTCCTTGTGTGGACCCATTGGGCCGGGTAATGGCAGCAGCACTCCTCAGTCTGAAGTGGGTCACCCCTGCTTGGGACTGCTGCTGGCCTGAGAAATTTTTTGTTGTTGTTGATATTGATGTTTTAAATGAAAACAAAACAATTTTTAATTTTTTTAAATAAAAAGAAAATGTAATGAAGCTTCATAGCCTCAGGGCACAGGGCTCCCTGGTGTGGGTTTGCTTCTCCTCCAACCTCTTCTGGTCCCAGAGGATACATTTTTTTATAATTTTTTATGAGAAACAAATGTGAGGCGTGGTTCCTCATGTCATCTCCTCCTCCCAGCCCATGTGCTGACAGACCTCAAGACCTCAAGCAGCACAAATCCTACCAAGGTCTCCAAACCCTGATGGGGAAGCACAGCCCTGGGTCCTTTCTGAGTGCAGCACTGATGGCAGGGTAGCAGTAATGGCAGCTCTCTTTGGCTGCTGTGGGGATCGGCCTGGAAAATGAGCCAGGAAAGTTGAGGGAACATGTTTTCCTGCTTACCTACTGCACCCACTGCTCTGATGCCACTGCTCTACTGAAGGGACAGTAGAACAAAATACAAGTTTCTGCTTCACCTGTTGTGGCCACCATTCCAAAACCCAGGAAAATAAACCAGGATGGAGGAGAAGACTGTGCTCCCATGGTCACCTTGGATTCCTTCCAGCTGAGCTTCACAGAAAGTCCTTCTTACCAGCATTGCCCCCTTATCAGAAGGTCCAGTGACTCTGTAGTTGAACTAAGAAAGAGTAATCTAGGAAAATTATTAACTGCTTTATGGGATCATCTTGAAGAATTTCACCTGATTAACATTTTGTAGTGCAAAATCCAACAAATTATTGAGGAACCCTCCAAGGGAGTAAATGTAGGTGTAGAATAGAAAAGAACCAAGAACTGAGCACAGTTAGAGGGTGGGAGGCAGAGGTGAAGCAGGAAAAAGAGTCTGAGAAGGAGCAGTCAGAGAAATAGAGGAGAACTTGGGAGGGCACCGTTGGTGAAGTTCTCCGGGTGTTTATTAATTGGAAAACAAAGCTAAAAAGAAAACAAAATTAAAGACCTATTCCCTCATACTACAACAGAATGAAACTGTCTCCTAGCCTGAACGAGCAGGTATAGCTTTGTGGTAGAATTTCCAGGATTGCAGCACTTGGCACAGGCAACTTTAAAAAAAAAATGTGTTCATGCTATGTAGTAGTCAGTCCAGGTCAGGATAGACCCTGACAATGCCGTCTATTAGTAGTGCTATTTCAGAGTCAGGGAAGGGAGGTAACATGCAGCTTAATTGCTGTAGGAAACAAGTACTGATATGCCATTTGGGTAAGATTATTGATTTCTGGTAACAATGCATACTAGTTGAAAAGTGTGATGATTTTATTTTCTTTAACATTTATCTCATGGTTCAGGATTTACCTTATAACATCTCTGACTTTTCTTTCTATAACTCATCATACATCTATCATTCACATATCAATTTAACCTTTCTACAGCCTTCTCATGTTCCTTTCCTTTTTCTCAACAAGCCTAGCTAATGACCTCTTAGGCATCTCTTGATTATACATTTTTCCAAATCTTAGAAGCCAATCAGTATTTTCAGCCTAATCAACTTTCTAAAATGTCTTAAATATGCTCACAAAACATTTCGTGAGTTTTGTGAGTTTTTTATGGCCTTCAAGCTTCACTGATCTACCCCTCAGCTAGGTCTCATCAGAATTCCTGAAGAATAATTCCTGGTTCACTATTCTTGCACCATTTGTGATTTTCCAAACAATATTCATATAATAATAATGCTATCTTAACCTTTAGCTTTCAAGTTTCGGGTCTGATTTTCAGGGGTTTTTTACTCAATTCTCAATCATCTTGGCTGCCTTTCTCTGTATCCATTATGTCCTTCCTTCTCAATCAAAACTTTCCTTTACCTGAATCCAAAAGGAAGAAATTGACATTCTGAAGGGCAAAAAGATAAAATACTCTCTGAGTCACATTCTCCTGGCTTCTGTTAAAGCCTAGTCTTAATGGCCATGTGCTCTTTATGCTCTATCTATATTGGGAGTCTGATTTAAAATATGTTTTCTGTTGACTCTTGGATAGTTTGGCAAAACTTTGTCATAAATTGGGAAGGTCAGCATCGTGTCTCCTTTTTATCCCTCAGTGATTAGTTTGCACTATTCTTGGCCCAGTCCACTAATTGATTATATGCTGTTAGTTTCACAAACACATAAATTCTAGCAGAAAGAAACATTCTATTGTCAAGTCAGCATAACAGGTATTTTAGTGTACATAATAAAATAGAGATATACTGAGCAAGCAATTAGGCACTCTCTTATGCTGGTGTTAGCTGTCTCTAGTATTTTTTTTAATGACAATTTATGGATTGTCTAAAATGTCTAGGGTGGCTTACTTCCATAGTTCAAAATAAGGTTGTATGGATTCTGAAATGCATACTAAAGTCCTAAACTTTCTGTTAAAACCTATGTAATACAATATTAGAAAAAAATCTAAATTTATTATTGTTCCATTGTTTTCAAATAACCTTTTTGTTACTTTTACCACCTTTCCTGAAATGTGTTCTCCAATAGCTTTCTGATGTCCTTGTCCCATTACTAAGACAAAAGAAGAATAAAACTACAGGCACATCAATCAAAAGCAACACAGTCAGCACCAAGTCTAATAATGAAAACTATGATTTCATAAATCATCTGCTATAGGTTGAGGTCATCTTCAAAAACGTCATATCAAGTACATCTGAATATTCTCACAGCCTCTTCTTATATTGTAATGGAAACAATGGAATGGTTGTCACGTACAGATGGTGTGACCTTTCTTTAACCTTAAAATTATGCTGAGATTTCAAAGCCGTGCTATGTCTTTGAAAAGAGATTTTAAGTGTTTTTTGTCTGTTTGTTTCAAAAGGCCTCAGAATAACTTTCTTTCACAGTATAGTAGCATACATTTCTAATCAGGTGTGGGTTAATTTACTCAAATGGTAATTTGTTTAAAAGGACTCTGGCTCCATGAGCTACTTTCTGAGAGTGAATGAGTACTAACCAAGAAACATCACTGCCAGAGTATCCTTTGCTATATCAATTGATTAATTAAATCATTGACATTTTTGTAAACAAATTTAGCCAATTATCTTTACTTACTTTGAAACCAACAACTTTCTGGCACTAAAGCTTAATTCAGTTAATAGCATTCTCATGTCCAGCGCTAATCAGACAATATCAGTACAAAACCAGGTTAAAGGTACATGCTTCAGCTACTTTTATGTCATATAATTACATGATGAAAACACATGGATCTGAATGTTTGTTATGGTAGCAGGAAAAACTGAGCATCCCCAGTCCCCACTCCCACCACAGTCAGGAACATAGGCTAGCCAAACTTCCTCTACTTCTCCTACATTTTCATAGAAGCTTAGAAGCTTAGCCTGCTTTGAAGTAAATGTTAAGCTCTTTCGCAGATCGGGTCAACTAATTCTATTGAACTCTCTGGAATGATTAATATAGAGCCCTGTTCATAGAAAACATTCAGTAAATGCTATTCAATTCAAATAACTGTGTGACTTTGGACAAGTCACTTAACTTCTCTGGGCCTCAGTTACCTCATCTGTAAAATGGGGATTAAGTGTGTGAGCTCCACGTGGGACAACTTGATTACCCTGTATCTACCCCAGCGCTCAAAACAGTGCTTTGCACATAGTAAGCACTTAATAAATGCCATTATTATTATTATTATAAAATCAATGGATACTGAATTATGAATACTGACAGTGTCACCAACACCAAGCCCTCTCTAAGAGCTTTAAGGGTAACACTGTGATGTTGGCTCTTCTTGGTAATCAATCAATCAGTAATATTTATTGAGTGCTTACTGTGTCCAGAATACAGTACTATCTGGGAAAATACAATACAAAAGACTAGTAGAGATTCCACGACATTTTTCTAGATTTTGTTCTTCTATATGGTAATGAATGAAGCAGTGATCTTTCCAGACAAACACATTAAGCAGGAGTTTACAGAGTGGTCCTACCTACACTCTGCAAAGTGTAAATTACAGAGTAATTTCTGAGTAAAGAGGTGGTGCTGGGGAATGGGGAGGTGGCACCTTATGCTGAAAGTCATGTGATATAATCCAGACCATCTCAGCTCTCAGGTCGAGCAAGGTCTCATCACTCTGCCTTTCATAGCAGTCCTGCCTGCAGCCAGCAACATGCAGGCTGCTGTTTGGGATATGGGTTGGGTTCAGAGGAAGAGCGTCACTCCAGAGATAAGATGGAGGTGGATAACGGGGGCTTTGGGTGGGCAGGCAGACGAAAAGAGAAGAAAAGTAGTTTTTTTTTTTTTTTCCGGATATCTTTGTACATAGTAAGTGCTTAATAAATGCCATCATTATACTATTTTTATAAAGGTCTTTTGACTTGGCCCTACCAGGGCAACATGGAGGTTGTGATTGTTTGTGAGAAAACTGGCAAATACTCAAAGTATGCCCTTCTCCGATTTTCAGTTATTTGGGAATTAATTAGTAGAAAACCCTCTGCTTTGGAGTCTGTCTTTCATCTTTCTCTGAAGCATGAGCTACTCAAACATCAGTTTGTGCTGAATATTGTCCTAGGAGCTGGAGAAGATGGTAACAAAATTTAACATTCTATTGAAACAATGTTAAATTAAGTGGCCTTTTTTTTCAAGCTCTGTTCATTATTTTGACCATCTACTCTTGCTTGACCCTGATTTGTCTTTTAATTCTCTTCTCCGTTTGCTGGCCCCACCTCCATGACTGCTCCAGTACTGTCGGGATTGCCAAGGTCAGGCATCTGAGGGACACATGTGGGTTGCTTCATGACTGGGGAATGGGGACTGGATGGGGGGAGTGGGGAAAGTGGCTCCATGTAGGATAAATGTCAACACTTTCACCTTGAGATTGCTAGGCTTGATAGGGTGCCCAGACAACCTAGAAATCAACCTAGAGATTACATGCAAATTGTCACGGAAATCCCACCCCTGCCTTAGCACTTTAGTAGACACATTCCATGCCCACAATGAACTTACAATCATTTAAAAGGCACCATCTAACTTTTCCCCTTCTTATCATTCCTTTGAGCCATGCATTATCAATTTCTTATTATAGAATTTATCACCTCTTTTGGAATTTGTGGATAGTTTTTAGCCTGCATAAACCTCTGTTTTAAACTGAATATGCTTAACACCCATTTGTGCATAGTTTTATTTTGTGTGCTACTGAAACATAAATATAGAAGTATTACAATTCTCTCCTGATCCCTAAATATAGCAGCAGGTGCACATTTTAGAATCTATCGCATTTTCAACTGTCCACATTAACCCACATTGAATCAAGAGACCTAAAGGAGTGATATTAGTTGAAAAATATGTCCATAGAACAAGGGAAAAAAAGATTTTAAAACATACATTTTAAGAAAACCAACAGTGGGAAGGTGGCCTGAATAGCTTTTTTAGTATTTCAAAAATATCAGGGATCTGAACAAAATGATATAAAATCCCCGAGTGAAGAGTGTTTGGCATTTTGAAAAGTCAGTTGATTACTGCAAGAAGTCTTCTGTTGTTTTATTTGGTAAGCATTTTGGAAAGTGATTTGGGAAGAGTTGCTATTTATAGCTTCTTTGACTTCTATTCTAGGAACATTTCTATAGTACATCTGTTCTACATTGCTGTTAGACTGAATTTATACAATGCACTAACTACACTGACCTATGCATGAACATATGGCCCACTGTTTACCGCATTTTTAATTAATCTTGGAAAAAATCCCCAAATCAATCATAACACCATATTTTAGGCTTATCTCAACTTATGGCTATCAGAGAAATATTGCAATATAGACTTATTCAAATCAATCAATGGCATTTACTGGATGCTTACAGTTTGCAGAGCACTGTACTAAGTCTTGGAAAAGTACAATCCAATAGAGTTGGTATACAAGATCCCTGCCCACAAGCTTAAAGAAATCAAGACACTAAGATCCACGTCCATCATGATCATCAGTTTCTGCTGATAACTACATATGTCTAGTAAGTAAAATCTACATCAGTGTACTCATCCCTTAGGAAAGTACCACTGGGATATAATTTAGGATATTATTGCTACAGTGCTTTGCAGAGTACCGTAGTATCATGAATTCATATATACCTGAGAAAGTACAGTGCTAAAAGTAGTGTTATGCACACAGTAAGTGCTCAATAAAAACTGATTGATTATACTATTAAACTATTATTGATTATTCAATAACCCTGAAATATCCCCATCTTGGAATACAAGCTGTACTGTCCAATACCTCACCTTAGTATATGCTCACCTGACCTCAGTGCTAACAGTGAGCACTTCAGGTAAAATAATTCCTCCCCACAACCACTCTTTGTGCATCTAGGTGGGTTTCCAATCACTCATCCCCATATCCTGATTTTCTCCCCATCCCTCCATGGTTACCTTAGGCACACCTCTCCACTACAACTTTCTAAAAAATGCAGTATAGCTTCTACGGCACCTTCCTTGAACTTCAGGCTTACTTTGCCTCACTTTCCAAATTGAGGGATAGAGCCTGACTGGGTATAGGGGGATGACAATTGAGTGTACACTGGGAGAAGACTGCGGTCCACATCCTCATCCCAACCTGGTCCAATCCCAACCATCTTATTATCACTGTGACAGGGAAGGGAGGAGGACACTTCAAGCCAGGGTGGGACTCTGGGTGCTTCTATAGATTTTAAATGATGCTTTTAATGATGCTTCTATATATTTTAAAAAACTGCCTAGAAATTTTAAAAGTGAGACAATTAAAGGGAAAGTCTGGTCTGGGAAGGGAAGGGAAGGGAAGAGAAGGGAAGGGAATGGCAGGGGAGAAGACTAATACAGGGGATTGCTGCTGGAGTTATAGTAGGTTAAGAAATATAAAAGCACACCATGGAGTGAGGTACACCATGAGGAATGGAGGTAGAGGGTGAGTTTAATAATAATAATAATAATAATAATAATAATAATGGCATTTGTTCAGTGCTTACTATGTGCAAAGCACTGTTCTAAGTGCTGAGGGGGATACAAGGTGATCAGGTTGTTCCACATGGGGCTCACAGTCTTAATCCCCATTTTACAGATGAGGTAACTGAGGCTCAGAGAAGTTAAGTGACTTGCCCAAGGTCACACAGCAGACATGTGAATTTAGGGTAGATTCACGGTGCAGGGGGGTAAGAAAACTTCTAGGAGCAGTGAGGGCAGAGAGAGGAGATGGGGATAAAAAGAGAGATTTACAACACAACTTCGGTTTTTCTGTAGTCCTATTAGGCAAACCCATCAGAGTTTGTTCTGAACAGATTCAAATTTACAATGTAAGATTTATGGGAAACACATACCTTAATAAAAACATAAACAAACACATTTTCAAGGAACACAACCTGGCAGCATGAGTACACCTTTGTGTTCAATTTAAAACAACAAAAAAAGTATATTTAATATTTTCATTAATTCAGCACAAAGCATCAGTACTTTTTCTAAGTGCTTAGTGCAGTGCTCTGTACAAAGTAAGTGCTCAATAAATATGATTGACTGATTTTTCTACATATTTTCCCTCACTGAATGTATTTATTTTTCTCTAGATGCATAAATTTGCCATATTTATTTGGTTGATACTGACGGAATCAACATTTGTTTAATCTTCAAAGGGAAATTTACCTGATTCCAATTATATCTGTTTACCTATTAAATATTTGGCTATATTTTTATTCTATTTTCTTCCATCCTTATATTTTAAATACCCATACAATGTTGCATTCATATTACTGATTGCAATCTCATCAAACCAAGAGTAAGGAAGAGCATGGTGAAAAATTAAAATGTGCAATAAAGATTAGATTTACTTATATTCTAGGAAACTATGACTGGTTTTGATAAACAAGAGCTTGTGAAAAGTATTCATGAATTATACATCTTAACAGGCTAATGATCACTGATTCATTAGCCAGCTAATTCCAAGACAATTTGACATCAGTCTTTTTGAAGATGACAAAATGGAAAGACTGAAAAGAGCAGACAAGTTGTTTTTCCACGATACTGTGTCTTTGTGCTTGTCTCCTAATTGCCCCAGCAACATCCTAACTGACAAATATTACTCTTGGGTTCTGGTGTCTCTGTGTTCTTCCCTCACTCAGTAACCAGCTGCCTCTAGGGTCTGCCAAGCTTCCATCCTTTTTATTAATCTCCTTCCTCATTTTGTCTCTATCCTTATCTGGATGGTGGGAAGGAGAACAAGACTGAAATGCTGTTTGTGTATTAGGATGTTGTACACCTGGAAGCGGCATGACCCAGTGAAAGGAGTATAGGTCTGGGAATCAGAGGACCCGGGTTCTAATCCTAGCTCTATAACCTTGAGCAAGTCACTTTTCTAAGCATTTTTTGTTCAGTGCTTACTATGTGCTAGGCACTGTATTAAGCACTGAAGTGGATCGGGTTGGACACAGTCCCTATCCCATGTATGGCTCACAGTCTTAATCCATATTTTACAGATAAGGTAACTGAGGCCCAGAGAGGTGAAGTGACTTGCCCAAGGTCACACAGCAGGCAGGTGGATGAGCCAGAATTAGAACCCATGACCTTCAGACTCCCAGACCTGTAATCTATCCACTAGGCCATGCTGCTTCTCTGTGGCTCAGTTTCCTCTTCTGTACTCCTCACTATTGTTTTCAAAGCTCTCCATCACCTTGCTCCCTCCTACCTCACCTCCCTTCTCTCTTTCTACAGCCCAGCCCACACTCCTTCTCTGGTTCTAACCTTCTCACTCTGCCTCGTTCTTGCCTGTCCTGCCATCAACCCCTGGCCCACGCCCTATCTGTGGCCTGGAATGCCCTCCTTCCTCACATCCACCAAACTAGCACTCTTCCCCCCTTCAAAGCCCTACTGAAAGCTCACTTCCTCCAGGAGGTCTTCCCAGACTAAGCCCCCCTTTTCCTCTGCTCCTGCTCCCCTCCTCATCGCCCTGACTCCCTCCCTCTGCTCTACACCCTTCCACACCCCACAGCACAGCACAGCCACATCAAGAAGCAGCATGGCTTAGTGGAAAGAGCAGGATCTTGGGAGTCAGAGGTCGAGGGTTCTAATCCCGGCTCCGCAACTTGTCAGCTGTGTGACCTTGGACAAGTCACTTCACTTCTCTGGGCCTCAGTTCCCTCATCTGTAAAATGGGGATGAAGACTGCAAGCCCCACATGGTACAACCTGATCACCTTGTAACCTCCCCAGCACTTAGAACAGTGCTTGGCACATAGTAAGCGCTTAATAAATGCCATCCCTATTATTATTATTATTATTAACAAATACCATTATTATTATCATTACATTTGTTATTCTATTTATTTTATTAATGATGTGTATATATCTCTAATTCCATTTATTTATATTGATGCTATTGATGCCTGTTTACTTGTTTTGATGTCTGTCTCCCCACTTCTAGGCTGTGAGCCCGTTGTTGGGTAGGGACTGTCTCTGCTGCTGAATTGTACTTTCCAAGTGCTTAGTACAGTGATCTGCACACAGTAAGCGTCAATAAATATGATTGAATGAATGAATGAATAACAGTCATTACATCTTAATGCCACCTATTTAGATTGTGAATCCCATGAGGGATAAAGACCGTGTCCAACATGATTACCTTCTTTCAATCATATTTATTGAGTGCTTACTGTGTGCAGAGCACTCACTTTTAGACTGTGAGCCCACTGTTGGGTAGGGACTGTCTCTATGTGATGCCAATTTGTACTTCCCAAGCGCTTAGTACAGTGCTCTGCACATAGTAAGCGCTCAATAAATACGATTGATTGATTGATTGATTGTTCCAAGCTCTTGGGAGAGTACAATATAATAGAGGTGGTAGACATGCTTCCTGCCCACACCTACCCCAGTTTGTAGTACAGTGTATTGCACATAAAAAGTGTTTAATTAGTACCATGATTATCACTGTGCTGAATAGGCAAAAACAGGAGAGCTAGAGGTTCAGTGCATCCTTTCACTTTTGCAGTGTTTTCTCTAACAGACTCAGATACCTATTACTGCCCTATATGGGATGACAAATTAGTGTAAACTTCATGAAGTATTTTCCAGTGGAGCAACTGCTATCCATAGAAGAGTCATTTGAAACGCTTCAGTGGTGATATTTTCAGCTGCAAAGCCTCCCTTTTCATGTGACTGCCCTGCGGCAGTCCTGCTAAAACAGGAGCTATGATTTCACATTATGCTGACAAAGGATTGCACTAAATAAAACATTTTTGACTGACATGAGTCTCCTATTACTTAGAATGTCCTTTGCTGCCTTAGGATGAATCTAAACTAGCCCATGAAGAAGAAGAAGGCTTTGTTTTCAGACTACTGGAAATTACTTGGTGGAACAATATACCTTTTAACTGTCACTGTGATTCAGGGATATTCACGTTATAAGTTCTTCAATATACTTTCCCACAACTCTTCTGCTCCTGTTCATTTTTAGCAGTGATTTCCTGCTACTGCAAGGATCAGCACTGTATGATGGAAAATTCCATGACTGAAACTTTTCCCTGATGTTGCTCAAGACTTTTCTTGCGTAAACTGAATGGTGTAACTTTCATCAAGTTTGTTGGAATTTCTACAATTTTTATTTGGGGAAGTCATAATTCTGAACTCTGCACTCCACGAAATGTCTTCATGGTATTTTTATGTTTACAAAGAGATGATCCAAAATGTCAAATGTTGAGCCAGATGTTCCAGTCCCTAAGCAAGTTGTTGCAGGGAAAAAATGTCTCTACCTGCATCAGGGGGAGTAAGATATGTCCTTCCCTTCCCTTATGGTCAAGCATTATGGAGCAGCCTCATACAGGAGAGTAAACCAGAGGCCCTGGCCATTGTCCATAACTAAAGGGGATAGCCAGTCACAGGGGAAGCTGACCATTTCAGTGATTCTTTCCAGAGAACAGCTCTGGAACTACCAGACCCAAGGAATGATTCTTGGCTCAAATAGGAAAAATTGGAGAAATAAAGACAATGTTTGTTGTTAAGTACTCATTAAAAATAAGTTAATTGATATCCTGAGATCTCTGTGAGAAGTTCATATAGCTCTAAGGAAGAATGTGGGGAGAGGAAGAGAAGCAAAGATTTTTTTTCCCTTATGGTATTTCATTCAATCATATTTATTGAGAATTACTGCATGCAGAGCACTGTAATAATCATTTGGGAGAGTACAAGGTAATAATAACCTCCTGATTACAAGATAACACATTGCCTGCCTACAATGAGCTTGCAGTCTAGAGGAGGAGACAGACATTAATATAAATAAATTAATTACAAATAGGTACATAAGAGCTGTGGGGCTGGAAGGGGGAATGAATTCATTCATTCACCATATTTATTGAGGGTTTACTGTGTGCAGAGCACTGTACTAATGAATGAATGAAGGGAGCAAGTCAGGGTGACAAAAAAGGGAGTGGGACAAGAGAAAAGGAAGTCTCAGTCAGGGAAGGTCTCTTGGAGATGTGTTTTCAATAAGGCTTTCAAAGGGAGAGGATAATTATCTGTCAGACAGGTAGGATGTGGACAGGAAGTCAGTGGTGAGATAGGCAAGTTTGAGGTACAGTGAGAAGATTAGCATTAGAGGAGTGAAATATGTGGGCTGGGTTGTAGTAGGAGAGTAATGAGGAGAGGTAGGAGAGGAAAAGCTGAGTGCCAAAGGTGAAGAGATTTTGTTTGATGTGGAGGTGGATGGGCAACCATTGGACTTTCTTGAGGAATGGGGAAACATTGCCTGAATGTTTCTGTAGAAAAATGATCTGGGCAGCAGAATGAAGTGGGATGGACTGGAGTGGGGAAAGACGGGAGGCAGGGAGGTCAGCAAGGAGGCCGATAAAGTAGTCAAGGTGGGGTAGGATAAGTGATTGGATTACTGTAGTAGCAGTTTGGATGTAGAGGGAAGGAAGGAGTTAGCGATGTTGTGAAAGTGGATTCAATGTGATTTTAGGCATACTAAGTTTAAGGTGATATGAGATCATCCAAGTAGAGATGTCTTGAAAGCCCGGAGGAAATGTGAGACTGCAGAGAGGGAGAGAGATCAGGGCTGGAGATGTAGATTTGGTTATCACTGACATAGAGTTGGTAGTTGAAGCCATGTGAATGCATGAGTTCTCCAAGGAAATGGGTGTAGACATAGAACAGAAGGGACACAATATTGGACCTTGAGAGAACCCCACAGTTAGGGAGCTGGTGGTAGAGTAGGAGTCTGCAAAAGAGAATGAGATGAGAGGCCAGAAATATAGGAGAAGTCAAGCCAAGGTTGGACAATGTTTCTAGGAGAAGGGAGTGGTCTACTCTTTTTGTTAAGCACTTTCTATGTGCCAGGCATTGTACTAAGCACTGGGCAGATACAAGTTAATTAGACTGGACATAGTCCCTGTCCTATGTGGGGCTCTCAGTCTTACTTTCCATTTTACAGATGAGGTAACTGAGGTACACAGAAGTTAAGTGATTTGGCAAGGTCACATAGCAGACCCTGGCGACTCCCAAGCCCATGCTCTATCCACTAGGCCATGCTGCTCTTCTGTTCTTCATACCACATTCTCAGAGGGCACCTTGTTGTATCTAGGGATCTCGCAGTTTACCCAATGTGACCTGTGGGAACCTGCAGCTTAGTTGAGTATCAGCCTGTGTAATTCTATTTTATGTAGGTATTTGCTGGATTACTCTCTCAAGAACATGCCTGGAGAGTTTCCAGTACACTATCAGTCTTGACTATGGGAGGGAGAGTCAAGCAGAGGCATAACCATTCCATTACTAGCTTGGGCAGTGGCTAGTGAGTGGAAGGTAATCTGCTACAAGTCAAAACTCACCTGTACTGGGCAGCAGCGGCTTGGGAGAGAGTCGAGGGTGGAGACTCAAGCTTACTGTATGGAGGAAGGCAATGGTAAACCACTTCTGTATTTGTAACAAGAAAACTCTATGAATACACTAGCAGAACTATTGCAGATGGAGAGTGGGATGTTCTGGGAGAGATGTGTCCAAGTTGCTATGGATCAGAGATTGCTCAACAGCATAAGAACCACACATATTTTCTGGATAAGGGTGTCCGAGGGTAGGAGGTGGGTGCAGGCACTAAATATAGTATTCATGAACAACGCTAATTGTTCCTTCTGCTGCCTCCAACAGAGAATTGACTTCAGAATGTTTCAATAGTCTCCTTCACTTGTTTGGAAACATTATATTACCTATCACATTCTATAACGTTTACAAACAAGTGAAACTCAACTAAGTAATCACTGAAGTCAGAGATACTAAAAATTTGATCATAGGCAATGGATAGCTCATTTACAGCTTTGGGGATGAGGAAGAATGATGGACATTTGAGATGCTGAAGAAAGTAGCTAGAGCTTTTCTTTTTCTCAGTCATCCTCTCAAACCACTTGAAAAACATTTATTGGCTTTGGGGAGTTAATTACACTGCCTGAAGTAAAGCGGAAAACAAGTTGAGAAGAGGGAGGAGGAAGAATGCCTCAGATTCAATCAATCAATCAATTAATCAATCTATTTATTGAGCGCTTACTGTGTGCAGAGCACTGTACTAAGTGCTTGTGAAGTACAAGTTGGCAACATATAGAGATGGTCCCTACCCAACAGTGGGCTCACAGTCTAGAAGGGGGAGACAGAGAACAAAACTAAACATACTAACAAAATAAAATAAATAGAATAGATATGCACAAGTAAAATAAATAAATAAATAGAGTAATAAATATGTACAAACATATATAAATATATACAGGTGCTGTGGGGAAGGGAAGGAGGTAAGATGTGGGGGAGATTCCTGCTTACTCTATTTCCAGTGGCCCCTCTGATAGCATGGCTGAGGGGACAGAACTTGGGCCTGGGAGTCGGAAGGACCTGGGTTTGAATCCGTGTGAACTTGGTCAAATCACTTAACTTCTCTGTGCCTCAGCTGCCTCATCTATATAATGAGAATTAAGACATGATCTTCATGTGGGAAATGGACTGTGTCCAACTTGATTAGGTTGCATCGACCCTAGTGCTTAGAATAGTGTTTGACACATAGTAAATGCTTAACGAACACCATGTCATTATTATTACTATTATTATTATTTGCCAAGCACTGCACTAAGCACTGGTGTAAATATGAAATAATCAGGTTAGACACAGTCTCTGTTCCACATGGGGCTTAGTCTAAGTGGGAGGGAGAATAGGCTAATTAATCACTATTTTACAGATGAAAAAACCTAGGCACAGAAAAGTTGAGTGACTTGTGTAAGGACACACAGTAGGCAAGTGGCAGATTTGTGATTAGAACACAGGTCCTCTTACTCCTAGGCTTTTGCTCTTTCCACTAGGCCATGCTGCTGGAGAAAGAAAAAAATTAATTGGGAAATGCTTCTTTGAAGACATATACTTTCAGGGGGCCCTTGAAGATGAGGAGAAATGTGGGCAGTCATATTTAAGGATGGAGGGAGTTCCGGGGCAGGGGAAAGGCATGAGTAGGATCTCAGAGGCAGGAGAGATGAGAATGAGCACAGTGAGAATCATTCTGGCTCTGTCACTTGCCTGCTGTGTGACCTTGGGCAAGATGCTTAACTTTTCTGTGCCTCAGTTTCCTCAACTGTAAAATGGGAATTCAATACCTCTTCTCCCTCCTACTGTGAGCTCCTTTTGGGACTTAGGCTGTATCCGGCATGATAACTTGTATTTATCATTTTGCTTAGAACAGTGCTTGACACAAAGTAAGCCCTTAAAAAATACATTTAAAAAATGAGTGAGAAAGGTAAACTGGAATGTAGTGAAAGAGATACATAGAGAGAGCTGATAAAGTGTCTTAAAATTAATGGTCAGTTGATTCCATTTGATGCAGACAGGAGTGAGATAGGATGTAAATATGATGTTAAGAGAATGAAATATTAGGATGTTGAAGATAAAGACGCTGATAATCAGAAAGGGGATGATTATGTGCCATGGGTCCCTGTTTCATTCAGTAGTTAGCATCTCCTTCTGGTGTTAGAATCTATTATGGTGTATTAAAAATAAGCTCTTCTGCAATCTCATGATCTCATTCTGCAGGAGATCTAAAAGCAGAGATGTTTCTGGACATGAAACTAGGTTCTGACTCACTTCCATTGAACTAGATATCACTCCTTGTACATACCCCCTGCATCAATACATCTCCCAGCTTACAAACTATTTGTTTCTATGGAATCAAATCAAAATCAGGTGGATAGGGATAGGAATTATGAAACACATAATGAGGGATGTTAGATGCTAAACCTTGTCACAAGCTGGCTAACACTTCTAATGAAGGAGTGATTGCATTCTGCCCAATACACCAGCTCATTAAGCAAAATTTTCCCCAATAATGTTCAGTGTGTAAACACTGAATGAAAGGCTAAATATCATACAGAAAAACAAATTGAATACAGCACAGCAGGGCTTGATGTTAGCAGCCAACAACCTCCCCTTCATTTGGAAGACCTCTCGCATACCTATTCCAGAAATTAATGAGCAATCAGTTCTAAATTAAACCAAGACATGCATGTAAATCTTTTTTTCTTCCAATGCAGGCCTGCTATGAATTATACTGAGATAAAATGCCATAGTTGGCTTTCCATGGATTGTGTAATGTTATTAAGTGGTATGAATGATTGTTTCTGAAGCATTTCCTTCACATTTTTATCATTAGTTTTCTTGCACTATTTCAAATGAAATGGGCCATGATGAGTTTGGTAATTTCGGCAACAAGAGAAGACTGTGGCTCTGTCAGTTAATCTGAAAACACTAACTCCTTTGAAGATTTAAAAAAGACAATTGCACTTTTAAGCACCATTGATAACATATTAGGTAAATGACATCAAATTTCCCTTTAATAAAAAAGTCCATACTAAGCATTAATATTATAAGAATCAAATGTGTGACTTAGTTTTCTTCTATTGTTCCCCTCTTTATAGGAAAACAAACTAACCAATTTCAGCAGAGAATTGTTAGGTGTCATGACTAATTTTGTAACAGTGGTGCAAAGGCACTACAATTTATTTGTGGTGCATTAATATACGGCCAACCTCACTAGGAACTTTTTCAACTCTACATCAATCAATCAATCAATCGTATTTATTGAGCGCTTACTGTGTGCAGAGCACTGTACTAAGCGCTTGGGAAGTACAAGTTGGCAGCATATAGAGACAGTCCCTACCCAACAGTGGGCTCACAGTCTAGAAGGGGGAGACAGAGAACAAAACCAAACATACTAACAAAATCAAATAAATAGAATAAATATGCACAAGTAAAATAAATAAATAAATAAATAGAGTAATAAATATGTACAAACATATATACATATATATAGGTGCTGTGGGGAAGAGAAGGAGGTAAGATGGGGGGATGGAGATGGGGACGAGGGGAGAGGAAGGAAGGGGCTCAGTCTGGGAAGGCCTCCTGGAGGAGGTGAGCTCTCAGTAGGGCCTTGAAGGGAGGAAGAGAGCTAGCTTGGCGGATTGGCAGAGGGAGGGCATTCCAGGCCAGGGGGATGACGTGGGCCGGGGGTCGATGGCGGTTCAGGCGAGAACGAGGCACGGTGAGGAGATCAGCGGCGGAGGAGTGGAGGGTACGGACTGGGCTGGAGAAGGAGAGAAGGGACGTGAGGTAGGAGGGGGCGAGGTGATGGAGAGCCTTGAAGCCCAGGGTGATGAGTTTAAATTCTATGGAATAGATATTAACTGCATCCTTTTTCAACATTTTCATCATGAAATATTGATTTGGTACTCAAGGGATAAAAATCACTGCCATAGATATTAACTGCATCATCTTTCAACATTTTCATCATGAAATATGATTTGGTACTCAAAGGGTAAAAATCACTGCCATAGGAGTATATCATGGTGGTTAGGGCACCTGAGGACCCAAGTAGCTACTGTATAAGGAACTAAAGACTACTACTAAATAGTATTAGTAGTAGTATTAATGGCACTAACTCCATATAGAGCAATGCATAAAAACTAGGAAAGGATTCCTAAATGGAAATTAGACACCCAGGAACTGCACAGTCTAAAAACACTGTCTTAAACAACGGAAGCTACCAGTGGTCTTTTAGAAGACTACTTGGAGACTGGTGAGGGATTGCTTTCCTATAGGAAAAGTACTGTGAAGGTCAGGGTGTTACAAAGCAGAGTCAAAAATATAAGAGGAATGATATAGGATAGACTCTTTAGTACCAGCAAGATTTATCCTTACTTATAAACCATGAAGTATGGAAAGAACATAGACCTGGGAATGGGAGGACTTGAGTTCAAATCCTAGCTCTGCCTGTTGTATGACCTTGGGCACGTCATTTAACTTTTCTATGCTTCAGTTTCAACAGCTGTAAAATGGTGATGAAATATTGGTTTTCCCTAATGTTGAGACTGAGCTCCATGGGGGACAGGGACTAAATCTCGCCTGATTATGGTGTATCTTCTCTTAGGCTTGTACATGCTTGGCACATAGTAAGCACTTTATTATTATTATTATTATTATTATTATTATTATTATTATTATTAAATATTACACTTGATACCAATCTCAATCATATAATATTTAATAGTTATGGTATTTGTTAAGTACTTACTATATGCCAAGCACTGTTCTATTCAATATCAATCAATATCAAAAAAACAAGAAGCAGCATGGCATGGCATACGCAGAAGCAGCATGGCTCAGTGGACAGAGCACAGGCTTTGGAGCCAGAGGTCATGGGTTCTAATCCTGGCTCTGCCAACTGTCAGCTGTGTGACTTTGGGTAAGTCACTTCACTTCTCTGGGCCTCAGTTACCTCATCTGTAAAATGGGGATTAAAAATGTGAGCCCCCGTGGAACAACCTGATCACCTTGTAACCTCCCCAGCGCTTAGAACAGTGCTTTGCATATTGTAAGCGCTTAACAAATACCATCATTATTATCATTATTATTATATTGGACAGAGTACCAGCCTCTAAGGAGTCAGAAGGTCATGGTTCTAATCTCAGCTCCACTATTTGTCTGCTATGTGACCTTGGGCAAGTCACTTCACTTCTCTATGCTCAGTTATCTGTAAAATGGGGATTGAGACTGTGCATCCCATGTGGGACAGGGACTGCATCCAACCTGATATAGCTATATCCACCTCAGTGCTTAGTACAGCGCCTGGCACATAGTACGTAAAATGTAAAATACCATCATTAATATTATAATCATTATATCTCATGGGTCTTTGCAGGCACACTCAAATGAGTGTCAGGAACTTTATCTTATTATCTTCAGAAATCCACACACACACATACTTATGCACATGCAAGAGTGTTATGTTTAAGTATTCTACTGGGGGTACAAACTGGGTGCAAACTGCCTAACCTATGTCTGACTAGATTTCACCTGTGAACTTCTTTCATTATGCTGAAGGGATTAATTTACAACACATTTATGCGTCACATCTTTGGATTGATTCCTGCCAATAGGAGCCATGTACTTTGATTGGTTACTACCTACAGGCTCAGAAACTGTATTAAAACCACCCCTAAAGAAATGGAGAGAATGCTTTTGAAAAATCAAAACCGGTATCCTTCTCCGTCCCCAGCTCCATTGACCTTTGCAGGAGGGGTGAGAGCTGAGGCCATCACATATCTGTTCCCACGGCCACCCCAGCTCCTCAGGGCTCATAAACAAAAAGGGGGTCAGAGTGGAGGCAAAGCAAGGCCCCAAGAGGAGTTCCTAGGTAACAGTGAGATCACAGTGGAACATGGAGACTAAAAAATGAAGGGGATCAATATTCTTCCTAGTATCCAGCCCCACTTCCCCTGATGTGGAAAGGGTTTGGAGCCAGGACTGCAGCTTCTCTGAACCTGCGACCACCCCAACTCCTTAGGGCACAGAGCCACAGATGGGGACATGGAGGAGGCAGAAGGAGTGCTGGGATGGGTAGAAGCTGGGCTCAAAAATGTCCCACTGGAGCTAGGGCTACCCACAGCTGCCCCAACTCCTTGGAGAACAGGGCCATAAACCAATCCCCTCTTCAAAGAGACACGGAGTGGGATCAAGAGGAGTAGAGCCCAGGCTTATCAAATGTCCCACTTCCCTCTTAGTTCCTCTGTCATCACTATGCTGGCAAATACATAATTTAAACAACTTAGAAAATTGATAATACTGTTAGAAACTGCAAAGCTTAAATGATCAACTTGAAGGACACGGTCAGGTGAATGGGTTGTAGTTCAAAATCATGGTACTCATTCAATGAAACTTCCAACTGACATCCATGTTCCCTGCAAAGTTGTGTTGAGGTGATTGAAGACACAATGGTAGTAGGCTGACTGTTTCAGGATTTCATTATCAGTGGTTCAGTTTTGCCATTTGGCACCAAGAAAAGCCCATATGGTGCTGATGGAACTGCTCCAAAAGTCAGATGTGGCATCTGGGATTGGTCTAGATATTGTAAGCATAATAGAAGGTTGGACAGTACCATTGCTCTAAAGATTCCATTTGGTTTAAGCCTTATATCGCACTGCTGCCACACACTGACAATTTTCCAAATAAAATGCTGCTTTCAGAGCACCAGGTGGACTCTGCAATGATGTTTACGATCATCTACATGTCTTCTTGGACTTCTGCCTCCAGGACATAATTATCCTCGCCTAGCAATTCTTGAATGACTGACTGTCTCTGATATTTTCAATGATGCTCACAGTCAGTTGAACTGTGACAAGCTATTCAGTAGACTATGAGAGATTTTGTAATAGACAGGGTAAAGCAAATGTGGCCCAAACCCCAGATATGGCACAGAATGAGGGGCAGAATAGAGACTTTCAACATAATCATGGTATTTATTAAGCACTTAATAAGTGGCAGGCACTGTCCTAAGCGATGGGATAAATATAAATAGCTAAATCAGTCACATTCACAAGGATGATTATGACGTTTCAGTTAAAGGACATGCCCAAGATAGGAGGAGGACCCTGTCTCAGATAACACTGTCATTATCTTCTCCATCTTAGCCTCTACAAAAAGGAAAGGCATATCCGTGGGAGTAATAATCACTCCTTCTAGGAACTTCCCTAATCAATCAATGGTATATATTAAGTACTTATATTTGCAGAGCAATGTACTAAGCACTTGAGATAGAACAATACAGTTGGTAGATATAATTCCTGACCTCGAGGAGTTTACAGTCCAGCAGAAGAGCCAGAAACTAAAATAAATTACAGATAAGGGAAACAACTAAGTATAACGTTATGCACATAAATGTTATGGGGGTAGAAGCAGGGGGAGGTTTCTATAGCAGGATGGTGCATTTTACACTATGATGCATTAATCAGGCAAAATCCTTTGAGGTGATTTGAAAAATGAGCAGTTTATATAGGCTCTTAACTTCATAATCAAAATCATGTAGTTGTCTGATCTTCCAACCATGAACTATAATTCAGGAATAGGGGAATATCTAGTCACTCCTGTAGGGCCATGGATTTTGGAGCCTGCTCAGGGATGTATGTTGCCAAGTTGTATTTCCCAAGCACTTAGTACAGTGCTCTGCACACAGTAAGCACTCAATAAATATGACTGAATTAATGAATGAATGGATTGCAGAGGTGGGGAGTGGGCTAGGAGGCACGTGCCCTGCTATGCAATATCTTCTTCTGGCTGACTTCACAGTGGTGGGAAAGGGGTATGTAATCTGTCCAGAGATGCATGTGGATTACAGAGGTGGGAGCGGGAAGAGGTAGGAGTGGGAAGAGGTGGGAGCGGGTTGTGGGACTTGAGCAAACATTAGTGTCTCCTCAAGAGAATTCATCATCATCATCATCATCAATCATATTTATTGAGCACTTACTATCTGCAGAGCACTGTACTAAGCGCTTGGGAAGTACAAATTGGCAACATATAGAGACAGTCCTTACCCAACAGTGGGCTCACAGTCTAAAAGGGGGAGACAGAGAACAAAAACAAACATACTAACAAAATAAAATAAATAGAATAGATATGTACAAGTAAAATAAATAAATAGAGTAATAAATATGTACAAACATATATACGTATATACAGGTGCTGTGGGGAAGGGAAGGAGGTAAGATGGGGGGATGGAGAGGGGGACGAGGGGGACAGGAAGGAAGGGGCTCAGTCTGGGAAGGCCTCCTGGAGGAGGTGAGCTCTCAGCAGGGCCTTGAAGGGAGGAAGAGAGCTAGCTTGACGGATGGGCAGAGGGAGGGCATTCCAGGCCCGGGGGATGACGTGGGCTGGGGGTCGATGGTGGGACAGGCGAGAACGAGGTACGGTGAGGAGATTAGCATACACTGGGAGCATTTCCATCCACATCTCCTGATATCTGCGACTACTGCCCTTAAATGGGACAGAGAAGAGGTTGGAAGGGTTGTTTGGGTGAAGGAGGATGCGCACTCACAATTTCTTCCAGCAGTTCGGAGGGCATGCCAACAAACTGAAGCAACTCTACCAGATCACTGGGTAAGGCACAGTCTCTGGGTGCCCACCCAGGGCAATTCTCTCCAAATGCTCCTCCAGGATTGCCACTCTTCCAGGTGACAGACAGAGACTGCTCCAACAGGGGAAGGGGAATAGAGTCTCATTTTGCCATCTAATCTATCTCTTTAGAATCACCCTAAGCATCTAGGCTAGTGCCTAGTTTTCCTATTTTGCCATCTAAATCTATCTCTTTAGAATCACCCTAAACATCTAGGCTAGTGCTTATCTTTACAACAAATCCCACATGAGAAAGACTGCTATTCTGTTCTGTTTGGGAACAATTCCAGTGTCAACAATTTCACTGCCAATGTCAACAGAGCCTGCTTTCACCTGAGAGAGCATTTCAGAGGATTTCATTTAATAACTTTCTGTAAATGGAATCATTTTAAGTGCTGTTTCCACATTATGTGCTTGGGTTTGTAGGTCAAAACTATTCAATGAGAAGTGATTATTAATGATGATTTGTTTTTTATTTAATTCCATGTGAAGAACAAACAAGAAAAATAAATTTTAAAATGTCAGGTAACATGTTTAAGGAGTTTTTGCTGTTTACCAAGGAGAGCTTTCATGGTTTCTAATCATGATTTTTATCCAGGGATTACTATGTTAACTCAAATAAATGAAAAGTAAAATACCTCTTATTTGAAAAAGGTATTTTTATTGCCTACGGTAGATCTTTAATAAGCACATGTCTTGCTTGATGGTTGTTAATTTTTTCATTTTTTTTCCTCACCAGAAGCACAGAATGATTTTTATTTCACTTGCCATTATCTTTTTTCTCCGTGTAATTCCCACTCCTGCAAGGGGAATTCTTTCTCCTTCTTCCCCACCAGATTTTATCACAGACATCTAGGACAGATGGCTCAAAGGGCCCAGAGCCTCTCTATTCAAGAAATTCTAGAGTATATATGCAAGCTCCACACATTCCAGGGCCTTCTATAAATGCATATATTTCAGTTCAAGAGAAAATGATCTGTGAACATTAGCATCAGTAAAAACTTGGACTCTAAATAGCGTATGAGTGTGAAATTTGGAAATGCATAATCATAGAGCTTATAAGAAGTTTTAGTCTTATGGATGACTTAAATGTAACATAAAGTAAGTGAACTGGAAAGCAGGGATACTTTGGTCCTGCTGTATTTTTCATGTTAATTCATTTTAGTTGAAAATCTCAAGGGATCATTTACCCTACCTCAGCTATATTGGTAAAAACAGTCCTGGGACATGCCAAAATGTTAAAGTCTAACTAATTTTATTTCACCTGTGAAGGAAGAATATAAAATAAGCTACTCTTGGATTAAGATATTCTGATGTCCTTGAAATATTAATGAACTTTTCACATTTTAGGTAAACCTACCACTATTAGGCCTTACATCAGGCACATTTTACCCTTTTAAAATTGACATTATGTATGTTGTCTGAGTTTGTAAATGTAGTGTCCATTCAGTCAATTAATCAGTGGTATTTATTGAGCACTACTACAGAGCCATTGGTAAAGTACGATACAATGGAGTTTGTAGATATGATCCATGACCACAATAAATTTTGGGGATATGTTTATTAAAAGTTACATGGCACTTTTAGTATATAAAAATTGATAAAATGCTTAATTCAATGTGGCAAAAATATTTCATGAGGTACATTGCTTTGTAGGGTATATGAAGCACAAAAATGAACAGATTGAGCCTTATTTTTTTCCTGTTCAAAGGAGAGAATGAGAATGTTTCAATTCTTCCATCAGGGTTGAGGGTTTAAAAAAGGAAGGAAGATGGGTACTCCCATTTAAATTTAGACACATACACACACTTTTGCTCATACATGAACTGTGGTGATGCCACTTGCTCTGGATAGCTAAAAAAAAGCATTATCTATGGGTAGGGATGGGCCAGGGTAAAATGACTTCCAATTTTGCCAACTAAAACTGCCTCAATGTGAACATGCCTAAGTAACCTCTAATAAACTTCTCTTTTGAGACGCAGACACTCTCAGTGGAATTAGGTTGGAACTATCTACCTACTATCTACCTAGAGAAGCAGCATGGCTCAGTGGAAATGGCACGGGCTTTGGAGTCAGAGGTCATGGGTTCAAATCCCAGCTCTGCCAATTGTCAGCTGTGTGACTTTGGTCAAGTCACTTAATTTCTCTGTGCTTCAGTTACCTCATCCGTAAAATGGGGATTAAGACTGTGAGCCCCAGCGCTTAGAACAGTGCTTTGCACATCATAAGTGCTTAATAAATGTCATTATTATTATTATTACCCCTCCAAAACCTCCAGAAGTTGCCTATCCACTTCCACATTAAACCAAAACTCATTTCCCTCAATTTTAAGGCACTCAAACAGCTCTCCCCTTCCTACCTTACCTCGCTGATCTCTAACTACAACCCAGACCCCACATTCTGCTCCTCTAACACCACACTAGTCTCTGTACCTTGATCTTTTATAACCCGCCACGGACCCCTTGCCCACGTTCTCCCTTGGTCCTGGATCTCCCTTCCCTGTCACATGTGACAGTCTACCACTCTCTGCACCTTCAAAACCTTCCTAAAATCGCATCTCCTTCAAGAGGCCTTCCCTAAGCCCTTTATTTCCCCATCAACCCTTCACTGTGAGGACTAACAACTTGGTTGTGTACCCATTAAGCACTTTCACACTCATGCCAGTTCCACAATACTCATAGATATTCTTATATTCTACTGTTTCCCCAAACCCTTACATATTTTAATGTCTGTATCCCCAATGTCTGTCTCCTTGAACAGACAGCTCCTTGTGTGCAGTGATTGCATCTAGCAACTCTATTGTATTGTACTTCCCCAAGCTCTTAATACAGTGCTCTATGCATGCAGGAAGCACTCAATCAGTACCACTGATTGACTGACTAATTATGTTCCATCAGAGTTCCTTACCCCAAGGCTATACTTCAAGTATCCGACGGGTCATTTGAAATGCCATAGACCTGCAAAGAGGTCTCTGGAAGCAGGTCAGATGCTCAGCTGCTTCAGGGGCAGGATGGGGCAGGGGCTAAGCAGGGTCACCTTAATTAAGGCATGTTTAGATTTGAAGTCCTCAACCTAATTTGAGAATCGTGTCAATTAGAATATGTAAAAATGTTCAGGTTAATATTTTGGGAAAGGAGATCACAAGAAAAAAGGACATATCTGCTCAAAATTCATAAAAATGAGGACCAGAAGGATAGATGAGATGACCAGTTCCACTAGTCTTCATATTTAGGAGAGGGAGGAGGAAGTCAGGAAATTGACTTTAAAAGGAAAGTGTAAGCCAAGGCAATCAGAGAGAAGGATTGGGGAGCTAGGTTGTGGAAAGACAGTCTGGAACCCTCCTCCCCTTCATATTTGGCAGACTACCACTTCCCCATCTTTAAAGTCATATGAAAATCACATTTCCTCCAAGATGACTTCCTTAATTAAGCCCTCCTTTCCCTACACCCTCTCCCTTCTATGTCACCAAACATATAGCTCTGTACCCTTTAAGCATTTCATATTAATCCAACCCTCAGCCTCACAGCATTTATGTATATAGACATAATTTATTTAAGTAACATCTATCTTCACCTCTAGGCTGAAATCTCGCTGTGGGTAGGGAACATGTCTATCAACTCTGTTGTATTGTACTTTCCCAAGCATCACATACCAAAAATGCCCAGTAAATAGCAGTTTTTGACTGATTTATTCAGAGGGAAACAAGTCGTATACCTGGTAGAACAGGTCACAGAGAGAGGTCATGCTGTAGACCCTGAATGGACACAGAGCACAGGAAGAGAGTGGAGGGGATCCTGGATTAGAATTAGGGTACATTGGAGGTTCAAGATCCAAAGGCTAGGACCCAGGAGGAAAAAATCTCCTGTGCCTGAGGGGAAAAAAGGACTAGAGGAACATGTGCCTTGGGACATCTACAGGGACCTATACAGGGTCCTGAGGGGGAAAGTAGATATAGGGAAAGGCAGTTTGAGCTGGATCTGTTTTCATTCATTTCCTCTGATCTCTGACCTAGGTGTATGCCTGCGTGTGTTTGGGACTGGGGGAGAAGCTCCATGGCCAGGGAGACATGTGGACTGGGGAGCCATGAGAATGGAAGGAATTGATTTGTCCATGAGTTTCTTGCAGTCAGCTCCAGAAGGACTAAGTTAGTCCTCAAGTACTGCTAAATTTCTGGGGAAACCCCTGGGCTTCAGCCATAGAGTGGTGGCAGCGATATAGTTGCAGCAACTTGGGGATAAGTAAGTTGCCCTCAAACTTCCATGAGAATAACAGAAGAATTGGAGGGCTCTGGGACCTAAGGAGAGTGACTGAAAACTGGGTTCCTGCTGCTCTCTCAGCCTGTATATAGGACTGAGAAATCCCAGTAATGTCACGATAGAAACTCACAAGCGAAAGTCACATTTTCCATAAAGTCTGGTGTAGAATCAATGATGAAATCATAACATACAAAGTTGCAAATAATAATGGAACAGTTTTAGTGAACTTCAATATGGCAAGAATTATCACTTTTTAATTTTCCTAAACTTCCAAGGATAGCTATTTAATTCCTTCTGGGTTCCTGAAATCATGTTCTAAATAATCTGTTTTGGAAACAGATGCACACTTCACCCTCCATATAAAAATTATTCATTGTGGACTGCCCTTGGTAAGAGTGTTGCGATGGTTACAAATTCTTTGAAAATACAATGAATAGCATCAGAAACAGTTGGTATGTCATGATGGACCTTCATCAGAAAAGCTATAGCAAATGTATCAAATGTGTCCAATTTTCAGATCACTAGGAGGAAAGTGCCATGCTGTCTCTTAAGTTTGTTGATGTTGACAATTTAAAGGGGATTGAAATCAGGTTTGTAAAAGGGATAGAAAATATGGGAGATTTTAAGGCTTGTCAATGGGACTATCAGTTTGGAGGATCACACACAGTGAAAATGAGAATTAATTTAATTCTTTTCCTCTAGACTATAAGCTCATTGCCCCCTCTCAGGATCACACCTGGAGAGTTTCCAGGAGTCTACCAATCTCAGCTACAGGATGGAGAGTCAGGCAGAGGCATACCCATTCCATTCCTAGCTTGGGCAGTGGCTAGTGAGTAGAAGGCAATCCGCTACAAGACAAAACTCACCTGGGCTGGGCAGCAGTGATATGGGAGAGAGTTGAGGGTAGAGACTCAGGTTTACTGCGGAGAAGAAGGCCATGGTAAACCAATTCCACATTTTTACCAAGAAAACGCTATGGGTACACTAACAGAACGACTGCAAATCAAGAGTGTGGTGTTCTGGGAGAGATGTTCCCATGGAGTCGCTATGAGTCGGAGACAACTCAACAGCATAAGACAAGGAGTTCAACACTGTATTACCACATCACCATAAGGGGACGGAGCGGGAGCCGGGCTCTCTGGGGTCCGGTCCCCTGGGGTCAGGCTCGGTTTCTGTGGGGCCAGGCTTCATGGCAGCCATGCCCGAGGGCCCCAACTACGATGCCAAGTTCATGTTCTGCAGGATCGGTCAGTGGGAGGAGGCCGGCACCGAGCTGCTGCCCTGCCAGGTAGGCCAGCCAGGCCCGCACTCCTCCATGCTACCCTCTTTCCTCAGCACCAACCCTCTGCAAACTGCTGTGCTCACTGCTCAGAAGAGGATGGGGTGGCAACTGGCTCAATCCCTAAGTGCTTAGTACAGTGCTCTGAATCCGGTAAGCACTCATCATCATCATCAATCATATTTATTGAGCGCTTACTGTGTGCAGAGCACTGTACTAAGCGCTTGGAAAGTACAAGTTGGCAACATATAGAGACAGTCTCTACCCAACAGTGGGCTCACAGTCTAAAAGGGGGAGACAGAGAACAAAACCAAACATACTAACAAAATAAAATAAATAGAATAGATATGTACAAGTAAAATAAATAGAGTAACAAATATGTAGAAACATATATACATATATACAGGTGCTGTGGGGAAGGGAAGGAGGTAAGATGGGGGTGGATGGAAAGGGGGACGAGGGGGAGAGGAAGGAAGGGGCTCAGTCTGGGAAGGCCTCCTGGAGGAGGTGAGCTCTCAGTAGGGCCTTGAATGGAGGAAGAGAGCTAGCTTGGCGGATGGGCAGAGGGAGGGCATTCCCTCACTCACTAAGTATGATTGAATGAATCTCCACTTGCAGTCTAGAAGCAGGGATTCAGCAGGGAGTTGTGGACAGAGCCCAGGCCTGGGAATTGGAAGGTCATGTGTTCTAGTCCCACCTCTTGTCTGCTGGGTGACCTTGTGCAAGTCACTTCACTTCCTCCGTGCCTCCGCTGCCTTGTCTTTAAAATGGGGACTGAGACTATAAGCCCCACAGGGTGCATAAACTGTCCAACCCGAATATCTTTTATCCACCGCAGAGCTTAGTACAGTGCTTGGCACCTACTAAGCACTTCACAGATACCATCATTATTATTATTCTCTGGGCCTCAGTTCCCTCATCTGTAAATTGGGGATTAAGATTGGGAGCCCCACGCGGCATAACCTGATTACCTCATATCTCCCCCCAGAGCTTAGAAGAGTGCTTGGTGTATAGTGTAAGCACTTAACAATGCCATAATGTGTATATCTATAATTCTGTATCTATTTTGATGCTATTGACCCCTGTCTACTTGTTTTGTTTTGATGTCTGTCTCCCCACTTCTAGACTGTAAGCCTGTTGTTGGGTAGGGATTGTCTCTATCCGTTGCCAATTTGTACTTTCCAAGTGCTTAGTACAGTGCTCTGCACACAGTAAGCGCTCAATAAATATGATTGAATGAATGAACAATTACCAGTTAGTGCCTCCAAAGTGAATACTGCAACTGATGAAAATGTGTGACATGCTTTACTTTGCCTCACTCTCGGCTTCAAGGCTCTCCATCACCTCACCCCCTCCTACCTCACCTCCCTTCTCTCCTTCCCCAGCCCAGCCCTCACCCTCCTCTCCTCTGCAGCCGCTAACTTCCTTACTATGCCTCGTTCTCGCCTGTCCCGCTGTCTACCCCTGGCACACATCCTTCCCCTGGCCTGGAATGCCCTTCCTCCACACATCCGCCAAACTAGCTCTCTTCCTCCCTTCAAAGCCCTACTGAGAGCTCACCTCCTCCAGGAGGCCTTCCCAGACTGAGCCCCCTTTTTCCTCTCCTTCTCCCCTCTCCATCACCCCCCCCACCCTACCTCCTGTCTCTCCCCACAGCACTTGTATATATTTGTACATATTTATTACTCTATTTATTTTACTTGTACATATTTATTTACTACTCTATTTTATTAATGACGTGCATGTAGCTATAATTCTATTCGTTCTGACAGTTTTGACACCTATCTACATGTTTTTTTTTCTGTTGTCTGTCTCCCCCTTCTAGACTGTGAGCCCGTTGCTGGGTAAGGACTGTCTCTATATGTTACCAACTTGGTACAGTGCTCTGCACACAGTAAGCACTCAATAAATACAATTGAATGAATGGTTAAGAGATTATTCTTTTTCTACCATACTTCTCAACACAAGCTATAATCCTTACAAGGATTCACCATGCAATGGAGGCCATGAAAGGAAATACACAGATCACTTTCAAAAGCACCATTCACAAAGTGAGAATAACAAATTTGTATGTCAATCAATTTTATTTACTGAGTACTTACTGTGCACAAAATACTGTACTAAATACTTGGGAGAGTGCAATACAGCAGAGTGATAGACATGATTCCTGCCCTTAAAAAACTTATGATATAGCTGGGAAGACAGACATTAAAATGAATTCTATACAGGGGAAGCAACAGAGTATAAGGATGCATATACAAGTGCATGGTTACAGTGGATAATAAGCAATTAATTCTAGAAGAATATGTCAAATAGGGCTCAACTATTCCTACCTTACTTTTTCATAAGATTATAATGACCCAACAATAATGAAGTGGTGGTGGTCTGTCAGAGGGGCAGGGAATTCTAGGACGAAGGAAGGTGTTAAGAGGTTTATAGGGAGAGGGGTGAGATTGACAGATAGTAAGTGGGTTCGTATTACAGAAGTGAAGTGTGTGGGCTGGGTAATAGTGGATGAGGAGTGAGTTACTAGTAATCAAACAATCATATTTATTGAGTACTTACTGTGTGCAGAGCACTGTAATAAGCCCTGGGGAGCTACACTATAACAAACACATTCCCTGCCCTAGTAAGAGGGAGAGAGCTGATTGAATACCTTAAAGCTGATGGTGAGGAGTTTCTATTTGATGTGGAGATGGATGGTCGATGATCAGAGAATTTTGAGAAGTGGGTAAGTATGTGCAGAATTTTTTTCAGAAAAATGATCCAGATAGCAGAGTGAAATATTGAATAGAGAGGGGAAAAGCTAGAGTCCACTATGTCAGCAAGAGGTTGATGCAATAACTGAGGAAGGATATGTCTGTTGTGTGACCTTGGGTAATTTATCTTGCTTCTTTGTGCCTCAGTTACCTCATTTGTAAAATGGGGATTGAGATTGTGAGCCCGATTTACTTGTATTCATCCCAGTGCTTAGTACAGTGCCTGGAACATGGTTAGCACAGAGAAGCAGTATGGCTTAGTGGAAAAAGCACGGGCTTGGGAGTCAGAGGTCATGGGTTCTAATCCTGACTCCGCCACTTATCAACTATATGACTTTGGGCAAATCACTTAACTTCTCTGTGCCTCAGTTACCTCATCTGTAAAATGGGGATTAAGACTGTGAGCCCCACGTGGGACAACCTGATTATCTTGTATCTACTCCAGCGCTTAGAACAGTGTTTGGCACATAGTAAGCACTTAAATACCATAATTAATTAATTAAATAATTTAACAAATGACATAATTCTTCTTATTATAAGTGCTTGGGCCAGCCTCTACTACAGGCAGACACCAAAATCTGATATTTCAACAATCTCTAATAGGTTGATAAAAATAATAATATTAATAGCAATAATCATCATCATCAACCATATTTATTGAGCGCTTACTATGTGCAGAGCACTGTACTAAGCGCTTGGGAAGTACAAATTGGCAACATATAGAGACAGTCCCTACCCAACAGTGGGCTCACAGTCTAAAAGGGGATAATGATAGTATTTGTTAAGTGCTGATTATGTGCCAGGCTTGGGTAGCTACAACCAAATCAGGTTCGAAACAGTCCCTGCCCCATGTGGGGCTCACAGTCTCACGTCCCATTTTACAAATGAGGTAACCGAGGCACAGAGAAGTGAAGTGACTTGCCTAAGGTCCACAGCAGACAAGTGGTGTAGGAGGGATTAGAACCCATGACCTTCTAACTCCAAGGCCCATGATCTTTCCACTAGGCTATGCTGCTTCCAAGTTGTTAAAACAGTAACAAATTTTAAAAAACAAATCCAGTTCAAACTGCCTTTCCCTGGATCTACTACTTCCCGATCCAGAACACTCCGTACTTCCCTTCTGGTACCCAAACACCCAGGGATCTTCTTTGATCCCTCTCTGAGCCCAGGGTACTAAGCCCAAGCTCTCCTTGTGTCTTGTTCTCCCAGGCACACAGCTTGTTCCTCCTCACTTCAAGGGGAATGAGGGTCTATCTCCTTCCCCACATCTGGCTCAGATCCTCCCCAGATCTCTCTTCCCCAGATCTCTCTTCCCCAGTCCCTCTTTATGATTGGTTTGGGTATGTTTTCATGGAGGGCACCAGAGTGATTCTCCTGGATTCCTCCTTCATCTCTTTAGTATGGGGGCCAATGGAACTGGTCATCACGATGCCTCAGTTTCCTCATCTGAAAAATGAGGATGAACTACCTGCTATTCTTTCCTCTTAGACACTGAGTTCTAAGTGGGACAGGGGTTAGGTATGATCTGATTGCACTGTTGTAGGATGGAGGCTTATTAGGGCACATAGCCACCAAAATTGTTATTATTTTGAATACTTTTAAATTCTCCTTTGATTTTTTCCATGTACTTGGGAACTATCGCTTAAGATGATTATGTGTGAGAGGTACACCTTCCATTTCTCTTTTCTGGCTCTGTGACTTATCTACATTTCACACTGAAATGGTGCAATCAATACTTTTCCAAATTTCTTCCAGGAGGGGATCTATATTTGTTCTATCATAATTCACTTAATTGTGATTTTCAGTGAGTAGATGTTACTGAATAGTCGAAGTATATGATACATTCTTTATCCTGTTCTTGTTTGTTATGCTTCTTTTACTTCTAGACTGTGAGCCTTCTGGATTGTGAGCCCATTCTTGGGTAGGGATTGTCTCTATTTGTTGCCGAATTGTACTTTTGAAGCGCTTAGTACAGTGCTCTGCACACAGTAAGTGCTCAGTAAACGATTGAATTGAATGAACTTACATCTTTCAGAAGCTCCAAAATACTTTTTTAGACGTATATTACTCCAGACTCTCTTTAAGCAGCCCTTTATTTCTCTTTCCACTTTCAAAATATTCCCTCTGAACTCTTTGCAGACAATAAAAAAAATATTTTGAATGACCTTGTCACTGCATAATGTCTATCAATTTTCCTTTACTTTCCTTCATGCCTTTCTCACCTCACATTCTGCATCTTCTTTTGAATCAATTTGCTTATTTTGTCTTTTTGCTGATTTAACTTTTGCTTGTGCCTGCTGATGACCTTACATAGGCAGGCATTACATCATGAGTATTATCTTGTAACCAGCAGAGTTACATTTGTAACAAACACATGCTATTCCCCTACAAGGCCTTCTCTAAATTGGCACTTCTGCTTTTGTTTATGAATGATTTTAAGTTATCTTCTTGGACAGTAACGATTTTAAACCATGATGATAGCACATAGAAGTCTATGTTAGAGAAACTGATATTTCAGCCTAAATTTGAGAAATTAGATAAGATTCTTTTTATGTCTGCCCATATGTAATTTATTCAATGCTGAGTAACCACTTCAAACTCTCCAAGACCTAACAACTGTTGGTACTGACAAAACTGATTAAATTGATCATTTTATGTTGCTGACCTGTTATCACTAAAGCAATCATGTCGCTCTATTTTTGTCTTTTAATAGTACATATATAAAAATTATTTGTTCACATTATATAGTGACATCCCTACGGCCGTTCATTATCAGTCTCCTTTGAGGGCTCCTCCTCCCCCTCCTATCCCCTTACTGTAAGGGTTCCTCAAGGGTCAGTTCTTGGTCCCATTCTGTTCTCTATCTACACTCACTCCCTTGGTGAACTCAATCACTCCCACAGCTTCAACTGCATCTCTACGCTGATGACACCCAAATCTACATCTCTGCCCCTGCTCTCTCTCCCTTCCTCCAGACTCATATCTCCTCCTGCCTTCAGGACATCTCCATCTGGATATCTGCCTGCCACCTAAAACTCAATATGCCCAAGACTGAACTCCTTCTCTTCCCTCCCAAACCCTGTCCTCTCCCTGACTTTCTCATTACTGTAAGTGGCACTACCATCCTTCCCATCTCACAAGCCTGCAACCTTGGTGTCATCCTCAACTCTGCTCTCTCATTCACCCCACACATCCAATCTGTCACATAAACCTGCCGGTCTCACCTCCACAACATCGCCAAGATCTGCCCTTTCCTCTCCATCCAAACCGCTATCTTGCTGATTCAATCTCTCATCCTATCCCGACTGGATTACTGCATCAGCCTCCTCTCTGATCTCCCATCCTCCTTTTTCTCCCTGCTTCAGTCTATACTTCACTCTGCTGCCCGGATTGTCTTTGTACAGAAATGCTCTGGGCATGTCACTCCCCTTCTCAAAAATCTCCAGTGGTTGCCTGTCAACCTATGAATCAAGTAAAAGCTCCTCACTCTTGACTTCAAGGCTGTCCATCACCTCACCCCCTCTGACCTCACCTCCCTTCTCTCCTTCTACAGCCCAGCCCACACCCTCTGCTCCTCTTCTGCTAACCTCCTCACTGTGCCTTGTTCTCACCTGTCCCAACATCGACCCCCGGCCCACATCCTTCCCCTGGCCTGGAATGCCCTCCCTCCACACATCTCCCTAGCTAGTTCTCTTCCTCCCTTCAAATCCCTACTGAGAGCTCACCTTCTCCAGGAGGACTTCCCAGACTAAGCCCCTTTTTTTCTCTCTTCCTCCCCATCCCCCCACCCTACCTCCATCCCCTCCCCATAGCACTTGTATATATTTGTACAGATTTATTACCCTATTTTACTTGTACATATTTACTATTCTATTTATTTTGTTAATGTTGTGCATATAGCTTTAATTCTATTTGTTCTGAAGATTTTGACACCTGTCTACATGTTTTGTTTTGTTGTCTGTCTCCCCTTTCTAGACTGTGAGCCCGTTGTTGGGTAGGGACTGTCTCTATATGTTGCTGACATATACTTCCCAAGCGCTTAGTACAGTGCTCTATACACAGTAAGTGCTCAATAAATATGATTGAATGAATGAATGAATGAATGAATGTCTTTGTAGAATGTTTTAAATTTCTCATCATCTGTCTGGGAATAAGGATCTTTGATGATTCTTTTTTGTCATGTGATGTTGTATATGGCTTATACCCCGAGGTAAGAGGAAAATCAGCACCAAGTTCTGGAAGTGTCAAACATGACACTGCACCAAGGGGCGGACTTCTTGTGCTCATAATATGGCTAGGACTATGGGATCCTCATTGACCTTTCAGTCGCACATTCACACTCATGGGTTAATTTCACTGCCAGTTATCATTTCTTCAAATACAAAGGACAACTATGTATAAAAAAAAGATCGTACCTAGAAAATCTATTCATTATACTGTCCCAATTTCTTAGTATAGTACTCTGCACACTGTAATCACTGTAAGTGCTCAATAAATAATAATTATGGTATTTGTTAGGTGCTTATTATGTATCAAGCACTGTTCTAATACCACTAATTGATTGATTGATTCAGTTGATGTGTACTTGTGTTTCACTCATCTTTTTAAAATGGCTCTCTGTGAGAACAGTAATAATAATAATGATAATGATGGCATTTGTAAAGTGCTTACTATGTTCCAAGGACTGTTCTAAGCACTGGGGGTGTGCAAGGTAATCAGGTTGCCCCACATGGGGCTCACAGTCTTCGACCCCCTTTTACAGATGAGGTAACTGAGGCACAAAGAAGATGACTGGCCCAAGGTCACAAAGCTGACAAGTGGCAGAGCCAGGAGAGAGAGAGAGAGAGAGAGAGAGAGAGAGAGAGAGAGAGAGAGAGTGAGAGTGTGAGAGAGAGAGTGAGTGAGTGTGTGTGTGAGAGTGTGTGTGTGTGTGTGTGTGTGTGTGTGTGTGTGTGTGTGTGTGTGTGTGTTTTACTTATTCACAGAAAGAGCATAGGACTGAGTTCCAGGTTCTAGTCATGGTGCATTTCCAGGTTGTGGCCCATAACTCCACTGCTTATCTACTGAGAGACTTTGGGGAAGCTCCTTACACTTGCTGTACCCCAGCTTCATCCTCTGAAGTTCTTTCCACTTAGACTGCAAACCCCATGTTGGACAGGGACAGTTTCCAATTTGGGTATCTACCTCAAAGCCTAACACAGGGTAAGTGCTTAATAAATATTGGCATGATTATTATTATAGATGCTTCTCAGTCTTATTGGGTCTATTTTCCTATTTATACTGTGTGTCAGATATAGTAGTGGGGAGACAAAGGAGAAAGAGGTAGAGAAAGAGAGTAGACAGTTTAGAAGAAGATCAAATTGTAGGGTGAAAAAGAGAAAGAAATGAGTAAGAATTATAGAGTCTGAAAAGAAGGACCAAGAAAAATAAGATATAATCATATCAGTAAAAAAAGATGTTTGCGGACAAAAGAAGAATAGGAAAGACAAATGAAAGCCAAATAAGTAGATCATGGGGAGGAGAGGCAAACACTAGTGGGAGAGAAAGGTATTGTCAAAAAATTCATGATAAAAATGATTAAGTGGCAGACAATGCAAAACAAGTTTGAGTACGATTACAGAAGGAGGAGCATAGCAGAAGAAGGAAAGTAGAGTGGCAGAGAGATTCCTAATATTTCTTCTTGTAACACCAAAAAAAAAAGATATGAAAAATTCTTATGGATTTCTTGTGGGAAAGGTTGCAACATTACATGGAACATCACTAGTCATGAAGATAGATGTCAAGGAGAAACTATTCCTCTTTAAACTGATAAAGACAGGAAAGGCTTGATGAACTACTGATCTAACAAATCAAGGCTTTCCTTTGGGGTTTCTTCCGTATTTGAAAGAAAGCAAATGAGCAGAAAGAAGTAAAAATTTATGTGATTAATAAAGGAAGGGTATATCTGCTCATATATGTAAGAATTTACACATAAACCCCCTGGGTTAATATGTACCTTCTCCTGCCTTAGTTACTACATGTAGGGATTGTTACTATTTAGATAACTGATTAATGTGACTGAATCTCAAAAATGTAATAGAATAATAATTGTGATATATATTAAGCACTTACTATGTGTGAAGCACTTTTGTAAGCACTAGAATAGATACGAGATAAGGCTATACAGTCACAGTCACACATGGGGTTCACAGTCCAAGTAGGAGGAAGAACAGGAAACTGAATAGACTGTTATTGTTGGGTAGGGACTGTCTCTATATGTTGCCAACTTGTACTTCCCAAGTGCTTAGTACAGTGCTCTGCACACAGTAAGTAAGCACTCAATAAATATGATTGAATGAATGAATGAATGAATCCCCATTTTGCAGACGAGGACGGTAAGACAGAGAGAAGTAGAGTGACTTGCTCAAGGTCATACAGCAGGCAATTGGGGGGGTTAGATTTGAACCCATGTTCCCTAATTTCCAGGATCATGCTATATCCATTAGGTCATATGGCTTCTCTGTAAAAATGCAAAAAAGTCAAATGTATTATGTGTGTAATTTGCATTTGTCTCAATAAGCACTTAGTACAGTGCTCTGCACACAGTAAGTGCTCAATAAATAAGACCGAATGAATCAATGAATAATAATAATAATAATGATAGTATTTGTTAAGCACTTACTATGTGCAAAGCACTGTTCTAAGCGCTGGGGAGGATACAGGTGATAAGGTTGTCCTATGTGGGGCTCACAGTCATAATCCCCATTTTACAGATCAGGTAACTGAGGCCCAGATAAGTTAAGTGACTTGCCCAAAGTCATACAGCTGACAATTGGCAGAGCTGGGATTTGAACCCATGACCTCTGACTCCCAAACCCGTGCTCTTTCCATTGAGCCACGCCACAATCAAAGGAATATTTGATTGCAAATTTCCATACATTCTAAGTTTGCTTGGCTCAAATTTAAGAAAACATTGCATATGAATCGATAATGACAAATATGCATAAATAAGATAAAACTATACATACAGATGCATTAACATCCACTAATCTTCAGCAAAGCTTTTCAGACACATTGCTGTTTCTAGACTGGGAGCCCACTGTTGGGTAGGAACCGTCTCTATATGTTGCCAACTTGTACTTCCCAAGTGCTTAGTACAGTGCTCTGCACACAGTAAGCGCTCAATAAATATGATTGAATGAATGAATGAATGCTTGATAATGGCAACATTTGTGGAATGCAATACTTACACAAAACTTCCACAGTTCAATTTTGTGACTACAGTGTTATCACTTCTAGAGTACTGTAAGCATGATAAAGCAGTATTAGGAGAGGTTATCTGACCACACTGTTTACTCCATAAAATGAAAAGAAAGAAAGGAATAACCCTTATAAGCCAGAAAATATATTTCATAGGCAAGAATACTAGGTCTTTTTGTTTTCCTTTCTTTACAGAGAAGCTGTGTGACCTAACGGAAAGAGCATGGGCCTGGAAATCAGGGCATCTTGGTTCTCATATAGCTCTCGTACTTGCCTGCTGTATGACTTTGGAAAAGTCACTCAAGTTTAAGCTTAAATATATTTAGTAGGCAATGTGATCTAGTG
Source organism: Tachyglossus aculeatus (assembly GCF_015852505.1). Taxonomy (NCBI): domain Eukaryota; kingdom Metazoa; phylum Chordata; class Mammalia; order Monotremata; family Tachyglossidae; genus Tachyglossus; species Tachyglossus aculeatus. The sequence goes on from NC_052067.1 coordinate 119,586,620, forward strand.
GTAAGAGCACAATACTGGGAGTCTAGACCCTTAAATATTTAAAGATATTCCTGGTTCTGTCATTGCCTGCTCTGTAACCTTGGGCAAAATCAACTGCCTATCTGTATTTTTAAACTGGGATAAAATATCTGTTCTCCCCTTTTTTTAAGTTGTGAGCGCTCTGTGATTATCTTAGTTATCTTGAATTTTCCCCAGAGTTTAATCCACTGTTTGTCACATAGAATGCACTTAATTATTTTTTCTTTAACAATGTAAATGCCTCATTCCTTTTTGAATTCCTAAAAGTGAATGTTAAAGTTCTATTCTCACTCAATGAACACTTTTAGCTTCTTTTCTTCCTCTTTGCTCTCCTATCATCTGACACATTTTGTGCAATCTGCCTTAAATCATTCATTCAATCGTATTTATTGAGCGCTTACTGTGTGCAGAGCACTGTACTAAGCTCTTGGGAAGTACAAGTTGGCAACATATAGATACGGTCCCTACCCAACAGCGGGCTCACAGTCTAGAAGGTGGGGACAGACAACAAAACAAAACATACTAACAAATAAAATAAATAGAATAAATATGTACAAGTAAAATGAATAGAGTAATAAATACATACAAACATATGTACATATATACAGGTGCTGTGGGGAGGGGAAGTAGGTAAGGCGGGGGGAGGGGGAGGGGGAGGAGGGGGAGAGGAAGGAGGGGACTCAGTCTGGGAAGGCCTCCTGGAGGAGATGAGCTCTCAGTAGGGCTTTGAAGGGAGGAAGAGAGCTAGCTTGGCGGATGTGTGGAGGGAGGGCATTCCAGGCCAGGGGGAGGACGTGGCAGGAGTCGACGGCGGGACAGGCAAGAACAAGGCATGGAGAGGAGATTAGCAGCAGAGGAGCGGAGGGTGCGGGCTGGGCTGTAGAAGGAGAGAAGGGAGGTGAGGTAGGAGGGGGTGAGGTGATGGACAGCCTTGAAGCCGAGGGTGAGGAGTTTCTGCCTGATGCGTAGGTTGATTAGTAGCCACTGGAGATTTTTGAGGAGGGGAGTAACATGCACAGACCGTTTCTGCACAAAGACAAACTAGGCAGTGGCATGAAGTATGGATTGAAGTGGGGAGAGACAGGAGGATGGGAGATCGGAGAGGAGGCTGATGCAGTAATCCAGTTGGGATAGGATGACATGCCTTAATGTTAAAATGGTGACAGTGAATATTTATGATATCACTCTAAGTATTAAAATTCTTGTGTTTCTTGCAGTGTGATAATTTCTAAAAAAATTAGACATCCCCAAAAAACTCTACTTAGTGTGGGTTCTTCATTATCAGTAAGCTGAAATGAAATGGAGTAAATTCAAAGAAAGCATAAAGGATAAAAGGAATGAAAGGGCAAATTACAATGGGAAAAATTATTAAAAATGCCAATTAAGCATAGCTTAGTTAAGTGACTTCAAAGGAGAGCTCAGCCTATGACTCCATAAGATACAAATTTGATATAAAAGGGATACAAATGTGTTAAAAGAGTAGGTTAAAGGTTAAAGAATAAATGATAATTTATTCTTCTATAGTCACAATGATAACTGTTCTGGAGGAGTCTTGAAAGGGAAGTGTCATCACAGAGGTTACTTCAAATTCTTACAAAGCCTTGACTATATATTATACACTAGATTGCTCACTATTGATTGCAACAATTTTTTGACAAACAGAATTAAAAGTATACAAAGAAGTCATGTGAGGAGATTAAACTCCCTTAAAACCAAATTTTATAATTTCTGAAAAGTCCTCCAAACCATACTGAGGAAAGAAAATTCATGACAATTTCCATATCCACTTTTTATTCCCGGTTAGAAATGTAGGATTATTCAATTATCCCTTTCCCTATAGAAAACTACAAGAGTAAGGAATCTCTTACTGACATTGAAAATTAGTCCAAAAAGTCCCGGCAGACATTTGTAAAAAAAAAAAAAAAAAAAAATGCTGACCTTGTAAAGAACTCTTGAACATTTTTCAGAAGCTACAGAAACATGCATGAAAAGTTACACCTAATGAAAGGGAAAAGCAATTATCCTTAACTCATTCCAAGGCAGATGTATTCTGAATAATCATTTGGATTACTATTATTTATCTAAATCAGTAACTGCTGACTGCTGTGAAAAAAACAACAACTACTATTTAGAAAGCAATCATGCTAGCAGGGCAAACGCAAATCTCATTGGTCACAAAGGATCAGGGAAAAAGACCATGAGTGTGACAACTGTTATTTTCTCCTCTGAAAAGTTTCACCACTTTGTCCTTTGAGAACCATTCTGAAAGTTTACATGAGAATCAACAAGCTACTTTTCAAAGGGGTCCTCTTATAACAGCTCCTTCATTTCTGCAATCTCTTGGATTCAAAAATCACTCTGCTGTCACTCATATTTATTCCACAGAGGAGGGGGAGAGTCAACTGGCAAATCTCTGCTCAGACTTGAGTGGCAGGGCTCCCACTTTGCCACAGTCAGGCTCCCGTGAGGATGGATCGCTTCCACAGCTGAAGAGAATATCTCCACTAATCTCCTCTAACTGCTGTTGACCTATCACTGCCAACCACTCCCAAGTAGATAATAAATCAAGTGCATTTTACATGAAGAATGAAGTAATTACTCAGTGGATCCAATGGCTAATTGCACATAGAGGCCTCTGGGAGATGTGGGACAAATCAGTGTCAGATTTCTCAAGGCAGAAAGGAAGCTGAAGTTAATAACTCTTCAAACACTGACAGGTTGAAGAGGACTTGAAATGCACCATTTCTTCAGTCATCAACCGATTCCTGACTTACGGGAATTGGAAATTTCTAGCCATATACCTCGTCTTTACACCATTAACTTGTTTGACATTTGACAAAATGAAACACATTTTGCTACAGTGAACCACTTATTAAAATAGGTAGTTGGCTTCTTGTTTTGGTTGTTTGGAGTTTCTTGAGTAACTATTTCAGTTGGGCACAAGTTTCTCTTTGAAATGAATTTTCCTTATCAATAGTGTCATCTCTTACGTGTTTGCAGTGAAACTGGGTTCTAAAAGTTGAGGAGAAATAATCACCTTGCCACCGACCTCTCTATTAGGGAAAGAGTTGTCTATTCATATAGTTTTGATTGAGTCCAAGTATGCCTTCCTGGTTTGTTCTGAAACTTGCGTTCAACATATTTTTTTTACAATATAGCCATTTGCCACTAAAATTATGCACTGCAAGTAGGGAAGAAAACACAGGAGATGTGTTTTTAATCTGTGAAAACCTTTTACTTTAAAGCAGTCCATCACCTTGCCCTTCATACCTCACCTCCCTTCTCTCCTTCAACAACTCAACCCACACACTTTGCTCCTCTGGTGCTAACCTTCTCACTGTGCTTCAATCTCACCTATCTCACCACCGACCCCTGGCCCACGTTCTACCTCTGGCCTGGACTGCTTTTTCAAGTAAAATGAAATCCTGTCTTAAGCATGTTAAATTGTTTATGTGAAGATTGAAGAAGATACACAGTAATCTAGATATTATTTCTCCTCAACTTTTAGAACCCAGTTTCATTGCAAACACGTATGAGATGACACTATTGATAAGGAAAATTAATTTCAAAGAGAAACTTGTGCCCAACTGAAATAGTTACTCAAGAAACTCCAAAAAACCCAAACAAGAAGGTGATGGACTGCTTTAAAGCCAATGCTGAGGAAGTTTTGATTTGGAGGAGAATAGGCAACCATCGGAGATTTTTGAGGAGGGGAGTGACATACCCAGAATGTTTCTATAGAAAGATAATCCAGGCAGCGGAGTGAAGCATGAATATTGGTTGATTGAATGATCTTCTCTCTATCTTTTCCTACCTGGCCTTAGCATTTTTTTGTGGTATTTATTAAGCACTTACTAGTTCCCAGGCACTGTACTAAATGCCGGGCTAGATGCATTTACTCCCATGGTTTCAACTATCAGCTCTATGCAGGTGATACTTGTATCTACCTCTCCAGTCCTGATTTCTCTCTCTCTCTGTAGACATCTCTACTTGGATGTTCTCCGTCAACTCAAGCTTAATATGTCCAAAACAGCACTTATCTTCGCACCCACACCCTGTCCTCCTCTGACTTTTCCTTCACTGTAGATGGCACCACCATCCTTCCTGTCTCACAAGCCCTTAACCTTGGTGGTGTCCTTGACTCCTCTCTCTCTTTCAACTCACATATTCAATCCATCACTAAATCCTGTCAATCCCACCTTCACAGCAACGTTAAAATCATCCCTTTCCTCTCCAACCAAACTGATACCATGTTAATACAATCACTCATTCTATCCTGCCTGGATCCTGCATCAGCCTCTTTTCTGACATCCCAGCATCCAGTCTCTCCCAACACCAGTCCATACTTTACTCTGTTGCCCAAAATATGTTTCACAAAAACATTTAGGAATTATTACTCCACTCCTCAAAAACCTTCAGTGGTTGCCCATCTACCTCCACATCAAAGAAATTCCTCACCAATGGCTTTAAAGCACTCCATCACCTTGCCCCCTCTTACCTCACCTTGCTACTCTCCTTCTACAACACAGCCTGCACACTTCACTCCTTGGGCACTAACCTTCTCACTGTACCTCAATCTCACATATCTTGCAGCCAACCCTTAGCCCACGTCCTGCCTCTGGTCTAAAATGCCCTCCCTCCTCAAATCCGGCAATTACTCTTCCTCTCTTCAAAGTCTTATTGAGAGTGCATCTCATCCAAGAGGCCTTCCAGAGTAAGTCCCTCCTTTCCTCTTTTCCTATTCCCTCCTCCATCATCCTAACTTGCTCCCTTTGTTCTCCCCCTACTTCCAGCCCTACAGAACTTACATCACCATCATCATCATCATCACAATAATAATAATAACAATAATGGCATTTATTAAGCACTTACTATGTGCAAAGCACTGTTCTAAGTGCTGGGGAGGTTACAAGGTGATCAGGTTGTCCCACGGGGGGCTCATAGTCTAAATCCCCACTTTACAGGTGAAGTAACTGAGGCACAGAGAAGTTAAGTGAGTTGCCCAAAGTCACACAGCTGACAATCGGCAGAGCCGGGATTTGAACTCATGACCTCTGACTCCCAAGCCCATGCTCTATCCATTGAGCCACGCTGCACACTGCTTACATATCTACATATCTACATATCTATAATTTATTTATTTGTATTGATTCTTGTTTCCCCCTCCTCTAGAGTGTAACCTTGTTGTGGGCAGGGACTGTGTCTGTTTATTGTTGTATTATACTCTCCCAAGTGCTTAGTATAGTGCTCTGCACACAGTAAGTGCTCAATAAATAGGATAATCTGGTTGGACATAGTTGATGTCCCAGATGGGGCTTGCAGTCTCAATCTCCTTTTTACAGATGCAGTACCTGAGACACAGAAAAGTTCAGTGTTTTGCCCAAGTTCATACAGTACACAAGTGGCCAGGCTGGGATTAGACCTCAGGTCCTCTGACTCTCCGGCCTGTGCTCTTCCCACTAGACCTGGATGCTTTCCTTCATATTTGTTCTCTTATTAGTGATCATTGATATTTACTGAAACCTAATGCATCTTTCCAGCTTCACCATTTAAAGAAGTACTTGTATTTCATCTTGTCTAATCCTTAAGAAAAACATCCTGCTCTGAGTGTGCTACCTGCACAAACATATAGACACACATGGAGATGTTTAGTCAAACTGAAATTTTAGACTCATTTCTTTTTAGGGTAATCTATTTTTAAAAAAACCCTTTACTGCCTACAATTTCACAGGGGTGAACAGGCCTTTTTATTGATTCTTCTGAAAATATTTTTTTTTCACTTGACATTGGAATCAATGTCCTTTAGTTCCATTCTGATGTGGCCCAGGAAAACAATTCACTTTAATCCTTTGGAAAAACCCCATCTGTGCTTCTGAAATAGGAGGTGATGCATTCTACAAACACATGTCCCCAGTGGCCAACCTTTCACATTATTTTTAAACAATGGATGGCCTACCTCTTAAAAAGATTCAATTGAGATGAAGATTCATTGCTGATGTGGCAACATTAATAGCTGGTTTAATGAAGTCAGTAGATATCTATACATTAGATTGATTTAAAAAAAATTAAGATGGTCATTGTTTGGAGATTTTTATGATTACATTATTTAATGTTTCCTTTCAATGCTGTCACACCAAAACAGTCTGACCTCTATTTTTTTGAGACAACATCCTAGGATATGAAAATTAGAAACCAGGAAATTTCTCCATATTCACAATTAATACTTATCCTTTATGACTGAGACCCAAATCAAAGGGTGAATATTTGAAATGTTGATAGGTCTACTCTTTTAGGAAATATGCCTCTGGCCTCCCCTTCTACAGTCAGTAACTAACAATGAAGAAATAAGAAAATTTAAAAAGGTAAGCAGTACATCAAAATCCTTTACAGCTTTCAGTTGTATTGTAATTCAGAACAGTTTACACTGTAGGGAGAGCATGAAACACTGCCTTCTAAAATGCATTACTCATCTCTTTTTCCCTTTGAAGCTATGCTTCACACATTTGCATAGCATTGTGTGAAAACTCATTGACTTGTAGCACAGCTTTTGCCTTTTATTTTTTCTTCAGGCCCTGCCTTGATATCTGGTGTTAAAAGGAGAGGCTGTCTTGAAATTGCTCCATGGTTTACTTTGTCCATGCCTATTAGAATGAGAGTTTTGGAGATCTTAGAACAGTTTTAAAAGAGTGGGATAAAAAGGACAAAGGCTGCATAAGTCTTGAACTGAGTTTTACATCTTTGATCCTTTTGTGCTTTGTGCTCTCAGCATTCTACTTATATCAGATACAGGTGATGATCATGTGTTGACTTGGTTGAAGAAAAGAAACATAAAAATTTGCTGATTTTGAGATCTCTTAAGGGAGAAAGGTGCATCGCTGCATTCCTATCATGGACCCCAAAAGAGGGAGCTTATCTGATTGTCAGTTAGCTACCAGGAGGCCTTTCTTATATGTCAATGTCAAAACATCTCATATATAGACAAAAATAGTTTTCAGGGTAGTAATAGATGTAGAGACTTCAAGTGGGATGTTCCTTGCAAAGAGAATAAAAGGGAAAAAGAGATGAGTAACACATTTCAGAAGGCAGTTCACACTGCTTACAAGTAGCAGAGCTGGAATTAGAGCCCAGGTCCTTCTGATTCTCAGGCCTGTGCTCTATCCACTAGGCCACATTGCTTTTCATTGCTTTTCTCTCAGTTCTATTCCCCTCCCCGCCCCACAGCACTTGTGTGTATATATGTACATATTTATAATTCTATTCATTTCTTTAATGATGTGCATATATCTATCATTCTATTCATTTTTATTGATGCTACTGATGCCTGTTTCCCCCCTTCTAGACTGTGAGTCCATTGTGGGCAGGGATTGTTTCTCTTTATTGCTGAACTGTACTTTCCAAGCACTTAGTAAGTGCTCTGCACACAGCAAGTGTTCAATAAATATGATTGAATGAATAAATGAAGGTATATCCATTAAACTACTTTTTCTTTTCAAGGATATAATCTGGTTGTATATCATGAGATACAACAATACACTTTATTGGGTATACTGAATCAATAGTATCAATTCTCCTTTCCCCTTAAGAATGTGAGCCCCTGTGAAACAGGAACTGGATCTGACCTGATTATCTTATATCTACCTCCTCCAATTTAGTACACTGATTGGAATATAGTAAGTGTTGAACAAATATAAGAATTATAATTTATTGTTTATTCTGTGCAGACACTCAACTAAGCACTTGCGAGAGTACAATAAGCTCAGTAAACCCAATTTCTGCCCTAAAGACATTTACAATTAAATGGCATAAGAAACAAGAGGTTAAAGACATATAGATGAGTGTTACAGATGGAGCGGGATGTGGGTACTCCCATGCTTAACTGACACAGAAGTATTGAAGTGGTAGTTGGGGAAAATTAGATGAGAGATAAATTGATCAGTAAAGCTTCCTGTGGGAAATTTGACTTCAGAAGGGCTTCGAAGGGGAAAGCAACAATCTGCTTCATATAAAATGAGAGGGAATACAGAAGAGATACCGTGTGAACCAGAGGTTGGTGGTGAGAGACAAATGTGGCAGAGTGAGTAAGGCTTGCTTGAGAGTAGTGAAGGGCATGAGCTGGGGTGCGGTTGTAGGGGAGTGAGAATAATTAGGAGAGAGAGATGACTGAGTCTTTGAGGCCAATGGTCAGGATGAGCGGAGTTCAAACCTATGGGAGAGAGGGAAGGAGAAAGTGGGCCAGGGGTTGACTTTATGCTAGAACTTGAGGCCAGGACAGCTTAATGTGGAGCAACACAAAGTAGTTTAGTATGAAGAGACAGACCGAGAGAGAATGAGTGGCACTAATGCTTAGTAAATTGAAACTAGCATTATCCTACTTTCTGAAATTATTATATTTAATATAACCCAGTTTAGAAAGGTTTGGGGTCTACTCGATCTTTTACCAGCCTGGAATAATATTAAAAACATTACTGGAATGTAAAAACAAAGTGTAATATAAGAGCCTTAATTTAAAAATTATTAAAACAGCATGTGAACTAAAATACTCCATGACTTTTCATTGTGATTAAAGAAACAGTCGACTACTATGACTTAATTCTGGCAGCTCACTACAATTTTATAATAAACGGATTGTCCTCAACTATCAGTTTCTGACTCTTCCCACTGTTGGTCCTTGGCTAGCCCAGAGGTCTCTGCTAAACTATGCCTTGTGCAAGCCAAGTGAGGAAGCCAGACTAAACTATGCTTCAAAAAAAGGTTTGGGTGTTGAACAAGATATGCTCATCATATGCTCTGTGAGGATGCAGGTTTTAGGTAAAAGATACATGCCAAAAGGTCACCTCCCACATTGGTCCCACTAGCACATGTTGTAACACTTGAGACTAAGATCATCACTGGCGGTGAAATGCAGCCTATTCCCCACCGTTGGGATTCTTGATTCTAGGATGATGTTATTTTTGGCAGAGATGGTTATAAAAACAGAGTCCTCACTTGAGGCCATGGTGAAAGGACACCAGCTGCTTCCAACTATTCACGTTTAAGTGCCAGATGCTGGGCTGGGTTAGTAATCAATTCATTTTCCTTATTTTAACCCTCAAGACTCTTCTACATTCAACCATTTCATTGTGCCACTTTCTTGTTTTTAGCTTGCCAACTACAGAGGACTCTCAGTATAACTTGTTATAAAGAATGTGAAAATGCTTAAGCTCATATTATTTATTGGGAGAAGATGGGAAAAGAGATTGCATTCCAGGAAGTTACTAATTATTCTCTCAATAAACAGCCTGGAAAAAAAATCATTTAATTCAATCACTCCAATTTTAACTTTTGGCTGACTCAGGGACTTCTGGGTATGCAATTCGATTATGGAGGGTGGAAATCTGATTAGAAAATTAGAAAACATTAATTGAAAATCAGGATAAGGAAGATATCAGTTATGCAGCATATGTATGAAATGCAGTTCTTAAATTCAATTTTACCTTTTTACAAATTGCATTTTTATTACACCAAGTGCTTATTTTCTGACACTTGTAAAGCCTTGAAAACATTAACTTTGATTTCAAGACTGGTTGTGATAGTTGGTGGGGGAGTTGTAAAGAAAGGAAACTAAGAGAATTTGAATAGTTATTTGATGGTAATGCTTTGAAAACATCCATGTTTCCATTTACCTTTTCACGGTCTTGATGTTTGCTACCCTCTTTCTGACTGTCACTAAGCACCTACTGTGATTTCTTTTCTCTCTTTTCACCCAGAAACAGCATGGCCTGGAGGAGGAGCACAGCTCAGGGGATAGGGCATGGGACCAGGAATTAGAAGGACCTGGGTTCTAATCCTCAATCTGTTGCTTGTCTGCTGTGTGACCTTGGACAAGGCACTTAAATTCTTTGTGCCTCAATTATGGGGATTAAGACTGGGAGCCCTACCTGAATATCTTGTATATACACACATGCTTAGTATATTGCCTGAAACATGAAAAGGTGCTTAACAAATGTCATTAAAAAAATAATCCATGGGTTCCAAAATTCCATTTCAACATGTTCCAACAAAAGAGAATCTAGGTGTTCCATCCTATAATCTGATTAGTACATACCTCTCCAACTTTCCTTTTTTCATGGTATTTGTTAAACTCTTGCTATGTGTCAAGTACTGTGTTAAGCATTCTGGTAGATACAAGTAAATCAGACTAGGGACAGATTCTGTCACACATATGGCTCACAGACTAAATAGGAAGGAAAGTGGGTAGTGAATCCCCATTTTACAGTTAAGGAAAATGAAGCAAAGAAGAGTTATGTGAAGTTATTGCCCAAGATAATAATAATAATAATAATAATAATAATAATAATAATAATAATAATAATAATAATGTATTTGTTAAGCACCTACTATGTGCAAAGCATTATTCTAAGCACTGGGGTAATCAGGTTGTCCCATTTGAGGCTCACAGGCTTAATCCCCATTTTGCAGATGAGGGAACTGAGGCACAGAGAAGTGAAGTGACTTGCCCAAGGTCACCCAGCAGACAAGTGGTGGAGCCGGTTTTAGAACCCATGTCCTCTGACTTCCAAGCCCGTGCTCTTGCCACTAAACCAGCAGGCAAGTGGCAGAGCCATAATTAGAACCCAGGTCCTCCGATTCCCAGGCCCATGCCCTTTCCACTAGACCATGATACTCTCTCAAATCCCTGCTTTCAACATTTTCTACAGATATACTGGACATGATCATTGAAAAACAAAAGAAGCAGTATTGTTCATACTATGTGAACTCAGAGGATCAGCGTACATTTTTCTCTTCTCAACCTCAGTTTTAGGAATTTGTATGATACAGTCATAGCCAGCAAATGTTTAGTCACAGTTCCTCAGTACTGAATGCTGACAATAATCCTCACAATGCTATGGAAACATATTAGTATTTTAAATATATTGAAATGAGAAATAAACTCAAAAGTAGCTCTGTGTGAAGAATGTTATGACAGAATTATTGACATCAGGTATCTTTGGGAAGCAGCATGGAATAGTGGATAGAGCATGGGTTGGGAGTCAGAAGGTCACGTTCTAATTCCAACTCTGCCCATTGTCTGCTGCATGACCTTGGGCAAGTCACTTTACTTCTCTGTGCCTCAATAATTTCATCTGTAAAATGGGGATTGAGACTGTAAGCCCCATGAGGGACAGAGACTGTGTCCAACCAGATTTGCTCGTATGATATTAAAATTACATATTTGTTAAGTGTTTTCTATGTGCCAGACACTGTACTAGCATTGGAGTGGACAGAAATAAATCGGGCACCACCCCAGGCTTAGAATAGTGCCTGACACATAGTAAGCACTTAACAAATACCACAATTATTATTATTATTCACTCATTCATTCATTCATATTTATTGAGCACTTACTGTGTGCAGAGCACTGTACTAAGCACTTAGAAAGCACAATACAGCAATAAAGAGAGACAACCCCTGCCCACATCGAGCTCACAGTTTCGTGGGGGAGGACAGACATCGATACAAGTAAACAGGCATAAATATAAATACATAAAATTATACATATATACATAAGTGCTGTGGGGCAAAGAGATTGGGGAAGAGCAAAGAGAGCAGGTCAGGATGATGTGGAAGGGAGTGGGAGATGAGCAAAAGTGGGGCTTAGTCAGGGAAGGCCTCTTGGAGGAGGTGTACCTTCAGTAGGGCTTTGAAGCAGGGGAGAGTGATTGTCTGACAGATTTGAGGAGGAAGGGTGTTCCAGGCCAGAGGTAGCACATGGGCCAGGGGTGAGAGATAGAGGCACAGTAAGAAGGTTAGTGACAGAGGGGCGGAGTCTGTGGGCTGGGATGTAGAAAGGTGACAATGTCCTCACCCTGGGCTTCAAGGCTGTCCATCACCTTGCCCCCTCCTATCTCACCTCCCTTCTCTCCTTCTACAGCCCACCCCGCACCCTCCGCTCCTCTGCCGCTAATCTCCTCACCGTGCCTCATTCTCACCTGTCCCGCCGTCGACCCCCGGCCCACGTCATCCTTCCCCTGGCCTGAAATGCCCTCCCTCTGCAGATCCGCCAAGCTAGCTCTCTTCCTCCCATCAAAGCCCTACTGAGAGCTCACCTCCTCCAGGAGGCCTTCCCAGACTGAGCCCCCTCCTTCCTCTGCCCCTCCTCCTCCTCCCTATCCCCCCGGCCTTACCTCCTTCCCCTCCCCACAGCACCTGTACATATGTATATATGTTTGTACGTGTTTATTACTCTATTTATTTATTTTATTTGTACATATTTATTCTATTTATTTTATTTTGTTAATATGTTTTGTTTTGTTGTCTGTCTTCCCCTTCTAGACTGTGAGCCCGCTGTTGGTTAGGGACCATCTCTATATGTTGCCAAATTGTACGATTGATTGATACGATCGATTGATTGATTGATTGATTGATTCCCAAGCGCTTAGTACAGTGCTCTGCACACAGTAAGTGCTCAATAAATATGATTGAATGAATCAATGAATGAAAGAGAGAAGGGAGGTGAGGTAGGAGGGGGCAAAGTGATGGAGAGCTTTAAAGCCAATAATGACGAGCTTTTGCATGATAAGAAGGTGGATAGGCAACCATTGGAGATTTTTGAGAAGCGGGGTGACACGTCCTGAATATTATTTTTCATTATGGAATCAGCGGCTCAGATTTTTGTTCTCTTTCCTTTTTTGAGGACTCTTTAAATAATGCTAACACACACACACACACACACGTGCTAATTTATAAAATTTCAAATATAAAAGGATTAGGAATAGAGAGCTTTTAAAATAGCCCAAATCACCTACCAATACATGATTTTTAACTTCAAATTTAAACATTAAATTGTCTGTAATAATCAAAATAAAATCACTTAACCATGGTTTTCAGAAAGATAAAATCTTAAAAGGAAAGAGACTCAGCAGGGCAAAAGGGGAAGATAGTGAGAGCTGTCATTCTTTTTTGATGATGCCTCTTTTGACAATCAGCGCTTAGAACAGTGCTTTGCACATAGTAAGTGCTTAACAAATACCATCATTAGTTAATAAGCTCTTATCCACGTGTGTGCATGTGGTTGAATACAGTGAGACTTTGCTACTTTGTTAGACTAATGAATAGACACTATGAATGGATTGTCCCTGAGATTGCTTATGTCTCCTTTCAAGCCTGCCTTTTAGTATCTTCACCATTACAAAGTTTATTTTCAAGCAGATGAACACCTCTGTAGCAACAACTTGGAAAAACAACCTCATTAATGATTACTCCCTCCAGTAGTTGGCATGGTCTCAGGCTTTGCTTTAAAGGAATCCTTCTTTATATTGTTTATTTTGCTCTCCTGGTTTGGAGGTGAGCCCTTTCCATTCACCAATCAGTCAGTCAGCCAATCTTATTTATTGATCACTTACCTTCTTCAGAGCACTGTACTGAGCACTTGGGAAGGTATAATACCACAATTCATTCATTCATTCAATCATATTTATTGAGCACTTACTGTGTGTAGAGCTCTGTATTAAGCACTCAGAAAGTACAATTCGGCAACAAATAGACACAATATAACAGACACATTCCCTGCCCACAACGATCTTACAGCCTAGAGTCACCACAGAGTTACAGTCAACTTAAAGAATCCAGGAAATACCCTGCAGTTGTAAGGCACACAGATATTCGGTCCCATGGCCAGGCACCACATCCCGTTTTACACATGTGACTCCAAATACTGCACACTCAGTGAGTGCGAAAACCGGATGAAGTGCTGAGGGGACTAAAAGAATGAACTGTTCTGCCCTACAGACTGCATCCATATCCTAAGCAGCCAACGTCTCACAAGTCGTGGTTGGCCTCCCAGGAATTAGGCAAAGGAGTGGGGACAAATCAGGGAAAACCATCATCACTAATGAAACACAATTCAAGCAGAACAGGTGTATCCGAGTGTGAAGCACAGTCGGTGACTGTTGAAAATATATTTGTCAGGGAATTCTTGGATGTGTGTGTATGTGTGCTATGTACCAGCTTAAGCCCAAGAGATCCCTTACAAAATTATTATCAATCAATTGTGTTTATTCCTGTATGAAGAGCACTCAAGTGCTTGGGAGAGTAAATTCAGAGTTGGTACACATAATAATAATAATAATAATAATAATTAATAATAACAATAATAATGGCATTTGTTAAGCACTTACTATGTGCAAAGCACTGTTCTAAGTGCTGGGGGGATACAAAGTGATCACGTTATCCTACGTGGGACTCACAGTCTTAATCCCCATTTTACAGATGAGGTAACTGAGGCTCAGAGAAATGATGTGCCCAAGGTCACACAGCAGACATGTGGGGGAGTCGGCATTAGAACCCTTGACCTCTGACTTCCAAGCCCATGCTCTTTCCACTGAGCCACGCTGTACACATGTTTCCCACCCAAAACCTAAGTGATGATAACAATGGATTCTTCCACTTAGAGACTACAGCGGTTGGAGGATTTGATTCTACTGATAATGGGAATGTGTCTGCTATATTGTTATACTGTACTCTCCTTAGCACTTAGTACAGTGCTCTGAAAAAATAAGCAGTCAATAAATATAATCGATTCATTCACTCATTCAATTGCATTTATTGAGCACTTACTGTGTACAAAGCACTGTACTAGGCACTTGGGAGAGTACAATACAACAACCGACACATTCCCCACAGTGTACTATGCTGCCCCACTTGCAACCTCTCACGCCATCATTTATGCTCCCACTGAAGGATGGAATACAGTGAGGCAACAGGTGGACAAGAATGAAGCATATTACAAAATGTATTTTTACTTGTGAGACCCATTCACACTAAAGTAACTCAAATAATGTGCTGATGCTATGGCATTGCATCCTGATCGACAAGCAGTTGCCATGGAACCACGGCTATCTGTCTCCTACATTAGCCAGATAGTTTTCAGGATTCTCAGTCAGTCAGTAAGTCAGTCAGTCAATCATTTAGTCAATTGCATTTATTGAGGACTTGCTGAGTGCAGGGCACTTTACTAAACACTTGGGAAAGTACAATAGAACAGTAAACAGGCACATTCCCTCTTATTAAGGCTGTCCTAAGCACTTGGAAGAGTACAATAGAACTGGACCAACAACAGGGATTTTACCTCGGTATTAGAGAGCAATTCAAGAATGCACAAATCCTAACGGTTGTTCCTCTGCAATTATTTCCTGAATCCACCCCTTTCTCTCCCTCTGGTCCACACACTTGTTATATCTGAACTCGACTATCAAATCAGTTTTCCTCACTGACTGCCCTGCCTCAAGTATCTCCCTTCTCTAATCCACACTTTATTGGTTCCTCAGGTCATTTTTTAAAGCATTGTCATCATCATCAATCGTATTTATTGAGCGCTTACTATGTGCAGAGCACTGTACTAAGCGCTTGGGTAGTACAAATTGGCAACATATAGAGACAGTCCCTACCCAACAGTGGGCTCACAGTCTAAAAGGGGGAGACAGAGAACAAAACCAAACATACTAACAAAATAAAATAAATGGAATAGATATGTACAAGTAAAATAAATAAATAAATAAATAAATAGAGTAAGAAATATATACAAACATATATACATATATACAGGGTGTGTCTTCCCACTTTTTAGAAATCTCCAACTGTTGCCAATTCCTCTCCTCATCAAAAGCAACTCCTAACCGTTGGACTTAAGACATTTAATCAGGTTTCTTTTATCACTAGTCATATTTGCTCTTCTTCCACTACATCCCAGTTAGCTAACTATTCGCTTGGGCACTCATCCCCAACATACACACACCCAAACACATAGCAATTATTTCAACATATTTATATTCCATTGTTTCTTCCTACCTGTAATTTATTTCAGAGGTTTCTCTGCCAAGGGAGGACAGCTCTCAATACATAGACTAGGCACTCAATAAATACTACAGACTGAAATAAAAAATATTAAGAAAAGGTCATTGTGCTTTCAGTAGATGGCAAAATAGACTGTGGCTATGATGGGATGTTAAAACATCAAAACAAGTTGTTAGGGTTCTACCTCATACGATTCTTCCAGCTACACTTGTAGCTAATGAAAAAGAAGGTCTTATTTGTCCATGCTCACTGGACTCGGTATCCTTCTTGAGACAATAGACCAATCTTACAATTACAATAATCTTCAGTTTCAAAGTATCATCTTCATAAATCTCAACTTTATTTCCCTTTACTCTGCTTGGGTATAATTGTGTTTATGTATATCCTGAGTCTTAACAATATTCTCATGATTTAGGAATATTTAATATTAAATCAACAGGGGGAAAAACAACACCTTCAAATATTTTATAAGTAATAATAATAATGATGGTATTTGTAAAGCACTTTCTACGTGCCAAGCATTGCTCTAAGTCCTGGTGTAGATACAAGGTAATCAGGTTGTCCCACGTGGGGCTCACATTCTTAATCCCCATTTGACAGATGAAGTAAGTGAGGCACAGAGAAGTTAAGTGACTTGCCCAAACTCACACAGCTGACAAGTGGCGGAGCTGGGATTAGAACCCACTATCTCTGACTCCCAAGCCTGTGCTCTTCCCACTAAACTACGTTGCTTCTCTATACTTTGTTCTCTATACTTACCTTCTAGTGTCAATTCTGGGTAAATACTAATAGTAATTTCTAAAGAGCTCAATTCCCAACAATGCAGAAAGGAGAGAGGACTGCCAGAATCAATCAGTAATATTAATTTAACCTTCTGCTATGTGAAGAACACCAGGCTCAGTTTTGGGTAGAGTCCAACAGAGGTAAAACACACATCTCAAGCCCGCGCTCTTTCCACTGAGCCACGCTGCTTCTCAAATCTGCATCGTTAGCCTGATTTACTTTGTTCTCTGCAGTCTCATATTTCCTTTTGCCTTCAGGAGTGAAGAGATCTATCATGTCCAAAAGGAAAACCCTCATTTTCCAACACAAACCCTGTCCTCCCCATGACTGCAGACAGCACCACCATTCTTCCTGTATCTCAAGCCCATGACCTTGGGAATAATTTTAATTCAGTCAATATTTATTGAGCACTTACTGTGTGCAGAACACTGTACTAGGCTCTTGGGAAAATGCAATAAACACACACATTCCCTACCCACAATAAGCTTAGAGTCTAGAGGGATCAGACCAGAACCACTCCATGCTTTCTCCCCAAGCTATGTATGGGATGAAAAGCAGGGTTAGTGTGGGCTCATTTACTCGAGAAAAATTCAAGAATAATTTCTGGCTATAAACCCAGTTTCTTGAGGTTCCCAAATAACCAAGTTAGCTACACCACATGGACTAGGAATCAGTCAATTAAAAACTCTTCAGGAGCTGTGAATTACCTTACAAACCTTTTCTTTAGTATTCTGTGTCATGGTTGCCCTATTTGTATTAATTAAATCTTCACTGTACTCTTGCCTCGTTTGGAAAGATAGGTTAGTCAGGAAGCAGCACAGAGCACCGACCCGGGAGACAGTGGATCAGGGTTCTAATTCCGGATGTGCTGTTTGTCTGCTGTGTGACTCTGGGAAAGTCATTTAACCTCTCAGTGTCACAGTTCCCTCATCTGTAATGAAGGTGATCTGGGCTGCAAAGCTTAGTAAGTGTTGAAGAAGACAGAGGTTGGAAGTGGGGGCAGAAGTGAGGAGATATAGTCATTTAATCAGGAAATGATTTGAACCAGTATAGGGTACACTTAGGTATGAATAATGGGGAGGTTCAGAGAAAAATGTCAAAGAAACAAACAGGATGTAGTTACAGAATGAATATGAGGCATAGAAGATTGTGAGGAAATGAACCTTTGGTAGGATTTGGCAAGGTGGGAAATAATGTTTCCTTTCCTCTTCCTAGCCTTACCTCCATTTTCTTTCTCCCCAGTTGGGCTCAGGGTGGTAATTCCTAAATGCCAAACTAAGACAAGCCTGTAGAGAGCCATAGAAGATTGTGTGGTGGACAGTTATTGGACGTTGGTCCCTACATGGGCTGTTCCTGCACAATCATTGAACATAAGGGCGTAATGGCCGGCTTTGGAGCTTCCTCATTCCAGGTAAGGAATTTTTCTTTCCCATTAAGCTCACATTAGACTAGGAATGTCCTCCAAACTCAGCAAACCATTTAAAATGAGAAATGAAAAAGGTATGTCCTGGAAATATTTTTTTAAAGTAAGATTTGTTAAGCTTTTACTATGTGCATCTGTATCTACTGTATTTAGTGTTGGACACTTGTGCTGGACACTTTTCCAAGTGATAAAATTTAACTCTCCAAATGAATAATTGAAATACTCCCTTCCCCCTCCACACACGTCCCTTATCCCTTGCTCCTAATCAGCTGGCCACCTATTTCATAGAGAAAATTTAAACTATCAGATGTGATCTACCTAAAATCTACCCTTTCCCTCCCTAGTCCCTGCTCCCCCCATCCCTTTGTCAACTCTACCTTTCCCACTAGTATCTCAAGAGATCTTCTGCCTTCTATTAAAATCAACCCCTTCCACATGCACATCTAACCCCACCCCTTTACACCTTATCAAAAACTTGCCACCTCCCTTCTTCCCTCTCTAACCACCATCTTCAACTGTTTGCTCTCCAATAGCTTCTTTACCACTGCTTTTAAACATGCCCATGACTCCTCTGTCCTAAAGAAAATCCTCCCTTGACCCCACGGCCCCCTCTGTTATCACCCCATCTCTCTCCTACCATTCCCCTTCAGTTGCCTACACCTCCTGTCTCAAATTTCTCTCTTCCAATTCTTTCCTTGACCCCATTCAATCTGTCTTCCATCCCCT
The DNA here is from genome assembly GCF_015852505.1 of Tachyglossus aculeatus. Lineage (NCBI taxonomy): Eukaryota > Metazoa > Chordata > Mammalia > Monotremata > Tachyglossidae > Tachyglossus > Tachyglossus aculeatus. Next base: position 119,605,401 of record NC_052067.1, read on the forward strand.
TCACTTCACAGAAATTGTCCTCTCAAAGGTCACAAATGATCTCTTTTCTTGCCAAATCCAACAACATAATCCTCCTTGACCTATCAGATGCTTTCAATACTATTGACTATCCCCTTCTCCTGGAAATATTAATCAACATCGGCTTCATTCATTCTCTCTTATTTTGGTTCTCCTCCTATCTCTCTGGCCGCTCATTCCCAGTCTCTTTCATAGGCTCCTCCTCTGTTTCCCACACCCTAACTGTGGGTGTCATTCAATGTTCAGTTCTGGGTTCCCTTCTATTCTCCATCTATACTCACTGCCTTGGAGAACTCATTCACTCCCATAGTTTCAAACACCACCACTACGTGGATAATAATAATAATAATAATGGCATTTGTTAAGCGCTTACTATGTGTAAAGCACTGTTCTAAGCGCTGGGCACTGTTCTAAGCACTGGATGTTATCTAAATCTCCATCTCCAGCCCTGATATCTCTCCCTCTCTGCAGTCTCATATTTCCTCTTGTCTTCCAGATATGTCTACTTGAATGGCCTCTTGTCACCTCAACCTTAACATGTCTAAAGCAGATCTCCTTATCTTTCCACCCAAATCCTGTCCCCTGCGATTTCGAATTACTGTAGATGACACCACCATGCTTCCTGTCTCACAAGCCTGTAAAGCTGGTGTTTTCCTTGACTCCTCTCTCTCATTCAACCCACATACTCGATCCATCACTATATCCTTCCAGTTCAACCTTCACAGCATCTCTAGCATCCACCCTTCCTCTCCACTGAAAACACTACCGCATTATTCCCAGCATTTATCCTATCCTGCCTTGATTACTGAATCAGCCTCCTTGCTGACCTCTGCCTCCTGTCTCTCCACACTCCAGTCCATACTTCACTCTACTATCTGGATCATTTTCCTACAGAAATGTTCAGGACATGTTTCTCCACTCCTCAAGAAAATCCAGTGGTTGCCCATTCACCTCTACATTAAAGAAAATCTAGTGGTTGCCCATTCACCTCTACATCAAACAGAAACATCTTACTATCAGCTTTAAAGCACTCAATCACCTTGTCCCCTCCTACCTCACCTCACTGCTCTCCTACAACTTGGCCCACACACTTCACTCCTCTAATGCTGATCTGTCACTCACATTCTGCCTCTGGACTGGAATGCCCTCCCTTTTCATATCTGACAAACAATTACTCTTCCCACCTTCAAAGCTTTATTGAAGGCTCACCTCCTCCAAAAGGTCTTCTTTGACTAAGCCCTCCTTTCCTCTTCTCCCACTCCATTGCTTCCCTTAGACATCCCCGCTCCCAGGCCCACAGTATTTATGTACATATCTGTTCTGGAGGAAGGAACCCGGGAGGGATATCAAGTACATAATCAAAAGGAGGATGGCTTCTTAGTAATATCTAAATGAATGAAAATGGGATAAGAACATAATTTAAGTACTTTAAAATTATCTTCCCTGTTTACCCTTTCTTCACCCACCCCACCTTCAATTCACTGAAGGGAGAGGATATTCAGAGTCATATAAATTTTTGCTTTTTTCTTTTGCAGTGCTGTCCCCTGATTGCAAGATCAGGTGATTTCATAATTTACATGTGAAAACAGTTGATCAGGAACCAATTTAAGCTGCTCTTTATCAAATTATCTTGAATGATTTCTCTTGATAATAATAACAATAATAATAATAGCATTTATTAAGTGCTTACTATGTGCAAGGCACTGTTCTAAGCACTGGATCACATCTCCTCCATGAAGCCTTCCCCAATTAAACTCTTTTGTCCCCTATTCCCTCTCCCATCTGTATCATCTATGCATTTTGGAGCTATCCCCTTTAGGTACTTGGTTTTCTCCACACTTTAAGTGCTGTGGTGCTGAAATACATATCTATCATTTATTTATATCAATGTCTACTTCCCTGGATTGTAAACTCCTTGTGGGCAATATCTAACAACTCTGTTGTATACCTTCAAGCGCTTAGTACAGTGCTCTGCACACAGTAAAAGCTCAATTAATACTACTTTTGTAGTATTAATTAAGCCTTTACTGTATGGCAGACATTGTACTAAGAAGTAGGGTAAATAACATAATTTGTTGGGCACAATGCCTGTCCTATATAGGGCTCGTAGTCATAATCCCCATTTTATACATGAGGTAACTGAGGCACAGAGAAGTTAAGTAATTTACCCAAAGTTACCCAGAAGACAAGGGCAGAGTCAGAATTAGAACCTAGGTCCTTTATTTCCTAGGTTAAAGTTAACTCCTTTAACCTTCAAGGTTAAAGCTAACTCCTAAGCCTTAAAGGACCTAGGTTCCAATCCTGGCTCTGCTACTTATCTGTTAGGTAACTCTGGGCAAGTTACTTAAATTCTCTGTGCTTCAGTTACCTCTTTTTACAAGGCCAGGATGCTTCTCTATTGATTGACTGGTTGATTAACATGTGACACTGCAAAATATGCCAGTTGCATTTTCTCAGAAATACATGGCACAATATGAAATTAACTTGATTTTGTTTTCCTAAAAATCAATCTAATGTCTAGCAGTTTCTATACTGTATTATCGTGTTGCATTTCTCCTGTGTTTTGTTGCATTTGTGGGCATTACACATCTATTTTAATTTATCCTACTGGTACTTGGGACATTTTGCTAATATCTCATTTCCTAGTTACCTTGTAAGAAGTTTTTCAGATGCGTTAATTGTAATAGATGGAATTGATGATCTTAATAGCACCATTTATAGTACCTTGTGTGGAGGAGGTGCTTAATAAACACTGATTAATGATGAGAATTAGAAATAAATTAATAGGTGGCTCAGTAATTGAAAAGTCAGTATCTTTAGTACTGTCCTGATTATTGTTAATTTGGTGCTGCTAAAAACCTTACCCATCACTAGTATGTTGAGACATCTTGATAGGGTTTTACTTTTAAAGCTTCTTATTTAAGGCTTAGAAAGCCAAAGTATCTTTCACTGTGTGAATATGCTATTTCAGTCACTATGGTATTACCTTCTGTCACTACCCAACAGTTATAATATAGGCTTAATTTAGATAATAGCAAATCTTCATTTAAAAGGGCTGTTTTAAATATCTGTGGATTTATTCAACTACAGTTCATAAAAGCAAATGGAAAAGTTAAAAGTTGTACTTTAATTTTGCTGCATTTTTTACTATTAAGAAACACAAATTTGTTTGTGGCTATCTTTAATCATAGATTGCATATTAGGATTATACATATTGGAGGGTAAAAATATCTGTGAATGTAAGTGAGTACCTGCCTTCAGGACATTTGACCATGTTATTTCCCATGACGAATCCTGGCATAATTTTCCATCTGGTGTCTATGTGTTTGTATGTGGCTTTGTCTAAACTTTTCAGAAATTGTTTCAAGTATACACTGATTATTGCAGTCCAAAATTTTTATTTTTTTATAAAGTATTTGTTTAGCATTTACCCCAGGCACTATACTAAGCACTGGAATAGATACAAGATAATTGGGTTGAACATAGTCCATGTTCTGTTCTCAGTCCTAATCCACATTTTATGGACGAGATAACTGAAGCACAGAGATGTTACCCAAATGTGCCCAAGTCACACAGCCATTATGTGGCAGAGCTGGGGTGGAGCTCAGGTTCTCTGACTCATTCCACTAGGTTACACTGATTCTTAAGGTTACTGTTCTATTGTTTTGCAAATAGAAGTAAATTGTTGTGCGGTATTCATGGGAGCAAGAAATCATTTCACTTTTTAAGTAACAACAAATAATTTACAATAATTCAGAACATTGAATCCAATCACATCATATTAAGAAAATAAACCTCTATTTTAGGTAATAAACTTTAATTACTCTAGCACTTCTGGGCTTAGAGATCAGAAACTGGTATCCCCTTTAAGGTAACTCTTTGAGAGCAGGAATCATATATACTAACTATTCACACAGTCTAATCATGCTTACTGATTCTTTGAACACTCAGTGTAGTGTCCTGCACAGAACAACCATTCAATAAATACTATTCATTGAAGATAAAACAGAATAACAAAAATAATATCAGATTCCAATAATAATGATGTCATAGAGCCAAAAAGAATGGATGGTAGTATGGGTTGGATCAGCTATTAGTAATCGCAAAGTTACCAAATCTATCATCAAGCAGTTGAGTCTTGACAGGTGAACTATCCATTATGGGCTAAGATATGCAACATATCGGAGAAATTGCACATACTCAACTGACCAGGGACTGACTGCTATTGATGCTACACAATTATACAGAACAACTAATACTGCCCAATATCACCTGAAGCATATTGGGTGAATATAGCATTCTGAGAGGATTTGGGAAAGAGGCAGGAATCTCTAGTGGAGTTCTATGACAGAGTGGCTGTTTATAGTCTAAACGATCAACACAGGAACCAATTTTCACATACAGAACACGACTTGAAATCAACTTTAAAATGCAATTTATCAATTTACAAGAGGCTTCTTTAGATTGACCTAGAAATCAATCAATCAGTGGTATTTATTTAATGTTTATTGTATTCTAAACACCGTGCTAGTACTTGGGAGAGTACCATGCCATAGAGTTTGGTAGACATGACTCTTGTCCTCAAGGAGCTTACAGTCTAGAGAAGGAGAACAGGATGCAGGAGGAGAGGAGACAGAAAGGGAAGAGGATAAGGTCCTTTACCTTCCTTTTATGGCTACTTGATGTTCTGGTGCTTGCCACTCATTTTGTGTTAACCTCCACCCCAGTGCTGGAGTTATCACCTTCAGCCCAGCTCCAGAGCTACTGAGCTGCCCAGCAACCTCCAAGGGGAAGGCAGAACAGGAAAGGGGCATCTTCCCATCCAAACAGCAATTCCAGAATGGCAAACACATGGAATTCACTGAACACCTATCATACATAGAGCACTGCACTAGATGTTTAGGAGAATAGATAAGGTCTAAACAACAGAATTAGTAGGCACAATCTCTTTTTTCAAGGAGTTAACAATTTAATGGGGTCACACGAGAAGGAATAACATTTTTATAATATGTGCATAAATCCTTTGAAGAGCTTTATTTAAAGCTTTAGATACTGTGAAAGTGATCACTCAAGCTAACCTATTCAGTGAAACTTGTTAATAATAATAATAATGTTGGTATTTGTTAAGCACTTACTATGTGCCAAGCACTGTTCTAAGCACTGGGGGAGATACAAGGTAATCAGGTTGTCCCAGGTAAGACTCACAGTCTTCATCCCCATTTGACAAATGAGGTCACTGAGGCACGAATAAATTGACAAGTGGTGGAGCGAGGTACAGTGAGGAGATTAGTGGTGGAGGAGCGGAGGGTGCGGGCTGGGCAGTAGAAGGAGAGAAGGGAGGTGAGGTAGGAGGGGGCGAGGTGATGGACAGCCTTGAAGCCCAGGGTGAGGAGTTTCTGCCTGATGCGCAGATTGATCGGTAGCCATTGGAGGTTTTTGAGGAGGGGAGTAATATGTCCAGAGCGTTTCTGGACAAAGATAATCCGGGCAGCAGCATGAAGTATGGATTGAAGTGGAGAGAGACACGAGGATGGGAGATCAGAGAGAAGGCTAGTGCAGTAGTCCAGACGGGATAGGATGAGAGCTTGAATGAGCAGGGTAGCAGTTTGGATGGAGAGGAAAGGGCGGATCTTGGCAATGTTGCAGAGCTGAGACCGGCAGGTTTTGGTGACGGCTTGGATGTGAGGGGTGAATGAGAGAGCAGAGTCGAGGATGACACCAAGGTTGCGGGCTTGTGAGACGGGAAGGATGGTAGTGCCGTCTCGCCTGTCCCGCCATCGACCCCCGGCCCACGTCATCCCCCGGGCCTGGAATGCCCTCCCTCTGCCCATCCGCCAAGCTAGCTCTCTTCCTCCCTTCAAGGCCCTGCTGAGAGCTCACCTCCTCCAGGAGGCCTTCCCAGACTGAGCCCCTTCTTTCCTCTCCCCCTCGTCCCCCTCTCCATCCCCCTGTCTTACCTCCTTCCCTTCCCCACAGCACCTGTATATATGTATATATGCTTGTACATATTTATTACTCTATTTATTTATTTATTTATTTATTTATTTTACTTGTACATTTCTATCCTACTTATTTTATTTTGTTGGTATGTTTGGTTCTGTTCTCTGTCTCCCCCTTTTAGACTGTGAGCCCACTGTTGGGTAGGGACTGTCTCTATGTGATGCCAATTTGTACTTCCCAAGCGCTTAGTACAGTGCTCTGCACATAGTAAGCGCTCAATAAATACGATTGATTGATTGATTGATTGATTGGAGCAGGGATTAGAACCCATGACCTCTGAATCCCAAGCCTGTGCTCTTTCCACTGAGCCACGCTGCTTCTGGTCTCTCTCATCATGGAGTTCTTTCTCACATCCTTTCCCGAACATGGAACTACCTACACATAATGTTCAACAGACCGCTGTTTTCCCCATTTTAAAAGTCCTTTTGAAATCACTTCATCTCCAGGAAGGCTTCCCAAATTAATTTCTAATCTCACAAGCTTCTTTATCAAACTTTGGCCCCACCTAAGCACTGAAGTACATCACAACTCCTAAAAAGTCTATTCCTTTAGAGACTGTCTTCTCTGGTAGATTTTTAAATTCCGTGAGGGAGGGGATCATTTATTTTATTTCACTGGACTCTCCCTTGATAGTAGTCTGACTGAGAACTCCTGAAGAAACTGAAGATGAGAATGCTACCACAAGTGTATATTTTGCCAAACCAAATATCAAAAAGCATAAAGAAACAGCATTATAATGTATGGACCAAATTATTGAAACTATGGCTATAAACGTACAACTTGTAATAAAAATTAAGAAAAAAAATTAAAAATCAATTATGAGGCAAAAGAGGAGAATCATGGAAAATAAATCTCTATCCCTGCACTTCTTTTTTAATAGGCAGGAGAGAAATGATAATAACTGATGCGCCTCTTTGACACTGTGAGCCCCGACGCAACATTGTGCCTGTATGACACTGTGAGCTCCCCCTTCCCCACCCCCCAAAAACCTCCAGCACTGTACTTGTACTTCCCACATACTTAGTACAGTACTCTGTACACAGTGAGCGCTTAATAAATACAACTGAATGAACTGATCGTTGGTAAAAGAAAAAAGGTTTTACTGATTTTTTTCACTTCTTTGCAATAAATAAATAAATAAATGAAGGATCTAAAGTGAACAGCTGACCGGGACAAGTCCCATTGGATGAAGGTTGTAAAGCCAAACTAGACTAGGAGAAAAAGTTAAAGGTTACTGTAATGGTTCAAGTCTGAACGCCTGGAGGTTTCTACTGCAACAAGTCATGTCTGAACCCCTGAAGCAGACTTAACTTGAAGTTTCAACATCCCCAGACTGAACATGCTGAAAAATTTGGTAAAGTGCTCCTGCTCAACTCTGAATATTTCACAGCTACATTTAAAGGCTACATAGCAACTTGAATAATTACCCCCAAACTGTTGATTTTGAATTAATCTAGTCTAGGTCTGTAGCTGCCTTATTTAGGTAGTTTCTGCCATCCTTCCTACTGCCATATTTAGCACATGTGGTTACAGTGAGCACTTACTGTTAAGCACCATTCTAAGTGCTGGGGTAGGACACTAGCTAATCAGGTTGGACACAGCCCTGTCCCACAGGGGGCTCACAGTCTTAATCCCCATTTTACGGATGAGGGAACTGAGACACAGAGAAGTTATGTGACTTGCTCAAGGTCACAGAGCAGCCAAATGGTGTAACAGAGATTAGAAGTCAGGTCCTTTCGACTCCCAGACTAATGATCTATCTACTAGGCCATGGTGCTTCATACTGCTCTGGTTATAGACAAAGAAGCAGCATGACATAGTGGAAAGAGCACAGATCTGGGAGTCAGGGGACCTGGGTTCCAATCCTACCTCCACCACTTACTTGTCTGCTGGTGACCTTGGGCAAGTCACTTAACTTCTCCGTGCCTAAGTTTCCTTCTCTGTAAAACAGATATTAAATGCCTGGTCTCCCTTTTAATTATTCATTCAATCGTATTTATTAAGCACTTACTGTGTGCAGAGCACTGTGTTAAACACTTGGAAAGTACAATACAGCAGTAGAGGCAATCCCTGCCCACAACAGGCTTACAGTCTAGATGTGGGGAGACAGACAACAAAACATGTAAACAGGCATCAATATAAATAAATAGGATTATAGATATTTACAAACATACATAGGTGTTGTGGGTTGGAGAGAGCAGGGAATAGCAGAGGGAGTGAGTGTAGGTGACCCGAAGGGAGGGGGAGCTGAGGAAAAGAGGGGCTTAGTCTCGGAAAGCCTCAGACTGTTAGGCTCATGTGAGACACCCAACCTAATTATCTTGCACCTACCCTGGCGTTAGGATCAGTGTTTGATACATAGTAAGGACTTAACCAATACCATAATAATGAGAAGCAGCGTAGCTCAGTGGACATGAGCCCGGGCTTTGGAGTCCAAGGTCATGGGTTCAAATGCCGGCTCCACCAATTGTCAGCTGTGTGACTTTGGGCAAGTCACTTCACTTTTCTGTGCCTCAGTTACCCCATCTGTAAAATGGGGATGAAGACTGTGAGCCCCCTGGGGGACAACCTGATCACCTTGTAACCTCCCCAGAGCTTAGAATAGTGCTTTGCACATAATAAGTACTTAATGAATGCCATTATTATTATCATTATTATTATAGTTAGTTGTAGTAGTAGTAAAATTAGACATATAAACCCAATTAATTTTATTAAAATTGAAGGTAAAGTTGAAAGTTATGTAGAAGAACAAATGAGTAATTTTTCAAGCATGGACCTTACAATTCCCAATAGACTCTTTAGCTTCCTCTAGATTTTATTTTAATTAGAGCTTAACAGTTATCTTATCCAGTGTCAATGTAGGTTTCATTTAAGGCTCCTTGAAGCTTCCCTATGTTTTCTGCCTTAAGTCTCTGTTGCCTTATTAAGTCAGGCTAAGGTAGACTGAAGGCCCTCAACCACTCAATCACATTCATTGAGTGCTTACTGTGTGCAGAGCACTGTAATAAGTGCTTGGAAGGGTACTTGGAGCAGTACTTGGCACATAGTAAGCACTTAAATGCTATCATAATAATAATTATTATTATTACAATACAATAGAGTTAGTAGACACATTCCCTGCTCTCAATGAGCTTAGAGTCTACAGGAGGAGGCAGACATTAATATAAATTAATAAATTAAATTATGGATATGTATGTAAGTGCTCTGGGGCTGAGGGAGGGGTGAATAAGGGGGGCAAATCCTAGTTCAAGAGTGACACAGTGGGGAGTGTGAGAAGAGGAACTGAGGGCTTAGTCTGGGATGTCTTTACAAGTAATGAAGTGAGATTCACAAGATGGACCTCACACACAATATGCCAGGCAACGATCTGTGGAAGGACAACAAATTTGTCTTAATCGAGTATTTTTCTAAAGGAACACTGCATCCCTGCCACTTATTTTAGAGACTTGGCTTATCTTCTGAACATAGGCCCTGTTTTGAGTCTGGTGGCAGGAGCTGAAGCAGACAGACTAGGGTTAAAAATAGAAATAGCAAATATTAAATGTCTAGTGCTTACTTGTACTGGACAGTGGGCCCATTCTGAAAGCTAGTCTGCCCAGTATAAAATCAGACAAATAGCAACTGTAAGTCTGGCCCAATCAGATATGGACTCCTTCTTGAAATGCCATTTGGTATTTCCTTTATTCTCTGATCAGACTCAATTCCTATTTGGTATGGTTGTCTCTCACCAGATGAATTAGTTTTGCTCTTTTAGGAATCTAAAATGTTACATATTCAACCCTTCCCTATTGACCTATGAACAGTGAACCCAAACCCAGCCATGAACATACCCTGTTTCCTCATCTGTCCTGAGCAGCAGAGAGAGTGGAAGCCAAAAACCTACAAGGCTCTGTCCCTCTCTATCCAATTCTACCTGCCTTGGATATTTTCCTCTTTGGCTCCCTTATCAGCCATTAATTCTGTCACTACACTGACAACAAAGAGGCTTGTGGTGTCAATGAAACACCAGAGGTTTCGGTAGGGAGGGTGCCCTCATACATTCTCAGTTGTCACTACCCCATCTCAAATCTAGATTGAACAGAGAAATAAGTGAGTCTGGGGTGCAAACCCTGAAGGAATGGCAGTTGGGAGGTTTAGCTTTGAAGAATATGGAAAGAACTGCTTATCTGGAAAATTTGCTAAAGTGGATGGCAGTGATGGTATTTATTAAGTGCATACTATGTATCAAGCACTGTTCTAAGCACTGGGGTAGATACAAGCTAATTAGGTTGGACACAGACCAGGCCCCACATGGGGTCATTGTCTTAATCCCCACTTTACAGATGAGGCAACTGAGGCACAGAGAAATTAAGTGACTTGTCCAATGTCACACAGCAGACAAATGGCAGAGCCGGGATTAAAACCACGGTCCTTCTGACTTTCTGGCCCACAATCTATCCAATAGATGTTGCTTCCGGGTTGCTTCCCTAACAGAACTTCTAGAAGTAACTGCCACCTAAGTAACTGTTTGGATCACTCTCCTGCAAAAATTCAACTCTGGACATCTTTTGCCAGCTTCCCCCCACAATTCCCCCCACACACATACAATGAGCTTATTACAGTGCTGTGCACACAGTAAGTGTTCAATAAATATGACTGAATGAATATATTTTAATTAAATAACTATTTATAGATTCTAAAAAGTGTATGCAGGAAATAAAGAACTCTGTTGAAACTAGTACTTCTGACTAGTTCTGGTAACATTTCTAAGTACTCTGTTTAGAAACAGATGACGCAAATGAGGCACAGAGAAATTAAGTGACTTGTCCAAGGTCACATAGCAGAGAACTGAAAAGAAAACATCTCATTTAACAGCAGGAAAGGCAAAAGACATTATATAAGTTCCTTTATATTATATAAGAAAGGGTGCTATAAAGACACATTCATGAAAAGGTTTTTGTAGACATTCATAAAACCTAACTAACTGCTTGGATGTTTAAAATAAAATGTGAGATTACCATACATACAACAGTATGATACCAAATCAACACTGGACAGAGAACAGGATACCAAAATAGACTTTCTTGTTTTTAATTAGATTGAATGGCCAACCTATTGGCAAAATAGCTGTTTTATTTTTGAAAAAGACTGTGATTTGGAACCTATGAAATTGAAAATCACTATCCTATGGCATATCTCTGATATTAATAGATCGTTGACCAGTGATTAGCTTCAGACCTAAGTATTAAATATCAAACAGCAAAACTGGATGCATTAGAATCAGTTAGTCCTGGTAACATACAGCTCAAGGAATCAGCAGATTCATTCAATCATATTTATTAAGTGCTAACTGCAAAGCCACTCTGTATCATCTTTGAGGAACTCTCAAAAATTAGAAAAAAGTCTCAAGTATTTTATAGAGAATTTCTTTAATCCAACATTTAAAATTGGGAAAATAGGAAACTGTAGCAACAGAAATCAACACGCTTAATATCAACAATGGAAGAGATATTGGAAGCAATCATCAATTTTCAAAGACCTAGAAGAGCATAATCAATCAATCAATTAATCAGTTGTATTGATTGAGTGCTTACTGTGCACAGAGAACTGTATTAAGCCCTTAGGAGACTAATATAACATTGCAAACACAGTTGGTAGACTCATTCCTTGCCCACAACAAGCTTACAGTCTAAAGAGTTGCACCCCTCACATCCAATCCATCACCAAAACCTGCTGGTCTCACCTCCGCAGCATCGCCAAGATCCACCCTTTTCTCTCCATCCAAACCGCTACCCTGCTGGTTCAATCTCCTCATGTAGATGATCTATCTGATGTCATTCTTACTGATAATTATTAAAGCAGATACTATACCATACTAAAGTTTGTTGGGTTTATCAAGGGGGTCACTCATGTGCCTTTACTCCACAGAAACCACCTTCTCGAAGACCACCAATGATCTTCTTCTTGCTCAATCCAATGGCCTCTACTCCATCCTAATCCTCCTCGACCTCTCAGCTGCCTTTGAGACTGTGGACGACCCCCTTCTCCTGGAAATGTTATCCAACCTTGGCTTCACTGACTCTGTCCTCTCCTCGTTCTCCTCCTATCATCATCATCATCATCAATCGTATTTATTGAGCGCTTACTATGTGCAGAGCACTGTACTAAGTGCTTGGGAAGTACAAATTGGCAACATATAGAGACAGTCCCTACCCAACAGTGGGCTCACTATGGCCCATTCACTCTCAGTCTCCTTCATGGGCTCTTACTCTGCCTGCCACCCCCTAACTGTGGGCGGGGTCCCTCAAGGTTCAATTTTGGGTCCCCTTCTATTCTCCATCTACATTTAAAGAACTCATTCACTTGATGACTTGACACCTGTCCACATGTTTTGTTTTGTTGTCTGTCTCCCCATTCTAGACTGTGAGACGGTTGTTGGGTAGGGACTGCCTCTATATGTTGCCAACTTGCACTTCCCAAGCGCTTAGTACAGTGCTCTGCACACATAAAGCACTCAATTAATGTGAATGAAGGAATGAATGAATGAAATACCATCTCTATGCAGCTGATACCCAAATCTACATCTTCTCCCCTCATCTCTCTCCCTCTCTTCAGGCTTACATCTCCTCTGGTTGTGAAGACATCTCTACTTGGATGTCCTCCCATCACCTCAAACTTAATCCGTCCAAAACAGAGCTCCTTATATTCCCACCCAAAACCTGTCCCCTCACTGATTTTCCCATAACTGTTGACCTTACCACCATCCTTCCTGTTTCACAAGCCCATAACCTTGGCATTATCCTTGACTCCTCTCTGTCATTCTTAGTACAGTGCCTGGCACATAGTTAAGTGCTTAACAAATACCACAATAATAATAATAATAATTATTATATTATTATTCTACCCACAAATTCAATCCATCACCAAATTCAGAAGGTCCCGCCTTCACAAAAATCACTAAAATTTGTCTTTTCCTCTCCGTCCAAACTGCTACTAGGTTAATACTATCTTGCCTAGATTACTGCATCAGCCTCCTTGCTGACCTCCCAACCTCCTATCTTTCCCCACTCCAGTCCATACTTCACTCTGCTGCTCAGATTATTTTTCTACAAAACCGTTCAGGACATGTCACCCCACCTCCTCAAAAATCTCCAGTGTTGTCTATCCACCTCTCTATAAAAAAAAAAAAACTCATTGCCATTGGTTTTAAAGCACTCCATCACCTTTCCCCCTCCTACTCACCTCGTTTCTCTCCTTCTACAACCCAGTCCACATACTTGCTCCTCTAGTGCTAACCTTCTCACTGTGCCTCAGTCTCACCTGTCTTGCCTGTCTTGAGAGCCCTGGCCCATATCCTGCCTTTGGGCAGGCACGTCCTCCCTCCTCAAATCTGACAGACAATGACTCCTCCTCACTTCCAAACCTTATTGAAGGCACATCTCCTCCAAGAGGCCTTCCCAGACTAAGCCCCACTTTTCCTCATCTCTCATGCCCTTCTGCATCACTTGACTTGCTCCATCTCTTCCCCTGCAGAGCCCCACAGCATTTATATATATATATATCTGTAATTTTATTCATTTATATTGATGTCTGTCTCCCCAACTCTAGACGGGGAGCTTAGTGTGGGCAGGGTCACTGTTCATGGTTTTGTACTTTCCCAAGCACTTAGTACAGTGTTCTGCACACAGTAAGCACTTGATACATATGACTGAATGAACGAATGACAATCATGAGTGATTCCGTGCTGATAGAGTCATAGACAGTGATGATCTTTAGACTACTTCTGGATCATTTCTGTTCTGATTAAGAATTGAAACAGAGGATAAGTAAGGGGAAGAGAGAGCTGAGTCCCCTAAAAGCCAAAATTGATGAGTTTCTGATTTGATGTATAGATGAATGGGCTATCATTGGAGGCCTTTGGGGGATATTCCTGCAAAATGATGTTTTAGAAAAATGACTGAGGAAGCAGAGTGAAGCATGGACTGGAAACAAGAGAGAGATGGGACAGGGAGCTCTGAGAGGAGGCTGATGGCAGCAGGCCATTTGGGATATGACAAGTGGCAGTTTGGATGGAAATAAAGCGGAGGATTCTAGGAATGCAGTGAATCAAAAATAATATTTATTGAGTGCTCGCTGTGCTCAGAACACTATATTAAGTGCTTGGGAGAGTACAATACAATAGAGTTGGTAGTCATGTTCCCTGCCCACAAGGAACTTACAGTCTAAAGTGTATTTTGTAAAGAATAGAACAGGCAAGATATAGTGACAGACTGAATATGGAAACTGAGAGAGAGGAGTCGAGGATAATGCCAAGGTTGTGGGCTTGAGGGATGGGAAGAATGGTCAACCATGATGAGAAAGTTAGGAGCAGGAATGGAGGGAAGATGATGACTTTCAGTGGATATACTGGAATAAGCTACCAGGAGAGGATGTGGAATGCCATTCTGTGTTATTTAAGGAAATAAGAGACATCTAGATGTCTTGGGTACTTTAGTTATTCATTTGCCCAAAGGCAGGAGCTGGACCAGATGATCTCTCCCCTCTTCAATCCATACTTCATGCCGCTGCCTAGATTGTCTTTGTCCAGAAACGCTCTGGGCATGTTACTCCCCTCCTCAAAAATCTCCAGTGGCTATCAATCAACCTATGCATCAGGCAACAACTCCTCACCCTCGGCTTCAAGGCTGTCCATCACCTTGCCCCCTCCTACCTCACCTCCCTTCTCTCCTTCTACAGCCCAGCCCACACCCTCTGCTCCTCTGCCACTAATCTCCTCACCATGCCTCGTTCTCGCCTGTCCCGCCGTTGACCCCCGGCCCACGTCATCCCCCTGGCCTGGAATGCCCTCCCTCCGCACATCCGCCAAGCTAGCTCTCTTCCTCCCTTAAAGGCCCTGAGAGCTCACCTTCTCCAGGAAGCCTTCCCAGACTGAGCCCCCTCCTTCCTCTCCCTCTCCATCCCCCCAACCTTACCTCCTTCCCCTCCCCACAGCACCTGTATATATGTATATGTTTGTATGTATTTATTACTCTATTTATTTTACTTGTACATATTTATTCTAGTTATTTCATTTTGTTAATATGTTTTGTTTTGTTCTCTGTCTCCCCCTTCTAGACAGTGAGCCCACTGTTGGGTAGAGACTGTCTCTATGTGTTGCCAACTTGTACTTCCCAAGCATTTAGTACAGTACTCTGCACACAGTAAGCACTCAATAAATACAATTGAATTGAATTGAATTTTAAGGCCCTTTCCAGGTCCATGGTCTTGGGATGTGAAAAATCAGTCAGAATGTCAAGATAGATTACACTGAATTTTCTCTGCTATGCCTAGAATTCAAAAGTCTACGAAGACATGGAGTCACAATAAGAAAAGTAAAAGATAAATGTCTCTCTATTTCCCCTTCCATTTTCCCCAAGAACTGGTCTTGCTTCCTTGGAGCTGGAAAACTCCTTGGCTACAGGCAATTTATTTTCCTTATGCCAATCTAAAAATGACTTAGGAGAGTCTCATGACTGAGTTGCTACAGAGGCAGCTGAGCAATCAGAAGTGTACCTCTAGCCAAGTCCTGGAAGCAATACAGCTGGGATTTGTTCTGAGTAAGTACAATGCTAAAATTGGACTGCCCCCAAGCATCGCAGAAGCAGAATTCTTTCCCTTGTGTAAATTCACAAGTTATCCATACACAGATTTTCATCAGTCTCTACTCCACTGCCTCTACTCTCTTAGACTGCGAGTGCCATGTGGAACATGGTGCATATCCAACAAAATTATCTTGCATTTACCCAAGACTAATACAATGTTTGGCACATAGCAAGTGCTGTAATTTTTAATACTATTTTCCATTAAAGGGACAAAGAGACTCATTAACCTTATACTTTCAATTTCTTCTTGGTGTTTATGTCATGGTTTAGTCAAATAGCATCAATAAAATTGAAGCGGGGGGGAAGAGTGATATTGAACCCTTATATTCCTTCTTAATTAGAAAGCCAACTAATTTGTTTTGCATTTTGAAAGATCATATTACATAAAATACAGGACAAATGAAACAACATACTAAAATCAATACACCACAGAATTACGTCTGTGGAAATGAATTAATCTGAATGGAGCTTAATGCCCAGAATTTTTTCTTAATGAATTGAAAACCTCAAAGGACATATTTCCCATAATGTATAATGCTATTTTTCTTTGTTGAATTTTTTAGTGTGGTTACATATGTAATGTTACATCACTTGGCAAAAGGCCATTCCCATCTCAATGTAAGTGATCTCCTGCTTAAAATTCTTGATGACTTACCTAAAACCCACACTGCTAGGCAGAATGCACTGAACTTTTGTTTGATTTTCAGGTTGCCAATTATTCTTTCTATATATACATACTGTAAAGATTAACCTATAAGTGATTAGAACAGTTACTTTAATTAAAATAAATTAGTGCTTTAGCCTAGGTGTCTTTGATCACTGTCATGTTAACAAACTGAATAACAATGAAATCTTTGAGCAGCAACCCCACTGGGATTCATGTTGTATGCAGTGCCCAACTAGCACCGTCCAGTAAGCCACTGCGACTCTTTTATTCAGTTTTATCTCTATAGTAAATGCTATTAAGTACAGTTTTACATTAAACATCATCACTGCCTGTTAAGGTTTTATAGTGAATTGCTTCTGTCAGATAACTAATCTTCCTTTCTTTTCAGCACCATTATTCTGCCAGACAAAGCCACTGAAATGTGTTGCACAAATACATGGAGTCTAACAGATTTGGACTTCATACTCATTAGAGGCATACTACTTGCCTAGGTAAGTGACAACAGGACACTTAAAAAAAAGTTTTCTACCCAGGCCATACTAAGACAGACCATGCAAATGTGTGGCTTATGCTTTTCTTTAGCTTAGCTATTTTGTGATCTCGGCATCGTCTCTTCGTTATGAGACAAAACAGAGGTTGTGCGAGCAAATAAAATGAATGAATGTTCATTTTAATGTTCCACTGTAATGAAAATGTCGCTGCTTATGCTAAATGTTCAGTTATTGATACTTTTACAGTAAAGGTCTTTAGAATTTTCAATGAGCTACAGAAATGTACACTGTGGTCTTGTGCCAATTTGGACATATGGTTGTATTCAGTGATTCACAAAGAAAAAAACAATCCAGCAAGAAATTTTATGGCATATGTCCACCCTCAAAGAATGAGCATGTTACTGTAAATTGTTCCTCATTACGGAAGATTACAGTATTTTATGAAAATGATCAAGTCAAAATTTATAGTGATAAAGAATGAGCTAGTGTTCAGTTTGACAAAGTAAAAGTAGGCCTGTCCGATAATATAATTAGAAGGAAATGTTGGCCTCTTGGCTAAGAAAGCATTAGTAATAATCATCATCACTATCATCATCGTCTTGTCATTGTAACAGTATACATTAGGCACCTTCTAAGTGCAATGTATTATACTACAGAATAAGACAAATTTTAAACTTTTTCAAATACTGATCCCTATTATCCTAGTGTCTTATTTACTCCGTTCTAGCAAGCCAATATTTAGTACAGTATAGTAAGCAACTTCCAACTTAAGCATCTCCCAACTAGATTGTCAGCTCCATAAGAGCAGGGATCATATTTATTAACTCTATTGTTCTCTCTCAGGGTCTTGGTACACTGCTGTATAAACAGGAGGCACTCAAAGCTCTGGTTTTCAGCTACCAACTATCATCTCTACGCTGATGACACCCAGATCTACATCTCTGCCCCTCCTCTCTCCCCCTCCCTCCAGGCTCGCATCTCCTCCTGCCTTCAGGACATCTCCATCTGGATGTCTGCCCACCACCTAAAACTCAACATGTCCAAGACTGAACTCTTTGTCTTCCCTCCCAAACCTTGCCCTCTCCCTGACTTTCCCATCACTGTTGACGGCACTACCATCCTTCCCGTCTAACAAGCCCGCAACCTTGGTGTCATTCTCGACTCCGCTCTCTCATTCACCCCTCACATCCAAGCCGTCACCAAAACCTGCCGGTCTCAGCTCCACAACATTGCCAAGATCCGCCCTTTCCTCTCCATCCAAACCGCTACCCTGCTCGTTCAAGCTCTCATCCTATCCTGTCTGGACTACTGCATCAGCCTTCTCTCTGATCTCCCATCCTCGTGTCTCTCCCCACTTCAATCCATACTTCATGCTGCTGCCTGGATTGTCTTTGTCCAGAAATGCTCTGGGCATGTTACTCCCCTCCTCAAAATTCTCCAGTGGCTACCAATCAATCTGCGCATCAGGCAGAAACTCCTCACTCTCGGCTTCAAGGCTGTCCATATCCTCGCCCCCTCCTACCTCACCTCCCTTCTCTCCTTCTACAGCCCAGCCCGCACCCTCCACTCCTCTGCTGCTAATCTCCTCACCATGCCTCATTCTTGCCTGTCCCACCATCGATCCCTGACCCATGTCATCCCCCGGGCCTGGAATGCCCTACCTCTGCCCATCCCCCCAGCTAGCTCTCTTCCTCCCTTCAAGGCCCTACTGAGAGCTCACCTCCTCCAGGAGGCCTTCCCAGACTGAGAGCCTTCCTTCCTCTCCCCCTCTTATCCCCCCGTCTTACCTCCTTTCCTTCCCCACAGCACCTGTATATATGTATATATGTTTGTACATATTTATTACTCTATTTATTTATTTATTTTCCTTGTACATATCTATTCTATTTATTTTATTTTGTTAATATGTTTGGTTTTGTTCTCTGTCTCCCGTTTCTAGACTGTGAGCCTCCTGTTGGGTAGGGACTGTCTCTATATGTTGCCAACTTGTACTTCCCAAGCGCTTAGTACACAGTAAGTGCTCAATAAATATGATTGATTGATTGACTACACGTTTTTCAAGAATTTTGTAGAAACTCTGAACACTGAAATATAAGATACCCAGGCTCCTTTGTAGACTCCTCCCCTACTTCCTGCCTCATAACTGTGGGTGTCCCTCAAGGCTCAGGTCTGGCTCCCCTCTATTCTCCATCTACACCCACCCCTTTGGAGGACTCATTCACTCCCATGGTTTCAACTACAACCTGTATGTGGATAGTACCCAAACCTACATATCCAGTCCTATCGCTCTCCCTCTCTCCAGTCTCACATTTCCTCTTGCCTTAAAGATATCCCTACTTAGATGTCCTCCCATCACCTCAAGTTTCACATGTCCAGAACAGAGCTCCATATCTTCCCACCCAAACCCTGTCCTACTCCTGACTTTCCCATCACTGCAGACGGCACCACATCCTTCCTGTCTACAGCCTGAAAAGCCTGTGAACTTGGCATTTTCCTTAACTCCTCTCTCTCATTCAACCATATATTCAATCCATCACTAAATCCTTAGTTCCACCTTCACTGCATCAATAAAATCCACGCTTTCCTCTCCATCCAAACTGCTATGACATTAATACAGTCACTCATCCTATCTTGCCTTGATTACTGTATCAGCCTCCTTGTTGACCTCCCAAGCTCAAGTCTCGCTCCACTCCAATCCATACTTCCCTCTGATGCCCAGATCATTTTTCTTCAAAAAGGTTCAGGACATGTTACCCCCTCCTCAAAAACCTCCAGTGGTTGCCCAACCGAGACACACAGCAGCAGAAGCGGCAGCGGCCCACGTGTCTTTCTCTGCCCAGAGGCCAGAAGCCTGCTCTGCAACCAGAACCAATGCACTGAGGCAAGGGCCACGGGATGGTTGAGTGTCTCGTGGGTGGGACCCAGGTGCCCCACTGTGGATGGGAATTATAAGTGGATTCCTCCCATGTAGGGAGAGCACATGGTGGGAGCTAGCTAGCCATGTATGTATAAATGTATGTATGTATAATTTATGTATAAATTTTACATAAAATTCAGGCTTCCCATCCCCAGCCTCTCTCTCTCTCTCTCTCTCTCACCTCGCCAATTACTGAACGAACCTGTCCTCGGATGACGGGTACATAAATGGCAACAAGGGTGGGATAGGCGACAGAGAGCCGAGAGGCTGTTTGAATTCCTCGAGGATCAGGGATGGAAAACCCTGAGATGGGCCAGCTGCTGGGTGGAGGAGCACTGGGAGGGTCTGGCCAATCTGGTGAGGGAATTTGGTGATTGTCGGGAGGCTACCCAAACCAGGAAAAAGAAAGGAAAGACGGCCCTCCTTGGTCTCCTAACAACGGTGCTGCAGGCTGCAGCCCACAACCGCTGGCGGTGGTGGCAGGAGAGGGCCGCCCTGGAGACAAAACTAAAGGAACATGACACGAAATGCCTCCTATTGCAGACAGCGGCAGAGGTGAAAATGCAGTCTGTTCCTTGTTGTTGTTTGTCAACAGTCACCAATAAGGCAGCTTGTTATGGACTCACCGCAATACTGATGTGACTGTAAGCTCATTGTGAGCAGGGAATATGTCTGTTTATTGTTGTATTGTACTCTTCCAAGTGCTTATTTGGTACAGTACTCTGCAGAATCTTTGTCCTATGCTGTCGAGTCATTTCCAACCCATAGCGACATCAAAGACATATCTCTCCCAAAATTCATTCATTCATTCAATCGTATTTATTGAGCGCTTACAGTGTGCAGAGCACTGTACTAAGCGCTTGGGAAGTACAAGTTGGCAACATCTAGAGACGGTCCCTACCCAACAGCGGGCTCACAGTCTAGAAGGGGGAGACAGACAACAAAACAAAACATATTACCAAATAAAATAAATAGAATAAATATGTACAAGTAAAATAGAGTAATAAATACGTACAAACATATATACATATATACAGGTGCTGTGGGGAGGAGAAGGAGGTAAGGCACGGGGGATGGGGAGGGGGAGGAGGGAGAGAGGAAGGAGGGAGCTCAGTCTGGGAAGGCCTCCTAAATGCCCCACTCCCCATCTACAATCACTCTGGTAGTGTATCCATAGAATTTTCTTAGTAAAAATATGGAAGTGGTTTACCATTGCCTTCTTCTGCACAGTAAACTTGAGTCTCTGCCTTCGACTCTCTCCCATGATGCTGCTGCCCAGCACATGGGAGTTTTGACTTGTAGCAGATTGCCTGCCACTAGCTAGCCACTGGTCAAGCCAGGAATGGAATGGATAGGCCTCTGCTTGACTCTCCTTCCCATAGCTGAGACTGGTAGAGTACTGGAAACTCTCTGGGTGCGACACTGAGAAGTGCTTGCTGCACGCTCTAAGTGCTCAATAAATATTATTGAGTGACTAAATCAGTGTTCTCTCATTAAAAAAAATAATACAAAAGAGAGAGTGACAATATATCAACCATCTACTTAAACACAACTTAAACACAACACATCAAGCAAAAACTCCTCACTCTTGGCTTCAAGGCTGTCCATCACCTCACCCCCTCCTACCTCACCTCCCTTCTCTCCTTCTACAGCCCAGCCCGCACCCTCCACTCCTCTGCTGCTAACCTCCTCACTGTACCTTGTTCTTGCCTGTCCCACCATCAACCCCCGGCCCACATCCTCCCCCTGGCCTGGAATGCCCTCCCTCGGCACATCCACCAAGCTAGCTCTCTTCCTCCCTTCAAAGCCCTACTGAGAGCTTACCTCTTCCAACAGGACTTCCCAGACTGAGCACTCTTTTTCCTCTCCTCCTACCCATCCCCCCCGCCCTACCTTCTTCCCCTCTCCACAGCACCTGTATATATGTTTGTACAGATTTATTACTCTATTTACTTGGACATATTTACTATTCTATTTATTTTGTTAATGATGTGCATTTAGCTTTAACTATTTGTTCTGATGAACTGACACCTGTCCACATGTTTTGTTTTGTTGTCTGTCTCCCCCTTCTAGACTGTAAGCCCGTTGTTGGGTAGGGACCATCTCTATATGTTGCCAACTTGTACTTCCCAAGCACTTAGTACAGTGCTCTGCACACAGTAAGCACACAATAAATATGATTGAATGAATGAATGAATCACAGTGGGTGAATTTCTACAAAGAATAGTTAGCCTGTCAGTGGATTAATACACATCCTTCATTCTTTTCTCCAACGTTTTATAAAATCCCTACCATCATTAGAGCCATGAACAAATCCCCTGCATCTGATAGTAAGCTTGATGAGGTCTATAAAAAGGTACAGGATGTTTCGCTCAGGTGCCTTCAGAGATTCTGAGTCAAGCTATGGAATGCCAAGAAGATCATGGTAGTTACAGTGATGCTAACAATGATAATCAAGATCCTAAAAAAGAATATTTCACCACGGTCCAACTAAACCTCAATAATCAGGGTAACTTATGGGAAAAAGAAGAACAGTGTATTAGGCCCAGTCTTGTTCACTGTAGTCTATATAACTATATACAGGAACTTGTTAAGATCCCTTCAATCTGAACACACTTCATACCCTCTGGTAACTCACTAAGTTGGCTATAATCAAAAGTCCTTGATTAGAATTAAGGAGCCTGAAAACACTGATGACTGCATTTTGAAAAACACATGTAGGAAAACTGCATAAACCTATTGGATGGCTTTCTAAATCAGGAAATGACCTGGATTGACAATCAGAATGAACAGACCAAGGCTATGTACTAGTCGGTGCCTGGCAAATCTTATGCACAATTAAGCAACTCCACTTGAAACAGAGTTGGATGTTGGCACTGCATCTGGATTCAGCAATTGTCTTTCATGCCATTACCTCACCAACTATTCCAGACCTTGAATTCTGAGCTGAAATCTTCAGTTAAGCCACCTTCTCTTCTTTTGCTGCAAGTGACTTAGCCATCAGGCATGACCTCCCCCAAATCTCCACTCATTTGTCCCCTACCTTCTACCCCAACACTAACTTCTTCCGCTTTCTTGGTTAACTCTCAAGAAGAGATATTCATTCATTCATTCAATCATATTGATATCCTGACCCCTTTCAAAATCTACCTTCTCCCACTATGCCTCTGATACCAACTTTCCTTACCTTCTAAAATCACTTCTGCCTACTCTTCTACTCTCCTTAATCATCATCTTTATAATAATAATAATAATAATAATAATAATAATAATAATGGCATTTATTAAGTGCTTACTATGTGCAAAGCACTGTTCTAAGCACTGGGGAGGTTACAAAGTGATCAGGTTTTCCCACGTGGGGCTCACAGTCTTAATCCCCATTTTACAGATGAGGTAACTGGGGCATAGAGAAGTTAAGTGACTTGCCCAAAGTCACACAGCTGACAAGTGGCGGAGCCGGGATTTGAACCCATGACCTCTGACTCCGAAGCCTGGGCTCTTTCTACTGAGCCACACTGCTTCTCTGACCACTTCTTCTGCTTATTTGACCACTTACTCCCTAGTGGCTCTTTACCATTAGTCTTCAAAGATATCTTCTAGAAAGAATCTCTGGATCCATTTCCCCATGAAACTATCACCCCATATACATCTTACTATTTCAATCCCAAACCCTCAATTATATACCCTTGCTGCCTCCACTTCCTCTTCTAGGACTCCTTTTTTGAATCTCTGTGAACTGGTTTACACCCACTTTGCTCCACTGAGCCTGATCTCTCCAAGGTGACCAGTGACCTTTTTCCATTTCACCAAATCTAATGAGTTCTAATCTACATAATTTACATTCACGCTGTTGGGATATTCATCAAGTATCATGTCTTCAACCACCACCCAACTATACCTCACTTGCACTGACTTCTCCCCTTTTCTATATTTGTGCATTTCCTCTGGCTTCCAGGACATCCCTACTTGAATATCACCCTTGTCCCTAAGAGTCAATGTGTCTTAATTTTCTGCCATTCCATTATAGCTCCATCTGGGAGCATCAAATTGCCCAGCTTTATGAGCCCGGAGTAACTTACTGCATTACATTATATTCTACCTAGACTAAAGAACGTTTCTTAATTCCACAACATATACCTAGCATATATTCATATTATAGTAGAACTGACTGTAGCTGGGAAAAGAGAAATAATTCAAAACATTTAAAACCTTTCAAGAGAACAGATTTCAAAGGCATCCAGTTTTTACCCACTTTTAAATGATAAGATGTTTAGTTTGTTTAGATGTTTTTAAGCCACATAGAACTCAGTGCCAAGAGTAATGGCAGAAGGATCCAGGCACATAATGGCATGTGGTTCCATGTATCCACTGTGTAAAGAACAGATCAGCTTAAGAGTAGATTACTGGCCATCAAAAGTACAAGGTATAGAAAAAAGGTGTCCTATTTCCCAATGCCTTTTAAAATCCAGAAAATATAATAAATGAAGCAGGAAATCTAGAAGAGCTATGAACATAACAACAAAAACATTTGATCAAATATATTAACCCCAAATTCAGGCTCACCTATGTACATACATTCTGAGTTTGCTGCCTAAGGTTGTGAGTGTGTGTGTGCGTATGTATGTATACATTCATATGGCTATCTATTTTCAAAGATGATGACTCTGACAGTAAAATCCTGTGCTAGTGTATGAGTGTGGCTGAGAATACTACGATGTATGACCAAAATAGCCCAGCAATTGTATTCAGTTAAGGAAAATTACTGATTTTTTTTCCTTTGCTATTATGGTGCAAGATATAGTTTCACCAGGCAAGTCCCTAGTGAGTTGGTTTTGAGTTTGGGGGTGTTAGAAAAATACAGAATATATTTTCTAGCTCCTACTCCATTTGTGGTACACATTACCTTCTTAAATAGGACTAAGGCCTCCACTTTCTCACTAACTGTCATTGCTCTCTCACCGGCAATCAAGCAACAAGTATTTCATGTGGAAACAGTAAAAAAAAGGACAATTGATGTTCTTTCGAGGAGAATAATTATTTTAATTTGTTAAACAGAAGTTCCTTCATAAATGATAAGAAAGCATTTTCTTCATAAGGTTTTCCAAAATGAACTAAAAAGTGCAAATCAGATTATTCATGATGAATAAAGTATGCAAAGTGAACTTGGGCACCAACATATTTTTATTTAAAACAAATTAAATCCACCAAAAATTAAATAATGAGACACACAACCTTGGAACAGCGGTTTGGAGATAAGTGAAAAACCCAGGACACATTGGTGGTTTTACAAATTTAGTAATTTCAGCTGGAAATGAAATTTGACCTGAACCACATATCAAACTGTCACTTCTATTCACCTAAATTAAACATACTGCCTGAACAATATCATCAGAAAATTAGTTATTAGAAATTTCTTACATGGTAACTAAAGTTTAAAGTTCTCCAAAAGCTCTCGAGGCTAATCCTCTATGAGCTGCCACTGAGGACACAATTAAAAGTTTATGTGCATTTACACTGCTGACAGTTGTCAGAAAAAGCCCTGAAAACTTTAACTACTTTTTTCCAAAGTAAGAGCAATTAATACTCATTCCCAGAAGAGTGACTAGCAATAGAAAAGGAACTGAGGACTCCCTCTGGGGTGATATTAACTCCATCATGCATTAAATATGCAACAGGCCATTAGAGGTGATTAAAGATTAATTCCATGTCAGAGACATGGCATGGTGTCCTTAGGGGTCATGACTTGAGTCTTAATTATCTGGCTTTCTGTTTTTATTCAATTAGCTTGGTTTCGTGAGTTTTATTATGATTTATGTAACAGATGGTATGTAAGATTACTGGAAGATTAAGCCTATGGAAGCTTATAGTTTATGGGAGAAAAAGTTTTTTTAAAAAAATCACAAACACCCAAGTAATTATTTATCCAGTTCAGAAGACTGTCTTATATCTCCTCTCCCTAAAGCTGTCTATCACGGTCTCTTTTAGACAGATACCTAGACTCTTCAAATACAGAATTCACTGTTATCCTTCAAACTTTTCTCTGGAATGAATTGTGACAACTTTGCTAAATCAATCAATTAATTGTATGGTTGAGCAACTAAGTGTTCGTGAATACAGTAGAGTCAATAAACATAATGCATGCCCTGCAGGAGTTTACAATCTAGCAGGGAGGCAGACCCTAGAATGAATTACAAGTAAGAAACTATGAGGAGCTAAATTGTCCCTTCACCAAGCATTCAAAAGAAATCAAGAGATGGGATATCTGGTCTGATTTTTAAAGAATTGTAAATCTCTAATTATCTATGTCCACTACCAGATATTTTTATGGAGATATAACTAAAATTGGATCATGGCTCAGTGGAAAGAGCACGGGCTTTGGAGTCAGCGGTCATGGATTCAAATCCTGGCTCCACCAATTGTCAGCTGTGTGACTTTGGGCAAGTCACTTAACTTCTCTGGGCCTCAGTTACCTCATCTGTAAAATGGGGATTAAGTCTGTGAGCCCCACGTGGGACAACCTGATCACCTTGTAACCTCCCCAGCCAACAGTGATCATTGCTTTCTGGTAAATGTAGTTTATCTTTTGTTTCTCCAAAATTCCTTTACAAACTGTGTCAACAGCACTTCTGACTTGGATTTAGAAAACACTCAGCTCTCCCCAAGCCTGACTAAAATTTCAGCACAACCTAGCACTGTTCATTCATTCATTCATTCGATTGTATGTATTGAGCGTCTACTGTGTGCAGAGCACTAAGCACTTGGGAAAGTACAATACAGCAATAGAGAAATTCCCTGCCCACAATGAGCTTAGAGTCTAGAGTGGGGAGAAAGACTAAACAGGTGCTAAGCATTTTGAATTTAAAATGAAAAAAGTCCCCATCTACTGGAGGACGCAATCATTGCCACAGTTACTACAAAGTAGAATGAAAATAATAAGTATAGGATAAAGTATTTTGGAGAATATAACTGAGCATAAGGATGATGAAAGTAGGATATCCTGTGCAGTGCTGTAATGTGGATTGAAAGATTCATTCATTCTTTCATTTCCTCTTGCTTTCGTGATGTCTTTGATTTGGTATTTCACTAACATCTCAAACTAAATATGTCCACAACTGAACTCGTCAGCTTTCTATCCAAACTCTTTCTCCCCTCCTGATTTACACATCACCATTGACAACACCTCTGTCTTCCAAATCCACAAGTTTGGCATTATCTTTGACTCATCTCTCTTCTTCAATCTGTATATTCATTCAGTGACCAAAAACTGTCAGTTCTATCTTTAAAACATTTCCAGAATCTGCCACTTCCTCTTTATCCAAACTGTTTTAACACTGGTTCAAGAGCTTGTCATAAACAATTTCTACTACTATATATGCAAGGCATTTTCTAATCTACACTCTCTCACTAAGGAGAGCAACTTCATTCATTAATTCAATTGTATTTATTGAGCACTTACTGTGTGCAGACCACTGTACTAAGCACTTGGGAGAGTACAATATAACAATAAACAGACACATTCCCTGCCCACAATGAGCTTACAGTCCTGAGTAGGGGAGACAGACATTAATGTAAAGGAATGAATTACAGATATATACATAAGTCCTGTGGGACTGGGAGTGGGGAAGAACAAAGGGAGAAAGGCAGGGTGATGCAGAAGGGAGTGGGAGAAAAGGAAAGGGGGGACCTAGTCAGGAAGGCCTCTTGGAGGAGTAGTGCCTTCAATAATGCTTTGAAGGTGGGGAGAGTAATTGTCTAATGTGAATAAATGCATGGAATTAGGAAAGCTATTTGAAAAATTCAAGATGAAATTGTACAAACACTGCCAATTGGATATTTGGTCCTCACTTCAGGGTGAATTTCTGCAGTTGTGACTCCTGATAAGCTTACGTGTCAAATGTCTTAAGGCAGCTCCTTCCATGTATCTTCCATTAAACAAAAATCATAACAGTGGTTAAATGGGAGATAGCAGCAGAAGATAATTAGCCCAGCAATCAGAAATAATAAAAGGGCAATTGTTTTAAATCAGAGGTTTGGGAAAGATGATGACTCCACTTGGGAGAAAGAAAAGCAACATTTGGCATTGTGTATAATGAAGAGTCTATATTTAAATGCACTTAATGTTTAAAGGGATTGTCGGTCAAGCACAAGTTTTGGAAAGCCATACTCCCGTGTTCCAGTAAAATTCTCGCTGGTCATCTTTGAAACTGAAAGGAATTTTTTCAGTAATATTCTATATCAGTGTATTTGTAAAATAGATTTTTATGAATTGTCCTCACATGCTCCATCCTAGATGGCATGGGTTATTTTAGATGCCATATACTTCCTTCCGTGTTTCTTTTATTTACCCCTTTGGATCAGCTTCCAATAACCAAAGGAAGGAACACTTCTCTGGTTTTCACCAGGCCACATAACTGCCAAGAGAAGAACTTCATGTCAGAATTAAAGTTTAGTAAAACACAGCTTCTGCTGAGGAAAGCTGCAGCAACTACTATGGAGGTAGCAGGATGGCTGTTTAATTACTGGCACCAGCTCCAGTACATCCTACCATACTCTTGTGTATCTTTAAATGACCACTGCTTAATGAACAACAAAGTGTTTAGTTTTGCAATTAACTATACGCAAATGGATCTCTCACACTCAGATTTTCTAGTTCTGCTGTTTCCTGCCAAATGTGTTATTCTTTAAGGTTAACGTATACGTTGAATGCCTTAAACATCTCAATAGAAAGAGCACGGGCTTGGGAGTCAGAGGTGATGGGTTCAAATCCCAGATCTGCCAACTGTCAGCTGTGTGACTTTGGGCAAGTCACTTAACTTCTCTGGGCCTCAGTTACCTGATCTGTAAAATGGGGATGAAGACTGTGAGCCCCACGTGGGACAATCTGATAACCTTATATCCTCTCCAGTGCTTAGAACAGTGCTTTGCACATAGTAAGTACTTAACAAATGCTTAATTCCTCAACGCCAACTCTCTCCTTGACCCCCTCCAATCTGGCTTCCGTCCCCTACACTCCACCAAAACTACCCTCTCAAAGGTCACCAGTGACCTCCTTCTTGACAAATCCAATGGCTTCTACTCGATCCTAATCCTCCTCGACCTCTCAGCTGCCTTCGACACTGTGGATCACCCCCTTGTCCCACTTGGTGAACTCTTTCGCTCCCATGGCTTCAACTATCATCTCTACACTGATGAGAACCAAATCTACATCTCATCCCTGCTCTCTCTCCCTCCCTCCAGGCTTGTATTTCCTCCTGCCTTCAGGACATCTCCATCTGGATGTCTCCCGCCATCTCAAAGCCAATATGTCCAAGACTGAACTTTTTATAATAATAATAATGGCATTTCTTAAGTGCTTACTATGTGCAAAGCACTGTTCTAAGCACTGGGAAGGTTACAAGGTGATCAGGTTGTCCCACAGGGGGCTCACAGTCTTAATCCCCATTTCACAGATGAGGTAACTGAGGCACAGAGAAGTTAAGTGACTTGCCCAAAGTCACACAGCTGACAATTGGCAGAGTTAGGATTTGAACGCATGATCTCTGACTCCAAAGCCCGGGCTCTTTCCATTGAGCCACGCTTCTTATTTTCCCTCCCAAACCCTGTCCTCTCCATGACTTTCCCGTCACTGTAGATGGCACTACCATCCTTCCCGTTTCACAAGCCCGCAACCTTGGTGTCATCCTCGACTACACTCTCTCATTCACCCCACGCATCCAATCCATCATGACAACATGCCGGTCTCACCTCCACAACAACACCAAGATCCTCCCTTTCCTCTCCATCCAAACCGCTACCTTGCTGATTCAATCTCTCATCCTAGCCCGACTGGATTACTGCATCAGCCTCCTCTCTGATCTCTCATCCTCCTGTCTCTTCCCACTTCAGTCTATACTTCACTCCGCTGCCTGGATTATGTTTGTACAGAAACGTTCTGGGCATGTTACTCTCCTCAAAAATTTCCAGTGGCTACCTGTGAACCAACGAATCAAGCAAAAACTCCTCACTTTTGGCTTCAAGGGTCTCCATCACCTCACCCCCTCCTACCTCACCTCCCTTCTCTCCTTCTCCAGCCCAGCCCGCACCCTCCGCTCCTCTGCTGCT
Source organism: Tachyglossus aculeatus (assembly GCF_015852505.1). Classification (NCBI taxonomy): domain Eukaryota; kingdom Metazoa; phylum Chordata; class Mammalia; order Monotremata; family Tachyglossidae; genus Tachyglossus; species Tachyglossus aculeatus. The sequence continues at coordinate 119,635,215 of NC_052067.1, forward strand.
AACCTCCTCACTGTACCTCATTCTCGCCTGTCCAGCCATCAAACCCCAGCCTATACGTCCTTTCCTGGCCTGGAATGCCCTCCCTCCACACATCCGCCAAGCTAGCTCTCTTCCAAAGCCCTACTGAGAGCTCACCTCCTCCAGGAGGCCTTCCCAGACTGAGCCCCCCTTTTCCTCTCCTCCTATCCTGCCCACCCTACCTCCATCCCCTCCCCATAGCACTTGTATATATTTGTACAGATTTATTACTCTATTTTACTTGTACATATTTACTATTCTATTGATTTTGTTAATGATCTGCATATAGCTTTAATTCTATTCGTTCTGATGATTTGACACCTGTCTACATGTTTTGTTTTGTTATCTGTCTCCCCCTTCTAGACTGTGAGCCCGTTGTTGGGTAGGGACCGTCTCTATATGTTGCTGACTTGTACTTCCCAAGCGCTTAGTACAATGCTCTGCACACAGTAAGCGCTCAATAAATACGATTGAATGAATGAGTGAATGAAAGGAAACAGCCTCTGTCCCCCATGGGACTGACAGTCTTAATCCCCATTTCACAGATGAGGAAACTGAGGCCAGAGAAGTTAAGTTATTTGCCCAAGGTCACACGGCAGACATGTGGCAGAGGCAGGATTAGAAAACAGGTCCTTCTGACTCCCAGGTACATGCTCTACCCATTAAGCCACGCTGCTGGTCATGGACTCAGAGTATAAGGGAGAAAGGTATTTAATCCCCATTTTACAGATGAGGGTACTAAGACTCTGAGAAATGAGGTGACTTGACTGAGGTCACATAGAAAATAACTGGCATAAGCAAGATTAGAACCCACATCCTCTGGCTGCCCAGCCCATGCTCCTTCTACTAGGCCATGGTGTTTCCCTTAATTGTATCTGCAATCTGTTTTACAAACTGAGCGAGACATTTGGAAGAAATCCTAGTCTATTCTTACAAGATATGTAAGAGAACTGGCTAAAAACAAAATTTTCCACAGGCTAGCATTTATCAGCATATCTTATTTATATCTTATTTCATATTTATCAGAATATCTTATGGCACAAATGAGTCAGTCATACTGATAAAAAAGAATGATTCCTATTGGATTACAAAAACAAATGTAGATGCACAGTGAACTTAGAAGATATATTTTAAATGGTTTCCTCTTGTTACATTATGCATATTTTACTCCTATTCCATTATATCAAATCAGTTTCTAGGGAACTAAGGAATAAATACATGACATGACCTGCTGAAATGCAGCACGTTATTTAGAGAACAGAAAATAAAAAATAAGCATATTGCTTTACCAAAAAATCACATTTAAATGATCCAAAGACAATTTTTTATCATTGATAACATTTGAAGATTTCTGAAAAATCATTTTCTCGACTAAATCAAAAATATAAGGATTTAAATACTCATTAGAAATGATGACCTTTGAGAACCTTGTTAGAGCATAGAAATAATCATTAGATGCATTAGTTGAGCAACTGAATGTTGATAACTGATAATCTCCAGATTTACAAGAAACAATATTTTGTTGAAGTCACTTCATTCATTTGTATGCCTGGATCCCAGGAATTTAGGATTCCAAGTACTTCCAAAGAGTACTTTCTTAAAAACTAGAAGTAAACTAGGAACTAGGAAAATCTGTCTTCTTGGTTATGTCTCTGTGGCATTAAGAGTAACTGACTTGTTAACAACTTATTAACAGTAGGGGTAAGTAGTAGCGTGGCTCAGTGGAAAGAGCACAGGCTTGGGAGTCAGCGGTTATGGGTTCTAATCTGGCTCTGCCACTTGTCAGCTGTGTGACCTTGGGCAAGTCACTTAAATTCCCCATTCCTGTCCCAAGGTGACCCTGGGGTACTGGCCATCTCCAGGTCAAATGCTACCTCGTGACCACCTGAGCCAGCAAGAGGAACTTGGAAGTGAGGATGGGATACTACCCCCACAACCAAATCTGCTAGATTGACAGCCCAAGCCGGGAATACAGAAGGTGTCCCTCACCCCTGTGCCAATCAAATTAAGTATGGAGCAGTGGGGAGGGCAGAGATTGGATAAACTGAGGCCAGAAGCTGGAATGGCCTAGGGGTAGAGGTGATAAATACCTGTCGCCTCTGACCTTCTGGGCCAGAACACCGAGACATGCAGCAGCAGCCCACGTGTCTTTCTCTGCCCAGAAGGCCAGATGCCCACTCTGCAACCAGAACCAACACATTGAGACAAGGGCCGCAGGACAGGTAAGTGTCTCGTGGGTGGGACCCAAGTGCCCCGCTGCTGATGGGGATCATGAGTGGGTTCCTTCCATGTAGGGAGAGCACATGGTGAGAGCTAGCCGCCCACCACGTGCGCGGGGAATGGAATGAATTCCTCCCATGTGGGAAAGTAAGTGGATTCTTCCAGAGTGGGAAGTGCACAAGGGTGAGAGCTAGCCGCATCAGCCGCGATTAACACATGATAGTGTTCCTCCTGTTAGAGAAGCTCGAATATTGTTAATTGATTGCATTCCTCCTGAAAGGGAAGCTCAATCCATTGCACCTAAACAACTAAATAATTCAATTCGCCTTGCGGAATAAATTTTATAAAACTCAGTCTTTCCATTCCTGGCTTCTCCCTCTCCCTCTCTCTCCCTCTCTCTCTCTCTCTCTCCTCCCCAAGTACTGAACGAACCCATTCCCGGACGACAGGTGACAATGCCTCACTTACCACCTCTAAAATGGGGATGAAAACTGTGAGCCCCACGTGAGACAACCCGATGACGTTGTATGTACCGCAGTGCTTAGAACAGTGCTTGGCACTTAGTAAGTGCTTAACAAATACAAACATTATTATTATTATTATTATTTATTTGCTATTAGTATTTTTGCCTACAAACACCAGTTCTCACTACTAATAGATTAACATTTGCTGTTAGTCTTTCCACATGCCAATTTGATTTTTCTTTTCAAAATGTATCTTCAAGAGAATGCAGTCATTGTATTGCTTAAAAAGTTTATTTTTTTATTACTGCTCTATTAAAGAACAATTACGGCTGCGGATGAATTGTGAATGTTTCTATAAAGCATGAGAAAGCGGGTAGAAAAACTAGTAATAAGTGAAGGAAAAACGTGTTTTCAACTGCCTGAAAACATTTAAGCAAAAGCAACTTTTGGACCTGAATAGTATAGAAACTTCTGGAATGATACACTTGGTAAATCTAAATGAAATCGATTGACAACAATTAATTCTGTGGCCATTTAGTGATGTTTGCACCTCTTTGTGATCCTATTGTTCTCCTCCCAAAACAGTTTTAACTGCAATTCTGACTATCTTTTTATTCATTCAATCGTATTTATTGAACGCTTACTGTGTGCAGAGTTATGGTAACCAATATCTGTTATAAAGCAGCTCTGCCGGGGCTTGGTGATGGTGAACTGATTGTAAAGCATATCTAATTTGTTCTCTTCCAAATTATTACGATTGATATATTCATAATCTGTCAGATCCATTTTCTAGTGGAAATCCTTGTACAATTTGAGAGAAAAATAGCCTTCAGCTGTGGGCACTGAGGTTGATTTATTCATTAATCGTATTTATTGAGCGATTACTGTGTGCAGAGCACTGTACTAAGTGCTTGGAAAGTACAATTCGACAGCAGACAATCCCTACCCAACAATGGGCTCACAGTCTAGAAGGGGGAGACAGACAACAAAACAAAACAAGTAGACAGGCATCAATACCATCAAAATAGATAGGGATATAGATATGTATTAAAATAGATATGTATTAAAATAGATATGTATTGATAAAATAGAGTAATAAATATGTACAAATATCCACAAGTGCCGTGGGGAGGGGAAGGGGGCAGAGCAGAGGGAGGGAGAAGGGTCGATGGGGAGGGGAGGAGGAACAGATGAAAAGGGGGAGTCAGTCTGAAAAGGCCTCCTGGAGGAGGTGAGCTCTCAGTAGGGCTTTGAAAAGGGGATTAGAGATAGTTTGGCAGATGTTAGGAGGGAGGGCATTCCAAGCCAAAGGTAGGACATGGGCCAGAGGTTGACGGTGGGATAGGTGAGAACAAGGCACAGTAAGGAAGTTAGTGGCAGGGGAGTGGAGTGTGCAGGCTGGGCTGTAGAAGGAGAGAAGGGAGGTGAGGTAGGAGGGGGTGAGGGGATGGAGAGCTTTGAAGCCAATCATGAGGCGTTTTTGCTTCATGCGAAGGTTCATGTTCTTTAACCAAACACATACCCAAAAAGAACTCTTAGCAAGTACTTTAAGGTATCTGCTTTTTTTTACATAATAAATCTCAATATAATTGAATGGGTCATTGCAGTTTAGTGGCTTTAAACACTTTAAAAGCTTTAAAGACTTACACAAGTAGCTGTTGAATGTATAAGGGTGAAGGTTTAGCAAAGAAAACTATTGGTAGTTAATCTATAATTACTTAGGTGGAAAAAGGTAATGAGAATTTTAATGAAATCATTCCACCAAGCAAATATTAGGGTATCATGCAGCCGCTAGTAAGACAGTATCCAATTAAAATTCCGGCAATTATCTTTAAAACTGTTTCAAAGCCTTTTCATATATTTTGAAAATTGCTATTGCTTTAAAAATAGAGGAAAACAGTTATGATAATTGTCCTTGGAATGTATTCAACATTGTTCTTCTGACTCAATTCTCCTGACTGAAACTTGAGACTGGGCTCCTGTAGATTGTCTGAGAGAAGCTCTATGTGGCTTTGTACATGCAGCAAAAATGCCTACCCTGAACTCTTGCATTGTACTTTCCTACCTATTTAGTATAGTGCTCCGCAAACAATAACTGCCCAATAAATACCATTAATTGATTGATTGATTGACATACATATTGCAGCATTCACATACCAGATCATAAGCTCTCAGTATCAAATGAGATGATGTTAAGGGGTGGCAAAGGTCAGAATCACAAAGCACATGGTATAATATTCTAAGATCCAAGTGCTTTACTCTGCACAGTAGACAATAAAACCAGAAAATGTGGGAAAATGAGTCAATATCACCTTCCCACACACAGACTTTCAATTGGTAGTTAATTGATATGTTAATTCATGTGTAAATTATTTCCCCAATTAACTAGTAGTTTAAAAGGATTTACAAATAAATTAAATAAATGTCTTTTAAAAAAGTTTATAGAGATCACACAGAATGGCTCCACATTAAGAAATGGAGATGAGAATTTGAAGATCTGGAATTTGGAAAGAGATGAGCCTAGGAATCAGGGGACCTGGATTCTAACCCCGGCTCCACCACATGCCAGCTTGTGGACCTTGGGTAAAATACTTGACTTATCTCAGTTTCTTCATTTATTAAATGAAGATTAAGTAATTATTATTCCCTCCCACCTTTAGATTGTGAGCTCCCAATGGGATGGGGCTATGACCAACTAGATTGTTGTCTAGTTATACAGTTCTTAGAACAGTAGAGAGCGCTTATTATATTATTATTACTTTTTTATTTTTATCATATTACAGATCAACTTCAAGCCATCACAAATAGGTAACCAAGAATTCAACTTTGTTATGACTCAAATAAACAAAAATCCCAAATTACATTCTGTTACCTTTTACAACTAAAAAAATTACATATTTTAACATATTGGTTATTTTTTCACACCACAAAGTTGTCTTCAGAATTCAAGCGACAGAGTCATTCAAAGATTTAACCTCAATGATGACTCTGCCCATGTGGCAAGTTAAAAAAAAAACTTCATCCTGATTTAATTTTTTTTCCCAAATTTTAAACTCTTGGACTAATGATTATCTCAAAGAATTAAGCCATATAACATCGAGTGTGTGTCTCAAATACAACTCCTTTGAACAATAAATGGAATATAGGAATATTCAATGATGACCATGCTTTCTTTTGTCTTTTATAACAATAATTTATAAAAATGATAACACTATCACCTTGAAAATCCATAAGTTGTTATCATCTTCTTTTCCTTTAGGAGTTGGGTGAAAAAAAAATATTGGTAGGAGATATTTTTCTTCAATCATTATTTTGCAAGGGTAATAGCTTAGAAACTTTACTTGAAGGCTGAGGTCTCTGGACAATTTCCCCTTAATGCTAGAAAATTTTCTTTAGCTCTTGAAATCACTCTTTGTAACAAAGCTCCTGAGAATCATAAGCCAAACCAGAAGGACATTTCCAGCAAAGAAATGGTTAGGCTAGGGTAGGCTGGGGAACACACAGTGATTTCAGTATCACTTAGAGTTTTAGCAATCTTTTCAGGAATTCTGTGCCAATTGCTAATCAATAGCAATTATTTTTCTCACTACAGAAACTAGTAGTTAACCCTTCAGAAGCTCCCTACAACAGTACATTTTGGGCACAAAATAACATGTCTCTCTCTTCCAAATCACTTATGAAATTGGTGAAATAATAATCATACTTCTAGTTTTTAAGCAAATAATGACTACATTTGCCTTGGTCAATTTTATTTTCTGAATCTATTTTCTAGTAGACACAAAGCAGACTAATGTTCCCAGGAATCCAGTGCATAGTACCATCCTCATTGAGTCTTTTTCTCCCCCTGACACCCAAAATGCTTAGCCAAGGGGGCAGATGAATGTGACAGTAGTGGGAAATCCAGAGAAAAGGGATTAATATCAGGTGAACTAAACCACATTAAAAGAAGTCTGTACCTAGGACTAGTCTGCCAAGTCTGACTAGTCTCCCTCCCCACCACCGTCGTCCCTCTCGACCCTCAAAGGTGTAATTACACTGACCCCAAGCATAGTGACGGTTGGAGATGTAGAGGAGCTATAGGTAGCTACAGGCCTGGAGGCCTTTATATGAATGGCAAGAATTAGTGTAGGGAAGGAGGGAGCTGGAGTCAGGAAGAACCTTGCAGTGACCAACCGACATCTCTCCTCCCCGATTCCTCTCCATGCTACATCCTGTGGCTTGCTCTTCTGAAAGTGAAAACAGCTATAAGGTTAAGAGGGGTGGTGGGCCTCTCTTCCCTCAGGTGACACCTGTAGTGTATTGGGGGGAATTTCTTAATGAACACACACACACACACACACACACACACACACACACACTCACTCTGCTCTGAGTAGGTTTATGACTATTCACTTAATTACCAAACTAACTTATGTATCCAACCCACTTTTAACTTTCTATTGGTTACAGACCTACATCAACCAAGATAATAAATGAGATTCTTCCTGGGGACAGTGCAATGGAATGGTAGGGATGGGACAGAGATTCACACCTCAACCTCCTGTCTCTCCCCATTTCAGTCCAAACCTCACTCTGCTGCCTGGATTATCTTTCTACAGAAATATTCTGGGCATGTCAACCCCCTCCTCAAAAATCTCCAGTGGTTGCCTATCAATCTTCGAAGCAAAAACTCCCAACTCTTGGCTTCAAAGCTCTCCATCACCTTTCTCTCTCCTACCTCACCTCCCTTCTCTCCTTCTACAGCCCAGCCCGCACATGCCACTCCTCTGCCAGTCCCCTACTCCCTCCTTCTGCTCTATCCCCTCCCCTGTCCCACAGCACTATTTTGTATTTGTACATATTATATTAATGATGTGTATAGACCTATAATTCTATTCATCTATTTTGATGCCTGTCTACTTGTTTTGTTGTCTGTCTCCCCCTTTTAGACTGTAAATCCTGTGTGGGCAGGGATTGTTTCTCTTTACTGCTGAATTGTACTTTCCAAGCACTTAGTACAGTGCTCTGCACACAGTAAGTGCTCGATAAATAAAATTGAATAAATGAATGAATGAATGACATGGAGAATTTTTAAACAGACCGAGGCTTTAATTCTGGTGTGAACTCCTGGGGACATGCTGCTGTTGCGGGCAGGGAATTTGTCTACCAAGTCTGTTATATTGTACTCTCTGAGATGCTTAGTACAGTGCTGTACACAGAGTAAACAGTCAATAAATATGATTGATTGATTAATGCAGGCTCCTCTCTCAAGCTGCCCCATTTTCTGCAGTATAAAGGACTGAATCCCTTCTAAGAGCCAGACATGCAGCCACTGTTTTAAAAAGAATGACATCTCCACAATGTTCCAAGCAGTAGTTATACCTGTAAGGTCAAGATGACAAATAATTTGGGGCGTTGATTGAAGGCCCCAAAAAACTAAGGCCCAAAGCTTCAACCCTATTAGCCCTTTTATTCTGGCCTGCTGTTGAGAAAAGAGGGAAGGAAGCAGCAGATAAGCAGCATCCTCCCTGCTGCAGCCACAAGCATGGACATTGCTGGCCCCTTTACAGTCTAAAGGCCAGAGGTGTCCGGAATAGCCAGAACTGGGTTCAAGAATGCCTTGATGGGAACTAGAGGAGATAAATTGATAAATTGAAAATAATTAATAATAATTGTGGTGCAGTGGATAGAGCATGGGCCTGGGAGTGAGAAGGTCATGGGTTCTAACCCTGGTTCCGCCAGTTGTCTGCTATGTAACCTTGGTCATGACACTTCACTTCTCTGTGCCTCAGTTACCTCATCTGTAAAATGGGGGTTGAGGCTGTGAGTCCCATGTGGGACAGGGACTGTGTCAAACCAATTTGCTTGTATCCACCCCAGCGCTTAGTACAGTGCCTGATACGTAGTAAGTGTTTATACTATAATAATACAAATACTATACAAATATTATACTATACTATAATATACTATACTATAATAATAATACAAATACAATAGTAATATAACAGTAATAATCTAGTAATAATATTGAATTAATAATAATCACTACAGTATTTGTAAAGTACTTTCTATATGTCAACCACTGTTCTAAGCAACGGGGTTAGTCAATTACAAGTTAGTCGGGTTGGGCGCAGTCAGTGTCCCATATGGGGGGTTCAAGGTCTTAAACTCCATTTTACAGATGAGAGAACTGAGGTTCAGAGAAGTTAAGTGGCTTGTCCAAGGTCACACAACAGACAGGTGGCAGGGCTGGGAGTAAAATCCAGGTCCTCTGATTCCCAGGCTGGTGCACTATCCACATAGCCACGCCGTTCTCTGTGCACATAACGAATATTTTACTTCAACTAGGCTGGCCATGAGAAAATCTGGACCCTAAAATATACATCACAACAGAAATGTGTATGTTCACATGGCTGCCATTTTGTGGAAGTCTGTCTAAAACATTAAACTCTACAGCAGGAGATGTAGTCAAGGAACTCTGACTGCTGAAAGTAAGTAGACCATCCAGCATCTTGGACATGGATGCAGGGAATTTGAAAGAAAAACTACACAGTGTAAAAACAACTGTAACTTTCAACTGTAAAGTTCTACACAGATAAATAGGAGAACTTTTTATATGCAAGCAATTCCAAGTTGAAAATGGGGGAAATATACTGAGGATTAAGTGTTAATATTAAAACTTTTATGATAGCTCGGAATCAATAAAATGTAATTTGAATGTAAAATGAAAGATAATTTAAAATGGTACGGTATATTCTTGAAGAATTAGTCTATGTGGATTTATATTTGGTTGTTAAGAGAGTAAATTTCTCAGTGGGCTGTTTAAAATCAGAAGAGTTTTAAGCAATATATAGGTCTTCTTGAGCGATAGGAATGAAAAGAAAGAGGAAACTGGATAATTAAAACTACAAAACTCGAAATGAGCATGAAATAGCAGAAAAAGTACATACAGACTGAATACATAAAGTGCATATTAGTAAAGGATAAAAACATTTGTTGTATTAATAAATGCAAAATGAGTGATTTACAATAAATCATATTGAAAGTAATTTTGTATTGTATAAATATTCTGTAAATACATCATAACCCAGGCAAATCAGTTACACATTTGGAGAATCAGCATAGCTTAGTGGATAATAGTAATAATAATAATGGTGGTATTTGTTAAGCTCTTACTATGTGCAAAGCACTGTTCTAAGCATGGGGGGCGATACAAGGTGATCAGGTTGTCCCACTTGGGGCTCATAGTCTTACTCCCCATTTTACAGATGAGGCAACTGAGGCACAGAAAAGTTAAGTGGCTTGCCCAAGGTCACAGCTGACAAGTGATGGAAGTGGGATTTGAACCCATGACCTCTGACTCCCAAGCCCACGCTCTTTCCACTGAACCACGCTGCATGGACCTGTGAGCCAGAAGGACCTGTTTTATAATCCCGACTCCTCCACACGTCACAACCTATTTGGGCCTCAGTTACCTCCTCTGTAAAATGGGGATTAAGAGTGTGAACTCCATGCAGAACAGGGACTGTATCCAACCTGGTTAACTTGTATATATCTCAGTGTTTAGAACAGTGCCTAGCATATAATAATAATAATAGTAATGATGATATTTATTAAGCACTTATTACGTGCCAAGCAGTTCTGAGCACTAAGAAAGATGCAAGATAATCAGGTTGTACCATTTGGAGCTCACAATCTCCATCCCCATTTTACAGATGAGGTACCTGAGGCACAGAGAAGTTAAGTGACTTGCCCAGTCACACAGCTGACAAGTGATGGAGCTGGGAATAGAACCCACAACCTCTGACTCCTATGCCTGTGCTCTTTCCACTGAGCCATGCTGCTACTCATAGTAAGCACTTAACAAGTACCAAAATTATTGTAATTATTACTATTATTATTAGTGGTTTCATACTATTACTTGTCTCATTTTATGCCTTTGAGTCATCTCTGACGCATAAAGACGCCATGGACAAATCTCTCCCAGAACACTCTGCCTCCATTAGCAATCACTCTGGTAGTGTACTAAGCTGTACACTGTACTAAGCACTTGGAAAGTACAAATCAGCAACATATAGAGACAGTCCCTACCCAACAACAGGCTCACAGTCTAGAAAGGGGAGACAGGCAACAAAACAAAACAAGTTGACAGGTGTCAGTACCATCAGAATAAATAGAATTATAGGTATATACACATCATTAATAAAATAAACAGAGTAATAAATAATGTGCAAATATACACAAGTGCTCTGGGGAGTGGAAGGGGGTAGGACAGAGGGAGGGAGTGGGGGCAATGGGGAGGGGAGGAGGAGCAGAAGAAGAGGGTGAGCTCAGTCTAGGAAGTCCTCCTAGAGGAGGTGAGCTCTCAGTATGGCTTTGAAGGGAGGAAGAGAGCTAGTTTGACAGATGTGTGGAGGGAGGGCATTCCAGGCCAGAGGTAGGACATGGCCAGGGGTCAGCGGCGGGACAGGCAAGAACGAGGCACAGTTAGGAGGTTAGCGGCAGAGGAGCAGAGTGTTCAGGGTGGGCTGTCGAAGGAGAGAAGGGAGGTGAGGTAGGAGGGGGCGAGGTGATGGAGAGCTTTGAAGCTGATAGTGAGGAGTTTTAGCTTCACGCAAAGGTTGACAGGCAACCACTGGAGATTTTTGAGGAGGGGAGTGACATGCCCAGAGCACTTCTGCAGAAAGAAAACCCAGGTAGCAGAGTGAAGTACAGACTGAAGTGGGGAGAGACAGGAGGTTGGGAGATCAAAAAGGAGGTCGATGCAGTAATCCAGTCGGGATAGGATGAGAGATTGAACCAGCAAGGAAGCGGTTTGGATGGAGAGGAAAGGGTGGATCTTGGCCATGTTGCGAAGGTGACCCCGGCAGGTTTTGGTAATGGACTGGATGTGAGGGGTGAATGAGAGAGCGGGATCAAGGATGACACTAAGTTGCGGGCTTGTGAGACGGGAAGGATGGTAGTGCCGTCCACAGTGACGGGAAAGTCTTGAAGAGGACAGGGTTTAGGAGGGAAGATAAGCTCAGTCTTGGACATGTTGAGGTTTAAGTGGCAGGAGGACATCCAGGTGGAAATGTCCTTAAGGCAGGAGGAGATACAAGCCTGGAGGGAGGGAGAGAGAACAGGGGAGAATATGTAGATTTGGATGTCATCCACGTAGAAATGATAGTTGAAGCTGTGGGAGCAAAAGAGTTCACCAACTTAGTGAATATAGATGGAGAACAGAAGGGGACCAAGAACTGACCCTTGAGGAACCCCTACGGTAAGGGCATGGGAAGGGGAGGATGAGCCCACGAAGGAGACTGAGAATGTAGGGCCAGAGTGATAAGAGGAGAACCAGGAGAGGATGGAGTCTTTGAAGCCAAGGTTGGATAATGTGTTGAGGAGAAGGAGATGGTCCACAGTGTGCAGCTGAGAGGTCGAGGCGGTTTAGGATAGAGTAAGAGCCATTGTCCTCCCTTAGGCTTCATACTTCCTTTTCCATTTTCACAGAACATCACACAACACCTTCAGAGCCTTACTAAAATCACATCTTCAAGAGACATTCCCCAACTAAGTCCATATTTCCTGTACTTATTTTTGCTTCTACAATCCCAGTGCACTTGGATATGTACTCTTTAACTTTTATTGAAGGCACATCTCCAAAAAGTTTTCCCTGGCTAAGCCCTCCTCTCCTCTTCTCCCACTCCCCTCTGTGCCACTCTTACATGCTCCTTCATTCATCCACCCTCCCATCTCCACAGAACATATACATATATCTGTAATTTATTTATTTGTCTATTTATTTATTTTCATTAATATTTGTCTCCCTCTCTAGACTATGAGCTCGTTGTGGACAGGAGCTGTTTGCTGTTATACTGTACTTCCCAAGCACTTAGTACAGTGCTTTGCACACAGTAAGCACTCAATATGATCGAATTGAATAATAATAATAATGATAATTGTGGCATTTAAGTGCTTACTTTGGACCAGGCACTGTACTAAGCTCTGGGATATATACAAGATAATAGGGTTGGACATGGTCCCAATCCCACATGGAGCTCACAGTCTTAATCCCCATTTCACAGGTGAGGAAACTGAGACCCAAAGAAGTTAAATGGTTTGCCCAAGGCTGTAACAGACAAGCAGACAAGTAGTGGAGCTGGGATTAGAACCCAGGTCCTCTGACACCCAGGCCCATCCACTACCCACTAGGCCAAGCTAATGTGTAGCCTAGTGTTAACAGCACTGGCCTCATAGTCAGCGAGCATGAGCTTCAATATGGGTTTTGCCACATGCCTGCTGTGTGAACTTGGTCAAGTCACTTAACTTCTGCATGCCTTGGTTTCTTCTTCATCCAAATGGGGCTTCAATACCTTTTCTCCCTCCTAATGTGAACTCCAGGGGGAACAGGGATGTGTCCAACCTGATTAACTTGTATCTACAACAGTGTTTAAAACAAAGCTTCACACATAATAAACTCTTAAAGGTCATAATCATAATAACCATTTTCATTATTATTATTATTTGTGTTGGTAAATATTCCAGCCTCAGGCCCACAACACATATGTAATTCGTTTTAGTGTGTGTCTTCCCCTCTAGATTGTTAGCTCCTTGTGGGCAGATAACATTTCTACTAATTTTGTTGCATTGTAGTCCCCGTGTGCTTAGTACAGTGTTCTGCAAACAGTGTTCAGTAAGTACAACTGATTGATTGACAGCAGATAAAAATTATCCATGAAACTTACATATTCATCATCATCTCTTCATGTAGACTGTAAACTTGTAATAGGCAGGGAATGGGTCTGTTAATGTACTCTCCCAAGCACTCAGCACATAGTAAACACTCAATAAATACCATTGATTGATTGGTTAACATCTTTCACATTTTAAGTATAAAACTCATCATGTTGGAGTTCTATCTCAGGGTAATTTTCTCCAGAACTCTTAAAAACAAGGCTGCCTTGAACTTTAAACTATGCTTAACTAGATTCATCATAGGAAGTATTGCATCTTCATCTCGGTTATCGTTATGCTATTGTTTAATATTAAATAATCACAAACAACATTTTCCAATTTCAGCTATTGCAATATAAGATACCATTCTGTCGAGGGATTTAAAATATTTTTCTGTTGAAATCCGAAAAGAAACTTACCAAGAAAATCCTTCACTAGATTTCAAGGAGGTTTTTAATTTAAAACATGAGACTTTGTTATAATTGGATGCAAATTACATGTAATTCACCAAAAACCCTTTTACTTCTTAAGCTCACTTTGCTCAGCATATTATTATGCTTCTATTTATATTCTCCAACTGAGGCTGAACAAAAGCCATCAAAAATAATCTTGTAGGGCTTTGGTATATGAAAATGACTGTCTGAGGAATCCATACACAACTTCTTCAAAGAGACTCCAGAATGTTTCCATCTGTCTCTGAAGGAATTGAACTGAAGAAGATATTAGTTGATAATTAAATTATTTTTTATTAATATTATCTCTTTCATTAAAGGTGTGGAATAAATAGCATACTTTTTACAAAGCAAAAGAGTCCAGGTCTACTTGAGAAAATGTCTGCAAAAAAAATCACAGCAGCCTTGACATATCCAGAAAAGTTAATTCAATGTGTAATTGTGGGGCATGGATCATCAGATGAAAGATAAATTGACCCTGTTAGAAGCAATATTTTTTACTCCTGATTTAAAATGAATAAGCTTCATAGGAATATTATCATTAACTTTCCTTAAACTGTCTCCTACAAATGGGCCCGGGAGTCAAAAGACCTGGATTCTAATCCTGACTCCACCACTTATCTGCCCTGTGATCTTGAGCAAGTCACTTAACTTCCCTATGTCTCAGTCTCCCTCCTATTTAAACTGCGAGCACCATGTGAAACTGGTGATCTTGTTTCTACTCCAGTGCTTACTACACTTGGTGCATAGTAAGCGCTTAACAAAAAACGCAATGACTGTTATTACTTACCTTCTGCATTACATGCACATCTGTTATTATACAAGCATTTTGTTTGATTTTTACTATGCAAGCTTGAACAGTATCAATTAATCCTCGAATGAACTCTCAAGCACTAACTGTTCATAAATAAACAATATATGCATTCTGAATCTAATTTTTAAAAAATCATCTTTTCATCACGCATTGGAAACTAACAAGCCCATTTTAAAACTAGGTAGACAATTCTCATGGCTTATATTAGTGGAAAACTGGGGAAAAGAGACTGAAGAAAGGAGAGGTTTGCTATACTTTCGACTTTCGCCCATTCCTACTCAATACCATATTCATTCATTCATTCAATCGTATTTATTGATCACTTACTGTTTGCAGAACATTGTACTAAGTGCTTGGGAAGTACAAGTCGCCAACATATAGAGATGGCCCCTACCCAACAACGGGCTTACAGTCTAGAAAGGGGAGACAGATAACAAACCAAAACAAGTAGGCAGGTGTCAAAACTGTCAGAATAAATAAAATTATAGCTATATGCACATCATTAATAAAATAAATAGAGTAGTAAGTATGTGCAAGTCAAATAGAGTAATAAATGTGAACAAATATATACAAGTGCAGTGGGGAGGGGGAGGAGGTAGAGCCGGGGGGCGATGGGGAAGAGAGGAGGAGAGGAAAAAGGGAGCTCAATCTGGGAAGGTCTCCTGCAGGAGGTGAGCTCTCAGTAGGGCTTTGAAGGGAGGAAGAGAACTAGTTTGGCGAATGTGTGGAGGGAGGGAATTCCAGGCCCGGGGAAAGACGCAGGCCAGAGGTCGACGGCGAGACAGGTGAGAACGAGGCACATTGAGGAGGTTAGTGGCAGAGAAGCAGACGGTGCGGGCTGGGCTGGAAAATGAGAGAAGGGAGGTGAAGTAGGAGGAGGTGAGATGATGGAGCGCCTTGAAGCCTACAGTGAGGAGTTTTTGCTTGATTCATAGGTTGACAGGCAGCCACTGAAGATTTTTGAGGAGGGGAGTAACATGCCCAGAGCGTTTCTGCACAAAAATAATCCGGGCAGCAGTGTGAAGTATAGATTGAAGTGGGGAGAGATAGGAGGATGGGAGATCAGAAAGGAGGCTGATGAAGTAATCCAATCGGGACAGGATGAGACTGAACCAGCAAGGTAGCGGTTTGGATGGAGAGGAAAGGGCATAAACCTGACAATATGCAGTGCTGTGACCAGTCACACCCTGGTCACACTGGTTCACAACATTGGTTTACTAGCACTGGAGGGGCTGGCAGTGAGTGATAGAAGCATTAACACTTCCCCACCTCCCAGCGCTACTGACCCAGAAGGGCTGGGTGAACACTGAAGACACACAATTAGACCCAGAATGAGATGGGTCTTGTAACACAATCGTTTTCCCCAAAAAATACAGCCAACAGATGGGAAGGGGATCAGGAAGTATCAAGGTATATCTGGGGAACGGTCTCCATGAACTCTTGACAGTAGGTTGGAACTCTGTCACACTGATCTGTCCAACTCTGCCTTTGTCAGACCCTGTGTGTTGCCAAATGATTGATCAGACCTCCTTGCTGTAAATAGGAGAAGTGAATATCCCTTCTTGGGAACTTGATTCCTGGGCAATTTGAATGGTAGCCTGTTTGAGGATGATTGGAAAGGTAGCCCCATATACTTGGAAAGGTAGCCTGTGCTGGGATGATTTAAAAGTTAGTCCCGGGTAATTTGAAAGATAGCCCATTTGGGGTTATTAGAAAGGTATCCTGTTGTGGGAGGATTTGAGAGGTAGCCCTGGGTGATTTGAAAGTTAGCTCATGGTGCGGTGATTTAAAAGATAGCCCATACTAGGGTGATTTGAAAGGTAGCCTGTTTACCAGCTGCTAGGTGTTGGGGACTGTGATGGCTAGTATGCTTATTATTTATTAGTCTAGGAATAACTTTGCTCCTTAAAGTTATGTATCGTGGATTCTTTGTACTGTCATCTTAATAACCCTGTTTCTATTACCCAAAACACTGGAATCTTTGAATCCATTTCCAACTCCCCATCCATGATCTCATGAGTTTCCCAACAGCTGGTTCTGCTGGGTGAAATAAATTTGGTGTCAGAAGTGGGATTGGAGGCAACTGGAATGGATTTCCTGACTCTTTTCCTGAAGGACCAGGGGTGGGACTCCCCTAGATGGGATGCTAACTGGGTGGACCGACACTGTAGCAACTCGGCTGGCCTGGGGGAGGAGTTCACTTACTGGCAGATAGCAGCCCACAGGAAGAAGGGAAAGGGGAAGGGGAAGACCTTATTGGCTGAGTAGAAAGCTTTCTAGGGGTGGGAGCTAGATGCTTCGCCACACACTAGTAACTAAATACATGTATTCCTCCTGAAAGGAAAGTTCAATTTCCTACATGGAATAAATCTTGCATAGCTCAGCCTTTCTGACCCCAGTCTCTCCCTCTCACTGTGCTGATCCTTGAACACTTCCTCGAGTAACGGATGATAAGTGCAAGCAAGGATGACAGCTTGCACATGTGGTTATTTACTCAGATTAAACTAAGTATTCCTACAAAAGGCTAAGAAGTTTCCAGAAATTTGTAGCTGACTGTGGGCTTTAGGAGGATGGTACTTAAACTGAATTAGGGATTTGTCTGATTGAAGAAAAACTGAAGAATCATGGGGTACTCTGACAATTCCATATGGTGAATTTCTCATTCTCTGCAACCAGAGTGGCGAATAATATATACTAGAATATCAGGGCTGAATTAATGCAGGAATTTCAGGGCCTGTAGCCAGGAGTCCTGGACTATTAGCATGAACACCCAATGAGTTCACTATACTTCCTCCACTGAGACACTTGTGTAGCCACTCCCACCACAACCCCTTCCAAAAGTCACTACCAAGTAGAGTTCAACCTAGCGTACTTACTTGCCTTCTTTGATCACCCCTTCCCCTCCACAGTAGAACTCCATTTCCCACCTTAGAGAAGAGACCCTCATGACAATCCCTGTCAAGGCACAGACACAGCCCAAAATGTTCCACATCATCATTCGCCCAAATTCTGGCATGTGGGTATGGGAGTGCAGTAGGAGCTGGGGCAGGATGCCAGGAAGGTGACGGAGCAAGTGGTAAACAATAAGTTTGTGGTTTGCTGGTTATGGTTGCTCTCATCCTATCCCGTCTGGACTACTGCACCAGCCTTCTCTCTGATCTCCCATCCTCGTGTCTCTCTCCACTTCAATCCATACTTCATGCTGCTGCCCGGATTATCTTTGCCCAGAAACGCTCTGGGCATATTACTCCCCTCCTCAAAAACCTCCAATGGCTACCAATCAATCTGCGCATCAGGCAGAAACTCCTCACCCTGGGCTTCAAGGCTGTCCATCACCTCGCCCCCTCCTACCTCACCTCCCTTCTCTCCTTCTACTGCCCAGCCCGCACCCTCCGCTCCTCCACCGCTAATCTCCTCACTGTACCTCGTTCTCGCCTGTCCCTCCATCGACCCCCGGCCCACGTCATCCCCCGGGCCTGGAATGCCCTCCCTCTACCCCTCCGCCAAGCTAGCTCTCTTCCTCCCTTCAAGGCCCTGCTGAGAGCTCACCTCCTCCAGGAGGCCTTCCCAGACTGAGCCCCTTCCTTCCTCTCCCCCTCGTCCCCCTCTCCATCCCTCCCATCTTACCTCCTTCCCTTCCCCCCAGCACCTGTATATATGTATATATGTTTGTACATATTTATTCCTCTATTTATTAATTTATTTTACTTGTACATATCTATTCTATTTTATTTTGTTAGTATGTTTGGTTTTGTTCTCTGTCTCCCCCTTTTAGACTGTGAGCCCACTGTTGGGTAGGGACTGTCTCTATGTGTTGCCAATTTGTACTTCCCAAGCGCTTAGTACAGTGCTCTGCACATACTAAGCGCTCAATAAATACGACCGATTGATTGATTGATTGATTATGACTTCCACAAAAAAGGAAAGCCTTGGATAAACACCTGCTATTCAGATTCTTCCAATTAAAAGCTTCATTTAAAATCTGCCCTTCTATCCCTACTATGATCTTTTTTCAGGCAAGATCTGATTGGTGAGCAAATCTGCCTGTTGAGTGCTCACCACAATGTGATTGTTGGGAAAATCTGTCTGTCAGAGCTGGGGTTAGAACCCATATCTTCTGATTCCTAAGTCCATGGTTTTTCCACTAGGCCACAGTGCCTCACTACTGTGCACGAATGAGCATACCAATGGCCAGACATGTGGATGGGGGTCATGTCCAGCCCCCCTCCTGCCCATGCAGCATCATGGCAGTATCCAGAACCTGGCAGTGGGCTACACAGTGTTTCTCCAAGCCAGTCAGGCCCTGCAGTGGCAAACATGTCCCCCAGCTCAAGTTGATGTCCAGCTCCAGACAGGGAAGAAGGCTTGGCTAGTGCTAAAGAGGATGAGGAAGATGAAGGTAGCAGGCAGCAGCCACGGTGGTACCTTGTTGATATTCAGACTCTCTAGATGGTAGGCATGTAGTAATGGAGGCTTGGAGGCAAGCATTATAGTCCTTAAGAGACTAAAAGCAGAGAAGCAGTGTGGCTCAGTGGAAGGAGCGCAGGCTTGGGAGCCAGAGGTCATGGGTTCTAATCCTGGCTCCGCCATTTGTCTGCTGTGTGACTGCGGGCAAGTCACTTCACTTCTCTGGGCCTCAGTTACCTAATCTGTAAAACAAGGATTAAGACTGTGAGCCCCACAGCGGACAACCTGATTACCCTGCATGCCCCCAGTGTTTAGAAAAGTGCTTGGCAAATAGTAAGCACTTAACAAATGCTATTACTTTTATTATTATTATTATCATCATTATTATTATTATTATTATTGTTGTTGTTAAAAGGTCCTCATGCTGAAGGTGGAGACTACCTGGCTACTGCATTGTTAAAGCTTTAGGGATGGAGGAAAAGGCTGAATCAGGATGCCCCTAACTGCTGAGTCCTGCTGTCTGCAGAACTAGGGCCTGCAGCATCCTGGGAACAGACCACTGAAAGCACAGGCTTGGGTTGGAGGCCTATGGGACACAGCTCAGGTCTGAGGAACCTGTAGTGCCAGGCTAAGAATTACTGCCATTCACTTTTCACCTGTCTGGCCTAGGGTAGAGTGGGCCCATTATTTTAATGTTCATTTTACATATGAATGACCATTAGTTTACAAATCAAGCCAGATTGGAAGAGGGAAACATTCAATCAGTCAATCATATTTACTGAGCGCTTACTATGGCCAGAGAACTGAACTAAGTATTTATCAGAGTACAATATAACAAAATTGGTAAGCATGTTTCTTGACTATGAAGCGCTTTTATCATTTCAAGGCAGTACTTAGTTGTTTTTTCATCATTAAAAAAGTGAGAAAAGTTACAGAGCTTTAATGAGTGGATTTTGAGTGCTTAGGACTGTAGCATCAATTTGCATGTTGATTTTAATTTTTTATTTTTTGTATTAAAGATCACAAATGAATGTCAATAAGATTATAGAATAACGACACCTAAACACTGAAGAACCGGCTCAGATGATTAAAGATTTTAAGTCTGACCAAAGCGAAGCCAGTGTAACATCTGATCATCATCAAAATCTCAGAAATAATTACTGGGAAGACAAAAATATGCATGCTTCTCGTATGAGAATGAACTGTAAACACTTGCCTTAAATGAGATTAAAAAATATCACTGATCCTGCATTCTCAAAAAAAAAAAAACAGTCGATAGGGTTAACATCCTTAATGAAAGGGGAAAAATTCCATTCATCAAATCCCTGCTGAGCAAACCTTGTCAAACTATGTAGAACAACTTGTTCATAATTACTCCACAGAATGCAGAATTCCCACTGACTTCAAAAGGACTACTGTATACAAAAAAGAAACTTCTGGCCAAGAGACTGGAATTACTAACAGTAAGATAAATGAGCAATAAACATTCCCAGTATGATGGAATAATGAGCAGTGAGGAGCAGAGGCAAGCAATAAAGAACCAGTCATGCCAGGAACCAGAACACTTTTTTTTACTGAATTGCAAAATTACTGGATGAAGTGGATATATTATAAATAATAGACCCAGATTCAGTGAAACATTTCATACCGTGCCTCACAAAATTTCCTTTCAGAAGTGCATCCTGGATAGGAATATTCCATGGTCACAAAAACCTTGTCCTCCCCTAGACTTCACTATTACTAAAGACAGAACCACCATTTTTCCTGCCTCATAAAACTGTAACCTTGGCATTCTCCTCAACTGATCTCCCCCATTCAACCTATACATTCAACCTGTCACATATTCGTTCATTCAGTTGTATTTATTGAGCGCTTACTGTGTGCAAAGCAGTGTACTAAGCACTAGCGCGCTGGTACAATACAATAATAAACAGACATATTCCCTGCCCACGATGATCTTACAGTCTAGAGAAGGTTGGTGGGGAGGTGGGGGGAGGAAATATTCCTATTGGCTCTACCTTCACATCTCTAAAAACTGCCCTTCTCTTTCCATCCAAATTGCTTCCATATACATACATATACCTGTATATATGTATATATGTTTGTACATATTTATTGCTCTATTTATTATTTATTTTACTTGTACATATCTATTCTATTTATTTTATTTTGTTAATATGCTTGGTTTTCTTCTCCGTCTCCCCCTTCTAGACTGTGAGCCCGCTGTTGGGTAGGGACCGTCTCTATATGTTGCCAACTTGTACTTCCCAAGCGCATAGTACAGTGCTCTGCACACAGTAAGTGCTCAATAAATACGATTGATTGATTCCAGGTCGATCCGGGCCCTCATCAGCTCCCACCTTGACTACTGCATCAGCTTACTCACTGATCTCCCTGAATACATCAATCAATCTTATTTATTGAGCACTTACTATGTGCATAATGATAATAATAATTATTGTATGTTAGGCGCTTACTATGTGCAAGGCACCATTCTAAGTGCTGAGGGAATACAAGGTGATCAGGTTGTCCCACATGGGGCTCACAGTCTTAATCCCCATTTTACAGATGAGGTAACTGAGACACAGAGAAGTTATTTGCCCAAAGTCACACAGCTGACAAATGGTGGTCAGAATTAGAACCCATGACCTCTGACTCCCAAGTCTGTGCTCTTTCCGCTGAGCCACGATGCTTCTCTAACTATACTATACTAACAGAACACTATACTAAGTGCTTGAGAGACTACGATGTAACAATGAACAGACACATTTCACACCCACAACAAGCTGTCCTTTTCCTCCCCAGTCCATATTTCACTCTACTGCCCGGATCATTTTTCTAAAAAAAAAAAAAAAAATTCCGTCTATGTCTCTCCACTCCTCAAATAATTCCTATAGTTTTCCATCCACCTTTGCATCGAATAGAAACCCCTTACCATTGGCTTCAAGGCACTCAATCAACTCTCTTCCTCCTGCGGAAGAACATTGTTGATCTCCTAATACAACCCAACCAATACACTCTGCTCCTCCAAAACCAATGTACTCTCTGTACCTCAGTCCTGTGTATCCTACTATTAACTTCATGCTCATGTTTTATCTCAGGTCTGGTACTCCTTCCGCCTTCATATTTGACAGTCCACCATTCCCCCCATTTTCCAAATCCTCCTAAAATCACATATCCTCCAAGATGCTTTCCCAGGCAAACACTTTATTTCCCCCATCTGCCCTATTGTCTGTCAATGATGCATTTGCATGTGTAGCCCATAGGGACCTTTATACTCACCCAGCCCCAGAATACTTATGTGAATATTTTCATACTTTACTATTTGCCCTACCCATTACCTATTCTGATGTCTGTCTTTCCCAGTAGACAAGTAACTTTCTTTGACACCTATCTACATGTTCTGTTTTGTTGTCTGTCTCCCCCTTCTAGACTGTGAACACGTTGTTGGGTAGGGACCGTATCTATATGTTGCCAAATTGTATTTCCCAAGCGCTTAGTACAGTGCTCTGCACACAGTAAGTGCTCAATAAATATGATTGAATGAATGAATGAATTTCCTTGTGGGTAGGAATCATCTCTAGTACAGAATTTAGTGTTCCACATACAGTAAGAGTTCAATAAATACAACTTGTTTTTGATTGATATACATATTAACAGTAGGAGAGTGTTTCAAAGTTTTTTTTTTTCTTTATGCCTTCACCAAAAATGAAGTGGGGTGAGACTTGGTCCTTTAAAATATGAAGTTTTAGTTCATTAGTATTTGTTTCTTCAAAAAATAAACCAAGATACAGTCTAACAAGGAAAATATAAATATTGCCAACTAGAAAATACCAAGGATGTCCTCATTGGCAACCAAAAACTTTTTTTTTATTAGCACTTTCAAGGATGCAAATAAACATAGAAAGATCCTAAAAGTAAGTGCCAAAATACTGGAGGGGTGTTGACTCTAATAGCTAAAAGAAGTCAATAATGCAAATTATGGGCTCTGTTCATAAAGTGTTGAATTCATATCAGGCTTCTCTAAGTTAAATCAACCAAATGTAGTAATTTTGTCTCAAGACTCTAAGGACAAAAGTCCTTATGACTTGCTTAGATGATTGCTTCTAATTTTGCAAATCATATTACTTTTTTTCCTAGAAAAGGTAATTAAATAGAACTCAAAAATACAAAGAAACATTTGATAATGAAGTGAGTTATTTCCAACTAGCAGTTGTATTTCTGAAGTTGGGTCTACAGAAGACATTCTAATTAAACTGTGTCATTTAGGCCACTTTAAAAAAAAACTTCTATTTGTTTATATGGTAGGCACTCAAACAAAATGTAAATATTTTGGATCAAAGGAGTCTACTTTGCTGAGACATTACTCTTTGCTACTTTGCTGACTACTTTGCTCCTTTGCTGAGAAGCAGCCTGGCTCAGTGGAAAGAGCCCTGGCTTGGGAGTCAGAAGTCATGGGTTCGAATCCCAGCCCTGCCACTTGTCAGCTGTGTGATCTTGGGCAAACCACTTAACTTCTCTGTGCTTCAATTACCTCATCTGTAAAATGGGGATTAAGACGTGGGATAACCTCATCACCTTGTATCCCCCAGCACTTAGAACAGTGCTTCTCACATAGTAAGCATTTAACAAATACCATCATTATTATTATTATTACTAGACATAGGACTTGAAAGATGGCTCTGTATAGTGCCTCGACTGTCCAGACTGTGGTGCAAGAAATATCCATGATTTACAATAGATACTTTATAGAATGCCTAAAGAATCATTGACACTGGATAATTTATATGAAGAGTTTTCAAGTGGCTTCCCCTTTATACACTGATTAAATGAACATGTGAATGATTTTAGAAAAAGGATAAGCATTTACCCTGATGTTTTGGAGACATTTTAACAAATTTTTTTTGTATTGATCTTTTTTCAATGGCATTTGTTAAGGATTTACTATGTGTCAAGCATGAACTAAGTTCAGGTGTAGATACAAGACAATCAGGTTTGACACAGTCCATGACCTACACGGGGCTCACAGCTTTAGTCCTCATTTTACAGATGAGGTAATTGAGGCACAGATAAATTAAGTGACTCACCCAAGGTCACATAACAGACAAGTGGTAGATCTGGGATTATAACCCAGGTTCTCTGGCTCCCAGGCCTGTGCTCTTTCTAGTAAAAAAATCTCCAGTGGCTACCAATAAACCTAGGCATCAGGCAAAAACGTCTCACCCTGGGCTTCAAGGCTGTCCATCACCTCGCCCCCTCCTACCTCACCTCCCTTCTCGCCTTCTACAGCCCAGCCCGCACCCTCCACTCCTTTGCCACTAATCTCCTCACCGTGCCTCGTTCTCGCCTGTCCCGCCATCGACCCCTGGCCCATATCCTCCCCCTGGCCTGGAATGCCCTCCCTCTGCACATCCGCCAAGCTAGCTCACTTCCTCCCTTCAAGGCTCTATGGAGAGCTCACCTCCTCCAGGAGGCCTTCCCAGACTGAGCCCCCTCCTTCCTCTCCCCCGTCCTCCTCCCCATCCCCCCACCTTACCTCCTTCCCCTCCCCACAGCACCTGTATATATGTATATACGTATTTATTACTCTATTTATTTATTTATTTTATTTGTACATATTTATTCTATTTATTTTATTATGTTAACATGTTTTGTTCTTTGTCTCCCCCTTCTATACTGTGAGCCCACTGTTGGGTAGGGACTGTCTCTATATGTTCCCAACTTGTACTTCCCAAGCGCTTAATACAGTGCTCTGCACACAGTAGGTGCTCAATAAATACGATTGAATGAATGAATGAATAATAAAATAGGCTGCTTCTCTAGTTGTGGGGGTAATAAAAATTTTAAATAAATTTAAAGAAAAATTCAAACCATTGCTAAATGACACTTTTAGATTTTTTGGGTAAAGATCAATAGTCTTGGAAATATTTCCTATGTCTTCAACAGTGCAAAAGCATAGATTTTACACTACTAATTCTATTAATGAAATGTCCAGAATTTTCTGGTGTGGTCATAAATAATACACCTGAGTAGCGACGCAGCCTGAGGAGCCATATTGGCTAAACATCATAATCATTATCATTAAGACAGTGCTTGGCACATAGTAAGTGGTTAATATACACTATTATTATATGCACTATTATTATATTAATAAAGTGTTAATCATTGTTAATAATAATGTTTGTCAATTCTGAATTTGCAAAACAGCTTCCTTGTCTCTGAAGCTCAACAATGAATGGTATACAGTCAAGTATTTCCTGTCATTTCCACCATTGTCTTTCATTCCTTCCCAGTTACACAAATCCCTGAATAATATCTGCAGGGCCCCTGTATCTCTGATCCCAAACTTTCTTTTCATAAGGAAAACATGAAGCTCTGTGTATAAAATGTGCTGAGTAACTCATGAGGCATTACAAAGGAAAATTAGTACATTTATTCTAGAAATGAAATCTCCTGAAGGAGAATCATTGGATTTAGTGGATTTTATTTACTTAAATTTATATCAATAATCAATAAATATGCTACTTAGCCTGAAATAAAGATGATTATATTAATATCCCCGAAAGACAAGATTATATAACTTGATTCATTGCTCAAAGATTCTAAATACTACAGAGCCAAAGTAGGATGAATAATTACATATCTTTAGTTACTTGTGTGCTCATCATGGAAATTAGCATAAGAAACATAAACTTATTTAATCTATTTGCTGAAATAAATATATCTGTGATTTCTCTGATGCATAGACCATAGGTTTCTGCCCTTCTATATGATTTTGGAAATCATTTATCCAGTTCAAAGATACAAATAAAATCATTTACTCACTTCAACATGAAACTTTTACAGATACCCCATTAAATTTTGTTTCATAAATCAGTGAGTTAACTCTCACCACTCATTGAAATGTGGTCATTTTCCTTCTTTAGATATACATTTTATTAACTTAGCCAACAACCTGGGTACAATTTAAGATATTCATATATGCATATACATCTATGGAACTATGCAGTTGTCCATTTTCAGATACTACTGATTGACAAGATTCTATTTATTCAAACAGGTGTGGCTGCATTATGTGTATGAAAACATGGTTCTTCCCTGGGCTGATTAATTTGTCTCATACAAAACCCATCCATCCTCTACTACCAACATTATGGTTATACTGCTTAGGCATTAAAGAAAAACAAATTTCTGCCCCAGGTCCTTATATGTTAGGATGTGTTCCTATGAGAGTAGTATTTTACTTGAGTTAATTTGTTGAGTAAAACATGAAGTTAAAGTCATTCTTCTTATTACAACTTTAAAATCTAACATCTATGTGTCTATGGACTCTTACAGGAATTAGAAAAAAAAAATCCATCTCACTAAATAAATCAGTCATTATGCTGGGTATGAGTGGAAGAAACTGAGAGTAAAATTGAGAATGGTATATGGTGTGAGACCCCTAGCCATGAATCTATTTATCATAATGGGTATATAATCCTTTTAATGGATTTTTTTCACAGATATTTTCTGCAGCCTGAAAACAGAATCTGCCTGCTAGTAATCTATATTAGAAAATACTTGTAGGCTTTGGGATTTATAAACTGAATGACATCTATATTGTGGGTCATGGTTTCCAGTGACATAAAATTCTAGCATGTAATCCAAACTGGACCCAATGCAGTACATAGCACAATTAATCATTTATGTACTCAGAGCTCTGAATACTTTTTGATACCTCTCAATTTAGATTCTAGTTTTTCATTTTTCCCTCTGATGGGAATCAGGATGGAATTTTATTTAAATAACTTTGAATCACATAACTAAAATCCACCAAGCAATTTACAAGCAGAATGATGATAGATAGGATCATAGGAAAACCACTGTTATCAAGAGGGAGATTTAGTTAAAATTCTAATAGCATAATTTATCTCATTTCTAAGGGAGAAGGTGGAAGATCGTGATCACAAAAATTTCCATCCTCATAACCCTCTAAGCTGCACCACAGAATACCTAAAACCAAATTAGGTGTGGAAACAGCCTGAAGAAGTTAACCTTGCTATACCCCTTGCACGTGACACCACTCATTAGAAGAGTGATAGAAGCTGCTTGGAGACAGGATCTTGGACTAACACAGGATACCCAGGGAAAGAAAGTTGTTTTTTTTTTTTTAATTCAGTGCTCAATTTCAGCTGGTAATGATCAATTTTATTATTACAAACAAGTTTCATAAATGGAAATATGGTGCCACTATACATGTAGAAATGAACAAATGCCAAAATATAGAATCTAATTTTATCTTTGGGAAGTGTAGGGTTAGAAGCAAGGTAAGACAAGATATGAAGGAAATCGAGTTTTTTAAATAGATTTCTCCCTCTAAATTGGAAGCTATCTTTCTGCTGGGAACAGGTCTACTGACTCTGTTATACTGTGCTCTCCTAACTCTTTAGTACAGTGATCTCCACATAGTAAGCAGTATGGTCTAGCGGCTAAAGCACAGGTCCGGGAGTCAGACGTCATGGGTTCAAATTCCGGCTCCACCAATTGTCAGCTGTGTGACTTTGGGCAAGTCACTTAACTTCTCTGTGCCTCAGTTCCCTCATCTGTAAAATGGGGATTAAGACTGTGAGCCCCGCGTGGGACAACCTGATCACCTTGTAACCTCCCCAGCGCTTAGAACAGTGCTTTGCACATAGTAAGCGCTTAACAAATAACCTCATCATTATTATTATTATTATTAATCCCAGCTTTGCCACTTGTCTACTGTTGCCCTTGGGCAAGTCACTTAACTTTCCCGTGCCTCAGTTACCTCATTTTTATAATGAGGATTAAGACTGTGAGCTCCATGTGCGATGTGGACTATATCCAACTTGATTAGTTTGCATCTCCCACAGGGCTTAGTACAGTACCTGACACCCAGTAAGCACTTAACAAATGCCATAAAATAAATAAATATGACTGATTCCCTTCATTTTATACATTATGCCTTCTCAATCCATGTGCATCTGCACCATAGTGTTCCTCATGGTTCAGGGCTCTGGGAAAGGAATGCACAAAGGGAGCATAATGTGAGAGCACACTAGTAGACCTCTGATATGCACTCCTGGTTCACCCTTGAAGCAGGGCCTGTCTCATCAGAGGCTGAGAATCAAACTCCATTGCCCAAAGCACTCCAGCATGCAAAGCCCTTCATCAGCCTCCACTTCCTGATGACCAGTTCCACTAATTTAAAGCTAGAACACAGCCTGAACTGATTCACAGCCCACAACATTCAACAAAGAAGAGAATTAATCACCCAATTTTATAGGAAAGCAATTTAATGAAAAAACTGATTTTATTTATTTTATTACCCATATAGGGTGACCCCTTGTTCACATTCTCTCTCCTGCCTGGAACTTGCTCCCAGCATTTTGCTATTTTCTGTGCACTACCAGAATCATATCTCTTCTAGGAAAGTTCTCCTGACTAGCCTCTCATCTTCCACCCTAATCTCCCTCCCCTCTGCATCACCTATTAACTTGGATCTTCACCCCCTAAACACTTTTGATACTCACCACCCCATCCCCACAGCAATTATGAACATAGTCTTAAATTGTGTTCCATCCCTATCTGCAATTTATTTTAATCTGTCTGCCTCACTGTACTGTAAACTCCATAAGGGTAGGGGTTGTTTCTTGTACTTGCACTTTCCCAAGTGCAGAGTACAGTGTTCTACACAATAAGCCTTGATGCCTCTTTACTTGTATTGAAGTCTGTGAGCCTGTGAGCTCGTTGTGGGTGTGGACTGTCTCTCTTTATTGCTGTATTGTACTTTTCCAAGCGCTTAGTACAGTGCTCTGCACACAGTAAGCACTCAATAAATACAATTGAATGAATGAACAATAAGGACTCAATAAATATAACTGACTGAATAGACTGGTAAAATGTAATGGGGACAGGGAAGGTTTTTCAATTTATACTCAAAATATTTTAAAGATCTAATCAAATCTTTAGGGCTTACTGAGGTACCATTTTCATATTTATTAGAGTAATCCTCTGCACACAGTAAGTGCTCAAATAAGATTGAGTGAATATTTAAAGATATCTCTAATAAAAGACTCCCCAACTCCCTATCCATTTCTAATTCATTTTATCTATTTTACCAATTTTAAAATCTGGATGACAGCATCATTCCTAGCCATTGGATTTCTCTGATAATAATAATAATAATAATGATGATGATGACGGTATTTGTTGAGCACTTACTACGTGCAAAGCACTGTTCTAAGCAGTGGGGGGATACAAGGTGATCAGGTTGTCCCACGTGGGGCTCACAATTTTAATCCCCATTTTACAGATGAGGTAACTGAGGCACAGAGAAGTTCAGTGACTTGCCCAGAGTCACACAGCTGACAAGGTGTGGAGTTGGAATTAAAACCCATGACCTCTGATTTCCAAGCCCGTGCTTTGATGATACAACAGTTTAATTCTTAAGTAAACAAAGGCTTCAACAGAGCTATAATCCTACAAAGAGAAATTTACCAGTCTTGATCATCCCCGAACTAAACTTTTCTGGCACTTCACCTTAACTAAAGTAGCACATTAGAGATGTCGATCTGAGGGTGAGAGAGAAACATGGGCAGCCAGATCAGTAATGAACTAAGGAAGATTCATATGGAGAAAATTGCCAACAGTACATTTTTGACTGCGGAAGAAAACTTAACTGACCTTAAACATATTTATTCCAGTTGATCAAATATATGAAAAATGAGCTCTTTTTTTCAGAAAAATGTAATATAGTATTTCTGCTGTAAAGCTTAAATTCTGGATTTTTTTAAAGAAACCTTTTACCAAATATTCATATAGGCATCATCCTATTGGAACTATTTTTAATAGAAAATATATAGTTTTTCTACTTCCAAATTTCATAATGTACAGTGTAAATTGAGACTGTAACCAATCATTGATTTTTGAAAAATAATGAAATTTTTTCAAAGTAAAAACAATATACAGTGGATGAAACAAGTGCATAGAGCATGGGCTTTGGAGTCAGAGGTCCTGGGTTGTAATCCCAGTTCCACCATTTACCTGCTGTTTGACCTTGGGATGTCACTTAAGGTCTCTGGGCTTTGATTCCCTCATCTGTAAAATGGGGATTCAATACCTGTTCTCCTTTCTGTTAGACTGTGCATCTCATGTGGAACAGTGATTATAACAGAACCTGACACATAGGAAATGCTTAACAAAACAATAATAATGATAATAATATTTTAAATATTTTCATTAATATAATAGTAATTAAGGTCCCTGGCAAAAGGTGAAAGTGATATTAACCCTATGCATTAAATTGAGTTATGTTAACCTGTTGCATTAAATTGGCAATAAAATGTATAAAATAGAGTATACAATATTTTTTAGTACAATTGGAGAGTGATATGGAGGCTGGAAATATCAATATGAATGTCGTAAATACAGACATTTGAGGCAGTGGATTTATTTTGTTTGGGTGGAATGCACTTAACATTAAAGATATAACCTGAACCATAGGGTATCTTCCCATAAAAAGGAACTAAAGGAACAGTCATAGGGAATAATAACAGTTATGATGATAATAATCTAAATAATAATATTTGATAAGCATGTACCTTCCAAGTCCTGTACTATGCACTGGAGTATATGTAATACAATCAGATCCCACATGGTGCATACACTCTAAAGGTGATGGAGAATAGACATTTTATCCACATTCTATAGATAAGGAAACAAAGCACTGATACTTAAGTTACTTGCCCCACGTTGCATAGGAGACAAGTGGAAAATTAATGGAAATTTTAAAAAATCTATTACTACTTATTAGAGTATAAAATAATTAGGATACATAATCCAAGCTCCCTTGATGCTCCTTCAAGGAGCTTACAACGTAATGGATTGAAAAGACAGTCTAATTACAGGGAGGAGGAAGCACTGAGATCTCAAACAGTAAGAGCATCAAACAAAAACTCCTCACCACTAGTTTTAAAGCACTTAATCACCTTGTCCCCTCCTACCTCACAACCCAGCCCGCACACTTCAGTCCTCCAATGCTTAGGCTTCTCACCGTATCTCGATCTTATCTATCTCATCGCCAACCTCTTGCCCACATCCTAACTCTAGCCTGTAACACCCTCCCTCTTCGTTCCTCTACCATCAGTTTGCTCACTTTGTCCTGATCTTGTCTGTTTCACCACTGACCCCTTTCCCATGTTCTCCCTCTTACTTGGAACCACCTCCCACTCCATATACTTCAGACCACCACTGTCCCCTACCTTCGAAACTTCATTAAAGTCACTTCTCTTCCAAGAGGCCTTTCCTCATTAACTCTCCTTTTCCCTGGCTCCATCTCCTTCCTTCCTTCCTTCATTCATTTCTTCAATCATATTTATTGACTACTTACTGTGAACAAAGCACTGTACTAAGCACTTGGGAAAGTCCAATATAACAATTAACAGACACATTCATTCATTCTTTCAATCGTATTTATTGAGCAGTTACTGTGTGCAGAGCACTGTACTAAGTGTTTGGAAAGTACAATTCGGCAATTGATAGACACTCCCTACACAACAATGGGCTCACTATCTAGAAGGGGGAGACAGACAACAAAACAAACCAAGTAGACAGGCACACATCCCTGTGTGCTCAAAGTCTAGAGGGAGAGGCAGACATTAATATGCATAAGTAAATTACAGATATATACGTATATGCTGTGAGACTGGGAGGGAGGATGAATGAAGGGAGCAAGTCAAGGTGATGCAGAAGGGAGTGCGAGAAGAGGAAAGGAGGGCTTAGTCAGGGAAGGCTTCTTGGAGGAGCTGTGCCTTCAATAAGGCTTTGAAGAGGGGGATAGAAATTATCTGTCTGATATGAGGAGGAAGGGCATTCCAGGCCAGAGGCAGGATATGAGTGAGAAGTCGGCGGTGAGATAGATGAGATCGGGTATTGCAAGAAAGTATTGCATTAGAGAAACAAAGAGCACAGGTTGGGTTGTAGGAGGAGAGTAGAGAGGTGAGGTTGGAGGGGGCAAGGTGATTGAGTATTTTAAAGCCAATGACGAGGAGTTTTTGTTTGATGTGGAGGTGGATGGTCAACCACTGGAGTTCCTCGATCAGTGGGGAAACATGGTCTGAATGTTTTTGAAGGAAAATGATCCTTCTTAATCCTTCTGCACTGTCTATGCACTTGGATCTGTACTGTTGGACACTTGGTATTCAACATATCTATAGCTGTTAACACTGAACTAGCATCGACTTTTTTCCCAAATTGCTGCCACTGCAAAGTCAAAATTGGATGATAACTGGATCATTATTTTGGGTTTTATTTTGCTCTGGGATGAGTCTTTGGAGGTAAGATGTGTTAATATTGGATCATTTATGTTTATTATTTGTTTGTGGGATACTAAGAAATGCTGGGACTGGAGAACAGATAATCACCCCAAATATAATTATTTTAAAAGAAGAACATAGCATGCAACTCAACTTTTTAGAACCACCCACAATTAACTGGCAAGGTACTGAAAAGTCAGAAGGAGCAGTTCAAAAGGCAGGAGCAGCAGGGTAGAACTGGGTCCTTAAAACCAAGGCCAGGAACTATCTTCTATTTATGAAAAGCTAAGGTAGATTCAAGTCTTAGCCCCATCTCCAGGTGCTCCTCAGTTTAGCTCTCTTCTCACCTTTTCAGGTGGGCCTGGACAATGTCTCACTGGAGTGTTGGAGTCTGTGGACAGCCCTAGACCCTGGCTCAGCCCTTCTTCTCTTGTGCCTACTGTCCTGCTTCCCAATCTATGGTGAAATTGAACTTAACAGGTATGGCCCTGGTGCCACCACTCTCTGTGACTGGGAGAATGGTTTATCCTACAGTGTCTATATGATATACAGCAGTCCTTGATTTTCTAAGATGACCTAACCAAAGCTGAGATCCTTTCTATGAATGGTGAAAGGAGTGGCTGAAAAGACAGATATAATTAGACTGACTCTCTACCTAAACCCTGTTGTCACTGATAGGTACTCAGAGCCCTCAGTGGGCACATACAGTAGCAAACACAAGAAAACAGTAGTTTATTGATCTTTAGAAACTTAGGTTGTTCAGATGCCCATGTTAGCACCAAAGGTAAATATCTCAATTTAACACAATCTTGATTATCCTTCCACACTGCAGACTGAATGGTTGAAGGAGCAAGGGCTACTCTCCAGGCTGCTTTGTGCCATTAGTTTTAAAATAGAAAGTAAATAATTCACTCAAAAAAAAAAATGAAAACTGAGATCACCTGAAAGAGAAGCCTGTGGGAAGGACTGATTGACAATCAAAAGGCAGTCGCTTAGCTCTTACTTTTAAAAGCAAACTGAAGATCTAAAAAGCAAATATCAGTATGTGAAAGTAATTCTGTTATGTGGGCATCATGACCTTTTAAAATCCTTAGTTCTTGTGCAGTTGTTCACAGTACACACTCAGAAAAATCAAATCTATTTAACAACCAAAGACTACGAAATACAGAATGTAAATAGAGTTTTCCAATCAGAAGGAAGTTTTCCAAATGTAAATCAGAAGAGGAAAAAAAAAGATAATATGAAAAGATAAACAAAAATGAGTGGAGATGCATTATGTTATATTTATATATTTCCTTGCAGGTCAAAGAAGACAACCATCATCATGTCCTCAGTGCATCTTGTTGCCACTCTCAGAGGCAGAATTCTGGGTTATAAGGATAGTTGAGCTGACCCAGTAAAATATTTCTTATGCTTTTATGATATATCTAATGGTGACAGAAAAATATAATGAGATAGATTCTGGGGAAATCTTTGTTAAGTGGTGTAAGATAGAGAACAGAATTCTCATGTGCCTAAGTTTAGGTTCCATGGGTTACAGTTGCAATGAACTAAGTATTTCTTTTGTGTTTGAAACCATTAATGCTCCTCCCAAAGAGTCTAGCTTACTGGCATGGAATACACTTAGGCATTAGGAGAACTGAGCTCATTATTCATAGTTACAGAACTATCCTTGGGTGATAATTAAGTCAGAAACTATTAATGAGACATTCCTTTCCTTTAGCCAATGCCTCTTTTCATTCTGCATGACAGCATCTACACCATAACTGCAAAGTAATCTGTTTGGTTTTTGAATCATAATTACATATTGACAAGTAAAACTGAGAGGCCTTAATCAGGGGGATTTAAGCTATTATGGTAGCCCTCTCCTGGGGCAAACCTAAAGGGAGAGCAATTATATTGCCACAAGCTCACTTCTTTTCAATTTTCTAACTTGTGTGGCATGAAATCCTTAGAGAAAAGGAGCTATATAATTCTAGATACAGAGGTATAGTAAGGAAGTTGGAAAAATGTATATGGATCATTACAATGAAATAGATTAACCTATTGAGGGAACTTCTCAGAGAGGTGAACTGATACCTACTAAGGGTCATTCCTTTCTATTTTGTTCTTGTTGATTTTGACCTTATATTCACTTTATCTGAGCACAATTATGACCTAAAAATCATAACTTATGACCTCAAAAGATGGCCACCAAACAGTTTTAGATTGTAAACCTATCACTGTCAAGATACTTCTGTAACTAATTAATTTGATTGAACTGGAATGTTTTACCATAAATACAAAAATTTAGACTTTAGGTAAGGAGATTTTCTAAATAACCTTATGTTCTGATTTATCAAGGACTATTTCAAATATTACTGACTTGTCTGTCAGTTTTAGAAAAATCAAAAAATTCCCAGCATTAAGATTTGTCCCTATTGAACTGGTCAACCTTCCCTGCACAGATTCACATCTGATTTTGCTCATTTAAAAATGTCTGGTTGTTCAACTCTACAAACAGACTGGAGTTTACTCAGTGTCAGAATAAGACAGGTAGGACTGTAGCTAGAAATCAATTGAAGCTAACAGCAATGAATGGAGGA
The DNA here is from genome assembly GCF_015852505.1 of Tachyglossus aculeatus. Lineage (NCBI taxonomy): Eukaryota > Metazoa > Chordata > Mammalia > Monotremata > Tachyglossidae > Tachyglossus > Tachyglossus aculeatus. The sequence continues at coordinate 119,670,189 of NC_052067.1, forward strand.
GGAACAGAACTCTAGCATTCTTTATAAGATTTGGCATAGAGCATAATCTAGTGGAGAGCATGGGACTGGTAGATCAGGAAAACCAGATTCTAATTCCAGTTCTGCATATAAATTACTACTATTTAACCTTGGGAAAGCTATTAGTCTTTCTAGACCTCAGTTTCCTTATCTGTAAAGTGATATATATTATCCTTACATCTTAGATTGTGAAATGTTGTTGGATATGGACTGCGTTTGATTCAATTGTCTTCTATCACTTCAACTCCAATTAAATTGAGTGCCTAATGAATATTATCATTATTATTATTTCAACAAAAGGAAAAGGGAACCTCAGATGAGCTCTTCCAGTAGATATCAAAAGAACAGGAGTAGCTTGATAGGAACAGTACCAAAAATGTGTGGAAAAATATAAGCGATGGGACTGTTATCGCCAGAATATTAGGATGCAAACTTTTGCTAAGTTTTTGATCACATTCATCACAAAATAAAAAAATACTATTTGCAGAAACAGAATGTGAGGATGAAGTCAGAACCAGAAGAACAGATAAGAGAAATTATTGAAATTCCACAGAATATAAAATAATAATTGATGGAATGGCATTATACATGTTAGAACCTCTATAAACCAATCTGTTTAATTATTATTATTATTATTAGCAATAATAATAATAATAATAATAATAATGATGATGATGGCATTTAGTAAGCACTTCCTATGTGCAAAGCACTGTACTAAGTGCTGGGGAGGTTATAGAGCGATCAGGTTGTCCCATGGGGAGCTCACAGTCTTAATCCCCATTGTACAGATGAGGTAACTGAGGCACAGAGAAGTTAAGTGACTTGCCTAAAGTAACAACTAACGAGTGGCGGGGCCAGGATTTGAACCCATGATCTCTGACTCCAAAGCTTGTGCTCTTTCCACTGAGCCACGCTGCTCCTCATATTGAAGGTTAGAAAAAAGGAATCATTTCCAACTCATCAATCATGTGTAATAACTTGAGTTTAAAATGAATGGGATATCTCCTCAAGTATTATATATCACCTATCTGCCTACCAGGGGAGGGATAATTTTGAACAGGGAACCCTCAGTCAATCGTGGTCCATCCCTTGTTTAAGGAATTGGAAACTTTGAAATATAAGGCTCTTGCTGAAGAACAAAAATTCCATTTTAGCTTTGCATCAGGTCTTCATATATGTGATGAGCAGAATTTCTCCAAGGTAAAATTAGATTGGGGTGAGAATCCTGGTCATCACTGCAATCAGTTGCCCCAGACTCATGACAATGGAGTAGGAAACCGCCACCCAAAATCAGATCAGCCACCTGAGCAGAGTTAAGGGACTTTGTCCCTCAGATTAGAGGTAAACAGCAGGCAACGTTTAATATCCCTGAGTAACCCTAAACAAAGGCCTGAAGCTGATATGAAGGGAGAAGATCCAGAAAGATTTTCTGTAGGCAAGGGTGAAAAAAAATATTCCTGCTTGTATGCCTGTAATATAACAACCTTTAGACAGATATCAAGGGCTAGGCCAAATCAATAAAAAGTCAAAAATAACAACTGTAGGTAGGGGATGTTGGGGATTAAATCAGCCTCCCATCCAACAAACAGGGAACAGAAATATCTAGGAAGGGCCTTGATCCTTAACTTTCCTAACTCCACACTCTACACCTCACTCTTTATAGGGCAGTAGAAGTACAGGCCCAGAGTTTGGCTCATTTAAAGAATAAAGAAGGGCTTGGCCAGCCTCTCCCACTCAGACCGGAGATCTCCCTCATCCTATCCCAGCCTGTCCTCCCTGCAAACTTCTCAGCTCTAGGTTGTGAGCTTGTGGGCAGGGATTGTGTTTCTCTCTCTCCTATTTAGTCTGTGAGACCTGTATGCAGGGACTGTTTTATATTGTATCTACTCCACCTCTTAGAACAGGGCTTGACATGTAGTAACCATTTCACAAATACCATTGTTATTATTATTATGACTATCATTATAAGATACTCTTCTAAGCACTTAGTACTTTGCACACCATAGGAGCTCAATAAATACTAATGATTGAATTGAGGAAACTCTCGGATTGACTCGTCCCTGGAAGCAGCGTGGCTTAGTGGAATGAGCTTGGGCTTGGGAGTCAGAGGATGTGAATTCTAATAATAATAATAATTATTATTATTATGATATTTGTTAAGCACTTACTATGTGTCAGGCACTGTACTAAGCTCTGAGGTGGGTACAAGAAAATTGGGTTGGACACAGTCCCTGTCCCACATAGAGCTCACAGTCTTACTCTCCATTTTACATATGAGGGAACTGAGGCTTTAATCCTGGCTCCGCCACTTGTCTGCTGTGTGACTTTGGTCAAGCCTCTTAACTTCTCTGTGCCTCTGTTAGCTCAACTGTAAAATGGGGATTAAGACATGGACAGCCTGGTTACCTTGTATCTACCCCAATGCTTAGATCAGTGTTTGGCACATAGTAAGTACTCAACACTTAACAAAAAAAAATCCAAGTATTCCCCCAACCACAGCTCCAAAGCATTTAGGGACAGGAGTGGCAGGAGAGTGTGGAAGGAGAGAGGTGGTGAAAAAGAAGGTAGGTGTGAACAAATAAACAAGCAACTGGAGAACTGAAACCTCCTTCAGCTGGATCAGGGAGTGGTAATGGACTTGGTACTTGAACTACTGGCTGAATGAGGTAGTATGGTGGCTGAATGATGTTGCAGCTTGGGACCTAAGATATACCAGACAGCTGTGGAAAGACTCCATGTGGTTCTGCTCTGCACACCTACTTCAACAATGGTCACTCTTCTCACTCTTCATGCAATGGTGCATGACCTCCAAGCTGTACAGCCTACCACTCCCACTCTCTGCCTGCCCTTTGGGTTTTTCTCCCAGGTCCAAATGAAGTCAGGCACACTGCAGCAGAGTGGAGTTCAGAGCTTCCACATAATGTGGACACTTGTTTCAGCACAATGTTTTTTTACCAGAATTCACCACTTTACCTTTGACTGAGATGGTTGCTTGAGACACAGATCTTGAGATAAATAGATAAAAGAATACAGGAATCCATAACCTGGCAGGGTCGCAATTATGTGCATATTTTTCCTCTTGTTCCCACTGTGTGAATGCACTCTATGTCTCAAGGGCTCAGATTGGGTAATTTACTTTTATTGAAGCTTTCTATATGTTTAGTACAGAGGTCTGCTTAAATCCCTCACTGATTAGGTTTATAGATAAAGGAGAAGTTAGGGTCTCAGTATTTTGATCTACTATATCTTGGTTTCTAATCTCATCTGTTATGGTATGGTAAGAGGAAAACATATAACCAGTGCCTCTGGAACAAGCAATGTAATAGTAAAGTTTATCGCACATATGGACAGGAAACATGCCTGACAAATTCATTACGGTATTAGCCCCTAGTTTGTTATAGTCACTGATAAGGATTTCCCTTAATTCTGGGCTGGTAAATACCAAGGCGATTACAACTAAATGCACCATCTGTTATGAGTGTAACATATCTTCAAGAAGCTCAGCAAGAGTAAATTCCCTGCAGTATAATGCCATTAGAGAAACTTTTAATTATAGTATTTATTCATGCTATACAGGGACAAATTTATATTACACTCAGTTCTTCAATGTGTTTACTAAATGTTTTAGATAGAATACTGTTCAGAGGTAATAGGTAACACCCTTACCACCACACACATCTAGCTGGATAGAAATCCATGTGTGTGACAGAAGAAACAGAGATGCATATGCAAACAGTGTCAGTTAAGGCCTTCATACTCAATTACCCTTGTCAGGAACGTAGCCCCGGTTTCATAGAGAACAGAGTTTGAAGAAAAGTAAATAGAGAAATTATGTAAATTTAAATTTTTTTTAACATGTGGATTCATTTATTATTTTGAGGGTTTAATTCAAAATTTATGATTTTATGCCATTTGTGCCTGAGAAGCAAAGTGCCTAACATTCTGCTTTGCAAACCAGAAAAACTTGGGCAGTTCCATATTCTTATCCTCAATCTCTTTAGGGTCCCAAATGCCTATTCTCTTCATGCCTTCCTTAGAGATATACATAGTCGTAGAAAATTTGCCCTGGCCATGACTATTCATGTAAATATAGGAAAAAAATAATGAATCCATTTATCTTCTCAACTTCCTTTAGTCAACCTCCAACTTATATGTTCCTCTTGAATGCTACTGACTCCAGTGCTCCATCAAGCCATCTGGGACCAAAGTGTGTATCATTACATATCCAGTCTAGCACAATGAAATATAAGAGATCTCTGATTAAAAAGGAACTCTGAATACTGGAGTCCGCACTTTTTTTTCTAAATCCAATTTTTTCATGAATGACATGTCATGAAAATTTAACATTATTTTAAGGTCATGTTTGAAGAAGAAATTATCACTTCTCTGAATTGCAAATACTCTAGCAATTATCTAGTATGAATGTTATTTATTTTCCATTGCAAAATGTTATTTTCTATTGAAATTATCATTTAAATGGTTTTCCATAAAGGGTTTAAAGCACATAGCTTTACAGTTATTAATATTTAGGTTGGCATTATTGATCCATATTTCTATCCCACACATACTTAAAGCTGTTCATCTTATATATTCTCCTGTAACTGTGGTCTAATTGCAAGAATGTATCCTATTTACACTTGTGGAGTGCTATAATAGATGTAATTTATGCAGGGTCTATAAAGAAGTTTTTCAGTGGCAAAAATTTTCAATTGAATTTTATGTGTAATTCCATAGTTTCTTATTAGGCAGAAATTTTTTTTTAGTGACAGCTCTCCTTAATGTCAGGGGACTATTTACCCCTCTGACTACTCTGTTTATAGCAGCCTCCACACTCCTATTGATGAATGTGAATTAAATATCATTAATATATTTAATATTTAACATTTTCAGCTGATACACATTAAATCAACATCATAAAACTATTTGAACTATGACCAACATTTCAGGATTTTGCTTACATTTTATTTTCATTTACTTATTCATGCCAAGAGATATATGTGGTGGGGGGCGGGGGTGAGGAGTGGAATAAAAAGTTCGTGGAAAATTAACACTCGGATGCCTTTGTCTCCACTGTCTTTGAATGCAAACACTGACTCCAGTGCTTTTGTAGCAAGTCCATGGGATGCTGCAAAGATCCATAAGAAGTGTTCAAGACGCTCTTCAATTCTATCAGTAAAGCACGGCATGCCTGACTCACCCAATTCTCTGACAGGGTCATAAGACCTCAGAAGAGTGCTATATTATAGCTCCATTCTTGTGAGTTCAGACAGGGCCCTGAGTTTCACTATCAGGCTAGTGAGACTCTGTAAAGTCCTTTGGGATTCCAGGGTACACTTCAAGGAGGATTGCAGGTGACTCCATCTATGACTGCCACTCTCTTATAACTACCCACACCTGTCACAGATACCTGAGATAGTTCCCTTCTTCTGGATACCCTTTCCAACCATGGCTTTTCTATATATAATTCTCTCCTGGTTCTCCTCTGACCATTATGACTGATCTTTCTGTCTCTCTTGCTGACTCTTCCTCTACCTCGCATCCCCATCTGTATTTTCAAGTTCTACTTCTCTTCTCATTTTGCACTCCACTAGGAAGCTCAACCACTCCGACATCTTCAACTATCAAAGTAACTTCCACCAACTTCCTGTTCTTGGCCTCTTTCCTCTACCAATCTTAGATTTCTCTCCTATTTCCTGCACTTCTCTATAAGGTATCGCTCAGGCACCACAAGCTCAATATGTCTAAAATTGAATTCCTTATTTTTCTCCTATAAAACATTCTCTTGCACTTCACTTTCCCAACACAGTTGACAATACCACTTCAGTGTTGCTCAAACCAACAATCTTGGTAATATTCTGGAATATTTATTTTTCTTTCAACCACCACATTCAATAATAAGCATCAAATTCAATAACTTCTAACTGCACCACATTTCTGGAATCCATTCTTTCTTCTCTAACCAAACATCAACCATTTTCCTAAAACAGCATAGTCTACGTGCACAAAAAACTCCAATAGTTGGCTATTCTTTTTTGCATCAAGTAGAAACTCCTTAATCACCTTTAAGGACTCAGTCAGCTCTCTCCCTCCTACTTATCCATTTTCTTCTCCAATTACATCCCAGCTACAGCCTTCATTCCTCTCAAGTTATCCTGGTCACTTTGCCTTGTTCTGACCTTTCCTGCTGCTGAATTCTCACTCCCACCATTCCTCAGACCTTGAACTCCCTCCTCCTTCAGAGATGAGAGGCGACATATTCCCATCCTCAAAGTCATGCTGGGATCACATCTCCTTCAACAGGCCTTCTTATATTTTCCAAATGACACTTCTGTTCCTCTATGCCACCTATGATTTAGGTACTCATAATCCCTTTATGGCAAGAATAGGATCTTTTAAACTTTCTGTACTATTCTAAGCATTAGTTTACTTCTTTTTACACAACAAAGTGTTCAATAAATGCTACTAATTTTCATTATTATTAACTATCATTACTATTTATTATCTTATTTATTGTATAAATAAGATGCTAATAAAAAAGACTTGTGATTATCTGGGGAGAAATATTTTTTCCCAGATGCCATACAAAGAGAAATTCAAGTTGCTGTATATTTTCAAAATAAACAAGAAAGGTTTTCCTTCATTCTGAATGGATAAAGTACTCTTCACTCTTCCAAAAGTGCTGATGCTCTTTTCCTTATTCAAGAGGAAATCATCAATAATGCATTAGATATAATAAAACTTAAAACTCCTTTATTTGTTCACCTTTCCACTTAGTCACAGATATCCTCCTTGGGCGTTCATTTTGCCCCAGATCAAACATGGAATGGGTTCCCCAAAGAGGTTGTCTATGCACGTTTTAAAAAATAGATCAGAATATCATGTTCCTGGTATTTTTGAAGTAATGTCCTGTTGTAGTCTGGTGGGTTTACAAGATAAAATCTTGTTCATCATCCAAGATTTTATACTGTACATCCTTTAGCCTTCGGGCAGTAGCCATTCAGCCCACAGAAAGATTGAAAAGAATATTTATATATACATTTTACCTCCGTAGATAGCTTTTTCTTGAATGATTTGATAACTGAAAACTACCTTTCCAAATCATCTCTATTATAAAAAACTTATTTTGCTTCCTAGTTACCACAGTAATCAAGACTTAATGAATTACACATCACACTAGGACTTTGGAGCTTACCCCTGCCACACTGATGCTACTGCTTTAAATGCCTCTGAAACTTGCATCCTTTGACTTTTAAAATTGATGACAATTAAATTGAAATGCACTGTAATTTCCTGTATAATAATAATGATAATAATAATATTATTTGTCAAGTGTTTACTATGTGCTGGTATAGATACAATTAAAATTAGACCCAACATAGTCCTTGTCCCACATGAGACTCACATCTAATGTGTCAGAGCAGAATAGGTATTTCATTCCCATTTTTACTGATGTGTAAACTGAGGCACAGATAATTTAAGTGACTGGCTCAAGATAACGCAGCAGATAAATCACAGAGCTGAGACAGGAACCCAGGTCTCCTGAGATTCAGTCCTGTACTCTTTCCGTATTGTAGAAAATAAAAGATACTGGAACATGAAAATGTGACCGCTGAATTTAGTTTTGTTATTGACCTAAAACCACAGTTAATTCTGAGCTATAGCAGCATGTGCTCATTCAGTTTACTCTGCCTATTCCTGGGGATATGATTTTAAATTATCAAAACTCTATGGTGGGAGATGTTTCCAACTTTGCTCAGGGTTTCATCACATCCTGTGAATTTGCATCTTAATAACCAATCCTTTCAATTATCAGTGTTAGAAATAGTTAAAAACAAGAAGTTCATTAATGTCAGGTCTTTAACTGGTCAAACCCCTTTGCCTAACCTTTAAAATTACAAGCTGCACACTAAATTAAGAGGGAATAAAAGCAATGTGTCCTAGTGGAAAGAGCAAGGGCCTGGAAATCAGAGGACCTGGGTTCTAATACCAGGTTTTCCACTGCTTGCTGTGTGACCTTGGGAAAGTCACTTGACTTCTCTGTGCCTCATTTTCCACAATTGTAAAGTGGGGATTAAATACCTGTTTTCCCTCCTACTTAGACTGTGAGTTTCATGCGGGACAGGGACTGTGTCTGACCTAATTAATTTGGTACCTATCTCAGGGTTTAGAACAGTGTTTGACACGTCATAAAGCTTAAGAAATTTTATTTAAAAATGTACAATATAATATATATATTACATTATATTACACCTGTTGCTATATTACCTTTAGCAATAGATACAGATAAACATTCCAAATCACATTACTATCAAGCCATGCAAAAATTAGGCATGTAGAGTCAAGATAAGCTATCTCACAGTGGACTCTGTGAAGAGTAAAGTTTAAATGAACTTATCATGGCAGAAAATGTATGACAATAATTTAGCAGTTCTAGTACAATTTATTATCAATAATTACTGGACTCAATTCAAAGGATGCTCTGTCAAGATAGAGCTGTTTTTTTCTTCATAAATGAGAAAAATGGACAAAGAGATTCTGGTCTGCCCATAAAAATGCAGGCAGAGTCAGTGCTAAAGTGGTGTATAAATTCATAGTACCAGAATTGTATTGTTTCCTGTTCCCAAAGCAAATTAAAAAAACAAAAACAAAAAGAAAAAATTATTCATCTCATTATGGGACACAGCTGTTTGTTTTTAAAATGAAGTGATCTGTCGATTGAACATGTTAAATTATTGAATTTCTACTACTGGAAAGTGTAACATCTGGAGAAATTAATAAAAACAAAATCCATTTTAACATTTCCTTCAGTGACACATATAGAACACTTCTGAGCAAAATAAACCAAACATAATGCATTTTCACAAATTAACCCATTGCATCATAGTTTGCTTTACCTGTAATTTTATTTAGGTACTAGATTATGGGAACTGGAACATGATATTAATTCCATATTCCCAAGACAATTCATTCATGCATTCATTCATTCAATCGTATTTATTGAGTGCTTACTGTATGCAGAGCACTGTACTAAGCACTTGGAAAGTACAATTCAGCAACAGATGGGGACAATCCATGTCCAACTACGGGCTCACAGTCTAGTAGTGGGGAGACACAACAAAACGAAACAAGTAGGCAGGCAATTCTGGTACTAATGCCCATTTCCCATGTAAATTCTTTCTAAACACAGTTCAATTTCAGATTTAAAAACATAGCTGTCTCCTCTGAAAGATTTTATCTCAGGGTATCTCACAGTTTTGACAATGGAAAGTGTAAGTGCTGTATGTAAATAGCATTGAGAAATATGGCACTTTATATGTTTTGGATGTTTAGACCAGAGACAGGAACCTTGAGTCAGCACTTAATTTTTTCTTCCCCATGCAGCAATAAATTACATTAAGGAAGAATATAACTTTCCTAATACCACCAGTGAGATAACTTCAATCCCAAATAAAACTCACATGTAAAGATAAAAAAAAAACACTACATCAATCAGTAGAGCTAACTACCTATATTTCAGTACGACAATTACTGTTATATTTCTCCCAAACAGGGAGTTTCTCATCAACAAAGATGATTACTACTCAGGCCAATTTACTAACTGAAATATGATGATATGAATCTACAGCCTTATAGGGAGGGTGCATGGGTGTGTGTGTTTGCATGGAATTAATGGTATTGACACTATTGACACCTGTCTACTTGTTTTATCTGTCTCCACCTTCTAAACTATGAGCCTGTTGTTGGGTAGGAACTGTCTCTTTCTGTTGCCAAATTGTACTTTTCAAGCGCTTAGTACAGTGCTCTGCACACAGTAAGTGCTCAATAAATATGATTGAATGAATGCATTAATGCATTTATTCATATCTGTGTGTCAATAGAAGACAGATAAATCACTCCATTCATTTCTGCTATCTGATGAGAAGGAAAATTCAAAATTGGAAGAGTGACGAATACTCAAATTTTTATAGCATCTTTTAAAGGATTGCTCTGCATTTTATCTTATTATTATGCATCCCTTGTGCTTCAGGAAACTTTATTTTCTCACTTACTTCTACTGACCAGTACTAAAGTGAAGTCATGCCTGATTAATATTTAACTAAAATCTCTTTGCTACTGGTAATAAATGCATTGCTGTTTGTACTAATAGAATCTCCATCCTGTAGAGGCCTCCACATCTCCTTCAGTCTTCCATATGGGAAAGGGAGCCACTGGCTTTTATCAATACAAAATAATGATGTCATATACTCCATTTTCATAATTCTAAGTACACCTCAACTGAGAATGTTTCTCACTTATTTTGGAAGCCTTGCATTTCCTTCCCAGGTTTCTGTGAACATGGTGCCACTTCTGAGTTATAGGACTTAAGAGGTAAGAGCTGAGGCAGAGAAATGCTTGGAACATAAAATAAAAATTTTGGACATTAAGCATCTGGTGCAACATCGTATTTGTCTCCCAAGTGCTTATTTCAGCTCTCTGAACACAGTAAGAGCTCAATAAATATCACTGACTTGTTGATTGGTTTACAGAGAGAGGCAACCCTGTGCTATATTTCCGGATCGATTTCCAGACACAGGCTGAGGTGGGATGAGAATGGCTCTGGGAAGCAGGAAACCTGGGTTCTTGGCCTGGCTCTGCATGGAGCTGGCTACCTCCTCCAAGAGGCCTTCCCTGATTATGCCCTTTTTTTCTCCTTTTATTCATCCACATCCCACAGCACTTCTGCCCAGAGAAGCAGCGTGGCTCAGTGGAAAGAGTACGGGCTTTCGAGTCAGAGGTTGTTGGTTCAAATCCCGACTCCGCCAACTGTCAGCTGTGTGACTTTGGGCAAGTCACTTAACTTCTCTGTGCCTCAGTTTCCTCATCTGGAAAATGGGGATTAGGACTGTGAGCCCCACGTGGGACAACCTGACCACCTTGTAACCCCCTAGCACTTAAAACAGAGCTTTGCATATGGTAAGCGCTTAACAAATACCATTAATTATTATTATTATTATTATTATTATTACTGGTGAATGGACAGACCTGCCTGAAAGCAGAGTCTGCAGTAAGAAAAAAACAGGCAAATGGCCACCCTTTCTATAGATTGCTGTTTATAATGACCCCCTTCAAGTCTCAAAACAATCCTTGAACTTTTCTGATGCCAGGCTGAAATCATCAAAGCTTTTCAGATTGAAGATGAAAACAATTTCCAGACTTAACTCAGCCCTTTGTTCCAATTTTCCCAGCTACTAGGTTTTTCTGCTTTCCTCATCCTTTGCTTCAGTCCTTTGACCCTGAGGTTTGGCTCAGAGGGTCAGAGAGGAAATGATCTATCAGTGAGACAGATGGATCTTCTGGAAGCATAATATTACTGATGAAGTTGACCCAAAAAGAGAAGGTCCATAATTTAGGTTAGATACCAAATGGTCTTATACTGTGATGGTTTTAACTGCATTCCACCATAATTAGTTGTAATTCATTCAACTCATTCAATCGTATTTATTGAGCACTTAATGTGTGCAGAGCCTGTACTAAGCGCTTGGGAAGTACAAATTGGCAACATATAGAGATAGTCCCTACCCAACAGCAGGCTCACAGTCTAGAAGGGGGAGACAGACAACAAAACAAAACATATTAACAAAATAAAATAGAATAAATATGTACAAGTAAAATAAATAGAGTAATAAATATATACAAACATACATATATATGTGTATGTACATATATATACACACATATATACAGGTGCTGTGGGGAGGGAAAGAAGGTAAGGCGGGGGGATGGGGAGGGTTAGGAGGGGGAGAGGAAAAATCAAACTTCTCATTTTTACCCTTAAACCAATTCCACTCTTGACTTTCAAATTTCAGCACACCATCCTCCCTGGCACAGAAGCCTGTAACCTTGGCTTTACTTGAGACTGTTTGCTTGCATTCAGTAGAACAAGCTTAAATCTCTGTTCCAGTCCACCGGATGCTTATTTACTACACATTTCTTGGATCCACTTTTTCCTCTCCACAAAAACTACTAATAGCCTGATATAAGCCTGTTCTTGTCTCTTATTCTTGACTATTGCATTAGCCTCTTCAGTTATCCCTCAGCCTCCAACCTTTCCCAGTTCTAATCAATAATACACACTGTTGTACTGACCATCTTCCTGAAACACTGCTTGCTTGCATCTCTCCTCTCTTCAGAAGTCTCCAGGGACTTTCTTTATCGCTCCAGAAACTCCTGACACTACCTCAAGGTTCCCTATCACCTGGTCCATCATATGTAACTGCTTTTTTCACTCACTCATCTTCCAACTCTATTTTTTTTTTACTTTCCCACCTCTATCCCTTCACTCATACTGTTTCCCAGATCACTCCCTACATCTAAATCTCTCCTTAAATCCAATCCCCTCTAAAAATCTTCATTCAAATAAGCTCCCAGGATCCTGAGGCAAATCATCCCATTAGTACTTATTTATACCCTTCTTAGCACCTCTTTACATATGTCCACTTCATTTATTTCTGACATCCCTGTTAGAATATAAACTCCTGGTGAGTACAGGATGTCTCACTTTTATTCTACTCTTTCCAAGCACATAGTACAAGTGTGCCACATCAAGTGGGTGTAAAATAAATGCTACTAAATCATCATCATCATCACCATCATCGTAATTACAGTACTCATTAAGCACTTATTAAGTGCCAAGGACTGTTCTAAACATTAGGGTAGATACAAGTTTATCAGGTTGGAACCAGTTCCTCACACTCCTAATCCCTATTTTAGAGATGAGGGAATTGAAGCCCAGAAAAGTGAAGTGACTTGCCCAAGGTCACACAGCAGACATGTGGCAGAGCCAGGATCAGAATCCAGGTTCTTCAAACCTATGCTCTATCCACTAAGCCACGTTGCTTTTACTCCTGCTGCTGTCATATTTAGAAAAGTATTTTGCTATAAAGCAAAAGAGGGCAGTCAAATAGACTGCCCTTCAGGTTCAAAGATCAATCAATAGTATGTATTGAGCATTTATTCTGTGTAGAGGACTGTAGTCCATGCCTGGGAGAGCAACTATTTGCCTGGAAGTATCAAATGAGTAGGTGGACACAATCTCTGACTTCAAGGGGTTTACTATCTAGCTTATAGTAACGATGGTGCTACCGAGAATGAGTTTGCAGTAGTAAAGCAAATTTATAAGGAGGTCTACAGTCACAAGGCGATTTTCAAAATTTGATCTCTGGGGCTTGTACCATTGCAGCTGCCAAATGGACACATAATTTATAGAATCTCTATACACTGTTATCCTATAGTATGACAGTTGCACTGTTATAGAACCCTGTATTAAGGAACATTTGTGTTATAGTAATACTTACCTTATTTAGCATCACAAAATGTGCACATAAGAATGATTATTTTGTTTCCTAGCACTGTTTCATACTGTATCCAGACAGGTTGATGTTGTCAGAAGACATTCCCTAAAAGCATTCAAGCTAAACCACTTAATGAGAAAAGATGGAAGAACTGAGTGTGTATTTCTAGAAGTTAGACACACATGTAACCCTTAGTGGGAATTTGTGAATAAGTGGAGTAATGGTCAGGACGTCTTCTGTTTTTCTTTATAAGTTTTTTAAAAAAATAATTTTCTTTCTGAGGCAGTGCCACCTCCACAAAACTATCCATAATTTTTCTCCTGCTTGAAACAATCTCCCACATGCCACTCCTGTTAATGACTGAGATACTCTGGATGGTACTTAACATTTAATAGTGCTAGAGCTCCACATTTGCCCAAACAACCTTTTCCATTTACCTTACCTCGAAGGCCTTCTAATTTTTCTTCAGAGACAGAAATCCTTTAAGCCCATTGTGTCCTTAGGCTACAAATTTACTGAGATTTAGGTTTCCAATAAGAGCATTGGGATGAATGCCACCTTCTCATTTATGAATCAATTTTTGCCCACTGGCTTTTCACTGTTATTACTTTCTATTTTATTTTGCTCTCAAAAGGAAGAACTTCATGAATGTTTGTATGTGTGTATACACACACACACACACACACTCACACACACACATATATATATATATATATATATGTATGCATATATAACCTACACCTCACATAAACATACCCATTAAACCTTTTGAAAAGCAAAAGAGAAAAGACTTGAATACCATTGCTAAAGAATATATGAGACCCAATATTTGCCCTAACAACCCTACATGTTGACATCTCATATACCATATACTCAAGTGTAATTCCTTTCTCCATATTGGGATACTGTCCAGGTCTGATTACTAGTATTTCACCATTAAAGCAATACGTTATGGTTGAATATTATAGGTTTTAAATAGAGTGGTCTATTTACAATTAAATAAGAAACTGTAATTCCTACATCAGAATTCAGCTGACACCTCAGTAAATCTCCAGTTAATTCTGTGGCTTCGATTCCAATCAATGAATAAATGATACTTATTGGATTTTCATTATGTACAGAGCAATGAACTAAGTTCTTGGGAGAGTACAATACAACAGATTTGGTAGGTACTCGAGCTTATAGTCTAGAGCGGAAGACAGACATTAGTATTAATTTATATAAATACATAACAATCAATGTTATTCATTGAGCTTTTACTCTACTAAGCAGTCTGTATACAATAGAGTTGGTACACTTTCACAGTCCAACACAGAACTAACTGTGGTTTACAAACCTAGGAATGCAATGGTTGAAGGAGAAAAATATTTATTCTCCCAAGGCAATTAAAATTGGTTGTAGGGAGGACATTTTCCTTTTTCTACCATTTTACTTTTAACAGAGAAAAGATTAAACAAACGTTGACTTAAAAATAATTTAATAATCAAAACTATTCCCACTTTTCAAGTACTATCTTCAACTGTGTTTTAAGTTGCATTGAACATCTAGTTTCACCTATACCAGGCCATGCTGTTATAACTAAAAATGACTTGCAGCTGATGAGCTATTGCAAGGCAACAGGGTAATAATCAAGCTTAAATAAATCCCACATGTAGATCTATATATTCATATACAATCATTTAAAATGAAGTGGGAAAAGAATTCATCATGGGCTGGGAATGGTCTACCAACTAGGTTATATTGTATATTGTTATATTAGATAAGCAGCGTGGCCCAGAGGCAAGAGCCTGGGCTTGGGAGTCAAAGGTCTCGGGTTCTAATCCCCTCTCCACCAGTTGTCAACTGTGTGATTTTGGGAAAGTCACTTCACTTCTCTGGGCCTCAGTTACTTATCTGTAACATAGGGATGAAGACTGTGAGCCCCATGTGGGACAACCTGATCACCTTGTATCTACCCCAGCTCTTAGAACAGTGCTTTGCCCATAGTAAGCATTTAACAAATACCATCATCATTATTATTATTACTCCTAAGTGCTTAGGACAGTACTTAGCACATAGTGAGCATTCAGTAAATATGATTGATTAATTTAATTGATTGATCGCAATACTCATTTTGCCTTTAGGCAACTCCTAGTATAACAGAAGCATGACAGGCATTTGGGAGCTAATACTTCTGTTACACACTGCATTGATCAGACCCCAGTGAAAATATTATATTCATCATCAATTCCTGCTCTTGAAAAAAGATAAGAAAAAGGACAAAGATGATAGATAAAAGATGAGGAAAGAGCTAGAGAATAGGTCTTATGAACAAAGGTTAAGGAATTGGGATTTTTTTTCCTAAGAAATATATAGAGGATAAATTAGTGACCAACTACAATATAGGAAATATTTTAGTTATTTACATTCCTGGCAGAACCAAATGCTTTGTCCGGATCCTTTGGTGCAATAATAATTATAACAATAATTATGGTATTTGTTAAGCGCTTATTATGTGCCAAGCACTGTTCTAAGCACTGGGGTAGATACAAGGTAATCAGGTTGTCCCGCAAGGGGCTCACAGTCTTAATCCCCATTTTACAGATGAGGTAACTGAGGCACAGAGAAGTTAAGTGACTTGCCCAAAGTCAACACAGCTGTTAAGTGGTGGAGCTGAGATTATAACCCACAACATCTGATTCCCAAGCCCATGCTCTTTCCACTAAACTATGCTGTTTCTATACCCACACTGCTTCATATCTGTTAAAATCTTAGGTTAAAACCACATCATAAATTTCTCCAGGTAATTTGGCTGAATGTCTGGATATTTCAAATAAAATTATTATTATTATTGTAATGATGGCATGTGTTAAGGGCCAACTATGTGCCAAGCACTGTTGTAAATGCTGTGGGAAATACAAGGTAATCAGGTTGTCCCACGTGGGGTTCACAGTCTTAATTTTCATTTTACAGATGAGGTCACTGAGGCATAGAGAAGTTAAGTGACTTGCCCGAAGTCACACAGATGACAAGAACCCATGCCCTATGACTGCCAAGCAAATGCTCATTCCACTGATCCACGCTGTATTATTATTAATAATACAATAATAATAGTACATGTAAAGTGCTACTCTGTGCCAGTCATTCTACTAAGCGCTGGAGTAGATACAAGCAAATCGGGCTGGACTCAGTTTCTGACCCACATGGGGTTTACAGACTCAATCACCATTTTACAGATGAGGTAACTGAGGCACAAAAGTGAAGGGACTAGCCCAAGGTCACACAGAAGACAAGCGCTGCAGCTGGGATTAGAACCCAAGACCTTCTGACTCCCAGGACCATGCACAATCCACTACATCAAATAGTGGAATTTATTGAATGGCATTCTGGGTGCAATACACTCCAGTAAGCACTTGGGAAAGGGCAACAGAGGTGCATTACACATTGCCTGCCCTCAGGGAAGCTTGCACTCACTGTATTTGCTCTTTCAACTTGCTTTCTTCCACTTACATGACATCTCATACCATTTTATGGTCCCCTTCTGTTCTCCATCTATACTCACTCCCTTGATGAAATCAATCGCTCCCATGGCTTCAACTATCATCTCTATGCTGATGACACCCAAATCTACATTTCCACTCCTATTCTCTCTCCCTCCCTCCATGCTCGTATCTCCTCCAGCCTTCAGGACATCTCCATCTGGATGTCTGCCAGCCATTTAAAACTCAACATATCCATGACTGAGCTCCTTATCTTCCCTCCCAAACCCTGTCCTCTCCATGACTTTCCCATCACTCTGGACAGTACTACCATCCTTCCTGTCTCACAAATCTGCAATCTTGCTGTCATCCTTAACTCCGCTTTCTCATTCACCCCACACATCCAATCTGTCACCAAAACGCACCGGTCTCACCTCCACAACATCACCAAGATCCGCCCTTTCCTCTCCGTCCAAACCACTACCTTGCTGATTCAATCTCAATCAATCAATCAATCAATCGTATTTATTGAGCGCTTACTATGTGCAGAGCACTGTACTAAGCGCTTGGGAAGTACAAATTGGCATCACATAGAGACAGTCCCTACCCGATAGTGGGCTCACAGTCTAAAAGGGGGAGACAGAGAACAGAACCAAACATACCAACAAAATAAAATAAGTAGGATAGAAATGTACAAGTAAAATAAATAAATAAATAAATAAACAGAGTAAAAAAAATCTCTCATCCTATCCTGACTGGACTACTGTATCAGCCTACTTTCTGATCTCCCATCCTCCTGTCTTTCCATGCTTCAGTCTATACTTCACTCTGCTGCCTTGATTATCTTTGTACAAAAATGCTCTGGGCATGTCACTCCCCTCCTTAAAAATCCCCAGTGGTTGCCTATCAACCTTTGAATCAAGCAAAAACTCCAAACGTCAAGGCTCTTCATCACCTCTCCCCCTCTTACCTCATCTCCCTTCTGTCCTTCTACTGCCCAGCCAGCACACTCTGCTCCTCTGCTGCTAACCTCCTCACTGTGCCTCATTCTCACCTGTCCCATCATCGACCCCTGGCCCACATCCTTCCCCTGGCCTGGAATGCCCTCCCTCCAAACATCCGCCAAACTAGCTCTCTTCCTCCCTTCAAAGCCCTACTGAGAGCTCATCTCTTCCAGAAGGCCTTCCCAGACTGAGCCCCCCCTTTTTCCTCTCCTCCTCCTTCTCCCCTCCCCACCCCCCTGCCCTACCCCCTTCCCCTCCCCACAGCACTTGTATATATTTGTATATATTTATTACTCTATTTTATCAATGATGTGGATATAGCTATAATTCTATTTATCTATTCTGATGGTATTGACACCTGTCTACTTGTTTTGTTTTCTGTTTCCCCCTTCTAGACTGTGAGCCCGTTGTTGGGTAAGGACCATCTCTAAATGTTGCTGATTGTACTTCCCAAGTGCCTAGTACCATGCTCTGCACACAGTAAGTGTTCAATAAATATGATTGAATGAATGAATGACTGAATGAATTTCTAAGTAGATGAATCTTAAAACTATCTCACCAGACCTGGCTTCTTACTTGCCTTCCACTTAACACATTTTTTTCTTCCACTAGGACAGTTCCACGTGCACAACATAATACTAGTAATAATAATAACAATAATGGTACTTGTTAGGTGCTTACTATGTGCCAAGCACTGTTTTAAGTACTAGGGTAAATACAAGATCATGAAGTCAGACAGAGTCCATGGCCCACATGGGGCTCATAGTCTTAATCTCCATTTTACAGATGAGGGACTTGTTACACAGAGATGTGAAGTGATTTGGCAAAAGTTGCACAGCAGACATGTGGAGGAGCCAGAATTACAATTCAGGTCCTTCTTATTCCCAGGCCCATGTTCTATCCATTAGGCCTGCTGCTTCTCTATGAATGAATGAGTGAATGAATTCATACATGTAGCAACTACCACCGCTGTCATAGGCTTGCCCTGGTAAAGTATTGTCAGAGAGTGCTGATGCGTCTCAAGAAATCACTCCTCCCTTCCTCCACTACCCTTTACCCCTTCCCTCCAAGCTCTTTGGCCCATTCAGCCTCAGCCTGACAGCACCAATCTGCCCTGAAGGGAAGACAGCACAGAAGGCAGAGTGGCTGACAATACTGAGTTGTCTGTACTACAAGAAAGATATAGAGTTCACCTGGACTGACCCACTAATATCCACTGCAAATTTATGTACCAGGCCACTACACAAGTGAGGATTTTGAGGGAGTATGAATGGATAAGAATGGGTGGCTTGCAGATATTGGGGGAATTATTAGAAGGACCAGAGCAGCTAATCTGTTCTACTTAATCTACTATACTCTCCAAAATGCTTAGTACGGTAGATTATGCAACAAAAATGCCCCTTGCTAAGGTATGAAGAACTATGAAATTATTGGTACTTGGAAGACCTTGAGTACATCAGTTGAAAGCATTGCACTATGGAGTATTTAGGAATCACTTCCTCTTAATGGTTTTACCAGATAACGATCTTATTGGTGGACACATCTGTCAACAGATAATGCAATTCATGGATGGGTGGGGTCATCGGGGAGAAAATAGTGGTGGCAGATTCAATTTTTACCAGGAAGGCATTTCATATTTCACAATTTTTTTTAACGTGCAAAATGAAAATTTTGCAGTTAAACTGGGGCTAGGTATTGGGAAAGGTACCCTCTAGCACCATTTGATTTCAAAGTTCATATCCATGGGGTATCCATGACTGTGGTAGACCAGTACCAGCGTTCCTAGGGAAGTAGTGTGCTCCTGGGGTAGAGGAGGAAGGTCTGAACCCGCTTGCTTCCCCCACCCCACCCCACCCCCTTTTCACTACATACTGGCAAAAGGAAGGTGTTGAGTTGTCCTGCTATGTATCTCACGGTCACCAATATTAAAGGGATTTGCCAAATAGCAGAATCTCTTTCCATAAAGTTATGTTCCTTCATGGAACCATACAGTGTTCTCTACATACAATAAGCATTTAATAAATGCCACTGATAGACTGATTACCTTTTTAAGTCTTTCTATAGAAAGAATAGGCAACCACTTTTTGCCATGTACCTGATGTAATTCAATTAGTTCAAGAAACATTTTTCAACAAATGCATGTAAACTCTGAGAAGGAAAAAGTCCTGAAATTTACTAAAAGCAGTTACGGAAGAAAGGAAGAAGGAAATGATATTTACACTTCATCTTCTCATTTTCTTAGGTCCATGTTTTGCGCATAATGAATGCTGCCAATTTCATTTCTATGCCTCCTAGATATTCTTCTAAAAATTAATTTTTATCTCATGATAAGAAACAACTGAAAGAAACAAAACTAAATTCAAGAAATCCTGATGCAAACAAAAAATCTGAAAAGTGGTTTTAATTGAAGGTCCACAGAAGGAGGTAATTAAAAAATAAAAATGAAGTTAAAGCCACTAGTCTACGCATGAGGGAGATAAAATCCAAAGTAGTAATTTATTGGGGTGATTACTCCAGAAAAATCATATGGAGCAAGTGATTCTGCCCCATCAACCTAAAAGAGATAAGGAAGACTCAGCATCTGTCTGCTGCCTTATTTTCAATGGTCCTAAACACCAGGTGGTGAGAATACTGCATTTGGTGCCTCAGCACACCACTCTGATTAAAAGTTTAAGGCAGCATGAGGAAAAGAAAAGACTTTAAGATTGCTGGATCTGGCATTTGGAACAGATCTTGCATAGTAAACATCAGGAAAAGCCGTTTTCAAAGGTTATCTGAACTCATGCTAAATAGTTGACTATTCAACCAAGTGAAAATAGATTCTGAGGATGAAATAATAGAGCACCAGGGACAACAAATCTACACACTATTTAGTGGAGAATAAGTCTTTCAATAAAGCAACATAATTGGTGTCTACCTCTTTCAGCTATTCAGGGAAAGCTGTTTTCTGCTTTTGCTTCTATTAAGCAATTCTCAACTAAAGTTCAGGTTACATGCAGTTGTCCTGAAATATGGGGAGTGTGTTCTTGTAAAGACCACATAAGATCACTCATGTTTGTTGTATTCAGGCCATGTCCAATCCTGTACTTACACATTCATATAATTATTTTTTCCAACATTTGGGATGTGAGATGTATGTTATTAAAACAATGCTCCTTGAGGACAGGGATGATATCTATTTACAGTATTGTACTTTCTAAACACTTAGTGCACAGCAAACTCTCAATGAATATTACTGAGATCTCATCTTCCCATCCAAATCCTGCCCTCCCCATCTTTTCCATCACTGTAGTCAATATCACTTTCTTCCCCGTTTCACAAGCCCATGACATTGTCACTCTACTCCACTCAACTCTCTCACTCAACCCACACATTTTATGCCACTAAATCCTGTCAGTTCTACCTTCACAACTTAGCTAAAATCCACCTTTTCATCTCCGTCCAAACTGCTGCTGTGCTGACCCAAGCAATCATTGCATCACACCTTATCTACTACATCAGTGTCCTTGCTGACCTCCCTGTCTCCTGTCTCTCCTCACTCCAGTCCAAACGTCACTTGGAAGCTGGATCATTTTTTCAAAAAAAAAGTCATATTCACATCTCCCCATTCCTCTGGTAGTTGCCCATCCACTTCCACATCAAATGGATACTCCTTTCCACTGACTTTAAATCACTCTATCGGATCTCCCCCGCTTATCTTACCTCACTGATTTCCTACTACAACTCAGTCCACATGCTTCCAAGCCAACGTACTGACTGTACTTTGTTCTCATCTACCTTGCTAGCAAACCTTTACCCACCTCCTCCCTCTGTCCTGGAACTCCCTCCCAATTAATATACTCATTCATTCATTCATTCACTCACATTTATTAAGCACTTATTGTGTGCAGAGCACTGTACTAAGCGCTTGGAGAAAAAAAAAACAGTGACATTCCCTGCCCAAACTACCACTCTCCCTACCTTCAAAGTCTTACTAAGATTACATTTTTCTCTAGAAAATCTTTCCCTGCCTAGTCTCTATAAATCTACATTAATCTCTTTCCCTTCTCTGTCACATTTGCATTTGAGCCCACACCCCCTAAGCATTTTGGTACTCACACTACTCCCAGCTCACAACACTGATGTACATATCCTTATAGTCCCCAACTTGTACTTTATTTTATTGTCTGCCTAGCCCACTATATTGTAAGATTCTTGATTGCTCCTACCTACTGTATTCATTGATAGCTTGATCCTGCTGTTGCGTTCCACCTAAACCCATAATCCAAATCCTTTACAAATATTGCAATTTTCTAAAGTGTGTGTTTGCAATTGAAATTGAACAAATAATACTTCAAACACAGTTTCCCCAAAAGAAAGTCTCCTAGGGAAATTACTGATTCTTTGAAATCATGTAATCATCTCACGCATATCATTAAAAAAAACAAAAAAGCAACTTTGCAGATAAAAGGATATCTTTCTTTTTCTTTTTTCTTTTCTCTCAAAATACACATTTCTGTGATTGAAAGACCAAATTAGCCCAGATTCCATATGATCTGTAACACTGCGTAAAATAATCTACTCCCTGAAAACCAATTCGTTTTTAAAATCATGGATATTTATTTTTAATGCTATTTATTTAAGCCTATGTCCTATTTACTCTCAGCAAAACCTAAACAATTCATTGATTAATGCAACTGTTATATGCTAGCTCAGGATGCATGAAAATTACACACTGCTAAACATGGCCTCCTGAGGCCTTAACAATACCACAGGAATATTTTATACTATGACTATAACAAAAAATTTTATTTCTTCTTTATTTTTCCTTTTTCTTTATTTCACAAAACTGAAAAGGCATCTTAAAAAGCAGAAAATTATATGCACACAAATATGAGATAAACATGCCTATGTGCATGAACACCTCATTTTCTCAAGTACTATGAAAGGAAATTCATGAACTGGGTGACTATATTTGGATTAGAGAAGGGACTGTGAAACAAATTCAGTGAACTTCTACTTCTAGGGATCAATTTAGCAAAGTTGGTGGCTGAGTGTGATTTGAAGATGACAGAAAGGCAGCTGTTCAAAATTTTCCCCAAAGTGTTATTGCTGACACTTCGATAAGGGAGGTGCTCAGCATAGTGAATAGAATAAAAATAGAAAATAGCTAGCTTGGCAAGTTTCAAAAGGTACACATAAGTGTGTATGTATATATATAGATATATATCGCTATAGGCATAGTGATATCTATATGTATTTATTCTATTCCTATGCTAAGCACCTACATTATGTTTATTTATGCATGTATATATATATATATGAATATGTGAAAAAATTAGTAGTTATCTGAGGAGAGGTCATCCTTCATCTAAGATATTCAGCAAATGAATATAGCCTCCTTTTTCCATGCCAGCAAGATGACCAGTGCTAGGGACTGAGCACAGGAAATTAATAGATTCAGGAGAGATTATACAGACTCTTGCATAGCTCCTATGATTGCACAACTTAAAAGCACTCTGCTTTTGCCGACAAGCAATGGCAACAGACCAAACACTCTGGCTTGCAGCCACCAGAGAGATGTCCTCAGTTTGATCGTGAGTCTTTCAGACCATGAGACAAAAGGAAGAGTTGTGAGCAGTTGAAAGTTCTATGAATAGCTGCTCTGGCCACAAACCCAAGGGCAGAGCCCATTTCTTTTCAGCCCATTTCTTTTCAGAAGGAATTTCAGGGGGAATGTGATAGCAAAAGGCAAAAAGAAACATTCTGGCTCTGCCAGTGGCAAATGTAACAGTGCAGCAAAGGATGACTTTTACATTTTAACAGTGTGAGAGGAATTGTTAGGCACGTATAGCCATGCATGAGTAGAGTCTCATCAATAGTATCTTGTGTGTGTATGTGTGTGTGTTTGTGTGTGTGTGTACATTAAGCATTAGTCCTTTTAGGTAAATGGCATGCACATTATACATCTGGTGTCATGACTGAATACAGAGATAATGACTCATTTGCATAGGCTTGCCTGGGAAAATAGTTGGTTTCTTTGCACAGCAAGAAACTAGGCAACTCTGAATCATCTTGGCAGTCTCCTGCAGTGGCTACTGGACAGAAGAAGGATCAAAAATTTCAATCTAGCATGTCTACAAATGGCAAATGTTATACTTAAAAATATTTTATCTATCAACTATATGCATTTCTTTAAATTTTAGGAATAAGTTATGGAACTATGCTCTTTTTTAAATGACAGGGTGAAAAAATTAGTATTGAGTTTGGAAACAAGAAGACTAATCTAAATGCAACAATAAGAATAACAACTGTGGTATATAACACTACATAGTACATGCATATTATGTGATAAGGGCTGGGCTAAATAGACTGGAATAAATAGTTCTCTATATTGTAAGGTTACTGTGGGCAGGGAATGTGTCTACTAACTGTTATATTGTACTCTCTTGAGCACTTAGTACAGTGGCAGAGGAACTGTAAGTCAATCAGATAGGCCACAGCCCCCATTCCACACAGTTGTCAGCCTAAGGGTGGGAAAAACAGGTAGGTATTCAACTCCCACTTTAAAGATAAGGAAACTGAGGCAAAGAGAAATTAAGTGTCTTGCCCAAGGTCACTAAGTAGGCAAGTGGTGGAGTTGGAATTATAACTCAGTACCTCTGTCTTCCAAACTCAAGTTCTTTCCGATAGGCATCAGATAAGGAAATATTAAAATTGAAACTCTGCCATGGAATACCATGGGTTTCTGAAATAAAAAATAAAAAATTGGAAAATTAGCAAAAAGCAACACTTCTTCACACAGTGGATAGTAAGCATATAAAATTGATTACAATGGAAGTTGTGGTTTGAAAAATATCTTCAGATTCAATTAATCAATAATATTCATTGGTTTAAGGACATGGTAAAACAAAAACGTTGCCACTCAGCTGAAAACTTGAAGTCTTTTGTTGAGGAGAGACCTGAATGGCACAGTGCCATCATGAAAGGAATAGTTCTCTCTTTGAGCAATAGCTAAACATGGAAAGAGAGACAAGGAGACCGAAAAAAAACAAACAAACAATGCAAACTTTAAGCACAGTAGTACATGAAGGGACATTTTATATGCCCAATCAGTCAATGGTATTTAATGCGTGCTTTCTATGTTCAGAACACTGTACTTAAGCACTTGGGAGAGTACAATATAGCAGAGTTGGTAGACACGTCAAAGTGAAGGATCTGTATATTGGCCTCTTAGCCATATATACACTCATAGGTGAACTTGACTTTAGTAGTGTTGTGTTCTAAAATGAAGGGCAACAACATGCATTCATTGAGAATCTACTAAACTATGCATTTGGGAGATCACAGGCCTAGGTGTCAGAAGGATCTGGGTTTTAATTCTGCTCCTTTACTTGTCTGATTTATGACCCTGGGCATGTCACTTACCTTCTCTGTGCCTCAGTTCCTCATCTGTAAAATGGGGATTAAGACTGTGAATCCCACGTGGACATGGACTGTGTCCAATATGATTATCCTGTATCTTCCATGACAGTAAGAGCAGTGCTTGATACATAATTAGCACTAAAAATACCACAATTATTATCAGAGAGTCAAAAATGAAATCGTCTCTATTTTCTTCACAATAGTATGGTTCACTTCTGTAAAATATAAGATGATGATGAAGAATATAGTAATTCTGGAACTATAGGATTTTCTACTGACCTATTTGTATAATTTTTTAATGATATTTGTGTGTTTTTTGTATTTGTATTATTTTTGTATTTGATACTATTTGTATCACGAGAAGGAGGAGCTGAGTCAAGCCTGGGGCCTCCATGGTTGCCAGAGTGCTAAGCAGCTGGGATGTATTTAGCATATGTACACATCTTTAAGTTATACATTATAAATTATTTATTTATATTAATATCTGCCTCCCCTCCTAGACTATAAGCCCATTACTGGAAGGGAACGACATACCACCTCTGTTTAACTGCGCTCTCCCAAATGCTTAGTACAGCTAAGCTTAGTACAGCTTAGTTCTGTCCTTTAACTCCCTTCTTAGGCCCCCAGTCACCCCACCTCCCCCATCTCTTACCCCCAATGGCCTAGCCATCTACTTTATTAAGAAAATTAGCATCAGCAGGTGTGAGCTCCCTAAAATTTCCCCTCCCCGCTTTCAGTCCCTCCTCATTCCGGCCCCCTCTTCAAGTTTCCCATCGTTTCCAGCACTAGTTCCAGAAGAGAGCTCCTGCCTCCTCTCAAATGCCATTCCATTCACATGTGCATTAGACCCCATTCCTTTGCACCTTATAAAAAACTCTCACCCCCTCCCTCCTTCTCTCCCTAACAGCCATCTTCAACTGTTTACTCTTCAATTGGTTCTTCCCCAGTGCCTTCAAATATGCCCATGTCTCTCCCATCCTAAAAATATCCTCACTTGACCTCATGGCTCCCTCCAGTTATCGCCCCATCTCCCTCCTACCATTCCTCTCCAAACTCATTGAGCTAGTCATCTACACCCACTGTCTCAAATTCCTCTCCTCCAATTCTCTCCTGGACCCTCTCCAATCAGGCTTCCATACCCTTCACTCCACTGAAAAAGGTCAGCAATGATCTCCTTCTTGCCAAATCCAATAGCTTCTACTCCATCCTAATCCTCCTTGAACTCTCAGCTGCCTTTGACACTGTGGAAGACCCCCTTCTACTGGAAATGTTATCTATCCTGGGCTTCACTGACTCTGTCCTCTCCTGGTTCTCCTCTTTCATTCATTCATTCATTCAATTGTATTCATTGAGTGCTTACTGTGTGCAGAGCACTGTACTAAGCGCTTGGGAAATACAAGTTGGCAACATATAGAGATGGTCGCTACCCAACAACGGGCTCACAGTCTGGAAGGGGGAGACAGATAACAAAACATGTGGACAGGTGTCAAGTCATCAAAATAAATAGAAATAATGCTAGATGCACCTCATTAACAAAATAAATAGAATAGTAAATATGTACAAGTAAAATAGAGTAATAAATTTGTAAAAACATATATACAGGTGCTGTGGGGAGGGGAAGGAGGTAGGGTGGGGGAATGGGGAGGAGGAGAGGAAAATGGGGGCTCAGTCTGGGAAGGCCTCCTAGAGTAGGTGAGCTCTCAGTAGAGCTCTGAAGGGAGGAAGAAAGCTGGCTTGGCAGATGTGCGGAGAGAGGGCATTCCAGGCCAGGGAGAGGATGTGGGCCGGGGTCGACAGTGAGACGGGCGAGAACGAGGTACAGTGAGGAGATTAGCGACAGAGGAGTGGAGGGTGTGGGCTGGGCTGTAGAAGGAGAGAAGGGGGATGAGGTAGGAGGGGGCGAGGTGATGGAGAGCCTCGAAGCCGAGAGTGAGGAGTTTTTGTTTGATGTGTAGGTTGACTAGCAGCCACTGGAGTTTTTGAGGATGGGAGTAACATGTCCAGAGCTCTTACCTCTCTAGCCATTCATTTTCAGTCTCCTTCATGGGCTCCTCTTCTGTCTCCCACTCCCTAACTGTGGGGGTCCCTCAAGGTTCAGTTCTCTGTCCCCTTATATTCTCCATCTGCACTTATTCCCTTGGAGAACTCATTTGCTCCCACAGCTTCAACTACTATCTCTATGTAGATGGTACCCAAATCTACATCTCCTCCCCTGATCTCTCTCCAGACTAGCACTTCCTCAGTCCTTCAAGGCATCTCTACCTGGATGTCCTCCTGTCACTTCAAGCATAACATGTCCAAAACAGAGCTCCTTATCTTCCCCGTCATCTTCTGGACTTTCCTGTCCATGTAAATGGAACCACCATCCCTCCTGTCTCACATAACCTTGGCGTTATCCTTGACTCCTCTCTCTCATTCAACCCACACATTCAATCCGTTACCAAATGCTGTTGGTCTCACCTTCACAACAATCGCTAAAATCCACCCTTTCCTCTCCATCCAAACTGCTACCACTTTAATACAATCACTCATCCTATCCCACCTAGATTACTGTATCAGCCTCCTTCCTGACATCCCGATATCCTGCCTCTCCCCACTCCAGTTCATACTTCACTCTGCTGCCTGGATCATCTTTCTACAGAAAAGTTCAGGATATGTCATCCCCCTCCTCAAAAATCTCCAGTGCTTGCCTATCCACTTCTGTATCAAACAAAAACTCTTTACCATTAGTTTTAAAGCACACCATCACTTTGCCTCCTCCTACCTCACCTTGTTTCTCTCCTTCTTCAACCCAGCCTCTGGTGCTAGCCTTCTCACTGTGCCTCGATCTCTTATGTCTCACAGCCATCCTCTGACCCACATCCTGCCTCTGGCCTGGAATGCCCTCCCTCCTCAAATCCACCAGACAATTATTCTTCCTAGCTTTAAAGCCTAACTGAAGACACATCTCCTCAAAGAGGAATTCTCAGACTAAACCCCACTTTCCTCATCTCCCACTCCCACTCCCTTCTGTATTGCCCTGACTTGCTCTCTTTGCTCTTCTCCCTTCTCCCAGCCCCATATCACTTATGTATATATCTGTAATTTTATCTATTTGTATTGATGTCTGTTTATTCATATTGATGTCTGTCTCCCCCTCTAGACTGTGAGCTTATTGTGAGGAGGGATTGCCACTCTTTAGTGTTGTATTATACTTTCCCAAGTACTTAGTATAATGCCTGCACACAGTAAACACTTAATAAATGATTGAATGAATAAATGAATACAGTGCTCTAAACAGAAAGAGCTTAATACCATTGATTGTTTGATTGATTGATACTTTAGCATACATGCAGTACAGTACAGTTGGTATAATTTTGTCAACTCATCCTTCCCCACTTAGCCTCAATATCTCAACTACTGTCCCTTGTTGACCAAACTGATGCTCTCAACACCACCCTTTCTCCTGAACTCAACTCACTAGCTCCCCTATGCCTTCATCAATCTTGTACCACTAACCCACAACCCTGGATCACCTGCACAGCCCACTTCCTTCCCTTGTGAACATGAGCCACAGAGTGCTGCTGGTGGAAATCTAGATATCAGACCTAATTCAACCACTTCCAGTTTATCCTTGCGTGCCTTAACTCTGCCTGGCAAAATATTTCTCTATCCGTATTGACACTTATGCCCATCATCCTCACCAGTTGTTCCAGACATTTAACTCCGTCCTCAAACCCTGTCTCCCTGCCTTCCCTACGCCTTGCCCGCAATGACCTGGCCACCTATTTTATTAAGAAAATTGACACTATTGACTCTCTTTTCTTTTTCTTCAACACCCTTCTTCATTGCCCCGACTTGCCCTTTATTCATCCTTCATTCCAGCCTCACAGCTCTTATGCATATATCTGTAATTTATTTATTTATATTAATGGCTATCTCCCCCTCTAGACTGTAAGCTTATTGTGGGCAGGGAATGTGTCAGTTTATTGTTATATTGTTCTCTCCCAAGAGTTTAGTACAGATATCAAAATAAAGTTAACTCCAGAGTACATTTCCTCCAGGGACAAATAGTGAAAAAGATTATTTTCTTGATTTGGAATTAGATCATCCTTTCAACAAACATCAATCAATCAGTGGTATTTATTGAGTGCTTATTTTTGCAGAGCACTGTACTAAAGGCTTGAAAAGGTACAAACAGAATTGTAGGCATGATCTCTGTTCTTCAGTAGCTCACAGTCTAATAGAGGATCTTATATAATTACCTTGAGTGGTTTTGCGTACCTCCTTTAATTCATTCTCTACTAGTAAGAGTTAAGAATTAAGAGCAGAGGTTTTTTTTTAAAATCAAAGTCCATAATGCTTTTAAAAAGCTAGTTTTAAGGAAGAATGATTACTGAAATAAATGTAGCGCAATGGGGTTGGACCATGAGGAGCACCAAATGAAAGGCTATGTTTTCATAGACCGAGGCTTATTTTGGAAGAGACAAGGAAATAAAGTGGTTTATTATGAAAGTACAGTAAAGAAAAGAAGGTAGTGAGCTAAGTGGTTCCCTAAAGGTGAATAATTATTCCACGAATCTAGACAGAAAAGCAAGAGTCAAACGGCAAAATGTGGTAAAAAATGAGTTTTTCAGATGAAAAAAACAGAAAAACTGTTCATCAGTTCATATTTTGCAATAAGAGCATCTGCATACATAGAATTGTGACAAAAATGGCTCTTATAGCTTTCTATTAAAATCAGTTTAGTACAGCTCAGAAAAAAAATGAAATTATGAATTTTATCTGAGTGCTACTCCTTTCCAAACTCTTCAATTAGCTGCAATTTATAAAGAGAGACTTGTGCTGAGTCTATTGGTGATATGCTGGATGGAGAAAAAGTCGATTTCAATAACTGGAATTTAGAGAAGAGAAAGCAGGGAAGAGAAAGATAAAGAAAGATAACGATAAAATCTGGGTTCCAATTCTGGCTGTGCCGCCTGTCTGCTGTGTGAGTCTTGGGCAAATAACTTAACCTCTCTCTCAGTTATTTCATCTGTAATATTAGGATTAAGACTGTGAGCTCCATGTCGAGCGTGGACATGTTCAACCTGCTTAGCTTGTATTTACCCCAGTGCTTAGTACAGTGCCTTTGTACAGTAACAAGTACATAAAAAAATACATACCAAAAAAAAAAAAAAGGAATGAATGGCCAGCAGTGGGAAGACCTTTAAGTTATACTGCATGCTAGAAAGGAGAAAGGGTGCCTTAGCTACATAACAAATGGTTATATTAATAAAACACATATTGTCAGCAATGTGGCTAAATGGTAAGACAAATTTACATTTATTCAATTTCGTAGGTTCCAGTACAAGCAGCACTAAATTCTTTAGAACTTTCAATGTTTCTGGCATAGTGCCTGACTACATACCTAATGAAGCAATTTCCAGGAAATGCAGATCAAAAGTACAATTCATCTTCAAGGTAATTAAAGGCAGATGTGGAAAAAGCATAGTTCATTTGAAAATGTGTTTGACTTCATGTTTAGTTTCAGAGATTGTTCAAATATTACTAAAGAAAACATGCTTCTGCTAATCTTCCATTGTTATCTCTGTCACCATCCGGCACTCTTTTTACCACATTCCTGTTCTTTTTTCTTACCTTCGTCATCCCAAGATGCCACTCCAACTATGATCCGATCCTGACTTCATCGCTATCCAATGCAGTTTCACTCCACAATGCCTACATTTTGCTGTATACTGAACAAGGCCACCCACTCCAGTGTGAGTAAACTTCCTTATATTCTAGTTGTGATATTCAGCAGCACTGTGGAACAAGCCTGGCATTCAGAAGTACCTGGGTTTCAATCCTGGCCCCTCCATATGTCTGCTGTATGACCTGGGGAAAGTCACTTAACCTTTTTGTGGCTTAGTTTCTTCATAGAATATGATGATTGTGGTATTTGTTAAGTGCTTACTATGTGCCAAACACTGTTCTGCTCTCTCTCTCTTTCTCTCTCCCTCTTTTCCTCTCTCTCTGTGAGCCCTTGTGGAAGTGGGACAATGTCCATTCTGACTTTTTTATGACATCAATTCCAGTGCTTAGCACAATGCTTTGAACAAAAATAAGAAATTCATAAAGTCTATCATTAGTATGGTTTCTTCATTATTTTGATGCTTTCTCGACCTTTTCCTTTCAAAATGTTCAAAATGTATGTAGGACAATTCTACGGATTTCCTAGCTCTTTCTTTTGCATAAAATCTTGAGACCTCTTGCTCCATCTGACATCAGCCACATACTATTAAAAAAACCAACCTGAACCACATAATTATAAGGCAGCATTATTCTGGCATCATAAACAATAAACCTACACTTCAGTTTATGGGTAACCACTTTCTAGTCAAACCTTTTGATCTTTGTCCAAAACTATCTTCCAACTCCACAAAGACCTCCTCCTCTACCTATCCCAAATTCAGATGTCTCTTTTGGCTTTAGAAGTTGTTTCCATCTGGAATGCAAATATTCTTGAAAATTCCCCAGGAAATTCAACTCTCTCATCCTCTTGTTTCTCTGTCATTCTCACTTACCCAGACAATCCTCAGTCAGGCACAATCCATTTCTTTCTCTCCTGAAGTCATGCAGATCGCCAATTTGGTAGAAATCCTACAACCTGGCCAATCTCAGTTCCTACAAGTTTATTCTGCTCTTTCACTGGCTCCTTCACCTGCTGCTAGTCCCTGATATCTCAAAATTACAAACTCCTAAAATATAACTGTACGGTCAGTCAATCAGTCAATTAATTGTATTTGTTGAGCACTTACTGTGTGCAGAGCATTGTACTAAGCACTTAGGAGAGAACAACACAACAATATAACAAACACATTCCCTGCATGCAATGAGCTAACCGTCTAGCTAGAGGAGACAGGCATTAATTTAAATAAATTACAGAAATGTACAAAAGCGCTGATGGGACGAGGGTAAATAAAGGAGGCAACTCAGGGTGACACAGAAGCGAGTAGGGGAGTGGGAAAAGAGGAAATGAGGAGTTAGTGGGGGAAGGCCTTTTGGAGATGAGCCTTCGGTAAGCATTTGAAGGTGGGGAGAGGAATTGTCTGTGGGATATGAGGTGGTCCAGGCCAGAGGCAGGAGGGAGATGAGAAGTTGTCAGTGAAATAGACGAGATCAAGGTACAGCAAGAAGATTGCATTAGAAGAGCAAGTGTGTGGGCTGTTGTAGTAGGAAAGTAATGAGGTGAGGTAGTAGGGGGCAAGGTGATTGAGTGCTTTAAAGTCAGTGGTAGGAAGTTTCTGTTGATGCACAGGTGGGCAACCACTGGAGGTTTTTGAGCAGTGGGCAAACATGGACTGAATGGTGTAGAAAAATGTTCCAGCAGCAGAGTGAAGTGAGGACTGGGGTGGGGGAGAGACAGGAGGCAAAGAGGTCAGCAAGGAGGCTGATAAAGTACTCTGCACATAGTAAGCGCTCAATAAATACGATTGATTGATAAAGTAATAAAGGTGAGATAGGGTAAGGGCTTTGATTAATGGGTAAGCAGTTTGGATGATGAGGAAAGTGAGGATTTTAGCCATGTTGGGAAGGTGGAACTGAAAGGATTTAGTGATAGATTGAATATTTGGGTTGAATGAAAGAGAAGTCAGGTATAATGCCAAGATTACAGTCCTGTGAGACAGGAACGATGGTGGTGCAGTCTTCATTCATTAATTCAATCATATTTATTGAGTGCTTACTGTGTGCAGAGCACTGTACTAAGTACTTGGGAAGTACAAGTTGGCAACATATAAAGACAGACCCTACCCAATAGCAGGCTCACAGTCTAGAAGAGGGAGACAGACAACAAAACAAAACATATTAACAAAATAAAATAAATAGAATAAATATGTACACATAAAATAAATAAATAATTAGAGTAATAAATACATACAAACATATATACATATATTCAGGTGCTGTGGGAAGGGGAAGGAGGTAATGCAGGGGGGATGGGGAGGGGGAGGAGGGAGAGAGGAAGGACAGGGCTCAGTCAGGGAAGGCCTCCTGGAGGAGGTGAGCTCTCAGTAGGGAGTTGAAGGGAGGAAGAGAGCTAGTTTGGCAGATGTGAGGAGGGAGGGCATTCCAGGCCAGGGGTCGATGGCGGGACAGGTGAGAACAAGGCACAGTGAGGAGATTAGCGGCAGAGGAGCGGAGGGTGCAGACTGGGCTGTAGAAGGAGAGAAGGGAGGTGAGGTAGGAGGGGGCAAGGTGATGGAGAGCTTTGAAGCCGAGGGTGAGGAGTTTTGCCTGATGCGTAGGTTGATTGGTAGCCACTGGAGATTTCTGAGGAGGGGAGTAACATGCCCAGAGCATTTCTGCACAGAGACGATCCGGGCAGCGGCATGAAGTATGGATTGAAGAGGGGAGAGACAGGAGGATGGGAGATCGGAGAGGAGGCTGATGCAGAAATCCAGATGGGATAGGATGAGAGATTGAACGAGCAGGGTAGTGGTTTGGATGGAGAGGAAAGGGCAGATCTTGGCAATGTTGTGGAGCTGAGACCGGCAGGTTTTGGTGACTGCTTGGATGTGAGGAGTGAACGAGAGAGCGGAGTCGAGGATGACACAAAGGTTGCGGGCTTGTGAGACAGAAGGATGGTAGTGCCGTCAACAGTGATGGGAAAGTCAGGGAGAAGTCAGGATTTGGGAGGGAAGATAAGGAGGATAAGGAGTTCAGTCTTAGACATGTTGAGTTTTAGATGGCAGACAGACATCCAGATGGAGATGTCCTGAAGGCAGGAGAGATGCGAGCCTGGAGGGAGGGAGAGAGAGCAGGGGCAGAGATGTAGATTTGGGTGTCATCAGCATAGAGATGATAGTTGAAGACGTAGATGATAGTTGAAGCCATAGATGATAGTTGAAGCCGTGTTGTGGGAGTCACGGGAACCACAAGGTTTGGGTGGGAAGATAAGGCATTCTGTTTTGAACATGTTAAATTTGAGATATGGGAGGACATGTAGTAGAAATGTCTTGAAGACAAGAGGAAATGCAGGACCGCAGAGAGGGAAACAGATCAGGGCTGGAGATGAAGATTTGGGTATCATCTGCATAGAGGTGGTAGTTGTAGCTATGCAAGTGAATAAGTTCTCCAAGGGAGTGAGTGTAGATGGAAAACAGAGGGGACCCAGAACTGAACCATGAGGGACACCCACAGTTAGGAAGGGCATTGCATAGTGGATAGACCATGGACCTGGGGATTGGAAGGTCATTCACTCATTCATTCATTCAATCGTATTTATTGAGCGCTTACTGTGTGCAGAGTACTGTACTAAGCGCTTGGGAAGTACAAGTCAGCAACATATAGGGACGGTTCCTACCCAACAATGGGCTCACAGTCTAGAATGGGGAGACAGACAACAAACAAAACATGTAGACAGGTGTCAAAATCGTCAGAACAAATAGAATTATAGCTATACGCACATCATTAACAAAATAAATAGAACAGTAAATATGTACAAGTAAAATAGAGTAATACATCTTTACAAATATAAACAAGTGCTGTGGGGAGGAGAAGGAGGTAGGGCAGGGGGTGGGGAGGAGGAGGAGGAGGAGGAGGAGGAGGAGGAGGAGGAGGAGGAGAAGGTCATGTGTTCTAATACCAGCTCTGCCACTTGTCTACTGTGTGACCTTGGGCAAGTCACTTAACTTTTCTTCAGTGCTTCGCACATAGTAAGCACTTATTAAATGCCATCATTATTATTATTATTATTTTCCTCAGTTCCCTCATCTGTAAAATGGAGATTGAGACTGAGCCCCACATGGGACAGGGACTGTGTCCAACCCAATTATCTTGTAACCACCCCAGCACTTAGTATAGTGTCTGGCACATAGTAAGCACTTAATAAATAACATAATTATTAGAAGGTGCCCATGAAAGAGAATAAGAATGAGAGTCCAGGAAGACAGGAAGAGAACAGGAGAAGACAGTGTCTATGAAGCTGAGGTTGGAGAATATTTTCAGGAGAAGGGGACGGTTGACAGTGTCCAAAGCAGCTGAGAGGTTGAGGAGGAGTAGGCTGCAGTATAGGCCATTCGACTTGGCAAGAAGGAGATTATTTGTGACCTTTGAGAGAGTTGCTTCTCTGCAGTGAAGGGGGCCATACCCAGATTGGAGTGAATCAAGGAGAAAATTGGAGGAGAGGAATTGGAGATAGTAGGTGTAGACAACTCCCTCAAGGAGTTTGGAGAAGAATGATGGGAGGTAAATGGAGCAATGTTTGGAGGGTGCAATGGGGTCAAGGGAGGTTTTTTTTTTTTTACAACAGGGTTGACATTCACCTGTTAGAAAGCAGTGGGGAAGAAGCCTTTGGAGAGCAAACCATTGCAGATGGCAATCAGAGAAGGAATAAGGGAGGAAGAAAGTGATTTGGTAAGGTGGGAAACGATGGGATCAGATGTAGTGTGGAGAGGGTGGATTATGAGAGTAGGCTGGAGAGACCTCATGAGAAGAAGTGTTGCTTAGTGGAAAGGGCACGGGCTTGGAAGTCAGATGCCATGGGTCCTAATTCCGGCTCCACCACTTGTCAGCTGTGTGACTTTGGGCAAGTCACTTAACTTCTCTGTGCCTCAGTTACCTCATCTGTAAAATGGGGATTAAGACTAAGACCCATGTGGGACAACCTGATTGCCTTGTATCTACCTCAGCCCTTAGAACAGTGCTTGGAACATAGTAAATGCTTAACAAATACTACTATTATTATTATAATTACCACTACTAGGAAGGATGGGAGAATTGAAGAAGAGGCAGGAGTAGGGAGAGGAGGAGAGGAGATTTTAGGGAGATCATGGGTGATAATAATGATGGTATTTATTTAGTGCTTACTATGTGCGAAGGACTGTTCTTTCAAGCCTGATGCTTTCAAGGTTCTAATACAGTAGGTAGTCAGGTCATTAGGAGCAATGGATGGGATAGGCAGGAGGCCAGGGGCTTTGAGGAGGGAGCTAAACATCTGGAACAACTGGAAAAGGTAATGGGCATAGCTGTCAATAATTATGAAGAAATAATTTTACTGGGCAGAGGGAAGGTTAAAGCCCACATGAGGTTGGCCTGATATCTAGATTTCCACTGGTAGCACTCTGTGGCTCATGCATAGGAGTGAAGGAAGTGGATTGTGGAGGTGATTCAAGGCTGACGCAGCTGTAAGAGATCAACGAAGGTATAGGGGAATGACAGAGTTGACATCATCATCATCAATCGTATTTATTGAGCGCTTACTATGTGCGGAGCACTGTACTGTACATCAGTAGAGAGGGTGGGTTTAAAGCCATTAATTTGTTCATCAAGGGAAAATAGTTTGGCATCAGATGGGGCATGATGATGAGAAAATTGGACGGGATCAGAAGATTGGAGGTCTCTATGGGGACACAGTACAGATTTGCTGGGAGGAGGTTTGTGGGAGTGAAGGCAGTTGAGGGGGTTGTGGTCAGACAGAGGAATTTCAGAGTTGGTGAGGGTAGAGATTATAAAGTGACTAAACATGAAGAGATCAAGTGTGTGCCCAAGTTGGTGAGTGGGATAGCTGGGTGAAGCAGGTGGACAGTGGAGTTGAGAAGTAATAGAAAGCAAGTAGCAGAAGGGTCATCAGGAACATCTATGTGGATACTGAAGACCCCAGGGATCAATGCAGGGATGAAGAGAGAGTGAAGGAATGTGAGAAAGGGATCAAATGGTTCAAAAAGTTGGAGTTGGGGCTTGGGGAATAGTAGAGGCCCATGACTAATATCTGGAGTGGGTGGTAAAGACTGATGATCCAACTTGTATTTCCCAAGTGCTTAGTACAGTGCTCTGCACACAGTAAGTGCTCAATAAATACAATTGAAGGAATGAATGAATGCATATAGGCTTCAACAGAAGAGAAAGAGAAGGATGGAGGCGGTGGAATGGTGCTAAAATGGCATGGGGGAGGAAGAAGGAACCCCACTCCTGCAGATTTCCCAGTGAGTTTTGGGAAATGGGTGAAGATGAGACCCCCCTCTACAGAGACCATTAGGAGAGACTGTGTCATTTGGGGAGAACCAGGTTTCAGTGATGGTGAGGAGGATTAGTGACTAGGTCAGGAACAGGTCGAGGAAGAAGAGAAGCTTTCCCAAGATGGAACAGGGGTTCCACAGGCCATACTTGGCTGAGGCTGTGGCGGGGTTTCTGGTTGGGCAAGGGTTGGATGAGAGTGAGCTGAAGGGGACCAGTGTGGGTGGAGAAGGATGAGGGGTATTGTTGGGGAAGGATAACAGGAGAAGCAAAGTGGGAGTAGCCCAAGGGGTGGGGAGGCCTTGGATGGAGGGGGAAGAGGCGATGTGCTGGGAAGGAAGGGCAGGGATGGGTTGACTGGAGGGTGGGGATTGAGGAGTCAGGGTAACCTTAAAAAGACAGAATTAATTTTTAAATTGAATAACTGAACTTTAAAATGTCCCGTTCACTTGGCCATTAAATGCACCAGCACCCTGTCAATCGAGGATCAAGCGCCCCACCATCACAGGAATTAAGAACATATGAAGCAACCTCAGCCAGTTGGATTTTGGCTGGGCTTTGGACTGATTGGCATGAATGAAAATGGTCATGATTGAACTGCCTATCTTGACTTGGTGGCCTAGGGCATCTTCTGACCCTACTGGATGGATGCAGAGGTGAAAACATAATAACAAACAGGACCAGTTGGCCTTAAAATAGATGAGATAAACAGGGACTGATGTCCTCCACTGTCAAAACCTCTCCTCTTTTTTTTCCTCCTCTTCCTTCTCCTTGTCTTCCTCTACCACTTCTAAGGCTTGTAGGTGGTGGAACTGGACCTCCAAATCACCCCAACCATTCACATCTCAGTTTTGTTTCTGTACCATGTAGAACATGGTACAGAAGCAGCGTGGGAAGCACTATGGCTCAGTGGAAAGGGAAAGGCTTTGGAGTCGGAGTCCATGGGTTCAAATCCCGGCTCCGCCAGTTGTCAGCTGTGTGACTTTGGGCAAGTTACTTCACTTCTCTGGGCCTCAGTTACCTCACCTGTAAAATGGGGATTAAGACTGTCAGCCTCCCGTGGGACAACCTGATCACCTTATAATCTCCCCAGTGCTTAGAACAGTGCTCTGCACATAGTAAGCACTTAATAAATGTCATTAAAAATGGCAAAACAATATACTCTCCCTATATCTGAAGATTCTTGGGAGACCATGAGATATATGGGAACACTTAATGAAAGCATCATACAGATTCTACCCAGCATATTGGAGAAGGGTAGTTGCCAGTTAGTCAAGAGTTCTAGTTAAGCAGAAGTAAATCCAGCCCAGCCAAGGACTTTAGTCATATACAGTCATATGCTTAAGCGCTTAGTACAGTGCTCTGCACATAGTAAGCGCTCAATAAATACGATTGATGATATTGAAAAACACAGAATTGAAATTAAAGCTCCAACAGAAATTGGTTACCGATAGGAACAGAAATCAGAGAGGAGGAAAACTGCTGTTAGAAGGAAGATTGCTCATTAATGCAACCTATTCTGGACTTCTCAAGGTGGCCCTGATAGGACTTTCAGCAAGAGTTTATCTAAGATGTACAGGGACATTGCATACAGCTGACTTTACCAACATCTTTTCTACATCTGAGGAAGATGCAAGGATTGTAAAATGCATTCCTCTAGGAAAAAGTTTCTCACCACAGATCATTAGCCATAATTGCCCTTGTATGGGGTATATCAGAAATTCAAGTTACTGAAGTTTTCTAGCTTTCGTAGGAGCTGAATAATGGCACTTTTTATCAATCATTATTTTTATAAGTGCTTTTTAGTTGCGTTTATAATAATATCTATAATTGAAAGACCTGTGTATATAAAGGTAAACAAATATATAAAAATGCTACCAATTTTAAGAAGGGAAATGCATTAGTTACATTCTTCAGCATTCAATATCATTCTGCATCACACTGTTGTCAGCTTTCTTTTACAAATTCTATCCATGACTGTGCTAATTATGCCACTGAGTCATATCCCTGTACTGAGGCCATGTTGAGGATAAGGAATACACTCCCTCAGTGATTCAGTGGTCTCTGTGAACAAATATGAGACAACATAAAATTGGCTCCAGCATTTTAAATATAGTGCCACATCTTTTTTCAGACAGTTCACAATTAAGGAAAATAGTTGCTTGTGGATGTTCTCATTTCATCTCCCCAAACAAAGGGAAATCCTAATAAAAAAAATGTTCAAATGCTAGTCTGTAGTTTGATATGTATAAACTATAATTAAAATTTAAGATCAGGTACATTAAAGAGTATTTCGAAGGTTTCTTGGAATGTCATTAGTAAAGACAAATAAATACACCTCTTTTATAATAAAAAAGATAAAATGGCTAAATTCAAAGTGAGAGAAGTATTCAGTATTGTTATGATTTACAGTCCCAATTAAATCTGAGAAATGAAAGAGCACATATTTATCTTTTTAAAACTAAATGGAAGTACTTGAACTTGGAAGGTTAAAAATGGCTCAGGGAACAACCAAGTTAAGTAATGTTTTAGAGCCTTGATTTATGCAATGAGACCAGTTCAATAATGAGCAGAAGTGCTAATCAGTGCCTACAGATATTAGATAATAAATCCAACGGGGTGAAATGGGTATTTGCAGCATAGCAACTACTAGCCTAATGATTTAATTAATCTAAACATGCAAAAATTCTTGCTCGTTCAAATTTGTTTAGAACATGACATATTAATGGAGATAAAACAGCTGAGGGATTGTTCATAAATTTAAAATGTGGTTTGGGGGAAAAGAGACAATTGCCAGAAGTATTATTAATTCCTTATATAGATCTCATCAGGGATTTGAGAGAGCACATTCTTATAATTGTCCAGGTAATAATTCACCCTACATGGCAGAATGAAATTGCTTTGATTAGTCCAGTATATCTATGAAACTGCTGTGCAAGACAGACCTTGTGGAACTCAGAGTACTTTATAATTAGCAAACTATATTGGCTTTCCCTATAGCTCCCTTCATTGTAATAGTTAACTTGGATCTAAGATCATGTGCATAAACTTACTCGTTTTCCCTGAGACTAAGTAACTCCCTGGGAAATATTCTCTGAAAGGCTTCTTCCAGTCCTTAATAGTATCTCAGAAATGACGGTAGCTTTCCGGTGCCTAACCTATTACTGGTCTGACCCCATTTCATTCCAATCTCCTCATCTACCCTCCCAAGCACATAGTCTCTGCACAGTAAGCTCTCAATAAATACGATTAATTAATTCTGTAGAGAACACGTGACTCACTGGCACAGTCTACGTCAGGTAAACCTATTATTAGGTTGAAAACATTTTTGCAGAATCAACATATTTCTTAATGACCCTAATGAACTAAGGCTTACTAACCAGGTGAAAAAAAAAATGGGGACTGGGATCCCAGTACTTTTTTAAATCACAATTCAGCACAGAAAAGGAATAAAAAACATTGGGTTGAGGTTTTTCATATGGATCCGAGGACATGGGGACTTCAATAAGATCATGTCCTTTTATGGTGTCTCCTGATTGGTCAGAGTCGTACAAAGTTAGTGTATGGAACCATTTTTCACACCTTTCCCAATGCCAGCCTACCTGATTGAAAACACCTGACTCAAAGATCCCGCTGATCTGGATCAATTGGAGAATCAGTACTGGTAAAAGACAATTTTTTCTTGGGTCAGGTAGAAGGTGAAACAAGAATATCCATGCCCCTGGAAACACTAGCCTTGCTGGGAAGTGGAAATCACTTTTAAAATTAGACCGCTTTTAGACTTGCCCTGGGCACGTTCAGGTCACAAGAGGCATTTTATACTGAAAAAAGTTCTTTCAAAATAAATGTGGGACCTTGGGCCAAAACAGTTATCACTGCCACTTGTGTTTAGGTTGGTCAGGTGACTAATGTATTCAAGAAAAAACTCGGCCAAAATACTCTTTAAAAAGCAAACCTTAGTCAATCTTACAAAAAAAACCTGCTTCTTATGTCCTAACAGTTTCATTTTGTTTTGAGTGCACAAGTATATAGCTTGAATAGTTCAGTATTTGCAAATATTTTATTCACATCACCCACATACCCAGCTTAGAGTTAGGCTCCTATTTTGCATTAACCACTGGGATATATACCAGGAGAAAAGGATGCTGATCTACTATCGTATTTATTGAGAACTTACTGTGTGCAGAGCACTGTACTAAGTGCTTGGGAAGTACAAGTTGGCAACATATAGAGACGGTCCCTACCCAACAGCGGGCTCACAGTCTAGAAGGGGGAGACAGACAACAAAACAAAACATCTTAACAAAATAAAATAAATAGAATAGTAAATATGTACAAGTAAAATAGAGTAATAAATATATACAAACATATATACAGGTGCTGTGGGGAGGGGAAGGAGGTAGGGCGGTGGGGGATGGAGGGGGGGAGGAGGGGGAGAGGAAGGAGGGGGCTCAGTCTGGGAAGGCCTCCTGGAGGAAGTGAGCTCTCAGTAGGGCTTTGAAGGGAGGAAGAGAGCTAGCTTGGCGAATGCTGCTGATGTGGCACAGACTTTAAAGAAACTCCTGGAAACATGCAGCTCCTCTCTCCTGCTGTGCTATTACCCATTATTTAAAGGGCTGTCTGCTACTTAATAATAATAATGGTGGCATTTATTAAGCACTTACTATGTGCAAAGCACTGTTCTAAGCACTGGGGGGATACAAGGTGATCAGGTTGCCCCACAGGGGGGCTCACAGTCAATCCCATTTTACAGATGAGGTAACTGAGGCACAGAGAAGTTAAGTGACTTGCTCAAGGTCACACAGTTGACAATTGGCAGAGTCGGGTTTGAACCCATGACCACTGACTCCAAAACCTGTGCTCCTTCCACTGAGCCACGCTGCTTCTCTAATTCTAGACTGTGAACCCGTTGTTGGATAGGGACCGTCTCTATATGTTGCCGATTTGTACTTCCCAAGCACGCTGTACAATGCTCCGCACAGAGTAAGCCCTCAATAAATACGATTGAATGAATGAATAAGAGCAGGGCTACTTTGCAGGATGTTTTGGGAAGAACGCCATTATGAAAATGCCTCAAGCAGCAGCTGTGTTGGTAAGGTCAACAGAGGGTGGTCTATGCCCACCAAGGCTCTGAGTTTAAGCCCTACTAGTCCCTATATTAATCTGGTCCCTCACTGGTGGCAAGAGATTTAAGAAGCTGAATCCCTGCTGGAACAGAGAGGCAGTTGAATGTAGGCCTGAATGATGCTAGATTCTGCCATTAATGATACGGAAGTCTTGTGGAGTG
Organism: Tachyglossus aculeatus; assembly: GCF_015852505.1. NCBI lineage: Eukaryota > Metazoa > Chordata > Mammalia > Monotremata > Tachyglossidae > Tachyglossus > Tachyglossus aculeatus. Next base: position 119,712,666 of record NC_052067.1, read on the forward strand.
ATAGTCATGCTCTCTATTCTCTATCTATATTCTAGAGAAGCAGCGTGGCTTAGTGGAAAGAGCACAGGCTTTGGAGTCAGAGGTCATGGGTTCAAATCCCTGCTCTGCCAATTGTTAGCTATGTGACTTTGGGCAAGTCACTTAACTTCTCTGGGCCTCAGTTACCTCATCTTTAAAATGGGGATTAACACTGTGAGCCCCACTTGGGACAACCTGATCATCTTGTATCCTCCCGAGCACTTAGAACAGTGCTCTGCACATAGTAAGCGCTTAACAAATGCCATCATTATTATTATTATCATCAGTCATGTAACAATAACACTATAGCATTTGATAGGCTCTTACTATGTATTAAGCACTGTACTAAATTCTGGGATAGATACAAAGAGGAGATCCCTAACAGGTACATTCCTGCTGAGGCATGAGTAGTGGCCCATCACATTGCAAAGCTATTACAAGGACTCATTTACATGCAAAGTGGCTGCAGCCTACTACTGAGCCTTTGACCTAGTGCCATGACCCATTGGATTGCTGCTTTGTTAGTCACTGGTGTCTTCATTAGCAAGTTAGCTAGCTATTTTCAGCGTTTTGGAATTAGGTATCAAACATTATAGGGGGTGGCTGCGGAATGGTTGTAATCATGAGGTGATTGTGACCTAGGATATACCTACACATAGAACTGCCTAAAATATCATTCAAAGGTGTTATATTATTCTAACTCCGATCCTCAATTTCAACTACTTTTGCTAACACTGCTCATGCCAGGTTCTAATTTGTCAATTATCTCATTTTATGTAGTGTCAGAGATCAAACACCAGGAAAAAAAGGATAATTTAGATGATCCTTTATTTAAGTTAATTTGGAAAGACAACAACACCTGATAAAGTTAGAATTACCAAAGAAAAGGGCATCTCATTATCACTCAAAAATGCAGATAGCATTCTTACCACCTTATCTTAAGTAAATATTGACTAAGTCATTTTCAACTGCTCTATTTCTTTATCCAGACTCTCTGCACCAATTATAATAATAATAATGATGGCATTTATTAATTGCTTACTATGTGCAAAGCACTGTTCTAAGCGCTGGGGAGGTTACAAGGTGATCAGGTTGTCCCATGGGGGGCTTACAGTCAATCCCCATTTTACAGATGAGGGAACTAAGGCCCAGAGAAGTTAAGTGACTTGCCCAAAGTCACACAACTGACAATTGGCAGAGCAGGCATTTGAACCCATGACCTCTGACTCCAAAGCCCGTGCTCTTTTCCACTGAGCCACGCTGCTTCTCTAATTATACATATTGTATGTAACTGAACTTGAAAATACAAAGACAAAACCATTTTCTATATCAACAGCATCTCAACTGTTAAAATTAGCAGAGCACCCATATGCGTGGTTTTTTTTCCTCCAACAATATCCTGTGTAGGTTTCATATTTCCCTCTAATTTGATGTCTGTCATCACAGTTTAGTACTACTGGCTAGTTTACTTGCAGATGTGCCAAAGCTCAAATCCCACAGTCCGATTACCCAGATTGTCATAGTTTGTAACTGCTAAATATCTATATTAAAATGTAAAGTTCAAATCTATATGAAGTGAACATTTGCCTTTCAATACATGGGCAACTTTAGTGGAAATTTTCTTATAGACTTGCATACTGTAATTCTGTTTATGCACAAAATTGTTCTGAACTTTTTTAAACTCATAGCATTCCTCTGGTAACTAATAATTTACATTGAAATCTATTCTGATCCTCATATGACATTTTCTGTGACAACGTCCTGGACAGTCATATAAAGAAGCAGCATGGCTCAGTGGAAAGAGCACGGGCTTTGGAGCCAGGGGTCATGGGTTCGAATCCTGGCTCTGCCAATTGTCAACTGTGTGACTTTGGGCGTCACTTAACTTCTCTGGGCCTCAGTTTCCTCATCCGTAAAATGGGGATGAAGACTGTGAGCCCCCAGTGGGACAACCTGATCTCCTTGTAACCTCTGCAGCGCTTAGAACAGTGCTTTGCACATAGTAAGTGCTTAATAAATGCCATCATTATTATTATTATAAAGACAATACCACTGCAATTTATATTTGGATTATGCAGCACCTTGGCTTTTCATTATTAAGCTCTATCTTTACAACTGTTAGTTCATTTTTCTCTTTTGTTCTAACATTATATAGAAAGATTCTAAACATTTTTCAAACTTTTATGCCATGAATTAGCAATCTACTTCCTTAATTTACTGTCCAGGTCATTGAATAAATAATAAATGCTTCTTTAGAAAACCAGGACTAATTTATTCAGAACATTATTTGATATGCTTTCATCTGATTTCCTTCCTTTACTCCTGCTTATTTAGACTGTGTCTCTGATGATAGACAGGGTCTATGTCTGACTAGATTATCTTGCATCTATCCCAGATTTTACTACTGTCTTTGGCACATTCTAAATTCTTAATAGCACCAATTTTTAACCTGCTCGTATGCACTACAGATAAATATTAACCAAGTGAAAAACGTTTTATGTTCATGAATTGCTAATTTAGTGTATGCAACTGGGGTAGAATTAAATTTCTTACTGAAGATTTACTGAGCCTAGATCTCCATACGTCTCTCCATTACCTTTCTCCTGATCCATGTTAGACTTCTGGGGAAGGCACTGGAGCATTGCCCACTGTTGGGTAGGGACCATCTCTATATGTTGCCAACTTGTACTTCCCAAGGGCTTAGTACAGTGCTCTGCACACTGTAAGCGCTCAATAAATATGATTGAATGAATGAATGAATTCATCACTTGCCCAAAGTGGCACAGCTGATAAATGGCAGACCTGGATTAATGATAAATATGGTTTTTGTTAAGCACTTACATGTTTACTATGCGTTAAGGTAAATACAGTACAATCAGATTAAAAGCAATGTGGTCTAGTGATAAGAACCTGGGCATGGAAATCAGAGATAGTGGGTTCTTATCCCTGCTCTGCCACACACCTGCTGTGTGACCTTGGCAAGTCAAGTAATTTCCCTGTGCCTCAGTTCCCTTTTATGCAAAATAGGGATTCAATTAGGGATTCCTTAGACCGCAAGCCGCATGTGGGACCTGATTATCTTGTATCACCACTTAGTGCAGTGCTTTTCTATGGTTTTTGTTAAGTGCTTACTATATGCCAGACCCTGCACAAAACACGGGGGTAGATGCAAGTAAATCAGTTTGGACACAGTCTCTGTCCTGCATAGGGCTCACAGTCTTAATTTCTATTTTACAAGGTGAAGTTACTGAGGCACAAAGAAGTTAAGTGATTTGCCCAAGGTCCCACAACAGACAAGTGGCCGAGCTAGGATTAGAACCGAGTTCCTTATGATGTCCAGGCCCCTGCTCTATTCACTAGGCCACACTGGCACATAGTAAGTGATTTTAAAAAATCACTATTATCCTTATTATTATTATTATTATTAGATTTTATGTAGTCTAAGGACATGTGAGACTCTGACTTTAAATACAGTACAATAAGGGATTTTTCTCTTTGTATCTAACATTTGAAGCCTGAATTTAAATTTGTTCCTATCACAGGTCATTTTGATCAGTTGGATATGATAAGTGGACTCCATGGGTTTCCATTAAGGTGGCAAAAGAGTAATACAAACTAAAATTAACATTAACATTCACACATAAGTGGCATGGCTCAGTGCAAAGAGTCCGGGTTTGGGAGTCAGAGGTCATGGGTTCTAATCCCGGCTCTGCCACTTGTCAGCAGTGTGACATTAGGTAAGTTACTTCACTTCTCTGTGCCTCAGTTACCTCATCTGTAAAATGGGGATTAAGACTGTGAGCCCCATGCGGGACAACCTGATTACCTTGTATCTACCCCAGCACTTAGAACAGTGCTCGGCACATAGTAAGTGCTTAACAAATACTATCATTGTTATTATTATTATTATTATTATTATTATTATCAATATATACTTACATACTTTAATCTTTTTTGCAAGTACATGATAAAATATTTTATGTCTCCATTAGTGACTAGTAATTTAACTTATTTTATCTTCTTTTCCTTGCATTTTATGTATAATAAATAACAAAATGCATATTTAACATCACAATTTAAGAAAAGTTGTTAAAAAATATATGCAATTAAAATTCAAGGACACTTATAAAGTTCTCATTTTTCCAAGTACACAAACATTAAACTCTGTGACTAATGTAGTTCTATATGAAAGTTCATTTTAACAAATGAAAATATTTTCATGTCCAAGGAGTATTTTCTTTGACACGAGATAAATTATCCATATGTACATATATCTATATGCACACACAACAGTTAGGGCTGCATGTCATAGAAGGTTTAAGGTTCCAAGTGGTTCAAATGTGTGAAAGTGATAGCTGGAGGGGACATATCAAACAGATAGAGACAGTTCCTACACAACAACAGGCTAGCAGTCTAGAAGGGAGAGACAGACAACAAAACAAGTAGACAGGTGTCAATACCATCAGAATAAACAAAATTATATATACACAACATTAATAAAATAGAGTAATAAATACATACAAATATACACAAGTGCTGTGGAGAGGGGAAGGGGGTAGGGCAGAGGGAGGGAGTGGGGGCGATGGGGAGAGGAGGAGGAGCAGAGGGAAAGGGGTGCTCAGTCTGGGATGGCCTCCTGGAGGAGGTGAGCTCTCAGTTGGGCTTTGTGGGTTGGTTAACTGCTCACTGTGCAGAATTAAGGGAATTGTGGGAGGAATTTTGTAAACGGAGAAATGAAAGTAAGGTTAAGGAAGGATAAGGGAAAGTTGCACTGTTTGTATTATTGGCAACTGCATTGCTGGTGGCCTTTGATAAAGAAAAGCAAGTTGCAAAAAATTTATATGAACCTTGCAGAACTGTAAAGGAAAAGGGAAGATGTTCTTGCTCTGATTAACAGACAGCTTAAAGTACATATCATAACTTCAATTAGGTCTCACACCTGGTAAATGCCCTTTTGTCAGCTCAAAAAGTAGTTGGATAGTTTTTTGTCATAATTTTCAAATTTGCTTCCCCTTCTTATTCAGAGCTCTACCTTCACGTCCGAGATCCAGGCCTCTAACAGCTTCAGTGACCAGCCCTGAGAGAGTAGAATGAAGTCTCCAAACTTAGATTAAATCCCTTGACTACTGTGCTAGAACCACAAAAACATGTCTGCTGTGTGACCTTGGGCAAGTCACTTAACTTCTCAGAGCCTCAGTTATCTCATCTGTAAAATGGGGATGATGACTGTAAGCCCCACGTGGGACAGCCTGATCACCTTGTATCCCCCCCAAGCACTTAGAACAGTGCTTTGCACATAGTAAGCGCTTAACAAATGGCATCATTATTATTAGGGGGATGAAGACTGTGAGCCCCTTTGGGACAACTTGATCACCTTGTAATCTCCCCAGCACTTGGAACAGTGCTTTGCACATAGTAAGCGCTTAATAAATGCCATTATTATTATTATTATTAGGGAATGTGGAAGCAAAAGCCTGCCATTTGAATGGTGGTTAAACTCCATCTCAGATTTACTGGTTCTGTAATTGCACCCATTCAGTTCAAATTCTTTAGCCAGTGGAGACCCTCTGATACCGAAGCTAAAGACCTCCTAAAATATGAAATGGTGTAACAATTTTCCTATCCCTTACCTTATATGGATCTTCCTTGTTACACTCTTAGCTAGGAATACACAAGGCAACAATTTATATTCTTCTGTTGGGAGGGAGGGCTCCTTGGTCCTGCAGGAGCTACTCTGCCGGATCAACAAGTCTACCAGACAACTGGCTGTACATTGCATAGTTTAAATTAAAATAGCATTTTGAGCTACCTCTGCAACAAACACAGAGTACCAATTTGTTCTTTCCATGACACATTCCACCATTAAATATCAAGTTAAGATTTTAGCCATAACTTACAGGGAAGTTGATACTACACAATCAAAAGATTGTAATCTTATAGTAATTCTACGTGCAGGGATGTGGAATACTGCTTAATATTTAAATAAGCTCTCAACCTTATAGAACATTGGGGATATTCTATTAGACCTCAAGTACAACACCATAATCAAGCATTGGAAACTTGTGATATTTCATTCCCTTCCATTGGTGGCAGAATCCCAGCCAGGGACTTTATGGAAGGTACTAAGAGGCATTCCCTAAACCACGAAGTGTCTTCCACACAAAAGAGAGCACATCAAAGGTGATCTTTGCCATGTGACAGATGCCAGAGTAGTTCAAGAGCCAATAACAAAATTTATACACTGTATTGTAGCCCTTACAAAAGCATTTGACACCACCAAGAGACCTGGGCTTGTTCAACATATCTATGCTGCTATGCCTGAGGATGCAATAATGGGCCAGAAGTCGATGTCACAATACACCTGACCCACCAGGAATCCTGAAACTCAACAAGCTAAACACATCATCAAATGCCACTGAATAATTAGTTCAGCAACTGCTTTAAGCTGATAAATGGGCCCCAGAGACATATGCATTAAAAGACCGGAGATGATTATTAATCATTTCTTCAAGTAAACATAGTGGTTCAGGCCCTGAATATGGAAAACCACAAACACACTGCCAGACTTTCCAACACAGTAATGCATAATTTAATGATGTCACCAAGTTCTTCTATTAAGAGAATACATTATCTAATGATACATGAATAGACTAATAGTGTCAAAGCAGGAGAAACTGGCCTTAGTGGGTAGAACATGGGACTAAAAATCAGGATTATGTTCTAATCCTAGCACTTCCACTGGTGACCTCGAATAATTGGGCCTCTGTTTCCTCATATGTAAACTAGGAAAACATATTGTGATCCCCATCTGGAATAGAGGTAGTTTTTGTTCTGATAACCTTGAACATTCTCCAACGTTTGTCTCATGGAAAGTGCTAAATAAATGCCATAATATAATCCCAGCTCTGCCTCCTGCACATTGTGTGACCTTGGGCATGTCACTCAAATTCTCTGGACCCCAGTTTTCTCAACTGTAAAATGGGGATTCAATGCTTGTTCACCCTCATGCTTAGATTGTGAGACCCATGTGTGCAGGAACTGTCTGACCTGATTAATCTGTATCTACCCCAATGCTTGGAACAGTGTTTGGTGCACAGTAAGCACCAAATGCCACAATTATTATATTATCAGTATTATTGTCATTACTACTAACAATAATATTACTAATAAAAATCTAGAATGGCAGCCAATGTCCATTGGGAGACTGAAAGTAAGACTGGATGATAAATGGCATGTCATACTTCATTCCAAATTAAATGTCTGTAGAGGGCTAATAGGGTTCAAATTTTCATGATACAGAGGTGCCTATATCTACTACTATATATGAATCATAATGAAATTATTAATTTATCAGTATTTATTTAGAGCTATGGACATTGCTCTATATTAAGTGAAATCATAATAAGAGCAAAAGGCAAACCCTGGCTTAAACGCCTCACACCCCACCTCGCCGCCCTCTCCTCTCTACCCAGTCTTGATGATCAGATTACTGCTCTCAACTCTACCCTTTCTACTCAGCTAGACTCGCTCGCTCCCCTTTCCCTTCGCCGCTCTCGCACCACTAACCCACAGCCCTGGATCACTGCCACTGTCCGCCTCCTTCGCTCTTATGCTCGAGCTGCCGAACGCTGCTGGCGAAAGTCTAAACAGCATGCCAACCTCGTTCACTTCAAGTTTATCCTTTCCTGCCTTAACTCAGCCCTCTCTTCTGCCAGACAAAACTATTTCTCCTCCCTTATTGACACCCATGCCCATCACCCCCGCCAGCTCTTCAGTACATTCAACTCCCTTCTCAGGCCCCCGGTTCCTCCCCCTCCTCCTTCCCTCACCCCCAACGATCTGGCCTCCTACTTCATTAACAAAATTAAATCCATCAGGTCCGACCTCCCCACAGTCTCTTCCCCCCTTTCTCCAACCCCCCGGCTCTCAACATTCTCTGCTACTCTCCCATCCTTCCCAGTGGTATCCTCAGAGGAACTCTCCTCCCTCCTCTCAAGTGCTACTCCGGCCACCTGTGCTTCTGACCCCATTCCCTCTCATCTTATGAAATCTCTCGCTCCATCCCTTCTCCCCTCCTTAACTTCCATCTTCAACCGCTCACTCTCCACTGGTTCCTTCCCCTCTGCCTTCAAACATGCCCATGTCTCTCCCATCCTAAAAAAACCCTCTCTTGACCCCACCTCACCTTCTAGTTATCGTCCCATATCCCTCCTACCATTCCTTTCCAAACTCCTTGAACGAGTTGTCTACACGCGCTGCCTAGAATTCCTCAACAACAACTCTCTCCTCGACCCCCTCCAGTCTGGCTTCCGTCCCCTTCATTCCACGGAAACTGCGCTCTCAAAGGTCACCAATGACCTCCTGCTTGCCAAATCCAACGGCTCATACTCTGTCCTAATCCTCCTCGACCTCTCAGCTGCCTTTGACACTGTGGACCACCCCCTTCTCCTCAACACGTTATCTGACCTTGGCTTCACAGACTCCGTCCTCTCCTGGTTCTCCTCTTATCTCTCCGGTCGTTCTTTCTCAGTCTCTTTTGCAGGCTCCTCCTCCCCCTCCCATCCTCTTACTGTGGGAGTTCCCCAAGGTTCAGTGCTTGGTCCCCTTCTGTTCTCAATCTACACTCACTCCCTTGGTGACCTCATTCGCTCCCACGGCTTCAACTATCACCTCTACGCTGATGACACCCAGATCTACATCTCTGCCCCTGCTCTCTCCCCCTCCCTCTAGGCTCGCATCTCCTCCTGCCTTCAGGACATCTCCATCTGGATGTCCGCCCGCCACCTAAAGCTCAACATGTCGAAGACTGAGCTCCTTGTCTTCCCTCCCAAACCTTGTCCTCTCCCTGACTTTCCCATCTCTGTTGACGGCACTACCATCCTTCCCGTCTCACAAGCCCGCAACCTTGGTGTCATCCTCGACTCCGCTCTCTCATTCACCCCTCACATCCAAGCCGTCACCAAAACCTGCCGGTCTCAGCTCCGCAACATTGCCAAGATCCGCCCTTTCCTCTCCATCCAAACCGCTACCCTGCTAATTCAAGCTCTCATCCTACCCCGTCTGGACTACTGCACTAGCCTTCTCTCTGATCTCCCATCCTCGTGTCTCTCTCCACTTCAATCCATACTTCATGCTGCTGCCCGGATTATCTTTGTCCAGAAACGCTCTGGACATATCACTCCCCTCCTCAAAAACCTCCAATGGCTACCGATCAATCTGCGCATCAGGCAGAAACTCCTCACCCTGGGCTTCAAGGCTCTCCATCACCTCGCCCCCTCCTACCTCACCTCCCTTCTCTCCTTCTACTGCCCAGCCCGCACCCTCCGCTCCTCCACCACTAATCTCCTCACTGTACCTCGCTCTCGCCTGTCCCGCCATCGACCCCCGGCCCACGTCATCCCCCGGGCCTGGAATGCCCTCCCTCTGCCCATCCGCCAAGCTAGCTCTCTTCCTCCCTTCAAGGCCCTGCTGAGAGCTCACCTCCTCCAGGAGGCCTTCCCAGACTGAGCCCCTTCTTTCCTCTCCCCCTCGTCCCCCTCTCCATCCCCCCGCCTTACCGCCTTCCCCTCCCCACAGCACCTGTATATATGTATATATGGTTGTACATATTTATTACTCTGTTTATTTATTTATTTATTTATTTTACTTGTACATTTCTATCCTACTTATTTTATTTTGTTGGTATGTTTGGTTCTGTTCTCTGTCTCCCCCTTTTAGACTGTGAGCCCACTATCGGGTAGGGACTGTCTCTATGTGATGCCAATTTGTACTTCCCAAGCGCTTAGTACAGTGCTCTGCACATAGTAAGCGCTCAATAAATACGATTGATTGATTGATTGAGGTTACAGGCACCACACATTTTATAAAAATTGAAGTGGCAAGAGATGATATGAATGGAACTGGGATAATGATAATAATTGTGGTAGTGGTTAAATGCTTACTATGTGTCAAACACTGTGGTGGGTACAAAAATACAATCTGATCAGACTCAGGCCCCATGCTACACAGGGATCACAGACTAAGAGGGGTGGAAAACAGGAATTACCCCATTTTAGAGATGAGGCAACCAAGGCACAAAGAAGTTGAGTGGTGTGGCTAGGATTAGAATTTAGGCCTCATAACTCCAAACTCTTTCCCTGGGCACTATTGCTTACCTGGAGTAAATGACTGGCAGATACTATAAGTGATGAAGGCATGTGGTACTTTGGAATGGCTTCATCAGGGAAGATGTAATTAGTCACAGAATGGACTGTGTCCTGCAGGAGGTGACTTTTCAAGACAACATTATGATCGGGAGACATTTGATTTGATAGTTTTTGGGCGGGGTGGGGAGCTTCAGATAGAAGGAAAGATTTGAGTTATGTGTCAAAGACTAGAGATTAGAAAGGAAATTATGGTAAGAAGGGAAAACAGGAATCACTAATGGCAGTTGGTTCTTCAATAATTTAGGCAATTTACATAGCAACACTGATTCCCTGGTTGAGACATGGTAATTGAGTATGAGACAAGAAACCCAAGAAGCTACTGAATGGTAATCAGTAATTAGCATACAGCAGGAGGGAAGACAGAACAATAGCCAAAGACACAATGAAACATAGATGAAAATAATGTGCTACAACAGTAGATCGTGAGGAAATAGCAGCATATGGACCAGCCTGATGAATGACAATTAGCAGAGAGCTTATGCTCCCTATGGAAGAGGTTTTAGGAAAAAAGAGGATGCCAAGGGACAGATACAAACACAATGACAGGTTTTGCAAGTGGCAAAGAAGTCAGTATAACAAGGAACAGTAGAATGGAACACAAATCAGCCTCTTCAGTCGTATGCACATGCAAGGTTCACCACCAGCAGAGTTATTTCTGAATATGAAGTTCAGTCAGTAATATAAGTATTTGTTGACATGCATATGCACAAATTTGCATATGGCAAATAAACATCTAGGACAGGGGCACAATTTTTAAAACCTAAACTGAGCAAAATGTGTCAGAGTGAAAGCTTATATGTTTATAAAAACATATATTTTAACTTCTTTTATGTACATGGAAAAAGATTAAAAATGCACTTTGTATCATTGAAGAAAAGCCTTTTCTGATACCACTAAGTGAACATGGACAGTGTTCATAAATGATGCTTGGAATAATGGAAATATCCACATCATTTACTCTAACCTCCAATTTCCTAAACTAATAGTGCCAGGAAAGTGCCTAAGGGAATAGACAGACATTGGACCTCATCCTGAAGGCTAAAGGAGGACAGTCCTGTCAAAATGCTAGTGGTACCATATCAATGGAAAGCACTCTGCTCCCAGCTCAACTTAGGGGATCTTTAACAGAGTGCTCCATCTGAACTGAACTGTCATAACTGTATATAGATGAAGGAGTAGTTCCTAAAATAGCTGGTAACTAGATTAAAAGACTTTCTAGTTCAAAATCTGCATCTTGAATTGAGAGAGAAGAAAAAAAGTATTGTTAAAGCTCAGGACCATTTCTAGCTCTTGCAGAGCTAAAAATGAAAATAATTTGCACCCTCTGCGCCATTAACAAACTTTGTTTCCTAGAACCCCCATCCAGCCTGGAAGGAGAAACAGCATTGTTAACCTGGAGAGAGAGATAGGCCTGAGATAGCAGAGACATTATGGGTGGGTTGGAAAAGGAGGAAAAGCCTGGACTGTAAGAGAAGATGTGAGAGGCATCAGTAAGTTCTGGGATAGCACAGGACAGGATAGAGACAGAAGCTATACAGGCTGGAATCACACACTCTGTTCTAGGAAAGGTGAACCTTGGTTTGAAAGCAATACTGGACATCCTAGTGGCTGGCGGATGGAACTCAGATTGGGCACTCAGGCCGTTTATGGCAATATCAGATGTAGTCACTGCAGAATGGCCAACTTTCAGTCAGCTTAAGCACTAACCTAGCTAGTTGAGGATTCCTAAATCAGGATTCAGGCAACCCTGCCCTACTTTTAAAGATAGCATCACTGGGTTATGATGAATAGAGACACTATGTTCTTCACAGAGACAGGCAGTTTGACTACAAAATGTCCCTTACTCTTTTATGATTTCATGGTTTCAAAGACCTTAATATGCTATGGAGATGGAAGAGGTTCCCAGCAGGTTAGAAGTGTGCTTTGAGTATTATTTTGTTAATTTGTTTTGTTTTGTTCTCTGTCTCCCCCTTCTAGACTGTGAGACCACTGTTGGGTAGGGACTGTCTCTATATGTTGCCAACTTGTACTTCCCAAGCGCTTAGTACAGTGCTCTGCACACAGTAAGCGCTCAATAAATACAAATGATTGATTGATTGAGTCCATCATGCAGATCTCTTCACTGACTCTTCAAGTATGGCAGCACATTTGTTCTGACAACTTGACACCTGTCCACATGTTTTGTTTTGTTGTCTATCTCCCCCTTCTAGACTGTGAGCCCGTTGTTGGGTAGGGACCATCTATATATGTTGCCAACTTGTACTTCCCAAGCACTTAGTACAGTGCTCTGCACACAGTAAGCACTCACTAAATACTATTGAATGAATGAATGAATGAATCAGAGGCAGGTGACTGTTTTAAAATTCACACATTAGAAGGCATGCAAATGATTATCACCAAGACTCTTAGCCCCACGTAGAGTAAGAATTCTGTCCAATCTGCATATATTTACTGTATCTAGCCCAAAGCTTAGTACAGTGCTTGACTGTTAACAAATACCACAATTACATCACCAAAATGGCACATGTGGCATTATAGGATTATGTCACATGCTCAGCTTTACACATGTTGTGTCACATGCATACATCTCAGCATCTAGTATTTCAGAGTGCCATCAGTGTCCACACTAAATTATATTATCTTATATTGCACAGATAGACAAAAAAATGGAAAGGGACAAAATGTATTTTGACAGATTTCAGGGCAGAGCAGAGTTTGGTAATATCAAACTCTACTAAATTGGAGAACTTGAGGGCTGTTGTAATGTCTAACTTACTATATGACTATGAAAGAGAATAACAATTTCTGAAGGAATTTCAACTGCATCACCACAAACCAGACTGTACAACAAATGGCAGCATAAGGTTATCAACAATGAGGTTTTGGAATGCAATTAACTCTTTGGCACAGGAACATGGTTCAATACAATATGGGTCCACTGGATGGCATGTGTGAAGAGAATAGTTATCAAGGTTCCCAACCTGCTGATATCTGGTGAAATGAAAGGAACACACATTGGCCAGGAGAACAGAATAATAAAGACTAGATGAAGCAGGATTGCCAGTACTGTGACAGCTGTGGGTTGGGAGACCAGTGCAGCCGACAGGCCACCCTGATATGCAACAATTGAGAGAGGTATTGTTCTCCTTGAACTAAGGTTTTGCAAAGATCAGGATACAGAGGAAGGTTTAATGAAAAATATAAAATATGAAATCTAATCAAGGCAGCAGAAATTAATCTAGGAATGTCTTCAGACAATTGTTTTATTCAAGTTTGCACCCCTTTGCAAAATATAGAAGATGGAGAAAATAGTCCAGGTGAAATTGAAATTCATTGTGACACACAAAATTTCTCTTTTTTCTCTTTGTCTTTCCATATGAACTTTTAGCTTTAAGAGATCTACTTCCTTGTTGATGGTAGTGGGCCAGGCAGGCCTATTCTCTGGAAATGATTCCAGGTTTTTAGCTGAGATATACCAATGCCCAAGGCTTTGTTTTATATCGTGTCTTTAAAACAGTTCATCTGCCCTCCTTCCTTTCCATTTTCTAGTCAAGAAATTGATGTCGTGTCAACAACATGCCAAAGGGATTTTTTTGGTGAGCTCTCTTTTCTATGTGTGTGTGTTAATTCAAAAAATGGGCTAATTTTTGCTGTGTAGGTATTTGAAGTTATTCAATGCTACCCCACTAAATATATCAGCTTCCTACTAAATATATCATAGATGTTATACAGTTATGTACTACTGACAAAACATAACATGCAGAATAAAGGGTTTTTTAAAATTTCTTTACATTTGAAAATCTGCTATGTACACTGTTGGAAGATAATTAGGACCAGATGACAGTTTGGAGATGTTTCAACAACTCTGAAATTCCTATCAGTGTTAATATTTGGCATATATCTTGCAAGCTGCTTAATGGAACAAAGTATGTTTCAGAAATACAACTACGCATATAAAGGCTATTTCCTTCACCATTTACCATTCATAAACACCTTACAAACATTATGTTCTAAAATAAAATCTATATTTCACGGTACTATCACTATCATTTCTTTGGAGTAAAACACTCAATGGAAATTTTAGGAGCTCAACGAATTCTTCCTTCTCATGGAATTACTGCCTGACAAGTGATTAAATCAGGATTTTCTTTTGAAGTTTTGATTGTTGATACCCATCCTGATAATGTCTGGAATTCTGTACTTCTTTGTCCATGCCAAATTTGCCTTCATAATTCTGTTCTGACAGAATAAACATATCCAGATTAGAGTGGCCATCAGAAATATTGGTGTAGAACTAAAGACTGTACTAAGATCCAAACATCTCTGCCTATGGATTGCAGGACTAGTTGATCCAGAAACAGTCATTTATCTCATCATAAACGCTTTTTCTCACTGATGAATTTTTCAACCAGATTACATGGGCATACCTGAAATATCCAAATAATACTACCAACTCTAGCTGGTAGTAGCAGTTGGTAGTAGTCTGCTGTATTAAGTGCAGCGGCAGAATACACAGGTGAGAATCAGACATGGTCCCTGTCCTTCATGCGGGCCACCTTAGGCCCCACTCTAGTGTCTCCAGTATCCCACTCCCAGGTTCACCAAAAGAGGTAGTGACCAGAGTTCCACATGGGGCATTTTGAGCTTCAACGTATTAATCAGGCAAAATTCTTCAAGGTGATTTGATAAATGAGTGGCTTATATCAGCTCCTGATCAGTTGTCTTCCTAATCAATCAATCAATTAATCTGTTGAGTGCTTAATGTGTTCAGAGGACCCTACTAAGCTATTGGTAGACCAAAGGACAACAGAGTTGATAGACATGTTCCCTGCCTACAAGGAATGTACAGTCTAGAGAGGAAAACAGATGTTAAAATAAGTTACAGCTCTGCATGTAAGTGCTGTGGGGTTGAGGGCTTAGAATATCAAGCACATTTATAGTGTAGAAATCCAAGTGCAAGTGTGATGCAGAATGGAGAGGGTGTAGGAGAAAATGTGGGTCTAGTCAGGGAAGGTCTCTTGGAGGAGATGTGATTTTAATAAGGCTTGGAAGGCAGGAAGAGTAATGGTCTGTTGCATGTGAAGGTGGAGGGAGTCCCAGGCCCGAAGGAGGATGTAGGCAAGGGTTTGTCAGCAAGAGATCAAAGAAACAGTTTCGTGAGGGTAAAAACGAAACATGATAAATAAAGTAGAGACCACAAACATCATTTGATCTTTTCTTCAGTATGTTTGTTAGGGTGAGAACACTCCAGAAACATGATAAATAAAATAGAGACCACAAACATCATTTGATCTTTTCTTCAGTATGTTTGTTAGGGTGAGAACACTCCAGAAACATGACATTTTCTTCACAGCTGAAATATTTAAGCTTCCTGGGCTTACTCCTGTTTGGCTCTCCCTGTTTTGGCTTACAGACTGAGAGTCCGGGCAACAAAACACAGAACTCCCGGGGGGGAAGAACAATGCAGAAGACAATGCCCGGCACTCACCATAGCACCAAGAATAATGTGAAACTGAGGATGAGGTGGGCAGGTGCTGGGCACCCCCCAAGCATTACCGTGGGAACATTGTCATGGGAATGCCGTCTTAGTGCATCACCACAGGAAAGTCTCCATTGAAAGGCCCCAGCACAGGAAATTGAAAGTGGTCATAGCCAAGGTAAATCTTGGCTCTTCAAAGCCATTCCAAAAATGTAATGCAAAATACTCCAGACAACATTTTTACAACCACTTACCTATGTTCACATATTTCCCCAGTGCAAACCACTATGAACTAAAGCCTCATGTGTTACAGCTTAGAAAATCGGAAAGAAACAGCTACACAAACCATCATAGTTTAAATTATAAAGACACCCAATGTTGCAACCAAGGAATACTATCAGGGAAGAATGAGGTTGGATCTTCCATGAAGCTCCAGTGGAAGGAACATAGACCAACCTTGTTGAGTGCACAGATCAGGGGCAACTCCACTGTGAATTGAGGGTGGGATGGGTGGAAGAAGGGTGTGCAGGAAAGAGATTATAAAAATACTTTGTTTATGCTCTGTTCCCATTTTCAGCTGTCTTGTTCATGACTAGATCTTTCATACCCTTCCCAGGTCCCTTGACAGGGTAGTGTGGGTGGAGTCCCTGGCACTCAGGGAATGGACAATCCTTCTGGGACAAGTGTGCAGTTGCTCTTGAGCTGACCCAGGAGTGGTCCAGGATGCAATATATATCTGGAAAGGTCTGTGTGGATAAAAAGGGCAGAAAGTTCCCTCTAGCAAGGGCAGGGGGAACAGAGTCTCTAACTTTCACCAGGTATGTGAGTAGGGGAAGTCTGGCATGACATCAGATTACATCATATGACTGGCAGATGTCATGCATAGGGAAAGCTGTGACAAGTTGGGTCATAGTTTAAAACTATGATGATGATGATGGTATTTGTTAAGCGCTTACTATGTGCAAAGCAATGTTCTAAGCACTGGGGGGGATACAAGGTGATCAAGGTGTCCCACGTGGGGCTCACAGTCTTCATCCCCATTTTACAGATAGGGGAACTGAGGCTCTGAGAATTTAAGTGACTTGCCCAAGGTCACACAGCAGACATGTGGCGGAGTCGGGATTCGAACCTATGACCTCTGACTCCAAAGTCCGTGCTCTTGTCACTGAGCCACGCTGCTTCTCCTATGGGTATCTATGGGTAACTATGGTATCCCCCCCAGCACTTGTATCACCCCCACCACTTGGAACAGTGCTTTCCACATAGTAAGCGCTTAACAAATGCCATCATTAATACCTTCTACTTATGATAGCTATATGTTAGGATGCCTGGACGTATTCGTAATCCAAATGCCTCTAATTCAAATCACATCCCTCGTTGCAAAACCATTACAAGCTCTTGCGATATCCTTTTCAGAGAATGGAGAAAGCAGGAGAGTAATCTAACTTAGCTCTTAAGATAGAGTGAAAGCAGGATGCTTAGTTCAGTGACAATTTAAGGTTACAGCAACTAGACTAGAGACTACATCACAGGATGTCATAACCATCAATTAGCAGTATTGCTGAATAGTGACAAGGCCCTCAATGCTTAGAATAAGCAAAGACAGAAATTTTGAAAGACAACTTTTTGTCAACTCATATTCAAAATGGATAAATTATTTGCAGAATTACTGACAAGTTTAATATTTTTAAAAATATATTGTGTTAGTTTTAGTTAAAATTTAGTGTTGAAATAAATTATGACCACAGTCAACAAAGATAAATGGCTCCATTTTCCAATGAATGCTTCACATAGAAGCTTACAGATACTGAAGTTCCCTCTTTAACTGACCCATTTTTGTTAAGATATTGTTTAGAAAGCCAGTCTGGACTTTCTTTTTTTAATCCTAATGTAAAGAGACTTTTCATTCAACTGCTCAGGCATGAAGAAATACCCGCTCATGTCAAAACACAAAAATGTGTATAGAAAAAAATCAATAAAGGCACTGGCTGTGCTTTAAGGGTTTATGATACATTTTTTTTTCTTCAGTGGGCATTTAAGTTGAAATTGTGGTTATGTACTTTTAACCTTGAGGCTGTCATCAAGATGTTGGCTAGTTAAGTGTAGAGTCTGCAGAATCTTTCTCTGTCTTCTCATCTGAGTGACTGACTGACTTACATTCCCTTTTGTCTTGAACAAAGGGATTATGTTCTGGGTGAATAACCCAGAGAATTCTGTAAATTTAAGTGGAGTAATACCCTTAGAACAGCCTCTACCTTGCTAAATCTGAACAACCAAATACATGTAAGAGGGTGGCATCTCAGCTTGTAATTTTGAGGCCTCACAAATGAAGAATTTGAATTAAATAAAAAAAGCATTTTGAGCTGTCTGCTATTGCCTTTCTGTAGAGATGGCACATTGGCTTACTTTTTAAAAATGAAGTGGAAATAGCCTAGCCCAGTGGAAAGAACAGAAAGAGCCCAGCCCCGAGAGTCAAAGAATCTGAGTTCAATCCCTGCTCCACCACATACCTGCTATGTGATCTTACCTAACTCACTTAACTTCTCTGTGTCTCAGATCCCTCATCTAAAAAATGGGATTCAATAGCTCTTTTCCCTCCTACTTAGATTGTGAACCCCATCTGGTACCTGATTATCATATATCTACCCCAAGTCTTGGCAGAAAGCAACCGTTTAACAAATACTATAATTATCATCATTACTGTTGTTATTAATAATAATGGATTGTATCTGAACATTAATACAGTTTTCAGCCTATTTCTGTGAAATTCTTAATGGAATGCAGCTTCACGTTCCTGCAAAGATTTGTTCAGTTCATTTCTAAGGAAATACACATTTCATGAATTGCGTTTTGTGTCAACAAGCCTAGGTTGATTGAATTACTGGCTTGACTAATTTGTTTGGCATTAATCATCTATGTGTGAAAGTATAAGATTCTGGAGATCTCACTTTCATAAAGTGACAGAAATGGTTCAAAGTCTTTATATTTTAGATTAAACCACATAACCAAGTAACATTTGCAGATATTGCTGAGAAAATAAGTCATTAACCCTGTTTAATGAAGCTAATTTGGAGACATTTCAGTACAAAATTGGTTCTTCAAAATGAGATAGCAGCTCTTGAGAAATAGTTGTAATGAATAATTGTGAGCTCCGACTAGCTGAAAGCACCATCACTTACTAGTTCTGGTATTACTGACTAACCAAAGCTCAGACTGACTTCTCTACATGGGACCTGTCAAGTATGTATGAGACTGAACTATTGTACACTGTAGAATTCATACTTCTTACTGGAATTACATTACAAATTCATATCCCTGATATTTTATTAAAATACTTTGATGATGGTTTTCTTAAAATTCAGCTCATATATTTTAGCCATACTTATTCAAAATGCTTTTAATAAGTATCAAAAGAGTGGTTCCAAAACAGCACTAATAATTGATATGGGCTATTTTGGATGGACCTATATATTTCCAAAATATAAAAGTCCAATTCCTCCTTTTTTTTTTTTTTTTTACTTTGTGGGATTGAAATGTAGCATCCACATTTTGGTTTGTTGGCATGGGCTTTGAATTTTGTTGAATGTAGCCCTATCATTCACACTTCTTGTAACCTTTGTAACCTTAGCATTTTACATACAAATCTGCATTACTTTGTAAGTTTTTTCCTCTAAGCAGTCTCCACACTTTTAGCTAAATATATGCCATTCCTCTTTATGTCTCTGAGGAAGAATGAATCACATTTACTGCTTGCAGGTATCAAAATACAATTTTATCAAGCAAGCTGATAAGCTCCACATTTTCTTGTCCTTACACTCGGAGGCATATTACTCTTACATTTTGCTCAGTTGTATTGTGTCATATTATACATGACTCCTAAATGTGTTCGACTGTCAGTTTAAAATCACTCACAGTCTTTCCTAAAAGACTATCCAGAGCAGAATGCTTTGAGAGTTTATTTGCAGCTGATGAAATCTAAACTACATGAACAGAAAAACAATGCTAAACAATGTTGAACACCTGCCTGTCCAACAGGCACCTTCATTACTACTGTCCAGAAAAAGAAATGAACAAGATGAAAATATAGCTTGTTCTACCCTGTTCAACATAAACTGGTAATAAAACAGGACGTTTCTGTTAAAAAGGGATTTTATAGTAAACACATTTAAAATCTTCAGTGCAAGCAAAACATTTTATAAAGGAAGCAATAAAGACGTGTCTACCAAGTGCTTTTACTGGGTCATTTTTTTATTAGACTTTTGAGCACTGAAATTTTGGAGATTCACACTGACATGGTGAGCACTAAAAGGTTTAATCAAATCAATTGCAACTTTTTGAAAATTTGCCCTTTAAAAATGTGTAATAGGAACAGATAGTTGAGACTTGAAAGATTTGAGTCTGAAAAGTACATATATATATCTTTTTCACACTTCTGTTATGCCTCTTCCTTTCCTGCTACTTTTCATTTTGCAAACACTTCTTGTGACCTATTTAAACTATTCTGAAATTTTATTTGGTAGAGAAACCCTTCCTGCGTCTTCTTCTCACTTTCAATTACATAGGTTACAATAATGATTTTTTATTGCGCTCAAGAAACCACGGTGAGAAACAGCATGGCCTAATGGATTATAGCCTGGGCTCGGGAGTCAGAAAGACTGGGTTCTAACTGGTCACTTGTACTCTGTGAACTTGGACAACTCATTTAAATTCTCTGTGTCTCTGTTACCTCAACTGCAAAAATATTCATTAATTCATTCATTCATATTTATTGAGTGCTTACTGTGTGCAGAGCACTGTACTAAGCGCTTGGGGAGTACAAGTTGGCAATATATAGAGACGGTCCTTACCCAACAGTGGGCTCACAGTCTAGAAGGGGGAGACAGACAACAAAATAAAACATATTAACAAAATAAAATAGAATAAATATGTACAAGTAAAATAGAGTAATAAATGCGTACAAACATATATACATATAAACAGGTGCTCTGGGGAGGGGCAGGAGGTAATGTGGGGGGGGATGGGAAGGGGGAGGATGGAGAGAGGAAGGAGAGGGCTTA
Organism: Tachyglossus aculeatus; assembly: GCF_015852505.1. Classification (NCBI taxonomy): domain Eukaryota; kingdom Metazoa; phylum Chordata; class Mammalia; order Monotremata; family Tachyglossidae; genus Tachyglossus; species Tachyglossus aculeatus. Next base: position 119,733,425 of record NC_052067.1, read on the forward strand.
GTCTGGGAAGGCCTCCTGGAGGAGGTGAGCTTTCAGTAGGGCTTTGAAGGGAGGAAGAGAGCTAGCTTGGCAGATGTGCAGAGGGAGGGCATTCCAGGCCAGGGGTCAACGGTGGGACAGGCGAGAACGAGGCACAGTGAGGAGATTAGCGGCAGAGGAGTGGAGGGTGCAGGCTGGGCTGTAGAAGGAGAGAAGGGAGGTGAGGTAGGAGGGGGCGAGGTGATGGAGAGCCTTGAAGCCGAGGATGAGAAGGTTTGCCTGATGCATAGGTTGATTGGTAGCCACTGAAGATTTTTGAGGAGGGGAGTAAATAGGGAATAAGACTGTGAGCTCCATGTGGGACATGGACTGTGTCCAACCTGAGTACCTTGTCTCTATCCCAGCACTTAGTCTGGCACACAGTAAACCCTTAACAAATACTATAAAAGAAAATAATAAAACAAGGTAATGTCTTTTCAGCTCCATGAAATATTGGCACATTTTGTACCACTCCTCAAATCCTCTATCCCCTTGCCCCTATTAACCAGGCCACATACTTAGAAAATTGCAACTATCAGGCATGGGGAAGCTCCCTAAAATCTCCCCTAATCCTCTCCAGCCCCTCCTTCCCTCTATCCCTTCCTCCACCTAACCATTTTTCTCAGCAATATCTCAAGAAGAGATCTCCTGCAAAATCCACCCCTTCCACCTGGGCCTCCAACCACATCCCTTCAACCTTATCAAAAAGCACAGGCCCCCTCCATGCCTGTTATCCATGACTGCCATTTTCAACTGTTGGCTCTTCTGGCTTCTTTGCCACTGCTTTCAAATATGCCCATGTCTCCCCTATCCAAAAAGAAAAAACCCTTTCCTTGACCCCACGGCTCTCTTCAGCTATAGCCCCATCTCCTTTTTACCATTCCTCTCCGAACACCTTAAGCTAGTTGTCTATGCCCACTGTCTCCAATTCCTCTCCCCCAGTTTTCTCCTTGACCCCCTCCAATCTGACTTCTGCTCCCTTCACACCACAGAAACTAACATCTCAAAGGTCAAAGTTCGACCTCTTAGCTGCCTTTGACACCATAGATCACCCCCTTCTTCTGTAAACATTATCCAAATTTGGCTTCACTAACACTGCCCTCTTTCTCTTCCTTTCTTTCTCAATGGTCATTCTTAGTCTCTTTTCATGGGCTTCTCTAACTCCCACCCCCGAGCTGTAGGATTCACTCAAAGCTCAGTTCTGGGTCCCCTTCTATTCTCCATTTATGCCCACTCCCTTGGAGAACTCATTCACTCCCCTGGCTCCAACTACCACCATGGTAGCTAAGCGCTTACTATGGGCCAAGCACTATTCTAAGCACGGGGATAGATATAACGTAATCAGATTAGACACCGTCCCTGTCCCACATGGGACTCAGAATCTTAATCCACATTTTATAGATGAGAACTGAATTCCAAATCTACATCTCCAGACTTTCCCTCACCTTCCCTGTGTCTTGCATTTCCTCATGACTTCAAGTTACCTCTACTTGAATGTCCACTGATGCCTCAAATTTAACATATGCAAAACAGAACTCCTTATTTTCCCAAACAAACCCTGTTCTCACCCTGATTTTCCTTCACTAAAGACAGCACCACCATGCTTCATGTCTCACAAGCACAAAACTTTGGCATTGTCGTCCTTGACTCTTCTCCCTCCTTCGGACCACATATTCAAGCTATTACTAAATCCTGTTGGTTCAGCCTTCACAAAATTGTTAAAATCCTCCTTTTCCTCTCCATCCAAGCTGCTATCAAATCACCTTGCCCCCTTCTACTTTACTTCACTGTTCTTCTATCAAATCACAGTCTGAACACTAAGTTTCACTAATGTCATTCTACTCACTTTACCCCATTCTTGTCTATCTCACCGCTGACCTGTTGTCCCCGTTCTGCCTCTGACCTAGAATGCTCTCACTCTTCATATCCAACAATTACTCTCTCCATTGTCAAAGCCTTATTGAAGGCACATCGTCTTCAAGAGACCTTTCCTAAGCTCTTATTTCCTCTTTTCCCACTCCCTTTTGCATTGCTCTAATTTGCTTCCTTTATTCACCTCTCCCTCAGCCCCGCAGTACTTATGAACACATCCATTATTTATTTATATCAATGTCTGTCCCCCATGAGAGACTGTAAGCTCATTATGGGCAGGGAATGTCTACCACCTCTGTTACATTTTATTCTCCCAAGTGCTTAGTACAGTGCTCAGCACACTGTCAGTGCTCGATAAATATGATTGATTGATATTTATAGTGGCTACTTATTGACTGTCTTCATAGTTTAAATTACTAGGGCACTTGATTTTGCAAACAAGGGGTGAGGCCAGGGAAGAGGGACCCAGGACTTTCCATGAAGCTCCATAGGAGGAGGGGACTTAGACCAACCATGGTCATGCGGTTCTGTGCAGGGCTCTGTGTGGGAGGAGTGGACTGTCTTCCAGACAGGTGGATGCTGTTTCCTCAGAAACTCAAGTGGCTCTGTTCTGGCTTTCCCTCCACATCCCCAGACTGGGTAGCCTCTGCCCATCCCAGTGGAGTTGCACCCATACTTCTGTTGTGGCTGCATCAGGCTGGCATCAGAGTGCATTATATGACTGATAGCGTGAGATGATGTAATATTAGGATATTTCAACCCTTTTACTAGGAATTGGTACACTGATAAGATGTGCAGACAAATTCATCGTGCTACCAAAATGCCGTTTATGCAAACAGCATCTGAGTTATGCACCTTCATTTTCTACGATATGACATTTAAATATTGAGATAAACCCTAGTAACGGCCAGAAAATCATTGTCATAAACATATAATAATTTAGTGAATAATCCATAGAGTTTGTGAAAATAAGTGGAAGGATGTTATAGCTAACATGATGTTTTTCCCCTCTGCTGATTAAAGGTTTAAATGATGTTTTGGAAGGAGATTATTTCAATAATAGACAGTCTTAGGCAAAATACAAACCTTACCCACTCAAAAAATGCACTTAGTGCTACCAAAGTGGGTTGAATTTTCACAGAAAAAGAAATTTTTTCATTGAGCTTTTGGAATCTGCTATTTTCTGAGAAACTATTCTTGGGTTAAAGGTATCTAGAGATACCTTTCTCATTAATCATTCCTTGAGGATATGCAGATTCATGAATATGTTCTTGAGTGATATTTGATAAGCCAGAAGAATGCATCACAATCTTTTGGGGCTCCTGAACAAAGTAGGATGCCAATAGGAAGCTTTCTTGGAAAACCTCAACCTGATATTCACTCCAAAACAGTCACATCAGTGAGCTTTGAAAACTTAAGAACTTTAGGAAGCTATTCTCTCAGAATCAAATACTGGAAGGTGTGGCCCAAAAGGACCTGGGACTTTATCATGATCTTCCCTACCTCCTCCATCACACTCACTGATTACCATATTCATGTCCTGTAACTCTTCTCACTGCTCTAAACCAACACTCTTCCACCACATCCTAACATGTCACTTCTCGCCCATCCACCCCATTCCAAATGTCATGCATCACACACAAGGATATTATGGCGATATTAACACAGGCTGTGGAACTACTTTTCCATTGAGGACAAACTCCCATACTCATCCTTAACCTGTTCCCACTCTGGTCACTTCATAACACTGAAGACATGGTTCACTCTAGATGAAATTGTTTCTCTTGCTTCTCTATTCAGAGGATACCTCATCTTCTTCCATGCCTCAAGACTCATGGGGTGTCAGACAGTTTCTTGTCTCTCAATGCTGCTTTGGCACTATCCCACCTCTGAATCTCTCAGCTTCTGTTTCTTTTAAGCCTGTCATTCATCTCTATTTATTACAAACACAGTTAGTAGGTGCAGTCACTCACTTGAAGTCCTGGATCCACCTCTACTCTTCTGACCACATTTTGACACCTCTTTCACCTCCTCCTCTCCTTATCAATCAACCTATTAATCAATGGTATTTATTGAGTACTGTGTGCAGAACACTGTATTAAGCAAGTATCTGGGAAAGTACAATATGACAGATTTGGTAGGCATGTTCCCTACATATAGTGAGCTTCTAGTCTAGATAGGGAGACAACCACTAATATAAATAGTTGATTTACAATATATATTTTGCCCTTTCCTACCTCAGGCTTGTGTTCTAGGTTATAGAGGTGAGTCCCAGCTGGTCTCTAAACTAAAGCCTTTTCTGCCTTGGGGCATCCCCGGGTGACTTCTAACACAGAGTCCTTCCCAAACACAAAATCCTGGCAAAAGCCCTTTCCTGGCTCCAACCTCAGTCTGGATTGAGCTCTGCTGAGGTGAGGGGAGGGAGATTCAAACTGCCTTCTTGACTCCACGGTCCAAGATGGCCCCATAATGCAGATAGGGGGCTCTCCAATACCTTGATGCTTTGGGAGTGCCCCTCCTTCCCAGGCCACATGGCCCTAAAATGGTGAATTGGGCCAAGACACAGAGCTCAATGGACAGTTGGAGAAGGGACTAGGAGCAAGGAAAGGAGACCATTGGAAAACAAGGGATGCCAACTTTGTGCTCAACTGCCAATGAGAGGCCCCAGAACCTGAGCTCCCTAAGGGGAGCTGCCTGTGTCAGCCAGGAGTTGGCTTATGCAAAGGAAAAGATGTATTAAAACTCTAACTGTGTAAGTGATCTATGCTCAGTAGGCAGATCTCTTGTTCCATGGACCACTTTGTTCGTGGCTCACTTTGTGCCTAGACAAGCAAACATGTGTTGAGCCCTCCAGGCAGAGAGTGCGATCAAAGGTACCTGACTTGGAGCAAGATGTGATGTTTGTCTTCTCCAGAAATAGTAGCTTCATACTTTTAAAGATGTGTATATAAGTGCTGTGGGGTTGAAGGTGGAGTAAATAGAGAAGTAGCATTATTTAGTAGAAAGAGCATGGGCTTGGGAATCAGAGGTTGTGACTTCTAATCCTGGCTATGCCACTTGTCAGTTGTGTGACTTTGGGAAAGTCACTTAACTTCTCTGTGCATCAGTTACCTCAACTATAAAATGGGGATTAATAATGTATGAGCCCCATGTAGAACAACCTGATAACCTTATCTATCCCAGTGCTTAGAACAGTGCTCAACACATAGTAAGCACTTAACAAATGCCATCATTATTATTATAATCAAATGCCTAAAGGTCACAGATCCAAGTGCATTGATGATGCAGAAGATAGAGGGAGCTGGGGAAAAGAGGACTTAAGTGGGGAAGGCCTTTTGGAGGAGATGTGAGCCTAATAGTTCTTTGACTGTAGGGAGAATGGTGGTCTGGTTTAAATAAAGGGTGAGATAGTTCCAGGCTAGAGGGGGTTCATGAGAGAGCAGTCGGTTGTACGATAGACAAGACTAGGTAATAGAGATTAAGTTGTGGCTACAGGAGTGAGAAGTCTTAGCTTGGCTGTAGCAGGAAATCAGTGAGATGAGGTAGGAGGGGATGAGCTGATTGAGTTATTTAGAACCAAGGGTAAGGATATTCTCCCCTCTCAGGGTTGCATCTGGAGAGTTTCCAGTACTCTAACTGTCTAGGCTATAGGAGAGAGAGTCAAGCAGAGGCACCTACTCATTCTATCCCTAGCTTGGGCAGTGGCTAGCAAGTGGAAGGCAATATGCTACAAGTCAAAACTCACCCGGGAAGCAGTGGCATGGGAGAGAGTCGAGGATGGAAACTCCAGTTTACTGCACAGAAGGAGGCAACGGTAAACCGTTTCCATATTTATACTAAGAAAAACCTATGGATACACTACCAGAACGATGGCAGATGGAGAGCAGGACATTCTGGGAGAGATGTGTCTGTGGTGTCACTATGGGTTGGAAACGACTCAATGGCATAAGACAAGGACATTCTGTTTAATGTGGAACTGAACAGGCAACCATTGGGGCCTTATTGAGAAGTGGAGAGACATGGACTGAACCTTTTTTTTTTAGGAAAATGATACATGTAACAGAGTGAAGTATGGACTGGGATAAGGAGAGACAGAAGCCATGGTGGTCAGTGAGGAGGCAAGTGCAGTAATAATAGTAATAATGATGGCATTTATCAAGTGTTTACTATGTGCAAAGCACTTTTCTAAGCCCTGAGGAGGTTACAAGGTGATCAGGTTGTCCCACGGGGGACTCAAAGTCTTAATACCCTTTTTACATATGAGAGAACTGAGGCACAGAGAAGTGAAGTGACTTGCCCAAAGTCACACAGCTGTAGTCAAGGTGAGACTGGATATGTGCTTTGATCAGAATGGTAGCAGTTTGGATAGAGAAGAAAAGGCAGATTTTAGCAATGGAAACAGGGTAAAACTGACAGAGTTTGGTGACAGATTGAAAGTGTGTGAGGATTGAGGGTTGAGGGCTTATGAGATAGGGAGGGTAGAGACACTCTCCCCAGTGCTGGGAAAGTCAGGGGAGACAGGGTTTGGATGAGAAGATAAGGAGTCTGTTTTGGACATGTTACATTTAAGGCAGGACATCCAAGTAGAGATTTCCTGAAGGCAGGAAGAAATGCTAGACTACAAAGAGGGAAAGAGATCAGGGTTGGAGATGTAGATTTGGGGATCATCTGCATAGAGGTGATAGTTAAGTCATGGGAGGGAATTCATTCATTCAATCTCATTCATTGAGAGCTTACTGTGTGCATAGCACTGTACTAAGCACTTGGGAAGTACAAGTTGGCAACATATAGAGATGGTCCCTACCCAACAATGGGCTCACAGTCTAGAAGGGGGCTCACAGGGGTGAGTACTCCAAGGGAGTGGGTGTGGATGGAGAATAGAAGGGAAGCTAAGCTGAGCTGAAGTGAGCTCTGAGAGACTCCTACAGTTAGAGGGTGGGAGAGAAGAGAACTAGAAGAGAACCAGTGTCAGTGAAGTCTAGTTTGGATAATGCTGGATAATGCAGCTGAGAGGTCGAGGAGGATTAGGATGGTGTACAGACCATTGCATTGGGCAAGAAGAAGACCATTTATGACCTTTGAGAAGGCGGTTTCTGTGGACTGAAGAGGACAGAAACCAGATTGGAGGAGGTCAGGGAGAGAATTGGAGGAGAGGTACTCGAGGCAGTTGTATAGACAGCTAATTTAAGGAGTTTGGAGAAGAATGGTAGGAAGGAGGTGGTGCAATAACTGGAGGGAGCTGTGGGGTAAATTGAAGGTTTTTTAGAGTAGGATCAACATAGGCATTTTCTAAAGTAGTGGTGAAGAAGCCATCGGAGAGCAAATAGTCAGTCAGTCAATCACCATTGTTGAGCACTTACTTTGTGCAGAGTACAGTACTAAGAGCTTGGGAAAGTACAATATAACAATATAAACAGATACACTCCCTGCCCACAATGATCTTCAATTAATGAATCATATTTTATTGATCACTTACTGTTTGCAGAGCACTGTACTAAGCACTTGGGAAAGTACAATATAACAATCAGAGTTGGTAGATAGGTTTCCTGCCCACAACAATCTTATCCAAACTTATCTATCAAATTCTTTCAACTACCTTATTGACCTCCTACAATCCAGCTTTCACCTCCTTCACTCCCTGAGACTTCCCCCTTCACAGTCATCAGTGACCAACTTCAGTCAAATCTAATTGACTGATTTAATTCTCCTCCAGCTACTGGATGCCTTTGACACTGTGGACCATTCACATCCTTTCTTCTGGAAACTCTATTTAACCTGGGTTTTACTGATGCAGTTCTCCTATAGTTTTCCCCATATCACACTGACTGATCCTACTTAATGTCTCTCACCATCATTTCCTCTCACTCTCTTTTGGGGCTGTGGAAGAGGGGACTAATGCTAAGAACAAGCAAAAAATATTGTCTCGTAAGCAACTGTTAATCTATAAGCTATTGAAGCCATGCTCTTGGTCTGATGGGGACAGCAGTGCTTGTGGGTAGAAACAGGAATAAAATTAATTTACAAATCTATAAAACACAGGGATGTTTTATATAGAGATATTCTGGGTGGCTTCTGGTCCCACCTCAACAGAGCTGTAGTAGTGTTTTGTCTTCATTCTCCAAACTCTGCATCATACCAGAGTTACTAAAAACAACTAGAATTTTGTTTAGGTTATTTAATGGCTAAAAGAAGGAATTTCACTAATGAATAATTACTAAACATTAACTATCAAAAGTATGTTCCTTGTGCAATGAAGTCAATCATTTAAATTGCCTTTATCATGGGGCCCACAAATCTAATTGGCAATACTATCCTGATTCCGTCAAATCATGGAAATTTGTACTAGGTGTTTTAGCAAAATCAATATAATCTCAATCAGATCAACTGAGTGAAAATGTACTCCAAAAACTGGCACAGAAAACATAATTTTTAACTGAGTCCATCTGTTTCTCAGGCATATACAAACTATTATCCATATCCCTTATCATTTAATTTTTCTTGAGTCCTTTAAAAATCCTTCTGGCTCAGTTTTCCCATATTTGAAATACACGAGTTGGTTAAATTGGGTGGAACTAGTGTCATAAACTAGGTTGCAGTGTTGATTTCTTTGTGTTAGCACTATTCTTGCCCCTAGAAATATAAAATTACTGAAATTAAAAGCTTTCTGTAACACGGGATTGGTCCAGTGGAAAGAGCACTGTCCTGCAAATTAGGAGACTTCACTAATATGGACAAAGAACACACATGCACTGTGCAGTGTAATGCACCTCTGCCACCTAGTTGCTTGTTGTACTTGTGCCCTTGTAGGAATATGAATGCCAGGAAAGAAAGAATGTAAGTGGTGCAGTTCAAAATTGTAGCACTATAATCAATTTCTCCATACAGGTTCTCTGCCCTGATGATTTACCTGTTGTTCTATGAACTTCTTGATTATGTATTTTTAAATCTTTAAATCAATTTTTAAGTTATCTAAGAACAATATCTATTCATAGGGCATATAGAATATAACAAAATGAGTTAATACCTACAGTACTTAACATTTCCAAAGCATTCAATTGAATTTGAAGAAACACTACACTCGTACATGAATTTTCAAATATAAAAAGGGTTTCCACATGTATTACGTCATAAACATCCACTGGATCTGCAAAATTTACTTTGGCTTGTATTATGTTCATGATATCATCTTGCCTCCTTGCAGCAATTCCTTACCTTCCTTTGCTCCTTCACCTACTTAGCTAAGAGATTCTAAGCAATATCAGCTATATATTTCCTTAAAAAAAAGTTTCTATGAAAACCATACAAGACAAAGAGATTATCTGGACTACTGTTCAGGGTCATTGCTTACTGTCTCCTTAATATAAATGTGTCGTATACATTTTATCTTAGAGAAAAGAATAAAATTGACTGTTAATACCTATTTAGAATGGCAAATTCTAATAACAGTGCCTAATTTGAATGTTCTGTCAGTTGTCAGATAGAACAGACCAAGACCTTTTTCTATTAACTAAAAATCAATAGTTGCCTTGCAAATTACAAGGTTCAAATGTTCCTACATGTACTGTTATAGTTTATTGCAGTATAAGCCAACAGCATGAAAAGAACTTTCTGTATAATTGAAACGCTGGTTCTATTAGGAAGGGAGAAGATAGCATCTCAAATTTCAAACGTATATCCAGTCTTTCAGTGAAATAATAATAACAATAATAATTATAAATTGTATTTATTTAGCACTTTCTATGTGCAGAACACTGTACTAAGTGCTTGGGAGAGTACAAAACAACAGAATTAGCAGACATGATCCCTACCCATAATAAGCTTATATGCTTGAGGGAGACTCAATCAATCAATAAATTGTATTTATTGAAAGTTTCATATGTGCAGAGCATTTTACTAAGTGCTTAGGAGAGTACAATATAACAGAATCAGCAGACACATAATGAGCTTACAGTCTAAAGAGGGAGATTGAGGATAATGCCAAAGCTATGGTCATGATGTGATAGAAAACAGTGATGCTGCTTCTCAAAAGAAGATATGCCCTAATCAGGGAATCTAACCACTGTATCCCACGTGACAAGTGGGAAGGGAAAGAAGCAGCATGGCTCAGTGGAAAAGAGCATGGGTTTTGGAGTCAGAGGTCATGGGTTCAAATCCCGACTCTGCCAATTGTCAGCTGTGTGACTTTGGGCAAGTCACTTAACTTCTTTGTGCCTCAGTTCCCACATCTGTAAAATGGGGATGAAGACTGTGAGTCCCCCGTGGGACAACCTGATCACCTTGAAACCTCCCCAGCCGTTAGAACAGTGCTTTGCACATAGTAAGCACTTAATAAATGCCATTATTATTATTATTATTATTGAATCAGTTGAAGAATTTGAAGAAGAATCTTCAGTAATTCTATGTTCAGAATGGTCAATTTTGAAACGTGGGTAAGCTTCTCCATTAATTTATGACTGGACACAAGCCTGTTTACTTGGTAATGCATGAAGAAGCGTGATGTTATGTTTAAATTATATTTCAAATTTATTCTACCTTCATTCATTCATTCTACCTTCTAGACTGTGAGCCCACTGTTGGGTAGGGACTGTCTCTATATGTTGCCCCAAGCGCTTAGTACAGTGCTCTGCACAAAGCAAGTGCTCAATAAATACGATTGATTGATTGATTGATTCATTAGGTAGCCATAAGTTACATATTTACACTTTACTAGACTTCAATCCAGCTTGACATATCTTTATATAGTTAATGGGAATTCAAAATCTTCAGTGGCTAAACTGCATCATTACGTAAATCACAAATGCCATCAACCTTTAGAACTTCTTTCTAACCTCTGATTTTTCCAAAAGCCTTAAAAATGTACTGTTACTGTCTACTCTATTAGACTGAAGAAACTAAATCACTGATTTTCCACTTCTTTCCCTGTGTACCCATTCACATTTACTTAATTTTTTGTCCTATTCTTGACTATATATTATTACTAAACTTAGGTTATTACATTACTATAACACCTAGTACAATAATCAAAGTAAATGTTTTCCCTATTTATTCCCTATTTATTTATGTCCATTGGTTTTGATTATTCACTTACAATGACTACACAGAGATAATTTGCTATCCATTGATAAATCCAACTATTGGTTTAGGTAATGTTTTAAGGTAATGAAGACTGTCATTGACACTCATTAAATATTTTAGCATTTTCCTGCAAATTAACATATCAATTACATCAGCTACTAGAAGAAATATCCCTAAATCCAGTAACTGCTTCTGACATTTTACCAGAAGAATCTGAAGACTTCAAATTTCAGTTCAAAATTATTATTAAACAAAAAGTCTTAGGCTTAAATAAACTGCCCCAATGGGATTGCTGAGTTACATGCATTTTGCCAGCCGAGAAAGTGCTTCTTACAGGGTTGTAAACTATCTTCGATCATAAGTAAAGACAGCTCAGTCAACAGATAAATCAACACAAGATGTACAAGGAATAGAAAGCAGGCCTTTAGATCCTGAAACCTAGGTTTCTGTTAACACTTGGGTTACCAAGAAAGTCACTGAACAAAAAAACACAGGTTTTAATTTCTGCAGAACTAGTAGGGAATCAAGACTAACAGATGTATAGGAGTACATACTATGTACTTATGAAAACAACCTTTTTCATCCTGCTTTTTCTTCATTTTCTCTGCATGTATTTCTTCTAATGAGCTAAGGTCTCAAGTCAGTATCAAAGCATTTATGATAAACATGCTGTGGACAATAATTACACTCATGTACACACACTGAATAGCTTAGGCAGTAATCAGTCAAGGGGAAAATGAAGAAAAGCCATTGATATAACAAAACCTTGAAAGAGCACACTCACCAGAGTTGGGGTCAGAGTTGCCATCAGCTTCAGTCCTCTTGTCTGGTGAGGCTTGGTCGTAGAATTCGTCCTGTGGCTGAACCAGAGGGAGAGGATGTGAGATCAGGGTTCCACTACCCACAGGCTCATGGTCTCCTAGACCACTGTCACTGCAGCTTTCTTGGGAGCCATCGGGGAGGTGAAATGTAACACGGCGCTGGGACTACAAAGAAGAGCACAGGATATGCTGATTAATGCTCTTCTTCTCCATTCAGTACATTTGGTTTGTTCTTAAAAATAGGCTCATTTGAAATCTGAACACTGTTTGCTGTTCTGCTTTGTTTCAATATATAAAAAAAAATTACGGTATTCGTTAAGTGTTTCCTATTTACCAGGCACTATACTAAGCGCTGGGGTGGATACAAGCAAATCAGGTTGGATGCAGTCCCTCTCCCTCATGGAGCTCACAGTCTTAATCCCCATTTTACAGATGAGGTAACTGAGGCACAGAGAAGTTAAGTGACTTGCACAAGGCCACACAGCAGATGAGTGGTGAGGTGGGATTAGAACTCAGGACCTGCTGAATTCCAGGCCCTTGCTCTATCCACTACATCATGCTGCTTCCCGGAAACCACTCCAGGGGAAATAAAGAAGAAACCATAGAATTAGCAATTGTATGGCTGCCAGATGAAATGTTTTAGAGTAACATTCCAGCTTTGATTTTGTCTTTCCCACGTAAAAAATCAGAAATAATTTGAGCCTTTGGAATATTTAATCAAAAGATCAGGAATAAAAGTAGAGAAAATAGATCTACTACATTGGTAGTTGTAGGAATAACAGTACTTATTAATCACTTCCCGGATGTGGAGTACTGTGTTAAACATTAGAAAATACATAGATGGGAATTAGACACGGTTCCTGTCCCAGGAGGGGCTCACAACTTTAGTACATAATATATTTCCTATATAAAAACAGTACTATATTTGGATGACCTACAACAGATTTGTTTCCTGAGACATATACTTACCATTCTTTAATTAAGAAAGACTCCAATTGCATTCTAGTCTCTGCGATCTATATAATATAGCTGTCTCTTTTGATGCTCAGTGGACAACAATTAATTCAAATCCCTTTTTGTGCTGACCATGTTTGTATGTCCTACAATAGGTGAAATACATAACTATATCCTTACTGAATTTGAGGCACCTCACAACATTTCACAAAGTACTGTTTTTGATTAAAAATTCTTCAGAATAATGAGGCGTTTCAACTGAAGAACCACATACAAAAATTCTTGTGAAGTGGACATATCTGAAAAATTACTGGCTACCACAGACAACAAAGACTGTGGTGACTACCAAGACACATACTTGCTGGACCATGACATTACTATGTGCTCTGCACATAGTAAGCGCTCAATAAATACGATTGATGATGATGATGACATTATGGCATAACATCAACGTCACGCTGAGTTCACTTGAGCTGTAACTGGGTTCTGCATATGATAAACCTGAACTGCACATGCACTCTGCAATATATTTCACCTTTGCCCACCTAATCACTTCGGGCACATGGTGTCCCAGAGAAACATGGCTTGGCAGGGTTAAAAGAAAGCCACTTGAGCTGTGCAAGTTATAGTTAATTCCTCTATGCAGGTTCTCAGGACTCTAGCTTATCTATCATTTCCTTTAGGAAACCATATCACAAATGTGTGAGCAATTCTGAGAAGGGATATTTCCTTTGTTGGAAAGTTTTTAGACAGTGGAATAGTTTATGACTGAACATGAAGCTTTGGAATTTCTTTGATATTACTTGATCAGAAATACCAAAAAAGATACAATTTAGTTTTCCCTACTAAAGTAGTGAAATGAATAAATAATAAACAAATTATACTTCAATAAAAGAAATAGTAATCAAAATTTCACCAGAATTCTGTATTCTTTTGTTGAACCTTAAATATTAGTTCAGTCCTAAAGACCATGCTGGTAATCGTTAATATAAAAACTTTTCTACTTGGATGTCCTGCTGTCACCTTAAATATAATGTGTCAAAGACAGAACTTCTTATTTTCCTACCCAAAAACTTTCCCAACACTAGACTTTCCCATCTTTTCTCTCTCACAAACCCATAACCTTTGTGTTACCCTTGACTCCTCTCTCTAATTCAACCCACATATTCAATCTATCATGTAATCCTGTCAGTTCAACCTTCAAATGACTGCTAAAATCTACCCTTCCCTCTCCCTCCAAACTGCTACCAGGTTAAACCAAGCACTTATCCTATCCCATCTTGATTACTGTATTAGTCTCCTTGATGACCCCCCTGCCTCTTGTATCTTCTCATTCCAGTCCATACTTCATTCTAATGCCTGGATAATTTTTCTGCAAAAAAATTCAGTCCATGTTTCCCCACTCCTCAAGAACCTCCAATATTTTCCCATCCACCTCTGCATCAAAAAGGAACTCCTTACAATCAGTTTTAAAGCACTCAATCACCTTGCCTCCTCCTACGTCACTTCACTGCTTTCCTACTATAATTCAGCTCTCACACTCCATTCCTCTAATGCCAACCTACTCACTGTACATCAGTCTCATCTGTCTTGCTTCCAACCTCTCACTCATGTCCTGCCACTGGCCTGAAACACCCTTCCCTCTTCATATCCAACAGACAATCACTCTTCCCAGTTTCAAAGCCTTATTGAAGGCACATTTTCTCCAAAAGGCCTTTCATTCATTCATTCAATCGTATTTATTGAGCACTTACTGTGTGCAGAGCACTGTACTAAGTGCTTGGGAAATACAAGTTGGCAACATATAGAGATGGTCCCTACCTAACAGTGGGCTCACAGTCTAGCCTTCATTTTCTTTGTCCCCACTCCCTCCTGCATTGTCCTGACTTAATCCCTTTATTCACTACCCCGCCCCCAGGCCCACCGCACTAATGCACATATCCATAATTTATTTATATTAATTTCTGTCTCTCCCTCTAGACTATAAGCTCAGTGTGGGCAGAAATGTGTCTGTTACATATTTCTGAGCTGTACTCTCCAAAATTCTTAGTACAGTGCTCTGCACAAAGTAAACTCTCAAAAAATATGATTGATTGACATGTTTATGTAATAAATATATTTTCATCTTGCAGGTTAACATTTACCAGTATGAAAGCTGGTACCTTATTTAGGTTACTAATGCATTCTGTCTTTGCGAGGGATGCCATAAATTATTTTCAGTTTTATTCTAATGATATATCTTTTTAAATATAGACCACTTCTTGTGTTATGTATACCAATTTACTACACATTCTAGGCAGATGGACAAGACCATATCAACAGAAAATTTATGATGTAGCCCTAAATTAAAATAAGGATTCCTTAATCTCATTTCTTTGAGATCCATTAGACCAAATACAGGTTGGTTTCCCAAAACATATTTTGACGCATATTTGGACAGAAATGTATGGAGACCTAGAGGGCAATCTTCTGACAACATGCATCTGCTTGGAACATGACGCAGTGTTCTAAGAAATAGGTGTGCTTAAGTGTGAAACACCAATTAAAGCATGAGTTCTATAATATGTCTCCCTCCTAAAAGAACAAAAAAGCACTGGGACTGTTGCAAGCCAACAACAGCACACCCACAAGGCTTGCCATGCAGCAACTGAAAGAGGGATTACACTCCTTGAGCAATGGCATCGCAAACATAGAGATACTGAAAGGCAGACTAAGAAAGAGAAAAAATCCTTGGGTGAAACAACCTCCTTAAATCAATTAATCATATTTATTGAATGCTTACTGTGTGCAGAACATTGTACTAAGCACTTGGGAGAATATATTGTAACAGAGTTACTAGATATGCTCCCTCCCCACAGGGAGTGATCTAACCTGAAGTGCAAATAGTGAGGGAAAGGATATGTTTTAAAGTTTTAAAGTCACATTTGACTCACTTGCACTCATGTTTAACATCACACCATCAGTAATATCCTTGAGAAAAAAAGCCCACAAAAAAACCATACAAAATTCTTGAGAAAGCACAATAGAGTTAGTAGACATAGTCACTGCTCTAAAAGAGCTTATAGTGTAGTGGGAGAGACAAACATTAAAATAAGTTACAGTTAGGAGAAGCAATAGAATATGGAGATATTATATAAGTACACAGGAGGAGTCTCCAAGTTCTTAGATGATACTGAAGTGCTGAAATGGAAGTTCTGGACAAAATAGAGGGGGAAATAAGAAACTAATCAGGTAATGTGTGCTAAAGGAGATATACACAGAAGTGTCTTTATATATGTATATTCACACACACACACACACACGTGTGCATGCCTGCCTCTGTGTGTGTGTGTGTGTGTGTGTGTGTGTGTGCGTGCATGTATACACATGCAGCAAATAAATACAGAAGCAGTACATTTCCATACTTTCCTGGGATTTTGTACTGGACCAGAACACATATTAGTAAAACTGCCTTTCAGATTTTCTAAAGGACAGACGTTATCTTTTGTTTAGCTAAACACATTTCTTATCTATTCCATTTTCCCTGTAGAAATACTATTGTCTTTTACTGAAGGGAAGAATAAATGTCACATTATACGTATTTCATTTCTCATTGTCATGTTAGTTCTAGGTGCCTTGGGCTCTTTGAAAAGATGAGAAAAAGACAAGAGAAATCTTTAATGATTTCCATTATCTGTAACATACAGTGCATACAGTGAAGAAGAATAGTCAGGCATAGAGAATACTGAATTTCTGACATTTTGCCAAATCACATTTAGGCCCAACCCACACAAGTCCCAAGATAATTTAGACCCCTCTACCCTAAATCTAGGAGCTTAGATTGAGCACCTGAAACAGGATCGCATCAAATTACTCCACTCTAGGAGAAATTATGAATCTATAATTCATAAGGATTCTTGAATTGATTTAAATTTTGGTTCATAGAGAAAGAGACATATGAGGGTCAGTTATGGGAGGAACTAGTGTCTGTTTGACTATATGAACCATCATTGGTTGAGGCTTTTAATTGATACATAATTATATATAGTGAGGTTTAGTGGAAAATGCACAAGTCTGGAGTCAGAAAATCTTGTTTTATAATCTCAGACTCCAGTGACTTCAAGCAACTCACTAAGCCTCTATAGGCCTCAGTTTCCTCATCTGTAAAATGGAGTTTAGGTCATTACCTCACAGGCACATAGCAGAACATTACAGATTATTGATATGAAAACATACTTAAGAATGTTACCATCACTCATACAAATCCAAAGCTGTCTTTTATGTTCATTACTAATGGTAGCAACTGTGAGATTCAACCATAACCAACTGTGACTGGAAAATTAAGGCCCTAGAGATAATGTATACTACTGCTAACAATGATTATTACATTTGTTAAATTTTTAGTGTTACACTAAGTACTGGGGGTAGATGGGCTAGAGAAGCAGCGGGGTCAGTGGAAAGAGCACGGGCTTTGGAGTCAGAGATCATGGGTTCAAATCCCAGCTCTGCCACTTGTCATCTGTGTGACTTTGGGAAAGTCACTTCACTTCTCTGGACCTCAGTGCCCTCATCTGTAAAATCGGGATTAAGAATGTGAGCCCCCCGTGGAACAACCTCATCATCTTGTAACCTCCCCAGCTTTTAGAACAGTGCTTTGCACATAGTAAGCACTTAATAAATGCTATCATTATTATTATCCAGGATTATGGTATCAGAAACAGTCTTTATTCCTTATGGGACTCACAATCTACTTTATATCAATTTTATACATGAGGCCTATTTTATTAATTGGGTGAGATTAAATGACTCACCCAAAGTCACTGATCATAGGAGAACTCAGGTCTCTTGCTCTTTGCAACAATGTACCCAGAAATATTGTACTTTCCAACGTTGATGGGTTTGGTATTTGCAAGGTGCACTACTCTTTTAATTCTGTCTAATGCTATCATGATTTTCCCAAATTCACAGCTTTGAAAGAGCCACTGTCACCTCTGTCAGAAGTATCTGTCTTATGCTATTGTTTGAAAGCAATCTTGGGATTCCACATACTTTGAGACAATGACTCACTATATCTTGTTTCTTTTCAATGTTTCTTTTGTGTTCTTTAACAGATCACCCTCTTTAGCTCACCATTCTGTAGCTGCTTGTGTATATTACTGTCATTCATTTTGTGCACATATTACAAACAGCATAGCTGCTTTGCAATCAATGATCACTGCTTCAGAGTTGGCAGTGACTGTGTTTGTTGACCTTGTGGTTGGAATTCAGTTTTGTCATTTGAGTTAAGCATGGTGATGTTGATAATACCGTTAGTAGTAATAGCAGTAGTAATAATAAAAAACAGTGCTCTGCACATAGTATGCGCTTAACAAATGCCATTAATATTATTAGTAATAGCAATTAAGTGCTTATTGTGAAGAGCACTGCACTAAGTGCTGAGAAAGAATACATAGGTGGGAATTAGACATGGCCACTGTCCCTTGGGGGTAGGTGGGGGGGGGGGGGGCTCAAAATTTACAAATAGAAAAGGAGAGGACTAGCAACAGACATATATGGAGAGATGAAAGAAAGCTGTAATACCACATAAAGACAAAACAAAGTTCTTGGTTCAGCCAACCTTTCAAGGGTTTTGCAAGGTTGGATGTTACAGGGGCTCCCTACTGACTTTTAGTTCCATCTGAAACTTGATGACCATTAGAATTATAGAATTGAGTCATTCATTCATTCAATTGTATTCATTGATTACTCACTGTATGCAATGCACCGTACTAAGCATTTGGGAGAGTACAATATAACAAATAGACATTCCCTGCTTCATTGCTTTATTTTCAAGAACTAATTTTAAAAGGTTTTCATATTTTAGTCTCATCCATCAAAACTGCAATGAATTAGGTTATACAATTAATGATTTGTATGTAAAAAACTCTTTTCCACAGAGTCCAGGACTTTTCTGAAGAAAAAAAAAAATTTTTTACTGTAGACCACTAATATTATCTCCTCATAGTACTCTATAAAATGAATTTCTCATTTTTTAAACAACACTATTTAATAATAAATCACTGGAAATGGTTATGGTGTGATATTTCCTGCTATATTTATTAGAATCTGGAACCAATTCTTCCAGTGGAAATATTCCTTTAAAGAAGTGATTAGTAAATTTAGCCTGTAGGCCATATCTGCTTTCAAAGTGATTTGCTCACACCCTGAGGCTGGATAATAATAATAATAATAATAATAATAATGATAATAATGGCATTTGTTAAGCGCTTACTATGTACAAAGCACTGTTCTAAGCACTGGGGGGGATACAAGGTGATCAGGTTGTCCCGCGTGGGGTTCACAGTCTGAATCCCCATTTTACAGATGAGGAAACTGAGGCTCAGAGAAGTTAAGTGACTTGCCCAAGGTCACACAGCAGACATATGGCAGAGCCAGGATTAGAACCCATGACTTCTGGCTCCCAAGCCCATGCTCTTTCCATTGAGCCACGCTGCTTAGTTAATAGTAGTAGGATCCATAGCTCTTAACTTGCCCTAAACATGCTATGGATACAGTCAGTGAATCCCTTAACTCTGGTTCCCAGAGTTGCTTTACCTACGCAAGACAGTAGGATGTGGGATGACTCAGACATGAGTAGGAGCTGTAACTTCTGTGTTACAATCTTCCCCAGCTCTTTCCTCCTTTTCCCCCATGGCTTGAGAAATTTCCTACATCAATTTTAGTAAGAGATTCACTCTTGAAAACACTGGAATCTTGTTTACATAACCATCTTTGGACACTGAGGCAAGCAGTCACCATAAGGCAGCAGGAGGCAAGGGTGGCATGATGCCTCTGACCCTTCCAAGGTAGATGCTGCTTGGGGCATTATAGATGATTCCCAGATCAGACCTCTTTATCAAGATAGTCAAGATATATCTTTATCAAGATATTTCAAGACACATGCGCAGAGTCACTGCTACCTCCTCTGCCTCTCTCTATATATATATGCCAATCATCTTTAGTTTTATTTTGCCATAGATTCTCTGCTCCCATATTCATATTAAAAGATAAATTATTTAAATCAGTTTGATTGTTTTTATATTTTTGAGTGCAGGCAGCTTTTGTCTCCCTCTTTCTTCTTTCCTCCTACTAGCTTGAGTCCCGGAAGCAGCAAAGTGAGGCTTAATTTGGGGGACTCTGAGTTTCTCTTCAGGACTGAGTGCTCAGGCAACCCAGAGAGGGGTTTGGGGCAGAGGTGTAGGTTTAGACTGATTAGTTGATTGTGCCCTGCCTTGGATTCTTCAAAACATACAAGGAGTTAGGTAAGCCATTTGGAGCTATCAGGACTGGAAGAGGGTGGGGTTGCTGTAAAGGTGCTTTGGACAGTTTAGGCCAGGGACACTGAATCTCAGCAGAGGGACCATCCATACAGTAGGTGAGATTCTTTGCACTAGGAAAAGATGGTGGGTCCACTAAGGCTTGGCTCTCTTTTTCCCTTCTTTACTACCCCAGAATTGGCTTCCTCACCTGGAAGTGTGCAGAACAGAAAGAAGGGTGCAGACCTTCACCCTTGGGAAGGGCGATTGGATAGCCCCAACTCGACTGTCTCTGCCTTGGAGTCCCTGGGGCACTTAAGACAGCACCTTGGACCCTCCCTAAACTGGATTTCCCATTACTTGCAAGCAGAGACAACCAAGGAGAATAACCATAATTCAAGCCATTTGGGACACAGAGATCTGAGATTTGTCCTTATACTCTTTTAGGACAAAAACCCTGAGTGGGCAAGAGGGAAGCTGTGGAGAACAGTGGGCTGCTGGCTGCAGTAGCAGTTTGCATAAGAGAAAGGGAGAGATGAGGGGACAGGACAGATCCAGGTACCAGTGGTGAGAGCCAATGTTTTGGGAAAAGCCCAGTGCACTCCTCTGATGTAAAAAGGCTGAGGGTGGTTCTGCAGTCCAGCTAAGGACTTCAATAGGGCTGAGGAGAATACAGCTGAAAACAACCATTTTCCCACTCAGTTGAACAGTGTTATTTCTACTTGATGCAATGATGTTGCAAAGTGCTTCAGGTGACACCACCCCACTGTATCCTGTGTACTTCATGATGTGATACATCATGTGTCACAGGAAGGGCAGGGCTTAAATCTTCCAATTGAGGGAGAAGTGCTGACTAAAAGCTGCCCTGACAGTTTAGGATATTGTTGTAATCATGTATTGCTGTGTTCATAGTCCTCACAAAGCCTAAGATTTAGTGCTTGAGAGTAACTTTGAACAATGGTGTCAGGAGGAGTTTGGAATTTTCAAACGGTTGTTTCATTAACTCTGATCATTGAACCATTAAGTTCAAAAGTGACAATCATTTCTAAGCTATTTTTAGTCTGAAGCTGTATTTCCTTTCTGCAGATACTATGATCCCGGATTATTCTTGAATGGAAGACTCTGCAGCCCTTTCACTGGAGAAAGAAGGGTAATAGCATTGCATCTGACACAATATCGAGCCAATTCTCCAATCTGTGTTTGGCTCTTGTACTGCAGTACTTGTCGGTAAAATATGAATGAAAGAAGTGCAGCCTAATAGAGAGCTAGGAAAAAGACAGTTTTGTTCTTGGCTCAATCACTGCTTCACCAAATGACTTTCTAAAGATCCTACTATCTCTTACATCTATAATTTTCTTAGGTATAAAAATGGGAATTCACACTTTGGAATTTAATTAATTATATCTATGGAAAAAAGTTTTACTTGCTCTGAAAAAAACATATCAGGCATGTAAGTACTAGCCATATATCTGTCACATCCACTGAAATATAGTTATGACAATAGCCAAGGGGCAGTAAAAAAGCTAACTATACAAGAGCTGCCTCAAATGAGAGCCCAGAGTGAATAGTAGACATTCCAAAGGAAA
The DNA here is from genome assembly GCF_015852505.1 of Tachyglossus aculeatus. NCBI lineage: Eukaryota > Metazoa > Chordata > Mammalia > Monotremata > Tachyglossidae > Tachyglossus > Tachyglossus aculeatus. Next base: position 119,755,025 of record NC_052067.1, read on the forward strand.
GGGAAAGGCTAACCTATGATAGATAAGAGGAGAATACAAATAATGATAATGATGATGATGGTAATAATATAATGATAATAATAAAAACTATAATAAAATTTGCTAGATGCTTCCTATGTTCCAAGCATTTAACAAAGTGTTGGAGTTGATAAAAGATAATCAATTCAGACAAAGTACCTGTCCCATATGGGTCTCCCAGTCCATGCCAGAGATGAAAACAGCTTTTGAATCCCCATTTCAAGTATGGGGAGACAGAGACAAAGATAAATTAAGGGACTTGCCAAGGTCAGCCAACAGATAGGTGGTCAAGGCAGCATTAGGACCCTAGTCCCCTGACTTTGAGGCCCATGGAATTTCCACAATAAATCTATCAATCAATGGTATTTATTGAGTGCTTCTTGCATGCAGAGCACTATACTAAATGATTGGGAGAGTACAATACAACAGAGTTGGTAGACACATTCTCTGCCCAAAGTAAGATCATTGTCCAGAGGGGGAGACAGACATTCATATAAATAAATAATTAAAAAATATGAACATAATTGTATAGACAAGTCAGGTGGGAGAAAGAAGCTGGTGGGGCACAGAAAGCAGAGAAGACTTCTCGGAGCAAATGAGACCTAAATAAGGTTTTGAAAATGAGGAGAATGGTGGTCTGGCATATTCCTAGGGGGAGAGCATTTCATGGCCAAAGGGAGGGTAAGGGGAAGGGGTTGGTGCCAAGAGAGATGAGATTGGGGCACAGTGACCAAGCTGGTACTGGAGGAGTAAAGTGTTCATGTTGGGCTGAAGAGGAGATCAGTGAGGTATGGTAGAAGAGGACAAGCTAATTGAATGCTTTTCAGTCAATGTAAGGAGGTTCTGTTTGATGCGGAAGTGGATGGACTACAACTGGAGCTTCTTGAAGACTGGGGAAGATGTGGACCAAAATTTTTTTTTAGGAAAATGATCTAGGCAGCAGAATAAAGTATAAACTGGAGTGGGGTAAGACAGGAGGCGGGGAGTTCAGCGAGGAGGCAGATTCAGTAGTCAAGGTGGGACAGAATAAGTCTTGGATCAATATGGTATAGTTTGAATAGTACAGTTTTCCAGGTACTGTTCAAAGCGCTGGGCTAGATCCAAGCTAATCAGGTTTCCCCACGTGGGGCTCACAGTCAATCATTTTACAGATGAGGTAACTGAGGTGCAGGGAAATTAAGTGGCTTGCCCAATGTCACACAGCAGAAGTGGCTGAGCTAGGATCAGAATCCACATCCTCTGACTCCCAAGCCTGTGTTCTTTCCAATAAGCCACACTGCTTCTATATAAATGGAGACTTATCATAACTCATCATTATTTAAAATTTTATGGTTGCTTAAAGAACAGTAATAAGACTAAAGAATAAGACAAGAAAATGATGCATCTGTCACTAATTGTATTCTACAGGATTAACGAAGTCAATATCAAGAAAAAACTCCTCACTATTGGCTTCAAAGCTCTCCATCACCTCACATCACATCACCCCTCCTACCTCACCTCCCTTTTCGCCTTCTACAGCCTAGCCCACACACTCTACTGGTTAACCTTCTCACTGTGCTTCGTTCTCGCTTGTCCTGCTGTAGACCCCTGGCCCACGTCCTACCTCTGGCCTGGAATGTCCTCCCTCCTCAAACTAGCATATGTCCTCCCTTCAAAGCCCTACTGAAAGCTCACCTCCTCCAGGAGGCCTTCCAGACTAAGCCCCTCTTCTCCTCTGCTCCTCCTCCCCTCCCCATCACCCCAACTAGCTCCCTCTGTTTTATCCCCCCCACCCCACAACACTTGTGTATATGTACATATTTATTATTCTATTTATTTTACTAATGATGTATATATTTCTATAATTCTATTATTTTACATTGATGCTATGGATGCCTGTTTACTTATTTTGATGCCTATCTCCCCACCTTCTAGACTGTGATCCCGGAGATTATCTCTATTTGTTGCCGAATTATACTTTCCAAGCAGTTAGTACAGTGTTCTGCACACAGTAAGCACTCAATAAATGCGACTGAATAAATGAATGAATGAATGTGTCACCACTGTCTAAGCAATCACCTCGTTCTTGGGCATATGGTCAATTGTTAAACTCCTTGATGACAGAGAAAAACATACTTTGCTTCTGCTATGCTCTTCCAAAACTCTTTACTGTGCTTTTCATTTGTTTGGGTCTCAATAAACATAACTGATTATTTTAAATTTTTGGTTAGCAGGAGTCAAGGATGTAACAAGGAAGTGTCTACTTTCTTAAGGAGACAGGAAAATGCACATTGTTGAATCTAAGCTCTCACTGTTCTTGTATGACACATTTGTAGTTCTAGCCTAAGGGTCATGGGCTCCATAATTAAGAATCACTTCAATTCATTGAGCTCTGAGCTTCAGTTTTGATTTGTAAATCTGGTAATTTCAGGTTGTACATAGGAGGAAGAGTACAGTGGGGCTCCAGCCTTTAATATGTCCATGCAGGATCCCTACGGTGCTTCTATATTGACTGGAGAAAATGTGTCATGGACAGGCGGCAGAGGAGTTTGGGGAAAAATTATATGAATACTAAAATGTACCAAATGTACCCAAGAAGGTGGGATTAGAGGGGTAGTTGGCTGACTGTGAAGGTGCTTTGGCCAGCTTGGGAAAGCAGCACTGAGTCTCTGGAGAGAACATCCATGGAGTAGGTGTGATTATTCACAATAAGGAAAGGTGGTGGGGACACTCAGCCTTGGCTTTCTCTTCTCATTCTGGGCTCACTTATAACCTAGTGTGTGGGAGAGGAGAGTAGCTTCCTACATCCAGTGGTGGGACTGCTTGGTCTCAAGCTGTCCACCCTAGAATTAACTTCCCTGCAACAGTCTTCAAAATGTCTACAGTCTGAAAATGGTTATGATCAGGGGAATTAGAAGCGTGGGTAACTTGTTTCCTTGTTGATTCTCTAGCATATAGTCACTGCCCATCACACTTAGGCTAAGCTGTTAGTGAGGTGCATAGCTTGTCTAATGCATTGAAAAAGCACTGCTAGCAAACCCGCTTTTGGGTAGGGATGGTCTCTATTTGTTGCTGAATTGTACTTTCCAAGTACTTAGTACAGTCCTCTGCACACAAGTGCTCAATAAATATTATTGAATGAATGAAAGCAGTTGAACCAAAATAAATGGAAGGAAGCTGATGGAAACCATTGCTTTTCACTTCATTCATTCATTCAATCGTATTTATTGAGCGCTTACTGTGTGCAGAGCACTGTACTAAGCGCCTGGGAAGTACAAGTGGGCAACATATAGAGACGGTCCCTACCCAACAGTGGGCTCACAGTCTAGAAGGGGGAGACTGAACAAAACAAAACATATTAACAAAATAAAATAAATAGAATACATCTGTACAAATAAAATAGAGTAATAAATACGTACAAACATATATACATATATACAGGTGCTGTAGGGAGGAGAGGGAGGTAAGGCGGGAGGGATGGGGAGGGGAAGGAGGGGGAGAGGAAGGAGGGGGCTCAGTCTGGGAAGGCCTCCTGGAGGAGGTGAGCTCTCAGTAGGGCCTTGAATGGAGGAAGAGAGCTAGCTTGGGGGATGGGCAGAGGGAGGGCATTCCAGGCCCGGGGGATGACGTGGGCCGGGGGTCGATGGCGGGACAGGCGAGAACGAGGTACGGTGAGGAGATTAGTGGCGGAGGGTGCGGGCTGGGCTGTAGAAGGAGAGAAGGGAGGTGAGGTAGGAGGGGGCGAAGTGATGGAGAGCCTTGAAGCCGTGGGTGAGGAGTTTTCACCTGTGTTTGCAGTGGAAAGCTAAGTTTATTAACTACTTCCAGAATTAATGGCCATTTTTTCTTGGCTGCTGGTGTCCTTTAAGCCAGGATGTATTAATCTTTTATCTCAAACTACTGCTCACAGTTAAATGATACACAATGAAAATATACTGGATATAAATCAGTAGCAGCCATTTCCAAATCTTTGCATTATCAATTTTATGTTCAAAAGTAGTGAAAGAAATCTTGCTGAGTTGTGATTTGAAGTCTTCATTCAAAAGGTATCTACAATAATTCATTTTCTAGGATATATTTAGACATGATGATATATTTTACATTATCAATTAAGTGTTCAGCAATTTAATTATTAATAGTAACAAATTATCTATGCTATGTAATTTGTCTTGCTAACTGCATTAAGAAAACTGATATATGATGTCAACATTGATGCTTTATTTGTCATCTTCTCGATTTGATAATTAACTGGTAAAAAAAAATGCATCTCATTTTCGGTCTCCAGTGTTGTGAAGAGCTAAAACCAAAATGCAGTTTATTTTGTTTTTGAAAATAAGAGATTTTCTAGCTATCTTACAAATGAAATAGAAAGCTGATGGAAATCCCTTTAGTATTCAGTTCTGCTAACTTTCTTCCACATGACATATGTCCTCTAGAATCAATTAGACCATATCTCTGGAATAAAAGTAGAGAGGCTGTGTCTGAAAAGGAAATAGCTCTAACTTATTTTATGATTAACCTCAGGTTTCCACCACTTGATTCCCAAAATTGTTAAAAAGCTTTTTTAAAAAAGCAACAAATACATTTTAAACTTTACACTATATTGCCGAAGAAGCCCAGTATTACAATTACTGAGTAGGAATGGAAGTTTGTAATTCAGGACTGGAAAGAACCAAGTGTTAGAAAACATCAAGGAACAAAAATAGCAAGGAAAGAGGTATCACCCAGTCCCATCTCCCTACCTTGAAAGAAAACCAAAGATGCTTGAAAACTTTACAGCTTAATCTTGAAGATATGACTTGAAACTTAAACTAGACAAAAGTCTTCTTCCAAAGATCCTATATTCACTTTCTGCATTTTTGATTTTTAACAAAAGACAAAGAAGAAAGGCTGCTGAAGGGATAATAGTACATTTGAACCCTGCCTTGAGGACTAGTTCTTGTGCATGTAATGGATATCTGTCACTGACAGCTTGCTAGGTCACAATTAATTCAGCATCATCAGTCATTTCTTTGGCAAGCAAAGAAAGTAGCAACAGCAGGAGTACTGTGCTATTTGGGTATATGATTTTAGAGTGGAATTCAATAAAGCTGCTATACATATTAATATAATGAATGCTATCTTCATCATTTCAGATTAAATGTATGGCAAATTAACAGAGGACACAGTTGTCACAGGAAATGTAACGTGTGTGTCAGACATCTATGCATAATAGATCCAATTAAAGGGATATTCTATATATAATAAAAGAATTATTTTTAAAAAGAATACTTTGCCCCCCCCAAAAAAAAAATGATTAAACAAAATTGGGTTGACAGTTATTTCTAGAGCTTTCTTTTCCATAAAAGGGAAATGATAGGTTATAATCACTATAAAACTGAACTAGTTACTTCATCCACTTAAGGAAAAATGCATAATTTGCAACATGATGAATTAAAGTGAAAAATGTGAGAATAAATGCATTTCAAAAGTATATACATATATAGTAATACATTAGTAAAACCCTTGTCTAATATGCAGGGAACATACCTACCAATCCTATTATATTGTACTTTCCAAAACACTTAATTCAGTCCTCTGTACACAGTAAGTGCTCAATAAATTGATGATTATGATGATGATATAATTTGAGGAGCTAAAAGATGAATAGTCAAGACACATGCATTTCCCTTCATAGCACTTGGAAGGGTAGGATGTGTTTAGAACACCTTAGGTGGCTTCTAAATTGCAAGATCATTGAGGGCAGGAACATGCCTACCATATTGTTCTCTCACAAAGCACTGACTAGATATCAAGTTGACAGAAGGCCAGTTTGAGCCATTTCAAATTATTTCTTACTTGGAAAAACACTGCCCTGCTTTCTGCTCAGCAACTTTCATTCTGCTCCCTCATCAATATCAACCCCTATCACACCACCCATTTTTTTCCAGAACTTTGATGCATAAATCCTCTGCTTTCATTTTATAGTTACTGAGACTTGAACCATTTAAGTTCAACAAAATCCACTTCAGCCTATAGGGATAATTTCTGCTTTTCCTCTAGCTTCTGTCTCCCGAAACTCCATCATTTTTTTATTGATGATCACTTATTTTCCAAATATATACCAATAAACAAAAGCAGAAATATAAAAACCCTCCATAATAAAGATCCTCCAGGTAATCAGTTTCTCCTTTGGCCTCTTAGGAGGGACTTTAATTGTCCTGATACTAGCTCTTAAATTGGGAGATTTAACCTTGACCTATGACCTATTAACGTAAGGAGCAGCACTGCGGAGCTTTAAGGACAACTATAGGTCTCCTGGATGGCTTCAGTGAGGTTCGGCATAGCTAATGTTTCAAGAAACCAAGCAGCCTGATGGTTATGATAATTAGCACTGGAGCAATATTGTGGCAATGATATTCTCACAATCTTGTATAGGTAATTAAACATCTTCCAAAGTACCTAACTACCTACTGGACCCAGAAGTCATTTAATCTGTCATAGGTTCTGGCTGATTGTGTTTTAAATAGATTATTTCATCTCACCTATATGAGATCTTTTGTGCTTGTGCATGTAAAACACACTATGATTCAAAGCTAAGATGAGGCTGGGCTATTTTTGAGGAAATTTCCATCAAGCATTTTTACTAAACTTTATAAAATATAACTTTCTTCCTTTCTCTAAATCTAAAATAATATAGATACTTCTATATAAAGAGAAACAAAATGCTTCTCATATCAGAGAACAATTCTAATCTAGTACATGTCCTAATCTGACATATGGAAGAAAGTAGATGATGGTACTTTGGGATTTAAGGTGTTATCTTTCCTGGAATAAATCACAGAATTTAATGTCTGTAGATGGCAACTTATCTCAGCCTTCACAGACTGACAAAGCACACAGAGAATGCAGCCTGTTTGATCTTTAACTTTGACAGATCACAGATAGGAAAATCTGGTACATTTTCACAGGGATTGCAGTTTGGGTGATAACTGTTCAAATATGGCACCTAACCAATCCTGATTCCTAGGAAAATATAGTTGGGAAGGGGTTTATTTTGTTGTTGTTTTCTCCACTAGGACACACTGTAGATCTCTTTTGTAAACGAAATCCTCCAATTCTTGCTCTCTTGCTACATGTTCCTCACCACACTCTTTTTATCCCTTTCTTTCTCTATACCTCCTTATTACCCTTCCATCTTTCTCACTTTCAGTACAGTGATCTCTTAGTAAAAATAATGGTATTTGTTAAGTGCTTACTATGTGCCAAGCACTGTTCTAAGCACTGGGGTAGATACAGTGTAGTCAGGTTGTCCCATTCAGGGCTCACAGTCTTAATCCGCATTTGACAGATGGGGTAACAGACACAGAGAACAGGGGATTGGGTAGAGAAACTCCCACAGATGAGTGAGTCTTAGAATGTCATCATACATTGGCCCATTTTGAGCTCTCACAAGAAGCTACAATTCTTTTGATAATCAAATCAGTTTAGTTCATGTTAAACAGTTAATTCACAACTTTCTCATGGTCTGGTTTTACAGATTGAACTATGGAAAACATGGTTTGTTGTCATAATGCATGTTCTTGATCTTTTATAAATTTTCCTACATAATAGAAACTGAAAGATGATATATTTGATCGAAATAATGCATGGATTATCTCAAACTTTTCCCAACATTATACTTTGACAATGGGTTATAGGTCCATCTACTTTAGATACTACAGAATTTCAATTTGGCACCTCAAATTCAATATGTTTACATACGGTTGCATCTTCTTTCCCAAATATATTTCTCCACATTACTTTCCCATCCCAGATAACATAAGGCCTCCAACCTGTCTTTAAAGCCTATAATTTTAATTTTATACTTGGCTCTTTACTCTTTTCCAGCCATAGTATCCTAAATCCCATCTTTTCCTGTAATGATTTTTAGATTGACCACTTCTTTTTCATCCAATGGCAATCACTCTAGTCACGCACTTACATCACAGGAGATGACAATTTGTAAAAATGTATAATTTTGATTAAACAGAAAATTACTGATCAGGAAATGCTTTATGAAGGTAAAATATCTTACTCTTATTGTGGCAAGGGTAATAATAATAATAGTAGTGTTGGTATTTGTTAAGCACTTACTACGTGCCAGGGACTGTTCTAAGTGCTGGGGTAGATACAAAGTAATCAGGTTGTCCCACGTAGGGCTCACAATCTTAATCCCCATTTTACAGATGAGGTAACTGAGGCCCAGAGAAGTGAAGCGACTTGACCAGGATCACCCAAGCAGACAAGCGGCGGAGCAGGAATCAAACGTACAACCTCTGACTCCCAAGCCCGTGCTCTTTCCACTAAGCCACGCTGCTTCTCAAATGGTAAAAGTACTGGAGAAGATGAAGGGAAAAAACACTTAAGTATGCAGGTCACAGACAGAATTTGGAAATATCTCATGGCAAATCAGGATTTTTTCACAGTCTAATTAGGAAGAATAATCTTGGGTCACAATGCATAGGATCCATGCATTAAATGCTAACAGTAAAGACACTTTTGTTAGCACTTATGTGTATATCTCTGAAATTTCTTTATTTATATTAACATTTGTCTCCCCCTCTAGACTGTACACTCGTTATACGTAGGGGATGTGATTACCACCTCTGTAGAGTTATACTCTTCCAAGTGTTTATTACAGTTCTCTCTGCACTCAATAAATATGATTGATTGCTTGATTGAAACTTTCTAAAACATTTTTTAACCTTTCCTAGTAAAAAATGAATCCTTTGAAAACATATGGTTTAGGTAGCTTTTCAAAAGTAACAATAAACCTCCTTCGTATTATTTGCCAGTGGAGACACATACCAAAAAGAGTCATCAAGCAATAGACAAGAAGTTGGGCATAATGGAAGAAGCATGGGCCTGGGAATCAGAAGGACCTGGGTTCTAATCCCAACTCTACTGTGTGACCTTGTGCCCTAACTTCCTTCTCTGTGCCTCGTTCCCTCATCTGTAAAATGGGTATTAAGACTATGAGCCTTACGTAGGATGGGGACTGTGTCCAACCTGATAAACTTGTATCTAACCCAGCACTTAGTACAGTAGTGTGACTCAGTGGAAAGAGCACAGGCTTTGGAGTCAGAGGTCAGGGGTTCAAATCCCGGCTCCACCAATTGTCAGCTGTGTGACTTTCGGCAAGTCACTTAACTTCTCTGTGCCTCAGTTCCCTCATCTGTAAAATGGGGATTAACACTGTGAGCCCCCCATGGGACAACCTGATCAACTTGTAACCTGCCCAGCACTTAGAACAGTGTTTTCCACATAGTAAGCACTTAATAAATGCCATCATTATTATTATTATTATGGCCTAATGGATAGCGCACGGGCATGGGCATCAGAAGGTCATGGATTCTAACCCAGCTCTGCCACTTGTCTGCTGTGTGACCTTGGGCAAATCACTTGATTTCTCTGTGCTTCAGTTATCTTCTTTGTAAAATGGGGATAAAGTCTGTGAGCTTGATGTGGGATGGGGACTGTGTCCAAACCCAATTTGCTTTAATTTCTCCACCTCTTTCTCCCTCCCACTACTCTGTGCTTAGTACAGTGCCTGGTACATAGTAAGTGATTAATAGTACTACAGTTATTATTATTACACTCCCTGGAACATAGTAAGTGCTTTACAAACACCATTAAAAAAAGCATGGGACTGAACAAATAAAACCAAAAGAAGGGAAAACTAAACTCTGACATTACAGATTTATTTTCATATTTCATGCCGAGGAGACTAACAAATAATGTAAAAGTCCCAGTTGATTGGAATAAAAGAACACACACAAACACACCCCCAAATTTAGTCATGTATATTGCACAAACAATAAAAATATTTTTTGACAAAACCTCAGTGTGTTTACTCATGTTTGTGTGTAATTTTGTACAGTTATGGTCTACCAGAGAGTATGTCTTTATTTTCGGCTGCTTTAACTACAAGAAATGAACTCTTCTGTATTCATCCTATTGTAAGGATCATTACAAAAATGAGAAACAATTAACACCCAGTTTAATGCCTGAATGCTATGGAGCTTAAGGAATTGCACTCAAGGTCTGCTAACTTTTTAATCAGGCATTTGGTTGCAAGCTGCTTGCGATTGATTCTGAGAGAAGAACTAACAATCTAAAGAGGAGAGCAGGTGTGCCAAAAAAGCAGGCATGTTGGCAAAATAAGGGGAATAATTTAAATGGGAAAGGAAGCAAAAAGCAAAGAAAAATACTCGCCATAAAGCCATTTACTTGTATCTGACTGTTACTGAACAAAGCCAGTTGGGAGGTACAAGTACAATATACCCACTTCACTGGGTATACTTCACTGAACCACTGCTTTCAGTACGGAATGCAAAATTTCAGGTGTCAGGAGTGGTCTGCTTGTCAGGTTGCTAGTGAATGAATGAACAAAAGGGGAGTTGAAATTTCCATACACAGTGGAAAAGGCACTATTGAATTCAAATTAATTCCCTGTTTTCAGCATTGAGATTATTTTTTTGAAAGTCAGTTAGGCACTTTGTTCTTTACCCCACCAACCTTTCCCTATCACCCAACTCCTTTTTTTTTTTTTCTTTTTAAGGCTAATGTGTATAACTTCACCTATGTTTTTTATTCTTCTGGAATCCATTAGTTAGATCCACTTTCCTGGAGTGTAAGTTACTCCTAAGAACAAGGTTGGCAATTTCAGAGATGTACTAAATCTGAAGGGCCTCTAGGGTAGAAAACTATTATAGTCCACTGCAGGAGTAGCCACAAAAAACATTCTATTTATTCCCCTCTGAGAAAATCTTGCTAAATTAAATGTGCTATACGGAGGAAGTCTCACATCTAATTCTACAACATGTCCATTCACTGGTGAAAATGACCGTAAGTGAGAATACGTAAAGTCACACAACTATGACTTGCTTAATAAAATAAAAATTAGCAGTCAAAGTAGAGGCATATTTCAACACGTAACAGAATTTGTATTAATACAACTAGAGGTTTTCTTGCAACCTCCACATGATATCATTCAACAGTATTTATTGAGCACTTACAGTGTGTAGAGCACTGTACAAAGCACTTGGGAGAGTACAATAGAATATTAAACTGACACATTCCTTCCCACAATGAGCTTCGAGTCTAGAGGAGGTGAGACAGACATTAGTATGAATAAATTACTGATATGTACATAAGTGCTGTGGGGCTGGGAGTGGGGGTTGAACTAAGGGAGCAAGTCGGAGAGCTTCAGAAGGACGTGGAAGATGAAGAAAGGAGGGTTAGTCAAGGAAGGCCTCTATAAGGAGGTGTGCTTCAGTAAGACTTTGAAGGGAGAAGAGTAATTGTCCAATTTGAGGTGGAAGGGCATGCCATGCCAGAGGCAGGGCTTGGGCAGTGGGTCAGCAGAGAGATAGATGATATCGAGGCACATGAGGAGGTTAGCATTAGCGGAGTGCAGGTGTGCGGGATGGATTGTAGCAGGAGAGTAAAGAGGTGAGGTAAGAGGGGGAAGGTGATTGAGTGCTTTAAAGCCAATGGCAAATCTATTAATAGAATGACATTACTAACTGTGGTATTTGTTAATGCTTACTATGCACCAGGCACTGTACTATGCACTGGATTGGATACAAACAAATCAAGTTGGACACAGTCCCTGTCCCATGTGAGGCTCACAGTCTCAAACCCCATTTTCCAGATGAGGGAACTAAGGCACAGAGAAGTGAAGTAATTTGCCCAAGGACACAGTGAAAACAGCAGCCCCGCTATACTACCAGAAGTACAGTTCAAGTGAGAGAAAGGGAATACAGAAAACAATCTAGAGACTTCCTAGATTCAATGCCCTCTGTGCTTTTTAATTAGGTTTAGTTGCCTGGGCCACCTGGAAGTTTTACATTCACAGTCTATCTGAATGCCTCAGGGTTTTAAGGAAGGTGTCTGGAGACCGGTGAATCTGAACAGTGATAGCCAATTATGGTTGCTTCTATCTTCTCAAACCGAGAAAAAAGTGCCAGCTCATTTGTGCACATTTTTTTACCTCTGAAGAGTCCTTCCTCAGCTTCCTGATCAAAAGCAGCTCTACATCAGCTCTGTTGTTTCCAGGTGAGGGAGAAGTTGAATTAAAAGCAGCAGTTTGGCTCTTGGCCACTTGCATGCAAGGGCCCTTCATCATATGGAATTTACACTTGTCCCCGAAGAGAAGAAATCAAGGAAAAATGCCAAAATCCCAAGGAGTGAAAGAGCGGGTAATAATAATAATGATGGTATTGGTTAAGCATTTACTATGTGCCAGTCACTGTACTAAGTGCTGGAGTGGATACAAGCAAATTGGGTAGGTCACAGTCCCTGTCCCACATCAGGCTCATGTCTCAATCCCATTTTGCAGATGAGGTAACTGAGGTCCACAGAAGTGAGGTGACTTGCCCAAGGGGTCAGTCACACAGCAGACAAGTGGTAGAGCCAGAATTAGGACCCATGACTTGTTGATTCCCAGGCCTGTTCTCTATCCACTAGCTGAGGTGTTCCATAGTGGCTGAACCAACCATAACATGTAACACAGAAAACTTTGCCAGTTTAACACACATGCACTTTCTGACTCCAGATAGGACTTGGAAACACAATTTGTCACTCACTATTCAACATTTAATAAATAGCATTAGGAAGTCCTGCTGTGAGCCTTGAAGTGGCTTTTCAGATTCTAGTAAAGTTGGCTTTTTCAGGACTGTTATCTTCAAAGGATTCACGCAAACATATTCTATCACACCACTTCCTGTCAAGAGGATGCAGATGAAGGAGTCATAAGCCTACATGAGGATTTGAAAGTGCCTGGAGGCACTGTTTTTGTGCAACACTTACCCTCCTATTGTCTATTATGAGTGCAATGCTTATTCTGACAATGACTCCACATCAAATACATCAAAGAACACTGCTACAGTAGGGTTATTCTTTTATTCTAATCATTTCTGTTTTAAGCTCCAGTGGATAAAGCATCCTTGTATTTTTGTCGAAGAACTAGGTTGTTCTTGTTCTTACTGCATATAATTGCTTCAGTGGAGACAATAGGACTCTTCACCGTGAGAAATTAGCTGCTTTAAGGTTGGAATCTTTTTAAGGTTCCAAATAAACACTGTAAACAGAAAAAAGGCGAGCACTATACTCTGTGTTATTCTGATGGGTAGTGTCTGCCTGTCTATTTATCATCTCATTTTAGAGAAGCAGCATGGCCTAGTGGAAAGAGCATGGGACTCGGAGTCAGAGGACGTGGGTTCTAATCCTGGCTCTGCCACATATTTGCTATGTTACCTTGGGCAAGTTACTTAACTTCTCTTTGCCTCACATCTCATCTGTAAAATGGGGATCAAGGGTGTGAGCTGTGTCCAACCTGATTACCTTATATCTCCGCCAGAGTTTAGAACAATGCTTGGCATAGTAAGCACTTAAGTACCATAATTATTATCATTATTTTTCACTTTCTCATCATATGTAATGAATGAATTTAGATAACTTCAGTGTTTCTTGTACATAATTTTGAAGAAAGGAATAAATTTTGCTGAAGTTAAAAAGTAACGCTTTCACATAATAATAACAATAATGGTATTTGTTAAGTGCTTACTATGCCAAGCATAGTTCTAAGCTCTGGGATAGATACAAGGTAGTTGGTTTGGACACAGTCCCTGTCCAACAGAGGGCTCACAGTCCTAATCCCTATTTTGCAGATGAAGTAACTGAGGCACAGAGAAGTTAGTAACTTCCCTAAGGTCACACAGCAGACAATTGGAGGAGCAAGGATTAGAACCTTCTGACTCAAACTCGTGCTCTAACCACTGCGCCATGCAAAAATGGATTTAGTTTTTTCTTTTTTCAATCAAATTTTCTGTTTAAATAAATCATCAATCAGTGGTGTTTATTGATCACTTATAGTATGCAGAGCACTATATTAAGTGCTTGGGAGACTACAACAAAGTTGGTAGCCTGCCCACAAGGAGCTTACAGTATAGTGGGAAAGAAAGACATTAATAAATAAATAAACTGTGGCTATATGAGTGCTAAAGAGTACTTGTCTATCTGCATAGGTGATGCAGAGAGATAGTCAAGGAAAAGAATGCTTAATCAGCAAAGGCCCCTTGGAGGAGATTCATTCATTCATTCAATCATTTATTGAGCACTGTGTGCAGAGCACTCTACTAAGCACTTGGGAGAGTACAATACAACAATAAACTGCCATTTCTCTGCCCACAACAAGCTACGTCATTTTAATAAGGCTCTGAAAATGGAGAGAGTGATGTTCTAGCATAAATGGAGTTCCAGGCCAGAGAGAGGTGAAAAGGGGTCAGAAGCATGATAGAAAAGATAGGGCACTTTAAGCAAGCTGTTGCTAGAGAAGTAAAGTGTGGGGCTGGGATGGTAGGAGGGAGTGACTGATTGAGTGCTTTAAAGCCAACGGTAAGGAGTTTATATTTGATGTGGAAGTGAATGGGCAACCACTGGAGGTTCTTGAGGAATGGAGAGATGTGACCTTAACTTTTTTTTTTAGATAAGACCTGGGCAGCAAAGTGAAGTATAAACTTGTGTGCGGAGAGACAGGAGGCAGTGAGAAGGAGGGATATACAGTCAGTCGTGCTTACTACATGCAGAGCACTGTGTTAAGCACTTGGGAGAGTATAGTAAAGCAATAAACACATTCCCTGACAAGAACAAGCCTACAGTCTAGAGTGGGAGGCAGACATTGATACAATAAATTACAGATATGTGCATAAGTGCGTGGGGCTGGGAGGGGGAAATGAATAAAAGGAGCAAGTCAGAGTGACACAGGAGGGGGAGAAGAGGATAGCAGGGAGGGCCTCTTGAAGGAGAAGATGTGTCTTCAATACATCTTTGAAGGTGGGGAGAGAGTAATTGTTTGTGGATATGAGGAGGGAGGGCAATTGCCGAATTGTACTTTCAAGTGCTTAGTACAGTGCTCTGCACCCAGTAAGCACTCAATAAATTCGACTGAATGAATGAAATTCTAGGCCAGAAGCAGATGTGAGTGAGAGGCCAGCAGAGCAATAGATAAGACTGAGGTACAGCAAGAAGGTTAGCATTAGAGGAGAGAAGTGGGGAGGCTGGGTTGTAGTAGGAGAGTAGCAAGGTGAGGTAGGAGGGGGCAACATGTAATTATGAACTCTAATTGAAATGCATGACAACTAGGGCATTAAATCATTACTGTGGATGTTTAAAGTAAAATAATAATAATAATAACAATGATAGCATTTATTAAGTGCTTACTATGTGCAAAGCACTGTTCTAAGTGCTGGGGAGGTTACAAGGTGATCAGGTTGTCCCACATAGGGCTCACAGTCTTAATCCCCATTTTACAGATGAGGTAACTGAGGCGCAGAGAAGTTAAGTGACTTGTCCAAAGTCAAACGTGCACAAAGTCACAAATTGTCATTACTGGTGTTCTTGGTGATAATGCTATGTAGACAGAATTTGTAAATTGAAGATGATCCCCAAATTCCCTTGAACCTATTTCTCAAAATGATTTATATTTGTAATCATCCATAATTTTAAAATATCTAAAATGTGAGGCCTTAAATTGTAGTTGACATAATGCCACAGTTGGAGTCAGTGTAGGTTTGTATTTCATTGGCATGAAGGTTATGCTCATTTTAAATTATGCTACAATTTTGTGGCTACACTTATGGAAGTGACCAGCTCTCTTTTCAAAATACTTCGAAATCTGAAGTCCTTAAGATCAAATATGCCAAGATGGCTTACTTAATAAAGATTGGTTTTTATTTTTCACCTACAGGATTATCTGGCTATTATTCAAAACTGTTTTACTACATAAAAACACTTTGAGGTTAACCTCTTGCTTCTTGGTGGGTGGGACTGTGACATCATAGCTGAATTTGCTACTGCCATTTTAAAATGAAAGGCTTGAGATGAGCTGGTGAAATTAGCTCACAGTTGTACTCATCAAAAAAAGGATTTGAATGAATTGTAAAATGAATACATTTATCCTTAACTACCACAGACTTCCAATCTAGTACTAGAGTAAAGTTTAGAGATTTCTCTGTCCCTATAAAAATAAAGATAGATTAACCTTCAAGTATATAATTCTCCACAGTAAAGAAGAGTGTAGAATTTTCAAACACATCATTTGAGGGTTCAACAGGACTGTACCTGGACAAAACAAGCAACACTATAGGCCTGAGATCACTTATTCTGATATGGCTTGATTTAGTAGTCATGAGAGGCTACTATTCCAAAAAGAAAAAAAATGAGAGAAAAAAAGAAAGAAAAATTAGAACAGGAAATCAGGAAGAGTGTAGAAGATTAATGAGAAAAAAGAGTGGCAAGTTAGGAGGAGAAGAAAAGCAGAAGGAAAGAACCAGGAAGTGGTTCCCAGGGTTAGGAAAGATACAAGACAAAATAGCAATGGGGTGAGGAAGAACTGTGGCCATGGCATAAAAGTATTCCAACCATAGCAGAAAGGCCTATGTGTTCTCGTCCTCCCAGAAGACATCAAATTCCCTCTAAAAAAATTATGTAGCCTTGGTGGCAGCCAAGAGTTCAAGAGGCTCTGGCTTGGGGTAAATGGGAAATTACAACACCATTAGTAATTTGCCAAATTTAGGCTTCATGATTTTCCAGGATTTATTTTGATGTTTATTTTTGTACATATTTGTATTCTCTTGACAATTAAACTTGAGTTGTTCTATTTTTGGTACTTTTGATATTGTTATTATTAGCATATGTTATTGCTATTGTCAGTCTATAGGCTTCTTCCAGGCACTGATTAGGATGGGCCCCTAAACCACATTAGCTTTGGCCCACAAAATTCCCCTTTTTCCACCGCCTTTAGACTTAATGTTTAGGTAGTTCTCATCTGCAAAATGGAAGTAGTACTTACGTTATACCACATGGAAGATTAATTAATTAAATGGCAGGGAGAAACACTTCAAAAGTGTTGTGCATGTAACCAAGGCAGTTTTTACCATTATTATTCTACATCTTAGAAGGAAACAAAATCCTTCAAAATGTCAGACAAAGAAAGCTGGGCAGGACCTGACAACCAAAGAGAAAAGTGTTGTGCAATTAGCATAGTCTGTGAAAGCCTTTGGTTTTCTCTATTATTATCTTTTCTCTTCAGTGACAAAGATGTTTGATATTTGAAAAGGAAAGGAAAGCATAGTACAGCAATGCATATATTATTCCTAATGTAGCATATTCATCTGTATTTGAAGAATGACAGTAAGTATTCAGCAACACATATAAAACTGTAGCTGTGTTTGTGAAAAACACCAATCTTGTCGTGGACAGGGCACACCTACCAACTTTGTTGCATTGTACCCTTCCACTGCAACTCAATAACAGAGGGAGAAAAACAAATTATTAATCATGAAAGCTTTAGTCTCACTGGATATGAAAGGAGAGGGAGTCAAGGGCAGGAGGAAGGAAATAAGCAACATACATACAAAAATCCATAGACAAAATATCACCTTCTGTAATCATCCACTAGATTTTAAGTCTCCTTGAATGCTGGTATTGTGTCTACCAACTCTATTGCATTGCACTCTCCCAATAATTTAATTTATTCAATTAAATTTATGGAGAGCTTACTGTGAGCAGACCACTGTATTCAGCACTTGGGAGAGTACAACACAACAATATACAGACACATTTCCTGCCCACAGTGATTTTATGCAGTGCTCAGAACCTACAAGGTGCTGAAAAGTATCTTGATTGATTGATTTATTTTTGAATTTCATTCATCATTCATTCAATTGTATTTACTGCTTACCATATGCGGAGCACTGTACTAAGCACTTGGAAAGTATAATTTGGCAACAGATAGAAACAATCCCTACCCAACAATGGGCTCACAGTCTGGAAGAGGGAGACAGACAACAAAACAAAACAAGTAGACAGGCATCAATACCATCAAAGTAAATAGAATTATAGATCTAAACACATTAATAAAATAGAGTAATAAATATGTACAAATATACACAAGTGCTGTGGGGAGGGGAAGGTGGTAGGGCAGAGGGAGGGAGTGGGGGCAATGGGGAGGGGAGGAGGAGCATAGGAAAAGGGGGGGCTCAGTTTGGGAAGGCCTCCTAGAGGAGGTGAGCTCTCAGTAGGGCTTTGAAGAGAGGAAGAGAGCTAGTTTAGTGGATGTGTGGAGGGAGGGTACTACAGGACAGAGGTAGGACATGGACCAGTAGTTGATGGTGGGACAGGAGAGAACGAGGCACAGTGAGATGGTAAGTGGCAGAAGAGCAGAATGTGCATGCAAGCTGGGCTGCAGATGGAGAGATGGGATGTGAGTTAGTAGGGGGCAAGGTGATGGAGAGCTCTGAAGCCAATAGTGAGACATTTTTGGTTCATGTGAAGGTTGATAGGGAAACACTGGGGATTTTTGAGGAGGAGAGTGACATGCCCAGAGCATTTCTGTTGAAAGATAATCCAGGCAGCAGAGTGACATAGACTGAAGCAGGAAGAGACAGGCAGATGGGAGATCAGAAAAGAGGCTGATGCAGTAATCCAGTTGGGATAGGATGAGAGATTGTACCAACAAGGTAGCTGTTTGGATGGAGAGGAAAGGGCTGATCTTGGCATTGTGGTGAAGGTGAGACCGGCAGGTTTTGGTGATGGATTGGATGTGTGGGGTGAATGAGAGAGCGGAGTCAAGAATGACACCAAAGTTCTGGGCTTGTGAGATAGGAAGGATGGTAGTGCCATCCACAGTGACGGGAAAGTCAGGGAGAGGACAGGATTTGGGAGGGAAGATAAGGAGCTCAGTCTTGGGCATGCAGCTATCTCTATCTCTACATTATTAACACACATACAGTACAGTTTTGTTACTGACGGTTTTATAGAAAGTATTGTTAAATAGACTATAATCATCACTTTAGTGTGACCAGCTAGGATATCTCTTGCAGTTCTCTGAAGTACACAAACTGAGATACAAGACTGCAAAAATTATTGATTCTCCTAGCATATTCAGTACCTTTCTGTACATTTTTTTCTGTTGATGACAACTTCATGGATTAAATGGGCATTTGGGCACGTTCATAATCCCATACTGTGAATGGGAAATGTTCACCTGTCTTGAGGACAAAATAGACCTCTAAGTGTTAAGCTGCAAACACATCTATAGATGGATGGAAAGGCATCTGTTATTTTAATAGGGTATATGTCTTGTATTTCTCTATGCCCCATATAGCTCATCTGAGTGGAGTGATCTTTGAAGTCAACTGGAGCTCACTGCTTGTCTGAGAGTCATGAGCTTGGAGAAAGATAAGAAACAGAACCACAGACTTTCAACTATAATACTGCTGGCAGGGTTTGCAGCATCCATCCAGCTTCTTTTAGTGTAAAATAGATAATTCTTTCATCTTTTTTTATAAGAAAATCTTACATAATTGGTTGAGTCATTTCATTTAAAAAACGTCTGCTTCCATATTTTCTCAGATTTATTAATTTTATTTCTTTTCAGATTTGTTTCATGAGTACATAGATGAAGAAACACATTACTTTCATTTTTAGAGAATTTTATCTAAGAGCTTTGGACAATGACAAAATGTGATCACATAAATAGGGCATTAGAACCAGTCCAATATGATTACAGGGAAAACTCAAGATTGCCATTTTGCTTAAGTTTTTTATTAGGGAGCATGAACAGTTGCTCGTATTAAATTGCATTATTATAATCCCTTTCAGTTCAAGAATAAATGTTTGATTCTTTCTTTCCTACCTCTGTAGAGTGTATATAACATTCTCAACAAGCAGAGTCCATAATCAACAATATTTTTGCTGAGGAAGTCAAAAACTAGTTACCCTGGAGTTATATCTAGATTTTATTTATTTTTTGATTTATTATATTTTTATCACACTTACTGTAGTTAAATCTTCAAATGTTAACATTCATTTAAATTACTCTCTAGGAATATGTTTGGCATTTTGGGGGAAATATTTCAGTAAAACAGGAAACAGTAATTTATTAAAGGGTACCATAGTTTCAGTGAAGGATTCAATCATCTGCAATGAATATGAATCCTATTTCTGTTTGGCATAAAACAAGGAATTTAATGTACGTTTAAGCATATTTCCATCATCATTACCTGCCACCTTCACTGCCCCAACACAGACCACAAGAACCCTAAAAATAACATGGCTTGCCTAAATGACAGACTGAAATAGCTTAAAATTGTGACTAACTTCCTCATGCTTTGGTTCTAACATTTGAACATAAAAACCTTTGCAGATCGCAATGACAGTTTAGTAAAAGTTATCCGGAACAATGACTTTGACTCCCAGCCATCATAGAATAGTTGGCTAGGAAAGATGAGTGAATTAATGAGAGCTAGACTTGAAGGCAAAAACTGCAAATTAAGCAAAAATAGCCTTTTGTCCAGTCCATTAATCAATCAATCAGAGGAAAGGAAAGATGACTATAGGATTAGGAAGAGGGAGCCCCAAGTCCTGGAGGGAGGAACTGGGAAGTGACTTCCAAACCGTGATGGTTATTTTCTTAACATCCACAATAATTATTAAGGAAGGATCATCTATGACAGCAATTTATTTCTTGTTTACCCCTGATAAGTTACTCATCAAGAGCTTCTCTATTCTCCTCTCTCAACAAACCTTCCAGTTTTTTAACGAATGGATTTTCAATGGTTATATTTCAGGCCAATAATGAGGTGTACAGATATAAACAATTTAAAGGCCAAAACAAAATCTATTTTCACTTTCTGAAATGGCTGATCTTATTTCACTGTATCTGCATTTTTCCCTCTCTGTTTCACTGAGAACCTCCCCTATGAATCAATGCCTTACCATGGCAAGAGACCTTGCATATGCCAATAAAGCTTAGAGTTATACCACAGGGAGATATTCTCCCTACGGTTACCCATAATGGAAAGGCCTAAGCTGAAGGGTCAGATAAAGTTGATTCATTTGTGCTGGGCAGCAGTGGCATGGGAAAAAGTCAAAGGCGGATGATCAAATGATCAAATTTTTGATCAAAGATCAAGACTCAAGTTTTCACCGCACAGAAGGAGCCAATGGCAAACCATTTCCATATTTTTACTAAGAAAACTATGGATACACATACCAGAATGACTAAAGACATAGTGCTGGACTTTGAGCCCCTCAGGTCAGAAGGCACTCAATGAGCTACTGAGGACGAGCAGGAAATGACCCAGAGTATCATGGAGTTTATGGCATGGCCAGTATAAAGCTTTTGGGACCTCCGATCACTGATTTTGCTGTAGAAGAAATGAGTAACTGAAGATGTAAAGACCCTTATTGGAACATACAATGTGTGGAGTATGAACCAAGGAAAGTTGAAAATAGTCAAGAATGAAATGGACTGATTGAAGATCGACATCCTAGGAATAAATGAACTGAAATGGGCTGGTACTGGGCATTTCCAATCAAATGAGCACATCATCTACTACTTTGCTCATACTGGAAAAAGAAGAACTGGCATAGCGGTAATTGTGACAAAGAAAATTGCCAAGACAGTTACTGGATATAATGCTGTCAATGACCAATTGATATCTGTTAGATTCAGAGGAAAAACATTCAATATGACAATATTTCAGTTATACACCCAACAACAGATGCAGAGCAAGAAGAAATAGGTTTAATGATTTAGTGCAGAGAAAGACTGATAGAAGTTGTAAGCAAGATGTGTTGATTATCACTGGGTATTGGAATGCAGAAGTTGGTAATGGAATGAAAATTAAGGTTGTTGGAAAATATGGCCTGGGAAATCAGAGTCCAGCCGGGGACCAACACTGATTTCTGTGAACCAAATGACTTTTTTATTGCCAACGCCTTTTTATCCAACCTAAATAACGACTGTACACATGGACTTCACCAGATGGACTACATAGAAATCAAATAGACTATATTATTTGCAGAAAGAGATGGAGGAGTTCTATTTTGGCAGCAAAAACATGGCCTAGAGCTGCTTATGGAACACATCATGAGCTGTTAATGTGTAAAATCAGGCTCAAACATAGAAAGATCAATCAAGCCTTACAGCTGCCCAAATATGTCCTGACAAATATTCCCCCCTTTATTTAAGGATCATGTAAAAAATAGATTTTGAGGCACTTAATCTCACAATTGAGGAACCGGAGAAAATGTGGAAGGAGATTAAAAATATCATCAAGGAAGAAAGCAACACAGTATTGCTAAAGGTCGGGAAGCAGGAAAAGCCAAAATGGATGTTGAACATAACTCTGGAAGTACTCAGAAAAAAGGAAGCAAAAATCAGAAGACAAAAGAACCTGGTTAAAAAACCGAGCCTAGAATTCCAGCACTCTGCCAGGAAGTACAAACAGGAATATTATAACAGCATACGTAAAGAAATGGAAGTCAATAACAAATGTGGGCATACAAGATCTGTATTTCAGAAGATTATGGAAACTAAGGAAACATTCTGAACTTGGATTGGCTCTGTCAAAAGCAATGATGGACTGATGATAAATGATGCCAGTGGAATCAGAGATAGAAGGAATACATACAACAACTATACCAGAAAAATAGCAATATACAAGAAGTATTTGAATAAATTCCTTTTGAATTAGAGCTACTCATCATGGAAAGTGGAGTTAGATCAGCTTTACATTGTCTTGCCAAATATAAGGCCACTGGCTTTGATAGGCTTCCTATTGAGGTGTTTCGGGCAGCTGGAGAGGAATGGGTTAAAGTCCTTACTAAATTATGTCAACAGGTATAGCTAACCACTCAATGGCCATTGGACTGGGAGAGATCAGTTTATGTTCCAATACTGAAGAAAGGAGATACAACAAAATGTGACAATTACTATACAGGTTCCATGATCTCATATGCCAGCAATGTATTGCTAAAAGTTATACAGCATCAAATGGAGACCTACATGGAACATGAATTGACAGATGTTCAAGCAGGATTCCAGAAAGCATGAGGGACATGAGATAGTACTGCTGATGTCCATTGGATAATTGAAAGGACAGAGAATATCAAAAAGAAGTCAGCATGTGCTTTATTGATTATAGTGTGGCCTATAAGGCCTTTGACTGCTTGGATCATGAGAAACTCTGGAGCACATTAGGGAAAATAGGCATGAGGGACCATTAAATTGCATTAATGCAGAGTCTGTATGATGAACGTCAGGCTACAATAAGAACAGAATATAGAGAAACAGATTTTTTCCCGTTAGTAAGCGCATAAGACAAGGATGTATCTTATTTCCTTATCTATTCATCCTCTATACTGAGTACATAATGAAAGAAGCTGGATTGGATAAAGATGTATGGGGAGTAAAGATTGGAGGAAGGAAGATTAACAACCTTCATTATGCTGATGATACTACCCTACTGGGAGAAAGTGAAAAATATTTGAAGAGCTTATTAAAAGTTAAGGAACAGAGCAAAAAGATGGGCCTACATTTCAATGTCAAAAAAAAAAAAAAGACCATGACAACTGGAAGTTTTAACACATTTGTTGTGGATGGAGAGAAAATTGCAATTTCTGTCAATTTTTCTCTCCTGGGATCGATAAGCAATAATAAAGGAACTAATAGTGAAGAAATATGCCAAACACTAATGTTAGGAAGACTTGCTATGAAGATCCTGTAAAAAGCCATGAAATGTGCTAATGTAACAATTGCCACAAAAATACCAATTATCAATTCTAAGGGGTTTCAAGTGGCAATGTTTGGATCTGAAAGATGGACTGTGAAAGAACAGGATAGAAAGAGCATCAATTCTTTTGAAATGTGGTATTAGAGAAGGCTTTTGAGAATATGATGGACTGCCTGAAAAACAAACAAATGGATTTTGGAGCAAATTAAGTTAAAATGGTCAAAAGACTTAGATTAGCATACTTTGGATACAATCAGGAGGACTAATTCTCTGGAGAAGATACGCTAGAAAAACAAGGAAGAGGCAGACCAGCAGCTAGATGGATAGAGACCATAGCAACGATAACAGAAGAACCATTAGAAAGGTTATGGATTATGGCCAAAGTAAGGATTTTCTGGAGAAAATATATCCATAGAGTCTCTATGAATCGGAAATGACTTGATGGCACTTGATAATAACAATTCATTTAGAATAGGGTTGAAATAGTTTTCACTCTTAAGAAACATGTAACTTTGGGATTTATGTCTTCCAGCTGACATTTTTTCCCTACTGATATGATCCACATGTGCAGGATACAGTTTCTCAAAAGATTTGGTATTTAAAAGAAAAATCATAATTGCTTACCCCTGGAATTCAGGAATATATAAAATAGCAAATGTTGAGGTACCATATATTTCAGCCAAAAGTAAGTACTTTGTGCAGAGCACTGTACTCAATGCTTGGGTGAGCAGAATACAATACATCTGATAGACATGATCTTTTCAAGGAGTTTCCAGTATAACAGTGTTCTATATTTTATGTATTACTTTGGATTTCTATAGAAATATCAAAACGGATTAAATCAGAGGCCCAAATATAAAAATGTAAACATTCCAATAATTTATGTACCTAATTTATGCTTTGCACAAATTAAGTCCTTAATAAGTGCCTTTGAATGAAATACATGACACCTCAATATTTGCTATATATATTCCTGAAGACCAGGGGTAGGTGCCAATGAGTTTTCTTTAAATATTATTAGTGTGATAATAATGATAACAATGTAAGCTCATTGTGGGCACAGAAAGTGTCTACCGAATCTGCTGTATTGTCCTCTCCCAAGGGCTTAGCATAGTGCTCTGCACAAAGTAAGCGCTCAATAAATACCACTGATTTATTTATGCTCAGGACAGAGATCGGGCATTCTATATTTTAAAGAGAGCTTAGTGTTACATTGCTGTTCAAAACAATAATGAATCATGACACGAATCAAAAATGTGTGAAAAGTGCAAGGCTAATTGATGCAAGTTGAGACTATGCTCAGAAGACCAACATTACCTAAAAGTTACAAAATATTACTGATTGGCCAAGTCAGGTTTGCTTTTTAACTTGAAATTGAAGAAAGTAGATGCAATGTCCCCTTATAACTAGAATAGTGTCTCCTGCAAATGGAACAGATCCAGTTCTAATTCCATATCAACCTGGCCTTGCTTGGCCACACCATCCCAGGAAAACCTCTGACTCTGTTGCTAAGAAATTGGAATGTTAGTATTCAGAAACAACCCAGCAGGAACTTTTAGAATGAACAAAGTCCATCTCAGATTACAAGGGAAACAAATCAAGCATTTATTAAGTCCCTGTTATGTGCAAAGCACTATACTGCGGATACAGAGTAAGTGCTCAATAAATACCATTGATATATTGACTGATAGGAGAGTGTGAAAAAGTAAATGACATGGTCCCTAACTGCAAGGATTAGAGCATAGCACATATACAAAAACATCCAACATCATGCTTTTTATTACTAAAGAGACCCAATATTCCAAATCAATTTTCTTTCCAGAAAGTTGTATTCCCTCCTGTATTTTGAAGACATATTATCAATTTCTATATGTTGAATGAATGTGCACAATGATGTTTTCATAGAGAAATGGAATTTCAGGAGGTTTAACTTCAGAGACTTACAGATTCCTTATAACAGCCAAAGCAAAGAGATCTATCACACTGCAAACAAACAAACTTGGGTAATAGCTATAGCAATTCAAATAATGTAGCACTTTAAACCTATGTGGCAGTTTCATCTAAGGACTCAAAGGGCTTTGTTGATATTAGCATATCATGCTCCAAAAAGTAGGACAATAGTAACAGCATGGCTCAGTGGAAAGAGCCTGGGTTTCGGAGTCAGGGGTCATGGGTTCTAATCCCAGCTCTGCCACCCGTCAGCTGTGTGATTTTGGGCAAGCACTTAACTTCTCTGGGCCTCAATTCCCTCATCTGTAAAATGGGAATGAAGACTGTGAGCCCCATGCGGGACAACCTGTTTACCTTGTATCTCCTCCAGTGCTTAGAACAGTGTTTGGCACATAGTAAGCGCTTAACAAATACTATCATTATTATCCAGCGCTTAGACAGTGCTTTGCACATAGTAAGTGCTTAATAAATGCCATTATTATTATTATTACCATTTTCTCTGATTTTTCAAATACATATAAGGTTTTCAATAGGCGATTCTTTGAAAACTCATATATCCTGAGTTGTAGCTGAATTAAAATTGTATAAGTACTTTTCAAAGAGACAGAATAATATTTCATTTATAGCAAATGCCTTCTAAATATCTAAAGTTTTTCAATTTCAAGGAAACAGGTGATATGAAATAAATGAAAATATCTCCACTTTTAACCGTGGCCATGCATATAAATCACAAAATACCTAACAAATGCTATTTATATTGATACAGGCTCCTTAAAATACTAATGAAAAATTGTGATTTAATTGATGTTTAAATGTATTTGAAATGTATTTGGCTGATTAGTCTTAGCCAATTAATGCTTAATCCATAATTTTTTAATGGTGTGTGTTAAGCACATACTAGGTGCCAGGCACTATACTAAGCACTGGGGCAGGTACAAGATAATCAGTCCCTGCCCCACATAGAGCTCACAGTCTTAATTCTCATTTTACACATGAGGTATCTAAGGCCCAAAAAGTGAAGTAACAATGCTCAAAGTCACACACCAGACAAGTGGCAGTGCTAGGATTGGAACCCAGGTCCTTCTGACTCCCAGCCCCATGCTCAATCAATTAAGCCACAGTGCAGTGTGGCTCAGTGGAAAAACAAGACTCTGGGAGTCAGAGGTCATGGGTTCTAATCCCGGCTCTGCCACTTATTAGCTGTGTGACTTTGGGAAAGTCACTTAACTTCTCTGTGCCTCAGTTACCTCATCAGCAAAATGAGGATGAAGACTGTGAGCCCCATGTGGGACAACCTCATTACCTTGTATTTTGCCCAGCACTTACAACAGTGCTTGGCACATAGCGCTTAACAAATACCAAAATTATTATGATGATTATTCTCACAGCTTGATTATTTGTTGTATTATACTCTCCAAAGTGCTCATTACAGTTTCTGCACATAGTAAGAACTCAATAAATATAATAGATGTACAATTTTAAAAGACCACTAAGAGTTTCTTGCGTATCTATCCATAGAGAAGCAGCATGGTTTGGTGGAAAGAGCATGGGTTTATATTACTCCTCTTACTACTGTGTTGCCAACTTGTACTTTCCAAGTGCTTAGTACAGTGCTCTGCACATAGTAAGCGCTCAATAAATACGATTGAATGAATGAATGGGTTGGGAGTCAGAGGTCATGGGTTTTAATCCCGGCTCTGCCACCTGTCAGCTGTGTGAGTTTGGGCAAGCCACATAACTTCTCTGTGCCTCAGTTACCTCATCTGTAAAATGGGGATTACTACTGTGAGCCCCACATGGGACAACCTGATTACCTTGTATCTACCCCCAGCTCTTAGAACAGTGCTTTGCACATAGTGAGTGCTTAACAAATGCCATCATTATTATTATTAATGATGTATTAGTAATATATCATATGCACCTAATTCATTTATATATCATACCTTCTCATAGATAATGATAATAATAATAACCGTATTTATTAAGTGCTCACTATGTGCCAAACACTGTTCTAAGCGCTGGGGTAAACATTATATGCACATAATTCATTCACATATCATATATTATGTATTCATTTATACATGTATTATAATCAACATCAATCATATTTATTGAAGGCTTACTGTATGCAAAACAATGTACTAAGCATTGAGGAAAGCACGAAATAACCAAACTGATAAGATACACTCCTTTCCTTCATTAGAATAATATGTACCTATCCTTGTGCTGATGTCTAGTCTCATTTCTCCTTCTCACTTCCTCTGAGTTTCTGTCATTGCTCCTACAGAAGTTCTGGTCTGCCCTTCCCCATCCAAGATCAGCTTTCCTCCCAAACACTGTTCTACCTCTCTTCCCTCCTCCCATCATTTTAAAAAGTCAAGATCCCCCAAGTCAACTTTTCTTGCTTTTCCTCTTCTCTTCCCTAGGATTCTGAAGAACAGTTATCATATCCCCATTTAACAGATAGAGAAACTGAATCAAAAGGCAGATTAAGCATCTTATCCAAGGCTACACAATAGGTAAGTAGTGAAGCCAGGACAGGAACCACAGCCTCTCTTTTATTCTTCTCTTTCCTAGGACTCTGAAGAACAGCTACCTTATCTCCATTCTACAGATGAGAAAACTGAGGTACAACAATTAAGAAACTTATCTAAGGTCAGCAAATAATTAGTGGAGTTAAGATTGGTACCAGTCTTCAGACTCATTTCCACCAGATTATGCTGCCTCCCTGAAATTCAGGTTGTAAGATCCTTCTGGACGAAGATCATGTCTTCTACCTCCATTGTATTTTCCCAAGCACTTAGTATAGAGCAGTCTATAGATACTATTGATTTATTTGATTGATCGGTGAATTCCCTGCACAACTCTGAGGTATGCTAGATTGAGGAGCATATAGAACAGCAGAATCTTCCAGATGTAAAAGGTATTCCTTACAAGTTCACAAGGAGTACAGGGTTGGCCTGTTTAGCTGCTGTACAAGTTCTCTCTCCACCTGCAGAGAACTGGCATCATTATCACCATCTTCAAGAGAAAATAAAGGGAGTTGCCTGTGTGAGCTATCATGGGATCTTACTGCTCTTCATTTCTGACAAAACTGTAATCTGAGTACTACTAGACCAAAGAACATTGTTATGTGTTCCCAAAAATCTCAATATAGCTTCAGAGTGAAGCAGGGCATAATGGCTATGATCTTTGCTGTACATCGGATCAGTGGGGGGTCGGTGGTTGTTTCAGAAAGGCGTGCTAAAAGAACTTCTTACACTAGCCACCCCACTGACAATTGCATTCTATCTGGGGCACCTGAACATTCTGAAGAAAACATTTCAAAATGTCATAAAGCTTCTAAAGCACCTTCCCACCTTGTTTCAATCATCACTTAAAAACAAAAATCCATTTCAAGTTAAAATTATTTCCCAAAATCCCTATCAGAAAACTTATAGAGACAACTTGTTTTTATGATTTTAAGATAAAGTCCTCTAGACTGTAGATTCATTGTTTACAGGGAATGTTTCTGTTATATTCTTGTATTTTCCCAACCATTTAGTAGTCAGTAATACTGATTGATTGATACAGTACCCAGCACCACAAATCATAGGAAACAAACCTAAAAAAAAATCCTGACAGTCATTCTTGAATTCACATTTTTTTTTTCTGTTTTAATCTGTTCAGTAAATGAGAAGGGTTAAAATCTGATAATCAAGTCCCAGCTTCAGACCTATATTTTTAGTTCATTTCACTATCTGTACATCCACCAAATATCATGAATAAATTTAGTGGGCACTTTCATATTTACAAATGAGAGATTTTAAGATAAGTGCTAGTAAATCATGAGCCTTTATTTGAAACTAATTGATTATAATGAAAGATGCATTTGAGCTGTCCAAAGAGCCTTTTACAATGCAGAAGGAAGTAGAAGCAAAGGTTGAATACTATTCACTTCTTGAGTTGATGAAGCATTGTTTACCAATACTCAAAACATGCATATCAAGCTCATTTTTATGATTGACCTGCTTAGGTGAAGACATTATTGTACTGACTGAAATTTACAAAGCTGAAAATAATTAATGAATTATGTGTAAAACAATGAGCAACTTAAGGAATTATTACTGAATAGGACCATGCATGGTGTGCTTTCATTCTGTCTTCACACTGCTGCACTATGAAAAGGAGAGTGGAACACTAGCTAAGATGCTACGACCTCTGACTCCCAAACCCGGGTTCTTGCCCTAAGCCATGCTGCTTCCCAGTTTAGTCTGGGATAAACATATCAATTTTCTACAGTCTTATCAATTTATGTTTGGCTTAATCTCCTTCCAGATTAAGTTTATTTTGCAATTTAATGTTTCTTAAACATAGGTACTAAATTACTACTTCTCCCTTTGGAACAGGAAAGAGCTCTGGATAAGGAAATTGGGAGAAGTGCATTTTAAGCTTCCATCTATCACTGCCTGCTCTGCCACCATGGGTAAGTCACCTTACCTCTGTGTGCCTCATGTGTAAAATGGGGATAAGATACCTTTTCTCATCTTCCTTATGTCTGAGCAGAAATGTGGCTGATCTGATTGATTGTATCTACTCCAGTACACACAATATAATGCTCAGCAGTGCCTTTTTGACAATTTCTTAGATCATATTTGCATCAAAAGAGGTGAATTAATAGAGCTGAATCTTTCTAATTATTCACAGTAGTTTGTGGAGGAAGAGATTTAACTTAATTTTTAAATTATTCTGCATTCCAATTCATTCAGTCGTATTTATTGAGCACTTACTGTGTGCAAGCACTAAGCACTTGGAATCTACAATTCAGCAACAGATAGAGACAATACCTGCCCAACAATGGGCTCACAGTCTAGAATATATATGATCTGATTAATGATTAGTGAGTAGTCATTTAACAAAACAATTGCAGTTATCAAGAGGTGAAGAGACATTTATTTATAAATGGGTCATATTAGATTTTAGTTTGGTGCCTTTCATTCTGGTTTGTGTGTGTGTGTGTGTGTGTGTGTGTGTGTGTGCGTATGTGTACAAATACACTTGTAAAACTAGTAATAATAAGAAATTTGGTCCAAAACAAATGATAATATTTCAAATTTGTCATACGGGGTCCTTCAATTGACTTGAGGTGTGAAATGGATTGTGAGTGGGTTATCTAATACTTTTATTTCAATTATTTAAATATGATATCTCAAGGAACTTCTCAAGTATGACTCAAAAGTGGTGCACAGAAAAATCTGAGAAAACTTCAAAACAGGCAGGTTCATAGATTTTTCTTTCTCTTCAACATTTTGAAAAGTCTCAAATCACTGAGTTCATACAGTAAGTGAAAGCTGCCCCCAGGCAGTTTAACTTACAGAAATAGCTTCTGCTGTGTTCTGTAGATCTTTTCCACAGAACGACCTTGACTGCACCAGAGGACATATTTTCACATGGCTGCATTATATTAAGAAAATTTACATGATGTGTTAAACATGACGATCCCTTCATCCCCCAATGCAAAAAACACCAAAAATATTTTTTAAAAAGGAATGCCATCATTGTTTCTGATCTATTTCTTTTCAGAAGCAGCATACAGATTATGAATAGAAAGTAAAATGTGAGGTATATTAAAGTGGAACAGTGTCTCTAGTTGAGGCATTTGAGTAGAAAGGATGGTGCAGACTACCCAAGCAGCTGCTCTAAAATGAACTGAAGGCGAGAAACTGTAAGCAAGAGAAGAAGAAATGTTTTAAAGACAAAATGAAGCAAAGCCTTGGAAGACGTGGCATAATTGTAGAAAGCTGGGAGACAGCAAGGCAGAGAAACCTTTCTGTCAGGACATTAAAATGGTGGATCTCAGAGAAGATGCTTAAAAAAGGAAATGGTATCAAGAGTCTTAAATGTCAGGTTCTGCAGGTAGCAAATGCATCAGAAATTGTAAGAGACAATTTTTACATGTGGGAGGCATAGATGGTCTTTTCACAGACATTTGTACGTTCACTATATGAATAATGAATTCTTTGAGTTAGATTGTGGGTCACCCAAAGTATAGGCACCACATCATTTCCCCATGTGTAGTAGCCTTGTCTCAGTGTGCCCGATGGATAGAGCACAAACCCGGGAGTCAAGGAATCTTGGGCAAGCATTTAACTTCTCCTGGCCTTAGATTCATTTTCTGTAAAATGGAAGCAAATCCTTGTTCTCCCTCCCCATAGGGTGAGAGCCCCATGTAGAACAGGAGCTGTGTGAGACCTGATTTTCTTCTATCTATCCCAATACTTAGTACGATACTTGGTTCGGAGGAATGAAGACTGTGAGTAGGGGAATAGTGGGTGAACAGAGGTTGCAAACTCCTTGTGGGCAGGGAACATGTCTGCCAACTAAATGTATGATATTTGTGCTCTCCCAAATGCTTAATACAGGGCTCTGCACACAGTAAGTTCTCAATAAATATGATTCATTGAACAGAGCATGTAGGTATGAAATATCAAGTTATACTAAGGATGGACTGTGCTGAAAAAAATATCCTTCACAGCAAAATGAGATCTCTTTGGAAGAGATCAGTTTCAATTACTGTATAAACAGCACTATTTAATTTATATGTGAAATGATGCCAATTATTCTTGTCTCTATATAAGAAAGTCTCCTTATTCAGTGAAAGTATATTGAAGACAAAATTTAACCCATTTGACTAAACCTAGGAATAAACATATCCAAAATGTTTCCCCAAATTCATTACTTTTAAAAGTTAGCATTTTTAAATCTCAGACCAAAAGAACTATCAATGTGCAATAGAAATTGAAGACTTTTTACATTAAAATTAAAATTACATTAACATTTTGGATGGACTGTGATCCAATTAAAAGTAACACAGTGTGTTAAATCTATATTTAAATTTGCCCAGCTGCACATTTTGTAATTTGTCTGGCAAGACTATTTTTTAGTTAAATCACATTTTTTGCATGAGCAAGAAACAAGTACAAGGCTCCAAGTCTTTATATTTTCAATCATTCATTTAATTGTATTTATTGAGAGCTTACTGTGTGCAGAGCAGTGTACTAAGCACTTGGGAGAGTACAATATAACAATAAACAGACACAATGAGTTTATAGACTTGAGGGGAAGACAGAATTAAAATTAGAATACAGCCTGGGTATCACAAGGACCTAGGTTCTAATCCCAGTTCTGTCACTTGTCTGACATGTGACCTTGGACAAATCACTTCATTTCTCTGTGCCTCAGTTACCTAATCTAAAATGGGTATAATAATAATAATAATAATAATAATAATAATAATAATAATAATAATGGCATTTGTTAAGTGCTCACTATGTGCAATGCACTGTTCTAAGCTCTGAGGAGGTTACAAGGTGATCAGGTTGCCCCACGGAAGGCTCACAGTCTTAATCCCCATTTTATAGACGAGGCAACTGAGGCCCAGAGAAGCTAAGTGACTTGCCCAAAGTCACACAGCTGACAACTGGCGGAGCCGGCGTTTGAACCCACGACCTCTGACTCCAAAGCCCGTGCTTTTTCCATTTAGCCACGCTGCTTCTGGGAGCTCTATGTGGAACAGGGTCTGTATTCAATATGATTATCATGTATCTATTCCAGTGCTTAGTACAGTGCCCAGCACATAGTAAAGTGCTTAACAAGTACCACAATTATCATTATTATTATTAACTTCATGATAAATCACAACTTATAGTGGCAGTATGTCTATCAATTTAACGGATAGGACCCTTTAAAAGAAGAAAATAATGTAGAATTGTCAAAAAGCCAATTTGCAATTTGCCTCACTCCAACTAACATATGAGAATTAACATAGGCTATTGATGTCTGTCTATAATGATAATAATAATATAATAATAATAATTTTGGCATTTGTGCTTACTACAAGTGCTTACTGTGTGCCATGCACTGTTGTAAACGCTGGGGTAGATACAAGGTAATCAGGTTGTCCCATGTGGGGCTCACAGTATTTCATCCCCATTTTACAGATGAGTGAACTGAGACACAGGGAAGTTTAGTGACTTGCCCAAGGTCACACAGAAGACGAGTGGCAGAGCTGGGATTAGAACCCATGACCTCTGACTCCTAAGCCCAGGCTCTTTCCACTAAGCCAGGCTGCTTCTCTGCTATTGATGCCTGTCTACTTGTTTTGTTTTGTGGTCTGTCTCCCCCTTCTAGACTGTGAGCAGTTGTTGGGTAGGGACTGTCTCTATCTGTTGCCGAATTGTACTTTCCCAGTGCTTAGCACAGTGCTCTGCACACAGTAAGCACGCAATAAATATGATTGAATGAATGAATGAATATGGAAATTATAATTATATTACTTTTTATTACCCAAGTGCCCTTGCCATGTGGACTAAGTAATTCATTCACTCCTCAGCATTAACTGTGGACAGGACATTGAACTGCTAATGAAGTCTCCAATCAAAAATGAGAGATGAATCTTGGTCCCAAGACTTGAGAATCAAGAAATCAAGTTAAAGGAATTGATGTAGAGAGTGTAGCTTACATATTGCCATTTAAACTCTTTCATCCCTGAGGGGAAAGTTCCTTCTGGGCATAGAGAGCAATTAGGAAATAGGTGAGAAGGAGGTATTGTACTACATATTAGTGAATCATACATTGATAGTCATTCAGATAAGTTTCCTGTCCTGCAGGGAACTTATACTTTAAGAAGAAGGTTGTAGAAGAGTAAAATACACAAGAAAATATCTCTTTTTTTAAAAAATAGAATGAGAGTTTGCTTTATTCCAGGCAATACTTATCTGCAAGACTACCCTATGGCAATCCTCTTGTGGGGAATTTTGCAAAGTCAGATATTTGTTGAAAGTTCAAAGTTCAATTCAGGAATTAGTTATCAATTTTTGTTTTGCCACTGAATATTGCATATTACAGGGAGTGTTTGTGGTCTATTAAAATCAGTGAAATCCAAAAACAGCTGAATGCAAAAAGATGATTCAAGGAGTGTTAAGTATTATATCACAGAAATAATTCATACAGAATTATGCAGAATCCTTAAAAAGCCCTAATGGGCTCATTCCAGTTATTGTCTCACCTCCCTCCTACCATTACTGTCCACTCCTCAAGAGAGTTGTCTACACCATCTTCATTTCTTCCCATCCAGTTCTTTCCATTCCCTTTGCACCACAGAAACAGCCCTCTCTAGGTCACTCAGACCTGCTTCTTGTCAAAAAATGAAAACCTTCCCTTGACCCCACAGCTCAATCCAGTTATCACTCCACCTCTCTCTTACCATTCTTCTCCAAATTCCTTGAAAGAATTGTCTAGAGTCACTGACTCCACTTCCTCTCATCCAAATATCTCCTTGATCCCTTTTACTACTGTTTCTGCCCTGCTTCACTCCACAGAAACTGGCCACTCTAAGTTCATCAATGACCTTCTTCCTGCCAAATCCAATGGCCTCTACTCATTCATTCAATCATATTTATTGCATGTTCATTTATTGCTCTGCACACTGTACTCCATCCTAATCCTTCTAGGCCTCTCAGCTGCCTTTGACACTGTGGACCACCCACTTCTCCTGGAAACATTATCCGACCTTTGCTTCATTGCACTGTTGTCTCTTGGTTTTCCTCTTTTCTCTCTCTGACTATTTTCTCTCAGTCTTTTTTCATGCCCCTCCTCTGCCTCCCACTCTTTGTCAGTGGGGAGTCTCTCAAGGCTCAGTTCTCAATACCCTTCTATTTTTCCATATACACCTGCTCTCTTGGAAAACTTTTCGCTCACATGGATTCGACTATAATCTTTAGGCAAATGATTCTAAAATTATCACTTGTACTGGCCTCTCTCCTCTGCATTCACACATTTCTTCATACATTCATTCAATCAATCATATTTATTGACCGCTTACTGTGTGCTGTTCACACAGTACTAAGTGCTTGGAAAGTACAATTCTGCAACAGATAATCAATACCCAACAACAGGCTCACAGTTTAGAAGAGGGAGACAGACAACAAAACAAAGCAAGTGGACAGGCAGCAATAACATCAAAAT
The DNA here is from genome assembly GCF_015852505.1 of Tachyglossus aculeatus. Taxonomy (NCBI): domain Eukaryota; kingdom Metazoa; phylum Chordata; class Mammalia; order Monotremata; family Tachyglossidae; genus Tachyglossus; species Tachyglossus aculeatus. The sequence continues at coordinate 119,790,583 of NC_052067.1, forward strand.
AGATGAATAGAATTATAGATATACACACACAAGATAGGTAGAATTTCATATATACATATATATGCCTTCAAACCTAACATATCCAAAATGGAATTCTTCATCTTCCCCACCCAAACCTGGTCCTCCCCAGGATTTTCTTTCCAACTCATAAGCCTATAACCTTGGCATTATCTTCAATCTCCTCTCTAGACTATAAGCTTATAATGGGCTCAGCATGCTAATTCTGCTGTATAGTACTCTCACAAGCAGTTTAGTACAGTGTTCTGCTGATAGTAAGTGCTCCATAAATACCACTGATTGACTGCCTAATCTCTCATTAAAACCACACATTCAATCTGCCTTGAAATCCTGTCAATTCTGACTTTACAACAATTCTAGAATTTTTCCTTTTCTTTACATGCAAACCACAAGCAGGGAGAGAATTTAAAGAGAGGAGGTTGATACAGCAGATAATAGTAATAATAACAATAATAATAATAATGCTTCTCATGCTGGGAGAAGCAAAATGGCCTAGTGGGTAGAGCATGTGCCCAGAAGTCAGAAAGACGTTCTAATCCCAGCCCCACAACTTGTAGGATGGGTGACCTTGATCTGATCACTTTACTTCTTTGTGCCTCAGTTACTTCATCTGTAAAAGGAGGATTCATGCTGTGAGCTCCATGTGGGATATGGAGTGTGTCCAACCTGCTTAGCTAGTTTCTACCCCAGCACTTAGAACAGTGCCTTAACAAATACCACTGTTCTATACCATATAGCACAGAAAAATGAACAACACTATTGATAAATAATGATTGTGGATTTGCTAAGCATTGATGATATCCTAAGTACTGAGGTAGATAAAATACCATCAGACTAGACAGAGTCCCTGTCCCACAAGAGGCTCACAGTCTAAGGGGGAGGGAGGATAGATATTTAATCCCCATTTTACAAATACATAAACTGAAGCACAGAGAAGGTGTCTTTGCCCACAGTTGCACAGTAGGCAAGTGACAGACCCAGATCTAGAATTCCTAATCCTGAACTCTTTCCACTTTAACACTCTCCTTTTCCTGTACAACATTTGAATTTATATTGTATGGATCTCATATTGAACTTCTTATACATCTTCCTTGAGAAAGTTTCAAAGTATATTTGTACACATCTGTAAAATTATTTATATTAATGTCTATTTCCCTCTCTAGTCAGTAAACTCATTGTAGGGTAAGATCAAGTCTGCTAATTGTGTTGAACTGTACTCTCCCAAGTACAGTGCTCCTCAAACAGTAAGCATTCAATAAATACCATTGATTGATATTGTTTTTCCAGTTTTCATGGTCTGTGTTTGTCATTCTAATGGTTAAATTGGAGGGGTGAAGCAGGGTAAACTAATTACAATTTTTTTAAAAAAGATATTTCTTAGAAATTTCCTGATGGAGATGACACCTGGCAGAAAAACGTTTCTAAGAAAAGAGTCTATTTTGTGGTAAAATATGTTCATAATTAAATTTTAATTTACATTGTAAAAAACCATGGAAAGTTATGCCATCTCCCCTCCCTCCATCCAGAAGAAAAGAAACATAAATCTTTGTTGCTACTCAAGGTGTAATAGAGGACTATGCTCCCAAGGGAAAAAAATTATGCCAAATTTTGAAGTGTACTAAGCATAGTACACGACATACTGTGCATATTGTGTACTGTGCATAGTGCACAACAATACTATTTATATGACAACAAAGCTCAGTTTCTAATAGGTTTTAGTTCTGTGCAACAACTTATGTCAAAAACCCCTTGGATTTGTTTCATTTTTCAATTACATTCCAAAAAAAGAGACTGATTGTCCTTTTCAAGGAATCACAAGTTAAGAACATTCTGGCCTGCCTGCTGTGATGGTTTCCCAACGATACATCTCTGAATCACATTGTTTGAGATTATGCTTCACTTCATCTTTAGCGAGTTTGATCTGTTTTTCATGTTTGTATACATTCCTTTTCATTCCTTTTTGAGCAGTCTCCTATTTTCAGTTTCCACATGGACTCCCCAGCAAAACTGTATTTCTTAGAACATGGCAGGTGAAGGGCTGCACTGTACTCTCCCAAGTATTTAGAACAGTGCTCTGCATGTAATAAGTGCACAATAGATATGACTGATTGATTGATTGTTCGATCCTGGGTACTTACTATGGCAAGCCTTCTCTGCCATTTGATCTTACATATGGAATAGGGAACACTGTGAACCTTGGCTGATGTGGCCTCTGTGGCAAACCCAGGTTTGGTAAAGTAGGACACAACTACAGCTCCATAGAATTAGAAATTCACATGTGGCCCAAGCCTCACTGCCACCAATCTCAGTCTATCTTTTTATCCAAAGGCATGATAGCCCTCTTAATTTTATTCTGGATCCTATTTTCCCATCATTGATGGTGTGCTTCCTGAATAGTAAAATCCAGTGATTCATTTAATCGTATTTATTGACAGCTTACTGTGTGCAGAGCACTGTACTAAGTGCTTAACGTCATGTTCTGTTTTGTTGATGGAAATCTTTAGTTGGGGGTCAGATTTACTGGGTTTAAGGTGACACATAACATGGGTTTTCTTAGGATTCATTGTCAGTCACAGCACTGGACCAACTCTGCAAAGTGAACATATATACATATGTGTGTGTGTGTGTGTATTATATATATATATTATGTATATATTATATATATATATATATATATATATATATATATCTGCATGACTTGTGGATGTGACTAGCCCACAACAAGCTGCCTTATTAATGCCTGTTTATAATCTTGTGAACAACAACAAGGAAGAGACTTTGCAAAGCTCCCTCTCCCTCTCTCCTTCCCCCTCTCCCTCTATTACTTTAGAGAAGCAGCGTGGCTCAGTGGAAAGAGCTTGGGCTTTGGAGTCAGAGGTCATAGGTTCAAATCCCGACTCCACCAATTGTCAGCTTGTGTGACTTTGGGCAAGTCACTTCACTTCTCTGTGCCTCAGTTCCCTCATCTGTAAAATGGGGATGAAGACTGTGAGCCCCAAGTGGGACAACCTGATCACCTTGTATCCCCCCAGCACTTAGAACAGTGCTTTGCACATAGTAAGTGCTTAAAAATACCATTATTATTATTATTATTATTGTCTGCTGGCCTGTGAGGGTGGAGCATGGAGGGAGGCACGGCTTTCTCTCTTTGTTCTACCCAGTAACAGGCCTGGACCAATCAGTGATTGTCAAGTAGAGCCCCAGCTGCCACACCTAAGGCTGATAAAAGGTTCTCGTTTTGAATAGCACAGGAGCACGCGCAAAGAAGCAGCACAGAGGCATGCTAAGATGAGGGGGCAGCATGGAGGCATGCAGAGAAGCAGAGGCAGCAAAACCAAGCAAGCGCTGAAGCAGCAGGAGAACAATACTGGAAAGCAGCAGAAGGCAGCAGCACTTGGAGGCAGAAAAAAGAAGCACTGGCAGAAGAACGGGCTCCCTTGACCACAGACTGGTTGTGTATATCTGTGTGTGTGTGTGTGTGTGTGTGTGTGTGAGAGACTGTGTGTATATGTCACTCCCCTGCACATTGGTAAAACAAAGTAAAAAACTTTTCACAGTAACCTTGGTGATCAGAGGTGTGGTTTGACTTCTACTACGTGTCACTGAGGCTCCCCCGTCCAGGAAGGTCCTGGTTGGTATGAGCCGGCGGCTTGCGACAGTGAATATGTCTCAAATCCTCAGTCTCCATCATCCAGAAATATTTTGGTGACTATAAAAGTTTTCATTGTCATGTTAATAGTCTTTTGAGATGGCAGGGTTTCACCTTAAGCATATTAATATATTTATATTGTCTATTATATAATACAAAGGTGAATATATTTGTGATATACTGTGACTATTTCTTCACGACATCAATGAAATCTGCCTTTTCCCCTCCATCCAAATTGCTACCATGTTAATCCAGTCACTTAGAGAAGCAGCGTGGCTCAGCGGAAAGAGCATGGCCTTTGGGGTCAGAGGTCATGGGTTCAAATCCTGGCTCCACCAACTGACAGCTGTGTCACTTCGGGCAAGTCACTTAACTTCTCTGTGCCTCAGTTTCCTCATCTGTAAAATGGGGATTAAGACTGCGAGCCCCCCGTGGGATAACCTGATCACCATGGAACCTCCCCAGTGCTTAGAACAGTGCTTTGTACATAGTAAGTGCTTAATAAATGCCATCATTATTATTTACTTATCCTATACCACATTGATTACTGTATCAGCCTCCTTATTGACGTCCCCAACCCAGTCCATACTTTACACTGCTGCCTAGATCATTTTCCTACAAAAATGTTCAGTCCATGTGTCCCCACTCCCATATCAAACAGAAACTCCTTACCATCAGCTTTAAAGCACTCAGTCACCTTGGCCCCTTGTACCTTACCTCATGGCTCTCCCATTGCAACACAGCCTTCACACTTCACTCCTCTAATGCTAACCTACTGACTGTACCTCAATTTTTATCTACCTCACTGTCAACCTTTCATGCACATTCTGTCCCAGGTCTGGAATGCCCTCCATTTTAAAAATCCAACAGACAATTGCTCTCTCCACCTTCAAAACATATTGAAGGTGCATCTCCTCCAAGAGGCCTTCCCTAAGTCTTCATTTCCTCTTCTCCCACTTTTCTGTTGGCCTTGCATTCGGATTTGTTACCTTCTTTTCTCCCCTCCCTCAACCTCTTATGTACATATCCATAATTTATTTATCCATATTAATGTCTATCTCTACCTTAGACTGTAAGCTCACTGTAGTCAGGGAATGTATCTACCAACTCTGTTATTCTATGCTCTCAACGTGATTTGATGAAATGAGGGACTACTCAGGGAAGACCTCTTGGAGGACATGTGGTTTCAATAAGATTTTGAAGGCTAGAGGGAGAGAATAATCATCTATCAAATGTGAAAGGGAAGGGAATTCCAGGGTAGGGGCAGGATATGTCTGATCTGATTGAATTCTGCTTTGTGAAAAGATAAAGATTAAAACAAAAACCCTGAATAAGGAAGGCTAATGTATTCTTTGGACAACTGACACAGCATGTGACTACCATGGCAATTTCAGCCGAAGAAAGTCCCATTTGATTCAGAACTCCATAAAACTGGCAGAAAATATTTACAGGATTCATGTACTTCGAAACTTTTTCATGGGAGATTTGCAAGAAGTATAATAACCGTAGCATTTGCTAAGCACTTGCTATTTGTCAAGCATTCATTCATTCAATCATATTTATTGAACCCTTACTGTTTGCAGAGCACTGTACTAAGCGCTTGGGAAGTACAGGTTGGCAACATATAGAGACGGTCCCTACCCAACAGTGGGCTCACAGTCTAGAAGCACTGTTCTAATATGGGGTAGATGCAAAATAATCATGTTGGACACAGTCCCTACCACACTTGGGGGGTCACAGTCTAAGTAGGAAGGAGAACAGAGATTGGATCCCCAATTTTCAGATGAGGAAACTGAGGCCAAGCAAAGTTAAATGACTTGCCCAAGGTCGCACAACAGGTAGGTGGTAGAGCCGGGTTATAAACCCAACTGCAAGGCCCATGCTCTTTACATGCTACGCCTCCCATTTCAAAATGAGGTCGATACAATCTAAATGCAAATGTTGCAAGAGAAGCAGCACATCCTAATGGAAAGAGCACAGGATACGTGCTCTGCACATAGTAAGAGTACAGTAAATACCACTGACTGATAGGGAGTCCGTTGACCTGGGTTATAATACATCAATTGGCTGCTCTGTGAACCTTAGGCTGGTCACTTAACTTCCCTACCTCAACAGAAAAACCAAACGGCTTTTGATTTGTAAAGTGAAACAGAAGTCATGACCACTGTAGTTCAATCACCAGTTTTAAATGCACAATTAAAAAACCCCACAAATCAACAACTGACATTACATTTGAATATTGTGCTGTTTTCTTGTTATATTGTACTCTCCCCAGCACTTAGTACAGTGGTTAGCACAGAGTAGGCACTCAATAAATATGACTGAATGAATAAAAAACCCCATAAGCTTTGGTGTTCAGTTATTAAACACAGGCTGACTGTCTTAGAACAGATTTTTGAGGAGTTTGTGATCCAAGAATGAGGATCAAAAAATAACAGCAGACATATGGACAGCAACTACAACAGGCAGCAAGGGATTATCTTCACAGGAATTCATTGTGGAAAACAGGATGGTATCAAATTGGTCTTATCAGTCATACCACTGCCCATATAGTCCAGTATGAAAACAATTACATACAAAGACAGGACTGCTGTTGTGCATTTTACACATGGAGATTTGGACTTATGCCTGTCCTTTTCTGGAATTAAACACTGTCCAGTTTTCATTCCCAAATTTTACCAGAATATCTTGTTGACATTACTTTAGAATGACAGTAAATTTAAAAATTCACTGAACAATACTAGCTTAATTCTACACTGCCCTATTTTATGGAATGATAAAAATTGCTTTGTATGAAATTGCTTTGTGATGAAAAACAAATAGAAACCCTTCTTCAAACTGTGGGTAGTGAAAACACAGAACATTTTCCAAAGGGATTTATTCAGGCTGAAAATAGCACTGCTTTAAGAAAGGTTTGGATACATTAATGGATGAGAGGTCCATAATGAATTTTAAAGTGAAAATTAGAGATGCATATGGAAGGGGTAGGGATTTAGAGAAAAAAAATTAGGAATCATAGATGGTATATCCCTAATCAATAAGAGCAATATCAAAAGGAGACATATTATTCTTCAGCCATATTGCTGTATTTTAATAGAATGCTAAACTGGATGAAGCACTGCTTTCACCTGGTTATGCTGTCTATTCCTTTATTCTTACATCCTTATGGAAATAGTCCTAAATTGATATTAGTTGCTATTTCTTTAGTAGTTAGTGCAATAACTTATTGTACCACCTCCCTACACTCTAAACCTAGCTAGTCATGACAGTCCCACAATGCTATGTTTCTCAAAAACGTGGTTGAATCATGAACTTTTTATTTAATGGTATCTGTGTCAGGCACTGTACTATGTGCTGGGGTAGATACAAGAAAATCAGATTAGACACAGTTCCTTTCCCACATGGGGCTCAGCCTTAATTCCCATTTTACAGATGAGGTAATTGAGGTACAAAGAATTTGTGACTTGTAGTACATGTTCACACAGTAGACTTGTGGCTGAGCTGACAGAGAACCTAGGTGCTCTGTTTCCCAGGTTCACACACTTTCCACTAGGCCATGCTGATCCTCCACTTCATTCATTCAGTCGTATTTCATTCAATCGTATTTATTGAGTGCTTACTGTGTGCAGATCACTGTACTAAGCACTTGGGAAGTACAAGTCGGCAACACATAGAGACGGTCCCTACCCAACAATGGGCTCACAGTCTAGAAGGGAAGGCAGACAACAAAACAACTCATGTAGACTGTGTCAAAATAGTCAGAACAAATAGAATTAAAGCTATATGTACATCTTAACAAAATAAATAGTAAATATGTACAAGTAAAATAGAGTAATAAATCTGTACAAATATATATATACAGGTACTGTGGGGAGGGGAAGGAGGTGTGGTGGGGGGACGGGGAGAAGGAGAGGAAAAAGAGGGCTCAGTTTGGGAAGGCCTCCACTGTAACTGTCTTGTGTGTGTTTTCCCATATGCATGCAATTTGCTATTTTCTATTTCACAACCAATCCTAATATGATGTCAAGACCCTATAATTCAATCAAATGAATTGCCCTGTAGACCCTCCTTGCCATCCATCCTTCTACTCTTTTCCGCACCACAATTTCTAAGGACTTTTCTGAACATATCAATCGTATTTATTGAGAGCTTACTGTGTGTGGAACACTGTACTAAGTGCTTGGGAAAGTACAATACAATAGAGTTGGTCGACACGTTTCCTGCCCAATATGAGCTCATAATCTTTAGAGGGAGACAGACATTAATATAAATTACCGATATATGCATAAGGGCTGTGGGGCTAGCCGAAGGAGGGGTGAATAAAGGAAGCAAATCAGGGCGACAAAAAAGGGAGTTGCAAAACAGGAAATGAGGGCTTAGTTAGGGAAGGCCTCATAATGGGGATGTGCCTTCCCTAAGGCTTTGAAAGTGGGGAGAGTCCATTTCAAAATGACAGAAACATCCTCTTTCCTCTCCATCCAAACTGCTACTATGTTAATCCAAGCCCTTATCCCATCCCACCTTGATTACTTTATCGCCTCCTTGCTGGCCTCCCTGCCACGGTCTCTCCCCACTCAAATCCCTACTTCACTCTACTGTCCACATCATTTTTCTAAGAAACACGTACAGACCATGTTTCCGCACTTCTCAAGAAACTCCAGTAGTTTCACCACCTCCTCGTCACCTTTGGCTTTAAAGCACTCAGTCATCTTGCCCCCTCCTACCTCACCTTGCTACTCTCCTACTACAACCCAGATCACACACTTCACTTCTCTAATGCTAACCATCTCACTGTACTTCAATCTCATCTATCTCTCTGCCGACCTCTCATCTACATCCTGTCTCTGGCCTGGAACACCCTTCGTCCTCATACCCTACAAGTACTTTCCCCCTTTCAAGGCCTTATTGAAAGAACATCTCTGCCCAAGAGGCCTTCCCTGACTGAGCCCCTTCTCCTCACTCCCTTCTGCATCACCCTGATTTGTTCCCTTTGTTTATCAATGCTCCCAGCCCCACAGCGCTTATGTACACATCTATAATGTACCTGTAAATTTTTTATTCATTTATTATTTATTCTATTTTTTATTTATTTATTTATTTATTTATTTATTCTATTTTTATTTTTATTATTTACTCCATTTATTTATTTTACTTGTACATATCTATTTTATTTATTTTATTTTGTTAGTATGTTTGGTTTTGTTCTCTATCTCCCCCTTTTAGACTGTGAGCCCACTGTTGGGTAGGGACTGTCTCTATATGTTGCCAATTTGTACTTCCCAAGCGCTTAGTACAGTGCTGTGCACATAGTAAGCGCTCAATAAATACGATTGATGATGATGATGATGATTTATATTAACGTCTGTCTCCTCCTCTATACTGTAAGCTCATTGTGGGCATGGCATGTGTCTGTCTATTGTTATAACCTATGCTCCCAAGTGCCTAGCACAGTGCTTTGCACACAGTAAGTACTCAATAAGAAGCAGCAGCAGTGTGGCTCAGTGGAAAAAGCACACGTTTGGAGTCAGAGGTCATGGGTTCAAATCCCGGCTCTGCCAATTGTCAGCTGTGTGACTTTGGGTAAGTCACTTAACTTCTCTGTGCCTCAGTTACCTCTTCTGTAAAATGGGGGTTAAGACTGTGAGCCCCCTGTGGGACAACCTAATCACCTTGTAACTGCCCAGCGCTTAGAACAGTGCTCTGCACATAGTAAGTGCTTAATTAATGTCATCATTATTAGTATTATCATTAATAAATGACTGAATAACTGAACATTTGTATTATAATGCTTTAATGTCAAAATTAGTTTCATTGCTCTACTAATGAATATGTGTGTAGACCCTTGGTGACAGTTGTGACAGACAAATCATATTTGTTACTGCAGGCAACTTGAAAAGCACCACTGTTGGCACATCATTGCAAGAGGTTAAAGGGTGGATTTAGTAAAGCAGCTGAGAGAGAATGGGACTGCTTTGCTTTCTTTTCTCTCTGTTAGCACATAGAGCAATTCGGAACAAATGTTATGGGTTGGCTGGAAACATTTTATAATGCCTCTGGGAACCACAGACTTGATAAATCAACTTGCGGGCCGCTGTCATTTAAATACAATGTTGCAACCTGTTATGACACAGAAGGTGGGCTGCTTGTAAAGCCCACAATCAAAAATGCTTCAATTATTAAGCAAGCCTAGAAGACACTTCCAATGTGTTCCTTTTTCTTTTGCTCAGCAGGCGCTCTCTGCCTAGGACCAGTTTAGTCCAGACACACTGTCCAATTTACATAGCTTAACTGACAAGTCATGCTTGTCACAGGCCATTAGTTGTTTTTGTCAATGCATATGCCTAAAACCTCACTGGGTCCCAAAAATAAACAGACATGAGTTACATAAAATCAGAAAAATCTACTACAAAGCCTTTTCTTTCCCATCCCTCAAAGTAGAAAACCATAAATACTGCACTACATGATCAAGTAGGGAAAGCACGGGTAAAATCAAGAGAAGAAATAAGGAACGATGAAAGTAAGTGATTGGTCAGTATATTTTTTAAACCAACAGAAGCTAGTGGCAGTTTAAACCAGTGGATACCCTTGATTACTCACTTGTGTTTTTAATTCACTTTCTGCAACCTCATTTTTGTAAAACATGACTGCTTCCAATCCTCACCTGACAATAACAACAACCAAAAATAGTACGGGCAATTTATCTTATTCAGTGATTTTACACATAATTAAAAATATTTTGTTGAGCACTAGGTTAACAATGGGGACAAAAGTGCAGGAGACTTATGAATTTTGATAAGGAAGTGTAAAGATTACATTAATCCAGTGATTAGATTTTTATCTCTAAATGTGGTTTAACTGATATGCCTCACATCTTGTACCCCATAGATGCTGGGATATTTTTCATCTATTACAAGAGGATTTTGATTGATATTTCAAAACTGAAATCCTTAACATCTTAAAACTCTTGAAGAAAATTTGAAATCAAGAATAACAGTTTTGCTGGAAAATGCCACTTCTGAGATATATGTTTATTTTAAAGGAAGTGCTAGAGATTGATTATAACTGCAGGCTTTCTTAATTTGCTGAAATAAATATTAAGCTTTATATAAATATTCAGATTTATACAAGAATTTAATTTTTTGCCTAAATTTGAACTTTTTGAAATTTTGGGGGGAAAAAATCTGATTTTCCAATTCTACAATATTTTATTTCTAAATTTAAGAGGAAAGGGGTTGGAACGGTACAGCAGCCTATGAAGTTGTGTGTTTGCTCAATAGCAGTAAGCAACATTTTATGCTCAAATGTAAAATGAACACTTCAAGCAGTATTCTGCCCAATAAACAAAGTGTACAAGGGTGTGAGAAAAAGGCTTTCTGCTTCCTATAATTTGTTAGTCTTCCCTCCGTCATACCAGCTTAATATGGATTTAGGTATATAGCACTAGATTTTATAAAAAGTTTACATTATAAATTACTCCTTTCATTCTGAGTACTATGAGCTTTTTATATAACACCAAATTAAAAGCTTTGAATATTCCCACTAAAGGAGAAGAAAAAGTTCACTATTTGCTATATAAACAATGCTTCCTGATGGAAAGCCTAAATTCTTGCACTACTATATCATGAGTTTTTTCTTTTGTTTTTTGTTTAAATTCAGCTTATACTTTCTTCTGGAAATCTTATCAAAATCAGTTCAATCAATCACAAAAATTTTACAACTATAATGTCATGGATTGTTTTTTTCTTTTACTGAGGTCACATAATCACTTGGCTAATATTCCAAATAACCCAGAAAGGTCATTCAATATGGTCAAACCAGAGTCAAAACAAAATGAATACAAATAGTTATCTTTTGAAGCTCAAACTCATGCTTTCAAATCAGGTTTCCAAAATAAAGTAGGTTTTTCAGGTCACTGCACTATATCATAGGAAACACACATGTACTGAATCAGTTTATCAAATCCCAGAACAATTTAAAATAGTCACACAGCTTTACATTTTCATTTCCATAAGCCTGCATTGATACCAGAAAGCTCATGATCCCATAAAAAGTAAGGACTGAATAAAGCAATGTGAAATCAGTTCTGCTATACCACATTTTCATTAAAAGATTTTGATATAGCACAATGTGATAAATTGGAAATTCTCTTCTCATAAAATGAATCTATTCTGCTATAAAACATTCCACAAGTTGTTTCAAGTAAATAGGGCCTAGAAAGACGAGGATGTGCATCTGTGGTGCTGCTTTCAGCATGATGCTTGTTGTTCATCCCAACCCTCATTTTACTTACTGTATGATTTCTGCAATTTTTTTGTTATTTTACATAACTAAATAGCAACGCTTGGTTGGGATTTAAAATATTCTACTGATACTGGACATAAAAATAGACTTTAAAAGCTAATCGTTTCTTTCAACTATCTATGACCTATAACTCCCCAAATTAACTCACTTGCCCCAACCTCTCTGCCCCCTCCTACAGGAGTTTTCATGTTAAAAATGGAACCTCTTGTGTTCCATTCCAAATCTTCTCCTCTACCAAACTTTCCCATCACAGTTAATAATAGCATTTATTAAGCGCTTACTATGTGCAAAGCACTGTTCTAAGCGCTGGGGAGGTTACAAGGTGATCAGGTTGTCCCACGGGGCGCTCACAGTCTTAATCCCCATTTTACAGATGAGGTAACTGAGGCCCAGAGAAGTTAAGTGACTTGCCCAAAGTCACACAGCTGACAATTGGCGGAGCCGGTATTTGAACCCATGACCTCTGACTCCAAAGCCCATGCTCTTTTCCACTGAGCCACACTGCTTCTGACAGTTGACAGCAGCATTATTCTGTCTGTCTCTGAGGCATGCAACTGTTACATTTTTTTTAACTGTTCATTCCCTTTCAACTCTCACAATTAGTCCACAGCTAAATTCTACCAATTCCTCCACAACATTTTCTGGATCTGCTCCTCACTTTCCATCTAAGTGGCCATCATCTCTTGATTCAAGTGCTTTTCATATCAGTGTTTGACTGTTGCATCAGCACTGGTTTTCCCGACTCCAGTCTCTCTCCTCTGATATCCACACTTCACTCCCCTGCTTACATCACCTTTCAAAGAGTTCTTCAGCACATTTTTTCCATTTTTCAAAAAACCTTCAGCAATTACCCATTCATCTCCACATCAAACAGAATCTCCTGACCTTTGGCCTTAACACATTAAACCATTGTGCTCAACCCTACCCACCTACTCTCTTCTTCTGCAGTCCACTGCACCCTTGCTATTCCTCCTCAGCACATATTCTCATTGTTCATCATTCTTGACTTTGCCACCTTATATTATTCCATCCTCCTCCCTGGAACTGACTTTCCTTTCAAGTAACCAGAGCCCAGCTCTCCCACCTTCAGAGCTCTTCAGAAATCCCACTCCCATAGAGAGCTTTCAGTAGGGAGCTTTCACTGATAATGTTTTCTTCTCCCTGGGTTACATCCTCAGCATTTTTAAGCAACCTTGCATTTTTACCCTCACAATCTCCTGTTACATTCTTGTACACAGAGTCTGTTTCTCTCATTAGATTAAAATAATAATAATGATAATAATGTTTTTTAAGCACTTACTATTTTCCAGGCACTGCTCTAAGCGCTGGCGTAGATACAAGCAAATTGGGTTGGACACAGTCCCTGTCCCCTGTGGGGCTCACAGTCTGAATCCCCATTTTACAGATGAGGTAACTGAGGCACAGAGAAGCAAAGTAACTTGTCCAAGGTCCCACAGCAGACAAGTGGTGGAGTCGGGGTTAGAACCCATGACCTTCTGACTCCCAGTCCCACATGCTATACACTATATCATGCTGATTCTCTAAACTCCTTATGGGCAGGGACTGTATCTGCATCAGGGAAGCAGCATGGCCTAGTAGATAAAGAATGGGCCCGGAAGTCCAAAGGTCATGGGTTCTAATACTGGCTTTACCACTTGTCTGCTGTGGGACCTTGGGCAAGTCACTTAACTTCTCTGGGCCTCAGTTCCCTCATCTGTAAAATGGGGATTATGACTGACCCTGTGTCCAACCTACCTTGTATCTACCCCAGTACTTAGAAAAGTGTCTGGCACATCGTAAATGTTTAACAAATACCATAATGATAATTCAACCATATTTTCCAAAGCACAATGTACAAAGTAGGTAGGCAATAAGTAGTACTGATTGATTAATTATTATTAAATCAATGTATATTACAACACAATTTCCCCACATTGTGATGTTCTTCAAATATGTAATGATCATATGACATGAGAATTGATTGTAATATCCCCAATCAAAATGAATTTTGCAATGGTCATGATAGAAATTGATTTTAGTTTAAGTCAAGGGGTCAGTCAGGTAACTGGTGGTTGCTTAATTCACAAATTGTCAAAGGACAGCACACAATCCTATAAACCTGCTCATGCCAAATGCAATTTTTTGTTTTTGTGCTATCAGTTAAAAACCTAAACATTTCCTTGACACCTAAGGCACCCATTAAACCATTATGAGTCACTTAATTACTCCATTCCTGGTTAGTATATCTAATGCTTTCTATTCCCCCATTATGTCACATCATGTGACATTTACTCCCTGACTGGAGTGCAAATCCTGAACAGCATCAAGGGTATATTGGGGCAGCTAGGAAAGTTCAGCAGCTCTGATTTATGTACTTGCTAATCTGGCAAATACTGTCAGCCTTGAGGAGTAAATAAACTGATAAAATAGAAGCATGGAAACCAGAGTTCTGGGTTATGAGAGAAAAATATGAGAAGTGGGGATAAATTACAGCAGAGGCCAAGAATGTGGCTGTGCTGAAAACCAATCAAATGAGAAATGGCTATCAAGAAGAGAGGATGGGGCGGGTGTTGTTCTGTAAACTTTGAGTCATCTTTAAGAGTAACACTGAGACAAGTGACAATATTGAAGAGGGATAGATGAGGATTTGGGAAGGAAGTTAAAGAATTATCCCTGTTTTCTCTCACACTATCTCTGTCCTCCTTCCCTACCGCCCCCCGCCCCAACACACTCACTCTCTCTCTCATCCTTTCATACTTTCCCTTCCTTCCTCTTTCCACATGTTCTATACTGCTCTGAGAATTACATTAGTCACTTCCATACATTATTTAATTTTGCAGGGGAAGGTATTATTGCTTCTCTTTGTATGAAAAGGACTGAGGAAAATTTTGAGCTCACTGTTGGCAGGGAATGTATCTGTTTGTTGTTCTACTGTACTCACCCAGATGCTTAGTACAGTGCTTTTCACATAGTGAGGGCTCAATAAATATGATTAATAATAATAATAATAATATAGTACCAAAATAGCTGCATAAAAAAAGCATTAGTAAAATGGTGTTCTGAATATTTAAGGCATTATATAATACATTGATATAATTTAATATATAGTATATTATTACAGTAAACATATAGACATATGTTCTCAGAATTCCAGTAAAAATGATACCTCTAAATTATTTGTGCATATTTCTACAAGAATAGTGCTAAAGACTAATTCATAATACAAGCCCCATCTTCAAATGAAATCCATTTCTATTTTAGGTTACTAAAAAGACTTATACAGCCCTCTAGTGTCTCTCAGCTAGAGACCCTAAGTGAAAATATACTCAAGCATGGCTAATATCTCCCCTCATCCCCCTCCTTTAATGCAGAATCACTGCTGACACAAGTCTACTGCTGGGCACACATATTATTCAAACAACTAAAATTACAGCTTTGGCAGTTAGAGCTACACTTCTCTCACTCAAATCACTGGGGAGATAGTACTGAATGCATGATGGCTTAGAAACTGCCTTCATGGAAAAAAATACGCTTGGATAAATCAATTTTCTGCAGAAAAAAAATCAAAGAAAAATTTAATTTGCTGTGTACTTATTTAAACAGCTGACTGAAGAGTTTATTATGCTTGATTGCAGGCCTTCAGCAACACTGATTGCTTCTCCCTCATTTTCCCCTTTCTTTTCCACTGAATTTCCGTAGACAGAGCCTAGGGCTATACTTTCAGAAATCGTATGAAACCTGACACTGCCAAAATTTCAAGCGCAAAAAAGGTGTTTTAAGATGTTGCTTTTCAAATCTAATTTTAATAGACAACTGGGATGAGAGCTCATTCTGGGTAACTGGATCAGTTAGCCAGGTACATAGACTACTCACTGTCTGCAGATGGAGCTGTTGACAAAACAGTCCTATTGACTAGAGAAAAATAAGATTGGAGATTATGTTTTTGTTGATTTTTTTCACCTATTAAAATACCATATATAATGGAATATTCTAAATACCATTTCTATGATCAAAATAATCCTCCTAAGAAATTAAAAAAAATTTTTATGAAACTAAAAATTTTTTAAAGAAAACTTTATCAGACAATTAAAAAGTAATATAGATACTCATCAATAATTATTAGTATGTGGAACAATCTAATCTAAGAAAATGATAATGCTAATTAGAAAACATTATCTCCAAATACCAATAGAATGAATTTTGGTTTCACCAAACTTCTGTTTAAGATTCACTATTCAAATGAAACCTTCATTCAAAACATAATAAGGGTTTTGCCTAATTAAGGTGGACAATGTTTGGTTTAGGGGTGCCAAGAACTCTCCCTATATAACCACATTATTTTGCTTTTTGTATGTCTATGCCCTAAAGCAATTTCCTTGTGTACTAGTAATAGTGCCCTTGAAATGGTTACACAAAGATTGACTCCAATTAGTAATATTGCATTGGTACTGATAGAACAAACCAATACCAGTAGAACAAAACAACTATGATAATAATAATGATGGTATTTGTGAAGCGCTTACTATGTGTCAAGCACTGGTCTAAGCACTGGGGTAGATACAAGGTTATCAGGTTGTCCCACGTGGGGCTCACGGTCTTAATCCCCATTTTTCAGATGAGGTAACAGGCACAGAGAAGTTAAGTGACTTGCCCAAAGTGACACAGCTGACATGGGAAATGTGTCTCCTAATTCTGTTGTATTGGACTCTCCCAAGCACTTAGTACCATGCTCTGGGTTATAGTAAACACTTAATAAATACAATTTGTTGATTGATAAGTGCTGTGGGGCTGGGAGTAGGGATGTATAAATGGGGCAAGTCATGATGATGCAGAAGATAGTGAAAGAAAAGGAAAAGAGGGCGTAGGGAAGGTCTCTTGGAAGAGTTGTGCCTTCAATAAGGCTTTGAAGATGGGAGAGAGTAACTGTCTAACAGAAATGAAGAGGGAGGGCGTTCCAGGACAGAGGTAGACTTCTAGACTGTGAGCCCGCTGTTGGGTAGGGACTGTCTCTATATGTTGCCAACTTGTACTTCCCAAGCGCTTAGTACAGTGCTCTGCACACAGTAAGCGCTCAGTAAATACAATTGAATGAATGAATGAATGCGCTGGAGCTGGGATTAGAACCCACTCCCAAGCCCGTGCTCTTTCCACTAAGCCACTAAGTGATATTTGGTTAGAGGCAAGGCAGATTCAAGAATACAAATAGCAAGATATCTTATGTATATTTAGTAGCAAGATATTTTATCCCCCCATCTTACCTCCTTCCCTTCCCCACAGCACCTGTATATATGTATATATGTTTGTACATATTTTTTTACTCTATTTATTTTTTTATTTTATTTGTACATATCTATTCTATTTATTTTATTTTGTTAGTACGTTTGGTTTTGTTCTCTGTCTCCCCCTTTTAGACTGTGAGCCCACTGTTGGGTAGGGACTGTCCCTATATGTTGCCAATTTGTACTTTCCAAGCGCTTAGTACAGTGCTCTGCACATAGTAAGTGCTCAATAAATACGATTGATGATGATGATGATGATGATCCATGATATACTGGAGCTACTGTTACCTGTCACCACAACTAAGACAGATGTGACCTTTAACTCTGAGCTTTATAATAATGTTCACTCATTACAAGGTGAACTTACCTACCAATGGACAATTCAGGGTATAGTTCAGTTGACTAAACTAGTAATAATTGTGGTATTTGTTAAGTGTTTACCAAGTGTCAAACACTGTACAAGAGCTGGGGTAGATAAAAGATAATCACATATCACATAGGGCTCACAGTCTAAGTAGAAGGGAGAAAATCCCCATTCTGCAAATAGGGAATTAAGGTAGAGAGAAGTAGACTGCGAGCCCACTGTTAGGTAGGGACCGTCTCAATATGTTGCCAACATGTACTTCCCAAGCACTTAGTACAGGGCTCTGCACACAGTAAGCACTCAATAAATACGATTGATTGATTGATTGATTAAGTCCAAGGTCACACAACAGACGAGAGGCAGAGCTGAAATTAGAACCAAGTCTTTCTACCAGACCTGTGCTGTCCCCATTAGACCTTGCAGCTTCTGTAGACCAATAATGATGTAAAAGCAGCAATGCAAATAATATGATACAGTTATTTAAAGTCATCTAGTCACAATTAAAACAGATCACAGGCCTAGGACTCAGAGAACCTGGGTTCTAATCCTGGTATTGCCTGTCTGCTCTGTTATCTCAGCCAAATCACTTAACTGCTCTGTGCCTTAGCTACTTCATCTGTAAAATGGGAAATAGGAATGTGACCATCCTGATTATCATGCACGTACCCCAGCACTTATGACAGTGCCTGGCACATAGTAAGTCCTTAATAAAAAAAAAAAGAAAAAAAATTGAATCAAGGAGGCCAGGACAGCAGCACAGTATCACATCCCAGATCAAACAAGTGGTCTACAGATTGTGGTATTGATCAACCTTCTCTATGGTTGTTAGATCTGAACCAAAAACAAGTCCTCCATTTATCTCCTTGAGAAGTTCCATCCATGTCATTAGAAGTCAAACAATATTATACGGAAAAATAAAATAATGAACATTAACGTTCTGAAACATAGCCTGTCTCCTAGGATTAAATTTTGTTCATCTAAACACAGGTGTGCTGGGTGGGACAAATAGAGGAAAATGAGTGACACTTTACGGAGAGCTGAAATTGGAAAACAGCCTACTATTTACTGAGTGCTTATTGTGCTCAAAGCACTGTACTTAAGCGCCTGAGTACAATGCAAAGGAGGTACTAGACAAGATCCCAGAGAATTTATAGTGAAGTAGCTTACAATCTCTCAAGTACAGAAGAGAAAATGTTTCAAGAATACAGTAAAACAAAGTCTCAGACAATTTTGCATCCCAACTTAAAATTGGAAATCAACTGCTGAGGACAGAACAGCATGCTGTACTGCTATCAAAAAAGGATCAGCTCTATTTGGGAAAAGCTCCATATGGAGTGATAGACAAAAAAAAAAAAACAAACAATTGAACAGCAACCAGAACTTCAGACATTAAATATCACAACACAACAAGGTGAACTGCATATGTGAATTCTTATAAAATAGTAGTGTTTCTTTAGTGCTATCTGTTAAGCACTGTACTAACCATTGGGATACATCAGAGATAATTAGGTCAGACACAATCCACGTTCCTTAAAGTCTAAGGAAAAGGAGAAGAGGTATTTCATGAATGAGGAAACTGAGGGCCAGATAAGGTAATGTTTTATCTAATGTCACACAGCAGGCACATAGTGGAACTGGGATTAGAACCCAGGTCCCTCTACTACTTGGCCTGTGCTCTTTCCACTAGTCCATGCTGCTATGCTAGTAAAATTTGCATAAATCTCTGAAAATATATAACAGCTTCAACTATTCACATGAAAAATTATAGCTTTCTACTAACTTAAGCAAAAAATGGAGATAATTACTAACTTGATTAACAGGCTTGTCTTTATTGTGGTGCTAATAATGATCATTAAAGAAAGTGATACAGCTTGTTGGCATAGGCTACAAATAGTTCTGGAAGCAATTTCCCTAAAAAAATTATTCTTGGGCTTAAATTTGGGTAAGGCAAAGATAACTTTCAAAAATATACATAGCTATAAATGCACTCCCCCTTTTTAAGGTAATTTAAGTGCTTAATATGTGCCAGGTACTGTACTAAGCACTGGGGTAGACACAAGATAATCAGGTTGGAAGCAGTCCATGTCCCACATGGTGCTCAAAGTCTTAATCCCTATTTTACAGATGAAGTAATTGGGCACAGAGAATTTAAGTGACTTGCCCAAGGCACACAGCAGACAAGTGGAGGAGCTGGAATTAAAATCCAGGACCTCTGATTCCCAGGTCTGTGCTCTTCTTTCTAGGCTGTGCTGGTGACACTTTAATACTTGTTTGTGCAGGTACCATATAAGTTTCCCAAGCTTTCTACAGAATTTGGTGCTAGTTGTGATTCTTCATTCTCATAATCTCCATGTAGCTTCTGCTAAAAATGATATACCGTTTTGTCGATTGCAAAAGCCAGGCTGATTTGCCTATCTAAGCTATCTCTTAATAGTCAGGTGGCAGGCATTGTCTAAGAAGACCTCTAATGGATCTTCAAAGAGTTTCAGTCACAACATTCCAGATTATTCAATAAGGATCCTATAGCCATTCATTTTACACAGATGTCACCCTCATCAAAGGCAGATTGAAGTGAAAAGGTTGGGAAGCAGCATGTATAGAGCATCAGCCTGGGAGTCAGAAGGATCTGGGTTCTAAACCCTGCCCTACCTCTTGTTTGCTGTGTGACCTTGGGCAAGTCACTTCACTTCTTTGCTCCTCAGTTACCTCATCTGAAAAATGGAGATTAAGACGGTGAGCCCCACGTGGGACATGGAGTGTGTTCAACCTAATTAGCTTGTATCTACCCCAGTGTTAAGTACAGTTCCTGGAAAATAGTAAGAACTTTAAAAAAAAAACACAAAAAAACCCCTAAATCCACAATAGCTTTGATTATGATAGATTGCTTTACAAGACCATGAGTCTGCCTTGATATTTGATATTGGGAATGGCACATAGGGTAAGGTTTAACATGATTTATCAATATTCATAATAACACTATCAATTGACCACCTATTATGTGCAGAACACTGAACTAATCACTTGGGGAACATACAAAAGAAGGGGAAGCATAGACTTGACAAAGAGGAGGTGAAGGGAAAGGTGTTGTTCTGACAGATTCACAGGTCTAAGCAACCAGTAGGAGATAGGATAATTATGAACAAGGGATAATTAGCAGGTTAAATTGGGAGAAGCAAGGCATTCAGCCTGGAGCGTAGGTAGGTATGGGAAATAACTCATCCAAATGAAAACAAGAAAGCTGATGATGTCCGTATTTATTGGCCTATTCATTTATGGTTGCAGTTAACCAACAATTTGACAATAACCATTACATGGCAAGAAAGGAGAAGCAGGGAACCAGGAGAAGCAGCGTGGCCCAGTGGAAAGAGCACGGGATGTGGAGTCAGAGGCCGTGGGTTCAAATCCCGGCTTCGCCAACTGTCAGCTGTGTGACTTTGGGTAAGTCACTTAACTTCCCTGGGCCTCAGTTACCTCATCTGTAAAACGGGGATTAAAACTGTGAGCCCCCTGTGGGACAACCTGATCACCTTGTAACCTCCCCAGCACTTAGAACAGTGCTTTGCACATAGTAAGTGCTTAAACAAATACCATCATCATCATTATTAAGAAAGGAATGTAAAAACTGAGGTCTTCAAAGGGAAGGTCATATGAAGATGAATAACACCAGCAAACCCAAACAAAAGCTTCCTGGTGAACTGAAATAGGAATGTTACAGGTTCCACTTGGAAGGAGAGTGCTTCAGTCACTGTAAACTCAATGAGGGCAGGGACGATGTTTTATACTCTGCCAAGTATGGTGCTCTGTATACTGTAGAAACTCAATAAACAGCATTGGCTACATGAATGCATGAAGGGAAGAAGAAATATTTTAAAGACATAATTAAGCAAAACCTAAAAAAACCTCTGATTATGTGACAAAGCGGTGGGCAGCTGGAGAAAAACAACCAAAGATGGATGTATTACTGTATAGAAATTAGCAATGTGATGACGTCAGAGGCTGTAATGTTTGTTCCACTTATCTGTAGAAAAGTGAATGGTAGCAATCACTTAAAATACCTAATGGGAGAGTGGAGAAAAGGACAATCTTTGCACATTCAGCCATTGGAGTACATGAATTGGATGCTGATGGAGAATAGAAGGGGACTCAATAGTACAAAAAAGGAGATTACAGTCTAACAGGGGAGGGAAACATAAAAATATTTATGTTAGATTTTTAGGTCACAAGTCAGTATTTTTAAGAATGGTGTGCTTCTCGAACCCTCCAATCAGGCCTGGCAAAGGAATTGGATGAAAAAAATGAAACATAAAAAAATTACATTCAATCAATTAACCAATAGCCTCTATTGAGTGCCTACTGTGTGCAAGCCACTGTACTAAGTGTTCTGAAGATACAGTAAAATTGGCATACGAGATTCTTTTCTTCAAAGAGTTTACAATGTATATAAGGAGAGACTCATGAATTACACAGTCAATAACAATGCAGTATATGTTAAGAATATACACATATGTTACAAAGCTTGAGAGTATTTAAGTGCATAGGTAGCCCAGAAATGCTGAAATGGCAGCTGACAGATATAAAATAGGGAGACTAGAAAGATTAAAAAGAGAAGCTGGTTTCCTGGAAGAGATGAAACTGCAAAGGACTTTGAACATGGGGAGAATATGTACTGTTTGGCTATGAAGTGGGAGAGAGTTCAGGGCAACAGAACATTACCAGCATGCAGCAGTGGGATAGTTGAGAACAAGTCACAATTAGTAGATTTAATTAAGAGGAACAAAGAGAAAACAGTCAAGTGCAGTAGAGGTAGATACTGGATTTGTAGTTGAGAGATGATTGAGTGCTTTAAAGAAGTTTCTGCTTGAAAAAGAGAAGACTGATCAACATATGGAAGTTTTTGAGGAGTGGGCAGATCTATCCAGAAGTGCAGTAGAATGAAGCATGAAATAGAGAGCAGGGCAATCAGTCAATCCTATTACAACCCTACCCACACACCCCACTCCTCTAATACCAGTCTATTCTCTGGACCTCAATCTCATCTATTCCACCACCGACCCCTTGTCCATGTTCACACTGGAGCCTGGAACTCCCTTCTCTGGGCCTCAGTTACCTCATCTGGAAAATGGGGATTAAGATTGTGAGCCCTATGTGGGACAGGGACTGTGTCCAATCTGATTTGCTAGTATCCACACCAGGGCTTAGTACAGTGCCTGTCACATAGCAAGCACTTAACAAATACCACAATTCATTATTTTTTTAATTAAGTTAGAGTTTATTAAATTTGGCAAGATGGAGATCACTAGTGACCTTAGTGACTGCAGCAATCTCAGTATAATGGAAGGTAGAAACCAGAATGTAGAGGAGTTGGAGGAGAGGAATTAAACAACCCATATGAAGAATTTGAACAAAAATGTGAGGAGGGAAAGAGTATGATAGACTCTTGGCACAATGTTTTTAGAATAGCAGTAGAGGAGAAAGAGAGAGGAGAAGCACTAAGGATAAACCAGTAGGGAGTCAGCAAGAGATTCTTTGGAAGAATAGCATGTAAAGACAGGAAGGTGTTTCCATGAGAGTGGAACACGGGTACTTAAATTGTTTCACTGGGTATTAATCTGACAGTTCTTAGGGCTGGGAAACAGATCCTGTTCTACAACAATACTCATCTTTTTGAGAAATACTATTTAGACTCTCAATGATACACTTTGCTGCTTTTCTCTTCCTGTTACCTTTTCTTCCATATTTTCTTTTTTCCATTGAAATGAGCCTGTTAGTTGTGGGGTTTGCTAGGCAGGGACAAATATTCCTCTGTCTGGGGAGAGAGACTATGTCTCAGTTGACTGATTTTCAAGCAGTGCCAGATGATTTCTCAATCCCTTGTTGTAAAATTAATTAAGATTTATTGGCTTGAAAGTTGGAAGTGTGTCTGTCATGCTAATTTCTGAACAAGAACTTATACTAATAAACCTTTGTTTTATTTATTATTTTAGGATTATCCCACATGAGCTTATTTTAAAGAAGTAATTTTTCAGCTCACAAAACACTGAAAGTCCTAAATGCTTAATAGCTATATAACAAATATAAAGAATATAGTAAAGGGCTGTTTTGTTCATGGAATTCTGAAAATTAGGCAATTTGTAGTTCCTGTCTTGATAACGTAGTTACCATGTTTGATTCTGACATGGTAACTCCCCTAATCAATAGGTCAGCTAGTCAAACAGCCTAGATTAAAGTATCTTCCCTCACCAAAAGACCATAAAGGATATAAATTATGGCCTCAAATATAAAGAAGAAAAATACTGATTACAATTCACAGGTATTTAGAGTTATGTTTCAGGTGATAATACAAGAAGAATTCCAAACACTAAGAGAGATTCACTGTTTTACTAAGTTAAAATGAGCTCTGGACCAACATCAATTGTGAAGTGACTCCAAATTTTAGTAATAACTGATATTCCCTCTTGATAACTATGTCACATAAACCTGTACTTTTTGTATATTTGCACAAAATGTTCAGTATAAGGTAGCAACTTGATTGAAAAGCTCTTATATATAGTATGCAAATTACTTTGTAATATAATTGATCAATCAGTGGCATTTATAGAGCATTGTGTACAGAGCAATGTACTAAGAGCTGAGGAGAGTACAAGCAAGTAGATATGATCTTTTCCTTCAAGTAGTACTCAATTTAACAGGTGAGTTTACTATCTAGAATGCTTTCTACAGAAATGAAGGAAACAAATATTTAATTTAAAACCAGAAACTGAGATGTCTACTAATCTGGTATGGGACACTGTGCCTTGGGCAATGTCTACAGTCAAGAAAATCAATTCATTCTGACTGCTAAATGGCAAAAATATATTGCCACAGGAAGTAGTCCAGTCATGGTTACTGGCCTAATGAATTGTTGAGAAAATTTGCATTTAAAGTATTTCTTCCAGGAGAAAACTGTTGAAGTAGCCTTAAATTAGTTTTGCTTTGGCTTTATAGAAACCTCATTTCCCATGAGCCACACAGTTTCCAAAGTACTTGATAGCCATCGACTCTTAATAGGTCACAGGCATCTCAATAAAATTATAAATTTCCCCCATGTACATTTTCACTTCCTGGAAACAACGAAATTTAACTAGAAATTCCAGGCACTAACACAGCTTTCCCATGATGTACCATGTCCACTTTTAGAGCATCTGAGGCCATATTCCATTTCACTGCAGATTAAGCAATCCTAACAGATTTGGGGAAAGACATTTTTTGACCAAAATGCCTCAGGCTTCAGAGTCCTTAGAAACCTGGGCTATCAAATCCAGTATTGGGATACCATTTTTGAAGACCTGACTTTGGTTTAGGTGACCAATGAGAAATGTTAATTTAAATGTGTTAACCCATCTAATTCATTTTACCTAAATAACTTATCAAGGCCTTTCTCTTATCTTGGTTAATTGTGTTGAGACATGCTGTGAGAAACTCTGAGGAACTGGCCTTAGTTTAAAGTTTTAATTGGAGTGAGCTTTAAACTGGATTGAAATACCTTTAAAGTTTTAATTTTACTGAAAAACTCTGAGGTTATCATTCATTCAATTGTATTTATTGAGCGCTTACTGTGTGCAGAGCACTGTACTAAGTGCTTGGAAAGAACAATTTGGCAACATATAGAGACAGTCCCTACCTAACAACGGGCTCCAGACTGGTATGTTTATAAACTCCATTCAAAATTAATCACTGCAATGAAAAATAAATAATTAAAAACAAAATGGCAAAAAATAAAATACAAACGAATACCGAAACTTCCAGTTCAGTCAACAGTTGAGCCACTTGTAGGAACATTTAACTCCACATAAAATATAACATAAGAAAATTGATCATTGTAATGGGAAGGCAATGAATACTAAAATCATGGAAAAATCAAATGGATTTGATTTAGAAAACAGCTAGCAGCTGATTAATAATTTCATATGAAAAATAAATCAAATGTGAATTCTGTAATAAAAACTAATGTGTATTCTTTTACTGAAAATGCACCTGAAAGCTACTCCTTGAAGTAACCTTCCTGTCATTTAAGGAGCTCTATATGAAGAGGTGATGAAGGGAAGGGTGGAACTGAATCCTATTAGCAAATGAAGGCAAAAAGAAAGCTTGCAAAAAGAGATAATTCAGAAAATTAAAAGTGTATTTAGTATTTTGATAACACCCCTTTCAATTGAGAGGGAATCATTTCATTTGAAATGAAGTAATTATCCTCCTAATACCTATTTTTAAAAAGGACCTTACTTTGCAGGTTTCTCATACTTTTTTCTTGCACAACTTGTTACCCTTTTCTTAGGTTTTCCAATCTTAAAAAAACAGGATTTATTTCACTATGTAGTTTTTTACTAAATTATTTTTCTCCCTATGCTTCCTTTTCTTCTAATTTTATATTCATTGTTTTAGACAATAAACTTCCTCCTACGTATCAGTTAAAAGTCATCTTTCTTATCCGCAAACAAAAAAGTCTCCAGAAGGATAGAAATTTTTGATTATTCACTTCCTTCCATAAGACACAACTGAGTTTTCTTCCTCCTCATATGCAATGATTCACTGGGCCCAGTATCTGTCCCTTACCCTGGCACCAAAGGACACTTGGAGGGAACACTGCATTTCTTAAAAGAAAGGCAAAGAATTCTCATAACTAGGAATACATCTTATAATAGCCCCATCTTTTTTTTTCTCAATAACCCATCATGGACCTGTTTAACATGAGTCTATATACATCATCTTGGACCTTCTAGCTTCTTTAATCTCTCTCTAACTTCCCTAAACTTATCTTTATTAACCCATCTAAGAATTTATCAAAATCCCTACTAAATATATCCACAAGTTCCTGTAAAAGTGCTCTGTTATGTAGTTTTTTTTGCATTGTGATTCTACTCTTTAAACATTTTATTCTTTTTTCTCAACATGCTTCATGTTCTCCAAATGCTTATTGAAAACTCTTAGCAAAACTCTCATAGTCCCTAACCCTTATCAGCTGTTTCTTGCTGGAAGTCTTCATCCTACTCTCCCCCAGTAACCTTCAAATTCTTACAACTCGTAACTAAAGGGGTCCTAAATGAACTGAGTGAAGTTGTGACATAAAAGGGGAGAACCCAAGGTGGGGACTGTGGCAAGGGAAATGACAGAGAAGCCAAAAAAATTTGCACAAAAGTGTTGGGGGGACTGTGGCAAGGGAAATGACAGGAGCCAAAAAAATTTGCACAAAAGAGTTGGGAAAAGAGAGGTACAAGCTCTCTCTTCCATCCACTGCATGGCTGAATTTTCCCTGATCTTCTGTCCCAAGATATTGTTTTACATACCCTGGACATAAGAAGTCTAGTTTTGTAAACCCATGTACATCATATGGAAGTCGAGTAAGACAGTATGAAACAGATATTATCAACTCTATAGAACAAGGCAAAATAATTCAGTGACTTTCCCACAACAAATTAGATGTAGGAATGGAAATAGAAGTCAGTCTCAAAGTTCATTTTGTGTTTTCTCTCTGGGATTTTCCTGAATAATTTTCAGGAGATTTTTCTTTTTCTTTGCCTTGCAAGATTCGTCATCTTAAGTATCACAATGACAATTGCACATGACCTTGCATTTTACATCTGTGAAGAACTACTTTCAAGACATTAAATATATGAGTCAGAGGGCTAGCCCTATGGTTTCTTTGATGTAACCCTCTATTTCTTTGTTAACATTAGGTTCTTAAAGCATTCTGTCTTTAATCAATTCAACATAAAATTTCTTTATTATTGTTTAGGGCCCAAAAAACGCATGAGTTAAATCATTAAACACACAGCTTGACAGGTTTCTATCTGTGATCTGGAAACTATACTTAAATTGGTAATTCTAATCATTCAACTTTGCCTGGGGGAACAACAACCACCTGAATTCGGCACTGACAGATATGTCACACAGATTTTATTTCAGTCAATATCTGTATCTAGCATTTCTTCTTCCTTTAAAATTTAGTTTACATGCAATTAATCAAATAAAAAAATCACATGCATAATTGTCATGCTCTTTTCCATTTAAAGTTCTTAGTGTTGTGTATGACAGTGCATTATATCTCTTTCTGTTCAATTTCTGTTTTATACAGTTTGACTGGGATAAAAGGAGCTAGTTGACATGCACTTAACGTATCAGGCCCTGGCACCTGCATTGCAGACACTAATCAAAGTGCTCCTTCAGAGGGGTGAAAGAATCGCCATTTGTAATGCAATAATTAGGCTGGGTAGAAAGGCCTGTAAAGTAAATCAATCTAGTCTGCTCTCTAGATCTGACACCATTCTCTTGGCAGATTGTTAACATAATGAGACAGAAGTCTACAAGAGGTCCCTTAAAAGACCCATGCCTTTTTTCTCCTCTCTTTCCTTATCCTTGCAGTGCTACATGGAACATAATTGCCTATTTCCCTACTCTAAGTCACTGGTATAAAAGAAACATCATCTAGGAATCTCACTAAAAATATTTGCCAAACAGACGAGCTGTATAATGATACCACAGCAGTGTGAGCCCTTTTGTTTAACTGAAGGAATTATACGTAACTTCTACAAACTTCCTTTATGGCAGACAGTCCTTCACCAGAGGGAACTGATACCTACACAGGGTGTCTGTGCCCATGGCAAATCTGCCATGAACACACATGCTGGCAGAAGAAAAACAGAGCGAGCAGCAATAGAAGATAAGGACTTTTCGTATCCCTTGATTTTCCTAAATTTCTCTTCCTCTTCCTACCTTCTCACTTTCCCTTCCATCTCTTCTTTATCTGTATTTTCAAATCTTGATTTTTGTATGCAGTCTTAAGTTCCATCCTCTGAAAACACCATTCCAAGTTTGTTCCCATGTTAAAAAAATAAAAATTTGGTTTATCTGAATGACGAGACAAGTAAAAGTTCCAAAAAAGCAAGATATGAATCATTTGGATGGGGCTGTATTTTCTGAACCTTAGGTTCCTGTGTTTTGTGGGGTTCCCATTTAAAAACACAAGACAGATGACATTGTATGTAATAATAATAATAATAATAATAATGGCATTTATTAAGCACTTACTATGTGCAAAGCACTGTTCTAAACACTGGGGGAGATACAAGGTGATCAGGTTTTCCCACGGGGGGCTCACAGTCAATCTCCATTTTACAGATGAGGGAACTGAGGCACAGAGAAGTTAAGTGATTTGCCCAAAGTCACACAGCTGACAAATGGCAGATCCAGAATTTGAGCCCATGACCTCTGGCTCCAAAGCCCATGCTCTTTCCACTGAGCCACACAGCTTCTCTGTACTGCAGTCTAGAGTAGAGTCATCACACAAATCATGCCTCTCCCCCAAACGTTTCCTTCAAATCTCCTAGACTACAGCTCTCTCCAGCTTAAAATCTTTTTACATTGCTGCTGAAGACAGAGATGTTCTGAGCTGTAAATTGTGGACACTCGGTTATGCCAGTAGTGGCAGCCCAGGCACTCCCAACTTATGGTGGGAAGCTGGGAGATGCTGGCATGTGACAGCAGTGGCATAACGGGATAGAAGATGGTGGTGGCAGCAGGCTGTCAAGAGTCTCGGGAAATAGAAGCAGGAGGAAGGAAGTTCTGGTGGAAGCCTAATAGTGGCACCACACATGGCAGTCCTTCAGTGGAACTTCTTATATACTGCTGCATAGGAGCAGCAGTAACAAAATGTTGATGTGGGAGGATTCTGAATCTCCGCAGACCCTCTTGAGGCCGAGGCTCTGGGTATAAAGCCCAGAAGCCCCTGTGTTAATCCAGCCTAGGCCAGGAACAATCACAATAGAGCTGCATAAAACAAATCAGTCTGGCATATAACAAGCCAATTTTTTGGCTGCTTTGCCACAGTGGAGCCAGAAGCAATTTTTATGTGCACATTATCATTTTATCAGCACATCTCATAATCTCTGATAAAAATCTCACCACCAGTAGCATCATCTTTGAACTTCTGAACTCAAAGGCTGAAATATACTTATAGCATATATTATGCATAGCCAGTCTTATTTAACCTATTCTTACTCCTGTAGACATATATATGTATGTGAACAGGTTTAAACGTACAGCTTTATATTTCTGAATATATCAGTTGGTCTCTATATAAAATATTCAATATATATTCTGCTATAAAACAGAATCTAGCAATATGCATACTATCACACTAAAATAAATATATTATGTTATGTTTGAAATTATCCCCTTACTTAATATTTAAAATGAAGCAATTGCAGTTTCTTTTGGCCTAGAGGTAAGAGCATTCATTCATTCAGTTCATTCAATGGTATTTATTGAGCACTTACTGAGTGCAGAGCACTGTACTAAGTGCTTGGACAATACAGTTCAGCAACAAAGAGAGACAATCCCTGCCTTCAATGGGCTCACAGTCCAGAAAGGGTGAGAC
Source organism: Tachyglossus aculeatus (assembly GCF_015852505.1). Lineage (NCBI taxonomy): Eukaryota > Metazoa > Chordata > Mammalia > Monotremata > Tachyglossidae > Tachyglossus > Tachyglossus aculeatus. Next base: position 119,820,606 of record NC_052067.1, read on the forward strand.
ACACATCAAAACAAGTAAACATACATCAATAGCATCAATTATAAATAAATAAAATTATAGATCTATACACATTCATTCAATCATATTTATTGAGTGCTTACTGTGTGCAGAGCACTTTACTAAGTGCTTGGGAAGTACAAGTCGGCAACATGTAGAGATGGTCCCTACCCAACAACGGGCTCACAGTCTAGAGGAGGGAGACAGACAACAAAACAAGACATGTAGACAGGTGTCAAAATCAACAGAACAAATAGAATTAAAGCTATATGCACACCATTAACAAAATAGTTAATAGTAAGAATAGTAAGTATGTACAAGTAAAATCGAGTAATAAATCTGTACAAATATATATACAAGTGCTATGGGGAGGGGAAGGAGGTTAGGCAGAGGGGATGGGGAGGGGGAGAGGAAAAAGGGGGCTCAGTCTGGGAAGGCCTCCTGGAGGAGGCGAGCTCTCAGTAGGGCTTTGAAGGGAGGAAGAGAGCTAGGTTGGCAGATGTGTGGAGGGAGGGCATTCCAGGCTAGGGGAAGGACGTAGGCCGGGGGTCAACTGCGGAACTGGTGAGAACGAGGTACAGTGATATACATCAAAACAAGTAAACAGGCATTAATATAAATAAATAGAATTATAGATATGTACATATATACACAAGTGCTGTGGGGAAGGGAGGGAGGGAGTTGGGGGGATGGGGAATGGAGGGGTAGCTGAGGAAAATGGGGGCTTAGTTTGGGAAGGCCTCCTGGAGGAAGTGAGCCTTCAGTAGGGTTTTGAAGGGGGAAAGTGTGATTGTTTGGCAGATTTGAGGAGGGAGGGCATTCCAGGCCAGAGGGAGTATGTGGGCCAGGGTTCGACGGCGGGACAGGGGAGAATGAGGCACAGTGAGGAGGTTAGTGGCAGAGGAGCGGAGTGTGCAGGCATGCTAACCTCCTCACTATGCCTCGTTCTCGCCTGTCCCGTCGTCGATCCCTGGCCCATGTCCTACCTCTGGCCTGGAATGTCCTCCCTCCTCAAATCCGCCAATCACACTCCCCCCTCTTCAAAGCCCTACTGAGAGCTCATCTCCTCCAGCAGGACTTCCCAGACTGAAACCCCCTTTTCCTCTGCTCCTCCTCCCATCCCCATTACCTGACTCCCTCCCTCTGCTCTACCCCCTTCTCCACCCAACAGCACATGTGTATATACACATATTATTCTATTTATTTTATTAAAGATGTGTGTATATCTGTAATTCTATTTATCTATTTTGATGCTATTGATACCTGTCTACTTGTTCTGTTTTGTTGTCTGTCTCCCCCCTTCTAGACTATCAGTCCGTTGTTGGGTAGGGATTGTCTATCTGTTGCCGAATTGTACTTTCCAAGCGCTTAGTACAGTGCTATGCACACTGTAAGCACTCAATAATATGATTGAATGCAGGCTGGGCTGTAGAAGAAGAGAAGGGAGGTGAAGTAGGATGGGACAAGGTGATGGAGAGTTTCGAGCCAATAGTGTGGAGTTTTTTCTTGATACAGAGATTGATAGGCAACCACTGGAGATTTTTGAGGAGGGGAGTGACATGCCCAGAATGTTTCTGTAGAAAGATAATCTGGGCAGCAGAGTGACATACAGACCAAAGTGGGGAGAGACAGGAGGTTGGGAGAACAGAAAGGATGCTGATGCAATAATCCAGTCAGGATAGGATGAGTGATAGTACTAATGTTTTAGAGCATGACCTTGGGAGTCAGAGGTTGTGGGATTAGAACCATTTATCAACTGTGTGACTTTGGGCAAATCACTTAGCTTCTCTATGCCTCAGTTACCTCACCTGTAAAATGGGGATTGTCTGTGAGCCCCATGTGGGACAACCTGGTTACCTTTTTTCTACCCCAGCACTTAGAACAGTGCTTGGCACACAGTGAGTGCTTTACAAATATTATCATTATTAAGTTTTAAATGGCCCAAATTGGTCTACTGCTCTGTAATATTTTTATTTTAAATTTAACTACAAATGTCATTTCGGGTACATATTCATGCTGTGATTGAAAGCAATCAATTAATCTTGAGGTCCATCACCTCAAATTCCTTTGAATTTCAGAGTCTTGATATTCAGGCCAACCAATGGCCTGTGATTAACTTAGCAGGAGATCAGAAACCATGAAACTCATTCCTGATAATTGTGATTGTCCTTTGTGACCTAGTTACTTATAGTCACATCAAACCTCTTCTCTTTCAAGGAAAGAGACTACCTAGAGGCGAGTTCACAAAGCTTCAGTTTTTTTCACAGGGGCCTAGTTCTGCTAGGGAGGGGACACAGGCACCCTCATTCCCCCTTCCCCGTTGATGCACCATGGATTTGGGCCAGCCAATCCCAATCCCACCAGCCCCACCCCTACCACTTCGCACATCAGGACCTCTCCTCCAAAGAAGCATCACAAGAACTCACCAAGAAAATAAGAACCTGTCAACAGTCACAGAACACCAACTGAAGATCTGAAAGTACTCACCCATTCACTTTGGACAGATGTGCTAATGATTTGCTAATTGCAGCTCAGAATGTGTGGACTCCCCGTAGCTGGGAGCTGCTGAGTAGTCAACAACTAGAGGAACCTGCATTGGCCACTGGGTCTACAGATCAGCTGCTCCAGTTTAGGACTTTCTTTCTCTTAGGCCCTAGTTCTCTCTACCCTCCACAAGCTCTCCCTGAACTCACCCCTGCTCCCAGCACCCCATGGTTTAGGGGAAAGGGCTCGGGTTTAGAAGTTAGACAGGGGTTCTAATGCCCGCTCCACCACCTGTCTGCTGTGTGACTTTGGGCCAGCCACTTAACTTATCTGTGCTTCAGTTATCCCATCTGTAAAATGGGGATAAAGACTGTGAACCTAATGTGGAATAACCTGGTTAGCTTGTATCTACCCCAACGCCTAGAACAGTGCTTGGCACATAGTAAGTGCTTAACAGATACCATTACTATAATTGTATATAGGACAATCATTATAATATTATATAATAATTATATATAATAATATAGTAAACACAAATGCAATCAATAATTATAATACATAATTATAATGCCATAATAATACTAATAGTATTTGTTAAGCACCTACTATGTGCCAAGCACTGTTGGCAGTGCTGGGGTAGATACAAGGTAATCAGATTGTCCCACATGGGGCTCACAGTCTTAATCCCCATTTTACAAATGGGGTAACTGAGGCACAGAGAAGTTAAATGACTTGTCCAAGGTGAGACAGCTGGTAAGTGGCAGAGTTGGAATCAGAACCCATGACCTCTGAATTTCAAGCCTGTGCTCTTTCCACTAAGCCATGCTGTTTCTCTTATTATTATTATCCCTCTGCCCACAGGCCAGCCCTCCTCAGCTCACTCCCTTCCAAACCCACCCCTCTCTCCCTCCTCATCCTTATCACAATGTAGTCCTTCATCTGGCTCCCCTCACACTGCCACCCCCCTCCCACCACCAAGTTCACTCCCATTTAACCCTTCTCACCCCTCACACTGACCCGACCCCAAGAGGGGGCCCTCATCTTCTCCCACTCCCCAAGACTCACTGAGAAAGCAGGAGATGTTGGCTTCCTTCTTATGCCCCAATATCAATTTCCCCCCATCCCACCTTCCCCATCCCTCTCTTACCTCTCTCCCTCTCATCCCTCTCCTCTGAAGCCTTTATCATCCACCATTACTACTCACTCCAATTACTAGTTACTCCAATTACTAGTTACAATCCCCTACAACTCTCCAGGACCCACCTCCAAATTTCTGAACTAGTTTGATCCCTTTTTCACATTCCTTCTCTCATTCTCCCTGAATTGATCCTTGGGGACTTTAACAGAATACATATTATACATACATATTATAATAATATATTAATTCATTCAATTGTATTTATAGTATAGTAGAGAAGCAGCTTGGCTCAGTGGAAAGAGCCCAGGCTTTGGAGTCCGAGGTTCATGAATTCGAATCCTCAGCTAGTGGATAGAGCACAGGCCTGGGAATCAACAAGTCATGGGTCCTAATTCTGGCTCTACCACTTGTCTGCTGTGTGACCTTTGGCAAGTCACTTAACTTTTCTGAGCCTCAGTTACCTCATCTGTAAAATGGGGATGGAGACTGAGTCCCACGTGGGACAACCTGATCACCTTGTATCCCCCCAGTGCTTAGAACAGTACTTTGCACATAGTAAGTGCTTAACGAATGCCATCATTATTATTATTATTATTTACTGAGCGCTTACTGTGTGCAGAGCACTGTATTAAGCACTTGGGAAGTACAAGTCGGCAACATATAGAGATGGTCCCTACCCAACAATGGGCTCACAGTCTAGAGAAAAACAGCGTGGCTCAGTGAAAAGAGCACGGGCTTTGGAGTCAGAGGTCATGGGTTCAAATCCCAGCTCCGCCAATTGTCAGTTGTGTGACTTTGGGCAAGTCACTTAACTTCTCTGTGCCTTAGTTATCTCATCTGGGAAATGGGGATTAAGACTGTGAGCCACACGTGGGACAACCTGATCACCTTGTAGCCTCCCCAGTGCTTAGAACAGTACTTTGCACATAGTAAGCACTTTATAAATGCCATCATTATGATTATTAGAGGGGGGAGACAGACAACAAAACAAAACATGTAGACAGGTGTCAAAATCATCTGAACAAACAGAATTAAAGCTATATGCACTCATTAATAAAATAAATAGAATAGTAAATATGTACAAGTAAAATAGAGTAATAAATCTGTATATATATATATATATATATATATATACACACACACAAGTGCTGTGGGGAGGAGAAGGAGGGAAGGAGGAAGGAGGTAGGGCATGGGGAATGGGTTGGAGGAGAGGAAACAGGGGGCTCAGTTTAGGAAGGCCTTCTGGAGGAGGTGAGCTCTCAGTAGGGCTTTGAAGGGAGGATGAGAGCTAGCTTGGCGGATGTGTGGAGGGAGGGCATTTGCTCAGGGGGTCGCGTAACTGGTAATATAATATATGCTCTACACTCTACTAAAGCACTGGGGTGGACACAAGCAAATCGGGTTGGACACAGTCCATGTCCCATATGGGACTCACAGTCTCAAACCCCATTTTACAGATGAGGTAACTGAGGCCCAGAGAAGTGAAGTGACTTCACCAAGGTCACACAGCAAGTGGCAGAGGCAGTATTAGAACCCATGACCTTCTAACTCCCAGGTCCGAGTTTTATACCATGTGACTGTCCCTGATGAACCTTTCACTGTCTACTGAGAAGCAGCGTGGCTCAGGGGAAAGAGCATGGGCTTGGGAGTCAGAGGTCATGGGTTCGAATGCCAGTTCTGCCATTTATCTGCTGTATGATGTGCGGCAAGCCACTTAACTTCTCTGTGCCTCAGTTACCTTATCTGTAAAATGGGGATTAAGACTAAGCCCCATGTGGGACAATCTGATTACTGCGTATCTGCCCCAGTGCTTAGAACAGTGTTTGGCATATAATAAGTGCTTAACAAATATCATCACTATTATTACCTCTTCTCACTCCTTCACTCCAATGACCTCCTGCTCCACCCAACCTCACACACTCACCAATTTGGGAACACACTTAATCTCATAATCTCTAATAACTGTGCAAGTCCTGGGCATGTTACTTCCCTCCTCACAAATCTCCAGTGGCTGCCTGTCAACCTAAGAATCAGGCAAAAACTCCTCACTCTCAGCTTCAAGGCTCTCTATCACCTCTCCCCCTTCTACCTCACTTCCCTTCTCTCCTTCTACAGTCCAGCCCGCACCCTCCACTCTTCTGCCCCTAACCTCCTTACTGTGCCTCGTTCTCTCCTGTCCCACTGTCGACCCCCAGCCCACATCCTCCCCCGGGCCTGGAATGCCCTCCCTCTGCACATCCGCCAAGCTAGCTCTCTTCCTCCCTTCAAAGCCCTACTGAGAGCTCACCCGCTCCAGTAGGCCTTCCAAGATTAAGCCCCCTTTTTCCTCTCCTCCTTCTCCTCCCCACAGCACTTGTATATATTTGTACAGATTTTACTCTATTTTACTTGTACATATTTACTATTCTATTCTGTTTATGATGTGCATATAACTATAATTCTATTTGTTCTGACGATTTTGACACCTGTCTACATGTTTTGTTGTCTCCCCTTTCTAGACTGTGAGACCATTGTTGGGTAGGGACAGTCTCTATATATTGCTGACTTGTACTTCCCAAGCACTTAGTACAGTGCTCTGCACACAGTAAGCACTCAATAACTACGATTGAATGTATGAATCTCTACCCTCACCAGTTCTGAACTTGTTCTATCAGACCACAACCTCCTCACCTGTTCACTTTCTCATACACCACCGCCCCCACCCCTCCAACTCCTGCCAAATCTTTTTCCTCTGAGACCTCTGTTATTTGGCCCCCCTCCAATATTTAACAACCATCCTTACCTATTTGATATCCAAATTACCCTCTCCTGATGCAAAAATTGACAGACTCAACCACCATCTCCACTGACTTGAACTCCTTGCTCCCCTGCCCCTGCTGGTCTCGTCCAACTAACACACAACACAGGATCACCTCCACCAACTGTTTTCTCCATTCCTGGGCCTGAGCTTGGAGCTATGTTTGCAGACATCCAGCAAAGCTCTGACCTTGTCCATCTTGTCCATTGTTATCTGCTTCAATTTGGCCCTCTCAACTGTTCAACAACAATACTTCTTCCTAATTCACTCCCATTGCTAGTGCCCCCTCCAGCTGTTTCAAATATTTAACTCTCGCCTCAAATTTTCTCCTCAGGTTTTTCCCCTAAGACTTGATCACATACTTCATCAGCAAAATTGGAACCACCTGGCCTGATCTCCCTAAGATCTTTCCTACTCCTTTCCAGTCCCCCCTACTCCTCAACCCTCTTTCACTGTCCCTATATTCCCTGCAGTAAATCAAGGTGAAATCTCTTATCTCTTCTCAAAATCTAATCCCTCCTCCTGTGCTTCTGATCCCATCCCTTCATACTTTTTAAAAACACTTGCCCCTCCCTTTTCCCTCCTTGACTGAGTCTTCAACTCTTCACTTTCCAATAGCTTCTTCCCCACTGTTTTCAAACATGCTTATACGTCTATCCTAAAAAAAACAACAAAACTCATTTGATCCTATGGCTCCTTCCAGTTATTGCCACATCTCCCTCCTACCACTTATTTCCAAACCTCTTGAGAAAGTCATTTACACCCACCGACTCTGCTTCTATTCCATTTCTCTGCTAAATCCCTTCCAATCTGGCTTCTGCCACCTTCACTCCTCAGAAACACGTTCTATCTAAGATAACCAATGACTTACTTCAAGCCAAATCTTATGGCCTCTACTTCATCTTAAAACTCCTAACTTCTCAAATGCTTTTGACACTGTAGACCACCCCCTTTTCCTTGAAACTCTATCCAACCTAGACTTTACTGACACTGTCCTATCTTGTATCTTCTATCTCTCTCACCTCTCCCTCACAGTCTTTCTGTTGGCTCCTCCTCTACCTCTGACAGTAGGAGTCCCTCAAGGCTCAGTTCTAGGCCCCCTTTTATTCTCCATTTACATTAATTCCCTTGGAGTACTCATTCACTCCCATGGCTTCAACTACTATTTGATTCCCAAATCTACACCTCCAGCCTTACCTCTCTCTTCCCCCGAAATTTCACATTCCTCCTGCCTTCAGGACATCTCTATCTGTATATTCCACCAAAACTTCAAACTAAACATGTTCAAAACTGAACTCCTTATCTTCTCTCACAAACGATCCTACAAACCCCTAAGCTTATCCTTGGCCCTTGACTCATCTTTCTCATTACACCCATATATTTAATCTGTTTCCAAATCCTGTTGGTTCTACCTTTGCAATGTTGCTAAAATCCTTCTATTCTTCTGTGTTGAGCCTACTACAAGCTGCCTTATTAATGACTGTTTGTGATTCCAGGAACAAGAAGAAGATTGAGACTAGCAAAGCACTAATGAGTTTTACCTGAGATAGGTGATTGCTGGCCTGTAGGGGTAGAGTATGGAGGGAGGCATGGCATTCTCCCCCTGTTCTACCCAGTAATGGGCCTGGACCAATGACTGCCAAATAGAGCCACAGCTGTGACACCTAATGCAGATAAAAGGTGCTCGTTTTGAATCTCAAGGAGGCACACACCTCAGAAAGAAGCATGCAGAGAAGTAAGCATGCTGACAACAACAGCACTTAAAAGTAGACAAAAGAAGCACTGGCAGAATGGGCTCCTTTAATCCTAGACTGGTATTAGACTCTAAGTGGCAGGAGTGAGTGTATCTATGAGTCATATCTATGAGTCACTCCCTTGCATGGTGGTAAGACTAAATAAAAACTTTCTACAATAACCTTGGTGATCAGAGGTGTGGTTTGAATTCTACTACATGTCATCAAGGCTCCCCTGGTCCAGGAAGGTCCTGGTTGGTATGAACTGGGGGCTTGTAACATCTTCTCCATCCAAACTGCTTCTACACTGACACATAATAGTCACTTGCCGACTGGAAAATGAGTCATTTTTGCAAGGTGTTTTATCAAAGAAAACATTACAATTGTTTGCTGCTGGTTGAAGTAGTGTGATTTAACATGGGCTCATTGTGGGCAGGTAATTTGTCATAGTGTTAAGTACTTAGTGCAATGCTTTGCACACAGTAAACTCTCAGTAAATGCCACTGAGTGATTACCATTTTATGTTCATGTCAAGAACATAAAGACCATAAGAAACCAAGAAATAAATATACCTGTGATCAGGACAAAACATTGATCTATAGTAAAGTGAAATGGAAAAAAAAACCCATTGGTTGTGATATTAGTGTGTAATGAAATCTAAATGATGAGAACTAAAAAGTTGATTTTGAAATTGAAAATTTTGAAGAGAAACCAGGAAAAATTGAATTAGTCTAAGATTCTAGAAGCTAGAGATACCACCTGGGCTCTACATACTTACACATTTGATTGGGGTGATCAGCATTTAAAAATCTATGAACCCAAAAGTGAACTTCATTATTAATATTAAATCAATCAATCAATCAATCGTCTTTATTGAGCGCTTACTGTGTGCAGAGCACTGTACTACGCGTTTGGGAAGTACAAGTTGGCAACATATAGAGACAGTCCTTACCCAACAGTGGCCTCACAGCCTAAAAGGGGGAGACAGAGAACAAAACCAAACATACTAACAAAATAAAATAAATAGAATAGATATGTACAAGTAAAATAAATAAACAGAGTAATAAATATGTACAAACATATATACAGGTGCTGTGGGGAAGGGAAGGAGGTATGGTAGGGGGATGGAGAGGGGGACGAAGGGGAGAGGAAGGAAGGGGCTCAGTCTGGGAAGGCCTCCTGGAGGAGGTGAGCTCTCAGTAGGGCCTTGAAGGGAGGAAGAGAGCTAGCTTGGCGGATGGGCAGAGGGAGGGCATTCCAGGCCCGGGGGATGACGTGGGCCGGGGGATGATGGCAGGACAGGCGAGAATGAGGCAAGGTGAGGAGACTAGCGCAGAGGAGCAGAGGGTGCGGGGTGGGCTGTAAAAGGAGAGAAGGGAGGTGAGGTAGGAGGGGGCGAGGTGATGGACAGCCTTGAAGCCCAGGGTGAGGAGTTTCTGCCTGATGCTCAGATTGATTGGTAGCCACTGGAGATTTTTGAGGAGGGGAGTAACATGCTAATATCATTTTGATTTGACTCTGTAGTTAGATCCACTGTGTAGCCTCTGTGTACTTAGTGAACTGCCTGTCCATTTGGTCTCTTACAATTCCAGTGCAAAAATACTTTCTCAGTTCAGTCTTATCGACAACTCAAAATATAACTATTATGATATTTGCCCTTGTATAAAAAAATCTGCAAATTTAAGAATAGAGGGTATCATTCAAGAATTAGAATTTCATTTAGGAATTGGACTTATTACAATACTATTTGTGGAAAAAAGTCAGGGATTATAGAAAATTAAGTAACGTGCAGCAATAATTTTGTTAAAAGAATAACCAGTTTAAGCATTTTTTTGGATCCTCTAGTTAGAGCATCTTCTAGGGTCCTTGCTTCCCCTCCTTCTGGAGAGGGTTTAAACTCTGTCAGATTATTTGCATTAGTTAATACTTTGATTTTTTAAAAAATGTTATTCGTTAAGTGCTTACTAGGTGCCAGGCACTGTATAAAGCATTAATTTAGAAGATAATCAGCAAAGATAATCAGAGAAGCAGCATGACTCAGGGGAAAGAGCACAGGCTTTGGAGTCAGAGGTCATAGGTTCAAATTCCAGCTCTGCCAATTGTCAGCTGTGTGACTTTGGGCAAGTCACTTCACTTCTCTGTACCTCAGTTACCTCATCTGTAAAATGGGGATTAAGCCTGTGAGCCCCCCGTGGGACAACCTGATCACCTTGTAACCTCCCCAGCACTTAGAACAGTGCTTTGCGCATAGTAAGCATTTAATAAATGCATTATTATTATTATTATTAGTAGTAGTAGTAGTAGTAGTAGTAGTATTATCAGATTGGACACCGTCTATATGCCCCACATAATACAAACAGTCTTAATCCCCTTCTTGCATATGAGAGAATTGTAGCTCCAAGAAAGTTAAGTGATTCATCCAAGGTGACACAGCATACAAGTAAGTGGCAGAGCTGGGATGAGAACCCAGGTCCTTTTGACTCCCAGGTACATATCCACCAGGCCACACTGCTGTCAAAACTGAGGTAAACAGACTTGATTCCTGAAGTTTATGGCCTGGTGGAAAGAGCACAGACCTGAGAAGAAAAAGACCTGAGTTCTAATCCCAGCTTTGACACTTGCCTGCTATGTGACCTTTGGCAAGTCACTTAACTTCTTTGTGCCTCAGTTCTCATATCTGCAGAGTGGGAATGTAATACCTGTTCTACCTCCTTATATTGTGAGCCTGATGTAAAACCTTATGATTTTGAATCTACCCCTTGGATACATAGTAAGCTCTTTAATTATTACATTAGTATCATTATTATTTTGTGGTTTTAGCTATTGTGGAATTGCCACATGCAAATCTTAAGCACATAGGTAGGACTTTGAATTAAATACCAAGCAGCCCGAAAGAGAGAGAGCAATTGGTACACATAATTTGTAAGGCTATGGCCACCTAAGTTATCATTCCCAACTGATTCTTGAAACTGTAGGCTTTATGTTTCTGAAAAATTCAGTTTATAATCAAATGTCCAACTTTCTCTTTGGCTCCTTTGTTAGCAGGAACCTGAATGTGTTCACAGCTAAACTGAACAACATGGGGGGGGTGTGTGTGTGTGTGTGTGTGTGTGTGTGTGTGTGGGGTGTGTGTGTGTGTGTGTGTGTGTGTGTGTGTGTGTGTGTGTAAAAGTAATATAAGTGACTAGTGGTCTCCAGGTAATTCTGTGGCTTTGTGAATATTTTTTTGAAAAATAATCCTCCATCAGTTTTCCCTGTGCTCATTTTCATCTCTTCACCCACTACATAAAATCCATATTCTTTGTTCCCTCATTTTTCTTGCTCAGATATTTAAGCTTTATCAGATCTTATGATATACCCACGTATATGCTATGTGGATGAGAGTGTGGTTGCATTGACCTTCAAATTTGAATGTCAGTCAATTAGTCAATCAATGGAATTTACTGAACTATTTTTTGCTCAGTAGCAGCATGGCCTGGGAGTCAGAGAATCTGGGTTATAATTTTGGCTTGGCCACTGTATGCTGTGTAAACTTGGGTAAATCACTAAACTTCCCTTTCCTCAACTGAAAAAGAGGGATTCAACACTTCCTCCCTCTCCTTTGGACTGTGACCTCCATGTGGATTCTACCTGATTAATTGTATCTACCCTAGTGCTTACTGCTGTGTTTGGCACATAGTAAGAGGTTAACAGATATCATAATTATTAATTATTATTAACTCCTACTGTGAGGAGAATACCATACTAAATGCTTTGAAAAGTACAATATAAGTAGTAGTCATAGTGTCTTCCCACAAGGAGGTTATTGCTATCAGGGGAGAAAAGCAGAAACAATTCATTCACAAATGGTAGGTGCAGAAAAAAGAAACATGGAGTGAAAGAAGTATAGCATGATAAATATATTAATGAATAAATATAAATTCTGTGAAGTTTAAATTATATACATGTAATGCTAGGTACAGAGGTGTTGACACAGGTTTAACATCGCTAAGATCTGCCCTTTCCTCTCCACCCAAACTGCTAACGCATTAATACAATTACTCATCCTATCCCAACTGTATTACTGCATCAACATCCTTTCTGATCTCCCAACCTCCTGTCAACCCACGTCAGTCTATACTTCACTCTGTTGCCTGGATTATTTTAGTACAGAAAGGTTCTGGACATGACACCCCCCCTTCTCAAAAATTTCCAGTGTTTGCCTATGAACTTCTGTTTCAAGCAAAAACTCTGCACTATTGCCATCAAAGTTCTCCATCACCTTGCCCCCTCTTACCTCACCTCCCTTCTCTCCTTCTACATCCCAACCCAAATCTGCTGTCTGTTGTTAACCTTCTCACTGTGCCTCATTCTTGCCTGTCCCGCTGTCACCCCTGACCCACATCCTACCTCTGCCTTGGAATGCCCTCCCTCCTCAAATCTGCCAGTCACACTTCCCCAATTCAAAGCTCTATTGAAGACTCACCTCCTCCAGGAGGCTTTCCCAGACGAAGCCCCCCTTTTTCCTCAGCTCCCCCTCCCTCCCCACCTCTACCCAACTCAATCCCTTTGCTCTACTCCCCTCCCCACCCCACAGAACTTGTGCATATCTATTATTCTATTTATATTAATGCCTGTTTTATTGGTTCTGATGAGTATTTCCAATTCTATTTATTTATATTGATGCTGTTGATGCCTATTTAATTGAATTGTTGTCTGTCTCCCACCTTCTAGACTGTGAGCCTGTTGTGGGCAGGGATTGTCTCTCTTTGCTGAATTTTACTTTCCTAGCGCTTAATACAGTGCTCTGCAGATGATAAGTGCTCAATAAATATGATTGAATGAATGAAGTAGTTGGACTGACATAACCTGGGAATGCTTCCTGAGTTCTACCTTAGCAACACTGCTAAAATCTGCCCCTTCCTTTCCATTAAAACTGTTACTGTGTTGATTCAAGCACTTATCATATCCCATTTTGACTACTACCTTCATTCATTCAATCGTATTTATTGAGCACTTACTGTGTGCAGAGCACTGTACTAAGCGCTTGGGAATACAAGTCAGCAACATATAGAGATGGTCCCTAGCCAACAACGGGTTCACAGTCTAGAAGGGGGAGACAGATAACAAAATGAAACATGTAGACACGTATCAAAATCATCAGAACAAATAGAATTATAGCTATACGCACATGATTAACAAAATAAATAGAATAGTAAATATGTACAAGTAAAATAAATAGAGAAATAAATCTGTACAAATATCAACAAGTGCTGTGGGGAGGGGAAGGAGTTAGGGTGGGGAGGAGGAGGAAGAGGAGGAGGAGGAGGAGGTCGTGGATTCTGATACCAGCTCTGCCACTTGTCTACTGTGTGACCTTGGGCAAATCACTTAACTTTCCTTTGCCTCAGTTCCCTCACCTGTACTACATCAGCCTCCTCACTTATCTCCCTGCATCCTGCCTCTGCATTTCAGTCCATACTTCCCTCTACTCTCTGGATCATATGTCTAAAAAAATATACTCAGTCTATGTCTGCCCAAGAACCTCAACTGGTTATCTATTCCCCTCTGCATCAAACAGAAACTCTACCATTGGCGGTAAACCATTCAATCAAACTTTTTCCTTCCTACCTTACCTCATTGATTTCCTACTCCAACACAGCCTGCAACACTGCTCTCTTCTAATGCCAACCTACTCACTGTACCTCTGTCTGATGTATCTAACTGCTGACTCCTCCTTGTCTGTGTCTTCTTTCTTGCCGGTGACTCCTTCCCCCTTTATAAGCCATGGACCACGATTTTCCCAATAATCAAAGTCTCATTAAAATCACATCTCCACCAATAGGCTTTTTCTAACTAGGCTCCCATTTCCCCTACTTCCTCTCCCTCCAGTATTGTCTATGAACTTTATTTTCTCCCTTTAAAAATTAGATATTCACCCTTTCAGCCCCACATAACTTATCTGTAATTTATTTTATTGTCTTACTCCCTCTCTAGACTGTAAGCTCCTTGTGGGAGGGAACATCTCTACTGTAGATCCCCAAGTGCTTAGTACAGTGCCTGCACACTTAAATAAATACCATTGATTGACTGAGTCTAAGGCTAAGAGGCTCATTTATGAGGCTATTAGCCAATTTTAAGAAAAGTAAGATCACTTGCCAATGAGATTAATTATATTATAATTATGGCATTTATTGAGCTCTTGAATGCTGTATTACATATAACAAATACAACTTTATCCAATTATAATTGAGATTCAGTGGAAAGGAAACTCTTTTACAGACAAAAATCAAGTAAGTTATTTCTTGTGTGATAAATCGAGTGATGCACAGAGAGCAAAAAATAAATGCTTCTGTAATATAAATATACACTCCAAGCCATGGATGTTGTTTTTAGAGATACAAAGTCAAATATAGAATCAAGCTCTAAGCACAGTAATGCTGAAGTGGAATGCTTTCAAAAGTACAACGGTGTAGTATAAATATACACTAAAAGTCATGGATGTTGTTTTTAGAGATACAAAGTCAAATTTAAAATTAGGCTTTAAGGGCAGTAATGCAGAAATTAAAGCAACACACCACACAAAAGCAAAATCAATCCTATAAAGTGAAGGATTTGACTAATCCATGCATGAAATTCACTCTACTTGTGGTAATCTATTTCATTATTTTAGGAATACAAGGAAATATCCAAATTATATGGGACAAGATAAATTTTGAATTTGAAATTAGAGTATGAAAAAAATCTGTGAACTAATCGATCAATCATACTTAGTGAGAGCTTACTGTATACAGAATTCTGTGTTAAGCATTTGAGATGAGTACAGTATAACAGTTGGTAACACATTCCCTGCCCACAATGAGCTTACAGTCTAGAGGCTGGAGATAAACCTTAATATAAATGAATACATTGTGGATGTGGACATGACGGCTATGGGGTGAGGGAATGGGCAATGAAGGGTGCAAGTTCAAGTGCAATTCAGAAGGGAGTGGGAGAAAACAGAATGAAGGCCTAGTTGGAGAAGGCTTCTTGGAAGAGTTGTGCCTTCCAGGCTTTGGAATTGGGGTAGTTCATCATCTGGGAGGATGTTGTAGGCCAGAGCAGGACTTGCGTGCCGAGAAGCAGTGTGGCCTGTTGGACAGAGCTTGGGCCTGGGGGTCAGAAGGACTTCAGTTCTAATTCCAGCTCTACCACTTGTATGCCATGTTACCTTAAGCAACTCATTTAACTTCTCTGTGCCAGTTACCTCATCCGTAAAATGGGAATTAATACTGTAAGCCTCATGTGGGACATAGACTGTGTCCAACCTGATTATCTTGTGTCTACACCAGCACTAACGACAGTGCTGACATTGACACATAGTAAGTGCTTAATAAATACCACAGTTATTATTAGGTTGGAGGCAAAATAGATGAGATTGAGGTATAGCGAATAGGTTGGCATTAGAGTAGGAAAGTGTGCGGGTTGGGTTGTAGTAGAGAAGCAGCGTGGCTCAGTGGAAAGAGCCCGGGCTTTGGAGTCAGAGGTCATGGGTTCAAATGCCGACTCCGCCAACTGTCAGCTGAGTGACCTTGGGCAAGTCACTTCACTTTTCTGGGCCTCAGTTACCTCATCTGTAAAGTGGGAATTAAGACTGTGAGCCCCCATGGGACAACCTGATCACCTTGTAACCTCCCCAGCACTTAGAACAGTGCTTTACACACAATAAGTGCTTAATAAATGTCATTATTATTATTATTATTAATAGTAGTAGGAAAGTAATGAGGAAAGGTAATGAAAGGTATGAGGGACCAAGGTGATTGAGTGCTTTATGCCAATGATAAGGAGTTTTTATTTGATGTGGAGGTGGATGGGAGAGTACTGGGAATTCTTGAAAAGTGGGGAAACATGGGCTGAACGTTTTTGTAGAAAAATGATCTGGGAACAGCATGAAGCACTGGAGTGAGGAACGACAGGAGGCAGAGAGGTCAGCAAGGAAGCTGATGAAGTAATAGTCAAGGTGAGGGAGAATAAGTGCTTGGATTAATATGGTAGTAATTTGGATGGAGAGGAAAGGGTGGGTTTAAGTGATGTTGTGAAGGTTCAACCAACAGCATTTAGTAACAAATTGAATATGGGCCTTGACTGACAGAAATGAGTTGAGGATAATGCCAACGATATGGGTTTGTAAGAAAGGATGGTGTTGCTTTCTACAGTTACAGGAAAGTCACGGGGCAGACAGAGCTTCAGTAGGACAATAAGGAGTTCTGTTAGGGACATGTTATGTTTGAGATGTCTGTGGGACATCCAAGTAGAGAAGTCTTGCAGAAAAGAGGAAATGCAAGACTGCAGAGAAGAGACTGATCAGGCCTAGAGATGTAGATTTGGGAATCATTCATTCAACTGCATTTATTGAGTGCTTACTGTGTGCAGAGCACTGTACTAAGCACTTGGGAAAATACAAGACAGCAATAAAGACAGACAATCCGTGCCCACAGTGAGCTCATAGTTTAGATGGGGGGAGACAGACATCAATACAAGTAAACAGACATCAATATAAATAAATAAAATAACAGATATATACATACATTCTGTAGGGCAGGGAGAAGGGGGAGAGCAAAGGGAGTGAGTCAGGGTGATGCAGAAGAAAGTGGGAGATGAGGAAAATTGGGGATTAGTCTGGGAAAGCCTCTTGGAGGAGATGTGCTTCAGTAAGGCTTTGAAGCGGGTAGAAAGTACTTGTCTGGTGGATTTGAGGAGGAAGGCATTCCAGGTAGGGCATGGGAATCATCTCATAGAGATGGTAGCAGAAGCCATGAGAGTGAGTGGGTTCTTCAAGGGAGTGGGTGTAGATGGAAATTAGAAGGGGACCCAGAACTAAACGTTGAGGACTACCACTGTTAAAGGTAGGAGGCAGAGAAGGAACCTGTGAAAGAGACTGAGAATAACCATCCAGAGAGATATGAGGAGAACCAGGAAAGGACAGTGTCAGTGAAACCAATGTTGGTTAAGGTTTCCAGGACAAAAGGGGAGTTAACAGTGTCAAAAGCAGCTGCTGAGAGGTCAAGGAGGATTAGGATGGAGTAGAGACCACTGGATGTGGCAAGAAATAGATCATCCATGAACTTTGAGAGGGCAGTTTCTATGGAGTCAAGGGGAGGAAGCCATATTTGTCTAGGAGAGAATTGTAGGAGAGAAGCTGGAGACAGCAGGTGTAGACAACTCACTCATGGAGTTTGCAGAGGAATGGTAGGTAGGAATGGAAGATAGCTGGGATGATAATGACAGGAAGCAGTCAGGTCGAAGGAGGGTTCTCTTATGTTAGAGGAGATATGAGCATGATTGAAAGCACTGGGGAAAAGTTAATTGGAGAGTGAGCAGTTGAAGATGGTGGTCAGGGAGGGGAAAAGTTCTTTGATAAGATTTGAAGGGATGGGATGGAGGGAGTGGATTTTCAGAAGCAGCATGGCTCAGTGGAAAGAGCACAGGCTTGGGAGTCAGAGGTTGTGGGTTCTAATCCCGGCTCCACCACTTGGCAGCTGTGTGACTTTGTGCAAGTCACTTCACTTTTCTGTGCCTCAGTCACCTCATCTGTAAAATGGAGATTAAGACTGTGAGTCCCACATGGGGCAACCTGATCACCTTGTATCCCCCCCCCCAGTGCTTAGAACAGTGCTTTACACATAGTAAATGCTTAACAAATACTATTATTATTATTATTATTTTGAGAGAACCAGGAGATCTGCTATTGAGACACTGTTGGAAAAGATAGGAGAGTTGAAGAAGGGGCAGGAGGAGGGTGGAACTGGAGAAGAGCAGGGGAGATTTTAGGGAAATCATGTCTGATGGTTTAAATTTTCTCAATAAAGTATATGGCCAAGTCATTGGAGCAAGAGACTGGGGAGATGGGAGTGGACAGAGGGTTTGAGGACAGAGTTAAACTTCTGAAACAACTGGCAAGGGCAATGGGCAAAGGAAAATAATGCTGGGTAGAGGAGAGGGCATAGTTAAAGCATGCAAAGATGAATTTGGGTTGCTAACCTCGCTATCCATTTTTATATGTGAATGGAATACAACACATGAAAACTGATTACTGTATAAACATCTTTTAAATCACAGGGCAACATAACCTCCTCTCAAATGTTATCATTTCAGAGAGAAAATAAGAGAATTACAGTTTAGAGAAACATAGAGCTCATGCAGACTAGCTGATTAAATGAAATATTGTCCCCTACAAATACCATGTAGATATGAGCTTATTGAGTAATAAAGTTGAAAATGTCATTTATCTGAAAATTTACTTTTTTTCCCAGTATTTTCCATATCATTTTCCTAAGCACAGACAGAATATTTAATTCTATCAATAACCACTTTAAAATTACATATTTGTAAAATGGCCAGTTTTTTTTTCTTCTCTTCCTCTATGAAAGAAAGGAGCCTTATATGCCCATGTACAGTCCTCATACATTAACCCATGGCGTGCCTAGGAATATAGTGAGGAAGGAATTCCATGAGGAAAATAAGGAGGCATTTGCCTTCATAGAAGACAATTTCACCTATGTAGAATTTGGGAATGGAGGGAAATGGGGAAGATTCTGATTTAAAAAAAAACACACTGCAGCAGGGACCAACTC
The DNA here is from genome assembly GCF_015852505.1 of Tachyglossus aculeatus. Classification (NCBI taxonomy): domain Eukaryota; kingdom Metazoa; phylum Chordata; class Mammalia; order Monotremata; family Tachyglossidae; genus Tachyglossus; species Tachyglossus aculeatus. The sequence goes on from NC_052067.1 coordinate 119,839,347, forward strand.
ACTAAATTATCCTACTGCATCCTCCATAGCAGCAATAGACAGTTTGGAAAGAGTGTGAATAAATTTGGCCCTTTCTCCCATCCAAAGAGGATGCTGAATACTTCAGCTGAATAGATCCTATTGCTTCAAAATTATTTTAGCTTTCACTGAATTTAATCCGATCGATTCCAAGGGATGAAGTTCTGAAATTTGAAAGTAAAATTCCACCAATGCCACAGTCTTGTCCTATAGAAACACGGAGAACTGAAAATATTTAGAGTTCAAGGTATAGTTCAAGGAATGGGTAGTTCCAAGAATATAAACCATCCTCTCAAATCCTATTTCATAAGTTCACCTCTATTCCTGAGAATAAGGACAACTCTCAAGTTTTGTGATTTGAGTTATTTATATTAATGTCTGTCTCCCCATCTAGATTGTGACATCTTTGTGGGAAGGGAATGTGCCTACCAACTCTATTATACTGTACTCTCCCAAGCGCTTAATACAGTGTTCTGCACACAGTAAGCACTCAATAAATATGATTGACAGAAAACTGCTAACAAATTATCTGTGTTCTAAAGCATTTGTATTCTTATTCATTCAATTGTATTTATTGAGCGCTTAGGGTGTGCAGAGCACTGTACTAAGTGCTACCACCAAGTGCTTAGAAGAGTATTAATGTGCTTCTAAATCAAAGAGATGGAAGCCACATGGGCCTGGGAATGAGGACCTAGGTCCTAATCCTGGTTTAATTCTAATCACTGGGCAAATCACCTAACTCCTCTGTGCCTCAACCACCTATGTATAAATGGAGATTAAGACTGTTAGACCATGTGAGGCATCGATTTTGCCCAGCCTGATTATCTTCTATATACCCCAGTGCATAATACAGTGGCTGTGGCATATAGTAGTAAGTGCCACAAATATCACATATTATAAAAGCACAAATATCATAAAAAAATCAAACATTCACTTAATTTTAATAATGGAAAATCTGAACTTATTTCAGATTAAGACGTCTAACATCAGAATTGAAGAGCACTCTTTGTAATAATTAAGTACAGAACAAAGATATTTTTCCCTTTTGTAAATAATGTATAGTATTACTCTGTAGTGTTTCATTATATTTCATATATTTTATTTCATTATTTCTGTCATAGCAATCTAGGTTTGATTTCACTGTCAGCTACAGATGGAAACAGAATGTTTTGTGTTATTCTTGCACTGTGACCAATAGCCTCTGACCTTCCAACTTGAAAAAAAGTCCCAAAACTATACAACATGATTTGACAAGAAAGCTGTAGACAAAATTTAGTTTTTAGTCAAAATCAGATTTATGTCCACCAACTGTGGGAACAAATGCTTTGTCTTTTTTCTGAATGATATACCAAGACACGTCTTCCTGCTTTTTCTATGTGTCTATTTTACAATTGAAGATAACATTTCTCCTTCCTGCTAGCTATACTTTATTGTAATGTTTGTCTCACAGGCTAAGTTGTAAGTTCTGTAAGATCAGGAATAAGTGGGAGCAGCACCTGAGTCAAAGGGTTAAGAACAACTACTGGGACTCTGTGAAGATATCAGCTGCCTGACATGGTATGTGCTTAAGAAATACCATTTAAAAAATTAAAAAGATCATCCTCCTTACACATGCATTGCATCTTTTCAATTTTGTACCTTCACTTGCATATGTAAAATGGACCAATGTGGACAGCAATCCTGTGACATCTTTATATGTAGATTTATACATTCAGAAACTAGCTCCTATGCATATGCATAGACAGGCTTGAATATTTTAGAATTTGCCAAATGTGAGTTACTCTTTATTGTGCTGCTTCAGTTAATATGCAAAGGTTTCACTGGACATTACTATAGAGATTCTATCTATAGTGAATTAGTGAACCATCATGAAGATGTCAAAGAGATGTGGAAGAAACACTGACCAAAGCAAGTTCAAAAAGGAGCAATCTAAACTTACCTATCTACACCATGCACGTATCAAATGTACAAACCTTCATACTAATGGCCATCAAAACTGGACTGGGATTAGTGCAGGGTGAGAAGGGAGAGAGAAGAACAAGTGTTCCTTTTGTGTTCATGGTTTGTGTATTGGCTGCAAAGATGGCATTTCCAAAAGCATAGCTGAGAAAATTGTGCATAACTAACACTCCTATGTGCCTCATACACATTGGACCACCCCCTTCTCCTCAACACGTTATCTGACCTTGGCTTCACAGACTCCGTCCTCTCCTGGTTCTCCTCTTATCTCTCCGGTCGTTCTTTCTCAGTCTCTTTTGCAGGCTCCTCCTCCCCCCTCCCATCCTCTTACTGTGGGGGTTCCCCAAGGTTCAGTGCTTGGTCCCCTTCTGTTCTCAATATACACTCACTCCCTTGGTGACCTCATTCGCTCCCACAGCTTCAACTATCATCTCTACGCTGATGACACCCAGATCTACATCTCTGCCCCTGCTCTTTCCCCCTCCCTCCAGGCTCGCATCTCCTCCTGCCTTCAGGACATCTCCATCTGGATGTCCGCCCGCCACCTAAAGCTCAACATGTCGAAGACTGAGCTCCTTGTCTTCCCTCCCAAACCTTGTCCTCTCCCTGACTTTCCCATCTCTGTTGACGGCACTACCATCCTTCCCGTCTCACAAGCCTGCAACCTTGGTGTCATCCTCGACTCCGCTCTCTCATTCACCCCTCACATCCAAGCCGTCACCAAAACCTGCCAGTCTCAGCTCCGCAACATTGCCAAGATCCGCCCTTTCCTCTCCATCCAAACCGCTACCCTGCTAATTCAAGCTCTCATCCTATCCCGTCTGGACTACTGCACTAGCCTTCTCTCTGATCTCCCATCCTCGTGTCTCTCTCCACTTCAATCCATACTTCATGCTGCTGCCCGGATTATCTTTGTCCAGAAACGCTCTGGACATATTACTCCCCTCCTCAAAAACCTCCAATGGCTACCGATCAATCTGCGCATCAGGCAGAAACTCCTCACCCTGAGCTTCAAGGCTCTCCATCACCTCGCCCCCTCCTACCTCACCTCCCTTCTCTCCTTCTACTGCCCAGCCCGCACCCTCCGCTCCTCCACCACTAATCTCCTCACTGTACCTCGCTCTCACCTGTCCCGCCATCGACCCCCGGCCCACGTCATCCCCCGGGCCTGGAATGCCCTCCCTCTGCCCATCCGCCAAGCTAGCTCTCTTCCTCCCTTCAAGGCCCTGCTGAGAGCTCACCTCCTCCAGGAGGCCTTCCCAGACTGAGCCCCTTCTTTCCTCTCCCCCTCGTCCCCCTCTCCATCCCCCCGTCTTACCTCCTTCCCTTCCCACAGCACCTGTATATATGTATATATGGTTGTACATATTTATTACTCTATTTATTTATTTATTTATTTATTTTACTTGTACATTTCTATCCTACTTATTTTATTTTGTTGGTATGTTTGGTTCTGTTCTCTGTCTCCCCCTTTTAGACTGTGAGCCCACTGTTGGGTAGGGACTGTCTCTATGTGATGCCAATTTGTACTTCCCAAGCGCTTAGTACAGTGCTCTGCACATAGTAAGCGCTCAATAAATACGATTGATTGATTGATTGATTGGGACTTGCTACGTTGAATCATTAAGAGCGTGTAGTGTGTATTTTTAATTGCAGGAACTGACATTGAGTATGTGTATCTAAACTGTTGCCCATAAGCCCCATCTACACTTCTGTCAACTTCATTACTCTCAATAAAGACTTCCACTAAGTTCTGACTTTACTTCAGGTTTCAAGTTGGGGAGGAATCAAATTGATTTAAGAAGTGAACCTTTATTTGCTTATCATTCCTCTAGTGCACCTCTGGGAACCAACCAGAAATAAAGTGTTCCACCTCAAACATTATCGTTCACAAATCAAATGATAACATGCTAAAGTGGGGGTGAAGAAATGGCCAGCTACTAATTGTGTTTGGTTCATGAGAGCTTGTAATTCACCTCTGAAATAATGCTCCATGGGAGCTATGTGGTCACCCTCAATTCCTATTCTCTCCACCTTAACACCATAAACAATTGGCTAGGAAGATTACAATATAACAGATACATTCTCTGCCCACAGTGAGATAACCTAGTCTCTCTACCTAAGTCCTATCCATCGCACCTCTGACCACTTGTCCTCCTGGCCTGAAATTCTCTCCCTCTTCATATATGCCATACCACCACCCTCCTGACCTTCAAAACCTTATTAAAATTGCATCTCCTGCGAAAAAGGCCCTTCCTAACTCCCACTGAGTGGAGTAAATATTAAGTGCTTAAAGAGTACAGATCCAAGTGCATAGGCAAAACAGAATAATGGAATAAGGTTCTCATTTTTAACTGAAAATGACATGGACAAGATTTGATAAGAGTGGCCTTCATATACTTTGGCAGTTGCTCCATTTTGGTAATTTTCCTATAGGCATAGTGTATTACTACATTAGAAAGACTAGTTGTTTTTTTCTATGCCTAAATTTAATTCCATACCCACTACTCATGTTTGAAGCTGGAAATGAAGGGTCTTGTCTCTACTAATGTAACTGATCCCCAATTTTCCTAAAATTTCTGCAGTTTTTTTTTTATGTGCTTTGTGGTGGAGTAAACCAGAACAACAGGTCTGCACCAGTAAAATAAGAAGTGCTAGTGAAGCTGCTCTGGTGTGAAAAAGGTGCCTCTTTATTTTTTTTTCTCCATATGCAAGGCCAGGCTGCAGTGTGCCAGGAGCAGCCAGACAATCATGAACAACACAATTTGGTCCTGTGCAAGACTGCATGGTACTGAGTTGGGGTGAGGATGATGAAGGGGCTAGTTACTTGACAGTGGTGATGTGGGAAATGTTTATCCATGCAACAACTCTTCAGTTTTCTTTTCATCTTCTCCCCCACATAAAAACTCAGTGGGAACATTTTGCTGCACTTAGTACATCTCCCGGGGATGGGGAGAGGGAAGGGGAAAGATCACTGTGGTGGGTCCTTCCTCTTCCTTTACAGTACAGAGGGTGAAGGCAGCAGGGAGGGAAGGAGGAGAGTGTGAGAAGAAGCTAAGAAGGACAGAGGAAGAAAATGTAAACCAAAGGAGAAGGGAAGAGAAGAGCTATAGATACAAAGGGTTGAAGCCAGTAGAACAACTTTCCATCCGTTTCTTCTCCCAGTCCTGGAGGATGGCAAAGATTGTTGAGAGTTAAGGAAAATGAATGATACCCCAGGAAATGTCATCACCTGCAAGTGTAGCAATAACTTAAAGATTGGGAGAGAATGAAGGAGGAAGGGAATCATTAACTCTTTCTGTTCTTCATGAAAAATATGATTTTTTTTAAAGTGATAGCCTTGCTAAAGATTTCAGTGATGCCATGTGTCAGTCTTCATTCAAAAGGAAGTGCACGATGTTTTTTTTAATGAAAGAATCCTACTCCAAAGTGAATATCCCTAGTATACTGCTTTGCATGCACTAAGTGCTCAATAAATATCAACTGATTTTCAACCTCACAGTGAGCCTATTGCTAAATCCAGTCCTTGCACTACGCTCTTCCAAATGTGATCAAAACACTAATCAAAGACAATGACAAAGACTCAAGTTTTTACTGCACAGAATAAAGCAATGGTAAATCACTTCTGTATCTTTACCAAGAAAACTCTATGGACGCACATTCGAGAATGACTTTATGACAGAAGATGGGATGTTCTGAAGAGGGTGCGTCCATGGAGTTGCTGTGGGTCGGAAATGACAACAGAATTTGAAGAAGATTGCTCTACACACAGTAAGTGCTCAATAATTACCATCGATTGATTGATTTTTACCCTCACAGTCTATTGCTAAATCCATTTACTGCGCTCCTCCCAAATGCATCTTCCCACTCTTTCTCACTCTCACGGCTTCACAGGCAATCTCTTGTTCATATTCTCCCCATTGCCTTCTTCAAATCTGTCAGACCACAGTTTGCCCCATCTTTTTGAAACCCACCTCCTTCTTCAAGAAGTTTTTTCGATTACTTTTCTTCACCTCAGGTCATATGCTACCTGCTATCATCTCTTCATCTATACACTTAAAGACACGACAGCATTTAGGCATATATTCATTTACATTCCCTATTATTTAAGCATTTACATATGTACATATGTAATTCTCCCTTTTGGTGATGAAAATTCACCAAACAGGTACCCCATAAAGAGACTTGGATTAGTACAGTGAAAATTCCAGACCATAAAAGTAAAGGTTTTTCCCTCCAGTATCACCATCATTTCTTTTTGGGTTTGATTTTATGAAAAGGAAAAAATATAAAGGAGTAGCTTAGATTTTTCTCATGGGAGGAAAAGCAAATGGGCTCTGGTGCTTACCTAATATATTTGGTCTTTTCTCCCATTGCTATTTGGCTGTTGGATATGTCCCTTAAAATCAAGTGGGTGGACAAGGAGGCATGGGAAAGACATGCAAAAAAAAACCAAAATGATGATGGAGCAGTTCTTAGATTTCAACTTTATGTGCCAACAGTTTAAGAAGAAAATCATTATAAGGAAATGGAAATGTGAAAGAGCACACGAACTTCTACCCAGGTCTCTATCACCATATTTTGGACCACGTGTTAAGAGGAAGCAGGGTCTCTCACCGTACTAATGCCCATTTTTGCTTGCCAAACTTTTCCACTGAATCCGGGCAAATTTTCTTTAGTTGAAGTACATCCCCTAATGCTGCTGCTGAATTCCATCTAAAATGTGTAGTGAAAGAATGTGCTCTGGTGGAACTGATATTTTCACCAGAACCTACTGAATTTAATTTTTTTGCTGCTTTGTGAATCAATAAATTCCTTAAGAAGAAAATATCAGACAAAATGCTATTATGGGCGAAAACTATGAACCATACAGCCTAGCTTTCTTTATCCAGTGAAGGGAACAGGAAGCTTGGGGGAGGCTTGATGGCCTTTCTTGCTTTCTACACTAGGTATTAGCCATATGCCATCAGATGTGAAGTAGCACCAATGGTGAACTATTTGGCTATTCATTTATTGTCACACACCTCTTGTACTTAATGAGGTTATTGGCCTGCACAGCTTCTTGGAGTTTACTCAGTGAATTTTGTTATCTGAACACATTCATAATTGTTTCAGGAAATAAAATTTAGAGTGTTGAATGGGAATGTCAGCTACTCACCAGCACTGGCTGTCAAATTGCTTATTGAATAGAAAGTCTTTCTGCAGGTCACTGTGAACAATAGTATGAATAGAGGCTGTTTCTAACATATGCAGTGCTTTTCTTTTTGAGGTGAGCAAAGGCATTTGGGAGTGCAAATCTCAACATGATCCAAAATAAATAGCTATACTTTGTACAAATAGTACCATTACGCACTGATTTCTTTGAGTGTTCTTTGAGGAAATCCTAATTCAAACTACATTTTCCTGAATCTCTCATGGGAATTTTTTTTTTTCTGTAAAGGAACAGATATAACCCAGATTCTGAATGAACATACAGATATGTCAAGCAATAAATGATATGCGGTAGGCTCTGTAAGCAATACCACCTGATATTACTTCCAGTGCTACAGGGAAGTCAATTTCTTCTCCACCCCTTCTTCCCCTCATCCAAAGTGCCATACCCAACCTGAACCCAGCCACCCTATTTCTATTTCTCTTGTCATGCTCCTGTAACTTTAAGATGCAAACAGGGTTGTGGGGCCACAATTTAACTAAGTTTAGGTGGAGTGTGAATGCCACCAAAAGACAAAGGGGCCTTCACTATAGGCCTCCTAAACTAAGAAGGCATCACTGACTCCATGTAAAGTTATTCCAGTCCTCTCTGTTTCCACCGTAATTGCCTAAAGCCACAGTTGCCCTGTGTCCAGATTTAGACTGATTTTCCTTATCCCTTGGTGGGATGCATAACATATCCTCTATTGTGCATAATTATATCCTATATATAAAGAGTCCTCCAGTTCCTACTAGTAGCTGTACCTCCCCAACTCAATTCTAAGCATGACAAAGGAGACTAGGGAAGATTGGGGAACAGCAATAGCTGCAGGCATAGACAACTCTTCCCTTCTCTTCCCCTTCCCCTTCTTGGTGGGGTGGAAGCTAGGAGTAGCCCAGTAATATAGCTTGTTCATTCATTCATTCAATTGTATTTATTGAGTGCTTACTGTGTGCAGAATACTGTACTAAGCGCTTGGGAAGTACAAGTCGGCAACATATAGAGATGTTCCCTACCCAACAACAGGCTCACAGTCTAGAAGGGGGAGAGAGACAACAAAACAAAACATGTAGAAAGGTGTCAAAACCATCAGAATAAATAGAATTACAGGTATATGCACATCATTAACAAAATAAATAGAATAGTAAATATGTTCAAATAAAATAGAATAACACCTCTGTACAAATATATACATGTGCTGTGGGGAGGGGAAGGAGGTAGGGCGGGGGGATGGGGAGGAGGAGAGGAAAAAGGGGGCTCAGTCTGGGAAGGCCTCCTGGAGGAGGTGAGCTCTCAGTAGGGTTTTGAAGGGAGGAAGAGAGCTAGCTTGGCGAATGTGTGGAGGGAGGGCATTTTAGGGAAGGACGTGGGCTGGGGGTTGATGGTGGGACAGGCGAGAACGAGGCTCAGGAAGGAGGTTAGCGGCAGAGGAGTGGAGGGTGCGGGCTGGGATGTAGAAGGAAAGAAGGGAGGTCAGGTAGGAGGGGGCGGGGTGATGGAGAGCCTTGAAGCTGAGAATGAGGAGTCTTTGCTTGATTTGTAGGTTGACAGGCAACCACTGGAGATTTTCATGGAGGGAAGTGACATGCCCAGTGCTTTTCTGTACAAAGATAATCCGGGCAGCAGAGTGAAGGATAGACTGAAGTGGGGAGAGACAGGACGATGGGAGATCAGAGAGGAGGTTGATGCAGCAATTCAGTCAGGATAGATGAGAGATTAAAAGACAAGTGGCAGAGTCGGGATTAGAACCCACATCCTCAGACTCCCAAGCCTAGGCTCTTTCCACCGAGTCACGCTGCCCACTCTGCCATCACTCTGCCCACTCTGAAAAATACTGGAACATAGGGATGGTAAGGCAGGGGATATGGGAAACAATGTTTCTGCAACCAGGTGGCAGGGAAATGCTAAGGTGAGAAGCGAAATAAACAAGGGGGCAGAGGCAGTGGGGAGGACTTAAAGGGTAAATTTGTCTTACCTGCAAGGCCTGGTCATCATATTGGGGCTGGTCCTGGAATGGTACCAAACAAATTTCATGTAAGTTGAGGGGAAAACATATCCCACAAAGCAGTTATTCATGATACAGCCACATGTTCAAGGATCACAAGAACGTATCATGTGATATGCATGTTCAGGTGAATCCCTGGTTTCATCAACCCCATAATACATATTTAAGGATTTTTAAGTCACACCCATCAAACTACGTCTGATTAAAGCTAGTACATCATTTTATTTTCTGTGCCCACTCCTCCCCATTCAATCAATTTTCTTCTTCTGGCATTGTTCTTCTCCTTCTGTGTCTCCCTGGATTCTCCCTTTTGGTATTTTTTAGAACCAGAAGGTCTCGGTAGCTTTGCTCAAACCCTGAGATTCATTGCCAACAGAAGATGGAGGCAGGAGAATTTCACTTGGCTCGCAGCTAGAAACTCTCCGGATTGCTCAGGTTCACCCTGGCTTCTTACCCCAAGAGGCAGGAAGATGGCTCAGCTTTATCCCAGTTAACTCCACTCTCACCATACTGGTCTGACTCCAACCTATACCTTGCCATATGCCCCCAGCTCCAACCTCTCTGCAGCCATTCTTTGGGGGTACTGGCTATTGCGGTCATGTGGTCATTCTCTGAAGGATGATTGCCTTGGGGAAAAAAAAATGCCAGATCTCTATGGCAATGGAATAGGACTGTTCTTCTGGAGAGAGCAGCAGACACCTTTAGAAGTAGATTCAGCAGGGTAGTCAGAAAAGGCAGCATTGAGCCAGGGCCAGTGGAAGTAGATGGCACAGGAAACAAAAGTGTCACAAATATGGAGCATCTGGGGATCCTGGGGTCTGGAAACAGGTCAGTGTATCAATCAATTGTAATTATGGAATGCTTACCATGTGCAGAATACTGCACTAAGCTCTTGTGGGAGAACAATATAACAGCTGGTAAACATACTCCTTCCTCACAAGGAGTTTATAGTCTAGATGGATGAAACAGACATTAAATTAAAATAAATTAAAGATATGTACATTAGTGCTGTGGGGCTGAGGGTGGAGTAAACAATAAGTGCTTAAAGGGTACAGATCCAAGAGCAAGCATGATGCAAAAGAGAGAGGGAGTAAGGGAAATGAGGAATTAATCAGGAAAGGCCACTTGGAGAAGATGTGGTTTTATTAATACTTTTTAAGTCGTGGAGTGATGGTCTCTTGGCTATGCAGGAGGAGAGAGTTTTAGGCCAGAAGCAGGATGTGGGCATGAGTGGTTGCTGATGACATTGGATCAAGGTTGGTGTTAGAGTCAAGTGAGGATGCTGGGTTGTAATAAAAAATCATGTAGGGAAGAAAGGAGGAACAAAATGACTGAATGATTTGAACCCATAGTAAGGAGTTTCTCTTTCCGTGGAAAGAGCCTGGGCTTTGGAGTCAGAGTCATGGGTTCAAATCCCAGCTCCACTGCTTGTCAACTGTGTGACTTTGGGCAAGTCACTTCACTTCTCTGTGCCTCAGTTACCTCACCTGTAAAATGGGGATTGATTGTGAGCCCCACATGGGACAACCTGGTCACCTTGTATCCTCCCCAGCGCTTAGAACAGTGCTTGGCACATAGTAAGTGCTTAACAAATACCAAAATTATTATTATTATTATTTTAATGCAGAGATGCATGAATAATCAATGGAGGCTCTTGAGGAGTGGGGAAACATGGACTGGATTTCGAGAGAAATAATCTGGGCAACAATGCAGTCTGGACTGGAGTGCAGAGAGACAGGAGGCAGGGAGATAAATGAAGCAGCTGATGCAGTAGTCAAGGTGGAACTGCTTGGATCACATAGGAATAGTTTGAACCTTGTTGTGGGTAGGGAACATATCTAGCGACTTTGCTATATTGTGCTCTTCTGAATGCTTTGTACAATCATATAGAGAAGCAGCATGGCCTAGTGGTAAGAGCATGGGCTTGAGAGCCAGAGGACTTGGGTTCTAATCTTGGCTCTGCCACTTGCCTGCTGTGTGACCTTGGGCAAGTCACTCAACTTCTCTGTGCCTCAGTTACCTCATCTGTAAAATGGAGATTAAGACTGTGAGCCCCATGTGGAACAACCCGATTACCTTGTATCTACCCCAGTGCTTAGAATAGCGCTTGGTACATATTAAGCGCTTGACAAATACTGTAATTATTAATTATTATTATCAGCACAGTAAGCACTCAATAAATATAACTGATTGACTTGAGGGTGAGAAGAATGAATGTCCATTAGGTGTGAAGGAGAAGGGAGTTCTGGACAAGAGGCAGGACAAAGGGTCAGCTGCGACATAGAAGAGATCAAGGTACAGTGAGCAGGTAGGTCATGGATTCTAATCTTGCATTGCCACTTATCTGCTATGTGACCTTGGGCAAGTCACTTCACTTCTCTGGCCCTCACTTCCCTCATCTGTGAAATGGAGTTTGAGACTGTGAGCCCCATGAGGGAGAGGGACTGTGTCCAATCCGATTTGCTTGCATCCACCAAAGCACTTAGTACTTTGGCACATTGTAAAACACTTAACAAATGCTGTGATTATTATTAGAGGAGCAAAGTGTAAGGGTTGGGTTGTAATAGGAAATCAGGGAGGCAAAGTAAGAGGGAGCAGGGTGATTGAATGCTTTAAAACCTGTGGTAAGGAGTTCCTATTTGATACGGAAGTGGATGGGCAAACACTGGGGGTTCTTGAGGAGTGGAGAAACATGGACTGAACTGTTTTGAAGAAAAATAATCCTGGTAGAAGAGTGAAATATGGAGGCAGATCAGCAAGGAGGCTGACGCAGTAATCAAAGTGTGATAGAATGAGTACTTGGATTAGCATGGTAGCAATTTGGATGGCGAAGGAAAGGTGGATTTTTGTGCTGTTGTGAAGGTTTAATTGACAGGATTTGGTAACAGAGCGAATATGTGGGTTGAATTGGAGAGGTGAGTCAAGGATAACAGCAATTACAGTCCCTACAGACTGTCAGCTCCTTAAGTGCAGGTAATTTGTCTATCAATTTTGTTGTATTTTCTTAAGTACACAGTTAGGTGCTCTGCAAATGGTAAGTGCTCAGTAATTATGATTGATTGACTGGCTCCCTGATGTTGATGCTAGGAGACAGGCCAGACAGGACTAGGCACCTGGTCATCAGTGGCCCTGACAAATTTTCCTGTATATTTCAAGTTGGCAGAAATGCATGACTTGAGTAGGGACCACATGAATCTCTGGCTTATTTAAAAAAATACAAAGTGGGAGAATTGTGTGGGACTGAGAAGCAGGAATTAAGTGGGTTGTATTTGGGACACAGGGGTCAAGAACTTCCCTAGGAATATTGGTGGCATGAGGGGAGCAGAGGGGAAGGGAATGCTCTACAGTACGATCTGGAAGGCTCAGTTGTCCTGTTGGACCTAGGTCTATTAAAAAACCTAACTGCTTTATTGACTCACAATAATTACAACACTTTTTGCATAGTTTTTTTTTTAGGATATCTAAACTGAAACTGCAAAAACAAATGGAGGGAAAGACTGTAATCTCCTTGTGGACAGGCATCATGTTTACCAATATAATTGTATTGTACTTTACCAAACATTTAGTACAGTGCTCTGCACACAGTGAGCACTTCATAAATAGCATTGATTCGTTCACTGATTGAATTATTTTGTGGTAAAATAAGTTATTTTGTGGGAAAATGCATTTAAACATAAAGGTAGTAGGCAAAAAAAAAAGAATACAAGGAAAAAGTTGGAGAGAAGGAGGGAAGAAGGAAGGAATAAAAAATGGTTCTCTTGAAACTTAATTCTATTGCACTTTTCCAATACAAAAAACATTAACAACAGGCATTGCTGCATTCAATAGACAGCGAGTGAATTATGGTAAACAACCACTTCCCCGCTGACCCCGCCACTCTTGATCTCAACTCCAAAAGCTTGTATCTGAGCTCTTCTATTCCCAGCCCAGGGTTTGTATTCTCCAAAAGCCCATGCCCCCTGTTGTTTTGACACTACTCTTCATAACCCCATCATTTGAACACACGCTTCAAAGAAACTTCTCCAGCCTGAGCCTGTATCTGCCAACTTTCTGACCCTACTCCTCAGCTTCCTTAGTGCACGCTGTTATCCTTGCCTTCTTCAGGCTCAGGTTCTGTGCCAGAGTGGTGAGCTCCTGCGTGCTTCCACCACGGAACTCTGAGTGTGGAATCTCTGCTCCTGTGGGTCAGCTCTGGGCTGCAGCAGCTTTTCTTTCCCCTGCTCCTTTTTTTTTAAAAAATGGCATTTTTTAAGTGCTTGCTATGGCAAAGCACTGTTCTAAGCACTGGGGAGGTCACAAGGTGATCACGTTGTCCCATTGGGGCTCATAGTCTTCATCCCCATTTTAGAGATGAGGTAGCTGAGGCCCAGAGAAGTGAAGTGACTTGCCCAAACTCACACAGCTGACAAGTGGCAGAGGCGGAATTTGAACCCATGACCTCTGACTCCAAAGCCCGGGCTCTTTCCACTGAGCCACGCTGCTTCTCCTTTCCAACTCCAAATCATAGTCTGGGTTTAGGTCCATGTTGTGGGGAGGGAAACCCTGTCATCCCTGTGGCCCAGGGAGTGCCCTGCAGGTCAGAGAAGGGCCTTGGAGCTGCACTCAGCACTTAGAACAGTGCTTTGCACATAATAAGCGCTTAATAAATGCCCTTATTATTAACCACCATGATATGAATTCTGCACCTCCCATCTCCCTATTCCTTCTCACTGATGACACACCCTGAAGGCCTAAGCTGCTGCCACTTCAGATTGCCTCTGTGATGTGCAGGTACTTTCACGCCCATGCATGGTGTCCCCCACCCCCTACCAGTTTCAGGGTCTGGATCTACTCTCTGGCCAGCTCCAGCAGCTCAGGACCAACAGCCCCTTCCCACTCACACACAGCCCAATTCCTATGTGCCAAGGTGCAATCTGCAGCTCCTGCCCTAAATCACAGCCTGCAACCTCTTCTAGATCTGATGCCACTGCAGGGTGCCACCAATATCTGCCCTGTTGAAGTTTGGAATTGACTCCAGAGCCTGGTATTTCCCCAGTGCCTTGGTATCTTTAGGGTGTCTCCATGCCGCTACCCAAGGCTCCAAGATGGCAGATCAGACCACGAAGTGGAGATCAATGGACTGTTGGAAGAGGGACTAAGGGCAATAAACAGGTACCACTGGAGACCGAGGGATTCATTCATTCATTCATTCAATTGTATTCATTGAGAGCTTACTGTGTGCAGAGCACTGTACTAAGCACTTGGGAGATACAAAATGGCAACGTACAGAAATGGTCCCTACCCAACAATGGGCTTACAGTCTAGAAGGGAGAGACAGACAACAAAACAAAACATATTAACAAAATAAAATAAATAGAATACTAAATATGTACAAGTAAGATAAATAGAGTAATAAATATGTACAAACATATATAGAGGTGCTGTGGGGAAGGGAAGAAGGTAAGGCAGGGGAGATGGGGAGGGGGAGGAAGGGGAGAGAAGAGGGGGCTCTGTCTGGGAAGGCCTCCTGAAGTAGGTGAGCTCTCAATAGGGCTTTGAAGGGAGGAAGAGAGATAGCTTGGTGGATGTACAGAGCGAGGGCATTCCAGGCCAGGGGGAGGACGTGGGCCGGGGTCGATGGCAGGACAGCGAGAACAAGGCACAGTGAGGAGGTTAGTGGCAGAGGAGCAGAGGGTGTGGGCTGGGCTGTAGAAGGAAAGAAGGGAGGTGAGGTAGGATGGGGCGAGGTGATGGAGAGCCTTGAAGCAAGAGTGAGGAGTTTTTGCATGATGCGTAGGTTGATTGGTAGCCACTGGAGAATTTTGAGGAGGGGAGTAACATGCTCAGAGCATTTCTGCACAACGATGATCCAGGCAGCAGCATGAGGTATAGATTGAAGAGGGGAGAGACAGGAGGATGGGAGATCAGAGAGGAGGCTGATGCAGTAATACAGTAGGGTTAGGATGAGAGATTGAACCAGCAAGGTAGCAGTTTGGATGGAGAGGAAAGGGCGAATCTTGGTGATGTTGTGGAGGTGAGACCAGCAGGTTTTGGTGATGGATTGGATGTGATGGGTGAACGAGAGAGCAGAATGGAGGATGACACCAGGTTTGTGGGCTTGTGAGATGGGAAGGATGGTAGTGCCGTCAACAGTGATGGGAAAGTCAGGGAGAGGGCAGGGTTTGGGAGGGAAGATAAGGAGTTCAGTCTTGGACATATTGAGTTTTAGATGGCGGGCAGACATCCAGATGGAGATGTCTTGAAGGCCGGAGGAGACACGAGCCTGAAGGGAGGGAGAGAGAGCAGGGGCAGAGATGTAGATTTGGGTGTCATCAGTGTAGAGATGATAGTTGAAGCCGTGGGAGCAAATGAGTTCACCAAAGGAGTGAGTGTAGATAGAGAACAGAAGGGGACCAAGAACTGACCCATGAGGAACCCCTCCAGTAAGGGGATGGGAGGGGGAGAAGGAGCCCACAAAAGAGACTGAGAATGAACGGCCAGAGAGATAAGAGGAGAACCAGGAGAGGACAGAGTCTATGAAGCCAAGGATGACAACTACCTGTTTAAACACCAGTGAGAAGCCATGGAACCCAACAGACAGCATGGGGATTAATGATCGTCCGAGCCAGGGGGATCATCTTCAGGAGGGCCACGGGGAACTGACTGTCAGTTACAAGTCAGTTTATGCATGCATGTATTTTCTATGCT
This sequence comes from Tachyglossus aculeatus, assembly GCF_015852505.1. NCBI lineage: Eukaryota > Metazoa > Chordata > Mammalia > Monotremata > Tachyglossidae > Tachyglossus > Tachyglossus aculeatus. The sequence continues at coordinate 119,855,207 of NC_052067.1, forward strand.
ATACCTCCCTGGAAGTATTGGTATGTACAGAACATGACATCACTGCTTATAAAATTATTTTTTCATTTCCATCTCAAAAACTGAGGTGGGAGGAAAGCTTATCGGGGAGATGATTTGGGGGTAAATACGGTAATTGCCTATATGTCTTTTTTAGAAAACACACCACCATGGCACAGCCATTCATGATAAAGCTATAGTTTTGAGGAAATACTATAAATGTTTGTTGGGGTATGATCACATTAAAAAAATTAAAGCCAAAGTACCATCTGTTGGAAAACAGCAATTCCTGCATTAAATATTATGAAAATCTCCCCAAATTTATTAGTAGATTCATCTTCATGGTATGAAAACACACACTGAATTTTGTTTTTTTCTTTCTAAGCATGCAAGTGTGAGGTTTTAGGCTAATTGATGTAGAATAATCAAACTGCACTCTACAAATATTATTTTAGAGGAGCTGATTCAATTTTTTACCTGATTTTCTAACGTAAAACACACCTCCCCCCATGAAAATAACTAGGTAATAAACCCACTACTAAGGGGAAAGGCAAAAGAAGTTTAGTTGAAACTTCATTTGTGCTAAATTCCCAAAACACCTACCACCATAGCATTCTAGGGGAAAGTGTGAATAGAGAATAATTGAAATGAATATTTATAGTTTTTTTGTTTACTTGATTTGGGATTGGAACGTTTAGGAAGAAAATTCTAGATTGTTTTCTCTGTCTTATTCTGTCTTTCCTTTAATTTTTCCTACTGTCTGTTTTCAAGAACATGAGCCCAATGGAATCATTTCATCTTTAGAAGGAAATGAAAAGGGTTCTAAAGGTGCTAAACCACACCAATCATTGGCATTTAAATCCAATTTATCCTTTCATAAGGACTTAGCTTGAACTACGTGAGTCACTTATTACATGGCCCTGACATATGAAGATTTAGTTTAATGAAAGTCTTTCATGGACCCAAAGCACAGATTTTCTCTAACTTTATCTTTAATGATATTACCACTAGGACTAATCATTTCATTTCTTGTATTATAAATACCAGTCTAGGAGGCCTATATAATCTTAGGCTGCATAGTAATGAATAGAATAGAAAGAAAGTATATTTCATATTTAGTTTCAGGCAACATACAAATACACTTTGATGGAAAATGATAAAGCATATTGAATTGATCTGTGATAGATTCATGGGTAGTCAGAGTATTTATAATGCCTAGAGCACTATTTTAAGCCTAGCTTTTAGGGGCTTAAAATTTGGTGTAGAGAGGGAGAGGAAAAGAGACCTGACACACAGGGAAGAAACAACAGAATAAGTTTAACAAATCAGCAATTCAACAAAAACAATGACCACAACAATAAGAGCAGTACATTTCTGCTGAGATGGGACAGATCTCAGGCAACCTTGGTCTGAACTGGTTCTAACTGTCAGGAAGACAGGGCCTTTCCTTTATTCACTTGGCGGGGTAGTCTGACTCCAGACCAAGTGGTCAAATGGCAAGCTGGTAGAGTTGTGTGGAAGTTTCCCAAGCAGTGCGAAGCACAATGGTATGAGCCTCTCCTGGTTAGATTTCCACAGGGAAAGATTCTTGGCCTTTGCATTTATGGATGAAGATTTGAGGATTTAAGGGTTGAGCAGGGACTGAGTGACAAGTGTCCTGGGGTTTCCTATAGGATTAGATTCAGGAGTTTGCCCATCACGGGCTTCCTCACCAAAAGCCACAGGACTAGAACTACCTTTGCAGCCTTTACAACTCCAGGAAGGCTGCCCATGCTTTGTAACTAAAGATTATTTCCTTGGAGCAGCTGGGAGTCTGAGAACTGTCAACTTTCCAAACTATCCACTCACTTGATGTGCCTGCTTACAATCGACTCCTATCTTACCTCTCTTTTCTTTTACTTTAATCCCACCCACATATTTTGCGCCACCCTATTCATTGTACTTCCTTACGGAAGGGGAATTTTTGTGTGTACCAAATTTTTGTATTGTACTTTCCCAAGCACTTAGTACAGTTCTCCCTACATAGTAAGCACTCAGTAAATATGACTGATTTTTACTGTACACTGATCTTTTCTGCCTTGCTGTCTATTCCTTTGCCTACATCCTTCCCCAGGCCTGGAACTTCCTCCTCCTTCATATTCTCACTGTGAGCTGGGAACATGTCTACCAACTCTGTTATATTGTACTCTCTCAAGCACTTAATACAATGCTCTGCACACAGTGTGTTCAATAAATATGATTAATTGATATACTGATTGATAGAGCTCAACTCCCAACACTTTAAAAACCTTATTAAAATCATATCTCTTCCAAGAGGCCTTCTCTGAATATAAGCCCTCATTTCCTGCACTATTTGTCCTCCCTTCTGCATCACCTATTCACTCTGATAGTCAGGCCCTCCAATCTTACAGCATTTATGTATATATCCTTATACTTCACATATTGCCCCATCTGTAATTTATTTTAATGTCTGTCTATCTCTGTGACTGTAAGCTCCTTGAGAGTAGAGTAGGCATGAGCCTACCAACTCTAATGTAAGCACTCCGTATAGCGTACAGTGCTTTGCACATAGTAAGCACTCAATAAAAATGATTAATAATAATACCATATTGCATTTTACCAAGCACTAAGCACAGTGCTTTCTGCACCTAGTAACCACTCAACAGATGTCACCAATTCTTAGATTGTTTGTTGTTGTTTGCAATCCATTGTTACCACCAGTCTTTTCCCTCCTAGATTATGAGCCACTAATAAGGCAGGAACTAAATCTATTCTGGGTTTTTTGTTTGTTTGTTTTCTATCCCAGCTCCTAACACAGTGCTTGGCAGAAGATAAGTGCTTGAGACAAAAATATAACTAAGAACTGATGTACGGCTTTGGTAGGACCTAGAGCAAATTTTACCCCTTCTGCATGTTCTAGCACCAGTCTAGCTCTCTGTCTCTTGCTCTTTCTTTTGGCTCCATCTGAGGCAAAGTTGGTGGGTGAAGGAAAGGGTAGTGTGTACAATTTAGATGATGTCTTTAGCCAGTCTTATGTCCGTGCTGCTCCAAAATGTGGTGGAAAGTTCTGAGCAAATACCTAGTTTTTTCAAGGAATTAAAGAAGCCCTAAAATCAATAAGGCAAATAAGTATTGTTACTCAAATTATTTCACCTTTGATAAATAACGTAGATTTTTACTTTGGAAAAAAGTTTTTGGGTTTTGGTCAGAATCTGCATGTGGTAAACTTAATGTTAAGCACAATTCAAATTTTAAGAGGAAATAACCAGTACAGATACCATTAATGGTACTGGAGATACATAGCTTTTTCATCAATGAAGAAAAGGGAATTAAAAAAAAATTGTTAGCTTTTTTGTTACAGACGCAGCCATTATGGTCCTGATGGCACCAAAACAGTGTTAAAAGTGTAATGCATTGTTTGTCCTCAAATATTTTTCCATCTCCATGGTATTTGTATACATAACATGAAATAAAAACATGAAAAAATAAGGAGGATTTTATGTTACACTCAGAGGTACAGAGGAATGTTCATGGATGTATAAGTAACATGTAATTTTATTACCCAACAGTAAAACACTTATCTTTGAAACATGGGAAAATATAAGGGCATGCATAGGATACATGCATTTCTCTTCAGTTTGTCACTTCACTCATTAAACCTGTCATTTATAGCAGGCAATTCTACATCTGAAAGCATCCTCTCATTTGTGAAAGAACTTGCTTAAAAAATAGTTAACGTTGGGCGGATTATATTTCTAAACTAAAAAGCACATTCCTATGTTCTTGTACAATAACTAAACCTTCTCCAAAGGTTTGTCTTTCAATGTACAGACAGAGCCTACAGCCAAAGTGCGCCTGACCACATGCAAAAGAAAATATGCTTTTACGCTACTTGTTTAATTTAATGTTCTCTACTTCTCCACTATTTCCTGATTTGTTTATTAAAAGTATGTGGCTCGACTGCATTTATTATATCTGTAGGTTTATTTGAAAGTTTGACTTCATGCTGGGTTTGTGAAGATGAATGTCAAATATAAGAAAACTGAACATAAATTATTTCAGCATTATTAAAGCACCATATACCAGTATTCACATACAGTGACTAATTTCATATATTGAAATATATCTCTTATTACAATTCAGTAAATTCAGCATTTACTGCAGATGAAGTAGCAGCCATTGAAGTTTCATGAAATTACTTGGAATCTGCAACCTGCTCACTTGAGTGGAAATAAAAATGGACTGCAGTATGACTAACATTAAATTATAATAATAATAATAATAATGAGGAACATTTATTAAGTGCTTACTGTGTGCAAAGCACTGTTCTAAGCACTGGGGAGTTTACAAGGTGATCAGGTTGTCCCACTGGGAGCTCACAGTCTTAATCCCCATTTTACAGATGAGGTAACTGAGGCCCAGAGAAGGTAAGTGACTTGCCCAAAGTCACACAGCTGACAATTGCTGGGGCCGGGATTTGAACCCATGACCTCTGACTCCAAAGCCCGGGCTCTTTCCACTGAGCCACGCTGCTTCTCCTCATTGCCTCATGGGTTTACTGTAATCATTATTAAAAATAAAAATTGAATTCATCTTGGAGGAATGAAGTTGTAACACTTAAAAAAATGAATAGATATTCTTCATAAAAAAGGATTCTTTCAGTGTTGCTTCTAAAGTCACTGCATATTCTTATTTTATAGTAGGAGTAATTTCACAGTCCACCAAAGCAATAAGTAACTGCAGTGAAAATTGAAAATGAGCAATAAAACAACGGGGTATGTGGTTATAGAGTTGAAATAAACAATCTTCTTAGATTTTCACCTTTTGCCATCTATCACCCCAAGGGTGGAATTAATTAATATCAATTGAAGGTTAATATAATGGGAAATGAAAGCAATGAAGAAACCATTCTGATGCAGGTGCTCATCCTTCTTTCATATTAATTGATATACACTTGTCCTTTGTGTTCCAAGATGACTCTATTGATGGTAAATTTTTATCAGTGTAGGCAAGTATGACTCATAATACAAATTTGGAATGATCATTTGCATACGCCTTATTTTACCACTGCATTTATTACCCAAAGAGCTTGACATCTTTTTTTTTCTCTATGTCACTCTCTTCATAAAGCTTCTTGCTAAGGAAGAGAGCATTTGGCTTAGTGGAAAGACCACAGACCTGAAAGTAGAGAACTTGGGTTCTAATCCCGACTCTGCCGTGTGTCTGCTGTATGCCTTAGAGCAAGGGATTTAACTTCTCTGTGCTTCAATTACTTCAAATTCCAAATGAGCATTCAATATCTGTTTTCCCTCCTAGTTAGGTTGCGAGCCCTGTGTGGGACAAGGATTGTGCCTGACCTGATCAGCCTATATCTTCACCAATGCTTAGAATAGTGCTTTTTATGGCCTAGTGGACAGAACACAGGCCTGTGGGTCAGAACATCACTGTTTCTAATCTCAGCTCCACCACTTGTCTGCTGTGTGCCCTTGGTAATTCACTTTCACTTTTCCCTGCCTCAGTTTACCTCATCTGTAAAATAGAGATTAAGACTGTGAGCCCTATGTGGGACAGGAACTGCATCCAACCTGACTTGCTTGTATCCACCCCAGCACTTAGTACAGTGCCTGGCACACAGAAAATGCTTAACAAATAACAGAATTATTATTATTATTATTATTATTATTATTATTATTATTAATGGCATTTCTTATGCACGTACTATGTGCCAGACACTGTTCTAACCTCTGGGGAAGATACAAGGTATTCAGATTGGACAGAGTCCATGTCCCACATGAGGCTCACAGGCTTAATCTTCACTTTACAGATGAGGTAACTGAGGCACAGAGAAGTTGTAACTTGCCCAAGGTCACACAGTAGACAAGTAGCAGTGCTAGGATCAGAACCCAGGTCCTCTGACTTCCAAGTCAGTGTTCTATCCACTAGAACATGCTGCTCCTTACTATGTCCTTGAAACGTAGTAAGCACTTAATAAGCACTACAATGATTATCCCATTCTTAAAGGGATCTATTTTTGGCTGCTGTCTTCAAACTTACTGTGTCCATTTTGTTCTTTCAGCACAGGATGTAGAAACCATGTTCCTATGTGGACATTAGGCCTCTAGCCAGATGTATTTCACTTAGCTTCCCAGTATTCATAGAGTTACTAGATCTCATCCCTGTCTTTCCAATGACTGTAGACAAGCCCATAACCTTGGTATTGTCCTCAATTCATCTTTCTCTCATACAACCCACATATTCAATCCGTTTCCAAATGCTGTCTAGGCTACCTTCACAACATTATTAAAATTCACCCTTTCCTCTTCATCCAAACTGCTACTATGCTGATCCAAGCTCTTTCCTATCCCACCTTGACTACTGCACCTGGCTTCTCACTGATCTCCTGCCTTCTGCTGTGTGACCTTGGGCAAGTCACTTAACTTCTCTGTGCCTCCATTTCCTCAACTGTAAAATGGGCATTAAAAACCTGTTTTCCCTCCTATTTACCTCCTTTTTCTGTGTCTGTTTTCTGCCTTCTGTCTCCAGGCCAGTCCATACTTTGATCTGGGCCCTGATCAATTTTTCTAAAAAAACATTAGTCCAAATTCCCCAGTCCTCAAGAACCTTCAACCTTCCATCTTCAACCGCTCACTCTCCACTGGTTCCTTCCCCTCTGCCTTCAAACATGCCCACGTCTCTCCCATCCTAAAAAAACTCTCTCTTGACCCCACCTCACCTTCTAGTAATCGACCCATCTCCCTCCTACCATTCCTTTCCAAGCTCCTTGAATGAGTCATCTATACGCACTGCCTCGAATTCCTCAACACCAACTCTCTCCTCGACCCCCTCCAGTCTGGCTTCCTTCCCCTACATTCCACGGAAACTGCCCTCTCAAAGGTCACCAATGACCGCCTGCTTGCCAGATCCAACAGCTCTTATCTATTCTAATCCTCCTCGACCACTCAGCTGCCTTGGACACTGTGGCCCACCCCCTTCTCTTCAACATGTTATCCACAGACTCTGTCCTCTCCTGGTTCTCCTCTTATCATCATCATCATCATCATCATCAATCATATTTATTGAGCGCTTACTGGGTGCAGAGCACTGTACTAAGCGCTTGGGAAGTACAAGTTGGCAACATATAGAGACAGTCCCTACCCAACAGTGGGCTCACAGTCTAAAAATCTCTCTGGCCATTCATTCTCAGTCTCTTTTGCAGGCTCCTCCTCCCCCTCCCATCCCCTTACTGTAGGGGTTCCTCAAGGGTCAGTTCTTGGTCCCCTTCCGTTCTCGATCTACACTCACTTCCTTGGTGACCTCATTCGCTCCCATGGCTTCAACTATCGTCTCTACGCTGATGACACCCAAATCTACATCTCTGCCCCTGCTCTCTCTCCCTCCCTTCAGGCTCGCATCTCCTCCTGCCTTCAGGACATCTCCATCTGGATGTCTGCCTAGCACCTAAAACTCAACATGTCCAAGACTGAACTCCTTGTCTTCCCTCCAAAACCCTGCCCTCTCCCTGACTTTCCCATCACTGTTGACGGCACTACCATCCTTCCCGTCTCACAAACCCGCAACCTTGGTGTCATCCTTGACTCTGATCTCTCGTTCACCTCTCACATCCAATCCATCACCAAAACCTGCCGGTCTCACCTCCACAACATCACCAAGATCCGCCCTTCCCTCTCCATCCAAACTGCTACCTTGCTGCTTCAATCTCTCATCCTATCCCTACTATATTACTGCATCATCCTCCTCTCTGATCTCCCATCCTCCTGTCACTCCCCACTTCAAATGATACTTCACGCTGCTGCCCGGATCATCTTTGTGCAGAAACACTCTGGGCATGTTACTCTCCTCCTCAAAAATCTCCAGTGGCTTCTTCTACAGCCCAGCCCGCACCCTCCACTCCTCTGCTGCTAATCTCCTCCCCGTGCCTCATTCTCACCTGTCCCGCCATCGACCCCTGGCCCACATCCTCCCCCTGGCCTGGAATGCCCTCCCTCTGCACATCCTCCAAGCTAGCTCCCTTTCTCCCTTCAAGGCCCTACTGAGAGCTCACCTCCACCAGGAGGCTTTCCCAAACTGAGCCCCCCTCCTTCGGCTCCCTCTCCTCCCCCTCCCCATCCCCCCACCTTACCTCCTTCCCCTCCCCACAGCACCTGTATATATGTATATATGTTTGTACGTATTTACTATTCTATTTATTTATTTATTTGTACATGTTTATTCTATTTATTTTATTTTGTTAATATGTTTTGTTTTGTTCTCTGTCTCCCCCTTCTAGACTGTCAGCCCACTGTTGGGTAGGGACCGTCTCTATATGCTGCCAACTTGTACTTCCCAAGCACTTAGTACAATGCTCTGCACACAGTAAGTGCTCAATAAATATGATTGAATGAATGAATGAATGAATGAACCTCCAGTGGTTGTTCAAACACCTGCACATCAATCAATCAATCAATCAATCGTATTTATTGAGCGCTTACTATGTGCAGAGCACTGTACTAAGCGCTTGGGAAGTACAAATTGGCATCACATAGAGACAGTCCCTACCCAACAGTGGGCTCACAGTCTAAAAGGGGGAGACAGAGAACAGAACCAAACATACCAACAAAATAAAATAAGTAGGATAGAAATGTACAAGTAAAATAAATAAATAAATAAATAAATAGAGTAATAAATATGTACAACCATATATACATATATACAGGTGCTGTGGGGAAGGGAAGGAGGTAAGATGGGGGGATGGAGAGGGGGACGAGGGGAGAGGAAAGAAGGGGCTCAGTCTGGGAAGGCCTCCTGGAGGAGGTGAGCTCTCAGCAGGGCCTTGAAGGGAGGAAGAGAGCTAGCTTGGCGGATGGGCAGAGGGAGGGCATTCCAGGCCCGGGGGATGACGTGGGCCGGGGGTCGATGGCGGGACAGGCGAGAGCGAGGTACAGTGAGGAGATTAGTGGTGGAGGAGCGGAGGGTGCGGGCTGGGCAGTAGAAGGAGAGAAGGGAGGACACATCAAACAGAACATCACATCAAACAGAAATGCCTTATTACTGGCTTTAAAGTACTCAATCAGCTTACCCCGTGCTACCTCACCTCACCAATCTCCTACTAAAGCCCAGCCCCCACACTTTGCTCCTCTAGCATCAGCTTGCTCATTGTACCCTAATATCATCTGTCTCTCTGCTAACCCCTTTCCTACACCCTCCCTCTGGTCTGGAACTCCCTCCCCCTCCAAATGCAACAGACCACCACTCTCCCCATCTTCAAAGCCTTATTAAGGTCACATCTCTTCCAAAAAACCTTCCCAGATTAAGCCTTTTTTTTCTGGGCTCCTTCTTCCTTTTGCATCTTCTGTGAAATTGTGTCTGTGCCCTTTGGGCCTTTGGTATTCATCCTGCCCACTCAGTCCCACTGCACTTATGTACATATCCATGAATTAAATATCTATATGAATGTCTGTCTCCTCTTCTAAACTCCGAGCTCATTGTGAACCGGGAACGTCGCTGTCAGCTGGGTTGTGTTGTGCTCTCCCAGGTGCTTAGTACAGTAAAATAAGCTCTTAATCAATGCAACTGATTTATTAAAGAGATAGGAGAGATGAACTGAGGTGATTTATGGCATTGTTGTAGTCTAAGAAACCAAGTTTTATTCAAATGTTTTACAGTATTTGTTAAGCACTTATTGTGTCACGCACACTTCTAAAATGCTGGGGTAGATAAATGTTAATCAGGTGGGACAAAGTCCCTATCCCAAATTTGCTCATAGGAGGAAGAACGGGGTTTTAAGCCCCATTTTATAGTTGAGGAAATAGAGGCACAGAAAAGTTAAATGACTTGCCCAAGGTCACACAACAGCAAAGTGGAGGAGGCAGAATTAGCGTCTCTGACTCCCAGGCCCTAGATTATGCTGCTTCCCAGTTCAAATTCAAACAATCCTCTCATAATTACTCACAGGTCAAATTACACACTATACTTCCTAAGCTCTTGGAAACTATGCCAATTTGCCAAATAGCATTACTTTAAAAAAGCAAAGAAAGACCACTTCCAAAAGAAAAAAAAAAGTAAGTCCAATAGTGAGCAAAATGATACAAATGGCTTTTGCTGCTGCCAAATCAGTAAAAGTTTGCTCTAAGATTTCGCTCTACTCCTAGATAATTTTTCCTATATTTCTTCTTTGCCCAAATGGCTCTTAAGGCACTGCAAAAGGTGACTGGGCAGAACTTCCCTACTGAAAAAATGCCAAGGCTTATAATCATCCAGCAACTTGATGCATTAGCCCCATCACAAGATCACTTAAGTATCCTTTGTCAAGATGTCCTTTTCAACGGAGCAAGTATTTTAAGCATGATTTTTTCCACTCCAGCTCTGAGCCTGCAAATGAAGATGTGGGAATTTGCCACTTGATCGGAACAGAAGTCCTACAGGATTTATAAGTTAGGGTTCTCTTTAATTACAGGCTGTAAGAGGCTTTCACAGGCCTATCTATTTAATTCACAATAGACCTTTATAGTTCCTTTAACACCTGGTACTTACTGCATAGGAATTATTAACATGCAACCAGACACTTTTTGATGAAAAAATAACAAACGAGAGGGAATAAACAGAATGGTGGTTTGGGAGGAAAATGAAAATCAGGATTAAAATAAGATTTGTCTAAATTATTTGATTATAACTTTCTTTTAATAGATACAAAACACATTTAAGACTGACAATGTACAGACATTCCATTCCTCACTGTTTGCACATACAGTTGACTCTTTGCTGGTGTGTGCATTACTTTTAGGCCTTCTCATGCTTTTCGAATCTTGATTTTAATTTTACTACCTTCAGGATCTTCCTTCAAGGAAAGCCAATCCTTGAGGAGTAGTGTGGCCTAGTAGAAAGAGGGATTGGGAATCAGAGGCCCTGGGTTCTATTTCTTGCTTTACCAATTGCCTGCTGTGTGACCTTAGGGAAGTCACTTAACTTCTCTTTGCCTGTTTCTTCAACTATGAAATGGGGATTCAATAACTGTTCTCCCTCCTATTTAGTCTGTGAGTTCCATGTGGGACAGGAACTGTGTTTGAGCTGAATAATGTATATCTACCCCCAGGGCTCAATATAGTGCTTGACAGATAGTAAGCACTTCAAAATGCCATAATTATTATGATATTTTAAACAAATTATGTTTTCATTAAGTGCTTACTATGTGTCAACCCTGTACTAAGTGCTGGTTTAGATACAAGCTAGTTAGCTTGGACCCAATCCCTGTCCACAGTCTAAGTAGGAGGGAGAACAGGAGAATTAAGGCACATATTATGATTATGATTATTATTGCTCTTATTTTTCAAATACTGCCACCAGGCTGGTCTGAATTCTGCTCTAGACTCCCAGCAGTGCACTGATACAGTGTATTATTTGACACTTTGCTCTACTTTGTCTTTAAATGTTAGTTCTGTCCTTCATGACTATACTTGAGTTTTAGTTCACCATTCAGCTAATATTTAGAAGTTCTGATATCCTGATCCAGTTGCCTAGGATGATGAGTTTAAGAGATAATTAGTCAGTAACAACAATTCCAAGTCCCACACTTCATGAGCCTGACCAAAAGAAGGGAATTTGAAGAAGTTGGACTAATGCACTGAAATGTAATGATAACTAGTGTTTGTGAAGTTCTTACTACATACCTTGACACTGTGCTAGTACTGGGATGCATCCTGAAAGTCATAGCACTGCTTAATGCACATAGTATACAGTAATGCACTTTGTAGTAAATGTTGTTGATTGATATCGATTTGTACATTCCAAGCACTTAGTACAGTGCTCTGCACACAGTAAGTGCTCAATAAATGACTGAATGAATGAATATCCAAGAATTTGTCACAACATATAATACTGAGCTTTCAAAATGTAAGCACTTAATAGATATTTGTGCTGCAGATGATAGAATCCACATTCTCTTGTATATATAAAAAAATGACTTCTGAACCACAGGGCCTTAGGGAGTAAATCAGGGAAGGATTATTGGAGATGAGTCTGCCATGTAGATTTAATGAAAAAAACAACATTTCATACTTTTAAATAATTTGGACACAGACCAGCACTAGGCAGTCCAACATGTTGCTACAGGTAACATCTACAATATCAAGTCATGTGCAGTGGCATTGGACAGCAAATAACATCTGGAACCTCTTAAAGAGAAGGAATTAAAGTGTAGCTTGGATATATTTCTGGATGAGAAGGGCTAAATGGACCTAGAATTAGATACCTTGAAGCAGGACGTATTTCAAGATAACAATAAATCTTAAGTGAAAAAGATAGAAGCACAGAATACTGGAAAAAATAAATGAAACAGAGAACTAGAGAAAAAGGAAGAGAGCATCAAAGGAAGGATGCTATGATACTGATTTAAAGGAATGGGTTGGACTGCCAATTCAGTGCCATGTGACTGGAATGATAATGAAAAGCTGCACAGTTTAGAGAGCAGAAATGAAAAGCCAAAGAGAAGCCTGATGATTCTAAAGCAAGAATTAGGAAAGCCCTTCAAAATACATTGACCTCTGTCATGAAATGCTATTTTTTGAAGAAACATGCACAAAGAGAATACCTGAAAATGTTAGGTAATCAAAAAAGGAAGCAAAAAAAATAAAAGTAAAACAGATGAAAATGAGTTGTTCATGATGTCAAAAATATCTGATACCTGATCCTATTTGTAACAGCTTATACTTCATAGATAATCAACTTTTGATTGTCTGGGTTATTTCATAAACAAAAACAAAAAAACAAGGCTGCTGAAGAAATTAAGCCTTAGCTTATAGTTCATAAAGAATCAACTTTTGATTGTCCAGTTATTTCATAAACAAAAACAAAAACAAAAAACAAAAACAAAACAAAAAAACGAGTCTGCTGAAAAAATTAAGACTAACCAAAATACCTCAAGTAATATGAAAGTCATGGATAATTAAGACAAGAAGGATTCTCCACAGACTGAATTCTCCATGCCCTCACTTCAAACATGGTATGTAAAAATATAGTTAGGGGTTAGTCTCAAAATGAGGGAATGGAGCACAATCCCTTGCAATTGCTATACTTAGTGCTAGATTTCCAAAAGACTTGGGCATTACTGGATTTAGAGGTGCAGTCTGCAGCCATGGAGCAGAATGAATCCTAGTAGAAAGATACCTGTGTCTTCTCTCCTAGCAGTAATTAGTTTTTATGCCACTGATGGGTTGAACACAGATTTGAATGCCCACAAATGAATGTGTGCAGAGCACTGTACTAAGAACTTCAGAGATTAGTGTGCAGTGCACTGTACTAACCACTTCAGAGATTAAAATACTACTGAGTTGGTAGGCATATCTCTGATAAAGTTACTACAGTAGCCATTTAAATATACCAAATTAACAAAAAAAAATAATTTTAGCAATTCAAATAAATTTACAATTCAACAAACTTTTCTAACAATTGCTGCAACCATAGCATGCAATGCTGAGAATTTAGCATCTAACCCAGCAAATTAAAATCACCTTTGGAAATCAAGACTAAGAACTTCAGGGATTAGTGTGCAGTGCACTGTACTAACCACTTCAGAGATTAAAATACTACTGAGTTGGTAGGCATATCTCTGATAAAGTTACTACAGTAGCCATTTAAATACACCAAATTAACAAAAAAAAATAATTTTAGCAATTCAAATAAATTTACAATTCAACAAACTTTTCTAACAATTGCTGCAACCATAGCATGTAATGGTGAGAATTTAGCATCTAACCCAGCAAATTAAAATCAACTTTGGAAATCAAGCATCTATGATTGTATTTATGACCTCAGTTGTTCCCATACAAATGGATAGTTGCAGTGCATTCAAATAATCAACAACATTAAAAAGTCCTCCTAATCTCAAAGGGTTCTTTTAAATATATCATGAAAATGCACAAGCGTGAGAGTTAGAGGTCTTGGGTTCTAATCCTGGCTCTGCCACTTGTCAACTGTGTGACTTTGGGCAAGGCACTTAACTTCTCTGTGGAACAGTTACTACATCTGTAAAATAGGGATTAAGACTCTAAGCCCCACGTGGACCAATCTGATTATCTTGTATCAAGCCCACTGCTTAGAACAGTGCTTAGCACATAGTAATCACTTAACAAATAATACTATTATTATTATCAAAAATTTATGCTAGTTTTTTTTCAATTTCTAATAGGAGAAATGCACCAATTCCCTACTACTTAAATTCATTCATTCATTCAATCGTATTTTTTGAGCACTTACTGTGTGCAGAGCACTGTACTAACCACTTGGTTAGTACAAGTTGGCAACATATAGAGACAGTCCCTATCCAACAGTGGGCTCACAGTCTAGAAGGGGGAGACAGAGAACAAAACAAAACAAAATGAATATTAACAAATTTTTTAAATTAAATTGCAGTTAGTTACACCATAATGCCTCTACCGTGGTCATTTTTTGACGAAGTTTGTATTGATCAGAACACTGAAAATACCCAAATCGGTCTTAGAGGCACAATTAAGGACTTTATTGGTTCCTATACACCATGGGACACATGTATTTATATATTACAAATTAATAACCTTGCTAGATATCTCAGTTTGATGACCTTTGATGATGCCCTGCAGAGACTACTTACGGATGTATGATTGTATAGGTGACAACTTTTAGAATTTACTCCTTTACACAGATGATTCATATAAAGTGTGATTTAAACTGCTGTAGTTGCAGCACCAGTCTCTAAGCTGCAAGTTTGCAAAATAATATTTTAAATTATTTACAGCCCAGTATTGTACCATTAGGATTAGAAGGAACTCAAAGTGATGACACTGAAGCATAAGGTCTTACTGGTGGGTTTTTTGTTTGTTTTTTTGTTCTCAGTGTAATGATTCAGCATGGAAGGAAGATCTCTAAAATACTGGGTCAAGAAAGTCAGATACACAAAAAGAGCCCAAGTAAACAACAGATCTGTGTGTGCATACAACTAGTCCTGCTCACATGGAAAAAATTAGAAAAATTCACACATATACAAACACATGCACAAACTTATGCACACTACTATTAACTTGTTTGATTAAGATACTGCAAATTCAGGCCATTTCTGAGCACCAATACATTTTTATTCTGTAGCTTTCTATAGCTTTCTTCTCTGCACCTGAACTGAGGTCAGTATCTATTGATATTTATAATTTTTATTTATTTTATCTTGTTCAGAACAGGATTAATACATGCATGACAGCAGAAGCTGCATGGTGTAGTGGATAGAACACAGGCCTGGGAGCCAGAAGGTCATGGGTTCTAATCCCGGATCTGCCACTTGTCTTCTGTGTGGCCTTGAGCAAGTCACTTCACTTCTCTGGGCTTTCAGTTACCCCTTCTGTAAAATGGGGATTGAAACCGTGGTGCTGTGGTGTACTTTCCCAAGCACTTAGGAAAGGAGCACTTTCTCCGCACACAGTAAGCGCTCAATCAATATGATTGAATGAATGAACGAATGACAGGGACCATATTCAACCCGAGATGCTTGTTCCACCCCAGCCCTTATTACAGTGCCTGGCACATAGTAAGTGCTTAACAAATACCATAATTGCCATAATTATTACTAGAGGGAATAAATGAGATTGATTCTTCCAGCGCCTAAGAATTATTCCCTAGTTGTAAATTCGGCAACTTTAAAAGGTGTTAACAGTTTAGGCACCTTGAAGACAAGTACCCTTGTCTACTCTTTAGCATGTATTCTCAACACTTAGCATGGTGGGCACTCAATGCTAGCTACCTAACTGACCTTCAGGTATCACATTCCAGATGACTGTCTTTCACTCACCCAGGGACCAAGGGCTGTAGGATTCTATATTCCATAATTTCTCAAGATGATTAGAGTTAAATTGTTTCCCTTTATTGCTGGAATTACAACCTTTAAGGCATTTCTAAAGGGCACCCTATTATTAGGTTATCTGAAAAATTTCAGTCAGAGAGCACTTAAATCATAGATATCCTGATGTTAAAAATTTCCCAATAATGTTAAATTAGAATATGAAAGTTAAAAAGTATCACGGACAGGAATTGTGTCTACCAACTCAACTGTATTTAATCTCCCAAAGCACATAATACAGTTCTTGGCATATCAATCAATCGTATTTATTAAGTGCTTACTGTGTGAAGAGCACTGTACTAAGCGCTTGGGAAGTACAAGTTGGCAACATATAGAGACAGTCCCTACCCAACAGTGGGCTCACAGACTAGAAGATTTGGATGGGTTTCATATGATAAATGCTAAGTAAAAACCACTGATTGATTAAATGTTCAAAACACAACCAGTGCATTTTTATAATGTAGGGACTTGCAAAACATCACACTGAATAAAATGTGCTATACCATTCTGATGCTGACCATGTGCACAGAAAGATCTTTACGTATCATGACATCACAGTACACCATTTTTAAACCAGCTTTCATGATTAAATCCTTGTTTCCTGAAAGTGTTCTATCCAAAATGAAGTGAAAAGAAACTTTGTGATAGAACTGAGTACATTAAATAAATACAGCTTACTCCAGAAAGTGCCTATTTAGTAAAGATATTGATAACTGTATTGAAATGAACACATGGAAATACAATAATAATAATGATGGCATATACTAAGCACTTACTATGTGCAAAGCACTGTTCTAAGCACTGGGGAGGTTACAAGGTGATCAGGTTGTCCCACGGGGGGCTCACAGTCTTCATCCCCATTTTACAGGTGAGGTAACTGAGGCACAGAGAAGTTAAGTGACTTGCCCAAAGTCACACAGCTGGCAATTGGTGGAGCTGGAATTTGAACCCATGACCTCTGACACCAAAGCCCGGGCTCTTTCCATTGAGCCATGCTGCTTCTTCTCTATATATTATATTATACATAATATAAATATATGTTCATGTTTATGTAAAAAAGTGCATGTGTACATATATCCACATGGAATATTTCATGGGTTTCAATTTGATGCAATCTCATATGACTTTTATTTGCTTAAATGTTGCAACATGACAGCTGTTTAAAGATATCTTGAATGTGAAAATCAATATAATACAACAGCAAGAATAAAATTGTTTTCAAGTATTTGATTATTCTGTCGCTACAAAAACAATGGTCAAAGTAATGGAGATTATTTTAATTGAATTGCTTTCTGTATGTAAGATGACAATCTTTTAAAAAGAATGATAAAAAATATGCACTTCGCTTATAATTTTTGTAACTAAGGAACTCCAGTTTTCGCTCTGAGCTATAAGGAACAGCAGCCATTTAACATTGAAGATTTTCCTCAGCAGATTTAAAAGAGATTAAGAGAAGTATGGACCTTCTACCCCTACTTAGCTGCATGCCGGGACAGATGCACTGACTTTCTACATTTCACATTCTCATGTCCTTTGAGGGCATTGAAATTAAGACATTAGACAACACAACTACTCTTTTGATCTCTTACTGGTAGCACGGTCATCCTTGCTATTTATGTGCTCAGCACCATCATAAGCCCTGGGTTAGATTAAAGGTAATACAGAAACAGCCAATGACCCATATGGGGCTCATAGGTTGACCTGATCCCTCACCTAAATGGCCATCTAGTAAGGCCTTTCTTCGATTAGTGTTGTGCTATACAACTCCTTAGTTTAGCTGCACATCTTAGCTACTTAGCTGTATAATAAAGGTGTCATTCCTAAAGGACAGGAGGGATCTATTATAACTCATCAAGTTCACAAAAAGGCCAACAGGAAAATAGCATTTTTGCCCCTGGCCTTTGTTGCCCCTGACCTTTGGCCACCACAATTGCAAGATGTTACTGACAAACTAATGGCACACCATCAGAAATCTCTGACCCTATAGACTGTGCCATGTCCAGCAACAGCAGTCTATGTGATGGCAATGAAAGGCCTGCCATCATAATTGAAGATGGACTGCAGGATCCCCAATATGGGAGCAATATACCTACTTTTCCCACCCCTTTGTGTAGGGTGTCCCATACGAATTATGGACTGTTTCTGATTTGGTTATATTATAAAAGCAATTGGAACATAGCATTTGCTTAATAAATACCATAATTATAAAGTATTAGTAAAACAGTCCTATAGTCCTATGTGGTTATCCTCTACTTGTCTGCAAGGATATGTATCTGCATGAATTTTAGTAGGTCTATATAATTTCCCCACTCTGTTCACCTTTTTCTCTATCCTCTTTCTGACAACTCCCACCTAAATTTCCAGTTTGAGTTAAGGACTTCTAGGGGCCATTAGGAATCGTCAGGGGTCTCTTTCTTGGCACATCTTAAGCACTTTGCCTATGAGTTCTTTGGGGCATGTGGCTGAGATACCTAGTCTTAGGGCAGTCTAGGAATATACAGAGGGGCAGGCATCCCTGGGAAGATCCAGTCTACCTTAGCTTTGCCTTCCTGCCCAGAAAGGAAGGTGTGAAAGGAGTAATGTGATAGGTACGGGATGGTTTCCCAGAACAGTTCCTGCCAGGGACTCAGGGGCTCCAGGCCAGGTAGCTCCAGTTGCCAAGGCAGCTCCACTTCTAGGAAACACCAGGGAGCAGAAAATGCTTCCACCATCTGGTAAACCTGTCCTTGAAGCATGCAGGGTTACATATTCACCTGCTTAAAAGGCAGGATTTTGGAAGGTAGGTAGCAAGATTTTCCAGAGAGTATAGGTATATGACCCTTCTAGGGAAGTAAATTAAATCTGATTTCAATTGTCAGTGTGGATATAGATTATATGTAGGGACTGTCTGAATTTTTTTTTCATTTGATATGTGTAATTCTTTGGAGCATCAGTGTTTGTATGAATGGGTACAATGGAAGTAGGCATTATTCAAAGTTGGTGGGCCTAATGCTTTTTGTCAACATTTAGGAAGACAGCCCCCCAGTCTCTCCTCTCTTCAGTTTATCTAAATGTAGCTATCATGAGAAACAAACCTAGGGGACAAATAAGGGGCATGTAGGCAAAAATCCCTGGTTCCATTCCCAGCTTCCCAGCTTTCTGCATGCCTTCTGTGTGACCTTGGACAAGTCACTTAACTTCCCTGTCTCTCAGTTTCATTATCTGTAAAATGGGAATTAAATACCTGCTCTCTTTCTCACTAGACTGTGATGAGTCCTAAGTGACAGGGGCTGTGTCCAATCAAACTGATTATCTACCTTAGGGCCTAGCTTAATAAATACCACAATTATTATTATACTTCTGAAATGGTGATTGGAGCAGTTTTCTTCTCAAAAATATCAAATGACTCCCCTTGTCTCACACACAAGTAAGATGTTATAATAATAATTATGGTATTTGTTAAGCGCATACTATGTGCCAAGCACTGTGCTAACCACTGATATAATATGTGATATTGGATTATATGTAATATAATCTCTATTCCTCTTCATAGCTGAACCCCTTTCATCTCATCTCTCACTTTATTTTTTGTTTCTCCTAAGCACATCTCCTTACAACTGACAAAACTCTTCTATCTCTAACCAACTGCTAGCTTCATTTCCCTAAACTGGCAGGTGTTCCACTTTCTCTGCTTTGCTATACTGTCTCTTCACTCTATAACACTTCCTAAAAAAAACCCCAAAAAACAAAAAAAACACTATCTCCATAAGATTTCAATGACAAAACCCACCTCCAAATCATGCCCGCCAACAGCTTTCCCCAATGAATTATATACTAATGATCCTCTGAGCTTTTTATTTATCTTCCTGTGGCTCTCTGAAAACCACCTGGAATCCCTGCTAACTACTAACCATGCCATCCTAGGTTTTTGCTTCCAACCAGCCCTGCTCCATAGGGAGCAGGAAGGACTTAGTGGTAATAGTGCCCTTTTGACTTTAGACTGTTGGGAGGCTACTTCTGTGGCTGTTGCTGTAACTGTTGTGAATACTGGAGTGTGAATTGCAAGAAGCCTGAAATTCACAACTCCCCTAAGCCATATTATCTGATTGTTCTTGTTGCATTTATCATTTTCCTTGTCTTATATGTTATTTTTGCATTTTCAGCATTTCACCCTTCCTTAGATCCACCTTCCTAGATTGGTGTCCCTTTATGGACCAGGGACTATATTTAATTTTCATTTATGTATTTTTCCCTAAGTCTTGGAACAGTGTTTTCCACACAGTAAGCATTTAACAAATATGATGACTTCATGTGCTTGCTTTTTTATTATATCTTAACAGTTTCATGGTGACTGCCTTGAATTTTTAGTGTTCCCTTTAGGATTGAAGCTCCTGAAGGACAGGGATTATGTATTATACTTCTTTTTTTCTCCAATTGCTTGTCTTTACATAGCAATAATTTAGTAAATACTTTTCAAGACAATATTGACTGGATTTGTTGTTGTGGATTTACATGGTCTGATTACAATTTTCAAGAAAAATAAGGATATGTAGTGCAGCTGAAAATCCCGGTACCCTCTGGATATTAAAACCAGGTTAAAGAATGCATTTAATTACATATCATATGCTCAGGCTGGTTCCCTGAAAGGAAAAGCTTACTTCCTGCTTTTAGATCGTGTAATAGGGTTTAAAGGATCTTCTTCAAGCTTTTCCTAGGATGAACCAGGTAACCTTAGTTTCCTCAAATCAGTCTTCTGAGTTGCTAAGAACTATTTCTAACCTGCCTTCAAGTTAGGAGGTAGGACTAGTTATCACATTCCTGTTTGCAACAGCATATAGGAAGGAAAGGAGCCTGAACTGACTTTTGTTCGTTTGAAACTCTATTCTCTGATGTCAAGATTTATGATTCTGATGGGAAAAGTGGGGTCATCTTGGGCAATGGCTTTAAGATAAGAAATAGGATCCACACAAGCCCTTCCCTCTAGAACTAAAGGATTAATCTGGGACTGCCTCATAGTTGTTTCCTTTCACCTCGATTTAGAACGGGTTCATTTTTCAGTTCAGTTAGCCTCATCTCTGAGTTTTGCTCCTAACTTCCAATGGTTTTCTGAGACCCCAATAGTTTTTCAGGTAACACTCATTCTATAGTTCTCTGTGCCTCAGTTACCTCATCTGTAAAGTGGAGTTTGAGAATAGGAGCCCCACGTTGGACAGGGACTTTGTTTGCATCTGCCCTAGTGCTTAGTATAGTACCTGAAACATATTAGGCACTTACCAAATACCGTTATTATTATTATTTTTGTTATTCAGTGGAATTCTCCAGGATAGTCTCTATGAATTTCCATTTTTTTATCTTTATTTTATTTACTTTATCTTGTCTTAGTTTTTAAAGCAAGATCTTTATTTATTGTTTTTGACTTTGTGGTTGCTTAACGTGCTTTCCAACCAAGTGCTTACTCAAGAGAGAGTGAAAAATGTTGAAAATGCTTGGGAGGCTCATACTTTCCACATAATTTCCAAATAATTCTCTGGAAAGGCTTAATCTCATGTGAAAAGTCAGAGTATAATCATAGCCAAAAGAAAGGCACATACAGAAAACACTAATTGTGGTGCTAGAAACAAATCGCTTAGAAAAATCACTTACTGCATACAGTGCTCTACAAATTAACAATAAGTAAGCCAAGAGAGGAATATAAAGTAGTCAATACTGATGTGTACCACAGGCACATAAATGATATACATACAAGGCAGTGTATTAGGTCTAATCCCACTCAACCTGTTCTAAACTGCCATGCTAGAGTAAGCAATAGTGATCTGCAACCTGAAGGCAGAACACATTTCTGACCAAATGGGAAAGCCTTTCAGAACAGGCTAGTTCCATCACCAGAAGCCTCTGAGACAGAAAGCTGGTAACTCAGATGGGGTGATCACTAAGAAGCCGTGTGTGCCCTCGTGGAAAAATCACGGGCCTAGGAATCAGAGGACCTACGTTCTAATCTTGGCTCTGCTACTTGAATACTGGGTGACTTGGGACAAGTCACTTAATAATAATAATGATGGCATTTGTTACCAAAGCACTGTTCTAAGCGCTGGGGAGGATAAAAGTTGATCAGGTTGTCCCAAGTGGGGTTTCACAGTCTTAATCCCCATTTTACAGATGAGGTAACTGAGGCACAGAGAAGTTAACTGACTTGCCCAAAGTCACGCAGCTGACAAGGGGAGGAGCTGGGATTTGAACCCATGACCTCTGACTCCCAAGCCCGTGCTCTTTCCACTGAGTCACGCTGCTTCTCTAACCTTTTTGAACTTAACCTTCTGAGCTCATTTACCTGATCTGTCAAATGGAGATTAAGACATGGACTGTGTCCAACCTGATTATATCATGTCTACCCCAGTGTTGTGTACAGTGCCTGTCACATAGTAGGCACTTAAATACAATTAAAAAGCAACAATATATACCAAAAATATGATTATGAATCCATAGCTACTTCAACATGTCAGCACTATAGATTGCAGTAAGACTAAAGAAAACAAAAATTTTGTCTACCTGGCTACCTATAGAAAGGGTTTAACAGGAAACACAGACTTTAAAGCATTCACCAAATTCTAATATTAAGAACATAGTTCAAAAGTGTACAGTTGGACAAAGAGATTGAAAACCAAATCAAATATATCTTATAATGAAAGAGGTACCAGTACTACAGAAAACGAGCAGGAAGAAATCTTATGGAGTCTTTTAAAAGTTCATGTTATAGGATGCTGCTCTAGAAAAGGCAGCTTGGATTTATAAAGCTTTACACTGTATTTTGCTTTCAACTGTATAGCCATTTTGATTTTCCCAGTTAATTGGAATTCTTCTACTTCCTTCTATATGACTAAGAAGCAACATAGCATAGTGGACAGAGCACGTGTATGGAAGTCAGAAGGTCATTGTTCTAATCCACTACTTGTCTTTTATGTGGCCTTGGGCAAGTCATTTAACTTCTCTAGGCCTCAGTTACCTCATCTGTAAAATGGGCATAGAGACTGTGTCCAACATGATTTGCTTGTGTCCACACCAGCGCTTAGTACAGTGCTTGGTACATAGTAAGCCCAGCAGCCTGGCTCAATGGAAAGAGCACGGGCCCTGGAGTCAGAGGTCATGGGTTCAAATCCTGACTCCCCACTTGTCAGCTGTGTGACTTTGGGCAAGCCACTTAACTTCTCTGGGCCTCAGTTACCTCATCTGTAAAATGGGGATTAAGATTATGAGCCCTCCATGGGATAACCTGATCACTTTGTAACCTCACCAGTGCTTAGAACAGTGCTTTGCACATAGTAAGCGCTTAATAAATGCCATCATTATTATTATTATTATTATTAAATAACACTATTATTATTATTACTGTGTGCAGCACACAGTGCTAAGTGCTTGGGAGAGTTCATTTTTGTTGGGAAAACACTATCTCTGCTATCAAGGAATTTACAATCTAGTGGTGGACACATTCATTAAAATAAATTAATAAATTACAGGTAGAAGAGTCTACATTAAACTACAGAGATGACATCAGCATGAAAATACTGACATGATTTAGAAAGAAGTTCAATTTTCCTTCATTAAGCATTTACTATCTGCCAGGCACTGTACTAAATGCTGGGATAGACACAAGTGCTGGGGTAGATACAAGGTAATTGGGTGGGACATAGTCCCTGACCCATATGGGGAACAGAGTCTTAATCCCCATTTCACAGATAAGGGAACTGAAGCCCAGAGAAGTGAAGTGATTTGCCCCTGGTCACACAGCAGATAAGTGGCGGAGTCGGAATTAGAACCTAGGTCCTTCTGACTACCGTGCCCATGCTTTATCCACAAGGTCATGCTGCTTCCCTGCAGTAGATCAACAACATACTGCATCTCAACTACATATTAACTGTACTACCTGTTCCACAGCAACACAACAAACATACTACGTCAGCACTATGCAGTTTGTCAACAAGCACTACTAAATTGCTAAACGCTGAGAGTTAGAGGTCCTGTGTTCTAATTCCAGCTCTGCCACTTCCCTACTGTGTGACATTAGGCAATTCACTGCTCTGGGACTTAGTTTCCATATCTGTAAACTGTTGTCCTGTCGTACCTGTTGTCCCTCCAGAACCTTAAAATTTAAGCCTCATGAGGAACAGGGACTGCATCTAATCTGATTCACTTGTAGAAACCCCAGTAGGTGCACTATACTGGCATTTTCTATGTCCTAGCATGGTATCTGCCACATAGTAAATGCTTAACAAACACCATTATTAACAAGCCATGAGCCAAATGAATTATCACAAATGTTATAAAGTGAAGCACTGCCAAACTGACTTTCATAATGCATTTTCCTCAATAAATACTAATTGTTTCAGGACACATACAAGGTTTCTAATTTGACTTTTAGAATCAGCCACTCAGCAGTGACATGTGTCTAACACCTCAGTGCAATGCTAACAATTTCACAAGTTGAATTATTAGGATTGAAATATGTGTGATTTCAACAGTTGTTGGACACAGTGGGGTAGCATCGACCAACACTCAAATAGACTAGGGTTTATTCATTAGTCTGTGTTATATTCAAATATGTATACAAACAATTCTGTTTATGGTAGACTGGTTTTAAGTGAATAATAATTTCTTCCACAGTGGGCAGGTTTTGAACAGCATACTCTTTCACAAGAAATGTTCTTTTTTTTAATTGTTTATGCAATAAGCATTTGTTGGCCTCATAAAATTTATTCAGCACACACTCTAAATACAAGCAATACAGAAGAAAAAGACTATTTAAGCATTAATTTGCCTTAGTGTCAATTAACTTTCCAATGACTCTGTGAGAATCATACACCTTATTTTTTTTCTATGGCATTTTTTTTACCTGTGGTATTTGTTAAGCACTTACAATGTGTGGAATCACTGTACTAAGTGTTGGAGTAGACATGAGGTAATCAGATCAGACGTAGCCCCTGTCCTACATGGGGCTCACAGTCTAACTACAATCAAAGAACATTGATTTGATACCTTTCCAAGACCAGGAAACCTCTTTATGGAGGACTTAAAGATAGGGGCAACAGGAACATACATGAAATTTTAGCTCTTCAATAGGATTATGGCCCCTGAGAATATTGGTGGTGGTGTATCATGCCTCTATTCTACAGATCCAAATTCGGAGAGGCATTAGAAACAAACAAGTATGTGGCAAAAAATTACAATTATAGCAAGGAGTGCAGCATTACCTGTAGCCATCTTGACATGTTCATTGCTAACAACGTTGTTTTTGACTTCCAGGGATTACTTCCTGCTGCAGCCACCAATGCTACCAGTCATAGTTAAGTGGTTAGTCCAAGCGCTTAGTACAGTGCTCTGCACACAGTAAGCGTTCAATAAATGTGATTGTTGAATGAATGAATGAAGTGGTGGCTGACAACTAAAGTTTTGTGACTGTTACGGCTAACTTAGTATATCTGGTGTATATATAAATGCTTAGTACAGTGCTTTGCACACAGTAAGTGCTCAATAAATATGATTGGATGAATGAATGTTGTCTTTCTATCTGAAAATACATATTTATAGAATATATATTCTATAATAAAGAATAAATATACTATAAAATAGAATATATAAATGTTTATATATTATAGAGTATTTATGTATTCTACAGTATATGATATATCTATATGAAAGGCTTATATGGGTTATTATTTTATTTTACCAAGAAAACTCTATGGATACACATACCCGAATGACCTTATGACAGAAGACGGGACATTCTGAAGAGGGTGTGTCCATGGAATTGCTATGGGTTGGAAAAGACTAGATGGCTGCAGATAATAAGCGTACAAAAATGATTGATTGATTTGAAAGCAAATGCCTATCGTATTTTGTATTTTTCCCCAGATGTTTCAGTTGTTACCCATACTAATTTTCCTTCTAAGTCCTATCCCAAGTGATTTAAAGTTATTTCATTATAGTGGCCTAGTGGAAATAGCATGAGCCTAAGAGTCATAAAACCTGGTTCTAACACCAGCTAAACTACTTGTCTACTGTATGAGAAGCAGCATGGCTAGAGAAGCAGTGTGGCTAAGTGGAAAGAGCCCGGGCTTTGGAGTCAGAGGTCATGGGTTCAAATCCCAGCTCCACCACTTGTCAGCTGTGTGACTTTGGGCAAGTCACTTCACTTCTCTGTGCCTCAGTTCCCTCATCTGTAAAATGGGGATTAAGACTGTGAGCCCCCCGTGGGACAACCTGATCACCTTGTAACCTCCCCAGCACTTAGAACAGTGCTTTGCATAAAGTAAGCACTTAATAAATG
This sequence comes from Tachyglossus aculeatus, assembly GCF_015852505.1. Classification (NCBI taxonomy): domain Eukaryota; kingdom Metazoa; phylum Chordata; class Mammalia; order Monotremata; family Tachyglossidae; genus Tachyglossus; species Tachyglossus aculeatus. The sequence continues at coordinate 119,881,354 of NC_052067.1, forward strand.
CCATCAAAAAAAGTCACAACTTCTCTGTGCCTCAGTTCCCTCATCTGAAAAAAATGAGAATTCAATACCTGTTTCTCTTCCTACTTAGGGTGTGAACCCTATGCAAGACTTGATTATTTTGTATCAACCCCAGTGTTTAGTTCAGTGCTTGGTATGTAGTAAGTGCTAAACAAATACCACAATTATTATTTTATATTATTATTTATAGCCAGAAGATATTTGGTTAATCCAACTTAAAGCTTTCTAATACTGTTCCAAGTGAACAATCTTTCAAACAATGTGGTAACTAAGATAAGGACACACAGAGACTTAACATTAAAGTGAAAACAACCAGTGACACTATGTTCAATGTAATTAATTTCAGCAATATCTGTGTCACCCAGTATAGGAAAAATCAGAATGTGAACACATATTATGCTTTTAGAGAATTACTATGGAGAAACATTAATGTTTTACTGGACAGAACAATGGGAAGAAAAAAAACCATCTGAACTGCCCTTCCTTAGCTGTAGTTGTGGAACAAATTTCTTAATCTGTGCATAGAACTGTACAAAATGCTGGGGGGAAAATCCACAGATGACAATTCGACATAGCTCCTGTCTTTTTTTATTAAGGAAACTGAAAATGAAAGCTGAAAGGTTGAGGATTCGAAGTTACTTCCCTCCCTTCTGGGGTAGGGAGGATGGTGATGCTTTCAACTGATATGGGAAATTAGGAGAAGAGAAAATTCAGGGAGGAAAAGGTATGTGGTTTTGTTGTAGACATGGTTATTTTAAGTATCTGCAGGAAAGGTGAGCTGTCTTGGACTCAGGAGGGGATGCAGGATTGCAGTTTAGACAACCCCTCTGCATCCTCTCTTTCTCCGCAGTCTCATATTTCCTCCTGCCTTCAGAATATCTCTAACTAGATGTCCCCACCAACACCTCAAACTTCACATGTCCCAAACAGAACTCCTCATCTTCCCACCGAAGCTCTAACTTCCCCCTGTCTCCCCCATCACTTTGGACAATACCACTATCCTCATGTCACCAACCTTGGTGTTGGCCTGGATTTATCTCTCTCATTCAACACATATATTCAGTCTGTCACCAAATCCTGTCAGTTCAACCTTCACAACATTGATAAAATCCATCCTTTCCTTTCCATCCAAACTGCTACCATGCTTATCCAAGCATTTATCCTAATCCCGCCTTGACTACTGCATCTGCGCCTTTGCTGACCCCCTTGCCCCCTGCTTCTCCTCACTCCAGTCCATACTTCACTCAGCTGCCTGAATCATTTTTCTAAGAAAAGTTCAATCCATGTATTCCCACTCCTCAAGAACCTCCAATGGTTGTCCATCCACCTCCACATCAAATAGAAACTCCCTGCTTTTGGCTTTAAAGCCAATCATCTCACCCCCTCATATCTTAACTCACAAATCTCCTACTACAGCCCAGCTTTCACCTTCCTACTTCTAATTTTAGCTTGCTCACTGTGTCCCAATCATGTCTATCTCACTACTGACCTCTGTTCCACATCTTCCTCCTTGCCTGGAATCCCTTCCCCTCCATATATGCCAGATTGCTACTGTCCCCACCTTTTAAACATCATTATGGTTATATCTTCTTCAAGAGGCCTTCCCTCAGCTCCATTTCCCTTCTGCATTATCCTTAAGTATGGATTTGTAATCTTAGGACATTTTATATTTGCCCCACCCTCAACTTAAGCACTTATGTGAATATCTTTAAATTATATATTATAAATCATTAATTTATTTTAATGTCTGCTTCCCTTCTAGACTGTAAGCTCAGTGTTGGCAGGGACTATGTATGCCAACTCTGTTGTAATTTAATTTCCCAAGTGCTTAGTACAGTGCTCTGCTCATAGAAAATGCTCAACAAATAGCACCAATGATTGATGACGATGATGACAGGTAAGGGTAGGAGAGGAAGAATTGGGGTTCCTCTGCAAAGAGGACATGAGAGAGTGAATTATCTCCATGGGAGAGAATGTACAGAGCAGAAGGAAAAGAAGAACCAGACAGAGCCTGTAGTACATCTAAAGCTTTGGCTTGACAACTGTGCTCTCCTCTACTAGACTGTGAGCCCACTGTTGGGTAGGGACTGTCTCTATATGTTGCCAACTTGTACTTCCCAAGTGCTTAGTATAGTGCTCTGCACACAGTAAGTGCTCAATAAATACGATTGATTGATTGATTTACTAAAGAATGATTTTTACTTTTGTCAACTACATAAATGAGTATGTGTATCAACATTAATGAGGTCATCTTAGCACAGTTCCCTACAAAGTCATTCAACAGTAACAGAACAGATGGTTCTAAAACTATGTGCTTTATACTTATGAATCCTTGTGGGTTTTGGTCTCTATAACTCTTGACAGCTGCTTAAATCACTACTTTAGCCTCATCAATGTAATCAGTACCCTAAGGCTGCCCTGTGTTTCAAATTCACAAGTTAAAATGCCTCTCAGTTGTGTGCTTTGGGGCATATCAACAGCTCAGGTTTTTCTGCTTGGATGTGCAAGTTCTGTAGCACTGACCCCAAAATATGCAGGTCTAATGAATTGGATTCAGTGGTTTCCTTACCTACTTAAATGTTTTTGTTTTAATTGTTTATACTACCCTATGTCCTGAACTACACCAAAAAGTTCACAGAATAGATGCTAATGGTCCTTTTCTAATTATTGCATAATGAACAAAGGTTTGACAGAGCAATTTTAGAGGTTACACCAAAAAATTAATAAACAGTTCATGTTTATTCATTTTACAAGCAGAATCCTGGGAGTTCAACATAATGGATATTATCTAGGTCTTGATGTATACCCAGTTTATAAAAATATTGTTTTTAAATATTTAAACCAAAAAAATATATATACTAGGTTTTTTAAGACCACATTTATCTGCAGGCAGCTGCATATTTAGCTCAATAGTTATTCCCATAAGTGTACTTAAGTCTCATAGATCACTTCTCTGGAGCTGAATTTAAAGTAAATTTACACATTTATTTAGTTTTAATAATACTCTAATGCAATGACTTAGGGTCTTATCACCTAAGCATACTGTCTACTGTGATTGAAAATACAGCAAATCACAGGAAATTTTACATCAATGGTTCGCAATATTTTCTATAGAGAAATCTAGCCCACAGCCAAAATCCCAGCCTCCTTTCATTCTGAAAGATATTGATTCTAAATCCTTGATTCCCAGCAGATGATTTGTGAAAATGAATTAAGTAAAAAAAAGTCTTGAATCTGCATTTTTGAATATTTTCAAGGCATGGACGTTCAGCTTTTCAGGATGGCATGAAGCAAAGAGCCCATTGTTACTATTAGTGTTTTTAACCTTTTACAATAAAAGCTACTGAAATGGTTATCCTCCAGGTTTGAGCCTGATTATGAAACCAACTAGGATTTAAAATTCTTCAATAATGTTGGTTAAGGTAAATGAAAATAGGTACTCTGAGTAGCACTATCTTGTAGCATAGCTATTTTAAATACCATTTCTACATATAACTTTTGCAGTTTTAATTTAGCTGTTTGCAAAGCACTTATTGACCACCTACTGTTATTTCCCCCTTAAAAAGAGGTGATTTCCCAACCTAATGGGAAACAAAACACTCTGAACTTTTATTATTTGAAATATTAATTATTATTGATAATGATGACATAATATTGATACTGGTGATAATAATAACAGTGATATTTGTTAAACATTTACTCTGTGCCAAGCACTGTACTAAGTTCTGGAGTAGATAAACGATAGTTATGTCCCACCTGGGGTTCACAGTCTAAGTAGTAGGCAGTATAGGCAGTATAGTACTAAGTTTCTTTATCAAATTTATTTATGACTTTGTGTTCTACAGTTCATACTTGAGAGTATCATAATGCAGGCTCTCTTTGAGGATGAATCATGGGTCAAGTAAAAATGCTAAAAACATTTTTTGCAAGGTGCTATATCCAGATACTTATTCAACATATGCATATCTATCTCAGTCAGCAGTGCCTACCTGGGTTTGGAAAAAAAAGAGTTCAAAAGAGAAAAAAAAAACAGGGCTTTCCGTCATTGTATGTCTTTAATACTAAATTCAGGAAATAATAATTATTGCAGCTTCTTCATAGTTATGTCTTTCCCCCAAAACTGATTGTAAATTTCCCATTTCTCTATCCGTTTAGTTTGACAATGAATGATACAAGATGAATTTCAGTCATCTAGGAGATGGTAAAAATAAAGACTCTGGAGAGATAAGAACAGAAAATATTCCATTATAAGGTCAGAAAAATTACTTATCAAATGTCCACCTACTATCGGGAGGGACCAAATTATGGTGGCTTACTCGATATCCATTCCCTTGATTAGAAATGTACCTTAATCAACAATCCCTTTTTTTCCCCTTACACCCCTTACTAATTCAGTAATTACTTTTAACCAAACTGTTCTTGAACCTGTCAATATTTTTAGGTGGCAAAACACTCCTGATAATGGTAATGATGGACTTGACTATCTAAAATAACTGTTGAGCTTCAGATCATTAAGGCTTCTAGACCAATAACCTATGTATATGAATTGGTAATAAGTGAAGCGGCTTGCCCAATATCACTCCGACTCTCATCCGTCAGCTGCACTGCCACTGGGACACCTGGGACACAGAGTAAAAATAGGGAGTAGTAGGTCAGGGGCACAGCACACTGTGAAGTTCACATAAGTGTCTTACCTAGAATACACTACTACTCAAAGTAACTGTAGCATCATACCAATATGGTGCCACGGCATTAAGATATTAAAAATGTGAAGAAATATTCTTATTGTTTGTTTGGAACATATTATCTTCAAGTTTCAATGGGTGCTCCCTACTACTGGTGTGAAATTTGGTGAATAGTAATTTGAAATTAACCTTATCCATATCCTTCATGCTTTTATAGAATGCAATCAGATTTCTGCTCAGGAAGAACAGTATTGACAGTAGTTGTAAAAACTAAATAGTCTAAAAGTTGAAAATTACATAAAGCTGAAAAAGAGTCCACCACAGAATGGAGTAGATGAGTGATAAATAGAGTCACATAAGGTGAAAACTGAAAGTGGTCTTTTGGAAAGAGCGTGGGCCTCGGAGTCAGAGGACCTGAGTTCTAATTACAGCTCTGACACCGGTTGTGTGATCTTGGATAAACTGCTTAACTTTTCTATGTTTCAGCTTCCTTATCTTGAATTATTATTATTATTAATAATAATGGTAATAATTTTTATATTTGTTAAGCACTTACAACAGTGTTCTAAGCTCTGGAGTTGATACAAAATAATCAGGTTGGACACAATCCCTGTCCCTCGTAGGGGTCCCAAGCTTAATCCCCATTTTACTGATGATGCACAGAGATGTATGTGAAGTGACTTGCCCAGGATTACACAGCCGACAAGTGGTGGAGCTGAGATTAGAACCCAAGTTCTTTTGACTCCTAGGCCCATTCTCTATCCAGGAGGCCACACTGCTTCTCTAGGACTGGGAGCTCTGTACAAAGGATTAAAATGAGGACTAACTACTTATACTCCCCTCTCTTAAACTGTGAACCCCATGAGGGGCAGGAAGTTACATCAGAACTGATTATATTGTATCTATACCACTAAGTACAGTTCTTGGGCATAGTAAGGTCTTAGCCAATATTATTATTATTATCATGATCATCATCTTCATCATTAAGGTTTTAAGTTACTTGTACTAATCTAAAGTTAGGCATGCTACTGCACCCAAGAATGGATCTTCTAGACTGTGAGCCCGTTGTTGGGTAGGGACTGTCTCTATGTTGCCGACTTGTACTTCCCAAGCGCTTAGTACAGTGCTCTGCACACAGTAAGTGCTCAATAAATATGATTGAATGAATGGATCTGGAACCAGATCAGGTAGTAATTTTGGAAGTGTGCCTTTCGCAATATGAAATATGGAAAATACCCACGTTGGGATAACATATAACTAGAATTAGCTAAAGCAGGAGAAGCATCGCTATTTAAGGTCCTGGTGAATATTCACAGGTGAATATTATGTCAGGAATAAATACTTTCTGATTTCAGAGCAAAGAAAAAAACAATGTAATAATGAAGAAATAAAACTTTGTAGGTCTTCAATACCATCAACCAATAACTCTTTAATACAAAATGCAGAAAATACTTTCTAGGTCTTTAACTAACAGCAACACAGTTGTAGTATTTGTTAAGTACTTGCTATGTGTTTAGCCTTGTACTTAGCACTGGGGTAGACTCAAGATAGTCAGGGTGGACACAATCCTTGTCCCTTATTAGGCTCACAGTCTAAGTAAGGAAAGAGAACTATTTATGGATAAGCATGATTGTAATAATAATGATAATGATAGCATTTACTAAGCACTTACTATGTGCAAAGCACTGTTCTAAGCACTGGGGAGGTTACAAGGTGATCAGGTTGTCCCATGGGGGGCTCACAGTCTTTATCCCCATTTAACAGATGTGGTAACTGAGGCACAGGGAAGTGAAGTGACTTGCCCAAAGTCACACAGCTGACAAGTTGCGGAGCTGGGATTTGAACCCATGACCTCTGACTCCAAAGCTCGTGCTCTTTCCACTGAGCCACGCTGCTTCTTGTGCTTGTACTTGTTCAGCGTACTTGTACACTGCTTGTACTTAAGATATTCAACTATTGATAACATCCACTTCTTTAACAGCTAAGAGGGAAAGACTTGAGAATTCCAAATTCCAATTTGCTTCAAATTCTTATATTATTATAAGTAGTTAACTCAAAGGGATTCAACAAATTTCTTTGGGCTTGCCAATAAAATTGAAATTGACTCAAATATATTGACTGCTTATAGAAACTAGTGATAACTATAATAATTAGATTATTCTTGTAATGGTATTTATTGAGAACTTACTGATGTAAAAGCAAAATTGAATACAGTTCCTGCCTGACGAAAGGCTTACAATATTTCCCAGTTTTACAGATGGAGGACTTGAGTCCAGTGAGGTTGTGACCTCCTTAGGGCCAGATAACAGCAGCAGAGTAGGGATGAGATTCCAGGTCTTCTGACTCCCAGTCCAGAGCTTTTTTCCACTAGTCCAAGTTGATTCAATTACAAAATGGAAATCAAAATATTCAGTGCTACAGCATATTCTAAATGAGCCTAAGCAGAAGAGACAAATGGAAAGCATAATCTTTCCAGAGCTACTCAATACTGTACAGGAGGGTAGCACTTCAACAAAATCAACTGGAAAGTGCCTATGGTGGGCACCTGACCTTCATACTCATTATAAGGATATAATCCCCACAATTGACATAGTTGAATTGCAAAGAAAATATAAACATAGCAGAGGATCCTGGACAAAGTTGTCCTGGAAATTCAGTCCTTAAGAGCCTAAATAATTTGAAATGAATATTGTCGACAAAGAGCTGTCTTAATGAAAACATGGCATCTACTCTATCCAAACCCTCCATGACCTCTCAGCTGCCTTCAACACTATGGACCACCCCTTTCTTCTTGAAATATCATCTAACCTTGGTTTCACTGACAATGTCTTCTCCTGGTTCTCCTCCTACCTCTTTAGTGACCAACAAATTTCTTTGGTAAAATCTTTATCTGCCTCCCCAACTCTAACTGTAGGAGTCTCCACAAGGTTCTCCTTCTATACACACTCCCTTGGAGAACTCATTTGCTCCCATGGCTTCAATTTGCTCCCATTTGCTACCATCTCTAAACAGATGATTCCCAAATACACCTCTCTAGCCCTCTATCCTCTACAGCATCACAATACTTCCTGCTTTCAGACATTTGTACTTAGATGTCCCAATGACACCTCAAACGTTTGTTCAAAACAGAACTTCACATCTTCCCACACAAACTCCTGTCACTCCCATCACTGTTCCCAAGTCCTTAACCATGGCATTAACCTCAACTTGTTTCTCTCATTCAACCCACAAGAAATCAATGGCATTTATTTGACACTTACCAACTCCTAAGTGCTTGGGAGAGTACAATACAATAGAATTGCAGAAACATTTTTGCCCACAAGGATCTTACAGTCTAGAGGAGGAGACAGACAGTAAAAATATTGACAGATATGTACACAAGTGATGTAGGACTGAGAGTGGGGTGAATATCAAGTGTTTAAGGGTACAGGTCCTAGTTCCAGACCAGATGGAGGAAGAACATAAATGAGGGTTGGACAGTCAATTAGAAGAGATCGAGATACAGTGAGTAGGTTGGCTTTGGAGGAGTGAATAGCGTGGTCTGGGTTGTAGTACGAAATCAGTGAGGTAAGGTAGGAAGTGGAGAGGTGATCATACTGATTAAAAGTGATAGTAGTGAGATTCTGTTTGTTGTGGAGGTGGATTGATAACCACTAGAGGTTCCTAAGGTTTGGGAAGACATAGACTTTTTTAGAAAATGATCTGGGAAGCAGAGTGAAATAAGACCAGGGAGGTCAGCAAGGAGGCTGATATAGTAAGTAGTCAAGGCAGGATATACATGTTTGGATCATCATTGTAACTGTTTAAGCCAGTCAGTCAATCACAATTATTGAGACCTTATTGTGTGCAGAGCACCATTCTAAGTGCTTAGTGCTTAAACGGAGAGCACTGTGCTTTCACAAGTACTTAGTAAAGTGCTAAAGAAGCAATATGCCTGATATACTTATCTGTTGTGCGACCTTGGGTAAGTCACATCACTTCTATATGCCTCAGTTACCTCATTTGCAAAATGGGGATTGAGACCGGAAGCCCCATGTGGGACAGGGACTGTGCCTAACCCAATTTGCTTGTAACCAAGCTTACTACAGTGGTTGGCACATAGTAAGCGCTTAACAAAAACCATAATTATTATTATTATTACAGTATTTTGCACATAGTGCTCAATACCTTTTATTGATTACAAACAAGAGAAAATGAAAATGTTACATCTATTTTGACAAGGGTCAATTGAAGGAGAATGGTGATAATGACGATGAGGGAGTCTCCACTAAAAATGATGGAGATGCCTCTGTCCTGAATTTTCATGATTTAAAACCTATATGGAATTAATTTTATTGCCAGTTAATACTATGCCACAGATCACTCACCTTCACTCCTTGCAGTCATGTGAAACTGTGAGCCCGTTGTTGGGTAAGGACCATCTCTATATGTTTCCAACCTGTACTTCCCAAGTGCTTTGTACAGTGCTGTGCACACAGTAAGTGTTCAATAAATACGATTGAATGAATGAATGAATGTTCTCAGTAAGGTACAAAGTGTAATGCAATAGAAGGCAGGACATGGTGAAGCAGACAAATGTTAAAGCCACAAAAGTTTTCAATAGTTTTCAGAAAACATTATTTCAGGTTGCATGGAGTGAACTTCTTTTATCAAATCTCAACGCTCGGGCTTGATGAACTAGAACAGTGGTTGGCACATACCATCACATTACAAATAACAAATACCATCATTATTATTAAAGTTTCAAAACTTTGATCTGGGAATTGGCATTCATTAATTCATTCAATCATATTTACTGAGCACTTACAGTGTGCAGAGCACTGTACTAACATTCCCATGATAAGCTGAACTCAATACTATTATTTTCTCAGTACCCTCAGCTTGTTCAAGGGATAAAGTAATGACTAACAAATGTTACAAGCTGGGCAAACTGTCAAAGCCATTTTTTCTGGAGACAACTCCCTATAGTTGTTGTCTAACGTCTACAATTCATTGAGCCCTACCTTCAGATTCCATTAGACTGTATCTCACTAAGGGAAGGCACAGTTTTTTTTTTTATATTGGTTGTACTTTCCAAATATTTTATTTACAGCACAGTGCACAGTTGTTGCAGTATTAGATTGTGTAAGTGTATGAATAGATTTGAATAAAATCTGAATGTCACTGTTGGATAATGAAAAACATTTTTCAACTCCACTGGTTATGCCATATAATACTGTTGCAACAAAACAGGTACAAATAAAATGAAGTTGGCTGTAGAGTACATATTTACAGATACGTACACAAGTGAGCATTTGACAGCTCACCTGTGCAAAGTCTCACTTGTAGAACCCATTCTAAATTCAATCAGTAATATATGTACTGGATTAAAGATGCCTACACTTGGTCCTAAGTAAAACAAATAGATTTCAGACCAAACAACAGATGGACTTATTGCCTAACACACCGGATCCCTAGAAGCAGGGAATATCCATGTGGAAGTCCAAGAACAAATTGGGTAAATGCAAAGAAAGCAGTTGTACTACAGATGGATTCAGAAGTCTTAAAAGTATTAGAATTATGTATTGTCAAACTGCACTCACAGAAAAATGACTGGGAAGAAGTTAGATAAAAGTTACTCATAATTACTTTCCAGGAATCACTGTAATTCTTTATTTTGACCATGTGATCTTGATCACATATCTAATTATAAACTATCTGTAGTTGATTTAACATCTGTCTTTTCCACTAATGTAAACTACTAGAGTGCAGGGGTCATGTCTACCAATTCCACTTTATTGTAGGGAGTCTAAGCACTTTGTACAGTGCTTTGCACATAGCTCTCAAGATTTATTGATCGATCTGGGAACGTGACCGTAACTTCTCCATTATATTTATGGCTCAAAAACATAATTGTACATTGTTTTCTGATTTTTTTATAGTAGCATCTCCCTACTATTCCCAATCCCTTACATTCTCGGTATTCCAACATATATACATGGATATTTATACATTTAGTAATAAAATAGGTTCATTTCATGCTTTTGAAGTGATACAAACACTTTGCGAAGTTATAAAAGGGGTTTTATTTCATTATATAGATACATGAAGAAGGCTAACAGCTTGTGCCTTGGCCATAATCCTCCCTCTCCCATTCTTTTTGGGAGCTTCCAGTGACTTCAAAGAGAAATCTGTACTGGGACATCTGGGCAATGGTTTATAATATGTGAATCGAACGTCTTGGTGTCAGGATATAAAATATAACAATTCCTCGCCTGAAACACAATTTTCGCTTATCCTACATTCACATTCTTCCAGTAGTGACACACCAATTCAGAGAGAAACAGACAGCAGCCAACCAAACTTTCCTGGTAATGTATTTTAAACACTTTGAATTTCTAAGTTTTATTATTGTGAAGGAAGGTTTCCAGCTGATTACTTGCTAATTTGATCCATTACTGTCATTTAAACAATGATAACACTATAGAGATGAATGGCCGCAGCTTCCTACTTCAAACCAAAGGCTGCCTAAGGCTTCTGGGTAAACTCAGCATTACAGTTAATTTTAATGCTCTATAGAGAAAGACAAGTAAAACAAAATAGACTAAAAAGAAAGATAGGGAAAGAGGAGGGAGGATTTCAAAGAGTGAATACAGAAGAATGAGGTGAGAGAGAGAGAGACAAAGCTGCAAGCTAAGGGCTTTCGTGAAAACATTCCAAAATTCGCATGTCCTGCTTTCAACTAGTTGCTCATTCTCTTCCTATTGTCTGAAACTTTCCTGGCCTACCTCAACTTCAAAGTCCTTCTGAAAGCATATTTCTCCAGGTGGCTCTCCAGGGTTAAGTTTTCTTCATGCTGGGATGCATCTTTCAGAACAAATCAGTTTAAATACTCTACTATACCTTCATATATCCAGCTTTCCACCTTTTAACCTCCTATCTATTTTGTATCTGTCTCTCTCCTGCTAACTTAGCAGCTTTGCATTCTTCTCTTCAAAGTAATAATACTACTACTAATAATGGCATTTATTAAGCGCTTACTATGCGCAAAGCACTGTCCTAAGTGCTGGGGGGAAATACAAGGTGATCAGGTTGTCCCATGTGGGGCTCACAATCTTAATCCCCATTTTACAGATGAGGTAACTGAGGCTCAGAGAAGTTAAGTGACTTGCCCAAGGTCACACAGCAGACATGTGGTGGAGCCGTGATTTGAACCCATGACCTCTGACTCCAAAGCCCGTGCTCTTTCCAGTGAGCCATGGCATAGTGCCCTGCACACAGTAGATGTTCAAATAACTATTTATTGATTGATCCCACCAGCTCATGTGGCATTCATAGATTTATTGTCACTACTTCTCCAAACTTGCATAAATACAATCTATTATTTCTCTTGCTGTTCTACTTCTAAATATTGTATCATTATCTCTTTATGGGCATGAAATGTGGGTAACCCCTTTGTTTTTGTATTTTCCCAAGTGTTAAGTATATTACACCCAATAAATACTATTATTACAAATATCAGTCCACAGCTGTTGTTGCTAATCTAACTCTTAGAAGTGGTATTCATGGACTAGATAACCTGAGATACTTATCACATAATATCTGTCATTCAGTCTGTGTTTCCAGGGTAATCTTCCTGAATTTTGAGGAGCTTGTGAAAGGAGAGGAGCCAAAATTGGATACTGTATCATCTCATATGCCAGGAGTCATTCTTTTGGTTCATGAAGTGGGGAACAGTAATAGAACCAAACTAGACCTGTCTCACATATGTTCTCCTTGAAACAAACACAGAGTCAGCACCAAGCTAGAAGTTTCTCATAATTTATTCATCGTTTTATCATCAATGCTATTTATAGAGCACTATGTGTAGAGCACTTCACTAAGCTTTCATGAGAGTGCCATTAATTTATCAATGGTATTTACTGAGCACTTCCTATGTTCAGAGCCCTGTACTAAGTGCTTGGGAAAGTACAGTAATGAAGAATTAGCTGGCACATTCCCTGACTATAGCTTACAATCTAGAGGATGACTTTACATTATAGCCAACAGAACTGTCAGACATGATCCTTAGCACAGTGAGCTTACTTCTGGAATGGGAGACAGACATTAATGTAAATACATAATCATTTCCCAGAAAGTTGCTCATTAGACCAATATGACCTTCCTTGACTAAGTTCTCATTTCCCCTACTCCCTCTCTCTTCTGCATCATCATGATGATGGTATTTGTTAAGCGATTACTTTGTTCCAGGCACTATACTAAGCTCTGGGGTGGATACAAGCAAATCGAGTTGGACACAGTCCATGTCCCACATGGGACTCACAGTCTCAATCCCCATTTCCAGATGAGGGAATTGAGACCCTGAGAAGTGAATTGACTTGCCCAAAGTCAGAAAGCAGGCAAGTGATGGAGCCAGGATTAGAACCCATGACCTTCTGACTCTCAGGCCTGTGCTCTACCATGCTGTTTCTTCAGCAATTGCATCTATGCACTTGGGTCTGTATAGCCTTAAACACTTGATATTCACCCCACCCATATTACTTATTTATATAACCATAATTTATTTTTAGGCTTGTCTCTTTCTCTAAACTGTAAGCTTCTTGTGTGCAGGGAACACATATAATGATTAAGTTGTATTTAATTCTACCAAGTGTTTAGTACAGTGCTTTGCACACAGTAAGTGCTCAAATACTATTGATTGATTCATTGATTATACATAATGTTCTTAGGGCTAGTTAGTTCCAATTATACCTGATTTTCAATAATCAGTCAATGGTATTTATTAATAATAATAATAATGCCATTTATTAAGCACTTACTATGTGCAAAGCACTGTTCTAAGCTCTGGGAAGGTTACAAGGTGATCAGGTTGTCCCATGGGGGGCTCACAGTCTTCATCCCCATTTTACAGATGAGGTAACTGAGGTACAGAGAAGTTGAGTGATTTGCCCAAAGTCACACAGCTGACAATTGGTGAAACAGGGATTTGGACCCATGACGTCTGACTCCAAGGCCCATTCTCTTTCCACTGAGCCACGCTGCTTCTCAAGTGCTTGCTATACTGTACTTTCCCAAGCACTTAGCACAGTGCTCTGAACATAGGAAGCACTCAATAAATACCACTGATAGATTAATTGTACTCTCCTGAGAGCCTAGTAAAGTGCTCTACACGTAGTTAGTGCTCTATATATACCATTGATGATAAAACAATAAATAAATTAGGAGAAACTTCTATCTTGGTGCTATGTGTGACTATGACTATTTATTAAGTGCTTACTGTGTGTAGAGCACTGAATTACAGGAGGCCTTCCCAGACTGAGCCCGCTCCTTCCTCTCCCCCTCCTCCCCCTCCCCACAGCACCTGTATATATATATGTATGTTTGTACATATTTATTACTCTATTTATTTTACTTGTGCATATTTATTCTATTTATTTTATTTTGTTAATATGTTTTGTTTTGTTGTCTGTCTCCCCCTTCTAGACTGTGAGCCCGCTGTTGGGTAGGGACCGCCTCTATATGTTGCCAACTTGTACTTACCAAGCACTTAGTACAGTGCTCTGCACACAGTAAGCGCTCAATAAACATGATTGAATGAATGAATGAATGAACTAAAAACTTTGGAGAGTACAATACATCAGAGTTGGTAGACACATTACCTGCCACAGCAAGTTTATAATCTCATGAACTTCAATCTGTAGGTGATGAAATGAGATGGTATTCTGAACTTCAAAGCAATCAAATAAAAATGTATTACTTGGAAAAGGGTATGCAGAACTTCTTTCCTATGAAAGGAATTCTGAGTCCATAAATCTGAATACATTTAAGATCTTTTCTATAATTCCTCCCAATAAAAAGAAAAGAAAATATCCCCAACTACTTCAGTCATTAGCTGAAACAATGAGTCAATTGTAAAATGTCCAATTCCAATTTCACATTGTTCGGTCAAACTATTCTACACTATACAATTCGACTACATTTCCCAAGAGCATGCCAATGTGCACAAGTCATTGTGAAGGAGATAGAAAGGTAGCAACCCTGCCAATAAGGCAACCTTTTATACTGATCATTTTTCTGGACCTGGCAGAGATTTAACAGGTAAAATGTCACCTCAGATCCAGTGTCTTTCCTTTCATGGCTGTTTTATTATACTATAATTTAAAATATAAAGTTAATTTCATTAAAATATTTATTGACATCTAATGAAAATTCATCCTTTTAATTTGAAATGGGTTTCCATAGTCAATGACATTTGATCGAAGTCCAGAAAGACTACAATGGGAATTTGAAATATTTATTTTAAAATGTGTATGATTTTCCTATGTTCATGTATTCATGTTTATATTATCACTTCAAGACTTGTAATCTCCTCACTCTGAATTATAAGTAAGCTCTAGTAAAGAACAGCATCTCATTTAAGCATTATCCAGCAAACAAACAAGAACATTTCAAAGTAGTCTTCCCACTCTGTAGGGTTCCAGTAAAGGAAATAATAAAGTGAAATATGAAAAATAAGATTGTTCTTTGTGAGGAAGAGATCTAATTAAAAGAAGTACCTAACAACTCTGTGGATTAATTGGCAACCAGCTGAGATAATTAGGCCTATGGGAGCAAAATTACACCCATCTTAAACTGCTTTTTCCCAAATTCAGGTTAAGTGTTTAATGCTATAATTGGAGGTAGCACTACAGGAAAATGGGACTAGTATAGATGGATTAAGATTTAGTAAAGTAATATTCTAAAACCCTGTGCCATCATTTAAAGTCACATTGCAAAACTTGTTATTACTAGAGTTCTTGAAATCAGCCTGAAAATAACGAGGTAAGAATTTGTACAATCCATGTTATACTAATGCTATTCTAATTGCCCTATAGACCACACAAAGCTGCTAGCTTCAGTATGGTTCAACAAGAAGTTATCATTGTGTGAGTAAAGTTAAAATGCATTACACTTTTTTAAAACATGATGGTAGGTGAAACTACAGAGATTACTGAGGTTATCCCTGGTTATCATCAATCGTATTTATTGAGCGCTTACTATGTGCAGAGCACTGTACTAAGCGCTTGGGAAGTACAAATTGGCAACAATTGCCAATTATCCCTGCCAGTTATCCCTGGAAACTCCCTGCTGGGCTATGACACTACATTCAATCATTCAGTCGTATTTATTAAGCACTTCCTCTGTGCAGAGCACTGTGCCAGAGCACTGGTAGTATGCTACAGTATGATACTTGGGCCAAAAATGGGTTTTGTGCTTAGATTCTTCAGGGAATTTATATTGTACTTTGTCCTCATCTCTGCTTGTCGTACCCACTGCCCCATCAGCACCATGACTAGATGTCAGAATGTGTAACACTGCAAAAACCACTACTGCGATAATCAGTTCCTTTGTGAGGTTCTTGTTCCAAAGTCTTCATAACTGCACCAACATCCAAGCATATTACTAAGTGTTGGAGTAGATACAAAATAAGCACAGTCCCTGTCCGATATGGGATTCACAGTCCCCATTATACAGGAAAGGAAATTTAAGCACATTTTCACACAATGGAGCCTGAGTTGGGATCCAGTTTTCCTGGATTATAAAAATTGAGGGAAGGAATTACAAAGAAGAGGATGAAAAGGGGAAGAAAGGAAAAAGGGAAAGAAAAGGAAGAAAGAATTGTCAGTCAATGAGTGGAATGAAATACTGCTCCAGAGTACTTGGTTTTAGGTTTTTTGTTGTTAACATTTCCACCAAAAACCCAGAAAATACTCCCAGATTTACAGTTTCAATCTGAGGGAGAGTAGCTACCTGATATAACCAGAAATCAACATTATTTTGGTAAATCGGAGCAGAACAAGTTTACAGGTAGAGCAACACACCACAAATTTCAATAAAGAAAAGCCAGACTATATTAAAGTAGACATCCACAAAAGCTATGAAGTATTCCTATTGGGTCTTAAATTTGGCCCTCTAATTTACAACAACAATAATAATAATTATGCTATATGCTAAGTATGTACTATGAGTTAAGCACTATTATAAGTGCTGGTGTGGATACAAGATCATCAGGTTAAACTCAGTCCCTGTTCCACATGGAGTCACAGTCTTAATCCCCATTTCACAGATGAGGTAACTGAGGCATAGAGAACTGAAGCTGACTTGCCCAAGGACACCTAGCAGACTATTGGTGAGCCGGGTTTATAACTCTTGTCCTTCTCACTGCCAGGCCCAAGCGCTTCCCACTAGGCAATGCTTCTTCCTGACAAGCATACTTAAAAATTAGCATGTAAAAACTATGATAATCTTCCCCTGATATGCACTCATGATGTTCTTAGTTCCACGATCAAAGAAGACTAAGGGTCATAAAGATATCTAGAGAGAGCTGAAGTAAAATATAAGGGGAAAGGTTAGAGAAACCGGTATTTAGTATGTAAGGGAAATTCTGAGTGGGGAAGTAATAATGGTCTCCAATTATAAGAAGAGTGCTAATAAACCTAGGAGAGCTCTTCTAAGAGTCACCTCTGCCGCCACTTAAGGCCAAATTGAAATTGATTTATTCCACATAATAAGAAATTTAGGTTAGATGTAAGGAAGATTCTCCTGACAATGAAATGACTAAACATTAACATAGCAAGGTAAGCTACATTTTAAAAAAATTATTCTGAAAGACTCAAAATAGGACCAAAATCCTATGTCTAACATTGTTTAAGAGCAGGCCTGCTTGAACTTAAGCAATTTCTGTGATTCTGTGACAATTTAGTGGACTGGACAATTACCCAAGGAAATATTTTCAAAAATGATTAGTGTTGGTTAATTTCAACTAGAAGCATGAAATATTTAATGTGCAGTCTAAAGATGTAGAAACCTGTACAGCATTCAAATTGCAAACAATAATATACATTCAGTGCACAAACCTGACTCAAATGACGGTTGGCAGTATGAACCACCATTGCATGCTTCAAGAGGATGTTTAGTAGGATATTGATTGTTTAATTTTTGCATAGCACTGTAATAATAATAATAATAATAATGATGGTATTTATTAAGAGTTTACTATGTGCCAAGCACTGCTCTAAACACTGAGGTAAATACAAGGCAGTCAGGTTGTTCCTCGTGGGGCTCACAGTTTTAATCCCCATTTTACAGATGAGGTAACTGAGGCACTGAGGAATTAAGTGACTTGCCCAAAGTCAAAAAGCTGATAAATGGCCAGGATTAGAACCCATGACTTCTGACTCCCAAGCCCGCATTCTTTCCACTAAGCCGTGCTGCTTCTTTACTGTACTATACTAAGGACTGTAGTAAGTGCTTTGGAGTGTACAGTATAATAGAGATGATAGACACGTTACCAATCCACAGGGAGCTTGATCTCTGGAAGGGGAGTCAGACATTAATATAAGATGAATACTTTAAGGTTATGTTCATAAGTGCTGTTGAGATGATTGTGGGGTGCAAATCTGAGTAAATGATGCTTTGACATACATTTAAAGCTATGAATCTATGGCATAACCTTTCGTACTATTAAATTTAAGACAGTATTAAACAATGCTTTATAAGCTGAGTGACTTAAGCAGTACCATTTTATCATTCCTTTTCGCTCAATAACAATCCTTTGTAACGTTTTTTGTTTTTGGCCATTGTTAGCAAATTTTGCAGGTAGGATAGACCTACCTTTTGTGTAAGCACTACAATAAAACATGTCCTGAGAAGCTGTTTGTAATCTGAACAAAGATATTACCAAAATCTCTGGTTATAAGACCCAAACAAAGGTACTGAATATGTTAGACTTTGATGGACTAACATAAAAAGATGAGACTGTAAAAGAGTGAAAATTATACAAGATTAGTTTGAATCTGTTTCCTCCATTTTAATGTTAACTATCTCAAAATGAATAGTGCATCTGATTATCAGTTCATTACATTGGATGTAAATTGGTAATTGAAACTGCACTGCTGCTACATGCACTCTGAAACTGTAGTTACTGGCAGATTTTTGCATTACATTCTGTGCCAACAATTGGTTTTGCACCACTTGCTCTGATGTACGTATCTTTAATTTTATTTATTTGTACTGATATCTGTCTTCTCCCCTCTACGCTCCGTGGAAAGAGCATGGGCTTTGGAGTCAGAGGTCATGGGTTTGAATCCAGGCTCCACCACTTGTCAGCTGTGTGACTTTGGGCAAGTCACTTAACTTCTTTGTGCCTCAGTTACCTCATCTGTAAAATGTGGAATAAGACTGTGAGCCCCCTGTGGGACAACCTGATCACCTCGTAATATCCCCAGTGCTTAGGACAGTGCTTTGCACATAGTAAGCACTTAGTAAATGCCATTATTATTATTATTTAGCTTGTTATGGGCAGGGAATGTCACTGTTTATTATTGTATCATAGTTTCCCAAGCACTTAGTACTATGCTCTACACAAAGTAAGTGGTCAACAAATGATAGAAATGAATGAATGAATGGGCTACGGAAAAAAATTGTATCTGCCAAAATAAAAAGATAGTTTATGAAAATACTCAAAGGAAAGAGAAATGAAGTAAAAATAGCATTCTGGAAGGGTTGGGCAAGAGATATGTACCCAATTATCCATAAATTAACCCACTATAAAATGTAATATGCAGCTCTTCTGTTGAATTGTGGATGCAAAATCAAATGAGAAAACCTAGACTATAGACATGCTGCTGTGAGAGCCTACTCTTTAGTTACTCTTTACCTCACTGTGTTAAAATACCCAGCAGTGAATTACCACCTTCTCCTATAATAAGGTAGAGGTGGCATTTTCCTAATAGCACTTTTATCATTGTGCAAAAGAAGAGGGAATAGTAATCTCATCACATATTTTCTGCTCAGCAATGGAAAATATCAGTACACTTTAAAATGCATTTCATACAATTTACAAAGTCTATATAAAGGGACAGATTAAATCTAACATAACAAACATTATGAACATCATTTATGTTATAAGGCCATTAATTCAAAAAGGAAACAAACGTGCACATAATTTTGCAGTCATGTTCCAACACTTGGGCTGTCTTCAACCCTAGGGTTATTCCATGAATCTCTTGAGGTCACTCACAATACACTAAATGACGTATTGTTATTACCAACATGAAGCACTAAAGTGGTTTATATTCAAGTAAAACCAGTACACAGTAGGCAGCAACTCTATTGTGTATAATTACAATTATTTGTATCCTCCCAACTTTCTGTGTTTATATTTATCACAGCTAAGGCAGAGCTTTGCTTTACTATTTAAAATGTAATACCTCAGATATTTTTTTTTTTTTCTGTTTCACGACCAACTTTCTTGCTACTTGTTTTCCCACAATACTTGGGAGAATATGATATTGCAATCCTGTATAATTATCTGGCTCTACTCACATGATAATTAAAGTCTTATTTCCATGTTTCTCACAGTTAACACTTTGACAAAAGCACAAGCCATTGAGCGGTATTTGTACTTTGCTTTGGTTTATGCATATTGATGTAAAGTGTTCCTTTTAAAAATAACATTTTTATTGAAAGCATCAGAGTCTTTTGATATTATTATTTGCTATTATGAATAGGTAAGCACTTAGCACAGTGCTCTGCACACAGAAAGTGCTCCATAAATATGATTGAATGAATGAATAATACTCATATTCATTCATATAGTATTCATCCAATACTCTTATGGTATATCAGGAAGCGGGGCAAGCACAGCAGAATAATCCAGTTGTTTTAAGTACATGCCTTGTGTTTAGAAGTACTTGGATTTTTTTTCATTGATTTCCTATTTTTCCAGATCTTGTGGAGAAATATTGGTATTCCCGAATTCTTCAAGAAAATTTTCTTCTCTCCCTATCACCCATTCTTTATGAAAAGATCACTGAGCCATTTCCTGACAAGTGGATGATTATCTATGGTTGACAGGCTCCAACTCCCAGGCTTGGAAATTTCCAGCCTCTCACCTTTGCAAAGTTACAGAGGAGGACCTTTCTAGTCCCATGTATTGCTCAGTAGGAAATGTCTGATTCTTGCAAACAAATGCAGGATTGAACCAACAGTTGGAGCAACACACACAAACTTTGACGGTGAATTTTTAGGAGATTAGTATTTTGATGCATATAGTCTTAGACAATTAGCAGGTGTGTAGTTTTTTAATGGAAATAAAGGGAGGAGGCAAGTTAGGAGCAGTACTACTTACCTGTCTATAGTTTGTTCCTTAAACCACCCATTCCACCTGTTCTATTGGAGGCTGATTAAATTTCACATGGGCCAATTTTTTTCTCGGGCTTAGTGTGTCTGTTGC
Organism: Tachyglossus aculeatus; assembly: GCF_015852505.1. Taxonomy (NCBI): domain Eukaryota; kingdom Metazoa; phylum Chordata; class Mammalia; order Monotremata; family Tachyglossidae; genus Tachyglossus; species Tachyglossus aculeatus. The sequence goes on from NC_052067.1 coordinate 119,902,312, forward strand.
TGGCGCAAAGATGGGCCTAAAAAATTCCCCAATTTTCCAGATTCTAGTGTTATTCCTGGTTGTAGTAAAAGCTGGATGTAAATTTATCAGAATTGATGGAGCAACAGAAAAGAGGAAGTCCACAGCTGGGCCAGAAATTTTTTGCTACCACATCATTTGCAGAAGCCCAAATGATATGCATAGACAGAGCCCCTTTATTCCTCTCTATGTGCCACTAACCCTACTCTTACATACATTTCTGAACTCTCTGTTGTCTGACATATATGGATTTGGCACAAAGAGAACAACTGATTATTAACAGAATCAAAATTCTGCGTTCACTGATAAATTTTTGAAATCCAGGGAAATAAGTAAGCAGTCTATGCCATACAATGAGAAAAAAATGGCATAGCATGAATATATGAAGTTAACAACATATTAGAATAATTATGAATCATAGCACCTTGGATGCCATTGAGGGCTTAATCTTTCTGCTTTTAAGAAGTACTGTTATCTAACCTATTGGAGTGAGGGGTGTCAATCCTATTTTTGACTCACTGGAGGGAACCATTTCCATAGTCTCTATTTAAATACTTTCATTCAATATGAATAGTGTGTTCCTTTCAAAGATCTCAAAATACTTACTTGTTTTGACACTAAAATTTGGATCCTCTCTCAAGATCACACGTGGAGAGTTTCCAGTACTCTCCCAGTCAATCTGTCTCCCAGGAGACAGAGTCAATCAGAGGCATACCCATTTCATTCCTAGCTTGGGCAGTGGCTAGAGAGTGGAAGATAATCTGCTACAAGTCAAAACTAACTTGTGCACGGAAGCAGAGGTATGGGACAGAGCCGAGGGTGGAGACTCAGGTTTACTGCGTGGAAGAAGGCAATGTTAAACCAATTCCATATTTTTACCATGAAAACTCTATGGATCCACTACCAGAAGGATTGCAGATAGAAGTGGGGCATTCTGGCAGAGATGTGTTCAAGGAGTCACTATGGGTCAGAGATGATTCAACAGAATAAGACAAGACAAGATATAAATACCCTTGTTTTAAATAGATTGAAACCTCAACACAGGCTAAATGACTTGCAAAATATGATTTTTAATTAAGTATTGATGTCAGGTCTCTCATTTTGGCCTGCTGATTAGCAATACAGGACTCTTTCACTGGCAAAATGTTTATTTAAATAACACTTGATTAAAGACCCATGGAAAAACTAATATTTATTATTTGACTGCTACATGAACAAATGTCTCACTGATATGATTGCAAACATCCACATATTTCACATTACAATGCTCATCAGTATTAATTATGCCATGAAAATAATGAATTTTATGTGAAGAACACAATCCTGATTCATTATAATTCATTATAGAGTACAAAATGTTAAATTTTGGCTACATCCTTTTAATAGATTGATAACCAAGGGAAAGACTTTAATAGACCCAGAAATTCACATCAGGTCACAACTCATGCTGGAATTCAATTAATCATTAAATGTTACCTGGTTGGTTAGAATTTATAGCTGCTCAGAGATATTTTGTGGTATTTTGTACCTCACTTTCAAAGAGGATACAAGCCAATGAATTTAATCATCAATTTCAAAAAGAGGAAGCAGCACTTCAATGAAAGGAAAAAAATAAAATATCCCAGCAAGGAATGAGTAGCATTTCTCTCACGTACTTTCCTTCAATAGAAATCTTACCTCAAGCTTACATATAAGCTTCTCAGGCATGAGCAACTGTGATCAAGGCCCTCCTGTCTTCTAACTAGAGATCATTTCACTAAATTTCATCTAAATTTTATTTTACACTATTATTAAATTCATATGAATTTGCTAAAGCTATTTTACTCAAACTTAAGCAGCCTACTCTAGGTTCAGCTCTCATATCAGTAACTGCGGCAGCAAAACTGCCTCTTCCAGGGAAAGAAAAAAAAATATGGACCACATCCAAGTCTTAATCAGCTGTACAGATGGATTTATTTCACAATTGTACTGGGCTGCACAGATGGAAGTTCCTGAATGCCTGACAAGGTGTTAAAACTGTTACTGACATTACAAAAGGATAAAAAAGCAGCATAAGAATTTATAATTAGAAGGGACCAGGTCTTTTGAGGTTTATTAACCCAGAGCTGAAATGTTGTCCTTGACATTTGAAAATACGAGGTTTAGGTAAAATTTGTATTAGATTAAGAATAAAAACAATGTCATGCCCTTGGCCAACCTATATAGTCATTTTATTAAACCACTTTGTCTCGAGAGAAATTTGCTCAACATTCAGTGTTAGAATGAATAATTCTTATTAGGAAATGGTTGAGGAGCTAAAGTGATTGTTATATTCTAAGACAATATAGGGAGTAAAGGAGGGTCCTTATGAAATGGTATGCATTCATAATTTATCTCTGTGGTTTTATGTGATGCCATTTTTATACCAAACTGTTTCAGTGTACATTTTTACCTGTCTGTCAATTTTAGAATGGTGTTACTAAAGCAGTAGGGAACACTTCGATCAGAATCAACACTGAATTAATATCATCCACTGGACACACTGCTAGTCCTTTCCAAGGCTGTTCTATATGCCTCTGATTCCAGTTTATAAATTCAATGTTGCTGTGGGGAATTGGATTATTAATAGTTTTAGCTTTAGCTCTTCTCTCCTAGATAATGTTCCAACAGATCTCCTTGCACTTAGCCTTTATAGCACTGCTCCTTGTACTTTGATAAGACTTACAAATGATCAGCTCACTTCAGTGATGTGCATTTTGTGGTACTTCCAAATGAGCATTGCATCAAGATGTGTGCATTCATTTTTTCTCTGAATTTAATATGAAAAAAATCTTTATCCGCTAAGGAAAAATAGGGATGATTTATCACTCTATGTCCTATATTCATCTCTAAATAAACCATTTTTAGTTTAATTATTCCATGAAGTTACTCTGCAATGTAAAAAGCACAGGGCTGAGAAAAGGCAAACCTGGGCTCTAGCCCAGCCATGCTATTTGCCTCTTGTCGTATCCTAGGTAAGTCACTTAACCTTGTTCTGGCTCAATTTGGGGATTAAAAATACATATTCCCCCTCCCTTATTCCCCCTTCCTTTTGTGCTAAGCCCTATGTGGCAGAAGGACCTCATTTAATCTGATTGGCTTATTGCTATCTTGGGCTTGTTTTATTGAAAATATTATTTTCAACTCACAGAAATATGTTTCTACTCCTGAAGGTAGAGATATTGAACTCTTTATCTTATTATGGACAGTATCTTTTTCAGATGCAAATGTTGAAAATATATCCTTGAATCATTATTAATTGTTTATGATAGACTTTTTAATTGTTACTAATTATTAATTTTTACAATATACTTTTGCTGATGCATATACATATGCTGATACATATGCAAGGCTCCCATTTAGTCACTCAAACAGTAGTCATAGAAAAAGCATAGTACACATGTTCTGGGGATACCTTTCCCTCTCCATGCTTACCCTAACTCCCTGTATATGTGTCTAGATCCATGTATTGATGTGTCCCAAACGCTCTCTTTCTAGTAGTAGTACTACTAGTAGTAGTAAAGTAGTAGTAGTAGTAGTAGTAGTAGTAGTGCTTGAGAAGCAGTGTGGTTCTGTGGAAAGAGCATGGGCTTGAGAGTCAGAGTTCATGGGTTCTAGTAATAATAATGGCATTTGTTAAGCACTTACTATGTGCAAAGCATAGTGTTCTAAGCACTGGGAAAGATACAAGGTGATCAGGTTGTCCCTCGTGGGGATCACAGTCTTCATCCCATTTTACAGATGAGGTAACTGAGGCCCAAAGAAGTTAAGTGACTTGCCCAAAGTCTCACAGCTGACAATTGGCAGAGCCGGGATTTGAACCCATGAACTCTGACTCCCAAACCCAGGCTCTTTCCACTGAGCCATGCTGGTAATCCCGGCTATGCCACTTGTCAGCTGGTTTGACTTTGGGCAAGTTACTTAACTTCTCTGTGCCTCAGTTACCTCATCTGTAAAATGGGGATTAAGACTGTGAGCCCCACGTGGGACAACCTGATCACCTTGTATCCTCCCTGGTGCTTAGAACAGTGCTTTGCACATAGTAAGTGCTTAACAAATACCATTATTATTAGTAGTAGTAGAAGTGGTAATAGTAGCAACAGCAGCATTTAGAAGTGGTATTTAGTGAATACCCACTTGATTCAGTGCACTGAACTAACTGATTTGTAAAAACAGAATTCAAGATGTGAGACTTTCCCTCCATAGCGCTAATCAAAATAAGGAAATAACATAAAAGTATTTACAGGTGTTGTTAAAATAAATGATAAATTTTACAGTGAAATAGATGTATATAGAAGAGTACAGAGGATGGGTATAAATATGATCTATTGATATCTATTTTATGTCTATTACTGTCTAATATCTAATGTCTATTAATTTCCAAAATAGAGTTCCTCATATTCCTAGCTAAATTCTGGAAGGTGGGGTTTTAGGAGGACTTTGAATATGGGGAGAATTGTGTCAAAATTAGGTTTGGGAAGGGAGTAGTTCCAGGGGGAGAGCAGAGTGAAGGGAGAGAGACAGAAAAGTTGATAGAGAAGAACAACTCTGAGTTTCTGTTTAATAACTCTTCTGCTGGCTAAGCAGAAGGATGATTAGAGCTTTACCTTTGACAAGGAATACATTGGCCCAGTTGGTGTTAGTTACGGGGCTCCTGCTGTGAGTAGGATTACTTGTTATCCACATATCTTGGTCTATAGGAAGGAGGTTGAGGATTTTTCTTAACAATCTTTACGAAGGAGTCTGGATTTCATTCCTCTAAACCAAAGTATGAATTTGAGAAAGGAACACAAGTGCTAGTCAATTTATGAAAAGTTTCTGGCTCCAAAACTCCAAGGGAGTTATTATATTAGACTTTGGGAGACAAAGAGACAAATAGGGTAAAGATCACCGGAAAGCTAATAGGTTTAGTAGTGCTTTTCATTAGGATCCTAAGGCGAGGAGAGTTAAGATTACAAAGGAGCTAATGAGGATTAGTGTTTGTGGCTGGCATTCTGAGGTATTCACAGTCAAGGTCCAGAAAGCAATAGGCAAGTAACTGAATAATTTACTTGCCTAAAAACATTTTGGGATTATTTGTTATTATTATGTGGATGGCTAATATATTTCCCTTCAAAGCCCTACTGAGAGCTCACCTCCAGGAGGCCTTCCCAGACTGAGCCCCCTCCTTACTCTCCATCCCCTTCTCTTTTCTTGATGAATCAGAGGACCTATTCTACAAATATTATCAGAGGTCCTTGACCACAAACTAATGTGCTTTCACATATAGACAGTTTCCCAGACTTGATCATTCAGTTAATATTCCCAGGAGAACAAAAATAAATACATACAGCAATACTCCATAGGCACTCAATTAATATATTACTATTTTTTATGGTATTTGTTGAGAACTTACTATGCTGAGAAGCCAGCGTGGCTTAGTGAAAGAGCACGGGCTTGGGAATCAGGGATCATGGGTTCTAATCCCAGCTCTGCCACTTGTCTGCTGTGTGACCTTGGGCAAGCCGCTTTACTTCTGAGTCTCAGTCACCTCAACTGTAAAATGGGGATTAAGACTATGAGCCCCACTTGAGACAACCTAATTACCTCGTATCTAACCCAATGCTTAGAGTGGTGCTTAGCACATAGTAAGCTCTTAACAAATGCTATTAGTATAATTTATTATTATGATGATGATGATTATTTGCTAGGCATTGTTCTAAGCTCTGGGGTAAATACAAGGTAATCAGGCTGGACACCGGGTTCACATTCTAGAAAATCCCATTTTGCAGATGAGGTAATAAAATAATTGTAATAATAGTATCAGAGTTGTAATGTTCTTGCTTTAGTTAAATTTAGTTAAATTTAGGTAAATTTTCATTTCCTACTTTTTAGAGGAAAGCGACTTGATATAAATTAACCTGCAACCTCTATGGGTTTATTTTGCATCCTTGTCCAGTGGATGGTCACTTTTGGTTCCACAGCTGAAGGTGACTAACAGGCAGGTGCCTGCACTTTCCCTCAATGTTTTACTTCTTCCAGATTTGGTGGAACAAAGAATGCAGACTGGGAAAAGGGGACAAGGGGGCCAGAACAACCCTCTGAAGCTTCCATAAAGCAAATATTCCAACCCACAATTTTCACCATCATCCTTCCCCGTTAAGCAAGCCGACAGCTGCGCTGGGGAAAAGAACTAATTGAATCCATGGGAAATATTAACATTTTTTATCTTCTTATTCCTTTAGACTGTAAGCTTGTTATTGGCAGGGAATATATCTGCCAATTCTGTTGTATTGTACTCTCTTAAATGCTTAGTACATGCTTTGTACATAGCTAGTTCTCAATACATACAATTGATTCCTAAATGCAGGCATCCTAGATCTAAGCTTCTGCTCTCTGCAGCTCTGGCTTCCAGAGCAGGAGCCATGTCAGTGAGGTAGGATCTGAGCGCAGCTGAAAGTGACTGGGAAGATTTTACACAATCATGCACACTTACTCTATTGTACTCTTCCATGTGTTTAGTATGGTGGTTGGCATGCTTTAAGTACTCAATAGGTACAACTAAGTAATTGATTGAAGTCAGGGCTAAACAGGTTGATTGGACCTGTCCCACTCATTCACAATGTCCCCTGATCCCTAGATTCCAAATTACCCTCCTGCTTTCAAGCCAGAAGTCTATGGTGCATAGTATGGGAAGCCAATGATGGAGTTGAAGGCCATTTACTGGACTAGATTGGGCACGCAAGAGGATATTGGTAGGGGGATCAAATTCCAGATCCTTTAAGAAGGGAAACATTAATTTAGAAGCTCCAGTATAGGAATGGAGTGATTGTGCCTTATCTAGCTCAACTTCCTTTTTTTTGATAGCATTTATTAAGCACTTACTATGTGCAATGCACTGTTCTAAGCGCTAGGGAGGTTACAAGGTGATCAGATTGTCCTACGGGGGGCTCCCAGGCTTCATCCCCATTTGACAGATGAGGTCACTGAGGCCCAGAGAAGTGAAATGACTTGCCCAAAGTCACACAGCTGACAAGTGGCAGAGCTGGGATTTGAACCCATGACCTCTGACTCCAAAGCCCGGGCTCTTTCCACTGAGCCAGGCTGCTTCTCCATTCACCCCAGCCATTTCACAACACCCAGCTCAGATGGTGATGAAGGGAATAGACTGGCTTCTGGAGCTATTGGGTTTGGGGAGGTCCAGTCTAGGTCCCAGTCCAGTGACATCACAGCAAGTTTGGGATTGTTTATTATCATTATCATTATATATAAAACAACAATAAAATAATGATAATAATTCAAAATGCTGTCCTAAGCACTGGTGTAGATAATCAGGTTATATTTACTCAATGTCCCATATGGGGCACATAATCTAAGTAAGGAGTAGAACATGTACTAACATCCATTTTACAGATGCTCCTCAGCACTAGTGTATTTATCCACCCCCGACACTGCCACCCCACTCTCCCCGGGTATTCCATGCTGTTGGTGGTTTGTATAAAGATAACATAGCTCGTTCTTTCTTAAGTGCTGCAGGAACAGACAAAATGATGGCTTTTCTTTCATTTGTAACTGTGTTATTTGGTACTAATGGCAGGGAGAACTGCTGAACATATGCAAATTCAATACTTAGAATGAAAAAGCAGAAAAAAATAAATGTGCACAAACTATATTATTATTATTATTCCAACTGTCTGGTAATACACATTAAAAATGAAATGTGTTACAATTTGGTATTTTAAAATAAATCTTTTTAAGACCACCCTACTTTGTGATGCTGCTTATTACAAAGTAATATGAAATGGTTGACAATCTATTTGAAACTGTTCAAATTAATTGAATCGATATAGATTTTCTGACTGGTAAAGATATAAATACTTTATATTTCCAGGATGCACTCAGTGAATGTTTGTTATTGATGAAGTGTTTCAGTTGCTTTCGTCCAAATCTCACCAGGTATTTCACTGTTCAGATTGTATGCATGCATACATATTTTCTGGTTTTGCTGTTGGAAAACCATTTTCAGCAATGAATGAGTTCTACATTTCCAAAAATATTGCTTGGATGCCCTTCAGTTCCCTAAAGAGGTATGACATATATCACGCAGGTGTCAGGTATTTCAGCCTTATTTCATTTCTTAGGCAGTTGCCATGACAGTCAGTAATGTGGTAAATTACCCGGTCTCTGAGTAGACCCAGTGTGCTGGTATTCAAAAGGTTAATGAGCATCTCTGACATATCACTTGCAAAGATTTTAACAGTAAACTAGTTTGTGAGAAGAAGGTATTCATCTACATGTTCCTCAGAACCTACTCTGGCAAGGATATCGGATCTAATGAAATTATTTAATTGATTTGCTCTTGGAAGTAAACATATGAAAATGAAGTGAGATTCTACCACTATTTTCACAAGGATCTCCAGCCCTGATCTCTCTCCCTTTCAGTAATTTTGCATGTCCTCTTGCCTACAAGACATCTATACTTGGATGTCCTGCCATCACCTCAAACATATGTCAAAAACAAAACTCCTTATCTTCCCACCCAAATCCTGTCCTTCTCCTGACTCCCCATCACTATAAATAGCACCACCATCTTCTCTGTCTCAGAAGCTGGTAACCTTGGCATTATCTTTGACTCATCTCTTTCATTCTAATGCCAATCTACTCACTATACATCAATCTTTTTTATCTTGCCCATGTCCCGCCTTTCATTCATTCATTCAATTGTATTTATTGAGTGCTTACTGTGTGCAGAGCACTGTACTAAGCGCTTGGAAAGTACAAGTTGGCAACATATAGAGACAGTCCCTACCCAACAGCGGGCTCACATGCCCTCCCTCTTCATTTCTGTTAGACAGTTACTCTGTCCCATCTTCAAAGCCTTATTGAAGGCACATCTCTTCCAAGAGACCTTCCCTAACTAAGCCCTCTTTTCTTTTTCTTTCACTCTCTTCTGCATCATCATGACTTGCCACCTTTATACATCCCTACTCCCAGCCCCACAGCACTTACCAATCAATAAATTGTATTTATTAAGAGCTTACTGTAACCCAGAGCATGGTACTAAGTGTTTGGGAGAGTACAATACAACAGAATTAGGAGACACATTTCCCTGCTTAAAGTTAACATATCCATATCCATTAAAGTTTACATATCCATAATTTACTTATCGATATATCCATATTAATTTTATATCAATTTTTGTTTACCCCTTTATACTATAAACTTATAGTGGTCAGGGAATGTGTTCACTATATTGTTACATTGTACTCTCCGCAGTGCTTAGTACAGTACTTGCACACAGTAAGCACTCAATAAATATAATTGATTGATAGATATATTTCCATCTATCTATAAATCTTGTCACTTTATATAAAATTTTAGGGAAAGAGCATAGAGAGCATGAGGCTGGGATTCAAGAGACCTTGGTCTTAACTCAAGTTCTACCTCTGGCCTTTTGTGTGATTTTTGGTAAACCCCTTCCTTCATTAGTTTTTTCATCTATAAAATGGAGATAATGATACTGCCTTTATTCACCTCACCAGGACAATGAAAGTTAAAGTCCTTCAGAAAAATGAAAACATTGTTAAACAAAAGTGTTTGATAAATTCACATGAAAAAGCTTATTTATTCATAACATGATCTCCTATTCCTAAAAATAATAAGAATAGCATTTTGAAATTAGAGAGAATAAAGGCAGGAACTTAATTTCCACCCTAAAGAAGGGCATTACAAATTTTAACATCTGGTGGTGCTCAATTGCTGAAGCTTTATTTCGTTGGCTTCCACAAAAATACTACTATATTCAAGAAAGTAGCTTAAAGGTTATTCAGTTTAATACCTTTTTAAACAAAGTAATCTGTTGAAGTGATAATGGGTTTTAAAGTAAGTACACTCATTAAATGGGTTTTTACACTATTGTGGTTTCCCTGCTGGCCACAAGATTCTCTAAACCTGACACTGCTAATTAAAATTAAAATATGTGGGGAAGGGTTGATTAACTTCATGTTATATTTAAAACAGACATAGTGGTAATTGGACAACTCCACCACCATATACAGTGGTTGCTATCTGAAGCAGCCGAAAACTCCATTTGCCCTTTCTTGCCTTGGAAATGAGCAGCCCAAAATTTCCACAGAAAATGATCAACCAACAAAAACCAGCACATTAGGTTAAAATGATGAACTGCTTATTCCCTTGATGGATGACAGGTATTAGAGCTGATTAAAAAACCTTACAATTATGAGATGTAGTAGGGGCCATGTTTCATTTATAGGTGCACCCCAATGAGACATTGACTCTTTAAGTGGCTAGAGGCATAGTCTCAATACTTTTTTCATGTCAAATCACCTGCCTTTTTGCTCTTGTGCCAGGAGGGTTTAGCGTCTTGTCACTAAAGCAACTCAGCCTGCACATTTATAGGTGTCACTCATGCTACCATCTGGTCCGTGGGATAACAGCCACTATTATCACCCAACTTCCACCAGAGACTCTAACAATTTCTCTGGATTAAAGTTTTTATCTGCACTGAAGAATGCCTAACCATACTGTACCTTACTGTAACTCATCCTGACCTTAACTCTCTCATATAATACTATTAACATAATCTGTTACTGATTTTATCTTAATTCATTGTCTGTTGGTGTAAATGAGTTCTCATTTAAACAAATAAAACAGTTAATACCAGTTTCTATGTTCATTGTTAATTAAAAAAAAAGAAAAACACACTTCCGAAAGTCACAATTCTTCAGATTTATGCCAGTAACTCCATATACTGAACCTTCAAGAGGTAAGAGTAAAACTGTCACTAATCCTAAATTAGATTTCAGGACTAGCATCGTTAATCAGATAGTTTCACAAATGGGATTAACTCTAAGTGCACATTAAAACCTAATAGAATGTTCCTTTTGGAAACAAAGTCTGTTATAATGGAGCACATTAGTATAAAGGTAGTTATTTCAAACAAAACTGAGTTCAAGAAACATTTATGAGACAAGGTATTTTTTAAGCCATAGTGATGTATTGACTATGCTGTCCAGACAAACAGAATAATAGGATATTGTCTTCATTCACTCACTGAGCAGCGTGGCTCAGTGGAAAGAGCCCGGGCTTTGGAGTCAGAATTCATGGGTTCGAATCCCGGCTCTGCCAATTGTCAGCTGTGTAACTTTGGGCAAGTCACTTCACTTCTCTGGGCCTCAGTTACCTCAACTGTAAAATGGGGATTAAGATTGTGAGCCCCCGGAGGGACAACCTCATCACCTTGAAACCTCCCCAGCGCTTAGAACAGTGCTTTGCACATAGTAAGCGCTTAATAAATGTCATCATTATTATTATTATTCACTCATTCATTCAATCGTATTTATTGAGCGCTTACTGCATACTTAGACGTATACAAAGCTATATTATTTGAGGCCAAAGGTTGGACTCCTAGTCCTTTTATAACACCTTCTACAATGTTTAACACCAAAGATTGACTTCAAAAAAGATTGATTTTGACCAACTGTATAAATAGCCCTGAATATATGCTCTTATGGATGCTATTACCTATATGGTTTCTAAATTACAACCAGTAAAGTTTGCAATAAAGACATTTCAGTGGCCCTAAATCAAACAGCATCTGGTTCTATGCTGAAGCAGGTTGAATGTAAAATGTAGCATGATAGAGTGCAAAATAATATCCTGCCTTTATAAGTTCCATCTTTAATTTGGATGTGAGAGGACATAAGTTAAGTGATTCCTTTATTTTTGTGATGCCCATTCATTTTTAGAGGACTAGAGGTGAAATAATACAAATTGCTGGGCTGAATTTATCCAGAACAGATAAATCCATTTATGAAAAGTATTTCATAAAGAAAAACATAACGATCCTATCAGTTTAAAAAACCTCATAAAAATTAAGTGGTGTGACAACCATTTTATTCTACAATCCATTAATAGCATCTATTGAGATCTCCTGATATAGTGCAATCCAACAGGGTTGCCGGACACATTCACTGCCCCTAAAGAGCTTACAGTCTAGACAGAGAAAAAGATATTAACTAACAAAATATATAGTAATAAGCAGCATGGCCTAGTAGAAAGATAATAGTTTTGGGGGGTCAGAGGATCTGGGTTCCAATCCCAGGTCTGCCACATACCTGCTGTGTGTCCTTGAACAAGTCATTTAACTTCTCTGTGCTTCAGGTTCCTCATCTATAAAATCAGAATTCAATATCCATATTCCCTCCTACTTAGACTGTGAGGCTAATGTGGGAGTTTATCCATACTCCCTCCTACTTAGACTGTGAGACTAATGTGGGAGTTGATTATTTTTTATCTATCCCAGTGCTTTGTACAGTGCTTGTCATGTTGTATGCACTAAACAAATACAGCAATTATTATTATAAATACATACATCTACATTTTAACTTTACCTATAAAAGAGCACATAGTAATCACTACCAAATAGTGTTTTGAGTATTGCTGCCCTACTGCTTGGAGGAGCAGCGTGGCTTAGTGGCAAGAGCCCGGGCTTGGGAGTAAGAGGTCACAGGTTCTAATCCCAAAATTTTGCCACTTGTCTGCTGTGTGACCTTAGGTAAGTCACTTAACTTCCCTGTGCCTCAGTTACCTCATCTCTAAAATGGAGCTTGAGACTGTGAGCACCACTTGGGACAATCTGATTACCTTGTATTTACCCCAGTGATTAGAACAGTGCTTGGCACATAGTAAGCGCATAACAAATACCATAATTATTATTATCATTATTATTATTTGCTTCAACCTGCACCCAACAGCGTTCTTTCTTTTCTTACTGGGGGCCAGTAATTGCTGCCGAGAATGCTCTAGGATGATTCCTTACATACAAAATCTTTTAGGATGGATTGATGGATTATCCAACTCCATTCTCCCTTTTATGTTAGCAATGTTATCATCAGTGGTATTTATTGAGCACTTACTGTTTGCAGGTTAAGTACTGTGTACTAAGCACTTGGGAGAGTGCAATTCAACAGAGTTGTTAGATATGTTCCCTGTCCACGTGAGTTTACAGTCTATACTGAATTATGCACCAAAGCAATCGTAATGTGCACGCTGATGTCATTTTTTTTCTCATGTTATTTTTTTTTTAATTAGAGATGACTTCAATTAGTGTAGTATGTTTGAGGATATGTATCTCCCTTGAGTGACTTTTGTTTCCTATTTCCAGCTTGTCAGCCCTACTTAACTAAGCCCATTTCTGACCCATTTTCAATGACAATGAAGGAAGCATATATTTTATCTGGCAACACAGCTAGTATCCAGTATTATAGCATTTTAGGAGTGTGTGCAGGGAAGAATAATCCTACTCCACCATTTCTGTGGAACATGTTGTCTGCCACAGAACTACGTGATAATGTCAATGCAATACTCTCATTGCAGCAGGAATGTTGCTTGTAGCGATTAGTCTTCTCTCTTCAATTAGTGACAGTCAGTTAAGCGGAGTCCCAGACTGCTATAGCTGCTGGCAGCTTCTTTCAGCCTATCCAACTTATCCTATTTGGAAAGGAAGGTTGGGCTTTCTCGGCAACCTACGTTTTTCAATTAAATCCACTAAATACTGCATTCATTGGACACTACCATCAAAGAGAAATAACCAGTAGATTGCAGTGACATGAAACTTACTAATGTTGTAATGGAATTTCTATTTCTTGTTAGAGTGTGGAAGAATCCTTTAGGACTCAGACTGAGCGCCCTCCTTCCTCTCCCCTTTCTCCCCCTCCCCATCCCCCCACCTTACCTCCTTCCCCTCCCCACAGCACCTGTATATATGTATATGTTTGTACATATTTATTACTCTATTTATTTATTTTACTTGTACATATTTATTCTAATTATTTTATTTGGTTTATATGTTTTATTTTGTTGTCTGTCTCCCCGTTCTAGAGTGTGAGCCCTCTGTTGGGTAGGGACCGTCTCTATATGTTGCAAACTTGTTCTTCCCAAGTGCTTAGTACAGTGCTCTGTATACAGTAAGCGCTCAATAAATACAATGGAATGAATGAATGAATGACTTTCCACTGGACAAACGTTTCCAAGGACACTGGGGTTTGTTGAGTTATAGTGGTTAGAAAAAATAATTACTCATATTAATGTGGCCAATTTTCTGGTTAATCATGGACTTAAGAAGTGTTGTAAGAGAGTGAATATTGTTTCAAAATTGAAAAAACTAAATAAAAGAATGCTTTGTGGTTGAAAAATAGCTTTCTCAGAACAGATTTTCTAAATTATGAATTTCCTAGGACAGACACGCATGTTATGCATATGAAAAAAGTAGATACAAAAAGTCATTATTGCCAATAATACATCTTCAAGTCTGTTTTCAACAGTCCTGGCACTATTAATGTTCAGGTAACTCTTCAGGGCACAAGGAATGCTATTTTCCTGAGCCCTGTTAATACCGGGGACATAGTCATGTCTGTCTAAATAATTTTCTTTGGATTGGGGGGGTCAAAGATAGAGGCACCCTGCCTGCCTTCATTCTAAGGGAATATCAATCACTCTACTAGAACTAGCTCTTTTCCTATCAATCCATTTTCTTCTTCCATCTCATCTTGTTCTTGAGAACATGTATTTATCTTTGGAGGAGTGTCTATGCCAGTCAGTCATTCAGTCAGTCAGTTGTATTTGTTGAGCACTTACTGTGTGCAGAGAAATAACAATAAACAGACACATTCCCTGCAAGAGATACTTTTTAGGAGAAGAGATATATTTTATAAATTTGAAGTGCACTGTCTAGTTCAGTTTGGCAATATCTCTCAAGTCTGGGCTGTCAGGCTAACTAGGTCTGAAGCAGAGGATTTACTTATTTTGGCAATCTTCTTCCCTTTCCCACTTTTATACAATACGTAGCCATTTTACTTGGGCTAAAGTGGCCCCATCCTTAAGCATTTTCATCAGAATCATTTAGGGGTTATATACAAGATCAAATGTCAAGCAAGATCACAAACAATGAAGTTCTGTAATGTAGTCAGTTTCCTAGCATTAGAGCTATGCTACACTTAAAGTAGAGAAAATACACAGGAAGAATGAGTGACAGCAGGAAACCAAACAACTGATGCATGGGGAGCTAAAATTTGGAAACTGGGAGTAAGAAAGACAGAGGAAATATTTTCAGGATATACTAAAACAAAGCCTCAGCCAATGCTGATCACAGCTAAAAATTTGGAATCAATGGCAGAAGATAGGTCAGCATGGCATTTAAGAATGGAGTAGCTCCTTTGAGTAAAGCCTTGGTAAGGTGCAAGATAAAAGGAGGAAAAAGAGAAAACAGCATCAGGCACTGCACTCCTTAAATGTAACTCAACTTTACCATCAGTGGTGTCCTTCTCCAATAACAAGGGCAACCGCATCAAATGTACACAGTAGTGTTGGACGATAAGCATAAACTCAGTTTTTGGGTTTAACCTGTGCTCAAGAGAGTGGAAAGGCCACCCAGAGCCTAATTTGGCCCTGTCACCTAGGATTATTGTTCAGGAAGACTTTGGAAAATTCAAATCCATCTACACTGGACAGAAGCTTAAAGCCTCAGGATATATAGATACCATTAATTTAACAATTCATAACCTTCACAATATCAAACATATCAATTAAGTGCTAATCCATTTTTTTCTCCCCTGAAACAGTTACTCCTGAGGACAGAAAGTGACAAGTAAAGCAGAGGTTAACGGAAAAAATAATTATAATTTGTTAAATAAATTGAAAGTGTACATGGTCTTTATTCCATTTCCTCCTAGAATTAAGTGAAAACAAAATTCAGGGAATGCTTTCCTTTGTGTCAATTTTTTTTGTCATTTGATCAAGACTCTATCCCTAATTTGAAACACCAAGTTCTATTTCTCCATAATTTCCTTACTCTTTCAAATACAGAAGCAGAGAATAAGGAAGTTCTGTAGAAATTTTGAATAGGAAAAGGTCAAGCATCAGAACACATGGACTGAATAATGAAAGTTAGTCAGCACATTGTGAAGGGTCTGTGATCGGAGACATTCTGCATGACAGATGGTCCGGCAAGCTGAAAGCTGTCCACTATTGGACACACTAAAAGAATCCCACTGCACTGGAGTGATATCAGCATTAACCCATCACCCTGATGAACCACCTATAGCCATCTGACCTATTTCTACTACAGTGAAAACGGTGTCTATTCCCCAGGAGGTAGTGATTTTCCATGACTACCAGCTGAGGATTTTATGATCCACAATTTGCTTAATTCACAGACTGTGTCATAGTAAATGGAACTATCTATAGAGCTTTTTAAAAAATTGTCTTGGTTTCTCCCTCCTCTTCAGTTCTCTTTTGATCTCTTGGCATTTCAATCATTATATAAGCCACTGAGATTCACAAGACAAAATCCTTAGATAAATCCTTGGCATAAATCTTCTTCAACACTAAAAAAGAGCAAAATACCTTTCATTTTAAGCAAATTGCAATCCTAGATGTAAACATGCCATTTTTAAAAATTTGAGATAGTGGGGTAGACTTCAAGGGGCACGATCCTGAGGATAGGGGAAGCATTAGGTAGGGAAGAAAGATAAGACAGACCTAGAGAGAGCAAAGAAGAAAACAAGGAAAAGAGACAAAGTGATCTAACAAAAATCCAGAGACAGGGATATAAACCCAGTGACAAAAATACAAGGACACAAAGAGACACAAATAGAGTAATGTGTTCTTCTTTCTGGGTTATTGGAAATCAAGGGGAACCAGAGCTGGATATTATAGTCTAGAGAGGAAAACAGTCATTATCTGGATGATGGTGAGATTGGTCAGCTCATTAGGCAATGGTGTAGCTTGCACCACCATTGATAATTTGAGACCATAAATGGATCTGCCTAAACCTAGGAGTGGAGTAACAGCTAAACTAATGGAGCTAGGTGTGACTTTTCATGCCCTTAGTCAACCAAAAAGCAGCATGTCCCAGTGCACAGAACTGGGAATCAGAGAACCTGGTGGCTCTGCCACTTGTCTGTTTGTAACATTGGGCAAGTGTCTCAACTGCTCTGTGACAAAGTGGGAATACTTCAATACTTTTTTTACCTTTTCCTCAGTTCCTCCATCTGTAAAATAGAGATTAAATGTCCGTCCTCCCTCCTACTTAGAAGTTGAGCTCCATGTGGGTCAGGGATTGTATCAGACCTGATTAACTTGTATCTACCTTAGCACTTAGAACACTGCTTGACACATACTAAGCACTTTAATACTACTACTACTACTACTACTACTACTAGTAGTAGTAGTAGTAGTAGTAGTAGTAATAATATTTTGTTGAGAGCTTACTCTGTGCAGAACTCTGCACTAAGTGCTTGGGGAAGTATCACAGAGTGAGTAAATTACAATCCAATGGTGCAGCTAGGCATCCAAATAAATCACAGGAAGAGGAAATCTTTGGATATGTACATAAGTGTTGTCAGAGGTGAATACCCAAGTCCTTGTGGAAGTAGCAGTAAGGAGTAAATGGGATGCAGGCATGAGAAATTAATCAAGGAGGGATTATATAATCAGGAGCCCCTAGATAACAATATTCCAGAACCAGTAATTGTTACAAAAATAAACTACCTCAACCTAGAGTTCCACATGACAAGAGAAGACATCATTCTACTGTAGGGGACAGTGGACCACAAGAGACCTTCCATATTCTTGGAATCTGGATTTAATTCACCTTTTCTGGCAGTTACATTGATTTTTGATAATTAAGTCCTTAAACGAAAAACTTTAATTATTGGAGCAATAACCACATTATGCAACATGTAATTTGAAATATCCCAAAGCTGACTTTTAAAAATGACCACTGATGTTACTCTATAACAACTTCAGCATTTCCTGTTATTTAGGTACATTTCCTCTGATGGCAGGAATATTGTAACAAGAATATTCTCTAAATAGGCAATCCAGATCATTGGACACTCACTTGCTGAAAAGGGAGCACCCTGGGATCTCACAAGGCCTAGGTAACGCAAGGCCTGCTCATCCCATAAGGGGAAACGATCTTGGAAAGTTGCCCTAAATCCTTCACTTCACCCCATAGAGCTGCTTTTCATTTTTTTTAATGGTATTTGTTAAGCATTATATGACCAGCACTGTTTTGAATGCTGGGAGAAAATCGAGTTAATTAGGTTGGACACGGTCCCTGTCCCACATGGGACTCAGAGTTTAAATCTCCATTTTACAGATGAGGTAACTGAGGTATGGACAAGTTAAGTGAGTTGCATAAGGCCACACAGCAAACAGGTGGCAGAGCCAGGATTAGAACTTAGGTCCTTCAGAAACCCAGGCCAATGCTCTATTCACTAGGCAACAGTGCTTCTCTTTATTGAGTCTTTACTGTGAGCAATACAAAGTCAATCAATCAATCAATCGTATTTATTGAGCGCTTACTATGTGCAGAGCACTGTACTAAGCGCTTGGGAAGTACAAATTGGCAACATATAGAGACAGTCCCTACCCAACAGTGGGCTCACAGTCTAAAAGTACAAAGTGCTTGGGAAATGACAGTAAAGCAGAATTGGAAAATACGTTCCCTGTCTACAGTGAATTTACAATCTAGGCAGGGAAGACAGGCATTAATAAAAATAAATAAATTATGGATATGTAAAAAAGTGCTATATTCTTGATAGAGGGGTGAATACCAAGTTCCTAAAGCATACAAATCCAAGTGATGTTAAGATTACGTTTATTGAGGGCACAAGTATTTTTTAGAGAACACCTCTTCCACAGTCTGTCCACGAAACCCATTAAGACACTTTTCTGGCCCCTTGTTATTCATGGTGGGCATTGCCCAGATACCAATTGTTGAAAGAGGACAGTTCTACAAGAAAAGAAAATGCATTTAAATACTTTTTTACTATGGAAGTAGTATGCCCTACTACATTCCGGGCCTGGAATGCCCTCCCTCTGCCCATCTAGCTCTCTTCCTCCCTTCAAGGCCCTATTGAGAGCTCACCTCCTCCAGGAGGCCTTCCCAGACTGAGCCCCTTCCTTCCTCTCCCCCTCGTCCTCCTCTCCATCCCCCCCTTCTTACCTCCTTCCCTTCCCCACAGCACCTGTATATATGTATATATGTTTGTACATCTTTATTACTCTATTTATTTATTTATTTTACTTGTACATATCTATTCTAGTTATTTTATTTTGTTAGTATGTTTGGTTTTGTTCTCTGTCTTCCCCTTTTAGACTGTGAGCCCACTGTTGGGTAGGGACTGTCTCTATATGCTGCCAATTTGTACTTCCCAAGCGCTTAGTACAGTGCTCTGCACATAGTAAGCGCTCAATAAATACGATTGATGATGATGATGATGATGATGATGCCCTAGTGGAAAGAGAATTGGCCCAGAAGTCGGGAGATCCATGTTCTAGTCTGAGCTCTGCCAATGACCTAGACCTAGACCTGGACCTAGAGTGCTAGTTGACCTAGGACAAGTCACCAAGCCTCTCTGGCCCTTAGTTTCCTCATCTCGGTGCTTCAGTTTCTTCATTCATTCTTTCACCCCCTTAGACCTTAAGTGCTGTATGGAATTGGGACTGTGTCTGATCTGGTTGCACTGTAACTACTCCTGTGTTTGGCAAATAACACACTCTTAAATTCCAAAGTTACTATTATTAATAATATGCTAATAATGATAATGGTGATGATCATTCATGATCTTTCTTCCAGTGCACTGAATCCAGAAGAACACGCTGTGGTATGATGTGAAAAATGACATGATGTGAGATGGACGGCAGAGAGAATAGATTAAGTCTGAAGACACAACAGAATATTCATTCTGCCTTAACAGCAGATACTACTGCATCCTGTAAAGTCATCATTGGGTATTAGTCCTTCCAAAAATCACCTTCTAAAACCTTGCCTCATTCTCTATTCTTTTGTAAGCAACCCTGTGCTCACATTCATAGGGACATAGCAGTGTGGCTCATTGGAAAGAGCATGGGCTCGGAAGTCAGAGGCCATGGGTTCTAATCCTGGCTCCACCACTTATCATATGTGTGACTTTGGGCAAGTCACTTAACTTCTCTGTGCCTCATTTACCTTATCATAAAATGGGGATTAAGATTGTGAGCCCCAAGTGGAACAGCCCGATCACCTTGTATCCCCCCAGTGCTTAGAACAGTGCTTTGCACATAGTAAGCACTTAACAAATACCATCATTATTTTTATTATTCATGTTCTTTCTTTAAATATGTTAGACATTAGCCTTCCCCCTATACACACTTACTTCCAATCTGCCCTAAAAACTGATATTCCCTAAAAAGGTTCTCCCAAATTCCCAACACCCTAAATTGTGTTTAACCAACAGCCATTTTCAGTATGGATTTATCCTATGCATTCATCTTCTATGCATGGGTAGATTCAATTCTATAGCCCATTTTTTATTCAGTTATCTCATCCTAACATATTTGGTTTATTTGTGTTCTTTACAGGGAGTGAGAGCAGAGAGTTCCAGAGGCCTGCAAATCAGAGGACCTGGGTTCTAATCCCAGCTCCTCTACTTATCTGCTAAGTGACCTTGGGCAACTTACTTAACTTCGCTGTGCCTCAGTTACCTCATCTGTAAAATGGGATTTAACACTGTGAGTATCTGTGGGACATGGACCATATCCAACCAGATTATTTTGTATCTACCCCAGTGCTTAGTACAGTGCCTGGCACATAGTAAGCACCTAACAAGTACCATAAATCTATAATCATTATTATCATTAGTATTATTAATATTATTGTAATTCTTAAGCACTGTTATAAGCCCGGGTGATAGATTCAAATCAATCAGGTCAGACACAGTTTATGGTCCACAAGGCACTCACAGTCTAAATTGGAGGGAGAATGGATATTGAATCCCCATTTTACAGATGAGAAAACTGAGGCACAGAGAAGTTAAGTGTCTTGCCCAAGGTCACAAAGCAGGCCAGTGGCAGAGCCAAGATGAAAACTCACACCTCTGATTTCCAATCAATCACTCAATCAAGAGCTTTTATTAAGCACTTACTGTGTGCACAGCACTTTACTAAATGCTTAGGAGAGTGCACTACAACAGAGGTGGTAGACAAATGATAATACTCACGTTATTTCATTCATTCCTTCATTCAATCATTTATTCAATGCTTACTGTGTGCGGAGCAGTGTATTGATTGCTTGGCAGAGTACACTACAACAATAACTGGACACATTCCCTTCCCACAATGAGCTGACTGTCTGGGGTGGGGGGAGACAGACATTAATATAAATATATAAATTACAGATATGTTCATAAGTGCTGTGGGACTGGGAGGGAGGATGAGCGAAGGGAGCAAGTCAGGGTGACTCAGAAAAGAGTGGGATAAGAGGAAAGGAGGGCTTAGTCAGGGAAGGCCTCTTGGAGAAGATGTGCCTTCCATAAGGTTTAGAAGGAGGGAAGAGTAATTGTCTGTCAGATTTGAGGAGGGAGGGACAAGGACAGAGGCAGGACAAGGGTGAGGGGTAGGCAGTGAGATAGACGATGAGACCGAGGCACAGTGAGACGCCTAGCATTAGAGGAGTGACGTTTGCGGGCTGGGTTGTAATAGGAGAGTAGCAAGGTGAGGTGGGAGGGGGCAAGGTGATTGAGTGCTTTAAAGTCAATAGAAAGGAGTTTTTGTTCGATGTGAAGGTAGATGGACAACCACTGGAGTTCCTAAAGGAGTGGGGAAACATGTCCTGAGTGTTTTTGAAGAAAAATGATCTGGACAAGAGAGTGAAGTATAGAATGGAGCGGGGAAGGACAGGAGGCTGGAAGGCTGATGCAAGGAGGCTGATGCAGAAATCCAGGTGGGATAGGATGAGTGATTGTATTAACGTGGTAGCAGTTGGGATGAAGATGAAAGGGAGGATTTTAGTGATGTTGTGAAGGTGGGACCGACAGGATTTAGTGATGGATTGAATATATGGGTTGAATGAAAGAGAGGAGTCAAGGATAACACCAAGGTTATAGGTTTGTGAGCCTGTAAGGATGGTGGTGCCATCTACAGTTTGTTTTGGACATGTTAAGCTTGAGTTGATGGAAGGAAATACAAGGAGAGATGTCTTGAAGGCAGAAGGAAATGCAAGACTGGAGAGAGGGAGTGAGATCAGGGTTGGAGATGTAGATTTTTTTTTTCATTCATTCAATCGAATTTGTTGAGCACTTACTATGGGCAGTTCACTGTACTAAGCACTTGGAAGAGTACAAAATAACACCCACATATCATCTACATAGAGGTGGTATGAACTCCTTGTCTTCCCTCCCAAACCTTGCCCTCTCCTTGACTTTCCCATCTCTGTTGACGGCACTACCATCCTTCCCGTCTCACAAGCCCGAAACCTTGGTGTCATCCTCGACTCCGCTCTCTCATTCACCCCTCACATCCAAGCCGTCACCAAAACCTGCCGGTCTCAGCTCCGCAACATTGCCAAGATCCGCCCTTTCCTCTCCATCCATACTGCTACCCTGGTCATTCAAGCTCTCATCCTCTCCTGTCTGGACTACTGCATCAGCCTTCTCTCTGATCTCCCATCCTCGTGTCGCTCTCCACTTCAATCCATACTTCATGCTGCTGCCCAGATTATCTTTGTCCAGAACCGCTCTGGGCATATTACTCCCCTCCTCAAAAATCTCCAGTGGCTACCAATCAATCTGTGCATCAGGCAGAAACTCCTCACCCTGGGCTTCAAGGCTCTCCATCACCTCGCCCCCTCCTACCTCACCTCCCTTCTCTCCTTCTCCAGCCCAGCCCACACCCTCCGCTCCTCCGCCGCCAATCTCCTCACTGTACCTCGTTCTCACCTGTTCCACCATCGACCCCCGGCCCACGTCATCCCCCGGGCCTGGAATGCCCTCCCTCTGCCCATCCACCAAGCTAGCTCTCTTCCTCCCTTCAAGGCCCTGCTGAGAGCTCACCTCCTCCAGGAGGTCTTCCCAGACTGAGCCCCTTCCTTCCTCTCCCCCTCGTCCCCCTCTCCATCCCCCCATCCTACTTCCTTCCCTTCTCCACAGCACCTGTATATATGTATATACATTTGTACATATTTATTACTCTATTTATTTATTTATTTATTTTACTTGTACATATCTATCCTATTTATTTTATTTTGTTAGTATGTTTGGTTTTGTTCTCTGTCTCCCCCTTTTAGACTGTGAGCCCACTGTTGGGTAGGGACTGTCTCTATATGTTGCCAATTTGTACTTCCCAAGCGCTTAGTACAGTGCTCTGCACATAGTAAGCGCTCAATAAATATGATTGATGATGATGATGATGGTAGTTGAAGCCTTGGGAGCGAATGAGTTCTCCAAGGGAGTTGGTGTAGATGAGGAATAGAAGGAGACCCAGAACTGAACCCTGAGGGACGTCCACAGTAGCTATAAACCAGGTACTGTTCTAAGTGCTGGGGTGGATACAAGCAAATCAATATGGACAGAGGCCGTGTCCCTTATGGGGCTCACAGTCTTAATCTCCATTTTACAGATGAGGTGAGGCACAGAGAAGTGACGTTAATTGCCCAAGGTCAAACGGCAGACAAATGGAGGGGCTGGGATTAGAACTCATGTCCTTTGACTCCCAAGCCCATGCTCTAGCCACTAGGCCACGCTGTTCCTCGGGATCCCTGCCCACAATGAGTTCACAGCTGGAGAGGGAGGTGTGTGCCCATGCTCTTTCCAGGAGACCGTGCTGCTTCTCAAATAAATTATTTGGAAATCATTTAAATGAACATCTATGCCACATTAAATAACAATCCTACAACTGCTTACTCTCCACTGGTTCCTTCCCCTCTGCCTTCAAATATGCCCACGTCTCCCCCATCCTAAAAAAACCCATCTCTTGACCTCACCTCACCTTCTAGTTATCGCCCTATCTCCCTCCTACCATTCCTTTCCAAAATCCTTGAAAGAGACACCTACACACACTGCCTTGAATTCCTCAATGCCAACTCTCTCTTTGACCCCCTCCAGTCTGGCTTCCATCCCCTACATTGCACCGAAACTGCCCTCTCAAAGGTCACCAATGACCTCCTGCTTACCAAATCCGACGGCTCATACTCTATCCTAATCCTCCTCGACCTCTCAGCTGCCTTCAACTCTGTGGACCACCCCCTTCTCCTCAACACGCTATCCAACCTTGGCTTCACAGACTCCGTCCTCTCCTGGTTCTCCTCTTATTTCTCCAGCCATTCATTCTCTGTCGCCTTTGCAGGCTCCTCCTCCCCCTCCCATCCTCTTACTGTAGGGGTTCCTCAAGGGTTAGTTCTTGGTACCCTTCTGTTCTCAATCTACATTCACTCCCTTGGTGACCTCATTGGCTCCGATGGCTTCACCTATCATCTCTACACTGATGACACCCAAATCTACTTCTCTGCTCCTGCTCTCTCTCCCTCCCTTCAGGCTCGTGTCTCCTCCTGCCTTCAGGACATCTCCATCTGGATGTCTGCCCACCATCTAAAACTCAATATGTCCAAGACTGAACTCCTTGTCTTCCCTCCAAAACCCTGACCTCTCCCTGACTTTCCCATCACGGTTGACAGCACTACCATCCTTCCCGTCTCACAAGCCTGCAACCTTGGTGTCATCCTCGACTCTGCTCTCTCATTCACCCCTCACATCCAATCCGTCACCAAAACCTGCCGGTCTCACCTCTGCAACATCGCCAAGATCCACCCATTCCTCTCCATCCAAACTGCTACCCTGCTGGTTCAATCTCTCATCCTATCCTGTCTGGATTACTGCATCAGCCTCCTCTCTGATCTCCCATCCTCCTGTCTCTCCCCACTTCAGTCTATACTTCACGCTGCTGCCCAGATCATCTTTGTGCAGAAACGCTCGGGCATGTTATTCCCCTCCTCAAAAATCTCCAGTGGCTACCAGTCAACCTACGCATCAGGCAAAAACTCCTCACTCTCGGCTTCAAGGCTCTCCATTACTTCGCCCCCTCCTACCTCACCTCCCTTCTTTCCTTCTACAGCCCAGACTGCACCCTCCGCTCCTCTGCCGCTAACCTCCTCATTGTACCTCATTCTCACCTGTCCCACCATCGACCCCCAGCCCACGTCCTCCCCCGGCTTGGAATGCCCTCCCTCCACACATCCGCCACGCTAGCTCTCTTCCTCCCTTCAAAACCCTACTGAGAGCTCACCTCCTCCAGGAGCCCTTCCCAGACTGAGCCCCCTCCTTCCTCTCCCCTTCCCCATCCCCCCATCCTACCTCCTGCACCTCCCCACAGCACCTGTATATGTGTTTGTACAGATTTATTACTCTATTTTACTTGTACATATTTACTATTCTATTTATTTTGTTAATGACGTGCATCTAGCTTTACTTCTATTTATTCTGATGACTTGACACCTGTCCACATGTTTTGTTTTGTTGTCTGTCTCCCCCTTCTAGACTGTGAGCCCGTTGTTGGGTACAGACCATCTCTATATGTTGCTAACTTCTACTTCCCAAACGCTTAGTACAGTGCTTTACACACAATAAGCGTTCAATAAATACGATGGAATAAATGAATGAATGAATGAACTGTGTTTATTGCTTCTGGTGTACTCTCCCAAACACTGAGTGGAATGCTGCACACACAGTAAATACTTAATAAAAACCATTGATGACAATGATGACAATGATGGTGATGATGATGATGATGGTGGTGCTCAGGTGTCTTAATAAGGACTGGAGGAGGGAGGATTGTGCTTCACTATAATACTTGATGAGGTTTCCACTGCATTTGGAACCATGCAAAAAAACAAATCTTGATCTGATGGTGATGCAGTTGAGATTAGCATGTCAATATGGAATGCATATTGAATACTGAAGAAACAACACAGAATACTGAAGAAATGATTCAAGGATTTATAGTTTCCACTTTTATCATAAATGTTAAGGAGAATGAGAGAGTGAGCTCTGCAGGAGCTGATTTAGGATTTCACTGGCCTTCATTGGTGGCAAAATCTAACCAGAGTTAGAAGATGAGTAAAAGGAACGCATTCTCTCTAGAATCACAGTGTCTTTTTAGACCACATTGAAACACAACAGGCATGTTCTTTGCTGTATATAAGTTGTATCAGAAATGCAGAAACACTATCAACAATCTCTATTCAGAGTTTTAAGCCTTATTAAAATATTTGTCAGTATTAGCACTCAGAAGCTATAGCAGGTACATAAAATGTTTGGGTCCCCTGATAAGTTTATCAAGATCAATCAAAATTAGTTTCCCATGCTGGCTACATCAGAATGGTACATTCTTTTTTTATCTTTTTCTTATGCTAGACAGGCTGGCTCACTATGAGCCAAGTCTTGTTCCATCTTTTCAAAGCAGCCACGTTCAAGGATATAAAACATAAACCTAGGAACTGACATCAGAATATAATTTCAATTTTGGGGAAGCTACTCTACAACTTCATATGTATTCACAAACACATAGTAATGGAATTTCACTATCAGCAGGGTCCACAGTGAATCTGAAAGAAGCTATGTGCATGTGTGTTTGTGTAAATGTTATATTTTAGAATCATTCCAGAAATATCATTCACTCAATAACCAGACTGTTTTTCTAACCCTGATCATCCCACTCTTTTATGGCAATATTTCAGCATTCCTTCTTAAATGAAAAACTGTTTTTTTTCTGTTTTTCTTTTAAATTCAGCTTCAATTTTAAGACAAGGGATCCAATGAACAATATATCAGGCCGCAAACAGTATAGGTCCTTCTTACTAAAATGACACTCCAAGATTACAAGAATTATTGCAAAATGTATTTAAAACCCATACAAAATCCTTTGATCTTAACGAGATTTTGTTTTCATATTCTATACAAGAAATTAAGGAATGACATATATTCCTGAATTAAATGCTCCTCATGTTTGATTGCTATAATTATGCACAGTTTTATTGCACTGTAACAAATTTCCATCTTAAAAGAAAACAGAGTTTACATTAGCTCCAGGCACTGTGCAAATTGTGACTTCATTGCATAGTAACTATTACTCTTTATGACCAATTATTATGTAAATCATACTCATGTTAGAATTTATAATTGTTTATTGTTCATAAAAATGATATTTTAAATAGAGGGGTCACTCCCACAATTAAGCATGGAAAACATTTTCATCGGTTTGTTAACTGGCTACTCTCAAGGCCAGGGATTACTAATTTTCATTACCACTGGAGACCTGGACAAGTCACTAAAGTAATACAAATAATGACTAGTACTGAAGCTTTATTTTCATACAGTTCAACTTGCCCTTTTGCTTAGAAGAATGCAAACTCACTATGATAAATTCAGACAATAGATTCTTAAAGTAGAATGGTTTTCCAAGGCCTCGTCAGACTTGAAATTCAAATGAAAATGGATATTTTGCATATTTCTTAAATCATTAATGTTTCATGATAAAAGGACTATGAAAACTATATGAGGTTTCTTCGTAGCAACCAAGGAAGAAATGTATCAGAATAAGTAACTTGTCCATTGCCAAACTCCTATAGAAATGCTTACCTATTGACTTAGAAATGTTACCTGTTGAATCTGTTTCTTTTATGGAAAAACTCCCTTTATTATTTACAAAGAATGAATTCAAACTGTTCATCATAAACAACCATTTCAAAATATCAAAATAGCACATATACTATTTAAACTTTAATATTTCTGAAAGACAAGGTAGTCATAACCTTTAGGAGTAGACTCAGATGAAAGGCAAAACTCACTTGAAGTCTTTTAACTGAGGTACAGAGAAGTGAAGTTATTGCCCAAGGTCACTCAGCAGACAAGTGGCAGAGTTGGGATTTGAACCCAGGGCCTTCTGATTCCCAGGCCTGAGGTCTATCCACTATGCATTGTTGCTTTTCCAGCATGTTTTGAAATAGCACACCCGGATTGAGGCGTGGCTCAGTGGAAAGAGCCTGGGCTTTGGAGTCAGAGGTCATGGGTTCAAATCCCAGCTCTGCCAATTGTCAGCCGTGTGACTTTGGGCAGGTCACTTAACTTCTCTGGGCCTCAGTTCCCTCATCTGTAAAATGGGGATTAAGACTGTGAGCCCCATGAGGGACAACCTGACCACTTGTAACCTCCCCAGCACTTAGAACAGTGCTTTGCACACAGTAAGCACTTAATAAATGCCATTATTATTATTATTATTATTATTATTATTGTTTTCAATATTACCAAAAAAAGATTATCAAATAGTTCCATTGAAATTTAGGTTTTAACTGAATGCTAAGAGCATGAGAGGCAAAATGACAAAGTTTGCTTTCCTTACACAATTATTTCTGGATGTTCATTCATTCAGTCACATTTATTGAGTGCTTACTGTGTGCACAGCACTGTACTAAGTGCTTGGGAAGTAACATATAGAGACGGTCCCTACCCAACAACGGGCTCACAATCTAGAAGGGAGAGACAGACAACAAAACATATTAACAAAATAAAATAAATAGAATAGTAAAGGGCTAGTTTTTGTTTGTCTGTTAATAGCCTTGATAACGTGCAAGTAATTTATGAGAGCAGTCTTCAAATCTGCCCAGTGGTCTGGAAATGTTGCGTTGTCCCTGAGGTGATCACCTTGCCTGCTGTGCATCCAGGTGTATGGCGAGAACTGTATTTTGTTTTTGTGGCTGTTGTTTTTCATTTGTTGGAGATTTTTGTTTGTTTTTTTTTTTTGGTCTTTTGTTTTTCCTTTGATTTTCCCCACAAAAGTGGAAAAGACCGAACATTTACTAGAGCACACAGAATATAATCCTCAACCAAGACTTTCCAAATAGGTAAGGGCACAGAGGTGCCTGTTCCTATTAAAGTCTCAGAGAAATTGTGACCACAGTGTTCATGAATTCTAAGTTCCAGATGTATGCTTCTAAGCTCCAATGTATGCTTGTAGGCAGAGGTCTAAGAGGAAAGAGTGTGAGAATAGCTCAGGGAAAATAATCACTACTAAGGCAAAAAAGCATGAGTGCATGTCTTTCTGGTTGTATGACAAAACTTTTTACTCAAACTCATCAGACCCAAACAATATTAATCTAAATGGAAGTGTGACAGGAAAGGTGCACTATTGTATTTCATGGACAAAGTGTGTAAGAGATTTCCTCCCTAAAGCCCTCAAGGAAGCAGTCTCATCATCAGCTGTGTCATCTTGGAAGTGAAGGACAGCTTTACTATTGCCAATTTGCCAGTGGGTTAATTATTCCCTATCAGCACTCATTTACTTACTGCCATATCCAATGTTTTCTCCATTACAATATGCTGCCTCTGGCCATTTTCCATGTCTTAGGTTGTTTAGATCATGCATTTTAAGTACCTGCCAACCAGTTTGTGGAGGTTATTTTGAATGCTAAATATCTTTGTATTTTCCTCACCACAAATTCTAGCAATGTTTTAATCTTGATTTTGTTGTTTATGATATGTTCTTTCTCAGTTTCTGGTGGCGACAATAATCCCACTGCGAGCCCCATGTGGAACAGCGTTTCTATTCGATCTTGGATCTACCCCAGTGTTGGGCATGTGGTAAGGGCTTAATAATTATCATTATTAATGTTAGTACCCAGGTTTCTTGGCAGGATATTTTTCCAGGGAAAAGAGTTATGTAAATTAGAATATAGCATGATATAGGATATGATTTGTTCATGCTTAAGGGAAGACTTCAAAAGTAGTCCTGGTTTGTGGAAATATTGAGGGAAGCCTCTTCATTTTACTCTAAATATAAAGATATAAAATATATCTTTCCTATCCAGGTGAATTACATTGGTTCATTTCCATTTATTGAATTTAAAACACTTTCTTTTTTATTCTGCCAAACATGCAGTAGCAGCTGGATTTTTACAGAGTGGATGGGGGAGGACTCCCAATGTACAATACAGAATTATAATTCTAGAAAAATTCTTAAGAACTTATATTATTGGTCCATGGCTTTAATAGAACTAAACCACTACAGAAAGTAGTTGAACCTTTCAGAATCAGAAAGGTTTTCCCAGCTTATATGATTGTGCTCTCAGAAGCACTTAGTAGAATGCTTTACACACACCACACACAATGTGTTCAATACACAATTGATTGATTACTAACAATATGGAAATAACTTAGTAGACTGCTCTACACACACTACACACAATGTGTTCAATACACAATTGATTACTAACAATATGGAAATAAAGGTGAAGCAGTGCGGACTAATGAAAAGAGCACAGGCCTAGGTGTCAGAAAGACCTGGATTCTAATCCTGCTTCTGCCACTTGTCTGCTGTGTGATCTTGGGCAAGTCACTTGACTTCTCTGTCCCACAGTTACCTCATCTGTAAAATGGGAATTAAGACTGTGAGCCCCATGTGGTATTGGATCACGTCCAACCTGATTAGCTTGTGTCTACCCCAGTAGATACATGTGTCACAATGCCTGACACATAGTAGGTGCTTCACAAATACCATAGAAAAAGAGAATCATCTTTTTCCTACAGAATACTATTCATCTCCCTAAGTAATTGATCTCACTTTGCTGGACATTTTACTCGCTCTGTAATTGATTTTATTTTGCTGGTCACTTTTATTCACTCTACACTAAGCTGACTCCCAAATGTGTGTGTATTGTTTTTCTACATTGAGTTCAATATTATTATTATTCTAGCAAGAATAATAATAATATTGTTAAGCATTTACTATGTGCCAGGCACAAATGCTGTGGTAGATCCAAGATGATCATGTCCCATATGGGTTCACATTCTAAGTAGAAGAAAGAACAGATATTGAATACTCATTTTGCAGATAAGAGGAACTGAGGCACAATGGACTTACGTGATTTTTCTGAAGGTCACAGAACAGGTATGTGACATAGCCTGGTTTAGAACCCAGGTCCTCTGATTTACAAGCCAATGCTAGTTTCACTAGGCCATGCTGCTTTGCTTCATGTATAAAGTATTTATTCCATTCACTCAGCTAATTTTTCCAGTATTTTGATTCACAATAGAGCAATTGTTTGGGTATCCATGTAGTATGGATTATCCTCTGATGTTCAGTCCACTGAAAATATGATGGGCTAAACAATGCTTTGTTGAAGGTGGACTGTGTTGACAGACCTAATTGTCTTTCATGGTTTTAGAGAACAGTTAAAGATTGCAATTTCTCTACACTTAATTAATTTGGTCCAAAATTATATGCCTTGCAAACCCTATACTGTACTTTCCTAGTCTCTGAAAGTACACTAGGATTATTTCTTCCATTCTATGTTTATTTGTTTTTTAGTACTTGCCATGCATTGTACTAAGCACTGGGATAGATGCAAGCTTATCAGTTTGGATACAGTCAATGT
The DNA here is from genome assembly GCF_015852505.1 of Tachyglossus aculeatus. NCBI lineage: Eukaryota > Metazoa > Chordata > Mammalia > Monotremata > Tachyglossidae > Tachyglossus > Tachyglossus aculeatus. Next base: position 119,933,594 of record NC_052067.1, read on the forward strand.
CTAATAATAATAATAATTGTGCACTTGTTAATTGCTTACTCTGTGCCAGGCACCATACTAAACACTGGGGAGAATACAAGCAAATTGAGTTGGACACAGTCTCTGTCCTCCATGGAATTCACATGGGCTCACAGTCTTAATATCCATTTTACAGATGAGGTAAGTGAGGCACAGAGAAATTAAGTGACTTGCCCAAAGTTACACAGAGGACAAATGGTGAAGTCAGCATTAGAACCTGGTTCTTCTGATTCTCAGGCCTGTGCTCTATGCACCAGGCCATGCTGCTTCTCTTTACTTATTAATCATTGTGCTGCCTGAGGGACAGAATTCAGTGCCAGTATTTTGCTCTGGGTCACTGACAGATATCCTTTTTCACGTGTGGGATTTGCCAGATGTAGGCCACACCGTAGTCTAGGATTTCTTCAGGCTAACTGTTCAAAATTATCTGCATGTCTTATTCAATCAATACATAATTAATATTTAGTAAGTGCTTAAAGCAGAGCTATTGGAGGAATACAAAAGAATGAGTAGACATGATCTCTCTTTTCTAGCAATTTACAATTTTAGTAGGAATGACAGGCACCACAATAAACTACAGCTTGGATGAATAAGGAAAATGGGATACTTACATGAGTTAAAGATTTAGTTACTGTATTCATAAAATATGAACCAAAGTGCTGCTAAAGGCTTAGGTGACACTGATGCTCTTAAAGAACTATTACGTGGCGCAGTATGGGAGAGTTATGAATTAATACGGAAAGCTCGCCTATCAATCAATTAGTGGTATTTATTGAGTACTTACTATGTGCAGAGCACATAGCCTTCCCTCTCTCCCTACTCTAGTCCATACTTTACTCAGCAGCCCTAATCATTTTTCTACACAAATGCTCAGGACATGTTTCCCACTCTTCAAGAATCTCCAGTGGTTGCCTATCCACCTCCACAGCAAGCAGGCTCCTTACCTTTGGCTTTAAAGCACTCAAACACTTTGCCCCCTCCTACCTAACCTCACTACTCTCCTATCACAACTCAGCCCGTTCACTTTGTTCCTTTAATATCAACCTACTCACTGTCCCTCAGTCTTATCTGTCGCACCGCCAACCTCTCACCTACGTCATGCCCATGCCTCTGGCTTGGAAAGCCCTACCTTTTCATGTGTGACAGACAATAATTAGACTGTGAGCCTACTGTTGGGTAGGGACTGTCTCTATATGTTGCCAACTTGTACTTCCCAAGCGCTTAGTACAGTGCTCTGCACACTGTAAGTGCCCAATAAATACGATTGATTGATTAATTACTCCACCCACCTTCAAAGCCTTATTGAAGGCACATACCCTCCAGTAGTCCTTCCCTAAATCCTCCTTTCCCTTTTTTCCACTCCCTTATGCATCTCCCTGACTTGCTCCCATTATTCATCCTCACTCTTAGGCCCACTCCTAGCCCCACAGCACTTATGTACATATTAATCATTTATCTATTTTTATTTTTGTCCGTCTCTCCCACTAGACTCTAAGCTTTTTGAGGCCAGGGAATGTATCTGTTACATTGGTGTGTTGTACTTTCCAAGTGCCGGCAGGGAATGGCATGGTGGATAATACACAGGCCTGGGACTCACAAGGTTGTGGGTTCTAATCCAGACTCTGACACTTGTTTGCTGTGTGACCTTGGGCAAGTCACTTAACTCCTCTGTGCCTCAGTTAAGTCATCTATAAAATGGGGTTTGAGACAGTAAGTCCCACATGACACAGGGCCTATGCCAAACCCAATTTGCTTGATTTCACCCCAATGCTTAGTACAGTGCCTGGCACATAGTAAGCACTTTACAAAAAAAAGTGCTTAGTAAGGATCTCTGCACAGAGTAAGCACTCAATAAAAACAAATGAAATACAAAAGGAACGGCTTGTTCAGGTGCACACAGTCAAAGTGAGTGCTACAAAGTATGTTGTGTTAGAGGAGAACTGGGAGTAATTGAATCAATTTGTATTTACTGGCTATTTTACCCCTGGGAAACAATTACACAAATAATGGCAGCTTCAGTTGTTGTTTTGAAAATTATCCACCCAAATGTTTTTTAAAGTAATCTTAAAATGCCCTGAAATTCTAAAATAAATGACATTTGTCTCTTATGTGTGTCATTTAACCACAGGTTTTTCATTTACAATGAGATAAATTGGGTACTGTTCAATCTACCTCCCTCCCACTGTGACTCTCAGGGAGGGTCACTGAACCCAGTGTGCCCAGCACATGAAGAGACATGAGAATATAAACTGTTGCACAGTGCTCCATCTCCTGCCTCTCTCTTCACCAGACTGCTGAGAAAATCCAGCAAGAACCTGCTGCCCTCCCAGCATGCCCTGACAGGATAGAGAAAAGCAACTCAGCCACTCCTGTAGCAGTCGCTGTAGCTGTGGTTGTGACTTTGGGCTCTGAACAACAAGGTGCCTGAAATTTTGCTTCTTTAGTCACAGAACCCTTCTTTGATATTAATTTTTTTAATCTGTCCATTTTTTATTTGTTTTATTTCAATCCTCCTTATGTGTTTCTCTCCAGTTCCCTCTCCTCTTTGATATTATTAGATTATAAATCCACTAAACACTAGAGACCGTGACTAAAATCCCACTTGTATATTCTTTGCATAGGATATGTTCTTTCCCGGTGCTCAGTACTGGACTGTATAGAGTAAGTACTTAATAAATACTAGGACTACCACTATTATTCACTTCTACTATAGAATAAAAACCAGTAGCATTTCACACCTTTCTGTGAGGTATGTAAATAGGATAATGCTTTTCTCCATTTTAATTTATCTCAAATGCCCTATCTTTCATCTCATTTTAGTCTTTTCTCTGAAATGTTAAGAAATGAGAGATGGATAACCAGTTCAGTCACTGAACACACTAAGAATTGCATAGATCAAAATTCAATTTTAAAATATTCACCTTGGTGTTTAGGGACTCCACTAACAGAGAGCTCTTTAATTTAACAGTATAGTCATAAACTATAGAAGCTGTTACTAATCTTATTGCATACTTCTGGTGTACAGGTTATTAAAGTGAATTATATAGTTTTACAAATGGGATCAACTCTGAGTACACAGTGAAGTCAAGATTGAATTTCACTTCCATGAAACAAATGGATATGATTAATTATGGTGTCAATTCTCCAGAGCAGGGCGTCATGCCAGCAGAGGTACAGGAATACAATGTGTAGCTTGCTTGCCTTTTGTCATGATGACAACTGTTTTTTATGCTCTTTTTGTCTCCTAGTTTCCTACAAATATTCATTCATTGCTACAATAAACAGTTCAATTAAAAAGCTATCACATGTTGAACATAAACTCTGTAATGGCATGGAGATATCAGCCACTGCAGTGGTAAACTTTTTTTTTTATTAACGCAAGAAAGTCACAAAAATGACTTAAATGAGCATCCTCTTTCCAAAACAAATGTGCAATGATGAGCTCTTATTTCACACCACTGCAGTTTCATAATATACTGGAAAAGGTATGGTTGTTATACCAAAGCCCTGCTGTGAATGCTGAGCTACTAGCCATGCATAAGAGAGGGACCAGAAATTTCCTCTGGCAACTTAATGCAACCACCATAGCCAAAGCCATGCATTTGAAGCACTAATTTTTTATTTTTGCTGCCAATATTCAGTACCGGAGCAATAGGATTTTATTTTATCTTCCATTTTCTCCCCGTTTCACAAATGTATTTTGATCACAATGGTTCAGTTCATATGCACATTACACACTGCTTTGGGGACTGTTCAGTGCGAACTGAGCGGATAATGTTACAGATTAACTTGACTTGAGAGTGTGAACTGTCAGCTATATCCTTTAGCTGGATAAATGATTTTAAACACTACCTGGAAAATTGTGGAGCCTAATCTTTCTGCTGTGCTGGCTTGCAGTATAATCCACATAATGTGAATGTCCTTTCCATATGACTGAGATAGGCATGCTGTTAAGTGATTTGTATGATTTGCCTTGTATAATAACCAGTTGTCTCTGACTCAGTGGGTGCCAGAACTTCTTGAAAATCTCTGCCGATAGCTTGACACAGACTGCTGAGTAGCCACAGAACTGTTTGATAAGAGCACCACTTTTGTCCAGTTTAAATCAATGGAATCCTGCTGCACTAGCAGTATTTGGTCTTAGCACTCCACTGTTTTCAACCAGGAGCTCTGTTCTTAGTATTTAAACATACACATATGCACCTCTTTTTCCCCCAGCTGGCCTTGTGCCCAGCAGAATGGTTATGTTGGCCACCTAGAAGTTTGGACAAATAGATTCAAAATATGCAGCTGCGGCACTTGTTTCGAGTCAGTGGCTGCCAGTATTTCATTCCCTGCAGTTTACCAATATGGACAACACTACAATTCATTCTTTTCCCTCTTGAGTCACACACAGCCCAGGAAAGAAAAAGGAAAATGTGCTCCGATTAATACACATAGAAGTTCTTGTTTTGGCTCTGCTACTATAACACTAATTTGATATGTGGCATTGGGAAAGGAAATAAGAAGGGATAGAGAAGTATTGTGCATACATTTTGAAACAAATCTTAACATGCAACCAAGTGAAAATTTAAGGCATGTGGTTCAGTAATTCCGGAAGAAAAAGCACCTCTCTTGCTTCCACTGCCCTGGAGACTTGGACCTTAGAGAATAGTACACTGATGATGGTATAAGCAGATGTAAATTTTTCTTTTCTTTCTCCATCTTGTGTAAGATTTAAATAAAGCACTTAAAGTAATTATGGACAGAGGTGATTTATAGATGTTTATAGCTAACCAGAATATGAAGAACTACTAAAACCATTTTAAAAATTCCACTGTAGATAAATTCACTCAATAATTTTTATTTTTGGTGTCCTGAATCAGGAAAAATAAATTCATTCCTATTCAATTCTCTCTCTCTCTCTCTCTCTCTCTCTCTCTCTCTCTCTCTCTCTCTCTCTCATCTTCTTACCACTTGTATTATGGGTGTTAGACTGTTAGCTTGTTGTAAACAGGGAATGCATCTGTTATACTGTAATATTGTATTCTCCCAAGTGCTTAGTACATGTTCTGCATACAATAAGCACTAGATAAATACAATTAATTAAAATATGAATACAAAATAATTAGATTCAATCTTTTCCAAATAATAGTCTGTTGCATTTGAAAATCCTTCATGGAGTTCTAACATCAAGATAAAACAAGACGTGCACCTACTTCTAAGCTGTTTCACAAATTCTATCTTAAGCTATCAGTGCACAGCACTTTGTAAAATGTTTTGAATGTATCAGTCAACAGAATTTATTGAGCAGTACTAAGCATATACAATAGAATTAGTGACATGATTTCAGCCTTTAAAGAGTTCACAATCTTATTTGAATGGACAACATGGAAAAAGAGGCTGCCAGAACATTTGAGTAGATATAATGGGAACTCTTTTCAGAGAAAGACCCCTAAATTAGCTTACCCCAATTAATTTTCTTAGCAAATGTTCTGCTCCTTTGCCTCTCACCTACAGATCACATAGATCCACTACTTCCCTAAATACACTATCGCCATTGCTACAGGGGGTTTATTTAAAATCTTTCTCTTTTCCCACACCTTTCTGTGTCACCTTGACTTGCTCCCTTTATTTATCCCCGCTCCCAGCACCAAAGAACTAATGTATATATCTATAAAGTATTTATGTATATTAATGTTTGTCTTCCCTTCTGGACTGTACACTTGTTGTGCTCAGAGAATGTGTCAGTTTAGTGTTGTATTGTACTTTCCCATGAGCTTAGTACAGTCTGCATGCAGTAAATGCTCAATAAATAGGATAGAATTAATGAATGACTTTCAAATCTTGGTTTTATCTTTTTCACCATTTCAATCATTCATTGTTTAGTAAGATTCTCCAGATTGCTGAAGATTTTCTGGATAATTTGGTTGGGTACTAATTACCTACCAAGAGCATCCCTAACAGCTGGAAAATTTTGAGAGGATAATGAATTATGATGTTCATTTGGAGTAGCATCTGCCTAAAAATTCTCTGGTTAGGATTCATTCATTCAATCTTACTTATTACTGTGGTTTCTGTGTACAGGGCACTGTACTAAGCGCTTGGAAAGTACAATACTGCAATAAAGAGAGACAATTCCTACCCATAACAGGCTCAAAGTCTAGAGGGGGGAGACAGACATCAATATAAGTAAACAGGCATCAAAATAAATAGAATTATAGATATATACATATCTACATAAGTGTTGTGGGGCAGAGAGAGGGGGGAAGAGCAAAGAGCAAAGTCATGGTGACGCAAAAGGAGGGGGAAGTGAGGAAAAGTGGTCATAGTCTGGGAAGGTCTTTTGGAGAAGGTATGCCTTCAGTAGGGCTTCGAAGGGGGGAAGAGTGTTTTCCTGGTGGATTTGAAGAGGGAGGGTGTTCCAGGCCAGAGGTAAGACATGAACCAGGGGTCAGCAGGGAGACAGGTGAGACTGAGGCACAGTGAGAAGGTTAGCACCAGAGGTGTGGAGTTTGCAGGGACCGGAATGTAGAAGGAGAGAAGGGAGGTGAGGTAGGAGGGGGCAAGGTGATGGAGAGCTTTAAAACCAACAGTGAGGAGGTTTTGTTTGATACAGAGGTTGATAGGCAACCATTGGAGATTTTTGAGGAGGGGGGTGACGTGTCCTGAACGTTTCTGTAGAACAATAATCCAGGCAGCAGAGTGAAGTATGGAATGAAGTGGGGAGAGGCAGGAGGTTGGGAGGTCAGGAAGGAGGTTGATGCAGTAATCCAGTCGGGATACGATGAGTGATTGTGCTAACTTGGTAGCAGTTTGGATAGAGAGGAAAGGGTGGATCTTGGCGATGTTGTGAACGTGAGATCAACAGGATTTGGTGATGGATTTGATATTTGGGGTGAATGAGAGAGCGGAGTCAAGGATGACACCAACATTATGGGCTTGTGAGATGGGAAGGAGGTTGTGCTCTCTACAGTGAGGGAAAATTTTGGGAGAGAACTGGGAAGGAAGATAAGGAGCTCAGTCTTGGACATTTTGTGTTTGAGGTGGCAGGAGGACATCCAAGTTGAGATGTCCTGAAGGCAGGAGGAGATGAGAGCCTGGAGGGAAGGAGAGAGAACAGGGGAGGAAATGTAGATTTTGGTGTCATCCACAATGAGGTGGTAGTTGAAGCCATGGGAGCAAATGATTGCTCCAAGGGAGTGACTGAGCCCGCTGTTGGGTAGGGACCGTCTCTATATGTTGCCAGCTTGTACTTCCCAAGCGCTTAGTACAGTGCTCTGCATACAGTAAGCACTCAACAAATACGACTGAATGAATGAATGAATGAATCCACTGTGAATGAGGCCAGACTAACTCTGAATATACACCTTCCAGAGAAATGTAATCAACTTTTCCCTATTCACATGCTTCTTTCCTATTTTTAGACTACTCATAAAATTCCCCTACCACTCTACAGATGAGACCAGTGCATACTTACCTAGTGGAAAATATGTCCTCCTTCCATGAGGTTGTTATTAGCTATAACGTAGAAACTGACACAGCGACAAATTTCCTAATGTAGAAATTTGACAGGTCCATGATAGATCATGGCTTGACATGCTTTTTTATGTCTTTTTCAAATTATTTTCCTGTTTTTGTTAGTATTCACAACACCCTTCGAAGATGGTTCTGTCGGGTAATTCTCTATCCTTGTTTGCTTAGAATGGAAGAATCCAGCTATATTTTTTCAATTTGAAGAAGAAAAACATTTAGAGTATTAGCAAAGATTCGTCTTTAGGTAAAACTGATGTTTTGTTGCCAAACTCTTTGCCCTGGCTTTTTAAACTTGTAGATAGTTTCACAAACTTAACCATGTATTTTCCAATTAGTTTCTAACTCTAGAGGTTGTATGTTTTAAGAATGTCATAATATCTAAAATGGTTTTAAAAGGGGAAAAATAATAACAACAATGACATTTTTAATCACTTTCTATCTCCTATGTGCTGATACAATCACTCTCTGTCCTACATGTAATTCACAGTCTATCTTATACTGATTTTATAGATGAAAAAATTGAAGCACAGAGAGGTTAAGCAACTCTCCCAAGGTCACACAGTAGGTAGTTAGTAGTTCCAGTTCTTGCAACCAAGTCTCCTAACTCCCAGTCCCAATGTTCAATGTCAGGCCATCTTATCTCCTGTGAAATAATAGCTTCATTCCCACAAAAATGCATTGGATATTCTCCTAGCCATCATTCATATTTACTAATTGTACTTCACAAATTGTCTTTCCACTTCATTATTGGAATGAATTCAAGACATTTACCAAGTGACTACTATGTGTGTTAAGCTTTGCGGTCAGTACAAGGTTATGAGATCTCACATGGATTTATCCCACCAGGAGCTCACTATCTATCTTATCTCCATTTCATATGTGGAAACAATCCAGAGAAGCTAACACTATGAATAATTACTGTGGCATTTGTTAAGCACTTACTATGTGTCAAGCCCTATACTATGTGCCAAGAAAGTGCTGGGGTAGATAGAAAATAATCTGGTTCCACAGGCTGCACACAATCTAAGTAGCAGAAAACTAAGGAACAGAAAATCAATCAATCATATTTATTGAGCACTTACTGTGTGCAGAGCACTGTACTAAGCGCTTGGGAAGTACAAGTTGGCAACACATAGAGACGGTCCCTACCCAACAACAGGCTCACAGTCTAGAAGGGGGAAACAGACAACAAAACAAAACATGTAGACAGGTGTTAAGTCATCAGAATAAAAAGAAATAAAGCTAGATGCACATCTTTAACAAAATAAATAGAATAGTAAATATGTACAAGGAAAATAAATAGAGTAATAAATCGGTACAAACATATGTACAGGTGCTGTGCGGAGGGGAAGGAGGTAGGGCGGGGTGGATGGGGAGGAGGAGAGGAAAAAGGGGACTCAGCCTGGGAAGGCCTCCTGGAGGAGGCCTGAGAAATCAGCAACCTTCAGCAGAGCAATTCAAAAATAAGTGTTGAACAATTCCTCTCCATATTTTGCTTATTATTTTTTAATCCCATTTCTGATTTTCACATATTCCCCATCTGTTTTTATTGCCTGAATGCAAATCAGAAAGCACTGCTAAAAATGGCAAAATTATAATGGCCATGAAGTTTTTCCATTAAACAATTATTTTAGAAGAGCATTGTATTTGTTTAAATCTTGATTTATTCTGGGGAAGAATCCAGATTCATTTGCAGTGAGTCATGTTTTTGGCCAGGCCTAAGTCAAGAGTTACAATTTGTACTAGACACAATCAGGTTATTTTTCAAATATTGAAAATCAAGCCAAATGTCCAAGACCCACCCACCTGTTTCAGGCTTTCATTGTGGAAGGTAAATGTTGTCAGTTGTACCACAATGGATTGTTTTATATGTGTTTGAGTATCTCACTTCCTCTCCCTGGATCTCTCTGATATTGGAAGCAGGCAAGGCTTCAGAGATAGGACCTTAATTCTTCCCAGAGTGATGTTATAGTATCTTCTTATTTAAAAAATGGATCAAAATATTAATAAATGATATTTATTGAGACCCTACCATGTGCAGATAACTATACTAAGAGATAATAGGCTCATAATAGGCTCCTATTATTAGCAATTCACAAAACCCACTTCAGCCGGAGATCTCAGGTTCAAGTCCCAGCTCTGATACCTGTTCCCTGTGTGGCTTTGGGCAAGCCACTTATCCGCCCCATGCTTCAGTTTCCTCAGCTGTAAATTGGGGATAATAATACCTGAACCCTACCTCAGAGGAATGTTACAAGGGGTAAATAACTCACGTAAGGTGCTTTGATAATAAAAGCACCAGATAGAAACAAAGTTTTCTCTAAACTCTAAGCTCGTCCTCTAGACTGTAAGCTCATTGTGGTCAGGGAATGTCCCTGTTTACTGTTGTATTGTACTCTCCCAAGTGCTTATTACAGTGTTCTGCACACAGTAAGCACACAATGAATACGATGCAATGAATGGTAGTAAGTACCCTTTAAAAATAAGATTCATTTAGCAGATGAGTTTTACAATAAGATCCGCCAGTACTAAGGTTGAATGAGACAATTAACCAAATGACAAAGTGATGAAGATTTGTAATTCGGTGGCTATATTTCCTGAACCACTTTTCCATTCTTTTCTGATAATTATTTCAAAGTTATACAACTACAATCAAAGTATATTGGTAATATTAATGACTACACTTCCCACACAAACCACCAGCAGGCTAATTGACTACAAAGATGAATTACAGTGTCTGCAGAAGAAGATGTAGATTATTAGTGGAATTTAGTTTTTCAAAAAAAAACTGAATTTTTTTCAGTTTCTGAAATATACAAGAAAAGCAGTTTATATCTGTTTCAAAGAAGGTAATTACTCCAAGTATTCATTTTATATTAGCTACAAAGGAAATTATTTTAGGGGTCCAAGTTTTCAAAGAGTTACCAAACTTTTTATTCATTCATTCATTCAATCATATTTATTAAGTGCTTCTGGGGTACAGAGCACTGTACTAAGTGCTTGGGAAAGTACAATACAATAATAAACAGTGATATTCCCTGCCCACAGTGAGCTCACAGTCTGGTATTAAAAGGTTAGGAACACAATAAATTCAGAACATAGTTCCTGAGGGCACTCTTTGGGGAAGAGTTATAAAGTTGAAACATAGGTAGAAATGATAGAAAGTTAAAGTGGGAAATTAAATAAATCCATAGAGAGACTGCTTGAGTATGACATAGAATTATTCAGGGAATGTCACTTGGAGAAAGGGATATTTTTGGTGGACTGAGTGACCTGGTTTTCAGGATTTGAATGTTAAGGAGGATTAAAGCAAAGGGGGAAACCATTAGCGGTCAGTCAGAGATAGGAGAGGTATGAGCAAACTAAAAGGTTATTTTAGAAGGAATGAAGGCGCCTTGAAGCTAATCAAACTTTATGGAAAGGGATCTTCATATTTGACAAATTCTCCATGCTTTGTTGTTTTAAAGGCGGCTGTCTGAGCCAATTATTCCCTTTTTCAACACTACCAAGTTTGGGCAGCTTTTGAGAAAAGGGGAAAGGGTGGAAGGAGGAAGGGGGTAGAACAGTATCCTGCCCCCTTGGTCACAGAGCCATCCCACTTTCTCCAACTGAATTCACATCAATTTTCCAGGTGTTGGAAGCCTGTGTTCTGACTACTGCCAACCCTGACCCCCTTATCTCACCATATTTTGCCTACAACAAGGAAAAAAATCCACTGCCAATCAGTACTCCTTGCATTTCCCAAGGGATTCATGTGGAAGGGGTGAAAAGCCACCAGGAAGTCTCCATGTCCTTGCATTCACATATCCAGAGATCACCGTTTACCCCGAAATTCTTGAGATGGAAATCTGGGTACTGAATGAGTATGAATCAGCTGAGATTCACTCTCTGGTCAACAATGCATACTAAAAGCTCCAAACTATGAAGAATATTTTATGCTTTAGTTTTTAATTTATTTTTTGACTTTTTAAAATGATATTTGTTAAGTGCATTCATTCATTCATTCATTCAATTGTATTTATTGAGCGCTTACTGTGTGCAGAGCACTGTACTAAGCGCTTGGGAAGTACAAGTTGGCAACATATAGAAACAGTCCCTACCCAACAGTGGGCTCACAGTCTAGAAGGGGGAGACAGACCAAACATATTAACAAAATAAAATAATTAGAATAGATACGTACAAGTAAAATAAATAAATCAATAGAGTAAGAAATATGTACAAACATATATACATATATACAGGTGCAGTGGGGAAGGGAAGGAGGTAAGACGGGGGTTTGGGGGGGGCAAGGGGGAGAGAAAGGAGGGGTCTTAGTCTGGGAAGGCCTCCTGGAGGAGGTGAGCTCTCAGTAGGGCTTTGAAGGGAGGAAGAGAGCTAGCTTGGCGGATGTGCGGAGGGAGGGCATTCCAGGCCAGGGGGATGATGTGGGCCGGGGGTCGACGGTGGGACAGGCGAGAACGAGGCATGGTGAGGAGATTAGCGGCAGAGGAGCGGAGGGTGTGGGGTGGGCTGTAGAAGGAGAGAAGGGAGGTGAGGTAGGAGGGGGCGAGGTGATGGACAGCCTTGAAGCCCAGGGTGAGGAGTTTCTGCCTGATGTGCAGATTGATTGGTAGCCACTGGAGATTTTTGAGGAGGGGAGTAACATGCCCAGAGCATTTCTGGACAGACAATCTGGGCAGCAGCATGAAGTATGGATTGAAGTGTGGACAGACACGAGGATGGGAGATCAGAGAGAAGGCTGATGCAGTAGTCCAGATGGGATAGGATGAGAGCTTGAACGAGCAGGGTAGCGGTTTGGATGGAGAGGAAAGGACGGATCTTGGCAATGTTGCCAAGGGATAGATCACTTTTTCCTTAGTGCTTCAAGTAGCATCTCCTAATTCTTAGCCTTTTTTCCTGAGCCCATTCCCAAACCGCTCATTTCTCCCATACTCTGTTTCCACAGTTTTTACTTTTGGAAACCTGAGAGTACCATGGAAAGCAGGATAAAGTGGACACTGAGTTCAATAGAAAGAAGAGTGGGAATAAGGTCCTGGTATGTATGTTTGTGGGAGGGAGTTTGGCTAGCAGTTTGAAAGGGCACTTTGTGCTCAAGAGAAGCAGCATGGTCTAGTGGCAAGAGCATTGGCTTGAGAGTCAGAGGGCATGGATTCTAATCCTGCTTCTGCCACATGTCTGCTATGTGACCTTGGATAAGTGACTTAACCACTCTGTGACTCAGTTACCTCATCTGTAAAATGGGGATGGAGACTGTGAGCCCCATGCGGGACAACCTGTTCACCTTGAATCTACCCCAGTGCTTAGAACAGTGCTTGGCACATAGTAAGCACTTAAGAAATACCATAATTATTATTATTAGGGTGGAGATGAGAGGAGAAGAGGAAAGGAATAACTTCATCCACCTTTTTTCCACCAAGGCTCTATTCAGAGAGGAACTGTGTCACTAGTATGAGGGGCTTCTCCCATGAATCAGATGCAAACAAAGCATGGTGAGCACTCTACAGGCAGATTTGCCCAAATATGAGATACTGACTGGGGAATCTCATGAGAGAAGTGAGTGGGACAGGCAGTAGACTGTAAACAACTGGACTAATTGGAGGAACCTGAAAAGTAAGTGCTGGTTGAAATGAACAGTGCTAGTTGGGGTGCAATGGGAAAATAGATTACATAGGTAAGAGGAAGGAACTATAGGGAAAAGCTTGAGTCAGTAGTTAAGAGTTTTAGTTTTGTGTGAGAAGAAATTGTTAGTCATTGGAGATTTGGGGAAGAACAATGTGTTTTAAAAAGTTAGTATTTACCAGCATAGAAAATGTTGAACATTTGATGTTCCCCTGTATAGAGGCCAACATATTTCACTATTTCCACCAAGGCACTTAATATGTACTGCACACCTATTACTCACTGCTTAATCTGGATTTCTAGAATTGACCAAACCCTAGAAAATGCATGGGTAGGGGAGGGCAATAAAGTGTGAATATAAGGGGGTCAAAGCAATTTTTGTGGCAATAAAGACTTCTGAAATTATTTACTGTGGTGAGTCCACAATAAACTGTCTTCCTAGTGACTGTTTGTGATCCAGTGAATAAGTACAACACTTTGCAAAGGCACTGATTGGCTCTACTTGAGACAGGTGATTGCGGGCCTGTGGGGGTGGAGCATGGCAGGAGGCGGAGCTTTCTCTCCCAGTACTACCCTGTAACTGATCAATAACTGTCATCTAAAGCCCCACTTCATCATCATCATCATCATCAGTCGTATTTATTGAGCCCTTACTGTGTGCAGAGCACTGAACTAAGCGCTTGGGAAGTACAAGTTGGCAACATATAGAGACAGTCCCTACCCAACAGTGGGCTCACAGTCTAAAAAGGGGAGACGGAGAACAAAACCAAACATATTAACAAAATAAAATAAATAGAATAGATATGTACAAGTAAAATAAATAAATAAATAAATAGAGTAATAAATATGTACAAACATATATACATATATACAGGTGCAGTGGGGAGGGGAAGGGGGTAAGATGGGGGGATGGAGAGGGGGACGAGGGGGAGAGGAAGGAAGGGGCTCAGTCTGGGAAGGCCTCCTGGAGTAGGTGAGCTCTCAGTAGGGCCTTGAAGGGAGGAAGAGAGCTAGCTTGGCGGATGGGCAGAGGGAGGGCATTCCAGGCCTGATGGATGACGTGGGCCGGGGGTCGATGGCGGGACAGGTGAGAACGAGGTAAGGTGAGGAGATTAGCGGCAGAGGAGTGGAGGGTGCGGACTGGGCTGGAGAAGGAGAGAAGGGAGGTGAGGTAGGAGGGGGCGAGGTGATGGACAGCCTTGAAGCCCAGGGTGAGGAGTTTCTGCCTGATGCGCAGATTGATTGGTAGCCACTGGAGATTTTTGAAGAAATCTCCTCAACGCCTCCCCACTCCCCACTTCAGCGCCTCCCCACTTCAATGCCTAACACAGATAAAATGCAGTCCTTTTGAATCACACAAGGGGCACCTGGCCTCAGCAGAGGCACACTGAGATGCAGAGAGAAGCAAGCACTGGAGCAGCAGGAGAGCAGCACTTGGAAGCAGAAAGAAGAAATATTGGCAGAATTGGCTCCTTGGACCACAGACTGGTATTGGGCCCTTGGTGGAGTGGAATGAGTGAGTGTGTGTATGTGCCACTCTCTTGCCCACTGGTAAAACTAAGTAATAAACTTTTCAAAGTAACCTTGGTGATCAGAGATATGGTTTGACTTCTACTATGTGTCACTTAGGCTCCCCCGGTAGGAAGGTCCTGGATGGTATGAATTAGGTGGGCTTACGACATTTATAAAGATGAATTTGTACATACTAGGGGGTTAGAAGCAATTGTCCAAAAGATGACTTGTGTAAGGAACTAGAACTCAGAAAGGAGCTTATAATACTGTGTAAATCACCTCAAGAAATCTGATTCTATCCTCCTGGTATTTCAAGTACTTTTACCAGAGCGTCTGCCAACTGTTGCACTCTCCCAAGTTCTAAGTACAGTGCTCTGCACACTGTAAGCACTCAGTAAATATCACTGATTGGTTAATTAAGCCAGCATTCACTCTGTCTGGATTTCTCTGTTGTGTCATATGCTACACTTGTCTGCCTTTAATTCAAACCTTTCTCTGGTACAAATCTCGGATTCAATACTTAAGCCAGTATTGGATGTTGTGTGTGCCAGTCCATCAATTATTGATATTCATTGAATGCTCAATGTGTGCAGAGTATAGTCACTTGGGATAGTTCAATAGATGTGATCCCTGACATCAAGAAGTTAACTAGAAATAGTGCAATGGTATTTATTTAGTGCCTAATCTCATTTTTTTAGAGTATAGTATGCAGTACTTGGGAACAATACAATCAAAAGACAACATGCAGTCACTTTAGGGTCTTCCAAATATGGATACAGGATTACTTTAGTGAAAATTAAGAATACAGTAAAAACTGTGATGATTACTGGCAAAACCGAAAGCTTGGGAGTTCTAATCCCAACTCTACCATTTGCCTGCCGTATGACTTTTGGCAACTCACTTAAATTACATGTGCCTCCAGTGAAGATATGATGACTGTTCTCCCTTCCTTTCAGACCAAGAGCTCTGTGTGGGATTGGAACTTTGTCCAATTTCTTCTTCTTTCTTTATGGCATTTATTAAGCGCTTACTATGTGCAAAGCACTGTTCTAAGCGCTGGGGAGGTTACAAGGTGATCAGGTTGTCCCACAGGGGGCTCACAGTTTTCACCCCCATTTTACAGATGAGGGAACTGAGGCCCAGAGAAGTGAAGTGACTTGCCCAAAGTCACACAGCTGACAAGTGGCAGAAGCGGGATTTGAACCCATGACCTCTGACTCCAAAGCCCGTGCTATTTCCACTAAGCCACGCTGCTTCTAATTTGCTTATATGATGTCTACTATCTTCTCCAGCACCCGTTAATAAAGAAGTGCTTGCCTCATAGCAAATCACTTAAATAACAAAATTATTATAACATTAACTAAAGGAGCCTGGATTGACATAAAGTTATTTTAAGGTATATAACATGAAGGAAAAAACAATATTCACATTATACTTCAATGATAAAAACGAGGTGTAAAATATGAAAAAGAGCCAGGATTAGGTTAAACCATTACTCATCATAAGGAGAATCAGACAGTGGTTGATTAGATAATTATGAAATAATGATGATAAAATCACTGGAAATGCTGAGCAGTTGCAGAAAAAAATGTATATATTTTAGAAGGTTTAGCCTAGAATACTCATGAGCCTTGTTGAGAATTTTGTAAATACATATATATGTCAACTGTTTTTAATCTGATACAACTGAATCTAAGCCATTTACTAACATAACAAATCTCATGTAGTTGAATCATACAGATCTCCAAGCTCATTATTTTTTTTTACCCAAAAGAACAAAATATCAAATAAGCATGAGATATTCTGAGGGTCACCCACCAGATTTTTTTCCCCATTTTTCACACTACCCATTGCAGCCTGTCTGTGTCCTAAATTATCTAATACATCTGGCAATATGAATCCAGCAGAGATCCTTGTATGCATCATTTTCAACTGCAGAAGAGGCAGAAGAATGTGCTTCATTTCATTTATCTAGGAATAACCACCATTAAAATTATGCTACTTAAAAAATTAGAATGATACTGCTTAAACTGGTCACACTCTGACAACTGATTAGCCCAAGCTGATTTTGTACTGTGAGGGATATCCCAAAATTGGAAATGGCATTTCAAAATAATTTTAAGGGTATTTTTTTTTTCTATTTTATTTCTAAAAGAGAAAGTCACATACAGTGGGAATATGTGACAACACTAATTCACATTTCAGTTACTATTTACCAAGCTTTTGGGCTGCGAACATCTCTGCTTATTTTCTTGTATTGTACTCTTCCAAGCACTTAGAACAGAGCTCGGCAACAGTATGCACTCAATGAATACCATTGATTAAATGATTAAAATAAACCCTAAAAACATTAGAAAGTGAATCTCTTTGATTAAGTCCTACTTCTATACTTTGATATTGGGTAAACTGACATCCATAGGGGTTAAAATGATTGTAATAAAATATATTATAGTGACATCTTGAAGAACAGATGAAAATATTACTCATCAAATTTACCTGCTTTTTACACAAGGAAAAAACAATTCCAATTAATCATATTCTAACGTAGTACTGTTCTCCATGTGATTATATAATTTCACCCCATACTGTTTGATATTTCAACAATACTTCAGCACTAAAAATATTTTCTTGCATTTGTGATCAAGAATAGGATTTTTTGAGCTCCATTCTTAACATTTTAGATGGTAAGGATTTAAGGTGAAATAGATGTCTTTGCAAGTTCAAGGTAAGCCTAACTATATAATGAAAGGATAAGTTGAGGTTATAATTCTTGTATGCCCCTTTTTTTGTTTGTTGTTTGTTATATGGTATTTATTAAGTGCTCACTATGTTCCTGACTCTGTACTTTTAGACTATGAGCCCACTGTTGGGTAGGGACTGTCTCTATATGTTGCCAACTTGTACTTCCCAAGTGCTTAGTACAGTGCTCTGCACACAGTAAGTGCTCAATAAATACGATTGATTGATTGTACTAATCACTGGGGTACATACAAGCTAATCAGGTTGGACTCAGCCTAGTCCCACCTGGGACTCATAGTCTCAAAGTCTCATTTTACAGATGAAGTACCTGAAGCACAGAGAAGTTAAGTTTGATATTAGCCCCATTCCCAACATGCAGCACGTGTAAATATTTTAAAATTATATATTATAAATTATTCATAGCAATGTCTGTCTCCTCTCTAATTCTGTTGTATTGTGCTCTCCCAAGCACTTACTATAGTTCTCTGCACAGAATAATATCTCAATAAGTGCCATTGATTGACTGTTCAAGTGACATGCCCAAGATCACACAGCAGACAAGTGGCATAGCTGGGATTTGAACCCAGTTCCTTCTGATTCCCAGGCCCATGCTCTGTCCACTAGGCCATACTGCTTCTCTCTAGGATGAAGTGGGAAACGAGTGGTGATAAGTAGAACTAAAGATCTAATTGAGTACCTTAAACCTGATGACCAGGAGGTACTGCTTGGTTTGGAGAAGGGTGAGCAACCATTGGAGGTCTCAGAAATGTGCAGTATGATGGTTTAGAAAAATGCTCCAGGCAGCAGTGTGAAGTATGAACTAGAGAAGGGAGACACTACAAGCTGTTGCAGTAATCAAGACAAGATACTACGAGTGCTTGAATCAGTGTAGCAGTGTAGATGGATTGGAAGGTGTGAATTCTGAAGATGAATAGAAGATAGAATTTTGCAACCGTTGAAAGAGAAAGAAGCAGCAGGGATAGTGCAAAATTGCTGGCTTGAAACATAGGAGGATAATGGTGTTATAAAACCCCTTAATGCTTTAGACCACCACAGTGAATGAGAGTGAATGTGACTCTGAACCAATATCAGATTTCAATGAAAATTGATAAGTAAATAGCTCCCATTTAAGTGACTATACGAAAACAAATGAAGGACTCAAATTCCCTTTCTGAAGTAATTGATGAAGGGTTATCTCATAGACACATAACATCATCATCATCATCATGGTATTTGTGCCAGGCACTAGTATGTGCCAGGCACTATCCTAGGCAATGTCACAGTCTTAATCCAATTTTCCAGATGAGATAACTGAGGCACAGAGAAGTGATTTGCCCGGGATCACACAACAGACAAGTGGCAGAGCTGTCATTAGAACCCAAGTCCTCTGACTCCCAGGGCCACGCTCTTTCCACTAGGCCACAGTGCTACTCAATATATAAGCAATACACCATGCAATGTATGCAACCTAGGGCCTCTTGGCCTTAAGGAGTCCTGCCAGGAGGGCAGGGAGGCTGTGTCAGAGTGTTGATCCAGTGGGGAATTTAAGGAGCACGAGGTGGGGTGGGAACCTCAGCTTCCTGAAATTCGGCAGGGAGCTGAGTGGAGGTCAGGTGGCAGGGGAGAGAGGGGAGCTGGGGATGGGGAGACCTCTTCCCAACTTGTACTAACATGCTATCCTCATTCCCTATCTTGAATATATCTATCTTCCCTATCTATATCTCCTCCCCTGTTCTCTCTCCCTCCCTCCAGACTCACATCTCCTCCTGTCTTCAGGACATCTCCATTTGGATGTCCTCTCTCCATCTAAAACTCAACATATCCAAGACTGAGCTCTTTATCTTCCCTCCCAAACCCTGTCCTATCCCTGACTTTCCTGTCATTGTGGATGGCACTACCATCCTTCCTGTCTCACAAGTCCACAATCTTGGTGTCATCCTTGCCCACTGCTCTCTCATTCACCCCACATATCCAATCAGTCATCAAACCTTGCCGGTCTCACCTTCACAACATCGCCAAGATCCACCCTTTCCTCTCCATCCAAACCGCTACCTTGTTAGTTCAATCACTCATCATATCCCGATTGGATTACTGCATCAGCCTTCTATCTGACCTCTCAACATCCTGTCTCTCCTCACTTCAGTCTATACTTCACTCTGCTGCCTGGATTATCTTTCCACAGAAACGCTCTGGGCATGTCACCCCTCTCCTCAATAATCTCCAGTGGTTGCCTATTAACCTTCATATCAAGCAAAAACTCCTCATTATTGGCTTCAAAGCTCTCCATCACCTTGTTCCCTCATACCTTACCTCCCTTGTCTCCTTCTAAAGCCAGCCCACACACTCTGCTCCTCTGCTGCTAACCTCCTCACTGTGCCTTGTTCTCGCCTGTTCCACAGTTGACCTCTGGCCCATGTCCTACCTCTGGCCTGGAATGCCCTCCCTCCTCACAGCCACCAAAGTACAACACTTCCCCAGCACACTTCCCCCCGTCAAAGCCCTACTGAAAGCTCACCTCCTCCAGGAGGCCTTCCCAGACTAAGCCTCCCCCTTTTCCTCTGCTCCTTCTCCCATCCCCATCACCCCTCTCTCCACCCCACAGCACTTGTGTATATATGTACATATTTATTATTTTATTATTCTATTTATTTTATTAATTATATGCATATATCCATAATTTCATTTATTCATATTGTCCCTATTGATGCCTGTCTACTTGTTTTATTTTGTTGTCTGTTTTCCCCCTTCGAGACTGTGAGCCCATTGTTGGGTAGATTTGTTGCCGAATTGTACTTTCCAAGTGCTTAGTACAGTGCCCTGCACACAGTTAGCACTCAATAAATATGATTGAATGAATGTATAAATGGGATTGGTGTTTGGTTACATCCACCAATCCTAAATGGGAACCTCACCAATTCCCAGTTGAAACAACTTAAATTGTGTGTTTCCAGTGGCCAAACTATTCAAAGTGCAGAAAAAGTAGATGTGGATAAAACTGCATACCACATTTAGTAAACACATAATCAAATTTTCCTTTCCATAAATCCAGATTAGTCATACAGAAAGTCCCACCTACTATTTAATGGAAGAAGCATGAAAGATGGTGAGGTGATTGATCATAGGGAAGTATGCTTTTTCTACCAACCAAGAATGACTACCTATAGAAGGAGAGGAGTTGCTACTCTTTAAACTGCTTCACATGGCATAATACGACAATTAACTTTTCCATAGCATTCTACAGCTCATACATTTAAAAAATTGAATAACCAATTTAATATTAAAGGAGATAGGATTATTATCATATAATCAATTACTTCCCTGAACTAATGGTAATTTTCATACTCAGCACTTACTCTCATTCTCATATGCCCTCTTCCTTGTTTTTGCTGGATTGTAATTAAGCTTATATCAGCACAATACACATTTCTGATCCTTGTAAAGCCATAAAAAGATTCCAGGTTATCCTGCCCAAGATCTGAAATGGGCCCAGCTGCCCATTGGTCCCTTGAAGTCCTGGTTTCCAGGGAGTTGAAAATTTATATATAGGCTTCCTCCTGCCAAAAACCAAGACTGCAGAAATTTAGGGTTCATCTAAGTCCCATTTCTCAGTCTAGGGATTGGTAAGGATAATCTCATCCTTTCATGCTCCCACTAGGATTTGAAATAACAAACTAGTAAATCCTGATTCCTTCTACAGACCTGACCTCTTTCAGAAGGAGTAATTAGCTTTATCTGCTCTACCACCTAGAGAACAGAACTCTGAGGAGTCAGAGAATGGACTAGATACTAAGTGCTTCCACTAATCATCTCTACTGAAAAAATGCATACACCAAAATATCAAGGAAAAAATGAAACCACAAAACTGAGTCTTTAAACTCCAAAAGCTGCAATAGGAGATCACTATATGAGCAAACATAAGTGAACACAGGAAAATAAAAACAAAAAAAACACTAGAAATGGGAATTCATTCCTACAGAGGCTATCTATAAGCTTGCCAAAGTCAATGTTCAATTGTTTCTGTTATTCGCCTCTTCACTAATTCATTCATTCAATTGTATTTATTAAGTGCTTACTGTGTATGCAGAGCACTGTACTGATCACTTGGGAAAGTACACTACAACAATAAGCAGTGACATCCTCTGCCCACAATGAGTTCACAGTCCGGGGAGAGGGGAGAGAGACATCAACACAACTAAATAAAATTGCAGATATACACATAAGTGCTGTGGGGCTGGGGGATGGGTGGAGAAAGGGAAAGGCAGCATATCAGGGCACTGCAGAAGAGAGTGGGAGATGGGGAAAAGTGGGGCTTAGTCTGGGAAGGCCTCTTAGAGGAGATATCCCTTCAGTAAGGCTTTCAAGTGGGGGAGAGTAATTGTCTGTTAGATTTGAGGAGGAAGGGCATTCCAGGCCAGAGGCACGATGTAGGCCAGGGGTCGGTAGAGAGACTGGAGAGATCAAGGCACACTGAGAAGGTTAGCACTACAGGAGCGAAGCATGCAGGCTGTATTGTAGAAGGAAAGAAATGAGGTTTGGTAGAAGGGGTCAAGGCAGTGCAGTGCTTTAATGCCAACGGTGAGGAGGTTTTTGTTTGATATGGATGTGGGTAGACAACCACTGGAGATTTTAGAGGAGGTGGGGGGGGGGAGGAGACATGCCCTGAAAGTTTTTGTAGAAAGATAACCCGAACAACAGAGTGTCCTGGAGTGGGGAGAGACAGAATAGGCCACTCCACAGACACAGACACTGCCCTCTCAAAGGTCACCAATGACCTCCTTCTTGAAAAATTCAATTACTTACTCCATCTTAATCCTCCTTGACCTTTCAGATGCCAGTGACACTGTTGACCAATCCCTTTCCTTGGGAAACTTTATCCAACCTTCGTTTTACTGACACTGTCCTCTCCTGGATTTACTCATCTCTCTGGCCACATATTCTCAGTCTCCAGTGGGCTTCTCTTTTGCCTCCCATCTACTAATTTTGGGAGTCCCTCTAGACTCAGTTCTAGGTCCCCTTCTATTTTCCATCTACACCCTTGGAGAATGTATTTGCTTCCACAATTTTCACTATGATCTCTGAACAGAAGATTCCACAAATCAACAGCCATGATATTCCTTCTTTGCAGTTTCTTCCTGCATCCAGGGCATCTCAACTTGGTGTCCTACCAACACTTCCAATTTAACATGATCAGAACAGAACTCCTTATCTTCCCACCAAATCTGTCCTCCCCTTTACTGTCTTGTCACTTTAGACAGCACCATCCACCATCCTTCCTGTTTCACACACCCATAAACGTGGCTATATCCTTGGCTCATCTCTCTCATTCAATAATGATAATAATGATAATGATGGTATTCGTTAAGTGCTTAATATGTGTTAAGCACTGTTCTAAGCGCTGGCTTGGATGCAAGATAATCAGCCCTGTCCCACAAGAGGCTCACAGTTTTAATCTCCATTTTGTAGATGAGATCCACACATTTTGCTCCTCTAATGCCAACCTACTCAGAGTACCTCTATCTCATCTATCTTGCTGCCAACTTCTTTCCCATGCCCTGCCTCTGGCTTGGAATTCCCTCCCTCTTTTTATCTGATGGACCCACCTTCAAAGTCTTACTGAAGGATCATCACCTCCTAGAAGCCTCCCTGAGTACACCATCATTTCTTCTCTCCCCTATCCCACCCACTCCCTTCCGTATCACCCTTCCTTTGATTTGCACACTTTAATAATAATTGCGGCATCTGTTAAGGTCTTACTATGTGTCAGGCACTATTCTAAGCCCTGGAGTAATTACAAGCTAATCATGTTGGACACAGTCCCTGTCTCAGGTAGGGCTTACAGTCTTAATCCACAGTTTACAGATGAGGAATCTCAGGCACAGAGAAATTAAATGACTCATCCAAGGTCACTCAGCAGACAAGTGGCAAACCCAGGATTAGAACCCATGGCCTTTTGACTCTAAAACCCATGCTCTATGCACTAGGCCATTACCTCTCTTTCAGCCCCACAACACTTATTACATACATATTTATAATTTATTTATATTAAGTGCTCAATAAATATGATTGATTATCACTTTTGTTTCTTCCACAATTAATAGCCATTCCACACAGTTTGTTATACCTTATGTTATTCTTACTTTATTTGAAAGAAATAACTCATTTTTGTTATTTCATTTCAGAGAAATGATGGTGGCTTTCAATTTTATTTTATTTTTACCAGACACAGCACATTTTAGGAATGACAAATTCTGTAATATTAGCATTCTTGAGACTATTCAAGCCCATTGACAATGGTATTTATTGAGTGCATATTGTGTTTCAGAGCCCTGTAAATGCCTGGATAGTACAATACAAAAGAGTTGGCAAACAAACTCCCTTCCCACAATGATCTTACAGTCTAGAGGGGAATGCAGACATTAATGTAAACCAATAATTAAGAACATATAATTATGTGTTTATGAAGTCATGCAGTTTGCCATTCAGAAGAGCCCGTTGTAGTCCAATAGGAGACAACCCAGCCTGCACACACACACACAGACACAGACACACACACACACACACACACACACATATGCACACACACATATTTATATGTATATATGAAGCAGCATGGCTCAGTGGAAAGAGCACGGGCTTTGGAGTCAGAGGTCATGGGTTCACATTCTGGCTCTACCAACTGTCATTCATTCATTTAATCATATTTATCGAGCACTTACTGTGTGCAGAGTACTGTACCTTAGTACAGTGCTTGGGAAGTACAAGTTGGCAACATATAGAGACGGTCCCTTCCCAATAAAGGGCTCACAATTGGGCAAGTCACTTAACTACTCTTACCTCATCTGTAAAATGGGGATTAAGACTGTGAGGCCCCCGTGGGACAACCTGATCACCTTGTAACCTCCCCAGTGCTTAGAACAGTGCTTTTCACATAGTAAGCACTTAATAAATTACATTATTATTATATAATATATATATTAAACATGTACATAAACACTGTGGGGTTGAGGGTGGGGTGAATATCAAACATCCAAAGGACACAGATCCAAATACAAAGATGATGCAGAAGTAAGAGGGAGCTGGAGAAAGGAGGGAGTCATGCTTGTTGGGATAGAATGCTTGAATGAGCTGGTGTCACCCTAATAATAATAATAACAATGGCATTTATTAAGCACTTACTATGTGCAAAGCACTGTTCTAAATGCTGGGGAAGTTACAAGATGATCAAGGTGTCCTACATGGGGCTCACATTCAATCCCTATTTTACAGATGAGGTAACTGAGGCACAGAGAAGTTAAGTGACTTGCCCAAAGTCACAGAGCTGACAATTTTGGCAGAGTCAGGATTTGAACCCATGACCTCTGACTCCAAAGCCCGTGCTCTTTCCACTAAGCCACACTGCTCCCTAGCTTATGTCCAGCAGAAAAAAGGAAGAACAGTATGTTGAAAAGTAGATTTTTTAGCACCCTCTTAAATTCTAACATTTTATTTTAGTATCCTATGCCCTTCTGTAGAACTGGAAGTTGAAATTTTAGCCTGAGCTGCAACAAAATTGCCTGTACTCATCACTCATTACTGATACACTTTCCCCTCTTCAAACTACTGGTCCACACATTCACAGACGAACTCAGCATCTGTTTTTCAACTTTCCCTGCAGGCTTTTTATGTGGTACAGGGAAAATTGGAAAAAGAAATCAGGCTGCAGGGATCCTATCAGGTCAGGCACACTAATTCACTAATCCTCTCAAATCTTTTCAACAACTAAAGGAGCATAATTTTATGTCAAAAATAAACATGCCTCATGCTGAGTTTTGGCCGGCTGGGGGTATTACATTTCAATTCCTTCTTCTCTACTGATTCTATACACTCTAATGGCATAAAGATATTGTATGCTTTACTCAAAATGATTTTTTTTTACTTTTTAAGAATTTCTAAATTATTAATGAAAAACCAAGTTTTCCTTTTCTTTCCATCCTTGAAGTATTTAATACGAATATATTAAATTTCATGTTTCTTTAAACAATATGGTTTGTATAACTTCGTCTCCTTTCAGAAGTTTCCTGGCAAAAATGTTTAGGTGCTATAAAGCTTCCTGTTAGATTACTAGGTCTGAGTCATTGGAAAGAAACAAGAAGACTTTAGAGGAAAGGAAAGAAATTTTCCCAACTTCACTCTCCTCTATCAACGTCCAGGGACACAGAACCATACAATAACAGGTCGTATGCCTAAGCAATTTGTGGGGATTTTTCACAGGGTCCTGATGGGCCAACTTGGTCCTGACTTTTGGACTTCAGGAAGTCTGTTTGTTCAAGTAAAAACTTTATGTTTTCCCAATAAGCAACTTCCACAAATGTGGCTCAGAGCCTAGACCATGGACTTGGGAACCAGAAGGTCCTGGCTTTTACTCCCGGCTCTGTCACTTTTTTTTTAAGGTATTTGAGAAGCACTTACTACGTGCCAGGCACTGTTCTAAGCACTAGATACAAGATATACAGGTTGAACACATGTCTTGTCCCACGTGTAATCTCCATTTTACAGATGAGGAAACTGAGGAACAGGAAAGTGAAGTGACTTGCCCAAGGTCACACAGTGGGCAAGTGGCGGAGCTGGGATTAGAGCCCCAGTCCTTGCTGACTCAGAGACCCAATTTGCTGTATGACCTTGGGCACATCACAACTTCCTGTGCCTCAGTTATCTCATCTGTAAAATGAGGATTAAGACTGTGAGCCCCATGTGGAACATGGGCTGGGTCCATCCAGATTTGCTTCTGTCAACCCCAGCGCTTTGTACGTTGCCTGGCACATAGTGAGAGTTTAACAAATACCATAAAGAAGTGGATACAAATTTCCCTATATTTAGTAGTTCACAGCTGTGCTTTGTTCTGCTTGTCAGGGAACTCTCCTGGCATTCCCCACGAGACAAAGCATAATGTTCTGAAACTATCCAGTTTCTTTTAAGCATTGGTATTATTAGGTTTGCATGTTCCTTTTCCATTTTCCCAAGTTTGCACTAGCTAATGGCATGATATCATGGAGGACTTAGTGTTATCAAGGGACCACACTTTCTGTAGTGCCTTTTATCTGTGGAGAACATTTTAACGGCTTTCAAGTTCTGCTAAATGAATATATTCTCATTTTTTTATTCCCTCTGATTCAACTGCTTGTGCAATGCCAGTTTTAGATTTTAAAATTCAATCTAAAAGTGGACCCTAAGAGAGTAAACTAAGTCTATAACTACTCTCCTCATGCACACAATGACAGACACTGCCTTGATTATTGTGATGGAAGGGTCATTAACCAAACACTACAATGCTTATTACGTTTTCCCTGGAAACTGACTTAGCGGAATTTTCCCTTTTGGCATTTTCTACTTCAGAGAGTTAGAACTTATCCATTTTATGAAAATAGCAGTCAGGCTTTTCATAAATTTGTATTTTCATATTATCAAATACCAATTTTAAATTTGGGCTACAGGAAATAAGTTGTGACCATAATTCTAAAGAAATAACTCATTAGAAACAAACAAAAAAATCAGCAGCCCATTTTACTAATATCTCTACAATTGGCATAAACCTTGAATCTTGAAGAAAAATTTGAGAACATTTGCTTTTAGTTTCTCAGCCCTGTTTCAGGATAAAATCTCATTACCATGATTTGAACTCTTAATTATTTTCAAATAGACCTTTAATATACCCCCTCTTCTCAAATTTAGGTTCTACAGTTTCCCATCACCAGTAGCTAGGGAAAATGTGTCTGCATTTAGTAATTATGCATCAAGTAAAACACTTCACTTAAATTCTCTTAAGGGACTAAAAGATTCTATTGGGTATACATTTTTATAGTTGCATTTAAACTTCATTTGGGATTTTGTATTAGAAAGTAAAGTCAACTGTGAGGTTGATTTGTTTCCACTAACAGATTTATTTTCAAGCCCAAATTCTAATCACTATTAGCTTTTTTTTTATTAGAAATTTGATGTGACCAATGAAAGTTATCACAGAATGACTCATACTCTAAAAGCCCCTGCTTTGATATACTGTAAACAGAATGACTGGAATGCATTCTGAATCCAATAAATGAAAAGAGCTAAACTGGGAATATACCAAATCAATATACTGATTAATGACTCATTCAACTCTCTCCAAGCTGCATGTGCTGACACAGCCTGAAAAATACAACAGAGAACAAGGAGAATTATTGTACCTTGTCAGAAAGTGATGATGACCTGTTTCATTCCAAGTCCTAAATATTTAAAGAACAGCTTAAAATGGGTGTGGGTGCAAAAAGACTATAAAAAAAATCCAATGAAGAAGGGGGTACTTAGAGCAGCCAAAGCCAACAGCTCATCACCTTCTCCAAATGAGCATGAGAATAATAATGAATGCTAAAGTGTCCCTCCTCTTTATTTACAGAACAAAACATAAGACTAATTGCATTTAGGATTCTCTCAATATTATTCACCACAACATTGGTTGAAGGTTTGCCATGTACAAGAGTTCCAGGCTAGGCACTTGTGGAACAGTAGAAAAGGGAAAATGATATTTAAGGAGCTGGAACATGGATTGACAAATATTCTCTATTTCAGCTTGAGAAAACAAATATAAAAATTAGCACAAATGAAAAAATGGATAAATATGCAGGCATCAGCATTATTCATGCTATTCTCGACAGTATCAAACTATTTTCCTTTTTGGTTTTGGTTTTCTTACCAAAAGGATCTGATAAAGTATGATTTCATCTTTGGAATCGGTTTCTTTTTTTTTTTTTTTTCTAGCATGTCAATATGAAGTCAGGTCTGCGAGAGAGAACTAGGGGAATTATCTTTCTTTAGAAAATATGTGCCAAACTTCCATGACCCTGTCAATCATGCTTATCAGTTTTCAATGGCAGCTTTCTCTTTGAGTGCTTACTGTGTGCAGAGCACTGAACTAAGTGTTTGGGAGAGAGTACAATACCGTAGGTGGATGCAATCCCTGCTTTTAATGAGTTTACACTCTAGTGTGGAGATGTACAACAAAATAAATCACAGGTAGGAAAAGTAACAGAATATAAGAATATGAACACAAGTGCTATCATATGCATAGCAGCGCTTAAGGATATGTATTTAATGATTATAATAATAATTATTATTAATCATTTTGGCATTTGTTAATCACTTACTATATGCCAAGCACTATACTAAGCACTGGGGTAGATACAAGATAATTAGATTCCACACGAAGCTTACAGCTTAAGTATTAAATTTTGCCGATGAGGAAACTGAAGCACAGAGTAATTAAACTACTTGCCCAAGGTCACACAACAAGCAATTGGCAGAGATCCTCTGACTTGTAGGCCTGTGCTCTTTCCACTAGACCACACTGTTTCCCTATGAATTGAGTGCCTAGGTAACTCAAGAGGGAGTGAGAATTAGGTGGAGAGGTGAGTCAGGAAGACTTCCTGGAGGAGATATACATTTTAGTAGGGCTTGAGGATGTGGTGGTCTATAAGATATAAAATTGGAGGGACTTCCTGGCAGTGAGGAGATTGCGAAAAAGAGGTTGACTTTGAGAAAGAAAGATCAAGAGAGCAAACAGATTAGTATTAGAGGAGCAATGTGTGTGGCAGACTATAATGGGAGTAAGGATAAATAGTTTTCAACAAGCTGATTTTTAAAAAAATGGTATTTGTTAAGCAATAACAATTTGTCAAGCACTATTCTAGGTGCTGGAATAGATGCAATTCAATCAGTTGAACTGAGTACCTGTCCCACAGGGGACATACAGTCTTACTAGAAGAAAAGGTAGCAAATTTCCACTTTACAGTTGAAAGTGAGGTACAGAGAAGTTACGTGACTTGCCCAAGTTCATGTGGCAGGCAAGTGGTGAAGCTGGGATAAGGGCCTAGGTCCTCTGATTCTTATTTTGTAGGAGCCCTTGCTCTTTATACCACTAATAATAATGGTACTTGTTAAGCGCTATGTGCCAAGCACTGTTCTAAGCACTGGGGGAGATACGAGGTTATCAGGTTGTCCCAGGTGGGGCTCACAGTCTCAATTCCCATTTGACAGATGAGGTAACTGAGGCACAGAGAAGTTAAGTGACTTGCCCAAAGTCACAGAGCTGGCAAGTGGTGAAGCCAGGATTATTTCTGACACCCAAGTCCATGCTCTTTCCACTAAGCCACGCCGCTAAACCATGCTGGTGGGCAGCGTCAGTTTAATGTGGAGTTGGTTTGGAAACCATTGGAGATTTTTAAGGAGATATCATCCCACTCCTGCTCAAACCTCTTGTGCTCTCGTACTATCCTAAAGCCCAAATAGTCTGAAAATTTCACAATCAAATCTAGCTAGAGTTAATTTGGTAAAAAAAAAACAGTAATTTTGACCCTTTCAACAATTTATACTCATCATTTAGTGACTTATTTTCAAGAGATTTAGAGATGAGTAAGTGCTTCAGAAATAAGGTAACCTGTATATTGTATATGCATTTATTTAGAGGTGTATCTTCTCTGGGTACGATGATTTTCCAAACCTAAAATATATTGAGTCTGGCATTCAAATTTCATTAGATTGAGTGCCCTTGAAAGCCAGGGATCTTTTTTTTTTTTTTTTTGGCTTCTGCTTTCTGAGCAGCTGAGCCACTTTCTGGCTTCTGAGTTTCTGCTTGATGGGTCATTGGTAAACCATTTGCAGTTCTTAAATAATAGGGAAATATGGACTGAACGTTTTGTACACACATTGGCTGTACTTCCCTAAGTGATTAAAACAGAGTTCTACATACAGTAGGTGCTTAAGAAATCATTCATTCATTCATTCAATCATATTTATTGAGCACTTACTGTGTGCAGAGCACTGTACTAAGCGCTTGGGAAGTACAAGTTGGCAACATACAGAGACGGTCCCTACCCAACAGCAGGCTCACAGTCTAGTAGGGGGAGACAGACAACAAAACAAAACATATTAACAAAATAAAATAAATAGAATAGTAAATATGTACAAGTAAAATAGAGTAATAAATATGTACAAACATATATACAGGTTCGATGGGGAGGGGGAGGAGGGGGATAGGAAGGAGGGGGCACTGTCTGGGAAGGCCTCCTGGAGGAGGTGAGCTCTCAGTAGGGCTTTGAAGGGAGGAAGAGAGCTAGCTTGGTGGATGTGCACAGGGAGGGCATTCCGGGCCAGGGGGAGGACAGGGGCCGGGGGTTGACAGCAGGACAGGTGAGAACGAGCCACAGTGAGGAGGTTAGTGGCAGAGGAGTGGAGGGTGTGGGCTGGGCTGTAGAAGGAAAGAAGGGAGGTGAGGTAGTAGGGGGCGAGATGATGGAGAGCCTTGAAGATAAGAGTGAGGAGTTTTTGCTTGTTGCGCAGGTTGAATGGTAGCCACTGGAGATTTTTGAGGAGGAGAGTAACATGCCCAGAGTGTTTCTGCACAAAGATGATCCGGGCAGCAGCGTGAAGTATAGATTGAAGTTAATCAATTGAAATCAATCAGTCAATCAATCATATTTATTGAGCACTTACCATATGCAGATTACTCTACTATGCAAATATACTATATTGTACAATATAACAAAGTTGGTAGATATGTTCTCTGCCCACAATGAGCTACAGTCTAGAGGGGGGACAGATATTAATATAAATGAATGTATTATGCATATGTATAAAGTGCTGTGTGACTGAGGGCAGGGTGAATAAAGGGTGCAAATCCAACTGAAAGGCCAACACAGAAGGCAGTGAGAAAGGAAGAAATGAGGGCTTATTCAGGGAATGTACCTTCAGGAAAACTTTGAAGGTGGGGAAAGTGATCCCCCATGTCAGATACGAACAAGGAGAGCATTCCAAGACAGAAACAGGATGTGGACAAGAGATCAGCATCATGATAGACGATACTGAAGTACAGTGAGTAGGTTGGCATTAGAGGAGCTATATCTGTGGGCTAGGTTGATGTGGGAAAGCAGGGAGATAAGGTAGGAGGGGATAAGGTGATTGAGTTCTTTAAAGTCGATGGCAAGGAGTTTTTGCTTCTCGATGGGACCTGTTGAATTTCACCAGAGAAGCAGCATAGCTCAGTGGAAAGAGCATAGGTTTGGGAGTCAGAGGATGTAGGTTCTAATCCTGGCTCTGCCACTTGTCTGCTGTGCGACCACAGGCAAGCCATTTCTCTGTTTCTCAGTTACTTCATCTGTAAAATGGGCATTAAGACTGTTGTGCCCCACTTGGGACAACCTGCTTACCTTGTATCTACCCCAGGGCTTAGAACAGTACTTAAAAAATACTGTAATTATTATTATTTTTATGCTAATGCATATGATTCAGGCTCTTGCACAACCCAGCAAATATGGCTGCTTTGAGAATCTAAGCAAGAACATTAAACTGGACCTCAATTGAATGGTTGACTTTGTCAAACTCAAAGATGTTCCTTCAGCCTACTCAATATAGCTTCTGTCTTTCAAGGCTGAATTCTTTGTCACTGAGCTTCTGGGCCTGAGACTGAAAGTCATTTCGTCTTTACCATAAGCTTGTTATGGGTAGGGAAACCATCGGCTATTTCAATTGTATTGTACTCTCCCAAGTGCTTAGTTCAGTGCTCTGCACAAAGTAAGCACACACTAATTACCATGGATCAATTGATTGATTGACTATACATTGCTGCCAGTATCATCTTCTTACAATGACGTTTAACACCCAATTCTAGTCTCAAAACTCTCAAATGACTAGTTATCTCATTTCCTCTGAATCAAGAAGATAATTGAGGATTTCTACCATTGCTCTCCATCTTAAATTCTAGCCAGCTATAACCACTACGCTGCAGCTGAAGATATCCAGAGGTAACCAGAGACACACAAAAGACACAACCTGTCACAAGTACACATGGACCAAACTACTTGGAGACATAAGATAAAAAATGAAGAAAACAAATACACAGCAGCAACCTAAACAGTGAGCCATCTTCTTCCATATACACTCACGTCCCCACCTAACATACCCCTATGACCCATGTCTTAGTCTAAGAAGTTTTTATGATTTAACTATTAATGAACCTGATAATTTGAGTAAATTGAACCTGACAAAATCAAGTTGCTCTGTTCGTTGTTTCTTATCTGCTGTTTTCTGCCCTCCGCTGTAGGATTTGCTGTATTCATCTAGATGAATTCCTTCCTTATGATTATACTATCCAAGTAGGGAAATACCTCAGTTTAGGGCCCTAGTTTTTTTTTATGCATTTTTATATTTGATGGCATTTGTTAAGCATTAACTATGTGCCAGTCACTGTACTAAATGCTAAGGTAAAGATAATCAGGTTGAACAGAGTCCATGGCCCCATTTTACATATGGTAACTGAGATACAAAGAGGTTAAGTGACTTGCCCAAGGTCACACAGCAGACAGGTGCACAGTGGGATTAGAACCCAGGTGCTCTGATTCTCAAACTCATGTTTTTTTTCCAGTAGGCCACACTGTTTCTCTCTCACTAGTACTCCAATTCTTAAATTCAGCACTTATTACTGGCAATTACTTTATGGTTAGCAAAAGGCACAAAGAATGTAAGAAACAGAATTGCCTAGTGAGAAGCAGCATAGCCTAATGCAAAGAGCACGAGCCTTGAAGTCAGAGGATCTGGGCTCTACTTCTGGTTCAACCAATTGATAGCTGTGTGACATGGGCAAGTCAGTTAACTTCTCCAAGCCTCAGTTTCTTCAGCTGCAAAATGGGTATTAAATACCTGTTTTCTCTCCTTAGATTGTGGAGCCCCTGTAGAACAGGGACTTAATGCAACTTGATGAACTTGTATCTGCCCCAGCAATTAGAAAAGTGCTTGACACATAGTAAGGATTTAACAAATATCATAATGATGATGATGGTAAGGTTATATATTGAATTAATATAATACTTAATTGTCCTAAATGGGAATAGAACCTAGCTCTTCTAAAACCTGCATTTCTCCTTTACAACTTCTTCCTCCACGCCCCTCACAACACCACAAAAAATACCATCCAGATCTTGCATTGGCATAAAAACAAAGAGTTTATTAGGCACAGATAGTATTTTCAGAAATTTTGGGGGCACAGTACACCACTCAACTTCCTCTAAGATCCCTCTTAAATATGTCTGAAAAAGAAGCATCAGGGAGCTGTTTTGTGAACTGTGGTGTATCCTCCACTGTCTAGGGAGTGATTCTCTGTTCCAAATGTCTGTAAGCCTGGTTGAAGCAGTATCCCCTGATGCTGTGAAAAGATTATACAGCTTATTATGTGTGCACTTGAACTAGGTGTAACACCACATTTTGAAAAAAATACTGGGTTGTTTAAGAACCAGACTTAGGGAGCTAAGATTTTGAAGTTACAGATTTTTGATACTTTTTAAAGACTATAATGTTCTGACAAGTATTTTTTAAACTGCATGATATAAGTATCTCACTGTTCAG
This sequence comes from Tachyglossus aculeatus, assembly GCF_015852505.1. Classification (NCBI taxonomy): domain Eukaryota; kingdom Metazoa; phylum Chordata; class Mammalia; order Monotremata; family Tachyglossidae; genus Tachyglossus; species Tachyglossus aculeatus. Next base: position 119,967,401 of record NC_052067.1, read on the forward strand.
GTTGCTGCTGTATATTTGTTTTCTTCATTTTGTGTGTTATGCCTCCAAGTAGTTTTGTACATATGTACTTGTGACAGGATGTGTCTTTTTGTGTGTCTTTGGTTACCTTTGGATAGCTGGACCTGCCAGATATTCGGAGGCTGGTATAATCCCAGCTATATATGCCGATCTGTAAAACTGAACCTGTCAGTTTCAGAGAAAGATAGGGTAAAAAGAGATAAGGCCAAAATCTCATAAGAAATCATCATGAATGCTTGCAGGCAATTATGCTATCTAAGAGTGCTTGAGACCAAGACCTTCAGAACCACTCCATCACCTGAAGTTCTGGTCCACTGAGGTTTCCCACTTAGGATAATAATAATAATAAAGGTAGTATTTGTTAAGCGCTTACTATGTGCAAAGCACTGTCCTAAGCACTGGGGGGATACAAGCTGATCAGTTGTGCCACTTGGGGCTCACAGTATTAATCCCCATTTTACAGATGAGGTAACTGAGGCACAGAGAAGTTAAGTGGCTTGCCCAAGGTCACACAGCTGGGATTGGAACCCATGACCTCTGACTCCCAAGCCCGTGCTCTTTCCACTGAGCCACGCTGCTCCCCTCCCCCTAAGTAAGATCAGTACTTAGACCCAGCCTGGCCAGGTAAGAAGAGTATATGTATATAATTGCAAGGAAATATGTTTTTGTTTCTCTGTATGAGTGCAAGGAGTCATGGTCTGTATGATTCTGTTAGGTCAGCACATGCTTGTGGAAAATGAATGAATCAATACAATTGTGATTTGCTTGCAGAAACAACAGTGCGTTCTTTGATTCTTTTAGCCTAGCTTAACTGATTTGGGGTAAACTTCTGAGTGCCATAAGATCCGAATCCCAGTGCTGGGTGATGGAAGACATTTACCACAACACTAGGTGTGGGATGAATGCTGACTGTGGATTTCTATTCATGAAAAAACATCCGAAGACAAAGATGCCTAAGAGAACCTGCAAGTTTGAAATTAACAGTGCACTCAGAGTTGCAAACACTCTACAAGAATTTCACTTGTTGCTGAGATCAATTGGATAAAATCTAAAAGGTGCCCTTTAGGCAGCTTTAGTAGATCTTAAAAAAAGCAGGATAAAATGTTTGACAGTGATTTGATTAAGCATGTACCAGGTGTCAAATCTTTGTGTTGAACTAAGGGATGGCTACAAAATTAAAATATTGGACATGGGACTCACAATCTAAGAGGTGGGCAGAGCAAGTACCCTATATCCCCATCTTACATATGAGAAAGCCAAAATAAGCCATTTTAGCTTGCCAATATCAAAACTTGCTCAGCTGTGTTTTGAACATGGATCTCCTAACTCTAAAGATTCATGTTCTTTACATAAGGTCACATTGCCTCACATAATAGAGCCTGAAAAACTCAGTATGGGCAGGGAACATGTGTACTAACTCTGTTATACTGTTTCCTTACAAGTCATTACTACTGTGCTCTGCACACATTAAGCACTCATAAATACGGTTGTTTGATTGATTGAAAAGGAAAATAAATCTATTATATTTATTGAACATATTCTATGAACTGACCACTATACTATGTTTGAATGAGTATAAGGGTAAAGATAGCCTGGTTATTGTGCACCAAAGAAAGTTTCATGAAACCATTGAATGAATTAATTTTCATATAAAGTATCCGGTAGAAAATGAACTTTTAGTAACCTGCCTAGCATGCTGAAGAATTTAAGTCAAGTATGCACTCTTGTGGATTCCTTCATTAGGCAGCAAATAGTGTCTGGTATGAGAAATGCAGACATATGGAAAATACTGCAGGAAATGGATGAACTGGGTTTAAAATGTAACCATTAATATTTGACAAGCAGTTAAAGTTAATTTTTTACATATTCAATTGACAGGAAAAATAACTCTATAGGGCAGAGATTAAGCAGAATTTGGGTAATGAGGTTTCAACAAGAAAACCTGATAAAGGAAGTGCAATGTAAATGCATTTGTTTAAACAAGCAGTCATAAGTATGTACTGATTTTGAAAATAATCTAATATGTGATGGATACAAGCCCTTTGAATTCAAACATTAAAAACAAGGAGCATGTATCATTATTAGTGTTTTTTTAAAACACTTAACTATGTACCAAACGTTGTTCTAAGTACTGGAATGATATAAGTGAATTTTATGGGATGTAGTCTCTGTCCCAAATGGGGCTCACAGTCTAAGCAGAAGAAGGAACAGGTATTAAAAAATAAAAGAACATATTTGAAGAAATTAAAGGATAAGATAACCTCCAATTGCTGATAATACAAAATCAAGTATTAACCATAATACAAGATTACACATGATTATTATTTAAATTACTACTGAAGAGCTGAAGTAGAACGTACTGTAAACTAGATTTACAGCAATTTAAACATTAACCCCAAATCAAACAGAAACTCCTTATCTATGGCTTTAAAGGAAGCAGTATTGCCTATGGAAAGAGCATGGGCCCTGGGAGTCAAGGGACCTAGATTTTAATCCTGGCTTTGCGAGTTGCTTGCTTGAAGAAGTCACTTAACTTCTCTGTGCCTTAGTTTCCTAAATTGAAAAACGGAGTTTAAAATCCTACTCTCTCCTACTTAGACTGAGAGCCCCACGTGGGACAGGGACTGTGTCCAACCTGGTAAACTCGTATCTATCCCAGTGGTTAGAACATCGCATGACAAATAGTAAGCCCTTAACAAATACTCTATATGCGTGTATATACAGGTGTTTATATGTATGTGTGACGATGAGATCATTGGGCTAAATCGAAATACAGTGAAAGAATAAAAATGAAATGAGAATTTTGAGTTTTCAACGTCTTTGGCACTTGAGATAATTCTGATAATTCTTATCAGAGGAAAGTTGTGTGACCCATACGTTCTGAGAGATAGGAAATTAGGTAACTGAAACAAGTAGAGAATAAAATTCTTGCAGGAAATTTATTATTGAATTAATCATAATAATAGATGCTGTACTTTAAAAGTTAATTCATTGGATATTGTTTCCTTCTACTGGAAGAAAGAGCAGCATGACCTAATAGAGAAAGCACAGGTTTGGGAATCAGGACCTGGATTCTAATACCTCCTTCGTCACTTCTCTGCTGTTTGACCTCAGGCAAGTCACTCAAATTTTCTGTGTCTCAGTTCCTAAATCTGCAGAATGGGGATTCAATACCTGTTCTCCTTCCTAGTTAAACTTTGAGCCCCATGTGCCACTGGATGATTTTGTTTTTACTCCAGTTTTTAGTAGAGTGCTTGACACATAGAAAGCACTCAAAAATGCCATTATCATTATTATTATTCTACACTGCGATTAGACACTTGAGTACATAAGTTTCACTTGGGTAGGACAAATGAAGAGAATAATGAGGTATGTTATGAGTATTCTTAAGTTAAAATAGGTTTTGATGGTAGGATAAAAAATAGGTCAGTATTTATTCTATAAGGGAAAATAAGTAAAATATTCTAGTTGGATGTAATGACTCCTGCAACACAACACAGAGTATAAGCAAGAGAACAAAATTGCACACAATTCACTCACAAATAATGTTGTCTTTCTAATGAATGAGTTATTTGTTCATAAACATCACGGTTCATCCTCAGTGAAGGCCCACAAAATCAACTTCTATTAACCTTACACATTGTTTTATTTTTAAACAAATAAACTCCTTTTTAAGTGTGTCTGTTATTCTGATTTTTACACCAGTTTTTTTTTAGCTGGCCATCTTCCTCCCCAGTAGGGTTACAGAGAAGCACAAAATTTTATGTTAAGTATTTTTACTTTCAACTCCAAGCTGCCTTTTGTCATGGCTCCTGCTGCTTGGCTCTGAAGTTCAGACAGAGTGCCCCAGTTCATATGGCCCTATACCCAGAACAGCTCTCAAGCAAGTGGAGTGTAATGGAGGAGGTGGGTGGAGGAGGTGGGCAGATATTAAGATATTTCTACAGAATAATAGTAATAATAATAATAGTGATGACATTTGTTAAGTGCTTACCATGTGCAAAGCACTGTTCTAAGCGCTGGGGGGATACAAGGTGATACAGAAATGCTCTGGGCATGTCACTCCCCTCCTCAAATATCTCCAGTGGTTGCCTATCAACCTTCACATGAAGCAAAAACTCCTCACTATTGGCTTCAAAGCTCTCTATCATCCTGCCCCCTCCTACCTTACGTCCCTTCTCTCCTTCTACAGCTCAGCCCACACAGTCTGCTCCTCTGCCACTCATCTCTTACTGTGCCTCATTCTTGCCTGTCCCGCCATCGGCCCCTGGCCCACTTCCTACCTCTGGCCTGGAATGCCCTCCGTCCACACATCCGCCAAACTAGCTCTCTTCCTCCCTTCAAAGCCCTACTGAGAGCTCACCTCCTGCAGGAGGGCTTCCCAGACTGAGTCCTCCCTTTTCCTCAGCTCCTCTTCCCCTCCCCATTGCCCCATTCCCTCCCTCTGCCCTATCCCCTTCCCCTCCCACAGCACTTGTATATATATTTGTACACATATTTTACTTTTTTAATTTTATTAATGATGTGTATATATCTATAATCCTATTTATTTTGATGGTATTGACACCTGTCTACTTGCTTTGTTTTGTTGTCTATCCCCACCATCTAGACTGTGAGCCCATTGTTGGGTAGGGACTGTCTCTGTTGCGGAATTGTATTTTCCAAGTGCTTAGTAGAGCGCTCTGCACACAGTAAGCGCTCAATAAATGCAATTGAATGAATGAATTAATTAATTAAGAGATTACCCCTGGAGAATGCTCTTGGCTCAGATGAAAGTGGCATGTTTTCAAAATATGGTGGGTGTAACCTCATTATGTTAGGCATCATGCCCAATGACCGCAGTTAGAGGAAAACTTCTCCAGGCTAGTAATCTTGACTTGGCATAATGGGGGTACTGGCTGCCTCCCTTTCATGGGAGATTTAGTGGAGAGGGGGCTGGGGCAACCTCCCTAGCTGTTTGTTCCCATGTGGGAAGACTACTGCCAGGCTCCTCTCTCTCCCTTTCCTCCCTCCACCATAACCAATTCTCATCAGGCTGTTGTAGAAAGCTTGGGGCACTGCAGGGGATATCAGAGAGAAGATAGGGACAACACTAGGAATACAAAGCAGTTCAATCACTCCTCACTCTGGAAACCAGGAATAGTCTGAGCAAGTCCATGTATTAAATATGATAAGTATGAGTCCTCTAGACTGTAAGCTCCTTGTGGGCAGGGAATGTGTCTGTTATACTGTTATATTGTACTCTCCCAGGATCTTAATACAATCAAGCGCTTAATACAGTGCTCTGCACACCATAAGGGCTCAATAAATACTATTGAATGAATATTCTGTCCACAGTAAGGGCTCAGTAAATGTAACTGATTGACTATGAGCCAAACCCCTGCACAAGTGTGCATAAGTGTAGTTGCCTGGGCACCAGGGTCCCCTGTCCAGCTTGTCTTACGTCTCCTCTGTCCTGTGAGCTGGATCCTGAAGAAAAGTGGGTTTGAAACAACTATCCCTCATATGTTAACACAGCTCTGTAGCCTCAGGATTAAAATTTCATTAGGCCTTTTGGCTGGCAAGTGACAAATGCACTCTTTTACTGAAATATTGAGGAAAGTGGCTGCTGTCTAAAAACATGATAGCTGTTCCCTTTCAGTGAAGTGAGAATAAATGAAAGCACATGTGAGGAGATTTAATGTCTATGAAGGCAGAAATTCAAGATACAGTAAGGATATTTTTGGTATTGTAAACAGTCTACATGTAGCCTGTTTTATTTTCTAATTTAGGAAAGTTGAGAACAGAGCATTTAGTAATTACTTTGATCCTAAATACACCATAATTTCTGAATTCTGCTGATGGACATATTTTAGAAGCAATATATAATTACAATTCTGACAAAGTAAAAACTGTCATAAAATAACAATGTCATTCTTCCTGACAAGAAAAACAAATACAGAGTTATTGCCCAGTTAAAGGTAGATTATTTTCTACCAGCTCATTCATACATTCATCTTAATTTTGGTATTAGGTTGACTTCTCAAGGTGATCCTATGACAACCATTAACTCATCATAAATCATCTCTATGAAAAACATTAGTTATATACTAGTGCTACACAAAATGCTTTTAGGAGAATAGAGAATAAAACTTATATAGTGTGGATGACTATAAATCACCAACTCATTCTATAAGTACCGATCCTTGGGAATAATAAACAGAAATAGAGAAAGAGACAAAACACAGTTGACCTTGTACATTACTAGCTAATCAATTTTGGAAGAAAAATCTAAATGGCTTTGGACTTGGAAATCGGAAATCTACCATGGAAACACAGTTCAACAACAGAATACTCACTAAAATGAACACAATTATTCCTTCTCACTTTTCAAGTTAATTAATAAACACTGTTATTGAATGTCTACTGTCTGAAGAACACTCTACCAATCAACCAACACTGATACTGTATTAAGCACTTGGAAAAGAACAATGATAATAATAATAATAATGATAATGATGATGGCATTTGTTAAATGCTTACTATGTGCAAAGCACTGTTCTAAGCGCTGAGGAGGATGCAAGGTGATCAGGTTGTCCCACGTGGGGATCACAGTCTTAATTGCCATTTTACAGATGAGGGAAGTGAGGCACAGAGAAGTGAAGTGACTTGCCCAAAGTCACACAGCTGACAAGTGGCAGAGTGGGGATTTGAACCCATGACCTCTGACTCCAAAGTCCGTGCTCTTTCCACTTAGCCACGCTGCTTACAAAAGAGGGTGTAGACATAATCCTTGCTCTCAAGAATCTTATTCTCTAGTGGGAGAGACCAACATTAAAATAAATAACAGACAGGGGAAGTAGCAGAGAATAAGGATAATTGCTATGGGGCTGGGGGTGGAATAAGTATCAAAGTACTTAGGGAGTACAGACTCAAGTTCATAGATGATTCAGAAGAGAGGGTGGCTAGCATGGGAAAATGAGCGGTTGATTAGAGGTTAATGAAAACCAGTGTGCCTAGTGGATGGATCGTGGACCTGGGAGTGAGAAGGACCTGCCTGGGTTCTAATCCCAGCTCCACCATTTGCCTGTGATCTTAACTTCAAGTCACTTAACCTCTCTGTGCCTCAGTTACCTCACCTGTAAAGTGGAAATTAAGAATCTGATCTTCATGTGGGACATGTACGGTGTCCAACCTGATTAGCCTATATCTACCTCAGAGCCTAGTACAGTTCCTCATAGTACAGTGCCTCATAACCACTTAATGAATATTAAAAAAATTGGAGAAGGCTTCATGGAGGCTATATGATTCTAATAGGACTTTGAAGACAAACACAGCGGTGACTTATTGGGAGATTTCAATGGAAATAGCAGACTTGATACCTACCCTCCCAGTGTTTACAATATAGTTGAGGAGACAGACACTGAAATTATAGACAGGAACAAGTGAGAACAAAGTACTCTATATCACTTATATGGTGGTTGGGAGTACAACATTGATTATGTGATGTAGAAATGCTGAAGTAGTGGTGGGAGATATAATTTAGAGAGATTAGAGATTAAAGTTCTTTTGGAACAGCTGTGATTTCAGAAGGGTTTTTGGATGGGGAAAGCTTTGGTCTGATGGAAATGATGGTCAGGTGTCTTAGCTGGATGGGGGAATGAGTAACCATTAGAGGTTTTTGAGTGGGGAAGCATGCTCAGAACAAATGGAGAGAGGAGGACCTAGAGGCAAGACTGTCAGGAAAGAAGATGATGGAGTGAGTAGTCAAGCAAACAGCAATCATCTGGAGCAGCTGTTTGGAATGAGTGAAAGGGGCAGAGAATGGAAAATATTGGAGAGAAAGAAGAGGCAGCATTTGGTAGGAGTCTGAAGAAGCAACAAAATCAAGCAAAGGCAAGAATATAGGCTGAATGGTGGTGTTTTCAACTGTGATAGGAAAATTATTTAGATGACAGGCTTTGGGAAGGAAGATGAGTTCAGTTTTAGACATATTGATTTTGAGGCACCTGTGTGACATCCATGTAGAAAATTCCTACATAGAAAATTCCTAGAGAGAAACATGAAATTGCAGAGACGATAAATCAGGAAATCATACCTCTCTGCTTTCTTACTACAGTCCAGTCCTCACACTTCGCTCTTCTTGTGCCAACCTGTTTACCATGCCTTGATCTTGTCTATCTCACCAATGACCTCTTGCCCACATCCTGCCTCTAGCCTGAAATTCCCTCCCTCTTATTATCTTATAGACAATAAGTCTCCCCACCTTCAAAGTCTTATTAATGGCACAAATTCTGCAAGAGGTCTTTCCTAACTAATCCCTTATATCTTCTTCTCCCTCTTCCTTTACCTCACCCTTACATTTGTATTTCAATCCTTTGTTCCGCCTCCCTCACCCCCGCGCACTTATTTATATATCCATAATTTAATTACATTAATGTCTCTCTTCCCCTCTGGACTATAAACTTAATGTAAGTTTAGCGTGGCTTAGTGGAAAGAGCAAGGGCTTGAGTGCCAAAGGACATGGGTTCTAATTCTGGCTCTGCCACTTGTCATCTGAGTGACTTTGGGCAAGCCACTCTATGCCTAATCTGTAAAATGGGGCCACTCATTTTACTCATGAGGAATGCCTAATCCTCACCTGTAAAATGGGGATTAAGACTGTAAACCCCAAGTAGGACAACCTGATTACTTTGTATTTACCCCAGCGCTTAAAACAGTGCTTGGTACATAGTAAGTGCTTAACAAATACCATCATTATTATTATTAATATTACTATTATTACTGTGGACAGGGGACATGTCTACCAACTCTTATATTGCACTTTCCCAAGCACTTGGTACAGTGCTCTGTGCAAATTAAGCATTCAATTAAGATGGTTTATTTATTCATTCAATTGTATTTATTGAGCACTTACTGTGTGCAAAATCTGTACTAAGCGCTTGGGAGAGTACAATATAACAGCTGACACATTCCTGCCTACAACAAGCTCACAGTGTAAAGACAAGCTCACAGTCTAGAGGTTGATTGATTTACTGATTCCTGGAAAGGTGGTGGTTGAAGTGAGAGTGGATTATTTCACCAAGGGAATAAATAATAATAATAATGATGGTATTTGTTAAGTGCTTGTCTATGTGCCAGGCACTGTACTAAGTGCTGGGGTTGATACAAGCAAAGTGGATTGGATACAGTCCCTGTCCCATGTGGTGCTCACAGTCTCACTCCCCATTTTACAGATGAGGTAACTGAGGCCCAGAGAAGTGAAGTGATTTGCCCAAGGTCACACAGCAGATGAGTGGCCAATTCGGATTAGAATCCATGACCTTCTAACTCCCAGGCCTGTGCTCTATCCACTAGGCCATGCTGCTTAGCTTAATAACAGAAAGGAACTAGATAGTGCCTCAAGGAACACCCACAGTTAGGGAATCGGGGCACAAAGGGGCAACATAAGAAAGATGTCTTTTTGTCTGAGAAAGATCAGACAAGAGGTAAGAAAAGAATCAGGGAATATAAATCAGTAATAAGGAACACTTTTTTGGACAAAAAAGTCAATTTAATTAAGTATTTAACCTAAAGAGAACTAACTGAAACAGGTCTCCCAAATATTCTTCAAGTAATATGCTGTTTGTAAAGTGACGATTACTTCTGGATTATGAAAATCTCCCTGACTCTACCACTTCTCCTGCTAAGCAGCTAACTAATGTTACTGATGGCTGAGCTATGAAACAATAGAGTTTTGGGAATTACTACTGGGTCCATGATGGGCTGAGATTTGCATAATTGACATTTGTTTGTCTTATGAATATGACTGAGTCCCATCAGTTTTACTGATCCTAAGGCAAAAGGCTTGAATTACAATCCAATGTGGCACCGCCTCCCCCTATCAATCAGTTATATGAAGCAAGCTAATGCTGGCCTCGTGCCTTCACCCTGCACAGGCTAGTGGCAGACATAGGGTGTGGTGGTAAATTGCGGGCTCCCTTGGTAGGGACAGCTATGGCCCAGTGTTGGGTAGCTGAGATCAGCTGGTATGAAGAAACAGAGTGACCCCAATGGGCCTGTTCAGGAAAGGGAAAAGAAAAGTCAAAGCCGGTTTATGTTTTGCCAGATTTTAAAAATAAAAAACAACATGAGAGGGAGGGCTCCTGTGGCTGGAAGCGTGGAAAATTGAGCTGACATAGTAGAGGAAATTGCGCTAAATGGCTTCAACCCATTTAGACAAAGGCTATACTAGTATACCCATGCACTGACATGTTTCTCATAAGAACTTTATTTTATCCACACATTTCTTAATTTTATTCCATTATTTTTATTTTGTTTCTAGGTGGAGATAAAAAATAAACCAGAATAAACCAGAATCAGGATGGGGTTTAACCTCATTATCCATCGTTGTAGGCAAGAAATGTGCTGTTTATTGTTATATTGTACAATCCCAAATGCTTATTACAGAGTTTCTAGACTGTGAGCCCACTGTTGGGTAGGGACTGTCTCTATATGTTGCCAAGTTGTACTTCCCAAGCACTTAGTACAGTGCTCTGCACACAGTAAGCGCTCAGTAAATATGATTGAATGAATGAAAGAGCTCTGTAAGCACTCAATACGGCTGAATGAATTAATCGTAAACCCCAATGTTTATAAGTTTCAGCTGTCTAAATTCTTCACAAACAATACTGCATTTTTCAAAAATCACAATAAAGTCTCTGTAGATATGAGTTCTAATATCTTGGGTTGATCATATTTTTCACCAACAAAATATGCCAACCTGTATTTTCAACTTATCACATTCATGTTCAAGCCCCAAAGCCACAAAATGTCACTTCTGATTCAGAAACATATCACAAATGTGGCTTGACTTCATTTTGGTTTAAGGCTAAAATTATTGAAAACACATTCAAAGGAATAAAATGTTCTAGCATTTTAACACCTTTATTTGAGGGTTGTCCAATATAACAACCCTCCCCCCACAAAAACAGAGATTAGTAAATGCTCATTCAAGACCTGAAAAAGATGCAGTTGGCCTAAGAGTTCACAACCAGAGGCAGTTGAGGAAAATGTATAGAGACTTAGCAAATATACTGATCTTAAATCTAATAGGATAAAATTGGTAGGCAACCTACATGGTGACATTTCAGTTTGTCAATCATTCTGATAATGTATTAAGAGCATAGAAAATCAGAGATTGTGAAAAAGGCGTATACATTTGGTGAAATTGTTCTCATTTGGTCTAAAATTTCTATCATGATAAAATCTTTATTGAACATTCACAGGAACATGACACTGTTTTGAGATCTATGAAATTTAATTAGACACAACCCATGTGCTTAGAAGGTTTATACTCCATTTGTACACCTTTTAAATATTACAACTATGTAAGAATTAAAACCAAGCCATGTGAAGCCACTGCTAGGTACAAATGCCAACACTGAACATTATTTAGGATACAAAGAGTATAAAAACATAAACACTCTTAGATTAGATAGGTAAATCCTACATTGTGACTTGGTACTCTCTTGAATGGGCCGAGACAAAACGTGAATTCCATAAATGGAATTTAGGGCCTTGGAAAATAAGTGCCCTATATTTCTTGATGTGAAAATGTGAGAACTGAAATAAGAATATATAAATTGGAATTAATTACCACAAGAGTTCATAATAATGAGAATAATAATAATGGCATTTATTAAGCACTTACTATGTGCAAAGCACTGTTCTAAGCACTGGGGACGTTACAAGGTGATCAGGTCGTTCCAAGGGGGCTCACAGTCTTAATCCCCATTTTACAGATGAGGGAACTGAGGCCCAGATAAATTAAGTGACTTGCCCAAAGTCACACAGCTGACAAGTGGCAGAGCCGGAATTTGAACCCATGACCTCTGACTCCAAAGCCCATGCTCTTTCCATTGAGCCAAGCTGCTTCTCACATAAATGACATAAAATAATAGATGGGCACACATTTATATGAATGCATTTATAACCTCTGTGAGAATTAATCCTAACACCAGTCTTCATTCAGGGATTAGTATATCAATTATTTTGCAGGAATATAGGCTTTTGTCATTTGAATGTTTGGGAATCATAATTTCACATGTGACATAGCTCATTATTAGTATTTATTTTGTAGCATTTTTATGTTCCCAGAATGATGAGACTTCAATAACTTTCTTGATTTAAATTGGGGCAGATACAAGCAAGAAAAGAGGAAGTAACTGAAGAAACACTGTACACCTGAATCTAGCACCAAATAGCCACTATTTTCCATGATTTTGATCCCCTTGTGTTTGTAAACTAAGAATAAATTATAATGAGCAACATCCTGACATGCATACAAATATTTCACCTGTGTGTTTGATTACAGTAGTATTGTGATGTTGCTTCAACAAATGAATAATGTAAACCAGAAAACAAACCTAGATGTCAGTTTGGTGTCAAATCAAAGCTGTTTAATTTTAACTACTCTAGCTGCCTAGGCTTCAGTTAACCTCTCATTGATCTTCCCAAATAAGATTTCAACTAAAGGAACAAATTAAAAAATGAGACTGAGGGCTCATTCTGTAAATTGAAAAGTGTACTAATAAATTGTTGGCCAAAGCAGTTGGCAGCTTTCATCCTTCCAAAGTTTCCAGTGTGATTACCGGTAGCATGAGGAAGGATCACCTTTAGTGGGGTAAAATGTAAAAATCAATTTTACCCCATTTTGGAAACATGTTCTGAAGAACACCTGGGACTTAGGTGTTATTAGATTTACTGTTTTGGGCAATGGAATAATGTAATGAGCCACTCCAGTTCACTCCAAGAAAAGCTTGTGGTAAATCTATATAATCTTCACCACTCTTTTTATACCCACTAAAACCTATTCAGTGAATAGGTTTTCACTCTCTCTATAGACCCTTATCTATATATGGATATGGATATGAATATCAATCAATGGTATTTACTGAAAGCTTTCTGTTTATTAACCTCTTGGGAAAGTACAAAACAATAGAGTTGGTAGACACAATCCCTGACCAAAAGGAGCATAGAGTTCAGAGGGGGACACTGGCATTTAAATAAATTACAGATAGGGGACTGTGGGACCAAAGGTGGGACAAAAGGTGGGTGACTATCAAATGCTTAGGGGTGTAGATATCTGAATACACAGATTGTTTGGGAGGGAGGGCTAGTAGGGAGAATGAGGACCTATTCAGGGAAGGCCTTTTAAAGAAGATGTGATTTTAGGATAACTTTGAAGTGAAGTGAGTGGTGGTCTATCGTCTACGAAGGAAGAGAGAGTTTAATGCAATAGGGAGGGTGTGGGCAAGGGGTCAGTAGGGAAACAGAGGAGATTGAAGTGCAGTGAGTTGGAATTAGAGTAGCAAAATGTGCTGGGTTGTGTAGTAGATCAGCAAGGTAAGGTAGGAGAGGGAGAGACAATTGAGTGCCTTAAGGTTACAGTGCTTTGCACATAGTAAGCACTTAATAAATGCCATAATTATTTAATAGGAAGGAATTTATCTTGACACAAAGATGGGTAGACAAATATTGGAGGTTTGTGTATATATAAAATATCTGTTGCTTTATTTATATATGATAATATATATTAATACTATACTATTATTATTATACTGTTATATATAATATAAATAGTATAGAACATATATAGCATATACTATTATATATAAACAAATATTTTATATATATACTCAGCTGCTTGTGCATTGGTGTGTATTAAAATATATACACAAATATTAGACCTCAAAGACTTAATAAAAACGCTAACTATACAATCAATTTAACATAGCATTTCTGGTGATAAATCCTACCACAGAGTCCACAAAAGGGCTAATGTGAACAAATGTTTAGTGCATTTTAAGCCAGACTGACTAATAACTCAAGACACAGAATACTTTCAAGTGTATCGATGTTGACTTTGTTCATTATAGCTGATTTATAATAATGGATAGACTGAGAAAAAATAAAATAATTAAGTAATCTCAAATGACTTAGCTGTGGGAATTAGAAATGATCAGTGTCTGAATTAGTTTAGAATATCAGTATGTTATTCTATGTCATTCACAACATCCCTTAGCAGTATACCTAATGTACAACTATAGTAAGTTCATTCCAGTTTTGATTTCTATGGGTAATTAGCTATTAAACAAGAGTCCACAGGAATGGAATACAAAATGGTAACTGCAAGTCACAGAAAACACAGAAAACACAGAAAATTTGACTGTGCTTCATTTTCCTTACTGTAATAAAACTCTTTCCCTTGTGTGTTACATGTGGAGATGGCTATAAGTTTTGAAAGGTGTTATTGAAACGCTTTTCCTCACTTGCCCTATTTATCCACTTTTTTGTGTTGCCTATGCCTTAAGAGGTCTGTACCCTTTTAAGCACTTTGATAGTAACTGCACCCCCAGGCATGAGGCATTTCATGTTATGTTTTATTATGGTATGTTATACTATACTCTCCTAAATGTTTAGTACAATGGTCTGCATGCAATAAGTACTTAATAAATATGATCAACTGATTGATGTACCAGCCCTGCTATACTTTATTTTAATGTCTGTCTAACTCTCTGGTCTCTAGCCTCTTGGGGCAGGAATCATGTTTACCTACTACATTGTACTCTCCCAAGTGCTTTGAACAGTTCTCTGCTATTACAAAATTTAATAAATACCATTAATTAATTGTGTTGACTTCCTATGTGTTTTGTTGAAAAAGTCCAATCTGACAGAAAATGATGCTCTCTGGCCTTATTTTAAGCTAAATTAAGGTTAGGGTTATTTCTATCAGTTTACAAAATACATGTTTAGTTGACACTTAGACAAAATTATAAAAATCAAAGAAAACATAGGAAATTTAATTCAGAATTCTGACCACATAAATCAACACCTACAAACATTAGAATTTAAAATAGTGAAAAATATTGCACTAAAGTTTGTGTCGTGAGTTTGGACACACAAAGATAAATTAAATGGATGAAATTTAAGGGACAAATAAAATAGCAACTGTGAGAAAAATAGATAGCAATGATGGTTAAAAAAATGCAACCGCATGGGAATAAGTCAGTGAAGAAAGAAACTGTGTTTATCTGTATATGATATTGTTCACAGCACGAACATTACCAGGTTCAGGATGAAAAGCAATTTCCACTATGTCTTTTACCCTTTTCATTTGTTCTAGATTCTTTTGGGGATAAAAAAAAAGAATTCCCCTGATAAATCTTAACTCCTCCTAAGAAGCATCTGGCAATTTTGAAGAAAATCCTGTCAACATTTCTGGTTATGTAAGGGTGGAACATTATTTTCTAAGGGATCCTGTGCATAAACACACCCCCACAGAAAACACCCAAGATAATATGCTTTTTATTTCTTTTATAACCCAAAAATAACAAAAGACACTTTAGAAGAGAAAATGCAAAGTTTGTATGTAAAAAAATAAAAAGACTATCAAATTACAAAGAAAAGCTTAATGGGGAGGGAAAATATGAAAAAACACTTTGAAGAAAAAAGGGTACACAGAATAAAGATGCAGGATTTCAAGGATAGCTACAGAATGAGGAAAACAGATAACTGAAGCCAAGGTAACTGGGCAAGCCAAGGTAACTGGGCAGAAAGTAGGAAAATGTCATCAAAAAGGAAAGCAAGATATGACATTAGTTAGTTATGGTATTTATGAAGAACTTAAATTTATTGAAGAATGTTCTAAGTATCAGGAAAAATACAAGGTACAGGGATTTCCCCTAAGGATTAGCATCATTTTTAAGTACAACTTATTTATTTGGAGAATTTCCAGTATGAATGGATTAACTGCTGTGGTGTCTTGCCACTTATCCATTGTCTAAGTGACAAACTACTTTAGTGACTGGTCTAGTAAAAAGGGGGTGAATCCTTGAGAAGAGAGAGGTAAAATATTCCAATGAGCCTGGATTCTACCCTGTCTGACATACTCCACTGTTCCTACCCACACAAATAAGTCAGTCAGACAATCATATTTACTGATCACTTGCTCTACTTGATAGGTAATATAACAACATAGCAGACACATTCTCTGTCCACAACGAGCTTACAGTCTAGAAGGGGATTTAGACATTGATATAAATAAATACATTTACAGATAGGTCCTTAAGTGCTTTGGGTCTGGGAAGGGGGATGTATGAAGGGAGCAAGTAAGGGCAATGCAGAAGGGAGTGGAATAAAAGGAAAAGAGGGCTTAGTCAGGGAAAGCATATTAGAGAAGATGTGCCTTCAACAAGGCTTTGAAATGGGGTGGAGAGGAAAAAATATCTGTCAGATGTGAAGAGGAGGGTTATTCCAGGCCAGAAGCAGGACGTGGGAGAAAGGGCGGTGATGAGATAAATGAAATGAAGGTACAGTGAGAAGGTTAGCATTAGAGGACTGAAATGTGTGGAATGGGTTGTAGAAGGAAAGTAGTGAGGTGAGGTAGGAGGGGACAAGGTGATTGAGTGCTTTAAAGCTGAAGGTAAGGATTTTCTGTTTGATGTGGAGGTGGATGGGCAACTCCTGGAGGTCCTTGTGGAGTGGGAAAACATGGACTGAACATTTTTGTAGGAAAATGATCCAGGCAGCAGAGTCAAGTATGGACTGGGGTAGAGAGAGAGAGGAAGCAGAAAGTTCAGTAAGGAGGCAGTAATCAAGGCAGGATAGGATAAGTTCTATCTTATACCAGCCAGAAAACAAGGAGGTAAAATATTCTGATGAGTCACACTCCTACAGCTCTGCAGCCACCTCTCTCTCCCCCTGACACACTCGGGTGCTGTCACAACCACAAACCCCTGAAAAACTGGGGTGGTTGCAGTTTTGTATTTTTTTTGTCCTACTCCTCCTCTCTCTCCAGGGCAGTGGCAGGATTGCAATTCTCATGTGGGTGCAGCAGTGACAGTTGCAGTAAAGGTGGCAGCTACGGCAGCTTTTCCCACCCAGTTGATTTTGGTGGCGGGGTTGGGGGGTGTAGCGGGGCACAGTAAAGTTGGGGATAAGCAATGATATATCTCCAGGCAGGAGATTTTGATTTTTTTAGAAGCATTGTCTCTGTCTCTCACTCTCTATGTCTCACTATGATTTCATTCATCAGAAGACTGGCAGATCTACAAATCAACTGGTTCCCATGTAGAGGTAACAGTCAGAGAACATGGCTCATAAGTGTGTCATAAATCAATCCCTTCAACGGGGATGAGGATGATCAGATTGGGGTGCGGGTGCCCAGAGACTGCTGTAATCAAATTAAATGTACCTTAGGCAATGCACACAAGCCTCAAGTAGTTGATATGGCCAGAAAGAAAATCATATAAGACACAGTTGCTGTTCCACAGTTTTGGAAGTAGGAAAATCATATATCATGTATCCTTCTCCTGGCCTGGAATGCCCTCCCTCCACACATCTGCCAAACTAGCTCTCTTCCTCTCTTCAAAGCCCTACTGAGAGCTCACCTCCTCCAGAAGGCCTTCTCAGACTGAGCCCCCTTTTTCCTCTCCTCCTCCCCATCGACCCCCCACCTCCCCACCTACCTCATTCCCCTCCCCACAGCACTTGTATATATTTGTACATATTTATTACTCTATTTATTTTACTTGTACATATTAACTACTCTTATTAATGATGTGCATACAGCTATAATTCTATTTATTCTGATGGTTTTGACACCTGTTGAACATGTTTTGATTTATTGTCTGTCTCCCCCTTCTAGACTGTGAGCCCATTGTTGGGTAGGGACCGTCTCTATAAATTGCCGACTTGTACTTCCCAAGCGCTTAGTACAGTGCTTAGTACACAGTAAGCACTCAATAAATATGATTGAATGAATGAATGCCTCCATTTTATGTATTAAATAACCCGAAGCATAGAAAGGTTATGTGCATTACCCAAAGTTACAAAGCAAGTCCCTAACACAACTGAAACATGTCTCTTGAATCCTAGTTTTAAAATATTTCCCCTAAATTACGTTGCCTTCCAGTTAATTCTTAAAGGTGTGACAGTCAATCCTGCTGGTGTCCACACTTGGAAGAGAAATTCAGGAGAGTCACTCCATGGTTTTCCTCCTTAAGGGGTAGTGTAAATACTTATAGCTAACCAGAAATTGGGAAGAGGAGGAAGTAGGTGGGAACAAGTACACGGATAAAGTGAGTTGTAGTTCTGAGAGAGCAAGATATGGGAAAATCTTGTACTGTGATGTTGAAAGGATAAAGGGCACAGGAGGTATCAGAAAGGTTGCTAGCGTTGTGGTGAAAATATCCTGGTGGCTTGCGATCCAGAGCTAAGAACCCAGAGGAGTGAGGAAGATCCAGAGCTAGGAACCCAGAGGAGTGAGGAAGAAAAGGATGATGAGACCCTGCATCTGAGAGACTAGTAGAGGGCAGAGGGAAAAATGCCAGCCCCAGAAAACTTACAAAGAAGCAAAGAGGGCTCTGGGGGTCAAGGGTTGGGGAGAGGAGGAGGTTATTAAATATATGGAAGGGTGATGAACTAAAATTATTTTAATTATTACTGAATTAAGAAACCATTAAAGATTGTTGAGATTTCAAATTTTGATAGGGCTGAAAGAGAAGCTCCGGACATCAGAGAGACATGTGTTTCTTGGGGACTATGTGGGAGAGGGAGGGTACACTTTCTCCATGAATTTATTGCAGCCAGCCCCAAGAGAAGTGGTGATAGATTAAGTTCACTTAATACCCATTTGACCTAGGGAGACTTTTGGGTTCAGATGAAAGTGGATGGCAGTGACTTGGTAGCATAGAGCAGAAGCTTCTTTAACCTGTGTGGAAACAGCAGAATAATTGGAGGGCTTTAGAGCCAGTGGATGCTGACCAGGATTCAGACACTCCTAAAGTCCTTAGAGGCATCTCTTTTGCCCGGGATGTATAGCTGAGAATCCTGGTAATCCCTTGAACATGTCATCTAAATCAATCACTACAGTAACTGTAAATATCTCTAATTTTCATCTTTATATCTCTTCATGTCCCTTTTTCACTTTTCTCTATTCCTAATCCAGGATTGTACCCCTGAATAATGCTTATTTATATTAACACCAATTCCCCTTCACATCAAACAGAAAGCATTAACCTTAAGGCACTCCATTAGCTCTTTTCTACCACTACATCCCAGATCACACTCTCTGTTGATCTCAAGTTAATGATTTCATTCTTGACTCTTGCCTCCAACCACTTCTTTGTGCCCTTTTTCCAGCCTGGATCTCACTCCTTCGAATCAACCAGAACATACTCCCTCCAGGAGGTTCTAAACTCCATTCATTTAAAGAGCTGTCTCTAGCAATGCCATTATACATCTCAGCACTTGCATTTATTCATGTGTGTGTGTGTATCCTGCTATGTTTTGGGTGTAAATAATTCCTCTTTCCCTCTTAAATTGCAAGCCCCATTTGGGACAGGACACTGTCATATTTGAACGCTTAGTACAGTGCTCTGCACACAGTAAGTGCTCAATAAATATGATTGAATGAATGAATGAATTACCATGTGTCTATACAGTTAGTACCATACTGGCTTCATGGTAAACACTTAATAAATACTATCATTAGCAGACAGTGTTTTGTGAATGGCTTATGTCTGGCATATTTCCTGTTAGAATGTAACTGCTTTTGGGCACAAACCAAGTCTCTTACTTGTTGTGTCCTCTAAAGGACCTAGTATAATGCTCTGCATAGAAAAGGTGTTTTATAGCCACTATCGATTGATTGGTTCAGCCTCCAAGAAAGAATTCCTGTACATGAACCTAAGGACTTAAGAGGCAAAGTTGCTGAAACAATGATATCAAAGGTCTTGACTTAGAAAGATACACAACTAGTGCCACTGCATTCCCAGGTGATACTGCCTTCTGACTCATACATTGGAGTGCTTTTCCTTCATATCCGAGTTCCATTTGTATACCCACTGCTCAATCTCATCCTTCTGCAACTGAGAAGCACTGTAGCCTAGTAGATAGAGCAGGGGTCTGGAAATCAGAAGGACCTGGGCTCTAATCCAGGCCTGCCAATTGCTTGCTGTGTGACCTTGAGCAAGTCACTTAACTTCTCTGTGCCTGAGTTTCCTCAATTGCAAAATGGGGATACCTGTTCTCTCTCTTACTTAGGCTGAGCCTGATGTGGGACAGGGACTGTATCTGACCTAACTAACTTCTACCTTTCCCAGTGCTTAGAACAATACTTGAGACAAGGTAAGCACTTAACAAATACCATAAAAACCTCCGTCAACTTAGTCCTGCTTATCTCCTCATCTCATGCACAGTTGTCTGTAGCAGGGTTTAAGAAAGAAGCAAAGAGGAGTAGGGGCTGGGGGTGGGGGTGAGGGGAATAGGCTCACTCCACCCCTGAGAGTATCACATTGCCTTGGCACTCCTGTCAATCTCTTGGAATACCATTGAGTAACTACCACTTACATATATAACAGAACTTCTTTCTCCTCTCTTTAGAATCTGTTCTCAAAGCACATGCCATACATAGTTGTTTTCTGAATAACTGAAGGTAGCACTCACATGGTATCACTGAATATGGAACAGTATAACCTTATTTTAGTCAAATCTTTTTTCTTTTCAACTGAGCTGATGTTTACTATAGATAATGAAATCCATTGTGAAAGAGGAATGTCTAATTCTAAAGACAGAGAGGACTTTAGACCTTCATTGGTTTTAAAATTGTTCAGTTTGCATTGTAGGAACAGTAATTACATCATTGTGTTTTTTCGCTTGTAAATGTTTACCCCATACTCTAACATTCCCAGCATGAGGCCAGGATGATTCTGGTAATCTTGAATTCTCAAACACACTGACTAGTTTGTCATAAACAACATGAATATAAATAGAATGGGAAACTTTCATTAACAGACCATGTTTTACAGTTCAGAATTGTGTAGCCAGTAGTGAGGATTTATTCTGAAATTAAATTCATTTATCTATATAATATTCAACATAATTTAAAAACTTTATGTTCTCTTTCATTAAAATTGAGCCAACTGAAGAACAGTTTTCCCTGATAGGATGATATGCTACATACTTGTGCACCATTCCCACTGTCTCATCCCTGCCGTCATGTTCTCACTGGGGCAGGAGTACAACAACAGAGTTGGCAGGAAGGGATGTGGGAAGGGATGTACTAAGTACTTGGGAAAATAAAATAGAGTTAGTAGACACAACCCCTCCTATCTAATAAGGGTGGGGAGAGATACTACTATAAATTAAAAGGAGAAAGAAACAAGTGCTAGCAAGATGTCAATGGCAATGAGATGAGGCTTCGTCCATGTTAGCCAACTACTGAGAACTGGGACTAGAACACAGGTTTCCTCATTGACAGGTCTTTCCACTGGACCAACAACATACTGTAATTTGTATATATATATATATATATATATATATATATATATATATATATATAAAATTTTAATATATATACTGTTCATAATATACAGACCTGTGTATAGCATGGATACCAATAGTAGTCTGAAAAATAATTTGTGAATGAAATAATTCAAGGAGAAAGCTATTGTTTTCTATTCAAAGTACCACAGGTTTGTACTGCAGAATCATTACTACTTCAAATATCACCTACTAAAACCATTTATTAGGACATTAAAAAATGAAAGTGTGTGAAAAAACACTTCAGTCTCATTTTTCAGGTAAGAGTAGGCAGTTAGGACTATTCCAAATTTATACTACAAAATCTATGGGTACAGATTTATTTAAAATAATGATTCACCCAATAGCTAGAGTTTTTACATGAAATACAATGTGGCTTCCCCCCAAACTACAGCTCAACTGATAGGAGTGTAGTTTACAGAATAAAGCAAAGGTCTGGGACTCAGGAGGAATAAAAGGTGTTCAAAACCTTACTTCACCACATGTCTGCTGTGTGACCTTGGGCAAATTACTTAACTTCTCTGTGTCTCAGTTCCCTCATCTGTAAAATGGGGATAAAAGTGTTAACACCATGTGGGACAGGGACTATGTCTGACCTGATTAACTTAGAACAGTGCTTGGCACATAGTAAGAACTTACTAAGTACCATAATTTTTATTATTAATCATTATTATTGCAATAGATACCAGTAATGTGCAGGGAATGCCCTAAGATAGTTGAATTGTCTACACAGCCATTACAAATGTTTTCAAAATCATCATCATCAGACTAGGCATTAAAGATAGTGCTGATAACTGTGTTCACCAAGATCCCTAGACTATATCCCAAAAGTATAGCTAGTCAAGTCAGAGTTGAAAATGCTCTGTCTGCATCTTTCCTTGTCAACATCAGTGGGAAGTATGGTTGTATGAGATAAATGGTTGAATAAGACTGGGTTTAAGGACCTTCACTGAGGATAAAATGAGTCACCTGGAAGCTGCTATAACAGCTACAAACAAATCAATCTATTCAACTAAAAAAAAAAAAAGACCAAACCTACAAACACCGAGAAAGGTTTTTCAGGCAGCAAATAGGAACTGTCATAGTCTGATAACTGTTCTAATGAAGTACACACATTAGAATTTGGCTATTGCTTTCTGACCCCTAGCTCCTGCTAGTAATTTTAGCACAAGGGATTTCTAGTCACACATTGGTCCTAGCATCCACACAAATGTAGAATGTCCAGGTCATTCTTAGCATCTTCAATCCATAAAGTACCAATGCATAAACATACACACAGAGATAAAGGGAAATAGATCTTTGTGTCAGTACACCCAAGAAGATAGTGGCATAGATTATAAATGCATCTGCACACGTCTGCAAATGGAGACTATTCATTGTCAAATATATACTGAACACAGAATATGTGTTAAATAAACAAATAGCTAAACAGTAGAAAATGTGACTTAAGAATAGATCTGTTTCCACCCCAGTAGGGCATTTTATCCATATGCCTCTTCATGTGTTTCTGCTACACATCTGTCTCATGACAAACATAAAATGGTTGGATTCACTATCAATTACAGCCTGGAACAAGTTTGATTTCAATTACCACAGGAGAGGAAAACAGCTGGGAAATCCCCAAGGGAGGTGCAAAAGCAAGAGGGTGAGTAAAGCATCAGGATGGTACACTGCACAGTACTAATTAGGGAGAAATGAAGTCAAGTTTCTTTTTCTTTTTTTTTCTTTTATACACCTCTAGATGCTCTGCTTCTCTGAGACCATTTAGCACAGAGAACTGCACCCTGTTGGCCAGCATCCACCCAAAAGCTTCATGAGCAGTTTTAATGACAGCTCTAAACTAGAGACTATTTCAAATTTAAAAATAGAGAATTGATTTCAAAAGTGAAAATCAATGTAAGCATAGCATTTAGATAAGCTCCAAATTTGAAAGGCTTGCTTGCAACACTTAGTGGGTAGGGACAATCATTAAAAAAAAAGAAATGGAAATTGTAATCCCCAAATCATTTCAACAATCAGGAAAACTTTGTAGGTAAAAGATCCGCAAATATCAGAATTTAAGACATCTGGGTTGTTTGTTAGGCACTTCTGCTTCAGTAGAAAACTGTCAAAATCTTTGCTCTCTTCCTATTTAGCTATAAGTGCATGGAAATTGCTTGTGTTTGTGTAGGGAGAAGGAGGATTAGGCATTGTTCAGCCTATGACAGACTCCCACGTGACTCTGACAGAATACATGGCCACATGGAATTGATGGCAAGAACAAGCTAGTGGAAGGATTTCAGGGGTGTTTCTTCAGTGGTTATTTGGTGAGCACATAATGATGGACTGTGCAGAACCTGGGTGTCTCGGCCCCTGGCAGCTGCATCTTCATTTGAAATCCAAGGCCACCCTGTAGAGTCAGTACCGTATAAGATCACAATTGCCCCCAGGAAGATATGGCCAATAATGTTTCAGGGAGGAAGCAGTCAGGTGCAGTAAGCATTAAGCTCCCAACATCTGTCCCTTCTTAGAGATGGGGGGCATCACTGGGTCCATCTGCCACCCAGACATCCAGAATCACTGCCAACTGGAGGGAGTCTCAAGCAGGAAGTCTTATAGGGTAGATGAGTGTGCCAGAGCAAAGGGAATGGCAATAGTGCCTATTCCCTTAGTGGTGCAATGCTGATGCTTCCATTTTTTTTCTAACCATTTTATAACCATTTTTTTTTCTTAGGGAGCCAAAGGAAGTCTCAAGAGGCTGACTGACAGATGTATCCACCAATCATATCCTGCCTGAAAGAACCAAATTAAGGAAGCAATCTGTAAATCCTCCATAAAATAATGCTTTTAACTGGTGGAATACAATCAAAAAAGGTCATGCAGAAGCTATAATTTCTTATTCATTCATTCAATCATATTTGTTGAGTGCTTACTGTGTGCAGAGCACTGTACTAAGTTACGATGTCATACTTTTAGCAAGGCTCAAACTTCTTAACTATCTGGGAGACAGATATGTAGTCACATCCTTTATTGGTTGGGGACAGACTAATCTGGGCACCATCTTGGTTGGAAATTGCTAGGTCAATGAAGGCACATTTCTGAGTGTGCTCAGAATTATCAATAGTGAGAACAACCAGAAAGGTGATTAGGTTTGTACAACTTCCACATTCTTGAACTTGAATTTCTGGAGGATTGGTGGGGCTATCAAATTCCAAGACACAATTGAAAGCTCCCCTCAACCCAGTAACAGAGAACATGATTAAAAACATGTTAGTAGTAATAGTGATAATGATCATTTTAATTTCCTTCTTGTGAATTAAAAGATATAGTGGAGAGAAAAACATTATTTTCCCCATTACTCAAAAGTTAATCATGGAAAAATCATCCAGCCTTTTGTAGACATTTTAGACCCAGATTTTAGGGGTCATAATTCTGCCTGAGATTCCTAAACACCCCAAACAGGATGACCACTGATGCCACTAGTAAAGCTGGACAAGATGACATCACTGCTGTTACTACAGACACACAGTATAATGTAGGACATCCCAGAAACCATTTGTCATAACTTTTTTTTAATTTCACATAATGCTAGAACATTTCTCCAAAAGAAACCCTTCCAATGTTTTGAACCTTGGCACCATGACTGAGCTTCAGAACTTAATCAAATAAGTCACAGTGGAGAGAGACCCAACACATGCTGATTCAAGCACTTATGCTATCCTGCCTTGACTACTGCATCTGCCTCTTCTGTGCCCTCTCAGCTTTCTGTCTCTCCCCACTCCAATCCATATTTCACTCTACTGCATGGATCATTTGCTAATGCAAAACTTTCAGTCCATGTCTCCCCACTCCTCAAGAATCTCCAACTTCTCTATCCACCTTTAAAGATTTATTAAGGTCACATTTCCTTCCTCTCCCCCTCGCCCCCCTCCGTTCCCCCTGCCTTACCTCCTTCCCTTCCCCACAGCACCTGTATGTATGTATATATCATCATCATCATCATCAATCGTATTTATTGAGCGCTTACTATGTACAGAGCACTGTACTAAGCACTTGGGAAGTACAAATTGGCAACACATAGAGACAGTCCCTACTCAACAGTGGGCTCACAGTCTAAAAGCGGGAGAAAGAGAACAAAACCAAACATACTAACAAAATAAAATAAATAGAATAGATATGTACAAATAAAATAAATAAATAAATAAATAGAGTAATAAATATGTACGAACATATATACACATATACAGGTGCTGTGGGGAAGGGAAGGAGGTAAGATGAGGGGGATGGAGAGGGGGAATGCATTTGTATCTGAATCTCTGTAGCAGAGCCACTCATGTTCCGCCTGTACTGTATGGCAGGGCTTAAGGATATGACAGTAGATGTACAAGCCAGGATCAGAATAATGATAATAATAATAATTGTGGTATTTGTTAAGTGCTTACTATGTGCCAGGCACTATACTATGTGCTGGGCTGTGTCTCTTCACCCACTACTCCCCAACTTGCTGTCTTCATTCCTCTCAAGCCAATCTTACAGCTGTATCTTGCTGTCAACTCTCCTGCCTCTGTCCCCACTCTTACACTGTTAATAATAATAATAATAATAATAATAATGGCATTTATTAAGCACTTACTATGTGCAAAGCACTGTTCTAAGCTCTGGGGAAGTTACAAGGTAATCAAGTTGTCCCACGGGGGGGCTCACAGTCTTCATCCCCATTTTATAGATGGGGTAACTGAGGCACAGAGAAGTGAAGAGCCGTGGGGCTGAGGCTGGGGTAAAGTGCCCAAATGAGGCAGCCTACACTGGGACACCTACTGCCTGTTTAAACTTCGGCAACAGGTGGGGATGCCAACAGTGAGTAGTGTCTGACTATCCTCTGGTTCAAAGCCATCCTATGAATGATGGAGGAGATATCCCTATATACTGGGTCTCAGTAAAATATGTTAGGGGTGGAGGTAGGTGGATAGCAATGGCAGGGACATATGCCTAGAAGGTATTTGTTCATGAGTATCACTGATGAATCTCACTCCACTCTTTATCCCTATGCACACTTAGTGACTCTCATGCCCCACACTCATGGCCAAAATCTGAGAGGAATACTCTGTTTTAGGGATCAAGACTTCCCAGTGGCAATCCTTGTGAGTGAAAGTCACGTTTGCTATGTATGACCTCCATCCAAGCCTTCCTTTTATCCTTTATCGTGGTAACAGATCCTGTAAACATTACCCTAGATACATGACAATGGAGGCCAACTCTCACCTCCACCTATGCATTAGAAAGATCTCCCTGGTAAGTGGAAGACATGAGAAAGCAGGGGGCCTTTTGATGACTGACCCCTTATCTGTCCCTGAGAAATGTCAACCTCAGTTCCCCCCAAGCCCTAGTGGGAGTGGGGAAAGAATGTGAGTGTGGGGAGTCTGGCCACACTCCAGATATAGCTTCCAGACAAACACATGAGGGGACATAGTGTTAGCAGCATGACACAATTAAAATAACTTGCCCAAGGGTCCATATGTATCATAATCCAACCGTGCTTTGGATACTTCTAACTTGAAAGCCAATTGTTCTCTGTTGCATTGCAATGATTTCATCATAAGAAAGCCTGTATAACAATATGATTCTCCCTTCCCACACCCTCCCCAGTAGGAAAATAATGTACTGACCCCCAATGTTGACAGAAAACACTCTCTCTTTCTTCTGATGTATCCCAAATAACAATGAGAAACTGTTGGGATAAGCAAAAGGAAAAGACAGTTTCTGCTTTCCTATAGCTTACAGTATAATGTGGGCTATAAGCAACTGATAAGGAGAACTGTCTTCTGTGCTGCTTATGGGGGGCAACACTTTTTTATATGCCCCTGCTTGGTGTAATTCCCAGTGGATATAACACATGGAAGATTTAATCATAATTTATGATTACTATAAGAATTTTTATGTACTTATTGTGTACTTACTGTGTGTTCAATTAATATAGTAAATGCTGGAGCAGACACAAGAGTAGATTCATTCAGTCACTCAATCATATTTATTGAGTGCTTATTGTAGCAAAGCACTGTAATAATAATGGCATTTGTTAAGTGCTTACTATGTGCGAAGCACTGTTCTAAGTGGTGGGGGATACACGGTGATCAGGTTGTCCCACGTGGGGCTCACAGTCTTAATCCCCATTTTACAGATGAGGTAACTGAGGCTCAGAGAAGTTAAGTGACTTGCCCAAGGTCACACAGCAGACATGTGGCGTAGCCAGGATTAGAACCCACGACCCCTGACTCCCAGGGCCATGCTCTTTCCACAGAGCCGCACTGCTTCCCTAAGTACTAAGCACTTGGGAGAGTGCAATATGATACTAAGCAGACACATTCCTTGCCCACAACAAGCCAGTTTCAAAGGCTATACTAACTCTAGTATGCAACATCCATTTATACCCATGTTTAGGAAATCCTTTGCTCATGGGAAGGTGTTAAATACCTCAACTTGCTACACTGAGTAAGTTTCTCTAAAGAGGGAAGCCAGAAGTTATTTCAAGGTGGGTAAATATGTCTATTTCCATGTTAGCTGTTTTTTTTTTTCTTTTACGACCTTAGATAGCTCAAGTATATTTGATAAATACAGTCTTCCCTCAAGGACAACTGGAAAAATTTCTCAGGTGAGACAGAAAAAGTACAAATAATGACAGAAAATCCTCAAAAATGAAAATGTAAAGCCTTCAGCTGAGTGTTCTTTTTAACCAAGCTCTGAAAGCCCATGTTTAGTATTCATAGAAAGAAAAACAAGTTTTGAGTAAAATTATAAGAGTATGAAAGGTTATTGTTTTCCTAGAAAGAAAAACAAATTTTGAGTAAAATTATAAGAGTAGGAAAGGTTATTGTTTGAAGAACTCATTTAGCCTATGAATGTAAATACATTAAGGACACTTTTAGATACCACTTAATATAGTAAATGGGTACTAAGTTGCTTCTCAAATGCTTCCCCTTTCTAGACTGTGAGCTCTTGTTGGGTAGGGACAGTCTCTATATGTTGCCAATTTGTACTTCACAAGCTCTTAGTACAGTGATCTGCACATAGTAAGGGCTCAATAAATACTATTGAATGAATGAGTGAATCAATCAATCAATCATATTTATTGAGCGCTTACTATGTGCAGAGCACTGTGCTAAGCGCTTGGGAAGTACAAATTGGCAACACATAGAGACAGTCCCTACCCAACAGTGGGCTCACAGTCTAAAAGGGGGAGACAGAGAACAGAACCAAACATACCAACAAAATAAAATAAATAGGATAGAAATGTACAAGTAAAATAAATAAATAAATAAATAGAGTAATAAATATGTACAACCATATACACATATATACAGGTGCTGTGGGGAAGGGAAGGAGGTAAGATGGGGGGATGGAGAGGGGGACGAGGGGGAGAGGAAGGAAGGGGCTCAGTCTGGGAAGGTCTCCTGGAAGAGGTGAGCTCTCAGCAGGGCCTTGAAGGGAGGAAGAGAGCTAGCTTGGCGGAGGGGCAGAGGGAGGGCATTCCAGGCCTGGGGGATGACGTGGGCCGGGGTCGACGGCGGGACAGGCGAGAATGAGGTACAGTGAGGAGATTAGCGGCGGAGGAGCGGAGGTTGCGGGCTGGGCAGTAGAAGGAGAGAAGGGAGGTGAGGTAGGAGGGGGCAAGGTGATGGAGAGCCTTGAAGCCCAGGGTGAGGAGTTTCTGCCTGATGCGCAGATTGATTGGTAGCCACTGGAGATTTTTGAGGAGGGGAGTAATATGCCCAGAGCGTTTCTGGACAAAGATAATCCAGGCAGCAGCATGAAGTATGGATTGAAGTGGAGAGAGACACGAGGATGGGAGATCAGAGAGAAGGCTGGTGCAGTAGTCCTGATGGGATAGGATGAGAGCTTGAATGAGTAGGGTAGCAGTTTGGATGGAGAGGAAAGGGTGGATCTTGGCAATGTTGCGGAGCTGAGACCGGCAAGTTTTGGTGATGGCTTGGATGTGAGGGGTGAATGAGAGAGCGGAGTCGAGGATGACACCAAGTTTGCGGGCTTGTGAGACGGGAAGGATGGTAGTGCCGTCAACAGAGATGGGAAAGTCAGGGAGAGGACAAGGTTTGGGAGGGAAGACAAGGAGCTCAGTCTTCGACATGTTGAGCTTTAGGTGGCGGGCGGACATCCAGATGGAGATGTCCTGAAGGCAGGAGGAGATGCGAGCCTGGAGGGAGGGGGAGAGAGGAGGGGCAGAGATGTAGATCTGGGTGTCATCAGCGTAGGGATGATAGTTAAAGCCGTGGGAGCGAATGAGGTCACCAAGAGAGTGAGTGTAGATTGAGAACAGAAGGGGACCAAGCACTGAACCTTGGGGAACCCCCACAGTAAGAGGATGGGAGGGGGAGGAGGAGCCTGCAAAAGAGACTGAGAAAGAACGACCGGAGAGATAAGAGGAGAACCAGGAGAGGACGGAGTCTGTGAAGCCAAGGTCAGATAGCGTGTTGAGGAGAAGGGGGTGGTCCACAGTGTCAAAGGCAGCTGAGAGGTCGAGGAGGATTAGGACAGAATATGAGCCGTTGGATTTGGCAAGCAGGAGGTCATTGGTGACCTTTGAGAGGGCAGTTTCCGTGGAATGAAGGGAATGGAAGCCAGACTGGAGGGGGTCGAGGAGAGAGTTGTTGTTGAGGAATTCTAGGCAGCGCGTGAAGACAACTCGTTCAAGGAGTTTGGAAAGGAATGGTAGGAGGGATATGGGACGATAACTAGAAGGTGAGGTGGGGTCAAGAGAGGGTTTTTTTAGGATGGGAGAGACATGGGCATGTTTGAAGGCAGAGGGGAAGGAACCAGTGGAGAGTGAGCAGTTGAAGATGGAAGTTAAGGAGGGGAGAAGGGATGGAGCGAGAGATTTCATGAGATGAGAAGGAATGGGGTCAGAAGCACAGGTGGCCAGAGTAGCACTTGAGAGGAGGGAGGAGAGTTCCTCTGAGGATACCGCTGGGAAGGATGGGACAGTAGCAGAGAGTGTTGAGAGCCGGGGGGATGGAGAAAGGGGGGAAGAGACTTTGGGGAGGTCGGACCTGATGGATCTGAGTGAACTTCAGATTAGAACAAAGATAGCTTATCAGGGCATCCATGCATTTAGAGACCTTAAAATAATAATAATAATAATAACAATAATAATAACAATGGTATTTGTTAAGCGCTTACTATGCACAAAGCACCGTTCTAAGCACTGGGGAGGTTACAAGGTGATCAGGTTGTCCCACAGGGGGCTCACAATCTTAATCCCCATTTTACAGATGAGGTCACTGAGGCACAGAGAATTTTAGGGACTTGCCCAAAGTCACACAGCTGACAGTTGGTGGAGCCGGGATTTGAACCCATGACCTCTGACTCCAAAGCCTGTGCTCTTTCCACTGAGCCACAATGCTTCTCAGGAAGCAGCTTCCCCTTCTGGGGAGGGGGGTCCATCCCCCCACTACCCCCTTCCACGTGGGGCTGGGGCCCATTTGGACTAAGGACCTTGGAGCCAGCCATGCTCCCCCCGGGCTCTGCCCCCCTCTCCCGCCGCGTGGGGCCCAGTAAAACCCACTTCAGGAAACCACGCACTTCCAGACTTCCCTCCCAGTGACCCGGTGTCGGGGTGTATTATTTACTGGATATCCCATAATGTTCCCTTTGGAGCTATTAAAATCCATTGTGTAACTACATATAGACGTGCTTAGTATTTACTAATAGCCCATAAAAGTTTCAGGAGATAAATACAGTTCATTGGCTAAATTTACATTCAGAATATGATTGGTTAAAATCCTCCTGAAAAAGTCTTTGGATATGTAGACACTTGTGCCCCTTACCTTTTGCCCACCTGACACAATTACAGCTCAAAATATGAAATAATACCTAAATTCCACTCTGATGAAAATGAATTTATAACTGCTTTGAAGTCCAATGTCCATTTTTGGAAAAAACTCCAAAATTGTACTTTGAGAAACTTAGGTCATGATAGAAAAGTTAGCAAATGGGATTCTTTAGGTTTGATATTGTCTTTTGTCTATTTTGAAAGTGTTGCTTATTTCCTGCTTGTTTTCTATAACCTCTTTCCTGCAGGTTTTTGATGGTCTCCTGCGGGGTAGTCCAGCACACAAGGAGGATTGTGTCAAATATCTGGAAAATATCAGGAAAATTTCAAAAGTGGATAGGGACTCCTAATCTTTAACAAGAAATTCTGTGCAGTCTAATACTGAACTCTGATACAAGAGTCTATTTCCCCTGCATTTTCAGCATTAACACTCCCCTTCCTGCTCCCAGGAGCTCCCTGCTCTGTGCTTGGCACAGAGTAAGCTATTAACAAATACCATAATTATTACTATCCCTTTACAAATATTAGACAATTCCATATATTCTTTATGTTTTAGACTGATGGAATATAATTTTTAACCTAACAAAAATTCAATTAAAACCTAAGTACTTTCATCACAGTTATCCAGGAGCAGTTGAAATCTGTTTCTTTGGAGTTCTACAAAGAGGACTTCTTAAGGTTTTTCTCTCTTCTGGTTTGGCAAGTCAGGCCCTTGATTAGTCATGGAATCTTCCTGATTGACATTTTCTGCCTAAGGGTGCTGAACCTTTCCCCTTCCTCATATGGACTGTGATTTGTAATGGTCCAGGAGAAACATTTAGAGGAAACCCCAATTATTCAATATAAAGGTGCTTGCTGGACCCACACTCACAAGAAACTACAGGAATAACTGCAGCACCCCTACCTTTTTGACCTCTTAATTCTGGGTGCCCCTCCTGCCCCCCTTATAATCATATCAATCGCTTAGTACAGTGCTCTGCACACATTAAGCGCTCAATAAATATTATTGAATGAATACCACCAGTTGCTTCTACTTCCAGGTGCATCCTGAGAAGCCAATTAGGCCTGCAGAGAAACAAGGTTGGGAGCAGGAAGGGGAGTGTTAATGCTGGAAATGCAGGGGAAATAGACTCTGGTATCAGAGTTCAGGTTTTAGACTGCAGATAATTTGTTGTTAAAGATTAGGATTCCCTATCCACATTTGAGTAAAAAACAGATTTTTGAAAAAATCATTTCAAAAACACCTCAAAACCAAAAACCAGACTTTAGATTTTATACCTCTATCTACCGCGTAGTGCTCAGGGCATTGTTTCAGGTCTTGACAGTTACATATTGCACATTTTATACTTTCTAACTTTAAAAAAAGTTGATATATACATCACACTTTTTCTATTTTTAAGCAGATCTGATATCTTACCACCCATGGTTTCTCAGGTACCCAAATCTCCCACAAGTACTTCGGCATATCTCCAAAATTCAGTGCCTAAAAAGCAAGTAACATTTAAATAAAAATGTCACATACTACAAAGTTTGTGGACTTTTGTTCCCCATGAGTTGACTAAAACACAAATTAGTATTACTTATGTAAAGCTACCCAATACAAAGATTACAACACCACCACCCTTGGAAATTGAGATAACTCTTTGATTTTCCAAAGTGCTTTTGCATCAATTATTTCATTTGTCTTCTCAACATCTTTATGGAGTAAAGAGGGTTTGGACTTACTATTCCATCTCGCAGATAGATAACTGAGAAGCAGAAAGATAATGAATTGCCTTGTAAGCTAGAACCTGAACCTAGCTCTCAGACTGCCAATATTGCTCTTTTCACTTTTCCATGAAAGGCCATGGATATCAATTCACTATTAATGATTCTAGACCAAGCAATGCAAATTTTGATTCTGGACTTGGAATTTTCTACGTGTCACTGAATTTTGTAAAAATCAGAAAGATTTGAAATTCCAGAGCAGTGTTTAATCATTCCACTTAGTGCACTTCCAAATGAAATTGCTGTCTTGTAATATGAATAAACTTTTTTAATTTAATGCACTATTAAGCTTTTTATTAAGATATTATTAATCAACCCTGAACCTCCAGAAAGCAACAACAGCAATCTTTAGAGCTGCAATTAAAGTTATGTTTAATGTGGGAGTATTAATGGATGTTCATATTCTGTTACTAACTGCTGAATACAAATTACAAATGGCACTCTGTAGCTTGTCTCCTTATTGTTAACGCAGCTCAGATCACCCCAAATACTCTTTACCCACAGAATAATGTCAGAACTTTCTCCTTTGTTCATAGAACTTGCAACATCTTTAGCATTGTGTGTGGTTTCAAGCAACAACTTCTCCGAATTCAACATTTCTTGGATACTATTAAACAGCTTTGGAAATCTAGTTCTGTCCAACTTAAAAAGACTGAGAATTAGCATTCTCTAGTGCTTCATTTTCTTTCTTATGGACAGCATTTGTTGAATACTTTAGGTCTCATATCTTTAATTACACATTCTATAATGTCTCGAGATATTTTCTTATATGGCTTTGGGTAAACATAATGAAATAGCAGTGGAAGGAGAGTAATACTATGACTGACACTGATCTCAGTTTCCCTTGGCAGTCAAGGAGGCAAAATTTAACTATCGAGACTGTGAAATGGAGAAGGATCTGCCCTCCCAAATGTTCTTTGTCACTATCCAGAAGGGCAGGTGAGCACACTCTGATGATTCCACAGAAATATATGTATTTGGCTACACCTTAGGGCTGTTTGAAATAGGGCTATGTCACAGCACATATGGGTTAGATGTTTGAATATTTCTTTATGACTTTATTCTAGGGAGAGACTAAGGATAATTACTATGCTTAAGCGAGCTCAAGAATAATAGTTACTATTCTTTAATACACTCTATACAATACATGGAGCCCTGGGTTAACTCAACAAATGTCAGGTAGCAATACTGCTTGTCAGATAACCGAAGAGGGAAGTAACGTGACCTAATGGAAAGAACCCGGGCCTAGAGGACAGAGGACCTGGATTCTAATCCAACTCTGCCACTGGTCTACTATTTCATCTTGAGAAAATCATTCATTCATTCAATCGTATTTATTGAGTGCTTACTGTGTGAAGAGCACAGCACTAAGCACCTGACTTCTCTGTGCCTTATTTTCTCAGCTATAAATGGGGATTCATTATCAGTTCTTCTACCTAGACCATGAGTCCTGCTGGATAATTCATTTGTATCTACCCCACTGCACATAGAAAGTACTTAACAAATAACACAATTATTATTATCATTATTAAGAGAACAAAAAATAAAGTAGTAATTATAATTGTGGTATTTGTTAAGCACTTAGTATGTGGCAGGCACTGTACTAAGCACTGGAATGGATACAAGCATATCGGGCTGGACACAGTCCCTGTCCCTCCAGAGGTTCACAGCCTCAATCCCCATTTTACAGATGAGGTAACTGAAGGACAGAGAAGTTCAGTGACTTGCCCCAGGTCACACAGCAGACAAGTGGCAAAGACAAGATTAGAACCCATGACCTTCTGACATTTAAGCCCATGCTATGTCCATTATGCCATGCTGCACACTAGTAGCAATGCTAGTAGTAGTAAAGCAGTAGTTGTAGAAATAAAGTAATAGTAGTAATTAAATGGTAGTGATGTTACTTATTATGTGCCTACTATGAGCAGAGCATCATGCTAAGCACTAGGACAATTATGGAGGAAAGAGATTAAATAATATTGTTTCCCAAGAATTCTCCTTATACAGTATTCATTTGTTCAGGTTGTTATTAATTGTTGCACTTGTTTTTGGAATACTGAAAACTGTCAAAATATCTTGGTTTAGATGTCAGATGCAAATATCCCCCATTTGTTTTGCTGTGCCCCATTTCTAAGCAACAGTTTTTGAAATCTAGTATTTGAGTTACTGATATTCCATTCAGAACCAGTTGCCAATTTTGATATTATCAATTGGTGAGATGAAACATCAGCAAATTTCAGATCTAAAAACACTGTCAACCTCAATAGGAAACACAGGTCTCTTCCAAAATATTCCCAACAGAAATATTTGATATCTTACTTGAAACCTGTGTTCCTCAAGGGTTGCATCATATCATCAAAAGCTTTGACATATTTCTATCTATGGACAAAAATGGTCTCTATGCTTTCTGAACTGAAGTTTTGGATCCTACCTTTGCCAACATGAATGCTTTAAACATTAAACCAACAGCAATGAGATTTGAAAAGCCCTAAACCTTTGTTCGAAGGACTTAGAAATACAAAGGATAACTATAGAATAAAAGAGATTTGAGAATCTTCTAAAATTGCAAGAACTCTCATGATACTTTCCTTTCGTTGATACTGTGCTCCAAAAAAAAAAAACCAGTTAGCCTATAAAACATGATATGACCTGTTAAATTCCAAATTACATGAAACGAGGTTAGAGCAACCACAAACTAATAAAACATCTATCTGTACCTCATGGAGGGGCCAAGCGATGTTGCATTAATAAAATGCCATTATTATCATTGTTCGTATTATTACACCATTTTAAAATTTTTATTACGGAATTTGTTAAACACTTCTTATGTGTCTAATACAGTTCCAAGTGCTGGGATAGATACACGATAATCACCTGTCTTGCCTTTAGAACTTACTAAGTTCTAAGCACTGGAGTAGATGCAAATTAATCAGTTTGGACTCTATCCTGTCCCACATAGGACTCACACTCGTAATTTGACAGATTAAGCAGTGTACCTTAGTGGAAAGAGCCCATGGTTGGAAGTCAGACGACATGAGTTCTAATCCCTGCTCTGCCACTTACCAGCTGTGTGACTTTGAGAAAGTCACAACTTCTCCGTGCCTCAGTTACCTCATCTGTAAAATGGGGAATAAGACTGTGAGCCCCAGATGGGACAACCTGATTACCTTGTATCTACCCCAGCACTTAGAACAGTGCTGGGCACATAGTAAGTGCTTAACAAATGCCATTATTATTATTATTATTATTATTATTATCATTATTATTATTATGAGGTAATTGAGCCACAGAGAAGTGAAATGACTTGCCCCAGGTCGCAGCAGACAAGTGGCAGAGTTAAGATTAGAACCCAGGTCCTTCTGACTCCTAGGCTTGTGCTCTATCCATGGAGCCACACTTCTAGATGGCAAGTTCCTTGAGAGAAAGGAATAAGTCAACCAACTGTACTGCATTTTATTCTTCCAAACGCTTAGTATAGTGTTCTGCACACAGTAAGCACTCTATAAATACAATTTACTTATTTATATCTTCTTCTGAGTTATTTTGCTCTTTTAAGTTGTCTCTGTAACACACACCCAACACACCAAGTTTTAACATTCCCACTTTTTCACATCAGAATGATAGGAAAAAAAAAGAAAAAAAATAGAATTCTGGTTTTGGATGGGAGTCTATAGGTGATTCCAGGTTCACAGCACATTGACTTCAATATAGAGATTGTGTTTTGAGTTGTTTGATTTGCAGAAATAACAAGCCTAAGTGCTTCGGTTTCTAATTGTAATTACTTTTCAACCTAGACAGTCTGGATAGATATGTATTTACTATGTTGTAAAGAACTATCACAACAAGACCTAAAGCATTATTTGAAAATTAATAAGCTAAAGTAGGAGGAAATTCTTTACTTTCCCATAGCAACAGTGCTTGCATTATATTTTTCCTATTGTAAAATTCACCTTTTCAATTATAGGCTTACTAAATTATGAGGCTTGAAAAGCATAAAAGACAATTATCAGTTTCTTAATACTGTACATGACAAATGCAATCAGTACATTTTACTGTACAGAAACAAAAGGCTTTAAAAATATCTTCTCCCTGAGTATGACTGGAAAAGAATTTTAATCACTATTGAGTTCAGTTTATGCTTTTAGGTGTCTGAATATACGGTAGATTCAACTAAAAATTACAGAGTAATGCTAATAGATGATAGTTTTGAACCTAGAAAGCTAGTCATTCAAATCTAGAAATTGAATTTATATTCTGGATTCCTGTTTAAGAAATGAAACAAAACCCTCAAGCTTTATTGACTATTTTCACTAGGTTATATAGCTGGCTACAGGTGGGTAAATTGGATGAATTATTCAATACTTGAAGAGAATCTGGGGGATAAAATATCTACTCTTTCATTATTCCCTGCCCACAAGGAGCTTACAATATAGAGGGGAAGATAAACTTTAAAGTAAATGACCGGTATATACATAGGTGCTCCTGTCCTTCTTTATTGCTGTATTGTACTTTCCAAGTACTCTGTACACAGTAAGTAAATATGATCGAATGAATGAATGGTCAGACTTTAGATGAATTCTACTGGACCAAGTTAACCCTACCTTTGGCTCCAAGGTGTGAAGGAAGGCCCTGAATGCTGCAGTGGCGAAGGTCATCCGGGATGGGTGAGGGGAAACCTATAGGTCCCTGGACCACACCAGAGGCTGCATCCCATCTGCTTAAAGAGCTGTAGCAGCAGGACATGGGACAAATTCCCCCACCTTATTCCCCTTCACCTTATTGGAACCATGCCAGCACACTGAAGGAGCAGACAGAATTGCTGGTGCTGACTTGCCGCTTGAAAGTACAACTCACTTGCAGCCTAGTTCAGAGGCTGGTACTACTTCAGGACCACATCTACTGCTCGATACTAGTAAGGGGAAGCTCAGGACCCACTCCATAGTATTTATTCCCTGGTTCTGGCAGCTTGGCTTTCAGTGACAAAAAAAAAAATACAACCAAATTCTAATTCATTCATTCATTTATTCATTCAATCGCATTTACTGAGTGCTTACTGTGTGCAGAGCACTGTACTAAGCACTTGAAAAGTCCAATTCGGCAACAGAGACAATCTCTACCCAACAACAGGCTCACAGACTAGAAATCAAACAATCAATTATTGGTATTTATTGAGCACTAATGTTTACAGAGCACTGTACTGTGCCCTTGAAAGAATACAGTACCACCTTCAAATTATTCAATTAGAATGGGCACATGCCTAGTATGTATTATTTTATGATGCCCATCTCCCCTATCATCTAAAGCTTCCAGTGGGTGTCCATCCTTCTCTAGATTAAGCTAAAACTTACCATCTTTAAGATAATCAGTACTCTCCCCAATACTCCTTTCCTCCCCAGTGCAGCCCAGTTCTAATACTTCTATCTTCCATTCTTAACTTACTCACTATGGCTCACTTTCATCTATCTCAAAATTGACTCCTTGCTTATGCCTCTCACTTGCCCAGAATTCCCTCTCATTGCTTATTCAGGAAACTACTACTTTCCCCTTCTTCAAAACCCTACTAAAACCACATCTCCTCTAGAAAGCCTTCCCTGAATAATTGAGAGATCTCTTCATCCCATGTCTCCCATTTTTATAACACCTCTACTATAGATTCCTATTTCCAATAATTTGGTGCTCACCCTATCCCTTTATTGTCAGAGTAATTATGCACATACATTATATAATGAAAATGATAATAATAATTAGAGTATTTGTTAAGCACTTACTATGTGCTAGGCACAGTACTGAGTGATGGGGTGGATGCAAGCAAATCAGGTTGGACACAGTCCCTGTCAAACATGGGGCTCACAGTCTCAATCCCCATTTTACAGATGAGGCAACTGAGGCAGAGAAGTTAAGTGACTTCTGACTCCCAGTCTCTATCCACTATGCCAAGCTGCTTATTATGTGACTTCTGCCACATATAATCAATCAAGCAATCAATTCCATGTATTTAGTGCTTACTGTGTGCAGAGCACTGTACTACGAACCAGGTGGAATACAATATAACAGAGTTTGTAGATATGTTCCCTGCCCACAACAAGCTTACAGTCAAGGCAATGAGCTTACAGTTTCATTTTAGCATCTATTTCCCCCAAATTATAAGGTCTTTAAGGGCAGTGATCAACTTCACTAACTATATTGTACTCTCTCAAGTATTTAGTATAGTAGTCTGCACCACGGAAGCACTCAGTGAATACTATCCATTGATTGAACCATTCCAACTTGGTTCCATTCCTGTTTACCACCTACCTTCTCATTTCTATAGAGTTCATAACACTGTATCCTATTTGGTTAGAGAAAAGAAAACAAGAGTCAGATATACCAATTACATCAGGATTTTCACTAGCTGCCAACTATTCCAAATTACTCATTTATTTTTAGGCCCCCTAGCATTAGCATTTATACAGTTTGGCTTTGCTCTTTGCTGCATTGCCAGTTTCTCCATTTGATGAGCAATCCAATTTTCCTTCCTTGTTTACCTTGAATGCCCAATTTGATTCCCTCCTTCAGCAATTCCATGCCCTCAAAGTCATCTCTCACCCCAGAGTTGTGCCAGTCTGCATCTGGTATTCACCCTGCATACTTGGATTAAAATTGGATGCAAATACAAATAAAAATGTCAGTGACTTTGATTGTAAGCTCATTCTCTAGAATGTAAGCTCCTTCTAGGCAGGGTATAGGTCTACCAAATCTGTTATACTGTACTCTCTCAAGTGCTTAGTGCAGTACTCTGAACACAGTAAGCACTCAATAAATATGCCTGATTAAACTGATCGATTACCAGTACTTTGGTGCCATGTTGCTTCCAGGGAACACGTGCCCAAGGAGCCAACTGAGATAAGGGTCAAGAAGTGGACCAGTAGAGGGACCTTGCTTGGTGTGGAGGGTGTACAGTTTCCTACAGGCCTTGGAGTAGCCCATGGCCTTCTCTACCGAGTTCACCCGCTTTGAACTCAGGGGCTGCAACTGACCTGGTCCCACCCAAGTAACTCCCTGGTTGGAGCCCTGAAGACAGTCTCTGGTGTGAAGGCTGACCTAGAGGGGCCAGTAACTCCAGTATCCTACAACACATTCCAGCCTCTGGAGAGTCTTTGGTGGGAGTGTGGTGGGAGTGTAGGTATTTGAGGCTTACAGCAGTAGTTTAGTGCTTTACAGTTTACATTTGTGGTGCTTTATTAAAAAGTGCGAATGAGAAATTAAAAGAATTTTAATTTATTTTAATTTAATTCGCACTCATCTGCGCCCACCTAGTGAAATTCCCAGCTATGTCCATAAACCCAAGGCCCCCACTGTCGCCCCAGCTCGACATCATATGAGTCCATAAATTATAAACCAGGCAGGATTGCTTGGACCTGTTTGCAGTGGACAGAAAGGCTTTTAAATACTGTTGTCATGTCTCACAACTCCTCTGTAGTAGGTGGAAGCAAGAAGCAATACTAAACACATTGACTGACCCCTTCCTAAACAAAGGGATATACAGATAGATATATCTATATCTATCTATAGAGATAACTACATAGGTATCTACATCAATGTATATAGATATAATCTATAGACATCATTTTTCAGATAGCATATGGCAGCAATTTGGCTTCAGAGGAAATTAACCACTTACAACACTAAATTCTCACTGGACCCAAGTTTAAATGTAAAGGATTGGTAAATCAGCATTCAAAGGAACACCTGGCATGAAGCTACAGCCTAGCCCTATACCCTAAAACAATGCCTGCCTCAGGGATCATAGGAACTCCCTTCCTCGAGCTAAGATTTTTTTTCCATGATAGCAGCAGCAGAGTCTCTAAAATATTGAAAGAGAAGACAAGCATTGTTAGGAGCACCACCAGGCTCTCTCTCAAAACAGGAGTTAACCATTTGCAGAAGGTCAAGTCTTTACAGCTGCAGGCATGACAAGCTGTATTTTCCTAAGACCCAGGAACCCAGGATTCAATTTGAAATTTGTTCCTAATGTTTAATTCATCAATTTATCACACCTTAGGCTATTGTCTGTACTCTGTACTGATAGAGTGAAAGCTAACATCCCAGCTGAGCATCTAAATGTTCTCTGTGGCTTCCTGGATCTCATTTACAATGGTACAGAGGTCATCCTCAGTTATTAAGAATAAGTTATTCGTTGGCTTAGAGAAGGAAGGCTGGGGCAGTGCCTGAAACTCAGTGCCACAGGGCAGTGGGACTGCTCAAACTCAGAAGATGGCATTTTTGTGACCAGGAGCAGGAGCAGACAGAGTCAATTGTGGCAGTTTTAAATTCTTCCAGCATAAATACCAGCGCCAAGACAATCATATGCAGGAGCCTCAGGATGCAGGGAAAATAAATCAAACCTTGGAAAGGAGCCTTGGAAATTATCCTGAATACTCCACCTAAGGAAAAATTGACTTCACCCTCCCTGAGCATGATTTCCCCATCAGAAAATGGAACAAATATTGTGTCAGGCTTTATCTAAAGGAACTGCATTGTTACAGACGATCCTATTCAATTATTCATATATCCTGTTTCTGGTAAATCTCATCTGATTCTCTCTCCTTTCTAAATGTCATGAGTTTTACACTTGTACTTATACTGATGTTAACATTTGAAGGAGGGAAAAAGGTTGTACTTAAGTTTAATAGATTTCATATTTAATAATGTGGTCAATAAAATCTGCCCACTTAATCAGTCAAGGGAGGTTCCACCTTGAACACTAAAATGCCTTAACAAACTAAGTTTTTCCATTCTATGCAATTCATTTTAGGAAAATATAAAAAAAATCCAAGATTTTCCACACTACCCTTATGTTTCAAAAATAAATTTGATAGTGCTGACTTTTTCTTTATATAAAATCATTAGCAAAGCCATAAAGCAAGCAATAAAAAGCAAATATGTTATCCTTGAAGGATCACATGTTTTGGAAAAGAAATAATGAAAACCATCAGCTGCACACTTTCTAAAGGAAAGGTGCAAAGGGGAGATTTATTGCAGAATATACGGCCTACAGCAGCTATATCATCCATCACAGTTACTGACATTTGTATTGTTAGATTTGCATTCAATTTTAAAACAATATGCTATCATTAGTATTATTACTGTAAACTGTATAAACAGCATTGTTCTATTGTCTTATATTAGTTTGGAACCATTTTAATGATATAGTCTCAAATCTCAATAGTAATACTTGAAAACCTCATGAATAGGGATTATGCAAGCCTAAGCAACTTTCTCATACACAGATTTCTTTTGGAAAACATGTTGGCATTACATTAGCTTGAAGGAGTGTATGCAGAAAAGAATCATTGCTGAAGGACTTTGACTGTGGACCAAAAAAGCATCCATTCAAAGAACAGTTTTAATTCTTAGTAATGGCAAAACTTTAGGTGCCACAATGGACACTGAATTGTGTTAAAAATAAATTCTGTGGGTCGTGAAATGAAGCATTTTCCAAGTTTTAAAGACTAATATTTAAACATTATTGATTTTATAATTATATATATATATATATATATATTTAATAATTATAATCCTACAACCCCATTTCCCCAATAAAAATTACCTATGTATTCATATTAATATCTGTCTCTACCTATAAAGTGCAAAATCATTATGGGCAGGGAAAGTTTCTGCTAATTTTGTTGTATTGTGATCTGCC
The DNA here is from genome assembly GCF_015852505.1 of Tachyglossus aculeatus. Classification (NCBI taxonomy): domain Eukaryota; kingdom Metazoa; phylum Chordata; class Mammalia; order Monotremata; family Tachyglossidae; genus Tachyglossus; species Tachyglossus aculeatus. The sequence goes on from NC_052067.1 coordinate 120,010,036, forward strand.
TAGTGCTTAAGCTTCCTAGTGCTCTGCACATAGTAAGTGCTCAATAAATACAATTGATTGATTTTAAAAGATCCTTCATTTGAATCTTCCAGCTTTTCAATTCTTTCAGAACCCATCAGAATGTGGTATGTAAAATGTCCATTTTCTTTAACAATTTTTTTAAAAGTTATGGTTTATTGGTAGTGAGTCTACATATTATCCTGCAGGTGAGCAGGTGTAGTAAGTTATAGAAGTGTGTTAACTGTTTCAGGTGACTAAGGAAATTGGATGATTAGCAAATTATTCCTGAAATATGGCATTCTTCAATTGGCTGATTGCTAATTGATTGAGAAGTGGGAATTGATCAGGAATGTTCCAGTCTATAAAACAAGAATCCCACTGTGATTTTTTAAAAAATCTACCCCATCCCAGCATGGGAGAAAAACACTTTAGGAAACTGTACCAAGCAACAGTATGCCAAAGAAAAATGACAATATGAACTTTATCCACATGGAAAAAAAAACAAACTTGTGATGTCAATTACCAGTGGGACAGCCTAATTAGATTTATTGATACCATTTTCTCAAGAAACATTTATTATCTAAAAAACCACTTAACTCTATACACATTGTAATATTTACCAACTAATATGCCAGACACCTACACCTCCTATGATGAGCTGTAGTCTCATTACCAGTACTGAATGTTCAAGGACCATACTTGAAATGCCTAATTTAGGGCTCAATTTCAATTTTCATTTTACCAAAGTAGTGATATGAAGTAAAATGAAGCAAATGGTGAAAGGCTGATGAAGGAGATAGTAACAAAAGATTAGCAGTTGCTTTAGGATGTTAAAAAATTAAGATCTTTCTACTCTGCTTAAAGGCATTGATAATATGAACTGAGGTGACCTTATTGTGGGCAGGGGATGTGTCTGTTGGACTGTTGTGCTGCGCTGATCCAGACTTAGTATAGCGTCCTGCACATAGTAAGTATTCAATAAATGTTACTGATTGATGGACTCTTACCATAATTCCCAAACATCAAATCTACAGCATGTTCCATATGTGGTGAGCCCACAACAAACTGCCTTACTAGTGACTGTTTGCGAACCCACAAACAACAGGAAGGAAGAGACTGGAGAAAGGCACTGCTGGGCTCTATCTGAGACAGGTGATTGCTGACCTATGGAGGTGGAGCATGGAGAGAGCTGAGGCTTTCTCTCCCTGTTCTACCTGGTAAGGGGCCTGGACCACAGAGCCACAGCTGTGATACCTAACACAGATAAAAGGTGGTTGCTTTGAATCGCAAAGAAGCACACAGAGGAGCAGTAGGAGGGAAGCACATGGAGAGAAGCATGGCAGGAGAGCAGCTGGAAGCAGGAGAAGGAAACAGCAGCACTGAAAAGAAGCAGGAGAAGCATCAGAGAGCAGCAGCTGCTCTTAGAAGCAGAGAGGAAGCAATATTTTAGGGAAGCTGCATATGGAGAAGGCTTGCAGCGTCAACGGTCCATGTCGCCAGGTGTTGCTCCCAACCTTCTGTCATGGGATCAGCAGAATGGGCTCCCTAGACCAGCAGACTAGTACTGGACACTTGGTGGAGTGAATGAGAGTGCGTATGTGTCACTCCCTTCCATGTTGGTAAAACTCAGTGTAAAAAAAAAACCAAAACTTTCCACAGTAATGTTGATGGTGTGACTCTCTACACGTCACTGAGGCTACCCCAGCCCAGAATAGTCCTGGTCGGCCCAAGCTGAGGGGCTACATATGTGAAACCATGTATCCCTGCTCCTCCTCCTCTTCCACCCCAGAGAAGAGCCAAGTGGGATGTGGGAAACAATGGGAGGTGGGGGAATCAACAGGAAGGATATGGTTTGGGCTGTCAGTGCTCTGGGCATGCTAACCCGGGAGATGGAATCCCCCTGCCTCCATCCTGTCCTCCATCATTATGGGTTGAGATTCACATATTACAATGGTATAGCCTCAAACTTAGAACCGTGTCAGCGCTTAGAACAGTGCCAGTGCTTAGAACAGTGCTTTGCACATAGTAAGTGCTTAACAAATGCCATCATTATTATTATTATTATTGTTTCCCAAATCCTGAGGCACAAAATTCTATTTTCAATTTATTCACTTTTGAGTACTGTCCCAAAGATGTACAGACCAAAAGTTCTACAAACAAAAAAGCCAACTACACAGTAAACATCAGCTACAGGTAGATGCCATGTCTCCAAAGATGTAAAACATGGTCAATTTTTCTATGGCAACACTAGATAATAGTTTCAGTCCAATTTATTGTGAGGAAAAGGGAAGCTAATGGAATAGTAATTCTACAAGACTATTTGAGACGTTTGCAGTCAAAACAACCAAAGAAATCTTAATTGATTAATAAATTTCCAAGTTTTATTGGAGGAGCAGCATGGTCAACTGGAAACAGAATAGATATGAGAGTCTGGAGTCCTGGCTCTTCCACTAGCCTGTTATGTGACCTTGGGTAAGTCAGTTAACTTATCTGTGCCTCAGTTCACTCATCTGTAAAATGTAAATTAAATGCCTATTCTCTATCAATCAATCGTATTTATTGAGTGCTTACTGTGTGAAGAGCACTGTACTAAGCGCTTGGGAAGTACAAGTTGGCAACATACAGAGACAGTCCCTACCCAACAGTGGGCTCACAGTCTAGAAGGGGGAGACAGAGAACAAAGCCAAACATATTAACAAAGTAAAATAAATAGAATAGATATGTACAAGTAAAATAAATAAATAAATAAATAGAGTAATAAATATGTACAAACATATATACATATATACAGGTACTCTGGGGAAGGGAAGGAGGTAAGACGGGGGGATGGAGAAGGGGACGAGGGGGAGAGGAAGGAGGGGGCTCAGTCTGGGAAGGCCTCCTGGAGGAGGTGAGCTCTCAGTAGGGCCATTTAGACTGTGAGCCCTATGTGAAACCACTACTATATTCAACATCATTATCTTACATCTACCTCTAGTGCTTAGTACAGTGGCTGGTACATAGTAGAGCTCAAAAAATTCCAAAATTATTCTTCTTAAAAGTATTAAAGTATTGGTTTCTAGACTGTGAGCCCACTGTTGGGTAGGGACCATCTGTATATGTTGCCAACTTGTACTTTCTAAGCGCTTAGTACAGTACTCTGCACACAGTAAGTGCTCAATAAACACGACTAATTGATTGATTGGTGCATATAGGTGAGTTGATATGGGAAATGGTGATGATAATTTCCTTGGAGCTATGACTGTGCAAAAGTACCAACCAAGAAAGCAATCATTTATTCATTCACTCAGTCATATTTATTAAGTGCTTACTGTGTGCAGAGCACTGTACTAAGTGCTTGGGAAAGTAGAATACAACAATAAATAGTGACATTCCCTCCCCACAACATGAGCTCACAGTCTAGAGGGTGGGAGGCAGACATCAATACAAATAAATTACAGATTTTTTTTTTAATCGTATTTATTGAGTGCTTACTGTGTGCAGAGCACTGTACTAAGCGCTTGGGAAGTACAAATTGGCAACATACAGAGACAGTCCCTACCCAACAGTGGGCTCACAGTCTAAAAGGGGGAGACAAAACCAAACATACTAAAAAAATAAAATAAATAGAATAGTTATGTACAAGTAAAATAAATAAATAAATAGAGTAATAAATATGTACAAACATATATACATATATACAGGTGCTGTGGGGAAGGGAAGGAGTTAAGATGGGGGGATGGAGAGGGGGACGAGGGGGAGAGGAAGGAAGGGGCTCAGTCTGGGAAGGCCTATCTGTATATATATACTGGGAGTGATGGGGGAGAGCAAAGCGATATGACAGGGCAACACAGAAGGGAGTGAGAGATCAGAAAAATTGGGGCTTAGTCTAGGAAGGCCACTTGGAGGAGATGTGTTTCCAGTATGGCTTTAAAGGGAGGGAGAGTGATTGTCTGTAAGATTTGAGGAGAGAGAGTGTTCCAGGCCAGAGGTAGAAAGTGGGTCAGGGGTTGGTGGAGAGACAGGTAAGATAGAGGCATAGTGAGGAGGTTAGCACTAGAGGAGCAAAGTGTGTGGGCTGTGTTGTAGAAAGAAAGAAGTGAGGTAGGAGGGGGATAGGCAATGGAGTGCTCTAAAGCTAATGACGAGGAGCTTTTGTTTGATACAGAGGTAAATAGGCAACCTCTGGAGATTTTTGAGGAGGTGGGTGATATGATCTGGGCAGCAGAGTGAAGCATGGGCTGGAGTGGAGAGAGACTGGAGGTTGGAAAGTCCGCAAGAAGGATGATGAGCTAAACTATGTAGAATAGTGTAAGTGTACAGTCTCATACCTATACTTCCTAAGGAAAAGTCCAAGTACCAGATAAAGTATTTTGAGATGTTACTCAGATGAAGCTTTCACCCAAGTGACCTTTGGAATCTATCTTGTATTGGTTTAAAGCAGTGGCACTGGAAAGTGGACAATTGATTTTCAGGGTCTAATTATGATAATTTTAAATTTATGTATAACATTTTCCTTGCATTCATAATAGGATTTCCCATTGTGAAATGACTATGTGCATTTTGAAACAGTCTATTTCTCAAACCTCAGCCTTGCTTTGGGCTAACAGACCTTCCCTCTAAATCTCACCATGCTCAATGTAGTCATTAGCATTTTTGCACGTGGCTGGCCTGCTTTCCTTGTTTGCTGTTATTTCTGAAGCTAAATTGAGGAAAGTAATCAGATCCCGGGGTGTTTATTTTTAAAATGCAAATAAATGTGAAAGCTGCTCGAACGCCTAGAAAGCCCCAGTGAGAATGGTGGCTGGCCAGAAGCTCTGAGAAAAAGAGCCAAGCACATGCTCTAAGTGATATTGCTATTGAGAGAAAGGAAGTGAGACCTGGAGAACTTGTGAAATGTCCAGGAATAGAAGCAAATGAGGAAGGGCATCTGCTACATGAGTTTCTCCACCAAATAATGTGGATTAGATTTCACTTAAAATAGGTATTCCAGAGAAGCTCAGTTCTGCTTTACTTTCCTCAACCTCTCTCCCCTTGCTCCCTCATTACAAATATTTCCTGAAGGGAAATACATTTGATCAATTTAAGTGACCATTTAGTCATTTTTTCCTGTTAAAAATAATTTACTCCCTTAGTCACATTACAAAAGATAACTGAATTTATGGTGTATTTTAATGCTATGGCAATGCATAATTAGAAGTATGGCTTAGTGGACAGAACATGGTCCTGGGAGTTAGAAGGACCTAGGTTGTAATCCCAGCTCTGCCACATGCATGCTGTGTGACCTTGACAAGTCACTTAACATCTCTGTGCCTGTCACCTCATCTGTAAAATGGGGATTAATAATGTGAGTCCCATTTGGGACAGGGACTGAATCCAACCTGATTAAACGGCATCTACCCCAGTGCTTAGAACTTTGGCACATAGTAAGCACTTATGAATTATTATTATAATTATTATTAATGCACATGGTTTCCACTCGTGGTTGAATCAGTTTATCGCACAAGTAAGCTAAGGCTTATAATATGAGTAACTGTTAACCTAAAACCCTAACACATATATACACTGACCATTTTTCCATCACACTTGAGGGGTGAAGGTGAGATGTGCTTCACTCCTAATAAGACAAGTTTGCAATCCAAGAAAAACACTTTATTAAAGATGAAATCATTTGAATCGATGAACTAGCTGAATTATTTTACATGCTAGTTTGCAATGTTTTTAGTGAAATGGAAAGGGTTTGTTTTGGGGGGTGGGGGGGAAAGTTAGGTTCCAGAGGAATTTGTAATATTAAAGAATAAGTATTCATTATAAGTTTAATATAGTAAAATTTAAGTAGTATAGGGAGAATTGTGAAAGATAATAGACATCATACATGTAATTTTGATGGTTGCCAACAACACAACAGTTATACGGATGCTCAAACAATACTGTTGTCTATGCTGGAGACAGAATACTGGGGTGGATGGATCCGCTAGCTTGATACAGTAACATTTCTTATCTTCTTAAAAGTAAAGTAAATGGAACTGAATATGCTTTCTGAAATAAGGGGCAAAACACTCAACTCCTAGAGTGCAAAAATATAGACTGAAGATGTTCTCTGAAATTTCTTCAACCTTTGAAGGAGTCAGAGACAGATTTAACTATTTGTGATATTTCCACTGGCAAATATTTACTTTTAATGATATAAGTGGCTTAGAAGTGAATCGTGGACAAGTACTGCTTCTGTCCCTACCCCCATTGCATTAATGAAAATGTCTGTCTACCCCATGAGATTACCAGCATCTTGACATCTGAGAGTTTGTCAATCAACTGTATCAATCAATTCTTTGAATGCTTACTATATGCAGAGCACTGTACTAAGTGCTTGGGAGAGTACAACATAACAATACAATAGATACATTCTCTGTCCACAGTGAGCTTACAGTCTAGAGGGGGAGACAGTAATTAATATAAATAAATTATGGATATGTACATAAGTACTGTGGGCCTGGGGTGAATAAAGAATATACTCTTCCAAGCACTTAGTGAAGTACTCTGTATGAAGTAAATACTCAGTAAATACCACTGATTCAATGACTGATAATTGTTAAAATTCCAAATCCTACTCAAGATTAGAGAAAACAACTTCTCGTGGAAGTCTCATAACTCTGGAGACTGTGGAGAACTTTTCAGACTGGTAGGCCCACTATACTATTCAGATTTCTGTACTAGCCACCTTAAGGGCCGGAATGAAGTAGACATGGACATCCTTATAATAGGAATAGATAAAGAAATGGAGCAGACATTTTTTTCTAGCTCCTTCATTCATCCAATCGTATTTATTGAGCACTTACTGAGTGCAGAGCACTGTACTAAGCGCTTGGGAAGTACAAGTTGGCAACACATAGAGACAGCCCCTACCCAACAGTGGGCTCACAGTCTAGAAGGAGTAGGTTCACAGAGGCTTCACGGGAAGCCTATTATTTACTTTTCTTTCATGACCCATTTACATCATATATGGTACTAGTTCCGTCATCTCTAAAAAGTCCCATTTAAATTCACCTTCAACGTCAGTCTATAAACACTTGGTTTCTTTTGAAAAAATATTGATCTTTGGCCCATTTGGTTGCCTCCTGCAGTGTTCAATGGTTCATTTCCTAAAGAACCCCTAGCACACCTCAGTGCTCTTAGAGACTATATAACCATAACTATAATGCTGATCTATTTTTCATTGCTGATATTTTTGTTGTTTAATGTTTAATTTCCATGTGTCCAGGAGAGAGGGAAAGCCTGCTTCAGACAGATGGTGGTTTCTGTGGCTCCAGTAGAAAATTCCCATATCTATGTAGAATAAGTGGTTTCAGGCTTCCTATCACTCTTGGCATTTTCGAGGGTTGGGGCTTGGCTTTCATAGTAATATAATAATAATAATAATAATAATAATAATAAACGATAATAATAATGACATGGGGGAAGCTGTCTTGATACAATGCTAGTGTCCAGAAGCTAGAGAATACCTGATATTATATTGACCAAAAAAAAGATATTTGAAGGCTTAATCATGAGGTTTTATTCAACCACTATCCTAAATCTATCCTGATCCCCAGATAAGTCCCAAGCCCCACTGAATTTCTTCAAAGCCCCATTGTTTTTCTCTGCTTTGTTACCGCTTTAATTCCTGCAAATATCCCCATTTCTCTTTCCAGGCTTCTCATTCTACAGAGTGAGCCCCCTGACATTTTCCATTGTCTTCCCAGGCCCTTGCTGAATTCTCTGTCTTGTTTCATTATTGTCACTAACATTTATTTTACAACATGTCAAACACTGTATTAAGTACTAGAGTAAATACAAAAGACAACCTAATTAAAACATGGTCCCTACACAATCTAAGTGAGAATAAAACATGCAAAAGAAGAAAATAGTGCAAACCCAACATGAACAAATTGAAATTAAACATTAAACCACAAAAAAATCAGCAATGAAAAATAGATCAGCTAAATGGTACTACTCCAAGCCAATAATCCTTGATTATTAATTGCCAGAACTTTCTCAACATTAGAAAGTTAGGAAAGCAGTCTTGGCTACCACGTGTCCAGGAGAGGGGGAAAGCCTGCTTCAGACAGATGGTAGTTTCTGTGGCTCCAGTAGAAAATTCCCATATCTATGTAGAATATGCGGTTTCAGGCTTCCTATCACTCTTGGCATTTTTGAGGGGTGGGGCTTGGCTTTCATAGTGAAATAATAATAATAATGATAATAATAATAATAATAATAATAATAATGGAATGGGGGAAGCTGTCTTGATACAATGCTAGTGCCCAGAAGCTACAGAATACCTGATTGCTGAGAAGCTGTAGGTAGTATAGCTTTGTTCTTTTCTAGCTGTACTTAACCCTAACTTAGTCTTTCTCTCACAAACTTCAGCCTTCAGAAAGACACAAACACACACACAGGAAAAGGGTGAGATAGATACAGAAACACATAAAAGGGAATGTGTCTCAGTTTCCTCATCTGTAAATTGGGATTCAATATCTGGTGTCCCTCCTACTTTCACTGTGAGCCCAATGAGGGACAGGGACCGTGTCTGACTAGATTATCTCCTATCTATCCCAGACTTAAGTAATAATGATAATAATAATGATGATAACATTTGTTAAGCACTTACTATGTGCAAAACACTGTTCTAAGAGCTGGAGGGGGATACAAGGTGATCAGGTTGTCCCACGTGGGGCTCACAGTCTTAATACTCATTTTACAGATGAGGTAACTGAGGTACAGAGAAGTTGGGTGACTTGCCCAAGGTCACATAGCTGATAATTGGCGGAGCTGGGATTTGAACCCATGACCTCTGACTCCCAAGCCCATGCTCTTTCCATTGAGCCACACTGCTTCTCTGCACAGCATTTGGCACAGAGTAAGGGCTTTAAAAAATACCACCATTATTATTACTACAGTGCTTGGCACAGAAGAAGTGCTTGAAAAATATCTCCCTTATGATTAGGTGTTAGATGGTTGGAAGATACTGCAGTGGGCATAATAATAATGATAAGAATAATAATAAATGTGCTATTTGCTAAGCATTTACTATGTGCCAGGCACTGTACTAAGCGCTGGTATAGATAAAAGATAATCAGGTTGGACACATAGGGCTCCCAGTATCAATCCCCATTTTTCAGATGAAGTAACTGAGGCACAGAGAAGTTAAGTTACTTGCCCAAGATCACACAGCAGACAAGTGGTGGAGACAGGATTAGAACCCAGGTCGTTCTTCTCCCAGCACTTTAATCACTACACCACACTGCTTCCCTCATGAAGTGAAGGAGATGAAGTGTGAGGGTGTTAGGAAGAGGTGGTGTTCAGAAACTTGTGTTGGTGAGATGGAATATCAGTGGAATATAGAAGCTGGGGAGAATAAATAGGATATGGATATGGGAGAAGTGGTGAAGAGGAAAGCAGGAAAGGTGATGGTGTGAGGTCTGGATCTACAAGGACTGTTCTGTGGAGATGGATGGATGGATGGGATGAAGGATGGATAATGATGGCATTCATTAAGCGCTTACTATGTGCAAAGCACTGTTCTAAGCACTGGGGAGGTTACAAGGTGATCACGTTGTCCCACGGGGGACTCAGTCTTAATCCCCATTTTACAGATGAGATAACTGAGGCCCAGAGAAGTTAACGCCCAAAGTCACACAGCTGACAAGTAGCAGAGCCGGGATTTGAACCCATGACCTCTGACTCCAAAGCCCGGGCTCTTTCCACTGAGCCATGGATGGATGAAGATGAGGTGTAGGAACATGGCCAACCAATGGAAGCAACATGGTTTAGTGGAACAAGCCTAGCTCTGAAGAAATCAAGGGTCCTGGTTCTAATTTTGGATTTGCTGCTTTGCCTGCTGTGTGTCATTAGACAAGCTACTCAGCTTCTTGGTTCCTCGGTTGTCTCATCTGGAAAATGGTGATTAAATGCATGTTCTCCCTCCTATAGGCTGTCAGCCTCCTGTGGGCTTGTGTACTTGATGTGATTATCTTGAATGTGCTCTAGTGTTTGGCATATAGTAAGTGCTTAAGAAATACCACAATTATCATCATCGAGTCATTTAATAAGTATTTACTGTGTATATAGCACTGTACTAAGTACTTCTGAGAGTATAATACACAGAGTTGGTTAGATATGTTCCCCACCCATAAGGAGCTCGCAGTCTAGAGGGCTCACATTCTAGAAGAATTAAACCTATATTAAACCCCTATTCCATCATTTCCCCATGGATTTCACAGGGTGAGAGTTATTGTGCTAAATTTGAATTATCATCTACAATTTCATAACAACTCAATACCATTCTTTGATTTTCAACTGGATCAAATAGCAATCAATAAGAACCAGCAAACTCCTTGCTATTCATGAGCATAAAATACCTTCAGAATGAAAACAGATGCTAGATAAAGTACACTACCTTCTAGACTGTGAGCCCATTGTTGGGTAGGGACCGTTTCTATATGTTGCCAACTTGTACTTCCCCAGCGCTTAATACAGTGCTCTGCACACAGTAAGCACTCAATAAATACAATTGAATGAATGAACTACCTGGTACTGACGCCTTGTTACTTCCCAATTCTCTTGTCCCTATATTTCTCTAGAATGATTCAGACCAAAGAACTATAATTGTCAGGTTTTTTTGCAGCAACAGTAACACAAAGCTCAAAGAAACAGTCTGATGATGGTCCTCCTTGAATTATATCATAAAGTGGACAGTCGACCAAAATTTGAAAGTTAGTTGGGCTTTTGGGGGTTTGGTTATGCCACTCTCCAGGCCTGACCCTGAGCCACTAAATTCTGCTTTGGGCCAGGTGACAGGAGAGAATGCCACAGCTGCAGCAGGGCAGAAGGCAGGAGATGGAGTGGAGGAGAGGCTGCTCTGTCTGCTACTGAACCTGTTCCTAATCTTTTGATTTTCCTCATCTTGCTCTTAGGAGTAGCAATACCCACTACTATTGTCACTAATGGTCCTTATGTAGTAGTAGCACTAGTATTTATTAAGCACTTACTTAAACATTCTACCTACTTCTCAACTCTCCTGCCTCTGTCTTTCCCTCATGATGTTGCTCTGACTTCAATCTCCCTCACTCCCCACAGCAGACACATCACAATTCTCACCAAATGAATCCCTCCTAAAACCTCACCTTGTCCTACAAGCTTGTCCCAATTAGCTTACTAGCTCAGGGTGCACCCTGAGCTATATCATCCCTTCACCCTACATCTAGCACTTCTGAATGTGTTGATTCCTTTCTGAGCATTCATATTTGGATATGTGCAATGTTACAATGTTAGAATGTAAACCCCTTGTGGGCAGCTAACATGCCACTTTATTATTCTGTATTTCAATCATTCAGTCATACTTATTGAGTGCCTACTGTGTGCAGACCACCCTACTCAACTCTAGGGACAATGCAATGGAATTTGTGGGCATGCTCGCTAATTTCCTAGGTGCTTAGGGTACTGCATCTCACCAAATGGGGACTCAATAATTAAATAATGCTACAACTACATCATTACAGGCACACCACACATATTTATTAGGTAAAGAGTGACCTATGTTAGTCTTGCCATTTTCACGTATTTTATGCAACTCTGATTCTTCTGTACTAACACCATATTTGTAATTTGTCACACTATCATTCTGAATGACAGTAAGGCACAACTATGTCTCAACTAAATAACACATTTATACAGGAATTAAAAGCTCCAAATCACTGAAGTCACTTTGGCAGAGCATAAACACTGCTAACATAGTAATAGCTCTTAATTTTGTTCTGTCAGACTCAGATCATCCTTTTATTCAGAATCTTTTCAATACTGTTCTTCATTTTCTAGGCTTTAGTTTGCAAGGATGTGATTATGCAGAATTTATTCAAAGTTCTGTACCCTGATAAATGGTATATTATACATTTCCATTACACCAATTTTAACAGTGTAGAGACACAGTTACAAAAAGAAGTGTTTAAAATACTGATTTGTTCTCTTAATTTCCAGTTTCTTTGGGTACTGACCTTGGAGAAAAATCACAGATGACCTATTCACCATTTGCATATGATCAGTCTCCCAGTCACTGTAGGAATATAGACAGGTAAGTCTGTTGAAATTAGTCTATGTTAGTCTATGCCCATTCAACTTATTATACCATATTTAAATAGTAACATCTATAACAATCATAAATGAAAGAGAGGATGAAACAATAACAGAAATAATCAAAATTGAATAATTTTGGCTTTTTGTCTTGATACAAGTTTTTTATTGTATCCTGGAAATTAAAATTTCTGATTAATTTATTTGAGAAGGGAAGGAAATAGTGACAATTTAAATCAGAATTTGATGAAAGGATACAATATAAATAAACAAAGGGTAAACAAAAGACTAAGTAAAAACCATAAACAATGTCAATAAATATAAAATAAGTGCATTATATCCTACTAGCTCCTTTAATTATTTAGTAATATCAGTACAGAAAGATTTGTTCTGATTATCAGGTGGCCATTTGTTCTAGCCTACAGAAGAGAGGCATTACTCATGGATTTATGAGGGATTCCTTATTTCATAACTAGAACTGGAACATTAAAATTAATCAGATGATAAGATCATGTGCTCGTGTCTGATCTTCAAGTATTTATGTTCAAAAGACCAATTGTGCTGTCAGACACTTCCTCTTCTAAAACTGATTCAGTAAATGATGACATGTACAAGTGAATTCCTCAAAGAAGAACCTATTCTCTAAGGGTGTTTCAAGTAGTCTGAAGGCCCCTTTAGATGTTACTAAATCTTCCCCAGAAACTACAAAATATTTCAATCCCTTTAGATCCCAGTGAACTCAAATCAAGAGAGCACTTTGCTGTAAAAATTCAAAGTGTGTTTGAGAAAGAGAGAAAGAAACAAAAGCCAATATTTGAGAGTGTATGTGTGTGTTTGTATGGGCATATGACCAATGTAGCACTCATTCATTCATTCATTCATTCATATTTATTGAGTGCTTACTGTGTGCAGAGCACTGTACAAAGGGTTTCGGAAGTACAAGTTGGCAACATACAGAGACGGTCCCTACCCAACATTCATTTGTTTTTCAATAGAAACTGCATTAATCTGTTTAATTTTTATATATTTGCATAATTCTCATTACTATTATTATTATATTTTTCTAATACTATGTGTCAAAGCACTATTATAAATTCAGGGGTCTCACAGTCTAAATATAGGAAAATGACAATCTTTAAGCTAATAATATTCATACTACCTGCAGATGTGGTATCAAGAGTTCCCCTAAAGAAATTAAACTTGATTGTGAAATTCTTTTAAGTATGATGCTAGAGGTATTTAAACAGCAAGATAACTTGTATACTTCAAGAAACTTAACTCAAACACATGGTTCGTAAATAAATACTGAGTAAAGCCCAGTTTATAAAAGTCTGGATAAACACCCTCTGTGGAAGAACTAAATTTTATATTGGATATACCTACCCTCACAATGGACTGGAGACAAGTGAACCACACATCTTCCAGTGAATGATTTAGAATCATGTATAACATATTGCTCACTTGACTCCAATCCACTGAGATAAGAAAATATCTCCCTAGTGTTCAGTAGATACAAACACATTGGGATTCTGATTAAGTATCACAATATAGAGATATATATCAACCAAAATGTAAAGGGAAAATCCAGGGATTTCTTTTGCATTTTTTATTCACTTTAAAAATATATCAATTTCCAGTCCCTGTGTCATACAGTGTTGCTGAACTGCATGCTAAATTCCTTAATACCAAAAATAAAGAAGAAAAAAGCAATGGAAGGCTGAGAATGACCATAAAAGATGACCATAATAGGTATTGGAGGCAACCCTTCTTTGTCTAATTGTTCTTGAAAGGTTTCTTTGAACAAACCATTCTTTCCACATCTCTTCACTCCTCAAAAACCTCCAAAATGTAGCATCTTCATATCACACAGAAACTCCTTTCAACAGATTTAAGGCTCTGATGAAAGTAAACATTCTCCCCTTATTACCTTCCTTTCCTGGTCTTCAACACCCAATCCACTCAACATCCAACTTACTGTATCCTGAACTTGTGCTGCCTACCTCTCGCCCGCATTTGCCCTCTGGTCTGGAACTCCTCCTCTATATCCAACTGACCAACTCTCTTCCCACCTTAAAAGCCCTCCCAAAATTACAAAATCCAAGGCCTTCCCTGACTTGATTTCCCCTATTTGGTCTCTCTTCTGTATTTGAAACACTAATCACCATACTCCCTGCTCCACAGCACTTTCATACATATTCATTTCCCCTATCTGTAATTCCTTTATCTCTCTCCTAGAATGTAAGCACCTTGCAGATAGGGATGATTTCTACCAACTCGGTTGAATTAGATTGGGAGCCCCTCAAAGGACAGGAACCAAGTCTAATTCCCTCCTGTGTATTGTCCCCAATCAAGCAATAAATCATTCATTCATTCAATCACATTTATTGAGCGCTTACTGTGTGCAGGGCATTGTACTAAACACTTGGGAAGTACAAATCAGCAACATACAGAGAGGGTCCCTACCCAACAATGGGCTCACAGTCTAGAAGGTGGTGAAAGACAACAAAAACAAAATAAGTAGACAAGTGTCAATACCATCAGAATAAATAGAATTATAGCTATATACACATCATTAGTAAAATACAGTAATAAATATGTACAAATAAAATAAATACAGTAATAAATATGTACAAATACATACGAGAGCTGTGGTGAGAGGGGTAGGGCTGAGGGAGGGAGAGGAAGAGGAGAGGAAAAAGTCGGGAAGGCCTCCTGGAGGAGGTGAGCTCTCAATAGGGCTTTGAAGGGAGGAAGAGACCTAGTTTGGCGGATGTGTGGAGAGAGGGTGTTCCAGGCCAGAGGTAGGATGTGGGCTAGGGGTCGATGGTGGGACAGGTGAGAACAAGGCACAGTGAGGAGGTTAGTAGCAGAGGAGCAGAGTGTGCAGACTGGGCTGTAGACAGAGAGAAGGGGGGTGAGGTAGGAGGGGGTGGGGTGATGGGGAGCCTTGAAGTGGAGAATGAGGTGTTTTTGCTTGATTCGAAGGTTGATAGGCAACCACTGGAGATTTTTGAGGAGGGCAATGTCTCTAGGAGAAAACATGTCAAAGGCAGCTGAGATGTCAAGGAGGATTAGGATGGTGTAGAGGCCATCTGATTGTCAAGGAAATCATTCATGTCCATTGAAAGGGCAGTTTCTGTGGAGGGAAAGAGGCAGATTCCAGACTGTTGGGGTTCAAGGAGAGAATTGGAGAAGTGGAGGCAGTGAGTCTACACCTCATTCAAGGAGTTAGGAGAAATGGTAGGAGGAGTTGTATCAATAACTGGAGGGAGTTGTGGTTAAGAGTGTATTTTTAGAATAGGGGGGAAATGAGCTTGTTTGAAAGCAGTGGGAAAGAGACCACTGGAGACTAAACTTTTGTAAATGGTTGTCAGGGAGGGAAGAAGGAAGGAAGCAAGCATTTTGAAAAGGTATTAAAGGGTGAAGGAATTGGGTCATAAGCACAGGTGCAGGGGATGCATTTCGAGAGAATGTCCATCTCCTGTTACATACTGCTGGGAATGAAGGGCAGGAGGGAGGGACTGGAGAGGAACCGGGAAGGTTTTAAGGAGATCACATGTGATGGTTTCAATTAGAGGCAAGGTATGTGTGAGTAAGGAGGACAGAGGATTTGAGGAGGGAGTTAAACATCTGAAACAGCTAGAGAGGGAAATGAGCATTTAGTCAATAGTCAATAAGGGGAGAGAGAAAAATACTATTCCTCTATCTTAGTGAATCTGTTTTTAAAGAAAAAAAACAAATAAAACAGACTAAGTATTTTTCATAAGTCAAAACTATAAGACAGCAGCTGGGGGCCAAGTTAGCCAGTAGGAATGATTCAGTTTTTAGCACTGGATTAAAGATGCAACAGCTCACGGGGAATTAAGCAGGATAAGAAAGCTAAGCTCTCCATGAGATTATTGGACAGCTGTCTTTACAAAAAGGAAGAGTTTGTTGAAATTTAGTGTTCAGGAAACCAGATTTTCAGGCACTATATTTTCAGACACTAGATCTGAACGAGGAATCTCCAAATCTAAATATTTGGAAATTTACACCCAGCAAGTTAGATGATACATTCAAACTAACTAACCTTCATGGACATTGTCTCTCTGTATAAGTAAGAAAGAAGGGAAATAATGAAAAATCACTGAATCAATTTTCTGTAAGGAAGAGAAAGAAAACAATTTGGTCAGAAAGAGCTTGTGCTAAAGAATGAAGGATTGAAAATGAATCTGGAATAAAATTATAAAAAGGATTGTTTTATATATATATATATACATATATATAATTATAGAAAGAAGGAATATTAGGGAGTGTTTTTGAGTTTGGCAAGATACAGCTGTGTTCCTAAATGCTATTCCTCTAAGCTGTAGTGGGACAGAAAGGATTGGAAGTGGATTTTAGGAGCAAGAGAGTTAAAAGTATGTAAGAAATGGTAAGAGAGTTAAAGTATATAAGAGAAGGGTGACCAAATCAAGATAATGTTCAAACTAAGAAATATAAACTAGATGTTCATATGAAGGGAGAGAGAATTAATGCCTGAAATTGCATGTAAGGATGTCCAACAGGCTTAAATTTAATCACATTCATATAATTTATCAATGGTATTTATTGTACTCTTAATGTGTGCAGAGCATTGTACTAAGTGCTGGGGAAAGTATAATACAATAGTCAACCAATAGGCTACCACTGTTGGTAGCCAGCAATACCTGACCACAGAGGAGGAGGAGGGGGAGGAGGAGGAGGAGGAGCTATATGGATTTTATAAAGAAAAGCATATGTACAAAGCAGTTGCGTGATAATTGAAAAGTCTTCTCATTTTCAGTTGTCTCCTGCACTAAATTGATGTTTTTGCATACAAAATAAACTACAGATTTTGAAGAAAAAATAAAGATGAGTTGCAGCTACAAAGTGAATACACACTAAAGGTAGGAGCAGAGGAGTAAAACTGCCTAGAGGAAATAAAATTTTTATATGTGTAACAATATGCCTCACAAATATTGAGAATGCATGATATTTATAGTGGAAGTATTTACCAAATCTGCTTTTTGTTAATTCATGGAAATGGAACAAATTAGTTTAATACGTTATTATTTATTACATTAAATATTAAAAAACCCATATCTATGGTACTCTTCAAAACACTTTGTACAGTATTTAACACTTAGTAGGTATTACCCACTTTTAACCCTCACACTCAAATTGAAAAATAGGCATATCAGAGAGGAAACATGATGTCTGCTTTGTTTAATTATTTCTAAACTCTAATGAAATAAAAATGACTTCTAAAAAATTTAAAATAGGATACATAAATTGCAAATAATTATGAATTACTGATTACAAAAACACAGATCATTGTCATCTCTCTATTCCATTTGGGTAAATAACTGCACACTCCATTCCTTCTTCCTGTTGTAATTTATTCTAGTGGCAATCTCCTCCACTAAATTGTAAGCTCCTTTCATACTCTCCAAAGCATTTAGTTCAGTACTCTGCCTACTGTAAATGCTCAATAAATATTAATTGAACATAAAAACTAAAAACAATAACAACAGAGAATACAATAAAATAAACATCCTTTATATTTTACAGGGCTATTTAGATAATATATCTGGATTTAAGACAAACATGTAGCTCTTTGCAAATCAAAGCCAATAAATTCTGGAACCAAAGACCAAAGGGAGCATGTTCAAATAAAAAAAAACAACGTGATGTAGTATACAGAAAGAAAGGATATTTCAAAACTATTTTCTTTAGTGAAAAATATCCTCAACTTGCTCAATCCAAGGCCCAGTTGCTTTAAATAAGACAAGCAAGATCACCTGTCCTGCCATCGACCTCCGGCCCATGTCATCTCCCGGGCCTGGAATGCCCTCCCTCTGCCCATCCGCCAAGCTAGATCTCTTCCTCCCTTCAAGGCCCTACTGACAGCTCACCTCCTCCAGGAGGCCTTCCCACACTGAGCCCCTTCCTTCCTCTCCCCCTCGTCCCCCTCTCCTTCCCCCTCATTTTACCTCCTTCCCTTCCCCATAGCACCTGTATATATGTATATATGCTTGTACATATTTATTACTCTATTTATTTATTTATTTATTTATTTTACTTGAACATATCTATTCTATTTATTTTATTTTGTTAGTATGTTTGGTTTTGTTCTCTGTCTCCCCCTTTCAGACTGTGAGCCCACTGTTGGGTAGGGACTGTCTCTATATGTTGCCAACTTGTACTTCCCAAGCGCTTAGTACAGTGCTCTGCACACAGTAAGTGCTCAATAAATACGATTGATTGATTGATTGATTGATAAGAGGTACTATTCCTGGCTCAGACCAATGGTCCTTCTAGTTCAGTATTCTGTTTACTAGAAAGATCACAAAGAACACTTGTGAAGGTGTTAGTCTGACATGACTGAATCCATTTTAGAGAGAAGCCTCCATATCCATAAGGGACATGTCGGCATGGATCCCCGGGCTTGTTAGCTACCTGTCCATGCAGTTAAACATTCTATTTCTATGGTTTCTGTGTTCCTCAAAAATGTGGAGACCACTTCAATAGCCAACCATTTAGAAGCTACCACAACTCTTGGCTCTCAACAATCTGCTCCCCACCAAGGGTTCATCAGGGACCTGCAGACTTGTATTGAGGCTGATCATGAGTGAGTGGTTGGACTGATTTCAACTCTCTGGGACATCTGGGGAACTCTGTGCTGAAATAACAGGAGCTGCAAGGGCTTCAGCTCGTCGTTTCCTGATGCTTTTTGTATTTCCCATCCCCTTCCCTGAACTGCAGTTAACTATTTTCTCACTTTAGGTTTTATGGTTTCCTATTGACAGATGCACCCCTTTGGAGATATTCACCCTGAAAAATTGCCCTAGGTCTATGCTAACCAGGAGGTCCTGGGGATCACCCATAGATCATTAATTGGTTATTGCTTTTCTTTGCTGCACATTTACAATAAACTTGCTGTTGTGGCTGCGACAACATTTGCAGACACTCACGGGTCTTCATTATCCTGCGTCCTGCAGTCTCGATGCCCAGACATACCTTATCCCATGTGTGACAGATAGTTGTTGCTCTCCTAAACATTTATCCTCGTGATTATGGGACATCCCAGCTAATAGCTCTCATTTTATCCTTAATAAGAAAGTTATAAGGACCTGTTGTTCACATATCTGTTTCTCTTATGCCATCCCCAAATTTCCCACTAATATTGCTTATGCTTTCCAATAATAAATTAAGGCACTCTGATCTATGAATTTGTCCGAATCCTTCTGGAGTTGTTCTGTAGTTATACTTTCCAATAGTAATAAACTTCTGTTTATTAAACTCAACATGGTCAAAACTGAATTTCTCTTCTTTCCTCTCTTCCTCCCCACTACTTTCCCACCCCTGTTAACAAAATCACTATCTTTCCCGTTTTATAAACCCTCAACATGTGCTTTATCCTTTACTCTTTGCTCTCCTTCAACCCACATATTCAGTGAGTCACTAAATCCTGACTATTCTATCTCCAAATCATTTCCAGAATTTGTTACTTCCTCTACATCTAAACTGATACCACATTGGTTCAAGCACTTGTCATATCTGTTTTCAACTATAATAATAATTATTACTATGGCACTTGTTACACACTTACTATGTTCCAAGCATTGTTCTAAATGGGATAGATACAAGTTAATCAGGTTGAACACAGTCCCTATCCCACATGGGGTTCACACTCTTAATCCCTGTTTTACATAGGAAAGAACAAAGGCCCAGAGAAATGAATTGACTTGCCCAAGTTCATGCAGCAGACATGGGGCAAAGGCTGGATTAGAACCCAGGTCCTTCTGACACCCAGGCCTGTGCTCTTATCCACTAAGCTATACTGCTTCTCTGATCATATCTGTGACCTCCCTGACCTCTCTGCCTCCTGATTTCCTTGTTTCACTCTTTTGCCCAGATCATTTTTCTAAAAAAATCATTGTGCACCCATCTCCCCACTTATCATAATCCTCTAAAGTTTGCCTATCTGCCTCCAGATCAAGCAGAAACTCATCACAAACTGATTTAAAGGCGCTCAATCAGCTCTCTCTCCCTTACCTAACCTTGAAAGAGCCTCTAATGGTTACCCATTTAACTTCACCTAAAGCAAAAACTGCTAACCATTGGCTGTAAGGTACTAAAGCAGCTCTTTCCTCCACACACACATTTTTTTTTTTTACTTCCTACTTACCACAATAACATTTTTCACTTTTTCCAAGAAAACCTTTTCACTATCCCTCACAACTGTTTCCCTAACCTCTGGATCTTTCTTGATCTTGACTTTTTTTTCGGCCTTCAAGATCTCCCCTTTCAAATGTACCAGATACACAACTATCCCTAGTCTTCAAAGGTTCATAATATTCAGAGCACTGTACTAACCACATGGTAGATATGACCCATGACCCTCCTTCTGAATTTCTCAACACTGTGGACAGCACTGCCATTCTTCCTGTCTCACAATATAATAACTTTGGCATAATACTTGTTTCATCTCACTCATTCAACCCACATATTCAATCTGTCACTAAATCCTGTTGGTTTAACCTTGACAGCATCACTAAAACAAATGCTTTCCTCTCCATCCAAACTGTTACCATGCTAATCAAAAGACTTTATAATACTAATGATGGTATTTATTAAGCACTTACTATGTGCCAAGCACTGTTCTAAGCGCTGGGGAGGTTACAAGGTGATCAGGTTGTCCCACCGGGGGCTCACAGTCTTAATCCCTATTTTACAGATGAGATAACTGAAGCTCAGGGAAGTTAAGTGACTTGCCCAAAGTCACATAGCTGACAAGTGGTGGAGCCGGGGTTTGAACTGATGACCTCTGACTCCAAAGCCCGGGCTCATTCCACTGAGCCAATTTATGTCATGAGCCCATCTAACACTCTCAGGCACTTACTCTATAAATCCATACCTGGTCCTGTCAGGCACCTATCCTATAAGTCTGTCCCTGTCTCACACCATCAGGCACTTATATGTCCTTTGTCTTTTCAGGCACCTCTCTAATAGGTCCATCTCTGGGGATCCACCTTCCCATACTGTCCAATCAGGCACTCAATGACAAGTCAAACCACAGTGAAATCAAACAACCACTATATACAGAGGACAGCTTTATTTAACTCAATAGTCTAATTGAAGGGGGAAAATGCATATGCGCGTGCACACACACAAACGCTACCCATCTGACTCTTTTCCCCAAGCTCACGCAGACAGTCCCACATCGGAGGAGTTAGGGGAGTCTGGCTGTCTATAGCACGTTATTCTGGCTCAGGTATAAGGTGATCTCTGGTAGCCACGCCGTAGGGATCTTGACATGGGTTTTAGGTGGTCTTCTGCTGCTGCCCAGGGTCTGGTGCTTAGCTCTTGGTGACTGCCTGGTTCATGATGGAGGTGGTTTAGCCACTGTCACCAGGGGTCTGGTTCTTCCCCTTTTAACCACTCAAGTTTGTTTTGGGGGGCTGTGGTGGGTCCTGATTTGCTGCCTCAACTTGTCTGCTGTCTCAATAATAATATTCTTATAATGATAACTGTGGTATTTGTTAAGCACTTACTGCCTGCTAGGCCCTGTACTAAGCGCTGGGGTGGATACAAGCAAATTGGCCTGGACACAGTCCCTGTCCTGCAGGGGCTCAGAGTCTTAATCCCCATTTTACAGATGAGGGAACTGAGGCACAGACAAGTTAAGTGACTTACCCAAGGCCACACAGCAGACATGTGGTGGGCCTGGGATTAGAACCCATGACCTTTTGACTCCCAGGCACTTGCTTTATCCACTGTGCCATGCTGCTCCTTACATATACACAAATTTCCATAGCCTACCTCTTTATTCACACCAATCTTTCCCTACTCCTTACTACCCGTGCATATTCTGTTTTCTCCTCCTGATCCCACTAATTCTAAAAACACTGTTTGCCAATTGATCTGTTTGACATAAAGCTCCCAGAAGACAGAAATAGAGCCCATTACTTCCACTCTGCAAAGTTCTCTATAGAGAAGGTGCTCAAAACTACTGATTGATTGTGCAGCAAGAGTCTTGTATAATCGGAGTTATCCTTGACATTTCTCTCATTCAACTCACAGTTTCAGTCTGTCACCAAGTCCTGTCTTTCAACAGTCACAACCACTAAAATCCACCCGTTCCTCTCCACGCAAATTGCTACCACAATAATCCAAACACTTATCCTAGCCCACCTTGATTACTGCATCAGCCTCCTTACTGACCTTCCTGCCTCCTGTCAATCCCCACTCCAACCAATACTTCACGCTTCTGCCCAGATCATTTTTCTACAATGTTGTTCAGCCCATGTATCCCCACTCCTCAAGAAGCTCCAGTAGTTGCCCAGCCACCTCAAACAGAAACTTCTTACTATGCTTTAAGACACTCAATCACCTTGCCCCTTCCTACTTTAACTCTTTGCTTTACTACTACAACATTACCTGCACAGTTTGCTCCTCTAATGCCAACCTATTCACTGAACTTCAAGCTTGCTGCTAACGTCTTTCCGACATCCTGCCTCTGGTCTGAAATATCTCCCTTTTCATATCCTATAGACGATCATTCTCCCCATCTTCAAAGTCTAACAACAGCACAACTCCTCCACAAGGGTTTTCCTAAGGCCTCATTTCCTCTTTTCCCACTCCCTTCCGTGTCACTCTTGATTTTGGATTTGCACCCCTTATTCACCCCTAAGACCCACAATATTTAAGTACTTACCCATAATTTATTCTTTTGTATAAATGTCTGTCTCCCTCTATAGACTGTAAGCTCATTGTGGGCAGGCAGCCTGTTTACCAACTCTGTTATAATGCACTTTCCTAAATACTTACTATAGTGCTTTGCACACACTTTGTACACTGTAAGCACTCAATAAATATGACTGTTTGATTGTGACAGTTTGGAAATAAGCTTGCTTTAAGAGGGACACTGCTATTTGCAAAAGATAACACTTTTTTAGTAACAAGTGACAGAAGAAAAAGGGAAAAAGGTTGGTGTGGTTCTGTAAGTGTGCCTTCATGAATTGCATTTTTTATCAATCAATCAATCAATCATATTTATTGAGCACTTACTGTGTGCAGAGCACTGTACTAAGCACTTGGGAAGTACAAGTTGGCAACATATAAAGACGGTCCCAACCCAATAGTGGGCTCACTGTTTAGAAGATTTTTTTAGCATCACTAATTACTTTAAAAGGTGAAGTTTACATTTCAGGGTAAATTTATGATGCAATAACTTTATTTTGGTAATTGAAAAATCTGTATAATAAAAACAAAACATTTAGGAACAGTAATAGTTTTAGTTTCTCTAAGTGGAAAAATGACAATTCAATACCTAAGTAAGGATAGGGAATGACACTTTTCAAAGAAACTATTCAAGTCATGTTGAAATATTTTATAAAAAATTAAATTTTTTTAAAGAAATAGCATGTTTGGATACTCTATAAAACCACCCTTGTGACTATTTCAGGTCAACTGTAAAGTGTATTTTTAAAACACAGTTATGCCCCTCAGGCCTTGCTTAGAAACCCACATTCCTATGCAGCAATTGCTAAACCAACTAAAATCTAAATCAAGAGAAAGTATTTTTTGGTGCTCTTTCAATATTGAATTAATTGAACTCCCAAATGAGAGAAAACATTGTAGGAAAAAAATAAAACACCCCTACACAAAATGTCAACTGTGTGATCTTAATGGCTTTTCACTGTTAAGAGTTACTACTACTGTAATATTTGTTTTCCATTTTATTTTAAGCACAGCAGGGACCACAACTATATTAATAGTTAACAGACAAGGAAATCTGTCACTGAGTTATTTATTTGAGTAGTCTAGTAGAAGATATTTTTGTAAAATATTGAATAGGAGATAGGGAAAGATAGGAAGAAGAAAGACTGATCATTTGGATGCTGTTGGAAAAATGTATGGCTAAAAATTTAATATGTTTAGCACTATGATGAAATGCTTATCATCTACTTGCATTGCCTGGAGTGCTCGCTGATCCTGGCTGGCTCAGTGTGTTCTAGTAATGAAATGAAATGAAATAGCATGGGCCCTGTGCCTGAAAAATAAAATTCATTTCATTACAGTTCAAGGTTTTCCTTTAAAAAAAAAAAAACAACAAGCCCTGGGACATCAAGATGATCACCCTATGCAGTTTGAGGCTTCTATTTTCCTGGACTACGTATTCAACTGACAAAGAAAGTATAGACAGCTCCTCAGGTAGAAATTTACAACCTTTGGGGACTGAGCCTACATAGTTTCTCTTTTAATGTTTGTTTTGCTTCTTAAAAGGAAATTTCTTGTCCATTCATTGATAATGAGAAAGAGAGAAAAAAGAATTGTTATGTATAATCCACCTCACGAATATTTTTCTAGTGTACTTCTATAATACCTCTGTATCATATCCCATATTAGTAATAAATTCTTAATATGGATATACCGTATGATATAGCCATGTGTGCCTCCAAAATGTGAGTGAACTGTGAATGACCATGTAGTGGGGTATGTTTCCCATAAAATCATGTGCAATTTGCTAAGTTTTATTCCAGAGCCAGTCCTGACCTAGTAATTGGGTCTTACAGGTAAAGTAAAATTAAACTGTAAATCCTTCCCTGCTGCACCATTCTTCCTCCTCAACTGTTCTTTTGGGTTTTCCTCCCCAAACCTAGTCTGCTCCTACTTTAGCCCACCACTACCATGCTCCACTATTTTATTGATTTTTTTGAACTTGCTTAATACTAAAAGTTCTTTTTGCCAGCACTTGCAGCCCAGAGCTATTCCTTCCCCAATTTCTAGCTCAAGCAAGGAAGGCATAGATCAAAAAATGAGAGACTGCCCGAATCATGTACTACTCTAGATCAGGCTACATTTTCAATACAGGCCATGCAGGACACAATTGTGGTGAGAGATGACACTGTAGGTACCTGGCACAAAGCTGGAATAAAGAGGCTTGATTTGGCCATGGTGAGAGTTCCTGTACATTAAATAGTCATGATAAAGGGCTCTCTGGGTTCTTAATGGATGAGAATATGGAGGGGGCAATTTTCAGGATTTTAAATGAGAAGCATCTTGGTCTAGTGGACAGACCATGAAGTCAGAAGGACCTGTTTTCTAATCCCTGCTCTGCCACTTGTCTGCTGGGTGACCTTGGGCAAGTAATTTAACTTCTCATTGCCTCAGTTACCTCATCTGTAAAATGGATTACTACTGTGAGCCCCATGTGGAACATAGACTATGTCCAACCTGATTAACTTGTATCTACCCCAGCACTTAGTACAGTGCCTAGCATGTAGTAAGCACTTAACAAATACTATTAAAAAATGTCTGTGGGGCAATAGCTAGCAGCAGCAGTAGCACCATGCACAAGTTAAAAATACATTGTGATACAGTACTGGAGCAGCTGGTAGTGACAGAGTGTGGGAGAGGAGTATGGCAGAGGCTTTTTGAGTCCCTCAAGGTTCAATTTTGGGTCCTCTTCTATTCTCCACCTACATTTGTTCTTTGGGACGATTCTCAAATCTACATCGCCAGGCCTGATCTCTTCCCTTCTCTGCAGTCTCACATTTCCTATTGTCTTCAGGACATTTCAAATAGGGTGTCATACCTACTTCAACCTTAACATGTGCAAAACAGAACTCATTATCTTCTCACTCAATCCCTGTCCTTCCCAGACTTTTCCATCACTGGAAACAGTACCACCATCCTTGCCATCTCAGAAGCCTGTAACCTTGGTGTTACCCTCTACTCATCTCCCTCATTCAACATATCCAATCTGTCACTAAATCCTGTTGGTTCAACCTTCACAGTGTTGCTAAAATCCACCCTATCCTCTCTATCTAAACTGTTACCATGTTAATCCAAGCATTTATCCTATCCTGCCTTAATTTCTGTATCAGCCTCCTTGCTGACCTTCCTACCTCCTGTCTCTCTCTACTTCAGTCCATACTTCACTCTGTTGCCTAGATCATTTTTCTACAAAAAGTTTCACTCCCTGTTTTCCCACTCCTCAAAAACTTCCAGTGGATGCCCATCTACCTTCGCTTCAAACAGAAACTCCTTATCATTGGCTTTAAAGTTTCAATCACCTTGCTGCCTCCTACCTTACCTCCCTGTTCTCCTACTACAAAAGAGACTGCACACTTCACTCCTCTAATGTCAACCTACTCACTGCTGCTGATGATGATGGCATTTATTAAGCACTTACTATGTGCAAAGCACTGTTCTAAGCACTGTACCTCAATCTCTTGTTCATTCATTTCATCATATTTATTGAGTGCTTCCTGTGTGCACTGTACTAAGCTCTTGGGAGAGTAAAATATAACAATAAACAGAAGGCTTCCTGGAAGAGATATGATTTTTAATAAGTTTTGAAAGTAGAGAAAGTGATTGTCAGATATAAAGAGAGAAAGAGTTCCAGTGCAGAGGCGGGACATGCGTGAGGGATCAGCAGGGAGTGAAATAAAATCGAAGTACATTGAAGAGTTTGGCATTAGAAGAGTGAAATTAGCTTCCTGGGTTGCAGTAGGAAATCAGTAGGGTAATATAAGAGGGGGAAAGGTGAATAAATGCTTTCAAGCCTATTGTAGGAAATTTATTTTTATGTTAAACTGGATGGGCAAACACTGAAGATTTTTTGAGGAGTGGGGTAACAAGGACTAACCATTTTTTTTTTTTAGAAAAATGATCTAGGTAGCAGACTGAAATATGGGCTGGAGTAGGGAGGTCATTAAGGAAGCTGATGCAGCAATTGAGGTGGGATAGGGTAAGTGCTTGCATCAACAGAAACCCCTTACCATGGGGTTTACGCACTAATCATCTTGCCCCATCCTACCTCTCCCAACAATCTATTACAACCAGACTGAGCCCCCTCCTTCCTCTCCCTCTCCTCCCCCTCCCCATCCCCCTGCCTTACCTCCTTCCCTTCCCTTCCCTTCCCCACAGCACCTGTATATATGTATATATGTTTGTATGTATTCATTACTCTATTTATTAGTACTCTATTTTACTTGTACATATTTATTCTACTTATTTTATTTTGTTAATATGTTTCGTTTTGTTCTCTGTCTCCCCCTTCTAGACTGTGAGTCCACTGTTGGGTAGGGACCGTCTTTATATGTTGCCAACTTGTACTTCCCAAGCGCTTAGTACAGTGCTCTGCACACAGTAAGTGCTCAATAAATACAATTGAATGAATGAATGAATGAACCCAGCCCAAACATTCCACTCCTCTTGCGCCAGCTTACTATGTCCCAATCTTGTCCATCTCAACAACAACCCCCTTCCCACATCTTCCCACCCTATCCATATACATCATACAACCACTCTCTCCACCTTCAAAGCATTATTAAGATAAAATCTTCTCAAAGAGGCCTTCTCCAGTTAAGCCCTCTTTTCCCTATCTCACCCTCCCTTCTGCTTCATTTCTGCACTTGGATCAGTGACCTTTGTATATTTCACATTTGGCCCAGAAACAATTATGTATAGATCTTTAAACTATATATTATACAATACTTATTCATATTAATGTCTCTCTCCCTTTTTAGACTGTAAGCTCATTCTGGGAAGGGAATGTGTCTGCTAATTCTTTGGCATTATACTCTTTCAAGCACTTAGTATGGTGCTCTGCACATAATAATGCTTAATAAATACCATTTATTGATTGATTGGAGTTTAGTGATATGGTAAAGTTTGACAACAGGATTTGGTTACAGATTTAGTATGTGGGTTGAATGAAGGAGATGTTAAGTATCATGTCAAATTTACAGGATTGTGAAACAGGGAGAATGGTGGTGCTATCTATAGTGGTGGGAATGTCATGGAGAGGATAGGGTTTATGTGGGGAGGTGGGGAGTTCTGTTTTGGATATGTTACATTTGAGGAGTCATCAGGACATTCATGGCAGGAGGAAATG
The DNA here is from genome assembly GCF_015852505.1 of Tachyglossus aculeatus. Classification (NCBI taxonomy): domain Eukaryota; kingdom Metazoa; phylum Chordata; class Mammalia; order Monotremata; family Tachyglossidae; genus Tachyglossus; species Tachyglossus aculeatus. The sequence continues at coordinate 120,038,030 of NC_052067.1, forward strand.
AGAGACTGCAGAGAAGGAAAAAGATCAGGACTGGTGATGTAGATTTGGAAATCAGCCACATGGAGATGGTAGTGGGCCATGAGAGTGAATTAGTTCTCCAAAGGAGAATAGAAGAAGACCCTGAACTGATAATCCTTGAGGGAATATCACATTTAAGGAGTAGAGAGCAGAGAAGGAGCTGGCTTATAATGGGCAACCAGAGACAGTATGAAATCCAGGAGAGGACAAGTTGAGTTAAGCCAAGGTAAGATAATGTTTCCAAGAGAAGGGTGATCCACAATGTTGAAGGCAGCTGAAAGGGAGTGTAGGATTAGGATGGAGTAGGAGTCATTGGATTGGTAAAAAGGAGGTCATTGGTGACCTTCAGGAGGGCAGTTTTGGTGGAATGAAAGGGGCAGTAACCAGATTGGAGGGAGTCAAGGAGATGATTGAGAGGAGAGGAAATGGAGGCATTGGATGTAAACAGTTTATTCAAGCAGTTTAGAGATGAATGGCAGGAAGGAAATGGGGCAATAACTGCAGGGAGGTATGGTGTTAGGGAAGGGGTTTTTTTGTTGTTGTTTTTTAAGATGGGGATATCAAATCCTATAGCTACCACCTGAGGATATGTCTAAATCAACTTTGAAGATGTCCTATATGACCCTCATCCACCGCTGCTGTTAGAATGAATATAGTCTATATAGCACAGATCCAGATGATGACCCAATTCTATGCTGCTTGATTTGAAGATGTGACAAGGAAAAATTGATGACAGTTTAAAGGAAATTCTCCCAATCTAATAGGCTACAAGAATAATTGAAAGTCTGAGAGTGTACTGCAGGAACTGCTTTATAGCAATGAATGTGCTTTGTAGACATATATACAGAAAGATATGCAATTGATTATGAAGTGTTCAAGAGAATCAGAATAGTATTATATGAACAAACCAAAATTACAAAACCACCTGAATCTGGAATCATCCAAAGTACAGCAAGAGCATTTCATCAGCAACCTAGAAGTAAACACAAATGGTACCTAGGAAGTTTACTGACAAGTAATCTTGGGTTTCATACAAAATGAAAATAACTGAATCAAGAAGGTGATTCAGTCTTTTGAACCATCCATTCATGGCCACTCATAGCCAATTGCTTCCTTATGATGAAGATGTTTTAAAAGCTGAATTCTGCCTACACCCCCTGAATTCTAGTAGTTTTTGATCTCCTGCTAATGCAATTAGCAAAGTATTTTTCAACCCTGTAGTACTTCCAGACCTCTTTGTAATGCAGCAAGAAAAACAAATTTACGTAGCCTATACCATCAGTCTTTAGTTTCCCTTTACCTGTAGTGTGACCTTGGACTTTTAAACTTCTGTACACCTCAGATTCCTCAGCTGTAAGTGCTGGTTCCCCTTCCCCCTTAGATTGTGGCATAGGGACTGTTTCTAATCTAATGATCTTTCATTACCCCTAGTACAGTGCTGGGCATAAAGAAAGCACTTAAATATGACAATTATATTATTGTCGAGGCAGCTGGTGACCCTTGGTTTACTGTTTTCATTTACTTGTTGTTATCGAATCTCTCCACATTACCCTCAGTCAGGAGTTTTCAAAGCCGTAATGAGGCCAGACAAGAACTCAAGTTTGAATGTGACGAATCAGGCAGATGTGCTGATGCAGCATGACATGGATTAAATAGCCTATTAGCACTGTTTTGCCCCAAAGAGACAAATGAGCACATATTATAATAATAATGATAATAACTGCGACACTTGTTAATCATTGATAAAGTGCCAGGCACTGTACTAAGTTGGGGGGTGGAAACAAGCAAATCAGGGAAGACACAGTTCCTGTCCCACATGGAGCTCACAGTCTTTATTCCCATTCTACAGAAGAGGGATTTGAGGTATGGAGAAGTGAAATGACTGGCCCAGGGTGACACTGGAGACAAATTGTGAAGCCGGGGTTAGAATCCAAGTCCTTCTGACTCCAAGGTGTATGCTCTATAAACTAGGCCATGCTGCTTCTTATACAATTAATGCCATTTTTGTACTGTTATCACCATTTTAGATATCTTGTTAGACTTGTACCACAAACTGTGTGCCCTGACAACATTTCTGGTGAAAGTGTTAAGAGGATGCCTGAGGATTTTTAAATTAAATCTATAATCCAGCCTTCCCCTTTAGATTATCCCTAAACTGAATATTTTCCAGAATATCAAGAATATGTTAACTATATGTTCTTAACTGTGGTTTCATGTGTGATGTAAGTCCCTTTCAGTGTTCTTTTCACATTAGAGCTCAAATTAAATTTTCATTCAATCGTATTTATTGAGCACTTCCTGTGTGCAGAGCACTGTACTAACTGCTTAGGAAGTACGAGTTGGCAACATATAGAGACGGTCCCTACCCAAGAGTGGGCTCACAGCCTAGAAGGGGGAGATGGACAACAAAACAAAACATATTAACAAAATAAAATAAATAGAATAAATATGTACAAGTAAAATAGAGTAATAAATATGTACAAACATATATACATATATACAGATGCTGTGGGGAGGGGACGGAGGTAAGGCGGGGGGATGGGGAGGGAAAGGAGGGGGGAGAGGAAGGAGGGGGCTCAGTCTGGGAAGGCCTCCTGGAGGAGGTGGGCTCTCAGTAGGGCTTTGAAGGGAGGAAGAGAGCTTGCTTGGCGGATGTGCAGAGGGAGGGCATTCGAGGCCAAGAGGAGGACGTGGGCCGGGGGTTGACAGTGGGACAGGCGAGAACGAGGCACAGTGAGGAGGATAGCAGCAGAGGAGCGGAGGGTGTGGGCTGGGCTGTAAAAGGAAAGAAGGGAGGTGAGGTAGGAGGGGGCGAGGTGAAGGAGAGTCTTGAAGCCGAGGGTGAGGAGTTTTTGCCTGATGCGTAGGTTGATTGGTAGCCACTGGAGATTTTTGAGGAGGGGAGTAACATGCCCATAGCATTTCTGCACAAAGATAATCCAGGCAGCAGCATGAAGTATAGATTGAAGTGGGGAGAGACGGGATGATGGGAGATCAGAGAAGAGGCTGATGCAGTAATCCAGTCAGGATAGGATGAGAGATTGAAACAGCAGGGTAGCAGTTTGGATGGAGAAGGAAGGGCGGATCTTGGCGATGTTGCGGAGGTGAGACCAGCTGGTTTTGGTGACGGATTGGATGTGAGGGGTGAATGAGAGAGCAGAGTAGAGGATGACACCAAGTTTCTTAAATGTTAAGTTAAGCTAAGTTATTAAATTGTTAAGTTAATTGTTAAGTCGCTAAGCTGCAAAGTTTATTGTTAATTGTTAAGTTGTGTATTGTTGATTGTTAAATTCTTGGATTAAATATTCTTAAAAGTTTGCTAGGTCCCTCCCTACCAATATCTTTTTCTCCCAATCTTTTATTCCCCATTTAATTTTGATGTTTTGTAAAACACATCTTTATTGCCCCATCTCCCTCTCCCATCCAATATTCTACTTTATTCTTCTGTTATCCCCATTTACCCACTCCTCCAACCACCAAATAACCATATGCATCTGAAGGAACTTGGGAATGTGATTCGTGTTTAGTGGCTGTTGCCTAGACTTCACATGGAACATGACTACCAATTCTGTAGTATTGTAGTTTCCCAAGTACTTAGTACAGTGCCCTGCACACAGTAAGCACCTAATAAATATGACCGATTTATTGATTCACTTTCTCTATGTAATTTCAAATTATTCCTTAGGGGAATGATCATTCTTATTCCTATGTCTATGATGAATTACACATCCATAGGAGAATACCACTCAATGGCATCTTCTTCAAGTGTGTGCAATAAATCATGAATGAGTGGGGTATTCTATGTGCCACAGATTAGGTTAGAAGGGTTCCTAATATTACTTATTATGACTCATAAGGAACCTCAAAACCCAAATAAACAACAGCATCTACAGAAAAGAAAGATGAACCATGGCCTAATGCCCACACTACCCAGCTGTTGCTTTGTTTTGGCTGAATGCCCAGACATGCTGGAAGCAAGCCTGGAATAGTTGGAGTTTTCTGCCTATTTTTGTTATAAACCACTCTCTTTTTATCACCAGACCTTTCCTGTTCTGAAAATCTCGGAGGCCATCAGTGAACCTCACCTATTCTGTCCACTTTAGCCTGCAGCACAGCCAGATAATAAATAACGCCAGTATACTACTGAAGATTTCTGATCATTATACCAACATTATACTTCCTCCTTCCTTAATGTGTCCACTTATTGGTGTGTCTTGTTTGGATCATAAATGTCAATTATAGATTGCAAAGGTAATTATGAGAGACACTGAATTCTATTTTGAGCTCATTATAGGATTTTCTCAACAAAGATCTAATTATAATATAAAAAGGAACGAAAGTTGAATGGTATTAAATGCCAAATATTATCTTTCATGTACTAGATGTACAGTTATGACTTCTTCCCTGAAACAGCACATACTTTAATGATGAATTTCAAAATCATCCCATGGTAAAAACATAGATTTCTGGTTCCTTGTTCAATCCTTTTAATTCATTCCCTGAATAAACAGGAATTACATTTTTCTAAATTATTTCAAGCACCATGCTAGTTTAGGTTTGTGAATGTGGATACCATACCAAGTATAAGTTTTAGTCAAATAAAACTGACTAGCTTCAATATCATTAGTGAGATGTTGGTATTTCATGCCTCCTCCATTTTTTTCTACTGCAGTTTTTAGCATTGCCACTGAGCTTAATGATCTAAAACACCTGTTCAGGCAATGAAAATGGGGCAGTTCAGACTGATGTGAGAAAAATGGGATCTCCAATCTTTTTTATATAGATCGTTTGGGCAAGCATTAAAAGGCATGAAAGCACAGGAATGGTTGGACAATATTGCAAAGTGAGGTGGAGTATTATATGATCTAATGAATTGCTGCTCACAAACCAGGGGATACAGAATGAAAAGGCTAAAATCTAGCCCATTATGAAATCTTTCTCATACTTGAGGTAGTTTTATTAGCAATTAACTATTTTATTACTTTAGGGGATTATTTATATGCTTCACAGTTCTCAATTCTTGGGTAGTTTCAACATTACCTCGATAAGTATCAAAATAGAAGCCATATATCCATATTCTTAAATGTGACCTCTGCAAATCCTATGTGAGGCTTGTGCTAGCGAAAATGCTTCATACTAATAACAGTTGTGGTATTTCTTTAGCACTATGTGCCAAGCTGTATTCTAAGCACTGGGGTAGATACATGATAATCAGGTTGGATTCAGTTCATGTCCCACATGGGGCTAACAGTCTTAATCCATATTTTACAGATGAGGTAACTGAGGCACCGAGAAGTGAAGAGACCTGCCCAAGGTCACACTGTAGATATGTGGCAGACCCGGGATTAGAACACACATGTTCTGATGTTATGTTTATATATGAATATAGTTTTGATTTCTATAGCATCAACTCTAACTACTCTTGCTTTAAAGTACTTGCTTTAAAGTTATGTTTGGGTATAATGATACAGTTGAAAAGAGACCCAGGAAATCTCTTGTATTATTTTTCAAATTTGGAGAAAATATTTATACACTCCAATGGGGTGGATATAAGCAATGTGGGTTGGACACGGTCCCTGTCCCACATGGGGCTCACAGTCTTCATTCCCATTTTACAGATGAGGAAACTGAGGTACAGAGAATTTAAGTGACTTGCCCAAGGTTACACAGCAGATACGTGGTGGAGCCAGGATTGGAACCCAAATCCTTCTGACTCTCAGTCCCATGCTCTATACACTAGTGTACAAAGGAGGGAGAAGAGGTATTGGCTCCCCATTTTACAGTTGAAGAGGCTAAGGCACAGAGAAGTGAAGTGACTTGTCAGGTCACACTGCAGGCAAGTGGACGAGGCAGGATTATAGCCCAGGTCCTCTGGCTTCTAGTACTATGCTTTATCTAGTAGGCCATGATATTTCCCATCTGATTTCCAACTGCAACCCCACCTGCACTCTTGGATCATCCAACATTAACCTTACTCACTTACTTACTCACTTACTTACTTACTCACTCTCTTGTCTAAACTACCAACAATCCCTTGCCCACATACTCCTCTGGCCATGAACTGCCTCCCCCTCCATATACAATGGACTACCACTTTCCCCACCTTAATTCATTCAATCAGATTTCACTTGTATTTATTGAGCACTTACTCTATGCAGAGCACTGTACTAAACACTTGGGAGAGTCCAATACAACAATAAATGGATACATTCCTTGTCCACAAACATCTTACAGTCTAGGGGACCTGGAAAACACATAATGATCACATTTCCTCTAGGAGGCTTCCTCGACGAAGTCGTAATTATACCTACTCTCTCTCTCTTCTGTGTCACCTGTGCCCATATATCTGTACCCTTAAAACATTGAAATTCATCCCGCCCTCAGTCCCACAGCACTTATGTACATATCAAAATTTATTTTAATGTCCGTCTTACTAGGCTGTAAACTACTGATGGGCAGGGAATGTATCTACTAACTCTGTTGTACTTTCACCAAGCACTTAGTAGAGCACTCTGCACACAGTAAGCTCTAAATAAATACCATTGATTGACTGATTTAGAATACAACTTTCATCTTCTGGGATGGAAGATCAAAATTATTTCAATCACATTTTCATTAATTTCTATGCACTAATGATGGCTCTAGAAGCACACACAAAAGGAGATATGCAGATTATGGCTGCAAAAATCTCAAAAATTTCCAGTGGCTACCAATCAACCTATGCATCAGGCAAAAACTCCTCACCCTCGGCTTCAAGGCTCTCCATCACCTTGCCCCCTCCTACCTCATCTCCCTTCTCTCCTTCTACAGCCCAGCCCACACCCTCCGCTCCTCTGCCACTAACCTCCTCACTGTGCCTCATTCTCGCCTGTCCTGCCATCAACCCCCGGCCCCTGTCCTCCCCCTGGTCTCGAATGCCCTCCCTCCGCATATCCACCAAACTAGCTCTCTTCCTCCCTTCAAAGCCCTACTGAGAGCTCACCTCCTCCAGGACGCCTTCCCAGGCTGAGCCCCCTCCTTCCTCTCCCCCTCCTCCCCTCCCCATCTCCCTGCCTTACCTCCTTCCCCTCCCCACAGCACCTGTATATATGTATATATGTTTGTACGTATTTATTACTTTATTCTATTTATTTTAATTTGTTAATATGTTTTGTTCTCTGTCTCCCCCTTCTAGGTTGTGAGCCCGCTGTTGGGTAGGGACCATCTCTATATGTTGCCAACTTGTACTTCCCAAGCGCTTAGTACAGTGCTCTGCACACAGTAAGCGCTTAATAAATATGACAATGAATGAATGAAAGATAATTATAAACTGCTTCTCAGAATTAGCAAAATTCTCTGGACTGATGATGAGTCTAAAAAAGATTAGGATTATGTATCAGTCTGCACATAGCCAACCTATATACATTAAAATATCAACATTAGTGATGTAGAGCAAACTATTGTGACAATTCAGATATCTATGTAGCACTCTGATGTAAGGATACATATGGAGGTTGAAAATCATATAAAAATGACTTCAAGGGAGAGTTGGGGTCAACGAGACATTGCAATTCAGAAAATTCTGAAAAATAAAAGGCAACTGTAGTGTTCAACCCTTTGAAAACTGAATCTACCACCAGTGCTAAATCCATACATTTAAAATGGAACTTTCAGGACAAGTTCACAAATATTGAGGTTCTGTAAACGGTCAGTACATCAGTGTCAAAGGGATGCATTCCCTTGGCCAGACATGTGAGAGGAATGGATGGCAGCAGGATTCCTAGACAATTGCTCTACAGTGAGCAGATGTGGGATAATTGTAGAAAAGGTGGTGAGAAAAAAATATTTTTGTAAACATGAAAAAACAAAGCTTCAAATGATTTGCTGTAGCAGTGGAGAGTTGGAATCGGTTGTGGAGACAGGTCAGATTGGCACGAAGAAAACAGAAATGGTTTAACTATTAGAACAAATGTCACATGAAGAACCCAAGACCAAGAAATGAAATCAGCACCAGGCACTGTGGTTAACAAATGGAACTTGATCAGCAAGGGATAATCTTTACATGACACGATGCAGAAAGTATTATTTCATTTATGTACACATGTTTATAATTTCACTGTGAGTCATAATATTTGTGAACATGGACAGCTTTCTGTCACGTATATTCATAAATCTATGCATGCCTATATCAATGTACTATCTATAGCTAGACTTCTAAAAATTTAGGGCAAATACAGACTACTAGACTCATTCTGCTAATTGCCTTTCTCTATCTACTTGGTGTTGGGTGAGCTATATCACTTTGCAAAGTTTATCAATAGCTATCAGCCACAATCAAGTTGGCCATAAAGTACAAGTTGTGTGAGTAAATACAGTAAGTACTGTGGGAAGGTTTATTGAGGAAGCCTTGATTACTGTGCAACTGAATTCTTCCAAGGCAGGAACAAGGCAGCACAAAGCCATTACAGAATTTATTGGGTCTTGTTTAAACCAACCATATATCTGCTCTCCCTCTTCATTTTTATTTTTCTTCATCACACAGTAGAACATAATTTTTTTGTTTATCACAAAACTTCTGTCTGTTCTATCCTCTTAGTCATTTGTTACAGTTCTCAAGGTCACAGGGGAGGCTCAGTGGAAATGTATTTGTGGTGATTGATTGATTCTATGGTGCTGATGCCTGCTTGTGCTGTTAGCTGAGTTTTTTTAAGCAATGAAGCGAGTGAAAGGCAAAAGTGGGGGGAACTTGTGAATCCAGTTAACAAGATTCATAAAGCATGTTCTTCCCAGGAGATTCTAGGGTCTCACATCACTGCCTCCTTGTCATTCAATGAGTACTTTGCCCTTACCAGTTTCCATGATGAGAGTGGAGTATACTACAGCACAAAAAGAGACAAACAGAATAAAGAGAGACACTCCCATTTTGTCCTACAATAGAACATTAATTTTTGTCATTGCATGCCTGGTCTTTTCCTTGACTTTGTGAGCAATATAAAGGAAGTGGAATGAAAAAGATCAAAAAATGCTGTGATGCCTTTGAGACCTGTTTAGTTCCTATTGGCTGGTGTAAGAACAGCAACAACATGGCTTTATTCTGTTCAGACAGGTGGAGCAGTACTAGTGAGTGCGAAGGTGAGGCCTGAATATAGCAAGTTCTTTAGATTAAACTGTGCTACACTGCATAAAGGCTTTCTGTTCTTTTTTACCAATTCAATAAACACTCCGACATGCAGGCAAGCAGATTCTATTATCTCCAGCTGCCAGAGGCACAATTTTTAATTTCTGAGAAGAGATCTGATAGCTCATAACTGCAGTGAGCACTGGTGGTTTGTGAATTATCATAATGTCACTAATGAAAGCTGCTAGTCATTCTGTAAAGGGAAGAAAAAAGAATATTTCCCAACAACACATCCTGTGTATGCATATCAGCTTTTTCCAGGTTTGGGGACTAACACATAGTGATTATTCTAGAAATGTTATTTCTTTTAAATTAAACTTAATCTTTTAAAAAATTAGTTCATGCCTTGGTTACGTAAATCACTGCAATTACTGTGTTAATTTATGGACACCAGAGTTAGAGTAAGACAAAAAAAGGGGTGGGTCCATTGATGAGATAAAGATATCCAACTATATGCTGACCATGACCAACCAAAGGGCACTTATTAATAATAATTAATGATGGTTGTAATGCACACTGTCACATACAATTGAAGGGCATGGATAAGACCAACCTTATCATGATCGAAGAGGAAATCCTACACAGATATCAAGAATATGATAATGAACTCCTGAATATGCATTCACTATTGAGTAGCAAGGAAGGTCCTCAGAGGCAACTGAAACAGGTCTAAATGTGTGAAGGCATCTAGGCCAGATTTTTGAAGAAGCATACAAAATTGTTAAAGCTATGAAAAATGGAAAAATACTGAATCTGATGAGCATAAATGTACAACAAAAGGAAGATCTAATCCTCAAATACATGCTTATTCTTTTGTTCAACATTTTTGTTACTGAGGAAATCCCAGATAGAGGAAAGCCTTCAAAAATGCCAATGTAATCACCATCTTCAATAAGAAATGTGTGAGAGCTGACTATGAATACTATCAATCAATCATCAATTGTATTTATTGAACGCTTACTGTGTGCACAGCACTGTACTAAGCACTTGGGAAGTACAAGTTGGTAACATACTACTACTACTAGTAAACTCCCTACTTTCTGTTGCCAGCAAGAGTCCTGCTCAATAGATCACTAAAGAAAACAGTTAATGGCATAACCAAAATGCAAAATATCAAATACAATCTTGGAAAAATGATGGATACAAGTAAAAACATTCATTCATTCAATCATATTTATTGAGCGCTTACTGTGTGCAGAGCACTGCACTAAGTGCTTGGGAAGTACAAGTCAGCAACATACAGAGATGGTCCCTACCCAACCACAGGCTCACAGTCTAGAATGGGGAGACAGACAACTAAAAACAACATCTATAACCCATAATCTCCAAAATCTATGACAAAAGGCATCTTTTCTCTTTTTATCCACATTGGAGTGTGGACAGAGGAAGGTGATGACCATGTGACCAGTGACTTTCTGTAACCATTACTTCACCCAGACACCCTGCAGTGAAAGTTGACTTTCCAACCATTATAATTACATTGGGAGGAGAATGACAGTTTTTAACAAAGGACCATCATCCAGAGTAGTGAGCAACCTAAAGCTCTTTCAATTACTTCTCCACTTATTTCAGTTCTATAATTTCAATTATTTCATTTGTTCAGTTAATCAATCAATCAATATCATTTATTGAGTGCTTACTGTGTGCAGAGCACTCTACTAAGCGCTTGGGAAGTACAAGTCGGCGACATATAAAGACAGTCCCTACCCAACAACAGGCTCACTGTAGTTTGTAACCCTGTATTGCATATAATTTATTCTTATTATTCTACATATTTGGCTCCCACCACTCAGATTGAGAACCTCTTTCATGACAGTGTTCCTGTCTGAAATGTTTGTTTTGTATTTAATTCCACACATTACAGAGCTTGATACATAATGAACAGTAAACAAGTGTCATCATCCTAATAATGATAGCACCAAATCTGTATTGAGTTCAGGATCCTTATATAGTTCTTCCTCATTCAGATTTCCAAGACTCTATGGTCATGGTTTTTGCTGTAATTCAAATTCAGAACAGAAGAAATAGCATGCTATGCATAATTAGAAAACATGTAGAAAATTTAAAAAGCAGTTCTGCCCTTATATAAAATAATGATTCAACTGGATTACTATATAGAGCTCTGGTCATTCCATTTTAGTATATGCAGAAAAGAAAGGGGTTATTTTAAAATTAAACCAACAATACTATCAGGGAATGGAATAATTTCTACATCAGAGTAGGCTGAATTGTAACAGACTGAGTGGGGATATAATTGAAGTTTCCAATATTATGAAGTGTTGTTGAAAGGGTTATCTCTGAATTTTTCCTCTTGAAATCTCATGGCAAGACCCAGAGGACATGTATTAAAACATGAAGGTGGTAGCTTGAGAATAAACAAAGAAAAGTAAATAAAAGAATAAGTTTCCTCCCATAGAAAGTGGTAAGCATATGGAATTCATTCCATTGAAAGATGTACAGGACTAAAAAAATCATTAGGTGCAAGATGCTTTCCTAAGGGATTTTAATTGGTCATACATAGCTATTACTACTTCATCTTCTGGAGACAGATTATTGGATGGAATTGATACTTGTTCTAAATTTATAATGGATTTTTCTATATTCCTGTGTTTTATCTATGTGCTAAAAATGATATGCTGAAAATAAAAATTCCTCAGGAATTTTTAGATTGCTATAACCCTCTCTGTGAATAAGACATGCAGTTATCATACTGTTTTCCTCAAAATGTCCATTGTTCTATTGTGCTATATGGTATTGTGATGGCTGTCAAAAAAAAAAAACAAAGAAGTGGTGCTTATTACTTGACGTGGCCAAATTCAGTTGACATTACAACAAATTAAATCAGATTATCTAATAAAATAGATAAAACAGACATGTGTCAATATGTATTTTCTACTTTCTGGGGAGGCCTTCACATGTAGGTGATGACATCACTTGAATATTATATTTTAGATTGTACAACATTTAGTGCCTTGCCTCCCAAAACTGCCTAAAGGCAAGAGTGACTGATAATCCCACCCCATCTCACAAGCAAAATGGCTACTGTACCATCATTAGTGTGTGTGTTCAGATAATATAAAATAGCTTAAAGGAAAAATAAATATCTGTAAGGACTTGGATAGGTACGTTACCACAATATCAAAATCTGGCAAATATTCACCATGGGAAATTGCAGTATACAAGAAGGGAAGTACTGTGAAACATGGAAAATAATGAACAAATTCAGTGCAAAGCTGATGCAGTAGAAAAGGGAATATAGGTGGGGTGGTGATTGTCATGAAGGGCTTCCTGGAGAAGGTATAGTTTTATTAGGCTTTTGATCATGGCTGGTGGGAGGTTATTGTCTGTGAGATATGAAGGGAGAGAAGTTCCAGGCAGAAGAGAGGGTGGGTGTTTGGAAGAGGTTGATGGCAAGAGACACAAGATGGAGGGGTAGTGATAGGTAGGTTAATGTTAGAGGAGCAAACTGTGCAGGGTGGGTTTCAGTGGGAGAGTATCACAGATAGGATGAGGAAGAGCCCTTATAAGTATGAAATATGTTAAAATCGTGAAAGTACGATAAAACATATGAAAGATTATTTTAAGTCTCATGGCCTATGCATCATGGTTGGCTTCAAATCTCACCAACACTCCATCACCTTAAATATATGCTCTCTTCACTCACCCCATGCTAATCTTTTAATCTTACTTTCAACACTTTTGCCTCCATCCACTTGTTCCTGTTGAATCACCAATCAATCAATTTATTGAGCGCTTACGGTGTGCAGAGCACTGTACTAAGCGCTTGGGAAGTACAAGTTGGCAACATATAGAGACAGTCCCTACCCAACAGTGGGCTCACAGTCTCAAAGCCTAGAACTACCTTTTTCCAAAGATGTGCAAAACCATAGAACACCCCACTATATTCTAAGACCATCTATACCTTATCTATTCCCCAACATCTCACACTTTTCCACCACACCAACACCTCAAGTTGTTCCATGTATTCATACCTACCCCGAGGTTTGTCTATGCTCTTATTCAATGATCCATTCAACAAGCAGCATGTGGTATTGGACAGAGCATGGGCCTGAGAGTTAGAAGGTCATGGGTTCTAATTCTGGCTCTGTTACTTGTCTGCTGTTTGACCTTGGGCAAGTCACTTTACTTCCCTGGGCCCCTGTTACCTCATCTATAAAATGGGGATTGAGATTGGGAGTCCCATGGGGGAAGGGAATGTGTCCTACCTGATTTGCTTGTATCCACCCCAGTAAACACATAACAAATGCCACAAATATTACTATTCTTTATTTTTATTACCCTAGCAGTGAATGTTATTATGTTAGCCTCCTCCAGCTCAGTGTAAGCACCTTCTCTCGGTTATATTTTACCACATGCTTAATTCAGTGTATTGCATACAGAGAGTCCTTAATTAATATTAATAAGAATAATGATAAAATAATAAACTTTTTACAATATCTAACTTAACCTTAAGGAAAATCTACAGATTGGGTGGCTTTGAATGAACTCATGAATATATATTGACATAACAATTGAAAACAATAATCCTTATTCTTCATGGAATTTTCTGATCATTGATTTTGGTTTTTTGGATACTTTTCACTGACAGCGTTTTCTACTGTTCAATGCCCCATCTGAAAGTAGTTGCCTCTGACAGGCAGCAAAAACTGGCCCAACTCATTTTCAGTCAGTGCTTCCCCAAATGTCAACAAAGCTCTCTCTACATACATTTTAGATAAGCAATTTTCTTCCTTGTATACCCCTTCTTCAGATTTTTCTGGTATCAGCCTGTCTCCAAAGATATCAGAGCCACAGCACCTTATTCAATTATTCATTACCAAAGCACTTTGCTGACATGCTTCCCCATTAATACCCATGGACATGCACACAATTTATAGAAAATCATAAACATCTGTACATCATATCCATAAGGAGTTCCCTTAGGCCTGCAATAATCACAAAAGCACACAGCTCCAGTTGTCCAAATGCATGTAGCGACTCTGCGTTTGTTTTATCTTCTCAGTTCTCTTTCTCTTCTCAAGTTTGGTCTTTACTTTGTACTGAGTTAGATTTCCATCTTTTTATTCCCACAGTCTATTGTTGGTAATGTCTCAGAAGTATTTCAATATGTGGTAGTGTAGCAGTCACCTCTTTAATATCATCCTAGTCCCTAACTTTAATGCTCTATTCTTTTCAAGAACAGTGCATCACATCTGTCAGTACTCATGGCAAAGATGCCCTTTCACTGATAAGTCTATGCCTGTGGCACATAGAGTTGTTTCAAGCAGCTAATTAGTGGAGCTAGGCCACAGCAAGGTTTGGGGCTGTCCATCAAATCTGCTGCCAGTGTTGACACCATCAACTGAACTGTCAAATGTGGCTCTTTTTGTGACTAAAGCTAGGTCCCCATGTTTGAATGGCAAAGAAAAAAGGTGGAAGAACAGATTTTTGAACAAGATGAAAGAAGAGATGGACACTCACCTCAGAGTGAATGGTAAGTGATGACATCACTTTAAGAGCTCATAGAGTGATTTTATTATGCATTTTAGCTCCTGGGTCAACGAAGTCAACTAAGAGGTCAGCTTCAAAATTAAAATGCAATTAATTCATGAGTCCAGTCATATTGTCCCTCTATGGAAATTCTGGGCTTCAGGGCTATTCATGTTTTATTCTTACTAATGTTTAATAGAATTAATTTTCATTTCATTTTTTTTCACCCGCTTTTGGTTCTTTGACAATTGGTCCCATGACTGTGTCATCTGAACTGATGCAACACCTTGCCTCAACTTCCTCTTTTGAAGAGCTGAAGAAACCTACCCTCCCCAAACAGCCAATCAGGATTCCTACCCTGTTGACTGAAAATGAGGATCTGATGAGATCTTGACACAATGTTGGAAAGGTTGTGCCTGTCAAATTTGCTACCTGTAAGCTGTACACTCATTGTGGGCAGGGAATGTGTCTGTTTATTGTTATATTGTACTTTCCCAAGCATGTAGTACAGTGCTCAGCACACAGTAAGTGCTCAATAAATATGATTTACTAATTGACTAGACCATGGTCTTCCTTGCCACAGTGATAATGACAATGGCTCCCTCATCTATTATTTTTACTGTTGTCCTTGGGCATCTGGAAAGAATAGCACACCCAATTGCTAAACACGACTGTTTCTGAATGAAAAAGAAGTCCACTCTGAACCTTTTGAATCTTGGGATTAAGCCAGATCATTTAGTTAAAATAATCCCCAATAACAACTTCAAAATTGCAAAGGAGCACAGAGGACTAACATATTGCTGATGTGTTCCACAAAATTCAGGACTGTTATCCTATAGACACCTATGAGACAAATCAGGATGTTTTATTATTGCTGAAGACTTTTTGATTGCCAACAGAGAATGTTTCTGAAAAGAAAAAAAATAGAAACTTTAAGTATCTCTTTGGTTAACTGCCTTTTCAGATTTCTAGGTAAATACTTGGTCCTGGTCCTCTACTCACTTCTTTCTTTTAGCTCACATAATTAATCTTCCCCCAAATCTTACTGATTGTACCTTTACACTATAATAAGGGACTGTCTCTATATGTTACCAACTTGTACTTCCCAAGCGCTTAGTACAGTGCTCTGCACACAGTAAGTGCTCAATAAATACGATTGATGATGATGATGATAATAATGGCATTTATTAAGTGCTTCCTATGTGCAAAGCACTGTTCTAC
The DNA here is from genome assembly GCF_015852505.1 of Tachyglossus aculeatus. NCBI lineage: Eukaryota > Metazoa > Chordata > Mammalia > Monotremata > Tachyglossidae > Tachyglossus > Tachyglossus aculeatus. The sequence continues at coordinate 120,053,916 of NC_052067.1, forward strand.
ACGCTGGGGAGGATACAAGGTGATAAGCTTGTCCCACAGGGGGCTCACAATCTTCATCCCCATTCTACAGATGAGGTAACTGAGGTACAGAGAAGTTAAGTGACTTGGCCAAAGTCACGCAGCCGACAGTTGGCGGAGCTGGAATTTGAACCCATGACCTCTGACTCCAAAGCCCATGCTCTTTCCACTGAGCCACACTGCTTCTCTTTACAGTATTGCTAAAGTCCACCACTTCTACTCCATTCAAACTGCTACTATGCTGATCCAAGCACTTATACCATACCACCTTGACTACAAACTCTATCTGGCTCCTTGTTGACCTTTCTGACTGCTGTCTCTCCAAATCACAGTCCATAATTTACTCTGCTGCATGGATCATCTTTCTAATGTAAGTCCATGTGTTCCCACTACTCAAGAAGCTCCAGTGTTTGCCTATCCACCCCTGCATCAATGAGAAACTCTTTACCATTGGCTTTAAAGCACTCAATCAGCTTGCCCCCTCCTACCTTACATTATTGATCTCCTACTACAGCCAGTTTGCACATTTCACTCCTCTAGCACCATCTGTAAGACAATTTCATATCACTGTTGAGACCTTTCCCACATCTTCTCCTAGCCTGTAAATTTCTCCTACTTTATATATGCCACACCACCACTCTACACACTTCTCAAGCATAATTAAAATCACATCTCCTGCAAGAGACCTACCCCAATTAAACCCTTTTTCTTCAGCTCCTTCCCCTTCCTACATTATCTATGCAATTCGATCTGTGACCTGTTGGGCATTTGATATTGACCCCCCACAATTTCTCAGCAATTATGTACATATATATTATCATCATCATCATCATCAATCGTATTTATTGAGCGCTTACTGTGTGCAGAGCACTGTACTAAGTGCTTGGGAAGTACAATTTGGCAACATATAGAGACAGTCCCTACCCAACAGTGGGCTCACAGTCTAAAAGGGGGAGACAGAGAACAAAACCAAACATACTAACAAAATAAAATAAATAGAATAGATATGTACAAGTAAAATAAATAGATAAATAGAGTAATAAATATGTACAAACATATATACATATATACAGGTGCTGTGGGGAAGGGAAGGAGGTAAGATGGGGGGATGGAGAGGTGGACGAGGGGGAGAGGAAGGAAGGGGCTCAGTCTGGGAAGGCCTCCTGGAGGAGGTGAGCTCTCAGTAGGGCCTTGAAGGGAGGAAGAGAGCTAGCTTGGCGGATGGGCAGAGGGAGGGCATTCCAGGCCCGGGGGATGACGTGGGCCGGGGGTCGATGGTGGGACAGACGAGAATGAGGCACGGTGAGGAGATTAGCGGTGGAGGAGCGGAGGGTGCGGGCTGGGCTGTAGAAGGAGAGAAGGGAGGTGAGGTAGGAGGGTGCGAGGTGATGGACAGCCTTGAAGCCCAGGGTGAGGAGTTTCTGCCTGATGCGCAGAGTGATTGGTAGCCACTGGAGATTTTTGAGGATTGATATTATGTTATCAATCATTTATTGAAATTAATTTCTGTCTCCTCCTATAGACTGTAAACAAATTATGGACAGTAGATTTGTCTAACAGGTCTGTTGTAGTGTTCCAAATGCTTAGTGGAGTGCTTTCACACAGTAAGTGCTTAATAAATTGCTACTGATGATGAAGTATGTGAAACATTTCTCATGAAGGGGAAGATGATCATTAAGAACCCAAAAAATACAAAAGAGAAAACAGGCTTAAATGAAATGATTGAGAAGCAGCGTGGCTCGGTGGAAAGAGCACGGGCTTTGGCGTCAGAGGTCATGGGTTCAAATTCTGGCTCTGCCACTTGTCTGCTGTGTGACTTTGGGCAAGTCACTTAAATTTTCTGGGCCTCAGTTACCTCATCTGTAAAATGGGGATTAAGACTGTGAGCCCCACGTGGGACAATCTAATCACCTTGTAACCTCCACAGCACTTAGAACAGTGCTTTGCATATAGTAAGCGCTTAATAAATGCCATTAAAAAAATTAAAAAATAAAAAAGTGATTAGACATTACATATCAATCAATCAATCATACCTCTTAAGCGCTCACTTTGTGCAGAAAACTGCACTAAGTGCTTGGGAGGGTATTATATAACAATATAACAGAGTTGGTAGATGTTCCCTTCCCTCAACAAGCTATATTTTTCATGAAACACTTTAGAAAAAGGTTAAGTGCTCAATTGAATATGACAAAATTAGAAACTATGGAAATGTACATAAACAGGAATATTGAGATTCAAACTAAAATTAATAAAAGCAACTTATGCAATGTTCATCACATGGCATCCTTGAATAGAAGAGTTTTTTGTTTTTCAATTGTCACTGTAAGTGAAAAAAAATATCACTTTTATGATGGCTATTTATCTTCAAATATATTTATAGACAAGAAAGGAGAGGAAGAAATGGAATGAAGGGGAGAGGCAAAATGGGGGTAAAGAGAAAATAAGATGGACAGGGCTTTCTTTTATCATTAAAAAATAATTTGATACAGATTAAATTAGAAACTACCTTTTTCATTACATTTTTTTCTGGGCATTTCTTGTTGCTCATCTACACACTATTAATGGTCAAGGTTAAGGTATGAGAGGTAATTGCTTTCATTTGAGAGTTTATTTGAAAGATTTTCATTCAATCAATTGCATTTATTGAAAGAGTACAATATAACAATAAACATACACATTCCCAGCCCACAATGGGCTCAAATTGTGGTGTGCAACCATTTACAGGTAGTCAGAATTTAATTTCACGGATTATGGGAAGACTCAAAAGTCTCTGCTAGGATTTTGGATACAATTCAGTAAACCTTTACTGTATAAAAAACATTTTCCCTAATTAGATTTGGAGTTTTCTAACTGGAAATCTTGGGATATCTCCATCGTACATCTGTATCCATAAATGTTACTCTCTCTATATATGCCTAATTTCCAGTCAAAATGCTAAAATTCACCCTTATTTTCAAACTCATATGCCAATCTCCTTAACTTTGGGAATGAAGATTTTCATCTGACATTGATTTTTGGATTTCATTCCAAAAATAAGAAGTCTTATCTCAAAAATTCATACACTGCACACTAGGATCACTTTGTAAAAACTACTTGAGCTCAACCATCAAAAACAGTGACAAGGAACAGCTACTCATACTGAAATGCAGTCTTGTGGAACTTCAAATTACTGTGTGTCTTTCTTGAACTGATGCCCTTATTTTGGACACCGCAGGCTGCACCTAGCGCCACTGTCAAAGATCTGATGAACAGGTGGCTTTTTCACAAATGTAAATGGAAATTTCTAACTATTATTCACAGTTTACTTTAAGATGTAAAACAAAAGTTTAAATTCCTATTTATATAGTTGTTTACTCTGGGTTACTTTTGTCGTATTACAGGTCACAGCAAATGTTCATTGTTACCCCTTAGAAAATCTAAAATGAGACATTTTAGTTTTCCTCTGCAATACACTGCAAAGGCAAATCCAAAATGTCTTCTAGGACATATTACAATCAAATATAAAACTTTTCATTCAATGACAATGACGAGATACCATATTAACAATAATAGTATTTCTTAAGTGGTACTAAGTGTTGGAGTAGATCCAAGCCAAACATGTTGGACACAGTCCCTATCTCATGTGGGGCTCAGAGTCTCAATCCCATTTTACAGACTGAATTGAAGCACATAGAAATGAAACGACTTGCCCAAAGTCACAAAGCAGACAAGTGGTGGAGCCAGAATTAGAAATCATCACCTTCTGAATCTCAGACTTGGGCTCTATCCACTAAGCCATACTGCTTCTCACAGACTTCTTTAAAATATTATTTTTTCAAACAAATTGGAAAATGTAATACAAAGTCATTTCATTGTGGAAAGGGAATCTGTTATTTACTGTCATACTGTACTCTCCCAAGCAGTTAGTACAGTTCTCTGAACAAAATAATTGTTGAATAAAGTTCAATAGAGTTAAAGCTTTAACTCTGTGCCTGGCAAAACTATTCCTCCACTCTTATTGACATCCAACCCCATTGCCCTTGCCAGTTGTTCCAGACATTTAACTCCCTCCTCAGGCCCTCTTTCCCCCAGCCCCATCCCTTGCCCCCCTTGACCTGGCCACCTAATTTATTAAGAAGATTGCCACTATCAGGTGTGAGTTGCCTAAAATAGCCCCTGTCCCTCCCGGCTCCTTCCCTTTTCCTACCCCCTCTTCAATTCACCCATCCTTCCCAGTAGTATTTCTAGAGATCTGACTCCTTTCAAAAGCCACTCCCTCCACCTGCACATCCAGCTCCATTCCTTCGCACCATATCAAAATTCTCGCCCTCTCTCTTCCTTTCTAACACCCATCATCAACTGTTCTCGGTCCAATGGCTTCTTCCCCACTGCTTTCGAACATGCCCATGTCTCCCCATCCTAAAATAACCCTCCCTTGATCCCACAGCTTCCTCCAGTTATCATCCCATTTGCCTCCTACCATTCTTTTCCAAACTCCTTCAGTGAGTTGTCTACACCTGTCTTCAGTGCCTCAAATTCCTCTCCTCCAATTCTGTCCTTGACCACCTCCAATCTGGCTTCGGTGCCGTGCACTCCACAGAAACCACCCCCTCAAAAGTCACCAATGATCTCTCCTTCTTGCAAATCCAATGGCTTCTATTCCATCCTAATCATTTTCGACCACTCAGCCACTTCTGACACTATGGACCACCCCCTTCTCCTGCAAACGTTATCCAATCTTGGCTTCACTGACTCTGTCCTCTCCTGGTTCTCCTCATCCCTCTGGCCATTAATTCTCGGTCTCCTTCGCAGGTCCTCCTCTTCCTCCCTATCCCGAAATTGTGGGCTTCCCTCAAGGTTCAGTTCTGGATCCTCTTCTATTCTCCATCTACCCTCACCCTCTTGGAGAACTCACTCTGTTCCACGGCTTCAGATGATACACAGATGATACCGAAATCTACATCTCTAGCCTTGATCTCTCTCACTCTCTGCAGTCTTGTATTTCCTCTTGCTTTCAAGACATTGCTATCTTGATGTCCTCCCATCACCTCAAGCTTAACATGTCCAAAACTGATCTCCTTATCTTTCCATCCAAGCCCTGTCCTCCCCCTGACTTTCCCATCACTGTAGAGGGCACCACCATCCTTCCTGTATCACAAGCCCATACTGTTGCCGATATCTTTGACTCCTCTCTCTCATTCAACCCATATATTCAATCCATCACTAAATCTTGTCAGTCCCACTTTCACACTATGAAAATCTGTCTTACCCTCACATTCCTAACTGCTACCATGTTTATACAATCACTCATCCTATCCTGCAGGGATTGCTGAATCAGCTCCCTTGCTGAACTCCCAGTCTCTTGTCTCTCCCCAATCCAATCCATTCTTCACTCTTCTGTCTGGTTGTTTTTCTACAGAAGCATTCAGAACATGTTACCCTCTCCTCAAAAACTCCAGTGGTTGCCCATTCACCTCCACATCAAACAAAAGCTCCTCACTATTGGCTTTAAAGCACTCCATCACCTTGCCCCCTCCAACTTTTTCTCACTACTCTCCTTCTACAACCAGCTGGCATACTTCACTCCTGTGCTAACCTTCTCACTGTGTCTCCATCTCATCCGTCTCACCACTTGTGCATTTAACTCCCTTCTCAGGCCCCCTGTTCCTCCTCTTCCTCCTTCACTCACCCCCAACGATCTGGCCTCCTACTTCATTAGTAAAATTAACTCCATCAGGTCTGAGCTCCCCAAAGTCACTTCTCCCCCTTCTCCAACCCCCCAGCTCTCAACCCTCTCCGCTACTCTCCCATCCTACCCAGCAGTATCCTCAGATGAGATCTCCTCCCTCCTCTCAAGTGCTACTCCAGCCACCAGTGATTCTGACCCCATTCCCTCTCATCTTATGAAATCTCTCGCCCCATCCCTCCTCCCCTCCTTAACTTCCATCTTCAACCGCTCACTCTCCACTTGTTCCTTCCCCTCTGCCTTCAAACATTCCCATGTCTCCCCATCCTAAAAAAGCCCTCTTCTGACCCCTCCTCCCCTTTTAGTTATTGTCCTATCTCCCTCCTACCATTCCTTTTCAAACTCCTTGAACGAGTCATCTACACCCGCTGCCTCGAATTCCTCAACGCCAACTCTCTCCTCGACCCGCTCCAATCTGGTTTTCGTCCCCTACATTCCACAGAAACTGCCCTCTCAAAGGTCACCAATGACCTCCTGCTTGCCAAAACTAATGGCTTCTACTCTTTCCTAATCCTCCTGAACCTCTCAGCTGCCTTCCACACTGCGGACCACCCTCTTCTTCTCAACATGCTATCCAACCTTGGCTTCACAGACTCCGTCCTCTCCTGGTTCTCCTCTTATCTCTCCGGCCATTCATTCTCAGTCTCTTTTGCAGGCTTCTCCTCCCCCTCACATCCCCTTACTGTAGGGGTTCCTCAAGGGTCAGTTCTTGTTATCCAAGACTCTTTATTTTACTTGTACATATTTACTATTCTATTTATTTTGTTAATGATGTGCATTTAGCTTTAATCCTATTTGTTCTGACGACTTGATACCTGTCCACATGTTTTGTTTTGTTGTCTGTCTCCCCCTTCTAGACTGTGAGCCCATTGTTGGGTAGGGACCATCTCTATATGTTACCAACTTGTACTTCCCAAGCACTTAGTACAGTGCTCTGCACACAGTAAGTGCTCAATAAATACAAATGAATGAATGAATGAATCAATCAATCAATCGTATTTATTGAGCGCTTACTGTGTGCAGAGCACTGTACTAAGCGCTTGGGAAGTACAAGCTGGCAACATATAGAGACAGTCCCTACCCAACAGTGGGCTCACAGTCTAGAAGGGGGAGACAGAGAACAAAACCAAACATACTAACAAAATAAAATAAATAGAATAGATATGTACAAGTGAAATAAATAGAGTAATAAATATGTACAAACATATATACATATATACAGGTGCTGTGGGGAAGGGAAGGAGGTAAGATGCGGGGGGATGGAGAGGGGGGACGAGGGGGAGAGGAAGGAGGGGGCTCAGTCTGGGAAGGCCTCCTGGAGGAGATGAGCTCTCAGTAGGGCCTTGAAGGGAGGAAGAGAGCTAGCTTGGCGGATGGGCAGAGGGAGGGCATTCCAGACCCGGGGGAGGACGTGGGCCGGGGGTCGATGGCGGAACAGCAGGACAGCGGGATGGCGGGAATGAATATGTGTCTATATGTATATATGGTATGTGGATATACATAAACACAAAAATATATATTATATTTATACAAACATAACTGTACATATATATATTCAAAACAATTCCACTGAGAGTAAAAATGAGTTTACTATGCACAAAAATATGTCAAAGCACTGTGCTTAATGCTGGGGTAGTCCCAAAATAATTGGATATGATGCAGCACCCAAACCATGTAGGGATCCAAATAAAGAAAAGATATTTTAATCTCCATTTTGCAGATGAACTTACCAGAGAAATAAGGTGATGCTGAAACTTATAAAGCAACATAGTGACAGAGCTTAGACCAGAATCTTTGAATTTAACGAGCCAAGTTCTTTGCACTAGGCCATGCTACTAACTTTATCTATGGATCCTTATGTGACTGAAATATGGGACCACCAAGGCATGCACATACAATGGCAATACTTTGTTGGACTGTCATGTAAGGAGCTACTTCACATCCTTCTTGGTAAATGATATATTGAACCTGTCAGCTAGATTCTTTTTCCCTGAGTACAGTCCTTACGTGATCATCCTTAGAAAGCTTTCCCATAAAGCATCATTTAAAGGACTTCAGAAAACATTGAAGAGCTATGGACACGTCATATCTGCCAACCTTTAAGGGATTTGCCAAATAGCAGGATTACTTCATTAAGGCCCTTGGTACCAGCTCTTCTGGTAATAGTTTCAAAGGATGCATTGTACATTTTCATTGGCATTATTCATTGCACTCAGCAAGGTATTTAAAAGAGACGAGGTACTGGAAAACATATAGAATAGTTCGATGAAAATTTCTTAGACCAAGAACAGTCTATCCAATTTATTTTTAATTTGATGATAGTTTGTGGTCTGCCAATCATCACTCTAAAAGTTAACCTGCATCATGTTCTCAATGGTTTATGAATCATGGCTTAGTGGAGAGGGAATGGGCCTGGGAATCTGAAGGGTAGGAGTGTGAATCCTGACTCTGCAGTGGAAAAAGCACAGGCTTTGGAGTCAGAGGTCACGGATGCAAATCCTGACTCTGCCAACTGTCAGCTGTGTGACTTTGAGCAAGTCACTTAACTTCTCTGGGCCCCAGTTACTTCATCTGTAAAATGGGGATTAAGACTTTGAGCCCCCCATGGGACAACCAGATCACCTTGTAACCTTCCCAGCGCTTAGAACAGTACTTTGCACATAGTAAGTGCTTAATAAATGCTATTATTATTATTATTATTATTATTATTATTATTATTATGTCTGCTGTGTGATCTTGGGCAAGTTAAATCATTTCTCTGGACCTCAGTTGCTTCATCTGTAAAATGGTGATTAGGAGTGTGAGCCCTATGTGGTACAGGGACTGTGTCCAACCTAACGTGAATCTACCCCAGCACTTAGAAGAGTGCTTAGCACATAATAAGGGTTTAACAAGTACCATAATTATTATCATTATTATTATTTCCTTTGCCCTGCATTTTTATCCCAAAATTCAGTTGGAAACATTGCCAGTAAATTGAGAACTCTGGTGTCCAGCATTTAAAAATGGAGGAATTCCTTTAGAATAAATGCTCTGAGAAGACAAACACCAAGAGGTTGATATGAAAATTGCAATTGCCCAACAAACTGTGCATAGAAAATGAAACAGTGAGGCAAGGGTCCATATAAAAGGTATTCATTCATTCATTCAATTGCATTTATTGAGCACTTACTGTTTGCAGAGCACTGTACTAAGCTCTTTGGGAAAAGTACAATAAAACATTAAACAGTGACATTCCCCACCCACAATGGTCTCACAGCCTGGAGTGGGGGAGAAAGACAGCAATACAAGTAAATAAAATTACAAATATGTACATAGGTGCTTTGGGGCTGTGAGTGGGGAATTGCAAAGGGAGTGTCAGGGCAATGCAGAAAAGAGTGGGAGATGAGGAAAAGTGAAACATTCTGGGAAGACCTCTTGGAAGATATTTGTCTTCAATAAGGCTTTGAATTGGGGGGAAGTGGTCAGAAGTAGGACACGGGCTAGGGGTCGGTGGTAAGACAGGCAAGTTCGAAGCACAGTGAGAACCCAGCACTAGAGGAGTGAAATGTGCAGGCTGGGTTGTAGAAAGAGAGAAAGTAAGGTGAGGTAGGAGGGGACAAGGCGATGGAGTGCTTTAAAGTCAACGGTGAAGAGTTTTTGTTTGATATGAAGGTGGATGGGCAACCACTGGAGATTTCTGAGGAGCGGAGTGATGTGTCCTGAATTTTTTTGTCCATGCAGCAGAATGAAGTATGGAGTGGAATGGTGAGAGACAGGAGGCTGGGAGGTCAGCAAAGAGGCTGATGCAGTAATCCAGGTAGGATAAGTAAGATGAGTGATTGTATTAATGTGGTAGCGGTATGGATGGGGAAGGGCAGATTTTAGCGATGCTGTGAAAGTGGGACTGACATGATTTGGTGACAGATTGAATATATGGGTTGAGTGAGAGAGAGGAGTCTAGCATAATGCCAAGGTTATGGGCTTGTAAGACAAGAAGGATGGTGGTGACATCTACTGTGATGGAAACATCAGGGGGAGGACAGAGTTTGGGTGCGAAGATAAGGATATTGGTAATACGTGAGCAGCGTGGCTCAGTGGAAAGAGCACAGGCTTTGGAGTCAGAGGTCATGAGTTCGAATCCTGGCTCCACCACATGACAGCTTTGTGATCTTGAGCAAGTCACTTCACTGAGCCTCAGTTACCTCATCTGTAAAATGGGGATTGATTGTGAGCCCCACGTGGGCAACTTGATCACCTTGGATCCCACCCAGCACTTAGAACAGTGCTCTGCACATAGTAAGCGCTTAACAAATGACATCATTAATATTACTTAACTTCTCTAAGCCTCAGTTACCTCATCTGTAAAATGGGGATTAAGACTGTGAGCCCCACAAGGGACAACCTGATCACCTTGTATCCCCCCAGCGCTTAGAACAGTGCTCTACACATAGTAAGTGCTCAACAAATGCCATTATTATTATAAAGAGAAGCAGCATGGCTCAGTGGAAAGAGCTCGGGCTTTGGAGTCAGAGGTCGTGGGTTCGAATCCCAGCTCCTCCACGTGTCTGCTGTGTGACCTTGGGCAAGTGACTTAACTTCTCTGCACCTCAGTTACCTCATCTGTAAAATGGGGATTAAGACTGTGAGCCCCACGTGGGACAACCTGATCACCTTGCATCCCCCCAGCACTTAGAACAGTGCTTTGCCCATAGTAAGAACTTAACAAATGCCATTATTATTATTATTATTATTATTATTATTATTAGCCTTATCAGTCTTATCAACTACTCTCTTACATGCTGATAAAATAACTCAATAGCAAAGGACAGTTATGCATTGTGTTAAACTGCAAGAGCTTAACAAATAATTACAGCCAGCTAGTAAACTTTTAGTTCCCCACTGAGAAAAATGATTTTGTCTCATTTGCTCCTTAATGGAGTGATTTTACTTGACTGGATAAGAACATGTAAAACAAGCTTAAGAAAAGGATTTAAGAAAAGTAAAACAGTTTCTTATGCTGTTGAATAACCATTGGGGGGATCAAAGTAACTGATTTAGAATACAATAAAACCCTGTGGAAGATTGCATTTATGCGTATGAAGACATTTTTCAAAAGTTATGCAATTCTTAAATGGTTTCATAGGGACTTGAAAATCAGTCACATTGTCTATCAGTCAATTTGTTTTAACTGAAGCAGTCCAGAAGCCCTTGGAAAAGTAAATATGCAACTGCAAGGAACTATTTTAATTTTGTAATCAGTACTTCATTTACAGTATTAGTCTTCTCATTCAAGTGGTTACAATTACATTATCCCTTTATTACATATTTTTAATGTATTGTTCCTATTTTGGAGTTAAATTCAGAAAAAAAACTGATTTGGAATTGAAGTCATATTATTGCTGGTATTGGGGTTACCTTGAAAGTGTGGCTGTAATTCTTCTAACATTTATTACTTTCCAAAAGTACCAGTGTAGGGTGCTGCTTTTCATTTTTTCTCTCTTCTCTTAGGTGCGAGGATATTTTACTATACCATATTACACGCTCACACCAAAACCCATGTCATTCCATTTCCCCAAATGCATCACTCACTGTTAAGGAAAGCTTGTTATGTGCAGGGAATACATCTGCTAATTATGTTGTATTGTACTACCCCAAGCGCTTAGTATAGTGCTCTACACATACTTAAGTGCTCAATAAATAAGACAGTGAATGATTTCATGTGAAAATGCCATTCCTGAGAACAATGACTTATGCTCTCTTGCCCAAAATTACCATTATACTTTGAGAAAGAGGGATAACTGTGATTTACCAAATTAATTCATGGAGATTTTCCCAATAGATGATTTCTTCCCCTTGAGAATTAACTTTCTGAAAATGTAGAAGAAAAAAAAAACAGAGGAAAATGGTCTTCCCATTGCAGCAGTCACTATCGTGCGGATGCCACTTGTCAAGAACAGCAAGACCGATTTTCTCCCCTGAAGAGGATAACCAGCTGTAATAATCCTTCAGGGGTATTTCTCAGTATGGGAGAATATACAAATTTCTCTTCTTTGTCCTGAGTACATAAGGTTGAACAAAATGTCTGTTGTCCAAAGACAACATATCTCTCTAAACTGTAAGCTCCTTGGGGGAAACAATCAAGTCTACCAAGTGTGTTATATTTGTAAATTTTGTTAACTCTGCTATATTTTTTGTTTTTACCAAGCTCTTACTACAGTGTGCTGCACCTGACGAGCACTCATTATATATGACTGATTGATTTGTGTTTCTATCCTAAGACTGGGATGGAATGGCAGGTGCCTTCTCCCCTGAAAATCTTTCTAAGGGGTTAAAATTCACCACTTGGCTTACATTTAAATATCTCCTATAAACATGGGAAACATGTGAAAAATGATAAAATGAAAATGAGAAGTAGCAGAAAATGCTTCATCCAGGCCTGACTCAGTTAAGCATAGAATAAAGCAAGATTATGAAGTGTGAGGTTTTACACCTCTTATGTTGCTATGGAGAATGAAATATAAAATAAGCATCTCCAAAGACTAAATATATCTGGATATATGTGAGGCTTTTCACAAGTTCTTTATTTGATCCATCTAAACCAAAACCATTAAATTTCAGTGCTTCAAAGAGTCTAGACTGTGTTTTAGGAATTCCTCCCAATCTTCTTTCAGACTACATGTAAATCTGGTTGGAGATTAAATACACTATATTGCAGTTTCCCAGTTTAATAAATGTTCCTTCACCCAGACTGCATTACTTGGTAAACAGCCTTTTAATCTGAGAATGCATAAATAGTATTTTGAATGTGTTGGTAGATGTAAAAATTTAACTATGAAAGAGAGGAGCATGGCATTTCATCAATCCTTATTCTATTCTTTCTTTTGGTTTATTTATTTTATCACTCAATTTTTTCTATTGGGAGACTTTTACCTGCATGTGGTCAAAGTGTAAAGACTTAAGGGAACATCTTCTACCACAAGATAATGATCCCAATTTTGAAAGTGTGGATCAAGTTTAATTCTCTATCTTCCATAAGTAAGGAAGCAAATATTGGCTGGCAGAAATATTAACAATAGAAAGAGAGATATCTTCATTTTATTAGAATATTTGGTTAACAAAATAAAACATCACAACACACTGAATATGAAAACTATTTAGTGAGTTTCTTCTAAATGGAAGTAATAAGTTATGCAAAACAAAACTACCTGAACAGATAAAGGCATGTTTGCTACAGGAGCTGAACAATGTAGTGGGTAGGTGAGGGTGCAGGGCAAATCTGCTTTTAGGAAAATATACCAATTGCTTCCTAATTCCTATTTCTCAGGCCATTCACATATACTTATTTCCAGATTACTATCTTAATTTTGCAGTGCCTTTTATGGTGATTATTTACAAAGCTAAATAATTCAAACTGTAATTACTTTTGTGTACATTAATATATTCCTTTTTAAATGTATCATGGGGATTCTATTAGAATTTTGTTCACCAGTTTTGAACTAGTTATGGACATTCACTGAAATAAAGTTTCCTACAGAGCATACCTTGAACAGTAAAATGATATCACAATGTGTTCTTGTAACGCCACACAGGAATAGGCTGCCAACCTGAGGCGTAAAGTCAACAGAAAGTGGCCACTGGATTGCTGAGAAATAGACAGGCTTGCCAGTGAACTAGATGAGCACAGTTTTGCCACCCATTTCCCAGCATTTTCAATCATTCAAATGCTGTACATGAGTTACATGTAGCTCAGTAAATGTATACATTCTGCTACCTAGGAAATATGATATCAAAAAATGCATAGATTTAGACAAGAATCAGAAAATAGTATCACAAAACTCTTTGGAAAATATCTCAGGAATATGCCATATTGAAAATGTACAAAGCTGTGATGGCGCCCCGTCTTCTATGTGCTACAAGATATAGGCTGTGTTATTTAGCAGCTTCTCAAAAGATGTTTTCCAACAAGACAACATCACACAGTTACTAATCAGTGACAAATTGGCACAAGAACCAAACATATGTCAAATAACTGAGAGCTAGGAGATATAGAGGGACGGCAAGAGTTTGCCTTGACTCTACTTATGTTATACAGGAAAGCCACACATCCTCTTTCCCTGGTGTCCCAAACTTGGTGGAGTTGTAAAAGATAAAGACAGAGACCTGTATCCTTTGTTCCTGAGCTCAAGATATTCTTTGGTACCTTGGTTGCCACCTCTCCACTCAAGCAGAGAAAGGAGAGTTAAAACAGTGAGGGCAATACTGAAGGTGTCCACTCAGTCTGGAAATGGAGGCTGTTCAAGCAGCTTAATAGGAGTTGGTCATACTCTTTTTCAAATCCTCCCAATCCTTGACCCTTTTTTCAGGTTTGCCCCTTTTCTTATTCCTATCCCTACTTCAGCAGGAGCAGAGATGGCTGGGATACCATGAAAGCTACACTGAGGAGAGAAAAGAAAGGGAATAAAACCAGTCCTCTTCTGCCTTTCTTTCCAGTTATCCATAGAATCCTTCCTTGCCATTAAGTGGTGCTCCACTGAAAAAAAGTTGCCCACTATTGACTGTGAGTGATCCTTATCTAGGTATAACTCAATGAGAAAGTCTTCAATCTCCATTAAAATTATATAATACATTCCTTACAAAATTTTAAAGTAGGTTTTTGAATGAATCTCTTAATCCAAAATAGAAAGCATTGAAACAGAACCTCCCAAGCACTTGTCTATTTAAAAAGAAATCCACCAAATCTCATGTAATACAGAACAGATAAAAATCCAATTATTTTAAACATTTCAGCTATAACTTCCAACTAAAGCTTTTCAGAAACGACTTTGAAAATGTACTGGCCAAACTGAATTGCAATCTGCCACTCCCATGACCCCAGACAACTTTAAAAAATCCAACACACACATATAAGAGCAAAATGGAATGTCTGACCTGAAATGAGTAAAACAATATTTTTATCATGCAGCAGGCTCAGGAACTGTTTTGAGTGTGTTTTATAGCAACTCAATACATTGTGTATTTTGGTTTGAAGAGAAACAAGCCCCATAATGATCTTTGAAGCAAGATTCTAGCAAGATTCTGAGCACTCTTGCACAGCTATGTTTTTGGGAAGCCCTTTGATCCATTTCCAATATTAAAACTCTATATATCTTAAGGACCTGATTCTAATCACAGGTGGGACACCTTTTGTCTTTCAAGCACATTCAAAACTGATCTTATGGACTTAGGCAAAAACTCCCTGAAGTGAAATGCTCTCTGAATAAGGAAGTACTCATGGACTTAGTCATTGCTTCATAGAATCTTCTCTTTGAATTACTTTCATTGTTTTCAGCAACCTCTTCACTACTTTATTCTTTATCTTTAAATCCCTAGGTCAAAGAACAGTAGCACTTAACTGATTCTCTAAAATTAAAAAAAATCTCTCTATCATATTTATAATAATAATAATAATGACATTTGTTAAGTGCTTACTATGTGCGAAGCACTGTTCTAAGTACTGGGGAGGATACAAGGTGATCACATTGTCCCACGGAGGGCTCACAGTCTTAATCCCATTTTACAGATGAGGCTCAGAGAAGTTAAGTGACTTGCCCAAGGTCACACAGCAGACATGTGGGGGAGCCGGGATTAGAACCCATGACCTCTGACTCCCAAGCCCATGGTCTTTCCACTGAGCCACGCTGCTTCTCACAGTATTTATGAAGTTTCTCTTTTGAGGTGTAGTACTGGAAAAGAATAACAACAAACAAGATGGACAAAAAGAATATTACTGTTAAACATGTTAACTAGATTACATGGTATCTAACTAAAATGTATAAAAATGATAAAAACTTAAGGGTGAAGGGGAAATAAAGGAGCCATCCTTAGAAAACAGTGTTGTCTTTGATCTTGAACTTTATATCCCCCATATCTTGAATGTGCTAATATCCAAGCAGTATTAGAAGTCTGTATTATAAACAAGCACTTGGAGTGTTAATTTGAAAAACCATACATTTTATTAATTTGTATACCTTTTTTCTAAATCAAATATACCTACGATGCATGTTTTCCCAAACACAGAGCTGAATCAAATATAGAGGTGAGAAATGAGGGAACCAAGTCCCAATAGACAGACTGCTGTGAGGCAATTTGTGGTGATGTTGACCAAGTCTCCATCCACCCCGACTCCAAATCAGATTTTTACTCTCTTTGTGACACCTTTGAAAATTGAGAAAAAAAATTGAAAAACAAAGAGCAAAAAAAAAAAAAACCAGTCAAAACGTGGGGCAACACACTTGGTTATCTTTTCAAAACAAAACCCTCTGTATCATATACAGACCTTATTTAGAATCAGTAATGTGATTATTTTTCTCTGTTTAGATCAATGGAAAATTTTTAAGTAACTACTCTCAGTGCTGGCACTAGCGGTAAATAATCTTATTTTTGCCTTAAACTCCTCTTTTGCATCATACTTTACCGCTTGAATTATCCCAACAAATTGCTTCAGTTTAGTATATTATTTTGCGTGTTTTGATGGACAGGTATTCACGAATTATTTAAGAAGGCCATATATTCTAGTTTGATCAATGATCAAAAAACAAAACAAAACACCCAAAATCCTCCTCCCCTCTCAAAAAATGGATTTTTCATGAGACATTAAGGGCTTATATATACGAGGCATATTCACTTAAGACTACTCAATGTGAATTACAAATGTCTTTGCTTATATCATTTGGATTGTTTCCAGGGTTGAAATAAAGTAATAACATAAAAAAGCAAACACATTTTGCATGGGTGAACTTGTTTTACAAACCAAATCATTGAGACAATGATTCTATAGCAAGATTTCTTCATTAGCAGCTGGTTGTACGATGACACAAAATTACAACAGAAGATTTTCTGAAGCGGGATCGACAGTAAATGAGTTCAAGACCCTTTAACAATTTTCCTCATATTACATATTGGCTGTCGTGTCCCCCATGTCCCCAACTCATACTATTCAATCCTGCCACAACAACGTAACAATATCTTGTCCTCCTCACTTTCCTCACCCAAGCCTGGAATTTACACTCCTATCCCAACCTGGAATTCCTTCTCCACTCAAACCTGCCTTCCTACCATCTTCCAACAAGCTTCTCCAATTCATTTTTCAACCAACAGGCATCAAACACATATGAATTCATTTAGACTAATCCTCTGCATTTTTGTGTGCGTTTGTGTATATGTGTGTGAGAAATAAATTATATAAAAATGTGTGTATTCATTCATTCATTTATTCATTTAATCATATTTATTGATACTGTATATTCAATTGTACATTCAATTATTTATTATTTGTAAATGTTTTTATGTCTGTCTCATCCATTCATTCATTCAATCATATTTACTAAGCATTTACTCTATGCAGAGCACTTACTAAGCATTTGGGAGAATTCAGTGTAACAATAAATAATACAACAATAAACAGACACTGTCCCTCTTGGAGGAGATATGCCCTCAATAAGGCTTTGAATCCGGAGAGAGCAACTTGTCTGTTGAATTTGAGGAAGAGGGTGTTCCAGGCCAGATACAGGACATAGGCAAGGTAAGGTCCAGAGGCAAGATAGATAAGATCAAGGCATAGTGAGAAGGATAGCTTCAGAGGAGTAAAGTGTGCTAGCTGGGTTGTAGTACGAGAGTAGCAAGATCAGGTAGGAGGGGTCAAGGAGATTGAGTGATTTTAAAGCCAATGGTGACAAGTTTTTTGTTTGATACAGAGATGAATGGGCAACCACTGGAGTTTCTTGAGGTGTGGGGAAACATGTCCTGAATGTTTTTGTACAAAAATGATCCATGTAGCCAAGTAAAGTATGGATTGGAATGAGGAGAGACAGTAGGCTGGGAGGTCAGCAAGAAGAATCCTCTCCATCCCAACCGCTACCTTGCTGGTTCAATCTCTCATTTTATCCCGACTGAATTACTGGATTACTGCATCAGCCTCCTCTCCGATCTCCCATCCTCTTGTCTATCCCCACTTCAGTCTATACTTCACGCCGCTGTCCGGATCATCTCTGTGCAGAAACACTCTGGGCATGTTACTCCCCTCCTCAAAAATCTCCAGTGACTGCCTGTCAACCTATGCATCAAGCAAAAACTCCTCACTCTCGGCTTTAAGGCTGTCCATCACCTCCCCCACTCCTACCTCACCTCCCTTCTCTCCTTCTACAGCCCAGCCCACACCCTCTGCTCCTCTGCCGCTAACCTCCTCACTGTGCCTTGTTCTCGCCTGTCCCACCGTCGACCCCCAGCCCACGTCTTCCTCCTGGCCTGGGATGCCCTCCCTCCACACATCCACCAAGCTAGCTCTCTTCCTCCCTTCAAAGCCCTACTGAGAGCTCACCTCCTCCAGGAGGCCTTCCCAGACTGAGCCCCCTTTTTCCTCTCCTCCTCCCCATCCCCCTGCCCTACCTCCTTCCCCTCCCCATAGCACCTGTATATATGTTTGTACAGATTTATTACTCTATTTTACTTGTACATATTTAGTATTTTATTTATTTTGTTAATGATGTGCATTTAGCTTTAATTCTATTTGTTTTGACAACTTGACACCTCTCTACATGTTTTGTTTTGTTGTCGGTCTCCCCCTTCTAGACTGTGAGCCCATTGTTGGGTAGAGACCATCTCTGTATGTTGCCAACTTGTACTTTCCAAGTGCTTAGTACAGTGCTCTGCACACAGTAAGCACTCAATAAATATGACTGAATGAATGAATGACTCCTGATCTGCTCTTTTTTTTCACCTTCACTTCCTAATTTAGAACAGTGCCAGTGCTTAGAACAGTGTTTGGCATGCAGTAAATGCTTCAAATACCATCATCATCATCAAGCACTATAGTGCAGTATTCTCAAACTTTCATCTTGATATTTAATTAGGTGGGCAAAAGACCCCACCTTATCCTTACTTTCTTACAACAAGTGCCCACTGCCTTAGTCTCATTTTTTGTGGCATTTTTTAAGCGCTTACTATGTGCAAAGCACTGTTCTAAGCGCTGGGGAGGTTACAAGGTGTTCAGGTTGTCCCATGGGGGGCTCACAGTCTTAATCCCCATTTTACAGATGAGGTAACTGAGGCACAGACAAGCCAAGTGACTTGCCCAAAGTCACACAGCTGACAATTGGCGGAGCTGGGGTTTGAACCCAAGACCTCTGACTCCATGCTCTTTCCACTGAGCAACAGTGTTTCTATCAATCAGTCAATCAATCAATCATATTGAGTGCTTACTGCATGCAGTACTTGGATGCGTACAATATAACAATATAACTGAATTGTAAACATTCTCCTTTCTTCATTCTCCCACCCTCAATTTTATTTATCACTTTTTGCTTCCTTTTCCTTACCCACATACACACAAAGCAGCATGGCCAAGCAGAAGGAGCATGGGCCTCAGAGTCAGAGAACCTGAGTTTTAATCCCAGCTTTGCAACGTGCCTATTGTATGACCACAGGGAAGTCACTGAACTTGTTTCTGCACTCAGTTTTGCCATGTGTAAAATGGGGATTCAAAACCTGTTCTCTCTCCATCTTACAATGTGATCCCCAGAAGAGAGAAACTGTGCCTTCGCTTTGAACTAAGGTAGTTTATTGTTCACATGAAAACAGTAGTGAGAAGTTGCAGTGACTTCAGAAACCATCTTGAAAGCTACTAAAGGCATTTAGTAGCTCATTATTGCACTGGTGATCTGAATTTGGCTGCAGTGTGCTAGAAATTCAAAACTTCAAGTATTCCTCAGAAACCGTATGAGACAAATTAGGGCATATAATTTCTCCATTTTTTGCACTAGTTGGATCTAATGAATATGAACTGTAATTGGTGGCCCACACATTTCAGTGATAAAAGTAACCAAATAGTGTCTTTTAAAAGCTCTTAATAAGATTTCATCCCTTTTATTAAAAAAATTGTACAAACTTAACAGCCATTTCTACCACAAAAATCTAACCCTTGCACATATACATTAGTCAATTTTGTATTTGATCCTTTATTTTGGATCTAATCAAAAATATTTTTATGTTCATCTCCTCTGTTAGAATGTCCCTTCTTAAACCTGTGTGCAGGAATATATCACTTGATGCTCAATAAATACATTCATTCAATCAGATTTATTGAGTACTTACTGTGTGCAGAGCACTGATTGCAAATTAATAATACTTACTGAACAGGGGTTCAATTATGTATGGAGAAATATATTAAATGCTTGGGAGGATATAATGACATGAGTGGACACAATTCTGCCCTCAAGGAGTTTACTATTCTATTATTATTATTTATTTTGTAATTTTCCAAATACTTAAAACAATATATTGCATCCACTGGGCATATCTCTACAACTATTACATGTAAATTGCTATAAGAGAAACTTATTATATCTCATTCCTTTTTGAGAACAGGTATCTTTGAATCAAATATAAAAAGAAAATGGGAATTACGTTTAAGACCTTTCTTACTGTAGACAATTCTCCAGCAATGTTACATTTGACTTGGTCTCATTTTAGTTTTGTTAATTTTGTTGTGGCCAGATATAATTATCTCTAGTTTACCAGTTAAGGAAATTGAAATTTCATACTTTCTCTAATACCACCTAATCTATGATAATGCTCCTGGAGAGATCACTGCCAAAGATGTGAATGGTGCATAGATAAGCTCCTTTATGTAGTTTATCTTTCATTATTCATTCAATCCAGACAATTATACCTGTGGGCCATGACTCTTTATAGTAAACTAATATCAGATTTTCAAAAGTATTTTAGAATTGGAATGTGTTCATGATGGTGATAATGATACCTATCAGAAAGTGGTAGGGTGAACTTAAAGTTGAGGATATCAGGGTTCAAAAACTAGGATGAACTGGTGCCACCAGATAATTTTAAATACGAAATTGATTTTTATGCAGCTCCTGATTAGCCACATTAGTTACTGATTAGTGGCTTGAAATGTTGATGACCTGACAAGCCCTCTTTCATTATGCTGCCGGAGTATATTCCCGTATGATACTAGGAGATAAGTGATCTTTACATTAGATTCAATTTTTTTCACCCATAAATTAAAATTATATATGTTAAACTATGTTGGAGACCCCGATGGCATTTTAGTAGGCTGACAGACAGCATTTCAGTTCTTCCACTACACAGGAAGTTATCTTAGAGACCATCTCTGATAAGATAGAAACCACTTCTTGGACAGGTTTCCAGGCATTTGAAAATATTTTTCTATCTCTGTGAACAAACTCCCATTAGATAAAAAATTAAGTCATCTAGTCCAACCAATTGGAGTTAATATATGATTGGAGATGGTCCCCTTCAAGTTACCAAAAGTACCTGTTGGATTGAAAAGTGACTCCAGGGTTTTGGAGGAAGCTGGATTCAATTTATAGGACCAAAGATGGAGATGTCTGAAATTATCTCTATCAATCAGGTAGAATTCCCTTCCAAAGATTTTTGGACTCATTTCCAATATGACTACTGCCAGGATAAATTGGTTTTCATCAGGAAGTGATTTGACAAGAGATGTTTTATGCCCAGAGATGAGATGTTTTAGGCTCAGTGTCTGCTTATAAGATGCCTTAACAGCAAAGATAAAAATTGTTTGATGTTGAAATATATATATATATATATAACTACACTATAGAAAATTTGCCACCTAGGTTCAATTCTGATCCAGGTACCATTGTATATACTAGGAGTGTGCATTAACCGCCTGACTGCACATACACATTTTACCACAGGAAATACTGAGAGCCTGTTAGGATCAAAAATAATCTAACCCAATAGGGAAATATTTTTCTGCGGATAGGTCTGTACTAAGTGAAAGAACCAGAAGAGATTTCAGATTCAAAGTCAATATAGTGCAATCCACTAGATACCTATATCTTAAATCAGACTTGATTCAAGTATTTTAAATCAATATATTGTATTCACTGAGAATCTACTGGATTCAGGATACTGTTCCAAGTACCTGGGAGATGCAACTGGTGAACTCCTATCATGAAGGAGATTAAAATCTAACACAGGAGACTGAGAGACACAAGTTATTTAGAGAGTCTTGGGTCAGGAAAAATGCCTCCTGACAGGAGTGGGTTTTTAGGATAGTTTGAAGAGGCATCTGACAGATTTATCAATTTTGGCCTGCTTTTGTGTACTTGTTTTTCTTATTGATTGGAAACTCATGGGTTGCCCTAAAATCCAATTTTCTGGTTTTGATGTCTCTTTCTTGTGAGCTACAAGGAATTAGAGGAGTTAAAAAAAGTCTTTCATCTTATTAAAAGTAAATAGTTCTTCAAAGGCATATAGATTTGGCCATTAAAAAGCTTATTTAGTGAGAAATTAGTCACTCAGCATGTATCCACTAATTCAGATCTCTTTATTACATAGGCAAATTAAAAAAAAAAGATAAGATTACTAAAGGGATTCCTCTTTCTGAAAATGAAAACTGGTTATCCCAGAAATTTTATCCAGAAAATCATTCATTCATTTTTGAAGAACATTATACTATCCTTTGAACGTTCATTTATGAAATCTTGAAAATCTTCCCTATTCTAAATAGTATGAGGCAAATAGGTACTACATAAAATCTCACTGTACCCCAGATACATTTTTAACTTATTCTTTTCTGAAACATGGTAGTTAGTTATTATATAATAAAAAATGCTAATCATTGTAGCCTTGATGAAAATTCAGATATTATTCAAGAGACTTGGGTCCAATAAATGTGTGACAGGCCATTTGTTATTATGATGGTGATTCATCACAATTCTGGGCAGAAAATGCTAAGAGAACAATGATAAAGATTGTGTGTGATAATTCATTATAAATGGTGAATATAAATTATCTGGACTAAAGACAAAGTTTGAATCATATATCAAGAATTATTAGAAGGAAACCACACATCCCAATCATCCCTTTAGAAAGACAATCCATTAATGATAAAGTCCAGGGCTCGCATGTGTTTCTGTTCTTACATCTCACTGTAAAGGGAATCCTCTTGAAACAATGACTTGGTGTGTCTTTTAAATTGTTCTAATAAACCACAAAAGGTGACATAACTAAAGACTAAAATGTGAATTTCATCCATGACTATATTGAACATTTTTTCTTTCATAGAATAGAATCTTTTTTTATTTTTATAGCAATTCAGAAACCACTAGAGTAGAGTAGTGAAAATGAGACAATTTTAAGAAGAGGTTAGTGTTTTATAAACTCCAAGGTAGGGTGGGGGGGAAGAAAAAGAGAGAGAGAGAGAGAGGAGAGAGAGACAGAGAGAGAGAGAGAGAGAGAGAGAGAGAGAGAGAGAGAGAGAGAGAGAGAGAAAGAGAATATGTGTGTGTGTTTATTGTGAATGCAGTGATACTTTCAGAAATGTTTCTCAGTTCCATTTTTAATTCATAGCTGCAATCATTCAATCGTATTTGAGAGCTTACTGTGTGCAGAACACTGTTCTAAGCACTTCATCATCAAAAATCATATTTATTGAGCGCTTACTGTGTGCAGAGCACTGTACTAAGCGCTTGGGAAGTACAAGTTGGCAACATATAGAGACGGTCCCTACCCAACAACTGGCTCACAGTCTAGAAGGGGGAGACAGACAACAAAACAAAACATGTAGACAGGTGTCAAAACTGTCAGATAAATACAATTATAGCTGTATGCACATCATTAATAAAATGGAGTAGTAAATATGTACAAGTAAAATAATGGTAAGCTAACTGTAATCTAGCCAGATCATTCTTATCTCAATATTTGTTCCATTCTAGATGTATTAGCCTCAAAATACTCAGAATGAAAAAGATGATCAAATTAGTAATAGACCAGTACAATTTTGAAAAAAGTACTTCCTTGAAGAAAACAGAATGATGCAATTATAACTGAATACTCTCCCATACTCGGGTAAAAACTAACCACTTCATTATAAAATTAGAATTCCTAAACATCACCATATCAAATAACACATTTAGGAATCCACAGAACTTCATCTTAATGAAATCACATTTTGAACCATGCCACAGTTCCACATTTAATACAAATCAGCAAAATGACAGCTTCAAATTCTAATTATCTTTTTGTGTACGATAACTATAACTCTGTCAACCCTATATCTCTTGATTCAAATATTGCTAATTTTATTTTCTCTTTTTCTATCACTTCAGAGCATGAATTGTTTTTCAGGATAATATTCAAAATTGATAAATTAAAACTACTTAAACTTGTTAATTCCTTCAAATAACTCTATTTTCTAAATTCCATCTGAAGTAACCTAATTTTAAAGGACCCTCTGCTCATTGACCCTTTCTAGTATATGCCAAGAATGAGGAGCACTAATGCATAACCAGAGGGAACTATGCTTGATAACTAAAAATAGTTTTTCTTTGTCACATGATCATTATCTTAAAGAAGTTTGACTCAAAGTTTGCCTGATTTTAATAAGGCAGATATGTGGGCAAAGTGTGTGGCTGGGATGTAGTAGGAGAATAGCAAGACAGGAGGGGGTAAAGTGATTTAGTGCTTTAAAGCAAATGGTAAGGAGTTTTTGCTTGATATGGAAGTGGATAGGATTTTCTTGAGGAACTGAGCGGTTTTATAGAAAAATGATCTGGGCAGCAGAATGAAGTAAGGGCTGGAGTGGGAAGATACAGGAGGCAGGTAGGTCAGCAAGAAGGCTGAAACAATAATCAAAATGGGATAGGATAAGTGACTGGATTAATGTGGTAGCAATTTGGGTGGATGATGATGGTATTTATTAAGTGCTTACTATGTGCCAAGCACTGGAAAGGGAAGATTTTAGCAATGTTGTGAAGGTGGAACTGACAGGATTTAGTGATGGATTGAACAAATTTGGTTGAATGAGAAAAAGGAATCAAGTATAATGCCAATGTTACGGGCTTGTGAGACAGGAAGGATGATGGTGCCCTATGCCAAGGTGATGCCCGACACCGCTATCTCAAGGTCAAAATGCTATAATAACAATGGTATTTGTTAACTGCTTACTATGTGCCAAGCACTGTTCTAAGCACTGGGGTAGATACAAGGTAATCAGGTTGTCCCACGTGGGGCTCACAGTCTTAATCCTCATTTACAGAAGAGGTAACTGAGGCCCAGAGAAATTAAGTGACTTTCCTAAAGTCACAAGCTGACAAGTGGTGGACCTGGGATTAGAACCCAAGACCTCTGACTCCCACCCAAGGCAGTGCTCTTTCAACTAAGCTATGCTGCTTCTGCTGTACATGACTTTCTGAACTAGCAAGGTGAAACTTGGAAGTGTGGGTAGGACACTGCCCCTGCCACCAAAACCACTAGACATCCCACTGCAGGAATAAGGTGTCTCTCACCCCTGGGCTAATCAAATAAGGAATGGAGAGGGGAGGGGGCATTGACTGGGCAAGCAGAAACCAGAAGCTAGAATGGCCTGGAATCACAGGGAATAAATACCTGCAGCCTCCGACCTTCAGGGCAGCAGACCAGGACTTAAAGCCGCTGCTCACATGTTGTAATGCTAAAGAGAATTTCTCCTGAGTGGGAAGCAATCATGGGCAGGAGCTAGGTGCTTTTCTATGTGCAAGCAAAGTATAAGTATATTCCTCCCAACAGGAAAAGTCCAGTATAATTAATCATACTCCTCCCGAGAGGGAAGTTCAATTCACTGCATCCAAAATCATTAAATAGTTATATCATTCCCAAAAGAGAAGTTAAATTCACCGTGCAAAATGAATTTTATATGGCTCAGCTTTTGACTCCAGCCTCTTTCTCTTACTGTGCTGATTACTGAACCTGTCCGGGCAACAGGTGACATGCCATCTAAAGACTCTGATGCAAATCAAGGCAGGATATGGCAAATGCTTGGACCAATTTGGTAGCAGTTTGAATGAAGAGGATGAAACACAATCTAAAGCTTTTGTGAAGGCAGAGCCAACAAGATGTACCAATAGACTGAATATACAAGTTGATTGAGAGGGATGAGTTGAGAATAATGCCAGAGTTATGGGCAAGGGAGTATGGTGGTGTCAGAGGAAAGAGAAGGTTTGGGTGGGAAGATGAAACTGTTTTGGATATACCCAGCAAGTTAGTGATGTCCACCAGATTCTTCCTAATTCTTATGGTCAAATCTGATGGGCACGATATTAATTCTTGTTACATATACTTTGAAATATTCCATCACATTTATATTTTTTTCCATTTCCAAAATGATTGGAATGGTGCTCAGTTTAAATAGGGGCTATGCTCCAAATGTTAGGATTGATCAATATGAAGTACAAAGATTAACATAGTGTAGGCAAGGAGGAAAACGATGTTTTTTTAGGTTTTGTTTTAATAAAATCTCATAATTCTAAGAGATACAGATAGACTAAAAAAGAAAAATAAAATATTTTCAGAGCAGGTGGTAAGTGGGCAAGTAGATAAAATTAATATTAAGACATTCAAGACAGACTGAGATAAAGTCAATCAAACAAAATATTAGACACAAAAGTTAGAAAGCACATCCACATTTCTAGTTACTTAATTGAATGTTAAGGGAGGCATTTGCCACACCATTCCTCCAAGTAGCTTTTATTGCCAAGATATGAGATGGAATATTGGGCAGAGTGAATTTAGTCTAAGTCCATATGGCATTGCTTATGTTCTTATGTACTTCCAAAAATAATTTTGGGCTCATGTTTGACTTTGACTTATGTATGGAGGATGATCTAAAATCATGTAACTGTTTCATTTTTCTTTATTCTATTGTCTTTCTCCATTTTTATATTTCTTCGTCACCAGCATATGTCTTTTACCTGTACTCTCTGTAAAGTCCATTTCCATTCTTATAAGCTCCTAACTGAACGAACAGTGTCCACAAAACTTCCTATATCCTGAACTCTCTTGTTTGACTTTCATGCATACCTTTTGCACCATCATTTTCAGTGTCTCTTTCTTGACCAAGGAAAATTATTTTGTTGAAGGTAGCTTCAATTTTTCTTACTTATATAAGAATATATCAGAATGCACATGAAATGCTTGTGTATTCTTTTGAAAATACTTTTTTTTAATTAATAGGTACTTAGTCTTTGGAGCCCTTCTATGGACTTTCTTAGATATTTTTGATGAATTATCTGATTCGGGCCACTAAAAATGATGTTCTTATTAATCAGAAATAATTAATTATAAATATGCATTTGCAATCCATCAATATGTAACCATTTTGATCCTTCTGACTTTTACAACTGTTTTGGTGCAATGAAATTGCTGTTTAGTTTGTTATTATATAATAATAATGGCATTTGTTAAGTGCTTGCTATGTGCAAAACACTGTTCTAAGCGCTTTGGTCAAAGTAAAAGCCATGGATCAGCTCTTCACAAATTTGGTTGATCTTTTCTAAACTTTACAAATCAAGGGTGTCTTTTTACCCAATGATAGAGTTGTAGTTTTTTCACACTCTGGTGTACCCTGATGTCTATTTATTTTCAACTTCTATTTCCTCCTCATCCTCTTCCCGTTGGAGTGTGACTTTCTATTATGAACATGTTTGGGCTCCAGTGCAAAAAGAAAATCAAACATTCTATCATATTTCCAGCTTACTTCATCCATCACAATAAATCCAGTGAATCCAGTTTTCTTTCTAATACCCTCTGATTTACTGAGGAATAAATTATTGTAAAGAAGTCATTTAGGTTTCTATGTTCTAGTACCTGTCAATATTTGCTTTAACTTTTCAGATGGGACACAATCAGTCAGTCAGTCAATCTGTGTTCATTTTTCATAGCTTTATATACTGGGTCTTGGTGGTTCCCAGATGATGTGTTGGTCAAACACCATAGCACAAGGGCACTCTTGCCATCTCAGCTATTTTTTTCATGGTTTGTGCCAACTTTTGCAGGAGTGAATTTGGGTTGGCCGCCCTTGCCCCCACCTTTCCATTAGTTAGCCTGTTTCTGGGCTGATAGGGGATAATCACTATTCTGGGATCTATTCAGCCTTCACAAATCATTTGCATCTATCAGAGAGTTGATCACGCTTTTACACTCATACCAATGATAAGGACATAGAGCCACAAACAAGCAAACAGCTGTTACCACAAACAATGGCTATAATTACAAATGAAAACTCAGCCTTCCAAAAGCCTTGCACACACAGCTGTTCTGTTATGCCATGGAGTTTTATACCATAGCAAGCAGGTTCACATTGTTAAAAGTACAAAAGGTATTCCAGTTCAAGTGGAAGAAGTCATGCTAAAACAACAACAAAAAAAACTTATAAGGAGAAGATGTTGAAGTTATAGCATTTGTAAGTCAGAAGGCTAGAATCAAAATCAAACTACCAATCATTTATGCCAGTACCAAGCTTTTATGTGTCTTTCAGAACAGTTAAACATAAACAATTCTAGAAATTGGCAGGTTGGATGGATTACCTAACCATCAACATGAATATTCTGAAAAATCAGTAATGATGTCTGATTATATGAGCAATCTCAAATTTGTGAGTAATCATAAGGTTATCAAATAATAAGGGCTATTGTTATAACTTGAATAAACTAGGATAACAGTAATTAAATGGATAACTAGCCCTAGATTTAACAGAGAGCACAAGTTACTTTACTAGGCATAATAGTCATGGAATTACCATGCCATTATCTTTTTTACTTCATCTGCAAGCACAAGTCTGCAATAAGCATCTCTTCTAATCAAAAAACAATTATATTTTTTGAGTGCTTATTCTGTGTTAAGCACTTAACAAAATTTTTGGAAGAGTAAAATAAAATAGAGTTCACAGCACAGTTCCTGCCCACAAGGAGCTTCAAAAAAAGTTTTTTGATATATTAAATATATATTTCTAAACTAATACACAAATGAAAATAAACAAATATATGAATGGGTATCAACTTTCCTACTGAATAAAGCATTTTCATTGTTTGATTTTTGCTTGGTTAGGGATATTGGACCCCTAAAAATCTTTGAATTGAAAGTATTTAAAGTATCAACAATGTGAAAAACAAAATACATATGCTGTGAATCCAACTGCTAACACTAATACGTTAAAAACGCATTTTGCATATCTCAATTTACATGCCAGTATAATTCTGGGTAAAGTGGTCAACACATAGAAACTCTGCTTTTTTGAAATTCACTAAGAACTAGACTGTCTTCCATTTAGTTCAAATTCATGACCTAAACAAACACCAATGAAAAGTGTCTATGTGGCATTTACATCACTAGCTTATCAATATGATTGATAAAATTAACTGATTCACCTTTTTTCTGTCATAAATATGGGTAAACAAGAGCTGACAAAGAACTTCTGAATTTGAAGAATGTACTAGATGAGCTGCTAGGAATTTCCTTTCTTTAATTTGTATGTTTCAGTGGTAAATATGTGAGACGAAGGTAATAGAAAAGAATTAATTTCATCAAATCACCAAGAAATAACTTCCTTACGTTCACATACTCACTATGTATTTTGGTTTGAACAAGTTCGTTGGTAGACAAACACTGACACTGCCTCGTGCTTGGAAAGGTTTGAATATAATTGTCTGTCAATGATACAATGATTTTATAATGCAATCTACTCCTATTTCTGCTGCTGCAGATAACTCTAATTTGCTACTATTTTATTAGATATGATGAACTTGACAATCATTCTCAATTTTCCTTCTTGGCTTTGATTCAGCTTTTACAGCCAATCAAAGAAAATTTCTATTTACTTGGAAATATAATGAAGTGCCTAGGACAAGATGTGGATGGAGTGGTCTGTTATTTTGGAAAAAAATGTAGATTTTTTTTCTTTTCAAAGATCATTATCATGCTAACTTTTAGAAGACAGGGAGAGAAATCCTTGTAGGAGGAGTTGATCCTTTTTTTAGTGTTGTACTAGTTCTAACGTTCTAGAATATTAGGTGTACATACAACAGATGAATAGGACTCCACTGAATTTGTAAATTTCAATATGAAACAAATGTCCATGTTTCCTCACTCCTCAAAAATCTCCAGTTGACCATTCCCCTCCATATCAAACAAAATCTTCTTACCATAAACTTAAATGTACATAATCAACTTGTCCCTTCCTATCTTGCCCTTTGATTTCCTACTACAGCACAGCATGCTCACTCCCTTCTCTAATGCCAACCTACTCACTGTACCTCAATCTTGTCTATTGCACTGTTAACCTCTTGCCCCTATGTGGTCTCTCTGGCGTAGAAACCCATCTCTCTTCATATCCAGAAGACTACTACTCTCCACATATTCAAGGCCTTATTAAAATCAGATTTCCTCCAAGAGACTTTTCTCAACTAAACCTTCATTTCCCCTTCTGCATCACTTTTACACTTGGATTTGTACTCTTTTTCACCCCACCCTTAACCTCACAGCACATATCCATTAATGTCTGTCTTTCTGTTTAGACTGTAAAGTCCTTGTGGGCAGGGAACATGTTTACCAACTCTGTTATATTTTACTCCCCTAAGTGCTTTGTACGGTGCTCTGCACACAATAAGTGCTCAATAAATATGATTAAGCCACCTACTACTCACTTTGGTAATTATGATCATCACAAGCAAGTTGAGGATTTATCCAGATCTCCCTGTCCTTTCAGTTGGTGAGATCAGGGGCCAAAGCTTGTGACAGTGCTTCCTAATGCAGAACCAAAGATCCTAGCAGCTCAAAGGCTGCCTCAGAAATGGACAATTATCAAAAAACAATCAACATACCTGCCAGGAGATGTAGGTCATTCATTCAATTGTATGTCATTCAATCATATTTATTGAACACTTACTGAATGCAGAGCACTGTACTAAGCACTTGCGGTCCCCCCTGTTTATGAGAGCTGTTTTGCCAGGGAGAGACTATAGCAAGCAAGAAGTGGACAGGTCTTTATTGCATAGAGAGTGAGAGTGAGAGAGAGAGAGAGAGAGAGAGAGAGATAACGATTATGGGTACCAGTATTACCTCTTCTCTTGTCTCTACCCAGTCTGAGGTTTGAAGTAAAGGCTCAGTCAAGAGTTCAGGATAGACAAAAACTTTGCACTAGGAATGTTCTGGGTTCAGCAAGGAGCTGGAAATGTTTTGGAAGCTTAGTGTTTGTAGAATGGGACAAGGCTTTGCTACATTCCTCTGTCCACTGAGGATGTTCCTTTATGTTGCTTTTGTTCAGCAATTCAACTAATAACCAACCTAAAAAAAAAAAATTGGTTGATTTTGTCCAGTACTTTTCTGAAATAAAGATTTTTGAACCAAGAAGTGTACAATGATCATCTTTAACAAGAATTGATTACAAATTCAGAAAATATTGCTGGACAATTCCATTTTTTCATTTTTAGAATTCCTTTACAGATATATTATTTTCCATTTCAATGTCCTTTGAGGCAAGGAATTATGTATCACCTCCTAAAATTTCCCTAGGTATTCAAAGTTTTAATGCTTTCCTTTACTATTTATATCCCATATTCATTATATGTTCACACTTTACTTTCTAACATGGGATTTCTGAAGTTTTTATTAAAATGTTTCCTTTATTACTTTAAAATATTGATTCAATACTTTTCATTACTTGCTATGTGCCTTCTTTGAATTGAGGACAAATATGAT
Organism: Tachyglossus aculeatus; assembly: GCF_015852505.1. Classification (NCBI taxonomy): domain Eukaryota; kingdom Metazoa; phylum Chordata; class Mammalia; order Monotremata; family Tachyglossidae; genus Tachyglossus; species Tachyglossus aculeatus. The sequence goes on from NC_052067.1 coordinate 120,085,195, forward strand.
TAGTTTATATTTGCTAATAAATGAAAACTAAATCAAATGTTAGCAATTTACTATGACCTCTAATTTTCTATTGACATTTTACTTATTATTATTATTATTGCTATTGTTATTATTATTTAAGTGCTTACTCTGTGCTTAGTGTTTACTTTGTGTCAACCTATGTGGATGATCATGTTTATCAGGTTGGATACTTAGGGCTCACAGTCTAAGTAGGAGGCAGAACAGGTATTAAATGCCCATTTTAGAGATTAGGAAGCTGAAGCTCAGCGAAGTGACAGAAAGCAAGTGGCAGAGTTGGTTTTAAATCTCAGGTCCTTTAATTTCCAAGCCCATGCACTTTTCACTAGGCCATGCAATTTACAGGAAGCAGCATCATGGTGTAGTGGCTAGAGCATAGACCTGGGGTCAGAAGGTTTTGGGTCCTAATCCCTGCTCTGCCACTTGTCTGCTGTGTGACCTTAGGCAAGTCACTTCACTTCTCTGTGCCTCAGTTACCTCATCTGCAAAATGGGAAATAAGACTGTGAGCCCTATGCAGCACAGGGACTGAGTCCAGCCTGATTTGCTTGTATCTACTCCCAGCGCTTATTACAGTGCCTGGCAGAAGGGAAACACTTAACAAATACCATAATTATTGTTATTATTATTCATTTGCATTGTTCCAGGCCATCCAGTATTGATTAATCAATCAATGGTAGTAATTTAACATTAACCATATGCTAAGCACTGCATTAAGCTCTTGGGAAGGTACAGTACAACAGAGTTGGTAGACAGCGTTGCCTGGCCACCAGGAGATTACAGGCTAGAGAGCTGCCAGGGTTGTCCCACATTAAAGCTACCATTTCAGGGAGTGAGTTTGTTCATGAGTGTGTTTATATGTGCTAGTGGTACTAGGCATTTGAGAATGAAAAACCTTTCTGTGCTTCTTCCTGGCTCCACTGTATTCTCACACACTCTAGTCTTTGTTTCTGTCCTGTTTGCTGCAGTTTCTCACCGAAAGAGATGGAGAGCCAGAATGACAGATGGGCTTGTCCTGTAAGATTTACTGTACACACACTATACACTCCAAAGTGAAGTTTATATGACTTTTAAGAGGAAAAACAAGCACATAATCCTCTTCCTCAGTTACCTGAATGGTACAGGTTCAGGTGTATTTTGGATCTAAAATTACCCAGAAAGTTTACTGCAATTTCCATTGCACTCTATCTCTAAAAATAATTTTAAAAGCTTATTTTTTGATTGGTGGGTTTATTTAATCATTATCCAATAGTAACTGGCAGTATATTTTCTATTTTATCTTTACAGTAGAAAGGGCACTTTAAAGACAATTGTGTTAATTCAGTTAAACGTACTTGCATTTGTATTTCACTTTGATTCCCTTCCCTATAATTTTCAGTTTACTAATAGTCTCATTGTTGAACTGGATATATTCCTTTCTTGTAGGAAACTCATTTTCTCATATGACAACATCAATTCTTATCTTGGTAAAGATCAGAACTATAGGATCAGGTACTCTGAATGCAATTTCGCAAGAATTTGGTTTACCCTCTATTTTTACAAACAGTAAAACTACTGTTACATTCAAAATAAGGATACTATTATTTTCAAGAGAAATTAAAAAATGTTTACAGACATTATCAAAGTTACCTCTCCAACTATCATTTGAAGCAGTTGAGAATTGTTACTATTTATAAAGTAGTAAAGAGTATTCTATTCTGACAGGAATTTTGTATCTGCATCTTGTCCCCATTCATGAAGTTTAACCCAACTAACATTGTACCAAACTCCATTCTCAGGTTCCCAACTGCACTCACTCTGAATCAGCATAGGATAATACAGTGAGATATCAATCCCACTTTCTAAAGACCACCTCAAGGACTATTTTCATCACTCACATATCAATGTGAGCTGTATGAAAGAGAAAAGGACAAGGAGGGCATGTTCTCTTAGGGAAGTGATATCAGTCAATCGTATTTATTGAGCACTTACTGTCTCCACAGCATTACATGCAGCACTTGGAAAAGTACAATATAACACAGTTGGTGAACATGTTCTCTGATCACAACAGTATAGCAGAGGAGACACTGAAATACATGAATAAATTAGATGACGGACATGTGCAGAAGTGCACTGGGGCTGGGGGTGGGTGAATAAAGTCATAGCACAAGGGTAATGCAGAATGAATTGGGAGAAGAAGAAATGACGACTTAGTCGGCAAAGGCGTCTTGCAAGAGATGCACATTTAATAGGACTTTGAAGGTGGAGGGAGTGAAGGCCTGTTGGTTATGAAGAGGAAGAGAGTTCCAGGTCAGAGGCAGGAAATGGGTGAGTTGTCAGATGAGTGTGAGACAGATGAGACTGAGGTAAAGTGAGTAGATTATTATTAGAAGAGCTAAGTATTGGGGTTGGGTTATAGTATGGAATCAGAGGGGTAAGGTAGGAGTGGGGCAAAGTGATTGAGTGCTTTAAAGCCAATGATAAGGGGTTTCTGTTTGATGCAGAGGTGGATGGACAGGTTTTTGAGGCGTGGGGCAAAATGGACTGAACCATTTGGTAGAAAACGATCTGGGCAGCAAAGTATGAAGTGCGGAGAGACAGGACGCAGGGAGGGCAACAAGGATGCTGATGCTGTAATCGAGGAGAGAAAGGATCAATACTTGGGTGAAAGTGGTAGCAGTTTGGATGGAGAGGAATGGGAATATTTTAGCGATGTTGCCAAGGTTGAACCGGCAGGATGTGGTAACAGATTGATTATGTGGGTTGAATGAGAAAGATGAGTCAAGGACAGTGCCAAAGTTACAGGATTGTGAAACAGGGATGATGGTAATACTGTCTACAGTGATGGGAAAGTCAGGGTTTGGATGGGAATATGAGGAGTTCTGTTTTGGTATATTTGAGGTGTCGGTAGACATCCAAGTAGAAATATTCTTAAGGCAGTTACCTTGGGTAAGTCACTTTAATTTCTGTTTAATCTGTAAATGGGCACTCAATACCCATTGACCCTCCTATTTAAACTCTGAGCCTCATGTGGGCTAGGGCTTGTGTCTGATCAGATTATCTTGAATCTATCTCAGTGCTTAGATCAGTGCCTGACACAGAGTTAGAGCTTTACAAACATTATCATTATTATTATTGTTATCATAATCATTATTGTGAAGACACAAGCTAGACCTGACAGAGGCACAAACATACATACACATGCTTGCACACTTCTCATCGTGGGTTTTCTATTCTTTATAGCAGAATAAAGCATGGAGGCTGCCCCTATCTTGATGCTCATTCTTAACCTCAGTTTACAGCCCAGGCACAATCCTGTAATTGCCATTCTGGAGAAGCGCTGCTGCTACTGTTGCTTAGGTTGTGATCTTGGTGCAGGACAGGGACTGCGTCTGATTTGATTCATTTGTATTTACTTCATCAATTAAAGTAACACAACAATTATTATCATTTACTATGCTGCTCCAGCATCAAAAGCCTGCATGCTGGGAACAGTCTGAATAGCCAGAGCTGCAAAGATAAATTTTCATTAGAAGTAGCAGTAGCAAAACTTTATTGAGCAGGCAACAAACCCAGGGTCACCAGCATGTGACCCTGCTCCTCCCTTTTCCACTTCAGCTTTGTGCACCTGTTCAGTTGGGTACCCTATTCTACTGCTTCATCACTTCTCCCTTATGCACAGCTGATCTCTACCTCTGAAGGTGTTCTTGTTATGACCTAACAGGAACCTGGAAGTAGAATGCACCATCCATGGGCATGGTGGCAGCAAAAGAGCAGGAATGTCTGCTCTGTAACTGGGACTTCCATTTTTCATGATTCTACTGTTCCAGTCTATTGGCTCTGCTGAAGACAAGTTCCCTTATCACAAAACCAGGCATATATGCAGCTGTCTCTTCATTTCCATCACAGTTAAAAGTGGGGCCTAGTAGATTCCAAGATATGCTTCCACTCAAGTCAGGATGCCTAGTCACAGTATTACAATCATTCCAGAACTAAAGGATCAATTTAACACCACACATTTTCTTTCCCAAGCACCAACAGGGAAGGAGAAGATATCCAAGAAATGGATAGTATGCAGATACTTGGGATTTCAACGAAAACTGCCTGATATTTTAGTTTTCAAACAAAAATTGCTCCATGGCTCCAGAACTCCATTCCTTTCCCCAGAAAATTAGTTCACTTGGAAAATAAAATTATACCTGATATCAATTATGTTTATCAATCAATCAATCATATTTATTGAGTGCTTACTGTGTGCAGAGCACTGTACCAAGTGCTTGGGAAGTACAAGTTGGCAACATATAGAGACAGTCCCTACCCAACAGTGGGCTCACAGTCTAAAAGGGGGAGACTGACTTCACAGAAGCAAACAATGATCTGTTAATTGTGGTTTGTACATTTTGCCACAGAAAGGACTTAACATAGAGCCGTCTCTGAAACTCTGCCATGCAAAACCTATTCTCAAGATTCTCAATGGTAGGCTGGCATATCATTTTCTTAAGACTACAGAAATGAAACCTTCTGAGATACCACCAGATTGAAGAAACGTTTGGGTAAAGTCTAGAATGGTCTTTTTAATTCCAACAATATCAGTAATGAGGGCATTTTTATTCATTCTCCATTCAAAGGCTATACTTCAAATAGCTAAACTCCTTTTTCCTGATTGCAATATTGGGATCATGGGGACTAAGCAACCCAAAACAGTTGACTGTAGCCTTTTTGAGCCATTAATTTGAACTTTCTTAGTGTGGAAACTATTTTCTGGGAACATGTTAGGTACTTAGAGTAGCTGCACAACTCTGTCAGCAAACCAGGCTTCAATTGATCCCACTGAAGCAATCATTTGTGAAATAATACCTTCACAACTAGGAGATTAAAGTCAGCTTCCCAATGTGGTCAAATTTCTCCAAGGAGTAGTTTTTACACTGGAAGAATCTGACTCAATTTTTAGTCTGCAAAAATCAATAAGGATTTCTATCACAAAGACATGTTTACTTAGGCCTTGATGCATTTTTCCACTACTCACAGATAATCTATGGCTAAAATTGGAGTTATGTATAAAGTGGGAGACATTAATGCCACAATCTCAGAGACTTTCCTTACATAAGGGATATCAAAAGACTTCTAGAGAATTCTGCCTACCTTTAACCTGGTATCTGTCAGCAGTCTCTTCAATTAAGAATTACAATCACCACCAAATGTGTTTTTTATGATTCACTGTAGTAGGTGCATTGTTTTAACGACTTGGAGTTTTGGCTTTGTGAAATTATTTTAAAACGATCAAAAATTCTCCAGTGCCAAACATAAGCCCTGTCCTATAAACAGCGTGAAATCCAGGGAAGTTAGGAATCTCATAGATATAAAATAAAGGAGAAAAAGTGACCTCTGCTTAGAAAGTAGGATCGAGTTAGAATAGAACTGTGATTTTCAGATTATTCCCAGTCCAATCTTGAAGATGGAGACACTATGATCATGAAAACATCTTTATGAAAATGTGATGTTTATTCTACATGTTACTGCATACTAAAGTGATTAACTCTGCATATATCACTCACAACTTTAAAATGCCCTACAAATTCTCCAAAACAAATGATAAAAAAGAAAAGAAATTTACTTGGAATAGCAGCATAAAATCCAGGATAGAACTCCTACAAAAACGGAATACTACTTTCATACCCTTGATATGTCTTTTTATATTTTGTGACAAAATCATGGTGGTTGTTTTACTAGAAGTGTCAGTGATTTTGGGGGGTCACAAAGTGAAGACATAACAGAAATTTGGGGGAACTGCTGGTTCCTTAGGTTAGCCACTGTTGGATTTATCAGTGATCATTCATTTTTTCTCTTCACATAACATGATAAAAAACTCAGGATAACATCCATTTATCAATAATAATAGTACTAATAGTGTTTGTTAAGCACATTTATTATGTGTCAAGCATTGTTCTAGGTATTGGGGTAGATATAAATTAATTAGGTCAGACATTTGATATGCCCATTAGGAGGAGTGATTTTTCAGGAGCCCTCCACCAAACCGGCAGCTGGATCTTTTCTTTAAATCCTATGCAGCAGTAAAAAGCAGAAGGGAATTATGAACTGATTTTTTTATTGCAAATCCATAAAAGGGTATGAAAACTTTGTGGGCAAGGAAGCCCTAAATCACTTCTGTTGTACTCTCCCAACTGTTTAGCACAGTGCAGTGCACACATTAAACACCCATAATTAAGATTGATTAAATAAGCGGCACAAAGTGCATTTCCAATCATTTTAACATGAGCCATTTCTTTGAACATTTTCCCTACTGCTAAAGGCTCAAAGACTTTGTCACCACTGCTCATAGTCTCAGAACCTACTATCTATGCCTTCTCAGGGTTTTTTTTCTGTCATCAATCAATCTTATTTATTAGGTGCTTACTGTTTGCAGAGCACTGTACAAAGTGTTTGGGTGAATACAGTATGACAGAGTCGGTAGGAGCATTCCCTTCTTCAATGAGTTTACAGTCAACATGGAGATACAGCTCAAATTTAACCTGAAAACCAAGTTACTCCACTGAACTCTAAATCTATGGCTCTCTCATCTAATACTTGGACTTTACTTGGACTTGAACATCCTTTGTGATAGCTTTTGAAGCAACCTGATATTGAATGGGAAACTTGACTGACTTGGTGTTAATAAACTCAGCCTACCTTAAAGGCAGCTTTTCCTACAACATGCCAAGAATGAGGCCCAGAATATTCACTACCCAGAGGAAAAGGAGTAAAATGGGAGAGGGTAGGATTTGAAGTTGGTGTTTAGATTTTAAGATTTAATTTTGAATGCTGATTTGGGAAGCTGAGGCCTTAATTAGCAGCAAAGGTTTGGGAAATGGGTTACATAATAGGACTGAAAAAGGCCATGGGACTGAGTGGTTAGTAGACTACTGCTGCTTTTAATTATTTGCACCACTTCTCCCTTGCTTGGATAATTGTGAGTAGACTGGATTGAGAACAATCTACGTTAAATACTGGATATCTCACGTGGCCCATCAACAAACTCTGAGTCTTGTAGATTTTTCTGTTGGCTCCTGACAGAACTTTATCATCTCTCATCTGACACAGCTTTTCTGTTTTGCATAGAACACTGTCTTAAGGAATGTGTCATCATGTCTCCTTTGTTCACATATTTTCTCCTGCCTATATATATATATATATATATATATATATATATATATGTATATATATATATGTATATATGTATATATATATGTAATTCTATATTTAGATCAATCAATATTATTTATTAAGCACATACTATTTACAGAGAACTGCACTAAACAGTTGGGAGAGTACAATTTAACCGAGTTGGTAGATACATTCCCTGCCCACAGTGAGTTTACAGTCCAGGGGAGGAGACACACATTAATATAAATAAATTACGGGTATGTGCATAAGTGCTGTGGGGCTGAGGCAGGGCTGTAAAGTAAAGTTCAAGGGCAAAAGAGAATCCCTGGAAAAAGAGAAAATGGTTTAGCTGGGTATGCTTTTAATAGAGCTTTCAAGGTGGGGAGAGGATTATGTGTCAGATATGAAGAGGGAAGGTTTTCCAGGCCAGAGGCAGGAGGTGGGTGAGAGATTGACACAGAAATAGATAAGATCACAGTACATTGACTAGATTGGCATTATAGGAACAAAATGTGTGGTCTGGGCTGTAGTAGAAATCAGGGAGTTTAGGTGGATGTGGGGGGGCAAGGTGATTGAGAGTTTTAAATCCTTTAGTAATAATAATAATAATAATAATAATAATAATAATAATGGCATTTATTAAGCACTTACTATGTGCAAAGCACTGTTCTAAGTGCTAGGGAGGTTACAAGGTGATCAGGTAGTCCCACTGGGGGCTCACAGTCTTAATCCCCATTTTACAGATGAGGTAACTGAGGCACAGAGAAGTCAAGTGCCTTGCCCAAAGTCACACAGCTAACAATTGGTGGAGCCAGGATTTGAACCCATGACCTCTGACCCCAAAGCCCGTGCAATTACCACTGAGCCACGAGTGGTTTCTGTTTGATACAAAGGTAAATGGGCAACCACTGGCGGTTCTTGAGACACAGGGAAACATGGACTAAACATGTTGAGAAGCAGTGTGGCTCAGTGGAAAGAGCAGGGCTTGGGAGTCAGAGGTCATGGGTTCTAATCCCAGCCCTGCCACTTGTCGACTGTGCGACTTTGGGCAAGTCACTTAACTTCTCTGTGCCTCAGTTACCTCATCTGTAAAATGGGGATTAAGACTGAGCGCCCCATGTGGGACAACCTGATTATCCTGTATCCCCTCAGCACTTAGAACAGTGCTTTGCATATAGTAAGCACTTAACAAATACAATCATTATTATCATTAGTATTAAACAGTTTTGTAAAAAAATGATCTGGGCAGCAGAGTGAAGTATTAACTGAAACAGAGCGACAGAAGGCAGGGAGGTCATCAAGGAGGTTGATGCAGTAATCAAGGTACGATAGGAAAGAGCTTGGATTAATGTTGTAGTAGCTTGGATGGACAAGAAATGGCAAATTTTAGTGATTTTTGCAAAGGTTGAACCAACAGGATTTGGTGACAGATTGAGTATGTGAATGAGAGAGATGAATTGAGGAGTATGCCAAGGTAACAGGCTTTAAAAAACATCCTGTATGAGACAGAGTTAATGGTAGTGTTGTCTACAATGATGGGAAAATCATGGGGAGGACAGGGTTTGGGTGGGAAGATGCAAAGTTCTGTTCTGGATATGTCCAAAATTTATTCTGGATATCCCCTGACACTTTAAACTTAACACGTCCAAAATGGTACTCTTCTTTTTCCCACTCAAACTCTGCCCTCCCACTGTCTTCTCCATCACTATTGACGGCACCTCAATCCTTCCTATATGACAAGCCTGTAACCTTGCTACATTATCAACTCATGTCTCGCAATCAGTCAACAAACTTCTGTCAGTTCTACCTCCATATCACCAATATCTGCCTTTCATTTTCATTCAGACTGCTACCACATTGATCCAAGCATTTATCCTCTCCTGCCTTGACTACTGCACAAGCCTTCTTGTTGGCCTCCTTGCCACCTGTCTCTCTCCATTTCACTTTTCTATTTCACTCTGCTACCCAGATCATTTTTCTAAAAAACACCAGTTCAGTTCATGTTTCCTCACTCCTATGGATTGCCTATTCACCTCTGCATCAAACGAACTCTTTACCTTGTCTTCAAACCACTCAATTTACCTTGCCTACCTTGTATTTTACCTCAGTACAACCCAGCTCAAAGACTTGACTACTCTAACACTGATCTAGCCCCAGACTGAGCCCCTTCCTTCCTCTCCCCCTTGTCCCCCTCTCCATCCCCCCTTCTTACCTCTTTCCCTTCCCCACAGCACCTGTATATATGTATATATGTTTGTACATATTTATTACTCTATTTATTTATTTATTTTACATGTACATATCTATTCTATTTATTTTATTTTGTTAGTATGTTTGGTTTTGTTTTCTGTCTTCCCCTTTTAGACTGTGAGCCCACTGTTGGGTAGGGACTGTCTCTATATGTTGCCAATTTGTACTTCCCAAGTGCTTAGTACAGTGCTCTGCACATAGTAAGCGCTCAATAAATACGATTGATGATGATGATGATCTAGACACTCAATCTTGTCTACTGTGCTGCTGACCCTTTCCCCACATCCTGCCTCTGGCTTGGAACTCTCTTTCCCTTCATAGCCGACAGACTTTCACTCCCCCACCTTCAAAGTCTTCTTAAAATCACATCTCCTTGATGAGGTCTTTCCCTAATTTCCCTTACTCCCTCCTGTGTTTGCCCTTGTATTTGAATCTATACTCTTTATTTATTCTCAACCCCACAGCACTTATGTACATATTTGTAATTTATTTTAATGTATGTCTGACCCTCTAGACTGTAAATTATTAGTAGGCAATGGACATGTTACCCAATTCTGTTATATTGTACTCTCCCAGGCCCTCAATACAGTGATATGCACACAGTAAGTGTTCAATAAATACAACTGATTGATCATTAAGCCTTTGATATTTTGTTTTCTCCATCAATTAATGTAGGCAAAGGAGAGATATAGAAAACAGAGATTATTTGTCATTCAATGAGCATATTGGAAGTCTATTTTAAAACCCTAGGGGAAAGATTAAGATAATCATGTATATTATAATCTTGGTACAAACTGTATAGTGTATATTGTATAGTATATAGTAGCAGTGTATATTATAATCTCACTGCTACTTGCACTGTCATAATCCAGAAAGTACAGCAAAATTTGGCACCAACTGAGAAAAACCTTTTGAAGATTTAGCACAATACCACCATGAAGTAAACTTAGTGGAGCAAATTTCTTAATATGAAATTTGTTCACATAGCATTAAAAAAGTTGTGCTGATACTATTCAAGTATCGGTATTTTCAGGATTCTTTTTTTCTTTAAAGACAAAACATTCATTGCTATTGGTGTAGGTGTTCAGTAATCAGAATAGCCAAAAACCAGGCAGATAGGCTTTATTTAACCTATCAGGAAAGTTGTCAAGAATGTGAGATTTAGTATATACTAGTTAGGAGGATAATAATTTGGAAGAGCTCTATATTGTTTGTAACACACTACTTGTTTGATTTTTCACCCCTTTACTACATGCTGAATAGAATAAATGGGAGAGAATAACAGGAAAGAAATGACTAAGTCATAAAAATATTCCCCAAAGTACTGATTTAAAAAGTCAGGCAGTTAACTTGAAGTTTACTGATATAGACCAAATACATAAACTGAAGATACATTGTCTACCTAACTGGTGAATTGCCTGTGTTACCATGAAATAATTGAATCAATCAGTGGTATATATTGAGCATTCTTCTTTCCAACTTAGTGTGTTCAAAGCTACTTGATTCTGGGGCTCCAGAGCTTTGTTATGTGTGGGTCCATGGTGGTGGGTGAAGGGGCACCTAGGCTTGGCTGTTCCCATCTTGGTTGTTTCTCTATGAGAGTTCCTGGGACTCACAGGGTGGTAGATAATGTTTCCAACTTGGAAACCATGGGCTGGCAGAAGGTGGGTCTGGAGGGGCCAGTAGCTGGCTCTAAGGGTGACTTGTCCCAACCCAGAGACTCTAAGGCCTAGAAGAGAAGCAGAGCTGTTTTAGAGGTGGTGGGATGACTCTCTGAGAACTGGAAAAGGCAGCAGAGATCCTCGAGCTTGGCTTCCCCTCCTGGGATCAGGTTTCCCTCGTGGGGGTAGGTGAGATATGCAGAGCTGCGTCTTGAGACCTATGACAAGATGAGCCCTGACAGACCAACTCCATTTTGTAAGAAGTCGCTATTAGCTCAGAATAAATACACCACATAACTCCGGGCACCAACCAGAGAACTGTGGACCCCTTGCTTCTGAAAACCTACCAACTCTTTAACCGCGGTTGGCTGCTGGAGAGCAATAAGGAGCTGTGGGCAACTCAAGGTCGCTGACACTGCAGGGCTAGTAGTGAGAAAATTCTAAGTGCTGTCACATAATACCTCCACGCCCCTCCTCCCCAACCCTCCACCACCACTAAATATGGCCAAGGAAGGGAAAAGGATCATGAAGCAGCAGGATATAACTGAGGAGGAGTCTCCACAAACTTTTCGTAGTAGGTTGGAACTCTGTCACACAAACGTGGCGGATCAACTCTACCCGGAGTTGGGGATGGCCATTCTGTCAGACCCTGCATGGTGTTGAGCTTCCTATTAGATTTCCTACCTGGAGCAAGGAGAAGGGAGTATTCCTGCTGGGAACTTAACTGCTGGGTGATTTGAAAGGTAGTCCATGCTGGTATTATTTGGAACATAGCCCTGGAGACAAATGGTGTCTCTCTCTTATTTCTGCTGGCTGTTAGAAGTTGGGGACACTTTTGGCCAGGGTACGTTCTATTTAGTATTTTAGGATTAGCTTTGCTTGCGAGTAATGCTTAAGTGTATTACTCCCAAGAGGGAAGCATTCATGGAGAGGGAGTTAGGTGCTTTGCCACGAGCAAGTAACTAAGTAAGTGTATTTCTCCCAGAAGGAAAATTCAATTCACTACATGCATTAAATTTTACATGGCTCAGTCATTCTGTCTTTAGTCTCTCACTGTTGCCGTACCGATCCCACAAAACAGGTGACAGGCCCCAAAGAACATCAACTTTCCCCCACCCCACCAAAACAGATGTGCAAGAAAGCAGATGGCCTATAAGATGTTTGAGCCTGTTTTATCCTGTGCTGTGTGCCCCCTTCACAATAAATGGAGAGCAGCAGGCTGCAGGCTGTAGTGGTGGATGCACAGATAAAATAGCTGAGGAAGGAGAGGAAAGGAAAGTAACAGTGCCAGAGATAGGAAATGGATGTGGCAGACCCCAGTGAGTACTACTTACTCCACAGTCTATGTGGCCCTGGGTGTATACATGTTCAGGTTACGAGTTAGGGTTTATTAGCTAAAGAGAGGAATTTCCATAGTTTAACGGGAAAGATCCATATTGAATCTTAAAAATTGAGAATCTAATTTGAACAATATTACAACTTTTCAAAGTTCCTGGATCATCAGTTCCTCCTGCTGAAACTGCTAACCAACATTGATACAGTGCTCTTCCAGAAAATAACTACCAGACATTATGGTACAGAACCTCGATCAAATTAGCTAAATGCTAAATTGTACAAATATTTCTATAGACTGTACTGCTGATGAATGTTTTACAGATTTTTTTGTTTGTCCTTCATATTTTATTGTATGCTTATATTTTATTTATACTTGTTCTGGCTATCAACTGTGGCCAAGTGAAGCAACCAGTAGCTATGTAGGGTGGCCAGGGGAAAGAGCATGGGTTTACAAGTCAGAGGACCTGGGTTCCAATACCAGCTCTGCTATGTGCCTGCTGTGTGACCTGGGGAAAGTCCCTAAACACCTCTGTGCCTCAGTGGCCTTATCTCTAAAATGGGGAATCAATTTCTGTTCTCTCTTCCACCGTGAACCTAAAGATGGACAGGGATTGTGTCCAATTTGATAATCCTGTATTTTAGGGCTTGGTATAGTTCTTGGCACAGAGTAAGCAAACACTTGGAAATGACACTCTGAGGTATTGATATCACTATTGTTACTATGAATTCCTTTCCTCATGCCATCACAGGCCTTTGCTTCCAGTCTGGATTGGACCATGAGGATACATGCTACTGCCACACATTCTCAGTATGCTCTCTGGCCACAAGCAGCCATGCTGCTATCCTAGAACTTGGCCCTGGCTCTCCTCCACGCTATGGAAGAAAACACTATTCCTTTCTGCCTTCCATCACCCCAGCTGGAAAAAGTCAGGCAACTTTAGCATTAGGCTTCCAAATAATCCTCAAAAGACTAATGGCTACTGCAGCAGTCACTGTGGCCATGGGTGCGCCATGGACTCTGAACCATGAAGAATCAGAAATTTTCCTCTATTCCTGGAAACTGCTAATTTTTGTTTTATTTTGTATATTTGTCTTTGTGTTTTATGCAACTTTAGCATGCATTGTTTCATCTCTCTTTTTATGCCTTTCTCCAGGACCCTCAACTAAACTTAGTATTTTTAGATTGGGAGCCCCTTCAGGGACAGGGACCATGTCTAATTCTAACCTGTATATCATTTTCCATGTTTGTAACAGGTTTTTCCTAAGACCACTTAATCCGAACACTACAAGGATGCTATTAGTACTACTACCACTAGTACTATCCTATAGCTTATGAAACTTTCTCTACTCAATGTCATGCTTCCTTAGTAATTAGTTAAAATGAGGCTACAGCCTTATAATAATAATAACGATGGCATTTATTAAGCACTTACTATGTGCAAAGCACTGTTTTAAGCACTGAGGAGGTTACAAGGGGATCAGGTTGTCCCACAGGGGGCTCACAGTCTTAATCTCCATTTTACAGATGAGGGAACTGAGACCCAGAGAAGTTAAGTGACTTGCCCAAAGTCACACAGCTGACAATTAGCAGAGCTGGGATTTGAACCCATGACCTCTGACTCCAAAGCCCATGCTCTTTCCACTGAGTGACACTGCTTCTCTCAATAGACTGTAGACATTATGGGAAGGGAATGTGTCTGCTAATACTGTTGTATTGTACTTTCTCAAGTGCTTAATACAGTGCTCTGCACATAGTAAGTGCTCAATAAATACCACTCATTGATTGATTAATGAATATTCAAGAAACACCAAAACCGATGAAGGAAATGCGTAAGATATGGCCACATAGGTGGGATTTGCATAAGAGGCATTTGGGTGGCTTGCAAATATGTCTGGCCAACTTACCTATTCTGCCAATCCTGAGGCAAATGGGATGAACAATGATTCAACATGGCACCAACTTCCTTGCCAGTCATCTGATACAGGCCTGGTGCCTATCTCTGAAATGCAGCCCGGCTGGGCCAGGCAGTGACCCAAAAGGTACCCGATCTAGCCATCACATTTGCCTCGGACCGTTGCTGGCCCCAGGAGATTTATTTTTGGTTTGGTTTCTTTCAAAGAAAAGAAACAGTGTTTAGTAAATAGTAGATAGATGATTACGCCATCAGCCTCCTCTCTGATCTCCCATCCTTCTGTTTCTCCCCACTTCAATCCAGACTTCAAGCCACTGCCTGGATTGTCTTTGTGCAGAAACGCTCTGGGAATGTTACTCCCCTCCTCAAAAATCTCCAGTGGCTACCAATCAACCTACGCATCAAGCAAAAACTCCTCACCCTCGGCTTCAAGGCTCTCCATCACCTCGCCCCCTCCTACAGCCCAGCCCGCACCCTCTGCTCCTCTGCCGCTAATCTCCTCACTGTGCCTCGTTCTCACCTGTCCCGCTGTTGAACCCCAGCCCCCATCCTCCCCCTGGCCTGGAATGCCCTCCCTCCACACATCCACCAAGCTAGCTCTCTTCCTCTCTTCAAGGCCCTACTGAGAGCTCACCTCCTCCAGGAGGCCTTCTCAGACGGAGTCCCCTCCTTCTTCTCGCCCTCCTCCCCCTCCCCATCCCCTCGCCTTACTTCCTTCCCCTCCCCACAGCACCTGTATATATATATATATATATATATATATATATATATATATATATATATGTCTGTACGTATTTATTACTCTATTTATTTTATTTGTACATATTTATTCTATTTATTTTATTTTGTTAATATGTTTTGTTTTGTTGTCTGTCTCCCCCTTCTAGACTGCAAGCCCGCTGTTGGGTAGGGACCGTCTCTATATGTTGCCAACTTGTACTTTCCAAGCGCTTAGTACAGTGCTCTGCACACAGTAAGAGCTCAATAAATACGATTGAATGAATGAATGAATGACCCTTCTCACTGTGCCTCATTCTCTCCTGCCCTGCTGTCCACTCCTGCCCCACGTCCTACTTCTGGCTTGAAATGCCCTCCCTCCACACATCCACCAAACTAACTCTCTTCCTCTCTTCAAAGCCCTACTGAGAGCTCACCTCCTTCAGGAGGCCTTCCCAGACTGAACCCCCCTTTTCCTCTGCTCCTCTCCACTCTCCATCATCTCCACCCCCTCCATCTGCCCTACCCGCTTCCCCTCCCCGCAGTACTAGTGTATATTTGTACATATATATTACTCTATGTTATTAATGATGTGCATATATCTATAATTCTATTTATCTATTTTGATGGTATTGATGCCTGTCTAATTGTTTTGTTTTGTTGTCTGTCCCCCCCTCTAGATTGTGAGCCCGTTGTTGGGTAGGGATTTTCTTTGTTGCCAAATTGTACTTTCCAAGCACTTAATACAGTGCTCTGCACATAGTAAGTGCTCAATAAATACGATTGAATTAATGAATTAATGAATACCTGGCACATAGTAAGGACTTAAAAAATACCCTTTAAAAATATGTCTAAAGCAGAACTTTTTATCTTCCCTCCCCAATCTTCTATGCTACCTTAATTTCCCAACACAGTTAGATAGGCTAGTAGTGAGTTGTAGCTTGTGACCTTGGTATGATCTTTAACTATTTCCTCTCTTTCAAATGTTACAGTCAGTCTGTTGCGAAGTCCAGCCGTTTCATCTTCCACAACATTTCCATGGTCCACCTCAACTTTTCCATCCAAACAACCATTCCTCCAGGGACTTGTTATAATAATAATAATGATAATAATGATGGTATTTGTTAAGTGCTTACTATGTGCAAAGCACTGTTCTAAGCACTGTCACTGTTCTAATCACTGATAGGCTACTCTCTCAGCCTTCTAAAAGGGTGTCCCTGCACCCACTCTCTCCCTCCTCCATCCATATTTTACTTTGATACCTATACCATTTTCTAAAACAGTGTTTTGCAAGTCTTTCCATTCATGAAAAAGGTTCAAAGGTTATCCATTGATCGCCTCAAGCAGAAAATTCTGACCATCAGCTTTAAAGAATTAAATATTCTCTCTCCCTCATATGTATCTTTTCTCCCACTCCACCACAACTCACACTCTTTGTACTTCCCAAACTCATTTTCTAATAATTGTGATCCCAATCACTGTGGTATCAGTCATTTACTATCTGACAAGCATTGTGCAAAGCACTTGGGTAGAAAACCTTTTGGATTTATCCATTTTTACACCCTTACACTCAGTCAGTTCCTCGCACATTTAAGTCTTTCATCCTTCAAAACACCAATACACAATTCTCTCCATTTTCACAACTGTTCGGATAACTCACATCCTCTAATTTGATTTTAGACTGTAAACTCCTTGTGGAACTTTGTGATCACTAAATTTATTGTATTGATTGATTTCATGAGGTTATATTCTCCTAAATACTTTTTGCCACTCATTACCTTCACACTGCACTCCACACATTTCAATCAACCCATTGATAAATGGTATGTAAGTACTTACTGTGTGCAGAATACTATCCTAAGTGGTTGGAAGAGTATGATACAATACAATCTCTACTGAACTGAACTCCCTCACTTGCCTGTCTCTTCTCTGATCTTGTACCACTTACTGTAAACCTAATCACCTCTGCCACACACTTGCTCTTCTCCTATGCTTAAGCTGCAGAGCACTGTTGGCAGAAATTCAGACATCCCGTGATTTTATCCACATTAAATTAATTCCTGCTTGCTTTAATTCTGATGTCTCTTCCACCCAACAACAATAGTTCTCCTTCCTAATTGTCTCCCATACCCATTGCCCCCAATCAGCTGTTCCTGATCTTCAATTCTAACTTCCTCCTCAAATCTCCTGTTGCCTGACCCCACCCTTTCTCCTAATAATGTAGCTAACATATTTAAACCATCAGACGTGATCTCTCTAAAAACTTCCCTGTTCCTCTCCAGGAAACCCTTGCCCCCATGACTCTTTCTCTATCTGCTCCTCTGACCCATCCCTCATTCCTTACACTTGTCCCCTCCCTTCTTCCTTTCCTGACTGCCATCTTCAAGAATTCACTCTCCAAATATGCTTGTGTATCACCCACCCTGAGAATCTTCTCTTGACCCCACGGCTCCCTCCAGTTACCACTCCATCTTCCGAATTCCTTTAAATGGTTGTCTATACCTTCTGCCTCCATGTTCTCTCTAATTTTCTCCCTGATCTCCTCTAATCCACAGAAACAGCCCTCTTTAAGGTAACCAGTGATCTTTTCATCAAAACTAATGGCTTCTACTCCAACCTATTCCTCCTTGATCCTTCAGCTACCTTTGATACTTTGGACAACATCCATTTCCTTGAAACATTATCCAATCTTGGCTTCACTGACACTGTCCTATCCTAGTTCTCCTCCTGTCTCTCCAATCACTCCTTCTCAGTGTCCTTTTGCAGTGTCCCTGCATTGCACCTCTGGGATTTGGTCATGGGATAAACATGGAAGATTGAAGAGAAAAATGACGGTGCTGGTGCGGAAAATTATCTGTAAGCATAAATCAGGAAATAATTCTTCCCCTTTGTTCAGACTTTATTCGAGAACTGAGTCCAAACGGGATACCACTATTTAACGAGGATATAAAGAAATTGTTCAAGGATAGAGAGAATGACAAAAATTAATAAAGGTTTGGAAAACAGTTCCTATATGTGTGGTGAGCAAGAATAACTCCATCTTGCATTATTTGACCCAGAAGCAACAAGACCAAAGAATGATTTGGAGGAGAAAAGAGTGACTCTATCTTGTCACATAGATTATTTGACCCTGGAAGCAACAAGTCTAAATGAAGAATTGGAGGAGAAACTGTATTATTTTTCTGACGAATTTTGAGGACCCGAATTGTTGGAGAGAAACTGAATTGTATTGCAGAGGGCTTAAGGATGGGTTAAATTGCTCTGCTGGGCAGGAAAAAGCCTGCTGAATGGGGTATGCCTTTGAGGGAAAAAGCATTTTGAGAACACTGGAAAAAAGATTAAAGTATGCTGAACTTGAAATATTTAAGGAAGGAATATATTGCCAGCTGTTCTAGAAGATCTATTACTCATCTGTCTTAAACCAGGAGGCTAGATCAAATGAACTTTTCACCCTTCTCAGAGCTGCATTATCTCAAATTGGGGCCCTGAGCTAGATTATATGGTGGGGGTCCACTTTCACATAATCCCCAACAATGTGATCACAACACCACCGAAAGAGTGGTGGCAGAGATGTTCGGGAGCAGCTGTGGCCAAAATGCATTTTGACTGGAGTAGGAAGAATGGAGGGGAAGAGCATAGGGGCAGGAGTCAGGAGGATCCTGGCTATGAGTGAGTGGTGGTTATTTCATGTTTATTTACATATTTTGTCTGTGGCGCACTGTATTCATCACAGTGTTCCAATTTACTCTGAGTTCAAAAAATCCAGAATTCATCTGTCAAATAAATTTCAAATCCACCCAGACAAATGAGAGAATATATAGGCTGTTTAGTCAGGAAATAAGTTGGAAGAGTTTTTATTTCTTCTGTTTAACTGATTACAACTGCTATATGATAGAACAATAGTGACTAAACACTAGAACAAAGAGGAATAAAAAGGTATCTAATAATAATATCTATGATGATTAGAGAAAGAATGAAAGATGACATTACTAGGTCACAATTTTAGGATTTTGAGGCGTGACTTTCCTTCATACTTAATCATTTTCAGTTAAGGCCTTACAGTATAGTGAATCTGATAATAAAAAAGTTCACATCCAAAACCCTTTGCAGGATTTAAATATTACATAAACTGCACAAGCATTGTATTTTTAGAAATGTAATAAATGCCACATCGTTACTAGCAATTTAACTAACAATGTAAAAAGCAAATTTTCTCATTATGATGCAAAACTAATTTAGACCAACTAGTAGTTTAATGATTTGCTTGCTTCATTCACTGGCATAAGATTGTCACAGCTGTACAGAGCAAACAGCTGAGGAATATTGCTACGTTGGGCCAAGCCTGAATCTCACTGTCAAGTTGGAGTAATCTCAGCCAATCAAAATTTATTCTGAAAAGTCCATAAATACACAGTAGTTATTATAAACAAGACAACAAGAACATCCTTAATCCAAGCACTTATTGTAACCCAACTTGCTGACCTCCCGGTCACCTGTCTCTCCCAACTCCAGTCCAGACTTCACTCTGATGCCTGGATCATTTTACACAAAAACATTCAGCCCCTGGTGCCCCACTGTAGACACTCCAGTGGTTGCCCATCCACCTACACATTAGACAAAAACTACTTATATGAGCTCTAAAACACTCAATCACCTCAACCCCAGACCTTACCTTGCTAATCTACTACTACAACCCAGCCTTCGCACTTTGCTTCTCTATTGCTCACCTATTCACTGCACGCAGATCTCGTCTATCTCACCACCAACGTCTCGCCCACTGCTGCCTCTGTTCTGGAATGCCCTCCCTCTTCATATCCGACAATAATTACTCTCTCCCCCTTTAAAACCTTACTGAAGGCACATTTTCTCCAAGAGACCTTCCCTGACTAAACCCTCTTTTCCTTTCCATCAACTCCCTTCTGTGTCACCCAGACTTGCTCCTTTTATTCTTCCCCTCTCCCAGTCCCATGGCACTTATGTATGTATCTGTAATTTATTTATGTCTGTCTGCCACTCTAGACTGTACATTCACTGTGGGCAGGGAATGCATCTACTAATTCTATTATATTGTTTCACGTTATCCTCCCAAGTGCTTAGTACAGGGCTCTGCAATTTTTAAGTGCTCAATAAATACGATTGATAGGGAAAGTTATTTTTTACAGCTCAGGAAAACCAATTCTTTCTTATCAGGATTCTTATTCCATAATAAACAGAATAGGAAGAAGAAACAATACTGATTCTGCAGTGAAATGGTACACTATTTCAATCCTGAACTTCAAAATAATTTTATTTAACATTCTTTAGCTGTCAACTTACCTAAGCATAAGGGACATTTATTATCTAATTTTATCAAAAACCAGTGTAAAGTCCATAGATTGATTGACTGGAAGTGGTCATCTATGTTAAATTGAAGCATAAATTATAGGCCCTAAGTATGACTTTTAGGTACCTCAGTGTCCTCATCACAAATGGGGATTCAATAATAGTTTTTCCTCCCCCTTGGGATGTGAGCTTCATGTGGAAGGTGGACAGTGCCTGGCCAGATTAGCTGGAATCTACCCTAGCACTTAGTAGTGCTTGGTAAACAGTAGGCATTAACAAATACCACAGTAATTATAATAATTATTATGAGGTTAGGTATTTATTCCTTTTCCCAGGATTCTTGCTATGATAGATTTGCTGAGTCTATCAACCTGCCAGTTACAGCCTTATGAAATAGGGTTTGAAATAAACGGAATTTAAATTATAAATATTTTTTTTTCCTGTTCCAAGCAGACAAATAAAAGAGAAAGTTGGGAAGGAAAACCAGAGCTAGCAAATAGGTATAAGGGTTTAAGAATAATTCAATCCAGGTTCTAGTCTCCACAAAACTTAAATCCTTCTCAGGAAATTGCAATTCCACTTTTTTTCTTAAATCCCAATACTGTTTTTCAATTCACTGGGTCCCAAGTTTTTCTGCAGATGGAAAAATTTGAAGTTACTAACTGACTACCAAAATTCATGATGACAGAAAAGTTGGTCACTTTATTTTAGATTCATAATCAATCAATTGTGTTTATTGAGCACTTACTATGTGCAGAGCATTGTACCAAGCACATTGGAGACTACAATACGACAGAATTAGTGGACATGTTTCCTGCCCAAAATGAGCTTACAGTCTAGATATGCATCCACAATGCATACCATTTGTTTCCATTCTAAAATGTTATCTTAGGAAATATCTTTAAAAAATCAACAAAATTTCCTTTATATATTCAGAGGGTGGTTAAGAAGAGAGATCTGAAGAATAAAGCAAAGTTGGTTTTTACCATTACATCAGATTATAAAATCTGATTCAGCATTTCCTAACTCTTTCAAGATCATGTTTTGGTTATACTATGCTGTAAGTAGTGATTAGAGTATGGGCTTGGGAGTCAGTGGTCATGGGTTCTAATTCCAGCATTGCCACTTTACTGCTGTGTTACCTTGGGCAAGTCACTTCACTTCTCTGTGCCTCAGTTCCCTCATATGTGAAATGGGGATTAATACTGTCCCATTTGGGACAGGGTCTGTGTCCAACCCAATTTACTTGAATCCACCCCAGCACTTAGGACAGTCCCTGGCACATAGTAAGCACTTAATAAATACCATGATTATTATTACTAGTAACTAAAGCAACTCCACCCAGTTGTACATATGCAATTTTTGTCCCTAGAAAAAAAAGATGTTACATCCTCCAAATTTCAAGATACAGCTTGCAAGGATGTAACTAAGACAAAATTTGAGACTCAGGAAATTAGAAACATCCTCTTTATATTTCTTGTTGTTGAAAAAAGATTAGATGGGTTTACACAATAAACACCTCTACTGAGTACAAGTGAGAGAAACATTGTTTTCAGTGTCTTAGGTTCAGAAATTCATGGGAACAAATTGACCCTGAAGTATTATCAATAGGCCCTGAAGGGTAAGCATTCACTGTGCATGCTTAACCTGTTTTAGAAATGAATGCCTGAAACCATGAGGCATGATAGCTTTAAAATCGTCCCTGCTCCTCTCCAACTTCTCTTGCTTCCTGCACACTCTTTGATGCTCCCAAATTCCCAACTGTATCTCAATAGTAGTTTGCCCATCTTTTTCTCAAATGTTATTGTCTTCTAACCTCATCCCTTCATACCTTGTCATAAACACTAGCACCTTCCTTACTTCCCTCTCTGACTATCATCTTCAACAATTCATCTATATAAATGGCTTCTTCTCCATTACTATCAAATATATTCATGTATCCCTAATCTAAACACCACTCTCCTTGACCACACAGCTCTCTCCAGCTATTGCTCTATCCACAGTCTACATTCATCTCCAAACTCCTTGAGTGAATTTTCTATACCCATTGTCGCACTTCCTCTCCTCTAATTCTCTCTCTGATTCATTCAATCATATTTACTGAGTGCTTACTGTATGCAGAGCACTGTACTAAGCGCTTGGGAAGTACAAGTTGGCAACATATAGAGACGGACCCTACCCAACAGTGGGCTCACAGTCTAGAAGACTGTGATCTCTAATCTGGTTTCTGTTCCCTTATTTCCATCAAATCTACCCTCCCTAAACTCAACAGTGACTATCTTCTTGCCAAATCCAATGATCTATATTCCATCCTTATTCCCCTAGAAATCTCAGGTGCCTTTGACACTATGCACCCTGTTCTGCTTGTTGAAATGTTATCTAAACTTGGCTTTATTAACACTGTCCTCTCCTGCAATCAAGTCACTCCTTCTTCTTCTTGATCTCTTACCATTAACCCACAACCATGAATCACCTCGTGCATGAGCTGCAGAGGGCTGCTGGCAGAAATCTAGATGTCAGGCTGACCTTGTCTACTTAAATTTTATCCTTAAATGCTTTACCTCTGCTCTCTGGAAAAATTATCTCTCCATCCTTATTGACACCCATGCCCACTGGCCTTGCCAGTTGTTCCAGACATTTAACCCCCTCCTCAAACCCAGTCCCCCATCCCTTAGCCCTAATGACGTGGCCACCTATTTTCTTGAGAAAACTGAACTATCAGACATGATCACCTCAAAATCTCTCCTGTCCCAGCCCAGTACATCCCCACTCCTGCCCTCTTTTCAATTCTCCTATCTTTCCCAGCAGTATCTCAAGTGGAGATTTTCTGCCTTCTCTCAAAATCCACTCCTTCTACCTGTGCATCCAAACACATCCCTTTACACCTTATCAAAACATTTGTTCCCTTCCTTCTTCCTTCCTAACAGCCATCTTCAACTCTTTTCTCTCTAATGGCTTCTTCCCCATTGCTTGCAAACAGTGTCTCCTTATCATAAAAACACCCTCCTTTGACTCCATGGCTTCCTCCAGTTATTGCTCCGTCTCCCTCCTACCATTCCTCTTCAAACACCTTGAATGACTTGTCTACACCGGCTGTTTCAGGTTTCTTTCCTCCAAATGTCTCTTTGACTCCCTCCAATATGACTTCTGTACCCTTTACTCCACAGAACCCTCCCTCTCAAAGGTAATAAATGATCTACTTCTTGACAAATCCAACAGCCTCTACTACATGCTAATCCTCCTTGACCTCTCAGCCCCTTCAACACTGTCGACCATCCCCTTCTCCTGGAAACATTATCCAACCTTGGCTACACATTGACACTGTCCTCTCCTGAGTTTCCACCTATCTCTCTTGCAATTCGTTCTTAGTCTCTTGTGGGCTCTGCCTCCTCTGCCTCCCATCCGCTAACTCTGGGTGACCCTCAAGGTTCAGTCCTGGGTCCCCTTCTATTCTCCATCTACACTCACTCCCTTGGAGAACTCATTCACTCATATGGCTTCAACTACAACCTTTATGAGGATGATTGCCAAATCTACATCTTCAGCCCTGACCTTTCCCTCTCTTTCAGTCTTGCATTTCCTTCTGCCTTCAAAACATCTCTACTTGGATGTCCCACTTTCACTTCAAACTTAACATGTCTAAAATAGAATTCCTTATCTTCTCAACCAAATTATGTCCTTCCCCTGCATTTCCCATCACTATAGATGGCACGACCACCTTTCCTGTTTCAAATATCTGTAACCTTGGCATTATCTTTGACTCCTCACTCTCATTTAATCCACATATTCAATCAGTCCATCAATAAATCCTGTTAGTTCCCCTTCACAACTTTTCAAATGTGCCCTTTCCCATCCAAACTGCTACCATGTTAATTAAATCACATATCCTAACCTACCCTGATTTTTATATCAGCCTCCTTTCTGACCTCCCTGCCTCCTGTCTCTCCCCATTCCAGGCAATACTTCACTCTGCTAACCAGATCATTTTTCTACAAAAACATTCAGGCCATGTTTCCCCACTCCTCAAGAACCTCCAGTGATTTCCCATCCATCCAAACAGAAACCCCTCACCATTGGCTTTAAAGTACTCAATCACCTTGCCCCTTCCTACTACACTCCTACTACAACCCAGCCTGCAAACTTGACTCTCTAATGCAAACCTTCTCAATGTACCTCAGTCTCATCTATCTTGCTGTGATCTCTCACCCACATCCTGCCTTTGGCTTGGAACATTGTCCCTCTTCACATCCAACAGTTTTTCTTCTGGGCTTCAAAGCCTTATTGAAGGCATTTCTCCTTCAAGTGACCTTCCCTGACTAAGCCCTCTTTCCTTTCCTTTCACTCCCTTTCGCATCTCCCTGACTTGCTCCATTTATTCATCCCAAAGCACATTTGTACATATCTGTAATTTTATTTATATTAATGTCTGTCTTCCACTCTAGACTGTCAGCTCACTGTGGGCAGGGAATGTGTCTGTTACATTATCTTGTAAACACATAGTACATTGCTCTGCACACACCAAGTGCTCAATAAATATGATTGACTGATAGACCTCCTTTTTCATGCCTAACCAATACTTCTCAGTCTCCTCTGCATGCTCCACCTGACTCCTAACCTCTGACAGTCTCCCTGTAAACTGTGAACTCATTGTGGGAAGGGTATCTGTCTACCAACTCCAAATTGCTTAGTACAGGGCTCTGCATACAATAAGCATTCAGTAAATATTGATTGAGTGAATCCCTCAAGACCTAGGTCTTGGTTGCCTTCTATTTTCCATCTACACCCACTCCTTTAAAGAACTCCTTCACTCCCATGGCTTAAACTACCATCTTTATGTACATGATCCCAAATTTACCTGCTCTCTCTCCTCTCTGCAGTCTTATATTTCCTCCTGCCTTCAGGACATCTCTACCTGGATGTCCCACCAACACTTCAAACTAAACATCACAAAGAGAACACACGGTCTTCCCATTCAAACCTTGTTCTCTCCATGTTTTTCCCATCATTGTATATAGGAAATCACTGTCCTCCCTATATCACAAGCCTGTAAACTTGGAATTATTCTGGACTCATCTCTCTTCTTCAACCCAATATTCAATATGTCACCAAATCCTGCAGGTTCAATCTTTGCAATGTCGCTAAAATCCACTCTTTCCTTTCCATTAAAACTGCTATTATGCTGATCAAAACACATCCAAGCCCAAATTGTACTTTTCAAGTGCTTACTACAGTGCTCTGCACACAGTAAGCACTCAATATATATGATTGAATGAATGAATGAATAGTCCACCTTGACTGCTTACTACATCAGCATCTTTGCTGACCTCCTTAATCTTCTGTCATTCCCCACTCCAATCCATATTCTATTCTGATGTCTGGATCAGTTTTCTAAAAATGTTCTGTTAACATAACTCTCACTCCTCAAGATACTCCAATGGTGGCCATTCATCAGAAAGCCTGGCTTAGTAGAAAGAGCACGGGCTTTGGAGTCAGAGGTCATGGGTTTGAATGCTGGCTCTGCCAATTGACAGCTGTGTGACTTTGGGCAAGTCATTTAACTTCTCTGTGCCCCAGTTACCTCATCTGTAAAATGGGGATTAAGACTGCGAGCACCCTGTGGGACAACCTGATCACCTTATAACCTTCCCAGCATTTAGAACAGTGCTTTGCACATAGTAAGTGCTCAATAAATGCTGCCATTATTATTATTATCAAACAAATTCCTTACTACTGACTTGAAAATAGTCAATCAGCTGGTCCTTTCCTACCTCACTGTGCTGGATTTCGTACACAGCCCAGCCCACACACTTCACCCTTCACTTCTCTAGCACCTTCTTCCTCACTGTGCCTGTTGTTATCTATCTTGTTGCTCAACCATTTCCCATGTCCTTCCTCTGCCATGAAAATTCCCTCTGTGTACATCCGACCAATGCTCTCCCCAGATTTAAAGCCTAATTGAAATCACATAGCCTCCAAGAGACCTTCTCCATTTATGCCTCTTTTTCTACTCCCTCTCCCTTCTGTGTGACCTGTGTATTTAGATCTGTGCTTACTCGATATTCTGTATCTGTTCTACTGTACTCTCCCAACCCCTTAATGCAGAGTTCTGCAATCAGGAAATGGTCGATAATTACTACTGATTGATGATTGAGGGGTAAGCATATATTGCACACATTTTATCCGCCATAGAAAGAATCCAACGCATGCACACAATGGCAGGACTTTCAGCTATTTAAAGATTGCTACATAAAACTACATGGACCAACTAATGACACTGAATTTTTCAGTAAGCTTTTGGCCAACTATGTTTTTTCTAGAATTATTTGATACTAGTCTAATTGTATTAATGCAATGTTAGAACTGTTTATTCACTCATTCATTCAATCTTATTTATTGAGCGCTTACTGTGTGCAGAGCACTGTACTAAGTGCTTGGGAAGTACAAATTGGCAACATATAGAGAAGGTCCCTAGTCTGTTTAGCATCCTTATTTTCTAATGACAACCATATGAAATTCATAGCAATATCAGAATACATTGATAATTGCTTTGACAAATTGGTGACAGGATGAAAAACAAAAAAAAGGTTAAGCATTATTTGAGCAGGTAAATGTTCTAATGAAACCTCTGTACTTGAAGGAAACACTGCTGAATTAATATTGAGTGTAACTGACAAAGTAATAAAATAATCAGGCATTCTTAAGGTTTGATTCTTGAGGAAAAAACAAATGATTAAAAGACACAGACTGGGGTTTCCAAGAATAGGTATCAATGGTCAAACATACAGGGAAAGGACAGGGAGCCGAGAGGGAATAATAGTCAGACAACTAAACAAGGGAATATAACCGCATAATCAAGGGTAATGGGTATATTCGATCAGCCCACCCATAAGGATACAGATACTCAAAAACATCATCCAGATACTCATTGAAACATATACATTTTGTTTGTAATGGAGATGTGACAGAAGGATAATTAACACAATTGAGGTGAGCCTTGCTGCTGCCACTACTGGCTGCTCAAAGAAAACACGGTAGTAAATTGGGATAGGACCCACAGAGGTCCCTAGTTGTGGGAACTCTAGTAATAATGGCAGCAGTAGCAGGACTCAGCTATTGTTTTGTTCCTTTGATCAATTAATAAATAGTATTTATTGAGCACATACTATGTGCAGAGCATTGTATTGAGTGCTTGAGAGGGAGTGCAATATGTTACAATTAGATGTCATGTTCCCTTCCCATAATGTGCTTACAGGCTAGAGGGAGAAATACTTTGATACTCTACTTACCCTAGCCCCATAGCACTTGTGCATATCCTTGTATTCTGCTGTTTCCCCATTCCATAGTTTTCTTTTCTGTCTCCCTCACTAGATTATGAGATCTTTAAGGGAAGGAATCATGTCTACCAAATCTATTATACTATATACTTTTATACTCTCCCAAGTGCTTAGTACATGCTCTCTCCAAAGTAAGAGTTCAATAAATTCCAATGGATTGAGTGATTGGTTCTTGTGTTCTTATGAGAGCTGTACTGTTTTTTGGTCAAAGCTGTTGCAGGCAGAAAGAAGGATTTTATGGGTCCCAACTGTCTTTTTTTAAGTATTCATACCAGAGTCAACGGTTTGTGATTGCTCCATCTTGATCAAATAGTGACTCAGAGTGACCAAAGTGATCACAAAGTAGCAAAGTGGAAAGAACATGGGCCTGGAAATCAGAAGATTTGGGTTCTAATCCTGGTTCTGCCTCTTGTCTGCTGTGTGACCATGGTAATACTCTTAGCTTCACATCTGTAAAATAGGGATTGAATAGGCATTTTCCTTTCTACTTAAACTGCGAGCCCCATGTGAGACAGGGACTGTGTGTAATCTGATTATTCTGTATCTATCTTAGTGCTTAGTTCAGGGCTTAACACATGGGCAGGGAATGTTTTTTTACCAACTCTGTTATATTGTTATACTCTCCCAAACACTTAATACAGTGTTCTGCACACAATACACACTTAATAAATATGATTGATTGATTGATTGCTAGTAAGAGCTTAACAAATACCACAATTATTTTTATGGAAGAGAAAGTAGAAACAAATTCCTTAGGCCATTCTTTGGTTGTACTATGTTTTATTCTAGAATGTCAGCTGTTTAAAAACGATTAAAAAGCAATCGTCACTATTCTTTCTTTATATACAGAAAAGCACCATCTTTTTTCTTGCATACTCATATTAAAGAAACTGAAGTAGGAACATGTTTGCAAAAATATAAAACTGAAATTCTTGAGTACAATAGAAAGGGATTGCTAAATTAAGGACATGTGCAACTGAGAGCTGTCAAGATGAGTAGCGTGGCTCAGTGGAAAGAGTACGGGCTTGGGAGTCAAACATCATGGGGTCAAATCCTGGCTCCACCAACTGTCAGCTGTGTGACTTCGGGCAAGTCATTTAACTTCTCTATGCCTCAGTTACCTCATCTGTAAAATGGGGATGAAGACTGTGAGCCCCACATGGGAAAACGTGATCACCTTGTATCCTCCCCAGTGCTTAGAACAGTGCTTTGCACATAGTAAGCAGTTAAATTCTTCTAGACTGTGAGCCCGTTGTTGGGCAGGGACCGTTTCTATATGTTGCTGACTTGTACTTCCCAAGTGCTTAGTAGAATGCTGTGCACACAGTAAGCGCTCAATAAATACGATTGAATGAATGAATGATTAGAAGTAATTGTTCGAAAAATTTGGAAAGTCCCCAAGAACCTATTAAGTAGAAAGATACACCTAGGGATTATTTAATTGATCACTCATATTTCAAAATCTGATAAGCACATTTTCAATTTTCAGTTTATACTTGTTATTTTCTCTTTGAGGGTCATACCTAATGACATACTTTAGAATGTACTCACTGAACAAAATCTGCCAAGGAGAGTTTGAATGATCAGCAGTTATTTTCCTTGTAGGACATCATAGGCCATGGTACACACAGATCTGAAAATCTTCTATGTGATAAAAATAAAATTTTGATTGTTCTAATATTGATTATTTGTAAACCACCACCTCTAATATTGTTTGAAGACCAAGACAGACCCCATCAGTAGGTTTACATTAATAATTACCAACATGGTAAGTGGTTGAACAATTAGCCAAAATCTTTGGGTAACTCTAAATAAAGGTGGGTAGTCATGTCATTATAGGAGAGGTCATAGTCCATTGATTCCCCAGGTCAACTAGAATAAAGCAGGCAACGGATATTTTTATGCCTAATGCTATTCTTTTACATCCATTCTCTGTGGAGATGCTTGAAGATAAAGCTTGAAGATACTCTAGTTATCTGGAACCCCAATTCTGACCTTGGGTAAATGCTTTCTCTAACACTACTTGTACTTTATGAAAAGTCTTTGAATCAGTCATATGGGAGCACCTATATACTGATGACTTTGCTCTAAACCTGAAGTTATGTATTAGGTTGTACAGAGATTCTTCTATAACTTCTTGAGCACCCCTATGGGATGATAAAATGGTGCTATAATTGGTAATCTTAATTAACAAATTAGAAGGAATATATTTTATAAATGTCACCATGACCGATATTTCCTACACAAATTTTCTATTACTGGTATATCTACCACTATCAATTGATGGTATTTACTGAGATCTAACTGTGTGCAGAATACTGTAATAAGCATTTTAGAAAGTAAAATACAACACTTGTTAGATATTATACCTGCCCACAAAGACTTAGTCTGCAGAGAGAGATAGCATTAAAATCAAATAAGGATAGGGGAAATAGTAGAGCATAGGAATATTTACGTATGTATTGTGTGGTTCAAGTGAATATCAAAGTGTGTAGGGATAGTCAGCCAAGTGCACTGTTAAGGGGAAAATCACTCTTGTAGGACACGTGATTTTAGGAGAGGTTTGAAGGTGGGGAGAGTGATCGACAATTGGATGTGAAGGAGTTCTAGACCAAAGGGGACACAGGGGTAAGATGTTGGTGGTAGGGCAGATAATACAGAGGTTCAGAGAGCAGGTTGGTTTTGGAAGAGAGGAGTGGGCAGTTTGCATTGTAGTATTAGGTCAATGAAGTTGGGCAGAAGAGAGACAACTGATTAAATGCCTTAAAACCAATGTAAAGCATTTCTGTGTAATGTGGAGATAGATTTGGTAAACATTGGAGGCTTTTGAGGAATGGGGAGATACACACTGAACAGGTTTTCAGAAAAAAAAAAAATATCTGGGCCTAAGAATGAGATACAAGAGATAGGATGCAGGGAGGTCAGTAAGGAAGCTGATGCAGTCAGTAGTCAAGGCCAGAAATGAGTTTTCAGATTAGTGTAATAGCAGTTGGGATGGAGAGGAAAAGAAGGATTCTAGAGAGGTTTTGAAGGTAGAACTGACCAGAGATGGTGCTATCTACAGTGATATGAAAGGAAAAATGCTTTACACTCTTGTCATCACTGAATTACTAAATACTGTAATCACAAAGTGGTAAAATAAGTAAAAACAAAAGTAATTTGGTATTATGCCTACTGAATGATTATGGTACTTTTTTGGTGTTTACTATGTGTTAAGCATAGTATGTGCTGAGGCAGATACAAAATGATGAGGTTACAGTGCCTGGCACAGTAAACACTTAACAAATATTATTAATAAAGACTCTGTCCCACATAGGGCTCACAATATACATAGAAAGGAGTAGGATTCAATCTACATTTCACACATGAGGAAATGGAAGCTTAGAAAAGTTAAGTGATTTGCCAAAGGCCACACATCAGGCAAGTTGTAGAGCTGAGATTAGCTGAATGCTCTGACTGTCCTCTTTCCAGTTGACAATACTACAGCAAAGACAATCTATTAGGAACATGACCTTGAATTTTCTCCCTTGCCAGTGAGATGTGTTGAGCTGCATATCCTGATGCCACTTGGAGTGAGCCTTCACTCACCCACATCACAACCTCCACATCGATCTAAAAACCAGGACCTTGTTGCTCACTCCATCAGGGGAGCACAGCCTGCTTGTTCCCTTAAGCCTTGTGTAATTTTTCATCCCTGGCACTGTCATGAAGCATATCTTCACAATTTTAGAAACTTTTGAAGTTTCTCTCACAAAGGAGCTGCACTTCAAAATGCATTGGTTACAGCAGATATTATCATCCATCTTTAATCAGAGCCTTCTAATAGTTGAAACCTGAACTACCCAGAACCCTGGGGAGGAAAGGGTGTGGCTGGGGTTACAAGGTTTGACAGGAAACAAATTGAATTCATCCTGGGTTAGAGTTGTGATAAAGAGGGAAATAAGTATTATTTATTGAACATTTGCTCTTGGGAACATAAAAGAGAGTAAATTAATATAATCCCTGTCCTCAAGTTGCTTACAATTCAGCAGTGGATACAGGCATTAAAGAAAAACAGGTTGGTGATGCCACCAAGATTAAATGCTGTGAAGTAAGAGAAGATAGGATAAGTAAACTTGTTTTGGACAGGGAATGTGTCTGTTAATTGTAATATTGTACTCTCCCAAGCACTTGGTACAGTGCTTTGCACACAATCAGCACTCAGTAAATACAGTTGAATGAATAAATACTTCAGTGATTGGGATTCTGCACTCAAGTGCACAGGTGATGATGCCATAAGGAAAATAAGAGTGTGGAAATGACAGATTGGTTAAGGAAGGCTTTCAGGAAGAGACATGATTTTAATGGGACTTTGAAGATGGGTGTGAGTGCTTGACAGCTGTGAAGGACTAGGATGTTAGAGGAAGAAGATAGGATATATGAGCAAGAGATCAATGGATAGAGAGATGAGAAAAAAAGCGATAGGTTGCCATTAATGGAGAGCATAACATGGGTTGAGCTGTGATGGTAGAGGAGTGAGGCTATGTAGTATGGAGAGAGCAGATTGAGTGACTTAGAGACAGTGATATGGAGCCTGTGCTTAATGCTCAGAATCACAGGTAACTATTGGTGTTTTTTGAGGAACAGAATTATGCACACAGAAAAATGTTTTAGAAAAGGGATCCAGACAGTATAGTGAAGCATAGACTGGAGCAAGAGAGACTGAAAGCAAGGAGGGCAGCAAGCAGGGTGATACAGTAGATAAGGTGCTTAGGTGAGTGTGATGGCAGAAGACTCTGGAGATGTGAAGAAATATTTGATGGGGTTTAGTGACAATGAATTCATCAGTTGAAAGAGAGAGAGGGTTTAAAAAGCCAAGATTCAGGTCCTGTGAGACAATGATGATGGTGGTTTATTAATTGTGTGAGAAGGTTAGGGAGAGAAGAGGGTTTAAAAGGAAAAGAAGAGTGCAGTTTTGGACACTTTGAACTACAGGTTTCAGTGGGACATGCAATAGAGATGTCTTGGAGGCAAGAGGAATTGTGACACTATGAAGAGCGAGAGAGGTCAGGAACAATGAGGAAGGTTTGGGGAGTAATTCACATCAAGATAAGCCATGGGAGCAAATGGGTTAGCCAAGGAAGTGGGCTACTCAGATTGAGTCTTGAGGGACCTCCACAGTTAAGGGTTGGGATACAGAAATAGAGCAAACATGAAAGAATAAACCAGAGAAATAGGATGGGAACCAGAACGGGCTTGTCTATAGTTGTCAAAGCATCCTGAAAGAGCAAAAGGATGAGAATGGAATAGTCTATTAGATTAGTTGAGGAGTACATAATTGGTGACTTTGGAAAAAGCAATTTCAGTGGAACTAAAAGGGTAGGGGCCAGGCGATGTACACTAAAGGACAAAAATTAGAAAAAATGACAGATACACAGTTGGATTACCACCAGTTGCTTCCATAGTTGCTCTTTGGACAACAAAGTTGAGGTTTCCAATGGAGGTGAAGCTTTGAAGTTTAATGGTGTCTTTTGAATCAAACTGATTTAATTATTCTATCAATTCAGATGGTCAACGATTGTTTTTTAGTCACTGTAGCCCCCTACATCTTTTCCCCCATATACTGTATTTTACTGTCCCATTAATATCAGTATAGGTGAAAATGGCAAAGGAGGCTGTGCTTCCCCTTGATATTTTTGTATGTGAATCCAGATAAAACCCAAGATATGCTTTAAAAAAACATTGTCAAAATGGTTGAAAAATGCCCTACTTCATAGGAAATTCATCTTTTTCTCAGTGTCTGAAGAACATTTCTAGCCCTTTTGTTTCACAATTGATGCATACTAA
The DNA here is from genome assembly GCF_015852505.1 of Tachyglossus aculeatus. Classification (NCBI taxonomy): domain Eukaryota; kingdom Metazoa; phylum Chordata; class Mammalia; order Monotremata; family Tachyglossidae; genus Tachyglossus; species Tachyglossus aculeatus. The sequence goes on from NC_052067.1 coordinate 120,118,710, forward strand.
TTTGGTTCATAGTCAATCAAATCTTTGAAATAATTTAATAGTAATCAATTTTACAGAGTGAATAGTCTCCATTCCTGACACAGCATGTCACTAAATCAGTGTTCGGGAATGAAAAAAATAATCCTAATTACGTACATATACAAATTTCAAAGAAATTCATAGGAATATTACTATCTAAATAAGATTAGGATTCTATATTATTCAGCACTTAATTTTATAGTAAATAAACATTTTAAATCATGAATCTAATAAGAATTTTGTTTAAGGAATTTTTGCTGCCCACAGCTCATAGGCTCCATTAGCTTGAGCACATTATTACTCAACTATATGGAATTGCAGCTGGTAGTGTCATGAAGCAAATCTTTGGCTGGCAGCTGGTGTGCCAAAAAGTGTGTAAAGCAGGTTCCAGGTGAGACTCCAGCTCTGTGACATTGTTCTGTATCCCATATGTCAGTGATTAAAAGTCTTGGCCACCAGCTAGACTTTGTTTTCTTCATGAAGTCCCTGACATTAACATTTCACTGTGGTATTTGTTAATTGTTTTCTAGGCAGCAAGCACTGTACTAATTGCAGGGGAAGACCCACAACAATAAGGTCTGAGACAGTCCCTGTCACCACACAGAGCTCCCAGTATTAAGTAGAGAGTAGGGATGTCTTTATAGTAGTTGGGAGACAGTCTTAAGTTTTTGTTGTCTTCAGTTTTCATGAGCTTGATCCTAGAGTAACTTCCAGAAAAACTCACTCATTTTCCATTTGCTTTTAACAAATATCCAGCTGGTATCATCCTATCATCCTGTCCTTGAAGAATGTCTTCCTTCCTTAAAGCACCATCACAATCAACACAATCATAGGATAGATGATTCCTTTATAGGATCAAAGTTATGTCCTATAAAGAAATGAAGTACAAGTTTTCTGCCTTGGGCCAGTACACAGAATTTGAACCAGAATGTCTTACTGGAACTCCATTCCAAGGCAATCAAGGTAGTAGAATTGAGCTGAGGTATAAATAGCTCTAAAGCCCACAGAGTTAACATTCCTCAAAAACCTCTAATGTCTGCGCATCCATCTCTGCATAAAATGGAAACTACCATTGGCCTAAAACTTCACCCCTCCTATCTTATCTCCTCCTGTCTCTCCCCACTTCAATCCATACTTCATGCTGTTTCCCAGATCATCTTTGTGCAGAAACTCTCTGGGCATGTTACACCCCTCCTCAAAAATCTCCAGTAGCTACCAATCAACCTACACATCAGGCAAAAACTCCTCACTCTCAGCTTCAAGGCTGTCCATCACCTCGCCCCCTCCTACCTCACCTCCCTTCTTTTCTTCTACATCCCAGCCCACACCGTCCGCTCCTCTGCTGCTAACCTCCTCACTGTGCCTCATTCTCGCCTGTCCCGCCGCCGACTCCCGGCCCACATCCTCCCCCTGGCCTGGAATGCCCTCCCTCCGCACATCTGCCAAGCTAGCTCTCTTCCTCCCTTCAAAGCCCTACTGAGAGCTCACCTCCTCCTCGAGGCCTTCCCAGACTGAGCCCCCTCCTTCTTCTCCCCGTCCGCCCCTCCCCACCCTACCTCCTTCCTCTCCCCACAGCACCTGTATATATACCTGTACAGATTTATTAATCTATTAGTTTTACTTGTACATACTTACTATTCATTTTATTTTGTTAATATGTGTTGATTTGTTGTCTGTCTCCCCTTCCAGACTGTGAGCCCGCTATTGGGTAGGGACCATCTCTATATGTTACCAACTTGTACTTCCCAAGTGCTTAGTACAGTGCTCTGCACACAGTAAGTGCTCAATAAATATGACAATGAATGAATGATCTCCTATTATTCATTCAATTCAATCGCATTTATTGAGCTCTTACTGTGTGCAGAGCACTGTACTGTATTAAGCGCTTTATAAAACCCTACCCTCATACTTTGCTCCTCTGTACCATCCTTATGACTGTACAATAGTCTCATCTTGTTCTCTCTCCCTCCCTCCAGGTTTGCATCTCCTCTGGCCTTCAGGACATCTCCACCTGGATGTTCTCCCGCCATGTAAAACTCAACATGTCTAAGACTGAGCTACTTAACTTCCCTCCTAAACCCTGTCCTCTCCCTGACTTTCCTGTCACCGTGGACAGCACTACCATCCTTCCCGTCTCACCAAAGCCCACAACTTTGGTGTTATCTTTGACTCCATTCTCTCATTCATCCCACATATCCAGTCAGTCACGAAAACCTGCCATTCTCACCTTCATAACATTGCCAAGATCTTCCCTTTCCTCTCCATCCAAATTGCCACCACATTAGTACAATCACTCTCATATTCGACTGGATTACTGCATTAGCATCCTTTTGGTTCTTCCATCCTCCTGTCTTTCCCCCACTTCACTCTGCTGCTTGGATTATCTTTCTACAGAAACGTTCTGGACTTGTCACCTCTCTTCTCAAAAATCTCCACTGTTTGCCTATCAACTGCCATATCAAGCAATAACTCCTCACTATTGGCTTCAAAACTCTCCATCACCTTGCCCCCACCTACCTCACCTCCCTTCTCTCCTTCTACACCCCAGCCCGTACACTCCGCTCCTCTGCTGCTAACCTTCTCACTGTGCCTCATTCTTGCCTGTCCCTCTGTCAACCCCTGACCCACGTCCTACCTCTGGCCTGAAATGCCCTTCCTCCTTAAATCCTTCAAATTAGTAGACCTCCCACCTTGAAAGCCCTACTGAAAGCTCACCTCCTCCAGGAGGCCTTCCCAGACTAAGCCCTTTTCCTCTGTTCCCTCTCCCCTCCCCATCACCCCCACTTGCTCCCTCTGCTCTACCCCCTCCCTTTCCCACAGCACTTGAGTGCATATCTGTACATATTTATAATTCTATTTATTTTATTAATGTGTATATATCTATATTCATATTATATTCAATATATTCATATCGATGACTGTTTACTTGTTTTGATGTCTGTCTTCCCCCTTCTAAACTGTGAGCCCATTGTGAGCAGGGATTGTCTCTATTTGTTGCTGAATTGTACTTTCCAATTTCTTAGAACAATGTTCTGCACACAGTAAGCACTCAATACAATTGAATGAATGAATGAATGAATCTTTATCATGGCAAAATCCTTGCCCATGTATCCTCCTCCTAGCTTCTAGCATCCTGCACATATCTGATCATATCTTACAGGACACCACCCTCCCCATTTTTAAAGCTCTATTAGAATCACACCTCCTCCAAGAGGATTCCCTTGACTAAATTTCACTCCCCTGTTTTAGCACTCCCACTTCCATCTGTTCCCTTTAAGAACTTCTATACTCACCCATCCTTGGCACCACTGCACTGTGTACATATCCATCAGTAATTCATTTAATATCTGTAGCCCCCTCCAGTCTGTAAGCTCCTTGTCAGTGGGGACCTTCTATACCTACTCCTTTGTATTGCACTCTCTCATGTACTTAATATTCATTCATTCATTTAATAATATTTATTGAGCACTTACTGTGTGCAGAGCACTATACTAAGTGTGTGGGAAGTACAAGTCGAGTACAACTTAGTAGAGTCTCTGCATAAATAAGTGCTCAAAAATAACACTGATTGATCATTTTATAGTCACCAAGAGTTTTTCTTTATATTACTTAAGATTTTCCTTGGAGCCATCCAATTGATTCTTCCCATGAAAACTGACATGAAACAATGTTATTATGAATTCAGTGACATCCTACATTTCTAAGCCCCAATAAAGAATTTAGAATAGAAATGTTTGTTTCACCAGTCGTCCGTTCATGACTATCTTTATCACTGCATTATGTATGGACTTTGATGGGAAAAGAGCATTCATTAAAACAAAACAAAAAATATACATCCATAGTTACTAGTGGCCTGAAAAGCCAAATGAAATATAATAGGTTTATCATTGCTATGTTTACCATTACAGCTTCACCACTTAAAACTATACTAAACAATCTGTGCCTTTTCTTTGAATAGAACAGGCTTGGTGCTGATTGTATATATGAGATCCAAATGCATATAACCACAATCATTTACTTCACTTATCCAACTTAGAATGATGTGAAGAGAATATGACAAGGACCAACTTGTCTCTAATTATGGGCACCATGCTACAGGTTTCTCAAATTTAGGCAAACTAAAGTGTAAAATAAAGAGATAACAGCCTGGAAAATTTATATAAATACAAAAATTAAGGCTAATCATACACCTACTGACTAGAAGAAATGGTTTACCTCGTGTACAAAATATATGAGGCTGATTTATTGCCCAACCATGGTTGTTTATTAAGTGGTGATTTTCTTCCGATGTCAAAAGACCAAAACTTTCCCTCTTTATGACAACTCAACTTTCCCTTGTAAATACGTATTCTAGGTCATCAGCTTTTTAAAATTTACCTTGAATATTGCTGATTAGAAAATAGTTCTGAAAGACATTCAGTGATTTTGGCTTTAACACCAAACAGCAGGTGGTCTATTTTAACTGAGAAAATTATAATGTCGCAGTATCTAATTAAATGCTAAATCTACATTAAGGAGAAAAAAAATTGTTATTCTTAATTTTACTGTGGTGAAACTATTTGGGGAAAACTAGGAGAGCTGTCTTTGCTAAATATGCTTCAAAGAGAAGCACTGACTTTTTTCAGTTGGATTAACAAAGGCATGCCAGATTGTTTTTGTTATCCATTATAATACAGAAATATCTTGTTATCTAGCAAGGCACCAGTATTTACACAAAATGCTTTCTTCACAGGAATAGGAACATGACGTTTCCAGACAAGCCTTTCATATTGTGACAACCTAAATTACTCCTCTAAAAATCTTGAGAGGAAAAAACATCCCCACATTTCATTGCATCACTATTAGATATATTTTAGAACAAGCTTCATCTGCTAAAGTGAGTTAAGAGAAGAAAATAAACATTAAGGGATTTGAACAAAGAGCTTAATATAAACAAATACCACCATTCAGGGAGAGTAACCTGTCATTTTATGGTTGTTCGCCAGACTGGTGTGTCTCCAGCTGTTGTCACTTGGCATTCCACCACTATATCATATTCTTTCATACTGTGTTTAATTGAATTAAGAAACTTGGGTGATCATTGGGAATAGCCTAATTCCCATCAAATTAACACATTTTACACTTTGTTAAGGAAGCCCTATGCCCAAGGACACACTACCGTAATTCTACCAAAGGGAACAGCTTGACCAAATGGCCACTCACAGAAGAAATCTGCAAGAACTACAGTAATTTACTTCAATCACTGAGTAGGTGATTTTTTGATGCTCTAAGAGCTGCCCAGAATATGAAAAATAATGGTATTTGCTCCAACCTTTGAAGTAATACTCAAGCTAAAGCACTTCCAACCATGAAAAGTGGTACAGTTACTATCTGTGATGGCTTCCTGAATATATTCAATTCCATCATGCTGAAGAAAGTAATGAGGAATCTTGTGGTAGAATGATTAAAATTCACTGAGAGACTTCCAACCTAACATTCAATGCATTATTTAATGTCTTTGTAAACAATCTAAGGATTGCTCTTTTCTGATGACTATGCTCTTGAAGCATTTGTGACTGTGCACGAGAGCACACACACACACACACAGAATCATGAACCACTTTCCAGAATAGCCTAAAATGGAGCAAAAATTATATTGAAGAAAACTGAGTTACTATGTTCCAGCCTACAGAGAGGATAACATGCATCAATAATATAATGGGGTGTATGCCTAAAATTTTAAAGTAGCATGAAACTCTGATTTATCCAAAGAAAAAGTGAACTATGGAAGTTAATCAGGTGGGCTGGATTCCGGCACCACTTAATAGGTCTTGTCAAGATTGGCCTCTCTTTGCCTCCAATCCCATTCCTCTCTCGTCTGTAAGCTCCTCAAAGAAAGAGACCATGTCTACCAACTTTATTGTATTGGTACTCTCCAAAGCACTTACTACAGTGATCTCTGCAAACAGTTCCCACTCCATGAATACCACTGATTGACTGTATTCTACAAGTTAGTTTAGGTAGGATGGGAAACAGAAACTGGGAAACAGATCTTTTCCTTCTATTTTATGATTCCTTAGAAACTGGAAAGCACTGTGGCCTAGTGGAAAGAGACCAGGGCTGGGAAGTAGAAAACCTGGGTCTGCTGCTTGTCTGCTGTGTGACCCTGTGGAATCAACTTCTTTCTGCCACAATTTCCTTATATGTAAAATGTGAATAAAATGTGTTTTTATCCTTTCTACTTAGCCTGTTAGCCCCATGTAGATAGGAACTGAGTTCCTATCTGATGATCATGTACATACCCAACACTTGGTATGAGTATAATCAGGCTTGGCATGATTATAATGATTACTTACTGCTTATCTTCAAGCTATACCTGTGTGTTTTAGTACTCAATCAATCAATCAATCATATTTATTGAGTGCTTACTGTGTGCAGAGCACTGTAATAAGTCATAGCAACACATTCCAAGAGCTAGAATACAGATTTATCAGGGAAAAGGTGACAAAAGTAGAATGTCTCCCCTAAACTTGAGGACTGATCACAGTGTTGGTAAAAGAAAAAAGAGTTTCCTTGAAATTCAAGGTTTAGTCTGAGTCAAGAACAAGTATTTCTACTAGAACCTTCTATTGTGTGACTACAGTAAATATATTAAATATTGTCTCTTTCCTTGATAAATAAGTACAGAATAAATATATTGGGAATTATGATCTTTCCAATATACAAAATATTGAGACCTGCCAGTCTCACCTTCACAACATTGCCAAGTTCCGCCCTTTCCTCTCCATCCAAACCGCTACCTTGTTGGTTCAATGGTTCAATCTCTCATCCTATCCTGACTGGATTACTGCACTGGCATCCTTTCTCATCTCCCATTCTCCTGTCTCTCCCTGCTTCAGTCTATTCTTCACTCTGCTGCCCAGATTATCTTTCTATGAAACGCTTTGGCCATGTTACTCCCCTCCTAAAAAATCTCCAGTGGTTGTCTTGCCCCCCGTCCCGCCTCACCTCCTTTCTCTCCTTCTACAGCCCAGCCCGCACCCTCCGCTCCTCTGCTGCTAATCTCCTCACCGTGCCTCGTTCTTGCCTGTCCTGCCGTCGACCCCTGGCACACGTTATCCCCCTGGCCTGGAATGCCCTCCCTCTGCCCATCTGCTAAGCTAGCTCTCTTCCTCCCTTCAAGGCCCTACTGAGAGCTCACCTCCTCCAGGAAGCCTTCCCAGACTGAGCCCCCCTTTTCCCTCTGCTTCTTCTCCCCGCCCCATTGTGCCCTCTCCCTCTCTCTGCCCTACCCACTTCCCCTTCTATTTTGTTAACGATGTGTGTATAGCTATAATTCTATTTATCTATTCTTGACGGTTTTGAAACCTGTCTACTTGGGTTTTTTTGTTGTCTATCTCCCCATTCTAGACTGTGAGCCAGTTGTTGGATAGGGACCATCTCTCCATATTGCCTATCTGTACTTCCCAAGTGCTTAGTAAAATGCTCTGCACACAGTAAGTGCTCAATAAATACGATTGAATGAATTAATGAATTATGATTTATTATAATGAAAATTATTTTTTCTCTGAAAGTTCCACATTTGAAATCTATATATTTAAAATCACCCTGTGCCTATCATTAATTGGTTAAATGACCAAATTTTTATATTTCTTATAAAAGTAAGAATACATCTGCTAGAAATGTCAATAAAAAGGCCCATAGTGATAAAATTAGGTTTTTCTGTGCATTATATTGTAATCAGTACCTTCTCTTCAATTAGGAAAACATGTTCATTCTAGATTGATGATCATAAAAGATTATTTGGGAATAAAGACAATATTTTGTTTAGAGCAAATATCTTAAGAATCCCACCTGGCTATTCTATAATGATATCTTTGAAGAACATTGTTGAGTCTGAAATTATTTTATCCGAATTGCTGCTTAGGGAATTTGTTTGTAGATTATCCGTATTTAAAACATAGATCATTTTGAGCATTTTTAAAGGAAAGTAATATGCTGTAATTGTATTTCTCACCTGTTACTCAAAGACCAACATATAACAGACTCTCCTTACTTCTTAAAACAATACAGAATGCTTCTGTGGTTGGATAAAATCTTACGGTGATTAAGATCACTTTATTAAAAGGAAAGTTTAAAACAGCCACTTCAATTCTAAATGACCTAGTTTGTACGTTCTTTCAGCCTAGTTATACTGCCGAAATATAATTTTCTATAGATGACCATTGTATGCAGTTATTTCTTCTTTAGGTAGCTGATATTTCAGGATGCCCAAAGCTCTCTGTACAGAAGAAACCATTCTCTAACAGAGTGGGACACATTATGGTTTTTGTTATGAAGTAATTAACATGATACCAGCTTCTATTACTTAGCTGACTGATGTTCAAACTGGCACTTACACGTAACACTGTGATAATCATTGTTTGAAATTTTCCACTATAATTAACTGACAAACTTAAAAACAAAGTAAACTAGTAATTAAAGGAAGATACTAGAAATGAATTGCTAATATGATTCCATCCAACCTAATCAAAGTCTCAAAATTTATCTGTGTGTTTTAACAGATTTCTAGCAAAACAAAAATGAACTTCAATTGAGAGAAGCCATTGAATTAATTATTTTAGTTAGGTTAAAATGAAATATTTCAAAATAGGAACATACAGCTGAATTCAGTTCAAGAATTTTTCTGTAATGTTAGTATTATCTATATTCCATTTGCATAATTCACCAGTCATACTGATCATAGATCACATTAGGTGGATATTTCCTTAACTTGCAGGCTTTTCGTCATGTAAATCTAAACGCAAAGTAGAAAATGCAAGATATTTCAAGAAAATGCTAACCAAGATATTTCCGTTAATTTTTAATTTCTTTGAGCTTTGCTGTCACCCTGAAATAAGATCAGTAGAGTTTCTTTGCAGGCCTAGTCTTAGAGTTCAAGGAGCTCCAAATGATTGCAATTAGTGTTATCTCTCTCCTATCTGACAAATGATAACATTGACTATTGCATGGGGTTAGAAATACTGCACATCTTGAAACTTTATACCTCTTTTAAGCAACTACAACAGCAATAACGTTGTATTTTTAAGAGCTTAATATGTAACGAGCACCATACTAAGTGTTGGGGTAGATACAAGATAGTCAAGTCAGACACAGTACATACTCCTCATGGACCTCAACACATAAGTTTCATGAGGAACGGGTATTTAATCCTCAGTTTACAGATGTGGAAAAACGGAGGCAAAGAGAATTTAAGTGACTTGCCCAAGCCTCCACACCAGGCAACTGGAGAAACTGGGATTATAAACCAGGTCATTTAATCCCCAAACCCACCCTCTCTCCACTAAACCACACTGCACTCTTCCTGAAAAGTAACTAACTTTTCTTGCACAAAAATAAGAATACTACCCACTGTCTTCAAGGCCTTCCATTATCTTCTTTCTCTCTTATCTTCTCATTATCTTTTGCTACAATACACTTGATACTATTCCCTCACAGAGAGGCAATCTTTTAAGTACTGCTCTTTCAAAACTCTCCCTTCAGTAACCAAATGTTCTGCCTCTCTAATGCATGAAACTCATTACTTTCTCTGCTTTGCACAACCACATTTTTCCCACTTTAATTCTGCCCCTCACAAATAATTCCCTGCAAGAAGCATTTTCTACTACCTCGCTTTCCTAATTATGACCCGTCATTAGCTAACTTATAAATAAATATCTGTTAGATAGATAACTGCTTACTTTTTATTTCATCTACTTTATTTCACTTATTTTAGGGTGACAGTATGCAAAGTTATTTCCAGGTAGTAACGAGATAAGTATGTGGCATGCTGGAGCTGTGGTATATGCATCTGTTACTCTCAAGATGGCTTACCACTTGGGGCATTAATATAGTATCCATATCAAAGTCCCTTACCATTCACAAAGTCACTGCCATTCTGTCCCCTCTTCTGCACTTGCCCAGTTGCCATTGTTATTTAATGCTCTCACCTCTGCTTTGCCATGTTCAAAAGAAAGCACTCTCTTAAAAAGGTTATTTTTTTAAGTATCATGGAGTTTCCCTCCCTCTAGTCTTCCAATTGTCAACCTCCTTGGATTCTGGGCATTATGGATAGAGCATGGTCCTGGGAGTCAGAAGGTTAAGGCTTCTAATCCCAGCTCCACCACTTTACTGCTGTGTGACCTTGGGCAAGTCACTTCACTTCTCTGTGCTTTGGTTCCCTCGTTTGTAAAATGGGGATTAAGCCTGTGAGCTCCATGTGGGACAGGGACTGTATCCAACCCGATTTGCTTGTAGCCACCCCAGTGCTTAGTACAGTAACAAATGCTTAACAAATACAACAAGCATCATTATCAGCACTTAGTACAGTGCCCAGCACTTGGTACAGTGCCTGGCACACAGTAAGTGTTCAACAAATACCATCATCATCATTTCCCCTTGATTTTAGGTAGATGACTGAAATTATCTTTGGGATTCAGGGGTTGGCTTTTGCTACCTTTGTAAAATGGCCGGGGTGTCCAGGATCCGTGATTTGCATCAGGTGAGAGGCAGGCAAGAAGAAGGAGCAGATAAGCCATACTGAGCCAGGCGAGGTTGGGAGGATAGCCAGATGTCTGGGAGGGTGCTGTACCAGGGATGGGCCAGGGAAATTGAGGTCTGGGAGAGAATGAGGCTGCCCACAGGGCAGGGTGCTAGCTTTCCACACTTATGTAAGGTGGTCGCATGGTCCAAGATCTGCTGTCTTCACCCAGGTTTATCAGAGCTGAATTTCGACCCAGGTTTGGGGATTCTGGGCAGGAAACAGATAGAAGAAGTGGAGAGCAGATGGCTTCGGGCTGAAGACGGGGCAAGCAGAGTCTAGTGGTGAGGGAGGAGGGCAAGAGTGGATGCAGAGTAAGGACTGAGCAAACTCAGCTTTTGAATCTGCAGGCTGAGGTGGGTTCATGGGGGCCTTATAACCTAAGAGAGCACTAAGGTTAAGTTTGGGGAAGTGTCTGTGTCTAAGCACTGCTAATCATCTCTTGGCAAAACAGGTCTCTTTGAAATATCACACATAGGGTCCACATTATGCATGGCATGATGTGCACATCATGTGTCACTTTAGGATTAGCACTTTGATCATCCCCTTCAAAGCCAAAACTGGTTGATACTAACAACTGTGTCCATTTATTCTTTAAGTAGACTGTGGCTGACAGGTCTGAATCTGCCCTTTCCTCTCCATCCAAACCGCTACCTTGCTGGTTCAATCTCTCATCCTATCCCAATTGGATTACTGCATCAGCCTCCTCTCTGATCTCCCAACCTCCTGTCTATCCCCACTTCAGTCTATATACTTCACTCTGCCGCCCAGATCATCTTTATGCAGAAACGCTCTGGGCATGTTACTCCCCTCCTCAAAAATCTCCAGTGGCTGCCTGTCAACCTACAAATCAGGCAAAAACTCCTCACTCTCGGCTTCAAGGCTCTCCATCACCTCGCCCCCTCCTACCTCACCTCCCTTCTCTCCTTCTACAGCCCAGCCCGCACCCTCTGCTCCTCTGCCACTAACCTCCTCACTGTATCTCGTTCTCACCTGTCCTGCCGTCGACCCCCGGCCCACGTCCTTCCCATGGCCTGGAATGCCCTCCTTCCACACTAAGCAAGCTCTCTTCCTCCCTTCAAAGCCCTACTGAGAGCTCACCTTCTCCAGGAGGTCTTCCCATACTGATCCCCCTTTTTCCTCTCCTCCTCCCCCTCCTGCCCACCCTACCTACTTCCCCTCCCCACAGCACTTGTATATATTTGTACAGATTACTCTATTTATTTTACTGGTACATATTTACTATTCTATTTATTTTGTTAATGATGTGCATATAGATTTAATTCTATTTGTTCTGACAATTTTGACACTTTTCTACATGTTTTGTTTTGTTGTCTGTGTCCCCCTTCTAGACTGTGAGCCCATTGCTGGATAGGGACCGTCTCTGTATGTTGCCGACTTGTACTTCCCAAGTGCTTAGTACAGTGCACTGCACACAGAAAGCGCTCAATATGATTAATTGAATGAATGATTAGGGGTTGAGTCTTTTATAATTATCACATGTCTCCAATTTGGACCTGGAAAAATGTTTGGAACATATTTCGCAAGAATAATTTCCATTTTTTCATCCCAATAATACTTAACAGATTAGAAAATTAAGAATAATTAGTTACTCTACCTTATTTTTGTGGGATAACTAATGGAATGGGAAATAATAATGATGAAATTTGGGAAATCTGATATATTCAATAGCCATCATTTGTCAGTGTGAAAATTTCAATGCAATGTGCAGGACCACAGATATTTAAGCTCCTGAGAGAAACAATTTTTGCTCACGGAGCCAGATAAACTAATGTATTCTGCTCCAAGTTGCAGAAGTGGCTGTACAACATAATGGTATATCCCTTAATACTCCTTTGTGACATTCTATTTCCCTCCACATTATATTACCATTCTCTACTACAGCAGAACATGTACACAAAAGCTAAAAAAATCCTCAGAGAACAGGGCTCTTCAGAGCAATCTATTTACCTTAAAGTAGCTAAATCATAATGACAGATCAATGAATTGTATCACACTTCAGTGGCATTTCAATGCTGCTGCTCCTATTTAGTCAGGGCTAGAACTCATTCAAATACATCCTTTTTCTGACTCTTAACACCTGTAACATGAGTGATTGAGTCCAAACACCATTAACCCTCTGAGTGAGTTTCTAAAATCTTTGGATTTTAGTGGTCTTAATTGAGTGAAACTCTCTTTACAGTGTTTACAGTTAAATGATAAAATTTGTCATTTTTCCCTTAAGTTACACACCACTGCAAAATCTCATTGTTCATTTAGAAATGATTAATCAACCCAAGGATTCAGTGATGTCAATCCAAAACACGGACTTTTCTTTCTAAATGAAAAGAGCTATTGCTTCAAAGGTCATAGAAGACTCTAACCAGTTCTGCCTTGCTCATTCTCTCATACCAAATCAAGCACGAATAGCAGTTCCCCACTTCCATTATAGTGTCATGCACATGCTAAAGAGAGGTTGGTTCTGAAACTGCTGTGATATGGGATGTTGAGTCTTATACGTGATTTTAGAGGTGAATCAATGCTTTTTTTCAGGTAAGCTTTCTTCATGAATTCATTTAACTGTGGCGGAATGAAATTTGTCCCAAGAAGCAATCACTTTTCCTGAAACTTCTCTACTTAGAAACACAAAAAGACAACTAAAAAGACAGGCCCACAAAATCCAGAATTTCTTAGAAAAATAAATCTAACGGCCTGAGAACAAAATGAAACATTCTGGATTTAGATGGGCTGAATGACTTAGTATTTTTATTACTTGCTCTATATTATACTCATTTGAATACCATAAGTACATTTTAAAACTCAGAGTATTCAAGGGGGCTGCAGGAAGGGAGTGACTGACCTTGACCATCTGGATGCCTTGAGATCTCTCAGATATCAGGCTCAGAAGATGCTGTCAGCCCTGCTACACTGAAGTCCCGAATTCCAGGTCCAGCTCTAGGGTATGCCCTCGGAACTACCAAGTGAGGAAAATGCCTTCCTGCTAAAACATGAACTGAATTTTTTTTAATTTTTTCAGAATTCAGCATCAATATAGTGTGTGTCTTATACAGGTATGAGTGATAGTTGGGTGGGCCAGTGGATAGAGCAAGGGTCTTAGAGTCAGAAGAACCTGAGTCACAGTCCCAGGTCTGCCACTTGTCTGCTGTGTTTCCTTGGGCAAGTCATTTAACTTCTCTTTGCCTCAGTTGCATCATCTGTAAGATGGGGATTATGACTGGGAGCCCTATGTGGGACATGGACTGTGTCCAATCTGATTACCTTGTATGTACCCCAGTACTTAGAACAGTGCCTGGAACATATTAAGTGCTTAACAAATACCTTTAAAAAAATAGTTGGGTCTCAGTCTCAAATGAATATGGGGTTCATTTTGTCCTTATACATACTCATTGCAACTTTTTTAACCAGATAATGAAAAGTATCAAAAAAAGCACCTGTAAAGCATTACAGGCCAGAGGTAGGAAGTGGGCCAGGGGTCAGCAGCAAGAAAGATGAGATCAAGCCACAGTGAGAAGGTTAGCACCAGAGGAGGGAAGTATGTGGCCTGGGATGGAGAAGGAGGGAAGCGAGGGGAGGTAGGAGGGGGTAAGGAGATGGAGTGATATAAAGCCAATGGTGAGTTCTTTGATTCACATGGAGGTGGATAGGAAACCACTGGAGATTTTTGAGGAGGGGGATGACATGACATGAAGCAGTGTGGCTCAGTGGAAAGAGCACGGGCTTGGGAGCCAGAGGTCATCAGTTCTAATCCCAACTCTGCCATTTGTCAGCTGTGTGACTTTAGGCAAGTCACAACTTCTCTGTGCCTCAGTTACCTCATCTGTAAAATGGGGATTAGACTGTGAGCCCCACGTGGGACAACCTGATCACCTTGTATCCCCCCAGCGCTTAGAACAGCGCTTCACACATAGTAAGTGCTTAACAATGCCATCATCATCATCATGTCCTGAACATTTCTGTAGAAAGATGATCCAGGCATTGGAGTGAAGTATGGACTGGAGTGGGGAGAGGCAGGAGGTTGGAGGTCAGAAAGAAGCCTGATGCAGTAATCTAGGTGGAATAGGACCAGTGGTTGTACTAACATGGTAGCAGTTTGGATGGAAAGGAAAGGGTGGATTTAGTGATGTTGTGAAATCAACAGGATTGGATGACGGATTGAATATGTGGGTTAAATGAGAGAGAGAAGTCAAGGACAATGCCAAGGTTAGGGGCTTGTGAGACAGGAAGAATGGTGGTGCCATTTACAATGAACAGGAGAGGACAGGGTTTGGGTGGGAAGAAAAGGAACTCTGTTTTGGACGTGTTAAGCTTGAGGTGACAGGAGGACATCTAAGAAGAGATGCTTTGAAGGCAGGAGGAGATGTGAGTGATCAGGGGAGGAGATATAGTTTTGGATATCATCTGTAAAGACATGGTCGTTGAAGCCATGGGAATGAATTATTTTTCCAAGGGAATGAGTTTAGATGGAAAATAGATGGGGACCCAGAACTGAACCTTGAGGGATCCCCACAGCTAGGGGGTAAAAGGCAGAAGAGGAGCTCACAGAGGAGACTGAGAATGAATGGCCAGAAACATAAAAGGGGAGCCAGGAGAGGAGAGAGTCAATGTAGCCAAAGCTGGATAATGTTTCCAGGAGAAGAGGATGATCCACAGTGTCAAAGGCAGCTGAGAGGTCGAGGAGATTATGATGGAATAGAAGCCACTGGATTTGGCAAGAAGGAGATCAGTGATGCCCTTTGAGAGGGCAGTTTCAGTGAAGTGAAGGGGACTGAAGACAGATTGGAGGGGGTCCAGGAGAGAATTGGCAGAGAGGAATTTGAGACAGGAGGTGTAGATGACTGGATCAAGGAGCTTGGAGAGGAATGGTAGGAGGGAGATGGGGTGATAACTGGAGAGAGCTGTGGGGTCAAGTAAGGGTTGTTTTTAGGATGGGGAAGACATGATCATGTTTGAAGGCAGTGGGGAAGAAGCCATTAGAGAGTAACTGGTTGAAGATGGCTGATAGGGAAAAAGGAAGGGGGTGAGAGTTTTTATAAGGTGTGAAGAAATGGGGTCCGATGCACATGTGGAGGCTGTGGCACTAGAGAGGAGGCAGGAGATCTCCTCTGGAGATACTACTGGCAGCTGCCATCACCATCGTTGCTGCCACCATAACCTGTTTTCTGTGAGTGACCTATCTAGAAGGATTGTAGGATGACTACCCTAGAAACTATGAGAGAACACTGCCTCAGACCAGGAGCAGTCGAGGAGGCAGTAGTGGTCTGAAACAGAGCCATCCTCTATGGGAGAAGAGAAGCTATTAGTGCTTACCAACTGCTCTGCTAGTATGCCCTTTGCTTTTGCAAATAAAAGTGTATATTTGGGTCTGAAGTGTATATTTGGGAGTGCCACCTAACAATTTTGGGGTGGGTGAAGGCACAGGGTCCTGAAATTCATGCCTATTTCCTGCTTCAGTGAAAGATCCTTGGAGAGCCTATTTTGAAAACTTCTTGAGAATTTGCCACAAAATAAATTTTAGAAACATAAACAGAGCTCACCTCCTCCAGGAGGCCTTCCCAGACTGAGCCCCCTTTTTCCTCTCCTCCTCCTCATCCCCCCACCCTACTTCCTTTCCCTCCCCACAGCATCTGTATTCATGTTTGTACAGATTTATTACTCTATTTATTTTACTTGTGTATACTTACTATTCTGTTTATTTTGTTAATGATGTGCATCGAGCTTTATTTCTATTTATTCTGATGACTTGACACCTGTCCACATGTTTTGTTCTGTTGTCTGTCTCTCCCTTCTAGACTGTGAGCCCGTTGTTGGGTAGGGACCATCTCTGTATGTGTGCAGGGCTCCGCACACAGTAAGCGCTCAATAAATATGATTGAATGAAAGTAAGCATAGGGTGCTTCTGGAACTCGGTATATGACCTGGAAGTGCAAATTTTCACTAATATATACTTTTAGCACAAATCAAACCATGAAAGAAATACAGTTCATTCACTAATCATTGGTACTCACTGAGAACTTACTCTGTGGAAGTACTAGGTGCTCTGAAGGATATAATACAAGTCTGAATACAGGATGCCTGCTCTCGAGGTGATTTTTTTCAAATTCAAATACGCAAAAAAATTAAAATTAAAAAGGCATGAAAAGGAGAGATGTGAATACACTCCTGATGATTGAATAGATCATGGTGATCATCCAAGAAATCAGTACATTAGATGACATGAGAAATTATCACATTTTTCTGTTTGTGTTAATATGCTAAATCTTGTTGGTGGCTGCAATTGACTACAGGAACCAATCAGAGGAGTACTGCCCTTTGAGTATTACAGCAACAAAGTAGTTCCATTGTCAATACAAAAAGAAGAATGGAAACATATATCAAATCATGGTACATTTCATTTTTGAAAGAAGGAAAGAGGACCAGAAAAATCTGTAGAAAAAGACAATTAGGAAACTTCATGGAACAATAGGTAGCATGAAGGGAAACAATTACACTATCAAAAATCTGTATTTGCTCAGACAATCAATAATATAATTCCAATCATATTCTGATACCAAATTATTAAACCATGTAGCGTTTAACATCCCAATTCAATTTGAGTGGAATTGGAGCAGACTATTTTAGTGTTATTAACGTTTGAATAGTATTTATTTTATTGCCATTTATAGAATGCATTGTATTTTAATGACTATACGAAAATTCAGTATATTAGAAACGAACATAAGAAAGCCTACAGAATCAAATTGTCTATCTGGCCTAATGAGCTAGATAAGAAAAGGCACCAGTATGCTTGGAGAACTGGTATTAGGATTTCTCTTCTTAAACCCATTCCCATTTTAAGTATGTAAAGCTAATTACCCCTACAACTCTTTATTGGGATAAGCTTACAATTGAGAGGCAGACTCACCTAATGGGAGGAGCACAAGCCTGGGAATCAGAGGAGCTGGGTTCTAATCCCAGCCATCATATACCTGTTCTGTGACCTCGGGCCAGTCAAACCTTTTGTGTACCTTTAAATGGGATTAAGACCATGAGCCCCACATGTGACATGGACTGTGTCTAATCTTATTAGGCCCCTCTTTTCCTCTTCTCCCCCTCCCCTCCCTATCGTCCCTACTCACTCCCTTTGCTCTACCCCACACCACATCCCACAGCACTTGTGTATATATGTACATATTTATAATTTTAATTATATTTATGTTTATTAATTACATGTATATATCTATAATTCTATTTATTTATAATGATCGCTACTGATCCCTGTTTCCTTGTTTTGATGTCTGTCTTTCCACTTCTAGACTGTGAACCTGTTGTGGGCAGGGACTTGTTGCTGAATTTGTTGCTGTTTACTGCTGAATTGTACTTTCCAAGCACTTAATACAGTGTTCTGCATACAGTAAGTGCGCTGTAAATACGATTGAATGAATGAATGAATTAGCTTGCATCTACCCCAGTGCTTAGTACAGTGCATGGCACACAGTAAGTGCTTAACAAATACTATTTAAAAGAACAAGTATTTCATAAATTCATTTACATCATTCTTAAACTTTAAAACATTGATATTTACTTTCTCTGTTGCTTGCTCTCAGCATGTTACAGAACTTCCCTTTTTTTGAACATTCCATATTAGGACTTCATACAGTGAATGAGTCCTGGTTCTCATGGGATGTCTTTACTTGATCCATACAGCTTACTAATATTTTATAGATGTCAAAATGCTCACTCTTAACCTAACCTCCAGGTCTTTATTTGTTCAAATGACTGTGGAGCTTCCTGATGACTTATGGAATTAAAAAAATAAATAAATAAAAGGTAGGGAAATTTGGTAAAGAGAGGGACTTATGTTAGGGAAAGAAAATTGTTAATCTTAGGTAATTCTTATACTTAATAGGGTTTTAAAAATGCATTTAATTGCTGTTAATTCAGATCAGATTTTGAATCTTTGAGAAATAAATGAGAACTCACAAGAAAGTTGTGCAAAAATGGATAAAAGCAATAGCAAAATAAGGAGAAAACCTTTATACTGTATGTTAAAAGTAGATGGCTTAAGACAAAGATATTTTAGTGCTTCCAAGGCAGTCAATGGACATATCTAGTCAGTTGAACGAATACTCAAATTTCAGTTTTAAAATTTAAAATTACCTCCAATACCTCAAAGTTGAGCAATACCACTACTCTGACTCAACACCACCTTCTTCAAATTTTCCTGTTTGGAGAATGATAACTGAATTGCCTGGATATTGATTCACTTCCAAGTACCTTGTAGAGGAGAATCATGTAAATTGATCAGTACTTTAGTGGAGAGTTCATAGTTACTAAATTTCAGGCACAACCCTCCTATTTTCCACTAAAATATACATAATCAATCTTAAAAGAATCTTTGTTCTAACTATTGACAACTCTACACTCTCCCAAATACATTGCTCTGCACTCAGTAAATATTCCAATACCACAGATGATGATGATGATATTGACTGAATGTAACAAACTTTGAGCCTTGATCTATGATCTATGTATCAAAAACTCAATCAGGCTATTTAATTATTATTATTATTATTATTATTATTGTAAACATAATTATATACACAAACACAAGCATAATTATATACACAAACACAAGCATAATTATATACACAAACACAAGTGTTTTTGTCAATGCTGTCTAATACTGGAATGCCTGGAATACTGGCTGTCTGGAATGCCCTCCCTCCACACATCCACCAAGTTAGCTCTCTTCCTCCATTCAAAGCCTTACTGAGAGCTCACCTCCTCCAAGAGGCCTTCCCAGATTGAACCCCCTTTTCCCTCTCCTCGTCCCCATCCCCCCACCGTACCTGCTTCCCCTCCCCACAGCACTTGTATCTCGTGTCTCTCTCCACTTCAATCCATACTTCATGCTGCTGCCCGGATTATCTTTGTCCAGAAACGCTCTGGACATATCACTCCCCTCCTCAAAAACCTCCAATGGCTACCGATCAATCTGCGCATCAGGCAGAAACTCCTCACCCTGGGCTTCAAGGCTCTCCATCACCTCGCCCCCTCCTACCTCACCTCCCTTCTCTCCTTCTACTGCCCAGCCCGCACCCTCTGCTCCTCCACCACTAATCTCCTCACTGTACCTCGCTCTCGCCTGTCCCGCCATCGACCCCCGGCCCACGTCATCCCCCGGGCCTGGAATGCCCTCCCTCTGCCCATCCGCCAAGCTAGCTCTCTTCCTCCCTTCAAGGCCCTGCTGAGAGCTCACCTCCTCCAGGAGGCCTTCCCAGATTGAGCCCCTTCTTTCCTCTCCCCCTCGTCCCCCTCTCCATCCCCCCGCCTTACCGCCTTCCCCTCCCCACAGCACCTGTATATATGTATATATGGTTGTACATATTTATTACTCTGTTTATTTATTTATTTATTTATTTTACTTGTACATTTCTATCCTACTTATTTTATTTTGTTGGTATGTTTGGTTCTGTTCTCTGTCTCCCCCTTTTAGACTGTGAGCCCACTATCGGGTAGGGACTGTCTCTATGTGATGCCAATTTGTACTTCCCAAGCGCTTAGTACAGTGCTCTGCACATAGTAAGCGCTCAATAAATACGATTGATTGATTGATTGATTGATTGTATATATATTTGTACAGATTTATTACTCTATTTTACTTGTACATATTTACTATTCTATTTATTTTGTTATTGATGTGCATATAGCTTTAATTCTATTTGTTCTGAAGACTGACACCTGTCTACATGTTTTGTTTGGTGTTGTCTGTCACCCCTTCTGGACTGTGAACCCGTTGTTGAGTAGGGACCGTCCCTATATGTTGCAAACTTGTACTTCCCAAGTACTTAGTACACTGTTCTGCACACAATAAGCGCTCAATAAATATGATTGAATGAATGAATAATACTAAAAGGATAAAGAAAAAGAGGTTGGAAATATCAACAAGGAAGCCAGCATGTCTTTTAGGAATATTGACCGAAAGGGTATGGCACTAAGGACATCCAGTTTCAAACCAACTAATGATCTATAACCAGTAGCGATGTCTAATCACCTACAGGATGGAGAGATCTGGAGGTACTACAGAGGTCACATCTGGCTTCTAGATCATGTATGTCAATATAACTTATGTTCTTTAACATCAGTTGACAGGCTGGGATCAGGAATGATGATGTGCTATAAGACAATCAGTCAACCCAGATCCAAGAAATTTTCATCACATTAAGACCTCACTGAACCTGATTTATGAGGAGATTGGACATCAGCTGAATTCCCAAACAGATGCTATATATTGAACAGAAGTGGAAGAACCATAAACAAGGAGGATAGAAAAGATGCATTTTAGTACATAATGAAGCAAATATCAGGCTAGGTAAGATAGCTATTGACAGCTGGGGCAGTGCAGGAAGACACCGATCAATATGGCATGTAGTCATGATCAATGGAATGACTCTCATAAAGCAGAAACTTTCAGAAATCCAGAGGCCAAATCAAAAATGGGCAAGGTAATGTGGGTAGCAAAATGGCAGCAGGACTAGAGACATTTTTTTTTCCCCACCAAGGATGAGGAAAGATAGATGTCAGTCACACATCTATCTGCCGACTTGCACACACTGATAAAATTTCAATAAAATATTCTTCCTGTCCTCACATGATCAAATACATTTTAGGAGGTGATATGAATACATGAAAATTCCAAAACCTATGCATTTTTCATCTAGTGTTTTAAAAAGGAACTATGATATGAACATAGTCTTTTTGTTCAATCCATATCATCTCAAGACGATGAAAATACTCTGTTGTAATTACAGGTTTGAGAGTTTAAACAATAGTCTATTTTAATAATCTGATAATTAAAAATAATAATAATTAACAATGAGCATTATCACTGAATCCCTGGACAGTTAATGTTAATGTATATATGAACAAACATGCATTTCCTCATAAGATGTTCTACATTTGGAGAAAAAAGCATAGTATAATTGGGGAACTTTATACTCAAATAATATTTGGATTTTCATTATTATAATCTTAGAGCAAATCTGAAAAACTTGACAACAAAATCTAGAGCTCCCTAGGGAAACAATGAAGCATATGGTTACTTCACAACCACTAAACTTCTCCTCAATCTGTGTTTTTTCTTCTCAGGAGAAGGGAGAAAAAAACAAACTATGTTTAAATGAGAAATACACTTAACAATTGTCCCAGTACCTATGCAGATGCAGAATTTCAGCCTTCCATAGCTTATGCTCCTTGTAAATAAACACTGAGGGTATGTTAGATGGACCAGAGATTAATATCAAAGTTGAAAAAAATAGGAAAAGTGAAGAAGGAAAGGTTAAGCAGCTATGAGTGTTTCAAATTACCTTCTGCAGCTGCTGATGTCTATTGACAAAGTCTAGTGGAAATTATATTGTGAAAACAAGTTGAAAACAATATATTAATTTAAAAATGCTTTTCCTATGTACCTATATTCCAAAATCTTTCCTTAGCTCCAGATTTATTTATTTTATTGGCATATTCCTTTACTCTAGACAAAACTGAGTATCAATCCTAAATATATCCACAAAATTAATCATTAAAAACTTAAAATTTGTGATATTTTGTTGCTATTCATTACCAGATATCCCCTTCTGTGGTTTATTTCATTTCAGACTTATACACTTCATTTGGTCAGAGTGAAACAATACATATCTTACTTGACTTTTCTAAACTCAAACTGGAAATATGATATTTTAGAGTCTTCTGCATAGGTGACAAATCCCCTTCCCTTTCAAAATCCATTCAAACCATCATATAACAGAATTCTTATCCAAACACAAGGTTTTCATTCAGATTCAATCAGCTATAAGTTAGAATACTGTACTAGACTTGAATAGGATACACCAAAAATAATATACACTTGTAATATTCATGTGCATAATCATCCATGGAGTGACTGTATATATGTATATATGTTTGTACATATTTTTTTACTCTATTTATTTATTTAATTTATTTGTACATATCTATTCTATTTATTTTATTTTGTTAGTATATTTGGTCTCTGTCTCCCCCTTTTAGACTGTGAGCCCACTGTTGGGTAGGGACTGTCTCTATATGTTGCCAATTTGTACTTCCCAAGCGCTTAGTACAGTGCTCTGCACATAGTATGCGCTCAATAAATACGATTGATGATGATGATGATGACTAGAACAACAGTGGTCTTATTATGCAAACAACAGTCTACAATATGCAAGCAAATATAAACATGAAACATAAGCCTCTAGAGTACTATTAGCAGATTTGTCCATTAAAAAATATTAATAGAACCACCTTAATATATTCTTCCTGTCCTCACATGAACATCAAATACATTTTACGACGGGACATGAGTACATGAAAATTCCAATATATAAGCATTTTCCATCTAGTATTTTAAAAAGGGACTTCTGCATAAACCTAGTCTTATTGTTCAATCTGTAACAAGGCCATGAAAATATTCCTTTGTAATTATAGGTTGGAGGGATTTACACAATAGTCTGTTTTAATTATCTATACTAATCTATTCAATGATTGAATGCTACTGTAGCACATCAATTATATCCTTTAGCTGTCCTTGAAGATTGGTATGTGCTGAAGAAAAGTAGCATGCAAATGAGGAGAATTAAAATAAAAAGACAACATTTCATATAGTTCTAAGATCGTTTGAGACAATATTTTCAAGGAGAACTCAAGGATGGAAAATTATAAAACACAGCAATTTGACATTTTAATATTAATGTGAATGAGTCTTATAGTGAATAAGCTTCAGGCACAGAAAAAACAGTGTAGGACATTTACACATAACATTTGATGTTTAACTATGATCCTGCATAACAAATATATTCCGTTTTGTATGCACATACCCAGCAGCATTGGAAATATCAAGAAAAAAAAAATCAAGGTAGAGCAGCAACGGCGTGTCCCCTTACTTTAAGCTATTCACACTGATTATGGAGTGCTTCACTAGAATTCACAGCTGTTAAAATTACATGTGCACCCCACATTGCAACTCCTTAGAAAAACAAATTCACAACAACTCATGGCAACTTTATTAATGCTTCAGAACTATATAAAAAATTTTAACCTTGATTTTCCAACAGCAATATATTTTACATTTCATTGTTCTCTAAGCCACACAACATTCACATACACAAAGTCACTTAGACATTACTGCATGTTTTTTTAATATACATAGGCTTCACAGAGTTGGTGCAACTTATGCTTATCCAAAGCCAGTAAAAGTATACTCTTTAATGTTGTCTGCTGCTGCATGCAGAAAATATTCAGTAATCTTTGGCTGATATAGTGATTTAGCAACTGAACAAGGAACACTCTAGCCTTTCCCTTAGATGAAATAACTCAGATGCTCAGAGGAATATCCAGAGTCCTAGCATTTTCAGGTTTTTCTTCTGGAAGCAAGGGGTGATCTGTAGGACCTTCACAGACAATGCCACAAACTATATGACTTATGCACTACCACCATCTCTTGAATTTTTAAACTGGCACCTGTGGAATCATTTAAAATCCAGCTAACTAGTCCAGCTACCAAACCACCATCTGCTTCCCTGGCTCTTGCCCAGGGGGACAGAGCATTCCAGGGAACCACTGTATAAACATCCCTTGACAAAAGAGATGAGCTAAATAATAACAATAATAATAAATTACAATAATAATAATGATTATAGCTACTAAACCACAGGTAAATTGTCTCAGTGTAGTTCCTCTCTACCTTCCCCTACTTGTCCTGAACCTGTATATCCCAGACAGCTGGGAATCTCATGTACTGATCGCACAGACTTTATAGGTATTATAAATTTTGAAATTTAGCAATGCTACCCACTGAAGTCATTTATTTTCTGCAGAATAGGAATAGGACTTATATAGCCCTTTGTATTCTACATGGAAGTGGACACTACAACTTCTTTTGGAACAGATCTTTGTGAAGGGGACTCTCACCCCAGATGAATTTGTCCAAGGTATACTACATTGGGCTTTGAGACAGTGAGTCCAGGCTTAACCCACCTACTCCAGGCCTCCTTCTTCCTGTTCTCTTTCAATATCCCTACCAGGGACCCAAATGTTCTTCTCCTTCATAGGCCCTTTCCTGTGCAAGGTGGGCAGCTCCAATTCCTTGTCTACAGCTGGGGTGTGGATTGAGGCCTGATGTTGGAGTTAGGAGTGGAATTTTACTCTGCAAGTCCACACGCTCAGTATCTGCTTCCCTGTCTCTTGCCCAGGGGGACAGAGCATTGCAGGGAACCACTGTATAAACATCCCTTGACAAAAGAGATGAGCTAAATAATAATAATAATAACAACTATGGTAATTGTTAAGTGATTACTATGTGCCAAGCACTGTTCTAAGCAATGAGGTAGACACAAGTAATGAGGTTATCCCAGGTGACAGCTCTGTACCTGTTGTCCGGGGAGACAGTTTCATTCAGTAATTGGCAAGGCAAGAGAGAGAGAGAGAGAGGCTGGGGACGGAAAGCCTGAGTTTTATATAAAATTTATTCCGCGAAGTGTTCCTAATGGGAGGAACACACATATGCTTTACTCGCACATGGCAGAACCCCCAGGTCCCGCCCAGGCAGAATTCCCTTACAATTTGTTTTCACTTATGTTCACTTCCCACTTGGGAGGAATCCACTTGAGCCCCTAGCTCCCACCCATGAGGATTTTCCATATGGGAGGAATCCATTCATTCATTAAATACCCATGGTGAAACACTTGGCTTCCAGCCCCACGAGCAACCAGTGGGATGGGACACTTCCCCATCCCAGGGCTCCTCACTTGGTGCAGGCAGAGCAGGCTTCTCAAACTCTGGACAGAGGCGCCCTGCAGCCATCTGCTTCAAGTCTTGATCCTCTGCCTAGAGGGCCAGAGGACGCAGGTATTTAACACCTGTGCCCCTAGGCCATTCCAGCTTCCGGCCTTAGTTTATCCAATCTCTGCCCTCCCCTTCCTCCATACCTAATTTGATTGGCATGGGGGCGAGGGACACCTTCTGTATTCCCAACTTGGGCTGTTAATCTAACAGTTTTGGTTGTGGGGGAGGTATCGCACCCTCACTTCTGAGTTCTGCCTGCTGGCTCAGGTAGCCACGAGTTAGCATTTGACCTTGAGATGGCTGGTACCCTAGGGTCACCTTGGGACAGTTTCAAATCCCCTTTTACAGATGAGATAACTGAGGCACAGAGAAGTGAAGTGACTTTCCCAAGGCCACACAGCAGACAAGTGATGGAGTTGGGATTAGAACCCACATCCTCTGAGCCAGAGCTCACAGCATTACTACTAATTTGTTAAGCACTTACTATTTACCAAGCTTATTAAGTATTGGGGAGATAGGAGATAATCAGGTCAAATGCAATCCCTGTCCCACCTGGAGTTCACAGTGTAAGTAAGAAGGAAAAACAGTATTTAATAACCAAGAATGTGAGCCCACTGTTGGGTAGGGACTACATGTTGCCAACTTGTACTTCCCAAGCGCTTAGAACAGTGCTCTGCACACAGTAAGCGCTCAATAAATACGATTGATTGAGTGATTGATTGATTTATGAGGAAGCTAAGGCACACAGAAGCTAAGTTTGCCAAAGTCACACAGCAGGGAAGTGGCAGAACCAGGATAGCAGCCTAGGTCATATAACTCCCAAGCCTTTTCAATAGGCCAGACTGCTTTCTCATCAAAAACAACAGACTAGAAGGACTCCTGGGATATCATAGTTGTGGAAAGTAAGCTGGGTTGGGCAGAAAGGAGTACCAGGTAAAACAATTTCTGGAGCCACATCCAGGATGACTAACTGAGAAGCAGCATGGATTAGTGGATAGAGCACGTGTCAGGAAGTCAGATTCTGGATCTGCCAATTGTCTGCAGTGTGACCTTGGACAAGTCATTTAACTTCTCTGGGGTTCAGTTACATTATCTGTAAAACGGGGGATTAAGACGAAGAGCCCCATATGGGACATGGAGTGTGTCCAACCCGATTATACTATGTCTATCCCAGCGCCTAGAACAGCACCTGGCACATAGTAAGCCCTTAAAAATACCATTTAAAAAAAAAATTTGCAAAGAGCCTTTGTCACCATGGCTGTGCCACTAAGATGAAAAAAAAAGCTATAGCAGATGTCAACTGACTGGAAAGAAATCTCAAAGGCTCTAGAACAAATGGAGATGACAGGTGCAAAATCCCTGTGGTGCTGGCGTGCCGGTATGGGATTGATCGTGGAGGGAGTAGCACAGGGCCCATGCTGCAGTATGCTTTCAGCACCTCCTTCTTACTCAAGAGAGCCCAGAATGGCTCCAGGAGAGTACAGACGGCCAATGTGGGGTAGGTTTACAGGAGATTAAAATTAAAACAAAGCCAACCAGAATATTACTCCCATCTAAGTAATAACTTTCTAGGGAGACCCACTGACTCTGGGTCATTGTAGGATAAGCCCTGCAATGTCCTCATATCCCAACCTTGCCATTTACTTCTTCAATAGTACAGTGTTCCTGGATGTTCAATTTTTAAATTTTATTTATTTTGGGTTTTGTTTAATGTTTTATAAGTGCCCGGCATCGTACTACTTAGACTGTGAGCCCCCTGTGGTACAGGGTCTGTGTCCAGCCTAATCATTTTGTTCCCACCCAGTACATAGAATAATGTTTGACACATAGTAAGTGCTTAACAGATACCATAAAAATAATAGAAATGAACAAATACTAAGCACTGAGTATTGGACAGGAGTGGTGTTGGTAGACTTAAATACCTGAACAATTCAATAAGAGCAAATCATACATTCATTCAATCAATCATATTTATTGAGTGCTTACTGTGTGCAGAGCACTGCACTAAGCGCTTGGGAAGTACAAGTTGGCAACATATAGAGACAGTCCCTACCCAACAGTGGGCTCACAGTCTAGAAGGGGGAGACAGAGAATAAAACCAAACATATTAACAAAGTAAAATAAATATAATAGATATGTACAAGTAAAATAAATAAATAAATAGCTAGAGTAATAAATATGTACAAACATATATACATATATACAGGTGCTGTGGGGAAGGGAAGGAGGTAAAACGGGGGGATTGGGGGGGGCAAGGGGCAGAGGAAAGAGGGGGCTCAGTCTGGGAAGGCCTCCTGGAGGAGGTGAGCTCTCAGTAGGGCCTTGAAGGGAGGAAGAGAGCTAGCTTGGCGGATGTGTGGAGGGAGGGCATTCCAGGCCAGGGGGATGAAGTGGGCCAGGGGTCGACGGCGGGATAGGCGAGAACGAGTCACAGGGAGGAGATTAGCAGCAGAGGAGCAGTGGGTGTGGGCTGCACTGTAGAAGGAAAGAAGGGAGGTGAGGTAGGAGGGGGTGAGGTGATGGAGAGCCTTGAAGCCCAGGGTGAGGAGTTTCTGCCTGATGCGCCCTATAACTATGACTATAAAACAAAGATTCAGACAAACGAATGCCAGAGCAACAAATTACTGACCCCCCCCCCCCAAAAAAAAAGACTTAAAACACAAAACAAGTGGATAAGTAAATGCAGGGGCATCAGAAGCTTCTTAAAGGGCTAGGAAGAAGGGAAAAAAATTGAATAAGACAAGCAGCTATTCGATAACAGAAACCTCTGCAAGTGATTACCTGGTCAATGACCAGTTTCACCTACTATAATAATAGTGGCATTTATTAAGTGCTTACTATGTGCAAAGCACTGTTCTAAGAGCTGGGGAGGTTACAATGTGACCAAGTTGTCCCATGGGGAGCTCACAGTCTTAACCCCCATTTTACAGAGGATGTAACTGAGGCCCAGATAAGTTAAGTGACTTCCCCGAAGTCACACAGCTGACAAGTGAAGGAGCGGGATTTGAACCCATGACCACTGACTCCAAAGCCCGTGGTCTTTCCACTGAGCCACGCTGCTTCTCTAGTGGACATGAAGAAGCAATGGCCAATAATCTTGTGAATATGCATAATATACTGAACTAGATTCCCACCACTCTTAAATTATGTGACTAAACTGACATTTTTGACATTTTGAGAAAATAGTAACTCTCAAAAGCCTCTTTGGTGCCATTGAGAGAAATATCATCTCAACCCAGGGAGTTCCAGACTGTGAGCCCACTGTTTGGTAGGGACCGTCTCTGTATGTTGCCGACTTGTACTTCCCAAGCTCTTAGTACAGTGCTCTGCACACAGTAAGCACTCAATAAATACGATTGAATGAATGAGTAAATAATTGTAAAATCACTCAGTTTACTCCCAGGAACTAAGTCAGAATTGGGAGAACTCACAGTACCCAATGCGCTTTGGCAAGATTGTTCTGAAATACTCCATTTCACCAACATAGTAATACCTCTCAGGAAAGATAATGATGAGGTTAAAGAAACTGGATCTGTAGGTGAGATTTCCAGTTGAAAAAAATTATTTTCTGACCATAATATAAAAAGTACGAACACTTACTTTTAGGTCCCCTCTAAACATTATCAAGGCTAATGTTTATGGAGTCACATATTAGAATCAATTTCAGAAGCATTGGCCTGCCTGATAATTGTACAGTAATAATAATGGTAACAACAATAATATTGATAACATTTGTTAACAGAGAACAGCATTGCCTAGTAGATGGAGCATGGGCCTGTCAGTCAGAACGATGTGGATTATGTTTCTGGTTCCACCACCTGTCTGCTCCATGATCTTGGGCAAGTCACAAAACTTCTCTGTACTTTAGTTCCCCGTCTGCAAAATGGGCATGAAGACTGTGAGTCCCATATGGAACAGGGGCTATGTCCAACCTGATTAGCTTGTATCTATCCCATGTACAGTGCCTGGCACATAGTAAACACTTAACAAATACCATAAAAAGTGCTTACTATTATGCCAAGCCCTATTCTTATCACTTGGGTAGAATGTCAGATCTTCCCATCCACCCAGAATCTGGATTCCGCAGAGAAACAGTCGATAGAGCAAGGGCCTTGGAGACATAAGGATCTGGATTATAATCCCAGTTTTGTCTCCTGTCTGCTATGTGATTTTGTGCAAGGCAGTAAACTTCTCCGGGACTCATCTGCAAAATAGGGATAAGACCTGTGAGCCCCATGAGGGACGTGGAGTATGTCAAACCTGATTAGTTTTATTTTATTCCCCAGAAATTAGCACAGTGCCTACCAAATAAAAAGTGTTTTAACAAGCACCATAAAAGAAGTTTTATAAAAAAAAAAGGGAAACAAAATTATACTATCTGATGAATAGGAAGAGTTACATGCTTACAAATTCATTACCAAGAATACCTAATTTAACAATGGGAGAAGTGGGAAGCAGATGCACCCCGAAGAAATACAAGTTGAGGATAAGAAAGCTCAATTAGATTATAATTAGCATGTTCTGACATATCAGAAATTAGAGTAAACTATGACCTAATATTCTCTGGGATGGAATGCTGGTCTGAAATAATTCTGAGGTAATTGAGAAGTAAGGAACATGGTGAAAATTGTCCAGTCAAGCAGTGAATTGAAGAATATGATAGAGAACTAGTTGTGAATCAACTTCCTTTTGATAGAAATTGTCCTGGAAATATCTACATCATAGTGAGACAGGGAACACTGGCAAATGTTTCAGTAGGTGAACTGTTCTTTATAAAATTTTGTTCCTGTTAAGGCAAAGCAAACTGTGAGAATAGACAGACAAATAAGGTAACAATTCTTAATTTTCTAGAATGGTAATTTGTGGTTGCGCTGGTAAAAAAGTGTAAATTATCAAGAATTGTATAACATAACCTGACATTCCTAATGCAATTTTTAAAATGTCAAGTAAGTGGTTTTATATAAACAATGGATAAAAGCATGTCAGATGTAGGGTATCTGTTGCTCTTTATTCTTTGTTTATTTTGAGAACAGTTATTACCTCACTGAGCTAATAAAATTTGATTTTCCAAATGCAAACCACCATCATGAACTAGACATGTTGAAGGAATAGAAAACATTCCCTGTTTTACCCAGTGGAACATAATTATGTAGCATTATAGAGCCAGTGATGTTCTGGTTCCAGGAAAATAGAAAATGATGTAGAAATAGAAATCACCCCAGGACATTGAAATTTTTTCATTAGGTAAATATTTCAATCAAATATAAACTCAGAAAATAGGAACACATATCAAAATCAATCTAATGAATTATATGCTTGGATTTTGAAAAAAAAGGAGACTTGCTTGATTTAACATGAACCACTAGTCAACGGGAATGCCATTTCCAGACGCTACCAACTCTTTTCCACTCCCTGCTGCTACTCTTCTAGTATTTCATTCACATAGATGCCTGCCAGACCCATTGTACACACAACAGTACAATTTTGTGAGCCCATTGTTGGGTAGGGAACGTCTCTATATGTTGCCAACTTGTACTTCCCAAGAGCTTGGTACAGTGCTCTGCACACAGTAAGCCCTCAATAAATATGATTGAATGAATGAATTTTGTACTTGGCAACTAATTAACCTTATTTTAAATGAGCCTAAAAACAGAATTTTAAAAAAACCCAACCAAAAAACTGATCTCAATGAAAATTGAGAGAAAGTCTATATGTACAAATTCAGTTTAATTTCTGGATCCTAGTGCCCTTCTAGGAAAGGTTGCATATTCTTAATATTAAATCAAGTAATCTGCCCAGACAAATACATCTCTAACTTAATGTCATTCTAAATATTTCTACCTAACACACACCAACAGTCTGCCATTTATTAATTTTCAATGGAAAAATAAAACACTGGTATGCAGGGTATTTATAATAAAACAACATCAACCTAACCACCAGTTTTACAAAATAGCAGGTTGAATCCTAGCCTCAGCTTTAAGCTGCAGCATATGGCTAGAGAAGCAGAACAGCAGGATAGCGTGATAATGCCCAGATCACAGCTTCAAATAAACAAAGTTTCTGTCTCTCAATGTCTCTACTTTCTCTTCTCAAAAACCACAGAAAGGATGGCTACATCAGATATCAACTTTAAAATGGTATTTTTCCTTCCTAGTGCTTAGTACAGTGCTTAGCAAATAGTAACCACTTAAAGGCCATTAAAAAAATTAATTGACAATTGCTGCTACAAATATATGGTCAAATCCAGCCCTTCTCATACATTCTGGCTTCCCTAAGTATTTAATTCTAAATGTAACCAACTGGGAGGCTTCAGATAAATAACTGTTGACAAACGTCAGAGTAATCAATCTCCATCTTGAATGATAACCAAACAGGATGTCTATCTCTGGAGTACTTGAGACCATTCTATGGAATGATATTTTTTTCTAGGAAGTGAGCTTCTACCAGAAAGGAGTGTAGGACACAGGTCTAGTGTGCAATTGCCAAATTGAAAAAATTCATCATGAGATATTGTATATGAAATGGCTTAGCTATCGATGTTTGTACATATTTATTACTCTATTTATTTATTTATTTATTTTGTACATATCTATATTTTATTTTGTTAGTATGTTTGGTTTTGCCTCCCCCTTTTAGACTGTGAGCCCCCTGTTGGGTAGGGACTGTCTCTATATGTTGCCAATTTGTACTTCCCAAGCGCTTAGTACAGTGCTCTGCACACAGTAAGCACTCAATAAATACGATTGATGATGATGATGGATAAGGGAGTCCTGATCATTTATCTAATCACCAAATGGCTCAGTGGAAAAAGCCCAGCCTTGGGAGTCAGAGGTCGTGGGTTCTAATTCCGGCTCCGCCACATGTCTGCTGTGTGACCTGGGGCAAGTCACTTAACATCTCTGAGCCTCAGTTCCCTCATCTGCAAAATGGGGATTAAGACTGTGAGCCCCATCTGGGACAATCTGATCACCTTGTAGCCCCCCCCCCCCCCCAGCGCCTAGAACAGTAGTAAGCGCTTAACAAATGCCATCATTATTATCATTAAATGGCAAAATCAAGCCAGAAATGTGATGGGCTAGCTTCAATAATGTCAACATGTCCATAACTTAACTGCTTATATTTAACACAACAGGAAGATGGTAAAACATGTCTAAATCTCTTCAATGATTGTTGCCTGATTCTAGTCCAGGTTACGTGAATGTTTCAAAATCATGTATTTTCTTGACAGATTCTTGTGTTTGCCCAAGTGTTTCAAACAATGAGTGCTCTGTACACTCTATAGACTCAATAATTGTCACTGACTGATTTATTCCACAGAACAAATTTCACTGGTGACTCTATAAACTTTGTATTCAAGAGCTTGAGAAGCAGCGTGGCTTAGTGGAAACAGCCCGGGCTTGGGAGTCAGAGGTCATGGGTTCTAATCCCGGCTCTGCCACTTATCAGCTGTGTGACTTTGGGCAAGTCACTTCACCTCTCTGTGCCTCAGTTATCTCATCTGTAAAATGGGGATGAAGACTGTGAGCCCCCAGTGGGACAACCTGATCACCTTGTAACCTCTCCAGCGCTTACAACAGTGCTTTGCATATAGTAAGTGCTTAATAAATGCCAATATTATTTTATTTTCTTGTACATATTTACTATTTATTTTGTTAATGATGTGCATATAGCTTTAATTATATTTGTTCTATTTTGACACCTGTCTGCATGTTTTGTTTTGTTCTCTGTCTCCCCCTTCTAGACTGTGAGCCCGTTGTTGGGTAGGGACTGGCTCTATATATTGCCGACCTGTACTTCCCAAGTGCTTAGTACAGTGCTCTGCACACAGTAAGCGCTCAATAAATACGACTGAATGAATGAATGAGCTCAGGATCACATTTGCAGCTGTAAACTACAAGGTGGACAAAGTCTTTGGATTTTCTTATTTTTCAATTTAAGATAAAGCTCATAGAGTTATTTGTAATTTTTTATGTGGAAAAAATAATGTATTTTTAAATGACAGTATAAATCTCAAGAATTTGTTTTTTTTTATTTCAACTCCAAGTTAATGTACACAAACACCCACACATAGGAAATGACTAGACCATGAAGGTATTATCAACTGAAAAATTAATTCTTCTACCTTTTCTAATAAATGTCTGACAAAACTTGATTGGCACTCATTCCACAGGTCACAAAATGATGTAATTTCAGAGGAAGTGAATTACTGTTTAAATACTCCTTGCCTCCTTTTAAGCTCTGGCCTCCTTAGACTGGAGTCTTGTTGCTGATTTGAATTGCTCTGGTAGTAGGGGGAAAACAGCTGTAGCATACCCAGGATCTAAAGAATACAGAATTATGCCATTTCATTAAATTTTCACCAGAAGAGAATAGGTAGCTGGTGAAGACTGTTCAGTGAAGGCAATCACTTTCTCCTTGTGGCCAATTCTCCTAGACTCTGTAGCTGATCAACAATGTTGTAGCCTAAATGGTCTTTAAGAATAACCAAAGGAGAGGAAATTGCAGTAACCTAATTTAGTGGTAGCAAAGCCCTGGATAACTTCAGTAAGGTCCTTATTAACAAGAAGGACAAAATCTCTACAATAAATATATCTCAGAAGTAATCAAGTGAAAAATCAACTTGTCCAAATTTTGTTTAGGACTATAATAAAACTATAATATAGACAATATCTATGCTCTCAAAGAAGCAGCAGAGGATAAATAAAACTCTGAAATACACATACAGAGCAGTAAATGTGGCCCATAACGGTGTTTTGTTCTTTTTTTCCAATGGTAGTTGTTATTATGTGTGCTTAACTGGAGGAGTAGATACAAGACAATCAGGTTGGGCAGAGTCTTTGACCATCTAGGGTTCATAAGGTTCAGTCAATGCCCATTTTACATGTAACTGAGGGATAAAGAAATTAAATGTCTTGCCCAAGGTCACCCAGGAGGCAAGGGGTGGGGCTGGGTTTAGAACTCAGGTCCTCTGGCTCCCAGGCCTGTGTTTTATCACTGGATCATGCTGCTTCAGTCACCTTTGCACCTCTGTGCACTTTTTTCATTTTTGAGATGTATTTGTTTTTAATAAATACTATTTCTTACAGGAGTCACTATGGAAAAAGCACAGCTTTAGTGTTTCAGTCCTTGCTTTGTCTCTGACCTTCGGTGTAATTCTGGGTGAGTCACACCTACCTGGGCCTCAGTTTCTATGATGTACTACTTTATCCCTACTTTACAGGAATAAGGGTTAAGGATGTTGTGGGATAAACTGAGATAACTGATATGAAAGCACTCTGGAAGAATAAAAGTGCAATACACAAAACAAGGTATTATTTTATATTTCTGTATTTTAGAGAAACAGCATGGCCTAGTGGAGAGTGAGAAGTGGCTTGGGAGTCAGAAGACCTGGGTTTTAATTCTGGCTCCACCACCTGTGTGCTGTGTGACCCTGGGTAAGCCACTTTAGTTCCCTCTGCCTCAGTTTCTTCATACGTAAAATGGGCATTAAATTTTACTCTCTTACTTAGACTTAGCCCCATGTGGGACAGGAACTGTGCCTAAATTGATAATCTTGCTGCCCCAGTGCCTAGTTTAACAAACATATTATTTATCAAAGGCTCCTTTTGAATGAGTTTTCAACTGTTTTTTATCTTCCCAATAAAGATCATTAATTAGGAAAAAAAAAACCTATCTGGAATTCTGTTCCAACCAGAAAATGTTTGAGGCAATTGTGTATTTACCAAATTTATATTTTGGCTCTCATGGCATCCATTATATTTTGTAGTTGTATTTGTTTTACCTGGTACTAGTTAGTAAATACTTCAGAATATATGCTGTTCCTCTTGGCCCCTTCTTTCAATCTAAGAGAGAATCTTGCTCTCTAAGCACTCAATCTTGCCCTTCCTACCAAGAACAATTTCTACCATGGTTTTAAGACTCCTTTACTCAGACAGGCAAGAATAGCCTGAGAGAGTAAGTGGGGAATCGATTCATGGTATAAGTCTGGCTCCAAAATAGTCTAAAGATAACAATGGAAGGAAACTGAAAAGAGAATAAAATAAAAGTTAGGAAAAAAATCCTCAAAAAAATCTAATGGCAGTTTCAATTTTACTATGTAACTCCTAGATCTAGGACTGCTGAAGTACTGACCCAAAAATAAAATATAAAGAAAAATCCTGAGGAACTTTCGAGGAGGATTAAAAAAAAACCGGACAATATATATTTTCTAGCTATACTGTCATTACTGTTTTCATAAATCCCCGCTTTGACTCAATGAAAGATTCAGAGTGTTTCAAATAAAAGGTTTAAAATGGCTCAAATCAGGTAACATTGAGTACAATGTTACTGTATGAGTTTTTTTTCAGATTTTTATTTTTATGAGAGACACAACCCAAGAACAAATTAGAAAATGGTAAGAAGCTGAAAAGAAAAGCCAAGATTAAAAGGAAAGTTCTGGATAATTATTTTATTATTTTAATTTCTAATCTGAAAAGTTTAGGGACTGAGGGCCACAAAAACAAAACTATCTGTGAATCACAGCAGTGCTATTCATAGGCAACCATGGAATCCCAGTTTAACTAGGGAAGTATCAGGGTTTTGTAGCTGATCCATGACACTATAAAAAAAAAACTCTATCCTGGAATTGGGACTAGTGACTAAATTGTTCAGTCTTATTTTACTAGTACCTCAAGATGTTCTTACTAACTTAAAATACTTATACTTAGTAATAATACTAATGATAATAAAATAATATCATTATTAAGCACTTTCTATGTGCCAAAAATCAATTAATTATATTTATTTTATACATATTATTTATTGCATACTTACTATATGGAGAGCACTGTACTAAATGTTTGGGAAAGTACGATACAATAGAATTGGTAGACATGATTGCTGCCTTCAAGGAGCTTACAGTCTACTGTGCTAAATCCTGGGGTTCATAAAAGATAATCATATAGAGCAAAGTCTGTGTCCTACCCAAGCTCACTGCCTGAGAGAGAGGGGGGGAGAGAGAGAATGGGTAATGTACCCCCATTTTACATATGTGGAAACTGAGGTACCCAAGGGTTAAATGAGTTTTTCAAGTTCACACAGCAGTCAACTGTCAAAGCTGGGACTGGAATCTGGGTCTTCTGACTTCCCATCCCAAGATCTTTCTATTAGGCCACATCAGCCTATTTTCCATTTATGCTAGAAAATGCTCAATTCTTACTAAGTTTAGTCAGTCAATCATATTTATTGAGTATTTACTGTGTGCAGAGCACTACACAATGTTTGGGAGAATACAGTATAGGTCCTCATAGGTTAGTAAAACTAATGTAGACATATTCCTTTGCTAGGAACTTTAACATTCCACTCCTGCTTAGCTCCAGCACAATTCTAATAATTACTGAGAAGAAAGGGTGAAACAAAAATATTTGAAATGATGCCCTTCTAGCCCAACTTTCAATAATAATAATATTATCATCCTAAGCCAAACAAACAAATGAGCAGATTAGTCAAGATCAGGGTTTCCAAAGAAAATTGATTAGGCTTGCAAGTGTGTTTTCGCATGTGGCTACTACTTAAAATAAGGACTGCTCATTTATTTCTTTTGTTGGTGGAATTGATTCGAAAACAAATCACTGTGGTGGCTGTATTTGTAAAATAATCTACTAAATTGTTCCATCCTCCTATCATGCTGTTGGCTCTACTTCTACTTCTTGGCTAGTGGAGCTCAGCTTTGCTTGCTAGCTACAGAGTTTTCATTTTTCTCACGTATGCATCACAAAAGGTTTAGTTCTCATTCACTGTGTTTTAAGCTACATTGATCAGATTTGGCAAAATGCTGATTACTTCCATAATCTTCATATACATTTGCTTTAAAAAATGTTTACAGTTCTAAATTCACAGTCAAAACCATGGGTGTCACCGGACAGAAATAGCCTTTGTATTTCAGGCTATTCAAACTTTATGAATTGTTCTTTCCAAAGTACAATTCACACTTCACCTTGGAGAAACAGCCCGAAATACGTAAGCAAACAAGTGTGATGGTTTACAACTCAAGAGTCACCTGGGTCAATCCATAAAATAAAAAAGATCAGCAGGAATCTTCAAAACAGATAATGTGAAACTTACACCTACGTAGTCTATCAAACTACTGCCTGGCTTTGGCCCTATGCTGCAATTTCTTTGACTATAAATTAGTCATGTATGCAAAAGTACTGATTTTACCCCCAAGTATGCTGCATCTTCCTGGCTTCTCATTTGTTGCACATACAGCAGGGATGAAGAGTACGGATGATGCTGCAAAAAACACTAGTTCTAAATCAATTCTTTCAGGTAGGTATGTTGAAGACTTGAGACTGGTCCATTACATACTTTCAAGAGTAGACTCCATAATACTGTACATGAAAGACTTATAGAAAAAACATTTAAAGATTCTTTATAGAGAAAATTAACAAGAGAAGTATGATAATTGCTCTAATGATTGCATTTAGTGCACGAAGAAAGTATGAACCTACATGGATCAAATTTAAAAAAAGTGAAATCGTGCATGAAAGAGAAAAAAATAAATGATTAGGTGGCCAAGGAAGGAAAAAAACTCAATCTTTCAACTAACACAGTGGAATTAACACCGTTCTTCAGACCCACAGATTTAGATTCACTAGTTTTAAGTTCTATAAACATAATTGTTGTTTCAATGAATAACAGTAATTGTATAGATCAATGAAGAATGTGTATAATCATCATATGATTACCTTCCAGGATGACCTATCAAAATTTTGAACACTTTCATTATATTTTCATGAGCAAATAACTGAACCGAAGATCTAATAAACCATTGTCATTCTGTAGATGTATACATTTTTCTAGGTTTGTTTTATTAGATATATTGTTATAAATGGCTTGTGTCTATCATCTGTCCTAATTGATCACTGGAAATTATAATTGTACCTGAGAAACAATGGTAATCCATTTCTGTAGTCTAATGAATTATTTTCCACCCAGAGAACACATCTCCAAGTCCTTAAATGTAGTAAACCCCTGCTGTTGGACCAATGAAAAGAATTAGTCTTTTATTCATTCATTCAGTGAGTCATAAAATTTTTTGAGCACTTACTGTGTGCAGAGCACTGAACTAAGCACTTGGAAAATACAATTCGGCAACATATAGAGACAGTCCCTACCCAAGATCGGGATAACAGTCTAGAAGTGGAAGGCAGATAGCAAAACAAAACAAGTAGACAGGTGCCAATACCATCAAAATAAATAAAATTATAGAAATATACACATCATTAATAAAAGTGTAATAAATATATACAAATATACACAAGTGCTGTGGGGAGGGGACAGGGATAGGGCAGAGGAAGGGAATGGGGGCAATGAGGATGGGAGGAGGAGCAGAGGATAAGGGGGGCTCAGCCTGGGAAGGCTTCCTGGAGGAGGTGAGCTCTCAGTAGGGCTCTGAAGGGAGGAAGAGAGCTATTTTGGCGGTTATGTGGAGAGAGGGCATTTCAGGCCAGAGGTAGGACGTGGGCCAGGGGTCGGCCGCAGGACAGGTGAGAACAAGGCAAACTGAGGAGATTATCAGCAGAGGAGCAGAGTGCGTGCGCTGGGCTGTAGAAGGAGAAAAGGGAAGTGAGGTAGGAGGGGGCAAGGTGATGGGGAGCTTTGAAGCCAATATTGAGGAGTTTTTGCTTCATGCGAAGGTTGACAGGCAACCACTGGAGATTTTTGAGGAGGGGAGTGACATGCCCAGAACGTTTCTGTACAAAGATAACCTGGGCATCAGAGTGAAGTATAGACTGAAGCGAGGAGAGACAGGAGGATGGGAGACCAGAAAAGAGGCTGATGCAGTAACCCAGTCAGGATAGGATAAGAGATTGAACCAGCAAGGTAGCAGTTTGGATGGAGAGGAAAGGGCGGATCTTGGCGATGTTGTGCAGGTGGGACCGGCAGGTTTTAGTGATGGATTGGATGTTTGGGGTGAATGAGAGAGCGGAGTCAAAGATGATACCAAGGTTGTGGGCTTGTGAGACGGGAAGGATGGTAGTGCTATCCACAGTGATGAGAAAGTCATGCAGAGGACAGGGCTTGGGAGAGAAGATAAGGAGCTCAGTCCTGGACATGTTGAGTTTTAGGTGGCAGGCAGACATCCAGGTGAAGATGTCCTGAAGGCAGGAGGGGATACAAGCCTGGTAGGAGTGAGGGAGAACAGGGGAGGAGATGTAGATTTGAATATCATCAGCATAGAGATGATATTTGAAGCTGTGACAGTGAATGAATACACAAAGGGAGTGAGTATAGCTGGAGAAGAGGACCAAGAACTTACCCTTGAAGAACCCCTACAGTAATGGGATGGGAGGGGGAGAAGGAGCCCATGGAGGAGACTGAGAATGAACGGCCAGAGAGATAAGAGGCTTAGTATAGTGCTCTGCACACAGTAAGCACTCAATAAATATGATTGAATTAATAAGAGGTCTTGGAAATCAATCAGAAGACCTGAGTTTTAGTCCTACTACTGACTGCTGGAACTGGGTTATTCTATTGGCGGTATAGGTCACTAACCAAAGAACCACCTCAAGATTTCTGCAAAGAGGCCAAAAGCAGGATACTGTGGTCAACTACATATCTACAATAATGTGGATGCCGGCACCAGAGTATAATCAGGAAGCCAGAGACGGATCATAGAATTAGAGTAAGGAGACCCTTGCTGCAGCCTCGTCTCCCACAGCATGTCTCCTGGGCAATCTCAAAAGCTCTTTGGGGGCAGGGAATGTGTCTGTTAAACTGTCATATCGAACACTCCCAAGTGTTTAGTACAGTGCTCTGCACACACTAAGGGCTCAATAAATGCGATTGATTGATTGATCTTGGGCAAGTCATTCAATTTCTCTGCAATCAAGTTTCACCAGCTATAAAACAGGGACAGATTCAATTCTCCAATTTTTTTTTACAGTATTTGCTAAGTACTCACTCTATAAGTCAAACATTGATCTAAGCTTGGGACTCACAGTCTAAATAGGAGGGAAGAGAGGAGAACTGAGGCACAGAGAAGTTAAGTGGCTTGGCTAAGGTCACACAGCAAGCATTTGGCCAAGCCTGGATTAATAGCCAGGTCTGTGCTCTTTCCATTTAGATTCTAAGGCCCATGTTGGACAGATGCTGTCCAATCTGATTTTATCTACCCCAGTAGTTGGCACTTAGTAGGTACTAATGAATTCTATTAACATTTTTATTATTAGTAGTATTTCATTGGCACTGTATCATGGACATTTTGGCTATAGATGGGTACAGCATGAAATATGCCTTAGCTTTCACTTAACAGTATGCTGCACACTTGTCTGTTTCTTCATCTACTGCCCTCCATATCCAAGCGAGAACTGAGTGGCAGAGACGAAAGTGCAAGTGTCGCTACACAAACCACGCACATTTTAATCAATGTTTCTATGAAGCTCCCATACCCAAGGCTTAAGGGCAGATTCTTGTCCATTATTTCTAACGAGATCAGGCTTGATCTTGATATCAGCTTCAGAAATCAGCTTGCTCGATATTATTCTATGACTATTCTACATCAAACTTTGCATTTTTTTCTCCCACCTACAGATTGGTGGATATTCACAAAATATTTTGCTAAATTTACTACAGAAAACCAGGGTGATATCATGTAAGCATCCTTTTTGAACAGACACAAACTTTGGTGTTTTCACTCCCAATCATTGACTATCCTTGAATAAATATTGTACTTTCTGAGGTCACAGCCCTGAACCACAAACAAATGAAGCTGCATAGATTACATGAACCCTAGCATTGCCTACATTCTGCAAAGAAATTAAAATCAAGGTTTTATTCTCTCTCAGTGCACCATCTATATTTTCTGTCTTTTTAACTTCTTACCTTAGCAATTCTCATTCCATCCATCCTGAACCTTTTCCTACGATCACCTCAGCCTTGAAATATTCTTCACTAATTCAAGTCTTCCTATATTTTATATTTCTCTTATTTTTAGCACTTACCTAACTACACTTACGAGAAGTAGCATGGCCTAGTGGAAAGGGTGTCACTACGGGGTGTTACAGGACTTGGGTTCTTATCCCTACTCTGCCAATTGCCAATTGCTTGCTGTGTGACCTTGGACAAGTTACTTAACTTCCCTGTGCCTCGGTCAATTTGTTATCCTAGCACCAAGGACAGGAAGACTTCTTGTTGAAGGACAACCAATTGAATGATATCTGATAGACCTATTTCTAAGCAGTCCATTACTTAGTAACTGCTCATGAGATAGAAATTAAATGATCATATTTCCTTTCTTACATCGGACATCCAAAACAGGAACAATATTCCAGCATTTTCTGAATCCCACAGTGATTGTTTTTAATGTGGAGAGAAAGATTCTACATGCATTTAGAAAAAGACCACATAAGACTACATAACGGTAGTGGTGGTGGTGGTGAGGGTGGTACTAGTAGTAGTAGTAGTAGCAGAAGTAGTAGTAGTAGTTACAGCAACAGAATTTATTGAGTATCCACTTGATGGACTGCACTATGTTAAGCATTTAGAAAGTACATAATAACCAAGTGACACCTTTCCTGTTCTGAACAAGCTTACTCTCTTATAGAGAAGACAATTATGAAAAATATAACTAGTACAGCCCAAAATAAATACATTTAATGAGCATTTATTGAGCGCTTACTCTATTCAGAGCACTCTACTAAATGTTTGAGAAAGTACACTATAACAGTGACCAGACATATTTCCTGCCCACAAGGAGCTTACAGTTTAGAAGGAGAAACATACATTAAAATTGATTACTTATGCACAGAAGTGCTGTGCTAAGGATGGCATAAATAAAGGTAACCAAATACAAGTGCAAGGACAATGCAGAATGGAGAGGGAGTAGGGGGATAAGGTTTTAATTGGAGAAGGCACTTTATTTTGACCAAAATCACCAAGAATTATATGTTTCAATAATTGTTTATTGGTAATACAGCTTCATTAATGTATTCATTGTCAGGCCAGTTCTGTGTAGAATTGTTCATTTTCATTTTGTGTCAAAACTTTCCCGTCAACCCATTCTAATAACTTCCCCTGCCAATCAAGTCATTGGTTCCTTCCCCACCAACTGCTATTTTCCCCCTTAATGATCCATCCTACCGTCCACCTCTTCAGCTATTAACTTTGTTGCTCATTTTCCTTAAGCTCCAGCATAGTCCTTCGCCTCCACAGTCCCTGCCCCTGGCCCTAGTGCCATAAAAAAAGCCAATACTGTACAGATGAATTCAATATGTTAGACAGAATGTTAGTTTAGAATCTTTATAATAGCTGATTATCTTAATCGAAGATATCTTAAATTGAGGGCTGCCTGTACATATGTGCGCATATACAGATACATTCCGTCTTGATTTTATATGAAAGAGAATCATTGCATATTAAAGGGTTAATTGTCAGCAACTCAATTCACAACACAAGCACGGCCTAGTGGAAAGAGCCTGGGCCTGGCAGTCTGAAGGCTGTTTTGTCAAATGTTTGCTGTGTGACCTTGGGCAAGTCACTTAACTTATCTGTGCCTCAGTTTCCTCAACTGTAAAATGGGGATAATGTTCTCCCTCCTATGTAGACTATGTGCTCCATGGGGTACAGGGATTGTGTCCAATCAAATTAACTTGTACTTAGAACAGTGTTTGAAAATAGTAATTAAGCCCTTAACAAACACCATAAAATAAGAAAAAAAAAAACCACAAATGCAACTGAATAATGCTCAAAGATAGGGATTATTTTACAGAACAATAAACATCTATAAAAACAGAGAGAAGCACCGTGGCTCAGTGGAAAGAGCATGGGCTTTGGAGTCAGAGGTCATGGGTTCAAATCCCAGCTCCGCCACTTGTCAGCTGTGTGACTTTGGGCAAGTCACTTAACTTCTCTGTGCCTCAGTTCCCTCATCTGTAAAATGGGGATTAAGACTGTGAGCCCCACGTGGGACAACCTGATCACCCTGTAACCTCCCCAGCACTTAGAACAGTGCTTTGCACATAGTAAGTGCTTAATAAATGCCATTAAAACAATATATAGTTTTTTATCTTAAAGTCAAGTGTAGGTGCCTATATTTAACCATTATACTTTCATCCTCAACTATCAGAATCAAAGTTTAGTACAGACTACAGTTTTCTTTTGATTGAAGACAGGCATAAAGTAGCAACGAAGCACCCATACAGTCTATTTCACGTGACTGACATGAGGAATTACTTTAGGGAAAAGCAAGCAACTGCACGGTGCATCTGAGGCATGCTCTGCTTATGTGTTTTTCAGACCTTGTAGCAATAAATGCACTTCAACTAATGACAGTGCAATCTCACTTTTCTACCACAAAACAAGGAAAAGGACAAAAATAGAATTTTAGGGGTATATTAATCAATTTGAATGAAATGAAGCATGTTATTTATGAGATCTCTGAAAAACAATCCATTGTGCAGAACAATGCTAGTCAATCCTAGTCATAAATCCTCTCCTGGTCGATAACCACTATACCCATTGCCTTAGCCACGAAAATGACCTGACTGAGCCATAAATTCACACACTGTTCATTTTTCACAGGCAATCCTCTCCAAAGACAATCTGCAGAGACCAAGAACCATATCAATGTTCATATTAACGTATATGTTTTCTCACATCCTCATATCAGAAGTCTGATGACAAAATGCAACTGAAAAATCATGTGCTTTTCCCTTCAAAAAATCTAAAAGCCATTTAGACAATGATTCCTCTATCCTTCTTTCCCTCAAAAT
Source organism: Tachyglossus aculeatus (assembly GCF_015852505.1). Classification (NCBI taxonomy): domain Eukaryota; kingdom Metazoa; phylum Chordata; class Mammalia; order Monotremata; family Tachyglossidae; genus Tachyglossus; species Tachyglossus aculeatus. Next base: position 120,162,894 of record NC_052067.1, read on the forward strand.
TCAAACACTCCCCAAAGAGTTCAGTCCACACTCATGGAATGTATTTTGTTAGTATATGGTAACTATATCTGTTCCATTTATGAATAGCAGAATAACTGATTACTAAGAGTATTTTCCAGTGTTCTGCTCCCTCTGTAGCTACTATTTAAAGGGATTTAATACCTCCAAATCAGTTTACTCATTTATTCATTTGGACTAGCATGCCAGGAATGTTAAGGTACTTATTTATTATAATATAGGTCCTCATGGAAAGCCTGCCTTGATTGCTAATACTTGAACTCTTTTAATAAAAACAAAATAGATTTCCTAGTTGTCATTTGACCTCTGTGCTATTTACTGTGGGCAGAAGACTAAAAAATGTTCACTAGAAAAGTTTGTAGTTCAGTATTCTGACTTTTCAATAGATAGCTCAGTATCACACTTAGCATTCTGGTCAATTCATACTTATAGTTTTTTGAGTTGTATGCATATTTAATACATAGTTTAAACATTTGTTAGAAACTATTTTTCTCATGATTGCTGGTAAGTCTTAATATACTGAGTCCCAAATCCCAGTCCTTTTATAAATGTCCAAAGATGTGGTTGTAATCAGCAGTTAGCATTGCATTGCAGCTAAAGAGCATATTGTATATGATTTACATGTTAATTGCTTTATTGACTACCTAAGAAGTGGGTATAACTTCCCTTACATTCTAACATTACCCTCTACTACCCCTTCCCAGAGGTACAGATGCATATTGTACTCATTATCTGCATGGGGTGATGAATTTGCCGAAAGAATAAGATAGTCTGCCCCATTCTACTTTTTATTTTTAAATTGCTCAAACCAAGGGAAGGCCAATATGCAGTATTTAATATATCTACCAACTCCAAATGATTCAAATTTTGCGTTGACTGTGGAATATTCAGACACATTCCTTTAATATCCAAATGTTTGATTCAGATCAAAGCAAAAAGGCATGATTCATTCATTCATTCATTCATTCACATTTACTGAGCACTTACTGTGTGCAGAGCACTGTACTAAGCGCTTGGGAAGTACAAGTTGGCAACATATAGAGACAGTCCCTACCCAACAGTGGGCTCACAGTCTAGAAGAGGGAGACAGAGAAAAAAACAAAACATATTAACAAAATAAAATAAATAGAATAAATATGTACACATAAAATAAATATATAGAGTAATAATTATGTACAAACATATATACATATATACAGGTGCTGTGGGGAGGGGAAGGAGGTAAGACAGGGGGATGGAGAGGGGGAGGAGGGGGAGAGGAGGGAGGGGGCTGAGTCTGGGAAGGCCTCCTGGAGGAGGTGAGTTCTCAATAGGGCCTTGAAGGGAGGAAGAGAGCTAGCTTGGAGGATGGGCAGAGGGAGGGCATTCCAGGCCAGGGGGAGGACGTGGGCCAGGGGTCGACGGCGGGACAGGCAAGAACGAGGCACGGTGAGAAGATTTGTGGCAGAGCAGCGGAGGGTGCAGGCTGGGCTGGAGAAGGAGAGAAGGGAGGTGAAGTAGAAGGGAGCGAGGTGATGGAGAGCCTTGAAGCCGAGGGTGAGGAGTTTTTGCCTGATGCATAGGTTGATTGGTAGACACTGGAGATTTTTGAAGAGGGAGTAACAGGCCCAGAGCTTTTCTGCACAAAGACAATCCGGGCAGTGGCGTGAAGTATGGATTGAAGTGGGGGGAGACAGGAGGATGGGAAATCTGAGAGGAGGCTGATACAGTAATCCAGATGGGATAGGATGAGAGCTTGAAATAGCAGGGTAGCGGTTTGGATGGAGAGGAAAGGGCGGATCTTGGCAATGTTGCGGAGCTGAGACCGGCAGGTTTTGGTGACGGCTTGGATGTGAGGGGTGAAAGAGAGAGCAGAGTCGGGGATGACACCAAGGTTGCGGGTTTGTGAGACGGGAAGGATGGTAGTGCCTTCAACAGTGATGGGAAAGTCAGGGAGAGGGCAGGGTTTGGGAGAGAAGACAAGGAGTTCAGTCTTGGACATGTTGAGTTTTATGTGGCAGGCAGACATCCAGATGGAGATGTCCTGAAGGCAGGAGGAGATGGGAGCCTGTAGGGAGGGAGAGAGAGCAGGGGCAGATATGTAGATTTGGGTGTCATCAGCATAGAGATGATAGTTGAAGCCATGGAAGGGAATGAGGTCACCAAGGGAGTGAGTGTAAATCGAGAACAGAAGGGGACCAAGAACTGAACCTTGAGGAACCCCTACAGTAAGGGGATGGGAGGGGGAGGAGGAGCCTGCAAAAGAGACTGAGAATGAATGGCCAGAGAGATAAGAGGAGAACCAGGAAAGGACGGAGTCTGTGAAGCCAAGGTTGGATAGCATGATGAACATATCATTCAGTTGGAGAGATTCTTGACTACTCCCAGCTGTTGCCAGTCACCTCTCAAACCCATCACACTCCAATTTATGTTGAGTTTATTTTCAATAGGAATAGGAAAAAGGATGCCACTTCAGAGTTAAACTGTTTCAATGCAAAAAAATCTGGACATCCAGATGGCACTAGTATGATGGTTTTGCTGTGTTGGAAAGAGGTTAAAGAAATGTAAATATCAAGTTTTTCCTTTTCATGTTGGATAGGAGAATTCTCATACTGGGAGAATTTGGTGAGGTCAGAAAATCATGGATGATACTCTTCAAGATGAATGAGGCAACAGATTCTAGTTGAATATAAAGGCAGACGAGGGACTTGTAAATTACTTTGGGATGACAGTATCTCATGAATGTCTAGGATACATTCCTTGCATCAGGGTAAGATTTGTGACTTCCCTTAGCCATCTAAATTCCTTCCACAGGGATCATCCCCTCTTCAGGTTCCTATCCCCTGTTAGCATGGGCCCTACACCTCTTCAGAAATTAAAACTTTGAGAAGAATCACTGCCAGATCTGCAATTAAGGTGCTTTCGGAGCCTAAAATAAGAGTGTTCCTCCCACATCTAATATTTTTCCAAGAAATAACACAGAATTACAGTCTTAAAATCTTCACTGATCATATTACAAGACAAGGTGGTCCTGAAATCTGAATTTCTGCCATTAGCGATCTGTGACTCATGGACAAGAGCAAAGGCAGTGGACTGTATAGGTTATCCAGGGCTGAAGGTTAGTGTTATGAGATTGGAGAAGAATAAAGGAGCAAGTGAGTTAAATTCAGTAGAGAGGGTGGTATTAAGGGTATAAATTAAGTCCTTAAATTTATTAAGGAGAGTGAATGGGGCATGATGCCTTGTAGAAAATTGGATGGGATCAAAAGATTGGAGGTCTCTGTGGGAAAACAGGACAGATTTGCAGAAAAGGGTTGAGAGAGAGAAGACAGATGAAGAGGTTTTGGTCAGGTAGAGAGATTACAGAGTAAGTGAGGATTGAGATTATACAGTGACTAGATATGAGATTGAATGTATGTCTAAATTGGCAAGTGGGTGAGGTGGGGTAGAGCAGTAAGACAGTGTAGTTGAGTAGTGATAGAAAGCAGTCGGTGGAAGAGTGAAGCAGCATGACCTAGTGGATAGATCAGAGGCTTGGGAGTCAAAGAAGGACCTGGGTTCTAATCCCAATTGTCCCACTTGTAAACTGTGTGGTCTTGGGCAAGCCACTTAACTTCTCTGTGCCTCAGTTACCTCATCTGCAGAATGGGGATTAAGACTGTGAGCCTCATGTGACACATGGACAATGTCCAACCTGATTAGGTTGCATCTATGCTTAATAGTAAGCACTTAACACATAGTAAACTCTTAAATAACATTTAAAAGGGGGGGAAAAGAGTGTTAGGGACATCTAGATAGATAGTGAAGTCACCAAGAATCTATGTAGGGATGAAGAAAGAGAAAAGGAAAGTGAATAAAGTGTAAAAAAAATACTAATAATTAAAATCATACTGTTACTATCATAGTCATAGTATCATTTTACCATAGAGTTTAATTAAAGAAGCAGCATGGCTCAGTGGAAAGAGCATGGGCTTTGGAGTCAAAGGTCATGGGTTCCAATTCCAGCTCCACCACTTATCAGCTGTGTGACTTTGGGCAAGCCACGTCACTTCTCTGGGCCTCAGTTCCCTCATCTGTAAAATGGGGATTAAGACTGTGAGTGCCCCGTGGAACAACCTGATCACCTTGTCACCTCCCCAGTGCTTAGAACAGTGCTTTGTATATAGTAAGAGCTTAATAAATGCCATTAAAAAAAAATCTGCTCTGAGCATTTCAAAAACAATTAAATGCAAGAATATTTTAGATGACTAAATCTGGCTTTCACCTATTCCACTCGACAGAAACTCCTCTCTCTAAGGTCAGTAATAACCTTCATTTTGCCAAATTCAACAGACTCTACTACACTCTAATCCTCCTAGATATCCCAGCTCCGCCAATTGTCAGCTGTGTGACTTTGGGCAAGTCACTTCACTGGGCCTCAGTTCCCTCTTCTGTAAATGGGGATTAAGATTGTGAGCCCCCCGTGGGACAACCTGATCACCTTGCAACCTCCCCGGAGCTTAGAACAGTGCTTTGCACACATTAAGCACTTAATAAATGCCATAATAATAATAATAATAATAATAATAATAATAATAATAATAATAATAATAATCACAGCTGCCTTTGACACTGTGGGCCATTCCCCTCTTCTGAAAACACTATCTAACCCTGGTTTCACTGACGGTGTCTTCTTCCTGTTCTCCTCCTATTTCTCTGGCTCTCCTCAGTCCTTTATGCCACTCATCCTTTGCTCCCACCCTTTAAACTGTGCAACTGTGCCATCAAGGCTCTATTTTCCGTTTACACCCAGTAGTAGCAATAATAGTAGTGGTAGTAATAGTAATATTTATTAAGCACTTTTTCTGTGTATAGCATTGGGAAAGAATATACAGGTGAGAATAAAAACAAAAAAGGGGGAAAGGGTCTGGTAATATATATTTATTAAACATATAGTTCCCTCATTGAAAAATAATTCACTTCCACAGCTTCACCTATCTTTAACTACCACCTTTAATGGATGGCTCCCAAATCTACCTCTCTAGCCCTACCATCATCTTTTTCTGCACTTGTATGTTCTCCTGACTTCAGGACATCTCTAGACTATAAGATCCTTTTAGGGAGGGAATATGTCTTCCCAGGTCTAGTGTATTTCACTTTCCCAAATGCCTAGTTCAGTGCTCTACACACAGTAAGCACTCTATAAATACTATTGATTGACCTCAACTTGAATGTTCTTCCAACACTTCAAACTTAACATGTCCAAACCAGAACTCTTAATCTTCCCACTCAAACCCTGTCCTCCCCATGATTTTCCTATCACTGTTGACGATACCACTACCCTCCTTGCTTCAGAAGCACATAGCCGTGTCTTTATGCTAGCCCTATATCTCAAGGTCAATCCATATATTCAGGCTGTCAACAAATCCTGCAGTCTGTCTCTAGACTCCATCCTTCTCATTCAAAATGCTACTACACAGCTGGTACAAGTACATGTCATATCCTGCTTCTACTCACTGATCACTGCCTCCAGCCTCTACACACATCAGCCCATTTTTTAAAAAAATATCATTCTGAGTACATACCCTCAAATCTCAAAATCTCCATGGTTGCCCCTCTATCCCCTCATTAAATTGATACTCCTTTCTGTCAGCTTGAAAACCTACAGTCAACAATTTGCTACCAATTATCTTCCTTTTCCCACAACCATCTACCCTGCACACTTACTTCTCTAATGCCAACCTAATCATTCAGTCTCAATATTGTCTCTACTGCTACTAACCCCTTGCTCACATCCTTCTTCCCTGCTTTAATTCAATAGACCAGCACTCTGTCCATCCTCAAAGCCCTAACCGGCGCTTAGAACAGTGCTTGGCACATAGTAAGTGCTTAATAAATATCATCATTATTATTACTAAAATGATAAGTCCTTCAGGTGCTTTTTCTGACTAGTCACTCATACTTCTACCCTATTTCCCCTTCATTTTGTATTACCTATGCACTTTGATACTTACATCTCCCCCACACCTAGGGCACTTACATACATATCTGTATACTCTTTTTATGGTATTTGTTAAGCTCTTACTGTGTGACAAGCACTGCTCTAAGCACTGGGGTAGATACAAGTTAATCAGGCTGGATACAATTCCTGTCCCACATGTGGCTCACAGTCTAAGTAGGAGTAAAAGTTATTTTAATCCCCATTTTTCAGTTAAGAAAAACGAGGTACAGAGAAGTTAAGTGAGTTGCCCAAGGTCATACAGCAGGCAGGTGGTGGAGCTGGAATTGGAACACGAGTCCGCTGGCTCCTAGGCCTGTGCTATATCCACTAGCCATGCTTTTATTGCTTCCCTTAGCAATAGTTTTTTTAATGTTTGCCTACCTTATTAGATTTATAATCTATTATTGCACTTTTCACTCTAGTTTCATTCACTCAATCATATTTATTGAGCACTTACTGTGTGCAGAGCACTGTACTAAGTGCTTGGGAAGTACAAGTTGGCAACATATAGAGACGGTCCCAATCCAACAACGGGCTCACAGTCTAGAAGGGTTTAGACTGTGCTGGCTCTAGTGTGCTGGCTCCCCGTCTCACAAGCTCTCAATTCATCTTTTTCATTCAATACACATGTTCTCCATTCTATCTTCCCAACATCTTGAAAATCTGTTCTTTCCTCTCGATCTACACTGCTACCATGCTGATACATTTATATTCCACCCTAATACATCAGCCTTCTGCTGACATCCCTGTATCCTGTCTCTCCCATGTCCAGTTCAGCTGCCCAGTAGCAGTAGTACTGTAGTTGCAGTAGTAGTATTTATTAAATGCCCACTGTGTACAAAGCACTGTGAAAATAATAATAATAATTGTGTATTTGTTAAGCACTTACTATGTGCCAGGCACTGTACTAAGTTCTGGGATGGAAACAAGCAAATCAAGTTGAGCAGGGACCCCGTCTCACATGGGGTTCACAGTTTTAATCCCCATTTTACAGGTGAGGTAACTAAGGCACAGAGATGTTAAGTGACTTGTCCAAGGCTTCCAAAAAAATTTCAGTCCTCAAAGACCAACTCCAACTCCACATTAGTCATAAATTCTTTACCAATGGTTTCAAGTATTTCCCTCCTATCATGTCTCTATGATCTACAATAATAATAATTATACAATTATGATGGCATTTATTAAGCGCTTACTACTTGCAAAGCACTGTTCTAAGTGCTGGGGAGGTTACAAGGAAATCAGGTTGTCCCACGGAGGGCTCACAGTCTTAATCCCCATTTTACAGATGAGGGAACTGAGGCCCAGAGAAGGTAAGTGACTTGCCCAAAGTCACACAGCTGATGATTGGCAGAGCTGGGATTTGAACCCATGACCCCTGACACCAGAGCCCGGGCTCTTTCCACTGAGCCATGCTGCTTCTCTACAACCCATCTGAAAATGTGGATCATAATTTAACTTCTACCCACTCACTTTACCTCTATCTTCCCCACCAGCGACCCCTTGCCCACATCGTCCCTTTGTCCTGGAACCCCCTCCACCATTATATAAGTATGGTAGTTGTTAAGTGCTTACTAAGTGCCAGGCAATGTATCAAGTGCTGGGATGGATACAAGCAAATTGGGTTGGACACGGTCCCTGTCCCAGATAGGGCTCACAGCCTTGATTCTCACTTTACAGATGAGGTAACTGAGGCCCAGAGAAGTGAAGTGACTTGCTCACGGTCAAGCAGAGAAGTGGCAGAGCTGGGATTAGAAAACAGATTCTTTAACCCATGCTCTTTCCTCTATGCCATGCTGCTTCCAATCAGACACACTGCCTCTCTTCCCACCTTCAGAACTCTCCTAAAGTCACATCTCATTCAAGAGGCCTTCCCTAACTGGTCCTTCATTTCCTCTATCTGATCTCCCCTCTATATCATTTGGATCTATACCACTTAACCATTTAATATTCACTACACCTTCAGATCTACAGTTCTTATGTACATATCCTTACATTCTGCTGTTCATTTTAATATCTGTCTCTCCCGTAGACTATAAACCATTGTGTCTACAAACTCTACTACACTGTATTTTTCTAAGCACTTACTACAGTGTTCAATTAATGGAAGAGAATATAATCTGCTGGGATTCTAATGCACCAGTCAAGCCCTTCCTCATGTTTTCCTTTAAATGGAACATATTAAAAGGGAGTAAGGAGTTACAAATGAGCTACTAGCAAGATGGAACAAGGAACAAGGAGAAAAACTCTTAACGGTAGCAGTATTTTAGCCTCCAGGTTGGAACAATTCTGAACAATTTCTTAGCTGGATTCCCAGTATTTTTCTAAGAGGAAAAAACACAACATCTTGCAATTGTACACTTCAAAGAGTGGAAAAATAGAAAAACATTTCAAAGAATCCCAGTAAAACAAATATAACAGCTTTTCCTTGGTGACATTGCTGTGCAGAGTCTAGAAAAAGAACCTCCACAAAAGCCCAGATACTTTGGAATGAATATAAAGAGATTGATGTATTTGTTAGTTCTTAACCACAGAGCAATATTTGTATCAAAAATCTTCCAAAGACTTGGTAAACTTTAACCAAATTTATGATGTAGTTAAGTATCAAGAGAAATGTGCTTGCTTTTTTAATTTTTTCAGGAGCAATAATATTATAATTTCCAATGACTTTCAGCAACATGAAAAGCTAAATCAAGCACAACAATGCCCGACACCAAACAGACCGACGATACTGCTGGTTGTGCAACAAAATAAAGAAAACAAACTGTGCCGGCTTAATACAGCATATTAACTGTCTTTTCCTCTTCCCAGAATGCAAAGCTAAAACTCATCTGTTAGTCAAGAAAAGTTACCAAAAAAGGGAAATTGGGACAAAATATTGCTGTGAACAAAATTTCTTACTGCTATTCAGAATGAACTCACATTTTTGAAGGGCTTGTAAATTTATATCCACAGAAGGTTTCCAGGCAAATACTATCATTTACTATTTCACATCCTAGGCGTTTATTTTCATCTTCCCTCTGGTAACCAATAGGTTTCCCATATATTTTTTTTTCCTCCAGCCATCTTATAAGTGGTAACATTTTTTCATTTATTTCTCCTCTGGATCCTTCAGTGAAATACATTCTTCAGTAGTTACCAGTCAGAACACTGCAATGGGCATCCACTCAAGCAAGGTCCTGGCATTTTCCCTTGTGCAAAATTCTCCAGTACACATTCATTTCCTCCATAAAGTCATTTATATATTTCTGCAAAGCTAGTGTTCTCTATTAGACCTTTCCTGACTTCAGTCCATCATTTATAAATCTGATGAGAACCAGCATTCATGATGTTTTGTAATTAGATTTCTGGGGACAATGTCCTTGGTCCATCCATGGCTCATAAATGATTTATATATCTGACTGACAAACTTGGAGTTATCAGAAAGTCCAAACGCAATTTTGCCATACTAATCCATTAGGATCTAAAGACTATTAACAGAATAGAGAGAATGAAGAACATTTTTCTCCTGTTTTTGCAGACAAGATGCTGGCCAATGTTACCAGGAAGATATTTGATCATACTAGTCAGAATCAAGGGTTAGAGGGAATTCAGCTTCATTAGAATTAACCATTTTATCTGTCCATATTAGCTGTACCTATAGATGTAACCATGCTTATCTATTTAAAATATGAAATTAGGAAGACCTAGAAATTATCAAAGATGAGTCATGAAAAAATGAAAATAAAATGATATTTTTGCTCTATTCAAAGTAGGTTAAAACAAACAAACTTTACAGCACATATGTGGCATTATAATTATTAACTTTGCATTTTATAATTATTTTCATTGCATGAATTGAATTGACTATGTTAATAGTTTTCGCAATCCTCTGACATTTTCATTTGAACAGAATGTTGTGACATGAAAGAAATAAATTCATTTCAGTTTAAAAATAAACATTTTTGCTTAAGGGTACTGAGATAGTTGTCTTTAGAAGACATATAAGTTGTTTAGGCCTTTTCAATTAAGGCCTAAACAAATTAGAGATTATATGGAGGTATGTATTGTACTTTCCAAGTGCTTAGTACAGTGCTCTGCACACAGAAAGTGCTCAGTCAATATGACTGAATGTATAGAGCAAATACATATAGACTGTTTTAAAATTTGACATGGCAGAGAAAGGTGGGGGAGTTTACAGTTCACAAAATTATTGCTTATCCACTTAACTTTCTGTCTCACCACTTGTTGCTCGGTATGTATATGAGTGGAAACCACAAAATAAGTTTTCACTTAGAGGTTTTATTCAATCTGTACAGTAAGTTGAGGAAAAACATCCAAAAAACAAGAGATTATAAATTACCTATGCCAGTGTGGCAGTTGCCGGATGGAGAGGAAAGAGCAAATTCTGGAAATGGTGCAGATGAAAAAGCAGCAGCATTAAATGAAAGGCTGAATCAATAAATTAATCAATGGCATTTTTTGAAGGTTTACTGTGTGGAAGTTGCAAGAGAGAGTGGAGTCAAGGATAGTTGAAGTGATGATGTTCTTAAATTAAGTTTGATGCCCTCTTTTCGTCATAACCCTTTTGAATTTGTCAAAAGCTATGATAATCTTTCTAAATTCTGCTTTCCCTTTTTTTAATATCCATACACTGCTGTGTAACAAACCAAAAAGTTAATATGACTGTAAATTCTGTGTTTAAGGAAAACCTTTGGTTTTCCATCATGTGGCATGATATAACTTTACATTTCTTTAGGTTATTTCCAACACAACACCATGTGAGTGTTCAAAGTGGTTCAAAATACCAAGTGTCTTCTTGTTCATGTGCTTCTAGAGCATAGTCATCTGCAACCCTTGGCTATTCTCTTGAAGATTTCTGAAGATGCTCATAACCTTCTGAGTTAAAGTTTCCCAGTGGATTGGAATTATATTTTGACTTCAATTTGTACATACTTTGGTCACCTCAAGAGAAGCAGTGTGGCTCAGTGGAAAGAGCCCAGGCTTGGGAGTTGGAGGTTATGGGTTCTAATCCTGTTTCCCCCACATATCTGCTGTATGACCTTGGGCAAGTCACTTAACTTCTCTGAGCCTCAGTTACCTCATCTGTAAAATGGGGATTAAGACTGTAAACCCCACATGAGACACCCTAATCACCTTGCACCCCCTCCAGAGCTTAGAACAATGCTTTGCACATAATAAGTGCTCAACAAAAGCCATCATCATCATCACCTTCAAGCACAGTATTTTTGAATAGGATTTGTGACATAATCCTGTTTAACTGCAAAGATGATAGGAAAGATCATTCATTCATTCATTCAATCGTATTTATTGAGCGCATATTGTATGCAGAGCACTGTACGAAGCGCTTGGGAGGTACAAGTTGGCAACATATAGAGATGGTCCCTACCCAACAGTGGGCCCACAGTCTAGATCAGACAGGACACCTGCAAATATGATTCTCACCATGCAGAGAATCAAGTTGCCTAGTGGATAGAGCATGGGCCTGTAAAGTCAGAAAGATCTGGGTTCTAATCTTGAATCTGCTACTTGTCTGGTACGTGATCTTGGGTAAGTCACTTAACTTCTCTGTGCTCATTTACCTCATTTGTAAAATGGGAATTAAGATTGTGAGCCCCATGTGGGACATGGACTGTGTCCAACCTGTTTCTGCCCCAGAGCTTAGTACAGTGTCTGTCACATAGTAAGCATTTAACAAATGTCATTTAAAAAACAAAAAAACCCACAATTCTATCATGCAGTAGCCTTGATGATCTTGATAGAGTTTTCAGCATGAAATTTTCAAAAGCCTTAACTTGTTGATGTTTGATATTAATAGTGTCACCACTCTTAATAATTTTTATTGAGCACTTACTGTGTATAAAACACTGTACTAAGTGCTTGGGAGAGTATAAAGTAAGGAGTTGGTAGACATAGATAGGTTCTTGTCCCAGTTCAGCCTGCTGGGACTATGGCCTCTGCCTGATGTCTGAAGAACCACCTAGACTGTTCTTGAGGTGAGCTGTTCCAGGGGAGCCCTACACCTTCCTCAAGCTGAGCTGAGCTCTCTCCACATTGAGGTTAAACAACATCCATCCCACTTGCTGCTCTGATAACACTAATGCACTTGGAACCTGCAACCAGAGCCACAGAGAAATGGAATGGAAACATGGAGTTTGGGTCTTTCCTTGTCCAGGCTCATCTGGCCCTGAGTCAATTTCTGTGGTTCCTGCTCTCCCTCCTCCAGACCTTGAGCCCAGAAACTGGGACTGTGCCCAACCTGCTTGTCTTTTATTTACCCCAGTGTTTAGTATGGTCTAAATACATAATAAGAGTTCCTTGTGGACAGGGATGTGCCTATCAATTCTTTCGGATTTTTCTCTCCTAAGCACCTATTACAATGTTTGGCACACAGTACGTACCAAATACCATTGATTGGTTAATTTAAAAATACCACAAGGACTCCCAAGTCAACTGAATCTGTCTCAGATTCAGATCTGATATATGAGAAGCAGTGTGGCTTAGTGGAAAGAGCATAGGCTTGGAAGTCGGAGGATGTGAGTTCTAATTCCGGCTCCACCACATGTCTGCTGTGTGACCTTGGGCAAGTCATTTCACTTCTCTGTGCCTCAGTTACCTCATCTGTAAAATGGGGATTAAAAGTGTGAGCCCCACGTGGTACAACCTGATTACCCTGTATCCACCTCAGTGCTTAGAACAGTACTTGGCACATAGTAAGCGCTTAACATATCCCATCATCATCATCATCATCATCAACTACGCTTTGATCTCAAACCACATTGTGCTTCAGGTAGCAAACAGTTGATTTAATTCTTCTGTAGCTTGTTTTCATTTCAGTTAGTAACAAAACCAAAATGAAGACAAACCAATATAAACAGAATAATGCATGACTAAAAGAAAGAAAAGGGCAAGGATGAGCCCTGTGAGAACATATGAAGAGAAACTATATTGTCCACAAATATTATTTTCACATATTATTCCCACAACTGTATTTTCCTTGACTAATAGAAATCTCACAAAGATGTGGCCTAGAATATAGTATTCCTTGCTTAATATACTCAATATGCAAGCCATATTTTCAAGTAAAATGCATGAATATTAGTAGTTGAAGAGTCATATAAAATGTTTGATACAAAGTTCCACAAATCACCAAGTTCCTGTTTATAACATCTCACTATTTTTAGGCTGAAAAATGTATATGTCCATGTTATATTTGGTAGGTCTGATTTATCGTGTGGTACCACTGGGTATGCATTCATTTTTTGTGAGTAAGGGATCTCAGCCTTTTAAACAAGACTTAAATGTTACTACCCATTTATAGAATATGCCATCAATGAAAAATTAATTATTAAACTACTGCCTTGGGAAGACATCAGTGGCCCTGTCATCCTGCATGAGATTGATAACCAGCCATGTCTCAAATCAGGTGGCCCCAGGACACACAAATTTAAAACGAGGAGTGTAATGCTAATCATGCGATAGCATGTCACATTTTAATTTATTTTTTTATTAAATGGCAGATAGAATACATTCATCCAGGCCTTGCAGACTCATTCTTATTGAATGAGCTGGCACACCATCAAATGTAAAGTATGGTCCTGGCTTCTCAAGGGCATCAGAAACCCTGAAGCACAAGAGACCAGTAAATGCTATTTGCAAGCACTGCTGAAGAGCCAGCATTTTGAAAATGCTGAGTCTAACAAAACAAGAACAGAAAACTCCCAAAATGTGAAAGCACCTGCAGTCTGATGCTCTGCTTGGGTGGTGATGCATGAAAGTGTCCACCATAAGGGAAGGAAGGATACAGCTGCATTAGCCTGCGGAGGCTATGATTTTCAGGTTAGGACTGAATGGTTATTTTAATTCACCTGAGTTGCTGATTATTTATGTTGTGCCTATCCTTTTATCTTCAGATGTTAAAATCTTTCTACTTTTAAGAAAAAAAAATCATTCCCCTTAATGTTTTGTTTCCCTGTAGCACGAACAACTCCCTCATTTCCCATATTTTCAAAACTGATACTGATCTCACCTATAGATTATACTGAGAAAAGCATCTTAGCATTTTTAAACTAGAAAATTGAGGTGAATACTACTGCCTAGAAAAATTCCAAAACTTCATACTGAGAACTCTTCCCCCAAACGAAATAGTCCTTTCTGATTTCTTATATGGATTAATCATGTGCTGAAACTCTGCCTTTGGCATCTAGGAGTCCATGTATTTCTGTTAATGTTTTTATGTATTAAGTGGGATTCCAAAATCAAAAATGTACTGTACATATTCAAATTCTATCTTAAAGGTAAACATCACATAAAAGGTAGCATTTGAAAGGCACATCATCGTACAGAATCAGTGTGGCTCAGTGGAAAGAGCCGGGGTTTGGAGTCAGAGGTCATGGGTTCAAACCCCGGCTCCGCCAACTGTCAGCTGTGTGACTCTGGGCAAGTCACTTCACTTCTCCCCTCTCCACCCCCCCGCCTTACCTCCATCCCTTCCCCACAGCACCTGTATATATGTATATATGTTTGTACGTATTTATTACTCTATTTATTGATTGATTTTACTTGTACGTATCTATTCAATTTATTTTATTTTGTTAATATGTTTTGTTTTGTTCTCTGTCGCCCCCTTCTAAACTGTGAGCCCACTGTCGGGTAGGGACTCTCTCTATATGTTGCCAACTTGTACTTCCCAAGCGCTTAGTACAGTGCTCTGCATATAGTAAGTGCTCAATAAATACAATTGATTGATTGATTCTCTGTGCCTCAGTAACCTCATCTGTAAAATGGGGATTAAGACTGTGAGCCCCACGTGGGACAACCAGATCACCTTGTATCTACCCCAGTGCTTAGAACAGTGCTTGGCACATAGTTCCAACAAATGCCATCTTTATTATTATTATTATTATTATTATTATTAAATCACTTAACTTCTCTGGGCCTCGGTTAGCTCATCTGCAAAATGGGGATTGAGACTGTGAGCCCCCCGTGGGACAACCTGATCACCCTGTAACCTCCCCTGTGCTTAGAACAGTGTTTTGCACATAGCAAGCACTTAATAAATACCATTATTATTATTATTATTATTATTATTATTATTACAGGTGTGGGAGTCGGATGACCTGGTTCTAACCCCACCTGTGCCCCACTTGCCTCCATGTCTCAGTTTCCTTATTCGTAAAATGGAAATTCAGTATCTGTTCTCCCTTCCTTCCTAGACTATAAGGCCCAGCTGGGACAGGGACTATGTCTGACCTGATTTTCTTGTATTTAACCAGCACTTGGTGATGGGGGCCCCCCATGCACCATGGAAAGGTTGCAGATATTGTTTGAATGTGTGCGGTCCTGTTGCCATATGTGGTATGGGCCTTAGACCCTGCAGCCCACTGGCTGGGTCCAGGAACCAAACCAAATAGGGAGGTAGACTCCGCCCAGCTCCATACCAAATCTGCACCAATCCAGTCCCCACTGTTTTCAAGTCTACCAATCACTGTGATCAGCAACAGTAGTATATAAGCCCATTGTATCGGGCACTTGGGGCCTTTTCCCGTAAGGAAATGAGCCCGACGGGTGCGTTATCCCCTATTCGGTCTTCGGCCTTACCAATAAAACTTTATTAAAATTTTCAGCAGTCACATGCTGTCCTTCTACAGCCCACCCCACACCCTCCTCTCCTCTGCCGCTAATCTCCTCACCGTGCCTCGTTCTCGCCTGTCCCGCCATCGACCCCCGGCCCACATCATCCCCCGGGCCTGGAATGCCCTCTCTCTGCCCATCCGCCAAGCTAGCTCTGTTCTTCCCTTCAAGGCCCTACTGAGAGCTCACCTCCTCCAGGAGGCCTTCCCAGACTGAGCCCCTTCCTTCCTCTCCCCCTCATCCCCCTCTCCATCCCCGCCATTTTACCTCCTTCCCTTCCCCACAGCACCTGTATATATGTATATATGTTTGTACGCATTTATTACTCTATTTATTTTACTTGTAGATATCTATTCTATTTATTTTATTTTGTTAGTATGTTTGGTTTTGTTCTCTGTCTCCCCCTTTTAGACTATGAGCCCACTGTTGGGTAGGGACTGTCTCTATATGTTGCCAACTTGTACTTCCCAAGCCCTTAGTACAGTGCTCTGCACACAGTAAGCGCTCAATAAATACGGTTGATTGATTGATTGACTAATTCTTTAGTCACCTGGCGACTTGGTGGCCATCTGGAACAACCGCCGCCATCACTTGGTATAGTGGTTGGCACGTAGTAAGCTCTTAACAAGTACAATTTGTTATCATTGTTGTTGTTATTATTATTATTACATTTTAGGGTCTGCTCACTCACCACTCCCCGGGGTTGTTCCGGCTGCTGGCACTGCTACTGTACGACCCACAGACGCACCCGCCACTCCACGCCACTGTGTGCGCCACGGACTACAGCTGCGTGGCCGGGCCTGAGCAGGAGTGCTACTGGCTGGGCGCCCTCAGCCTGGGCACCACGGCACTGGGTTTCATCAATCAATCAATCAATCGTATTTATTGAGCACTTAATATGTGCAGAGCACTGTACTAAGCGCTTGAATCATCCTGCCGCTGCTGCTCATGACCCTGTCGTACTGCATCCTCGGGGGCACCGTGACCCACCCCTTCCAGCGCCTGCAGAAGGAGGTGCAGAAGCGGCGGCGGCTGCTGAGGATCAAAGAGAAGCAGCGTGGCTCAGTGGAAAAGAGCCCGGGCTTTGGAGTCAGAGGTCATGGGTTCAAACCCCGGCTCCGCCAATTGTCAGCTGTGGGACTTTGGGCAAGTCACTTCACTTCTCTGGGCCTCAGTTACCTCATCTGGAAAATGGGGATGAAGACTGTGAGCCCCACGTGGGACAACCTGATCACCTTGTAACCTCCCCAGCGCTTAGAATAGTGCTTTGCACATAGTAAGCGCTTAATAAATGCCATTATTAGAGGAGCAGCGTGGCTCAGTGGAGAAGAGCACGGGCTTTGGAGACAGAGGTCATGGGTTCGAATCCCGGCTCTGCCACGTCTGCTGTGTGTCCTTGGGCAAGTCACTTAACTTCTCTGAGCCTCAGTTCCCTCATCTGTAAAATGGGGATTAAGACTGTGAGCCCCATGTGGGACAACTTGATCACCTTGTATCCACCCCCAGCGCTTAGAACAGTGCTCTGCACATAGTAAGCGCTTAACAAATGTCATTATTATCAGCGCTTAGAACAGTGCTTCGCACATAGTAAGTGCTTAATAAATGCCATTAAAAAAAAAAAAAAGAGGCTCCCCCTTCTAGACTGTGAGCCCGTTGTTGGGTAGGGACCGTCTCTATCTGTTGCCGACTTGTACTTCCCAAGCGCTCTGCACACAGTAAGCATTCAATAAATATGATTGAATGAATAAATGGTGGCCGTGTTGGTGCTGCGCTGGCCGCCCTTCCACCTGCTCAAGGACCTGGCCGTGCTGGACTGGCTGGGCCTACCAGACACGCTGTGCGCTGCTCCAGGCCTCATCGTGTGGCTCCGCTCGTACGCCACATGTCTGGCCTATGTCAACCCTTTCCTCTACGCCTTCCTGGACCGGTGCTTCGGTGCCCGCTGCCTACGCCTGCTGGGCCTCCGCCGCCCCCGCCCAAGAGGCCCCTCGCCGTCCTCCACTGCCAGCTCCCAGATGCACAATAATAATAATGATAGCATTTGTTAAACACCTACTATGTGCAGAGCAACGTTCTAAGCGCTGGAGGGGGGGATACAAGGTGATCGAGTTGTCCCACGTGGGGCTCACAGTCTTAATCCCCATTTTACAGATGAGGTAATTGAGGCTCAGAGAAGTTAAGTGACTTGCCCAAGGTCACACAGCAGACGTGGCGGAGTCGGGATTCGAACCCATGACCTCTGACTCCAAGTCCGAGCTGCCCTCGCTGGCCATCAAGGTGTGAACTGTACTTCCCAAGTGCTTAGTACAGTGCTCTGCACACAGTAAGCACTCAATAAATACGATTGATTGATTGATTGATTGAATGGCCAGCAGCGAGGCCCGGGCCGGGCACCCTCCTCCTCCTCTATGCACCCCCCCCCCCCCAGGACTGGGCCTCCCCCTGACCCCGTGACTGAGCCGGACTCGGGATGCGGGAGGGCTAGGTGAGGTTTGGCCGGAGAAATTGGGGAATAATAATAATGATGATGGTATTTGTTAGGCGCTTAATATGTGCAAATCACTGTTCTAAGCACTGGGGAGGTTACAAGGTGATCAGGTTGTCCCACAGGGGGCTCACAGTCAATCCCCATTTTACAGATGAGGTCACTGAGGCACAGAGAAGTTGACTGACTGGCCTAAAGTCACACAGCTAACCAGTGGCAGAGCTGGGATTAGAACCCATGACCTCTGACTCCAAAGCCGGTGCTCTTTCCACTATGCCATGCTGCTTCTCAGGAAGCAGCATCCCCTTCTCGGGAAGGGGTCCATCCCCCCGCTTCCCTTCTCCACGATGGGCTGGGCCCATTCGGACTAAGGACCTCGGAGCTGGCCGTGCTCCCCCGTACTCTACTGCTGTGTGGGACCCAATAAAACCCACTTCGGGAAACCGGGCCCTTCCGGACATCCCTCCCAGTGACCGGGGGACGGCAGGCCCCAACCTGGACAACCGCCCCTCCACACCTCCACCAGAGTCCGAGGCCAATTAAGCCCACCCGTGAGACCGGAGGTGTTGAAATAATAGTAATCGTGGTATTTGTTAGGCCCTTACTATCTACCCCGGTGCTTGGCACATAGTAAGCGTGCTTAACAAATACCAACATTGTTATTATTATGTGCCTAGCACTGTACTAGGCGCTGGGGTGGAAGTAGCATGGAGTAGTGGATAGAGCATGGGCCTGTGAGTCGGACGATCATGGGTTCTAGTCCTGACTTCAATCCAATCTAGTCCTCCACTTCAATCCATACTTCATGCTGCTGCCAGGATTATCTTTGTCCAGAAATGGTCTGGGCATATCACTCCCCTCCTCAAAAATCTCCAGTGGCTACCAATCAATCTCCGCATCAGGCAGAAACTCCTCACCCTGGGCTTCAAGGCTGTCCATCACCTCAACCCCTCCTACCTCACTTCCCTTCTCTCCTTCTACAGCCCAGTCCGCACCCTCCGCTCCTCCACCGCTGATCTCCTCACCGTACCTCGCTCTCACCTGTCCCGCCATCGACCCCCGGCCCACGTCCTCCCCCGGGCCTGGAATGCCCTCCCTCTGCCCATCCGCCAAGCTAGCTCTCTTCCTCCCTTCAAGGCCCTGCTGAGAGCACACCTCCACCAGGAGGCCTTCCCAGACTGAGCCCCTTCCTTCCTCTCCGCTCGTCCCCCTCTCCATCCCCCCCATCTTACCTCCTTCCCTTCCCCACAGCACCTGCATATATGTATATATGTTTGTACATATTTTTTACTCTATTTATTTATTTATTTTATTTGTACATATCTATTCCATTTATTTTATTTTGTTAGTATGTTTGGTTTTGTTCTCTGTCTCCCCCTTTTAGACTGTGAGCCCACTGTTGGGTAGGGACTGTCTCTATATGTTGCCAATTTGTACTTCCCAAGCGCTTAGTACAGTGCTCTGCATATAGTAAGCGCTCAATAAATACGATTGATGATTGATGATGATGATGACTCTACCACTTGTGTCCTTGGGTAAGTCACTTCACTTCTCTGGGCCTCGGTTATCTCAACCTGTTGTGGGCAGGGATTGTCTCTCTTTATTGCTGTATTGTACTTTACAAGTGCTAAGTACAGTGCTCTGTGCACAGTAAGCGCTCAATAAATACGACAATGAATGAATGAAATTCTCATGTTTGCAGAGGAACATTCAGGACACTTTTAAAATCATCCTTTACTGGATCATCTAATCAATCAGTCATATTCATTGAGTGCTTACTGTGTGCAGAGCCCTGGGAGAATACAATATAACAGACTTGGTAGACATGCTCCCTGTCCACAAGGATCTTACAGCCGTGAAGAATTTTTATTGATTAACATTTTGTAGCACAAAATCCTCCAACCCCATCATGAACCCTTGATAAATTTAACTCTCACATTCAACTGCTACCACCCTGCTACATTATCTGGTAGTATCAGGGATTAGAGTATTGTATCAGTTTCTTCCCCTCTCAGGGTCACACCTTAAGAGTTTCCAGTACTCTACCAGGTACAGCTGCAGGAGGGAGAGTCGAGCAGAGGCATAACCATTCCGTTCCTAGCTTGGCAGTGGCTAGCGAATGGAAAACAATCTGCTACAAGTCAAAACTCACCTGTGCTGGGCAGCAACAGCATGGGAGAGAGTTGAGGGTGGAGACTCAAGGGGGCATTGGTAAACTACTTCCATATTTTTCCAAGAAAACTCCATACATTACCAGAATGATTGCTGATGGAGGTGGGGTATCCTTGGAGAGACGTGGCTATAGTGGGGCTATGGGCTGGAGATGACTCAACAGCATAAGACAAGACATGATCAGCGTCTTGCTTTTCTCTCTGTCTCCAACCTCTCTCTTCCAATCTATGCTACACACTGCTGCAGGTATCATCATCATCATCAATCGTATTTATTGAGCGTTTACTGTGTGCAGAGCACTGTACTAAGCGCTTGGGAAGTACAAGTTGGCAACATATAGAGTCCCTACGTTTTTTATATGTTGGTTAGACTTGAACTGTACTCTTCTCAAGACCTTCCATAAGATTTTTAAACAAAAACTCCTCAGCTTCATGACTCTTTACCAACTCACATCATCTTACCTATCTGGTCTCCTCTGCTGTATCATACTCTCCCAAATGCTTAGTACAGGGCTCTCTTTACATAGTAAACGCTAAATAAATACCATTTATTGATTGATTCACTCATTGTTCAACCTGTTTACTTCATTTCTACTAAGACAACCTTCTTATTAGGGAAGCAGCATGACCTGGTGGATAGAGAATGGGCCTGGGAGCCAGAAGTTCTTGAGTTCTAATCCTGACTCTGCCACTTGTCTGCTGTGTGACCTGGGGTGAGTCATTTCACTTCTCTGTGCCTCAGTTTCCTCATCAGCAAAATGGGGTTTAGGACTGTGAGCTCCATGTGGGACAGGGTCTGTTTCCAACCTGATTGCCTTGTATCTACCCCAGTGCTTGAACAATGCTTGGCACCAAGTGCTTAACAAATATCATTGTCATCATCATCATTATTAATTGGTCCTTGATCTTAACTCTCCACCTCTAGTCCTTTGCTTATGGTGATCCAACAGCTCAGAACTCACTGTCTTCCAAAATCTGACAGTCTACAGATGTTCCTACATTGAAAATCTCCTAAAATCCACCTTCTCCACCAAGCCTTACCCGGTTGATTTCCCAAGAATTAAAAAGCCACCTATATACCTTAGCACTTATATCTATCCTCAACATTTTTGTATGAATATATATGAAATGTATATTGTTTTGAAACATTTAACTATTTTTACATGTCTGCCATTAAAATAGGTTCATGTCATTTTTTATTTGGTATTTTCCAAGCTTATACACAATGTGCTGTACCAAATAGACATTTTATAAACATGGCATCCACTACTACATCAAACAGGAGAAAATGAAAGTAAAATATAATGAAGTTAAGTTTTAATTCACACACATATAAATGAAAACTAGTTTAGATATATATCTGGGAAGATGTCTAAACCTCAAAATTGATTTCTCAAAGCAATTCATTTCAAACTACAAATATTACTAATAGCAATAGTAAATATCCCATATAATAATAATCTTGCAATGCAACTGGGCCAGAGATAGAACATCCATTTTTGGATGTATAATCAGGCAATACATGTTACATTATCCCAAAGTATAACATGACTTGTATCAGAATGAGTGGGTATGGAGTGGATATTATGTTGCTGACATTCCCACTGAGTGCTAAATAACTCCCTCATTCCTCCCTAGGCTGAGATTAAGATTTCAATAATAAATAAATGTTGTAGGAAGCTCTGCCCATATTGTTCTGTCAGGCTTTCAAGAGATGGAAGAGACCTTTGAGCAGATCATAAAGGAAGTTGTTAAACTGGGGCCAATTCAATTTATAAATGGATGATGCATTTCTCAATGGTTTAATTGCATTTCATTCCTAGCAATTGTCTTCCAACAGGGACTTCATTGAATTTTGACAGTCCAATGCATTACGTGTATGATGCAGAAATAGTGGTTTCACCACTACCCACTGAAGTAAATATTAAGATAAAAATTTTCCATCATTCTTATTAAAAAGATGAATTTATGAAAAAATTAAGAAGAGCAGTATGGCCTATTGGAAAGAGCACGGGTCTGGGAGTGAGAGGATCTAGTTTCTCAAATTTTCTGCTGTGCGACCCTGGGCAAGTCACTTCATTTCTCTATGCCTTAGTTTTCTCACCTGTACAATGGGGAGTCAATGCCTGTGCATCCGGCACTTAGAACAGTGCTTTGCACATAGTAAGTGCTTAATAAATGCCATAATTATTATTATTCCTATTAGTGTGACTCCGATGTGGGAGTGGAGCAGTGTCTGATGTGAATAGCTTGCAACTACCCCAGATATAGAACAGTGCATGTTTAGTAATAACAATAATGGAGAGAGGAATTTAGAGGCATTTAAAGAGGAAAGGGGTTTAGAGGAATTCTGAAGGTATTGGACAAGGTCCTGGACAGCCCTATAGTTCAGCTTTCTGCAAAGAGCAAGTTCATAATAAACACCATATCCAACAAGGTTACTTGCTACAAGGCGTTAAAGAAGCAGAAAAACGGAATATTACTAAAGGTGAAAAATTTCTACCAAAGTCAGCAGGACAAGCATATGGCACATAACCGTATTATAACTCTTTTCTTAATATGGTTATGTTGTTTTTGATTACTTTAAGATTAAACACTCATTTTGTGTCCTTTAGCATTACACTAAATAATACGGAAAGCATTTTTTAAAAATGGTATTTGTTGAGAACTTATGATGTGTCAGGCACTGAACCAAGTGCTGTGGAAGATACAAGCTAATCAGATTGGACACAGCCCATGGGGCTCACAATCAATCCCCATTTTACAGATGAGGTAACAGGCCTAGAGAAGTTAAGTGACTTGGTCAATATCACACAGCATGCAAGTGGTGAGCTGGGTTTAGAACCCACATTTTTAAAATAAATTTTCTATTTTTTTTTCCTGAGGATCTGGGATGGATTCTAATTTGCAACATGTATACCTATCCACAAATATCCATTCACATGATATTGTAATTCATGATATCACCTCAAGGCTAAGATCACTGCTATATTGGGGGTTACGCCTGTATTAACAAAATATTCAACGGAAATTGAATCTTCAAAAATACTACATATCTATAATTCTATTTATTTATATTGATGCCTGTTTACTTGTTTTGATGTCTGTCTTCCCCCTTCTAGACTGTAAGCTCGTTGTGGGCAGGAATTGTCTCTATTGCTGAGTTGTATTTTCCAAGCACTTAGTACAGTGCTCTGCACACAGTAAGCACTCAGTAAGTACAATTGAATGAATGAACTGTTGTACAATCAAATTTCTTTTATTTCAAAGGTGACAATAGAATAATAAACATTATAGTGTGGAAGGACAATTCAGCATATCATTAATCATTATAGCGGCAAAAGTCTTCATCACCTATAATGATATCAAAATTTGAGAAGTAGTGTGGCCTAGCGGACAGGACATGGACCTGAGAGTCTGAAAGACCTGGCTTCTAATTCTGGCTCCACCAGTTGTCTGCTGTGTGACCTTGGGAAAGCCTCTTCACTTCTCTGTGCCCCAGTTACCTCATCTGTAAGGAAGGGATTAAGACTCTGAGCCCCATAAGAAAACGGTGTCAACCTGATTACCTTGTATCTACCCCAGCGCTTAGAACAGTGCCTGGCGCATAATCCGCACTTAAGTACTATTTAAAAAATTTGGTCTTGCATGGAAATGGGTATAAATAAGTGGAGCAGCAACAACTGACAACTTAAAAGCTCCTGGTGGACCTTCATATTTTTTTGCCTTGCAGTCTTGAAATTTGTGATGGCTTGGGTTGGTCCAGGAGACCTACCCATATATTCCCAACTTATGGCCAAGACTGGCTCAGCAGCTCAAGTAAACTCACAAGACAGATGGGAATGTCCTAAATTTCTGTGGATTCCAATAAGCTTAGAAAAAGGAGAGGGTCAGTGCTAAGATTAGCAAGAGAACCAGAACTATTTTATCTACTCAAGGTTTCTCTTTCTCAAAGCTAGACTTCATATGGGAAGCAGCGTGGCTCAGTCGAAGAGCATGGGCTTTGGAGTCAGAGGTCACGGGTTTGAATCCCGGCTCCACCACATGCCTGCTGTGTGACCTTGGGCAAGTCACTTAACTTCTCTGAGCCTCAGTTACCTCATCTGTAAAATGGGGATTAAGACTGTGAGCCCCTCGTGGGGCAACCTGATCACCTTTGTATACCCCCAGCGCTTAGAACAGTGCTTTGCACATAGCAAGCGCTTAACAAATGCCATCATTATTATTATTATATAGAAATAGTGGTATCTGAACTTTTTAAGTGCTTACTACATGTTACGCTACTACATTCTGGGATAGATATAAGGTAATCAAGTCCCAAATGGGGGCTCACAGTCTAAGTAGGAGACACCAAGGATGATTCTAATTATTAATTTTTACTAAAGTTGGTTTAGATTAAATAATGGTTGAAATAAATTAATAAATCAGAAGCAAGCAATGAGCGTAAGGATGAAAAGCATTACAGACATCTTTTGCTGCCATTGTTGGAGGTGGATACTGGGCTAGATTCACCAATTGTCTGACCCAGTAGAGATAACAAGACAATACCAAAATCCTCAAATAGGGAAAATTATCCTCTATATTTCAGAGGAGACCAGAAGCAGCAAAGATAATATTTTTATTGGAAAGTCCTAAAGACTGGATTGTGACTAATATAACTACTGTAGAAATAATCGTTAGCTATTTATCAGACTTTCTTTAATTTTACAACGTGCTTATCTCCCTTCTGCAGTAGATCATCATGACAATGCTTACTGTTCCTACTGACCTCACAAAGATGCCACCGAAAATGGGAGAACTAAATGAGAGCAGATAATAACTCAGTGTGTTAAGTGGCTTCTTGGCATGAGAAAAAATATGTAGAGTAAGTTTCCTATCTTTTTTTACCAGGCAGAAACTGATTATGTAAATTCACAGTAGAATAATGGAATGCGTTAAGTACCATGCAATATAGGAATTCTCTGTTCAGAGAAAGAAAGACAAAAAGAAAGAAATTAACTAGTGATATGACAGCAAGAATAAGTGAGATCAAGAATCCTCAAATTCAATCCCAGTACTGTCATGGCTCCTTTAGTGGTCAAATTCGCCATTTCTATTTCTACTTCTTTGGGTAACAATCTTTTTGGACTATCTCTTTGGAGAGGTTCATTCAATGATAATAATAATATTAATAATAATTACATTTGATAAGCACATACTATGTGTGAGGCACATATTGAGCTCTGGGGTAGATACCAGATAATCAGGTTGGAAGCAGTCACTGTCCAAGATTAACTTACAATCTAAGGGAGGGGGAAAACATTCCCAATTTTACAGATGATAAAACTAAGGTACAGAAAAGTGAAATGACTTAGGCAAGGCCAGAGCTGGTATTAGAACCCAGTTCTTCTGAATCTCAGGCTTTTGCTCTTTCCACTAGGAAACAAATTGTACCAGGCTAAATTAGGTCTTTCTTCAGTTGTGGTTGTTAGTTGTCCACAGGTATGCCATCAGTGGAGACTTTCCTCTATTATGTCTATGAACTTATCTTCCGCTCATGGTTCTCCAATTTTAGCTCACTATAGATATGCTGTCTAGCACCTGTCATCATCCTAAATGTCTCTCTCTAAAAAGGCATGAAGTGAAGATTATTGCTGAAATGTTGGTGAATTGCTTATGTTCCAGGACATCATTAATGTTGTCCTTGGTGCAAATTGAATTGAAGTTTTGCCCAAGTACATGCCTTAATTGGGTAGAACGTTACAAGAAAAATAAGGAATATGTTTGGGATCTCCTAGCTTGTAGATATACAGATAGCTGCAGTTCTAGAAAAAATGGCACATGCATAGGTGTGTGGGCTTGCATGAGGCATAATACATTCTTGAAGGACAGGGTTTTGTGGGATAGCAACCTTCATGTTGTAGGAGAACTAGTTATATGCTTATAGATGGCATTTATGTACTTGACCTAAAAGTTGAATAGGGTGTCTAAGCAATATATTCTCATCTAATGCTATTCTAGGGAGAAAATTACCATTTCTCAGGAAGGGTCACTGTCAAATTGAATGAAGATGTTAAATAAATATCTTTTCATTCATTGATTGATCGATTGATTCAATATCTTCAAAGATATCCTGAGTCTTAGAATCTGGCCTTTTGTGGTAAATTCCAAGAAGTATTTCCAGTGATTCACATTATTATTTTATTCAGAATATGCAAAAACATACAAATTCAGGAAGGTATACAGCCATTTTTAATATGCAGGGAACACCAAACACATGAATCTGATTCTAGGAAAACTGGTAGATTATTCACTTTCGAGTAATGGTAAGGACAGGTACATTCACACTGAAGCTACATTAGATACTAATTAATGCTAAAAAAACCTCTAAGTGCTTTAATTCTGGCTTAAAAATTTAAGTCCTCAAGCATTCCTTGTAAAGATTCTACCAAATTATTTTTTTTTACAGCTTCAGAAAAATCTATCTTTAAGTCTAGGTAAATATCAAAAATTTCTGCTCTGGGGTTGCTGGACAAGGTATAAAATCCACTGCAGAGCTTCCTTAGCCCTTCTTCCACCACAGCCAAGTGATCTATATTGTAATTGCCGTTTCACACTACAATGCACTCTCGACCTCCATTACCACAGCCAAGTGAACTCTGTGCCGTAGTCACACTGCCTCAGTAGGAACATGTAGTGCCTTTCATCCGTGCCACTGGGTAGACCCCATTCTATCCTATTTTCTGCCACCATGGCGGGAAAGAGAAAAGGCTCCAACTCCTTCACCCCTTAGGATGGCTAGCAACTACAACAGCCATTGCTTACCATGAATTAGGCTTAACATGGCCTAATTCAAAATTCCTTAATTCCTCTTCTCTAGCCACAACCCCCTACTGACTTTTGTTCTTATTTTGTGTATTGTATCTTGTCTCTTAAGGCTTTTTAATGTTTTAGTGTTTCCTTTCTCCTGCTGTGTCTGTTTCCCATTCTCTTCCCAACAAATAGTAATACATTTGTTTGTCACCAGTTCTCTCCCAAACCCGAATTCGTAGATTGGGATCCCCTTTCATTGTTATTAATATTATTACTGTGGCATTTGTTAAGTGCTTACTATGTGTCAAGCACTCAAAGTGCTGGGGTAACTACAAATTAATCAGGTTGGACACAGTCTGTCTAATCTGGGGCTCATAACACTGTACTAGATGTTAAGGGCATACTTAAAAGAATAGGCATGTCTTCTGTCCTCAAGAAGCTTATAGTCTAATAGAATAGAAAGAAAAAACCATACAATCAACATATATTTATAAATACAGTAACTATATGAAGGAAGTAGATGAATAGATTATACAATTGTACTAGCTCACAAAAGACTGGATGGGAAAGGTTCTGTGGAAAGATGGTTCTGTGATGTGACAAATAATAATTATAATGGTATTTGTTAAGCAATTACTAGGTGTCAAGCTCTGTTATAAGCACTGGGGGTGTTACAGAGAAGCAGCGAAGTAGCAGCGTGGGTCAGTGGAAAGAGCATGGGCTTGGGAGTCAGAGGTCACGGGTTTAAATTTCGGCTCCACCAATTGTCAGCTGTGTGACTTTGGGCAAGTCACTTAACTTCTCTGTGCCTTAGTTACCTCATCTGTAAAATGGGGATTAAGACTTTGAGCCCCTCCGGGGGACAACCTGATCACAGTGTAACCTCCCCAGCACTTCAAACAGTGCTTTGCACATAGTACGTGCTTAATAAATGCCATCATTATTATTATTATACAAGGTAACCAGGTTGGAAGCAGCGTGGCTCAGTAGAAAGAGCCCTGGCTTTGGAGTCAGAGGTCATGGGTTCAAATCCCGGCTCTGCCAATTGTCAGCTGTGTGACTTTGGGCAAGTCACTTAACTTCTCTGGGCCTCAGTTCCCTCATCTGTACAATGGGGATGAAGACTGTGAGCCCCCGTGGGACAACCTGATCACCATGTAACCTCCCCAGTGCTTAGAACAGTGCTTTGCACATAGTAAGCGCTTAATAAATGCCATTATTATTACTATTATTATTATTATACAGTCCCTGTCCCCCGTGTCTCACAGACTTAATTCCCATTTTACAGACGAGGTAACTGAGGTGTAGAGAAGTGAAGTGACTTGTCCAAGGTCACACAAGAGAGAAGGACTCTTTGTCTTCCCTCCCAAACCCTGCCCTCTCCCTGACTTTCCCATCACTGTCAACAGCACTACCATCCTTCCCGTCTCACAAGCCCGCAAACTTGGTGTCATCCTCGACTCCGCTCTCTCGTTCACGCCTCACATCCAAACCATCACCAAAACCTGCCAGTCTCACCTCCACAACATTGCCAAGATCCACCCTTTCCTCTCCATCCAAACCGCTACCCTGCTCGTTCAAGCTCTCATCCTATCCCGTCTGGATTACTGTATCAGCCTCCTCTCCGACCTCCCAACCTCCTGTCTCTCCCCACTTCAATCCATACTTCACGCCACTGCCTGGATTGTCTTTGTCCAGAAATGCTCTGGGCCTGTTACTCCCCTCCTCAAAAACCTCCAGTGGCTACCAATCAACCTACGCATCAGGCAGAAACTCCTCACCCTTGGCTTCAAGGCTCTCCATCACTTCGCCCCCTCCTACCTCACCTCCCTTCTCTCCTTCTCCAGCCCACCCCGCACCCTCCGCTCCTCTGCCACTAATCTCCTCACCGTGCCTCGTTCTCGCCTATCCTGCCGTCGACCCCCGGCCCACGTCATCACCCTGGCCTGGGAAGCCCTCCCTCTGCAAATCCACCAAGTTAGCTCTCTTCCTCCCTTCAAGGCCCTACTGAGAGCTCACCTCCTCCAGGAGGCCTTTCCAGACTGAGCCCCACCTTCCTCTCCCTCTCCATCCCCCCTTGCTCTACCCCCTTCCCCTCCCCACAGCACTTGTGTATATTTGTACATATGTATTACTCTATTTTACTAATATGCATGTATTTCTATAATTTTATTTATTTTGATGGTATTGGCACCTGTCTACTTGTTTTGTTGTCTGTCTCCCCCTTCTAGACTGTGAGCCCATTGTTGGGTAGGGACCATCTCTATATGTTGCTGATTTGTACTTCCCAAGTACTTAGTAGAGTGCTCTGCACCCAGTAAGTGCTCAATAAATACAATTGAATAAATGAATGAATATCACTTGATATCTGATAATGTAGAGCTATTCCTGGCCATTACCTGAATACTGCTGGTACTACTTGCAGATGGGCAACAGAGGCAAGCATCATGAAGGGTCCTAGATAACATTTCTCAAAATATTTTTGTAGGAATTTACTAGTTAGTAAGTGATGTATACAATATATTCTTTATCATCCTTTCCAATGAACTTTTTAGTGCCTGATGACCAACATTTGATCTTTTAGCCAATTTATTGCATAAAACTGCATACTCAAATGTTTCCACAATCAAAATTATTATTATTATTGTGATACATGTATGTATTAACTTGCATTTTACTCCATCCCATAATTGCCCCATTCAAAGTTTTGAGGACAATAATAATAATAATAATAATAATAATAATAATTACTGTGGCATTTGTAACATGCTTATATGCCAAGCCCTGTACTAAGCACTGGGACAGATACAAGACAATCGAGTCAGACACCGTCCATGTTCTACATGGGGCTCATAATCAAAATAAAACACTTATCTCCCTCCAGGAAGGAAGATAAGTCACTGAGTGGTTGTTGTATACAGCACTTGAAACAGTACAGTTTAAGAGATGCAGCCTCAGATGTCCTCATACCTGTCTCTTCCTTCTCCTCTCTTTTCTTCCTCTTCCTCTTTTCTTTATTGCTAGGCTTAATTCTTATGGACCCACATAATAGCCCCACCTCTTATTAATGTTACAAAAAAATATGTGAAAATTGGCAAGTGGGGCAATGTAACAGAATTACAAGTTAATGAAAGTGCCCAATTTATCAGCATTTAAAGAAGACTGACACAGTGTCATTTTTAAAATAGCATACATATGTCATGAGGAAAATTATGCCATTTTGAAGCCAAATTGTTTTAATAAGATGCAGGAAAAGGCTGTTTACAAGGACCGATGGGAAATGTGAATTCAATTATACTTCATGCCTCCTGATTCATAATTTAGGGTTTTTGTGTTTTTCATTTTATATTTAAATTAGCTACACATAACCTTATTATTATGATGTTCATATACAGAGATTGTCCAAAGTGATACAGGATTATTTAAGACTAAACTATGATTATGAATTTTAAAAATAAGTGAATCACTCCCTAGATTCTTGCCTCTCACTGGATTACCAAAGATTAGCGTTTATGTGATTTGTGGAATTAAAAAAAGGAGGAAGAGATACCTTGCCTACTTTCAGTGAGCTCAAAATTAACATGAAGGACAAACAAAAACTATTTACAGATGATAATAATAACAATTATGGTACTTGAGCAATTACTATGTGCCAGGTACTGTACTAAGTGCTGGGGTGGATACAAGCAAATTAGGTTGGACACAATTTGTGTCCCTTCATGAGGCTCTCAGTCTCAATTCCCATTTTACAGAAGAGGTAACTGAGGCACAGAGAGGTGAAGTGATTTGCCTAAAGTCACACAGAAAAAAAGTGGCAGAGGCAGGATTAGAACCCATAACCAAAAGGTGGAGAAAGAATAAGAATCAATCTATCAATCAGTGGTATTTATTTCAGACTTACTGTGTGCAAAGTATTGTACTAAGCACTTGGAAGAGCAGAGTAGAGTTTGTAAACACAATCCCATGCCTTCGAGGTGTTTAAAGTCTAGTGTATAAAGCATGAATAAGCATAAACACCCTAAGTTGAAACATGGTCGGGCTTTTCCCAAGCTTTCAAAATACAAGACTGCATTCAAGCAAATACAAATGAAGACTCACTAAACATTCTTTTAGACTGACATGCATTTAAAATACCGATTTTTTAGTTGAGCTTCCCTCTAACATTTAGATTATTTTTCATAATGATTTGACCCTAAATGTAAAAGCTCAATGTACAAATGAGATAGTTTATTTTCCTGTCAAAAAAGGACATACATAATCTTGCTGCTGATTAAACCCTGACTTTTGGATGAATCAAGAAGGACAATGGAAGCACACATTCTTTACATTTCTAAATGGAAAGACAAAAAAAAAAAAAAAAGAATAGCTTAGCATGTTTGTAAATTTAAAATAAAACTAGGCTTCCTAAACATATTTTTTTTCCAGAGGGTCAACAACAACAAGTCATATGATGCCAAACACAAAAAATGTGAAAGTACATCTGTCTGTCACAGACAAAGAAAGAACTTGTGTTCCCAAGTGGTTCTGTCATCAAATGGAGATGTAGTAGTTTTTGACTCTGCCTTAGCTGTCAAATGTTTCATTTGTTACATTTTTCTTTCCCCAATTAAAATGACTATAAATGGAATTGGAACCCTGCATATTAATTCATTATTTATCTATCTAAGCTTCTAATCTTCAGCAATATTCCCCTGGGCCCCTGTATAAATGAATACCTATTTGGCACAGAAAGGACTTGCATTTTTTTTGTCCAATACTAAAACTAAATTAAGTTATAGTTAATACAGAGGCACATCTGTTATAAACCTTCTGTCATATTTTACCTTCATTTTTTAATCCAGTCCTCCTTTCAAAAGTGTTGGCTGTAGCAATATGAAACATTCAAATTAGAACTTTTACATATTCAATATATGGTGGTGACCCATGATTTATAAGTATAGGCTTTAGGCCTAGATACATATATTCTGACACAAATGAAAACTCATATTAAACATCACTATGTCTGATCATTTAGTGATATGGAACAGACTTTTGTCACTGGGAATGTTATTCACCTCTCAGCCCCAAGTTCTGAACAGTAAATGCACACTTATGTGCTAGTTAAAATATCACCATTATGCTCATCTCCTTTTCCAAAGCCTGGCAATATTCTCTGGATAGCAGCTCCAATACTACAGGAACGATTTTTTTAGTGGTATTTTGACTGTATAATTTTTAAAGTACTTAAAATTTAGGTATGAATTTGAAGATGATTTATTTGACTATTTTAAATGGTTGGGAAGTTGTTTCCTCAGTAAAACTACTGTTATAAAAATTTAAGCCTTAAGAAATACAATTGTGTGTGTGAACTGTAGTGATTTGACTAACATAGTAATGGGTAGTTTAACCTTCTATATCCATCCCATCAGTAGCTGAAAATAATTATCCATCTAAAGCAGTCCATACTTCCTTATCGTCTCTATTTTGATTTACCCATTTGGATGAGTTTTCTGGAAGACAAGCATCATACACAGAAGAATTTGTATTTAACATTCCCTGCTGTAGAAGGCACCAATTCTGGGAGAATCAATGACATCCATTGGCAGAGGGCAGAAAACTGTAATCTTATCATCTGTCTCAGAGGGCTCTCTGGGATGATTTTGTGAATATAATATTGCAACAAGGTGATTTTTCCCGTAAAACCTCCCACCTGGGAAGAATCTGCACATAATGTTGCTGAGAAGCTGCTTTAAATTTACAAGATAAGCATGGAAAGGCTACCCTGCTCCCATATCCTTTTTTAAGTTCACTCAGCCTGGTGATGACTGTGTGGCAGTCTGCTACTAGCCATTGTATGTCTTCCTAGAAATCCCCAAGACTGTTCAGTTGGGGAACAGTGAACAGTATTTATTGTATACTCTCCCAAGCACATAGTACCTCTACAAGCAGGAAGCACTCATTACATACATCAGTTGATTGAAGTGACACAAACTCCACTTCATGACTGAGAGACTAGGAATGGATGTTATTTAACTTAATTGTTATGATTTATTGCTATTATTTTCATTTTCATCATTATTATAGAAGTTGAGCTTTTGCTATGTGTCAAGCACTGCTGTAAGTTATGGGGTTGATACAAGTTAATCAGATTGGACACAGTACCTGTCCCTCATGAGGCTCATAGTCTAAGTAATTTTCAGAGTAATCTAAGCTTTCAAACACATATCATACCCAACATATCTGGAAATATATCAAGACATTGAAAAATCAACAGGGGAACAGTATGTATTATATACTCTCCCAAGCACAGAGTACAGTGCCCTACAAACAGGAAGCACTCATTACATACATCAGTTGATTGGAGTGACACAAACTCTACTTCATGAATGAGAGGCTAGGAATGGATGTTATTTAACAATCACTATGATTATTGCTATTATTTTCATTTTCATCATTATTATAGAATTTAAGCATTTGCTATGTATCAAGCACTGCTGTAAGTTATGGGGTTGATACAAGTTAATCAGATTGGACACAGTACCTGTCCCTCATGAGGCTCATAGTCTAAGTAATTTTCAAAGCAATCTAAGCTTTCAAACACATATCACACCCAACATATCTGGAAATATAACAAGACATTCCTGGAACATCTGTGACTGTCTGTACATTTGGACTTCTTTATGTGCTCATTCATATGTATAAATATCCAGATAAGAAGCACCAAAACGTTGATTGTCAGCAATACTCTTCTGACAGAGCTAAACCACCTGGCATTACTTACAAGTACCACATCACCTTAAATTAAAGAATGCCTACAATATTGAAATTATGCAGCACTTTTGCTATTCAAAGACATTTCCATTAGTTATCTCTCATTTTCACAACACTATGATGGAGAAATAGGTGGTATTATAAACATGAGAAAACTGATGTCTGGAAAGGTTAAGTGTCTTTATCTTGAAGTCATAGTGTGTGGACCAGTGGAGAGCTAGAACTAGAACCATTAGCAATATGCATACAGGTGAAATGCACAGCTGAATACCACCAGTAAAACAGACTAGTACTTAGACTTTATAAGTCATAGTACTGCTTTAATATAGGGTATTAAGTGTGACCCTATTTTCATGAAAAAAATACATTTTCCAGATTCAATCATTCATTCAATCACTCGTATTTATTGAGCCCTTACTGTGTGCAGAGCACTGTACTAAGAGCTTGGAAAGTACAATTCAGCAATAAAGAGAGACAATCCCTGCTCTCAAACGGCTTTCAGTATGTTATACATGTATGCATATATTTATACATGTAGAAAACTTGGAGGGTATATTCTTTATAAATAATTTTTTTACAGAGGATATTGTTAACAGGAAACATATATCTAGAGTACAAGCATTATTGTGGTCAGTTCAGGACAGATAATAGAGAATCAGCTTTTCTTTTTGGTTGTTTGCATTGTCACCTACATTAATTGAGGCTAGTTTCAAAATTGGTTGAAAACCCTGTATTAAAATACTGAACTCCACACCATTAATTTACTATACTTATATTTTATATAAAATGCACTTCAATATTTTTAATATAGTTTTGTTGTAGGCAGAGCTATACAAAACCATGCTACTGAAAATAATACATCAAAAATTTTCATGAACCTATGTTCTTCCAGAAAATCCTGCTCAATGTCACTTTAATTCAAGATTCATTTATAAATGTCATTTTACTTCTATATATTCCTACTGTAAATATTTAACAAGTACTTTATAGACAGCTACTATTAAACAGGTTTCCCTAAAAATATAACATTTGTCAGGGTTTCTAATAGGCTGTTAATCTTTTGAGAATTTAGATTGATATGTACTCTTTTATAGTGGCAAGGAGAGATAAGAACTCAGCCTGGGATCCTCTGATAAATCTCTTGTTTGTCCACATTCTTTTTCGTGGGATGTTTTTGGGGAAATCGAGAAAGAAAATGTTATGAAAAATACACCCATTCAATACAGCAAAATTATAAGTTATGATTTTTTTCCTGATACCTCGGAGATGTACTCGAAAAACATATTTGTATATGTGTTTCAATTCTTAATTGGTAATTATCTATTTTCCAATATACTATTTTTTTCCTTTCAAAGCTCTACAAATAGCATCTATCTGTAATGCTTTTGGATAAATACACATGTTTTTAGACAATGAAAAACAAATTTTAAAGAACTATTGGAAGCTGAAAAAAGAATGCAATCCTCATTAAAGGACATACCTTTCTCAGTCTACCTGGAGCTTCTTAGCACAGTATGTACATACAATATTTAAACTTCTTTTATAATACAAAACCAGTGACACAATATGGCTAGCATATACATACTTTTGTCAGATATATATCGAAAACACAGAAGAAAAGGAACCTAATTATCCAAGTATTAAAATACAGTAGCCCTCTACAAAAATGTGCTCTATAGCTCCAGTTTTACACCTGAGCAATTTACTTTTCAACATCAAAAATTCTCAAATACCAAGATGGATTTCACATAAACAGCTTCAGGGAAAATGTGATAAATGAAACCTAATATACATTTAAGGAATTTTCCAAGAAACTTCAAATAAAGGGAAAATGTGGTAAGAAAGTTTAGTTTGTATTCAGTTTCCCCACCCAGAGAGTGTAGCTTTCAGCAAAATACCTTCTGGCAGCCACAGCCATAAGGAATCTCCATTGTATCTCAGCAGCCTTCCAGTTCCTACTCAATATGAGGAAAATTGTTTCTCCGTGTCCTGCTGGTGATTTGGAAGGGAAACTCCATTCCACTGTTTTCAGGCAATTGACTGCTCAGATAAATATTTACCCTCTCCTTCCTTAGACAGCTTGAGGCAGAGGACTAAGTAGGGGCAAAGGAAGAGGGAGCCGGGATAGTGGAGGAGTCGAGCACTTCAAAAACTTACCCGAGTAGTCTTTGCCTAACGATTTGGAGTCATAATAACAATAATGATGGTATTTGTTAACGGCTTACTATGTGCCAAGCACTGTTCTAAGCACTGGGGAAGATAAAAGGTCATCAGTTTGTCCCACGTGGGGCTCAGTTTCAATCCCCATTTTACAGATGAGGCAACTGAGGCCCAGAGAAGTGAAATGACTTTTCCAAAGTCACACAGCTGACAAGGGGCAGAGTCAGGATTTCAACCCACGACCTCTGACTCCCAAGTCCAGGCTCTTTCCACTAAGCCACACTGCTTGGTTTACCCTGTTGGTTAATGAAGTAAAAAGAATTAAGTTGGAACAGGGCCAAGGAGTAGAGTAAAGGTATTTAAACAATGGAAAGACCAAAACATTTGCTCCTGATTGCTGGGTGAAGATGGTCGTCTGTCATACTGCCTGAACAACTACAGGGCTTTCTGCTTACTGTGGTGTTTAATAAATACTATTATTACATGGAGTTCAAAGAAAGATGAATTGTAATGATGAAATTTTAATAAAAATCATTCACCAACACTGTATTGAATATATATATATATATATATATATATATATATATATATGTATAGACATGATAATGTACTTGGTAGAAAGAGTGGGAATGCATTCAATCTATCACTAAATCCTGTTGGTTGAACTCCCACAACATAGCTAAAATCCACCCTTTCTTCTCCATCCAAACAGTTCCATGTTAATCCAATCATTTATCCTATCCCACCTTGATTACTGTATCAGCCTCCTGTCTCTCTGCACTGCAGTTCATACTCCACTCTGCTGCCTGCATTGTTTTTCTACAACATTCAAGTCATAATAATAACAATAATGATGTTATTTGTTAAGCGCTTACTATGTGTGAAGCACTGTTCTAAGTGCTGGGGGGATACAAGGTGATCAGGGTGTCCCACACGGGGCTCACAGTCTTAATCCCCATTTTACAGATGAGGTAACTGAGGCACAGGAAAGTTAAATGGCTTGCCCAAGGTCACACAGCTGACAAGTGGCTGAGCTGGGATTCAAACCCACGACCTCTTACTGCCAAACCCAGGCTCCTTCCACGGAGCCATACTGCTTCTCTTGTGTCTTAAGTCATGTGCCCCCTCTCCTAAAGAACCTCAAGTAATTGCCCATCAACCACTGCATTAAAAAAAAAGCAAGAACAAAAAAACCCACCTCATCATTGGCTTTAAAGCACTCTATCACCTTGCCTCCTCCTACTTCACCTCACTATTCTCTTACTACAACTCGGCCAGCACACTTCTGTCCTCTAATGCTACCCTTCTCATTGTACCTAGATCTCACCTATTTCACTGTCAATTTATCACCTATGCCCTGCCACTAGCCTGGAAAGTCCTCCCTCCTCAAATCCAACTGACAATTACTCTACCCCCTTCAAAGCATTATTGAAGGCACATCTCCTTCAAGAGGCTTTCCCAAGCCCTCCTTTCTTCATCTCGCTATCCCTTCAGTGTCACCCTAACTTTGTCCCTATATTCATCTCCCCACCCAGCTCCACAGCCCTTATGTACATATCTGCAATTTATTTCTTTATATTAATGCCTATTTTCCCCTCTAGACTCTAAGCTCTTTGTGAGCAGGAACTGTATCTGTTATATTGTACTCTCCCAAGTGCTTAGTACAGTGCTCTGCATACAGTGAGCACTCAATGAATACAATTGATTGACTGGCTATTTCCCATTGAAAGAATAGTTCTCAAGATCTAATTTTGTTAATTAATACCTCTCTTCAGAGAGGTATTATCAACTGAATACTATCAATTATCAACTGAATACTAGATTAAAAAAAAAACTTATTTTTTTAAACGTATTCTTCAGACTGTGAGAACTTTTGTCGCAATGACCTGTATCTAAATTAAAATCCAGCCTACATGAAATTATGTACAAGATGAGGGAAACAAGCTACAATTAAAATGCAACATCATTCACTGCTCTTTAAAGTCTTGCTGATTGAGGAGTTTTAAAGCCATAGGGATTGTATGATCTATCACATACCCATAATGCCTCTTCCAACCATGAGCAACAGATAAAGGCTCTTGAATACGCTCTTCTTATCTACAGAACCTTCAAAGGCCACAAAACACTTTATGGAAATTATCTCATTTTCCTAATAGTCATTTGAAGAAAGTAAGGTGGAAATCGGATTCAGGCAGTCTTAACATTTATTTCATAATCACTTCCTGAGAACAACATTAAAAGTAGAAATAAATATTTCAGGTAGGAACAAATTTTCTCTTCGTAATGAAATAAATATTTATTATAACTAAACTAATATCATATATTCTATATTTACAAAAATTACTCATAAACTGTCTACACAATATATCAGAGATGAGCTTTCTAGACTGCAGTCTCGCTGTAGGCAGGGAACGCCTCTACAAACTCTATTTTCTTGGACTCTCCCAAGTGCATAGTATAAAGCTTTGCACACAGTGAACACTCAATTAATGCCATTAATTGATTCATTACATAACTACATTAATATACATAAATTCATTCAGAGCTAATGAAATCAGGGATTAATTCATGATGGATTGATTCACAGGGGGCAAAGTGTATTGCTCTATGTACTTTGAGGTGACAATGTAAGAAGGATATTTTTTGTCATTTAGGGTATGTCACAGTGTTGGAATTTCCAGTGTTGCGATGATGGTAAAGGTGATATCTCATACACCCATTAACTTCACACACATACACACAAGTACACTTATACACTTATGAGTGTATGAGAAAAATGAATGTATGAGTGTATGAAAAGCAGCATGGCTTAGTGAAAAGAACACAAGCTTGGGAGTCAGAGGTCATGGTTTCTAATCCTTGATCTGTCAGTTGTCAGCTGTTTGACTTTGGCAAGTCATTTAACTTCTCTGTGCCTCAGTTACTTCAACTGCAAAATGGGGATTAACACAGTGAGCCCCACATGGGACAACCTGATTACTCTGTATCTAGCCTAATTTTTAAAACAGTGCTTGGCATATAGTAAGCCCTTAACAAATGCCATCATTATTAAACCACCTAATTTATTTATATATGAATATATATATATATATATATATATATATATATATAAATACAGACTGTGAGCCCACTGTTGGGTAAGGACTGTCTCTATATGTTGCCAACTTGTACTTCCCAAGCGCTTAGTACTGTGCTCTGCACACAGTAAGCGCTCAATAAATACGATTGATTGATTGATTGATTGATATAGAGATATCTATATTAGAATGTTACTCAGTAATTATTACCAAGATACTTATTTGTGAAAACCTCAGAGAAATTACGTTGTACTTTGAAAAGCTTTATATTTGTAGGGAGTACTGAACTATAAAAATAAACTTAATAATTTTAAGCAACAGTACTGAATCACTTTAAAATTCCCACTTTCAATGTCAACTATCTTTAAAATAGTGCAACTATCTTTAAAAAAAGTGCATCCTATTGAATTTACTATTGTAGATGCATCCTCATAAACTTAATGATGAAAGGAAATAAACCCCTCCTTCTGGATCATCATAAGGGAATACCACTAGGTATTATTACATAAATAACTTTTACAATTTAAACAATTTCTTAACCCAAAGTAGCCTCACTGTTCAATTTTCTTTTGCTGTTTCAATACTATTTCATCACTTTCTTTTTATGAATTTTCATATTTGTAATATATTTCTCATTCAATAATGAAATTGAGGAAACAATAGAGTCAAACGATAAAGTTATATTTATAAAGCAGTGGACTTATTGGAAAGAACACGGCCCTAGGAGTCAGAGGACCTGGTTCTGATTCTGGCTCCACCACTTACTTGCTTTGTAACCCTGGGCAAGTCACTTAGCTTCT
Organism: Tachyglossus aculeatus; assembly: GCF_015852505.1. NCBI lineage: Eukaryota > Metazoa > Chordata > Mammalia > Monotremata > Tachyglossidae > Tachyglossus > Tachyglossus aculeatus. The sequence continues at coordinate 120,202,736 of NC_052067.1, forward strand.
CTATGCTTAAATTCTGCAAAATAGGGATTCAATTCCTGTTCTTCCTCCTACTTAAACTGTCAGCCCCATATGGGACTGAGAGTCTTGTATATATCACAAAGCTTAGTGTAGTGCTTGACAAATAAAAAGTGCTTAAGAAATACCATAATTATCATTATTATGTTTCTAAACTAACAGCTCTATTTCACAGAGCAGAACAGGTTTAATGGGTAGCAAGCATACGTGCTTCTACAAAGAATTTTAGGCCCTTAATTTTCTGCTTTGTCCTCTCTGGAGAAATGTATAGGAAGCTGCTATTTTCCATGCCTGCCCCTCTCCCTACCTACCAAAAGCAAACTTTTTACATCTTCCCTGATCAACAATCCAGAGGAGTAGTGAGTCTCTTTTTATTAATTTCCTTTAAATCGCTACATTTGATAACGATCCAGCCCAGCCCCTCGATTCCCGCTGCCGGGGAAAACGTCGGCCAGGCGAAAAGCCGGTGGGGGGAAAGGTCAGCTCGCCTTCAAAGGCCTCCCCCCAGCGCAGAGCACCAGACTAAGCGCTGGGGAAAGTACCGTATGGCGATACACGGTGACATTCCCTGCCCGCAACGGGCTCGCAGTCTGGAGGGGGTGGCGGGCTTCTAGACTGTGAGCCCACTGGTGGATAGGGACCCTCTCTAGATGTTGCCAACTTGCGCTTAGTCCAGTTCTCTGCACACAGTAAAAGCTCAATAAAGACGATTGAATGAGTGAATGAATGAATGTTGCGTAGGGACCGTCTCTCTACGTTGCCAACTTGTACTTCCCAAGCGCTTAGTGCAGTGCTCTGCACACAGTAAGTGCTCAATAAAGACGATTGAATGAGTGAATGAATGAATGTTGCATAGGGACCGTCTCTCTACGTTGCCAACTTGTACTTCCCAAGCGCTTAGTGCAGTGCTCTGCACACAGTAAGTGCTCAATAAAGACGATTGAATGAGTGAATGAATGAATGTTGGGTAGGGACCGTCTCTACATGTTGCCAACTTGAACTTCCCAAGCGCTTAGTGCAGTGCTCTGCACACAGTAAGCGCTCAATAAAGACGATTGAATGAATGAATGAATGCATGTTGGGTAGGGACCGTCTCTGCATGTTGCCAACTTGAACTTCCCAAGCGCTTAGTGCAGTGCTCTGCACACAGTAAGCGCTCAATAAAGACGATTGAATGAATGAATGTTGGGTAGGGACCGTCTCTGCATGTTGCCAACTTGAACTTCCCAAGCGCTTAGTGCAGTGCTCTGCACACAGTAAGCGCTCAATAAAGACGATTGAATGAATGAATGAATGAATGTTGGGTAGGGACCGTCTCTGCATGTTGCCAACTTGAACTTCCCAAGCGCTTAGTGCAGTGCTCTGCACACAGTAAGCGCTCAATAAAGAAGATTGAATGAATGAATGAATGAATGTTGGGTAGGGACCGTCTCTGCATGTTGCCAACTTGAACTTCCCAAGCGCTTAGTGCAGTGCTCTGCACACAGTAAGCGCTCAATAAAGACGATTGAATGAATGAATGAATGAATGTTGGGTAGGGACCGTCTCTACATGTTGCCAACTTGAACTTCCCAAGCGCTTAGTGCAGTGCTCTGCACACAGCAAGCGCTCAATAAAGGCAACTAAATGAATGAATGAATGTTGGGTAGGGACCACCCAGCCTTACCTGTTCGAGCGGGTCACCCAGGTACCGGGGCTATTTATTTTTATTTCGTATTTATTGAGCGCTTACTATGTGCAGAGCACTGTACTAAGCGCTTGGGAAGTACAAATTGGCAACATATAGAGACAGTCCCTACCCAACAGTGGGCTCACAGTCTAAAAGGGGGAGACAGAGAGCAAAACCAAACATACTAACAAAATAAAATAAATAGTATGTACTGAGCGCCGGGGAGGGCGCCGACTTCATGCTGCCCCATCGGCGCCCGGGCGCGGTCGTCAAAGTATTCATCATGGCGGCACTTGAGCGCTCACTCTACGCCGGGCACCGTACTGAGCGCCGGGGAGGAGGCGGTCCGGGCTCTCGAGGCTCCGTCCCCATTTTCGAGATGAGGGAACCGAGGCCCGGCGAAGGGAAGTGACCTCTCCGAGGTCACCGTGGCGGAGCCGGGGGATCCGAACCCAGGGCCTTCGGATGTCCAGGTCGGGCTGAATCCACTAGGCCTCGCTTTCGGCCTCGCTTCCCCACCCCATCTAGCTGGCTACTGATCAGACGCCGGCGATCAGGAGGGCCTGGGTTCGAATTCCAGCCCCACCGCCTGCCTGCCGGGCGGCCCGAGCCAACTCATCACTCTCCCTCTTTAGGCCTCGGTGCCCTCGTCTGGAAAATGGGGACGGAGGCCGGGAGCTCCACGTGGGGCCGTCCCAGCGCTCAGTACAGTGCCCGGCGCGGCGTGGGCGCCCCGCAAATCCCCCAACTGAGCGGGTGTCCTCCCCAGGAGCAGGCCAGGAAGGAAGCGGAGCGGCGCTACCAGGAGGCCCTGCGGAGGGTCGGGCTGAGCGAGGACTTCGTGAAGAGGAAAGGGCGAGGGGCCTTGGAGGACGCCACGCCGTCGCCGGAACGACAGGCCTCGGATACTTCCACCGCTCGCCTTTCCCGCCCAATCCATCGGTGCTACTTACTGAGCACCTGCCATGGGCAGAGCGCTGGACTGAGCGCTTGGGCCACGGATGCGTTCCCTGCCCGCAACAAGCCGACGGTCTCCGGGGCCGGGCTGTCGCTTCGGGGGACGCAGAGGACCCTAGCTACGTAGGCCTTAGCATAGAGAACAAACTGCATGACTTCTTTTGGTCTCTCAGTCTGTCGTCCAAAGCATCAGACACTCTCTCTCTTCTTGCAGTAACATTATTCAAACTTAGGAAGCAATCTTCTCTGTACTAAAATACTGCCCCTACTATTTAACATTTTAAAGAGCTGAGTCCCCGAGGGATAAGGAGATTGGGGATTGTCCTTGGATAAGCATCATGGATGTGGAAAAAGCAGGAGTCTCCCCCCCTCCCCCCCCCCTCCATCCCCCCCATCTTACCTCCTTCCCTTCCCCACAGCACCTGTATATATGTATATATGTATATATGTTTGTGCATATTTTTTTACTCTATTTATTTATTTATTTTATTTGTACATATCTATTCTATTTATTTTATTTTGTTAGTATGTTTGGTTTTGTTCTCTGTCTCCCCCTTTTAGACTGTGAGCCCACTGTTGGGTAGGGCCTGTCTCTATATGTTGCCAATTTGTACTTCCCAAGTGCTTAGTACAGTGCTCTGCACATAGTAAGCGCTCAATAAATACAATTGATGATGATGATGATGATGATGAGTCAGAGGACCTGGGTTCTAATCCCAGCTCTGCCACTGCTGTGCGACCTTGGGCAAATCACTTAACTCCTCTGGGCCTGTTACCTCATCTGTAAAATGTGGATTAAATTCTTCTCCCTCCAGTTTACACTGTGAGTTCCAATGGGGTACAGGACCTGTGTCCACCTTGATCAACTTGAATCTACCCTAGTTCTCAGGTGTGCTTGACACATAGTAAGCACTTAATGAATTCTATAAAAATGAATTAATAACATTGAAATGATAAAATTACTGATTAAGCAATTAGGGAATAGCTAACACATTTTTACAACAAATTGAAGATACAATACTCAAGGTCAATTAGATTTTTGGAGACCCTGGAAGTCAGAATTGAACATGTCACAATCATTTATTGAGCATTTCTCAAATAGTTTCTGATACCAGAATTCGGTTTTCATCCTCTATTTATACAGACAGAGATATGATCAAAAATATATGTGTGTGTGCATCTGTGTGCATATATTATATGTAATTATATTATATACTATTTAATTGCTTTTTTCTAAATTCATCACTAAAAAGGGAGGTAAATAGAGCAAACACAAACCAAGGGTCTACATCATTTCTCATTCTAAATGAAGACTGATTAAAGTATTTTGAATTATTGTTTCACCCAGATTTTACTATTCATGAACTGATGAACAGAAAGTCCACAAATTAAATATTTAGCAAATCACATTGTTTTCCAGCTCATGAATACCAGAAAATAGTTTCTGATTACTCTACTTCTATTCCCATAATTATTATTGTTTCAGAGCCTCACTAAGCAAAGCGATATTGTGTAATATCAATTACAGAATTTAGAAATGAATACTAAAAAAAAAAAAAATCCACCTCTACCACCCACTCCATATTCTAATAATGGTCATTTACCACCCCCAGGCCCAACCTCCAATTTTTTTATCCACTTTGATCCCTTTATCACATTCCTTCTCTCTTTCTCATTCCCTATATTGATACTTGGCGAATTCGATATCCACTTGGATGTTCCTAAAGTCCTTATACTGCCCACTTCCTATCACTTCTCAACTCCATTGACCTCCTGCCCCACTCCAGCCTGCCCACGCACCAACTTGGACACACCCTCTATGTCATCACCTCTAGCCACTGCACAATGTCTACCCTCACCAACTCTGAAATCCCTCTATATGACCACAATCTCTTCACCTGCCTTCTCTCCCATACACCTCCTCTCCATAAATCCATGCAGTTCCTCCAGAGGCCTCCGATATTTTGATCCCATCCAATTTTTTCAAGTCATCATGCCCTATTTATCCTCCACACCCAAACAACCTTCTCTTGATGATGAAATTGATGCTCTCAACACTACCCACTCTGCAGAACTTAATCACTCTTCTCCCTATTCATTCATTCGGTCGTACTTATTGAGTGCTTTCTGTGTGCAAAGCATTTCCTGCCCACAACGTGTTCACCTTCTAGAGTAGTGGAGACAGACAGGAATCCCTTCGTCAGTCTCAGAGCACTAACCCACAGCCATGGATCACCTCCACAGTCCACCTCCTACACTCTTGTGCATGAGCCGCCGAGCACAGCTGGCAGAAACCTAGATGTCAGGCAGAATTCATCCACTTCAAGTTTATCCTTGCATGCTTTACCTTTGCCTTCTCCTCTGCCTACAAAAAATGTACCCATCCTTATTTACATCCATACCCACTGCCCTCACCAGTTTGTTCCAGATATTTAATTCCTTCCTCAAATCCACTGTTTCCCCATGTCCCCCTGACCTTTCCCCTAATGATCTGGCCACCTACTTTATTGAGAAAATTGAAACTATCAAGAGTACTTTCCCTAAAATCTTCCCTTCCTCTCCCCACTCTTGCCCCTTCAACTCTCCCATCTTTCCCAGCAGTATCTCAAGAGGAGATCTCCTGCCTTCTCTCAATATCCATTCCCTCCACCTGTGCATCTGACCCCATCCCTTCACCTCTTATCAAAACACTTGCCCCCTTCCTTTTTCCCTCCCTAACCACCATCTTCAACTGTTAGCTCTCCAATGGCTTCTTCCCCACTGCTTTCAAACATGCCCAGATCTCCCCTATCTTTTACTCAACAGCTCCCTCCAGTTATCTCCCTATTGCCCTCCTATCATTCCTCTCCAAACTCCTTAAGTGAATTGTCTACACTCACTGCTTCAAGTTCCTCTCCTCAAATTATCTCCATGACTCCCTCCCTCTAAGCTTCTGGCCTCTTGTATCCACTGAAACCTCCCTCTTAAAGGTCACAAATGATCTCTTTCTTGCCAGATCCAATGGTCTCTACTCCATCCTAATCCCCCTCAATCTCGTATATGCCTTTGACACTGTTAAACGTCTCCTTCTCCCGCGAACTTTATCCAACCTTGGCTTCACTGACACTGTCCTTTCCTGGTTCTCCTCCTGTGCTTCTGGCAGCTCATTCTAAGTCTCTTTCACAGGTTCTTCCTCTGCCTCTCATACCCTAACTGTGGGTGTCCCACAAGGTTCAATTCTGTGTCCCCTTGTATTCTCCATCTACATTCACTCACTTGGAGAACACTACAATCACTCACTTGGAGAACACGGTCTCTCACGTTGCTTAAACTACTACCTCTATGAGGATGATTTTCAAATCTACATCTCCAGCCCTGATCTCTTGCCCCCTCTGCAGTCTCATATTTCCTTCTCCTTTTCAATGTCCCATCACCTCAAACTTAATATGTCTAAAACAGAACTCCTCCTCTTCTCACCCAAACTCTATTCTTCCCTTGACTTTACCATCACTGTATATGGCACCACCACTCTTCCTGTCTCACAAGCCTATAATCCTGGTGTTACCCTGGACTCCTCTATCTCATTCAACCTACATATTCAATCCATTACTAAATCCTGCTGGCTCAACCTTCACAATATCACTAAAATCTGCCCTTTCCTCCCCATCCAAACTGCTTTCACATTAACCCAAGCATTTAGTTTATCCTGCCTTGATTACTGTATCAACCTCCTTGCTGAACTCCCTGCCTCATGTCTCTCCTCATTCCAGTCGATACTTCTCTCTACTGCCCAGAACATTTTTCTGCAAAAACATTCAGGCCATGTTTCCCACTCCTCAAGAACATCCAATGGTTGCCCATCCACCTCCACATCAAACAGAAACTCCTTACAATTACCTTTAAAGCACTCAATCACCTTGCCCCCTCCTATTTTGCCTAGCTCTCTTCTACTACAACCCAGCCAGCACACTTGGCTCTTCTAATGACAACCTATTCAATGTACCTCAATCTTGTCTATCTTGATGCTGACCTCTCATCCACATTCTGGGCTGGAATGCTCACCCTCTTCATATCTGACAAACAAAATCTCTCCCCGGTTTGAAAGCCTTATTTGAGGAACATCTCCTCCAAGAGGCTTTCTCTAACTATGCCCTCTTTTCCTTTTCACCCACTTCCTTTTGCATCACTCTGACTTGCTACCTCTATTCATCCCCCGTCCCAGCCCCCATAGCACTTATGTACAAATCTATAATTTATTTATATCAATGTCTGTCTCCCTCCCTAGACTGTTTCCTTGTTGTATGCAGGGAATGTCTTTTATATTGTTATAATGTACTCTCCCAAGCATTTAGTACAGTGCTCTGCACACAGTAACCACTTAGTATGATTTACAATGTCATTTTACAATACTAAAATGTAGCAGTTATATCACTTTATAACAATAATTATAATAATTACGGTATTTTTTAAGTGTCAGGCACTGAACTAAGCCCTGGGGTGGATACAAGCAAATTGGGTTGGACTCAGTCCCTGTCCCATATGGGGCTCACAATCTTAATCCCCATTTTATAGATGAAGTAACTGAGGCACCAAGAAGTTCAATGACTTGCCCAAAGTAATACAGCAGACTAGTAGTGGATCCAGGATTAGAACCCAGATTCTTCTGACACCAAGACCTGTGCTCTATCCATCAGACCATGCTGCTTTTCTTTATAAGGTTTTATGGAGTCACCTATTATAAATCAGATGTATTTCTGCTGCAGTATATTGTGAATTTGCATATGACTGGACTCTTTTAACACCATGCCACACAATTATATGGCCTCATCTGTCTTGTACAGAAGGAGAATTGGCAGTGCTTGAATTGTGATGGGAGAGATTCTGGGATGATGAGAGCCTGTCACTCTCCTTATATTTTGAACACCACAATGGAGGAGGAGGCCTGTTAATCAAAATTCTCTACTTCAATGCAATGGCAATGCTGAACCCATGACATTCTTGCCTGCTCTTCTGGACTAGGCTGGTGATTCTTTTTATCCCCAGTTGATTTATGTGTCCTACTTATAGCCGCTGTACCCGCCAAGGTTTTTTTTTTAAGGCTCTACTCAAAGTGCCAAGGTTCCAGCTCATATTCTGGGGGCTACATATTTCACCATGATACAAAATATTTCTTCAACACCAGGAAGTTGTAATTGGTAAGGTTTACAGTAATCTATCACTCAAATTCATTAAGTGTTTACTGTGTTCAGAGCACTGCACTAAGTACTTAGAAGAGTACAATATAACAGAGTTGGTAGACATATTCCCTGGCCATAACGAGCTCACAGTCTAGAGGGGAGACATATGTTAATATAAATACAGATATGTACATAAGTGTTGTAGGACTGAGGAAGGGATGAATAAAGGGAGCAAGTCAGAGCAAAGCAGAAGGGAGTGGGAAAAGAGGAAGGGAGGGCTTGGTCAGGGAATGGAGGAGGAGGAGATGTGCATTCATTAAGGCTTTGAAAGTGGGGAGAGTAAGTGTCTGTCAGATATGAAGGAGGACTTTCCAGGCCAGAGGCAGTACATGGGCTAGAGGTTAGTGGTGAGATAGAGAGACTGAAGTACAGGGAGTAGGTTGGTTTTACAGGAGTAAATTGTGTGGGCTGGGTTGTAATAAGAAATCAGAGAGTTAAGGAAGAAGGGGGCAAAATGATTGAATGCTTTGAAGCCAATGGTAAAGACTTCCTGTTTGATGCAGCAGGTTATAGATAACTCCTAGAGGTTCTTGAGGAGTAGAGAAAAATGAACTGAACATTTTTGTAGAAATATGATCCTGGCAGGAGTGGAGTAGAGAGAGAGAGACTCAAGGCAGGTAGGTCAGTGAGGAGCTGATACAGCAATCGAGGTGAGATAGGATAAGTACCTGGATTTATGTGGTAGCAGTTTGGATGGAGAGTAAAGGGTGGATTTTAGTGATACTGTTAAAGTTGAACCAAAAGGATTTGATGATTGATACAATATGTGGGTAAATGAGTGAGAGGAATCAAGGACTATAAAAGTCTTATGTTTAGGTTTTCACTGAGACAGCACCACCATGCTCCCTGTCTCACAAGCCTGTAACCTTGGTGTTATCCTGTATCCTCATCTCCCACTCATCTCTCTAACTCAACACACATATTCTGTCACCAAATCCCATCAGTTCAACACTCACAATATTGCTAAAATCTGCTCTCTCTTCTCCATTCAAACTGCTACCATGTTAAACCAAGCACTTACCCTAACCTTGATCTACCTTGATTGCTGTATCACCCTCCTTTTCGACCTCCCTTCCTCCTGTCTCTCCCCAGGATTTGAAACCACATCCTCTGACTCCCAAACCCGTACTCTTGCCACTAAGCCATGCTGCTAGGCCAACCTGCACTCCATATCTCTTCCCGATGGGGGAGGGGGGGGGTAGAGGGGGAGAGAGAGAGAGAGAGAGAGAGAGAGAGAGAGAGAGAGAGAGAGAGAGAGAGAGAGAGAGAGAGAGAGAGAGAGAGAGAGAGAGAGAGAGAGAGAGAGAGAGAGAGAGAGAGAGAGAGAGAGAGAGAGAAAGAAGCAGCATGGCTCAGTGGAAGGAGCACGGGCTTTGGAGTCAGAGGTCATGGGTTCAAATTCCAGCTCTGCCAATTGTCAGCTGGGTGACTTCGGGCAAGTCATTTAACTTCTCTATGCCTCAGTTCCCTCATCTGTAAAATGGGGATGAAGACTGTGAGCCCCACGTGGGACAACTTGATTACCTTGCAACCTCCCCAGCGCTTAGAACAGTGCTTTGCACATAGTAAGCACTTAATAAATGCCATTATTATATATATAATTATATTTATTTATAGTGATGCTTGTTTACTTCTTTTGATGTGAATATATCTAATTATAGTTACTTATATTGATGTCTGTTAATTTGGTTTAATGTCTGTTTCCCTACTTCTAGACTGTAAACCCGGTGTGGGTTGGGATTGTCTCTCATTGCTGAATTGTACTTTCCTAGCTCTTAGTAAAACACTCTGCACACAGAAAGCGCTCAATAAATACAATGGAATGAATGAATCAATGAATCAATGAATCAATGAATCTCAAACTCATCTACCTTGATGCCAAATTCTCACGCATGTCCTGCCTGGAACACCCTTCCTCTTCATATCTGACAGACAAAGCCTTCAAAGCATTATTGAAGGCTTTTCCTACCTAAGCCCTCATTTCCTCTTTTCCCACTCTCTTCTGCATCCTGAATCCTGACTTATTCAATCTCACCCCAGCCTAGCCCTACAGCACTTAGGTACATATCTGTAATTTATTCATTTATATTAATATCTGTCTCCTCCTGTAGACTTGTATGGCCGTTGTGGGTAGGGAATATGTCGGTTATATTGTGTCGTTCTCTTCCAAGTGCTTAGTACAGTGCTATGCACACACCAAGAGCTCAATAAATGCAATTGTTTGATTGATTGGCCTCTCACCCCATGTCCTGCCTCTGGCCTGGAACACCCTCCCTCTTCATTTCTAATAGATGATCACTCTCCCCACCTTCAAACCTTAGCACATCTCCTCCAAGAGGCCTTCACTCTAAGTCCTCATTTCCTCTGCTCCCACCTCCTCCTGGATCACAAATCCACTTGGATTTGCTCCCTTTATTCACCATCTCCAGCCCCACAGCCTTTATGTACATATCCTTGGTATGTTATCCAACCTTGGCTTCACTGACTCTGTCCTCTCCTGGTTCTCTTATCTCTCTGGCCATTCATTCTCAGTCTCCTTCACGGGATCTTCCTCTCCCTTCCACCTCCTCACTGTGGGGGTCCCTCAAGGTTCAGTTCTTGGTCCCCTTCTATTCTCCAAATACACTCATTTCCTTGGAAAACTCATCGACTCCCAGGGCTTCACCTACCATTTCTATGCAGATGATACCCAAATCCTCCTCCCATGATCTCTCTCCCTCTCTCCAGGCTCACATCTCCTGCCTTCAAGACATCTCTACTTGGATATCCTCCCGTCACCTCAAACATAACATGGCTGAAACAGAAGGCCTTATCTTCACACCCAAACCCTGTCCTCTCCCAGACTTTCCTGTAACTGTAGATGGCACCACCATCCTTCCCATCTCACAAGCCCATAACCTTGGCATTATCCTTGACTCCACTCTCTCATTCAACCCATATATCTAATCTGTCACCAACACCTGTCGGTCACACCTTCACGACATCGCTAAAATCTGCCCTTTCCTCTTCATCCAAACTGCTACCATGTTAGTACAATCACTCATCCTATCCTGCCTAGATTACTGCATCAGCCTTCTTTCTGACCTCCCAACCTCCTGCCTCTCCCAATTCCAGTCCATACTTCACTCCACTGCCTGGATTATTTGTCTACAGAAACATTCAGGGTATGTCACCCCCCTCTTCAAAAATCTCCGGTAGTTGCCTATACACCTCCTTTTCAAACAAAAACTCCTCACCGTTCTCACCATTGGTTTTAAAGCTCTTCATCACCTTGCCTCCTCCTACCTCACCTCACTTCTCTCCTTTTGCAACCCAGTCCACACACTTCACTTCTCTGGTGCTAACCTTCTCACTGTGCCTCGATCTCACCTGTCTCACCGCCAACCCCTGGCCCACGTCCTACCTCTGGCATAGAAAGCCCTCCCTCCTCAAATCCGCCAGACAATTACTCTCCCCCACTTCAAAGTTTTATTGAAGGCACATCTCCTCCAAGAGGCCTTCCCAGACTAAGCCCCACTTTTCCTCATATCTCACTTCCTTCTGTGTTACCCTGACTCACTCCCTTTGCTCTTCCCCCAACTCCCCGCACCACAGCGCTTATGTATATATCTGTAATTTTATTTCTTTATATTGATGTCTGTTTACTTGTATTGATGTCTGTCTCCCCACCTCTAGACCGTGAGCTTGGTGTGGGCAGGGATCATCTCTATTGCTGTACTGTACTTCCCAAGTGCTTAGTACAGTGCTCTGCATATAGTAAGTGCTCAATAAATACTACTGAATGAATATCGATAATTTTTTTATATCTGTCTCCCCCTCTAGACTGTGTAATGGATAGACCATGGGCTTCGGAGTCAGAAAGTCATGGGTTATAAACCTGGCTCCACCACTCATCAACTATGTGACCTATGACAAGTAACTTCACTCCTCTGTGCCTCAGTTACCTCACCTGTAAAATGGGGATTGAGACTGTGAACCCCAATTGGGACAGGGACTGTGTCCAACCCAATTACCTTGCATCTACCCCAGCATTTAGTACAGTGCCTGGCACATAGTAAGCGCTTAATACCTTTATTATCATTAGTAGTAGTAGTAGTAGTAGCAGTAGTAGTAGTAGTAATAGTAGAAAAAATAACAACTCTCTGTGGGCAGGGAACATGTCTACCAATTCAGTTAAATTGTACTTTCCTAAGCACTTAGTCCAGTACTTCCCACAAAGTAAGTGCTCAATAAATACTATTAAGTTTTCTGTTTGGTAGCCAGCATTTCTTTACTTTTCAGCCTAATCCATTCTCCAAATGAGCATTTAATTTTGTAATGTACTTTCATTTATTCAGTCATATTTATTGTGCACGTACCGTGTTCTGAGCAATGTAAACAGACACATTCCCGGCCTGCAATGAGCTTACAATCTAGAGGCAGGAAGGCAGACATTAACACAAATAAATAAATTACAGATATGTACATAAGTACTGTGGGGCTAGGAGGAGGTGGAGGGTGGGAGAAGATGAAAGGGAACAAGTCAGGGTGACTTTGAAGGGAGCAGGAGAAGAGGAAAGGAATGCCTAATTAGGTGCTTTCTATGTGCCAAACAGAGATGCACACCAGTCCTACACCACTATTATCCAAAATAAAGAACACCATCAACCAGTAATATCAACTGAGCCCAGAACGGTGTTGAGCAATCTGGATTGTTCGATACATATACAAAAGTAGGTAAATCTGACTGGACAAATGAACACATTATTTCTACTAGTATAACAACTGTATGGTAAAGATACACCAAAGAAAACCTCGTCAGGAAACTGATATGATGCATTTCCCTCATAAAGACCTGAAGAGTTACTAACAGAATAGAGACCTACTTCAAAGGTCTAGAACACTATAGGGAAAGAAGCATGGTCTAGTGTAAAGAGCACAGGCCTGGGAATCAGAGAATTTAGTCCTCCCACCAGATCTGCCAGTTACTTATCTGATGTGTAAGCTTGGGTAAGCACTGCCTTCTATTCATCTCAGTTTCCTCACCTGTAAACGTAGGGATTAGACTGTGAGCCCACTGTTGGGTAGGGACTGTCTCTATATGTTGCCAACTTGTACTTCCCAAGTGCTTAGTACAGTGCTCTGCACACAGTAAGTGCTCAATAAATATGATTGATTGATTGATTAAATCATACTACCTCTTTCCAAGATTATGAGCTCTTATGTGGGAAAGGGACTGGGTCTAGCCTGATCACCTTGTATTTACTCCAGTGCTTAACATAGTGCACAGAATATAGTTAATGCTTAATAAATACCGTAATTAATTATTTCAGCTCTTGTGAATGAACATTTATCATGATCAGGTTGGTTTCCTACTCTTTAAAGAGAATAATAGTCAAAATACTCCTACTACCTTGAATTCATGTAGCACATTTATCCTGATTTCAAAATGCATTCATAAATATGTACTGTCCCATAATCGCTAGTAATATTGCTGCAAACCAGCCACTGATAGGTATTATAATCCCCGGTTTACAAACATCATAACTAAAGAAAATAGAGGAAATGTATATATCTCACTTTTACTTATCCTCTAGGTGTAGCAATTAGAACCTTGCTCTACTATCTCCGTATACAGTGCTCCCTCCTCTCAAACTATTTCCAACAACAATGCCAACACCACCTATAACCTTTTCAGGCAATGCAGACAAATGAGATAATGTCTGAAAAGTACTTGGGACACCTTGAAGAGGCAGCTACATAATTTATAGGTGTACTTGACAAATTGAATTCTCAAGTAAATGGGTTGGCTCAAGGCCTCAATAATAAAGGAAGCTACTGTGTCCTCTTTTCAACAAAATCTTGGCAATTTACCTCAAGCTTAATTTACACTTTTCTACTAGTACAGGCTACAGTTGAACACAGTAGATTAATTTTGTTCAAAATTGATACTGGTTTTAATTCAATAAAGCTTACATCTCCATCCAAAAACCAACACTAATTATTTGACCTGTTTCATCATCAAGTCATTTCTATTTGATCAAATCTTGAAAATTGGAAAATTTGATTTTTCACTGCCCAAGAAATTTAATACTGAATATCACAGCAGCTCTTCATTACAGGAAATCATTTGACTTTCACATTACTTTTCCCTTAGGCATGATTTCTAGGTGAGATATGACAAAATATATCTCAGGCAGAAGACTTCACACATTTTAATCCCTTTCAGTGATAGCATCAACAAAGGATTCAGGCACCCTGTGGGTACTTATTAAATCCTAATTGATGATGATTATAGTTTCACTAGCATTTTTCAGTTTTTGAGAGCTCATACAAAAATTTTAAAGAGTGATGAAATTAATGCAATTTTCAAAAGTCCTAAATTGAGCAGGCATATGTTTTTAAAGAAAACCACAACATGTGTTTGAAAAAATATATATTCAGGATCCATTGTGAATCAAATGAAAATAAAATTAATCTGATCATAGCATGTTTCTACTGGTTGGAAAAATGGAATGATTTAATTTAAGAATTTTGATCTATTAAATATTAATAAGTTGAACTTCAATTTTATTTCATAGCACAATTTTACTTTATAATGTGAAAGTATTTGCTGTAAGCTCAAAACATAATTTTCAAACACAATGTATTTAAAATGTCAGAACTATCATTTCAGTTCAATATAAATGATGTTTCACTGTTGATGGGACTTACTGGAGGTTATTTTTGGTGGAATAGCAGGCTACAGCATGCAATCTAAATACATTTTATCCTGAGACCAATCCCAAGAGAATGAGGTTCTCTAATAGTTCAAAGAATTTACCCTTTTCCAAGCCAAGGCAGAAGAGAGAAGTGAAAGAAGAAAGGGTATTCCACTTTCAAGTACTAAGTTCTTCAGTTTACTTAAAATCTTTCTGTATTGCCAAAATTGTTTGGTTTGTTTCCTTTATAAAAAGGATAAAAGAGCACTGTAAATGTCAACTAGTTTCAATACTTCAGTTACCCAAAAGTAAATATATTTTTTTCAAGCAATAGATTTAAACATAAATATTTTCTGGGGTTTTTCACAAGAGTAACAATGAACCACAACTCCTAATGTAAGCAATTGAAATTAATAATTGTGGTGAGCAAGAATGACTCCATCTTGTAATTGCAGAAGCCATTTCTTAAGAGGCTGTTCTTTGACCTCGTGAGCAATGATATCAGAGGAGCTGAATTGGCTTCCTGAAAAGTTTGAGAGGGACTTGAATTCCTGAAGAATTGGAGGAGAAACGGAATTGTCTTGTACAGGAGTTTGAGGAGGAACTGAATTGCCTTTCACAGGCGAAAGACTGCTGGATGCCTCTTGCAAAGATTGTCCTCAGGGTGGGCGCAGAGGGAGAGGTAGCCTTCCCCCCATGGCTTTATCCTGGAATGAGCTTGAGATAGCAGGCCAATTGGAGCAGGAAATCAGGAAACCTTTTGCAACCCTCCCCACAAAAAACAACTGCCATGAGTGGATAAAAGAGAGAAAGAACTGGTCCCCTGCGAGGTGGAAAAACCATTTAAGAAATGCACTGAGATGCCTAAGGCGGTCTCCAGGAAAACCTAAGGCTTGAGCCAGAATGACATGCTGTGGACAGCCAGACTCCTCGAAATTCCCCAACATAGGACCATCTTTATGAACTTGGGGCAAACAGTACGGGGCGGGGGGGGAAAATTATCAATGAGCATGGCTTAGTGAATAGAGCACAGGCCTGGAGTCAGAAGGTCATGGGTTCTAATCCCAGCTCCTCCACTTGTCTGCTGGGTGACCTTGGGCAAGTCACTTCACCTCTCTGTGCTTCAGTTACCTCATCTGTAAAGTGAGATTGAGCCTGTTGTCGCAAGCCTTGGGTTCATACCAACCAGGACCTGCCTGGTCCAGGGGAGCCTCAATGACACACGGTAGAAGTCAAACCACACCTATGATCACTATTTACTCTATTTTATTAATGAAGTGTATATGGCTATAATTCTATTTATTTTGATGGTATTGACACCTGTCTACTTGTTTTGTTTTGTTGTCTGTCTCCCCCTTCTAGACTGTGAGACCATTGTTGGGTAAGGACCGTCTTTATATGTTGCCAATTGGTACATCTCAAGCACTTAATATAGTGCTCTGCATACAGTAAGAACTCAATAAATATGATTGAATGAATGACCAAGGTTAATTTGTAAAGTTTTTTACTTAATTTTACCAACATGCAAGGGAGTGACACATACACACACTCTCACTCATTCCACCACCCAAGGGCCCAATACCAGTCTGTACTGCCAATGCTTCTTTTTTTTCTGCTTCCAAGTGCCGCTGCCTTCTGCTGCTTTCAAGTGTTGCTGTCCTGCTGTTCCAATGCTTGCTTCTCTCTGCCCCTGTGCTACCTCCAATCAATCATATTTATTGAGTGCTTACTGTGTACACTGTACTAAGCACTTGGGAAGTACAAGTTGGAAGCCCCAGGTGTGAGCGAGCTAGCCAGCCACACACGCCTGCCCCACCCCACTTTGCTGCTTCTGCATGTAAAAATGGCCACCTTTTATCTGGTAAGGTGTGGCAGCTGTGGCTCTACATGGCAGTCATCGATTTGTCCAGGCCCGTTACGGGGTAGAAGAGGGAGAGAAAGCCCTGCCTCCCCCCATGCTCCACCCCCACAGGCCCTCAATCACCTGCCTCAAGTAGATCCCATCAGTGCATTTGCAAAGTTTCTCCCTTGTTGTAGTTGTTCATGGGATCACAAACAGTCACTAGAAAGGCAGCTTATTGTGGGTTTACCACACTTGTGAACCCCACGTAGGACAGACACTGTGTCCAAACCAATTTGCTTGTATCTCCCCAGTGTTTAGCACAATACCTGGCACATAGGTAAACCAATAATGCAAGTATTATTACAATAGTAGAGTGTGTGTGTGTGCGCATGTGTGTACACATTTTACCCCTTCTAATTAGATTAAGCATGGACTGGAAACTAGTGGTGGTTTGGTTTCACTCTGAACTTGTCAGTGAGTGTGGCCTAATAGAGCTCCCAGTTAATTAGGGTTGCCCAGTAGGGGAGGTGAATCTATGGATCTCATCCCAGGGGACCAGGAATCTAGGAGGTTTGCGGGGGGGGGGGGGGGGCAGTTGTGAATGTATGCATCTCACCCCAGGGGATCAGAAATCTGGGCAAGAGGCCTCCAAGGATCTCATCTATTGGGAAATCTGGGTGAGGGCCATCCAAGGATCTCATCCCAGGAAATCTGGGTGAGGGGCATCCAAGGATCTCATCCCAGGAAGGTAGGAATATAGGTGAAGTAAATCGCTAGCAGCCTGGGAGAGGTCAAGCAGGGGAAAGATCTCGGTGTTCATAACAACAACAACAATGATAATAATAATAATAATAATAATAACAATAATAATAATAATAATTGTATTTGTTAAGCACTTACTATGTGCCAGGCACTGGACTAAGCACTGGGGTGGATACAAGCAAATCAATTTGGACACATGTGGGGCTCATAGTCTCAATCTCAATTTTTCAGTTTAGGGGATGCACAGAGAAATGAAGTGACTTGCCCAAGGTCACACAGGAGATAGGTGGTGGAGTTAGGATTAGAATCCATGACCTTCTGACTCCCAGGCCCACATTCTATGTTATGTTGCCAACTTGTACTTCCCAAGCGCTTAGTACAGTGCTCTGCACACAGTAAGTGCTCAATAAACACGACTGAATAAATGAATGAATAAATGAATTCTATCCACTACACCATGATGCTTAAATTGAAATGAATACTAATTTATCAGTGTATCAGTCAATCATTTTTACTAAGCATTCACTGTGGGCAAAGCATTGTATTTAGTGCTTATAAGTAATGAACTGGTACTATTAATTTTTTTTGTGAATAGGAAAAACAAATAAGCCAATAAATTCCAGTAGACTCCAGAACTACATGTTAACATGAATCCTAGTGATGTAGATAAGGAAGAAATGGGCTTTTTAAAATATGTGCAAGAATACACCACAAATATAAATGGAAACAATAATGGAAGCATCAGACATAACTCGTGTTTAGATTTAGCATATTTCAGTAAAGCTAGAAGTACAATTACAAATTTTTGCTTCTTAGATACTGACAGTAGACAACTCAGGCTTTTAAGGAAAAAAGCAATCATTGCTGGAAGCAATGAAACATTCCAACATCCATCTTGTTTGGCTAGAGCTGTATCTAGTTAATATAATGGCATGGAAGCAGTACTAGAAGATGCTATTTAATGATACAAAATTGTAGTGGATGTTAAGTGCTTACTATGTGCCAAGCACTGTGAGAAACAAGGTGATTGACTTGTATCTACTCCAGGGCTTAGAACTGAATGACATAATTAAGGTCCTGAAAAATCACAGTACATTTTTCATGTATATTTTCCATGTACATTTTCTGTACTAAAATGATTTAGATAATTGGATAATTTGTGTAATGAATTTAATAATTAAATGTCCACATTCAGTTCATGCCTAGCCATGATAAGAGTATTCTAACCAAAATGATGTACTTGTCTACAAGAAGCAGCCAGCTAATTGGGATATTGAGTTTACAGGGAAAGTAAGGCATACTAGTGAATAGCCTAAAATCTGATTTTCAATACTGTTCAGTTCAGCAGGAAGGTGCACTTAACCCCTTTATATAGAGTTAATCTATTTGTGCTAAGATTCATACAATATGTGAATCATGAACTATATAAAACACTTATGTACAAATGAATTCTCCATCTCAAATTTTAGAAAATACATATTTCCCTGAAAGGGAAGCCTCAGTTCAGTCTCCAAACTCAAGGGAAACAGGAAATGTAGTTCGAAAACATCAATACAGAGTCACTGTTTTCACCTATACTACATCTTTTAAACTCCTAGGGCATTCAGTAGGCACATGCAAGAACGCAATTTTCAAAAAAATAACAATTCCATCTCCAAAATTTTAACCTTACAGCTTTTTACCTTTTAGTATTGAATAGTGGCAAAATAATAGTGAATTTGTTCATACTAGCCATATAACAATACTGATTCTATTAAGAATCATTCAGATTTACTGTGCAATTTCCTCTTTACAAATAAGCATTCCCTGTTCAGATCTGACCATATATTTTCAGTCCCTGGCACAGTATATTACTTCTAGAAAAATAGTACAGGTTGGGTACTCTAAAAATACCCAAAACACTCAGGTATTTCTGTTTGCATTAAGCAGTTATTGTTGCTGATAATCTCACCTAACTTCTCATGACTCCCCATGACCTCTCAATCCCCATCTCTCTCCTACATTCCCAGCACTCCTCTCCATCATCATCATCAATTGTATTTATTGAGCGTTTACTGTGTGCAGAGCACTGTACTAAGTGCTTGGGAAGTACAATTTGGCAACATATAAAGACAGTCCCTACGCCTTCTCCTGCCACCAACCTCCTTCCCTTGTTTTCCTGTCCCAGCGACATCCTACACCTGCCTCCATTCTGCCCTCATTCAGTTAACTCCCATCCAACCCCTTTCCACTTCTCCTACTGTCCTCTTGTACCTCACGCCCTCGCACAACTGCAACCAAGTGTAGCCAGTGGACCCCCCGATCCATTATGGGAAAGCTTGCCTTCATCTTTGACCTGTTCCTGACCCAATCTCTTCCATGACTCACCTGACTCTCCTCAGATGACACTTTCTCCCCTGATGCTTTCTAGAGGGGGCCTCATCTTTTTTCACTCCCCCAGATTTACTGGGAAGGGAGAAGAGTGGGTTCCTTCCGGCTCTCTCCTATCCATCTCCCCCATCCCTCTCTCCCTTCCTTTGCAGTCCATATCATCCACCTCTACCACCTAATCCAGATACTAGTCTCGGTCATCCAAAGCCCCACATCTAGCTTTCTGAACCATTTTAATAACTTTCTCACATTCCTTCTCTCTTTCATTCCTTCTCTCTTTCTGTATGCCTACATTTATCCTTCGAGACTTAAATATCCATATAGATGTTCCTGACAACACTTGCACTACCGCTTTCAATCATCAATCATCAATCGTATTTATTGAGCGCTTACTATGTGCAGAGCACTGTACTAAGAGCTTGGGAAGTACAAATTGGCAACATATAGAGACAGTCCCTACCCAACAGTGGGCTCACAGTCTAAAAATCATTCCTCAACTCCACTGATCTCCTGCTTCATCCTAACTCACCCACTCATTAACTAGGGAACACACTCAATCTCATCATCTCTAGTTATTTTAAAATCTCTACCCTCACCAAATTGGAAATCCCTCCAACTGATCACAACCCCCTCACCTGCCTTCTCTCCCTCACACCTCCTCCCCACAAGTCTGTCCTGTTTCCTACAGAGACCTACGATTTTTCAACCCCATGCAATTTTCTCAAGTCATCATGCTCCATTTAATCTCCATACTCAAACTACCTTCACTTGATGACCAAACTGATTTTCTCAAAACTACCCTGTCTACTGAACTCAACTCTCTCACTTCCCAATCCCTTTGTTGATCTTGTACCACTAACCCAGGGCTCTTCATCACCTCTATAATCCACTTCCTTTGCTTCTGTGCATAAAGCTCAGAGAGTTGTTGTCAGGAATCTAGATAGCTGGCGGACCTCGTCCACCTCAAGGTCATCCCTGCATTCTTTAACTCTGCCCATCAAAATCATTTCTCCATCCTTATTGACACCTGTACCACTGCCCTCACAGCTATTCCATAAATTTAAGTCCCTCCTCAAGTCCCATCACCCATTTCTTTCCCCTAATAACACAGACACATACTTTGAGAAGAGTGAAACCATCTTCACACCAAAACCCTGTCCCCCCCCCGATTTCTCCATCACTGTAGATAGTACCACCATCCTTCCTGTCTCACAAGCCCATAATTTGTTTTTACCCTCGACTGATCTCTCTCATTCAACCCACATATTCAATCTGTCACTAAATCCTGTCAGTTCAACCTTCACATTGCTAAAATCCACCCTTTCTTCTCCATCCAAACTATTACCACATTAATCCAAGCACTTAATCCTGACTTGATTACTGCATCAGTCTCCTGGCTGGACTCCATGCCTCCTGTCTCTCCCCAGAACATTTTTCTATAAAAACATTCAGTCTGTTTCCCCATTCTTCAAAAACCTTTCGTGTTTGCCACCCACTTCCACTGCAAACAGAAACTGCTTACAATCATTTTAAAGTACTCAATCACCTTGCCACCTCCAACTTTTCCTAGCTGCTCTTTTTTAATAGCATTTATTAAGTTCTTACTGTGTGCAAAGCACTGTTCTAAGCGCTGGGGAGGATACAAGGTGATCAGTTTGTCCCACGGGGGGCTCACAGTCTTAACCCCCATTTTGCAGATGAGAAACGGAGGCACAGAGAAGTTAAGTGACTTGCCCAAAGTCACAGAGCTGACAATTGGTGGAGCCAGAATTTGAACCCATGACCTCTGACTCCAAAGCCCGTGCTCTTTCCACTGAGCCACGCTGCTTCTCTAACACGCTGCTGCTCTTCTATTACAACCTGTAAACGTAGCTCTTCTAATGCCAACCCACCCACTATACCTCATCTGTCTCGCTGCTGACCTCCTACCCAAGTCCTGCCTCTGTTCTGGAATGTCCTTCCTCTTAATATCCAACAGATACTTATTCTCCTCACTTTCAAAGCTTTATTAAAATAACATCTCCACCAAGACGCCTTCCCTAATTAAGCCCTCCTTTCCTCTTCTCCCACTCCCTCCTGCACTGCCTTTGCATTTGGATTTGCACCCCGTATCTATCACTCCCTCATCCCCACACACTTATGTACATATCTATAATTTATTTATTTATAATTTATTTATATTAACGTCTCTCTTCCCCTCTATACTGTAAGCTTGCTGTGGATAGGGAATGTGTCTATCAACTCTGTTATATTGTAATAATAATGTTGGCATTTGTTAAGCACTTACCATGTGCAAAGCACTGTTCTAAGCGCTTGGGCGGTTACAAAGTGATCAGGTTGTCCCACTTGGGGCTCACAGTCAATCTCCATTTTACAGATGAGGTAACTGAGGCTCAGAGAAGTTAAGTGACTTGCCCAAGGTTGCATAGCAGACATGTGGCAGAGCTGGGATTTGAACCCATGACCTCTGACTCCAAAGCCCGGGCTCTTTCCACTGAGCCACGCTGCTTCTCCCAAGCAATTAGTACAGTGTTCTGCACTCAATAAATACAATTGATGATTGCATTTTATTGATCAATGTTCATGAAATTAATGGCTTATGAACCCAATGGGCAGAAAAAACACAGAGAGACAGAAATAGGTAACCTGGTAAACTGAACAAAGTATTGGCTCAACTAATAAATCAATGGTATTTTTTGAGTGCAGAATAGAGTTGACAGATGCAATGCCTGGCCCGAATACTACTACTACTACTACTACTACTATTACTACTACTACTACTAGCATTTGTTAAGCACTGACTATGTGCTAAGCACTGTTGTAATTGCTGGGGTCAATACAAGGTAATCAGGTTGTCCCACATGGGGCTCACAGTCTTAATCCCCATTTTACAGATGAAGTAACTGAGGCCCAAAGACATTAAGTGATTTGCCCAAAGTCACACAGTTGACCAGTGGCAGAGCCAGGATTAGAACCTATGACCTCTGATTCCCAAACCCATGCTCTTTCCACTAAGTCACACTGCTTCTATGAAGAAGCTTATATTCTACATGGGAGACAGGTATTAAAGTATATTGGGGATGGGGAAAATGGTACTGTGGGGCTGCAGTTCTTAATGCATACACAGTCAAGTTCACAGTTGATGTAGAGGGGAAGGAGGATGGGGAAATAGAGAGCTCAGTTGGGGAAGGTCGCTTAGAGGACATGTGATTTTAAGAGTATTTTGAAGGTGGGGAGAGTGGTGGACATTTCATTCATTCATTGTCATATTTATTGAGCACTTACTGTGTGCAGAGCACTGTACTAAGCGCTTGGGAAGTACAAGTTGGCAACATATAGAGATGGTCCCTACCCAACAGTGGGCTCACAGTCTAGAAGGGGGGAGACAGAGAACAAAACCAAACATACTAACAAAATAAAATAAATAGAATAAATATGTACAAATAAATAAGTAAATAGAGTAATAAATACATACAAACATATATACATATATACACGTGCTGTAGGGAAGGGAAGGAGGTAAGGTGGAGGGATGGAGAGGGGGAGGAGGGGGAGAGGAAGGAGGGGGCTCAGTCTGGGAAGGCCTCCTGGAGGAGGTGAGCTCTCAGTAGGCCTTGAAGAGAGGAAGAGAGCTAGCTTGGCAGATGTGCAGAGGGAGGGCATTCCAGGTGAGGGGGAGGACGTGGGCTGGGGGTCGATGGCGGGACAGGTGAGAACGAGGCACAGTGAGGCAATTAGCGGCAGAGGAGTGGAGGGTGTGGGCTGGGCTGTAGAAGGAGAGAAGGGAGGCGAGGTAGGAGGGGGCGAGGTGATGGACAGCCTTGAAGCCCAGGGTGAGGAGTTTTTGCCTGATGCATAGGTTGATTGGCAGCCACTGGAGATTTTTGAGGAGGGGAGTAACATGTCCAGAGTGTTTCTGCACAAAGACGATACAGGCAGCGGCATGAAGTATGGATTGAAGAGGGGAGAGACAGGAGGATGGGAGATCAGAGAGGAGGCTGATACAGTAATCCAGACGGGATAGGATGAGAGCTTTAATGAGCAGGGTAGCGGTTTGGATGGAGAGGAAAGGGCGGATCTTGGCAATGTTGCGGAGGTGAGACCGGCAGGTTTTGGAGACAGCTTGGAGGTGAGGGCTGAACGAGAAAGCGGAGTCGAGAATGACACCGAGGTTGCAGGTTTGTGAGACGGAAAAGATGGTAGTGCCGTCAACAGTGATGGGGAAGTCAGGGAGAGGGCAGGGTTTGGGAGGGAAGACAAGGAGTTCAGTCTTGGACATATTGAGTTTTAGTTTGAATATGAAGGGGGAGGAAGTTCCAGTACTGAACAAAAACGTGGGAAAGGAGATAGTGGCAAGGTGGATGAGATCGAGTTACAGTGACTAGGTTGATATTAGAGGAGAGGAGTGGGTGAATAGTGATGTGGTAAATCAGTGATATTAGGTAGGAGGAAGAGCAATCAATCAATCAATCATATTTATTGAGCGCTTACTATGTGCAGAGCACTGTACTAAGCGCTTGGGAAGTACAAATTGGCATCACATAGAGACAGTCCCTACCCAACAGTGGGCTCACAGTCTAAAAGGGGGAGACAGAGAACAGAACCAAACATACCAACAAAATAAAATAAGTAGGATAGAAATGTACAAGTAAAATAAATAAATAAATAAATAAATAGAGTAATAAATATGTACAACCATATATACATATATACAGGTGCTGTGGGGAAGGGAAGGAGGTAAGATGGGGGGATGGAGAGGGGGACGAGGGGGAGAGGAAAGAAGGGGCTCAGTCTGGGAAGGCCTTCTGGAGGAGGTGAGCTCTCAGCAGGGCCTTGAAGGGAGGAAGAGAGCTAGCTTGGCGGATGGGCAGAGGGAGGGCATTCCAGGCCCGGGGGATGACGTGGGCCGGGGGTCGATGGCGGGACAGGCGAGAGCGAGGTACAGTGAGGAGATTATGGTTGAGGAGCGGAGGGTGCGGGCTGGGCAGTAGAAGGAGAGAAGGGAGGTGAGGTAGGAGGGGGCGAGGTGATGGAGAGCCTTGAAGCCCAGGGTGAGGAGTTTCTGCCTGATGCGCAGATTGATCGGTAGCCATTGGAGGTTTTTGAGGAGGGGAGTAACATGCCCAGAGCGTTTCTGGACAAAGATAATCCGGGCAGCAGCATGAAGTATGGATTGAAGTGGAGAGAGACACGAGGATGGGAGATCAGAGAGAAGGCTGGTGCAGTAGTCCAGACGGGATAGGATGAGAGCTTGAATGAGCAGGGTAGCAGTTTGGATGGAGAGGAAAGGGCAGATCTTGGCAATGTTGCGGAGCTGAGACCGGCAGGTTTTGGTGACGGCTTGGATGTGAGGGGTGACTCACACCCCTCACTAGCAGTCACTCGATTTGCTATAAAGTCAATGGTAAGAAGTTTGTGTTTGATGCTAAGGTGATTTGACAACCATTGGAGGTTTCTGAAATTAGGGAGGTATGGACTGAACTTTTTTTTTAATGTATTCATTCAATCATTTATTGAGCGCTTACTGTGTGCAGAGCACTGTACTAAGCACTTGGGAACTGCAAGTTGGTAACATATAGAGACGGTCCCTACCCAACAATGGGATCAGGACAGCAGTATGAACTGTAGTGGGGAGAGACAGGAAGCACAGAGGTCAGTGAATAAACTGTTGTGGTAGTCAATGTGGGAAATGATGAGTGGTTGTATAAGTATGATAGTATTTGGGTGGAGAAGAGGAAATAACGTGACCTAAAGGAGGTGGAGCACAGGCTTGGGAGTCAAATAACCTGGGTTTTAATCCTAGCTCTGCCACTTGTCTGTTGTGCGACCTTGGTCAAGTGACAACTTCACTGTGCCTTGATTACCTCATCTGTAAAATAGGGATTAACCCTGTGTCCAACCTGATTATCTTACTCAGTACTTAGTACAGTGCCTGGCACGTAGTAAGGGCTTAACAAATTCTAAAAACAAAAAAGTGATCCATTCTACACCATGTATTTATAAAGATGACACCCTCTTGATGCATTTAGCTCATATAGGTTGTTATTGTTTTGAGAGGAGAATGAATTGCCCTTTTTTTTCTACATTTAGTTCCAGAAGGATAATACTATACCTGAATATACTGGTTTCCTTGCAACTAATACAAGGTGGGACTTCATTTCCCTTTGTCTTTAAAACATTTATTTGGCCCTACTAGTTTATAACCATCCCCTATTTCGGTAATTATTTAGTAACTGTTGGGGAACTCTGCTACTGTCTAGTTTACTCACATATGCAGCCTAATGTAGCTGTGGTGCTGTGAACATAGTCTCAGAGCTGCTGAGCTGAGTGCTTTCCAATGCATCATTTATTGGCATTTTGTCTCGAATTTTTATGTTCAGCATGATTCATAGGTGATGTTTATGAAACTGCCTAAGAAGCTGGATGTGCCATCTGTGATATGGGACTCACAGCCTATCGAATGTTGGACACTACCACAATTTAGTAAATGTTAAATTGGATTATCTTCTCTGTACTAGAAAATATTTCTGTCTGAAGAAATGAAAGTAAATTGTTTTGTCTTGAATTTCTTAATGCTGGGGTTTCTTTCCATGATGTTTATAAATAGAGTATGTGGTGGTAGCTCTAAGGTGCAGGATTTCACAGTAAATATGTATTCAGTCTTCCCCCCCCCCCCAAGCTATTGCTTATAGTTGGAATAGATCTTGAATAAGTCAACAATAAACCTTTCTATATCACCTACTAAGCACTCAATAAATATCACTGATGATAATGATGATTTGACATTGATATTTTACAATACAATACCTTGTACCATATATTGAATTATATATTTGTATCCATGTACATGTATACATATTTTATATTTTACAATTGATTTTGTTTTTCACCTATATGTACTCCAAACCTTACATCTTTATCAAGGAGCAAAGTTCAATAGGAGAGGAAGTATATCTCCTACAATAATTGTTTTTGGAATCAACATTTATATGCAATCTAAAACTCTAAAAAAGGGGAATCTTGCATAAAATAAACCACTTTCATTTCAAGGCCCTTGAAAATAAAATAAGATAATTCTGCTCTTCCTTTTTAATGCACTTAAGTGACTGATTGTACATCAATAAAGCAGATGGCATAATCAAAACAATGAAAGCTGTAGGTGCCAACTCATTCTTATAAACTAATCAAATGCTTATGACAAAAAAGCCATGCTGTTTTCACTCATTACACCAATATATGATTGGAGGTCAGAGAAATCAATGAGGCCAGCATAGTGTGAATGAATAATCAATCGTATTTATTGAGTGCTTACCATGTGCAGAGCACTGTACTAAGCGCTTGGGAAGTACAAGCTGGCAACATATAGAGACAGTCCCTACCCAACAGTGGGCTCACAGTCTAGAAGGGTACAGGTGGTTGGACTGTGTGCCTCTGTTGCTTATGTAACCCAGGCAGTCTATTTTTTTCTGTTTCTAAAGAGCATGAGATCACTAATATGCAAAAAAATTGATAGTACTTACCTATCAACAAGTGAGGCATACTATGTTGTTTCAAGCAGAGTACATGTGTAACTAAAGTTTCTGGACTTTTATATTAAAAACAGTGTATATGTATAACTTCTTATTCCTGTTATCCTTCCTAACTTCCACGATTTTGACTTGAGAGAAACATGTTCACTCTTTGACATTGCAATCACCCTTGCGTTTATTGCTATTTCACCTACAACTCATTCTTGAGTCACCCATAAGTACAGTCAATTCTCAATCCTTAAAAATGACATATACAACTACTAGAAAATATTGCACTAACCATAAATCTGCTGAACTCATATTGAATTGGTGTGTATGAGCACCATTTCAACAACTAGAAATCATACTATATCTACCCTGCATTTATTAATAAGGGGAAACTGACTGAAGTCAACCTTAACACATCAAAATATTGGGCCTTCCATCTTTTCACCTTGGCCTAGTAAATCAGGCTTGGAAAACCTCAAGGGAAATAAGTAAAATGAGCCAGTCAACAACACTGCATTTCACTGATCTCCCTCAATCACATTCCCACTGAGAAGCATTGAGATTATTGTTATCATTAGACTTGGGAGAGCACTTCTTACATTTTCCCATAAGCATTTGGGAGAGTACAGTAAACACAATTGGTAGACAAGTTCCACTGCTTACAAGGAGCTTACATTCTGGAGAGGGAGACAGACATTAAAATCAATTATAGTGATGTACCTAAGTGCTGTAGGACTGAGCATAGGTGACTATCTTAAAGGGAACAAATCCAAGTGCACGGGTGACCCACACAAAAGACAGAGTGAGTAGGAGAAAGGAGGGTACGGCTCTTGGAGAGAGCAATTTTAATAAAGATTAGAATGTGGTGAGACTGGTGGTCTATCTCATATGAATGAGGGAGTTCCAGGCCCTTGGAAAAATGTGGGCAAACAGTTGGTAGTGAAGTAGGTAAGATACAGGCACAGATAGTAAGGTGGTGTTAGAGGAGCAGAATGTATGGATTAGGTTGTAGTAGGAAACCAGCTAGATAAACTGGGGCAATCTGAGTGAGTGCTTTAAAGCCAATGCTAAGGAGTTTCTGTTTAAATGTGAAGGTGGATGGGCAACCACTGTAGGTTCTTGAGGAGTGGGAAAACATGGACTGAATGTTTTCTTAGAAAAATGATCCAGGCAACATATTGAAGTATGGACTGAAGTGGACAGAGGCAGGAGGCAGGGATGCAATAGTCAAGGTGGGACAGCACGGTGTAATGGACAGAGCACAGGCCTGGGAGCCAGAAGGTCATAGTTTCAATCCTGGATCACCCACATGTGTGCTGTGTGACCTTGGGCAAGTCACTGTGCTTCTCTGTGCCTCAGTAACCTAATCTATAAAGTGGAAATTGAGACCGTGAGCCCTAGGTGGGGCAGGGACTGTGTCTAACCCGATTTGCTTGTACCTACCCCAGTACTTAGTGCCTGGCACATAGCAAGAGCTAAACAAATACCATAAATGCTTGGATCAGTGTAACGGAAGTTTGAATGGAGAAGAAGGGGCAGATTTTAGCAGTATGGTGAAGATAGACTGACCAGATTTAGTGAGAGGTTGGGCTGAATGACAGAGATGAGTCAAGGATATTGCCAACATTACAGGCTTGTGAGACAGGAGAGCCTGGTAATGTTTTACTCATTTTACAGATGAGGAAACTGAGAAATA
The DNA here is from genome assembly GCF_015852505.1 of Tachyglossus aculeatus. Lineage (NCBI taxonomy): Eukaryota > Metazoa > Chordata > Mammalia > Monotremata > Tachyglossidae > Tachyglossus > Tachyglossus aculeatus. Next base: position 120,231,461 of record NC_052067.1, read on the forward strand.
AGAGAAGGAGAACTACCTAGTGGAAAGAATCTGGAAACGGGAGTCAGGGAATGTGGGTTATAATCCCAGTTCCACCACTCACTTGAGCTAGGGTTTTACATAAGTCACGTAACTTCTTTGTATCTCAACTGTAAAATGGAGATTTAATCTCCCTCCCCCATAGACTGTGAGCCCCATGTGGAACAGAGACTGTATATGATCTGATTTTTTGTATCTACTGATTAGAACAGTGTTTGGAAAATATTAAGTGTTTAATATCAGTATTATTAATTGGACTTCCCAAAGGCACCTGGTAGATCAGTCACTTGAATCAACTTCTCCTTAGTCCCAGGTCCATGACCTGCAACTAAGTCCTACTGCCCACTATGACAATTCTTCAACAAGACACAGCTTTTGCTTCAATATATATTAGAGTTTTCATTGCAATTATATAGGATGTACAATACTACATATCAACTGAGAGCCTTAGGCAGGGAGAGGTATGCTAATGAGTAGTGGTCTGCAGAGGCTTTTCCTCAACATCTAGGACCTCCATACATTCTGAACCTCCTCCAACTCTCCTCTGCCTTTGATCCCCATCATAGGCTGCCTTGGTTTAATACCAACCTGGTTCTTCTTCTAATTTTCTGGCTTCTTTTCAGTTTTATTCACTGGATCCTCCTCTGCTTCACACCGTCTTATTATGTGGGTTCCCTTAAGGTTCTGTTCTGGGTCCTCTATTCTTGTCAGAAGAAAAGGTTATGTGCAAACCTGTAGTTGCAAGCAATACATATAATCAAGTAACCCATAGTGGAACAGTGTCATTAAATTTTTGTCTGAGATGAGTGTCCAGTGAAGCAAGGAGAGAAACAAGGGGAAAAAACAACTAAACAAAGAAGTCTAACTATGCCCTTTGGGGGAAGACTTAAAGACAGATTATGGAGCTACCAAGATTCAGATAACTGAATGAAGGAATATAGGGCAATAGTAATATTTCAAAATATTTATAGCTGTGAAACCTGAAGAAAGACGTCACATTTGACTTCAAAAGGACTTTCACCACTGACAAGTTTGTGCCTTTTCTTAATGTGAAGTACAATTATGCTACCCTATCCTGAAATGGGGGAAGTGAAAAAATAGGGAAGAATGAAGAAATGCTTTGAAGATATTATTTACCAAAATCTTAAATATATGACAATGTAGTTAATGGTTGGAAAAGATCAATAGAGAAAAAGGCATCTTGCTATGCAGCAGTGGGGGTACTGTAACAGAGATTTCAGTAAGCACTCAATCACCTTTCCCTTTCTCACTATTCTCTCACTACAACCAAGCCACTTCACTCTAATGCCAACCTATTCACTGTACCTCGATATTGCCTATCTCACCGCCAAACTCCCACCCACATCCTGCTTCTGGCCCGGAATGGCTCTTCATATCCAACAGACATTTGCTATCTCCACTTTTGACGCCTTATTGAAGGCACATCTCCTCCAAGAGGCCTTCCCTGACCAAGCTCTCATTTCTTCTCTTCCTACTCCTTTCTGTGTTGCCCTGACGTGCTCCCTTTATTCCCCCCTACTTCAGCCCCACAGCACTCATGTACATATCCATAATTTATTCATTTCCACTAATGTCTGTCTCCCCATCTAGACTGTAAGCTCACTGTGGGCTCAGAATGTGTCTGGTATATTGTACTCTCCCAAGCACTTAATATGCTATTCTGCACACAATAAGTGCTTATTGTATACATATGATGGATTGCTAGATCACAGCAGTAGCATTCAGTATCAGTAACAAACGATTTAGTACCACAACATAAAGCCAAATGTGTATGAGACTATCAGTCACACATTGCTCTTACCAGTGACATCAGTACATATTGATAAAAATCTAGCCTTCTGCAGCATCACCTTCAAATCTGAAGGATACTCATTTATAATAAGCACCCGCTGTGTAGAGAACATCACACCAGCTACAGAGAGAGTTTGGTGTAAGCAGCACGTGTCTTCAGCCCTCCCACGCTGAAGGATGGCCAGGTCATACCAAGGATCTGGATCATCTTTCCCCCAGGTCATTCCTGAGCACTGCTCCTGTCTGGTGGTGGATAAGCATTATGGGGAAAAGCAGATTCTGAAGCTGAACAAAACTCTAAGAAACTGTGGCTGCTGAGATGGTTGGTTTGTGGACAGCCCTATCGGGATAAGTGATTTGAAAAACACCCCATCAACCACATATGTTCTGGTGCTCTTAACAATGTGGCTCAGTGGCAAAAGCGCGGGCTTGGGAGTCAGAGGTAGTGGGTTCTAATCCTGGCTCTGCCACTTGTCAGTTGTATGACTTTGGGCAAGTCACTTAACTTCTCTGGGCCTCAGTTACCTCATCTGTAAAATGGGGTTGAAGACTGTGAGCCCCACGTGGGACAACCTCATCACTTTGTATCTCCTCCAGTGCTTAGAACAGTGTTTGGCACATAGTAAGCCCTTAACAAAGACCAAAATTATTATATCATAGTGTCAAAATTATCTCATATGTCCATCAACAACCACCCAGAAGATTGTCAGATGCTGGGGAACAAGAACCTATATGTATTCATTCTTAATTGTATTATTTCCAGCATTTAACACAGTGCTTTGCACCTACTAAAGCATTCCTATGGTATATTTTTCCTAATGTATTTGTTAAACACTTACCGTGTGTTAGGCACTGCACTAAGCACTAGAGGCATGAATGAAGGAATGTTGAGTCCTATAAATCATTTAAATTAAAATGTACAGATTCTCCAAAGTATGGCAAATGCAAACATACTTTGAATACTGTAGCTTGGAAGCTCATGTAAAATCTATTTTTGCTTTTGTCAAAATCACAGAGTTAACTTAAAAATTTTCCCTGCTTTTTGACTGATCATCATCATCTTCCCTATTTATTTAGCATCCACCTTATACAGAACACTATATTAAGTGCTTAAGAGTAAACAATTCAAGTAGCTGCTTTAGAGGAGGAGCTCATACAAGTTCAATTTTCTCCAAGCTGAGAAGTTGCAGGAGTCAAATTATTTTGCAAATAGGTACCACTTTCTTGAACAGAAATGGAAAATAATTTAAACCCCAGCAACTGCAAATCTGTTCAACTATCCTATTACATTGTAGAGCTAAAATTAAGAAAATGATTTCAGAATAGAGAAAAGCACCTTCATTTCTAGTTTTGTCGCATTTGATAAAGATGAATACCTCTTGAATACCCTTACATACTTTGAAAATAACTAGACGGACACAAAACCCGGTATTTTTATGTTACACATTTCCAGAGATGTGTGAAGCAAGTTGGCTTGATGTACAGAAATTAAAGGTTGATATATAATGGGTGGGCTGAGGTTTGGGGGCATAATTACAGACAAAAGCTAATGAGATTGCTTAGGACTGGCTATGTTAGAGCAATGGCTACCAAGTGTGACAAGCTCTGCAGGTGTACAGTGCTTTGTCTATTGATACAAATTGAATCTGAAAATAGCAATTTATTCAGCAAATCGGACCGATCGCTACATTGCACTTTTCCCTTTCAGCTCTCATTTCCAACACGATATTCTTAACCACTTTCCTTCATTTGCTTTACACTGAGGATTTTATAAGGGATTCCAAGGAGTTGGGAGGGAGAGAGGCTATAAGGAGTTTTTGGATTTTTTTAAAATGCCATTTCCTCACACTCCTGGATCTGCTCTCCTCACAAAAGACCTGTTCTAAATTAGCTACCATGTCTACTACTTTCATTTCTACCAAATGACTGCTGCCACCAATGAAGTTCAGAAAAAATCCTATTTAGTGAATGTTACAAAGTCATTTCAAATTTCAAATAATCGATCCTGGCTATGGAAGCATATTATAAGAAGGATGGCATTTGTTAAGTTTTTACTATGTGCCAACCACTGTTGTAAGGGCTATAAACCCCTGTACAGTTCTATTTTTTAAAACTGGCTCTAGAGCAAAACATAAAAAATAAAAATGCATATTTTGTGATTTGTTTGATGTTGTCATTTCAACTTCCCAGAGTGACATAAAGCCATGTTACAGTGCCAGAGAGGAATCACATTAAGGGCTTTCAAACTGTCATTCACTCCCTTCTCCTGGAAACATTATCGAACTTCTGCTTCACTGACACTATCCTTCTTCCGGTTCACCTATCTCTCTCGATGCTCATTCTCAGTCTCTTTCATGGGTTCCTATTCTGCCTCCCAATCCTTAAGTGCGGGTGTCCTTCAAGTTTCAGTTCTAAGGCTCTTTCTATTCTCCATCTACATCCACTCCCTTGGAGAACTCATCCACTCCTCTGGTTTCAACTATGACCTCTATGCAGATCAATCAATCAATCAATCATATTTATTGAGTGCTTACTGTGTGCAGAGCACTGTACTAAGCGCTTGGGAAGTACAAGTTGGCAACATATAGAGACAGTCCCTATCCAGCAGTGGGCTCACATTCTAAAAATACTGTGATGATTCTCAAATCTACATCTCCAGCCCTGATCTCTCTCCCTTGATGTAGTCTCGCTTTTCCTCCTTCCTTCAAGGCATCTCTACTTGGATGTCCTGCTATCACCTCAGAGTTACCATGTCCAAAAGAGAACTCTTTAACTTCCCATAAAAACCCAGTCCTTTCCCTGACTTTCCCATCACTGAAGATGGCACCATGATCCTTCCTGTCCAACAAGCCTGGAACCTTGGCATTATCCTTAACTTCTCTTCTTCATTCAACCCACATATTCAATCATTAAATCCTGTTAGTTTAACCTACACAACATTGCTAAAATACACCATTTCCTCTCTATCCAAACTGCTACCACGTTAATTCAAGAACTTATTCTATCCTGCCTTGGTTACCTACCTTGGGCAAGTCACTTAACTTCTCTCTACCTCAGTTACCTCATCTGTCATATGGGGATGAAGACTGTGAGCCCTGCCTGGGACAACCTGATTACCTTGTATCTCTCCCCAGTGCTTAGAATAGTGCTTGGCACATAGTAAGCGCTTAACAAATACCAACATTATTATCATTATTATTATTACTGCATTGTCCTCCTTGCTGACCTCCCTGCCTTCAGTTTTTCCACTCTCTAGTGCATACTTCACTCTGCTGACTGGATCATTTTTCTACAAAAACATTCAGTCCAAGTTTCCCCACGCCTCAAGACCCCCCAGTGTTTTTCCATTTGCAACCGCATAAAACAAGAACTCCTTACCATTGGCTTTGCTCCCTCCTACTTCACCTACCTACTTTCCTACAATCCAGCACACACAATTCACTCCTGTAATGCGAACCTCTTCACTGTACTTCAGTCTCATCTATCTCGCCACCAACCTCTTGCCTACATCCTGTCTCTGTCCTGTAATGCCCTCCTTTATCATATGTTACAATTACTCTCCCATGCCCCTTCAAAGCCTCATTGACTAAGCCGTCTTTTTCGTTTCATCCATTACCTTCTTTTTCACCATGACTTACTCCCTTTATTCATCCCCTCTTCCAGCCCCATAGCACTTATGTACATATCCATAATTTTCTTTGTTTATATCAATGTCCGTCTTCCCCTTTAGACTGTAAGCTCACTGTGGGTAGGGAGTGTATCTGTTATACTGCTGTGTTGAACTCTCCCAAGCACACAGTACAATGCTCTGTACACAGTAAGTGCTCAATAAATATGACTGATTGATTGGAATCTTGGGTAGCAACTGAAGAAGAAATAGGAAATTGGAGCAATCTCTCCATGTTGAGCAAATACATAGCCATGGATTAATAGCCCAGCTCAGTAAAGCTCAAATGTGAAGATGTTCATATTGGGCATCTCAGGCTTACTTCTACCAGAAATTGTTGCTATGGTTACTGGGGAAAGGAAACCAAAAGGAAAATGAATTTATAAAAGGCAGTTAGGAAATATTTAAAGGGAAGAAACAAAGTTTGACATTTGCAAGAAAGTCTTTTCTAGGCTACCTTTAGGGCAGGGATAGAAAAAGCAAAAAGGGAACCGAATGCAAATGATATCAAATCCAAACATCTTTGAAGACTCTCTCTGAACATGTGAGTTTCCAACTGAAAGACTTTTTTGTTGTTGTTGTTGACATGACAGCTTGTCAGTGAGTCAGCATGTCAGGCAAACAAGCAGCCCCTGAAACCTGTGTGGAACTGTTAGCACATTATTCTCATCTAAATTGTTTACAGGAACCCTGGGGTTCCATTTTAGTTTTTTGCCTTTCAATCAGTTTGGGAATAGTTCTGTCCCAATGTATAAAAGAACTCTATAGAGAACTATTAGTCACTGAGACAAAACGATTTAGGACTTTGCAAATTTGGTGGAAAAATTCAGTTAACTTTTTGCAAGACTGACAAAGAACAGGCTGATCGTTTAAGAACAAATTCAGTTTCAGAATAGGCTGGTAGGCATTGTATTTGCTGGGCCATCAATCATGGTTCCCACATCCAGCTGTGCAGCTCTCCGAAGGGGAAAGGAAGGTATCTTACTGTTGTGTCTCTCAATGATAACTAAAGATATGTATGCCAGAGAGGTGGTTATTGTTTACTTGCTGGGCTATCAATGCAATGTGCTACAGGGCAGCCTTTTTATTTTTTTCCTATTTCTCTAGAGACAGGTAAAAAGACTGAGTGTGTTTTATCTCATCTCTTACCTGAAGAGCTATATTGTACCCTATGCTACTTCCTCCATCAGAGTTTTGACAGAAAGTAATAAAAATGAATAACTGTAGCATGGCTATCAAGCAAGTACTGTACTATATATACTTTTCTCCAACATAATACAGGCTGAGCATGTATCCTTGCCTATGCAACTCACTGCAATATAGAGCAATAAAAATGGAAGCAAACTTGAAATCAGTGAGGATGATTTTCAGGAACTACAGCGAGGGAAAAAGAGCAGGATGAAGTCTTAATAAGGGTACTGTACCAGGTGATGAGTTTCTAATATTCACAGAATTTCATCAGAGCTATATATGCTTTCCAAACATTTGAATTTCCCTCCTGGGGAAAGGGCAATTCTGAATAATTAAAGCACCAATTCTGGTGCAATAGAAGACTCATGAAACTCACAGAATAACAGCTCAAAGGACATGAACTGATGTGACTGACTGAAGGATGCAGTTTTCACCCATGTTAACAACTTGTTCAAGTTAATACCCTTCGGCATATCACTTCCAGTAATCCAAACCAGCCAGACAGATAGGCTTCTTTTGAAGACATACCCACAGGGGCCCCGGGTTAGACACCTTCCAAGAATGGAACATAAAGGAACTGCAATTGATGGATTAGGATAATAAGGCAGAAGAAGCTCTCTGTAACAGTCAACAAGTATAGTATAAAGTACTCACTGTTACTGGAAAGGACAACCCAGATAGCCCAGGCAGGAGAGAACTTCTTCTCGGCCCATACTTGGCTGCTGGCTGTCCTCCGAAGGGAAGGCAGGGACAGCCTGGGCAGAAGATCTCTTGGCCATGGGACGCCCGTGCCAGGCCAGCCCATTAAGGACCTGAACACCAAACAGGACTGATTATCCAGCAAGTGGAAATTCACAATGACCCTGGGTTGGCTTAACAGGAACAGGGTCTGTTGTACTTGATGTTCTTCTGTATGTTCTCTGTGTCTGATGGTTTTTCCATATGTTAATAAATGTTTATTTACTGTGATACTGAATACTCTGTTGGTAAAGCTGAGTCATGAATCCCTCATCCCTAATTGACTCTATGGAGATGTAACACCGACTTATAAGGAAGACCCAAAGAATCGATATAACCTTTGCAGCAAGGTATTACTTCTTCAAAGTGGTCTGTCTGCCAAGATGTGCTATAATAATTGTGGTATTTTTTAAACAATTACTATGTGCCAAACAATGTACTAAGCACTGGGGTAGATATAAGGTAATTAGGTTGGGCACAGTCCCTGTCCCACCTGGGGTTCACAGTCTTAATATATCTTTCTTATAGATGAGGTAATTGAAGCCAGAGAAGTTAAGTGACTTGCCCAAGGTCACAGAGCAGTCAAATGGCAGAAATGGGATTAGAACCCAGAGCCTTCTGACTTCCAGGCTGGTGCTCTATCCACTAGGCCACAAATAAGATAGTCTCAATAAATGCTACAAATATTATTAGTTCATTATTATTATTATTATTGTATTTGTTAAGTGTTTACTGTAATGATGATGATGATGATGGTATTTGTTAAGTGCTTACTATGTGCCAAGCACTGTTCTAACGTTGGGGTAATCAGGTTGTCCTACATGAGGCTCACAGTCTTAATCCCCATTTTGAAGATGAGGTAACTGAGGCCCAGATAAGTGAAGTTACTTGTCCATGGTCACACAGCAGACAAGTGGCTGAGACGGGATTAGAATCCACATCCTCTGACTCCCAAACCCATGCTCTTGCCTCTAGGCCATACTGCTTCTCCATTCATTCATTCAATAATAATTTTGGCATTTGTTAAGTGCTTACTATGTGCCAGGCACTGTACTAAGAGCTGGAGTAGATACAAGGTAATTGGGTTGGACACTGAGCCCGTTGTTGGGTAGGGACCGTCTCTATATATTCCCAATTTGTACTTCCTAAGTGCTTAGTACAGTGCTCTGCACACAGTAAGTGCTCAATAAATATGATTGAATGAATGAATGAATGAATGACAGTTTCTGTCCCATACTGGGCTCACAGTTTTAGTCCCCATTTTATAGATGAGGTAACTGAGGCACAGAGAAGTAAAGTCACTTGCCCAAGGTCACACAGCAGACTCATGGCATAGCCAGGATTAGAACCCACATCCTTCTGACTCCCAGGCCTGTGCTCTATACACTAGGCCACCCTGTTTCTCCTATAATTATGGCATTTGTTAAGTGCTTACTATGTGCCAGGCACTGTACTAAGCACTGGGGTGGATAAAGGCAAATCAGGTTGGACACAGTCCATGTCCCACATGGGGCTCATAATCTCAATCTCCATTTTATAGATGAGGTAACTGAGGCACAGTTAAGTGACTTCCCCAAGGCAATATAGCAGACAAGTAGCAAAGTCAGGATTAGAACCCATAACCTTCTGTCTCCCAGACCTGTGCACTATCCGCTACGCCATGCTGCATCCCCAAAATTATGGTATTTGTTAAGAGTTTACTATTTGACAAGCTCTGTTCTAAGCGCCGCGGTAGGTACAAGGTAATCAGAATGTCCCACATGGGGCTCACAGTCTTTAATTCCCATTTTTACGGTTGAGGGAATTGAGGCAAAGAGAATTTAAGTGGCCTGCCCAAAGTAACACAGCACACCATGTTTTTTAGTGTGTACATCACAAAATTTGGCTGTAATATGATGGAAGTATTAGAAACACTCTTTCCAAAACACAGATCTATTCTTGGTGTAACATAATGCACGTGATAATGCCAGTGGGTTCGAATCAATCAATCAGTTGTATTTATTGAGCACTTACTGTGTGCAGAGCACTGTATTAAGCGCTTGGGAAGTACAAATTGGCAACATATAGAGATGGTCCCTACCCAACAGTGGGCTCACAGTCTAGAATTTCAATTTGAGGAAATAAAAACATTAGTAGAACTTTCAATAGGTTTTGGTATAATGATGCTGTTCACAATCCCTGAGTCAGAGTTACTATACTATGCCAAAGAGTACTTTGTATCTTTGCAACTTCAATAATATTTAGTATAATAAAATAACCATAGAGATTAGGGTTGTAACACATCCTGCTTGTGGTTTACATAAGCACAATATGTATATGAATGTATATATCTCAGCCATATCTAGATTGAAAGCTCATTACGGTTAGTTACATGTCTGCTAAACAAATATTGATTCATTGATTGATCACTTTCCAATTCTCTCCCAGTTCCACTCTAATCTGGCTTCCACACCCTTCAGTCCACAGAAACAACCTCCTTTAAGATAATAAATTACCTTTTTCTTGCCAAATATAAGAGTCTCTACTTTATTCTGATCCTCATAGACACTGTAGGCCACTCCCTTCCCTTTGAAACTTTATTCATTCATTCAATCATATTTATTGAGCGCTTACTGTGTGAAGAGCACTGTACTAAGCGCTTGGGAAGTACAAGTTGGCAACATGTAGAGATGGTCCCTTCCCAACAATGGGCTCACAGTCTAAAGGGGGGAGACAGACAACTAAACAAAACATGTAGACGTATCAAAATCGTCAGAACAAATAGAATTATAGCTAGATGCACATCATCAACAAAATAAATAGAATAGTAAATATGTACAAGTAAAATAAATAGAGTAATAAATCTGCACAAATATATACAAGTGCTGTGGGGAGGGGAAGGAAGTAGGCTGGGGAGGTGGTTGGGAGGAGGAAAGGAAAAAGGGAGCTCAGTCTGGGAAGGCCTCCTGGACGAGGTGAGCTCTCAGCAGGGCTTTGAAGGGAGGAAGAGAGCTTCCTTGGTGGATGAGTATTCAGAGACCAGAATACAACCTTGGTTACACTAACAGTGTCCCTTCATGGTTCACCTCGTTCTCCGACAGCTCCTTCTCAGTTTCTTTTGCTGGCTCCTCCTCTGACTCCCATCCTTTGACTGTGGGTGTGCCTCAAAACTCACTTCTAGTTGCCCTTCTATTCTCCATTTACACCCACTCACTTAAAGAACTTATTCGCTCCCATGGCTTCAACTACCATCCTTATGCAAATGATTCCCAAATCTACATATCCAGCTCTGACCTCTCTTCACTATAGTCTTGCATTTCCTCCTGCCTTCAGGACATCTCAACCTGGATGTCCCAGTGATATGCCCAAACTTTTCCAATATTGAACTCCTTATCTTCCCATGCAAGCCCTATTTTCCACCTGACTTTCCTATCACTATAAACAATACCATTATCCTCCCTATCTCATAAGTCCTAAGGTTGGCTCTATTCTAGACCTACCTTGCTCTTTCTATCCATATATTCAATCTGTAACCAAATCTTGTGAGTTCTAACTTCAAACACTGCTAAAATCTGCCCTTTTCTCTCCATCCCAACTACCACCACACTGATCCAAGCAATTATTCCATCCTGCCTTGACTACTGCATCTCCCTCTTTGATGACCTGCCAGTCTCCTGTCTTTCCCCACTCTAGTCCATACTTCGCTCCGTTGCATGGATCATTTTTCAACAAAAACGTTTTACTCCAAGCCTCCCACATTTCAAGAACATCCTATCAACCTCTGTATCAAACAGAAACTCCTTACTACTAGATTCAAAGCACTGTTAGCTTACCCTACCTTACCTCACTGATCTCTTAGTACAGCATAGCCCACACACTTAGCTTCTCCAGTATCAGTTTATTCACTGTGTCCTGATCTTGTCTATCTCGCCAACAACCCTTTCCTGCATCCTCCCTCTAGCCTGGAAATCTGTCCCCCTCTGTATATGCGAGACCACTACGCTTCTCATGCATTCAACCTTAATTAAGGTCACAGCTCATCCAAGAGGTTTTCCCCAAATTAAGCCCTCTTTTCCCTAGCTCACTTTATGTTCAGCATCATTTATGCACTTGGATCAGTGACCTTTGGGCATTTGATATTAACCCTATCCCCAGCCCCACAGAATTTATGTACATATCTTTAAATTATATCTTATAAATTACTTTTTATTTATATTAATGTCTCTCTGTAAGATTTAATTTTGTTATGGTCAAGGAATGTGTCTGCTAGTTTTGTTTTACTGTACTCTCCCAAGCACTTATTAAAACACTCTGCACATAATAAGTGCTCAATACCATTTATTGATTGATTGAGGGGACTCAGGAGGGTCAGCGAGGAGGCAGGTGTAGTAGTTAAGATAGAGTATGACAAACATTTGCACCAGTGTGATTGCAGTTAGGATGGAGACGAAGGGTTGGGTTTGGGAAAAACTATGAAAATAGAGCCATGACTTTTCATAGGGCAACACTCCCTTTCAATGTACCCAATTCCCAATTTAGAAAAGTCATTTAATTCTTGAAATGTAATAAACAATTTCTGAATCTGTATTTTCCTCTCCAATCAAATCAAAGCCAAGTGATATTGATCCCAAAATTTATTCTAAAGCTTTTCCCTTAGCAGTTTCTGATCTGGAAAGCATCTTACTCTAATCACTTCAGTGCGTGCGTATGCTTATAAGAGTCTAGATAAAGCTGCTTTATATTTGTTTCCAATATGCTTTGGAGGGATCAATATACATTATGCAACTTTACTTATTCATCGTATTTTTTTCCAACCAGGAAACACATCAAAATTCTGGCAAAAATGTTTAAGCATGAATAAAACTGCTCACATAAAATATACAAATCTCAATCAAGTGTGATTTCCTCTTTCATATTACATTTCATCATATAATAATAATAATGATGGTATTTGTTTAGTACTTACTATGTGCAAAGCACTGTCACACTACCCCAAAATAATATAGATAATTTCCCTTTATTTTGTCTGGAGTTCTATGGCAGGAGATATATTTTATCGGAATTTAGATTAAAAGCATTATCATTTTCATAGAGCAATAAAATCAGCTGTGATAATTCCTTCTAGAAAAACAAATTTTGAAATATAAATTCTAATATCAACTTACATTTGTGTGTGTATGTGTGCATGTGTGCTCTTACCAGATTGGATGTGAGCATTTGTGATTGTGCCTAGCAGACAGGAGGTGTGATCATGCAAACATTTAGGTATATGTCCACAGTAGTAAGTTCAAACAGGGAAAAGTGTATACATGCATAATAATAATAATAATGGCATTTATTAAGTGCTTCCTATTAGCAAAGCACTGTTTTAAGTACTGGGGAGGTTACAAGGTGAGCAGGTTGTCCCACGGGGGGCTCACAGTCTGAATCCCCATTTTACAGATGAGGTAACTGAGGCACAGAGAAGTTAAGTTATTTACCCAAAGTCACACAGCTGACAAGTGGCAGGGCTGGGATTTGAGCACAGACATACATAATTATAAAACATATAAAAATTCTTAAGACATGAGATAAATATGAAATCCAAAAACCTGATTTATTAACACACATAAAAATATAAAGATATTTGAACTTCACCAATACTGCCCACAATTTTGAATTTGACCTTTGCCATAGCAATAACTTTGGCAGAAAATTTAAGTAATTTAGTTATTATAGACATAAGAATAAACTGCTACTGAAAAATAACTCTATTAAGGTCTGGCATAGGCAGGCCTGTTACTCTGTTTAAAGGGCACTAGGTTCATAAAGGGCAGTAGTTATCAAGTTCTCATGAATCTGAAGGAGAAAAAAAGTATGCAGATAAATTCACAGCACAAGAATAGTGCAGATTACAGCATTCCAAAATACAACCACCCAAAGGATGTAACCAGTTGCGTATGAGGCCTTCCCTGAGGTAGTGACAACTTACCCCATCAAACAAGACCAATGGCTTAGCCGACCACTACAGGCAAATTCCTCTAGTCTTATCCATCCTAGGCTGGAATTGGTCTATCAACAATGAATCAATTGTGGAAGAAATTCTGCACTCAACTTAAACAATTTTCAAGGCTTTGAAGAAATCCCTGGGCAAGTAGATACCTAAGAAGCTGCTGAACTGCGGAGAAACTTTAGAGTAGGATGATACAGGTGTCTAATTGCATCTCATCCAGAGGATTCATCCAATGAGAACCTTACTGCATTTTCAAATCCAGTATATCATTCGAAGACGCCAAAGCAACATGAATAGGTAGATTATGGTTTCTCTAACACTTCCTAAAATCTGGAGATTTAAATATTTGCATGTAATGTCCAAAAACCATATGAACTTCTACAGATGACTGAAGAAAAAGACCGTAATAGAGCTATATGTTCAAAGGGACAAGAGATTTTTGGAAGACATCAGCCTTAAGCGTGGTCTTTATTTAGAAGACATAATGGCTGTGGTTCAACCAAAACTTGAAAATCCACTACGACAGACAGAAAAAACTTCTACGTTTATAACTCCTGAAAAGGACCATAATCAAATTTTTACTCCACATTAATTTAAAAAAGTGATGTTATATTACAAATTACTTATATTTAAACCAAACCTTAGAAACATTTATATTTATATATTGCATCTAATAGAGTTCCATGTAGCTTTTCCAGAAGTTGTGGAATGGAACCTAATTCAAACACATAAGTCTTTAGGAAACTGTATCCCATGATGGAGACACAGTACAACTGCATTTTAAGGACTATAATCTGGTTGTGTTGTGATGCATATCAAGGGTTGAATATGCTTTCTTAGTCTTAATAGTACAAATCCATAAGATAGGTGCACATGTTAAGACACAATTAGATATCCAACCCAAATTTTCTGACACTGAAGATGGTTTTAGAAAAATGGAGAAGTAGAATACTGAAGTTGTAAGATACTAAATGTTCCTTGCTTAGTACAAAAAGGAAGCAAATATGATTATATATTTGCATAACTGTGGGACTATTTGTGTTTATCCTCATTTTCTTTAAAGCTTTGAGTTTGTCTTATATACTTACATGAAAACTAAGCTATTTTGCTGTCTTATTCTGAATTCACATGAAAAATAATCCTACCCCTCTCTTCTATTATTAGGCCCTTTAGTTCATATGTGGGCTGGATTGTTCATGTACCAGGTACTTTGACATCGAAAACTCAAGGATGAAATATGAGAACTTGAATCATAATAATGCATACTAAATATCACCAGAATGGTAATAAATGCAACTATTCATTAATATTTTGTTATTCTTTGAATTCAAAAGAAGACAGTTGACGTGTTGGGATTCATCTGGTAAGTGCCAGAGGAATCACCAATATACTAGAACAACCAATATTGCAACAGCAATGGATGTTTACTATAAGGGTGAATGTACTGCTTTGGTGTAACATCAGCCTCTCTCCTTTGAAGATTCATTCATTCAATCATATTTATTGAACGCTTACTGTGTGCAGAACACTGGAATAAGCCCCCTTTTCCTCTGCTCGCCCCCATGCCCCAACCCTCTCCCTTTGCTCTACCCCCCGCCCCACAGCACTTTCGTATATATGTACATATTTATAATCATACTTATATTTATTTTTATTAATGATGCATATATATCTATAATTCTATTTATTTATAATGATGCTACTGATTTCTGTTTTCTTGTTTTGATGTCTGTCATCCCCCTTCTAGACTGTGAGCCCGTTTTGGGCAGGAATTGTACTTGTACAATTGTACTTCCCAAGCGCTTAGTATAGTGCTCTGCACACAGTAAGTACTCAATAAATATGACTGACTGACTGAATGAATTTCTTAGTAGCTATATCTTGTGTATTCAGCTGCTATTCTTAAGCATTATATAGCTTCCAGAGCAGAATTAAAAAAAACAAACAACAACAAAAAAACAGGTGAAGTAATATCAAGAGGAACTGCAGCAGTTCGACTACCTTGGTGTTGGGCAATAAGCAGAAGGTACATTTTCCTCTATCAGATATTTTGGGAAGATTTGGAGATTAAAAGATGAATTTGAAATCAGTTACAAATATATAAGCATAATGAAAGCCAATCTTTACCTTTGCAAAATGTGGAATGGGATTATTCATTTACTCATTTTTTTCTATTATTACCATTATTCAATGAACATAGCCATACTATCAGTACAATCGTCTCTGAGTATAAAGGACTTACACCCACGGAAATACTGACTTATGTAGTACACAGTATAGTGCACCAAACTCCATGTCAAGTTGAAATTGACTATAGAAAATTATTGTGGAATCCAACATCCTCTAGAGGCTGGAAGACCTAGGCCTATTAGAAAAGATACACCTGGCTTCTAAAGCAGTTTCACCAGCACTGCATAAGAAACCACTCAACATCAAGTGTTAAACTAGGATTATCTTCAACAAGATCCTAAAATTTAGATAGTCCACCAGCAATAAAATAATTCCCACAACACCAAAGCTCTATTGGGCAGGATATATGAAAATACTGGTAGACAACAGGATTCCTAAACAGTTGCTATATGGGGAATGGAAACTGAGCAGCAGCAAGCCAGGGAAACAGAATTTTAGCTATTATACTAAGCACTTATGTGTCAAACACTGTCTTAAACGCTGAAGTAAATGCAAGTTAACCAGATTTGACAGTAGTTTCCATCCTACCTGGGGCTTGCAATCTAAATAGGAGGAAGTAGTATTTAGTTCCTATTTTACAGCTAAGGAAACTGAGGTACAGAGAAGTTAAGTGACTTGTCCCAGAGAAAGCAAGTGGTAGATCTGGGATTAGAACCCAGGTCCTCTGACTCTTAGGCCCATGGTCTTTCCACTAGGTCATGCTGCTTCTCTAATATATTAAATACATAGTAGATCATAGTTTTAAACATAGTAATGGAGAGATCACTGCACTGGATACACCAATCAGTTGTATTTACTAAGCTCTTACTGTGTTCAAACCACTGTACAAAGTACTTGAGGAAGTACAGTATAACAGAGTTGGTAGAAAGGCTCCCTGCCTATACCAACCAACTTACCAGTTTGGCATCCAACAATAGGGAGAAGGGCTTTGAGCAAAGCTTCCAGAAAATTGATTGCAAAGAGTCAGGTTCAAAATCAGAGACAAACCCATATGTGCAGCAAGTTCACAATGCAAGTGATAGTCATGGTTCTTTTCAGCCGTGCTTGTATTCATAAATAGACTCTTACCATTAGCGGTAGCACCTTCAGAAGCAAAGACAGCACACATAGCTTAGTCTCATTTTCATAACTGCCCCACGAACCTTGACTCATCTTGAAGCCCAGGCTCATCCTGGTGCCCGTCTTGATTTTTCCTCTCAACGTAGTAAATGAGGGCTAAGACTGCCCCATGCAAACCTTAGAAGGCTGTAGTGCCTGCCGTCAGTGTTCTGGCTAAAATTCCCTGCAACTGGTTCAAGCTGAGGGAGAATGAAAAGGCACCAACAGCTATGGTTGGAAGCAGCTGTGCCAGGATGAGCTATCATTAACTACATCATATCCAGTAAAATTGAGACCAACTGGGGGACAAATGAATGAGCTGCGTTTCCCTGAAACGGAGAAGGAAGCATGGAGGATTTTTAAGTAATGAATCAGTGGAAAATGGGATTTAGGAGCAAACTGGAATGGTAAGAGAGGGGAACAAATATGCAGAAATTGATTCTTTCCAATGCCTGCTGAAAGTTTTAGGGTCACTAAGATTTATGAATAAGTCAATGATCATCATGTTTCTCTACTTCAATCTTGCCTCTAGAAAAACAGAAAATAAGAGAAAAGAAAGGAAAAGAAGAAAAAAACAATTTTATATTTTCTTCTCTGCCTGCCTGCTTGTCCCCACCCTCCATTCCCCCACTTCCTTCTTACCTCTGGAGTAAAACCTTCAGAATTAAGAAAAAATAAAGAAAAGAAAAACAATAAAAAGTATTAGTTTCTCTTCTCTACCTGCCTGCCCCTAGCTCCATGACTGTTCCAGAACTGCTGGGGTGCCAGGGCTGGGCACCATACGGACAAGTGTGGATTGCATCTTGACTGGGGAAGGTGGATGAGGATGAGACACCATTTAGGAGACTAATTCAGCCCCTTAGCCTTGGGGTTGTTAAATCTGATTGGACTACCTTGGGGATTAAACACATGATTGCTATGTAGATCATAAACCTGGGGAGCACTGGATTGGGTTTTAGTAAGAAATCAGCAAGCTAAGATCGAAGGTGTGAGCTGATTGAATGGTTTTAAAACCAATGGTAATGGGATTCTCTTTGATGTGGCGATGGTTGGGAAACCACTGGAGTATCTTTACTACAGGGGAGGGATATAGGATCAGATGCAAACTGCCTAAAATATATCAGATTCGATTACAGTCATCATGGGTGCCACTACCTGCTCTTCCTTGATTAATTGAAGAGGTTATTTTACTGGATGGGTTTTATGAGCTGAGTCATCTGATTGGTCCCTGCCTACATGAGCCAATCTTGCCAGTCTCAAGGCAAAAGGGTTGAATTATTCTCTGCATCCACTGGTTGGTTCCTGCCAATAGGATCTGCTTGATTGATAGATGTTAAGGCAGGCACTGAAGCTTTATTAAAAATTTTCATTCATTCAATCGTATTTACTGAGCACTTACTGTGTGCAGAACACTGTACTAAGCGCTTGGAAAGTACAATTCAGCAGTAAAGAGAGAAAATCCCTGTCCACACTGGGCTTACAGTCTAGAAGAAATATCCCCATTCCCCAGAAATAGTGACAGCAGAGTGGGAAACAAAGATTAAGAGACAGAGAGAATGTTTCTGAGAAATCAGAATCAGTATGGGAACAGCCATACTTTTTCAAAATCATTCATTCATTCAACTGTATCTATTGAGTGCTTACTGTGTGCACAGCACTGGACTTAGTGCTTGGGAGAGTACAATACAACAATAAACAGACTCATTCCCTGCCCACAAACATCCTCAATCATACTGCTCTTCCTGCAGGGAGAATGGGACCACCACATATCTGTGCCTGCTGCTTCATTTAGAGAAGCAGCGTGGCTCAATGGAAAGAGCACGGGCTTGGGAGTCAGAGGTCATGGGTTCTAACCCTGGCTCTGCCACTTTTCAGCTGTGTGTCCTTGGGCAAGTCACTCAACATCTCTGGGCTTCAGTTCCCTCATTTGTAAAATGGAGATTAAGACTGTGAACCCCACCTGGGACAACCTGATTACCTTGTATCCCCCCCTCCCAGCGCTTAGAACAGTGCTTGGCACATAGTAAGCGCTTAACAAATACCATCATTATTTTATTATTTATTATTATTCCCCAACTCCTTGGAGCACAGAGGGATAGAGGGACGGTGGAAAGGTATAAAAGGTGACATGACCAGAGTCTGTGGATTTACTTTTTATTAATTTTTAAATAAAAAGAAAAACTAAGTGTTAGCACCCTGGCTTCCTTCCCTGCCACAGTGCTGAGAGCATCAGTGGAGGTGGTGGCAGGAGCCCAAGCTCTCTGTGACTGGCCACAAGAGTCCCAGCTTCAGTGGCCCAGACTGGGGACACAACTGCTGCAGGGGTCAAGTCAGCTCCAGGCTCACCCCACACACTTTGGTTTATTAATAATAATAATAATAATAATGATGGCATTTGTTAAGCATTTACTATGTACAAAGAACTGTTCTAAGCAGTGGGGAGGATTCAAGGTGATCAGGTTGTCCCATGTGGGGCTCACAGTCATAATCCCCATTTTACAGATGAGGTAACTGAGGCACAGAGAAGTTAAGTGACTTGCCCAAAGTCACACAGCTGACAAGAAATCATACATGGTCACACACTCAGGCCTGGATTCCTTCTTCCCTATGTTCATGGAAAGTCCTGCCTCTCTCTTCACCAGCGACACCCCCTGGTTGGGAGATAGGGTGATCTAATAATACAAACCTTGAGACAGGTTGCTCTCTACCTATAAAAAAATCACACAATAGCAATAGAATCTTAAATAATATAGCCAGAGCACAAAATGATCCACCCTGTCATGGAACTGTGAAGTAAAATGATCTGAACCAGATAGAATAGTGAAATATACACTGGATTGGTCAGAGGTAGGAGGCATGAAAGTCAGCAAGGAGGCTGATGCAGTAATCAAGGTGGGATAGAATAAGTCATTATATCAGCATGGTAGCAGTTTGGATGGAGAAGAAAGGGCAGATTTTAGTGATGCTGCGAAAGCTGAACCGTTAGGATTTGGTGACTGATTAAATATGTGTGTTGAATGGGAAAGATAAATCAAGGATAATGCCAAGGTTATGAGCGGTGAGACACGGAGGAGCGTGGTGCTGTCCAAAGTGATGGGAAAATCAGGGCAGGATTTTGGAAGAAGATGAGGAGTCTGTACTCCTGTACAGTGCCCTGCAACATTAAGCCCTCAATGAATACCACTGATTGTTTAGATGGAGAATAAAAGAGGTCCTAGAATTGAACCTTGAGGGATTCCCACAGAGTGTGGAAGGCAGAAGAGGAGTGTGGTTTAGTTAAGAGAGCAAAAGCCTGGCAATCAGAAGGATGTGGGTTCTAATCCCAGCTTTGCCAATTTCCTACTCTGTGCCTTTCGGCAGGGGACTTAATATCTTTATGCCTCAGTTTTCTCAACTGTAAAATGGAGATACCTGTTCTCCCTTATTCATTCATTCATTCACTCAATCATATTTACTGAGCGCTTACTGTGTGCAAAGGACTGTACTAAGCACTTGGGAAGTACAAATCAGCAACATGGAGAGATAGTCCCTACCCAACAACGGGCACTCCAACTTAGACTGTGGGCCCCAAGTGGAACAGGGATTGTGTCTGACCTAATTAACTTGTACATTCTTCCCCAGTGCTTATGACAATGTTTGACAAATAATAAGGGCTTAAATACCATAAAAAGAGGTGCTCGAAAAAGAGACTGAAAAGAAGTATCCAAAGAGATAGGAAGAAAACAAGAGAAGGAAAGTGTCATTGAAGCCAAGGCTAGATGTTTCCATGAGAAGGCGGTGATCCATAGTTTCATTGGCATCTGAAAGGTTGAAGAGTATTGGAATGGAGTAAGGCAGTTTAATGGATTAAAACATGTGCCTTGGAGCCAGAGGACCTGGATTCTAATCCAGGCTCCACCGTTGGTCTGCTGTGTGGCCTTGGGCTAGTCAGTTAACTTCTCTGTGCCTCAGTTACTTCATCTGTAAAACGGGGTTAAAACTGTAAACCTCATGTGAGACATGGATTAGCTTGTGTGAATCTCAGAGCTTAATACAATGTCTGGCACTTGATAAACACTTAACAAATACCATTAAAAAATAGAGACTGTTGGATTTTGTTAAAAGATAGTCATTGGTGACCTTAGAAATGGCAATTTTGTGATGTGAAGGGGGCAGAACCAGAATGAGGGAGATCAAGGTGAGAATTGGAAGAGAGAAACTGGAGGTAGTAATAATAATAATAATAATGATGGCATTTATTAAGCGCTTACTATGTGCAGAGCACTGTTCTAAGCGCTGGGGAGGTTACAAAGTGATCAGGTTGTCCCAAGGGGCTCACAGTCTTAATCCCCATTTTACAGATGAGGTAACTGAGGCCCAGAGAAGTTAAGTGACTTGCCCAAAGTCACACAGCTGACAAGTGGCGGAGTCGGGATTTGAACCCCTGACCTCCGACTCCAAAGCCTGTGCGCTTTCCATTGAGCCACGCTGCTTCTCACACTGCTTACGCTTACTCACGCTGCTTCTCACAGGTAGTAGAAGAAGTAGGCTGTAGGCTGTAAGCTCATTATTGGCAAGGAACACTAATTCTGTTGTATTGTACTACATATACTTATATTCCTATGACTGGTTATGTAATTTGTTCTTGCAAATGTATGTTTTGGTAATTAATCAGTATTGAACACTTGCTAGGTGAAAAACACTGTACTGGGCGAGATCGAGGCCCAGTAAGAAGGTTGGCTCCAGAATAGTGAAGTGTGTGGGCTGTGCTGTCGAAGAAGAGAAAGGACACAAGTCTGATATGGATTCAATGGAGACGTGACAGGGGTGCAATTAGCACAAGAGGTGTTTGTTTGGATTATGAATATATCTGACCATCCTGAAAAATCAACTAATTGCTAGTAGCACCAATATTGTGCTAGCTCCCTATGACTGACATCTGCCAATCAAATGATGCAATCTAACACTGGCCTGATACCAGCGTGGCTCAGTGGAAAGAGCCCGGGCTTTGGAGTCATAGGTCATGGGTTCAAATCCCAGTTCCGCCAATTGTCAGCTGCGTGACTTTGGGCAAGTCATTTAATTTCTCTGTGCCTCAGTTCCCTCATCTGTAAAATGGGGATTAAGACTGTGAGCCCCCCGTGGGACAACCTGATCACATCACAACCTCCCCAGCACTTAGAACAGTGCTTTGCACATAGTAAGCGCTTAATAAATGCCATCAATATTATCATTATTATTATTGTTATACCAGCCCACCACTTGCATCCATGCAGTCACAATGAAGGCACGATAACAGATCTGACGTGAACATCAAAGGTGGCTGTTGTTGCAGCCGGTACCTGATGTATGGGCCAACTCTTATTGGAGTGATTTCTGGCTGGATGCAGGGGCAATCAAGGCAAGCTGGGAAGAGGAACTGTCGATCTGCCCCCACTGGGCCAGGAAGTAACCCCTTGGCCCTCCCCTGAATTGCTGCTGGCTCCAAGGGCCATCTGAGAAGGGAACAAGCCTCACCATGGCTATAGTGGTCCCTATTGGCCCATTTGGGAAAGGGAAAAGAAAAGTTAAACACACGTTTATTTTTTATCATTTCTTTTAAGAAACAGAAACAATAGAAGAAATCTCGCTTTGTCTCTTTCTGAGTGCAGTCCCTGCCCACTGCAAGTGCCTGGGGAAACCTGAAGCCTGTATCTTCTCCAACCTCCCTGGGCTGGAGGATCTGAAATCCTGGCAAGGAACTATGGGCACTCTCCTATTTTGAGGTGAAGGAAAAGAAATTCTTCCCCAGTCTAGTCACCACTCCAGAGCCCTGGTTGATAACTGGGAGATGGACTTTCCACATTACCACAGGAATGTTCCCTCCAAGCAGCTGAGAGAGAGATGCTTCAGTTTGCACTCACACTCTGGTCTGGCAGAGGAAACCACACAAATATATTTCTCCCTTTGCCCTCACAGCCCCTCCATCCACCTCTCTAGTCCCTTTGGGTAGCTGTGGGGGTCAGGGGATACAAACAGAAATACCCCAAGGGGGCACGATCCCCTACAAGGATCTGGGATAGACTTATTTTGGTAGACAGTCCTATCCCTGTTCACACAGCCCTTTCTGGAAAGGGTCATCCCTTAATCCTCTGGAGGAACTGCATTGAGCATGTGTGCACTTCATGCACAGTCCACTGCCTTTTTTCATATTTGTTAAATGCTTACTATGTGCCAGGCATCCTTCTAAGCTCTGGGATAGATACAAGTTTGTCATATTGGACACATTTCCCATCCCACATTAGGCTTACAGTCTAAATTCCCATTTTAGAAATGAGATAACTGAGGCACAAAGAAGTTAAGTGAGTTGCCCAAGGTCACACAGCAGACAAGTGACCAAGCTGGAATTAGAAACCAGGTCCTTCTCATTTTCAGGCCTGTGCATTGTCCACTAGTAATAATAATGATAATAGTGGTATTTGTTTGGCACTTATTTTGTGCCAAGCACTCTACTAAGTGCTGGGGTGGATACAAGGAAGTCGGGTTGGACACAGTCACTGTCTCACATGGGGCTCACAGTCTCTATCCCCATTTTACAGATGAGAGAACTGAGGCAAGAAGACGTGAATTGATTTACCCGAGGTCACAAAGCAGACAAGTGGTAGAGCCAGGATTAGAATCCATGACCTTCTGACTCCTAGGTCTGTGCCCTAAACACTACACCATGCTGCGTCTAACCACTTCTCCCTGGCACACAGCCTCTTTCAGATATGGAGCACCCCCCAGTCCACTCTATAAGAACCACACACTTGCTTCCCTGATGGGCTGTCCATTCCCCAGCATACAGCCCCTCATGGACATAAAGCACACCCTGATCTGGACATCAGCGGTGATCCAGGGTCCTTTGTTTTGTAACTTTACGGAAAGTCCCACCTCTTCTTAGCACCCCTCCTCCCGCCCTCTCCCTCCACCCCACCCGCGATCATCGGGTAATGTCATAATTTGAACTATCAGGACAATTCTTCTTTTAATGGGGTTTGTTAAGTGCTCATTATGTGCCACTGTACAAAGCAGTGGAGTAGATGCAAGATAATCAGGTTGGACACAGTCCTTATAATAATAATAATGATAATGAAAGCATTTATTAAGCGCTTACTATGTGCAAAGCATTGTTCTAAGCGCTGGGAAGGTTACAAGGTGATCAGGTTGTTCCATGGGGGGCTCACAGTCTTAATCCCCATTTTATAGATGAGGTAACTGAGGCCCAGAGAAGTGAAGTGACTTGCCCAAAGTCACACAGCTGACAATCAGCGGAGCTGGGGTTTGAACCCATGACCTCTGACTCCAAAGCCCAGAATCTTTCCAATGAGCCACGCTGCTTCTCACACAGGGCTCAAATTTCAAGACTGTGAGTCCACTGTTGGGTAGGGACCGTCTCTATATGTTGCCAACTTGTACGTCCCAAGCACTTAGTACAGTGCTCTGCACACAGTAAGCGCTCAATAACTACGATTGAATGAATGAATGAATCTTAATCCCCACTTTACAGATGAGGCAACTAATGCTCAGAGAAATTGAGTGATTTGCCCAGTGTCACACATTAGGTGATAAAGCTGGAATTAAAACTCAATTCCTTCTGACTCCCAGGCGCATGTTCTATCCCCTAGGCCACAGTGCTTCCCGATTGCCTTGGAACTGCTATAAACCACTCATTTCTGCAATCGTCTTGAAAGATTTCACTTGATGAACTTGTCACAGTGCAAAATATGCCAATCCATTTTGGAACCAATTCACTGTGTAGCCATGTCAGAAAAATAGGCTTTTTATACCGCCAGTCCTATGATGAGAATTACCTTAATATGGAATTTTTTGAAAATGCATTAACTGGGTGACCACAGATATTTCATGTCTTTATGTTAGATTTTTGTGATTAATTTGATTTTGGGGAGTTCGGCTAATAATATTGGCACATATGCAACCACCTCATTTTTTTGACAACCACTACTTTAGGGGGTAATTTATATATTAAGGACTTAAATGAAATGTGTGAAAATCTCATTTATAGCCATAATTCGCTGGAATTGTGTGCTTTAATTAAATTTTTATGGTATTTGTTAAGTGTGTGTCAAGCACTGGGGTAGATAGAAAGTACTTGGGTTGGTCACAGTCCATGTCCCGCATGGGGCCCACAGCAATAATCCCCATTTACAGATGAAGGAACTGAGGCTCAGAGAAGCTAAATCACTTCCCCAAAGTCACACAGCAGACCAGTGGCAGAGCTGGGATTACAACCCAGGTCTTTCTAACTCCCAGGCCCATGCTTGCTCTATCCACTAAGCCATACTTCACTTTTGTACTCACCTTATATGATGCTACTTTACCTATCAACAATTTATTTTAATATCTGTCCCCCACCAGACTCTAAGCTCCTTTAGGGCAGGGATCATGTATACCAACACTCAAGTACTCCCTTAAGCACTCAGTATAGTGCTTAGTAATAATAATAGTAATACATTACCACAATAGTAATGGTTTTATTTGTTTAGCACTTAACTGTGTGTCAAACACTGTGGCAGATACATTGCACTTGAATCTGTGACTTTTAGGTATTGATATTCACTCCACCCTCAACACCAAAGCGCTTATGTACATGTCCTTAAATTATATATTATAAATTATTTAATTATATCAACATCTTTCTCCAACTCTACACTTTAAGCTCACTGTGGTCATGGAACATATTTGCTAACTCTATTGTACTGTACTCTCCTAGATGCTTAGTACAGTGCTCTGCAGAAGCACTAAGGTTGGATCCCTTTACACATGGGACTCACAGTCTTAAGCAGGTGGGAGAACAAATATTGGTTCCACATTTTACAGATGAGAAAATTGAGGCACACAGAAGTAAAGTGGCTTGCCCAGGGTCACACTGCAGGCAAGTAGTTTAGTTGGGAATAGAACTCCCAGGATCATGCTCTTTCTACTGGGCCATGTTGCTTCTCAATTAATAACATTGATTGATTTAAGAAGAGAATTAGAGTGCTTTGGTTTAGGTGAAAACCTCAAGTTTAGGGGAAAGAAAATAAGTTCTCCAAAGAGTTGGTGTAGGTGAAGAATAGAAAGGGCCTGAGAACTGTGCCTTGGGCTCCTACAGTTAGAGGGTGGAAGGCAGAAAAGTCTGTGAAAGAGACTGACAAGAAATGAGGAAAAATAGTTAACGGTAGTTTCAGTAAAGCCATGATTAAATAAATATTTCAAAGAGAAGGGGGTGGTCCATAGTGTCAAAGGGGACATGAGGGGCAATAGGATGAGTTAGAGATTATTGTATTTGGCAAGATGAAGGTCACTGTTGACCATACAGTAGGTAGTGTTTATGGAGTGTAGCCAGACTGAGAAGCAGCATGGCTTAGTGCCAACAGCATGGGCTTGGGAGTCAAGAGGTCAAGAGTTCTAATCCCGAAGCAGCATGGCTTAGTGGAAAGAGCATGGGCTTGGGAGTCAGAGGTCATGGGTTCTAATCCCACCTCCGTCACTTGTCAGCTGTGTGGCTTTGGGCCAATCAAAACTTCTCGGTGCGTTAGTTACCTCATCTGTAAAATGGGGATTAAGACTGTGAGTCCCACATAGGACAACCTGATTACCTTGTATCTACCCCAGCGTTTAGAACAGTGCTTGGCATATAGTAAGCGCTTAACAAATACCATTAGTAGTAGTAGTATTGAAGGGGGTTAGGGAGAGAATTGGAAGAGATAAAGTGTAGGCAGTGGGTGTAGACAGGAGTAGGAAAGAAATGGGGCAATAACTGGAAGGAGCCATGGACTCTAGAAGATTTTTTTTTTCCTTTGGATTGGTGCTATATGGTCTTGTTTGACGGCAGTGGAGAAGATGCCATTGGAAAGTGGTTAAAAGTTGTGTGAAAATGAAAGGGGGCAAGTGCTTTGATAAGGTATTCAGGGATAGGGTTGGAGGCACAGGTGGATGGGGTAGAATTTTGGAGAAGACAGGAGCTATCTTATATCTTTTTAAGATACTACTGGAAAAGATAGGAGAACTGAAGGAAGGATGGGAGGAGGGAGGAGAGCAAAGATTATAGCCAGATTGGTCCTGATGGTTTCAAGTTTATGGGGGCAGGATAAGGAAGGGATTGGAGAATATGCAAAATTGACCGAAGAAAAGGAGTGCTAGGGAGTTGAGTTTAATGGAGAGTCTGATATTGAGAGTGTGGATTACTGTGTCAAGAGTAGGTATGTTGGGTAAGCAGACCAAATGGGGCATGATGACTTTAGTAAATTTGAGGGGATCAAGAGATCAGAGATCTCTTTTGCGGAACAGGACTGATTTTCAGGGAGGGGCTATGTGGGAATGAAATCAGGCCAGGAGATTGTGATTGGAGAGGAGAATTTCAGAACTATTGATTGTACAGGGAATACAGATGATTAGGTCGGAAATATGGCCACATTGCTGAGTGGATGAGGTATGGTGGAGCTGGAGGCAAGAGGGGTGGATTACTGACAGGAAGTGGGCAGAGAAAAGGTCATCAGGAACTTTCACATGGATTTTGAAGTCTTGGAAGATCAGTGTAGAATTGGAGAAAGGTTATAAAGTGATTGAAATGGTTCAGAAAGTTGGAGATAAATCTTCTTGTTAGATGATGAGGTCCACCCCAATTATCTGTAGCACTTGGTTACTGCTTGGCACATAGTAATTGAAGACCATCATCATTATTATTAGTTTGCTGTCTTTAATTTCTGACTTACAGATTTTCAGTTTTCCATTCCTCATAGTTATTCTCACAATTTTCCACCTGGCAGAGATGTACTTGTGTGAGGACTGCTTTAATGCTGGTCAGTTGATTGGGTTCCAGACCTCGTTGTTGTTAATCATTTCTAGCCATTTAATGTTGAATAATTAGGAAGGCTTTGTAGCACTGACATGTAGTTGGCATTTTTCAAAAAGGAAGTCCTTGCCATTTGTAAGGGCATTCATTGTTAGATGGCAAGGTCTGGCCTGGCAGAAAACCAGCTTCACCCTGTTCCCATATCTTCCTCTGATGTATCTAAATACAACAGCATGGCTGATACTGGTCCTGGTTTGGGATTATATACTTAAGCAATCCGATTTCAGTCTCCCATGGGAAAAGCTATATCAGAATCTAATAATTATGTTCTAGAGACTTTGTAAATATGAATTTTTAAAATGTATTAATTCAATTTAAATTAAAAGATTTTCAAAATGTTTAAAAAGGGTGTTGAGTTTTACACTTGCCTGTCCAATAACATGTAGTATACAGAACACATTTTGTGTGATTCAAATATTTTATACTGAGGCTATCAGGGAAGAGTTAGCTTTATGAGTTCTTATGTTTAGATGAGTAGGTTTTTCAGCAGAACTAATACTGTTTGAATGACATTGCTCAGGTGGAATGGGTTTTGTGATTATTAGAGCCATACTAGAAAGCTAATGCCATAGAAGACTGCTGAGAAGCATGATTATGCACCTTAAAATAATAAAAAAAGATGAAGAAATATCCCCAGAACCATGAATTGGTAAAAACTGTGATGCCTCATGATACCTCACGATTTGCTGAGATCAACTTTACTAAAATAATTGGGCTACATCTTAGTCACCTTCAGGAATCTGTCCAGACTATCTGAACTGAGAAAGTGGGAAAAGAGTAAAATATCCTAGTTTATTCTAATCTGACAGCCATAAAGTCTGATGTCCCTGGGACAAACCGTTATTAATTCTTTGAAATCCCCAGGTTTCCTAAAGTCAAACTGCTTTGGGGATTTCTAAATTACTGAAAAGAAAGATTCTTGAATATTTATGGTTTGATAGGGGGTCACAGCTCTCAAACAAGTAATTCCTTCATTCCTAGGAATGTTTGTGATGGCACAATTTCACCATTTTAGCTTAAAGTCTAATGATAGTATTTATTGAGCATTTTACTCCATTCAGAGCACTGAACTTAGTGCCTGAACTTAGTGCCTTTATCAGAGGCTTTAATCTCAATCATCTTGTTGCTTCCTACCTTATCTCCATGATTTCCTGATACAACTCAGTCAGCACACTTGGCTTCTCTAATGCCAACCTGCTCATGGTACCTTGATCTCATCTCTCTGCCAACCTGTCGTCCATGTCCTGACTCTGACCTGGAATGCCCTTCTTCTTCATATCCAAAAGACAATCCCTCTCCCTACCTTCAAGGCCTTATTAAAAATACATGTCCTCCAAGAGATCGTGACCAACTCCTTCATTTCCTCTTTTCCCACTCTCTTCTGTGCCACTGTAGTTGGATTTGCTCCTTTTATTCACCCCTCCATCAGCCCCACACATTTACACATATCCAAAATTTATTTATATTACTGACTGCTTCCCCTTCTAGACTGCAACCTAATTATGGCAAGGGAATGTGTCTACCAACTCCATCTTGTTTTACTTTCCAAATCACTTAGTACAGTGATATGCATACAGTTAGCGCTGAATACAATTGATTGATGGAAAAGTAAAATAGAATTGTAGTAGACAGGATCCCTACCTTCAAGGAGTTTACAATTAAATAATGGAGTGAAATACTAGAACAAACTACAGGTGGGAGGAAGCAAGAGAGCATAAAGACAACAATGGCATGTGAACAACCAAGTGGTTAGGTGATGTGAAGGGCTGTAATGGCAGGTGGGGTACAGATAGGGTGGGAAGATGAGAAATTAATTTTACATTCAGAAATGTATTCTCAGAAGGGCTTTGAAGATGTGGAGGAAAATGGTGTGAAAGGTTAGGGTCCTCCAGGCAGAAGCTAGAGGTCAGAGGCCAGAGAAGTGAGAATGAGACACAGTGGCTTAGTTTGACTTACAGAAATAAAGACTGTAGGGGGTAAAGACAGAAGATAGGTTAGGTGAAGAGACTTTACCAACTGCCTTTAAATCCAACTGTACTTTGGTGATTAAAAAATTATTTTGTTCCCAGTAACCTGGAAACAAGTTGTTTCTAGATCAAAAATTTACCAGCTAGGAACCTGCACAAGTAATTCAACCTCACCTATACAAGATGTCCACATTCTACCAATTTCTACCAAATTCATGGAATTTTGAAAAACAACAGTTTTTCAAGGAGTTGCAAGGAGACAAAATATGGAAGGTTTTTCACTTTGTTAACACTTTTGTACATAGTGAAGACTTTTAATATAGTTACTAAATCCAGAGCCCAGGAATGGATTTTTTTGTTCCCAAGCAGCACCTATGCACACATGCTGGTATAAAAATATTTCTGATAGTTAAGAAGAAATATCCAAATGAACAAAACATGTCTAAAATAATCTTGGAGGACATTTAGTTGAGTACATGGATACAATTTTATGAGGTTCTGGTATTCTTGAATTGATGTTGTCCGTTTAGTCCTTTCTGCCCCACCAAAGCTGATTTTATTAACTACCCCAAAATCTGTTTAATCAATTCATGTTAATTCAAATATGTATTCCTACATATACTTCCTGAACCCACTAATCTCACAATCTGACCACTAATAACTTAACATAACAATCAATGGTTTGCTGCCATTGCTTTAGTTCTCAGTGGCATCTTATGATTAATATCTGCCTGCAGAAACATGAAACTCATATCATGTGCGGTTGGCTTGAACCGTCATTGCAACTGAAGGACACAGAGCTACTCAGATGAAAAAGCTAAAATTAACTAAAGCAAATACATGACAATTTCAATGTTTTTGCCATCACATTTTATTTAAATTTAAGAGACTATTATTCTGGTTCCCTTCTGCCCTGAACCTACTGGATTTCACTTCCTGGAGATTCTGATAAAATTCATGATCACCCTCTGCTGATGAAATCCATTCCTCTCCTGTGCAGACAGCCAGGCTTATATGATGAAATTTTAATGACCATGGACTTGCATTACAATGCTAAGTACCTGCACATTTTCAATAAGTCTATGTGTCTGTGAAGACTGGCATCAGTTTATATTTCTACAGCTGAATCCTCCATAGTTTGAGAGGAGGGATCAGCAGAGATAGAGGCTTCTCTGGAGAAAGCACCATTATAATGCAGCATTTGTACATATGAAATGGGGATTCATGAGTCCCTGCCAAGGAAACTGTATTACGGCCTATAAATTAAGATTGGGGGTTAATATAGAGATGACTACATTGGAGGATCTAGTTTCCAGATTACTCCATGGATTTAGAAGTTGCTTCAAAGATACTTCCAAACTCTGACTATAGGATCTTCAACTTTCTACAAAATACAATATCATATCTTGATTACAGTCTCAAAGGAACTATATCATGAACATGATAATCATCAAAGTTATTTACTTATCACTTACTGTGGGCAAAACATCATGGGTTCTAATTCCAGCTCTGCCACTTGTCTGCTGTGTGACCTTGGGCAAGTCACTTCACTTCTCTGTGCCTCAGTTACCTCATCTGTAAAATGGTGATTGAGACTGTGAGCCCCCCGTGGGACAGGGACTGTGTCCAACCTGATTTGCTTGTATCCACCCTTAGTACAGTGCCTGGTACATAGTAAGCACTTAAATATCACAATTAGTATTATTATGTTTTACTAAGGGCTTGGGAGAGTGCAATACAACAGAGTCAGTAGACATACTCTCTGTACACAATAAACTTATAGCCTAGAGGCAAAGACATACATTAATATAAATAAATTATTCATAAAATGTAATTTACATATTTGTATATAAGTGCTGTGGGGTTGAAGGTGGAGTGAAAATAAAATGCTCAAAATTCAGATTCAACCACCTTTATATCTATCACTAACTTCATAGATATCTATATTTGAGGAAGAGAAAAACAGCAACAGAGCAAAAGAGACAGAGCAGTAGTTTTGGCTTCTTTAGTTTAGGAGCTAGACAGTGAATGAAATAGAATTATTTACTATACAAATCCAGATTAGATCATGATAGAACCATTTGTATGCAGTTATGATTTGCGCATTGGTGACGGCAGCAATCTCCAAAATTTGCATCCTATGAATTGCACTGGACCATTTGTAGCACTGATCTTAAGAATCTTACATGGGGTTTAATGTATATGAACTACTAATAGGTATGGGAACCTGTAGTATCTTATCTACTGATGGGGATGGACATTTGAAGCTTTTATTTTATCTTCACTCTGTGGATACTGTTGATCTTACATCAAGGTCTAAAATAACTGACTACATAAGGAATACTGGAAGAACAGTTTGTTTCTAGTCTCAAGTTTACCAACTCATCAAATTATCTGTTAAGATAGATATCTCTGGAATCAGACCCAAGTGCACAATGTTGGGTTTTTTTTATTATATTACATATTGTGAACAGTGCTGGGAGAATATCCTTTTATGGGAGCTGCAGTTTGATAGTGTTGATAAATACAGGAAATGTTCTGAAGTGTCTTCTTTGAATGCCATGTTCTGCCTCTGGACTGGAACTCCCTCCCTCAAATTCAACTAACAACTATGCTCACCTCCTTCAAAGCCTTAATAATAATAATAATAATGGCATTTATTAAGTGCTTATTATGTGCAAAGCACTGTTCTAAGCACTAGGGAGGTTACAAAGTGATCAGGTTTTCCCACAGGGGGCTCACAATCTTAATCCCCATTTTACAGATGAGGGAATGGAGGCACAGAGAAGTTAAGTGACTTGCCCAAAGTCACACAGCTGACAATTGGCAGAGCTGGAATTCAAACCCAAGACCTCTGACACCAAAGCCCATGCTCTTTCCACTGGGCCACACGGCTTCTCTATGAAGGCACATCTCCTTCAAGAGGCATTCCCAAACTAAGGCCCACTTTTCCTCATTTCCCACTCCCTTTGGCATCACCCTGACTTCCTCCTTTGGCTCTTCCCCCTACCCCAAGCCCACAGCATTTATGTATATATCTGCAATTTTATTTATTTGTATTGGTCTCTGTCTCCACCCCTCTAGACTGTGAGCTCATTGTAGGCAGGGAATGTCACTATTTATTGTAGTATTGTACTTTCCCAAGTACAGTGCTCTGCACACAGTAAGCACTGAACAAATATGACTGAATGAATGAGGAGGAAATAAAAGACTGCAGAGGATAGAGGGAGATCAGGAGTAGAGATGTAGATCTGGGAATCACCTGCATTCATGTGATAGTTGAACCCTAAGTCATCTGATTTCAACAATCACATCAATGAACGTTTAGTGAGTTCTCCAAGGGAGTGGGTGTAGATAGAGAGTAGAAGGGGACCTAGAACCGAACCTTGAGGGACACCCACCCACACCCACAGTCAAGGGGTGGGAGAAAGAGGAAGAGTTCTTGAAACTGAAAATAAACAGATAAGAGTTAAAACCAGAAGAGGACAGTATCGGTGAAGTGATGGTTGAATAATGTTTCCAGGAGAAGCAGGTGGTCTACAAGGTCGAAGGCATTGAGAAGTTGAGGAGGATTACGTTGGAGTAGAAATATTGGATTTGACAAGAAGGAGTTTATTTGGTGACCTTTTGAGAGGGTAGTTTTTGTGGAGAAAAGGGGGCAGAAGCCAGACTGGAGGAGGTCAAGGAGCAAATGGGAAAAAAGGAATGCAAATTGCTGGTATAGAAAACTTGCTCAAGGAGTTTGGAGACAAATGGTAGGAGGAAGATGGGACAATAAGTGGAGGTAGCTCAGTGGTTAAGGGAAGGTATTTTTAGGATAGGGGAGACAAGACCATATTTGAAAGCAGTTGGAAAATACCCATTTTAGGTTGAACAGTTGAAGATGGCAGTCAGGGAGGGAAGAAGCTGTACTGTACTTTCCAAAGCACCTAGTACAGTGTTCTGCAAACAGTAAGCATTCAATAAATATTACTGAATGAATGAAGGAGAGGGGACAAGAGTTTTGATAAAGGGTGAAGGGATGTGGTCGGAGGTGCAGGTGGAGGGGGTGGATTTTGAGAGGGAGTAGGCGATCTCTTGACATCTGGAAAAGACAGAAGAGTTGAAGCGGGGGCAGGAGGGAGGGAAGGACTGGAGAGGACCAGGGGAGGTTTTAGGGAGATCATGACTGTTTTCAATTTTCTCAGATCTTTTGGTCAGGTCATTATGGGCTACAGCTGGGACAGGTGTGGGGATATGGTCTAGAAAAGCTGGTAAGGACAATTGGCATGAGAGTCCATAAGGATGAATATATAATGTGCTGAATAGAACTAAATCAGACAAGTGAGAATCTGAGGTGTATGAAGTTGCCTGATATCTGGATTACTTCTAACAGTATATATTCTGTGACTTGTACACAGAAATGAAGGGAGTGGACTCTGGAGGTGATACAGGGATGTGGGTTATTGGTATGAAATCAGCAAAGGAAAAGGGAATGAGTGCGTGAAGAGAGTAGAGAAGGTGGTGTTGAGGGTGTCAAAGACAGGGAAAAGACCTGAATTTGTTTTTCTTTCCCCATATAGTTATTCTGCCATATAAAATAGTGAAGCTAAAGAAGCCCTTGGCTTCACAAAAATCACACCTTTTGTCTTAAATATTACACTAATCTGGCTGCAAGTGTTTGCAATGGTAAAAAAAAAGTATTGGTTCAACATTTAGGAAGGAATTGTCTTAGAGTGACAGAATAGTTTGAATTAAATGAAACAAGGAAATGCTTCATTTAGAAGTACGAGTCCTCACTGATGTTTTTTTCAAGACAGTATTTCCCAAGAGTTTTCTAAGAGTAGTAGTTGAGCCCGTTCCTGGGTAGGGACCGTCTCTATATGTTGCTGATTTGTAGTTCCTGGTGCTTAGTACAGTGCTCTGCACACAGTAAGTGCTCAATAAATACAATTGAATGAATGAATTACTCTTTGGAAAAACTACTCTGGACAGTCATCTACATCTACATGACTCATGGAAAGATGTTGCGTTGACATGAAAAAGTGAAAAGTGACCAGATGAAATAGTATTTATTAAAATCCCTGCCATGTCATGATTCTCTCTTGTCTCTGAGAAAGAGGGTAATAGGAGTTACCCCACAGGAAACTCAAATAATTCATGAGCTTCCAACATCCTTTGTCTTCTCTCTGATTTTCTACTTTTCCTTTATCACTATTCTTGCTCTGTGTGTGTGGGTTTGTGTCTGATTGAAACAGAACTGCACATGGAGGCTCCATGAAGAAATAAAGTCACTAAAATGGGAGCACTGAAATACAATTTAATTGCTCATCATTTTTTCAAGAAGTGGTGAGTGGAAAACTATAGATGTCTTCTTGCTGTTTAGTTATACAGCTCATAATACTTCAGTATAATTCACATTACATGCAACTATGAATGTCTTTACTCAGTTGCAAACACAAGGTTTACTGTGCTTCACTAATGCCTTGGATGAAGAATATCTGTCATCTCAAATACAAAGGTCAGCTCTATTACTATTTTTTTTAATATTTTGAAACCAAGATTTTATATGACCTGTTACATTATAGGCATATCAACTTAAGCACATACATTGGAGACAATAACTGACCTGAAATCTCACCATATCATCCTGCCTTAAAAAAACTCACCCCCGTCATGTACCTGTAGACATATTATCTTTTGACTTAAACCATATTCCACATTGGCAATTTAAAGCACATCCCTCACATTGGAAGGTGTAGGGGAAATTGAGATAGCAGCCTTTAGGAAAGTAAAACATTGCAGGGGGCCTCTTCCTCCTACATAGTTCTTCTATTTTACTGGCCAAATTCATTTTCTATAATCTTTATAACTCAGCTCTGACATGCTCTACTATGCCCTACTTCCCCACCTTCCCATTCATTAGAGTGACTTTACTCAACCTAGGAAGATGGTGATAGTAGGGAAGTGTAGGACAGTGGATGGAGAAGGGGGACTCTGAAGGAGTGAGGCAAAGGTCTTCCCACATTGCAAATATTGTCTCCTGATAGGCTACCACCCTCCCACTTTTTCATCTGAAAGTTGATTCAGTATGTGGTCCGAATTTAGACACAGTGAAATCGGGTCTCCTATAACACAGGTGCACAATTTGAGCAGACCTACACACATCTGTTTCTTCCACTATTACATCATGTTCTAACCAGACAGATATGAAGGATGACCCCTGCTTCCCATTTTATCCATATGGAGTGAAAACACGTATTATGAGAAGAGTTAGCATAGGATGAAATGAAATGGCTTCAAACAGCAAACATATGATATTCCCAATTGAAAATGTGTTATTTGCAGGTGGAGTTTTCAATTCCAATTAAGCAGATGCAGCATATATCAGCGCCCTAATAGCAGGTAATCCAAAATGCCTGCTAGACTTGTGTGAGTAATTAATTACATGCCCGGGTTTAATTTGCCTATTTCTTCCTCTTCAATGAAACCTGTTCTGAAAATCAGAGATGCCTCCTATGCAGGCACAACCCTGCTGGTGCTTTCAGTTTACATTTGCAAATATTCCTGAATTCTAAAAATAAGTATTTCAACTTGATCTCTATTGGGCATTTATAGGCAGCAAGTGTAATTATGTTTCGGCAAGTTCATGAAAATTAGACCTTTGTGAGAGATAGCAAGGAATCCAGTTTATACTGAAGTTATCACAAGGCTATCCATGTGTAAGCAGAAGGCAGCTACATAGTGTATTCTTACAGAGCATGTCAAAGAAATGCTGACATTGAGCTTGAACTTAATGAAAGTTTAGGATGAGTACATTAGAACAGTGACTATTTCTAGAATAAGATACAAAACTAATGAAACTGGCAAGATGACTTCCTTTAACACAGCAAATGCTTTGCTCTTAAAAAAGCCTGTCTTATTGACAGGCAGAGTAGGTTTCACAGCAAATTTTGAAGCATTTTCTCAAATTTCCATATTCCATATTCCTTTCATTTATCCTAACAGAAAACAAGTGTTCAAGGAATATAGTCATGCTGTCAATTTTAATTGGTATTTTAATCATGCACTTACATTTCAAGAATGTGGGTTGAAGATACAAAGAAATTACAAGAACTAGGTGCATTTTTAACATGAAAAATGTTTCAGATTTATTTCAGAAAACTTTTCTCATTTTATTATTAAACATATGACATAGCCCAAGAAAATGAAATGGGAATTGTAACACAATAGGAAGTCAATCCAAACTTTGGCCATTTCATGGATTCTACATGAATTCAAATGACCGTGATTATCACAACAAAACAATGAGAAAGCAGCCTGGCTTACTGGATAGAGCACAGGCTTGGGAGTTTAAAGAACCTGGGTTATAATCTGGGCTCTGCCACCTGTCCACTGAGTGACCTTGAGAAAATCACTTAATGTCTCTATGCCTCAGTTAAATCTGTAAAATGAGGATTAAGACTGTGAGCCACAAGTGGGACTTGAACTGTATCCAACCTGACTAGCTTGTATCTACCCCAGTGCTTACTACAGTGCCTGACACAATCAGCTCTTAACAATTACCATTAAAAAAAAAGTTTGAAGACACTTTTTGAAATTAAGTTTTGATTTGTTTTCCATTGGAACTGGAACAGAAACATCATTTCTGTTTAGTATTTGTCAAACTAGAACTGCAAACTGTAGAGTTACCTGTGTAAATCAACTATTATTATTATTATTATTATTATGGTATTTGTTACGTGCTTACTATGTGTCAAGCCTGTTCTAAGTGCTGGGGTAGATACTAGATAATCGGGTTGTCCCATGAGGGGCTCACAGTTTCAACCCCCATTTTACAGATGAGGTAACAGACACAGAGAAGTTAATTGGCTTGCCCAAGGTCACACAGCAGACAAGTCACAGAGCTGGGACTGAAACCCACATCATCTGACTACCAAACCCGTGCTCCTTCCACTAAGCCACAATCATTGCACTATGCTAAGTATTTGAGATAGAATACTAAAAGTGATGTGACCGCTACTTTAAAGGAGCTTATATATTATCAGTGTTCCCTAAACAGATATAATTCATTACATATTATGTGAGGGCAATCAAACAATAGGATTTTTATAATAAATTAATCAATCCAGAATATTTATTGAGTACCTATTGTGTGAAGAACTTGGGAGAGTAAAATAGGTAGTTGATGATACTGGCCTCATGGACAATCCAATCTAGTTGGAATCACAAATGTAAAAGATAAATTATACGTAGATGTACAAGTTTAAGGGTGTATGTTGACAGAAAAGTGCTATGTGCATATGTGACATAGGCAAGGGTGGGTGTGAGTGCATAAGAGGAAAGTTGGCACAGGTATTGAGTGGTATTCAATCAATCAACAGTATTTAATGAGCGCTTTGTACAGAACACGGTATTAAACACCTGGGAGAAAACCAAAGAGTTAGTAGGCATGATTACCATATTCAAAGGATATTGCAATCTAGGGAGACAGATTAAAATTAATTACAGGACAGGGAAGAGACCCAGTGTAAAGATAACGGGGGAAAAGAGTGGGGAGTGGGGTAAACGTTTAGGGGATACAGACTCAAGTGCATGAGTGACACAATAAGGAGAGAAATAAGGTGGAGAGGTAAGACATTAGTAAGGGAAGGCTTCCTATAAGAGAAGCGATTCTAGTATTTCCTTAAATTACAAGGGGAGTAGTGGGCTGCCAGGTGTGAAGTAGACAGGAGTTCCAGGCCAGAGGGAATGCATGGACAGGGGATCAATGGTGAGAGAGATGACAGTGAAGCACACTGAGTAGATTGGCATTAGAGGCTGGGTTTGTACTGGAGAAAAACAAGGTAGTGGGTGGAAACTGACTGAGTGCCTTAAAGTGTAGCAGATGGCAAAGATTTTCTCCTTGATGTGGAAATAGGTGCAATGGTTAATTGGAGATTTTCGATGAATAGGATATGTATGCAGAAGAATGAGAATTTAGAAATATGGTAGATGGGAATAAGAAAATTTCAGAGGTGGGATTTCAGAACTTTGAAGTTGAGGAGAAGTGTGGTTTGGCAAAACCAGTTTCAGTCACTCATGACATGATTTATTAAATATTAAATAGTCATTACAGTTTTGCTTTCTATTTAGCATTGTCTCTATGAAATATTTGGTTTCTTATGTGACCATCCCTTTACCATCAGTTTGCTTCAGCAATTTGATAATACCAAATGATCATTTGGTATTATTTGGTATCACTATGTAGGGATCATTTTTTAAAAGTTGCTTTAAAAATTACCTCCTTTATAAAAAAAAACTACTGATATATTTGGAATCATATTCCCATATCTAATTTCCAATAAGAATATTGGAATTCTAGAATACCAGTCTATTGGACCCCAATCCCAATAACCTTTTAAAACCACTTATTCCCACCATTTACTGCTCCATATTGTCATCTTCCACCTCTTACTTTGCACTGCATTCAGCCACTTTGCCTTCATTCATGCTCGTTTCCCTTATACTGAAAGCCTTCAGTGGATCCCACAGTTCTCTACAGCTACTAATTTCCCTACTCCTGTTCTTGCCCAGACACCTTGAATGAGTGCTATACTGTCTTTATTTACTGTCCTGACTTGACTATGCTATGAACTTCCTTACTTATATCACTGAATCTACTTTTCCTCTTTCAAGTTTGGGTCTCTTTCTAAAATATCATTCAGCACATTACTCCTTTCCTCAAACACCTCCAATGGCTACCCATTTCCCTTCACATTAAGGAGAATTCCATGACCTCTGGCTCCATGACTCCCTACCAGCATTCTTCTTCTTCTTACACATTTATTCTCTTCACATATTACTCCTCAATTTACACTTTTTGCACTTCCCTACCTCATCTCATAATACATCTTATCCCAGATTCTCCAGCCACCAACCTCTAATTGGCAACATTTCCCATACCCCTTAAAATTTCTACCCCTTCGAACCTGCCACACCATAGTTATCCACACTATTAAATCTCTACTGAAAGATTAATTAATCACATTAATTTTTCCTGAATGGTAAGAACTATTCTTACTATTCTTAGCATATATGCACACTGATGTATTTACCTTATCACTACTTTATTTACAACATATTTATTCATCTATAATCATTTATTCATCTAAGAAACGAAGTGGCCTAGTGGAAAGAGCACAGGACTTGGAGTCAAGAGACCTAGTTTATAATAATGGCTATGTAATTATTTTATTTTTAAATGGTATTTGTTAAGTGCTTATTATGTGCCAGGTAATGTTCTAAGCTCTGGGACAGATACACAGTAATCAAGTTATCTATAATACTATGCATTTATATTGATGCTATTGATGACTGTCTACTTGTTTTGCTGTCCGTCTCTCCCCTTCTAGACTGTGAACCTGTTGTTGGGTAGGAATTGTCTCTATTTGTTGGCAAATTGTACTTTCCAAATGCTTAGTACAGTGCTCTGCACACAGTAAGCTCTCAGTAAATACAACTGCATGAATGAATGAAGTTGGACAGAGTCCCTGTCCCACATGTGTCTTAATCCCCATTTTACAGATGAGGTAACTGAGGCACAGAGAAGTAAAGTGACTTGCCCAAGGTCACAAAGCAGACAAGTGGTAGAGCCTGAATTGGAACCCAGATACTTCTGACTCGCAGGCCAGTGCTCTATCCATTAGACCACACTGCTTTCCTACCTGTTCTCACTTCCCCTTAGACTGAGAGCCCCTTTTGGGACAGGGTCAGTGTGTCTGATCATATTACACTGTACCTATCCCAATGTTATTGACACATAAGATCTTAAATATTATCATTATTTTCATTTTTCACTACTCTTACTTTGTTCATACTTTTTCCATCTCCCACTAACTATAAATAGAAATTCACAGCTTCCCTTATAAACTTTTTGAGGTTATCTTTTACTCTATTGTTAAGTGCTTAAAATAGTGTTCTGCACAAAATAGGGGCTAGATATATACTACCAAGTTGATAAATTGTGAGCCCGTTGTTGGGTAGGGACCATCTCTATATGTTGCCAACTTGTACTTCCCAAGCGCTCAGTACAGTACACACAGTGTGCACACAGTAAGCGCTCAATAAATATGATTGAATGAATGAAGGAATGAATAAATATCAGAACTTCTAAACTGTGGTCATCTCAATGTGATATACTAGAAATGGAAAAATGTATTTCCAGATATAAATATAAATCAATATATTTTTATTGTACTCATTACAATATTTGCAACAACTAAAATATAGGTTTTCTAATACAAATAAGTTGATTTCCACAGTTTATCAAAGCTTCAGCCTTTCTTAATCCATAATCACTGTTTTTCTTTTTTTACAAAGGAACTAGTATTCTTGGCATGTTTCACATGATTTCACAATTTTATTCACATCACTATGAATCCTCAGCAAACACATGATCCCTCTCTCTTGCTCTCATTCTGCTTATCTCTTTATGTCTTCTTTCATTTCTCCATATACAAGACACATGTCTATTCTCAGGGTTATGAGCACCATTAACTGGTTATCTGTAAAACTACCTCATGTAATTTTAAGGTTTTTGTACACATTTCATAACCAAACACCCATATGAGTAATGCAAATCTCAGAGCAAAACCCAACTTTTGCAAAATTATTTAGTATCACAATTTGGAAAAATACAATAATATATTAGATAACTAAGTGTAAATATATGCATATTTACATCAAAAGGGTTATACAGTGTATCTGCAATAGTTATCCATAAACTGTAGTGGAAAAAATAGCATTGGTCATATGTCAGAAAAAACAAGTCCTTCCAGTTTGTTAAAGGTGTTAATATTCAATTGTGACCAGGAATAACCCTCTATAATGCTTTTTTGTCATTTGGAAACACAATTAAATATTCCATCTTTATTTGATCATAATGTCCCATTGTTCCCTAGATGTAGTTTTAACAGGTCTCCTTGCAGGCCCATATTTCTCATGGGAATACTATTTCTAGTTATCACTGAAGTATTGACTGAAATTGTGATTTCACTTCTATTGGTACTATTTTAATCAACAACTTCAATGAGCCAAACACTTTTTGGATTTTTTCCATCATTATTGTACATGAAATCATTTTTTTTTTAAGATTTTCTAGGTCTTTTTTCCTGAATTGGAATTGCAAGGTGTTTCCAACAATTAAATATCCCCAGGGTCTTCTTCATTGCCCCTCCTTATCAAGAGGACGTCATGCTTAAACTCAGTTTGTTCATAATATTGCAAACTAATGAATCCTTTATAAAAATGTACCATTTTGGTCTGAGTAGTTTCTTTTTTCTACATTTAATCCACCTTCCCAAATTATGGCTACCTTCTGGTTATCCACGCCCACTGCTTTTTTCCCCCATCAGTAAACTTCTTGAAGGTAGGGATCGTACCTATTAATTGTGTAATATCTCAAACACATAGTACTTTCAAGGCACAAAATAATCACCCAATAAGTAATATGAATTATTTTCTTCTCTCCCTTGACACTCCTTTATTTTTGTTCAAATCAATATATTCCTTCCCCCCCTCCCCCCTACCGATCATTATTTGCTCTCTAATACTAAAATTGCAGCTTGGACTGCTGCTTCTAAAATTGCAGCTTCTAACGATTTATCTGCCAGCTGATATCTTATACAACACTTGAATTTATTAGTCATTTTGTCATCTTGTCAAACACAAATATTGAAATCTGTGTATTACAAAGTTATAAAACATTTTATGACATACATTGAAGTAATTAAACAATTGAAGTAGCCTATTCTCCTTCTTCACTAAGAAATATTGCAAGCTTTTGGAATTTCTTATAGATTTTGTCAAACTCATGGGTAGTATTTACAGTCCAATTCAAAGCATTACATCCTTTATGTGGTTCTCCATATAAATTATAATATTTTTTCATTCACCACTTTGAATTCTGTTTTCCACTTACTCCTGGTACCATGTCCACATTTCACTGCTGAACAATTTAACAAATTCATGTTTTATTAAACAAATAACTGGTTGATTTATGGAAGATAGTTATCTATAAGTCTCTCATCTTGATTCCCAGTTTATTCTGCAGGTACCCTTAGCACTTTCTGTTGTTCTCTGAAACTTTCCTTCTTAAATTTATACTATCCTACCAAACTTGGCTCATAGAAATATTAATGAATGATATGAATAGTATGAGTGAATAGTAAAAATAGTAAAAATTTTTAAAAAGGATGTATGGTTAACCAATCACATTATCTGAATTTGTAATTTATTTTTTTCTCAGTTTTCCCAAAATAGATGTATAGAATAATTTCAATTGAAAAGTTATTAATGTAAAAATGAACACCTGGAAAAATCAATAATCAGTTTTAAGATATTCTTGATTTTGAAAGCTAGTAAAATGGATAAAGACTTTATTTATAACTACAAGATACTATGGAAAACATCCTGAAAACTGATATATCACAATATGTAAAGGTGTCTAAAGAATCTAGCAATGGATATGACATGTCATATGAATCTTGATTGTTATGGCATCATAGGGTGCTAAATATTTCCGAAGAACATTCATTCATTCGTATTTATTGAGCGCTTACTCTGTGCAGAGCACAGAACACAATGATCGTCCTTAATGCAATAGGTACAGATATAACAGGTGCTCCAAAATGAAAAATTTGAAATATATTCAATATTTTTCTCTGGGACTTTAAATAGTTTATCAGGAAAAAAAGCTAGCCATATCATCACAGATTAGTTCTAGGGTAGTTTATAAGAAAGTTTGTAAACTATGGTCTACCATTTAGGTTAAATTTTATTGGACTTCTTACAAACTCTTTTTCAGGTGTTAATGCAGCTAAGTGGACTCTTCTCAGTTATGATAGTAATTTAACTGCTTTGTAAAACAAAGTTTTTTTCAGTCACTAAAAAACTATTTAGAATAATGTTGACCTCATAGTGAATTAGTATTGTGTTCAGAACACGGGTCCATGAAGTAATCATTGTTTTATGGACAGAACTGCTGCTTATGGAAATCCCTTAGGGAAATCAGACTGGTGACCATGAGCCTGGTTTAGTGGGACAAATTCATGCTTTCCCAAGTCCTTTAAGTTTTGCTTTTTCCAATATTGAAGATGGAGCGGGGCAGTGGAAGGAAGCAGGGTCGACGTGTATCTTGTCTAGGAGTCCACCACTTATTTTTGAGTGCACCAGGCTGGAGCTATGGCCACGGTAACCCACTGGAACTGAGCTTAGAGCCCAAATTATTCTCAGAAAGCACACCCACTGCCCCCCAGGACTCCGGATCTAGTTTTATCACAAAGTTTTCACTGAGCACATTTTAAAACAAAAACCTGATTTTGCTTTGTTCGGGGAATCTAAATTCTAAACATGAAATTACCTCTTGGTAAAGGCTGCAGTCTCTCCCCTCCCAAATACACACACACACACACACACACACACACACACACCGCCCCCCAATCAGATTTCCATAAGGATCATTATCAGAGGAAGCACCCCATAAATGTCCCACAAAGCAATGCTGTCAACTGGTAGGAAGGTCTCCTGTGGACCAATTATTAGTAAACTTAGTACCTTAGCTAAAGACAATTTTTTAATGATATTTGTTAAGCACTTACTATGTGCCAAGCATTGTTCTAAGCACTGGGGTAGAGAAAAATTAATCAGGCTGAATATGATCTCTATCCCACTTGAGGAACTCAGCTTAAGTAGAAGGGAGAAAACGTACTGAAGTTTTTCAGTTAAGGAACCTGAGGCATAGAGAATTAAAGTGACATTCCCAAAGTCATATAGGAGGCAAGTGGCTGAGATGGGTTTAGAACCATCCTCTCATCCTATCTCGACTGGATTACTGCATCAGCCTCCTCTCTGATCTCCCATGCTCCTGTCTCTCCCCACTTCAATCTATACTTCACGCTGCTGCCCGGATCATCCTTGTGCAGAAACGCTCTGGGCATGTTACTCCCCTCCTCAAAAATCTCCAGTGGCTACCAATCAACCTACGCATCAGGTAAAAACTCCTCACTCTCGGCTTCAAGGCTCTCCATTACCTCGCCCCCTTCTACCTCACCTCCCTTCTTTCCTTCTACAGCCCAGCCCGCACCCTCCGCTCCTTTACCGCTAACCTCCTCACCGTGCC
This sequence comes from Tachyglossus aculeatus, assembly GCF_015852505.1. Taxonomy (NCBI): domain Eukaryota; kingdom Metazoa; phylum Chordata; class Mammalia; order Monotremata; family Tachyglossidae; genus Tachyglossus; species Tachyglossus aculeatus. The sequence goes on from NC_052067.1 coordinate 120,276,107, forward strand.
TCGTTCTCGCCTGTCCCACCTCGACCCCCAGCCCACGTCCGTCCCCGGCCTGGAATGCCCTCCCTCTGCATATTCACCAAGCTAGCTCTCTTCCTCCCTTCAAAGCCCTATGAGAGCTCACCTCCTCCAGGAGGCCTTCCCAGACTGAACCCCCTCCTTCCTCTCCCCCTCCCCATCCCCCCCGCCCTACCTCCTTCCCCTCCCCACAGCACCTGTATATATGTTTGTACAGATTTATTACTCTATTTTACTTGTACATATTTACTATTCTATTTATTTTATTTTGTTAATATGTTTTGTTTTGTTGTCTATCTCCCCCTTCTAGACTGTGAGCCCACTGTTGGGTAGGGACCGTCTCTATATGTTGCCAACTTGTACTTCCCAAGCACTTAGTACAGTGCTCTGCACACAGTAAGGGCTCAATAAATACGATTGAATGAAGGAATGAATGAATGAACCAAGGCTTACAGACCCATGCTTTATCCACTAGACCAGGTTGCTTCCTAGAATAGTTTTAGGAGCTTCTGTGACTGCAAAACAAGTCAAAGACATGGTCTTCTATAGTTTGTGCATTTATGGTTTTATGTTTCAAAAGTTTCACCATTGACAAGAAATAATTATAAGTAAGCACATTGATGAAACCAATGCATGAATAATGTATCTTGTTAATGTAACGATTGTCTGCTTCTATAGTCATATTTTCCACCATTTTCCTGGTGCCATTTTTGTTTCCCCCTTCTTTGTATGGGCATTTTTTAAAAACCTCTGTTACAAGAGTCACCCAACAAGTCACCAAACAGTCCCCTGGAGGAATGAGGCAATTCATATTTCTCATAAAATGCATGCCTCATTGTCAGGTAACAAACACATTCATTGGAAAACTTATTAATATTCTGTAAGACTTTCAACAATGAATAAAGTTTACAGTGCAAAAACAATGCAAGGATTATAAACAATGACTTACAAAAACTGAATAAGCAGCCCTAGGGGAGGAAATACCTTATGCATTTTCAAATTTCAATATCCTCTTCAATTTTCTCATATTTCACAGGATGGTAGATATGTCCAAAAAAAATCAAAATACATTTTTTGGTAGTTTCAAGTGATAGGATAATAAAAATAAACATTAATTTTTCTCACCTGCTTCATAAAAGGACATGCAAGGAAATGTTCTGTCTTTTTTATTTTCATGTATGTCATAAAACATTTTTGTGCCTCAGTACAACTGTGTATTATCCTGGAAAAACCTATAGTTATGGTTATCACTAATTCAAAAGACATGCTAATTCAATCCATGACAATGTTCTTGGACAAGGGTCTAAGTCCTAGTTGTGAAATTAAACTCTATCATGCTCTGAGTTGTTGTTCCATTAATGTGGGAGTTATTCATCATTGTACTGCATTACCTAGAGACAGGTACCAATCTCGGCAGCAGTAATGATCAGCAAAAACTAAGAAAAATTGCAATTGCAATGGATCCTCTGCTCTCCTTTAGTGATCATTACCAAAAGTTTTGTAAGCTTGATTTAATTTGGCTTTGCCATGAAAGATAGCTTTAAAAATACAGGTAGTTCGTGTTATTTGAAATCTTCTAGAGTGCATTCATTGTGTAATTGTGTCTCGCTTGTTTGTGTTTTGTTCCCTAACCAGGAATCTCAATGAGAAATATACCCCAGAACATTATGCTAAATATTATTTGATTCAACTCATCTGTCAACTGTTTTTTGCTAGGCTATCAGAATTGTAAATGAATATCCTCAATTATTTTGGGCTTCACATTGGGTTAGGACTAGACAAACATAAATACTATATTTTTTTCACTTATATTTTCTGATTTACCTCTGAAATAGAATGGCAATACTGCCATGACTTTTGAATACATATTTTTTTGCTACTGAAGAAGCAGCCCAGGAAGCTGCAATCAATCTTCTGTGTGACCTTGGGCAAGTCACTTAACTTCTCTATGACTCAGCTCCCTCAACCGCAAAATGGGGATTCAATGCCTGTTGTCCCTCCTACTCATACTGTCATCCCTATTTGGGACCCAATTAACTTATATCTATCCTAGCTGTTAGTACAATGCTTGCCACATAGTAAGTGCTTAACAAATACCACATATATATTATTATTATTATTATTATTATTATTATTATTATTATTATTAATAGTGATCAGTAGCATTTATTGAGCACCTATGTGCAGAGCACTGTGCTGAACAATTGAAGGAAGTACAATGGAGTTAGCAGATACTCCTAGCCAAGTTTTGAGAAGACTAAATCTATGCAACCATGAAAAATGATGTAGAGTACACTGATCTAATAAGTACCTTCCACGGAAGTCGGCAGGCAAGAAGGGTTCTCACTGCTTAAATATCAGCATCCCTGTTCCCACAACTGGAATGCTGAGAAAATTCCACAGATTCACAAAAATTCAATCTTAAGCACTTTCAAGAATAAGTGGTAAGAGGAGTGATGGCAGAAACTACTAGTTTTCCTAAATATTTTCTAGGGTGGCAAGATTCTAGCCAGAATCCTCATAAACAACAGTGCTCTGCACATAGTAAGTGCTTAATACATGCCATCATCATCATCATCGTAAACAGGTTAATGAAGGCTATATTGGAGAAATCCTTCCCTGAATCAGACAACACACAACACTATAACTTGATTTTTATAAAGAAAAAAAACAAGGGTGTCATACCAACTTGTTCGTTTGAAGACTTGTTTTTCAGATTGAAGATGATGAATTCTCAAGGTTTTATAAGAATTTTATAAAAATGGTCTCTGATTACTGAGTACTAAGCATATTCAAATGTTCAGAGAGGTTTATTATGATCTGAATTATATTTAACAATAATATACTCTACTGAGTCACACTTGAAGTTTATTTTGGCTTATCCTGCCCATATTCTTCTGTTCATGCTATCCTTTGAGCCACAATAGCATGCAACTGTATATGTTTGTTTTCTTGTCTTTGAATGAATCATTATAATCCTTGCCCTTAGATTGTAATCTATTGCGTGTATGTCACTTTATTTCTCCCATCAGACTGTAAGATCTTCAGGAAAAAAAAAAATGACTTTTGATATTTATTGCATGTGTACAGTCGTTAGGACAGTGCTCAGCAGATTAGAGTTGTCAATACATACATTCGATACAATTGATAAATAGAGTTCCCCTCCCTGCTTCTGACCCTTTGGGGCCTTCAGTGGCTCTAGAACTGGCTAAAGGGCTTTTCTTTCCCTACCACAACCTAAAGCCAATTCTTGGGATTTTATAGCCACTCTTGGAGGCCATGAAGTAATCCTGTAATATTCTGTAATTTCCTGTAATTTCAAACTTCCAACCACTTAAACTAGGGCACTGAAGCTCCAACAGGTTAAAGCTCACAGGGAAAATTAAAAGTTGTCATTACAGGTTCCTGAATTGTCATATTTAACCAGTCAATTACTCTGAATGAAGTGCCCTCTGTTAAGATTGTGAGCTTTTTGTGGAATTGAGATAGTACCTGAATCAGAGTCTATGTATTCTCTCCAAACCCTAGCCTCATTTTTCACACAGTGTACCACTTAAGAAATGTTATAATCAATTGATTAATAATGCTATCTCCTTTCCACAAATAACACTTTCTGAAGTTTGGTACAATAAAAACAATTTAGTACTAGAGAATTTAGAGAAGCAGCATGGCACAATGGGGAGAGCACAGTTCTGGGAGTCAGAAGGTCATTCATTAATTCAATTGTATTTACTGAGCACTTACTGTGTGCAGAGCACTGTACTAAGCGCTTGGGATGTACAAATCGGCAACACATAGAGATGGTCCCTACTCAACAACAGGCTCACAGTCTAGAAGTGGGAGACGTTTCTAATCCTGGCTCTGCCACTTGTCTGCTGTGTGACCTCAGGCAAGTCATATCACTTCTCTGTGCCTCAGTTCTGTCATCTGTAAAATGGGGATTGAGACCGTGAGTTCCACGTGGGACAGGAACTGCGTCCAATTTGCTGGTAAACACCTCAGCGCTTAGTACAGTGCTTAAATATCATTATTAATATTCCTACTATAAATTTTTTCATTCATATATTTGTCTCTATCATTGAGCCCTCCCACCTAAGACATTTTGTAATGACAACCCGCTTGGCTCAGTGGAAAGAGCATGGGCTTTGGAATCAGAGGTCATTGGTTCAAACCCCGGCTACGCCAATTGTCAGCTGCGTTACTTTGGGCAAGTCACTTAACTTCTTTGGGGCTCAGTTACCTCATCTGTAAAATGGGGATTAAGACTGTGAGCCCCCCGTGGGACACCCTGATCACCTTGTAACCTCCCCAGCTCTTAGAACAGTGCTCTGCACATAGTAAGTGCTTAATACGTGTATTATTATTATTATTACTATTATTACTATTATTATTATTACTATTATTGGTAACCTTTCTCCTTCCGAGTCCATGACCTATCTTTATGAGCATTCAGGCCCCCTTATCTGCCGGTTCACAACTACTTGTGTTAAAAAAAGTGACTTCTTCAATTCCCTGCTAACATCATAATAATGTCACTTAGTAATGGAGGAAGCTGGGGAGCCTAGGAGAAAGCAAAAGGGGAGTAAGGACTGCAGTCGATCCAGCTTCTTATCTAGTCTCTTTGCTTTACCTTTTGTTATCTTTCAGTATAACACATTCAGCTACATGAATCATCTTATCAAAAACACAGATCAGGGCATGTTATATCAAATCTTGCTTCATTCAAAATGAAACAAGTCTCCACTCACTTCAGGATTTTCCATCATTTGTCTACACCTGCTGCCTGAAGTTCCCCTTCTCTAATTCTCTCCTGGAAGCCCTCCAGTATGGCTTCCATCCCCTTGACTCCCAAGAAATTGCCCTCTCAAAGGTCACAAATGATCCCCTTCTTGCCAAACCCAATGGCATCTAGCCCATCCTAATCCTCCTCAACCTCTCAGCTTCCGTTCAACAGTCATCTACCCCCTTCCCCTTGAAACTCTCTCAAGTGCTTACTATAATGCTCTGTACACAGTATGCACTCAATAAATGATTGAATTAATTAATTGAATGAATCAATGAAACATTATCCAATTTCGGCTTCACTGACATTATCCTCTCCAGGTCCTCCTCATCTCTCTGGCCATTCATTATCAGTTTCTTTAATGGGCTCCTACTCAGCCTCCTGCACACAAAGTGTAAGTGGCCCTCAAGGTTCAGTTCTGGGCCCTCTTCAATTCTCCACTTACATTCATTCCCTTGGAGAACTCATTTACCTCCATTGCTTCAACTACCACCTTTATATGAATGATTCCCAAATCTCTCTCTCCAGCCCTGAGCTATTTAACATGTCCAAAACAAAACTCATTATTTTCCCACCCAAACCCTGCCCTCCCCATGACTTGCCATCACTGTACACGGCACTGCCGTCCTTCCTGTCTCACAAGTCTGTAACCTTGGCATTATTCTTGACTCCTCTCTCTCATTCACCCCATATATTCAATGATCACTAAATCCAACATTCACAACATTGCCAAAATTTACCCTCTACCAAACCACATTAATCCAAGCATTTATCCTATTTCACCTTGATTACTCTATCTACCTTGCTGACTCCCCTGCCCCTTGTCCCTTCCGACTCCAGTCCATATTGTTTGCCAACTTGTACTTCCCAAGTGCTTAGTACAGTGCTCTACACATAGTAAGCGCTCAATACATATGATTGAATGAATGAATGAATACTGCATTCGGCCCACGTCATTTTTCTTCAACAATGGTTGCCCATCCATCTGAACATCAGACAAAGACTCCTCACCACTGGCTTTAAAGCACTCCGCAGCCTTGCCTCCTCCTAGGTGAGCCTCACTACTCTAATACAACCCAGCCCTCACGCTTCGCCTCTTTAATGCCAACATATTCACTGAACTTCAATCTCATCTAGCTAGCCTCTGAATTGTCACCCACATCCTGCCTCTGCCCTGGAATTCCCTCCCTTTTTCACTCAGTCATACTTACTGAGCATTTACTGTATGCAGAGCACTGTATGAAGGACTTGGGAAAGTAAAATACAACAATAAGCAGTGACATTCCCCGTCCACAATGAGTTTACTCTCCCCACCTTCAATGTCTTATTGAAGGCACATCTCAAAGTGGTCTTCCCTAACTAATTCCGCATTTCCTTATCTCCCATTCCCTTCTCAGTCACCCAGATTTGTTTCCTTTATTCAATCTTCACCCCTCCCATAGCACTTATGTATATGTCCATACTTATTCATTTATAGTAATGTCTGTCTCCCTCTCTAGACTCAAAGTCGTTGTGGACAGGGAATGTGTGTGTAACATTGTTTTGTTGTACTCTGCCTGCTGCTTAGTGTAGTGCTCTGCAAACTGTAAGCACTCACAACTGATTTGACTTCTTTTTTCTTCCTTTTTTTTCCCTCTCTCTACACTTTATGCTCCTTTATGCTGCTCTAACTTCCTTATACTCCCTGGAACACCTTGCCCATCTCACCTCTAGCATACTGCACCATTTCTCCTTCAAATTCCTTTGTAAAAGTCAACTTCTCCAGGAATAACTCTCTGATTATGCTTTCACATTCTTTTTCATCAAAGAAACAAGATTGAAGACAGTCAAAGCTTTCCTGTCATTACCACTATCTTTGACGTTCATTTTCCATAGGTATGTACCAATTTATCTCCCTTACATGAATTACCCCAATCTACTCACAGCTCGTTTTTTAAACATGCCAATAAATATTTGGGTTATATACTACATTTTTTCAAACATAAAAAAAGACTGAAAAATATATTCATTTAATTTGTGGACTGCCTCTCCTCAGTTGCCTCCTCATGCAATGTAAGATTTTCTGGTAATTATCTTTGTCACAAGGAGCAGCCTTCGCTTTCTTGAATCTTTTCTTTGGGTTAAATCCAAAGGATAAGAGACCAAAATAAGGAAACCAATTCTTGCCAAGGGGATCCTGAAAGACTCCAGTTAAATGAATTGATGTAATCGCAGTATAAAACCTGGAGTCAGTATCAACGAGGGATTTTTCATTACACAGAGAATCTTGAAGAACAGAAAGGATAAAGAGTGAAATATTCTAGAAGTCCCAGCTGTTAGGAGTCAAAGATTTGTGATAAGGTACTGCTGAGGTAGTGTTTTGGTGCTTTAAACATAGCTTTATCCTTCACTACTTCAGCCAGTCTCTAACTGAATTAAACTAAGTTATCACCAGCTACATATCCCATTACTCCACAAATTAGAAATACTGATAAATAAATGTAAAAAATGATTAACAATATATGAAAATTAATATTTTACGATCATTTTCATCTGTGGTTATCTTTGCATATTTCAGGAAATACTTTAAATTGTGTTTTGATTTTTTAATGGACACTGTCATCGTCTTAATACTATTGTGGAAAAAAAGAACTGGATCACCTTCAATTTAAAGTTCACAGTCATAGAGGAAATAAAAAAGAAGTGCAAGAGTTCATCTAACATTTAGATATTGGGAAAGAACATTACAGCAGAGATGATAGATCAGTCTCCTACCCACGAGGAGTTTAAAGTCTATGAATTCTTGAATCATTTTCTCAAAATCAGTTGTTTTGTAAAGCAGACAAGCATCCTTAATACAGGGCACTGAAATGAACTTTTGGATAAATTTACAATTAGTTCAAATGACATCACTGATAATATACTGATTTCGAAGTTTACTGAAAGAGTAGAAGCCAAAAAAATTCAAAGAGGAACAAAATGCAGCAAATGCTAGTCATTTTCTATTTACAACTAGTTCCAGCATTCAAATGTTTGCTCCCATATTTTAGCTGAAATATCCTTGAGATTACAATTACTGTAATATTTCAGGGGAGACATTTTCATTAAATCATCAGTGGTATTTATTGAGTACTTACTGTGTGCAGAGCACTGTACTAAGTGCACTGGAGAGCACAGTACAACAGAGTTGGTAAACAAGTTCCCTGACCACAAGTACAGGGTAAGCAGACATTAATATAAATAATATATAGTTTATAGATATGTTCATACATGCTGTAGTGCTGACCAAATTCCCAAAAGGCACAGAGCTATGTCCACAGATGATGCAGGAGGGAGAGCGAGCCAGGGAAAAGAGATCTTAATAGGGAAAAGCCTCTTGATCTTAATAAGGCTTTCTAGGTGAGGAGTGTGATGATCTAGCATTCCCAGAATGGGAGAGAATTCCAGGCTAGAGGGACAACATGGGAAAGGGGTCAGTGGCAAGATAGATGAGAGGGGGGCACAGTGAGTAAACTGGTTCTAGAGGAACCAAGTGTGTGGGTTGGGCTGTACTAGGAGATTATAGAGGTAAGGTAGGAGAGGACAACTTGAGTAAGTGCTTAAATTCCATGCTAAAGAGTTTCTGTTTTATAGGGAGGTGGTGGTGGTTCTTGACATGGGCTGAACGTTTTAATCTCAGCACTGAGAGAACACATATAATCACAGTCTTCTAAGATGAACAAAACGCTTCCAAAATTTTTACCCAAATCCTGACAAATAGCCCTACAATTTTATTTTATTCTCCACATCAGTATACCACCTGTGCTCGAGAGTTGTCAGTCAATCAATCAATCAATCAATCGTATTTATTGAGCACTTACTGTGTGCAGAGCACTGTACTAAGTGCTTGGGAAGTACAAGTTGGCAACATATAGAGACAGTCCCTACTCAACAGTGGGCTCACAGTCTAGAAGGGGGAGACAGAGGACAAAACCAAACATATTAACAAAATAAAATAAATAGAATAGATATGTACAAGTAAAATGAATAAATAGAGTAATATATATGTACAAACATATATACATATATACAGGTGCTGTGGGGAAGGGAATGAGGTAAGACGGGGGGATGGAGAGGGGGACAAGGGGGAGAGGAAGGAGGGGGCTCAGTCTGGGAAGGCCTCCTGAAGGAGGTGTCACTGGAAGTTAGATGTTGTAAGCAATGTTTTTATGGGTTGTCTACTATACAGCACACAGTGTTTTAGGATATAAGTGATTTAGTTTTTATAATATAACTAAGAGAAGCATTTCTGCATGGAAGAGTAAGAGGAGATGTCTATTTAGAAAATACACTTAAGTAGATTGGAGAATATAGACAAATCGATCCATCATGTACTTGTACCTTGTAAATGGGGCCTTCAAAAATAGTACTTGCAGAAATAAGGAAGTATAGCAGAGGGCAGAAATGAAAAGAATACTTAATAAAAAAAGAAAAACTCATACAACTGTCTCAGTATTTTCTTTGTCTATTTGCTACTTGAATAATTTTTTTGGCCCTGGTACAAACCTTAGACCACAGTTTCATCTGGTCTCAACTGTTAAAGTATAAGAAATCTCTGTTCAATAGCATCTTCAGAATTGCAAATTGTTCTAGCTCCTCAATACTGAAAAACAGTAGACTGGAAAATTGCAGGAGATTGGTTTCCACAGATCCCAATTCCAAATGCTGCTGTAGCTACATGACTTCAACTTATTCTGAGACAAGGAACAAAGATTTTGGCTTGTGCCAGAAGAAAAACACTGCTAGGGAGAGGACCTGTGCAATTTTATCTGATGTATTATCCCTTCCAGTTTACTATTATTTTAGCTATGTACTATTAGAGGAGACCAAAATCTTCATGCGATTTAATAAAAATATTATGAGCAGAAGAAATTATTCAGAGTAATGAAATAACAAGGAATTACTATAAAAGTAAATCCTCAATCAGATATTGCTTTTATCACATCAAATCCATTAAACCTCCCTGAACTGATGTCCTTTTCATCCTAATGTACTAAATTAAATATCTGTTCCTTGCAGCATTTGATTCATCTAAACTAGATTAAAATCAAATCATGTACAAAATCAATTTCACTTCAAGTAGAATAATCCTAACCCACTGAGGCCCCTTGCAGTAATGGTGAAAAAGGATGGCTTTCTTCTAACTCTTCTCTTTTTTTCTCCCCAGAGTCTTTTGAATTGGGCACAATAATACAACCTTGCACATGTTTTGTAAATTACATTAATTAGGAGGGTGTAGCAATCCACATTCCACAAAGCTTTGGGACTTTTCTATATTGAAGAAATGGGATATGGACCTTGAAGGATTTCATGAATTAAGAAAGTAGAAATATTTAAGCTATCTTGGGGAGATTATACTGACATGGGATCGGAGGATTATCTCCCATATAAAACTCAGAGGATTTAGCATCTTGTCAGGATATTGGGCAAAAAGAAGTTCTTACATGATGTTAATCATCTATTCAGTCAGTCTAAGAGAAGCAGCGTGGCGCAGTGGAAAGAGCTCGGGCTTTGGAGTCAGAGGTCATGGGTTCAAATCCCGGCTCCACCAACTGTCAGCTGTGTGACTTTGGGCAAGTCACTTCACTTCTCTGGGGCTCAGTTACTGCATCTGTACAATGGGGATTAAGACTGTGAGCACCACCATGGGACAACCTGATCACCTTGTAACCTCCCCAGCACTTAGTACAGTGCTTTGCACATTGTAAGCACTTAATAAATGACATTACTATTATTATTATTATTATTATTATTATTATTATTATTATTGCTGAGTGTCCCCAAAGGCAATGTGAAAAGTAAAGGAGAAAAAACATTTTTTTTTACTGTTACTGAAACTAGACAACAAGGTAGCTTTATTTATATATGAGAGAAACAAAATATTTGAATAATGGATTGGAAACATCTTTCATTACAACACTGAAAACACAATTTAATTGGAGAAAATATCTATTCACAACATCTTCACACCTATTCAACACTACGTACTACCAGTCAACACACTGTTTGGGCTTTTATGCTGCTTCCAAATGTCAAGTTTGAAACAAACTAAATCAAGCTTTAGTGAAAATCACCTAAATGTGATACTCTGAAATTTTATTCACCAAATCAGAATTTAATGTAACAAGTTCTTTCCAACACATCTATGCTTCATGGGTCAAGATTTCTCAAACTATTGTACAGTTCAAAATGAATGCAGCATGAATAAGGAGGGCCTATCCTGGAGAGAGGAAAAGTGTCCTAACCATATCTGACAGGAAGCTACTTTAACTTCACTCACAAAGGAATTCCACTATAAACAATAACAAGCTCTGCTGATTGGGTTCAGTCACCCTTTAAACCTGAAGGGACTGCTTTTTTCCTACTTCAATCACAGACTCATATGCTTTTGTTAAAAGGAAAAAAAATTATGCACCACTCCACGGGAAAAAAAAAATAGAATATTAGTATCTATTAAAGAAAAAAACCTCAACAACAGAACAATCTGTTAAGTTAAAATAATCGTTTTGTTTTAAGATGTCTATAAAGAAAGCATCAGTCACCTCAACACTGATAAACCACTTTCCATTTCAAGTTATAATTTTGAATGGTCTAATGTGGATACAAATCTGAGTAAATGAATAATAAGCATTAATTACTATCTAAAAATCACCTTTTGGAAGAGCAGGAAAAAAATTCAAAGTGGAGTCAATAGAATCTAAGAATATCGATTGAAGTTGAACTTTTCTTCTGCAACATTACTGAGAGCTCACCTCCTCCAAGAGGCCTTCCCAGACTGAGCCCCTTCCTTCCTCTCCCCCTCATCCCCCTCTCCATCCCCCATCTTACCTCCTTCCCTTCCCCACAGTACCTGTATATATGTATATATGTTTGTACATATTTATTACTCTATTTATTTATTTATTTTACTTGTACATATCTATTCTACTTATTTTATTTTGTTAGTATGTTTGGTTTTGTTCTCTGTCTCCCCCTTTTAGACTGTGAGACCGCTGTTGGGTAGGGACTGTCTCTATGTGTTGCCAACTTGTACTTCCCAAGCGCTTAGCACAGTGCTCTGCACACAGTAAGCGCTCAATAAATACGATTGATTGATTGATCTTCCATAATAAGGCAGTAAGCTCTCACATTCTCAAAATCTTACACAGCTGATTACTGAGCTTTGTTAATTTAAATTTAAAATGATGGTAAAATACAAATGTTTTACTATGGTTCCATGAATTCCTTATACATTTACATCCACCATATATTTTATATTCCAATATAACTATAATTCTATTTATCTATTCTGATGGTATTGACACCTGTATAGTTGTTATGTTTTGTTGTCTGTCTCCTTCTTCTTGATTGAGATTCCGTTGTTGGGTAGGGACTGTCTCTATCTGTTGCCTAACTGTACTTTCCAAGCACTTAACAAATGCTCTGCACAAAGAAAACACTCAATAAATACGATTGAATGAATGAATGAATGACTATTGAAAATGGTATCAATCCTTCTTGCCTTACAATACAAGTTTACATGTCAACTACAAGGATTTAAAATGAAGTGGATATAGTAATAAAGTATTAGTGTATATACTAATAATAGTATACTTACTACATATATATTTACTACATTATATATATATAAATATTAGTGTTAGTATTAGTGTTTGTCATACTTAGTGAATGATAACCATGAAATATAAAAACCTGCTGCTAAAATAACTAAGGAAGTAGAAGTACAAAATTAGGAAGGTAGAGGAGAACTTCAATGAGAGTTATTAAATGATATGGTAACATGCATGGAGTTTAGGTCCCATACCCAACTTGGTAGGATTTAGCCTCTATTCCCAAATACTTCACATACAACAAGGACAAGTCCATATTCTGTAAAAATAGAATAAATAATAATTGTAACCCACAAAATTTTCATCGAAGTTTGTGTAAAATTCAGGAGGTATTAGTAGAGGGATTTTAAATAGTTAAGTAGAAAATTGCCAAACAAATGAAAAACAGTCTTGTATTGCTGTATACTATTTGACACAATCAACAGTAAATATTTTTTTTTAAAAATCAAGTCAACACATCCCTTATATCCAAGCTCATTCTGTCACAAAAGGAAGTTACATTTCTAGAGCATATTTTAAAATATGCCTTAGATGATATTGTGAAATTGAATATTATAAAGCCTTTTTTTTTTACCTCTGTGTGAATAATCATTTTCAATATTGCCATTTTAGACACTCTTGGGTAGTGATAATAATAATGATTATTATTATGTTATTTATTTAGTGCTATGTGCCAGGCACTGTACTAAGTGCTGGAGAGGATCAGCGTGGCTCAGTGGAAAGAGCACGGACTTTGGAGTCAGAGGTTGTGGGTTCAAATCCTGGCTCTGCCACTTGTCAGCTGTGCGACTTTGGGCAAGTCACTTAACTTCTCTGGGCCTCAGTTCCCTCATCTGTAAAATGGGGATGAAGACTGTGAGTCCCACGTGGGACAACCTGATTACCTTGTATCTACCCCAGCGCTTAGAACAGTGCCTTGCACATAGTAAGCACTTAACAAATACCAATATTATTATAATAATAATAATAATTATTATTATTATTATCATTATTATTATTTAAGCATATCTGGTAGGACACGGCCCCATTCCCACGTGGGACTCAAAGCCTCAATTCCTATTTTGCAGATGAAGTAACTGAGGCCCAGAGAAGTAAAGTGACTTGCCCAAGGTCACACAGCAGACAAGCGGTGGAGCCAGGATTAGAACCCATGACCTTCTGACTTCCAGGCCTGTGCTCTATCCAGTGTACAGACCTTGCAGTAGATGTTAGGGAAAAACACTATAGCCATCATATGTTCTAAACTAAGTGCCAAGCACCTTACTTAAGTGCTGTAGAAGTTATTCATTCATTCATTCAGGCATTCTTATTGAGCACTTGGTGTGCAGAGCACTGTACTAAGCGCTTGGGAAAGTACAGTACAGCAATAGAGACAATCCCTGCCCACAACGAGTTCACAGTCTAGAGGTGGGGAGATAGACATCAATATAAATAAAATTAAAGATAGATACATAAGTGCTGTGGACCAGGGCAGGGGGGTTGTGGGGATGGAGATCAAAGGGAACAAGTCAAGGTGATGCAGGAGGGAGGGGGAGCTGAGGAAAAGGGGGCTTAGTCTGGGAAGACCTCTGGGAGGAGGTGAGCTCTCAAGTGGGCTTTGAAGGTGGGGGGTGGGGGGGCAGAGAGAGCTAGGTTGGCAGATGTGACGAGGGAGGGCGTTCCAGGCCAGAGGTAGGACATGGGCCAGGGGTTGACGGCAGGACAAATAAAAACAAGGCACAGTGAGGAGGTTAGTGGCAGAGGAGCAGAGTGTGCATGCTGAGCTGGGGCGAAGGCATGCCCTGAATTTTTCTGTAGAAAGATACTCCAGGCAATGGACTTAAGTATGGATTGGAGTGGGGAGATGCAGGAGGTTGGTAGGTCAGAAAGGAGGCTGATGCAGTAATCTAGGTGGGATAGGATGAGTGACTGTAGCATTTTGGATGGAAAGGAAAGGGTGGATTTTAGCGATGTTGTGAAAGTGGGACCAACTGGATTTGGTGACAGATTGGATATATGGGTTGAATGAGAGATGAGAAATAATCAGGTACATGGTGTTCACTGTCTCACTAGGAGAAAGAACAGGATATTTATTGCCCATTTTAAAGATGAGGAAATTGAGACAAAGAAGTTATTTACCCACTGCCAGGTTTTATTTTTCCAAACGTTACTTGGAATCTCTCAAAAAAAGAATAACATCTGCTATCCCATAGCAATATCAGGTTAGGGGAAAATGACATAAAGAGTGAGGTGTAAATGAGAGAGAGAGAGAGAGAGAGAGATGGAGAGAAAAGAGAGGAGTGATTCACATCTAAACCTCGACTCCTCCACTACTGCTGCCACCATGCTCCTTTTGTGGTGTTATTCTCGACTCATCTCTCTTGTGTAATCTTTCACTGAATCCTACCCGATCAACCTACACAACATTACTAAATCCACCCTTTCATCTCCAAACTATTACCATGTTAAAATCCAAACACTTTCTTATCCTGCCTTGATAACTGCATCAACCTTCTTGCTGATCTCTCTGCCTCCTGTCTCTCACCATTCCAGTCTGTACTTCATTCTGCTGCCCGGATCATTTTTCTACAAAACTGTTCAGTCCATGTTTCCCCACTCCTCAAAAATCTGCAGTGGTTATCCATCCACCTCTGCATCAAACTCCTTACCATCTTCTTTTATTATTATTATAGTTTTAGACTGTGAGCTCACTGTTGGGTAGGGACTGTCTCTATATGTTGCCAACTTGTACTTCCCAAGCGCTTAGTACAGTGCTCTGCACACAGTAAGTGCTCAATAAATACGATTGATTGATTTTAAGCGCTTATTATGTGTGAGGTACTAAGCACTCGGGTAGATACAAGGTAAACAGATTGGACACAGTCCCTGTCCCACGTGGGGCTGACAGTCTCAATCCTCATTTTCCAGATGAGGTAACTAAGACACAGAGAAGTTAAGTGACTTACTCAAGATCACACAGCAGGTGAGTGATGGAGCCTGGATTAGAACACATGAACTTCAGAGTCCCAGTCCCGTGCTCTATCCACTATGCCATGCTGCTTTTCAAACACCTCGCACCCTCCTACCTTAGCGCCCTGATTTCATACAACCCAGCCCACATACTTTTTTCCTCTAATGCCAACCTACTCACTGTGCCTGGGTCTCATCTATCAAAAAAGATAAGTTTATCTATCAGTTGTCTTATTAAAAACATAGCTCCTTCAAGAGACATTCCCTTCTAAACCCTCATGTACTCTTCCCCAAATACTTTCTGTGTTGTTCTTAGTTTGAATTTTCACACTTTATTCACACCTCCCTCAGCCCTACAGCAGGACACATCCATAATTCATTTATTTATATGAATGTGCCTCCCTCTCTAGACTGTGATCTTGCTATGCCACACTTGTACTCTCCCAAATGCTTAGGAGGCTGCTCTGCACTCAGTAAGTGCTCAATATGATTAAGTGATCAGTGTACCTGGTAGCTCAGTTAAAATCAATCAGTTGAAATAGAGTCCCTATTGTTATATTCACTGTTTTTGCTTAGGTGATGTGAGTAACAATAATAATAATAATAATGATGATGGCATATTGACACTAGAGGTAGCCCCGTTTTCACCTATCCTGGACCATTGTACAACTTCTGCTGGAGTGATAGTGACAGTGGCTCTAGTTCACCATTGTAACTGAGGTCTCCTCCTGACACACCAGCCAAAAGTGGGACTATAAAGTTCTTTCCTTTCAGATGATTAGGAAATAACTCAAAGGCATGACCACTACACCGGTTACATCAGTTCGGATACTATCCATTGTGAAATCAGGAAGAAAGGTAATCATAGAGAAAAAAAAAATTATGGTATTAAATCTTTCACATGAAATTAAATGTATAGCAGGCCATTCATATGAAAATATGGACAAGGGATTTCGAATATTCAAATTCTAATCCAAAATTATTATATAATTTAGAACAAATAAATCTCTATAATGTCAGCCTCAATCCACATGGTTGTATTGAAGAGGAAAAAAATACATTTTAACGGTCTCAAATTCATTTTTAATTTTAAGAGTTAGAGTCTCTGGTAAATTCTTAAACTTTTCCACAGTTTTGCTTCTATGTGACTTGGTAGCAACACAATAAGGTACCTTAGGAACAATAAAGAATACAGTGTGGCATTTCTGCAGGCATGAAATATTGAGAGAGTTGAAACAGTGGAGTCTTCAGCTTTGGGAAAGACCATTATCATGTCAGTGGGGTATCATCATAGCTCAGATGGTAGCACTCTCACCTTTGGACTGAAGAAAAAGTGATGCAAGCTTTATACTAGAAAATTCTGTCTTTTGAAATTGCAGTGTTAAAGAAAATGGGATTAAAAACTGATTAGAATTCTATATTTTTGTCGATCTTTTGTCATCATTCAATTTCCAAATTGGTATAGCATGTCAAATTAGAAGACAACTCTTTGTGTGCATATGCATGCAAATGAATGTTTTTGGATGGATGTGTATTTTGTTTATTTTTGTGGATGGAAAAGATATAATTATCCTTTGTATTCAAAGAAAACACCCCTGATGCTGAAATTAACCTGTATGTGTTCGTGTGGCTGAAAATCCCAATGCAGGAACCACAGGCTATGGGCACATTGCACTCACCAAAAGACTGTCCCTTTGTGTATCATATTTAGAGTTTGTAACATCTGCTCCTGTTTTCTCTTTTGCTTCCTTTCTCTTTCCATCGAAAGCTTTTACTTTCTGAACATGGTGAAAGAGCATAAAAGATAGTTTTTAAAGGTGTACAGTGGTAAATATTCTTCACGGAACTCAAGCAATATTATCATTTTAAGTGCACTTTTATTAAAATATTTTTAATGGTTGTCTTTCTCCTACCCTGGAATATAATATTCCTTAAGAAATGAAACTTGTTTTAAGGTTGTCCAAAAGTAAATTTTTAACTACAAGACAGTTTTAACTTTTTAACAAAATTCCCATAAATCCTGGCTAAAGAGCTGTAGAAGTAAACAATATTCCCTCAAATATAGACAGAAACAGAGTTTTGGGGTTTGTGTGCATTTTGCCTATAAGAAATAATGAAAATGTAGCGGTTAGTAAAAACAAACAAAAGAAATCATCATAAGTACTTCATTCATTCAGTCATATTTATTGATATCCCACTGTGTGCAGATGACAGTACTAAGCTCTTGGGAAGTATAATTCAGCAACAGATAGAGAAACAATCCCTGACCACAACAGGATCACAGTCTAGAAAATAATAATGATGGTATTTGTTAATCACTTACTATGCGCCAAGCACTGCTCCAAGCACTACAGTAGATACAAGCTAATCAGGTTGTCCCACGTGGGGCTCACAATCTTAATCCCATTTTACAGAAGAGGTAACTGAGGCTCAGAGAAGTGAGGTAACTTGCCCAAAGTCACACAACTGACAAGTGGCAGAGCCGGGATTAGAACCCACAAACTCTGACTCCCAAGCCCAGGCTCTTTCCACTAAGCCACAATGCTTCTCAATCGCCGGTTGGACCTTCCTGAACCTGGGGAGCCTCAGTGATCCATAGCAGAAGTCAAACCACACCTCTGATCACCAAGGTTACTGTGAAAAGTTTTTTACATAGTTGTACCAATGTGCAAGGGAATGACACATACACATACTCCACCAAGGATTCAATACCAGTCTGTGGCTAAAAGAGCCCGTTCTCCCCCTGCTTCTTCTTTCTGCTTCCAAGTGCTACTTCTGCTGTAGGTGTTTCACTCTGTGCCTACTGCAAGACACTGCATGTTTCAAAGCTTTAGACATGGTTGTTGGGGCTCTACGTGCAGTTATTGATTGGACCAGGCCCGTTACCAGGTATAACAGGGAGAGAAAACCGCCTTCCTCCATGCTCCACCCTAACAAGCCGCAGTCACCTGCCTCAGATAGACCCCATTAGTGCCTTCACCAAATCTCTCCCTTGTTGTTGTTCATGGGATCACAAACAGTCACTAACAAGGCAGCTTGCTGTAGGCTTACCATAAGGGGCAGGTGTGTTGACTTTGAGTGGATGAAAAAGTGAACATAACTGTCTCCGTAAGTGAATAAAAGTATCCAACACCAGTCACAAATGGGATAGTGTATCTTGCCTCTAAGGAATGTAGGTAGCATGCTATTGATAAAGGTAATAATAATAATAATGGCATTTGTTAAGCATTTACTACGTGCAAAGCACTGTTCTAAGTGCTGGGGTGATACAAGGTGATCAGGTTGTCCCATGTGGGGCTCACAGTCTTAATCCCCACTTTACAGATGAGGTAACTGAGGCACAGAGAAGTTAAGTGACTTGCCCAAAGTCACATAGCAGACAAGTGGCGGGGTCGGGATTAGAACCAATGACCTTTGACTCCCAAGCTCATGCTCTTTCCACTGAGCCACGCTGGGTACTGCAGAATAAGTTTCCAAATGTCATTGGATACTGAATCAATAAAATAGTCATTTAAGAAAGGTGTGGATGTATGAGCAATTAATAAATTTAAAAGTCACAGCCAAATCACATCTTTGGTGAAATGTCAATCCCTTGGAGAATAGAAATATTGGGAAAAAATATTTTAAAATCTTTTTGGATAAATCAGCTTCCTCACTGGCCTCTACCAATTTGTCAATTTCTTGGTCTATAGTTGCCAAGCATTGAGTACATTGAGCTTCTAGACTGTGAGCCTGTTGTTGGGTAGGGACCGTCTCTATATGTTGCCAACTTGTACTTCCCAAGTGCTTAGTACAGTGCTCTGCACACAGGAAGCGTTCAATAAATACGACTGAATGAATGGAGTTCCATGAAACAACAACCCTGCTATTTTAGACACCCTTCCTGCATATGAGACCTTTCCTTATTAAGTCCTTTTTCCCTTGACTCTCTTTTCCTTCAACATTGCCTATACACTTGGACCTGTACCATTCAAGCACATTCAACACACCCTCAGCACCACCATAACTATGTGCATATCTGTAATTTATTTATATTCATGTCTGTGTCCTCAAAGCTGTAAGCTCCTAGTTGGCAGGGAATGAATCTACCAACTCTGTTGCATTACTCACCCAAACACCTAATACTATGCTCTGCACACAGTCAGCACTCAAATATCTTGATTGATGGTTTATTTGTCACCTCAACCATTGTCTAAGTCTTTTAACTTAGCAAGCCTAGAAATAAGGTTTCAGAGTAAGAGAAGAAGAAGGGTGAGACACTCTGTGAGTCTGTCTTCCACCCCTCTCTGACTGGCCATGGTTTCCCTCCTCCCTTCTGTCCCCTTCTGAGTCAGCATGCAGCAGCAGAGGCTAATGTAGTCAGGAGGGAGAGATGGAGGTGGAGCCAGGACTACAGACCACAGCATAGCCCCAGGTCCATTCTTCAGGTCCAGCTGGAAGAATAATAATAGTAATAATGGTACTTGCTAAGTGCTTACTATATGCCAGTAACAGTGGTTCTAAGCACTGGGGTAGATACAGGTTGATCAGGTTGGACACAATCCCCGTCCCATATGGGGCTTATATATCCTCATTTTACAGATGAGGTAACTGAGGCACAGAGAAGTTAAGTGACTTAACCAAAGTCACAAAGCAGACATGTGGTAGAGCCAAGATTAAAACACAGGTCCTTCGGAGTCCCAGGCCCAAGCTCTATTCACTAATCCATGCACAAGGGATTCATTCATTCATTCGATTGTATTTATTGAGCTCTTACTGTGTGCAGAGCACTGTACTAAGCGCTTGGAAAGTACAATTCAGCAACAGAGGCAATCCCTACCCAACAACGGGCTCACAGTCTAGAAGGGGGAGACAGACAGCAAAATAAAACAAGTAGACAGGTATCAATACCATCAAAATAGATAAATACAAATATAGATACATAAACGTCATTAATAAAATAAATACAGTAATAAATATGTACAAATATATACAAGTGCTGTGGGGGAGGCTTACTAGGTGCCAAGCACTGTTCTAAGCACTGGCAAAAGGCAAAAAGATATCCAGAATACTCAGCTCTAGAGAGATTCATTCAGACATTTACTGAATCCTATTTATTTAGCATTTACTGTGTACAAAGCACTATATTAAGCTCTTAAGCACTGTACTGAGATTAAATATTCTTAATAAATGAGAAGCAATGCGACCTAGTAGAAAGAGCCTGGGCCTAAGAGTCAGAGGACCTGGGGTCTAATTCTGACTCTGCTGTGTATCTGCACTGTGTGACCTTGGGGATAAGTACCCCTCTCAAGTCAAAGAAGTTAGGCTGGTGATGCCTGGGAAACAATCATTTAGCAAAGGCACAACTTTATCATGTATCCAGACAGCACAATGTAGAAATTCTTGTAGAGTTTCATTGTAGAGCAATGAAACAAAATAATTTCTCAACATCAGCAAAGCTAGGCTTCAACAAATATAAATAGATTACATTTATATGTTTGGCTTCCCGGCAAAGTGTCTCAATATCACCATATAGTGACCTTATGATCTTGCTGGACACTCAGAGCTGAAGATATGTCTGCTACATTCTGTATTGTGAATACAGTAAATAAAAGTTTGATGTTGGGATTCCTGTCTAAAATTCTACACAGCATTGTAAATATACTGGAATCCATTTGTATCTACTGGACCATAGATCCCAACACACAAGCACACCTGAACATTGACTTCCACTTGCCATTCCTTCTAGAAATCTATTTGAACTAACTGTATGAGTCTCACATTTTAGGGTTTATCTTTGACTAATAACAATAATTATGGTATTTGCTAAGCACTTACTGTGCGCCAAGCACTGTTCTGGGGAGTTATAAGGTAACCATATTGTGCCATGTGGGGCTCAAATTCTTAATCCCCATTTTACAGTTGAGGTAACTGAGGCAGAGAGAATTGAAGTGACTTGTCCAAGGTCATATAGCAGACAAGTGGAGGAGCTGGGATTAGAACCCATGTCCTCTGACTCCCAAGCCTGTGGTCTTTCCACTACTTCTACCCTTAAATATTGCATACAGTGAATAGCTTAATTGAAATATTGTTTAGGAGTCCTAAAAGTTTAGGTGTCCTAAAAACTAAAGCTTTGGAGTCTGGTCTTCTAAGTATCAGCCCCATATACACACTTTTGGATAGCACATTACCATTTCCAGAAATTTAACTAATTAAAAATTGGCAGATGTTCTTGTTCATTAACAATAATAATGATGACATTTGTCAAGCACTTACTATGTGCAAAGCACTGTTCTTAGTGCTCTTCACCCTCAATAACTGTGTCCCCACTTCTACTGTAAGGGTGGAGGAAGATGCTTATAAAAAGAGAGAATATTTAATGCAATATTCTATATCTCCTTCTCTGATCTCTTTCCTTCTCTGGAGTCTCACATTTCCTCCTCCCTTCAGGACAGCTCTACCTGGATGTCATGCTGACACCCCAAATTTAACATGTCCAAACAGAATACCTTATCTTCCCATCAAAACCCTGCCCTCCCCGTGATTTGCCCCTTACTGTAGACAGCACCACCATCCTCCAGGTCTCACAAGCCTGTAACCAACTTGTAACCAGAGCCTATCTGTCACTAAATCCTTCCAGTTTAAACCCTCAGAACATGGCAAAAATCCACCACTGCCTTTCAACCAGACTGTTGGCTTAAATCCAAGCACTTCACCTCTCCTGCCTTGATTACTGCATCAGCCTGTTTGCTGACCACCTTGGCTCCTGTCTCTCCCTGCTTCAGTCCATATTCACTCTTCTCCTGCCCAGATTTTTTTTAGCCACTCAGTATGTTTCCCTACTCCTCAAGAACCTCCAGTGGTTACCCATCCACCTCTACATCAGAGAGAAACTCCTTACAACTGCCTTTAAAGCACTCAATCACCTTGCCCTTTCTACCTTACCTCCCTGATTTTCTACTACAACCCAGTCCATATACGTTGCTTCTCTAATGCCAACTTAGTCACTGTACCTCAATCTTGTCTTTCTTTCCACAGACATCACATCTCACCACCTCTGGCCTGGAATGCCTTCCCACTTCATATATGACAGATAATCATTCTCTCATCCCTCAAAGCCACATCTTCTCCCAGAGCCCTTTCTCAACTAGGCCCTCATTTCTTCTTCTACCACTGTTTTCTGCATCATCCTTGAAGTTGAATTTGCACCCTTTTTTCAACCCTCCCTCAGCCTTACTGCATTTATGTATACATCTGTAATTTACTTACATTAATGTCTGTCTCTGCCTTTAGACCGTAGGCATTTATAGTGTACTCTCCCAAGAGATTAGTACAATGCTCTGCACACAGTAAGCACTACATTAATGATTGATTACAATGTATTTGCAATTAATCTGAAAGTAGTTATTTGGCAGATTATTGCTGAAAATACTATGCCGTTTTCATGACGTCTATGCACTAAGGGTCATTTCTCAAGAGAAAATGAAAAAGGCACCAGTTAAAACAGTTAACCTTTAACTGCCATTAAATTCTATTGAGTGTAAGTCATGCTAGAGTTGGTGAAATAACTATTTCATTCTGCCAAGGTTTGAAAAAATAATTTTAATCAGTAGCGAACAGTCATCGTTATTAGACTCTTGAAATCAGTAACCCTGAACAGAGTGATCACATACATGGCTGTCCTATTATTAATAGGTGTGTGGAGCACTAACACATTGCATTTTCTTGCAAATGGCCTTGAATTCTAACCTTTTTCTCTATTTGCTGGCAGTTGCTTCAGTAGTGATTGATGTCTGTTCCATTTATTTAGTCATTAAAAAGAATAATCAAAACACAATGTGTTGAGAGCTTCACCACTCCTGATAAGCATTATAATTTTTACTTATTAAACTATAAAAAGGGTATCTTATACCAGGAGAACCTGTTTCCAGTTCGAAGTCATAATTATTGAAATTAAAAATTTAAGTGCTTCAATGAAAAGGAAAAACACATTTCAATATTCTCTCATCGACTATACTTCTATTTTCAGTTTACTTTTCCATCAAATATCCATCAATTCTAATCAGCAGGCTCCCACTTCCCTAAATCAAAGAGGCAGACAATAATCTGAACATTTAAACACCTGACTCTGAGTTTGATTTTCATGTTTTCCTTTCTAGTCCCAGTCAAGAGACACTTCCTCTCCTGAGATTTGCCCCCTAATGAGCAAAGTCCTCTAATGCTAATCTACTAGGATTAACAAAGAAAACTAAAAGAACAGGTGGCTGGATGTGAAATACTGAAATCAAATTTTCAGGAGGAACCTTCCCTTTTCTTTGCTTCATTTAAATCCACCAGTATGATAGCATTTATATGCTGGCATTTGTGAGAATATTTCAAGCACATTAAAATGTATGAATAAACAGATAATTAGATTTTCTTTTCTGCTGTCCACACTTACCCTGTCATAAGAATTAAATCCTTTACTGGAAAATGTAAAAAAAAAAGTGAAACCTATGACATTTGTCTTCTGACAATCTTGAATGGGAAGCAATTTAAGTATACCATGAATTCTATGTTTTCCTTAATAAATTTCACTGCTGTACATTTATGTTATGAGGACCCTAGCTTCTCAACAACTACAAAGCAAGTAGAACTTACACAAATAGGTTTAAATTGTGGCTAGAGAGAGTTTGTTGAATTCCTTGTAGCAGGGATCTGTCTAGCAATCTGTGGTATTGTACTCTCCCCAGTGCTTAGTATAGTGCTCTCCACCCAGTAAGAACTGAATAAATATCATTTATTGATCACCTCTAAAGATACATTTATAAATTCTAAGGGTGATTAGTTACCAGATGAATTCTGAGGATTTTTGATGATGCTCATGGTTTGTTGCGATGGAAGATTTAATCAGACTTAAGTTTCTTGTTTTATATCTTGTTGCAAGAATAAGACAGCATGGCCTAGTAGAAAAAAGACAGGCCTGGGAGTCAGAGCACCTGATCCTAACCTCAACGCTGCCATTTGCTTGTATGTGAACATGGGCAAGACACTTAACTTTTCTGTGCCTCAATTAATTTAATTTCCTTATAAAGTTCTCAAAAATCTTCTCAAAACATTGTGAGAAGTAGCATAGCATACCTGAAAGAGCACAGGACTGAAAGTCAGATAATCTGGATTCTAATACTGAATCCAATACTCCTAAGCTTTGTGTCCGCGGGCAAGTCACTTAACTTCTCTGGTCCTCAGTTACCTCACCTATAAAATTAGGATTCATTCAATCGTATTTTATTGAGTGCTTACTGTGTGCAGAGCACTGTACTAAGCGCTTGGGAAGTACAAGTTGGCAACATATAGAGACGGTCCCTACCCAACAGCGGGCTGACAGTCTAGAAGGGGGAGACAGACAATAAAACAAAACATATTCAGATAAAATAAGTAGAATAAATATGTACAAATAAAATAGAGTAATAAATACGTACAAACATATATACATATATACAGGTGCTGTGGGGAGGGGAAGGAGGTAAGGCGGGGGGGATGGAGATGGGGAGGAGGGGGAGAGGAAGGAGAGGGCTCAGTCTGGGAAGGCCTCCTGGAGGAGGTGAGCTCTCAGTAGGGCTTTGAAGGGAGGAAGAGAGCTAGCTCGGCGGATGTGTGGAGGGAGGGTATTCCAGGCCAGGGGGATGACGTGGGCCGGGGGTCTACGGCGGGACAGGCGAGAATGAGGCACAGTGAGGATTAAGACTGTAAGCCCCAAGCAGGATATGGACTGTCTCCAACCTGATTCTCTTCTATCTACTCCAGCACTTAGTACAGTGCATGGCACATAGTAAGCAGTTAACTAGTAACATTAACAAAAAAAATTGATTTTCTTAATATACATATTAGCATAAAAGTGTTGTTTTACACAAAGAACCAAATATAGCATAACAACTTTTCAAATTCAAAATTCCATACAATTTGAAAGTCAATGTTCCACTGAGAGCAGGGACCTCATTCTGGGCTTCTGCAGTAGTCTCCAAAGTGTTTAGCACAGTGTTTTATTTGAAGTTGATGCCATTGTTTGATTGGATATTTACTTTCCTACTGCACTATTTAGACATGCATTCTCTCAACTAATGAGAACGTGTGAGGTACACCTCAGTTCCAAAAAATAAAGAAAAATATCCTTCTAAGGACAGTTATTACATTATTTGAATTGATTCTAAAAGCTCCCTCATCATCACTTTGTTGCGAGGAACTCTTGAATCACGTAGAAATTTACTAAGGTCAAATGATCACTTCACCTGTAGGCCACATTTTATCTAACGTTGGATATTAAATTTAAAAAGGTTACATCTTTCAGCCCAGTAATGTAGTTTAATTTATCTTTATATTGTGACTGACTTCTCTGATTGAAGTGGCATGATGTAGGAGAAGAATATTATTAGGCATTTTAGTATTCAGTTTTCTTCTGTGCTTTATAAAGATAAAAACACTGAGTGTTTCCAAGGAGAATATGCTCTTCAACCTACATTACTCTATTCTCAAACTAGGGACCAAAATAAGTCCCCTGCTACCTGATCTGGCACTTTGTTCTGCGAACCTGTGCTGGAGACAGGATTTGCTCTTTGTAAGTGCAGACATTTTGTAGGTGTCATGTGTGGTCTCTATGGGGGATGAATCAGTTGTCATGGGTACTTTCTGTTTACAATCCCATGGAGTAATGCTGGCGTCAGTTACAACAACAAAAATAAAAGGCAGCCTTTTTCTGAAAGTAAAATAGAAGCTGATAGACGAGAGACGAAAGAGCTGCAGGAAAAAAAGCACTGCCGAGGTGTTTCCATCAATAAATTCAGGGAACATTTATATTTAATTCCATATTAAATTCACTCTTTAATACATAGTGTAAATTATTCCAGGATCTTACACCTTAGATTCAACATTGATTCGTTTCCTATGGTCCACTTTATTTCCAGGGGATGATACATAGAAGTGTAGAGTGCTTTCCTCTTCTTAGACTGACCGAGGCATCAGTCACAAGGACCCAAGAAACTCTTCTGCATTTTGCCTTTTTTCTCTATCTTTTACCCAAGTATCCACTGCTGTACAGAAAAAAAACCTGATATGGTATGAGCAGAAATGAAAAGAAAGTAATGCCAAGAAATCTCATTCCATTAACTTCCTACAGA
Source organism: Tachyglossus aculeatus (assembly GCF_015852505.1). Lineage (NCBI taxonomy): Eukaryota > Metazoa > Chordata > Mammalia > Monotremata > Tachyglossidae > Tachyglossus > Tachyglossus aculeatus. Next base: position 120,302,614 of record NC_052067.1, read on the forward strand.
GATATGTATATAAATCTTGGATTGTTCATAGAATTCCAAATCACAGTAGTTGTTTGTTAATGTTGCTGCTATTTGATATATTTGTAGAGGAGCAGTGTGGCTCAGTGGAAAGAGCCTGGGCTTGGGAGTCAGAGGTCATGTGTTCTAATGATGGCTCTGCCACTTGTCAGCTGTGTGACTTTGGGCAAATCACTTAACTTCTCTGGGCCTCAGTTCCCTCATCTGTAAAATGGGGATTAAGACTGTGAGCCCCACATGGGACAACCTGATCACCTTGTATCCTCCCCAGCGCATAGAACAGTGCTTTGCACATAGTAAGTGCTTAACAAATGCCATTATTATTATTATTATTATTATTTGGATCTTTTCTTTTAGATTACAAATGGGTAAAGTTTCCTTTCGAATAATGAAGGTGAGGTAGAGGAAAGGAACAGCATGATATAAGCTTCTCTAATAATTAAATGGGAGGCCATGTTTTTATTAGCAATCAGTTTTAGTCATAATTGCAAGTGGATTTTCTCAGGACATCTTTTTGTTTTTCAACTTAAATTCCATTCCCTTTGTTGGACATTAAATGCTGTTATTAAAATCAAGTGGCTTTACAGAATGTCCAAAACGTTCCATGATAGGGTAATGCATTTTTCATTATGGCTCAATATTAAGGTGAAATCTTTCAAGATGACATATCCAATGGGTAATTTTTAAATGTCTGTAGACATTCTGTATCAGTTTGTATTGTTAAGTCACGTGATTTGGTGAGCAGTTGGAGGCACTGGGGCAGTGGAAGGTGGGACTTTCAGGAAAGTTTGAGGAAGGAACTCTGCCTGACCATGGGGGCACACACACTTTCCTCTGCTGGTCCATTAAGTTCTCCTGGCTTCAGAGGGGTGACCCCAGTCCTGCCTGAGGTCCATCTCACCACTTTTCAGCCAGGAGTGTGTAACAGCTCCAGGGAAAGTGGAGGCAGGATTTTTTGCGAGAGCCCCTGGATAAGCAGGGCAGGCAGAATTTGTTCAGGGATGTGGAAGGATTGTGAGGATGAGGAATAGCCTGGCAAGTATGCATCTTGCCCTAAGACCTCTTCTCCAGAGCTGACCTGTGTGAGTGGCAGTGGTCCATATCCTGTGACCTAGAACAGATTTTTAAGACTCATTGCAGGCAGTGGTTCACTCTATGAGCTGGGACCACACCCCGTGAGCTGGCAACACACAGGCCAAAATCAGATTGCATCACATGCCGGCGGAGGGAAGGGAGACTATACCATGTCAAGAACAGTGCAACTCTTCAACCTCAAGATTGGAAGAATGGATAAACTATCCGGACAACTTCATAAGACAACCAAATGCCTCTTACGAAAATAACAGCCCCATTAGGTATGAAGATCCAAGAGTAGTTTTATTACACTTATTAAAAACAAATTTATCATTATTTATGAATTTTTTTCAGTAAATACTTTGGTCAGCATGGATTCCCTTGTGTATGTATTTAGCTTTTTCCTTTTGTTTGACTGAAGATTCACAGCAGTGGATCCAAACTCTCTTCTTTATACTGTCTCAAGTGACTCAGGTGATGCTGAAGTTTGGGGTCATTTAAATTTTAATTTATTTTTCTTTAACCACTCTTCACTGTGAAACTGTCATAATGACAATTCAACTCCTCTCACCATTTCCTCATGATACTTAGTGGCCTCCCTGGGCCCCAAATACTTGGCCTCTACAGAAGCCTCATTTTGCCTGAAGTTCCAAACAGTAACAGGTGTTTTTCAGGTAAATGCGTATAGGACATGCACCTGTTGCAGGCAACCTAACTTTACTTTTCTAAACCTGTGTTGCCTATGGTCTATTAGTGTCATTTACCTTCCAATAGGTTATAAACACTTGTCTTTCCCATAACATCTCAGAAACCAGTGTAGTCTGGTGCTCAATGAGCATTGAAATGATATTGGCTGGCTGTAACAGAGTCTTTTTGATTAAAGGTAAAGGCAGAGCAAGCAAGTGAGGCACCTATGCTGACAAAATGTAGTAACTAGTATACATGTACTATATATTATTCCTTTGCTTCAACTGAACGTATATGTCCTCAAAATATAAGAAATTCATTGTAGCCATGGAAATATCATTCAGTTTTGTACTCCAAAATCAGTGAAAACTTTTTGAGATGTCTAAAAGAATAGTAAAAAAACAATTGATATTTTTCAATACACAATTAAGAAGGAAGGCATAAGTCAGAAGTCTGAGGCTGGAGAAAATAACTGTAGGTAAGTCACATATAGTGTGTGTGTGTGAAAATAATGGGGGAGGGACAAAAAATGCAGATTCATAAGAATGACACTTCCCAGTTGCGGGGTGAACAGCTGAGCAAGGAATCTTGCTCAAGCAAAACAAGTGAGCAATATTGATTGAGTGCAAGGGCAAACATCATAGGCTATAGCTGAGTACAGTGTAAACAACTCTACTGACAAGAGACAAATTTGGAATTTTATGAGTCTAACATACATTCCTCAATTGGAAGAAAAACTGCACAATTGCATTCAAAAACTTGAGAAGGTCTTTTAAAGTATGCGCTCCACTGTGAAAAATAGTATTTATGGAGAAATGAATTTCTTTGCCTTTGAGATACTGGAGAGGCACATGCCCATTTTTTCATTCATTGGTTCCATTCACACCACCGTAGTTTAGGAATATCCTATTAAAAAAAACCCCACCAGAAACAAGCAAACAACAAGAAAGGTCTACATTTGCTTTCCTCTTAAGGGAACACAACTATTAAGACCTACCAAGAGTATTTACTGGGCACATACTGTATGCAGAGTGCTGTACTTAGCACTTGGGAGAATGCAATACAATAGAGTTGATATACATGATCCCTGCCAACCAGTACCTAACAATATAACTGGGGACACACACATTAAAATAAATTACAGTTAGGGGAGGAAGCAGAGTAATAGTAATAATGATGATGGCATTTATTAAGCACTTACTATGTGCGAAGCACTGTTCTAAGAACTGGGGGGATACAAGGTGATCAGGTTGTCCCACGGGGGCTCACAGTCAATCCCCATTTTACAGATGAGGTAACTGAGGCACAGAGAAGTGAAGTGACTTGCCCATAGTCACACAGCTGACAAGTGGCAGAGCTGGGATTTGAACCCATGACCACTGACTCCAAAGCCCAGGCTCTTTCCACCGAGCCACGCTGCTTCTCTAAGTACATAATGTTCAGATGGGGATCAGTTTACCTGATTGGTCTAAAATTAGGAATACCTTCTATATCAGGATTTTTTCCCTAGATTTTGTTTTTATTTCCTTTGAATAAATATTGGTTATCTGTCCTTACCTAACCAGGGGTGTTTTTTTGTGAATAATTTACAAATTTAGAAAAACGGCTATAGCAGAGCCAGGAGCATTCTTCAGTTCTCCAAGACTAAGCAACCAGCCCTTAAGGAGGAAGACTGGCTCAATGAATCCAGGTTCCTGAGTAATTGTTTGATTGAAAGTTCCCACTTTGGTGGTAATGGTACATGGTTGTGAACACTGGGGATATCCTCAGACTTCCAAAAATGACTGAAGTAGTAACAGACCACTTAGAGGGCAGTGGGCACCCACCAGCTGTCACAGACCCTCAAATTTAATTTGCTTCATATTTAGAATCAGTTTTTTTTTCTCCAAGCTGGTCTTTCCTCTTTGGTCAGCTAGTTAAGAAAATAACACCACTTATCTGCAGCCCACATAGAGTTCCTCCTAAACCCTGATAAGAACACCAAACAGAAGGATACTAAGAAGCAGAGAGAGTTTATTGAATTTCTTTCAGGTTCTCTCCCTTATTCCCATTAGACCGTGAGCCTATGGCCGAGAAACCATTCTCAGCTGTCTTGTTCTTTCCATTCACTTTCACCGGAATTGTACAGGTAGTGTTTTTCAGTTAAGTTAAAATCTAGTTAACCTTCTTCTGCACTCCCACTTAGCTGAAGCTTATCAGAGGCTGGGAGGTTGCCAGTCAATCTGACAGCTTGGAGACACTGACCCAGATGGCTCTGTGAAGATTATTTGGATTGTGCTGTATCACGGTAGTTGAAATTTAGCCCTTGAAGGCTTCATGAAGAGTTTTGAGAGCGAGGAGGGATTTGAAAAGGAATTTTAGATTTTTATGGTGATTTTCGAAGTGGTTTCTTGATGAGAGAATTGAATGTAATGTGAGGGAGTGGATGGAGAAGACTGGAAAAATAAACTATAATGTGGAAAGAGAGAAGTCTGTTAGGTTTGGAAGCGACAACTAGTGGAAAGCCTTTAATCCAAGACAGGCCATTAATATGTGCAGAACTCAAGCATTATGAATTTCCTAGGCCAGAGGGGAAAAATATGGAAGTTAACAAACTAAGAGCCGAAAACTAGAATTTTAAAAGAGAAAAAGTGTTTTACCAACTGAATTGTAATAAGCAATTTCTTAATTTGCTAATATGGAAGAGCCGGGTCTGTGAATATGAGTGGTGATGGGAAAAATTATAGGTTTTTAAGTAGGGTAGTGTTGTGAACCACCTTGTCATAATAGAGGAGACATGAGCATGATTCAGGGTAAATGGTAATAAACACATCTACCTATCTCCTGATTTACTACTAAGCTACCGAACAGAACATTCAGTTTTAATCAAATAATTTAAAAATGAGTTAATTAGAAAAAATATCTCAAGTCTTGTTCAACCTTGATCCAAGGTTTGCCTTTCCCACAAAAGTAAGGTGAAAGAAACAAAATGCAGGAAAAAATACTCTCCATGAATTGAAGATATATTAGTTTGCATTTTATTCAAATGACAAGTATACAAATTAATAACTAATGTATTATTTATATGCATTATTTTCTCTGCTGATTCCATTTTAAATAGGTATGAATAATTAATATAGAATTTAAATCTTGCTACAATAACAAAAGCCTCAGACACACAGCACAACAAGGTGGTGTGCAGTCAATGACTAGTGACAAGCATTTTCATGTCAACCATGAATAAGAAATTAGATAGGCAAAAAATGCATGTCAATAGCATTATTAAGGTAAAATCTTTTTTTACAGTTGTGTAAAATATGAACATGAGACAGGGAAATATGAATCTGCATATCACAAACAGAAAGATAGATGATTGGAAAGAGAGGTTTTGAGTTTTCACAGTTTCCTAAGGAATGCTAATTTGTCATCTGTCATTCTGGTCACTATAAAATAAACCCAATCAGAAACAAAAATGGTAGAAGAAAGATGAGCATTAAGCATTTTTTTGCCTAAGTGAAAAATTGAGATTTATACACTCAATTAGCAAAATTAATAGACAAGCAAAAGATCTATGTGGATAGGCTGAACAGATTTTTTTTTTCTTTAACTCAAGGGACTCCATTCTTATATTGAATAACAACAATATATTATAATAATGACTACAATTATAATAAAACAGGGGTATTTGTTAAGTGCTTACTGTGTATCAAACACAATACTAAGTGCTGGAGTAGAGATAAGTTAATTAGGTCCCATATCGGGCTCACAGCCTGAATAAGAGGGAGAACAGCTACTGAATCCTCATTTTACATATGAGGGAATTGAATTGAATTGAAGCGCAGAGCAGTTAAGTGACTTGCCCAAAGTCCCATAGCAGGTATATGGCTTATGTAGGATTAGAACCCAGGTCCTCTGAACTCCAGAACTATGGTCTTTCCCTTAAGCCATACTCTTTCCACTGGCAATGCTACTTCTTAGGCCTTTTTGTTTCCACTCAGTGTTTCTGGCATTGAATGAGGCAAAAGTTCCGAACTTGTGCAATAGTCAGTGTGGTGTCCTGTCTACAGTGTCCTGTCTACAGGGACAGGAAAGTCAGGAACAGGAAAGGGTTTGCACAGGCCAATAAGGAGTTGTTTTGGAAGGGTTAAGTTTGAGGTATCAACAGGACACCCAAACAGTGATGAGCTGAAGGCAGGACTCCAGAGAAGGAAGAGAGATCAGGGCTATCTCTGATGATACATACATAGGGATGTATGCAGATTTGGGAATTATCCATATAGAAATAGTAGTTGGGCTGAGGGTTGAGTGAATATCAAGTGCTTAATCGGTTCAGTTCAAAGTGCATGGGTGACACAGAAAGCAGAGGGAGTAGAAGAAGTGAAGGCTTAGTTGGGGAAGGCCTCTTGGAAGAAATGAGATTTTAATGAGAAGCAGCACTGCCTAGTGGTTAATGCTTGGACCTGGAGGTCAGAGGACCCGGCTTCCAATCCCAGGTCCACCACTTGTCTGCTGGGTGACCTTGGGCAAGTCACTTAACTTCTGCTTCAGAGAAGCAGCATGGCTCAATGGAAAGAGCATGCACTTGGGAGTCAGAGGTCATGGGTTCTAATCGCAGCTCTGCCACTTATTGGCTTTGTGACTTTGGGCAAGACACTTAACTTCTCTGTGCCTCTGTTACCTCATCTGTAAAATGGGGATTAAGATTGTGAGCTCCACATGGGACAACCTGATCACCTTGTATCCCCCCCAGTGCTTAGAAATGTGCTTTGCACATAATAAGCGCTTAATAAATAACATCATTATTATTCTGTGTGCCTGTTACCTCAGCTATAAAATGAGGATTATCAATTTGAGTCCCATGTAAGACATAGACTGTATCCAACATAATTAGCTTGTATCTACCCAGTGCTTAGTACAGTGCCTGGTACATAGTAAGGGGTTAACAAATACCACTATTTTTTTTTTTTTAATAAAAATTTGAAGGTTGGGAGAATGATGGTCTTTCTATATAGAAAAATGGCAAGGAGATTCAAGCCAGAAGGGAAGACATAGGTAAAAGGCTGGCAGTGAGGTGGATAATAATAATAATAATTGTGGACTTTGTTAAGCACGTGCTAAATGCCAGGCACTGTGCTAAATGCCAGGCACTGTACTAAGCGCTGGGATGGAGACAAGCAAGTCGGGTTAGACACAGTCCCTGATTCACCAGGGGTTCACACTTTCAATCCCCATTTTACAGATAAGGTAGGTAACTGAGGCACAGAGAATGAAGTGACTTGCCCAAGGTCACACAGCAGACAAATGTCAGAGCTGGGATGAGATCAAGGTAGTGGTAATAATATTTATGAGTGTTTATGGAGCTCATCTAGAACACTATACTAGACAAGCGTACCCAGGGAATTAGACATAGATCCTGCCTTCTTTGAAGGGCTCTCTGGATGGCTGGGGAGGACTGGAGACACACACATTTAGAGTTGATGGATCTTCATCATATTTTCCCTACATGATGGTTGGATCTCAAGAGAATGTTTCAGGGGTGGTGCCCAGAACTCTTGGTTATACACTTGGGTGCAAGTTACTGAGCACCCCTGTCCGTTCTTCCTTCACTCAGGTGAAGGTGCTAATTCTTGTCATGGCTAAGAGCCACAATTCCTAACTTGTTCCTACTGACGTGATCACTTATTTTTAATGGTTCCTTCCAACAGGACTTCATTAGAAGTGGAGAGAATAATTCTAAAAAGAAGTGTCTTTCCCCATACCCAGACCCATTGTCTCTGCTATGGGAGGACTTTGGATCTGGGGCTTTCCAGCTAACAGGATCTGAAGCTTCATTAAAATTTTATTAGGGAGGGAGAAACAGGGGGAACGTTTCGGAAAAATCAGTACCCGTCTCCAACCCCACTTCCACTGTCCCTGGTCCAGGGGTAGTTTGGATCTGGGGCTTCTGCTTCTCTGGCTCCTTGGGGTGCAGAGCTGAGGAGGACAACAGAAAGGAAGTGTGTGGGAAGGGCGGGAGGGGTAGTAGCTGGGCTCACCAAATGTCCCACCAGGGGTGGGGATGCCTACCCCAGCTCATCAAGGCATAGATCAACAGCGGGGGACAGAGAGGAAGCCTGGAAGGAGTAGAAGCCAGGTTCGCCAGTACTGGGGAATTCATTTTTTATTCATTTTCAAATAGAAAGAATGCCCACCACTGCCACCTTCACTGGACATTGATATATACGGACTGGGAATTAAGTGCAACATTCATGGCAGCTCTCTGGCTCCCTCCCCTCCTGTAGCCCTGAAAAAGGTAGTGGTGGCAGCAGGAGGTCTCCACTATGGGTTGGGAGACCCCTGCCTGAGGTGGCCCATACTGGGTACTCCCCTGCCACGGGGAAGGAAAGGGGTGGGGTCTGCTCCAGATTCACCCATTCACACTTTCATTTCAGAAGAGACTTTGGATGATTCTGCAATCATCCAAGGTTTCTTCCTCTCCATTTCCATGGAAGCCTCTGATTCCTTTCCCTTGCTCTCCAGATCAGGTGACCTAGTAATTTAAACTGTGAGACAGATAGGCCCACAGACATTTGAGAATTCAGTTTGATATATCACCTTGAAGGATTTCGCCTGTATAATGTGCAACAAAAAAATATGTGCCATCCTGCCATGGAACCATATCTATATTTAAAGACACTTAGAACCAGATGCTCTGAGTTTTGTGTTTGCAATACCTTTTATCTAATATGGAAGAGGAAAATTTTCATTCATTCATTCATTCATTCAATAGTATTTACTGAGCGCTTACTGTGTGCAGAGCACTGTACTAAGTGCTTGGGAAGTACAAATCGGCAACATATAGAGACAGTCCCTACCCAACAACTGGCTCACAGTCTAGAAGGGGGAGACAGACAAGTAGACAGGTGTTAATACCATCAGAATAAAGAGTTATAGCTATAAACACATCATTAATATAATAATTATAGCAAATATGTATAAATAAAATAGAGTAATAAATATGTACAAATAGATACAAGTGCTGTGGGGAGGGGAAGGTGATAGGGCAGAGGGAGGGGAGGAGGAGGGGGGGAGGAGAGGAAATGGGGGTCTCAGTCTGGGAAGGCCTCCTGGATGAGGTGGGCACTCAGTAGGGCTTTGAAGGGAGGAATGAGAGCTAGTTTGGTGGATGTGTGGAGGGGTCCATTCCAGGCCAGAGGAAGGACATGAAGCAGGGGTAGATGGCGGGACAGGCGAGAACAAGGCACAATGAGGAGGTTAGCAGCAGAGAAGCGAAATGTACAGGTTGGAATGTAGAAGGAGAGAAGAGGGGTGAGGTAGGAGAGGGTGAGGTGATGGAGAGCCTTAAAGCCGAGAGTGAGGAGTTTTTGCTTGATTTGAAGGGTTACAGGCAACCACTGGAGATTTTTGAGGAGGGGAGTGACATGCCCAGAGCATTTTTGTACAAAGGTAATCCGGGCAGCAGAGTGAAGTAAAGACTGAAGCGGGGAGAGACAGGAGGATGGGAGATCAGAAAGGAGGCTGATGCAGTAATCCAGTAGCGATAGGATGAGAGATTGAACAGGCAAGGAAGCGGTTTGGATGGAGAGGAAGGGGCAGATCTTGGTGATGTTTTGGAGGTGAGACCGGCAGGTTTTAGTGATCGATTGGATGTGTGGGGTGAATGAGAGAGCATAATCAAGGATGACACAAAGTTTGCGGGCTTGTGAGATGGGAAGGATGGTAGTGCCATCTACGGTAACGGGAAAGTCAGGGAGAGAACAGGGTTTGGGAGAGTAGATAAGGACCTCAGTCTTGGACATGTGGAGTTTTAGATGGCAGGCAGACATCCAGATGGAAATGTCCTGAAGGCAGGAGGAGATATGAGCCTGGAGGGAGGGAGAATAGGGACGGAGATATAGATTTGGGTGTTATCAGTGTAGAGATGATAGTTGAAGCCATGGAAGTGAATGAGTTCATCAAGAGAATGAGTATAGGTAGAGAACAGAAGGGGACAAAGAACTGACACTTGAGGAACCCCTACAGTAAGGGGATTGGAGGGGGAGGGGGAGGAGGAGCCTGCAAAGGAAACTGTGAATGAATGGCCAGAGAAATAAGAGGAGAACCAGAAGAGGATGGAGTCTGTGAAGCCAATGTTGGATAGCATGTTGAAGAGAAGGGGGTGGTCCAAAGTGTTAAAAGCAGCTGCGAGGTCGAGGAGGATTAGGATAGAGTAGGAGCCATTGGATTTGGCTAGAAGGAGGTCATTGGTGATCTTTGAGAGGGCAGTTTTGGTGGAGTGTAGGGGATGGAAGCCAGATTGAAGGGGGTTTAGGAGAGAGTTGGAGTTGAGGAATTTGGGGCAGTGAGTGTAGACGACTCGTTCTAGGAGTTTGGAAAGGAAGTGTAGGAGGGACATAGGGTGATAACTAGAAGGGGCAGTGGGGTCAAGAGAGGTTTTTTTTAGGATGGGGGAGACATGGGCATGTTTGGAGGCAGAGGGGAAGGCATTCAGTAAGTAACATCTTGGCATGGCTCAGTGGAAAGAGCACAGGTTTGGGAGTCAGAGATCATGGGTTCTAATCCTGGCTCTGCTACATGTCTGCTTTGTGACCTTGGGCAAGTCACTTAACTTCTCTGAGCCTCAGGTACCTCATCTGTAAAATGGGGATTAAGACTGTGAGCCCCATGTGGGACAACCTGATCACCTTGTATCCTCTCCAGCACTTGGAACAGTGCTTTACACATAGTATGCACTTGTGGCTCAGTGGAAAAGAGCACAGACTTTGGAGTCAGAAGTCATTGGTTCAAATCCTGGATCCGCCAATTGTCAGCTCTGTGACTTTGGGCCAGTCACTTAACTTATCTGTGCCTCAGTTACTTCATCTGTAAAATGGGGATTAAGACTGTGAACCCCCCGTGGGACAACCGATCACTCTGTAACCTTTCCAGAGCTTAAAACAGTGCTTTGCACATAGTAAGTGCTTAATAAATGTCATCATCATTATTATTATCATTATTATTATAAACTATGTTGATATATAATGTCAATCCAGCTTCATTCATTCAATCGTATTTATTGAGTGCTTACTATATGCAGAACACTGTACTAAGCACTTGGGAAGTACAAGCTGGCAACATATAGAGATGGTCCCTACCCAACAGCAGGCTCACAGTCTAGAAGGGGGAGACAGAAAACAAAGCAAAACATATTAACAAAATAAAATAAGTAGAATAGCAAATATGTACAAGTAAAATAGAGTACTAAATCTGTACAAACACATATACAGGTGCTGTGGGGAGGTGAAGGAGGTAGAACTGAGGGGATGGGGGGAGAGGAAGGAGGGGGCTCAGTTTGGGAAGGCCGCCTGGAGGGGGTGAGCTCTCAGTAGGGCTTTGAAGGGAGGAAGAGAGCTAGCTTGGCAGATGTGCAGAGGGAGGGCATTTCAGGCCAGGGGGAGGATGTGGGCCGGGGGCTGATGGTGGGACTGGCAAGAACAAGGCACGGTGAGGAGGTTAGTGGCAGAGGAGCAGGAGTGCGGGCTGGGCTGTAGAATGAAAGAAGGGAGGTGAGATAGGAGGGGGCAAGGAGATGGAGAGCCTTGAAGCCGAGAGTGAGGAGTTTTTGCCTGATGCATAGGTTGCCTGGTAGCCACTGGAGATTTTTGAGGAGGGGAGTAACATGTCCATAATGTTTCTGCACAAAGATGATCCAGACAGCAGCGTGAAGTATAGACTGAAGTGGGGAGAGACAGGAGGATGGGGGATCAGCGAGGAGGCTGATGAAGTAATCCAGTCGGGATAGAATGAGAGATTGAACCAGCAGGGTAGCGGTTTGGATGGAGAGGAAAGGGTGGATCTTGGCGATGTTGCGGAGTTGAGAGCGGCAGTTTTTGGTGACGGATTGGATGTGAGGGGTGAACGAGAGAGCAGAGTCGAGGATGACACCAAGGTTGCTGGCTTGTGAGACAGGAAGTATGGTAGTGCCATCAACAGAGATCCTCATGCCTGGCAAAGTCCACAGCATGAGCCTTTGAGAGACAGATTTTCAAAGCCATTATTCCCTTTCTCAACCTCTTTAAGAATTAGTTTCAAACCTCATACCTAGAGGTGATGTAAGAGACAGTGTGGGAAGGAATCCTACACCTTGGGCCATACAGGACTGCCTCCATTTCTCATCTCCCCAAAGATCACCTATTTGCCCACAGTTTCTAGAATTGAAAGTCTGAATCTAGGCATTATTCCCCTGCTGCCTCTCCTCTGTTTCCCCTGAAAAGAAGAAATCTAGAACTGCAGTTGGTCAGATCAGGCAGAATTGAGTGCGCCCAAAATTTCCAAAGGGGTTTATATGTAGTTGGAAGAAAAGCCTCCATACAATAGGCTCCCAATATCCAGTCTCCCTAAAGTCCATTAACATACTTCCAACTTTCCTGAATCTGAAAGTCCAGAAAGATTACTCACTTCCCCCTGACTCTCTTCAAATCTTGCCCAACCCTGTCACCAGAAAGGAAATCAGCCATAGGTCAGCATCAATTTCTGATAAAGATTTTCCCAGTATTTTTGCTTAGGAAACACTTACTGAAACAGCATGGACTACAAAGTGCCTTTATCCTTGAGAGAAGTAAGATACTGTATATCTGTTCAATTGGGGGAAGTCTGGTGTTTGAGGAAGAGAGCTTTACTGGCAGTTTGGGCACACACTCTGTGAGAGTGGACAAGAGAGAGGGAGCTGCTGAGATACTGGAATACGCTACCACCCCCACCTCAACTCCCTTCATGGGTTCAGAATTAACTCCTTCTTGTCTGTTTCATTAACCATCTCCTTCATCACTCAACCAAAAGGGACTAACTCACTGGAATGAGAGATTCCCAAAGACAGATTTTCCCCACCAATCATATCCTGTTTGGGGAAATCAGAAGATGGAATGGGAGGGCCAGTTAGTAAACCAATGTTTTAATTGTATTAATTTGAAAAACAAAGTGGTCTGGAAGTCTTTCATTTTAGAGGGAGTGGTAGATTGACAAGATGCACACTTATCACATACTCCTTGCAAGTCGGTTGTTGCTGTCATGGGCTGACCAAACTGAATCACCACATGGACCTCAGACATACCTTAGTAGGTGGAATGTGGGTGAAGGGATGTGTATGGGTTCAATATATATAGTATCAGTACGGTTTATACAACATTAATCCAGTGCCACATATAAGAAGATTCTTTATTAGCAACCTATGAGCGGTGCCTGGAGAAGAACATTTCATTTAGTGACTTCTCATCCAACTGTTGTATGGTAAAAAAGATTATGCTATCTTGCTGATGACCATGGTATTAAAAAAGGCACTTATTGAGTGTCCTTTCAGTGCAATGCTCTGTACTGTTTGGAAAACTACTACAGAGAGATGTATCATTCCAATGTTACTAGCAATTTAGCTCATTGTGGGCAGGGAATGTGTCTGTTTGTTGTTTTATTGTACACTCCCAAGTACTTAGTACAGTGTTCTGCACATAGTAAGCACCCAAATACAATGGAATGAATTATACTAATGGGCATAGTGTCTTGAATTCTACATGTTGAGAGAGTCAAACCAACAGTCAATTAACTGTACTTTTTTTTAGATTTAGGAGTGGACTTGCCCACAAAGGACTCCCAAGACCTTAGTACAGTGTTTTACACACAGTAGGCACTTATTACTATTACTACTACTGCCCTGTATATATGCACTCAATACTGTTGACTGATAGACGAGGTACATAGTTCAGATGTGAAGTACCTAAAATACATTTCACTGGATTATGGCCAATATTCAGGCACCCTATATGATCATCCTTTAGCCATTTGAAGGGGTTGATTTGAATGACGCGATAGTGAGCCATTTCCTCTGATTGGCTCTTACAGACATGATCTGATTGTCAGATGTTCCAATCAATCTTTTGACAATGAGTTTGCAGTGGAAAGCAGACAGAATGTTTCCAAAAAATCAAAATCAGTATCCTTTTCCAAGCCGGTTCCTTGGTGGAATCATGTCATGGTCACCACCAGCACCACCATCACCACCACCCCATGAACCTTATAATGCTACATCGGAGTTCCCTGGGATGAGGTCAAGTCAGTTGCCGTCACCCCAACAAGCAGATCCTCAGGCTGGGAGATGGGGTTGTGGTTGTGTCCACTGACACAGCCAGAACAGAAGAGGCAGAGAAGAAATGGAAGTGGTTCTGTTTGGCTCTTTGGGTGCTTTCATGCCCACCTGAGATGTTTTTCCTTCATAACTCCCCTAACCCAGGCCTGCTTCCCCTTTGGGACTGAGAGGGTGGTGTTGGTGGAGGAAGACAGAGAGACCACTGTGGGAGAGGTGGAAGTTGGGATCACGCAAAGTTCCATCTTCCTCTTCACTGGCTCCAACCCCTTGTCTCCAGGCCAGTGACTGATGTAATTTAAACCACTTAGACAATGGAAGACGTGAAGAGAAACTGCAGTCATCTTGGAGGACTTTGCCAGTTAAATGGTTCATAATTCAAAATGGCATCAATCCTTCATGGAACCAATAGTGTAATTGTACTTCCAGTTCAAAGGGTGATGACACAAGGACTGCGCCTATCCAACAAAGAATAGTCTTATACCCATTATAAGACTATAGATATTATATATAATCTTAACCCCAAACTATATCAGTCTTGAATAATGAAATTACTTATTCTCATACCCCTCTAGTCTGCAAATAGCCCTCTAGATTATAAACTCCTGTGGGCAAGGAATATGTCTACCAACTGTTATACTGTACTCTTCCAAGTTTGTCAGTCAGGCAGTAGTATTTGAGTGCTTACTGTGTATAGAGCACTGTATTAAGCACTTGGGGGAGTACAATATAACAATATAAACAGACACATTCCCTGCTCATGAGTTTATAGTCTAGTCAATACAGTGCTCTAAACTTAGTAGGTGCTCGATAAATAGGTTTGCTAATTTTCTTAAATCAGAATGATTAGGCAGAGCTAGCATACAAATTTTAATAGCTTATCTTGTCAGTCTTCAAAGTTTATAGTTCCCTTTAAACATTGATTCATTCTCTCCCCTCAGTTCTTTGCAATTCGAGAACTGATTCTGCCCCTGCACTCTTTTACATCATACACAAAACAAGCCAGCATAGCCCTTCTCCAATGCCTTCTGTCCTAACTTCCATATTTACAGAACTTCAGAAATCTTGAAACACTAGGATTTTGTTAGCTTACTTCTGTTGCCTTGTTGGCAGCCTCTGTAGCAACAAAGAAGTTGATGCATGAAATGCAGCTATTATTGATGAGAGAATGGATGATTTAAAAACAAGATAGATGTTTAATATTCAAAAGATATACCCTACCAGATTGTAACAGTACTGAAGTAGGTTAAATAGAAAGCCAAAACAGTCAAAAATTATTTTGGATATAGAACCAAAATAGCACAATTAGGCTGAAAAGTTGCTGAGCTCCTCTATTGTTATCTTCAGACCTCAGCAATCCTTTAGGTGGGGATTGTTTTTTCTGCTACTGTTTCAGGGAAAGGAACTACAGATAAAGTCATACCTAAGATAAAATGCCGTTACATACTAGCGATAATAGTGGAGGGATTTTGGTGCTGTCCCTAGCATTGTCTTAGGCACTGGGGTAGATACCAAATCATCAGATTGTGAATGAATTATCTATGTCCCACCTAGGGCTCACAGTCTATGTAAGGAAAACTGGTATTTTATCCCCATTTCACAGATGAGTAAACAGAAATGGATAAATTAAGTAACTCAGAAAGTCACATATGAGATCTGATTCCCAAACCATGCTCTTTCCACTAATGTAATTTCTTACGATTTTATGAAAGAAGATGGGACTTTCTGAAGAGGGTGTGTCCACAGAGTCACTATGGATCAGAAATGACTTAGCATTTGAGAATAATTTCTTCTAGGAACTCAATTTTCCCACAGGTAGGACAATTCCAGTTGTTTCAAGTACAATTCCAATTGCTCCAGTCTTAAGCTACCTGCTAATCAGGAGTCCATGGAATAAATATTTGACAGTCGCTGACTGATGTTTTCATCTCCCAATCTCTGGATTAAAGAACTGCTGATGCTGTCCAACAGATTATTCATTCATTCATTCATTCAATCGTATTTATGATAAGCCTAGCCTCATCTAATTGGCAGGAAAAAAGTTTCTGATCAAAATATGCTTTCCATTCTTTGGGAAACCCTTTCGGTTCAACAGACAATGCGTAACTTCAAAAGTCTTTGAGACAATGAGTGGTTCAAGAACTGCTTTCCACAGGAACATTATTAACACATTCAAAAAGTAATGCAAATGGTGATGAATCACTTTCCAATCCAATACCATGCTAAATCTGACAATAAATCTAAAAAAAAAAAAAATAAGTAGTTTATTTACTACCACTACTACTAGTGGTACCAGGGAACCACTAGCCAGAACCAGAAAGGTGTCACTGACTTCTTCTGCCTTCACTGTACAATGATGATATAAAGAGAGTAAACAGAGTGAAAAAGAACAGTGGGTGCATTTGGAAGACTGCAAAACAGGGTGGCAACAACAAATCATGAAATTCTATACTAAGCTGAAAGCCTACTAGGTTGCCATTGTGTCCAACTGCCTTGAAAGGCTGGGAGAACAGGACCTGCTAAAGAAGACAAGTCCAGCTTCTAAAGCAGTTTCACCAGTGCCATCCACCAACCACACTCAACAGCAACTGGTATGGTATAATAACCAACAACAAGGTTTTGGAGTGAAGCCAGATCATCAGTATTGATGCAATTATCACAGCAGAAAAGCAGGACAAAAGCGGGAAACCTAAAGAAAACCTATATCTAGGAAGGAAACCTATAGATAAGCTTATCTATACATATAAACATACATACTAACTCACATGTTTGTACCGACATGCTTGATGCCTCTACATTTTGAAGATTTGAGTATATTGGTAATCATATAGTCGGGAGAATAAAGAGAAGCTGAAAACTGGTGATTTGTGTATGTGTTCTCCATTCCTCTGTCTGCTTATTCCCCTCATGACGGCACCATGTGTATAAAAAAAAGAGTCTAAATAATATTGTATCAGACATCTAATTGTGTGCTAAGTGTGTTTTAAAAACAATCCTAATGGTTAGGATTCTAAAAATCAATTGCAAGCATTGCAATTGTTTCTATAATTCTCATCTAAATTATTGTAGTTTTTAACAGTGTAGATTGTAAGGAGGCATCATGAAATGGATTTTTTTAAATGCCTCACAACCTCAAACATCTCATTTTGGCTTGAAAAATGTTGAGTACTCATTTTGTAGTGGATAATAACAGATCAGAAAAAAACAATTAATGCCCTTTTCAAATTGCTCTGTATATATATATATATATAATTGCTTCGACAATATTTCTGGAATTTGGTTTTCTGATTTGTTGTCAGGCTCCAGAATTATCATCTTCTTTGTACCTTAGCATTTCAATTTACATTTTTCTCTCTCGTCATCAAGTTTTAATTAGCTTACTTGCTTTTAGGTCTGTCTATGGGGGTATGAAATGCTTTTCAGTCTCTACATTCTCTTCCCTCCCTGTCCAATACACACACTGCTATCTGTTTTTCCACCATATTCCTTAACTAATGGAATCCTTAATTCCTTACATGTTTTGAATATAATAATAATAATAAGAAGAAGAATAATAAGAATAATGGCATTTAGTAAGTGCTTACTATGTGCAAATCATTGTTCTAAGCACTGGGAAGGTTACAAGGTGATCAGGTTGTCCAACAGAGGGGCTCACAGTCTTAATCCCCATTTTACAGATGAGGTAACTGAGGCACAGAGAAGTTAAGTGACTTGCCTAAAGTCACACAGTAGACAATTGGCAGAGCCAGGGTTTGAACCCATGACTTCTGACTCCAAAGCCCGTGCTCTTTCCACTGAGCCAAGCTGTATATTTGATAGACAAGTTTGAAAGCAAATGAAATGTCAGCCTGGTGTTTTGGAGTCCAGCCGGCCCCATTAGACAATAATGAGGTTTACAGCTTCATTTCAACTTGGAATTCTCTAAGTAATTTAGGGTCTCTTACCTCCTATATGTTCCAGCAGAAAGAACACAGATTTGGGATCTAGACATCTGAGTTCTAGTCCTTTTTCTGAAAATAGATAATATTATTGACCAGAAAGGGAGAAAAAAACCAACCTATCTAGGGTATTCTGTGAAATGAACGTGCTCATCAATAATCTTGAAAAATAGTTCACTGCCATTGTTGGCCAGCATCACAGCAGCTGTCAAGGCAACCACTGCTGTGTTATGGAAGCTTAGCCCAGCATCAACAACATTTTGCAGTTACTAAGCAGCAAACAAACCTTTGCTGACACTTCACAGTGTGATGCACCCCTTCCTGCGTATTTGCTCATTGTTTCGGATGGTCCACTATGAATCCAACTCCAAATAAGAAGTGTTTGCTGCTGCCCAAGCCACTATCTCTATAATCAATTTCTCTCCGCAGGTTATCAGATGAGAACTCATCTGTTGTTCTTGATGACATACATATTTCAAAAGAGGTGAATCTTGGGAGGCTAAAATTTCATATTATTCCCTTCTTAGAACAGTTTGTGTCTCTAATCTTGATGGCTATGTAATAGGTCTCAAATTAATCAATGGTATTTCAGTGCTTACCATGTGCAGACCATTGCACTAATCACTTATTCCTGACATTTTCCCCAAGTACAATTTAAACTACTGTTGTTCTTAGACCTATTTTTTTGGAACAGAAGATAATGTTTTCCCTTTAATTTCCCTTGAGTGAATGATTCTATTTCAAAGAAATATTTAGAAATAGTTTCTTTACTTTTTTCTAGCCTCCCCTCCAATATGAGGTGTTCCTCTGTTCACTTCTAAAATGGTATGCTTTTTAGCAATCAAAACTTTACAATATTTTTAATTGTTGTAGTTTGTGACAAGAATCATGGGAGGTGATTTAGACAATATTCAAGAAACACAGTTTCTACTTCCCTGTTTCATCTTAAATGATTTGCTCTTCAACATCAAAGATTCTCAAACTCTGAGAAGGATCCACATCTACAGACAGACAGGATGTGGGAAAACCTGCTGTATCATAAACTTAATCTTCTGTTTGTTTAACTAACACTTCAATAAAGCTTCGAGATGGGGCAGAAGGAAATATATGAATTTGGTTTCTGCTCACATCCCTCTCAGAGAATATAAATTTCCCTTGAAATGCCTCCTGGCACTCAGAACGATAAAAAGGTTACATTGAATCTCAATTGTGCAGCAATTCCCACTCTGGGAGAAGGAAAATTGTTTCTCCAAGCCCTGCTGGTGAGTTGGAGGGGAAACCCTATTCCACTGTTTTCAGGCAATTTGCTCCTCGAATAAACGTTTACTGTCTTTCCTCCTGCCGGCCTGAAAAAGGGAAATGAAAAGGGGTTGGTGGTGTGAAGAAGGAGGGAGGAATGTTGAAATACAAGGAAAGAGAAAAAGCCAGGTATTTCAATCATTATCAAGGCACTTTAAGCCCTGAATCTCCAGAGTCCTGCAATGTCCTGTCTTTTTTGAGTAACAAAGAGAAGAGAATTAAGAGGAAAGTATGTGAGCAAGAGAGAGGTCACATGAGGCTAGGATTAAGCCATTCTGCCAACTCTCATTAAGTATCATGTTCAAAGCTATGTGTCGGTGATTATATAATGGTGGTATTTGTTAAATGCTTAATCTGCACCAAGCACTGTAGTAAATCCCAGGGTAGAATCGAGATAAGTAGATTGGACACAGTCCTTGTCCCACATGGGATTCACAGGTCTTCTCAGATTAAGTCTTCTATTCCCCCTGTCCACCCTCTGCTCTGTCAACTATGAACTTGGCTGGGTACCCCCTAAGCACTTTGACACTCACCCAAGCCCCGCAGAACTTATGTAACTTTTGTTATACTGTTTTTCCCCTATGCCTAATTATTTTGATGTGTGTCTCTCCCTGTAGACAGCTCATTGGAGGGGGCGGATCACATCTGCCAAGTCTGCTTTATTGGATTTTTCCTAAAGCTTAGTACAGTGCTCTGCACAAAGGGAGTGCTCAATAAATTTTTGACGATTTTGACACCTGTCTACATGTTTTGTTTTGTTGTCTGTCTCCCTCTTCTAGACTGTGAGGCTGTTGTTGGGTAGGGACCGTCTCTATGTATTGCCAACTTGTACTTCCCAAGCGCTTAGTACAGTGCTCTGCACACAGTAAGCTCTCAATAAATACGATTGAATGAATGAATAAATATCTGATTGACTGAAAAGGTATTGACTTCCCATCTGAGAGATAAGAAAACAAGCATAGGGAAATGAAGTTATTTGCCCCAGGACACACAACAGACAAGCGGCAGAGCTGGGGACCCAGGAATAGAGCTGATAAGAATAATAAACAGTAATATATGATCAGCAAAAATGGACCCCAGAAGATATTGAAGTGCAATAACAGTAATAATTATGGTGTTTTCGTACGAACTATATGCCAAGGACTGTTACCACCACTGGAGTGGTTACAAGATAATCAGATTGGACAGAGTCAAGGTCCAGCAGCTTCAGATTCCATTCCAGATACATTTGTAAGATAATAATAATAATAATGATGGCATTTATTAAGCACTTACTATGTGCAAAGCACTGTTGTAAGGTCATTATGGACAAGGAATTAAGTTATACTGGACTCTCAAAAGTGTTTAGTACAGTGTTCTGCACACAGTAAGCAGTCAATACCCTTGATTAATTTACATAGATCATTTTCATGAACTTTTGCACTGTGTAAACATGCATGTATGGAGCACTATGAATCTGATGTAAGTTGGACTAACAATTTTTAAGGATATACTAGAAATGTGCACCTTGCTAAAAACCCACCATGAGAGATTATAGTTTCTGCATTGCTTTCTATTATCATATTCCATTGATGAAAGCATTGATTTATAGGGTGTTTATGGGAGAAAAAGGAAAGATGGAATATAGGGAGAGGCAAAAAGGAGATCTGACCCCAGTCCCTTTTTAACAGCATAGACGAAATGGAAATTAAAAGGGCTTGGGAAAGCATTGAGTCATCCCACTACATGAGCCTCATGTATGTCAAGGGACTCACCAAACGTGGGATGCCTATCCATTAATGTACAATTCCTTTGAAACTCCTTCCTCCAATCAATGCATTATGCCTTTGTTTCCTCAGAATGCCTTTTTTCTAAAATTCTAAATTTTCAGATCTAAATACGATTTTGTTGACATTTTCCCTTCACCTTCTTACCATCAACAGGGAAATTGTTTTGCTAGGGATTATATATCAATCTGTTAATCACATTTATTGAGTGTTTCTGTATGCAAAGCACTATACTAAATGCTAGGGAAAGTATAATGCAGCAGTTAGCTCCCTGTCCACAAGGCGCTTACAGTCTAAAGAAGTAGAGAGACATTAAAAAAAGTTATGGATATATACATAAGTGCTGTAGGGATGAAGGTGGGGTAAATATTACATATTTAAGGGATACAAGTGCACAAGCAATGCAGAAGGGAGAGGTGAAAGGGAAATGCGAGCTTAGTCAGAAAAGGTCCCTTGGAAGAAATATGATTTTAATAAGGCTATGAAGGTGGCGAGAGTAGTGGACTGTCACATAAGAAGGGGGAGGGAATTCTAGGCCAAATGGAAGATATAGGCCAAGCATTGGTAGCCTGATAGGTGAGACTGAAGTAGAGTGAGTTGGTTGGTGTAAGAGGTTCAGAATCCAATGGTTATAACTCTGGAAGAGTCCCCTGAAGACAATAATGTGAGCTCTGGGACACCTACAGGAAAGTACAAATCATCTGGAGGAAGAAACAGTAGAGTCAGGGAAAAATGGTTTGTACAAGATTCGTTTTGGTTGTTACTTATTTATAACATGTTAAATATTGCAGATTTCAGATCTTGCCTGCCTGTGGTAGGAGCTGAGTGAGAAGTGGGTGGGAGCACTTTAACCACGAGTATCCAGACCTGGGAAGGTGGTTACCTCTACAACTCTGGGAAGATGTCTGGGCTTCAGCCATAGAGCAATGGCAGCAAGAGGGGTGCATCTCCGTCTTTCCATTGCTCTCCATATACCTTGAGGGAGTTGTTTACATACGCTTTTGCCACATCCTGCCTCCAATTATTTCCTTGAACCCCTCCAATCTGGCTTTTGTCCCCCTTCAATCCATGGAAACTGCCCTCTCAAAGGTTACCAAAAATACGTTCCTTACCAAATCCAATGGCCTCTACTCCAATCTAATTTCCTTAGAATTTCAATTGTCTTCAACTATGTGGACCACCCTTTCTCCTTGAAATAACCTTTGCTTCATTGACATTGTTCTTTTCTGGCTCCCTCCTATCTCTCTGACTTAACTACCACCTCTATGCAGATGATACCCAAATCTCCAACTCCATCCCTGATCTCTCTCCCTCTCTGCAGTCTCACATTTCCTCCTGTCTTCAAGAGATCACTATTTGGATGTCCTCCCATCTCCTCAAACAGAACTGATCTTCTCACCCAAACCCTGTCCTCCACCTGACTTTCCCATTACTATCTCACTCTTTATAATGCCTATAAACTTGGTGTTATCCATAACTTCTTTCTCTCTTTCAACGCACATATTCATTCCATTACTAAATCCTGTCAGTTCAACTTTCACAGCATTGCTAAAATCCACCCTTTCTTTTCCAAACTGCTACCATGTTAATCCAATCCAAGATTCTATCCCATCTTGATTATCCTATCAGCCTCCTTGCTGACCTCCCTGCCTCTTGTCTCTTCCCTCTCCAAGTCCATACTTCACTCTGATGCACCGATCATTTTTCTACAAATTGTTCAGGCCATGTTTCCCCTCTCTTCAGGAGCCTTCAGTGGTTGCTTCCTCAAACAGAAACTCCTCACCATCAGCTTTAAAGCAATCACCTTGTCCTCTCCTACTTCTCTTCACTACTCTCCTACTACAACACAGCCTGCACATTTAATTTCTCTAATGTTAACCTTCTCTTGCCCACATCCTGCTTGGAATGCCCTCCTTAGTCAATCAATCAATCAATCGTATTTATTGAGCACTTATTGTGTGCAGAGCACTGTACTAAGCGCTTGGGAAGTATAAGTTGGCAACACATAGAGACAGTCCCTACCCAACAGTGGGCTCACAGTCTAGAAGGGGGAGACAGAGAACAAAACCAAACATATTAACAAAATAAATAGAATAGATATGTACAAGTAAAACAAATAAATAAATAGAGTAATAAATATGTACAAACATATATACATATATACAGGTGCTGTGGGGAAGGGAAGGAGGTGAGACAGGTGGGGGGGTGGATGGAGCGGGGACGAGGGGGAGAGGAAGGAGGGGGCTCAGTCTGGGAAGGCCTCCTAACTCATTACTCATTACTCTCCCCTGCTTCAAAGTCTTATTGAAGCATTTCTCATGCAAAAGGACTTTCCTTACTAAACCCTCCTTTCCTCTTCCACTCCCTTCTGCATCGCCTTGACTTGCTCGCTTTATTTACTGCCCTCCAAACCCTCCAGCACTTATGTACATATCTGTAAATTCTTTATATTAATGTGTGACTCCCCTGCCACAATGCAAACTCATTGTGTGCAGGAATGTGTCTGTTATATTGAGCTCTCCCAAGTGCTCAATACAATGCTCTGCATTCAGTAAGCACTCTATACATATGATTGACTAAAAACGGAGGATAGGAAGAATGGTTCAGAACATGACAAATGATAAGGCAGTAAATGCCAGTGCAGGCTTTCAGGTATAAATCAGGTCTATTTGCAAGGTGCTGGGGAACTAAAGGCAATAGACATAATTGGCCTTGGTGGCCTCCATGTTCCATCCAGAGGCCAAGCAGTTGGCCCAGGCTTCAGTGATTCAGTCATTTGGCTACCAGTACATGTACGCTCCCACAACAAGATGGCTTTGCACTCGGAAGGGCTAGCGTTTGTGTGCATGGGGCAGGGGGGCAAGGAAGCAGGGGTGGAGAGCCCGGGCCTGACACTGCCAGAAAGACATGAATGAAGTGAGCATCACTAGAGGAAGTGGGCTAGACTCCAGATTTTGAGAAGTGCAGGGTTGCACTATGCACTGTAGTAACACCTCCTCTATTAGGAAGTAGTATGACCTGGTGGAAAGACCATGGGCCTGGGAGAGAGAGGACCTGCTGCATACCCTTAGGCAAGTCACTAAATTTGAACGTTCTTTGCTGCCCCTCATCTGCAATGCTTCAATGATTCAATGCTTCTTCTCCCTTCTAACTTATCTGCGAAACCCATGTGGGAAAGGGAACTGTTTCTGACCTGAATTATCTTGTATCTGCCCCATTGGTTAGTATTGAGCTTGGCGCATAGTAGGCACTTAAATGCCATTATCATAATTATTACTATTATTACCAGTCCCACCAGTTCAGCCCAATGCCTTAGCCACAAACTTGATTTCCACCCAGCTACTCAGTATCATGCCTACTGACTTTCTCTGACCTACACTAACTGCCTAACCTCAAGACTAGTGATCCTACCATTTACAGGGAAAATGATGCAATGCTGGCTGCTTTGCTCCTTTCTCTCTGCTTCTTCTTCCTTCACTTCCACACTGCTCCTGAGATGCTTGGAATGGATTCAGGAAAAGTCTCTGGGTGCAGAAGGAGTCTCCCTTCCTGTGGAGGGGCAAGCGTCTGCTACAACAGCCCCATTTCAGTCACCAGGATGCAGACTTTGGGTCTGAGTGGAACCCAAATTGCAGTAGTGCTTCCAGTGGAAGCAGCTGTCAAAGTGAAGTAGACAAAAATGTGCATACACACACTCTCTCTCTCTCTCTCCCACCAGAATACAAGGGGAAAAAGGTTAAAGGATGTAGGGGATCCTTTCTGGTGGTTCCTGCCCTATGTCACCATTACTCCCTTATTCTTATTTTTGACACAGTACTAAACTGACCCAGGCTGTGACATGATCACATACAGTGTGTCCAGAATTGTATTTGTGACATCATGGGCAAGTTTGTTATTTTTTTAACTGCCACCCCTTGCCTCAGTAAAATCCAAGCAATGCTTCAATTTAATTACACTTTTATGTTACTTTCCAAAAAATTAATATTAGAAGTCATGACTATTATTTTCTTCATAATGGCATTAATTTCTGAGGCACTATATATTATCAGATTCGCATATTGATTAATATTTTGCTATCCATTGATGTATACTAGGGAATTCTGTAAAGAAGAAAAATCCATAGTAACTTCTAAACTAAACAATTAAAAAAAAAAATCAATGCCTAAGTAACCAACATTAAAGTAATGCCTGAGGTAAGAATAGTTTTTTTGAACCATCTTAAAAAGGAATCTTTTTTTTTCAATTTGAAAAATGAACTTCATTATAAAGCCCACCAGATTCCATGAATCATAAACTAGAACTAACCATTAAGAAGGAACAAAAATCTTTTCCTTCATGGAAATACAAATGAAGATTCTGCAATGCAGAACTTGAAAGGTTCAGAGGCAATCAAGAATATTTATGGAGTGCAAGTCTTCCACCAAAATTATTCCTGCTATTGCTTTCCTTTAGTTGTCTTTTTAAGACATGAAGCTTAATGCTAAGTAGCAAGTAAAAAATAGTTTAATCTACAAAAATCACATTTTTGTTTGTCATTCCTGCAAATAAAAAGCTCAAGGTGATGTCCTGCAAGCAGGAGGACATGCAAGATTACAGAGAAGGAGAAAGATTGGTGCTAATTTGGAAGAATTGGGAGTTATTTGTGTAGAGGTGGTAGTTGAATATGAAGATGATTTACTCAAGGGAGTAAGTATTAATTGTGAATAGAAAGCAACTCAGAACAGAATCTTGTAGGGTACCCACAGTTGGGAAATGGAAGGCAGAAGAAACAGGTTAGGTAGAAGAGAAACAGCATAGGACTATGCCAAAGATTGGGCATCAGAATGAACTGGGTTCTAATCCTAGTTCTGCCACCTGTTTGCTGTGTGACCTTGGGGAAGTCACAACCTCAGTTACCTCATCAGTAAAATGGGGATGAAGACTGTGACCCCATGTAGGATAGGGACTGTGTCCAATCTGACAAACTTGTATCTACCCCAGAGCTTAGTACAGTGCCTGGCACATAGTAAACACTTAGCAAATACCATAAAAAAAGAGATCATGTTTCCAGCAAAAGGGAATTGCCCAATGATGACAATCATAGTAAGCACTATGTGGTAAGCACAAAACTCAGCACTTGGATAAATACAAAATAATCCAGTGATTCATTCATTAAATCATATTTATTGAACTCTTACTGTATTCAAATGATAGTATTAAGTACTTGGGAGAGTACAATACAATGATAAACAGACACATTCCCTGCCCACAACAAACTTACAGTCTAGAGGGGGAGAGAGACAAATATGAATAAGTAAACTACAAATATGTACATAAGTGCTGTGGGGACGGGAGAGGGGATAAATAGAGGGAGTAAGTCAGGATGACAGAAGGGAGTGGGAGAAGAGGAAAGGAAAAGTCCCTGTCCCAAATGGGGTTCCCAGTCTAAGGGACTTGGGGAATCCTCATAGTTCAGATGGGAAAAGTAAGGAAAAGTTAAATGATTTGCCAAAGGAAACATAGCAAGGAAATTATTTGAACTGGAATTAGAACTCAGGTTTTGATTCCCAGGCCTGTGCTCTTTTCACAATGCCAAAAGATGACAGGGAGGTCAAGGAGAATGAGGCTAAAGAGTCTGTTAGATTTGGTGAGGACGAAGTCATTAGTGATACTGGAGACAGCAGTTTTAGTGGAGTGGGGGAACTGGATCATATAAGGCAAATGACAGAGCTGGAGGAAAGGTGGAGGTAATATGCACAAACAACCCATTTGAGGAGTTTGGAAAAAATAGAAGCTTCCCTGATGGATTTTTCAGCAACCTGATCCACATCCACATCATTCATTCAATCATATTTATTGAGTGCCTACTGTGTGCAAAGCACTGTACTAAGTGCTTTGGAGAATACGATGTAACAACACATTCCTGCCCACAACTAGCTCACAGTCTAGTCTATCATCCTTTCAGCCAAACTCAAGTACCTTTGAACTTATACATCCTCCTTAGCACTCCCGTATATTGAATCATTTTTTATACCATTCTAATTACAAATATGTCTCTTCCATTAATATAAGATTGTTATGAAATAAATCACTGATTCTGTACTTCAAGTGTCTAGTATAGTAAACCAAGTGTGGTTAAATAAATGTTATTACTACTACAACAAAGGAGAGGACATGGTTGGAGTGAAGCAGGATAATCCGCTTGCAAACACCTTGAATGCCTGCATTTTTCTGTAAAGAGTAAAGGAGAGTCTTGATTGATTATGGAAGAGAACTAAAATTATTATTCTGACCAGATGTGTTAATTTAGCCAGGACAGTTTTGGAGTTTTTCTTAATATTCCCTGTAATTTTAAAGATACAATTTGATATCCTAGAATTTGGACTATTTGATCTCAAGATGATCTTGCTCAAGTCTAAATTTCAGTTGAAGCAGGCCCAATATCAGTTTAGCTTACTCTTATAGAACAAATTTCCCAGGATGCAAGGTGAATTTAAACTCACACTACTGCTTCACCTTCTCCCAGTTTCACTGTGAGAAAGAGAGAAGTCACGTGCTATAGACTGGATAAATATCTACTTTCATGCAGGTTACCCGAATGATTGTTAGGCTGTAAATCTGTCCATTAGTTAGCAAACTCCTTGATGGCGGGGAATGTGCACTCAGCTTCTGTTGTACTTTAAGTGCTTAGTATTGTATACTGAGCTCAATAAAACCTCAATAATATTATTAATTGAACCTCAATCAAGGCTGCAGAGAATGGAATAGCTATACTTGGATTATACAAATTGTTGTACCCAATTATGAGGAAAGTGTTGGATACAGCATTTCCCATATAAGACAGTTGGCCAACTCCTTGAAGAGCCAACCCTGGTTCTTCATCAGTTTCTAAGAACAGCCACATTTATACATTGCTGCCAGGACGACAACTGCCCAGAGCCAAGGTCTAGTGATGGTGATTAATGACTTTTGAAAGACCTACAATTTAAGGTCTTGACGTTGTTTCCAGCAATTTCCTGTCATTGGTGCTACACTGATTGTGCTCTCTGGACCAAGTTGCAATTTAAAACAATATGATGATTATATAGCTTTTTAAAAAAAAAATCCACAAGTGTATTTTTCAAAATGATGAATATCAAAAGCACCACAATTATCTTTACAATATCAAAAGCAGATCACTGCACTGATCACTTGGAAGAATACCCTATGATACATAGCCTGACATAACTGATACTCAGCTGATAAACGCAGCCACAGACTCTCAGATAACATCCAGGAACACCTGAATCTGTATGCAGTGGTGAGGAAGGAAGTGATAACATGGAAGTGGTGGAAAAGCATAGAAGAGGAAAGGAGTGAACACAGAGAGAAGACGTAGAAGAAAGACCAAGAAGGGAAATGAGAATGACAGGGAATGAAGACAGCTCACAGAAAAGATTTGAAGAGGGAACGTTGTAGGTAAAAAGAAACAGATACAATGCCAGCAGATGGTGGCACACCCATAAACATTAGGATAGATATCAAGAAAGAAAACATTACATTGTTCCTTTAAGCATTCTTTGCCACTCATGGGTAAAACATGGAGTGGATCGATCTATGGTCTGACTTGGCAATACTGTTTATATTCTCATGTATGGCTGCATGCTTCTTCTCTTTCCAGACAATCACAGGCTGTCAGCCATCTGGAAGCTAATCAAGAAATTTTGCAAGTGGTGACTCAGATGACACTTTTTCCATAGATATGCCATGATGCTTTTTTTGTAAATGTTCAGAAAACAGGAAATTGACTTTAGTTTTTTTAATATTCTTTTTAAATGCATAATACAATTATAAAACTTACTACAGATTTCAGAAAGCAAAGGCCAAAGCTGAAGGGACCTAACAATAGTAATAATAATAATGGCATTTGTTAAGTGCTTACTATGTGCAAAGCACTGTTCTAAGCGCTGGGGAGTTTACAAGGTGATCAGGTTGTCCCACGGGGGGCTCACAGTCTTAATCCCCATTTTACAGATAGGGAATTGAGGCCCAGAGAAGTGAAGTGACGTGCCCAAAGTCACACAGCTGACAAGAGGTGGAGCCAGGATTTGAACCCATGACCTCTGATTCCAAAGCCCGGGCTCTTTCCACTGAGCTACGCTGCTTCCCTGTCAGCTGACCTGCTGACCTGTAAAGAAAACAACAGTCTTAAGTAGTACAATGACATGAGGACCTGACACTAGAAAGTGGATAACATTCATGTTTAGTAGTTGCGAAGGGAAAGGAAGTTGGGAGCCCCCCAAGTTCAATAATTTAGAAATGCCTTTAAACCCTTTATCTAGCTTCTAAGACCAAAGGTTAAAACTAAGTTTGACATTATGTTCTATTGCCTACTCAGGTAATAAAAAAAATCTGAAATATAGTAATAATCCCCTTTGCCCCATGACACAGGAAAACACCTACTATATATCTCTAGAAGATCATACACTGTGGAAATTTGCAATAACAGGTATTTAAAAAAAATAACCATGGCACAGAACTTTTAATTTTCCACCTCTCCTTATTAATGTATTTCTGCTAACATCTTCAGTGATCTAGTGAAGTAAAACTAATTTCATTTCAGATGAGAATTGTAATTAAAGGAAAAGACTAGGGTGAGTAAGCCAGACAACTAACCTTAATTCAACCACCAATGAGAGCCCTTTGAAAGTGGTTCTATCAGTTGATTGGGTTTGAATTTTGAGTTGAAAGCAATGTTGTTATAATCTAAGAGTATGGTATTGTCCCATAAGAAGTAATGTGGCCCAGTAGAAAGAGCATGAGCCTGGAGTTAGAAGATCTGTGTTCTAATCCCAGGCACACCACTTCTGTGCTGTGAGATGTTGGGCAAGTCACTTTAATGTCTCAGTTATTTCTTCTGTAAAATGGGGATTAAGACTATAAACGATATGTGGGACAGGGACTGTGACCAACCTGATTATCCTATATCTACTTTAATATGGGGTCTCACCCATAGTACGTTCTTAATAAACACCATTAAAAAAACAAAAAAAAAACCCTAAAATTGAACCAGAACCTGTCTTTGTTTAAGTTTATATCTATGCTCTTCTAGCTAAGAGTCAGTTGAACTATATAAAACTGACATATGTTGGAAAATGGAACAGGGGACATTGATACTATATGGATTTTATCATAGATACCCTTTACATTGATACCACTCAAGAATTGTATAAAATATCCCTAAGATATATTATGTTAGCAAGTAGTGAGAGATTCATACCATGAAGAACATTTGAACCACCTCCCTGAGGAACAAAGGCACAGATACCCCCCACAAAATGCATGAGGAGCTCATTCTTTTACTGCCAAATGAAAATAAACACACATATTATACATAAAATAATCCTCTAAACTGTCTTTTTTCTAAGATGTACTGTTGAATTAATTGCGTAATAACTCACAAAGGATGAAAAACTGGAACAGAAAATATTCCCTTTAGTTTGAATTGATATTTTCCTTCCATCTTTTTTTTCCATCCTTCATCTTTGTCACCTCCTTCCTTTTTTAAAAGTCTCCAAATTTCCCTCCCTCCACTCACTTTATTCTTCTCATATCAGTTCTTCCTTGTAGATTTCTTTCTTTGCTCTGCCGCTTGCAAACTGCTCTAAGCCCTTCATTCTCTCTGAACCCTTTTAACTGGAGCAGAACAGCTGTACTTCCACAGTTCAGAATGAACCTATAGAAAATCCATGAGCACAACCGTCTGACAAATGATACGGTCAAAAGTTTGAAAAAGAAATCAAAAATGTTGTTGAGAAACAAATTTAATATTTTGGGGAAAAAACGAAATTTTCTGAAATTCTGACTCCTGATTTACTCTCTGAGGATGGAGATTCCTAACCATGTTCAATAATAATGATGGTATTTGTTAAGTGCTTACTATGTGCAAAGCACTGTTCCAAGCACCAGGGAGGGATGCAAGGTGATCAGGTTGTCCCATGTGGGGCTCACAGTCTTCATCCCCATTTTACAGATGAGGGAACTGAGACTCAGAGAAGTGAAGTGACTTGCCCAAAGTCACACAGCTGACAAGAGCGGTGGAGTCTGGATTAGAACCCATGACCTCCAACTCCCAAGCCAAGACTCTTTCCATTGAGCCATGCTGAGTCTTTTAGAGTGGAAAAGTCAGCACAAGGCAGTCAGATTGGTATAAGGAAGTGTTTACGTTCCCTGGGGCAACATTTCCTTACAATACCACCAACCACCTACAAAAGATTTCTCATGTAAAACATGATCCACAGAAACAAACCATTTTTCTTTCAGCTTCAAAGAAAAATAAAAATCTATAGAAAGAATTTGATCATCTTCAAGAATGTTTTTCTAGGTAGATTTTGATTACCTTGGCTATACTATCATCACTTATTTAGCATGACTTTTCAGTCTGAAAAAAAAAACCCACAAAAAAACTTATTTTTACAGTAAATAGGTGAGCCAGATATTTCCACTGATGATCCACTGCTGGGAGTTCAAGCGAATCAGAGTTTTGCCCAAAAATGGATCACAAAGACATTTCAACCCACTGTTCACAGATGCAGAATCATAATAGAGAAGTTTGAACTATTCCTCAGATCTTAGAAAATGTGAAATATTGTTGCTCAAAATTCCACTTCTGGAGTTCTGAAGAATGTACCAGGTTTCTTAAAATGGTTTAAGAATGAAAATAATTTTCAATTTCACTATCCTACCTTCTATTAATACATGCAGTCATAAGATTTTGTAATATCTTTATCCACTGACCCTAGCAAACCACAACAAAAGGATGGGAAAGATGAAACAATCACAAGTTTTTTTTAAAAAAGTGCAAAAAAAATCACAGAACAGTGAGCCATGGTACAAAATATTACCCTATGATCAGGAGTTATTGCATCTTGAAAAGCAGCTTCTGAAAAATCGCCCATATACAGGTTTATATTTAATAATTATGGAATGAGGTTATTCCTGATTAATCCCTCTTTTCCCCTGTTCACTCTCCCTTTCTGCTTCATCTGTGCTTCAGCTGCTCCCTCTTGGTCTCCTCTCAGAGGTCTTATCCAGTCGATCAATCATTCATTCATTCAGTCATATTTATTGAGCGCTTACTGCATGCAGAGCACTGTACTAAGCACTTGGGAAGAACAAGTCAGCAACATATAGACATGGTCCCTATCCAACAGGGGGCTCACAGTCTAGAAGGTGGAGACAGACAAGACAAAACAAGTAGACAGGTGTCAAAACCGTCAGAATAAATAGAATTGAAAAAAACAATCGTTTTGATCGATCATTTACTGTACGCAGAGCACTACTAAGCGCTTGGGAGAGTACAGGATCATAGAGTTAGTATTTTCGAATGCGGCTGCTAAGGGACAGGGGTGGGGGGAGTGGCAGCTTAGGCAGAACAGCATTTCCAGGATCAGTTTTGGCCCTGGGGGAGGTGGGGAGAGGCCTGGCAAGATGAGGAAGGTTGAAGGTCAGAGGTCAAGTCTAAAGCAGCGGTAGGAATCATAATGGTGGTGTTTGTGAGGGGCTTACTATATTCCAAGGACTGTGCGAAGCATTGGTGGAGATACAAGTCATCACGGCCCACATGGGGGCTCACAGTCTTAAGTAGGAAGGAGAACATTTACAGATGAGGAAACTGAGAAATTAAGTGACTTGGCCAGGGTCACACTGCGGGCGAGTGGGCGGAGCAGGGACCTCCGACTCACAGGCCCATGCTTTTTCCCACTAGATCACGCTGGTAGGAGGTGAAGACTTTAAGCTAAACTAATTTTATACAGGTGGGCTGAAATTAGAAACATTTTCCAGGAACTTCCCAGCTTCTCTTGCCCTTATTTTTCACAGCAGTGAAATTTTTAGGTCATTGAGCCTTACGGTGGTTGAGAAAACAGACATATACTATCTACTAAGAATTAAAAATAGGATTTCGCACGCTGGCTGCCTCACTATTTACAGTAGTTCTAGTGAGATAAAGGCCTGCCTCTCTCACAAAATCAGTAGAATTTATTGAAGCAAAAGACAGGAGCCCGACCTTCACTTGTCTGCTGTGTGACCTTGGGCAAGTCACTTAACTTCTCTGTGCCTCAGTTACCTCATATGTACAATGGGGATTAAAACTGTGAGCCCCACGTGGGACAACTTGATTACCTTGTCTCTACCCCAGTGCCTAAAACAGTACTTGGCACATAGAGGGAGCAGTGTGGCTCAGTGGAAAGAGCCCGGGCTTTGGAGTCAGAGGTCATGGGTTCAAATCCTGGCTCTGCCAATTGTCAGCTGTGCGACTTTGGGCAAGTCACTTAACTTATCTGTGCCTGTTACCTCATCTGTAAAATGGGGATGAACACTGAGCCCCCGTGGGACAACCTGATCACCTTGTAACCTCCCCAGCGCTTAGAACAGTGCTTTGCACATAGTAAGCGCTTAACAAATGCCATAATTATTATTATCTGTGACCTTTGGACATTTGGTCTTTGACCCACCCTCAGACCCACAGCACATATACCTATGTTTTAATTATTATAAATTCATTATTTATTCTTATTAGTGTCTGTCTCCCCCTCCAGGCTCTAAACTCATTATGGGCAGGAAAGGTGTCCACTTATTCTCTTGTATTGTACTCTCACAGGTGCTTAGAAGAGTGCTCTGCACAGAACCACTCAATAAACATGATTGAATAAGCATTACTGAGAGAATAAAATTTTTAAGGAAACAATTCAAATGGTCTAGTATGTAAACTATTAAGTGGGCAGGGAATGTGCTATTAAGTGGGCAGGGAATGTGTCTGTTGTATTTTACTTTGCACACAGTAAGCACTCAATCTGATTGAATTAATTAATGAGTTATTGGAGCCAGATAACAATGTAATATGAATTCCAAGATGGTTTATTAATTTTCAAGATGCACAAACTATAACTTAGAAGACTGAGGCCTTAGGAAAATTTTCCACTTTCTGCAGCAGCTGCTACCTGATATGAGGTTTAATGAGCTTTCTGAATTACCATGGAACTACAGAAGCAGGCTCATTCTTCAGTATTTCATATGATAGCTGTTCAGAGTTTTACTCATAAGTCTCACTTTAACTCATGAGAGCCTCAGTTTTACTCATAAGAGAATTTTCATGTCTTTTCCCAAGTTCAGCCAAAACCCAGCTCTACCCATTTTTAAGAACTGTCTAGAAGCTCACCTCCTCCAGGAAGCCACTCCAATTAATGTCCAACTCCCTAGTCACTTCAATCCAAGCAATCTACTTTGAAAAGCAGCATACTCAGTGGAAAGAGCCCAGGCTTGGGAGTCAGAGGTCATGGGCTCGAATCCCGGCTCCACCCCTTGTCAGATGTGTGACCTTGGACAAGCCACTTAACTTCTCTGAGCCTCAGTTCCCTCATCTGTAAAACGGGGATGTAGACTGTGAGCCCCAAGTGGGACAACCTGATTACCTTGTATTGCCCAAGCACTTAGAACAGTGCTTTGCACATAGTATGTGCTTAACAAATAATAATAATAATAATAATAATTGGCATTTGTTAAGCGCTTACTATGTGCAAAGCACTGTTCTAAGTGCTGGGAAGGATACAGGGTGATCAGGTTGTTCCACGTGGGCTTCACAGTCTTAATCCCCATTTTACAGATGAGGTAACTGAGGCCCAGAGAAGTGAAGTGACTTTCCCAAGATCACACAGCAGACATGTGGTGGAGCGGGATTCAAACCCATGACCTCTGACTCCAAAGCCCAAGATCTTTCCACTGAGCCACGCTGCTTCTCTACCATTATTATTATTATTATTATTATTATTATTATTATTATTATTATTATTATTACTTTCAGGACATAAGGATAAGAAGCAGGGTGGCCTAATAGGTATGAGAGTCAGAAGGACTTGGATTCTAGTCCCAGCTGTGCCATTTCTCTGCTGTTACCTTCAGCAAACCAATTAACTTTTCTGAGCCTCAGATATCTGTAAAATGGGGATTAAGACTGTGAGCCTCATGTGGGGCGAAGCAGGGTGGCCTAATAGGTATGGGAGTCAGAAGGACTTGGATTCTAGTCCCAGCTGCGCCATTTCTCTGCTGTGTTACCTTCAGCAAATCAGTTAACTTCTCTGAGCCTATCTGTAAAATGGGGATTAAGACTGTGGGGCATGGACTGTGTCCAACCTGACTAGCTTTTATCTATCCCAGCACTTATTAAGTGCCTGTCACATAGTAAGTACCTAACAAGTTCCATAAAAAAGTACATTATTCCAGTATTTCACTTACACAGATTTGTGTATTCATAGTTACATGTCTTCCTATTATATCCTTGTGAATATTTTTTGTGTCAATCTCCCCTGGAGGCAGGGAACACATTTTATGCTTCTGGTGCTCTCTTTCAAGTGCTAAGTACTCAGTGGGCAGTCAAAAAAAATAGTGATTGGCACCTCATACCTGAGCTACCCAACTTTCTATGGGACCTACTTCACGGCTGACACCCAGAGACAGATTGCACCAGGAATATCCTTTTCTGCACCTAGCCCCTAGTTCCACCCACCCAGCTCCTTTAGCCAATGCCAGTGATGGTAGACAAGCTATGCCAGAGGTCCAAAGGATGGCAGGAAAAAGGGTAAAACCCATGGATATAATCATCAATAGTATTTGTTGGACACCCAGTGAAGAGCAGTGTACTAAGCACTTAGGAACGCACAACACATTTACAGGCAAAATTCTTGGTTTCAAGGAGCTTGTAATCTTGGCCCTTCATTGGGTCCAGGGTTTGTATTTTCTGATTATCAGAACTAGCTGAAATGCAGTTGAATCTCCAGAAAGAGATCTAGGATACAGTACACATTGTGACGTGAGGTTGATACATTTCTTTACAGAGATGCAGAGAGTGACTACCAAAAGTCATTGCCCGGATACTAAGAACTTCTTTTTCCACTCTTTGCAGACCTCTTTGCCTCTTTGAGAGGCAGCGTGGTTCAATGAAAAGAGCACGGATTTGGGAGTCGGAGGTCATCGGTTCTAATTCTGGATCTGCCACTTGTCAGTTGTGTGACTTTGGGCAAGTCACTTCACTTCTCTATGCTTCAGTTCCCTCATCTGTAAAATGGGGATTAAGACCGTGGGAAAACCTGATTACCTTGTATCCCCCCCCAGAGCTTAGAACAGTGCTTGACATACAGTAAGTGTTTAATAGCATTATTATTATTATTATTATTATTATTACTACATACTTGGAGAAGCTGCGTGGCTCAGTGGAAAGAGCACGGGCTTTGGAGTCAGAGGTCATGGGTTCGAATCCCAGCTCCACCAAATGTCTGCTGTGTGACCTTGGGCAAATCACTTAACTTCTCTGAGCCTCAGTTCCCTCATCTGTAAAATGGGGATTAAGACTGTGAAGCCCTATGTGGGACAAACTGATCACCTTGTATCCCCCAGCACTTAGAACAGTGCTTTGCACGTAGTAAGCGCTTAATAAATGCCATCATTATTATCATTATTATCTCACTCTGCATGTACATTGCTTGCTTGGTTGCACAACTGAAAGCAGGGACTGGCAGAAACACAATGATATAGAAGCAGAGGTTTCGGTGCTGAGTAATCATAGTTAATCATCATTTTTATTATTATGGTAATCGTTAAGCGCTTACTATGAGCCAAGCACTGTTCTAAGCGCTAGGGTAGATACAAGGTAATCAGGTTGGACACAGTCCCTGTCCCCCATGGGCTC
This sequence comes from Tachyglossus aculeatus, assembly GCF_015852505.1. Lineage (NCBI taxonomy): Eukaryota > Metazoa > Chordata > Mammalia > Monotremata > Tachyglossidae > Tachyglossus > Tachyglossus aculeatus. The sequence goes on from NC_052067.1 coordinate 120,339,187, forward strand.
ACGGAGCTCATCCCCATTTTCCAGAGGAGAAAACTGAGGCCCAGAGAAGTGAAGTGACTTGTCCAAAGTCACCCAGCAGGCCTATGGCAGAGCCAAGATTAGAACCCGAGTCCTTCGACTCCCCAGCCCAGGGACTTGCCACTAGGCCGTGCCCAGGTTGGGTGCAGTCCCTACCCAACGAGACTGGAGAAGACGGGGCCCGGGGCCTACGGGGATGGCATGTAGTGCCACTCACTCTGCTCCACCCTGGCCTCGCCAATGGGTTCGTCCAGGCGGGCGATGCCCAGGCTGCTGCCCTTCACCAGGCGCCCGGGGGAGCGGGCCATGTCCCGGAGGCTCCCGCTTTTCCCGCTGCGGCTCAGTGAAAAGAGCCTGGGCTTGGGAGCCAGCAGTCATGGGTTCAAATCCCGCCTCTGCCACTGGTCGGCTGTGTGACTTTGGGCAAGTCCCTTAACTTCTCTGGGCCTCAGTTCCCTCATCTGTAAAATGGGGATGAAGACTGTGAGCCCCCCGTGGGACAACCTGATCACCTTCTATCTCCCCCCAGCTCTTGGAACAGTGCTTCGCACACAGTAAGTGCTTAACAAATCAATCAATCATATTTATTGAGCACTTACTGTGTGCAGAGCATGTACTAAGTGCTTGGGAAGTACAAGTTGGCAACATATAGAGACAGTCCCTACCCAACACTGGGCTCACAATCTAGAAGGGGGAGACAGAAAACAAAACCAAACATATTAACAAAATAAAATAAATAGATATGTACAAGTAAAATAAATAAATAATAAATAAATAAATAATGAATAATAAATAAATGCCATTTTTATCATTATTATAAATGTGTTGCCGATGGTGGTTGAAAAGGGAAGATTATAGGGTTTTTTCTTAGGCCCTCTTTCTGGGTAGTCACAACATGACAGCACTCCAGAGATCCTTTCCCCATCACCACAGTCTGATCACTGTCCAAGGCAGAGTTTTTGCCTTTTTCTTTCTTTCTAACCTGGAAACAAACACACACGCACACACACACATAAACACCACCTCCATTCATTCATTCAGTTGTATTTGTTGAGCGCTTACTGTGTGCAGAGCACTGTACTAAGCACTTGGGAAGTACAAGTTGGCAACATATAGAGACGGTCCCTACCCAAAAGCGGGCTCACAGTCTAGAAGGGGGAGACAGACAACAAAGCAAAACATATTAACAAAATAGAATAAATAGAATAAATATGTACAAATAAATTGAGTAATAAATACGTACAAACATATATACATATATACAGGTGCTGTGGGGAGAGGAAGGAGGTAAGGTGGGGGATGGGGAGCGGGAGGAGGAAAGACTTTTTAAGAATTCTAGTTTCACTGACATTATGCTTATGAAACTCAGTCCTTCCTCCCTTGCCTTCTCTGCCAAGGCCTCTGGACACAGAATCCAGGTAATGAGGACTGAATCAAAGGGACAGGGTGGAACTTAGGAGAGGAGGGACAATTGAGACTTCTGGTTCAGCTCATAGGCATATATAAAGAATAGAGACATAAGGAAAGGTAACTCAATCAATTGGATTAGCAACATGTCCCGCCATCGACCCCTGGTCCACGTCCTTCCCCTGGCCTGGAATGCCCTCCCTCCAAACATCCGCCAAGCTAGCTCTCTTCCTCCCTTCACAGCCCTACTGAAAGCTCACCTCCTCCAAGAGGCCTTCCCAGACTGAGCCCCCCTTTTCCTCTCTTCCTCCCCATCCCCGTGCCCTACCTCCTTCCCCTCCCCACGGCACTTGTATATATATTTGCACAGATTTATTACTCCATTTTACTTGTACATTTTTACTATTCTATTTATTTTGTTAGTGACGTGCATATAGCTTTAATTCTATTTGTTTTGATGATTTTGACACCTGCCTACATTTTGTTTTGTCGTCTGTCTCCCCCTTCTACAATAATAATAATGTTGGTATTTGTTAAGTGCTTACTTTGTGCAAAGCACTTTTCTAAGTGCTGGGGTAGATACAAGGTAATCAGGTTGTCCCACGTGGGGCTCACAGTCTTCATCCCCATTTTACAGATGAGGGAACTGAGGCCAAGAGAAGTGAAGTGACTTGCCCAAAGTCACACAGCTGACAAGTGGCAGAGCTGGGATTTGAACCCACGGCCTCTGACTCCAAAGCCCGTGCTCTTTCCACTGAGCCATGCTGCTTCCTAGACTACGAGCCCATTGTTGGATAGGGACTATCTCTATATGTTGCCAACCTGTACTTCCCAAGCGCTTAGAACAGTGCTCTGCACACAGTAAGCCCTCAATAAATACTATTGAATGAATGAATGAATGAATTCAGCTTTCCCTTTTCAATTTCTCAGATCAAAGTAGAGTTCTGTGATTGCAGTTTAATTTGCATTTGAGGTTGCCCAAAACTATACAACCCAAAGACACACCTGATAATACATGGAAAAACAGAAACAAATTCCAATACACAGGTAGATAATCACATATTCATTTTAAGTACTATTCTTAAATATTTCAAAAAAATTTGGAAACATGTAACTTGTCAAATTACTAATTTCTCATTGGCTCAGTGCCTCATGATACATAATGTATCCCAGTGACATAGGGTTTACCTTATACAGGAACTTAAGCACACACCTACATATGCAAATATAAGATCTATTAGAATGATATATGTATATGTAATCAGATGATTTTGAGGCAATGAAGAACTGATTGTGAAGGATGGGAGGGTACTCAGAAAAGTTCTGGAAAAAAAAATCAAAGAACTGACTACTGGATATTAGTACTTAATGGGGAAAAAAACTATCATTAAGGTGTTGGTATCACAGCTGTATTTCTCTTATGCTGAAGTTAGTTAAAATTCACTGATAGAGTTTTCTGTGTACAGGTTCATAGCAATAAATCAGTAGTATTTATTGAACACATACCAACTTCAGAGCAATGCATTAAGCACATGAGATAGTACAATAAAACTATCAAGCAATCCACGTCTTCAAGGAATTTACCATCCAGCAAAGGGACACAAAATACTAAAATAAATTACAGGGAGAGAAGAGGGAAAAGGGGATATGTTCATGGGTTAGTACTTAAGTGTTAAAATAAGCCACATATTCATATAAGTGCTAGGATTGAAACTACATAAGTGGAGAGGAAGTGCCAATTGGCATTTAGGGGGGGCAGGGATATAGAAAAATGTAAAAATTAATTGGGGATGGCCTTCTGAAGGAGATGAAAATTTAGAAGAATTCTGAATACAGAGAAAAATGTTTGTCAGCAACAGGTACTAAAGAGATTAGAATGAGACACAGAAAATTAGTTTAAGAGGAACAAAAAATGTAACTGAGGATTTTGTGTGAATAGTCAGTCACATATTTGTTGCATGTTTAGTAGGTGCTGAGCATTCTACTAAGCACTTGGGAGAGTAAAATAAAACAATATGACATTCCCTGCCCACAACAAGCTTACAGTCTAGAGGGTGAGACAGACATTAATATAAAGTTACAGATAGGTACATAAGTGCTGTGGGCCTGGGAGGGGCTGGAGATGAATAAATGGAGCAAGTCAAGGTGACAGAAGGCAGTGGAAGGGAGTTAAGTGCCTTAATGCAATAGTTGGGAGTTTCTGCTTGATTTGAAGAGGAATGGGTAACCACTGGAGGTGTGTGGGGGGTAAGGAGGAAGCAGCATGGTGCAGTGCATAGAGCATGGGCCTGGGAGTAAGAAGGCCATGGGTTCTGTGGTGAGCCCACAACATGGTGTCTTATTAATGACTGTGATCTCAAGCAATGACACAACAAACAAGGAAGAGAGTGGCAATGGCACTGATGGGCTTTACTCGAGGCAGGTGATTGAGGGCCTGTGGGGGCAGCAGATAAAAAGTGGTCATTTTGAATTGCACTGGAAGCAGCCCATAGACACAGAAGCAAGCAAAGAAGCAAGAAGGAAGCACGCTGAGATCAGCAGATGCAGCAGGAGATAGCAGCACTTGGAAGCAGAAAGAAGAAGCATTGGCAGAATGGGCTTCTTTGACCACAGACTGGTATTGGACCCTTGGTGGAGTGAGTGAGTGTGTTTATAAGTCACTCTGTTTATATGTCACTCCCTTGCACACTGGTAAAACTAAGTAAAAATATTTTCACAGTAACTTTGGTGATCAGAGGTGTCGTTTGACTTTACTATGTGTCACTCAATCAATCAATCGCATTTATTGAGCACTTACTGTGTGCACAGCACTGTACTAAGCGCTTGGAAAGTACAAGTTGGCAACATATAGAGACAGTCCCTATCCAACAGTGGGCTCACAGTCTAGAAGGGGGAGACAGAGAACAAAACCAAACATATTAACAGAATAAAATAAACAGAATAGATATGTACAAGTAAAATAAATGGAGTAATAAATATGTACAAACATATATACATATATACAGGTGCTGTGGGGAAGGGAAGGAGGTAAGAGGGGGGATGGAGAAGGGGATGAGGGGGAGAGGAAGGAGGGGGCTCAGTCTGGGAAGGCCTCCTGGAGGAGGTGAGCTCTCAGTAGGGCCTTGAAGAGAGTCACTGAGACTCCCCCAGTCCTGGAAGGTCCTGGTCGGTATGAATCAGGGGGCTTGAGGCAGGTTCCAATCCCACCTCCACCACCTTTCTCCTGTGTGACCTTGGGTGAGTCACTTCACTTCTCTGGGCCTCAGTTCCCTCATCTGTAAAATGGGGATTGAGAACATGAGCCCCACGTGGGACAGGGACTGTGTCCAATCTGATTTGATTTGCTCATCGCCACCCGAGAGCTTAGCACAGTGCCTGGCCCATAATAAGCTCTTAAATACCATAGTCATCATCATCAAGTGTGTACAGAATGATATTTTTGAAAAAAAATCTGAGCAGAGATTTGAGAAGAGAGAGACTGAAGGTACTAAGGAAATCAGCGAGGAAGGTGATTACAAAAGTCAAGCCAGGTTATGACAAGTCCAGGCTGAGTGTAGTGGTCATTTAGATGGAGAAGAAGATTCCAGAAATGTCAAAGGATGACACTTCCCATGAGAGAGTGCAAGCTCTAATGTTACTTTAAATTTAGCAAATAATCCTTAGAATTACAGAACTTTCAAATATGAAAGGTGGCTTGATGGGCTGGGATGGAAGGTAGTGGTATGAAGGAGCTGAGGCATTGGAACAGCACATAATTTTGTGCCTCAGTTTCCTCATCTCTAAATTGGAGAGTCAATTCTTCTTCTCCCTTCCACTTAGACTGTGAGTTCAATGTGGGACAGGGTCTGTGTCCGCCCTGATTATCTTATACCTCCCCAGCACAATGCTTGGCACATAACATGCCCATGTCTTCAAACATGCCCATGTCTCTCCCATCCTTAAAAAAACCTCTCTTGACCCCACCTCACCTTCTAGTTATCGTCCCATATCCCTCCTACCATTCCTTTCCAAACTCCTTGAACGAGTTGTCTACACGCGCTGCCTAGAATTCCTCAACAACAACTCTCTCCTCGACCCCCTCCAGTCTGGCTTCCGTCCCCTTCAGTCCACGGAAACTGCACTCTCAAAGGTCACCAATGACCTCCTGCTTGCCAAATCCAACGGCTCATACTCTGTCCTAATCCTCCTCGACCTCTCAGCTGCCTTTGACACTGTGGACCACCCCCTTCTCCTCAACACGTTATCTGACCTTGGCTTCACTGACTCCGTCCTCTCCTGGTTCTCCTCTTATCTCTCCGGTCGTTCTTTCTCAGTCTCTTTTGCAGGCTCCTCCTCCCCCTCCCATCCTCTTACTGTGGGGGTTCCCCAAGGTTCAGTGCTTGTTCCCCTTCTGTTCTCAATCTACACTCACTCCCTTGGTGAACTCATTCGCTCCCACGGCTTCAACTATCATCTCTACGCTGATGACACCCAGATCTACATCTCTGCCCCTGCTCTCTCCCCCTCCCTCCAGGCTCGCATCTCCTCCTGCCTTCAGGACATCTCCATCTGGATGTCCGCCTGCCACCTAAAGCTCAACATGTCGAAGACTGAGCTCCTTGTCTTCCCTCCCAAACCTTGTCCTCTCCCTGACTTTCCCATCTCTGTTGATGGCACTACCATCCTTCCCGTCTCACAAGCCCGCAACCTTGGTGTCATCCTCGACTCCGCTCTCTCATTCACCCCTCACATCCAAGCCGTCACCAAAACCTGCCGGTCTCAGCTCCGCAACATTACCAAGATCCGCCCTTTCCTCTCCATCCAAACCGCTACCCTGCTAATTCAAGCTCTCATCCTATCCCGTCTGGACTACTGCACTAGCCTTCTCTCTGATCTCCCAACCTCGTGTCTCTCTCCACTTCAATCCATATTTCATGCTGCTGCCCGGATTATCTTTGTCCAGAAACGCTCTGGACATATTACTCCCTTCCTCAAAAACCTCCAATGGCTACCGATCAATCTGCGCATCAGGCAGAAACTCCTCACCCTGGGCTTCAAGGCTGTCCATCACCTCGCCCCCTCCTACCTCACCTCCCTTCTCTCCTTCTACTGCCCAGCCCGCACCCTCCGCTCCTCCACCACTAATCTCCTCACTGTACCTCGCTCTCGCCTGTCCCGCCATTGACCCCCGGCCCACGTCATCCCCCGGGCCTGGAATGCCCTCCCTCTGCCCATCCGCCAAGCTAGCTCTCTTCCTCCCTTCAAGGCCCTGCTGAGAGCTCACCTCCTCCAGGAGGCCTTCCCAGACTGAGCCCCTTCTTTCCTCTCCCCCTCGTCCCCCTCTCCATCCCCCCATCTTACCTCCTTCCCTTCCCCACAGCACCTGTATATATGTATATATGGTTGTACATATTTATTACTCTATTTATTTATTTATTTATTTATTTTACTTGTACATTTCTATCCTACTTATTTTATTTTGTTGGTATGTTTGGTTCTGTTCTCTGTCTCCCCCTTTTAGACTGTGAGCCCACTGTTGGGTAGGGACTGTCTCTATGTGATGCCAATTTGTACTTCCCAAGCGCTTAGTACAGTGCTCTGCACATAGTAAGCGCTCAATAAATACGATTGATTGATTGATTGATAACATGCTTTTAACTGATGTCATTATTATCATTGATTATAAATATATTTTATAATCTAGTCGTTATATCTATTTCTATGCCACTGAAAGAAAATGACAAAAATACAACTGATAATAAAATGAAGTAACTTTAAACGTTCTCCTAAAACAAAAGTACATTTTACTTGCAAACTATGGTCCCTCTATTAAATGAAATGCAGATGGCTTAATAGCCACATAAGCGAGTCTTTGTACTTGAATTACAAACCAACAAAGGGGAATTAGTAGCCTGATTCCCGACTCACATTTCTTTCACATGATTGACTGTAAATTATTTTTTTAATCCCTAATTGTATATTAGGACACATCCATGGTATCCAATATAAGAGTAAACAAAATTAAATTTCATAAACCTTTGATAACCATCCACCAGGTGTTAACACACATTCTAAGGCAATGCGATGAGTTGACTGAATTTAAGAATTGCTGGATGACCTTTACACATCAGATATTTTGATACTCCATAGGAAATGGATTAACCCAAAGAATTAAGAAAACAATCTGTGCGGGCAAATGACAAGCCTTTAGATGAGTCATTTGTTATGTAAATTACTATGCTTGATTACTACATTTTAAAAACACTGGAAAAACTAAGTTAGCCTTGTGAAATGTTTGATATTTTACAGTCCTTGTCCTGTATGTATGAAAGGCATAAGTTCACATCTTAAAAAAAATATTTACATCTTTCTGAAATTTTAATTATGATAAATGACTATTCACTCAACCAAAATACATTTCTAAAGAAATGGGAATTATGACAACTAGGTTGCAGTAAGACAACTCCAGCGCTTAGAACAGTGCTTTGCACATAGTAAGTGCTTAACAAATACCATCATTATTATTATTAACTCATTCTGCTTCTTCAGTGAGTTTACATGAGACACTCAGAGAAAGAAAGGGAAAAAAACCAGCTATCAACCAGTTAGAAATCTAGGAAGACTACCTTACTTGGATCAAACTGGAGCTAGATTGCTGTGCATAGCAATAAACCAGAACTAATAATAACCACCTTGAATTCCAAACCATCAGTGTAGTATATGGAATTAGAAACTACACTGAAGTTCTGTGTAATCCCACCGGCTGAACCAAGCTTCCAAACCAGACAAGATCAGGAATTAATAACACAAATGGAAAGATTGCACTGCATAAAGAAAGGTAAAGGAGAGGTTTACCAGATGATATATACACCTCCTTGAGATAAAAGACCATAAACAAACCTAGAGATGTCTCTGATTACTAGGCCATATACAGGCTAAGAACTCTGCTTGGGAGAGCTGAGAAAATAGATGTAACCAAAAGTCACCTAAAATATACGCTTCTGACCAAGTTAACTCACAATAAACTGCCTTCTTAACCTAGATATACCTTGGTGAAAGAATCTTACCTTAAGGTGTTGAACCATCAGGCATGCAGCCCCATTCCCAGATAAAACTGGTCTGAACTTCTTCCTCAGCTCAACCCCCAATAGACCTCAACTTCAGCCCCATAAGGTGGGGAGGTGGGGAGATTTTTACTTCTTTAGAGAAGCACCTCAGTTTAGTGGAAAGAGGATGGGATTGGGAGTCAGAGGTCATGGGTTCTAATCCCTGCTGTGCCATTTATCAGCTGTGTGACTTTGGGCAAGCCACTTAACTTCTCTGTGCCTCAGTTACCTCATCTGTAATATGGGGATTAAGACTGTGAGCCCCATGTGGGACAACCTGATTACCTTGTATCTATCCCAGCGCTTACAATATTGCGTGGCACATAGTAAGCACTTAAAAAATAAGCACTTAACAAATACCATCATTACCATTATTATTACTGCCCTAATTGCCAAACTCCACTACCATCACAGAATAATCCAAACATCCTAGACAAGTGAGAGGAGATGTGTGTGGTCTGTGCCAATTCATGACCTAGCTGCCACTACATAATGCTGTTGGTACCCTGAAAATAGGATTTAGCGCTCTTGTGCCAGATTTATTATGAAATGCAAAATATGATTTCTACTACTTATAAATGATCATGCAGAAGTATTCAGTTGGTTGAATTTCAAAAATAATTCAGCGATTTGACAGAAAATTTAGTTATCAGAGCCTCAAAGAAGACCCCTCGGGAATTCACAGAGCATTAATTAATTTATTTTTTAATGGTATTTGTTGAGCACTCACTACATACCAGGCACTGTACTAAGCACTGGGATAAATATTAAGTAATCAGGTTGGACACAGTACATGCTTCAAATGTGACTCAAAGTCTATCTAACCCTCTTGATTGTAAGCTTGTTGTGGTTAGGGACTGTGTATTGTTATATTGTACTTTCCCAAGTGCTTAGTATAGTGCTCTGAACACAGTAAACACTCAATAAATATTATGGACTGACTGACTTTACAGATGATGTAACTGAGGCATGGAAAAGTTGAATGGTTTGTCTAGATCACATAGCAGACAAGTGGCAGAGTCAGGATTAGAACCTGGGTTCTCTAACTTTCAGGCCAGTGTTTTGCCCATTAGGCCAGTTTTTGTCATGTCGTTGATGAAAGACATTTTTTCTCTTTATACTTCTTTCTCTTCTGTTTTGAAATACAGGTAGACTGTGGTACCTGATAGAAATATGGTCTACTTAAATTGTACAGGTAATGAACTGACATCTTTATAAGGGTTCAACTATTTCATACCAATCAATACTCATACAAGGCAAGTAATGACTTTGTGATTTAGTGGAATGTTGATTCTCTTAGATTGTGAACCTCCCCTCTTGGACTGTGGCTGCCAAGGGACAGGAACCATATCTAATTTTGGTGTATTCTCTCCCAGTGCTTGGTACAGTTCTCTGTCAACAAGAAGCACTTAATAAAGACTATTACTACTACTCAACATTCCCAATCCAAACCTCACTTTTCTTTCAAGAGATCTAACTCTTAAATTACCTGCCTATCATTGACTCACATGTTTCCTATCACATAATCGTATTCTCCTCTCAAATTATATGCATTAAGTGACATTTCTTAATGTCTTACTGTGTGCCAGGACTGGTACTAAACAGTCACATCCCACATAGGACTAATGGTCTTAATCCCCATTTTACGTATGTGGTAAGAAGGTAAGTGAGTTGACCAAGATCACATAGCAGACACAAATGTTGCTATTATGAACAGACTCCTGACCCACTTAGTGTATCTTAAAATATATACACAATGCCTCTAAGTTCTGTAGACATCTATTCATAGTAATTAGGCTGTGCACTTAAATTCTTACATTGATATTTGATTGCCCCATACCAATGAATCAAAATCAATATAGGTCAGGAACGACCCTCCACAAATTTGTCTGTGGGAATTAAGGGAATGAGTGGTCACAGAAAGCATGTTTCCACTTTAACTACCACTAGTTTGGCTATTCATGAGCTATTAAGCACTGCACTGACTCAGTCCTCTGAAAAAGCAGTATTTAGATGGGAGGATTCTTCTGATCTTGGCTTTTCCATCAAAAAAAAAAAAGGACTCCAACAGCAGGTAAAATGGGTCGATCTCCAGGTGAAGCCCCATTTCCAAACCCAATCATCTGCAGTAGTACCTTGGTTCTAACTAACATCACCTGCAGATACTTAGAGCACAATTTCAATCAGGTAAATCACAGAACTGACTTTTTAAAGAATTCTGAGATGAAACCTTCATTACCATTGAGGTTCTAGGGATAATTAGCTGACATTTTCAGTTTTTCATTCCAAATTTAACTTTTTTTAGAGTTAGAGATTGGTTTATCATTTTCCATTTTTCCAGCTCAATTTTCTTAGGCCTCATAATTCAATTTAAGTTAAATTCAGAAATCTGTCAAATATCTAGAATAATAATATATTTTCAACTTTTTCTAGGATATAGCACCACCCCAGAGTATTTTATGAAGTACTCCGAAGAATTAAGGGAGGAAACACCTGTCTTAATTTATTTTGAAAGGCAAGCTTCTTTTCATCTCAGCTCTACCCACGCAAATATCTACTTTCCCTCTGGAGCATTTATAAATTGTAAAACTAGTTTATGATGCATTACGCAAATTAAAAGTTTCACGTGTTCAAATGGTCCAATTGGTTACATTATACTAGCTGCCTACAGGGAGCTAATAATTAAATGATCAGGATTGTCCCAAATAGACACATTAAAGTTTATAAATAGAAATATTACTTTAATTATATACATGTATTTGTATATATCATACAATATTTTGCAGCATGTTATTCAAATGGATTATAGTATACATGTGTGTATATATACATATATATATATAATGTAGATATAACATGTATCTATATTTCAACAAATATAGATAGATAAATGATACATTCATGGACCTCCAAAGAATCACTTATATGAATGTTTGAATTTCTAATTTGTGATAACGCAGGTGTTTATGGAAAATCAACATAGGAACACTAGATATGCTACACAGAGTTAGTATAATAGCCCACTCTGCCTAGTATTTGATAGTGGCTCCAAAAGACACTTAGGGAAAGAGTGATAGTTGTTCTTCCTCAACAATCAATTAATTAATCAGTGATATTTATTGAGCACTTAAAGTTTGCAGAGTACTATACTAAGCCCTTCAAAGAGTACAATAGAGGTGATACAAACTCCCCTGTCTACCAGGAGCTTAATTTTAATGGGAAGACAGACATTAAAATAAATTGTGGATATGTATATATGCTATGTGGGGGTGTATATCAAGTGCTTGGAGGTACAGTTCCAACTCTACACATGATGAAGAAAGGATAGGGAGTAGTGGAAATGAAGCTTTACTAAAGGAAGGCATCTTAGAACAGATGTGATTTTAATAAGGCTTTATTAAGGTAGGGAGAGTGGGGGTCTGTCATATGTGAATGGGAAAGGAGTTCTGGATTTGAGAAGTAAATGTTTTTCAAATAATCAAAGAGGTCAATTAGACCAACCGGTAAATTTGGAGACAAAGTCCTCACCTTCTTCAATCTCCTTTCCTTTTTGGGGGGACTGATACATCTTGTTGAATGTCAAATCACCACTCACATTCCACACAAGCCAGCTCTCTGGAACCTCAATCTTCACACAACACCCTGACATTCCAGGACTTCATCATTCCTCTCTGCCCACATCACCTGGTATTTCCTATGCTTCCACTTTTCCTGGCACTCTGGGACATCATATACATTGAGCACTTACTGTGGGCAGAGCACTGTACAATGCACATGGGAGAGTACTTTATATCAAAGTTGGTAAGCATGTCTATCTACTGTAAAGCCCCCTGCCCATTGTAAAGCCTGAAGGGGAAGATAGATATGAATATAGCACAAATAAATGATCTCATAATAAAGAATATGAATAAGGAAAATATAAATACTATAAATAACCACTCTCTTAACAGTAAGCTTACTGTGGACAGGGAAAGTGTCTACCAATTCTGTTACGTTCTACTCCCCAGAACTCAGTACAGTGCTCTGCACACAGTATGCACTGAATAAATGATTGATTGAAATTAAATTATGAATATCTGTATAAGAGCTATGGGGCTGAGGGATGGGCGAATAAAGGGTGCAAAAATCCTACTGCAAGAGTAATACTGTAGCGAGTGGGAGAGAGGAAATGAAGGCTTAGTCATGGAAGGCCTCTTTGAGGAGTGTGTTTTTAATATGTCTAAAAATAAAAAAAAGTGGTACAACTTTTCTTTTGAGGTATTTTCCAAAACTCCCCTATTTTTCCAAAGAACTACCCCTGTTGGGCCACAAAATTCCTCTTGTTCAACTGAATTTTGAAAAAGATATAGCTAAGCATAGTGAAAGTGAATTGTATGATGAGATCAGAAATATATTAAGGTATGTGAACAAAATTTTTTTCTCATTAAACTTAAATAGTACAACAGGTTTTTTTTAAATAAAGTATCTTTATTTTCAGATTAGGGGATATTTATGTGTTGGAGTTTTTTGCCTCCTTGCAAGACCTAAAGTTATGTAGCTAAAAGTTACACTGGCTTTTCATTCCAATCACTGGTGTTTCACCAAAGTGGTTGAAAAATTAAGGAAAGGCTATAAAAAAGCTATAGAATCAGTGGGATTTAATCTAGATCATTATAAATTTAGAGGAGCATTAGTCTTTTCCAGTGAATGATTTTTTTTTCTTTTCAAATGGCATTGAGTTATTTCAGCAGAAGCTGGCTGTCACAAATTGCTATTGAGCAATACTCATAGAAAAGAGTATCCCTTCTCTCTTCCTATCTTTTATTAAGGTTCTATATCATCTTCATATCCCCATCCCTGTGTTCTTTCCTCAAGTACTCTTTTTCCAACTCCATCCCTCCTGGGCTCCGATACTCTCTTTAGTTCCAGTCTAAGTCTCCGTCTCATATGCACCTCGTTATTATTCCTCCCTTTGTATATTTGCCTCTCTGTGTTTATCTTTGTGTTGGGCTACAGCCAATCAATTCTAAATTGGCATTCTTGATGATGCAGTTTGGCACATGGAACATATTGTAAAAACATGCCTGATGCACTGAAAAAAAAAAGAATCTTCCAATTCAACAAGCTACAAGCATCATCAAAGCCTTTAATATATTAATTAGAAGCTTTTGTGCATTGATAACTGGGCTTCTCATATTTCTATATAGTATTCTTCTATAGAGATGAAATGGGAAAAATCAAAATCAAAGTGAAAGAATGATTTAAAGACACTATAAAGCAAAAACTCATACGTACCATATTCCTATTTTATATGCATCTACATATTTGTATTTGGATACTAAATGGTTTATTCATTTATTTCATCCTAATATACTGGCACTACATTCAGTTGTAAATTTGTGTTCCCTTTTGCTCTATTTGTCCACAATTTTTCTTTGTCTGTCTTCTTTTAGACTGTGAGCCCACTTTTGGGTAGGGACTGTCTCTATATGTTGCCAACTTGTACTTCCCAAGTGCTTGTACAGTGCTCTGCACAAGGTAACCGCTCAATAAATACGATTGATTGATTTAAAATTCTAAGATCCTTAAGAGCAGGTAATGTAAATCTTGCTTCTGTTGTGCTCTCCCAAGAGTATATGCAGTACAGTGCTGCAAAAGCTCAGTAGATTGCAATAAATACCACTGACTGAATGACTGACGTGCATAGTTATGTGTCTGTTATATATTGTGTTACTGTACTCTCCCAAGCACTTAGTGCAGTGCTCTGCACACAGTAAGCACTGAATAAATATGATTGATGGATAGTAATGGATGGTTGGAAGACAGAAGAAGATGAACTCAGCCGGGTAGCAGTTATCAGAAGTGGGTTGATATTATTGGAAGAGAAACCGTGGGAATATCATGACATTGAGAGGGAGAAGTAACATATCAGGCATAGTAGGTACCAATGTAAATACTGCTTAATATTTTCAGGGATTGAAATTTGCCCACTGTGTTAAAGTTGAAAATGCCCACTTGTAACAATGTCATCATCGATAGTGTCATCTCCAAACACGGTTAGCTCTGTAAATCAATCAATCCATGCTATTTATTGAGCATTCTCAGTGTAGAGCACTGTAGTAAGTGCATGGGAAAGTACAATGAGAAGTACATGAGAAAGTACATGAGAAGCAGCATGGCTCTGTGGAAAGAGCCCGGGCTTTGGAGTCAGAGGTTATGGGTTCAAATCCCGGCTCTGCCAATTGTCAGCTGTGTGACTTTGGGCAAGTCACTTAACTTCTCTGGGCCTCAGTTACCTCATCTGTAAAATGGGGATTAAGACTGTGAGCCCTCATGGGACAACCTGATCACCTTGTAACCTCCCCAGCGCTTAGAACAGTGCTTTGCACATTGTAAGTGCTTAATAAATGTCATTATTATTATTATTACAATACAACAGAGTTGGAATACATGTTTTCCATCCATATATGAAAATATTCACACACACAGAGTTGTGCAAACCATAGGATTTGAGTAGTATCATATGGAATGAATAAAGTTCTTATCGAAACTTAAATTACAGTCATAGAATTTCGTCTCCCAGGTGAAAATTTGAATATTTCTTCTTGGTTTGCAACAGTAAAGTCTTGGTAGTGATCACTCTCAATCTTTCAAGAAAAGCATCGTGCTGGTGCTATGAAAGAATGTTTAGAGGGGGCATATTAAAATAATGAAAAGACCTTACCATTGGTTTCTAAGCAATCAGTTCTTCCCCCTCCTACCTAACCTCACTGTTATCATATTACAACCCAACCAAATCAATCCAATCCACCTCGTTCAACAAACTACAGCCTACTCACTAGTCACTATACCTCAATCTCATCTCTTTCGCCTCCAACCCTTGCCCATGTCCTCCCTCTGGCCTAGAACTCCCTGTTCCTTCAAGTATGACAGTTCACCACTCTCTCCACCTTCAAAGCCTTATAAAATCATATCCCCTTCTAGAGGCCCTCCCTGACTTTCCCCTACTCCCTCTCCCTTCTGTATAACCCTTGCACTTGGATCAATATCCTTTAACAATTTATATTCACCCCACCTTCAGCCCCACATCACTTATGTATATATTTCCAGAATTTACTCATTTATATTAATGTTTGTAACCCCCTTAAATCAATCAATCTTATTTATTGAGCGCTTACTGTGTGCAGAGCACTGTACTAAGCGCTTGGGAAGTACAAGTTGGCAACATATAGAGACAGTCCCTACCCAACAGTGGGCTCACAGTCTTAAAGACCGTATGCTGATTGTGAGAGGGAAATGTGTTTACCAACACCGTTGTATTGTCCTCTCCCAAGTACTTAGTACAACTGATTGATAAGGTAATAAGCAATAAAAAAGACACTAGATAATATGAATGCATGTTGAACTCAAAGATATATACTAAAATTAAAAAAAAATATTCAAAGGACTGAAAGTCAAGGTACACTGCAAGCATAATAGAAACAACTGATTTAAAAATAGCATTTGTACTATTTTATGTGAAGAAAAGTAACACTAATTTTATATTCACAGAATTGGGTCACTGGGAAGCCCCATGTTGTTTCAAAAATTAAATTAACCAAAACCACTGCCACAACAAAGCAAAAAACTATTCTTTCTGTGAAATGGATGATAATGGGTAAAGTTGTGAAATTAGTTATCATCAACTACCTCTTTCAAAATCACCTACTACAAACACCTGATGACTATTTCACTTAGTTATTTTTAATTGTATTATTTCAATCATTTATCTTCATTATCAACAATATTTTTCAACACGTAACATGTGTAGAAACACTTGAGCCACTCATATATTAACAGCAGTACCCATAAAACATAATATATTGATTATGGAATTAAAATAATACAGTCACTTATTTCTGAATATTGAATCATTCTAATTATAAAAAATCAATACATATGTCACTCAAATTTGATCAGTTGTTTGTGAGTCATTTTTATTGACTTTTTGCTTGTATAAAATAAATAGTGGTTTGGATCCAAATTCTAATTAATATCTGTTAAAACCACTAAAAGCATGGTCACTTAGTGGTAAGAATTTCCTATTGTCATTTAGTGAAAATTTAGACTTGGGAGACAAAGATAGTTTTGCAGGCCTAAGCACTAAAATGAGAGTGCCTAAAGGATTATATACAAGGATGTTGCTACTTTATGATTTACCTTCCTTACATAGATATCCTTTTCCCTTTTCTGTTGAATGCACAATTCTTCCCCATGTAGTTACCACATTTAACAAATGGCCCTTCCTGTGGTCCTGTTGTTGGGTAAGAATTGTATCTATCTGTTGCCAAATTATATTTTCCAAGTGCTTAGTACATGTCTGCACACAGTAAGCACTCAATAAATATGATTGAATGAATGAATGAATTTGAGTACAGTGTGCGCTGCATGCAGCAAGTGTTCATTAAATACTATTAACTGGTGGAGGGATTGCTCTTTCCTTATTTTAACCTGTTAGCTTTTGGATAAAACTGCATTAGATTTGTTTTACTACTCCTAATAATCCATGATTTCCATGATGTTACTAATGTTCTGTGCTTAATGTTGAATAGATTTATATTTAGTCAAATTCATGTTAAAATGTGACAAAACATCTGTGACTTGATTCCTATTGTATCTGCCTAAAGGGAAAATAATGTAAATAAATGCTTCAATTCAACATGTTTTTTCCTCCCTTTTATTTAACTACACATTGTATAGAGTTGTATACCACAACAAAAGGATGAGGAAAGCAATGTCTTTGCTCTGATTTTCACTTTCAGAAATATTTTTGTTTTATATAGTGATAAGATGATGTGTTAATTAAATGTTGGGAGCATCCAAGCCATTTTTCTTCACACACTGTAATTTCTGATTTTTTTGGTATTCTTTGAACACCTGTGTTAAACACAAAAAATTTTCTTTCACATGGTTTCAGAACAGGGTGACACATTTCTGGATGGAATTAAAAAGCATGATATAAGTTAAAATTATTTGCTTGACATAATTCTGTTGCTAAAGGCCATAATTAACCAAGATGTCTCCTAGGCAGAAAAAAGAGGACTTACTACTATTAGATTAATACAATCAGCAAAGAAGGGAAAACGTTTAGGTTGAAGCTGTACAATTGTTTTGTTTTTTAAAAAAATTCTGTGAGATTACAGGCATTTATGAATGGTCTGTGAGTACATCTGATTGAGTGCTGCTCTTGCCAAGAAATGCTGACAATTAAGTAATTCACCCTTTTAATCCCACCCAACTTTCAGGTTTTCTTTGTGGAAAAAACATGTTTTGTGAGACTGGCGAAAAAGAAGGGGGAAGGTTTCCAAGCTGGAAAAAAAGCTAAAATGCTGTCTGTCAATCAGATGTCAGCTGTTTAAAGTTCCCGGGTCCCGTTCTGGTGTTAGACTAGTAATACATGGCTCTAAGAATTAAGCAATCCCTCTCAACCAAAGGCAGGCACTTATATTTTGAGGTGAAGAAAAAATATCCATCAGAAAGTTATTTTCAAAAATATTTATTTTCTTGTATAATGATATAGCCACTTCATTGTACATCTCCATCAGTGGAATTTATGAGTGCCTACTGAGTGTGAAGAAGCACTGCACTAAGTGCTTGGGAGAGCACGAAAAAGCAAGGCTGCATGGAGCTTATGATAATGTGGGGGAGAAAACTGTGTCTTCTGAATTAAAAACTGACCATATAAATAAAACCATAATAGTTCATAAATAACTTCTGAGGATAGGAATAAAATACATGAGTTTTATGGGTAATTGTACTTTGTTGTATTGTACTCTCCCAAGCACTTAGTACAGTGCTCTGAACATAGTGAGCACTCAATAAATACGATTGACAGATTGATTGATTTATACATGATGGGATAGTTCTACCATGGTGTGGTGAGCAGTAGCGGAAAACGCCCCTGAGAAAGTTATTTTTTCAACTTTCCATGCCAATCACAAGTTAATCTGCAATGTTAGAGGGAGTTCCAGGCAAGTGATTAGGGCAAGAAGGTTTGGAGGCAAGACACTCAAGAGCAAGACATAATTTAGAATGTGATCTTGGGAGGAGTGAAGAGAGATTATCTAAAAGATGGAAAAGCTGGTAGAAATCCAAAGATAAGGAGTTTTTACTTGATGTAGAAGATGGGTGAGGGTTTCTGAGGGTTGGAAAATCAAGGCCAAATAGAGGAGACTGGGTAAAGACAGAACCAACTAGCAGGCAGATACAGTAGTTAAATTGTATGACAAGGATATAGATCTTTGCATATACTAAGTGCTTAATAAATGCCATCATTATTATTATCATTGTGGTAACTGAAGGAAAAAGGGTGGTTCCAAGGAATGTTATAGATAAAGAGCAGGAAAGATTAAGCACTTTATGAATGTGAGAGTTGAAAGACAGAACAACTTCTAGTGAAGTGTGACCCAGGATTGATTTTACGTACTATTCTACAGAGCAATCTGTAAATGGCATACAAGCCTTTACTTAATTGTAGGACTGATTTGTCAGAAGACTTACCAAATGTCCATAAGGCACACGTACTCATTAGATGAAATATGCTTAAAAATAAAATCAACTTGTACAAACAACCGAAAGAGTTGGTTTGTATGAATCAAAGCAATTTATGATATTTATGGAGGGCTTACTGTGTGCACAGCACTGTACTAAATGCTTGAGAGAGTACAAGACAACAGTTAGTAGAGATGTTTCTTGTCCACAAGGAGCTTACCATTATGCCATTATGCAGCTTAACAGACAGTAGGATGATTTCAATGCAGGTGGATTTTATGCCTAAATTATTCATTCAGTCAGTCAGTCAGCCATATTATTGAGTGCTTACTGTGTGCAGAACACTGTACTAAGCACTTGGAAATTGCAATTTGGCAACAAATGGGAACAATGCCTACCCAATGGATTCACAGTCTAGAAGGGGGAGATAGACAACAAAACCAAACCAAACAGGTGGACAGGCATCAATAGCATCAATATAGCTAAACAGAATTATAGGTATGTACACATCATTAATAAAATAAATAGAATAATAAATATGTACATATAAACACAGTGCTTTGGGGCATGGAGGGGGGTAGAGCAGAGGGAGGGAATTGGGGAGATGGGGAGGAGAGAAGGAGCAGAAGAAAAGGGGGCTCAGTCTGGGAATGCCTCCTGGAGGAGGCTGAGCTCTCAGAAGGGCTTTGAAGGGGGGAAGAGAGCTAGTTTGGCAGATGTGAGGAGGGAGAGCATTCCAGGCCAGAGGTAGGAAGTGGGCCAGAGGTTAACGGAGGGACAGGTGAGAACAAGGCCCAGTGAGGAGGTTAGCAGCAGAGGAGCGGAGGGTGCAGGCTGGGCTGTAGAAGGAGAGAAGGGAGATGAGGTATGAGGGGGCAAGGTGATGGAGAACTTTGAAGCCAATAGTGAGGGGTTTTTGTTTGATTCGAAGGTTGACAGGCAACCACTGGAGATTTTTGAGGAGGCGTGTGACATGCCCAGAGTGTTTCTGTAGAAAGATAATCTGGGCAGCAGAGTGAAGTATAGACTGAACTGGAGAGAGGCAGGAGGTTGGGAGATAAGAAAGAATGCTGACGCAGTAATCCAGTCGGGATATGATGAGTGATTGTACTAACAAGGTACAACAAGGTACTAAGAAGGTAGTGGTTTGAAGGTTGTTATAAAAGCCCAAACATTTACATAATCTCTGCTTGATTTTGACTGTATGGATTCACTTAAATGATTTTTTTATGTATTTCCCCAAAATTTTAAAACATATTTCCCACACCATCCCTCTGGCTTTGAACTGTTTCCCCTTATATACAGCAGGCCACCAGCCTCCTCTCCTTCAAATTGTTATTTAGGCTACTTCTCCTACAAGAGACCTTCCCTAAGTTGTCTTTTCACCAACTCCCATTGCCTCTGCATCATCCCCCCCATCTTACCTCCTTCCCTTTCCCACAGCACCTGTATATATGTATATATGTTTGTACCTATTTATTGCTCTATTTATTTATTTATTTTACTTGTACATATCTATTCTATTTATTTTATTTTGTTAGTATGTTTGGTTTTGTTCTCTGTCTCCCCATTTTAGACTGTGAGCCCAATGTTGGGTAGGGACTGTCTCTATATGTTGCCAATTTGTACTTCCCAAGCGCTTAGTACAGTGCTCTGCACATAGTAAGCGCTCAATAAATACAATTGATGATGATCTATGCACCCAGATCTGTACCATTTTGGCCCTTGGTATTCACCCTAACCTCTGTCCCACAGCACTTATGTACATTCAATAAATATGATTGAATAAATACGATTGAATATCTGTCTCTATATGTTGCTGATTGTACTTCCCAAGCGCTTAGTACTGTTCTCTGCACACAGTAAGTGTTCAATGAATACGAATGAATGATTGAATGAATATCCGTAACATTAATTTATATTAATATCTATCTTCTCCTCTAGACAATAAACTTGTTGTGGGCAGGGAACAGGTCTACCAATTCTGTCATACTGTACTCTTCCAAGTGCTTCACACTAAACCATCAATGAATATTAATGATTGGTTGACTTTTGGTTCTACAGTTTTTCCACATACTGCTTCAGTTGTTTCCTGATCACTCTTTAAAACGCCCAAAGCACTGGTAGCAATGTAAACACTCGTAATATCTTTCCTCACACCTCTTGCCCACAGGGAATAATCCAAAGACCTTCTTGATCTTTGGGGGCATGGAGACCAACAACATAGTGCATAATTTTATTACAGTCATCAAACAATTCCTATCAACCAGAAGGCGTCTGAAATGCGCTGCAGGAAATGAGGCAAAGGAATTTTTATCTTCATCTTGTAAATTACATCGTCTGATCCTGACTCCAGAAAAATCAAGCATTTTTCTGAAACAGGACTCCTGATGATATGTGCTAAAACTTCAGAAATCAAGTGAGGATTTTCTTAGCTTCAAAGCTCTGTCTCATATATAAAAATGTATTAGTAGAGCTGTGCCACCTAATTATAATGTTAACAGTTCTCACTCTTCACTTGTAGGGGCTTATGCAGTGCATTTTATGGTTAAACCAGCAGTGTGGCTTAATAGAATGAGCATGGGCCTGGGAGTGAGAGGACCTAGAATTTAATATCAGCTTCACCACTTATCTGCTTTGTGACTTTAGGCTATTAACTTAACTTCTTTAGGTCTCAGTTCCCTCATTGGCAGAATGGAGGTTCAATACCGGTTCTTTCTCCTACTTAGACTAATGAGTACCATGAGGGACCTATTATATATATACCTCAGTGCTCAGTACAGTACTTGGAATATAGTAAGCACTTTGCAAACACCAGAATTATCATTTTATTACTATTAAATCAAGGGGTAGAAAATGAAACGAGACTGTTGAGCTAACTAGGAGACAAATAATGAGACCAAGTCCTTAAGGAATTAAAAGCAACACTGAATAGGTAAAATATATTTTTTCCCTCAATCTAAGAAGAGGAAAGAAAAGACTGTAAAACTACTATATTTATGAAGAGGAAAAAAGGAGGTTAATTCCAAATTCTATGCTCTGTTGAACCCAATATCCACACTTTCCCCAAAGCAACAACAAATGCACCACAGAATGGAATCAAGGCATCAAATCCACTCTAGCAAACATGTTGTGCCAACCCATTATTAATGTTGCCTCTTAGGGAATTTCCATTTCCACATGAGTTCAGCCAAATAGTGTTCAGAACTTTATATTACCATATTTCTTTTACATTATATGTGGAAGAAAGAAAAGTATATGATGGAGAGAGAAAAATTTTAAGGTTGTTCTCTGAAAACAGAACTGATCAGAAAAAAATATCTGAACAAATTTGTAGAAAGCTTATTATACTGACACTAATTGGTGGCATATTTGACAGGTTATAGATAAGTGAGTTGTCTCTGCAAGAAGAAATTCTGTGGGTTCATTTTCCTGTATTCCTTTCCGTGCCAATCACAAGCACAGGAGTGAAATACCGGTGAATGAACATAGCTGAATTAAGCCATTGAAGGCTGGAGCAGGGAGCATAATTGTGTTCCCTTGCATCTTTCTTACTGCCAAAGAAAAGCACCATTGTCCTTGTTGAAGGATTCCCTTTCACGCTTCAAAGATCTCTGCCAACTTAATTGTGAAAGTCATGCTACATGTCCAAGTGAAAGTGAGGGTATCTCACATCTCAGCCTTAGTTTTTTGGGGACCTGACCTAGAATCTGAATGTAATAAGCATCACTGAACACACATTTAAAATTCATTTTAAAAATGATTTCAAAGAGAAAAAAAGATAAAGGAAACAGGAAAGAAAAGTATAATTTTATGGTTTAAATGCAAGTTGCATTGGAAGCTATTTATGAATCTTAGGTCTAAGTATGCCTGCTATGAAATTACACTTGTTAAATGCATCAAAGACTCTGAACTTCAGAGAGCAAATCTTATCTGAGCCAATAATATAAACGTCCACTTTCACAGATGAATGCCTGTGCTAGATTTTTTTAAAGCACTTTCCTTAATGTGACCTAATTAAGGGTGTAAATTTAAAATGATTTTATGTCATAAAGCTGTCATATCTAGAAGAGAATTTTTTTGAATTAGGAAAATAACCCACACTATTTTGATCCTATTAGAATTCCCATAGAATAGTTTTAATGATAATATTTTATAATTTGACTAGTTTGCTGGAGTTTTAGAGGAGAATAAATGTACTTTATAAGTGAAACTTGTTAATTTTCAACTCTGAACTTCATATCTGAACTTCATAAAATCTGTCAGCAAATCCTTTAGGTAGATACTGTAAAACTTATTTACTTTACGTGAAAACATGAACAAAATCTTGAGGAAAACATAACAGGGAAAAACTTTCCAGAACTATACAAATATGATTATGTTTTAAATATCTTTTAAATATCCTAATGGAAGAATGGCTTTTTGCATCTGTGATATGACTTGGACTATACTCATCTAAAATTCCATTCCTTGCTCCAGTAGGATTTAATTTTGTTACACCTCTTGCAACTAGGATAAACTGTTGTTGGAGGAAACTTCTGAGTAACTAACCCTGCAGAAAATGTCTGAAACATACTGAATGTGAATAGAAGAAACTGTGAAGCAAATGGGCCAGCAGTTTTATTTGTTACTAAATTCAATCCTGCCATATGGTATTTTGTTATTTGTTGGATTTTTTAATCTCTAACTGTTTTTCATTAAAATGAGTATTCAGCACTTCTTCTTTACTAAGAAAAATCTTTCTAGGGGGATAAATATGTCTACAAACAAGGTGAGAAGTACAATTACCTCTCTGACTTCATATTCCAAGTAGGCATAGATTTTTACAAAGCACAGCTGCCAACAAGAATGGTAATATTCACTTGAAGATGGGCCTGAATGTAGGATCAAAATTTAATCAAGCTCCTAAATATTTAGATTTATGATCTGTCTGCACCTCCAAACTACAGCCATTTATTTTAAATATCTTTTCCTAAAAAGTAATTTTCTGGATGTCACCACAATTTACTAGGGTCAGCATCCAAATGTAGAACAAGTAACTTATTTAAATTAGTTTATTTGGACAAAAAGAGCTATGTGACCTGGCACACATCATATGATTATTAATTTAGTCGTGCTTGAGATTTTAAAACTGCCTTTTTGCACTAGCAAGTGGTTTATAACAATGAATTAAAGGCCAAAGCAGTGCAGGATCATGCTTAGAATTATTAAGGAAAAATATAAAATTGAATCTTCCTTAGTTGGACTCTAGAGAATTTAAAAAAAGGTCTGAAATTATTTTGATTTTCCAAACCCATTCACAAACTCATATATTACTATTTCCTCTTGTCTTCAGTCCTGAAATTCCTGGTCATTAACTTATAAAAATGACAAAGGGGTAAATGGGTGTCCTGAACTTAAAAGTTTCTTTATAAAAATCACCTAAAAGACTTTGGGATCTAATAATTAATTTCATCATATTTATCACTGTTCAATAGGCCCAAATCACCTTCAAGTCAGGTGAAATCAAATCAAATCAAATTAAATCAAATCAAATCAAATCAGAGAAGAAGCGTGGCCCAGGGTAAAGAGCCTGGGTCTGGGAATCAGAAGAACTGGAATCTAATTCCAGCACTGCCACTTATTTGCTGTTTGACTTTAGGCAAGACACTTCCTTCTGCCTCAGTGACCTCATCTGTATAATGGGGACTAAGACTGTGAGCCCCACGTGGGACATGGACTATGACTAACATGTTCAGCTTATATCTACCCCAGTACTTTATTACAGTGTCTGGCACAGAGTAAATGCTTAACAAATATCATTAAAAGAAAAAAATCCTCTTTATATCACATCTGTTGTCTACAGGAGTTAATAACTATAAAATTTAGAAAAAGAATTATTTCTATGTCTGAATTTAATATCATGGCTTTAGGAGGTTCTATCAATCAAGTAATCATATTTGTTAAGCATTTATCTTCTATGAATTGATGTTTTATTATTATTATTAATAGTAGTAATAATAATAATGATGGCATTTGTTAAGCACTTACTATGTGCGGATCACTGTTCTAAGCACTGACGGAGGGGATACAAGGTGATCAGGTTGTCCCACGTGGGGCTCACAGTCTTAATCCCCATTTTACAGATGAGGTCATTGAGGCTCAGACAAGTAAGTGCCTTGCCCAAGGTCACACAGCAGACATGTGGAGGAGCCAGGATTAGAACCCACGACCTCTGACTCCCGAGCCCGGGCTCTTTCCACTGAGCCACGCTGCTTCTCTTCATTTATAAATAAATGAATAAATAAAGTTATTCTGGCAGGAGACTTTGTGTACCCAGCACTTAATAGGGTGCTGGCACATAGTAAGTGCTTAACAGATACCACTTTTTAAAAAAGGAGTTAGCAGTCTAGAAGAGGAGACAGACATTATTATAAGTAAATTACAGATATAAGAGTTATATACATAAGCACTGGGGGGTGGGATAGGGTTGGTGAATAAAGGAAACTAATCAAGCTCAAGGGTGATGTAAAAGGGAGACATGATTTGAGTAAGGCTTTGAAGGCGGGGAGACTGATCATCTCTCAGATATGAAGGGGGAGAAAATTTCAGGCCAGAAGAGGACATGGATCAATGGTGAGGTAGATGAGATGGAGGCAGAGTGAGCCACAGGTGCTAGAACGAAATCAATGAGGTTAAACAGGGGAGAGCAAGGTGATGGAATGTTTTAAGGCCATTTTTAAAAATAGTATTTGTTAAACGCTCCCTAGGTGCCGGGCCCTATACTTAATAATAATGATGGCATTTATTAAGCACTTACTGTATGCAAAGCACTGTTCTAAGCGCTGGGGAGGTTACAAGGTGATCAGGTTGTCCCACAGGGGGCTCGCAGTCTTAATCCCCATTGTACAGATGAGGTAACTGAGGCCCGGAGAAGTTAAGTGACTTGCCCAGGTCACACAGCTGACAATTGGTGGACTCTGGATTTGAACCCACAACCTCTGACCCCAAAGCCTGGGTTCTTTCCACTGAGCCACGCTGCTTCTCTATACTTAATACTGGGGTGGATATGAGTTAATCAGGTTGGACACAGTCCACATCGCACATGGGGCTCTGTGATGAGGTGAACTTGGGCACCAGCCATCTCAATGTCAAAAAGCTCTCAGGGACTTCCTGAGCTAGCAAGGCGGCACTCAGAAGTGAGGGCAGGGCGACAAAACCGAAACCTCTAGACTTTCCAGGCCAGGAAAACCAAAGTCAGTGTTCTTCACCCTCATGCTGACCAAATAGGGGTGCAAAAGGAGGGGAGGGGTGGTGGTGTTTGGACAAGCAGAAGCCGGAAGCCGGAACTTCCCAGGAGGTGAGGGAATGAATACTTGCCTCCCGCAACATTCTGGGCAGCAGGCCAGGACTTGAAGAAGCCACTTGCATGTTGTCCCTGCCCAGAGCGCAGGATGCCAGCTCTGTCTCTGGAACCAGAGCACTAAGTGAGGTACCGTGGGACTGCTGAGAGCATTGGTGAATGCTCATGAGCAGAAGCTAGGAGCTTTGTCACATGAATGTAATGCACAAGTGAATCCCTTCTGATTGAACAGTGCTCATGGGTGGGAGATAGTGCTCTGGCACATGTGAGAAACACATAAGTGAACCCCTCCAGAGTGAGACTTGTTGTAGGCTGGAGCTAAGTGCTTCACCATGTGCGAGCAACACTTACGTGGACTTCTCCCAAAAGGGAAACTCAATTTACCACCCAAAAATATACTCCTTTCTAAAGGGAAATTCAATTAGCCCAGCCACATGGAATAAATTTCGTAGGGCCAGCCTTTGACTCTGGTTTCTCTCTCTCTGGCCAGGCCAATCCTTGAACCCATCCCCAGGTGATGGGTGGCAGGCTCAAAGTCGTTATCCCTGTTTTACAGATCAAGTAACTGAGGCACAGAGAAGTGAAATGACTTTCCCAAGGTCACAGAGCAGACAGGTTGGTGGAGCTAGGATTAGATCCCAGATCTTTCTGACTCTCAGTTCTGTGCTCTATACCCTAAGCCATGTCTAGACAGGGAACATGTCTAACTCTGTTATACTGTATTCTACCAAGCATTATTACAGTGTTCCCACTTAGTAAGCACTCAGTAAGTAGCACTGATTGCTTGAAAGGGAAATCACTGGGGCTTTTTGAACAGTAGGGATTAATTTTTTTTTAGAAAAATGATCTGGGAAGCAAAGAATATACTAAAGTGATAAGGGAGGTGCATACCACTGTCCTATGAGTTTGGGAAAGTATGATGCAATAAAATTGGTAGACACAATCACTGCCCATGAGCAGCATACAGTCTAGACATCAAAATAAATCAAGAAGAGGGGAAATGGGGGTGTATTGGGGATACACACATATTTCCTCTATACTTCATTTATTAGGAATACACACATAAGGTCTGCAAGGCAAATATCAACCATGTAAATGGTACAAAGCTAAGTGCACAGGCAATGCAGAAGGGAGGCAAAATAGGGGGAATGAGAGCTTAGTCAGGGAAGGCCTCTTGGAGAAGGTGTGACTTTAGTAGGGTTTGGAAAGTGGGAGAATGGTGGTCTCTTGTATATGAATGGAGAGGGAGTTCCAGACCAGAGAGAAGATATAGGCAAGGGGTCAGCAGCAAGCAGATGAGTTCAAAATACAGTGAGAAGATTGGTTTTAGAAGAATCGAGTGTGCAGGTTGGGTTGTCATCTTAGAAATTTGTTGATTTAGCAGTCTGCAGGAGTTGCTGTACAGGGATTGGGACAAACTGCCATGTGCACTGCCAGAGAATTACAAGCTATTGCTGCCTAGGGCAATATTAACTTGAATGTCTGGGTTGTAATGTCTCAGGCTATTTTTTCAGAATGTCATACTGAGCAATTATTTTTCCTGGCTATTCCCATCTTGCCTGAGACTATATCCTCAGTATGTGGCCTGCCTGCCATTTGCAGGTGCTAAAGACTTAGCAAGCTTTGCAAGAAATACACCATCATAGCTCATATAGATTTTGACAGTCTATATGTTGCCAACTTGTACTTCCCAAGCGCTTACTACAGTGCTCTGCACACAGTAAGCGCTCAATAAATACGATTGAATGAATGAGTGAATAATACCATGGAAAAAAATGCTGCTTAATGCATCGTCACAACGTATTTCTAAAATTTGTATTATTTTGAAACATAAATGATACCATTTGCTTCAACTACTAATAATAATGATGGCATTTGTTAAGTGCTATGTGGAAAGCATTGTTCTAAGTGCTGATGAATTCACTTGTATTATGTTTTCATCATGTTTGAATTAGTCATATTTTCAACAGCAGTTGATCTTCCCTTCACATATTTTTATGAGGTTTTGTGTGCAGGTATGGATGAGCTGTAGACTATTTTTATAATAAATTAGTATTCTTAAACCTGTAATGATGAAGCGAAAATCTGATATTTACACACATCAACTCAAGCAAAAAACCCTCATGAACAGCAATGATGCTGAATACTTGATAGGTGGTGACCAAGAAGCCACTATAGCTGACCTACTCAATGCTTACCCAAGACCTTTCAGTATCATTTTTTCCAGTACTAGCTAAGAGGATGCAGAGTGGGGGAAGCAATCAAAGCCAGACCTTCCTCTTACTTCCTTCCCATTTCCCTCTGTGACCCCTTCCATTTCCTCATCTCTTCCTGGAGAAAGCGTTTTAGTTATGAAGCATGAAAAAAGCATAACATTCTTTCTCAATCTATCTCATCTTTCTCAATCCATCTCATGCTGATGGACAAAAATAAAGTTGGTCTCTAAAATACAGTGTGCTTGGATATCCTATCTAGGTGTAATCACTGGACCTTATTTTTCAATCTTTTAGTTATTTTCATTGGTTCTTCTCAATCCTATTTTCCTCATAGATTAGGATTAGGGGACTTTAGAAAGTGTTTTACAGGTGCTCAGCATAATAGTAAACAGTTCCCGAGTACAACACACACATTACCTGCCTATTCTAAATTATCCTTTGTGTTTTGAAGCATTCTTTGAATTACAAAACATCCTTCTAAAGACATGAAAAACCTTTTTTTCCCTGTGCCACCTCTGAAAGAAACTTGGTCAACCAGGTTTATTTGAATCAATTGAAAAACAAGCTTATGTGGGCCAAGGCTCAATTGAAAATAGAATGATAAACCACAAGTGATTACCGAAGAGTGATATTTATTTTACTGAAAATAAATGTAGTAATTCTTGAATTATAACTGAAATCAGAAGTTATAATTCATCTTATTGAATATGGCAGTCAGCTAAACAATCACTGTTCTAAGGCACAATCCAGCCACAAACCACAAGAAGACTTAAAAAATACATTTTCACAGCTTATTAAAAATTACAAAACGAAAAGAGTTTCATCTCCTACTATTCTATTTCCTTGAACCCACTAAAAATCCCCCAAATAATTTCACCTTCATAATTCTTGTAAAAGCTGAAGATACCAATACTACACAGAGATTCATCAGCACAAATTAGCATTCATCATTTTATAATTAACATAGCATTATTGTGTTACAGTTAACATACATTTTAGTAAAAATCAGATAATTATATATGCATATACACACACCCACACCTTTTGTTCAAAATTTCTATATATAAATGTCTTGCTTTACTGAGTAGGAGGATATTGCTTAGGTATTTTCATCACTGTAATTAGACTGGTATAGCACCACTTCACATGATAGTTTATGAGTTACATTTATTAAATTGTAGCCCAATAGGCTTGAAGAAATATAAGTAGCAGACAGAATCTGAAACTCCACCTTTAGGATGTACTTTTAAATGATCAAATGGACCATAATTAGAATTGATGACCACCATAAAACTAGGATACAATTTTCAGGCAGGAAATATATAAATGAAGGCACTTACACTGTTTAAAGAGGGGTAGTCAGACATTTTGAAATTTTTTCAGAGCTCTAGATGTGTCAATCAAAGATAACACAATGCAAGAATCTCTAAGTGACACTTCAAGTGGTATTCATAAGCCAACTGCCTTATTCAAAGTCAATGAAGAGACAGGACTTACAAGTCCATGCTTAAAAGTTATTGAAATGTGACTGACATCTCAAAGGAAGGGTATCAATGGGATAGCATGACCCTGTACTGAAACACTGCAAGGTTAATCAAAGTTATGGCAGTTGGGAGCCACAAAGACTTCCCTTAGATTTAATTTTCTTATTCATAGCACTCAAAGATTTCTTATCTTCCTTTTCTCACTAACCCACTGCTATTTGATGATGATGATGATGATGATGATGATGATGGCATTTGTTAAGCGCTTACTATGTGCAAAGCACTGTTCTAAGCGCTGGGGGGAAATACACGTGGGGCTCACAGTCTTCATCCCCATTTGACAGATGAGGGAACTGAGGCTCAGAGAAGTTAAGTGATTTGCCCAAGGTCACACAGCAGACATGTGGCGGAGCTGGAATTAGAACCCGCGACCTCTGACTCCAAAGCCCGGGCTCTTTCCACTGAGCCACGCTGCTTCTCTGTAGGTATTTACATCCTAAAAGTCTGTATCATTTATTGTCAATTCTTGCTCTGCTTAAGGTTTGTAAAGAGCAGGTCAGCTAAATACAGTACTTATTGCCAGTGAGAGTTTAGTTGTTTTAAATAGTGTTAAATATCTTTTCTTTGGTAGAATTCTTGAGTTAGTGCTCAGTAAACATCAATGATTGATTGAGACTTTCTTTCACAGTGCTGATCTCTGTGAGGCCTCCACTAGCAAGCTATTTTATTTTGTTGAGTATGGTTTGTAGTCAAAGATGGTGAAATTGCACAAGAACCTGGAGGTGTCTTATGGAATAAGTCCAGTTCTTACAGTCACATAGAAGTTTGGATATTACTATGGCTTGAATACTCACCAATGTGTTAGGTGGTGTTGCTGCCAAGTTACTCCAATAAAATTCCTTAGTTTGGTTTCAGTGATTTCCCACTCCTGGTAGAAATACACATCTCTTGTTCCTCTCCACTACAACCCAGATCACATGCATCAATCTCTTCTTTTAAGTCAATCTACTACCGCCTCAATCTTGTCTCTCTCACCACCAATGTCTTGCTCTGGCCCTTCCATCTGCCCCTTCAACATCTGAAGCCCTTCCGAAATGGTATCTCCTCCAGGAAGCTTTCCCTAACTAATCTATCATCTCCCCACCTCCCTTCAATACAGACACTTTGTTTTACCAAAAACCAAAAATTGCTGGCTAGGGAGCTCCGGCAATTACATATTGCTATTTAAATTCTGTAGCCTTTCTTCACTTGTAATTTATATTAGAGACCATCTCTCCCAGTAGGAGCTCCTTGAGAGCTGGGATCATGTCTACTAACTGTACTGTATTCTCCCAAGCATAGGATAGTGCTCTTCAAGGAAGAGCAGTCAGTAAACACTATTGGTTAGTTGATTGAGAAGAATGGTAATGTGTCTTTCCAGATCAATACCAAATTTTTCATTCCTCTTAATGCTATTTGTTATTGTTTGCGCATATGTGCTAATGATGGTGCGAACTATTTTCCTTTAGAAGCAGGTGTAGGGTCAGTAATTGTCACTAAAATTTCTAGTAAATATAGGAAAACAAGATTAGGAACTGTTTAAACTAAGCCTACAAAGGGCTACGTATGCCACACTTGAGTGATGACACAAGAAAAAAGGAAAGACACTTCAAAAGTAGAGTCAGTAGAGTCTGTGTTCAGTCTTCCATCAGCCAATCTAGTTATAGTCTTAGTTCCACAATATTGACTCCCAATCTGTCCAGTTCAAGATCAGTGAGTAACATCCTTTTGTGTGGGTAACTATTATCCCTGTCACAGAGTGTTTGGGTGTTCCGTGATGTATTAATAACTTTCTTTATAATTCATTAGTTTTCTATACACTATCTGTGGGGAAAAAAAAAACCTCAACTAGCATAGAACTTCAGTGAACTAATTTTGGCTTTGGTAAGGCAGGTAAGGTTTGTGCATCATTTTTATTTCCTTTCATTTTTAAGGGTGCTTAAGGGTGCATTCCTAAATAAGGGCTGTTAAAAAAACTGGGATGTCACAGTATGCCAAGCAGCTGTCTCTTCATTGATAAACGTGGGCCCTTACTGGATTACAGTATCAGCCTCGTTGCTGATTTCCCAGCCTTATGTCTCTCTCCACTCCAGTCCACACTTCACTTTGCTGCCTGGATCATTTTGGGCCCTTACTGGATTAGGAGTAATTAGCATCAGCTTCCTTGCTGACCTTCCAACCTCCTGTCTCTCCCCACTCCAGTCCATACATCACTATGCTGCCAGGATCATTTCTCTACAAAAACACCTCAGGACATGTTTCCTCACTCATCAAGAAACTCTCGTGACTGCTCACCCATGTCTGCATCAAACAAAACTCCTTACCATTGTCTTTAAAGTACTCAGTCACCTTGCTCTCTCGTACCTCACTTCGCTACTCTCCTACTACAACCCAGCCCACCCACTTCAGCCTCTAATATTAACCTTCTCACTGTGCCTTGATCTCATCTATCTCACTGTCAACCCCTTGCCCACATCCTGCCTCTGACCTGGAACTCACTCCCTCTTCAAATGTGACAATTACTTCCCCCCCACCCCCTTCAAAGCCTTATTGAGGGCACATCTCCTCCAAGAGGCATTCCTTGACTAAGTCCCCCTTTTCTCTTCTCCCACTCCTTTCTGCGTTGCTCTGACTTGTTCTCCTTGCTCATCCCACTCCCAGACCCACAGCACTTGTGTACCTATCTATAATTTATTTCTGCCCCCCTCCAGGCTCTAGAATGTAAGCTCATTGTGGGTAGGGAATGTGTCCATTGTTATATTGTACTCTCCCAAGCGTTTAGCACAATGCTCTGCACACAGTAAGAGTTCAATAAATACAATTGAATGAATTAATGAACTTGCATTAAACATTTGATTAGATAAGGATATTTTCTTTTGATAGAAAAGGTGTTTCCCCAATAGAGGGCCATACATGAGTTATTTATGCAGGAGAGTGTTAATGCTAATTGTCTAGACTATCTTCTCTGGTCTCCTATGCCCAAAAACGTGCATTGTGAGATAGCTGGCAGCAAGTAGGTGAAAGGTACGCTACCACACTGCTGGAAAAACAGTCACTACTATCCCTCATACATTTTTTGGCAGTTGGTAAGTGTGGTATTTTCTTTCTCCACTAATAACTGTTCGTTATTGGAACAAAGCTCTTACCAAAGGGATGTTCTTACAAAGACTATATTGGTTGGCATGTAAATACTGTAGTAAACTTGACTGTACTGGACTGGGAATGTCGTTAACTTAAAAAATAATAACAAAAAAAAAACAAGGAAATTTTGACAAGATTATAAAGTGGTGTAGAGGATCTGTTTTCCCTTACCCATAAATAGAAGAGATTGGGTGGATATGGAATGAAAGTTTTGAAATTTGGAGTTAGCTAACTATAGTCACAGTTATTAGGTCATTTTCCACGACGACACTATTGATAACATCCTACTTATGTATGCAGGTGTGACTGAAATGACACTGTTAGCACTTAAGGATAGTTCCTTGCTGCATTATCAAGTCTGTCCTCTACAGACCTGGTCTTCAAGCCTGACTTTTAGGATCCTGATCTTTGTGATGCTTTTATTGAAGCAGGTCAACTATCTCTTGATAGCTGCTGGTTAGTCCCATACTTTTCTGCTCTGTTAATTTTATTTTAAACTCTGATTTCATGTCAAACACCCTGTCTCTTCTCATTCCCTGCTTTTAATGGAGACAATGGCAAAGGATTCAATATTACTCATTCACATTTTAGTTCAACATTTTCTTCTGTATCATTACCTAAGCAGCCCTTTTTGTCACTGGATATGTTTAGTTATACTCTAATTTTTTCCTCTTTCTCTTTCTGATAGGAGTGGACTCTAGAGAGCAATAGGCCTTTTTTTTCCAAAACCTAAGGACCTAATTATTCATTCATTCATTCAATCGTATTTATTGAGCGCTTACTGTGTGCACAGCACTGTACTAAGCGCTTGGGAAGTACAATTTGGCAACATATAGAGACGGTCCCTCAATACTTACTGTAGGCTAAGTGTTATACTAAGCACTAGATAAGAAGATGAAAGATAAAAGATAAGCAGATTGGACACAGTCCTATCCCATGCAAGACTCACTGTCTAATGGGAGGGAGAACATTTTTATAGATGAGGCATTAAGAATTTACATGACATCCAGGGTCACACAGGAGTGAAGTGGCAGACTTGGCTTGAGAACTAATCTCTTGGTTCTGAGTCCTATGCTCTTTCCACTAGTTCACATCGCTCCTCACAGGTTCTAGAAAACTTCTCTTTTATCCTGTCACATGACACTTTGGTGAAACAAGTGGCTAATCCAATTATCACAAGTAATCTTTCTGTTTAGGAATCAGTCCACAGTTCATTATTTGCAAAGGCTTAAAAAATGATACCAGAAAAAAATCAGGGAGGAATATAAAAAAATTATATGTTCCAAATTACTAATTATTTTAAAATAAAAGAAGGGTTAAAAATCTAACTTTAGAGAAGAAAGGATCACCTTGGGATTATAGCATATCAAACATGACTAGCAATGAACTTTTGTTTTAGGGAGAGTAATGGGGTAATGTTTAATTAATTCTATCCATTTCAGCATTTATGGGAAGAAAGGGAAGAGTCTGCTTTGTAATGTAGAAAATTAAATATTAAAATCTTGGTGCCCTCTAGACTTTATATTTTCATATTCATTCATTTTCACTTTCTGCACAAAAAGAGGAATTGAACTGCTTAGCTCTGTTGTAAAAATATTTTTAATGTTTTTCTGTTACTATAATGCTAAGACAAAGTATTAAAAACATGTCAGTATGAATGGGACTTAGAAATTTAAAATAAAAGGCAAAAAAATTGTGAGTGGTTTAGTTCATACAGCATCTAAGCTGGATGATAACGAAATGCAAATACAGGATAAATTATTTCAACCCCTCAGAAATATTCACTTAGGTTATCTGCTACTATTTGTAAAAATCTGAATCACAGAAAAACCTATCAGTTTAAATTTGTGTACAAATAAAATATTTATTGATTTGACTCTCCAATGGCTTTTTTCCACTGTTTATAAACATGCCTATCCTAAAAAAGCACTCCCTTGAGCCCACAGCTCCATTATTCCCCCTTCTTCTTCCTACCATTCTTTCCCAAACTCATTGAATGAGTTGTTTACATCCACTGCCTCTTCTCCAATTCTTTCCTTGAACCCCTCCAATCTGGCTTCCTCCTCCTTCATTCCATTGAAACTGCCCCCTTGAAGAAAGGTAACTAGTGATCTCCTGCTTCCCAAATTCATTCATTCGTTAAATTGTATTATTGAGCAGTTATTGAGTGCAGAGCACTGTACTACATGCTGGAAAGAGTACTATACAACAATAAGCAGTTATATTCCTTACCCAAAACAAGCTTATCATCAGAGAAGCTGATAGCAACCAAACCTGGGATTGTTTGGGGGAAGGAGAGGGCAGGCTAAAGGTTTTGGATGGGGAGAATGGATTTCCCTGCTCAAAAAAATAACTGGCATTCAGAGATTGACCAGCTCCGTGGACTAAAATACATCTCCCCACCACCCTGGGCAAGTTCCTTCCCCAGTTTCCCTCAGAGGCTACAAGAAAAAAGCCTTTTGGAGGGGCTGCAGACCAGAAAGGCACACCTGGCCACGGGGGGAAAAGATTGCTTACACAACTTTCTTCCTCCTTAAGATTTCTAAAGGAATCACTACCTTGAGACTTTTAAGTCTTGAAAGGGAGGGGGTGGGGATAGGAGTGGTGGTGGTGTGTTTGTGTGTGTGTAGAGTTTAAGATACAACCTACTTGTCCTCTACTCCACCCTAATGGCCTGTACTCCTTGATGGCCTCTACTCCATCCTAATCCTCCACAACCTCTCAGGTGCTTTCAATACTGTGTACCAAATCCTTCCCCCGGAAACTTTACCCAAACTTGACTTCACTGACTCTCCTGGTTCTCCTGTCTCTCTGGTTACTCACTCTCAGTCTCTTTTGTGGGTGTCTCTTGTGCCTCCCCACCATCACCTGTAGGAGCCTCTCAAAGCCCAATTCTAGGTTCCTTTCTTTTCTCCATATAGACTCATTCCCTTGGAGAGCTTATTTTGTTCCAAGGCTTCAACTACCCTGTCTATATGTATGATTCTCCACCTTGAGGTCTCTCTCTTTCTCTGCAGTCTCAAAATTCCTCCTCACTCCTAAATTCAGAGTGAAAAAGAAAAGAATGGGAAAAGAGGAAATGAGCGTTTAGTCAGGGAAGGCCTCTTGGAGAATATGTACTTTTAATAAGGCTTTCAAAGTAAGAGGGCAATTTTCCATTGGATAAGAAGAGGAAGGGTGTTTCAGGCCAGGGGCACGATGAGGATGAGAAATCAGAGGCGAGATAGACTAGATGGTGGTACAATGAGTAGATTGGCATTAGAGGAGCATGGTCTGGGTTATAATAGGAGAACAGTGAGGTAAGGTAGGAGGGGGCAAGGTGATTGAATGCTTTAAAGTCGATGGTAAGAGTTTCTGTTTGATATGGAGGTGAAAAGGGAACACTGGACATTTTTGAGGAGTAGACAAACATGGCCTGAACAATTCTGTAGAAAAATAATCTGGCGATACAATTTAAGAAATACCACAATTATGATTACTAGCAACGTGTGGATGATGATGATATCTGTTGGTATTTGTTAAGCACTTACTCTGTGCTAGGCACTGTACTAGTGCTCGGGTGGAATACAACAAATGGAGATGGACACAGTCCCTGTCCCTTGTCTCAATCCCCATTTTACAGATGAGGTATCTGAGGCATAGAGAAGTGAACTGACTTGCCCAAGTTCACACAGCAGACAAGTGGAGGAGCGGGATTAGAACCCATGACCTTCTGACTCCCAGGCTTATGCTCTGTTCTCAATGCCATGCTGCTTCTCAGTATGTTGAAAGACCATATCATTTCATGGATTTCCACAACCACATTCCTAACCTGGTTGCTGTCTTTTTGCTCCATATTCCTTGTATGATCACACTATTTTGGAAAAAAAAAAGATAAATGATAGTGTCAAAAGTTACATCCACAGGGTTGAAGTCAGTCTCAATTCCTGGCAATTCCATGACAAACAGTATCTGATGATCAGAGAGTGATCAGATAATACTTGCAGGAGCAGGAGAAAGCAGAGGGAGGATTTCACCTTTCCTTGATTCATATGGGCTAGGTAACAGAATGATCTGTAACAAGTTACATCCGTCAACTTACTGAAAGAGGTTCATTTCTTATTTCCAGAAGATATTTAGGATAAAGTAAATTGCCAAAGTTTTGTCTAGCCACTATGACCTCCTAAATCATACTACCACACCACCTAACTATGCACTTTCCCCAG
Source organism: Tachyglossus aculeatus (assembly GCF_015852505.1). Lineage (NCBI taxonomy): Eukaryota > Metazoa > Chordata > Mammalia > Monotremata > Tachyglossidae > Tachyglossus > Tachyglossus aculeatus. The sequence goes on from NC_052067.1 coordinate 120,376,633, forward strand.
CATTTGGTGTTAGTAAGTTATAACAGATTTGTTAAGTGCTTACTATTTGCAGAGCACTATACAGAGGAATGAAGCAGCATGGTCGAGTGGATAGAGCACGATCAGACTCCCATTCAGATAGACCTGGGTTCTAATTCCGGCTCCACCACGTGCCGGCTGTGTGACCTTGGACAAGTCACTTAATTTCTCTGTGCCTCAGTTACATCACCTGTAAAATGGGGTTTAATGCTATGATCCGCATTTGGGACATCGATTGTGCCCAACCCAATTACCTTGTATCTCCCCCAGTGCTTAGAACAGTGCTTGACATGTAGTAAGAACTTAACAAATACTATTATTATTATTATTACCAAGTCCTGGGAAAGAATACAGGCAGAAATTAGAAATGGTCTCTGTCTCACAGGTCCCAGTGGTCCCACAGGATGCTACAATGTTTCAATATTCCAGGTACATGGCCAGTATTCACAACTGCAGTTTGGCCACTGTATTATCTGTATTCTCACATGCTTCTGGTTGGGAGCAGGCCACTGGGGAAAGGAAACCACTAGAGGAATCGCATGACAATAAGGAAAGTCTAACACACCAATGTCCCCAATCAGTTCAAGCTCAGGAACACAAGGTTACCAACTTACCTATCTTTACCTTAGGTCTGTGGGTGTTGAGATACTTTCTGCCTCTATAGTCCAGATAACTGAATCTTCTAAATTTACCTGAGAAGTATGGAAGAAGTATTGTATGCTAAATTTTAGAGCAAACACCTGCACCCTGGGAAAATATGGTTAAGGAAGAAGGTATCTTGGGACTATTAGAGCTGCATGTTCAGAAATATGAGCCTACTCAGAAAAATTCCCTGGAGTCAGAACAAAATCCAGGTACACTGAGAAGCCCCTTATAAGAGCATTACTAGGGGCAGCAGGCCCATCTAATTTAGTGCACCTGCTGATCTTACAACAGAGCTAACTGACCCTGGACAAGTGAGTTTTCTAGCTATTCTAAGTTCAGAATTTTTACTGTTAGCTCATTCTTACCAAGTTTCTTGACTATCACAAGCCAGACATTCTTGAAAGAGTTACTGTACATGTATTTATGCACCTGTGAATTTTTGCATTTTATAAATATTACTTATATGTTTATCTCTACATTTATTATTTGTTCATCTCTTTGTTCAGCTTGTACTGCCTTCTGTTTTATTACTCTTGTTCCTTTTGCTTTTCTTTCTGTAAATAATTTTGCCTTTCTCCTTGAGGGCCAGGGTCATATGTTTAGCTTTGTTATTAACTCTCAGGAGTTTAGAATAGTGTGCAGTATTTAATGTCTGCTGAATAAATGCACACTGATTCACAATATTTGGAGAGTCACAATGTGCCTTTATTGAAATGATTAATACTTAAAAAAAAGACCTGGGAGACATAATTAGAAGAAATGTTATGTTTAAATTTGATTATTCTTCTTAGACCTTGGGATGGCACAATATGCTCTCCTGGGATGACTCCAGGAATCCTTCCTAGGAACAGAGAATTATGACTAGATGTCTACAGAGTCAATTAGCTTGTACCACTATCTTCTTTCTCCAATGTTTAGTGGTTAAACACAGGCCCTGCTCTAAACTGAAAATCAACACAAAGATGAGTTGTCTCTACGGAATCAAACAATGGTATTTAATGAGTTCTTGCAATGTGCAGAGCACCGTACTAAGCATTTGGAAAAGTACAATACAACATAGCTGGCAGACATGATCCCTACCCATAAGGGGTCTCAGGAAAGCTGGATACAGTTGTGGTAGGCTCAGATAATAATAATAATAATAATGGTATTTATTAAGCGCTTACTATATGCCAAGCACTGTTCTAAGTGCTGGGGGAGATACAAGGTCATCAAGTTGTTCCACGTGAGGCACACAGTCTTCATCCCCATTTTACAGATAAGGGAACTGAGGCACAGAGAAGTTAAGTGACTTGCCCAAAGTCACACAGCTGACAAGTGGCGGAGCCGGGATTAGAACCCATGACCTCTGACTCCCAAGCCCGGGCTCTTTCCACTGAGCCACGCTGCTTTTTCTGCCTTCAGATACCTTCATTCTCTACAAAATAACTTCCTTGGTTGCCCAAACCTGTATCCCAAACCAAACCTAATAATAATAATAATAAGAATGATGGCATTTGTTAAGCACTTACTATGTGCAAAGCACTGTTCTAAGCGCTGGGGGATACAAGGTGAGCAGGTTGTCCCACGTGGGGCACACAGTCTTACTCCCCATTTTACAGATGAGGGAACTGAAGTTCAGAGAAGTTAAGTGACTTGCCCAAGGTCATGTGGCGTAGCTGGGATTCAAACCCATGACCTCTGACTCCCAAGACCGTGCTCTTTCCACTCAGCCATGCTGTTTCTCTGAGCCACACTGCTTCTCTCCAAATAGCTTTAGAAATACATATGCGTAAAATTCTGCCCATGGCAAAATAGAAACATAATCTCACACCTATGCTTGATTTTTACCCTAAATGGGGAAAATCCTGCTAATCATTCTATCTGTATATTTAGGGAAAATAAGGCCAGAGAAATCCAAAATATGAGGAAATTGATCCACTCAGTTGCCTCTCTTTTGTTCATGATCTTGATAAGAAATTATTTTTAAAGTAAGGTTACAAATCTGAGATTTGATGAATCAAGAAAGTAAATTAATTAAGAGCAATTCCACTTACGAAGAATACTTTTCTTGGAATATTCTGTAATACACTTTATTTACCAAGGAAATCTAAAGTATATAGTCTCATATAGTCTTCTGTTCACAGAATATTATAGGACACTTTTAGTTACCAAGTGGGAAGCAACCTGGCATAGTGGATAAAGCATGGGTCAGGGAGTAAGAAGATCAGGGGTTCTAATACCAGCTCCATCACTTATTTGCTGTGTGTACTTGGGCAAGTCTTTTCACTTCTCTAGGCCTCAGTTACCTCATCTGTAAAATGGGAATTAAGACTGTGAGCACCACATGGGATAGGGACTGTGTCCAACGCAATTTGCTTGTATTCACCCTAGCTTAGTACAGTGCCAGGCACATAGTACACACTTGACAAATACCATTATCATCATTATTATTATTATTATTATTATTATTATTATTATTTATTTATTTATTTATTTATTTATTTATTTTTCTATTCTATTTTGATTTTTATAAACTTACTAATAGTGAATAATGAACATTCAAAGAGAAAGGAATACTGTCTGATTCTCTGATACTTGAATCCCTATGAAGCATGAAGACAGAAGTATTCATTCATTCATTCATTCATTCATTCAATCGTATTGAGTAGCAAAGTAGCAAAGAATAACGTTTAAAGACCAATGTAGACAGAAATCCAATATAAAAATCTAACTGTTATAACCTCTTGTTTCCTCCTTCTCTTATAGGAGAAATGACAATGGGAATATTTAAAAATTTGAACTGTCATTTCTAAGTTATTCCATTAATGTAAAACAAAATATATAACAAGCTTATAATAAATCGTTCCATGAATTCAATCTTTACAGAATTAGAAGATCATCTTCATATGGAGAAAAGGGTGGTGAGTTTCAGAAACACCTAGTGTGCATCACCAGACACTTTTCAATTATGCCAGGTACATTGGGGAATATTTCATTTTTCATGTAATAATATTGACAATAACATTACTGTGTTCAGAGCACTGTACTGTGTTTGCACAACCAGAAGTTAAATGTCATTCATTCATTCATTCAATTGTATTTATTGAGCGCTTACTGCGTGCAGAGCACTGTACTAAGCGCTTGGGAAGTACAAGGTGGCAACATAAAGAGACGGTCCCTACTCAACAGCGGGCTCACCGTCTAGAAGTTAATCTGTAGCATAGCCCAGGAGGCGTCTTACATAACAGGCAAGTGATAGAGATCTGGATTAGAACCCCGATCCTATGACTTAAAGACTCATGGTCTTTCCAGTAGGCCATGCTATGTCTCCTTAATTGGAAAGCATAATTTTGCCATATATATATATATATATATATATATATATATGCATTATCACAGTTTTAAACCTTATGAGGATCTGCCTAGGGTCACTATTAGAAAAATTAATGTTAACTTTACTACCATGAGGGCATACCATGAGTAGTTCCACTTAAATGTACTGTCAATTACACTTGGAGAGGTTGGATTATTGGACAGCATCTGCTTCATGTCAATCAATTCTAGGAAAGGATTGGGACAAAGGAAGAAGACAGAAGATAGATTAAAAGTGGATACAAGAGAGAGTTTCCCCCTACTGATTCCTTTAGCTGAAGAAATTTCATACCTTATATTCAGGCCCTTAAAAAGGAAGCCCCTTTCACAAGGACAAAGATAACTGGATCTTGCTAAATCTGGGCTATCCCTAGTTAGCATTAAGCACAGTATCAGACTATGGCTAATCTGTGGTTATACCAGGATTTAGGTTTAAATTTTTCACCGCTCAATTATTTTTTGAATACTTTGTCATTGATAATGGAGTTACACACACACACACACACACACACACACACACACACACACACACACATATTTTCAAATATCTTTCCTATAAAGAAGTTAGCCAGAGGTGTAGTATTTGGAATTCTATTATGCTAAGGTGGCCACATTATTGCTCTGAGAAGGAAACTGAGGTCATTTGTTTTCTAACCCAACCAACTGCTGAATCCACAGTGAGTAAGCCAGCAGCAAACACCTTGTTAGTTCCTTGTGTCTCTCAGGGGCTCCAGCCATGGGATGGTAGTAGTAAATTACTTAAACATTTTTGGGAACACTTACACTAAGCTATTATACTGGAGTAGGAATGGTGGAGCAATTCAAGTGTACCTCTTTATGTGGATGGTTATGACTGTGGAGGACTAGATGTTCACCATTAGCTCAGGACAGGTACCTAACATCCCCCTGGAGTAGAAACCTCCCATTTAGGCACTGATTGGCTCTTCATGGAGCGAGGAAGAAGCATCTAAACCCTGAAGTGTCTGCAATATGATGCTTAAATGCACCCTGGAGTTAATTTAGGGCAAATTACTTGTACAGTGGAGTGAAATGTCACAAAAGCGTATTTTATCACCTAATTACTGAAGAAGAAAAGTACCAATTATAATTCCTGCATTTTCTTCTTTGGCAATCCTCAAATGAATTGTAAAGTCATAAATTATGTGCAAAATGCTGGAAGAATAAGGCATAGTGTAGGTGGGGGGGCATTTATAGTAGAGATGTTGGAAAAAACATTAATCAAATCCAGTCTTAAGAGGGAATTAATTCAAAAGGAAGGTAGATGAAATTCAAGCATTCTTTCTAAATGTTCTGGCATAACAATGTATACTCACAAACATACTAAATGCTACATAATATAGTATATATATATATAGTATATATATATATATATATATATATATATACAATCATTATGGTACTTGTTAAGCACTTGCTATGTGCCAAGCGCTGTTCTAAGTACCGGGGTAGGTATAAGTCAATCAGGTTGGACAGAGCCCCTGTCCCACATGGGGCTCAGAGTCCAAGTACGAGCTTGCTTGGAAGTCAAAGGATGAGGCTTCTAATCCCGGCTCTGCCACTTGTCTGCTGTGTGACCTTGGGCAAGTCACTTCACTGCTCTGTGCCTCAGTTCCCTCATCTGTAAAATGGGGATGAAGACTGTGAGCTCCACGTGGGACAACCTCATTACCTGGTAACTAGTTACTCCAGTGCTTAGACCAGTGCTTAGCACATAGCAAGCACTTAACAAAATATCATCACTATTATTATTATTATTAGTCAGAGTCATGAAGAGTTGTCACAGTCAGTGACCTATTTCTGGGATTTAAACTCTCTCACAACTGGCTGCGCTTCAGCCACTTAACAAGCAATAAGATAGTCCATCTGTAATTTATTTATTTATATTAATATCTGTCACCCCTCTAGACTGTAAATTCGTTGTGGGCAGAGTCTGTGCCTGTTTATTGTTGTACTATACTCTATCAAGTGCTTAGTACAGCACTCTGCATACAGTAAGCACTCAAGGAATATGATTGATTGACTATATAACTGTTTCAGAACCACTGGTTTAGAAAATTCAGATGACTATTAGAAGTAGCATCTTCCTTTCTGAAATTAAAATGAAATTTGCTATTGATAAGAAATAATACTAGACTACATTACAATGGAATTAAAGGAATAAGTGAGATTAACAGAGGGCTTGAGTTCTAACTTCAGATCTGCTACTTACCTGCTGTATGATCTTGGGCAAATCACTTCACTTTTCTATCCCCCAGTTTCCTAAACTGCAAAATGAGGATTCAGTACCTGTTCTTCCTCCTCCTTAGGTTGTGACCCCCATTTGGGACCTAATTATCTTTCATCTACCCCAGCTCAAGCACATAGTAAATGCTTAACAAATACTACAATTATTATTATTGTCATCATTATTATTCCATAAAGCTAGCCTTGTATAATATTTGAGTATTTTCTAATTGACATCAAACAAAATTTAATGGCAATAAGAGGGTCTCAAGGGTAAAATGAAGACAGTTTGATTTTAACTTTCAAAAATCATACTGCATAAATCACCAAAGTGATTTATAGCAGCTTAAAATCAAAGAGGGAGCTCATTTTTAGTTTGAAATATTACGTGGATCTGTGGTCTTTAGTCAGTTATTCTCCACTACACACCAGGGATTATTAAAAGGGATAAGGAAGTGGCAGTGAAGGATATGAAAAAACATCATTCCCAGAGCTGATCATAGTTTCTTTATCACTGGCTGATACACTTTATCTCCCTAAGTAAGAGAAGTTGATTTGAAATAAAAAAAAAACAGGCATTTTCGCCAAAACAATATATAAACCAACAACAGTGAGAGTTACAGAAGTAATGTGGCTTAATGGAAAGAGAATGGGCTTGGGAGTTAGAGGACTTGGGTTTGAGAAGCAGCATGGTATAGTCTAGAGCATAGGCCTGAGAGTCAGAAGATCATGGGTTCTAATTCTGACTCAGCACCTGTATATACGTATATATGTTTGTACATATTTGTTACTCTATTTATTTATTTATTTATTTATTTATTTTACTTGTACATATCTATTCTATTTATTTTATTTTGTTAGTATGTTTGGTTTTGTTCTCTGTCTCCCCCTTTTAGACTGTGAGCCCACTGTTGGGTAGGGACTGTCTCTATAGACTGTGAGCCCACTGTTGGGTAGGGACTGTCTCTATATGTTGCCAACTTGTACTTCCCAAGCGCTTAGTACAGTGCTCTGCACATAGTAAGCGCTCAATAAATACGATTGATGATGATGACACCCACTGGGACAGAGATTCAGCAGCTCACATCCTCATCCCTAGGGATGTTGTTATATTGTACTCTCCCAAATGCTTAGTACAGTGCCCTGCATACAGTACTCTATTTATTTTACTTGTACATATTTACTATTCTATATATTTTGTAAATAATGTGCATCTAGCTTTATTTTTATTTATTCTGATGACTTGACACCTGTCCACATGTTTTGTTTTGTTGTCTGTCTCCCCCTTCTAGACTGTGAGCCCACTGTTGGGTAGGGACCATCCCTATGTATTGTCAACTTGTACTTCCCAAGCGTTTAGTACAGTGCTCTTCACACAGTAAGTGCTCAATAAATACGATTGAATGAATGAATGAATGAATCTAATCATTCTTTCTAAATATTCTGGCATAACAATGTATACTCTCAAACATACTAAATAGTACATAACATACATACTATATATGTATATATGTATATATATGTATATATATACACTATGTATATATATATACACACTATGTGTATATATATATATATATATATATATATATATATATACATACACAATAATTATGGTATTTGTTAAGCACTTGCTACATGCCAAGTGCTGTTTTAAGTACCGGGGTAGATATAAGGCAATCAGGTTGGACAGAGTTCTTGTCCTACACGGGGCTCAGAGTCCAAGTATGAGCATACAGGATTGAATCCCCATTTAATGGGTAGATAACTGAGGCTCAGAGAAATTAAGTGATTTGCCCAAGGTCATACAGCAGATACACGGTAGAGCTAGGGTTAGAACCTAGGCCTTCCGACTCCCAAGCCTGTGCTCTTTCCATTAGACTATGCTGCTTATAGTACATTCACATTATCAAATTTGTTACATTATCAAATCTGGGTAGTGGGAAACAGGAGGCCAGTTGAATCCTGGCCTGCCCAACCTAGGACAAGTCTTCCTGGCTTCACTTCTAGAAGCCCACTCCTGTCAGGTCCGCTGAGGTACAGCTGATAAACAAATTTCAATGGGAAGGACAAGGCACTGGTGTGGAATGTCAGTCAGTCAGTCAATTTTATTTATTGAGAACTTAGTATACTCCTGAAGGCAGGAGGAAATACTAGACTGCAGAGAGGGACAGAGATCAGGGCTGGTCCAAGTGCTTAATACAGTGCTCTGCATACAGTAAATACCATTGATGGATTTATTGAATGAATAGATCCCTAGATTTCTAAAATTCAACACTATTTTGTTACCTTTTCCAATTTCAATTATCCTGTAACATTATCATTATCCAAATTTTACCATGGATTAGCAGCTCACTGCTGTAGTCCATATTCCTAAGACCCTTTACTAAGTGGTTAAAGTAATAATTCATGAATACAGAAATACACAGCTGTACGAATAAGTAAAGGAGGATTAAATCCTACTTAGACTGTGAGCCCCATGTGGGATGCGGACTGTCAGACCTGATTATCTTATATCAATGTGAAGTACTTGGCACATAGCACATAGCAAATATCATCATGACTAAACAAATATATTAAATTACATTGTAATAAACATTCGCACACTAAATGTAAGTACCCTATCATTTCCCAGTATATAGTGCATTGAATTCTATGCTGCTGAATACATAAAATCTCAAGAGATCTCCTGACATCTCAAAATTCACCATCTCTACCTGCACATCTGACCCCAGCTCTTCTTCACACCTTATCAAAGCACTTTCCACCTTCCTTCTTCCCTCCATGACTACCATCTTCAAATGTTTGCTCTTCCATGGTTTCATCCCCACTGTTTTCAAACATTCCCTATCATAAACAAAAATCCTTCCCGTGACTCCACGGCTCCTTCCATAATTGCCCATTCCTCTCCAAATTCCTTGAGTGAATTCTCTTCACCCATTTTGGAGCCAAGTGGCTTTTGTCCCTTTCACTCCAAATAAACCACCCTCTCAGAGGTCACAAATCTTTCTTGCCAAATCCAGTGGTCTCAACTCCAACCTAATCCTCTTTGATCTCCCCACTGCCTGGATCATTTTTCTCCCAAAATGTTCAGTCCATGTTTCCCCACTCCTCAAGAATTTCTGGTGGTTGCCCATCCACCTTCTCATCAAACAGAAACACCTTATCATTGGCATTCACTTTGCTCCCTCCTACCTCACCTTGCTGCTCTCCTACTACAACCCAGCCTGCACATTTAGTTCCTTTACTGAACTTCAAGCTCTACTATCTCAATGCCGACCTCTCACCCACATCCTGCTTCTGGCCTGGAATGCCCTCCCTCTTCCTATCCGACAGATAATTATTCTCTCCACTTTCTAAGACCTATTGAAGGCACATCTCCTCTAAGAGGCCTTTTATGACTAAGCCCTCATTTCCTCTTTGCCATTTCTTTCTAGGTTGCCCTGATTTGCTCCCTTTATTCATCCCTTCCTCAGCTCCACAGCTCTAATGTACAGATCTATAATTTATACATTCCCCTCTAGACCTTAAGCTCATTGTGGGAAGAGAATGTGTCTACTAACTCTGTTACATTGTACTCTCCCAAGTACTTTGTAAAGTTCTCTGCACACAGTAAGTGCTAAATAAATACTATTTATTAATTGATTGACATTTACTATTACTACTGATAGTAATGCTGCTGTTCCCAATACTACAAATACTAAAATTCTAAATATTAAAATACTATTAATACTGAACAATACTGTAAAACGTTGTCATGGAATAGTAGTTTTTGATTCTGCAGAAGTTGGATAAGATAATAATAATAATAATAATAATAATAATAATAATAATAATAATAATAATAATAGTATTTGTTAAGCACTTACTATGTGCCATGCACTGTTCTAAGTGCTGGGATAGATATAAGGTAATCAGATGGTCCCACGAGGGGCTCACAGTCTTAATCTCCATTTTACAGATGAGATAATGGAGGCACAGAGAAGTTAAATGACTTGCCCAAAGCCACACAGCTGATAAACGGCAGAGCCAGGGATTAGAACCCATGACCTCTGACTCCGAAACCCGTGCTCTTGTCACTAAGCCACGCTGCTTCTCACTGCCCCAGACTATACTTCAATCAGTCATGTTTTAGTTCCTTGCTACTATTCACAAGGCAAAAAGGTAAGGGACTGCGGTTGGCCAGCTCTGTACAAACCATCACTATTAATGGAATAGAAAGTCTGTCATATAACTCTATTCCCTAGCCCTGAAATGAAGTCCAGCACAAGCAGGGATGTAGGGATACTAACTATTTGATTAATGAAAAATCAGCATCAGCTTTTGGTAACATCATTTTGCTGAACTGCCCAACTTTATAAATGTTCTGCTCATCACAAATGGTGGATGACCTGAAAAAAAAAATGTCCAAAACAGCACCTCTATTTACCAAACTTAAAATTAACTCACAAAAGACTATGCTTTAACTTTTCAGTGAAATAACAAAAATAAACCAATCTATAGAGAGAAAATATCCAACGCCATGGAACATCAACACATCATTTGATAGTAACAGTCATTGTTCCCAAGAATGAGGCCATTCATTGCTCACCAATTATTACAGCCATTGTTCCCTGTAGACTGAGTAGACTGTGAGATGGTAAACTGTTCATATGATTTCAAACAGCTCCTAGACAGGTGGTGGGACACCTCAGGGACACTAGGTATTGGATTAGGCAGGTGACTGAAGAAAATATATACTTGTAAACATTGACATGGCTGAAAAAGCATGTCTAGAACTTATGTTACAAGAGACAAACAGGTAGGAATGCTGATATCCAAAGTACCCTTCTAGAGGGATGTCCTTGGTAGTTGTCACAGCATAGTCACTGGAAATCTCTATCATTTGCAGCTATCATGTAGACAAGCATGAGAAGCAGAATGGCCTGGTAGAAAATGCACATATCTCAGTACCAGAAGACCTTAATCCTCATTTTAGCTTTGCCACTAGCCTACTGTGTGATCCTAGGCAAGTCTCTTAATTTTCTGTGCCTCAGTTTCCTCATCTGTAAAGTGGATATTAAATATGTGTTTTAGATACCCCATAGACTGTGATCCCTCAGTGCTTAGTATAGTGCCTGGTAAATAATAAGTGCTTAGCAAATACAAAAATTATTATTATCTTTATAATTTTTATTATTTTCTTTATTCATTTGTCTCTCCTCCTACTGTCTTACTTTCTCCTCAGAATCCCTTGAGTGTCTTTGTTTTATCTCTGTGGTTTTGGAAAAAGTTTCACATCTCTTCCTCAAAGAAAAAATCCCCAAAGTTTGGGGCAGAAATAATGCAAAAAAAAAAAAAAGGTGGTTCTCTTTTTTCCTTTTATCCCTTCAACATTTGCTACTGCTTAGGAAAGTGGAATTCCAGTTCTAGTCTAGGTAATTATTTCTAATGGATCCAATTTAGAGAAACCACCACATACATGCACATGCCTAAATATTTGTTCACTGGGTTTTGGCACCAGATCTGGAAAAGATGATTATCTTTGGAAAAAAAGAAGTATGTGATCCTCAGTAGCACTGCATGAGGGGAAGGAATTGTTGTGGTGCTTGCTTCTTCCCATTCCTCATTGCAATCAAAGCTTTAGAACTCACCAAAGATTTAACATTTTTTTCTATCTTCTGTGCAGTATTTTTTCAACATTGCATAATTTTTCATTGAATATTACATTGATTTTACATAATATTAATGTTACACTTGAAAAGACTGTAAGATCGTTGTAGGTAGGGTACATGTCTACCAATTCTGTTATATTGTACTCTCCCAAGCACTTAGTACAGTAGTCTGAATGCAGTAAGTACTTAATAAATATAATTGATTGATTGAAAAAAAAAAGAATAGTCACCACACAGACACATAGGTGTTCCAATGGGGGATCAGTATGTAAATAGAATGTATGTGTGCATACTTAAAAGTAGGTGTCCCTGAGCTAGAAGGTTGATTCATTCTTTCGTTCATTCATTCATTCATTCAATCATATTTATTGAGCACTTAAGGTGTGCAGAGCAGTGTACTAAGTGCTTGAAAAGCACAATTCAGCAATAGAGAAAATCCCTGCCCACAATGAGCTCAGAGTCTAGAAGGCAGGAGACAGACATCAAAACAAGTAAACAGGCATCAATATAAATAAATAGAATTATAGATATCTACACATCAAAACAAGTAAACAGGCATTCAAGATCTTTTGATCTATTGGCATACAATAAGGGAGAAATTAAATGTTGATGATTCTGTGAGGACTTCAAATATGGAACCAAACATCAAAAAAGCACCCATTAACACCTAGAGAATCCCTCTATAGGCAGTCAGAATCACGGGAGAGTCCAGTGATCCACAACAACTGGTGTTTCCCAAGACCCAGAAGTCATCAGGAAACTGTTGACTCAATTACACTGTGAAGACACTGATGTAAGGTGAAGAGCTGGTTCCTGATCAATCAATCAATCAATCAACCGTATTTATTGAGCACTTACTGTGTGCAGAGCACTGTACTAAGTGCTTGGGAAGTACAAGTTTGCAACATATAGAGACAGTCCCTACCCAACAGTGGACTCACAGTCTAGAATGGGGAGACAGAGAACAAAACAAAACATATTAACAAAATAAAATAAATGGAATAGATATGTACAAGTAAAATAAATAAATAAATAGAGTAATAAATATTTACAAACATGTATACATATATACAGGTGCTGTGGGGAGGGGAAGGAGGTAAGAAGGGGGTGATGGAGAGGGGGACAAGGGGGAGAGGAAGGAGGGGGCTCAGTCTGGGAAGGCATCCTGGAGGAGGTGAGCTCTCAGTAGGGCCTTGAAGGGAGGAAGAGAGCTAGTTTGGCGGATGGGCAGAGGGAGGGCATTCCAGGCCCGGGGGAGGACGTGGGCCGGGGGTCGACGGCGGGACAGGCGAGAACGAGGCCCGGTGAGGAGATTAGCGGCAGAGGAGTGGAGGGTGCGGGCTGGGCTGTAGGAGGAGAGAAGGGAGGTGAGGTAGGAGGGGGCGAGGTGATGGAGAGCCTTGAAGCCGAGGGTGAGGAGTTTCTGCCTGATGCGCAGATTGATTGGTAGCCACTGGAGATTTTTGAGGAGGGGAGTAACATGCCCAGAGCGTTTCTGGACAAACACAATCCAGGCAGCAGCATGAAGTATGGATTGAAGTGGGGAGAGACACGAGGATGGGAGATCAGAGAGGAGGCTGATGCAGTAGTCCAGACAGGATAGGATGAGAGCTTGAACAAGCAGGGTAGCGGTTTGGATGGAGAAGAAAGGGTGGATCTTGGCAATGTTGCGGAGCTGAGACCGGCAGGTTTTGGTGACGGCTTCGATGTGAGGGTTGAATGAGAGACAGGAGTCGAGGATCATCATCATCAATTGTATCGGGCTTGTGAGATGGGAAGGATGGTAAGACATTAGCAGTGATGGGAGAGGGCAGGGTTTGGGAGGGAAGACAAGGAGTTCCTCTGATCAAGATTCTGGTCCTGGAGGAAGGCCCAGGTCTGTCTGGTAGACATACTGGGTGTGAAAGATTGGTGTTTGTGATTTCTGAAGATTTATATGCTCATTGTGGGCAGGGAATCTGCCTGTTTATTGATATTCTGTACTCCCCTATGTGTTTAGTACAGTGCTCTGGACACTGTAAGTGCTCAATAAATTTGATTGGCTGAATGAATTTATGAAAAAGGACAGAATGGGTAAATAAGGAGTGAGTTTGTACTGTTTTCTTGAACTTTTGTTCTGGGGAACTTTTTCCTTACAGAATTGGGCAAATAATTTTTTGTTTGATTGAACACTCTGTTTTCTTAACTATTTTCTTAATAATTAGAATCATTTGGTAGCAAAGAAACCTTACTATACCTTGTTTACTATTCAGTGAAGAAGTCCTAAAATATAATCCAATAAAATACTGCAAAACCTTGACACCTCAACCACTAAGTAGTTTAAAATTCATTAATTAATGGTCTAGTGAGGAAGGGGCAGGCAGGGAGGAAACTTCTGGTGACCACCCTTTCTGGGGTGGCATTGGTTTTCCTTCCTACCCCTCCTCTCTGATTCCCTGGGTGGCAGCAGCAGAAGCAGAGAGTTCATTCATTTATTCATTCATTCAATCATATTTATTGAGTGCTTACTGTGTGCAGAGCACTGTACTAAGCACTTGGGAAGCACAAGTGTCGGAAACATATAGAGATGGTCCCTACCCAACAACGGGCTCACAGTCTAGAAGGGGAAGACAGATAGGGTCTTCCCAGGGCAGATACTACCACAGCTGAGCAGCTAGAATGAAGCTGCCTCAGTTTTGCCTCCATTTTTGAGGGTTAGCAGTTGGGGCCTAGGGCCTTTTAAAAAGGAAATGTAGTATGCTAGGACCACAGACTACAGCACACTTCAGGTTCTGCTTTCCACTCCCACACAAACTCACAAATTAAGGAGGACCTTAAGCAAAACATTTTAACAAAAAAACCACCCCTGATTCAGCCTGGCATCTGCCAGTAGAGCCTTGGAGGGCCTTGTACCAAGAGGCAGGGCCTGTCATTTTCTATCTGTTCCATGTTCATGATATCTGGGCTCCCTGTCTATGTGGCAGAGACTGACAGATGTTCCAACCAATTGCATCCTGTCTGTAGGAACTAATCAGAAGATTTGGCCCATGAATGTATGAAAAAGCAATTCTTTCAACTGGTGAAATATGATCACAGAAGGTAACTTTTGACCAACTGAGAACTGATCATTCATAGTTTTTAAGTCACATCTTTATTGTGTACCCTCTGAAACATCTGCCTTTAAAATGTGAATCTTGGTGATCACTGCTATTCAGGAAGTCAATTAGGTGTCACTTCATTCTCTTAAGAGATGAAACAGGATTCAAAGGACTTCCAGTTAGATTCCTAATAATCTGGATTAAAGTACTGATTATAAATCAGGGCAAAATTTTGGCACTCCTATAGACAATTTAGAGAACATTGGAATGTTGAGTGGAAATGTATAGGGACACTATTTTCCTTTGTTGCATAAGTTTTTAGAATAATATTTTCACCACATTTTAGGACATTTTAATGCAAGTAGTAGAGTAGTAGCAGGGGTTGAAAATTAACTAAAATCACATCTTTTCTACTACTTCTTCAAACCCTCACTAGAGTCAGGAGCTTACTTAACAGGGTTTCTAAACCCTCTTTGTCAAAAGCGTTGGGGGTCACAGCAAGATTCCTGAACTGTTTCAATTTTTCAAATCAAATCTTTGACAGCATTTCCATGCTTCCATGTTGGGTGAAACTGTAGTGTGCTTTAACATCTTCAGATATTTTGTAGCTGATACCGAGCAAATATGGAACAACTGCTGTAAAATGAAGTTAGGCTTTAATGAAAATTGCCTCAGTTTTTATGGCATGTAATTTTATAGTACACTTCAGCATAACTAACCCATTCATATTTGGCTCTATTTTGCAGTAAGGAGAGTAAAATTCTGATAAATCTTTTTATTAACTATTTATACCTAGAGTATCAAGGACTATCTCCTATGCTGACTTTCTAGCTACTCAGAACAATCCAAGCTGCAACATATTTAAATAGCTGAAATTTGTTGTTACTCTATTTGTTCTAAATTTGCTTTATTTTGCCTTATACTGAAACATATGACATGAAGGAACACAGTTTAAAAATAACCCAGTCCTTATGCACATTTCTCATACCTTTTCCAGTGCAGGGCAGAACTTAAATTGAATGTTAAATCAGAAAGCAAGACTATTAGTATTAGTTCTATATGCACAGAACTCTTCTAAGAAGTTACTATGAAAGTAGAAACCATGAACCAGCCCACTAGAAGCTTACAGTTTTACAGAAAATATGCTGTACTTCTTACAAAAAATGCAATCACAAGCAAAGCAGCATGTAGAGTTATGAAAACTTACCATTCTATTCTAAACCCTGAAACTTAAACTTCAGCAATTTGCTTCTCCTAATGAATGGAGATAGGTTGATCATACTTTCTCTCTCCTTCACATTCTTAACAATGAATAGGAAAAAAGAAATCTGAAACAGCAAAACATAATAATAATAATAATAATAATAATAATAATGGCATTTATTAAGCACTTATTTTGTGCAAAGCACTATTCTAAGTGCTGGGGAAGTTATAAGATGATCAGGTTGACCCACGGGGGGCTCACAGTCTTAATCCCCATTTTACAGATGAGGTAACTGAGGCACAGAGAAGTTAAGTGACTTGCCCAAACTCACATAGCTGACAATTGGGAGAGCCCGGATTTGAACCCATGACCTCTGACTCCAAAGCTCAGGCTCTTTCCACTGAGCCACACTGCTTATGCTTCTAACAGTGGGTATAGCAAAGGAAGAAGCATGGCGTGGCCTGAGAGTCAAAAGACATGGATTCTAATCCTGGATCTGCCTGCTCTGTGACCTTGGGCCAATCACTGAATTTCTCTGTACCTCAATTTCCCCACTTGTAAAATGACAATTCAATATCCATTCTTTCTCCTCCTGTGAGCCCCATATGATAAACCCATACTATACAGGGACTGCGTTTGACCTGATTAACTTGTAACAGTGCTTAGGTGCTTGACACAAAGTAAGCACTTGGTAAATACAATAATTACAATAATAATTTATTGCTTAAGTCGTTTCTAAATTATTACTATTACTACTAATAATTATTAGTAATAACAATGATAGTATTCACTTACTATGTGACAAGGGCTGGGGTGGAAACAAAGTTATCAAATTGGACAAAGTCCATATTCCCCATAGGGCTCACAGTCCAAGAGGGAGAGAGAACAGCTACTTTATTGCCCTTTTACAGATGAGGAAGCTGAGTCACAGAAATAATCAATGATTGTTCAGAATCATGCCACAGGCAAGTAGAAAAGCCAGGCCTACAACAAGAATCTCCTAACTTTTAGTCCCACACTTTTTCCTATGGGCTACCCTGCCTAATTTCTATAACTAGACTGTAATCCCTTAACAAAGTTCCTTCCTTTCAATGAAACTTTATGTATTAACCACCAGAACAGCTGAATATGGAATTGTAATCGAATGAAAATCCTGTGAGATGCTTCATGACAATGTCAAAGCAGCCCCATGAGGCAAGAAACACAATTTGCTTCTATAATGACAACAGCAAATGGGATCCAAATTGAAGAGCTCAATCAATCAATCATATTTATTCAGTGCTTATGATGTCAGAGCACTGTACTAAGCATCTGGAGGAGTACAGTATAACAGAGATGGGAGACATGTTCTCTGCACACAAATGAGCTTATGGTCTTAATCTTAAAAGGAACAAAATGAATTTCTCTGCAAACCTAAAAAATGTATATAGATTTCCCTATATTGCCTTAGCACCACTGGGGAATACTGATGGCAACATTCTAAAGAGAAAATATCCTATTTCATTGGTCTCCTGGAACATACTGAGGTCTCTCCAAAGACAGCTGGCTTGCTAATTACCTACATCCCACATTTAATTTAGCTATTGTAAAGTTCCCAAATATGATAGTATGCTTTCCAAGATCTATATGCAATGAAGCAATAAACAACTCACACCCTTCAAAGTCTTTTACCCAACATACAGGACTAAAGAAAATGCTTTAGGACTTCAACTATATAATCACTTTCAACAGGTTCAAGAAGGTAAAGTTATTTAACCATGTGCTCCAAAATCTCAGTGTGGCTTTAGGTCATGGCAGCTAGGCTTTTAGGTCATGGCAGATAAGCAGATTTATTTTTGCTGTTTGTCATATACAGGAGAAATGCAGGAAGCAATATTAAAACCTTTACCTTACCAAAGCATTTTCTTTCACAGAAGACATGGGCTCTGGTAACTAAGAACATTTTCTCCTGTTCTTAAAAGTTAATCAAGATCCAATTACCATTATATGATGATATACTCTGGCTATGCTCTTTTGACTCATTCCTAATGATGAATGGGCAGCTTACACACTGCAAATGCGGTAAAGAGAAGTTAAGTGATTTGCCTAAGGTCACACAGCAGACAGGAGGTGGAGCTGGTGTTAGAACCCAGCTTCTCTGATTGCCAGACCCATATTCTTTCTACCAGGTCACACTGCTCAGGTATTGGGCTCATTGGGATTTGAACCCAGAACCTCTAGTTCCATAATCAAGAACTGTATCCCCTAGACCAAGGATTCTCATTTTCTTCTATTCTCTTTCTTTCCCTTTGTCCACTTTATCTTCCATTACTCACCCACCCCAATTTCTAGAGACCTGCTGACTTTCTTCACATGGCCTTCAGACCAAGGTAGATCAGTTTGGTCCCAAGAACATTTGTGTAATTTAACTGTTGTGTAATTTAACTAATAGCATTTGTCTAATTACATAAAAGTGTGTAAATTTGGGCTTGGTTTTACAATTAACTTTTGCTCTCTTTCTTGGTATTACATTTAAATTTCTGTGTTTACCTTCTATGAGCAGAGAAAGCCTGGAGCAACTATGAACTTTTCCATGGTTCCTTTACCAAAATCCAAAATATGCCATCTTTCACAAAATGCACCTACATTACAGCTCTCACCTGGGGATGTGAAACAATTAATCATATGTAGTGAGCACTTACTGTGTGCAGAGCACTGTACTAAGCAGTTGGAAGAGTACAATATAACAACATAACAGAAGTTGGTAAGTACATAACAGAAGTTGGTAAGTACATTCCCTGTCCTCAATGGGTTTACTTAGTATCTAGAGGGAAGCCACGATATGGGTGATAGTAAGGAATTCAAAATTTAGCAACACACTCAAATAGCTGCAGATTGAATAGCTAGTTCGGAAGAATCATACATAAGGTAATCTAAAGTTAAACTTTCAAGTTACATTAAAGATGATGTGGCATAATTCCAAATTGTTGAGATAAAGTAAAACCCCAAGGCATTGCACAATATTTTAACATACTCAAAAAAGAAATGAGATTATTCTTAAATTATCATCTTCAAGATGGCTTTCACAATGAAAAGCCGAATCAAAAATGGAAGCAGGAACTAAAGGTAGACCAGCATCAATCTTTGTAAGCATTCTTTCATTCATTCAATCATATTTATTGAGTGCTTACTGTGTGCAGAGCACTGTATTAAGCGCCTGGGAAGTACAAGTTGGCAACATATAGAGACAGTCCCTACCCAACAGTGGGCTCACAGTCTGGAAGGGGGAGACAGAGAACAAAAAAACATATTAACGAAATAAAATAAATAGAATAAATATGTACAAATAAAATAAATAGAGTAATAAATGCATACAAACATATATACATATATACAGGTGCTGTGGGGAGGGGAAGGAGGTAAGGTGGGGGGATGGAGAAGGGGAGGAGGGGGAGAGGAAGGAGGGGGCTCAGTCTGGGAAGGCCTCCTGGAGGAGGTGAGCTCTCAGTATGGCCTTGAAGGGAGAAGAGAGCTAGCTTGGCGGATGGGCAGAGGGAGGGCATTCCAGGCCAGGGGGATGATGTGGGCCGGGGGTCGACGGCGGAACAGGCAAGAATGAGGCATGGTGAGGAGATTAGTGGCAGAGGAGCGGAGGGTGTGGGCTGGGCTGGAGAAGGAGAGAAGGGAGGGGAGGTAGAAGGGGGCAAGGTGATGGACAGCCTTGAAGCCGAGGGTGAGGAGTTTCTGCCTGATGAATGTCACAATGTCACAGTGATTATTGGTTCTGAAACAGTTCATTATTCAGATTTAAATACGTGGGTAAAATCTACATACCAGTAATTCCTTAGCACTTTCAAATGCAATGGGTAGCAATATATACATTACACACTCACAGCACTGTGCATATTTTCTGTTAAGCACTACTGCTAGACCCACTGATGATTATAATTATGCTGTGATGTTACTGGGGGTTTTCGGGCCTACTAGTGATGCAAGGTCCCCCAGAGTCACTTTAGCAGTTCCTGGACCCCAGTCAGTCTCCGCTGTGTACTCACATCCTTCAGTTCTTCTGTTCTACTAATGCAGGTTTGGGAAGTGTCCTACTCATTACTCCCCATGATCTGGAATTTCTATTGCTGCCACCACCCTTGCCTTGCCCTGTCAGGCACACAGCTCATTATGCTCACTGCAAGATGGTTGTGGATCTCCTCCCTCCTCCAATGTAGCCATGATCTTTCTTTCCCATTCCTTCTTCTCTGATTAGTCTGGGTAATTTCATTCATTCAATCATATTTATTGAGTGCTTACTGTGTGCAGAGCACTGTACTAAGAGCTTGAAATGATGGTATTTGTTGAGAGCTTACTATGTGTCAAGCACTGTTCTAAACACTGGGGTAGATATAAGGTAATCAAGTTGTCCCATGTGGGGCTCACAGTCTTAATCCCCATTTTATGGATGAGGGAACTGAGGCACAGAGAACTTAAGTGACTTGCCCAAGGTGACACAGCAGACAAGTGGCAAAGCCAGGAGAAGACCCATGACCTCTGACTCCCAAGCCTATACTCTTTCCACTAAGCCACACTGCTTCCCTTCAAGAAGGGACATCAGAGAGTGACTACTCTCTCTCCTAAGTGTGGAGGCCAGTGGAACTAGTTGTCCAAGACACCACTCACTTAGAAAAATCATGGTTTCTTCGAAGATGAATTTATGTGGATTAGTACTCATATCATACAAGAATATTACACTTATTATATGTGGCTTAAAGGGCATGGAAGAACATAATAAGGCAGTAAGAGAATACAAGTGGCAAGAATTAAGTAGATTTTCCTAAAGGTTTTTGAGGGGCACCAATCCAAACCTGCCACTTTCTAATCATGTTCATCTTTTACCTTGGCAACTTCTATTTCCTATCATCCAAGTTATAGCAAAACAGATTTAAACATTACAATTTTTTTATTTTGACACTGCCTGTCATCTTAGATGTGAATCAAATTTGCTCCATTACAGTAAATCAGTTTTTGTTCTGAGTACTCAATATTTCAATTCTAATCTGTATACAGCCTTATTGATTCTCCCCAATACTAACAAAGCTAAGTAATTTAGACTCTTAACTCAGTTGGATATTGCAATCAAAACAAATTCTCACTTTTGATTTCAGCATGTGGTTACAACTACCTAAGAGAGAGGCAATGGGAAAATCTTTATTCCCATCTCTTTTTTCCTCCTTTTAGTAAAAATAAATTAATATATTAAAAGAAGATAAGTCTATTAACATTTGACTTATTTTAATATGTAAAGATCAGTAAGGATCCTCAGATTATACAAGATATGCATCTATTACAATTTTAGACTATCCACAATTTCCTTTTTTAAAGTGTATGACGTATATCTGGTTACACAATCCAATTGAGAGGCAATCAGTGTAATAGGTTCAGGTTGCACCATAGCACTTGCATCTGTTCATCAGAACCCCATCTGACTATGGATATGAAGTCTTGAAATAAAGCTATTATGCTTTTCATTAACTACAAAGCAGACCTCATCAGTTGAGAGCTGGTCACAAATTATAAATGGCTAATGCTGAAGTCACTTTGAATTATTTTCAGAAAGCTTTTTTTTTTTCCTTTGGTTGGGGTGATTTTATTTTTCTTTTCATTTAGTCAAAACTCCTATTGCCTATTTATGGAAGAACTGGTACTTTTTCCATTTTTAATAGGGTCTAGACTGGGCCAGCCATAGTTTTGGAAAATATTTCTTCAGAAAGATCTTTTTCTGACCTGAATTGCCCTAGGAAGTACAATGTCAAGACAAACTGATGGCAATAAGAATACCTTACATAAACAATTTTAGCATTCTGTTTCTGGACCTACATATTATTGTCCTTCCTCAGAGCTGTCCTCATTCTGTTTCTGGACCTACATATTATTGTCCTTCCTCAGAGTTGTCCTCAGATTCCAGGAGTCTCCTGACTGACAGAGACCATTTGGGCCTTTTCCAGACCCATTTCCTAGCCTGTCATCCTACTGCCATCCTGAGTCTCACTGAAGTCCTCAGGTTCTGGATACACTTGCGGTGGGTTCAAGGTACCAACACAGAGCCCAATCTCCTTGCAAAAAATGTTTGTAAATTGGATAGATTTCCAAGTCATTAAGGACTGACACCAAAACCCACAACCCCAATCCTATATCTGTGCAGGTTAAAATAGACTTATCAGTTGATAGAAAAGCAGCGAAGTCTAATGGATAGAGCATGAGACCGGGAGTCAGAAGGACTTAAATTCTAATCCCTGATCTGCCACTTCTTTGCTATGTAACCTTCGACAAGGCACTTAACTCCTCTGTGTCTCAGTTAACTCATCTGTAAAATGGGGATTAAGATTGTGAGCCCTGCGAGGGACAACCTGATTACCTTGTAGCTACCTCAGTACTTAGAACAGTGCTTGGCACATAGTAAGCACTTAACAAATACTATCATTATTATAGGACCTGGGTTCTAAACCTACAAAGCAACTGGTCTGCTCTGTGACATTGGGCAAATCACTTAATTTCTCTATGCCTCAGTTACCTTATCAGTAAAATGGGGATTAAGACTGTGAGGCTCCATGTGGGATGGGACTGTGTCCAACCTGATTAGCTTTATCTGCCCCAGCATTTTGTAGGGTGCGTGTCACGTAGTAAGGCACTTAACAAATACCATAAAACGTAAAGCTTTTCAGTCCATTGTTTGCATATCATAAACTCATCTCTTCAGTATGTCCGCCCGCCACCTAAAGCTCAACATGTCGAAGACTGAGCTCCTTGTCTTCCCTCCCAAACCTTGTCCTCTCCCTGACTTTCCCATCTCTGTTGACGGCACTACCATCCTTCCCGTCTCACAAGCCCGCAACCTTGGTGTCATCCTCGACTCTGCTCTCTCATTCACCCCTCACATCCAAGCCGTCACCAAAACCTGCCGGTCTCAGCTCCGCAACATTGCCAAGATCCGCCCTTTCCTCTCCATCCAAACTGCTACCCTGCTCATTCAAGCTCTCATCCTATCCCGTCTGGACTACTGCACTAGCCTTCTCTCTGATCTCCCATCCTCGTGTCTCTCTCCACTTCAATCCATACTTCATGCTGCTGCCCGGATTATCTTTGTCCAGAAACGCTCTGGACATATTACTCCCCTCCTCAAAAACCTCCAATGGCTACCGATCAATCTGCGCATCAGGCAGAAACTCCTCACCCTGGGCTTCAAGGCTGTCCATCACCTCGCCCCCTCCTACCTCACCTCCCTTCTCTCCTTCTACTGCCCAGCCCGCACCCTCCGCTCCTCCACCGCTAATCTCCTCACTGTACCTCGCTCTCGCCTGTCCCGCCATCGACCCCCGGCCCACGTCATCCCCCGGGCCTGGAATGCCCTCCCTCTGCATATCCGCCAAGCTAGCTCTCTTCCTCCCTTCAAGGCCCTGCTGAGAGCTCACCTCCTCCAGGAGGCCTTCCCAGACTGAGCCCCTTCTTTCCTCTCCCCCTCGTCCCCCTCTCCATCCCCCCGTCTTACCTCCTTCCCTTCCCCTTCCCCACAGCACCTGTATATATGTATATATGGTTGTACATATTTATTACTCTATTTATTTATTTTACTTGTACATTTCTATCCTACTTATTTTATTTTGTTGGTATGTTTGGTTCTGTTCTCTGTCTCCCCCTTTTAGACTGTGAGCCCACTGTTGGGTAGGGACTGTCTCTATGTGATGCCAATTTGTACTTCCCAAGCGCTTAGTACAGTGCTCTGCACATAGTAAGCGCTCAATAAATACGATTGATTGATTGATTGATTCAGTAGTTATTCCATTCTCTAAGAATAGGGTTTTTTTGACATGTGTCATTCCTTCATTCATTCATTCAGTCGTATTTATTAAGCACTTCTGTGTGCAGAGTATTGTACAAAGTGTTTGGGAAAGTAAAATCCAACAATAAACAGTGACAATCACTGCCCACAACGAGCTCACAGTCTAGAGAGGGGAAGACATTCAGCAATACAAATAAATAAAATTACAGATATATACATAAGTGTTATGGGGTTGGTACGGGATGGGAAGATCAGAGGGAACAAGTCAGGGTGATGCAGAAGGGAGTGGGAGATGAGGCAGCAAGGCTTAGTGGAAAGAGCATGGGCTTGGGAGTCAGATGTCATGGGTTCTAATCCCGGCTCCGCCACTTGGCTGCAGTGTGACCTTGAGTAAGTCACTTAACTTCTCTGTGCCTCACTTCCCTCATCTGTAAAATGGGGATTAAGATTGTGACCCCCCACGGGGGACAACCTGATTACCTTGTATATACTCCAGCTCTTAGAATAGTGCTTGGCACATATTACGCGCTTAACAAATACCATCATTATTATTATTATGAGGAAAAGTGGGGCTTAGTCTGGGAAGGCCTCTTGGAGGATTTCTCCCAACAGTGCATACATTTTTTAAATGATATCTGTTAAGTGTTTACTATATGCCAGGCACTATATTAAGCACTGGGATAGATACAAGATAATCAGATTGGACATAGTCCATTTCTCACATGGAGCTCACAGGCTTAATCCTCATTTTACAGATAATGTGACTGAGGCATAGAAAAGCTAAATGACTTGCCCAAGCTCTTTTGGCAGACTAGTTACCGATTCAGGATGAGAACCCTCTGATTCCCAGTCTCATGCTCTTTCCACGAAGCCATGCTGCCAACCCACCTTTCAGGAACTAACCCAAAATTTGTTTTTTGGTTTTTAAGGATTATGATTTACAATAGCTTGTTAAGCCAGAAAGACACAAAAAAGTTCTTCATTATAACATATTATTCATTCTTTGAAAATAAAGTATCTCCATTTCCCAAACATGGCTGGGTTAATCCATTGAGTCCATATACATTGGTAGGAGAGGTTTGTATCATTCTAACTTTGCTAGCCATCTTGGTTGGGAAGATATTATTTCTGAAGTATATCACTAGTCTACTTGTTTAATACATTTATTTATTTATTTTAACATAGAGTCTCCCTGAACTAAATGTTAAAAGATTGTGCATGCATAGGAATATCACAAGACATCATTTCATACTTTGTCAGTATATTACAATTTTTAGACAACATAATGAATAATCCAATATTTTATAATTTTTGAAATTATAAATGAATGACTTATGATTGTAAATTAATAACATGGTTAAGCTGAAGTATTCCAATAGCATTTTATTTCATTACAAATGGTTTCTCATTTTCTAAATAACCCGGCCTGTAACAAGAAATAAAAGGATATGGCAAAAACTAATACTGATTTCTGCATTTTGGTTGCTTGGCAACAAGGAAGGGCAAAGGGCTCAAACTGGATCCAAACCCGTTAGTTTTTATTGCCAATCTTAGGGTTTTGCATTCTATTAAAAATCCAGCTTTAACACTATGGTCCCCATTTGCATTTTGTCCTTTGAATCTTAATTGAAAATGAAAAGTTTGTCAGAACAAATAACAGAATAACTAGAGACAGCATGCATTGGAAGTACCTTGAAGAAAGCATATAATAATAATAATAATAATAATAATAATAATAAATGAATTGACAGCACATCCTCAAATTAAATATATGCCTTTTAGAAGTAACCTGTAAGTCAATAGCACAGCAAGTAAAAGAGAAGGTTTACTCACCACAAATCCTTCCAAAAGTATATATGCTTTTTTTTAAGCACAATTGATAGTGAAAAATATTACCAGGTTTTTTTTCTGCTTAAGCTGTGGGAAGAGAATAACCAGCTAGGTTATTTCATTACATAACCATTTGCCACCACTTGTCAGCTGTGTGACCTTGGGCAAGTCACTTAACCTCTCTGTGCCTCTGTTCCCTCATCTGTAAAATGAGGATGAAGACTGTGAGCCCCACG
Organism: Tachyglossus aculeatus; assembly: GCF_015852505.1. Lineage (NCBI taxonomy): Eukaryota > Metazoa > Chordata > Mammalia > Monotremata > Tachyglossidae > Tachyglossus > Tachyglossus aculeatus. The sequence goes on from NC_052067.1 coordinate 120,402,705, forward strand.
TGGGACAACCTGATCCCCTTGTATCCCCCCCCAGCGCTTAGAACAGTGCTTTGCACACATTAAGTGCTTAACAAATACCATCATCATTATTATTATTATTACATCAGTTCTCATTGGATGTGGTCATCAGATCTTACTAGTTGATATAAAGCCAGTTTAGAATTACTAACACTATCTTCCATCTTTCAGGTAAGAGAATGACATTTTGGATGCAATCACTTTCTAAACTAGGGATGGTCAAACTTCAACTCACAAACCAGAGGTGGGTCACCTTCACTTGTATTTTTTGTGGTGAAAAGCTAGATAGAACACACTGCGGATCACTTTTCACCGAGGTGGTGGCAGGCTGCAGTGTGCAACTTCTCCAGCTTTATGGGAGCAGAAGCACACCCGCCCACATGGGCAGCAGCAGAGGGGGGATGCATCCTTGGCCCCTGTCCCAGCTTTCTCTTGTTCACCACCACCCTCTTCATCACCACCATCCCTTCTCCTCCAAGAATGGCTAGAAGGTTAAAGGATTTTTCCATTTTTATTTTTTTATCTGTGGTTCTCAACCATTGGTTTGTGGTACTGTGGTTCATGAAACTTAGTAAACCCTAATCTAAACAATGGAAGCTCACCAATTTTATCAAAAATCATCTAATAATACTCTTTGAAAGATGTGAGGACCTTTATATCTATGTGAAGAGTTGATATATTCTAAAACCACAAAAGCAATAAAAGCAATATATCAGAAAACATCATCTATGTCATCAAGACCAGCCTCTGTCAAGCTTCTGGAGAAAGAAGAAATCCGTAAGAACTGCAATGACATTATTGTAGCAACCCTTTCAGAGCAATAAATCCCAGATACATCTACCAGTGTAAATTAGCCGAGGTGAAATCTACTGGAAAGCATTAGTAAAGTGGGCAGAGTAAAGTAAGACCACCAGAAGCAATATAATGAAAATGAGTTAGACATTTAAAGAGAAGCAGCGTGGCTCAGTGGAAAGAGCGCGGGCTTGGGAGTCAGAGGTCATGGGTTCGATTCCCGGCTCAGCCACTTGTCAGCTGTGTGACCTGGCAAGCCACTTAACTTCTCTGTGCCTCAGTTTCCTTATCTGTAAAATGGGGATTTAGACTGTGAGCCCCACATGGGACAACCTGATAACCTTGTATCCCCCCCAGTGCTTAGAAGAGTGCTTCACACATAGTAAGCACTTAACAAATGCCATCATTTTTATTATCATTATTATTTAAAAATTGCTTGCAACAATTACACTAGTTGCCCATCCACCTCCCCATCAAACAGAAACTCCAGTCAACCAGCTCACTCCTCTTACCTTAACTTACTGATTTCCTACTATATTTACTAATTCATTCAATCGCATTTATTGAGCACTTACTGTGTGCAGAGCACTGGAAAGTACAATTCAACAACAGAGACAATCCCCTGCCCACAACGGGCTCACAGTCTAGAATTACAGTCACAGTCACAACAGCTCACAGTCTGTAAGCTCGTCCTCTAGACTGTAAGTTTATTAAGAACAAGAAACAAGTCTGCTGGATTGTACTCTCCCAAGTGCTTAGTACAGTGCACTGCACACAGTAGGTACTCAGTAAATGCCAATGATTGATTGACTGCAATCCAGCCCATGCACTACTCTCCTCTAATGCCAAACTTCTCACTGTACCTCAATCTTATCTATCTTCATGTCGATATCTTCTCTATGTTCTGCCTATGTTCTGGAATTCCTTCTCCCTTCATAAACAAAAACCACCACCCTCCCCACCTTCACACTTTGAACTTCTTCTCCAAGTGGTCGTCCCCGACCTCAATTCTCCTAGTACTTCTCCATCTTGTTTTGGCTATACACTTGGATCTGTAACCTTTAAGAACTTCATAGTCACCCACCCACATCCTCACAGCACTTTTAAATATATACAATATGGTAAGCTCACTGTGGGCAGGGGATGAGTCAGGCATATTGTTGTGTTTTACTTTCCCAAGCACAATGCTCTGCACAGAGTAAGCACTCAATAAATCAGACTGATTGATAGCACACTGCTCTCCTATTCACTCCTGCAGATGTTATAATGACTTTTTAATCACAGCTCAAGCTTGTGGATTTCCCCCCAGCTAGGAGCAGCTTTGTCCTCCCCTTCTAGAGGAATTTGCCATAGCCCATTAGGTCTACAAATCAACTGCTATAGCTCACGACTTTCTTTCTCTTATGCCCTAACCCTACAATGTGCATTCACTCCCCACACTCAGGTCTCCCCTCTCCTGTCCCCTATGAAGGATGTCCCTCTTCATCCTTCTCCCCATGAGCGGGCCCTCCTCGGTGTGCTTCCATCCAACCTGTCCCTACCCCTCTTCCCCCCATCCCTGTCATCCTGTCCCAGTGCTGCCCTTAATCCCCCTCTCCAAGCAGTGGCCCCTGCCAGCTCATTCATTCATTCATTCAATCATATTTATTTAGCACTTACTGTTTGCAGAGCACTGTACTAAGCGCTTGGGAAGCTCATCCACATTCAACTCCTGCCTAGCCCCTTTCACCCTCTCGCTCTCAAAACCACCCTCTCTACTGAACTAAACTCACTCACTCCCCTCACTTGCTCCCCTATCCCTTCCTTGAACTCATACCAAAACCCACAGCCCTGGATCACGTGCACAGTTTTCCGCTTGGATGACTGTGTCAGCCTCCTTGCTGATCTCCCTGCCTCCTGTTTCTCCCACTTCAGTCCATACACCGCTCTGTTGTCCAAATCATTTTCCTTCAGAAACATTCAGGCCATGTTTCCCGACTCCTCAACTAGCTCCAGTGATTGCCCACCCAATAAAAGCTCCTCACCATTGGCTTCAAAATACTCAATCACCTTGCCCCCTCCTACCTCACCTTGCTGCACTCCTACTAAAAACCCAGCTCACACACTTCAGTTTCTAGTGCTAACTTTCTCATTGTACCTTGATCTTGTCTATCTTGCCTCTGACCTCTCACCCACACACTACCTCTGTCCCAGAAGGCCCTCCCTCTTCATATCAGACAGATAATTGCTCTCCCCTACTTCAAAACCTTATTGAAGGCACATCTCCTGCATGAAGCCTTCCTTGACTAAGCCCTCCTCTCTCCTTCACCCATTCCCTTCTGCGTCATCCTGACTTGTTCCCTCATTCATCCTCCCTCTAATCCCCATAGCATATATGTATTTACCTGTAATTTATTTATGTCTATTAATGTCTATCCCTTTAGACTGTGAGCTCGTTATGGGCACGAAATGTGTCTGTTGTTGTATTGTACTCTCCCATGTGTTTAGTACAGTGCTGTACACACAGTAAGCACTCAATAAAAACGATTGAATGAATGAATGGATGGAAATAAAATACTCCATTCCACTGAATGTATAATAAAAATGCAGGTACAGTGAATATTCTGATGATCCTAACTTTTGGTCCATATTCCATAAATACTCTGCAATTAGCACAAGCTTGGAAAAAAATGAATTCTGATATATTGAAATAGTATAACCCATTGATTCAGTAGTTTTATATTTTGGGCGGGGAGCACAGTTTGTCTGAGAGCATCTTTATTTATGATTTCTCAACTTGTGCAACAGTGTGTCCTAGTGGAAAAAGCACAGCCCTACCTGGTTTCTAATCTCAGCTCAATCAATCTATCAATCAGCCATTCATATTTATTGAGTGATTATTGTGTGCAGAGCACTGTACTAAGTGCTTGGGAGAGTACAATATAGCAGAGGGGGTAGATATGATCTCTGCCCACAATGAGCTTACAGTTAGGAGGGGGAAATAGACATTAATATAAATATATCATGAGGCACTGACAAATGTCTGCTGTGTGAACTTGGGCAAGTGACTTAAACTGTTTTTAGCCTCAGTTTCCTCATCTGTAAAATGGGGATTCAATACCTGTCTCTCTCCTACTTAAACTGTGAGCCCCATGTGAGATATGGACTGTGTCCTACCACTTTAACTTCTACCTACCCAGGTGCTTAGAACAGTGCTTGACACATAATAAGCACTTAACAAATAAAATCAATATTATGAATACTTGAAGCATCAAATTTACCATCTGAAGGTTGTTCACCACAATTCTTCCTTCTACTGAGTTAAACTGCCTCGGCTCCTCCAACGCCCTATAAACACTCACACCACCCAAACTCCAGTGAACACTTGGTGAATAATAGACATTCAAGGCTTATATGAGGAAAGGGAGTACGAAGAGCAAATGAGGTCCTTTAGCAGTCTCCTCCTTTAATCAATTGTTCTTTGTTTCTTAGTGAATCAAGTAATTCCCACTTGTCATTGTACCAAATGTTTCCTATGGAAAGCAATCATTAAAATATATATTATTTTATGAGTGCATTCAAGAAACAAGAAATCATTTAATTACAGTGTTACATGTGATTAAACTGTATGGGGAAATGAATGTACAATTTATTCAGAATTCACATGTACGTTCATTCATTCATTTCATTCAATCGTATTTATTGAGCGCTTACTGTGTGCAGAGCACTGTACTAAGCACTACGAGATGTTCATGCTCAAATCTCTCCTAGTCTGAAAAATATTTATCTGAATCCCACTATACACTCTAGATACCATTGTATCTCGTCCTTCGATTTATGGTGTCACTTATTAAGGGTTATCAACCTTAAATCACCATGAAAAGAGCCGCAAGAGTAACTTTAGGAGAGGCTGGATATCAGTCAGCCACTGCTGGGTCTTAAAGACCATTAAATTTCTTGTTCTTTACTGCAAGTTTTGTGACATCCTATTCATTATCTCCCAATTTCCTCGACCCATCTTGCTTACACAACTCTATGGCTGAAACACAGGCATCGCGGCAGAGGCATAAAGGTCATAAAGGTGAGAAGCAGCATGGCTCAGTGAAAAGAGCATGGGCTTTGGAGTCAGAGGTCACGGGTTCAAATCTCTGCTCCCCCAACTGTCAGCTGTGTGACTTTGGGCAAGTCACTTAACTTCTCTGTGCCTCATTTACCTCATCTGTAAAATGTGGATTAAGACTGTGAGCCCCCCGTGGGACATCCTGATCACCTTGTAACCTCCCCAGCGCTTAGAACAGTGCTGGGCACATAGTAAGTGCTTAATAAATGCCATTATTATTATTACTATAGTCTAAATCAGTTTTCTCAGCTCTTCCTCTGCCTCCAACCCCCTAAGGGAGCCCCTCAAGGCTGTGATCTGGGTTCCTTTCTCTTAGCACTTCTTGGGAAGCTCATCTGCTCCCATGGTTTCAACTGCCACCGCTGTGTGGATATCATTCAAATCAAACTCATCAGCACAACCTCTCTTCCTCTCTGCTCTCTCTCTTTTCTGTAAACTCGTACTTACTATTGCCTCCACATCTCTCCTTCTATAAAAAACTCTTCCACCTAATTTTCCCACCACAATTAATAACACCATCATCTTTTCCATCCCTCAAATTCTGTTGAGTTATCCTCTACAACATTTCCGGAAACTGCCTTCGCCTCTTCATCCCAACAGCAACCACGTGCAGCCAGGCACTTGTAATATCCTGGCTTGACTAATTCATTAGCCTACCCACTGGTCTGCCTGACCCCAAGTTCTCCCCTCTCCAGTTCATATTCCATTCCTCTGACTGGATCATTTTGCTAAAACACCACTTGGCACAAATCCTCCCTGTCCTCATACATCACCAAAAGTTACACAATATTCTCTGTATCAAACAGAAATTTCTAACCACTGGCTTTGAAGCACTCCGTCATTTCTCTCTTCTGCCACTGCACTCCAGCTTGTAAATATACCAATTGTACCTTGTTCTCATCTGTCCTATCTTCTATCTTTCATTCATATTTTTCCCCCAGCAACTTAAAATCTGACACACTACTGCTTTTCCTGTCTTTAAAGACCTTCTGAAATCACATCACCTTCAAAATGTTTTCCTTGATTCATCTCTAATTTCCCATTTTATGTCTCAACAACTGACACTCCTAAGTGCTGGTGTCTTCCAACCATCCATATATATTTATGTTCACATATGAAATTTCCTATTACTAGATCATGTCTCCTGTGTTGTACTTTCTCAAGCACTTAGTAGGGTGCTCTGAACAAAGTATGTACTCAGTAAATACCATTGATTGATCAATTAACAGCTCCTCTCTTTCCTCTTTCTCTTCTCAATAAATGTGTTTTAATGTCTGTCTCCCCCACTAAATTGAAATTCCCTGAGGACAGGGTTTTTGTCTATTTACTGTACTTTCCCAAATCTGGTATCCTATACAAATTAAGTATTCATTGAGTACTTAATCTGTGCAAAATACTGGATTTAAGAGTACAACCGAGTAAATAGACATGAACATGACTGATTATGTTTTGAGCCCAGCTGACTCAACTCAATGAATTTTCTTCCCAGAGATTATCTCTATCTGCTAGGCATTATAGCAACTGGAAGGGCTTGGTGTCATCATCAGACTTGGAGATTTTGCCACACATTACCTCTTGATGATGATTAAAAACAAACGAAGAGAAGAAAATCCTTGAAAAAACACTGAGGCATCTCACTTTCACATTTTCCCTTCTTGAAAGGTCACTGCTAAAATTTGGTCGCCTTTTAAAAAATAAATTACTTTTGAGATCTTGAGTGCTTTGCAAACTGTAAGTACTCAATAAATACAATTGAATGAATGAGTTCAACTCACAGAAAATAGCCATAAAACCATCTCAGTTGCCAAAGGTTCTTCACTGAGGCACTTAGGGAACTGAGAACAAAATTGTTCATTAGGTCAGCCTATCCTTTCATTCAGTTAAAATACATGAAATTCATTTTATCATTTATATATTCACTTTCCTGATGAAAAGTATGAAAGATTTTCCTAGGCATCGATTTGGATGGCAAATGTTTAAGGATTGTAATTAAGACAAACCATAGAAAGTGCTTTAACCAGGAAAGGACTGTCATTTCAAACAAGAACAGGCTCTAGGGACTTCAAATACATATTCATCTCTATTCAGTACAATATGGTGAAATAGCAAAGATTCCGCACACACAGAATCAAAATGGTGATTACATAAAAAGCTAATAAAAGTATCATAGAAATACTGTAATGCAGCATTTGTATGCAATTTTAATATCACTCCATAATTTTATATCTTCTAGGAGCTCATAGCTATAGCCATGAAAATACTTTGGCTTAATGCATTAAACTTCTTTATATCTTTCCTATAAGTAGAGATTTGCTATCCCTTTAAACCTGATCAAAGTTTTAAACAAAACAAAAATGTCCAAAAGAATCCATTTTTATTTATATTTGTTAGCATAGTTAGGACATATCACCCCATTCATTTCACATTATAAAACAGAAAATACATTTGTGAAAATGAAATTCTGAGTCACCTGATAGATTCGTGATGATAAATTATTGAATAAAACCAGTCAAAATTCATGAACTAGCTTATATGATATATTCTACAGGAAACAATGTCCATTTCTGTCTGTCACTTTCAGTTAACTAGCTAATGTTTAAAGTTACGTTCATAACTTTGAGGATGGTACATCCAGTACTACCAACAATATTAATAATAGCTAGCTCTCTTCCTCCCTTCAAAGCCCTACTAAGAGCTCACCTCCTACAGGAGCCTTCCCAGACTGAGCCTCCTTTTTCCTCTCCTCCTCCCCATCCCTCCTGCCCAACCTCCTTCCTCTCCCCACAGCACCTGCATATATGTTTGTACAGATTTATTACTCTATTTATTTTACTTGTACATACTTACTATTCTATTTATTTTGTTAATGATGTGCATCTAGCTTTACTTCTGTTTATTCTGATGACTTGACACCTGTCCACATGTTTTGTTTTGTTGTCTGTCTCCCCCTTCTAGACTGTGAGCCCGTTGTTAGGGACCGTCTCTATATGTTGCCAACTTGTACTTCCCAAGCGCTTAGTACAGTGCTCTGCACACAGTAAGTGCTCAATAAATACGATTGAATGAATGAATGAATAATGCATTTCCCATAGAGCTTTTCAGGAAAGGAGAAGAAAATGGGGATTAACCTAAAATCCATATGATGTCTCTGTGGGTCTGTGACATTGCTGGGGTTGCTGAACACTACTAAATCCAGTCAAAATAGATCCTAGAATCACTTCAGGTGCCCCCAAACCCAATTACTCCCTTTCTAAAATGGCCAGCTGGGGACCTCTTCATAGTTTATCCCCAGTCCCCGTACCTCTATTGAGGCCCCCAGCCCTGTTCAGATTCCCACCTGAGAGGGTCGGATTAGCCTACCAAACATTCACCTCCCCAGGGCTGACTACAGGAAGTTCATGGAGGAAATACTTCCCCTCCCTCTCATGGCTTCCTAGGTCTACAAATCTCCCCAGCACCCGCACTTCTCCTCCAGCCCCACTACAGGCAGATACCAATCAATCAGTCAATGGTATTTATTGAGTGCTTACTGCATGGAGAGCACTCTACTTAGTGTTTGTGAAAATATACAACAGAGTTGCTGAAAGGTCCTCTGAAACAACCTCACTTAGAGATTAGAGGGAGATAAAGCTATTAAAATAAACAAATTACAGATAGTAGATTAGATTTCAATGCTATTTAACACGATTCTTAATTATATAACAAATGCAATTCCAATTTAAACCACATTTTCCAATGTCTAATACTCCTGACCCCATCTAGGACCTTCGTTCCTTTCCTGTAGGTGTCCTAGGGCTCATATTCCTTTCATGGTCCTCTTCCCCTTTTTCTCTCCACATTTCTGAGTCCTTTGGAAACAGGATTGGAAACCTTGGAAACTCCTGCCAAGGATAGGAGTCTCACTCTGGACCACAAACCTCCACAGTATTCTCACCATAACCTACGATCCTCTCCCATCCCTCCCTCTATCCAGTGCCTGTCCAGAATCAAAGTACCACCTTTCACTGTGTCCTGCTTTCCAGTTAAATAGCGCATAATTTTTCACTTCCAAGATGGCTGAGGCTCTCCTCCTCCAACTACCTGGTCCCCCTACTTCCTTCGAAATCCATACCTTTGATTGAATTGGTTCCAAATGCTGTCATATAAGACATTAATTCGACTTCCCTCATGGAGGATCACCATGAATTGACTCTCCCAGATTTCTGTCCCATTCCTGAGTGTGGGGGCTAGTTGGACTGACCATCATATATATTTTTTACAATTTAGTGAAATATTTACAATAAAATAATAATAATAATAATAATAATGGTATTTGTTAAGTGCTTACCAAAGTGCTTCCAAGCACTATTCTAAGCAATCAATCAATCAATCAATCAATCGTATTTATTGAGCGCTTACTATGTGCAGAGCACTGTACTAAGCGCTTGGGAAGTACAAATTGGCATCACATAGAGACAGTCCCTATCCAACAGTGGGCTCACAGTCTAAAAGGGGGAGACAGAGAACAGAACCAAACATACCAACAAAATAAAATAAGTAGGATAGAAATGTACAAGTAAAATAAATAAATAAATAAATAAATAGAGTAATAAATATGTACAACCATATATACATATATACAGGTGCTGTGGGGAAGGGAAGGAGGTAAGACGGGGGGATGGAGAGGGGGACGAGGGGGAGAGGAAAGAAGGGGCTCAGTCTGGGAAGGCCTCCTGGAGGAGGTGAGCTCTCAGCAGGGCCTTGAAGGGAGGAAGAGAGCTAGCTTGGCGGATGGGCAGAGGGAGGGCATTCCAGGCCCGGGGGATGACGTGGGCCGGGGGTCGATGGCGGGACAGGCGAGAGCGAGGTACAGTGAGGAGATTAGTGGTGGAGGAGCGGAGGGTGCGGGCTGGGCAGTAGAAGGAGAGAAGGGAGGTGAGGTAGGAGGGGGCGAGGTGATGGAGAGCCTTGAAGCCCAGGGTGAGGAGTTTCTGCCTGATGCGCAGATTGATCGGTAGCCATTGGAGGTTTTTGAGGAGGGGAGTAATATGTCCAGAGCGTTTCTGGACACTGGGGTTTATACAAGTTAATCATGTTGTCCTACATGGGGCTCACAGTTTTAATCCCCATTTTACAAATGAGGTAATTGAGGCACAAAGAAGTTGAGTGACTTGCTCAAAGTCACACAGCAGACAAGTAGCAGAACTGGGATTAGAACCCACAGCTTCTGACTCCTAAACCCATACCCTTTCCACTAAGCCACGATACTTCTTTAAAGCAGGTGATCTCCAGAAACATTTTCCCAGGCTGGAAGGAAATAAGGAAATGAAATCTCAGATGAATTGTCTAGTAATAGATAAGCTGCCAGCCAGTTTTCTTCTTTGTATTTTGTTTTGCGACCTCACTATCAAAGCACAAAACTTGCCTCGCAATAAATACTATGCATTACATGCAAGATAGAACTTAAACAACTGTCGTTTTCAGAAATGAACATACAGCAGGCTACAATGTCTGCAGCTGTAATGATTTCATACTTTGCTGATCCTGGCCTTTTCTACTGAAAGACTTTTTAGTAGTCCCCAGTGGAAAGTTGAGATCAGCATTTAAATGCAGGTTTATCTTTTTAACATACTCTAAATCCTCAGAATTCTCTAGCTCTCAATGGCTTTGGGAATTTATGAGTACCTGCATGAGCATTTCTAAGGCCTTTAGGATTCCTTGCAGTCCTTTAGGTTTGATGTTTGCAAAATTATATTAATTTGAACTTGTTTTTATTTCCCTTTTCTCTGCTGTTTGCAAAGGAGCATACCTCTTAACAAGACATAATCTAGTTACTTTCCTTGTATAAAGTACATCTTTCCCCAGTGATTAGGGACCAATTATAAAATATTCGTATCTTCATTGAATTTATACAGCTGAGATATAGCCTTTCTCCTCCAAGGTAAGAGCCAGCCACACATGTGCCATTGCATGGGCTTTTAAAAATGGTAATAGTACTACTAGGTCTATGTTATAAACCTGATATTCATTTGGAATATCTGTCTTCATTTAATGATACGATTAAGACAAAATAACTCAATGCTCTTTAAAATCACAAGTTTTCAAACTTAATCAGCATAGTACTATAGTACACAATACTCCCTTACCTCAATCATTCTTCTATTCGTTCCCTAAAATCACTTAATTAAGTCTTGCAATACTCTTTCTAAATTAAGGTTCTGACCAATTACATCATTTAAAAATTATCTTCTTCTTCACTCAAAAATAAAATCCTGTGTAAAAAAATAACCAGATGTGTTAGTTTCATGTTTTAAGGTTGAACAGGCCTTGGAGACTTAATTCAACTGATTTCAATTTATGGGGTCATTTTTCTACAAAAACATTCAGGGCATGTCACCCCGCTCCTCAAAAAACTCCAGTGCTTGCCTATTCACCTCTGCATCAAACAAAAACTCCTTATCATTGTCTTTAAAGCACTCTGCCACCTCAGGCTTTCCTACCTCACCTGGCTTCTCTCCTTCTACAACCCAGCCTGCATACTTTGCTTTCCTAGTGCTAACCTTCTCTTTGTCCCTCAGTTTCACCTGTATCACCACCGACCCATGGCTCACATCCTGCCTCTGGCCTGGAACACCCTCCCTCTTCAAATCTGACAGACAATTACTCTGCCTCCATTCAAGTCCTTTTTGAGGGCACATCTCCAAGAAGCCTTCACAGACTAAGATGCCCCATTCATCTTCTCCCAATCCTTTTTGCATTGCCTTGACTTGCTTCCTTTGTTCTTCCCCACTCCTAATCTCACAGCACTATCTATGAATCTGTAATTTATTTATTTGTATTGATGTATTGTATTTGCATTTTATTTGTATTGTATTGTATCTGTATTTGTATTGATGTATATATTTGTATTGACTGTAAACTGGTTGTGGGTGGGGAATGTCACTGTTTATTGTTCTATTGTAATTTCCCAAGATTTAGTAAAGTACTCTACACACAGTAAGTGCTCAATAAACATGACTGAATGAATGAATGAACGGGGTATACTGCGGAATTGGTTCCAGGAGCACTAAACACATTAGTAGGACTGACTAACCTGACCTCAGTGGATTTAAATATTATGTTTTTCCTTCTCACCGTGATCCTGAAGAGATGTGTGAACTCTAGAATGATTTTGTCAAAACTAATCAAGCACAGATTGGATGGATTGGGATTTTCCCCACCACTGAAGTGAACAGTGCTTTGCACACAGTAAGTGCATTATAAATGCCATCATTATTAATCAGTCAATCAATCAATCGTATTTATTGAGCACTTACTGTGTGCAGAGCACTGTACTAAGCGCTTGGGAAGTACAAGTTGGCAACATATAGAGACAGTCCCTACCCAACAGTGGGCTACTGCAGAATTTTACTTTTCAAAAGGTCCTTTCACCATTTAGAAAAGGGAAAGTCACTCAGTAAAAGCATATGATATGTTCAGTGCATATAAATTTTACCTGGCAGATTACACTTTAACAAAATTACTGATTTGTTATTAAATTTGATTATGAATTATTTTGCATTGTCCAAGATCATTATGATCATCATTTCACTCTGTAGAAAGAATTAGTTGGAAAGGTAAAAATTTCTCCTAAATTGTTTTTCAGTGACTACTTCAAAATTATTTGGAGTTGAAAGTCTTCACTGATGCATATCAGAGGAAAATTTTCATCTGATGTTCAGAATAAAATAGGCTTCATTTATTGCTTAATTGATAAAGGAGAATATAATACATTTAAGTCTTGTACTGCATTCAAAGAGTCAGTATGACAATGAATTAGAACTGTATTCCCTAATAGGTAAGATAGAAAAAGTATTTTTTACTTTGAGAATGTTTGCACTGTCTTTAGAAACTATTAGAATGACCGAACATTCATTCATTCATTCATTCATTCATTCAATCACATTTATTGAGCGCTTACTGTGTGCAGAGCAATGTACTAAGTGCTTGGGAAGTAGAAATTGGCAACATACAGAGACAGTCCCTACCTAACAATGGGCTTACAGTCTAGAAGGGGGAAACAGACAACAAAACAAAACAAGTAGACAGGTGTCAATACCATCAGAATAAATAGAATTATAGCTATATACACATCAGAAAAAGATACGGTAATAAATATGTACAAATATACACAAGTGCTGTGGGGAGGGGAAGTGGGCAGGGCGGAGGGAGGGGAGGCAATGGGGAGGGGAGGAGGAGGAAAGGAAAAGGGGGGCTTAGTCTGGGAAGGCCTCCTGGAGGAGGTGAACTCTCAGTAGGGCTTTGAAGGGAGGAAGAGAGCTAGTTTGGCAGATGTGTGGAGGGAGGGCATTCCAGGCCAGGGAAAGGACGTGGGCTGGGGGTCAATGGTGGGACAGGCGAGAACGAGGTACAGTGAGGAGGTTAGTGGGAGAGAAGCGGAGGGTGTGGGCTGGACTGTAGAAGGAGAGAAGGGAGGTGAAGTAGGAGGCGGCGAGGTGACGGAGAGCTTTGAAGCCGAGAGTGAGGAGTTTTTGCCTGATGCGTAGATTGACTGGTTGCCACTGGAGATTTTTGAGGAGGGGAGTGCCATGCCCAGAGCATTTCTGTAGAAAGATAATCCGGGCAGTGGGGTAAAGTATAGACTGAAGCGGGGAGAGACAGGAGGATGGGAGATGAGAAAGGAGGCTGATGATTTCTGTCTATTGGTATGTCAATAAAAGTAACCTGAGGAAAGAAATAAAGATGCTTTAATATTTAGAATTGTTTTCAAATGGAGACACCGTTATATGAATGTGAACTGAACTGTATACTAGGCATAACCTGTGGTAGAACAGGGTGAATAAAATGTACCCTCTCTGGGAACTTAATTTCTTACTCTCACTTTAAAAGATCTATTCCAGGTCAAGGTGTTCAATGTTCTTCAACTGTTATGAAATCAATTTATTTTGGCATATAAAAGGTCAGTTAAGTCTTTGTAATTGTTTCTAACAGAAACTGAGATGGTAATTTTGTAATAAAATTGATGACCTTGTCAATACAACTGCTTATATTAGATAGCACGTAGTTTTACAAGAACCTGAATACTGTATCTCTTCTCAAATCCAATAAAGAAATGAATGATCATTGTTGCACCTTAGATAGGGGGAATGTAGGGAGCACATCAAAACTTGTACACAACTGCAGTGCCTATCTATGCTTCTTTATGACTGTGATATCTAGACGTACCACAGATGGTGCATCGAACGTTTACAGCAGTTTCATCAACACTGTGCATAAGACTCTCCAATCTGATTCATATGCTCAATGAGAATGACAGTGGATCTTTGAATGTAGTCATTCACCAGGACTGAAGCAATGCCCACTACATTATACTTTCATTTGGAAGGACACATACGAAATTGGACAAGAGCAGAAGAATGCAGGGAACAATTCAAAGACTATTATATTGCCATCAGTGACTGTACCCTTATCTCCCTCTCCTGCTATCCATATGCAATCTAAAGCCTGCTACATTGGCATTTTCTGCATTTGTAGAGAAGCCAATATGTCTGGGTTCCAAAAGATAGAATCTCTCACAAGCTCCACCAAATCTGTTGCACTGTGCTCTTCCAAGCACTTAATACCGTCCACTGCAAGCAGTAGGGACTCAATAAATATGATTGATTGACTGCTTCTGCTTATCCTATGACATTGCCTTTTCTGTTTTTCAGATGCATTTTCAGTATTACTCAGAGTTTCAAGTATGAACCCATGGAAGGGATATTGTAGAATAGATAGTTCTGTTCATTTTGTAGTTACCCCAACCCTAATTGTTGATGATGATGATTATGGTAATAATATGGTGGTGGTGGTGGTGGTGATGATGATCAGTCATCTGTTGAGAAAGATCTCTGTGGGACTCTGTGCTGTCCCTGCCAATCCCTTCCCACTGGGCACAGAGTGGAATGAGCACCTTCTAATTCCTGAAAGTCATGCCTGTACTTTCCACTGGACTAAAGCAGTGCTTATCATACAATACTAACATGATTTTTTTATAGCCTATTCTCATATTTCCTGACTCATTTTTGTCAACTAATCAATGGTAATCAATGGTATTTATAGATACTTACTGTGTGTGTAGAGCACTGTACCAAATCCTTAGAAGAGTACACTACAATAGAGTTGGTAGACCTGTTCCCTACCCACAGAGTTTACAATCTAAGGGGGCTGTACTCACAACATCCCTGTGAAATAAAGAAGACATTATCTCCATTTAGAAGGGTCTACAACATTTTGGTGCATTTTACTCTACAAAACGCTATTCAGGCAAAATCCTTCAAAATCCTAGCAAACAGATGATCTTAATGGCTACTGATCAATCCATCTCATAGTTTGAATTACTAGGTCATCCAATATTCTGAGCAGAGGATAGAACTGGGAAAGAGGGAGGCAGGACTGATCATGGTGCATGAGAGGAAGGAAAACCATTAACATCTTGGTTCCCTTCTGTTCTCTATATATACTCACTCCCTTGGTGAACTCATTTGCTCCCATGGTTTCAACTACCATCTCTACGCTGACACCAAAATTTACATCTCCACCCCTGCTCTCTTTCCCTCCCTTCAGGCTTGTATTCATTCATTCATTCAATCGTATTTATTGAGTGTTTACTGTGGGCAGAGCACTGTACTAAGCAGTTGGGAAGTACAAGTCGGCAACATATAGAGATGGTCCCTACCCAACAACGGGCTCACAGTCTAGAAGGGGGAAACAGACAATAAAACAAAACATGTAGACAGGTGTCAAAATTGTCAGAACAAATAGAATTAAAGCTTTATCTCTGAAGCCAGGAGCTGGTCTGGACCTTCTTAGAATGATGTAGAGAGCTTGGGAGCATTCATGCTGCTCAAGGTCTATCTTCCCACAGGACAGGTGGAAGAAACAGAATAAGAAGCCTCATGTTATATAAGAAGCCTCATGTTTTGGAATATAAAAGGTCACAAGTCTGTATAATTGTTTTTGTTAACAGAAACTGAGTGGGTAATTTTGTAATAAACTTGATAACCTTATCAATATGACTGCTTAAATTAGGTAGCATGTAGTTTAACAAGAACCTGATTACTTCATCTCTTCTCAAATCCAATGAAGAAATGAATGATCTTTGTTGCACCTTAGATAGGGGGAATGTGGGGAACACATCAAAACTTGTACACATTCTATTCTATTCATTCTATTTCATTCTGTTTTAAAAAACTAGAATTCTATTTTTCATTCTATTTAAAAATAGATTTCATTCTATTTTTAAAAAATTAACAAAAAAATAAGTCCCCTGGGTCCAACAATGGATACAGGGAGGACTCCAGACTGGTAAGAAAGTGCTTTGGCCATTCTCTGGCCCAGTGGGACCAGTTGCATCATATGACCTGGGAGGATGAAGGCAGAGACATGTTAGATCACAGTTCAATCCCTTCACTTCAAGATTGGTAGACTGGATAAGATCCCAGACTGTTAAATTGGAAAACTAAATGCCTCTTATGCAATCATGACCCTTTCAAGGACTCACAGAGAGACTGAGTGACTTGTTGAGCAGAGATCAAATCCCAGGTCCTCTCATTCACAGACCTATACCTTTTCCACTACAACACACCCTTAAAGTTTTTCCAGTGTACCCCCTACTAACTCAAGTGCCTCCAATTTACACAAAAACATTTACATTCTCTCAGGGTCAGGAATCCCTTTTCCGTGTACAATAATTTTAAATATGCACCACAAGGCCGTTTTCAAACATGTTCTATCAAGAACAGCAATCATTCAGCCTTCCACTTTTGATAACAATTCTTTCTTAAAATTGTAGTTTAATGTCATTTTAGGCTTCCAGTCTATACAGGTTGAGTATATTATCTTGTAGCAGATTACATATCTTGGCTTAGTTTTCTAGTTTGGCTGGAAATGTTTGGATAGCTAACTAATTTAAGCAATATTTACTGAAAACTATGACGGAAACTGCCTTTTAGTTGCCCCTGTTTGCTATTCCCCAATGGGACTCTGCCTGGGTCATTCTGTTCCCAAGGTTGCTTGTTCACAGTTATTTCTTAACTAGGAACTAGGATGACTAATATCCTAGGTTCACAGCTTTGGTGCATTATCAATTAGATAAAACTCACTGGGAGGGAGTTTTAAATTTTAAATTTAAGTTTTTTATTTTAAATTTTAAGTGCTTTTGTCTGATTCTTCTTCTCCAGTAATTTCCTTCTGTCTCCTTTCTCTCTCCTTCTTCCTTTCGCATATTCATTTTTCAAAATAAATTGTCCTGTTAGTTGTTTACGTTTCCTGCAATTGCTAGAAACTTGAAGTGACTTATTACAGATTTTATCTAGCAATCTAGCATTTGACTTTCGTTTTTATAGCTAAACTTCTACAACTTTCATTTATAGTAATGGGTAAAGCAGTCACTGAAATATATTATTAAAATATTATCATAATCTATGATGAATGAAATTATGCTGTAGATGCAATACGTAGGAATTCTTCTTCTAACCTGCCTTGCAAGGTTTTTCATGGGACAAAGCATTCTTTCACCCAGAGCAGCTATAGAAATATTTGTGTTTATTTCTCAATCAATCAACAGTTATTAATTGAGCCATTACACTTTGCAGAATACTACACTTGGAAGAGTACAATAAAAGAGATGGGATTGAGGCACAGTGAGAAGGTTAGTGTTAATGGGGTAAAGCGTACAGTCTGGTTCTAGTGGGAAAGGAGCAATGGTCAAGAGGGAAGAAAAAGCTAGTTGAGTGCTGACCTTGATGTGGTGAGAAATGGACAACCATTGGACAATTATTAGGAGTAGAGAAACAAGCACGAAATGATCTTAGAAAAATGATCTAAACCTCTAAGTGAATTGTGGACTGGAGGTTGTAGGGAAGAAGCAGGAGACAAGGAGGTGAAACTATAAGCTCCTTTTGACCAGGGGTCATGCCTACTAGCTCTGTGTACACCCATTTTGCCAACAAGCAACGGGTTAGCAGTGTGATCTAGGGACTGTGGGTCAAAGGACCTGGGTTCTTGGCCTGGCTCTGTTGCTTGCTTGTCTGTGTCTCTCAGTACTCCTGTTCTCCCTCCTACTGTAAGCCCCCTGCAGGATAGGGACTGTGTGTAATATAGTTGACTCGGATCTACCCAGAGCGTAGAACCATATGTGACAAATAATAAATGCTTACTAAATATCATAGAAAGTGCTTGGAACAGTACTCTGCACAAAGTGCTCAATGAAGCAATTAATGAATCAATGGTATTTATTGACCACTGGTATCAATGGTATCTTATTATTTGCACTTATTATTTACAGAGCACTGTAATAAGCACTTGGGAGAGTACAATACAACCGAATTAGCAGACACATTCCATGTCCATAATGATCTTACAGTCTAGAGGGACTGTAATCAAAAACCATTGATTGATTGGTGGATTGTCAGAGAAGGACTGATGCAGCAGACAAGTTGAAATTTGACAAGGGCTTGGAGCAGCTTGGGAAGCAGTTTGGATAGAGAGGAAAGGATGGAATATGGAATATGGAGATATTATGTATCTGTAATTTTAGTTATTTGTATTGATATCTGCCTGATGTCTAGGCTGTGAGCTCGTTGTGGGCAGGGAATGTTACTGTTTATTGTTGTAATGTACTTTCCGAAGCACTTAGTACAGTACTCTGCACACAGTAAGTGCTCAGTAAATATGATTGAATGAATGAATGAGAAAAAGACTACAGGACAGATTAAATATGTGGTTTGAAAGGCAGACAGGAGTTAAGGCTAATGCAAAGGTTACTATCTCGGGATTTGGGAAATATGGTGGTGTTGTGGGAACAATTGTTTTATAGATGCAAAACGTTGAGCAGAAGTGCAGGTGGAGGGAGTTGATTTCAAAATCATGTAGCATAAATCTGTAAGGCTGAGAGAATAGATGGGAGCGTGGGAGGAAGCCACGAAAATGAGGGAGAGATTTTGGGGAAACAGACCAGATGGTTTCAATTATGTTGATGAAATAGATGGGACAAGAAAGGGGATGGTAGGGACATTGGAGCTAGGAAGGAGTAAAATGTCTGGTATAGTTGGTATGAGTATTACCATGGGAGTCAATAAGGAGGAAGTATAGTTACTGGACAGAAGAGAGCTCAGAGTTATAGAAAGTAAGGTATTTGTTAAGTGCTTACTATGTACTAGGCCCTGTACTAAGCCCTGGGCTGTATACAAGCAAGTTGTGTTGGACACAGTCCCTGTCCCATGTGGGGCTCACAATCTCAATCCTCATTTACAAATGAGGTAAATGAGGAACAGAGAAGTGAAGTGACTTGCCCAAGGTCACACAAAACAAGTGGCAGAGTCAGAATTAGAACCCATGACCTTCTGACTTCCAGACTCGTGTTCCATCCACTATGCCATGCTGCTTCTTATTAGCAGGATGAGTAAGGATGAGGATGAGATAGATGAGGTTGGCATTTTGCCTGAATTTCCACTAACAAAGTTCCATGGTAAGAGCACATGATTGAAGGAAGCATACTGTGTAAGTAAAAATCTCTGTTCCTTTCTGTTTCTTCTTGACTGTATTTTAAAATGACTAGTTCCAAGTGAAATTAAAGCTTATGCTTGAAAAATAAACTAATTCTTCACTATTGATGAGCGAGGACTCCTTTCCAAATGATGAACTAATGAATCCTTCTTTCTTGATAGAAGTTTTTGGAATATATCATTTTCCCAAAGTTGCATGTTCCTAAAGTCGAGTGAAAAATGCCATGTTGCTTTATTGATAAAGCTAAAATCAACATTCTGTCTCTCTTGCTAACACATACACTACGATATCCTTCAATTTTAAAAAGACAATCTAAAGTCAGTCAAAATCAGTTCCTCCATAGTTAGATAAAAAGATGTTTTCTAATCCCTGATTAAATCAAGTTTTCTTCGATATGAAGGAACCTGAACATCTTCAAGAGAATGCTGCCACCCTGAAAATGATTGATATTCTTGCTGAATGGAAAAACTGTTTTATATACAAGTAGGTATCTTACCTGTATTCTCTTAGTAGCACTAGCAATGTTGCTTTTTTGAAAGAGAATGTTAGATGATGGTTCTGTATAAAAGACAGAATTTTCATTTAATGAGAGCTTTTCAATTATCTTCTTTCTAGAAGCCTTTTCTGACTGCTGAGAAGGAAACCATTAAGCTGACTTGGACCAAGTCTGCATGAAGATGAGCAAAAGAGGTTGGCCCAGGAAGTGGAGAAGGGAGGAAATGAGGACAGGGTGGCTTGAAAAATAGGTTTACCCAATCTAGGAAACTTATCTCAGCTTGAAAGAAAATTGAAGGCATTTTGGTGGTAGTTCATCAGAATTTGTATCTTCATTATGTTGAAACATGCATTCAGCCACTCACTTTTACACTAGCTTCATAATTATAATGGATTCTGAATCCTTTTGTTAGATCAATTGAAAAAGGCCAAACACTAAAAGATACTCCAGCATTTCTAGTTAAACTTAGAAATACTACATTTACCCCCTACCTGCTGCCTAGCTGATTACTATCTTAACTATTGTTATTCTCCACTGCTAAAGAAATACCAAATTGCAGACAAAAGATAGGTCACTGTAAAGTTATCATTTGAAAAATTATACACTAGGCAGTAGAAAGATGAATTATATTTTAATTTATCTGGAATGCCTGGCTGGCCAATGGGAAGTATTTTTGTTTTGTTTTGTTTTTTATGGGAATGGTAATACAATCTAGCAGCAATAGCACTAGTGGCAATAGCACAGGCTTGGGAGTCAGAGAACATGGATTCTAATCCCAGCTTTGCACTTGTCTGCTGTGTGACCTTGGGAAGACCTTGGGAAAGTTACTTAACTTCTCTGTGCGTCAGTTACCTCATCTGTAAAATGGGGATTAAGACTGTGTGCCACATGTGGGACGACCTGATTATCTTGTATCTACTCCTGGGCTTAGAAACAATGCTTAGCACATAGTAATAATAATAATAATGATAATAATGACATTTATTAAGCACTTACTATGTGCAAAGCACTGTTCTAAGCGCTGGGGAGGTTACAAGGTGATCAGGTTGTCCCACGTGGGCCTCACAGTATTAATCCCCATTTTACAGATGAGGTAACTGACGCACAGAAAAGTTAAGTGACTTGCCAAAGTCACACAGCTGACAATTGGCAGAGCCAGGATTTGAACCCATGACTTCTGACTCCAAATCCCATGCTCTTTCCACTGAGCCACGCTGCTTCTAGTAAGTGCTTAACAAATACCATAATCATTATTAATCATTATCATTCATTCCTCATTTTGACAAAAACAATATGGCAAAAACAACTAAAAAGGATGCATTATAGTCAAGCAGATCCAAAAGCATATTCACATAATAATAAATAATAATGACGGCATTTGTTAAGCACTTACTATGTGCCAAACACTGTTCTAAGCTCTAAAACTAAGCTGAGCTACATGTTTCAGTATATATGTATATGCACATTTGTGTTATCTTTAAACATATACAGATGTTTAAATATACATATGTAACTTCGCATCCTTGAAATATATTTAAGGAATAGTAGTGTTATATTTAATTAGTCAACCAATGTATATATTAATAGCGCTTACTGACTAATTATTCTGGCCAATTACTGTTCTAAGTGCCCGGAAGAGTATACAATTAGCTGACATAATCCCTGCCCCCAAAATGTTTACAATCTATCAGAGCAAAAGACACTTAAATAAATGCATTCATTCATTCATTCATTCATTCAATCATATTTATTGAGCGCTTACTGTGTGCAGAGCACTGTACTAAGTATTTGGGAAGTACAAGTTGGCAACGTATAGAGATGGTCCCTACCCAACAGCGGGCTCACAGTCTAGAAGGGGGAGACAGACAACAAAACAAAACATATTAACAAAATAAAATAAATAGAATAAATATGTACAAGTAAAATAAGTAAATAAATAGACTGATAAATATGTACAAACATATATACATATATACAGGTGCTGTGGGAAGGGGAAGGAGGTAAGGCGGGGGGGTGGGGAGGGGAAGGAGGGGGAGAGAAAGGAGGGGGCTCAGTCTGGGGAGGTCTCTTGGAGGAGGTGAGCTCTCAGTAGGGCTTTGAAGGGAGGAAGAGAGCTAGCTTGACGGATGTGTGGAGGGAGGGCATTCCAGGACAGGGGGAGGAAGTGGGCTGGGGGTCAATGGCGGGACAGGCAAGAACGAGGCACGGTGAGGAGATTAGCGGCAGAGAAGCGGAGTGTGTGGGGTGGGCTGTAGAAGGAGAGAAGGGAGGTGACATAGGAGGGGGCGAGGTGATGGAGAGCCTTGAAGCCCAGGGTGAGGAGTTTTTGCCTGATGCGTGGGCTGATTGGTAGCCACTGGAGATTTTTGAGGAGGGGAGTAACATGCCCAGAGTGTTTCTGCACAAAGACGATCTGGGCAGCGGCGTGACATATAGATTGAAGTGGGGAGAGACAGGAGGATGGGAGATTGGAGAGGAGGCTGATGCAGTAATTCAGTCGGGATAGGATGAGAGACTGAACGAGCAGGGTAGCAGTTTGGATGGAGAGGAAAGGGCGGATCTTGGCGAAGTGGCGGAGGTGAGACCGGCAGGTTTTGGTGAAGGATTGGATGTGAGGGGTGAATGAGAGAGCGGAGTCGAGGATGACACCAAGGTTGCGGGCTTGTGAGACGGGAAGGACGGTAGTGCCGTCAACAGTGATGAGAAAATCAGGGAGAGGGCAGGGTTTGGGAGGGAAGATAAGGAGTTCAGTCTTGGACATGTTGAGTTTTAGATGGTGGGCAGACATCCAGATGGAGATGTCCTGAAGGCAGGAGGAGATACGAACCTGGAGGGAGGGAGACAGAGCAGGGGCGGAGATGTAGATTTGGGTGTCATCAGCATAGAGATGATAGTTGAAGCCGTGGGAGCGAATGAGTTCACCAAGGGAGTGAGTGTAGATAGAGAACAGAAGGGGACCAAGAACTGACCCTTGAGGAGCCCCTACAGTAAGGGGATGGGAAGGGGAGGAGGAGCCCACAAAAGAGACTGAGAATGAATGGCCAGAGAGATGAGGAGAACCAGGAGAGGATGGTGTCTGTGAAGCCAAGGTTTGATAGTGTGTTGAGGAGAAGGGGGTGGTCCACAGTGTCAAAGGCAGCTGAGAGGTCGAGGAGGATTAGGATAGAGTAGGAGCCATTGGATTTGGCAAGCAGGAGTCATTGGGGACTTTTGAGAGGGCAGTTTCCGTGGAATGTAGGGGACGGAAGCCAGATTGGAGGGGGTCGAGGAGAGAGTTGGTGTTGAGGAATTTGAGGCAGCGCATGTAGACGACTCGTTCAAGGAGTTGGGAAAGGAATGGTAGGAGGGAGATAGGGCAATAACTAGAAGGTGAGGTGGGGTCAAGAGAGGGTTTTTTCAGCATGGGAGAGGTGTGAGCATGTTTGAAGGCAGAGGGGAAGGAACCAGTGGAGAGTGAGTGGTTGAAGATGGAAGTTAAGGAATGGAGAAGGGACGGAGCGAGAGATTTCATAAGATGAGAGGGAATGGGGTCAGAAGCACAAGTGGCTGGAATAGCACTTGAGAGGAGGGCAGAGATCTCATCTGAGGATACTGCTGGGAAGGATGGGAGAGTAGCAGAGAAGGTTGAGAGCCGGGGGGTTGGAGAAGTTGGGGGGTGAATTTGGGGAGCTCAGACCTGATGGATTTAATTTTATTAATGAAGTAGGAGGCCAGATCGTTGCGGGTGAGGGAAGGAGGAGGGGGGGGAATGGGGGTCTGAGAAGGGAGTTAAATGTATGGAAGAGCTGACGGGGATGATGGGAATGGGTGTCAATAAGGGAGGAGAAATAGTTTTGTCTGGCAGAGGAGAGGGCAGAGTTGAGGCAGGAAAGGATAAAGTTTAAGTGAACGAGGTTGGCATGGTGTTTAGACTTTCATCAGCAATGTTCCGCAGCTCGAGTATAAGAGCGAAGGAGGCAGACAGTGACAGTGATCCAGGGCTGTGGGTTAGTGGTACGAGAGCGGCGAAGGGAAAGGGGAGCGAGGGAGTCGAGCTGAGTAGAGAGGTTAGAGTTGAGAGCAGTAATCTGATCATCAAGAATGGGTAGAGAGGAAAGGGAGGTGAGTTGGGGTGTGAAGCGCTCAGAAAGACGGATGACGTCGAGAGAGCGGAGGTCTCTGTGAGGCAGTAATATAGATTTACAGGGGAGAGGAGTGTGAGTGAGGAGGCAGGTGAGAAGGTTATGATCAGAGAGAGGGATTTCAGAGTTGGTGAGGGTGAAGATAGTGCAGCGGTAGGAGATGATGAGGTCGAGGGTGTGACCAAGTTGGTGAGTGGGCGAGGTGGGGTGGAGCAAGAGGTTGGCAGCGTCAAGGAGAGATAGAAGGCGGGCGGCAGAGGAGTCACCAGGGATATCCATGTGGATGTTGAAGTCTCCAAGGATCAGAGTGGGCATGGAAAAGGAGAGAAGGAAGGTGAGGAAGGGGTCAAAATCGTTAAAAAAGTTAGAAGTAACAGAATTTAAAGTTATCTACATAAGTGCTACCCAGGGGAATAGCCAAGAGCTTAGAGTTGAGTTCCCCGGTGACAGTTCCGTTAGCTATGGACATGTAAAGTATAAATATACTTGAATATATACACGCACCACTATGTTTAAAATAATAGATTTGTAGCTATCATATAATGCTAAGAATTATTATCCTATTTGTTAGCCACTGATTATTTGCCAAGCACTGCAGTAAGAGCTGGAGGAAATTCTAGATAATCGTTTTGATACCAGTCCCTGCCCCACATTGGGCTCACAGTCTAAATCTGAGGGAAGAGGAGTTAATCCCCATTTAAAGATGGAGTAACTGAGGCACAGAGAACTTAGGTGACTTGTCCATGGTCACATAGCAGATAAGTAGCAGAGCTAGGGTTAGTACCCAAGTCCTCTGACTTCAAGGCCCTACTGAGAGCTCACCTCCTCCAGGAGGCCGTCCCAGACTGTGCCTCCTCCTTCCTTTCCCCCTCCTCTCCCTGTCCATCCCCCCCGCCTTACCTCCTTCCCCTCCCCACAGCACCTGTATATATGTATATATGTTTGTACATATTTATTACTCTATTTTATTTGTACAAATTTTTCTATTTATTTTATTTTGTTAATATGTTTTGTTTTGTTCTCTGTCTCCCCCTTCTAGACTGTGAGCCCACTGTTGGGTAGGGTCTCTATATGTTGCCAGCTTGTACTTCCCAAGTGCTTAGTACAGTGCTCTGCACACAGTAAGTGCTTAATAAAATACGATTGAATTGAATTGAATCGAATAGGCCTGTGTTCCTACTACTAGGCCAAACTGCTTATAGATGACATTACTGAGGGTGAGCTATGTGTCTGTATTGTGTCTTTAAAAATGACACATAGTAAAATTTATATTTACATTCACACACACAAATAGGATTCATGAATTAGCATTATTTTAGCTGTGACTAAAAAAATGGTCAATGGAATAGTTAAGAAAGGTAGTAGTTTGGAAATCAAAGGGACAATTCAAATGAATGAAATCATTCATGGGAGATTATTATTTAGCATTTGAGAAAAATTGTATTGGAAAAGAAACAGGAGCAAACTAGAAAGAGAAGAGTGTATCATCAATTTTAAAAATTGATGATCTTTAATAATTGTTTTTAGTCATTTGAAGAGAATTTACTTTTTATATTTTCCATTTTTTCTTTATTATGGCAGATGATTCTAGTTATTTTCACTTTATGGCTTCTATTTTAGAATTCCATGGACAGATTTTACAATATCTCTCACCATTTCTCCTTAAGTTGCTTTTTGGCTTTAATGTCAGTTATTTTTCAGGCTCAAGCTAGAATTCAGTCAGGGTCTGTAGTGAGAAGGCTAGAAGGCTTAACTGGTTTTAGATCCTTATCTAAATCTCTCAAACTTTCCAAATATATTTCTAGATACTTTATTGGTCTTACTAGACATTCTGTGGCAAGCTCTAAGGTTCCCCTGGAGGCCTGCAATATCTCCAAGTGCAAAATGAAAATGGAAAAAGCACAAATTTAGCTATGCAGATTAGGATCCTGATTTTTGAGGGCTATTTACCAGAACAACAGGGAATTTTTTTTTTCATATTTCTGATTTCTGAGCACAGTCAGAGAAGCAGAGAAGCACTTCCTGCTCACAGATGTCTCAATGCAAAAATCTGACTATATCACGAATTACACAGTGACAGGTTTTTATCCAAAAGCCCAGAAAATCTCCAGAATTACCAGATATCATCCATAAGAATACAGCTATTGAACCAAGAGAAGATTGCAAAAACCAGAAAAACATTAACTTAAAGTTAATTCAAATGAATTATAATAGGGAATGTGTCTTGTCATTAAAATAAGGTCATATTCATGCAGCTTTTCTGGTATTGAGGCTGTAGCCAACTGGGAACATAAGACACATCAAAATAACTCATTGCCAATAATTTACGGAAATCATATCATCCCCGACATTTCAGAAATATTATATCCTTAATCCATTTGAAATACAGGCACAGAACATTTTACAGAATATGAAACCTGAGTGCAAATTCTGACAAGATATAATTTCTCCCTACTAGCATTCCACTCCAAGCCAGACCTCTGACAGGAGAACAAATAACTCAATTTACTCAATAAGTCAGTTTACTTCTCTGTGCCTTAGTTACCACATATGTAAGGTGGGGATTAAGAATGTGAGCCCCATGTGGGACAGGGACTATATTCAACCCAATGTGTTTGTTTCCACCCCAGAACTACTGGCAACATTGTAAAAGCTTAACAAATACCATTGTTATTATCATTATTATTATTATAGCTACTTCTATTCATCTTCTAGACTGTGAGCCCATTGTTGGGTAGGGACCATCTCTATTAGGGACCGTCTCTATTTGTTGCCAACTTGTACTTCCCAAGCACTTAGTACAGTGCTCTGCACACAGTAAGCACTCAATAAATATAATCGAATGAATGAATGAGTCCTGGACAATTCTACATATATACCTAAATTCTATTATTTATTTTGATTATTCTTTAAATACTTTAATATCTGCTTCCCTCATTAAAGAGCTAGCTTCTGTGGACTGGGAAGGTAGCAGTATTTCTTTTCAATTTTCAAAGTTCTAAGTAAAGTGCATTTCCACCCCTATCAGTACAACTACCTTTTTAGTTTTCAGAGATCTCACAGACCAGATCCCTCAGGACTCCATCAACTGCATTATGGAGGCTACAGTTTATTTTAGAATGTTACATGACTCATTAGTGTAATCTCCTAAGACTACTGCAAAAACCAAAAGAGAATTTCACCGTTCTTGAACGCAGCTGCTGAAAATATCAGATACCTTCACAATTTATGTAATTAATTTGAAAAAAAGCAAAATGTTCAAAACTGTAGTTTCGATTTTAAAGTGTATGTTTGTACCAGTGCTGAAAAGCTACATGTGGGCTGCCATGTTCATAGACAAATTCTAGCCATTTGCCAACTATAGGCTAAAGTCCCATTTGTATTGGCTACTGCAGTGTCCCAAGTAAAGGGCACTCTTGGGGATTGGCTCTTAAGTAAGGCTGACTCTGATCACAAACACATCAGAGACCTATTCACACCACTGAGTCTGCCTGTAGATCCCGTTCTAACCATTACTGCAGCACCGCAGGAAGACACACAAGCTCTGTGGCAATTCGATAGATTTTTCACTCTCCTTCTATTGTTATAACTGTAGGAAATAGTTTGTGGCCCAGTCCAGCAATTTCCCCAGTCATTTAGGTTTCCTTAAAATCCATGAAAAAGACTTTCTACTTACTGTTTCCTTCAAAACATCATTTATACTTTTCAAAGCCTCTTCTCCTTCCTATAAACCACTTTGCATTTAGAGCAAAAAAGGAAATTGGATAAAACAGGACTAATGTAGTATCAAGACCTTGTGTCCCTACCTTCTGGTCATTTCATTCCGCAGTACACAAATGATTTAACTCTTAGGGTTCCTAGAGTAAGTAATCCACTAATCTATAGGGATTGCTCCCTACCCCCAACACACACATAAATAATAATGATAATGGCAATAATAGTAGTAACAATTATTATAAAAATAATAATGATGGGTTTTGTTGAGTGCTTACTATGTGACAAGCACTGTACTAAACACTAGGGTAGGTTAGACATAGTTTCTGTCCCACATAGGGCTTACAGTCCAAGTGGCAAGTAGGAGAGGCATTGAAACTCCATTTACACAATGAGGAAACTGACATCCAGGGAAGTTAAATGACTTGCCCAAGGTCATAGAGAAAGAAGCGCTTAGTACAATGCTCTGCACACAGTAAGCGCTCAAGAAATACGATTGATGATGATGATACCATGCAAGCGAGCAAGAAAATGGAGAAGGGAAGCCATATCCTATGACTGACTCCTGGGCATATGCACCTTTCCCTATCCCTAGTCTATTTTAATGCCTGTTTCCAATATGATTATCAAATATTATTATTATGGCTCAAGGAGAAGCAACGTGGCTCAGTGGAAAGAGCCCGGACTTGGGAGTCAGAGGTCATGGGTTCAAATCCAGCTCCTCCACTTGTCAGCTGTGTGACTTTGGGCAAGTCATTTAACTTCCCTGTGCCTCAGTTACCTCATCTGGAAAATGGGGATTAAGCCTGTGAGCCCCACATGGGACAATCTAATCACCTTGTATCCTCCCCAGCGCTTAGAACAGTGCTTTGCACATAGTAAGCGCTTAACAAATGCCATCATCATCATCATCATGGGATTTTTTCATTTATTCAATCATATGTATTAAGTGCTTACTGTGTGCAGAGCACTAAGTGCTTGGGAGAATACAATACAACAATAAACAGGCACATTTCCTGCCTACAAGGAGCTTAGTGTCAAGCACTGTTCTAAGTGGTGGCATAGATACAAGTCAATCAGGTTAGACACAGTCCCTTTTCCACACAATAATAATACAAGTAATGGTATTTGTTGAGCACTTACTATGTGCCAAGTACTGTTCTAAGCACTGGGGAAGATACAAGGTTATCAGGTTTTCCCAGGTGGGGCACACAGCCTTAATCTCCATTTTACAGATGAGGTATCTGCGGCACAGAGAAGTTTTGATTTGCCCAAATTCACATAGCTGACAAGTGGCGGAGTAAGGATTAGAACCCACGACCTCTGACTCCCAAACCCGGGCTCTTTTCATTAAGCCATGCTGCACAGTCAAATAGAAGGAGGAACGGGTATTTAATCTCCATTTTACAGTTGTGGAAACTGAGGCACAGAGAAGCCAAGTGACTTGCCCAAGACTGTACAACAAGCAATTGGCAGAGTCAGGATTAGAAAGAACCCAGGTCCTCTGACTCCCATTCTTTCCACTAGACCAGTGATTGATTGTCCCTCCCTATAGACTTTAAGCTTTTTTTGGGCAGAGATTTTGTCTACTAACTCTTACATTGTACTTTACCAAGTGCTCAGTAAGGTGCTCTACACACAGCAAGTGCTCAATAAATATCATCGATTGATTTATTGATTGATGTCACATTGCTTCCTCTACATCATTTTCAAAGATAACACTGTTGACCCTAAAATCCTATTCATAAAGGTGAGAGCTACCCAGCCAACACACCCTCCTACATTGTTTGCCCCTAGGAATAGATCCTTGTTGCAGTATGGTTGTCTGATTTAGGATTTGCCTCTTTTTAGAGTCAGTTTCTTGGCATTCAATCTTCACAAGCCCTCTTTTGATGGCTGTGGGCCAGGTAAGTCTATCCCCTGGAATGGTCTCCAGCAGTCCATTGCTATAAATATGTTTTCCGGGCTTTTGCTTCTAGAATAATTTCACCAGCATCATGTATGAACCAATCTTAAAATCAAAATGCAGGACAATATTACCAACCATGAGATGTTGGAAAACAGTAAGTTCACCAGCACTGAAGTAATCAATCCTCACAGCAACATGGATCTACTGCACAGGTTATGTAAGGAAGGGTGGACTACAACAGACAGTATTTTAGAAAACATCTAAGAAGATATTGAATGAATGATGAACTAAATGAAAGAAGGCACTCACGGGACCAAACGACAGGATAATTATTATTATAACCTAATACACTCTTACCCAGCCTCTAAAATTGTTATTTAATCCATTTGAAATCTCTTTGCAACTACTGTGACAGGGATGAAATTCACCCCACATGTGTAGAAGAATATAAAGACAGACATACAGAAACACACACAAATCACACATACATATACTCCTATCTGCCAGCATATGAAATGTATCACTTAGCTCTGTACTCAATAACAGTGTAATATTCTTTCTTAAATAAAAGTACAGCAGCAAAAGTAAGACAGAAATCAATTATTCAGTAGGTCTGCTTAGCTGGCACACTGCTCCTTGTATGATGGGAACATATGGCAAAGCACGCTTTGACTCCATTTCCATATGACTACCTACATCTTTTTCTTCCCTCTTGTTCAAATCCTAAATAATCTGGAAGATCCTTAGGTTCCATGTGCTTATCTGATGGCAAACTATATAAAAATCCTAGAAACTTTTTAGGCATTTTATTTCTCGGCAGTCATGGCCTCATATGCACATTTATTATTTATGTCAGTGGCTACATGTCTGTTCTATTATCGAATGAGTGTGTTCTGAAGATTGGGGTTTTAGAGCCCACAGAAAGAATTTGTACCTGGAATATCCTCAGGATCAATAGAAGCAGTGTGGTCTAGTGAAAAGAGCATGGACCTGCGGGTCAGAGGACCTGAGTTCTAATCCAGCTCCTCTAACTGCCTGCTGTGTGACCATTGGCAAGTAACTTAGCCCAGTTCCCTCATGTGTAAAATGGGGATTAAGACTGTGAGCTCTATGTGGAACAAAGACTGTCCAATCTGATTAGATTGTACCTACCCCAGGGTTTAGAACAGTACCTGGTACATACGTGCCATGGATGATAGAAACGAAATCTGTTTCCGCATCAAACAGGAGTGTTCATATCCAATATCCAGTGATTCCCACCAATTAGAGGATACATTGTGAAGTATTAAAGCAAATCCTCTCCAGATCAAACAGAATTGCTTTCTATTAACTCACTAAACCTATAACCTCAGCATTATATGAATACAGACACATTGGAATTTGAAAAGAAGAGTCATAATTGCATACCTATTATACCTATTCTATGGCGTAAGCATTTTGTTCAGTTTCGTTTAAATGATTCCAGAACTGATGTTTCTTCCACTTCCCTGGGGAGGTCATTATAAATTCAGTACATTATGCTATTAGTAATTTTTCATATGATGGTAACATTTTTCCTGGATTAACCTCTCTCCATTACTCCTGCCTACATGTCCTTTTTCATTCTAAGTCCTGGAGTTGGGCCTAAAATCAATATATAAAGCTAAATAACAAGTCATTATCTTGGGAAATTTTAAATTACATTAAAACAGCCCTCTTCACAAGCCCTCTTTTGATGGCTGTGGGCCAGGTGAGTCTATCCCCTGGAATGGTCTCCAGCAGTCCATTGCTAAAAATATGTTTTCCAGGCTTTTGCTTCTAGAATAATTTCACCAGCATCATATATGAACCAATCTTAAAATCAAAATGCAGGACAATATTACCTTTTCCATTACCTTTTCCTTTTACATTAGAAAGGGAAGTTCACCTGTTGAAACCTGACTAGAACCATCCCCATACTTTGGTTTGAAGACTGTTGTATTGAAATCACTTCAGGTTGTATTCTGTGAAATCGATAACTGTGGAGTCATAGCTCAGCAACTGTCTAAGATCTAGAACTCTTCTTAAATACCAAAAGCAGTATGTATCTTTCAATTTATGAAGCAAAACTACACAGCAAATATTTTTATCAATCATTCAATCAATGGTGTTTATTGAGCATGTACTGTGTACAAACAGCATAGCCCAGCACAGAGCACACAGCACACTGTACTCAGCACTTGGGAAAATATAATACAATGGAGTTCACAAAAGAGGCAGATATTAGCATTATTATTATTATAATTTCCATTATCATCATTATTATCACCATTAAGAGCTAAGTGCCAAGCACTGTTCTAAGCATTGTGTTAGATACACATTAATCAGGTTGGACACAGTCCCTGTCCCATAGTTTAAGAAGTAGTGGGGAGCAAGTTTTAATTTTCATTTTAGGGATGAGGAACCTGAGGCACAGAGAAGTTAAGTGACTTGTCCAAGGTCACACAGTGGACTAGTGGCAGATTTGGGATGAGAACTCAGGTCTTCTGGTTCTGAGGCCCATATTCTTTCCATTGGGCCAACTTGCTTCTCTAAATACAGATCTGATTCACATCGGGATAAGTGACATGACCTTGTGAATACAGCACAGGCCTGGGAATCAGAAGGATCTGGGTTCTAAACCTATCTCCACCATTTGTCTGCTGTGTGACCTTTGAAGAGTCATTTAAATTATCTGTATATCAGTTACCTCATCTGTAAAATAGAGATTAAGACTGTGAGCTCCATTTGGGACATGGACTGCGTCCCACCTGACTAGCTTGTATATACCACAGGGCTTAGTTCAGTATCTGGCACATATTAAGCATGTAACGAATACCATAAGAACATAGGTAGGACGAGCATTAATTTGTGGGGCTCAAACTCCAAGTCCTGTTTTTCAGCCAGAATGCTGAGAGGAGACACAGCAATGGCAACAGTGGTAAAGGAGTGGAAACGTACTGTTACATTTATGCTCCCTCATTTCCTCTTCCTTCCCATTGCTTACCAGCTGCAACATGGCTGCCAACCTTTAGCTCCAGTCACTGCCCAATCCTGGTTAAGTTCAAGCTAGTGTCCTTCTGAAAATGGTCCCTGATAGCCAACTCCATACAGGGAGATTGGCAGTGAAAGCAGAAGTCCCAGGCAGAGTGGCGTATTAAAGAGTAAAGGGAGAAGGGGAAGAAGTTGCAAAAAAAGGAGAAGCAGCAGTTTAGTCAAAAGAAAATAGGCCTGGGAGTAAGTGGATTCTAATTGTGACTCTGCCACGTGCCTTCTGTGTGACCTTTGGGCAAGTCACTTAACTTCTTGGTGCCCCAGTTTTCTCTTATGTCAATCAATCAGTCATATTTGTTGAGTGCTTACTGTGTACAACATGGATGATCAACCATCAACCAGGGCAGAGGTCCTAGAGGACACCAAGATCTCTCTGCTAAGGGTTCACAAATTGGCACTGACCATCTACCAACAACAGGGACAGAGACCTCCCAGAGGATACTGAGATGCCTCTGCCGAAAAGCCACAAACGAGCAAGGTCCACTGACCATCGACCGGGGCAAAGACCTGCCTGAAAACACAGAGATCTCTCCTCCAAGATGCTTCAGTTTGAGCAGGTCATCAGCCATCAGAACCACTGCCAGGACTCTGACTTTTCATTCCCAATCTGCTGTGGCTGAGAAGTGGTTATTTCTTCATCTTCCTCTTTTCCCTTCATTCTGACCTGATTTCTCAGGGTAAAAAACAGATCAGAATATGGCTGCTTAACCCCCAGGTATCAATGGCTGCCTGAGTTCACACCAATACAGCCCCAATACAGTTTAGTTTTCTCTTAAACACTGGCCTCTTCTCTCTCAAGGACCAAAGAGCAATTCAAACACCTCCTCAGGGAGATAATAACTACCTGATTAAGTAGTTATTTCTGTCTTTTTGCTCACTTACTTCACTTACTTCACCTACAGTGCTTAAACTTCACTGACCCCACCATGATCCTTTAATGCCTCCCTTCCTGTCAGCCCATCCCAGTACTCCCATCATCATTCATTCAATCATATTTATTGAGCGCTTACTGCATGCAGAGCATTGTACTAAGCGCTTGGGAAGTCCAAATAGGCAACATATAGAAACACACCTCACCTCCCCCCTCCCTTCCTCCACCCAACCCCTCCTTATTAATTCATTCAATAGTATTTATTGAGCACTTACTGTGTGCAGAGCACTACACTAAGTGCTTGGGAAGTACAAGTTGGCAACATATAGAGAAGGTCCCTACCCAGCAATGGGCTCACAGTCTGGAAGGGGGAGACAGACAACAAAACAAAACATGTGGACAGGTGTCAAGTCATAAGAATAAATAGAAATAAAGCTAAATGCATATCATTAATAAAATAAACAGAATAGTAAATATGTACAAGTAAAATAAATAGAGTAATAAATCTGTACAAACATATATACAGGTGCTGTGGGGAGGGGAAGGATCTTAGGGCAGCGGGAGAAAGGAAGAAGGAGAGGAATTATCCCTATAATCAGAGAAGCAGCTTGGCTTATGGAAAGGGCATGGGTTTGGGAGTCAGAGGTCGTGGGTTCTAATCCTGGCTCTGCCAGTTGTCTGCTGTGTGACCTTGATCAAATCACATAACTTCTCTGTGTCTGTTACCTCATCTTGTCCCAGGGCCACCCATAATTCCCATCCTCCTGCATCAGCTCCTGTAAACTCACTCAGCCCCAATACAGCCTGATTGTATGATGATGATGTTATTTGTTAAGTGCTTACAATGTGCCAAGCACTGTTCTCAGCACTGGGGTAGATAAAAGTAATCAGCTTGTCCTACATGGAGCTCACAGTCTTAATCCCCATTTTTACAGATGAGGTAACTGATGAGGTAAACTACCTTGCCCTGATGACCAAATTGACATTCTCAACATCACCCTCTCTACTGAACTCAATTCATTCACTCCCCTATCACTTCATCAATCTTATACCATTAACCCACAGTCCAGATGTTCCAGACATTTAACTCCCTCCTCAAACCCCCACCCTCAGCCCCCACCTTCCCCATCCCTTGTCCCAATTACCTGCCCACTTACTATATTGAGAAAATTGACACTATCAGGCATGATCTTCCAAATATTTTCCCCACCCTTTCCCAATCCCTCCCCATTCCTGCCCCTTCTTCAACTCTCTGGATCTTTCCCAGCAGTATCTCTAGAGGAGATCTCCTACCTTCTCTCAAAATCCACCTCCTCCAGCTGCGCATCCAACCCCATTTCTTCACACCTTATCAAATCACTTGCCCCCTCCCTTCTTTCCTCCCTAACTGGCATTTTCAACTGTTCACTCTCCAATGGCTTTTTTCCCACTGCTTCCAAACATGCCCGGGTCTCCTCTATGGTGAAAAAACCCTCCCTTGACCCCATGGCTCCCTCTAGATATCACCCCATCTCCCTCCTTGGATATCCTCCCATTACATCAGACTTAATATGTGTAAAACGGAACTTCTTATTTTCCCACCCAAACCCTGTACTCTCCCTGACTTTCCTATCACTGTAGATGGCACCATCATCCTTCCTGTCTCACAAACCCATAACCTTGGAGTTATCCTTGACTCTCTCATTCAATCCACATATTCAATCCATCATTAAATCCTGTCAGTTCCACCTTCACAGCATCACCAAAATCCTCCCTTTCTCTCCATCCAAACTGCTACCTCATTAATCCAATCACTTATTTTATCACACCTTGATTACCGTATCATCTTCCTTGCTGATCTCCCCACCTCCTGTTTCTCCCCATTCAAATCCAATTCACTCTGCTGCCCAGATCATTTTCCTATAAAAAACATTCAGGCCATGTTAGACAGTTCTTCAAGATCTCCAGTGGTTTTTCCCATCCATCTCAATATAAAGCAAAAACTCCTCACCTTTGGCTTTAAAGCCCTCAATCACCTTTACCCCTACTACCTCACCTCGCTACTCTCCTACTACATACCAGTTGGCACATCTTGCCAACCTTCTCTTTGTACCTCAGTTTCATCTACCTCACCACTGACCTGTAGCCCACATCCCACCTCTGGCCTGGAACACCTCCTTCCTCATATCTGAAAGACAATTACTCTCCCCACCTTAAAAGTCTTATTGAAGGCACATCTCCTCCAAGAGGCCTTCACTGAGTATACCCTCCCTTCCTCTTTTCTCCCCTACCTTCTGTGTTGCCCTGACTTGCTCTCTTTATCCATCCCCCTTCCCAGCCCCACAGCATTTATCTACATATATTTATATTTATTCATTTATATTAATGTCTGTCTCCCCTTCTAGACTTTAAGCTCATTGTGGTCAGGAAATATTTTGTATTCACCCAAATGCTTAGTATGGTGCTCCTTACCCAGTAAGCTCTTAATAAATATTACTGAGTGAGACTTAATAATAACAATAATTATGGTATTTCTTATGTACTTACTATGTGCCAAGCAGGGTTCTAATAATAATAATGATGATGGCATTTATTAAGTGCTTACTAAGTGCAAATCACTGTCCTAAGCACTGGAAGCGCTGGGGTAGATACAAGGTAATCAGGTTGTCCCACATGGGGCTCACAATCTTCATCCCCATTTTACAGATGGGGTAAGAGGCCCAGGGAAATAAAGTGACTTGCCCAAGGTCACAAAGCAGACAAATGGCAGAGCCAGAATTAGAACCCACATCCTCTGACTCTCAAGTCCGGGCTCTTTCCATTAAGCCATGCTGCTTCTGTACTAAGCGCTTGGGAGAGTTAATGTAACAGAGTTGGTAAATATGTTGGTAAATATGAAACGACTAAGGTTGCACAGCATAGATAAGTTTCAGAGACAGAAATACAATCAAATCCCTCACTTCTTTGATGTCCATGCAGCCTCTCCTGTGTTTGGTAGTTTATAGCACTGTGTACAATACTGTATACATAATACTGCGGATTATTTCCTCCTTGTTTGGTTTTTATTGACACTTACTTGAGGCTGTATTGTAATTCAATCAATCAGTGGTGTGGAATGCCTATTGTAGTAAGTCCTTGGGAGAATACAATACAAAAGAACTAGCTAACAAGGTGATAAGTGCTTTAGTTGATGTGCCATAATTCTAGGCTTCTTGATGTTGTATTGAGGTTTTAAGGTCATGCTATATTTACATTCAGAAAGATGAGTCACTGAAATTATTTTAAGATTAAAAGTATTCAAAAGTTTTGAAGTTTTTGCAGACAAATTTGTTGAAACAGTGATGGCTGGAAGTTGTTTTGAAAAATTCAGCGGTACTTTCTCTCTTGAAGAAAATTTGTTTATAGTTAGGTTATTGTTTACAAAAGCATACCTTGAGTGTTGTTTGTTTTGCAAGAGCTTTTCGCTTTGCAAGCTTTCTAGGAGTTAGGATTCACTGTCTGCTGCATTTGTGGTAGAGCTGACCCATACATATTGATGGTAGAAAATGGAAATGTCTTAAAAGTGATTAGTCAGTGAGACTAAGAAGACTATCACTTAGTAAAGTATCTGTTAGTACTTACACTTGCATAATTATTTTAGGTAATG
This sequence comes from Tachyglossus aculeatus, assembly GCF_015852505.1. NCBI lineage: Eukaryota > Metazoa > Chordata > Mammalia > Monotremata > Tachyglossidae > Tachyglossus > Tachyglossus aculeatus. The sequence goes on from NC_052067.1 coordinate 120,439,927, forward strand.
TAGTTTTTTTGGTTAATATTATATTACGTTAGAATACACCTACACTATTCTTCAACAATAAGACTTGCTGTGGTCAATACTGGTGAGTGATTATCACATTTCAATTTGTACTTCCCAAGTGCTTAGTACAGTGCTCTGCCCACAGTAAGTGCTCAATTAATACGATTGATTGAATGAATGAATGAATGAATGAATGAATGAATGAATTTCATAACGGGGATGAGGTTAAAGTAAGTGTGTTATGGCCGTGCAAAATATCTGGGGGTTATTTTCTTTATTAAGGTAAAATCATATTCATCAAAGTAAACCAATCGGAATTGGTGATTCTTGCTGATTATGCATTACGTTGTTCACATTTAAATAAACTCAACTGCATTTATACTAAGACAAGAGTGGAGTGAGAATTAGAATCAAGATGTCTTGACTTTACGGGGTAATAAGTATGGAAGATGCAGTTCTGCCCAGGAACCAAGTTTCTGTTTTTATAATCTGGCACTGAGGGTTTTCCTTAAATGCTTACACTTGTCTTCTGTGAAGGGAAAAGGAGCTATTGTTTTCTCTTTCCTAGTTTCATTTCTTACCCTTGTGATTTCAGAGGTAATAGACTCAGGTTGTTAAAATTTACAGTTCTCCCCCTCCTCCCCAGCCCCCCATGCTCTTTTTTGGGACACTATACTGGAAATTCCTCCTAAACTGTAAACTTCTTGAGGGCAGGGATTAGATTCTGTTTTTATAATCTGGCACTGAGGGTTTTCCTTAAATGCTTACACTTGTCTTCTGTGAAGGGAAAAGGAGCTATTGTTTTCTCTTTCCTAGTTTCATTTCTTACCCTTGTGATTTCAGAGGTAATAGACTCAGGTTGTTAAAATTTACAGTTCTCCCCCTCCTCCCCAGCCCCCCATGCTCTTTTTTGGGACACTATACTGGAAATTCCTCCTAAACTGTAAACTTCTTGAGGGCAGGGATTAGACCTATAAAAACTTAGTACTCTGTTCTCCACAATAATGTCCCATAAATATCATTGATTAATTCTACTGTACTATCTCAATCATTTAATGCAATGCTTTGCCCACAGGCATTCAACATATGTTGTTAGTTGACATAAACAGATACTATCAGTAGTGTTTTTAATGGTATTTAAGTGCTTACTATGTGCCAGGCACTGTTCTAAGGGCTGGGGTAGGTATAATCAGGTTAGACACAGTCCATGTCCCAAAGGGGTTCACAGTTGTAATCCCCATTTTACAGATGAGGGAACTGAGACACAGAAGTAAAGTGACTTGCACGAGGTCACACAGCAGACAACTGGTGGAACTGGGATTAGAACCCATGACCTTCCAACTCAATCCATTTTGCCATGCATCACCATCCTCCCAGTCTCTCAATCCTGCATTCTTGATGTTATCCTCAACTCTTCACTCTCCTTTAGCTCCCAAAATCAACCTGTGGCCAAATCCCATCGGTTCTTCCTCTGCAACATTTTCAGGATCTGCCCCTTGACTCCATCCAAATGACAACTACACTAGTCCAAGCACTTACAATATCCTGGCTAGGCTACTGCATCAGCCTCCTCACTGGCCTTCTTACCTCCAGGCTCTTCCTTCTCCATTACATACTTCACACTGATTCACAGACCCTTCATATCCATCTCCAAGGCCTTTCTGAAATCACAATCTCCAGGAGGCCTTGCTTGGTAAATTTTTATTCTTCTGACTTTATATCCCATAATTGTGCCTATCTTCTTCTAGACTGTGAGCCCATTGTGGGCAGGGATTTTTGCTATTTGTCACTGAATTGTACTTCCCAAGGGCTTAGGCAGTGATCTGCAAATAGTAAGCGCTCAATAAATATGACTGAATGAATTGAATGAATGAATGAATGTGTGGGTTTATGCCTGCTCTGCACTTAGTGTCTATTTCACAATTTTCCCTTTCTTTCCACCTGTCTTTGCCAAATTTCCTTATTTTTCTCTGCCTCTGTCTTTTTTTTTTTTTTTTACTTTTTCTATATCTAGGTTTCTTGCTTCCTGCTTTCTGTCTCCTGTCTTTTTATCTTTCTGCGTCTCTGGCTTTTTAGCCCTTTGAAGTCTGGGCCTCTGTCAGCCTCATTCCAGCTTGTGATCCAGAAAAATGGTCACTGTAGGTCACCTAATTTGGGGTCAGAAGGAGTTCGCACCTTTACATACAAATGTTCTGCAAGGGGTTACGTGTGCAGGTGAGTAAAGAAGATAAGGTTTATAGAACTTGGAACATCATTTTAATACATTGGAAAATGAAAACTGGTTCTGTTTCTTTGGCCTAAGCCATCTATGAAATAATGCATTGTGAAAAATGATTCTTTTTATCTCCTCCCTACACTATTTTGAGCCTAGAAAATGTGTTTTGACTTCAGATCACTGAAACATAAAATCTCCATTAAATGTGCCATTACATTTAAATTGCAAAGTTTGGAAAAGTTAAACCGGAAAGTACATGCAAAATGATTTCCCTACAAACTGTATATTTGAGCCCTCCAGTCACTTCTCAATGTCTTCTTCGTTGGCAACATGATTCTCAGCAGCCAGACCAACAAGTGCATCCTGAACAATTAATAAACCTCTTTACAGGATTTACAGGAAACTATTTTAAATTGGTCTAGTAAATTCAGAGGAGGGAAACTGAATCCAAACTTCCATACATTTTGCCTCTGGAGTAACTCTCTGTGCATGAATAAGAAACAAAATGTGCATGAAGCTCATATCCAGTTCTGACTATATCAAACTAAGAAAATACAGAAACATAATTTTCTATGGAGATTAAGGCAATTTTAAAGGAACCCAAAGAAAAGTAGCCCAGCTACGTGCGAATACTACATTTATTAAGAAAGCAATTTTGATATGTTTTTGGGAAATATTCCATAAATAATAATCCACAAACTTTGCATAACAGGACAATCCAGCTGATTTTGTAATTCATGGTTATTAAAACCATCATCTATATTTACACAGATATTTCTCATCTTAAATCAACAGAACAGTTATTTAGCAACTCAGTGAAGTTTTCCACTAATAAACTCATGAAACAAGTATTTAGTTCTCCAAGTGAAAAGGATATAAGTGCAAAGTGATTTACAGTAATCTCATACCAAAGGCATCCAGACAATGGCTGCAGTTTCTTATACTAAGTAGTCTTTATACTCAAGAACTGATCAAAAGAAAAAAAATGAAGCTTTTAATTTCTTTGCTTTTTCTAGCTCATCAAAGGCATTGAACTGAAAGTACTGCTATGGTAGTTTTGACAAAGACAGTTCTTCCAGTAATGCTCTAAATGATCGTGTCTTACATGTGCATTTAATTAAACAAAAAAGATTGCAGTGCAGCTAATTTTGTTCATTATGAATGACAGGAAGTGCTGATATCCATTACTCTACCAGGCATTCATTTCTTTAATGTCCAGACCTCTGTCATTACTGATTTTTCAAAAATAGTATTTTTAATATTTTCCTTATCTTTTTTATAACCATATTTGTTATGCTCTATTTTGATACATATGCAAGTACAGTCAGGCTTGACCCAGCCTTTGTTCCCTCAAGTTAATGGCTCTCTGAAATTTAATTAAAGCCAATTTTATATTGCCAGCCACATACCACATATCCTATTTATGACACACACCCACACACACACAAACTCCACTTTAGGTCTGCAGCTAAGATGGCCAGAGATAAAGAGGCCCACCAGTGTAACTTTGCTCTAATTATGGATCTCTTTATCCTCGGCCACCTCACAGAAAGACAGATACAAATTCAGGGAGAGAAATAGAGAAAGATCCAGAAAGAGAGACTCAGAGAGCCAGAGAAAGAGAGAATTAGAGAGTAAACAAATGTCAACACTCCTCATTCCCATTTCTCAGGCGTACAGAATAAATTAATTTGAGAAGACTTTTCTTAGTGCTTTATACATGGAAAATAATTTCATTTCATCACTAACCCCAACATTTCCATGCCCACATCCTCTCTCTGACCTGGAACTATCTTGCCCTTCATATTCATTCATTCAGTCATAATTATTCTGAAGGATAACCTCTCTGTCCACATTCAAAGCCCTCCTAAAATCACATACATGTCCAAGAGCCTTCCCTAAGCCCTCATTTCCTCTTCATGCTTTTCCTTCTGTATCAGCTGTGCTATTGGATCCGTAGTTTTTAACATTCACTCCACAACACTGTATATACATATATCCTTTTATCATGCCATTTACCCTATCTGTAATTTGTGGGCAGGGATCATATTATGGTTTCCATTACTTTCAAGGCTCTAAAACTACCCTCTTCAAAATGGCTTCCATTTTGCCAAATCTATAGACTTTATTCTCTCTTTTTTGGTCCTCAACCCCTTAGCTGAATAGACAGTAAGGACTGTTCACTTCTTCAGTAAACCTGATTTTTTTTACCATCCTTTCCTAATTCTCCTCTTATCTCTATGGCCATTCCTACTCTTTCATCAGCTGTTCTTCTGCCTCAAACCCCTCTCTCTTTTTGTCTTGAGGTTTGCCTCTTGATTTTACTGTCACTCCTTGAAAGAATTCTTCTGCTTCCTTGACTTCAACTACAACCTCTTTGGCGATGTCTTCCTAATCTTCCTCAGGAGCCCAAACTGTCTCCTTTTCTGCAATATCACAATATCATATTTTCTCATGCCTCTAGAACATTTCTACGTGGCATCAAACTCACACCACAGGTCTAGAACATCTACTAATACCAAGCATTCCAAACTCCACTTTCTATCGCTATTGCATTCCATTTACTAAAGAACATTTATTTTCATTTCATATTGCAAAGATGAATGCAAACAAACTGTAACTTTGTGGATTACTTACTTTTATGGAGTTCAATCTTATAGAATCAAATAATTACACTTGCTGCTAACAATAACTGCCACGATGTGACTGTCAAGAAAAAGATTTTGGCTTTATAAAAGGATTCTGAATACATATCAAGCTTTAGAATTTCACTCAATATACTGACTATACTAACATCAACTGTGCCATAACATGAAAGAAAACAACCCACACATTATCAAATTCTCTCTTAGAATAATCTTTTGATGTGTCTGCCAACATTGCTTCCCTAAAAGTGTAGGAATTCCCTTGAGGCACAAATATCAAAGGAGTTTGACATGTATTTTAAATGAAGGGTTATGCTCTACCGTGTTTTCTAGACATATATTTATATATGTATATATTGTATATTCATCTATGTATACTATATAAGCATATGTACATAGAGAGAGAGAGAGAGAGACTGAGAGAGAGCAACTAGTTTCTCATCCTATTTCTGATGACAGCTACTACTGCACTGAGAAAAAAATCAACACAGAAGTCATACATTAAAGACTTGCTTCTAGCCTAACTCTAGAAAATTCCTTTCTTAATCAAATGAACTACAAAGAGATTTGGATTAACTTCCGAATACAATTCATTTTAAACTAAAAAGCAAAAAGGTAATTTTCCCTGGTAGGTCTGAGGAAAAAGGGGAGGCAGAGAAGTACTCATTTGTTTGGGATTTTATACCCTCCTTTGAGAAAAACGAACAGCTTGGATTACAGAAACAGGTATCAAAGGTTAATCTCAAAAATAACTAGCTGAAAAGAGGGCACTCCAAACCTTAAATGCATTTTAGACAACTTTTTCAAAAATGAATTATTTTCCAACAATAATGTATGGAAATTATTTTCCATATCTGTGCAATTCATAATAAAACCTTTATTCACACAACCTTCTTCTAATGTAAAATATATGATTTAGGATTCAGTCAATCAGTGGAATTTACTGAGTGCTTATGGGGGCATAGCACTGTTCTAAGAACTTGGTGAGTACAATATGATGGAGTTGGTGGACAGGTTACCTGCCCACAAGGAGTATACTGCCAATGTTCCGGATTATGTCAATATTTTGCATTGCTGAACTGTAGCAACAAATAATTAGAGCAATGACAAAAATCATGGACAGAAGAAAAGAAACAAAGACCAAGGAAAAAATGATTATGTAGATTAATAATTTGAATATAGCTCTGTGGTCTGAGTGTTGGACATTAGAGCTGTGAGTGGTATGTTCGGACAAGGGATATAGGGTTTGACACTGATGGAGAGAATGGAGTTGAAGGCATATATGTTCACATCTATGGGAAAGGTGGAAGGAAGTCCAAGAGATGAAAGCCCAAAAAAGAATGTGTAGATCTAGAAGATGGATGTTGCATTAAGGGCATGAAAACTCAATGTAAGGACAGGGTGTGCGGGTGAAGTAGCAGATTTAAATATTGAAGCAGTGTGGTCTATTGTAAATACAATCCCTTCCCCACAGCACCTGTATATATGTATATATGTCTGTACATATTTATTACTCTATTTATTTATTTATTTATTTTACTTGTACATATCTATTCTATTTATTTTATTTTGTTAGTATGTTTGGTTTTGTTCTCTGTCTCCCCCTTTTAGACTGTGAGCCCACTGTTGGGTAGGGACTGTCTCTATATGTTGCCAATTTGTACTTCCCAAGCGCTTAGTACAGTGCTCTGCACATAGTAAGCGCTCAATAAATACGATTGATGATGATGATGATGAAGAGGATGTGGATTCTAATCCTGACTTTCACTTGTCCATTGTGTGATCTTGGCAAGTCAGTAATCTCTGGGCCTCAATTTCCTCTCTGTAAAATGGAATTAGAATACCTGTTTTTCTTGTCTCTTAGACTCTGACCCCTGTAGGCACAGGGACTTTGGATAATCTAATCATCTTTACTGCTTGGGACAATACTGATAATGACAATAATGATGGTATTTGTTAAGCACTTACCATGTGCCACACACTGCTGGGGTGGCTACAAGCAAATTGAATTGGATACAGTCCCTGTCTCATGGGGCTCACAGTCTCAATCCCCATTTTACAGTTGAGGTAACTGTGGCTCAGAGAAGTGAAATGACTTTTCCAGGATCACACAGCAGACAAGTGGTGGAGCTGGAATTAGAACCCATGACCTTCTGACTCCAAGACCCATAATCTATTCACTATGCCATGCTCCTTCTCTCTCTCCCAATATTGTAAGCCCTTAACAAATACCATTAGCCTTATTTTTGTGGGAAAGTGGTGTCAAAGTTAGTGAGATTATAAATGCGGCATAGTTTAGAAATTCTTATATCGATCGATACAGCCCTCATCTCACCTTCTCTACAGACTTATATTTCTTCCTATCTTAAGGACAAAGAGGTACTTGGATGTTCCACCAACATTCAAACTTTACATGACCAAAACATAACTCCTCATATTCCCTTCCAAACCCTGTCCTCCCCCTGACTGTCCAATCATTATAGACAACAATACCATCCTCCCTTTCTCATTAGCCCAAAGCACTGGTGTTATCCTGGACTCATCACTCTCATTCAACCCACATATTCACTGTGTCACCAATTCTATCATTTCTACCTTCACAACATTGCTAAAATTCAGCCTTCCCTCTCTACCCACACTGTTACCATGATAATCCAAGCATTTATCCTATCCCGCCTTCATTATTGCATCAGCCTACTTGCTGACCATCATGACACCTGTCTCTCTCTCCCCACTACAGTCCATACTTCACTCTGTTGCCCAGATCATTTATTTATTTTGAAGTATTTGTTAAGTGCTTACTATGTGACAGGCATTTGTACGAAGTGCTGCAGTAGATAAAAGCTAAGGAGGTTGGACATAGTCCACGTCCAACCTGGGTCTCAGTCTTAACACCATTTTGCAGATGATGGAACTGAGGCACAGAGAAGTCAAATGGCTTGTCCAAGGTCATACAAGAGACTGGTGGCAGAGGCAGGATTATAACCCAGGTCCTTCTGAGGACTGGTGGCAGAGGCAGGATTATAACCCAGTTCCTTCTGACTCCTCTAAGGCCATGCTCTATTCACAAGGCCATGCTGCTTCTCATTTTTCTACAAAACCATTATGTCCATTTTTCCACACTCCTCAAGAACCTCCAGTGGTTGCCCATCCATCTTCAAGTCAAACAGAAACTTCTTACCATGGCCTTTAAACACTCAATCACGTTGTGCTCTCCTACCTTACCTTACTGATTTCCTATTACAATCCAGCCCACACACTCCTCTCCTCTAATGCCAAACTACACAGTCTACCTCTATCTATTCTATCACTCCACCGATCTCTCATCCATGTCCTGACTCCAGCCTGGGACTCCCTCCCTTTCCTTATCTAACAATCACTCTGCCCACCTTCAAAAATGTACTAAGCGCACAATGACTCCAAGAGGCCTGCCCTGACTCACCCTCATTTCCTCTTCTCCCATTCCCTTTTGCATTGCCTTTGCACTTGCATTTGCACTCTTTATTCACTCTTTCCTCAGTCCCATACATTTATGTACATATTTGTAATTTTGCTTCTTGTGGGCAGGAAATGTTATACCTGTTATATTGTATTCTCCCAAGTACTTAGTACAATGCTCTGCACAGTAAGTGCTCAATAAATATGATTAATTGATTAATTGAAAATTATGCTGGTGAGAACCTAAGGTTGGATCTACCAGAGGACAAGAGAATTGAGGAGCCAGATGAAGCTGGCAATCTGGGAGGATCAGGATGGAGTTACAGCCCTTTATACTTGGTTTTAAAGAGATTACTGGTGATAAAATAATAATGATAATAATAATAATAATAATAATAGTAATAGTATTTGTTAAGGGCTTACTATGTACGGAAAACTTTACTAGAGGTTGAAGTCTCCAAGGATTCAAATAGAAAAGAGTGAGAGCAATAATGCATAGATAACCTGAAATGCAGATGATGAACCTGGAGGATTTTAGGTAGCAAATAGTAGCTGAAGAAGGTGGTAAAGATGGAAGATGTGGAATTCACAGAAAGAGAAGGCTGGGTTGAAATAGAGCAAAAGTGACACTGGGAGAAAGGTGCAGACTCCTTCCCCTTACTCTATGAGACTGAGAAGATAGGCTAAAGTGAAACTCACTCATGAGAAATCAAGGATGACAATGTGATAAATGCCAGTCAAGAATTGGTGATGGTGAGGATAGGAACTGAAGAAGCCTGGACCAGGTCAAGGACTATAGGAGTTTGTCCACAACGGGGCCAGGTGGTTTTATATCAACTGTTCCTCTCTGGATGGGGAGGGAGGCAAAGAGCTCCACTCATAAAGAACCAAGGCTTAATCATCCTAGAAGTATCAATGTCGTTCTTCTCTTGAAAGTGCTTCATTTCATTCATGTTTGGATAAAAATCTTAAGTTGAAACACTGATATTTTCAGGTACATCTATATCTCTGACATAAAGGAATCCCTTTTGGCATTTGTATGTTTAATTGAAAAAGAAAACAGTCTGGCACTAGATAGTTGCTTGGAAATTAATCCTTGTTTACACTGCTCTTTTGCTACTCCAATAGAAACCTAACACAGTACAAGAAAGGATTATTATTATTACTACTACTTTTGTCCATAATATTAGTAGCACTGTAGAAAGAATACCTTGTAAAAAGGAAAGACTCTAATATGGCCAACAAAGATTTATCCTATGACCTTAAATTGGATATGTATATGTTGAGCTTGTCTTATCTACATAAAAATAATTATAAACAGTGTTCATTAAGATAAATAAAAGCCAGTCACTTTTGCACCTATTTTGCAATATTGGGTGAGAATTTTCTATAATAAACCTGTACTTTTTGAGTGACTAAAAGACAAGGAACATCAAGAACTATAAAATGTAATCAAATTGCAATGATGTAGTTGATTTTCTGGACTGTGCACAGGGATGGCATCCCTTTGTCATCAAACTTGTGTATTGCCACCTTATGAATCATGCCCTGGAAGTAAGTGTGTGCCTGCCTGTCCTATGCTTCTTCATGAGGCAGAAGTATTATGGTCATTTTAGTGTTATTGCTCTAAAAGCATTTTTTCCAGGTGCAACTGTCTAAATCCTAATGTCCTGGTGAATACCACTATGAGCCTGTCAGTGGCCCATGGAAATCTCATAGAGTCTGGGGAAGTATCTTGTTTGAGAAGGATGAGAGAGCTGTGACACTTCTACAGAAGTATTACAAATAAAATACATATTCAGAGGCTGCATTACCTATTGGAATGAGCACGTATCAGGAGACCTAGGTTGTAGTCCCAAATCTGCCACTTTTCTGTTCTGTTAGCCTAGCCTAAACACTTAACTTCTCTGTGGTTCCACTTCCTCATCACTAAAGTGGCGATAAAATAGCTGTTTCTTCTTCCACAGATATTCCATCTGATTATTTTATAACTATAGACCATGGAGTCACTTGACCAGGGTGACTAATCTAATCCCCTCTTTGACACTTGCCTGTTGTGACCTTGGGCAAGTCACAACTCCTCTGGACCTCAGTTTCCTGTCCTATAAAATGGGGATTAAATTTTTTTTCTTCCTCCTACCCTGACTCTGAGCCCCACATGGGATAAGAACTGTGTCTTTTCTGATTACCTTGCATCTATCCCAGAACTTAATAAAGTGCTCCATACATAGCAAGTGATTAATGAACACCACAATTAGTGTTATTCTTACATGCCGTCAATAAATATCTTTGATGAGAGGAAATCATCTTAAATGGTTGCATACCTCAATATTCCTTTAGTTTGGGAAACAATAAATCTATAGGATTAAAAATCTTAGGACCAGAGCTTATTTATGACTATTTGCCAGTTTTACTTTACCACATTTTGATAAAGGGGTGCTCATATTTTTTTTCTAACTGTAAGAGTGATAAAAAGATATCCCAACATGATTTTAACAAAAACTGTTTTGAAAAATAAAAATAAACTAGTATTTCTAGAAAGGCTTTGTGACAAATGAACCATTTCTGCAAAATCATTCAGATAGAAGACAGGCGTGAATGGCCAATTGTATCCATTGCCAGCTATAATAATAATGATAATAATAATAATAATAGTATTTGTTAAGTGCTTACTATTGGCCAAGCACTGTTCTAATTGCTGGGAAGGATACAAGGTAATCGGGTTGTCCCACAAAGGGCTCACAGTCTTAATCCCCAGTTTACAGATGAGGAAACTGAGGCACAGAGAATTTAAGTGACTTGCCCAAAGTCACACAGCTGACAAGTGGCAGAGCTGGGTTTAGAACCCACGACTTCTGACTCCCAAGTCCATGCTCTTTCCACTGAGCCATGCTGCTTCTCTATAGCTAAATCACTTAGGATTGCAAAACATTTATTTACCATGACTATGTTTCCCAGTAATAATAATTATGATACTTGTTAAGCCTTTACTATGTACAAAGCACTGTACAAGTTAAGATTCAAGTCAAGTTAAGAGGCACATGGGGCTCACACTCTTAATTTCCATTTTACAGATGAGATAACTGAGGCCCAGAGAAGTGAAGTGACTAGCCCAAGGTCACATAGCAGACATGTAGTGGGGCTGGGATTAGAATCCACAACCTTCTGACTCCTAGGCCTATGATCTACAGGCAAGACCTGTCAGAATTTAGTTTTGCTGTTTCCTCTGAGCTCTCCTCCTGCAAGGACAGTTTCACAAGATGAAAAATTAAGTCGCTTCCTCTAGATATTCATCTGGAATAGTAAATTCAAGTGAGCCTCTGGTAAACATCTCAGTGAAAGAATGAGAAATTGCAACCGCACTTAAATGAAAATGACTCTGCTTTAAGACTAACTGTACTGGCAGTTTGCCTGTATGTGTTTTAAATTTTAAACATTAACTATTCTCTTTCTCACATACCTGTTCCCCCTCAAGGTATTGATTATGAAACAAAACAAAATGAAACAAAACAAAGAACAAAACAACAACAGAAAATCCCTCTTCCTCTACCAGACCACACAAACCTTTTCAAGGATGGTTGATGTCTAGGACGTTGAACAACTAATTTTTTTTGTTTGTGCTTTCTAAAATAATTTATTTAAAAATGCAGACGTTTCAACATTAGGCATTTAAAAGGCAAAGACATTTAAATTGGACCTTGGACAACTTTAAGTAAAAGCTGTGGGCAGAGAATCTATCTGTTATATTGCTGTGTACAGTGCCCTGCACACAGTAAGCACTCAATAAAAGTGATTGATTGATTGATAGATTCATGGAAATCAGAGGTAAACTAAAGATCCACTTGATTCTCTGGTAGGGGCTGGGGAAATGGCAAATTTAAAGCATGAACAATCAGGGCTTGCTCAGATTTATGTTAAGATCAGTAAGCAATCTCCTAGTAGCGGTATGTGGCAAGGGCATCAGCATGCCCTGCGACCCTCCCAAGATGGCCAACGTCTGTGCCAGTCAAAATAACATCAAAGCAGAGCCCTCTTCAAAGTGGTCACCACTCGTGTGGATCGCACACTGCTGTATGCACGTCAACATTCTTTTTGCTCTTTGCGAAGGTCCTCTGCACCCCCTAGCAACCCAACTCTGCTAACCTCCTGAACTAAATGAATCGCCTAGAAAGGTTTCACTTTTGATTTTAATAGATTTAAGTACCAGGGAATTGCAGGAATATGGGATGGTTTGTTGTTTGAGGAAGTGTGAAGCTGATGATGTTCTTTGCTCTGAAGCCCAAAGAAAGCGAGGCAGAGTATAATTGTGAGGAGACCAGGAGTGGATTTCTTACTGAAGTCTGCTGTTTATGAATCCCAGGATTGGGATGGTCCCCCTTCCTTTGGACCACCAGACCGAATTGGAGGGATGGGGGAGAGGGAAGAGAGAGGGACAGCCTTACCTCTCCCTGCCTTGGAGAGGCGGGTGGAGGGGCACCTGGGGGTCTTAATGACTCAAAGGTTGGGCTATTGTGGGGGCTGACATCACAGAGACTCTCTGAGGTATGTCAGGGTTGGAGGAGCAGTACAAAATTAGTGGGTTGAGACCCAGGGTCAGGAAGATTGGTGTGGGAGGGGGAGGGAACGACAGCTGCAGGTACACTTTATATGGTGTATGACATTTTCCACATTTGAGAAGCAGCATGGCAAGGTGGATAGAGAACAGGCCTAGGAGTCAGAAGGACATGGATTCTAATCCCGGCCCGGCCCCTTGTCTGCTGGGTGACCTTGGGCAAGTCACTTCGCTTCTCTGGGCCTCAGTTACCTCATCCGTAAAATGGGGATTGAGACTGTGAGCCCCACAGGGACAAGGACTGTGTCCAACCTGATTTGCTTGTATCAACCCCAGTATTTAGTACAGTGGCTGGCACAAATACCATCATTATGATTATTTTTATTATTATTTGAAGGAAGAAAACTATGTGGTGGAGGTGGCACCTGAGTCAGTATATTTTCAAAGAGCATGAGTGAAGGGTTCCAACAGTCAGCATGAGCTGGAGACTGGAGCAAGGGTCCTCACTCCGCTGTTGCTCCTAACTGCCCCACCGTCCAGAGACATAATGCCCTGAAGCAAGGGAAGAGATGGTCCAGAGGTCTCTTTGGTTTTAGAGAAGAGTTTAAGGTTGGGTATTTGGGCAAACCTCAATATTCATTCATTCATTCAATCATATTTATTGAGTGCTTACTGTGGGCAGAGCACTGTACTAAGCGCTTGGGAAGTACAAGTTGGCAACATATAGAGGCGGTCCCTACCCAACAACGGGCTCACAGTCTAGAAAGGGGAGACAGACAACAAAACAAAACATGTGGACAGGTGTCAAGTCGTCAGAACAAACAGAATTAAAACTAAATCCACATCATTAACAAAATAAATAGAAAAATAAATATGTACAAGTAAAATAGAGTAATAAAATATGACATAATATGCTGTGCTCCCAGCATACTGCACGCAGTATGACATCCAGTGCTTAGTATAGAGCCTGGCACATAGTAAGTGCTTAAAAATGCCATAATCATTATTATAATGATATCACACTGAGCAAGAAGTGAGGTGACAAAGCTTTACCTGCCTCAAGGCAACCAAATGTCCTGTATTTACTTATCTAGAAAAAAAGAATAGCTTAGTCTTAGCATGTCAAACTCTGCCACCCTCTTCAACACCCTCCCTAACTTACCCAGGTTTTTCTCTACCTGCTCCCACTAAGGGACCTTTTCCTTGGGTGCCCTGGAAAAGGAGTGGAATTGTTCATCTACGTGGAGAGGTAGTGTGAACTCTGACTGCTAACGCATACACAGCCGTTTAATTTCTAGATTTTTATCTCTTGTTTTTTCTTCCTGTATATCCAAATAACTCTCTATCTCATAATTTGAATGTCTCATAGTACTACGTCCCTTCTTGTAAGAATTACAAGAGGAGTGAGGTGTGCGAGATGGGCCGTAGTAGGAAATGAGGGAGGGAGTCACACCACCTACTCAGCATGTATGTACACATCCTTCTACTTCTTTTCCTTGTGTATAAATTATTTTAATGTCTGTCTTTCCTGCAAGACTCTCACCTGCTTGATAGCAGGGATTTCATTAACTTACTCTAGTAAATTTTCCCAAGAACTCAGTGCTCAGCACAGACTAAGTGCTCAAAAAATACCATTGATCAATTTATTGATTATTACGGCTCATCTTGCACACCTCACTCCTCTAGTGCCAACTTTCTTACTGTACCTCGAGACTGTGAGCCCATTATAGGCAGGGATTGTCTCTATTGCAGTACTATACTTTCCAAGCGCTTAGTACAGTGCTCTGCACACAGTAAGCACTCAATAAATACTACTGAATGAATGATTTATTCTATCTTGCTGGTGATTTTTTGTCCATGTCCTGCCTCTGGCCTGGAATATAGTACCTCTTCATTTCTGGCATATGATCATTTTTCTCACCTTAAAAGTCCTACTGAAGGCACATCTCCTCCAAGAGGCCTTCTCCGACTAGGCCCTCATTTACTCTTCTCTCTTCTGCAGCACCTCTGCACATGGATTTGCACCATTTATTCACCTCTCTCCATCCCCATCGCACTTATATACATATGCATAATTTGTTTATATGAATTACTGTCTCCCCCTCTAGATTGGTAGCACATTATGTGCAGGAAACATGTCTACCACTTCTGTCATTTTGTACTCTCTTAAACATTTAGTACAGTGCTCTGCACACAGTAAGCACTCAATAAAATTAATTGATTGATTAATTGATTAGTAACTTTGTCAGATCTGATTACCTTGTATCTATCACAGTGTTTGGTACAGTTTTTGGCACAAAGGACTGAACAAACACCACAATTACCATTATTATCTCCAGGTAGCTATTTTGCAGTGTCTCCTTCTCATCTGCACAAACCATAACCCATCTTGGAAAAACATATTATGCACATCATGGTCTATTGACGGTTGGGTACCCCATTTACTTTCCCCTAAACAAAAGTTATATGCAATTAGGTTGTTCAAGATATTGGTTATTCAATTGCTGATGAGGCAGCTGCATCATTCAGAGATACCAAGTACCTGAAAAGTTGAGTTAGGGGATGCAGCTGTCACTCTGAAAGAAGGGGATGGAAAAGGTCTCTTCAACATTTCCAGCCCCGGTAACCAAAGGTGGCATATTTATGATGGGAAGAGCTGTTATCTGTTCCAAATTTGGGGAAGGGAATGAGCGATTGAGAAAGGTGATAAAGACATCCCACACTGTGTCAGTGAGGAGACAATGAATTGGTTGGCTTCAGAGAAATGAAAAGTGTGATCTGTGCTGCAGTGGGAAAAATCAGTAGATTATCAGAAGAGACATTGAGTGCTTTATAGTTATGACCATGGCATTCAGCATGGACATTAGGAGAAAACAGACCTGGGACCCAAATAACCTGAGTTCTAATTCCATGTATACCATTTGCCTACTGGGTGACCTCGGTTTCCTCATCTGTTAAAGGAAACTTCCTCCCCCTTAGACTATGAGCACCATGTGGGATAGGGGCAGTGTTTAACCAGACTACCTTGTATCCCCCAGGAGTTAGTACGGGGCACAAGGAAATGTTCAATAAATATTATTATTATTATTATTATTGTTATTATTATTAGTCAAGGTCACATAGCAGACAGAAGGATTGGGATTAGAATCCAGAACCTTCTTACTTCCAGGCCTGAGTTTTATCCATACAACCAGGTTGCTTCTCACGTTTACCCAGAAATTCCCCTTGCCTGGGCTCAGCCAGTTTTAGAAGCCTGGACGGAGAGAGGGAGAGAGAGAGAGGGAGAGAGAGAGAGGGAGAGAGAGAGACAGAGAGACAGACAGAGAGAGAGACAGACAGAGAGAGAGAAAGGACTTGTTTTTCCTATTTAACTTTGATCTAGTCTTGGATCACTACTCTCTACAAGTGAGATATCTGAGAGCATAAGGCCTGAGCTATCACGTTTGTCCTATGCCTAGTGACGTTCTTCCCTCCATGTTTGATTATTCCCAACCTGGACCATTTCAGGTCTATTCTGCTCTGAGATAGTCATTTTATGGCCTTTCTTTTAGCTTCTTTGGTATATTATGCCTCTACAGTAAACCTCAGATAACTTTGTCTTTGAGTTTTGCAATTCCTCTTTAGGTTTTTGTGGTATTTGCATGGCAGCTATCACACATGCATCCATTTAATACTGAGAAAGGGCTTTTGGGGTTCGTATTTTACAGATACCCCTTTCAGGATGATATTCCCTTCAAAATTATCCCAGACCTTCCTTGTCAGAGCATACGGATGAAGCTTCTCTTCAAAATTGATGAAACTACCTTATTTAGCTTCTTATATATAGGATGACTGTCTAAATGAGATTAAGGAAAGTATGAGAATGCCTAAGGGCAGACATATTCAATTTTTCTATGATAGAATTCATTTTGGATAGAACACTGTTGTGGAATTAAATATCAATTTTATTTCACAATATGATGCAGTGTTGTAAGAACCTGTTCACATGGGTGTCAAGTGCATGACACTAGTCCAAGTGTGAATCTTATTACATTATGTTTTGTTAATGTGAGGTTCTTCAAGAACAAATGATCTAAATGCGATTGAATGAATGAATAATGATCTGCTTTGTTGGAGAACTGACTGCAGAGTGTGTGTGTGTGTGTGTGTGTGTGTGTGTGTGTGTGTATGTGCACGCATGTGAGTACATGTGTGCTTAAGTATTTCTTCTTTGGAACAGCAACCTTTGTCAACCATCACATTGGACTGCCAGGGGGTGCATGTAGCAGCCACAGTGTCCCAAAACTAAGAGAAAACATAGACATAGAAGAAATAGAGAAACGTATAAGGAGGACAATATGGCAGCACACCATGAGCCATCTACCAAACCAGTACTCCTAACACCAGTGGTCACATTCATTCCAGGCTTATTCACACCGCTGCTGCCCTAGTCTCCAGGTTTCTGACTCTCAATGGAGTTTGAGGAACCTCACTGCCCACTACATTCAGAAATGGAAACTAGATAGTCAGGTATTTCCATTTATTTCCAAATGGTTTTGATATAAAAGGATTCTACTCACCTGCTGATACCCCTGCTATCTTTGTAAAAATCAAAATGGTGGCTACTTTGAGGAAGGTACCCTTTGATATCCAATTCCTCTCCCTCAACAAAAGTTCCTTCCACCTCAAAATGCCCATTCCCTGTCTTCTATTTCCTTATCCTTGAATGATGATGATGATGATGGTATTTGTTAAGCACTTACTATGTGCCAAGCACTGTTCTAAGCACTGGGGGTGTGAAGGGGGTACAAGTTTATCAGGTTGTCCCACGTGGGGCTCACAGTCTTAATCCTCATTTTACAGATGAGGTAACTGAGGCACAGAGAAGTTAAGTAACTTGCCCAAAGTCACACAGCTGACAAGTGGTGGAGCTGGGATTAGAACCCATGGCCTCTGACTCCCAAGCCTGTGCTTTTTCAACTGAGCCATGCTGCTTCTCAGATTCCTGCTTATAAATGGAATCAGGAGAAAAAATGTATGTGTAAATATATGTATATCTGTAAGCAGTTATTGTGAGTGTGAATTTGTGTTCAGGAGAGTAGTTTGTAGAGTTCAAACTACTTAGGCATGCAGCCATATGGTGTACCAGTATAATTCCTCTCTTGGATCTGGTGGAAGCTTAACTAGCTTCGTGAATACACATGTATCTGGGTGAGTTTGTGTGAGAATGTCTATTTGTTGGTGTGAAAGTGTCTGTGTTGAAGTAAGCAGAAAATGAGAATATTTTTTCTATCTTTTTTTTTAAAGAAAGGCTTAGAGGCAAAGAAAGGAGAAGGATATTATCAATCTTATCTAATCAAGCAAGGGGTCATCCACTAGTTTTCATCTATTGTATTTTCTACTTTTTAAGTGGGAATACTAGGACAATTGGTATTTTTGAGGTAAAATTATATATATTTTCTTCAGCTTGCATCATGCATTTCACACTTCCTAGATATTTCTCACTGATCAGCATACTACGACACCAGCTCATGTACAGTATTGTAACAGCTCAGATGTATCTACTGAATTATGGTATTATAATGCAACCTCACAAATTAATTTATTTTTAATTTGGGCTAACAAAATTAATGATTTATGATTTCAATCACTGAAAATCAATCCCATATTAGCATGTTTAGCAATCATAAAGCTGAAATCAAAGGCAGTGAATTTTTGCCATGTTTAATTCCACTGTCCATTAAGACACCCAAATGCCATGATTATTTGTCATTTTACAATATGTGCCACGATTATTACATAATCTTACAATATTACCATAAGTAACACAAATGAGTTATCTCAACATTTTTACCTGATAGACTGGGATCATCCCATTTAGACCGTGAAGATCTCAGTCCCATGAAATCTAATTTCCACAAACAAATCCCCTTCCAGTAGTTTTGGAAATGTGAATACAATGTTTTTTTCCTCACAAAATATTTACAAATAGGGTGGCAGAATGTCCTAGTGGAAACCAAAAAAAAAAAACTGGTGGGAAACAGAAAACCTGCATTCTAGTTCCAGCTCTCTTTTTGGCCCACATTGTGACCTTGGGCACATTTCCTCATCTAAAAAATAAAGATAAGATAATCAGCCCTTTGTTGGATATGGATTGTGTCTGATTCAAAACTTTTTATCCCAGTGTTTAAAACAAAGTAAGCCCTTATTTAATTATTATTATTGTTATTATTATTAGTAGTAGTAGTAGTAGCAGTATCATTATCATGATTTCTTTGGAATCATAATGCATTTACCATTTAGAAAAATTAGGAAATTAGTTGATTAGCAAAGCCATCTATGAAAAGCAGTTTCTTTTTTTTTTTTTCTTATTCTACTTGTTGAAGGTTTACTATGTGCCAAGCACTGAACAGTGGGATTAGTACAAGTTAATCAGGTTGGACAAAGTCCCTGTCCCACAAGGGGGTGACAGTTTAAGTAAGACAGAGTAGGACTGAATCCCCATTTTACAGATGAGGAAACTGAAGCCCAGAGAAGTGAAGTGATCTGCTCAAGATTACATAGCAGACAAGTGGTGGAATCGAGATTAGAACCCAGGTCCTCTGAATCTTGGGTCCCATGTTCTTTCCACTAGGTCATGCTGCTTGCCAGTTAAAAGTATGTTGTTGATTTTAATTACAAATATTAAAATGCAAAACAGTTGTATGAATTAGCTTGTGTGAGATGTGTTGTGTATTCTTTAAAATTATTTTTACATCGTTTTTCAAAACAAATAATTTTGCATATTCTACTATTATATACCCAATTCATCTTCGGCCAAATGCTTGAAGAACGTGTAATCTGTTAGACATTTTCCTTGAAATAAAATATTCCTGGCAGAAGAAGGTGTATTTTAAACAAAACGCTTTATTTTGTCTTCATCCCAAGAGTATTTCCAATAGCTCTTACTGAAGCTCTTAAAAATGGGAGGAATGGTAAAAGGTACATCGAAATGATATACATAAGTGTGTGTATAGGATAAGGTAAAAGAGTAAATAGGAAGAATCAAGGACATATACATAGATGGGGAAAGAATCTGATGTTTTGAAGCAGAAGAATATTCACCAGAAACATTGCACAATGCTTCAGACACTAATACTGAAACATCAGTAGTGGGAAACTTATGAATGCGGGAATGTTCAATTGATTGTATATATGTATATATATGTATATATGTATACACCTGTATGTATGTATATCACCTGTATATATGTATATCAGTATATACCTGTATATATGTATATCACCTGTATATATGTATCACCTGTATATATGTATATATGTTTGTACATATTTATTACTCTATTTATTTATTTATTTTACTTGTACATATCTATTCTATTTATTTTATTTTGTTAGTATGTTTGGTTTTGTTCTCTGTCTCCCCCTTTTAGACTGTGAGCCTACTGTTGGGTAGGGACGGTCTTTATATGTTGCCAACTTGTACTTCCGAAGCGCTTAGTACAGTGCACTGCACACAGTAAGTGCTCAATAAATACGATTGATTGATTGATTAGAGAACTTTCTAGTTGTATGAAATGTGCTTTCAACATTGACACTTTCATGTATTGATAGTTTTTTTAAAATTTTAAATTTCTAATACCTTTGGGAGTTCAGCTTTATCCCAGAATTACATGGAGACCTCACCACATCCCAACTGAGAATATCTCCTTTGCAATTTAAATATTTTATTATCATTAAGAAATATTAAATGTTTCCTTTTCATCAATGTTTATACCAAGCTTCTGAGTTACCATATTATAAGTAGTTGTAACAACCAAGCAGTATGGCCTAGGAAGGTGGAGGACCTGGGTTCTAATCCCCACCCTGCCAATTGCCTGCTGGGTGACCTCGAGATGTCACTTAATAACAATAATAATAATAATAATAATAATAATAATAATAATAATAATAATAATGATAGCATTTATTAAGCACTTACTATATGTAAAGCACTGTTCTAAGAGCTGGGGAGGTTACAAGGTGATCAGGTTGTCCCACGGGGGGCTACAATCTTAATCCCCATTTTACAGATGAGGTAACTGAGGGACAGAGAAGTTAAGTGACATGCCCAAAGTCACACAGCTGGCAATTGGCAGAGCCGGAATTTGAACCCATGACTCCAAAGCCTGTGCTCTTTCCACTGAGCCACGCTTAAATGTTCTTTACCTCAGTTTGCTCATCTATGAAATAGGGATTGACTACCTGTTCTCTTTCCTACTTACTGTGAGGCCCATGTGAGACAGGGACTGCATCCAAGCTGATATTCTTGTTTGTATCAAGAAATACAGATTAAGGGTTAAACAAATACCACAATTATTGTAATTATTATTATTTATAAATGATAAGAACATGAGTATACTCTAAAGTTAAAGCATAAATATCACTTTCTATGGAATAATTAAGAGGACTAAGTTTTTTGGGCCATGTGACTGTGTATGGGCCTGTGATCTGAGGACTTGGGTTCTAATTCTGCCTCTGCCACGAGCCTGCTCTGTAACCTTGGGAAAGTCGCTTATCTTCTCTGTGCCTCAGTTTCCTCATCTGTAAAGTGGGGATTAACTCCTCTTCCCTGCTTAGACTGTGAGTCCCACGTGGGACGGGTACTGTGTCTGACCTGATTGACTCGTACCATCTATCCCCAGCACTTAGAACTGTGCCTGACACACAGTAAGTGCTTAACAAGTACCATTAGAATTAAAAGACAAATAGCCATCGGGTCTATCCCCTAGCCAGCCCCCAACCCTACAGCATCCCAGGTCTACCTCTCCTGCAGTCCCCTCTTATTCCCTTTGCCCCTGTGCTGTACGGACACTCTACTCCCTCTTTGCTGATTTCTCTTCCTCTCCTCCCGACCCCACTATCCCCACCCCCTGCCCTTCTCCTGGGGGAAGCAGCGTGGTTAGGGCACGGGCCTGGGAATCAGAAGGACCTGGGTTCTAACACTGACTCCACCACATGTCTGCTGTGTGAACTTGGGCAAGTCACTTTATAATAATAATAATAATGATGGTATTTGTTAAGCGCTTACTATGTGCAAAGCACTGTTCTAAGCGCTGGGGAGGTTACAAGGTGATCAGGTTGTCCCACGGGGGGCTCACAGTTTTAATCCCCATTTTACAGATGAGGTAACTGAGGCCCAGAGAAGTGAAGGGACTTGCCCAAAGTCATACAGCTGACAGTTGGCAGAGCCGGAATCTGAACCCATGACCTCAGACTCCAAAGCTCAAGCTCTTTCTACTGAGCCACGCTGCTTCTTACTTGCTGCTTCCACTTCGTAAACGCTGCTTCCACTTTACTTCTCTGGGCCTCAGCTACCTTATCTGTAAAATGGGACTGTGCCCAACCTGCTCCTTCATTCATCCTCCCTCCCACCCTCACAGTGCATATATCTGTAATTTATTTATTTATTTATAATAATGTCTGTCTACCCCACTGGACTGTGAGCTCATTGTGGGCAAGGATATGTCTGTTTGTTCTTATATTGTCAGCCCCACATGGGACAACCTGATAACCCTGTATCTATCCCAGCCTTAGAACAGTGCTTGGCACATAGTAAGTGCTTAATAAATAACATTATTATTATTATTATTATTATTATTATTATCTGAATGTGGTAGGCCCACTTAAAGGATTCCACAAGTTATATCCCATCATGTTATTCCTGAAGGATCAGAAGTTATCTGAATTATTTAGTAAATCAACTTTGTCTTTTCCTAAATTATAAAGCTGAAAACCTAGCCTCATTGATTTACTTTGTCACCTTAAATAATATAGGGTCAGCCTGTACAATTCATGATTAAAAAACAGAATAACAACTCTATTTTATTAACCTTCCTGCAAAGAAACGGTTAATTGGCAATTTAAGTGAGTTGGGATGCAGCTAGTGTAAGGGTTGGGAGAGGTTGGTGTTCTAAACTGCCTGTACACTGATGGAGAATCAATTGTGTGGTGACACTAATGAATGTTTACACTGGCTGGCAATGACCCACCCTGTCCCTTGGATACTAAATGGTTATTAACAGCCCCCTGGGCCACACAGCCTTGCCTATTTCAGCAATTTATCAAGTTTAGTTCAGAACTACAGTATGATCTTTGGGCATAAATCAGAAGAAAAGATTGAACAAGTTTCAGTGAAACTGTGAAATCTGTTTTCACAGAATGCAACTTAAGATCAGAAGCTTATTAGGGAATTTAGCAGGTAATCTACAGATAATATACCCAAGATTAAGTATTAATCTTTTCCTATAGAAATATCAATATACAAAGGGCCCTCTGAGTTTCTTGTTTTCCTTCAGCTTCTTTGTGAACCTCACCCACTCCCAAGGCACTAGTGTTGACCACACTGTTCTACACAATACTGACAGGCAAACAAAAGAACACATAGCCAGAGCCTAAGGAACTTAGATATTAAACACTTAAATACTAGAGCCTAGAGAACTCCCTTTGTTCATCGTGTCTCCCTGTTACCTTCAGTATACACAAAAGCTGTTCTCTTCAGTAACGGAAACCAATAATAAATATCTTTCCTCATGTCCGGTTGAACCCTTGAAGGATTGAACATTGGCTCTAAAAATACATGTTCACGAAAGAGTCCTAGGATAGATCTGATTTACTCAGTAACTGTATTCCAGGACTGGAATACAGAAAATATCTATTCTCTATTCTCCAATTTCAAAGAACATGGTAAAATGAAGCTGTATTCACATGATAATTTTAATATGCTACACTGAATTTCTAGTGTACCTATATACCATATACTCATATCATGTATGTATACTCATATCATATTCATATTTATATTCACATATAAAAACAAATAATGCCAAAAGATTAAACAATTGAATAGGGGGATAGTTTTTAGCTAGACAATTCATTTTTACAAATGTATTTGTTCTCAAAAAAGTCACTGTGATTCTACCTACTATCTTGAAATATTGGGTGGTATATTAGGGATATGATAGAAATGTAAATTTTTGGTTCAGAATCTTAGTACAATTCCTTATATTTGCCAGAGAGTGATTTAGTGAAGTCTGAGAACTACTCTGTGGCATTAGTCCCCACAATTTTTAAGCCTCAGATGCATTATTAAGTATAAATTACTATTCATCATCTCCCTGAATAATTTTTATATTTAATCTAATGCACCTGAGGCCTAACAATTGATTAAGGTAAAGTTTTACTTTGGGAGATGAATAAGACTATTCCAAATATTATAACATTTAGAATATTTGGTATTAGAATACTAGAAGCAATACTTGAAAAGACCTATGGCTTTTTCTTTCAGTATATAAGTTTAAGGAATTTTTCATTTCTGACAAAAGAATCTGGGGTATTTGTTCTTTTGAAGCAAAATGTTGCTTAATGAAATAAGCATAAATAATGATGAAACTCTTTTAGAAAGATAATTGGAGGTCCCAGTTCTATATGATGTATATGGAATTATTAGATGTATTTATGAATGTTAAAATTCCTCAGCTGATTTCCTCTATAGGTTGTCCTAATGAGCATAATAAAATACAATTTTAAGAAAAACAAAAAGGAAAAAATATGCAAGTAGAAATAAATCTATACCTGAAGCCAATTTGTGTTTTTATTTGTAATTTGCCATTGTTTTATGACTCATAAATTTATCTACTAATAAAAAAGAAAAATCCTCTCAATAGCTGCATTTCATTAAGTAGTATTTTTTCCCTCTAATTCTCTTGGAAAATATTATTTTGTTTACATTATTGACTGATAAATTAACAAATATTATTTTAAAAATAAAAAAGTTATTCAATCTCAGTAGCTTGCAATAATACCAACTGAAACAACCCATTTTATATCTACAAATGGTAAATTAGACTTTTTCCCAATAAGACTTTTGCACTTTTCTTAACTCTTATTCTTCAATTTCAAATGATACATTTATGATACTTAGCAAAAAGTTTCATTGGATTTTTTTTTAAAGAGAATCTTCACTTTATAGCTTTTCCAGGTCCCCAAAGGTCCTTGATCTCTCCCTGTAATATTTAAAAATGTCAGATGAAAGGTAACCTTTCAGCTGCCCTTCTTATAGATAAGTACACTAGGAAAAAAAGTCATGTTGATAAGTTCTAGTTCCCCATCCTACTGAAAACATTATGGAACAATAGCACAAAAATGTGTTTTACATCAAGCTCCACCAGCTGTGATCTTTTGAAAAGTTAAACCCCAAATATTACACAGCTACTGAAAATTACACTCTATCTTGCGTAAATGCTCTGATAGGTGTTATTTAGAAAAAAATTGCCTACAGCTTATGGAACCCAATTGGGTAAAACGCTATATGAATTTATAATATTGTTGAAAGAGTAATATGCTGTTGAAAGTCAAAATGGGGGATGATTTTCTCAAGACTGTGTGGTGTTTAGTGTGTTGGAGGAGCTCATCTAGCAAATTGCTGATGACTATTCATACCACAGTGAAAAAGATATTTATTTGAATATTTGGAACTCCAGGTAAGATCACCCCAAGAAAAACAAAATGAGGATCAGTTGTAACAAGAATGAATGACATTCTCAGAACTGGCATATTTTCCTGTTTTTCAAAACTGTTTAAATAGTCACAACCTTAATAGTAATAGCTTCAGTTTTTACAAATGGAGTAAGACAGTACAAAGACAGCAATGTAATTTTGAATTAAATTCCCAAATTCTCTTTACACATCAAATATAATTGTACGGAAATAGTCTTACATTTTTTCCCAGTATGAAAATAAGCACTGGAAAAATAACAAAAAGGGTATTTTTAAAAATTTGCATCAGTCCTTCAGGCCGAAAAGGAAACTTTAATTAACAATATTGAATATCTCCTTGTAGTTTACAACCAGCACAGAGTTGAGACACACGAAGAATCATTTACCCATCACTTTCATACACTAATTATGGTAGAAAAAAATATGGAACAAACTAAAGTTGAGAAATCTAGTTCCATAAAAGTTCTCAATGTTTTTTAAGAAAATGAAAGCTATGCTTACACAAAAAAGGATATGAACATTGGTGACTTGAATTAAAAAAAATGATAAAAGTATTTTAAAGTTCTTTGTGCTCCTCTGACATATATTTGTACAAATTTATTGGAGAAAAATGCTTTCATGAATGACAAATATTAATTTGAAATGGCTTTAACTGGAGTACCAGCAAAGTTATAAATAGCAGGAAAAAATATTCAAGACAAAGTGATTATTCATCATTATGGATCAAGCATCATTTTATCATCTTAAAGAAATGTATTCTTATTTTTAAAAACTTGAAATAGGAAATGGCTTTTTTTGACTGAAAAGCTAAAATTATTTCAGGCAATTTCATTCATTTTGTCAAAGAGCAAGTTACATATTACATACCAACTTCTTTGGTAGACATTTTTGGTAGGAGTTTTGATAACAATTTAAGAACAATGTGTTAACAATTAAAAGTCATTTCTTATCATTTAAGGACAATTCGTTATAATTCAAAGAGTAATATAAGAACCATCTCCTTTTCCTGTTTAATTAATTCTCTTTAGTCCCTATATCTCTAAATAAGTATCCATTTAATATAATTGAGACAAAGAAAGTAAGGCAGAAAATAAATCGCATAAATTTAATAAGGTTTGGAGTATTCATCTTGAGGCTCAAAAAGAAAAGAGCCTAAAAATACAAAATGATGCCAATGGAAAATCTCTAAAGTTGACTTGAATAAGGAAGAAGGAATTTGTTTTTAAAAAAACCTGACAATTCATAATAGGAAAAACATATTTAAACCACGTCAACTCCCCATACTAATTAATCAATCAATATATCAATCCTATTCATTGAGCACTTACTATTTGCAGACCTCTATTCTAAGTGCTTGGAAGTGTAAAATATCATAATTAGTAGACATATTCCTGCCTAAAACCAGTTTAAGAGTCTAGAGATGGATGCAAATCTTAATGAAAGTAAATTTCAGATATGTACACAAGTGCTGTGGGGCTAAGGGAAGAATGAATAAAGTGTGCAAATCCATGTGCAAGGGTGACACAAATGGAAGTGGAAGAAGACGAAACGGGGGCTTAGTTGGGAATGGCCTCTCTTGGAGGACATATGCTATGAAGGTAGAGGGAGTAATAACCTGATGGATTTGAAGACAGAAGATGTTTCAAGCCTGAGGCAGGCCATGGCCAACAGGTTAGAGGGAAGGTAGACAATATCGAGGAACGATGGGTAGGTTGGCACTGAAGGAGTGAAGTTTGTGGGTTGGGATGGGTCAGTCAGATAGGTGATCGTATTTACTGAACACTTACTGTGAGCAGGGCACTGTACTAAGCACTTGGGAGAGTACAATATAACAGACACATTCCCTGTCCACAATGAACCTAATAAAATAAATAAAATTACAGATAGGTACCTAAGTTCTGTGGGGCTGGGAGGAGGGATGAATAAAGGGAGAAGACAGGGTGATGCAGGAGGTGGAAGATAGGGAATAGAGGGTTTAGTCAGGGAAGGCCTCTTGGAGGAGATGTGCCTTCGATAAGGCATTGAAAGTGGAGAGAGTAATTATCTGTCGGATCTGAAGAGGAAGGATGTTCCAAGACAGAGACAGAGACAGGACATAGGAGAGAGGTCAGTGGCAAAATAGATCGAGGTACAGTGAGAAGGTTAGAGAACTGAAGTGTGCAAGCTGGTTGTAGTAGGAATATAGCAAAGTGAGGTAGGTAGGAGGAGGCAAGGTGATTGAGTGCTTTAACCCAGATGGTAAGGAGTTTTTGTTTGATACAGAGGTGGATGTAGCAACCACTGGAGGTTCTTGAGAAGTGGGGAAGCATCATCATCATCATCAATCGTATTTATTGAGCGCTTACTATGTGCAGAGCACTGTACTAAGCACTTGGGAAGTACAAATTGGCAACATATAGGGACAGTCCCTACCCAACAGTGGGCTCACAGTCTAAAAAGGGGAGACAGAGAACAAAACCAAACATACTAACAAAATAAATAGAATAGATATGTACAAGTAAAATAAATAAAGAGTAATAAATATGTACAAACATATATACAGGTGCTGTGGGGAAGGGAAGACTGTGCGCCCCACGTGGGACAACCCGATCACCTTGTATCCACCCCAGCGCTTGGAACGGTGCTTTAACAAATGCCATTACGGTTAATCAGGTTGTCCCACGTGGGGCTCACAGTCTTCATCCCCCTTTTACGGATGAGATCACTGAGGCACGGAGAAGTGAAGCGACTTGCCCGAAGCCACACTGAACTGCTTTGTAGAAAAAGGATCCGGTAGCAGAGTGAAGTTTGGACTGCAGTGGGGTGAGACAAGAGTCAGGGAGGTCAGCAAGGAGGCTGATGCAGTATTCACGGTGGGGTATGATAAGTGCTTACATTAATGTGGTAGCAGTTTGGATAGAGAGGAAAGGGAAGATTTTAGTAATGTGAAGGTGGAACCAACAGGGTTTGGTGACAGGCTGAATATGTGGGTTGAAGGAGAGAGATGAGTCCAGGATATCATCAAAGTTACAAGCTTCTGACACAGGGAAGATGGTGGTGCTGCCTGCTGGTGGTGCTGCCTACTGTGATGGGAGAGTCTCAGGGAGGGCAGGATTTGGGTGGAAAAGTAAGGAGCTCTGTTTTGGACATGTTATGTTTGAAGTGTTTTTGTGACACCTAGAAGAGATGTTCTCCTGAAGGCAGGAGGAAATTCAAGACTGCAGGGGAGAGAGATCGGGGCTGGAGATGTAGATTTGGGAATCATCTGCATATAAATGGTAGTTGAAGCCATGGAAGTGAATGAGTTCTCTAGGGGAATGAATGTACATGTAATAACGATTAAGCCTTGATTTGTAAACAGCATCCATTTGAGCCTCCAGATTTGTCAGTTGGTATGTTTATTGGGCAAACTGTGAGGAAAACAGTTAAAGGATTAAAGAGTTAAAAATAGATATAGTCCAGAAATGCCAACAATTTGAATGATTTGTTTTCTAGAAATGAGAGGTGCTTTTAATTGTCCTTATGGTGTGATCTGCATGAAACTAGACAAGCATTTTAGGAGTTAAGCATCTATTACCAATATAAAATAGTGTAGAAAAGATAAAATGTGTTTGTACTGCTCATCTTTCCTACTAAACCCACTACTCTTTGTAACTTCCCATCCCTATTGATATCAAAATCATCCTGTGAACTTCACTGAGTATCCACTCTCACTTTCATGTGATCCCAGCCACCTTAAGTAAGCTTACTATATATCATTTTCTCCTATTAATAATTTAGCATAGCTCCTGACTCCCTGCTACATATATTATGGTATGGTAAATTCTGGATAGGAGAAAATAATCTGCTATGTAAAATATGTGTTACAGGCTATAAATAGTGCTTAGATGACACACGGGAGTTGGGGGGTATAAAATAGGGAGATTAAAAGGTTTCCTGAAAGAAGCTGTGATTCAGTAAGGCTTTCAAGGTAGGGAGAATGTGGTATGTTACATATGAAAGGATAGGTGTGAAAAAGGAATTGCAAAAAGTGGGAAAGATGAGACTAAGGCATGGAGAGTAGGATAGTTTGAAACTACTGAAAAGTGCAAACTAGGGTATATAATGAAAGAGAGTGGGGAACTAGGAGTCAAAGAGATGACTGAGTACCTTAAAGGCAACTATCAGTTGTTCCTGCTTGATGGAGAGAGGGATGAAAACTTGTTGGATGTTTTTGAGGAGTAGAAAGCCATATTCAGAATGTCAATTTAGAAAAATGATCCAGGCATCAGGCTGAAGAATGGATTAGCTTGGGGAGAAACTGGGGACAGTAAGGTCAGCAAGGAGGCTGATGCAGCAGTCAGGATGGGATAAACCAGCATGGTAGCTATTTGAATAAAGAGGAACTGACAGGACTGGGCAATAGACTGAATAAGGGGGTTGGGACACTGTAACAACGTACAGATGATACAAAGACTTGTGCATGATTGTTACTGGGGAACACGGTGGAACTATACTGGGCTTTGAGTAACAGGCCTAGAACTAACGTCCCCCTCACAATCTCTGGTACAATGCTGACTTTTCCTGCCAATATAAGATATCTACACCAATTCAGGGGTGGGGCCCAGTTTTCTGCAGAACAAAGAGAAACAAGTTAGGAGTTGGAGCTCATTGCTGGCTGCATCATGGTTTTCCATATGCTTTCGAAAATCCCACCAGAAGAAGAATATCATGTGGATATGTATTTCTCTCTACTTAAACCAAGGCATCAATCAGCTCTCCCCCTACTACTTTATTTGGCTTATCTCCTACTATTACCCACATTTGGCTCCTTTAATGCCAATTTACTCACTGCACTTCAATCTCATCTGTGTCTCCGCCAACTCTTTGCTCACATCCTCACCTCTTGCCTGGAATTCCCTTGCCATTCATGTCCAACAGACTACCACTCACCACAATTTCAACCCCTACTACAATATCTCCTCCAAGAATCCTTCCCATTCAAAACCCTCATTTCCCCTATCCACCCTTCCTTCTGCATTGCCTCTGCACTTGGGTGTATCCCCTTAAGCACTTTGATATTCACCCTACGGCCAGCTCCATAGCATTTATGTACATATTAAACTCTGCCATTTCCCCTACCTTTTATTTATTTTAGGAACTGTATCCTTGTGGACAGGAATTGTGTCTACCAACTCTATCACATTATATTCACATATCTTAATACAGTGCACTGAACTCAGTAAGTGCTCAATTAACACCATTGATTGACTGATGGGTTTAAAAGAAGCTAGAGCAACTTAATTTGGGTACTATCTAATTTAGGGGTAATTTTAGACTGGACACTTTATCCCAGTCTCTTATCTGAAGCTTGCCTTGTCTGGAACCTCACTGGCTTCAAATATTATTACCTTCTAGTTGAATTCAGTATTTTCTGTTGTGATTCTTCACAAATTATAGTACTAATAAAATGCTAACTTTTATAATTATATATTTTGGGAATCCGGTTTAGCGATGATTGGAGGCTTCATAGATCTCCTAATGAGCTCCTAGTTGTAGTGTTTGATCAATTTGCCTCGGATCATATCAAACATAGTATCGTCTGTAATTTTAGCCCTAGTTCAGTGATAAAAGTTAAGTGGCCTCTATAATATTAGAACATACAGTCAGTGATTTGAGAAGCAGCATGGCCTAGTAGAAAGTGAACAGGCCTGGAAGTTAGAGGGCTTGGGTTTTAATCCCACCTATACCAACTTGTATCTACCCCAGCACTTGGAACAGTGTTTGACACATATTAAGTGCTTAACAAATGCCATAAAAAAGATATACTAATATTAGTACTTATAGATAAAATTGAAATGATTATGTGTGAGCTCCCCAAAACTTACCCTGGTCCTCTCCAATCTCTTTTCCTCCTGCCTCTCCCTATCATCTTAAAGTGTTCACTATCCATGGCATAGTGGATAGAGTTCAGTCCTAGGAGTCAGAAGGTTCTGGGTTCTAATTCGCACGTGGGTCAAGAGACTGCATCCAACCCAATTGTATCTACCCCAGCGCTTAGTAAAGTGTCTGGCACATAGTAAGTGCTCAACAAATACCATAATTATGAGATGCAGCATGGCCTAGTGGCAAGAGCATGGGCTTGGGACTCAGAAGATGTGGGTCCTAATCCCGATTCTGCCACTTGTCTGCTGTGTGACTTGGGCAAGCCACTTAACTTCTCTGTGCCACAGTTACCTCACCTGTAAAATGGGGATTGAGACTGTGAGCTCCATGTGGGACAACCTGAGTACTTTATATCTACCCAAGCATTTAGAACAGTACTTGGCACACAGACAACACTTAACAAATACCATAATAATAACTATTATTCTTCTCCACTGCTTTCAAACATAGTCATGTCTCCCCAGCCTAAAAAAAAAACCTCGCTTTACCCCATAGCTCCCTTGAGCTATTGTTCCATCTCCCTCCCGCCATTCATCTCCAAACACTTTGAGTGAGTTGCCTCAATCAATCAATTATATTGGGACAGTACAATATAACAGAATTGGTAGACACATTCCCTGCCCACACAAACTTACAGTTTAGAAATCTGCCTCCATTTTCTCTCCTCCAATTCTATCCAATTCAATCCCTTCATGTCACAGAAACAGCACTCTGAAAAGTCACCAGTGATCTGCTTCTTACTAAATCCAATGGCCTGTACTACATCACAATCCTCCTCAACCTCAGCTGCCTTCGACACTGCAGACCACCTCTGCTCCCAGAAACATTATATAACCTTGGCTTAACTGACACTATCTCCTTCTTGTCCCCCTATCTCTCTCTGGCTGCTCATCCTTAGTCTCTTTTGTGGTCTCCTCCTCTGCTTCCCACTCCCTAACAGTGGGAGACCCTCAGGGTTCAGTTCTAGGTCCCTTATTATTCTCCATCTGCATCCACTTCCCTGGATAACTCAGCTTCAACCATTTTCTCTAGGTGGATGATTTCACCCTGCCTTCATGATAACTGTAATTGTTAGTGGAATGAGCACAGGGTTGGAAGTCAGAGGTCGTGAGTTCTAATTCCATCACCACCACTTGCCAGCTGTGTGACTTGGAGCAAGTCACTTCACTTCACTGTGCCTCAGTTACCTCATCTGTAAAATGGGGATTAAAGACTGAGTCCCATTTGGGACAACCTGATTACCTTGTATCTACCTCAGTGCTTAGAACAGTGCTTAGAACGGCTTCAAGGCTCTCCATCACCACACCCCCTCCTACCTCACCTCCCTTCTCTCCTTCTACAGCCCAGCCTGCACACTCCGATCCTCTGCCGCTAACCACTGTCACTGTGCCTCATTCTCGCCTGTCCTGCTGTTGACCCCCTGGCCCACATCCTACCTCTGGCCTGGAATGCCCTCCCTCCACACATCTGCCAAACTATCTCTCTTCCTCCCTTCAAAGCCCTATTGAGAGCTCACCTCCTCCAGGAGGCCTTCCCAGACTGAACCCCCGCTTTCCTCTCCTCCTCCTCCTCATCGCACCCCCTTCCTCCCTCTCTCCTACCTCCTTCCCCTCCCCACAGCACTTGTGTATATTTGTGCATATTACTCTATTTTATTTGTACAGATTTACTACTCTATTTCATTAATGATGTATATATAGCAATACTTCTATTTATTCTGATGGTATTGACACCTGTCTACTTGTTTTGTTTTGTTGTCTGTCTCCCCCTATAGACTGTGAGCCCGTTGTTGGGTAGGGACCGTCTCTCTATATTTTGCCAATTTGTACTTCCCAAGCACTTAGTACAGTGCTCTGCACACAGTAAGCACTAATTAAACACTATTGGAAAAAAACCCAATTGGTTCTGCCAACTGCTTACTGTGTGACCTTAGGCAACTCACTTAACGTTTCTATGCCTCAGTTACTTCATCTGTAAAAGTGTGATTAAATTTCCCTCCTTCCAACTTAGACTATGATCCCCATCTGGGATAGGAACTCTGTCCAACCTGATAAAGTTGTATCTACCCTAGTGATTAGAAAAATGCTTGTCAAATAGTAAGCACTTAACAAATATGATAAAAATAAACACACATTCAATCTTCCACCAAATCCTCTTGATTCAACCTTCACAATATCACTAAAATTTGCCTTTTCCTCTCCATCCAAATTGCACCTAGGCTGATCCAAACACTTATCCTATCCTGCCTTGACTACTGTACCAGCTTCCTTTCTGACCTCCCTGCTTACTGTCTCTCTCTATACTTGACCCTACTGCGCAGATTACTTTTCCAATAAACCATTTCAGTCCGGGTCTCCCCACTCCTCAAAACACACCAATAGTTGCCCATCCACCTCCACATCAAACAGAAACTCCTTTCCATCAATTTTAAAGTACTCAATCAACTTATCCCCTTGTCACATTGATGATTTCCTACTACAATCAATCAATCAATCATATTTATTGAGCGCTTACTTTGTGCAGAGCACTGTACTAAGCGCTTGGGAAGAACAAGTTGGCAACAAATAGAGACAGTCCCTACCCAACAGTGGGCTCACAGTCTAAATCAACCCATACAATTCATTCCTCCAATGCTAACCTACTCACTTTAACCTCAATTTTGTCTGTCTCACCACCCATATGTTGCCCACATCCCTCCCTTCCCTGCACTGAACTGAAACTCATTCCCCTTTCAATTACAATAGACCACCATTCTTTCTTTAAAGACTTTTTAAAATATCATCTCTTTCAAGAGGCCTGCCCTGACAAGCTCTCATTTCCCCTACTGCCTCTCACTTCTGAGTCACCTGAGCAGTTGAATGTGAATCCTTTAAGCACTTGATAATAACTCCACTTTCAGTCCCACAACATCAAATTATGAAATTATGTACATATTCATAATTTTATTAAGAATATTTTATTTCCATGTGTGTCTCCCCCTATAGACTGTAAGCTCCCTATGGGCAGGAAACAGGTTAAAAAAATATTTTGTAGTGTACTCTACCAAGCCCCTAGTATAGTGCTCTGCACCAGTGATTGATTAGTTATGAACTACTTATATTTAATGACTGTCTGCTCCTTGGGCAGGGACTGTATCTTTTGCTTTGGGTGATTCTTCCAAGTCCTTAATTCAGACCCTGTATCCTGGTAAAATTATTGATTGGTAGATATTACCAGAATGTTCTTAGCTAGAAGAAAAATATCACTCAATAGTACATTGGGATAACCAAGAAGCCCATTCTCTAGAATACTTTTTGAATACAGGAGAGATGGATAAAGTGCAGTCCTGCCTAATGGCAGGAAAACGGATTAAATACTTCAACATCCCATTCATCCCTATAATTCTATGTTTTTATAGTCATTTAATCTTTTTAATCCTTCACCCTTGTCCACAGGCTTTTTTTACATCTCATAGATAATAGTTACTATTGGCTAATTCAGCACATGATTTCATCAGGATGACTGTTTTTTAGTGTTTTTTTCCCTAGTGAAAGTATGCTTGATTGCAATGTAATGAAAATATCTGGTATTGGGTCCAGCCAATGAGACTAAAGTAAATGGATATCTTAACTCTAAATCCTAATAATTGAAATTCTAAGGATGAAAGCCCAATGAATCAAAGCATTGGAATAAATTGACAGTTCTCCCCTCATAGCAAAGAAGGCTGAGTATTGCTTTAAATGTATAAATCCATTCCCTTCTTGGAAAAGAACATATTAATTAAAAGTAATGATTAAAGAGAGAACCTACAGTTATTGAAATAATGGGATCTTCAAAGACAGGCTCTTTCAAAATTTCAACTTGATAGCTTCCCACGTCCCTATGGAAATAGCCTTTTATTTCCATGGATTAGGAATTAGTTTTAAACATTTCTCTTCCATGGGACTTCAGTATAAATGCAAAGTTAACATTCAAACTTCAAAGTCGCTAATCCTTAACTTTTGTGATCCACTCATTGGTGCAAGAACAATACAATTTGAAGGTAAATTTTAGGTATAATGTTGCATATTTCCCACTGATCGCTTAACATTGCCTCAAAAACACTCCTGATAAAGCCCATCATATTTTGACAGGTATACAGAAGGTTGATCTTTTGTGACAGTATTTCATTTTCAAATTTCTACTGAACCCAATTCTCTACTCTACTGAGGGAGAGAACTAGAAGTCTATGCTTGGAATATGATGTCTGATGGTAGTCTCATGAGGGCTTTTGTGATGATTACAAATACCTTTCATACTGAGTAAAATGCAGTACTGCTACTGAGTAGAGTGTTGTGGGCTGGGGATGTAGGGTTTGGAATATGGCAGTGGTTGACTGTGCTTCACTATCCTAAGATGCTGGTCCAGAGATTCATGCCTGGAAGTTGCTTCTTGGGCAACACATGGTTCAGAACGCTTTGGAAGAGAAGAGTAAAAGCAATTTGTTCTCTCCTCTACACATTCTGGAGTCACAGAAGGAAAGCCATGCTCCCCATTTTGCTTTCAACATGAAAGCATTATTGGTCACAGAAATGAAAACTGAATTATTCTACCCAACTGTAAAACCAAACAATTCAACTATACAGGAGATTTAATCAACAATTTGTAAGAAAATATTTCATTTCTGTCGATTTGTGTTGCTTCATACACTTATACCCAGTACTTAGAACAAATACCATTATTATTATTACTATCTCTGAAAGGTTATATATTTTTCTCTTGTGATGTAGATCCGCAGTTTCAAATATTAATAAATATGAGAAAATGAGCAGTAAAGCCTTATTTCTCGATTTTCCAAAAGGAACTTCACATGGTTTACTATGGAAACACTGAGAAGGTGACCTCACAGTTTTGGGAGAGCCCTATTATGACACAATTGGAACAGCAGGAACCAGTAAGCAGTTAAAATCAATACTGTTATAGGAATCAAAGAAAATGATTAACGAAGAGGCATCTGTAATAACATCCCAGGAGAAGCTCCTAGGTAGATGGCACTGATTAGAACAAAACAAAAATCCACTGTAAATAAGGAAGTTTTATTTTGTTTCACTTGTGTATGCATGTAGAGTAGATTGAAGAGGATAGCCAAAAATTTTCACATTCTAGTGACTACCAAAGAAAAGAAAGGATAATTCCCAAGATTGTTTTAGTACAACAATGGTGGTCAGGAAAAATTCCATCATTTTCAACTGCTCTGAACAGGCTTCAGAAATAGACTATAAGGATTCATCATGATCTCAGTACTTGCTTGGAAGCAGGCTAGAATCCAGGCAAAGAACTTCTGTTTTCTAACCCACATTCTGAAAACTGTCAAAAGGATAGTTAATTACCAAATTCCTTCTGGGATAGTCTCACCCTGATGATTCCATAAACATTTCATTCTTATTTTTGACATAAACATGTATTCCATCTTAGGAGGTCACACCCAGGTTTTCATAAACTGCCCTGTACAGTTTTAGAAAAAATATAAAAATGTCCTGTAGTGGAAGTGTTTTGGCCCATCTTGCATTCATGTTTAGTAGCTTTTACTTACCCTGGTGTATGCCCAGGATATGATCAGTTCAAGGCTGGCACTGATAGTGCAAATATTCCATAATGCTGGAGAGTTTGAACCTCACATCACCTCTGCAACCTCTGCAAACTCACAAGTTAAGAATTAAGGAAAAATTATAGACTTCCCATACTTCCAGCAGAAATTTTCAAGAGAAATAATTTGGCCTCCTAACTTACGAGGTAGTCTAGTTGGAAAAACTACCTCTCTCCTAAATCTTCTCAAGTCACTCTGTTTAGATCATTACTTCTTCCTGGCACCTGGAACAACTTTTAATCTAAGAAAACTGTAACATGCAAACTCAAAGCCAGTAACAGTGTCCAAGTCTTCAGCTGCATCAGAAGGAAATTTAGAACCAACAAAGCAGCATTCCACTGCTGAGTGTGTGGTATCATTATGTATGTGTGTGTGCATCTATGTGAGAGAAGTGTCAGAGTGGGTTCATTCTTCTATATACTGTTTAATCTCTCCACTCTTTACTTCTGTGTGTCCTTTCTCTAACCTACCTCTATAATTCACCTTTTGTAGTGGATCTCCCAGGGATTAGGTCAATCCTGTCTCTCATAATTATCTACCTAGAACTGCAAAAATATGTCCTATCAAAATTATTGCTCTTCCCTAACTCTGACACCTTAAGTGAGCTCAACTACAGATAATTATGTATTGACCTCTAATACAAACTTTCCCTCTCATAGCCCCAAATAACCTTCCCCAGCACCATTCTCCTCTTCCCTCTTGACTGTAGGCTACTGGTGGGAACTGAACAAGTCTACAAACTGTTTTATTGTAATCAATCAATCAATCAATCATATTGTACTCTACCAAGTACTCAGTACAGTGCTCTAAACAGAATAGGCACTAAATAAATACCACTGATTGATTGACTGATGCATTGATCAATTCCCCTGTTCCCGTTCCTGCCACCCACTCCTATTACTGTTGAAATCTCGCTGACATCTAATTTATTTCTTCCTCTTTGTTCTTCCCCATTTTCCATCTGAGCCATCCTACAGTGATCCTCACCATTAAAGCACTAAATCACCTTGCCCCTTCTACCTCACCTCACTACTCTCCTACTACAACCCAGCCTGCACATTTTGTTCCTCTAATGCTAACCTTCTCACTGTGCCTCGATCTCATCTGTCTTCCTGTCAACCCCTCACACATGTCCTGCCTCTCGCCTGTAACGCCCTCCCTCCTCAAATTTGACAGACAATTACTGTCTCCCCCTTCAAAGCCTTACTGCAGGCACATCTCCTCCAAGAGGCCTTCCCTGACTAAGCTCCCCCTTCCCTCTTGTCCTACTCCCTTCTGCATCATGCTGACTTGTCGTCTTTGTCCTTTCCTCCTCCCATCCCCACAGAATGTATGTACATATCTGTACTTTATTTATTTTACGTTAATGTCTGTCTCCACACCTCCAGACTGTAAGCTCATTGTGGGCAGGGAATGTGTCTGTTTATTGTGTATTGTGCACTTAGTACAGTGCTCTGCACAGAGTAAGTGGGCAATAAATATGATTAAATGAATGTATGAATGAATGAAAGGAACAGAAGCCAAAAGAAACCACTCACAATATGCCTTATCATTGGGATATCGTGGGGAGTATTCTTTTCAAGAGGATTGTAGCTAATGAAATGAAGAAAAACATCTCACCAGGAATCTCCTAAATACATTTAAGCAACTGACATCACATAAACAGGTGAGAAACTGAATAATTAGAAATTATATTTCCATAATGGGAGACTATCAATCAGTGGTATCTATTGAGCACTGTGGGCAGGAAATGTGTCTGTTCATTGTTAAATGTACTCTCCCAAGTGCTTAGTAGAGTGCTCTGCATACAGTAAGTGCTCAATAAATACGATTGAATGAATGAGTTCAGAGCACTGAACTAAGTGCTTGGAGAGTATAATTAATTGGTAGACACGATTCTGAACCTGAAGAACTTACATTTATTGGGGGGAAACATAGGACATTCCCAACACTGGAACCAGGAAATGAACAGTTTGCTACCAGACTATGTTTTTTTTAATGAGATCACAAGTGTGTTTCAGCATATTTGATCTTATAGAGTGTAATTTCATATTGGGAAAACATGTTTATAATAAGAAAAAAATTAATGGGGGAAAGATTATTAAAATCATGGACGTACAGAATGGAACAGTGTGTAGTTAAATGAAAATCAATAAATTTCAGAAAAGGAACATTCTTTAAAGATTATTTGTGCTCAACCATGGAATTCCTAGCATTTAGAGAGAGCATTCTTCATTCAAAATTGTGGAAGAAAATAACCAAGAAACTTTATATGTGTGACACTAGATGTAGAACTACATAATAAAATTTACCTGTCATGCAACTACAAATAGAAATAAACATACATCTTTATACACGTTCACTCATCATACTTTATTTTAGGCTAGATCAACATTTAAATATTTTCCTCTATTTAGGTGCATTTCTCCTTATTAACATCATTTTTATCACCGTTATTATTGTTACCATCTCCTTAGCTATAACACACTACCTGCTATAACACATGAAATGAAGGTACTAGAGCTAATACAAGGGCTAATGTAGCTTTTATGTCTCAATGTTTTAACATTACCAGATCAAAAGTGTCAAATAGTTAATATTTCAAACCCAGTCTTTAAACTGATGGAAGGAAAACAAGAGCCTAAGTGACATATGGCCTATGAGATCTTTTCACCCTTTATCTCTACTCTAGAAGTGGAAGGCAAATGGAAGAAGAGTATGATCTTAACCCATAATAGACTGGGCTGCCTTATGTCAGTAAAATAAAAAATACTTTGATTTGTAGAGGATTCTAATATAATTCACACTGAAGTTTAAGAGAAGCAGTGTGGCTCAGTGGAAAGAGCACGGGCTTGGGAGTCGGAGGTCCTGGGTTCTAATCCTGGCTCTGCCACTTCTCAGCTGTGTGACTTTGGGCAGATTTTACCCCCTCCTTAGTTCCAGCATGAGGCACAGAATTTGTGCCCCTCTAAGTGGCAAAGAGGAGTGAAAAGAGTACAAGCATCTTAATTAATTTACAAAATTCAACCTCCACACCAAAATGTATCTCTACCTCTTCTCTAGAAGATAATCTTAAAAGGCATGTTCCCCCTCCTATTTAGATTGAGAGCTCCATGTGAGACAGGGATTGCATCTGGTCTGATTGTTTTGGATCTATCCCAGTGCTAGGCACACAGTAAACACTTAAAATTATTATTATTACTATTAGCATTATAGTATTATTATAGTATTATTAGTATTATAGTTATCCCCTCAAAAATGTAAGCTCACTGTGGGCAGGGATCGTATTTATCAATTCTACTATAATGTACTCTCTGAAGCACATAGTTTAGTACTCTGTACACAGTAGATAATAAAGATGATTCATTGATCAAGTGATTGATATTACTACAATTGTTCATGAATTACTTTTTCTACCTTCAAAAAAACACCGATTTTGCCAACTTTTGAATCAATTCATCACTCTTCTTCATAGTATCATGAAGTTAAAAATGTCAGGCCAGATTTCTAAGGAGACCAAGTACCCATGCCAGTGAAAGACAACCTGGACTGATAGATGGGCAAATCTATAGAGGCCATGACACTACACACTACATAAGCAAAAATAAAGTAAATTAAAAAATAAATGCCATGTCAAGATAAAGTAACATTTAGACTTAATTTATCACAAAAATATAAAGAGGCTGTAACATTTTCAATACCTTAAATAATAATAATAATGATAATGATGGCATTTGTTAAGTGCTTACTATGTGTCAAGTACACATTGTATCTATGGTAGATACAGAGTAATCAAGTTGCCCCATGTGGGGCTCACAGTCTTAATCTCCATTTTACAGATGAGGTAACTGAGAACTTAAGTGACTTGCCCAAAGTCATACAGCTGACAAGTGGTGGAGTCAGGATTAGAACCCATGACCTCTGACTCCCAAGCCCGTGCTTTTTCCACAGAGTCACACTGCTTCTCTTAAACTTCAGTGTGAATTATATTAGAATCCTCTACAAATCAAAGTAGTTTTTATTTTACTGAAAATAATTCATTAAAAAAAGAAAAGCATTTACATCTCATGGGATTCAGTTTGTCACTGATCCTTCCAATGAATTTATTAAAACTTCTCTATGCCTTACAACAGGGGTCTTAAGAACAACCTGAGATGTGAACTGGCTTCCTTGCTAATCGTTATCATTTTTAGGAGAACCAGGTTATTAATTTAGATTATAAAAAGGGGGGAATATAAAGAGAATTTCCCCAAATGGAAAATTTAAATGATCTAAAAATTATTTGAAACTCATCCATTTAATTTTGCTGATCATGTGGTGATCTCATAAGACCTAGAGTACTGGACTTTTTAAATTGCATATCTTTGTTACCTAATATTTCAAGAATCCATGAAAAAGAAAGTGATTTCTGGATAATGAAATCTGAATTTTAGTAAACTTATTCTAGCATTTGTTCAATACCTTTGCTGAAGTTATTTTCAAATGGTTAAAAGAATGCATAAGGTGGTCATAATTTGAACTCAGAACTAGAATCTGTTCTCAGTTTTCTATTAACTTATTTCTGGACACAGTCAAGGCAGAATTTGAGTAATCTGTAGTTAGGTTATTTCCAACAACTTTATTTCAAACTTCCTACTGTAATTAAATTAGTATTAAATGATAAAGTAAAAAATATACATTATTATTTTCAAGCATAAAATATGATTGTTATTCATTTCAATTCATAAAAGCAAGATAAATGCAAATGAGTTTAGTGAGAAACAATTTCAGAATTACAGATGTGCATGTGAAAAGCCCAAGATAACCATTTTTGTTGGATTTGCGGAGAGTTCATGCAAAAGCCATG
The DNA here is from genome assembly GCF_015852505.1 of Tachyglossus aculeatus. Lineage (NCBI taxonomy): Eukaryota > Metazoa > Chordata > Mammalia > Monotremata > Tachyglossidae > Tachyglossus > Tachyglossus aculeatus. The sequence goes on from NC_052067.1 coordinate 120,481,648, forward strand.
ATGGTCTATAATACGATATGTCATCCATTTTTGTCAAATTTGTATTTTATGAACATATGTAGTCGATTCAGGCCACCAAAATGAGTTAATGAAATTTTTTTATCATAATCTACTTTAACGTGACAGCAGTCAGTTTCATACTGCCCGCATGAAATCATTCTATAGGCAATCCAAATGAAGAAGTGAAAAATAACCAAGTTCTTAAGAGTAATTTTGCTTCTCATCTAATGCAGGATAAGTCATTTTGAAAAAGAAAAAAATTGATTTCCTATCTAAAATGATAATTGCTTAACTATGTGCCAGACACTGTACTGGGGTAGATACACGCTAATCATGTTGAACATGGTCCATGCTCCACATGAGGATCACTGTCTCAATATCCATTTTACAGCTGAGGTTACTGAGGCACAGAGAAGTTAAGTGACTTGTCCAAGGTCACACATCAGAAAAGTAGCAGAGCTGGGATTAGAACCCAGGCCCATGCTCTATCTACTAAACTATGTCGCTTCTCTAAGGCTCTCTAGGCTCTCTAGGCTATGATGCTTGCAATCACAGCAATACAAAGATATTCTACCCACTTTTCTATTGCTGCCAAAAAATAGCTTGGCAAATATGCACAGAACAAAATTAGTACAAAATAATTAAGGAAACCAGCTCAACCTACCTTCCATAAATTACGTTAAAATCCAGGGTGGTAATTGATTTAGAAAAAGGAATTTCAGACCACTATCAGAAAGCAATTTATCTGTTTATAGATGCAGAATAATGTTTTGAAGCTAAAAATATTTGAAGGAAACATCAATACTGAACATATACTAATGCTTACATAGTCTTTCATTTTTAAAGCCATGAATTATTTTATCCAGGACAAGGAACATGTCTACCAACTGTGTTGCATTGTGCTCTCCCAAGCACTTAGTACAGGGTCCTGCATACAGTAAGCATGCAATAAACAGTATTTATTTATTGTTTGGATGATATAATGAATTCTATGACATTGTATTCCTGGGAGAGTCTCATATACTACTGTCACTGGTAGTTGCCCAAGTTTTTAATGATTTCAATAGTGATTCTACCTGAACACAAGAGGTCTACGCTACATACAATTTAATATATAATTCATATAAAATATGATATTGTTCTGTGCGTAACAGAATGAAAATAGTCAGAGCTTGGCAGCCTTCAAGTTGTAAACAACGCTTCCTGAATGTCTCCTGCAAGTCCAGGATTGAATTATATGTAAAATAATGACTTCCTGCCAGGATTCTTGTCCTTGAATTACATGCCCACAGGCCTCCTCTGCCTTCTAATTTACTCATTTGGAAGCAGTAATGTTTAAACAGTACCAAATTTTCTTTCATTTAAAATGGTTAATAAATCATTTTAACCAGTACTACAGGTTAGAGTCCGGTTTTATTTGTTAATCTTTCTAGGCTCCACTGTTATTTTAATAATAATAATAATAATAATAATAATTGGCATTTGTTAAGCGCTTACTATGTGCAAAGCATTTTAGAAATAAGAAAATATGCTAAGCAAAGGAATTTCCTTAATTTTTCCACAGTTAATGGGGCAGAGGAGGGAGGAAGGCTGTGTTAACTTTATTACTAAAATAATGACTATTAAACAATATTTGATTTGCCAAATCATAACGAATAAGTTAGGAATTGAGTTTTCCATGACTTTACTGTTGACTGGCTACATTGATTATTTTTTTATGGTTTTGAGAAAAATGCATTTAAAATATGTACTTATATACTGTAAATTACTTTCCCAAAGAAATTCAAATTGATTTATCCTTCCTTATTTTATCAAAAATACTTTCTGCAAAATGGGAATAACAACACTTACCTATGTCACAGAGGTACTGGAAAGATTTCTGACTATTAATACATCTTTTGGAAAATTTAAAGTAATATAATGTAAACCTGTAAGGGATGATGATAGTCATGACAAGCATAATTTAAATATGTTTAAATACAGAAAGCATAGTTGGACTATATGATTCATTCTTAGGATATAATATAAAGAAGAATGAGCAAAGTGAAGGATAACATGAAAATGTGAAACAATTTCAGTTACCTGAATTTAAGCAGCAAACGCTAAAAAAAAAAAAGTTCTACTGAAGAAAAGCCTTTTTTCATTCCCAGTATTTACCCCCAGCAGTTCAAAATTATCTTCCATTATGTGAATGAATAATCAAATGTTTTCCTTTTTAGTCAAAATGTTGGGACCTCAGTGAAAGTAAAAAGATTCAACTTAGCTGAGTTTGTTGAGTAAAACTGTCCATATGTCATTTTTTATGGAATTTGCCGAGCAAATAGTAGGTAAAGGACTAGGCTCACTGTGAGCAGGGAATGTGTCTGTTATATTGTTATATTGCATTCTCCCAAGTGCTTAGTACAATGCTCTGCACACAGAAAATGCTCAATAAATACTATTGACAGACACTGACACCACTACACAGAATTGGAGTTAATTGTCTAGTTCTTTAAAGTTTTTTACTTTCTTTTTATGTGGTTAAAGAGAAAGAGTCTGGCATATTGCACATAACTAACTTCTAGGTAATAAATTAGTAATTCAGCTAGAAGATAATTCCAAAATGCATCAACTTCATAGTGGCATTTTTGAATTTGTGACTTAAATCCTGGGAAGGGAATTAGATTTTGTGAAGAATTTACATCTAAAATGTAAAAGATACAACATAAAAGCACTAAGATGTTATAGATAACATTGTTCAAGTTCTATTTCTCAAAAACAAATTATCTAGACACATTAAAAAAGCATTACAGAAGTGTGTTGTTTTCTATTCAGAGCTCAGAGATTCCTTAAAGAATCAGAGTGAACTCCCTGAAATGTGAGGTCCACTAAAAGTGGGAAATAAATTAAGAAGAGGAAAATTATTAATTCTAAAAATAAAAAATGATTTTACATATTGAATATTTAAAATTGTATTTTTAAATGAATTTAATAGATGATTTTCCCCCAAACAGTATTCTTTTCTAAAGTAAAATGGTTTTCCATACAACATACAAATTATGTTGTACAGACAAAATGTAATGAATCATATTTTGCCACCTACTTGCTAGGCAGACCAGCCAGTTAAGGCATGATACACATGTAATTCACTGGACATTCTAAAATATGAGTGTAATGGGTGGCTTGCTTATTTGAAGTGAAAATCCACGGTCTAGCAAAGGCTGGACTAGGTGTAAGAAGTTATTGCTATTAAAGAACATTCTGTTGGAAGGGAAATAGTTGTGTGCCACAAAGTCATACCAGAATTGATTCACATAGTTACCAAGAAACAATAACTTCAAGAAATTTGTAAAAAGGGCTGGTTTATCAGAGAGCCATCAACAGTTTTCCACAAAAAAAAAATCAACACAAAGCCTCAACATTGTACAAAACAACTTTGGAAACTTTATTGTGTATTTTAACGTACATTTAGTTAAGGAACTTATCCTTATTATCATTAATTAAAAATAAATTTGAAAGAAATCCACAAACTAGTGTTTAAGCAAAGTTCAATACAGACTTTGAAGTCACAATATATACATTATTATGAGTGCAATAAGCTTTCAAATACATTAGGTATATATCTGTTTAAATAAATAATAGTACTTTTAATTGGACATGTGTGAGAGGCATACTATTTACATCAAAAATGTCTGTACAAAATATAGCAAAAAATGAAACAAACACAATTTGGATTTACAACTATTTCAATATTTTATGTATTTAATACGTATTTCAAATTATAGGATACAAAGGCTATAAGGGACAGTTTTTAGTTTCTCACTGTCCAACACTGCTTAAAAATATAGATTTTAAGATGCATTACTATACATGTTAGTGAACTCCCATTCACCCCAGTCACTACCACGGGGAAGAAAATATTCTATCTAGAATTACGGACAATATTCTCTTCTCTTTACAAACTATGCATATAACACATAGCAACAGTATCTCCTTCTATTTAAAACTACTGAAATGAATTACTTGATTCTTGATTAAATTTATTGTGTATATATATAAATATTAAACATATAGAATAATTTAACAACCATCAGTAAAGGGATGTTGTCATGGTAAAACCTCTAAAATAATTTTAAAACCAGCAATTACCATTTTCAACCTGGGGTGGGAAGCATTCTAACTTTTGATACTATGTTTATAAACAACATGTTTATACCGTATACTAGAAATTCCAAGAATCCACCTCATAGTTACAGAATAGGAGTGATATAATATTGGGTAACAATGCTTGAAGTGACAAGACACATCAAGTGTTCCACATTTGGTTACTCATACATTAATTATATCACAGGGAAACATCTTTGCAAAAGACCTTCATTCCATCCACATTTCAGCATCTTTCAGAGAATGCTCCTATGATAAACAATTACAAATACATTTTTGTAAACCCACAATACTCAGTGTTGGGAGGTGGCAAGAGCAAAACTGATGGGAAGCTATAAACAATTTTAAAAGTTGAAATTATTTTGAAAATGAATGTTTTATTTCTGTAACTGCTTTAACAGGCCTAGGATATAAGGAGGGAGGGGAGGTAAAGGGGGAACTATTATAACATTGGGAAAGCATAACTAAAAACTTGAGTAACATCAATTAAAAAGTTGCCCTTACACCTATACAATCAGTTTGAGGCATGGCAAAGGACTTTCCGGCTTTATATTCACTATGCCTAAGGTAAAAGCAATATGGAAAAAAGCTTGTGAACTGAAGTCATGTTTTAAATGCTATTAAGGATTTATGCAATATCAAATGGTAATTTTATACTTGACTTTTTTGAGAGAAAAAAGCCTGAAGAAGCCAGTTGGACTATAGTGCTCCTCTATAAAATGGCCTAGAACAAGACTGTGCTATCATATTTCAAGCACCCGTTCAGCACCTTGTGAATAGTAATTAGTTTATTTTTCATAAAAATACACAGGGCTCATAATTTGCAAAGATGTCAGCTTGATATCAGATTTACCCCGAGAATACACAACAAATGTGGATTTAATCTTTTTCTGAGTCTATAAACCTAGAGTGTCTGTTATTTCTCATTGCTAACCATAGTATCCTTCTTTCTTCAGCATCATTTAGATGGAAATGTCATCACGGCTATTAACATTCAGTTTATGTTAGAAATAAATGCAGTGACCTATAAAAAAATAGTAACAGTGCACTCCAGCCCACCTCAAGCACAATGATGTTTGTGTGCGTGAAGGGATAATTATTGGTAATAATAATATATTAAAAGTTTCATTTGGAAAGAAAAGGAAAAATCTGATTTTCTTTCTATTTAGAAACAGAGAAAATAAAAGCACATAATAGATTTATGTCTTCCGGACACACTGTCCTTAAAACTATAGCAATAATAAAAAAAGAGTAGTTACAGGTACATATACACGCACACATATAGATCTATATTCAGGTAATGTATTTTCCTCCCATGCTGTAGCTCGTTATGAGAATAATTGTGATAGATCATAAATACAATTTTTACCATTTTTGTTTTGCTTGAGGAACTGAGGGCTGGGTAACTTTTAATTAGCTTCTGCCTACCTCCACTTATTGGTGTCTCAAATAGGCAAAAGTATTCCTTAAAAACCTAAATACTATAGAAATTAATGGCCACTATATTTTTACTTACTGATTTACAGACTATGAATGACAGAATTAGCAAATCTCTTGCTAAACTACTAACCAAAATGTTTACCAGTGACATGACCTCCAGTCAACACTGTTGTTAAGTGCTTTTTATATTTTTCCAGTACATGACACTTGATCTCAGCCATCCAACAAATTAGTTTGCAAGTAGATTATTTCATTAATCATCAGTTATATTTTGGAGAGTTTCCCAACCTTTCACATACAATCAAACTGAATCTTGCTGGCAATTTTTTACTCTAGCAGCATCTTGAAAAGTTTAAGTTGTAAAGTGGTGTTATTTACCCGGATGGCCTTGAGCAAAATAAATGTATTTGCAGAAGCGTTACTGATTCTACTGTCATAATGCATTTTTAAATTACTGCCAATTTGTGGCAACAAACTATCACTGATGTAGGCAAATAAGAAAGACTCAAACCATAGTCATTACTGGATTAAAATTTTGTGAGAACATGACAGTGTAAAAACGTTTAAAACTGTTTACCCTTGCATTTTGTGTGCAAGTAATAGTTTACTAGGAAGCTAGAGCAAAGAATGATGGAACAGTGGTGATTCATTTCTCACTGCTTATTCATTCAATTATATTTATTGAGCTCTTACTGTATGCAGAGCACTGTAATAATAATAATAATAATAATAATGGCATTTTTTAAGTGCTTACTATGTGCAAAGCACTGTTCTAAGCACTGCACACTGTTCTAAGCGCTTATAATGAAGCAGGCCAAAATGATAAACATAAATTCTGACTTCTCAATCTTATATTGCATTGGTAGGGTGTACACAATAAAATTTATTTAATGTAGTAGATATAACTTTTTCTTTTTCTTTTAGTCTAAGTCCAACATGGAGCTAACGGGATTATTTCCCATTTCACAGATAAGGTAACTGAGGCAGAAAGAAGTTTGGTGACTTGCCCAGGGTCACACAGCAGACAACTGGGACTAGAATCCAGGTCCTTCTGATTCCCAGGCCCATGCTCTATGCACTAGGCCTCGCTGCTTCTCAATCTAGAACCAAAAAAACTAGTTCCAAAGCTAAACTGGTCCTTAGTTCACTCATTTTCAGAAACCCCTATAATCAACATATTAATGAGGTGGAACAGGCATGTTTACAGAAAAAAGCACGAATTCAATATTTAATAATAATACTCCTAAGGTACTAAAATGGATTTGTACTGGATACTTATTTAATATAGATTTTTTCATTACCTAAGAATTAAAAGTGTTGCAATTAGGTACTAAATAGTTTTTGAAACACATAATTAGGAGATAGAGATGAACATTGAAATTATTTTAAAATGTAGCATTTAAAGATTTGACTCTGATGACAAAAATTATTGAGTTGTACTTCCTAAGTGCTCAGTACTGTGCTCTGCACACAGTAAGCACTCAATAAATGCGATTGAATGAATGAATGAATGAACTGAGACATATTAAGGAATGTGGTTATTTGCATTCTGTTTATCTTTGCACACTTTTACTTGAATTCATGACTGCATATTTGCATAGTGCACAATCTCACAACAGAGGACAGGGTACAGACTACTTCTCGAGGCACAATTTTAAGCCTTATGTAGTAATAAGGGGAAGAAACATCAGAAGGGCTCTACTCTCCTCAAGAAAGACATTTTCAATGGTAAATCTACTGAATTTGGCTCCTGAAATGTCCATTTGGATCAGGCCTGCTTGTCCCAATCATAACCAATAGGCACACTGTCAGTACAAATTATCAGCCACATACAAGATATCAGGGCAAAACTAATTTTCTCTCGCAGGCATCTTGTCTGTGAAGCTTCCAAACAAAGCAGAATTTAGGCTGGTTTCAAGGAATCTAAAAGCTAAATCGACACATCACATTGGGGGACTTCATTTCCTTAATTCACATTAAGTTTTTGGTTTTCAGCTCCAACTGGGCACTCTATCACATGATTGTTACCTATTGTGAAACCAAAATCTTGGCATTTTTCCACCAGAATCTGTTAGGGAATACTTAAAATTTTGCTTTCAGAAATGTGATGGTTAAATATGAGAAAATTGCTAAATAGCACTACATTTATTTCCTATTATTTTGCAGAATTTAAATAGGCCTCAATTAAGATACACTCACACAATCTCAGAGTGAAATGAACACTACATCCTCTCTCTGGAAAAAGTTCTTATGCTTTTGGCTTTTTACTTGGAGGATAGTTTATGCTGTTGCCATTTCTATATTCAACGGATTTCCTATTTATTTGCTATTTCCTATTTATTTTGGTTTCTATTAAATCAAAATCCTAGAACTCTAAGTGTTCCAGTTCATGAAGGCTTAGTGTGTCTACTACACTATTCCAAAATTCTATGATTCGTCATCAAGTGATCCCTTTACAAAACAACTTTATTGCTAATTGATGGCACTAAGGCCTAAATTTGGCTATAATAATTTTTTAAAGCCAACTTTTCTGTCTCAGACTGATCATTAAGAGTTTTGATAATGAAATAAACAAGGCCTTAAAATCCCATGAGCCACTCACCAAAAAATACAGAATCAAAACACAAATGAGGAATATTTGACCCTCTAAAATTTTTGTCAATATTTTTGTCTTTCAGTTCCCATGTTAGTTTGAAGGGTGTCCTTTTTAATTCTTTAGGAATACAGTAGCCCTGATGTCTATATAGCAGTCATGAACCTGATTATATGTTACACATGCACTCTGCCTGCTAGACAAATGTGTTAACATACTATTCCACAAATCAATTTCATTTATCCATGGGCTTAGTGTACACTAACTCCAGAACACTCATCTGGTTAATTTTATTCTGAGGATGTACACCAAGAAAGTCTTTACAACATTTTCAACTAGAAAATTAGACTGAAATCTTAAGTGAATCTATTCAAACAAAAAGTCATAATTAAGACATCCTTTACTGACTGTATAGGCTAAATGTTTCCCTCGTCCTCTGTTTCAAGATTTCTTTCAGACTTCACATGTGGTTACTATATTTTAGCATATATAAAATTATGTTTCAGATATAAATGAGCCATTATGGAATTGGTAACATAAGCTTGGTTTATTTACATAACTGTGTAAAACAGCTGGCAGCTTTCTGTGATATTGAGTGGTATTGATTTAGGAAAACTCAATGTATAAAAGAAGGCTAAGATTTGGAACCATATTAAAATAGCATAAATCGTATTAATTGTTTGTTCTTCCAGAAGAGTGGATATTGTGAGCATTACAGAAAAGTTGGGGGAAGGCCCATGCTGATCTTAGCTGGCAAGTTTGTGCAGAGTTGGATGGTTGGTGGTACTTCTGACCCGTTCAGGAGCAGGGGCTGGAATAAAGATTTGAAAAGAAAGGAAAGCATCATTCTAGACTAATGGAAAAATGAGGCTTACTTGTCATTCTTTGCTTATACCACTTTTGTAACTGCTCTAGGTAACGGTAAGGCAAGTGAAAAAGTGAAAAAGAATCACAGACATATGCTAGAATTACTCTAAGCACGTCTCAGGATCACCAGAGTTTTGATCCTGACACAATGAATTAATCCAGTTGTAAAATTCAAATTTTCATTTGTATGTTTACGAAGAATCGACAGAGTAATATGCCTATAAAATATACAGATCATTAATTACTGAACTTATGTAAAGTATTTTACGATTATGTTATAATGAAATGGATGTTGTGCCTTTATAATGTGGCCCTAATTAATGTGACAGCAATCAATACATTGCAAACCAAAAATGCATTTAGTTTCTTCCTCTCCCAACAAGACTTTCTTTTCCAATCAGAATCTTCTATAATTGACCATTTCTAATGTACTGAATGAAGAATGTGATTTTTCTACTAACCCAATTAACTTTACCTACCACTTAGTACAATCCTTAGCACATAATAAGTGCTTAACAAATCCCACAATTATTTATTAAAGAAAGTTTTATTGTTATCTCGACTTAAAGCAGATTATGCATACTGGAGAGCTGGACTTTTTTTCCTAGAATGCAAAACTTCCTCAGGATCTCCATGCAGTTGGGAGAGGTAGTTGTGATTTGTTTCCAAATTAAAGGCAATAACTGTTTATGGGAAGAAAGATGGAGAAAGGCACTGATTAAAGGGTGTCTAAATGAACAGCAACTTTCTCCTTCTAAAGTAATAAATATGCACTTTATACCAAGTTTAATTGACTTGTCACTGAAAATATTGCACAGAGCTAACTAAAGTTATCTTAATAGATGATAAAAGAGGTAGGATTGAATGCTATAGTAACAGAATGATTTTAAAATATGCCCAGAATGCATATTTAAACTAAACTACACCTATATTGAACATAAAATATTCCACTAACATTTTGAGGAAAGTATTTAATATATTTTATGTATCTGCATACTTGAACCTATATAACAATATTCTTACATAACTAAAGTTTAAGATATCTCAAATAATCTGTGGTCAGGTAATTAGCTTAGAAGGAACTGTCATTTATTTTTCTAGGTACAGCTGATTTTTAGTGTGACACTAGACAACAGATTTGATTGAGCATATAAATTTTGATTCATTGAATTATTTCCAGACTAGATCTATAACAATGGTAGGCAAATAGCTTCTGCAATTGTCAATATAGGTAAGTTCATCTTTCCCAATCCTGTTAGAGATTGCTTTTACATTTTATTCCATTAATTTATCTGCATAATAGCCAATGCACTTATGTACAGCTGAGTAGGAATACAATCTGCATGATCCTGGATGTCCAATAAAATTCAAGTATATTTGATTTCCTATTTTATGTTTCTATGATATTCACCTGCACAGGTCATACACTTCTTATATCCATAGTTTCAGGAATACGGACTTTTTCACCATTAGTGTAATTCTTTTCATCGTATGGGAAAAATGCAACGGGAATGTTATTCTATTAAGTGCACGGAGAAATGTCCAGTCACTGTATGATGTTCAGTACAAAAAAATGTGAAAGTTATTTTTCATTGTTGATGCTATTATCTACAGTTACTTGGAGGGAATAACATATACGTTGTGGTATGCAGAAAGATACTGATTGATAGATAATACAGGAATAAATTTACAAATCTAATTAATCTAAATGGAGACCTAAAAAGGAGTCAAAAAATGGTGAGTGGAGTAGCTGTCATCTTATAAATGCCTTTCCAATTATCCATTCATTCATTCAATCATATTTATTGAGCACTTACTGTGTGCAGAGCACTGTACTTGGAAAGTAAAATTGGAAAGCACTTGGAAAGTAAAATTCGGCAACAGAGACAACCCCTACCCCAAAACGGACTCACAGTCCAGAATCAATCAATCAATCAATCAATCAATCGTATTTATTGAGCGCTTACTATGTGCAGAGCACTGTACTAAGCGCTTGGGAAGTACAAATTGGCATCACATAGAGACAGTCCCTACCCAACAGTGGGCTCACAGTCTAAAAGGGGGAGACAGAGAACAGAACCAAACATACCAACAAAATAAAATAAGTAGGATAGAAATGTACAAGTAAAATAAATAAATAGAGTAATAAATATGTACAACCATATATACATATATACAGGTGCTGTGGGGAAGGGAAGGAGGTAAGACGGGGGGATGGAGAGGGGGACGAGGGGGAGAGGAAAGAAGGGGCTCAGTCTGGGAAGGCCTCCTGGAGGAGAAGTGGAGAGACAGATGGCAAAACAAGTAGATAGGCATCAATAGCATCAATATAAATAAATAGAATTATAGATATATTCACACCACTAATAAAATAAATAATAAATACGTACATATGTATACAAGCCTGTGGGACGGGGAGTGGGGGTACTGCAGAGGGAGGGAGTCGGGGTGATGGGAAGGGGAGGAGGAAAGGAAAAAGCGGTGGACTCAGTCTGGGAAGGCTTCCTGGAGGAGGTGAGCTCTCAGTAGGGCTTTGAAGGGAGGAAGAGAGCTAGCTTGGTGGATGTGTGGAGGGAGGGCATTCCAGGCCAGGGGGAGGACGTGGGCCGGGGGTCGATGGTGGAACAGGCGAGAATGAGGTACAGTGAGGAGGTTAGCAGCAGAGGGTGCAGGCTGGGCTGCAGAAGGAGAGAAGGGAGGTGAGGTCAGAGGGGGCAAGGTGATGGAGAGCCTTGAAGCCGAGAGTGAGAAGTTTTTGCTTAATTCGTAGGTTGACAGGCAGCCCCTGGAGATTTTTGAGGAGGGGAGTGACATGCCCAGAGCGTTTCTATACAAAGATAATCCGGGCAGCAGAATGAAGAATAGACTGAAGCGGGAAGAGACAGGAGGATGGGAGATCAGAAAGGAGGTCGATGCAGAAATCCAGTCGGGATAGGACGACAGATTGAACCAGCAAGGTAGCGGTTTGGATAATAATTCATTCACTCATTCAGTCGTATTCATTGAGCGCTTACTGTGGGCAGAGCACTGTACTAAGTGCTTGGGAAATACAAGTTGGCAACATAGAGGGACGGTCCCTACCCAACAGTGGGCTCACACTCTAGAAGGGGGAGACAGACAACAAAACAAAACATATTAACAAAATAAAATAAATAGAATAGTAAATATGTACAAGTAAAATAGAGTAATAAATCTGTCCAAACATATATACAGGTGCTGTGGGGAGGGGAAGGAGGTAAGGTGGGGGGATGGGGGGGGAGGAGGGGGAGAGGAAGGAGGGGGCTCAGTCTGGGAAGGCCTCCTGGAGGACGTGAACTCTCAGTAGGGCTTTGAAGGGAACTAGGGGTTGGAAGGGAGAACCAATGGGAGGTGAGTGGTTGAGTCTAGCCCTGCATTGCTGTGTGACTTCAGGCCAGGTGCTTAACCTCTCTGGGACTCGGGTTATTAATAATAATAATGATGGCATTTATTAAGCGCTTACTGTTCTAAGCGCTGGGGTAGATACAGGGTAATCAAGTTGTCCCACGTGGGGCTCACAGACTTAATCCCCATTTTACAGATGAGGTAAATGAGGCAAAGAGAAGTTACGTGACTTGCCCAAAGTCACACAGCTGACAAGTGGCGGGGCCAGGACTGGCTCTGCCAATGGAGCCATTTCGATGGAGAGGAAAGAGCGGATCTTGGCGACGTTGTGGAGGTGAGACCGGCAGGTTTTGGTGATGGTTTGGATATGTGGGATAAATGAGGGAGCGATTATCATATAGCCAATCAGATTTCCCCAAATCACTTAACCCGTCTCTATACTGTAAACTCGTTGTGGGTAGGGAATGTTTCTACCAACTCTGTTGCATTTTGCTCTCCAGGACTAAGTACAGTGCTTTGTTCACAGTAAGCGCTCAATAAATACCACCGATTGACTAATTGATTGACTGATTGATTCTTGAGCTTGGGTCAAATTAAAGCCCTTATGAACATAAGATAAAGAGACATGTTATTCATTATACACATTATGCCATGCATACAGCATAAGTTGGTAATGTTGGGGTTGTCATTTTATGGAAGTACATCTACTTTGCGCAAACCTATAGTATTTTTCCTGGGAGACACATGGATCCCATCAAGATGCTCCAGGGTTTTGCATTTCCTCTCAGGTTTCCATGAACTCTGGTGCTATATCCCAGTTAAAATTAAAAAAAAGAAAGAAAAAAGAATAAGAAAGAAAAAGGCAACTGGAACTGCAGCATCGGAAAGTTCAACGTGAAATATTTTTAAAATGTCAAGGAAGTGTCTGGTATATGATGGGTACTGCAATCCAAGAATTAGCACGGCCAAGTACGGACCTGTGATTCTGCAGAACATGGGTTCTAATCCCGACTCAAGAACATGGGTTTTAATCCCGCCCCCACCACTTGTCTGTTGTGTGGCCTTGGGCAAGTCACTTAACTTCTCTGTGCCACATTTACCTCATCTGTAAAATGGGTATTAAGACTGTGAGCTCCAAGTAGGACAGGGAGAGCTCCAAGTAGGACAGGGACTGTGTCCAACCTAATTACCTTGTATCTACAACAGTACCTACTACAGTACCAGGCAGAACTTAACAAATACCACAATAATAATAATTACTATTATTACTGGACAGTAGACCTATCAGTTGAAAACCAGCTAAATTATTGAAAAGCTGAATAACTGGTGCTTAGTTGGATCTGCCAGAGATTGTCCTTAACAGTGACTTTGGTTACTTGAATTTTTCTGGTAATCAACTTAAATAGCCTTATTTATGCTGCTTAGACAAGAGTAAAAGACAAATCAATCAATGATATAAGTATCATTGTGCTTACTGTGTGCGAAGCACTGTACTAAGCCCTTTCTTTCTAGAATACATGGTTAGTCTTCACTTTACTATGTGCCTACTTTAGCTCCATAAAAAGGTAAAAATTTCATTTTAAGTATAGTATTGATAAAAGTAAAAGGCACTATTACCCTAACAATCACTAGTAATTTTTCTTAATATGAAAAATTTCTCCAGTTTACAAAGATGGTAAAAATTTCAAGAATAGGACCTGATAATTCTGCATCGTAAACTCAGAGTTAAATTCAAGTCAATACTATAAAAAAACTTCAAAACTATAATTGATATAATTCAAATACTAAGGTTATTAGATGATGACTAAATTTCCCCTTAAAAATGTTTACCTTGATAGTTGGAAAATTGTGTTGCAGAAACAACTGATACATCAGGAGCAATTGGTTAGTAATAAAATGATTTTTAGCCTATTCTTATCTTTGCATAAATATGATTTCCACCCAAAGTACAACAAATGATATAATAAGAGCTTTTCCATTTTTTTTCCTAAATTTTAACATAAGGAATGAAAGCTTACTTTCTGGGTAATAGGCTCATAGATAAAGAACATACTGCATCAGAACAGGACCTAAACTGGTATATTTAAAAAAGTAAAATTAATATTACAAAATCATGAGGCACTAGTATAATTATTTATAAAATAAATCCAAGATTCAAGGGGCTATTTTTTTTTCCTTTCTGCATGAAACAAAAAAAATTGTGCCACATTACTGGGAAATAATAGTAAAAAACCCCTTCAAATAGCAATTTTGTATAGTTTGTTTTGATTTTTAAAATACCAAATACACTTTCAAAATCAAAGATGAACTTTGAAAACATTTATTGGTGACATATTAAAGTTTTTTACAACCATCCTATTCAACATGAATCCTGTCTTTTGTAAACCTGGTGGTAATCTGTGAAGTGTTCACAACTCTTAATTTACTTTAATTCTTAATTTACTTTGAAATCATCCATAGTATGTACTGTTCAATAATTAATCAAATGCTGGAAAAAAAATCCAATTTCAACTGACTCAGTATAACTTAACCAAGAAACATGTGTCCCCTCCCATGTATTTATTTGAACAGATTTCATTTTTGTTTTTTTCTTTAAACCACTGTCTGTGGGTTAATCATAATTATTCCAAGTCTATAGCAGTTGGTTATGTCTTTAATAGTTTTGGTGCCATCTTGCAGATTTATTATAAAGCCTAATTACATGTTAAAATGGGGAATTATCCTGAAATCAAAATATGATACATTTTAAGCAAGGTAGAGTAGTTTCCAGGTGCAATATTTTATGGATTAATTTGAAAAGTTCTTGCAATGGAGTTCATACTAAAATGAGTGTCAAATTTGATTTCCAAATTTATCTGCTCCCCATAGTTTTTATTTTGTTTTGCTTCTCTCTCACTGATCACTAAGATCTTTGAAATATGCTTTTGAGTTAGCCTATATCAAAGTCATATTTTTGAATGGGCCTCTATTTAAAACTAATCTTGGGAAGGAATCATTCAAGTGTGATTCTGGATAAATTCAAGTAAGTGTATTTTTTCCTAAATCTAAAAAGCATAAATTCAAACTCTAGTATTCTTTCAATTTTCAGAACTATAGTATTTCATTACTCCTCTGGAAATGGAGGACCACCTATTAAAAAGATTTCCGTCAGATTGGAAAAATATTGCAGTGCATTCATTTAAATTTGGAGAAATCATCTGGGTAAGATGAAACAGGATGGATGTGTACCTGAATCCATTTATTGAGTGCTTTCTGTATGAGAGCACTGTACAAAACACTTGGGAGAGTACAATGTAACAAAATTCATAGACATGTTCCTTGCCCCCAACTTAGCTTAGTGCCTCCATGTACATCTCCATGGTGTAAAAGGTTCACTTTCTTTGGATCTAAGCATAAAACAAAAAAAAAATTCTTGGATGATAATTTCTAATTTTTCATGTAATTTCAGAAATATCAGTGTGGGCAAGAATACACACATGTGTTTTCAAGAAAAAGAGACTGACTACCTACATAAATGATCTGTTTTTCTTAATCAATCATTTATTGATAATGGATGTCTTTATTGTTTTATGAGATTATGAAGCACAGAGGCATAAACAATTTTTAGGTGATGATATCATTACTAAAGTACTATATTATCAATTTAGTTTTACATTAACATCTCTAGTATCAGCAGTTATATAAAAACTTATGATTAAAACTTTTAAATTACAAACTGTGACCTACTAATACTGAGGCAACATGTTGGGAACCGTTGTCCTATAAATGTCATGAAGGAAGTCTGGTGTTGTAATAAGTATCCCGCTGTTGGGTAGGGATTGTCTCTATTTGTTACTGAATTATACTTTCCAAATGCTTAGTACAGTGCTCTGCACACAGTAAGCGCTCAATACGACTGAATGAATGAATGAATAAAGCTACATGCATACACATGACCATCATTCATTCAATCGTATTTATTGAGTGCTTACAATGTGCAGAGCACTGTACTACGCGCTTGGGAAGTACAAGTTGGCAACATATAGAGACGGTCCCTACCCAACAACGGGCTCACAGTCTAGAAGGAGAAGACAGACAACAAAAGAAAACATATTAACAAAATAAAATAAATAGAATAAATATCTACAAGTAAAATAGAGTAATAAATATGTACAAACATATATACATATATGCAGGTGCTGTGTGGAGGGAAGGAGGTAAGGCGGGGGGGATGGGGAGGGGGAGGAGAGAGAGAGGAAGGAGGGGGCTTAGTCTGGGAAGGCCTCCTAGAGGAGGTGAGCTCTCAGTAGGGCTTTGAAGGGAGGAAGAGAGCTAGCTTGGCGGATTTGGGGAGGGAGGGCATTCCAGGCCAGGGGGAGGACGTGGACAGGCGAGAACGGGCCCAGTGAGGAGATTTGAGGCAGAGGAGTGGAGGGTGTGGGCTGGGTTGTAGAAGGAGAGAAGGGAGGTGAGTTAGGAGGGGGCGAGGTGATGGAGAGCCTTGAAGCCCAGGGTGAGGAGTTTTTGCCTGATGTGTAGGTTGACTGGTAGCCACTGGAGATTTTTGAGGAGGGGAGGAACATGCCCAGAGCGTTTCTGCACAGAGACAATCCGGACAACGGTGTGAAGTATGGATTTAAGTGGGGAGAGACACGAGGATGGGAGATCGGAGAGGAGGCCGAGACATCACACTGTACACAAAAATTACATTAGTATAATAACAATAACGGCATTTGTTAAGCGCTTACTATATGCAAAGCACTGTACTAAGCACTGGGGAGGATATAAGGTGATCAGGTTGTCCCACGTGGGGCTCACAGTCTTAATCTCCATTTTACAGCTGAGGTAACTGAGGCACAGGGAAGTTAAGTGACTTGCCTAAAGTCACACAGCTGACAATTGGCGGGGCTGGGATTTGAACCCATGAACTCTAACTCCCAAGCCCATGCTCCTTCCACTGAGCCACGCTGCTTCTCCAGTATATACTATTAATATTCCAGTTGATATAATGGGAAAATAACTTTTAGAGCAAGATCCAAATTTTGGTGCCAGTAATGTCATCTGTCCCAAAACACTATAGAAACTAGCCTGAATATAAAGGAAAATCATATGAATTATGCTGTTATTGTATTGTATTAATTTCATTTTTAATATAGCAAATACAAATAATATAACTATTCAAAGATTGCCTATAAAATATTAATACATATGGTTCAATTTTGAAACCAGTCAAGCTGGCTGTACTTCTACCTATTTAGCTTTTATAGTTTGAATTGGCAGATACTCAGAATTAAGATAAACCAGGAACATTTGAACTAGTTTCATTCCACCAGAGATTCTATTAGTTCAATATATCTACTCTCCAGTGAATGAAATAAATAGAAGCTAGTTCTAATATGTATCAAATATCTCCTGCTGCTTAAGTATGATTTTTAAAATGGCATTTAATGCTTAGTATGTGTCAGACACTGTACTAAGCACTGGTGTAGATAAAAGGTAAGCAGATTGGATACAGTACATGTCCCACATGAACCTTACAGATGAGGCAACTGAGGCACAAACATGTTAACTGACTTGCCCAAGGTCACACAACAGACACGAGGCAGAACCAGGGGTAGAACCCAGGTCCTTCTGACTCTACTAAACCATGCTGCTTCTCTATAAGGACTTGATTTCTTGTATGCAGCTTTGCAATAGGACTGATGTGTAAAGCAAAAATCCTCAGATGGGTAGAGTATCTGTGAGTGAAAGAGCAAGTAAATGCTAAGAAATGGGGGTGAAAAAGCTAATTGAGGATATACTCAGAATGAAACGAGATAGAGAAAATAATTCATTGAAACAGTAATCTTGTCTACATCATTCTTCCCAGGTGACCAGGATGTTAAGAACAGAAAATCTTTAAAACTGATTTCTCCATCAAGAGAAACTAATGTGAATAACATAGCTTATCAATCAGTTTTACATTAATAAAAACATGTCACTGTAGATGACTACTTAGCATATACTGTAGAGAAATAAAATTCACAAGTAGCATTTAAAATGATAAAAGAATAAAAATCCAATTAAAATGTTGCAAAATATTTACCAATACTGGAAAATACATATACAACCAGAGTTTCATTCAATAACAAAAGGGACATAGTATAAGGAGACTAATAATAATAGTAATAATAATAATGATAATAATAATGGTATTTGTTAAGCACTTTGTATGTGCCAGGCACTGTAGTAAGCACTGGGGTGGATACAAGGAAATCAGGGTGGACATAGATCCTTGTCCCACACGGGGCTCACAGTCCCAATCCCCATTTTACAGATGAGGTAAATGAGGCACAGAGAAGTTAAGTTACTTGTCCAAGGTCACACAGCAGAAAATTGGCAGAGCTGGGATTAGAACCCATGACTTTCTTGACACCCAGGCCCGTGCTTCATACCACTACATGTTAACTTTGAGCAATCAAGTCCTTGATGATACTGGCTGCAAAAATTGAAAGAATTTGTGCTATCCATGCAAGCTTATCTGTTATGCGGCTTCTTGAATGCAATATTGTAGAATAATATATACATATATATGTATATATATATATACATATATATATATATATATTAGAGTTTTTCATGGCAAACAAGTTTCACTGTCAAACATTTTGGACATTGTTTAATATTAATGGCATAAACAATGAAGGTACTCCCATACTCTGTTAGGGCAGAAATAAATTAAGTTCTCCAGATCTTCAGTGTCCACTTAATGGGTTGCATTTAGATTCTTTGATTGTTATGGTTCAAATTGCCACCCACGTTGGGTCTAACAGTTAATCATTCATCAGTAAGCAGCACTTCATACTTCATATTTGGGACTGATACAAATTCTTTTAGATGAATGGTAGCTGAAAAAACAGATGGTGCTTTGATAGCACAAACTCTTTCAGTTCTTGCTGCCAATATCATCAAGGAATTGATTGCCTTAAGTTAACACGTAGTGGTATGAAGCACTGATTTGAATTATCTGCTTATGCCATTGAAATGCCTAAGTGGTATCATATTTAAACCTAATCAATGCATTTGTGGCATTACAACAGAAGTCCTTTCTGCAGAAGATCTTGTTGGTGAGAATGAAATGAAAATGAATCCCTGTGAACAGAAAATCATTATACCGTAACCAAATTGTTTCTACTATTACCAGGTCAATATATTTTTTGAGGGTTGTAAAGTCTGTGACTGTTTGTTTCATTAGAACCAAGGTCATCTTATCTAGCTTATCAGTGCTGTTACACAACTTCATGAAGTGACACAAAGAAGTGCAGAAGTGCTAACTATTAGCATCCTATACACCTTAAATGTCTGTCTTTATTGTTATCATTGTATGTAGTTACAAAAGCAAATTTTATTCATTTTGCATAAGAAAACCCATTAATAAATTACAACAGAGAATACTGCTCTGGGCTACTGAAGATTTGGGACCAACAAAGATATTCCACAGATGGAAAGAAGCTTGGCCACTTAAGCTTGCCTTAAACATGGCAGATAAAACAGGTTACTTTCAAGGAAAAAAATGATACTGCGATGACAGGTTATTTTATATACTGTCCTGGATAAGTTTGGAACAGAGGCAAACCCATGCACTAAATTGTGATGTAAATGTGATAAACATAAACAGTGAAGACACATGGTTTATGCAGGTCAATGTTTAAGAGCTGCCTCACATAATGAGGCTTTTTGTGAAGTCTTTTCCAATAGAAGCTGTTTCATGGCAAAAATAGATGGCACAGGAGGATATCTAACTCACTTCTGGGCTAAATTTCTTTTGTTCCATTTATCATGTGCAGTTTTACAAAGAGATTCCTGTACCTGCATATTCAAGAAGTCCAAACAGAGCTACAGATTTACCACAATCAATGGTTGGCTTTTCAAGACAAGTTTTACTAAAAATGTTTATGTGTTTATTTAAGGTATTATTCAGGTTTTAGTTTCTGAATGTTTCTGAATTTTTTGAAATATACTCAGAAATGGCAAGCAATATTTTCTGCCATTCTACTCCATGGAATATTTTTGGTGTGTTCTAAAGCAATCATCCATCCCAAATCACTGCAAGACCCTGGACTGTGTATTTCACAACTTATTTGTAATGCATTTCAAACTTTTAAAAAATTGGATGCAACCATTTATAATAGAGGCCCTTATTTTTTCTTTTCCCACTCTCCTCTGTGCGACCTTACATTTGCATGCTTTATGCACCCCTCCCAAGACACTTATGTACATGAGCGTAATTCATTTATTTATCTATTTATAATAATGTCTATCTCCCCTCTAGACAGTAAGCTCTTTGTGGGCAGGAAATGTGCCTACCATCTCTGTTATATTGTACTCTCCCAAGCACTTAGTACAGTGCTCTGCACTAAGTGCTCACTGAATATGATTGATTGGTTGACATACAACAGAATTACATTATAAATTCCAGAGTGAGCTAAGATTTTCAGTATGCTAATGCCAAGTCTTCCAAAACCCATAAGATTTCCATCTTATTTCAGTTACAGGACTCTGGTAAAATTTTATCACAAAACCACTCACAATTTGGTCTCCCATACACAAGAGAAGAAAAGACTAGAACTTGTGTAGCCTGGATAATGCTTCAAAGCCTTGCCTGATCTGAATTGAGTAGCTCCATTACTGTATGGCTAATCTGTCATATATGTACTCTGACCCTCCTCAATTTCAGGCACCTCCAAAATTTGTACCATTTTAAAGAAATCAGAAATAAAATTCCTAAAGCTGCATTTCATATCAATGCAAGGGAAAAGGCTGGTATTACTCCTTTTTTAAATCAGGACTCAAAATAGAAGGTCTATCTAAAACTCAGCTGTTAAAATCATGTGGCTCCATTTTATTTTTATTGCACATTTCCTATACGCTTATGGAAGGTTCACCCTAACTCATATGGAAAATGTGCCATATCATCCTCTCCTGGAATCAAACCAGAATCCCAAATGTCTTCACTAATACATTTATTTTTGACGGAGAAAAATAATCTCTATGAAGGAAAGCACACGATTTATGTGGTCAAAAAAGAAACATCTAGAGTAATGTGCACAGGAAGAGATACATGCAAGCATCGGCTGAATGGCATTCCTCACAACATTTTCAATTGAAGCTTAAAGACCGAAATACTCTACAATCCATTAGTTTCTCAGTACACCCTGCAAGGGATTAAAGTATTTCTTAATCAAATGCTAAAGCACAGGGGAAGGCCAGATCTCGGATATTAGCAAAGCCGGGTAATACTGAAATGTAGAGATGTTCAGACAGTAATGAATACTGTGTAAGAAGAGTTAAAACCCAAGATTTTTCATGAAATTCATGGACTACGACTTGAAACTATCATTTTGACAGTTCAGAGATTTGAAAAACCATATTTAGTTATTTTGGGGAAACTGTACAAAACAACTGCCTAGTCAAACACTTATTTTCTTTTGATTTTGTTGTTCAGTTACTTCCACAATGAGTAGTAAAGAAGAAATACAATAGGGGAGTTATAGCTCTCTTTAAAGGCATGGGCCTTTTTACCTTCCTGAATCATGTCTGCTAGGCAGTCCACACAACTGTGCTCTTCCCTTTAAATGTAATATGTTGAATTTTGTGCTTCGGTACCTGAATTCTGCATACAGGAAAATCGAAACAAGTCCTCACATATCATTCACATAAAGAGATGAATGAAGTATGCTCCCACCTCTAAATGCCCTGCGGTGATTCACTGAAGCTAGAAAAACCTGATAATATAACCAAATTTACAGGAATGTCTCCTAATCAATCAACCATGCTTTTTGAGCACCCAATGTGCGCAGAGCACTGTAATAAGTGCTGGAGAGAGTACAATGTAACTGCGTTGGTAGACAAACATAAAAATAATAGTATGATTAATTCTTATTGTTAATAGCTATCTTCACAACTAGGGGAGGCCATACTTTAATTATGCATATGAGTGTTTGAGTAATCTTAATTTGGGGGAGAAAATATGGAAAAAAACAAAAACAAAATGCCAGTCATGATAATATAACTTGTTTTATTCTGGGCTTCTGATGCCTGACAGTTGAGTGGTTTTATAGCAAACAGAAGCAAAAGCAAGGATACTTTTCAAAATGAAGTGTTGACAGATTAAGCAGTTTCCTGAATAAAAACTGTTGAAATCGCAAATAAAAACGTGTATCTGGTATTTTAGAAGTGATATTACATTTTAGCAAATAAAACTTCCTTTTATAAAGATCACAATTTGGGAGGGGGGCGGTTAGTTTATAACAAAAATTCTATTGTAACCTTATTACTGTTATGAAATCTAACTGCTGCTGTTCTGGATGTTTAAAACTAAACTAAGATTTCACTTTCTGGCAAGTATGATAACATCCTGAAGGAAGGTATTTTAAATGGATTTGTATTTTACAGACTAGAAAATGTAAACTCACTTAAAACAGACTAACTTGTTGAGTCCTTAAAAACAAAGAGTTAAGATATCATATATCATATGAAGTTTATCTTAAGGTCTTGTCCATTTACATACTAGACAGCGAAAGAGTATTAATAATGATAGAATCTCATGAATATAATAATGGATACAGTGCGGCATACATCCAAATTCACAGAAACCCAACTCCACTATGTTGTGCAAAAAGTATTATAATTTCTTCCAATTGAGAAGTGCTTTCCAAATTTAAAGATACACATTTTTTAACCTAAATACTCTCAATCATATCTAGGAAGACAAAATGAAATGGAGAGATTATTGAATTAGGATAGCTTTGACTTCGATCACACTGAGATCTGAATTGATTGCAGAGGAAAAATGCCTGTATTTACAGAATGCCTATCAAATGCAGCACATGGAATTAGGAATTCAGGTACATGGTTCCTGCCCTTTCAGAATTTACACATAATGAGTAGGCATAGATATTTTCTTGAGAATATGCAAGCATTTACTTGAAAAGTGCTGGTGCAGTAACATACACTGCCCTAATCCACTAGAGAATTACTTTACTCCTCTTTACTTTGGTCATCAGTGTGTGTTTGTGCACCAAAAGGCAGATAATACACCGGAAAAGTATTTGAAATAAACTGTATGTTTGGGGAATATAAGGACACTCATTTAAATGTTTTTACTAGTTTCCATCTAAAAGTATAAAAACAAAATAATCAAATGAGAAGAAAAAGAACACCACTCTATGACTGAATTTTCACAATAACTCACCTGACTGGCTTTAGTAATAAGTTGGACAATCTAGGAAGAGTGTTAACTTTTTCAAATCCGGGGGAGATACCTTACTATATATCCTTGTATACCTTATGTATTTACCCATAACATCATAATAATAATAATAATGGTGGTATTTGTTAAGTGTTTACTACGTGATAAAACACTGTTCTAAGCGCTGGGGGGAATACAAGGTGATCAGGGTGTCCCACTTGGGGCTCACAGTCTTAATCCCCATTTTACAGATGAGGTAACTGAGGCACTGAGAAGTTAAGTAGCTTGCCCAAGGTCACACAGCTGACAAGTGGCAGAGCTGGGATTTGAACCCATGATCTCTGAATCCCAAGCCCACGTTCTTTCCCCTGAGCCAGTGTGCCTGCCATTGTGGTGTTCAAGAAGTAATTTTCAGTTACTCTGCATCTCATTACAAAATGGAGTAATTTTCAATCTAATTATATCTGTATTGATTATATGGAAATCTCTTTCTTGGCTGAAGATAAAGTGTATGAAGAGTCAGCTGGACTGGGGATCTAGAGTCTTTCCCTTCCCTTTCCCACTGATAACCACAAGGAAAACAAGCCTAAACTATAAAGTCGATTCCCTGAAAATTAGTTGCCTAAGGTGTAAGAACCTATCTAACACTACAGTGCAGTGACAAACCCAGTGGAGGAGGAGGAGGACAACAGTCAGGAACTCAAAGAGTTTTCTTACGATTAATTATCATAGCCTATGAAAGTCACATTCAAATAAGACAAGTTGACTTCATTGAAAACAGAAGCAATTCATTTTTTTGATGACAAGAACAAGGTAAAATGCCACAAAAACTCAATCATGGCATGCAATATGTTTACAGTAAAAAGTTTTTTTTAAGAATCTCATTTCAAATGAAGTTGTAATTAACCCGGAATACTTATATTTTAAATACATTTTAAAAAATGTTTTCACCCTTCTCTGTTCTTAATAAATTACTATATATATATATATATATATACATATATATATATGAAAGCATATGTATATAAATTATATATGTATAATAACTAATATTTATATATGCTTTTTTAAATCTCTGTGGCAGAATAACAGAGACATACAACAACTGGGGTGGTGTAATAGCCAATATTCAGATAGGCCTCTAAAATGTTAGCAGCACCATTTAAATATCAAGAAATGGCACTGGTGAATAGGTGGGAGATACCTCTTTGTTTTATCTTAATTCAATGTGAGTATGAATATGAACATCTTTACTCAAGTAATGGCCCAAATTATGATTGTACCCCAGGGCATGATTCAGAGTAACATTGTACAAGAGGGCAGTAATGGAAATTAAAGTTATTTACTATAGAGCGCTAAGTGTATTCTCTAAAAATGATCTGCATATTGATTGAGTTGGGAGATCCAACTGAATCTTCCTCACCAATTATTTTATCTTCTATCAAAAGCTGACAATCCAATGTCTTGAAAAAAGGCTACTTTGGGCACCATCCTGTTCATGTACATTTATTTTACATCAGTAATTGGATTTGACTTTTTCTCTATTCTAATAAATTATTATAAGATATCTGTTACATTTAGCAACTGATGTTGCTGCACTTCAGCAACGGATAGATTGAACTTTAAATAAGTGTGACATGAAATGGACGTTACAGCCTATGGAGTGATCGACGCTTTTTGTCATGAACCTGATTAAGAAGTAGATTATCCACATGCAGAGATTATGTGTATACACCTGCATGCTTTAATACTATAATTATTCTTGTTTATAAAATACCTTTTTTGAAATGTTCACTGAAATGAACATAACGTATATAAACACAAACGCCGGATAGATTCACAAATAGGATCCTAAACTGGGATAGCTTAAAAAGTCAAATTTTATTTTACATTTTTCACCTTTAAAATGTAACATGTTTGCATTTCTGTGGCAAATAAAACTTCGGCGGCATTCACACAGGTAGAGCACATGCTTAATACTTGTCAGATGTAAATAGGTCACTGTTTTCATGTCTTTAACATCTGTTGTTTGTATCCAAGAAAGCACACAAGGGTAAAGAAAATTAATTCCCCAATTGCTGTCAACTAAGTTAGGGAGCAGCAATAAACAGCTTACTGTAAAGCCTCTAGCTACAACAAAATTGCTATCAATAAAGTGTGGCTGATAGGGTTTTGCAATGCTAGGACAATTTTGGATATTTTGGAAGTCAAAATCTGAAAGAGAAACGGATGTTTTCCCTCCCTATATTCAAAAATAGGATAGTATAATCTTATAGCATCACATTATTAGGAGATTGTATGTCTCCTGCATCTATGTAAAATCGTCCTCACTTCTCCGGAGATTTATTCTTCATATTTAGGACATAGAAACCATGTAGCAACATTGAAAAGGTAAAACAGGAAACAAACTTCCCATGGCAACTTAACTCATTACAGAAACATACATTCAGAAGTGATATTAATTTCTATTACCTGAATGTATAAAATATTTCTGATTAAGGTTTATGATTTTCAATCTGAGTTTTTTTTTAGTAGAAGTAAGTAATAGTATCGCTAAATTCTAATAAGATTTATTTTTCTTATAATGATTATACATTAAGGGATACAGCATTTTGGAAGTTTGTGAAACTGATCTTCGCCATGAAAAAATGATGAAATGACTTTCATACAAATTTTTTTGCATATAAAGTGAAAGGGAACATGAAAATGTTGAACACTTTCTATAGTATCCGGGTAGTTCAACCTGGAAAACAATAAGATGACAGTATAGCTAAATCTACCATTTAAAGACCAATATTATTTTGGAGTTTCACCAATGTTATATGACCCCTGGCTAATCTGCTACCTGAATAGAGAAATCAAGTATTACTTTACTGACTGATCACTGGCACTCCTATTTTAAATACTCCAAGAGTTTTCTACTAAAGCCACTCCATGAATTGTTCAATATCAACACAGAAGAACCTCTGTTCTTCTTTAAACTATTATTCTCGAAGTGATAGAGAGCATTCCAGCTGTCCAACCCCCATGACAGAAGCTCATGTCTGACTGGTTATCAATTTCCCCTGCAGTTACAGTATACAGGTCCAAGTTAAACATATCTCTAAGGATGAAAAAGCAACCTGAAAATGACTACATATTTAGCACTTTATTTTCTGTTAAACACCTCTTTGGATTAAAAGTATAAATTACCAATATTTAAATAAGGTTGCCCCAACTTGATATCTCTCTATATGCCCTAACCCTCTACTCAGCATTTCAATTATCCTCTCATAATGTAAAAACAAAACCTTCTCCACAAAGTGGAAGATCCTTTGCAGATCTTAATCATAATTACATGATAAAGAGAAGTGCATTTTTTAAACACAAATGAATACAATGAAAGAAAATAGCACGGAATATATAGCAAGGAAATATATAGGGGAAGTGACTGCATTATGAGTCAAATGAACCCCAATCTTGTATTTGCACGATATGACCATGGAATGCATATTCTAGAGACACCACTGTGGGAGAGTAAAAACTGTTAAACTTGCAGTTACACCATGAACTTGAGAATTAATGTGGCACAATAAGAACATTCTTCTGTCAGTTTCAACACACTTATCTGGCAGAAAACGTTATGTTGGCAGAATACTTATTCCTTAAATCAGTCATATATCAGAAAATGAATTATAAAAACGTTAATACATTTGAAAGAAGGCTATGATTTAAATTTTACATAATCAAAGCCATCGACATTTGATCTTCATGAAGTAATTCCAAATTATAAATCAACACATGTATGTTGATTATAAAGTCTTAGCATTAATTAAAAGCATGTCATATTAAAATAGTTTGTTTTCTTTTCTTCACAAGTCTGGAAAATGTTTAATTTGATTAGAAAAATCCGATAGGCTAAAATGAGGGCATGTACCAACCCCCAAATCTCAGTCTTAATCTAAACTTCCTGCAACTCTCCCCTATTCCGAAACTTTTAATCATCAACGTTTTCTGAACTTTAGGTACACAAACCACTGAATTTCAAGTGGCTAACACCAACCGTTTGAAGTTTTGAAAGTTTGTAACTTTAAAATATTATGAATAATTCTTTTGTGTGTGTGCGTGCGTGTATAAGTAGGCACAGTTCCCTAAATTTCAACTGGAAAGTCTTACGTACACTGAGTGTTTAGGAGTATTTCCCTGAATTGACTTTGAGTCTCAAGGGCTTGTTTTCAACGTAATGACATATTGCTGTGAGACCTCTTGGTCTTTCCAGAATCAACAGCATTAGTAGAGGGTCATATTGGTACTGGGGAAGATTAATGCAATGACTTTAGTCTAAAATTGGTGACTACTAATTCCTTTCACCAATAATATTCGCTAGCAATATAAGTTTCAATCTGTCTTTCCTGATATTTTGCGAACACCTAATAATTTCAAATAAGCCACGATGAAGAGAATAGTCCCATAATCTTATGAACTTCCCAGCCAAAGCCTAGAAAGGCTATATTCAATGGCAGCTAAGCACTAAGGAGCAAACACACAAACTTAAATACTGGTCGCTACAGTACAACAAACATTAAATAAAAGGATTCTTTGGCTGTAACACCAGTTTAGTCCTTCCCTCCCCCCATCTTCAAGCTACTGCAGGATTGGCATTTGGCCAAGGGGAGCGACACAGTACCTCAGTGCCATCTACAGGCTCTTATTGACATTCTAATTTAGTGGCAACAGACAAGCATCACCGAAATAAATTAGACAGAGCTGCATTTAAATCTTTATTAACAAGGAATTATTCGACCTAAGAAAAACTAGTGCCGGGTCTGGTTGAACTACGAGCTTCTCAGCCTTTTAATCTCCCTTCATGTGGCATATTTCACAGTTTAAAATGAGCTCTGGCAAATCACGTATGCATTTACTAGATGAAAAATATTTACAAAGGGAGATGTTTTTTCTGCATATTTCACGTGATTCGAGCGAGTGCGTTCCTTCGTTAAGTATACTTTGGTCATTTCCCAAAATACTCAAAACCTGTCTATTTTATACCCACTTTACTATTTTACAAGAAAGCAATTTGAAATCAAAACAGAGGAAGACTTTCCGTATGGCTTAGTTATATTCTACCAACAATCAGATGCTTCACAATTCGAGTACATATGAAACTCTGCTATCTTGGTAAGGTTAAAAAAAAAACTACCCCTTTAGCAACTGAAACATTGAGAACACTCCATACATAGACAAACCTTCGAAAAGTCATTTATCGCTTGACATTTGAAGGTGCTTTTCAGATCCAGAAACACTTAAATCTTGCAGCAATCAAATGAGAAATACTTTTGCATACAATCTGCCCTACCAGAATAGTTTAACTTCTTTAGCAATGGCTGTAATGGGACACATTTAAGCAATGCCCTCATTTCACCTTTCTCTTTTTTTTTCTTTTTTTCTTTCTTTCCTTTTTTTTGGTAGGCAAAGGGGATTAGAGGAAGGGGGGAGGAAAGACCAGATGAGAAACAATCGTTGACTCAGTTCTCAAAAATCAAAGGTTTTTGGCTGAGTCCCAGAGGAATTTAAAAAGGGATCAGGTTTTTTTTTTTTTTTTTTTCCCTTTTCATAATATATAACTAAGCTAGAGTTAGACGAAAACAAAAGACACACTGGCACTTTAATACTGGTTGATTGGGCACTTGTACGCAGTACTTATAGACCAGTAAAAGTGCTCGTTTACCTGTCTGGTGTGTAAGGGGCCCTTTGTCTTGAAGCCTCCTTGGGAACTGCACTCTGAGGCACTGAAGTGATCTGAACTAGTGGAAGAGCGTTTGGAAAGGGTGTCACAACCCCCGACAAAGGTGTTGTCCAAGGGAAGTTCCTGAATCACATGATGCTTTTTCACTGATACTGGAGTGTCTGGTTTGAGATGAAAAGCAGACTGTGGAGAGGCAGATTTGTAATGCTTAGCTAGATCAGGACTATTAGGCTTAAAGGTCGTTGGTGGTGCCGGGCCCCAGTCAAATCTTCCTATACTCTGCTCTTCCAGCTCAGCTGGAAGGCTGATTGTCCCGTTGATAGGTTCATGGACTGCTTCATCAGGCTTAGACTCCTCGATGGTCACAAAGTTCAAAAGAGAACTCTTAGGAGACTTCCTTTTCTTCCTTTTCTTTTTCTTGCTCTGTTTGTTCTCCTGGTTTGGAGACATCCACTCGGCACCTTGCTTGCTCCTCTGAGCAGCTTTGAACCTCGACGCGTGACGACAGCGAACCAGAACTGTGACAAAGATCACTACGATGACAACCATAGCGCCTGCCACGATGGCGATCATAATGGTAAGGTAGTCTTCATTCTGATAGGGTTGGCTACTGTCCCCGATGTTCCTGTCCAGAGGGGTCTCCATAGTCCTTCGTATTAAGTCATAAATATAGGAGGCGTTTCCTGCAGTGTCATTTACATACAAAAAAACCAGCACGAGTGTATGCAGAGATTTAGGGTAGCCCAAATCGCTTATGTTGACCACTAAGCGATGCAACCCCACATCGGTAGGGGTGGGTTTCTCCTCCAGGGTGATATTACCTGTCACTGGATCAATCCGAAATAGCCCCTTGCCGTTTCCACTGACGATGGTATATTTGAGTTCGGCGTTCATCCCGGTGTCAATATCCACCGCAAACACTTCTGCTACCACTGAGCCTGGAATGGCTGAGAGTGGCACCAACTTAAAAGAGGTATTCGAAGGTGGATAGATGACCACCGGGCTGTTGTCATTAACGTCCATGACGTTTATGGTCACTTTGGCCGTAGAGGACCGAGCGGGTTGCCCTCCATCAATGGCTTTGACGTCAAAGGTGTACGAGCTCTGCTGTTCTCGATCGAAGGAAACATTTGACTTTATAACTCCAGAGAAAGGATCCAACACAAAGTTCTCGTTGTCACTTAGGATGGACAGGGTCACGGCTTTGTTTTCTCCAGCATCTGCATCCGTCACGGTGATCACTCCCACAGTACTATACTTTGGTAAGTTCTCGGATACGAAAAACTGAAAATGGTTATGGGTAAACTTGGGACTGTTATCATTTTCATCCTGCACGGTAACTATGACAGCTGCTTGACTCTGAAGAGGAGGGGTCCCGTTGTCCCTGGCAGTTACAGTAAAAATGAAACGCTCTTGCTCTTCTCTGTCAAAAACTCTGGAGGCTGTCAAAACTCCTGTCTTCCGATCCAGATCGAAAAAGGAGGCATTAGGTCCAAGCTGATAAACAATGTCTGCATTTTTCCCACTGTCTTCGTCTGTGGCACTAATAGTTGTTAAGTATAGACCACGGCGGTTGTTTTCAGCAACTGACAGCTCAATTACAGGCTGGCTGAAAATGGGAGGGTTGTCATTTTCGTCCTCCAGTTTAACTCTTACCAGGGCAGTCTGGTTCAAACTGGGCTTCCCAGAATCAGAGGCGACAATTTTAAAGCTGAATTCTTTGGTGCCCTCATAGTCCAACAAGGAAGAGGTCTCTAACAAATACTGGTTGTCATAAACTGCCTTCAAGTGAAACGGGACCTCCCTTTCGATGAAACAGATCACTTTGCCATTGACATCAGTGTCCTTATCCGAGACCGTGATTAGGGCAATCTTTGTGTTGACAGGATCCTTCTCTGATAAGTACACCGTGCCGTTGATGGGGCTTATAATGTACCTGAGGTCTATGTTGGGAGGGTTGTCATTGACATCAGTGACATTGATGGTGACCGTTGCGCGAGCTGGAGTGGAGCTGCCGTCGGTGGCCAGCACGGTCACCTTGTGAATAGCTGACTCCTCTCGATCTAAGGACCTCTGAACCGTAATCAGCCCGGTGGTGTTATTCAAAGCGAAGAGTCTCTTGGTGGCGGGGGCGACCTGGGCGCTGAAAACATAGCGGATTTCCGCGTTGCTGCCTACATCTGCGTCGGTCGCGTGGAGCTGGATTACGGAGGTGCCTATGGGGGCATTCTCTGGAATATGAACCTCCACCTGACCCTCTTTAAATACCGGCCTGTTGTCATTAACATCACTTACTGTGACTTGGAGTATGGCCGTGCTGGATTTCTGGGGGGTGCCTCCATCTTCCACTTTGATTTTCATCACATAGGTATCTTTCTGTTCTCTATCCAAGTTCTGCTGAACAATCAGTTGTGGCCACTTCTCCCCTTCTGGAGTTTCCACGATATCCAGTCCAAATACGCTCTGCCCATTTAACAATTCATAGTGCTGTACCCCATTGAAGCCCGTGTCAGGATCTGTGGCCGACGGAATCGGAAAGCGGCTGTTGATCAAAGTGTTTTCTGGAATGGAGATATTGATGACAGGAGAGGGAAACATGGGTGCATTGTCGTTGGAATCCTTCACGACTATTTTGATTTTGATCAGCCGAAAAAAATCATTGGGGAGAATCACCACCTCGAGTTCGAAGAAACACTCGTTTTCTTCGGCATAGGCGGCTCCAGCGCAGAGTTTTTCTCTGTCTATTCTGTTAGACGTGGTGAAGATCTCCCCCGTACTACTGGACACTTTAACCAATGGGGCATCCCCGGCTTTAGAAACCAGTCTGTAGACAAGGCTGGCACTGGTCCCCGTGGCAGCATTGATGTGAGAAATGTTCAGATCCTTTGGTATGTTTCCTATGGGTATGTTTTCAGGCAGCTCCTCTCTAATGGTGTAAATAAGTTCTTGAGCTAGAGCAGAATCCAGCCTTAAACAGGCAATCAGGGCGGCCAACAGGTAAAAATCCCTCAGGTCCATGATAATGTATTTATTTTCTTTTCCTGGATTTTAGGATTTAAAGGTTTCCACCGAGGAACGGTGCACGATTTGCAGAGGAGGCGTGCATGGACTGCAGGATGCATTACATCTCGTTTCTTATTTGGAGACAGCAACTGTCAACACAATCACAGACAATATTACTGCTCAATAAATAAAGCCACCATCACAAAAGATCTCTACACATTTTCCGGTGCAAATTTATTAACAGTGGAGTTTGTTTTTTTTTTTAATTTTTATTTTTACCATCTCTGCTTGCAAGTAAACTCCAAGGCCGAATGCACCAATATCCGAGCTTGTTGCATTTACATGTAGAAAATGAATGTAGCCACTTCTGGATTAAAAGGAGCTACAGTTTCTCCACGTAGTGCCCCGGCGTTTTGGAGCACACTGTGTAAATCATACCGTGCATCCCTTCTCCACTCTCTCCTCCTTTCACACCCGCCTCCCCATTTTTTTTTTTAGGTGCAGGGGAAAACCCTAAGCTCCTCTCCCAGGTTCCTTCTAATTGCACAGTCATATGTCAAAAGCAATGTGTGTTCTTCCATTCTCTCTGAGTCATCACTCTCTTTTTTTTTTTTTAAATGACTATCATTTTCCACCCAACGCTCCGCCTAGCTCGTATTGCTATCGTCCTGGAAAACGCGAATCCGAGCAGGCTGCTGCAGCAGCAGCGACGGCATCGGCAGCCGCTTGGCTCTTCCCCTCCCCATTACCCAAAAGGACAATATCGAGACTTGCAGTTTCTCGCTCGAGTCTCTTTGGATGCTTCCCATCAGCATGAAGAAAAACAGGAGAACTTTTGCTTTAACGGCTAATAATCTAGGGGAGGGAGGATTTACTGAAGGGGAGGAGAGAATCCCAGATGCAAGTTAAACGCATCTGACGCTACTGAGAAACAGAATACATATCTTACAGATATGTATCTATAGATATAGATACATATCTTATAGAATACATATAGATTATATAATCTCCCTATATTGTTTTCCTCTAACGGGAGACAAAAAAAAGGGGGAAGTTCCTTACCACCGCTCTCTCCTCTGGATAGTATTAACAGCTGCCACATATAAATACCGCAGGCTGATAATGCAGGTGAAAAACCTTCTGCTCAAATGATCGCCGAGCTGCAAATTAAACGGGCAAAAGGCTTCAGGCAGCTACACACTTTGGTGGAACCGGTCAGTTCTCAAAGCACTGATCTTATCTGCATTAAGCTACACGGTGGCTGATGCCCGGGATTAGTTTCAGCAGAGGGATGCAGGTAGAGATGCAGATACAGCGGAGGAGGTGAGCTCCACGACGAAAATCGCCGGGATTACAACCGCTACTCTCCTAGATTTTCGGGACACACACACACATACACACACACCCTGAACAAAATGACAAGAAAACAGTGTGCAAGCGCAACTTTACACTTACGTTAGTCGTCTCTCTACCTCTCCCGAGACGCTGCGGTTAGAAACGGTTTGTTCCAACACACAGAGCCCGATGCGTTGGGTACCACCGGGCTTTGGAGAAATCAGCAGCGGCCAAACGCTTCTTCCTTGAGAGATGCGTCGCTTCGGGCTGGCAAATTAGCAACTCCAGAGGACCAAATTCACAGATCTGCCGTCAGTCACTCCCTCCGCATTTCGCCTCTTTCTCCCCACGGGATCCTCCGGTTATTTAACGGACACCCGAGATCCCGTGGCGCTTCTTTAGCTCGGCGATTTCTTTTCCATCCCCGTGTTAACAAGTCTTTAACTTCTTGCTGGAAACGTCCGAGTTGGACCGGGCGGTGATCCTGCTTCTCCTAGCTCTCCTTGCCCCAGATCCTAGTCCGTTATCGCTGTCGTCCTGGAAGGATGCTATGGCTCTCCCTCTCCTGGTTGCCTCCCAACTTCCCTCCTCGCATCCCTTCTTCTCCCGCTTCTCTTCCCTCTCTGAACTGAATTTCTTGCTCTAACTCTCAATAAGCCCGGAGGGATGGGGGGAGCAAGGCCGGGCCCCGCCTCCCCCAGTACCTGATTGGCGGCCACCATGCAGGGCGGGCGGGCCCGGGAGCGGGAGGAGGCGCTCAGTAAGGGCTCCCACTGTCTGAGCGCCCTCCCCATCCTCCCCTTTGGGCGGGGGGGAAAACCTGGAAGGGTGGCGAGGGATTTCTCCCGGGAGTTTCGTCTCCGGGAGGAATTGGTGGCACTTATTGGGCGGCTCGGTCGGGAGAGTCGAAACGATGGGGGGGAATGGCTAATAGGCCGCTGTATGGACCGCTTGCACTAGGCCGCGGTGGGAAAGCGAGGACCGCGGATCCCGGGCCCTTGACACCGGCCCGCCTGATGTGTGTGTGTGTGTGTGTGTGTGTGTGTGTGTGTGTGTGTGTCTGTGACACGGGGGGGCGGGGGCCCAAGTGACGGCCGTGGCGAAGGGAGGAGCGGGAGGGGACCGCTCAACGTCAATCCAGGTTGCACCGCCCCAGCTCCGTCGGTGCGGATGATGATGATGGCATTTATTGAGCCCCCTGTTGGGTAGGGACTGCCTCTATATGTTGCCAAGCGCTTAGCACATAGTAAGCGCTCAATAAATATGATTGATTGATTGATTATTAAGCGCTCACTCTGTGCAAACCCTCCCCACCACCCGCCAAGCTGGCCCCTTTCTTCCTCACCTCCTCCAGGAGGCCTTCCTCTCCCCCTCCTTCCCTTCCCAACAGCACCTGCATATATGTTTGTACGGATTTATTACTCTATTTTACTTGTACACATCTATTCTATTTTATTTTGTTAGTGGGTTTGTATATATGTTTGTACATATTTATTACTGTGCTTATTTATTTATTTATTTTACTTGTACATATCTATTCTGTTTATTTTATTTTGTTAGTAGGTTTGTATATATGTTTGTACATATTTATTACTGTGCTTATTTATTTGTTTATTTTACTTGTACATGTCTATTCTATTTTATCTTGTTAGTATGTTTGTGTATATGTTTGTACATATTTATTACTGTGCTTATTTATTTATTTATTTTACTTGTACATATCTATTCTGTTTATTTTATTTTGTTAGTAGGTTTGTATATATGTTTGTACATATTTATTACTGTGCTTATTTATTTTACTTGTACATATCTATTCTATTTATTTTATTTTGTTAGTATGTATGTATGTTTGCACATATGTATTACTGTGCTTATTTATTTATTTTACTTTACATATCTATTCTATTTATTTTATTTTGTTAGTAGCTTTGTATATATGTTTGTACATATTTATTACTGTGCTTATTTATTTATTTATTTTACTTGTACATATCTATTCTATTTATTTTATTTTGTTAGTATGTTTGTATATGTTTGTACATATTTATTACTGTGCTTATTTATTTATTTATTTTACTTGTACATATCTATTCTATTTATTTTATTTTGTTAGTAGGTTTGTATATATGTTTGTACATATTTATTACTGTGCTTATTTATGTATTTATTTTACTTGTACATATCTATTCTATTTATTTTATTTTGTTAGTATGTTTGGTTTTGTTCTCTGTCTCCCCGTTTTAGACTGTGGGCCCACTGTTGGGTGGGGACTGTCTCTATATGTTGCCAGCTTGCACTTCCCAAGCGCTTAGTACAGTGCTCTGCACACAGTAAGCGCTCAATAAATACGATTGATTGATAGGATTGATTGTGAGCCCACTGTTGGGTAGGGACTGTCTGTATAGGTTGCCAACTTGGACTTCCCAAGCGCTTAGTACAGTGCTCTGCACACAGTAAGCGCTCAATAAATACGATTGATTGATTGATTGTGAGCCCACTGTTGGGTAGGGACTGTCTCTATAGGTTGCCCACTTGTACTTCCCAAGCGTTTAGTACAGTGCTCTGCACACAGTAAGCGCTCAATAAATACGATTGATTGATTGTTGGGTAGGGACCGTCTCTATATGTTGCCAACTTGTCATTCCCCAGCGCTTAGTACAGTGCTCCGCACACAGTGAGCGCTCAATAAATACGACTGACTGATCGATCGATTGATTGCAAAGCACTGTTCCAAGCGCCGGGGAGGTAACAAGGTGATCAGGCTCTTCATCCCCATTCTGGATGAGGCCCAGAGAACTGAAGTGACTTGCCCAAAGTCACACAGCTGAGAGTTGGCGGAAGCGGGATTTGAACCCATGACCTCTGACTCCAAAGCCCGGGCTCTTTCCACGGAGCCACGCTGCTTCCCTGCGCCATCCCTCTCTGAGCCGGGCTCCGTTCCCATTCCCATTCCCTTTCCCTTTCCCTTTCCCATTGGGCCCCGGCCTGGGATCAGCTCTTCCTTCCAACCCTCCCGGCTCCTGGCAATTTGTCCCTCCATCCCGGACTCTAGAAGTCATTCGCATTTTCCTCCGGCTCGGGTCGAGACTCCCAATCAATCAATCAATCGTATTTATTGAGCGCTTACTGTGTGCAGAGCACTGTACTAAGCGCTTGGGAAGTACAAGTTGGCAACCTATAGAGCCAACAGTGGGCTCACACTCTGAAAGACTCCCACTGAAGCTCACCTTCTCACGGTCCTTAAAAGGGCCCTCGGAGACCTCGCTCCCAGGGGATGGAAACTCACCAAGCTGTTTT
Organism: Tachyglossus aculeatus; assembly: GCF_015852505.1. NCBI lineage: Eukaryota > Metazoa > Chordata > Mammalia > Monotremata > Tachyglossidae > Tachyglossus > Tachyglossus aculeatus. The sequence continues at coordinate 120,518,623 of NC_052067.1, forward strand.
TTCTTCTCGCCGAGTTTTTCTGTAGGGCCCCAAACCGCAAAACGGTGAGCTGTCTCATCCAGACAGCCATTAATCGGATCAAATCCGACATATTCACGCGCGGCCCAGACAGTGGTGTTACCCCACGCCTGCTGATAGTGTCCTAATAACCATTAGCGGGTTCCCCAATAGAGGATCGTGTTGCATAATAGCATTTAAAGGAGTGATTTCAAGTTGTCCAAAAATCTGTCAGGGTAAAATTCGAAGGACTGACCGACCTCTTGGCAACATTTATACAAAGGATTAGCAATTGCTTTTCTCTTTCCTAAGAAATCTGTGAACCCCTCTCCATCCCCCCATCTTACCTCCTTCCCTTCCCCACAGCACCTGTATATATGTATATATGTTTGTACATATTTTTTACTCTACTTATTTCACTTGTACCTATCTATTCTATTTATTTTATTTTGTTAGTATGTTTGGTTTTGTTCTCTGTCTCCGCCTTCTAGACTGTGAGCCCACTGTTGGGTAGGGACTGTCTCTATATGTTGCCAGCTTGTACTTCCCAAGCGCTTAGTACAGTGCTCTGCACACAGTAAGCGCTCAATAAATACGATTGATTGATTTAAATTAATGCTGAAAGGAAATCTACGATGCAAGGAATACCGATTCTACAGTATTAGTAGTACATAGTTATTAAATAACTTCAGATGTGCGTGTGCGTGTGCACATATTTAAACGACTCCCAGGAAACAGCTAGCCAAGGGCAGATAGTTTCTGCCTTGTTCTTCTGTGGTGTCTGTAGCAATTTGCATACTGTAAATTTTAAAGCAGACTCAGAAAATAAGTTGAATTGATTCGATTCTTTTGGAGCCGTAAAGAACATATATCAATCATTTAGTAGATTTTTTTTTTAACCGGCACATTATATATTTATAGAAAAGATCATTTACTAGCTCTCAAATAATAGGTTGATAAATAAGTCTTACGCAAGTCTGTACACAAATAATTCACAATAAATATTCAAGAGGTTTGTTTATCATTCACTGAGACGTTAACGTAAGTCATAAAATAGCTAATTTTTTTCCCCAAAATGGTCTGCATAGGAAACGCTACATACTTAGGCTTGCACAAATTAATGAATGAACCTCTGTTCTGACCAATCTGTGTGTAAGTGCAGCGTGTGAATCACGGGTGCTTTATAGTTCATTCCAATAGCATCCCAGCCAAGTAACATTCTCATTCTAATCACACTATAGTCATTTCAAAGTCAAATTGTGGTCTCATTCCATAGCTTAGAAATACTTATTTAACTTTATTGCTAAGTTGAATAGTTTCTGTTTCCTTCAGAATAGCTTTTATTTATAGCCAGAAATGACTTACCCGTAAATGAACTCTTTGCCGCAACAAAAACTGAAAGTCGGCGATAGAAATATTCATCTCAGAAGATTAAACTCATGGCTGCAGGTCCTAACCAAAAAAAAAAAAATACAGGTCAGAGATCTAAAAAACACATCCCTGTTCTATTCAATTTCAAAGGGAAAGCATGTGATGCAGTGGCATAGATTTGGCAAAATGCTGTTAATGTTTATTTTCTTGCTGTAAAATAGTGTAGCATCTTAACCACTCTTAAATGAGAGCTGAAAAGTCTGTATGTTACTGTTTAACATCAATATAGCATATTTGCACACAATTTTTGACTCCTGATACCTAGATGTCACAAGAAAACTGTGAACATTCTGAAGGGAAGATTAATAATGATATAAAGACACGTTTAAACCATGACATCAACACCTGTGATTTTCTGTAAACTGTTAAAAATGTATTTATAGTCCACCAAGCGATATTTCTTGAAGCGGACATCTGTGTGAATAATCTTCTTCCACAATTGTTGATCTGGGGGAAAAGTGATATTAATTTTTAGATTTTCTTATGAATCTCCGGCTTTTTAACACATCAGTATTTAAAGCTTTTGGTGAGGTGCTAAGTTCCAAATCATACCCTATATGCTCAGACTTCCTACAACATCAGATATTTTGGCTATTCATCTAACATCATTACAATTTATTATATCTTCTCAAGATAATCACAAGTAGATCCTTGTCCATGTCATATTTGACTCTAGGATATTGGAAAAGTGCCGCAATTGTAGCATGCTAGCATAAACTGCTCTAAATGGCATTACTTACAATGTATCTTATTAACTATAGACTCACAATGCATTACCCATGAAACTGATTCACTTTAGACTAGCTAATTAAAGACAGCCTATTTTTGAGACTGAGCTGCTATTTTTGCCATCTCTATACATAGATAGTCACAGTCTTCCAGATGTCGGCTCACATGACTGGATGGTCCTTTTTACGTTTCAGAATATTGTTTCCCCATCTCAATGTTCTGTTCTAAGAGGTATATACATTTTCATGCTATTATAAAATGACCCAGATGATTGTGTTGCACCTTACCTGTTTCGTTGGTGTTAAAGGTATTAATATTCTGTACTCTTTATGTAGCAGATTTAGTAAGATTGTATGTACCGTTTGTAATTTTAGTGGTAGAGCAAATGAGATTCATGAGGTCAAGGGACCTTTCCCAGGCCTCCAGTGCCTAGTAAGAATAACGTAATCCTTGAAAGCACTTCTAACCCACCGTTTCAGAATGTTTTCAGATGTCAATTAGTGAATTCTCGTCAATACCAGATTTGCTCATATCCACCCCAGCGCTTACTACAGCATCTGGCACATTAACAAATACCAGAATTATTATTATTACTACTAAGGGGGTGGCAGGCCCTCCCATCCCTATCTTAAAATGACGATAGAGTTTTGCTCTGTATTGTATTTTTAACATTTCACTAAAACTAAGAGATTACATTTATTGAAATGAACAACACAGAATTTCAAGTTTGTATAGAATGTACCACTTTGCAAGGGTGCCTTACTTTCTAGTAAGCTCATTGGTAGAAGCTCTTTTCCTTCAGCCTTTAAAATTGTTTTCCTTAGTGCATTGCGTTGAGGAAAAGCCAAGCAGAAACCTAAGCAACACCCAAAGGGCAGGTGATACTCTTTATTTTGAGTAAAGAAAAGAAGCAGTGTGGCCTCATGGAAAGAGCACTGGCCTGAGAGTCAGAAGGACCAGGGTGGTAATACTGGCTAGGCAAAAGTGCTTGCTGTGTGACCTTGGGTAAGTCACTTAACTTCTTTGGATCTCAGTTTCCTCAATTATAAAATGGGGATTCATTCATTCAATTGTATGTATTGAGCGCTTACTGAGTGCAAAGCACTGTACTAAGCGCTTGGGATACCTTTTCTCCCTCCTACCTATACTATGAATCCCATGTGGGACAGGGACTGTGTTTGACCTAATGAACTTGTACTTTCCCCAGCGCTTAGAGTGGTGTTTGACACATACCAAGTGCTTAACAAATAACATAAAAAGACTAGTCAAATGTAGTAATTTTTATAACTCTCAAAGTTTACAGATGTCTCTGACAGTTCTAAAAGTTTTAACAGCATAAACAATGTTTCCAGTGGTAGTCTTTAATCACTTAAGGAATATGTTGATTTTTGCATTTAAAATTACAAAATTCTTTAGACACGGATTGCAACTTTTTTACCCTCGTGCTTTCCAGTAACCTTTTAGTGAAACAAAATAAATCAACTGTAAAATATCAAAAGAGAATGCAATAGCATGAGTATTTAAGCTGCAGGTATTTTGTCACTTAATAGTGCTGCAATTACATGCACTGTATTGCATAAAACATACTTCACACTTTCCTGCCCATGTGGTCATTTATTTGTGGACATACCTTGGATCAGAACACTGAGTTGAACCCAGGCAATTTATATTTGTTTGAACATAATGGAATTTGTGGCAAAAATGTTAAGTTAAAGTTACTTCTTTAGATTTTCTGTATGAATAAATCACTGGTGTGTAATAAGTATTAAATCAGTTTTTCAGTGAGATTGAGAAACGTTAGTATTTTATCCTCGTGTCTTATCAAAATAATCATTTCTATTTAAATCCAGTGGAATTACAGAAGTAAACACCTCTCTGTAGAGACGTCATTCAATCAATCTTAAACAGTTATCTCAGCAACAATCCACTGTGGACTAATCAATAATTGATTTTTTTAAATAAAATTTCTAGAAGATATCAAAAAGCACCAAAGAAATTCAAGGAAAAGAGAAGAGAGTAATGCAGAGAATGCTACACTGTATGAGCCATATTAATAAAAATAAAGGGGAGACTGCTTTATAAAAACTTTGATTTTAAATGGTGTTTTCATTCTCTAAGGCTTGCTCATTTCTTATGTCATTTTTTTCCTCATCCATGTTTTGTCCCTGTTAGGTAGGTCAAAGCAGATATCAGGGTAGAGAACCAGCATGGCTTAGTGGAAAGGGCCCGGCTTGTGAGTCAGAAGACATGGGTTCTAATCCCTGCTCTGGCATTAGTCTGCTGTGTGGCCTGGGGCAACTCACTTCACTTCTCTGGGCCTCAGTTACTTCATCTGTGAAATGGGGATTAAAACTGTGAGCCCCACATGGGACAACCTGATTATCTTGTATCTCCCGTGCTTAGAACACTGCTTGGCATATATTAAAGGAAAACTGATATACAGAAAGGTTAAACAAACTGCTAATGACAAAAGCCAGGACTGTAATCCAGATCCTTGAATTTGTAAGGCCTATTTTCTTCATGCTACTAAGAAGAGTTTTCACAGTCAAGATTTAATGGGACTTCCAATCCTTCTGAAGCTAACACTGAGGTAGAAATTCTGGCTAAATCTTAGAAACACTGGCTAGGAACACGAATCATTCAGTAGGTTTAAAACAATAACCCACAAGTCACCTTGATCAGGCCTTATGTTCTTAATCATTCACAAATTTGAAGGCATTTTCTTAGATAATTTTTCCAGAATGATCAATTTGGGAGGTCCTGATCTTTGTATTGGCCTGGGTCTAGATAAACTATTCCAGGAGTGGGTATAATGCAACGTGTGAGCCAGATCTGAATTACTACCAAGTATTTACTACTGCTTCACACAGCATAGTCCAAAAGCAGCTCAATGGAAGCAAGGGGGAGCTGTATCTACAGGCTTGGAGGCAGTTTCATCTCTTGAAATAGTCAAAGCACTGTACTGAGTGTTAGGAAAGTACTATACAATAGAGTGGTAGATGAAATCCTTGCCTTTGAAGAATTTACATTCTACAGGACTTCCCTTCTTCCCACCTCCCCATCAATAGCCACACCAAATTGGCAAGAAGTCCTAGACCTGGAATAATTATCCATCCCTATTCTATTCCTTCTCGTGTGTACACTCAGATGGTTGACCTATGCTGTACATTTGGAATAAGAAACAGCATCGTAGAGGAAAGATCACAGGCCTGGGTGTCAGACGACCTGAGTTCTAATGCCACTTCTGCCTACTGTGTTACCATGAGCAGGTCACTTAATTTTTTCTGCCTCCGTTTTATCATCTGAATATGGAAATTAAATATCCTCCTATTTAGACTGTCATCTCCACATTAGACAGGCACTGTGTCTGACCCAGCTATCTCGTAACTACCCCACTATTTAGTAGAGTGTTTTTGGCATATAGTAAGAGCCTAACAAAACCACTATCATTAGTATTAGTAGTAATAATGATAATAACAGTAATCTCCTCTAGACTGTAAGCTCCTTATGGTCAGCGAACTTGTCTACCAACCCTATTATATTGTACTCTCCCAAGCACTTAGTGCTCTGCACACAGTAAGCACTCAGTAAGTATGATTGATGATTGATTATTACTACATTTCAATAAATTTAGATTAATGTGAATCATATTTCAGACTCTTGATAGATATTAAATGAGCTGATTTCCTATCTGACTTCTTCCAGCTAGAAAACCCACAGGGGAGAATTCAAATGTCCCAAAGAAATTGTGGGCAGCGAATGTGTCTGTTTCTTGTTGTATTGTACTCTCCCAAACAGTAAGCACTGAATAAATATGATTGAATGAAAGAATGGATGAATGAACAGTAATACCTCAAATTTCATATGAAAATACAATGATGTTAATAACTTGTTTGAAAACGCTTACAGGGACAAGATTATCTTCTACTTCTATTACACCTCAGGTGATAGCAGTACCTCCTGCTGCTTCTACTGCTGCTGCTGTTTATTTAACTGGTAGCATGGTCTAGTGGGAAAAGGACGGGCCTGAGAGTCAGAAGGAACTGGGTTCGAATCCCAGTTCTGCCATTTTTCTGCTATGTGACCTTGGGCAAGTCACTTCACTTCTCTGTGTCTCACTTACCTCATCTGTAAACTGGAGATTAAAACTGTTAGTCCTCAGGGACTATACCCAACCAATATCTACCCCAGTGCTTTAGTACAGTGCCAGGCACAAAATAAGCACTTAACAAATACTACAATTATTATTATTATTAAATAACTGTTCTCTTTTTAGAGTAATGAAACACTCATAGAGAAAGCAGCATGGCCTAGAGGAAGAAATGTGGGCTTGGGTTCTAATCCTAACTCTGCCATTAACTTGCTGTGTGACCTTGGGAAAGTCCCTTAATTTCTGGGTGTCAGTTTCCTCCTGTAAAATGTTGAATCCATACTTGTTCTCCTTCCCCCTTAAACTGTGAGCCCCATGGGTTACAGGGGTGGTGTTCTATCTGATTATCTTGTATCTACCCCCAGCACTTCTTGTGCTTGTCATAGAGTAAGTGCTTAACAAATACCATTATCGTCTTCATTCACAGGATGCATACACCTAGGGGAGACATGCTAAAGAAAATATTCTAATCTTTTCTTGAAGGAGATTGTAAAACCTACCAGGAGAGACAATGCAGAAGATAAATGTATGTACAAGCCTAAACCTGTATAAGAATGAGTCACAGATTGTACTAACAGATTAGAAAGTGAATAAGGTTAATTAGGAAAATGTGCCTAGAGAAAGTGTGTGTGTGTGTGTGTGTGTGTGTGTGTGTGTTTCTGTAGGTGGAGGATTGAGAACTATAATTTAAAAACAAAGGAATATGCTATGGAAGCAGGGTCAGGAAGCTTTGCATAGGGGACACTAAATGTTGATAGGCTATCAGACTGGGAAGGAGGTTGGAAAAATAAAATAAAAGGGGGAAACTAGCTGCTGGAGAACTTTAAATAAAATAGTCAAAACCCTGTATTTGATAAGTGAGGTGTGGGAGTGGGGGTCAGTGAAGAAAATATTTTATTTTCATTATGTACAGCATTTTGGAATATAAAGAGGTTTATGGCCAGAGTCCATCAAGAAAGCGTTGGAAAGTAAACCAGGGAAAAGATGACTGGACCTGGAAAAGAGGTTGCAAGGTGGCAGTAGAAAGGAGTGGACCATTTTGTATGGCGTTTTGGAGAGGGAAGCATCTTATTTGGTATGATTGGCTCAAAGTTAGAGGAATCAAAACTTATTCCTAGACTTTTAGCCGAGATATGATCAATCAGTAAACCAAACAAGCAAGTGTGTACCAAGTGCTTAGTAGTTTACAATATAGTTGGCAGGTATGACAGAAGTGAGATGTTCTTATTGCTGATTCAATAATAATTCCCTACTCACCCCCATATCTTATTTATATTTTAGCAACTAAGAACCTAATTTGCTGGGGTCAGAATATAACTCAATAGTACATTTTTTTAAAGCTTTACCTATAAGGAAGAAGAATCCTATGCTACTTGAAGGCATGTTCTTTTCTCCAAATGAGAAAAGGTATGTTCTTGGTTCCAAATGATTGTCATATAATGACAAATGAATCATTCCCAACACACATAATTTAGTTACTTACCTAAGATATTTTAACTCAAGGGGATTTTTTTCTCATAGATCAGCGCAAGGTAATCAAAGTAAATCAAAAATTTATCTCAAATATCAAAGTTGAAATTTTGTAGAAAACAGCCATATTTTCTACCTCTGTCCTTCTCTCCACCGATTTTAAGTCTATCTAAGAACAAAGGTTTCAATATAAAGATAAATCACGGAGGTGGTTTTTCCCTTTTCTTCCAGCAGTATCTTTCTATAAGGAAAAAAAAAGAATTAGTTGATTGATTCTTAACCTTACTTGAAAACATTTCTATTTCGACAACAATAATTGACTTAATGAACCAAAGTTTGAAGATCTAGGATGAATGTAAAATCATAGAACAAAGAATTAAATATAAAAGAATCACGGCTCTTGGGGGACAGCCTCGATTCTCACATTTAGAAACTAAAGGCAATTAATATTCACTTCATGGATGTAAAGATGTAACTAAAATAAGTACTTGTCAAGTTTATTTGGTTCAATTTAATTTGCTTTTTTAAAAACTTCGGAAGTTTATAAGAGCAGCGAACACTTCCATCTAGAGGACACATAGATGTATTGCATCTCAATATTAAACAGCTGAAATTGACAGGAAAGTGAATGCCTTAGTGTCCCACTAATTATATGGTCTGTAAACAGACTGGTAAAATTCTCACAAACACACAAAAAAATGTGCGTGCTACTCTATGGCAATTGAATTAATCGTGGAATTAAACTTATAAATCTTGAGATAGTCACTGTTAAATTGGCATGTTCTGAAAATAAACTGGTATAATTGAAATTGTATTGAAGAATGGTTTCTGAAATTGCTCTTATTTTGTCAGGAATTTAATATAACTTAATGGATGGGCTAATAAGGTCAGAATGACTTCTTATGTGTTTGGAGAGTGGCAGTGATGAATTAATGGCAGCCTTGATGACCTGCCACTTGAAAATAAATTGTTTATAAGACAACTAGTCAATTACTTATTGCAGTTCCTGCTCATTCATTCTTTTGCTAATTTCAGCTTGAACACTTTCCTGCCCTGATGTTCCATTAGCTTACGCCATGTGCTGATTTCTAAGATCTGGTTTCTTAGGGAGTAACTCATTAATCAATGGCAGCCGAGACTCCATGGGATATGAACACTCTGAAAAGGTTTCTTTTTAAGAAAAGAGATATCTTACAGCTCTTACGATTAAAGTTTGAAAGGTTTCTTTTGTTGACATTAGCTATGTGCTAAAAGATTTAGGTAGCTTGTTTCAAACAACTCTTTAAATTTCTTTTTATTTCATTTTAATGAAGTCATACTGCTTATATCAAAACCATTAGTCTTTGCTTCTTAAATCTGCCATAGCTTTTTGATGAAATTTGAGAGTCTAATTACAGTTACTTCTACAACTAGTAAATAATAGGTTTGGTTGATTAGGAGACCAATTAGTCTCTCAGTGAGATCGACCTGTATCTAAAGGGTGTTTGAGACTACAAAGCAAGGCCTATGATTTTATTCGGATAGGGATATTTTGCATATGAGTACAAAATTGAATCAAACAAGACAGCTACATGATAGAAGAATGTAATTCTACCGAAGTTTCAGTAAAACTGTCAAGCAAACTGGTTGAGAGATGAATTCTTTGACATGATAATACTGGGTAAAAAGCAATTTTCTTTTCCATAATTCTATATTCTAATTACATTGACCATCCATTTTACAGGTTGACATCACTTGCATTCAACAACAGCCTTACATTTATCGGAGTGCAAATTGTGCAGCTAATGATAGTAAAAAGGATTGTGACTGCTGTAATTATCAGCAGTATTGCACCTAGCAGATCACAGTAAAACGCAAAAATTGCAGGCAATCAACTGATAGTTGATTCACTTGGAGATAGAGATTTGACATTTATACTTCAAATTAAGTCAGTATAATACATACTAGGCAGGGAAGACAAACCCAAGGTAATACATTCCCCTACATTTCTTAAATTCAGTCATTTATTTATTTGAGAGTATATTTTTACAAGATAGTTTTTTGCAGCTTATTGTGTTCAGAAGACAGGAGGGGCATAAGGCTATATTGATCAAAAAAAGACAGGAAAGAAGATTTGAAAGACGGGAACATGGTAGCATGGGCTATACATCCAGTGGTTCTAAAGGTCTGTTGTCATCTACGCTTCCCATGAGCTACTTAAGAGTGGGTCTCATTCTGGGAGGAGACTGACTCAAGGAGAACTTGAAGAGGAAATTAAGTTTTGAGCTCCATTTCTGTGCTTGCACACCTGCTTCCTTCAGAGCTGGTCAGAAGGAGTTCCATGTAGTAAAGTTTCTTTCTATTTAAGCTATACTTAGACTAAAAAAGAAATCTTGGGTATGTGCATATGGAGACTATTTTAGGCTATCACTTTCCCCAGCCATTGCCCCAAGTAAAGTCCTCTGGCCAACATATAACAAATCTAAGTCTAGTTTCTGATAATCAGATCATTAAATTTTGAATTTCATTTGCTTTAAATATCATCTTGTTAACCTCACTTTTGCTGCTGCTGTTGCGATTCCATTCATACTGTCATACTGATCAAGTTCAGCTATAGCCCTGGTCTAGTTTGGGGAATCAGCTTAGGCCATAAGTGTTATTTTTTAATGGTATTTGTTAAGCGCTTACTATGTGCCAGGCACTGTACTAAACTCTAGGATAGATACAAGCCTATCAGCCTGGACACAGTCCATGTCCCATAGAGGGCTCACAGTACTATAATCCCCATTTTATAGATGGGGTAACTGAGGCACAGAGAAGTGAAGTGACTTACCCAAGGTCACACAGCAGACAAGTGGCAGAGTGGGATTAGAACCCAGGTCCATCTGATTCCACTAGGCCATGCTGTTTCTCATTCCCTATAATTAATAAACTCTTCACAGACATCTCAGCTGGGTTCTGGCTAGATATTTTAAAATCACATATTTTTTGGATCTACCCCACAGTGGCTGATATTGGTCCTAGTTTGGGGTTATAGCTAAACAATCACAATTTCAATTCTATTAGACATCATTGATTAATCAGTAGTATTTACTGAATGATTACCCTGTGTTTAGGACAGTATTAAGCACTTGGGAGAGCAAAGTAGAATTATTAGACATGAACCTTACTCTGAAGGAGTTTAGTTTACAGTGCAATGAGGCAGACACTAAAATAAGTTATTGATATGGGGGAGTATAAAGATATGTATGTCATTGCAATGGCAGAGGTGGCACTCAAGTACTTGGATGGTGCAGAAGTTCTGAAATGAAAATAAAGGGGGAATTAAGGTGGATATGTGAGAGACCAGTCACAACAGGCTTCCTAGAGGATATGTGATTTTTGAAAGCCATTGAAGATGGAGAGGACCATAACCTTCAGATGTGAAGGGGGAGGGAATTTCAAGCAAAGGATAGAATGTGAACAATGGTCAAATGTGGAGACCAGTGTTCAGTAGAGATGGGAAGGAAACCCAGCAAAGGAGAGATGATGCATTAGGACATTCTGAAGAGGTATGTTATCTTTTACCTTGAAAATACAGGGCATAACTAAATGTACCCTTTTGTTTCAGAAAGTGTTTTGAGATTTTTTTTAATGGAATTTGTTCATTCAATCGTATTTATTGAGCGCTTACTGTGTGCAGAGCACTGTACTAAGTGCTTGGGAAGTACAAGTTGGCAACATATAGAGATGGGCCCTACCCAACAGCGGGCTCACAGTCTAGAAAAGGTGGCTAGAAAAGGTTAAGCACTAATTAGGTGCCAGGCACTGTTCCAAGCACTGGGGTAGATACAAAATAATCAGGTTGGACACAGTTCCTGTCACAATCTTAATCCCCATTTCACAGATGAGGTAACTGAGGCACAGAGAAGTGAAGTGAATTGCTCAAGGTCACACAGCAGACAAGTGGCGGAGCTGGGATTAGAGAACCTACATCCTTCTGATTTCCAGGCCTGTTCTCTGACCATTACGCCGTGCTGCTCCTTTATTTTCAAATTCTATATTTTAATGGTTGTAATTCTAATCCAAATGCTTATAGCTTATTAATTTCACTGACCTTTTTCAGCTTCTGATAACGTTATTTTTCTCAGGTGATGGACTTATTTTAAAATTTTGAATTATTAAAATTTTTAAATTTTGAATTATTTTTCAGCATTTCATTCATTCTGAAGTTGATCATTCTAACAGTATACTATGTAAGTCATATATTTCGCAAGATCAATTTGACTACTTAAATATATATTGATTTAAACATGTAATCCAAATATATTTTTCTTAGTATTGGGGACTGGTGATTTTTCTACCATGCCAGAAAGTACAGATGCCAATTATTTTTAGCAATCCTAAAACTGGTACTTTTGTCAAACTTTAACACTTCAGGAAACCTCATCGTCTCCCTAACAGTCTTGAAATGATTGGTATGAATTGAAAAAGAAAATTATATTTTTAGCATAGAAGTGTAAGGATTAATTAAATTTAACCAGAAGAGTAAAATATTTTCAGTTTACTTTGTCCTGCCTGGATCCTATCATCCCCTAAACTAAACTAAATTACAGGAATCTGAAAGGCCCAAATCCCATGCAGGATCTCACTTTTATGGAGATAGAGTTGCACTTATATGGAACTTTCAAGAGTGTCCCTGTAGACTGCGGGAACTCAAGCTGTGGTTTGCCCTCATGAATGTTAAAATGGACTAGGGGTGAGAAGAACTTTAGATCAGTAAGCTTCAATTCAGTTTAAAGTCTCACTTGGCCGGGTCTGAGGTATGCATCGCTCTTCTAGGCAAAAAAAGACATATTGTGAAGAGAGATTTCATGCTTAAAATTGTGGACTATCTATTGGTATGGTGGTAATGGCCCAGTTCTACTTTTAGTGATAATAGAAAACACAATGAGTTTTAGTACAATGTAGATATCACTAAATGACAAATGTGATGACAAAAACATTTGGTTACACGCGAATTACTGATTTACTGGTCATATCTCAGACCACATTGATGTAGACTTCACAGTTAGTCATGTCTGATAGATACTGAAATGCAGGCAGGTTCAGTGGTTGTGTATGTCAAAAGGGTTGTTGATTCACTTGGACAGTAAGATCATTTTAATAACTCTACCTGAATCACTTAATACAGTTCTCAATAATCATCAGGTGAAAATTTTAAAAAGGGCCTTTTCCTGGAAAAGGCTTGCAACACAAAAATACGTAAATATATCCTTTCAGAATAATTAACATTTTCCCAGATTTTCCTGTACATTCATTCATGCATTCAATCGTACTTATTGAGTGCTTACTGTGTGCAGAGCACTGTACTAAGCACTTGGGAAGTACAAGTTGGCAACATACGGAGACAGTCCCTACCCAACAGCAGGCTCACAGTCTAGAAGGGGGAGACAGAAAACAAAACAAAACATATTAACAAAATAAAATAAATAGAAAAGTAAATATGTACAAGCAAAATAAATAGAGTAATAAATCTGTACAAACATATATACAGGTGCTGTGGGGGGGGGTAGGAGGTAGGGAGAGGAAGGAGGGGGCTCAGTCTGGGAAGGCCTTCTGGAGGAGGTGAGCTCTCAGTAGGGCTTTGAAGGGAGGAAGAGAGCTAACTTGGCTGATGTGCGGAGGGAGGGCATTCCAGGCCAGGGGGAAGAAGTGGGCTGGGGGTCGACGGCGGGACAGGCGAGAACGAGGCACGGTGAGGAGGTTAGTGGCAGAGGAGCGGAGGGTGCGGGTTGGGCTGTAGAAGGAAAGAAGGGAGGTGAGGTAGGAGGGGGTGAGGTGATGGACAGCCTTGAACCCGAGAGTGAGGAGTTTTTGCCTGATGCATAGGTTGACTGGTAGCCACTCGAGCTTTTTTTGAGGAGGGGAGTAACATGCCCATAGCGTTTCTGCACAAAGATGATCTGGGCAGCAGCGTGAAGTATAGACTGAAGTGGGGAGAGACAGGAGGATGGGCGATCAGAGAGGAGGCAGATGCAGTAATCCAGTCGGGATAGGATGAGAGATTGAACCAGCAGGGTAGCGGTTTGAATGGAGAGGAAAGGGCAGATCTTGGTGATGTTGCGGAGGTGAGACCGGCAGGCTGTACACAGGTTCAGTGGGTGTGTTAGCATGGCTCTGCCCACAAGCATAGGGCCCCAGGGTAGCATTTTATTTGACAGAAAGTTCTGTGTACTGCAGGGATCCTGCACACCTTAAGGGTCTGTCTGCATGAGAAGAGAAGCAACCACCATGTGCTCTGTAGCTTTCCTAGACATCTTTTTGAGACTCACAGGGATTCAGGCAACAGACTCTCAGGGATTGATTCTCTGCTTGTTCCAGGCAGAAGCATCTATCTACTGAAACTTATAAATCTGTCATCTCCACAGATAGTGCTGTGGGCAGAAGAATATTGAGAAATATAAAATGTGGATTCTAATTCATATGACTTGACAGATTTTGAATCAAATGTTCAAACTCTCAGCATACAATATTGACTCAAACAAAAGCCACAAACACTGCAAGCACGAAGGAACATGGGGCTCTTGAAGGCAGCTTCATGATGGAATGGTTGTGGTTAAATTTACTTTATGTATTTCAGTATATATTTGATACTGCTATTGATTCTTAGTGAATTGTCTTCATGAAAGTCAACCAAACTTGATGTCTAATATAAATGAATAGCACTAATACAATAAATGTAAAATGCCTGGAGGTCTCATTTTTCCTAATGGTAATAAAAGCAAATACTTAATTTTGGGAAGTGGCATTTCCACCTAACTCTATCAATTTCAATTAGAGAAACCCAAATGCACTTAAGAAATTAGATCTACTTGAGTGACTGGATTTATTTCATGTATCCTGATTCCTTATTACATCATTTGTAATCAATCAATCAATTGTATTTATTGAGCGCTTACTACATGCAGAGCACTGTACTTAGCATTTGGGAGAGTATGATCTGAGTTCTTAGGCATGTCCCCTGCCCACACTGAGCTTACAGTCTAGAGGTGGAGACAAACATTTATATAAGTGAATAAACTGTGAATACATATATATGTTCTGTGGGGTGAATGAAGTTCAAGGGCAATGCAGAAGGAAGGATAGGAAATAGGAAATGAGGGCCTGGTAATAATAATAATAATGATGGCATTTATTAAGTGCTTACTATGTGCAAAGCACTGTTCTAAGCGCTGGGGGGGGTACAAGGTAATCAGGTTGTCCCACAGGGGCGCTGACAGGCTTCATCCCCATTTTACAGATGAGGGAACTGAGGCCTGGAGAAGTGAAGTGACTTGCCCAAAGTCACACAGCTGACAATTTGCGGAGCTGGGATTTGAACCAATGACCTCTGACTCCAAAGCCCGGGCTCTTTCCACTGAGCTACACTGCTTCTCCATAGAGGAAGGCCCCTTGGAAGAGATAGTAATAACAATAGTAATAATAATAATAATAATAGTAATGATAATAATAATAATGATAATATTTGTTCAATGTTTACTATGTGCCAGGCACTATACCAAGCATTGGAGGGGATACAGCAAATCAGGTTGGACAGGGTCCCTGTCCCATATGGGGCTCATTGTCTTAATCCCCAATTTAAAAATGAGAGAACTGAGGCACAGAGAAGTTAAATGACTTGCCCATGGTCACACAGCAAACATGTGGCAGAGGTGGGATTAGAACCATGGTCATTCATTCATTCATTCAATCATATTTATTGAGTGCTTACTTTGTATAGAGCACTGTACTCGGGAAGTACAAGTACAATAGAGATGGTCCCTGCCCAACAACGGGCTCACAGTCTAGAAGGGGGAGACAGACAACAAAACAAAACATGTGGACAGGTGTCAAGTCATCAGAATACATAGAAGTAAAGCTAGATGCACATCATTAACAAAATAAATAGAATGGTAAATATGTACAAGTAAAATGAATAGAGCAATAAATCTGTACAAACATATATACAGGTGCTGCGGGGAGGGGAAGCAGGTAGGGCGGAGGGGATGGGGAGGGGGAGAGGAAGGAGGGGACTCAATCTGAGAAGGCCTCCTGGAGGAGGTGAGCTCTCGGTAGGGCTTTGAAGGGAGGAAAAGAGCTAGCTTGGCGGATGTGCGGAGGGAAGGCATTCCAGGCCAGGGGGAGGACGTGGGCCGGTGGTCGACGGCGGGACAGGCGAGAATGAGGCACAGTGAGGAGGCTAGTAGCAGAGGAGCAGAGGGTGCGGGCTGGGCTGTAGAAGGAAAGAAGGGAGGTGAGGTAGGAGGGGGCGAGGTGATGGACAGCCTTGAACCCGAGAGTGAGGAGTTTTTGCCTGATGTGTAGGTTGACTGGTAGCCACTGGAGATTTTTGAGGAAGGGAGTAACATGCCCAAAGCCTTTCTGCACAGAGATGATCCAGACAGCAGTGTGAAGTATAGACTGAAGTGAGGAGAAACAGGAGGATGGGAGATCAGAGAGGAGGCTGATGCAGTCGGGATAGGATGACAGATTGAACCAGCAGGGTAGTGGTTTGGATGGAGAGGAAAGGTCCTTCTGACTCCCAGGCCTGTGTTCTATCCACTTGGCTATGCTGCTTCTCTGATGTGCCTTCAGTAAAGGTTTGAAGGTAGAGAGAGTGATTGTCTGTTGGATATGAAGAGGGAGAGTGTTCCAGGCTAGAGACAGGATATGGGCAAGGGGGCAGCAGCAAATAGATTGCATCGAGGTACATTGAGTAGCTTGATATTACATGAGTGAAGTGTGTAGCTGGGCTTTAGAAGGAAATCTTGGAGGGGAGGTAGGAGTGGGCAATGTGATTGAGTGTCATCAAGTCAATGATAAGCAAGTACTTGATAAATGTTATAACTACTACTACTACTACTACACTTCTTCAAAAAGATCACTAGCTTTTAGTAAGTCAGTGTATGTCAGAGGAGTTACCAATCAGAAGCTAAAATTTTGCTCTTCTAGAAGCCTGAAAAATTATCCACATAATGCCTTTGGAGCTGTTGAAAGTGACCTCTGTTCCCAACCCTGCATAAAACAATGTATTGCATCCAGTGCTTTCAGTAAATACTATAACTGCCCCCTTCCCTATTTTGGTGTTTCACTACCACTGCCCCCACAACCACCCCCAATGTAACCCCACAATGGGGAGGAAGTCCCTTCCTCCTGCAAAGTCACCTCCCCACCCCCCTTTTCCTGCTGCCAGACCTGGACCTTCCCCTGCCTCCAATCAATCAATGATACCATATAGTATATACAGTATATATACATATATACTGTTCTAAGCACTTGGTAGAATGCAATAGAGTTGATCAATCAATCAATCAATCAATCGTATTTATTGAGCGCTTACTTTGTGCAGAGCACTGTACTAAGCGCTTGGGAAGTACAAATTGGCATCACATAGAGACAGTCCCTACCCAACAGTGGGCTCACAGTCTAAAAGGGGGGAGACAGAGAACAGAACCAAACATACCAACAAAATAAAATAAGTAGGATAGAAATGTACAAGTAAAATAAATAAATAAATAAATAAATAGAGTAGTAAATATGTACAACCATATATACATATATACAGGTGCTGTGGGGAAGGGAAGGAGGTAAGACGGGGGGATGGAGAGGGGGACGAGGGGGAGAGGAAAGAAGGGGCTCAGTCTGGGAAGGCCTCCTGGAGGAGGTGAGCTCTCAGCAGGGCCTTGAAGGGAGGAAGAGAGCTAGCTTGGCGAATGGGCAGAGGGAGGGCATTCCAGGCCCGGGGGATGACGTGGGCCGGGGGTCGATGGCGGGACAGGCGAGAGCGAGGTACAGTGAGGAGATTAGTGGCAGAGGAGCGGAGGGCGCGGGCTGGGCTGAAAAAGGAGAGAAGGGAGGTGAGGTAGGAGGGGGCGAGGTGATGGACAGCCTTGAAGCCCAGGGTGAGGAGTTTCTGCCTGATGCGCAGATTGATCGGTAGCCATTGGAGGTTTTTGAGGAGGGGAGTGATATGTCCAGAGCGTTTCTGGACAAAGATAATCCGGGCAGCAGCATGAAGTATGGAAGTTGATAGACATGATTCCTGCCCTCGAGGAGCTTACAATCTAGTGAGAAGGCAGACATTAAAATAAATTATAGGTAGTAGTCCGTAGTGGTAGCAAATACCACTGCCACCCTCCTCTACTACCACATCAGACCAATGTCTTCACAAAGACCAGGGAGACATTAGGCAAATGTAGCATTTGGGAGAGGGGTCAGGAAACTAGTAGAATGGGGGAAGATGTCTAGGAAGGGCTCTGACCCTAGCAAATTTCATAAAAATCCAAACTTCAATCTCATAAAATTAACTGATTTATATTTGGATATATGGAACCCTCAGAAGATCTGATTGGTCTAATGATGACAGTGAATTAATTAACCCCATCTTGACCCTAGCCCTAAACCTAACCCTAATTAGTTAAATAATCCATTAAAAATCTCTTTCCCTTAAATATTTTTATTTCTTGTGGACTTATTAACTAGCTTAATGAACATATCTCATGAATAACACTCCTAAAGTATTTGTGTCCTCACACAACTAGTACAACTCCCTGCTTTAATAAGAAATCAAGTGCAGAACATCTTATTTACATTTACGATATACATAATTACACCTGAAATATTGCTATACTGGGAATTCAGAGCTCAAGGAACACATCATTACCAGGTATCTATGCAGCACATGCTCAGTGATATCCAAAATGACAAAGGTATAGAAGAATATTAAGCCAAGAAGAACAAAATAGGTAAGCTGAAGCTATACTAATAGTTTTAAAATCTATTATGTCCAATATTTTTTTATGAATGATGGGCCTGGACCTACTTGAGTATTACAACATACTCTCTGGAACAGTTTCTTCACCACCAGTCCATATTCAATATTTCATCACCTACAAGCTACATCAAAGATCAAATAGGTTATAAATAACAAGTTTCCCTGTATTTATTCAATTCACAGAACTAATATTGACCCCCGTATTGTTTGAGTGCAGGACAAGAGAATAAACATCAAAGATTTGATATGCACTGGACAACTGAAAATTCCCCAAACTCTACATAGCTTGGGATTGTATTTGTACACATATAGGAATGCTTGCAAAATGTTGCTGATGAATTTCAGAACTATTTTAAGAGATGAATATTTTCTGTGAATCTGTCTTTAACTAAAATCCACATTTTATGTATGAATTTATTTTAACTCTCTATTCTGGTTAAAGGGCAATTTTCTCACCCTATAAAACAAGAAGAAAAAGGAAGAAAAATGATAAATGTGATTCAAAGAGAGATATATCACAGAGTATGAATGAGAAAGAAATGCATAACTTCAGCAGAGACAGGTATTTCTCTTAATTTATGGAACTGTTTGGCATGCTGGTAAAACTCCACTTTTTATGGAATTGAGAATTATTGTTGTGAGATGTAATACAACTGGTAAATGCCTGAAGAAGCTGTAATAAGGACATTTGGGCAAGAGCAACAACTGTATTCAAATTTTCATTCTGGATAGTTATCCAGGATACAGCTCTAAGATTGGAATTTATTTAACAATGAAATATTCAGTTCAGAAATTTGTAATGTTCTAGTATTTGCTACCGGAAAATATGTCTGTGTCCAATATCTTTATGATATCCAGTATTATTCAGTAGAATAATAATATATACTCTATAATCAAAGAATAAATTCTATCAGATTAATTTAATCAATTTGATAATATACTAAGTTACTGAATCTGCATGGGTTAAGTGTAACCTTTACAATAAAATTTATCTCACAGATAAATACACATCTCATTAGCCCATCACCCAGTTGCTGGATGCCAAAGAGAATTGAAGCTGTTATAAAAAGCTTCGGGGATTAACTATCCATGAAAACCCAGTTCCTACGCCAGGTCTGTGACCACCTCCTTAGATTATCAAACTCCTCCTTTTCTGTCAACTATACCACAACTGGTATCCTCTCCTTTGTGAAAGCTTCTTAATTGAACTACAGTTCAACCTAGCAAGTTAAGACCACATCCTCAACTCGGGCTAGGGGATGGTTTATAATCATTTTCCACCCTTTCTTCTTAGCATGACAAATAGACAGCCTATGGGTTGTATCAAATATATTGATATAATCTAATGTATCGGCAGGCTTAATGTCTTGAATCAGCATGGCTGCCAAGTATCACTGAAGGAAAATTTATCAGGGAAAATCCCTTTTTATCCCAAATCTACACAGGATTTTATCTAATATTTTGGTACCAAAGGAAGATAAAGCTTAAGTTTTGGGGTTCGTGGCCCTTGCTTTAAACCTATCACAGAAGTCATAACTTCAGTATATCTGGCTGATGACAGACTGCATTTATACTTCTCAACCCCAGAGATTCTTCTTACTCCCAAACCACCACCTCTACAGCTTAATAGTACTCTTCATCATCTTGATGTAGATGAATAGAGCAGAACATATACCTCCTCCAGGACTTCTGTACATTTTCAGTCAATAGCGGGGACAGGAAAATCAGAAATCTATGTTTATATAGCCTGACAACCCAGCTGGCACAAGCTGAAACAAACAGTTTCAGCCTATTTATACTGAAATAACCTGAAGACCTAGAGAATAGATTTTATAAAAATGTAAGATTGGGAATATATATGTGTGTGTATTTGTGTATTCCCAATCAATATATATATATATATATATATGTGAAGTTCATCTCTGAGTGCATAAGGCTATTACACATTAATAAGCTGTAATGAAGTGTGAACTGATTTAAAACCAAACCAAAAAAGACTAGGGTAGTAGTTCAGGCCTAACAAATTGACCTATGATAGGCAAGCTAGATTGTCAGAGTTCTGGATTCTACCCTGTTTGACCTAGTCAGTAATAAAAAAAAATGTGATGAACATCGGAACCTCTGCCTACCCTCCATCCACCATGACATTCCCATGACATGATATTGCTCCCGATGTACTGTAGCAGAGAAATGGCCATTCCTTCATCTGCCCTCTTCCTGCAGCCCAGCCTGAGTACACAGTGAAGAACACAGAACACATGTGGCTGTCTCAAATCCTGAGACAAGGGTGCAGATTTTTACATAATAGCCTTCTGCCTTTAAATCAACTAAGCCCTCTGTTTACTCCTAAACATTCACCTCTTCACTCTCAAGGACCCAAGGACCCACTTACAATTCAGCAAAGAACTGCTGGATTAAGCAGCTATTGCTGTTGGCAACCTTACCTTAAAACGCTTAAACTTCTCTGACCTTACCATGTCCCCTCAGTCTCCTCCCTCTAATCAGCCATCCCTGTCCTTTCTTCCCAGCACTCCCTCCTTCCCCTTCCATCCAAGCCCTTGCCATCTCTTGAACTGTCCCCACCCTCCTCCTCTATCTATGGGATCATCACAGTTATCCTGTCCCAGTGCCACCCCTCTTTCCCTTCCCACACCAGTCCCCATCAGCTTACTCCCATCATCCAACCCTCATGTCGACCCCTCTACCCACGACCCCCTTCCTGCCCCTTAAACCCCAGTCTCAGCCGTATACACCCTGTGGAACCCTCACTCCATTATGGGAAAGCTTCTCTTCATCACTGTACTTCCTCCTCCTTACAATCACTGAAATTTGGCTCTCCCCAGAAGACACTATCTCCCCTGCAGCTCTCCCTAGAGGGAACTTGATCTTCTCCCACTCCTCAAGACTCACTGGGAAAGGGGGAAGAATCTGCTTTCTTCTCACTCCCCAATGCTGCTTTTGCACCATTCCACCTCCCTCATCCCTCTCTTTCCCTTGCTTTGAAGCCCATAAAATCCACCTCTATCACCCTGCTCCATATACTAATCATGGACATCTACCACCCACTGGCTCCACCTCTAACTTTGTGACCCATTTTGATCCCTTTTTCACATTCCTTTTTCTCCACCCCTATATTGATTCTTGGGGACTTTAATATCCATATGGATGTTCCTGACGACCCTTCTGCTGCCTGCTTTCTATCACTGAAACTCCACCTAACTCATGCTCCATCCCCATTACGCATGCTCAAGAACTTGGACACACACTCAATCTCTTCATCTGTAGTCATTGACAATCTTGTCACTGGGTGGAACAAGCAGCCGGGTAACTCGTGAGCTCGCAGATTGGAGGGTGGAAATGGATTCACAGACTCAAGGGTTATGGGTAATAAAAGCAGATTTATTAAGATTATAGTACAAGGAATTGTGAAAGGTAATCTACGAAAGGCAAAGCCATTCCTATACTAATTAGCAATGAGCATATTGGTCAGCAGGGTTCTCGATTTCTAGCAGCTTGAAAACTGGGAAGGAGGCAATGGTTGTCTCCTTGTGCTACCTTTTAAACCACCCTAAATGAGCTTCCTGCCAAGTAATCCCAAATGGTCTACCTCTCAAACCATCCCAAACGACTTCATTTCAAGGAATCCCAAATGGACTACTTCTCAAACCACCCCAAATGAGCTTCTTTTCAAATAACCCCAATTGAGCTACCTCTCAAATAACCCTAAATGGGCTAACTTTCATAATTACCCAGGGGTCAAGTTCCCAAGTGGGCATATTTACTTCTCCTAGTTCCAGCATACAGGTCTAATTGGTCATTTAGCACCACACAGGTTATGACAGAGTGGACATCTCTGACTCTGGGTAGAGGTGTTCCAAATTTCCAAGCTGCTACCAAGAGTTCTTGGAGACTCCTTTCCAGATATACCTTGCTACTTCCCAATCCTCTTCTCTTCTGTTGGTCATATTTGGGGTGAAAAACTAGTGACAAGATCCATCACAAGCTTCTCATTCCAGATCTAATTGTTTGGCTTTATTGTTCACCCAGCCGCTTCGGGGTCGGTTGAGACAGGAGATATGGGAAGTGTTAATGCCTCACATCTCTCACTGTCAGCTCCTCCAGTGCCAGTGAGCTAAGCTTGTTAGCTTGGCCACGGTGTGACCGGTCACAAATCTCTACCCTCATTAAGTCTGAAATCCTTCTATCTGACCAAAACCTTCTCATTTGCCTTCTCTCCCACACACTACTCCCCCTAAATCTGTTCCTCTACAGAGACTACTGAGCTTTGGACCCCATAGGTAAGCAGCATGGCCTAGTGGATAGAGCATGGGCCTCGAAGTCAGAAGGACTTGAGTTCTAACCACATGTCTGCTGTGTGACCTTGGGCAAGTCACTTAACTTCTCTGTGTCTCACCTCATCTGTAAAATGGGTATAAGATTGTTAACCCCATGTGGTACAGGGGCCGTATCCAACTGTATTATCTTGTATCTACCCAAGTTCTTAGAACAGTGCTTAACACATAATAAGTGCTTAACAAATAATAATATGGTATTTGTTAAGCACTTACTATGTGCCAAGCACTGTTCTTTATTATTATTTTCTCAAGTCAGCATTCCCATTTAGTCCCATTTAGCATATCCAAACTACCTTCCCTTGATAATTGATGCCTTCAACACCATCCTCTCTACTGAACTCAACTCACTCACTCCTCTGTCCTGTTTCTAACACTGTACCACTACTCCAAAGACCTGGATCACCTCCAAAGTTAGCTTCTTTCATTTCTGCACATGAGACACAGAGTGCTACAGATGGAAATCCAGATATCAGGCAGAACTCGGCCACTTCAAGTTCATCCTTGCCTGCTTTAACTCTGCCCTCTCCTCTCCCCAGCAGCATATTGTCTCTATCTTTATTGACTCCTATGCACATTGCCCTCACCAGTTGTTTCAGAAGTATAACTCCCTACTCAAAGCCCCTGTCCCGCAGCCTCCTCCCCTAATGACCTGGACATACATTTTATTGAGACAACTGAAATCATCAGGAATGATCTCCCTAAAATCTTCCCTTCTCCTCCCAAGTTCCTCCCTCCTGCCTCTCCTTCGAATCTCCCATCTTTCCCAGCAGCACCTCCTCCATCCGTATGTCTGATCCCATCCCTTTGCACCTTATCTAAGCACTTGCCCCCTCCCTGCTTCCCTTCTTCTCATACTCCAGTGGCTTTTTATCCACTACTTTCAAATATGCTCCTGTCTCCCTTGACCCCATGGCTCCCTTCAGTTATGGCCCCATCTTCCTCCTACCACCCTTCTCCAAATTCCTAGAATAAGTTTTCTACACCTTCTGTCTTCAGTTTCTCTCCTCTAATTCTCTTCTTGACCCCTCCAATTTTACTTCCCCTTCATTGCACAGAACCTTCCCTTTCAAAGTTACTTATGCACTCCAAATACAACAGCTTCTACTGCAATCTAATCCTCCTTGACCTCTCACCTGCTTTTGACACTGTCAACCATCCCATTCTCTGGGAAAAATTATCCTACCTTGGCTTCACTGACACTGTCCTTTCCTGGTTCTCCTCCTTTATCCCTGGCCACTCATTCTCAATCTCTTTTATAGGCACTTCCTTTGCCATCCACCCCATTTCTGTGAGAGTCCATCAAGGCTCAGTTCTGTGTTCCCTTCTATTTTATATCTACACCCATTTCCTTGGAGCACACATTCACTCCCAGGGTTTCAACTACCAGTTCTAAGAAAAAAATTCCCAAATCTACATCTCCTTCCCTGATCCTTCTTGGCAGTCTTCCATTTCCACTTGCCTTCAGGACATCTCTACTTGGACGTCTGCCAACTCCTCAAACTTAAATGTCCAAAAGATTTATATTAGTATCCAAACTTTATTCTTTTTTGTATTTATCCTCTCCTGCTGAACTCACTGCCTCATATCTCTCCCCACTCCAGTCTATACTTCACTCTGCCACTCAGATCATTTTTCTACGAAAACATTCAGTCCATGTTTTTCCACTCTATTGATCACTCATCCCCTCTGCATTGAACAGAAACTCCTTAGAATTTCCTTTAAAGTCCTCATTCACCTTGGCCCTCCTTTAGTACCTCCCTGATTTCCTACTACAACCCAGTGTGCACACATCACTCCTCTAATATCAACATACTCACTGTGCCTCAGTTTTGTCTATCTCAATGCCAAACTCTAGCCCACACCATACCTCTGTCCTGGAACATCCTCCCTTTTCATACCCAACATACAATCACTCTCCACAGTCTCAAAGCATTATTGAAGACCCAGCTCCTCCAAAAGGTCTTCCATGACTACGCCCTCATTTCCTCTTTTCCCACTACCTATTGCCTTGCCCTTGTACCCTTTATTCACCCCTCTCTCAGCCCCACAGAATTTATATACGTAGCCATATTTTTTATTTATATAAATATCTGTTACTGCTCTAGACTGTACGCTCATTAACAGCAGGGAATGTGTCTATCTATCTATCCCAAGTACTTAGTACAGTGCTCTGCACACAGTAAATGTGCAGTAAATGCAATTGATCGATTGCTTAAATCATATAATTACATTAGTGGCAAGTAACTAAATGTGATGTTACCTAAAGTGATACTGTTTCCTTAGACTAGGATTGAGGAAATTTAGTGTCCTGTAAGTCCTTAATACAGTGCTCTGCACACAGTAAGCGCTCAATACATATGATTGAATGAATGAATGAATGGTGGTTCTTCCAACTAGCCCCCACACTCAGGAAGGAGGAGATTTACTCTGTGGTATCCCTCATAGAAGGAACATTTAATAAATACCATATATGGCAGTATTTGTAACTTGGTCAATCAGAGGAAAGGATTGGGAAGGAGTGAGGAGAGGAGAGAAGAGAGAAGCTATATGCCTGGGAGGGCAATACACAGTGAAGGCTATGAGCTATGACTCTAGGTGGACATCTGATCTCATAGGAAGAGATCAGAGATTGTCTGGATGAGGTCTCAGTGGATACCCTAGAGGTCTGGAGTCCAGAGTTAGATACCACACTGGGGGAGCTGAACTCCTGCCACTGATGGGGAAAAAGGACCCGGAAACTGGAGATAGGACTGAGAAAGGTAAAACCTGGACCCTGAAAACCTAGAGAAAAGAGGGGAAAGGACCATAGGAACGTAGGCCCCAGGGTGCCTATAGGGAAGTATAGCAGGCCCTGGGGGGAAAGATATTAGATATTGGGAAAAATAATTTGAACTGGAATTGTTTTTGACTGATCCCTGATGAAGGAAATTCATAAGTATACTGTTAAACATTGTTAAGATCTCTTTCATAGTGTCTGCCTATGGTAGAGGCTAGAGGAGATGCTCCAGTTGCCAGCAAGATGCGTGGAGCTGGAAAGCCACAGGAGTCGGGACATTCTCCGCAAACTCCTATTAACTAGCCCCAAAAGGAGAATGTCAACTTAGTCCCCAGTAACTCCTTTGTCTTCAGGGAGATACCTGGTATTCAGGTAAAGCGAGATGGCAGCAATCGCACTGCAGGTACGTGGGGTATACTGGGCAGAGGTCCCCAACCTGCCAGTTTCCAGAAAGGAAGATCTGGAAGGTTTTAATAATAATGATGGTATTTGTTAAGTACTTACTATGCACTGTTCTAAGCGCTGGGGTAGATACAAGGTAATCAGGTTGTCCCACGTGGGGCTCACAGTCTTCCTCCCCATTTGACAGATGAGGGAACTGAGGCCCAGAGAAGTTAAGTGATTTGCCCAAGGCCACACAGCTAAGTGGCAGAGCCGGGATTAGAACCCATGACCTCTGACTCCCAAGCCCGGGATCTTTTCACTAAACCACGCTGCTTTAGAACCTGGTAGAGGCTAACTGATCTCCAAGCACCCTTGAAATTATTTGCGGGGTTATTTAGTCTGGGATTCAGGCTGAAAACCTCTGTTAATTCCACATCCTGACAAATGATGGGGCTAAATTGAGTCTTGGCTCCAATATGAGACTGTGCTGTGGTAGTCTACACTTTGTTAGGAACTGAGTGACCTGTGTGAACTGCCTTAGAGGGGACCAACGCTTAGTACAGTACTCTGCACACAGTAAGCACTCAATAAATACGATTGAATGAATGAATTGTAGAGAAGGAAAGTTTAAACTACATTAACCAATAGGATAAGAGTTGATTGCTGTTCTTTCTCAGCAGGCAGGGCATTCTTTGAAGAGTCTGCACCCACAGCTAGGGATGGAGTACACATGCCTCTGAAGTGGAGCCAAGCCTTTAGGAGGGACTCAGTAGGCCCAAAAGTACCTTCTGCTTCTCTTTTTTTGGGGATTCCTGTCTTTGCCCTGGAACGTGGCCTGCCACACTGAAGATCTCTTTATTGCCTAATTAGTAGGCAGGCAAAGTTAGGCTAAAGAAATATGGGTTTGTGATTTATTTTGGGGTTTTATGGTTTAAATCTCACTTCCTCACACTCATTTTCAAACAGGTCCTTCAATCAATCAATTAATCAAAGGTATTTTCTGAGTTCTTACTTTGTACAGAACACAATCCATACTGTAAAGGAGCTTACAATGAAACATGAGAGACAGACATTAAACTAAATTACAGAGAAGGATAAGAATCCTTACAAAACTACTGTGGAGGTGGGAGTGAGGTGAGTGCCAAAGTGCTTAGGCAATAAAATTAAGTGCATGAGTGAAGCAATAGGGAGAAAATAGGATGGGAGTAATGAAAGCTATGTCAGGGAAGGCTTCCTGGAGGAGATATAAT
Source organism: Tachyglossus aculeatus (assembly GCF_015852505.1). NCBI lineage: Eukaryota > Metazoa > Chordata > Mammalia > Monotremata > Tachyglossidae > Tachyglossus > Tachyglossus aculeatus. The sequence continues at coordinate 120,545,939 of NC_052067.1, forward strand.
TTTAGTAGGATTTTTAAAATGGGGAGGATGGTAGTCTATTAGATACATATGGAAAGGAGTGTCAAGTTGGAGGAAAGGTTTGTGTGAATAAGGGGTTGACGGAGAGAGGCTAAAGCAAAGCAGTGAATACATTAGTATTAGACAAGCATAGTGTGCAGGCAGGGTTTTAGTAGGAGAGGAGTGAGGATAACTAAGGGGAAGAGAGCTAATTAACTGCCTTGAATCTGATAGGGAGGAGTTTTTGAATTGATGTGACTATGAAGGGGTGCCATGGAGGCACTTAAGGAGTGGGGAGATGTATGCAGACAGAAGTTTTAGAAATTTGTGCAGCAGTGTGATGTATTGACTGTTGTATGGAGAGGCCAGAGGTTAGAAGATTAGTGAGGCCAGATGAGTAGCTGAGATGGGATATGAAAATGCTTGAACCAGTGTGGTAGCAGTTTGAATGGAGAGAAAGCAGTAAAAACTGAAGATGTTCTAGAGATAGAATCAAAAAGACTTAGGACTCACTGAATATAAAGGCTAAAGTTAAGAGATGAGTCAAGGAAAATGCCAACGAGCTTATGAGGTAGGGAGGATGATGCTATTGGTAACAGTGATGGAAAGTCACAGGGAGGAGAGAGTTGGAACAGAATATAAGTACAGTTTTAGATTAGTTGAATTTAACATGATGATGAGCTGTCCATTAGGGATGTCCTTAAATCAGAAGGAAATACAGTATTGGGGAGAGGTGCAGAAGTTGAGGTTGGAGATATAGATTTGGGCTTAGAGATAGTAGCTGAAGCCTTGGAGGCAGATGAGCTCCCCAGATGAGTGGCTTCTGTTCCGTTCCACCTGACATATTCCTCAGTTTGGGGCCACACTTAATTTTATAATCTCTAATAATTGTATAATCTCTACCCTCACCAGTACTGAAATTGCTCTATCGGACCACAACTTCCTTACCTGCTCTCTTACACATACACTTATCCCCCGCAAATCTGCCCTTTTGTCCCTAAGAGACCTTTGTGCTTTTAACCCCTCCAATATTCTACAGCCATTCTACTCATTTGGTAGAACTACCTTTTTCTGTCTCACAAATCAACGCACTCAACACCACCCTGAGCACTGAACTGAGCTCCCTTGTTCCCCTATACCTCCATCGGTCTCATGTAACTGCCTGCAACCCTGTATTACCTCCACTGTGTGCTTCCTCTGCTACTGTGTCCGAGTTGTCGAGCACTGTTGGAAGAAATCCAAAATCTCTCTGAACTTTGCCACTTTAAATTTATTCTTATCTGCTTCAAATCATCCCCCTCCACTACTTCACAAGAATACTTCTCCTTATAATTTGCTACCATACCCACTGCCCCCACCAGCTGTTTAAGATATTTAATTGTCTTCTCAAACCACCTGCCCTCTCACCTCCACCACCTCTTTCCCCTAATAACCTGGCTATACACTTTATCAAAAATAACTGAAAGTCTCAGCCGTGGTCTCCCTAAAATCTCCCCTGCTCCTCTCCAAATACCCCCTCATTCTCTGTCCTCTTCAACTCTCCCTATATTCCTATATTACTATTCAAGATGAAATCTCTCTCCTCCTCTCTAAACTTTCTCCCATCACCTGTGCTTCTGATCCCAACCTCTTCAAGCCTTCAAACCCTTCAAATCACTCACCTCCTCCCTTCTTCCTTCCTTGACTGACATCTTCATATATTCATTGTCCATTGGCTTGTTTCCCACTGCCTTCAAACATCCCCTATCTTAAAAAAACAAAAACAAAAACAAAACACTCCTTGTTCCCTATCCCTGGCAACTCCCTGGCTCCTTCCAGTTATTGCCCCATATGTCTCCTACCATTTCTTTCCACCTGCTGTCTCTACTTCCTCTCCTCCAGTTCTCTCCTAGATTCTCTCCAATCTGTCTTCCACCCTTTTCATTTCACAGAAATAGTACTCTCTAAGGTAACAAATGACCTTCTTCTCTCCAAATCATATGGCTTCCACACTATTCTAATCCTCCTAGACTTCTCAGCCATCTTTGGTATTGTAGACCATCTCCTTCTCCTGAAAACATTATCCAACCTTGGCTTCACTGACAATGTCCTCCCTTGCTTCTCATTTCTGATTGCTCCTTCTCAGTCTCTTTTGCTGCCTCCTCTTCTGCCTCTTATCCTCTGATTAAGGGGGTGGTGGTCCTTAAAGGCTCAGTTCTAGCTCCCCTCCTATTCTCCATCTACACCCACTCCCTTGGAGAACTAATTCACTCCCATGGCTTCAATTGCATCTCTATGCAGATGATTTCCAAATCTATATCTCCAGCTCAGACATCTATCCTTCCCTGCAATTTCACAATTCCTCCTGCCTTCAGAATATCTCTACCTTGATATCCTGTCGACACCTTAAACTAAACATGTACAAAACTGAAGTCCTCATCTTTCCACTTAAACCCTGTCCTCCGTCTGTCTTTTCCATCATTGTAGACAACACCACTATCCTCCTTATTTCACAAGCCCATAACTCTTGGCACTTTCCTTGACTCATCTCTCTCATTCATTCCACCCAAATATTCAATCTGTCACCAAATCCTGTCACTTCTACTCTCAAAACATTGCTAAAATTCACTCTATCCTATACATACAAACTACTACCATCGTGATCAGCCACTAATCCTGTCCCACCTTGGCTACTGCGTCTGTGTCCTCTCTGACCTCCTGGCCTTCTGTCTCTTCCCAATCCAATCCATACTTCATTCTGCCGCATGAATCATTTTTCAACAAAAACATTCAGTCCATGTCTCCCCACTCCTCAAGAATCCTCAGTGGTTGCCAATCCACCTCCACAGCAAACAGAAACTCCTCATCAGCTTTAAAGCACTCAGGCAACTCACAACATCCTACCTCACTGATCTCCTACGCAGCCCTTACACTCAGCTCCACTACTCACTGTGCCCTGATCTTACCTATCTTACCACTGACCCCTTTCCAACGTCTTCCCCTAGCCTGGACCTGCAACCTCTTCTATATACACCAGACCACCACTCTCCCCACCTTCAAAGCATAACTAAGGTCACATCTCCTCCAAGATGCCTTCCTCGATTAAGCCCTGCTCATTCTCCCTTTTGCGTCATTTATACATTTGGATCTGTGACCTTTGGACATTTGATATTTGCCCCACCCCCAACCCCGAAGCAGTTAAGAATATATCTTTAAATTAAATATTATAAATTACTTTTTTATTCATATTAATGTCTATCTTGCCCTATAGACTGTAAGCTTATTATGGGCAGGGAATATGTCTGCTAATACTGTTGTATTCTCCCAAGTGCTTAGTACGGTGCTCTGTACATAATAATAATAAGCCCTGAATAAATACCATTAATTGACTGATTGATTGACTGCAAATGGGCAATAGAAAGGGATGCAGAAGCCAGGGACCCACTCAGTTTAGTTTGGGAGTCAAGTGCAAGCTGGTGACAGAGACCAAAAAGATGGAGGTAGAAGGAATGGCAAAATCAGTGAAACCAAGGTGTGATAATGTGTGTAGAAAAAATGGGTGTTTCACAGTGTCAAAGTTCAATGTGATGTAAAGAAGAAATGCAAATAAATAGAATTCATTGGATTTGTCGAAGAAGAGGTCATTGGTGACTTTGAAGAGTGCAGTTTCAGTGGAGTGTAGGCTGCAGGAAACCAGATTACAGGGGGTCAAGAAGGGAGATGGGAGAAATAAAATGCAGGCAACAGGAATTAACAACTCATTCAAGGAGTTTGGATGGGAATGGTGGAAGGGATATAGGGTAATAGCTACCTACTAGAGAGGGGAAGGGAAGAGAAGGGAATAGGGAAGGGAAAGGTTTTTTCTTTATGGCATCTCTTAGACTCTTATCATATATGTCAGGCACTTCAATTTTGTTGATTAAAGTCATCAGGGGCAAGAGAAAGGGAAGTCAAAAGTACAGCAGGTTTAAGGAGGGTCTTGAAAGTCAGAAGGTATTGGCATGGACGGTGGGCGTCCTTCTTAGTAAAACATTATATTACTGGCTATTGCTGAGTTCTATAACTCAGCCTGATTAAGTCGGCCTGGGATAGCATCTGTTTTTAAACCTATTGATGGAAGGGTTCATGAGTGTAAGACATCTTCGGATGAAATTAACATTCGGATTGGCAGTTCAATGGGAAGGACTAGATGATTATCTACAAAATGATGAATTTGAGTTTGGCAGTTTTTCCAAGGATATATGTAGATTTCCTCTGAGCCTTGGTGAGGTCTTTTAAAACCTTACTTCTCAATGTCTTTTGATTATTAAGGATTTTTACACTAACCATGGGAAAATTGATAAGATCTACCCACCTATTCTACCTACTCATTCTGAAGCATGCCTCACTCTGTCTGAAAGGCATCCTTGCCAAATCTATTGTTTCCTTCAGCCTTAGGCCGCTGCAAGTAGAAGTAGCAATTGGCCAGCTGTATTAGCTCAGAGGGATAATGGGGTATTACTGGGCCAAGAGCTCTCTCAGAGAAGCTGGAAGGCAGTCAAGTTTGGCCATTCTGTGCCCACAGGGTAAGGGATTAGACATTGGCTACCTTAGAAAGAGTGGGGGGGTGTGGAATCTCTGGGAAGCTTGCATTAAAAAAAGAGGCTCGGTGAAGAGAAATAGAGAAGTGAGAGAAATGTAGAGGAGAAGGGAGAAAGGAAAAAAGAGAAAATGGGACAGAGAGAGGAAGAGAGGAAGAGAAAGAGGAAAGATATGGAGAATTAGGTGAGGGGGAAAAAAGAAAGATGGAGGTATTTCTTATCAGTCCTGAAGGAATGAAAGTGCAGGAGAAAGAAAGAGATGCAAAAAGAAAATAGAAAGATACTCTGAGAAACAATGAGACATTCATTCACTACTCAGAAGCTTCTGGATTTCCTGATTGTAAACTCAGTTATGTGTATACTGCTGTCTTTTCTTCTCTGTACTCTTTCTCCTACTCTTTGCCTTTACCTGTCTGCTGTGTGACCTTGGGCAAGTCACTTTACTTCTCTGTGCCTGTTACCTCATGTGTAAAATGGCAATTGAGACTGTGAGCCCCAAATGGGACATTTTTGCTTGTATGCACCCCAGTGCTTAGTACAGTGCCTGGCACATAGTAAGCACTTAACAAAAACCATAATTACTATTTCTCTCTATTTTAACAAACTTCTCTCAAGAGGTAATACTTTTATGACTAACTAAAGGCTAAGTTGTTGGCCAAGATGCAGGCCACATTTCTCATAAATATTGATAACACTAATAATAATGAATATAATTTAAATAATAACAACAATAATAATGGTATTTGTTAAGCAAATGCTGTAATAAGTGCTGGGACGGGTACATTTATAATCAAGGCAAATGTAGTACCTGTCTCACATAGGTTTTGCATTCTCAGAGGGAGGGAGAACGTGCTAATAATAACATTTATTGAACACTTACTATATGCCAGCCCATACTCAGCAAGTCTATATTAGATACAAGATAACTGGGTTTGATGCAGCCTCAGTCCCATGTAGAACTCAGAGTCTAAATAGGAGGGAGAACAAGTATTGAGTTAGCATTTCACACATGAGAAACCTGAGGCAAATAGAAATTGTGACTTGTTGAAGGTCACATAGCGGGCCCATGCTCTTTCCACTAGGCTACACTATTCTGAATCCAGGTAGGGTCAGGAGAGAGTTTTCCAAATTCATTTCACTGTCTCCTAAAGGTACCAAGGGTGAGGCTTTTGGGCTTTGATTGAAAAATCTGACCTGGATTGAATGAGTACATTCCAGAGTATTTATCAATAGAGCAGGGTCCAGTAGAGAAACACAACAAGTTAGATCTGTTGGATTATTTCCTGAACCAAGTGAATATTTTCATATTTTGGAACAGAGAGCAAAGCTATATAGAGAGCTATAATGTGGATGACTTTATTTGAACTCTATAATCGACATTTCAGGTGATTTTGGTAAATTGAACAAGTGATCAAAACAAATACTTAATGAGGAATAGATAAGCCTCTAGATATCCAAATAGGCCAGTTACCCAAAGGGTTTTACCTTTTCACAGGTCAATTATTTTTTGTCTGACCTGATTAGAGGAGAAAATAAAAGAAGTAGTAATAGCAGTAGTAATAATATTCATTAAACACTTGTGTATGCAATAAACAAATGCTATTATTTCAAGTGACATTGATTCATTTCCCTCTTCTAGACCGTGAGCCTGTAGTTGGGTAGGGACCATCTCTATATGTTGCCGATTTGTACTTCCCAAGCACTTACTACAGTGCTCTGCACACAGTAAGCACTCAATAAATACGATTGAATGAATGAATTTCTGATTCATAGCGACTCTGTGGACATATTATTTCCAGAATGTCCTATCTTTTGCCATAATCCATAACCTTTCTAATGGTTCTAAGCGTTTGTGAAAGAACAGTATAATAGAGTTGTAAATGTGATCCCTGCCCACAAGGAGTTCACAGTCTACAGAGGGGACAGATACTCAAGTAAATAATAGAAAGTGTAAATCATAGTGTACAAGCATATTTACATAGTCCCGTGGGACTGGGATGAATATCAAAGTGCTTAAGGAATACACAGTCAAGTGCATTGGTGACATAAGGGAAATGAGGACTTAAAAAGGAAGGCCTCTTGGAGGAGATTTGATTCTAGAAAGGTTTTTAAGGTGGGGAGAGTGATGAACTGTCAGATTTGAAAGGGAAGGGAGTTATTCTTATTATCATCATCATCATCAATAGTATTTATTGAGAACTTACTGTGTGCAGAGCACTGTACTAAGCGCTTGGGAAGTACAAGTTGGCAACACATAGAGACAGTCCCTACGCAACAGTGGGCTCACAATCTAAAATGGGGAGACAGAAAACCAAACCAAACATATTAACGAAACAAAATAAATAGAATAGATATGTACAAGTAAAATAAACAAATAAATAAATAGAATAATAAATATGTACAAACATATATACATATATACAGGTGCTGTGGGGAAGGGAAAGAGGTGAGATGGGGGATGGAGAGGGGGGCAAGGGGGAGAGGAAGGAAGGGGCTCAGTCTGGGAAGGCCTCCTGGAGTAGGTGAGCTCTCAGTAGGGCCTTGAAGGGAGGAAGAGAGCTAGCTTGGCGGATGGGCAGAGGGAGGGCATTCCAGGCCCAGGGGAGGACGTGGGCCAGGGGTCGATGGTGGGACAGGCAAGAATGAGGTACGGTGAGGAGATTAGCGGCAGAGGAGCGGAGGGTGCGGGGTGGGCTGTAGAAGGAGAGAAGGGAGGTGAGGTAGGAGGGGGCGAGGTGATGGACAGCCTTGAAGCCCAGGGTGAGGAGTTTCTGCCTGATGCGCAGATTGATTGGTAGCCACTGGAGCCACTTATTATTCTTATTATTACTATTATTATTATTGTGGTATTTGTTAAGCACTCACTATGTACCAAACACTGTTCTAAGCACTGGGGTAGATACATAATAGGTTGGAGTCAGTCACAGTTTCACACTGAGCTCACAGTGCCAGGGGATAGGGGAACAGGTATTGAATCCCCATTTTACAGGCAAGGAAACTGAGGCACAAGCACAGGCCCAAATAACGTGCCCAAGCCCAAACAGCAGACAAGTGGGACACCTAAGATTAGAATTCAGGTCCTCTGAGTACCAGCACATGATCTTTCCACTAGACCATACTGCTTCTCACCTGAGTTCCGGATATGAGGGAGTATGTGGACAAGAAGTTGGCATCAGATGTTGCTGAGTCGCTCTCATCAACAATGTACTGGGGGTTCCTGTAAGAGAACTCCTGATCCCTGCGCTGGTTTCATGATGGACTGGCAGATTTTACTCCACAAAATGTTAATCAGGTGAAGTGAACTTGTCTGTCTTCTAACAAGATCTTTACAAAGAGCAGCTCATTATCAGGGTAGGAGAAACTGCAGGTTAGGAGAGCAGCAAATTGCCAAACGGAAAGAATTTTGAAACAAACCTTTCATTTGAAAACAAGCAACTGTCAGTTACCTTTCTAAAAGAATGTAGGCTCTGAGTAACTTTCCAGATAAAGTTTGAAACTCCTATTTGTTTCAGGTTTCTCCACCAGCTTACACTGACATTCCTAGCTGCTTCAGTAATACTCTTTATCTATTAATTTATCTATCAATTCCACAGAAGCAATCTTGCTTGTTGTCTCTCATATACTAATCCTTCCATCCCAGACTCAGTGATTTTCTCAGGTTATTCCACATTAATGCAGCAATCTTTATTGCTTTCACACATTATTGTGCTTCTCTCAGGACAGCACCATATGTTTCTTTATTGTAGGCTACTAGGTGCCTAGTATAGTGCTCTGCACAGGAGCTCAGTATAAATTAATGATAATAAATACTCTGTACATAAGTCCACTTCATCCCAGAAATCTTCCTCTACCACCAAGTCCATAAATACAACCTACTGTCAATGATGCAATTGTACTATTTTATTATCTAGATGTCATTTCTTTTTCAGTGTAGGAGCATTCCAAAAAAATTCATATAAAGTAAACCAGTGAAAAGTGAACCTTGCTTGACATAACCTGCTTTTCCCAGGTTGCAGATTCTAGGTCCTAGGGAATAAAAACAGTATTGCTGCTTTATCCTGTGGGAAGCTGTCTTCCATTTACAAACACACAAATTCATGTATGCATACACACAAACATGCACGTGTGTGTGCATGTGTGTGCATACACACACACACACACACACACACACACACACACACACACACACACACACACTTACTTTCTGTCCTGGCCTGATCCTTTCACATCTTGGCTTTTCTGGGACAGAGAAAGGGAATTACCTGGAATGTGGTGGGCAGCTGGAAAGAAAATGGTTCCAATAGAGCAGCAATTGCAGCAAAAGCTGTCTGGACCATGGTTAATGACTCTGGGAAGCTGCTCCAGGGCAGTGATTGAGGCAGTTAAAATCACCCAGAGGCAGAGGAATATAATTCTGAATATTGGCAGTGGCAGCAGAAGTCAACCAGGTGCAAAACATGGTGGGTGGACAAAGGAAAAGATTTCCAAGAACATTTAAACAATATACCGATGAATTGCTATTAAGGTATGATTTTTTCTGGCCAAAGTCCAGTATTAAATATATATAAACTGGATCCATGCAACGAGAGGAAGGAAAAGCTGTTTTAATTTTTTTTTTTATATAAATGTCCTTTGTATCCGAAGACATGAAGAATTTTGTGCAGTGTTAGAAAGATCATTGTGGGATTCAGCCGTATCATACTCATGGATGGTTGTCCCTTATTATGTTGTACTGTAGTGCTTAATGTTTGCAGCACCTGACATTGTTTTTTCCTTCGTCTTCTAGTCTGCCTTTCTGTTGTATGTTTTTGCTCGAAGATAGTCATTCTCATCTTGATGGCAATGTGCCATACAGATAAAACTTCTGCAGTTGACTCTCATTTTCAGCTGGGATGCAGTATTGTCTGCAGATTTATTTGCAGTACCCTTATAAACACTTCCACTGCACTCCTTGCTTTTGGTTTTCACAATGTCAGCTATCAACACAGCAGCAGTTTGGGTAACTCCTCATATGGCATAGCTATATTTATGGTGAACATAGTTTCATTGTTCATCATCTTATCTTGTCACTTTCTAATCATCTTTAACAAAATGGGTATCTCGGAAAGAATATTTAGAACCAATGTTTTGCCTCACTTTGTATTGGTTTGAACAGACACACACGTTTTATCTTGCCCAATTGATTGTAAATTCTGAGTCTAAATCCTACAATTTATATTTCCTTTTTAACACCTTATAGTGCTATGTATATTGCCCTCACTAACTATTGTGGCAGGGATGTTACAGGACACAAGCTGGATGTGTTTGGAATTTATATTTAAAATCCACTGATATGAAATACAAAGTTTGGTAAACTGGCCTAAATGAAATCAGTTGCCACCAAAGTTTCAGAGAAACTTATGGTAAAACTTTGCATAAATTGGATTAGTTGTACGTTTGTTGAATAATTCAATCAGATTAGGAATGTTCATCTTCTTGAGGCCTCTGACTGCTTGCATAGTAGTAGCAGTAATAGTGTTTAAGTGCATACTGGAGGTCTTCACTCTACTGTACTTCACTGGGTCTTCCATTTTGCAGACTAAAAGTAATTTTTAGGGTAGTCATAAGACCATTCTTAAACTGAATTTTTTTTTAAAGCTGTTATTTTTGGCTATTTTTTTGGTATCACAGTTAGTATTTGTTCATGCAGGAGACCCTTGTCAGTATTTACCACAAAGACGTATTACTAACATAGTTTCAGGGGTTTTATATGTTTCACATTCAAAATGAAATTCCTTTTTTCATACCTATTTTCCTTTGTTCCGTTTAATGAAATCAAAGTTCTTATACTTTAGGACTAAAGAAAATCTAGCAAAGCCAAGGACACTTATTTAAATTGCTTCATGGTCCATTTGGTGAGTTACAGCTATGGAAATTCAAGGTAGAAAATACATTTCCTCTACTTGTCAATTTACACTTTAAGTAATATTTTCAATTATAGACCTTAAATAAACATTTAATTGCCAAGTATGGAGCTAGCTACTGTTAATTAATTGAGCATGAATCATTGTTTTCATTTTTTTATCAAATGATTTCATAATATCCCGCCTTATCATCAATGTTACACATATCCTTTTCTCTCACATCTAAAGGCATGTGATAATGACTTTGACATTAGTGTCATGGCAATGATTTGTATATAGCTATAATTCTATTAATCTGTTTTGATGGTATTGTTGCCTGTCTACTTGTTTTGTTTTGTTGTCTCTCACCCCCTTTTAAACTGTGAGGCTGTTGTTGGGTAGGGATGGTCTCTATCTGTTTCCAAAATGTACTTTCCAAGCACTTAGTACAGTGCTCTGTGCACAGTAAGTGCTCAATAAATACGATTGAGTGAATGAATGAACATTTATCATTTCAAAACTGAAGGAGTCACGATTTATTATTCTCAATTTATTTGTACTTATTTGGGATGTATATATTTTAAGGACATTCCTATGCATTTACCTTAATTAAACTGGTTTGGGTAATAGTTAAAATTAACAGACCGAATTAGTTCATGTTCTCAGAACAAAATATCAATTAGCTCAGTTAGACCTTAATCCCAGGAGCTGGTAATTTTGATCATTATGGAAATGCAAAATCATTTACTACCCATGTGAATTTAGTTGTGTAGAAAATATTTTTTCTTTACAAAATACCTATGTTTGACTGTTTTATATGTATTTTCTATATCCCTATAATGATTCCTATAATGATCTACATAATGAGAGGACAGACTATTATGAAGAGGTAGATAGTAGAGGCAGAAAAGATTCTAAAATCTACTTGTTTTGATCCATTGTATTTCACAGGATCATTTATTAGTACACTAGTACTACATTAGTACACATTTAGTGTCGTATATATGTTTTCAGTGTGCTTTTTGGCTGGAACACAATTGTAGAATCAGGAATCATTCTTCTGATTGTGCAAAACTGATTGGACTTTGGAATGTTGCGTATTGATTCTAATGGTGGGGAATTTTACCAAAAAAATATTCCTCCACCCATCTAACATTTTGTTTTCTTATCATTAGGTCCAAACTCCATAGAATCTGCTGATTTCTTCAATCTGAACAACCCCATATGTGACTAGGTAATTTTTTTTAATTAATTTTTTTCTGTCTTTCCACCTTAATGCTTCAGGTTTGATTAGGTTGATTGGATCAGACAGCATACATCTCATCCCATCATTTGGAGAACTGTTGTAGGCAGGAATTGTCTCTCTCTATTGCTGTATTGTACTTTCCAAGCGCTTAGTACAGTGCTTTGCACACAGTAAGTGCTCAATAAATATGATTGAATGAATGAATAAATGACAAGCACAAAGATGATAACTTCCACTGAACTTTTCAGCTTTTCCAAAATGAGTAATTCTGGAAAAGTTCATGCTAGGAAAACACTATAGATGTCACCCATTCTGATGCTGCAAGCACACACACATGTACTCAAGAAGTTTCTTTGATAACATGGCATGCCAAGTCAGAACAGCTCATATTGTTGGAAGAATTCCCTAAATTTCCTAACAGCCAAAACAAGTTCTAGCCAAAACATGAATTAAAGTAATGTGAATTAATCAACAAGCTCTAGATGGATGATGCTTTCTGACACCTCTGCTTGTCACCAATGGCATCATGCCAAGCCAGTCTTCTCCATAACGATCATGACTTTGCAGACTGGTATTTTAAAGGGTGGGGAATGTGAATCGACATGCTATAGCACCTGAGAGTGGACTTCTAAATTTGCAGCACCTTTTTGCAAGGGTGGAGGCCGCAAAAGCTTTTATCTGCAAGCTACCATTTGTAGATGATTGCACAATAGTGGCCAACATTATTCATTCATTCATTCAATCGTATTTATTGAGCGCTTACTGTGTGCAGAGCACTATAGTAAGCAGGTGGGAAGCACTAGTCGGCAACATATAGAAATGATCTGTACCCAACAACAGGCTCACAGTCTAGAAGAGGGAGACAGACAACATAACAAAACACGTGGACAGGTGTCAAGTCACCAGAATAAATAAAAATAAAGCTAGATATACATCATTAACAAAATAAATAGAATAGTAAATTTGTACAATTAAAATAAATAGAGTAATCAATCTGTAGAAACATATATACAGGTGCTGTGGGGAGGGGAAGGAGGTAGGGCAGGGGGGATGGGGAGGAGGAGAGGAAAAAGGGGACTCAGTCAACAATAGTCAACAATAGATTATTGACTATTTTGTATGAGTTGTAAAATGCTTTTCTGTGACAATCATTCTGATAAAAACAGAAGTCATGCTTCTTTCGACAGAAACCTAATACCATTGCTCCTGCTCTAATGGTATCCTTCAGTGATGTGCATCCTACATCTATCAAAAAATGTCTTGGGTAGTAGCTTTCAAAAAATGCTGCCTTGATGATGACATCCCCAGTTGTCTTAGTGGGGCCAGTACAGAGTTTTTTGATCATTTTATACATGAGACAGCAGAGGCACAGAGAAGTTGAGTGGCTTGCCCCACTTCACCGAGGAGTAAAATGGTGGAGTAGGGATTAGAATAGAGATTGCCTGAAGCCCAGCCCTGGGTTCTCTCCAAGTATTCTGTCCAATTGCTACCCTCCACACTGCAATTTCATGGCCCATTGTTCATCACAGCATTGTTATATAGCTTTGAAGCAAGAACACCATATCGATCACATGTTAAACAAATTGACCATCTGTGCTGTCTGACTTGCTTTACCTGCATAAAGTGGCAAGGTGGTATCCTGAACACTGAGATATACTGCCATGACACTTAAAGAAGCAGCGTGGCTCAGTGGAAAGAGCCTGGGCTTTGGAGTCAGAGGTAGTGGGTTCAAATCCCGAGTGGGTTCAAATCCCGGCTCTGCCAATTGTCAGCTGTGTGACTTTGGGCAAGTCACTTCACTTCTCTGGGCCTCAGTTACCTCATCTGTAAAATGGAGATTAAGATTGTGAGCCCCCTGTGGGACAACCTGATCACCTTATAACCTCCCCAGCGCTTAGAACAGTGCTTGGCACAGAGTAAGTGCTTAATAAATGCTATCATTATTATTATTATTATTATTCAACACCAATGAATGCTTCTACTATATGCAGCTGTAACACTTTATTCTGTATTTCTCAGGTGTCTAGTACAGTGCACTTCACCACGTGGATGCTCGATAAATGCTACTATTACTTCTGCTACTGCTACTATTACTGCTACTTTTTATGGTGGTATTGTTAAGCAATATGACTTGGGCACTGTACCAAGTACTGGGGTAGATACAAGATAATCAGACTGGTCAATCAATCAATCAGTCGCATTTATTGAGCGCTTACTGTGTGCAGAGCACTGTACTAAGCACTTGGGAAGTACAAGTTGGCAACGTCCCTACCCAACAAGAGACAGTCCCTACCCAACAGTGGGCTCACAGTCTAGAAGACTGTGAACATGGTCACAGTCCATGTCTTAATGGGGCTCAGAGTCTTAATCCAGCGCTCAGATCAATGCTTGGCACATAGTAAGCACTTCACAAATACCATAAAATTATTATTATTATCCTCATTTTACAGATGAGGTACCTGAGGCACAGAGAAGTTAGATAATGTGCCCAAGGTCACGGAGAAGATAAGTGGTGAAGCTGGGATTAGAACCCAGTACCTTCTGATTTCCAGGCCAATGCACTTTCTACTAGACTACACTGCCTCTCATGCTGTTGCTGCTGCTACTACTATTACTACTACTATTATTGTTATCAATCATATTTATTGAGTGCTTACTGTGTGTAAAACACTGTACTAAGTGCTTAAGAGAGTACAGTATAACATCAACCACATTCCCTGCCACAGTGAGCTCACAGTCTAGAGGGGAGATAGTCTTCTAAACTGTGAGCCCACTGTTGGGTAGGGACCGTCTCTATTTATTGCCAGCTTGTACTTCCCAAGTGCTTAGTACAGTGCTTTGCACACAGTAAGTGCTCAATAAATACGATTGAATGAATGAATTAACTAGTATAAATAAATAGATAAATAAATAAATAAATTACAGTTATATGTGGATATATACATATGTGCTGTGGGGAAGGGAGAAAGGATGACTGAAGGAGCAAGTATGAGTGGTGCAGAAGGGAGTGGGAGAAGAAGAGAGGAGGGCTCAGTCAGGGAAGGCTTCCTGGAGAAGATGGCCTTCAATAAGGCTTTGAAGTAGGGGAGAGCAATCATCTGTTTGATAAGAGGAGGGAGGGTGTTCCAGGCCAGAGGTAGGATGTGGGGAGTGGTAGGCGATGAGGTAGATCATCATCATCATCAATTGTATTTATTGAGCGCTTACTATGTGCAGAGCACTGTACTAAGCGCTTGGGAAGTACAAATTGGCAACATATAGAGACAGTCCCTACCCAACAGTGGGCTCACAGTCTAAAAGGGGGAGACAGAGAACAAAACCAAACATACTAACAAAATAAAATAACTAGAATAGATATGTACAAGTAAAATAAATAAATAAATAAATAGAGTAATAAATATGTACAAACATATATACATATATACAGG
The DNA here is from genome assembly GCF_015852505.1 of Tachyglossus aculeatus. Classification (NCBI taxonomy): domain Eukaryota; kingdom Metazoa; phylum Chordata; class Mammalia; order Monotremata; family Tachyglossidae; genus Tachyglossus; species Tachyglossus aculeatus. The sequence continues at coordinate 120,561,051 of NC_052067.1, forward strand.
TGCTGTGGGGAAGGGAAGGAGGTAAGAAGTGGGTGATGGAGAGGGGGACGAGGGGGAGAGGAAGGAAGGGGCTCAGTCTGGGAAGGCCTCCTGGAGGAGGTGAGCTCTCAATAGGGCCTTGAAGGGAGGAAGGGAGGTAGATGAGATAGAGGTACAGTGAGAAGGCTCATTCATTCAGTAGTATTTATTGAGCACTTACTGTGTGCAGAGCACTGTACTAAGCACTTGGGAAGTACAAATCGGCAACATATAGAGAGGGTCGCTACCCAACAACGGGCTCACAGTCTAAAAGGTTAGCACTAGATGAACGAAGTGCACCGGCTGGGTTGTAAGAGGAGAGTAGTAAGGTGATGTTGGAGGGGACAAGGTGGTTAAGTGCTTTAAAGCCAATGTTGAGGAGTTTTTGCTTGATGCAGAGGTGTATGGGCAACGACTGGAGTTTCTTGGGGACTTGAGAAACATGGTCTGAATGTTTTTCAAGGAAAATGATTTGGGCAGCAGAATGGAGTTTGGACTGGAGTGGAAAGCGGCAGGAAGTAGGTACGTCAGTAAGCGGGCTGATACAATAATATAGGTGGGATAAGTGCTTGCATTAATGTGGTAGCAGTTTGGATGGAAAGAAAGGGGTAGATTTTGGTGATGTTTTGAAGGGAGAACTACAGGATTTACTGATGTCTTGAATTTGTGGGTGGAACAAGAGAACGGAGACAAAGGATAATAACAAGGTTCTGGAACTGTGAGACAGGAAGGATGGTGGGGTCATCAACAGTGATGGGAAAGTGAGCAGGAGGACAGGGTATGGGAGGGAAGACAAGAGGTTCAGTTTTACAACTATTACTAGTATTTACTACTATTACTAAGTGGACAAAGGAAAAATATACAGTGATCTGGGCAGGTCCTCATGGTACCAGATCTGCAATCCATCTATTTAGTCATTTGAGGACAAACACGCTTCTGCAGAAAATAATAATAATAATAATGACAATAATAATGATGGTATTTATTAAGCACTTACTATGTGCAAAGAACTGTTCTAAACGCTGGGGAGGTTACAAGGTGATTCATTCATTCAATCATATTTATTGAGCGCTTACTGTGTGCAGAGCACTGTATTAAGTGCTTGGGAAGTACAAGTTGGCAACATATAGAGACGGTCCCTACCCAACAGTGGGCTCACAGTCTAGAAGACTGTGATCAGGTTGTCCCACGGGGGGCTTACAATCTTCATCCCCATTTTACAGATGAGGTAACTGAGACACCGAGAAGTGAAGTGACTTGCCCAAAGTCACACAGCTGACAAGTGGTGGAGCCAGGATTTGAACCCATGACCTCTGACTCCAAAGCCCGTGCTCTTTCCACTGAGCCACGCAAATGCACTAGGATAAAGGCATTTTCTAGCCCTGCAGAACATCCAGTGCTGACCTTTGCATTTGAAATCTTTGATTGGCCTCATGTCTCATTTCTTTCTCTCCCTGCACAACAGAACACAATGGAAATGGATGAGGGGGTCATCCATCATTTTTTATGGGAGAATATCATTAGAGTGAAGCCACAGCTTCAGTCTTTTTCAGTTAAGTCTACACTCTCATGGATGTGACAGCATAATTGTCGAATTCTGGCCTCTTGGGAAACACTTCCAACTCAGCAGGCTCTGTGCATCATCACAAGTCTTTGATAAAGTCTGTTTTGGAGGGAAATACACAAGAAACAGAGTGCTATGGGATGACACCCTGATGAAAATGGTGGTAATAGACCAGTATGACCAATCAATCAATCAATCGTATTTATTGAGCGCTTACTGTGTGCAGAGCACTGTACTAAGCATTTGGGAAGTACAAGTTGGCAACATATAGAGACAGTCCCTACCCAACAGTGGGTTCACAGTCTAAAAGGGGGAGACAGAGAACAAAACCAAACATACGAACAAAATAAAATAAATAGAATAGATATGTACAAGTAAAATAAATAAATAGAGTAATAAATATGTACCAAGCTTCAGGAACTAAAAAACCACCAACCCAAATTACAATAGATCTGAGTGCCACAGGTAGAAAGGCACTCTGTTAGCAACAGATGGGATGGGTTTGTGGAGAGTGGCAAAGAGCAGATATCCCAGTCGACAGAGGATGGTGTTGAGCAGCAGTGGTGTTTAAGAAACTGCCAGGGTAGGAAACCTCCCCAGGTTGTAAGCTTCACACCTCTCAAGGCTAGACTGCCATTTAAATGACTGCCATTTAGAGAAGCAGCGTGGCTCAGTGGAAAGAGCCCGGGCTTTGGAGTCAGAGGTCATGGGTTCAAATCCCGGCTCTACCACTTGTCAGCTGTGTGACTTTGGGCAAGTCACTTATCTTCTCTGGGCCTCAGTTTCCTCATCTGTAAAATGGGGATTAAGACTGTGAGCCCCCCGTGGGACAACCTGATCACCTTGTAACCTCCCTAGAACTTAGAACAGTGCTTTGCACATAGTAAGCGCTTAATAAATGCCATCATTAAAGGGCTGCAGTAGTGTCACACTTCAACCTGCAGTTGTTCAACCAACAGTGAAATAATAAGTACCAAACCAAATGTGTCTGAGCATCCCAGCAAGTAAAGAGCTGCATGTGGCTCGCTAGGAGCACTTCTGTTGTGGAACAAATTTTGCACTGAAATCCCTATGCACAACCAAAGAGACTACCAGAAACTAAAAGTCATCACTGAATTTGGCTACCTACCTAACATATTCAATAGCTCCATAAAGGCAAAAGCAATGAAAACTTAAATTGGGAAGGTCAGCACTTCTGGGAGACTAAGCTCATTAATGTCGTACCAACTCAGGTGACTATAGAGCTGCTGTGTTATCCAGCTTCTTATTTGACTTTGAACCTGAAATTTCCTGAGGGCCCAGCCACATTCTTGAAATGTTTCACTAATGTCATTTGTGAGCCATATGTAGTATCAGAGAGTATGTGAGACTAGCAATGTTGAGCTCCTGGAACACTGTAAACTCACTAGCATTATGACAATGACTACTGTCTCAAAACAGTACAACAGATCAATCGATCAGTGGTATTTATTGATTACATACTATGTGCAGAGAACTGTACTAAGTACTCGGGAGAGCATAAAACAACAGAGTTATTATTATCATTATTATTGTTGTATTAAGCACTTAGTACAGTGCTCTGCACACAGTAAGTGCTCAATAAACATGATTGAATGAATGAATGTTATGGTATTTGTTAAGTGCTTACTATGTGCCAAGCACTGTTCTAAGTGCTGGGGTAGATACAGGGTAATCAGGTTGTCCCACGGGGGGCTCACAATCTCAATCTCTATTTTACAGAAGAGGTAACTGAGGCACAGAGAAGTTAAGTGACTTGCCCGAGGTCACACAGCAGACAAGTGGTGGAGCTGGGATTAGAACCCATGTCCTCTGACTCCAAAGTTCAGGTTCTTCCACTAAGCCACGTTACATCTCACCTTCCTTGATTCCCTGACAAAAAGGGGCTTACATAAATAATAAATTATGGATGAATGTTTTGGGCCTTAAGGTGGGGTGAATATGAAGTGTTAAAGGGTAATAATAATGATGATGATGACATTTGTTAAGCGCTTACTATGTGCAAAGCACTGTTCTAAGCACTGGGGGGGTACAAATCTTAATCCCCATTTTCCAGATGAGGTAACTGAGGCTCAGAGAAGTTAAGTGACTTGCCCAAGGTCACAGCAGACATGTGGGAGAGTCGGGATTAGAACTCATGACCTCTGCCTCCCAAGCCCGTGCTCTTTCCACTGAGCCACAGTGCACAGATTATGCAGAAGGGAGAAGTAATAGAGGAAAAGAGGGCTTTTAGGATGATTCTGAAGGTAGTGAGAATGGTGGTTTGTTGTAGACTGAGTCCTAGTTCAGAGGAAGGATGTGGATGAGGTATTGGTGGCAAGATAGATGAGGTATTGGTGGCAAGATAGATGAGTGACTAATTGGCATTGGAGAAGTAAAGTGTGTGTATTAGACTGTGGTAAAAAATCAATGAGGTGAGAGGAGAAAGCAAGCTGATTTAGCACTTTAAAGCCAATGGAAAGGAGTTTCTGCTGTGGGCATGAATGGGCAATTACTATGTGCAGAGCACTGTACTAAGTTCTTGGGAGATTATACTATAACAGAACTAGTAGGCACATTCCCTGATTTCCTGCCTAAAGGGTGCTTTTGTTTTTGATGAGGGAGAGATGTGAAATGAAAGGATTTTTTAAAAAAAACGTTTGGGATGCCAAAGGAAGTATGGACTGAAGTGGAGAGAGGATAGAAGGCAGTATTTAGATCAGCATAAAAGCAGTTGGGCTGAAGAGGAGAGGTTGGATTTTATTAAAATTTCTAAGGTAGAACTAAAGGATTTGTTGACAGATTGACTATATGGGTTGTATGAGAGAGATGAGTCGAGAATTGTGCCAAGATTGTGGGCATGTGAGATAGGGAGGATAATGGTACTAGCTACACTAATGGGGAAAGCAAGGGAAAGGTAGGATTTAAGCAAGAAGATGAAGAATTGTCCTTTGGACATGTCAAGTTTACGGTATTGGTGGGACATCCAAATAAATGTTTTGAAAGATCAGGGCTGGAGATATAGATTTGAGAATCATCCATATGGAGGTAATAATAATAATAATGGCATTTGTTAATCGCTCACTATGTGCCAAGCACTGTTTTAAGCCCTGGGGTAGGTACAAGGTATTCAGGTTGTCCCAAGTGTTGCTCACAGTCTTAATCCCCATTTTACAGATGACATAACTGAGGAACAGAGAAGCAAAGTGACTTTCCCAAAGTCACACAGCTGACAAGTGGCAGAGGCTGGATTGGAACCCATGACTGCTAACTCCCAAGCATGCGTTCTTTCCACTAAACCATGCTAGTTGCAACTAGGTAATAGTTGAAGCCATAGGAACAAATATGTAGAACTGAGAACTGAGCCTTGAGAGGGTTGGAAGCAGAGAGGGTGCCTGTAAAAGAGACTAAGAAGAAACAGGCACAGAAATATGAGGAAAACCAGGATAGAACAGTATCAGTGAAGCCAAGGCTAGACAATGTTTCCTGAATAAAAGAGTGGTCCACAGGCAGCACAAGAGTCAAGGAGGATTAGGACATAGTAGAGGCTGCTGTATTTGGCAAGAAGGAGACCATTAGTGACTTTTGAGGTGGAGTGAAGGGGTAGAAACCAGATTGGAGGGTGTGAAGGAGAGAATTGGAATAGTGAAAGTTGGGGCACATGGTGTAAAAAATTGACTTTAGGAGCTTGGAGAGGAATGGTACTCTTACCCAAGGAGGAAGCCCTGTGGTCAAGGTAGGGTTTTTTAGTTTAGTTTTGTTTTGTTTTTTGTTTTGGCCACACAAGGCAGTGCGGCTCCCGCAAATCAAGAATTGCTAAGACTCATGTTGGGTGTTCGTCCCATCATCCACAGCCACCATAAGGCAGTGCATTAACCATGCATCATCATCATCATCATCAATCATATTTATTGAGCGCTTACTATGTGCAGAGCACTGTACTAAGTGCTTGGGAAGTACAAATTGGCAACATATAGAAACAGTCCCTACCCAGCAGTGGGCTCACAGTCTAAAAGGGGGAGACGGAGAACAAAACCAAACATACTAACAAAATAAAATAAATAGAATAGATATGTACAAATAAAAGAAATAAATAAATAGAGTAATAAATATGTACAAACATATATACATGCAGCCTGACTCCTCGGCTTCTTCCAATGTGGGATCACCTCCACAAACTTGGGGCAAGCCGTCGTATGGGGAGCAACATCTGCTCTGCGTATGTGGGATGTGTGTGTGTTTCCCCATTTATTTAGGCCAAGAATTGAATAAAGTTCTTTCCCATATATAATAGTGCTCTGATTCATTTTCGAACTTGTCACAGAGTGCCTAGTCTAGGAAATGCCTGGTCTTCACGTCTCATTAGGATCCATCTCAGTTATACTGGACCAGTTAGGATACTCCTGATCATGGAGGTCGGTTAGATAGTGGGCTTTCCCAGCTCAGGAGGAAGGCCTACTCTGTAATGTATAGGCAGGTCCTGGGGCTTGTGACACATAAATTGGTGATGAGGAAAGTTTTCACTTAATAATGGCATTTATTAAGCACTTACTATGTGCAAGGCACTGTTCTAAGCGCTGGGGCTATACAAGGTGATCAGGTTGTCCCACAGGGGGCTCACAGTCTTCATCCCCATTTTACAGATGAGGTAACTGAGGCCCAGAGAAGTTAAGTGACTTGCCCAAAGTCACGCAGCTGACAAGTGGCAGAGTCGGGATTCGAACCCATGACCTCTGACTCCAAAGTCCATGCTTTTTCCACTGAGCCACGCTGCTTCCCTGAAGCACTTAGTAGTTGTCTTGAGTGCCTGAGAGTAGGAGAAGGTGAATTCCCAGAGATGGGCTCTTGACATTATCCACCCCAGTGCTTAGTGCAGTGCCTGGCACATAGTAAGCTACCATCATTGTTATTATTAAGTGACTTGTCAAAGTCATACACCAGGCAAATGGCAGAGCAGGAATTAGAACCCAGGTCTTTCTACTTTCTCTCCCATGCCTTTTCCACTAGACCATTATGTTTCTCTAAGTGTGAGTGGGGAGTTTCAAATTGCACTTTGATACTCACCTCAGTCCTATACCACTTATGCATATAGCCTTATACTCTGCCATTTTTCCTATCTGGTAATGTATGTAATGTAATGTAATGTAATGTAAGAAATAGCGTGGCTCAATGGAAAGAGCCCAGGCTTGGGAGTCAGAGGTCATGGGGTCTAATCCCAGCTCTGCCGCTTGTCAGCTGTGTGACCTTGGGCAAGTCATTTGACTTCTCTGGGCCTCAGTTCCCTCATCTGTAAAATAGGGCTGAAGACCGGGAGCCTCATGTGGGACAACCTGATAATCTTGTATCCTTCCTGGCGCTTAGAACAGTGCTTGGCACATAGTAAGTGCTTAACAAATACCACTATTATTATTATTATTTCAATGTCTGTTTCCCCAGCTATACTGCAAGGTCCTTGAGGACAGGAATCATATCTACCAACTCCATGTATTGTACTGTCCTAAGTGCTTACTAGAGTACTCGGCACAATGTAAGTGCTACCATTGTTTGATTCTGGAAAATTTTCCCCTGTATGTGAGGAATTAGCTTGTCTTGGAACTGCCAAATATCTTTTATTTAAAATTACATGTACTTTTTTTATTTTTTCCAACAGATAGTGCAAGAATCAAGAAATACTCTAAGAAATCAAATTAGAGATGTTAGGCAAGTAATTCTAAATATGACCTTATATCCTTTAAGGAATATGTTCAGGGTAGATTTCTAGATGGTAGAAAAGAGAATGGAATTGTATCAGGGATTTGGGGAGTTGAGATTCAGGAAAATGATGGAGGGTTTCTTTTTCCAGCCTGTATCTGTAGCTTTTAAGGGTTATAGAAATTCACACAACAATAAATTGGAACCATTTTAAAACATTTAATATTTGCATTCTTTTTATTATTACTTTTGCTCCCTTTCCCACATATGCAAGGAGTGTCTCTATTATGGGCAAGGAATGTGACTGTTTATTGTTGTATTGTACTCTCCCAAGTGCTCAGTACAGTACTCTGCACACTGTAAATGTTCAGTAAATACAATTCAATGAGTGAATATTATCATCAAAGGGTAATATTTACAGTTTTACATAACTGTTTCAGAGAGACGATGGTGTTGCAGCAGTATAAAGCAGCGTGGCTCAGTGGAAAGAGTACGGGCTTTGGAGTCAGAGGTCATGGGTTCAAATCCCGGCTCTGCCAATTGTCAGCTGTGTGACTTTGGGCAAGCCACTTAACTTCTCGGTGCCTCAGTTCCCTCATCTGTAAAATGGATATTAAGACTGTGAGCCCCCCGTGGGACAACCTGATCACCTTGTATCCCCCCAGCGCTTAGAACAGTGCTTTGCATATAGTAAGTGCTTACCATTATTATTATTATTATGTATTTTTCTCATAATATGAGCAAATCAAAAATACCACATAGTTTTAGAGTAGAATATGAACCTTTTATTTTTCTATTCATTTCATTTTAAAATTCTAATGGAATTCCATTTGGTGGTATTTGGCTTCAAAATGTATGTTATTTAACAGATATAATTGTTGAATTATATCCACATTAACACTTAATTATCATATTAATAAACAGTTATTACACTGTTCTGCACTAAACCATGCCACTGAAACATCAGTATGCACGTATTGCTCTTAGGCAATGTAATTGTCATTGAAGGAATCATTACAATTTAAATGAAATTGGGTGCTACTGGTTAGGGAAGGCTGTAGGGCATGCACAATACATACTAAAGAAGGAACTGTAATTTCCCCAAATCACATCAATTCAGTAATTTCACATCACAGCACTATATCTATTTAGATAAGGGGAAAATAGTTTCTTGTTTTTATTCACAATTGTCAAGGGCAGCATTTAACCAAGGACATACAAGAGTCTGAAATGGAAGCAAATGCAGCTTTACAAAATCAAATCATTTCATTGGAATGGGTAAACTGTTTCTGGCACCTGGAAATCAGTCAGGCCAAAGCAACGGCATGCTGGACAGTCATGCCTGCCATAAGAACAGTGCCCAGTGCGTAGAACAGTGCCCAGCGCTTAGAACAGTGCTTTGCACATTCATTCAATCGTATTTATTGAGCACTTATTGTATGCAGAGCACTGTACTAAGCACTTCATCATCATCATCATCAATCGTATTTATTGAGTGCTTACTATGTGCAGAGCACTGTACTAAGCGCTTGGGAAGTACAAATTGGCAACATATAGAGACAGTCCCTACCCAACAGTGGGCTCACAGTCTAAAAGGGGGAGACAGAGAACAAAACCAAACATACTAACAAAATAAAATAAATAGAATAGATATGTACAAATAAATTAAATAAATAAATACATAGAGTAAAAAAAGAATATGTACAAACATATATACATATATACAGGTGCTGTGGGGAAGGGAGGGAGGTGAGATGGGGGGATGGAGAGGGCGACGAGGGGGAGAGGAAGGAAGGGGCTCAGTCTGGGAAGGCCTCCTGGAGGAGGTGAGCTCTCAGCAGGGCCTTGAAGGGAGGAAGAGAGCTAGCTTGGCGGATGGGCAGAGGGAGGGCATTCCAGGCCTCCCTCACTTGACAGTAAGCACTTAACAAATGCCATCATTATTATTATTATTAAGAAAATGATGACCCAGTAAGTCAAAAGTCAGAAGTCCTCAGTACAGTACTCTACATAAAGTCTAGCTGGTAGATCAGCTGCCTACAGGGAGGCAGCTGTTTCTCCTGCACAAGTATGATTTCAATTTATTCACTCCACTTCAATGTGCTTGTCATGCTGCCACAAAAATAAACAAACAGGCCATTCCCCTGCTTCGTATTATTCAGATGAAAGAGCTCATTTTTGTGTTCCACAATCATAAAAAAATTTAGTTTAGCGATTTGAGTTAATCACTGTCTCCTATTGAAATGGAGAGAGTTTAAACATCCCTGGACTCGTCTTTGGATAGGTAATTAATCAATGCTTTACACAACAGCTCTTCATCTTAAGTGAGTGACTCACGATGAAAACAAGGTTTTAATTTGTGTGGGTGTTTTGCAGTTTCAGATTAATTAGTTGGAAACTGAGAATTAACCTTATTAATGTCCAACTTAAAAGCAATCTATGAGGACTGACAGTAAAAATAATCAAGCCCATAGTTATGCTGCTGCAAATTAACAGTGACATCTTTGATTCCTATTAAAAAAACAGTAGAACAAAAGAGGAAGAATAAAGGAAAAAAATTCTATATATTTAGAATAATTATAATAGCATCTTATTGAAGGCATTCAAAAATTATTTAATACAGGCATGGGGAAAGATTTTACATAATATTATTCTGGAGTGGCCTGACATGGTCTAACAATTTCTCCAAGATGATTCCCTGGATTTGAATTGCACCTTTCCTGTTAGTTACTCGAAATATTTCCAACCTCAATTACCTTCATATCATCCCTGAGAGAGATAATAACTGATAGATACTGTCCTAATGAATTCTAACGAGTGTTTTCATCGCACATTTTGGATAGCGCTCGTTTGAAAATTAGGAAAGATCTATCCACTATGCATGTCTATAAATATTACACTACCCAGTAATGGAAAAAACAGTTATGCATATGTGTACAGTGTCAGGCATGGCATGCTTATTTTAACTTGGTTTTTCTCAGTGTGAGGTCTTTTAAGAAAATAACCCTTACATTATTGAACTGATGGGATCAGTATCTGCAGTATCCATTAAGAAAGAATTACCTGTGTGCAGACTAGAACTCTACTCCAAGCACAGTATTCATTCAGTCAATTGTATTTATTGAGCACTTACTGTTTGCAAAGCACTGTATTAGGCGCTTGGGAAAGTACAATACAACAATACTGACATTCCCTGCCCACAAAGTGCCCACAGTCTAGAGTGGGGGAGACCAACAACAATACAAATAAATAAAATTACAGACATGTACATAAATGCTTTTGGGCTTTAATTCTATTTGTTCTGACAATTTTGACACATGTCTACATGTTTTGTTTTGTTGTCTGTCTCCCCCTTCTTGACTGTGAGCCCGTTGTTGGGTAAGGACCGTCTCTATATGTTGCCGACTTGCACTTCCCAAGTGCTTAGTACAGTGCTCTGCACACAGTAAGTGCTCAATAAATATGATTGAATGAATAAATGAGAAGAACAAAGAGATAAATAAAATTACAGATATGTACAAAAATGCTGTGGGGCTGGGATGGGGAGGAAGAGAAAAGGGAGCAAGTCAAGGCAATGCAGAAGGGAATAGAAGATGAGAAAAAGTGGGGCTTAGTCTGGGAAGGCCTCCTGAAGATGTGCTTTCAATAAGGCTTTGAAAAAAGGGGAGAGTGGTTTTCTGTAGAACAAAGAGGAGGGAGGGCATTCCAGGTCAGAGACAGGATGTGGACTAGGGATCAGCATCAAGACAGGTGAGACTGAGGCACAATCAGAATTTTAGCACTAGAGGAATGAAGTGTGTTGGCTGGGTTGTAGAAGGAGAGAAGAGAGGTGAGGTAGGAGAGGGCAAGGTGGATGGAGTGCTTTAAAGCCAATGGAGAGGAGTTTTTGTTTGATACGGAGGTGGATGGGTAACCACTGGAGTTTTATGAGAAGTGGAGTGATGTGTCCAGAACATTTTGATAGAAAAAATGATCCCAGCAGCAGAGTGAAGAATGGTCTGGAGTGGGGGCAGTAGCAGTAGCAGTAATATAAAAAACAATCAATCATATTTATGGAGTTCTTATTGGTGCAGAGCATTGTACTAAGTGCTTGAGAGACTACAATACAATAGAGTTGGTAGATATGATCCCTATCCACCAAGAGAAAATAAATTACAGATAGGGGAAATAGCAGAGTGTAAGGATATGTACATAACTGTGGGGCTACGGAGCAGTGAACATCAAAATGCTTAAGGGGTTCACATTCAAGAGCATAGACAATCCAGAGGTAAGGGCAGAGGGAGTGGAGAAATGACTGGTTACTCAGGAAAGGACTCTTGGAGGAGATTAGTAGGGTTTAGAGGGTAAGAAAAGTGGTAGTCTGTTGGATACAAAAAAAGCGGGAGCTTCAGGCCAAAGGGAGGGAGTGGACTAGGGGTTGGTGGTGATACAGACAAGATCTAAGTACAGTAAGTAGATAGGTATTAGATGAGTGAAGTGCTCTGGTTGGGTCATAGTAGGAAATTAATGAGGAAAGGTAGGTAGGAAGCAGACTGAATGCCTTAAAGACAATGTTTTTATTTCATGTGGAAATATATGGAAATTCTTCGCAGGTTTTTAAGGTGAATGGAGAACTAGACTGAACTTGTTTTAGAACAATGATCTGGGCTTCTGAATGAAGTATGAACTGGATAGGGGAGAGGCAGGAGGCAGGAAAGTCAGTGAGTATAATGGCATAGTAGTCAGGGCAGGATATGATAAGTGCTGCTTTAACCATGGTAACAATTGGGATGGCAATAAAGTGGCAGATTCTAGAGATGTTGTGGAGATGCAACTGATAGGATTTGCTTGAAAGCTGAAGGTGTGGATTGAAATTGAAAGATGATTCAAAGATAATTATGGAAGAAGTGGTGTTGTGTATGGTGAGGGGCAGAAGACTGTGTTTGGGTGAGAAACTGAGGATTTCTGTTTTGTATATATTCAGTTTGAGGTGTTGGTGTGACATCCAAGTAGAGATGCCCTGAAGGTAGGAGGAAGTGAAAGATGGCAGGACTGAAGAGGTAGATTTGGTGCTCTATTCATTCATTCATTCATTCAATCGTATTTATTGAGTGCTTACTGTGTGCAGAGCACTATACTAAGCTCTTGGGAAGTACAAGTCGGCAACATATAGAGACGGTCCCTACCCATCAACAGGCTCACAGTCTAGAAGGTGGAGACAGACAACAAAACAAAACATGTAGACAGGTGTCAAAATCGTTAGAACAAATAGATTATAGCTATATGCACATCATTAACAAAATAAATAGAATAGTAAATACATACAAGTAAAATAAATAGAGTAATAGATCTGTACAACTATATACAAGTGCTGTGGGGAGGGGAAGGAGGTAGGGCGGGGGGATGGGGAGTAGGAGAGGAAAACGGGGCTTCAGTCTGGGAGGGCCTCCTGGAAGAGGTGAGCTCTCAGTAGGGCTTTGAAGGGAGGAAGAGAGCTAGCTAGGCGGGTGTGTGGAGGGAGGGCATTCCAGGCCAGGGGGAGGATGTGGGCCGGGTCCAGGACAGGTGAGAATGAGGCACAGTGAGGGGTTTAGCAGCAGAGGAATGGAGGGTGCGGGCTGGGCTGGAGAAGGAGAGAAGGTAGGCTAAGTAGGAGGGGGTGAGGTGATGGAGAGCCTTGAAGCCGAGAGTGAGAAGTGTTTGCTTGATTCATAGGTTGACAGGCAGCTACTGGAGATTTTTGAGGAGGGGAGTAACATGCCCAGAGCATTTCTGTACAAAGATAAACTGGGCAGCAGAGTGAAGTATAGACTGAAGTGGGGAGAGACAGGAGGATGGGAGACCAGAGAGGAGGCTGATGCAGTAATCCAGTCGGGATAGGATGAGAGATTGAACCAGCAAGGTAGCGGTTTGGTTGGAGAGGAAAGGGCAGATCTTGGCGATGTTGTGAAGGTGAGACCGGCAGCTTTTGGTGATGGATTGGTTGTGTGGGGTTCAATGAGAGAGCGGAGTTGAGGATGACACCAAGGTTGTGGGCTTGTGAGATGGGAAGGGTGGTAGTGCCAGTGACAGAAAAGTCAGGGAGAAGGCAGAGTTTGGGAGGGAAGATAGGGAGTCCACTATCATATCCATTAGGGGATTCATTATGGTCACTTGATAACCCTCCCATGACTTCTATCTTGGGCCTAGAAAATGTGATTTCAGGATGAGAAGATCAGGGTGGGAAAGGGAGAACTTTGGTAGTGGGGAAACAACGGTATTTACTCTGCCTTAAACTTACCTACCAGGAGCTCAACCTAGATCTGCCTAGAATTCAAAAGTGTAATCTAATTTCTCTTTGATTGTGTAAAAAGGTCTTCTTTGACATAAGGCTTACAGTGACAAAGTGAAGGAAAATATCAAGTGAATTTGAAAGTATAGACATAAAGTCCAGATCATTTAAATACCATCAAGAAGGTTTTCTTGTGTGTGGATGGAACACTGAGACCTAAAAGAGGAAAACACTTTACTAGCTAATAAATGATGTTTAATTTCTATTCTTATAAATAAAATATATCATGATGCAGCCTCTTAGATTAAGTATGAGCTGATCATAAATAGCTTATGTAGTGCTGAATAGGTTATTCCATCTGGGCAATGTGAGACAAGATTAGGGCTCTGGTCATGAGCTCTTTCAAGGCTAGAGGATTTGGGAAGAATTTTATAGGCAGCAGTTGCTATGCCTTCAGGGTTGAATAGTGTCCTCTATTGTTTGAGGAAAAAAAGGGTGTACAAAGTCCCAAAGCCCGGTGCTTAGAGCAGTGCTTTGCACATAGTAAGCACTTAATAAACATCATCATTATTATTATTATTACTATCCTGAGCATATTACTCCCCAGCAGGCGTAAAGTGCTTACAGAAATGACAGCAATGGGGCATATAAATACATATCTCTCTGTTTATATTGAACACTTATCATGTGCACAGTACTGTACCAAGCACTTGGGAGAGTACAACAAAGTAAGCAGACATGTTGTGGGCAGGAATCATGTCTGCTAATTAACTCTGTTGTATTGCACTCTCCCAAGCAATCAGCACAGTGCTCTGCACCTAGTAAGCACTCAATAAATACAGTGGATGATGATGATGATGACACAGCCCATGTACCACATATGGCTCACTTCTTAATCCCCATTTTACAAATGAGGTAACTGAGGCTCAGATAAATTAAGAGACGTGCCCATGAGACACAGCATACAAGTGGTGGAGCTGGGATTAAAGCTCAGACCTCTGACCCAAAGGCCCATGCTTTTTCCACTAGGCGACTGCTTCCTGACAGAAATCTATCCCGGTGCATTCTATATGCATTGTTTAGCACATGGGCATTCATTTAACAAATACCACAAATTATCATTTAGAAACATAATAAATTATTTTTATTTATTATTTACATCACCCTCTAGATTTTAAGGTCCTGATGGGTAGGCTCTTCCCCAAGCACTTGGTACAGTGCTCTGCACACAGTGAGCACTCAATAAATAGCATTGATTAATTGATAGATTAATTGGTTATTAAATCCTGGAAGCAGGAGCAGTGGTTGAGGCAGGGAGGAACTGACTGCATCTCTCCATTCCTAAATACAGCCATTTTGTGATGTCTGTGTCCCAAGGTCTCTCCATGACTCAACCAGTGCTGACTTATTTTGTGTAGTAACACATCAAAATAGATTAAAATAGCACCATGGAGAGCACTGGTAGGGGAAGTTTGGAGTCAATTATCTGTATGTGAAAATATATTATGGGTTCCTCCATCGATCAATTAATCAATCAATCAATCAATTGTATTTATTGAATGCTAACTGTGTGCATCCTTTCCCATGTGAGAGAAGCAGCATGGCTTAGTGGAAAGAGCACGGGCACTGGAACCAGAGGTCATGGGTTCAAATCCCGGCTCCATCAATTGTCAGCTGTGTGACTTTGGGCAAGTCACTTAACTTCTCTGTGCCTCAGTGACCTCATCTGTAAAATGGGGATTAAGACTGTGAGCCCCCCGTGGGACAACCTGATCACCTTGTAACCTCCCCAGTGCTAAGAACAGTGCTTTGCACATAGTAAGTGCTTAATAAATGCCATTATTATTATTATTAAATACATGATAGCAGTACACCAGGCAGGTTTATCCTCAGCTGTTGACTACCAGTTTACAGTTGGGATACAGCAATGTCTCAGGCTTTGTTTTATGGCAGTCTTAAAACTCTTAAATATACTGTGTAAGTCACTCAACAGCTTAAACAATTTTTGTTTCCATTTCTATAATTGCAAAAGCAGTTGATTAATTTGAAGCCACTGATTAGGAACGGTGTAAAATCATATATTGTTTACCCTTATAGAGTTCTAAAACTCTCAGTGTCTTTTTAAAATAAGACCCCATTACTCCTTTTAATCTGTTTCCCAAACCTCAATCAAGTCAAAGCTAAGAATAAAACTCCCATTAAGGATGTTTAATGCCCTATTATGGATAACCTCTCTTGCAATAAAAGCACATTTATTATTCCCCGCATGGAGATATCTCACACTAATACATCAAGATTCATGCAAGTATTTCTTGAGGGACCAAGATATACAGCAGCAGTATAGCAAAATTCCTTTATTCTTCAGTTACTCACCTACCACATTCATTCTAAGCTACATCAAGCTGTACCTGGTTTTGAGTTGTGGCATCATTTTGTACATCAAAGTAATAATCCTGTGCTTCTAACTATAAACATCCTGTGATGCACTCTGGCTTCCCAAGTCTGTCTACTTAGAGTTAGCTTAAAGTGCCTCATTATTTAGACACCATGTAAGAAGAGTATTTCCTTTGGACAGGCAAAGGAGTCCCCTTTAGAGGAAAAATTGTTTAATACCTCCCAGGTGTGTCAGAAAAGTGAAAAACTACAGCTCATCTTCTCTAGTGCTCATGCCTTACCATGCTTATTAGTTTCCTGAATGAAGACTCATCTCCACTGCATTTTCCTTGGTTTAGTTTAATGGATATGTGTGTGTGTGTGTCTGTGTGTGTGTGTGTGTGTGTGTGTGTGTCTGTGTGTCTGTGTGTGTGTGTGTCTGTGTGTTTTAGGCTTCTCATACCTAGCAGCGAAAGGCAAGCAGTTGCTTAATCTTTTTTTAAATCTTTAAAATGGTGCATTGCTTTAAACAATCTCAATATCTCCCACTAACTTTATTATTCTTTTATCCTATTTTCACTGCCATCTGGTCCATACACATGAGAGAATTGTAGGAGAAAAGCAGAGCTAATTTTCTATGTCAGCTTAACAAATAAAAGCTATGTCCTATGGACAGCAATCTTTAAAGGGATCTGTCATGAAAAATTGATCTGAAATGGGTTACTTTTTCGATGCTAAAATATGAGATGGTAATTAGGATTGTTTAAAGAGGGTGAGTTCTATTCTCAAATGAGGTATGCTCTATTGATTTAGTGGGATAATTCCTTTTTAAATATAACTGATATTTTCAAAATGTTTCTCTGAAACTAATCTTTCAGTAATGTCATACAGCAGATTCTATTACCAGCAAACACAATTATCCCAAACAGCTGACTAGTAGTACTGCATATGGGGAACAGGTTATAAGACATTTAAGGTTTAGAAATGATTTTGAAATACATGCTCACTTGTTTACCTTAGGGTCTTCCTTCCATCTGGATCTGGCCTCCTACTCAACGATCTGGCCTCCTACTTCATTAACAAAATTAAATCCATCAGGTCCGACCTCCCCAAAGTCTCTTCCCCCCTTTCTCCATCCCCCCGGCTCTCAACACTCTCTGCTACTCTCCCATCCTTCCCAGCGGTATCCTCAGAGGAACTCTCCTCCCTCCTCTCAAGTGCTACTCCGGCCACCTGTGCTTCTGACCCCATTCCCTCTCATCTTATGAAATCTCTCGCTCCATCCCTTCTCCCCTCCTTAACTTCCATCTTCAACTGCTCACTCTCCACTGGTTCCTTCCCCTCTGCCTTCAAACATGCCCATGTCTCTCCCATCCTAAAAAAACCCTCTCTTGACCCCACCTCACCTTCTAGTTATCGTCCCATATCCCTCCTACCATTCCTTTCCAAACTCCTTGAACGAGTTGTCTACACGCGCTGCCTAGA
Organism: Tachyglossus aculeatus; assembly: GCF_015852505.1. Classification (NCBI taxonomy): domain Eukaryota; kingdom Metazoa; phylum Chordata; class Mammalia; order Monotremata; family Tachyglossidae; genus Tachyglossus; species Tachyglossus aculeatus. The sequence goes on from NC_052067.1 coordinate 120,578,429, forward strand.
ATTCCTCAACAACAACTCTCTCCTCGACCCCCTCCAGTCTGGCTTCCGTCCCCTTCATTCCACGGAAACTGCCCTCTCAAAGGTCACCAATGACCTCCTGCTTGCCAAATCCAACGGCTCATATTCTGTCCTAATCCTCCTCGACCTCTCAGCTGCCTTTGACACTGTGGACCACCCCCTTCTCCTCAACACGCTATCTGACCTTGGCTTCACAGACTCCGTCCTCTCCTGGTTCTCCTCTTATCTCTCCGGTCGTTCTTTCTCAGTCTCTTTTGCAGGCTCCTCCTCCCCCTCCCATCCTCTTACTGTGGGGGTTCCCCAAGGTTCAGTGCTTGGTCCCCTTCTGTTCTCAATCTACACTCCCTCCCTTGGTGACCTCATTCGCTCCCACGGCTTCAAGTATCATCTCTATGCTGATGACACCCAGATCTACATCTCTGCCCCTGCTCTCTCCCCCTCCCTCCGGGCTCGCATCTCCTCCTGCCTTCAGGACATCTCCATCTGGATGTCCGCCCGCCACCTAAAGCTCAACATGTCGAAGACTGAGCTCCTTGTCTTCCCTCCCAAACCTTGTCCTCTCCCTGACTTTCCCATCTCTGTTGACGGCACTACCATCCTTCCCGTCTCGCAAGCCCGCAAACTTGGTGTCATCCTCGACTCCGTTCTCTCATTCACCCCTCACATCCAAGCCGTCACCAAAACCTGCCGGTCTCAGCTCCGCAACATTGCCAAGATCCGCCCTTTCCTCTCCATCCCAACCGCTACCCTGCTCATTCAAGCTCTCATCCTATCCCGTCTGGACGACTGCATCAGCCTTCTGTCTGATCTCCCATCCTCGTGTCTCTCTCCACTTCAGTCCATACTTCATGCTGCTGCCCGGATTATCTTTGTCCAGAAACGCTCTGGGCATATTACTCCCCTCCTCAAAAATCTCCAGTGGCTACCAATCAATCTGCGCATCAGGCAGAAACTCCTCACCCTGGGCTTCAAGGCTGTCCATCACCTCGCCCCCCCCACCTCACCTCCCTTCTCTCCTACTGCCCAGCCCGCAACCTCCGCTCCTCCACCGCTAATCTCCTCACTGTGCCTCGTTCTCGCCTGTCCCGCTGTCGACCCCCGGCCCACATCATCCCCCGGGACTGGAATGCCCTCCCTCTGCTCCTCCGCCAAGCTAGCTCTCTTCCTCCCTTCAAGGCCCTGCTGAGAGCTCACCTCCTCCAGGAGGCCTTCCCAGACTGAGCCCCTTCCTTCCTCTCCCCCTTGTCCCCTTCTCCATCCCCCCATCTTACCTCCTTCCCTTCCCCACAGCACCTGTATATATGTATATATGGTTGTACATATTTATTACACTATTTATTTATTTATTTATTTATTTTACTTGTACATTTCTATCCTATTTATTTTATTTTGTTGGTATGTTTGGTTCTGTTCTGTGTCTCCCCCTTTTAGACTGTGAGCCCACTGTTGGGTAGGGACTGTCTCTATGTGTTGCCAATTTGTACTTCCCAAGCGCTTAGTACAGTGCTCTGCACATAGTAAGCGCTCAATAAATACGATTGATTGATTGATTGGAGATTTAGCTCTGTGAAAGAAAAAAAATAATATATAGTGTAACACACTAAAGATGCAACCCAAATTCAAAGTTTAATTCGGTAATGGACTTTCTCTGAAGTACTATGAGGGTCAAACATTTTCTTTCTTGAATCTATTGCTTGCCCTTGATTTAAAAAAAAAGTATTTTTCAGTATGCACATCAGGTACACATTTTATTAAGATATTCCAGTGATAATTATAAGGAATGTGAGATTTTGGGGAGAGAGACAAAAAAAATGGAATTGACTGTAAATTCCTTGTTGGGGCAGGGAATGTGTCTAGCAGCTCTTTTGTACTGTAGTCTCCAAAGCGTTTTGTTCAGTGCTCTCCACACAATAAGTACTAAATAAATACCATCGAAGATGTTGACTATGATGTTGTTAATGTTAATGATGATGATGATGTGATGAAGATGATAGAATTAAATTGCTAGCCAGGAGCCCAGCAACTCCTCCTCCGGTAGCCCAAATGCAAGTGAAGCCTGCAGTTTTGCTTCCAGCATGAAGCAGATAAAGTTCATTCATGGCCCCAGTGGACACTTCACACGTTATCCACCAGCAGGAGAAATCCACTGTGTGTAAAAAGCTGAGTTTATTGTCCCAACCCTCGCAGGCATCTGTTGGGCAGCAGTGCTTACAGTCTCACTGTTCACATTTGTGTGAGCCCCACCAAGAGCACAGAGTGATGTTGGTCACCTCCCTTCATGCCCGCACAGTGTACTGCATAGGTCCAGTATGCACATCTATGTTATTATGTTTAACATGACCATGCAAATGAATCTCTTGTGATATCTTCTACACTGTGAGCCCACTGTTGGGTAGGGACTGTCTCTATATGTTGCCAACTTGTACTTCCCAAGCGCTTAGTACAGTGCTCTGCACACAGTAAGTGCTCAATAAATACGATTGATTGATAAACATCATCATCTTTGCTTCTGCACCAATCATTGTGGTGAGTCCACAGGTTGCAGTTGCTTTTCAGTTGCTTTTCAGTGGGGCTTTTTGTGTGTTTCCAGCAGGACCAGAGGATCAAAGGGTGGTTCCCTCCAAGTTACCTCCTGGCACCCTCAAGTTTGCACACAACAGACTTTACTACTGTCACCTTGGAAAGCCTGGTTACCTTAGGAATGAACACCTTCCTGCCAGGGGCATTTCAATTGTTAAATCTTTCATTTCTCCCCAAAATTCATTTCCATTATGTGTTCACAATATTATCATTTATTTTCTCTCTAAATTGGGTTTTTAAATCATCCACAAAATCGTTTTGAGGATAATTTACATATCACGTATGAAGGAAGACCAGCATGGCTTAGTAGAATGAGCACGGGCTTGGGAGTCAGAGGTCGTGGGTTCTAATTCTGGCTGTGCTACTGTATCAGCTGTGTGACTTTGGGCAAGTCACATAAATTATCTGTGCCTAAATTACCTCATCTGTAAATTGGAGATTAAGACTGTGATCCCCACATGGGACAACCTGATTACCTTGTATCTACCCCAACACATAGAACAGTACTTGGCACAGTAAGCACTTAACAAATACCATCATCATTATTCTTATGATTGTAGACTTTGAGCCCATTGTTGGGTAGGGATTGTTTCTGTTGCCGAATTGTACTTTCCAAGAGCTTAATACAGAGCTCCGCACACAGTAAGCGCTCAATGAATACGATTGAATAAATGAATGAACTTCTAGGTTCTAGGTCAGTAGTAACTAGGACAGTAGGTACTGTCATCCGTGGTACATTTTTCAAAGTACCTGGTGAAAAATCAAATCATTACCCCAAGAAAACAAAACAGATATCTTATCAGACAGGCTACTGGTGCACACCTACATGGATCTTTAAAAATTAGAAGCTGTTGAGATGGCTTATGCTCAGAGTTTCCATTTCAGGAAGTGACTGATGCTAGAAAACATACCGTATGATTCTTTTTCTGTATGTTATAAAAAGGGAAGCAGTGTTAAGTAACTTGCCATTGCTATTTTGGTGTTGTTAACAAATGCAGAGTTTCATATAATGATCCCAGTGACACTTCTGTTTTTGTTGTTACCTTGTCAATTTCCTAAGCCACTTTCTCAAGTGTCTGTCTCAATTTGGGGGAATTTTGTTAATAATATACAAGTTTGAACATCTGAATTGAATAAATGCACTTGGCATCTAGCAGGTAATCTTGTTCTCCTTTTCTCATTATTAATTGAGAAGGGAAAATGATATATTTGATTCTCTGTTTTCTCAGGGGCACATGCACAAAAAGTCATGCATCTTTACAGAGAAGAAACCTTGTTGGCAACTGATAATGAACCTAAAAAAAATTAGTAAGGGAGAAACCTGTTTTAAGGAAAACCCCACTTTCAATAAAATAAAATGTCAGAATGAGCTGCTTGTCAGCAGTATGTCTGTTGATGCAGTGATGACATTAAAAGGAAAAGTGAATTTAGATGCATTTCTGAGGAGAAACTTGTTCCCACCTTACCTGTCTCTCTCTTCAATCATTCATAGCCAACCTAATGCCACTGTTGAACCAGCCTTCTATCTATTTCCTACTTTCCAAATCTCATGCTTCCATGCCCTTGCTCACAATGTTCACCTGGCCTGGAGCATTCTCCCTCCCCACTTCGGACAGACTACAATTCTCCCCACATTCAAATCCCATCTAAACTCCCATCTTCTCCAACAAGCTTCCTCCAATTAATTTTCCAGTATCCTGAGCTATATCATCTTTTAATCTACCTTCAAAACTTCTGAATGTATTCACACACACACACCCTGCTTAGCAACACTTGCATAGTGTCAAGTCAGTAGGAGGCCTTCCCAGACTGAGCCTCTTCCTTCCTCTCCCCCTTGTCCCCCCACCTCCTCCAAGAGGCCTTCCCAGACTGAGCCCCTTCCTTCCTCTCCCCCTCGTCCCCCTCTCCATCCCCCCCATCTTACCTCCTTCCCTTCCCCACAGCACCTGTATATATGTACATATGTTTGTACATGTTTATTACTCTATTTATTTATTTATTTATTTTACTAGTACATATCTATTCTATTTATTTTATTTTGTTAGTATGTTTGGTTTTGTTCTCTGTCTCCTCCTTTTAGACTGTAAGCCCACTGTTGGGTAGGGACTGTCTCTATATGTTGCCAATCTGTACTTCCCAAGCGCTTAGCACAGTGCTCTGCACACAGTAAGAGCTCAGTAAATATGATTGATTGATTGATTGATTGCGGGCATGGAACATGTCACTTCCCAAGCAACTAGTGCAGTGAACTATACCGAGCAAAACTACTATTAGTATTGCTGCTGCTACCACTATTACTACCATTGCCACCACTACTACTACTACTACTACTACTACTACTACTACTACTACTGCTGCTGCTGCTGCTGCTGCTGCTGCTGCTGCTGCTGCTGCTACTATCAATCAATCAATCAATCATATTTATTGAGCGCTTACTATGTGCAGAGCACTGCACTAAGCGCTTGGGAAGTACAAATTGGCATCACATAGAGACAGTCCCTACCCAACAGTGGGCTCACAGTCTAAAAGGGGGAGACAGAGAACAGAACCAAACATACCAACAAAATAAAATAAGTAGGATAGAAATGTACAAGTAAAATAAATAAATAAATAAATAAACAGAGTAATAAATATGTACAACCATATATACATATATACAGGTGCTGTGGGGAAGGGAAGGAGGTAAGACGGGGGGATGGAGAGGGGGACGAGGGGGACAGGAAAGAAGGGGCTCAGTCTGGGAAGGCCTCCTGGAGGAGGTGAGCTCTCAGCAGGGCCTTGAAGGGAGGAAGAGAGCTAGCTTGGCGGATGGGCAGAGGGAGGGCATTCCAGGCCCGGGGGATGACGTGGGCCGGGGGTCGATGGCGGGACAGGCGAGAGCGAGGTACAGTGAGGAGATTAGTGGTGGAGGAGCGGAGGGTGCGGGCTGGGCAGTAGAAGGAGAGAAGGGAGGTGAGGTAGGAGGGGGCGAGGTGATGGAGAGCCTTGAAGCCCAGGGTGAGGAGTTTCTGCCTGATGCGCAGATTGATTGGTAGCCATTGGAGGTTTTTGAGGAGGGGAGTGATATGTCCAGAGCGTTTCTGGACAAAGATAATCCGGGCAGCAGCATGAAGTATGGATTGAAGTGGAGAGAGACACGAGGATGGGAGATCAGAGAGAAGGCTAGTGCAGTAGTCCAGACGGGATAGGATGAGAGCTTGAATTAGCAGGGTAGCGGTTTGGATGGAGAGGAAAGGGCGGATCTTGGCAATGTTGCGGAGCTGAGACCGGCAGGTTTTGGTGACGGCTTGGATGTGAGGGGTGAATGAGAGAGCGGAGTCGAGGATGACACCAAGGTTGCGGGCTCGTGAGACGGGAAGGATGGTAGTGCTGTCAACAGAGATGGGAAAGTCAGGGAGAGGACAAGGTTTGGGAGGGAAGACAAGGAGCTCAGTCTTCGACATGTTGAGCTTTAGGTGGCGGGCGGACATCCAGATGGAGATGTCCTGAAGGCAGGAGGAGATGCGAGCCTGGAGGGAGGGGGAGAGAGCAGGGGCAGAGATGTAGATCTGGGTGTCATCAGCGTAGAGGTGATAGTTGAAGCCGTGGGAGCGAATGAGGTCACCAAGGGAGTGAGTGTATATTGAGAACAGAAGGGGACCAAGCACTGAACCTTGGAGAACCCCCACAGTAAGAGGATGGGAGGGGGAGGGGGAGGAGGAGCCTGCAAAAGAGACTGAGAAAGAACGACCGGAGAGATAAGAGGAGAACCAGGAGAGGACGGAGTCTGTGAAGCCAAGGTCAGATAACGTGTTGAGGAGAAAGGGGTGGTCCACAGTGTCAAAGGCAGCTGAGAGGTCGAGGAGGATTAGGACAGAGTATGAGCCGTTGGATTTGGCAAGCAGGAGGTCATTGGTGACCTTTGAGAGCGCAGTTTCCGTGGAATGAAGGGGACGGAAGCCAGACTGGAGGGGGTCGAGGAGAGAGTTGTTGTTGAGGAATTCTAGGCAGCGCGTGTAGACAACTCGTTCAAGGAGTTTGGAAAGGAATGGTAGGAGGGATATGGGACGATAACTAGAAGGTGAGGTGGGGTCAAGAGAGGGTTTTTTTAGGATGGGAGAGACATGGGCATGTTTGAAGGCAGAGGGGAAGGAACCAGTGGAGAGTGAGCGGTTGAAGATGGAAGTTAAGGAGGGGAGAAGGGATGGAGCGAGAGATTTCATAAGATGAGAGGGAATGGGGTCAGAAGCACAGGTGGCCGGAGTAGCACTTGAGAGGAGGGAGGAGAGTTCCTCTGAGGATACCGCTGGGAAGGATGGGAGAGTAGCAGAGAATGTTGAGAGCCGGGGGGTTGGAGAAAGGGGAGAAGAGACTTTGGGGAGGTCGGACCTGATGGATTTAATTTTGTTAATGAAGTAGGAGGCCAGATCGTTGGGGGTGAGGGAAGGAGGAGGGGGAGGAACCGGGGGCCTGAGAAGGGAGTTGAATGTACGGAAGAGCTGGCGGGGGTGATGGGCATGGGTGTCAATAAGGGAGGAGAAATAGTTTTGTCTGGCAGAAGAGAGGGCTGAGTTAAGGCAGGAAAGGATAAACTTGAAGTGAACGAGGTTGGCATGGTGTTTAGACTTTCGCCAGCAGCGTTCGGCAGCTCGAGCATAAGAGCGAAGGAGGCGGACAGTGGCAGTGATCCAGGGCTGTGGGTTAGTGGTGCGAGAGCGGCGAAGGGAAAGGGGAGCGAGCGAGTCTAGCTGAGTAGAAAGGGTAGAGTTGAGAGCAGTAATCTGATCATCAAGACTGGGTAGAGAGGAGAGGGCGGCGAGGTGGGGTGTGAGGCGCTCCGAAAGATGGGTGGGGTCCAGAGAGCGGAGATCTCTGTGAGGGAGTAATACGGATTTACAGGGGAAAGGAGTGTGAGTGAGGAGGCAGGTGAGAAGATTATGATCAGAGAGAGGGATCACAGAGTTGGTGAGGGTGGACACAGTGCAGCGGTAGGAGATGATGAGGTCGAGGGTATGACCAAGTTGGTGAGTGGGTGAGGTGGGGTGGAGGAAGAGGTTGGCAGCGTCAAGGAGAGATAGAAGGCGGGCGGCAGAGGAGTCGTTAGGGATATCCATGTGGATATTGAAGTCTCCGAGGATCAGAGTGGGCATGGAGAAGGAGACAAGGAATGTGAGGAAGGGGTCAAAGTCGTTAAAGAAGTTGGAAGTGGGGCCCGGAGGGCGGTAGATGACGGCTACAAGAATCTGGAGGGGGTGGTAGAGGCGAATAATGTGGGCTTCAAAGGAAGGGAAGGAAAGGGAAGGGGGAGGAGGGATAGTGCGAAAGTGACATTGGGGGGCGAGAAGGAAAACCTCCTCCTTTTCCAGTGAGTCTGGGGGAGTGGGAGAAGAAGAGGCCTGCACTGCAGAGAGCAGCAGAAAAGACCGTGTCGTCCGCCGACAGCCATGTTTCAGTTAGGGCGAGGAGGAGTAGAGAACTGGAAAGGAAAAGGTCCAGGATGAAAGGAATCTTACTTAAAACGGAGCGGGGGTTCCAGAGGCCACACTTGGCATCAGCTGTCGAGGGTGGGGAGGGAGGGGGAAGGGTGCGAGGGGTGGGGAGGGTTTGGATTGGGATGAGTTGGCGGGGGCCTGGGCGGGGAGAGTGGGCAGGGGGGGTGGCGATGGGAAAGGAGAACTGGGATGGGGTGGGGGCGGGGAGAAGGGGAGGAGGGGGGCCGGGAGGGAGAAGCGGAGGACCTGCGCTGGTACAGAGGAATCCTTGGTAGGGGTTGAGGGGGAGCGGTCTTGGTGGGTGAGAGGGAGGGAAACAGCTGGGTGGGAGAGGGGAAGGGGAAGGTGAGGAATGGGAATGGCAGTTGGGAGCAAGGGAACTGAAAGTTCATGGTGAGGTCAGCAGGGCGAGTGACAGTACCGCGGGGGGTTAACAATTGAGATGCAGAAGCAATAAAACAGTAGCAATGATAAAAGTAGGCGATGGCATCACAGGGTGTAGTAGAGCAATCAATATGCTATGGCAATAATAGAATTGGCAGACAATGATGCCACAGAGAGCAGATACAAACTATTAAGAGCTGGAGTAGGGTGGGCCAGTTAAGGGGGGTCAGGGAGCAGAGATACCTGGGGAGGGGAGCGAACAGTCAACTAGCATGGGAGGGCTGAGGAGGTGGGAATGAGGTTGTCGTTAATGTAACATGTAACATGGTGCTAACATGGTGCTAACAAGGTGCTAACAAGGGCTTTTTACCTGGGGGCGGGGGAGAGTCAGTCAGGACCGGACCGGGAAGGGGGGGGGGGGGGATGAGGGGCACTTTACGGAAGGCCTCCGAAGTGGGGCGGTGGAAGCAGGGGGGGCGTCCGTGGGGGCGCTGAGATGGCGGGAGGGTGGGCGGCCGGGCCTCTCGGGAACGGAGTCCCGGGCGTCTATGGCGGCGCTCTGAGGAGAGGATCCCTCCGGGAGCAGCAAGGCCTCGCGGTGTGATGGCGGGCGGGCCTCTCGGGAACGGAGTCCCAGGCGTCTAGTACTACTACTACTGCTGCGGCTACTACTAATAATAATTGTGGTTTTTGTAAAGCACTTACTAATGACCCACTATACTAAGCACTGGGTGGATACAAGCAAATTGGGTTCCTGTCCCATGTGGGACTCACAGTCTCAATCCCCATTTTACTGATAAGGTAACTGAGGCACAGAGATGTTAAGGGACTTAACAAGTTCACACAGCAGACAAGTGGCAAAGTTGGGATTAGAACATATGACCTTCTGACTGTCAGGCCCATGCTCTATCCACTATGCCATGTTGTTTCCACACTACTATCAGTAGTAGTAGTACTACTACTCTACTGTGGTACTAAATATTTACAAATGAGCAGAAGTGCCTACTTTACAATAGAACTAATGTACGTGGACAAAACTGAGTTGTCATATTTGGCAGCTTTTATTTTGTTATATCAAATGCATCAAAAATGTATTTAAATTAAATTTAAATATATTTGCCCTAGGAGAGTTTGAGCCACAGTCGATTTACTGGTGAAAGATGTGAAAGTTGCTGAAACTGTTTTGCTAGGTAAGATATGGTGGAAGATGCATGAAACCAGGAAGAACAAGCAGCTGAAGAGGGAACCAGTTTTAAACTTAAGAATGTCAGTAAGGCAAGCGGTACATAGCATAAAACACTCACTGATCAGGTGATTTCTTTTTTTAAGAAATGAGGCAATCTGGTCCAGGAAACTTTGGGAGAAATTGGTACTCATAAAACAAGGGAAGAAGTTTTCAAAATGTATTATGTTAAAAATATTCTTCTAAAGAATAGGGAAGTGAATGTTTATACTATCCAACAATAACTGAGAGAGAATGTTGTTCTTATTCTTCTGAAGATTTACTAGTAAGGAATCATCTCAACAAAAGGCATGAAAAGGAGATGGGGTGAGAAAAATGGTCTGTTAGACAATCACAGCTTTTCCTTTAATACCCATTATAATCTCAGGTAAGGGAAAATTATAAGCACGGAGATTTGGCGAAAGTCTTTAAGATGGTTAATTTATTACACTTTCATAATTTCTCAATAGAGCTGTTACCTCATTTGCACCCACTACTACAGTTATTTAATTGAAAGTAAAGAAATATATATGATCAGCATTTTCCAGCAGTACTGTAACTAAAATACTTTGATGTGTGGAATGATAGCCATCTAGCCAGTAACTATTTTGGCTTAAGCGTGTTGCAAATTGATCCTTAAAATAACCCTAGGTAAACCTAACCTTCTCACTGTACCTCAGTCTCATCTGTCTTGCCCCTGACTTCTCGCCCACATCCTACCTCTGGCCTGGAATGCTCTCCTTCTTCCTATCAGACAGATAATTGCTCTCCCCTACTTCAAAACCTGATTGAAGGCTCATCTTTTCCAAGAAGCTTCCCTTGACTAAGCCCTCTCTTCTCATCTTCTGCCACTCACTTCTGTGCTGCTCTTACTTGCTCCTTCGTTCATCCTCCCTCCCATTTCCATAGCATATGTGTATATATCTGTAATTTATTTATTTATTTATATTAATGTCTGTTTCCCCCTCTAGACTGTGAACTCATTGTGGGCAGGAATGTGTTTGTTATTATATTATACTCTCCCAAGTGCTTAGTACAGTGCTTTGCAACAAAGTGTGTGCTCCATATGACTGACTGAATGAATGAATAAGTGAAGCTGAATTCATATTGTCAGAATATGTGATGGACAAAATTATTTTGTTAAAGATAGACAGACTGATTCTTCAGGCTATGGTTCCAGATGATTAGCAACCTTAGGGCTGCAAAGAGAAAAATGGTTTCCCTGCACACATGTTGAAGTCAACAGCTACTTCAATCCATCATGGTGGAGCTTGAATGCTTTATGCTCTTCTATGTATCTCTCATTCATTCATTCAATCTTATTTATTGAGCGCTTACTGTGTTCAGAGCACTGTACTAAGCGCTTGGGAAGTACAAGTTGGCAACATATAGAGACGGTCTCTACCCAACAGCGGGCTCTCCAATACATGGTTAGAGTTATGTATTTCCTGTAGTCCCTAGGCTCAGTAACTAGAATGGATGAAGATGGCACACTGGAATGCTGGATATTGAGATGCACGTGATGTCTCAAGTGTTATGCCTACAATGCAGCAGAAGGGAGTGATGTCCCACACATACTGTTATTGATATGTGAACTCTCTCAGCCCTAGAGTGTTTTCCATGTGTCTTACTCTAGAGCTATTAAGTTCTTTTCCTGATTCCTAAGAATGGGCAGCATCTCAGCAATGGAACTTGGCATCAGGAGTTGAGGCAGAGGGAGCGTGCATGCTTAAGGTAAAATACCACGCTGAAATGTGTCTCATGCTGGATTGATACTAGACAGGAGACAGGACAAAACTTGTTCTGAAAGATACTCACGTGGCCCAGTGGTCCCAAACAGAATCAGGTCTTTGAACTGTCTCAATTAAGCTCTGGAACTACCTGGTTTATTAGGGGATCTTATAGATTGTGTATGACCTGAGCCTGCAACTAATCCTCCAGACCACTGCAGATGTATTAGATTAGAGAGGTTCTTCATGTCTTCTTCTGAGCCAGATCCACAAATTTGGGGAGTAGGTTAAAGTTGTGCTGGCATCTGAGGATTAGGTAACAGGGAAAATTTGGAGAATAAGAGTTGATTTATTCTACAGTATTTGTCTCATTATTGGATTCAAAATGCTCTTCCACAATTACCACCCAGAGTTAGGAAGCAATTAATCAATAAAGTATTAATCACTGACAACATCTGAAGCACTATATTAGTGCTGAAGAAAATGCCTAGAAATTGACTAATAGCCAGATCCTTGTCCAAAAATGCTCCCAATTTAAAGGATGCGGGGAAAATACACCTGAAAAATTTAACCAGAATTTTAAAATAACTTAATCAGCATTTCAAAATCACTAGGAGTAAAAAGAAAGTTCATTGCAATTGGAGGGAGTGTCCTTAGACTCCTCATCACTTCAGGCAGTGCCATCTGACAAGCCTTCAAAGTCTCTCCCAAATTCTCACTGTTGTTAAGTTGACTTCTGCATGAACTCTATGCTTTTGGAAGTCACAATTTCACCCTTGCAGTATCAGTGGTGAGTCTGTGTGGCACTTGATAATCTTGTTTGGAAGGATTTTGATCCCTTTCTCACATTCCTTTCTTGTTCCATCCTTGAAAGCTTCAGTATGCATGTGGATGTTTCTGATGACTCTTTCCCTGCCCACTTTCTATTACTCCTCAATTCCTCTGACCTCCTGCTCCACTCCACCCCACACATTCGTCAACTTTGATTCTCAATCTCATCATCTCTAGTCACTGTAAAATCTCTACTGTCACCTACTGTCAAATTGCTCCATCTGACCACAACCTCCTCACCTGCTTTCTCCCCCAAACACCTCCTCCTTGTAAATCTGCCCTGTTCCCCTAGAGGCCTCTGATCTTTTGACCCCATCCAATTTTCTCAAGTCATAATGCCCCATTTATTCTCCATTCCCAAAGTCCATTCCCTTGATAACCAAATTGACACCCTCAACTCCACCTTCTCTACTGAAATTAACTCACTCACTCCCTTATCCCATCACCAATTAACCCACAGCCCTGGATCACCTCCCAATTCCATATCATCACTCCTATGCATGAGCACAGAGCTCTACTGGCAGAAATCCAGATATCAGCCCAACCTGGTCCACCTGGAATTCACCCTTGTCTGCTCTACCTGTGCCTTTTCTTCTCCTCTACATCATTTTTGACTCCCATGTTCATTGCTCTCCAGTTGTTTCAGATGTCTAACTCCCTCCTAAAACATTTGTCTCCTTGCCTTCAGATCTTATATCCCTAATGACATGGCAATGTACTTTTATTTAGAAAATTGAAAGCATCAGGCATAATCACCCTTTAATCTTCCCTGCTCCTCTCCAGTTTTTCTTTCTCCCTGTGCCTTCCTCAAATTTCCCAGCTTTTCCAGCAGTATCTCAAGAGGAGATTAGCTATTGTCTCTCAGAATCTATCTTCTCTACATGTGCCTCCCACCTTATCCCTTTGTACCTTATCAAAACTCTTGCCTCTTCCCTTCTTCCCGTTCTGACTACCGTCTTCAACTGTGCACTCTACAATGAGTTCTTCCAACTGCTTTCAAACATGCTCATATCTCCCCATCCTAAAGCAAAACCAAACAAAGACTCCCTTGACTCCAGCTCCCTCCAGTTATTACTACATTTTCCTCCTACCAGGACAGAGGTTAACCTGTTATTCCTGACTGGAAATGCCATTTTTTTATGGTATTTGTTAAACATTTACAATGTTCCAGGCACTATACCATGTTAATGATGTGCATATAGCTTAAATTCCATTTGTTATTATGATTTTGACACCTGTCTACATGTTTTGTTTTGTTGTCTGTCTCCCCCTTCTAGACTGTGAGCCTGTTATTGGGTAGGGACCATCTCTATATGTTGCTGACTTGTAGTTCCCAGGTGCTTAGTACAGTGCTCTGCACATAGTAAGTACTCAGTAAATACAATTGAATGAATGAATGAAAGAGCTGTGGTAGATTCACTTCAATCATATTAGAACCAGTCATGTCCTCCAAGGGGCCCACAGTATTTATCTCCATTTTACAGACGAAGCAACTGAGGCAGAGAGAACTTAAATGACTTGCCTAAGGTCTCCAAACAGACAATTGTTATCACTAAGCATTTGATGAAAGTACAACAGAAAGAAGAGTTACTGTAGAGTAAACTCTAGGGATGGATACAGGTATTGATACATGTTCATATAGACTAGTCAGAATTAATGAATATATACTTGAATAACAAATATATATGAATATATATGAGAAGCAGTGTGGTTTGTTGGAAAGAGCACAGGCTTGGGAGTCAGACATCATGGGTTCGAATCCTGGCTCCACTTGACAGCTGTGTGACTTTGAGCAAGTCACTTAACTTCTCTGGGCCTCAGCTACTGCATCTGTAAAATGGAGATGAAGACTGTGAACCCCACATGGAACAACTGTTAACCCTGTATCTACCCCAGCACTTAGAACAGTGCTTGGCACATAGTAAGTGCTTACCAAATACCATCATTATTATTATTATTGTTATTATTATTATGAGTGCTGAGATGGGTATATGTGAGTAAATAAGTGCTAGACTGGTAAGTTGATACAACTTGGAAAGCAGGGAATTAATGGCATAGGAGTTGGGTTCTGAAATGGGGAAGGCTGTTGCTTTTGGGGAAAGAGGGAGGACCAAGCTGAGGGAAAAAATTGAGCAAGACGATAGAAGTTGAAAAAAAAAAGTTGAGAGCAAGTTAGTTAGAAAGTTGGCATGGAAGGAACAAAGGGAACAAGCTGTAGACTAATTAGGAGGAGATGGTTACTTGATGTACAAAATAATGAAGGAACATGTCCTAATGGAGAAAGCTCAGGCCTGGGAATCAGAGACCCTGAGTTCTAATACCATATTTACCAATTGCCTGCTCTGTGACCTTGGGGAAGTCATTTATCTCCTTTGTGCCTCAGTTTCCTCATCTGTAAAATGGTGGTTTAAATATCTGTTCTCATTACACCTTAGCCTATAAACCTCGGCTGGGATAGGGGCTGTGTCTGATTAGATTGCCTTGTACCTATCCCAGCAATTAGTAGAGTGCTTAACAAGTACCAGAATTTATTGCTGTTATTGTTATTAGTAGTTATAATGAACAAATAATAATAATAATATGAAATCATTAGAGGTTTTTCAGAAGAGGAGGTAGATATACTGGGGAGATTCAAGAAACTGTTCTGTGTAGCAGTCCTTAGTATAGATTGGAAGGAAGAAGGACTAACAGCCAAGGAAGAAGTGAGTAGGTTTAGCCATGATCTAGCAAAAGCTTTGACTAGGGGGAATGCTATGTTAATGGAAAAGAATGGGAAGATTTAGGAAACATTGTGTAGGAAGAACCAACAGGATTTTAGGGGGGACTGAATGTTAGCACTGAAAGACATTGAGAAACTGGAAGTCATTAGAGGGAGGTGAGGAATCTGAATCCTTGCCTCATGTTCTTTCAACTGGACCATTCTGTCTTCAATTTGAGTCTAAATGGGTTTTTAGGAAAAATAGCTCTGTTCAAGCCAGAGTGTTGGATTATTAACATTGAAATTGGCCTGCCATAATAAGAATGTTTGGGAAAATGTACTCTTTGAAATGGTTTACTCACTTGAAGCCATAGCCAATTTGATCCCTATATACAGATTGAAAATGGGGGACAAAATAATAATAATAATGATAATGGCATTTGTTAAGTGCCCACTATGTGCAAAACACTGTTCTAAGCACTGGGGGAGATACAAGGTGATCAGGTTGTCCCACGTGAAACTCACAGTCTTAATCCCCATTTTACAGATGAGGTAACTGAGGCTCAGAGAAGTTAAGCGACTTGCCCAAGGTCACACAGCAGACATGTGGCAGAGCCGGGATTAGAACCCATGACCTCTGACTCCCAAGCCCATGCTCTTTCCATTGAGTCATGCTGGGTATTTCAGTAGAGAACTGAATTTGAAATAAAGAAATGGTCCCTGAAGGAGAGAGAGAAGGAGGCACACTAAGAAAAACAAATTTGGAATCAGGTTTTTGTTTGTTTTTTAGTGGTATTTCCTTAGCACTTACTATGTGGCAGGCACTGTACTGAGCACTGGGGTAGATATGAGATAATCAGACTGAACAAAGTCCATGTCTCACATGAGACTCAAAGTCTTAATTCCCATGGTACAGATGAGGTAGCTGAGGTACAGAGAAGTTAAATGACCTACCCAAGGTCATACAGCATACAAGTAGCAGAGCTGCAACCTTAACCCACCTTCTGACTCCCAAACCCATGCTCTGTGTACTAGGCCACACTTCTCCCCATCTCTCTAAAATTGCCGTTCCCTTATCTATGTTTCCTCCTGATAGGTTCTCTTTTCCCTTTCAAAACCTGTAAAACCCTGTTGTTTTCTTATGAGCTATATGATCACCCATAAATTTACTGCAGTCAAGGCACATCTCTTTCAAATAGTTTGAGCAGAATAATAAATACAGTCCTCCAACCTTCCCTTTGCTCCCTATTTTTCCTAACAAGTCTTTTATTGGAGATCAATATATAGTAGGGAGGAATGGTCTTGGGGTGAATGATATAGAAGATTCAGAGAACATTCTGTGACACCTGGCAAAGATAAGTAAAAAAAGTAATAATCACATCACTGCCACCTGTGGCTCATAAAGCTATTCATTTATTTTTCTTTTTTGCTTAGCCCTTTCTTCATCCCCTACTATCTACCCTCACTTATTTCCACTTGCCTTACCTTTCTTTAATCCTTTATCGTCCGTCAGCCTAGCTGTCCCATCACTGCCTTTCCCCTTTGGCAGTATCTGATATCAAAACTTTAAACTCACTCCTCAGTCCCTCTGGCTCCAATATGGACCACCTGCACCCCCCGCCCCCCCGGCTCACACATCCAACTTATGGGCTGACTCCATGCCCCATTAATACCAATCTGTCCTACTTGCCTTGCCCCAACTACCCCTGTCTTTAATGCATTTCCCTTACAGAAGGAATCCAGGTATCTTACCCTATCTGCTTTGAGCCCCACTGCTCTGCAGGTTTGGGGATCCTAGGTAAGAATGTACAAGAGAGCTATGCTGCAGAGAAGGAGAGCATCAGACACTGTGAGACATTTTTAGAGACTGTGAAAGAGTCATGAGAAAAGACAGAAAGGTTTGGGGCTATGAGGCCTAGTAATAATAATAATAATAATAGCATTTGTTAAGTGCTTACTATGTGCGATGCACTGTTCTAAGTGCTGGGGGGGATACAAGATGATCAGGTTGTCCCACATGGGGCTTACAGTCAATCCCCATTTTACAGATGAGGTAACTGAGGCACAGAGATGTTAAATGACTTGCCCAAAGTCACTTGCCCAAAGTGACTTGTCCAAAGTCACACAGCTGACAATTGGTGGAGGCAGGATTTGAACCCATGACCTAGTAGGAAAGACAAAACAGAAGATCTATGGGATGGAAGTTCAAATAATTAAAGGAGTATGGGAGCATGTTATGATGAAGGAGGCAGGAAAGTTATGGACAAGTAAATTGTATATTAAGCTATCAAATAGCTGATTCATAATGTAGAATTATAAGAGGAGAATCTAAGTTCTTAAATGAGCAGGACCTCTCTTTTCAGGATGGGAAAGTGTGGCATGGGGAAGAATAGGAAAATGTGTCTCTGTAGAGAACATATATTAATGCACAAAATTCTTGGAAAATATTAATAAAATAAATGAGGAGACTCAATCAATCAATTGCACTGATGAATCACCTGTGGAAGGCCAAGCATTGTGCAAAATACTTGGAAGAGTAGATTGGAGATAAAGCTCAAGATTCAGTCTAGTGGGGAAAAAGAGAGATAAAACGTTGTCACAAGGGATTGGAAATAGGGAAAAGGAAATAAATAAGTGTTTAAATATCAATATGAGTTAATCGATATGTATATGTCAGAAGTAACCGTGAGTAACAGGCGCTGAGGTGGTAGATGAGAGGACAGGACCTGGAAAATAGAAAATTAACCAGGGAACATCTCTAGGAGATGATATCTCTAGAGGGCTTTGAATGTGATATTTGTTTTATTAAAGCACTGTAGTTTTCTCTGCACACCTACCCTAGTCTTTCATCTATGTCTGGTGAGGACTCAATCAATGATATTTATTGAGCGCTTACTGTGAGCAGAGCATATACTGAGCTCTGGAGTAAATGTAAAATGATCAAGTTGAACACAGTCCATGTCCCACATGGGGTTACACATTCTAAGTAGGAACATGATTTAACCCCCATTTTACAGATGAGGAAACTGAGGCACAGAGAGGTGTAGTGACTTGTCCAGAGTCTTACAGCAAAGCTGGTATTAGAACCCAGATCCTCTTATTCCTGGCCATATGCTTCCGTGGAGGCCGAACCTCCGACCACAGCTCCCCATGATCCTTTTCCAATGGAGTCCTTGAATGACATCCCTACCTCTGCCTAACATTGATGGTGCAAAGACCAATCCTGCAGGAGTCAGGTAGACAGAAGGTGGGCCTGTAGCTTGTCAACAACTGCCAGAACGTTAAAAAACTTGTGGCTGTTGAATCAGAGGTGGCCCTTCTGAATCAATGAACAATTCTGAAAACAATTACATCCACAGTAATGTACTCCAGAATCATCATTTGTGTTGCTGTCACTTTTTGGTAAGTGTATTGGTTTTGCTTTAGTTAATCATTTTTTTTTTGGTATGTCTGCGGTTAGTTTATCACTCCTCCCCTTTAATCCCTTGTCGGCCATCCACTGTGTCAACAGTAATATATATGTACCTTTTCTCTGCACATATACTGTGTTCTGCCCAAAGTGAGCACTGCAAACATGTAATTCAAAAAAGTTAATGTAGAGAATTAATTTTATAAAGTTAGAAATCCCTCCTAGACTGGTTGAGTAATGCCATGAATATAGGTTTTGGGAGGGTTATTAAAAAAAATAGATTCCACTCACTTGAAACAAAACACAAGAGTAGAATGGGTTTTATTTCCTGGATCATGCAGGAAAGGATGGGAAAGAGAATTGTAATCTGGGGAAGCAAAATTGTGTCTCATGAAGGTAACAACAGCCCTGAAAAGGACAGACATTAAATTAAAACTGCAACATCAATTTTAGAATTTGGTTTCAAATGAAATTAGGAACATAAATCTCTTCCATTATTGAATGCCTATTTTAAAACTTTCACAGCTATGTCGGTACTAGAAGCTAGTTACTAATTCATTGAAATATACTTGACTTGATGTCATAAAAATCAGTTGCAATTGATGTTCTTATACTGACTTAATCTTCATGAAGAATTCATTGAACCTTCCCATTTCTAAATCATTTAGGGACAAGGTTTCACTGAAAGAAGGTACACCATTTCTTTATTTCCAAAAAATAGCTTTTCCTGTAGAGCATGCCTCTGAACCTTCTACCAGTCTCCCCGTATTCTTCACTTCCCTTCTTTATTCTTATGACTCTACCTTTTGTTTTAAAATTTTATTTTTCCACTACTAATGAAGACATCACAGTGAAAATACCCTGAATTCAACTGATCCTTATCAGTTATGATAATGAGTAGTAGCTTCTTGTGGGTGGAGATTGTGTCTACCAATTATTGTACTCTCCCTAGCACTTGGTACAGCGTTCAGCATATGGTAAGTGCTTAATGAACACATTTATGTATTGCTTTTTTAGTACTATTTACTCCTCTATTTTACAGGCCCATCAGACCATTCTGTAGTCTCCCAAATTCACAAACACTGACCTCAGGCTTAGGCAGGCCTCTGTCTTCATGGGGAAGATCATTATTTATTTCAAATTGATTCCATTCCATATGCTTGCTTTGTGGCTCCTCTGAATAGGGAAAAAGATGTAACCATTTGGACCAAAGATACGTTGCCCTCTCTGGTCTGTTAGGAAGAATGGCGTGCCGAACAACCTTTACTGCTGTTCAGTTGCACTTCTTTGGGGAACGCAAAGATATGTTGTTTCCTTGCCGGAGCAAAGACATGCATCTGGTAGACTACGTTTAGTTTTTCTTGCACATATGACCATAAGGACCACTAAGAGAGCCTTTGCATTCTCTCCTCTCTACTTACTGCCTTTCCTATCATTTTCAATACTCTTGTGAAGATAAAAATTGTGTCCAAGATTCATGAAGGATAAAAGCACCTAGTTCCTCATGCCACTCCAAATTGGAGTGTTTAATTTGTCACTATTTCTAGGACAGCATGTACATTTGCTGTTTGTTCCACATCTGAAAAGAGTAAATAGCCTTGTATTTGAATTATATTTAATCTCAGAAATTGAAATTTTACTTTGTTACAATTTGGAAACTAATACAAATGACATCCTTTTCCCACCTTCTACCACCACCATCTCAGAAAATTAAATATGTCCATTAAATGAGAGTTTTAAAAACTAAACAAGATGATGTGCTACATTTTCCTGTGGGTTCTTTGTTAAAATCCATGGACTGTAATGGTAATGACGGTATTTGTTAAGCAGTTGCTATGTACCAAGCACTGTTTTAAGCGCTGGGGGGGATACAAGGTGATCAGGCTGTCCAACATGGGGCTCACAGTCTTAATCCCCATTTTAAAGATAAGGTAACTGAGGCACAGAGAAGATAAGTGGCTTGCCTAATGTCACACAGCTAACAAGTAGCAGAGCTGGGATTCAAACCCATGACCTCTGATTCCCAAGCCCATGCTCTTTCCACTGAGCTATGCTGCTTCTCTTGCTCTGTAGAGACTGAGAACAAATATTATTCGCGATCCCAAATGCACTACTTCTGAAATTACTATATTTAAAAACATTCTGTTTTCTGTTCAAAATGAACGGCCTTTTTGAAGAGCACAGAAGAAAAAAATTCAATGAAGTACAAGCAATTTATATAATGGAGCTCTTACTTTTTTGCTATGTAAGCAGGCAGTGATGAGATGTGTTATATTCCTCATTAAGCTGTTGTAATGTATTAGCTTGTAGCATCTGGCATGTTATGTCTCATGATAGGAGAATAATCTTAGGTTTTTATTTAAACTACCAATAGGTGCCAATGTTTAATAAGTTCCCCCCTCCAGGCATGACAGTTGTTCACAAAGGACAGGTTCACTGTCATTCCTGAGAACTTATGTACCTTTTAGATTTTCTCTGAGTTTTCATCAGTGTCTAATTTGGTGTCGTATTTCAGATTATATATAATTTAATTCTTTCAACCTGTGTGGGTTCACCTTTAGCTCATTTTTATTTCTATTACATTGGATTAATATAAACTTAATTATTGCAATGACAAAAATGTATCTTAAATGTCTGTTTATAGTGCAATTAATTTTACAGCAAAATGTCTCCTTTGCTGATCAGACAATTGAGATAAAATACGGGAGAACCTCATTTTAGATACAGAACTCATTTCATACTAAGCATATATCCCCAATGCAAAAATCATAATCTGAAAATTAATGATTTTCTTTGGGAGAAACTGGGGCCATTAGGGTGTATTTTAACACATTATGCTGGGGTGGGATATCACTTCCACTTTAGTGTTCAAGAGTATACCCTACTGTCCCACAAGAGTCCATTGGTTTCCTAAAACCAATTTACAGCAGGAAAGAAACTTGGACTAAGGAATAACATATATGATTTCTCATATGGTTATACATATTTTCTCCTGAAATATCAAGAAACAGGTGCTGACTTTTTAAAAAATGCTATATGTAATTGCAAATATTTCTCCAGACATATTTAATAGGAAAATAACATTTCAGGCTTATTGTTAATAAATTAAAATTATTTTAAGAATAAAAGTAGTTTGGGTAATTGAGAATAGGCACAAACAGTCTTGAAATATTTATTTTTTTCAAAAGATTGTTTTAGAATTATTTTAAAAACACATTTATGGTGGTCAGATTTTAAAAATTAATGTAAAAATCGTTCTTTTCCCTCTGTCTTTATGTTTATTTCTGTTTAACATTCTAACAGAAAAGGAATTCCATCTAAGTAAACGAAGGAATCTTCCACTCTTGGAGCTGTTTTAGGAGGTGAAAAGTTTTTTTTTTTTGCATTAACATTGAACACAAAATAGTATATTCAGTGTAAATTACTGTTCTCTTTTTTCTTGTACTCTCTAGGGCATTGTATTTCCTCAGGCAACTACACTGTCAGAGCACATAGCTTATATGGATGGAAGTTAATTTTAGGTAGAAGGAAAGTAATGTACAAGAGCTTCTCTTTTAAGCAATGTGTCACTGAAATTATAATTAATTATGGTACTTGTTATATGCTTACTATATGCCAAACACTGTTCTAAGCAACGGGGTAATTGAAAGATAATGAGATCGGACACTGTCTCGTTCTACATAGGACTCACAGTCTAAGTAGAAGGAAGTAGGACATGACACTATGTTGCTACAAATGCAATGGATTATATATATATTTCATATAACTTGACCCTGTGAGTACTGGAAATTTAACCAAGATACATTTTTGGTAGGGCCTGCTTGATAAGCATTCCTGCACTATTTCATTACTAAATTAATCTGATCTGAAACAACTAGAACTTTTTTTGCCATATTGTCAATCAATCAATGGCATTTACTGTGCGTGCTTTTGTAGCAAAGAGTGTCGGAAGATGAGATTCCCCTATGATAATATTTGGGGAGAAACAGAGAGCAACACCTCTGTTTAGTCTTGTGAGTTAAGGACTGGAACAATAATAATAATAATGGTATTTGGTAAGTGCTTACTATGTACTAAGTACTGTTCTAAGCACTGGGGTAGATACAAGGTAATCAGGTTGTCCCATGTGGGGCTCACAGTCTTAATCCCCAATTTACAGATGAGGTAACTGAGGCAAAGAGAACTTAAGTGACTTGCACAAAAGTCACACAGCTGACAAATGAAAGAGCCAGGATTAGAACCCATGACCTCTGATTCCCAAGCCCATGCTTTTTCCACTAAGCTGTGCTGCTTCTCCATAACAATTGTTAAGTGCTTACTAAGTGCCAAGTACTGTTCTAAGCACTGGGGCAGGTATATGGTAATCAGATTGTCCCATATGGGGCTCACAGTCTTAATCCCCATTTTACTGATGAGGAAACTGAAGCACAGAGAAGTGAAGTGATTTGTCCAAGGTCACACAGGAGACAAGTGGCAGAAACAGGATTAGAATCCACGGTTTCTGACTCCCAAGCCCAGGCTCTTTCCACGAAGCCATGCTGCTTCTCATAAGAAGTGTGCTTTTATGCCCTCTCTTACATCAATCAATCAATCAATTGTATTTATTGAGCGCTTACTGTGTGCAGAACACTGTACTAAGCACTTGGGAAGTACAAGTTGGCGACATATAGAGACAGTCTAAAAGGGGCTCACAGTCTAAAAGTCTTACATCCTTTCAGTCCTCCCAAAACAGGCCTGCTTTGAGAATGAATTTGGTGGCCTGAATGAATCCCAGGACCTTTTTACTTGTAATCCTGTCCTGTCACATAATATGAAGTATTATGCATAAATGGTATTGTTGGAACTGCTCTAAAAGTTAAATGTGGCATTTCTGATAAGACGATGTCTCATATGGAAGTTAGGCTTTAAAATTTCTCTTACACTTTCAGTTTCATCTATTTTTATTGTCTTTTATTGTCTTAGTAAGTGCTTACTAAGTGCCTGGTACTGAATTAAGCAATGGGGTAGACACAAGGTTGGGCACAGTCCACCTCCCACATGGGGCTCCCATTCTTAATCCTCATTTTACAAATGAGGTAACTGAGGCACAAAGAAGTGAAGTAACTTGCCCTAGCCCACACAGCAGACGAATGGTGGAGCCAGGATTAGAACCAGGTCCTTCTGACTCCCAGGCTCCAGCTCTAACCATTAGGCAACACTGCTTCTCATCTCAATTTTGATAAATACTGGTGATGTAATCGTCTATGCACCTTCCAATGAAAACACAAGCTTTCCTGATTTGTTTTTCAATCTCCCTCCTTTTCTTTGAATTTCAGAATTCAGTGACAGAACTCAACTTCCAATTGTTGGCATAGTTTTGACTTTCCAGGGAACCTCCATCTTCTTCAGAATGATGACTAAGATGATGATGCTGATTATGATGATGATGATAAAGTCCCTTTAAGAGCAAATAAATGAATCCTCCTGGATTCTATGGCTTTGGGACCAGTAACTCGTGCAAAGGAATAGATAGTGAAAATAGTTTGGGTAGAGGATCTCTCTTTTTCTGTAAGTCACATTCCTGTTGAGGCACAGAGTGTAACAATCAACTAGACAGATAGGGACACAGAATGCTAAACACAGAAGAGTACCAATAATAGGTTTAGTGTTCTAACCCAACAGGCAGTTATTTAGGAAGCTGCTTCATATTTGGTTTCTACATCAGTCCGCTAATTCCAGGACTTTTGGTAGGCCTGCTTACCTTCCAGAATGTTCTTAGTTACTCTAGTGGCTTTATCGTAACATCACTACCATAGGCAACCTTCACTACTAATGGCACATCTTCAGGAGACATTCCAGCTTACAGAACCAGGATCAGAACCTAGATCTCAAGTTTCCCAAAGCCATATTCTTTCCACTGAAAAAACACCAATGCTTCAGACAAATTGTAAATCCATAGGTTGTTCCAATTGTGACTACAAAAGGGATGATTTCATCAGCATGTAGTTAGATCAGTGTACTAGTACTTATAGAGGAGAAAAACATACCCTCAGTTTTATTATTATTAGTAGTACATATGAGGAAAAAAATCAATTCATTTCCCATCTTTTTAATCAGAGTTTCAAAATGTTCAGCTTGAAAACTGCAGCCTACCAAAAACTAACTGATATAAAACACTGATGAAGGAATCTGTGGCAGACCTAACATCTGGGCCTAGGTAGTAAGCCAGGCCACAGGAATCCATGCATTTTCAGGAAAATTTCAGTTTCCCTCGAGATTTTGAGATGAAAGCAAGTAACTCATTAAGAATGGTCTTGTTTTATCGTATACTGTCAAGTCATCTCTGACCAATAGGAACATCATGGACACAACACTCCTAAAATTTCCCACCTCCATCTGCAATTGTTCTAGTAGTTTATCCATAGAGTTCTCTTGTTAAAAATATGGAAGTGGTTTAACATTGCCTCCTTATGTGAAGTAAATCACCCAACACAGGTGAGTTTTGACCTGTAGCAGACTGCTTTCTATATGGGAACCACTGGCCAACCTAGGAATGGAATGGGTATGCCTCTGCTTGACTTTCCATCCCATAGTCAAGACTGGTAGAGTTTGCACATATTTATTATTCTATTTATTTTATTAATGATGTGTATATATCTATAATTCTATTTATCTATTTTGATACTATTGATGCCTGTCTACTTGTTTTGTTTTGTTGTTCTGTCTCCCTCTTCTAGACTGAGTCCATTGTTGGGTAGGGATTGTCTCTATCTGTTGCTGAATTATACTTTTGAAGCGCTAAGTACAGTGCTCTGTACACAGTAAGCACTCAATAAATACGATTGAAGGAATGAATGAATGGAAACTCTCCAGGTGTGAACCTCAGAGGGGCTTCAGAGTGGTGGTTGTGTATATTTTAGAATTTAAATCATAGCTTAGGAATTGTCATTTCTATTGAACATTTCATATTCATATCAAGTTTGTAGATGTTGGAAATACAGTAATGATAATCTGTGACAGAGTAGCTACATCATGAAGAGAAAGAATTAGCAGCCAAAACAACTCAACCTCTACAATGTCCTATAATTTAAAGCATAATGTGTATTGTGTATTGCTAGGAGGACAAAACTGGATGGCCAAATGTCCTAGAAAAGGAAAGTCTGTTCATAAATGATCAGCAGTGCTATCCACAAAGCTGTAGCACATGTGTTATGATTTCATGAAATTCAAAAGGACTTCATAAAATATTAATGGAGTTTTGCTGCATATTCTTATTTTAAAATTCAGTAGTAAATAATTTAGTAGTCTATAAAACAGATATATGGCCCAGCTACAACAAGGCTACCAACACCTACAGGTAAATTTATTTTTATATAAAATTAGTCTTTTTTTTTTCAGAAAGGACAGGGGCAAGTTAAATCCGTCATGATTTTCATGGTACACAACTATGCAGTAGATGCTCCCTTTTGTTCTCTGGGAGATTTCCTTGAATTCTGTTTCTTCAGTATTAACTGTCATACTTAGATTTAAAGATATTCTTTTTTATTTGACTCTTTTTTAATGGATCTAACTGTTTTTTCCCACCATATGTCTTCTGAAACACTGCGTACCTTTCAGTCTTTAATTCATTCATTCATTCATTCATTCAATCATATTTATTGAGCACTTACTGTGTACAGAGTACTGTACTAAGCGCTTGGGAAGTACAAGTTGGTAACAAATAGAGACGGTCCTTACCCAACAACTGGCCCACAGTCTAGAAGGGGGATATGAGTGTAAGCCCCATGTAGGAGAGGGACCATCCAACCTGATTAAGTTCTATCTAACCCAGTGCTCAGAACAGTGCTTGGCACATAGTAAGCACTTAAGTGCCATATCCATTGCAAACATTATCTGTTTCCTCTACATAATGTGACTTAGAAAATTTTCAAATTTGGGTAAAAAAGAAAAACTAGATAATCCAAATGAATACACTTGTTGTGGCAAGGCAGAGCAAAGTAAACTATGTCACAGTGTTTACAGGTACAACTTTTATGAAAGGGTCCCATGTCAGTGGTGTTTTCTTTTTATCAGATGACTGGTGGGGGCTGACTCATTATCACTCCTTGCCAGATTTTTATGTGGTTTTTTTCAGGTGATTTCCAGTTACATAAGTGTTGATTAACCAGTAAGAAAGTGAAAGGTAACAGAGACAGACAGTGCTTTTAATGATACCGTGTTTTCCCTGAAAACACCTTTAACTCTGAAATGATCTATTCTCCAATCAATTTCCAAAATCAATGGAAAAACTGACTTTTCTTTGTCTATGATTCTGGTGACATCAAACCCACCAAACTCATATCCCAGTCCCCATACTTATGCCAAATCGTCTCCTAAATATGTTTCAAAACAATGATTGGGCAGACATGAAGTCCTAACGTTCATTTGGATGGTCCTCATGATCTCACATTCATCCTCTTCCTCTTACTCCTTAACTCCGGCAATCTTCTGCTTCATGTCCCTACAAGCATTCATTTGAACATGCATTGGATTTTGTCATTACCAGTCATTGTATAAACCTTAACATCACCACCTTAAAATTCCTCTCTCAAACCACAACCTCTTCCCTGCTTTGTCTGCCACAATCCTTCTCCCCTCATAGTAACCTGCATTCTCTTGATCTACTCCAAGCCATCATGCCCCATTTAGCACTGCCTACCAAACTGTCCTTTCTGATACACAAATAGACATCCTCAACATCACCCTCCCAGTCAAACTCAACTTCCTTGTCCCTCTGTCCCTCCATCAAACCCATACCACCAATCCCTAGCCCTGGATTAATTTTCCAGAATGCTATGTATATTGTATAAAACTATTAACCAATTTTAGCATTTATGAATTTATTTATACCCTTCCTCAGTATCCCTGTAACTGTCTATGCAGTCGCACACTCAATTATTTATTGAAACTATTCTTGTAAATTATTTTATGTTTGTCTCCTCCGTTTGAGTGGAAATTCCTTATGGGTAGAGAACATGTCATTTTTAAATTCTGTTCTTACACAATTAAGTGGGTACCCAATACTACTACTACGACTACTACTACTGCTATCAATGCTACTACTACTATAATGACTACAGCTACTACTACTATTATTATCAGCATAATATGTTTCACTCTAGATGGAAATCCAGGACTGACTCAGTCTCACCTACTATAACAATGCCTTCTTCTCCACTCAGCAACATTACTTCTCTTATTGATGCCTAAATCAATTTTTCTCACCTATTGTAGAATTTAAGATCCCCCTTGAAACCCTCATGTCCCCTACTCCCCACTCACCCTTGGTGACCTGACCATCTATTTTGTACAAAATTGAAACCATTAGGTGAGATCTTTATGAAATCTCCCTCTCTCCTCCTCAGCTCTGCCTTGCCCCTTTACCTGCTGTCTCATCCTTGTTGTATATCTCTCAAGAGAGCCAGGGTTGGGGTAGAAGGGGAATAACTCAGACTCTCCCTGCAGCCTGGTGTAGATGATGGAAACCCCACAGATCCCGCAGCATGGAAACCTCATCCTGCCCGCAGAGGGCAAGCAGTAGGGTCACCATCTTAGTTATCCCCTTGGCCCCTTTTTTGCTCAATGGGCAGAAAGCTCTGGCTCCCTTTCCTGCCTCAAAAGCCGTGGGAGAAAATCTCATGCCATTTCCAACTTTGCCCTTTTCCCTGACCCTCTGGCTCTGTCTGTCATTCCGGTGGTTTTCCAAAGATTGGAGTAGGGATGACCTGGGTCAGGTCAGAACAGACTGCAGCGTGGCTTAATGGAAAGAGCACGGGCTTGGAAGTCAGAGGTCATGGGTTCTAATCCCAACTCCACCATTTGTCAGCTGTGTGACTTTGGGCAAGTCGCTTAACTTTTCTGTGCCTGTTACCTCATCTGTAAAATGGGGATTAAGACTCTGAGCTCCACATGGGACAACCTGATTACCTTGTATCTACCCCAGTACTTAGAACAGTGCTTGGCCCATAGTAAGCACTTAACAAATACCATCGTTATAATAATAACAATGATGGTATTTGTTAAGCGCTTACCATGTGCCAGGCACTGTACGCTGGGGTGGATACTGTGGTGAGCCCACAGCAAGCTCCTTTACTAGTGGCTGTTTGCAATCCTGTGAACAATGAAGAACAAAGAAGAGACTGGCAAAGCTACTGATGGGCTTTACCTGAGACAGGTGACTGCTGGCCTGCGGGGGCGGAGCATAGAGGAAGGTGCGGCCTTCTCTTCTTGTTCTACCTAGTAATGGGCTGGACCAATCAATGATGGCCATGTAGGGCCACAGCTGTGACATCTGATGCAGATAAAAGGCGGTTGTTTTGAATGACACAGAAAGCAACGGGCACACAGAGAAGTAGAGGGAATCACCTGAAGCAGAATCACACACTGAAGCAGCAGAAGGCAGCAGCATTTGGAAGCATAAAGAAGAAGCATTGGCAGCATGGGCTCCCTTGACCAGCAGACTGGTGTTGGACCTATGGTAGAGTGGAGTGAGTGTGTGCATGTGTCACTTCCTTGCACATTGGTAAAAACTAAATCAAACTTTCCCACAGTAACGTTGGTGATCAGTGGTGTGGTTTGACTCTACTACATGTCATGACCATTCAGCCCTTGTTTCCACACTCCTCAAGAACCCCCAGTGGTTGCCCATCAAACAGAAACTCCTTACCACTGGCTTTAAAACACTCAATCACCCCGACCCCGCCTCAACACAGACACTTCCAATCTCTAGTGCCAGCTTACTTATTGTGTCTGATCTCATCTAAATCGTCACCAACCCCTTTCTCACATCCTCCCTCTGACCTTGAACACCCTCTTCCTCTGTAATGCCAGACGATCCCTCTCCCCACATTTGAAGCATCTCAGTGGAAAGAGCCTGGGCTTTAAAGTCAGAGGTCGTGGGTTTGAATCCCACCTCCACCACAAGTCTGCTGTGTGACCTTGGGCAAGTCACTTAACTTCTCTGAGCCTCAGTTCCCTCATCTGTAAAAATGGGGATTAAGATTGTGAGCCCCACGTGGGACAACTTGATCTCATTGTATCCCCCCCAGCGCTTAGAACAGTGCTTTGCACATAGTAAGCACTTAACAAATGCCATTATCATTATTATTATTTCCCAATTTAAACCCTCTTTTAACTCCTCTTTTCCCTTCCCCTCCTCACACTCCCCTCCCCCATGGGCATCATCAATGCACTTGGATCTGTGACCTTTGTGCATTTGACATTTACCCCACCCTCAGCCCCACAGCACTTGTGTGCATATCTATAAATTATAGATCATAAATTATTTATATTAATGTCTGTCTCCCCTCTGGACTGTGAGCTTCTTGTGGGCAGTAAACGTGTCTGCCAACTCTGTTTACTCGCCCAAGAGCTTTATACAGTGCTCTGCATACAGTTAAATGCCCAATGAATACCACTGATGTATTGATTGAGAGATGCTGATCTTAAATAGCAAGGGGACAAAGAGAGGGCAATACTTTATTTTCATGGGCACAGCATGCAAGGGTTGAAGAGAGTTTTCAACCTTACAATCACACAATCAGCATAATCAATTCTAACCAAAGAGCATCTTTCTTTATAGATGTAGCCACTTAGATTTTTCCTTTCAAGCTGAGTGGAAACACTTTCCATCATCTGTCTACCATCTCTTGAAGAGTTAACCTGGAACCTTCCCTATTTATGGGAGTGAATTTGACCATGGGGATGTTTCCTCTAGCACGGCCTAAGAGAAATGCACTTAGGAATTGGTTCCCTAATTACAAAAAAATCTTCTCTCATTGGAACAGGATGTATGGCATGTCACCCCATCCTCAAAAATCTCCAGTGGTTGCCTATCAACCTTTGTATGAAGCAAAAACTCCTCACTATCGGCTTCAAAGCTCTTCATCACCTTGCCCCCTGCCAGACTTATCTCCCTTCTTTCCTTCTGCAGCCCAGTCCCCACACTCCTCTCCTCTGCTGCTAGCCTCCTCATGGTGCCTCATTCTCGTCTGTCCCGCCTTCGACCCCCTGGCCCACGTCTGCCAGGCTAGTACCAAAACCCTACTGAGAGCTTGCCTCCTCCAGGAGGCCTTCCCTGACTGAGCCCCCCTTTCCCTCTGCGCCTCCTCCCCTCCCCATGCTCCAACCCCCACCCTGCTCTAACCCTCCCTCCCCACCCTACAGCACTTGTGTATATATGTGTATATTCATTATTCTATTTATTTACTTAATGATGTGTATATATCTATAATTCCATTTATTCATATTGATGGTACTGATGCCTGTCCAGTTGCTTTGTTTTGTTTTATT
Organism: Tachyglossus aculeatus; assembly: GCF_015852505.1. Classification (NCBI taxonomy): domain Eukaryota; kingdom Metazoa; phylum Chordata; class Mammalia; order Monotremata; family Tachyglossidae; genus Tachyglossus; species Tachyglossus aculeatus. Next base: position 120,609,081 of record NC_052067.1, read on the forward strand.
GTCTGTCTCCCCCTTCTAGACTGTAAGTCTGCTGGGTAGGGATTATTTCTGTTCATTGCCAAATTGTACTTTCCAAGTGCTTAATACAGTGTTCTGCACACAGGAAACACTCAATCAATACGATTGAATGAATGACTCTATATGTTGCCAATTTGTACTTCCCAAGCGCTTAGTACAGTGCTCTGCACATAGTAAGCGCTCAATAAATACAATTGATGATGATGATGATGATGAATGAATTGAGGCTACCCCTGTCCAGGAAGGTCCTGGTTGGGATGAGGAGGGGGGGGCCCACGATACACACACAAGCAAATCAGGTTAAACACAGTCCCTGTCCCTAGTGGGGCTCGCAGTCTTGATCCCCATTTTACAGATGAGATAACTGAAACATAGAGTAGTTAAGTGACTTGCCCAAGGTCACACAACAGACAAGTGACAGAGTCAGGATTAGAACCCATGACCTTCTGACTCCCAGTTCTGTGCTCTACTCACTACGTCATGCTTCTCTCTCACTGATGGGATTTTGGATCATCTCCTAGCTGCTCTGCACCCCACATGCTCTTACCCTCCATATCCGAGGAATATAGCATAGGAGCAGTGGGAAAGTTGTGGGGAGCCAGATGAACAGTGAACATACCCTTACCTTTATCTGCACTAATCATATTCATATCTTTCCATACCTCCTTACCACCTTCCCAACAAATCCACACTGGACAACCCCTTGGAGACATGTGGTAGATGGAGGCCAGCCAGCAGAGAGAACCCCTAGCTGTCCCTCCCCAACTTGGGCTGCTCCCTGCACCCAACTCTTTAATAATGAAAACAATAGTAATTTTGGTATTTAAGTGCTTACTATGTGCCAAGCAAACTCTATACTGAGCACTGGGGTAGATTTAAGATAAATCATTTCCTACAAGGGGCTCACAGGTTAAGTAGGAGGGAGAACAGACATTAAATCCCCATTTTTCAGGTTAGGGTACTGAGGCACACAGAAGTTAAGTTACCTGCCCAAGGTCTCACAGCAGGTATGGCAGAAATGATTTTAGAACCCAGAATCCCTGAGCCCCTGCTTTCCACTTGGCCACATTTCTCCCCAAACATCTCCAAAAACCAGACTGTGAGCCCGCTGTTGGGTAGAAACTGTCTCTATATGTTGCCGACTTGTACTTCTCAAGCGCTTAGTACAGTGCTCTGCACACAGTAAGTGCTCAATAAATACAATTGATTGATTGATTAATATAGTTCAGTCTTCACTAATTACAAGGTACACTATACCTCTATTCATGAAACAGAAAGGAAAGAATGAATTAATCACTTAATTAAGGAAGGCTGGGGTGGGTGGAGCTGAGTCAGGAATAAAGGTGGAGCAAAAAAAGGGAAAAGCTGTTTAAGGAGCTATTAACAAGTTTTTAGTAAGAACTTAAATTGATTGGCAAGTTTGACCTCGGCAATTGAGATTTAACAGATTTCCTTTCTTTGTAGCCAAAGTGACAACAAGTGGAATTTGTTGGGCTGTCCCTGGTGAAAGAATTGCATATACCTCATCTCTCTCAGTGCACAAAAGGCAGTTATTCAATCTCAATCAGGATGAAAGTAAGAAGAAGCATTACAAAAATACAAACAGAATAAATCGACTGAAAAATATTTCTGAAATCCCTTACTAATTACTAATTACTAATAGAGCAGTACCTAGGTGAAGAGGCAGAGAAATGGCTGATCGATGCATACTTGCATTCATACCCTAGTAAATCAGATCAAAGAGATGGGGAACCAACAAGAGGTGAGAAGAAAGGGGAGTGAACCACGTTCAAGTTGCCAACCTTGCCTACCTTCTCACCAGGCCTAGCTCCTTGCACCTGAAAGGAAATGAGTGGAAAAAGTTCTGTAGGGCTAAGTCACAGAAGCAAGGAGGGAATGAAATGAGAAAGGTGATAGGGAGGATGAATGAGGAAAAGCAATTAAGCCAGCACTAAAGAGAAAGTGGAAGGATAACCATCACGAATATATGCTATAGGTGTACATGGCCAAGCTATGTTTGATTGGATTATGGCCATCCCTAAAACCTCTTCTCTGATTGTTCTCCATCCAACTGGAGGAGTTGATTTACCACACGCTCTTGAGCTGCATCCTCTGATTGGTTCCTGTAGACAGGATCTGATTGAGTGGAATATCTGCCAATTTTCTGAAGCAGGTAAGATACAGAACTGATGTAAATATGCAGAAACAGACCTGAAGATGGAGCAGACTGATAAAGACAGGTCTGCCATTGGGCTTATGGAAAAGACTCCTTCTCCCTGTTCATGGTGGCAGATAATAATAATAATAATAATGATGTTATTTGTTAATCACTTACTATGTGCCAAGCCCTGTTGTAAGCATTGGAGTAGATACAAGGTAATTAGGTTGTTCCACCTGGGTCTCACAGTCTTAATCCCTATTTTACAGATGAGGTAACTGAGGCATAGAGAAGTTAAGTGACTTTCCCAAAGTCACACAGCTGAAAAGTGACAGAGCTGGAATTAGAACCCACAACCTCTGACTACCAAGCCACTCTTTATCCTAAGCCACGCTGGCAAATATAGTTCAGCTACAGCAGCAGCAGCAGTGATGGTGGTGACTGGTCTGCTCCATGCGTGGGGAAAGAGATTGAATTTGAAACATTTCAAAAGCATTTTCTGTCTCATTCTTTCATCTCTGTGTCCCACTGTAAAATATAAACTGTGTCTATGTCTCTGTCTTCTCTTGCTCTCTCTTTCTCCATCTCCCATCAGATCTCCTGAGCCCATTGTTTCTAGACTGTGAGCCCTTTATTGGGTAGGGACCATCTCTATATTTTGCCAACTTGTACTTCCCAAGCACTTGGTACAGTGTTCTGCACACAATAAGCGCTCAATAAATATGATTGAATGAATGAATGAACTCCTGGATTCTTTTTGAGGCACAGGTAAAATCTACCTGGGAGTTGCAGTCCCTTATCTTGAAAGCCCTACTAAAATCAAATCTTCAGGAAGCCTTATGCCTCTAACCTTTCATTTCTGCAACCTATTTTCCTTTCTGTGTAACCTAAGAACTTGGATTCATAATCTCTAGCACTTTGGCTTCCCACATCTGTAATTTATTTTGTCTGTCTCTCAGACTAAATTGTAAACTCCTTGTTGTTTAGAAGTTATATTTACTAACTGCATTTTACTTTCCCAAGTCCTTAGTGCAGTGGTCTGAATACAGTATGCGATAAATAAATACCATCAATTTATTTTTCGATTGATCTGATTCCATTTACTTTACAAACTAGTGGGGGAATTCTATTTTTTTTTCATAGGACAGGACCTTGAATTTTTTTAAACAATATGAATTTGTGAATTTTATTTGCAGGGCAGAGGAGGTACTGAATGAAGGGAAAGAGACAGTGTATTAATTCTGATCCAGGGAAAAAGGGAAAGGAACTCTGGTTCATTCATGCTTGCAGTCTGCCCTACCACAAACAAACATGCACAGGGGTGCCTTTATCTGCACCTCAGGACGATGTTGATGAAAAAACCCACCCCAAATCACCTCAGAAAATGTAGTGAGAGAATTTCTGTAACACATACATTCAATGCCCTCAAAAACCTAAATTGCCAGAAAGTAAGTAAATCAGAGAAAGAACATTAATACAGTTGTAAATAGAGCAATCTAATTAAAACAAATATCAAGAAAATATGCCTTCCCTTCAGTGCCCCAAACACATCTTCTTCAGATTTGATTTTCTTATGCAGTGGCAGCCTCCTCCACTTCCTCCACTGCACCAAAGAGGCTCTGGTGCTTGGTATTTCACAGTGAAGGACAGTCTGTCTAGGTGTTCAACGGTGTTCCTTCTCAAGGATATACTTTCCCTTTGTCTTGCTTCATATCCAGTGAGAAAGGTCTCCCCACTTTCAAATTTCTGGTACCTTCTCAGTGGATTACAAGACCTCATGATTTCTGTGAGCCAGTCCTCATGCTTAGAGGTATTAAGCAATGGCCAGATGGTTGGTGTTTTATGGCCCCAAGCATTTCATTGAAAGAATTACACCAGCCCTCCTCTTGCAATTTTCATGTTTTGAAAACAGTTTAATTTTAAACATATGCCAATCCAGCAGGCTCCCTCTCCATCTGTCAGCATTTTAGGCCTCAACAGAAAATTGGCCCCTGACCCTAACTAGTGCCATAGGATTTGGATAACCACTGGGCTCAAATTATCCAGTTGGGAAACTGGGAAGGAATGGGAGCAGAGAAAATGGCTTCAACTATCATCTCTACGCTGATGACACCCAAATCTACATCTCTGCCCCTGCTCTCTCTCAATTTCTTCAGGCTCGTGTCCCCTCCTGCCTTCAGGACATCTCCATCTGGATGTCTGTCTGCAATCTAAAACTCAGTATGTTCAAGACTGAACTCCTTATCTTCCCTCCCATACCCTGCCCTCTCTCTGACTTTCCTGCCACTGTAGACAGCACTACCATCCTTCCCATCTCACAACCCCTCAGCCTTGGTGTCATCCTCGACTCTGCTCTCTTGTTCATCCCACACATCCAATCCATCACCAAAACTTGCCGGTCTCACCTCCACAATGTGCCAAGACCCACCCTTTCCTCTCCATCCAAACTGCTACCTTGCTGGTTCAGTCTCTCATCCTATCCCGACTGGATTACTGCATCAGCCTCTTCTCTGATCTCCCATCCTCCTGTCTCTCCCCACTTCAGTCTGTACTTCACTCTGCTGCCCAGATCATCTTTGTGCAGAAACGCTCTGGGCATGTTACTCCCCTCCTCAAAAATCTCCAGTGGCTGCCTGTCAACCTACGCATCAAGCAAAAACTCCTCACTCTCGGCTTCAAGGCTCTCCATCACCCCGCCCACTCCTACCTCATCTCCCTTCTCTCCTTCTACAGCCCAGCCCACACCCTCTGCTCCTATGCTGCTAACCTACTCACTGTACTTTGTTCTCACCTGTCCCACTGTCGACCCCTGGCCTGGAATGCCCTCCCTCCGCACATCTGCCAAGCTAGCTCTCTTCCTCCCTTCAAAGCCCTACTGAGAGCTCACCTCCTCCAAGAGGCCTTCCCAGACTGAGCACCCTTTTTCCTCTCCTCCTCCCCATCCCCACGCCCTACCTCGTTCCCCTCTCCACAGCACCTGTATATATGTTTTTTACAGATTTATCACTCTATTTATTTTACTTGTACATATTTACTATTCCGTTTATTTTGTTAATGATGTGCATTTAGCTTTAATTCTATTTGTTCTGAGGACTTGACACCTGTCTACATGTTTTGTTTTGTTGTCTGTCTCCCCCTTCTAGACTGTGAGCCCGTTGTTGGGTAGGGGCTGTCTCTATATGTTGCCAACTTGTACTTCCCAAGCACTTAGTACAGTGCTCTGCACACAGTAAGTGTTCAATGAATACGATTGAATGAATGAACGAATGAATGTATTTGTACATAATCCTAAGGATGTCTTTCCTAATAGAATATAAGCTCCTTGTAGGCAGGGATATGCCATGTGCTTGTGTTGTACTTTCTTAGGCATCTGTTGAGTGCATGAAACCCATTGATCTCTACTACTACTGGAAAGATGGGACTATGCAGCTGGAGGGGGAAGGCATGAACACATTTGAATCAGAGGTAAAGGAGCCATTTGAGATTAGGCAGTCACAGATAATGATTGCAATATTTGTTTTTATGCTTACAATGTGCTAAGCACTGTGATTAAGTGTGGGGTAGATACAAGATAATTGGGTCAGATGAACAGTGAACTTACCCTTTCACTTATCTGCACTAATTGTATTCATATCTTTCCATACATCCTTACCACCTTCCCAAGAAATCCACACTGGACAATCCCTTGGAGGCATGTGGTAGGTGGAGATATAGTGAGCCCACAACAAGCTGCATTCTTTAGTGACTGTTTGTGATACCACGAACAACAAGAAGGAAGAGACTTGCAAAGGCATTGATAGCTCTACCTGAGACAGGTAATTTCTTGTTTGTGGGGGTGGAGTATGGAGGGGGACATGGCGATTTCTCCCTGTTCTACCTGGTAATGGGCCTGGACCAATCAATGACTGCTATGGAAAGGCACAGCTGTGATGCCTAAGGCAGAAAAAAGGTGGTCACTTTGAATTGTCAGGGGGCATGCAGAGAGGCACACAGAGAAAAGCACCTGAAGCAGAAGCAACAGAGAGAAGCAATAATTAAAAGAAGCAAGCAGAAGGAGAGAAGCACTCAGAAGCAGAAAGAAGGTTTGCCAGAATGGGCTCCTTTGGCCACAGATTGGTAATGAATCCTTGGAGGAGTGGAGTGAGTGTGTGCATGTGTCACTCCCTTATTCGTTGGTAAAACTAAGTAAAAAACTTTCCACAGTAACCTGGGTAATCAGAGATGTGGCTTAACTTTACTACGTGTCACTGAGGCTTCCCTGGTCCAGGAACGTCCTGGTTGGTAAGAACCATTAGAAGCAATAGTGGGATACCATCCTGATCTCACATAATAATAATGGCATTTATTAAGTGCTTCTTATGTTCAAAGCACTATTCTAAGTGCTGGGGAGGTTACACGGTGATCAGGTTGTCCCACGTGGGGCTCACAGTCTTCATTCTCATTTTACAAATGAGGGAACTGAGGCACAGAGAAGTGAAGTGACTTGCCCAAAGTCACACAGCTGACAATTGGCAGAGCAGGGATTTGAACCCATGACCTCTGACTCCAAAGCCTGTACTCTTTCCACTGAGCCATGCTGCTTCTCACATGAGACTCATAGTCTCAGTGGGAGAAAGAACAGGTAGATAATCCCCAGTTCATACTAAAAGGCAGAGGGACCCATGGAAAGGACTCAAGACTTGGAGTCAGAAAACCTGGGTTCCACTCCCACCTCCACTACTGGCTTTCTCGTAACCTTGGGGAAGTCACTTAAGGGATCTATGCCTCTTTGTACACATACATGAATGGGGTTAAATTCCTCTTCTCCTTTCCAATTAGACTATAAACACCATGTCTGACAACAACTGTGTCTAAATTAACTACTTTTTCTACTGCAGTGTTTATTACAGGGCTTGGCACACTGTGGGAGTTTAACAAATGCCAAAAACAAAAGAGGCAGAGAAGTTATGGTACTTGCCACAGGTCACAGAGAGGGGTGGATTTGGAATTAGAGCCCAAATCTATGACTCCCAAGCCTGTGAAAAGGAATGGAGTCAGAGACATAGGGAGAGGGGTTAGGGTTAGAGAGTAGATTAGAGACCCCCCCACACACACTGCACCCAGCCTTGTGAGACACCTGGGACTGAGAACATTAGGAAGTACTGAAGGTGAAGAGGCAACAGGGACATTTTGGAACTATTTTGCCTAATGGTTATTTTATCATCATCAGTGGTTTTTGTGGCATGCAGAGCACTTTACTAAAGATTTGAAAGGGTATGATATAACAGAGTTGGTAGACACTTTTTTTGCCTATAATGAGAAGAGGCTCCTAAAGTTATCAGGGAGGGGATGTCTTCCGAGATCATCAGGGAAGGAATTCAAGATTTTTAATATCGCACAATGGCTACTTTCCCTGGCTCAGAATAACACAATATGAAATTTAAGAGATAAGAAAATTGTCAATTATTATTACTATTATTATTACTGTTTTTATAATCATCACTATTATCATATTTGTTAAGGCTAACTATATGCAAAGTTCTAATCTAAGCATTGGGGTATTGCAAATTAATCAGGTTGGATACAATCCCTGTCCCACATGAAGTTCACAGTACAAGTAGGAGGGAGTATAATTTAATCTCCATTTTACATTTTAAGCTCAGTGAAATAACTGAGACACAGAAAAATTAAGTGACTTGCCCAAGGTCACGCACATCAGTCACGCAGCAGCACCTGGCTTAGAATCCAGGTGCTATTTCTATTAGGGCACATATATCATATTACCTACAGGTGGCTTTGTTGTGGCCTTGGAGAACTATTGGAGGCTAAAATTACTCCAAGCAACCTGTTTGATCCCCAGTGCATTGGCCAACATGCTGCTAGCCCAGGCTGGAAATGTGACGACTTGGAAAAAGCAGTTTTTATTGGTAAAAACTGTATTTCCTGAGTACTGACTATGCTTGGAGCTCTCACTGTACTAGATACTGGGGGAAAAAAATTATTAGACCTGGATCATAACAAATAGTGTCTTTCCCTTACCCCACAAATTCCCAGTTCCACATGGCCTTAGCTTCATATCCGACAAATGCCTGGTGATTCAGGAGGGTGAACAGATATGGGAAATGAGGGCTTAGTCAGGAAAGGTCTCTTGAAGATATGACTTTAGTAGGATTTTGAAGCCAGGGAGATGGCAGGTCTTTCAGATATAAAGAAGAGGGAGTCCAGGCCAGAGGGAGGCCAACAATTTTTATTTTCTATATAACACAATTTTTTCTGTCAAATTCTGGAGAAAATAACGAAAAGCCACTTTGGGATCACGGACTGTTCCATTTCCCTCTTCCCTGGTTCCACCACCTTATCACTAGGCCAGTACTAACATAATTAAAACCACCTACACAATGAATAAAGTAGTGAGGGCTTGTGTCAGCTTGCTCACTTATCTTAGAGGAACTGTTGAAATTATACCACCCGTTCTTCATTCCCCATAGCTAATGTTCCTGCTTGAATTTAGAGGAAGGCCAACTACGGAAAGGGAGTGGCGAAGTGGGTAATGGGGAAAAGTGGAAAATACAAAGGGACATGCATAGATTGAATGGAAAAGTCAGTTAAAGATGGCGACAAGGGACAGAGAAAAATCAAGGAAAGGACAAGAGTAACTGAGGATCCCAAGAGCACCATTCTAGACAAACATAACTTTCTCTTTGAATATTCTTATTGATAAAAGCCTTCATTTTATCTGACAAGTTTAGCAAAAAAATTAAGATACTAGAAAGGTGAAAGGGCAAATCTAAAAATGAGTTTGGGATAATAAGAGCACTACTGAAGAAAGGTACAAAAATATAGAAGGAAACAAAAATGTCTGGAATGCATTTGAAGAAAAACCAAGAGAAAACAAGCATAATCAATCAATCAATCATATTGAGTGCTTACTGTGTGCAGAGCACTGTACTAAGCGCTTGGGAAGTACAAGTTGGCAACATATAGAGACAGTCCCTACCCAACAGTGGGCTCACAGTCTAGAAGAGGGAGACAGAGAACAAAACCAAACATATTAACAAAATAAAATAAATAGAATAGATATGTACAAGTCAAATAAATAAATAAATAGAGTAATAAATATGTACAAACATATATACATATATACAGGTGCTGTCCGGAAGGGAAGGAGGTAAGACGGTGGGGATGGAGAGGGGGACGAGGGTTAGAGGAAGGAGGGGGCTCAGTCTGGGAAGGCCTCCTGGAAGAGGTGAGCTCTCAGTAGGACCTTGAAGGGAAAAAATGGAAATAGAAACATTAAAAGAGATTTAATCTAGAAATAAAAGAGAAAAATACAAATCACAGAGCTGAAAAAACATTTTAAAAAAATTGATGTTCTTTCTATCCTGTTTTTTAACTGTTCAGCTTTCAGATCCATACATATCTCTCCTACGGATCAATGCTTTACTATAGCAGCAGAGTTTGCATATTACAGTGAAGCTTAAAGCTATGCCATTGAGAGAGATTCTCTTAGGGTTCCCATAATGAAAGGTCTAAACAGAAGCATCAGACAAAGTTGATTCACCTGTGCTGGGCAGCAGCGGTATGGGAAAGAGTCAAAGGTGGATGATTAAATGATCAAAATGTTGATCGAAAACAACAGCAGAGACTCAAATTTTCACTGCGTTGAAGGAGGTAATGGTAAACCAATTCTGAATTTTTACCAAGAACACTCTATGGCTACACATACCAGAACAACTACAGATACAGTGTTAAAAGATGAGCCCCTCAGGTCAGAGGGCACTCAGTAAACTACTGGGGAAGAGCTATAACTAATAACTGCTATTTATAACAAGGTAACCAAAAAGTCAGCATAGTAAAGCCTGTTCTCTTTCTCTCTCTGTCTCTCTCTCATCCTGAATCTCCCCCAGTGCTTAGTGCAGGTTTTGTTTCACTGTAAGCATTTAACAAATACCAGAAGTATTATAATCATCATTATAGAAACAGAGAAAGATTCACACATTTAAGGATATATTAATCATTAGTTTTTATTGATAGTCTACAGTGTACTGAGCACTATAGTAAGCTCTGAGGAAAATTAAAAGAGGTAATGAAAGTAGTCACTATCCTCAAGCAATAAAAGCAATTATACAGTTTTTCAAATGTTTTTGAGTCATTCCCGAAATATAGTGAATCCATGGCCACACCCTCTCCAGAATGTCCCATCTTCTGCCATAAAGTCATTCTGGTAATTTTAGCCATAGAGTTTCCTTGGTAAAAATAAGGAAGTGGCATACCACTGTCTTCTTCCACGCAGTAAAAACTTGAGTCTCTGCTGTTGTCTTAGATGAACGTTTTCATCACTTGATCATCTGTCTTTGATTCTTTTCCATGCTGCTTCTGTCCAGCAAAGGTGAATCAACTTTGTCTGATGCTTCAGTTTAGACCTTTCACTGTGGATAACCCTGATGAGAGAGAATTCCTCGGTGTTATAGCGCTAAGCTTCATCAGCATAAACAAACGCTCCTGCCTTAATAAGGTGTCAATTCATAGGTGAGATTATACAATTAGTAGATGTGAAAAGACTAGTGAGGTACAAAACTGCACATTAAAAAGTACAAGAGTCGTAACTTGACCTCAGATCAATAAGAATACATAATGCAGTGCCATTTTTACAGAAGCCAACAAAGCAATGAGATTTATTCCATCAATCAATTGATAGTATGAATCATACTGTCTGGGAGAGAGAAATAATCCCTAATTAATTAATGATGGCATTTGTTAAGTGCTTACTATGTGCAAAGCACTGTTCTAAGCACTGGGGGTATAGAAGGTGATCACGCGGGGTAACTGAGGCTCAGAGAAGTTGTGACTTGCCCAAGATCACACAGCAGATGTGGGAGAGCTGGGATTAGAACCCATGACCTCTGACTCCCAAGCCCGTGCTTATGGATCCACGCTGCTTATGGAGCCTACATTCTACCTGGTGAAACACAAAAAAGCAGTTACAAATAGGAGGAAATGAGAGAATAGATGTGTACATTAATTTCCCCTCCTAGAGTGTAGGCTCTTTGTAGGCAGGGAATGTGCTTACCAACTCTGTTGCATTGTGCTCTCTGTAGTGCTTAGTGCTACTGTTCCCTTAGGGGAGTAGCATAAATAACATAGAGAAAAATATTCGCTTCAAGCCAGGCACCTTTAATACCACTCCCTCCCCAGAGTTCCAGGCACATAGTCTCTGGGCCAGGTACTGAAGGTGGGACACTTAAACGGGTGGGGTTTTAACAAATTAATTTATCTTCCTAAACCCATCCAAAGCTGACAAAGATAACTGCCCTTGGCCTTTCCAAAGATACTTCCACAGGTGCCAACCATCTTTAGTCCCCATGCTGTCGGTCGGGTTCCATGTTCTTCTCATTGGAAGTTGAGCAGGAAGTTGGCATCCCTTGGTCCCCAGTGATACCCATTCATAGCTCTTAGTCCCTCCTCAATTAATAAATTGTATTTGTACTAGGGAGAGTACAATCCAATAGAATTAAGCAGACATGTTCCCGGCCATTAATGAGCTTACAGTCTATAAGGGGAGACAGATATAAATATTAATAAATAAGTAATTCATAACATAATTAAAAGATGTGTACATAAGTGCTGTGGGTTTGGGGGTGAGGAGAATATAAATGTCCAAAGATCACAGATCAAAGTGCATAGATGAAACAGAAGGGCCAGCAAGCTGAAGAGAGCTTATCTGTGGAAGGCCTCTTACAAGAGATGTGACTTTAGTAATGCTTTGAAGGTGGAGAGCATGATGTTCTGGCCTATACGGAGGAGGAGGGAGCTCCAGGCTAGTGAGAGGATGTGGAAAAGGGATGGTGAGATCGGTGAGATCAGGGCATGGTGAGTAAGCTGGCACTGAAGGAGTGGAGTGTGCTGGTTGGGTTGGAGTAGACGATTACTGACTTGAAGGATAGGGCCAGCTGATTGAGTGATTTTAAGGAGAGTCTGTTTGATGTGGAGTGGATGGACAGCCATTGGAGGTTCTTGGAAAGAGGGGAAGACATAAACTGAACATTTTGTTGATACCCTCTTCCAGTGGTTCTTTGCTCTCCACTTCATGGCCTGGTCTGCCATCCTGGAGCCAGAGTACACCCGCAAAATACCATGGTACTGGGGAAGCATAAGTGCTAGTGTCAGTCCCAAGCTGTGATAGGGCAGGTGTTGGAGATGTCCTACAGTGACAGTGGATCTAGAAACCATTACGGGCAGCATCCCAGGGCTGTGGTTGGGGGATGTGCCATGGTACTTTGGCATTGGAGTGTGTGGGGGAAAGTGGAGGTAGTTCTGGTCCACTGGAGCAAGTTCAGCGGTGGAGCTGGGCCCCAGGAATGGTAGGTGGAAGGAGGGGGATGCGGAATGCGGACAGAGAGACACATGCTGAACAACACGTAGGTGCTCTGAAGCTGTGCCAGCTCAGGGGCTTGGAATGTACCACACATGAGAGGGGACAGAAGGAGGAGAGGGGTAGCACCAGATCTAGGTCGATGATAGTTTGAGGAATCCTTTCTGTGCTGCAGTGACACCTCAGACCACATGGATGGCAATGCAGCTTGAATCTTTCATCATACACCATGGAGCTAAACACAAACTGAGGTTCATAGCTGGAGAGGGAAAGGATCAGAGTGGGGAAAAATCGCCTTGGCAGCCCCAGGGACACCCTGTTGCATCAGAGACTATGTGCTGGCTGCCATGGTAGATGCAGCCCAAGACTCACCTCTCTGCCACTGAGCCCAAGCCTGAGGAGGACAAGGGGAACACTCAGCCTATCAATGAGTAAGTACTCAGTAAATATGATTGATCATCATGAATAGCATTATTTAGTGCTTACTATGTGCAGAACTCTGTACTATGTGCTTGGGAGAGTACAATACAACAGTGTTGGCAGGCACATGTCCTGCCCACAACAAGCTCAAAGTCTAGAGGAGGAGACAGTCATTAATTTAAATAAATTCTTATTATATATAATTTTAATAATATAAATGTAAATGCAGTACACACACTTTGCATACAGTATGGGCTCAATAAATGCCAAACCATCAGTCATATTTATTGAGCCCTTACTGCATGCAGACTTGTGATAATACAAAATAACAGAGTTGGTAAATATGTTTTCTGCTCACATTGAGTTTACAGTCTAGACAGGGAGACAGACATCAATGTAAATAAATAAAATACGGATTCATTCATTCCTTATTTATTTATTTATTTATTTATTAAGTGCTTACAGTGTGCACAGTACTCTACTAAGTGCTTGGGAAAGTACAATACAAAAAGTGATAGTTCCTGCCCACAATGAGATCACAGCCTACAGCAGGGGAGAAAAACATCAATACAAATAAATAAAATAAATGAACCTGGATATTTGTCACCTGAGGGTTAGTCAGCCACACTCTGATCTGCGCACAGGGAAAGGGGGAAGGAGAAGAAAATCAGCTGCGGCAGCTCGAGAATGGAACGTTCCGCAGATCAATCAATCAATCAATCAATCGTATTTATTGAGTGCTTACTGTGTGCAGAACACTGTACTAAGCGCTTGGGAAGTACAAGTTGGCAACATATAGAGATGGTCCCTACCCAACAGTGAGCTCACAGTCTAGAAGGGGGAGACAGAGAACAAAACCAAACATTGACAAAATAAAATAAATAGAATAGATATGTACAAGTAAAATAAATAAATAAATAGAGTAATAAATATGTACAAACACATATACATATATACAGGTGCTGTGGGGAAGGGAAGGAGGTAAGACGGGGGAATGGAGAGGGGGACGAGGGGGAGAGGAAGGAGGGGGCTCAGTCTGGGAAGGTCTCCTGGAGGAGATGAGCTCTCACTAGGGCCTTGAAGGGAGGAAGACAGCTAGCTTGGCGGATGTTGGGAGGGAGGGCATTCCAGGCCAGGGGGATGATGTGGGCTGGGGATCGACAGCGGGACAGGTGAGAATGAGGCACGGTGAGGAGATTAGCAGCAGAGGAGTGGAGGGTGTGGGTTGGGCTGTAGAAGGAGAAAAGGGAGGTGAGGTGGGAGGGGGCGAGGTGATGGACAGCCTTGAAGCCCAGGATGAGGAGTTTCGCAGATATGTACGTAGGTGCTGTGGGACTGAGGGATGGGTAAACAAAGGGTGCAAATTCATTCAGTCATATTTATTGAGTGCTTACTGTGTGCAGAGCACTGTACTAAGCGCTTGCAAATCCAAGTGCAAGGGTGATGCAGATGGGAGTAGGAGAAGAGAAAATGAGGGCTTAGTCAGGGAAGACCTCTTGGTTGAGATGTGTCTTCAGTAAGACTTTTTAGGTGGGGAAAATATTCCTCTGGTGGACATGAAGAAGGAGAGCATTCCAAGTGCTCAATAAATATGATTGATTGATTGAAGGCCTCTTGGAGACCATGTGATTTCAGAAGGGCTTAATAATGGGAAAGCAATGATGTGGATATGAAGGGGAAAGAAGTTCCTTGAAAGCAACAATCTGGATTTGAAGGGGAAGGAAGGTCCTTGCAGGAAAGATAATGGAACAAGAATGAACAAAACTGGGCAGATTGTCTTTATGGCGAGTCCACAACAAGCTGCCTTATTAGTGACTGTTTGTGATCCCGTGGTCAACAAGAAGGAAGAGACTTGCAAAGGCACTGTTGGGCTCTACCTGAGAAAGGTGATTGCCGGTGGGGACAGAGCATGGAGGGAGGCTTGGCCTTCTCTCCCTGTTCTACCTGATAACGGGCCTGGACCAGTCAATGACTGTCATGTAAAGCCACAGCTGCGACACCTAAGGCACATAAAAGACACTCGTTTTGAATCATAAGGAGGCTCACTGAGGCACACAGGAGGTGCAGAGGGAAGCACCTGGGGTAGCAGAAGCAGCAGGAGAGCAGCCCTTGGAAGCAGCAGAAGGCAGTAGCCCTTGGAAACAGAAAGAAGAAGCTTTGGAAGAATGGGCTCACTTGACCAGCAGACTGGTATTAGACCCTTGGTGAAGTGGAGTGAGTGAGTATGTAGGCATCACTCCCTTGAACGTTGGTAAAAACTAAATAAAAGCTTTCCACAGTAACCTTGGTGATCTGAGGTGTGGTTTGACTGTAGTACATGTCACCGATGCTGTCCCAGTCCAGGAAGGTCCTGGTTGGTACGAGCCAGGGGAGCTTGCGACAGACTTGAGAAAAGAAAAGGTATATGGAGGGTTATAGTGGCAGAAGAATAATTATAAGTAGGGAAAGAAATCTGGTTGAGTGCCTTAAAGCCAATCATAAGGGTTTCTGTGTTATATGGAAAGGAATGGGCAAATTTGGGAGCTTTTGGAGGTTTTTTGCAGACATGTGCAAAATTATCTTTTAAAAAAATGAGATCACTGAAGGATAAGCCTCAGGTATGGGCTGGAGAGGAGAAAAGACAGTCAGAGAAGATTGATGTACTGGCCCACTGGCTATTTGGATCAAGGATGAGAGGTATACTCTGGAATTGCGGTAGAATTAAGAACAAAGCAGGATTTGGAAACAGGCTAAATATGGGGTTTGAAAGAGAAGGAAAAGGGTAAAATGTACTTGTCATATGGGGCAGAGAGTAGTCAAATGTAATAAAAAAGTTCAGTGGGGAAGAAGATTTTGGAGGGAAAGTTTAATTTTGGATATATTGAGCTTGTGAAGATGGCCAGGAATCTGGATGAGCTGTTATTATTATTATTGTTATATTATATTATATATTAATATTATATTATTGTTATATAATTATTAAATTATCAATATAATTGAAGGGGTAAATGCTTACACACACACACACACAGCTATCCTGTTCAACTATTTTCCCCAGGTTCATGCAGATAGTCCCATGTCGGAGGAGTTCGAAGAGTCTGGCTGCTTTCAGCATGTCGTCCTGGTGCAGGACTTTAGGTGGCTCTTGGTGGCCATGTCGTAGGCGTCTTGGCTCAGGTGGTCTTTGCCACTGCCTGGGATTGGATTCTTTTGACATCCTGCTTCAGTTGTTTGGGCCCCTTGTTTGGTGCATGCTTGCTGTCCTTGTTCTCTTTTTCTCTTCTCAGTCTGTAACCCCCACCTCCTATTTTGGTTGTTTCAGAGGGGTCGTGGTAGGTCCTGACTCACAGCTTTGACTTGTCTACTGTCTAAGCCCATTACTGGGTAAATCCAGGAGAGATGGCTACCCCTTCTGCCCGTGCCCACTCCATGGCATGCTTTTGCAAGGTAGCTAATTTCATGTATCTCTAGCAGTCTTCCTTCATCTGATGACAAGACAGTTCAGTGACTCCTCAAGGTCCTCCTTCTATGTTATCGGTTCCTCCCCAAATTCCTCCTTCTATGTTGTTCACAGCGTCAAATGACGGTCACTTGTAAAATGATTCCTGTTTACCATAGGTATCATCTGCATAGAGGTGGTAATTGAAGCCATGAACTCCAAGGGAGTTCTCCAAGGGAGTGGGTGTAGATGTAGAATAGAAGGGAACCTGGAACTGAAATCATCTGCATAGAGGTGGTAATTGAAGCCTTGAAGCCATGAGTTCTCCAAGGGAGTGGGTGTAGATGTAGAACAGAAGGGGACCCGGAACTGAACCTTGAGGTACCCCCGCAGTTAGTGGGTGGAGTCATAGGAAGAACCCGCAAAAGAGCCTGAGAATGAATGGCCAAAGATAAGTTGAGATCCAGGAAAGGACAGTGTCAGAGAAGCCAAGATTGGATAATGCTTTTAGGTAATTGGGTGGCCGACAGTGTCGAAGGCAGCTGAAAGGTTGAGGAGGATTAGGATGGAGCAGAGGCTGTTGCATTTGGCAAGAAGGTGCTCAATGGTGACCTTTGAGAGGGTAGTTTCTGTGGAGTGAAGGGGACCAAAGCCAGATTGGAGCCGGGGTCAGAGTGGGGAGCAGAGTCAAGAGGGGAAGCTGTCCCATCCCCAAGCCACTGTTCCACTGGCCTCTGGCCCAGTCTGAGAAGGAGTCAAACAGGGGCAGTGTGACACCTCAAATAGAGAATATTGAGATGGCCAAGAGCCATGTTTAAAAACGTGACTTCTGTGACTGAAAGTCTGAGCCTTAAGGAACCTTAATTCCTCTTGCTGCTGTTGAATGTATCTTCCTCCTCTTCTTTTATATTTTTGTTTCATTCTTCCATATTAATCTGTCTCCCACCCCTCTCTCTTTTATTCCTAGACTAGGGACAGTGTCTTTATCTCATCCAATCACTTCTTTCCCAATACTTAGTAAAGTGCTTTGCTCATACTAGCCATTTTAATAGATACTATTATAAATCCTAACTCAGATGGATAGGTAATCATCAAATAGAAATTCTAGAAAAAGTGACAAAAATGAACATAAAATTGGACTTAGGCTAGGGAACAGAAAACTAAGGGGTGACAGTAGTGACAACATCTCTTTTAGCACATTTACTGGGTTCTTTGAAAATACGGCTAAACAAAAGAACGTTGAACAGGGTATGGTTCTGTAGGTCTGGTGATTATGAGCCTGTACTGCTGCCTTGCATGTGAACAACCCCAGGTGAGGACAGTGAGCTCATCCATATCTAGTTGTTAATACAAGAGTCAAGGTGATGATAGTGACCTTGTCCTTGGATGAAGCCAGCCTCCTTTCAATCCTACTCTTAGTCCCCAAATTGGAATGCAGAATTCAATGTTAAATGGGCCTCTCACTCCTTCAGACAACTGCTTTCCCAGGGACCTCCCCAGTCTTTCTCCACCATTCCTGCCACCACAGCATCCTTGGCTCTCAATATCTTTCTCTACTGGACTACCAAGCTGCCTTTCTGAATCCTGCTCCTGCTTTCCATGTCAATGAGACACCTTTATCCTAGTCTGCATTAAAACATTAAAAAGGCATCCTCAACATGGTGCCATCCCAAAAAACCTTGGGAAGGTTGTGGTCCCTGCTGCTGTCATAGTGGTCACTGTGGCCATGATTGTGCACTCTGACCTGAGAGGAGTCAGAAATTCTGTTCCCCTAGCCACTGATCCTGTAACCACTGATCATTGTTTCTGTTCTTATGTTGTCTTAATGTTTTGTTTCATCACATTTTATGTGTCTGTCACCAGACCCTCTTCCTCCTTTCTCATGTTCATACTGGGGGAAAGGAACTTCACCTAATATCCATCTATGTATTCTTTCTTGGTGCTTAGTACAGTAATCCACCATAGTAAACACTTAGTATATTCTATTACTACTACTACGTAGCCTTGGGGCCAGATCTCAGAACAAAAGCAAGAGCAAGATAGGGCCCTGAGGGTAAGTAGTAGTCGTAGAAATAGAATATATTAAGTGCTTACTATGGATAGATTACTGTACTGAGCATAGAGAAAGAATACAAGAGCAAGTAAGTAACTCTGAGGATTGTGTTTTAAAATAGGATTAAAAAGGGAAAAACTTACTAAATGTCTTTAGGTCAGACTGTGGGCAAAGCAAGGTGAATCTTTGCCTGTAAATTCAGAGGGTGCAAAGCAGTCAGCAGCAGAGAAAGGTTTTGGAATTTTTTAACTTCTTATAATGTTTTAACTCTGCCCTAGAGGTGAAGGTACCCTTCAAACCTTGATACCAAAGTTACACTTAACCAAGAAACCCTAATGGCTAGTGAGAAATGTAAGTAAAATCAGTCCCTTTGCTTTCTGGATCATGAGATTTTCTCCCTTCCGTCATTTAATTCCCTGCCAATTTTCAACCAGACATCTGGTTGGAAGGTTTGAAATCACACAGCTTTAGAGGCATTTGTGAAATGGAGACATAAAACAAGATAGAAGGAACTCAATTACTAAAATCATGGTCAAGAGCAGTAGACTCGCAAAGGCAGTTTACTAGAGAAGGAGTAGTTCCTGACACCTTATTATAACTTGTAGTCATTGAGTCCAAGGTAAGAAAAAAACTAAATCTTTTCAAAATTACTTTTAATGTCTGAGAATATTTTTAAATTAATTAATCAATCAATAATATTTACTGAGTATTCACCAGGTGTAAAGAACTGTACTAAGTGTTAGAGTACAGTAAAACAGAGTTTGAAGACAAGTTCTCTGCCCACAAAGATCTACAGTCTAGAATAGTCTTTAGATTGTCAGATGATGCAGTTGAGACTCCAAGGATTTTTAGTGTCCTTTTTGTCCATAGTTATGAATAATTAAAAAGTGCCGCCTATATGGAATATCTCCTTCCAATACTGCTGTCCTGTTCATTATCAAAGCGATGATTAACAAGAAAGAAAGGAGGAAGGGAAGAAATAAGGAGAAACAAAGGAAAGAGAGTAGGGAAAAAAAGAGAAGATTAAACCCTTCCACAAGCTAATGACTGATTTCTTTTAAAATTGTATAAGCTATTAAAATCAGTGCTGTTGTATGCATATTTTCATTATGTGTTCTGGATAGAACACTGATAAGATATAAGGAACATTTTCTGACAGTACGTGTAAGTCTGAAGAGAACATGCAAACACCCCCATGACATTAGACCAAGCCACATATACTGAAAAGCAATTTGTCCTTTATGGGAGATTTTTCAAGAATCCAATCAATCACATTCCCTGCCTGCAACAAATCCTCTATATTAGGATAATTGACTGTACTTTTAATGTGGGCACTCCCGAAACACCACCCAAATGGGTGTTCAATAAATGCTACTACTACTATTACTATTGCTTGAGATGAGTCTGCAGAGGTAGTAGGACCTAGTAAAGTAGTATTGACACTTTCAGAGGCATCTAAGTTCAAGTTGGTAAAGCTCTCTTTCTCTCTTGCTGCTCTCTTGTTTCTACCTTAGACATAAGGCAGTGAGTTATAAGTGGCATGGGTTATGACCATTGAGATTCTTGGTATCTAGCTAGCCAAGAAATGAAGGGCCCTTTAAGTAGCTTTGGGCATCCATTGCTTTGGCTCAGTCTTCTCTATGGTATTCAAAGGGGTCTAAGTTCAAGATTAAATATAAGTCTAGGTTGTGTTATTTTCTTGACTCAGAAATTTTAATCTGTATATCCTCTGGCTAAAAGATACCATCTACTAATACAGCTGTAATCACCAGCTCTTAGAAAGAAGCATACCTAATTAAAGGTTAAAACTACATAGAATTGCATGTGTATAATTTGTTTATCAAGGCTCTGGTTAGGTTCTCTGGGTTATTTGTATTACTTTGGATATGTTGAACTACAATCAGTTGATTTGTTTCTCCCTTAATTCAAACCTTTATTTCATAATCAGTAATCTGAATACTAAACTATTACAATACTTTTTCCATGTTATAGCATCTCCTCCATACATAGTAGGCAAGAATCAACAATACAGTATATTCTATAGCCTATTATAGGGAATTCTCAGGCAGCATGTGAGAAAAATCCTGGAAATTCTGTCTCGATTAGGTTGACATTTGAGTATATAAATTTACTTTTTAAGTACTCTGATAACATTTGTTAGATTTAAGACTTCTGTGACTTTAAATTTGGGTGAACAGAAGACAAGTCATATTTTTGGCTGGCATAAAAAGTCTGAAAGTTTACCACTATCTCCTAAACAGTAATGAACTATGATAAAATTGATATATATGTCTATACATATACATGTCTATACATTGATATATATGTCTATATATATATAGACAAAAGTGTAATCCTTAGTGCAGAAAAAAGATCATTTACTATTATTGTATACACCAAAAGAACCATTTCATAAAATTGAATTGATTCTATGGTGACCAAATGAAAGATTATGATGGTACATGGCAAAAAAGCACAAAGATGATCTGAGTCTATTAGGCTAATTACTTTCAAAAGCATTTTGCATTTGTCTTGTTACAAACTCTAGTACTGTCAAATGCTTTCCCAAAGGCATGAGGGAAAACATCTTTTATGTGATAAATTGAGTTACATGCAAATGACAAGGAGGCAAGATATGACCTGAAAACCTTCAGTTCAGACTGACCAATGGCCAGAAATTCCTGGCAGGAAGCATCAGATCCTAGATTCGTTATTTCATCAAGATCAACAAGATGTAATCTTAAAACTGTTTGCACGGTGTGAGGACGAATTGATGCCCTTGTCTTTCCAGACTGCGGGATATGATGCTCAGGAGTCTGTCTACATTTCTGTCTCTAAGTAGCAGTAGAGGGCCATTGTAAATAATTAAGTAGAAATTTGTTACCCTTTTGTCAAATGTATTTCTGATGTTGCTCTTTCTAGCTTCCATTAAGAAATCCCTTGATTAAATTTTAAAGTCTTAAACAATTTGAAGGGCTGAGAGCACAGGACACAAGCTACAAACTTGAATGTTTTGCATAGGAAAGTCATATTCTCTTTGGGAGCAGAAAAAAATAATTCCAAGTAGTTAGGACTCAGTCCCTTGATTCCTTTTGAAGAAATAATGTTGTAGGTTTCATTACCAGCTCTTTAGCTGGCCCTTGTAGGTTATTTATTTTCTCAACTACTTTCCAGGTAGAGGCTTGAAATTTATTTTTCTTAATTTATTTGCAAACATTAATTTTGGATATATGTGTGGCATGTACATATATTAACTTTATTACACAAAATAGTTACAAGATGTATTTCTACTAAATACACACTTACAACTATAATTTAAAATCCTCATTTCATCTTTACAATCTATTTCTGGGGTTCTACAATATGCAGTAAAGGATTTCACTTTTCTTTAAGAGAAGACAGATCCCAAATGAAAAGAGCTGATCAGTAAGTAATCTTGGTCTTTACTTTTAAGGCATTCATTCTAAAAGGCATTAAAATCAACGCATGACCATGCAGAACTTGTGCCTATTTGAAATAAGGAGGATGTTTACTTGTAAAACATTCCTTGAACCCTGAAAACATGATTGATTTCTGAGACCAGGAAAAAGGAAATTAAGACAATCTGATAAAAAATGAGAACTTTTGTGAATTGTTAGAAATAATTTGAATGATTTACAGACACACCAAAGTTGTCTTATATTTACTCTTTTTTTGCTTTTGTATGAGTAATTGTAACTAGTCCCTTCCCTTCTGTATTTTATTTGCTCTCTTACTCCAGTGAAACAGGAGAAAACTGCAGAGTGTGGGTATAACATTAGAAACTACTCCCCAGGGTGATCAATCCCTTGTCATTTTATTCCTACTACAAGTTTATTCTACTGTAAAGCACCCTGAATAACTGAACTCTAGCCTTGACCTCTGAGGCAATTAAAATATATCATGAATATGCCTTACAGTCTTTGCATTTTTCAAAACAAATCATTTTTTCCTATTGGATTGAGCTTGTACTTTGAAAAATATTTCCGGAATTTTGAATGGTGATTAAAGATTTTTAGACTTCATAATAATCACTGTTGAACAATTACTAGGTTACAGGTCGTTGTACTAAGCTCTGGGATAGACACAAAACAATCAGCAACATAGTTTAGTAGTTAAAGCATAAACCTCAGAGTAAGAAGGACCTGGGTTCTAATCCCAACTCTGTCACATGATTGCTGTGTGACCAGGGTAAGTGATTTATCTTCTCTGTGCCTGTTACTTCATCTGTAAAATGGGGATAAGACTGTGAGCCCCATGTGGGACAGGGACTGTGTCCAGCCTGATTAATTTGTATCTATCCCAGTACTTAGAACAGTGCTTTGCACATAGTAAGTGCTTAACAAGTACGATAATAATAATATTAATTGTCATTATTATTATTATCAGACTGGGCACAGTCCCAGTCCCAAATTGGGTTCCTACTAAGCCCTGGAATAGATGAAAGATAGCTAGATGAGACAGAACCCTATCCCCTGCAAATGGGGTTCACAGTCTAAGTAGGAAGGAGAAGCATTTTATCCCCAAGCCAGTGCTCTATCCACTAAGTCATAGTCTTCTCTCTTTAAGACTCTTCTTAAAAACTCTGCATCTCTTAGAACCATATAATAGTTGTTGAATAATAATAATAACAAAAATAATAATGATATTTGTTAGGTGCTTACTATGTGCAAAGCATGTTCTAAAGGCTGGGGTAGATACAAGGCAATCAGGTTGGACACAATCCAAGGACTGTGAGTCCAGATGAGGCTCACAGTCTCAATCTCCATTTTACAGATGAGGTAACTGAGGTACAGAGAAGTTAAGTGACTTGCCCAAGGTCACAGGCCAGACAGGAGGTGGAGCTGGAATTAGAACCCATGACCTCTGACTCCCAAGACCGTGCTCTTGACACTAGGCCATGCTGTTTCTCCAGTACCAGCTATAATAATAATAATAATAATAATAATAATAATAATAATAATAATAATAATAATGGCATTTTTTAAGCACTTACTATGTGCAAAGCACTGTTCTAGGCTATCAATATGAGGGATGATAAGATTACCCTAACTGCAAACATATAAGAGCGTGAATAGAGAAAATAAAGCAAAAGTAGGCAGACATATTTTAAAATAAATACATGAATGGATTTACAAATGAATGAATAATAAATATTCATGTATGGAAAGGTGGTTATTAGGAAGACCTAACCAGAAGGAGGAAAATCAGTGTGGAAATTCTTCTTGAAGATGGTAAATTGGTAGGAGGGCTTTAGAGGTGGGAAAGTGTATGGTTTAGTGACTTTCAGTGAGAAGCTGCCCTACCCCACTGAAGACATGTCTCTGCAACCCGACCCACACAACATCTAGGCTTCCCATCTTGCCTTGCCTCTGTGGTGGTAAAGTGTGCAATCTCTATTTCTAGAATATTGGAGTGGCAGTGGCTGTTAGGACTGTTCACTCATTCATTCATTATTGATCGAGTATTTATTGAGCGCTTGCTGTGTGCAGAGCACTGTACTAAGTGCTTGGGAAGTACATATTGGCAACATATAGAGATGGTCCCTACCCAACAACGGGCTCACAGTCTAGAAGGGGAAGACAGACAGCAAAACATAACGAGTAGACAGGTGTCAATACCATCAGAATACCATCAAGGCCCTACTGAGAGCTCACCTCCTCCAGGAGGCCTTCCCAGACAGAGCCCCCTCCTTCCTCTCCCCTCCTCCCCCTCTCCATCCCCCGTTTTGCCTCCTTCCCTTCCCCGCAGCTCCTGTATATATGATTGTACATATTTATTACTCTATTTATTTTACTTGTACATATCTATTCTATTTATTTTATTTTGTTAATACGTTTTGTTTTGTTCTCTGTCTCCCCCTTCTAGACTGTGAGCCCACTGTTGGGTAGGGACCATCTCTATATGTTACCAACTTGGACTTCCCAAGCGCTTAGTACAGTGGTCTGAACACAGTAAGTGCTCAATAAATACAATTGATTGATTGATCAGAATAAATAGAATTATAGCTATACACACATTAATAAAATAAATAGAGTAATAAATATGTACAAACATACACAAGTGCTGGGGAGAGGGGAAGGGGATAGGGCAGGGGGGACGGCGATGGAGAGGGGAGGAGAAGGAGGCTCAACAGCCCTGTCTCAGCCAGTAAAGAGCCTGAAACTCTTCTATTTAGTAACAATATTATGTACCTCTTTTATTCATCAGCATTGTTCTTAATTTTATATGTTCATTTTATTTTTTTCCTGTGTTCTGTTTCCTTTGGAAATCTCTCCTTATTCTTATATAATGAAGGCCTAGAGGTTAGGGACCATGCCTAATTCCCATTGTTCCATTTTTTTTCTTTTTTAGTGCTTACTACAGTACTTGAAAAACAGTAGCCATTCAAGAAATACTATTAAATGAATAAATGGGTGTACTGGGAAGAGAGAATCAATGAACAAGAAAAGGCAGCTGGTAATGAGCCCCATATCCACTAGTATGGAGTAAAATGTATAGCCAGTATAGCTATAGGTTTTTCACATGGAGTGATGCCTGCCTATGACAAAAAACTCACCTTATCAATTACAGAAATTTAATAAGCTATTTGTGCAAGTTTTATATTTTACCATGTATGTTTATTATGTATGGATTGTTTAACAGACTTTGTCTACACATTAGATTGCAAAATCCTTCAGAAGGGAACAATGGTTACTACTCCCTTTGAAATTTTCCATAGATTACAATACTGTAATCATACTGCTGTATGATTGATAAATCTGTATTTGAATTTATCTCTCTATATCTGATGTCCCTTAAATATTATATTGACTGTGCAAAGAGTCTGAATCCTTATTACAATCCTAAGAGCACATGGTTAATATTGATACTTTGAGGTTATTAGATTATAAACTTGAGAGTGGGGATCAAAGTTTCAAATTAACTACTGGCAGTCCAGGATCACTCACATCATGTGCCTCCTCTGCTCTTGTGCTCACGGTGAGGAGTGCAGATGGTAGAAACCAGGTCTACCACATCTATCATAAACTGATCATGTCCTGATTTAACTCTGCCTTCTCCTCTGCCGGCAACAATCGCTTCATCTGCTCCTACTTTTCCCCATTGATTTCCTATAATTACCACCCAGCTCACTCACTTCATTCTTCCAATGCAAACCTACTGTACTTTGATCTCATCTGGTTGTCAACCCAATGGCCACATCCACACTCTGGCCTGAAGCTCCCTAACTTCATACGCAATAGTCCATCCATGTCCCAGTCTTCAAAGCCATCCTAAAATCACCACTCCTGTAAGAGGCCTTCACCAGCTATGTTGTCATTTCCTCTTCTCACCCTCATTTTTGTGTCATTCGTGCACTTGATATTCACCCTATCCCCATCCCTAAAGAACTTATAGCATTTTTCCCTGGCATTTCCTATCAGTAATTTATTTTAATATCTACCTCACCCTTAAGACTGGAAACTGTTTGTCAGCAGGGATCATGTCTATCAGTTCTATTGTATTCTCCAAGTGATTAGTACACTATTCTGCACACAGTAAGTGACTAATAAATGCCATCGATTGATTGATTGAAGTGTTAGCTAGCGCAATTACCAAAATATTAGCAGCCATTTGAATCACTGGGGATGTGTTATTTAACTCATTTCTAAGTTAATTGGCACTGATATTATTTATTACAGACCAACTCTTATAGTTCAGGAAAAGCAAATATCATTAAATGAAAAATAGGAGAAGTATTTTAGAGTTGGCCAGTTAATGTACAGAATGCACTTACTGCTAGAAAATGATCAAATACATACAGCATCTTCTGCCTTTATACATATTTTTACTATGCTTCTTGGACAGAAAATGATGGCAGAAATAGAACTATTCTTGAAACAGACTGCTGCAGTAGAACATGACTTAGTTTAGAAGTATTATTGAATGAGTCTACATACAGTTTTGCACAGGCTGAATAGTAAAATTTGCATTTTCCTTAATGTACCTTATGTAGGGGTTAATCAAGAATGCAATCCCAACTATAGGAGATACCTGTCTTATGTTTTTGTTCTTAAATTATAGAAAGGGTTGTTTATTAAGTGCCCACTGTGTGCATAACACTGAAATAAGCACAGAAATAGAGGAGATATAGACACAGTCTCTGACACCTAAAGGCCCTATAATATAAGGGGGTTAGGATATTACAGACACATAAAGAAAGATTTAACAAAAATATAAAAGATAAACACAAGGATAAGTTCTGAGCCAATTTTTCATAGCTAAGATGAATAGTTACAGAGGCCATGACTCCGATTCTAACCCAAGTGCAATGACTAGACTTTAAACTCCTTCTGGGAGTTTATTGTGTTGTGTTTTATAACTCTGTTGTACTGTACCCTCTCAAGCACTTTGAACAGTGCTTTGCACAAATACCATTAATACCATCAGTAAATACCACTGATGGATTGATTGTACCAAAATATTCTTATTTAATATTTTTAATAAGGAACTAAACTCAGTTCTGAGTGGAACTCAGAATGCTTTGTCCATTATTCATTATAATCCCATGAAGCAGCCTATCATAGAAGCCTGTTGTGAATTGTCTTCATTAGTCCCCCGTAGAATCTATGCACGAAAATGGAAGTGGAAGAGTTGGGGTGGGAGGGAAACAAGTTGGCCCATTATGAGAAAGAAAGAAACAACAAAGCAAGCTGGCTGCAATTTAACAGTCTTTCAATCAATCAATCGTATTTATTGAGCGCTTACTGTGTGCAGAGCACTGTACTAAGCACTTGGGAAGTACAAGTTGGCAACATATAGAGACAGTCCCTACCCAACAGTGGGCTCACAGTCTAAAAGGGGGAGACAGAGAACAAAACCAAACATACTAACAGAATAAAATAAATAGAATAGATATGTACAAGTAAAATAACTAGAATAACAAATATGTACAAACATATATACAGTCTTTCCCAAAAGGGATGTCATCTCCAGCACAAAGCATTTTCCTGGATCTTCCTCCTTCCTTTATTGGGTCTAATAAGAGTGTTCCCAATTACAGTGGACCCATTCTAGGTTGTGGCAGGGGTGATTAGGTACCACACCCCATCTGTCCTCCACGCACTTCCTCTTATCAGTCCTGATCCCAATGTTTGTCCTCCCACCAATGTTGCCTGCATTACATCTGCTCTGCCACCACCTCCAGAGCAGAAAGACTTCACATTTTTCAGTGTATCTGGGCTGGAGGAATTGCAGCATTGCTCAACATGGTCCTCTCAATCCAGTCTTCATCATTCCCTTGCCTCATCCCTTGTTGCTAAGGGTGCTACATCACTGGCCAATCAAATTTGGTGAGCACTTAATAGATGCATTTAGCCTTGCAATCAGCTGTTGCATCCAATAGGAGGAGGAATGAGGGAAATTGCAGATGTAGTGGATCAGAGAAAGAAACAATGTAGCTGAGTGGAAAGAGCATGAGTGTGGGGGTCTAGACTGTGAGCCCACTGTTGAGTAGGGACCGTCTCTATATGTTGCCAACTTGTACTTCCCAAGTATTCAGTACAGTGCTCTGCACACAGTAAGTGCTCAATAAATACAATTGAATGAATGAATGAATGAATGAATGAATGAATGAGTCAAAGGACTTGGGGTCTAATCCCTGCTCCGCCACTTGTGTGCTGTGTTTCCTGGCCAAGTCACTGAACCGCCTCCTTTACCTGATCTGTCAAATGGAAAATAAGACTGTGAGCTCCACATGGGACATGGACTGTGTCCAATCTGACTGGCTTGCATTTTCCCTAGTGCTTAGTATAGGGTCTAGCACATAGAAAGTACTTACCAAATCCAATTAAAAAAAAAGTGAAGAGGATGATGATCATTCAACAAGCAAATTATCTCACCAGTCAGAATGAGGAGGCTACTTAATGGGCATATTAATCAGACCAATCAGAACCATCTTGGATGATCCAATCAGATGAAAAGAGAAAGGGAGAAAGAGGCAGCTGGTAAAGCAAAGTTTTTAACGGGAGGAATATGAACAAAAAAGTTTTCCCAGAATCCTTTTATAATATAGAGGGGGTCATAGTTTAGCAAGCCACAACTTGTAGTGTTTCCAATCCAGGGAAAAGGATGCAATGGTTTTCCAGGAAAACTTCTTTCTGTAACCTTCCTTAACTCATAGTCATGTAAATTGGGTCTCTAACCATGAAATAGCTTTCATGAGTTCTCCATTCTATTTAGGAGAGTTGTTTATGTAAGTTGGATCATAAAGAAGGTTAAAACAAAACTGATTCTTGACAGAATTCCAAATGTAATTCAAAGTTTTGCAGGAATTAAATGTTTTGCATTTTTAATTTTTTTAACTTTTTATATTATATAAATGTTATTATGTTGACATTTTAAACAGCATTTACTAGAATATTTCAAGAGATCTTATCTTTTTAAATAAATTTTTAATGTTCCAACATGCTGTTTCTGCAACAAAATCACACAAAAACTCCTAGCACATAATGCGAAGGTATTGTCATCCTTGTGCATTATCATGTTTCCTTTGGTTTTGTTTCATTTAAGTACTGTATTTTAAGTGGTCTAGAGGCCTTCAGGCATGGAATGCCCTATAAATAAAAATGAGTTATTTTGAGAAATACATTACTTGAAGACATGGACACAAGGACTCAGTATATCTTTAACCTAATATGCAAGATTTTATTTTATTTTATCCTGGGAAATTTTTCTAATTAGATGTTTAATAATCACATCAAGCTAAAATATAAATCAACCTATGACCTTTTAAAAGACTACAGTATGTAATGCAAGTGAAAATTTGTATTGTTATGCTAGTGATAAATTTAATTTGTGTATGGTGTATTTGGATGGTACAATTAAAACAACTAAACTAGCACAGGGAAGCTACAGTTCCCTACCATTAGATCCTTAAAGCTGATATTCAAAACTATCATATACCCCTGGAACTATGCTCTAAGGTGCATCCACAAAAGTATACTCCATTGACTATGAACTGCTAATAGAGTCAGCACAGCTCCAAAAATTGATAATTTTGAAGAAGTCTGAAGTCTTGCAACAGGAAAATTTTATGAAAATCAAATATTTCATTGGCATCTGCATTCTGCTACATAGGCAATGTAGTATGTAGTAATGAACAGACGTATGAAGATGTAGAAAATCACATCAAAAAGGTATATGACCAAAAGCAGTACTCGATCAATCAATGGCATTTATTGAACGTTTACTATGTGCAGAGCACTGGACTAAGCACTTGGGAGAATTCAATACAGCCAAGTTAGCAACAGGTTCCACAAATATATTCTATAAATTTGTCTCCCTTTAACCTGAAAGCTCTCCCAAGTACATAGAACAGTGCTCTGCACACAGTAAGTGCTCAATACATACCATTGATTGATTGACAACTCCAATCTTCAATAGTTCAAAACTGGAAAATTTGGTTTCTGCTCTCACTGGTGGTAATTTCCTTTGTGTTTAAAAGGTCAATGTGGGACCCATAACAGTGGTCACGTTGTACATTCAAAAAAAGCTATTCCTTGTTGTATTGCTTTGTTTAATGTTTTTTATCTTTCATCCCTTGTCTAGTTCCTTACGAAGCTTTTGCTCACCAGCAGCCTCTCCTTTCTTAATATTAATATGCTGTGCTGGTCAGTCCTCAGCAGTAGAATGCCAGTTTTCAGTTCTCTCTGTCCTACCTCACCTCACTGATCTCCTGCTACATCCCAGCCCACACACTCTGCTTCTCTAGTGCCAGCTTACTCACTAAGCCTCAAATCTATCTCATCACCAACCATTTTCCCACATCCTACCCCTGGTCATTAACTCTCTCACCCTCCAAATGCATCACTTACAAAGCATTACTGAGGTCTCATCTCCTCCAAGAGGTAATCCCCTGATTAAGCCCTCTCTTCCCCGGCTTTCTCTTCTGCATCATCTACACACTTGGATCTGTGACCTTTGGTCATATGATATTCACCCCACCCTCAACCCCACAGCACCTCTGCACATGTTTTTAAAGTATATATTCATTTATTCATTCAATCATATTTATTGAGTGCTTACTGTGTGCAGAGCACTGTACTAAGCGCTTGGGAAGTACAAGTTGGCAACATATACAGATGGTCCCTACCCAACAGCAGGCACACAGTCTAGAAGGGGGAGACAGACAACAAAACAAAACATATTCACAAAATAAAATAAATAGAATAGCAAATAAACAAGTAAAATAAATAGAGTAATAAATATGTACAAACATATATGCAGGTGCTGTGAGGAGGGGAAGGAGGTAGGGCGGGGGGATGGGGACGGGGAGGAAGGGGAGAGGAAGGAGGGGGCTCAGTCTGGGAAGGCCTCCAGGAGGAGGTGAGCTCTCAATAGGGCTTTGAAGGGAGGAAGAGAGCTAGATTGGCAGATGTGCGGAGGGATGACATTCCAGGCCAGGGAGAGGACATGGGCCAGGGGTCGATGGTGGGACAGGTGAGAATGAGGCACAGTGAGGAGGTTAGCAGCAGAGGAGTGGAGGGTGCGGGCTGGGCTGTAGAAGGAAAGAAGGGAGGTGAGGTAGGAGGGGGCGAGGTGATGTCTCCATGGCCTTGAAGCTGAGAGTGAGGAGTTTTTGCTTGATATGTAGGTTGATTGGTAGCCACTGGAGATTTTTGAGGACGGGAGTAACATGCCCAAAGCATTTCTGCACAAAGATGATCCGGGCAGCAGTGTGAAGATTGAAGTGGGGAGAGACAGGAAGATGGGAGATCAGAGAGGAGGCTGATGTAGTAATCCAGTCAGGATAGGATGAGAGATTGAACCAGCAGGGTAGCAGTTTGGATGGAGAGGAAAGGGCAGATCTTGGCAATGTTGTGGAAGTGAGACTGGCAGGTTTTGGTGATGGATTGGATGTGAGGGATGAACGAGAGAGCACAGTCGAGGATGACACCAAGGTTGCAGGCTCGTGAGACGGGAAGGATGGCAGTGCCGTCAACAGCGATGGGAAAGTCAGGGAGAGGGTAGGGTTTGGGAGGGAAGATAAGTAGTTCAGTCTTGGACATATTGAGTTTTAGATGGTGGGCAGGCATCCAGATGGAGATGTCTTGAAGGCAGGAGGAGACACGAGCCTGAAGGGAGGGAGAGAGAGCAGGGGCAGAGATGTAGATTTGGGTGTCATCAGCGTAGAGATGATAGTTGAAGCCATGGGTGTGAATGAGTTCACCAAGGCAGTGAGTGTAGATAGGGAACAGAAGGGGACCAAGAACTGACCCTTGAAGAACCCCTACAGTAAGGGGATGGGAGGAGGAGGAGGAGCCCGCAAAAGAGACTGAGAATGAATGGCTGGACAGATAAGAGGAGAACCAGGAGAGGACAGAGTCTGTGAAGCCAAGGTTGGATAGCATGATGAGGAGAAGGTGGTAGTCCACAGTGTTGAAAGGCAGCTGAGAGATCGAGGAGGATTAGGATAGAGTAGGAGCCGTTGGATTTGGCAAGCAGGAGGTCATTGGTGACCTTTGAGAGGGCAGTTTCGGTGGAATGTAGGGGACGGAAGCCAGACTGGAGGGGGTCGAGGAGAGAGTTGGCGTTGAGGAATTCGAGGCAGCGGGTGTAGACGACTCATTCAAGGAGTTTGGAAAGGAATGGTAAGAGGGAGATGGGGCAAAAACTAGAAGGTGAGGTGAGGTCAAGAGAGGGTTTTTTTAGGATAGGGGAGACGTGGGCCTGTTTGAAGGCAGAAGGAATTGTATTAATGTCTGTATCCGTCTCCAGACTGTAAACTTGTTATGGGCAGGTAACATGTCTGCTAATTCTATGGTATTGTACTTTCCTAAACACTTTCAACAGGGTTCTGCAAATAGTAAGCAGTCAATAAATTCCGTGGATTGATTGAGTGATTTCAGCTCAGGTGTAGCATTTCCCGATGCTTTAATTTACTGTGCCATTAAAACATTTCCTCTACTCAACTTGCTTTCAGATTTCCAGTTATAGATCTCCATGTAGCAGTTGTTTGGATATCCTGCTGCCCTTTAGTCTCCTCAAGTGTCTCACCCAGTCTTAGTTGTGTTGAGGTGAGCATAGCTTTGATGATACGATTCTGTCTACATTTCAGAAAAGTTCATTCTTTGTGATTTTGTATTGCCATTTGAATTTGAATGTAGTTAGTAAATATCATTAATTGAACTGCTCAAGGAGCTGAAGGTGGTGTTGGCATGGAGTCCAGGCTTTACAGCTGTAGAAATTGTTGGACAAAACTACAGATCTGTAGACTTTTAGTTTTATCTCGAGTCAGATACCAAAGTGCCATCACATTGTTTGACAGTCTCCCAGAGGACTGTAATGGCCATCTTTATTCAGTTGTTTTTGTTCTTGTCTCTTTGTACCAACATATACATTAGCACTTTATCACAAATATAAAGGTATTCTTAGAACGCTTATATTTATGTGTATATATATATACATATATATATGTACTACACTCATTAATTCACTAGTTTTTTTCCTTTTAATCTTTTTTTAAATTTTGCTTTCACATTGTATCTTTAGATTACTTTCAGTAACTCTAAATAATTTGGGTCTCACAGCTTGCCTTTAATTTGCAGCTCCTTAAAGGCAAGGACCTTGTCTTTTCCTTTATTGTATTTTCCCTTCTTTGTGGGCAGGGGATGTATCTACAAACTCTGTTGAATTGAACTCTTCGAAATGTACAGTACATGACACACAGTAGGCATTTGGTAAATACCACTGAATAATTGACTCCCAACTCTTTAGTACAGTGCTCAACACCCATTGGTTCCTATTAAAAGCTGTTTTCATTCATTTATTTTTGTAACAGTCTCCAGTCATCTTGTAGGGTAATTATCTTTTTAACTACTGCCTTTAGCATTTTACTAAATACAGTTTGTATTTACTTTAATTCCCTTTTCTAAAATGTAATATTCTTGTATTTAGTTATATTGGTATTTCCTGTCTTGTAAGAATTTGAAATTTAGTCCTGTTAGAGGGTAAATAAAAATTTTCTATATTTTGAAAAGTTAATGTCTAACACAAAATCAAGTCTAAAAAACTTGAGTTATTTCGTGTTCATGAGAAAAAAATTTCCATTTACAGATTTTCAAATCAACGTAATAGGAAGAAAATGTTATTGTAACTTGGAAGAAGAGGAACTATAAATTAAAATTTGATCATTAATGTATCTACATAGCCCAAGTGGAATGGCATCAGTAATATTAAGGGCTCCAAATTACCCAGCAATTGCTATAATAATAAATTATTATAATTATTATTTATATTATTATAATATGAAATGTTTGAAAAAAGAACTGGAGAGGAAATTGACAATTAGAAAATAATGTTGAGGATATACTGGCAGGATATTATGACACATTTAATTTGAACACTACAAGGCAGCAAGTAGTCAAATAAGGTTGTAGCTTCTTGAAGAAGAAGAATAAGTGGTACACTGTATTAGTAGAGTTGAAAGGAGAAGTTGTTTTAAGAAGAAAGATTGAGAGCTAGCAACTTTAAGTTTTAGGAGGCAGGCTACATTCAAGTGGAAAATATGAAGGAGCAGAAGCAAGAAGAGAGTCTTTTCTGGTAATTTATTCACCAGATCAAAGCCCCACCATTTGGGAGAAAACTGTCCTACTGGCAAACAACCACAAACATGCTCTGATTGGGTCTTGGCTCAACTTTTGTGTCAGTTTTCTCAATCAATCAATCATACGTATTGAGAGGTCACTGGGTGCAGGTCACTTAGGAGAATACAATATAACAGAGTTGGTATACATGTTCCCTGCATAATCATTTCCCTGCTTCCAGCCTCTCCTCTTTCCAGTCTATACTACATTCTTCACTGACCATCTTGAAGCGTTTTTCAGCATATATTCCTTCTGCTCAAAACTCTCTTCTTGCTCCGTCTCTCTGTGTATCAAGCAAAGACTCCTCATTTTCAATTTCAAGGCTCCCCACCGACACAACCCATTTTTTCTATATTTTCTTTTCTCCTGATATCCCTACCTTATTGTTCCTCCCAAGAAACCTATCAATTAATCAATAAATGGACACTTTCTGTGTACAGAGCCCTGTATTATTCATTTAGGAAAGTACAGTTAGTTGACAGAGGTGATCTATGCCCACAAGGGCCTCACAGTCTACCTTAAAACTGTATCTCAGTTTTGAAAATTATTATTATTATTATTAATCTCTTTATCATTATTATCACTGTATTTGTTAAGCCTTACTGTGTATGTCAAGCCTTTGAAAACTGGTGGAGTATTCATTCATAAATTCATTCATTCAATTTATTTTTTGAGCATGTACTTTGTACAGAGCTCTTTACTAAGCACAAGGGAGAGTACAATACAACAATAAATAACCATATTCCCTGCCCACAACTTACAGTGTAGCTTACAGTCTAGAGGCGGGAGACAGACATGAATTTAAAGAAACTAATTACAGATATGTACATAAGTGCTGTGAGTGGCTGGAAGAGCAGAAGAACAAAGGGAGCAAGTCAGGGTGACAGAGAAGGGAGTGGGAGAAGAGGAAAGAGCGGCTTAGCCAAGGAAGACCTCCTGGAAGAGATGTGCTTTCAGTAAGGCTTTGAAGAAGGGGGAAGTAATTGTCTGTTGGATTAGAGGACGGAGGGCATTCCGGGCCAGAACAACCCGGAATGGGATGAACTATTGAAAACACATCCGGCCTCTAGAGCAGTTTCATCCTCTTCGTGAACATGCCAAAGTGCCCTTGAATGCAGAAACCATTCTTCTAAGATATATAAGTTTAGATAAAGAACTTATGAATTTTTAAAATGCAAAGGCAAATATAGTTTCTTGTCTGATATTTCAACATCTCTACACACATCCTTAAAAACTTTTAGGAGACCTAATTCCTGAGTCCTTGTATTCCAACCCAATGCTGGTAGTAGAGTGACTTGGATTGGAACCAAATGTACAGTGTTTCAACTGCATGTTCCATTTGTGTCCATTGGTCAGTGGCAGTATATTTACGCCCTTTCTGAAACTGTTAGATAAAACTCTAGAAACTCTTGAAGTTCTTTATTTCACAGCTTAGGGGCTGTTTTGACAATATGTCTTGTATGTGTTTTTTAATTCTTCTTTGGAGGTAAGAGTGAGAGGAAGGTTACCTTTTGTACCCATTTAATCATGGATATTTTCTCTGAAATTGATAGCATGTCAATTCTGGAGATAGTTCTGTAAAATAGACACATACTCTGGGAGCAAGATGGATATTATGGTAATTAATTCAAATACAGCCTAGAGATCATTTCTATAATCAAGACAGACACAAGTATTTTTTGGATGCTACTATCACCACTGAAAATCTTAAGCTCCTTTTCCAAGTAGGTTGTGTACTAAAAAACATTTAAAATGAACACATCAAATTATATTAAATCACTTTTTAAGTACAGTGATAGCTGGTAAACTGATACTGAACTGATCTTTCATTTTTATCAAAGATAATTTATTTTTTCACTTGAGCTGATTTTGTTTGAATGTGTCATTCAAGAGAAAGAAAATAGCCTGGATATTTAATTTCAGAGACAGAGGGCTTTATGTAAACCTTTAGGAGGAGTAAGTGTAAGTGAGGATGATTCTTCTTTTAAAGTGATAGAATCTTTATGTATGATTGAGGATTTTTTTTTATTTTTCTGTTAATCTCGTGTTCATTTCTATTCTCTTACTAAGATTTGAAGAAAAGCATTTTGTGGGGGCAGTCCTTATGATTTTATGTGCATTTCCAGTTACCAGGGCTACAAATTATGGTCATCTTCTCCTACTACCATAGAAACAAGACTACAACAAATGCAAATTGCCTATAATTTTCTCATTCCCATATTTTGCATTCACACTTCCATGAACAGAAATGTGTAACGGCAGGTGTGATTCATCTTGTTGAACAGATATATTAGATTTAAAATCCAGTCAGATTTTAAGAGAAACTTCCTAACTAAACCTTAAAAATACATATATTTCTGCAAGGATAAATGGATAAGATAATCATTATAAGATCCTTCCAAGTTACATAAAGAATAAAAAACCCTGGCACTTTCCTTTAAATCCAGTGTAAAACTTTAAGGCACCAGATTATTTTTAAAGTTAATCTACCTAGTATATTTTGATAATTTCTGCATGTGTCATTCTCTTATTTTGAATTAAAAAAAAGAATTGTTGATACCATATAGCCCCATATGATTAGCTTCTGGAAAAATAAAATTGATTTACCTTATCTTGCATTTGTATGCTAGAAGTTATTTTTCCTTTGTAAAGGATAACTTTTATTATTTCCTCCACCAGGATGGACCTTTCCAAACTTTAACACGTCAGACCTATTTTGATATCAATGTAGATACTGTAGACAGCATCACCATCCTTCCTGTATCACAAGCCTGTAAATTGACATTATCCTTGATTCATCTCTCTCTTTCAACCCACAAATTCAATCTATCACTAAATCTTGTTGGTTCAGTCTCTACAACATCGATAAAATCCAACCTTTCCTCTCCCTCCAAACTGCTACCATGTTAATCCAACCACTTATCCTATCCTGCCTTGTTTACTGTTTCAGCCTTTGTGCTGACCTCCCTGCCTCCTGTCTCTCCCCACTCTGGTCCATACATCTCTCTGCTGCTCTGATTAGCTTTCTCAGAAACAATAAGTCCATGTTTCCCCACTTCTCAAGAATCTCCTGTGGTTACCTGGTCACCTCCACATCAAACAGAAACTCCTTACCATCTGCTTTAAAGCACTCAATCACTTTTCCTCCTCCTATTTCACCTCATTACTCTCCTACTACAGCCCAGCCCACATACCTTGCTTTTCTAATACCAACCTACTCACTATACCTCAATCTTGTCTATTTTGCTGCCGACCTCTGGCCAGGAATGTCCTCCCTCTTCATATCAGACAGATAATTACCTTCTCCTCCTTCATAGCCTTATTGAAGGGACATTTTCCTCTGAGATCTTCCTTGACTAAGCCCTCTTTTCCTTTTCTACAACTCCCTCCTGTTCTTCTGCATCTCCCTGACTTGCTCCCTATACTCATCCCCACTCCCATGCCCACAGTACTTATTTGCATATTCATAATTTATTTATTTATATCATTGTCTTTCTCCCCCTCTAGACTGCAAGATCACTGTGGACAGGGAGTGTGTCTGTTATATTCTTACATTGTACTCTCACAAACTCTTACTACAGTGCTCTGTACATGTAAATACATTGATTAATCAATGGACTCTCCAAAATGAAAAGGCCACTATCACAAGCAGCTTAATGTAGTGGATAGTGCATGGTCCCGGGAGTCAGAATGTCATGGGGTCTAATCCCAGCTCTGCCACTTGTCTACTGTGTGGCCTTGGGCAAGTCACTTCACTTCTCTGTGACTCAGTTATCTCATCTGTAAAATGGGGGTTGAGACTGTGAGCCCTATCCAGGACAGAGATTGTGTCTAACTTGATTTCCTTGTACCCACCTCAGTGCTTAGTACAGTGCTTGGCACATAGTAAGCACTTAATAATACCAGAATCATGATGATTATTATTAAACTCATCTTGCACTAACTCCAATTGCAGTTGTTAATATCATTAATTGTATTTACTAAGCATTTACTCTATCTTTAGCACAATGAGAAACTTTAGGGTTCTTAACAAGATAGGGTTTTAGGTTTTTAAAAAGATAATCATGTTAAGCATAATCCAGGTCACACATGGAGCTCACAGTCCAAGTGGGAGGTAGAATAGGTATTAAATCCTCATTTTACAGGTGAGGAAACTGAGGCCCATGCAAGTTAAATTACTTATTTCCCAACTTGCTATTATTACTAATAATTGTTCTATTTCTAACATGATCATCTCTTGAATTCTACATTTTAGAAAAAAAAAAAACCCTTTAATCCACCTCCTTTCCCAAAATGCCAACCCACAGTGCAGTTCTTTTCCCTCACACAGACCTATGATGTCTTACCTCTTTCGCGTTATGCCAGGACATCACATCTCATTTGAACTCCCTACCAAATTTTCCTTTCTGTATGCCCAAATCAACACCCTAAACTCTGCGCTCATAACTAAGCTAGGTTTCCTCTCTCCCCTGGCCTGGATAATTTCCAAAGATATGCGTCTTCTACTTCTCCATTCCTGCCATGGAGCATTGTTAGTGGAAATCCACACACCAGGTTGTCTTCAACCACTACCAATATATTTGATGAACTTTTTATCATTGGCTCAGCAAACTTACTTCTCCTTTCTCACTGATTCACATTTCTGTTGCCTCCAGCAGCCTCCACTCCCCTGGAAACACCAGTGTTCCCACTTCTCCCCATTTCACCTCTTAGGACCTTTTCAACTATGTTAACAAAATTCTCCCCCCTCATTTCCCCAAAACATTTCCAACCTCACATTGTTCTTGGCTACCTCTTAGGTGAAGAACTCTTGCCTTTTTTCAAAATCTTCCACCATTTGCTGGGCTTCTGACCCACCCCTTGTCACCAACTAAAAACACTTCCACCCACTCTTTCCTCCCTGACTGCCATCTTCAGCCTCTCAGTTTCTGATGATTCCTTCCCCTTAGTATGACACTTAGTACAGTTTTCTGCACACAATAAATGCTCATTAAGTACAATTGAATGAACTGAATGAATGAATGAATTACCCAATTTCTGCCCTCCCATTTACCTCCGAACTTCTCAAAAACATTGTTTACTCTTGAATGACTTCAAAGTGAATAATAGATAATTTTATCTCATCTCACAGAGAGTACTTTCAGTTATCTCATCCTACCCTTATTGCTGAAAAAAATTATAAATCTTTAAACAATTGCAGGTATGTTAAACTCTCTGATCTACGTTCCTACATTTCTTCATGCCTGTAGACCCTCTATTTTGAAACACACATTTCAAAATGTATAAGACATTTAATGTCTCTAGTGTATTTATGGACTTTTAAAAATAATCTTCAGCATTTATATACCATTTTCGGTTTTCCATTATTGTTATTATAGTTACTATATCACAATCATATATCAATGCTTTAAAATTCAGCTTTGAATCATATATATATATATATATATATATATATATATATATATATATATATATATAGACTTCCTGAATATACTAGAGGTACTTAACTATTCCCTTTGCCTCAAGGCACTTAAAGAGTTTGTATCTTCTTCTGTCATCATCTCTTGGTGTATTTTCAAATCCCATCTAAAAATACATACTTTTTGTGCAACTTTGTCTTTTTTCCTCATCTTCTTACTTCATACTTTACTTATTTAAAAATTACTTCTCTAAACTTTGAAACATTAGGTATTTATTGATGAAATTTAATGTGAGTTTTTCCATGTAATTGTGGGAGCAGTATGGCAAAAGGGAGGTGAAAAACTGATAAATATAAGATTCTTTATGTCAAAATGCTCACTTTGAAATCTATAAGAACAGGTGACTCATTCCTGAATGGTTTTATCCCTTCTCCCAGTCTCAGTATCCCATCATGTTACTGAACCTAGGAAACAGAAAAAAAATAAAATGCTTTTATTTTTGAAAAAGGTGTCATTAATTTATATCACCTCCATTTTTTCTAGGATAACATTTTTAAAGTTTGTTTTTTTCCCCAAGAATATATTTTAAAGTCTTGTTGAGGATGTGCAGAGAGCATTAATTCTTCATCTATAAATCCATTCTTACTTTTTTGGCAGCATACTCAGGAGACTCCCAAGGGGTTCCTTATCATCTCTGCCTGATTATATTACTTTGGAAGCTGTACCCAACCATTAGCTACTGCCCAATTTCAGGCATTGCAGACTAAAATTGGTCCTGTCTTGGTATGTTAGCATCTGATTTCCTAGTTTAGGGAAGAAACAATGGTATTTAAAAAAAGAAACACTTTGGTCTGGACCTTTATCATTTTTCTTTTCTTCCAGAAAAGCTCTGGTACAGCTAGCATATCAGGAAAATGATGGAAGACATATGAAGTCTGAATATGTTTAGTAAATACATATCTTATATTTAAAATATATTTCAGAATTCACAAGAAAGTGAGCATATTTGAGATTTTTGGGGTGCTAGGCATTCTGTTTGGACCTTAAAATCATTAAGGAATTGTCCTCTTACCCTTATTTTGAAAACACTACTTTTGAGATAGACCTGTGCACCTGATTTTGAAATAAAGGTATAAGTAAAAATAAACTAAACATATAACTATTATATAATGCACCTGCTTTTGACTTATTGTACTTCTTTTTGTATGCCTTGATATAGTATTTTCTACGATTGGATAAAATTCTCTTCTAAGAAAAATAACCCTCCTTTCCTCTTCTCTCACTCCCGTGATTTGCTCCTTTTGTTCATCCCCTCTCCCCTGGTTCCACATCACTTATGTATATATCTGTAATTTATTAATTTATAATAATGTTTATCTCACCACCTCTAGACTGTAAGCTCATTGAGGGAATGTGTCTTTTTCTTGTTTCCAAGAACTTAGTACAGTGCTTTGCACACTGTAAATGCTCAATAAGTACCATTGAATGAATTAAAAAAACCCAACAGTTCTAAGATCAAAATGTGATATCCGTGTACAGTATTAGGGAGGAAAGTAGCAATTTATCACCTTTTAAAATTTGTAGGGATCTAAAAATACACTATGAGCTGAACAAAATTATTAAAGAGGGATCATGTAAGAATGTTGATTAAGAGTAACCATCAGTTTTATTTGCTCTGAAAGAATAATAGCTAGTGTAACATATATCTGTGTTTTCAAATAATGCTGGAGCCCCGGCAGTGACACTTAGTAATTCTAGCTTTACCTTATATGTGCAGTTCTGTCAATCACATTGCATGATGAATCATATCTAAGTGTATCTGTCAGGAAAGTCCTACTCTAGCACCATTTGAGTTATTTTGGGCAAGTCACTTTAGTGAATCCTTTTGGAAACATTAGAAGTAATTACCAGGATGATAAACTATGTGTGAATTTGGACAAGAAGCACATGAAATTTAGGAATGGGTTGTCAAATTTTAAACCATTTACGTCTTCAACAAAGAAAAGTTTAACACCTTTCTTTGGATAGAAAAGCTGGTGCTGAAGTTTTTCCTTACCTTTTTCAAAGACCTCTAAGGCATAGACCGATTTTAATAAAACTCTTGAAAATAATTATTTATTCAGACACTACTAGCACTATTTTCTATATACATACAGCCAATCTAAATTAAGTTATTTACAAAGACACCTGGTTGTTCCCTTTGTAAACTAGGATGATTATGGGTATTTTTTTTAGGATAAGTACTTCATGAAATATAAAACAATCAGGGGAATATTGACGATTGATTGAATAGAGCACCAATTTTATTCAAATCAGAAATTGAATCTTAAAGTCAAAATTAGGTAACTATTCTTCTCACTGCATTTCCTTTCAGGGACAAATTATCTTTGGAATAATATGATCAATACAACTGAAAAACTCATAATTTGGACATAAAAGAGATATTTTCACACCCCGAAATCAACATTTAAACCATTATTTTTAAAAATATTTCAATTTACTCTCACAAAGTTATGGTATAAAACCAAATCAAATTGGTATGTGGCCTGAGTTTTCCTTTCCTTTTGAACTAATCATTTTAAATGCAGTTTCTCTCATTACTTCTGTTAGTTGGGGAGGTAAAAAGTACATAGCTGTTTCTTAGTAGAAAATCTAAAATCCACGATAGAGTTGCAAATACCTCAGAGGAAGGAAGTTGTGAAAGAAACACTAATCCTCTGTCATCAAAATCCTACCGGCTCTAGTTTATAGGGCCTGCATAATTGAAGAAAATTATTCTCTGCCCTCTGGTCATTCTCAGCTAGCCTAGAACTTGAAAATCAATTGTTTCAAGATGATCATTGCAGAAAAAAATCCATTGTGGTAAATCAGTATTATCACAAAATACATTTCATAAGACTAAGTGGAAAATATAAGTAATTTCCACCTTTGTATTTCCAGAGTTTCTATTCAAGTGATTGTAATTTTCTATCTGCAAGAAGTATAAGCTGTAGGCAGCAAGCTTGTAGTTGGCAGGAAATGTGTCTGTTGTATGATTCCAAGCACTTAGCACAGTGCTCCGCACACAGTAAACATTCAATAAATACGATTGACTGTCTAACTCAAACATGACTGACTGACTAAGCTCTTTGTGGGCAGAGATCATGACTACCATTCATTCAATCATATTTATTGAGTGCTTACTGTGTGCAGAGCACTGTACTAAGCGATTGGGAAGTACAAGTTAGCAACATATAGAGACAGTCCCTATCCAACAAAGGGCTCACAGTCTAGAAGGGGGAGACAGACAACAAAACAAAACATACAAACAGGTGTCAAAACCATCAGAATAAATAAAATTATAGCTATATGCACATCATTAACAAAATAAATAGAATAGTAAATATGTACAAGTAAAATAGAGTAATAAATCTGTACAAATATATACAGGTGCCATTGGGGGGGAAGGAGGTAGGGCAGCAGGGGTGGGGAGGAGGAGAGGAAAAAGAGGGTTCAGTCTGGGAAGGGCTCCTGGAGGAGATGAGCTCTCAGTAGGGCTTTAAAGGGAGGAAGAGAGCTAGTTTGGCACATGTGTGGAGGGAGGGCATTCCAGGCCAGGATAAGGATGTGGACTGGGGGTCGACAGCGGGACAGGCGAAAACGAGGCACAGTGAGGAGGTTAGCTGCTGAGGGTGCAGGCTGGGCTGTAGAAGGAGAGAAAGAAGGTGAGGTGGGAGGGGGTGAGGTGATGGAGAGCTTTGAAGCTGAGACTGAGGAGTTTTTGCTTGATTCAAAGGTTGACAGGCAGCCACTGGAGATTTTTGAGGAGGGGAGTGACATGTCCAGAGCATTTCCGTGCAAAGATAATCCGGGCAGCAGAGTGAAGTACAGACTGAAGCAGGGAGAAACAGGAGGATGTGATATCAGAGAGGAGGCTGATGCAGAAATAATGGACTTTGTTAAGCTTACTATCTGCCAAGCACCGTTCTAAGTGCTGGAGTAGATACACGGTGATCACATTGTCGCCCGTGGGGCTCACAGGCTTCATCCCCTTTTTACAGATGAGGTAACTGAGGCACAGAGAAGTTAAGTGACTTGTCCAAAGTCACATGGCTGACAAGTCACAGAGGCAGGATAAGAGCCCATGACCTCTAACTCCCAAGCTCGTGCTCTTTCCACTAAGCCACGCT
Source organism: Tachyglossus aculeatus (assembly GCF_015852505.1). Taxonomy (NCBI): domain Eukaryota; kingdom Metazoa; phylum Chordata; class Mammalia; order Monotremata; family Tachyglossidae; genus Tachyglossus; species Tachyglossus aculeatus. The sequence goes on from NC_052067.1 coordinate 120,652,732, forward strand.
GCTTCTCACAGTCCCATTGCATTGTACTCTCCTACGCTTGTAGTACAATGCTATGCACCCAATGGATATCACTGAATTTTTCCTAGGTTGAGGACTTTTTCATCTTCTCTGATATCTCACAATGAGGTTTTGCTGTGTTTTTTACTGTATTTTACTGTATTTTACCACATTATATGGTATTTGATAAGTTCTGGGGTAAATACAAGGTAAACACGTTAAACACAGAACATGTTCCATGTGGGGCTCACCATCTTAATCTCTATAGTACAGTGAGGTAACTGAGGCATAGAGAAGTTAAGTGACTTGCCCAGGGTCACACAACAGTCAAATCGTGGAGCAATCTACTGGTTTTACTAGTTTTGGAGTGAGTTTTGGAGTGAGTTCTGTGTAGGTTTTGGAAGCAGCATCTAATTTCTAATGTGAAGTAAAAAATTACAATTTTTAATAAGCTTCCATAGAGATGGAAGTAGAAATCTGCTTTTCAGTGAGCATTTGCCCTATGGAAAAATCAGCAAACTGAAGTTCAATGTTTAAGCCTGAAGAGGTCCTAATTTAGCTTGAAACCTGCTGATACTAATCATACATAACTAATTGGCAATAATATTTTGATTAGTGGGAGTTTACTGGTGGTCAGATGAAGGAGAAATTTGAGAAGAGGGTGAGTACATAAAATAATAATCACAAATGGATAAATAAATAATAACAAATGGATAAGTTCAGAATTGAGCTGAAACAATCCAAATGAAAGCCCTAGGGAACTCTAGAGTTTTTTTTTTTATCACTCCAGATTTTTATAATAAGGTATAATGAGGATTTAGAGAAAGCCTCTGAGCTCTTCAAATTTTGGTGTGACTATGTTTCCTCCAGGTGTATTGCAATTTTTCAAATACTGGATAAATTATTCTCACCAAAGGCTGTGAACTTTATCAATCAATCAATCAATCAATCGTATTTATTGAGCGCTTACTATGTGCAGAGCACTGTACTAAGCGCTTGGGAAGTACAAATTGGCATCACATAGAGACAGTCCCTACCCAACAGTGGGCTCACAGTCTAAAAGCAATTTTGCTTTTACAATTGCTTTTGCAATTTTGCTTTACAAAGCAATCTCTCACTGTGCATTTTGGATGAAGTGAAACTCACTTTTATTGGTGATGAGATCACCAATAAAGTCTTAAAAGATATTTCTTCCAGCAGACATTTGAATCTCCTCATCACTAACTAATGTCCTCAAACATTTTATCCCAAGAAGCTTAGTTCTTGTTCAGTAGAGCTCTAGAAGATATAGTAACATTTAAGAAACTCCATATGTCACAAAAAGTACAATGTTAATTACCTTCACAGTTTAATTTTCTTATACAATTTCTTCTTTAGACTCCAGCATTTCCTTACTGATAATTATTGTATGTTTACCTTTGCACAGTAATAATAATAATAATGATAACATTTATTAAGCACATACTATGTGCAAAGCACTGTTCTAAGCTCTGGGGAGGTTACAAGGTGATCAGGTTGTCCCACCTGGGGCTCACAGTCTTAATCCCCATTTTACAGATGAGGTAACTGAGGCACAGTGAAGTTAAGTGACTTGCCCAAAGTCACACAGCTGACAATTGGTGGAGCGGGGATTTGAACCCATGACCTCTGACTCCAAAGCCCGTGCTCTTTCCACTGAGCCATGCTGCACAGTGGTACTGCATTAAAAGCTGGGAAAGTGAATGCAAGACACACCTTTGAAGAGAATTCTATGTTCAAAATTTGAATCTTCATCATAAAACAGATGGAAATTCAACAATTAAAAAGTATCAAGAATAAATGCTGCATCTTTGCCATGTGGGTGCAAGGCTGAACAGGTGGTTTAACTGTTGTGCCCTGGAATTCCTAATGAATGCACCAATGCAAGCCAGAGAGGGTATTGGGCCAGATGGTAGGAGCAATTTCGGTCCTTGTTTTTTTAAATATGTGCTGCTACAGTGTTACAATATGAAATTTCTTTGCACTGTAACAGTCAGTACCAGAAATAGATTAACGTCTGCTCATCAAAGTCCCTCTCATCCCACTTGCACTTTTACTTCTCACGCAGCTAATGACTGCAGCCAACCACCTTGTCCTGTGTGCTGCCGACCTTGGGTGAACTAGGAGAGAACTTGTGTTTGTGTCCTTGCCACCTATCACCAATTCTACACTCTACTCTTACAGAAGTAAATATCTACTTTCAAAAGCATTCCAGGATTTTGGCTGCTTGTTCACTAAAGAAGTCGTAGTGTAATTTAGTGAAGTTTTGGGGGTTTAAAGAACCCTACTCGAAGGCATTGTTCACCCTGAAGGAGAAGAAGATGCTGTAAAATTGTCTGCTACTTCCTCTAAATTGGGCTATCAGAGTCTCATTCCTGGTGAGCTTGTGATTCTATGACAAATTCAAAAATTTAAAAAATGAAGAGAAAGCATTGCTTTGTGGAATAATAGGATTCTACAGTCATCTCAAAGAAAGATAACTTCCATCACAGGAGACTTGGTAAGACAGAAAGTCCAATTATAGGGCGGGCAAAACCAGTCTGTATATTGAACTTGTACTTCCAAAGCACTTAGTACAGTGCTCTGCACATAGTAAGCACTCAATAAATACAACTGAATGAATGAATGAATGATGGACAACTCCAGATGATAGTAGCCTGACACGATACAGAGCATGGATGTGGACTGCCTAAACTATGTCTGGATTATGGCCATCCCTGGTGTCCCCCCCCCCCCCCCCACCCAATCTGATCTTTCTTCACTCAGTTGAAGGGTTAAATTACTGCATAGTTATGAGTCACTTCTTCTGATTGGTTACTTCCTTTGCAAGCATGGGTTTTCATTTGTTCCCACTGATAGGATCTGAAACTTTATTAAAACTTCCTTAGAGACCAAGGGAATGTTTCTGAAAAATCAATATTAGTATCCTTCTCCATCCTTAGTTTCATCCCTAGATTCACTGTACAGAAGAGGTATGGAGCTAGGCCCACAGACCCATGGAGGGGTACAGGAAGGATGCAGAAAGAGGGCATGGGATAGAATATGGGCTTGTCAAAAGTTCAACCAAAACTGGGGCTGCCTGCAGCCACCCTGGCTCTTCAGGGTGCATAATGTGAGGCCTGGAGAGTAATAGAAAATCAGTAACATAAAATGGGAAGGGTAGAGTGAATTGAGTGCTTTAAAGCCAGTGCTAAGGAACTTCTATTTAATGTGGAGATGTGCCACCACCAGAGGTTTATAAATAATTGGGAGACATGAATTACATTTTTTTAGGAAAATGATTCAGCAGAATGAGGTAAGGACTGGCGTAGAGAGAGCTATCAGGCAGGAGGTTAGCAAGGAGGTGGCTGATACACTAGTTAAGGTGGAATGTAAGTGCTTATGTAAGTGCATAGACCATCTTGGTAGCAGTTTGGATGAAGAAAAATGGGTGGATTTGGGGTTATAACTCACAAGATTTGGTGACAGATGGAATATGTGGGTTGAATGAGAAAGAGTAGTAAAAAGTAATGCCGAGAGAATAGTGATATTGTTTACAGTATTAGGAAGGAGAGGGAGGATAGGGTTTGCATAGGGAGGTGAGGAGTCCTATTTTGCACATGCTTAATTTGACATGTCAATAGGAAAACCAAATAGATATAACTAGAAGGCAGGAGGAAATGCAAGACTGCAGAGAAGGAGAGAGGGCAGGGCTAGAAATGTAGATTTAGGAATTTACCACATGGAGATTGCATTTGAAGCCAGGGGGACAACTGGGTTTCTCAGGTGACTGGATGTGAATAGATAATAGAAGTAGATCCAAAATTGAGCTTTGAGGAGTCCCACAGATTGAAGGTGAGAGTTAGAGGAGGAGCCTGTGAAAAAGAGTAAGAAGCAGTGGACAGAGAGATAGGAGGAGAACCAGGGGATGACAGTGTCACTTAATACAAGGATCTTTTAAAAGAAAATTATGGTATTTGTAGTAGCATGGCTCAGTGGAAAGAGCACGGAATTTGGAGTCAGAGGTCATGGGTTCAAATCCTGACTCTCCCAGTTGTTAGCTGTGTGACTTTGGGCAAGTCACTTAACTTCTCTGTGCCTCAGTTAACTCATCTGTAAAATGGGGATTAAGACTGTGATCACCTTGTATCCCCCAGCGCTTAGAACAGTGCTTTGCACATAGTAAGCGCATAAAGAATGCAGTTACTATTATTATCATTATATTTTGTTTTGCACTCAAAAGTTTGGTAATTTTGAAAAGAGTTGTAACACCTTTTGTAAAGAAACAAATCTAGGAAAAGAATATGACCCTTTAATTTTGACTTCAGGTATACATCAAACTATGACTGTTTTCTGAGATTCCACTTAAGGATCCTTTATCTAAAATGTAGCTAAAGACAAGATCTGACCAAGAAGTGAGGTGCAGAACACAAAATTATATACACAATTTCTAATAGGCAAAACTATATTTTATAAGCAACTGGAATGATAAAATGCCTTGTTCTAAAGCAAACTGGGGTATTTATAAAAAGACTGTAATAATTTGAGTAGACATGGCTGTATTGTGGAAACTACTGTATTTTCTAGAATTTGACCTAGCATGATTTGTATTGCTTCTTAATTTCATGAATGTTCTTGAATTCTAGAGATTTGCATTAGTCATTATTTATCTTGAAATGAAACATTCTTATCCTCTAACTGCACCATATTTACAAAGCATAAGCACCATTACCCGAACTGAGAAAAAACAAGCAAATGATCTATCATCTACTTATTGAATCCCAAAGGGAAAAAAGGAGGTCTTGAGTTTAGAAATGTTAGTCACAAAATCATTTGTTCAAGATGCACAGAACATATTCAAACAATCCCTAAAGCCAAAGGTATTGCATAAGGTTAAAGAATGCAATAAGAAAACATAGATATTCACAGCTTTGATGACTTTTTACAGTTCATAAAAAGGTTCGAGGAAAGGAGACCCTGATGAGCTATTGGTGATTTTTTAAGTGTACAAGTATATTAAACCTATAAAAATTGGTAGTTTATGAAACTTATTGTATGATTCATTTAGTGTTTTATTTACATACTTATCCTCTGTGGAAAATATTGCAACATCTAAGTCAACATAAAACATTATAGTATAACCAGACAATAATAGAAAACTCTCTTCCCCATGGAGTCAAATGCAGAAGACTAAATTAATTTTGGAAGGACATCAATCAATCAATCAGTGTTCTCTCTCCATCTAGAACCCAGCATCCCCACACTTTGCTCCTGTAATATCGACATACTCAATCCCATCACTCTCTACATCGATGTCCCTCACTTACCATATCCCATATGCTTAAAACTTCTTACCCCTTCATATCTTAAAGGACTACATCTCTCCCCATCTTTAAAATCCCATTAAAATCATAACTATTCTTGGAAGACTACCCTGAGTGATCTCTCATCTTCCCACCTTATTCTCCCTCCTTTCTGCAACACCTATGTACTTGATTCTGTACCCCTTAAGTACTCAAGCACTTCCCCCAAACACATGTCCCCAAACACATGTCCCCAAACACATGTCCCCAAACACTCTACTGCTCCCTCTATTTGTAATTTATTTTAATGTCTAACTTCTCCATTAGATTGTAAGGCCCTTGTTAGCAGGGATCTGGTGTTTAGTACAGTGCTCTGTACATGATACACTCAATAAATGCCAATGATTATAAGGCCAGAGAGATTAGGACTGAGGTAACTTTTACCAACATGAGTATGGTCTCAGTTGAATAAATATGATAAAGTGTAACTGTAGTGCAAGTCAAATTCATTTTCCTTTAATAGATACTTGGTGGAAAGTCTCAGAGTTATAGACACAATTTATAAGAAATGGAGTGATTGCTGGAGGGGAGGAAGAAGCTTTTTTAAGAAGCAAGAGAATTCAAGACTGTAGAGGAGTATTTTTTTAAGCATAGGTGGGAGACATAGAAATCTGGCAAGGAGAACAATGGATCTGTGAGGAGAAAAACATTCAGGAATTTCATAGAGTGGGTGGGTGAGCTTGTACTGCACAACTCCCACCTTGTGAGTTTGTTTCTTGCTATCCTACAAAGATCCCTACTCAGAGCACTTGTCCACATAAAAAAGAGCACTTTGACAATTGATAGGTGCTTCTGTTGAATACCTGGTTTCTCACTCTCCACTAAGATTTTCTTTACCCGAGCTCTTTCTTCAGCCTGTACAAAGCTGTTGTAGACAATTTGGAACAGTCCTACTTGCCCTTTGCCTGCTGTGTGACCTTAGGCAAATCACTTACCTTCTCTGTGCGTCAGTTTACTCAACCGTAAAATAGGGATTCATTATCTGTTCTTCCTCCTACATAGACCATGAATGCCAGTGGAACAAAGACTGTGTCCAACCTGATTAATTTGTATCCTGCCTGCAGTTTGATCAATGCTTGACACATAGTAAGCAGTTAACAAATACCGTGATAATAATTACTTATTATTCCAATAATAGCCTTAAAGAGACATAAATAAGTATCTCCTATCCTACCAATCTTTATTTCTACTATTCCTTCTTATTTCCTCCTTCCCCGTCCTCCCTCTCCTCCATCTCCTTTTTCTCTTCCCCCAGCTATGCTTAAAATTTTAAAGTAAACCTAGTACTAGGAAGATTTCACAATATTCCATAGCGAGATAATGTATAAATGATAGAAATATAACTCCACAGTAGACCTGGAAAATAACAGATTCCTACTCTTCTGCTAAATTGGGAGAATGAGCTAAAAATATTGACTCATAGATGATTATTCTCTTAACATTAAATAATATGAACAGGGCGAGTGACTGCTAATTCTGTTGCATTGTACGGTTTTTTAGTACAGTACTCTGCATATAGTAATTGCTCAATAAATACTATTGATTGATTAACATATGGAATAGCAAAGGTGAAAAGTCCATTATTTTCACTTCATTCTTTTAAGTGGGGTTAAGATCACCTTTAAAATAATTCTTTATCTGATTAGCAACATAAATAGGAATTAATATTTCCAAAATATAATTTTCACTGGCATTATGAAAAAGATAACTTTTGTAGGCAAACTGAAGGTGATTCAAATCTGCACTTTTAGGACAACCACACCACACAGTGGTTTTAGCGACTTACAGAGAGAAAGATATGGTCTTTTTAAGCCTTTATAAACCTGTCAGGATTTCAGGGATACAAATTGCAGTCTGTTCAGTGTAGCCAAATCAACTCAAAAGTTCTGTCCATAAACTATGCCACTTCTCTAGTTCTCAAACAGATTTAAATAAGTAAAATCTGGTACTTAACGTTCTCCCATTTGGTTGCTAGGAAACCACTACACCCTGCAGCTCAGACTGAGGTTTACATATTAGAATTAACTCTTGAAAGTCTTTTCAAAGTAAGAATGAACATATTAGTAAGCACGAATGAAATATAATAGTCTAGGAGTTTTTGATCAAACCAAAAATTTTGCTACTTAAACCTCAAAATGAAACTCCTTTCACTTTAAAACACATTGTTTCCACCAACTAGAAAAATAGTTATGTAGTTTTCCTTCAGTTTTATATAGAAAGTCTCCAATTTTTTTTTTACTTTTTTTGCTCATACAATGTCTTTTTGAGTCTGTAAAAAATGAAAAATAGTATATTTTACTTAAGAAAAACTTTTAGGTTTTGAGGTAAACTGTTATAAAATATAAATAAAGCTGTATACAAACAGATGGATAAAACATTTTAATAATATTAAATAGCAAACAGGTGCATTTATGGTTACTTTGTAACCCAATTTTTAAAACTTTTCATTGCATTATATATTTAAGAGAAATTAATACTTCCCCAAGTTTGAATTCTGACTTCTATAAAGATTATTTCCTAACAAATAACTTCATTCATTGCTTAACTAACTCTTTATTCATTTCTGTATCTTAATCTGGATTGTTTAAGATTGGTAAAAATTGAGAAACCTGATCAAAGACTTTATACAATCCCCCCAGAAATTATGTGTGCAGCTTTGTCTGTAGAATAATGTCTGTAGAATAAATATATAGGCATGAAGGTTTTAGACTAGTGTAGTATATTATTTCCACTACAATATGAACTTGTTCATGAGAACTCTTTTGATGTTTCATATGTAGAGCTTATTGTTTGAGTTAAGTAATCCCTATTATCCCGGCCCAAGTCATCCCCCTGGCCTGGAATGCCCTCCCTCCTACATCTGCCAAGCTAGCTCTCTTCCTCCCTTCAAGGCCCTACTGAGAGCTCACCTCCTCCAGGAGGCCTTCCCAGTCTGAGCCCCTTCCTTCCTCTCCCCCTCGTCCCCCTCTCCGTCCCCCCCACCTTACCTCCTTCCCTTCCCCACAGCACCTGTATATATGTATATATGTTTGTACATATTTATTACTCTATTTATTTATTTATTTTACTTGTACATATCTATTCTATTTATTTTATTTTGTTAATATGTTTTGTTTTGTTCTCTGTCTCCCCCTTCTAGACTGTGAGCCCACAGTTGGGTAGGGACTGTCTCTATATGTTGCCAACTTGTACTTCCCAAGCACTTAGTACAGTGCTCTGCACACAGTGAGCGCTCAATAAATACGACTGATTGATTGATTGATTGATCCATCTGTCCCAAACAGAAACTAAGGGAAAAACTGAGTAGCTTTGGAGATAGAGCATAAAATTGTTAGACCATTGCATTTGACGTGAAACTTAGGGAAGATGTTTCTTTCCATGGTTTAGTGGTTGCATTAGCAAATGGAGACAATGATCTTCCATCAGTGCCTGAAATACAACCATGAGCCAATCAGTCATCAGTTTATTATTTTCCTCAGAAAAAAATGGAAAAATATTTCTCTTACTTGATTTTTCCCACTGTTAGATACAGACTATGACTAATATACAACTCTGAAAATAAACCCGTTCTACTACAGTGTACAATCTACTACAATGTAGTTCTTACATTGTATATAGGATTGCCTAGGTAAATGTTGTGAGTTTTAACTGTGAAACTTAATAAAGATTATGTGGTTACTAATATTCTGACTACCTTAACAGCAAACTAGCTAAATAAACAGAGGCAAAGTAATATGGATCAAGTGAAATATGGTTGGAAACTTTCTTGCTATATATATTCTGAAAAATATTACAAATATGTAATATATATGTAATGTATATATATATACATTATTATACATTATTATTACTTATTATATATAAGTACACATTTCAGAATAATTTCAGGGTGGCCATTTGCTTGTTGCAAAGAGTTCTTTAGTTGTCTGATTACTTGTTCACAGGAGTAGTTATGCTTATTTATGAGCAGCTTAACCTGCTTGAGGGCAGGGATCATAGCTTCTAACTTTATTCTATTCTCCCAAGTGCCTGGCGCTGTGCTCTGCACTCAGTAAATACTATTGATTTAGCAACTCTTCCTTAAATCATAAAATTGGCATTTTCAAGAAGAGAAGAGAATTTTCTTTTTCTCTGAACAGTAAATAAGATTCCTATAGAGTTTGCTTCTTGCTGACTCTTTTTCCTTGGGCAGGGCTGGAACGTGCATGATATAACATTTTGCCCATTTTGTAGCTTCATGTTTACTAACTGAAATGGTCATTGCTTTCTTTCATTTAGGATTATTGGGATTCACTGTTCTCAAGGGTTAAGAATAGTTGATTACTCTTTGCAATTCTGAGCCTCATGATACTCTTTAGGAATATAACTCCTATGAAGAGTGGTGTAAATCTGAACACCCAGTCTCCGACAGTGAGCTGTTGTGCTTCTCATTAGCAAAAAATCTGTAGGTCATCATTTACAATTTGAATATTTCTAATATTAAGGCTCTTGAACAGGTATGACAGTGTGATAAGGAAAATTCAAAATTGATCGCAGGACATCCTAAGTCAAAAACTCAGCCCTCTACTGTTGTCTTTAAATCCTCTTATTGCTGGTGACCTCACGGTCCCTTGTTCTGCTGAGTTGGCCCAAGGCAGTGCTTCCTGCCAGTGACTGAAAAGAAGCATTGATTCTGGCACTAACAATTCAGTGCAGCACAGACAGGCAGATAAAGAGAGGCACTAATGACAAGAGGGCTAGAAAAAGAACCAAATCCAGAGCAGCTAAGGACAGATATGTGAAAAATGAAATTATTGCAAACATTTAAGAACATATATATACACACACCTTCTCATATGTGAGACAAATCTATTAGAGTTTGCAGATTGATTTTTAAAAGCTGAGTTTCAGATTCACAAGTTTAAAGAAGAGAAAGCAAGGTATTCTTAAAAAATGAATGAATCGTATTTAGATTGGAAGGATCTATTGGGAGCAGAATAGGTTCTTAGTGATATGACAGATGGAGACGGTATTGCTAAAACCCAAAAGATATTATTAAAGGCCTTTACCTCAATATTCACCAAAAATGAGGAAGGTACTATAGCAGAGACTGGGAATACCTTTTCCTGTAGGAGAAAATGAAATATTAATAGGCTTATTATTGCACTGGAGCAGATAATTGGGCAATTAGAACTATTTCAAGTTGATGAAGTACCAGAACTCCAAGGCATGTCTGCCAAGGCTTAACTGCTAAAACCAAGACTTTGGAAGCATTCTCTGCTTTGTTGCTAACTAGGGAGTATTGTGGGTTACTATGAAGCAGTGGGGTGGATTGGGGCCGGGACTGGGGGTGGCTCTGGGAGCAGTGGACTGAAAGAGAAATGAGGAAGTCATTTACAGAGAAGGAGGTAGTCAGAGAAAGGACAATTCTGGAAAATAGAACAAGATTTATGAACTATACACAGTGATCCTGACACAAATTTCTTCTTCCTGAGGAAAGGCTAATCTTGAAAATCTTTAGTACAATTGAAAAATAAAACACACAAAAGTTCAGGCAAGGCCACATTAAGATCACTGCTGCAGTATGAAACTTATATTTTGTTTTTTAAATATTAACCTACTCATGAACAGAACCAATAAAAACATTACAAAGTACCCAGAAAAGATCTGCAACATGTAGGAAAGATTAAACTCAAGTCTGCCAGTGAGAGCATTTAGAAATCTGGTGTTTCTAAACAGGGGAGATTTTCATTTTTTACTAAGGAAACTAGAATTTCAGATGATATTCTATTAGCTCACAGAAGACTACTAAAGGATTTGGTTAACGAGATCCTCACTTGGCCCAGAATTAAGGGAGAATTACATGCATACATATATGCATACATGCACACACACACAACACAATCTACGGAGGCTGGGCTTGAAGTACAAATGGCTTGTCTCCATGAAGCTCTGAGACAGAAAGGTGAGATGTGATGGACTGCGGACCTGTGTTTGGCAATAGTGACAGGATGTTGAGATCAAATGCTGGCTCCAGTTCTAGTCTTTATGTAGCTACAAGGAGCAGGATGGGCCAGCTACCTGCCTGTCCTTCCACCAACTCAGCAAGCAAGACAATATCTTCGTCCCCTGGATGCCCAACATGTTTGTGTCATCCCAACAGGAAGCTTTCAACCCAGACTGCCATAGAGCACAACATTGCCCTGCATTTCCATTTCCTTGTCCTCTCTTGACCCCACCTCCCCTTCTAGTTATCGCCCTAACTCCCTCCTACCATTCCTTTCCAAACTCCTTGAACGAGTCATCTACACCCACTGCCTCGAATTCCTCAATGCCAACTCCCTCCTCGACCCCCTCCAATCTGGCTTCTGTCCCCTACATTCCACCGAAACTGCCCTCTCAACGGTCACCAATGACCTCCGGCTTGCAAAATCCAACAGCTCCTACTCTATCCTAATCCTTCTCGACCTCTCAGCTGCCTTCGACACTGTGGACCACCCCCTTCTCCTCAACACGCTATCTGACCTAGGCTTCACAGGCTCCGTCCTCTCCTGGTTCTCCTCTTATCTCTCCGGTCATTCTTTCTCAGTCTCTTTTACAGGCTCCTCCTCCCCCTCCCATCCTCTTACTGTGGGGGTTCCCCAAGGTTCAGTGCTTGGTCCCCTTCTGTTCTCGATCTATACGCACTCCCTTGGTGACCTCATTCGCTCCCACGGCTTCAACTATCATTTCTACGCTGATGACACCCAAATCTACATCTCTGCCCCTGCTCTCTCTCCCTTCCTTCAGGCTCATGTCTCCTCCTGCCTTCAAGACATCTCCATCTGGATGCCTGCCCGCCATCTAAAACTCAATATGTCCAAGACTGAACTCCTTATCTTCCCTCCCAAACCCTGCCCTGTCCATGACTTTCCCATCACTGTTGACAGCACTACCATCCTTCCCGTCTCACAAGCCCGCAACCTTGGTGTCATCCTCGACTCTGCTCTCTCATTCACCCCTCACATCCAATCCGTCACCAAAACCTGCCAGTCTCACCTCTGCAACATCACCAAGATCTGCCTTTTCCTCTCCATCCAAACCGCTACCCTGCTGGTTCAATCCCGACTGGATTACTGCATCAGCCTCCTCTCTGTTTCCATCATCCTGTCTCTCCCCACTTCAATCTATACCTCACGCTGCTGCCTGGATCATCTTTGTGCATAAACACTCTGGGCATGTTGCTCCCCCCCTCAAAAATCTCCAGTGGCTACCAAACAACCTACGCATATCAAGCAAAAACTCCTCACTCTCAGCTTCAAGGCTCTCCATCACTTCTCCCCCTAATACCTCACCTCCCTTCTTTCCTTCTACAGCCCAACCCACACCCTCTGCTCCTCTGCCACTAACCTTCTCACTGTGCCTCATTCTCACCTGTCCCACCATCGACCCCCAGCCCACGTCCCCACCCTTGCCTGGAATGCCCTCCCTCCACACATCTGCCAAGCAAGCTCTCTTCCTCCCTTCAAAGCCCTACTTAGAGCTCACCTCCTCCAAGAGGCCTGCCCAGACTGAGCCCCCTCCTTCTTATCCCCCTCCTCCCCCTCCCCATCCCCCCCACCCTACCTCGTTCCCCTCCCCACAGCACCTGTATATATGTTTGTACAGATTTATTACTCTATTTATTTTACTTGTTTTTATTTTACTTATTTACTATTCTATTTATTTTATTTTGTTAATATGTTTTCTTTTGTTGCCTGTCTCCCCCTTCTAGACTGTGAGCCCGCTGGTGGGTAGGGACCACCTCTATATGTTGCCAACTTGTACTTCCCAAGCGCTTAGTAAAGTGCTCTGCACACAGTAAGCACTCAGTAAATACGATTGAATGAATGAATGAATGAATGAATATAATTGTTCAGGGAATCTCAAGTACTCCCCTCACACACTAGGTCTCTAGGCAGTCTTATAGTGCCTGGAGGTATAATTGGAGAAATGCCCATGCTTAGGTCAGGCTCTCTAAGATCACCCTGAGGATTGTAATGGCCATGGGCTACTTGAGAAAAATGACCAGAAGTCCCAATTCAGGGAGGATGGGCATGGACCTTTACCTACCTCACCCCCAAATACTATTTGTGAAATGTTCATTAAATATCTGGGCTCCACAAAGGTTTTTCACATTTTGTGGTACCACACTTTAACTAGGCAAAATATTTCAAGATGATCTGATTGACAAGAGCTAATACAGGCTCCTAGTCAATTGTCTTCATAATTTAAGTTACATGGTCTTGCAATATGATAAGAGAGGGCCAGCACTTTCCCAGAGTGGCCTTTTTTCCTCTCCTTCTGGAAGGTACCACCTCAGGACAGGAACTGATATCTGATGATGAACCTGGCTCCCATCCCTCCTGAAGGAGGACCCTAAGTAACCTCTGCCCTTTGCCCCATCTCCTTTGCCCTTAAACTGTCAGACCATGTGCAACAAGCACAGTGGGACAGTGTCTGACCTGATTATCTTGTATCTCGTTGACAAGTAGAATGCTGGGGGCATAGTTGTAATAATAATAATCATATTTATTGAGCACCTACTGCGTGCAGAGAGCACTGTAGTAAATGCTTAGGAAAGTAACACATAATAGAGTTGCTAGAAACATTCCCTGCCCACAACAAGCTTACAGTCTAGAGAGGTAAGTCTACAATCTGACTGGCTGAGATGAAGGTTAAATTTACGGTCTAGTAAGTGTTCTACTACTTTTACTATCATGTTATTATCTTGCTTACTGCTGCTTCAGTTTCCACCTCCTCTTCAATTTTTACGACAGCCAATGGAAGCAACAGTACAAATAGTGGATATGGTAGAATTAGGGGACATGACAGTGACAGAGATCATCGTTGGGGGATGGAAAGCTGCACAATTTTGAACTTCCACCGCCAGTCGCGTCTCTTTTTTGTGGTATTTGTTAAGTGCTTACTACGTGCCAGCCACTGTACTAAGTCCTGGAGTAACATGTTGAAGACTGAACTCCTTGTCTTCCCTCCCAAACCTTGCCCTCTCCCTGACTTTCCCATCTCTGTTGACGGCACCACCATCCTTCCCGTCTCACAAGCCCACAATCTTGGTGTCATCCTCGACTCCGCTCTCTCATTCACCCCTCACATCCAAGCCGTCACCAAAACCTGCCAGTCTCAGCTCCGGAACATTGCCAAGATCCGCCCTTTCCTCTCCATCCATACCGCTACCCTGCTCGTTCAAGCTCTCATCCTATCCCGTCCGGACTACTGCATCAGCCTTCTCTCTGATTTCCCATCCTCGTGTCTCTCCCCACTTCAATCCATACTTCATGCTGCTGCCCAGATTATTTTAGTCCAGAAATGCTCTGGGCATATTACTCCCCTCCTCAAAAATCTCCAGTGGCTACCAATCAATCTGCGCATCAGGCAGAAACTCCTCACCCTGGGCTTCAAGGCTGTCCATCACATCACCCCCTCCTACCTCACCTCCCTTCTCTCGTTCTACAGCCCACCCCGCACCCTCCGCTCCTCTGCTGCTAATCTCCTCACCGTACTTCGTTCTCTCCTGTCCCGCCGTTGACCCCCGGCCCACGTCATCCCCCGGGTCTGGAATGCCCTCCCTCTGCCCATCCGCCAAGCTAGCTCTCTTCCTCCCTTCAAGGCCCTACTGAGAGCTCACCTACTCCAGGAGGCCTTCCCAGACTGAGCCCCTTCCTTCCTCTCCCCCTCATCCCCCTCTCCATCCCCCCATCTTACCTCCTTCCCTTCCCCACAGCACCTGTATATATGTATATATGTTTGTACATATTTATTACTCTATTTATTTATTTATTTTACTTGTACATATCTATTCTATTTATTTTATTTTGTTAGTAAGTTTGGTTTTGTCTCCCCCTTTTAGACTGTGAGCCTAAAAGTTGGGTAGGGACTGTCTCTATATGTTGCCAATTTGTACTTCCCAAGTGCTTAGTACAGTGCTCTGCACACAGTAAGCGCTCAATAAATACAATTGATGATGATGATGATGATGATATGTAAGTTAATCTAGTTGGACACAGTCTCTGTCCCACATAGAGATCAGAGTCTTAATATCAATTTTATAGATGAGGTAATTAAGGCACAGAGAATATAGGTCACAAACCAGACAAGTGGTGACGTCGGGATTAGAATCTGGATCCTTTTGACTTCCAGGCCTGTGCGCTACCCACTAGACCACGTTGCTTCTCCTGGTGTTGTTGTCACTCCTGGGTAATGTGCTGATATTGGCTGCTGGTCTCATCCCACTTCTTGGCCTATATTGTGGCATCTTCTCCTCTGTAACAGCAGCAGCATGATGAAACCACTAGCATGGGGATAACTGTAGCCAAGTATGGAAAAGGGAGAGCCCAATAAGGCTGAAATCATTGTCACTTTCTAGTTGCTGCCCTAACTCTGTCTTTCTCTTTTTTATTCCCTTGCCATGTCTCTTCCAGTATTTTTTTATGGTCTCTGTATTTCTTATGTAATCATCCCACTCTCTGCTTCACCCTGCCTCTGTTTTTCAGTTTTCCCTCTTGCCTCTTAGGACATGACATGAACATGACAGAAAGATGGCCATTTGACAGCTGAGATAGCCTTAGCACTGTGGAGCTGGGCACTCTGGATACTGCCCTAAGCTTCTTTTACACCTTGAAAAGAATGTTAGAAGCAGCACATGTTCAGCAGGAGCCTATGGTGTACAGCTGCAGCCTCAACCTAGACTACCTTCAAAGCGCAAGCTGCATGGTGTCAGGAGGCTCCCCAAACCTCTGGAGAGCCCTTAATGGGGCAAGAGAAATCACAATCATCATGTCCATTAGACCCTTGGAGAACTGGACATGCTATTCTGCTACTGCCATAAATGGGAAAATCAAGGTAACACTAACATTCTATAAATGCAGTATTGACTTTATAACAATTTTTTTACTTTGGTTTTATACATGAACACAACTAGAATCCAATTTGTTAATAAATCAATAATTAATAGATATTATCTACCATATAGATTCACATAAAAAAGTATAGCAGTAGTAAATTCTATAATTTGTTATTTAACCAATAAGAAAGGATCACTAATTTATATCAAAAGTGTGCACACATTGGAATTATGTAATTTCACACTGCAGTCCATATAATCAATTACTAATTTTAGGACCTCGGGATTAAAGATTTTTTAATGAATATTTGATTTAAACAGTCAGTAATCATTTTTTAAATACTTAGAATGTTCATTGACCTCTGTTTGATTATAGTCCTGACTATAATCACAATATCTGTGAGTGAAGGAACATTCCACAAAGACAAGGTGTCAATAAGAATGCTATGAACAGCAAATTCAACATTAATCCATTTCTGATATTTAAAATTTGAAAAGTAGAGCATAATAACAAATAGCTCAAAAGAGTTTAGCAAAGATGTAATCATTTAAACATTTAATTCCATAGCAATGAAGCAAGTGGCACTGTCAGAGGATGTTTGTTTTTAAGTTGAATTTTTTTAGCGATCTAAATTATGGCAGAGATGTGTCCTCCTTGGCAAAAAAGAATGAAGCAAACATTTATTTCTTTATACTATTCGTTTCTGAATTGGTTCCATTTGATACACAGGTTAGATTAGGCTCCTGAAAATACTACAATATGTAAAATCCAGAGAGTTGATTTCTGACCTACCCCAAGATTCATAAGCCCCTCCCCCAACATTTCATCCAAAAGCCACAAGGAAATTAATTCCTTCTAGGTTTACCCATCTCTTTTCAGCATATTTTTGGTCCCCCTCATGGTGAATTCACCTCAGTATCTCCTTTTCTATTTCCTCCCCTTTCTATGATCCAGTATGTTTTAAATGGAGATGAAGGACATCTCAGTATTCCTATAAACAACCTTATGCATCATATCCTGCCTCCCACTAAAACTCAAGGATCTGTCACTAAAAGTTGTGGGAACTCTCACTGCTCCAACTTGGGGTGAATATCAAATGTCCAAAGATCACAGATCTAAGTGCATAGATGACACAGAAGGGAGAGTAATTTGGGGGAAAGAGGGTTTAATAGGGAAAGGCCTTTTGGAGGAGATATGATTCAGAGAATGGTGGCCTGGAATATACATAGGGGGAGGAAATTCCAGGCCTGGGGGAAGACATGGGAAAAGGAATGAGGTAGATATCAGGGCAAAGTGAGCAAGCTGGGGCTAGAAGAGAGGAGTGTGTAGGCTAGGCTGGAATAGAATTAGGTGAGGTAGAGTGGGGTAAGCTGATTGAGTGTTCTAAAGCAAATGGTAAGGCATTTCTGTTGGATGCAGAGGTAGATGGGCCACCATTGGAGGTTCATGATGAGTTGGAAGACTTGGACTGAACATTTTTGTAGATAAATGATTTGTACGTTGGAGTGAAGTATGGATTTGAATAGGGAGAGATAGGAGACTAGGAGGTTAGCAAGGAGGCAGAGTCAGTACTAAGAGAGGGATATGATAAGTAATTGAATCAGCTAGGTAGCCATTTGAATGGAGAGGAAAGGGCAGATTTTAGCAATGTTGTGAAACTAGAATTGACAGGATTTGGTAACAGGTTAAATATTCTGGTGGAATGAGAGAGATGAGTCAAGGACAACACCAACCTTATGGGCTTGTGATACAAGGAGCAAGGGGTGTTTTCTACAATGGTGATAAAGACAAAGGGGAGGGTAGGACTTAGGTAGGAAGACAAGAAGTTATGTTTTGGACATGTTTAATTTGAGGTGTCAGCAGGATATCCAAATAGATGCATTTTGAAGGCAGGAGGAAATGTGAGATTGCAGGGAAGGAGAGAGGTCAGGGCTGAAGATGTAGATTTGGGAATCATCTTCAAAGAGATGGTAATCAAAGCCATGGGAGCTAAGGGAGAGGAATTCATTATCCAAGGGAGATGGATAATAGAAAGGGACCTAAAAGTGAGACTTGGAGGGCCCATACTGTCAGAGGGTGGGAGGCAGAAGAGGAGCCAGCAACAGGGGCTGAGAAGGAGTGACCATAGAGATAGGAGGAAATCCAAGAGAAGACAGTGTCAGTGAGTTCAAGATTGGATAAAATTTCAAGGAGAAAGAGGAGGTCTACAATGTCAAGGGCAGATGAGAGGTCTAGGAGGAGTAGGATGGAGTAGAGATCATCAGGTCTGGTGAGAAGAAGATCATTGGTTATTTTAGAGAGGACTGTTTCTGTGGAGTAAAGTGGCTAAAGCTAGACTGGAGGGGATCTAGGAGAGAATTGGAGAGGAAGTGAAGACAGCAGGTGTAATCAACTCTTTCAGTAAGTTTGGAAGGACATAGGAGGGTAGGAGAAGAAGCATAATCTAATGGATAGAGCACAGGCCTGGGAGTCAGAAGGACCTGGGTTTTAATTCTGGCTCCGCCACTTGTCTGCTGTATGACCTTAGGCAAGTCACTTCACTTCTCTGTAACTGAGTTATCCCTTCTGTAAAATGAGGACTTAGACTGTGAGCCTTATGTTGGACAGGGAATGTGGCCAACCCAATTATCTTCTATCTACCTCAGCGCTTATTACAGTGCCTGGCAGATAGTAAGCACTTAACAAATACCACAATTGTTAGTATTAATAGTCCTAGTAGTAATAATAACAACAATAATAATTTGTGGCAATAACTGGAGGGAGTCGTTGGTTCCAAGGAGGGTTTTTTAGGGTAGGGACAGTGCTCTGCACATAGTAAGTGCTCAATAAATATGATTGAATGAAAATACGATTGAATGAATAAGCACGTTTAAAAGCAGTGGAGAAAAAGCTGTTGGAAAGTTAACAGTTGAAGATGGTAGTAATGGTGGGGAGAAGGGCAGAAAAAGTGTTTTTAGAAGGTATGAAGGGATGCGGTCGAAAGCACAGGTGGAGGGACTAGATTTATTGAGAAGGTGAGTAATTTATTGAGTCAATGCAGGGAATATAGGAAGAGTTGAAGAAGGTGGAGGAGGAAGTGGAGATTGTAGAGGAACAGGGAAGATTTTAGGAAGATCACCTCTGATGGTTTCAATGGTTTCTGATGGATCGAGTATGTGGCCAGGTCATTAGAGGAAAGAGATGGTGGGGTCCGGGGTTTGAGAAGAGAGTTAAGTGCCTGGAACAGCTAATGAGGGCAGTGGGAATGGGAGTGAATTAGGAAGGAATATTTTTGCTGGGCAGTAGAGAGATTGTCTTGTACTTTCCAAATCAACCACTGTGCTCTGGGTCTGATAGCAAGTATAAATTTCATGAATGTTGGTAGATATTTGATTCATTTTAATACCTTCATACTTGGGTAGGAGCTTTTATATAACCTAATAGTTCCAAATAAAAACTTGGTAAAAATTTCTTGTAGGCAAGGAAATCAAGATCAGCTATTGTGTTGCCTAGTAGCAGCATAACTTTCCAATCAGTTTCCTCTTTCTCTTTTGACTATTTTCTCCTTCATTTATCCATCTGTGCCTCTCACCTCAAAAAGGCTCAATTTATGTAACAAAACAAGTTTCCTTGCTCATTATCTTTCACTGTCCTCAAAGAAATGCACATGTAAATTAAAACTTTTCTTTCCAGTTTTCTCTTCCTTCATATTCACAAGGAGAAGGGAATCAATTTCTCTGAGAGTGGCCATTCAGGTAGTTTTCAGATGGTTTATCCTCTGTCCAGTACTGATATGGCAGTGGACACCTCTTTGGTGTTTTTCTTTTAAGTATCATCCTTTCTCTGTTGAGCCCCATGGACTAGAAGCAACATCCCTGTTGATAGGATTCTGAAAAGGGAATTCAATGGCACTGTAGGAAAGGGGTGACCACAAAGTTCTGAGGATTTTCACAAAATATGTAGATTGATATCACTACAAGGCTAAAGGGAGGCCAGCAAGGTCTGAAGATTTTCACAAAATGTACAGAATGATTTCACTACATGGCCACAACACACAAATACTTCTGACACGATGAAAGGGGACTCTAGCATATATGAGTGCCATCAAAGGTCACTTTAATCATCTCTCTTGGCTATGCTCTGGACGATTTCATAAATTACCTGAGGTAGATTGTTCCTATCTTTATAAGGATCTGTGTAATTTGGGGAAAATCATGGGGAACTGGTTAATTATTATCATTAGTATATGTCACCATTTACCCTCTCTTTACCACTACCCTTGAGATTTCTCATATCACTTCACTCAAGACCCTGTACAGAATTGGGATGCTGACAACTGCCTAAAATTATGAGGGATAATTAGGATTGTTTAATATATTTTATAATTCTCTAGCTGGAATTCCAGAGGTTTTAAACTTCTCTCATAAATGAGTCCCATGCAATTTGGATATTCTTATCTTCCTGTTTACTAACAGTACTCCTCCAGCTGGTACAGGTCCAGGCTAGTCTCTGCAGAGGTGACTGATTTCCCAGTCATGATTGAAAAGCTGTAACTGTGGTCCCAAATCATTGGGAAGGGCTAACTCAGAGTCTGTTAGCAAAGTTTTTTTGCAAGTGGCTCTCTAATCATAGCAACCTAACATGGTCACATGTGCAGTGGATTACTAGCATGTAAACTGGAGTGCATTGTAGAGTAGTGAGCTGGATTGTAGTGAGAGCTTTGCGGGCAGGGAATGTGCCTACAACTCTGTTGTATTGTACTTTTCCAAGAGCTTAGTACAGAGCTCTCTGCTCACAGTAAGTGTTCAGTAAATACTATTGATGATAATGATAAGGAGAGTGAAGATTAGTAGTGGGGCGAGAACTAATATGGTACTGGTTGCCCTTATTTGTGGCAGATCCAGTGCTCAACTTGTGGGGATTGGAAAGAGTAACTTTGATACTAAAGCCTCAATCACTCAATCATACAAACTTATTGAGTGCTTACTGTGTACAGAGCACTTTACTAAGCCCTTGGGAGAGTAGAATGTAACAGAATTGGTGGACATGTTCCCTGCCCAGAAGGCAAGTCTAGAGCCCCTCTCTGTCTCTCTCTCCCATGACATCACTCCTCTCTGGCCATCATGCCCATTGAGACTGTGTTGGGTTGGGACCGTCTCAATATGTTGCCGATTTGTACTTCCCAAGCGCTTAGTATAGCACTCTGCACCCAGTAAGTGCTCAATAAATACTACTGAATGAATGAATGGAGAGTCCTGTCCTTTCTCTCCATCCCCCTAAACCTTATCTCTAGCTGCTTCCTGTCCATGTTCACAGGTGCATACAATAAGTGGCTGCAGGTTTACTTATTTACTTTCTCTTCATTCTGCTCCTCACCTCTCTTCTGTTTATTTCCATTTACCCCTGTGGCTGCATTTTTTATCTGTTCCAGATAGTGTTTCCTCTTCCTTGTTTCTACTTGATTTCTCTTTTATATTTTCTATTCTTTTTATACAATTCTGGTGTCACCGAAACACTTAAATACTTGTCTCCCAAAATGCCCCCATAGCACTTACGGCCATATCGTCATACTTTATTACAACCTCATTTCTGAAATTTATTTTAGTGCCTGTTTCCCCAGTTAGATGGTGAGCTTCTTGGGGGCAGTAATCATGTCTACTAATTCTAAATTGCTCTCCCAGGGGCCTGGGGCAGTTCTTTGCAGAGTGGGTGCTCAATGAATGCAGTTAATTAATTGATTGATTGATTGGTCATTCCCTACTCTCATTCTCTCTTCTTTTCCTTTGCAATTTATTGTCTCTTTACAGTTGTGGCTTCGGGGGATTGTTGAAGCAGGTTGGAGGAGGGCAGGGTAAGTAGGCAGGGGTTGCTGGAGCTGGGACTGGAGAGACTCTGCCTTTTTTTCAGTGGTATTTGTTAAGCACTTAACCATGTGCCAGGCACTGTACTTAAATCACTTACTTATTACTGTACTTAAATCCAAGCTAATTAGGTTGGACACAGTCCATGTCCCATGTGGGGCTCAAAGTATTATTCCCCATTTACAGATGAGGTAACTGGGGCACAGAAAATTTAAGTGATTTGTCCAAGATCATTCAACACACAAGTGGTGGAATATGGATTAGAACCCAGATCCTCTGCCCTCCAGGCTGACACTTGTGCTTCCCAAGATTTTCAAGATTGTGGTACAGACCCTACCTGGCCTTGCCCTCCCCTCCCTTGAGGATGCAAGTCCTAACAAGAGCCCCGTGACAACCTACTTCTCAAATGTCACGTTGGTTCAGCCCTGTCATGGTACTTGGCCCCAGCACAGTAGCTGGGGCAGGGTCCAAGACTCATTACCCAGAGGGGCCTTCAGATCTGACTCTTTTTATAGCTTTCTTCCTTTTCCTCCTGGAAGATACTGATCTGCTTCATTAGGTGCAGGTCTGGAAAAAGCAAGCGGTTGGAGGAGGTGGGGAGTGGGAGGGAGATTTGTGTGTGTGTGTGTGTGTGTGTGTGTTTGTGTATGTGTGTGAAAAGTAAATACTTCCCAGTGCCCAGCCAGGAGCTAAACTGATCTCTGATTCCCAATCTAGGTCTGTGGGGGTATCTGTTCCACCAGTGATACAAGTCTATTGGCATAAGCATTTATTACAGTGCCCTGCACACAGTAAGCACTCAATAAATACAATTGCATAAGCATTAGAAGCAGCGTGGTTTAGTTGAAAGCACGGGCTTGGGAGTCAGAGGTCATGGGTTTTTATCCCAGCTCCACCACTAGTCAGCTGTGTGACCTTGGGCAAGTCACTTAACTTCTCTGTGCCTCAGTTACCTCATCTGTAAAATGGGGATTAAGACTGTGAGCCCCATGTGGGAAAACCTGATTACCTCGTATCTAGTCCAGTGCTTAGAACAGTGCTTGACACATCGTAAGCGCTTAACAAGTACCATCATCATCATCATTATTATTAGTATTGTAAGGCAGTACTCTTGGATTGGTCCTTTAATTAACGTGAACCAGAGAAACATTCTAGCTGGGCTACAATCATTCATTCTTTCAGTCATATTTATTGAGTGCTTACTCTGTGCAGACCACTGTACTAAGCTCTTGGGAGAGTACAATACAATGATAAACAGTAACACTCCCCGCCCACAACAAACATAGAGTACAGAGATGAGGAGAGAGACATTAACATAAATAAATATATTACAGATAGGTACGTAAATACTGTGGGACTGAGATGGTCGAGGAAAAAAGGGAGCAAGTTGAGGTGATGTAGAGGGGAAATGAAGAAGAGGAAAGAGAGGCCTCCTGGAGAGGCACCTTCAATAAGGTTTGGCAGGATGTGGGCAAGGGGTTGGCAGTGAAATAGGTGAGATCAAGGCACAGTGATAAAGTTAGCATTAGAGAAGCAAAGTATGTGGCTTGGGTTGGTAGTAGGAGAGTAGTGAGATGAGGTATGAGGGGGCAAGGTGATGAATGCTTTAAAGCCAATGGTGAGGGGGTTTTTTTGATGTCAAGGTGGATGGGCAACTACTGGAGTTTTTTTGAGGAGTGGGGTGACATGTTTTGAACGTTTTTGTAGAAAAATGATCCAAACAGCAGAGTGAAGTACGGACTGGAGTGGATATAGTAAGGAGGCTGGGAGGTCAGCAAGAAGGCTGATGCAGTGATCCAGGTGGGATAGGTTAAGTGATTGTATTAACATGGTAACAGTGTGGATGGAGAGGAAAAGGATGATTTTAGTGATGTTATGAAGGTGTGACTGACAGGATTTAGTGATGGATTGAATATGTGGGTTGAATGAGAGAGAGGAATAAAGGAGGCTTGTGAGACAGGAAGGATGGAGGCACCATCCACAGTGATGGGAAAGTCAAGGGGAGGAAAATGTTTGGATGGGAAGATAAGGAGATCTGTTTTGGACATGTTAAGTTTTAGTTGATGGAAGGAAATCCAAGCAGAGATGACTTAAAGGCAAGAGGAAATGAGACACTGCAGACACTAGAGAGACATCAGGGCTGGAGACATAGATGTGGGTATCATCCACATAGACGTAGTAGTTGAAGCCATGGGAGTGAATGAGTTCTCATAGATATTGGGTGTAGATGGAGAATAGATGGAGACTCAGAACTGATCCTTGAGGGACCCCCCCCCCACTCCATTAGGGAGTGGGAGGCAGAGGAAGTTCCCATGAAGGAGCCTGAGAATGAATGCCCATAGATAAAAGTGAACCACGAGAGAACAGAGTCAGTGAAGCCAAGGGTAGATAATGTTTCTAGAAGAAGGGGGAGGTCCACACAGCTGAGAGATTGAGGAGGATTAAGATGGACTAGAGGCCACTGGATTCAGCAAGAAAGTGATTGTTGGTGACCTTTATGAGGCAGTTTCTGTGGAGTGAAGGGGACAGAATCCAGATTGGAGGGGCTCAAGGACAGAATTGGCTAGTTGCTGCCAGCTTTTCACAATCCTTCAAAGCAGTATTTGAAACTTCTCCTAGGCCTGCTTTTCCAGCCCACTCTTGTTTTTTGAGTGATTAATACCTCTATCTGGGATAATTCAAAGGTCTGGTGAGCCACTTCAACTTACCTGGTCACCCAAAATAAGCTGTTGATCCTGATTTCATTGTCCAGTTTCCAGTGACCAAGATGGCATGATTGTCGTGGGTGGGATGCAAAGTGGAGGAACTGAGATCAGCAAAATTAGGTTCATTTTAGCCACTGAGTGGCATCCAATACTCCTAGACCAGAATCACTCTTTGTTAAGAACTTTAAAAACTTTATTCTCCAAATACCCTAGAAGAGGTAAGTATGCCTATCTTGGACAAAAAAATGGAATCATTTTTAATTGGGGAAGGATTTAGTGTGAAAATGTTAACATTTTCTAAGTACTAATTATATAATTCATAGTAACCTCCAGGTAGGGTGCTATAAAATATATTGAAACTTGAAGTCACTTTAAGCTTAATCATATAATAGTAATAATGGCATCTGTTAAGTGCTTACTACGTGCAAAGCACTGTTATAAGCGCTGGGTGGACACAAGGTGATCAGGTTGTCCCATGCAGAGCTCACAGTCTTAATCCCCATTTTACAGATGAGGTAACTGAGGCACAGAGAAGTTAAGTCACTTGCCCAAAGTCACACAGCTGACAAGCGGTACAGCCGGCATTAGAACCCATGACCTCTGACTCCCAAGCCCGCGGTCTTTCCACTGAGCTGCACTTGCTTCTCAATCATATCAATCACTTACCTCTACATTTACTGAGAAAGCTTTATGCACAGTCTACACATATGCTGTGGATTTTGTCCACAGTTCTATTTGTCAACTAGAGCTCACAATCATTAATTTCTGGTCATAAATGTTGATCTGTATAGCTTAAGCCTATGGTTTTTACTAATGTTGTAGAATATTCCAGGAGCTCATAAATTGATTTTAAAAGGCAAATGATATGAATAAATTTATTTATGTGTATTTATATGTACATTCATATGCATTTTATTTATGTGATATATATAGTCAACTTTGAATCCCTTCAAGTTAATTTGAATTGACTTTTGTCAGGATAGGATGACATCTTAAAAAAACACAGTATCTTTTGAGAATCTATGGAGATTCATAAATCACTGCATATAGATTAAATGTGTGACAGACTACAAGTATACTTCACTGAAGGCTGATATTATATTGAGAGCATCTCATGACATTTAAAGTACGTGAAACATTCCATTGTGTAAGAAGTGAACTACTTCACTAGATATCAACTGGGATATGCTTATAAACTTGCAAAACATCAGTACGGCAGCTTGCATTTTACAAAATCTGTATTTGTCAGTGGAACAATGAATCCGTGTTTTCAAAACAGAAAATTATTTTAAAGGGCAGAAAAATCAAAATAAATTGTTTTAATGATTTTGTGTTATGTTTAAAGGGCAGAGGGTCTGTCAGGGACTTTTAACAAAAACTTGCCCCCTTGCCTAGACACTGTAGTGTTAGTTCACCTAATTTTAACATTTCAAGGCAGGACCATGTTAATGAAGGGCTAGAGCAGTTTTATCTTGGTGATGGCCCTGCAAAAGATAGATAGTATGACAGATATTTAAGGATAATAGGACCAGACATATGGCATTAGGTAAGATAGTCATTTTTGGCTGGATTTCGTGGTAGGCAACAACCCCCACCCCTCCACCATTAGACCATAAATTTAATAGTGACGGCACCTTGTGTCTTAAGAGGTGGGAGGTATAATGATCACTGAATAGGTAGGTACTGAGCAGTTTGACATTTCAGAGGGTCAAGGAGGTTGCCATCTAACCCTGTTGAGAAAGCACCACCCACCAAAGAGCAAGTCAAGTGAGGAGTCAGAGAAGATGCTGTCATGCTCAGTGTAGACCTGAGAGAAACATGGGCTGGGCATCTAAGCCCGGGGGCTGCAGGGGGACTAGGTTTTCCTGGGCATTTAAGGGGAGCAGCTGTTGTTTATGGGGGGGGAGGGCGGAAAAAAATGGTGGAGTAAGCATG
Source organism: Tachyglossus aculeatus (assembly GCF_015852505.1). NCBI lineage: Eukaryota > Metazoa > Chordata > Mammalia > Monotremata > Tachyglossidae > Tachyglossus > Tachyglossus aculeatus. The sequence goes on from NC_052067.1 coordinate 120,679,431, forward strand.
GACCCAGGCAACGTCTAGTAGTTCTTGGGCAAAGGGGTGACCAGTGTTGGCCAGAGAGCTGACCATTCATTCATTCAATCATATTTATTGAGCACTTACTGTGTGCACAGCTCTACACTTAGCACTGACTAGCCTCCCTGACACCCAGGATGGACAGCCTTTGGCCACCAAGAGCCCAATATGAATGGGTAGGGCTATTGGCTGATCTGCCCTGCTGTAGAACAAAGCTTGATACTTTGAGTCAAAGTTGGCTAAAGTTGCCTGAAGGGAATTGTATTCTAATGGCTTTCCAGTGTTCAACTACCAAATCAATCAATCAATGAATATTGTGTACAGGACACTGTACTAAGCACTTGGGAGAGTACTTAGACTGTCGCTTTTAGACTGTGAGCCCACTGCTGGGTAGGGACTGTCTCTATATGTTACCAACTTGTACTTTCCAAGCGCTTAGTACAGTGCTCTGCACACAGTAAGTGCTCAATAAATACGATTGATGTTGATGAGTACAACAAAATATGGAGAAAAGAGACCTGATCTCCAGCTTACTTAGGCGGCAAGTCCAAGGTGGAACAAAGACAGTGTCCATTCTGATTATCCTGTATATCCCAATGCTTACACAGTGTCTGGGGTTAACAAATGCCACAATTAACACATGGATTTCTTACTCTGGTATCTAGGGATCCAGACACTGTGAACCCTATGTGGGACATGGATCATGTTCTAACCTTATTAACTTGTACCTACCCCTGTGCTAAGAACAGTGCTTAACACAAAGTAAGTGCTTAATAAATATAATAATAATAGCAGTAATAATACTGGCAGCAGAGAGGAATTGGAAAAAAATAGTTTCTCCCCACATTCTCACACTCTCTGGTAGGTTCTCATATTTTTCTACAGACAGCATTCATTCATTCAATCATATATATTGAGTGCTTGCTGTGTGCAGAGCTCTGTACAAATAGAGACAATCCCTACCCAACAACGGGCTTACAATCTAGAATGGGGAGACAGACAACAAAACAAAACAGGCACCATCACCACTGTGTCATTGTATTTTTATTGTCCATCCTGGAATCTTGATAATGAGATTTTCCAATATCGCTGAAGCTGCATGTGCTAGGCTAGAAACTTCAATTCATTCATAAATTTAGGGAGGGTCAATTGAACTGAGTTATTTCCTGTCACAGCTGGTTTCCCCGACTTGGTAATGGCAGCAGAAAATGGTGGCCTTGGCTCGATTAGCTAATTCTGAGTTAGGACACTGATATATAGGTGGAGGTAGTAGAATATATAGATGGAAATTAGGCACGAACCCTGACCCTTGAGGAGCTCACAGTCCTGTGGAAAATGGCTGTCTTTATTCCTCTCCTTCTTTCCCTACCATTCATCCTTTTCTACCATTTCCTCACTTCCTTCTTCCCATTTAACACTTCCCTTTCCCCCTCAAACTTTTTTCCCACTTTTATTTTCTTATCCTGATTACCACATTCCGTTCCCTTTTCTCTCCCTTTGTTCTCCTCTTTGCCACCTAATGTTTCTGCCACTAGAAAAGTCCCACTTCCATCATTCCTAAAGTGACTAGAATCTAGTCACTTTACTTAAAGGAAATAGGATGGCCACAGCAGGAAAGCCCTGAGGCGAAAGGCCCTGAGCAGCTCTTCCTCTTGCCCAGTATTGCCATGCCATTGTTATTCTATGTTTAGAGTGCACTTAATTCGTTCAGTGCACATGCATGTGGCGAAGCACCGAGCTTCCAGCTCCACGAGCGCTCAGTGGGACACTTACCTGTCCTTCGGCTCCTCATTTGGTGCAGACAGAGCAGGCACCCCATGCTGTGGGAAGAGGTGACATGCAGCCACCTGCTGCAAGTCTCGGTCTGCTGCCCAGAACAACAGAGGTGGCAAATATTTATCACCTGTCCTTCCAGACCATTCTGCCTTCTGTTTTCTGCTTGTCTATTCTTCGTTCTATCCCCTCTCTTCCATATCTTATTTGGTTGGCATGAAGGTGAGGGACACCTAGCCTTGAATCTCACAGGAAGCAGCGTGGCTCAGTGGAAAGAGCACAGGTTTGGGAATCATAGGTCATGGGTTCGAATCCCACTCCACCACTTGTCAGCTGTGTGGCCTTGGGCAAGTCACTTAACTTCTCTGGGCCTCAGTTCCCTCATCTGTAAAATGGGGACTAAGACTGTGAGCCCCACGTGGGACAACCTTGATCAACTTGTGTCTCCCCCAGTGCTTACAACAGTGCTTGGCACATAATAAGTGCTTAACAAATACCACCATTATTATTATTATTATTATTATTCTCTGTGCCTCAGTTACCACATCTGTAAAATGGGGATTAAGACTCTGAGCCCCACGTGGGGCAACCTGATCACCTTGTATCCCCCTAGTGTTTAGAACATTGCTTCACCCATAGTAAGTGCTTAACAAATACCACCATTATTATTATTATAGTGGTTTTAGTTGTGGGGGTGGTGCCCTGTCTATGCTTCCAAGTTACACTTTGTTAACTTGGTCGGTCACGATATATTGTTTTGACCTTGAGATGGTTTGTACCCCAGTTTACCTTGGAACAATGATATGAAAAACATTTATATCCTTGTGTTGTCTAAAGATTCAAGTTTGCTTATTCCTACATTTTCTATTTCTAGTACTATATTCCATCTAGTATTTATAATGCTTAAATGGCACTTTCCCTTTCTCATGTCAGCTTAGTGCGGAGAGGCTGGATTTTAATGTTTGGCTAGATGACTGAAATCTTAGAAAAAATTGACCACAAAAAAGGTCACTGCACTGTTTCCAAAGTGAAAGAAGACTTCATTCACAGTTCTGGAAAAAGTAGAAATCACTAGGATTTTGGCAGCTGTGTTAGTTTTGTGATAATTGCAATTTCATGTTTTTGCTCTGGGTGAATTTATAGTAATGTACGTAAAGAGTAGAGATTGCAGGCTCATTCACAGAAAAATTACATTGGATTAGCCTCAAGATCATTCTACTTCTTTTCAAAGAAATTTATATTCAAAACACCTGTAGCAAAACTGCATTTTTTGGTAGAGAGGTAGCTGAATATTATTAAGAGAATTACTGAAAAAGATGCAACTAACTTTGCAATATGAAGAGATATAAGATCACATCCATTATCATCAGCATACAACTGACTTAATAGCAAATATTTATTTTTGGAAGATTCAAGGTGCTTTATGATGTATGAAGTACACTGCTTCACTTTTATTGCTGTTGACATACTTTAGGGAGGAAATATAGCAACAAATTTTCAGGAAAATGATGAAAAAGACAGGTCTAGTTAATCGGTCTTTATAGATAATATGACGGAAAGGGACATGGCATGTTGTCACTTCTGCTGAAGTATGAATGAAAGCTTTGCCATAATAATCACTTGTAATAAATTTCTGGGATTATTAAATTGGAGTATATTCACGAGTTTCAGGGTTTGCCCCTTTTAGTCTACTTTTACATTGCTGAAGTTCTAATTTCTCCTCTTATTTTGTGATAGTTTTCCCCACAGAGAAACTCTAAATCTTGCTTGCCCCATAAATATGGGACCATAAACCTGTGATTTATTGGGATTTAGCCTCTGTTTTATTGGGGAAGGTTTTCAGTGCTAAAAGAACTCATTAATCTCATTCACAGCTCATAGGATAAACATAACCTTTACAATATATAAAGGCAGAAATTATGTGTTTGTATGATTTACTGCTTCTGTTTTGGAAAGAGAACAAACTGCAAACTTGTTTTTCTTCCAATTTTATGCTCATTGATAAAGTTGCAGCATTAGCATGATCTAGTAATAAATAATAGACACCCTTATTGGATTTTTGAAATGTTTTTTCCTATTTCTATTCACTGAAGAATATTAACATGATTGTTTTCGAGGATGAATCCGCAAGTTTGACATAAAGCAGCCATAGGCCAATCATCTCTCCTTCTTGCATTTGGGCTCTAAACTGCTTATCATGGCCAAGTTGAAAGAGCATGGGACTGAGAGTCTCAAGGCTCAACTTCTAGGCCTTATTCAGCCACTTATCTGCTGTGTGAACTTGGATGTATCACTTAACTTCTCTGTGCCTCAGGTTCTTTGTCTGTAAAATGGAAATAAGATACCTAACCTCACACCCTCTTAAACTGTGAGCCCCATTGTGGGACACGGGGACTAGAATGATCTTGAAGCTAGTGTAGTATAATTTTTCTGTGAATGAGCCTGTGTCTCATTCACAGTCTAATAAATCTGTATTTACCCACCCTTACTAAAGTGTTTGGCACAGAGTAATAAACACCATTGTGAAAAATGTGAAAAAAGCCCTCTTGGAAAATGTTAATAAGTATTATTTGGTAAACTGTTGAAGATTGTGCAATAATATCTTTCCAACTTAATATATTCCCAATGTGCCATGAAAACCATGATAGAAAATTGATTCCAAAAACAAATCTGAATAAGAGTAAGCCTTTTATAATTTTAGAACTTCATATTCAGCTTCAAATAACCTATATATTTGGTGATAGATTTATTTAAAACTTTCTGATTGTTCAGAAGTTAATGTATACTAATTGAAGCAACTCTGATTCAACAATGAATTGTTAGGAAGCAATTTCTCGTATTCTCCCTAATTCCTCTGCAATCTAAAAACAGGATTTTATGTAATCCCTTTAATTTTCAGACATTTGAGTTGAAAAACCAAACACAATTGATTTCTGAAATAAAATCGACTTTTCTCAATTATAAAAGCATTTAGTGTCAGTTCAATGAACTGCCAAATGTTAATTTCGTCAGTTGTAGCAGCAAGAACATCATAGTTACCTTTTTTTAATACAGAGCCCTTAGTACAGTGCTCTGCACACAGTAAGCGCTCAATAAATATGATTGATTGATTTAATACTAAGTTGAATTTTATATCTGGATGAGGTTTTTAAAATGCTGTGGTCTCAAATAATTATTACAGGAAATTAGGATTGTCAAAATGGTGAGATCATTTTTTCTTGTGTATTGATCATTCAAGGACTTACTACCAAGACAACTTGATTTTTTTTTTTAATTAGTCTATTAGAGAATGGTTTTTAAAACTAGCCTTGGAAGAATATCTCAATTCAATATCCTCTACCACTTAAAACTCCTCTGGCCTCCTAATATTTTTAACTATTCCCGGTACCTGGAAGCAGGCATCTTACCTGTTGGACTTGAACATATTTGAAAGACAGTAGAGGGCACTGTTAGAATATAACAGTGTGTGTCTGAAGGAGAAGGAGTAATGCAGCATAGTTTGTCTGCTGAGAAGCAAAAGCACAGTCTGATAAACCTGGCATGCAGCCATGTGGGATTGGGGGTGGCTCATTTGGAGTAAAAGGTATCACACAATAAATTAGACAAAGAGGCAGACATACAACCAGTGGAACCGCCTACCAGAGTATCTAGCCAATGGTGCATCACACATGTATGTACGCAGTGTGAAAAAGCCTATCTTTCCCTGGATTTTGCATTCATTCTTAATCAATCAAACATATTTATTAGCACTGTACTAAGGTCTTGGGAGAATACAATCCAGCAACAGAACAGACACATTTCTTGTCCACAATGAGTTTACAGTCTAGAGGGGGAGTCAGACATTAATATAAATAAATCACATAGATGTGCATAAGTTCTTAAACACATAATAAGGACTGTCATTAGCCACACATGTTGGAACTGAAGAATGGTAATATGATTGATTTTGATGCAATCTCCTACAAAAACAATGGGTGAGCCTTTGGCTTGAAATTTCAGGACTCATGACCTGCTTGGGGGAATTGACTACGGTGTTGGTGGCTGGTACATCATCATCATCAATCGCATTTATTGAGCGCTTCCTATGTGCAGAGCACTGTATAAGCGCTTGGGAAGTACAAATTGGCAACATATAGAGACAGTCCCTACCCAACAGTGGGCTCACAGTCTAAAAGGGGGAGACAGAGAACAAAACCAAACATACTAACAAACTAAAATAAATAGGATAGATATGTACAAGTAAAATAAATAAATAGATAGAGTAATAAATATGTACAAACATATATGCATATATACAGGTGGTACAGTGACACTCTCACTCTTTGTTCCCTGCCAGTCATCTTTTGGCTGAGGTATGAAGGCCCATAGGCAAGTAGGATGGGAATGGTCGCATCATATTGTAAAACGCATGTGTTTTCTCATCTCAGGCATTAGCGAGGCTAGAGTCCAGGTCCCTGACTTCCTGAGCTGTGCTCTTTCCACTGACCAACAGCAGGGCCAACATTATTAGGCAGTTCATAATGTAAGGTGATATAAGTAATGTAAGGGGGAATCCTTACATGGCACTGCTTTTTCTGGTCCTTGATGCATTTTTAATTATTACAACCAGTCGGCATATTCCCATATCAATAGGTTTACACACCACAGGCAAAATTATTTTTAAGGGCTTTTCTTCCTTATAGTTCTTTCGTAGCTATGTTATCATCTCTTACTTCTTAAACTATACTATAATCACACCATCTATAACTACATGGTTTGTTGTTATCTGTGACCTTATTTTGTTTAGAGGACTACTAAGCAGAGACTATACCTTGGAGTTCCATCAGATATTTTGTAGCTTCAATAAGTGGCATCAGATTAGCATGCACATACACAGATCTTCCATGTTGTAAATTATTTCAGTTGCTCCTGTTCCAGGGAAATTGTGAGCAGGATAGATATCCTAAATTTAAAAGCTAAAGAAAGTACTTAGATATTTCAGCATTCTTAAACCCATAAAGCTGAAAAATTCTAGTGAAGCATGAGTCATTATGAAATGTCTGCTAGTGTGTTTGAGCCACCTGAAAATGAGACAGTTGGCATTGAGCTCCTGGGACTTATGCTTTAGTCATTCAAAACAAAAGGTAATGATTCAAGATAATTCAAATTACAAAGAATATTTGATAATGACTTTTTTTCTTTCTAGGCTTATGCCAGGAAAAATTATAAAGAGACTATAAAATCTCGTATTTCGCTATACATGAATTACATGAAAACGCTATAGAGGAAAATGTGCCAGAAAATTTTATATGGCTATCCTGCTAAGAATATCTTTAACATGCCCATAGGTAGGGGTTCTGTGAATTGAGAAAACTAATTTTTTTGAAGAATAATTTTATATTCCACAGTTATTATCTGCCTTGCAACAGTACCCAGACAGCAATATTGTGATATGTGTATGATAATGGCACTGACAACAGCAGCGGCAGCCACAGCAGCTCCCTGCACAAGGCCAGGAAAGTACAGCTGCAGAGGCCCAGATTGGGATGCCCCTCTCCCTGATGCGAAGGTCAGTCCCAGAGAGAGTTCTTTGAGCAGGGTATGTACTCCCTGGTCTGCTCCAAAGATCTTCAAGGGGATTTGTGTATAGAGCATGGGCTTGGGAGCCAGAAGGTCATGAGTTCTAATCTCAACTCTGCCACTTGTCTGTTGTGTGACCTTGGACAAGTCCCTTCACTTCTCTGTGCCTCAGTTCCTTCATCTGTCGAATGGGGATTGAGACTGCAAGCCCCATGTGGGACAGGGGCTGTGTCCAACCCAATTTGCTTATATCCACCCCAGTGGTTACTATAGTGCCTGGCACACAGTAAATGCTTTACAAATATTACAATAATAATAATAATAATAATGGCATTTGTTAAGCACTTACTATGTGCCAAGCACTGTTCTAAGCGCTGGGGGGATACAAGGTGATCAGATTGTCCCACGTAGGCTCACAGTCTCCATCCCCATTTTTCAGATGAGGTAACTGAGGCTCAGAGAAGTTAAGTTACTTGCCCAAGGTCACACAGCAAACATGTGGTGGAGCCAGGATTTGAACCCATGACCTCTGACTCCCAAGCCTGTGCTCTTTCCACTGAGCCATAATTATTATTCAGCACTTAGAACAGTGCCTGACATGTAGTAAGCACTAAACAAATACCATTATTATTATTATTTTGATATGCACGTGGCAATGGTGGTGGCAATAGCAGTGACAGTTCTCTGCATTCAGTCAATACAGCCCAGCTAAGGTGGCCCAGACTGGAGTCCCTCCTTCCCTAAGTTTAAGGGTCAACTCCAGATCCACTCAAGTTTCAGTTTTGGAGAAAACCATAAGCGTGCAGTCCGCAGGGGACAGTGCACTCCTGGTGTATGAGTCTCTTCTTCTTCCAGAGTGTCACAGAAAATCCTGCCTCCCTTTTCCCTGGTATCAGCTCTTTCTCAGAAGATGAGGTACCTAGTAATTTACCAGAAGAGATGGTCAATCAGGAGACATTGTCCTATTATATTGTAGAATTTCACCTGAATCATGTTTGAGAGGAAAATGCAAACCAACTTGCCAAGTCACTTGATAAGGGCTAGGGGAGAGGCCAAGATCTAGCCATATGCCTCTCTCTACTATACATAAGAGAAAAGAAATTGTATTCTAATTAGCTCTAGATTTGTCTTCTCTGATGGTGAGAAAAGAGACAGATGGAGCTCAGGCTGCAGTTTAGGGGTGGGAATGATTGAGTGAACTCTCCTCATCATTATTCACCCACTACCCAACCATGGGAAGATCAGCCAAGCCACCATCACCTTGGCATGAACATCAGCAGCACCAATGAATGCCTGGCCTAACGGAGATCACGTTTCTCTTCAAGGCAAAGGGCTAAGAGATGAGGCTGAGAGAGTGAGCTTCAAGCTCAGGCTTCAGACTGGATGAAGAGATAGTCACAATGTGCTCCCTTTTCCCTGACTCTGTGCTGCTACCCCCTACCTACAACGAGAGAATCAAGTAACACCTATTGCTCAGGCCCCAAGGATTAATAGTTATACAGTCCTACAGGGACTATGTCCAACCTGATTACCTTACATCTATGCCAGCATTTAGTACAGTGTTGTAAATACTTAACAAATACTATTTAACGAAATTAAAGTTCAGGGGCTTAGCTGCCCTGGCTCCTTTGGTCCTGCCTCCCTGAAGGACATGGACCTAAACCACATTCAGCTGGCTGAGTGCAGGCTGAGCATGATGAGTAATGCTAAAAGCATGGGAGAACCACTCCATCTGCCAGTCATACGTCCAGGAATCCCAGAAACAGGCCCTACTGCAGGGAAAGAGAATCATCTCACCGAGGGATGTGGAGTGATGGGAAATAAAGCATGTTCAATCTCACTAAGCTTGAAGCCAATTTTTGGTGGCATGGTGGCAATTCACATTGCTGAGTGCTGAATTGTTGGGTGTTTGTACGTTCCCATAGTGTGAGGCCCTGGGGCTTCAACCCCTTGAGCCACCGGGCTAATCTGGCCCTGCTTGTACTTCTTAACTTTCCAATTGTCTATTGTACATTTTTTTTCTCTTTCATAGACATTTGTTTTCCTTTTTGGTTGTATTGAGTTGGAAAATAAATGATCTATTTAGGGATAATCTTTTTCTGATAAGGTCTCATTATCTCTATATATAAATTAACCAAAGCAGTATGGCTCAGTGGAAAGAGCATGGGTTTGGGAGTCAGAGGTTGTGGGTTCTAATCCCACTCTGCCACTTATCAGCTGTGTGACTTTGGGCAAGTCACTTAACCTCTCTGGGCCTCAGTTATCTCATCAGTAAAATGGGGATTAAGACTGTGAATCCCATGTGGGATAACCTGATCACCTTGAATCCTCCCCAGTGCTTAGAACAGTGCTTTGCACATAGTAAGCGCTTAACAAATGCCATTATTATAAACCCAAATTATTATTAAGTGTTAGATGATTGTAATCATAACTAGCACAGTTAAACAGGTACCTGTCTATCTAATTTTGTTCATATTTGAAAATAGACTATGGTGTTCGGTATTCTCGACACCCCTGTTCATGGAGATCCCTTTAACTGTATTCTACCTGTCAACCTTGAAATGCATCACTATAATGTGCTATGTTAATAAACATCAAAGAACTGCTGAATTAACTGTTTCCTGGATTACATTTGTGATAAGTAAAAAGGCTATGAAAATGAATTCACTGTGGGAGAACTACTGAGTTGGTTACTGTGATTCACAAATTTATTATGGCAATAAAGCAACATAGGACACTAATACTGGAGACAAAATATCCTAATGATGCCTCATATGGCTCTGGAAATATTATGAAGAGCTGGTAGAGAGTGTTATGAATTGTAGACAATCAAGTGAAGCAGACAGCACCCCACAGTGTAGCACCAGAAGATCCTTTTCACTTGGCCTTGCCCTGCAGGGGTTTACACTTGTAGCTGCTCTGTACAGAGTGTACAGATAGGGTTTTTCACACATGTGAATGGTCATGGCTTGATCACAAGGATTATCACTGTTTTTTTTCCAAATTAGAGAACATAGACATTTCACAGCCCTAAATTTTGGAGTATGATAAATGGGCAATATATGTTTTTCAATGTATGATAAAGGCCAACCACTGGTTATTCATGTAATGGCTGGTCCGGCTGGTCCCCAAATTTAGAGAGAATGTTCCAGGGGAACAACTCTGGGGTGATCGTCCCTGTGAGAAGTGCAAAGACTTACCTGAGCCAGTCAGAGAGAAGAATTGATGAGGAAGTAGAGAACCTAAGTTGAGGAGACCATCAACTATCTTGATGACAATGGTTTTGAGCTGTGTGTCTGGGAGAGCAGATCAAGGAAAAGATTGGGCTGTGACTCTGAACAGACACATAGGAGGGATCAGAGAGGGTTAGGGTTAGGATTACCCAGAGACTGAGGGTCCAACAGCGTGAAGTCTGGAGTTGCGAGGCTCCTGCCACTGAGGAAAAAAACGATGCTAACAAATCTTATTTTCTTGCCTTTCTCTCCCTTCTGCATCATCTATGCACCTGTTTGGTGACCTTTGGAATTTGGTATTTGCCTACCCTCAACCCCACAGCAATTATGACATATCTATAAAATATAGGTTACACACTATTTATTCATATTGATGTCTGTCTCTAATCTAGACTGTAAGCTAGTTGTGAGCAGGGACTGTGACCTCTGAATCCTTTGTGTTGTACTTCACTCAGTCATTCATCCAATTGTATTTATTGAGCATGTACTATGTGCAGAGCACTGTACTAAGCTCTTGGAAAGTACAGTTTGGCAACAAATAGACACAATGCCCACCCAACAATGGGTCCACAGTCTAGAAGTGGAGAGACAGGCAACAAAACAAAATAAAACGAGTAGACAGGCATCAATAGCATCAATTTAAATGAATAGAATTATGAATATATACACATTATCAACAAAATAAATACAACAAATATGTACATATATACACAGCAGTGGGGTGGGGAGTGGGGGTAGAATAGAGGGAGGGCGTAGGGGCAATGGGGAGGAGCAAAAGAAAGGGGGGCCTAATCTGGGGAAGGCCTCCTGGAGGAGGTGAGCTTTCAGTTGGGCTTTGAAGGGGGGAAGGGTGATAGTTTGGCAGATGCAAAGAGGGAGGGCATTCCAGGCCAGAGATAGGATGTGAGCCAGGGGTCGACAGTGGGAGAGGTGAGAATGAGGCACAGTGAAGTTAGCGGCAGAGGAGTGGCTGGGTTGTAAAGGAGACAAGAGAGGTGAGGTAGGAGGGGGCAAGGTGATGGAGAGCTTTCAAGCCAATAGTGAGGAGTTTTTGCTTCATACAAAGGTTGATAGGCAATGACTGGAGATTTTTGAGGAGTGGGGTAACATGTCCAGAGCATTTCTTTGGAAACATAATCCGGGCAGCAGAGTGAAGTGTAGACTGAAGTGGGGAGAGACAGGAGGTTGGGAGATCAGAAAGGATGCTGATGCAGTAATTCAGTCGGGATATGATGGGTGGCTGTACTAACAAGGTAGTGTTTTGGATAGAGGAAAGGGCAGATCTTGGTGATGTTGTGAAGGTGAGAACGGCAGGTTTTGGTGATGGACTGGATGTGTGGGGTGAATGAGAGTGGAGTCAAGGATGACACCAAGGTTATGGGTAAGCACTTAATATAGGGCTCTGCACACAGAAAGTGCTCAGTAATTACCATTGATGATGATAATGATTATGATCCTGATTCAGAATGACTTGGTGGGGGTGAATAGAACTGGGGATACCACAAGGGAAGAAACAACAGGATCATAGGACCATGATCTCCAGAATACCTACGGGGAAGTACAGATGGACATGGGGATGTAAAGTATTAGATTCAGGAAAGGCAATTTGTAATGAAATTGTTTTCATTGTTTCTGATTTAAGAACCTATAAACATGGTTGAGCTCTCAGATCTTGGTGTCTTACTTACTTACTTCTTCTAGACTGTGATCCCACTGTTGGGTAGGGACTGTCTCTATATGTTGCCAACTTGTACTTCCCAAGCACTTAGTACAGTGCTCTGCACACAGTAAGCGCTCAATAAATACGATTGATTGATTGATTACTGTGGGAGGGACTGGAAGAGAAACTTGGGGTTCCAGGAGCTTATTTTTACTTATGTATCTATTTCCCTCTATTAGCCAGAAAATTACTATAATATTTTGCACATAATAAGCACTTCATTCATTCGTTCAATTGTATTTATTGAGCGCTTACTGTGTGCAGAGCACTGTACCAAGCGTTTGGGAAGCACAAGTTGGCAACATATACAGACGGTCCCTACCCAACAGTGGGGTCACAGTCTAGTATTACTACTACTAATAATAATGATTATGGTATTTGTTAAGTGCTTACTAAGTGCCAGGCACTGTAATAAGTACTGGGATGCTTACAAGAAAATTGGGTAGGACACAATGGGGCTCACTGTCTTAATCCCCATTTTACAACTGAGGTAACTGAGGCACAGAGAAGTTAAGTGATTTGCCCAAGGCCACACAGCAGGCAAGTGATCTGCTAAGTTAATCAATAATAGTGCTCAATTGATTGAGCAATAGTTGTACATTTGTGAAGAGTGGAGCAATACTTATTGATTTTAGAGGAACATATTTGAATTTCTCAGTACTTTAGGTTTCCAAGCTCTCCTTGACATTACTCCTCTCCAAGAAATAATGATGAAGGAAGGAATTAGGTTCAAGAAGAGTTTGGACTAGCCTCCATTCAGGATCCCTCCCCACAGCACCTGTATATCTGTATATATGTTTTTTCTTATTTACTACTCTTATTTGTACATGTTTATTCTATTTTATTTTGTTAATATGTTTTGTTTTGTTCTCTGTCTCCCCCTTCTAGACTGTGAGCCCACTGTTGGGTAGGGACCGTCTCTATATGTTGCCAACTTGTACTTCCCAAGCGCTTAGTACAGTGCTCTGCACACAGTAAGCACTCAATAAATACGATTGAATGAATGCATGAATGAATGAATACCTTGGCAGTCTACCTCATCTCTTCTGGCAGGATATTGTAGATTTCAGCAGATGCAAGTGGGGAGCTACTGAGCAATCAGTAGCAGAAGTGATTATGAAATGAACATGGATCCTTCTGGTTTGTGAGGATTGCCCTAAGATTGGCAGCTACTATGTGTAATTCATCTGTCAAGCAATGGTTACTGAGCACTCAATATGTGCAGAGCACTGTACTTAGTGCTTGGGAGAGGACAATACAAAGGAATTGGTAGACATGTTGCCTGTCCACAAGAAACTTAGAGTCTAAAGTGGGATACAGACATTTAAGTAAATTCTGAAAATGAACATAAGTTCTGTGAAGCTGAAGTTGGAGTCAGATAAATTTCTTAAGGAGTGTAGATCCAAGTGCATATGTAACAGAGACAGGAAGGCCAATTGAGTTGAGCCCTATTATGTTTACAGCCCTATACTAAGTGATTGGAGTATTTCAACAGATATGAAAGAAATAAAAGAAACTGCTGAAGAGCTACTGGGGAAGGATATGGGGGCATGGATGAAGTGCAAATTTAAGTAAGATGCTTCAATTACCAATTACTATGCTTCCACAATGTATGTAAAGAAAGAAGAGAAAAAAAACTTTTATAAAATTCTAATACACTCATCGCAAAAATATATCCTATAACTGAATTATCTTCAGATTTCAGTAATCAATAAATCATATTTATTGAGCACATACTCTATGCAGAAAATTGTCCAAAGTGCTTGGGAGAGTACAACAGAATTAGCAGACATTTTCCCTGCCTATAACGAGCCTACAGTCTAGAAGGAAAGTAGTTCATATTTGTCTATTTTCACATCATTGGAGAATGCCATGTCTAGGTTAGCAAAATCAAGTGACAATAGTTTATTTCTGTAAATGAAATTGTTGGCTGTATGCAGTTTTCAAGGTTGACTGACATGTGATTTTGGTCTTTTTTAAGTTGTTACACTACAGCACTTTGATTATTTTGAAAGTCAAATATGCTACTGTAATGGACTGGATTTTAGAATCACCTTGTATGTCAAGATAAAATAGGTTGGGTTAAGAGGCCAAATGGGGCATAATCACTGGAAACTTTGCAGTGGTGGAGATATTGGTGGTCTTGGGAGGGAAACAGAATGGTTTTGCCATAAATGGGTGTGTGGGAGAGAAGGGAGATGAGGATGTTGTGGACAGAGAGTGGAATTTCAGAGATGGTGTAGTGAGAAATTTTGTAGTTGTACATGAGATGATTTTAAGTCCATTTTAGCAGTGAAAATGTTAGGAAAAGCAGTATTTCAATTTTTCCCCATAACTAAAAATAGGAATTGATTTACTTAGGAAATACCTCATAATTCCATGCCCTAATTACATGCTAGAATATCAATGTCTTTGAAACGTGTTGCACAACATTGACATTTCAATAGCACTGTAGGTGATATTTTCAGTGTCATTGCAGATGAGGAAAGGACAGGAGTAATATAGCTATATTGATGAGACCATGAGATAAATGGGTCCCCCAGTTGACAGAATGGCCCCCCATTAATTGGGTCCCTGAAGAATGAGACACTGAGACACCACCTGCCTTATGTTGGCTGAGTTGGGTTAGAGAGTTGCGATAGGTCTTTGGCTTCCTAGGCCATACTTCCTAAGAGAAGCAGTGTGGCTCAGTGGAAAGAGCATGGGCTTGGGAGTCAGAAGTCATGGGTTCAAATCCCAGCCCCGCCACTTGTCAGCTGTGTGACCTTGGGCAAGTCACTCAGCTTCTCTGGGCCTCAGTTCCCTCATCTGTAAATGGGGACTAAGACTGTGAGCCCCACTTGGGACAACCTTGATCACCTTGTATCCCCCCAGTGCTTAGAACAGTGCTTAGCACATAGTAAGCACTTAACAAATACCACCATTATTATTATTAAGACAAATGAAAGGTTTTGGGACACCATTATTGCTCAGATTATTCCATTAAAACAGTGATTTCAATGACAATAATAACACTTCTTAGGCACTTATTATGTGCCAAGCACGGTACTAAGCACTAGAGGAGATATAAGACATTGTGGAACTCACAGTCTAAGTAGGAGGGAAAACAAGAAGTGAATACCTATTTTCTATATGAAGAAACTGAGGCACAGAAACTGATGAAAACTGCCCAAGGTCACATAGCAGAGAAGTGGCAGAGCCAGGATTTGAAGCTAGGTACTCTGACACCCAGGCTGGGTTATTTTCACTAGGGCCATGAAGCTGTTCTAATGTTCTCTACCCCTCCCCACACCTTACTAAGTTCTTCCAAGGAGGATCTGATTAGTGGCAAATCTGCTGCTAAATTCCTTGCAACTGAACTCAGACCAGCTGGAAGTATTTTCTGGAATTGGGGTGAGAGGATGAATTTTTTTTCCCTTTAAAAGTCTGGTGGAGTTTCAATAATTTTGAAGTTGGATAATAAATTGTGAACAAGTTGGTGGGAGAGAAGAAACAATATTTTTCTCAAGCACATTTTCTCCTGCTTGCCTGTAATAAGCCTTTGGGTTCTTTTTTTCCTCATTGGGACCTTTCCTAGTTGATGGAAGAACTTGTAGCAACAATAGCCCTGATGGCATACCTATTCCTTTGGCTGAATTGCCCCTCCATAGGCTGTTCTCAGTGGTTTTGAGCACAATCAGAAATATGCCATTTCCAGCTGAAAAATAAAAATTGCCTAGGAAGGATCAGTCTAGCTGGGCCCGGAAGAGGAAGAATCTGATAAGTCTGTCCAATACTATTTATCTTTCCTGAAACTTCGTCTTTTGTTACCGTTGCCACATCCCCATCTGTCACAAAGACACAAGTGGGAACCTAATGAATCCCCCAACATCCTCTCAAAAGTTGGAAAGTAATCAAAATAGGATGTCATTCATTATGACTCAGAAGTCAGGAATAATAATTGACAAAAACTGTCACATTGATGTTTATGGGGTTGGCCAAAGTGGGTTCAACTCAGCAATTCTTGTTTGTATAAGCATGGTATTTATGCTCTTGTTGTTTTCATTCTACCTTTAGTTTTTTGTGATTGCAAGTTTCAAGTTTTTTGTGTTTGCCAGTTTCTCTACTTGAGATTGTCTAAACCTGAGCACATATTCCTCAGTACAGTAAATGACAGATGCAGACACAGTGAAAATAGATACAGAAGACAATAATGACATATAGTAGAAAAGCAGCATAGGCTAGAGGATAAAGCCTGGGAGCCAGAGGACCTAGGTTCTAATCCCGGCTCTGCCATTTACTTGCTGTGTGACCTTGGGTAAGTCACTAAACTTCTCTGAGTCTCAGTTTCTTCAACTGCAAATTTGGGGATTCATACCCATTCTCCCTCTGACTTAGATTGTGAGTTCCATTTGGGACTTGGGATAGGGACTATGTGTGGACTAACTTGTATTAAGAAAAAGCATAAAAATGCTAAACAAAAAACATAAAAAGATGACAGAGGTAATGGTCTCTGTGGGTGAGGGTCATGGAGAGAATCACAGAGTTGGTCCTTCAGAAAGAATGCCATTGAAGGTAGAAGTACTGAGTATCCTAATGCATTGTCGGGCCTTCCCAGACTGAGCCCCCTTTTTCCTCTCCTCCTCCCCATTCCCCCCCTCTACCCTACCCCCTTCCCCTCTGCACAGCACTTGGATATATTTGTACAGATTTACAAATACATACAGCACTTGTATATATTTGTACAGATTTATTTCTCTATTTTACTTGTACATATTTACTACTCTATTTATTTTGTTCTATTTATTCTGATGGTTTTGACACCTGTTTACATGTTTTGTTTTGTTGTCTGTCTCCCCCTTCTAGTCTTTGAGCCTGTTGTTGGGTAGGGACCATCTCTACATGTTTCCGACTTGTACTTCCTAAGTGCTTAATACAGTGCTCTGCACACAGTAAACACTCAATAAATACGATTGAATGAATTGATACTGGACATCTAATGCTTTGTTAGGACAATTTAAGCTGCAAAAGCTCACAAAGGAGGAGAGAATGGAAATATCAAATTGCCCAGTTCGGCCAAGGGTAAAGTGACTTTCATGTCCCACATCAGGTGGGAAAATAGAAAATGCTAGGTTCCCATCCAGTACTGTGAAAAAGCTGTCATAATTATCCTGCTTTCACCTGGATGATGGGAGAGGTCTAAGACAGTGCTAGTACCATCAGCTGCTGCTGTGATGGTGCTATCAAATATAAACAGGATATAGATAAGACAGCATATTCCTATCCCTCCTGACAACGCTGACAGCCCTGACAACCTCTGCCCTTTTCTTAAAAGTTTTCTGCTTCACTGTTGCCTAATGGGTAGGTCCTGGGGGTCAGGAGAACCTGGGTTCTAATGATTGCTCTATCATTTATTTGTTGTGTGAACTTGAGCAAGTCTCTTAATTTATTTGTGCCTCAGTTATCTCATCTATAGAATGGGGATTGAGACTGTGAACCACATGTATCTACCCCAGGCGTCAGTACAGTGCCTGGTATATACCAAGTGCTTAGCAAATACCATGAAAAAAAAGGCCAGAAACCTCAAGAAAAGTGACACCAAGTGAAGTGTTGTATATTAGCTGTGCCCTGCATCTGCAGCTCAACCATCTGAGTTCTGCACAAATGACAGAAGCTACTTCTCCACAACCTCTGAATCAGTGAATGGAGAAATGGTGGTTAGGTGAGTCTGTGTGGTGGTGTGGAAGGCGGGGGGAAGGGTGTATGTTCATATATGTACATCTATGCAACAGTGAATATGTGCTTAGGCATAGATGTGTATATATGTAAATGTAACAAGTATCCTTTTCTATGACTTTTTTTTCTTTTTCTTTCTACGATACTCTATTCCCTTATGGATTTATCATTCTTTTTGGCTCTATTTTATTTCAATGTTCTCTTTCTCTCTGACTCTGTACCTCTATGCTAGTGTATTTCTCTATCTTTTCTTCTTTTATGATTTTTGCCTTCTTTTCTTGACTCTGTGTTTCCCTTTAACTACCCCAGAGACATTAAATTCAAGGGACTCTTCTTCCCATCCTATTCTGAGTTCCTCCAAGTACGATCACCTGAGCACATAGTAGCTCATTTTCTCCTGAAGAGTGGGCTGAAGCTGCTCTCCACATTAGCTGATGACATCATGAGACAAGCACAGTGTGAAATTATTTCACTTTTGAACCTACATATAAAGCAGAGAGAAGTTTCTGGGACTCCTCATTCCAGTCCTGGTTGGCCCATCAATTCCTATTGACTGCTTGGAATATAGGATATGTGTCAGTCCTGAAAAGACAGGGAATGAGGTAGGCACTCTCCAGAGTTGATAGAGTTTCCTGGGATTTGGGCTGGTGCCTGCTACAGCCTAATGCAGTGTGATCCAGCTCAGCCCCGATTGTGATCACCAGAGGCTGAATTATAGGCTCCTTATTGGGAATCACTGGGAATTCCTGCAGGTGATGGGAAATGCTCTTCAGGTCCAAGCCTCCTGCCCATAGATGGAAGCACAGTTAGAAAAAGAGAATTTTGCAATATAGCATTTTACAGTAGAGTCAATATGTAGTTTGGAATGGAATATCTGAAAGGATTAGGTATTATTACATGGATCATAAATGTAGATTTTTTTCATGGGAGATTTCCCTTCTGTCCATGTTGAAAAGAATGTAGTGTTTTTTTGGATTACTTGAAACCATGGTCAGTGTCAGGGATATTTCACTTTCAGGAGAGACTGAAAGGGGGATTGGAGAAAAAGGATAAAGAATAAAATAAATATGTTGACACTATGAAACTTCAGAGGGAGTGTAGTGCGGACTGTTTTTATGTATAGTGGCCATTTCTATAAAGTGTGGCTTAGGTGCCATCATATCAATGTCCAAAGCAGTAGTTATAGTTAGCAGGGTTGGGCTAATTTGTTCAACTGGCCCCACTTTTGATTAATACCTGAGAACTGCACCCTATACACCAAAGGAAGTCTTAGATGTCATAGTCTTTGGTCAAGTTTCTAAGCATTTCTCATTATAAATCTAGTGATCCAGCTTAATAGATGTGGTTGGAGTACTCAGTATTTTTAGGAGTATTTTTATGTTGGCTAGGCCATTTATTAATCAAAATGGCTATGTTTTCTACCATAAATTATCAGGAATAGGCCATAAACTCTGATCTGTTTCACCATTGTTCAGACAATTTCAGCTTTTGACTTTCCCGTGTTATTGATAATACAGTTTAGATCACATTTCCTGTTGTCTTTTGCTATTGGATTGTTTTTTCAGTTTGATTTTAAAATGAAATTTTCCTTATTAAAGTCCTGTTTATAGGACCTCATTTTCATGACAGTCCAACGGAAAAGTCTTTGAAGTTGTTTCTTGTGTTTTTTTTTCTAATTAATGATTTTTGTCTGTTATTACATCTCTGATTTTTTTCATTGGAATGCTCGGTACATATCAGTGACAGAGGGCTAATTTGGAATACATTACCAAAAGAGGCTGCAGAATCTTCTTCCCTAGAGATGTTTAAAAAGGTAACAGATCCTTTTCCGTCTGGATGTTTTTGATGTGGCTTTTCTGGATAAAGGGAAGAAACTAAATGAAATCTGGAGGGCCTGTCCCACCCTCATCATTCTTCCCCAAATTCTACATTACGTGTTGAATGTTACATTTAATCAAATGCAGGACCAGAGAAAGTGTACAATTCTTTGTACGTGTAATTCTTTTGATAACCAGAAAGTAAAATGAAAAAAAAGTTACTAAAGGGGGAATTTTATCATAATCTCCTAAACCAATGTCCATTATTTATTATGATATAAAGTACAGTGAAAGGGGAACAAAATTGATATTGACTGAAATTGCATTTTCAAGAGTGTTAATTCGAAAGTTTACTAGTCATAAAAATGATCTTGAAATGAGAATACAAGAAGAAGAATAACATGTTATCTCAAATGACAAAACAGCCAATTTTGTATGCTAAACAGAAAATCCAGAGTACCACTACTTCCTCTCATGGCAGGATATTAGAAATATTCTTCCATGAAAGACCATTAGCTTGATGCAAGTTGTTTCAGAAACTAAAAATGGAAGGGAGTAAACATGTTTGGACTTCAGTTGCACTTAAAACTGTTTTTATTAATTACAGATTTCTCATCAATACTCTACCTCTGAACTGAGAATGCCCAACTTCCTGTTCTTCAGACACTCATTAGCATCTTTACATTCTCTTTCCCCTGTAAGTCTTATTTCATTATAGTGAAGTCTGTCTTCAGCCGTGGCCCAAGAGAAAAGCAAAAATTGGTTGCCTAGCAGAGGTGAGCTTTAACTAAAGGTCATATAAAATTGTTCTGAAAACCTTGGGGATATCTCAAAGTGGTGGCTTTAGACAAGGGAATTACCATTAAGATATGGCCCTTAGTTCATGCTTGAATAAAACAAGATGACATATTCATTATAAAAATCTCCTCATTCCATTTTTTATGAAATCACCTTATAGTAAGATTAAATAGATATTAACTGGAGACAAGATTGTTTTGCTCCTTTCAAGCTCAAATTTAATGAGGCTATATTTTGAACTAATAGAATTATTCCTTTTTCATATATATATATAACAATATGAAATATGCTATATATACTTTACTTAAAAAGGATGTTCATTGAAGGTTTGCTATTACCCAGCTACAATATATCAGTTTTCTGAAAAACAATGTAAGGTAGGATAACCTTATAAAGAAAATCCTCCGATTTCTTTCAGATGAACACGGCACTAGATAGCAAATCTGTAGCTGACAAACTGAGATGCTATTGAATCAGCCTGGAATATCCAACTTCTCCCTATCTTAGTTTCTATCCTTCTAGGAATAGTAATGAAAGTAGTCCTTTTTACACTAGAATATGTCACTCTGCTGAATTGCTGAGCAGCATACAATCATAGACATTTTTCCTTTGGCTAGTTTGACTAGTCCAGTTTTGCTAATGTGATTTGTTAGACTATTACAGGATCCAGACTTCAGAGTTCAATATAAAATACTCACAGCTGGCAGACACTTGATTAAAAAAACAATCTGTAGATTCAATTTTCTTAAGAGAAATTCAATGTAATGTTAACTTAGGGGTTACAGGTACTAATCGTTATTGCTAATTCATTAATTATTGTTTCCTGGCTTCCTGGTAAACAAAGATTACAATAGGCCTACCTTTCCTGACCTAAATACTCTCATTCCCTTTCCTTACCTTAATCTTTAGGGAATACAACTGCAAACCTGATGATCCTGGCTCAGCCACCCACTACCTGTAGCTCATCCACTCTGCTGACCTCCTACTACACCCCACCTCAAACACTCCCCAGACAGTAAACACACTTAATGTAATCCTCTCAAGAAAATGCCTTATCTCTAATTAAAGCAGCTCTCACCTACCACTTTAAGAGGAAAGCTTCCTTGCCACTTCCCCTGAATCCCTCTCCTGCAAAATCAGTCCTCATCCTCTACTGCAACTTTCATACATATAAATCAGGATCAAAACTGGAGTCAAATATACTACCAATTAATTGGAAATTTCACAAATATTATGTTACGAACATCATCAAATTTGTTTGAGAATCAGCCAAGCTAGTAGTGTGGACATTCGTGAGTTGAAAGCAGTTGTGTCAAACTCAGGTCCTTAGGCTGAGGCTGGAAGCAAGGAAGAGAGAGCTATAACCAAGGCTCCCTGACTTCCACCTATGAAGTAGTCTGATGCCTTGACCCACCCTGGACTGAAGTAAGAAAATCAGATTTTGGGGCTCTCAGAATGAAGTAAGAGGTAGGAGTCTCGAAGAGGGCTATGGAAATAGAAAAACAGATGAAAAATTGAGAGAGATAGAGGCAGTGGAAGAGATAATGAAAAGAGGGGAAAAGGAAAAAGCAGCGAGAAAGCAGCAGAGAAGCAGCACGGCTCAGTGGAAAGAGCATGGGCTTTGGAGTCAGAGGTAAGGGGTTCAAATCCAGGCTCCACCAATTGTCAGCTGTGTGACTTTGGGCAAGTCACTTAACTTCTTTGTGCCTCAGTTACCTCATCTGTAAAATGGGAATTAAGATTGTGAGCCCCACGTGGGACAACCTGATCACCTTGTCACCTTCCCAGCGCTTAGAACAGTGCTTTGCACATAGTAAGCACTGAATAAATGCCATCATTATTATTATTAAGAAAGAGGAGAGAAAGAGAGAAAAGTGTGCAAGTGTGTGTGAGAGAGAAATGAAAATGCTGAAGAGGGGAAAGGGTATGGATGTATGAAGGATAAGAAAATGAGGGGACAGGGAGAAGGCAAAAGGAGAGACAGAGGACTCAGAAGATAAAATAATATGGGGTAAAATAGATGGATGGAGGGGTAATGCAGAGGCTAGGAGTAGGCACCGCATAGATATAAATTCCCTTTTATTTTATTTGTGAAGGCATGTCCTATACTGCTTTTTTGACCAGTATTAAGGTCTGGGCAATTTTCAGGTCAAGGGAGCTATGCAGTTCCTATAGAATCATAAATGCACTACACAGCATCATACTCCAGTCATTTTATTTAGAGTTCATATAGCAAAATGAGGGAAGAGCTGGTAATTTTTTCTGTGCTGTAAGAACAAACAAGCCAACAAAAAGAAAATTCAGTCTTGGGAGCTTCTTCTTGTTCATCAGACACATAGGTTCCTTCTCGAGACTATATGCTCCTTGTGGGCAGGGAAATATCTAACAAATATTTTATATTGCACTCTCCCAAGTGCTTAGTATAGGGCTCAGTATGCAGTAAACATTCAAAAAAATTTGATTGATTGATTGACTCTGATTGGAATATTGGTCAGGTCTGGTCAGAAGGAACTAAATTCTAATCCTGGCTCCACCACTTGTCTGCTGTGTGACCTTATGCAAGTCTCTTAATTTTTCTATTCCTCAGTTACCTCATCTGTAAAATAGGGATTAGGAGTGTGAGCCCCATGTGGGACAGGGACTATGTTCAACCTTATTAGTTTGTATCTACCAAGTCTTAAAACAGTGCTTGTCATGAAGTAAGCACTTAACAAATAACCATCATTATTATTACTCTCAAGGGTGGGATGAAACTTTCAGTATTATTACCTGGACAAAATTAGGCTACTTATATTTTGACTCCCACTAGTTTTTCCAAGCCCATTTTAAATAATGGCACTTCAATGGACTCAGGATTGATTCATGTCTCAAAATTTACCTTCAGAAGTTTCCTGGAGCACACCAGGAGGTTGGATTATGTGGTAGATTAGCAGAAGGGACTGCTCTAATTTCAATAGCCTCCTCTGAAAGGGAAGAGGCTAGTGCCTTCTCCTACAAATTGGTTTTATTGATCATTGGTCTGAACATTCAAAAGTTGATTTGCCTATAATTCCAACTATTTGCTGCATTGGTGCATGTGAGATAGTAATAGTGGTAGAAATAGTAATGGGATTTATTAAGCACTTACTGTGCGTACTGTACACAGAAATAAACTAAATCTGGGGGAAAAAATACAAGAATGAGCATTAGATGAGGTTCCTGGCCCTTGAGGGGATCAAAATTTGAGAATAAAGGAGGAGAGAAGGACAGGTAAAAGACATCATAAAACTACAAAAGCAACATGATAGACAATGTCAATAATGAATACAGTCAGAAGGGTAGAGCACGGTAGGTAAAAGGAGCATGGTTTTGAATTACCTTCAGTTTGGCACACATCAATGACAACCCTATTCACAGTCATGTCCATAACCAAAGAAATATAGGCAATTAACCCACTGCCTCTAGGTGCAAAATATAGAGAAAATCAATCAGTGGTATTTATTGAGCACTTACTTTGCACTTAGCACTGTGCTTAGTGTTAGGCAGAGCACAGTACAATTGGTTAGTAGACATACTCCCGATTCTCAAGGAGCTTAATAAATCCTAAGTAATGAAATTGTCTTTATGTCCTTCCCCAGGCCTGGAATGTCCACCCTCCACACATCCGCCAAACTAGCTCTCTTCCTCCCTTTAAAACCCTACTGAGAGCTCACCTCCTCCAGGAGGCCTTCCCAGACTGAGCCCCCTTTTTGCTCTCCTCCCTATCTCCCCTCCTGCCCTACCCCCTTCCCCTCCCCACAGCACTTCTATATATTTGTACAGATTTATTACTCTATTTTACTTGTACATATTTACTACTCTATTTTATTGATGATGTGCATATAGCTATAATTCTATTTCTTCTGGTGGTTTTGACACCTGTCTACATTTTTTTTGTTGTTTGTCTCTTCCTTCTAGACTGTGAACCTGTTGTTGGGTAGGGACCATTTTTATATGTTGTCGACTTGTACTTCCCAAGCGCTTAGTACAGTGCTCTGCACACAGTAAGCACACAATTAATATGATTGATTCAATGAATGAATAGGAATAAAGCAGTGGTTTTCCTGAGTATTGCTCTAGACACTTAAACCAACATTTCACTAATTTTATCTTTAATAAACCTTATCCACATTTTTTAAGATTATCATCAGGATGATGTATTTATTCCTAGGTGCAGAATAATTTTATCATTCAGGTTCATTTAATAATATTTGATAGTAATGAATTAATGACAACTCAGTTATCAAAACGAAATCATGTATTAATCAATCAGTGGTATTTATTGAGCACTTTGTGTGTGCTGAGCAATATACTAAACGTTTGTTATAGTAGAATGCAACAGACTTGGATCTCCTTAATAAGGCCTTCTAACACTGTCAGATTTATTAACTATGCACTACCTTTTCTTTTTATAATTACATTTATTTTAATTCAGAGTCCTCCTAAAATCCTACTTCCTTCAATGAGACTTCTCCAGTGAATTCCGAAGCACTTCAAGTTTTATAAACTTTTATAGATGCAGAATGGCCTGGTGGAAAAAGCATGGGTTTGGGAGTCAAAGGACCTGAGTTCTAATCTTGACTTTGCCACTTGTCTGCTGTCTGACCTTGGGCAAGACACAACTTCCTGTGCCTCAATTATCTTATCCGCAAAATGGGAATTAATATTGTGAGCCCCACATAAGACATGGACTGTGTCCAACTTGATTAATTTGTATCTACCCCAGCCAGGGCTTAGTACAGTGCCTGGCACAGAGTAAGGAATTAAAAATACCATGTAGAGAATAATAATAATAATGGCATTTATTAAGTGCTCACTATGTGCAAAGCACTGTTCTAAGTGCTGGAAGCAACATTGCCTAGTGGAAAGAGTACAGATTTGGGAATCAGAGGGCATGGGTCCTAATCTTGGCTCTACCTTCCATTAGGCAATTTGCTTAACTTCTCTGTGCCTTGGTTTCCTCATCTGCAAAATAGGGATTCATAACCTGTTCTCCCTCCTACTTAGACTATGAGCTCCATGTGGGACCTGATTATCTTGTATCTTAGTACATACTAAGCACTAAAATTGAATTTTATTTTATTTTCATATTAATATCTTTTCCTCTAGACTGCAAAGTCACTGTGGGCAAGGAATGGGTCTGTTATATTGTTGTATTGTACTCTCCCAAGCACTTAGTATAGCACTCTGCACACTGTAAGTGCTCAATAAATATGATCAACTGACTGATTTGACAAATACTCCCTCCTTAAACCCCTCATCATCCCACCTCCTCCATCTCTTGCCCCTAATGACATGGTTACTGACTTTATTGAGAAAATTGAAACTACCCGGTGTAGTCTTCCTAAAATATCTCCTGTACCTCCCTCTCCAGTACCATCTCTCTCCAATACCTCCCTACTCCTACCCTTTTTGCATCTCTCCCATCTTTCCTGGCAATATCTCAAGAGGAGATGTCCCACCTTCTTTCAAAGTCCACCCCCTCCACTTGTGCATTTGACCCCATTCCTTACCAAAACATTTGCCCCTCCCTTCTTCCCTCATTGACCACCATCTTCAAATGTTTGCTCTCAAATGGCTTCTTCCACACTGCTTACGAACATGCCCACATTTCCACAGTGGCTTCCTCAAGTTACCACTCCATCTCCCTCCTACCATTTCTCTCCAAATTTCTTGAGTGAGTTTTCTACACCCATTGTCTCGAGCTCCTCTCCAATACTCTCCTTGACCCCTTCAATCTGGCTTCCATCTCCTTCACCCCAGAGAAAGCACCCTCTTATAGGTTACAAATGATCCCCACCTTGACAAAACCAATGGTCTCTACTCCATCCTAACCCTCCTTGAACTCACAACTGCCTTCAACACTGTCGATTACCTCCTTTTCACGTATACATTGTCCAATCTCTGCTCTACTGAAATTGTCTTCTTTTGGTTCTTCTCCTATCTCTTTGGCTTCTCCTTCTCAGTCTCTTCTGGGGTTTTTTCCTCTGCCTCCCCTCCTCTAACTGTGGGGGTCCTTCAAGGCTCAGTTTTGAGTCCATTTTTATTCTCCATATCCATTCCCTTGGTTTCACTCACATGCCTTCAACTACCACTTCTACAGGGTTGATTCCCAAATCTACATCCCTAGCCTTTCTCTTCCACTTGAGTGTCACATTTCCTCTTGCCTTCAAGACATCTCTATTTGAATGTCACACTGACAACTCAAACTTGATGTGCCCAAAATAGAACATCTCCCTACCCAAACCCTGTCCTCCCCATGGTTATCCCATCACTATAGACAGCAACCAATCTTTTTTGTCTCTCAAGCCCATAACCTTGACTCACCTCCTTCATTCAACCCAAATATTCATTCTATCACTAAACCCTATAGGTTCAACATTCCCAGCATCACTAAAATCCACCCTTTCCTGTTCATTCAAACTGCTACCACATTAATCCAAGCACTTATCCTATTTTGCCTTGGTTGCTATATCAACCTCCTTGCTGAACTCCCTGCATTCTGTCTCTCCCTACTGTAGTCCATACTTCACTTTGCTGACTAGATCATTTTTCTACAAAAATGTTCAGTCCATGTTTTCACATTCCTCAAGTGACTCCAGTCATTGCCCATCCACTTCTGCAACAGAAACACCTCATACTTAAGCACCTTGCTGCCTTCTATCTCACTTCCCTGCTTGCCTATTACATCCCAGCTCAAGATACGTGACTCCTCCAATGCCAACTGCTCCCTGTACTTAGATCTCATCTACCCCACCACCAAACTCTCACCCACATCCTGCCTCTGGCCTCGAATGCCCTCCCTCTTCATCTCTGACAGACAATTACTCTCCCTACCTTCAAAGCCTTATTTTTTTTTCAATCATATTTATTGAGTTCTTATTGTGTGCAGAGAACTGTACTAAGTGCTTGGAAAGTACAAGTTGGCAACATATAGAGAGTGTCCCTACCCAACAGCGGGCTCACAGTCTAGAAGAGGCCTTCAAGAGGCCATCCCCAACTAAGCCCTCATTTCCCCTTTTCCCAGTCCTCATTTCCCACTTTTCCCAGAAGCACCAATCTGATTTGCTCCCTTTATTCATCCACCTTCCCAGTTCCACAGCACTTATGCACATATCTGTAATTAATTCATTTCTATTAATATCTGTCTCCCACACTGGACTGTGAGCTTGTTGTGGGCAGGGAATGTGTCTACCAACTGTTGTATTCTCCCAAGCATTTAGGACAGTGCTCCACACACTAAGCACTAAATTAATACAGTTGATTTATTATATGATTGAATTATTATTATTAATTATTCATCCAATCAGCCATCTCTAGCATTTATAAATTTATGAACCTTTATACCTGGTCATCTCTAGCATTTTTGAATATATGAACCTTTACACACAACCTCAGGATTACAATATGCATTCATTCAATTGTAAATTCAGTTATTTAGCTGACTACTCCATTTGTGAACATGTTTCTGTCTGCCTCCCCTGTTAAAGTTTAACCTCCCTTTGGATGAGGATTGTGCTATTTCTTTGTTTTCTAAGCCCATGTGCTTAGGCCAGTACATTGCATCCACTGGGTGTTCAATAAATACCACCACTACTACTACTATTAGTACAACTACTTGGGAAAAGGATGTAATTATCAATTTACAAATTAACTAAAAATAAATTTGGTGTGATAACATCAATTGTTCAATCACTATTTCGGGTACTACATATTTTTCATGAGCGCTTCAGTAAAATTTTGGGGAGATAATTTTCTTGTGGTATTTTCAGTTAAAACCACTTAAAATTCCTATCTGTCTCTGGGTAGGAGTAACCAATAAAATCCTAACTCTTCCAAATCGTTGGATTAAAAGACAAATAGTGCTGATTTTCTGATTATTTTTTATACATAAAACTGAAAATTTCAAATCATTAACAGCATGCATGTGTTGTTTTCTTTCTAGCTAGGAGTCTAGAAATGACTTTGGATAGGTAGGTGGATTAACTCCCTTAATTTGCACAGCCTCCTGGTTCCTTCACTCTCAGCTCCCACGCTTTTCAGAACATGACAGACTTGCTCAGAGTGGAGGTGCTAAGTGACAGCACAAATGAGTAGAGGGTCAGCCCATCCACCCCCACATCAGTGGGACAAAAATCAGGTGGCTGATCAGATGGGGAAAAATGTACTTATATGTCTTTTTATTGATAATGTTTGTACCATTTCTCACTTGGTATCATTTCTAAAACATTTTTATTGGTTATCCTGGGACAGGGATTTGTCCTTAACTCATCACCACAGTACACAATTATGCATGAGAAAAGATACTGATATTCAGGATACGGTTGAATAGAAAATGAACTAATCGACTATCCAAATTACATCTCTAACAAGGGCACAATGCATTTCATTTAGTCCTGCCCGTCATTCATGTCTATAGATAGCTATCTATATTTACACTTTCCCGACAAAGGTGACACCACTGAAGTTATTTTCTGCCGAAGATCATGAATCAGGAGAAAACAAAGCATAACCTGCTATCCCTTTGACATTGGATGCACAACATCATTTCTGGTGATTTATCTGTGCCTCACAGTCAGCATAGTGGTCTGCTTGAGCTGAGCCAAGCCCATTTCTGACTGCCTTACAATCGTGCCCCTTGAAATCTATCAGTGTCATTGTGTTTTACATATCTTCAATGGTTCTTCACTATAGTTTGGTCCCCAACTTAGATGAAAACAATAGGATTTGTTGATCATTTATTCTTTGTCTTTCTCTCTCATCTCCCATCCTCATGTCTCTCCCCACTTCAATCCATACTTCATGCTGCTGCCCGGATTGTCTTTGTCCAGAAACGCTCTGGGCATGTTACTCCCCTCCTCAAAAATCTCCAGTGGCTACCAATCAATCTGCGCATCAGGCAGAAACTCCTCACCCTCAGCTTCAAGGCTGTCCATCACCTCGCCCCCTCCTACCTCACCTCCCTTCTCTCCTTCTACAGCCCACCCCGCACCCTCGGCTCCTCTGCCGCTAATCTCCTCACCATACCTTGTTCTCGCCTGTCCCGCCATCGTCCCCCGGCCCAGGTCATCCCCCGGGCCTGGAATGCCCTCCTTCTGCCCATCTGCCAAGCTAGCTCTCTTCCTCCCTTCAAGACCCTACTGAGAGCTCACCTCCTCCAGGAAGCCTTCCCAGACTGAGCCCCTTCCTTCCTCTCCCCCTCATCCCCCTCTCCATTCTCCCCATCTTACCTCCTTCCCTTCCCCACAGCACCTGTATATATGTCTATATGTTTGTACACATTTATTACTCTATTTATTTTACTTGTACATATCTATTCTATTCATTTTATTTTGTTAGTATGTTTGGTTTTGTTCTCTGTCTCCCCCTTTTAGACTGTGAGCCCACTGTTGGGTAGGGACTGTCTCTATATGTTGCCAACTTGTACTTCCCAAGCGCTTAGTACAGTGCTCTGCATACAGTAAGCACTCAATAAATATGATTGATTGATTGATTGATTTGTCAAGCATTGTTCTTAGCACTAGGGTCCATAGAAGTAAATCAGGTTGGCCACAGACTTCTAAATCTCACTTCTTGCTGACCAGATCAACTTTTAACCCTCTATATCACCATTTGTTAAATGGCCAGATAAGGAGGTATCTTTCTTTGTTTTCAAACACAGAATATCCTTATGATTTAGATTTGCAAGTTTTCCCTATGCTTCCTCTGAATTCATGTAAATTCAGATAATTTCTCTGAATTCATTGGTAGAAACTGTGAAACTCAAAATCCTCTATGTGAAAACATTCCTTGTTCACTGTACCTGAGTATGCCTTTTCAGTCCATTATTTTTAATAGAGTTTGTTTATCTTTTCACTTTATTGGGTAGGTACTCTTGGGGTAGACATTTTGGAATGTTTTTTAAAAAAGGTGCAGGGTGACAGGAACTGTGCAAAAAGCTTCGTGTAATGACTCAAATTACGATTTTGGTGCTGTGAACTTGCTCGACTTCCTGGATAAAATTTGGCATTATGATACTAATGTCATGGATAACTTCAATACTAATAGCTCTCTGGAGGCTATCTGAAGCATCCTGGGATGATATCGGAGCAGGCAACATTCTGATCTGGAATAACTTTGAACTTGTGAGCAGCCAGTTTCACAAGAACAAGTACTTTCTTTCAAAGCAAATTTTGATTCACAGAGGAAGATGCAGAAGGAACCAGATAGGAAGCAGCAAAGCTTGAGCTATTTTAAGTGTCATTGACCTAATTAGTAGTATTTTGTACTTTACATGGCTCATACCAGTCTATTTCTATTTTTCCTTCAGTTTGAAAGGCTTTGACAGGTAAAAGATTTCCAACTTCACAGAAATCTGCTGGTCAGTTGTATTTATTTAGCACTTACTGTGTGGATAGCACTGTACTAAGCTCTTGGGAAGGTACAATACAGCACTATATGGACACATTTCACCCACAATGAGCATACAGTCTAAGGACTTCATACAAATGGTCTTCCAGTGAAAAGCATTTTAACTCTTTAGCATGCAAATTAAGGAGTAAAGTTCATTTTTAAGTGTCTTCTATTTCATTTTTTATCACTTCCAGACCTAATTATTTATCTGACTAAATATCAAGTCTAAGGCCAGTGTAAGAGTCAATCCTGAAGAATTGTGGCTTGCAATGCTAGCATTGTCTAAAATAGCATTGGCTTTCATTTTATTATTTTCAAATCAGTAAATTGTGAGAAATAGCTAATGCGACTAAATGAACTTTAAATATGTTAACATAAAAATTCAGGAATTTGACTTCAAGACAAATTTTTCAAGAAAATAAATGAGATCCTGGTTGTAAATTAAACAAGCTTATAGCCTACATTAACTTTCTTTCAGAGCTCCAGAGTAATCTAGTAAATTTCAGCTGAAAGCTATTAAATATCTCTCTAGTGGCCTGAATGAATTTTAACTACACAAAAGGAGTATATGTGGTCCTTAGGACAGGGAACCCAATGCTCTAAAATCAACAGCTTCTCCTGTTGAAACTTCTGAGAGTAGAATCTCTGACTGTTTGTTGGATGTGGAACAACAAGAACAGCATTAGCCCTTTGGCTGACTCAGGCAGGAGTGAGAAGAAGCTCGGTGTAGCAAGGGTTATACAAGTCCTCCTCTTTTCTATCCAACATTAACTCAGTCATTTGGGAAAACTGGTAAGGTACAGTGCTCTGCACACAGGAAGTGCTCAATAAATATGATTGGATGAATGAATGATATTCATAGGCTATATGTTGGTGACTCATGGAGTATTAGTCCCATTAGTGTTATTAATGAGCAGGCTTAACATTTAGTCCAATATTCCAGGTTTAGGTTTCAGGGCTCCCAGCCTGGCCTAACTCAGAACCATTAAGGGAAATTCAGTTCCCCTTTAGGACTCCCTGGATCCACTTACCCCTAAAAGAACATTGTTCTGTGTGCCTTTTTGTGGTCCTAACACTGCACGCTTTAGTAGCTCTGAAACCCTGAGTCCAGTGCAGTCTTAAATTTCACTGAGTCCGAAGAAACCCAACGTGGACTTGGGCAACCTACACCGAATTACTGAAATGGAATTATCACAGAGCTAAGGAATTATGGGCCCTTTAGCTTGGGTTAAGAAATGACACTAAAGAGAAATCAGTGGTGTTAGCCAGCACCACAGGTCCCTGGCCAGTCAAAATAATGCATGCCATACATACCCAATGACTAGAGAAAATGCCAGCCCTATATTCTGTACCATTCAGTGACTCTCAAACACATTATTGAGATACCATTTTTTGTATTATTGTTCTATCAATAGTGATCATAATGGTCATGATCACAATGATACTTGAGTGCTTCCTATGTGCCAAGAATTGTTCTAAGCACTGAAGTAGGTAACAATTAATCAGGTGGGACACCATCCCCATTCCACATGAGGCTCAAGATCTTAATCCCCATTTTACAGATGAGGTAACTGAGGTCCAGAAAAGTAAAGTAACTTGCCCAAGGTCACACAGAAGACATGTAGCAGAGCAGGGGTTAGAACCCAGGTCCTTCTGACCCCCAAGTCCTTCTGACTCCCTGCCTGTGCTCTATCCAACTAAGCCACGCTACTTCTAAAGCTGGAAAATTGTCAGGCTACCACTACTTAGCTTGCATTAGTGCTATGGGAGTCATCTGCTGCATAGGTAAGGGCACTTGGATTCTGCAGAGGGTGGTGTCAGTTATTTTCCAAGGACACTACTGCAAACAACAATTTTTGACTGATCTTGAGGAGTTATACTCATCCTGAGTAGGCTTGAACCATTACAGGGGATCATATCAACTCTTCGCATTCCAAGGATATACTCTGTTAAACAATTTCCAAATTTATCCTTCCCTTGCAATGATAATAATGATAATAACTGTGATATTTGTTAAGCACTTACTATGTGCCAGGCACTGTACTAGGTGCTGGAGTAGATACAAGCTAATCAGATTGGACATGGCATCTATTCCACATGGGGCTCACAGTCTTAATCCCTGCCCACTGTTGGGTAGGGACCGTCTCTATATGTTGCCAACTTGTACTTCCCAAGCGTTCACATGGTAAGCGCTCAATAAATATGAATGAATGAATGAATGAATGAATGAATAATCCCAATTTTATATATGAGGTAACTGAGGCACATAGTGAGGCATAAAGGCATAAAGGCACATAGTGAGGCATAAAGTGAGTTGCCCAAGGCCACACAGTAGACAAGTAGCAGAGTACTCTCTTTAGAGTTTGCAGTAGGTGTGTACCTAATAATGGCTGACAAATGGTGAAGTTAATGCATCCTGGGAAGGGTAGCCTGAGAAGCACCATGGACTAATGGATAGAGAATGGGCCTGTGATTCAGAAGAACCTGGGTTCTAACCCCAGCTCCACCACTTGACTGCTATAGTAATGATGGCATTTATTAAGCACTAACTATGCATAGAGCACTATCCTAAGGACTGGGGGGGGGGGGGATACAAGGTGATCAAGTTGTCCCACGGGGGGCTTACAGTTTTAATCCCCATTTTACAGATGAGGTAATTGAGGCTCAGAGAAATTAAGTGGCTTGGCCAAGGTCACACAGCAGACATGTGGAGGAGTCACAATTCGAACCCATGACCTCTGAGTCCAAAGCCTGTGCTCCTTCCAATGAGTCACACTGCTTCTATGTGACCTTAGGGAAGTCACATCACTTCTCTCTGGGGATTATGACTGTGAGCCCTATGTAAAACAGTAACTAAATACAACCTGACTAATTTGTAGAGTTCCTAGCCCATAGTGAATAGTTAAAAAATACCATAGAAAAAAAAATGTACGCCATTTGACCCACAGGAAATGCACTTAGGTTGTTGTGACTGTCCAAGCCCTGACCACACCATCTTTCATTATATGACAGGTCATTAGGTCTAAATAACACACCATATAGCTCCTGGTGCCAACCTGCTAGGTGTGGGCCCCTTATTACTGAAAACCCACTATGTCATTAACCCTGGGACGCTGGTGGTGGGCAATACCTGTGGGCCCCTTATGGTTACTGACCCCAGGGGGCTGGTAGTGAGAAAATTCTGAAGAATATTGTCACATGATCCCCTTCCAAAAACGGCCACGGAAGGGAAAATGGTAGGGTATAACTGCTATAAACCGCTATATATATACTTTTTGTAGTAGGTTGGAATTCTCTCACATCAACATGGCAAGTCGCTTCTGTCCACTCAGGAACACCTACTCTGTCGGATCCTACATGGTGCCGAATGACCAATCAGACCTCCTCACTGGGGCAAGTAGAAGTGAGTATCCTTTGTGGCCGGAGCTCAATTGTCAGGTGACTGGAAAGGTAGCACAGGCTGGGGTGATTTGAAAGGTAGCTTTTGAGTGATTTGAAAAATAGCCCTGGCGACTGATTGCCAGGTGATTTGAAAGGTAGCCCGTGGGTGGTTTGAAAGGTAGCTCCTGGAAATAACTGATGTCTCCTTCTGATTCCATTAGCTACTAGTTACATTACAAGTTACTTTACAAGTAACTTTACTTACTTTACAAATTACATTAACGACAACCTCATTCTCACCTACTCAGCCTTCCTGTCTCGCCATTGACCCCCGGCCCACGTCATCCCCCGGGCCTGGAATGCCCTCCCTTTGCCCACCCGCCAAGCTAGCTGTCTTCCTCCCTTCAAGGCCCTACTGAGAGCTCATCTCCTCCAAGAGGCCTTCCCAGACTGGGCCCCTTCCTTCCTCTCCCCTTCGTCCCCTTCTCCATCCCCCGCATCTTACCTCCTTCCCTTCCTCACAGCACCTGTATATATGTATATATTTGTACATATTTATTACTCTATTTATTTATTTATTTTACTTGTACCTATCTATTCTATTTATTTTATTTTGTTAGTATGTTTGGTTTTGTTCTCTGTCTCTTCCTTTTAGACTGTGAGCCCGTTGTTGGCAGGGACCGTCTCTATATGTTGTCAACTGAACTTCCCGAAGTGCTTAGTACAGTGCTCTGCACACAGTAAGCGCTCAATAAATACGATTGATTGATTGATTGATTGATTACTAGATGTTGGGGACCATGTTGGCTACATAGTTGTATTTCTCCAGAGTGGGAAGCATTCATGGGGTGGGAGCGAGGTGCTTCGTCATGTGTGAGTAACTAACTCAATATATTCCTCACCTAAAGGGAAGTTCAATTTGCCATACGGAATAAATCTTGCATGACTCAAGCTTTCTGACTCCAGTCTCTCACTCTCACCTCACTTATCCTCAAACCCATCCCAGCTTGGGTGACAGTTTTTTACACAGTAATGGTGATGGTTTGTACTGTGTCATTCCTACTCACTTAATTTCCCCCTGACACACACAACTTTGCCCAAAGGCACAAATTGCAAGAGAGTCAGTTGGGAGAAATAATAGAACCTATGGTTGAAGGAGAGAGAACTCAAGAATAAAATGTGCTGCTTTTCCTTCCCCTATTATTGATTCATCAATTCTCCTATCATTATTGTATACAAAACAAAAGACAACTCTACTACTATCAATCAATGATATTTATTAAGTATTGTCTGTTTACAGTACACTTTCCTTAGACTTTGGAGATCCCTGCCCTCAAGAAGCTTATAGAATATTAAGCGAGAGACACACACAAAATAATTTCCAGATGGAAGAAGAAATAGGAAAAGTGGACATATTGGTAAGTCCGCAAATTGAAGGGTAAGCCAATATGTATAGAAGTGTTCTGGGGGAATGTGAGTTCATAAAGTGCCTAGTTAGCCTAGAAGTGCCAAGATGGCAGTTGAATTTTGAACACTGGAAGATGAAGGGAGTTCTTGGAATGTGAGACTTTATGAAGTCAGTTCCATCCCACTGAGAAGTACTAGTCTTGGCATATAATCTGGTCAACGAGGGTATGAGGAAATCAAAGTCACCATAAATGAGTCCATCAGCAAATGTACATTTAGGCATGTTTTTGCATTTTCAGCCAATGGGCATCTGAGATACTACATTTTTTTTTTATATCCTGAATGTGTGCAACTTTGGGATGGAAGAAGCTTCCCTCTATAACTGCTCTTCCTTTAAATCTGTCTCTGAATCCCATCTCTAAATTACACTGTGTACTTTTTCAACTTTAATGGTGCTACTTTGTCTTGTTTATTGCAGAAACCTATGTTCTAGCCTAGCTAAAAGAACTTCACATACATAACTCCACAAACATTGCACAGTGGTCCCTATAAAATAAGTTGTAGGTGAGATGGATCACTTTAAACAGGTAGACATTGGAGCTTAATGGAGACTCAGATTTTGTTTTGTTATAATGTTGTTATAATGTTGTTTCTCTATCAGTTCTAAACTGCTTTGCTACCTGCTTTCATTAGAATGTTAACAGCTGCTTTTCAGTATACATAACTCTATTCATTCTGTTCCAGAATTGCAAAATTACTAAATTTCAACATTTGTTCAGTTTTGAATGTTTCAGTGATCAATATCCTTCTTTGCTTCCCTGGAATTTGGAAAGGCCTTGGACAAAAGGATGACTGAGAGTGAGTATGTGTGATAAGACTACCTTTGAATCAGCTGGTAATAGCCCAATATCAAATAACAGTTTTGCTCTGGCCCAGGCTAACTAACAAAATTCATTCATTCAGTCATTTATTGAGCACTTATGATGGGCACTGCCCTGTGCTAAGCACTTGGAAAGTACAATTTGGCAACAGAGACAATCCCTAACCAACTATGGGATCACAGTCTAGAAGGGGCGGGGGGGAGACAGACAACAAAACAGAACAAGTAGACAAGCATCAATAGCATCAAAATAAATAGAATTAGAGATATATACACATTATTAATAAAATAAATAGAATAATAAATATGTACATATATACACAAGTTCTGTGGAGCAGGGAGTAGAGTAGAGTGGAGGGAGGGAGCAGGGAGTAAGGGCGATGGGGAGGGGAGGAGGAGCAGAGAAAAGGGGGAATCAATCTGGGAAGGCCTACTGGAAGAAGTGAGCTTTCAGTAGGGCTTAGAAGGGGGGAAGTGAACTAGTTTGGCTGATGTGAGGAGGTAGGGCATTCCAGGCCAGAGGTAAGATGTGGGCCAGCTGTTGACACCAGGACAGGCAAGAACGAGGCACAGTGAGGAGGTTAGAGGCAGAGGAGCAGAGTGTGCGGGCTGGGCTGTAGAAGGAGAGAAAGGAGGTGAGGTAGGAGGGGGCAAGGTGATGGAGAACTTTGAAGCTAATGGTGAGGAGGTTTTGCTTCATACAAGGTTTTATAGGCAGCCACTGGAGATATTTGTAGAGGGGGTTGACATGCCCAGAACGAATCTGCAGAAAGATAATCCGGGCAGCAGAGTGAAGTATAGACTGAAGTTGGGAGAGACAGGAGGTTGGGAGATCAGAAAGGATAATGATGCAGTAATGCAGTCGGGATATGATGAGAGATTGTTCTAACAAGGTAACAGTCTGGATGGAGAGGAGGGGATGGATCTTGGTGATGTGAAGGTGAGACTGGCAGGTTTTGGTGATGTATTGGATGTGTGGGGCAGCTTGTACAGGAGAATAAAGGTAACTCTTTCAGTCAGAAGTCAGATTTCAACTCTCTGCCAAGAGGTGCCACTGAGTTAATACTTTGCTAAGGCCAAGCATTCAGATGATGTTTAAACTGAAAATATATTTCCTTTTCATCAGCACAACTAACTGGAGACAATAGTTTAAATTAGTTACCAACCTTGTTTTCACTCAATGGTATTTTAATAAGATTGACCAACATAACAGATGAAAATGTGTATGGGAAAGACTTGCAAAGGGCCGTTGGATAACGGTCGGAGAGCCAACAGCTGATACTGGAACCAAAGAAACCCCTCGCTACTGTGTGGCTGGATCAACACATTTCTGTCACCTACCATTAACTACTGACAAATGCTTTTCATCTTGGCGTGACCACCTTTGGCTTCTCCATCTACTGGATCTATGTAATTCTTGATACGTGGTGGTGATGCTATAAGGGGAAGTGAGAAACTGACAAAATACCTATAAATTCCCTTATTGACAAATGCACTATATTTATTTGGAATTCAAAAAAAGGCCATTGCAATAAAATTCAGAACAAATTGTAAAAGACCCACCCAAACCTGCAACAAAAGAATAAATATGATGAGGAGGGTTAGGGTCTATTGCAGAACAGAATTGAATTAATGGCTTAATGTTTTACAGTCTTTGTGTGAGACAACATTGTTATAAAAATGAATTATTAAATGTCCATATGTATAGTCCTCTGAAATATCAATTACCCTAAATTGATATGGTTACTGTCCCCTGTGAGATATTAATTCTGAGTTTATGCATGCATCAGAGAGTTGTATTTACCAGCTATTGTTGTCAGACATTCAGGAAACATCCTTGTCATTGACAACTGTTGATCAGCAAACCCTTTTTGGCCTTTTATTTGTCTACTCATCCTTCTCTTCCCAGGCTTCCTCACTCCTGTCCTCACTTGCTCCATCCTACTTTAATCCTGTTTTTCAGACTCTGGGGGAAACTATCCTACTTTCCCTCTTAATATATAAATTCTCTTCTCACAAAAACCCAAGTCCAGCAGCCCTAAATACCAAACACTCTCAACTCTGTTTTTTGGTTCTTTTTTGTTAGTTCTGCCTTAGACCTGTCCCTGCTACACCAGGCCTGTTCAAACTTCTTCTTCCTGGTCTGTGAAATTTACAGAAGTGGAGTCGGATGGAACAATGTCCATCCCTACCCCTGCCTCACTGGTTGCATTCCCCCTCTTACCTCACCTCCCTTCTCTCCTTCTACAGCCCAGCCCACACCCTCCTCTCCTCTGCCCCTAATCTCCTCACCATGCCTCGTTCTCACCTGTCCTGCCAACGACCCCCGGCCCACGTCCTCCCCCGGGCCTGGAATGCCCTCCCTCCTCACATCCGCCAAGCTAGCTCTCTTCCTCCCTTCAAGGCCCTACTGAGAGCTCACCCCCTCCAGGAGGCCTTCCCAGACTGAGCCCCCTCCTTCCTTTCCCCCTCCTCCCCCGCATCCCCCTGTCTTACCTCCTTCCCCTCCCCACAGCACCTGTATATATGTATATATGTTTGTATGTATTTATTACTCTATTTTATTTGTACATATTTACTCTATTTTATTTTGTTAATATGTTTTGTTTTGCTCTCTGTCTCCCCCTTCTAGACTGTGAGCCCACTGTTGGGTAGGGACTGTCTCTATATGTTGCCAACTTGTACTTCCCAAGCACTTATTACAGTGCTCTGCACACAATAAGCGTTCAATAAATACGATTGAATGAATGAATGAATTCCTGAGCCCAGTGCATTGGAAAATAAGGGCAGAATGGGTTGGAATGGGACTTGTGAGGTGGGGAAGGTGGATCGCTTTTTTTTTTTCTTTTAAGGTGGACAGAGAGTGTACAGGTATAGAGTTTTGGAGCCAACAAAACTCCTCCTTCCCTTCCTTGGTGAGGGGAAGGAGTAAGAGTGAGTTCTTCCCAAAACCAAAGGACTGAGAACTTTAGTTGGAAGGTGTAGATTTAGGGTGGGATTCATAAAGAAAAAAGTGGCTAAGAATTACTTAACTAATGGATAGCTCTCAGTGACAGGGACTTGTATAGTGTTTTGGTCAGCAACATTTATGAACTATTTCCTTCTAATTTTGCACCATTCTAAATGAAAACTAAGACCATACATTTTCAAGGCAATAACTTACCTTCCTCAGTTCATCTCATATTGAATGATACAAATGGTCCATTTTTACTGAATAAACCCAAGGACGAGATCATTTGTTGTCATGCACATAAGAGAGTCTGTTAATATCTGAACATTAGAAAAGCAAATAGAATGTATTCTCCTCAAGCAATTCCTGCAATGACAACTCAATTTGTCTGTTAAAATTGGATTGAAATGTGAGGAAATGAAAATAGCATAACAAATAGAATGTGGTAATTGTGCACTGTTATAAAAATGGGCTTTTGGATTCCAGTAAGTCAACAACATTTATTAAGCTTGGCCTGTATACATAGTGTTGAACTTTACTTACTTTTCTCCTTATCCAAAACAACTTCAATTAATCAGACAAACACCTTCGAGTCACCTGCATTCTGGTTTTCATTTGTGTTTTACTGTATTTTTGTTAAGTGCTTACTATTGGCTATGCACTGTACTAATCACTGGGGTAGATATCACACTGGGCTCACAGTATTAATCCCCATTTTACAGATTATGGAACTGAGGTACAAAGAAATTAAGTGACTTGTCCAAGGTCACACACAGCAGACAAGTGGTGGAATTTCTGTGGAATGAAATTCCCTCCTACATCAATCAATCAATCAAGCAATTGTATTTATTGAGTGCTTACTGTGCGCAGAACACTGTACTAAGCGCTTGGGAAGTACAAGTTGGCAACATATAGAGATGGTCCCTACTCAACAGTGGGCTCACAGTCT
Source organism: Tachyglossus aculeatus (assembly GCF_015852505.1). Taxonomy (NCBI): domain Eukaryota; kingdom Metazoa; phylum Chordata; class Mammalia; order Monotremata; family Tachyglossidae; genus Tachyglossus; species Tachyglossus aculeatus. The sequence goes on from NC_052067.1 coordinate 120,720,035, forward strand.
AGAAGGGGGAGACAGAGAACGAAACCAAACATATTAAGAAAATGAAATAAATAGAATAGATATGTACAAGTAAAATAAATAGAGTAATAAATATGTACAAACATATATACATATATACAGGTGCTGTGGGGAAGGGAAGGAGGTAAGGTGGGGGGGATGGAGAGGAGGAGGAGGGGGAGAGGAAGGAGGGGGGCTCAGTCTGGGAAGGCCTCCTGGAGGAGGTGAGCTTTCAGTAGGGCCTTGAAGGGACCTATATAAGCTGTCTAGGTTCATTGTACTCTGGAAAAAAGATAAAAAACACAAGGGATATATGGCAGTAATGTATGGTACACTGTAAAGTGCATATAGAAAGATTCTGTTCTATACTCATTTTCTGAGCCCCTGGCCAAGAATTCAAAGTGCTGGCCCAGCCCTGTCCCCAGTATGTGATGTATGACATAGCACAAGAGCATGACAATGTCACAGTGTGTGCAATGTGACATCATTAAAATAAATTGTTTACTCAACCCCCAAATTTTCAGCTCCATCTCCATATTCCAATCCAAATCTCCTTTGGCACTAGAACACTAAGCCTCTGAGCCAAGATAATAATAATAATAATAATAGTATTTGCTATGCACTTACTATGTGCCAAGCACTGTTCTAAGCACTGGGGTAGATGCAAGGTAATCAGATTGTCCCATGTCGGGCTCACAGTCTTAGTCCCCATTTTAAAGATAAGGTAATTGAGGCATAGAGAAGTTAAGTGGCTTGCCAAAGGTCACACAGCAGACAACTGGTGGAGCCAGGATTAGAACCCATGACCTTTGACTCCCAAGCCAGTGCTCTTTCTACTAAGCCATTAGGCTGAGGATATAGACAGCTAGGTGTAGAGAGAGATAAAGACAGTTTCCTTCTTTATCGGCCAAATCTTGGGCGATGTGATGTCTAGATGTCCTTAGTTGGATCATTTTGAAGCCAACTGCTAAATATTTTCAGATATTTTTCCACATTTCCCAGGTCTGCCCCTTCCACATCATCCAAACTGCTACATTTTCAGTAGTTGCTTCTACTATTCCCAGTGTAGTTGCTTCTACTATCCCCAGTGCAGACAGTGACTGGAACATAAAGTTAAGAGTAAAGATTTGGAGGGAATATAAGTAGTTCGGTTGTAAACATTTTGACTTTTAGGTATCAGAGGAATATTCAAGTGAAGATATGTTGGAGTCGATGCAGAACAAGTGAGAGGCAGAGGCTAGAAAGACAGATTTGTATAGTGGTGGTAGCTGGAGTCATGCAAGTGGTAACTACCTCTAAAAAGTGGGTGGATGAGAATAGAAAATATGTATATATCTATAATTCTGTTTATGTTGATTCCTGTTTACTTTTTTCGATGCGTGTATATATATATATATATATATATACATATATATATATATTTAATTCTATTTATATTGGTGCCTGTTTACTCATTTTAATGTCTGTTTTTCCCCTTCTAGACTGTAAGCCTGGTATGGGCAGGGATTGTCTCTCTTTATTGCTGAATTATACTTTCCAAGCACTTAGTACTGTGCTCTGCACAAAGGGTTCCTAATGCCTGCTTATTACAAGTCTGAGGAGACTCTTAAATATACTTCATTTATGGCCAGGGTGTAGATTAGGCAATAAGAAAAGCTATATGATTAAATACATTTAAAAAACCCCCAACAAAACATTTTTCCCACTTTATCAAAGACAGGTAAATTTGTCTACCTCTCCGCACTTGCTAGCCCATTGTATTTTGGACTTCAGTGAGAACACAATTGACAAGGGCAGTGATACTGTCCAAACTGCTATTACTAAAATCAATTCCTTTTATCATAATTCTCAGTCTTGACATGTAGGGACCAAGGCTTATCCTTTGGTCTCCTTTGGACATTATCAAATTTGAGCATTTCTAGTTATGTGGGTCCACGCTCACGAGGGATTTGCTGTTACTGACAATACTTTGCATTCTAAGCAACTTGTAGGGGGCCTTTCAAAATAGGGTGTGATGATCCCAGAGGTTCTCAGCCCTGAATCTCAGCTGAAAGATTCCTTGAAGTTACTTTAGTAGCACCTGGACCCTAATCAGCCTCCACAGGAGTCTAAAGCTCTCCAGTTCTTCTGTCCTTCTAATGTAGATTTGGGGACCTTGTCTGCTCAGTGCACCTCAAATCTCTACCACCAACCTTCGACTGAAGCCCAGGCATTTCCCTAGAGGTGAAGAAGTCAGTGGGGATTAGTAATCACTACCCTGTAGGATCTAGCTCCAGTAAGCTCAAGGAGAAAGTGCTCCCTCTTGCTACTGTGGGTTTTCAGATCCATGTCTCTGTAACACCAGTAACTTCTCCTCTAGCCCCCTCTCTCAGGCAGAAAACAAGATCTGAGCTTTCAAGAAAGTGTAATGGCTCCTTAATTCAATAACAATGAAAACAATTCCAAACTGCCTTTCCCTAGATCTAATATATTTTCCCGACGACTCTTTGCTTTCCTGCAGGTATTCACAGACTCACTTTTCTCTAATCCTTCCCCCTCTTCTCTCAGGGTATACCAGGTTTCCATTTTACATTTTCTGTAATTCACTCTAACGCAGAATCCTCTCCAATCCCTCGTTGTGCCCTGTTTCTGCCCAGGTCCATTTACAGTCCTCGAGTCCTCCCCTTGCCTCTGTCCTCACAGAACCCTGGCTCCCCAACTCTCACCTCTAAGATGGCTGAGACACTTCTCTTCCAAATACCTGGCTCCCCCTAATTCCTTCTCAATCTTCCTCTATGGTTGGTTCAGCTAAGAATTTATACTTCCCTCAAGGAGGGGAGCTTTGGAGTAACTCCTAAGTGTAATAACAATAATAATAATAATAATAATTTTGGTATTTGTTAAGCACTTACTATGTGCCAAGCACTGTTCTAAGCACTGAGGGAGATACAAGGTGATCAGGTTGTCCCACATGGGGCTCACAGTCTTCATCCCCATTTTCCAGATAAGGTAACTGAGGAACAGAGAAGTTGTGACTTGCCCAAAGTCACACAGCTGATAAGTGGTGGAGGTGGGATTTGAACCCATGCCCTCTGACTCCCAAGCCCGCGTTATTTCCCCTGAGCCATGCAATGGAACTGATTGTCACAAGGGTATGAACAAATAATACAGGTGATAACTCAATGATTGATAGGCAGATGTTGGGATTTGAGGCCTAGCCTTCAGCTACCAGAATGGTGTCTGGGCAAGAATTACTGTCCAGCTCCTCTTCATACTAGGAATGGATAGTGCATACTATTATACCGCTAACCTTATATTCACTCCTGATCAGTTAGGTGTTCTGTAATTTAAGATAGGCAAAAGATGTATTCTGATATGTTATTTCATGACAGGACTATATTGAGAAAGATAAAAGCCTGAGACACAGTCCAAAGTGTGAACCAAACCAAGCTAAGCCCTGTGGTCCAAACCCTAACCAGTTAGCAAGTGAATTTAGTAAAGAGACTGAGTGAAAGTGACCTGCTAGATTAGAATAAAGAATAACAAAGAAAGGAAAAAACAGGTAGGGTATCAGGGCATGCAGGTCCTGGGGACCTGGGAACCTTCCCCAAAATAACTAGGTCATGAACTAATTGACAACCACTCCAAGATTTGAAATTACCATTGCCCAGAGGAAAGAAGAAGCTATGTAATCTTGCCAGATTGTCAGGTCCTTGAAGGCAGGATTCAAGCGTACGTAGTCTATGGTACTTTCCTAAGTTCTTAGTTCAGTGCTCTGCACAGCACTGATAGATTGGTGTAAATATCTGAACATAAGGATCTGTCTGTTCTGATCTTTTAAGGGGCTTCCCTGCTGGTATAATAATAATAATAATAATTTGATGACTGTTCCTCTCTTTGTCCCCCGTAGACATTTTGTGTGTTAGAGACTGCTTGAGAGGAGATTGCATAACCAATTCATAATTCCCTGCTTGTGAAACCATGTCCCTGGCAAGTTCATTTATCTCAGGTGCCTTGCAGTTAAGAAAGAAGAGAGGGAGGTGTAATACGTGGGCATTGGGTTCCACTATGGGGTAGTTCATTTTATGCTATAGTACATTATTCAGAAAATTATTCAAGATGATGTATCAAGTGGGTGTTTTTAAATGTCTAAAGATTGATCTGTCTCAGAGTTTGAATTGCTAGATAGCCTGATTTGGCAAACAGGGGCCGGCACTGGAAAGATGGATATGAGACTTTCTGTGCCACTTGAGAGGAAGGAACCCAGGCTGGCCAAGCGGGTGCACGTTCATTCAGTTGTATTTATTGAGCAATTACTGTGTGCAGAGCACATGATTTCCTCTGAAACTGAAACATGTGTGGGTGAACCTGAGCTGATTGAGGGTTGTGGTTGGGGAGGAGGCTGGAGAATTGCTTTTTTTTTTTTTTGAGGTGAAGTGATGTATTTGTTAAGCACTTACTGTGTGCCAGGCACTGTACTAAGTCCTGGGGTAGATACCTGCTGATCAGATTGGAAACAATACATGTTCCACATGGGGCTCACAGTCTTAATCTCCACTCTACAGATGAGGTAATTGAGGCTTAGGGAAGTTAAATGACTAGCCCAAGGTAACCTCCACCAAGGTAACAAATGGTGGAGCTGGGACTAGAACCTAGGTCCTTCTGACTCCTAGCCCAGAATGTGTCTGCTCAATCCACCAGGACATGCTGCCTTTTGTATGCTGGGCCCGGGAATAGAAAGGCCAACTGGCAGGGGCAGGGAGGGAGAAGGGTCCTTATCCCACTCATCGAAACAAGAAAGAGGTGTAAACTGAAGTGGATCTGTTGTAACTTCTTGGGAATGTTAGTACTGCTGGGAGACTATTTCCCTAATCATCAGAAGGGAGTGTGGAAATCAGGAAAGCACCTATGAGAAGCCTCAGGTTTGTTTTCTTTTCATTTAAAAATAAGTAAAAAATAAATCCCCCAGTGTTGGAGCTTCCTGGTCTGTGAATATGACTGGGTGGGTTAGGAGTGCCATGACTGGGGTGAGAACCAGGCTGATGACTTTTAGACTGTGAGCCCCTTTTAGACTGTGAGCCCACTGTTGGGTAGGGACTGTCTCTATATGTTGCCAATTTGTACTTCCCAAGTGCTTAGTACAGTGCTCTGCACATAGTAAGCGCTCAATAAATACGATTGATGATTGATGATGACAGATTGCATCATATGCCTGGGAGCGGGAAGAGGTACCATGTTGGACCATAGTTCGACCCCTTTGCCTTGTGTTTGGTAGAACTGATAGACAACTCTGTAAGCCAACCAAATTGTTACCCATCAACAGAATAATAATAATAATGGTACTTAAGTGCTTACTAAATGCCAGGCACTGTACTAAGTGCTGGATAATGAGGCTCTCCAAAGTGTCCCACACAACTGCTTTCTTAGCAGCATATGTAAATATAGACCTTTCTCCCCTGAAGTACATAAATGTAGCTTAACTGCAGCAGTTTCCTTGGCTTTCCCCAGACTTATCCTATCTCTTCTCCCAAGGCTCCTCGTGTTTTCTTCTTCAAAGCTTTTCTGTAGCTTGTATATCTATATTTGAACCGATTTATTATTTTAACAACCCTAGTGATGCTGGATTTTATTGACAACTTTTGGGTTCCAAATGTCATTCCTGCCACTCAGGCAGCTTCCACAGCAGTTGGTTCCTGCCTTGTAGGATGCTAGGCTTGGGGGAACTGGGCAAATCCATGGTGGGATGGGCTAAATCAGCTTGGGGAGGAAGCCACAAAGCAGTTCTTACCCTCCTCCCTTCTCCACGCCTCACCCTTTTTTATCTCCCTTGCTGCCAACCGCTCACCCCACCTCCTCTCCTCCTGTTATCTTCTCCTACTAACTGCTCTTCCCATTTCTTTCTCTGCTGCTGCCTGCTCTCCCCACCTACTTCTCTGCTGCTACCTGCTCTCCCTTCAGCCAGTTCTAATACATAAGAAGATATTTGCATGCTCCTTACACTCATCCATATAAGGTCATTGTGGGCAGGGAATATGTCTGTTATATTGTTATATTGTATTCTTCCTACTCCTCACTACTAGCTAACTAGTAGGCTAACTAGTTGGCTAACTCCTCACGATTGGTTTCAAAACTCTTCTTCAGCACAGGTGATAAATACCAGTTGACTCTGACCTTCTAGGGGCAGAACTCCGAGACACGCAGCAGTGGCCCAAGTATCTTTCTCTGCCCAGAGGGCCAGACACCCACTTTGTAATCAGAACCAGCCCCCTGAGGAAAGGGCCACGGGACGGGTGAGTGTCTTCAATCAATCAATCAATCAATCGTATTTATTGAGTGCTTACTGTGTGCAGAGCACTGTACTAAGAGCTTGGGAAGTACAAGTTGGCAACATGTAAAGACGGTCCCTACCCAACAGCGGGCTCACAGTCTAGAAGCGGGAGACAGAGAACAAAACAAAATGTATTAATAAAATAAAATAAATAGAATAGCTATGATCAAGTAAAGTAAATTGCCAAACGTTCGTGGGTGCGAGCCAGGTGCCCCTCTGCGGACGGGGAACATAAGTGGATTCCTCCTGTGTAGGGAGAGCACATTCATTCAATCATTCAGTCGTATTTATTGAGCACTTACTGTGTGCAGAACACTGTACTAAGCGCTTGGTGACAGAGACAACCCCTACCCAACAACGGGCTCACAGTCTAGAAGGGGGAGACAGACAACAAAACGAAACAAGTAGACATCACTACCAATAGAGAAGTAGCGTGGCTTAGTGGAAAGAGCTCAGGCTTTGGAGTCAGAGGTCGTGGGTTCTAATCCCGACTCCGCCACTGATCAGCTGTGTGACTTTGGGCAAGTTGCTTGACTTCTCTGTGCCTCAGTTACCTCATCTGTAAAATGGGGATGAAGACTGTGAGCCCCATGTGGGACAACCCGATTACCTTGTATCTTCCCCAGTGCTCAGAGCAGTACTTGGCACATAGTAAGCGCTTAAGAAATGCCAATACTATTTTTGAGAAGCAGTGTGGCTCAATGGAAAGAGCCCAGGCTTTGGAGTCAGAGGTCATGGGTTCAAATCCCACTCTGCCACTTGTCAACTGTGTGACTTTGGGCAAGTCACTTAACTTATCTGTGCCTCAGTTACCTCATCTGTAAAATGGGGATGAAGACTGTGAGCCCCACGTGGGCAACCTGATCACCTTGTAACCTCCCCAGCGCTTAGAACAGTGCTACGCACATAGTAAGTGCTTAATAAATGCCATTATTATTATTACCATCAAAATAGATAAATCGAATGGTGAGAGCTAGCAGCCCGCCACGTGCGCTGTTAATGGAATGGATTCCTCCCGTTTGGGAAAGCACGTGGATTCTTCCCGAATGGGAAGTGCACGTGGGTGAGAGCTCGCCGCCTCACCCACCCGCGAGTAACATATGCGTGTGCTCCTCCCGTTAGAGAAGCTACAATATTACTAATTAATACATTGATCCCGAAAGGGAAGTTCAATTCATTGTGTCTAAACAATTAAATAATCCAATTCGCCTCGCAGAATAAATTTTAAATGAAACTCAGACTTTCTGTCCCTGGCCTCCCCCCAGCCATCACTGTGCCGATTACCGAACGAACACGTCCCAGATGACAGGTGACCCTTCCCCCCTTCAAAACCCTACTGAGAACATACCTCCTCCAGGAGGTCTTTCCAGACTGAGCCCCTTTTCCTCTGCTCCTCCCCTTCCCATTGCTCAGCTCCCTCCCTCTGCTCTACCCCACTCCCTGCACTGCAGCACTTGTGTATATATGTACATATTTATTATTCTATTCATTTCATTCATGATGTGTATATAATTCTATTTATTTATATTGATGCTATTGATACCTGTCTACTTGTTTTGTTGTCTGTCTCACCACTTCCAGACAGTGAGGCCATTGTTGGGTAGGGATTGTCTGTATTTGTTGCTGAATTGTACTTTCCAAGTGCTTAGTAATAATAATAGTAATTTTGGTATTTGTTAAGCACTTACTATGTTTCAAGCACTGTTCTAAGCGCTGGGGGAGATACAAGGTAATCAGGTTGTCCCACATGGGGCTCACAGTCTTAATCCCCATTTTCCAGATGAGGTAATTGAGGCACAAAGAAGTTAAGTGACATGCCCAAAGCCACACAGCTGATAAGTGGTGGAGCCGGGATTAAAACCCATGACCTCTGACTCCCAAGCCCACACTCTTTCCACTGAGCCACGCTGATCTATAATGTATATAATTGTTCTGCCAAATAATTTATTTTGGCAGCGTTTCAGTGATTTTAATTTTTATCTCTACCATTAGAATATAAGCTCCTTAGGGCATGTAATGTGTCAGTTGGTTATTCTCTATATCCCAACCAATCAATGGATAACATATTGTGTGGAGAGCACTGTACTAAGTGCTTGGGAGAGTACAATACAACAAAGCTAGCAGACACATTCCCTGCCCACAAGGAACTTACAGTCTAGAGGAGGGGGCATATGTTAAATGATAAATATCATCATCATCATCAATCGTATTTATTGAGCGCTTACTATGTGCAGAGCACTGTACTAAGTGCTTGGGAAGTACAAATTGGCAACATATAGAGACAGTCCCTACCCAACAGTGGGCTCACAGTCTAAAAGGGGGAGACAGAGAACAAAACCAAACATACTAACAAAATAAAATAAATAGAATAGATATGTACAAATAAATTAAATAAATAAATAGAGTAAAAAAATATGTACAAACATATATATATATATAGGTGCTGTGGGGAAGGGAGGGAGGTAAGATGGGGGGATGGAGACAGGGACGAGGGGGAGAGGAAGGAAGGGGCTCAGTCTGGGAAGGCCTCCTGGAGGAGGTGAGCTCTCAGCAGGGCCTTGAAGTGAGGAAGAGAGCTAGCTTGGCGGATGGGCAGAGGGAGGGCATTCCAGGCCCGGGGGATGACGTGGGCCGGGGGTCGATGGCGGGACAGGAGAGAGAGAGGTACGGTGAGGAGATCAGCGGTGAAGGAGCGGAGGGTGTGGACTGGGCTGTAGAAGGAGAGAAGGGTGGTGAGGTAGGAGGGGGCGAGGTGATGGAGAGCCTTGAAGCCCAGGGTGAGGAGTTTCTGCCTGATGCGCAGATTGATTGGTAGCCACTGGAGATTTTTGAGGAGGGGAGTAACATGCCCAGAGCGTTTCTGGACAAAGACAATCCGGGAAACAGCATGAAGTATGGATTGAAGTGGGGAGAGAAACGAGGATGGGAGGTCAGAGAGAAGGCTGATGCAGTAGTCCAGATGGGATAGGATGAGAGCTTGAATGAGCAGGGTAGCGGTTGGGATGGAGAGGAAAGGGCGGATCTTGGCAATGCTGTGGAGCTGAGACCGGCAGGTTTTGGTCACGGCTTGGATGTGAGGGGTGAATGAGAGAGCGGAGTCGAGGATGACACCAAGGTTGTGGGCTTGTGAGATGGGAAGGATGGTAGTGCCGTCAACAGAGATGGGAAAGTCAGGGAGAGGGCAAGGTTTGGGAGGGAAGACAAGGAGTTCAGTCTTCGACATGTTGAGCTTTCGGTGGCGGGCAGACATCCAAATGGAGATGTCCTGAAGGCAGGAGGAGATGCGAGCCTGGAGAGAGGGGGAGAGAGCAGGGGCAGAGATGTAGATCTGGGTGTCATCAGCGTAGAGATGATAGTTGAAGCCGTGGGAGCGAATGAGGTCACCAAGGGAGTGCGTGTAGATTGAGAACAGAAGGGAACCAAGCACTGAACCTTGGGGAACCCCCACAGTGAGAGAATGGGAGGGGGAGGAGGAGCCTGCAAAAGAGACTGAGAAAGAATGACCGGAGAGGTAAGAGGAGAACCAGGAGAGGACGGAGTCTGTGAAGCCAAGGTCAGATAGCGTGTTGAGAAGAAGGGGGTGGTCCACAGTGTCAAAGGCAGCTGAGAGGTCGAGGAGGATTAGGACAGAGTAGGAGCTGTTGGATTTGGCAAGCAGGAGGTCATTGGTGACCTGAGAGAGTGCAGTTTCCGTGGAATGTAGGGGACGGAAGCCAGACTGGAGGGGGTCGAGGAGAGAGTTGTTGTTGAGGAATTCTAGGCAGCGCGTGTAGACAACTCGCTCAAGGAGTTTGGAAAGGAATGGTAGGAGGGATATGGGACGATAACTAGAAGGCGAGGTGGGGTCACAGAGGGTTTTTTTATATATAAAATAATATATTTTTTTATTTTTATATATTTTTATATATTTATATATTTTTAAATATAATTTATATAGTATAATATGAACAAATTACAGGTAGATACGTAAGTGTTGTGAGCACCTACGACAGTGCATCTCACCAAGTGGGCTTTGCTACTACTATTAGTACTTCTATTACTACAACTACTAGTAATAATAATAATCATTGTGATATTTAAATGCTATATACCAAGCGCTGTTCTAAGCACTGAGGTAAGTGACAAAGTGAGTGGCAGTCAATTTAAAAAAAAGTGATTTTTAATGAGTTGATGGAGAATTGTTTGTCTTATCAGGATACTTGCCAGATTTCCAAATCAGGAAAATTGTGCAGGGTGTTTAGGTGATTTTCTCGGAAGTAGTGCCTGGGATTACAGGGAGAGATTCTTAATCAGGCCATTGCAGATTCACTCTAGCTGGCTTTTCCAGATATACACTGAAATAAATCCTCTTGAATTAGAAACTTTCTGTCCTTTAAATCCCAAAGAATAGAACAAGCTACGTCTACATTTGGCCTAGCTATCAATTCTGGTGGTTAGGGAATTTTATGAACTAGGTTTCCTGGTTTGTTGTGTTGAGATGTAGAAGGTAACTGTAGATTAGGGAATCCAAAATTGAACTCCTCATCCTCCCTCCCAAATCCTCTTATCCTCCTAAATAAGATCACTGTTGAAAATGCCATCACAATTGCTGTCTCTCAAGACAGTAACCTTCACATTATCCTTGACTCCTTTTCTCTTTCAACCCACATCATCAGTCAGTCTCAAAACCTGTAGGTCATTTTTTCACAACTCCAGAATCTGTCCCTTCCTCTCCATCCCAGGCACTCACCAAATTGTAAGATCCTTGAGGGCCAGAACCCTGTTAGTCAACTCTATTGTACTCTCTCTACTAAGTCCCCAGTGTAGCATACAGGTGCTAAATAAATACCATTGATTGAATGTTTTATTATTTACGGGTTGATTAACTGATTTGATATTTCATGTCCAAGACTGAGCTCCTAATATTCCTTCCCAAACACTTCCCTGACTTTCCCATCTCTGTGGATGGCACTCCTATCTTTCCCGTCTCACAAGCCTGCAACCTTGTTGTCATCCTTGACTCCGCTCTTTCATTTACCCCACACATCCTATCCAATTTTCTGAAGGCTAAAGGTGGAGATGAGAGGGTTGCCCATTGGCTGAGTGCTGTGTTCATCAGATTCCAAGGGCAGGCCAGAGTGACTTTATCTGTAAGTGATTTTGATAAACACAGCACTCAGCCAATTTTAGCCTCAATGTTAATGAGTTTCAGTTAGGTCCTACCCCTAATTAGGAACACCTCAGAAGTTAATGATCATAATAGTAGAAAAATCATTTGTTACCATTCCAAAAATGGAAAGTGATTTAAAAAATAGTGTTTATTCTGAGTTTATTAGAATTCCATCTACGGAGACCAAAACCTAAGTTTTAACAATGGTTTTCAGCTTGATTTTAGCTATAGGTAGACATCAGTATGTATTATTTATTTATTTGACTTGTACATATCTATTCTATTTATTTTATTTTGTTAGTATGTTTGGTTTTGTTCTCCGTCTCCCCCTTTTAGACTGTGAGCTCACTGTTGGGTAGGGACTGTCTCTATATGTTGCCAACTTGTACTTCCCAAGCGCTTAGTACAGTGCTCTGCACACAGTAAGTGCTCAATAAATATGATTGATTGATTGATATTATGGATTATGATAATTACATCCATCACAGGCTGAAAAGGACTCTGATGATTATTTTTAGTTAATTCAGGCAGTTGTCTATCAATTTTACAAAGACAGAAAAATGCTTCTTTATAGTTATTTTCTTACAAAAATCTCTTTGAGATTTCTCTAGGTATCTAGTATTTGTATTACCACTCTACCTGTCTCCACCTGGATTACATTTGCATAATCTTTTTGAAAGGCATTTGTGTAGTGAATACATTAACATTAATATACTAGAGTCATTTTCTCTGGAACTTTTTACTCTTCCCCAACACAGAAATTATTTAATAAGTTTTTGCAGTTTCTGGCATAAGTGCACCAAAACACTTAAATATTTTAAAAAACCTTTGCTTTCTTTCCTGGTTATTCATTTTTTTTCTGGACATATAATATGCTTCCATTGTGACATAAAATGCCATGTCATTATGGCATGTAGAATTTTGAACCCTCTTTGTGTGTACTTTATCCTACTCCCAAACTCTTTTTAAACTTTGTGGCATTCTTTACTTAATACTGTAATGTTATTCAAAAGACAATAATTTTTGCAAGTAGACGTATTTTAGATGACCACCTGTTTGCATTTTAAATAAAAAAAACCCTGAAATGTATTAAATGTATTTTTTTTCCATATTTTGTTTATTCAATTTCTTAAGAATGATGGTAGTTGTAGCATCCATTTTCTAAAAATCTGAATGCTTTGGAGTTTTTGATGAAGGAGAGAGATCAATCAGTAAATGAATCAATGGTCTTTTTTAAGTGCTTACTAGGTGCAGAGCACTGTAAGTGCTTGGGTGGGTTCAATACAGTACAACTAGCAGGCACGTTCCCTGGATACCTTGTCCTAGCTAGAAATGGATACTAGACTCTCTTTCTCTCTTGTCTGTAGCCCCAGATTTGGAGACCAGGGATTTATGTTTAATCCTCTAAAGTTTGTCCTCCAAAGGACCTGGAGAGTGAAGGTGAACAGACACTCACTTCTGACCCAGAAATGGCAGGACTCTAATCTCTGGACAGATACAGTACCCAGACACTGCTATGCCTCCTCTCCCTATTATTTGAATATTCAAATGTCTGAAATTGGTCCTAATGGGGGCTTTTCCGATGCCATGGGGTTTGCTCGGTAATAGTTATTCTTAGACTGAGATCTATAATGAGAAATAGTGGCCCAATCCCAACACCCCCAAACAATTTTTTTTACTCTTTCTGATTTGTATCACCCTCTAGTCTACTTTCCTCCCATGTCATCCTGCCTTTGAAATCAATATATGGATTCTGCTATAAATCCTTTTATGTTCAATCTCAACCTTGAATTTAACAATTGCTTCTAAGCAGCCTGACTAACCTAGTTTTCTGGCCTGCTCTGCTGGATATAAATGCCATTTGGTTTTTTGGAACTCTCTGAAGCTCATTTCTGAGCATAGTGTCTCTGTTAATGCAATCTTCATCTTTCTTCACTTTCTTATCCTGCCCGACATTTCCTTTCAATCAGAGTGGGTAACTTCTCTTATATCTCTTTTGATGAAGGTAGGTGGTGCCCATTAGGGATGGCAACATTGTGGTTCCTTGATTTTCTTTTATTTGCAGTTCATTGTTTACCTTACATCTCACTCTCTTAAGAAATCTGAATATTTTAAATCAGTTTTTATGCACTGACTTTTCCATTTCTCAGATATTGATTTTTTTCTTCTTTTTGTCTCCATGGATCTGAAGTTGTTAGGCTTTTTTTTCTGTTATATTTTAACTTTCTTATTACCACCTCTGCTGATAATATCATTGGGCATGTCATTTGCAGTTCAGAGAATAGAATCTAATCAGAAAAAATGGGCCAGAGTCACTGTGTGGAAATTCCTTATTGTGAGCATGTTAGGCACTTTGGGAAACTGCATTTAGTCTTTGAGTCCTCTTGGACCCATTTGCTAAATTACTGCTTACATAGATGCCTAATATACTCCCTGGTAGGAGGTTATTTACTGGAAAAAACTGGTTCAATAAGTTGCATTTGCTTTCAGACCAGTTTCCTTTCCCATTCAGGGCAGAAAAAGTGAAATCATAATAGTCTTTATGAATACAATATTGCCTGACTCATTTTTGAAATTTAGATACTTTTGACAGGTATCAAATCCACCAATTCTTTGAACCATAAACAAGGTACACATATGGAGCAAGATGGAGAGAAGCAGTGTGGCTTATTAGCAAGAGCATGGGCGTGTAAGTCCAAGTACCTGGGGTCTAATCCATATTCCATCACATGTCTGCCAGGTGACTTTGGGCAAGTCATTTAAACTTTCTGTCTGTTGGACCATCACAACATTGGTAAAATATGCCCTTCCTCTCCTTCTAAACTGCTACCACGTTAATCCAATCACTTATTCTATCCCACCTTGAATATTCTGTTAGCCTCCTTGCTGACCTCTCAGTCTCCTGTGTCTCCCCACACCAGTCCATACTTTGCTCTGCTGCCCGAATCATTTTTCTACAATAACAACTAGGCCATGTTTTCTCTCTCCTCATGAACCTCCACTGCTTGTCCACCACCTCCTCATCCAGCAGGAATTCCTCATCATTGGCTTTAAAGCATGCAATCACCTTGACCCCTCCTACTGCAACCCAGGCCACACTCTTCACTATTCTAATGGTAACCTTCTGTACCTGAATCTCATCGATTATGTCACCGACCTCTTGTCCATGTTCTGCCTTTCACCTAGAGTGCCCTCCTTCAAATCCAAAAGACGATTACTCTCCCCACTTCACAGTCTTATTGAAGGCTCATCTCTGCCAAGAAGCCGTCCCTGATTAATCTCTCCTCAACTCCCTTCTGTATCACTCTCACTTGCTACGTTTATTAATCCCCCCTCCCAGCCCGACAGGGCTTATGTACATAACTGTAATTTATTTACACTAAAGTGTGTCTCCACCTCTAAACTGTAAACTCATTGTGGGCAGGGAATGTGTCCTTATATTGTTATATTTTATTCTTCCAAGCACTTAGTACATTGCTCTGCACAGTTAGTGCTAAATAAATACAATTGACTGACTGACTTTGTGCCTCAATTTCCACAGCTGTAAAATGGAGATTGTGTCACTCTCTCCTATTTAGATTGTGAGACCCATGTAGGACAGGGACTGAGTCCAACCTGATTAATTTGTTTCAACCCCAGTGCTTAGGACAGTGCTTGACACGGTACTTAACAAATATAATAATAACAATAATAATAATACTATAACAAAATAGTAAAACAAAAGTGTGGGGCTTGGGGATGGAAGATGAGATTTGTGTGAACATTTGAAACATTCCCTTCCACATTATGTGCATGTGCAGATTGGGCCCTTCCAGTCTAAAGCAGCAATTGGCTTCTTCAGAGGTAATCTTCTGAGATCATGATGGGGGTGTGATTTGCATAGAGGCATTTGGTTGACTTCTCTCCTACAAATTGGCATCTTATTGGGCCAGAAGAGTTTGGATAAGCCAATGAAGCTTAGAGTTATGCCACTGAGAGAGATATTCTCTCACCAAGGATACCCATAATGGAAAGGTCTAAGCCAAAGCATCAAAGCTGATTTAACTGTGCTGTGCAGCTGAGGCATGGGAAAGCATCAAAGGTAGGTGATCAAGTGATCAAAATGTTGAATAAAGACAACAGCAGAGACTTAGGTTTTTACAGTGTGGAAAGAGACAATGGAAAACAACTTCTTTAGCTTTTTTTATACCAAGAAAACTGTATGGATAAAGTCCATAAAGTGTCTATGAATCAGAAATGACTCAGTGACATTTGAAAATAATGATTTGGTTGACTTACAAAGTTGTGTAAGCATCCTATCAAATCTACCAATTCCAAGGTGAAAGGGTTATACTGTGGTCCAACAAGGCTCCACCTTCCCCTCACAGTTGTATGATGCAGTCTGGTACTGGTCTGTTGACTGCCTCCTTCACATGACCTTGGAAGTGCCACCAATGCTACCATTGCCACCACCAGACTGTGTGGTTGAAGGGTGGTGCATGTGCAGTTGTTAAGTGGGGGTGGTCATTTTTCCACCACTCAAAGCAGGAAGGTGGCACAAACCAAGGTGGCTCTCTGCTAGCTCCTTGGGAGGAGTCGTACTGTCCTAGGGAACAGCTCCTTCAAGAGGCCTTCACTGACTTCATTTCCTCTTCTCTGACTCCCTTGTGCATCACCTTTTATTCGTTACCCACCTCAGCCCCACAGTATCTATGCACGTATCCAGAATTTATTTATTTCTATTAATTTCTATCTCCCCTGTAGACTGTGAGCCCACCAGGAATGTGTCAACCATCTGTCGTAGCATAATCTCCCGCGCACTTAGTATAGTACTCTGCACACAGTAAGTGCTGAATAAATATGATTGATTATTGACTGATTGATTGGACCTTGGGCAGCAAGAACCCTCACAGGAGCTAATACAGCGTTGCTTTGATTTGCCCTATTTTACTGCTTTTAGGGAAGGAAAAAGGAACTCATGGCTTGCATGCACATAAATCTACCTTCATCCAAACAGCCTGTGGTGGGAAGTGTAGTATTAAAAGCTCTCCAATATGTTCTAGTTCCCTTCCACCCCTTCCAGCAGTGCTTTCTACACTCCCAGCTGATGAGGGGGGAGGCAGGCCTCATTTAGCCCTACTTGATTGAGGAGTTAGGGGAGCCATGGCTGCAGTGGCCCAGATTGGGGTCCCCCCGCCACAGAGGTCAGCTCCAGGTTCACCCACACATGCTGCAGTTTCAGAAGAAAGTGCTTCCAGTGCCTCCAGTAGAAGTCGCTTGTTTCTTACCTGTTGTTACCATTTGCTTTGAAGTTCCAGTGACTTTGTAATTTAAAGTTTGTAGAAAGACACTCAGGAGACTTTATAAAGCATTGCTTTTTGGGACCATCTTGAAGGATTTCACCTGTAACATATCTTGGAGCAAAATTCACCAACCTATCATGGAACTGTTTCTGTTCCTGCTTAGGCACTTCCAGAACCCTGGACTGTATACTCTATAGACACCTCATATTTGGTCACATTAGTAGAGCCAGATTTGGTTTCTTCCTCTAAAAGGATCACTTGACTCTTCACAAAGTTTCATTTTTCAGAGGTTTGGCATGCTGTTGCTTGGATATTGTGGAAGTTACTTTTCAAGACTGGCTTTATTGGTAGTGAAAGTTTAGATCATATCCACAATCAGTCATGCACTAAGTTGCAATTAGTAGAAACATGTATTGCTGCTTGAAAATGACATCAATAATAGGCCACAGCTTGGATACTGGAACCACCTCTTGTTGTATTCACTGAGGAGTAATATGTACATTATCTGGTCATTTTTCTACATATTTCAAGGTCACATTGAAAATCACCAATGAAAATCATCCTACAGACATTGTTATTGCTGGATGAATCTATTCTGACCAATTTTTATAGAGCTCTCTGTTTCCATTTTGGGGTTAGGCTTTTTTCCCTTTTTCTTTGTTTTAATGGTACTTGTTAAGCACCGATTATGTGCTAAACCCTGGGGTAGATACAAGCTAATCAGGTTGGAAACAGTCCTTGTTCCACGTGGGGCTCACAGTCTTAATCCCCATTTTACAGGTGAGGTAACTGAGGCACATATAATTTGGTAACTTGCCCAAGGTAACAGCAGACAGGTGGTGGAATATGATTAGAACCTGGCCCTTCTCACTCGACTAGGCCATGCTGCATCTCCTTTATGGGGGTATACAAAATGGTACCTTGACATGGTATTTGTTTAAGACTAAATGTTAGGTCATGATACACTCTCTTAGGGCTTTAGGGAGATTAGTAAGGTTGAGACTGCTGTAAAGTGAGAGACAAACACTATCGAAAAAGGAAAATTTGGTTTCAGTTCCCTTGAGATGTCTTTTATCTGAAAATTTTATTTCACTTTAGTCTGTGATTTCAACACAATATCTGGCTGGCTTACATACCATAAAGTGTTTTTGTCCCTGCGTAATATCTGTTATTCTTATCCCAACTGGATGTTCCATGATTCAGATATTATTTTTTTTCATTGCTTATGCTTTTGTTTGTTATTTCTCTTCTGGTAAAAGCTCACCAGAGGAGGTTCTCTGTGAACTATATTTGTGTTTAGTTTGATCAAGTTCCTTTTAGGGTCAACTTTTCTAGTATTCTTCCCAATTTGGGATTAACTGTGCATTCCTAAATAGGGTATTTTGAATACATAGCTTCTTTAGCTTCTTTAACAAACAAAAGACAATGCCCTAGGATGCATATTCAGTTATGTAGGACTTTTAATGAAGTTTCTGATGACTTGGGATCTTGAGCCCAAGAGGTGAGAATAAAGAATGTGGTACCTATCACTTTCCCTTCCCCAAGGTATCCTGGTGCCTACAAGTTTTGTGTGTGCTGGTCCATAAACAAAAACTGCTACTATGCACTATCAGACTGCTTCGCCATGGATTAGCAAAGCAAATGGGGTAACTACCTCCTCCATTCCTACCAACAAGAGTACCTGATCCCAATATGTTATGTGATTGCCACATTGCCTCACCTGGAACCTCACCTTTGTTCTGACGACTTGACACCTGTCCACATGTTTTTTTTGTTGTCTGTCTCCCCCTTCTAGACTGTGAGCCCGTTGTTGGGTAGGGACCATCTGTATATGTTGCTGACTTGTACTTCCCAAGTGCTTAGTACAGTGCTCTGCACACAGTAAGTGCTCAATAAATATGATTGAATGAATGCATGAATGAATGAACCTCTCAAGATTTCCTCAACACCTTTGAAGAGACTCCATTCCACCCTGTCTTCCACTACCCTTGTGGGAAATAAACACCCACATATGAAGCCTTCATAATCAATCATTTATTGATTACTTACTCTGTGCAGAGCTCTATACTAAGCCTTGGGGGAGTACAGTACAACAGAGTTGATAGACACATTCCATAACCACAGCAACCTTACAGTCTAGTTGGAGAGAAAAACATTATAAATGACTAAATTACGGATTATGTACATATTGCTGTGGAGCTGAGGGAAGGGTGAATAAAAGGAGCAAATCAGTGTGAAGCAGAAGGGAATTGGAAAAGAGGAAATGAGGGCTTAGTCATGGAGGGCCTCTTGGAAGAGATGTGCCTTCAATAAGGCTTTGAAGGTGAGAAGATTAATTGTCTGTTGAAAATTAAGAGGGTGATGGTTCCAGGTCAGGGGTGAGAGGTTGGTGTTGTGATAGATGAGATCAAGATACAGTGAGTAGGTTAGCACTGGAAGAACAAAGTGTGTAGGCTGGGTTGTTGTACAAGAGCAGTGAGTTGAAATAGGAGGAGGCAAGGTGAATGAATGATTTAAAGTCAATGGTAAGGAGTTTCTTTTAGATAGAGGGGTGGTTGGTCAACCACTGGAGGTTCTTGAAGAGTGGGAAAACATGGACTAAATCCTTTGGTAGAAAAATGATCTGGGCAGAATGGATTGGAGTGGGGAGGACAGGAGACAGGGAGGGTCAGCAGGGAAGTAATCAAGATAGGATAGGATAAATTCTTGGATTAACATGATAGCAGTTTGGATTAAGAAGATAGGGTGGATTTTTGTGATGTTTCAAAGATTGACCCGACATGAACATATGGGTTCATATGGGGATGAGAGACAGGCAAGATGGTGGTACTGTCTTCAGTGATGGGAAAATAAGGGGGAGGACAAGAATTTAGATGGGAAAGGAGTTCTGTTTTAGACACATTAAGCTGGTGTTGGCAGGACATCCAAGTAGAGATGTCTTGAAGGCAGGAGAAAATACAAGACTGCAGAGAGGGAGAAGATCAGAGCTAGAGATGTGGATTTGGGAATCATCTGCATAGAGGTGGTATTTGAAGCCATGGGAGTGAATGAGTTCTCTAAAGGAATGGGTGTATATAGAAAATTGAAGTGGACCCAGAACTGAGTCTTGACTTACTCCCACAGTTCGAAGATAGCAGGCAGAGGAGAACCACATGAAAGTGAATGAGAATGAATCAGCAGAGAGATAGGAGAAGAACCAGGAGAGGACAGTGTAAGTGAAGCCAAAGTTCGAGAATGTTTCCAGGACAAAGGGGTGGTTGACAGTGTCTAAGACAGCTGAGAGGTTGAGGAGACTAAGGGTGGAGTAGAGGCCATTTGATTTGGCAAGAAGGAGATCACTTGTGACGTTTGAGAGGATGGTCTCTCTGGAGTGGAGGGTACTGAATATGTCTAAATATGTCTTAAACATACTTCTTATATTCCCACCCAAAGCTTGTCCTCCCCCTGACTTTCCCACTCTAGATGGTACCACCATCCTTTCTGCATACTAAGCCTGTAACCTTGGTGTTATTCTTGACTTCTCTCTCCCATTCAACCCACATATTCAGTCCATCCATAAATCCTGTTTATTCAACATTCACAACATCCCTAAAATCTGCCCTTTCCTCTCCACTGAAACTGTTATCATGTTATTCCAACAACTTATTTTATCCCACCTCGATTACCATTCCTGCCTCCTTTCTGTCTCTTCCCACTCCAATCCATACTTCACTCTGCTGCCCAGATCATTTTTCTACAAAAACATTCAGACCAGGTTTTCCCACTACTCAAGAAACTCTAGTAGTTGTCCATCCACTGTCGCATCTACCAAAAACTCCTCACCATTGACTTTAAGTCACTCAGTCACCTTCCCTGCTGCTACCTCACCTCACTACTTTCCTGCTACAACCCAACCCTCATACTTCACTTCTCTAATGCTAAATTTCTCACTGTACCTCAATTTCATCTATCTTGCCACTGCCCTCCCACCCATGCCTTTGGTCTGGAACTCCCTCCTTTCGACAAACAATTGATCTACCCCACTTCAAAGCCTTATTGAAGGCACATCCCCTCCAAAAGACCTTCCCTAACTAAACTCTCCTTTCACCTTATCCCACTCCCTTTGGCATCAACCTGACTAGCTTCTATTATTCATTCCCCCCATACCACTCATATACATAGCTGTAATTTATTAATTTATATTAATGTCTGTCTCCCACTTTATAATGTAAGCTCATTTTGGGAAGGGAATGTGTCTGGTTATTGTTGTATTGTACCTTCCCAAGTGCTTTTTACAATGCTCTGCACATAGTAATTGCTCAATAAATATGATTGACTAACTGATGGAAGCCAGCTTGGAGGGGGTCAAGAAGAGAATTGGAGGTAAGGAAGTGGGTACAGTGGGTGTAGACTACTTGCTCAAGGAGTTTGGAGAGGAATGGTAGGCGGGAGATGGTGATACATAGAGGGAATTGTGGAATGACAGAGTTTTTTGGGGGATAGGGAAGACATGGATGAGTTTTAAAGCGGTGGAGAAAGAGCCATTAGAGAATGAACACTTGAAGATGGCTGTCATGGAGGAACAAAAGGGAGGGGCAAGTAGTTTGAGAAGGTGAAAAAGAATGGAGTTGGATGCACGGGAGAGAGCAGGAGATCTCCTCTTGAGATACTGCTGGAAAAGTTAGGATAATTAGAGTTGAAGAAGGGGCAAGAGGGAGGGACTGGAGAGGAGTAAAACCTTGAAAGACTTGTGGCTGCTATAGTGGTCACTGGGGCAATGGTGTGCCTTAGACTCTGATCCACGAGGACCCTGAAATTTTACTTCTCTTGCCACAGAATCCTGCTGATATTGTTTCTATTTTCTGTTCTTTTGTACTATACTATTTTAGTGTTTTATTCCATCATCTTGCTGTGCTGTCCCCAATCCCTTCTCTTCACCTATTTTCTGAGATTGTGAGTTTTCAAGGGACAGGTTTAATTCACACCTGTGCATTCTTTCCCAATGCTTAGTGTTGTGTTCTAAACAAAGTAAGCACTTAATAAACATATTTCCTACTACTACTATTGAATCACTCACACAGAATTATTTGAATTCTGAGTTTTTGAAGTGCCCCAAAAGAGCTTATTGTATAAGTGCACAGAGAAAATTGAGAGGTTAAAATCAAGACATTCTATCTATTCATCTTGACCCCAGTTCACTCTTTTCCTAGGGTTAGAAAAGGTTGGAATGCAACTCGGGGCTGACATATTTCCCTATAAATCTACTTCCTAGCTTAAGGGGCATTGCTTTTAACTAGGGAAATCATGGGGCTCATTAATATAGCACAAAAGACCAGACCTCATAAATCTCCAAACAAAATTTATCCTGTTTTCATTCAACTCCATTAATGCCTTGGTATTCATTCATTCAGTCAGTCATATTTATTGAGCGCTTACTGTGCCCAGAGCACTGTACTAAGCGCCTGGCATCTTCATCAGCAGGCTGTGTAATTGGAAAACAAAAACTATTACTACAGCTACTATTTTTAATGTTGTTATTCATTAACTTCCTGCTATGCTAAATGCTTGGGTAGTTAAAATGTATTCAGCTTGGGTCTTGTCACTGCCTCACCCAGGTTCACAGTCTGAGGGAGAGTTCCGTGGCTATCTTAGCCTCATTTTATTGATGAGGAAACTGAAACTCAGAGGAGTTTAGTAACTATCCCGAAGTCACACAGCAGAAAAGTTATAGTGAGAGTTTTAACCTAGGTCTCAACTCCCAGGCCTGTGCTTTTTCCACTAGATCCTATTCCTGTGAATGAAAGTATCTCATATACCCAAAGACAGGAATTAAATCACTCCTCGGCCTCCTTATCTCTAGGTCTAAATGATCTAATTTACTTAAACCATTGTGACTAGTACACATTTTCCATTTTTTAATCATTTTTTTCTAACCTTGGTCCTTTTCCAGTTTTCCTTTGTCCTCTTCAGCCACTGTAAAGACTTTCCCTCTGATGTGGTATAGTGGAAGAATTGTTTCCCATTTGAAAGCCATATGCCTTTTGATATATCCCGGTTTATCACTGGCATTCTTAATGACAGCATTACTTCGTCAGTTCATGATCAGCTCTTCTGCCAACTTCGACTCCCCTTTTCTTTGTAGCCATTCGCGTGCCTATTTATCTTTTCTGGTCTAAATCATTTTCAGTGTCACTTGTATCTTCCAAAGTGGTAGCTAGCCTACCAAATTTAGAATCAACTACAACTTTGATTTGTGTGCTCGATGTCATTCTTACATAAAGATATTGCAGAGAACCATGATCCTTGTGGAACCCTACACAATAGAACTCAGTTTGACCCTGAGTCTTCAATGACTATCTTTTGTGTCCAAAATTAACCTATTTCTGCACTCAACCTTTCACTCATTCATTCGTTCCTTCATTCAGTCCTATTTATTGAACACTTACTGTGTGCAGAGCACTGTTCTAAGCACTTGGAAAGTACAATTTAGCAACAAAGAGAGAGAATCCCTGCTTACAGTGGGCTCACAGCCTAGAAGTGGGGGGGAGAGAGACATTAAAACAAGTGAACAGGCATCAGTAGCATCAATATAAATGAATACAATTATAAATACACACATCAAAACAGGTTAACAGGCATTAATATAAAAATAGAATTGTGCTGTGGGGAGGGAAGGTAGAGCAAAGGAAGTGAGTCGGGGTGATGGACGGGAGCTGAGGAAAATGGGGCTTAGTCTGGGAAGGCCTCCTGGAGGAGGTGAGGCTTCAATAGGGCTTTGAAGGAGGGAAGTGTGATTGGTGGATTTGAGGAGGGAGGGCATTCCAGGCCAGATGCAGAAGGTGGGCCAGGAGTTGATGCTGGGACAGGCAAGACTGAGGCACAGTGAGAACGTTAGCACCAGAGGAATAGATTGTGTGGTCTGGGATGTAGGAGAAAAGGGAGGTGAGATAGGAGGGGGCAAGGTGATGGAGAGCTTTGAAACCAGTAGTGAGGGTTTTTTACTTGATATAGAGTTGATAGGAAACCACTGGAGATTTTTGAGGAGGGGGTTAATTTGTCCAGAACGTTTCTATAGAAAGATAATTGGGGCAGCAGAGTGAAGTATAGACTGAAGTATAGACAGGAGGTTGGGAGATCAGAAAAGATGCTGGTGCAGTAATCCAGTCGGGGTATGATGAGTGAGCAGTTTGGGTGGAGAGGAAAGGATGGATCTTGGTGATGTGAATATGAGACCGGCAGGTTTTGTTGACGGATTGGATATGTGGGGTGAATGAGAGAGTGGAGTCAAGAATGACACCAAGGTTGCAGGCTTGTGAAATAGGGAGGATGGTAGTGCTGTCCAAATGATGGGAAAGTCAGGGAGAGAACAAGAGAAGCAGCGTGGCTAAGAGAAGCAGCGTGGCTCAATGGCAAGAGCATGGGCTTTGGAGTCAGAGGTCATGGGTTCAAACCCCGGCTCCGCCAATTTTCAGCTGTGTGATTCTGGGCAAGTCACTTAACTTCTCTGTGCCTCAGTTACCTCATCTGTAAAATGGGGATTAAGACTGTGAGCCCCACGTGGGACAACCTGATCACCTTGTAACCTCCCCAGCTCTTAGAACAGTGCTTTGCACATAGTAAGCACTTAATAAATGCCATTATTATTATTATTATTATTATTATTATTATTATTGGGAGGGAAGATAAGGAGCTCAGTCTTGGACACGTTGCATTTTAACTGGCAGGAGGACATCCAGGTGGAGATGGTCTGAAGGCAGGAGGAGCCTGGAGGGTAGGAAAGAGAGTAGGGAAGGAGATGAAGTTTTGGATATCATTAATGTAAAGACGATGGTTGAAGCCGTGGGAGTGAATGAGTTCACCAAGGGAATAAGTATAGATAGAGAATAGAAGGGCACCAAGAACTGACCCTTGAGTAACCCCTACAGATAAGGGATGGGAAAGGGAGGAGGAGCCCTCAAAAGAGACGAGAATGAATGGCCAGAGAGGTAAGAGGAGCACCAGGAGAGGACGGAGTTAGTGAAACATTCATATCAGGACCATACATTTCAATGCCATACAGTCTAAAGTCCCGATGACTTCAAGCAGGATTTAATGTTTTCTTTCATTAATGTATTCATTCAATCATATTTATTAAGCACTTACGGTGTGCAGAACAGAACAATACAACAATAAACAGTGACAGTCCCTGCCCACAAGTAGCTCACAGTCTAGAGGAGGGGAGACAGACATCAATACAAATAAATAAAACTACAGATATTTGCATAAGTGCTATGGGGCTGTTGCTGGGGTGGTGAGAGAGCAAAGAAAGCAGGTTAGGGTGATGCAGAAGGGAGTGGGAGATGAGAAAAAGTGGGGCTTAGTCTGGGAAGGCCTCTTGGAGGAGATTTGCCTTCAATAAGGTTTTGAAGCAGGGGGAGAATAATTGTCTGTTGGATTTAAGGAGAGAGGGTGTTCCAGACCAGATGCAAGATGTAGGCCAGGGGTCAGTGGCAAGACAGGCAAGATCGAGGCACAGTGAGAAGTTTAGCACCAGAGGAATGAAATATGCAGTCTGGGTTGTAGGAGAGAAGATGTATTTTACTATTTATTTCCCTTTTGTCTGCATAGGCCTGAAGATTTTACCATTGTACTAACATTAAAATTAACTAACATTAACATTGTCCTAACATCCAAGGTGTCCAAACCTTAATGCAAGGTGATATGGCAGGTCATGTGAGAATTGAAGGAGTCTTGGCAGTTGTTTAAAAGAAAACACCAAAGAAAAACCATTGGTGATAGAATTGATATTCTAACACCTTCCCTGCTAGAATAAAGTTGGGACCTGTCCAATGCAAAGAATTATCTGCATTCTTGCTCAAGAAGTAACCAGGAATTTGGTGCTAGAATATGATTCTGAGCCTCAGGGAAATTTAGCTCAGAGCAACAAAGAGGCAGCATGGCCTAGTGGAAATTGCATGGACATGGGATTTAGGAAAACTTTCTATTCCAAGCGACATCCCTTGCTTTCTGTGTGACCTTGGATCGGTCATTTGACATCCATATATTCCACATATCCATGCAGTAACTATTCCAGGAGTTCTTGGGAATCCTGGCATCATCTCACAAATAACCTCACTGACTGTCATGGAGTTCCAGAAATTGTGGCTTCAGTTTTCCTTGGTCATTGATGGGGGACCAATCAGAGACATCCAGAATCTCAAACACCTCTTTGGCTTGATTCTGGTGGAACTGTCCATCCCTGACAAATATAGCATCATACAGCCTGGTTGTGACCTGTATAGCCTGCAGACATTCTCCAAAGAAAGTAAGGTTTAAAGCCCCTCCCTGCCCCAAGTATTCTAGCCCTTAACATCAAATGCCAAAAGGGTTAAGGTCATTTTGCTAGGCACTGTTTGTCTTTTGATAAATGAGTTCAATAAAGTCACTTTTCCAGAGCTAAACCTTGTCATTAGATGAGTTCTAAAAGTAAGCTATCACATCTCTAGTCCTAGCATAAACCAGGTGTTAAGACTGACCAAAGCTGCTCTATCTAGCAGTGTGGCAGGGTTCCAAATTGGTTTGGTCACCCTTGCCAGTTAAAATGGATTGCTCTGTGCTTTCTTTCAAGTATATTTGTAGATGTCTTTCAGTTGAATTCTCCTCTAGCGACCTGCCCAGGCACAGTGGGAATATTCTCAGGGTGGCTTGGATCAGGGACTAGCCTGACAGCTTTATTTTTATTCATTGTTGTCAGGGGAAGTATGTCCAGGCCTCAGTGCCCTCGTCCATAAGTGGAAAGCATGGCACATAGCAATGCAGCATGACTTAGTGCAAAGAGACCAGACATAGGAGTCATCGGACCTTGGTTATAATCCCAGGTCTGATGGTTGCCTGTTGTGTGACCTTGGGCGAGCCATTTATATGTGCCTTATTTTCCTCATATGTAAATTAAGGCACAGACAAGGTTTGAATACCTACCTATGTGGGACAGGCATTGTGTACAATCTGATTCATTTTATTAATTTATTATATAGCCTTCCCAGACTAAGCCCCACTTTTCCTCATCTCCCCTTCCCTTCTGCATCACCCCAACTTGCTCCCTTTGCTCTTCTCCCCCGACACTCACCTCATCCCTGCAGCACTTATGTATATAGCTGTAATTTTATTTATTTGTATTGTGATGTCTGTTTTCCCCCCTTCTAGACTGTGAGCTCACTGTGGGCAGGGAATGTCATTTTTAATTGTTGGATTGTACTTTCCCAAGTGCTAATTACAGTGTGCTCCACACAGTAAGTGCTTAATAAATATGATTGAATGAATGAATGTTTACCACAGTGCTAAGACCAGTGCTGAACATAGATTAAGCACTTAACAAATACAATAGTACTAATTTGTCTTCCCTATGCCTCATTTTTATCACCTGTAAAACAAGGATTCAAGATTTAGACTGTGAGCACCATGTGGGATAGGGACTGTGCTGATAATATTTTTTTTACCCCAGCCCTTAGTATAGTGCTTGACACAGAGTAAATGCTTAACAAATACCATTATTATTAATTTGGGTGGGTGAGAGTATCGCTTGAAGTCCTTATCACTCCTACAGGAGCTAATGATTTTATTCTCAAAATACATATTTAATGAAAAGTACCTCTTGGAATCAGAAAGGATCTACAGATTCATAATTAATCTGGTGGAGGTTTAGAGTAGGAACCATCCTTCACACAGCAAAGCATTCACACAACTGACAGATTTGAACAACATCTACTGAATTTTGTTACCTGGCTTGCATAATGTACAACAATGTAAGAATAAAGAGTAGAAAAGCAAACTAAATAGGTGGTTTGCTAAACTAAATCAGTGTGGTTTCCAATATTAATAGTTATGTGATGCTTAACAAAGCCAATTTTAGCACTTATCCCTCTAGAATCTGTTACACTTTCACATCTGAAAAGTGGCCATCTAGTGCTAGCCTTCGTTTCTTGCCATTTTACCACTTTTCTGTCTGTCAGAACATTTCCTTCAATGTTTTTACTGAATATTTGAGTAATGACTAAACAGAAAAAGATAGAGATAATAATCACCATCTTTTATATTCTTTGATGAAAACTACATTGATAATCCACAAATCCTCTAACACAAGGCCATTTGTAACAATAGATGACACATCCTTGCCAGGAATTCTGCAGTTTCCCTTTCAAGTTTTTTTCATAACCCTCATTTGCTTACCATCAGTCCCACTCATTTGTTTCATTCAGGCTATCAGTTTATCTAAGACTATGATCTGAAGCAGCGTGGCTCAGTGGAAAGAGCCCGGGCTTTGGAGTCAGAGGTCATGGGTTCAAATCCCGGCTCTGCCACTTGTCAGCTGTGTGACTTTGGGCAAGTCGCTTCACTTCTCTGGACCTCAGTTCCTCATCTGTAAAATGGAGATGAAGACTGTAAGCCCCACGTGGGACAACCTGATCACCTTGTATCCCCCAGCACTTAGAACAGTGCTTTGCACATAGTAAGTGCTTAACAAATACCATCATTATTATTATTACTGTTATTATTATTAACTGCGTATATGACACCCCACTGTTATTTGGCATTGTTTGAGACTATGCTTCCCTATGCTATGCTTGTTTATAAAAAAAGCACGGGCTTTGGAGTCAGAGGTCATGGGTTCAAATCCCAGCTCTGCCACGTCGGCTGTGTGACCTTGGGCAAGTCACTTAACTTCTCTGAGCCTCAGTTACCTCATCTGTAAAATGGGGATTAAGACTGTGAGCCCTGTGTGGGACAGCTTGGTCATCTTGTATTCCCCCAGCAATTAGAACAGTGCTTTGCATATAGTAAACACTTAACAAATGCCATTATTATTATTATTATTATTATTTATTTTGCCCTACTGGCTTGCATCATCATCATCAATCGTATTTATTGAGCGCTTACTGTTTGCAGAGCACTGTACTAAGCGCTTGGGAAGTACAGACACGTGCCTGAAGTTTAGGTATCTGTTTAGGTATCCTGTGGTTGTCCATTCCACTCACATGTTCTGCCTAGCTCAGCTGGTTTCTATGCTGGTGAGCTAACTGCATTCCAGAACCTCGTTGTCAATAATCTCGTACTTCCATTTGATGGGGAGTAACAACCTGTCATTAATGAACCTGATCCAAAAATATAGTCTGCTGTCTGTCTCAGGGCTGTGTCTTGAGACATACAGGAAGTTGAACACCATGACAACTTTATAGCCATTTGTCTTAGCATGACATTTTTGATATGACATTATTGTCACACTCCGTTTTGCAGTCTGCCAAAAGCCATGCTAACAGCTTTAAATTGATCTTCTACCACATCTATCTCTTTAGCTGTCTTCTTATCTGTGATTAGGTGGTTTACAGCCTAGATAGAATTCAGTGACAGATTTAGGTTCTGAGATGTCAGTGAAAAATTACAAACAAATGGCTAGCATGCTCATAACCTCAGTTTTTTTTAGACATAGCAATCCATAGAAATTTGCAATCATGTTTTATGTCTTCTTGAGTATGAATGTTCAAGCACAGTCATGTGCAAAAAAATGGTTTTGAACCAGTGTCTCAAAAACTTTTAAATAAGCTTATAGTCTATTTAGCTGTAAGTGTTTTTGGATGGGTAAGAAATTTTAAGTGTTATGAAAAGAAAACAAATGTATGCATCCCTCTCCAACAACCCAGTAAGGATGGTTTCTCTGCATTCCTTTATTCTTCATCATTTTTGTCTCTCCCTTCCTTGTCTTTACATTCCTCATTTTCATTTTCTCCTCCTTGACCATTCATTCTTCATGCTGACTAATTTGCTAATGAAGTTATCAGAGTGAAGAATAAATCATAATCATGCTCTATCGACCTAGAGGAGTTGCATTTGAGGCTTCAGTGAACATAATTCCTTTGCATTTTTATGTTGGATTATGAGCTATTAGAATTTGGTCTTCTTGAGCAGTCATGATTGTCAAGATGTCACAGAATCTAGCAGTCCAACGTATTGCAGATGATGCTTTTATTCAATGGTGAGACATCAGAGAGATTAATTTTGTGTTCATTAATGTATTACCAATTTAGTTTTGGGACTCTAAAATGGATTTCCAGGTCCAGTGACAATGCTGTTCTTTTCATGTTGTCTTTTTCCAACTTGTCAATGACTTTTCTTTTACTCTGTGTCAATATAAAGTTTCCTTTGACCATATTATTGTTTATCTTAGGTCTCTTCAATTTCCTCCTTCTCTAACTGCACCATAGGATTGCTTATTCATACTTATTTTTCTTTCACTTTGAGTAGAATGAACTCTCAAATGAAAGCAGAGCTTTTTACAATGACACTCTACCCTTCTTTACAATAAATTCATTGTCTTCAGTTTTGGTTTTATTGCTTTTTTCCTTACCAAGTAGAGATGCTTGAGTAGCCGTGTTCCACGGGAAAAAAAGGTTCTCAGGCTCCTTGTTTCACATATGTCAAAAATGTTTCCCTTACCTCCTTAGTTACTTTGAGATTCAAGTCTACTATTAGATCTTAGGTTTCAGTATGTGTATTGAATCATGCCATGTGCAGTTTGACTGTTCTTCTGGACTTTATTCATTAATCCATTTCCCTATCCCCTAGCTGAAAGACATTGCTAGTAGTGGATTTCCTAGTTCAAACTTCTTTGTGAAGACTTTTCAGAGGACATTTCCAGCAGAATATCTGCCTTGTAATTTTTTTTCTCCTCATGGCCATAGTATTCCTGCAAGTTTTAATCAGGATAGTTCTTAAATAGTCGGAGTACACTCCTACTTCCTTATTGCCCAGAATCTAAATTAACGTTTTCATGACAGAATCACTACCCTTTAAAATCAATCATCTTTTTCAGTGAACATGTACACTGGGAGATGTGGATATGGGATTTTGTGGGCATAGTTTTACACAAATACTCACATACCCACACCTAATTATGGGAATAACACAGAGGAACTACCTGGATCTATGATCTTCAGTATGTCCTGGAAATCTATGCATAAAATATGTTTTGTGAAATGAGTGTGACCTAGGAAATCCCTGATTGTTGCTAAGGGTGTTTATTTATTAATAGGTATTGAGAGTCATCGATCATTTCTATTTATAAGTTCCTACTTCACATATTAGTGATGAGAAAAACTCCTTTCAGGAACATTGTGATTTGGAAAATATCTAGGCTTACCAAAAAAAGGTTTTAAACTATGGAAATACATTCCTAATTTAAAATGTCTTGTTGAATTAAACAAGAAAGGTAAACTAGCTCAGTAGTCATTAAATTTGAACACAATATCATTGGTAGCATCTATATTTTCCAATGGAATAATATTGATTAAATGATATGGATTATGTGTGGCTAATTGTGGTTGTATCCTCACTTGAAATATTGAAGACTTTGATGTTTCTGCACAATTACAAGGAAGGTAGGCTTAGAGTTGGTTTAGTATTGAATACTTCAACTTCTTTTTCAATCCATTGTATTTACTGAATACTTACTGTGTACAGAGCACTGTACTAAGCATTTGTAGAACAGATTTGGTAGACATATTTCCTGCTCCCAAGAATTATCCACACTTAGATATGTATGATTTACAGTTTTCATATATTCCTAAGTGACTAGAATAGTGCTCGGCTTAAGTAAATACTCAAAAATTATCATCATCCCCAAAGATAATAATAGTAATAATATTGCTGATGCAGATTTAAGTGCTTAGTACAGTGATCTGCACACAGTAAGCGCTCAATAAATACGATTGAATGAATAAATCATTTAGGTTCTGTTACAGTGTTGTGCAGACCACCAATGAACAATATCAGTATCAGTTTGATTTCTGCATGAAAATGCTGCAACTGCTTAGGGCCACCTTTATCTTCTGTACTTTAAAAACTGGTGTATACCCAGGATAAGGCTATCCCTAAGGTAATGTAGGCACAGAGACTCTTTTCAGGCTATAATATATAGTCCTCAAAGTATCAACACAGCAAGATATTGGTTTGCTAGGAGTGCAGGAACTAAGGGAAAAGGATAGACAAATAAAATGGGGATGATCAGAACATAATTAAGACTTGTTCCTCAATTTTATGGTTAGGCTGAATAAGGACAGCCAATTAATCAGTAACTCAGTAGTATTTCTTGAGTTCCTATATATTTATTGAGTTCCTACTATATGTAGAGCATTGTACTGAGTGCTTGGAAACATTCTAGAATTAATAAACTTGATCTCTTCCTTCAAGGTGTTAATAACAGGGGACTTAGCTACTAAAATTAATTTACACAGAAGACTAAGGAAGCAAAGAACGCATATATATAGTAGTAGTCAGTCAGTCAATCCTATTTATTGAGTGCTTATTATATGCATAAGACTACTAAGCACTTGGGAGAGTACAATATAAGAATATAACAGACACTTTCCTTGCCCATCACAAGCTACTTATGTAATGAGCTATGTAAAGTATGCACATAGTGCTAGGGGAGGTAGAGCGTACTTAAGTGATAATGAGACATGTAGTGATATAGCCTCCTCTCAGGATCACAAATGGAGAGTTTCCAGTAATCTACCAGTCTCGGCTATGGGAGGAAGAGTCAAACAGAGGCATAACCATTCCATTCCTAGCTTTGGACATTTGTGCTGCCGATTCATACTTCCCAAGTGCTTAGTATGGTGCTCTGCACACAGTAAGCGCTCAATAAATATGATTGAATGAATGAATGGAAGGCAATAGGCTACAAGTCAAAACCCCCATGTAGTGGGTAGCGGCAGTATGGGAGAAAGTCAAGGGTGGAAACTCAAGTTGACTGTGTGGAAGAAGGCAATGGTAAACCACTTCTGTATTTTGACCAAGAAAACTCTGTGAATGCATTTCCAGAATGATTGCAGTTGGAGGTGGCACATTCTGAAAGAGATGTGTCCATGGAGTCTCTATGGGTTGGAAATGACTCGGCAACATAATACAAGTGATAAAGCATCATTAGAGGGTAGGATGGAAGCCTCTCACAACTACATACAAGACTGGACAGCATTACAGTTCTATAGTCCTGTAGTTTAGTCCTAAATTTGATGTTCCATTGTCAACAAACTCTACCTGTAAACACATTTTGTAGCCTTTCAATTAGCATTACTACTGTCTTGTCTTTCAATGGATTATGTGCTGCCTTTTTTAGAAGAACTTAATAACCAAGTACAGGTTCATGATGTTGAAGGATAACATCAGCTGTGGGTAGGAGATTTTTGGTATAATCTGGGACTTATTCTGAGCTTTTTCATACTTATTTTTTGTAATACTATGTTGGTCTATAGAGCAGTTTGTTGTCATCAGCATGACCTCCTGTGTACCTGACTGGAAGATTTAAGGTACGAAAGGTAATGATTGTGGAATGAAAGGCAGGTTTGACAAGTGGAGAAGTTGAGAAAGGGAAGATAGAGAGAGGGAGGATGGCCCCTAATATACATGTTTGCAAGTATATCCAATAACATGGGATTCCATGTTCAAGCTGCTTGGTCCTCAAGTGAATTTATTATTCTCTCAAGGGACCCAGAAATCAAGTCTACTGATCATTCCTAACAATTACCCATGAAATATCAACTGAGTGGACAAAAACAAGACAAAAAATCACTGCTACTGGAGAGTTTACAATCTACCCATTCCATTGTCATAAATCAAATCCAGATTTCATTATGGCAGGTGAGAACTTTTCCACTAAATCCCCAATATCAAATGCTTTTGTGAAATATCTGAGAATAGTATAAATGTCTAGGTGTTACTTCCAACAATTGCCTATGTTTAAGTGTACAACAATTTGCTATAAGGTTCTGTTGCTCAACTAACCTGCACAGTAGAGTGAGACTTTGGAATTGGGAACAAATAACTGTATTTTCAATAATTATGAAAAGGGATTCTAGATAGTATACTGAGAGCAGTGGATAAGCAGCATGGCTTAGTGCTAGAGCATGGGCTTGGGAGTCAGAGGTCATGGGTTCTAATCCTGCCTCGGCCACTTGTCGTTTCTGTGACTTTTAGCAAATCACTTCACTTCTCTGTGACTCAATTACCTCATCTGTAAAATGGGGATTAAGACTGGGAGCCCCACGTGGGACAACCTGAGAACTTTGTATCTAATCCAGTGCTTGAAACAGTGCTTAGCACATATTATGTGCTTAACAATTACTACTATTATTATTATTGTTGTGAGATGTCATAGCAGTAACCCCAGAATATTCTGTCACCTTTCTTCTTGAATATAATGTTGATAATACCATCCCTATGATCTTGTGATATGTTTTCAGAGTCCTAGGTATTAAAAAATAATTTGGATGCGTACTTGAGAATGCATCCTCTCCAAGTCTGTAGAGCTTGGAAGGTTGCCATGAAGTGTGGGAGCTTTATTATTTCTAATGGATCTTTCTGCATTATTGACTTTTTCATAAAAGGGCTGGTTTGGGGGATGGCATGGCAGAACCAGCAACCTACCAGATATTCAATGGAGATGGAAATGGGCTAGGTCCAGAGATCTAACTACTGAGAATTTCTCAAACAGTTTTCTGTTCTTATTCTTTAGAGAGCAAAACTAACCTGGAGAGAGTGTAAATTAATTTTTCAGAGTGACACAGCAAGTCAGCAGCAAAGCCACAGCACAAAACTCTGATCTTTAAGTCCAAATACTTTGTTTAGCTGCCTAGAAAGTCTGATCCAGCTAGGATCACATTATCTAGAAGTCAAAGTAGGCCCTGGCACCTCAGACTGTATGCATTTATTTTATTTATTTTAAAAGTCATATAAATTCATTTTTACAGTTTGAATAACAATGATCTCTTGATTCCTACATCACTATTACTTAGTTGATAGGTTTGGCCTAATTGTTCCTGTGCCTAAGCTAGACTTCGGTTGCCTGTTAGGCCAGATTTTGGAGATCGCTTTCAGGACGTTGGGCATTGAAAGCTCCTTGTGGGCAGGGAGTGTGTCTACTAACTCTGCCGTATTGTAATAATAAGAATGATGATGATAATACTGATAATAATAATGGTACTTGTTAAGCCCTTAGTGTGTGCCAAGCACTGTTCTAAGAGCTGGGGTAGATACACATTAATCAGATTGGACACAGTCCCGGTCCCACGTGGGACTCCCATTCTTAATTCTCATTCTACATATGAGGTAACTGAGGCCCAGAGAAGTGAAGTGACTTGCCCAAGGTTACACAGCAGACATGTGGCAGAAGTGGGATTAGAACTCAGGTCCTTCTTCCTTCCAGGCCCCTTCTCTAGTCACTAGGTCATGCTGCTCAAAAGACTTTCCAAGCACTTGGTATAATACTCTGCATGCAGCAAGTGCTCAGTTAATACCTTTTTTTTTCACAGGAGATACTGAAAGAATTAGCATTTTGGGCAGTACTTGGGTGTGTGCATAAATAAATGCTAAATAGCCCAACGTGGATTAGAAAAGTTAGTAAGTAAAATCATGGAATCAATAGAGAAATGTTAATAATTTATTTCATTTGGAATTAAGTAGCAAAAATTAAAAATATTTTCCCCAAATTATGAAAATAATATGTATTTATTTAAAACAATTCAGTTTATCAAGAATGTTTAACCATCAAAGCAAAATGAAAAAATAAATGCATTGTCAGCCAGGAGCTGTTTCCCTTTTTAGAATGTTATCTCTGTGAACAGGGAACATGTCCCTTCATTATTTCTTTTCTTCCCAAGCACCTAGTACAATGCACCACACCACTGTACTAATTTTACTGTTACTTCTTAAAGAGGAAGCAATATCATTTGAGGTTGGAAATGATAGTTTCACAGTGAAATTTTGTCAGTTAATAGGTGTGCGTTATATTTGTGTGAGATAAGATCAACATTTTAATGTACATTATGTCAGTGTAGAGATGGTTACTATGTGCTCTCTCACGATTTCAACAGGCAGTATTAAGTAACATTTTCATTTCTGCCTCCATGTCACAAAATTCTCAAAGCTTGTCACCATTTGTCAGAAACCAAACTTGCTTTTGTTTGCTGTTTTCTCTCACTTGTTCACAGCTCTGCCTTATCATCAGAAGTTCTTGCCTCATTATACTTTTAAAACATTTTTCTATCTGGTCTACAGTCCACAGATTTCAGCACATAATTAAGTAGTCAAGCATCTTCATGTGGTCCATTTTCCTCATGTTACATGCAGAATTTGTTTGCCAAAATAGAACTTATCATTTTTGGTCCTATCTTGACATTTCATGTTTAATGTGGTACTAATGGAATTGCCTTAGAAGTTGGATCGTGAGGTATGTACATGAGTTGTGGATGTTACAACAGTTAGGAAAACATTTAGTTACTCTAACACGATGTGGCATTGGGGCTACATTTTGCCTTCTCTTCCCAAACTGCTGCTGAGTTTCTTCCTTAAGTTTTAATAATAATGATATTCATCACATTCTAACTATGTGCCAATCACTGTGCTAAGCGCTCTGGTAGATAAAAGATGACCTCGTTGGATACAGCCCCTGCCCCACACTGAGTTCACATTCTAAGAGGGAGGGAAAAGAAGTAATCTATCCTCATTTTAAAGATGAAGATGTTGAAAAACACAAAGAGTTCAAGTTACTTGTTCAAAATCACACAACAAGCAAATGGTGGAGCTGTAACTAGATCTCAGGCCTCCTGAGTTCCAGTCCTGTACTCCTACCACTGTTAGACTACCTCTCATCCTTCTAATTTTTGGCCTAGAATTGGGTAATTTAACTCACCTAGCAGACACCAGTGTTTTTGAAAGATAGATGGGGTGTAAAAACACAGAAGGATATATACAACTATGCAGTAATAGGACACCAACTATCCAGGTTGACCAAAAAATACCCTTTTTGCATTCAGTTCTGATTCCAACATGTTGTTCCATATCCAGTCAAATCTGAAACAATGTGGGAGTCTGTCAGAGGCTGCAGTGAGGGCAGTGCTCACCATTGCTCACCATTTTGCGTCAGCTAAGAGATTTATGTTTGGAAAAATATCATCCATTTACAATGGAATCCCCACATCAGTTTTGATAGGTCAGTTATCGGGCATATGGGTTAAGGCAATGATGGCTGACAGGCTTCACTATAATTCTTTGCTCTGGTCTAATACAACCTGCAAGGCATCGGGACTTTGATTCTTGGAGGGGAGGTGCATAAACTCAATGCTGGCTATCTGAACCATTGCTGAGAAAGCACTGCAGGATGGGCCATAGCACAGATGATAGAGACACATATTCTAATTCCCAGAATATGACTTTTAGGTAACAATGGCGGCAATTATCGCCGGACAGTAAAAATACTAGATTGGCAGTGATGTGTTTTTTTACTTACGTCAATCAATCAGTAGTATAAATGTATTTCTCACTCTGTGCTGAGCACTGTGAAGCAGCATGGTTCAGTGGAAAGAGCATGGGTTTGGCAATCAGAGGTCAGGGTTCTAATTCTGGCTCCACCACTTGTCAGCTGTGTGACTTTGGGCAAGTCACTTTTTTGATGGTATTTGTTAAGCGCTTACTATGTGCAAAGCACTGTTCTAAGCATTGGGGGGATACAAGGTGATCAGATTGTCCCACGTGGGGCTCATAATCTTAATCCCCATTTTACAGATGATATAACTGAGGCACAGAGAAGTTATGTGACTGACAAGTGGTGGAGCCGGGATTAGAAGCCACGATCTCTGTCTCCCAAGCCCGTGATCTTTCCACTGAGCCAAGCTGCTTCCCACTTAACTTCTCTGTGCCCTAGTTCCTTCATCTGTAAAATGGGGATTAAGACTGTGAGCCCCATGTGGGACAACCTGATTACCTTGTATCCCCCACCCCCAACGCTTAGAGCAGTGCTTGGCACATAGTAAGCACTTAACAAATACTATTATTATTATTATTATTATTATTATTATTATTTTTATTATTATTACTAAGCACTTTGGATAGTGTGGTGGAAATAGTAGAAGTGATCCATGTTACAATCCATCAAAGAAGACAGATACTATAATCAATTATAGGTATAGGTTATGTACAAGGTAGATTTGAGAGTCATGCACAAAGACGTGGTAACAGAAACCATGGGATGGGAGGATCAATCAATTAATCAGTCAGTGATATTTATTGAGACTTTACTGTGGCCAGAGCACTGAACTAAATGCTTGGGAGAGTACAACACATTCCCTGCCCTCATTGAGTTTATAATCTAGAAGGGAAGACAGACATTAACATAAATAAATACTGGTTATGTACATGAGTGGCTTGGCGGTAGAGGAGGGAATTGTGGAAAATAAAGGGAGCAAGTCAGGGCAACCCAGAAGGGAGTGGGGAAGGAGGAAATGAAGGCTTAGTTAGGAAGGCCCTTTGGAGGAAATGTGTCTTCAGTAAGGCTTTGAAGGTAGGGAGAGTAATTGTCTATTGGATATGAAGAGGGAGGGCATTCCAGTCCAGAGGCAGGGCTTGAGTGAGAGGTCAGAGTCGAGATAAACAAGATCAAGGTACGGTGAATAGGTTGGCATTAGAGGAGCTAAGTGTGAGGGCTGGGTTGAGTAGGTGAGTAGCAAGGTGAGGTAGGAGGGAGCAAGGTTGCTGAGTGCTTTAAAGCTAATGGTAAGCAGTTTCTGTTGGATGTTGAGGTCGATGGGCAACCACTGATGGTTCTTGAGGAGAGGGGAAACATGACCTGAATGATTCAGGCAGCAGTGTTAAGTATGGATTGGAGTGGGGAGAGACAGTAAACAGGGTGGTCAGCAAGGAGGCTGATACAGTAATCAAGGTGGGATAGAATAAGTGATATGGATCAACATGATAGCAGTTAAGGTGTAGAGGAAAGGGTGGATTTTAGTGATGTTGTGAAGGTCAAACCAACAGAGAGATTAAGCGATTTGCCCAAGGGCACACAGCAGCATGTGGTGGAATTGGGATTAGAACCCAGTTCCTCTGTGTAGTTTGTAATTTCTAGTGCGGGCTTTGTAGTCACGTGTTTGTACGTGTTCAACTGTTATGAATATTATTGTGGAGTCCTTGTTAGCATGTGTGAATATGACCCGGGGAATCAGTGTGTCTTATTATGAGTCTGGGTACGTACATGAGTGTGAGCGTCTGCCTACTGATAAGGAGAATGGTCCAGGACAGAGAAGAGCAGGACCCATGGAAAAAAAATGAATTAATAATAAATGAAGGTGAGGGCATAGGTGAGAGAGTGGGTGATTAAAGAACAAGGAAAAATAGGAAACATATTTGAAGGGCTAGATGAATAGAAGTGAATTGCCATAGGGAGAAAACAATAGAAAAAAGATAAAAGGATAAGTTTAGTACTTGAAAGAATACAAGTAATGATTCAGATGGAGAAGCAATAATAGGGGGACAAACAAAGTCATCCTTATTTTTCATATTTCAGCTAGTATATTAAGTAAAGAAGCAGCATGTTCTAAGTGGCAAGAGCACCGTCTTGGGAGTCAGAGGGCGTGGGTTCTAATCCCGGCTCCGCCACTTATCTGCTGTGTGACCTTGGGCAAGTTGCTTCACTTCTCTGTGTCTGTTACCTCATCTGTAAAATGGGAATTAAGACTGAGCCCCATGTGGGAAAACCTGGTTACCTTGTATCCACCCCAGCTCTTAGAACAGTGCTTGGAACATAGTAAGTGCTTAACAAATACCATTATTATCATTATTATTAATAGTAGATAGTATAATAGTAGTAAATAGTAATAGCTAATAGTTAATAATAGTAGCTAATAGTAAATAGTGACTAGCTAATAGTAATAGCTTAATATTAAAGCTAAGTTGGGTTAAGTTTAACCAAACCTCAAATATCTCTAAAATTACTCCGATTTTCAACAAATTGTAAAGTTAAGGCTTCTTGGGAATTTAACTACATTTACTTAGATCTTTTAATGGTATTCACTGATTTGGAAGTATTAATATAAAGTTAATATTAGTCATAAGCAATATCCAGTTACCACCCCAGTTCTTTTGTAGGATGTATCTTCATTACGTGATTATAGCATGTTGGAAAAATAAAGAAATATTTGCTCCGGACATCACATGGCTTTCAAGTTGTTCAAGAAACAGTTGTGCAAATACATGCAACACCATTCAAGACTTGATGTTTCTTTGGTTTCCAGACTCTATTTCAGCCTTCTTGCTCTGTGCTGTACTTTGGATCTCCATATTCTTGCACCTTAAGTATTGAATAAAATGTAGTATTGAGTTGCAGGAGTGGAAAGCCCCCACAAGTGGTGGAAATGATAATGGTAATCAATAACAGTAAAAAAAAAAAAAAAAAAAAAAAGGAATCTGTTTCGAAGCCTATTAGTCAAGGTAGTATCTCCAAACCGTCTGTCCACTAAGCCATTACTTCTCACTGGATCGATCGATTCTAACATGTGATTTTCCTGGATTGTAAGTGTCTTCAAGAATATGGCCCTCAAGTAATTTTTGTTTGTTTGCTTTTTTAGTGGTTTTTGATAAGTGCTTACTATATGTCATGCATTTTATTGGAGTAGATTCAAGGCTGAACAGAACCCAAGTCCCACACAGGGGTCACAGCCTTAATTCCCATTTTACAGATGAGGTAAATAATAATAATAATAATAGTGATATTTGTTAAATACTTACTATTAGAACCTGGACTTCTTACTCCCAAGCCCATGGTCTATCCACTATCCATTATCTACTATCTCATAGAAAAATGTCTTATAGAAAAATCTCCTGGGTGCTACATTAATATTTTTCCTTGGAAAATGTAATGTCAAAATTGACCCAATTAAAATGGGACTTTATAAATGTCTTAGGTAATACAGAAACAGCATGACCAGGTTGAACGAGCACAGGCCTGGAAGCCAGGTGACCTGAGTTCTAGTCTTGCTCTGTCAATTACTTGCAGTGTGAATGTGGGCAAATCACTTAACTTTTCTGTGCCTTAGTTTCCTCATCTGTAAAATGGGGATTAAATGCCTACTTTCTCTCCTATTTAGACTGTGTAAAACTTGTATCTATCCCAGTGCCTAGCATGGTGTTTTACAATTAATCAATCAGTCATATTTATTGAGCACTTACTTGTGCAGAGCACTGTACTAAGCACTTGGGAGAGTATACTACAACCAAATTAGCAATTCTGCCTATACAAAGCTACATTTAGCTAATACAAAAGAAAAGAAGTGAAATCCCCGAGGGACAAACTGATCACCTTGTAACCTCCCCAGCGCTTAGAACAATGCTTTGCACATAGTAAGTGCTTAAAAAATACCATTATTATTATTATTACAAAAGTAATAAATAACATTATTATTATTAACAATGATAATAGTAATAATAATGATGAATTTGATATTTGTTAAGCACTCACTATGTGCCAGGCACTGACTGTACTAAAAACTGGAGTGGATACAAGCAAATTGGGTTGGACACAGTTCACAGACTCAATCCCCATTTTACAGATGAGGTACTCTGAGGCACAAAGTCAAGTGACTTCCCCAAGGACACACAGCAGATAAGTGGCAGAGCCAGAATTAGAACCCATGACCTTCTGATCCATACCCATACTTCTATACTAGGCCTGTGCTCTACCCACTACACTATGTTGCTTCTCATTAGCAAGTGATAATTCATACCTATGATATCATCTTTGAACCCAGCTAAGTACACATAATTATAATAATTGTGGTATTTGCTAGGTGCTTACTATGTGCCAAGCACTATTCTAAGTGCTGGGGTAGATGCAGGGTAATTAGGTTGTCCCACATGGGGTTCACAGTCTTAATCCCCATTTTACAGATGAGGTCACTGAGGCACAGAGAAGCAAAGTGACTTGCCCAAAGTCACACAGCCAATAAGTGGTGGAGCAGGGATTAGAACCCACGACCTCTGACTCCCAAGCCCGTGCTCTTTCCACTAAGCCACACTGCATAGACTTGTGTGAATTATAGTGTATGTATGACTTTGAAAATTGACTGAAGCAGCTCACTAAGTAAAGAAGAATAACCATTTTCTCTAGGCAAGGATAAACCAGAGCAGCTACCCAACCTATGATGGATCATTTGTCATCAGGAATGCCTTTGTCTAGTTTTGTTTTGTTTGGTCTATCCTTCTACCTTCTCCCTTTATATTCTCCTTCCCTGCCACTCTTCTCACTGTCCATGTTTCCATAACACTGTGCTCTGAGGAACCCTATCTCTTTCATGGGAAAATATCCCTGTTCATCCTTGACCTGTTCCTGGCTGATTTTATTTTTCCTCTTCATCACTGACTTGATTCTCACCAGTGACCTTTCATTCATTCAGTCAATCATATTTATTGAGCACTTCTTACTGTGTGCAGAGCACTGTACTAAGCATTTGGAAAGTACAATTTGGCAACAAAAACAATCCCTACCCAGCAACGGGCTCACAGTCTAGAAAGGGGAGACAAACAACAAAACAAGTAGACAGGCATCAATAGCATGAAAATAGATAAATAGAAGTATAGATATATACACATCATTAATAAAATGAATTGAATAATAAATGTGTACAAATATTCACAAGTGCTGTGTGGCAGGGAAGTGGGTAGAGCAGAGGGAGAGAGTACTGGCGATGGGGAGGGGAGGAGGAGCAGAGGAAAAGGGAGGCTCAGTCTGGGAAGGCCTTCTGGAGGCGGATGGCTCTCAGTAGGGCTCTGAAGGGGGGAAGAGAGCTAGTTTGGCAGATGTGAGGAGGGAGGGCATTCCAGGCCAGAGGTAGGATGTGGGCCAGGGGTCGACAGCGGGACAGGTGAGAACGAGGCACAGTGAGGAGGTTAGCGGCACCAGAGGAGTGGAGTGTGCAGGCTGGGATGGAGAAGGAGAGAAGGGAGGTGAGGAAGGAGGGGGCAAGGGGATGGAGAGCTTTGAAGGCAATAGGATTTTTTGCTTCATATGAAGGTTGGAAGGCAACCACTGGAGATATTTCAGGATAGGAGTGACATGGCCAGAGTGCTTCTGTAGAAAGATAATCCGGGCAGCAGAGTGAAGTATAGAC
This sequence comes from Tachyglossus aculeatus, assembly GCF_015852505.1. Classification (NCBI taxonomy): domain Eukaryota; kingdom Metazoa; phylum Chordata; class Mammalia; order Monotremata; family Tachyglossidae; genus Tachyglossus; species Tachyglossus aculeatus. Next base: position 120,762,713 of record NC_052067.1, read on the forward strand.
TGAAGTGGGGAGAGACAGGAGGATGGGAAATCAGAAAGGAGGATGTTGCAGTGATCCAGTCCGGGTAGGATGAAATACTGTACCAACGAGGTAGCGGTTTGGATAGAGAGGAAAGAGCAGGTCTTGGCAATGTTGTGGAGGTGAGACAAGGCAGGTTTTGGTGACAAATTGGATGTGTGGGGTGAATGAGAGAGCGGAGTTATAGATCACACCAACGTTGCAGGCTTGTGAGATGGGAAGGATGGTAGTGTTATCCACAGTGACAGGAAAGTCAGGGTGAGAACAGGGTTTGGAGGGAAGTTAAGGAGCTCAGTCTTGCACATGTTGAGTTTTTGGTGGACATCCAGATGGAGATGCCCTGAAAGCAGGAGGAAATATGAGCCGGAGGGAGGGAAAGAGAACAGGGGAGGAGATGTAGATTTGGGTGTCATCTAAGTAGAGATGAGAGTTGAAGCTGGGTGAGCGAATGACTTCACCAAGGGAGTGAGTGTAGATGGACAACAGAAGTGGACCAAGAACTGACTCTTGAGGAACCCCTACAGTTAGGGAATGGGAGCGGGAGGAGGAGCCCATGAGGGAGACTGAGAATGAACGGCCAGAGAGATGAGAAGAACCAGGAGAGGATGGAGTCCATGAAGCCAAGGTTGAATAACGTGTTCAGGAGAAGGGGATGGTTGACAGTGCCAAAGGCAGATGAGAGGTCAAGGAGGATTAGGACAGACTAGGAACCATTGGATTTGGCAAGAAAGAGATCTTTGATGACCTTTGAGAGGGCAGTTTTGGTGGAGTGGAGGGGGTGGAAACCAGATCGGAGGAGGTCCAGGAGAGAGTTGGAGTTGTGGAATTTGAGGCAGCAAGTTTAATGACTGGCTCTAGGAGTTTGGAAAGGAAGGGTAGGAGGGAGATAGGGCAATAACTGGAGGGGGCTGTGGGATCAAGAGGGTTTTTTAGGATGGGAGAGACGTGGGCATGTGTGAAGGCAGAGAGGAAGAAGTAAGGTGGTAGGACCATGTTCACCTGTGCTCTCTTTCAAGGAGGGAGTTGATCTCTCACTTCCCCATCTCAGGGGGAACAGAGCAGGACCTGGTCTACTCCTAGTCCTTCATTATTGCTTTTTCTCTTTCTGGAACCCTTCTTATCTCTTTTGTTGAATTATATACAACAGAAACCCCTTACCATTGGCTTTAAAGGACTCAATCACCTTCCCTTCTCCTACCTCACCTCGCTTCTCTCCTTTTACAACCCAGCCCACGAATGCCCTTCGAATGTCAACCTACTCACTGTACCTCTAACTCATCTATCTCATTTATCTCACTGCCAACGTCTCACCCACATCCTGCCTCTGACATAGAACTCCCTCTCTCATCATACGCGGTTCTGCTCATATTGGGAATGGTCTATCATATCAGCTTTCTCACTTGACTACCAGACTCCAGCCATTCTCCCCTCCAATATTTACTACATGCTGCAGTTCTGAAATGTAACTGGGAAAGTATGGCCTCAAAACCCTAGGTTAGCACATTGCTAAGCACATAGGCAAACCCTCCACTTTCTGACTCCCTCCATGTAAAACAAAATTCAATTTCAAGGTTCTCCAACAACTCAATTCACTTTATCTATCTGTGCTATTTTTACTTGGTATCCCCAACTTACTTTGTTTGTTCATCCAAAGATCATTTTCTAACTGCCTTGATTCAAATCAACTGCCTCCAACTTATTCCTCACACTGTTCCCTAAACAAAGAACTCCCACCTTCCACAAGTACAGGAAACTACAGGTCTCCCAATATTCAAATCTCTCACATCTTTCAACAGGCCTTCCACAACAACAGTAATAATAATAATTTTGGTATTTGTTAAGCACTTACTATGTGCCAGGGAATGTACTAAGCACTAGGGTGGATAAAGGAAATTGGGTTTGACCTAGTTCCATGTCCCACATGAAGCTTACAGTCTTAAACCCCATTTTACAGATGAGGTAACTAAGGCACAGAGAAATGAAGTGACTTGCCTGAGGTCACACAGCAGACAAGTGGCAGAGCTAGGATTAAGACCCAGGTCATTCCTACTCCCAGGCCCATACTCTATCCACTAGGCTGTGCTGCTTTCCTACTTAATTCCTAGCATCCCAAGTTATAGAAAACCATCATCCTTCTCTACCACTTATGCATTTACATAAACTCATCTTAAAGATTTAGGTAACTTTTTTTTCTTTATGGTATTTGTTAAATGCTTACTTTGTGCTGGGAGCTGTACAAAGCTCTAGGGTGGTTACAAGTTAATCAGGTTGGAAACAGTCCATGTCCCACATGGGGCTCACAATCTAATTCACCATTTTAACAAATGAGGTAACTGAGGCACAAATAAGTCAAGTGGCTTGCCCCAGGTCAAACAGAAGACAAGTGATGAGAAGCGGCATGGGCTAGTGAATAGAGTTTGGGCATTGGAATCAGAAGGACCTGGCATCGTCACTTGCCTGCTGTGTGACCTTGAGCATGTCACTTAACTTCACTGTGCCTCAGTTTTCTCATCTGTATAATGGGGATTAAGACTGTAAACTCACTGTGGGGAGGGAATGTGTTTGTTTATTGCTATATTGCACTCTCGCAAGCACTTAGTACATTGCTCTGCAAATAGTAAGCATTCAATAAATACAATTGTGAGAATGAATGAATGAATCAATCAATCAATCAGTCATATTTATTGAGCACTTACTGTGTGCAGAGCACTGTACTAAGCGCTTGGGAAGTACAAGTTGGCAACATATAGAGACAGTCCCTACCCAACTGTGGGCTCACAGTCTAAAAGGGGGAGGCAGAGAACAAAACCAAACATACTAACGAAATAAAATAAATAGAATAGATATGTACAAGTAAAATAAATAAATAAATAGAGTAATAAATGTGTACAAACATATATACATATATACAGGTGCTGTGGGGAAGGGAAGGAGGTAAGATGGGGGGATGGAGAGGGGGATGAGGGGGAGAGGAAGGAAGGGGCTCAGTCTGGGAAGGCCTCCTGGAGGAGGTGAGCTCTCAGTAGGGCCTTGAAGGGAGGAAGAGAGCTAGCTTGGCTGATGGGCAGAGGGAGGGCATTCCAGGCCCGGGGAATGACGTGGGCCGGGGGTCAATGGCGGGACAGGCGAGGACGAGGTACGGTGAGGAGATTAGCAGCAGAGGAGTGGAGGGTGCGGGGTGGGCTGTAGAAGGAGAGAAGGGTGGTGAGGTAGGAGGGGGCGAGGTGATGGAGAGCCTTGAAGCCCAGGGTGAGGAGTTTCTGCCTGATGCGCAGATTGATTGGTAGCCACTGGAGATTTTTGAGGAGGGGAGTAACATGCCCAGAGCGTTTCTGGACAGAGACAATCCAGGCAGCGGCATGAAGTATAGATTGAAGTGGCGAGAGACACGAGGATGGGAGATCAGAGAGAAGGCTGATGCAGTAGTCCAGACAGGATAGGATGAGAGCTTGAATGAGCAGGGTAGTGGTATGGATGGAGAGGAAAGGGTGGATCTTGGCAATGTTGCAGAGCTGAGACGGGCAGGTTTTGGTGACGGCTTGGATGTGAGGGGTGAATGAGAGAGCGGAGTCGAGGATGACACCAAGGTTGCGGGCTTGTGAGACGGGAAGGATGGTAGTGCCGTCAACAGAGATGGGAAAGTCAGGGAGAGGGCAAGGTTTGGGAGGGAAGACAAGGAGTTCAGTCTTGGACATGTTGAGTTTTAGGTGGCGGGCAGACATCCAGATGGAGATGTCCTGAAGGCAGGAGGAGATGCGAGCCTGGAGAGAGGGGGAGAGAGCAGGGGCAGAGATGTAGATCTGGGTGTCATCAGCGTAGAGATGATAGTTGAAGCCGTGGTAGTGAATAAGGTCACCTAGGGAGTGAGTGTAGATCGAGAACAGAAGGGGACCAAGCACTGATCCTTGGGGAACCCCCATAGTAAGGGTATGGGAGGGGGAGGAGGAGCCTAAAAAGAGACTGCGAATGAATGGCCGGACAGATAAGAGGAGAACCAGGAGAGGACAGAGTCTTTGAAGCCAAGGTCGAATAGCGTGTTGAGGAGAAGGGGGTGGTTCACAGTGTTGAAGGCAGCTGAGAGGTCGAGGAGGATTAGGATAGAGTATGAGCCATTGGATTTGGCAAGCAGGAGGTCATTGGTGACCTTTGAGAGGGCAGTTTCCGTGGAATGTAGGGGACAGAAGCCAGACTGGAGGGGGTCGAGGAGAGAGTGGGTGTTGAGGAATTCGAGGCAGCGTGTGTAGACAACTCGTTCAAGGAGTTTGGAAAGAAATGGTAGGAGGGATATTGGGCGATAACTAGAAGGTGAGGTGGGGTCAAGAGAGGGTTTTTTTTTAGGATGGGAGAGACATGGGCATGTTTGAAGGCAGAGGGGAAGGAGCCAGTGGAGAGTGAGAGGTTGAAGATAATAATAATAATAATGATTTCATTTGTTAAGCGCTTACTATTTGCCAAGCACTGTTCTAAGCGCTGGGGGGATACAAGGTGATCAGGTTGTCCCAAGTGGGGCTCACAGCCTTAATCCCCATTTTCCAGATGAAGGAACTGAGGCACAGAGAAGTGAAGTGACTTGCCCAAAGTCACACAGATGACAATTGGTGGATCTGGGATTTGAACCCATGACCTCGGACTCCAAAGTCTGGGCTCTTTCCACTGAGCCACGCTGCTTAAGATGGAAGTTAAGGAGGGGAGAAGGGATGGAGTGAGAGATTTCATGAGATGAGAGGGAATGGTGTCAGAAGCACAGAATGAATGACCGAAGCCCATGTGGGACATAGACTGTGTTCAACTTGATTACCTTGAATTTATCCGAGTGCTTAATTCAGTGCCCAGCACATAGTAAGTGCTTAAAAAATACCATTTAAAAAAAAGTGGAGGAGTTGGGATTAGAACCAAGGTGCTTCTGATTCCCAGGACCATCCTCTATCCACTAGGCATTGTTGATGTTGCTTCTCCATTATATATATATAAATATATATATATATATATATGTGAATATGCATATATATGTGTGTATTGATTTAGTCTCTTTGTGAATAGTCATTTCTCCATTAATATATAAGCCCCATTTGGGCAGGGAATGTGTTACTTCCTTATTTTTGTACTCCCAAGTACATGACTTTGTACATGCCTTTGCATTTAATGAGTACTCAGTAAATACTATTACTACTTCTACTAATATTACAATTACCACCACTACTACTATTACTGCCACTATTAGTAATACCACCATCACTGAGGAATCTTATTCTGACCCTTAATTTAACATCCAGGCTCATACTTAGAAGTCATTATTTCCTAAATCTGAAAAAAAATTTCCTTGTAATTGTTTAAGCATTTTGGTTTTCCCTTTTCATTTCCCCAAATTGGTTCCCTTTGCCTTATCTTTCCGACTACATTTATTTGCTTTTCAATTTCAGAACAGAGAAAGAAGGAACTGAAGTCATGTTCTAATTTGGTAAGTACCCAATTTACTAATATATTCTGAATAAGAGTAAACAAGAAAGAAAGTGATGAGAACATTGCATCACTCATATCAAGCACTGGTACATCCTTCTGTGGATACCCAATATTTATACTTTGCTAGTATTGCTGATTTTTTAGGTTTAGATATAATAGTAAAAGTAGGGAAGTAATGGCAATACAAATGCAGTAGTAATTTACGTCTTCTTGATTCAAACTGCTTTTTATTGATTCACAGCATGAAAAGAATGTCATGCTGAGAAATGAATCGTTGCTTTTTTTAAAAAAATATGGGAAACCTTGAAAGAGAATATAGTAATCCTGTCTCTCTGTTTTGCTTGGCTTTCTGTAGTGCTCTTCCAAGCATGGATTCCTTTTGAAGTCAATAAGGGCTCTTCACTCAAATCAAGCAAGAATGTAAAATGTAGAGCAATAGGAGTCCAGCAAGATCATATCTACACGAGGCTCCAAATGAACATTATTTGTAAATGATTACACTTCTGAATGAACACCGCAAAAGAAGTGCTTGATATAGAGCACATTTCAGCACATGCTGTGCAGAGCTATGCTCGTGAAAGCACTTCCCAAGTGCCTAGAGGAATAGAGCATTTCATTATGCTTCATAAGCTGTTTCTACCAAGCATTTCATTTGTTCATGAAGCACAAAATTGGCTGAAAAATGGACAAACCATCAAACTACTCAATTATTCTTCTTATAACTACTGTCTTGAAAATCTGGCTAGATTGATTGACTGATGAGGAAATAACAAATAACAGAAGCTGGTGAAAAGGCAATCCCAAAAATCTTTGAATGGGCCACAGGACTGAACTGAAGGCTGTCAGGAAATCCTAAGGGAATCAGGAAATTCAAATAGAAGATCAAGAAAGATTCTGACTGCTAATACGATTAGAGTCTAGGTCAGTGGGCAGATTTTCAGATAAAATCATTTAGGTTTTTTTTTTATCAAAGCTGGAGTAACTTTGTAACATGGAATAGTTTATATATAAAATCTAAAAATGGAAACAATAAAAGAATTTGAAGAAAATCATCTTGATAAAAGACACACGGCCAATTAAATGCAACTTCTGATGTCCTTATATCAATCCCTTTATTGACCTTTCAAACTGAATTCAAGTTTGGTAGGAAAAATATAGATATTAGTTGTTTCACTATAATGGTTCTAGAGCTATTAGTAATACTGTAGCTGGAATATCCATGAGTGTGGTAGAAGTGATTATAAGTAGTGGTAATGAGGTAAAGAAAATGGCTTTACATGATCATCTGTGATTTCATTGATGAGGAAAATTAATCAAATGAAGAAGCTTAATTGAAAAACTGGGGAGTGAAAGTGATCGAGTGTGTTTTATGGATTAGAAACAAAATGGCATGGAATATTGACTACTGTTCCATGAGTTGTATATACATATGTTAAGTTTTGGAATATTGAACCGACAATTGTCTTCATTTAGGGCAAAATGCAAACTAATAGTTTCCAAGAATTGAGTGTTAATTCATGATATAAAATACATTGAAAAAAATGAAAAATCTATGTTTTAAAAAAGTACAGAAGAAGATGCATGATGATTCTGAGTAAATTCATATCCAGCCAGTGCTAAATGAATGTTCTTTTGATAATAATAACGATAATAATAAGGATTTCTTATGCCTTTCAACCTTGTTTATAATGAAATGAATGGAAATTTGAAAAAAGTGATTTTTTTTCATCCTTTTGTTGTTGTTGTTTGTTATATCATTTTAAGGGCTTACTTATGGACCATTTGCCCTAGGTGTTGTGTTAAGTATATGAAAACAAGACCAGACACAATATCCAACACACAACTGAAGAAGTACAGAAAGCTGGTATTTTATCCCCATTTCACAGATGAGTACACTGAGAACCAAAAGGGTTAAGTGACTTGATGAAGATTTCACAGCAGGTGTGCTGTACAGCTGGAATTAGAACTCAGATATCCTGATGTCCAGTCCCATGAATATTTCATTAGGCCATGTTACCTAAACATTATTTGTGAGCTTACTTCAGCTGGAATCTTTCTGAGGATATTGAGAGAGTCATTTTGGGTCAGATTTCATCCTGTTGCAGGCCTCCTGAGTGACCTGTAGATGCTTGTGACTGATTCCTGCCATAATTTGACAAGTAGCTATGTCCTCTAACTGACGGGGCACTTCACATGTATTGACATGTAAGGTTTAAGAGACCCCTGACAAGTTTTTCAATGAATGCAGCTGGTTTTGGGTGGTAAGAAAGAGAAACTCTCAGCTTCAAGGCTCTCCATTACCTTGCCCCCCTCCTACCTCACCTCCATTCTCTTCTTCTACAGCCCAGCCCGCATCTCTGCTCCTCTGCCACTAACCTCCTCACTGTGCCTCGTTGTGCCTCGTTCTCCCCTGTCCCGTCATCAACCCCTGGCCTGGAATGCCTTCCCTCCACAGATCCACAGTATACTATCTCTCCTCCTCCCTTCAAAGCCCTATTGAGAGCTCACCTCCTCCAGGAGGACTTCCCAGACTGAGCCCCCTTTTTCCTCTCCTCCTCCCCATTGCCCCCCTGCCCTACCTCCTTCCCCTCCCCACAGAACTTGTATATATTTGTACAAATTACTCTATTTATTTTACTTGTACATATTTGCTACTCTATTTTATTAATGATGTGCATATAGCTATAATTATATTTATTCTGGTGGTTTTGACACCTGTCTACATGGTTTTTTTTTGTTGTCTGTCTGCCCCTCCTAGACTGTGAGCCCGTTGTTGGGTAGGGACCATCTCTATATGTTGCCGACTTGTACTTACCAAGCACTTAGCACAGTGCTGTGCACACAGTGAGTGCTCAATAAATACGATTGAATGAATGAAAAGCCACTTCAAACTCTGTCAGAGAGTCATAGGATGATCGGGGATAAAAGTTCTCAGTCTTCATATTTGTTTTCTCTGACTCTCCATTACGTTCTGCACATTGAGACAGACTGAACTAAGCTCTAATAAGGGTTTGAGTAATGCTTAATGAGAAGGGAGAGTGATAAGTAATGTACAACCAATTCACCTGATAATGCATTATAGTATTTTGCTTACCCTTTAAACAGCAGTATATGTGACTCAGCTTGCCATTCATTCAGCTTGGACTGTGAAGAAAACTAGGGAAAATCTGAGAGGCAGTAGTAATAATAATGATAATTGTTGTATTTATTAAGTGCTTACTATATTCCAGGAACTGTACTAAGCTTGGAGATAGATACAAGGTGATTGCATTGGACACAGTCCATGTCCCACATAGGGCTCACAATCTAAATCCTCCTTTTACAGATGAGGTAATTGAGGCACAGAGAAGTTCATGACTTACCCAAGATCACACAGCTGGCAAGTAGTGGAGCTTGAATTAGAAACGAGGTCCTTCTGATTCCCAGGCCCATGCTCTATCCACCAAATCATGCTGCTTCTCAGTGAAAAATATATTGAATAGAGAAAATAAAGGGCAACTGGGACTGGGTTCCATATCAATTTGTGATGAGTATCTAAGGGCTCTGATTCGTCCCTCCATGTGCCAGGAGATGAAGAGGGAAACCACTGAACATATTACTACATGGGGTTCTTATCCAGCCATGCCTCTTAATGAGAACATAAATGCTACTTCTTTATCAGACTAATCCTTCATACACTTTATCCAGGAATTGGATACTTTGAGGATCATATTATGGTGCCCCTCTTAACCTTCATTTTAATAGTGAGAGTGGTACCATCTAACATTCCTAACCTTTCCCTCTACATCCACAAGCTTTTTTGTTCTCCATGAATTTGCCAAACATTCTTGATCCTCCTGGTATTTATTTCCTGTGCAAATTTCCATGGTGACACATTCCTCTAGTTAAATATGTGCTGTGTGAAGGAATGTTTTAATCGTATACTTTGAATTATTTGTACTACTGGCATGATACAGTATATGTTCAACTTGAATCAAGTTTCTTCTCAGGTAACCAATGACCTTCTTGCTAAATTCAACAGCCTCCAAGAGGCCTTACCTGACTAAGCCCTAATTTTTCCTAATCCCTCTCCCTTCCAAATAACCTGTGCCCTAGAATCTGTACCTTTTAAGCACTGATATTCACTCCACCTATGTACATATCTCATATTTTATTTTAATGCCTCTCTACCTTCTAGACTAAAAGCTCCTTGTAGGAAGGGAACTTGTCTACCAACTCTGTTATATTTAAACTCCCCAAACACTTGATACAGTGCTCTGCATAGAGTAAACACTAAATGAATACCATGGATTGATTGACTGATTTTTGTGCCTACAAATTGAGGAGCCAAAATATTTTCTGTTTATTCCCATATAGATGTGCCTCTGATCTCTTGATCATTTTGGTTGATCTTCTCTGTATTTATTCATTCAATTGTATTTACTGAGAGCTTACTGTGTGCAGAGCACTGTACTAAGTGCTTGGAAAGTACAAATCGGCAACATGTAGAGACGGTCCCTACCCAACAACTGGCTCACAGTCTAGAAGGCGGAGACAGAGAACAAAATAAAACAGGTAGACAGGCATCAATAGCAACAAAATAGATAAATAGAATTATAGCTACATACACATCATTAATATAATAAATTGAATAATAAGTATGTAAAAATATACACAAATGCTGTGGGGCAGGGAAGGAGGTAGAGCAAAGGGAGGGAGTGGGGGTGATGGGTAGGGGAGGAGCAGCAGAGGAAAGGGGGGGCTTAGTCTGGGAATGCCTCCTGGAGGAGGTGAGCTCTCAGCAGGGCTTTGAAGAGAGGAAGAGAGCTAGTTTGGCAGATGTGCAGAGGGAGGGAATTCCAGGACAGGGTAGGACATGGGCCAGGAGTCGATGGCAGGACAGGTGAGAACAAGGCACAGTGAGGAGGTTAGCAGCAGAGGAGGAGAGAGTGTGGGCTGTGTTATAGAAGGAGAGAAGGGAGGTGAGGTAAGAGGGGGCAAGTTGATGGAGGACTTTGAAACCAATAGTGAGGAGTTTTTGCCTCACGCAAAAGTTGATAGGCAACCACTGGAGATTTTTGAGGAAGGGAATGACATACCCTTAGCGTTTCTGTACAAAGATAATCTGGGCAGCAGAGTGAAGAATAGACTGAAGCAGGAAGTGACAGGATGATGGGAGATCAGAAAGGAGGCTGATGCAGTAATCCAGTCGGGATAGGATGAGAGATTGAGCCAATATGGTAGTGGTTTGGATGGTGAGGAAAGGGCAGATATTGGTGATGTTGTGAAGGTGAGACCAGTAGGTTTTGATAATGGATTGGATATGTGGGGTGAATAAGAGATTGGAGTCAGGGATGACACCAAGGTTGCAGGCTTGTGAGATGGGAAGGATGGTAGTGCCGTCAACAGTGACAGGATAGTCAGAGAAAGGGTTTGGGAGGGAAGATAAGGAGCTCAGTCTTGGACATGTTGAGCTTTAGGTGGTGGGCAGACATCCAGGTGGAAATGTCCTGAAGGCATGAGGAGATAAGAGCCTGGAGGGAGGGAGAGAGAACAGAGGAGGAGATGTAGATTTGAGTGTCATCTGCGCAGAGATGATAGTTGAAGCCATGGAAGCGAATGAGTTCACCAAGGGAGTGAGTATAGATGAAAGTCTCTGTAGTTTGCAGGACTCTTATTCTATCCTTAAATAGTAAATAATAATGATAATAATAATAACAGTGGCATTTGTTAAGCACTTACTCTGTGCAAAGCACTGTTCTAGGCACTGGGGAGGTCACAAGGTGATCAGGCTACCCCACGGGGGGCTCACAGTCTTAATCCCCATTTTACAGATGAAGTTACTGAGGCCCAGAGAAGTTAAGTGACTTGCCCAAAGTCACACAGCTGACAAGTGGCGGAGCTTGGATTCGAACCCATGACCTCTGACTCCCAAGCCCGGTCTCTTTCCACTAAGCCACGCTGCTTCAAATGTAGTTGAAAGTTGTCTTTAGTTTTAAGACGATGCTACTGCTGATGATACTGTATTCCTAAATGTTAAGTGTCTATGGGAGAGACTGCTTTCACCCTTTTTTGGTCCTTTGCTTTTTGTTTGCTTAGATCACAGTGCTTAAGAGGAGAAAGGAATGTCACCATAGCAAAAACAGATTGTACACTTTGTTTTCTTTTTTTTTTGCAGTGGCAATGATGGTTTGTCTGAACCATCCCCTCTCTTTGATCCAGTCACCCAGTGGCTGTGGCATGGCTTAGTAGAGAAAAGGTGGGCAGTTTGTGGTCAAGAAATAAAATGTCTCTGAGACTTCAACAGCAGCAGAGACCTCATAACCCTCACTCTTTGGTAAAACGTCATTGAGTATGATTCTCAGATGGGCAAGGTAAGGGTTGAGTATCAGATTATCAACAAAGAGTATCAGAGCAGGACATAAGACCCACAGTTCTACCCAGCCCCACAGTTCTACCCAGCCCCACAGCTATTATCTACATATCTGTAATTTATTTATTTATTTATTTGTCTCCCCCTTTTAGACTGTGAGCCCACTATCGGGTAGGGACTGTCTCTATGTGATGCCAATTTGTACTTCCCAAGCGCTTAGTACAGTGCTCTGCACATAGTAAGCGCTCAATAAATACGATTGATTGATTGATTGATTGATTGATTTATTCCTATCATTGTCTGCCTCCCTCTGTAGATTGTAACCTCATTGTAGGCAGGGAATGTATCTGTTTATTGTTATATTGTACTCTCCCAAGAACTTAGTACAATGCTTTGTACACAGTAAGCACTTAATGAAATATGATTAAATGGAAGGGCAGGCTTTCTTGGGGCAGAGAAATCAATCAATTGATTGATCGATCAATTAATTACATTTATTGAGCACTTACTATGTGCAGAGCACTGTACTAAGCACTTGGGAAATTACAGTACAAGAAAATTAGCAGAAATGTTTAGAGGGGTTCATCACACAGGACAGCTCCATCTGGACTGCTAGTTGGCCTAATACAATTATCTAACTGTAATAACATTGCTCTGTCAGCTATGGTTTCAACCAGAGAAGAGCATTCCCAAACTGGAGCACATCCAGATTATCTCTACAGGAGACAACCTTCATCAGGCCACTTAGCCTCACACAGTGCTGTGTTATCAACCCCATGCCTTCCAATCCATCTGCAAGATAGTGGCACCATGCTTTGGTAGGCACTACGTAATGATCATCTTGTAGTGTCCATCAGAGATGGTGCAACAAATACAATAGTAATAGTACTAATAATAACAAGCTTCGTGTAGCAGATAGGCTTTTCAGAGGGTTTGGAAGTAGGGGAAATTATGATGATAATAATAATGCTAATACTAATATTAATTAATCACTTGATATACCAAGCACTGTAGGAAGCAAGATAATCAGCAGAAAAGGCTTGGGAGTCAGAGATCGAGGGTTCTAATCCCGGCTCTGCCACTTATCAGCTGTGTGTCTTTGGGCAAGTCACCTAACTTCTCTGTGCCTCAATTACCTAATCTGTAAAATGGGGATTAAGACTGTGAGCCCCATGTGGGAAAACCTGATTACCTTGATTACCCAACACTTTCCCTCTTTTAGACTGTAAGCTCCTTTCAGAAGGAAATTTAAAATTTATCTAACAGTTGTACTGAACTTTCCCATTGCCTACCATGCTTTGGTAGGCAATAAGTAATGATCATCATGTAGTGTCCATCAGAGATGGTGCAACAAATACAATAGTAATAGTACTAATAATAACAAGCTTCGTGTAGCAGATAGGCTTTTCAGAGGGTTTGGAAGTAGGGGAAATTATGATGATAATAATAATGCTAATACTAATATTAATTAATCACTTGATATACCAAGCACTGTAGGAAGCAAGATAATCAGCAGAAAAGGCTTGGGAGTCAGAGATCGAGGGTTCTAATCCCGGCTCTGCCACTTATCAGCTGTGTGTCTTTGAGCAAGTCACCTAACTTCTCTGTGCCTCAATTACCTAATCTGTAAAATGGGGATTAAGACTGTGAACACCATGTGGGAAAACCTGATTACCTTGATTACCCAACACTTTCCCTCTTTTAGACTGTAAGCTCCTTTCAGAAGGAAATTTAAAATTTATCTAACTCAGTTGTACTGAACTTTCCCAAGTGTGTAGTAAGCTCTCACTAAATGCTTTTGATTGATTGAATGAGCCAAAGGCATATTATGATAGCAGAAGAGTGTTGTGAGTGGACCAGTGGGCTCAGAACCTTTAAATCCATGGTCAAGTACATCCCCCCTGCCCTACCTCCTTCCCCTCCCCACAGCACCTGTATATATGTTTGTACAGATTTATTACTCTATTTATTTTACTTGTACATATTTACTATTCTAATTATTTTGTTAATGATGTGCATCTAGCTTTATTTCTATTTTTTCTGATGACTTGACACCTGTTCACATGTTTTGTTTTGTTGTCTGTCTCCCCCTTCTAGACTGTGAGCCCATTGTTGGGTAGGGACCGTCCCTACATGTTGCCAACTTGTACTTCCCAAGTGCTTAGCACAGTGCTCTGCACACAGTAAGTGCTCAATAAATACGATTGAATGAATGAATGAACACAATATGAGATGATGCAACAAGCCATGAGGGGAAAATCCTGAATCCTCAGAAACCCTCTCTTTTGAATCAGGTCAGTGGAAAGAAATATTAAAAGAAAGGTGTTTCACTGTCTTCCTTTTGCTTAGTTCCAGTTTTTATACTATAGCTAAGTGAGACTATTTTTTAATTACAAAATTCTGGAAACACAAGGTTCTCTTGTATGATCCTGAGCGCATAGTCTGTAAATTCCTTGTAGATTGTAAACTTTATGTGGGAAAATTTGTTTTATTGTGCTTTCCCAACTGCGTAGTACAATGTTCTGCTCAGAGCAGGTGATCAATAAATATGATTGACTTATTGATTACAGTGCTCAGCACACAATAGGCATTCCGTAAATAACACTGATTGCTTGACTGCTGGGAAATGACTGTAACTGACAGATTAAACCAGCAAGCAGAAATTTAAAGATATTGTTCTCATGAAGCAAAGATTCTGTGAAAATTGGATATGAGGAGGAAAACTCCAAAATAGAAAAAAAGTACAATGGGTTCCAGAATAAGGTGTCATGTTTTTCATTATTCATATGAAATCCTTTTACGTGATGTGTCAAATGACATTCTTAAATGTCTGCAGATTAATCTGTTTCATGGTTTGAATTACTAGAGTAGCAGCGTCCCCCTCTCCATCCCCCACATCTTACCTCCTTCCCTTCCCTATAGCACCTGCATATATGTATATATGTTTGTACATATTTATTACTCTATTTATTTATTTTACTTGTGCATATCTATTCTATTTATTTTATTTTGTTAGTATGTTTGGTTTTGTTCTCTGTCTCCCCCTTTTAGACTGTGAGCCCACTGTTGGGTAGGGACTGTCTCTATATGTTGCCAACTTGTACTTCCCAAGTGCTTAGGACAGTGCTCTGCACACAGTAAGTGCTCAATAAATACGATTGATTGATTGATTGATTACTGCCAGGAGACCAGCTTGGAAATCAGAGGTCTTGGGTTCTCATCCCGGCTCTGTCACTTGTCTGCTGTGTGACCTTGGGCAAGTCACTTAACTTCTCTGGGCCTCAGTTACCTCATCTGTAAAATGAGGATTAAGACTGTGAGACTTGCGTGAGGCAAGCTGCTTACCTTGTATCTACCCCAGCTCTTAGAATAGTGCTTGGCATGTATTAAACACTTATCAAATACCATTATTATTAGTAGTAGTAGTAGTAGTATTACTAAATCACCTGATCTAGTAAGCACGAGAAGGAGACAGAGAAGAGGGAGACAGGAATTTCCGTTAAGCTGGGAGGAAGGTACCCAGGACGATCATGGGAGCTTTCATGTGTGGGTTGACCTGGAGCAAAGGGGACACGAATCTTGGCTGTTGCTGCCAGAACTCTCCCAGCTGATGCTGAAGAGCTGCTGTTCCTGCTCTCAGGGCTGTGGAAGGGAAGGGGAGAGAGCCATTAGTACTGTACTAAATACTAATCATGGGCAGTATGGCTCAGTGCAACGAGCCTGGGCTTTGGAGTCAGAGGTCATGGGTTCTAATCCCGGCTCCACCACTCATCAGCGGTGACCTTGGGTAAATCACTTCACTTCTCTGGGCCTCAGTTCCCTCTTCTGAAAAATGGGGGTGAAGACTGTGAGCCCCATGTGGGACAACCTGGTGACACCCAGCGCTTAGAAATACCAAAATTATAGCGAAGCAGCACGGCTCATTGGAAAGAGCACGGGTTTGGGAGTCAGAGGTCATGAGTTCTAATCCCACTCTGCCACTTATTGGCTGTGTGACTTTGGTCAAGTCACTTAACTTCTTTGTGCCTCAGTTACCTCGTCTGTAAAATGGGAATTAAGATTGTGAGTCCCATGTGGGACAACCTGATCACCTTTTATGCCCCCAGTGCTTAGAACATAGTGCTTAACAAATACCATTATTATTATTATTATAAATAATAATAATAAAATCTCCCAATAAGAGCAAGCCCAGCTTCTAACCTGCTTCTACCTTTGCTGAGAAGCAGCATGGCTCAATGGAAAAAGGATGGGTTTGGGAGTCAGGGGTCATGGGTTCAAATCCCGGCTCTGCCAATCATCAGCTAAGTGACCTTGGGCAAGTCACTTTACTTCTATGTGCCTCAGTTACCTCATCTGTAAAATGGGGATTAAGACTGTGAACACCACATGGGACAACCTGATCACCTTGTATCCACCCCAGTGCTTAGAATGTGCTTTGCACATAGTAAGTGTTTAACAAATGCCATCATTATTATTATTACCTTTCCAGCCTCCCCTCCCCACTTTGCCTCCTGTCTGTTCCTCTTGTCAGCTGTACACCTCAAAGAGCCAGGGTGGCTGTGGGTGGCCCAAGCTACCAATCAACCTATGCATCAGGCAAAAACTCCTCTATCTCAGCTTCAAAGCTCTCCATCACCTCACCCCCTCCTACCTCACCTCCCTTCTTTCCTTCTACAGCCCAGCCCACACCCTTCTCTCCTCTGCTAATAACCTCCTCACTGGGCCTCATTCTCACCTGTCCCACCATCAACCCCCAGCCCACATCCTTCCCCTGGCCTGGAATACCCTCCCTCCACACATCCGCCAAGCTAGCTCTCTTCCTCCCTTCAAAGCCCTACTGTGAGCTCACCTCCTCCAGGAGGCCTTCCCAGACTGAGCCCCCTCCTTCCTCTCTCCTCCCCCTCCCAATCCCCCCACCCTATCTCCTTCCCTCCCCATAGCACCTGTATATATGTTTATACAGATTTATTACTCTATTTTACTTGAACATATTTACTATTCCATTTATTTTATTAATATGTTTTTTTTTGTTGTCTGTCTCCCCCTTCTAGACTGTGAGCCCGCTGTTGGGTAGGGACCGTCTCTATATGTTGTCAACTTGTACTTCCCAAGTGCTTAGTACAGTGCTCTGCACACAGTAGTGCTCAATAAATATGATTGAATGAATGAATAATTGATGATCCCTGCTTCTAACCCTCCTGATGCTCCCCTTTGCCTCCGCTCTGTCAACCTCTGCAACTCTATGCCCCAAGGAGCTGGAGAATGAGCAGCCCAGGCTCAAATACCCTTCCATAGTAAAAGTGGTGTAGCTAGGGACCGTGAAAAATACTGATTTTCATTTTTTCAGAGACATTCTCTCCATTTCTCAGATGGGGTTTAGTAATGTTTCAGATCCTGCCAGAGAAACCAACAGGAATGAGAAGCAGCATGGCCTACTGGAAATAATAATAATGATAATGATAATAATAATAATAGTATTTCTTAAGCACTTACTATGTGCCAAGCGCTGTTCTAAGCTCTGGGGTAGATACAAGGTAATCAGGTTGTCCCACATGGGGCTCACAGTCTTAATTCCCATTTTACAGAAGAGGTAACTGAGGCACAGATAAATTAATTGGATTGCCCAAAGGTAAACAGCAGACATTTGGGCAAGTCACTTAACTTCTCTGTGCCTCAACTGTAAAATGGGGATTAAGATTTTGATCACCTTGTATCCTCCCAGTGCTTAGAACATTGCTTTGCATGGAGTAAGCGCTTAGGAAATACCATCAAAAGTGACAGAGCTGGGATTAGAACCCATGTCCTCCGACTCACAAGCCCATGCTCTTTCCACTAAGCCACACTGCCTAGGAGTCAGAGGGTATGGATTCTAATTCCAGCTCCATTGCTTGCCTGCTCTGTGATCTTGGGCAAGTCATTAACTTCTCTGTGCCTCAGTTACCTCATCTATAAAACAGGGAATAGGGCTGTAAGCCCTATTTGAGACATGGACTGTGCCCAGCCCAATTATCTTGTATCTACCATAGAGTTTACTGCAGTCCCTGACACATTGCTTAACAAATACCATTTTAAAAAAAGTACCAGTAAGAAGAAGCAGCTCATTTTAGGAGGAACATATTGGAAGATGTGCTGATAATCATGACATAAATTAGCCTTTCATCTGAATGAAGGAAGATCAGAGGGAGTGTCTGGGATGTCATAATCCAGTCAGATGTAATTTAGGCAGTTTGCACTGGTGTTGTGTACCCATCCCCATCCCCTGTGGGACAAACCCAATATCATAGTACAGAACTTTGCTTATTTGTAAATAATGTGGGAAGGAACATTGGTCTTAACATTCATCTTTTCAACTAGATTCATATTCATGGAAAGAACTTCATCATCAGCATTATCTTTGAAAATGTATGCTCAGATGACCGTGCAAACCATGAGAAACAATAAGCCTGTTGATACACTTGTGCAAAACAAGAATGAAGTAATAAGCCAAGTAATACTCTTGCCCAAAACAAGAAATATGGGTAATGATTAATAAGGGACGTCTAGCAGATTCACGAAGTTGGAAACAACCACTAGCTTACTAGTCAGAGTTGTCCATAACATAAGAACAAATGTGCAAGGTAGAATCATTTAGAATCATTTTTTTTTTCAGTTTCTCCTTAAAGTTAGTTATGAAGAATTGTGTGTTAGTAGTTTTTAAAATGGCCATCAGCCTTTATTAAATAGAAAAATCTTGCTTAAATTTAAGAAGAAAAATTAGAAATAAGTTCCAACATTGAAATTTAGTAGTTCATAAAATTATTTTAGTTACTTTTCTATCTGGAGGTTTCAGATGCTTAGTGATCCAATTGTAAATTTCATTTTGGGTTGTCAATAAGTCATTAACTATTATTCAAAAG
Source organism: Tachyglossus aculeatus (assembly GCF_015852505.1). Classification (NCBI taxonomy): domain Eukaryota; kingdom Metazoa; phylum Chordata; class Mammalia; order Monotremata; family Tachyglossidae; genus Tachyglossus; species Tachyglossus aculeatus. The sequence continues at coordinate 120,781,439 of NC_052067.1, forward strand.
ATGTACCCTCTAGCTACTCAAAACTCTCTTTCGTCTTTTATTAGGCCTCAACTGGAAGATTTAAAGTCCAAGTTTAAAGCTAGTTTGATTTGACTTAATCTTGGATTATTTGAAAGATCATTGATTTTCATGGCTGTGAGACTTTTGTTTTGCTTCCAATTTCAGCAGTTCTTTGAGATGTCTTTGCCTCAAAAAGCACTTTATAAAATTAAGTTGTGGCAAAAAGCATTGCTTTAAGGTTACCTGGAGACAACACTACATGACATTTTCTTTAAAAGTACCGTGAAATAAATAAGCAAGCCATGCCAAAAAGGAAAAAAATTTCTCTATAAAAAGGAAAAGTCTGCTACCCAAGATAAGCAAAAGGGATAATGAATGTTATAATCTCTGAAAGTTATTGCTCAATTTATCAAGATGTATGTGTCAAAGAAAGGAACTGTCGATTGAGTTTACTTGTTTGAGTATACAAAAAGAGCACATTATGTCCTCTCAGTTCCATGTGACAACCCATTATTTATTTGTTCTTGACTTGTGTCCAGTTTGACTGAAGTTAAATGAAGTTTTAGGGGAGTCAAGCATCTATAATAAACTGAGACCCTTAGGAAACACAATCATTAAATGCAGAGATAATGGCAAATTATTTACTGAAACAAAGTTTTAAACTCAGCTGCCAAAAACCTTCTTAAGTCATAAAACAATGAATATCTAAATAATTCAAGGGAGATCAAGAAAGTATGGCATAGAACTGTTCCCTGGGTCCATAAAGATTTCTCTGTGTTCTGATACAATTCCAGTTAATAATTAATAATGATAGCATTTATTAAGTGCTTACTATGTGCAAAGCACTGTTCTAGGTGCTGGGGAGATTACAAGGCAATCAGGTTGTCCCACAGGGAGCTCACAGTCTTAATCTTCATTTTACAGATGAGGAACTGAGGCACAGAGAAGTTAAGTGACTTGCCCGAAGTCACACAGATGACAAGTGGCGGAGCCGGGATTCAAACCCATGACCTCTGACTCCAAAGCCCGTGCTCTTTCCACTGAGCTACGCTGCTTCTCTCTGAGCTATGCTCCAGTTCCTATGGATATTATGACATTATGAGAAGATGGATGCCTGATTTTTGTCTGATCTACTGATTTCAGTACTGCCTGCTTAGATCAGAAAGCTGGAGGCCACATTGATTTCATGGTGTGCCTGAAGCCACCATAGAACTTGAAATTTCCAGTTGGTCTAGTGAGCATTCTGTCTGCTCTATGTGCACTTGACACTCAGTTGTGTCCTTACTTACTGCTAAGGAATAGTAATGGAGTTTACTATTTGCAGAGCACTGTACTAAGCTCCGAGAGAAAAAAAAGCACAGGTGGGAATTAAACATGGTCTGTGTCCCTCAGGGGGCTCACAATCAAAAAATAAGATTAGATTTTGAGGTGAACGTAGCTTCAGTTCAAGCCTTGCCAAATGCACAAGCCTTATTTAAAGCACATCTCCAAGAGGCCTTTCCCAACTGAACTCTCAATTTCCTCATTTTCTATTCCCTTCTGCATTACCTTTGCACTTGGATTTGTACCCTTTATTCACCCCATCCTCAACCACACAGCACTTATGTACATATCTTTAATTTATTTATGTCTGTCTGCCCCTCTAGACTGTAAGCTCATCAAGGGTAGGGAACATGCCTATACTATGCACTTATTATAGTGCTCTGGACAAAGTCAATACTCAGTAAATTGACTGATTGACTGATTGCAGATTGGACCAATCTCCCTACAGACAGGCATTGCTCCAGTGGAAGAATAGGGGAGGTTTCTCCTCACCTCTACTTGTCTAATAAAACATTGGATTCAGTATGCTGTGAAGGACGTTACCTTTCAGATCACTAAAGTTCAATGTGTAATTTATTGCTACACTGTATTGAATTCAGTTGAAGTGCTGCCCTAATTTTTGAAAGTCGGGAGATCCAGCCAGTCAACAAGTAAAAGAAAACTGTTAATAATGAAACACTTCACTATAAGCTTTAAATCACTCAACAACCTTGGTTCCTCCTATCTTATCTCCCTGATTTCCTACTACAACTCAGCATTCACACTTAGCTTTGCACTTCAGTCACATCCATCTCATTGCCAACTCCTCACCAGTTCCCTGTCTCTGGTCTGGAACTCCCTATCATCTTCCTTCCCAACAGACATTCACTCTCCCCACCTTCAAAGCATTATTAAAAGCAAATCTCCCCCAAGGAGTCTTCCCTGATTTAGTCCTCATTTCCTTTTCTCCCACTCTAGTTTGTGTCACCCTGCTATAGGACTTGCACCTTTGTTCAGCCCCACAAGATTTACATACATATATGTAATATAATTTATTTATATTAATGCCTGTTTCCCCCAACTAGACGGCAAGCTCATTGTGAGCAGGTAACGTGTCTACTAAATATGTAATATTATACTCTTCCAAGCACAAAAGTACAGTGCTCTGCATGCAATAAATGCTTAATATCTGTGACTGATTGGTTTATTAATTGAAACTAAAAGTACTGATTTAGTAGAAGTTTTCATAGCAAAATGCTTAGGATGGGAAGGTATTTAAAAGCAAGTTCAATAACAGTGGGTTGCTAGGACCAAAAATGACAACAAAAACTTGTGTTAGTTTGTGACATAGTTTAAGAGAGGTTTTGCTGAATGTTTTGGGCAGCCAGAGTCCATGGAAGTGTACTGCCTGCTTGAATATAGGCTCTTGTTCTTAAGATAACAGTTTAGGGAATAGAGTAGGATTCAGTACAGCCTGGCAAATCTCTCTTCTTTTACTGAGTATTTTGAACATTTGAATTATATGAATATTAATGCAAAGTGCTATATTTTCAAGTTACTTGAAGTCTTGCTCGATCTGGAGACCAAACAAACTTTTAAAATGCAGTTTATTATTAAATTCTTAGCACTGTTCCAGTAATCCTAAATAAAACTAATAGAGTTCAAATGCCACGGATTCTAATTCTGTATCCTTGAACAGATTGCAATTCTTTGTTTTCCTCATTTTCAAATTATACACTGTGTTTTCTAAACTATAGACTGGATATTTCCAAAAAATACATTGCAATTTTTAGTTTTTATACATTTGCTATACCAGGTGATTTAAAGTATTGTCACTACAAATCAGAAGGACATGACCAATTATAGACAGTACTCATGGGCTTAGATACTATTACCTATGAACACAAAGAACTTTGAATTTTAAAATACTTCCAAACAACAATTCATTTTAATAAAATAAAGCCTAAAGCAAGACAGAAGACGAGCTATTTGATAAGCAGCAGAGAGACCTAAAGGTCATCATTAAACATGATTCTCATTTACCCTTTTACTTGCAGTGTCAAAGTCTTGTTCAGGCACCAAACCCTGGAGATTTTCCTGCTACCCTTTTGTGTTGAGTTACATTGCTAATTTAAAAGCCTAGTGATTATGCCATGTTATGATATCCAAGGAAAGGTCAATGGATTCATGAAATTACTTTTTTTAGCCTTCATGACAGTGTAGACCTTTATTTTTTTAACCATTTTTAACTGAAAATTGATCATTTGTTCCCTTGTATAATAAAGTGGTATTAAGAGCGACAACTTGCAATGACACCCATCTATCCTTCTGTCTACATACACACACACCCCGCACCCACCCACACACACACACCCACACCCCCCCACACACACGCACACCACCACCACCCCACACACACGTGGAAACAAGAATGCACACACATAACCATATTACATTGCACACTTTTGTAATGTAGAATTTTTAATAGGGAGGAAAAGAGGAAGGAAGAGTTGATAATGAAAGGAAATAGTTTAGATATTAAAAAGGTAATAAACTGTGCTCCAAATTTTAGTGAGCAGTGCCATAGTTATTGCTATCAGTTACATTTGTGGCATGTGATACCTTCTCTAGGATTTAGGTGGCAAGGATATGGACAAAAAGAAAAAGTGGAATATAATGACCAAGACAACAGTAGGAATGCCGTAACATGCAGGAATTAGTGAGGACAGCAGGGGTGGGGATAAAAGTGGCCCAGGAAAGAAATGAGAAACGGTGAGAAGAAGCTTGGCTCATTGGAAAGAGCGAGGGCTGGGGATCCAGAGATTGTGGGTTCTAATCCCAGCTCCACCACTTGTCAGCTGTGTGACCTTGGGCAAGTCACTTAACTTCTCTGGGCCTCAGTTCCCTCATCTGTAAAATGGGAATGAAGACTGTGAGCCCTACGTGGGACAACCTGATTACATTGTATCTACCCCAGCACTTAGAACAGTGCTTGTCACATAGTAAGTGCTTAACAAATACCAACATTATTATTATTATTACTATTATTATTATTATTATTATTATTACAGTAATTCAGTGGCACCAAAGTCTTCCTTCTTCATTAGGGCCACGTAGTCCACTGGTCTAAAGCTGTTTTTTATGTCCCTGGAGGGAGATTGGAAAAGGTGCTTATGCCTTCTTTGAATACCATTAATACCATTAATGAGGAAGTAGTTTATGTTAAACACACCTTGTGAGGAAAGTGATATCCCAGTTCAGATGAATGACCTCCCGTTTTATTTTTTTTTCAGGACCTCAAAAAATTAGAGGCACTCATTTGTTTGAGCACTCTGAAGATATTTTTCACCTACTGGATGATAGGAAAACTGTACTGGAAAATCAATGCCCATAACCTGAATTTGTGTGGCACTATTATTTTCTAGTGCTCTCACATGAATGATCTAATTTTCCTCACAAAATAAGACTACTTTATTAACTTCATTTTGCAGATGAGGAAACAGAAGTAAAGAGAGATGAGGAATTTGTTCAAGATTAATCAATAGGTTAGGGGCAAACCTCGGAATAGAAATCAAGACTTCTGACATGGAAGCTCAAATTTGTTAGATCATATTGGATAGAAATAATTGCTAATAAATATGCAATATCTCATGAGTATACTAGGTAATTGCAATTCACAAGAAACTTCATGTTAAGCATCCAATCATCATAAAGTCCATTTTCTTAAGAGTTAAAATTTATAAATTCTCCAGATGTATACATTTCTGCATTTGGATGGAACAGATCACTTTAGTTAGCATTCCGTAATTAATCTCACTCAGCCTCCTTGGAGTTCAGGGTCCAAGGCACACCTGAGGCCACAGCAAGCACTACTGCAGCTACCAGTCTTTCCAGGGTTATATGGAGGCCTCATGCTGTAGGGTTTCTCTCTTTTCTCTCTGGTCGGTAGAAGACAGGATGGGATTGAGTCTCATGAGTGGTATGGAGGAGATCTGTGACAGGTTGGTGAGGAGGCAGCATGGTTGACTGTCTAGAGGGGGGCATGTCAAACTGGGGGTGCTGGGATGCTGTAAGGGCTATTTGCTATGGGTGTGCCCTAAACGCTAAGTCTGGAGGACCTGAATTTCTGCTCCAGTGGTTATAGCGCCCTACTGATTTTATTTTTATTTTGTGTATTGGTCAGTGTTGTGTTTTATTCCTGATATTCTGTCTCCAGTTCCTTCTGCCCAAAAATATTTTTAGATTATGATCCTCCCAAGGGACATCTCTGTCTCCCTCTCTAGCCTGTAAGCTCAACCCACCCTGCACACTTGGCTCCTCTAATGCCAGCCGTCTCACTATGCCTAGATCTCACCCATCTCACCACCAACCTCTAGCCCACATCCTGCTTCTGGCCTGGAACGCCCTCCCTCTTCAAATCCACCAGACAATTACTCTCCCCCCTTAAAGCCTTATCGAGGGCACATCTCCTCCAAGAGGACTTCCCAGACTAAGCCCCTCCTTTCCTCTTGTCTTAGTCCTTTCTGCATCACCCTGACTTGCTTCCTTTGTTCCTCCTCCCTCACAGCCCCAAAACACTTATGTACATATCTGTAATTTATTTGTATTAATGTCTGTCTTCCCGCCACTAGACTCTAAGTTGCTTGTGGGCAGGGAATGTGTCTGTTTATAGTTATATTATACTCTCCCAAGCTCTTAGTACAGTGCTCTGCCCACAGTAAGTGCTCAATAAATATGATTGAATGGATGAATGAATGAATTATAGCCAGGGAACATGTCTGCTAATTCTTTTGTTTTGTACTCTCCCAAGCACTTAGTGCAATGCTCTGTGAATAGTGAACATTCAAAAAATACCATTGAATGACTGATTGATTGACATGTCTAATTCCAACATGTGTATCCTCTACCAGTAAGTGATTAATCAATACTATGTATACTATTACTACTATTAATACTACTACTTCTACTACTACAAATGCTACTCTTTAAATTCTATTTGGTAGCTGCCAACAGTTCTATCAACAATTTTTTTGATGTTGACCCAGATTCTCAACTCTTACAATTTTCCAATGTAGCATTATTGATAAGAATGAATGAGTGATGTGAAACATGGCATAATTGACAAGTAAGGGAAAACAAACTTCTAGACGTGTTTGTGGGTATGAAACCCTGAAATTATGAGAGCCATGTTCAACTCTGGCATAGACTGATTACCTTAAATTAAAAATCCAGTTCTACCCTCACCTTCAACAATGACAAATGACAGAGAGAAAGGAAATTTCTATAAGAACAAAGGTAGAGTCAAGCCTGACAAGATAATCATTCTGGAAGGTCTCAGTGGATTTGGAGTACAAAATCGAAACGTGGAAATTGTCATTGCATAGCTTGTGCTTGAAAGCTAAATAGCAAAGTCTACTAAGGGAAAGCAAATGTACCAAATATCTATTCAAAATCCCTTATAGTATCTTCTGTTTCCCAAGTAAGGGAAAGATAAGGTCTAAATAATGGTTCCTCATAGCTTATGTCATCATCAGAACCTGAGATATGACTGATGCAAAGATCACTGTTATTTCATGAGGTTCTGTGTGCTGGCCTGATTATCAATTATGTTCCAAGGTGAACTGATTCAATAAATATCCTGAAAATTAGTGTTCAGACCATCAGTGTGACTCAATACCAAATGTCTGGAGTAAGACTGAAACCTGTAGTATGTTCTTTAATGAAAAAAGGAATCAATCAGTAAACAATCAGTTGTATTTATTGAGAGCTTACTGTGAGCAGGGCATTGTACTAATTGCTTGGAAGAGTACAATACAAGAGAGTTGGTAGAGACAATCACTGCCCAAAAGGAGCTTACTGCCTAACAAACAATCAATTGTATTTATTGAGTGCTAACAGTGAGCAGAGCATTGTACTAAGCCCTTGGGAGTGTCAGTGTAACAGAGTAGGTAAAAACACTCGCTCCCCACAAATTCAGAGTTGGGAGAGGGTCGCAGACATTAACATGAATGAATACAATATGTAACCCCCGATTTTACAGGATGCAGGTATTGAGGCACAGAGAAATTAGGTGGCTTTCCCAAGATCAAAAAGCAGACTAGTGGTGGAGCTGGCATTAAAACTCAGGTCCTTCTGAATTCCAGGTCTGTGTGCTATCCATAAGCAATGCACATTCTCTCATCTAATGTATATTTTATGAATAATTTATAATACATTATTTAAAGAGATGTATACAAGTACTGTAGGGTTGGGGTGGGAATAATATAAAGTGTCTAAGGGTCACAGATTGAAGTGCATAGATGACACAGAGGGTGAGTGAGCCAGAGAAAAGAAGGCTTAACTGGGGAAGGCCTCTTGGGGGTGATATGATTTTAGTAATATTTTGAATGTTCAGGGAGTAGTGGTCTGGCATATGAGGAGAGGGAGAGAGTTTCAGGCTAAGGGAATGATGTGGGGAAGGGGTTGGCAGCAAGATAGACAAGATCGGGGCACAGGGAGTAAACTGGCACTAGAGAAGTGGAATATGAGGGCTGGGCTGTAGTAGGAGATTAGTGAAGTGATGGTTGGGGGGGCAGTGGCGAGCTGAATGAGTACTTTAAAGCCAGCAGTAAGGAGTTTATGTTTGATATGGAAGTGGATTTGCAGCCATTGGAGGCATGAACTGAACATTTTTGTTGATAATTCATGCATCAGAGTGAAGTGAAGATGGATTAGAGTGGGGACAAACTGGAGGCTGGGAGGTCAGTGAGGAGGCTTAGGGTTAGGGTAAGTGCTTCACCAGGATAGTAGCAGTTTAGATGGAAAAGAAAGGGCAGATTTTAGCAATTTTGTGAAGGTATGACCGACAGGATTTGGTGACACTGAAAATGTGGGTGGAATGACAGAGATGAGTCGAGGACAATATCAAAGTTATGGACTTGTGAGGAAGGGAGGATAGTGATATTGTCTACAGTTATGGTAAAGACAGGGGAGGACAGGGTATGGTTGGGAAAATAATAAATTCAGTTTTGGACATGCTTAATTTGAGGTGTGGGCAGGACATCTAAATAGATAAGTCTTAAAGGCATAAGGAAATGTGAGAGTGCATAGAAGGAGAGATCAGGGCTCTTTCAAGATGAAGATTTAGGAATCATCTGCATAGAGGTGATAATTGAAGCCATGGGAGTGAATGAGTTCTCCAAGGTAGTAGGTGCAGAGAGAGAATAGAAGGGGATTTAGAACTGAGCCTTGAGGAACTACTACTCTTAGCGGGTGGGAGGCACAGAAGAAGCCAGCAAAAAAGACTGTGAAGAAGTGGTCAGAGACATAGGAGAACCAAGAGAGGAAAGTGTCAGTGAATCCCAATGTTGGATAAAGATTCAAGGAGAAGAAGGTGTGAAAGGCAGCTGAGAAGAGGATTCAGATGGAGTAGGGGCTGTCAGATTTGGAGAGAAGAGGTTACCTTAGAAAGGGCTGTTTCTGTGGAGTCAAGAGGATATAAGCCAGATTAAAGGGGATCTAAGAGAAAATTGGAGGGTAGGAAGTGGAGACAGCAGGTGTAAACATCTCTTTAAAGATGTTTGGAGAGAAATGGAAGGAGAGGGATGGGAAGATAACTGGAGGGAGCTATGAGGTCAAGGGAGGGTTTTTATAGGATAGGGGTTAGGGGATATATAAGCATGTTTGAAAGCAGTGGGAAAGAAGCCGTTAGAAATTAAACAGTTGAAGATGGCAGTCAAGAAAGGAAGAAGGGAGAAGGTGAGTGTTTTAAAAAGGTATGAAGGAATGATGTAAAAAGCACAGGTGGAGGGGTTATGTAATAATAATAATAATAATGGCTTTTGTAAAGCACTTACTATGTGCCAAGCACTTTTCTAAGTGCTGGAGGGGATACAAAGTAATCAGGTTGTCCCACATGGGGCTCACAGTCTTAATCCACATTTTACAGATGGGGTAACTGAGGACCAGTCACACAGCAGACAAGCAGACTCTCTTAGATTTATAGAGTAGGTGAGTGATTTCATCTTGTAACTGCAGAGAACATAGGGAAAGTTGAAGAGGGTGTAGGAGGAGGAGGGATTGGAGAGGAGCAGGGGATATTTTAGGAAGGTTGCACCTGATGCTTTCAATTTTGTTGATGAAGTATGTAGCCAGGTCATTAGAGGAAAGAGATGGTGGGGTCAGGGGGTCAGGTAGTTTGAGAAGGGAGTTAAATGTCTGAAACAGCTTGTGGGGGTGAAGATATGGGAGTGAATTAGGAAGGAGAACTATTGTTATCAGGCAGTGGAGGGGGCTGGATTGAAGCAGATAAGATTGGGTTTGAAGTGGACAAGGTCAGAGATATCAGTATTTCCTCCAAAAGCTCTCTGCAGCTCAGGCACAGGAGAAGGGGAAGCATACTGTGGAGGTGATCCAGGGTTGGATTAATGGTACCTGACCAGCATAGGGATGCAGAGCAAGGGACTTAACTTGAGTGGAGAGAGTGGTATAGAGTGTGTCAATTTGTGTAACTTGTAAGACAGGAGAAGGTAGTTTGTGTATGGAGACAAAATGGGATAGGATGTCTGTAGAATGGAGGTTGCTGTGGGATAAAAGGACAGATTTGCTAGGGGTGGTTGTGTGGGAAAGAGAGCAGGTGAGGAGGATATGGTCAGAGAGAGAAATTTCAGGTAGAGGAATCTACCCTCAGCCCCACAGCACTATGTACATATCCTTATACTCTGCCATTTCCCCTATCTGTAATTTATTATAATGTATTTCTCCTCATCTTCAACTCTCCCATCTTTCCCATCATTATCTCAAAATCCATCCCTTCCAATGCACATCTGACCCTATCCCTTCACACCTTATCAAAACACTTGCCCACTTTCTTCTTCCCTCCCTGACTGCCAGCTTCAACTGTACACCCCACGATGGCTTTTTCCCCCAGTACTTTCAAACATTTCCATATCTCCCCTATCCTACCGAAACCCTCCCTTGACTCCACTGTTCCCTCCAGCTATTGCCTTCCCTCCCTCTTTCTATTCTTTTCCAAACTCCTTGATAGAGTTGCTACACCCTCTGTTTCAAGTCCCTCTCCTCCAATTCTCTCTTTGATCCCCTCCAGTCTGGCTTCCTTCCCTTCACTCCACAGAAATTGCCCTCAAGGTTCACACTTGTTATCCTTATTGCCAAATCCAAAGGCCTCTATTCCATTCTAATCCTCCTTGACCTCTCAGCTGCCTTAATCACTATCAACAACCTCCTTCTCCTGGAAACATTATCCAACCTCTGTTTCACTGACACTGTCCTCTCTTGGTTCTCCTGGATTCTGAAAAGTCACAAATGATCTCCTTCTAGCCAAATCCAATGGCCACTACTCCATCTTCTGGATCTGAATCTCTCTTTGGTGCTCATTCTCTGTCTCTTTTATGGGCTCTCCTCTGTCTCTGATCCTCTAACTGTAGGAGTCCCTCAAGGCTCATTTATGGGTCCCCCTCTATTCTCTACACTCACTCCCTTGGAGAACTCATTCTTTCCCATGGCTTCAACTACCTCTTTGCAGAAGATTCCCAAATCTGCATCTCTAGTCCTTCTCTTTTTCCCTATCTGTTTCTGTCTCTCTTACTTTATTTCTTTCTTGAGATATAATTTACTAGTAGTTCCAGGTCTTTAAAACATTCACTTTTATTAGATGAGTGTCCTTAAGGCCTGCCATGAAAATGTTAAGTGGAATAGTAGAAAAAACACCCTTCACTCTCAGCTTCAAGTCATTATAATCTTTTAATTTGATATGACACAATTGACTTTTTTTCAGTGGTTTTCACTTAGTCATTTTTGGATAATTAAATATTAAAAAGAACTAAATGGTTTTCAGTGATGATAAATTAATCTCTTCAAACAAAGGTGATATATCCCCTGATAAATGGAAAAATGAATGTCATAAATAAATTGGGTGAAAAAAACAGAGATTCAGACTTTTTAGATTTAAGCTAGGATATCACTAATGATTTAATAGTAATCCTATCCGTTTTTATTTTTGGCACTTTTCTAGACTTCCAACACAAAAAACCAAAGACAGTCAAATCTGGAAAAGGTTATTCTTTACTGACAGAAGCATACAAGATGATCTTTAATTTTGTAGTCTGCTCCCCCAACTGAACTGATTAGGGCCAATCATTCCAAACCTAATTCAGAACAAGGACAGTTGCACCTAGAAGAAGGAAGACAACTCCTTGCATACTAGATCTGTGAGGATATTTTTGGTTCCTGGCATTATTCAAATAGCTTTGATTTAAAGAACAGGCCACAGAAATGCAAATTGTCAATTCTATGATGTTTCTGGTGGCAGTGTATGGATCTGAAAGCCTTATGTTCTGCACAAAGTAAGTGCTCAATAAATATGATTGAATAAATGAATGGAGAGTGAAAAAGCAGGATAGAAAGAACATTGATTCTTTGGAAATATGGTTTTGTGAAAACCACGGACTGCCCAAAAAACAAACAAATGGATTTTGGAGCAAATTAAGCCAAAGTGGCCTTTGGAAGGCCAAATGACTCAATCTAGATTAATATATTTTGGACACATAATCAGGAGGACTAATCCTCTGGAGTATTCATTCATTCAATCAGATTTATTGAGCGCTTACTGTGTGCAGAGCACTGTACTAAGCACTTTGGAAGTACAAGTTTGCAACATAACAAACTTAGTAGTAGACAGTAGACTGTCCTAGTAGACAGTAATGCTAGGGAAAGTTCAGGGAAAACATGGAAGAGGCAGACCAGCAGCTAGATGGATAGAGACCATAACAATGGTAACAGAAGAACCATTACAAAGGTTATGGATTATGGCAGAAGGCACCACATTCTGGAGAATATATATCGATCGAGTTGCTATGAATTGCAAATGACTCGACAGCGTTTGATAATGATAGAATACTAATACGTCACTTCCAAGTCAGCTACAGGATCATGGATTGCATATGGTATTTTTGTATGAACTGTCATTATGAGTTTCAACTAGTTGGGCTTTGTGTTTTCAATATATTGTATATTGTATAATATCAATGGTATTTAATGCCACCGATGAACATAATGTTTCCTGGATGAGAAGTGTTGTGGCCTATTTTGGTAGAAGATAGTATTGGTTGTCAGACCTGGATTCTAATCCTGATCTACCATTTACCTTCTTCATAAACTTGGGCAAGTCACTTAAAATATATTTGTCTCAGTTTTCTCACTTGTAATATGGAGGAAATTAAAATGCCTTTTCTCTCTCCCCCTTAGATTGTGAACCCAATGTGAGACAGGAGCTATGTCTGTTCTAATTTTGTGTATCTACTACAGTGCACCAAATATATTGACTAACATTAACACTGTATAATTTTGCAGCTATTAGTATGTATCTAGGCTGGGTAGAATTAAGGGGATTCATTTGATGAGCAAATCCATATCATTCTTAAAGAGACACAACTATTTTCTTAGATAGGGAAAGGTAACCTAGATGCAATAAAAGATACATGGAAACTACACAAGTGGATCAACAAAGAAAGTGAAGAGAAAAACATTTTCCAGCAGTCTAAATGAAAAAGTGAGTTATGATTTGCATATTGAAAACTGGATCTTCCAGGAACTTCAGATTACTGATAACTGTGTTTTTACTTTTCCCCTTAGATATGCTGAAGTAATGTTATATCTGTTTTTTCTAGGGTTCTAAAACTGAAAAAAAATTCTCAAAATCATATCTGTGGTCATTTAATCATTTATGAATGTGGCTGGTAGATTTACTAACCAATTAATATTTTCATTACATACCTATTGTGCATAGAACACAACACTAAGCAAAAAGGAAGAAAACATGCAATGTCAGCCCCAAAGGAGGTTACAATCTAAATGAAGGAGTGAAAAAGAAAATGATTTACATTTAGAAGAAAAAACAGTGATCAACTTGAAATAATGGTAGTAGAAAAGAATTGATGAGAAAACAAATAGAAACTGAAGTATTAAGTACAATCGTTGGCAGTTCAATCATGTCCATTTTCTTTTATTCATTTTCTCATATATATGTTATATATGCATACACATATATATTGTGTTCAGTAAATTGTTGAAATGACTCATCTTGAGGTATAGAATATTAGTCAGAAAATGCCTCTAGGTGTAGGTGCTGGAGATTAATAACAATTTTTATTCTATCCCTAGAGGGTAGAGCATAAAATTTGGGATGGATAAAGACAGAAAAATCAATCCAACAATCAATCGATCAGTAGTCATTATTGAACACTTATGTGTCTCTAGACTAGAATAGGCTGCCATTTGTGTGCAGGGACAGCATCAACCAATTCTGTTCTACTGTACTCTCCCTAGCACTTGATTCTGTGCTCTGTACACAGTAAAAGCTCAATAAATTCTTTTGATTAACTGACTGATTATTAGTACCAAATAACAGAGTTGGTAGACATGTTCTGGAACCACACCAAGCTTACAGTTTGGAAGGACAGACAGATTTTACAATAAATTATGTAAGGCAACATATATGCTGTGGGTCTGAAAGTGAAGTGAGTATCAAGTGCTTAGAGGGTACAGATACAATTGCATAAGTGAGGCAGAAGGGAGAGAGAGTAGGGTAAATCAGGTCTTCTTGGATTAAGCCCATTTTTTCCAGGCTCCCTCTCCCTTCTGTGTTATCTGTTCATTTGGATCACTGACCTTTGGGCACCTACGTGTTCACTCTACCCTCAGTTCCTCAGCACTTATATACATGGCTTTAAATTGTATTTTATGAATTATTTACGTATATTAATGTCTGTCTCCCTCTGGTGTGTAAGCTCATTATGGGCAGGGAATGTGCCTGCAAACTCTGTTGCAGTGTATTCTCCATAAATACCCTTCATTATGATGATGATGATGATGATGATGATGATGATGATTAAGGCTTTGAAGGTGGCAAGGGTAGTGGTGTGGCATATATATGGATGGCAAAGAAGTCCTAGGCCTTGACATGGACATGTACATGGGTAATGCATTGGTGATGAGGTAGATGAAACACTAGAGGCATGATGTTTGTAGGCTGGGTTTTAGTAGGAAACCAGCAAGGTAAGGGGAGATCTAAGTGAGAGCTTTAAAATTGATAAGAAGTTTCTGTTTGATGTGAAGTTTGTTAACTACTGGAGATTCTTGTGGAGTGATGAAACATGGACTGAATAGTTTTTTTAGAAAAATGACTTTGGCAGAAGAGTCAGAAACAGCATGTCCTAATGAGAAGCAGCACGGCCTATTGGAAAGAGCATGGGCCTTGAAATCAGAGGGACCTTGTTTCTAATCCTGGCTCTTCAAATTGTTTGCTGTGTGATCATTGTCAAATCACTTAACTTCTCTGTGCCTCAGTTTCCTCCAGTGTAAAATGGGGATTAAATATCTGTTCTCCCTCCTACTTGGACTGTGGGCCTCATATGGGACAGGGACTGTGTCTGACAATGAACTTGTACTTACCTCAGTGCTTAGAACAGTGTTTGTTACATAGTAAGCACTTAAAATGTGAAGTAAGGACTGGAGTGGGGAGAAATGGTAGGGAGGGCGAGGAGGTTGATGCAGTAGTCAAGGCAGGTTATGATAAGTCCTTTAATTAGTGAAGTAGCAGTTTATATGGAGAGGAAAGGGCAGAATTATAAATCAATCAATCAATCAATCAATTGTATTTATTGACTGCTTACTGTGTGCAGAGCACTGTCTTGAGCATTTGGAAGAGTACAATATGATAGAATTTGTAGATACGTTCCCTGCCTACAAAGGAGTTGTGAAGGCCTTTCTCCAACTCCCTTTTGCATTTGGGTTTGCACCCTTTATTCACCCATCCTTCAGTCCCACAACACCTATGAACATATCTGTAATAGATTTATTTATATTAATGTCTGTAGCCCCCTCCAGACTGTAGGTTTGTGAGCAGGGATTGTGTCTACAAACTCTGTTATGTTGAACGCTCCCAAGAGCTTAGTATGGTGCTCTGCACACAGTAAACTTTCAATCAATCAATCAATTGTATTTACTGAGCACTTACTGTGTGCAAACCACTGTACTAATTGCCTGGGAGAACACAATACAACAAATGGGATTGATTGACCGATTAGAACTGACAGGATTTGGTAGTAGTTAGAATGAAAGAGTGAATTGAGATTAATGTCAAAATTACAAGCTTGTGAAATAGGGAGGATATTTGAATATTGATATGTTGAATTCAGTGATAGGAAAGAGAGAGGGAGGCAGGATTTGGGTGGAGAGAACAAGGAAGGACAGTGTCAGTATAACCAAGGTTAGAGAGAGTTTTAGGGAGAAGGTGTAAGTCCACCATGTTAAAGGCAGATGTGAGATCAAGGAGGATTGATATGGAGTGTGAGGCCTTTGGATTTATCAAGACAGATGCCATTGGTGACCTTAGAGAGGGCAATTTCTGTGAATTGGAGGGTAGGAATTGGAGGCAGTGTGTTTAGCCAACTCACTCAAGGAGTTTGAAGAGAAATGGGGGAAGAGCAGGCAATAACTGGAGGGAGCCAAGGGGTCAGGGGAAGATTTCTTCAGGATAGGGGCTACATGAGCATGTTTGAAAACACGAGGGAAGGCTCATTGCAAAGTACATCATTAAAGGCGGTGGTGAGGAAGGGAAGAAGACAAGGGCAAAGTGTTTTAGTAAGATGTAAAGGGATGGGGTTGGAGACACAGGTGGAAGGTGTAATAATAATAATAATTATGTTGTTTTTTAAGCACTTACTATGTTCCAGGCACTGTACTAAGCACTGGAGTGGATACAAGCAAACCACACTGGACATAGTCCCTGTCCCATGAAGGGCTCACGGTCTCAATCCCCATTTTACATAAGAGGTAACTGAGACACAGAGAAGTGAATTGACTTGCCAAAGGTCACACAGAAGACAAGAGGTGGAGCCAGAACTAGAACCAATAATGATAATAAAAATGATAATAATGGCATTTATTAAGCATTTACTATGTGCAAAGCACTGTTCTAAGCACTGGGGCAGTTATAAGGTGATCAGGTTGTCCCACTCAGAGCTCACATTCTTAATCCCCATTTTGCAGATGAGGTAACTGAGGCACAGAGAAGTTAAGTGACTTGCCTAAAGTCACAGAGCTGATAATTGGTGGAGCCGGGATTTGAACCCATGACCTCTGACTCCAAAGTCCATGCTCTTTCCACTGAGCCACACTGCTTCTCATAGATTTTGAGAGTAGGCAGGAAATAATAATAATAATAATAATAATAATAACGATCTTTGATAAGTCCTCACTGTGTGTCAAGTGTTGTTCCAGGTCCTGGGATAGATGCAAGTTAATCACAACAGGGACAGACCTTATCCCACAATCAATCAATGAATCGTATTTATTGAGCGCTTACTGCATGCAGAGCACTGTACTAAGCACTTGGGAAGTACAAGTTGGCAACATATAGAGACGGTCCCTACCCAACAGTGGGCTCACAGTCTAGAAGGGGGAGACAGAGAACAAAAGAAAACATAATAACAAAATAAAATAAATAGAATAGATATGTACAAGTAAAATAAATGAATAAATAGAGTAATAAATATGTACAAACATATATACATATATACAGGTGCTGTGGGGAAGTGAAGGAGGTAAGGTGGGGGGGATGGAGAAGGGGAGGAGGGGGAGGGGAAGGAGGGGGCTTAGTCTGGGAAGGCCTCCTGGAGAAGGTGAGCTCTCAGTAGGGCCTTGAAGGGAGGAAGAGAGCTAGCTTGGCGGATGGGCAGAGGGAGGGCATTCCAGGCCAGGGGGATGACGTGGGTCGACAGCGGGACAAGCAAGAACGAGGCACGGTGAAGAGATCAGCAGCAGAGGAGCGGAGGATGCGGGCTGGGCTGTAGAAGGAGAGAAGGGAGGTAAGGTAGGAGGGGGCGAGGTGATGGACAGCCTTGAAGCTGAGTGTGAGGAGTTTCTGCCTGATGCATAGGTTGACTGGTAGCCACTGGAGATTTTTGAGGAGGGGAGTAACATGCCCAGAGCGTTTCTGGACAAAGAGAATCCAGGCAGCGGTGTGAAGTTTATAGTCTCAATATCTCCTCTTGTGATGCTACCGGGAAAGATGGGACAATCAAAGAGTGGGCAGGAGAAGGGTGGGACTTATGAGGTGCAGGCAATAGATTCAGTGTTCCTGAAAATGTATGTGGCAATGACATTAGAGATAAGAGATGGAGAGGGAGTTTGAGGAGGGAGTTCAAAGTCTAAAACAGCTGTTGTGGATAATGGGAATGGAAGTCAATAAGGACGGAAATCTATTTTACTGTCCAAAGGAGAGGGCAGAGTTAAAGCAGGTGAGGATGTTTGAAATAGGAGAGTTAGCCTGGTGTCTGGATTTTGTCCTGCAGCACTTCCCAGCTTGGATACAAGAGTGGAGGAAGGATATTGTGGAGATGATGCAGGTTTGCACATTAGTGATATGAAGTCAGCACAGGGAAAGGGGAATGGAGTCATGTTGAGGACATGGATTTGGGCATCAAAAGAAGGCCAGTTGGGTATGGATGCCAAGTTGGGCATGACAACTTTAGAAAATTGAATGGGATAGAAAGTGTCTGTGGCAGAATAGGATCAATTTGTGGGTGTGTGGGAGAGAAAGCAGGTAAGGAGGTTATGATGGTGCTAGAGGGCTTTCAGAATTTGTGAGAGTAGAAATTGTACATCGACTAGAGACGATGAGATTGAGCATATGTCCAAATTGGTGACTGGGTGAAGTGGCGTGGAGAAGGAGATCAAGGGAGTTGAGGAGTGAGAGGAAGTAGGCAGTGGAAAAGGCCCCGAGGATCAATTTAGGGATGGAGAAAGTGAGATGGAATTTCGGAGAAGGATCAAAATGGTTCAGAAAGTTGGTGCCTGACCTGGATCTTACCCTACCTTTCCAATCAAAATATATATAGGCTGTAGAATCACTTGCCCTTAGGAAGTCTAAAATAGAGCAAGGAGGAGAGACTAAAGTTATTTGCAGTTACCATAAGTTAATTTCCACTCAGTTAATTAGTAGTATATACCAAGCACCTATGAGTTCTTTCCACAGTATAATATAAATTATCAATAGGTGGAAGAAAAGAATGAAAAGGCATAGAGGTGAATAAATAAATAGTTAAGTAGTAGAGTATGTAAAACAATCCAATTGCAAGTCCTTCCAGTAGGTCTGGTGTATTTTTTTCCAGAGGATGAAGATAATGTTGTCCAAAGAGGCTACTGACACTAAATGGATGCAGAGTTTCCAACGCAACTATAAAAGGAAAAATTAGGTTAGCATTAGTTATGGAGATTCTGAAAAAAAAATTACTCAAATAGGAGAAGGTTCCACAATCATACTAAATATCAGTAAATGGGTAAAGTGAATCTGGAAAGTATCAACCTTTTGAATGACTTAACTCTTCAAGCAACTGCATTTTAATTAGAAACTTTTAATTGTGATTTTTAAAAGTTCCTTTCATAATATGAAAACGTGCTAAATAAGTTGACAATATAGTTAAGAAGTGAAGAGTGTGAAATTCATCCCAAATTAACTTCAAAGCAAATTAGCTATTTTTTTTTTTTTCATCAAAGAGAGTAAGGGTAATGCAGAGCCTCTGGGAGCATACATTAGTTTATTATGCAAGGAAAGGTAGGAAATGAATCTGGTTACAATTAATATGTGTGTGCTTAGGCGAGTCACTTTATCTAGGCCTCTGTTTCCTCAGTTTTGAAATGGGGATTCAATTCCTAATCTCCCTCCCTCTTGGAGTGACCCCAATGGGAGACAGGGACTGTGTCTGACCTGAGTGGCTTGTGTCTATCCCAGGCCTTAGAAAAGTGCCTGACGTACAGTACTTTACAAATACTAAAACAATTAGGACGTTATCCAGCACATCAGCACACTTTCGACCTGTCATGCCTCAGAGTTACTAAATCCTGTGGAATTGACAACACGCAGTGCCTGTCACAATGTCTCTCAGAGAGCTGGACATCTGCTCAGTTCCCCATTCAGAGTCCCCAAGGCCAAGTCTTTATTCATTACCTTTATAAGCCCGGTGTTCTTGTAAGTAGCAAAAACTCTTGATAATACAGTAACAAGGAAAACACTTGTTCTATTGTACTCTCCCAGGCATTCATTACAGTGCCCTGCACACAGTAAAGTACTCAGTAAATTGCACTGATTGATCATTTTCAGCTATTACCACCCTTCAAATGTGAAAGAATCCATTGTCATTGGGACCTAACTCTCCTTTAGCTCTTTGTGGGCTTGATTCACATGATAATGCTCCCTGTTAAAAATGCGCAAACTTATTCCTTGAAAATAAGAATTAAGATGACTCTGTAGAAAACAATACTGGCTCTTAGGGATGCTTAAAAAATAATTTATCTGAAGATATGTCCATTCTAAGGATTTTTTCCCTCTGAATTTGTATGTCCTTAATTTAGTAACAAATTAGAAAAAAATTAGAGTTTTCAAAGCAGGCCTGGTCGCCTGGATATTCCGGCTAGGACCCCCATCCCTATTTTGTTGGTTTTAGGAACTAGGGCCTTCAGATGGATGGCTGGGAGCATTTGTATTGTGCTGCTAGAGGTGAAATTCTTGGACCAGCACGAAAGTGTTCACCAAGACTGTTTTTATCAATCAAGAATGAAAGTAGGATGTTTGAAAATGATCAGATACCATCAGAGTTCTGACCATAAACAATGCCGACTCGTGATCTGGCAGTGTGATTCCCATGACCCATGCCTCTAGACTGTAAGCCCCTTGTGGGCAGGGATTGTCTCTATTGCAATATTGTACTTTTCAAGTGCTTAGTACAGTGTTCTGCACATGGTAAGTGCTCAATAAATATGATTGAATGAATGAATGACCCCTGGAGCAGCCTTCTAGGGAATCAAAGTCTTTGGGTTCCAGGGGGAGTGTGGTTGTGACAAAGTTGATTCACCTGTGCTGGGCAGCAGCGGCATGGGAAAGAATCAAGGGCGGATGATCAAATGATCAAAAGTTGAACAAATAATTTTTACTGCACAGAAGAAGGCAATGGTAAACTACTTCCATATTTTTACCAAGCAAACTCCATAGATGTACATTCCAGAACAACTACAGATGGCAAGAATTGGGTTTCTGGAGAAAGTATATCCATGGAGTCGATACGAATCACAGACAATTTGACAGCACTTGACAACAACGCCTTTCTCTGTGTGAGTCTCTGTTTACTCTTCTCAGGTTCAAACTCTTGCTCTGTACAGTGAATGCACGAATAGACTCACTGTGGCTGTGAGTCTGTGAAGCAGTCTGAAAATGGCCCTCAGTGCACACCACCAAGCTTGCTTGAGCATGGAGGATGAGACACCATTTGAAAACAGGATTATTTTATGGTGCTGATGGTGAATTCCACCACTTCTGAAGTCAGAACAACCCCTTGGAGCTCTTAATCAATTGGGTACACACATCTTTCATTGAGTTCCTTTTACTTGTCCAGTGAAGAACATTCTTTCCCTCTTCTACTTGAAGAAAAATGTTAGCCATTTAGGAAACCTTTTAATCAGTAAATTTGCAGTCATCAAATATTTGTCTTAACCCCTAAGTATCCCCTTCTAGTCTACAAGAAGCAGAGGAATGACTAGGGAATTCAGTTAGGGCAGGTGGATTCATGCTCACTAGGAAGCATGCCATCAATCTCTATTCTTGTTGATCTGCCCATCCTGTTCCATACCTTTTCATTCTTCGTTACCTTCCTGTCTATAACAGTGCTTGAATGGATAATGATGATAATAGTAATGATGGCATTTATTAAGCACTTACTATGTGCAAAGCACTGTTCTAAGAGCTAGGGAGGTTATAAGGTGATCAGGTTGTCCTTGTGAGTCCCACAGGGGGCTCACAGTTTAAATCGACATTTTACAGATGAGGTAACTGAGGCCCAGAGAAGTTAAGTGAATTGCCCAAAGTCACACAGCTGACAATTGGCAAAGCCAGGATTTGAACCCCTGACCTCTGACTCCAAAGCCCATGCTCTTTCCACTGAGACATGCTGCTTCCCCATTGACAGATCATTCTGATGCACCCCTGCTGATTTCTCTGATCAAGAAGGGGAATCTCTGGGGAAATTAAAAAAAAATAGCCAAAATGTGAAGACTTGCTATGACAGCCAACTCTGGAGGAAGTAACCAGTACAGTCAGAGCCATGAAAAATGAAAAAGTACCAGCTGTAATGACATTCCTAAAGAAATCTGGAAGTGAGGATGAGGCCTAATTCTCAAGTGTGCAAGACCCTCTCTTCATTAAAGAGATCATGAGGAACGCTGCAAGGATTCAAAGTTGTCACCATCATTGTCATCTTCAAGATCAAAGGGGAGAGTACTGACTGGAAATTCCAGGGGGTTCTACTGCTTTCCACTGCAGGCAAGCTGATAGCCAGAGTCTTTCTGAACAGGAAACAAAAGAACATAATCAATCATGCCTTTTCTGAATCATAATGTGGTTACAGATAAATATGCAGCACAACAGATATATTTATAGTTCACCATTCAGGAAAAGTACAGAAAGCAACATTAGAAAGGTAGTTGACATCAACATGGATTCTGGCAATTTCTAAGTAAATTTGGCTCATCTGTGGATTTTTGTTGACTTCACCATAAAGCAGTTGAGTAGGTTAGTTGTGGGTGCCTGCTATGACTTTTTCTCCACAATTGTCCCTATCGCCTACTGTGGAAGCAGAGGGTTTGGGTAACTACTTCTAGCTCTGGGTCTCAAGGTCACTGAGGACCCTAGGGTCTACATGATCAGCCTGGTGAATAGAGTTCTCTCCCAACTTTTGCTGACCATCTTAAGACAGAAGTCTCTGGAACAATTAGGATGTTGGGGAGGTTACTGCAGTGGGAAACTGTTCCCTGGAGCAATGAGACTGATGAGAACTGACCCTTCAATGACTCTCTTGTGATTTAGTGTGAAGTTCTGGGTTTTTGTGAACTGCAGGGGATGGATCCAAGATAAGGACACAGCTTAGATTCTTGAGGTTAAGAGGGAAAAACACAAAGAGAGTTATGTAGACAAAAATTGAAGAGATTTGAAAGAATTAAAGTGATTTTTCTCAGTGCTATAATGTAGCCTCTATATGATATATATATCATATGATATATAGCACATTCAATTCTTCTCTATAGATAACTGTTATTCTGTTTTCCATTCAGTAATTTTCTTTTACTTATACTGTAAAATGTACCAGAGTGGTCCTCCTCTAAAGTACAGATTTTTTAGAACAGCTTTTATAGCTCTTTCTCCCTTAGGAAAGATAAATACATGCTCAACTATGCTGTGGCTGCGCAAGGCTGTTGTCTCTTGAGTGATCAAACAACTAAAATAAGAGGCTTCATTCTTGCAGGTGTCTTTTGTTTAAGGTAAGTTCTAATCACAGAATGACCTTGCTTTCATTTTGGGACAGTAGTGATGGGTTTTATCCATTTTCCAGAAATCAATTGCATCACCTGAGGGATAGCAGCGAGGAGTTACATGAAAAACTCTGCACTCTATCCTTTTACCTTAAAGAAATTTTGGCACATCTAATAGACTTGACTCTATAGTGGTGGCACTTAAGGGTGTTCTGAGTCATTTACCAAGACGGTGCCTGGTTGCAATAGAGTTGAAGGTGTCTTGTTTACCCCTTTCCATATCACCATTTGAGTGAAAGAAGACTGAGTGATAGGCACAGTTCTATTCAACTATTGCCTTAGTCGAGTATGCAAAGGGATCTGGATCATGTTAGAAACAACACTTCTGAATCCACTGGGTAACTCTTCCAAATAAAAAATTCCACAGTACCACTGAAAGCCCTAGAAACTATCTTTCAGAAACTGCTATATCACTGATGACTGTGCTCAAATTAACAGCTGAGTCATGGAATAGTAAAATGTTTTTTGATGAGAACTGCAATCATCAAATGAATAGCAGAATTCTGATGCCACCTTCTAAATTCCTTATTGTGTAGTTAAGGTTGGCTGGATTAAATAGGTTGAAGAAGATTGGACAGGCTGAGGAGCTACAGTGTGGTGAATTGAAATGAGGCTTGTTTGAGGCTTAATCATGCAGAGAGAACGAGAACTAAAAATACACAGAATACAGGAAAATATTGAGGTATTTTATAAAAAAAAAGTGACAAAGTAATATTTTCTAACCAGAGAACTAGGGAATATTCAAGGAAGTTGTTACCTCTCCTTGATTTTTCTCTTTGCTCTATATTGTCTTGTGAAATTTCCCACTGATTGGACCCTGGGATTTTATTAGTAATAAGATCTCAGGCAAAATATATTTATAATATAATTATGCTTTTTATAATTTAGTTACATCATTTGAATGAATGAAAAGAGTTAATAGCAAAACATTCCTAAAACAATAAAAAAGTATTTATGCATTATTTTCATTTTTATCTTTCTAAGATCCTTTAAACACTCCTTAGCAGAAGCCCAATTATGAATACTAAGTAAATACTATCTTGCAGTGATCAACTCCCACATGGGCACTGTTTCCAATTTTATGTATCATTAACTTTCTTATAAAGTGCTAGAAGTTATTTGGAAAAACAGAGAAAAGAGAGGAAGGTAGTGTGTGCCAAAATAAATAAATACATGTAGAAGAAAAGAATAGGGACTCTGCAATTAAATTAGAATTGGGAATCTGTTTGTTGGCTGCAGTATGTATTTACCTATTTCAAGGACATTTAGTAGTAGCAGTTGTCACTAAAGCTCAATGAAAAATTCTTCTCTGCATAAATGCATGGTATAGAATTGAGTGCGTCTTCAGGGGAACAGTGTAAGCTCTAACTTTAGGAAAGACGTAAAGCCTCTGACATAGACAGAGACTGCTGTATTTTATAATGAAGTAGGCATGTTAATAAGATTAAACTGGTTTAGGCACTCAAGGGAAAGATAATATGTTTC
This sequence comes from Tachyglossus aculeatus, assembly GCF_015852505.1. NCBI lineage: Eukaryota > Metazoa > Chordata > Mammalia > Monotremata > Tachyglossidae > Tachyglossus > Tachyglossus aculeatus. The sequence goes on from NC_052067.1 coordinate 120,805,643, forward strand.
TTAATGACCTTAATATATTTAAAATACGAAATTAAAGTTTGATGACAATAAGGTATGCCACTTCAAAAAGTAGTTGGAAATTGTAGGAATGGAATGCAAATTGATTGCAACACAAAATCTCCTGGTTCGGAAATATTTAAAACCTGAACTTAATTTTTACATAATGATATATCTGATGTTTTCAAATAAGTATGGCATTTGGCTTTTTTTTTAATTAGTGATTACTGCTGATATTTATCAAAGATATTTTAACAATAGTAAGGGTTTTTTAAGCAGCAGCAAACATAAAGATTCTGAAGTTTGGTGACCCAGATTTTTCTGCCTCATTGACTGGGCCTACGCAGGAAAAGCATACTTTTAGAAGACAATTTTGTGAAAGACAGAAAGGTATCTTGGGTTCTAAATCTCTATGGTTCAAACAGCATCTTGAGCAGATCAACACTTGTGAAGATAAATGACATTTCAGGAGTCCTCAGAGAAAAGGCCAGATCAAGGCCATGAAGGGCATTGGGCTAGAAGTATAGGCCTCCCTACTCATTGATAAGCAGCATGGCTCAGTGGTAAGAGTCTTTGGCTTTGGAGTCAGAGGTCATGGGTTCAAATCCTGGCTCTGCCAATTGTCAGCTGTGTGACTTTGAGCAAGTCACTTAACTTCTCTGTGCCTCAGTTACCTTATCTGTAAAATGTCAACTAAGACTGTCAGCCCCCCATGGGACAACCCGATCACCTTGTAACCACCCCAGTACTTAGAACAGTGCTTGGCACATGGTAAATTCTTAATAAATGTCATCATTATTAGGAAGCAGCATGGCTCAGTGGACAGAGCATGGGCTTGGGAGTCAGATGCCATGGGTTCTAATCCCAGCTCTGCCACTTGTCAGCTATGTGACTTTGGGCAAGTCACTTCACTTCACTGTGCCTCAGTTCCCTCATCTGAAAAATGGGGATTAAGTCTGTGAGCCCCACATGGGACAACCTTGATTACCTTGTATCCCCCCATGCTTAGAACAGTGCTTGGCACATAGTAAGAATTTAACAAATACCAACATTTTTTAGAGAAGCAGCATGGCTCAGTGGAAAGAGTGTGGGCTTGGGAGTCAGAGGTCATGGGTTCTAATTCCAGCTCCACCACTTATCAGCTCTGTGGCTTTGGGCAAGTCACTTAACTTCTCTGTGCCTCAATTACATCATCTGGAACAACCTGATAACCTTATGTCTCCCTCAGCACTTAGAACAGTGTCTGGCACATAGTAAGTGCTTAACAAATACCAAAATTATTATTATTATTATTATTATTGCATTTAACTCTGAATTAATGTACCTGGATGATTGGGACAGTTAGTGAGATTTGGATTGTTTTACCAAATGTCAGAAAATTATTCCTTTGATCCTAAAAGGACCTATGGATTAGCCCATATTTTCAGTGAGCTTTAGGTTAATTGCCTTTGGTAATTGCCTTTAGTCTCTTTCTATTAGAGTTTAAATCTTGTCAGTGGTCTAGTGTCCCTGTATCTGAAGATCAGGCTCCACAGTCCTCTGTTACTCTGTATTTACCATTTTTCTGATGTTGTCTGTCATATTTATGTTTTCATCATTTTATCTTTTCTTATGTGTTGGTCAATAACTTATTCTTAGGTTGTGAGCTGGTTGGAAGCCAAGGACTGTGTGTGATTTTTACTTGCATATTTTTTCCCAGCATACTCAATGGACAGATTACATACTTTGATTGCAAATACTACCAATAGAATTTGTAGTTGATTTAATAACCAAAAGAACCAAAACGTAATGCAGAGTATAGGATGGCAACATGCTGAATGGTTTCTTGATTGTGAGGATGTTGGTATATAGAAAGAGTTAGGAATATTAAGGGAATAAAATTTTGATAAGTATAGTTTGTTGTGAATGGACTATCCAAGTAGAGATGTTCTAGAGGCAAGATGATATGTGGAACTGTAGAACAGAAAAGTGGTGGGGGTTAGAAAAACTGATTTTGGAGCCATTCACATACAGTTGAGGACCGGTGTAAGATCCATGGAAATATAATTATAAAGTAAGAAGAGTAGGAAACAGAACAGAGTTAAGAGATAAGAGGTAGAAAGGAAGCCAGTGAAGAGGGAGAAGGCAGTGTGGTAAGAGAATCAGACAAGTACAGTGTCCTTGGAACTACAATCTTTTAGCATTTCAATGATAAGGCAGTGGTCATCTTTGTCCACTAATTTACCATTACAGAAGTAAGTCTTCAAGGTCTATGATTCCAGGCCTACATATAGATCCCTTCATAAAATGTCACTCCTCTAGTTTCTAGTTTTTCACTGAAAACCTAGTAAATCTACCAAGATTGTTTATTAGGTACTTGCACTTGTGAGGGCAAAGGATTGTTGATAGACACATGTTCACTCCTCCCTGGGGACCTAATATCTAGTAGGAATGATTTACATTAAAATAAATGACAGGTAGGAGGAAACAATGGAGGAAAAAGTGTGAATGAAACCCAAGCTCTAAGGTGACATGGAAGTACTGAAATGGCAGTAAGGGGTGAATAAATTGGGGAGGAGGTAGGCTGCTTTGAAGAAGTGTGATTTCAGAAGAGCCTTGAAGATAGGGAAGAACAGTTGTCTGCTAGAAAAGAAGTAGGAAGAGTTCCAGCCTCAAGGACATAACCAAGAGGCTGGTATTGAGAGATGAGATTGAGGTATGGTGAGTACATTGGTGTGAGAGAAGTGTGAAAAATGAGGTGGTGTGGGAGCAGAGTTGATATGAGGTATAAAGGCTACTCTGACTTTTTTGACATAAATGCTCAAATTAGGAGAGTTCACCAAGGCTGATCATTTTAGTGGAGGCTTAAAAAGCAATAATTGCCTTCCTTAAATCTAAGGCACAGTTTTGTAGCTTGAAAGTAAAGCTAGGGAGGAAGAAGGGTCCCTGGATTTTCTGTGGAGATTTGAGGGGGAGGAGGAAAAAAGTTACCAGTGAGGTTATCCTAATGGTCCTGAGTAGGTCTTGGGCAGTTGTGACACCCTCTGGTTGCTCATGCCAAAGAAAAGTCTCCAATTCTTGGACAGAGGCTGAAAAAAATTTCTGCTTACACTTATTTTCAGTTGATTCTCAGACTTCAGAAAGTATTGAAGCACTGTTAGATTTGTCAGGGAAAACAAAGCACCACTCTTCCCTTCCACACCAAACTGCAGTGGCTCTATCCAGATCGCTGCCACTACTCCCCTTACTATTTCTGATATCCCGTTTTTCAGAGATTTTCTTTTTGCTATGGAAAGACCATGAGACATAGTCAGGGATCTGGGAAAGAGAAGATACAGTAAGTGCTGGGTGGCCATCATACCATCCTCCTGGGTTAAGTCAATAGGTAGGTTTTGCCATCAATCAGATTCTACTTTGGGAACATCTAAGAAGAGGGGACAAGAGCAGAAGATTGTAAACCAAATCCCCAGCCTTGGATCAACTCCACAGTCCTGCTTCCTTCACTCTTGTGCACCAGCTGCAGAGTGCTACTGGCAGAAATCTAGATATCAGGCCACCTTCACCCACTTCAAGTTTATCCTGGTGTGCTTAAACACTGCTGTCTCTTCTGCTTGGCAAAATTTTTCCTCCACCCTCATTGACTCCCATGTCCATTGCCCTCACCAGTTGTTCCAGACATTTAACTCCCTCCTCAAATGCCCTGTCCCCTTGCCTACCCCATCTCTTGCCCCTAATGACCTGGCCACCTACTTTATTGAGAAGATTGACAATATCAGACACGATCTCCCTAAAATCTCTCTTGCCCCTCCTGTCATCATCTCTTCCTGCCCCTTTTTCAACTCTCTCATATTTCTCAGGAGTATCTCTAGAGATCTCTTGCTTTCTCTCAAAATTCACCCCTCGACCTGTGCATGCAACCCCATGCCTTCACACCTTTTCAAAACACTTGCCTCCTCCCTTCTTACCTCTCTAACCACCATCTTCAACTGTTTACTCTCCAATCACTTCAAACATGCCCATGTCTCCCCTTTCCAAAAAAACCCTCCCTAGTACATACATCTCCCTCCAGTCATCACCCCACCTCCCTCCTCTCCAAACTCTATAAGCAAGTTGTCTACAATTTCTGTCTCATTCATTCATTCAATTGTATTTATTAAGTGCTTACTGTGTGCTAAGCGCTTGGGAAGTACAAGTCAGAAACATATGGAGACAGTCCCTACCAACAATGGGCTCACAGTCTTGAAGGGGGAGACAGACAACAAAACATGTCAATAGGTGTCAAAATCGTCAGAACAAATAGAATTAAAGCTATATGCTTTATATATAGCATCAACAAAATAAATAGAATAGTAAATATGTACAAGTAAAATAGAGTAATAAATCTCTACAAATATATATACAAGCGCTGTGGGGAGGGGAAGGAGGTAGGGGAAGGAGGTAGGGCAGGGGGATGGGGAGGTATCTCCCTCAAACTTAGACTGTGCTTGGCACATAGTAAGCTTTTAACAAATACCAACATTATTATTATTATTATTATTATTATCATTATTATTATTATTATTATTATTATTATTGTTATTACTGCTCTCCATGGGAAAAGAAGGCCCCTGAGCCTGCTACTCTCACCCCCAATCCTGGTCCACCCATTCAGCCACCCCCCTGGAATTTGGGGTCCAAGCCACACATTTGGGGTGTGCAGATACACTCACTGTTTCACATTTTGCTCTGGTGCTCCCTGACCTAGTTTAGCATCAGGTCTCAACTAGTACCAGTGATCGATGGCCTCAGATGAAAGGCCAATAGGCAGCATGCTGCATTCTCCACCCTTCCTCCCACCCCTAAAACCCCACGCAGCCCTGCATTTCCCCAGATAAGAGATAGCCGGGAGAGGGTTTGCCCAAGGAACTTTATTGGGTGACTGGGGAGGAGGAGGTGCGGGCCTGGGGGCTCAGACGCATCCGGTTTCTTGCAGTTTGGCCACCAGCTCCTCCACGGTGGCCACGGTGATGCCCGCCTTGCGCTGAGCCGGCTCCTCCATGCTCAGCACTGTCAGCCGTCTCAAGTTTCTCTCCTCCAGTTCTCTCCTTGACCCCTTCCAATATGTCTTCTATCTCCACCACTCCACAGAAACTGCCCTCTAAAACGTCACCAATGATCTCCTTCCCAAATCTAATGGCCTCTTTTCCTCCTAATCCCCATCCACCTTTCAGTTTCCTTTGATACTGTCGACCACCCCATTCTCCTGGAAACATTATCCAACCTCGGTTTCACTGACACTGTCCTCTCCTTGTCTTCCTCCTATCTCTCTTACCACTCATTCATAATCTATTTCATAGGCTCCTCCTCTGCCTCTGTGGGTGTCCCTCAAGATTCAATTCTGGGTTCCCTGCTAATCTCCATTTACACCCACTCCCTTGGAGAATTCATTTGATCACATGGCTTCAGCTACCACCTCTATGCAGATGATAACCAAATACATCTCCAGCCTGTATCTCTCTCCCTCTCTGAAGTCTCATATTTCTTCTTGCCTTCAATTCATCTGTATTTGGATGTCCTCCTATTGCCTCAAAACTAGCATGTCTAAAACAGAACTCCTTATTTTCCCACCCAAACCCTGTCCTCCCCTTGACTTTCCACCAGTGGCAGCACCATCCTTCCTATCTCACTGTCCCAAGATACCCAACATCTCAAGGTCAAAGCTATCTCATGACTGTCCAAGCCAGCCAAGCAGAACTCGGTAGCATGGGCAGGATACTGCCCCAATAACCAAAATCAGTAGATAGACAACCCAGGCCAGGAATATAGAAGGTGTCATTCGCCTCCATGCCAATCAAATAAGATACATAGGAGGGGGTGAGATTGGACAAGTGGAAGCTAGAAGCTGTAATGACCTGGGAGTGCAGGCAATGTATACTGGCTTCCTCTGACCTTCTAGACAGCAGACCATGACTCGCAGCAGCCGCTCCTGTATCATGCCTGCTCAGAGCATAGGATGCCCTATCTGCACTAAGCAAGAGACCATGGGACAAGTGATTGCCTCACTGAGCATTCATAGACAGGAACTAGATGCTTCACTATGAGTGAATTCCTCCCAAATGGGAAGATTTCATGGGTGGGAGCTAGGTGTTTCACCACATGTGAGCAACACTAAGTATATTCTTCCAGATTGGGAAGCCCCAGTGTAGTTAAATAATCATATTCCTCCCAAAAGGAAAAGTTCAATGCACCACATTCAAATAATGATATAATCATATTTCTACTTTGAAAGGGAAGTTCAATTCACCACATCCAAAATAATGGAATAATTTTATATCGTTCCCTAAAGACAAGTTCAGTTCACCACAGAGAATAATTCTGTAGGGCTCTGACCTTGACTCTGGCCTCTTTCTCTCACTGTTCCGATTCCCAAACCCATCCCCTGGCAATGGATGACACTCATAAACCTGTAACCTTGATGTAATCCTTACACTTCTTTCTCATTCAATCCTCATGTTCAATCCATCAATGAATGTTTTTGATTTTACCTTCACAACATCACTAAAATCTGCTCTTTCCATGCCATCAAACTGCTACCACAATAGTCCAATCATCACCTATCCTATCCTGCCTTGGTTACTGTATCAGCCTTTCTGACCTCTTAGTCTTCTGTCTCTCTCCACTCCAGTCCATACTTCACTCTGTTGTCCAGATCATTTTTCTATTAAAATATCCAGGCCCTGTTTACCCACTTCTCAAGAAACTCCAGTGGTTGCCCATCCACTTCTGCATCAAACAAAAACTCCTTATCATTGGCTTTAAAGCACTCGATCACCTTGCCCCTCCCTATCTCACCTCGTTACTTTCCTACTACAACCCAGAGAGACACTTCACTCCTCTAATGCAAACCCTCTCGTTATAACTTGTCTCATCTATCTCACTGCCAACCTCTTGCTCACATCCTGCCTACAGTCTGGAATGCCCTCGCTTCTCATATTGGATAGGTAATTACTATTCCCTTCTTCAAAGCTTTATTGAAGACACATCTTCTCTAAGACTTCCCTGACTAATCCATCTTTTCTCTTTCTTTAGCTCCTTTCTGCATCACCCTGACTTGTTCCCTTTATTCATCTCCCCTAAGAGCCCCACAACATTTATGTGCATATCTCTAATTTATTTATTTGTTTTAATGTCTGTTACTCTCTTTAGGCTATAAGCTCACCGTGGGCAGGAAATGTGTATCTTATATTGTTATATTGTACTCTCCAAAGTTCTTAGTACAGTGTTCTGCACAGAGCAGTGTTGCTCAGTGGAAAGAGCACGGGCTTTGGAGTCAGATATCATAGGTTCGAATCCCGGCTCTGCCACATGTCTGCTGTGTGACCTTGGGTAAGTCACTTAACTTCTCTGAGCCTCAGTTACCTCATCTGTAAAATGGGGATTAAGACTGTGAACCCCATATGGGACAACTTCATTACCTTGTTTCCCTCCCCAGCGCTTAGAACAGTGCTTTGCACATAGTAAGTGCTTAACAAATGCCATCATCATCATCATCATCATCAATAAATACAATTCACTGTCCGATTGGACTTGAAAATTGGGAAGGATGGTGATGTTGCCAGAAATAATGGGAAAGTGAGGAAGGGGAGAGGATGTGGAAGGAAGCATGAAGAGTTAAGTTTTGGACATGTTTTTCTTAGGTAGATGTTCTGGAGCCAGGGGAAAACGAATAGAATGAGAAACGCTAGGCTATAAAGAAAGATAATTAAAGCTATGGAAGCAGATGAGGTCCCCATAGGGGTGGGTGATCCAGCACTGAGCCATGAAGTACTCCCACAGCAAGAGGCAGAAGAGGAGGTGGTAAAATAGATTGGGAAGGAGCAGTCTAAGAAGGACTAATCAATCAATCAACCAATCATATTTATTGAGTGCTTACTGTATGCAGAGCACTGCACTAAGTTCAATAAATTAATCAATCAGTGCCATTTATTGTTTATTGGGTATTCATTCATATAATCATATTTGTTGAGTGCTTACTGTATGCATAGCACTGTACTAAGTGCTTGGAAAGTACAATTCAGCAACAGATAGAGACAATCTCTACCCAACAACGGGCTCACAGTCTAGAATGGGGATCTACACTCGCTGCCTCAAATTCCTCAACTCCAATTCTCTCCTAGACCCCCTCCAATCTGGCTTCTGTCCTCTAAACTCCACCAAAACTGCCCTCTCAAAGGTCACCATTGACCTTCTTCTTGCCAAATCCAAAGGCTCCTACTCTATCCTAATCCTCCTTGACCTCTCAGCTGCCTTCAACACTGTGGACCAACCCCTTCTCCTCAAAAACGCTATCCAACCTTGACTTCACAGACTCTCATCCTCTCCTGGTTCTCCTCTTATCTCTCTGGCTGTTCATTCTCAGTCTCCTTCATGGGCTTCTCCACCCACTCTCATCCCCTTATTGTAGGGGATCCTCAAGGGTCAGTTCTCGGTCCTCTTCTGTTCTCCACCTATACTCACTCCCTTGGTGAACTCATTCACTCCCACAGCTTAAACTATCATCTCTATGCTGATGACACCCAAATCTGTATCTCCACCCCTGTTCTATCTCCCTCCCTCCAAGCTTGTATCTCCTCCTGCCTTCAGGACATCTCTATCTGGATGCCTGCCCACCATCTAAAACTCAACATGTCCAAGAGTGAGCTCCTTATCTTCCCTCCCAAACCCTGTCCTCTCCCTGACTTTCCTGTCACTGAGAACGGCACCACCATCCTTCTCATCTCACAAGCTAGTAACCTTGGTGTCACCCTTGAATCCACTCTCTCATTCACCCCACCTATCCAATCCATCACCAAAACCTGTCGGTTTCATCTCCACAACATAGCCAAGATATGCCCTTTCCTCTTCATCCGAACTGCTACCTTGCTGGTTCAATCTGTCATCCTATCCCAACTGGATTACTGCATCAGCCTCCTTTCTGATCTCCCGTCCTCCTGACTCTCCCTACTTCAGTCTATACTTCACTCTGCTGCCTGGATTATTTGTACAGAAACACTCTGGGCATGTCACTCCCCTCCTCAAAATCTCCAGTGGTTGCCTATCAACCTTTGAATCAAACAAAAACTCCTTACTCCCAGCTTCAAGGCTCTCCATCACCTCACCCCCCTCCTACCTCACCTCCCTTCTCTCCTTCTACAGCCCAGCCCACACACTCCGCTCCTCTGCCACTAACCTCCTCACTGTAACTCATTCTCACCTGTCCTACCATTGACCCCTGACCCACGTCCTACCTCTTGCCTGGAATGCCCTCCCTCCACTTAACTGCCAAGCTAGTTCTCTTCCTCCCTTTAAAGATTTACTGAGAGCTCACCTCTTCCAGGATGTCTTCCCAGACTGAGCCCCCCTTTTTCTTCTCCTCCTCTTCCTCTCCCTATCCCCCCTGCCCTACCCATTCCCCTTCCCCACAGCACTTGTATATATTTGTACATATTTATTGCTCTATTTCATTTTTACATATTTATAAATCTATTTATTTTATTGATGATGTATATATAGCTATAATTCTATTTATTCTGATGGTATTGACACCTGTCTACATGTTTTGTTCTATTGTCTGTCCTCCCCTTCTAGACTGTGAGCTCATTGTTGGGTAGGGACCGTCTCTATATGTTGATGATTTGTACTTCCCAATCACTTAGTACAGTGCTATGCACACAGTAAGTGCTCAATAAATATGATTGAATGAATTAATGAATAATAATTATGGTATTTGTTATGTGTTTACTGGTAGAAACAAGGAAATCAGGTTGTCCCATGTGGGGCTCACAGACTTAATCCCCGTTTGCCACAAGGCCACACTGATATGTTCGCTGCCACTATACTAAGTCCTTGAGAAAGTCAGTAAAACAGAGTAGGTAGATATGATTCCTGACCACAAGGAGCTTACAGTCTGCAGACAAAGAATAATGATAATAATGATGGGATTTGTTAGGAGTAGAACCTGTGGTGGATAGTGTAGTGAAACAAAAGAGAAGTAGTGCTTCCAGAAGAAAGAAATGGGCCACAATTGTCAAAGCTTGGCAGAGGTCTTAAAGGATTAGAATGGCATGGAGTCTGTTAGAATTGGAAAGATAGGTCATTAGTGAGCTTAGAGATATCGGTTTCAGTGGAGTAGAAAGGGAGAAGCTGGTTTGCAAGTTACGGAGAAAGTTGGGAGAGAGGAAATTAGAGGCAAAGATGGTCACCAACTCATTTCAGGAATTTGGAATGGAATGGAAGGAGAGAGATTGGTCCATAGCAGGAGGATGCAGTAGGGTGCAGGGAGGAATTTTTAGGGCCCAGCATACATTGGGGATTATTGGACTGTGAAAGGTTGAAGACAATAGTCAGGGTGGAAGAAGGATTGCTACAAATGTTCGAAAAAAGTGCAAAGGTATGGAGTTGGAGGAGCAGGCAGAGAGGGAAGATTTCAGAAGGAAGCAGGCGGTCTCTTATGAAACATTTGGGAAGTGTAAAAGTGGATGGGCGATTCTCTAATATATATCTCCTAGGCCTATAGATTTGTTTATAGCTTGCTTTTAAAGTTGGTCTAAAACTCCCTATGCGGTCATCTCAAATTGACACAGTTCTTCTATACCTGTCTGATGTACAGCACTTTGAGATTTGAGAGTGGAATACCTCTGATATATTCCTATGTGAAGACTGCATTAGCCTCTTAGCGATTCCCTTTTCATCTGAGTACACCTTTTATACCAAAATCATCAAATGGCTCTACTGATTCCCTAACCGACCTCTAGCTTTTGATATATTTGAAAATCTTGTATTATTAGCCTTAGTACCCCTTGTAAGTTCCTCTTCAAACTACTTTTCTGAGTCAGGTAATTTCCTGTTTGCTCTTTACCTGCTATTCTTTACATACTCTTATATTCTCCACAATTGACTATGATTTCCATTTTTGAAAGCATGACCTTTTCCCTCTGATAACCTCTTTTACCCTTCCACTGAACCAAGCAGGATCTCTGTTTGTTCATCTGTGCTTTCCTTCATCTCTGGTAAAAATCTAGACTCTAGAATGTTGTTTTTAACAGCTACCCAGCTTCTAGTAACTTCTGTTTTTTAAACTACCCCTCTCAGCTTCCAACCCTGCTGGGAAAAGGCCAGTAGGTAGAAAAATCATCTTTTTTTCAGAGCAGGAAGGTTTAATTAAAGGTGCTTTCTTGTACTATTCACTATAGTTAGCAGACAGTGTCTTTAGTAACTTAATTGGAACAAGGAGCAGTGGATCTAGATTAGAACTAAGCAGAGCTGGACTAGTGCCAGCTGGAACACTCTACCCAATTATATGTTGAATTCATAAATATTGTCTTATCTCAGTGTGTAAAATCATAGCAGGATTCCAAGGTTCAGACCCTTTCCATCCCTATGTTCCTGCCTTGATTTTACTCCATATGAATCAAGGTCACTGCCTGCCTGCTCCCTCCAAGTTTCAATGGCTGGTTCTCTGTGCTCTTCCATCTCGGTAAGTAGAAATAGAGAGATGGAAAAGGGGAAGGGGAGTATAGTACAGGGAAAAGGATGTAAACCAAAAACAAAAACAACAAAAAAAGACTAGTCAGAGGAGAAAGGTGGTGTTTAGGGAGAAAGTCTAAAGACAATAATAACAGGGGTAAGAAAACACCTGAAACAAAAGATGAAGGAGGGAAGTACTTGAGATTCCCAAGTGTCCCCGGAATGCTCATGCTGCTGACTTTGCCTATGAGCTTTTGAAAGGAAATCGACCACAGAGAGAAGCCTGCCAGAAAAGAACCACTGGGAAAAAATGGGGAGAGATAAAGGGAAAAATGGAGATTAGATCCAGCGGCTAACACTAATGAAAGAAGGGAGCCTGGCAACGAGCAATATACTGACCTAATCAAAGAAGTACCCTTCAGGTGTCCAAAAGTCAAACCTCCTAGCTTGCCTTTGGATGGAGAAGTATCAAAGAGAGAGGATAGAATGGAGGATGGAAGTAGAATAAAGGGAAAAGTGTGGAATAAACAGAATGAGGATGGAAATGAGAGAAAGCTCAAAAGTAAGGAAAAGAGGAGGGGACACAGTAAGATGGAAGAAGGATGTTCGTTGTTTGTTTAGTTTTTAATAGTGTTTGTTAAGTGTTTACTATGTGCCAGGCACTATACTATGTGCTGGGGTAGAGACAAGCAAATCGGGTTGGGCACAGTCCATATCCCACATGGGACTCACTGTCTAAATCCCCATTTTACAAACGAAAAAGCCAAGGCACAGAGAAGTTAAGTGACTTGCCCAGCTTTACACAGCAAACAAATGGTAGGGCCTGGGAGTCTATGCTCTATCCCCTGGGTCACTCTACTTCTCAGGGCAAAGGTTTCCAGGACAAACAAAACTGAAAATGAAATCAAAGACCCTGAGTCTCCATTATACCTGAGTAGCCTGTCTAGGCAGTACGAGAGCTATAGAATCATATGGATGAAAGAATCAAACAGGAAACAATGCTGAAACACCTCCAAAAGTCAAGCATACAAATGTCAGATAAATACAATTCTTGTATATTTCATTAGTAATAATCATGGTATTTGTTAAGCACTTACTATGTGGCAAGCACTCTGCTATCACTGGAGTGCTCATGTGCTCATTGTGGATAGGGAATGTGTCTGTTTATTGTTGTATTCTCCCAATCAATCAATCAATCAATCAGTTGTATTTATTGAGCACTTACTGTGTGCAGAGCACTGTACTAAGCGCTTGGGAAGTACAAGTTGGCAACATATAGAGACAGCCCCTACCCAACAGTGGGCTCACAGTCTAAAAGGGGGAGACAGAGAACAAAACCAAACATACTAACAAAATAAAATAAATAGAATATATATGTACAGGTAAAATAAATAAATAAATAAATAAATAAATACATAAATAAATAAAGAGTAATACTGTGCACACAGTAAGTGCTCAGTAAAGACAACTGACTGAGTGACTCACAAAACTGGTCGCACAGTTCCTGTGCCTCATGGAGTTCCCAGTGTAAGGTGAGAGAAGATCAGGTATTTGAATTCCTATTTTACAGATGAGGACACTGAGTCCCAGAGAAGTTAAGTGACTTGCCTAAGGTCACATGGCAGACAAGTATCAAAGCCAGTATTAGAACCTAAGTCTTCTGATTTCTCAGGCCTGTGCCAAGTTCAGAGCTCTACACACCACTTTTGCACTCTCTGGCCCAGTGGGGACATGACATTCAGGGAACAGATAATGAGATCTCCCATCCTCGTGTCTCTCCCCACTTCAATCCATACTTCATGCCACTGCCCGGATTGTCTTTGTCCAGAAAAGCTCTGGGCATGTTACTCCCCTCCTCAAAAATCTCCAGTGGCTACCAATCAATCTGCGCATCAGGCAGAAACTCCTCACCCTCGGCTTCAAGGCTCTCCATCACCTCGCCTTCTTCTACCTCACCTCCCTTCTCTCCTTCTACAGCCCAGCCCGCACCCTCCGCTCCTCTACCACTAATCTCCTCACGGTGCCTCGTTCTCACCTGTCCCGCCATCAACCCCCAGCCCACGTCATCCCCCTGGCCTGGAATGCCCTCCCTCTCCCCATCCGCCAAGCTAGCTCTCTTCCTCCCTTCAAGGCCCTACTGAGTGCTCACCTCCTCCAGGAGGCCTTCCCAGACTGAGCCCCTTCTTTCCTCTCCCCCTCATCCCCCTCTCCATTCCCCTGTCTTACCTCCTTCCCTTCCCCACAGCACCTGTATATATGTATATGTTTGTACATATTTATTACTCTACTTATGTATTTATTCATTTTACTTGTACATATCTATTCTATTTATTTTATTTTGTTAATATGTTTGGTTTTGTTCTCTGTCTCCCCCTTCTAGACTGTGAGCCCACTGTTGTGTAGGGACTGTCTGTATATGTTGCCAACTTGTACTTCCCAAGCGCTTAGTACAGTGCTCTGCACACAGTAAACGCTCAATAAATATGATTGATTGATTGATAGATAGAGAATTGCATCTCTTAAACCAGTTAAAGTATGATGAATCCCTTTGGGTAGATCCTGGATCCTGAACTTTCAGGCCCAAGGTTCATCTCTCATTCCTTAGGAGACACCTATCATCACCACCACCAGTTAGTCACTAAATGTTGTTTGTAGGTAATATTGACAAGGAAAAGAAAAAGAAGAGAAAAAGAAAAGAGTTGTACAAATGGTAGCTCTCCTCCTCCCCATCCCCCCACCCTACCTCCTTCCCCTCTCCACAGCACCAGTATATATGTTTGTACAGATTTATTATTCTATTTATTTTACTTGTACATATTTACTATTCTATTTATTTTGTTAATGATGTTCATCTAGCTTTATTTCTATTTATTCTGATGACTTGACACCTGTCTACATGGTTTTTTTTGTTGTATGTCTCCCCCTTCTAGACTGTGAGCCCGTTGTTGGGTAGGGACCATCTCTGTATATTGCCAACTTGTACTTCCCAAGCACTTAGTACAGTGCTCTGCACACAGTAAGTGCTCAATAAATATGATTGAATGAATGAATGAATGAACATAAGGCTTGAAAAAAAAGAAATTGTAGAACCCAACAAGAAAAAAATAATTCTAGAAAAAGTGGCCGAAAAGTAAAATGTCAAACAATCGAAATAATATGTTTCACTTAAAAATACTGGAGAAGATATGGAAAGTGAATCAGATATGAGAGAGTCAAGTAAGGAGATGGTTAAAAGGTTAGCTTGTAAACTGTAGACAGTGCAAATTTGGCTTTAGATCAGAAAGGACAGCTAAGCATGAGTCAGATGATGGAGCATCGGGAAGCCAATGTCCAAGAGCTAATAAATTCAAGTTGTCGACAGGTAAAAATATTTTGAAGACAGAAGAAAATGAGAAACTACCAGAAAAGCTAAGGGTCTGGGGCTGGAGATACCAATTCATGCACTTTCTGCCTAGTGGCTTCGCTCCTCGAAAATGTACATATTCATTGCGCCTTGTTCTCATTTTGCTCATGTCATCCCTCCTTCATGGAACTTTCTCCTCCTTCACATCCTGAAGACCACTCACTGTTCTCCTTATCTTCAAAATTCTTTTGAAAAAAAATCTACTTCAGGAGGCCTAGCACGTTTAAACTCTCATATTCCAATTTACTCCCATCTTTATGACCCCCTAACACTGCCCTTTCGACATTTCCATGTCATCTACATGCACTCATCTACGTGCACTTGCATACTCACCCTATTATTTTTTAGATGTTTTCTCCATTTCTTCCTCCATTTTCTGCCGATAACAATAATAATAATAACAGTAATAATGGTATTTGTTAAGTGCTTACTATGTGCCAGGCACTGTACTAAGCGCTAGGGTTGATACAAGCAAATCGGGTTGGACAGGCCCTGTCCCGCATGGGGCTCGCAATCTTAATCCCCATTTTCCAGATGAGGGAACTGAGGCCAAGAGAATCAATCAATCAATCAATCGTATTTATTGAGCTCTTACTGTGTGCAGAGCCCTGTACTAAGCACTTGGGAAGTACAAGGTGGCAACATAAAGAGACGGTCCCTACCCAACAGTGGGCTCACAGTCTAGAAATGAAAGAAATGAAGTGACTTGCCCAAAGTCACACAGCTGACAAGCTGTGGAGCTGGGATTAGAATCCATGGCCTTCTGACTCCGAGTCCCATACTGGGTTCTAATCCCGGCTCCGCCACTTGTCTGCTGTGTGACTTTGGGCAAGCACTTCACTTCTCTGTGTCAGTTACCTCATCTGTAAAATGAAGATTAAGACTGGGACAACCTGCTCACCTTGTATCCCCCCCAGCATTTAGAGCAGTGCTTTGCACAAAGTAAGCACTTAACAAATGCCATTATTATTACCATGGTAGTGTTTGTTTACATAACTTTATCTCTGTTAATTCCTCCATCTTTAATTTATTTTAGTATTTGCTTTCCCCCCCTAGATTGTAAATTCTCTGAGGGCAGTAATTGCATGTACTAACTCTTATGTTTTCTCCCAGTCACATAGTGCAATGCTTTTCATAGAATAAGCATTCAATAAGTTAATATTTCTGATTGATTGATTGATTCCCCTCTCTCTCCCCCCCCACCCCACAGACGCATGCACACACAGTGAAGAGATATAGGAGAATCAGCGAAGTAAAAAGTAAAATGAGGTGGCAATTAACATTATGATGTGCTTTTGAATCTAAAATTGTAATGTGTTCTTGAAGGACAGAAAATAAGAGTTTAACATAATATTGAACAACCTTGGTCAGTATAAAAGACCACTAGATTTGGCTACAATGATATCACTAGAGACCTTAGTAAGAGCAGAACAGGAGAGTGAAGAGGGTAAAATCCAGCTTTCAATGGTTAAAAGAAGTCTTTTTTGTTGTTTTTTTTTATGGTATTTTGTAATCACTTCCTATTTGCCGGGAACTGCACTTAGCACTGGAGTAAATACAAGCTAATCAGGTTGGACACGGTCCATGTCCCTCATGTGGCTCTAAGTCTAAATTCTCATTTTACAGATGAGATAACTGAGGCATAGAGAAGTTAAGTGAATTGTCCAAGGTCACACAACAGACAAGTGGAGTAGTAGGGATTAGAACCCAGGACCCAGGCCTTTCTGACAGGCCTAAGTTCTATCCATTAGACCTTGCTGTTTCTTATTTTAAAAGAAGAAGTAGAGGTGGTAGGTGTCTATTGTCTGTTTGAGGGTTGAGAAAGACGACTAGTTAGATATTGCAATTAGGGTCGACTGAGGACAATTAACTCCATCCCTTCAAAGCCTTATTGAAGACACATTTCCTTCAAGATTCTTCCCAGACTTAGCCCTACTTTTCCTCCTTTCCCACTTCCTTCTGCATCGTCCTGACTTGCTCCCTGTGGTCCTCCCGACTCCCAGCCCCATAGCACTTATGTACATATTTGTAATTTTATTTATTAGTACTGATGTCTGCCTCCCCTCCTCTAGACTGCAAGCTCATTATGTGCAGGGAATGCCACTCTTTATTATTGTGTTGTACTTTTCCAAACGCTTAGTACAGTGCTCTGCACACAGTGAGTACTCAGTAAATACAACTGAATGAAGGGCATAGATGCTGTTTTATTTTCCAAAATAAAAGAGGTTTGTTTATTTTTTAAAGCAAAGACAAAAAGCCAGAGAGAGGGAGAGGTTGTAAAAAGTAGTTTGAGAGATAAGGGAGGGAACAAGTTCTTTCAAAGGTATGAAGGAATGGGAATCTGACACTCAGGTAGAAGGGTGGGCTTTAAGGCTTACAAATTCTTAGGGCAGGGCCTAGTTGCTTTTCTTTCACTTAAACAGCTTTCAGTCTTCTCACTGATCATTCTGCCTCAAGTCTCATCCCTCTCCATCTTTCTAAGATTTTCTGCCCACGTCGATCCATTCCTCAAAATGGTTACCCATTTGGGTACCATTGGTAACCTCCAATGGTTACCCATTCATCTTTGCCCCAAACAGAAACTCCTGACCATTGGCTTTAAGGCACTTAATTAGCTCGGCACTTAATTAGCTCACTCCCTTCCTACTATTCACTCTCTTCCCAAACTCACCTTTTCATTGCACCTCATCCTTGAATCTCCCACTTCTGACCCCTGGCTCATAGCCTCCCTGTTCGTGAAGCTCTTCCCCCTTAAATTCACCAGACTACAGCTCTTCCTTCTGAAATCTCACCTCCTTCAGGAGACTTTGCCCAATTAATTTTTATTTTCCCTCAATCATATCCTTCACACTATTCCTTAGCACTTTTGCACGTAACATTTTACCTTCTCTACTATTTGGGCATTAGCCCCTGAAATTGTAAATTCCTTTGTGTAGGTATCACACTTTCTTCTATGGTGCTCTTCCAATCACATCACGTAGTATTCTGCACACAGTAGGTACTCAATGAAAATGACTGATTGAGTGAAGAAATGTAGACATTGAAAGGATTAAATTTTATGGAAGTCAGCTGTCACCCAATGTGACCCATAATGCCTGCAGCCGTGTTATCAGAATTGCAGACACTTTAAAACGCACATGCACACATGAGCATGTGCACATACACACACAGAGACACACACAGAGAAAACAGTGAGTGTCTGTGGGCTCAAGGGAAGAAACTGAAAACTTGTGAAAGTGTAATTTTTGATCCAATGATTTTCAATTCCGGGTATTTGTCTCATTTGTCACAATTGATTCAAATTGATTAAATATCTTTTTCCTCATTGGTTTTATATCAGTATATATTGGCAGCTTTCATATCAGCTAGGTCAAATGACAGCTAGTTTTCATTGGCTTTCTGTCAGTATTTGAAAGGCAAAAAGTTGTTTGCCTCACTACATGCCTGCCTCACTTCTCTGTCATCTCTCATTTCAAAATTCTCAATTTATGACTCTATCCAATGGTTACTACAACACAAGCTGACTTAAACTTTTTATGAACCTGCCATTAGCTTCAGAGTTACCTCTTTTCTCCTATTGTGAAACAATGCAAAATGGAGGTAATTACAATATCATCCAAAAGCATTAATTTCTTAGTTAAAAATTCTATTTTCTTTCATGCCTATTTTCTTTCATGTTTTATATTCTCACTCAGGATGAAAAGCCCTTCTAATCACACTAATAACCTTTCTCCAAGTTCAGTCTTTCTCGAGATATAGGCACCAAGTTGTAAAGGACTCAAATCATTTAATATTTTCACATGTGAAGCTATATTCTTAGGGATTTCAGATTCATGTTACATAAAAATAATCATTAAGCCTATTAGCCAGTTATGTTCTAGAGTAGGCAGGGGTATGCTCTCTGAGCTGCCCCAGGGTTATATAACAATAATATTAACTGATGATAATAATAAGAACAAAAATAAGGATAATGATATCATGAATGATGATATCAGTCAATCACATTTATTGTGTGCTTACAGTGTGCGGATCACTATACTAGGCACTTGGAAGAATACAATACAACAGTTAACAGATGTTTGGGAAATGCTTAGACAGAAAGTTCAGTTGCCTATTCAACGGGGTTCTTAATTCAACTGAGTAGTGTTATAACACCAAACTACTCCTAGTTTTAGGTTTAAGTTGTAATACTGGAATTTAACAAAGCATCTGTTTGGGGTGGTTTAATCTGGATGACAGGGTGGACAGTTGGCCACTGCACCTAGATTCCTTGAGGGCTGAGATCATGGCTACTAACTATATTGTGCTTAGTACTGTGTTCTGCATGGAATAAGTGTTCAGTCTGTCAATCAATCCATCATTGGTATTTACTGAGTTTTACTGTGTGAAGATCACTTTACTAAGCACTTGGAAGAGTATAATACAATTGAGTTGGTAGACACAATTCCTGCCCACAAGGAACTTAGCATCATGAGGGAATAAAGACTATTAAAATCATTGTTATTATTACTATTTAAATTAGTATTATAGAAAATATGAATATTATTTAGTGATTGATTAGACCATTGGCCTACTATAATTCAATGACTATCTAGACATTGAGCTCTTTTGGGGGCAGGATATGTGTTTAGCAACTCTGTTGTGTTGTATTCACCCAATTGCTTAGTACAGTATCTGCACACAGTAAGTGCTCAAAAAATGCAATGGATTGATTGACTGATTGAATGATTGACTATCCATCTAATGGTTAAAATTGACCACAAGAATTGGGTCCCAAAGGATGGTCTTATTCTGGTAGTGGCTCCCTAAATGGCCCACACCCGTTAGCTGGAGGAGCTTGTCTGGGGAGCATAAGAAGAAAGAATAGATCTGGAGTATAACTCCAGGAAAGGAAAGGCCTGAAGCAGATCCTAGCCATTATTTTCTGCCCTGGTGGTACTACAGAAGAGAAAGCAAATTGTGGGTGAGGCTGTTTGAAACCTAGGGCAGGCATCCCAACTAAATGGCTTATTTGTTAAGGTAAACCAAAGAATCCCCCTCTCAGGATCACACCTGGAAAGTTTCCAGTGATCTAGAGGTCTTGGCTAAGGGAGGGAGAGTCAAGCAGAGGCATACCTGTTCCATTCCTATGCTGGTAAGTGGCTAACGTATGGAGGGCAATCTGCTGCAAGTCAAAACTCACCTACACTGGGCAGTAGCGACATGGGAGAGAGTCGAGGGTGGAGACTCAGGTTTACTCTGCACACAGAAAGTGCTCAATAAATACGATTGAATGAATGGTAAAGCACTTCCATATTTTTACCAAGAAAACTCTATGGATACACTACCAAAATGATTGCAGATGGAGGTGGGGGGTTCTGGGAGAGATGTGTCCATGGAGTTGCTATGGGTCAGAAATGACTCAGTGGCATAAGACAAAAGAGAAGACAAGCCAAAGAATAGAGTTCAGTAAAATGATGTTTTTCCACACTAACCATGTAAAGCAAGAATCAATCTCCCATCTGTTTTTTCTCCTGTGGTTTCCAGCATGGATATGATTTGTGGTGGCCCCAGTTAGGCTACTAATGCAGGAAAAGTTTGAAATGCCCAGACATTTCTAGAGCAAAGAAACCGCTTTCTCCTCAGAAGCCTTCCCAAAGTGAAAGTTGTTTTATATGAGATGTCATACACCCGCCTGGTGACATCATTTATACTACATCCAAAAATAGAAGAGATTCTGAGCAAGCAAACACCAAAGCCAGTTCAGTTAAACACCAAAGGGAAAGGATGTGAATTTGTCTCCATTTTAGGAAAGAAGCACATTCTCTAATGGAAAGAGAATAGGTCTGGGGGTCGGAGAACCTGGACTATAATCCTAGGTCTGCCTCTTCTTGGCTGATGTGTGATTTTGGGTAAGTCACTTTAATTTACTATTTTTCACTTTCCTCAGTTGTAAAATAAGGATGCACTATTCTTTCTCCTGCTTAAATTTGAACTCTATGAGAGACAGGGACTCTGTCTAACACTGTTATCTTGTTTGTTCTCCAGGGCTTGGCATATGCTAAGTGCTTAACAAATATTATTATTGTTAGCATTATTCAGTAAGCTCATTGTTGGCAGGGAACATGTCTAACAACACTGCTGTATTGTACTCCCCCAAGGGCTTAGTACAGTGCTCTGCACACAATAAGCACTAAATACATACCATTGATTGATGATTGTAATTGTATCAAATATCAAATATTTGATATTCACCCACCCTCAGTCTACAGAACCTATGCACATATCTGTAGCATATTTATTTACATTACTGTCTCCCCCTCTATATTCATTATGAGCAGAAAACATGTGTATGCGTTCTGCTGTATTCTCCCAAGTGCTAAGTATACAGTGCTCTGAACACAGTAAGTACTCAGTAAATAACATTGGTTTTTATCATTAATATTATTATTATAAATAGCCATCTTGGGTATATACAGGCAGGGAAAGCATGCAGGAACTGAGTCTTGCCACTAAGGCTGAAGATTCATCAGTTACATTAAAGGGGACAGTTACTGACGGGTAATTAAGGAACAAGTACAGGTCAGGAATTTCTGGATCTAAGTTAAGATTATAAAATATAACTACAGTTGCCATCAAAATATTTACCTATGTAAATAATCACTGCAGTTAAACGAACAATATGCATGAGTGATCTGTGCATGTGTAACCTACAAAATATCAGAGACCCACAGTCACATGGAATGTTGGCATTTCAATCATTTTATCAATTGAATTTATTGAGTACTTACTGTACACAGAATACTGTACTACATATATGGATGAGTGCATTAGAATTAATAGACAGGATAACTAACCTCAAATAATTTACAACCACCATCCCTTAGGGTCAGGAAGTGCCTAGCTGAATCATGGGTACTTTCTTTGCCTTCTGGGGACTCCAAACATTTTGGAAGTTCTTTTGAGATTTTTTTTTCCTAAGAACTTCCTCCCCAATGTAGTTCTGCTTCAGACCTCCCCACCCTGGGGTGGTGGTGGGAAATGCAATTTCCACCATTATGGACCTCCCCTGCCTTCCCCAGAACTATGACATGTTAATTGTGAACAGGGGCACCTTTATTTACATCTTAGAAGTTCTCAAAATAACTTCCAAAAAGTTTGAGAAAATCAATTAACGCATACAGTGTTCCTTCTCTATGGTAAACCAAATTAGCAAGTGACCTACTAGTGGCTGTGTCTCTCTGTCTGGTCTGTGGGATGTTGGGATGCAAAAAAACCTTGCCACCTGATGGGAAGTAACTTTAGGTAATGAGATATTTGCATCCAATTTATACAGCTATAAATAGGCGAATATATTTCAAGTATTCAGTGGGTGGGGTTGTGAGTGAGATTGCTAGCTGAGGTGTAGTGGGAGAGAAGCAAGGAGCAATCAAGAAGCAGGTAATTTGTCCAGGAAGGGTGTCAGACATTAAAATACATCACAGGTTTGTACATAAGTGCTGAGAGTGGGGTGAATATCAAGTGCTCAGAGGGAATAACTTTATTCGTTGAAGCCAGAGTTGGCTTAAAAGAAAAATCATACGGTTTACAATTTGCAGTCATCTTCTCCAGCATCCCTGGACAGTATTCAGAACTAAAACTTCCACACTCTTCCTCCACCCACCCCACCTTTGATTCTCTCCAGCTGCCTGCTGAAGGTTTTAGGGCCAATTGGATCAATCAAAGTCATTGTTCACCCCCTCACATCCACCCCATTTATCCAACTCCATCTTTTCGATGAGTAGAAATTTGGAATTAAGAAAAATAAAATCAAATAAAAATAATAGGAGATTTTTTTAAAAAAGGACTATTTTAATTATTCTCCAGGACTGCCGGGGTTGTCAGGCATTGGCAACATAAAGAAACATGTGGATTGCATATCATGACCGGGCGGGGGGTGGGGGGGGGCTATGGGGGGAGTGGCATCATGTAGGATCATTCAACCTCTTTGCCTTGAGATTGGTAGGGTTAATAGGGCTCCCATATAACCTTGTTAATTAAACACACAGTTGTCATCTACTTAAGGGACAAAATATGAAAAGTGGGTTGGTGTATAAAGATGGTGGGGAATAGAACGGACTGCGGAGGTGTAGGGAAGAAGGAAAACACAGAGAAGCAAGACAGCTCAATCTATGAAAGACAAGTTGAGATACGGTCAGGAGAGAGGGTCTCCTGACATTTATGTGCATACTAGTTTGCATACTAGTTACTACTTACTAGTTTGTTTCTCTTTCCTGTTATTTATTTTAATTTCAATCAATCAACCAGTCATATTTATTGAGTGGTAATAAATGTTGCAAGCACTGTACTAAGCACTCGGTAGAGTACAACATAACAATGTAACAGAATTGGTGGAATTGTTCCAGCCCACATTGGGCTTACAGTCTACAGGGGGTTTCTAGACTGTAAATTCCTTGAGGGCAGGAATCATGTCTATTTACTCTGTTGTACTCTTCCAAGCATTTAGCACAGTGCTCTGAACACAGTAGATACTAAATAAATACTATTGACTGGTTGTTTGAGGCCCCTTGTCTGATACTTTTGTTGTCAGTGGCCACCATTCAGGGTAGCTTCCTTTGGAAGCTTGAGCACTGAGTAGCACTAAAGACAGTCTAAAATTGAGTTAGGAGGGTTCTCTGATCCTGCCAAGAAAATTGATACAGGAAAAAACAAAATGATGACTCAAATCTACAGGCTGCCATCCAAACAGCAGCTCAGTATTGGTATAGTTCCCTCCTCTGCTACTGACCCCTTGCTCACATCGTCTCTGCTACCTAGAACTCTATTAGGTTATGAAGCTTTTCTCCAGGAGATTAAAATTGGGGCTTCTTTCTAACTGTATGCAGGTGAATTAGGACTAAAATTACTGACCACCGTTTGTTCTTTATGATCCAAGGAAAATATGGGATTAAAAGCTTCAACAAAAACCCTGTTGATAATTCTGCAAAGGCCCCAGTAACTATGGACTAACCAGGTTCTCAAACAAGACAGTGACCAAAATTGGGATTGAATACCTTTCCATACTAGGAACAGTTAAAATTTAAAAAGTCACTGAGCTTCTATACTACAAAGGCAAAACTGATGATCTGATTAGTGGAAACCAGCCATTGTGCATCTCAGCCATAAAAATGCCTGAGAGCTTGCTTGAAGAAATGGCTGGAAACAGGGTTCATGCCTAGGTAACGCCCAATTAAACTCACCCCCATTTCCCTTTTATCCTAAGTATAGTTTAAACTGAGAGATTCTGTACTTCACTGAGATTTCTTTTTGCTGGATCTTGAGGAAGCAGGCAAGCACAGAACACCTCAACACAACCAAGCAAACAGCTAACTGGTTTCCTGTAGTTTCTCCCTCAGGAGGATAGTCAGGCATTCACACTATTAGCAGGGGAACAGGTCTCCTCCCAGAGTGACACATTAGTTTCTGGATAGTGTACCACTTTGTACCCTGAGAATTGTTATCCGTTTCCTTTTCTGTGATTTTCTGCTAGGCTTCATTATTATTTAAAGCCCACTTCTGTGGGTGTCCTCTTTCTCTATGACAAACTCCCCCTTCATATCCAACAGTTTATAATTCTCCCCATCCTTCAGAGCACTTCTGGAACTACATCTCTTCCAGGATGCCTTCCCCAGTTATTAGTTTCTAATATCCCCATTTTATATTCTCATCAACTGCCACTTGAGCATGCCTGGCTACCTAATCACTTGGAGACTCTCAACTACCAATAACAATTATGTACATTCCTTACATAGTACATTATTTTAAGCACTAACTCTTGTACATAACTTCCTTTTCCTCTGCCTTCTAACTGTAATTTTCATGTGTACTTCCCCATTCCATTGTAAACTTCTTAGAGTCAGGTTTCATGCTTCCGAGATCTACCCAGTGCTTTAGGATAGTGGTCGCCACACAGTAGGTTTTCAATTAATACTATTATAATCAGTGGTTGAGGACCCTTTCAAATTAGTGTTATTCTGAGCTCCCCATTCAGCTTTTTGGGATCTGTCCCAACTAAACCAATGGCTCAATGCAGTTTTGAGCTGGGGAGATAAAGAGAAGCAGCGTGGCTCAGGGGAAAAAGCCCTGGCTTGGGAGTCAGAGGCCATGAGTTCTAATCCCAGCTCCACCGCTTGTCAACCATGTCACCTTGGGTAAGTCACTTGACTTCTCTGCACCTCAGTTACCTCATCTATAAAATGGGGATTAAGACTGTGAGCCCCATGTTGGACAACCTGATAATCTTGTATCCTCCCCAGCTTAGAACAGTGCTTTGCACATAGTAAGTGCTTAACAAATGCCATTATTATCATTATTATTATTATTATTATTATTATTATTATGAAGCCTAAGTGAGAATGTGACTGCTGGGAAAGTGGGACTGTAAAATGTAGAGAAAATGTCCATCGGAGAATTATCTTCCCTGTTTTATGGGCCCCCAAAGACAGATTTTTGACCACTTTACATTTGAGTTTTATAAAGCTAGCTCTACCCCTACCCTTTACATGTCCAAGTGGGTCATTCCCCTCCCAACCCATTCAGAGTTTTTTTGGCTGTTACACTTCAAACTTGTTCTCCTGCTATGGGAGGACTTATATCAGTGAAAATGCAAAGTAGGCTTTCTTGCATGAATTTTGAAGGAGAGTAGGTTAATTCTCTGATGAAGATGGCATACATACCCTACCCTATACTTAGATCTAGGGAATTGTTTTTACTATTTCCAATATACTGTCATCTCTTTTCAGACAAATATCATGTTTGAGATACAAAATACTTCCTTTGTCAACTGCCAGGCTATTGAAAGGCATGAAAAATAATGTTTTTTCAGTCTAATAATAATACCAGTAATAATAATAACAACAATAATAACAGTAGTACTAAGTGATGAGTAGTAGCACTTACTCATCACCAAACACAGTTCTAAGTGCTGGCATATATACAAGTCAGGTTGGACACAGTTCCTGTCCCACATGGGCTTCACAGTCTAAATAGGAGAGAGTAGGATTTAAATCTCATTTTACAAATGAGGTAACTGAGTCAAAGAGAAGTTAAGTGATTTACCCAAGGTCACAGAGCAGACACATGGTAGAGCTGGCATTAGAATCCAGCCAGGTCTTCTGACTCCTGGACACATGTTTTTTCCACTGCTTCTCTAACCAAACATTTAAAGGAAAATGTAAAAATAACACACTGGCACTGAAATAATTATAATAGTTGTGGTTCCATTTCTCTTAATATAGTTTGAATTCATGTAGATACAAACCAATGCAAACATTCCATTTATGATCAGATGGAAAATTAATGATTTTTTCATTTTTTATCAAATCCTAATTTAAAATCCTAACTGATTAATCTTGATGAATTGGTATGAATTAAGACTTCAATTTGCAAAGAAATTGTTTTTAGTCATTTGGGGAATTTAAATTTTGGTGGGAGTATACATGTTCATTTAATGATCTTATTTGCTTATCACTAAGGCAAAAGCAGCTGACTAAGCAGCTGGAAGCAGCATAGGAGAGAGAAATTGGCTGTTAGTGAAAGACCATCTGTCCGGACTGGGATATGGGGAGTGAAGCCAGATGCCATAAAAAAAGAGTTTGGTAAAACAATTGAACTTTAATTTGCTAATCTGGCCATTTTTGTCACAACCCACAAAAAAATTCTAAATGCCTTCCATCCCACTAAAGCCTGTTTGATTGTCTTGAGAAACCACGCTAGGGAGGAAACATGCATACTGGAATACCAATTACTAAGTGATTTAAAACTTATGGTAAGGAGTTTCTGTTTGAGGAGGCACTAGATGGACATTCATTAGAGGTTTTGAGGAATGGGGAGACATGGATGGAACAGTTATTTAGAAAAAGGATGTGGGCAGTCGAGGGAAGTATGGACTGCAGAGGTGAGAGACAGGAGACAGGGAGATCAGTGAGGAGACTGATGCAGTAGTTAAGGCTGGTTATGATAAGCAGTGTAACGGTTTAGATGGACAGGAAGGGGAGATGCTAGAGGTGGGGGAAAAATAGAACCAACAGATTGAATGTGGGTTGAATGAGAGATGAATCAAAGACAATGCCAAGATTAGGGGTCTTATGGTCCTGGAAGGACAGTGGTGTTGTCTACAATACTGGTAACTACAGGGGAAGGACAGTGGATAGAAAGATGAGGAATTCTGTTTAGATTTGTTAATTTTGAGGTGTCAGTGGGTAGAGATGTCCTGAAGGAAGGAGGAAATATGAGACTGCAGAGAAGAAGTAGAGAAATAGATTTGGGGATCATCCACATAGAGATGGTAGTTGAAGCTATAGGAGAGAAAGAGTTAGGGAAACAGTATTGCCTAGTGGAAAGAGCATGGGCTTTGAAGTCAGAAGACCCGGGGTTCTATTCCATCTATGTCAATTTCTTGCTGTGTGACCTTGCGCAAGTCACTTGACTTTTTTGTGTTTCAGTTTCCTCAACTGTAAAATGGTATTCAATACCTGTTCTCCCTCCTACTTAAACTGTGAGCCCCACATGTGTCAAACCTAATCAACCTGCACCTATCCCGGCACTTAGAACAGTGTTTAACACATAATAAGGGCTTAACAAATACAATAAAAATTATTATGGTAGACTCCATCCTCTCCTGGTTCTCCTCTTATCTCTCCAGTCATTCATTCTCAGTCTCTTTTGCAGGCTCCTCCTCCCCCTCCCATCCCCTTACTGTAGGGGTTCCTCAAGGTTCAGTTCTTGGTCCCCTTCTGTTCTCGATCTACACTCACTCCCTTGGTGACCTCATTCGCTCCCACGGCTTCAACTCTCATCTCTACGCTGATGATACCCAAATCTACATCTCTGCCCCTGCTCTCTCTCCCTCCCTGTAGGCTCACATCTCCTCCTGCCTTCAGGACATATCCATGTGGATGTCTGCCCACCACCTAAAACTCAACATGTCCAAGACTGAACTCCTTGTCTTCCCTCCCAAACCCTGCCCTCTCCCTGACTTTCCCATCACTGTTGATGGCACTTCCATCCTTCCCGTCTCACAAGCCCGCAACCTTGGTGTCATCCTCGACTCCGCTCTCTCATTCACCCCTCACATCCAAGCCGACACCAAAACCTGCCAGGCTCTGCTCTGCAACATTGCCAAGATCCGCCCTTTCCTCTCCATCCAGACCACTACACTGCTCATTCAAGCTCTCATCCTATCCTGTCTGGACTACTGTATCAGCCTTCTCTCTGATCTCCCATCCTCTTGTCTCTCCCCACTTCAATCCATACTTCACGCTGCTGCCCGGATTGTCTTTGTCCAGAAATGCTCTGGGCATGTTACTCCCCTCCTCAAAAATCTCCATTGGCTACCAATCAACCTACGCATCAGGCAGAAACTCCTCACCCTCGGCTTCAAGGCTGTCCATCACCTCGCCCCCTCCTACCTCACTTCCCTTCTCTCCTTCTACAGCCCAGACTGCACCCTCCACTCCTCTGCTGCTAATCTCCTCACCGTGCCTTGTTCTCACCTGTCCCACCATTGACCCCCGGCCCACGTCATCCCCCGGGTCTGGAATGCCCTCCCTCCCCACATCTGCCAAGCTGGCTCTCTTCCTCCCTTCAAGGCCCTACTGAGAGCTCACCTCCTCCAGGAGGCCTTCCCAGACTGAGTCCCCTCCTTCCTCTCCCCCTCGTCCCCCTCTCCATACCCCCGCCTTACCTCCTTCCCTTCCCCACAGCACCTGTATATATGTTTGTACGGATTTATTACTCTATTTATTTATTTATTTTACTTGTACATATCTATTCTTTTTATTGTATTTTGTTAATATGTTTTGTTTTGTTCTCTGTCTCCCCCTTCTAGACTGTGAGCCCACTGTTGGATAGGGACCATCTCTATATTTTGCCAACTTGTACTTCCCAAGTGCTTAGTACAGTGCTCTACACACAGTAAGTGTTCGATAAATATGATTGATTGATTGATTGATTGTTAAGTTCTTACTATGTGCTTACTATGTGCACTGTTTTAAATGCTGGGGTAGGTTCAAGTTAGGTTGGACACAATCCCTGTTCCACATAGGGCTCACACTCCTAATCCCAACTTTACAGATGAGGTAACTGAGGCCCAGAGAAATGAAGTGACTTGCCCAAGGTCATACAGAAGATGAGGCAAATTTGGGATTAGAACCAATGATCTTCTGACCCCCGGGTCCATGCTCTACCCATTAAGCCATGCTTCTTCTCCAAAGGAGTTCTCCAGGGGAGTGAGTGTAAATGGAAAATGCAAGGGGACCTAGAACTGAGCCTTGAACCCATAGTTAGGAACTGAAGGAACAATGTGGCCTTGTGAAAGAGCCTGGGCTCTAAAGTACTGTGTGACTTTGAGGAAATCATTTCTCTGTGTCTCAGTTTCCTCAAATACAAAATGTGGATTCAATACTTGTTCTCCCTTCTAAAGCTGACTAAAAGTCTGATGTGGAAGAGGGACTGGGTCCAACCTGATTAACTTGTATTTACCCCAGTGCTTAGAACAGGGCTTTCTATTTAGTGAGAAGTTAACAAATACCACTAAAAAAAAAAAAGAATGGAGAAGGATCCTGCAAAAGAGACTAAGAAGAAGCAGTGAGAGAGATGAGAAGATCAGGAGAAGCCCAGCTCCTTCCCCTTCCATAGACCAGAATATAGCAGTGGCAGTGGGGAAGCAGCAGCAGCAACATTCCCCCACAGTTGCATTTTCAGTCTGGGAAAATGATCCAGGACAGTGGAGGGAAGTGCATTTTCCTGCCCCTCCCAGCTCCAGAGCATAGGAAAATTAACTAGAACATCCGGCAAAAATGTGGCTATGATTGACCTGAGTTTCTTTCTCCTAAACGTCCCTGAATGAGCTCCCTTTTTCCTCTCCTTCTCCCCTCCCCATCACCCCTTCCCCTCCCTACAGCACTTGTATATATTAGTACATATTTATTACTTCATTTATTTGACTTGTACACATTTATTACTCTATTGATTTTATTAATGATGTGCATATAGCTATAATTCTATTTATTCTGACGGTTTTGACACCTGTATACTTGTTTTGTTTTGTTTTAATGATGATGATTTTTGTCAAGTGGTTACTATGTGCCAAACACTGGAGTAGATACAAGGTAATCAGGTTATCCCACGTGGGGCTCACAGTCTTCATCCCCATTTGACAGATGATGGAACTATGGCCCAGAGAAGTTAAGCGACTTGCCCAAAGTCACACAGCTGACAAGTGGCAGAGGTGGGATTTGAACCCACGACCTCTGAGTCCAAAACCTGGGCTCTTTCCACTAAGCCACGCTGCTTCTCTACTGTCTGCTCCTTCTAGACTGTGAGCCCGTTGTTGGGTAGGAACCATCTCTATATGTTGCCAACTTGTACTTCCCGTGCGCTTAGTACAGTGCTCTGCACACAGTAAGCGCTCAATAAATATGATTGAATGAATAAAAATCCAATGTCCCTCTTTTGCAGCATGCCTTCCTGCTTGGAAAATCAGGCAACCTAGGCAGATTGATCAGTAGCCATTAAAAATGCCAGTTTGACATATAGTGTTCAAGGATTTTGTCTGAACAATGCTTTGTAGAGCAAAATATGCCATCCTATCATGGAACCATGGAGAGTTTCATGGGAGATTTTAGGGAACGCAAGTCTGATGGTTTTGATTTTTTCAATTAAATAAGTGCCAAAGTCATTAGAGACAAAGGATGAGGAAGAGGGGAGAAGGAGTGTTTTGAGGAGGGGATTAAAAGTCTGAAATAACTGGTGCATACAATGGGCATGGGAGTCATTAGGGATGGAGAAGAATTGCTATACAGAGGAAAGGGCAGAGTTGTAGCAAGTGAGGATGAGCTGAGCTAAATGAGGTTGGCTTGGTGTCTGTATTTCTGCTAGTATTGCTCTGTGGCCTGAGTACAATCAATCAATCATATTTATTAAGTGCTGACTATGTGCAGAGCACTGAACTAAGCACTTGGGAGAGTACAACACAACAGAATTAGCAGACATTTTCTACAAGAGCAAAAGAAGCATACATGAGGGACAGAAATGCAGAGGGATCTTTGGAGACTAAATAGGAAAATGTTGCTGATCCAGTTTTCAGTCCTCTGGAAGAGAGTCTGAAATGTACTTAGATCATCATTCCCAGGGATGAAATAGTCAAAGCTCTGTTGTTTTTACATGGCTATCTTTTAAAATATCTTTAAAACCAATAGTAGCCAGCTAGGTTAGCAGCTTGCTAATGTCGAATCCACACAGAAATGATAGTCTGGGGCATTTTTATGTTTCAGATTCTGCCAGTTAAAACATTTGTTTACAAGGTCCTCCTCTCACTGGAGTCTCCAAGACAGGGTCTGGTTGGCGTACAAAACTGCTGTTGAGCTCTTTCTTCCAGGGTTGAGAAGGAAGCAGTTTTGAAATGGCAGTGACCAAAACAGAAACAGGATATCAGGCACTCTGTTGTTCATGTCTCCTGACTACCAATCCTGTGTTTCTGAAACTCTAGGAGGATGCGGGTGGGGATGGTTATGGAGAACAGTCTGGATGTGACAGGCAGGGTTTCTGAGCCAAGTAACACTCTCTGACACTTATCCTAGACTGGAGCCTGGGTCTGTCTCCTGCTCTTTTGGAAAGGAGAAGAGGGGAAAAGCAGATCTGTCTCCCTGAGCAGCTCTATGAAGAAGAAAAGAGAAGCCCTCTGGGAAATGTGGGGCTCACCCTAAGACTGCCAGCCTCTGACCAGGAAATGGAGGGAATCCCACCCTGACTCCTCCTTCTACCCATCCTCTCTTCACTAGCAGTGCTAAAAATGACATTTAATCCAACTGAGAAAGAGTATAGTCACCTAGATATCATGCTTTGGAGATAGACTGTCTGAGGAATTCCCCTAAAATGATAATTTCTGTCCATGAAATCAGATTGGTTTCATGATACCAACCAAATCTTGTGTATCATATACATATAATCTTCCTGAAGGAAGTAAGGGGAACAAATGAGAACTTTTGAAATTTCCAAAGAGAAGACCTTGAATTTCAATGAACATCTCAAAGGTTCTGGCGAGTGATTCCCAATCCCCACAGTTCCTCTTCAGTCTATCTTATCAGGGCTGCAGGAGTTCACACCTCACAGGTCCCTGGAGAGTCGTTCCAAGAAGCACATGTAGGAACTGATAAGATATGACTGTGTAGAGAGCACATAGATAAGGCTGAACAAAGTATTAGTAAGTGGAAATATAATTGGTGACTCACCATTTCATACTCAGTTCTAACTAGAATCATTCACTTTTCAGTGAAGCATAGTTGAAATTTATAGAAAGATTGCACAGTGACCAGACAATGATAGGATTACACCTTATATTCATTTAGCCAATACATATATTTCCTGCTCAACTGTCATCTGTTTTCACACAAATTTATCCATGACATAGAAGTCTAAATTATTCCTTGTAAGATAGGCACTATTGCAGAAACAATGATTTGTGCTCATAATGGAGACTTTTGCTATTCTATTCCTGCACTACAACATGAAATACTAGAGTGGTCTGAATGGTTGATGTAACTCTAATTTACATAGAGGGCATATTGTGGTGAATTAGACTCAGTGTGAATGACGAGAAAATCAAAGATACTATAGTACTTAGTATACCTGATTAATATTTTACTGTCTTCATCATTATCATGATTACCATTGAGTATTTATTGATCACTTACTATGTAGTATACGTGCTTGGATCATGTAATAGAATTGGCAACATGGTCCCTGTTCTCAAGTGTTACAACCTAATGGGGACTTTGCAATCTAATCAAATCATGCCGTTGTAGCAGTTGTACTGTTCCCAGGAAAATTTTGGGAATATGAAATTGACACTTGGGGGATCCTAATACTTGAAAGTGTAGAGTATTTTAAAATTCAAGGACAGATGAAACCACATTTAATATATATTCCCAGATGAATGAGATTTCAAGAAGATGGCTTTTCCTAGTTTACTATGAATATTTTATCTAGGTATGTGAAATTAAAATATGGAAACCCTGGAAGGAAAAAAAGTTTGAGAGTGAATTACTTTCCATTAAACCTAATACCTTTCAGATCAAGCCATTTAAGGAGGTGTCTGATACCAATAAAAAAACTAAAGGGCATATTCAAAAAGTGTTGACTTGGCTTTATTTATGATCAATCGGCATGAGTGACTCTTGGATCTCTGACTAAGCACACTCTATTAGACTTTGAGCCCTTTAAAATGTTAAATGTATGGTCACTAGTCTCACCATGAGAGGCCAAATGACCTTCACTGATAGGTGATCTACAAGGGTTATTGGGAAAGGGGTTAGAGAGATATCCATTGGTCTGCCCTATGATCCCTTTATCAAGATTCTGATGCTATTTCATGATGGCATAATGGGACGGGACAGAGACCAGGGTGCAGAGCCAGTGTGGAAATCCAGAGATGCATAATGTGCCCGATCCTGTTTAATTTATTCTATGGAGAAGGCAAGAGACCTGGAGGCTTCAATTCGTCTGGGAAACTTCCAATTCAGTAAACATGAAGCATAAGAACACATCAAGGGACAGAATTTTTGTGCGTTCAGTGTAACCAGATCAGTTAACCTTTTCAGCCACACATGCACTCATAAGTGAATTTCACCATCCATGGTGTCCTGTTTATATACACAAGACATATATAGTTCAAAGCATCATGTCCTAGTGGAAATTGTCATAGGACCTGGATTCCAACCCCAAATCCGACTGATTTTTAACCTTGGGAAGCGGTGTGGCTCAGTGGCAGGAGCCCGGGCTTGGGAGTCAGAGGTAATGGGTTCTAATCCCAACTCTGCCACATGTCAGGTGTGTGACATTGGGCAAGCCACTTCACTTCTCTGTGCCTCAGTTCTCTCACCTGTAAAATGGGTGTTGTCTGTGAACCCCACTTGGGACAACCTTGTATCCTCCCCCGGCCCCAGCACTTAGAACTGTGCTTTGCACATAGTAAGTGCTTAGCATGGCTCAGTGGAAAGAGCACGGGCTTTGGAGTCGGAGGTCATGGGTTCAAATCCCAGCTCTGCCACCTGTCAGCTGTGTGACTTTGGGCAGGTCACTTAACTTCTTTGGGCCTCAGTTCTCTCATCTGTAAAATGGGGATTAAGACTGTGAGCCCCCGGTGGGACAACCTGATCACCCTGTATCTCCCCAGTGCTTAGAACAGTGCTTTGCACCTAGAAAGTGCTTAACAAATACCATCATTATTATATTAACAAATGCCATTATTATTATCACTTAACTTCTCTGTTCCTAACTTACCTCATCTGTAAAATGGGGATCAAGACTATTAACACCATATGAGATATGGGTAGATATCTTATATCTACCCCAACTTAGTACTGTGATTGGCACATAATAATCACTTAATATTGATGATGGTGTTTGTTAAGCGCTTACTATGTGCAAAGCACTGTTCTAAGTGCTGAGGAGGTTACAAGGTGATCAGGTTGTCCCACTGGGGGCTCACAGTTTTAATCCCCATTTTACAGATGAGGTAACTGAGGTACCGAAAAGTAAAGTGACTTGCCCAAAGTCGCACAGCTGACAGTTCATTCATTCATTCAGTCGTATTTATTGAGCGCTTACTGTGTGCCGAGCACTGTACTAAGCGCTTGGGAAGTACAAGTTGACAACATTTGGCGGAGCTGGGATTTGAACCCATGACCTCCAACTCCAAAGGCCAGGCTCTTTCCACTGAGCTACGCTGCTTAACAAATACCAACAAAAAACAAAACAACCAAAAATGTTACTCTCTCTCTCTTTCCATATATACACATACATACCCCAAGATATTCCTGAGTTAAAAAGGTTTAATTATTAATTTAAAAATAGAAAAAAGAGAAAAAATTAAATCAGTGACAAAATCCATAAATTTACAATAGTGACAGAAATACAATTTGTCATATTTTGTGTTTCAAATGGGGTCTAGGAGAACTCAGGTCACTTAAACAGGAAGCAGGGCCTTCCAGTGTAAGTCAGTAGGGATAACAGACCTACCCTTTTGGACAGTGCCCAGTATGCATAATTACATCCAATAAGCAACAATAACAAAAGTGCAATTCCTAATGGATCCGTGACTGTGGAAACTTCCATTATTCAGTCCATTCAGATTTAGGTGATTCTGGAAAACAGTGGATAGAAGGTGATGAAGCTTTTGGGCAATGGCTACAGTCTCGTGCCTCAAAGAAGACCAGTGGTGGTTGGGGGGTTCCTGGCTCTACAGTAAGGTGCACAAATAAGGGATCAGTTTTCTCTCATTAATTGGATAATGATGGTAATGATAATGATAATAATGGTATTTGTTAATGCATTTAGTATGTGCCAAGCTCTGGATACCATGTATCCATGAGAAGAAGTGGGTACAGGATAATGAGGTCAGGCACAGTCCCTGTCCCATATGGGTCTCACAATTTAAAAGGGAGTAAAGGTATTGAATACTCATTTTACAGATAAGAAAACTAAAGCACAGAGAAGTTAAGTGACTTGCCCAAAGTTACCCAGCAAGCCAGTAGCAGACTTGATATTGGAACCCACTTGTTTGACTCTCAGGCCCATGCTTTTTCCATTAGGCCATGCTGCTCGGGTATTTAGCTTTCCATCTCCTATCCAATTAAGTTTCCATCTCTTATCCAATTAAGTTTCTACTTTCCTGAAATCACATGCTACATAATTGAGGCTACAACATTGAGGCTGCTTGTAAACAGCATTGTTGGTATGTAGTACAGCCTTGCCTTAGCTAGATATGGGTGGGGAGGAGATCCTATCAGGTCAACTGACTAGATATAGATATTGGAAGCCTGGTGGAGTCATATGTCCTCATACTATTGTCTTCTGAATTACCTGTTACCTTATTAACAAATTTCTTTGACAAATGAGTTTCTATCATAATGTCTTTATCTGCAGTAAGTCCATGGCAAGATTTTCTCAGGAAGCAGACAACAAATGTATCAGAGCTCAGCAGAGCAGAAACAGCCAAACAGAGTTGTTCTTCTTCATTTGAAAGACTACCTGCCCATTTGATTAACTTGAATTCTCAGATACTTTGGGATTTAATTCCTAAAGTCCACACCTACTTGATTAGCTTCCATTCCCAGATAAGAACTGTAGGCCTTTGATTTTCTGGAAAATATTGTTCCCTGGGTTTTCCTATTTCCTTTTCCTAGTTTACTCCAGTCACTTGGCTTCTCCCTCAGAAGGAGCTAAGTGAATGTTTTGACAAGTAGCCCTTCCAACAACATTCTCTAATCTGTAGGTTCTAGTAGAAAGAACACTCAGTCACAAATCAGAAGACCTGATATCTAACCTAATTTTGCCACTGTGACAGCCATTTAACTTCTCTTTGGTGCCTTTTTTCTCATCTGTAATATGTTTTGAAGTTGAAATGAGGTAGTAACAAAAAAAGAAGTAATGAGTAAATAGAGATCTAATGAATGCAGAGCACTACTGTGTGCTTCAGTTACCTCATCTGTAAAATTAGGATTAAGACTGAAGCCTCTTGTGGAACAGGAACTGTGTCCAACCTGATTAGGTTGTATCTACCTCATGCTTAGAACAGTGCTTGCCACATACTAAGTGATTAACAAACACTATCATCATCAATAGAGGTAGTAGAGACATTCCTTTCCCTAAAGGAATTCACCATCTGGTTGGGGAGACAGAGACAGAATCAATTTATGGATTATAAAGGTTCAGTTCTGGGTCCCTTTTATTCTCCATCTACCTCCAGTCACTTGGGAACACATTTGCTCCAGTGGCTTCAATTACCATTTCCACATGAATGATTCCCAATCTACACTTAGAGGCAGCGTGGCTCAGTGGAAAGAGAGTGGGTTTGGGAGTCAGCTGTCATGGGTTCGAATCCCTGCTCCGCCACTTGTCAGCTGTGTGACCTTGGGCAAGCCACTTAACTTCTCTGGACCTCACCCTCATCTGTAAAATGAGGAATAAGACTGTGAGCCCCATGTGGGACAACCTGATTACTTTGTATCCCCCAAGCGCTTAGAACAGTGCTTTACACATAGAAAGCACTTAACAAATACCATTATTATTATTATTATTATTATTATCATTATTATTACATCTCCAGCCCTGACCTCTCTCCTATCTGCAGTCTTAAATTTTCTCCTTTTTTCAGGACATCTCTACGTGGATGTTCTGGCAACACCTCAAACTAAATATGTCCCAGACAACACCCTATTTTACCACCTAAACCCTGTCCTTCCTGCCTTTCCCATCACTGTGGATGACAACGCTATTTTCCGTATCTAACAACCTGGGAATTGTCCTAGATTCAAATCCCTCATACAATCCACATATCCAATCTTTTACCAAATCCTGTAAATTCTACCTTCTAAAAGGGTGGATTGATAAAATCTGCCATTGCCTTTCTATCCAAACTGCTATTATGCTGAACCAAGAACTTATCCTGTCTCGCATTTATTACTGCATATGTCTTTTTGTTGATGTCACCATATCCTATCTTTCCTCGCTCTAGTCCACATTTAACTTTGCAGCCCAGATCATTTTTCTTAAAAAAAAGTGTAATCCATGTCTCTCTTTTCCTCAAAATCTTCCAGT
The DNA here is from genome assembly GCF_015852505.1 of Tachyglossus aculeatus. Lineage (NCBI taxonomy): Eukaryota > Metazoa > Chordata > Mammalia > Monotremata > Tachyglossidae > Tachyglossus > Tachyglossus aculeatus. The sequence goes on from NC_052067.1 coordinate 120,843,123, forward strand.
GGTTGCCTAACCTGCTCTGTCAACAGCTTTAAAGCACTCAATCAGCTTGGCCTCTCCTAACTTACCTCCCTGCCATCTTACTATAACCTAGCCTGCACCTTCACTCCTCCAAGACTAGCTTGATCACTGTGCCCCTTATCATCTTTCTCACAGCCAAACTCTTTTCCACTTACTCCCTCTGTCCTGGAATGCCCTCACTCAAATATGGCAGACAACCACTCTCCCCACCCTCAGACCATTTAATTAAGGTCACATCTCTTCCAAGAGGCCTTCCTCAGGACAGAGCAACTTTGATTTACGCCAACCCCCATTCCATTGGAGGTGACTGTGCACATGTTCCCCTCTACCCACACAGACTCTCCACCTCCTTCTTCTCCTGTAGAGTGAGTAGCCCTGGGGGCCAGGGTATGTGGAGAAAAATGCCCTAGGTGGGTATGATCCTTCCCTAGAAGATGCCACAGACTTCACCTCCTCTGTGCCCTCTGGAAGAGCTCAGGGACAAGTGGATTTGGATGGAAATGCCCCAGATGGGAACAGCCCCTCTCAAGAAACTGGGACAGAACCACTTTAATTTTTTTTTGTGCTCCCTTGTTTGATGGAGCAGACTGTGAGCATCTTATATGAACAGTCTGCTCCCTACATACAGCGCTTCTCTGGATGCAAAGTGCCCACAATCAATTTTCCTGATGAGTTTGGCTTGGATACCTTCCTCTGGAGCTTCATGAATGGCCCTGCAGCATGGTGTAATGGATAGAGCACGGTTCTCGGAGTCAGAAGGTCATGAGTTCTAATCCCAGCTCCACCACTTGTCTGTTATGTGACCTTGGAAAAGGTACTTATCTTCTCTGGCTCTCAGTTCCCTCATGTGTAAAATGGGGATTGAGACTGTGAGCCCAACATGGGACAGGAACTGTGTCCAACCGGATTTGCTTGTATCCACCCCAGCACTTAGTACAGTTCCTGTCACTTAGGAAGTACTTAACAAAATCCATAATTATTATATTAAGACTGTGAGCCCTATGTGGGAGAGGGAATGTGTCCAACTCAATTTGCTTGTATCTACCCCAATGCTTAGTACAGTGCCTGGCACATAGAAAGCACATAACAAATACCATCATTATTATTATTATCACTATTATTAGTATTTCTTCCCTTTCCTGGCCCCAGCCCCTGCTTGGAAGATTGAACAAGGTCATAATTTAAACTATGAAGACAATCAATCAGGAGCTGCTACTATAAATTGATCATTTATCAGAACATCTTGTAAGATTACACCTGATTAATGTGTCACAGACCAAAATGTTCCAATCTGTAGTGGAACCCCCTCTGACTTGGTGTCTGTCTCTCTTCCTTTTCAGTGAGGGTTGGCCTAACAGGACTACCTCTCTATTCTCTGACTCTGTCTCTGACTGTAGTCATTCATTCATTCATTCAATCATATTCATTTAGCACTTACTGTGTGCAGAGCACTGTATTAAGCACTTGGGAAGTACAAGTTGGCAACATATCAAGATGGTCCCTACCCAACGATGGACTCACAGTCTAGAAGTGGGAGACAGACAACAAAAGGAAACATGTAGACAGGTGTCAAAATTGTCAGAACAAATAGAATTACGCCTATATGCAGTGGTCCTAGTCCTAGTGCCATCTCTCGGCTACATCTCCCTTACCTACTTATATTACAACCCTCAGGGACACTGTGCTCATAGTATAAAAGTCTGGCACTACTGGAAAGGTCTCTTTAAACAATTTACTGTTTTACCTAAACTAGACTCAACAAAGACTCTAACTTATAGACCAATATGTTGTTATGAAAAAACAAAAGCAAATAGAAAAGTAGCAGATTCAAAGAAAATAACAATTGAATCATGGAATGAGGATGCTAGAAAATATAAGAACATCAATAAAATTGATATTAATGATCATAATTATCATAATAAATATAATACATTTATACCCAGTAATGTACTAAGGGCTAGGCTAATAAAAATAATAATAATAATAATAATAATGTGTTTTTTATACAAGAAAATCAGATCTGACAAAGATGCTCTCTCCTATTGGACTCATAGCAAGGAAGGAGACCAAGTATTTAATCTCTATTTTGCATATGAGAAAAAGGAGGCATAGAGAACTGAAGCGAATTACCTAAGGTCACATGGTAGACAAGAGGCAGAGCTGAGTATCTAAATCAAGTCCTTTGATTCCTAAGCCTGTATTCTTTTCATTAGGCTAACAATTTCTCAAAATAGAGAACCACTATTACTACAAGTCAGGTACAGATCATTATCAGAGCATAGTGCAATACATAGCTTTCTGATGAAGGACAACTCTTGGAAAGAGATACTGAGTACAGCATTTTCTGAAGTCACCATGTCTCTTCTCTGGGAAAGGTTTCAGGCTAGGCTTTTTTAATAGTATTTGTTTAGACTTTACTTTCTGACAGGCACTGTACTAAATTCTGGATTAGATGCAAGGTTGGACACAGTCCATGTCCCATGTGGGACTCACATTCTTAATCCCCATTTTACACTTGAGGTTACTAATAGTGATACTTATTAAGAACTTACTGTGTGGCAGGTACTGTACGAAGTGCTGAGGTGGAAGCAAGTAAACCAAGTTTGATGTAGTCTCTGTCTCACATGGGCTCCCAGTCTCAATCCCCATTTTACAGATGAGTTAACTGAGGCACAGAGAAGCACAGTGACTTGCCCAAGGTCACACAACAGACAGGTGGCAAAATTGGCATTAGAACCTGGCCTATCCCCTATCCATTATCCACTACCTCATAGAAAAATGTCTTATAGAAAAATCTCTTGGGTTCTACATTAATATTTTTCCTTGAAAAATGTAATGTTGAAGTTGATTCAATTAAAATGGGACTTCTAAATATCTTAGGTAATACAGAAATAGCATGAACTAGTGGAAAGACCACAGGCCTGGGAGTTAGGGGACCTGGGTTCTAGTCTTGCTCTGTCAATTACTTGCAGTGTGACCTTGGGCAAGCCACTTACCTTTTCTGCATCCTAGTTTCCTCAACTGTTAAATGGAGACTTAGACCGTGTACAACTTGGATCTACCTCAGTGCCTAGAACAGTGCTTTACAGTCAATCAATCAAACATATTTATTGAGCACTTACTATGTGCAGAGCACAGTACTAAGCACTTGGGAGAGTATAATACAACTGAATTAGCAATTCTGCCTATAAAAAGCTACACTTAGCAAATGCAATAATAATAATAAGTAATAATAATAATAATGAATTTGGTATTTGTTAAGATCTTACTATGTGCCAGGCACTGTACTAAAAGCTTGGGTGGATACAAACAAATTGGGTTGGACACAGTCCCTATGTCACATAAGGTTCACAGTCTCAATCCCCACTTTACAGATGAGGTAACTGAGGCCCAGATAAGTTAAGTGACTTTCCCAAGGTCACACAGCAGTCAAGCGACGGAGACAAAATTAGAAGACAGGTGCTTCTGAATTCCAGGCCTGTGGTCTATCCACTAGGTCATGCTGCTTCACAGACTGAAAATAAATGATTTGTTTAAAGCTTCCAAACTAAGCAGAATAAGTTTTGATGGGCTGCGACCTTACCTGTGCCCTTAAAGCAACATCTTGGTTTCCAGAATGACTGCAACATAGTTGTGAATATTTTGAAGAGAACAGCAGAAGACCAATGAGTTTTAGTGTATGACAATTTGAAATGGAGTTGCTCTCTTAGAGAAGAGATTTTGATAAGCCCATGATATCACTGGGTAGAATGAAAAATGGTCCCAGAAATTGCAGGTATCAGACATGAAAACCCATCTGGTCCAATCTTTAGAAGTCAGTGAGAAATGTATTGTTAGTCTAGTAATTTTATTAGTCCTGTATAGGGGTGAAATCTGTCAGTAGGTTCACTGTTAACATCATCATCCTTAATTCCGATACAAACATATACATGCATGTAGAGATAAACATATATATATATATATATAATATATATATATATGTGTGTGTGTATACATGTATATCTCTTATAGTTATGCATATATATGTCTACATATATAGTGATATGCATATCTATGTATATAAAGGTAAGCAGGTATTTAGGCATTCAAATATACCCACAAACGTTGTGAAAGAGCAAACCAACATAAATGATATAGTCATGCAGCTTTGGGAAAAGAAAAGTGGAAAAATTTCCAGAGTTAAAGGAAGGGTGGCAGAAAGTTTATAATCCCCTAACCTCCTTTTTGTATGGTATTTGTTAAGTGCTTACTATGTGTCAAGCACTGTACTAAGTGCTGAGATAGGTATAAACACATCAGGTTGGACACAGTCCATGTCTGACATCATGGCTCACAGTCTTAATCTCCATTTTAGAGATGAGGCAACTGAGGTACAAATAAGTTAAGTGACCTGTACAAGGTCACAAAGACAAGTGGCCAAGTCAAGTTGAGAAACTAGCCCTTCTGCCTCACAGGCCCATCCTCTCTCTATCCACTAGGCCACATTGCTTCCCTCCTGCTCCTACAAAATGAGATAATTGCCTAAAATAAGGGAGAAATACCTTGTGCAAAAAATGATTGAAATAATATTTTGCAAAAAAGGAACCCAGTTCTGAACAGAGTACTCAAAAGTCGAAGTTCAAGAGCAAAGGCCACATTTATGTGCTGTCAAAATGAACTTTTGATTTTCCACTTTTTGAGTAACATATCTTCACGATGACCCCATCTTTTCAACATTAGATTGGAATATGTCAAAGAACCAAGGCAGTCTTAGGGATATATGATTCCAAAGTATGTGCCAGGCAAGAAGGACCAGAAGCAAAGCAGATTTACAGTACTTTAATGACCCTATAAAGGTCATAAGAGAGAGCATAATACTTCAATAATGGTAGGTGAAACTGTAAGTCCTTCCTTTAGTTTCAATTATGAATCACTGAGTACCAGATTGGTAATTATCCACTTCGTTATTGTAGTTTTCCAGACTGTTCACAATAAGTAGCTTGAAGCAATCACTGACATAGCACATTCCTCTTGAAGAATAAAAATCACAAAATATTTCCTACCTGTCTTTCTGTGAAAGGGAGCCAAATAATCAAGTAGAGCCATGTGTGCAGTTTTTGCTTTCTTTCATTTATTTTTCATCCACTTATTGGTTCTGGTAAGCATTTAAAGTTTGCAAAGTATTTCATTTGATAATATAGACATGTTATGCTGAGATTTTTGACAATGTAAAATAGGAAATTCTTCATAGAAGTATTGAAAGTAATTTTTCAGTCAATAAATTATTGAATGTCTGCTTTAAAAATGAAAAGAAAAGATTGGCATATGGTCTATTAAAGTTAAGCAGTTTACAGAAAAAAGCTTTTTAAAGTAATCTGTTTTCATGTTAACATATATTTTATATATACGTGGCATTTTGCAGCTTATTCATATTCATTTCATTGCATAGCTAATAGAAACATTACTGTTAAAAGTTCTCCAAATAAAACTAGTTCAGTTGTATTCAAGTATCAGGATGTTAATGCTCAGTATGGCTCTAGGTCCTTGGATCAATGTCATAGCAGTTAAAACAGATAATAATCAAACATCAAATTTTATACCCCAAACTTTTGCAGCTTTTATATTCATAAATATGAATATGAAATTTGGTTTTATTTCTTTTGTTTTTAAAGTGAAAAAGGACAAAAAATAGAACAGGTGTCATGAAAAATTTTTATTGTGCAGCTTCAAGAGATATCAATCGTATTTACCGAGCGCTTACTGTGTGCAGAGCACTGAACTAAGTGCTTGGGAAGTACAAGTTGGCAACATATAGGGACAGTCCCTACCCAACAGTGGGCTCACAGTCTAGAAGGGGGAGACAGAGAACAAAACCAAACATACTAACAAAATAAAATAAATAGAATAGATATGTACAAGTAAAATAAATAGAGTAATAAATATGTACAAACATATATGCATATATACAGGTGCTGTGGGGAAGGGAAGGAGGTAAGATGGGGAGATGGAGAGGGGGACGAGGGGGAAAGGAAGGAAGGGGCACTGTCTGGGAAGGCCTCCTGGAGGAGGTGAGCTCTCAGTAGGGCCTTGAATGGAGGAAGAGAGCTAGCTTGGAGGATGGGCAGAGGGAGGGCATTCCAGGCCCAGGGGATGACCTGGGAAGGGGGTCAATGGCGGGACAGGTGAGAACGAGGCACGGTGAGGAGGTTAGCGGCAGAGGAGCGGAGGGTGCAGGCTGGACTGTAGAAGGAGAGAAGGGAGGTGAGGTAGGAGGGGGCGAGGTGATGGAGAGCCTTGAAGCCCAGGGTGAGGAGTTTCTGCCTGATGCACAGATTGATTGGTAGCCACTGGAGATTTTTGAGGAGATAATCCGGGCAGCAGCATGAAGTATGGATTGAAGTGGAGAGAGACACGAGGATGGGAGATCAGAGAGAAGGCTGATGCAGTAGTCCAGACGGGATAGGATGAGAGCTTGAATGAGCAGGGTAGCAGTATGGATGGAGAGGAAAGGGCGGATCTTGGTAATGTTGCGGAGCTGAGACCGGCAGGTTTTGGTGACGGCTTGGATGTGAGGGGTGAATGATAGAGCGGAGTCGAGGATGACACCAAGTTTGCGGGCTTGTGAGACGGGAAGCATGGTAGTGCCGTCAACAGAGATGGGAAAGTCAGGGAGAGGGCAGGGTTTGGGAGGGAAGACAAGGAGTTCAGTCTTGGACATGTGATTTCCAAATAATGTGATTTCCAAATGATATCTCTTCTGGAAAACAGAGTAAACATTAAAAATAAGACTTGTTTATTCATAGCTTGGATTTAACTATTTTAACTCAAAGATTGGTAGTTTGAGTTGTGTGGTTAAATTATAGAGTACATTAAATTGCTTTAAAAAACTTGCCTAACTAGTATGGAAATAGATTTTTTATTAGGAGGGAAGTGTTCAGATTTCCAATTTGAAGTGGCCATCTATCAGAACTTGTTTGTATAGAAAAAAGTAGCATTGTAAAGACCAGAATTTGGGAAGATTTAAAAACTCGTGCTTCTAAAGTTAGTACTATTTACTTAAATGTAAGTAAACTGAAAGTAAACCCTATTTCCATGGACTACCAGTATTGTGTTATAAAGGGCTTTTGGTTCAGAATTTTCAACCTGAAGAAAGGTCCTGATCGGCATAATCCCAACCCTATCAGTAGGGCTTATAGGAAAGAAAGAGCTATGAAAGGTGGCATTTGTAGTGAACTGTGAAGAAATGTATTATGAGAAAATTAGAAAGGTCTAGAATGAGCTTCCCTGAAACTGAGAGACTGGAGAATCAATCTGATATTTTATGTTATTCCCTTAGACTTTTGAAAGGGCATCAGTATACAGTTTTTTCTGAATGTAGCCCTGGCTTAGAGTAAGAGCAGGATTGGTTATTAAACCAAGAATCTGAGCCACCACTGGAAGAGCTTCATTCTGTATATTTAGCATTGGAACTGACTATGGGAGAACTACTCATTTATAGTCACCAATTGGCCCAGAATCAGTACCACCTGCAGGAGGGCAACTGCTATTCCAGGGGTCCAAAATCAAGTTCTGTAATCATCATCACCTGCAGGATGGCTAGCTTTCAAAAAATCAATAGTGTTTTTGGGCACTTACTCTGTGCAGAGTATTGTACACTGTAGAATACAACATAGTAATTAGAAATGATCCCTGCTATCAGGGAGTTTATAATCTTTCTGTACCAAGACTTGGTAAACTGTATTCATTATTGGTTTCACTCTATTTGATTTCTATTTGTTGTATGTGAAAGTAGGATACATATCATAGCAGCTTTCCTAACACAAAATAAACCCTACATAGCTCATAATAGTAATAGTAATAATCGCATTTGTTAAGCACATACTATGTGCAAAGCACTGTTCTAAGCCCTGAGGTAGATACAACTAATCAGGTTGTCTGACATGGGGCTCACCATCTTAATCCCCATTTTACAGATGAGGTAACTGAGGAATAGAGAAGTCAAGTGAGTTGTGCAAAGTCACGCAGCTGATAAGTGGCAGAGCTGGCATTAGGACCCTCGACCTTTGACTCACAAGCTTGCACTCTTTCTGCTAAGCCATGCTGCTTCTCTGCTCTGCCTGACTCTCCCTTCCAAAGTTGAGACTGGTAGAGTGCTGGAATCTCTCCAAGTGTGACTCTGAGAGGGCATATGTCTTATCTAATAGACTATAAACTCTTTAGGTCAGGGATCATGTCTGCTCAATATATGTTTCCTTCTCTTCCTTCTCCCCTCCCTGACCACTATTGTCAACAGTTCATTCTCCAGTGGTTTCTACCCCACTGCTTTCAAACGTGTATCTCTCCCCTTCCTAAAACAACAATAACAACAACAACAACAAAAAACCCTTGACCACATGGTTCCCTCCAGTTATCTCCCCATCTCCCTCTTGCCATTCCTCTCCAAACTCCTTGAGAGAGTTGTCTACACCAACTGTCTCCACCTTCTCTCCTCCAAGTCTCTCCTTGACCCCCTCCTATCTGGCTATTGCTCCCTTCACTCTACAGAAACTGCCCTCTCAGAGGTCACCAATGGTCTCCTTCTTGCCAAATCCAATCCACTCTACTCCATCCTAGTCCTCCAAGATGTTGTAGCTGCCTTTGATACTGCATACCACCCTCTTCTCCTGAAAATGTATCCAACCCTTGGCCTCACTGAAACTGTCCTCTCCTGGTTCTTCTCCTACCTCTATGGCTACTCCTTCCCAGTCTCTTTCACAGGCTTCTCATCTACTTCCCACCCTCTAAATATGGGAGAACCTCAAGGCTCAGTTCTGAATCCCCTTTTATTCTCTATCTACTCCCACTCCCTTGGAGAACTCATTCCTTTTCATGGTTTCAACTACCACCCCTAGGGAGAAGATTCATAGATTTACATCTCCAGCCCTGATCTCACTCCTTTTATGCAGTCTCACATTTCCTTCTGCCTCCAGGACAATTCTACAATTCTCAAAGTTAACATGTCCAAAACAGAACTCATTCATTCATTCATTCATTCATATTTATTAAGCACTTACTGTGTGGGGAGCACTGAACTAAGTGCATAGGAGAGTACAACAAAATAGACACATTCCCTGTCCACAACAATATTGAAGTTGGAAACGAACTTGGCTTTGTGGGCAAACCCAGTTTCTCACTTAACCCTCTGCCGCTTAATTCCTGGTCCAGCTGGGCTCCAAAGGGCTCCAGCTTCACCTTGTCCCCAGATCTGGCTGCTTCTTATCTTCCACCCAAACCCAAACGTTGCTATCTCTCTAGATAACACAATCATCCTCTGTATCTCACAAACGTGGCTTAGTGGAAAGAGCACAGGCTTAAGAGTCAGAGGTCATGGGTCTAATCCTGGCTCTGCCACTTGTCAGCTGTGTGATTTTGGGCAAATCACTTAACTTCTCTGTGCCTCAGTTACCTCATCTGTAAAATGGGGATTAAGACTGTGAGCCCCATGTGAGATAACCTGATTATGTTGAATCTACCCCAGCACTTAGAACATAGTAAGAACTTAGAACTTAGAACATTCCTGTATATATGTATATATGTTTGTACATATTTTTTTTACTCTATTTATTTATTTAATTTATTTGTACATATCTATTCTATTTATTTTATTTTGCTAGTATGTTTGGTCTCTGTCTCCCCCTTTTAGACTGTGAGCCCACTGTTGGGTAGGGACTGTCTCTATATGTTGCCAATTTGTACTTCCCAAGCGCTTAGTACAGTGCTCTGCACATAGTAAGTGCTCAATAAATATGATTGATGATGATGATGATGATGAGTAAGAGCTTAATAAATACTATTATTATTATTATTATAACCTTGGCATTATCCTTGACTCATCTCTCTTGTTCAGCCCACATATTGTCTGTCACCAAATCATATCAGTTCAACATTCATAACATTGCTAAAATCTGTCCTTTCCTCTCCATCCAAACTGTTATCAAGTTAATCCAAGGACTTATCCTATCCTACCTGTATCAGACTCCTTGCTGACTTCCCTGTCTCCTGTCTTTTCCCCACTCCAGTCCATGCTCCACCCTGTTGCCTAAATCATACTTTCACAAAAAAACTTTCAGTCCATGATTCCCCACTTCTCAAGAACCTCCAGTTTCCCATCCACTTCTATATCAAACAGAAACTCCTTGCTATTGGTTTTAAAACACTCAATCACCTTCCTACCTTATTTTTATGATTTCCTACTACAACCCAGCCAGCACACTTCACTCCTTTAATGCCAGTATACTTATTGTACTTCTATCTCATCCAACTCACTACCAACTTCTAGCTCACATCCTGCCTCTAGCCTACGATGCCCTCCCTCCTCATATTCATCAGAAAATCACTCTCCGCATTTTCAAAGCCTTATTAAAAGCACATTTCTTCCAAGAGGCTCTCCCTGACTAAACCCTCATTTCTCCTTCTCCCACTCCCCTCTCTGTCACCTTTGAACCTGGATTTGCACCTGTTATTCACCCCTCCCTCAACACCATAGCACTTATGTACATATCTGTAATTTATTTATGTATATTGATGTCTGTCTCCCCCTCTAGATAGTAAGCCTGTTGCAGGCAGGGAATGTGTCTGCCAACTCTGTCATGTTGTACTCTCCTAAACATGAGGCAGTAAGACAGAGAAATAGTATGCATTCAATAAGTTCAGTTTATTGATTGTTTTAGCCTTAACCTTGGATACACACTAATTTTGTGCTTGTTATATCTAAAATATGTCTGGGAGACATCTCCCCAGTAAAATATCCTACACAAATACACACTTCTTAGGAGAAGCAGCGTGGCTCAGTGGAAAGAGCATGGGCTTTGGAGTCAGAGGTCATGGGTACAAATCCTCACTCAGCCACTTGTCAGCTGTGTGACTTTGGGTAAGTCACTTCACTTCTTTGGACCTCAGTTACCTCATCTGTAAAATGGGGATGAAGACTGTGAGCCCCCCGCAGGACAACCTGATCACCTTATTACCTCCCCAGCACTTAGAACAGTGCTTTGCACATAGTAAGCACTTAATAAATGTCATTATTATTATTACTATACTGAGGCATAGGTAGAACTAGCAGAGATTTTGAAAGTGACTACTTTATTTCCCCTTAAACCTGTAATAGATATTATGAGATTTAAAATTATAATTGATGATTTCATTAGAATGATCAGCCTTTTCCAAGTCCTTATTATATTGTTATTGAATGGAATTATATGAGTATGTAGAGTATTAGAAATTGTTCTTTGGTTAGGAGTGAGTCTGGAAGCCAGGCTCTTGTCAAATTCCTCCTGTTGGCAGATGATGGAGAAACTCCTTTAAACTCCTTTTCATAAGAAGTTGCTCATCTAAAAACTCTGTGGGAAGAGGAAGAACAGGATTAGAATGACAACACTGCAGAGATGCAGAATTCATGTAGATTTAAATACTGTGGCATGATAAAGAACTTAAACTTCATTTTGCTGCAATTTTATTGTAATAAAATTTACAGACCCCCCCCCAAAAGAGATGAAAGAAAAATAGGACCATGGAAACAATATTAAAAGACCCCCTAGAGAAACTGCACCGAGAATTGGAATGATAACCTAATATACCAAGAAGGTGACTTTTAGAGTTTTATGTGGATACTTTATTGTCCTCCAGCATGAGTCACACATTATTGGTTTATTTATAGCAGCATTGACTTAGTCTGCCATAATGTAAATCTTTATGATAAAAACAAAAGTGAATACACACAGCAGGATTGGCTCTGCTTTTCCACACATTTTCTTTAATAAGACCTGGGGGCTTGCAGTTGCTGTCTGTTCATTCACCAGTGACCGTTGATGAGGCACAGCACAGCATTACTGCTTAAACTGCTTTTCAAATGCTGTGATTACTGACATCAGCAGAAACTCAGTCCTAGTGAGTAAATGGAAGGAAGTAACATTAGTGATTAAGTATTTCAAAGGCTGTAAGAAATAGGGGGGAAAGCCAACTATTTCTTCACTACCTTTATAGAGTCAGAAAAATAAAAAGATTGAAAATCCCAGTACTTGTGTGAATCCAAGGGCAATTTTAGTGATGTAGAAAGGATAGTATTTTAACCAGAAATCAAGGCTTGAAGCCTGTCCTCTGAAAATGGGTCTCAGCTTGAGGAAACTGCATTTTTGATTTTCCAACTTACACATCAATTAGGGAAAATAAGATCCAAATATTATGAAGTTTAGGATTGATGTTTGTCTTCAATCAAGAAAAAATGTCCCCCTGTTCCAAAACATTATTTTCTCAAGAGATCAGTTATGGGGTAGTGAAATATTTCATCCTAATAAACTGCTGCATTAAATTCAAACTAAGTCATTGGTAACTGAATATTATTAGTGTACAGTGGTTATTCCAGTGGTCCAAGTGCAAGAAATTAATTTCCCTAGATCAGTTGCGATAAATCAACAGGCACATGCATACCAACCAAAGCTCAATTAGTATACACGTATTTAGTAAAGAGGTCAAGTATTCAATGAATAATCTCAAACTTTACGAGACTTGCAATAGGACATAGCAGTGAATTTTGGGAAAACAGTGTGGATCTAAGTTTTTCCATTACTGACAAGACACCTGCTAGGGTTCTAATGAATGAACTGCAGAGAGACTCATTTTTTTCATGGTATTTATTAAAAACTTACTATGCACTAGGCACTGTACTAAGAAGCACCCAGCTATGAACGTCCAGAATTGCAATGTGACTCAAGTTCACAATGGGGCAATAGTAGGTATGATCTTTGCTGCATATCTGATTACAGGCGACATGCAGAGGGTAACATGAAGGTCTTTATAGGGTATTAATAGACGTTACAAAAGCATTTGACCTTTTCAGTAAACCTGGGTCCTTACAATTCCTGAAAAATGTTTGGTTGGGCTAAGTAGATCATCAAGATATATAAATAAAATAAATCCAGGATAATACTGGCTACAGTGGATTTGAAGTGAACATGTCTTATCTTTTCCCTGTGCCTGAAAAAGGCATTTAGAACTGTGTTAGGTCAAGCAAGTCTCACTTATTTATTAAATGCAGACATTTTCAAAGGTGAAATAGGAAATTGGAACTAGAATATGATTCCATCTTCTAGGATAGCACAGTAATTTAACAGGTTGAAAGCTTTACTGAAAGACCTTGAATTACTCATAGAGAGTTACTTATTCACAGAATATCACTTATAAGCTGATGACAGTACTCTGGAAGCTGCATCAGCAGACATGCAGAATTAGCAAAGGAAAATAAATTTACTTTTGTTCTACATAAGGCAGGGTTATTCACAAGCCTGTATTTGAAAACATTAAATGATCAGTGGCCTCTACTGGCAATCAAGTACTAACAACCAATAAATTGGCAACCTTTACATAATACAGCCTAATTCCAAGGCAGACAAGGAATGAAATACTGAATCAAGAAACCCAGTTTGCTCTCTAATGCTTACTGTCACACTGTACATTGACCTCATCTGCTTTCCTGCCGACCTCTTGCCCAAGTCCTGCCTTTGACCTGGAATGCCCTCCCTCCCTCCTTCCTTCCTCATATCTAGCAGACAATTACTCTTCCCATCTTCAAAGCCTTATTGAAGGCACATCTCCAAGAGGCTTTGCCTGACTGAACTCCCTTTTCTTTCCTTCAACTCCTTTCCTTCTGGTCACCTTGACTTGTCCCCGTTATTCATCTTCCCTCCCAGCCCCAGAGCACTTAGGTACATATCTGCAATTTATTTATTTATATTGATATCCGTCTCCCTCTCTATACTGTAAGCTCACTGTGGGCAGGAAATGTTTCTGTTTATTATTATATCATACTGTCCCAAGAGCTTAGTACAGTGCTCCGTACCAAGTAAGTGCTCAAAATATAAATAACTGATTGGCTGACTGACTGACTGACTTTAGGCTCCTGGCAGACTGTGGTTACAATATAGGGCTGAAGTTGAGATGAACCCAAAGGTGTATTCTGTTGTCATAGTGTCAAATCTTGTATATGACAATGATCTCAGCCCTTACCCAGATACCATGTTGTACTTCTAGAACAGTTCTCCAATACCACATACACACCATTGTTAATATTAAGAGTTAATCACCAACAATAAGGTCAGGTGACAAATCAGTCAGTGGTATTTTGGAACATTTACTTTGCGCAGAGCACTGAACTAAGTGCTTAATAAACATGAGCACCAGCTTAATGGAATTTACAATCTCAGTGGAGATAGACATTCAAATAAATTATAAGGGAATCAAACAAGTATTAGGATATGTACATAATTGCTGTGGTAGTGGGGATGGGGTGGGTTCCTAAGTGATTATGCAATGGAACTAAGTGTTAAGGTAGGGCAGCTTGGAGACAAGATAGGATGGGAAGATGAAAGCTTAGGTAAGAATTCATGGAGCAGATATGATTTCAGTAGGGCTTTGAAAATGGAGAGAGGGTTGGCCTGTCAGATACATAAGGGGAGAGCGTTTCTGACAGGAAGGATGACATTGAGAAAGAACCTGATGATGGGTAAGGCCATAGCGAGGAACTGAGTAGGTTGGTATGAAAGGCAAAGCTTGCAGCCCGGATTGTAGTGGGAGATGAATGTGGATGAGTAAAGGGGAGAGAGCTGATTTAGTCCATGAGTGTGAAGTGAAGAGTTTCTGTTTGATGTGGGCAGAGATGGGTGGGCAACCATTAGAGGCAGTTGAGAGGTGGGGCACCACATGCAGAGCTAATGTTTTAGAAAAATGATCTGGGTAGCCAAGTGTGGACTAGAGAGAGAAGAGTCAGGAAGCAGGGAGGTCAGTATCAAAACAATGGTTATCACCTTATCCCTTTGCTGGGAAGGCTTGTGAGTGGATAGCAGGGATTCCCCAGAAAATTGCTTTAAAGCATGATAAATACGGGAGAGCAGTAGAGTGGAGAAATTGCTATATACAGTTGCCCTTCGTACCTAAAGAAAGGACTACCTTTGGTGAAATTCACCTCCGGTGTTTACTTGACCCACAGTTCAGACTCTGTTGAGAACGCAAAAATAATATCTCAAAAGATGGGATGTCATTTGTAGGTAGAAGTTAGATGACAGAAGCAGATGAAAGCACAACCAGGTTTACACAACCAAAATCAGTGCTGTTGAAACACAGGTTTCAGGAAGATTGCACCTCCGGAGGGCGGAACAAAACCAATAGTTGGCATTCAATGAGGAAGGAATTGTTAGTTAAACATTGGTTGTGCCATCCACACATACACACCCAATTCAAGGTAGTGGACATGGCTGAAAAGATAGTGAGGCAACAATGACAGTCTGTTATATTTGTTTTTTCTAAATAAGGAGTAATTGCTGTGCTGATTCTCCCAAGATATTTTTTCTTTCTGGTTTCCTGACATTGCAGAGCTTCCAAACAAGGATAGCACCCCCTGTGTTTGCTGACTGCTGGGTTGGTCTCTTTATACAGATACTTTCCAACTAGCCCATGAATATATTCTATTGCTTTGAACTTAGTTTCCCTAGGGTTTGAGAAGGTTGCTTTTTATTGTTTTTATCCCTGTTTGCATATGTCCCTTTCAGTTCAGCAGAATGCACCTTATTGGATTTCATGTTCTCATGATGTCCCGACAGATGCTGGCCGGTTACTTTGAACTTTACCCTCAGGTGGTCTTTCCATGACCTCACTGTTAGTTATCCATTACTCCAGTTGGTATTGAATATGGTTCAAAGTAGTAGAATTGCTAAAGAAGGTAGCTGATTTTCTGTGGTGGATACAGGGCTCATTGTCATATAGAATGTTGGGCATCTTTACAGATTTGTAGATTGAACTGTGAATATCATTTGATGCTCCACTGGTAGCATTTTGGATTCTTTTGTTTTGATGAATAATTTTGTTTTGAATAGTTTTGGATAATGAATTGAGTAGGTTTCTGAATTCTGTGTCAATATCAAGTCCTGTGTTGCCAGTGAAAAAGTAAAAAAAAAAATATTTGCAGATTTCAATATTTCAATTCTTGGACTGAAAAAGATCCAGTCTTATAATTCCATTTTTGTGCAGGAATGTGAATACAATCTAATGAAAATGGAAGCTATTTGAATCCAGTTTTGAATGATGCAAGTGGTGAGGATACAACATCCTTGAAATGACTGTTCCATAATTGTGTGGCTTCTGATGTCATGGTGAGCCCAGATGAAAAATAAACTCTCTCCTTTAGTTAATGAGAGGTAAATGCATAATTACGGGACATCAGTTGGCAATTAAGGAAATTGCATTTTCCTGTTGCACCAAATAGCACCCTGGTGTCCTGGAATGGTTTATTTGCCTCCCTTGGGAGGTGCTCCACTTTTTAAAAACGGGCAGGATGTAATATGTTCTATAGATTTGCACAGACCATTTATTGAGTTTGGGGATAACTCAAGGTGTTTATTCTCAAAGAAGGGATGGTGCCTGGAAGTAAATTCCAGCTTATCATTTAGAATGCTGAAGTGATCTGTCATTTCATGTTTCTAATTAGCACAGTTAAAATAAGACCCACAAACAATTTTGAAAGAAAATTCATGATCTTCATTGTTAGCTTTTATTTTTCCACAACTCAGCAGTCCCTGAGTTTAGTCAGAACTATAAGAAGTGTGATAATAGTCCAAGATGAAATATTCAAGAATTTATAATTCATCCATAAATAGATTTGATGATTTTTCTAGAAACTGGGTCACTGGGATACTATCCCTATTTTGGTACCTTCCCTTCCTTTTTAATGACTGTGAGAGTGCTGAAGAGTGAAAGTGTCACATTATTGTGTATTCTTAGGTGCTTGCACTACAGACACAGTGTTATGTGATCCAAACTGAACCTTTATTGAGAATGAGTACAAATACAACAAAGCATTTAAAAAGGGCAAAGCAGCTTGTAGTGGCAGAAATGTTTCACAGCTTATTAGGGACAGTTTCAATTCCAGGACATTTGTAAGTTTTTTTCTTTTAGTATACCTTTAGGCAAGCTAACATTTAAGCCCAGAAGTTTTGGCTTAAACTGGGACGCATTCAGAGGAGTATCTTTCAATAGCCTCCAGAGGAGCAAAGGTTGGCAGTGAAAGAAGCATTCAATACCTAAAAACATTTAGATGAAGAACTAAAGGTAACAACCCACAGTTTTTCCAACAACTCTTTGGGCTTTTTCAAACTCAACGAACACATTTCAAGACAGCTACCAAAGTCACCAGCAAACCTATTGTATCAGAGTGGTCCCAAAGTGGAATCATTTCAGGTGTGGAATTGTTGTATACATGTAACAAAACTTAGCTTTTATTTCTATTATTTTAACTCTGTTAATACAAGTTTGATACCTACAGGTAGCAGAATATCTTCCTAAACAAACGGGAAATTTTTTGGACAACGGATCATTTATAAGGTTGGATTCTTCAATAAGGCTTTGAGGCCAGAAAGAGTAATTGTCTGTCCATTATGAAGAGGGAGGACATTCCAAGACAGAAGCAGAACGTAGAGGAGAGGTCAGTAGCAAGATAGACTAGCATCAGAGGAGTGGAATGTGTGGGCTAGGTTGAAGTAGGAGAGTAGTGGTGTGAGGTAGATGGGGGCAAGGTGATTAAGTGCTTTAAAGCCAATGGTGAGGATTTTTTGTTTGTTGTGGAGACGGATGGGCAACCACTGCAGTTTCTTGACAAGTGGGGAAACATGGATTGAGTGCTTTTTTAGAAAATGGATCCAAACACTAGTGGAAAACATGTACTTGAGTGGGGAGAGACAGGGAGGTCAGCAAGGAGGCTGATACAGTAATCAAGGCAGCATAGGATAAGTGATTGGATTAATGTGGTAACAGATTAGATGGAGAGGATAAGGTGCATTTTAGTTATGTTGTGAAGGTAGAACAGACAGGATTTAGTGGAGGATTGAATATGTGGATTGAATGAGGGAGAGGAGTCAATGTAAATGGTTTGTGAGACAGGAAGGATGGTGATGTCATCTACAGCAATGGGAAAGTTTGGGGTAGGAGAGCGTTTGGGTGCGAAGATAAGAAGTTCTGCTTTAGACATAAGTTTGAGGTGATGGAGGATATACAAGTAGAGATGTCTTGAAGGCAGTAGGAGATGAGAGACTTCATGGAGGGTTAGAGTTGTAGATTTGGGTATCATCTGCATAGAGGTGGTAATTGAAGTCATATGAGCAAATGAGTTATCTGAGGGAGTAGGTGTAGATGGAGAATACAAGAAGGGAACCCAGAACTGAACCTTGAAGGACTCCCATTGTTAGGGGGTGAGAGGCAGAGGAGGAGCCCATGGCTGAGAATGAGTGTCAAGAGAGATAGGAGGAGAATCAGATGAGGTCAGTGTCAGTGAAGCTGAGGTTGGATAATGTTTCCAGGATAAGGAGGTGGTCAATCAATCAATCAATCATATTTATTGAGTGCGTACTGTGCAGACCACTGTACTAAGCGCTTGCACTGTACTAAGCGCTTGCACTGTACTAAGCTAAGGTCAACAGTGTCAAAGGCAGCTGAGGGGTTGAGGAGGATTACGATGTAGTAGAGGCCATTTGATTTGGCAAGAAGGAGATCATGGGTGATCTTTGAAGTGTCAAGGAGAGAATTGGAGGAGAGGAACTTGAAACAACGGGTGTAGACCACTTGCTCAAGGAGTTCGGAGAGGAATGGTAAGAGGGAGATGGGGCAATAACTTGAAGGAGCCATGGGGTCAAGGGAGGGTTTTTTTGGATATCATATAAGGGTCCCCATAAGAGTCACCCTCTAAATGCCATGGTAGTCCCTGTCCCTGCACCATAGCATATTCACCCAAAGAACCAGCTGCAAGCATCCAAAGCAGTGCCATTTAATGGACACAGCAGGGTCACTAAAGGATTGTCATCCACTACTGGCACTCCCAGCCATCGGTTCCTCTCCATCCAGCTTGGTCAGAAATAACCCAATGGGTCAGGAGAACTTGATAGCACCAATTTGCCCATATCTGCTTTCTCCATCCCATAGCCCACACTCTTTTGTGACTCTACCCCAGAGAGGGTTTTTTTCATCTCCAGTGTCACATTGGGAAAGTCTGGGAGTACTCCTGATGGGTGTCTTCATATTTTGGGGTGTTTCTTGGTTGAGAACCTGCATAGTCTTTGCAAGAAGTCATGGCCAGTTCAGTTGTCATGACCTCGGTAACTGGAAAATCTGGTCATCTGGAGTGGTGGGGGAGTGGTCTTGCCTCCATGATTGCTCTTCAATCATCCCCAACATGCTCCTGTGTCTGTGACTTTGATGCCCTCTCCGGAAATGATGGACTTATTTGGTATGATTGCAGTCCAGTTGTTCTGCTGCTGTTCCTAGTTACTATTATGATCCCATTAAACAGCCTTTTGCTCCAATCACCACTTTCTTTCTTTCTTTCTTTCTTTCTTTCTTTCTTTCTTTCTTTCTTTCTTTCTTTCTTTCTTTCTTTCTTTCTTTCTTTCTTTCTTTCATTCAATCGTATTTATTGAGAACTTGCTGTAGTACTAAGTGCTTGGAAACTACAATTCAGCAACAAATAGAGACAATCCCTGCCCCAAAATGGGCTCACAGTCTAGAACATCAATATGAATAAACAGAATTATAGATATGTACACATCATTAATAAAAAAGAATAATAAATATATACATATATACACAAGTGCTGTGGGGCGGGGAGGTGGCTAGAGCAGGGGAGTGAATCAGGGTGATAGGGAGGGGAGGAGGAGCAGAGGAAAAGGGAGCTTAGTCTGGGAAGGTCTCCTGGAGAAGGTGAGCTCTCAGTAGGACTTTGAAGGGGGGAAGTGTGCTAGTTTGGTGCATGTGAGAAGGGAGGGCATTCCAGGCCAGAGGTAGGACATGGGCCAGGGGATGACAGCGGATAGTCAAGAACAAGGCACAGTGAGGAGGTTAGCGAAAGAGGAGCAGAGTGTGTGGGGAGGGCTGTAGAAGGACAGAACGGAGGTGAGGTAGGATGGGGCAAGGTGATGGAGAGCTCTGAAGCCAATAGGAGTTTTTGCTTCATACAAAAGTTGATAGGCAACCACTGGAGATTTTTGAGGAGAGGGTTGACATGCCCAGAGTGTTTCTGTAGAAAGATAATCCAGGCAGCAGAGTGAAGTATAGACTGAAATGGGGAGAGACAGGAGTTTGGGAGATCAGAAAGGATGCTGATGTAGTAATCCTGTCGGGATAGTATGAGAAATTGTACCAATGAGGTAGCAGTTTGGATGGAGAGGACAGGGCATATCTTAGCAATGTTGTGAAGGTGAGAAGGGCAGGTTTTGGTGACGGATTGGACGTGTGGGGTGAATGAGAAAGCGGAGTCAAGAATGACACTGAGGTTGCAGGCTTGTGAGGCAGGAATGACGGTAGTGCCGTCAACAGTGATGGGAAAGTCAGGGAGAGGACAGGGTTTGGAAGGGAAAATACGGAGCTCAGTTTTGAATATGTTGAGTTTTAGGTGTCATTCATTCATTCATTCATTCATTCAATCATATTTATTGAGCGCTTACTGTGTGCAGAGCATTGTACTAAGTGCTTGGGAAGTACAAGTTGGCAACATATAGAGACGGTCCCTACCCAACAATGGGCTTACAGTCTAGAAGGAGGAGGTGTCAGTAGGAGAAGCAGCGTGGCTCAGTGGAAAGAACCTGGGCTTTGGAGTCAGAGGTCATGGGTTCAAATCCTGGCTCTGCCAATTGTCAGCTGTGTGACTTTGGGCAAGTCACTTAACTTCTCTGCGCCTCAGTTCCCTAATCTGTAAAATGGGGACTAAGACTGTGAGCCCCACGTGGGACAACCTGATCTCCTTGTAGCTCCCCCTAGCACTTAGTACAGTGCTTTGCACATAGTAAGAGCTTAACAAATACCAAAATTATCCCCCACTGTGCCTCGTTCTCACCTGTCCCGCCATCAGACTAGACTGTGAGCCCACTATTGGGTAGGGACTGTCTCTATATGTTGCCAACTTGTACTTCCCAAGCGCTTAGTACGGTGCTCTGCACACAGTAAGTGCTCAATAAATACGATTGATGATCAACCCCCGGCCCACATCCTCCCCCTCACCTGGAATGCCTTCCCTCCACAAATCCGACAAGCTAGCTCTCTTTGTCCCTTCAATGCCCTACTGAGAGCTCACCTCCTAAAAGAGCCCTTCCTAGACTGGGCCCCCTATATCCTCCTCCCCTCCTCATCCCCCCCACCCTTCCTCCTTCACCTCCCCACAGCACCTGTATATATGTTTCTACAGATTTATTACTCTATTCATTTTACTTGTACATATTTACTGTTCTATTTATTTTGTTAATGATGTGCATCTAGCTTTATTTCTATTTATTCTGATCATCATCATCATCAATCGTATTTATTGAGCGCTTACTATGTGCAGAGCACTGTACTAAGCGCTTGGGAAGTACAAATTGGCAACATATAGAGACAGTCCCTACCCAACTGTGGGTTCTGATGACTTGACACCTGTCCACATGTTTTGTTTTGTTGTCTGTCTCCCCCTTCTAGACTGTGAGCCCGTTGTTGGGTAGGGACCATCTCTATATGTTGCCAACTTGTACTTCCCAAGCGCTTAGTATAGTGCTCTGCACACAGTAAGCGCTCAATAAATATGATTGAATGAATGAATGAATGAAAGAAGGACATCCAGGTGGAGATGCCCTGAAGGCAGGAGGAGATGAGAGCCCAGAGGGAGGGAGAGAGAACAGGGCAGGAGATGTAGATTTGGGTATCATCCGTATAGAGGTGAAGCCATGTTGAAGCCATGGAAGCAAATGAGTTCAACAAGGGAGTGAGTATGGATGGGGAATGGAAGGGGACCAAGAACTGATCCTTGAGGAACTCCTATAGTTAAGGGATGGGAGGGGGAAGAGGAGCCTGAGAAGGAGCCTGCTCATAATTACCCCACCTATCCTGTCATCCTTCTCTTTCCAACTATTCCCCAATGTACACATTCAATCATTCATTCATCCAATCTAATTTACTGAGTGCTTACTGTGTGCAGAGCACTGTACTAAGCACTTGGGAAAGTACATACAACAATGAGCCCACAATGAGCTCACAGTGCCCACAGTGAGCTCACACTCTAGAGTCGGGGAGACAGACATCAATACAAATAAATAAAATTACAGATATGCACATAAGTGCTTTGGAGCTGGGAGGGGGGAAGAGAAAAGGGATGAATAAAATTACAGATATAATAATGATGGTATTTGTTAAGCACATACTATGTTCCAAGTACTAAGTGCTAGGATATATACAAGGTTATCTGTAGTCCCACATGGGACTCACAGTCTTAATCCTCATTTACAGATGAGGTTACTGAGGCACAGAGAAGTTAAGTGATTTGCCCAAATACACACCATTGACAAGTGGCAGAGCCAGGATTAGAACTCACGACCTCTGACTCCCAAGCCCACGTTCTTTCCACTAAGCCACACTGCTTCTCTAAGCAGGTTTAAGTATGCTTCTCTAAGCAGCATACCTAAGTTCATCAGTACATAAGATATGTACGTAAGTGATTTGGAGCTGGAATGGGGGAAATGCAATGGGAACAAGTCAGGGTGATGTAGAAGAGAGTGGGGGTTGAGGAAAAGTGGGGCTTAGTCTGGGAAGGCATCTTGGAGGAGATGTGCCTTCAGTAAGGCTTGAAATGGAGGACAATCATTGTCTGCCAGGTTATAGAAGGGAGGGCAATCCAGGCCAGACATGGGCCAGGGTTCGGCAGGAAGCTGGGTGAGATCGAGACACAGTGAGAAAGGTTAGCACTAGAGGAGTGAAGTGTGAAGGTTGGGTTGTAGAAAGAGAGAAGAGAGATAAGGTAGCAAGGGACAAGGTGATAGAGTGCTTTAAAGCCAATGGAGAGAAATTTTTGTTGGGTACAGAGGTGACTGGGCAACCACTGGACATTTTTGAGGAGCGGGGTGATGCATCTGGAACATTTTTATAGAAAAATGATCTGTGCAGCAGAGTGAACTCTGGACTGGATTAGGAAGAGACAGGAGGCTGGGAAGTCAGCAAGCAGGCTGATTCAGTAATCCAAGCGAGTTAGGATGAATGATTGTATTAATGTAGTAACAGTATGGATGGAGAGCAAAGGGTGGGTTTTAGTGATGTTGTGAAGGTGGGACCAACAACATTTGGTGATGGATTGAATATGTGGGTTGAATGAGAGAGAGGAGTCAAGAATAACACCAAGATTTCAGGCTTGTGAGATACGAAGGATGGTGGTGCCATCTACAATGATGGGAAAGTTGGGGAGGACAGGGTTTAGGTGAAAAGATAAGGAGCTCTCTTGTGGTCACATTAAGTTTAAAGTGACAGGAGGATATCCAAGTAGAGATGTCTTGACGGCAGGAGGAGATGCGAGACTGGAGACAGGGAGAGAGATCAGGGCTGGAGATATAGATTTGGGTATCATCTGCATAGAAGTGGTAGTTGAATGCAATTTGACTATTCCTAATCGTTTGTATAACGGTCACATACCCTCCTATGTTTTCATTCATTCATTCATTCAGACGCATTTATGGAGCCCTTCCAGTTTATAGAGCACTGTACTAAGCACTTGGGTAAGTACAATACAACAATATAGAGAGACAATCCCTCCCCACAACGAGATCAGAGTCTAGAGGGAAACCTCAAATATTAGCCACCTTAACCATACAGAATGCATTTAGGGTATTAATTTGTGAATATCACAGATTTTTCCAAACAACTTATTTTCCATTTCCCCTAGCTAATGTACCCATGCTTTAGTCTTTACATTTGAAAGCAATTAGTCTCTCCCTTGGATTATTATAAGGTATTCTTCCAAGATGCTTTGAAATATTAGTATCTCACTACAAAGTATCAAGTGTGGTATGGATTTTAAATTTGATAATAGTAAGTCAGGAGGAATTAGTGCAATCATTGTGGAATTGGCTAAAGAAAGTCAAGTTATTACTTTTGTATTGTATTTTTTAAACTATGACTATATGCCAGGCACTATACTAAGCCCTGGGGTAGACACACAAGCTAATCAGTTTCAACACAGTCCATGTGCAATAGGGACTCATAGTCTTAATCCCCATTTAATAGATGCGGTAATTGAGGCACAGAGAAGTGAACTGACTTGCACCAGGTCACACAACAGACCGGTAGAGCCAGGATTAAAACCCACGTCCTTCTGATTCCCAGGTCCATGGTCTATCCACCAGGCCATTCTGCTTCTCTAAAGACATATATTTTATAGTCTATGTAAATATTTATTTCTACTATTTGAACAAATAACTACAGCACTTTAATCTTCAGGAAGATGTAATACTGCCCATTTTTAAAAAAACATTCAGAGTAGAGGAACATAAAATTACAAATGGGCGTAGAATGACCCATTGATTTAAACCAATTAACAGGAATAAAGTGTTCAAAATATGGCACTTTTATAGATATATTAGCTAAAACTGAGACCCTTGTCAAGGTATCAAAATCATTCTGTTTTGCCCAATTTTTATTCATTTCTTCACTTATTTCCTCAGTAGTATAAAAATGGATTAGGTTAGAGAACATTTCCCTTTGTGAAATCAGAAATCACTCACTTGACCTAGAACATAGAATTTAATACAGAATTGTTCAATCCACAGGTTTTCCAGTGGCATTAAAGGTTTGGAAATAAGTTAACATCTAATATTTGCACAACCATAAAGTTAGAAGATACAATAAGATTCATAAAATAAGCAAGAAAATATACAGACATCTATGAAGGCCAAGTATATGTCCAAATTTTCAATCATTCAAAATCATGTTAGCAAAATTATTTGTGAAAGGCTGTATAACATTTTATTTTAAAGTTTGTTGTTTGCTGCCAAGGGGAAAAATAACTTTCTGCTTTGTGGCATATTTTAGGAAAGAATCCTATTAATGATTTCATTTCCACCAGACAGTTTGTATTTACCTATGAATAAAGTGTCTGCAAAGAGAAGCCTTTTATGCATCTATAATCTAAGAGCTGTAGCATTTGAAGAGAAAGGAAGGGAATGATTTTTTGTGAGAAAATATCTGAGAGGACTTAAATTAGGCTTTAGAAGTGTCATTTAAAGAACATGACTGGAGGAGTGATTTGGGTGCCAGATATCAGTAAATGGAGTGCCATATTATGCAAAATGTTTAGCTCTTTTTGTATAGTTGGCCTTCTATGCTGATTAACCAAAGACTTCTATCCTTGTCATTTTGTAGCCTAGACTGCAATGTGATGTTATTTAATAAGATGTATAACCTTCCGGGCTGTCTATCCTTGTCAGCGCTGCTAAATGGGATATAATACATTGTCATGATTGTGACTATGGCTCTTAAAAGTTCTCGTTTTCAATACATTTTATAACAAAAATAATTTTAGACACTTTGACATTTGTACCTAAAATAAGAAACTATGATTTCAGCATCAGGTTCTTTAAAACTCACAAATTTGTACATATTAAAAAGCGAAAAAAGCCCCCCAAAATAAAAGGAAAGCAGAAGCCTCTGAATTTAAATCAATGTTCCAGTCACTACTCTAGAAATGTCTAAGCAAACCACAGAGAAAAATCCTCATGTTATTTCTCCCAGTCTCTGCTCATTTGTAAGAGCAAACATTTGCCATGAAGACATAACTGCCAATTTAACCTAACTAAGACAAATGAGATAATGAGGCCAGTGGCAGCTTCAAGTTGACAAATACAGCAGAATGCTTAACTCCAAGTAAAAAGCTTTCTTTTCCTGCCAGAAGGTCTATATGCTAATATTAACTAATTTGCCAACCTTGGCCCTATGTTGTTTGACAAAAGCTGAACATCCCAATCTGTTACAGATGTGACATTAATTTGGATGTAAACCGTAGTTTGAGTTGATAATCTATGCAACCTCTTAACCCCACAGCCAACCCCACACAGATACACACTTTGACCTGTAATGGATTTTAAAAGGGAGAGATGTCTTGAAAGGAAATAATATGAAGGAAATAATGTCAATAGCAAGAATTAGATGTCATAATGTTTAGCTTTACTTGTGTCCTGCATACCAAAAGAAATGAAAGTCTCAGGCATCAGATGGTTTTTACTATTGCTATTAGACCCACAGAATTATTTGAATATTTCTCATCCATATACTTAAATTCCATATACAAGGCAAAAATAATATATCTGTCCCTTCTGCTAATCAGCTTAAAATTCAGTTTAAATCTGTTCCTTAAGTTAAAATCTTTATTGCATGGTTTGGGAAAAACAAAAACAAAAATAGCATTTTAAAATCAGATGATGTCAGGTAAATTTTTTTTAGTATCATTCTAAAACTTGCATTTTTAAATGTATCTCAAAGACTACTTCATAATATGTTTGGAAACAGCTTTTAGGTCTACTTCAAACAAGTGCTAAAATGAAATCTTTTCAATGTGAAACTCATTTTTACAATAGTTTACCAATAGCTAGGATGATCGTATTGTCATTTTTTCCCATAAGAAGTATTCAAAATATTAAGTGGGAAAAAAATGTATTATTGTATAAAGTATTGGACAGGTGTCTTTAAAAGATGAAATTTCTAAATCATTTGAAACAGAGAAACACAGTGGTCAAAAAAACTGGATAGGAAACTCAGGGTTTAGATAAGGTGTACAGTTTTTTCTCTAACCTTGAGCAAGCAGTTACCCCTAAAATTATCTCTCTGCGTTATTGTGACAGATGGCTAAGAAAAACAGCTTTAAAAGCAATTTGCAACTTCCAAA
This sequence comes from Tachyglossus aculeatus, assembly GCF_015852505.1. Classification (NCBI taxonomy): domain Eukaryota; kingdom Metazoa; phylum Chordata; class Mammalia; order Monotremata; family Tachyglossidae; genus Tachyglossus; species Tachyglossus aculeatus. Next base: position 120,869,857 of record NC_052067.1, read on the forward strand.
TATAATGAATCCAAATCTCCCATTTTAGCTCCAGGGAGTGGAGCAATGCCTCAAATTGCAATTTCAGCCCTTTTTATCTTATTCTGCTCTCTATGTACATAAAAAACAGCTGGTCACCAACTCATATATTGAAGAACATTGTCATTTTGTCCTTCAGCCTTTTCTTTTTCAAGCTAAGTAATCCCCACTCATTAAACTTTTTTTTTTCTTAGTTTTCCCCGGGTTCTACTCTGTCATCAATGTTCCTGTCCTCAAATATTCCATTTCTATGCCTCTTTATCTCTCTCTCTCTCTCTCTCTCTTTATATATATATAAAGTTATATATACAGCCTACGTCCTCCCCCTGGCCTGGAATGCCCTCTCTCCGCACATCTGCCAAGCTAGCTCTCTTTCTCCCTTCAAAGCCCTACTGAGAGCTCACCTTCTCCAAGAAGCCTTCCCTTTTTCCTCTCCCCCTCCCCATCCTACCTTCTTCCCCTCCCCACAGCACCTGTATATATGCTTGTACAGATTTATTACTCTATTTATTTCACTTGTACATATTTACTATTCTATTTATTTTGTCAATGATGTGCTTTACCTCTTTTTATTCTGATGACACCTGACCACAAGTTTGGTTTTGGTGTCAGTCTCCCCCTGCTAGACTGTTAGCCCATTGTTGGGTAGGGACCATCTCTATATGTTGCCAACATGTACTTCTCAAGCACTTAGTACAGTGCTCTGCACACAGTAAGTGCTCAATAAATACTATTGAATGAATGAATGAATAGTTATATATATAGTTATATATAGATACATATATCTCCCCCCTCTAGACCATGAGCTCATTTTGGGCAGGGATTGTCACTGTTTATTGTTGCATTGTACTTTCCAAAGTGCTGAGTACAGTGCTCTGCACACAGTAATAATAATAATAACAATATTATTATTATTATTATAGTATTTGTTAAGTGCTTACTATGTGCCCAGCATTGTTCTAAGCAATGGTGCAGATACAAGGTAATCAGGCTGTCCCACGTGGGGCTCACAGTCCTAATCCTCATTTGGAGATGAGAAAATGGAGGCATAGAGAAGTTAAGTCACACAGCAGACAAGTGATGGACCCAGGATAAGAACCCATGTCCTCTGACTCCCAAACCCGTGCTCTTTCCACTAGGCCACACTGCTTCTCATAAGCAGTAAATACTTAATAAATGTAACTGAATGAATGAATACATCTATAGAGATATAGATACATAGATACATATCTACATATCAACTACGTAGATTTAATTGTCTATCTGTCTTTGGATTATAAATTCCTAGAAGGCAAGGACCAGTCTTTTGGGGTACTCTTCCCTACATAGGTTTCTTAATTATAACTGTTTCTAGCTTCACTTTTAATCCTGCCAAAAGGACCACACAAACATTGCTCTTGGTGAAATGTTTTGGGATCAGCTGAGGTTGTTTTCCCAGTCATCATAAATCTGGATTTATGGGCTATGAGATGGGCTCTCTTGTTGTAGCTCCATAACTGACCCTGGAATCTTCCTTGATGATAGCTTATATACCACAGAGGCTATCCCAGTTCATTGGCTGAAATTTGTAATCTACCACGATATTTCTCAAAATAGTGACAGACCAGAATGGACCGGTCAGAAATATGTTCAAATCTGAATATCCAGAGGGGTTAGTGGTACACAGGAGGAGTAGTAATGATATTTATTCATTGCAAACTGAGTACAAAGTACTGCACTAAACACTAGGAGAGAATAATAACGCTGGCATTTGTTAAGCACTTACTATGTGCCAAGTGCTGTTCTAAATGCTGGGGCAGAGATACAAGGTAATCATGTTGTTCCAGGTGGGGCTCACAGTCCTAATCCCCATTTTACAGATGAGGTAACTGAGGCAAAGAGAAGTTAAATGACTTGCCCTAAATTACACACCTGAGAAGTGTTGGAGTCAAAATTAGAACCCATGACCTCTGACTCCTAATCCAGAGCTCTTTCCACTAAACTGCACTGCTTCTCAAGGTGTCAATTAAGCATGGTGCCCATGTGAGCTTAGTGTTTAAAATTAGGGCTGCCCATGCAAATTCAGATTAGAAATACTTTTTTTTCCACAAAAATCATTTATAAAATCTGCCTTGTCCTTTACAGACCTGACTACTGAGATAATGCCCATTATTGCTTCAGAAGACATATGAGATCGATTATTTAGAAATTTGGCAAAGTTATATATTTTAAAGAAAATGTATCAGAGACTTGCAGTGATAGTATAGTAAGACCACGTTAACATTAACCAGTCACCAAACCATCTTTTTGGACATGACAATGTTTATCACTTAATACTTCCAAATAGAGGACAAATAGTTGTTTCTCTACCCATAACAAAGATCTTTATGTGAATTAAAAGAAAGAACAGAAGAAAAAAGTGACTATGTGCTCCTGAATTATTGAATATATCACTGTATGGACATTTGTTTTCTAAACTCGGGGGCTGGGTGGAGTGAAAAAAAGAGTTTGATTGCAATGTATAAACTGCATTTTATATGTTATGGTAATGGCCCCACAGTGAATCTCTCAAATGTATGCCAAATGCAAGGGGAAATGAAAAACCTTTCCTAAGAGGCTGTGGAGGCCAGCCAAATGCAATACCATTAGAGACTGTTTCAATCATCATTTCCTCTATCCAAGTTCAAAAGGGCAAAGTCAGTTACTTTTAAAAATTAGCCCCTTAATTATTGCATATGTGCTCTCAAACTGCAAAATGTCTTAGATTAGTGGTCATTTGTCCACAATTTCCTCTAAAAACATACGATCCTGTGCTTTGGCAGATTTCTGTTTGCCAAATGACATGTGATATAATTTTACTACTACTGAAGAAATACAGCTGAATACTCCAATTGTGCGCTTATGTCATTCAGCACAGAAATAGTTTGGTGACATTTAAACTGCAAATTAGTAAAAATATTGAAAGATTTGTCTGGAATAAAACCATTTTAAGGTAGCTCAAATGCAACCTTAAATAAGTTGATATTAGTGTTCTGTAATATTAAGTTGATAGATCCAGCTCTTACTGATCACATATGTATAATCATTGGCTACTTAAGAATAAATGTACTCTACCCAATGATTTTGTCATTTTCATATTCAAATGCTTTTATAATTTATTGGGGCTATTTGGGTTAACATTCTAACACAAACTTTATTTTTGTCATAACACTTTTTTTATTAATAGCAGTATGAGAAATATAAATGCTAATATGATTACCCACTTGAAATGAGAAGAAAATGAGATAATATTATGTTTTTATCTATATATATCCTTGAATTAAAGACAGTTTTCCCATTTATACAACTAGTATGTATGGAAATTTTAGCAATTGATATTATTTATCATGCCATAATAGAAAATAAAAATGTATTACATGAAAATTCCATGATGACAAACAATCATTCAATAGCATTGATTGAGCACTTTGTGCAGATCACTATACTAACTTACTGGGAGAATAAAACATGGTTATTGTCACAATCCCTCCCATCAGGTGGGGAAGTCAGATAGTAATATAAATCAGAAATAACAGAAAATGACAGAGTATAAAGATGCATATTAGTGCAACTGGTGTGGGGGAAGAAGAGAAAAGTGAGTATCCAAGAATTTGATGATGGCAAAGTGTTGAAGAGGCAGTACAGGGGTAAGTGAGAGATAAATCAGGGAAGATCAGTACATAGGGCACTTTGTATCAGAAAAAGGTGAAGATAAGGAGAGCAGTGACCTACTGCATATGAAGGAGAAAGTATGAGGAAGATGTTATGGACAAGATAGATGAGACTGTGGCACAGTGATTAGGCTTTCTTGAAGGGACAAAAGTGTGCAAGCTGGGGTATAGTGGGAAAGGAGCAATGATAAGTCAAGAATAGACAGCTGACTGAATACCTTAAAGCCAGTTTTTAATCAATCAATCAATCATATTTATTGAGCGCTTACTCTGTGCAGAGCACTGTACTAAGCGCTTGGGAAGTACAAGTCGACAACACATAGAGACAGTCCCTACCCAACAGCGGGCTCACAGTCTAGAAGGGACAGTTTCTGCTTGATGAACAATCAGTGGAGGTTTTTGAGGAGTGCATACACAGTTGTAAAATGATGTTTTATAAATGAAAAAATCTAGTCAGCAGAGTGATGTATGGATCGGGTAGTGAAGATTCTGGAGAATGGAGACATTCATTAAATCGTATTTATTGAGCACTTACTGTGTGCAGAGTACTGTACTAAGCACCTGGGAAGTACAAGTCAGCAACATATAGAAAAATGGTCCCTACCCAATAACAGGCTTACCGTCTAGAAGTGGGAGACAGATAACAAAACACAACATGTAGACAGGTGATAAAACTGTCAGAATAAATAGAATTAGCTATATGCACATCATTAACAAAATAAATAGAGTAGTAAATATGTACAAGTAAAATGTGAACAGACTATTTGCAGTAGTTGAGCCAAGTGTGTGGATCAGTGTAATGACCATCTGTATATAAGAGAAGGGGTAGGTTCTAGAGATGCTTTGAATAAAGAACCTACAGGATTTTGTAACTGTCAGATGATGTGGGTTGAAAAAGAGAGCGAGCCAAGGATGATGTTAAAGTTCTGGGCTTGAGCTAAGGGCAGAATGGTGGGTGAGTCTTTGATGATGGGAAAGTTAGGACCCGGAAAGCATTTGGGAATGAAGTGAGAAGTTCAGTTTTGGACATTTTGAGCTCCAGATGCCAGTGGGTCATCTGTTTAGAAATGTCCAGAAAGCAGGAGCAAATGTGAGTTTGCAGAGGAGAGAGCAAAGAGGTTGTAGGTGAATTGGTGTGAGCAATTAAGCTTCCCAAGAAGTGAATATAGATTACAATAGAAAGGGATCCAAAACTGAACTTGAGATAGTGCATGACAGAAGAAGAACCAGCCAAAGTGACCACAGAGGAGTATGAAGAGAAGATGATGCCAGAGATAAGATACACTGGTTATACTGGAGATGTTTACTGTGTGCAGAAAACTGTCTAAGATCATATACAACAGAGTTAGTAGACTTGCTCCCTGCCTGCAACGAGCTTTAAGTCTATGGCCTTCTAGTCTTTCAGTCCTTAAGAAACTTTTTCTTGAAAAGTCCAGTCTTTTCTAGATACCAGTGTAAAGACCAAACTGGTCTATCCTCAGCAACTGATTCCCCGTTTTCAGCTGGGATGCAGTATTGTATGAGGATTTGTTATATCATCTCCTTGAAATGTGACCTGTTCTCTTGCTTTAGTTTCCCAAATTCATTTGTTCATTCAACAGTCTGGATATCTTGCTGTTGTTCATTCTTTTTTTTGTATCCCCATCCAGTGTAGTTGTGTTAAGGTGAGCTTAGCTTCTATGGTAGAGACTAACTACATTCCAGAACTTCATTATCCATTATCTTGTCTTCCCATTTGACATTAAGTACGGCCTGAATGTCACTTGTAGAATTGCTTGAGCAGCCAGATGTGTGTTCCAAGTCTTGCAGCTACAGAAAAGGTAGGATAACACAACAGGTCTGTAGACTTTTAGTTTGATGTGGAGCCTGATAGGCCCAAAGCTGTGCTGGCTTTCTTGATTTAGTGAATGAAAATAAACAGAACAATCAGGGCTTAATGGACACCTGGGAAATATTCAGCCAGAATGGTAAAAATGATAGAAAAGTGTTTGGCAATGTACTAAGGTCAGGCTGAAAGTGAAAGTAAGGTTCCCCAACCTTTTAGAATGGGTAGATTGTGTTTTGAATGAAACTTATGTAATTTTGACTTATTAAATGTTTGATGGGAATTAATATTGTGCAACATCTAAATATAGGGAATTAGGTTGTGATGACTGTATACAGGCATTGCCAAAAGTTAGGAAACCGGTATTTCTTCCATTTAAAACCTTGAGATAAATGTGAGTGGGTATACATCATGTGTTAAAGGTTGCATGCAAGCAAATCCATGAACGAAAACCCACAACTGGGTAGAGCTGGATGTTGGGTATTAAGATAATAATCTTTATCTTTTATTTTAAAAAGTTATTGTTGAGTGAAGAATGAAGAATGACCGTTGGCCAGATACCCAAACTGAAGTATCTATGCATTGTCTATGCATTTGGATTGGTGCCCTTTGGACATTTGGTTGGTATTCACCCCACTTTCAGCTCCACAGTACTTATGTTCATGTCTATAAATTATTCATTTGTATTAATGTCTGTCTCCTCCTCTAGACTGTAGCTTATTTTGGGTGGGGAATGTGTCTAACAGCTCTGTTGCAGTCTTCCAACAGTGCTTAGTACAGTGCTATGCACATAATAAGCTCTCAATAAATGCTATTGATTGATTGTGAGATTAGCAGTTAATTGAGGCAGCCGTCATCATGGTCATTCCTTTGGTGCCCTAGAAAACTCAGGAACCATTAAAGGTAGGGGCAGCTACATACAAAATCCCTAGGCCTTATGTACAAATACTCATTATGTTGGAGCTTATAACTAGTGAAATGAACTCATTTATAAAGAAATTAAAAGGATATAGTACCAAAACATACTATTTTTCAGATGTGATCATGGTTATGGCAGTGTAAACAGTTCCATATGACATATATCATCATTTAAACAACTACCAATAATTAAGGCATTAATAAAACATTGTGTCAACTGATATCAATCAATGGTATTTACTGAGCAGTTATTGTGTTTTAGTAGGCATGTTCCCTACCCATAATGGGTTTATAGCCTACATGCAAGGATATCAGTCTGTACCACATGGGGCTCACAAACTATTTTATCTCTTTTATACTGACAAGGGAACTGAGGACCAGAGAGATTGAATAACTTATCCGTGGTCACCAAATCAGCTAATGGCAGAGCAGGAACTAGAACCCAAGTCAACTCTAGACTATAAGCTCCTTCTAGGCAAGGACCATGTCTACCAACTCTCTTTTATCAGATTTCCCAACCTTTTAATACATTGCTCTGTACACAGTAAATATCATTTACAGACTCCCAAGTCTTTGCTCTCTCTACTAAACCAGGCTGCCTTATAAACCAGGGATGGAAAGAAGGCTACCATCATTAACCAGTGAACAGATTCATTTGTATGTCTAGATCTAAAGATATAGATATCAATATACGCTTAGACAGTCACACAGACATAGATTGGTCAGAACTCCATGAAAATAATAGGAAACCAAAGTGATTTTCATTTGCATAACTCACATTTAAAATTTAAGAATTAATTAGTTGCTTTGCCTTAAAATTATGATGATCATTTCACATATGATAAATTGAATTTTCAGTCACACAGCTATCCCAAGCTCTGTTCATTTTATCACTTAAGTTTTACAACGATACTTGATTTTACTTGCCCTCGCTAAAATACCCTTCAACTAAGGGGGTTATGAAAAAATGAAAAAGTGTTTGAATAATACATTAGCATTGTCCTCTTTAATTATCCTTGGCTTTCATCATGTCATATGTGCCCCTCCTTATTTAAAGATGAGATCACACAAATGTTGAACTCTAGCCTCTCTAGAAAATAAACATGAATATTTTAAAGTGGCTTTGTGCACAGGTGTTACCCGATTGGTGGTTTAGATACTCAAAGGAAAAATTAATTTCAGCAAATATCTTACCTCAAGCAATCTACACTTTAAATTCACAGTAGTTCAAGATATTTGTTTAATTATTTAACAACACTGAAAGCTGACAAAAACTTTGGACAGGCAGATGGATTGACAGTGCAACTTTCATTGGGTATTCTTTGTCAGGGTTTACTGAATTGTTTAACTCCAAACACATTCAGTTTGTGAAAATGATCTTAAATCATTGTTTCTCTAGTATCTTTTAAACCAAGAATAAACAGGAGGACCCTCATTAAAGCTTTTGGCTTAGCTCCAGCATACAAATTATAGACTTCCAACTGAAAGTTTGTGCTCCTCAACATGTTTAAGATAACTATCCATCTTTGTAACAGTTAACCTTGTCATCTTCTCTATTATTTGTGTCATTTTTTTCTCTTCCTTCCACATCTCTTTTCTAAACATTTCTCTTTCTCCCTTTTTATCCTCCTTATCCTCTCTCTGTATATTCCACCTGGTATCTCTTCCCCTCAAACTTCTCCTTTTAATCCTCATTCCTATATGAGGAGAAAGTAGAAATAAATTGTGTAAAAAGAAAATAGAAAGAAAGCTATGTAATCCCATTTCGTTTAATTTTATAATTATCAGTCTGTCTTAGATGCCAACTCCATGAATGAACTTAAAATGTTGACATAGAACCTGGTTTCTCCTTATCCCTATTGCTCATTGTTCACTCAGATTGCATATATGGATCTAAAAACATGCCCTACTTTTTTACAAGGGTTAAATGTGGGACAGACTGAATGGCTAACAATTGAACAATATTTTATCATCAATAATATATTTGAGGTCAAAGTACAACTCTGTATCTCTCTTTTCTCTGTCTTTCAGTCTTTCTCTCACTCCAGTATTAAGCCACATTCTCTTTTCTTCCTCAGTTGGGGGATGAGAAAGGTAAACAGGAAGATGGATCCATATTTCTGTGGGAAATTACTTTTCAAAATGCCCAGGTTTTTAGGATGGAATATCTGTGTTTAGGATGAAAGGAATTAGACTATGAGATCCATGTGGGACAGGGACTGTGTCTGAACTGATAATCTCATATCTACTCCAGCCCTTACTTAGCATAGTGCCTGGCTCAGAGCAAGCCCTTTACAAATACCACAAATAATAATAATTATAATTACTGTTAACATTATTATCATTATTTACAAGTTGCCCAGCACCAGTTTTCCCAGTAAATATAAAGCTTACACCCAAAATTATCTCAGGTAGTTAACTTCTCCTTCTGGGTTAAAGACTATGTGGATTCTATATAGTGGAAGGGATACAGAGGAGTCTCAGCTTTTTAGTATGAAGACAAGAAGGAGAGCATCCTTGATACTATAAAGAATGATTTAAACTAAATATTTAAAGATAGGTTTTAGTGCTGTCCATATGGAAATGATTCTCTCAAGTACTGCCTTGAGAGACCAGACTTGCTTTGTGAAGAAGAGGAGCAACTAAAAAACGTTGAAGCTTAAAATGGAATTGAACTGAAAACATTTGCTTATCTGTTTCTTTCCAGTGTGGGATATTGTGGAGCTTTATTCAGAAACTATCTTGTAAAATGATTGAACTCAGATTGGAATATAGCATGGATAACTGAAGAATGAAAGGGAGTGAAAGAAAACTAGAAAGAAAATTACTATTTTGTTTTAAAAAGAACAGTTTGGGAACTCTCAGGGGATAGAGAAGTTGAGTTATTCATCTACAACAAAGGAGAGGACTGACCTGGCAAGCTATTCCCAGAAGACTGGGCCAGGTAGAGGGCCTAAAACGTCTCATTTTGGAATGAGATTCCAAACATTCATAACAGGATTATTTCATTAGTATAAGTGTCCTTGCACAAATATAGTTCCACGCCAGTTCTGTTTAATCATATAAATTGAAGGACTCAAAGACCTGTCAGGGCAACTTCCCGATTTTTCTGCTGTTGAAATAGAAGTAATAGCTGTCCTCTACTTTGGGAATGAGTGAGCAGTATTTCATATGGGAATGTTATGGAGCCATTTTACTTTCTGGGACCTCTAGAACCTGGGTAATATACTCAGTTACACATAACCTCTAGGCTACTGAAAGAGGCCAAGGACAAAGGATGGGGAATATTATATGAAGAATAAAGAAATGAGAGAAAATAATCATAGAATTCAATATGAAACATTTCATCTTGGCAATGGACATTTTAGACTGCAATATTCCCTTTTTGTTTTCTAGGTATTTGTTATTACATTAATTTCCTCAAAAATCTAATTAAGAACACTATGTCAACATATTAGATTGTATTAAGAGAAATAAAAAAATCAGTTTTTCTTCCATCCATATTTTAAAAAAATGAAAACGTTTGAGAACTCTCACAACTGCCCAAACATTCTTAATACTGACATAGTCAATGCATTTACATTGATTTGATATAAAGTAATATAGGTAACTCTAAACGTCTGAATGGTCTCTGCTGTATATTTTCTCATTTGAAATGAACAGAATATGTACTGTAGTTGTAGTACATCACTAGAATTGGTTCCCTGGGATTAGCATAATGCTATTCTATGAATCCTCTTTTCCACTTTACTATTCTGGGTGGCTGTTTGTTTGTAGAAAACCCTATTATTCACTCCAGTTCATTAAAGGACTGCCTAAACAGCATAGTCCTGCATAATTTTTTACATCATTTTAAAGTCTATGCATGGAAAAGCATAGTTGTAACTCATGCAGGTTTAACATCTCTGAAATGTACACTAGATTTACATCAGATCTGATTACTCTGAGATATGACCAATATGCCATACAAACATGTAAAATCAACTACATTTTTCATTAAACCACGATATTTTAATTCCAAAGTGTGCTTAGTATAGAGAACCAGGATATTTTAATTCAGAAGTGAGCACGGTATAGAGTAGCAAGAACAGTTTTCTGTGTCTATTTATAATACAATATTCAGATTTTACCAAGCAACTTGTTGCAAATTGAATGCAAACAAAAAATATTTTCTTATAATAGCATGTTAAGGAACATGTTTTCCTAGGGCAAATTAAACAAAAATTGAAAAGGGCATCCATGAATCTAAAGAGATATAAGAATGCATTACAAGAAAACGATTGCTTCAATTAATATACAAAGATTTCTGAGCTACTTTATGAAATAAAGATTCCAGCATTCCAAGGTCACAGAAACTTGTCCAGAATTTTCAGCTACTAATGGACATGGTACAGCTGAGTGTGCTAAAACCACTCTGACTTTGACCTGACTAAAATTTGTTGACTAGCAGGACTAAGCACCTTGCAATTTTGTGAAATATTAGGGATATATTATTAGAGATATAATATTTGTGAAATACTAGAGGTATAAAAAGACAAAGGTCAAAAGAGAAGCAGCATGTCATAGTAGATAGAGCACAGGTCATGGGTTCTAATTCCGACTCCACTACTTCTCTGTTGTATGACCTTGGGCAAGTCACTTCGCTTCTCTGTGCCTCAGTTACCAGATCTGTAAAATGAGGATTGAGATTGTGAGCCCAACAAGGGACAGGACTGTGTCCAACCCATTGTGCTTGTATCCACCCCAGCATTTAGTACAGTGCCTTGCACAGAGTAAGCACTTAACAAATACCATAATAATAATAGTAATAAGAAGAAAAAACATTGTGGATAACAAAATTAAGAAGAATATGAACAGAGAAATCCTGTTCACCAACATGCAGATGAGGAGTGTCCATTGAGTCTAGATGATGGCAAGCTCAAAACAAACAAAAAGAAATGTGTTTTTTTTCTTCATGGAGGAGTTGATAAGCATATTCTTTTCCCCAGAGATTTCATTCCTTAATTCATTCATTCACTCACAGTAATCTGTCTGATATGAGGAGGGAGGGTATTACAGGCCAGAAGTAGGATGTGGCCTAGAGGTCAGAGGTGAGATAGACGAGATCGAGGTACTGTGAGAAGGTTAGCATTAGAGGAACAGAGTGTGTGGGCTGAGTTGTAATAGGAGAATAGCGAGGTGAGGTAGGAGGTGGCAAGGTGATTAAGTGCTTTTAAGCCAGTGGTGAGTTTTTGTTTGATGCAGAGGTGGACAAGCAAACACTGGAGTTTCTTGAAGAGTGGTGAAACATGTTCTGAACTTTTTGAAAGAAAATAATTCAAGCAACAGAATGGAGTATGGGCTGGAGTGACTTGACCAAAGTCACACAGCTGACAAGTGGCAGAGCCGGGATTAGAACCCATGAACTCTGACTGCCAACCCTGTGCTCTTTCCATTGAGCCATGCTGCTTGTCTATGTGTCGCTATCTTTTCTTCTCAGATCGGTAGTTCATTTATTTATGTTAATAAATATAATATATGTAGATCTCTCCCTCTAGACTATAAGCTAATGTTGTATTTTACTCTCAAACATTTAGTACAGTGCTTTACCCACAGTACGCTCTCAGTAAATATGATTGAATTGAATTGAATGCTTATCCCAGGGCTTAGTATTGTGCCTGTCACATAGTAAACACTTACCAAATACAATAAAAAAAAAAAAGAAACTGAGATCTACAAGTTGAGAATAGTAACGAGGTTGTTAGCCTATAATTCTGAAAGGGTGGTAATGTTGTTTACAGTGATGGGAAAGTTATGAAGAGAAGGCTTGGTTGCAATGATGAGGAATTATGTTTTGGACATGTTATGTTTAAGTTGTTGGTGGATATACAAGTAGAGGTGTCCTGAAGGCAGAAGGAAATGCTAACTGCAGAGAAGAAGGAGCATCAGAAGTAAATTTGGGAATCTAAAGGCTCCAAGGGCTCATGCTAGGGAGCTGCTAGAGTCCATGATAATATGCCTACTTCCTCTACTTCTTCAAGTAGCAGCTTGAAGTTATCTGCTCTAGTGGTCCGTGAAAGAGTTGTGTAAAAACCACAGATAATCCAAAGCAGGAGTTTGGTCATTCATTTTAAAGTCTGTCTCCCCTGGTAATTTTAAGAAAGCCTTGATCACAGGGATAGTGTTTGTCAACTCTATTGTACTTTACCTTCCCAGGAGCTGAGGTCTGTATTCCGTACACAGTAATGATCAATACATTTATCACTAATTGATTATGTGTGTGCAGGAAATAAGAGGTTGCGGTCTTCCTACTACTCCTTCTCCTCTCTTATCATACATTGCAGAACATGCAGTCTATCCAAGAACATCCATCGTGAATCAACTGAAAGACGGCTTGGCTGGACATTTCAGGGATAGAGCTGTTAGTGATCCACTTTTTGAAGTGCCAAAAGAGATGTGGTTTGTAGTTGGGCAGAGGGAGACGTGCCAATTGTTCATTATTCCAGTACGAAATTGAAGAGAAAATCACATGCATGGACATCAATTTGACAACTTCTAGACAGTAGAGCTGCAGCTGTTTCTGTACCCCATCTTAAGCAGCTTCTACATGACAATTCCATAATAACATTGAAAACTGCTGAAAAGTGTGTAAATACATGGTAGGAGGGAACCTATAATGGAGCGAAGAGAATAGTAAGGATCGGATGTCACTGAACAGAGACAAACATAAACTTTCTGCAAAGAAAAAATGCAACCTCAACTGCTAGACACATAGGAACAGAAAGGGTTCAGTAACAATTCCTCGTTAAATATGTATAGAAAAGTATATAGTTAGTGGCAGAGACTTAGACATTTAAATGAAGATCCTTTGCCATGATGTCCAAGATAAAATTACCATGCTTTTGGTAGAAGTTCTCACAGAGTATGAGACAGAAGGCAAGGACTAGATTTCTGCACATCAGGCAGAAACTCCTCACCCTGGGCTTCAAGGCTCTCCATCACCTCCCCCCCCCCTCCTACCTCACCTCCCTTCTCTCCTTCTACAGCCCAGCCCACACCCTCCGCTCCTCCGCCGCTAATCTCCTCACTGTACCTCGCTCTCACCTGTCCCACCATCGACCCCCGGCCCACATCATCCCCCGGGCCTGGAATGCCCTCCCTCTGCCCATCCGCCAAGCTAGTTCTCTTCCTCCCTTCAAGGCCCTGCTGAGAGTTCACCTCCTCCAGGAGGCCTTCCCAGACTGAGCCCCTTCATTCCTCTCCCCCTCGTCCCCCTCTCCATCCCCCCATCTTACCTCCTTCCCTTCCCCACAGCACCTGTATATATGTATATATGTTTGTACATATTTATTACTCTATTTATTTATTTTACTTGTACATATCTATTCTGTTTATTTTATTTTGTTAGAATGTTTGGTTTTGTTCTCTGTCTCCCCCTTTCAGACTGTGAGCCCACTGTTGGGTAGGGACTGTCTCTATACGTTGCCAATTTGTACTTCCCAAGCACTTAGTACAGTGCTCTGCACATAGTAAGCACTCAATAAATACGATTGATGATGATGATGATGATGACAGTAAACTGATGAGGTTCTACACTTGATATCTAATACTGTCTGGAAATAACAATTGAAATGATGCTAAAACCTATGTATGTCAACTCATTCATTCAATAACTTGAGTATTTCTGCAAAGGTCAAGATTCTGGTTCCTTAGAAAAACAGTTTTATCATAACCTATAACTCATAGGTATTAATTTCATATATACTGAAAAAGTACAATAGAAGCAAATACTTATGTCACCCCTCTAGACTTTAAGCTCATACTCCAGACTGTAAGCTTGTTATAGGCAAGAAACACGTCTACTAATTACATTGCACTGTACTCTCCCAAGGGCTCTGCACATAATCAGTGCTCAACAAATATGATTGTACTATAATGGGGAAAATAGATGAAAATGATTTACAAATATTGGGAACAGAGGAATAACAAGAAACAAGTTGTGAAGATGCCATGTCCAGATGAAATAATCAGAATAATTGATTTAATATAAATATACATACATATATATGCTAACAGATGGCTATTAAGAGTGTGATAGTTAGTGGTTTTTCAACTTTAGTGAAGAATGTGTCCAATTTAGATTTAGGAACTTTTTCCTTGACATCATAAAGTACCTTGAACAAGTCAACTCCATCACAACTTGGAACTCCTTTCTCCATTGTGATCTTATTCAACGATTTTATAAATGAATCTGCTTTCTTTATATTGATGCAAGACTTTTTATTTCCAAATTTTAGCTGTGACTGGAGAGACTATAACTTCATCTGTTTTGGTGTTTTGCATTGGATTTTTGAAGTGTCAAGCAATAATGGATTCACCATCATGTTATATGTATAATAAATACAATTGATATGTACTTGAGGTGACTGTAAGGTGTCAGACTATAACAATCAATGAATGATATTTGTTGAGTGCCTACTGCATCTAAAACACTTGGGAGAGTGCAATCGATACAATCTAGTGCAGCATCTTTTTTTTTAATGGATAATATGCCTGGGGTATGCCTTTAGAAAAAATTACTGTTCACTCAGGTGTGATCTTATATTAACCTGCATACAGTACCTTTTATGTAGTTTGTCCTTTAATCCAACATAATACTTTTGGCAAATATAATTTAATATAAGATAAAGAGAAAATGAATTGGTCTTTTAACTAACATAGGTTAGAGGGATTATGACACTTAAAAGTGAAGAAAAAAATATATGACTAAAGAATCAATACAAAAATAGTACATTCTCTTCCCTTTTTTTACAGTTATACTTCAAATCTGTTTCTGTTTAAGCATTCATGTTGGGCCTTTATTTTTCTAGAACTAAAAAGATGCACTGCAATTCTGAGCTCCTTTTCTCACTTTCTTGATTGTAAAGAAAAGCTCAAATGGCCACTTGGCTGCCAAAAATCTTTATTGTTAACTATAATTTGTTAACACAATAAAGTATAAATATTGCAAGTTGGAATTTCCAGAATAACCATAAAAGTTCAATGAGTAGGACAAGGCAGGAAAAAGAAATGGGAAGATTTTAATTGGTGAAAACAATTGTGTCCTCCTGAAAGGGAATTAAATCTTAAACTATTTTCCTGCAATTTTAAAATGACTCATTTTAATAAGGCTTTGATTATCATAAAATAATATTTTGAATTCAAGTCATTATAAAGTTGAAATAACAAATGGCTAGTCTATACTTGAGAAGCACTGAAGTATTACTAAATATTTGACTTGAGAGAAATAAAACCTCTCAATCTCTAGTAATTGGAAACAAATGAGATTTAATGAATTTCCCATCTTTGAAATGTTTCTAGGATCCAGGACAGATGTCGCTCTATCTCTCTGGATAGCCGGGAAGGGCCATGAAGTACTAATTGCATAGAACCAGCTAACACTCTTGCTTTTCTCCACTATTGTGGAGGTCAAACCTCAAGTTAGCCAGGCACCAAGGTGTTTGCAATGATGCTACAGTTCTTCCCCCTCCACTTCTCTTTTGGAGCAGGTGGTACTGATTTGGAAAGGAATTGGTTTAGCCAATAGGGTAAGCAATGCCTCACCCCGGGGATTGAGGTGAGTTCTGTAGGAAGTGAAGGAAGGAGCTTGGTCTTTTTGCAGGGAGAACTTAAGGTTTGAAGTTTTTATTCATTCTATGTGGTAAGTAATTTCTTTATCTCCAGGCTACAGCTTAGACAAAAGGGAAGGTTAGCTGGGTTATAAACACCATTGGTGGATTATTGTAGCCTAAAATCAAGTTCCCAGAGTTCTCTCAAACTAAATGTAGGGCCACATGATTGGAAGATTAGGATGGAATTTTAGGGATGTGTCCTTATAGTCATTCCTAAAATTCTCTAGGACTTGACCCTTGAGAACCTCTTCCTTAGCAGTTTGGGTTTTTCATCTTTATGTTCCAGATTAAATCCTGTTTGTTATTCTTGCCTGTTTGTTGCAGCTCAGTAATAGCCACTTTGGATTTTATGGTCTTGTTTAGGAATGGTTGGTGGGAGACTTTAACTCTCTGCCTGCCTTTAGTGATGTTAAATTTGGGTGGTCAATCCTAGGTGGATGGTATACAGTCAAAGGAGCCCAGAATTCATTCCAAGGAGAAAATTACTTCTTCTTGGTATTTAATACTTCAATGTTTGTAGTAGGAAAATGACATGAATAAAATTATTGTTTTAGTGCATTTCAGGATATTATTTGAGAAGCAGTGTGGCTTAGTGGCAAGAGCACGGACTTGTGAGTCAGAGTTTGTGGGTTCTCATCCAGGCTCCACCACTGTCAGCTGTGTGACTTTGGCAAGTCACTTCTCTGTGCCTGTTACCTCATCTGTAAAATGGAGGTGAAGGCTGTGAGCCCCATGTGGAACAACCTGATAATCTTGTATCTACCCCAGGGCTTGGGACAGTGCTAGGCACATAGTAAGCAAATACCATTATAACATCACCAAGATCCGCCCTTTCCTCTCCTTT
Source organism: Tachyglossus aculeatus (assembly GCF_015852505.1). Lineage (NCBI taxonomy): Eukaryota > Metazoa > Chordata > Mammalia > Monotremata > Tachyglossidae > Tachyglossus > Tachyglossus aculeatus. Next base: position 120,886,801 of record NC_052067.1, read on the forward strand.
CAAACTGCTATCTTGCTGGTTCAGTATCTCCTCCTATCCCGACTGGATCACTGTATCAGCCTCCTTAATGATCTCCCATTCTCCTGTCTCTCCTTGCTTCAATCTATTCTTTACTCTGCTGCCCGGATTATCTTTCAACCCCTCCTCAGAAATCTCTAGTGGTTGCCTATCAACCTTTGTATGATGCAAAAACGCCTTGCTATTGGCTTCAAAGCTCTCCATCACCTCACCCTCTCCTACCTCACCTCCCTTCTCTCCTTCTACAGCCCAGCCCGCACCCTCTGCTCCTCTGCCTCTAATCACCTCACTGTGCCTCGTTCACGGCTGTCCCACCGTCGACCCCAGGCCCACATCATCCCCCTGGCCTGGAATGCCCTCCCTCTGCCCATCCACCAAGCTAGCTCTCTTCCTCCCTTCAAGGCCCTACTGAGAGCTCACCTCCTCCAGGAGGCCTTCCCAGACTGAGCCCCCTCCTTCCTCTCCCCCTCGCCCCCCCTCCATCCCCCCGTCTTACCTCCTTCCCTTCCCCACAGCACCTGCATATATGTATATACGTTTGTACATATTTATTACTCTATTTTACTTGTACATTTCTATTCTATTTTATTCTGTTAATATGTTTTGTTTTGTTTTCTGTCTCCCCCTTCTAGACTGTGAGCCCACTGTTGGGTAGGGACTGTCTTTATATGTTGCCAACTTGTACTTCCCACGTGCTTAGTACAGTGCTCTGCACACAGTAAGTGTTCAATGAATACAATTGATTGATGAATATGAATGAATTTGAGAGTTAGATATTGAGGTAGAAAACTACAAGTTATTTGCTGGTTCTTTGAAACAAGTTGATGTTGCTTCCAATCATGTTTTGTAAGAATGGGTATCCATTGGCAATGACTTTAAGGATAAATATTTCTAGTTTCAAGCTAGTCATTAGTGTACTCCAGATGTTTATCTTAATTATTCAATCAACGGGACTGAGTGATTCTGTGTGCAGAGCACTGTATTGTGTCTTACAATCTAGGAGGGGAATATAACTGTAAAAATAAATTACAGATGGGGGAAGGAAAAAGATGTTATTATGTATAAGGTTGTGCAGAGGGAGGGGGAGAGTGAGTATGCAATTGCTTAGTGGGTATGGACCCAAGTGCTTAAGAGATGGAGAATTGCCAGGGACTATGGGACACTAATTAGTTTTTGGAGGAGACACCGAAAGGATTTGGTAGATTTCCCAACAATTTATCTTTTCCCACGAAAAGATTTTTACTGGTTTCAGCAAAGTACTAGCACAGGAAAACCTTTTCTTTTATTTAATCTAGCTGAAAGATATTGCCATTCATTCGTTCATTCAATTGTATTTATTGAGTGCTTACTGTGTGCAGAACACTGTTCTAAGTGCTTGGAAAGTACAATACAGCAATAAAGAGAGACAATCCCTTTCCACAATGTGCTTACAGTATATAGGGGGGAAGACAGGTATCAAAACAGGCATCAATATAAATAAATAGAATTACACATATATGCATAAGTGCTGTGGGGCGGGAGAGGGGAGGAAGAGCAAAGGGAGTGCGTCGAGGTGATACAGAAGGGAGGGGGAACTGAGGAATGGGGGCTTAGTCTGGGAAGGCCTCTTGGAGGAGGTGCACCTCCAGTTTGGGTTTTGAAGGGTGGGGAAGAGTAATTGTTTGGTAGATTAGAGGAGAAAGGTCATTGCTGGCCAAAGTTAGGACACGGGCCAGGGGTCGGTGGTGAGACAAGTGAGATTGAGGCAGAGTGAGAAGGTTAGCACCAGAGGAGCAGAGGGTGTGGGCTGGGATGTAGAAGGAAAGGAGGGAGATGAGGTAAGAAGGGGAAAGGTAATGGAGAGCTTTGAAGCCAATAGTGAAGAGTTTTTGTTACATTGGTTGATAGGCAACCACTGGAGATTTTTGAGCAGGGGGGTGACATACCCTGAGCATATCTGTAGAAAGATAATCCGGGCAGCGGAGTGAAGTAAGAACTGAAGTGGGGAGAGGAAGGAGGTGGGGAGGTCAGAAAAGAGGCTGATGCAGTCTGGATAGGATGAGTGATTGTACTAACATGGTAGTGCTTTGGATGGAGAGGAAAGGGCCCATCTTGGTGATGGTGTTAAGGTGAGACCGGCAGAATTTGGTGAAGGATTGGATACATGGGGTGAATGAGAGAGTGGACAGGAAGGATGGTGGTGCCATCTAAAGTGACAGGAAAGTTCAGGAGAGGGCAGGGTTTGGGAGGGAAGATAAAGAGCGCTGTCTTGGACATGTTGAGTTTGAGGAGTTGGGAGGACATCCAAGTAGAGGTGTCCTGTAGGTGGGAGGAGATATGAGCTTGGAGAAAGATGGAGAGAACAGGGGAGGAAATGTAGATTTGGCTGTTGTCCTGATAGAGATGCCAGGCACCTTTGTACCCAAATAATATCCATATGCCATCTTTGACCTTGAAAAATGATGTGTTTTCACATTCAGAGATGGACTTGAACTATTTGAGGTTTTTTTTTTAAGTGATTGTCTCATTTATCTTTTTTCTGGCATGAATTGTTATCAGCTGCTCTCCACAGTTAGGTTTATAAAGCACCTTTGTCGGGATACTGACTACATAAGTTAGTAATGGCATGTTTTATTCTGTGATGCACTTTTTAAAAAGACAGATGACATTTTTGTAAAAATGGTTTAGGAATATTTCTGCCTAGAAGTAGGGGTATTCACTAGATGTTCCAGTCCCTTTCGTCTTTTAAAGAATACTGAGTGATATTCATAGAAGAAAAATAATTCTGATATTTGAATTTACTGGAAAATCTGAATTGCTATGATTTATTTGCAGTGGCTCTGTGAAAGGAATAGAAGGATATATTAGTCTCAGCATTTCAGTTTGATACAATCTCTAAAAGCACTCAATTTCCAACAATTTATTATTTAATGTAAATTTGGCCACTTATCTTCCTTTTTATTTGGCATATATGGAATCTCTAATAGTTCTTCCTGAAGCCATGTATAGTGATGCATGGTATACATACTATACTATACCATACTATAGTGATGATAAATACAACTGAATGAATGAATGATGAGTATGGAACTAAGAAGAGGAGGAAGTATGAAAATTCCTTTCAAGCTATTCACTTAGCTGGTGCTTGAATTATATTCTTCCTAGAATGGTCTAAAATACACAATATTTCAGTGCTTCATAATTTCACACCCATTATTTTCTTGACAACTAACTTATTGGAGAAGCAGCATGGCTCAGTGGAAAGAGCACGCACTTTGGAGTCAGAGGTCATGGGTTCAAATCCCAGCTCCACCAACTGTCAACTGTGTGACTTTGGGCAAGTCACTTAACTTCTCTGTGCCTCCGTTACCTCATCTGTAAAATGGGGATTAAAACTGTGAGCCCCCAATGGGACAACCTAATTACCTTGTAACCTCCCCAGTGCTTAGAACAGTGCTTTGCACATAATAACAGCTTAACAAATGCCATTATTATTATTATTATTATTATTATTATTATTATTATTGGAGAAAATTGTCCGCTTGCTTTTAGCTCAAACTAACTTCCTAGAGAGGTATGTGACTAAATTTCTGTTTACTGAAACTATTTTTTGAAATTTTTCAGTAAGAAATCTAGTGCTTTAAAAAAAATTCTGATTAACAGAGAAATCAAGTGTGGCTTAGAGGATAGAACAAAGGACTGGAACTCAGAAATATCTAGGTTCTAGTCCTGCCAAGGTCTGCTGGGTGTCCTTGGGCAAATCACAAAACTTCTCTGTGCCTTCATTACGTCATGTGTAAAATGGGGATTAAGACTGTGAGCCTCTTGTGGGACAAGCACTGTGTCCAACTTGATTGCCTTGTATCTACCCCAGTGCTTAGAACAGTGCCTGGCACATAGCACTTAACAAACATCACTTTGAAAAAAAAATGAATGAAATTTGATGAATGTGAAAAAATCACTAAATGAAATTGAATGTTTTAGATGAGAACTTTTAAATTGCTGAGTAAAGAATCCATTTCATGGGTGTTATATTTCATGATCATGAGAGAAAACAGGTGATTTCACAAACTAGTCTTGGCAAATGCTTGCATTTCTGATCTAGCAGGAAAGATGTTTGTTTTACTGTCCTTCTAGACTGTGAGCCTGTTGTTGGGTAGGGACCATCTCTATATGTTGCCGACTTGCACTTCCCAAGCGCTTAATACAGTGGTCTGCACACAGTAAGAGCTCAATAAATACAGGTGAATGAATGAATACTGTTAATAATTAATATTTATAGAAGTTCTCAAAGTCTCATAGAACAAAAACAAGGTGGAAAAGTTATTAAAGATAGCAAAAAAACTCCTTTATTCAAACAAAAATGCTAAATGTAGTCTAGAATAAAATTTTATAATTAATGCAAAGGTGTCGATGTGTTACCTTTGTATATGTACACATAAATCCATAGATGTTAATGCACACACCTGTCCTTTTAGTAGAAAGTTAATACTCTTTGTCCGGGAAATTATCAGAGTGTCAGAATAGCTGATAAAAATTAATTTGTGGCTGTCAGTCCCTTTCACATCAGGCACATATAAAGATTTTACCTTGCTGTAAAATTAGTTTAATAGTCTTTACCATCATTTTTGTTGCTTCCTCTTGGTACCATGGTCTGCACTGTCAACCTTCTTGATTGTTCCATCTCACACAAACATGTTTTCTATTTTTCTTTCACAATTATTGGTTTTTTTTGTGGTTTTCCTTCAGTATGTCTAGATTACAAGCTCCTTGTGGACAGGAATCATGTCTATTAAGTCTGTTCAGTAAACCATATTTATTGAGCACTTACTGTGTACAGAGCACTGTACTAAGCATTTTGGACAGTACAATATGACAACCATGTTCCCTGACCACAAAGAGCTTACATTCTAGAAAGGGAGAATTGTACTGTACTTTCCCAAGCCCTTATTATAGTGGTTTGCATACAGTAAGTGCTCAATAAATGCCATTATTTTCCTTTTCTATTAGGGTTTCTTTATAATTAAGCATTATCTTCCCACCCGAATCCTGTCCTCTCCCGGACTTTCCCGTCAGTGAAAATGGCACCATCATTCTTCCTGTCTCATAAGCCCCTAACCTTGGCATTATCCTTGACTCCTCTCTGTCATTCAACCCACATATTCAATCCTTCACCAAATCCTGTCAGTCCCACCTTCACAACATTGATAAAATCCACCTTTTCCTCTCCATCCAAACTGCTATCATGTTGTACAGCATGGCTCAGTGGAAAGAGTATGGGCTTGGGAGTCAGAGGTCATGGGTGCAAATCCTGGCTCTGCCAATTGTCAGCTGTGTAACTTTGGGCAAGTCACTTAACTTCTCTGGGCCTCAGTTACCTCATCTGTAAAATGGGGATTAAGACTGTGAGACCCACTTGGGACAACCTGATCACCTTGTATCCTCCCCAACGCTTAGAGCAGTGCTGTGCACATAGTAAGTGCTTAACAAATGCCATTATTACTAGTAAAAGTAGTAGTAATCTCTCATCCTATCCCGTCTGGACTACTGCATCAGCCTCCTCTATGATCTCCCAACCTCCTGTCTCTCCTCACTTCAATCCATACTTCATGCTGCTGCCCAGATTGTCTTTGTCCAGAAATGCTCTGGGCATGTTACTCCCCTCCGCAAAAATCTCCAGTGGCTACCAATCAATCTGCGCATCTGGCAGAAACTCCTCACCCTGGGCTTCAAGGCTCTCCATCACCTTGCCCCCTCCTACCTCACCTCCCTTCTCTCCTTCTACAGTCCAGCCCGCACCCTCCGCTCCTCCTCCGCTAAGCTCCTCACCATACCTCGTTGTCACCTGTCCCGCCATCGACCCCCGGCCCACGTCCTCCCCCGGGCCTGGAATGCCCTCCCTCTGCCCATCCGTCAAGCTAGCTCTCTTCCTCCCTTCAAGGCCCTACTGAGAGCTCACCTCCTCCAGGAGGCCTTCCCAGACTGAGCCCCTTCCTTCCTCTCCCCCCCCGTCCCCCTCTCCATCCCCCCATCTTACCTCCTTCCCTTCCCCACAGCACCTGCATATATGTAAATATTTCTGTACACATTTATTACTCTATTTATGTATTTATTTATTTTACTTGTACATATTCTATTTATTTTATTTTGTTAATATGTTTGGTTTTGTTCTCCATCTCCCCGCTTTAGACTGTGAGCCCACTGTTGGGTAGGGACTGTCTCTATATGTTGCCTACTTGTACTTCCCAAGCGCTTAGTATAGTGCTCTGCACACAGTAAACACTCAATAAATACAATTCATTGATTGATAGTATACAATCACTCATCCTACCCTGCCTAGATTGCTGCATCAGCCTTCTTGCTGAGCTCCCAATCTCCTCTCTCTCCCCAATCCAATCCATACTTCCATCTGCTGCCCCGATCATCTGTCTACAAAAATGTTCATGACTTGTCATACCCCTCCTCAAAAATCTCCAGTGGTTGTGCATCCACCTCCGTATCAAACAGAAACTCCTAAACATTGGCTTTAAAGCATTCCATCACCTCACCTCACTTCTCTCCTTCTACAATTCAGCCCACGCACTTCACTCCTTTTGGGCTATCCTCACCTTACTGTACTCTGTCTCACCTCTGACCCCTGACCCACATCCTGCCTCCGGCCTGGAATGCCCTCCCTTCTCAAATCCACCAGACAATTTCTCTCCTGCCCTTCAAAGCCTTACATGAAAGCGCATCTCCTCCAAGAGGCCTTCCCAGACTAAGCCCCATTTTTCCTCTTCTCCCACTCCCTTTTACATCATCCTGACTTGTTCCCTTTGCTCTTCCCCTCTCTCTGAGCCCCAAAGCACTTGTGTGTATATCTGTAATTTTATTTGCACTGATGTCTGTTTATTTGTATTGCTATCTGTCTCCCCGCCCTTAGACTGTGAGCTCGTTGTGGTCAGGCATTGTCACTCTTTATTGTTGTACTTTCCCAAGTGCTTAGTACAATGTTCTGCACACAGTAAGCATTTAATAAATAATATTGAATGAATGAAGTCGTTGGGGGAAATGTCCAGTTGCTTTTAGCTTAAACTAACTTCCTAGCGAGGTCTATGACTAAACTTTTGTTTATTCAAACTATATAAGTAAAGCTGGATTTTTCATATTTCTAGTCACTGAGTAATACTTTAAGCACAGATGTGAGATGGTATATGTAAAGGAAAGGTTGGACCTAGTAAGATGAAGCAGTGTAGCCTAGCGGATAGAGCATGGGCCTGGGAATCTGAGGACCTGGGTTCTAATCCTGGTTCTGCCAATTATATGCTGTGTGACTTTGGGCAAGTCACCTTTCTGTGCCTCAGTTCCATCAATTGCAAAATGGGAACTGTAGGACCAGATGATCTTGTATCTAACGTGGCACTTGGAACAGTACAGTCGACACACTGTAAGCTCTTAACAATTATTACAATTATTATTTGGGAGCTACCAGAATCATGTCAGCGGATCACTGCTCCAAATAAGTGACTATAAAGTCATAAATGAAGGGGAGTCATAAGAAAGCTTTGCATAAGAAAGCTTTAAAGAATAGTCTCCTCTTGGGAGACAGAGGAAAAGCCAATGAAAGAAACTGAGAACAATTATTTTTTGACTGAGTGACTAGAACTATAAAGCAAATATTTAGTCACATGTCATAAACTAAGGTTAAGAAGCAACATGGCCTAGTGGGAAGAGCATAGGCCTGGGAATCAGAGGACCAGGGATCTAATCCTGGTTCTGCCACTTGTCTGCTGTGTGACTTTGGGTAAGTCATTTAAGTTTTCTATGCCTCCGTTCCCTATAAAATGGGGATTAGGATTGTGAGCCCAATGTGGGATAGGGACTGTGTACAACTTGATTATCTCGTGTCTACCCAGCACTTAGTAAAGTGCCTGGCATATAATAACAATCATATTTAAGTGCTTCCTCTGTGCAGAGCACTGGACTAAGTGCTGGGGAAAGTACAACACAGCAATACAATAGCTAACACTCTTGAAGGAGAGAGAGGATCTTGCAGGGGGTTAATCAAGGGAGCTAATTAGGGTGATGCAGAAGGGATGGGAGAAAAGAAAATGAAGACTTAGGGAAGGCCTTTTATGTATATGTATATACATAGTAAGAACTTAACAAATATCATCAAAATGACTAAGGTTATGTGTGATACTGCCTAACAAATATATGTTCTGTTGTCTTTCAATCTTAGGAAATATGATGTAGCTCATTCTTTAATGTACAGTAAGCACTTATTCAATAGCATTAATTGTTGCATCTGGAATCAAATGGCATGCCAGAAAAATGAAGACCTCACTCTCCTTGATGGGATCTCCCTTTGGGAGCCAAGGAATGGTTTTAGTCCCATTGCTTCAAGATTTATAATCTGTGTGAATTTATTATTTATGAGCAGGAATCATATCTATCAACTCTGTTGGTAATCAATAAATATGATTGAATGAATGAATGTTGCACTGTATTCTCCCAAATACTTAGGGCAGTGCTCTGCACACTGTATGTGCTCAATAAATACCATTGTTTGTTAATAGTACTTGAGGCTTGCTCAGGATAAGTAACACGTTTTTTGTCCCTGAGTCATGTTCCTACTGTGCTACCGGGCACAGGGGAGCAGCCCATTGTGAAATGCATGTAGAGGATTTTTACCTGCCAGGGCCAAAGTGTCCACAGTGTACTTACCATGCTGGACCATAGCATTATTACCTGACAGGTGGCTGCCTTCATAGACACCGTCATATTTGCCATTGATTTTAAGCCAGCCGTTTTTCAGTATTCCTGTTGGGCCTGTTCATACTGAAGAGCATGCTAGGTGGTTCTTTAGTCACTTCTTTGCTAGTGGGTATGCAAGGATACCCAACAATGGAAAAACATGATACAAAAGCACAAATTAATTGCTCACTTATTGATCTGAACAGCATTGTTTACCGCAAAACCAAACAGAAAATTTACAGTTATGAGTAAAGCCCTGCTTAGATAGTTTGACATGATCATGTAAAATCACGCAGAGCAGAATACTGAACTGAAAATTGCATGTACCTAAGATAGACTGTAGTTTTTCAAAAAAAGTAAACTTGTTTCTGAAGTGGTCTTTAATAATGTTTTTATTGGTTCTAACTACCTTTTAGAAATATTCCAATGATAGATTGTTCAGATGAGATAGGGTTGATCCTGGAGCTCAAAAACCCTAGAATTCAAGCCAGAAATTGATGAAAGCCTATAATAATTCTTATTGTACCTAGCAGGAAACATAGTAAACCATTCATAGTATTGTCTTTGAATAGAAAGGACAACAAATCATTGTGTCTTGGAATTGGAAATGACCATTACATATGTCATCTAGGCCATGCTCCACCTTAAGGCAGAAACACATCTGTACTGCCCCAGACAAATCATAGTATCAGAGAATAATAGAGCTGGAAGCAACTTTGAGAGATCATTTATTCCACCCTTTGTCTTAAGGCAGGTGAATGACGAAACTATCAGGAACAGATGATTGCTTTATTCTTTTTCAGAGGAATCTAGGAGTGGAAGTTTTATACCTTCCCTGCTGAGTATCTTATGAGAAGCAGCTTGGCTCAGTGGAAAGAGCCCAGGCTTTGGAGTCAGAGGTCATGGGTTCAAATCCCAACTCTGCCACTTGTCAGCTGTGTGACTTTGGGCAAGTCACTTCACTTCTCTGTGCCTCAGTTACCTCATCTGGAAAATGGGGAATAAGTCTGTGAGCCCCACGTGGGACAACTTGATTACCTTGCATCTACTCCAGCGCTTAGGACAGTGCTTTGCACATAGCACTTAATGCCATCATCATTATTATTAATGTAGTTATTCATTTATTTTTATGGTATTAAGCACTTACTGGGTGTCAGTAACTGTTCTAAGCACTGGGGTTCATACAGGTTGGAGATAGGATAATCAGGTTGGAGACAGGTTCCGTTCCACATGGGGCTCACTGTTAATTTCCATTTTACAGATAAATAAGATGAAGCACAGAGAAGTTAAGTGACTTGCACAAGGTCATACATCAGATAAGTGGCAGAGCTGGGATTAGAGCCCCGATACTTCTGACTTTCAGACTCCTGCTCTATCCACTACTTCTCATTATTTATTACTCACGTATGTTTAGTCATTGATTTGCCTCAGCTACTTATGTTGGAGGAATAGGAGAAAGAACAAGGAACTGGGGGTCAGAAGAGCTGGGTTCTATTCCCAGCTCCATCATTTACCTCCTGTATTACCTTGGGAAGGTCACTTAGCTTCTCTTGCACTTCTACGTGCAAGCCTGTAAAATGAGGCTAGGAAATGTGTTCTGCCTTCTACTTAGACTTTGAGCACCATATGGGAAATTAACTGCATTTGACTTATATCTAACCCAGCTATTAGTAAAGTGGCATATAGTAAAGGCTTATAATACCAGAATTATTATTATTACTTAATAATACCAGGCTATTATTATTACAAGTGACTTCTCTCATTTTCCTTTGACAGTCATGGCACTTCAATTTGCCCAGTCGTTAAGGTACGCCATCCTAATACTCCTTTTCTACGTCTCAAATTTCTTTATTTTACATTAAACTCGTGTCAATTAAAGCCTATCTTCTATAGCTTAACACTCAGCCAAAGGAAACGGACCTCGCACATAACTTGTAGAATTCTGGGAGAAGAAAATAACTTTGTCCAAGAGCTAGGAGGGACTAATAGCTGCATTATAGGAAGGAGGTAAAAGATATGGAGAAGATACAGAGAGCAACAACCAAAATGTTTAGAATATGGTAGATAATCTTTATAATAATAGATGAAAAAGATTATAAACAATGAAAGCAATAAAGGTGTGGATGGGGAAATCAGAGAAGTAGAAATCATGGGAGGCACCTTTGCCTAGTAGGAAGAGTATAGGGCCTGGGAGTTGCGGACCTAGTTTCAAATTCCAGCTCCACCACTTTCCTGTTTGGTAACTTCAGATAAGTCATTCAACATTTCCGGCCCTGTTTCCTCATCCATTCTCCCTACTCCTTCAATTACAAGCCCATGATGAAGAACAGGAATTTGTCCATACAGATTAACCTGTATTTATCCCACGTTTAGTAGCAGGTTGTTAACATAGTGAGCACCTAACACATAGCACAATAAAAATAAAGTACAGTGCACCAATCCTACTATGCTGGGAAGAGGGGGTGTGTATCCATTGGAGCATGCAGTGGTAGTTTTAAACAAACAAAATAACTTCTTTAATGTTGTAATCACTTTGAATTTATTAACCCAGGGATTTTGAAAGGCTGAAAGTGCTTAATAAATGCCATTATTATTATTATTATTATTATTACCTAAGCAAGTGAATGGAGCTTGGGCCTGGAATCAGAAGGTCATGGGTTCAATCCTGCCTCTGCCACTTGTCTGCTATGTGACCTTTGGCAAGTCATTTCACTTCTCTGGGCCTCAGTGACCTCATCTGTAAATGAGGATTAAAACTGTGAGGCCAGTGTTTGACAGGAACTGAGTCCAGCCCAATTTGCTTATATTCCCCTGCTAGTGCTTACTACAGTACCTGGCACATAGTAAACACTTAAATGCTTCAATTACTCTCTCGACTGTAAGTTCATTGTGGTCAGGAAGTCTGTCTGTTTATTTTTTTATTTCATTCCCCCAAGGGCACAGTACAGTGTTCTGCAAGCAATAAGCATTCAATAAATACAACTGAATGAATGACAACTGAATGAATGATGTGTGTGTGAGATATATATATATATATAATTTAGCCTTTTCTTCTCACTCTAAACTACCAATAACTTATAAACTCTAATTTTCATGACTTCATTACTGTGGCTGTTCTCTAAACATTATTAATTTTTTTCCACATCCCTTTATGTAGGAATGGAGGCTATGGCCAAAATTGGAAGCAGTAATAATAAACCTTGTGCAGTTAATTCACAACAGCAAAGTCGCATTGGAACACCTAACCTTAGCACTTAATACTTCATTTCTTATCCTCAGCACTTGAATGCTTATGTAAATTTTTAGTTATTCATTTACATGCATCTGTACATCCAGTTATTTATTCAGTTAAATTCTGATATCAAACCAACTGTGTATAGGGAGCTAAAATTGCTAAACTAAAAACAAAGGAATTGGTTAAGGACATAAGTCTTCAGAAAATGCTGCATCCCACATGAACATTAGGAATCAACTGATGAAGAAATACAATTCTGAAATATTGCTATCAATCCATAAGTAATACTGAATGCTATTGAGGGCATTAAGCATTTGGAAAGTACAATAAAATCAATATATGACATTCCTGCTCTCAGCCAACTTAAATCTAGTGGAAGGAGATAGCTCTTTTTGAGTGAGATTTGCAAGGACTGAAATGAAGAGGGGAAAGTGAAAATATCACTAGGTGATGCTAATTTCAAACTTGACCAAGGAGCAGACCTTTGTTGACATAATGTAGCTGGGCCTTAAGGTCTTGAATTGACCTTTCTAGTCACAAGTGCATTCATGGGTAAATTTCACCCTCAGTATTATCTTCTACAAATATGAACTACATCCATATATAATAGAATTTAACAATTTACTCTTTAATATCTTCTCCTAATTCCATGTCTTGTCTCCTTTCTGGTTTTTCCAATTACCTAGGAAATTTTTGTGATTTGTCTTTATTTCCATTGTCTTTAGGTTCAGTGGTCACCCTTAACCCTGCTAGGTTCTTAGTTTATCAACATGGTATATAACCCTAACCTTCCTAACCTTTCCATCCCTCCTATGGAGTTTAAAGATGACAGTAACATCCTATCTATAAGAGCTTCTCAATGTGACTAAGACCAATGTTTGACCAAAAATGCTTTCCACAGAGGGTGCAAAATGACATTCTTCGAAGAATGCTCTTATTTGTTATCCTGAGTGCAAAATGATATTTTTGGTTTTTGTTTGAGGTCAGTCAGCTAATCATATTTGAGTGCCGGCTAGGTGCAGAATATAGCATTATGCCCTTGAGCAATCACGGTGAAGCAGCAAATTTTTAAAGTCTTCTGCTCCAAGAAAATCACTCCACTCATGATTTCTGTGCATTAATCTGGTGTGTCTTTGGTTGCCTCCCAGCTGCTTGTAGTTTGTCCTACCTATGATCTGAAGTTTTGTTTCGTTCTTTAAAATGTTTCATCTGTTCTATTAATGATCATTTCATTTCACACCATAGCATATGTCTGACTATTCTGCTTTTGTCCATTCTCTTCACATATACCTCCCATAAAGATATGATGCAGTGAAAATATATTTGATGCTTATGGATTGAGTGAATGTCCTTGCTTCTGATCTTTCTCACTGTTTGATGTATAGCACACTGGTGGCAATGATAGAGCTGTTCTATAACCCAAACGTATTGTCTGATTAGTTCAGGTCTTAGCCTTATTGAACATTGTGCACTGCAATTGTTCCAGAACCTTACAAAGCAGTTGGTACAAATGTATACATTTGTTTCTATATGGATTAAAATCATGGGTACTTCATTCCTTCATTGTCATATTTATTGAGTGCTTACTGTGTGCAGAGCACTGTACTAAGTACTTGGGAAGTACAGATTGTTAACATATAGAGACGGTCCCTACCCAACAATGGGCTCACAGTCTAGAAATGGGCTCACTTCGTTTGATTGCTTTGTTCCATATTTCTATGGTAGTTTGATCCTGGCAATTACCTAAGGCTGAAAGAGTGTGTGTTTGTGTGTGTGTGGGGGTTTTTTTTGTGTGTGTGTGTGGTGTTTTAAAACGGACCTTTGCCACAGAGGAGAATGAAGAAATTAGTATGAACGGGCATTTCTAGACTGTGAGCCTACTGTTGGGTAGGGACCGTCTCTATATGTTGCCAACTTGTACTTCCCAAGTGCTTAGTACAGTGCTGTGCACACAGTAAGCACTCAATAAATATGATTGAATGAATGAATGAATTACCGTCATCAGCTATTGAACCTGAAATGAAGTACAATACACAGTCTCTATTCACACCTGATGAAATTCGGAAACCTCCATCCTAAGTCCTAGATGAGCAATGTGGAGGGTCTTGAGAAACAAGATCAAACTGAGGGCCATAAAAGTTTACTGCCCACTCATCTATGAAGTAGCAGCAAAAAGAGCAAAGGATGTTAGGAGAAGCACTGCAGCATAGTGGAAAGAGTACCAGCCTGGAAGTTAGAGGACCTGGGTTCTAATTCTGTCTCCACCACTCATCTGCTGTGTAATCTTGGGAAAGTCCCTTCTCTATCCCTCAGTTACTTCATATGTATAATGGGGATTAAAGCTGTGAATCTGATGTGGAACATGAGCTGCTTCTTGCATCTACCCCAGTGCTTAGTATAGTGCCTGGCAAATAGTAAGTACTTCACAAGTAGCCTCACAAGTAGTGGAAAAAGCATAGGCCTGGGAAGCAGAAGATCATGAGTTCTAATCCTGACTCTGCCACGTCTTCCATGTGATCTTGGGCAAGTCACTTTACTTATCTGGGCCTCAGTTGCCTCATCTATAAAATGGGGATTGAGACTGTGAGTCCTATGTGGGGCAGGGACTGTGTCCAACCTGATTAACTTGTATCTACCCCAGCACTTAGAACAGTACTGGGCACATAGTATGTGTTTAACAAGTACCATCATTATTATTATTATTACAAGTACCATTTAAAAAAAAATTGGAGAAAGATACAATACCAGATGGCAGTGCACTAGATAAAGACACAGAAGCGGCGTATGCTAGGAGCTAGAATGGTATTCCGAGATTACTAAACCAGCAAACAGGAGGCCATTCAGCAAAAAGTGACTCTGGAATTCACAGCAAAAATAAGACTGGGTTGCCTTTGTGTCCTTATTATCCCTGAACCTCTGCTCATAAAAAGCAACACCATCAACTGAATATTCCACAGGGACTTGTCTCTCTGTTGCACTGACTGATGAACAGTTCACTGTTATGAGAGTGGATTTCGCTTTATATTTTAAATTGTTGTTCTGCCTTCCTTTCCTGTGTATTTTCCACAGGAGCTGAATAACAAAGATGTTTGTTACTTGACCATTTTTCTAAAATGTCACCTTCTGCAAAGTTGAATTGCCTTGATACCTATGATCTACCTATTCCAGAAACGAGAATGGAATGGATTGCATAGAACTTTTCAGCCACACGAGAATGAGTAAGTAGATTGAATATCTCCATTTTGAGTGGTGTCTTTGAAAATGAAAGAGAGATTTGTATGATAATTATGGCATTTGAACATTTTATTTTTAGAGATAGGACATGAAATAGACAAGGACATAAAGGAAATGGGCAATTGTGTTGAACATAAATAATAAAATGACTCATGTGTCATTCAGTTCAAACTGGGCTTAGGTCTTTGGGGGTTTAGGTTGAATTATAATTACCCAAGCTTTGAGTCCAGAGGAAGCTATCCAGGCAATCTATTAATCTAAATGTCACAATTAAATAAGCAAGGAGAAAGAAGACTGATAATTAAATGATTCAACCTTAAGAGCATACAGTTATAGACAATTTATTTTTGCATTAGCATGAATGTAGAAATTATGGTTGATTTCCAATAATCAAGAAAAGCAATGCTGAAAGAAATAGTTTTCTCAAGTATTTGAGTAAAATTGTCTAAGGAACCAAACTGGACTGTTAATAGGTGGCTGGTTGACTTTTGGAATAAGTATCATCATGGCCTAGTAAAAGAGCATGGGGCTGGGAGATAGAGGACTTGGATTTTCTTGGCCCCACCATTTGTCCTGCTGTGTGAGCTTGGGCACGTCACTTAACTTCTCTGTGCCTCAGTTACCACGTCTGTAAAATAGGGATTAAATCTCCCTTCCTCTAATTTAGACTGACCACTATGTGGGATAGGGAATGTGTCCAACCTGATTAACCGATTATCTACTCCAGCACTTAATGCAATTTGCTAAGCGCTATGTGCCAAGCACTTTTCTAAGCACTGGGGTAGATACAGGGTAATCAGGTTGTCCCTCATTGAGCTCACAGTCTTCATCCCCATTTTACAGATGAGGTAACTGAGGCACAGAGAAGTGAAGTGACTTGCCCAAAGTCACAAGGCTGATAACTGGCAGAGCCGGCATTAGAACTCACAACCGCTGATTCCCAAGCCCCGGCTCTTTCCACTAAGCCACAGCACTTAGAAAAGTTCTTGACATTATAGGTACTTAACAAATACCATTAGCAAAAAAAAAAAGTAACAAGGAGGAAGTTCCTGACTCTGTAATATACCAGTGCTACAGTAGTACAATGAGCAAATAGTCAGTAACCAAACCACCATTAATTAGACTTCTTCAATCTAGTTCAGAAAAAGGAGAAGCCAGGGAAGTGACTACAAATTCTGTTGCAGTGTATTCTCCCAAGAAGTTAGTACAGTGCTTTTCACACAGTGCATGCTCAATAAATACCATTGATTTTTATTCCAAATGGTACTGTTTCACCAGCTTACCTATCTTTCCAGCTGTCTTACACAAGTCAGGTGTGCAGTTGAGAAGCAGCATGGCTCAGTGGAAAGAGCACGGGCTTGGGAGCCAGAGGTCATGGGTTCTAATCCTTACTCTGCCACTTGTCAGCTATGTGACTATGGGCAAGTCACTTAACTTCTCTATGCCTCAGTTATCTCATCTGTAAAATGGGGATAAGACTGTGAGCCCCACGTGGGACAACCTGATCACCTTGTATCCCCCCCAGCGCTTGGAACAGTGCTTCGCACAGAGTAAGTGCTTAACAAATGCTATTATTATTATTATTATTATTTATTTTATTTATTTTATTTCTTTCCTATAAAAAATATACATTTTTTCCACAATCTGGTGACTGCAATGTTATGGTGGTAATCCAAACATTTCAAAAAATACCCTAATTTCATGTCAACTTTTCAAAAAATGTGTATTTTAGGATTGATTATATTAGCTGTTTAAACATATAAATTACATTCATTCCATCTAGCAAGCTTGGGCTGTAGGATCGTAGTACAGCAAAGTTACCCTACAGGTCGATTTTTCCTTTTCTGTTCTTTTCCCTTCCTTGACACTTGGGAGAAGACATTATTTACCAAATTCAGAGTGCACAGATCATATAATACTGTATTAAGCTAGCATGAAGCTGAGATGAATGGCTATCTGGGGGTATTCCTCTAGAGTTCAGATATAAACCTCTCTTTTAGTATAACGTTTACAGTAATTTGAAGAGGCCTATTCATGAACCTCTTAATTTGAGAACATTTAATATTTTTTCTACAAAATTATTCTGGAAGTGTCAACTACAGTGTCCAAGTCTGAGTGTGATATTGGGAGATGGAGGATTAGGGAAAGGTGACTAATACAGGATTTGACATCCTCATGGTTTTGTTCAGATTTGTATTGTACCTTCCCAAGTGCTTAGTACAGTACGCTGAACACAGTAAGCACTCAAGAAATACGATTGAGTGAATGAATGAATGAAGTGGGCCTGGTAGTTTCAGCTCAGTGGCAGGAGTTGAAAGCAGCATTCCCACTATTTCCACTTCTTCCTGGAACTAATCCAACACACCTGTGAGATGTCAATAGTGAAGAATTCCCTGTTCTTAGGTGTTTTCCTATTTATATTCCCCACTTCTCTAGAATGACCCAATCTCTGTTCCATCCTTTTGTCCTCTCCTGTTCTCCCCAGTTTTACTTCTGATTCAATCACATAAACTTCTAGTTTTCCTGACCCTACTCTTCCCTACTGATTATTAAATGCAGAGTAATTGTTACCTTTTGTCCTTATCAATGTGTTAGGGGTAACAGTTACCATACTAACAGGAATGGGTTGTTATAGCAAATCCTCCCTCATTCTGCTTTTTTTCCCCCCCTGTAGAGGGTGTTTGCATTTCCCTTGATTCTTGACACATGACTCAAATATTTACTTTCCCCTTAAGCGAGATATTGGGAGTCTTTTCAAACACACACATACCCCCACCCCCCCACACCATCACCATTCCTCCCACCCCCCACCGCTCCCCCAAACCCTTTATTGCCATAGAGCACTGCCTTAAAGGTGTAGGCTGAAGGGTGGAAAAGGCACAGTAAGACCAATTAAAGAAATAATAAATTATCTTTTAAGAATAGAGAAAGACTGACAAGGATCTGGGAGTTCGGAATAAGATGTATGTGTACACTGTAGTTTGTCCAATTTCATATACCTATAAACTAGACTGATTATCTCCAATTATTTATCCCAAATAATTAGAATAAAAATTAAATACATGAAGGGGACTAGTTTTAACAGCAAGTATTATTTTATATTAACCAAAAGAAAGGGAAGTGATTCCTACTCTACAATCCAAATACCAAAAATGCAAGATTTTATGGTTTCCACAAGCAAGTGTGTCTTCGTCCAGTGGAGGGCAGTGGAACACACATACACAAATCATAATATTTAACAATATAAATTCCTGAATTGCGAAAATGAATAGCAAAAAAAAAAACTCAACCAAAAACCCCTGCACTATTATGGTAAATAAGGACGGAGATCAATATTAATGAGAAAAGAAAAAGTGTACCATAATTGCTAAGTCCATATACTTTCTAATTTTCATTATTACAAATATCTTTTAATTCATAAAGTTTTCTAAAACCTTTCTAACAAATATATTTAAAATAAAAGTATATTTTACTTACAATTATCTATTAAATAAATATTTTCACTTTTGAATATAATTATTTTTCAGAAAAATGCACGAAAATTGGATTGTTCAGGAAAGTAGAGTATAATATACTATAATCTAGATAATATCATAATATAATATAATATAATATTATAATATAATATATAATCAATTAAAAGTATTTACCCAAAACCTATTATGTATGAGAATTATGCTAAGGGCTTGGGATAGTACAATGTGATTAGAAACCGTGATCTTTGTCCTCAAAGTTCACAGTCTAGTTAGAATGTAAGCACTTTGTGTCATTTTTCATTCTGTACTTCCTATGCACCTAATACAGTGCAGTGAACTGTACTCAATAAATCAATAGCTTTAATCACTGACTGTGTGCAGAGCATGGTACTAAGTGCTTGGTAAAGAACAATACAACAGAGTGGGTAGATATGCCCCATGCTATTACTGATACTGTTTACAATCTATTTGGGAAGATAAGCTGAAGAATAATGTACAGCTAGAAGAAGAGATAAAAAAAAATATTTATGAAGATTGTGGTAGGGAAATGGAATATATTCTGGATGCTATGAAGCTACTGTGACTTTATGGGCTGCAATCCTCCTGTTTGTCAAATTTTGTATATGAAATTTGAAACAACTTATCAGATCAACTAGCGAAGATAATGATGGCATTTGTTAAGCGCTTACTATGTGCAAAGCACTGTTTTAAGTTCTGGGTAGATACAAGGTAACGAGGTTGTCCCACGTGGGGCTCACAGTCTTAATCCCCATTTTGTTCATTCATTCAATCATATTTATTGAGCACTTTCTGTGTGTAGAGCACTGTACTAAGCACTTGGGAAGTGCAAGTTGGCAACATATAGAGATGGTCCCTACCCAACAACGGGCTCACAGTCTGAGGCACAGAGAAGTTAAATGACTTGCCCAAAGTCACACAGCTGACAAGCAGTGGAGCTAGGATTAGAACCCATGACCTCTTACTCCCAAGCCCAGGCTCAGACTGGAGTGGGAGATGAGGGCATGGTTGGAGCTTCCAGCAGCCACTCCCTTAAGCTGCAGGCAGCTATCCTGGCATTCCACACTTTACCAGGGGGTTTGCAGGGAAGTGGGAGAAAACTGGTCTCCTTGTGGGGCCCAGGGTCTTCTGGTCCCCCAGCCTCCATGGAGATAAGCTGGGGAAAAAAAAAACTCTCCAGATAGGTGATTTCCATATCTACTTCTCCAGTCCTGACCTCCCTCCTTCTCTACTTGGATGTCCCTCTGACACCATAAACTAAACATGTTCTCACCCAAGCTCTATCCTCCCCATCTTTCCCATCACTGTAAACAAAAAAGACAAAATCAAAACCTATGTACATTATCACCATAGTTCAGACACTTGCTATACCTAAGGCTGATTCCTCTATCAGCTTCTTTACTGGAATCCCAGCCTCCGTACCCCCCTCTCCAATCTATATTTCATTCTGTTGTATAGCTCAATTTCATAAAATGTCCTTTTTATCATGTCTCACCACTCCTCAGAAACATTCAATGGCCTCCATTCCTATTTGGTAATTGTTTTGTGCTTTCATTCCATTATATTTATTGTCTGCTTACTGTGTGCAGAGCACTGTACTAAGTGCTTGGGAGAGTACAACAGTAAACAAACACATGCCTTGCCCACGATGAGCATACAGTCTAGAGGCAGGGAGACAGACACCAATACAAGTAAATTGCACATATTTATATAAGTGCCGTGGACCTGGGAAAGGAAGAGAGGGAAGAATAAAGGGAACAAGTAAGGGTGATGCAGAATGGAGTGGGGAAGAGGAAAAGGGGGGCTTAATCTGGGAAGGCCTATTGGAGGAGATATGCCTTCAGTAAGGCTTTGAAGAAGGAGAGAGTAATTGTCAGATTTGAGGAGGGAGGGTGTTCCAAGACAGAGGCAGGATATGGGCTAGGGGTCGGTGGCAAGATCATGGCACAGTGAGACAGCACTAGAGGACTGATGTGTGCTGACTGGGTTGTATAAGGAGAGTAGAAAGGTGAGGTAGAAGGGGGCAAGGTAGTCAAATTATTTAAAGACCATGGTGAGATTTTGTTGGATGCAGAAGTGGATGGGCAACCACTAGAGTGTTTCGTGGAGTGAAGTAACATCTTTTATGTTTTTGTAGAAAAATGATCTAGTCAGCAGAGTGAAGTATGAACTAGAGTTGGGGAGACAGGAGACTGGCAGGTCAGCAAGGAGGCTGATGCACTAATCCAGGTGGGATAGGATGAGCGACTGCATTAACATGGATGCAGTTTGCGGGGAGAGGAAAGGGCAAATTTTAGCAATGTTGTAAAGGTGGAGCAGATAGGATTTAGTGATGGATTGAAATATGTGAGTTGAATGAGAGAGAGGAGTTCAGAATAATGCCAAGGTTAAGGGCTTGTGAGACAGGGAGGATGGAGGCACTCTCTAGAGCGATGGGAAAGCCATGAGGAATGCAGGTTTTGGGTGGGAAGATAAGCAGTTCTGTTTTGGACATGTTAAGCTCGAGGTGATGAGAGGACATTCAACTAGAGATGTCTTGAAGACAAGAGGAATTGGGAAATTGCAGAGGGAGAGAGAGCAGAGCTAGAGATGTAGATTTGGGTACCATCTGCACAGAAGTGGTAATAATTCTGCTATTTGTTAAGCACTTCCTGTGTGCCAGGCGCTGTACTACATACTGCTGTGAATACAAGCAAATTGGGTTGGACACAGTACCTGTCCTACTCTATGATGATGATGGCATTCATTAAGTGCTTACTATGTGCAAAGCACTGTTCTTAGCGCTGGGGAGGTTACAAGGTGATCAGGTTGTCCCACGGGAGCCTCACAGTCTTCATCCCCATTTTACAGATGAGGTAACTGAGGCTCAAAGAAGTGAAGTGACTTGCCCAAAGTCACACAGCTGACAATTGGCGGAGCTGAGATTTGAACCCATGACCTCTGACTCCAAAGCCTGTGCTCTTTTCCACTGAGCCACCCTGCTTCTCTGTCCTATCCTAATCCTTCTCTATCTTAATCCTCCTCGACCTCTCAGCTGCCTTAGACACTGTGGACCACCCCCTTCTCCTCAACACACTATCTGACCTTGGCTTCACAGACTCTGTCCTCTTCTGGTTCTCCTCTTATCTCTCCGGCCATTCATTCTCAGTCTCTTTTGCGGGCTTCTCCTCCCCCTCCCATCCCCTTACTGTAGGGGTTCCTCAAGGGTCAGTTCTTGGTCCTCTTCTGGTCTCTATCTACACTCACTCCCTTGGTGAACTCATTTGCTCCCATGGCTTCAACTATCATCTCTACACTGATGACACCCAAATCTACATATCTGCCCCTGCTCTCGCCCTCCCTCCAGGCTTGTATCTCCTCCTGCCTTCAGGACATCTCCATCTGGATGTCTGCCCACCATCTGTGATGCCAATTTGTACTTCCCAAGCGCTTAGTACAGTGCTCTGCACATAGTAAGCGCTCAATAAATACGATTGATTGATTGATTGATTGATCTAAAACTCAACATGTCCAAGACTGAACTCCTTATCTTCCCTCCCAAACCCTGCCCTCTCCCTGACTTTCCCATCACTGTTGACGGCACTACCATCCTTCCCATCTCACAAGCCCGCATCCTTCGTGTCATCCTTGACCCCCGCTCTCTCGTTCACCCCTCACATCCAATCCGTCACCAAAACCTGCCAGTCTCACCTCCGCAACATTGCCAAGATCCGCCCTTTCCTCTCCATACAAACCGCTACCTTGCTCATTCAATTTTTCATCCTATCCCGACTGGATTACTGCATCAGCCTCCTCTCTGATCTCCCATCCTACTGTCTCTCCTCACTTCACTCTATACTTCACGCCGCTGCCCGGATAGTCTTTGTGCAGAAATGCTCTGGGCATGTAACTCCCCTCCACAAAAATCTCCAGTGGCTACCAATCAACCTACGCATCAGGCAAAAACTCCTCACTCTCGGCTTCAAGGCTGTCCATCACGTCGCCCCCTCCCACCTCACCTCCCTTCTTTCCTTCTAAAGCCCAGCCCGCACCCTCTGCTCCTCTGCCACTAACCTCCTCACTGTGCCTCGTTCGCCTGTCCCGCTGTCAACCCCTGACCCACGTCCTCCCCCTGGCCTGGAATGCCCTCCCTCTGCACATCTGCCAAGCTATTTCTCTTCCTCCCTTCAAAGCCCTACTGAGAGCTCATCTCCTCCAGGAGGCCTTCCCAGACTGACCCCCCTCTTTCCTCTTCCCCTCCTCCCCCCATCCCCTCCACCTTACCTCCTTCCCCTCCCCACAGCACCTGTATATATGTTTTTACATATTTATTACTCCATTTATTTTACTTGTACATATTTATTCTATTTATTTCATTTTGTTAATATGTTTTGTTTTGTTGTCTGTCTCCCCCTTCTAGACTGTGAGCCCGCTGTTGGGTAGGGACCGTCTCTATATGTTGCCAACTTGTACTTCCCATTTGCTTAGTACAGTGCTCTGCACACAGTAAGTGCTCAATACACACGATTGAATGAATGAATGAATGAGGCTTACAGTCTCAACCCCATTTTCCAGATGAGGTTAACTGAGACACAGAGAAGTAAAGTGAGTTGCCCAAGGTCACAGAGCAGACAAGAGGCAGAGCTACAATTAGAACCCATGACCTTCTGACTCCTAGGCCCATGTCCTATCCAGTAAGCCATGCTACTGTAATGGAAGTGAATGAGTGGGTGTAGATGGAAAATAGAAGGGTATCCAGAACTGAACTTTGGGGGACATCCACAGTTAGTGGGTGGGAGGCAGTGGAGGAGCCCGAGAAGAAGAATGAGAATAAACATCCAAAGAGATAAGAGGAGGAACAGGAGAGAACAGAGAAATGTACTAAGTACTTGGACAGAGTATAGGACAACAGACTTGGTAGACATGTTCCCTGTCCATAGATAGTTTGCAGTCTAGAAAAAGAGGTGGTATGTATGTCAGTGCTGTGGAGCAAGGGGTGGGGTAAATGCCAAGTGCTAAAGTGGGTACAGATCCAAGTGCATAAATGATGGAGAAAGGAGAGGACATAGGGAAAATGAGGGCTGAGTTAGGAAATACTTTTTGGAGGAGTTATGATTTTTTTTTTCATAGGACTTCAAAGGTTGGGATTTTTATGGTATGTCATATAGGAAATGGAGGAAGTTCCAGGCCAGAAGGAGGACATAGGCAAAGAGTCAGCATTGAGGAGACTGGAGTGTAAACTGGGGTGTATTAGTAAATCACTGAGGCTAGAAAGGAAGGGGAGAGCCTATTGAGTCCTTAAAAGTAAGGAGTTTCTGTTTAACGGATACGTGGATGGATAACCATGGGAGGTCCCACATGCCTGCTATGCGACTTTAGACAAGTCACTTCACTTCTCTGTGCTTCAGTTTCCTCATCTGCAAAATGAGCACTCAATACGTGTTCTCCCTCCTACTTAGACTGTGAGTCCCATATGGGACCTGATTAACTTGTATCTCTACCTCAAGGGCTTAATGCAGTGCTTGGCACTTAAGTGCTTAACAAATATCACAGAAAAATTCCCTGTTCCACGTGGGACTTACAGTCTAAGGCAGAGGAAGAACACATATTTATTCCCATTTGCATATGAGAAAACTGACGCAGAGAGAAGTTGTGACTTGCCTAAGATCACCCAGCAGGCAAATGGCAGTGCTAGTATTTTATCCAGGTTGCACAACTCTCATGCCCTGCCCTTTTAATGGTACAGGAAACTAGTCTGGCTTTATTTACAACGATCTTCCTATTTTGTGACTTCCTCTAAGGTATCTAACCACTTCTCTAAAAAACTCCAGTGGCTGCCCATTCACCTCTGCATCAAACAAAAATTCCTCAGTGTTGACTTTAAAGCACTTAATCACCTTGTCCCCTCCTACCTCACCTCCCTACTCTTACTGCACCCCAGCCCATACACTTCACTCCTTTAATGCTAACCTTCTCACTGTGCTCGATCTCATATATCTCACTGCAGACCCTTCACCCCACATCCTGCCTCTGGCCTGGAACTCCTCCATCCTCAAATTCATTCATTCATTCAATTGTATTTATTGAGTGCTTACTGTGTGCAGAGCACTGTACTAAGCGCTTGGGAAGTACATTTTGGCAACTTATAGAGATGGTCCCTACCCAACAATGGGGTCACAGTCTACAAGGGGGAGACAGAGAACAAAACAAAACATATTAACAAAATAAAATAAATAGAATAAATATGTACAAATAAAATAAATAAAAATAGAGTAATAAATATGTGCAAACATATATACATATATACAGGTACAAATCTGACAGACAATTACTCTCCCCATTTCAAAGTCTTATTGAAGGCACATCTACAAGAGGAGGCCTTCCCTAAGGCCCCCTTCCTCTTCTCCCACCCCCTTCCTCTCACCCTGACTAGCTCTTTTTGCTCACCCCCACTTTCAGACCCACAGCACTTAATGTGTATATGTATAATTTACGTATTAATGTCTGTCTGTCCCCACCTCCCAACTCCCACCCAGACTGTAAGCTCATTGTGGGCAGGGAATGTGTCCATTTATTGTTGTATTGTACTCTCCCAAGCACTCAGTACAGTGTTCTGAACAAATTATGCACTCAACAAATATGACTGACTGAATGAATAAGGTGTTGAGGGACACAGTCGGTGGATGAACAGGTGAAGGGGGTGGATTTTTAGAGAAGGCAGGAGATCTCTTGATAGTGTTGAATTAGGAGGATCAGGAGAAGGGAAGCACTGGAGTGAAGCAGGGGAGATTTTAAGGAGCATGCCTTATAATTTCAATGTTCTCAGAATAGGTAATCAGGTAATTTGGGATAAGAGATTTTCCTGGTCCCCATAAGGGTGTTTGTGGAGTTTTGTGAAGAATTCCAAATATATTAACACACTAGCAGCTTGTACAGGGAGAAAAGCATCTCTCTTTCTTTCCCCCCGAATTCCAGGGACTGTTACAGCTGTTACTGAAGCCTTGGGAAACAGTGTCCCAGATTTTCCTCTGTGCCTACCCTACAGGGTCCATAGAGATCCTGAATCAATGTGTTTGTGCTCAGACATCCTCCCAAGTGTATCCAGACTGTCTCCCCTGCCCTGCCTCCTGCAGTTTCTGCTTTTTCTAGAGAAAAACCATGTGACTATGTGAGATACAGTAGGAGTTTCGATTTCCCTATTGGTACACTCAACATGTGTATTTGCCCAACAATCACATCGTTTCTTGCAGAACCGATCATTAGAAAGGTGAGAGGAACAGATCTTAAACTAATGTTTTAGTTGGACGAATATGAACAATGAAGTTGTTTGTTGTGGAAGCTTAGGTGGTGGCATATGGTGGTTTGCAAAGCACAATGCTTTTACAGAGCCCACCTTATATTGTAAATGGGGAGATAAATGTAAAAATACCACACTATGAATACATTGGACAGACATGAAGATTTGGACTGTATCTGCTTCATCTGCAGGATTGCTGGGTGGTGGAAGCTCTCATAGCTCTCACAGGGTTTCAAAAAAATGCTCAATTTGTTTTCTATTTTCAATAGGGGGATTTTTTTTTACAAACAGGAAGAAGTATTCATTTTTCATCTGTACATTTTTGATTAGTTAATAACTATAATTTTGTCTAAAGTATTGAATTCAACCCTAAACTGAGATATTATTCATGCATACAATCATGTCAATGTTTCTAAAATTGATTGAGGCCTTAAAAGTGGCAATATTGAATATGATAATACTGACATTCTATTAGCCATTTATTTCTACAGGAAATTATTTTAAAATGTGCTTTCAGAACATAAAAACCAGCCAACCTAAGCATTCTTCACTTTACTTACGATTACACAGGTCATATGTCTTCCTACTAAAGGCAAAGACATATAAATATACATATTATAAATGTAAATCCACTCTGACATGAGCTGGTGTTATATGTAAACACAAATATCAGATCTGCCACATTTTCAATTTATGTGTTTGATATTTCATGTCACTAAGAAGCTGATATATGGATTCAATAATAAAATGTGAAAACACAGTATAGGCTGTTTAGAGATGAAAATGTCCCTTTTTAAGTAGAAAGTACACCACATTAACAATATATTGATAGTCTGCAGTTGAATCATATAGAATGGAGCAGACTAAAAGTAGGAGTTATAAAACAATGCTGACATTAATTCTTCTGCATGAAACTGAGGATGTTCCTAATTCTCACTGTAGCTAGTATATATGCCTTCTTTAGTCTAAAAATCACTCCCTGGGTAGTAGCAGTTAATCCTTGCCAGTTAATCCAGTCTAATGGTAGCCCTTCACACTGTAGGGGGTGTGGTGAAAATAGCAGAGTAGCAGTAACCATATTAACTATAGCACTATGAGTAAATTTTACTATGGGAACAGGGAATAACAGGCTTAATTTTTTTTTAATTAACAGCCTCAATACAGCACTAAAGGGAGGGAGTAGTTCTCAGGTTTCTCACTGCTCCAAGTAGGGTCTGTGTCCTAGATTGCAACAATCATCTCAATATTCTAAAAGTTGTGAGAATAAGCACTCCTATTTCATTACCACTGCAGGCAGGAGATCTTGGTTGAAAGTTTGATGTTTTATGCCTTGGTCATCGACTGCTCCATGCCCTGTGATTGATCCTACTCTAGGAAAGAGGCCATAAGACCATCACCTTCCAGTCCAGCAGAGGAGCAGGGCTCTGTCATAATAATAATAATAAGGGCATTTGTTAAGTGCTTACTATGTCCAGAGCACTGTTTTAAGTGCTGGCGAGGATACAAGGTGATCAGGTTCTCCCACTTGGGGCTCACAGTCTTCATCCCCATTTTACAGATGAGGTAACTGAGACAGAGAGAAGTTAAGTGATGTGCCCAAAGTCACACAGCTGACAGTTGGAGGAGCCATGACCTCCGACTCCCAAGCCCATGCTCATTCCACTGAGCCATGTTGCTTCTCTATAAGCAGTGACTTGCCCAAGTTCAAACAGCAGAAAAGTGGCAGAGCTATGATTAGAACCCAGATCCTCTGACTCCCAGCCCTGAGCTCTATATTGGGTGGAGAGAGAAATGACTTAGGTAAAGTCTAGTAGTGGAGATGTGATCTCTAAAAGGCTTTGAATACTGGAACAGCAATGATCTAACAGAGGAAAAGTGAGAGAGAGACAGGAGTGGCAAGAATGAGGCCAAGTGAATGAGCTTTGTGTGTGTGTGTGTGTGTGTGTGTGTGTGTGTATGTATATGTGTGTGTGTTTGTGTAATGGAGGGGTGTTACTCATGAGACCATCGCTCTGCTAAGGAGCATGAGTATTAATTGGAGGAAGAGACTCCTGCCATTCCTGCAGTGCTCTGCACACAGCAAGCGCTCAATAAATACGATTGATGATGATTCCTCTTCCTTCTTCTCTATCCAACCAACTTTTCCTGTCAGACCAGACTACAGGATGATGAGGAGAGAAGTACATCAAGAAACACTGCTCAGTCACGCAGGGCTTCTCCTGACTCCTGCTCCGCACTAGAACCAGCCTAGTATCACTTACTGGCTGTGTGTTATTTCTTTCACTACATCCTTCAACCCACTCTCCCCACTTGAACATGAAATAATAGGAAAGTGACGCCAGGGTGGAGATAACTGGTGTGTGCATGCCTGTTTGTGTGTTGTGTGTCATCGGTGGCTTTCCTGCTTCTCTGTGGTGGGTTACTACAACTAGAGGGGAATGGTAGGGCTCCTTCTGACCCCTCCTCACCCCCAACCCTGGTTGCCAAGACACCCACAGTTATTTTCCATCTCTGGCCCCACTCTGTTAGGACTGGAATGACCTCATCATTGCATCTAGTGATCAACAATTTACTTGCCTCTAGGATATAATAATAATTATGGCATTTAAGTGCTTACTATATGTCAGGCACTGTATTAAGCACCGGGGTGGATACAAGCAAATCAGATTGGACATAGTTACTGTCCCACAGAGAGCTCACAGCCTTCATCCCCATTTTACAGATGAGGTAACTGAAGCACAGAAAAGTGAAGTGGCTTGCCCAAGGTCAAACAGCAGACAAGTGGTGGAACAAGGATTAGAACCCAAGACCTTCTGACTCCCAGGCCTGTGCTCTATCCACCATGCCATAATTCAGTCTAAAATGTCATTTATGACCCTAATTTGTTCTACTAACCTTGTGTGGCACAAAAAGACACTAGGATCTGGAAATCACTCTAAAATTATCCTAACTGTAGATTGAACTAAAAAAAAATTGTCATTTTAGCTGCTTCTCATTTCCCTACATTGCACCTTTTATCCCACTATCTTCTACTGCTCCCAGTGATACCCAGTGAAGAACCTTTTATTATTAGCTTTGGCATCACTTCCATTGGCTTTTACTATGCAATCACAGAGGAATGATAACTGTTTAATTAATCATATTTACTGAGTGCTTACTGTGTGCAAAAGCACTGTAATTAGCACTCAGAGGATACAACACAATACAACAGACAAAATAAGTTTACAGTTTAGAGGGTAGATAGACATTAATATAAATAAATAAATTAGGATATGTACATATGTGCCGGGCATTGGAAGGGAAGGTGGTGAATAAAGAGATCAAGTCAGGTGATGCAGAAGGAAGAGGGAAAAGAGGAAACTAGGGCTTAGATATGCCTCCAATGAGATGTTAAAGGTGAGGAGAGTAATTGTCTATTAGATATGAAAAGGGAGTATGCTCTCTGCCAGAGACAGGATGAGGGTGACAGTTGGTGGCAAGAAAGATGACATCAAGGTACAATGATTAGGTTGGCATTAATGAAACAATGTGCAGTCTTGGTTGTAGTAGGATAGTGAGGTTGGGGTAGACAGTGTGGCTGAGTGTTTCAAAGCTGTTGTTAAGGAGTTTCTGTTTGTGGAAGTTCTTGAAGAGTGGGAAAATGATTTTTGTTGAAAAATGATCTGGGCAGTACAGTGAAGTATGGACTGGAGTGGGGAGAGTCAGGGAGGGCAGCAAGGAGGCTGTACAGCAATCAAGATGAGACATAAAAAGTGCTTGGATTAATGTGGTAGTAGTTTGGATGGCCTCTCTTGGATCACATCTGGAGAGTTTCCAGTACTCTCCCAGTCTTGACTACGGGGAGGAGAGTCAAGCAGAGGCATACCCATTTAATTCCTAACATGGGCAGTGGCTATTGAGTGAAAGGCAGTCTGCTACAAGTCAAAGGTCACCTGTGCTGGGCAGCAGTGGCATGGGAGATAGTCTAGGGCAGAGACTCGAGTTTACTGTGTGATAGACAGCAGTAGTAAACCACTTCCATATTTTTGCAAAGAAAAATATATGCATATACTAGAAGAACAATTGCAGATGGAGGTGGGGCTTTGTGCGAGAGATGTGACCATGGAGTCAATATGGGTTAGAGGCTGACTCAACAGCATAAGACAAGTTTGGAGAGGAAAGGGTGGATTTTAGAGATGTGAAAGTTGAACTTGAACTGACAGGATTTAGTTATTGAGGATATGGGTTGAATGAAAGGGAGTCAAAGATAACACCCAGCTTACAGGCTGCCTATGGTGATGCAAAAGTAAAGGGGAAAACAGGTTTTGGGTGGGAAGATTTAGAGTTCTGTTTTGGACATGTTAAGTTGGAGATGAGTGGGCATCCAAGTAGAAATGTCTTGAAGGTAGAAGGAAATGTGAGACTATAGAGAGGGAGGAAGATTACGGCTGTAGATGTAGACTTAGGAATCATCCATATAGAGGTAGTAGTTGAAGTCAGGTTTACTATTACTTGCCCCCAAACTGATTCATGACACAAAAAGTCTAATTTGCAAGCATCTTTCTGCAATACATTGTTTGGGTTCTGGTGCAATTATATTCCTTCATAGGAATGTTGAGTTTTTCAAGAAACTCCAGTGATTGCTCATCCACCTCTACATCAAACAAAAACTCCTCACCATTGGCTTTAAAGTCTTCAATCACCATGCCTCTTCCTACCTCACCTTGATACTCTCCTACTACAACCCAGCCCACACACTTTGATCCTCTAATGTTAACCTTCTCAATGTGCCTCAATCTCTCTATCTTGCCTCTGATCCCTTGCCCACATCTTGCCTCTTGCCTGGAAAGCCCTGCCCACTCAAATATGACAGACAATCTCCCCTGCTTCAAAGTCTTGAGGGTACATCTCCTCCATGATGCCTTCCCTGAGTAAGCCCTCCTTTCCTCTTTTCCCACTACCTTCTGCTTCACCCTGACTTGCTCTCTTTGTTTATCCCTACTCCCAGCCCAACAGAACTTAGATACATACTTGTAATGTAATTTATTTGTATATCATCAATCGTATTTATTGAGCACTTACTATGTGCAGAGCACTGTACTAAGCGCTTGGGAAATACAAATTGGCAACATATAGAGACAGTCCCTACCCAACAGTGGGCTCATCTTCACTCCCAAACCTAGTCCTCTCTCTGACTTTCCCATCACCGTGGGCAGCACTACCCTCCTTCCCATCTCACAAGCCTGCAACTTTGGTGTCATCCTTGACTCCACTCTCTCATTCACCCCACACTTCCAATCTGTCTCCAAAACCTACCGGTCTCCCCTTCACAACATCGCCAAAATCTGCCCTTTCTTCTCCATCCAAACTGCTACCAAGTTAATAGAGGCACTCATCTTATCCCGCCTAGATTATTGCATCAGCCTCCTTTCTGACCTCCCAATATCCTGTCTCTCCTCACTCCAGTCCCTACTTCACTCCGCTGCCCGGATGATCTTTCTTCAAAAACATTCATGGCAATGTCATCCTCTTCCTTAAAAATCTCCAGTGGTTGCCCACCCACCTCTGTATCAGACAAAAACTCCTCAACATTGGCTTTAAAGCATTCCATCACCTTACCCCTCCTACTTCACCTTGCTTTGGTGGGAAGATAAGGAGCTCTGTTTTGGATATGTTAAGTTTGAGGTGATGGTAGGACATCCAAGTAGAGATGTCTTGAAGACAGGAGAAGAGGTGAGCCTGGATCAGGGGAGATGTAGATTTGGGTATCATCTGCATAGAGATGGTAGTTGAAGCCATGGGAACGAATGAGTTATCCAAGGAAGTGAGCATAGATGGAAAGTAGAAGTACACCCAGAACTGAACCCTGAGGAACTCCCAAAGTTAGGGGGTGGGAGGCAGGGGAGAAGCCTATGAAGGATACTGAGTATGTAAGGCCAGAGAGATAAGAGGAGAACTCGGAGAAGAGTCAGTGAAGCTCCCCACAGGGTGGGGGATGGAATGGACCAGGACCTCCACCCTCACCCCCTTGTCTACCCTCCCCCTTCTAGACTGTGAATCCGTTGTTGGGTAGGGACTGTCTCTATGTGTTGCCAATTTGAACTTCTCAACCGTTTAATACAGTGCTCTGCACACATTAAGAGCTCAATAAATATGAATAAATGAATGAAGCCAAGGTTGGTTGACATTTCCAGAAGAAGGGGCTGTTCCACAGTGTTGAAGGCATCTGAGAGATTGAGGATGATCAGAATGGAGTAGATATTGTTGGATTTGGCAAGAACGAGATCATTGGTGACTTTTGAGAGGGAGATTTCTGTGGAGTGAAGGGGACAAAAGCCATATTGGAGTGGGTCTAGGAGAGACCTGGAGAGGAATTTGAGACAGCTAGTGTAGACAGTTTACTCCAGAAATTTGGAGAGGAATGGTAGGAGGGAGATTGGGCAATAATTGGAGGGAATCATGGATTCAAGGTAGAGTTTTTTTAGGGCATGGGCATGTTTGAAGGCAGTGGAGAAGAAGCCATTGGAGAGCAAACTGCTGAAGGTGACTGTTAGGGAGAGAAGGAGATAGGGGGTGAGAGTTTTGTTAAGGTGCAAAGGAATGGGGTCTGTTGCACAGGTGGAGGGGTGGCATTTGAGAGGAGGCAAGAGCTCTCATCTAGAGATGCTGCTGGGAAGGATGGAAGAATTGAAGAGGTGCCAGAAGGTTGAGGGGAGTTGAGGAGGGGCCTGGGCGATTTTAGGGAGCTCACACCTGATGGTATTAATTTTCTTAATAAAGTAGATGGCCAGGCCATTGGGGTCAAGTGATGGGGGAGGCTGGGGGACAGAGGCCCTGAGGGACGAGTTAAATATCTGTTACAACTGGTGAGGGTGATGGGCATGATTGTCAATAAGGGGAGAGAAATAGCTTTACTGGACAAGGTGAGGTCAGAGGGCATGCAAGGAAAACAAATCTGGCTTTCAGGTGAAAAGTCACTCAGTTTTGAAAGTCATACAGTAGTTCTGAAACTCCCCTTCCCCAAGATTGTTCTTAATTTAAGTAGGTAGAATTGAACAGTCTTAAATCTGTTTTCCTCTGCATCACCCTTGCATCCATTCCTAACACTGTCATTGGCACCATTCTGATGGAAAATGGAATCATGTTTTTTATTGCGCAAATGGACTTAACTACTAAACAATCTGATAGGTTTTCTCCAGTGCAGCATAATCTTATTTCAATATCCCCTGGGAACTTCAGAACATTTCTTAGAAAAAGTCATTCTTTTTTTCACTTTGCAGCAAAATTCTTCGAAACCTAAGTGCAACTCATTATTCAAGTTGTGATTAATTCTCCTAGGAATTCCTTCCTGATGCATTTGGAGTGTGATAGTAGACATAATGTAGTGCTCCAGTTAAATGATGGCTTCTTAAAAATATGGATAAATACAATCAAAAGAAAGATTTTAAATATGATTCTTGCTTGTCACTATTTGTTATGATCCAAATCTGTTTGTTTAATGGCTATATGTTATAAATAACTGTATTATCGTTCTCCATTCTTTGTAACTGTCCTTTCACATGCTGATGTTGCTACTCTGAGCCACAGCATTAATCAGATCTATGGGGGTATTCAGAAGACATACAAAGTAATGATATAGGGCTTTAACTGATAAATCATTGCATGATGACAGTTCTCCATGAAAACAAAAAAACAGCAATTTAATCACCTCGTTATTTACAACGAGTTATGAAGAGAAGCCAGGGCTACCTTTCAAGTACAGAGAAGGATGTGTGATTGAACATAAACACATAATTTCTCTTTGCTAGAAGATGTTGTGCTTGCAACTGCTTCTATGCATATTTGCAAATACTATACTCCTCCCTCCAATTATAATGATCATTAGCAACCTGCTTCTTTCTCAAATGGACTTCCCAAAATGATTCATGGAACTCCATGTAATTAAAAATAAACATGGAATGTCCAATCACCTGCACGTTCCGTGCAGCAATGGATGAAAACAGTCCAAATAATGCAGCTCAGAATCTGCATTGTTGACCGCCTTTTAAAGGTATTTTCTTTTGTCATCATTCTTTTCCTTTCACTTTTCCGCCATCCTTATAGCTCTGTTAAAGGTTCTCTTTTCTACAATGAATCCTTCCTAAAATGTGCCGTGCTATTCTGACTGACTGATCCTTAAAATCATTCTGCTGCTCTGGTTGCTTCCCCACTACTTGGGGAATTTGGCACGATAGAACACTCAGCTCAACAAGCCTCAAAGTTATCACATGATTCCCTTACACTCTCTCATCTTTCTTCCAGGTGTTAGTCTCTAATCCAACTCTCTCTCATCCATTTGACAACTCTCTTTTTGCCCCCCTAATTGCTCTCTCTGACACCCTCACGTTCATTTTCCCTCATACCTCTTATTGTTTCCCTAACTTCTGTTTCGGCTTCATCCTCTTTCTTACTTACTCTACTTACTTACTACTTACTCTTACTTACTCTTTCTGCTTTCCTATTTCTTTCCTATTTCCTTCCTCATTTCCTCACTACAGCCCTTTGATCTTTTTTCCACATTTTACAGTACTTTTCATTCATTTCAGATAATTATATTTGAGTGCTCAATGTTTGCGGAACACTTTATTAAGAACTTGAAAGAGTACAATACAACAGTAAGCAGAATGGTGTTGTGGATGGAGCACAGGCCTGGATGTCAGAAGGTCATAGGTTCTAATCCTGGCTCTACCACTTGTCTGCTGTGTGACCTTGGGTAAATCATTTAACATCTCTGTGCCTCAGTTCCCTCATTATGTGTGATGGGGATTAAGATTGTGAGCCCAATATGGGACAGAGATTGTGTCCAACCCAATTATCTTGTATATACCCCAGTTCTTAGAACAGTGCCTGGCACATAGTAAGGGCTTAAATACCATTATTATTAATAATAATAATAATAATAATAATAATAATAATGATAAACAGGTACATTCCCTGCCCACAATGAGCTTACTGTCTAGAGGGAGAGACAGGTATTAATATATATAAATAAATTATAGATATATGTAAGTGCAGTGGGGTTGCACATTTTACCGAGTCTTTTTCCCTCTTATTTCTTCCTATCTTCCCCAATCTTCACTTTCCTACCAAAAACCCAGAGAAGGATTTTAAGTATATGGTCTCAGACAATATAGTATATGCTAACGAAGACCTCACAGTCCTCATTTAGATAGAATGTATTTATTTTTAAGCAGCAAAATCACAGCTGAAGAAGTAGGCACACTTTCTACCATTTCAAAAGAAGCTAGGAAGCAGAATAGCAGAGAAGCAGAAGCACCAAACTACTATATCTATAGTACAGAAGAACTGGTTTTGCTACAATTCCCAGTGGTGTTAGAAACACTGTCTGAAATTCCACTGGTTTTAAAAAAAAATTCCTGCCCCATTTCAAGTCATTTAACATCTTGGCCTGTGTGTTTGAACTCTTCAGTGGTTGGCAGCAGCTCCTGCCTTTGACATCTGATTTATCACCATGATTGCAAGAGTGGTGGGGATCACTGATTTTTCTGGGTTGTTTTTCTTTAACTTCCCTCACTGCTTTCCAGACGTTATTGGAACATTCTGGAAGGAGACTTACTTCTCTGTACAAAATAGGAAAGGCCACACTTTCCTCAGGATGAACTTTGGAAAGGAAGTTCAGCTTTTGGTTTCCTATACTATGTTGTATGCTTCTAATCAACAACTAGATGGACCAGTACCAAAATAAGACTTCCTTGTAGAAATGAATATCTCTCTGAGGTGAAAGGGAAACTATAATGAGAAATTGGGGGTTATCCTCATCTTTAACTTTTTTCTGGCAACTTCCCCCAAACAAAGCTTTAAGGATGTCATATTGGTTAGCACCTAAAGACTGAGTTCTGGTAATCAGTTGTACAACTTTGGTATGTATGGCTTTATAAAAATATTGAGAAAATCTAACATTTTGTATTTTCCTGGTGCCAGGTTGTAGTTTTGATTAAATCTATACTTTGATCTTTATGCTATTTGGGCATCTGCTTTGGCTATAATTACTGGGTATTCAAAGAGCTGTCATCATTCATTAATTAATTCACTTAATTGTATGTATTGAGCGCTTACTGTGTGCAGAGCACTGCACTAAGCACTTGGAAAGTACAACTCGGCAACAGATAGAGACAATCCCTACCCGACAGTGGGCTCACAGTCTAGAAAGGAGGAGATAGCCAACAAAACAAGTGGACAGGCATCAATAGCATCAAAATAAATAAATATAATTATAGATATATGCACATCATTAAAAAAATGAATAGAATAATATATATGTACAAATACACACAAGTGCTGTGAGCCGGGGGGATGGGGAGCAGGTAGAGCAGAGGGAGGGAGTAAGGGTGATGAGGAGGGAAGGAGGAGCAGAGGAAAAGGGAGGCTCAGTCTGGGAAGGCTTCCTGGATGAGGTGAGCTTTCAGTAGGACTTTGAAGGAGGGGAATTGAGCTAGTTTGGTGGATGTGAATAAGGAGGGCATTTCACTCACGAGGTAGAACATGGGCCAGGGGTTGACAGCGGAAAAGGTGTCATTCTTCCCTCATCATGTCTACCCTCATCATTCTTCCCCAAATTCTACATTATGTGTTGAATGTTACATTTAATTCATTCATTCATTCAATTGTATTTATTGAGCACTTACCGTGTGCAGAGCACTGTACTAAGCACTTGGGAAGTACAAGTTGGCAACATATAGAGACGGTCCCTACCCAACAGCCGGCTCACAGTCTAGAAGGGGGAGACAGACAACAAAACAAAACATGTTAACAAAATAAAATAAATAGAACAGTAAATATGTACAAGTAAAATAAATAGAGTAATAAATCTGTACAGACATATATACAGGTGCTGTGGGAAGGGGAAGGAGGTAGGCTGTAGAGATGGGGAGGGGGAGAGGAAGGAGGGGGCTCAGTCTGGGAAAGCCTCCTGGAGGAGGTGAGCTCTCAGTAGGGCTTTGAAGGGAGGAAGAGAGCTAGTTTGGCGGATGTGCGGTGGGAGGAAATTCCAGGACAGGGGTAGGACGTGGGCCAGGAGTCGATGGCAGGACAGGTGAGAATGAGGCACAGTGAGGAGGTTAGTGGTAGAGGAGCAGAGTGTGTGGGCTGGGCTGTAGGAGAGATGGGAGGTGAGGTAGGAGGGGGCGAGGTGATGGAGAGCTTTGAAGCCAATAGTGAGGAGTTTTTGCTTCATATGAAGGTTGATAGGCAACCCCCAGAGATTTTTGAGGAGGGGGTTGATATGCCCAGAGCATTTCTGTAGAAAGATAATCCGGGCAGCAGAGTGAAGTATAGACTGAAGTGGGGAGAAACAGGAGGTTGGGAGATCAGAAAAGATGCTCAGTCTCAGACATGTTGAGTTTTAGGTGGTGGCGGACATCCAGATGGAGATGTCCTGAAAGCAGGAGGAGATATGAGCCTGGAGGGAGGGAGAGAGAACAAGGGAGAAGATGTAGATTTGGGTATCAACTGTGTAGAGATGATAGTTGAAGCCGTGGGAATGAATGAGTTCGCCGAGGGGGTGAGTATAGATAGATAGATCCAGGTCTTGACCAGGGTTTCTAATCATGCATCATTTTTAGAGTGTTGTAAATACATTTACTCATTCATTCAATCATATTTATTGAGTGCTATATGCAAGACACTGTACTAAGCACTTGAAAGAGTACAGTACAACAACAGACACATTCCTGCCCATAACAAACTCACAGTCTAGACAGACATTAATATGAATAAATTGATAAATTACGGTTATATAAAGATATATACAAATGTGCTGTGGAAATGGGAGAGAGGATGAATGAAGGTGCAGGTAAGAGCAGCACAGAAGAGAGTGGGAAAAGAGGAGAAAAGGGCTTAGTCAGGAAAAGCTTCTTGGAGGAGATGTGCTTTCAGTTAGATTTTGAAGTGGGGGTGATCAGTTGTCTGTCTGATAGCAATTATCTGTCTGATATAGGGTGGCTTTCTTTGGCCTTGTTTTTGTGTTATATAAACTGGCCTTAATCTCAGTTACATATAACAAAAAACATTAGACTCCAACTGCATGAAATAGATTAAGAATTGGAATACTGGGGTGGATGTACCATTAGTCTAACCCAATACTGCCATTTTGTTCTTATGTTCTTATTGTTGTCAGTTCAAACCATGCCTATGACATACTCCCGCTTCAGTTAACAATCTCTGGATTCAAATGCCCAGGAACTAGTACTGGTCTCAGACTCTGGCCTAGAGAAGAAGATGATTCACAGTATTTCTATTACTCCTGTATACCCTGTTTCACTCACATCCCTGGATCTCATTCAGATTAAATGCATGGCACTTTGAAAAAAGAACTCCTTTAGGAAGGCAATCATGTTAATGTCTAGATAAATTTTAAAAGCATCAGGGGCTGTAAAACGAAAGCAGGCTAACACATGGGGTACACCAGCCTGTGGCATCACTTTCAAATATGAATGACAGCTATTTATCTGTGTCTATGTCTGCTTTTTCAGCAAGATCACCATTTTACCTTAATGGTGAGGCTACCCTTTACTCAGGCTAGGATGAGACCAAGGGCTGCACTCAGTAAATCATGGCCCTGGAAGCCTTTTCCTATGCTTTTCACTCATGGGGCAGTGTATGAAGCCATCTCTGCTTCTATCAACAGGGCCAATAATAGCCACATTTACCTGGTGGAAATATGATTTAAAAGTGAAGCTCTGTCAGAGACCTTGGAACTTCCAGTGGGATACTGGTTTTAGTTTCAGCCCTAATCAGTTAAATCCAGAGCTCTTTCCTCTGCTCCTCCTCCCTTCTCCATCGCCCCCGCTCGCTTCCTCTGCCCTACCCTCTTCCCCTCCCCACAATACATGTGTATATTTGTACATATTTATTACTCTATCAATGATGCATATATAGCCATAATTGTATTTATTCTGATGGTATTGACACCTGTCTACTTGGTTTGTTTTGTTGTCTGTCTCCCCTTTCTAGATTGTGAGTCCATTGTTGGGTAGGGACCATCTCTATAGTTGCCAATTTGTACTTCCCAAGCGCTTAGTAAAGTGCTCTGCACACAGTAAGTGCTCAATAGATACAATTGAATAAATGAATGAAAGAAATGAAGCTCGGATTTCCTCAGGACATTTTGAACCAGGGATCAATTGAGGCCAGCCTAGGTAACCCACCTTCTCTCCAGTCCAATTCAAATAGATGAATGGAGTGCATTGTCCTTTCGACTAGAAATGCTAAATTCACCTTTCATTCATTCATTCATATTTGAGTGCTTTCTGTGTGCAGAACACTGTACTAAGTGCTTGGAAAGTAAAATTCAGCAACAGAGCAATCCCTACCCACACTGGGCTTACAGTATGGAAGTAAGGAGACAGACATCAAAACAAGTAAACGGACCGTCATTTTGATTGAGCTATAGGAAGCTTGTCTTTCACTGAAATTCATTCATTCATTCAATCGCATTTATTGAGCGCTTACTGTGTGCAGAGCACTGTACTAAGCGCTTGGGAGCGTGGCTCAGTGGAAAGAGCACGGGCTTTGGAGTCAGAGGTCATGGGTTCGAATCCCGACTCCACCAATTGTCAGCTGTGTGACTTTGGGCAAGTCACTTAACTTCTCTGTGCCTCAGTTTCCTCATCTGTAAAATGGGGATTAAGACTGTGAGCCCCATGTGGGACAACCTGATCACCTTGTAACCTCCCCAGCGCTTAGAACAGTGCTTTGCACATAGTAAGTGCTTAATGAATGCCATTATCATTATCATTATTATTATTGGGAAGTACAAGTTTGCAACATATAGAGACGGTCCCTACCCAACAGCGGGCTCACATTCTAGAAACGTTTTCCTGCATTTTATTTTCATTCTGTAGTATTAGTCTACTGTGTGTTTCCAGGCCCAAGGTCATGTTTCAGGAATA
This sequence comes from Tachyglossus aculeatus, assembly GCF_015852505.1. NCBI lineage: Eukaryota > Metazoa > Chordata > Mammalia > Monotremata > Tachyglossidae > Tachyglossus > Tachyglossus aculeatus. The sequence goes on from NC_052067.1 coordinate 120,926,701, forward strand.
ATGAAGTCAGGAGCCATTTTCTAACATTATTAACTACTACAAATAATCATTTACGTAGATTAAGAGGCTGAGGTTAGTCAAGCATACACATTGAAGATATGCCAGTCACTAAGTCACTCTGACTGGAACTAAAGTGTTTGAATCCTCAATTTATGATAGGTGAAAAACCTTTGCTGTTGCAGTTTGAGACCCTCATATCTAGACAGCATTAAATAAAACAAGTAGAATACAATTATCTGGTGAACTGATAAGCGTATTCTGGCACAAACTTATCAAAATATTAAGAAATAATAGGTTATATATGAAGTGGTATACAATTTGTTTGAATCTCCACCACTGGAGCACAAGTCAGTTGTGAGCATCAACAGCTTATTTATATCCAATTATCTTATAGTGCCAAAGTTGCAAAATTCAATGTTAAGGAAAATGCATATTGTAGTATCTAGGGTTCATGAGGCCACACACATATGTACAAGCCATTACTACTTCTCAACAGTAAGGGATCAATAAATACGATTTAATGAATGAATGCTTAACACCACACCAAGCTACATCTAAAGAGAATTGTGTTATCTGGAAAATTTCCCCAATTCCCAAAGAACCAAAATGCTCAGTGAAAAGACATGCTTTCATGATGGGTTGCCTGGAGTTGAGCTTGGTGTATTTAAGAGTTTAATATGTGGTTGTGTTTGCCCTAGAGGCTCACCTACAAGAAAGCACGCAGGTGCCACGTAGGTGTAACCGTTGAGGCTGGAAAATGATAGCTTCAGAACAAATACAAGGAAGTATTTGTATTTGTATACAAAATCTTGTATACAAGACTTTTCTTCATGGTAAATCATGTAAGATAAAAATATAAATTGTTCAAGTATTAGGATGTATTTATTGATGAACAGTATCTCATAGGTCACTAGAACAAAGGTTGTACATAGGAGGGGTAAGTTAAAGGTTATTAATCTTTTTTACATCACTAAACATCAGAAAGAAGGGCTAGGCGGGCAACGTGTGATCACCATTAGCCACACTTGTTTGTTAAGTGCCTACTTTGTTCAGAGTGTTATACAATAAAATTAGAAGTCATGCTCCCTGCTCTCAATGACTTACAGTCTAATGGGAGGGAACAGCAGACCCATATGGTGAATATATCTGTATAGTAAAGAAAAGAGATACATACCACAATATGCGGTAATAAAAGGATAAAAGCAAACAGTGAATAATTGGAAGAAAATGTAAGTTTATTAAATGAAGAGATATACACAAATGCTAACAATGGCTAAGAAAAAAATCAACAATAGTGGTGGTATGTATTAAGCACTTACTATGGGCCAGGCAACATAGGGAGGTCAGACACAGTCCCTCTCCCACATGGGGCTCACGATATAAGGAGGAGTGAAAATAGATATTTCATCCGCATTTATGAATGAGGAAACTGAGGCCAGAGAAATGAAGTGACTTTCTCTAGGTCACCCTTGGGCAAGTGGTAGAATTAGGATTGGAAACCTGGTATGCTGACTGCAAGACCTGTGCGCTTGCCACTGGGCCATGAGTAACATTTGTCACAGAGATGAAGATTGATCAAGAAAAGCCTTGTGGAGAACAGATTTTTAGGAGTCTTTGGAGATGGATATGATTTGGTGTATTTGAGGGGGAGAAGTTCTATGCAGGTGGAAATGAATGCACAATCCATCACTTAGATTGTTTGGATCCCAATATCATGCAGAATACTATACTAAGCACTTGTGGGACTGCAACACAAATTGGTATACACAATTCTTGTCCTTAAAAATCTTGAAGTGGAGAGGGGGAGGAATAGTCATTTAAATAAAGCAGATTCATAACAGCATATAAGGTAATAATAGCACATTGAGTACCTACTTGCTATGGTGCATTGTAGTAGGCACTTACACTATAATGGAAAGACAAACATATTTTCAATGCTGTCAAAATTAAGAAAATATAGTGGACTAATGAACAGATTCTAGGGAGGGTGAAAATATATTATTAATCCATAAGGTGGCTGAAGAGTTGACATGGATAAAGGTGCTGGGAAATTACTAAAGGAAGACTTTATGGAGGAGGTGGTAGGTTGCAAAGAAGTTGAATTTTGGAAGAGAGCTGTTTGATGTGTGGAGAGAAGGAATGCCAGCCCTGGAAAACAAATTCCAGACTTGTCAAGTGCTTAGATGGCAGAAAATATAAGATGGGGAAGATCTGAAATGAATCATGAAAGAAACATGATTTCCAAAACACTCAGAGATGAAAGCTGTAGTTTGGCAGATACGAACTGGGAGATCATTCCTGGGAGGGATGAAGAGATGAGCAAGAGGATTATTACAGGAGAGACAAGAAAATGCAGAGAGTAGGTGATCTGTGGTTTAGAGAAAGAGCAGAGTTGGTAAATTGGAAGGAGAGATGTCACTGAGAGCTTAAAAGCCAGTGGTCAGGGGTTTCTCCTTAGGAATAAGAATAGTGAACATTTCCATTTAAGGAGTAGGGAGGTTTTAGAGTAAGGCTACATATGAAAATTGTGTTATATAAAATAATATGTACACCAAAATATGGGAAGAGACTGGTGGACATGCCCTGATTGACATTTGTTTTCAGCCATATAGTTGGGTCTATGGGAACCAATCAGAGGAATTGAAAGAATAATAAAAATAATAATAATAGGATCATCAAGCACTTACTGTTTATCAGGCACTGTACTAAGTGCTGGGGTGGATACAAAAAAAAATCCAGGTTTTACAAAGTCCCTGTCCCCTATGCTCACAGTCTCGATCCCCATTTTACAGATGAAGTAATTGAGGCACAGAGGAGCAGAGGAGTGAAGTGACTTCCTCAGGGTCACACAGCAGACAAAGCAGAGCCGGGATAAGAACCCATGACCTTCTTACTCCCAGGCCTATGCTATAACCACTGAGACATACTGTTTCTCTTAAGGTTCATGGCCTCCCCACTGGGGAACCGAATCCTGGTCTTCCATGTGATAGGTGGGCATACATACCACTATACTAATGAGAAAAGAAAATGGGTCTGATGGGCTGCTGTAACCACCAATCAGATCCTCCCTTTGGAAACCCAACTTGTACTTCCCAAGCACTTAGTACAGTGCTCTGCACACAGTAAGTGCTCAATAAATACGATTGAATGGATGAATCTGTTGTGTGACCTTGAGCAAGTCACTTAACTTCTCTGAGCCTCAGTTACCTCATTTGTAAAATGGGGATTAAGACTGTGAGCCCCATGTGGAACAATCTGATCACCTTGTATGCCCCCCAGTGCTTAGAACAGTGGTTTGCACATAGTAAGTGCTTTACAAATGCCATTATTATTATTATTAATAATAATAATCAGTCAGAGGACATGGCCATACAGAATTTCTTTGAACTGGTAGAATATGATAAACAAAATTCCCTTGGGGACCAATCATTTCATGTTCCTTCATACTTTAACAGGTGGAGATTTCACATGTGCCTGATATGACTACTATGTTCACAGGCTTTCAGGAAAGCAGGGTAGACCAAGTGTGAGGCACTAGAGGTAGTAGGAAGCAGTGTAATATAAAGATATGAGTACCCAAGTGCTTAAACCCATAAGACATGAAACTCATAGCCATACCTCCTCGACTATATAGAGGTTATTGGACACCATATAGAATGGAAAACAGAAATCAGAGGAGAGACAGCTTTGAGCTGTTTAAAAGCAGAGTAGAAGAAGCCTTCGGTGAGTAAGAAGTTCAAGAGGACTGGAGAAAGAGGAAGGAATTATTTTTCATAGGTGAGTGAGTAGATTTCGACATCTATTTATTTACGAAGACAAAAAAGAGTAGAAATGGAAGGAGTAAAGCAACAGTGGGCAATATATGGACTTCAGAAAATCTGCATGGTAGTTTGTATTTTATCACAAAATAATTTGTAGAGCTACAGAGATATGCTTAAGAAGAAAGGAGTTACTGTGACAAAGAAATGTGAAGTTTTCCATCAGCCACACTTTGCCTCAGATTTACTTCGTTTGCTACAATCCTGAAGAGGTGGTAAGGAGACTGTATCCTAGTCAAATGTAACACATGAATCATTCAATTACAAGGTCAAATTGGGCAGCTACAGAAGTTTCAATCTGAATCTAAGCCTATATGTAATTAGTATAATATATAATGATAATTATGGCATTTGTTAAGCGCTTCCTGTGTGCCAAGCACTGTACTGAGCATGAGCTCAGGAGTCAGAGGTTGTGGGTTCTAATACCGGCTACACCACTTGTCAGCTTTGTGACTCTGGGCAAGTAACTTAACATCTCTATGCCTGTTACCTCATCAGTAAAATGGAGATTAAGATTGTGAGCCCTGTGTGGGACAACCTGATTATCTTGTATCTACCCCGGTACTTAGAACAGTGCTTGGCACATAGTAAGTGCTTAACAAGTGCCATTATTATTATTATCATTATTATTATTATTATTATTTGTGTGCGCACATGCGAGTGTGCGTATGTAACTTCTCTCTGTCTCATCTCTGATCCTGACTCCTTTTGTCTGTCTCTGTTTATTGCTATTCTTTGCCTCAGTCTCTGGACTTTTTTCCTGTCTCATGAAAGCCCAGTCTATGGCACTATATCTGAAATTCACCAGTTCGCCAATTTTGTTGTGTGTGTATAGTGATGCATGTATACCAGTAATGTATAGTGTTGCTAATATTTTTTAAGAAATATTAATGATTGCTCTAAAACAAAATATGTCCTGTATTCAAAAGTAGAAGCACACAGTGGTCAACTTAGAGTTTATTCCCTGCTTATCAAATGCTATTTATACTGGTTACACTGACTTCTCCATCTTATATGTTTTCTCGACCTGCTTTTCACCACCTAGCTTTCTTCTTTCTTCCCCAACCAACCTTGGGGTTTTTATCTTTCTGTTCTTTCATCTTTATCCCCTTGCTCACATCATTTGCATAACTTACAACCTCTTTCCCTAACCAAATTGGTTGGACTGGTTGTCTTCCAACACTCTAAGTCCTATAAACCCGTCATCCAACTCTAGCACTTATCAACTAATATATATATATTATTTATTTACAAAGACAAAGACAAATTATTATTTACAAATAATAATTTATTACTAATTAATTTATTATTAATAATAATTTATTTACAAAGACAAGATATATATATATGTGTGTGTGTGTGTGTGTGTGTGTTATTATCCTCATCATTGCGTGAATTTATTTATTCACTTTACATTCAATAATTTATTTTGACTCTCCCTCTCTCTGCCCTGGAACAGATAATTCCCTCTTCATATACAATAGACCACTACTCTCCCCACCTTCAAAAACTACAAAATCTTATCTCTTTCAAGAGGACTTCTCCAGTTAAGCCCACTTTTCCCTGCTCCATCCAAAAGCTTTAAGCCTTTAAGCACATGATAGTCACACCACCCTCAATCTCACAGCACTAATGTACATATCTGTAATTGATTTATTTTAGCATTTATTTCCCTTTCTAGACTGTAAGTTCCTTGTGGTCAGCTAATAGTGCATCACACCCTCCCAAGCACTTAGCATAGTGTTCTGAACACAATAAGCTCTCAACAAATACCATTGATTAACTCTAGTTGTAAATATTTTTGTGTCTCTATCCTGAGTTGTAGTGTAAGTGACTTGAAGGCAGGGAATTTGTAACTTCTTTATTTTGTACTTCCCAAGCACCTTAGTGGCAGCTCAGTAAGTAAAATTACTGCTATGATTATTATTTCATTTCTGTAATATTTTGGATATTTCAGATTTAATCATAGAACATGTAAGCTTAAGAAAATCAGAGGTTGTGCATGAGGCTGTTCTGTTATTTCATTCCTTCCAATTAGAATTATGACAAACTGCCATCAAATCTCCTTATCCTTAGCCTGTTGGGATTTTTGGAACTCTGATAATGATAGCATTAATAAGGGCTTATTATGTGGCATGTAAACACTGAACTAGGTGCTGGGATAGAATAAAATAAACAGGCTGGACAGAGTCCCTGTTTCACATTTCACAGATGGGGACGCTGGGACACATAAAGTGATTTGCCCAAGTTCACACAGCAGGCAAGTGGCTGGGCTGGAATCAGAACCCAGATTCTCACTCCTGGGGTTGTACTGCTTCCATTAGGTCACAGTTCTTCCCACTCTGCTTTCTAGCAGACGTAGCAATTCTCTCGGACTGTTGAGTTGAATGTTTCCCATAAGGTTGGAACCATATTCTAACTCCTGCTTCTAAATTCCCTGTTGTGTCTTTAAGCATGGTTGGTGAGACTAGGTTCAAAAAGATTGGACTCTAATCCTATGAAATTCTGATGTGGCCAGCCATAATTTCATGGAGGAACTTTAAGATATTGGTAATTTATGCAGCCAATTTTTTAAAATGCATTTTGGATTTCATGGTCAGGTCTCAGTATTGCTTCCTGAATTTTTTCTGTGTAATAATAATAATAATAATGGTATTTGTTAAGCACTTAGTATGTTCACTGTTCTAAGCACTGGGGTAGGTACAAGGCAGTCAGGTTGCTCCCCAAGGGGTTCACAGTCTTAACCCCCATTTTACAGATGAGGTAATTGAGGCACAGAGAAGTTATGTGACTTTCCCAAAGTCACTCAGCTGATAAGTGATGGAGCTGAGCATTAGTACCCATGACCTCTGACTCCCAAGCCTGTGCTCTTGCCACTAAGCCACACAGCTTCTCAATGGTATATGGTATATACCAAAGTTTATGTGTAGTGGGCCTCACTTTAGTGGACATCCTGCTATTCTATGAATCCATTGGCTATGAGATTCTTCACTGTTAGGAAAAGAAAGATTTTCTTTGGATCTCTTTCTTCCTTTCTTATTGAAGTTGGTCAAATATTAACAGCTAAATCTACAGAGAAAATTAAATTTGCGTTACGGGAGGAAAACATGATCAGCAATGTTGCTGATATGACCTAATGCTGAAACATCATAATTCCAGATTATTAAATATATTATTGTCACATCTATCTGCTGGTGCCTAGTTTACCTGGCGTTTATGCAATAGTTTTGTGTTAATTCTAATGGTGTCACACTTTGAGCAAAACACTAATATATCACCAAGTGATGGTGTTCATTAATGATGAATCACTCTAATATATCATCATCTTTGTCACACCAGTGGTTTATCAGATTAATTCTGCTGTGCACTGAACTGTGATGATGATGAATTACTCAAAGAATGGTGTAATCAGGTAAAATTAAAACTTAAAATCCAACTTTAATTTGGAATTTCAGTGAAAGAAGTCTAGGGAATGCAAGGGACATAGGAATACTTTCACAATTAGATTAATTTATAAAATTGGACGTCTTAAATCCATGTACTTAAATAAAAATCACATAAAACATGAAACCAAATATTCTTACTTTCTAAAAAGCAGGTATTAAAGCAATCTATAAAAATTAGAAGGACAACAAATTGTGTCACCTTAGTGTGGAACAAAATGTTTGAATCTTCAATTTTATTTTGGGGTACTTTAAAATGGTTGATGATTTTAAAATAAAAAATGACAACAGAGAAATGATGAATTAGATCAGTTTGAAGAAATGTTAGCAGACCACTGGAAAGACAATGCTTCCAAAACAAAGATCATCATAGTTTACTAGAACTTTATCAACTTTTCATTTCCATAATCATTAAGGATTTCTTTTAGTCAGATCTAACAAAATGCTGTTGAAAGAAAAATAATTGATCCACAATTTAAGCATGACATTTGAATTCCTGATAACTCTTATTTAAATTAAGTTCCCTATTTTCTCTATATAGACTGTAAATGCCAATATGGTCATTTTCTAAGATAGAATTCCATTTAGTATTATATAGCATGCAATTGACAAATCTTCTTCAATTGATGTCCAAAGTTTTCTTCAGTGATCTAAATCCTTAAAAGTAGAATTAAATTATATACTATTTAAGCATTGTTCTCTATTTTAAAGGAAGATGAACAGGGTGAAAAATATATATATATATATATATATAGCTTAAAGTGGTATATATATGCTAAATATATATCACTTTAAGCATATATATAGATATATAGATATAAGCATACACACACACACACACACACACACACATATATCTCACACTGTTAATTTTCCTTTAAAATGTTAGGTTGCAAATGAATAGCTTTCAAAGTAGAAAGTTCCTCCATCTTGGAATTTATAAACTGACTCATAGCACCTATGTCACTACTCTTGGGGCACCAACAGAAGAGTGGGGATTAAGACCATCAGCTGTCATTTGTTTGGTCATTGCAGTGAACAGGAAAGTGGATTTTTCCCAGCCTACGTCACCAATCTTCTATCATTTCCTTTAAATCACAGATAGAATGCGGATCATTTAAAATGCCAAGCAGTTAAGTTAACATTCATTCTGCTTGCATTGTGCACAGACAACATTCTGGGTATTAATATATTAAAGATGGAACTTTGTTAATGGAGAAATCATGGTAATTTGAGTATAATGCTTTTATATAGAATGATTTTGGCAATCATTCTACTATACATATACTATACATTAATTGAATGTCATGCACTATAGTTTCAAAATGGATTGTCAATAAGATAACATATTTCTCAATCTTATTAAATTCACCAGTGGGAATGTCAGAGCAATGTATTTTAATTTTACTTAATAATTATTTTTATTAACAGAATAACTATTCAGATAGAATGTAATTATTGTTAAGTGATTCTAATCTTATATTTGAGCTGCCCAACATCTAGCATTGGCAGCTTCTATGATTAAAACACGAATGCATGCAAGAATAATTGTTAACTGTCAGATGACAGTGTATTTCAAATCATGTCCCATCAGTGACATGTGTTTTACATTGTTAAATTATTCTGGCTGGAAAATAGAATTTAGGAATGGAATGTAAAATGTACATTCCTTCATATGCTTTGCATTATTCATAAACCCAACATCTTGTCAGCACTTAGAATGTAATCAAAATATAAATGATATATGAACATTTTGTGTTCAAACTTCAAGTGCGATGTTTCTAAGTTACATAATATACTGTACTTTCTCTTTTATAGCCAACATAACATTTTACGGGGGTACGTGAAAAGTTCAGTCACACCTAAAACCATATGTTTATTCTTCATTTTCTGGTATTCGTAATACATTATGATTTAATAATGAATACTATTAGATTTCAATTGTTTTATCTATTATGTTGAGTCATCCCTTGTTGAAAAAGTATTTAAGTTCAAGTCTGTGATACTGGATGGCCCAGAAATAGTCTATACAAATGTATAGCATCATTAAAATTGTTTCTCACAGCCATAAAATAATTATGAAGATCATGGGAAGATAAAATAAAGCAAACTATGTGCCTAGCTGTGGTCACTTGAGTAACAGCTGCAAATGACTGATCAGTCTGGAACACTGACCTTAGAAAAGAGGTATTTGGGAAGATGCTGACAAAAGGGAATTAAACAATAGGGGTTTTTTAATTTTTTTTTCAAACCAGAGGATAGCTATATTTGTATTGGTTCCCATTATGCAAATCAGGTGAGAAGAGGTCACTAGTCCCTCAAATTAATTGAAGCTTGAGTTGTTGGCACTCAATAATTGATTCTATTTATTTCGATTTTCATCTAATGATTTCAAATTACTTGATCAGGTACATGCTCCGAGATCCATTTCTACTTTACATAAATAAAACTGAGCCACTGATGAAAATGGGAATCTGCATCATATAAATGCAAATATGCAAAGAAAAAGGGATTTAGTATGAGTATTAATGATATTTACAAGCATTTACTATGTGCAAGCATTGTACTAAATACTGGGGTGAATATAACTTAGACGAATTGGTCAAAGTTTGTGCCCCACCTTAGGCTTGTCACCCTCGGATAAATTAATACAAAGGGAAAATAATGAATTGCAAAATCAATCTTGGTTAAGAATCTAAGACAAAGTGGAAGTAGTAGTAATAGTATTTATTGAGTACCCCTTGGGAAGTACAAAATGAAGAAGGGACAATCCATTTTGAAATGAAGAGCTTACACTCTTTAGGGAGAGTTGCTGAACATAGTTAAGGAGGGAAGATTCTTCATAGCTTCTAGATTCAAGAGGTTTACAAGCCTCTACATCTCACATCTACCTCAGTGTTCAATCAGATTTGAAAATGCGCTTCTGCTCTGCAGTCATCTGGCAGGACACAGAGAATTTGATCCTGCATTAGACGACTCAGGGGAACTATCGAGTTTGTAGTTTTATCTGGGGTGAGGATGCTCGCTGCCTTGTGGGTTTCTGCTAGGGTCTTCCCTTGCTCCTTCAAGGAAATAGAGCATCTGGTTCTTGTGTGTCTAACAAGGGACAGATAGATTCTTCCACCTTAGGGTTGAGTAAAAGAGAAATATGAAATACAACCTTTTTAAGATGAATCACACTCTGTGCTAGTCTGTGAACCAAGCTCCCTGTGGAGTGTAAATCCTTAGTAGATTGTAAGACCCTTGGGGGAGGTGATCAAATCTACCAACTCTATTTTATTGTACTATTCCAAGCACTTAGTACAGGCTTAGAATATAGTAAGCTGTCAATAAATAAAGTGATTGTTCAAGAGACTCAATACTGCCATCCTTTTGAGGGCAGAAGTTGATTGTGTCTACCAACTCTATTGTGTTGTACTTTACTTAAAGCTTAGTCCAGTGTTTTGCACACAGTAAGCCCTTGAAAAATACCACTGATTGGATTAACAAGTTATTAAGGGTGGAATTAGTGAACACATGTTTTTCATGTTAATTTACTGTGTAGGTATTTTGCTATAGGGAATTATGATTTATGCAGTCCCTTCATTAACATTAAAGCAAACTGACCCTCTGACTTAGAATAAACTAGAAAATAGTGTAACCTTGCCTCAATATGACAAATCCATGATTTTACATTCCTTGAGTAGCATTTTAGAGAATATTAATATTTTACACGGAATGAACATGCAATCACAATTAAAGAAATGGGGTGCTAAATAAATACACATCATCAGGAAATAAGTGCCAAACAAGTGCCATAGTTCATACCAGCATTGAAATCTTAGCAGTCATTGTTTGCCTCCTATCTCTCTGCATGCTATTTCTCAGTCCCTTTTGCGGGCTTCTTCTCTGCCTCCCTACCTGTAACTGTGGGAGTCCCTCGAGGTTCAGTTCTTTTTCTTCATCTTCACCCACTCCCTTGGAAAACTCATTCACTATCATGGCTTCAAAATCCATCTCTCTGCAGGTTATTCCCAAATCTACATCTCCAGACCTGATCTCTCTCCTTCTCTGTAATCTAGATTTCCTCCTGCTTTCGGGACATCTCTACTTGGATGTCCCACTGATACCTCAAGCTTAATATAAAACTCAAAACAGAACTCATTTTCCCAGCTAAACCCTGTTCCCTCCCTATATTTCCCATCACCATATGTAGTATCATTATCCTCTCCATTTCACAAGCCAATAACCATCAATCAATCAATCAATCGTATGTATTGAGCGCTTACTGTGTGCATAGCACTGTACTAAGCGCTTGGGAAGTACAAGTTGGCAACATATAGAGACAGTCCGTACCCAACAGTGGGCTCACAGTCTAGAAGTCACAGTCTAACCATGACATTAACCCTCGATTCTTCTCTCTCATTCAACCAATATATTCAGTCTCTCACCAAATCCTGTCAGTTCTACCTTCATAACACTGTCAAAATCTACCCTCTCTATTCCAGACTGCTACCATGCTGATCCAAGCTCTAATTCTACCCAGGTTATTAAAAAAATCACAACTCCATGAGATCTTCCCCGAGCAAGCCTTCATTTTCTCTACTCTCTTGGCCTTCAGTTTCACCTATGCACTTCATATTCACTGTACCCTCAGCTCCACAACATATCCATGATTTATTTTACTGTCTGTTTCTTCCTCTAGACTCTAAGCCTCTGAGTTCCTTGTGGGCAGTAAATGTGTGTCCCAACTCTGTTGCTCTTGTATTATATTCTTAGTACAGTGATCTGCACACAATAAACCATCATTAATTGATAAAATATAACCTAAAATATAGCCTAACATTTAATTAGATTTTCACACTCAATAGGAAATGACCTCTTCTCTGTTTACATGTGCTTATCTTTTGTGTTATAAGCTTTTTAAAATCACCTTATGACACTTTAACCATTTTAAAATCCAGTTGATTTAATTAGACATTTTCATCATTTAATTTTGAAGTTTCTCTTTAATATCAAAGGGGTGGGTTTTGACAGTATGTTACTTGATAAATTGTCCGATGTCATGTTAAAAGCTTCTGATTGATGCTACACTGCTCTACTGGTTAATTGAATATTCATGATCTGATTTACAATTATTGTACTGATCAAGTAAATTGAATAATAGGTATACTATATGGACTACAAGGTCAATTTTTTATCCTGAGAGTTTTGGTAAACTCAAGACTTACTAGAGTCAATATCATCCACCAAAAATTACACAAATGAAAATTTAAATTGGTTATTTGAGGTAAAGAAATTTAAAGATATCTCTAAAATACCGGTTTCTGTCAATATGCAGGGCTCATCATAGTGAAAATGTGGAAGCTTTGTAAGTTTTCTTTATCACCATCCATAAAATTCACTGAGCTCGTACAGCATGTAGCCTATTGCATTATATACTTAGAAGAGAGCAGTCAAAATAAGGGATGTGATCTTTGCCCTCAAATTTCAACCAAATGAGGAGACAGATTAAACAAAATTATTACAAGTAGTGGGAACAAGGAAGGGACAGAAATAGATCTGCTAATAGCCAGAGTATGGAGAGATGAATAATAATAATAATAATAATGATGGCATGTGTTAAGCACTTACTATGTGCAAAGCACTGTTCTAAGCGCTGGAAGTAGAGACCAAGGATCTCCAAGTAAATCAATGCAAAGAATGGTTATAGAGTCATAGGGTTAACCGTAAACTCACTGTGGGCCCGGAATGTGTTATACTCTCCCAAGTGCTCAGTGCTCTGCATGTAGTAAGTGCTCAATAAATACCATCTATCGATTGATGGTGGTTTGGATGACCTTAGGCTGTGAGGGGCTTAGGCTTCTAGACTGTGAGCCCACTCTTCTAGACTGTGAGCCCACTGTTGGGTAGGGACCGTCTCTATATGTTGCCAACTTGTACTTCCCAAGCGCTTAGTACTGTGCTCTGCACACAGTAAGCTCTCAATAAATATGATTGAATGAATGAATGAATGAATGGGTTTACTGTTAAACACTTAGCTTTAATAGTATAAGTAACCATTTTTATAAATGATTTCTTGAAGTGGTCTACGGGGGTTCATGTTCATGCAAAAGATAGAATAAACTCAAAATTATCAGTGCCTCAGTTACCTCATCCGTAAAACAGAGATTGAGAATATGAGCCCCACATATGTCCAACATGTTTTGCTTGTATCCACCCCAGTGCTTAGTATAATGCCTGGCACGTAGTACATGCTTAACAAATAACACAATTATTGGCATAGTGGATTGAGCACAGGCCTGAGAGTCAGAAGATCATGGGTTCTAATCCCAAATCTTCCACTTGTCTTCTGTGTGACCTTGGGCAAGTTACTTCACTTCTTTGGGCCTCAGTTACCTAATCTGTGAAATGGAGATTGAAACTGTGAACTCCATGTGGGACAGGGATTGGGTCCAACCCAATTTGCTTGGGTCCACCCCAGCACTTATACAGTGTCTGGCATATAGTAAGCACATAAATACAGCAATTATTGTTATTACTACAATTATTAATTATCATCACTAAAGTACATGTGAGGCCAAGGGACTGAAAGGTGTATACACACACACACTCACTCATTCACACACAAACACTTTCACATACATATGGTTAGGACAAACTGAAAATAGAGATCTTAGAAAATAGGTGAAAGGAGTTCCAAGGGGATGAGGCAGATGGAAAGAAGTTCTGCAGATAACAGAAGATCAGCAGGAGAACCAATAGAGTTCTAGCAACTAGCAACAAGACAGGTTGAATGAAGAGGGACGACAGGAAAGGGTGCAGATGGGTGAGCACAGAAGAGAAAAACAAAACCTTGGGTTCAGTGCTAAGTATTAGAAGGTTTCAGCCTTAATAGTGCTGAACTTATTACAAAGAACATGAGGAATACTACTGACATAGTACTTTCTAGAAAGTGCAAGTAACTATTTTAAGACTAAAATAGATTTGTTATTTTCCTTGAGTCTCATGTTGATAAAGTGAATCGGTAAAGTGAATGAGAAAGAAGCCTTAGAGCTGGTGAACTTTAGATAATTATAGTTTTCATCAAATTATTCAGCTTAGTTGTCTACACTGTCCTATATTCACTATATGGTTATACAAACCTTTGCTTTCAATTCACTGTCAGAGGGAGATTTTTCACTTTCAAAACTGACATAGTTTTAGTGGACTTCTTAAATTACTTTCCTAATTTTAAAAAAGGATATACTCCACCTCCTTTTTCTATCTCCATTGTGTGGGTGGTTAATGGATGACATATTTCAAAAAAATTTTCTCAACTTTGGCAGATTGATACTCTGCCTCGAATAAATATGTAGGCAGTGGATAAATACATTCTACAAATTAGAAGACTATCTTCATATGTACTCTGCTACCACCTGGTTCAAGGTCTCCAGTTTTTAGTATTACTCCTCAACATCAGCTTCAAAGCACTTATTTGCCTCACTCTATCCTTGTTTCTCCACTACAACCCAGCCTACCCAAATCACTCCTCTTACATCAAAGTACTTAATATGCCTCAATGTCATTGTTGATCCCCTCGTTTATATTGTACCACCTGCTTGGATCTCCTTCATCTTGAACAAACCAAAACTCTCCCCAAATTCAAAGCCCTTCTGAAGCATCTCCTCCAGGATGCCTTCCTTGACTAACCTATCATCTTCCCATCTTATTTTACATCTCTTCAGCATTCTGTACACACTTGCATTCACAGCCTCTGGCACTTTTGATTGATATTCACCACCTTCTGTACCCCTAGAGCATTTGTGTGCATGTCCTTTCATCCTACTGCTTTCTGTAGCTGTCAATTATTTTACCATCTGCCTTCCCCATTAGACTGTAAGCTTCTTGTAGAAAGGGTCCATATAAAGATGAGGTAACTCATGTGCAGAAAAGTCAAGTGTCTTGCCCAAGATCACACAGTGGACAAGTGGTGGAGCAGGATTTGAACTCAGGTCCTTCTGACTCCCAAGCCTTGTTCAACCCACTAAGCCACGCTGCTTCTCAATGCATAGATCATTATACTCTATTACTTTCTCTGTCTTGCAGTATCTGGGATTACCCTTCACTAGAGATGAGTCTGTTTAAACTTTGCAATTTTTCATTCTCCCCAGTTAGTGAGGATTAAACAAGGTAAGTTGTTTATTGTGGGGGAGTTAGGGTGGGAAGGTGAGAGAAAAAAGGAAAATGCTGTCCTGAAACAGGACACTCTCTTCTGTTTGCAGGCAAGATATAGTACGAGCCAGACCAGCATGTAGAGAGGTGATAGTGGCAAACAGATCAGTCTGGCAGGTTGGAATTGAAAAGGGATTGGTCTCCTACTGTCTGCGCTTTATGAGGAATGGATGTCAAGATGCTGAGCCTAAAACAGACAGGCCCTAAAATTAACACTCATATAGTGATCTTTCACGTGCATTTTTGAAAAATTGCATTTTATGCTAGTAGTAATTTCTAAACTGTAAATTTTAAGGTATAAAATCATAGATTGTGAGCCCCTCAAGATAAAAGATCTGTGTCTAATTCCCAGTATTTAGTGCAGTGCTCTGCACACCACAAGCACTTAATAAATAATGTTATGATTACAACTTACTGGTATTTTCACATTCAACATTGTTATAACATTTTGAAGTTTAGAGAAATGAAACATATTAACACCAATATGATTCAAGTGTTCAATTATGGAAGCGGAAATAGAAATTGAATCACCTTATTGCAATTTTCAGATTCTAAATTTTTCCTAAACAATTCAGTCCATATTACCCTGGCCCTCAAAAAAACTTCCAGTGGTTGTCCAGCCACCACTGCATCAAACAGAAACTCTTTACCATAGGGTTTAAAGCCCTCCATCAGCTCTCCCCCTTCCTAATTTCCTACTACAACACAGCCTGCACTGTTCATTCCTCTGACACCAACCTACCCAATGCACCTGAATCTTGTCAATCCAGGCCAGAGGCAGGACGTGGATGAGAGGTTAGCAGTGAGATAGATGAAACTGAGGTACAGTGACGAGATTGGCATTAGAGGAATGAAGTGTGTGGTCTGGGTTGTAGTAGGAGAGTACTGAAGTGAGGTAGGAGAGGGAAAGGTAACTGAGTGATCCCTTGCTCACATATTCCCTCTGGACTGGAACCCCCATCACCCTCTTATCTGACACTTCACCATTATCACCACCATCCTATAGGATCCTGAATCTAGCATCCTAAAATTACATAATTTTACCTTTCTGTAATTTTAATCAAACAACTAATCAACAAATGGTGTTTACTGGGATCTTACATTGTGCAGATCATTGTGGAACTCACTGTGGAAAGGGAATGTGTCTGTCATACTGTTACATTATACTCTCCCAACCACTTAATACAGTGCTATATACACAGTAAGCACTCGATAAATGTAATTGACTACTAAATACTTGGGAGAGTGCAATCCAATAGAATTGCTAAACACACTCCCTCCTCAAAACGAGATTACATACTAGAGGAGATGCTTTCTGTCTTCCTCAGTAGACTAGAAGCTTCTCATGGGCAAGGATTGCTTCTACTAACTCCACTGTTCAGTTTCAAAACTCTCATTACTTTGTTCTACACAAAATTAAGTGCTCAGTAAATGCCACTGCTTGATTGACTGATCAAATCGATGCTGCAATGGTTGTTCAGTCCTGCTGTTAATCCGGTGGAAAAACTCTGCTCTGGGAATTGGAAAACCTTGATTCTTATCCAGGCTCTGCCTGTAGCTGGGTAATGGGAGCAAAAACTTTGCAAAGTACTGCATCTCTGCCCAAGTACTGATTAGTTTCACTCTATGCTCCAGCAGCAATATGACTGGGAAAAACAAGAAAGTATGAGTGGTCTAGTATAAAGTCCTTGCCATTGGTATAAAGCACTCAATTACCTTTCCCTCTCCTACCTCACTTCAGTACTCTCCTACTACAAGCTAGACCAGACACTTCATTCCTCTAATGCCAATCTCATCACTGTACCTCAGTTTCATCTGTCTCACTGCTAACCTCTCATCCACATCCTGCCTCTGGCCTGGAACACCTTCCATCTTCATATCTGTCTGTCCCCACCTAAAAGCTTTATTGAAGACACATCTCTTTCAAGAGGCCTTCCCTCACTAAACCTGAATTTCCTTTCTTCCACTCCTTTCTGTGTCACCCTGATTTGCTCCCTTTATGCACTGCCCTCTCAGCACCCCAGCACTTACATACAAATCCATAATTTATTTACTAATATTAATGTTTGTCTCCCCCTCTAGATTGTAAGCTCATTCTGAGCAGGGAATGTGTCTGTTATATGGTCATATTGCACTCTTCCAAGCATTTAATGCAGTGCTCTTCACACTGTAAATGCTCAATGAATGCAATTGATTGATTGGTATAGGCTGCTATCTCTAAAATTCTACTTTGCAGGTTCACTGTCCTGGCATTTTAGGATGGAGGCTTAGCCATTTTTCTTGATAAAGGACTCTTTCCACAATGATTTTATGGCAAATTACATAAATTCATCACCTGCTACATTGTCAAAGGCAAATTAGGACACCCCTCCCATTCTGTAAGTGAGTGTTTAAATTACATATGGAAATGGAGGCGCATCTAAGGAGGTCAGTAGATAAACTTCATTGTTCCTTCATTTCATTCATTCAATCATATTTATTGAGGGCTTACTGTGCGCAAAGCACTGTACTAAGAGCTTGGAAACTCCAATTCAGCAACAAATAGAGACAATCCCTGCCCACAGTTGGCTCACAGTCTATAAGGGGGAGAGAGATATCAAAAGAAGTAAACAGGCACCAATAGCCTGTTGGTTTTATATATATATATATATATATCATCAATATAAATGAATAGAATTATATAAATATGAACATATATACACATAAGTGCTGTGGGGCGGGGAGGGCTTAGAGCAGAGGGAACTAGTGGGGGAGATGGGAAGGGAAGGGGAGCATACTGTTTGAAACAGGCTGGTGAGCAGAATGGAATTTTTCTATTTTACTATTTCTATCTTTGCTGGCCTTAGCTTGTATTTAGCTGGCCACTTCCCAATTGGGTAACAATGATGAAAATAAAGTGCTGTTATGTGCAGAGAAAACACACAGGTTGGAAGGTCTCAGCTCTGCAACATTGCCAAGATCCACCCTTTCCTCTCCATCCAAACTGCTACCCTGCTCGTTCAAGCTCTCATCCTATCCCGTCTGAACTACTGCATCAGCTTCTCTCTGATCTCCCATCCTCATGTCTCTCCCCACTTCAATCCACACTTCACGCCGCTGCCCGGATTGTCTTTGTCCAGAAACGCCCTGGGCATGTTACTCCCCTCCTCAAAAATCTCCAGTGGCTACCAATCAATCTGCACATCAGGCAGAAACTCCTCACCCTCAGCTTCAAGGCTGTCCATCACCTCTCCCCCTCCTACCTCACCTCGCTTCTCTCCTTCTACAGCCCAGCCCGCACCCTCCACTCCTCTGCCGCTAATCTGCTCACTGTGCCTCGTTCTCACCTATCCCGCCATCGACCCCCGGCCCACGTCCTCCCCCGGGCCTGGAATGCCCTCCCTCTGCCCATTCGCCAAGCTAGCTCTCTTCCTCCCTTCAAGGCCCTACTGAGAGCTCACCTCCTCCAGGAGGCCTTCCCAGACTGAGCCCCTTCCTTCCTCTCCCCCTCATCCCCCTCTCCATGCCCCCCATCTTACCTCCTTCCCTTCCCCACAGCACCTTTATATATGTATATATGTATGTACATATTTATTACTCCATTTATTTATTTTACCTGTACATATCTATTCTGTTCATTTTATTTTATTAATATGTTTGGTTTTGTTCTCTGTCTCCCCCTTCTAGACTGTGAACCCACTGTTGGGTAGGGACTGTCTCTATATGTTGACAACTTGTACTTCCCAAGCGCTTAGTACAGTGCTCTGCACACAGTAAGCACTCAATAAATATTATTGATTGATTGATTTAATATCAACCTATCAACTGGGCTCAGAACATCAGTGATTTGAAAGGTGGGTCCAGGGAGCTGAAGAAATAAGATCTATGCTTTGTCATGGGGGTGTACAGAGGTACAATCCTAAAATAGACCAACTTTCTCATTATTAGATATTAGAATATTTTGCTAGGCAAAGTGGCCCAACAATCTACCTCATTAAGCATGGCATAGATCTTAGGAAATACTGTCTCTGCCTTTCCTATTGACTGACTGCCTTCAGATTCATTTGATCTACTTGGTTTTGAAAAAAATTCAGAGAAAAGAGCAATTGACGGTTTGTATATCTTCGATCATAGTATAGGTGAGTAGTGTATGAAAAAGTAAGTGATGGTTACTTTAGAACTCTTTCCACTGACAAAGAAAAAACTAGAAGAAAAATGCTTCCAAGAATGCAACCTTTGCTTCTCAACTCTGACTTGAAATATTGAAGAAATATGGTTACTTAAGCAAGATTTGAGAATGATTTCTAATCCATATTTTGCTAAGCAAAAATTCACATGTACAATGTATAAACTACTATTTCTCCAAGCCTCCTCTGCATGCCCAATATTGCAGAGATTTTTCAACTAATCAAACGTTTGCAAATCCTGGGTTTCTACAATGTACAGACAGTGTTTATTACTGTAAAATTTGCTTTATTAAGAGTCTAAACACCATCTTTCTTTTATGTTTATCTTGACTACACACTCACAAACATTTAGATTTTTTGTTCCAAAGATTATACTTTCCAAACGGAGGTCGATGCATGGCTATTTTCAATATTTTTTAAAATGGTATTTGTTAAGCACTTATGAATCACTCCATCAATCAATCAATTCTAAGCTCTGGTATTACAGGTTAATCAGGTCAGGCATGGGGCTCACAGTCTAAATAGTAGGGAAAACAGATATTTCATTTCCATTTTACAGTTGATGAAAACTGAAGACCAGAGAAGTTGTGACTTGCCCTCTTGTAGGAGGTGCATTTTTAATAAGGATTTGAAGGCAGGGAGAGTAATTGTCTGTAGGATTTGAGGAGGGAGGGCATTCTAGGCCAGAAGCAGGATGTGGGCGAGGGGTCGGAGGTGAGATAGATCCTTCTACAACCCAGCCCACACACTTCACTCCTCTAGTGCTAACCTTCTCACTGTGACTTGATTTCACCTATCTCACCTCCCACCCTTTATCCCACATCTTGCCTCTGTCTGGGATTACCCTCTCTATTCAAATATAACAGACAATTATTCTCCCCTGCCCCTTCAAAGCCTTATTGAAAGCACATCTCCTGGAGGCCTTCCCAGATTAAACCCCACCTTTCATCATCTCCCACTTTCTTCTGCATTGCCCTGACTTGTTCCCTTTGCTTTTTGCCCCACAGCCCAACAGCACTTATGTTTATATCGGTAACTTTATTTATTTGTATTTATGTCTGTCTTCCCTGCTTTAGACTGTAGACGCACTGTGGGCAGGGGATGTATATGTTTATTTTTGTATTGTACTCTCCCAAGTGTTTTGTGCAGTGCTCTGCACACAGTAAGGGCTCAATAAATATGATTGAATGACTGAAATAGATGAGTTCGAGGTACAGTGAGAAGGTTAGCATTAGAGGAGTGAAGTGAGTGGGCTGGCTTGTAGTAGGAGGGTAGCTAGGTGAGGTAGGAAGGGACAAGGTGATTGAGTGCTTTAAAGCCAGTGGTGAGGAGTTTCAGTTTGATGCAGAGGTGGTTGAATAACCACTGGAGTTTCTAGAGGCGTGAGGAAATGCGACTTGAGTGGAGAAATGCAGCCTCAACGTTTTTATAGAAAAATGATCCAGGCAGTAAAGTATGGACTGGAATAGGGAGAGACAAGAGGTTGGGAGGTCAGTAAGGAGGCTGATGCAGTCATCTAGGCAGGAAAGAGTGAGTGATTGTATTAGCATGGTAGCAGTTTGGATGGAGAGGAAATGTTGGATTTTAGCAAAGTTGTGAAAGTGGGACCGATAGGATTTGGTGATGGATTGAATATGTGGGTTGAATGAGAGAGAGGAGTCAAGGATAATGACAAGGTTAGGGGCTTATGAGACAGGAAAAATGATGGTGCCATTTTATCTGATGGGAAAGTCAAGGGGAGGGTGGGGTTTTGGTGGGAAGATAAATAGATCTGTTTTAGACATGTTAAGCTTGAGGTGACGGAAGGACATCCAAGTAGAGATGTCTCAAAGGCAGAAGGAGATGCAAGCCAAAAGAGAAGGAGAGAGAACGGGGGGGCGATGTTGATTTGTGTACCATTTACATAGAGACGGTAGTTGAAGCCATGGGAGCGAATGAGTTCTCCAAGGGAATGAATGTAGATGGAAAATAAAAGGGGCCCCAGAACTGAACCTTCAGGGATCCCCACAATTAGGGGGTGAGAGGCAGAGGAAGAGCCTATAAAGGTGACTGAGAGTGAATGGCCAGAGAGATGAGGAGAACCAGGAGAGGACAGCGTCAGTGAAGCCAAGGTTGTGGCTTAGTGGAAAGAGCATGGGCTTGGGAATCAGAAGATGTGGGTTCTAATCCTGTCTCCACCACTTGTCTTCTGTGTGACCTTGGGCAAGACACTTCATTTCTCTGTGCCTGTTTCTGCATCTGTAAAATGGGGATTAAAACTGTGAGCCCCAACTGGGACAACATGATTATCCTGTATCTATCACAGTGCTTAGAACAGTACTTGACATATAGTAAGCACTTAACAAATACAATAATTATTATCATTATTATTTATAATGCTTCCAGGAGAAGTGGGTAGTCCATGGTGTTGAAAGCATCTGAGTGGTTGAGGAGGATTAGGATGGAGTAGAAGCCATTGGATTTAGCAAGACAGAGATCACTAGTGACTTTTGAGAGGATGGCTTCTGTGGAGTGAAGTGGACAGAAGCCAGATTGGAGGGGGTCAAGGAAATAATTGGAGAAGAGGAATTTGAGATAGCAGGTGTAGACAACTCACTCAATGAGATTGGAGAGGAATGGTGGGAGAGAAATGGAATGATAACTGGAGGATGTCAAGGAAGGGGTTTTTTTGGATACGGAAGTCATGGGCATGTTTGAAAGCAGTGGAGAAGAGGACACTGTAGAGCAAACAGTTGAAGATGGCTGTTAGGGAGGGAAGAAGGGAGGGGACAAGAGCTTTGATAAGGTGCCTTCAAAGGGTGTTGGATGTGTAGGTGCGTGGGTGACTTTTGAGAGGAGGCAGCAGATCTCTTCTAGAGATACTGCTGGGAAGGATGGGAGAGTTGAAGAGGGGGCCGGAAGGGGGAGGTAGTGAGGAGAGGCAGGGGTGATTTTAGGGGGCTTACGCCTGATGATATCAATTTTCTTAATAAAGTAGCAGGCCAGGTCACTGGGGCAAGAGATGAATGAGGTGGGGAGATAGAGGGCCTGAGAAGGGAGTTATATGTCAGGAACAACTGGTGAGGGCAATGGGCATGGGTGTCAAGAAGGGGATAGAATGGCTAATTTATGAGATTTGGGGTATGCAAAATTTTTGGAGATAAAAAAAGAAGCAGATGGACTGATTGGGACACTTTCTAGCAGAAACAAAGGAATAAATGGGGTGTGAAGGGCAGGATGAGCCAATCAGGGAAGTTGTTTATGGGAGCAAAGAAGGGCTAAATAGAAAATGACAAGATAATCCAATTATCTTCAAGAAGAGACTCAAAACTTCAAACACAAAAGAAAAGAGTGTCATTGAATGGTAGGAAAAAGCAACCATGAAGTGTAAAGAGAACAAAGAGGAACTCATCAAGTCCTGGACAGTGAGATAAGACTTTTCAAGCCCAGAGGTTATGTCTACTGGATTAACCATGAGCTCTCTTAAGAACTGCATAGAGAACCTTCAGCCCGGAAACATCCGAAAATATTTGGGTAAACCTCACAAACATCCTAAAAGTTCCAAGAAGTGGTCAGTTAATGGTATTTATTGACAGCCTATGTGGGCAGAGCACTATACTAAGCATTTGGGAGAGTATGACACAATAGAGATGGAAGACATGTTCCCTGCTCATAAGGATTATTTACATTCTTGAGTAAATAATGTCTGAGACTGGGAGAACTGCCTTTAGGGTAGAACCTGGGAAAAACATAAGATGTTGGAAAGGGTGAAAATGCAACCTGGTAGCCAGCAGGCCACCAACACATTCTGCACACTCAAAGGTACAACTACCAATGTTGGAGCTTCGATTCCAGTAGATCTACTTCCAGGAAATGTCAATATTTCAGATCCCCTTCCATGTCAGTCCATTCCCTGGGACACAAGTTGAGATGCAGGGACAGCAGAGGTTTTGACTTTAACAGGGAGAGAGTTTGTATTGGGAACCTGGTATGTTGTTGATAGAGAGAGTTTGTAGGGAACATATGACACTGATTGATTTTAGCCATATGTGCATTTGACATAGGACAACTTCTTCCACACTGTGTACAAAAATATTATACGGTAATTAAAATTATTTTACTCTACAGAAGTAGGCATTCCAACGTCTAATAACCTGCTGAATAGCTGTTCATGCATGCACACCTGAAAAAGATGTTCACTATTATATATGTATGTGTCATAACGTAACAGCTGTCTAAAAGAAAGATTAAAAAAAATAAATTTTATCTTGGAGTGGGAGATGAAGTTAATTTCTATTACAAAACAGAAGAAAATGTAGAAGACATCTCTTCAAGAAAAAGAAATCTTCTGCTCATTGTTCTTTTCTCAGAGAATGCTCTTTGGCACAGTTTCTAGGAGAAAAACCTTGCTGCAGTCAGGAAGTGTAAGGATTAGTGACAAGTAATGTATGAAAATAACTTAGAGGAAGAAAACAATATTTGTGATATTTTGATATTTTTAGAAAATAATTCCTGTTATTCTTGACTTGCCCTCTGCTAAGGAATATTTTTGGAAATCCTCAAATTCTCAGGGTGGCCCAGTGCTTTGCTTTGCTATGGGATCAAAGATTTATTTTTTTAATGCCAATGTCCATTTATTAGATGCAATAATCCGTTTTGGCCTTAGGTAAGTTAAAATACATTTTTAAGAAGATACACAAACTTTAAAAATATATTATGCCTTTACTTTATATCATATAAATTGGTTTATTACATTTGCATTGTTTTAAATACAGTGGATGAATAGTCATTAAAAATAGTCTTGTCTGTATGGAAGTACTTATAAAGTAGATTAATCCTTATGTATCTTGTGTTCAGGCCCATTGGGGCAATAGTCAATATTACCATTGAATTTTGAGATTATTCACTCATACCAAACATCCTTAAACATTATCACTTAGTGATGCTGTGGAGTTTTTTAATACTTAATATGTGTAGAGAAGTGAGTACAGTTGAGCATTATGATTTTGATATTTTATTACTGAACACATCAAGTGGCTAATTAAATTGATGTGGGACTGACAATCGTTTCCACATCTTGCATGCATAAAGATTGTAATTTGCTAAGGAGTAGTAAATGTGAATAAAAATAAACACACAATCTAGATAAGATGGTTGAGCATTCTATTTTAAGCAATGATATGTATGAATAGATAGGAATTGCCCTTTTTCACAAGTGATATGGCTCTAAGGAGGTAGCTATAAAGTCATCTAATTTTGACACAATTTGAAATCCATAAGCAGTTACTGGATTGACATAAACTGGAAAATATTTATCATAAACATACCACAGATTAAATTTTCTCAATTTTTATTAGATAATATACAATATTTATTTACAGCAAATCTGTATAATGGGAAAAGAAATTGTTTCTGAAAATGTTCCTAGCTATAACAATAGTTCCAAGAATAAGGTTAGATTTCACATCTGGTGAAGTACTTGTGTTTACTTCCATCCTTTTCATAAATGATATGCTCAAGTTTGTAACTCTTATAATGGGATAACATTTCTATTGAGTTTTCATGAATTTTAAGACAAACTAAACCCTTGAAAACAGTAAAAAAAAACAAAGGTTTTCTTCAGGGTCTACAAGCTGCTAATCTCTGGCAAGTTTTAAATCTAAAATACTTGCAAGATCAAAGGAAGTTTAAGAGCTTTGTGCAGCGGAGAACAGTGG
This sequence comes from Tachyglossus aculeatus, assembly GCF_015852505.1. Classification (NCBI taxonomy): domain Eukaryota; kingdom Metazoa; phylum Chordata; class Mammalia; order Monotremata; family Tachyglossidae; genus Tachyglossus; species Tachyglossus aculeatus. Next base: position 120,952,017 of record NC_052067.1, read on the forward strand.
AATTCCACGTGTAAACTGAAGTTAATAACAGCATATTACAGTGAAGAAATATTTGCATACTAATAAATACATTTCCCTGCCAAGTGGGCTGCAGTTATATTGAAGTCACATGTCCTGGGTTATATTTTAGCAGGGTTTAATATATGTTCTAATGTATCAAATATCAACCCAGCAATTTGAATGTCCTGACATTATTATGAAGAGCTCCGGTACCTCTTCCAGCTCAGTAATTTGAACAAAGGTAGGTTGGTGTTGCTGGGAAAGTACTCACAGGTTCCATAGCATCAGGGAACCAGTCAGAGAACGGAGTTGCAAGGGACCACACAAGTCAGTAAGGAGATGCATTGGACAAATAATCAGATACAGACCACCTTCCTTAAGTCCCTGTTTTACTGTTCCCACTCTTGAGTATTCCAGATAGAAGAATCTTGAACAAGCGATGAGAGAGGCACTGGGTTTCAGGATCTCAGTGTTGGGGAGTCTTAGGCACCTGTTGCTAAGTTAATATCATTTCACACTGTCTCAGAACTAACTACAGCTCTAAGTAACTGCTCCTAGGCATTTTGCAAAAGTTACAGTCCAGGTCAAATACGTATTCAAATAAAAGGTGAGAATTAATGATATTTCTTTGTTGATCTTTGTTATTAAGATGTTCTCATACCAAACGTTCTTGATCATTCTGAAGCACTAAGATATGTTCGGCAGGGAACATGTCTGTTAATTTTATATTGAACTATCCCAAGCACTTAATGCGTTGATTGATTGATTATTTCTGTATTGGTTTCAAAAGTAGGGAATTGATCAAAATATCAACTTCATAATGAAATTAATCACAAGAAATTAGTCAAGATTTTTGATGATGTGTCCACTAGCATCTCCCCCAGGCAATAGTGATTTTTTGGGTGTTCAAGTGGGAGGTGAAAAATTTGGGAAAGGAAAGATTTCAATATTGGAAAAAAAGATCCTGTATTAATATCAAAGTAAACTAAAAACCTATCCAGCCCGCTACATGATTACACTTGTTTTACACGGAATATTCTACTTTCAAATTGAATTCATTTTTGTGAAATAAAAAATAAATTAAATTTAAAAGTGGAGTATTGTGTGGAAAATGAGATGAGATGCAATTATACAGAACTCCAGCCTCACCTTAAGCAGTTCATCTGCTCAGAATCAACTGTGCAGCATCCCAGTAACATAGCCGAGGGCTTGGTGTTACAATCAGAGTTGGCACTATCATACATAATTAAGTTATGGATTATGATAACTTTATTTGCCACCATTTTATCATTAAACAGCATGAATCACTGTTCATGGGGTCTCTGTCATTTGATGCTCCTGGGATAAGAACCCAGATGAGACCATTAGAGCTGAAGTGAATGCTAGTTTCCAGAACCCTGTCAAGAAGATAATGATCTTTTGCTTTGTTCCAAGAAGTAGAGAAGACCCAGGTTCCCGGGTCTTATCTTCCCATAGGATTCCAATATTAAGTTTACATATGTCAGTTGAGGTCTCTAATCCACTTTAGAGTATACAAGAAAGTGATACAGTTGCTAGCCTTAATGTTGTAACTGCATTCATCTATATAAATTCACCCAAGTGAAAATCCAGCTTTCTCAATAAAATGTTCTTATATTCAATTTTTTACAATAGTGCTATAGAATTTTAATATTTAGTGTTATTTATTGAGTGCTTACTTGTACAGAGCACTTTACTTAGATGAGCACTATCTAACCGAGACAAGGCTGAAAAGTTTACCGTGATATATGTTTGCTTCCTTGTTGATCCTTTTGAAATATTGTCTGACTTTTCTGAAATTTCAATGTACTGCTAGCTAATGACAACATGCCTATAGAAGAGATAAAACTCTATTCAGTTAGTAGTACAGTGCTCTGCACACAGGAAATGTTCAATAAATATGATTGAATGATTATCATAATGCACCTTGTTAGTGAATATAATGAGAATAGAGTACACCTTTAGAGCACTATATTGACACAAAAAAACTAGTTCGAACATTTTCATTGTGGGTATGATTTGCCACACATCCAAGTGGATATTTTATCCTGCAGTTATATTTATTGTGTTCTTCATTTTAAGCATCTGTTTTGTTTTTGGTGAAAAATTTGCCCTGCTGATAAAGAAATACTATACTTTTTATTATTTTCTTTGGAGAGCTATGCTTGTTAGAACACCCTTTCACTTAACATTCTACTTTCATGGAACAAATTAAAGCATATCAGCTAGGGAAGTGCCTGAGGGTCTGTACCATCAGCATATGTGTCATCACCCTAGCTCTTACTTAGAAGAGCTCCCCTTTATCCTGGGACCAGCTCAGCAGGGAACTTTACTCCAATAAATACTAAGAAAGCTGGGTTTTTTTTGGCTCTTGCAACTATTTTGACTACTGCAGAGAATATGCTGTTGATTCCGTCATAAATATAGGAAGCAGAGGGGGCGTAATGGTAGAAATGTGTAGAGATGCACATCAAGGACTATTTTTTTATCATAATTTCCCTCATTTTTACATGCTCATAGTTAAACACACGGCCTCTAGATGCTCTTCATCACTGTAAGTGAACCATAGATCCTGCAGAAGAAGTGGTGGTGGAAGATAATTGAGAAAGAACTGTCTGGTTAGCAGTAGTAGAAGTAATAGTATTTATGGAACACTCACTACATTACAGTAGTCATTCATTCAATCATATTTATTGAGCACTTACTGTGTGCAGAGCACTATACTAAGGGCTTGAGAAGTACAAATCAGCAACATATAGAGACAGTTCTTACCCAACAACGGGCTCTCAGTCTAGAAGGGGGAAACAGACAACAAAACAAAACAAGTAGACAGGTGTCAATACCACCAGAATAAATAGTGTTATATACATATAGAGTTATACACATCATTAATAAAATAAATATAGTAAATATGTACAAATAAAATAGAGTAATAAATATGTATAAGTATATACAAGTGCTGTGGGAGGGGAAGGGGACAGGTCAGATGGAGGGAGGGTGGAGAGGGGAGGAGAAGGAGGAGAGGAAAAATCTCAAGAAGAAAAGAAAAACAAAACTATGAAGAAAAAAACATGCATGGTGTGTTCCCTATGCACAAGGATATTACATTCTAATGGGCAAACAGACATACATATGTCTGCTGTGTGACCTTGAGCAAGTCACTTAACTTCTCTGTACCTCAGTTACCTCATCTGTAAAATGAGGATTAAGACTATGGGACAGGGACTGTGTCCAACTTGATTATCTTGTATCTACCCCAGTGCTTATAACAGTGCTTATTACATAGTAAGTGCTTAACAAATGCCATAAAGAAAACAAAAAAATTATAGGTTTTACAAATAGAGGGAAAAGGTTAAATAATTGACTAAAGGTAGATATATATGTATATAGAGAGAGAGAGTAGGAGAAGAAGAAAGTAAGATTGTCATCCCCCTCTTACTCCTCCCCCAACCACTGGGACCACCTTCTCCTCCCTGGACCCAAATACCTCTTCTCTGTCATCCCAAGGGGTGAGGGATGGAAGGATATTATGAAAGGCATGATGCCCCTTTAAGAACTGTTTTATTTTTGTCATTTCATAAAGTACAGAAATCACTGTGGTTTGAAGGGAATAAAAAAATGTGATATTCACCTTTAAAAAAATAAAAATTAAGGATGAGTCTGTCATTTACAGTTTTCTCAGTTTAACATCATAATCTTATAAGATACTAGAACAAAATAATCACGTGGTCTATTTCATGTCTAATGTTCTCGAGCCAGCTCCATGGACACATCTGTCCCAGAATGTCCCACCTCCATCCGAAATCGTTCTGGTAGTGCATCCATAAATTTTCTTGGTAAAAGTATGGAAGTATTTTACCATTGCCTTCTTCCCTGCAGCAAACTTCGGTCTCCGCCCTTGATTCCTTGCCATGTTGCTGCTTGCCAGCTCAGGTGAGTTTTGACTTGGAGCAGATTGCCTTTCACTCAGTAGCCACTGCCCATGTTAGGATGGAATGGGTATACATCTGCTTGACTCTCCCTCCCATAGCCAAGTCTAGTAGAGTACTGGAAATTCTCCAGTTGCAATCCTGAGAAGTGGTGTCTATTTGAGAACACATAAAAGAACATAAGATACATAAGGTTGCATGCATTCTAATCTCCTGGAGGACAGGGATATTTTCTCTTGCTTTTATTGATCTCTACTGAACATCTTGTAAAAGTAATGTGCTCATAGAAAGAGCTCAATGAATAGTAATAAATAAATGAATATGTATCTGTTTTTCTGGTTGGAAGATCATATTACTGACAATAAAGTTTTGATCAGTGTGCAAATGAGACTGAAAAAACTGATGGTGACTGCCCATCTGACATCATTATATGTAGGTAAAAATAGTCCTAGCAGCGTGGCTCAGTGGAAAGAGCCCGGACTTGGGGTAGAGGTCATGGGTTCTAATCCCAGCTCCACCACTTGTCAGCTGTGTGACTTTGGACAAGTCACTTAACTTCTCTGGGTCTCAGTTACCTCACCTGGAAAATGGGGATTAAGACAGTGAGCTCCATGAGGGATAGCCTGATTACCTTGGATCCCCCCCAGCACTTATAACAGTGCTTGGCACAAAGTAAGCGCTTAACAAATGCTATTATTATTATTATTATTATTATTATTATTATTATTATTATTATTACATTTACTACCTGAAGGATCACGTGTTATGGTGTTAATATCTCATATTAACACATAGAGAAGCAGCGTGGCTTAGTGGCAAGAGCACGGGCTTGGGAATCAGAGGTCGTGGTTTCTAATCCTGGCTGCGCCACTTGACTGCTGTGTGATCTTGGGAAAGTCACTTAACTTCTTTGTGCCTGTTACCTCACTTGTAAAATGGGGATTAAGACTTTGAGCACCACGTGGGACAACCTGATTACTTTGTGTTTACCCCAGCGCTTAGAACAGTGCTTGACATATACTAAGCACTTAACAAATACCATCATTATTATTATATTGAAGAACTGTCATCTGTTGCTCTGTCTATGCTGTCTCGGCTATGCCGCCTTGTTTGAGCTACCTTGTGTCTTTAAAACATTACTTCTGTCCTCCTGATTTCTGTTTCTCCGCTTCAGTTCACATGAGAGCTGCTGTTAGATTATCTTTTGGTGTCTATTCTCTTCATATGTTCCAATCACTGAATACAGCTTTGTTTTGATGTTAATGTACTGACAGCCTTTTCCAACACTGCATGGATCATGACTTTATCTTACTGGTTGCTGCGGAGTAAAGCATGTGGGTAGTGGTGATAGAACTCCTTTAAAAGTTCAAGGCAGTGTGGGTCTAATGGTAAAACCATAGGGCTGGAAGTGAAGAGACCAGAATTTTAGACCTGGTTCAGCCTACTGCCTGATCTGTGATGTTGGCTAATTCACTTAACTTTCCTTTTGTCAGTTATCTCAATCAATTAATCAGTGGCTTTTATGGAATACATACTGTATGCAGAGTACTAAACACCTCAGGTATCACAAGAATATTACAATCTAGCTTATTTGCAATATGAAAATAAAATACCTGCTTCCCCTACTTCTTAGACATTGTACCCATATGGAACAGTGACTATGTTCAATGTAATTATATTGAATTGATTCCAGTGATTAACACAGTGCTTAGGGCATGAGAAGCAAACAATAGTAATAATAATGGTGATAGTAATAACAAAAAAATGGTTATTGTTATTATTACATACAAATCAATGGAGGGTCCAGACCTTACAGTTAAGCCCTACAATTACTCATGAAACTTGTTTTAATATTGACATCTGCAGGCTGCACCCTCCACAAACTGGCCATCATGATTCAGATTTTCTTCCTTATTCTCTATTCTGTTTGTCACTTGTACCTCTCGGGAGGTGAACGGGCGAGCAGTCAGCTTTCCTACCTCTACTGCTCTATCTGAACTCATGTCAGCAGTGTGTGAGGCTCAGTGGAAACAGCCCTGGCTTTGGAGTCAGAGGTCATGGGTTCATACCCCAACTCCACCAATTGCCAGCTGTGTGGCTTTAGGCAAGTCACTTAACTTCTTTGTGCCTCAGTTACCTCATCTGTAAAATGGGGATTAAGACTGTGAGCCTCCCTGTGGGACAATCTGATCACCTTGTAACCTTCCCAGTGCTTAGAACAGTGTTTTGCACACAGTAAGCGCTTAATAAATGCTATCATTATTATTACTATTATCCTTGTATCATTGCAATAGTGACACAATCATACATGTTGCAGGATACTGTACTAGGAACTTGAGAAGTACAGAAAGAAATGATACATTCCCTTGTCCAAAAGGAGTATATCCTCTGATGAGGAAGGCTCAATCAATCAATAATATTTATTGAGTGCTTAGTATGTGCAGAGCATTGTAACAAGCACTTGAGAGGGTGATATTGAAGGCATGGATTTTGTGTCAAAAGGGTACTTTGAAAATGGAGGCCAAATGGTCATGATGACTTTAGAAGATTATTAGAAGGAGCCAAAATTCTTCATTGGGAAACAGGACAGTTTCGAGGCGAGCAGGTGTGTGGAAGAGAAGGCATCATCATCATCAATCGTATTTATTGAGCACTTACTATGTGCAGAGCACTGTACTAAGTGCTTGGGAAGTACAAATTGGCAACATATAGAGACAGTCCCTACCCAACAGTGGGCTCACAGTCTAAAAGGCATGTGAGAAGGTTGTGGTAAGAGAAAGCAATTTCAGAGATGGTGAGGTTGAAAACTGTACAGTGATAGGGGTGATAAGATCAAGTGTTTGGCCAAACTGATGACTGCGTGGGGTAGGACAAAGCAGGAGGTTGGTGGAGTTGAAGAGTAAGAGAAAGGAAACAGTGGAAATATCATGGGGAACATTCATGTGGATTTTGAAATCCCCAAGGATCAGTATAGGGTCAGAGAGAGAAGGAGAGTGAGAAAGATCAAAATGGTTCAGGAAATTGGAGACGAGGCCTTGGGAAAAGTAAGTACTGGCTATTTCCACTGGGCTACTGTGCTTCTCAAACTCTAATTTCTAACTTTTACTAATTCTGTTGTCCTTTCTCAAATACTGTACTACTACAGTGCTCTGCAGAGTAAGCAGTCAATAAATAATACTGAATGCACTAGAGTAAGGACTTGGGAAAGGACAATAGAAGCTGAAGGACATCCCCTGTCCATCAGGAGCTCCTACTTGGCTTAGTGGCAAGATCACGGGTTGGGAGTCGGAGGACATGGGTTCTAATCCTTGCTCTGCCACTTGTCTGCTGTGTGACCTTAGGCAAGCCACTTAACTTCTCTGTGCCCTCAGTCACCTCATCTGGAAAATGGGGATGTCCCTCATAGGACAACCTGATTCCCTTGTATTTACCCAGGTGCTTAGAACAGGGCTTGGTGTGCCAACAGCGCTTACACAAATACCATGAGTATTTTTCAAGCACTTAGTACAGTGCTCTGCACACAGTAAGCACTCAATAAATATGATTGAATGAATAGGAGAGACAGGAGTAGATATTTACAAACAGGGAAATGCTTTTAGGTTGATGAGGCCATGACACACATGAGGCTAGACTCCTGTCTGTCACTTGCACTTGAATTTGCCCCCTTCATTCACCCCACCTTCAGCCCCCCATATTTAATGTACCTATCTGTAATTAATTTATAAATATTAATGTCTGTTTCCCCCTCTAGAATGGAAGGTCACTGTAGGCAGGGGAGGGGGTCTACCAACTCTATTGTACTGTACTATCCTAAGCGCTGAATACTGTTGTCTGCACACAGTAAACTTCCAATATATACCATTGATCACGGATGAAAGGAAGCTTGTTAATAATAATAATGGTATTTGTTAAGTGCTTACTATGTGCTGTTCTAAGTGTTGGGGGGATACAAGGTAATCAGGTTGTCCCACTTGGGGCTCACAGTATTAATCCCCATTTTACAGCTGAGGTAACTGAGGCATAGAGAAGTTAAGTGGCTTACCCAAAGTCACACAGCTGACATGTGGCAGAGCCGGGATTCTAACCCATGACCTCTGACTCCCGCTGCTTCCCGTTGTTGTGAAGTTTGAATGAGTCAACTTGAGGAAGACTCAGAGTCTCTGGTTCTAAGCACAGTAATCATGTTTACATAGTTTGGCTGTGTTGCCCAAACGAGTTCAGCCAATTACTCACATCTCTACATATCAACTATGGGACAGCCTGCTGGGGCTGACAGATTGACCCTGATTTGTGCCATGTTCTGCCTTTCATACTGTATTTACTCACTCCGTGAATGATGCAGCATCTGTAACACTTCCCACTACCTGCCCAAATGCTGCCTTTCTTCTGCCCCCTGTATTGCCCATACACTCTCTGTTTCCCTCTGGGTGGGGATAGGATTCTTAAAGGGACTGACTCTATATGTGCACATATGTAAATTCATTATAGGTCGGCTATCTTGTGTGCTTCTTATTTAGCTTGATGCCCGACACTTGTCTTCTCTTTCTGAAGCTTGCCTGTCAAAAAGCCCAGGCCAGAGTTCGGTTTGCTCCTGAGACCTAAATTCTATAGGAAATGTGGCTATAGGTCTTCCCATGAGAAGTAAGAAACATGAGTAAGTAAGTAAGATTACTTCCCATGAGAAATAATCCAGAAACAGAAGTTCTAGCAAAACAATGGAACCCTTGAAGTCAGTGCTACAAGCCTCAACCCTTTAAGGGAGCAGCATGGATCTCCCCTTCTAGACTGTGAGCCCGTTATTGGCTAGGGACCGTCTCTATATGTTGCTGACTTGTACTTCCCAAGTGCTTAGTACAGTGCTTTGCATACGGTAAGACTTCAATAAATATGATTGAATGAATGAATGGATAGAGCATGGGCTTGGGAGTCAGAAGATCATGTATTCTAATCCTGGCTCTGCCACTTGTACACTGTGTGACCTTGGGCAAGTCACTTCACTTCCCTGGGCCTCAGTTACCACTTCTAGAAAATGGGAATTGAGATTGAGAGCCACATGTGGGACAGGAACTGTGTCCAACTAGATTTACTTGGGTCCACCCTACCGGACAGTGCCTGCACTAAGTAAACACTTAAAAAATATCATAATTATTATTCTTATCTCCAAGATTTATTCATTCAATCGTATTTATTGAGCACTTACTGTGTACCGAGCACTGTACTAAGCGCTTGGGAAGTACAAGTCGGCATGATTTTCAGCATGGTTTTCCCATGATGAATAAGGGATTCCACAGGCCATACCTGCCTGAGGCTGTGGGTCAGGGTCAGGGAGGGGGATGGGTGAGGGGTGTGGAGGGTTTGGATGGGAATGAGTTTAAAGAGGCCCAGGAGAAGGGGGATGAGGGTGGGGGATTAGATGGAAGGAATTGAGAGGACATAGGGAAGTCAGGCATTTAAGAAACAAAATCCAGAAATTCCAGAGCAGTATCAGCTAATTTGGATTATCACAGATTCTTCAAGTAGGTAGGAACACAGTATCTCCAAGCCAGAGGGATCTGTAGTATGGATGGGTGAATTTTAACAGGTCATTAGTACCTGATCTTATGTGTGAAGTCCTGGGATGAATTTTCAGTTGTGAATTGCAATAATGCAGGGCTTGGTCCTGGCAGGCAGGGCCAGTTCCTGGCAAGGTCTGAGCTGATGAAGGTGCCCTCCGAAGGCATGGCTGGGTTTTATCTAGCAAAAACTCCTCACTATTGTCTTCAAAGCTCTCCATCACCTTGCCCCTTCTTACCTCACCTCCCTTATCTCCTCCTACATCCTAGTCCGCACTTTCCACTCCTCTGGTGCTAACCTTCTCATTGTACCTCGATCTGACCTGTCCCGTTGTCAATCCCTGGCCTACATCCTTCCTCTGTTCTGGAATGCCTTCCCTCCTCAAATCAACCAAACAAGCACTCTATCCCCCTTCCAAGCTTTATGAAGGTGCATGTCCTCTGAGAGGCCTTCCCAGATTAAGCCCCCTTTTTCCTCAGGCCGCCTTCTCTTCCACATCACCCAGACTCATTATTTTTGCTCTTCCCCCCTCACCCTAGATCACCTATGTATATATCAATATTTATAGAGAAGCAGCATGGCTCAGTGGAAAGAGCATAGGCTTTGGAGTCAGAGGTTGTGGGTTCAAATCCCGGCTCCACCAATTGTCAGCTTTGTGACCTTGGGCAAATCACTTGGCTTCTCTGTGCCTCAGTTACCTTATCTGTAAAATGGGGGATTAAGACTGTGAGCCCCCCGTGGGACAACTTGATCACCTTATATCCTCCCCAGCACTTAGAACAGTGCTTTGCACATAGTAAGTGCTTAACAAATGCCATCATTATTATATATAATATATATGTATAATTCTATTTATGTTGATGTCTGTTTACTTGTTTTGATGTACATATATATGTATATGTATGTATATATATATGTATATATATATATATATATATATATATATATAATTCTATTTATATTGATGCCTGCTTACTTGTTTTGGTGTCTATCTTCCCCCTCTAGACTATAAACTTGGAGTGGGCAGGGATTGTCTCTCCATTGCTGAGCTGTACTTTCCAAGTGCTTAGAACAGTGCTCTGCACACAGTAAGTGCTCAATAAATACAATTGAATGAATGATGAAGTAAAGACAGCATCTTGCCCCTTGTAGTTATTCTTTTGGCAATGTCTCAAGGTGGGTAGAACTTCTTAATGGTCATGATCTCAGGGAAGTAAGCAAAGGTGAGATAAACACAAATATACTTACAATTAGAGTGATGGAATGAATAATTGAGTACACATATATGCATGAGGTCAGATAAGGGTATAAATAAATTCTTAAGTGCTAGAGTAGGCTCAGGTAATGAAACAACTCAGCATGCTGGGAAATCAATTGGAAAAGATCTGTTTTGGGAGGTGGCATTTTTTTAATTACTGAATATTGGAACAGTAGTCTGTCCAAGAAGGGGAGGAAGAGAGCTTCGAATTAGAGGGTTGTATAGGTAGCAGAATGCAGGGACAACATTTAACTCTGTGAAATTGATGGAGAGTCTTGGTTGTATGTGTGATGATTTACTATATAAAAGCTGATAGATGATCTTAGCATTTTTCAGGCTGTCAGTCATCAGCATTTTACTGATTCTTCAAAATTATTTACAGCAATCTACCTACACTAACTACTTGATAGACTGCAGTAGAGTTGGTATAAAAGATCCCTGTCTGGTATTTTTCCAAAATACATTCTGCACATGACTCATCAAAAGCCTCCAGTGTTTGCACAATTCTCAATGGAAAACCAAGAAATTTCTGACTATCAGTTTTAATATCAGTCAATTAATTGCAGAGCACTAAGTGCTTATGATATATATATAAAAGAGTTCATAGACACATTCCCTGCTCACAAAGAGTTTACAGTCTACTCTCTTTCTCTACCTTATCCACTTTCTTGTCACTCCATACCCCAATTTGCCCTTCTTGTTTCTCTCTAGTGAACCTACTCACTGTGTGTTTTTCACATCTCCCTTGACACCAACCCCTGCTCACACCCTTCCTTGTACTGGAACTTTATCTCTCTCTTCAGTATCCAAAAGACAACAGCTCTCCCCACTTTCAAAGTCCTTCTGAAGTCACATCTCCTCCAGGAGCACTTCTCTGATTAAATTTCAATCTCCATGTATATGCATCTACTGCCACTTAAACCTTTCCTCACCACTAAAGTGCTTATCTATTTCAAATTCTTCATAATAGTTATGTAATAATAATAGTGATGGTATGTGTTAAGTGCTTACTGTGTGTGAAGGTACTGTTCTGAGTGCTGGGGGGGTCGGATACAAGGTGATTAGGTTGTCCCACGTGGGGCTCACAGTCATAATCCCCATTTTACAGATGAGGTAACTAAGGCACAGAGAAGTGAAATTGACTTGCCCAAAGTCACACAGCTAACAAGTTGTGGAGCTGGGATTAGAACCCATGACCTCAGACTCCCAATTCTGGGCTCTTTCCACTGAGCCATGCTGCTTCCCTAATAATAATGATGGCATTTATTAAGCACTTACTATGTGCAAAGCACTGTTCTAAGCGCTGGGGAGGATACAAGATGATCAGGTTGTCCCATGTGGGGCTCACAGTCTTAATTCCCATTTTACAGATGAGGTAACTGAGGCACAGAGAAGTTGTGACTTGCCCAAAGTCACACAGCTGACAATTGACGTAGGGGGAATTTGAACGCATGACCTCTGACTTCCAAGTCCATGCTCTTTCCACTGAGCCATGCTGCTTACCTTATAAACATTATTACTTCCTCCTAACATTTAAGATTTCTGTACCATGCTAGATTGTAAGCACTTGGAGAAGAGGAATACATATACTGTTTTATATTGTGCTCCCCAAAGTACTTAGTACAATGCTCTGCACGCAGCAGGTATTTATTAAATGCTACTATTGATTAGTTTTTTTTGTTTTTTTTTAAAAAATGGTTTTGCCTCAGCACTTACTATGTACCAGGCACTGTACTAAGCACTGGGGTAGATAAAAGCTAATCCGGTTGGACATAGTCCATTTCCCACATATGGCTAACAGTCTTAATCCCCATTTTACAGATACGGGAACTAAGACCCAGAGAAGTGAACTGACTTGCACAAGGTCACGCAGCAGACCTGTGGCAGAGCTGGTATTAGAACAATTAGAACTCAATTTCTTTGGACTTCCAGTCCCATGCTCTATCCGCTAGGTGATGCTTCTTCTCAATTTTATTTGTTTCCGATCTAAGGTGCCAAATGGACATTGAATTAATTTCACAATAGGATGAAATAATAGGATATAGAAGTCAATGCAATTAAATCTTTCAGGTGTTTCTGAAATATCAGTGTGAAGTTGCTCAGAAGTGCTGTAGTTCTAGTTGCGGGTATACGACAGTAAACAAAGAAATTAACTGGTGAAGACTTTCTGGAATGATTTCAGAAGGATTTTAAAGATGGGGAGAACAGTGGGCTTGTAAATAAATGAGGAGGGTGTTCTAAGAAGGAAGAAGGGCATGAACAAGGGGACAGAGATGGAAGAGGAGATGGTGATGAACAGTGAATAGATTAGTTTGAGGTGGGCATCAGAAGAGTCCTTGATTTATCCCTTTCCCTACCTCATCTTTATTACCTCTTTGGCCATTACTCAATTGCTCTTCCCCCCATGATTGAGATATAAAATTAATAAAACTGCGCAGGTGAGTCTGCTTCAGGACATCCTTTGTGTACTCTTCTTGGATCTCACAGTTTACTGTTAGTGGCCATTCAGAGGATTCATGACTATTTCCCTACAAATCATATATGAAGAGTATAAACTGGGGCATTGTGGGTGAAGACAGCTGATATGTAAGGTGACAGGAGGTGGGGCGAGTCTTGAAACAAGTTTTGAGGAGTTACTGCAAATATGGAATTAATCACTCCATCAATGGTATTTATTGAATGCTTACAATGTGCAGAACAGCACTTGGGAGAATACAGTAGAATTACCACATATGTTCCCTGCCCACAGTGACCTTACAGTCTAGAAGGGGAGATAAACATTAACGTGATTGAGATCCATTTCAGGTTTTTGAGGAGTGGGGAGCTTTGTGCCTATCAACCTGGGAAGTAGGAAGCAATATAGATTGAAACGGAAAGATACTGGAGATAGCAAGAACACTGAGAAGGTTAATGTAGAAGCACATGTCACTTCCTGTCAGCATTTGGCTCAATAATTGTCATTATGATGTTACTTATTAAGTACTTAATAGTTGTCAATCACAGTTCTAAACACTGGAGTAAATACAAGTTAAACAGGTCAGACTCAATGTGGCAGAGTAGATGCCCGGTATTAGAACACATGCCTGGGAGTCAGAGGACCTTGGTTTTAATTCTGGCCCCACCACTTTGTTGTGTGACCTTGGGCAAGTCACTTAACTTCTCTATGGCTCATTTCCATCATCGGCAAAATGGGGATTAAGACTACGAGCCCTTCTGAGGGACAGGGAGTTTGTTCAATCCGATTACCTTGTATTACCGATTACCGATTACCAGTGCTTAGAACAGTGCCTGGCACATAGTAAATACTTAACAAATACCACTCAGTTCCTGTTTCACATGGAATTCACTGCTAAGAAGGAAGGCGATAAGGAAACTGAAGCCCAGAGATATTGACTGGCCCAAAATCACACAGCAGACAAGTGACAGAGCTGGCATTAGAACCCAGGTCTTTGGATTTCCAGGCTTGTGCTCTAGGGATTTTTAGTATAAATACTTCAATAATTGCCAAAGGATGGTAAATTGATGTGGATATTCAGATATTGTCTACATATTCCTGGAATTGATCAATTGGTGTAGAATATAGACCTTCTCCAACGTGTTCAAGGAGACTGACAACTTAATTTCCTCGCTGAGTGTTGCCAAAATTTTATTTAGGGCTATGATTCCTTAACATGTATCCCACTCTAGAGACACTTTTCTGAAAACCATCTCCTATCGTGTTCATCCACTGGCAGTCTTTGACCCAGCAAGAACTTAGAGTACTATGATTAGCAACCGATTTTAATTAATGTAGACGTTTCATTGCTCCTGGCTTTCATTCTCTGATTGCCTTTAATGGTTTATTAAGATTTGACACAGACAATTAGGCAAAATCATCCCAGTTGCACTTCTGTTGCATACGCCCATTTAATAAAGTATTTTTATTACAAGCAAATGAATTGATTTTAAATAGGTTAGGAAAAGGCTTACAACTTGTATTGAAGTGCAAAGTAGCGATAATGCAGCTACTTTCATATAAAAGGCAATGTTGCAAATGCTTAAGTCATTTAATGAGAGCTCTAAGGAATAAGGTGAGGGGTTGTGGCATTTGTGTTCTGGAGCACAAATCATTAAGATTTAAAGACAGAGGAAATAGGTGGCAGAGTGGAGTGATACATAGGCTTTTCAATTCTAGGAATTCAAGTTTTAAATTTACTTCAAGTGAAATGATTTTGGTAACCTCAGGCCTTCCCAGGCAGTAATGAGCACACCGTTTGCCCCATAGAAGGAATTCTCCTCCAAGCAAGTGAATGATCCATAATATAATAAGTGAGAGGGATTGACTTTGAAAATGTGAAATATATTCTAAAACATTTCTTATTGGACATCAGGACTATATCATTGCTTGCCATTTCCGACCTATCTTCTCCCTCAGGTATTTCTTCTCCCTTAATAGTCCTTTTCTTACTTTCCATTATTATCCTTCTTACAGTAACTGATGGAGTCTATATTCTTTTGAACTTCAGTTTTCATTCTCTTTGTAGTAATTAGATATGATGAAAAAGTTGTTCTGTATTCAACTCAAAAATAGATAATCTCCACAAAATAATTTATCAAGTAAAATTGAAGAGACTGTTCTTTTGAATTAAGATTTAAAAAACTCTAAAATCAGAAAAATTGATGAAATACTCTATCCATGTCCTCATTATAGAGTTTACCCTTTCGGTAGTTAGGTACTCTGTGCTTATTATATTCTAGAATGAAACCACATGAAAAAAAATACAAAATTTTGTTTCGTTTGAACTTACATCATGTTAATTGTTCAATATAGGATCACATTACCTTTTTGGCACTGTGTAATGTTAAAGAAGTAGATGCAGCATGGTCTAGTGGATGACATATAGGCCTGGGCATCAGAAGGACCTGGGTTCTAATTCCAGCTCTGATGCCTGTCTGTTGTGTGACCTTGGGCAAGTCACTTAATTCTCTGTGTTTCAGTTCACTCATCTGTTAAACAGTGATTAAGACTGTGAGCTCCTTGTGGGGCAGGTAGTTTGTCCAATGATCACATTTAGTATAAAACATTATAAAATTTGCCAAAGGGACTCTGGAATTTTCCCAAGAAAATCATCTTCCATAAAGTTAAATGGAGGAGGAATGAAAGACATGCTCAGTCTCTCCTCCCACAAAGTGCAAAGTCATATGATGGTTAGGATATAGAGCAAGTCAATTTCCTAAATCTAAGTGAATCAGATCAGACCATTCCAAGGCACCTTGCCTAGCAGGAGTGGAGAGATGGGTTTCTTTATTTCTGTGGTGCCCATGGAAAATTACAATTATGTATTATGGTAGAGGTGTGATGCTTACATTTTATATTACAACTGCCCGAAGGCATCTGGAAGAAATTGATATGCAGCTTTAGTGGTGTGCACATTTAGAAGAAGCCTAGGGATATGACCACAAATTTGAATGACAAAATGAGCATTTTCGAAAACTCAAAATATTAGTACATCATGAAATTAGGAAATAAAGTTTAACTAAGAGATTTCATAGAGTTGGCTAATCAGTAAGAAATATTGCCTATTGTGGTGTTCCAAAATGAAGACTCACTGGATGGCTTAAGAGGAAGAAAATATAAGGGAAGCCTACAAATTTATTGTGAAGGAACAATTATCACAGTCTTCAGGCTGAAGATGAATAAGAAACAAGGGAAGAGAAAGAGGTGAAAAATATACTGTATAGTCTTTTTGATGGCACTTTCCAAGGTGCTGGATGATATGGTGACCTATAATGTATGACACATACATTGTTTATTGGCTGCTTGTGAAAAAGTGATAAATATGAGGACACAGTTGTGTAAAGCTATATAGATCTCTTCATTTAAGAGATGAGTATCCAGAATATACATTATGCTGTACAATGTGATAGGATAAGCTTTGTAGCATTATTTCTGCAGCCATCTTATTTATGTTTATTTAGTATAGTTATTCAATTTGTACTACCCAAAGACTTCTGAGTATATGAAAAGTATATATGAGTATAATATCATAATTAAATGAAATTCTATGCCATGAATGTATATTTTTAATGATAGGATAACCCATAAGTCAGGGGAGTTAAAGCAGAAAATGTTTTTTCCATTCTTGAGGATCAGGAGACACAGGTTTTCTACAGAAAATGCTCCCCACAGCTGGCCAAGCTCAGTGAAGTGTTAACATGAATGTCCTAATTACTTAGGCTCAAATGTAGTATGGAGTACACATTTCTACTTCACATCACTTGAATAAGATTAACATTTCTTTTCCAAGAATTTAACCACTGAATGTGTTATCCCTGTACATGTTTAGAATAATGTTCCTCTTTTTCTGGGATTAATATTGAGCCAATACACTTTAATCTCTTGTTTATTCAGTGCCAAAGAAAACTAGGAAATTTCCACAATGGAGGAGGTCAGTTTTTTAAATGGTACCTGTTAAGTATTTAACAGGGACCATACTAAGTACAGGATTACAGTCCCTGTCCGACATGGGGCTCACAGCCTGAATTAGAAGGAGGATTTAATATCTTTTTTTTTACAGCAGAAGTAACTGAGGTATAGAGCAGTTAATAACTGAAGTACTGAGAAGTTAAGTGACTTGTCCAAGGTCACACAACAGACAAGCAGCAGAGTCTGGATTAGAACCCAGGTCCCCTAACTCACAGGCTGCATGGTCTTTCCTCTAGGCCTCGCTATTCCCCTTTGATAGTGAAGATACTGAATATTGGCATCCTACCTGTGAGTTCAGAAGATAGGTAAGGGGATTAGTAATAGCATTAGTGATTATAATTATTAAACAATTAAGAAAGTTACTACTTCTCAGTCTCTTTTGCAGGCTCCTCCTATGCCACCAACTCTCTGACATTTGGGGTCCATCAAGGTTCAATTTTGGTTCCCTTTTGTTCTCTGTATACACCAATTGCCTTGGAGAATTTATTCACTCCCACACCTTCAACTGCCATCTTTATGCTTATGATTCCCAAATTCACCTCTCCAACCCTGACCTCTCCCATTCTTGACAGTCTAGAAATTCTTCCTTCCTTCAGGATATCTCTACTTGGAAATCTCTCTGATGCCCCAACAGAGGTCTTTACCTTCCCCCTCAGGTCCTGTTTTCCCCCATCATTGTAGAAAATACCACAGTCTTTCCTATCTCACAAGCCCATAACTTCGGCGTTATCCTCGATTCAATCTCTCATTCAACCCACATATTCAATCTGTCACCAAATCCAGTAAATTCTACTTACACAGTATTGTTGAAATCCACCCTTTCATTTCCATCCAAATGTTACTATGCTGATCCAAGCTACTCCTGGCTCTACCACCAGTCTGCTGTGTGACATTCACTTCTCTGTGCCTTAGTTAGCTCATCTGTAAAATGGAGATTGAAACTGTGAGCCTCACGTGGGACAGGGACTGTGTCCAACCCAATTTGCTTGTATTCAACCCAGTGCTTAGTACTATGTCTGGCACATAGTAAGTGCTTAAGAAATGTCATAATTATTATTATTATCCTGTCTTGACTACTGGATCTGCCTCCTCATCAACCTTCCTGCCTCCTGTCTCTCCCCACTGCAGTCCATTCTTCACTCTGCTGCCCAGACTAGTTTTCTAAGAAACGTACAGTCCACATCTCTCTATTCCTCAAGAACCTCCAGTTTCCCATTCATTTCTGCATCAAAGGGATGCATTGACTTTGAAGCAGTCAATCAGCCTACCCCCTCCTACCTTACCTTACTGATCTCTACTGGAGCCCAGACCCCCTGCTTGGCTCCTCTAATGTCAAACTGCTCACTGTGACTTCACCTCATCTGTCTTGATGCCAACCCCTTTTTTACATCCCTCTCGGGCCGGAATTCCTTCCCCCTTCATATATGCCAGACACCACTGCTCTCCCCACCTTCAAAGCCTACTTATGGTAACTTCTCCTCCAAGTGGTCTTCCCCAATTAATCCTTCTTTTCCTTAACTCTCTCTCCCTTCTGCATTAAGTACATGAATCTGTACCCTTTGGGGATTTATGTATGAACACCCCACAGCACTTGTATGTATTTGTAATTGATTTCAGTTTGGTCTCCCCTCTAGACTGTAAGATCATTTTGGGCATGGAACTTGTCAACCACCTCTGTTGTATTTTACTCTCCAAGCACTTAGTATAGTGCTCTGCATGAAGGAAGAAGTCAGTAAATACCATTGATTAGTTGATTAATTGCTTTCATTGTGCAAAGCACTGTATTAAGAGCTGGGAGAATTAGATGGTCTTTGCCCCCACTGAAGAAATCCCCGCCTAGCTACACTTGGACTCAGCAGCTAATTATCAGAGTTGTGCAAAATAAGATTTGCCAGCTAGTGAGCCTTATGGTTAAGAAAGAAGTAGTCTTATCATGTGGACAGTTCTCTTTCATGGGCAACAAACTGAGCCACGAACAGAGAATGTAGATGAGGTCAGCACCAACAGTTTCACTCAGTGAAAAAGCCAGCCTTATCACAGGCACATATTATATAAGAAATTTATCTCCAGTATGTCCTATATCATTTCCAGGCTCTCTGCTAGCTAAGTAGCCTTTGAGCCGCATACCAGTACCGTTCATCCAGTTCCTATGTCCTCACCTGGGCAGACATTCTCGTCTTTTCTCCTGAGGAGAGGGTCTAATGGAAGTTCTTTCACCTTCTGGCAGCATTTCCAGGGAATGTCTGGGCTGCCAAATCTGTGATGTAACTCCTTACCCACTGTGGCTCCTTATTTTCATGGCTCCTAACACTCTTCCCATCATGGCTTCAGGCACTCTCTGTTTCTCCAGTGTTGGCAGAAATGGAGATGGGAAGAGGAGGTGGGGCAGCATGCTCTTCTAAGAGCACCTAATGAGCACTGGTATACTGCTCTTTCCTTGTTAACTTGGTCCCAGAAGGTTTAAGTGTTAATCAGCCTCCAGCCAAATAGGGAAACCGGGTGATTTGGAAGGAAAACTTGGTCGGTCTGGGCACTCCCTATTCTCCAGAGATAGCAAGATGAGGTGGGGCATCTAACCTCCTATCCTGTATCCTACCACAGACCTCTGTCATCTCAGAAATTCTATAGCTTTGGGTGTCTCCAGGCAATGCAGGCTCTAATAATGATGATATTTGTTAAGCGCTTACTATGTGCCAAGCACTGTTCTAAGTGCTGAAGGGAAAAGACAGAAGCAAACCTTAAGAGTCCATGTAGGATAGGTTTGATAACAGCACAAGACCTGCCCAGTGGCTGGAAGTTCTGGGTACTGCAGAGTACAAGGCACATGGGATCCATGGGGATGGCAGAATGAGCTGGTGGGGATTGGGGGAGCTGGGGACTGGGTCAACAGATGAGATGGTAACATTAAAAAATTCCCTTTTGTAGGCACTGACAGCAACCTAATCCCAAGATATTGTGAAAACACCAGATTTCACTATTATCCAATTTATTTCTCTAAATTTCTGCTTTGTGGCCTGTGACTTCTGCAGGAAATTTATTTCTATTTATGCAGCTCTCTCAAAATCTACCTCTTGGTATCTGACTTAGCCAGGAGTTTTTACTGGTCTTCCTTTCCCATTTCTCCAGATTACTGAATAACGAAGTTCTTGGTGTATTAACAAATACTTATGCTCATTTTGTGTCCCTACTCCAAGTACGAGAACATGAAGATATCAACTTAGGTACAAAATAATTCAAGAAATACCTAAATATTTTACTGAAGTAAATATGAAAATACACACGTAGAAAATGAGTGTTTCTTACAACATGGTACATGCACCGATTTCAGGAAATGAATGAAATTATGAAAGAAAAACAAACTCCTTCATTTTTAAAACCCAGTGTTTCCATTTTGTCTTACTGATGTATTTTTCATATTTTGAGGAAGAGAGATGGTTGTTGCAGAAGTGTCTTTTTCAAAATAAGGGAATATAAAAAGAGAAGAAATACATAGCACATTGTAGGTTCTTTAGTTCATCTTTCAAATACATAAGATTAAATGGATAATTTTATAGACTGAAAGACTTTACATATTAAAGGAAAGTATGATGAAACTAGCAGAAAGCAATGTTCCATCTAAGCATAACTTCCATTTCTCAGGATAACAAATTTATAAATTGTTCCACACTTTTCAGGATGGCCAACCCTAGGTGAGGCCATTCATACTAAAGGTTTTTGTGGCCTCAGAGAAAGGTAAAGCTTATTTCTTCTACTACTTCTTAGCATTAACATGATCCTACAAGTTTTAATTCAGGAATATTCCCTCAGACTTAAGACTTCTTAGTTCAGTGTTTATGATGATTCCAGGTCTATAGTTCATGGAATTTTTAGATGAAACTAACTGAATGAACCTTATGGTGTGGTATTATGACACATCACTTGTTTCCTGTTTCCTGTTCTCTGCTCTTTAATCTAGGCTACCTTTTGAATCCATGTATTTTGCAATGTATCTATAAATAAAGGGGTTTGCCTCAAGATTGCTGATTCAGGAGACCTAGACCAAACAGTTTCTTATGAAAACACATGCCAAATAATGCATAACAAGTGGAAGAGGATATATGACAAATAGTGGGATGAAGAGAGACAAAGAAATGGAACTCTTCAACTTCCCAACCAAACGCTTCTCCTTTGACTTTCTCATCACTATAGATAGCACCACCATGCTTCCAGTCTCACAGGCATGTGAACGTGGCATTATCCTCAATTCATCTCTCTCATTCAACCTATATATTTAATCCTATCAGTTCTACCTTCATAACATGGCCAAAGTCCATCCTTCCCTCTCCATCCAAACTGCTAGTATGCTGATCCAAGCACTTCTCCTACTTATCCTGCCTTGACCACTGCATCAGGCTCCTTGCTAGCCTTCATGTCTCCTGTCTCTCCCAACTCTAATCCATATTTGACTCTGACACTCAAATCATTTTTCCTAGAAAACACTTAGTCCATGTTTCCCCACTCCTCAAGAACATGCAGTGGTTGCCCATTCACTTACACAACAAACAGAAACTCCTTGCCAATAGCTTAAAGTACTTAATACCTTTTCTCTTCCTATCTTACCATGCTGATTTCCTACTACAACCCAGTACATTCACTTAACTCCTCTAGCACCAACCTCCTCACTGTACCTCGATCTGGTCTGTCTCACCTCAGGTCCCTCACCACATCCTACCTCCAAGACAGATACCTTCCCTGAGTAAACCATTATTCAATATACTCCATCTCTCTTTTCCATCACTTGGATATGTAGCCTTAAATCCTCGATATTACCCCACCCTCAGCCCCACAGCATTTAAGTATGTACATAACTATAACTTACTCAATTATCTGTCTCCCCTTCTAGGTTGTAAGCCTTTGCGGGTCAGGAACATGTCTACCAACTCAGTTATGTTATACTCTCCCAAGTGCTGAATAAAGTGCTCTGCGCACATTGTGCTGAATAAATATGATGGATTCATCCATGTGTATGAATATGACAGAATTGACTGATGACAGGCCAGCATACCCTACCTATTGTTTGCACCTAAGGATAATCATTTCTGTACTAAGGAGTGAATCTTATTCAGAAATAAAGCATACATCTTCAGGAAGCAATTACTAGAGGAGAGCAACCTACTCTCAATTTTTACCTATGAGGTTACTCAACTGTAGTGTTTTCTAAATAGTCCACTGTTACATTGCATTTTTGGAGACCTTGTTTTACTGTGCCTTTAAATTATCCACTTTTTCTGGATAGCATTTACTTCCTCTCATGTATTTGCCAATCAGTTCATCTATTGAAAGGGTTCCCTGCCAGAGTTTGTTGTTAGGAACCAAAGTATCATGGCCTAGAGGACAAACCATAGACATGACAGTCAGAAGGACCTGGGTTCTAATATCGGCTCTGCTATTTGTCTGCTCTGTGACCTTGGACAAGTCAGTTAACTTCTCTATGTCTCAGTACCTTTATATGTAAAATAAGTATTATTACTGTGAGCCCCATGGGATACATGGACTCTGTCCAATCTACTCCATCACTGAGTACTGTACTTGGCACACAGGAAGGATTTTGGGTTTTTTTAATGGTATTTGTTCCATGTGATGGGATAGATACAAGTAATTAGGTTGGACATAGTCCGTATCACACATGAGACTCACAGTCTATGTAGGAGGGAGAACGGATATCCCCAATTTACAGTTGAGAAACCTGAGGCACAAAGTGTTAACTTATTTCCCCAAGGTCACACAGCAAGCAATTGGTAGAGCTGGGAATAGGACCCATACCCTTCTGACTCCCAGGACCATGCTCTCTCCTCTAGACCACAATGCTTCTTGTTTACCACAAACCATTAGAAAAAGGAATCCTAGGCTCCCATTACCTCAGATTATTCCTATTAAGATGCCCGCAATGTGTTGTCACAGAAATATTCGACTCAAGCAATCTGTCATGAAAACCCTTTTTTGTGTCTAACTCTTAAGGAGCTATCTCCCCAAATATCTCTCAGTTCCTAACTGATTGTTTTCCTACTTATCAGACTTTCTTTCACAAGTAAGACTATTATTAATTCTTACACCTCACAATTGAAAGACATATTTTATGCATTGCTTCTGTAATTTTAGGTAATTTCCATACTCTTTCATAATATGCCAGTAGGGTTAAGCAGGTGAATGGTATTCTCTTATGGCTTCAATATTCCATTATTTGGGCCTTTGGAACAGATATATGATTAGTTAATGATTTTCTCCTGGGGCTAAAGAGGAGATGCCAAATTATTAGAGAACTGCACTTTATTGAACATTACTGTCCTCACTTTTAATGACACAATCTACAAAGGTTCAGGGCTTGTTACATAACATAAATATGGCTATTAAATGCTAATGGTCATTCCAAAGGTTAATGTTTGTGATTATGAAAACAAAGTGAACTTGCACATCTCAATTACCTTAGAGAAGGAGGCGGAGCAATTGCATAGTCATGTGATCAAATATTCTCTTGAAATAACTTCTATTGCAATTTACTATTGCAATATTTACTATTTTTACTATTTACTATTTTATATTGCAATTATTAGTATTATTATTGCAATTTATTGCAATTCATTCTATTGCAATTTACTTCATTGTAATTGAACTGCATGCATTTAAAATATACTACAAAATACTGCAAATTATTAAAATACTAAATATAATAATTTAACAATCATGTAGCTCTGATGAAATCTAAGTCTGGTGACAAAGGTGGAGGTGGTTTCATCATTGAGAGGAAATTTCCCAGGGGTGAGACATTTCACTATTGCTAATTTAGGATTATTTTTACCACCATTCTAATTGTTTACCAGAGTGAAAGGCTACAGACTCAGGGGGCAAGCTGATCAATTATAGAAGCTGTAGAGCTCCAGGTACCTGTGAGTATATAAGTGTTGAGGTGAAAATTGGGTGGCTATTGTTTGGGGTAAACTTCCAAGAGATATTCTGAAATCAGACAAGCTTTGAAGGTAGGTAGGTCTGAGTTCTCTCAGATTGGAGGTGGAGGAAATTTCAGGTAAATTAGGAGGGGAGTAGCAAGAGGCTGAAGGTAAATGCCTCCAGACAAGAAGAGAGAGAGAAGCAGCATGGACAAGTGGAATGACTATGGGCCTGAGAGTTAAAAGACCTGGGTTCTAATCCAGACTCTGCCACTTTCCTGATGAGTGACCTTGGACAAGTTACAACTGCTTTCTGCCTCATTTTCCTATCTATCAAATGGGATTATTGCCTGTTCTCCTTTTCACTTAGATTGCGAGCCCCAAGTGTAATGGGTACTTGATTAAAATATATTTATCCTAGTATTTGTACGGTGCTCAGCACTTACAGGGCTTACCATATTCCAAAGTTATTACTATTCTTATTATTAGCCAATAAAAGACCAAGTCATTATCGTTTAGTCAAGCACAGAGATAGATGCCATTATATTCCCATAGGATGCACTTTGTTGAAACTAAATTTTTACTGCGTCAATTTAAATATTTGCTTTCCATGCCCAGCTGTAATATAATAACTAGGGGTGCAAGGTTAACCACATTTTTCAATAGTGAGCCAGGATAAGTAGTCATCCATTAGGGTCTTTTCTCTGTTTTGAATTAAGTTAAATGGTGGGATTTTTTAAATCTTGCTTTTCCTCAATATCTGTAAATTGTTGAAGAGTCTACATAGCTGCCTGAGCAGAGTATCTCCTTGATGTGTATCTTCCCAGGTATACCATCAAATACAGGTGATTTGACATCTTAATGGATATAACTACAATGTTGACTTTACTGAAAGTTTGAACTGATCCCAGCCTTCATTTGATTCATTCATTCACTCAATCGTATTTATTGAGTGCTGACTGTGTGCAGAGCACTGTACTAAGTGCTTGGGAAGTACAAGTTGGAAACATATAGAAGCGGTCCCTACCCAACAGTGGGCTCACAGTCTAGAAGGGGGAGACAGAGAGCAAAACAAAACATATTAACAAAATAAAATAAATAGAATAAATATGTACAAATAAAATAGAGTAATAAATAAAATAAATAGAGTAATAGCATAAAACTAATATTTGTAGAACATCATCTTCAATAGTGAAATTTGTGTTTAAGATATTATCACATTGTTGCTAGTGTTTCTTTAAGATGCTTTTTACCCCTGTGCTAGGCATAGCTACCTATATTCAGTGGTTCTAGGGTAATATAAATACATCTATATGCACCCTTTGTGGATGCATGCAAACTCTTGGTCTTGTTTTCAATTAATTAATCAATTGATCAATCAGTGGCATCTATTAGGGGATTACTGTGCACTAAAATCCTGGGATGCTACAATAGAGTTGGTAAATCCTTACCCTCAAGGAGCTTACAATGCATAAGGGACAAAAACAAAATAAATAACAGGTAAAGGAGGTAACCATGTGCAAGGATAGGTAAATAAGAGTCTTGAGGCTTGAGGTAGATGACTATCAATTTGATGGGTGCAGACACAAGTGTATAGGTAACATAGGAGGGAGGGTGAATGGAGTGGGGAAATGAGAGGTTACTCACGAAAGGATTCTTGGAAGAGATATGATTTCAGTAGGGCCTTGACGATAGGGAGAGTGGTGGTCAGTCATAATTCAAGGGGAAGGGAGTTCTAGGCAAGAGAGAGGAGTGGGCAAGGGATCAGCAGTGAGAGAAGTGAGATTGAGCTACAGAGATTAGATTGACAATAGAGCAATAAAGTGTGTAAATTGGGGTATAGTGGGAGACAAGCAAAATGGGAAAGCTGGTTGAGTGCCTTAGAGCTTATAGTAAGGAATTTCTTTTTGATGCAGAAGTGGATAAGCAATTATTCGAGGTTTTTGAAGAGTGGAAAGATATGAATCATGGCATAGGATAGAGCAAAGGCTGGGGGTCAGAAGGTCATTGGCTCTAATCCCAGCTCTGCCACTAGTCTGATGTATGGCCTTGGGTAAGTCATTTCCTTTCTCTGTGACCCAGTTACCACACCTGTAAAGTGGAAATTAATACTGAGCCTTCTGCGGTACAGGGATTGTGTCCAACCTATTTGCTTGTATCCACCCCAGTGGTTAGTATAGTTCCATGGCACATAGTAAGCACTTAACAAATTCCATTATTACTATTTCATGCGCAAAACATTTTCTTCAGAAAAATGATCCAGGCAGCAGAGTGGAGTATGGAATGAATAATAGAGAGACAGGAGTCAGGGAGATCAGCAAGGATGCTGATGGTAGTCAAAGTGGGATATGATTAATGCTTGGACCAGTATTTTGGATAAAGACGAAGGAGAGATCCTGGAGATGTGAAGCTATAACTGACAGGATTTGAAGACAGACTGAAATGCACAGGATGAATGATGATGCCAAGGTTATGGGCTGTGAGAAAGGGATCATGGTGATGTTGTCTACAGTGATGGTAAAGTTAGAGAACAGGAGAGGGGTGGGGGTGGAAGATGAAGAGTTTTGTTTTGGACAAATTTGAGTTGTTGGTGTTGATATCTTAGAGAAGCAGCATGGCTCAGCGGAAAGAGCCTGGGCTTTGGAGTTAGAGGTCATGGGTTCAAATTCTGGCTCCTCCAATTGTCAGCTGTGTGACTTCAGGCAAGTCACTTTACTGTGCCTCAGTTACCTCATCTGTAAAATTGAGATTAAGACTGTGAGCCCCCCGTGGGACAACCTGATCACCTTGTATCCTCCCCACTTAGAACAGTGCTTTGCACATAGTAAGTGCCTAATAAATATCGTTATTATTATTATTATTATTATTATTGTTATTATTATTATTATTAAATACAGAGTCCTGAAGGCAGAAGGAAATGATAGACCGTAGAGAAGGACAGAGAGAGTTGCTTGAGAAGTAGATTCCTCTCTGAAGTGCTTTGTACAGTGCTCTTCACAGAGTAAGTGCTCAATAAATAGCATTGCTTAATGAGCTACATAGAGTCAATGCCATCAGAGCAGATAAGCTTCCCAAGGAAGTGAATGTAGATGGAGAGTTTTAGGTGACCCAAAACTGACTTTAGATACCTTCAGATTTAGGGAGCGGAAGGAAGAAGAGATAGAGAAGGAGCAGTCAGAGTGGTAGATGGAGAATTAGGAGGAGAAGACACTATCAGAGGTGTACCTGATATAGGTGCATGCTACCACTCTTCAGAGGAGTATAACCCAAAAAAGCAGCTTGTTAAACATCAAATGCCCTTATTCCCACTCCCTCTCAGGAGATTACACCACATATCCATGGATCCAAGTGCTGAGCATGTATTGCCTACAAATTAGGCCTTTCGTGGTTTTTTTCTATTTACATAATCCCTCCCCAAGACAGTCATCTTGGCATAAATTCTCCATGGCCTCACATTGATTGCTAGGCCATTATTATGTTCCTTCAGCCAATCAATGGTTATCATCAAGGTTCTCCTGATGAAGCACACTGGGACCCTCCATCCTGGGTTTACTGCTATCATGAGGCTGGGATACGGAGTTTAAATGTGGGGTGGAGGTTGAAGTGCCGACCACACCCTTTCCTCCGGATTTCAGAAAACAGGGTGTCAGAGCCCTGGTTCCCACTACCATGGTGCTGAATTCTGGGAAGCAGGAAGGGAAGAAGGCACCCAAGGAGGGTTGGGCTAAGCTCTGCCAATGACCATCTCCAGTATTCATGGGAAAGTGGAGGAAGGGAAGCTGTATCTAGGAGGCTCTGATCGTTGAGGAGAGAATACCAACTCTGAAGCAATGGCAGCCTGAACTCTCTACATGGTGCTCATGCCTGCCCTCACTCTGCTCATTCACTCACCCACCCCCATTACAGATATTGCTCGCCCATATCCCAGACCCCAGCTGAAGCAAGACAAAATTCTACTCCTCCTTTTTGCCCCAGCTACAGTTGACACACTACCCATCGTGATCCTAAGCTCCACCTGGAAATACAAGCTGCACAATTCAAGTGGATAGCCACCGGCCATTCTCAGCATTAGGCATCGTGTAACCCTGATAGAAACTATGTGGTAAGGTAACGGGATAAATTGTCTAACCTACATTTGATTGGTTCACGTCCTTCAACCGGTGCCTATGTCTGATTGCCAAATCCAACGGCTCATACTCTGTCCTAATCCTCCTCGACCTCTCAGCTGCCTTTGACACTGTGGACCACCCCCTTCTCCTCAACACGTTATCTGACCTTGGCTTCACAGACTCCGTCCTCTCCTGGTTCTCCTCTTATCTCTCCGGTCGTTCTTTCTCAGTCTCTTTTGCAGGCTCCTCCTCCCCCTCCCATCCTCTTACTGTGTGAGTTCCCCAAGGTTCAGTGCTTGGTCCCCTTCTGTTCTCAATCTACACTCACTCCCTTGGTGACCTCATTCGCTCCC
The DNA here is from genome assembly GCF_015852505.1 of Tachyglossus aculeatus. NCBI lineage: Eukaryota > Metazoa > Chordata > Mammalia > Monotremata > Tachyglossidae > Tachyglossus > Tachyglossus aculeatus. The sequence goes on from NC_052067.1 coordinate 120,980,626, forward strand.
ACGGCTTCAACTATCACCTCTACGCTGATGACACCCAGATCTACATCTCTGCCCCTGCTCTCTCCCCCTCCCTCCAGGCTCGCATCTCCTCCTGCCTTCAGGACATCTCCATCTGGATGTCCGCCCGCCACCTAAAGCTCAACATGTCGAAGACTGAGCTCCTTGTCTTCCCTCCCAAACCTTGTCCTCTCCCTGACTTTCCCATCTCTGTTGACGGCACTACCATCCTTCCCGTCTCACAAGCCCGCAACCTTGGTGTCATCCTCGACTCCGCTCTCTCATTCACCCCTCACATCCAAGCCGTCACCAAAACCTGCCGGTCTCAGCTCCGCAACATTGCCAAGATCCGCCCTTTCCTCTCCATCCAAACCGCTACCCTGCTAATTCAAGCTCTCATCCTATCCCGTCTGGACTACTGCACTAGCCTTCTCTCTGATCTCCCATCCTCGTGTCTCTCTCCACTTCAATCCATACTTCATGCTGCTGCCCGGATTATCTTTGTCCAGAAACGCTCTGGACATATCACTCCCCTCCTCAAAAACCTCCAATGGCTACCGATCAATCTGCGCATCAGGCAGAAACTCCTCACCCTGGGCTTCAAGGCTCTCCATCACCTCGCCCCCTCCTACCTCACCTCCCTTCTCTCCTTCTACTGCCCAGCCCGCACCCTCCGCTCCTCCACCACTAATCTCCTCACTGTACCTCGCTCTCGCCTGTCCCGCCATCGACCCCCGGCCCACGTCATCCCCCGGGCCTGGAATGCCCTCCCTCTGCCCATCCGCCAAGCTAGCTCTCTTCCTCCCTTCAAGGCCCTGCTGAGAGCTCACCTCCTCCAGGAGGCCTTCCCAGATTGAGCCCCTTCTTTCCTCTCCCCCTCGTCCCCCTCTCCATCCCCCCGCCTTACCGCCTTCCCCTCCCCACAGCACCTGTATATATGTATATATGGTTGTACATATTTATTACTCTGTTTATTTATTTATTTATTTATTTTACTTGTACATTTCTATCCTACTTATTTTATTTTGTTGGTATGTTTGGTTCTGTTCTCTGTCTCCCCCTTTTAGACTGTGAGCCCACTATCGGGTAGGGACTGTCTCTATGTGATGCCAATTTGTACTTCCCAAGCGCTTAGTACAGTGCTCTGCACATAGTAAGCGCTCAATAAATACGATTGATTGATTGATTGTCAACCACCATTGGAAGAAGTTATGACACGCTCATGAACCACATCCTCTGATTGATCCCTGTAGATGGGATCTGATTGATTAGAAGATCTGCCAATCTTCTGATAGAGTGAAGTCAGAGTGGGACATGGAGACCAAGAAAGAGACAGACAATGTTTCTGAAAAATCAAAATTACTATCCTACCTCGCAACCCACACAACATTGTATGTTGACTCTTCGGAAGGTAGGAGAGAGGGACCATGCCCACCGCCCTTACTTCTAAGAGCCTCACAGTGTGGCATGCTGGCTTCTGAGGGAATGGGGAAAGGAGCTGTGCCTGCCATTGCTGCCCCCATGGCCCCGTCAGCCTCCGACAATGTTGGAGTCAGGATTAGAACCCACAACCTCTGACTCACAAGCCCGTGCTCTTTCCACTAAGCCATGCTGTTTCTCTATAAGGAAGTTGGTATGTCCCATTAATTAATTAACTATTATGGTATGTGTTAAGTGCTTACTATGTACCAAGCACTGTTCTAAGTACTGGGTAGATACAAGGTGATCAGGTTGTCTCACTTGGGGCTCACAGTCTTAATCTCCATTTTACAAGTGAGGTAACTGAGTCACAAAGAAGTTAAATGACTTGTCCAAGGTAACACAGCAGACAAGTAGCATAGCTGGGATTAGAACCCACATCCTAGACGGATGGCAACTCTTTGAATCACTTGGAAGAACATGTTTTAAAATTCTGATATTGTGGGTCTGTACATGACATGGCCCCTTGTTTTCCTTCTAACAAGGGTTGGAACCAGGGAAGAGGGAGGTGGAACATTCCAATGAGCCTGGCTGCTACTGTTCTTGCAGCAGTCTCTCTGAACCCCTTCATCAGAACCACTCATCCTGTAGCTCTGATCTACCTCCTTTCTGCCCCCAGAGGGGAACAGTCATAGGAGATGGGTGTTATAAAGGAGAATTATTTATTTCTTCCTCACTCACCTAAGGAGTCTGCTCTGTACCAAGTGCTGGGTGGGACACAAGCAAATCGAGTTGGACTCAGTTCCTGTCCCACATGGGGCTCGCAGTCTCAATCTCCATTTTGCAGTTGAGGAAACTGAGGCACAGAGAAGTGAAGTGACTTGCCTAAGCTCAAACGTCATTACAGAAGTTATTCCTACCATAGCAATGATGCTTTGTAAATTTTATGAATGCCATTTTTTGGATTTACAGCCTTAGGGTTTGGGGAAATGCTATTTATAACAATCGATCAATTTTATTTATTGAGAGCTTACTGTATGCAAAGCACAAAGAGGTTGTGCAGTACACTAGAGTTGATAGACTTGTTTCTGCCCAAAAGGATATTACAGTCAAGAGTGGGATACTGACATTAAATTAGAGATCTGTACATAAATGCTGTGGGGTTCAGGGTGGAATGAGTATCAAGAGTTTAAAAGGTACAGATCCAAGCCTATAAGAGAAGCAGAAGGAAAAGGGGGTAGGGGAGAGGAGGGATCAGTTGGAGAAGGCCTCTTGGAGGAGAGGTGATTTAGTAAGCCTTTGAAGGTGGGGAGTGTAATGGTCTGACATATGTGGGCTTGACTGTACTGGAAATCAGGGAGGTTAGGTAGGAGAGGGAGAGTTAATTGAGTGTCTTAAACCCATTGATGTGCTTCTGTTTGATGTGGAGGTGGTTGGACAACCAATGGGCATTCTTGAGGAGTGCAGAGAAGTGGACTGAATGTTATTTTAGAAAAATGATCCAGGTGGCAGAGTGAAGTTCATCCCACATATCTCATTTACCCCACATATGCAATCTGTCACCAAAACCTGCCGGTCTCAAGTTCACGACATCGCAAAGATCCGCCCTTTCCTCTTCATATAAACCCCTACCATGTTAGTACAATCACTCATCATATCCTGACTGGATTATTGCATCAGCATCCTTTCTGTTCTCCCAACATCCTGTCTTTCCCCGCTTCAGTCTATATTTCACTCTGCTGCCCAGATTATCTTTCTAAAGAAATATTCTGGGCATATCACTCACCTCATCAAAAATCTCCAACGGTTGCCTATCAACCTCTGTATCAAGCAAAAGCTCCTCACTACTGGCTTCAGAGGTCTCCATCACCTTGACCCTTCTTACCTCACTTCCCTTCTCTCCTTCTACATCCCAGTCCGCACACTCTGCTCCTCTGGTACTAACCTTCTCACTGTACCTCGTTCTCACCTGTTCCATCGGCAACCCCTGACCCACATCCTTTCTCTGTCCTGGAATGCCCTCCTTCCTCAAATCTGCCAAACTAGCATACTTACCCCTTCAAAGCCCCACTGAGAAGGAGGAGCAGGCCTTCCCAGACTAAGCCCCCCTTTTCCTCTGCTCCCCCTCCCCTCCCCTTTCCCTGACCAACTCCCTTTACTACCCCTCCCTGCCCCACAGCACTTGTGTATATATGTACATATTTATAAATATAATTCTATATATTTTTATTTTGATGTTTACATATCTATAATTATATTTATTTCTAATGACACTACTGTTGCCTGTTTACTTGTTTTGATGTCTGTCTCCCCTCTTCTAGATTGTGAGCCCATTGTGTGCAGGAATGGTCTCAATTTGTTGCTGAATCGTACTTCCCAAGCTCTTAGTACAGTGTTCTGCACACAGTAAAAGCTCTATAAATATGATTGAATGAATGAAAGTATGGACTGGAGAGGGGAAAGACAGGATGCAGGGAGGTCAGAGAAGAGAGTGAAGCAGTACTCAAGGCAGAATGTGATAAGTGCTTAAATCAGTACAATAGCAGTTTGGCTGGAGAGGGAAGGGTGGATTATAGAAATGTTGTATACATAAATCTAACAAGGATTTAGGAAAAGCTTGAATATGTTAACTGAATAACAGAGGCTTAGGAGATGGAGAACAATGGTATTTTCTAAAGTGATGGGAAACAATGTGAGGACAGGGTTTGGGTGGAAAGATAAGGAGTTCTGTTTTGGAGAACTAGAGGTTAGACTTTAGATTTGTTATCCTTGTTTAGACTTTAAACTTGAGAAGTAAATGGGAATACCAGGTAGTGATGTCCTGAAGGCAGGAGGGAATATGAGAAAGCAGAGAAGGGGAGAGGTCAGGGCTAGAGAAGTAGATTTGGGAATTATCTGCATAGATATGAGAGATAATGAGTTCTCTAAAGGAGTGGGTATAGAAGGAAAATGGAAGAGGACCCAGAATGTAGCCCTGAGGAGCTCCCATAGTTTTAGAGTGCTTGGCAGAGGAGGAACTTGCACAAGGGAATGAGAAGGAGAGCAAGGAGGCAAGGACAACAGTGAAGGCCAGGTTAGAAACTATTTAAGGTTAGATAGAGTCGGGAGTGGTTTACATTGCCTCAGGCAGCTGAAGGGTTAGGAAATAATTAAGAAGGAATAGAGGCCATTGGAATTGACAAGAAGGACGCCAATGGTGACCATAGAGAGGGTAGTCTCTTTGGAGTGAAAGGGGCTGGAAGCCAGATTGGAGGCAGGCAAGGAGAAAATTGGATGAGAGAAAGTTGGAGCAGCAAATGTATACAACTCACTCAAGGAGTTTGAAAAGGAATGCATATTTTCTAAGGAAAAATTGTATGTCCACTGATTGCCAAGTTTTCATTTGGAAACGTTTCTTGCAAAAGCATGGCCTAGTGGATAGAACATGGGCCTTGGAGTCAGAAAGACCTGAGTTTTAATCCCGGCTCTGCCAGTTGTCTGCAGTTTGAATTTAGGTAGTCACTTCACTTCTTAGGGCCTCATCTGTACCTCATCTGTACAGTTACCTCATCTGTAGTATGGGGATTATGACATTGAACTCCTTGTGGGACAGGTACCGTGTCCTACCAATTTACTTGTATCCACCCCAGCCCTTAGAACAGTGCTTGTAACATAGTAAACATTTAACAAATACCACATAATCCAACAGACAATTACTCTCACCCCTTCCAAGGCCTTATTGAAGTCACATCCCTTCCAAGAGGCCTTCCCAGACTAAGCCCCACTTTTCCTCATCTCCCTCTCCCTTCTGTGTCACCCTTTGCTCTTCCCGTCTTCCAGACCCACAGCACTTATGTACATATCTGTAATTTTACTTAATTGTATTGATGTCTGACTCCCCCACTCTAGACTGTAAGACTGTCAACTCATTGTCGACAGGGAATGTGACTATTCTTGTATTCATTCAATTGTACTTATTGAGTGCTTACTGTGTGCAGAGCACTGTACTAAGTGCTTGGGGAGTACAAGTTGGCAACATATAGAGATGGTCCCTACCCAACAGTGGGCTCACAGTCTAGAAGGTGGGCTCACAGTCTAGAAGTTGTACTCTCCCACGTGCTTAGTACACTTAGAATTTTAATAATAAAATTCATTGTTCATTCATTCAATCATATTTATTGAGCACTTACTGTGTGCAGAGCACTGTACTAAGAGCTTGGAAAGTACAATTCAGCAATAGAGACAATCTACACCCAACAATGGGCTCACAGTCTAGAAAATAATGGTATTTGTTAAGTGCTATGTGCCAAACACTCTTCTAAGTGCTGGGGTAGATACAAGCTAGTCAGGATGTGGGGCTCACAGTCTGAATCCCCATTTTACAGATGAGGGAACTGAGGCAAAGAGAAGTTAAGTGGCTTGCCCAAGGTCACCCAGCAGACAAGTGGTGGAGGCGGGATTAGAACGCAAGTCCTGTGACTTGAAAACCAGTTCTTGCCACTAAGCCATGCTCTTCTGTTTAGGATAGTGTCATAAGTACTGTGTATAGAAAAACAGGTGAGGAAAAAAAAGTGAGTTTTCATCTAATAAGATCTGAATGAGATCATTTTTGGGGGATAGTTCGATTATTATTTATGTTTTATAATCTATTGTGTATAATGAATTTAAGCTTTCATTAATTAATTCAACCATGAAAGAAAAGAGGAATAAATTAATGTATGTTTTAACTAGCTTGCAGGCTAATATTTCAAAGGAGTAGTTTCTTAGCTACTTTCAGTAATACGTCCAAGATGACCTTTGTAGCCAGAACTGTCATTTATGAATATCAGATTCCAAATTTACTCCATGAATGTAAAATGTAACTATAAATTATCAAGCTGAAAGTATTTCTATATCTGAACACTCAAAAACTGTGTGCCATAAAAGAGTTGATAGGAGACAGATTTTCAAAAATGTTTTATGTGTCTCCTATCCTAAAAGAAACCGTCCTTTGATCCCATGACTCCCTCCAGTTATCACACTATATCCCCCTCTATTTCTCTCCAAATTCCTTGAGCATGTGATCTACACTCATTGTCTCCACTTCCTCTTCAATTATCTCCTTCACCCCCTCCAATCTAGCTTCCTCCTCCTGTCATCCATCGCCAGGGGATGGGTTCGCTTGGGAACCGGCACAATTTCAACTCTGTGGTGTTTCCAGTGACAATGTATAGATCCAAAACCTGGACAGTGAAAAAACAAAATAGAAAGAACATCGATTCTTTTGAAATGTGGTGTTGGAGAAGAACTCTCCCTCACGCTTGATTCTCCTATCTTCAATACATTATTCATGTCCATCCTTATACCTGAAATAACCTATTGCCTATCACCTATGAGAAGCAGCGTAGCTCAGTGGAAAGAGATTGGCTTTGGAGTCAGAGGTCATGGGTTCAAATTCTGGCTCTGCCACTTAGCTGTGTGACTCTGGGCAAGTCACTTCACTTCTCTGGGCCTCAGTTACCTCATCTGTAAAATGGGGATTAAGATGGTGTTTCCCCGGTGGGACAACCTCATCACCTTGTAATCTCCCTGGCACTTAGAACAGTGCTTTGCACAAAAGTAAGTGCTTAATAAATGCCATCATTATTATTTTCATTATTATCACCCTCAACTTCATCAAACTGTGCCTTAGTCCTTCCTCTGAAGAATTACTTCCCTTTAAACTCTTACCTTCAGTGTTCTCTTTTCTAATAAACCTCAACATTTTTCATTTCATTTGTTATTAATTGATTTATTCACCATTGTAGATTTTTGTACCTATAGTTTCACTCTTAACTATGGTCTATTCATTCATTCAGTCGTATTTATTGAGCATTTACTGTGTGCAGAGCACTGTACTAAGGGCTTGGGAAGTACAAATCAGCAAAATACAGAGACAGTCCCTACCCAACAGGCTCACAGTCTAGAAGATAATGATGGTATTTGTTAAGTGTCTACTATGTGCCAAGCACTTTTCTAAACACTGGCTTAGATAGAAGGTAATCAGGTTGTCCCACATGAGGCTCACAGTCTTACTCCCCATTTTACAGATTAGGTAACTGAGGCACAGAGAAGTTAAGTGACTTGCCCAAGGTCACACAGCAGAGAAGTGTCAGAGCCAGGATTAGAACTCACAATCTCTGACTCCCAAGTCCACGCTCTTTCCACTAAGCCATGCTGCTTCTCTAAAGGTCAGTACATTTATAGCTTAGGCTCCATTGGACTTAAAGCAATGTGGAAACAAAGATCAATTTATTTTCCTTTTATATATCCCCAGGCATTTGGTTCCATGCTCTCTGAATAGTAGGCATTCAAAGAAATACTGTTCAAACTGCTAAATCAAAAATAGTTCCAGAAATGTAAATTCCATAAATATACATTAAGTATGGGTTTATTGATTGATTAATGCTCAAAGTTCATATTCTTCAATAGTAGAAATCATTTACAGTATTGAGAAAGATGAAGTAAAGACAACAATGGACTGGAACAAATGCGGAGGCAAGCAACAGATAATGATGACATCTTCCATGAAGAAAGATGGGCCAGCCTGAGTCTAAGAATCTGCACAGATGAATTATTATATAACTAGTAATGTAAGCAGCAAACCACTCATTCCCTCTTACCTGCCAGTCATGCTTCTCCTGGGGCATTAAGTGCAACAAATGAATAGATGGGCAAAGAAACTGTATGATGCCAATGTTTTACCTTAGTATAGGTACTTTCAGGAATTTTTCTTCCTAGCTGCTGCAGTGTTCACCAGCCACATTAGCCAGTTATTTTTCAAAGTTTCTACTCAACTTTCCACCTTGTAGAATGCCCTAAGTAGTTCTTTGGTCCTAAGTACATCACTGATAGCAAAGCCCTAGCAGGCTGAACTCAGACCAAAAGAAGGGCCTCCTGATTCTTAGAGGTGTGTTCTTTCCATTGCCCAGCAAATATAATGACTAGGTAGGTAGATACATAGATAGATGATAGGTAAGAGACAGATAGGTGAGACAGACCAACCACTATTTGAATATTGTTCTATGTAGAGCACAATACTAAATGCTTGAGAGAGTTCAGTAGAGTTAGTAGACCATGGTGACCCCTGTCCTCAAGAAGCTTCAGCAGATATTAAAATGAATTACAGGTAGGGGAAGCAGCAGAAAGGGATAGACAACAAATGGCAGGTATATGTGTGAAATAGAAAAAGAGTCTGAGGTAGTCTGTGACTGTGACATTGAGAGATAGACAAAAACAAAGGGAGGGAGAGAAGGATGGTGGATTCTACCTTCAAAATGTCTGATGTGCCTCTGCACATATCTAGGTGTATATGTATGTAGAGGCCACGCTATGAGACAGAGCTAACTATGGGCCATGAATTAACAGAAATGAAAAATGCAGTTAGGCTCGGAAACCTTAAGAAGCATACTTTTCCCTGTTGTCAAAGCTGCTCTAGATATTGTTACTATGGAGTTGTGGGTGTTGCACTAATGCCCACTTGTTATTTTATTCATTTTGTATGTGTGCTCTCCAAGTGGCTCAAGCTTGTAAATCATTCCAGGAATTGGTATTTGTTCTCTCTTTTTTAATAGAACAATTAGCCAAATAAAGAGACGTGGATCTCTATTCTCCTATAAGGAGAATGAGAATAAGGCAGTATTTTCAGGGCTCTAACATTTTTCTGTTAGACTGAAATAAAGGAATAATTTTATGCTAGAATTAATCCTTGTAAAGCACAACACTGCTGGGAGAAAAGAAATAGACTTCACTAAATCATAGTGGGTTGCACTGCAACAATTGTAAAGGACATAACTGCAGTTGAAAGGGTAGCATTATAAACAAGAAATAAAAGCTAAATTCATTCCTATGCTAATATATTGGTGCAAGTCAATATTGAACTAAGGTTGTTCATGTAGGGTAGATCTATTTTTTGCCCCAATTAAGCTTGAGACCAAGCAAACTAACATGCATGGAAGCCATTCACTATATGGACAGCCATCACTTTGTGTGTCCACATACCAGTAATCTGTTTTAGACACCATTTGGCCTGATTGGCAAAAACATTTTTGGGATTTTTCTGGTTTACAGCCCCAAAACCCCATCCAAGCCGATGCCCTAAAGAGACCCCAGCCAGATGAAAAACAGGGGAAGAGAGCAGCACAGAGTTACCAACACCCCCACAGAGCTTCTGGAAACACGATGAATTAAAGTCTCAATATATGTTTAAAGAGCCGAGTACAGTGCCAGTGCCAGAGCTCTGCACATGGTGTTTAATGAGTACTATCATGACTACTACTAAACCAAATGGCTTATATAAAGCAATTAAATCCAACACTTCCTAGAATACCCAGTGGCTATGGAAAATGCTCATATCAGTCTCCCTAACATTAGCCAGATGACGGCTTTGGAGCCTTGAAGGAATATGTATTCTGTAAAATATTTGACACACGAAGGCGAAAGTATCCACCATCAGACACCTTCATAGTTTTTCAGACCCTATCAAATGCAGTTGGAAGAAATGGTCATAAAACTGCTATCTTTCTCCAGAATTCAAATAATATCACTTGCTAGGGCTTTACGAGGCGAGAGACACTTTTCGAAAAAAAAATGCTAGTTGAGGAAAATCTCCCTTGGTAAACAAACTTATGGCTCCAAATCACAGAGCCAAAATAATAGAGAGATTGCCTTTCTGAGTTGAGCTATCTTCCATCAATGCTTTCTGACAGACCCTTATGTCCACAGAAAGTACCTTGGGTATTTCAATCTCCCTTCAGTGTCACCTAACCATACTGTCACACCAGAGCTAACTACACCCAGGAGATGAGCCAGACAGACTGTAGCAGAGAGAACTAGAACTTCATGCAGCAGCAATAAATTGTGCAGACTTCCAAACGAATATATATGAACAGAGGAAACATCATCCATATGGTCGAGTGTGGAATGGAAGTGTAGAGGAAGGGATTTCCCTGCTTCCTCCTGCAAAATGTTGCTTTTGGTCTTTTTCTCTCTGACTCCTTCTTCCTCTTTCTCTTCTTTAGAATCTCACACTGTCCATCTCCAGCACCCTCTGCACATACTAGTTGCTGTTATGTAACACCCACCTGGTTTTTCTCCTGCATTTCCGGATGTTTTGATGCTTTTCTAGTCTTCCTAATCTCTACTCCCTTCTTAATAATAATAATAATAATGTTAGTATTTGTTAAGCGCTTACTATGTGTCAAGCACTGTTCAAAGTGCTGGGGGGGGATACAAGGTAATCAAGGTTGTCCCACGTGGGGCTCACATTCTTAATCCCCATTTTACAGATGAGGGAACTGAGGCACAGAGAAGTTAAGTGACTTGTCCAAGTCACACAACTGGCAAGTGGCAGAGCCCAGATTAGAACCCATGACCTTCTGACTCCCAAGCCCGTGCTCTTTCCACTGAGCCACGCCTCAGGGACTTCATGCTGAATAATGGTTCCACTGACACTGATCCATCTACTGCTTCTGTCTCCTCAACTCTTCTGACCTCTTGCTATGCCCCGACTCAGGCATTCACCAATCTAATCACATGCTTGAGCTGATTTTCCTTAAACACTGCCTCATTGCTAATCTCACCAATGCAGATTTGCCACTTTCTTGTCCCAACCTTCTAATTTGCCCCTCAAATTTGGCACGCTCTCCCTACTGGGACCTCCGTAATATAGATCCACTCTACCTAACCCAGACATTCACTACCCACTTGGCCTCTCCGACAGCCTACCACCCACCCCCTCGCTCCCACTCCCTTCCCTTAATGGGAAAATACAGGCCTTAAATTTCTCCTTGGGTGTGAGTAGGGGCAGGGCTCTGCATTCTGGCTCCCCAGCAGCCCCATGCTCAGGTTCCTGATGGAGGAGGGCCAGTGGCACCCCAGTTTCAACCCCCATCACTCTGATTTTGAACACTGAGGAAAACAAATTGTGCCTTGGACTGACCCTGCTGGGGTTCCTGGTTTGCATTCATCTCTGAGTGTATTTACTGAATGCTTACTGCATGCAGAGTTCACAGTGCAAAACAGTGCAGTTGGAAGATAGCTTCCCGGTCATCAGGGAGCTTGCAACCTAGCAGGGGAGACAGTTACTAAATAAATTACAGATACTAAGAAGCAAGAGAGTGTAAAATAAGTACAACAGTGCATTGGGGAGCTATTTATATATAATTTGTATATCTGTAATTTATGTTAATGTCTGTCTCCCCCCTCTAGACTGTAAGATAATTGTGGGCAGGAAATGTGTTTGTTTATCGTTGTATTGTACCCTCCCAAGTGATTAGCGCAGTGCTCTGCACACAGTAAATGCCCAGTCAATACAATTGAGTTGAATGTACGTGGGGCTTGAGATGAGGGAATCTTGTGAGCTGGGGTGTAATGGGGAGAGAGCTGACTGTCTTTATGTAAATGGTTTGAAGTTTCTCCTTGAGCAGAGAGAAATTAGCCACCAGTGGAGGTTTTTGAGGAGTGAGGAGATCAAGGCAGAAAGACGTTTTAGAAAAATGACCAGGGCAGCCAAGTGTGGTATGGGCTGGTAGAGGAGAGAGGAAACAGAGGGATAGTGAGAAGTCTGACACAGTAGTTGAGTGAAGATATGATAAGTGCCTGGGCCAGCATGGAACAATTTGGATGAAGGAGATTCTGGAGAAGCTGGGGAGGAAAAACCCTAGTAAAATACTGCATATTAGACTCCCTATTGAAAAGACAGGGAGAAGTCAGATATTATGCCAAGCTTTCAGGATTCAGAGATGGGAAAGATGGAGGTGGTTGTTATCTGTGATGGGGAATTCAGAGAGAGGAGAGAATTGGAGAGGAAAGATGAATTTAGTTTTAAACAAGTTTATATTGAGACATCCATGTAAAGATGTCCTTAAGGAGAAAATAATAATAATAGTGGTATTTATTAAGCACTTACTATGTGCCTGCGCCCCTCTCAGGGTCACACCTGGAGAGTTTCCAGTACTCTACCAGTCTCAGCTAAGAGAGGGAGAGGCATACCAAGCAGAGGCATACCCATTCCATTTCTTAGCTTGGGCAGTGGCTAGCAAATGGAAGGCCATCTGCTGCAAGTTGAAACTCCCCTGTGCTGGAATGCAGTGGCATGGGAGAGAGTCGAGGGCAGAGACTCAAGTTGAGTGTGCAAAAGAAACCACTTCTGTATTTTTACCAAGAAAACTCTTGGGATAATCTACCAGAACAATTGCAGATGGAGGTGGGGTGACCTGGGAGAGAAGTGTCGCTATGGGTCGGAGACAACTCGACAGCATGACAATAAATTTCTCCTTGCTTTCCATCCCATTGTCACTCTTGCACCTCCAACCCCTGATCCTCTATCAACTTCACAGTCTGAGTTCTCACTTTTGTGCCCAAAGACATGAATTAGCTGGCAGAAATCCAGCTGGCAGGTAAACTTCTGCAATTAGAACCCACACAACATCTGCAACTAGAATGTACATTATGATACTCTCCTAACTCTCGGCTTCAAGGCTCTCCATCACTTCACCCCCTCCTACCTCACCTCCCTTCTCTCCTTCTACAGCCCAGCCCGCACCCTCTGCTTCTCTACTGAAAACCTCCTCACTATGCCTCGTTCTCACCTGCCCCACCGTCGACCCCCGGCCTGCACATCCTTCCCCTGGCCTGGAATACCCTCCTTCCACACACCCACCAAACTAGCTCTCTTCATCCCTTCAAAGCCCTACTGAGGGCTCATCTCCTCCAGGAGACTTTCCCAGACTAAGCCCCCATTTTCCTCTCCTCTTCCCCATCACCCCCCTGCCCTACCTCCTTCCCCTTTCCATGGCACTTGTATATATTTGTACAGATTTGTTACTCTATTTTACTTGTACATATTAACTATTTTATTTATTTTGTTAATGATGTGCATATAGCTATAATTCTATTTATTCTGACGATTTTGACACCTGTCTACATGTTTTGTTTTGGTGTCTGCCTCCCCCTTCTAGATTGTGAACCCATTGTTGGGTAGGGACCGTCTCTATATGTTGCCGACTTGTACTTCCCAAGCACTTAGTACAGTGCTCTGCACACAGTAAGCACTCAATAAATACGATTGGGTGAATAAATGAATACTCTACGTCAACTGTTTGACAAGTTTAATATTCCTCCCTCACTGCATATCCACCAACGTTTTCACACAATCAACTCACTTCCAAAGTTCATAATTTATCTACTACCTCCCAGTCAATTAATTGATTGGTAAATTGAGGCAATCAGATGTGAAGTTCCCAACATGCACTTACTGTTTTGGTCTGTGGACATGTGCTAATCAATCAGTCAAGTATGGTATCAAGTACCTGGCCTGGAATGCCCTCCCTCTGCCCATCTGCCAAGCTAGCTCTCTTCCTCCCTTCAAGGCCCTACTGAGAGCTCACCTCCTCCAGGAGGCCTTCCCAGACTGAGCACCCTTCTTCCTCCTCCCCCCTCCATCCCCCCCGCCCTACCTCCTTCCCTTCCCCACAGCACCTGTATATATGCATATATTTGTACGTATTTATTACTCTATTTTACTTGTACATATTTATTCTATTTATTTTATTTTGTTAATAGGTTTTGTTTAGTTCTCTGCCTCCCCCTTCTAGACTATGAGCCCACTATTGGGTAGGGACCATCTCTATATGTTGCCAACTTGTACTTCCCAAGCACTTAATACAGTGCTTCGCACTCAATAAATATGATTGATTGATTGATTGAGTGCTTATTATGCTAAATAATATGCTAAGTGCTTGGGTAAGTACAATACAGTTAGAGTAGGTAGACATGATCCCTGTCAACAAGGAGCTTACTGTCTATTTACTAAAACCTTCTGGGTTGGTATGGAAGAAAGGTATCTAACCTGGAGTGAGCTGGTGGGTCACATCTACATTATGCTACACCTCACTGGATGTGGTAACACTTGGTAATTCGATTTGGTACATTAACAGATTAAATTTCTTTTTTCAGACACTTCTGAAATTGTTTTGTGCTTCTATGCAGATTGATACTGAAATCATAATTAATATTAAGTAGTGAAGTGTGATTTGTGATAGCATTTGATATGTGAACATATTTTGACAGGTTCTGTATATTATTTTATTTGAAACACAACAAAAATCATATTTGCATATTTGGTGTGAAACTAGTTCTAAGCCTCTGGCATTTAAATATTTTCTGTGACTTTTGTAGCTTTGTGACAGGTGTTGTAGGCAATTCCCTGAACATGTAGTGCAATTGGCATTCTGCCACCTTTACAAATACAGCTAAAGATTGCTAACTCTAGGGAACTGTATGGATGAAGTGAAGCTTTTAAAAACTGTAAGTAATTAACTGAATGTTTACAAGAGAAGAGCAGTGCATCAAATTGCCCTTTCAAACCTCTGTAGTTACATTTCTCAACTGATCTTTAATTGTGTGGCAACTGAGCTGATAGCAAGAGAAAAGACACATGCCTAGGAAACTTGGTCAGTACTTAAATTACCTCTCATAAAATGCAATTACAGAGGGAGGTGGGATGAAGTAAACAATTGATTGCTTAGAATGGAATGAGGTGAGGTCCAGAGCAGGACATGTGGGGTTAAATAATTTGTATTACTTAAAATTGTGGTATTTGTTAAGGGCTAAGTGCCAAGAGCACTGGGGTGGATAGAATCAATCAATCAATCAATCAATCATATTTAATGAGCGCTTACTGTGTGCAGAGCACTGTACTTAGCACTTGGGAAATACAAGTTGGCAACATATAGAGATGGTCCCTACCCAACAGTGGGCTCACAGTCTAGAAGGGGGAGACAGAGAACAAAACAAAACATATTAACGAAATAAAATCAATAGAATAGATATGTACAAGTAAAATAAATAAATAAATAAATAGAGTAATAAATATGTACAAACATATATACATATATACAGGTGCTTTGGGGAAGGGAAGGAGGTAGGGCGGGGGGATGGAGAGGGGGAGGACGGGGAGAGGAAGGAGGGGGCTCAGTCTGGGAAGGCCTTCTGGAGGAGGTGAGAGGAGGGGGAGAGGAAGGAGGGTGCTCAGTCTGGGAAGGCCTCCTGGAGGAGGTGAGCTCTCAGTAGGGCCTTGAAGGGAGGAAGAGAGCTAGCTTGGCAGATGGGCAGAGGGAGGGCATTCCAGGACAGCGAGATGACGTGGGCCGGGGGTCGACGGCGGGACAGGTGAGAACGAGGCATGGTGAGGAGATTAGCGGCAGAGGAGCAGAGGGTGTGGGGTGGGCTTTAGAAGGAGAGAAGGGAGGTGAGGTAGGAGGGGGCGAGGTGATGGACAGCCTTGAAGCCGAGGGTGAGAAGTTTCTGCCTGATACATAGGTTGATTGGTAGCCACTGGAGATTTTTGAAGAGGGGAGTAACATGCCCAGAGCGTTTCTGGACAAAAATAATCCGGGCAGCAGCATGAACTATGGATTGAAGTGGGGAGAGACAAGAGGACGGGAGATGGGAGAAGAGGCTGATACAGTAGTCCAGACGGGATAGGATGAGAGCTTGAACGAGCAGGGTATCAGTTAGGATGGAGAGGAAAGGGCGGATCTTGGCAATGTTGCAGAGCTGAGACCGGCAGGTTTTGGTGACGGCTTGGATGTGAGGGGTGAACGAGAGGGCGGAGTCGAGGATGACACCAAGATTGCGGGCTTGTGAGATGGGAAGGATGGTAGTGCCGTCAACAGTGATAGGAAAGTCAGGGAGAGGGCAGGGTTTGGGAGGGAAGACAAGGAGTTCAGTCTTGGTCAGGTCCCAGATGGGGCTCACAGTGTAAGTAGGAGGGAAGCCAGTCATTAAATATCCATTTTACAGATGAGGAAACTGAGGCACTGAGAAGCTAAATGACTAACCTAAATTAGACTGTGAGCCCACTGTTGGGTAGGGGCCATCTCTATATGTTGCCAACTTGTACTTCCCAAGTGCTTAGTACAGTGCTCTGCACACAGTAAGCACTCAATCAATACGATTGAATGAATGAATGAATGAAAGTGGCAGAGCTGGGATTAGATCCAGGTCCTCTGACGTCCAGGCCTGTGTGCCTTCCACTAGATCATGCTGCTTGCTCTTTTGAATAGACTTTGTGAAAATAATAAGACTTTCCTTTTAATAATTATGGTATTTAAGTGTCTACTATGTGCCAAGCACTGTTCTAAGCACTGGGGTAAATACAAGGAATCAGGCTGTCCCACGAGGGGTTCATAGTCATAATCCCCATTTTCCAGATAATAATAATAATAATAATAACAATGGAATTTATTCAGCACTTACTATGTGCAAAGCACTGTTCTAAGCACTGGGGAGGATACAAGGTCATCAGATTGTCCCATGTGGGCTCACAGTCTTCATCCCCATTTTACAGATGAGGTAACTGAGGCATAGAGAAGTTAATTGGTGCCAGTTGGTGGAGCCGGGATTTTAACCCATGTCCTCTGACTCCAAAGCCTGTGCTCTTTCCATTGAGCCATGCTGCTTCTCTATGGCACCATCCATCTGAGACCGGACTGCCTCAGATACCACATCCAAATGTTTGAGGAATTTCACCCTTGCCACATAAGGGCTATATTCAGTATCTTGTGGATCACAAAGAAATCCCAGAACAGTCCTCAAGTGTTGAATCTGTTATTTCTTCAAAGAAGTTGTGTTGGTCTGAGAGCAGTTTTGACAACAGTAAGCTACCGAAACATCAACCGTGCAGTGGCTTAATAGGTGAGAAACTGAAAGCAAGGAGGGTAGAGTGAACATTCTAGAAAACTGAAACAATGTATCCATCAATTCTGCTTCTCAGCTGAAAAATGGGAGCGAATTACCATAGAGCAGTATAGCACACTGTAATTGAGAAAGGAGTGATTCTTTTTGAGCAGTGGCTATATAAGGCTTGTGAAATCAGGCAAGGAGCAAACAGCACCAATACTACCAACAACAAACATGAAATCGCTTCCTACTTCTTGAATTGTGAGTCCCATGTCAAACACTGATTGTTAGATCTAATTACTTGTATCTTCTCCAGCACTGAGTGTAGTCTTTAGCACCTAAGTGGTTAATAACTACTGTTATTGTTTGTAGTAATATCATTGTTCTTGTCAGAATTTTCATTATTAGAATTATTTTGGTTATTATTAACAAAGCAAATTCTCCATATAAGCACTTAGTACAGTGCTTTGCACACAGTGAGTGCTCAGTAAATACTATTGAATTAATGAATGAAAGAATAAGCATGCTGTAGTTCGGGTATTGGTCCCTCATTGGCTTTTTCAGCTATGCAGATACCTGATTGGTACCACATTGGTATTGAATCCGCAGTTCCTTGTTAAATAATAGTAATAATACAATAATAACTGTGGAATTCGTTAAGCACCAGCTATGTCTGGGGTATTTACAAGATGATCAGGTCCCGCATGAGGCTCACAGTCTAAGGAAAGCAAGTATTGACTCCCCATTTTACAGATGAGGCAACTAAGGCATACAGAAGTTAAGTGACTTGAGTCAGGTCATATAGCACACAAGTGGCAGGGCCAGGATTAGGACCAGTTGTCTGACTCCCAGGCTATTCTGACTTCTTGGGCCATGCTCTTTCCACTTGGTTATGCTGCTTTTCCATTCTTTGTTGTTCCAGTAGAGTTGTAGGGATATTTTCAGGAAGCACCTTGCATATTTCTTCCTTTTTCAAGAGTTTATCTTTGACTTGAATTGATCATTTGGATGCTGTTTCTTGATAAATTAGTTTTATTTGTATCCCAGGTTTGAAGCATATGTGATATTTGACACTGGTAGCAGCATACAACCTTTTTCTTACTGAAATACGAGAAATATGGCATCTTCAAAACCCTCTAGAAATTAGTTTCAATCCAACAAAGCTCTTGCTAAGGCAGTTAAACCAAGTTTTTTTTTCTTTTTTTAACTTATGGAATCTCTTTAGGAGTATGATCAATAATAGCTAACGCATTTCTCGCTTGTATATAAGCAATGCAGCAGTGGCCAATGTTTATCTCAGTGAGCAGATTTTTTTCACTTAAATATTACAACGTCAGTCTTGAAAATAGGTATGAAAATATGACTCTTTACAAATACTTTTTCTCAGCATTCTTCCCTGAGGATGCCCATAGATAAAGGTTCTGCACAGACCAGATTTGGTAATGCAAATCAATTCTGTTCCATGTCACTAAACAGTATAGCTCTGCTCTCATTTGACTTTATCTCCCACTGAGATAAATTATTCTCAGCAAATGAGTGTCCTCTGCTTCCTATCCTGGCTGTGAGACTGTGGGACCAAATATAGTAATGATTAGCACACTCTCCAGCCTACTCATTCCAACCCAATTCATCACTGGTCCCACGGTATCCACATGCTAGGCCCAGCCTGAGCTAGGTTCTAATGCTATTTGAAAACAGAAATCTTGCCTGACATCAATTCTTGAATGATTTCAGTAAGTGACTGATGAGAATGATTCAATGTATGTCACTCAGTGGATCTTGATTGAGTTCTTTGAGGGAAAAACTCTACTGAAGTAGTTCATTGAGCCTATGTTAGAGTATCATAGCATCCATTCTTTTCATCCAATGAAAATGTATTGCTTTGAGCATCAACTGAATGCTTATTTCAAACTTCATTCCTGGTGATCTATATGATTTTGAGAATGGTAATGAATGGTCAATGCTTAAAAAGGCAGAAAACACCCATGAGTGGTACTTTCAGTTCTCACAAATATTTAGAAGTCTGTACACCACCAGTATTATGTAGCTCATTGGCTAGGTATGAACCTTGATATCCATTTCATAGCCTCAAAGGACATGCCTATCTTCTCGATTCAACTTTCTTATCTTTCTTTTTCAGTGTATGTGGGTGCATATGTATGTATTTCATTATATGCATTTAAGAATGAGGTGTTATATCGAGGTTTCAAGGTTTTATTTGCATTCCAATTCTTAGTGAAGTTTGAGAGGCATGTTAAAATTCCCACATTTTTTGGGATTTGGCCAGCATCCTTCATCTCAGTATTATCCCAGAATATTTAACACTACAAAACATTCACAGCTGTGTTCTATATGGTTATGAATACATAATTTGTGCTTTCATAAGCTATATGTTACTCATGCAAGGTTTATAAATCATGTGGTTGCCAACATGAAATAATATAACTACAGGCATCATCATCCAATTAAACTGTGAATTGCTGTCCCGGAAGCTCCAAATGTATAGTCTGGTCCTACATTACTTAGCCTGGCATCTGCTTTATGTAGGGGGAGCATAATGCTAAGTCTCTAGTCTGCCATTGAAAAACAATGGTCACTGGAAACTGTCAATGTCCCAGTTTGGGCCAAGGTTGGCATTAGCCACCATGACAGCTGAGGCCGCTGCGGAGAAAAGCAGGGAAGTGCAGGGAAGTAGCAGGGGATCAGTGGGGGAAGGAAATGAGTCAGCCAAGATAACCTTTCCCTATTTCAGTTCTCTCCATTGTCACTGAAATTGCTCTGCCTTTTTCTGCAGATTCTCTGCAGTGTTTAGGGGGCTGCATGGGAGACGGCTGGCACGTGAAGTAAACTCCTGGTGAACAACCCTCCCTTAGATGAATTTTTGTTCCAGAAAAAGCTTGTGTGACTGCTTCATTTCTGGCCAGAAGGATACAATGGAACGATAGAGGCCACTGGGCAGTATCTCATTCTACAGCTGCCATAGCTGGCATGAAAGATCAATTTATATATATTTCCTTGTGAACACCTCTGTTTCTATGTTTCCACGATCCTCTATGCCCATCATTCTATCTTCCAAGCTATTCTTTTTGGTCCGGTTATAGAGGGTGCCACACTCCTTAAATGTCCAGTTTCCATCCTATCTTGATCTCTACAGCATCTCATCTGTTTTACTTGCAGCTCTAAGAGTATCACCCCTCCTCCTATTCACCCCTGTCCAAATGACTGTAGCAGGTAGCAAAGGTTACATGAATATGAATGCATGAGGAAAGCCTGGGAAGAGTGAGGCAGCAAGGTTTGGAAGAAATACATTTAAATGATACAGACAGCTATTTCAAGAACAGTGAAGCAAACAAATATGGCAATAAACTACTGATGCTCTGTCAGAAACTTTAATTTTTCAGCTATTTTGATTGCTAATGAAGGTATATTTTGATTGATTTTATTGTGTTTGGGAATATCTTCTTCAATCATATTTATTGAGTGCTTACTGTGTTCAGAGCACTGTACCAGCGCTTAACTTGGTACAGAGCAAGCGCTTAGCAAATACCCTCATTATTATTATTATTACTAAGTGCTTGGGAGAGTACAACAATAAACAGACACATTGCCTGTCCACAATGAACTTGCAATCCAGAGGGCAGGGTTGGTGACTTCTACATTTATTATGCCCTGTACCATAGACACTGGGACCAATGACAGTGATAAAGCCTGGTCCTGGGTATAAGAGGACCAAGAGTAGTCCCCTTTGTCTGCTATGTGTGACTGCAGGCAAGTCACCTCACCTCTCTGGGCCCTAGCTTCCTCATCTGCAAAATTGGGTCTTCCGTCCAACTTTGACAATGAGCCCTGTCCAAACTCATTAACTTGCATCTGTCCCAGCACTTAGCACAGTGCTTGCTATATAGTAAGCACTTAACAAATACCAGAATAATGACTAAAGGGTCAAAGTCTCAAGGGTCCTCTTGGAGGGGACAGGAGAGAATCCCTATCTCTCCCGACACCCTCCTTTTGTCAACTTCATATTTTTGCTCTGGTTCTAACCCAGGCTGCTCTAACACCTTCACTGTTTGAATTCTCATTTATCCAGTGAATTTTGTGGAGAAAAGCTCAGCAGGAGGAAGTTTACATGCTCAGTCAAGAAGCTGAATACAAGCATCTTCTTCCATTGCTTTTTGTATGTGAGGAGAATGTACATTCGGACTGGACTTGAACTGTAAAATCATATGCAAATCTACTTCTGTTATATTTTACTGATTTTTCCAGCATGTAAATTTAGATCTGTTGCATAAACTGCACACACTGGTCAGTCCAGACAATGAAAACTTGGACAGGTAAGCAAGAATGTTTTATGGTCTTTGCTTTTTAAGGTTTTCATGAGAATTTACTATTTTCACAAGAATTTACTATTTTTTGTGGTATTTTTCAAACACTGTTCTAAGTGCCAGGGTAGGTACAAGTCAATTAGATCGGGCACAGTCCCTGTCCCACATGGGGTTCGCAGTCTAAGAGGTATTTAATCCCCATTATGGACTTGAGAAAACTGAGGCCCAGAGATGTGAAATGACTTGCCCAAAGTCACACAGCAGATAAGTGGTGGAGCTGGGATTAGAACCCAGGTCCTCTGACTTTCAGGACCAAGGTCTATCCACTAAGCCACTCATTTAGAAAGTTGATGAGTCGAGCTCAAAGAGAAAAGCTCAACCCAAAAAAACATGGCATGGCATCAGGAGTAAAGAAAAATCAATCAATTGATCATATTTATTGAGCACTTACTCTGTGCAAAGCACTGCACTAAGTGGTTGGGTACAATAGAACAGAGTCTGTAAACATGTTCCCTGCCCACAACGAGTTCACAGTCTCAAAGGGGAAACAGACATTAGTATAAATAAGTACATTACAGATGTGGGCATAAATGTTGTAGAAGTGAAAAAAGGGAGCAAATCCAAGTATAAAGGTGACACAGTTATTTCCTATTACAACCCAACACACATTTTCAGGTTTTCTAATACCATCTACTCCCTGTATACCTAAATCTAGTGCTTTTCTCCAGAGACCTCTGAAACTCCCTAATCTTTCATATCAATAAATACGATTGATGATGATATCAACAGACCATCTCTCCCCATTCTGAAATCTTTTCTAATATTACATATCCAAGACGTATTCCATAAGCTCAAACTTCCTCTATTAATCCTCCTCATTTATTTACTATGCTATTTAAGTGCTTACTATGTATCAAGAACTGGGGTAGATACAAGTTTGTTAGGTTGGACACAGTTCATGTCCCACATAGGGCTTACCGTATAAGTAGGATGGAGAAGAGATACTTTCCAAGAGCTTAGTACGGTGCTCTGCACAGAGTAAGCGCTCTATAAATATGATTGAATGAATGACTGCATGAAAGAGGCATTGAATCCCCATTTTACATTGAGGAAACTGAGGAAAAGATAAGTTAAGTGACTCTCCCAAGGTCACATAGAAGATAAGTGAGAGATCTGGGAGTAGAACTCAGGCCCTCTGATTCCCAGGCCAGTGCTCTTTCCACTGGGCCACACTGCTCTCTTCTGCATCTCCTAAGCACTTGGGACCATATCCTTTAAGCATATTCTCCCTCTGAGCCCCAGCCTTACTGCACCTATATCATATCAGTCAACCACAATGGTATTTATTGAGTTCATATGTGCAGATCACTGTTCACTTTCATCCCCGGAACCACAGCTGAATTAACGTTTTGTTCCCAGTACGTTAGGCATGTGCCTAGCCAGATATAAGAAACATTTTTGAACTTCCTCATCTCCTCTCCAAGCAGCGTGGCTCAGTGGAAAGAGCTCAGGCTTTGGAGTCAGAGGTCATGGGTTCAAATCCTGGCTCCGCCACTTGTCAACTGTGTGACTTTGGGCAAGTCACTTCACTTCTCTGGACCTCAGTTCCCTCATCTGGAAAATGCGGATTAAGTCTGTGAGACCCACATGGGACAACTTGATTACCTTGTATCTACCCCAGCACTTAGAACAGTGCTTTGCACATAGTAAGCGCTTAATAAATGCCATCATTATTATTATTACATCCAATTGAAGTATCTAGTATTTTCAGCCTCAACCTCCAGCATGTTCTTACCTTCCCCACACCTCTGTGTGATTGACTGACCTTTCTCTGCTTTCATTCGCTGTTACCTAGGACCCAGCACGCCCTAGCCACGTTGCCATCCTGGCAACTGGTACTGGCTCCCCTCCACACTACTGAACAGACCTCACTCAGTTCTGCTTTCTACTACCCCTGCCTGAAGGAGAATGGCACCAGTAGCATGAGGTCTCACACAACCTGTGGTAGTGTTCGCTGTGGATGTGGGTGTAACCTGGGCACAGCTCCCAAGTGACTTTGTTTGTATTTTGTGTATTGTGTATTCATCTTTCTGCACTGTACTAAGCATTTGAAAAAATACAATAGAGTTGGTAGATACAATCACTGCCCACAAGGAGTTTGTTTATACAGCATTTTGCACACAGCAAGCACTTAATAAATACTATTACCACTACTACTACACCATTCATTGTCATATTTATTGAGTACTTATAATAATAATGGCCTTTATTAAGTGCTTACTGTGTGCCAAGCACTGTTCTAAGCACTGGAGAAGTTACAAGGTGCTCAGATTGTCCCACAGGGGGCTCACATTAACCCCCATTTTACAGATGAGGAAACTGAGGCCCAGAGAAGTTAAGTGACTTGCCCAAAGTCACACAGCTGACAATTGGCGGAGCCGGGATTTGAACCCATGACCTCTGACTCCAAAGCCCGTGCTCTTTCCACTGAGCCACGCTGCTTCTCTATGTCCAGCGCACTATACTAAGCACTTGGGAGAGAACAATATAACAATAAACAGATACATTCCCATGCTTTGGAGAGCACAGTGAAATCAAGGTGATAGACGTGATGAAATTTAGTTCAATGTTTCTCTCCCATTCTAGACTGTAAGCTCCTTGTGGACTAGGATCATGTCCACCTACTTTATTGTATTGTACTCATCCAGGCACTTAGTACAGTTCTCTCTGCACATAGTAAACAGTCAAAAATAACATTGATTCAATCTAAACAAAGCAAAAACAAAAAAACAAACAAAAAAAAAGCTCCTCACAGCTGGCTTTATAGCACTCCATCCCCTTGCCCCCTCCTACCTAACCTCTCCTCTCTCCTTCTACAACCCAGCCAGCACACCTCACTCTTCTGGTGCTAACCTACTCACTGTGCCTTGATCTCACCTGTCTCACCGCCGACTCCTGGCCTATGTTCGGCCTCTGGCCTGGAATACCCTCCCTCCTCACACCGTCAGGTATTTACTCTCTCCCCCTTGAAAGGCTTACTGAAGGTACATCTCCTCCAAGAGGCCTTCCCAGACTAGGCTCCACTTTTCCTCATCTCCCACTCCTTTCTGCATCCCCCTGACTTGCTCCATTTGCTCTTCCCCTCCTCTCCATGCCCCATAGTGCTTATGTATATATCTGTAATTGTATTTATTTGTATTGATGTCTATCTCACCCCCTCTAGAGAGCTTTGTAGGCAGAGATTGTCTCTCTCTATTTCTGTATTGTACTTTCCCAATCACTTAATACAGTGCTCTGTCCAAGGTAAGCACTCAATGAATACGATTCAGTGAATGAATGATTGAATGAGTGATTCATCCTTATGTTCTGGCCTAGATGAAATAATTGTTCAAAGATAACCTAAGATAGAATTTTGACTTATGTTTTCTCCCAGAAGGCCTCTTCCAAACCACATAGTTTGAAGTGGTGAATTCCCCATGTCTTTTTTTTCTTTCCATCTATCCTGTTAGCAGCCACTGAACTCTGATAATCCTTATAAAATGACTGATTTTTCACTATCTATAATCCTACACATGTGTCCTATCAAGTGGACTGTAGTTGAAACAAATATGAGACAGAAGGATGAGAAAGAGGAGGAGCAGTATTGTAAGTAGTGGTAATTTTTATTGAATGCATTCCAAGTGCAACACACTGTACTAAGAATTTGGAAAAGTAAAACAGAAGCAAAATGCAGGTTCCCTCCACAATACCTAATCCTGGAGTGGACATGCAAAATTATATACAAGTGATGGGAGCAGTAAGAAGAACAAGACTAGCCAGTAGACCAAATATCAGAATAAATCCGAAAATAGCATATTTGAATCACTTGCTGGAAGACTGAGTTTAATCCAGCAATTTTCCTCCTGATGATCTTGTTCTGCCATTTAATGTCAAGCATGATTTGTTGATATCACTGAGAGAGTGAAAGTGATGGCTTTTCCCTCATTTTTTGGTACTTCAACTGTAATTATAGTGACATGGTTTCTTAGTGGTATAACAATATATGGGGTACAAAGCAGTTACTCCAGCTCAAGACTTCCCCGTTAATATTGTAATTCCCCGTTAATTCCCCGTTAATATTGTATTAATCTAGGTCTTTTATGGAATGGGATCTTGGATTGGACACAAGGATGTTTGCACCATTCTCACCCTCTCTTCCTTGCCCTCTGCATCAACCCACTGAGTACTTTGATATTCATCCATTCAATTGTATTTATTGAGCGCTTACTGTGTGCGGAGCACTGTACTAAGCTCTTGGGAAGTACAAGTCGGCAATGTATAGAGACAATCCCTACCCAACAACGGGCTCACAGTCTAGAAGTCTAGCTATTCACCTCAGTCCCAAAGCAGTTATGTAAATATCCTTACACAATACTATTTCCCCTATTTGTAATTTTTCATGGTATTTGTTAAGCCCTTACTATGTTCCAGTATGTTCCAGTACGGTGTTCGCTGTCTTAAGTGCTGGGGTAGATGCAAGCTTATCAGGTATTTTACAGTCTCAGGCCCAAACATGGCTCACAAGTCTTAATCCCCATTTTACAGATGAGGTAACTGAGGGAACAGGGAAGTGAAGTGGCTTGCCCAAGGTCACACAGCAGGTAAGTGGCGAAGCCAGGCTTAGAATCCAGGTCCTTCTGATTTCCAGGCCCATGCTCTAGCCACTAAATTCTGTAGACTATAAACTCCTTATTGCAGGGATTGTGTTTACTAATCTTGTGGTATACTTTCCCAAGTGTTTTGTACAGTGTTCTACACACAGTAAGCAATCAATCATTATCATTGATTGATTCTACACAGGCTTAAAAAACCTCGGGGAATCTGTTTCCAGAGTCACTGATTATGTTGAAGAGTGAGGCCAGAGCCACAGGGTCAATTTAGGCAGGGACCCCCAAATTAAAACCTATCATCTGTGGGTAATTATCAGTGGGTAATTATAGTAGGCAATCATCAGTGGGCAAAGATCAGGGGAGGCAGCAGGTGAAACACAAACAACCAGCAGAAGTCTGGACTGTGAATAGGTGACTCTGTTTCTGTGGTAGAGATGAGCTCTTACCAGGCCTTTGTTAGGAACTGCCTGTAGATAGGTTTGCTGATGCTGGATGTTAAACCTTTGTGTGGGTTCCAAGTCAGGTTTTCAGAACCAGGAGGATCAGATTCCTTTCTATTTGAATCATCTTTCTCGTTTTGAGCTCTGGAAGGCGTTGGTCAAATGCAATTCTTTTTTTCCTAGTATTTAGCCTCAGAGGCTGGCAATTAATCTCCCACTAAAAGTGTTTGCTGCTTCCTCAGAACTCTCATATTTCTTTGGTAAGGATTGTATGCAAAGCAGAGGTGACCAATATACTTCTTTCCCCAGTCTAATTTAAATTAGAAGGAGTCCTTCTTTAATGTAAATGTGTTCCTAACAAAGTGAAGTCCCTGCTTATCAGTTTGTTTTCAATCTATCAACCTAAATAGCTCACTATAGCCAGATTAACATCAATCAATCAATCATATTTATTGAGCACTTACTGTGTGCAGAGCACTGTACTAAGCGCTTGGGAAGTACAAGTTGACAACATATAGAGACAGTCCCTACCCAACAGTGGGCTCACAGTCTGGAAGGGGGAGACAGAGAACAAAACCAAACATATTAACAAAATAAAATAAATAGAATAAATATGTACAAGTAAAATAAATAAACAGAGTAATAAATATGTACAAACATATATACATATATACAGGTGCTGTGGGGAAGGGAAGGAGGTAAGGCGGGGGGGATGGAGAGGGGGAGGAGGGGGAGAGGAAGGAGGGGGCTCTGTCTGGGAAGGCCTCCTGGAGGAGGTGAGCTCTCAGTAGGGCCTTGAAGGGAGGAAGAGAGCTAGCTTGGCGGATGGGCAGAGGGAGGGCATTCCAGGTCCGGGGGATGACGTGGGCCGGGGGTCGATGGCGGGACAGGCAAGAACGAGGTACGGTGAGGAGATCAGTGGCGGAGGAGCGGAGGGTGTGGGCTGGGCTGTAGAAGGAGAGAAGGGAGGTGAGGTAGGAGGGGGCGAGGTGATGGACAGCCTTGAAGCCCAGGGTGAGGAGTTTCTGCCTGATGCACAGATTGATTGGTAGCCACTGGAGATTTTTGAGGAGGGGAGTAATATGCCCAGAGTGTTTCGGGACAAAGATAATCTGGGCAGCAGCATGAAGTATGGATTGAAGTGGGAAGAGACACGAGGATGGGAGATCAGAGAGAAGGATGATGCAGTAGTCCAGATGGGATAGGATGAGAGCTAACGTGTTAACATGAGCTAACATGTGTTAACATGAGAGATTAACATGTATTTTTGCAAGACATACACTAGATTCCAGTATTCTTGAGAGCCTGGATGCTTCACCTGTGACACAGATTTTAGATTCAACCAAGTCTCAAGGGGACATAACCATTCTTACAGGAATTAGAAAAATGATAATAATTATGTTATTTGCTAAGTGTTCATTCTGTGTTAAATACTGTAATAAGTGTTGGAATAAATACAACATAAGCAGATCAGACTTAGTCCCAGTTGCATATGAACCAAAATCTGATGAAGATGGGGGGCGGAAAGGTTTTGAATACATATTTTATATGAGGAAATAATAAAAACAATAATTATGGTGTTTGTTAAGCACTTAATATATGCCAAGCACTGTACTAAGCACTGGGGTAGACCCACATGGGACTTACATTATAAGTAGGAGGGAAAACAGGTATTGAATCTCCTTACCATAGGCATCAAGGCACTCAATCACCCTGCCCCCTCCTACCTGAGCAGCCCCTCCACTGAGCAGCTTGGCTCAATGGAAAGAGCCTGGGCTTTGGAGTCAGAGGTCATGGGTTCAAATCCCAGCTCTGCCAATTGTCAGCTGTGTGACTTTGGGCAAGTCACTTAACTTCTCTGTGCCTCAGTAACCTAATCTGTAAAATGGGATTAAGACTGTGAGCAACCCGAGGGACAACCTGATCACCTTGTAACCTCCCCAGCACTTAAAACAGTGCTTTGCACATAGTAAGTGCTTAATAAATGCCGTTATTATTATTATTATTAATATTATTACCTTATCTACTTTTGTCCTACTACAACACAGCTTGCAAATTTCACTCCTTAGTTCCAACCACTCACCGTTTCTCAATCCAGTCTGTCTTGCTACCAACATATCACCCATGCCCTGCTTCTGGCCTAGGACACCTTTCTTCTTCATAGCCCACAGATAATCATTCCCCCCACCTTCAAAATCTTATTAAAAGCACATCCCCTCTGAGAAGTCTTCCTTGGCTAAGCCCCCATTTCCTTTTTTTTACGGTATTTGATAAACTTACTATGTGCTGGCAACTGAACTAAACGCTGGGGAAGATGCAAGCTAATCAAGTTGGATAAAGTCCCAGCCCTGCTCATGATCACAATCCTGATTTTACACATGAGGTAACTGAGCAACAGAGAAACTAAGGTCACACAGCAGGTAAGTGATAGAGTAGGGATTAGAACCCAAGTCCTTCTGATTCCCAGGCCCATGTTTTATCTGCTAGGCCACTATACTCTTCTCCCACTCCCTTCTGCGTCACTCTTGCTCATGGATTTGCACCTGTCTTGAAATAAGGGTCACAAGACCCTGGGTCACTTGGATTCTGAAGTACTGTACTTGTGAAATGGAGATGCAAAGATCATATACAAGCAATATGGTTAAGTAAGCATTTGACTTTTTAATATTACTGCTGCAAGGATGCAAGAGGGATTTGTTAGGATAATTGCCATCAATCCATATCCACATAGGAGAATAGGTCATAAAGAGACAGGTATAAAGGAGGAATAATGTCATAGCAGCATCCTTTTGGCTTGAAGGAGCCCCAGATTCTCAAGCAGACCTTCTACTCTCACACTGTTTCAGGTTGCCAGGCATCAGCTGCAGCATTTCTGGACTCAGGGCTGAGGCTCAGAACACTAAATCTTCCAAAAGTCTTATATACCATTTGGTTTCCCAGCTTATGTGGGCAGCTGGGCCTTTCAGGTTTATCAGCCTGTTACCCCCCTGTGCTTCTTATCCATTGCCTCCTGTCCTAGTCCCATTCAACAGTCTGCAAACTGCTTAGTGCCTTTATGTAAGGACACAAATCAAAGTGTTAAATAAACTGTGCATTGAGCCCACAGAATGTGTGCTCAGCACTCAGACACAGCACCCCACATACCTCTGGCTAACTAAATTTTCCTCCTTGATTACAATGTTCTTGAGCAAGTCTAATGCCTACCTAAAGCACCCTTTATTCATGCTCTCTCTCAGCCCTAAACTGTAAGATTATGGTGTATAGGGAGTCTATCTACAATTCTGCTATAGTGCATTCTCCCAAGTAATAATAATAATAATAATAATAATAATAATAATAATGGCATTTATTAAGTGCTTACTAAGTGCAAAGCACTGTTCTAAGTGCTGGGGAGGTTACAAGGTTATCAGGTTGTTCCACGGGGGGCTCACAGTCTTAATCCCCATTTTACAGATGAGGTAACTGAGGCCCAGAGAAGTGAAGTGACTTGCCCAAAGTCACACGGCTGAAAATTGGTGGAGCTGGGATTTGTACCCATTACCTCTGACTCCAAAGCCCATACTCTTTCTACTGAGCCATGCTGCTTCTCAATAATAATAATGATGGCATTTTTTAAGTGCTTACTATATGCAAAGCACTGTTCTAAGCGCTGGGGAGGTTACAAGATGAACAGGTTGCCCCACGTGGGGCTCACAGTCTTAATCCCCATTTTACAGATGAGGCACAGAGAAGTGACTTGCCCAAAGTCACACAGCTGACAAGTGGTGGAGCCGGGATTTGAACCCATGACCTCTGACTCCAAAGCTTGTGCTCTTTCCATTGAGCCATGCTGCTTCTCTCTTAGTACTAAGTACTTAGTATAGTACTCTGCACACAGTGCTCAATAAAATGACTGATTCATTTGTTCAGTGAATCCCTATTCTTACAGATTAAGGAACTGAATCAAAGAGAACTTAATTGCCTTGCCCAAGGTCACACAGCAGACTAGTGGTGGAGCCAGGATTAGAACCCAGGGCCTCTGACTCCAAGGCCTGTACTCTTTCCACTAGTGCTGTTGAGACAGAAAACAGACACAGAGAAGTTAAGTGTCTTGTGTAGAGTAAACACCGGGCAAGTGATGGAGCTGGGATTAGAACCCAGGTCTCCTGACTCCAATGCTCTTTCCACTTGGCTCTGCTGCTTCTGATTAATCAATGGTATTGTTGAGATGTCTGGGTTGATGCCAAGGATTACTTGTCGGAGGATCTGTGTCTAAGTGCAATCATCATTTATTGTAGCTCTGTTCCCTTGTTGCTGTGCCCACAGTGATAATGGTCCATTGCCCAAAGTAGTACAGTCAACAGCTCACATCACTTTGTGCCAGCTATCAGACAGCTTTACATCACTAACAGACTGATTCTGATTCCTTCTGCATTCTTCCTTTTATGCTGTATTTTCCCACCCCTTGGATACTACAGCAAAATAGTTCCTCCTATTCCCGGCCCTGCACACCACCTCCGTTCCACCCAGCCCATTCTTCCATTGTCTCCTACTTCCCTTTTTACTTATTATAATATTCTTCCTAAAAAAACTTTTATAAGATGATTTTTACATCATGATTCTTCTGCACATAAGCCCTTCCATGCTTAAACGTCATATAGGTCACCTCTGTCCAGAGGAATCCCTTTTCTGCTTTAGTTCCCCATTTTCTGGTCATTCCTAACAAGAGCTTGTTCTGACCTGTTGCCCTGATTGGTAAACTGGTTTGGCAAAGTCTAGTTCCTTTTTCTTTCTGGCTTTCTTTTTCTGTTAACCCTTTCTTCGTTTTCAGCCCCATGTCCTCTGTTAATAAGACCCATTAGCTGGAGACCAATGCTGAAAGGAATCTCATCAGTCATACACTCCAACAAGTATTTATCAAGTGATTATTTTGTATGGAGCACTGTACTAATAAACACTTTGTTGACTGAAAGTACTGTAAAATAAAGTTGGTAGACAAAATCCCTCCAGCAAGGATCTTACCGTCTACGGTGGCTTGTTAACTAATCCCTTCCTCTCTGTTTCCCCAAACCAGACTCACATTTGATTTTCCAAGGGGGGATATATTCTATTGGGACACTGGGAGAATTTAAAGTGTCAATGTTTATGGCAGAGTTAAAGCCTTAGCTATGATATGATTGGTGGCCTGGAAATTAGTGTGTCTCCCGGAAAATATTAGTCTGAGCTTGGGACTCCTGCAGGTGTTGCAGTTTGTAGTGTCCCAGTCTTGGACTAGTGAAAGGAGAAAAAATGATGCCAAATACAAGCTTACAGTCTAGAATAAGTGTACAGTCTAGACTCAGTGTGGCCTAACGGATAAAGCACAGGCCTGGGAATCAGAAGGACTGGATTCTAATCTTATTTCTATCCCTTGTCTGCTTTGTGACTTTGGGCAAGTTATGTAACTTCTCTGTGCCTCAGTTACCTCAACTGTAAATGGGGATTAAGACTATGAGCCTCATGTGGGATAAGGACTATGTCCAAACTGATTAGCATTTATCCACCCCAGCATTTAGTACAGTATCTGGTCCATAGTAACCACTTAATAAATACCTATCAATGTAGTCACCCCATTATAAAGATGGCTTCTAAAATGAACCTTCCCAAAATTGACTTAGTAAATGCAAAGAGACAGAGGCAACTTGGTGGCTCTGGCATTGGCCTGAAGTCCCCTTTTTAAGTGATTGCTGAAACTTGAATCTGCTCTAATTCCCATTACCTAAATTACCACCTTCCCCCCCAAAAATACAAACAAAAATAAAGCTTACTCTTCAACATTCACCACATACACACACACACACACACACACACACACACTCCCCCCCGCCCCAGCAAAATTATGTAGAAAAAGGCAAGAAAGAGTGAATGAGTGAAATTGACCTAAATTGGAACAAACATAATTCTTTCCTCTTTGCTGTTTGCCTTAGCATTGGCATTTTCTAGGAATCAATCGAGTCATAAATTTTAGGGCTGCCGGCATATGGGATAATCAGTATAATACATTCACTGATATAACAGACAAAATAAGTAAGTTCAGCAAAATGTGTGCTAATCAGAGAGAAAGGGATTTATCAATTTGTTGACTGAAAATATGCAAAGCGATTTTTATTGGGTCCTTTATCATCCCTTTTGAATATAATTTACTCATTTATCCGGAACAAGGTAAATGAGTAGTACTGGACAAGGATTAGGTCAAATAAATCCCAAGGACTTTGGGAGGCATGTTGCTACCAACTATTGTCAACAGACTGCTCACTACATTTTTTTCCAACTTCCTTGTGAAAGGCACTGGCTGCCACCTCTGCCTCAGGACCCAGAAACAAAAGCAGGTACAATACAGCAAAAGGAAATCCAATTAAATCTCAACCCTGTATGCAGAGGTAAGAACATCTAAGCCTAACCCTAATCTTAGTATAGTATAGTATACTAAGCCAATTTGAGACTGTCAAACTGATTGCAATAATAAAAATAATAATGATGGTGATGATAATAATAATTGTGGTATTTATTATTAAGTGTACCATTTTCTACAGGTACCATTCTAAGCCCTGGGGTAGATACGAACTAATCTATTTGGACACAGTCTGTCCCACAAAGAGCTCACAGTCTTAATCCCCATTTTACAGATGAAGAAACTGAGGCACAGAGAAGTGAAGTGATTTGCCCAAGATCACACAGCAGATAAGTGGCCAAGCTGTCACTAGAACACAGGTCCTTCTGACTCCCAGACTCAGGTGCTATCCACCAAGCCACACTAGATTGTGCCAAGGTGCCATCAAGTTTCAACCCAGATTGAAATTACTCTCACTTTCTGCCATCTCATGTGATTCTGCTATATATTTTGGCTAAACCATTTTTAAAGAATTAAAGACCATTCCTATGACAACTCTAATCAGTAGTTGGTACACCACTGTGTAGGAAAAAATTCCCCGTGGACAACACTGGAACAAGTGAATACTATAGCATGTATTTTCTTAATGGTAGATTTTAAAAGAAGGCATTACATTATGAACAAACAATTAGGTCTTGAAACCCTTTTGATCCATCACTATCAAACACCATTGCTCATCACATCACACTTTTGTGTAGCGGGATATGTGGCCGTAGAATAAATGAAGACAGTATAAATAAGCAACCATTGGTGGTTTGAAGTAGGAGGAACCACAGACATTGTGAATAGAAAATGTAGTTAATCTCTGAGAATGTCAGAAGGCTGGTTTGATTCCACAGGACTAAGAACTGTCCACCTGTTGCATTTTGAAAAAAGCATTGCTTTCTATCATTTTTTGTACTTGTAAGACCTGAAACCACCTCAAATTTCACATTGGTCTGAAGGAGAAATTCCACTTGTCACAGGTACTTGTGATCATCAGATGGCAAGAGAAGTTCACGAACAATTAGGTCTTGGAACCCTTTCAATCCACCACTATCAAACCATTGCTCATCACATCACACTTGTAGAGTGGGATGTGTGGCAATAGAATGAATGAAGGTAATATAAACAAGCAACCATTGGCGGTTTGAAGTAGGAGGAACCACAAATATTGTGATGAATAGAAGATGTAGTTAACACCTGAGAATGTCAGAAGGCTGTCTGATACCACAGGACTAAGAACCTACCAGGGGGAAGTATATAATAGTTTGCAGAGTCCCCTAGTACCCTTTCATCTCTTATAACCATTGGGAAGAGTAAGTGATCAGGCACAAAGCACACTGCAAGCTGCATGGAGAGATTTCCTCCATGCAGGAACCATTGTGGCTGAAGAGACATTATTATTGTCCGAATTTTGTGCTATAACTCCACAACCCAACTGGTTGTTTCCTCAGAAGCTGCTGTAGTCTTTGCACCTCTTATTAGCGAGATTATTTCCAGTTTTCCTGCTGGATATTGCATTTAAATAGTCTGGGAGATTTTTCTGTCAGAAACAATGCAGCCTAGTGAACAGAAGCGATGCAACCTAGTGAAAAGAGCACTGGCCTGGGAGTAGGAGAACGTGGGTTCTAATCCTGGCTCCACTACTTGTCTGCTGTGCGTACTTGGATGAGTCACTTAAATTCTGTGTGTCTCAGTTCCCTCATCTGTAACATGAGGATTAAATCCTACTCCTTCCTATTCCATTGAATGAAGTCCAACCTGATTATTTTGTTTCTACCTCAATTCTTAGCACAGTGTTGTCACATTAGTCACTTAAGTATCATAACTATTTTTATTAGAAATAATAAAATAAAATATTTATTAAAAATAAAATTAAAAATTAAATAATTGCTGATGGTATATCCCTACTAGGTATTTCCCTCTTGTATAGCTGGGTTTATAGCTAGAGGATACATGATAAATCTCTTTCTGCTGTGGTCTGAAGGACCGTTGAAATTATTGATACTCAGGGGTCCTTCTTTGTATTTCACCAGATAAGGGAATTGGTTGACAGAATGCTCACGGGCTGCATCCTCTGATTGGTGTCCACAGATAGGCTCTGAATGGAGGGTACATCTACCTGTTGAGACTTCCTCTAATTAATCCTCCCAATCAGGATCTGATTAGTGGTGTGGGGGTAGGTTAGAGAAAGAAAATGACAGTAGCAGGATCACAGATAGGGACTTCTGTGGAAGTCAAATGCCTATGGGCTCAGATTTTCCTGAGTATGCTGGGCAGAAATTTCATAAGGTTGACCTGAGATTCCCAGCCCCAGCACCTTTCATATCTGGAACTTCAGCTCAGGTTCCTGGAGTCAGTCTGTACCATTCGACAAGTGTCCCCAGTGGTCCACTCCTGGTTTCAGTTTGGACTGAACATCAGCCTTAGGCTCAGACTCTCCCATTTGGAGCCTTTGGGACTTACACTCTTTCATGATGGGTTGACCAAGAAGGGCCAGGGGACCTGATCTCCTCCACCTTGTGTTTCGCTCTGGGTGGGGCCTGGTGAAAGTGATACCAGATATCCTTTGTCTCTGCTGGACCACTCTCATCAGGAGCCTCATGGAAAGACCTGGGACTCATAAAGCCAGAAGAGGAGAGTTTGGTGGGGAAAAGTGGTTTGAATGGAGAAAACCATAGTTTATTACAGCTGCAACCACCTTTCCCTGTGGACCTATGTTGCGGGGACGAGGAGGACAATGTGGCAGTAGCATCAGAAAGAGCTTTGCAGTTTATCATTATTATTATTATTACTAATAATAATATTACTAATGAATGTGGTATTTGTTAATCTCTTACTAGGTGCCAAGCATTGTACAAAGCTCTGGTGTAGATAAATGATAATCATGACAGACCTACTCTCTATTCCTCATGGATTTCACAGTCTAAGTAGGAGGGAGGAAAGATATATAATCCTTATTTTACAAATAAGAAAACTGAAGCAAAGAGAAGTGAGTTGTCCATGGCCACAGAGTAGGCAAGTGGCAGAGCCAGGATTGGGCCCAGGTTCTTTGATTCCCAGACTCTTTCAATTAGGCCACACTGCTTCCCTCTTTGCATTTTATGAAGCTTTATTAAAATCCACTTTAAAACAATTAAAAGAGCACAGTGAGCGTCTAAGTTCCCATCAGACTCATTTTCTCATTTTTCCCTTGCTAACTCCATAGGTCATAGTGCCCTGATGTCCCCAATGCCTGGTTTCCCATTCCCCATATGTCTCTTAACCCCAGGTCCCTGTGTTTGCCTGGTTCCTGGCTTCTGGCTCCTGGAAATAGGTGCTGTGGGTAGCAAATGCAATAGGTGAGCAAAAGGTAATTTTTCACATACACAGTGTGGATGGAATGGCTAGTCAGGCATTAGTCTTGTCAGACCTCTCCCAAAATCAACTTACCCCCTTGCCATGGTAAAACAATCCCACCTCCCTCCATCAAGCTGTTAAACATTTCACTGCAATGGACAGGTTGTAACAGTTGTACCTAAGCAAATGCCCTTTAGAGTCTAGACCATCAGCGCTTTTCACAGAAGATCCAATTACTGCATTTTGTGAGGTGGAAAAAATCAGTAGGAATCTTCCAAAAACTTGGGAAATGTGGGAGGTGCTGCTGGTTTATGGAGTTACAGCAAATTATTCACAATAGGCTGTAATCCCTTGGCAG
Organism: Tachyglossus aculeatus; assembly: GCF_015852505.1. NCBI lineage: Eukaryota > Metazoa > Chordata > Mammalia > Monotremata > Tachyglossidae > Tachyglossus > Tachyglossus aculeatus. Next base: position 121,017,222 of record NC_052067.1, read on the forward strand.
TATGTGACTTTTGCAATTTAAACTCTTGCATGTGTTTAGCCACTTGGTCATCATTTACAGGCACACCACCTTCCTGGTGTATGACCCTGTGCAAGTCACTGAACTTCTTTTTGTCTCAGTTTCTTCATCTGGAAATTGGTAATCACTTGTTTTCCCTCAATCTAAATTGTGAGCCCCATGAGGGACATGGTGCTTACACTGATAATGTTGTATCTTCCAGTCAGTCAGTAGATGGTATTTATTCAATAACAATACTAAACATGATTCCTCTTCTCAAGGAGGTTACAGTCCATTTGGGGATACATTCATTTAAATAAATAAACACTATATTCATAAGTGCTTTGGGATTGGGGTAGGGTTATTTTTGGAGCTGAGACATTTTTGCTGACAGGATCTGAAACTTCATGAAAGCATTATTAGAGATAGAGAATGCTTTGGAGAAATCAAAATCAGTATTCTTCCCCCATCCTCAGCCCCGCAGCCCCTGCAGTGGAAAGGGGGCATAGAAGAGGCAGAAATGATGGGAGGGTTAGAAGGCTCACAAATTCTAGTGGGATTTATTTTTTATTTATTTTTAAATAAAAAGAATGCCCACTTCCACCTCCTCCAAACACTCATTATCCATACCATGGGGAGCCAGAGCGCCAGGAGATTTATTTTTTATCTATTTTTAAATGAGAAGATTGCCAGCCACCACCTCCATCACCAGGAGATTTATTTTTTATTTAGAAGAACAATAAGGGCAGCTCTCCAGTTCTCTCTCCCCTCCTGCAGCCTGGAAAGTGGCAGTAGTGGCAGGAGCACTGGTGACTGGTGTTGGCAGGTAACTGTTTGGGAGACCCCTAAGCTGTGGTGGCCCACACTGTTGACCCCTCTGCCAGGGAAGCAACTCCAAGTTCATCAACACATGCTTTGGTTACAGAGAAAATCCCACAATTGTCTGTGGTTCCTTCCTCCCCAGCTTCAGAGAAAGTCCTTTCTTCCTCTTATCCAGCTCACCCTCCAGCTTGCCCAATCAGGCTATATAGTAATTCAAACTGAGAGATATGTTGCCCTGAAGATGTTTGAAAATGCCACCTTATACATCATCTTGAAGGATTATACCTGAATAAGGTGCTTTAGTGAAAAATGCACTACCCTGTTGTGGAACCTATCAAAACGCTTAAGGGCTACAGATCCAAGTGCATAGACATCCAAGTGTAGTAGGGAGAGTGAATAATTGGGGAAATGAGAAATTAATCACTCCTCTCTTAGTAGAGTAGTGGGCACAAAATAATAATTGAGGTATTTGAGCTTACTATGTGGCAAGCACTGTACTAAGCACTGGGGTAGCTACAAGATAATCACAACGAGCATAGTTCCTCTCCCACATGGGGCTCACAATCTAAGTAGATGGGAGAAGGGGGATTTAATACCTATTTTACAGATGAAGAAACTGAGGTACAGCTAAATGACTTACCCAAGGTGACACCCAAGGCAAGTGATGAAGCTGGAATTAGAACCTAGATCCTCTGACTTCTAGGCTCATGAACTTTCCATTAGGACATGCTAACAAGTACCACAATCAACCCATCTTAACTACTTACTTCTTGTACTTCATGACCAAGTAGGTAAAAAGTTGGTAGGACAAAGGAATACAGGTGTCACTGTGGAAGCCAACACCACTATAATCTATTTTTTGTACAGGCATTCAGTCCCAAAGTCTACCTCTATTTATGCTGATAGAAATCTCTTCAAATCTAAATGAGATATATAGATATATACACGTGCACATAAGTATTTGCATTTAAGGAATGTAGCGTGAAAATCATTTAAAATATTTTTATTCTCACAATAGCTGTTATATCTTGGTTAAAGTATGAATATTCATTAATTATTTCACCTTCAGAAACTCTATTATTCTGAGAATCAGTAGCATTTTGTTGGGTTTTTTAAAATAAATAATACACTTCAATCAGTATGATGCTTTGAGATATTTATTAGACTTGACAGTAAGTAAAACACAAGAGAAATTTGAATGTTTCAAAAACATTTTGACCTTGAAATCCTTATAACCATCATTAACATAACTGATAGTATTTTAAGGCTTTGTACATTCAAATGGGAATGCACAGTTGTCATCAAGTGTAAATATTCATAGGAAATGTCCTGCAAATAAACTTATCACAAGCAGTGGTTTGAACAAAAGTGTATATTTTTGTAAATATCCTCATGCTCAAAATTGATAACACTATCAGGGATGCCCATAAATTTGAAAAAGGGCTGCATAAGCTTTGAAGTACAGAGGGCTTTAATTCTCATATGCCTTTGAGTTAATCTGCTCTACACTGAACCTGCCAAAAATTTCAGTTAATAGGACTTGGTCAATACTTTGAATTAAAAAATTACACTTCCTAAACCAGCAGTAAAACAAAGTTGAAAAAGTAAAATTAGATCTTTAATTCTATAGAGTAATTAACATGTGTGAGACATAGTTTAACCATGTTTAAAAAACTGTGATCTGTCACTGATATGGAAAGACTAACAAACTCCTAAGGAATAAAATTTGTCAATTCTGATTTAATGGAGTAGTGCAATTTGGCAGCTTTGGCTATGATCAGTACTTACTGCCTGAATGCAGGAAGTCTTCAATGTCTACATCCATGAATCCAGAACAGTTAGTAAACCACCTCACATATTTTCTGTTCATATATCCAATTTGGCATAGTTGTAGAGTGGAATGTCCTTTTTTTTTTTAGGCAAGTATCAGAGGACAGATGATCAATAGATCAAATAGTCTACTAGCAGTATTTATTGGGTGCTTAGTGAGTACAGAACACTATACACTATAGGTTAGCTACCCTCAGGAAGTGTACAATCTAGTGGGAGGGCCTACAAAGGTATTCAATTTGAATATGATGTTACTAATTACGAATACTATTCATTCTTATGAATATACCAGAGGGTGATTGATTCTCCCTTCTGCATTGTTTCCTAGAAGGATTTATCCTGCTTTAAATTCTGTATTGCCTGTGAAAATCTTTGGTTAGTTACAAGATGTCCTGCATGTTGGTTTGTATATAATTTCAGGCAAAGTGCTCTGCAAAAAATAAGTGCTCAGTTGATACTATTGATTAATTACCTCCAGATGCCCCATCAGTCCACAGTTCCACACTGAATCTGTGAAGTAATCCATAACCCTTTGTGGGCACGTGCCTTGCTCGTAGTCTTCTGAAAGAACATTTCTGAGCTATTGTCTCAAAAGCTTTAGATATAGGATGGATCTTATTGAGCTAGAGAAGTTATCCAGTGATTTGGAAGCATATTCTGACTCTAGCCTTTTTTTTCTTTGTCATTTCTCCATCAAGGCAGCATAGAATAGGTTGGAAGGAGATTTATCAACTACTCAGTTCTGATTCATTACTTCTCAGTTCTGATTCATTACAATAGTGTTGAGGAAAAGGTCGTACAGTTTACCTTCAACCTTGACTTGACCAATCATACCATCATAAAATAGTCTAAGTATCTTGTGAATTTTGCAGAACAGCCAAACTTGCTTAGTGATTTCCTAAACCTTGATCTGTTGATGATGTCTAAATGTGTTTATAAAATCATTGAACAAGATATCAAGGTATTTAACCAAACATAACATTTTCCAAGTGCCTATTAGGGAAAAAAATATTCCAAGCCCTTGGGAAAGCAAACTCTTTCCCCACCCTCATTTATCTTACAATGTAATGGACATCATTTAATTGCTGGTATTGACTTAGTGATATTGAGTATTAATATGGGGAATATATGTTTTTTCTCTGTACTTTTCCCATATATGTTATGTTTTAAAGATTACAGCGCTTAGAACAGTGTTTGCACATAGTAAGCGCTTAACAAATGCCATTATTATTATTATTACATAAGCTATGCCATGAGTTGGTCTGTGACACAGGTAGCACATGTTGACTATCTGCTTCTCCCAACCAAGCAGGGAAAAGCAGAATTAGATAATACCTTTATCTCTCATACACAATGTTGTTATTTCCTTTTGTTCTTTCTGGGTCAGTTTTTTTTTTTTTTTTGGCTCAGGAGGGATGAGATGCCTTCAGGCCAAAGATGGCATTAACTGATTAATTGAGGTAAGTAGTCTTCAAAGTGTTAAGACCAGGCTTATTTCCCAGTTTCAGTGATCCTGTACTTCCCAAGTGCTTAGTGCAGTGCAATATACGTAATGCCGCTGCTTCTACTACTACTATTACCATTAAAATTGGAGTAAGTTCCTATTTAATAGAATTCCAAACCTATATTTCTAACATCTATTTTAGGATGTAAAATGCATATAGAGTCAGATTGGCTTCATGTACAGTCTGACTTTAAATACTGAGATGATCTTATTTGGTGAATTTTCCAAAGATTGATAATTTTTGAGGAGGCTTAACAAAACACTTATTGCCTTTCTCAGGTGTGCTATGTTTCATTTTTGGAAGTGACAGTGAAGAAGGGGTTGGGTGGAGGGAAGGGCAGAGTGTACAGGTTGCTCTGAAAGTCACATCCTGCATTTCCCAGTAATGCACTTCTTTCTGGAATCTGCAGGGCTGGAGACTACACCAGGACCGGGGTGGGTAGGAGGACAAGAGTGCGACTCTCTCCAAACTCTACCCACAACCTACCAGAGTGTCTGCTTTTGTTATGGAAGGAGCAGGGAACGGGTAGTGTAGAGACCTAGAAAACTGAGCCTGTTCCTAAAATAACAAGATATAGTAGTGGTTTCTGATTGCTATTTATGCCCAGTCTTCTGTGTTCAAAACCAAAGAAGGTGGCATCATTCACTCAGTGGCTCAAATTGCAGATCTCCCCACTAGTAAGATCCTGGTGAGCACTCAACAGGCAGATTCTCTCACCAACCAGAAAAAATGCTAACTTTCTCACTGTACCTCGATATTGTCTATCTCACCCCGACCCCTCTCCTACGACCTCCCTCTGGCCTGGAGTGTCCTCTCTCCTCAAACCTGACAGACAATTACTCTTCCTCCATTCAAACCCTTGTTGAGGGTGCGTCTTCTCCAGGAGGCCTTCCCTGACTGAGCCCCTCTTTCCTCTTCTCCTACTCCCTTCTGCATCACCCTGAGTTTCTCCCTTCTTTCATCCCCCCTCCCAGCCCCATGGGACTTATATACGTATCTGCAATTTATTGATTTATATTAATGAGTGTCTCTCATTATATACTGTAAGCTCATTGTAGGCAACAAATGTGTTTGTTTATTGATATACTGTACTCCCCAAATTGCTTAGTTCAGTGCTCTGCATGGAGTAAGAGCTCAAAAAATAAGATTGAAAGAATGAATGAAATCTCTGTCGGAATTGATCAGAAAAAGAAGTGGGAAGGACATATGTCAAACACATGTTTAATTAGAAGAGGTGAATAAAAAATATTTTCTGGAGCCATTAATTGGAGTTAACCTTACCAAGCTTAGACTGTGAGCCTCATATGGGACTATAAAATCATGGAGCTGGGGTAACTTGTAAACCAGCATCTTTCAAACTGAGCCCTGAGATTTAACAAGTAGAAAAGCTTAACACAGTTTTAGGTTAGTACTCATGTTTAAATGATTTGATCTATGCCCTCTCCTCCATTTTCTGTAGCATAAAAGCTACTTGGCTTAGTGGTAAGAGCTGGGGCTTGGGAGTCAAACGTCGTGGGTTCTAATCCTGACTCCGCCACTTGTCTGCTGTGTGACCCTGGGCAAGTCACAAATTCTATGGGCCTCAGTTCTCTCACCTGTAAAATGGGGATTAAGACTGTGAGCCCTACATTGGACAACCTGATTACCTTGTATCTACCCCAGCACTTTGAACAGTGCTTGGCACATAGTAAGCACTTAGCAAATGCCATCATTATTATAAAAGAAATCTTTAGTGCAAAATAATTGTCTACCTTCAACTGGCAGAAATGACAAAATGTAGCAGGCAAAGTTCAATTATAAAATTAGGAAAATCTTTTTCTATTTCTGATAGCACCACCAATTTGCTTTAGAAGCTTTGATAGGTCACTTCATTCATTTTCCTCACTTTCAAATGGGGTAAAATTTCTAGGGTCATTGTAGAGTTGGCTTAAATATCTGGAGGTTTATGGATCTAATTCTCTTATTGTTGAAAATAACTATCTGGTGAATCTCTTCTCGGATTATTTTTATTTTTTCATTTAATACAATTTTTCCTAAACATAACTCATAACTGATTTTACCAGCTTATTTCATCACCAAAAAGGAATGACCCAATGCATTTAAAAAAAAATCAGGAATGCTTTGTATTTCTAAGACCTCTAAACATATGAGGAGCAAATTTAAATGAAAAACTAGGAAAAGAAATATCAGGGGAAAATAGTTTTATTTCTATTGTGATGAAAGGGTGGTGAATGAGCTTTAGGTTGATTAGATACAATTATACTGGGGAAAATATAGAATGCATTTGAATTCATTCTAAAACATTTTGATTGTAAAGTGACCTTATTTTGACCTTCAACAGTAGTCTAAAGGTAGTTCTCTATTTTCAGTGTCAGGCATCAGGATCTGTCCTGACCTTTAACAATCGCCAAGATAGATATTCTGTGTTTTCTCTATTGGAAAAGTTATGGGTCATCATAACCTTTGAGAAAACGACTTTGACTCACCTAGTGTACTTGAAAATTCAAGTGACTTTTTGAGAACCTTTTAATTCTGAAAAAGGAGGCTGGCTCAGGAAGCACAAGATGAATGTTAGAATTACAAATCTGTATAAAAATTATTTTAACTCACCCATATGAAGTTTTCACAGGCAAGCCTGAATTCAATGTTACTATAATGTGATGTGTGTCCTGCTGAGAGGAATGAAAGAGAAACAGTACTGTTAAAGCTTTGTTCAATATTAAGTTCATCTTTTAGTACAGAAGCAGAGTTAGCCTACCACTATTTGAAGTGGTGGTGACTGAACAATCTAAATAATCAGAATTCTGCCTCTCTTCACTGTTTAATAAGTTCTGAGTTTTTTTTATCATCAAGGTAAAAGTAACAAAATAATACGAGTTGAGATCTTGTTCATGAACCAGAAAATCAAGGTCCCAATAGTATGGAAGGAGAGAAGTTTGCTTTAATCATTTGTCTTTTTTTTGTCAGAGGCTCTGGCAGTTCAGGAAGCCACGAGGTAGATTTAAAAGAGTAAGTTTTGCCAATAATAAACTTGTCACCATAGCAGGGAGCTATCTTTATGTGTACAAAATGTGAAATGGAGGCAGGAGCCTTTGAACCAATATGAAGTGGCACTGTTGATGTGAGAATTAATCCATAATTTAAAATATTACATAATTCCTTATCAAATAATTCCTTTTACCACTTTAGAAACAGTAAATTGTCCTTTATCGTCTTGTGACCATAGCACTACAATTGCATCTGCTCAGTTGACTGCCTTTATAGCTGAATCATGCTTAGTTGACACTATAGAATACCTATTATACTCCCAAGGGACATGTTGGCTTTCTACTGCCTTTTTCTAACTAGACAGTATGCTACTTAACTAGAAGAATCCAGCTGTAAGTAAAAGGGAGCATGCATTTTCTGCATTAATTCAGGATTAGATTATATCGTAACTTCCAAGGGCAGAAAACTTTTATCTTATTTATCTTTTGCCATTTCCTGCCAGAGCTAATATAAGTGGTTTGAACAATGTAGTCACTTAGTACTGTTCTGTTTAAAAGTATAGAAAATATGTATTTTGGGTGTATTGCTTCTTTGTGGAATAATTAGGTAACCCCGTCTATGTAGATAAAGGGAAATGGAGAGCTCATCCATTATCTAGTGAACTGAGACTGAGTATAATAACGATTTGAAAAATAAAAGGCCTAAACCCAACTTTCTTAGATGGTAGTATTTTTGTTTTTCTCAAATCGTTTTGATGATAGCCCCTATTTTCTATTCACCTATTCACTAGTGAACACACAGACTGGATATCTGAGACTGATGCACGCATTTGGATAGACAAAAGATCACTTTAAATATTTGCCTCCATTTTCCTAAATATAGATTTGAATGGCATTTGATCTTAGCTCTTTCCTTTATAACACAGCATGAAATGCACAGTCCAATGAAGCCTGTGATCAGTTAAAATGTTCCAGTCCTTTCCTTTTCAATATCTGGTGACTAAAGTGTCAGAAAATGAGGTTAGATATCTACTTTCTCCCTGTGGCAATGTTTATAATGTATTTTAGGTCACCACAAGGTGGCTTATTTAAAGTTTACTAAAGAGGCAGCCTTGCATGATGTTCACCACAACATGACTTAAGCATTTTATGATAATTGTTTTATATTAGATGGTTGTTCCTCTATTGCTCATTTGATTTCCTGTACCCTATTTGCCACCAGCAATATTTCAAAAGCTAAACCATTTAAACATCTTTTAAAAATTTAACTGAAAAAATCATCGTGACAGGTTTTAGATCATTATTCAAGAAAGGAAATATGCATTCAAAACTCAGACAATGACCTCTGCCATTTTTCTTTGTCTGAAATGAACCCAGCTTTCCAGGATGTTAGCCAATGCTTGGGAGCAAGTGAGGCACTTCTGGGAAGCAGAATATCTTCCTTCCTATCCCCAAACTGTATATGATTATATCCACGTATAAACTGATACCTTAGTGATCGGAGTTCATGCTGCATTCACACATGCTTAACTTACTATCTTGGAGTGGTTTACTGGGATATCTAGGTTGTTATCAATCAATTAATCAGTGGTATTTATTGAGCACTTACTCTTACCATTTATTGAGGTAACGCAAACTCTCTGCCCTATGCTCATACCTTCGAAGCAGATTGTAGAGGATATATTTGTGTTGGAAAATACATGCACACATTTACTTTGATGAATCAATTATAGTACTGATAATATTCATTCATTCATTCAATCATATTTATTGAGCACTTACTGTATGCACAGCACTGTACTAAGCACTTGAATAGTACAATCTGGCAACAGCTAGAGACAATCCCTACCAACAATGGTCTCACAGTCTTTGGGGGAGACAGACAACAAAACAAAACAAGTAGACAGGCAAAAACAAGTAGACTGGCAATTATGGCATTTAAGTGCTTACTACGTGCCCGAGCATTCATTCATTCATTCAATCGTATTTATTGAGTGCTTACTGTGTGAAGAGCACTGTACTAAGCACTTGGGAAGTACAAGTTGGCAATAAATGGACATGGTCCCTACCCAACAGCGGGCTCACAGTCTAGAAGGGGGAGACAGACAACAAAACAAAACATATTAACAAAATAAAATAAATAGAATAAATACGTACAAGTAAAACAAATAAATAGAGTAATAAATATGTACAAACATATATACATATATACAGGTGCTGTGGGGAGGGGAAGGAGGTAAGGTGGGGGATGGGGAGGGGGAGGAGGGGGAGAGGAAGGAGGGGGCTCAGTCTGGGAAGGCCTCCTGCAGGAGGGCCTTGCACTGTTCTAAATGCTGGGGTAGACACAAGGTAATCAGGTTGTCCCTCATGGGGCTCACAGTCTTAATCCCCACTTTACAGATGAGGTAACTGAGGCACGGAGAAGTTAACTGTATTGCTCAAGGTTACACAGTGGACACGTTGTGGAGCTGGGATTAGAACCCAAGTCCTCTGACTCCTAAGCTTGTGCTCTTTCCAGTAAGCCATGCTGCTTCTCTCTGCATTCAGGAGAACAAATGATAATTAAGATTATGAGAACATAAAGCTAATTGTTCATTGCACTGACCTAACCAGTCATATTGTAGTATGCAGGCTGTGCTTGAACTCCTCTGGACAAATGATTTTGCCTGATTACTGACTGAAGTCCAGGTCTATTTATGGTGGTAAAAGCACCTTAAGGTGTACAAATGCAGTATAGAGGTCCTGGGGATCTTCCTTATCTCTCCTGGATTCTTCATGCTTACACTGTGGACCACTCCCTTCTCCTGGAAACAAGATCCAACCTCTGTTTCACTAACACTGTCCTCTCCTGGTTCTCCTCCTATCTCTCTGGCTGCCCATTCTCAGTCTCTTTCATGGGCTCCTCCTCTGCCTCCCATCCCCTAACTGTGAGTCCTCAGGGTTAAGTTGTGGGTCCCCTTTTCTTCTCCATCTACATCCACTGCCCTAGAAAATTCATTTGCTCACACGGCTTCAACTATCACCTTTATGCTGATGACACCCAAATATACATCTCCAGCCCTGATCTCCCTCCTTCTCTGCAGTCTTGCATTCCTCCTGCCTTCAAGACATCTCTACTGGATGCACTCCCTTCACCTCAAATTTAATATGGCTAAAACTGAACTTCTTACCTTCCCACCCAAACCCTGTTCTCCTGCTCACTTTCCCATCCTTCCTGTCTTACAAGCCCGTAACCTTGTCATTATCCTTGCTTGACTCCTATCTCTTGTTCCACTCACATATTCAAACCCGCACTAAATCAGTTCTACCTTCACGACCTTGCCAAAATCTTCCCCTTCCTATTCATACAAATTGCTACCACATTAATGCAAGCACTTAATGTATCCCTCCTTGATTATTGTATCAGCCTACTTGCTGACTTCCCTGCCTCCTGTCTCCCCACTCTAATCCATACTCCATTCTGCTGCCTGACTCATTTCCTTCAAAAATGTTCAGATCATGTTTCCCCACTCCTCAAGAAACTCCAGTGGGTTGCCCGTCCTCCTCTGCATCAAACAAAACTTCCTCCTCACCACTGACTTTAAGGGACTTAATCACCTTGCCCTCTCCTACCGCACTTTACTACCCCTACTACAACTCAGCCTTCACATATCATTCCTCTAATACTAACCTTCTCACTGTACCTCAATCTTGTCTATTCATTCAATCGTATTTCTCACCGCAAACATCTTACCCACATCCTATCTCTGGCCAGCAATGCCCTCCCTCCTCATATCAGACAGATAAATGCTCTCTCCCACTTCAAAACCTTATTGAAGGCACATCTCCCCCAAGAAGCCTTCCCTGACTAAGCCCTCTTCTTCTCCAACCCCCTTCTGTACCACTCTTACTTGTTCCTTCATTCATTCTCCTTCCTATCCCCACAGCACAGATGTATGTATCTTTCATTCATTCATTTAATCATATTTACTGAGCCCTTATTGTGTGCAGAGAGCTCTACTAAGCACTTGGGAAGTACAAATTGGCAACATATAGAGGCGGTCCCTACCCAAAAATGGGCTCACAGTCTAGAATGGGAATATATATGTATATATCTGTGTCTTTATGTATCTGTAATTTATTAATTTATTCACCTATTTATTTATTTATATCAGTGTCTGTCTCCCCCTCTAGACTTTGAGCTCACCATGTACAGGATTATGTCCGTTTGTTGTTACATTGTACTTTCCCAAGCACTTAGTTCAGTGCTGTACACAAAGTAAGTACTCAATAAATATGATTGAATGAAGATTACATCTGCTTTTGCTGCATCTTCTTCTGATGTCACCTTTGGATCCATATAGTGCATATTCAACAGTAGCCAGAACAGAAGGATTATAGTTACGATCTGGATAGAATGGAAAATGGTGAGTTCAGTAGTTTCAGGTCCATTTTCTAATTGTCTTCTTGAAAATGGAAATTGGGATGGTGTTGTTAAAGTGCATGGCCATACTTCAGTGTTTCATATGTTCAGTCCATGCAAATAGGAAAACACTGTCCCCTTCTTTCTTGTAGATTCTGTAGGAATGCTATAAAAGCAGCTACTGTCAATTAATCAGACATATATATTGAGTGCTTACTGTGTGCAGAGCACTGTACTTGGGAGAGTTCTGTATAAAAGAGTTGGTAAACACGTTCCCTCGTCCCAACAAAATTAAAGTCTGGAGGGAGCTCTCTCATTGAAGTTCTTAGGGTTTTGTGGTAACCACCTGGATAGCTGACATAACTGCTGCTTACACAGAGTTAAGCCTTGACCCCTCAGGTCTGAACTCTGCATACAGCAAGGGCTCAATAAATACCGCTGATTGATTGATTGATTTAAATGATTGGAAAGATTGTGACGGTAATCCAGATCGAAGAGGTGAGGTAATGAGGAAGTGAGCTCTTACTTTATTCTCATTTCTAAATATGTTAATTATTCACATCTAATGTTATTTTTATCCTGTACGTTTGTGTTTTCAGATTGTAAATGCTCAATAGATTTTACCATGATTTTTCCATAAATTATTGTTTTAAATCATTATTTTAATGAATTTCACTGCAGAAGTTACTTCTTCAAAATTCTGAGCTTAGATTAGATCTTCCCATTTTGGTCAGTTCACTAATTTCCAGAAAGCCTTGTTGTCTGTAATGATAGACATGTTTAAAACGCACCAAAATCATCATTGTAGTATCATTGTCATTGAGCAAAATTTCATCCCTTTTGCAATTTTGAGATTTGAAATGAAATATTGTTGAGAATAAGTTTTCAATTTGGTGGTGTTCAGGATATTCCTGAAGTTCTTCAGCTTTGTCCTTTACAAAGATAATCTCAGGTATCTCTTAGTTTGAATTATCTGCATTCACTTCAGATTTATCCTGGACTTCCCTTTTGTGACAATAATAATAATAGTGGTATCTGTTAATGGCTTACTATGTGCCAAGGCACTTTAGAGAAGCAGCGTGGCTCAGTGGAAAAGAGCACAGGCTTTGGAGTCAGAGGTCATGGGTTCAAATCCTGGCTCTGCCAATTGTCAGCTATGTGACTTTGGGCAAGTCACTTAACTTTTCTGGGCCTCAGTTACCTCATCTGTAAAATGGGGATTAAGACTGTGAGCCCCCCATGGGACAACCTGATCACCTTGTAACCTCCCCAGTGCTTAGAACAGTGCTTTCAACATAGTAAATGCTTAATAAATGCCATTATTATTATTATTATTAGGGCTGGTGGGGGTAGGTACAAGTTAATCAGGTCATGCACAGCCCCTATTCCATATGGGACTCACAGTCTAGGTGAGAGGGAAAATAGGTATTTAATCCCCTTTTCTGATTAGGAAACTGAGAAATTCCCACTAAAAATACTGTGCCTTCCATGATCTGGGTTTTCACCCGATGGTGGAAATTGTGGGTTTTTTTTTTTCTATCTAAAACTTTCAGGCCATGTTGTTTCTAGCATCTATATTTGATCACAAATGAAATTTACTTCATATAGAAATTTAGGGCACATAAATACTTAAAGGATTCTTGGGAGGCTATTTATTTAATTTAATGATGGCAAAAGTTAAGCTCTTACTATGTGCCAAGCACTGTTTTAAGTTCTGGGTAGATACAAGGTAATGAGGTTGTCCCAGGTGGGGCTCACAGTCTTCATTCCCATTTCACAGATGAGATAACTGAGGCACAGAGACATTAAGTGACTTGTCCAAAGTGAATATGTACTGAACGTATCACTGCATTTAAATGTGAATTAGAAACCAAAGATCTACATCTCAATTCTAGAATGTGTAATTTTTCTAAAATTCCTAAGAACACCACACAAAATCTAGGTCTGTCCCAGACAAATCTATATGCATCATCTCCAGAAAGAAAGTATATTTTTGAAAAGTAATATAGCCTAGTGGATAAAACATGAGACTGGGAGTCATAAACCCTGGGTTCTAATCCCAGTTCTCCAACTTTCCTGCTGTGTGACCTTGGGCAAATCACTTAACTTGTCAGTGACACATTTTTCTCATCTGTATGGGGGTTCAATACCTGGTTTTCCTCCTTTTTAGACCATGGCATATTTGAGACCAGGCCTATGTCTGACTTGATTATCTTGTACTTACTCCAGCGTTTAGTACAACACTCGGCAAATAAGAAACACTTGAAAATATCAGCATTACTATCATTTTTATTGTTATCATTACTTTCATAGTCTAGCTAACTTTCTTCGGTTTGAAATCCTGCATGTGTTACAATGAGTCCACAACAGGGGGGCAATATGCATAAGAGATGTTTGGATGACTGACCAAGTTGTCTGGGCAGCCTACCAAACTTGGGTTTAAGGGGTTAAACTGCATTCCAACATGGCAATCCCACTCCCCAGTCCTATGGCACAATCTGATGCCAGCTTGGTGCCCAGCCCCTCAACACAACCATGGGTCATGCAGTGGCTGCAGCATCGCCAGGTCAGGCCCCTGCTTTGGACTTCTGGGTCTGGGAGGTTTTTTCTGCTTTTTTTGTAATGCAAAGAAAATAAACATGAGGCTTTTCATTTTGTCTCCTCTCTCTGCCCTGTGAGAAGATGGACTTTGGGCAGCAAGAATACTCCCAAGCTCTCCATTTCCTGTCGGGAAAGCCCAGTTTGGCTCCTTCCCCTCCCACAGTCCTGAGTGTGGTAGTGGTCGCAGGGCAGCAGCAACAGAAACTAGTAGCAGCAAGTTTCACCCATTGCTGCGGGGATCAGTCTGGGAAAATGAGCTAGGACAGCAAAGAAAACACGCACCCCCACTGCAGCTGCTGCCCTGGAACCCACAAACATAAGCCCAGACAATGGAAAGAAATTGTCAAGTGCTTAATAAAGTGCTCTGCTCAGAGTAAATGCTCAATAAAAGGAAAGGAAGGAAGGAAGGAAGGAAGGAGAGAGGGAGAGAAGGAGGGAAGGAAGGAAAGAAAGAAAGGAGGGAGGGAGGAAGAAAGAAAGAAAGAAAGAAAGAAAGAAAGAGAGAAAGAGAGAAAGAGAGAAAGAAAGAAAGAGAGAGAGAGAGAAAGAGAGAAAGAAAGAAAGAAGGAAGGAAGGAAGGAAGGAAGGAAGGAAGAAAGAAAGAAAGAAAGAAAGAAAGGAAGAAAGAAAGAAAGAAAGGAAGAAAAGGAAGGAAGGAAGGAAGGAAGGAAGGAAGGAAGGAATGGGTAGACCTGGTTTCCTTCCTCCTCGCTTCATGGAAAGTTTTCCTCTGTGACCTTGCATGTCTGGAAGATCAGGTGACCTAGTAATTCAAACTATGAGATGGAGCTCACAGTAGCAATTAAGAAATGCATGTTTGACATATCTTCAAAGATTTCACCTGAATAACATTTCATGGAGCAAAATGCGCCAACCCATCATGGAACCGTGAAAATCAACTGGGAAAAGGAAAGGAGGTTTACAAGGGGAAAGGGGATCACAAAGAAGGAATGTTATAGAGGAAAGTAGAAATTAAAAGAGAGGAGAGGAGCATTCAAGTTCAACACTGAAAACTAGGACGATGAAACTGATATCATCATCCTATTTTTTTCCAGTTTCCTCTCACATCCTGTCATATTCAAGAAGGGTACATTTTTTTCTTCAGTGTTTTGTCTAATTTATATCAGAAATTATAGAGGAATATAAGGAGCTTCTAGTGGGAGGCCACTCTCCAAGATGATTCTACTTCTGCATAACACACTGAGTCCCTGTGAAAATTCCAGCCCCCTCAGAAATGATCCATTTGGGTTCCTGATAATATACAATATATGGATACATTTGTATGCATGTGTATATACACAAAAATTTATACATACATGGAATGTATATGAAAATGTTTTTCTTCCATGAACTTGTTTGGAGGATCAAAACCAAACCCACAGTGTTTTCCTCACTCCTTCTCACCTTTCTTTAGATGTACAAGTCCAAACTTGCCATTTTGTCAGTCCATTCCCTCTGTCTCTCCAAGGATCATTCTTCTTCAAGACTAAAGATATGTAATGAACATAAAATAATGATTTTCAACTGAGACAGCATGTTGCAGAAAAAGATGAGTGAGGTTATTAAAAAATGCTTGCTTAAGTTGAAAAGCAGTCTATATGTAGATAATACAGGTAATCAATAAAGATCTACTAGCTGGTTCATCTCTATCAGATTTTCAGTGGAAATTTATGTACTCCTAACTATGAATCAGATTTGTTGAAGAATATTTCATCTTGGATGGTGGTAAAAATTGACTTATGGCACATACAATCAAGAATTACATCTACACCCAAGGGAGAAACAGGAGTTCAGGGAGGATGTTATACATACTAAGAGATAAATGAAACGGGCTGTCCTATTGAGACTGGCTTGCCTCTGGTTATTTGCAACACTGACATTATTAGGCTTAGGAAAGAACTGAAGCTAGCTTCTTAATAGGAGAGATTCACAAGGAAAGAACCAATCAGCAGTTCTACCAAAGCAATGTGTCAAATTACTTTAAAAGTATTTTATCCTTTTTCCAGGGCCATCTTAAATAATTTGAGAACAGAGATGACATTTAGAAGCCGAGAAGAAGGTGGGCAGGGAAGATCATAGCAGAAAAGATGTATTTCTTTTGCTGAAGTATAACACCATCATTTTTCTTAATTATTCTTGACATTTCACCCATTATTCCATGAGTTCCCTCAGAGCATAGTAGACAGCCAGTTTCCTTTCAGAACAAAGAGTGCTTAGGTGTTTAAAAATTCAGACTTTCTTTGCCCCTGAAATATGGGGAGACACTGCCACCTGTTGCACAAGACATTCGTATGCAAATACCCTAGGAAGGCCAAGTGGAAACACTCCAGAAATTGCTGGGTCAATCGTATAGATGATGTAATATGTGCACATTCATTATTAAAACTGACTGGATTAATACAGAAAGACCACACTGTCTGGGTGGTCTACCCTAAAAAGCTGACAGTATTCAAAACTCGGGTATTCCTCAGAAATGACGAATAAAACAAGCAACATCATTATTATCCATTATCTCTAAACAATGATCTCTGTGTCTGATTTCCACTCATTAATTAAAAACAAAGTTGCAAGCCATTGATACACATTCTACACTTAAAAATAGTGCAGTTCCCGACTTGCTGCCAGGAAATGTAGTAAATATGATTAAACATCTGTGCAACTAAGCTAGGCAAAAAGGAAAATGGATGTCTGCGCCAGTGCACCTTGGAGAAAAGGAAAAAAAAAAAACTTTGTATGATTTTTCTCAGACCAATCCTTTTAATATTTCAATATTTAGTACTGTATGGATTATTTCCTTCATGTTTTATGTACAGAAAGGAGTACCCAGAATTACTGAACTCTGGGACAAAGTTTTATTGTGAGAGTAAGGAGACTAAAAAGAATCACCGTGCTGTCTATATATTTATATGTGAAAATATTAAAAAAAATTAGAGGACTAGAAATAGTTATTAATGAACACCAACCAAAAAAAGCCAATTTCATTCCCATGCTGAGGAAAAGAGAAATGGGAGTGTTATGATTCCTCAGTAATACTGGTAATTATATTTTAGGCATAACAGATAGGACACTTGGAGCAAAATGCTCTCTTAAAATATACATTTACTCCATTTATCTTTGTCAAGGTTTCTGCCATTAACTATGACATGGGCAATGTGTTTTCAGACAATAGAAAGCAACATCTTTTTTTCAAATCACATGTGTATATGCAGTAAATATGAAGACAATAAAGCAATCATATTTATTATTATATGCAGAACACTGTACTAAGTGCTTGGGAGAGTACAACAGATTTAACATTCATACTATCTTTGAAGCTCTTGCAAATGTTTTGACACTATCGATAGTTCTAGGCTTGGCAACCACTGTATATGTTTGGCTGCCTTGAAATGTTTATTTAGAGATCTTTAAATGTGATGATATCATGGGCTGCATCAGAAATCGGAAAATAAACTCCTCACTATTGGCTTCAAAGTGCTCCATCATCTTGTCCCTTCTTACCTCACCTCCCTTCTCTCCTTCTACATACCAGCCCATATACTCCACTCCTCTGATGCTAAACTTCTCACTGTGCCTTGATCTTGCCTGTCTCACTGCTGACCCATGGCCCACATCTTACCTCTGGCCTGGAATGCCCTCCCTCCTCAAATCCACCAATCAATCAATCAATCATATTTATTGAGCGCTTACTGTGTGCAGAGCACTGTACTAAGCGCTTGGGAAGTACAAGTTGGCAACATATAGAGACAGTCCCTACCCAACAGTGGGCTCACAGTCTAAAAGACAATCACTCTTCCCCACTTCAAAGCCCTACTGAAGACACAGCTCCTCCAAGAGGGCTTCCCATACTTAGCCACCTTTTCCTCAGCTCCCCATCCCTTCCTCATCACCTCGACTCTCTCCCTTTGCACTTTCCCTCTTCTCCCAACCCGATAGCACTTTAGTATATTTGTACATATCTATAATTCTATTTATTTATACTGATGCCTGTTTACTTATTTTGATATCTGTCTCCCCCCTTCTAGGCTGTAAGCCCGTTATGTGCAGGGATTGTCTCTCTTTATGGCTGTATTATACTTTCCAAGCGCTTTGAACAGTGCTCTGCACACATTAAGCACTCAATAAATATGATTGAATGAATGAATGAAAGAAATGAAAGGACTCTGCATGAAATTTTTCCCTATCACCTTTAGGTTAGTCAATATGACTATGTTAATACTGAAGAGAATATAATCATTTGCATGTTTCTTGGGGCTTCACTTCTGGAGCTCAGTTAAAAGGTAACAGATTCCTGGATGACTGAATTTTAAATATGTGCTTAGTTATGGAGTTGAAGATGTTTCTCAGAGAATTATGCTCTAATATGAGATTTTTTAAAAAATATCATTTGTCTGTGAACATGGCTTATTTATTCTACAACATTTCCCAGGCCCACCCCATCATCAGTGGTGTTTATCTGAATGCTTATTACTTTGAAGCACTGCACTTTGGAGACTGCAATAGTACCAAATCTATTAGAGTATTCAGAACAGCATAAATATTTAAATGACAATCATTTACAAATAATGGAAACAGAGGAAATAAAAGATATAATAGGTAAGAGTACAAATATATCATGTCAACACAGCTACCCGCCTAGCCTAAGTTCATGTTTTATCATGATGGAAGAAGTATAGACTAGTGGAAAGAGCGAGGAGCCCGAGAGTCAGGGTCCCTGGGTCCAGATCAATGAATAAATCAATCAATCATAGTTATTGAGCATGTTCTGTGTGCAGAGTTTGTAGACAAATTCCCTGGACCCAACAAGCTTACAGTCAAGAGGGGAACATCCAGGCTTTACCACTTGCTTACTGTGTAACCTTGGCAAAATCACTTAATATATCTGTGGTTCAGTTTCCTCAACTTTAAAATGGGAAATCAATACCTTTACTCTGTCCTACTTAGACTGTGAGTCCAGAGGAGATGTGAGGTGTGAAATTTTAAGATGATCCATACAGCAGCCTATATTACAGGTTGAGGAGAGAGGCTGGAACCTGGGGGACCAGTGGGAATATTGATAAAGTAGTCTAGCACTAATACCACAAAAGCTGAAACCAAGGTGCCAGCTCCCTGACTGTACAGTAATGGTGAAATGGGATCACAATGAATGAATTACTAGAACGCAATCAGTCCATTGACAATAAAGCTGTGCCTATTGCATCACATGTCTTAGGTTAGGAGACTAGATGTCAACAAGATGCCCGAACAACTGCTGTATAATTATGAGAAGTGTATGAATCATAAACAAAGGGGAAAAAAACATTTTAAAAAGATATAGAGCAAATTTTTGGATGACATGGCTCAGGAAACACCAGGAATAGTGACTGATTGGTTTGTAACACTTAGAAAAAGATGATTCCTCGGGGAAACAATTTTGAGAAAATCAATTCACTGAGGTAAGAACAAAAATGATAACATGAACTGCATCTAATAGTGGGACTGCATATTAGAACAGTTTATGTGCACATATGATTCTGAAGGGATTGCTGATCAGTCATCAACTTTATCGTCAATACTACCATATACAAAATTATCACAGATTTTTTAAATTTCTTTCTTGTCTAGAACCCAGTGAAGGATTTCCGGTCATTCTCATTCCCAAATCAAACAAAAGGAAAACAAATATCTGCAATAAACCCATCTCTTCTCTGAGCCAGGAGGGAGGATTGGAAGGAGGTTTCTGGAATTGTCATATTTACCCTGCTCACAAAGCTTGCAGTTGGACACTAACACTTTCAGACAACTGTTCAAAGCTCCAGTCCTTGAGACTCAAATCTAAAGTCCCCTGGGGCCTCTTTGAAGGTACAAAATCCTAATTGAAAAAACACTGTTTTATATGTTCTTTCTGCCAATTGATTTATTACATTGCCACCTGGAGTTTGGCTTGAGCTTCTAATATGGAGCATTCCCATTTATTTTCCATTTGATAGACATGTCCTGAATTTTTTTCTTTTCCACTCTGAATATCTTCCTTCCCAAGCTTCTAGCTTGCTGATTCATAAATCTCCCATCAGGTGGTTGCAGATTCAGGCAATAATATTGTGGATTTCAGTAATGGCATACTAATTAGACGATTACTGTGAATCACTGATTGGACGACTGATTTTATTTTTTCATTCTGGTGCTTGTAGACCAAAATAGATGCCCAGTATCTTTTTGTCCCTCATAAAAAGTGTAACCAAAAAAAGCAGACTGTTATTGAGTTGAATATAAAGTCGATGTAAAGTAATAATCAGTAAAGTCTAGGATGTGTTAAGACTGACTGGAGATCCCACTGGTATATTAATTCACTTGTCAATAAGAGGTAATGGCTTAAGGAAAGAGCAGGGCCTTGTGAGTCAGAGGTAGTGGGTTCTAATCCCACCTCCACCACTAGTCAGCTCTGTGACTTTGGGCAAGTCACTTAACTTCTTTTTGCCTCAGTTACCTCATCTGTAAAATGGGGATTAAGACTGTGAACCCCATGTGGGACAACCTGAGAGCCTTGTATCTACCCCAGAGCTTAGAACAGTGCTTTAGCACAGTGCTTGGCACATAGTAAGTGCTTAACAAATACCATCATTATTATTATGATCTCTTTCCCCCCTTTAAATAGTCTCAGGCTATTTACCATGATCACTGTCAATGAGTTACTTTCTGTTAGAAAGGGGAAATTTGAGATCTGATAATTTCATAGTATTTTGGGTTAGAGGGAAAAAAATCAAATACAGACATTCATAATGAGTCAGTCCTCAAATGTACATTGCAGCTTAACTTCTGTCTCCTCAGTGTTTATATATATATATATATATATATATATATATACATACATACGTATAGCCCTGTGCTTACACATCAGGAGCCAGATTCAAGCCGTAAATGGTCAAATGCTCCAAAATGTAAACCAGTTGTAATGCCTACAGGCAAACAATCCTCAGGTCACAAAATATATATGTGGGCTTTGAGTACTTGGAAATAAGAGGGGATCTCTAGATTCTTGTCAATCAATCAATCAATCATATTTATTGAGCGCTTACTGTGTGCAGAGCACTATACTAAGCGCTTGGGAAGTACAAGTCGTCAACACATAGAGACAGTCCCTACCCAACAGCAGGCTCACAGTCTGGAAGACCTGTTTGTCCTTCGGGGGAAAACAATATGACATCAATATTTAAAAGATTGTGCAGAAATCCATCTCCACTGAATACTTTTTTTCATTTTTATTAATTTTTAAATGACAGAATTTCTACACTTTCTAGATAGTTAAGCTTTATGCTTTTTTTGTCTTGCCTGAGGCCAAGCACTGGTATTTGATTTATCTTCTGTTCTTGTCTTTCTCTTAACAATGTGAACAATTTTCACACAAGTGCAAAGCTATGTTTGACCTCACAGGGAAAAAAGTTTTCTCTCTTAGAAACGTGTGCAAAGTACTTAATAAGTTATGTCACTCAGAGATTTACTGCCTATTATATTTCAGTGACTACAGTTAACTTTCTTAGTCTCCAGGTGCCAACATTTTAATAAAAACAAGACATTTTCAACAAAATATCAGTAGGAAAGTGATCAAAGTGCTGTGGGAGCAGTTTGGCAACAGTCTGAGCTTTGAATTTCCTATTCACTTCCCAAAACATTCACTTAAAAAGCATTTATTGAAGCCTAACTGCCTTTATCAGCCTGATCAGAGCTCCATAAAAGGCATGCATGATTCAACTGCCTTTCGAAGCTTTAAAAAAATATAACTTTGATATATGCTTCACAAGTGCAGCACAATAGTTTTCATGCTCACGTTCGTTAAGATTTAGTGCTGCCATTAAAGAACAAAAGGGCTCTTTGGTGGCACTACTCAGACATACCAAATATCCCAAAAGCACAACCTTCTACAAATCAGAGATTAAGGGCTGACAAAAATTTCCACTTGATTGCAGTTTTTCTCCTTAAGCCTTATATCAGAAGTGACTATCTTTTCGATCAAACCTCTCAAGGAGGTGACTAGCTAGTTTTTTTTGTACTGAGAGAAAAATATCAACTGAAAGATGAAAAGTGACATTTTATGTGCCTTGTCCAGGAGTCAGTAGATTTATTTAAAAAGCAGCATGTGAACCTGACCTGTACATGAAGTGTGTGGCCTGTCTTCTTGTCAAGTATTGATCGCTTAAGACTTTGCTGTTTGCCTACTGCAATGTAGCTAATCATCACTTTTTATTTAGTTTTGTGCTGTTGAATTCTTATCATGGCCTGGCTGATTTCTCTGGGACCTATTAGATCTTGCTTTTACTGTGTAAATGTGCTATGGAAATTAAGCTTGCTGAAGCACTTTTCCTGGGCAAACAGTTTTTGTTTTCCATCGGTTCATGTGTCAAGTGGTTTGCATGCAGATTGGGTACATTTGGAAGCAGCAGGTGCCATCAATCTTCATGACTTTCCGATACACACCATTTCACCTCTACCTGTTTCTGTGGGAGATTGCCAAGGATGGCTGAACAATCAAGCTATTCCCCTTGATTGACATAAAGCCTCCTCAGCAAGCTCACCTCAGCATTTTAGGGTCACCGTTGGGTACCTAGTAAAAATGGAACACTCACTGATGAACTGCTTGTTTTCTAAATAGATCCCTTTGCTGGATGGGAGATTTTATTCCCTAACTGTGGGATTTTAAAATTAATTTTCCTTTCCAAATATAAAATGCTACCTCTATCTTATTTCCATCTTTTATTAAAACATTTCTTCTGTGTTCTGTTTAAGGTTTAATGCCATGTCTTTGCCACAGAGCTTCCATGAATAAAATTTTTGGAACTGAGATGAGCCAATTCATAGAAAAACTGAACCGTACTTATGAGGCCCATGATGTAGGTATCATAAACCGATCTATGCCAAATGAGTAAAATCTCTCTCTCTTTCTGGGGAATAGCATATATATGTAGTAGAAAAGACGCTATTCACTTCTTTACAAGCAGAGGTGCGAAGCAGGCAAAATATCTTTACATGCAGGATGTATCATATTTCAAATCTAATGAAGAGAGCAGTAGTATCTGGGGGCCCTATTTTGCAGACATTAGATGAATGTATTAGTACTGGGTCATGATTCTGGTCTCCTAACTCAGAGCAGTTAGCATGAAACTCAGAGAAAACAGAAGCATTTTGGTAAAAATTGCAGAATTTATGAGAAGTAGTTTTGCCTAGTGGAAAGAACATGGGACTGGGAATCAGGAGACCTGAGTTTAATCCAAGCTCTGTCATTTGCCTGTTTTGTGACCTTGGGCAAATCATTTGACTTCTCTGTGTCTCAGTTTCCTTATCTGTAAAATGGCCTTAATACCTACTCTCCCTCCCATTTAGACTCTATGCCCCATGTAGGAAAAGTACAGTAGCCAAACCTTTTTTTCTTTATGGTATTTGTTAAGAGCAATACTAAGTGTACTAAAGGTAGATCAATCAATCAATCAATCGTATTTATTGAGAGCTTACTGTGTGCAGAGCACTGTACTAAGGTCTTGGAAGTACAAGCCGGCAACATGATGCAAGTTAATCAAGTTGTACACATTCTATGTCCCACATGGGACTCAAGAGTTTTGATCCCATTTTACAGAAGAGGTAACTGAGACATAGAGAAGTTAAGTGATTTACTTTAGGTCACACAGCAGAGAATTAGCAGAGATAGGATTAGAACCAAGGTCCTTCTGATTCCCTGACCCGTGCCCCTTCCACTAGGCCATACTGTTTTTCAAGACCTCATTATCTTTGATTTACACCAACGTTTAGTACGGTCTTGGCAAGTTTTGGACATAATAAGTGCTTAACAAATATCACAATTATTATTATTATTATCATTGATGATATTATGGTCCAAAGATTATTCGTTTATGTGATACTATGGCCCAATGGTATATATACCAAGTGAAGAATGAAAATACACAAGGTTTACTTGGTCTTTGTAAATACCAATCTGACTTTCTGGTAAAGGAGGAGTCTGGCAGATGTTGCATTGAGGACAAGAGGTTGTTTCATCTGTTAAATAAGGGACATTCTCCAAGAAACCTTTCTTGAATGAGGCAGACTGACAAATGATGATGATGATGATGATAGTACAATATTTATTAAATGCTTACTGTCTTCCCACTGCTTTGTTAAGTGCCTCGGTAGATGCAGAAAATGAAATTGGGCACATTTTCTGTCCAACAGAGACTCAAAGTAGATATACACATCCTCAGAGAAGCAGTGTGGCTTAGTGGAAAGAGCACGGGCTTGGGAGTTTGAGGTCGTGGGTTCTAATCCTGGCTCCGCCACATATCAGCTCTGTGACTTTGGGCAAGTCACTTAACTTCTCTGTGCCTCAGTTACCTCATATGCAAAATGGGGATTAAGATTGTGAACTCCACCTGGGACAACCTGATTACCTTGTATCTGCCCCAGCGCTTAGAACAGTGTTTGGCATATAGTAAGCACTTAACAAATACCATCATTATTATTATTATCTTACAATCCACCTTAATGTACCAATATGCAAACATTTTATCTCCATTAAATTGAAGGCTACTCAAGGGAAAATAAAATATCTAAATTAATATTTTAACTCCTCTAGTGATACAGAATCTAGCATCATGTGTACATAC
Source organism: Tachyglossus aculeatus (assembly GCF_015852505.1). Lineage (NCBI taxonomy): Eukaryota > Metazoa > Chordata > Mammalia > Monotremata > Tachyglossidae > Tachyglossus > Tachyglossus aculeatus. The sequence continues at coordinate 121,041,991 of NC_052067.1, forward strand.
TGCCCCAAATAGTTTTTGATGATAAATGAAGTGGAAAGTAAAAGGAAAAAAGAAGTTGACATCAATTATGTTTCAAAGTAAAAGGAAAAAAGAAGTTGACATCAATTATGTTTCAAAGTTAGTAGAAGGCAATTTACATAGTAAAACAGACATACCTATACTTTGGCACTGGTCCCACAGTATTGTACAGTTTTTATTGTATTCTAAGTTTGGGGACTACATCATGCGAGTCTCATGAAGTAAAGGTATTTCAAAGGTTCTACCAGCACCTGAATTGTTTTAACTGGACCTGATTCATTACTCAGGCAATATTTGAGAAATTTGCTACTTGTGCTTTTTGGCACAATCAAGGACATTGGCTGCTGCAATCTGTGAAGATTTGAATTTTCCCTTTTGCACATCATTTATTTGGACCTGGAATCTGTCAGATGGAGACCCAAGGCCCAGAGAAAATTGTGGTAGTGAATTGAATAGTATTCAAGAGGGTAGAAAACTTTTGGAATGGATGCTGTCAATCAGGAAGTTTTTCAGAAAGCAGAATGTCTGCAACAGGAAAGAAGAGTGAAATATATCTTTAAAACATTGGATGTTTGTATTTATTTTGATAATGCCATCCCAAAAATTGTGAGGTTCAGATTTCTTCACTCTTCATGCTAAAATTTTCTGAATGTGGATTAAGTGCCCTCTGCCAAACTGGACATTCTTGAAGAAACAAGGGAGATAAGAAATCTGACCCAGGCTCAGAGGAAAAATGAAAAGAATTGCAAACAGAGTGAATGGGGTGGATGGAAAATTTTTAGACCTAGCAATCTCCCATAAAGGTTTTTTGTAATTTAAATAACTTACTCAAAAAGGAATGCAAGAAAAGATCATGATTGAAACCACAAATTCTGAAGTAAACCCACCCCAGAGAGCTACTTCCTTTATCACTTTGATTAAACCTTTGCCATGAGGATTAATTATTTGGGGAAAAGACTCCCTGGTATGGAGCTTGTCTAGGTTCCAGAACAGGGGCAATTTTACTTTTTTTTTAAATGCTTTTTGTTAAGCACTTACTATGTGTCATGCAATGGATGCAAGTTAATCAGACTGGATGCACTTGCAGTTCCACATGGGGTTCACAGTCAAGTACTGCAAAGCTTTTCCTTTAGAAAGGGGTGGTAAAGGGAAAACTAAACTTTAAATCATGAAAATCATAATTCCCAAATCCTATTTTCTCCCAGGTACTGATTCAACCACCACATTGCTAATCACATGCAAGGCGTGGCTCCAGAGTCAATGTAACAGGAACAGAAGAGCCTCTTTTCAGCCAGGTCAAGCAGAAATAAGCTTTGCTCTACTCATCATCATCATCATCATCATCATCAATCATATTTATTGAGCACTTACTGTGTGCAGAGCACTGTACTAAGCGCTTGGGAAGTACAAGTTGGCAACATATAGAGACAGTCCCTACCCAATAGTGGGCTCACAGTATAAAAGGGGGAGACAGAGAGCAAAACCAAACATACCAAGAAAATAAAATAAATACTTCTCCAAGAGAATTATGGGAACTGAACTCCTGCAGGAATAGTCTCTCAATCTTGTGAAATATAGTGAATCAACACCTTTGATTCTTGGAAAATGTACTTCTATACAATTCCCTGTAAAACTTTCAACTACCTTTGGATGTTTAAAAGTCACACAGCTTTTACCAAAGACTGACTCAAAAAGTGCACAGAATTTAGTGTTAGCTGGCTTGGTGCAAATTTCTCTACAGACATTATCTTCAAAAAGTGTAGTCATGCCATATTAAGTTAGTACCTAGTGGCTGATAGCAATCTCCTACAATATAAAGAAGACATCCTTTGAGATTTGGCTTGTTGTACATCTTTGGTTAAGAGGAAGAGAACCCAGCTTTATTAAGGGAAGTATGAATGGATGAATTCATTAAGGTCAGAATGAAATTACCACTACAGAGTAGCCCACAGCAAGGAAAGGACTAAAATCATAATCAGAGGTTGACTGATGCTTTATCAGATCTGATGTCCAGTGATGAGGAACAAGTTATCTAGACATGTTTCACAGTGTAGGGAGTCAAGAAAGGAAGGAGACCCATTTTTGTCTGTTAATGTACTGCTTGGCTCTCCATTCATTTTCCTCTTCTTAGCACTTTAAAAAATACTGCAATGTGCATTGTTATGCTCGAGCTGGACAGAGGTTTGAGAAGGGAAAGTGTTGACTCAGTCATCAGTGTCTCCCATCACAAGCTAGGTGAAGTCATTTTTTCTTGATATTACTTAGAGATCTGAATTTCTTGCCATTGTGATTCTTGGGTGGATTTAGATCACCTTGTGGGTGGTAAGATAAATACTCATTAAAATTCTGCTAAAGTCCTGAGATTTTATATGAATTGCTTATTTTAATGCTTCAATATCTATTTCCAGATACTGAAGACTTTTCCTATTTTATTTAAGTCCAGTAGTTTGTCAAATACACACCTATGTAGTTAAATATTTAATGGTAAATAGACATTAACCATGTATTTAAACCTTCAGTTATGCCCCTTACATGTTTTCACTACTTGATTGGGCTTGAACATCATTAAAGAGTTATGAAATGTTCATTTGACAATATGGAGGTCAAGTATGCTGAATCTACTACACTGCAAGCGGTCGTTACTGTGGACTTCAATCAATCAATCAATCATATTTATTGAGCACTTACTGTGTGCAGAGCACTGTACTAAGCGCTTGGGAAGTACAAGTTGGCAACATATAGAGACAGTCCCTACCCAACAGTGGAATCACAGTCTAGACTTCAGCAAGACCATGAACGTTATAATTTGAGCCTTATAGGGAAATCAATCAATGAATCAAGTGGTATTTATTGTGAGCAGAATACTCACAATACTAATACTAAATACTTGGGAGAGCACAGAACAATAGCATTGATAGGCACAATCTCTGGCCTCAACGGCTTGACAGTCTAATAGAGAATTGAGGATACAGTTATTTTTACTTGACAATTATATTTTTAAAATAATGTTACATTCATTCAATAAATATATGCTTGGAAAAAAATCTAGATATAGCATAGAAATACAATGATGTTCCAGAGCTGATCTAAAGAAAACGGAGATTGTTGTTTACCAAATAAAAATTAAGCTCTGTGGGGGCTGAGTTGAAATCAAATTTCTGTTAAATAGGGCCCCCAGAAATCAATTGTAACCAGCAGTTAATGACCAGTTTTTCAACAGCTTGAGGCAAAGCCAAGGGCAGTTAAAACTCCAACAAATTAGTAGTTAACTGTGCTAATGACTGATTTTGCAGCGATTATTGCTATTATAAACTGTAATCAATCCAGGTTTACCACTGTGTCTAAAAATTTGGCTGCCAAAAAAATTTTATCCCTGCAGTTCTGCATTATAGATTCTAGTTAATATGATAATCTGAAAATCATACAATGCTTCGTTTTTCTCCTTTGACTTTTCCCCTGGAAATTAAAAAAAGCAACATAAAAAACACCTAGCTCTTGTACTTCTAGTTCTCAGTATAGTAGAGTTAAGCAAAGAAGAACAAGTCCCTTCTGGAAGTCAGCTCAGATAGTAGCCAACGGGAAGCTGTGACTAATCACAGGAAAACACAGGTTAAGATATTTCTGTCAGATTTTTTTTCTGAAAATTTTCTGCTGCTTTTAGCTCCATGTAGATGCATAGAGGAAAACCACTGATATACCATTCAGTCATTCATTCAATCATATTTATTGAGCACTTACTGTGAGCAGAGCACTGTACTAAGCATTTGGGAAGTACAAGTTGGCAACATATAGAGACGGTCGCTACCCAACAGTGGGCTTACAGTCTAGAAGGGCTGGGGGGAGGCCTCCACCCACCAATGCCTCTGCCCCTGGCCTGTAGGCGCAGGGCATGTAAGTCAGGGGAAGGGGCAGGAGGGGAGTTGCCGGAGGCAAGAAGGTGGTTTGGGGGGACATCAATATATATATATGAGAAGCAGCATGGCTTAGTGGAAAGAGCATGGTCTTGAGAGTCAGAGTTCATGGGTTCTAATCCCGGCTCCACCACTTATCAGCTGTGTGACTTTGGGCAAACCACTTAACTTCTCTGTGCCTCAGTTACTCATCTGTAAAATAGGGATTAAGACTTGGAGCCCCACGTGGGACAACCTGATTAGCTTGCATCTACTCGAGCGCTTAGAACAGTACTTGGCACATAGTAAGCACTTAACAAATGACATCATTATTGTTACTATTATTATGTATATAGAGAGATAGAGAGAAGCAGCATGGCTCAGTGGAAAGAGCCTGGGCTTGGGAGCCAGGTGTGGGTTCTGATCTGCCACTTGTCTGCTGTGTGACTTTGGGCAAGTCACTTAACTTCTCTGTGCCTCAGTTCCCTCATCTGTAAAATGGGGATTAAGACTGTGAGCCTCTCGTGGGACAACCTAATCACCTTGCATCCCTCCCCCAGTGCTTAGAACAGTGTTTTGCACACAGTAAGTGCTTAACAAATACCACTATTATTATTATTATAATATATATATATATATATATGAACTGATATTGATATATCACAGAGATGTAACTACAGAGGTAGTTATATGCTTCCTTAGGCAGTAATTGGCTTACAGGTGGCCAGGAAGATAGTTAACTATGAAACACAAGTGGATTTGGAAGGGCATGAGGAAAGGAAAAGGAATGAGGGCAAAAAACCCCGAGAAATAGAGCTGAAAGATTCAGGCTTCCACAGTCATGGATACTGAAGATTACTCCTTTAATAACTCCCCTCAACTCCTGCCTCTTTCTACCCCCTAAATGTCCCTAAGTGCAGAGGGAGGCATTGAATGGCTATAACCCCTGAATCAGTCAATGGTAACAAAATCAGCACTCAGTTTGTCTTGTACCATTGTGACAATCAATTCTAGCCAAGCTCCAAACCTTTGAGAACTCCACTGCCTCTCCAATCTTCCCAGAAGTATAGGAAGCTTAGGTGTGTTTCTCTAATTTGCAGATGCCCCATGGGAAAATCCAGGCTAGAGATAATCAATTCCAAAAGAGTTGAGGTCTACTTCGGATCTAGCCCACATTTCCCAATAATAATAATAATAACGGATACACTACCAGAATGATTGCAGATACTGATGGGGTATTCTAGGAGAGATGTGTCCATGGAGTTGCTATGGGTCTGAGATGACTTGACAGCATAAGACAAGACAACATATTGGACATGCACACTAATAACAGATGCCAAGAGTTTGGAAAATTCCCATTGTATAAAAACATGTTATTTCTAATACCCTGATCTGCTTTTTTTAGTTGAATTAGGTTATTTGGAAAGGACTATCATCAAATTTGAGTGACAAAGTGTTTATTCGAAAGAATCATCTAGTGACTCCTTTTGGTTAAGTTCCTAGAGAACAATCAGCATATAGGAACTTCTATATAAATGATTTAAAGAGTTTTCATCTGTTTAGTTGATTTTCATGTGGGATTGAAATTGTGCTCTAAAATCAGTTTCAGATATACTCTTGTAGCCTTGAACATAACACATAGTGCCAGTCTGACCCAGCCAAGCTTTACATTCATTCATTCATTCAATCGTATTTATTGAGCGCTTACTGTATGCAGAGCACTGTACTAAGTGCTTGGGAAGTACAGGTTGGTAACATATAGAGATGGTTCCTACCCATTAGTAGATAGGGAGCACAGACAGGTAGAAAACAAAACAAAACAAAACAAAAAAAGCCAGTCTGTCATTTGGAAACTTTAACAAAGTGTAGTTCCAGCGTGAAAGTTCAGTAGAAACTTAGTTTACAGGTAAATTGTAGTGTTTAACCACCTACATGACTAAGAGACCAGCCCAAAGGCACAACAGTAGACTTAAAGAGCAGTTCCATGTAACAGAAATAGTAGTAAATGGTAGGATAGGGTCACAAAATATAAATTCCTGAGATACAGTCAGTCTACCAGGGAAATAGTATGACTTAGTGGAAAGGGCATGGACCTGCTGTGTGACCTAGGGAAACTCACTTAAAATCTCTGTGTCAAGGTTCCTCATCTGAAAAATCTATTTAGACTGTGAGCCCCATGTGGGACCTGATTATCTTGTATCTACCCCAACACTTGGTACAGTTATCACATTATTATTATTACATTGTCATCATTATTATGATTATTATTGAAACACTCTTGAAACAACACTCTGAATCATGCCTTCTCTACATGGAGAATGTGAGGATAATGATGGTAAAAAAGCTGTAAATAGATACTTTATGGTGTGCTTTAATAGAAAAAAACACATTAATAGGGATGAAAAATAACCACTTTTTATAAAATGGAAGTAAAACCCTAAGAGATAGAGTTTACCTAACTAACAATTGGGAGAAAGCAGAAGAAGGTAGCATACTTAATGGATAGAGCGTGGCCCTAGTAGTCAGAAGGTCATGAGTTCTAATCCCAGCTCCACCACTTGTCTGCTGTGTGATATTGGGAAAATCACTTAACCTCTCTGTACCTCAGTTACCTCATCTGTAAAAGAGTGGGGATTAAGAGTGTGTCCAACTTGATTAACTTGTATTTGTCCCAGTTTTTAGAACAGTTGTTGCCACATAGTAAGAGCTCAACAAGTACCTTAAATACTATTATTAAGGCAGATCAAGCTAGCTTTCAGCACACTTAGAGCAAAAGTTTCAAAGTTTTTGTAGCACCCCAGACAAGATCTTATTGGAGGAAACATCTGTCAGGCTCTTATTGAGACGTCCTCTGATTGGTTGACCAAGACAAGATCTTTCTGAGGATGGAGATGAGTGGGAGCATATGGAAAAAGATGTTGGATCTCCAAGGAGGTTAGTCCCTTATGGGTACAGATCTGCCTGGGAAGGCCTGCTGAGAAAAGGGACAGGGGAATGGACCTAGTTGGTGGCTGGGGGTTAGTGTTAGGATAGCATTAACACTTCCCACATCTCCCAGCACTACCGACTCTGGAGCGGCTGGGCGAGCAAGAAGGCTGATCTGTTAGACCAGAATGAGTAAATTCCATGGGTCATGTCAAATGATCCTTTCCCCCGCTACATATGGCCAATTGAAGGGAAGAGAATAGGGAAGTTGCAAGGTATATATATACCTTGGGGAAGGGTCTCCACATACTCTTCGTAGTCGGTTGGAACTGTCACAATGATGTGGCGAGTTGACTCTACCCAGGGTCGAGGCCTGCCCACTCTGTCAGACACTGTGGGGTGTCGAGTGACCAATCGGAACTCCTCACTGGAATTTGGAGTGAGATTTCCTCCTTGGCAACTTGATTCCTCGGTTATTTGAATGGTATACCGTTTTGGGGTGATTTGAAAGATTGCTCCTGGAGACAACTGTTGTCTCCTTCATGGTTTTACCAGACTGCTATAAATTGGGTACCATGCTAACCAGTGTACTTATTGCTTACTAGTCTAAGAATAGTTTTGTTCCTGAAGATAACCAATCACAGACTCTTGGTGCTATCATCTAAATAAACATGCTTCTGTTACTCATTAACCCTCTAGTCTGTGAGTCTTTTGCCAACCCTCTGATCTGTGAACTCATGAGTTACCCTGAAGCTGGTTCTGCCGTGTCTTAAATTTGGTGTCAGAGGAGGGATCGGAGGCAAGTGGAATGGACCACCTGACTCTTTTTTCCGAAGGACCATGGTGGGATTCCCCTAAGTGGGATGCCAACTGGGTTGATTGACATTGGAGTGACTCATTTGGTTTGGTAGAAGAGTTCACCACCTAGCAGGTAGCAGTCCATGGGAAGAAGGGAAAGGGGAAGGGAAAGACCTAGCTGGCTTTATAAATGTAGTCCTCCAGAGTGGAAAACATTCAGTGTGGCTCAGTGGAAAAGAGCATGGCCTTTGGAGTCAGAGGTCATGGGTTCAAATCCCGGCTCTGCCAATTGTCAGCTGTGTGACTTTGGGCAAGTCACTTAGCTTCTCTGTGCCTCAGTTACCTCATCTGCAAAATGGGGATTAAGACTGTGAGCTCCCCGTGGGACAACCTGATCACCTTGTAACCTCCCCAGAGCTTAGAACTGTGCCTGGCACATAGTAAGTGCTTAATAAATGCCATTATTATTATTATTATTATTATTATTATTATTATTATTATTATTATTATCTAGGTATTCCTCCACATGAAAGTAACTAAGTGTATTCCTCCCAAAGGGAAATTCAATTTGCCATGCAGAATAAATCTTGCATGGCTCAGCCTTTCTGACCTCGATCTGTCACTCATGCCGTGCTGATCTTCAAACCTGTCCCCGCGTGATGGGTGACAGTACCTCATCAGTTAAGAATAATAATAATGATGCCATTTGTTAAGCACTTACTATGTGCAAAGCACTGTCCTAAGTGCTGGGGAGCATACAAGGTGATCAGGTTGTCCCACGTGGGGCTCACAGTCTTAATCCCCATTTTAGAGATGAGGTAACTGAGGCCCAGGGAAGTTAAATGTCTTGCCCAAAGTCACACAGCTGACAATTGGTGGATCCAGGATTTTCATTCAATCATATTTATTGAGCACTTATTGTATGTAGAGCACTGTACTAAGCGTTTGGGAAGTACAAGTCGACAACATATAGAGATGGTCCCTACCCTACAATGGGCTCACAGTCTAGAAGGGGGAGACAGACAATGAAACAAAACATATAGACAGGTGTCAAAACTCTCAGAATAAAGAGAATTATAGCTATATGCACATGATTAATAAAATGAATAGTGTAGTAAATATGTATAAGTAAAATAGAGTAATAAATAAGTACAAATGTATACAAGTGCTGCGGGGATGAGAAGGAGGTAGGGCAAAGGGGAATAAGTGGAGGGGAGGAGGAGAGGAAAAAGGGGGCTTAGTCTGGGAAGACCTCCTCGAGGAGGTGAGCTCTCAGTAGGGCTTTGAAGGGAGGAAGAGAACTAGTTTGGCTAATGTGTGGAGGGAGGGCATTCGAGACCAGGGGAAGGATGTGGGCCAGGGGTCAACGGTGGGAACGAGGCACAGTGGAGGAGGTTAGCAGCAGAGGAGTGGAGGGTGTGGCCTGGGCTGTAGAAGGAGAGAAGGGAGATGAGGTAGAAGGGGGCAAGGTGATGGAGAGCCTTGAAGCCAAGAGTGGGGAGTTTTTGCTTGATTCATAAGTTGACAGGCAAGCACTGGAGATTTTTGAGGAGGGGAGTAACATGCCCAGAGCATTTCTGTACAAAGATAATCCAGGCAGCAGAGTGAAGTATAGACTGAAGTGGGGAGAGACAGGAGGATGGGAGATCAGAGAGTAGGCTGATGCAATAATCCAGTCGGGATAGGATGAGAGATTGAGCCAGAAAGGTAGCGATTTGGATGGAGAGGAAAGGGTGGATCTTGGCAATGTTGTGGAGGTAAGACCAGCAGGTTTTGGTGACGGATTGGATGTCTGGGGTGAATGAGAGAGTGTAGTCGAGGATGACACTAAGGTTGTGGGCTAGTGAGATGGGAAGGATGGCAGTGCCATCCACAGTGATGGGAAAGTCAGGGAGAGAACAGGGTTTGGGAGGGAAGATAAGGAGCTCCATCTTCAACATGTTGAGTTTTAGATAGCAGGCAGACATCCAGATGGAGATGTCCTGAAGGCAGGAGGAGATAAGAGCCTGGAGGGAGAGAGAGGGAGCAGGGGTGGAAATGTAGATTTGGGTGTCATCAGCGTAGAGATGGTAGTTGAAGCCATGGGAGTGAATGAGTTCACCAAGAGAGTGACTATAAATAGAGAACAGAAGGAGACCAAGAACTGACACTTAAGGAACCCCTACAGTAAGGGATGGGAGGGGGAGGAGGAGTCCACGAAGGAGACTGAGAATGAATGGCCAGAGAGATAAGAGGAGAACCAGGAGAGGACAGAGTCTCTGAAGCCAAGTTTGGATAGCATTTTCATTCATTCATTCAATCGTATTTATTGAGCACTTACTCTGTACAGAGCACTGTACTAAGCACTTGGGAAGTACAAGTCTACAACATATAGAGATGGTCCCTACCAAACAACGGGCTCACAGTCTAGAAGGGGGGAGGAGAAGGGGGTGGTCCACAATGTTGAAGGCAGCTCAGTGGTTGAGGAGGATTAGGATAGAGTAGGGGCCATTGAATTTGGCAAGAAGGAGGTCATTGGTGACCTTTGAGTGGGCAGTTTTGGTGGAGTGTAGGGAATGGAAGCCAGATTGGAAGGGGTCTAGGAGAGAGTTAGAGTTGAGGAATTCAAGGCAGCGAGTGTAGACGACTCGTTCTAGGAATTTGGAAAGGAAGGGTAGAAGAGTCATAGGGTGATAACTAGTAGGGGCAGTGGGGTCAAAAGAGGGTTTTTTTAGGATGGGGGAGACGTGGGCATGTTTGAAGGTAGAGGGGAAGGAACCAGTGGAGAATGAGCGGTTGAAGATAGAAGTTAAGGAGAGGAGATGGGAAGTGGTGACAGTTTTTATAAGATGAGAGGGAATGGGCTCCGAAGCACAGGTGGATGGAGTAGCACTTGAGAGGAAGGAGGAGATCTCATCTGAAGATACTGCTGGGAAGGATGCAAGAGTAGCAGAGAGGGTTGAGAGCTGGAGGGATGGAGAAGGGACAGGGGTGACTTTGGGGAGCTCAGATCTGATGGTGTTCATTTTACTAATGACCCCAGGACCTCTGACTCCCAAGCCCATGCTCTTTCCACTGAGCCACGCTGCGTCTCCAATAATGATGGTATTTGTTAAGCGCTTACTATGTGCCAAGCACTGGGGAAGATACAAAGTAATCAGGTTGTCCCACGTGGGGCTCACAGACTTCCCAATTTTCCAGGTGAGGTAACTGAGACCCAGATAAGTTAAATGACTTGCCTAAAGTCATACAGCTGATAAGTGGTGGAGCCGGGATTAGAACCCACAACCTCTGACTCCAAAGCCCATGCTCTTTCCACTAAGCTACGCTATGGGTATTAAGTCTTTGAGCCCCATATGAACTGGGTCTGTGTCCAGCCCAATTTGCCTGTACCTATCATAGCACTTAGTACAGTGCCTGGCACATGGTAATGCTTAACAAATACCACCACTATTATTATTATCATTATTATCCCAAGCGACTCTATAAACCCCAAGTCCCAACACTGCATTATTCACGGATTGCAGCTCCTCTAGAGAGGGTGAAATTAGGGAACCTTGCTTAGAGCTTAGAGCTGCCTGCAGTGGAAACAAAGGCTGCCTGTCTGGATGGGGTCACGTTAGTACTGCCCTATCTCTCCCTGGCAGCCCTATCCTTTCCAAATCTGCAGATAAATAGTTTGGCAAAGACCTGGGCCAATAAAACAATGTGACAGGTAATCAGATTATCTTATAGGAGGTTACTAAATAGCAGATGGCTGTCCATAAGGATGGCATTGCTTCGTGGAATCATTTGCACTATCGGGAACATACTTTAATTTTTCTTTTTTACCACGTGATCCTTTTGACACTTCTTCCGCTCTAAATGAACTACTCTTTTCTTGATTGTAGCACTATAGTCTGACTGCTTGCTCACTCTTTACCAGCATTCTTTCAATATTCAGCTGTCATGCTGAATTGTCTGAGCCTCGGCTATGCTGAATTCTAAAAGCATTTTCTCTATGTCCCTTGCTTTTGTACAGCTTATTTCAGCTTACCTAGCCAACTATTTGGGCTTCTATTGCTATTCATTCTGACCATGACTGATCGAAAGCAGCTGTGTTAGGGTAAATATAAGCTTTATTTCTGTCTTTCTTGGATCTCATGTTTTGCTTTATGTCACTTGACACTGAATGTGGCACCTAGATGACAATGATAGAATTTCTCAGAAAACCACTTTGGCATCTCTGGTTGATCTAAGTGTCACAACCCTACAGAAGACTGGTGGCAGTGAAGTCTGCAGAGCTGTAGATGTTCAGCGGGTTGTACAGCTTGATGCCTGGTTGTCATTGCTCTGTATCAGGCATATGAAATAGTAATTTTTCTTTAAATGTATTTTTCTACTTCCTTGCCTCTAGAATGTATAGCATTTTTAAGTTCCCTATTGCCACCAAAGAACTACTGATTGGGTACAGGTTTCCCTATTGCAGGTTGGTGTGAGATTATTATTAATTGTATTTATTGAGCGCTTACTGTGTGCAAAACACTGTACTAGGTGCTTGATCTTGCTTTTTTATTTTGATCTTGATTTTTGTCAAACATATAGTACAGATGAAATCTTCTCCTTAGACATGAATAACTGCTTATGAATGATTGAGTCATTGACTTTTGGGTTTGCAGTTTCTTTTCATACATTCAACTCCCTTCTCAGGCCCCCGGTTCCTCTCCCTCCTCCTTCCCTCACCCCCAACGATCTGGCCTCCTACTTCACTAATAAAATTAAATCCATCAGGTCTGACCTCCCCAAAGTCACTCCCTCTGCTTCTCCAACCCCCCAGCTCTCAACACTCTCCGCTACTCTCCCATCCTTCCCAGCAGTATCCTCAGAGGAGCTCTCCTCCCTCCTCTCAAGTGCTACTCCGGCCACCTGTGCTTCTGACCCCATTCCCTCTCATCTCATGAAATCTCTTGCTCCGTCCCTTCTCCCCTCCTTAACTTCCATCTTCAACCGCTCACTCTCCACTGGTTCCTTCCCCTCTGCCTTCAAACATGCCCATGTCTCTCCCATCCTAAAAAAATTCCTCTCTTGACCCCACCTCACCTTCTAGTTATCGCCCCGTCTCCCTCCTGCCATTCCTTTCCAAACTGCTTGAATGAGTCGCCTACACACGCTGCCTCGAATTCCTCAACACCAACTCTCTCCTCGACCCCCTCCAATCTGGCTTCTGTCCCCCACATTCCACGGAAACTGCCCTCTCAAAGGTCACCAATGACCTCCTGCTTGCCAAATCCAATGGCTCATACTCTATCCTAATCCTCCTCGACCTCTCAGCTGCCTTCAACACTGTGGACCACCCCCTTCTCCTCAACACGCTATCCAACCTTGGCTTCACAGACTCCGTCCTCTCCTGGTTCTCCTCTTATCTCTCCAGTCATTCAGTCTCAGTGTCTTTTGCAGGCTCCTCCTCCCCCTCCCATCCCCTTACTGTGGGGGTTCCCCAAGGTTCAGTGCTTGGTCCCCTTCTGTTCTCAATCTACACGCACTCCCTTGGTGACCTCATTCGCTCCCACGGCTTCAACTATCATCTCTACGCTGATGACACCCAGATCTACATCTCTGCCCCTGCTCTCTCCCCCTCTCTCCAGGCTCGCATCTCCTCCTGCCTTCAGGACATCTCCATCTGGATGTCTGCCTGCCACCTAAAACTCAACATGTCCAAGACTGAACTCCTTGTCTTCCCTCCCAAACCCTGCCCTCTCTCTGATTTTGCCATCTCTGTTGATGGCACTACCATCCTTCCCGTCTCACAAGCCCGCAACCTTGGTGTCATCCTCAACTCCACTCCCTCGTTCACCCCTCACATCCAAGCCATCACCAAAACCTGTCAGTCTCAGCTCCGCAACATTGCCAAGATCCGCCCTTTCCTCTCCATCCACACCACTACCCTGCTCGTTCAAGCTCTCATCCTATCCCGTCTGGACTACTGCATCAGCCTTCTCTCTGATCTCCCATCCTCGTGTCTCTCCCCACTTCAATCCATACTTCATGCTGCTGCCCAGATTGTCTTTGTCCCAGAAACGTTCTGGGCCTGTTACTCCCCTCCTCAAAAATCTCCAGTGGCTACCAATCAACTTACGCATCAGGCAGAAACTCCTCACCCTTGGCTTCAAGGCTGTCCACCACCTCGCCCCCTCCTACCTCACCTCCCTTCTCTCCTTCTACAGCCCAGCCTGTACCCTCAACTCCTCTGCTGCTAATTTCCTCACCATGCCTCATTCTCACCTGTCCCACCGTCGACCCCCGGCCCATATCATCCTGGAATGCCCTCCCTCCGCCCATCCACCAAGCTAGCTCTCTTCCTCCCTTCAAGACCCTACTGAGAGCTCACCTCCTCCAGGAGGCCTTCCCAAACTGAGCCCCCTCCTTCCTCTTCCCCTCCTCCCCCTCTCCATCCCTCCCGCCTTACCTCCTTCCCCTCCCCACAGCACCTGTATATATGTATATATGTTTATACGTATTTATTACTCTATTTTATTTGTACATATTTATTCTATTTATTTTATTTTGTTAATGTTTTGTTTTGTTCTCTGTCTCCCCCTTCTAGACTGTGAGCCCACTGTTGGGTAGGGACCATCTCTATATGTTGCCAACTTTTACTACCCAAGTACTTAGTACAGTGCTCTGCACACAGTAAGTGCTCAATAAATATGATGGATTGACTGATTGATAGTATTCAATCTGTCACCAAACCTACACAACTCTACAGAATCTGTCCTTTCTTCTCCATCCAAACTGCAACCACAATGATCTAAGCACATCATATCCTGCTCTGTCTATTGCATCAGCCTCCTTGATGATCTCCCCGTCTCCTATCTCTCCCCACTCCACTACATACTTCATTCATTCATTCACTCAATTGTATTTATTGAACACTTACTGTGTACAGAGCACTGTACTATGCGCTGGATCATTTTTCTAAAAAAGGTTCAGTTCTCATGTCCCACTCATCAAAAACCTCCAAGGTAGCCACCTACCTACACATCAGAGACTCCTTTCCATTAGTTTAATAATAACAATGATAATAACCATAATGATATTTATTAAGCACTTACTACATACCAAGCACTGTTCTAAGTGCTGGGGTAGATACAAAGTAATCAGGTTGTCCCACATGGGGCTCACAGTCTTAATCCTCATTTTACAGATGAGGTATCTGAGGCAAAGACTGAGGCAAGATCACTGAGGCAAGTTAAGTGGCTTGCCCAAGGTTACACAGCATACAAGTGGAGGAGCCAGCTTTGGAACCCAAGTCCTCTAACTCCAAAGCCCGCACTCTTTCCACTAAGCCATGCTGCTTCTCATAAGATGCTTGTTTAAAGAAACTCAGAACCCCTCCTACCCTACCTCACTGATCTCCCTACAACCTAACCCGCACACTTTGCTACCCTAACACCAGCCTACTCACTGTACCTCGGTTTTGTCTCTCTTGCCGCAACTCCTTATCCACTTTCTCCCTTTTGCCTGAAACCTCCCCTTCATTTATGACCAACAACACCTCTCCCCTTCTTCAGAGCCCTACAAAAATCACACCTCTTTCTAAATGTTTTCCCTGACTAGGCCCTCATTTCTCCATTTCTCCCTCACTACAAGGTTCACCTTTGCACTTGGACGTCCACAGCGTGGCTCAGTGGAAAAGAGCACGGGCTTTACAGTCAGAAGTCATGGGTTCAAATCCCAGCTCCACCAATTGTCAGCTGTGTGATGTTCGGCAAGTCACTTAACTTCACTGTGCCTCAGTTACCTCTTCTGTAAAATAGGGATTAAGACTGTGAGCTCCCTGTGGGACAACCTGATCACCTTGTAACCTCCCCAGCACTTAGAACAGTGCTTTGCACATAGTAAGCGCTTAATAATTGCCATCATTATTATTATTAAGCACTTGATACTTACTCCTCCCCCAGACCCATAGCACTTGTATAAATCAATCAATCACATTTATTAAGTGCTTACTGTGCACAGAGCACTATACTAAATGTTTGGGTGAGTGCAATATAAAAGAGTTGGTAGGCATAATAATAATAATGGCATTTATTAAGTGCTTGCTATGTGCCAAGCGCTGTTCTAAGTGCTGATATTTCCTGCTCACAATGAGCTTACAGTCTAGAGAGGAAGACAGACATTCATTTAAATGAATGAATTACAATTATGTACAGAAGTTCTATGGGGCTCAGGGTTGACAAAAGGGAGCAAATCCAAATGCATATTCATTCATTCATTCATTCAATCGTATTTATTGAGCGCTTACTGTGTGCAGAACATTGTACTAAGCACTTGGGAAGTACAAGTTGGCAACATATAGAGACAGTCCCTACCCAACAGCGGGCTCACAGTCTAGAAGGGGGAGACAGACAACAAAACAAAACATATTAACAAAATAAAATAAATAGAATAGTAAATATGTACAAGTAAAATAAATAGAGTAATAAATATGTACAAACATATATACAGGTGCTGTGGGGAGGGGAAGGAGGTAGGGTGGGGGGGAATGGGGAGAGGAAGGATCCTTACACTGTCCCATTCCCCTAGCTGTAATTTATTTTAATGTCTGTCACCCTGTAGAATGTGAGCTCTTGGTGGGCAGGGATTATATCTATGAATTCTATTGTACTGTACATTTCTGAAGAGTTTGAGCAGTGCTCTGCACACAGTAAGTGTTAAATAATACCCTTGTGTTCAGTGATTGATGTTAGTAGATGTTATACCCTTGAGAGAAATGAAATTAATAGGGGAAAATATTCTAGCTCTGAGAAACCTTCTCCATAAGGGCAATAGCAGCAATAGTACTTATTAAGGGCTTATTGTGCACAAGCATTGTATAAATGCTGGGGAAAAAAATGAATACATGAGAATTAGATGGAGACCCTCACCGTCTGGTGGCTTTCTTAGATTGTACTTTCTGTGCAGTGGTTGGAGCAGCACAAGAGCCAGTGTATTGGAAAGCTGAGGCACGCACACATTTTCCACATGTTGGAGAAAAGCTATTGAAGCCACGCAATGTTTTTATACATTTTGTAATTCTGTTTCAGGTGTGCTACACTTCTGCCTCAAAGGCTGAAATAAAATCAGTATTTTATGTGTTTTGCCAAGTGTTTCATGTTCCACAGAGTCGGAACCTCAACAGTAGAAAGTTTGTGCAAAAAATATTGAGAAATACCATCTTATTCCTGACTTTTCTGGTGTGGCAGTCACATTTGGTCTTCAGCATTAAGGAGGCATTGTCTTTGGAGCTATATAAATTATGAAGAGATGAATAGAAATCCTTGACAGTTATTGCAGCCTTGGATCACTTTACCATCTTAGCTTCTGTCATTATTAATCAGTAAATCAAATAGTACTTTATCTGAGTGTTTACTGTTTGTGGAGCACTGTATTAAGCACTTGGAAAAGAGCAGTACAACCCATTGCAATCTATCACCAAATCCAGTTAGTTCAACCTTCACAAAATCACAAAAATCCAACTTTTCTTTATCCAAACTGATACTATGCTGATGCAAACATTTATCATAACCCTCCTTAAACTGCTACTTCATTCTCCTCTAACCTCCCTGACTGCTGTCTCTCCCCTCTCCAGTCTGCTGCCTGTGTCATTTTTCTAAATAATAATAATGATGGCATTTATTGAGTGCTTACTATGTGCAAAGCACTGTTTTAAGCGTGGGGAGGTTACAAGGTGATCAGGTTGTAACACGGGAGGGCTCGCAGTCTTTATCCCCATTTTACAGATGAGGTAACCGAGACCCAGAGAAGTTAAGTGACTTGCCCAAAGTCACACAGCTAACAATTAGCAGAGATGGGATTTGAACCCATGACCTCTGACTCCAAAGCCTGTGCGCTTTCCACTGAGCCATGCTGCTTCTCCAAATGCCTCTAAATGCCTCTCCTATCACTGTAGACAGCACTGCCATTATCCCTGTCTCAGAAGCCTATAACCTTGGAATTCATCTAGGCTTATCTTTGTGATTCTAACCACGTCTGTTCCCAAACTGTGTAGGTTCAATCTTCACAACACCATTGAAATCCACCGTTTACTCTCCATCTAAATTGTTGCCATATCACTTCAAGCATTTATCCTATTCCACCTTGATAACTGCATCTGCCTCCTTGCTGACCTCCCTGCCTCCTATCTCTCCCCACTACAGTCCATACTTCACTCTGATGTCCAGATCATTTTTCTACAAAATCATTCGGTCCGTGCTTCCCATCTCCTCAAGAAACACTTGTAGTTGCCTATCCACCATTTCATAAAACAGTAAGTCCTTATATTTTGGGTTTAAAACATTCAATCAGTTATCCCATCCTATCTTACCTCTCTGATTTACTTCTACTACTCTTCACTCCTCTAATGCAAACCTACTCAGTGTACTTCTCTCATCTATCATCTCAACAAGCCTGTGCCCAAGTTCTTCCTCTGGCTTTGAAATTCTTTCCACTTCATATGCGACAGACCACCACTCCCCCCACCTTCAAAAACTGATTAAAGTTACATCTCCCAACTAAGGTCTTATTTCCTTTATTCATCTTTCCTTCTGTCTTGCCTATGCATTTTGGATCTGTGTGCTTTAAACACTTGATAGTCACCCTGCCTCATTCCAGTAGCACTTGTGTACATATACATAATTGATTTCAATAACTGTCTATATCTGACTATAAGCTCCTTTTTGACTATAAGCTCCTTTTCTGTTTGTTTTTAATGGTATTTGTTAAGCATTTACTATGTGCCAGGTACTGTTCTAAGCACTGAGGTAGATACAAGGCTACCAAGTAATCAGGTTGGACACTGTCCATGTCCCACTTGGGGCTTACAGTCCTAATCCCCATTTTACTGATGAGGTAACTGAGGCACAGAAAAATGAAGTGGCCTCCTCAAGGTTCCACAGCAGGCAAGTGAGAAACAGTATAGTCTAGTGACAAGAGTACAGGCTGGGAGTCAAAGGTTGTGGGTTCTAATCCCAGCTCCGCCACTTGTCCCTTCCCCATGTTGTCCCCATGGTGTCCCCTCCCCATTGCCCCCTCCCTCTTCCCTACACCCTTACCCTCCCCACAACACTTGTGTATATCTGTACATATTTATTGCTCTATTTTATTAATGATGTGTATGTAGCTATAATGCTATTTATCTATTGTGATTATATTGACACCTGTCTACTTGTTTTGTTTTGTTTTGTTGTCTGTCTTCCCTTTAGACTGCGAGCCCATTGTTGGGTAGGGACCATCTCTATATATTGCTGATGTGTACTTAAGTGCTTAGTACAGTGCTCTGCACACAGTAAGCGCTCAATAAATATGATTGAATAAATGAATGAATGAATGTTGCCCATGTGACCTTGGACAAGTCACTTCACTTCTCTGTGCTTCAGTTACCTCATCTGTAAAATGGGGATTGAGACTGTGAGCCCCAAGTAGGACAGGGTCTGTGTCCAACCTGTTACTTTGTATCTACTCCAGTGCTTAGAACAGTGCTTGGCACATAATAAGCACTTAACAAGTACCATTATCATTATTATTATTATTATTATTATTATGTGGCAGAGCTGGGCCTAGGATAATAATAATAATAACAATAATAATGACATTTATTAACCACTTACTACGTGCCAAGCACTGTTCTAAGTGCTGGGGAGGTTACAAGGTGATCAGGTTGTCCCACAGGAGGCTCACAGTCTTAATCCCCATTTTACAGATGAGGTAACTGAGGCACAGAGAAGGTAAGTGACTTGCCCAAAGTCACACAGCTGACAATTGGTGGAGCTGGGATTTGAACCCATGACCTCTACTCCAAAGTCCTTGCTCTTTCCACTGAGCCACAGATACAGGTCCTTCTGACTCCCAGAACCATTCATTCATTCATTCATTCAGTCAGTCATATTAATTGAGAGCTTACTGTGTGCAGAGCACTGTACTAAGTGCTTGGGAAGTACAAATCAGCAACATATAGATATGGTCCCTACCCAACAATGGACTCATAGTCTAGAAGGGGTAGACAGACAATAAAACAAAATAAGGAGACAGGTGTCAATACCATCAGAATAAATAGAATTATAGATATCTACACATTATTAATAAAACAAATAGAGTAATAAATATGTACAAGTATAAACGTGCTGTGGGGAGGGGAATTGGGTAGGGCAGAGGGAGGGAGGGAGGCAATGGGGAGGGGAGGAGGAGAGGAAAAGGGGGGGGTCAGTCTGGGAAGGCCTCCTGGAGGAGGTGAGTTCTCAGCAGGGCTTTGAAGGGAGGAAGAGAGCTAGTTGTTTACACTAGATATGCTGCTTCTCCATCAGCCTTGCTCTTTTCACTAGGCCATACTGCTTCTCAATCGGTCTTGTGGGCAAGATTTACATCAGCATACTATTGTAGTGTGTTTTCCAGTTGCTTAATATAGTGCTCTTCACACAGTAAGTGCACAATAAATAAGATTGATTGATGGATTGATTGAATTGATATATGCAATTCCTACTCACAAGGACCATACAACCTACAATAGGAGACAGACATTATAATACATTGTGGTTAGGAAAAATAGTAGAGCATAAGAATATTTGCATATACAGTGTAAGGCTGGGGTGAGTATCAAAGTGCGTAAGTGGTACATAGCCAATGTGCATAGTAGATTTTGGAAGTGTGGGTTGATAAGGGAAATAAACGGCTTAGACTGGGAAGGTTTCTTGAATGAGATGCGATCTAGGAGGGTATGAAGATGGGATAGTGGTGGACTGTCAGATCTGAAGGAAGGACTTCCAGACTTTAGGGGAAATATCGGCAAGAGGTCAGTACTTCTATAGATGAAGTTGAGGCGAAAAAAATCACATGGCATTAAAAGACTGATGTGCGTAGGTTGGTTGTAGTAGTGAGGTTGGGTAGGAAGAAGAGAGCTGATTCAGTGCTGTAACGTCGATGATAAGGAGTGTGTTTTTGATGTGGATATGGTTGGGCAACCACTGTGTTTGAGGAGTGGGAAGATTTGGACTTAATGGTTTTTCAGAAAAATGATCTGGACAGCAGAGTAAATCAATCGATCAAATGTATTTAGCATTTAGAGGCAGCGTGGCTCAGTGGAAAGAGCACGGGCTTTGGAGTCAGAGGTCAGGGGTTCAAATCCCGGCTCCACCAATTGTCAGCTGTGTGACTCTGGGCAAGTCACTTAACTTCTCTGTGCCTCAGTTACCTCATCTGTAAAATGGGGATGAAGACTGTGAGACAACCTGATCACCTTGTAACCTCCCCAGTGCTTAGAACAGTGCTTTGCACATAGTAAGTGCTTAATAAATGCCATTATTATTATTATTATTATTATTATTATTATTATTTGCTATGCATAGAACACTGTACTACATGCTTAGGAGAGTGTGATTTGGTAGAGTTGGTAGATACATTCCCTGCCCACAATGATCTTATAGTCTAGAGGATGAGCTTACAGTCAAGAATTATAATATGTACTGGAGAGGGGAGAGACAGGAGGCAGGGAGGTGAGTGAAAAGACTGATACAGGAGTCAAGGTGGGAAATAAAGAGTGCTTGCATCAGCACAGTAGAGTTAGTACAGTTACTCATCATATTCCAAATGGCTTACTGCATCAGCATTCTTTCCTATCTCCCAGCCTCCTGTCTCTCCCCACTTCAGTCTATTCATACTTCCCTTTGCTGCCCGGATTATCTTTCTACAGAAACACTCTGGGCATGTCATCCTCCTCCAGAAAAATCTCCAGGGGTTGCTTAACAACCTCTGTATCATGCAAAAACTCCTCACTATTGGCTTCAGAGCTCTCCATCACCTTGCCCCGTCCTACCTCACCTCCCTTCTACAGCCCAGTCCGCACACTCCGCTCAGCTGGTGATAACCTTCTCACTGTCCAGCTTTTGAACTGGACTCTGAGCCTCATTTATCAAAAACCACGGAGAAGGCCTGAATGCTTCTAATCACACCCATGTACTCCATATAACTTTGTGACTCTTCTGCTCCAACCTCAAAATGAAAAATTTCATTTAATCGTATTTATTGAGCACTTGCTGTGTGCAGAGCACACAGTTTTTGTGTCCAGAGATAGTGTGTGTGTGTGTGTGTGTGTGTATAGAGTGTGTGTGAGTGTGTGTGTCTTGACCTTGCCTATCCTGCTGTCGACCCCTGGCCCACATTCTGCCTCTGGCTTGGAATGCCCTCCTTACTCAAATCCACCAAACTAGCACACTTTCCCCCCTTCAAAGCCCTACTGAAAACTCACCTCCTCCAGGAAGCCTTCCTGGACTAAGCCCCCCTTTTCCCCTGCTCCTCCTCCCCTCCCCATTGCTTCCAATCGCTTCCTCTGCTCGACGCCCTCCGGGCCCCACAGCACCTGTATGTATATATGTACGTATTTATAATCCTATTTATTTTATTAATGATGTGTATATATCTATAATTCTATTTATTTATATTGATGCTATTGATGCCTGTTTATTTATTTTGATGGCTGTATCCCCCCTTCTAGACTGTGAACAGGGACTGTGTCCACACTGATCTACCCCATCACTTAGAACAGTGCTTTACACATAATAATAATAATAATAATAATAATAATCACATTCGTTAAGCACTTACTATATGTGAAGCACTGTTCTAAGTGCTGGGGACAATACCAGGTGATCAGGTTGTCCTACGTGGGGCTCACAGTCTTAATCCCCATTTTACAGATGAGGTAACTGAGGTGCAGAGAAGTTAAGTGACTTGCCAAAAGCCTCACAGCTGACAAGAGGTGAAGCTAGGATTAGAACCCATGAACTCCGACTCCCAAGCCCATGCTCTTTCAAATGAGCCATGCTGCTTCAATAGTAAGTGGTTGACAAATATCGTAATGATAATAATAATAATTTAAGCTATCATCTGACTGAATTCATCAGCAAGACTATAGTTATGTAGTGACTTTCTGAAACCTTTTTTTGAAGGTTCAAGTTCCTGAACATCTCTCTGATGATGATTTTTCCTGTGGTTACTGTTAAGGTAAGCTTTAAAACATGAAATTATTCAGCTATTGCTATAATATAAACAATAATCTTTGTGTATTTGAATAGTTCATAGGTAAAAAGTATGCAAAGTTGGTTGAAATTAACTATTCTACAGAACATGTAAATGGACTCCAAAGTCCTGATACTCATTGCTATGTGTCTATTATCTATCACTGCAATTAATATGTGGGTTATGTTAACTGGCAATCATTTAAATAATGAAAATATCAAGTCATTGTAGACCAAAGTTAATATAATTGTTGAAAATTGTCTTGCTAGAAATCATAGTAAATTTCAATTTGAAAAATATTTTGCTGCAACTCCATTGAAAGTGCAAAGCTTAGGCATGCACCCATGCGTCAAATCTGCAAAAACAAATGTAAAATACATTTTGTTCTGTAAATACTTAAGCTTCTTAATTCTCTTATGACATTTGACAATTAATTAGCCAGTATTTTTGTTAAAATTCAGCCCAGAGGATGGAAAGGGAATGGGGTGAGGGTTTTTTTGGTATTGCTTGGTAAAGTGTGCACCTAACAGTAAATGCTCAATAAATAGCGCTGATTGATCGATTATGCATGTTTCCTGCTCTGCCCAATTGACAGGCTCTATCTACAATGGCTAAGGAAGAATCTAATTTCCTGAAGCATAATGTGGTTTCTGGTCACAGCATGAGTATCAGAAAAAAACAGTTGTAGCATATCAATACAGATAAGTGCAGAGAATAGTCCATTACAAAAACATTTGCTACCATCAGTAGCTTCAGCCCTGAAAAGATAAATTTAGGCACTCCAAAAAGTTCATCAAGAACTGGAGATTGCTTCATGATGGCTCCTTGCATCACAATTAGGGTTTCCTTGTCTTATGCACTTCTGAAAAGAGCACAGGCCCGGAAATTATTCAAGTCATCGCAGCCTTTGTTTGCTGTGTGGCTTTGGGATAGTCACTTAACCTTTTTATGGTATTTGTTTAGCAATTACTGTAAGTCAAGCATTGTTCTGAGTACTGGAGTAGATAAGAGCTAATCAGATGGGACACAACCCCTATTCCACAACAGGCTTACTGTCTAAGTTGGAGGGGGAATTTCTCTGTACCTTAGTTTTCTCATCTATGAAATGGTGATTTAAATTACTTTTCTCGTTCCCCCGTGTACTGTGAGTCGATGTGGGACGGAGACTGTGTTTGATGATAATCTTGAGTCTACTACAGTGTTTAGAGCAGAACTTGGAATTTTAAATAAGCACCTAACACGTATTATTCATTCATTCATTCAATTCTATTTTTTGACTGCTTACTGTGTGCAGAGCACTGTACTAAGCACTTAGAAAGTACAATTCAGCAATAAAGAGAGAAAACCCCTGCCCCCACTGGACTTAGAGTCTAGAAGAATATTATTATTATTGCTTTTATTATCATCATTATGATTAATATTATTCTCCCATACAGACTAGAAAAATCATCATAAACCCTAGAGACAGTAATTCAAGAAAGAGATGATACTTGCGGAAGACAATGCTTTTTAGGTATACACCCAAGAACAATCAGGTAATTATAAAGGACTTTTCAGAATGATATCCTGGCACTGAGAACATGTTAAAAGGCTAATAAAAATTGAGGGCTGTAGCAACCTATACTAGGGAAAATTTTCACACAGTCCATTTTCTTCAATGGCAACAAGTAACTTAAGGCCAGAAAATAATTCTAGCTAGATGGCCCACTGATTGACAACAAAATTATATATGACAAAATGGAAAACTGATTGAAAAAGACCAACATACACATTGGTAATAATTAGACATTGTGAAGTGGCTGTGTGTGGCAAAGGTTTAAGTCAAATCTGGGAACTAAAGATCAATAATGCTGCCCAACTGTATTCTGGGGATGAAACCTAGAACAACCACAAATGGAAATCTGATTACTTCATCAGTTCTTGAACACTTAAAAGTCTTGTCCACAACACTGGGGAAAGATTATTCTAAAGCTACTGCCTTTTGAGCTGGACTCTGAGCCTCGTTTATCAAAAACCACTGAGAAGGCCTGAATGCTTTTAATCACACCCATATACTCCATATAACTTTGTGACTCTTCTGCTATAACCTCAAAATGAAAAATTTCATTTAATCATATTTATTGAGCATTTGCTGTCTGCAGAGCACACAGTTTTTGTGTCCAGAGATAGAGTGTGTGAGTGTGTGTGTGTGCATGTATAGAGAGAAAAAGTGATGTGTACAGAAAGAGAGAATATAATAGAAGCTAGCATATGTGTATGAGCTTCGTAAAACACTCAAGCATTTGGCGGCCAGTCTCTGAATTTCATTCGCCCTTCCATAGAATCATTATAATACAATATTTATAATCTGTATTAAGTGATTTCCCTTAAAAAAGACCTATTGAACAATTAGGAATATAAGGGCATCTACTTATACATAAATCTTACACTAAAATGTGTACATATCACTGAACCTCTTGTTAGAAAATTGTTCTTTCCTTAATGTGTAGAAACAAATTTTTAATTATTCTGGCAATGTTTTCACATTACAATAAATATAAGGCATTGTGAATACAGTAGAAAGCTATTTTGCTGAATATATTATATGAAGACATTTTAGGCATTTAAGCCCCATTTTACAATTGAGGAAATTAAGGGTGAATTAAGGGTGCAAATCAAAGTGCAAGGGTGGCACAGAGGGAGTGTGTGTGTGTGCAATGGCATTTATTTAGCACTTACTATGTACAGAGCACTGTTCTAAGCGCTGGGAAGGTTACAAGTTGATCAGGTTGTCCCACGTGGGGCTCACAATCTTAATCCCCAGTTGACAGATGAGGTAACTGAGGCACAGAGAAGTTAAGTGACTTGCCCAAAGTCACACAGCTGACAATTGGCAGAGCTGGGATTCGAACCCATGACCTCTGACTCCAAAGCCCAGGCTCTTTCCCACTGAGCCATGGGAGTGGTAGAAAAGGAGTTGAGAACTGAGTTGGAAAAAGCCTTTTGGAGAAAATATTCTTTTAATAAGGCTTTGAAGGTGGGGATAATTATCATCTGTTGGATAAGAAGAGGGAGGGGATTCCAGGCTAGAGGAGCAGTGTAGCCTAGTGGTAAGAGCACAGGCCTGGAAATCAGAGGATATGGGTTCTAATCCTAGCTGTGCCACTTGTCTGCTGAGTGACCTTGGGCAAGTCACCTAACTTCTCTATGCCTCAAGCACCTCATTTGTAAAATGGAGATTAATACTGTGAGCCCCACATGGGGCAGAGACGTGTTCAACCTGATTACCTTTTATCTCCCTCAGTGCTTAGATCAGTGCTTGGCACATAGTTGGCACTTAAAAAAATACCACAATTATCATTATTATTATTATTATTACTGTGATGATGATGATGATTATGAGGGTGAGGGGCAGGCAGTGAGATAGAGGAGATTGAAGTACGAAGAGTAGGTTTGAATTAGTGGAGCTAAGTGTTCAGGCTGGGTTGTAATAGAAAATTAGTGAAGTATGGTAGAAGGAAACAAGATGATTGAGTACTTTAATGCCTGTGGTAAGGAGTTCTGTGTGATGTGGAGGTGGATGGGCAACCACTGGAGGTTCTTGCAGGGTGAGGAATCATGGACTGAAACATTAAGAAAAATGATCCTGGCAGCAGAGTTAGGTATGGACTGGTGAGGGGAGACACAGAAAGCAGGGAGGTCAGAAAAGAGGTTGATGCAATAATTGAAGAGGGACAGGATAAATCCTTGGATTAACATGGTAGTAGTTCAGATGGTGAGGAAAGAAGGGATTTTAGTCATGTTGTGAAGGTTTTACCCTCAGGATATGGCAACACAGTGAATATGTGGGTTGAATGAAAGAGATGAATCGTGTATCTTACCGAGATTACTGGCTTTAGAGACAGGGAGGTATTGGTGCTGTCTACAGTGATGTGAAAGTCAGGGGTAGGACAGTATTTGGGTAAAGATAGAAGGCGTTCTGTTTTGTACATGTTAAGCTTGAGGTGTCAGTGGGACTGTCACCCATCACCAGGAGATGGGTCACAAGAAAGTCTAGCAAGAGTGAGAGAGAAAAGAGTCAAAGGTTATGCCTTATGAAATTTATTCCATGTGGACAATTTTACTTCCCTTTGGGGAGGAATACAATTATTCATTTATTTTTGGCATGACAAATTGAGCTTCCCTTTCAGGACGTTACTAGCATGTGGCGAATTACCTAGTTCCTGTCTATGAACACTTCCCCCTTGGGAGATATTCACTTACATGATACTCGCATGTGGCAAAGCAGCTAGCTCCTGCCTGACAAATGCTCAGTGAGCCCCTCAGCTGCCCTGTGACCCCTCACTTTGTGAGCTGGTTCCAGAGACAGAGCAGGCATCTAGCACTCTGTGCAGGGGCCACATGTGAGCTGTTGCTGAAAATCTTGGCCCGCTGCGCAGGATGTTGGAGATGACAGGTGTTTATTGTCTTTTCCTGGGCCATTCTGACTTCCATCTTCCAAACTCCATCCCTCCTCTTCTCCTTCAAACCTTATTTGGTTGGCACAGGGGTGAAGGACCTCAACTTCTGCTTTCCTGGCCTGGGAAATCTAGCAGTTTCAGTCGTGGGATGGTGTGGTAGTGGCAGTGGTGTGGAAATGTCCAGTGGTTTCGGTTTCAGCACTCCGCCTGTGCTGAGTCCTGTCTTGCTAGCTCAAAGAGTCGTGGATAGCGTTAACCTTGAGATGATGATAATGGTATTTGTTAAGTGCTTACTACGTGCTAAGCACTATTCTAAGCCCTGAGCAGTGTTCTAAGATATTGGGTGCCCAGGTTCACCTAGCCACAGGATAGGATAGTGTCAGTGAAGCCCAGGTTGGACAATCTTTCCATGGGAAGGGAGTAGCTGACAATGTCAAAAGCAGGTGAGAGGTTCAGGAGGATTAGGATGGAGTAGGAACCATTGGATTTGGTGAGAATGAGATCATTAGTACCTCTGAAAGGTTGGTTTTGGTGGAGTTAAGTAGGTGGAAGCCAGTTTGGAAGGAATCGAGGAGAGAACTGGAGAATAGAAAGTGGAGGCAGTGGATGTAGACAACTTGAATGGAGAGGAATGATAGGAAGGAATTGGGGGTTTAACTGGAGTGAGCCATCGAGGCAAAGCAGGGTTTTGTTTTCCTTAGGCAGAGGTGACATAAGCATGCTTGAAAGCACTGGGAAAGAAGCCATCGGAGAGAAAACACTTGAACATAGTAGTCAGAAAGAGAGAAGGGAGTGGGCAAGCATTCTGATAAGGTTTAAAGAGATGAGGTCAGGAGCTCAGATGGAGGGGGTAGATTTTGAGAGGAGGCAGTAGATGTCTTCTTGAGATACTGCTAGAAAACATGGTAAAGTTGAAGAAGGGACAGGAGGAGGAAGGGACTGGAAAGGAGCAGGGGAGATGTTAGGGAGAGCATGCCTGATGGGTTCAATTTTCTCAATGAAGTATGTGGCATCCAAGCCGTCACATGTCACATCCAAGCCATCACCAAAACCTGCCGGTCTCAGCTCCACAACATTGCCAAGCTCCGCCCTTTCCTCTCCATCCAAACTGCTACCCTGCTTGTTCAAGCTCTCATCCTATCCCGTGTGGACTACTGCATCAGCCTTCTCTCTGATCTCCCATCCCCATGTCTCTCCCCACTTCAATCCATACTTCATGCTGCTGCCCGGATTGTCTTTGTCCAGAAATGTTCAGGGCATGTTACTCCCCTCCTCAAAAATCTCCAGTGACTACCAATCAATCTGCGCATCAGGCAGAAACTCCTCACCCTGGGCTTCAAGACTCTCCATCACCTCGCCCCCTCCTACCTCACCTCCCTTCTCTCCTTCTACAGCCCAGCCCGCACCCTCTGCTCCTCTGCCACTAATCTCCTCACCGTGCCTCGCTCTCGCCTGTCCCGCCATTGACCCAGGCCCACGTCATCGCCCTGGCCTGGAATGCCCTCCCTCCGAACATCCACCAAGCTAGCTCTCTTCCTCCCTTCAAGGCCCTACTGAGAGCTCACCTCCTCCAGGAGGCCTTCCCAGGCTGAGCCCCTTCCTTCCTCTCCCCCTCGTCCCCCTCTCCATCCCCCCATCTTACCTCCTTCCCTTCCCCACAGCACCTGTATATATGTATATATGTTTGTACATATTTATTACTCTATTTACTTATTTATTTATTTATTTTACTTGTACATATCTATTCTATTTATTTTATTTTGTTAGTATGTTTGGTTTTGTTCTCTGTCTCCCCCTTTTAGACTGTGAGCCCACTGTTGGGTAGGGACTGTTTCTATATGTTGTCAACTTGTACTTCCCAAGCGCTTAGTACCCTGTTCTGCACACAGTAAGCGCTCGATAAATATGATTGATTGATTGATTGATTGGCCAGGCCATTTAGGGGCAAGAGATAATAATAATAATGGCATTTGTTAAGCACTTACTATGTCCCAAGCACTGTTCTAAGCTCTGAGGGGGGATACAAGGTAATCTCAGCCGTACTGAGAGCTCACCTCCTCCAGCAGGCCTTCCCAGACTGAGCCCCCTTTTTCCTCTCCTCCTCCCCATCCCCCCGCCCTACCTTCTTCCCCTCCCCACAGCACCTGTATATATGTTTGTACAGATTTATTACTCTATTTATTTTACTTGTACATATATATTATTCTATTTATTTTGTTAATAATGTGCATCTAGCTTTACTTAAATTTATTCTGATGACTTGACACCTGTCCACATGTTTTGTTTTGTTGTCTGTCTCCCCCTCCTAGACTGTGAGCCCGTTTTTGGGTAGGGACCGTCTCTATATGTTGCCAACTTGTATTTGCCAAGTGCTTAGTACAGGGCTCTGCACACAGTAAGCACTTAGTAAATATGATTGTATGAATGAATGTTGTCCCACATGGGGCTCACAGTCTTAATCCCCATTTTACAGATGAGGTAATTGAGGCACAGAGAAATGAAGTGACTTGCCCAAAGTCACACAGCTGACATATGGCAGAGCCGGGGTTAGAACCCATGGCTTCTGACTCTCAAGCCTTGGCTCTTTCCACTGAGCCATGCTGCTTCTATGGCAGCGATGTGACAGAGATGTGGCAGGGGAGGCCAGGGGGCAGGTGGTGGTGATGGAGGCCAGTAGGTTTGAGGAGGGAGTATAATGTCTGAAACAATTAGAGAGGGCAATGGGCATGGGAGTCAAAAAGGAATTGTTGTTAGGCAACAGAAACTTGCCAACACATTTCCTATCATTCCCTAACTCATTCTGTCCATTTTTTTACTATCAAAAGTTGCCTTAGTAGTAAGGATGGGGTAGGAGAAGGAGAGGACAGCTTTCATCCTCCTGGGTGAGTGGTGAAGATGAGGTGAGTGTAGCATGAAGTCGTGAAAACCCCCATTGATATCCCTGCAGGACCTAGCAACTATTCCCTGAGAGGTCAGCTGGACAGCTTAGTCCTTCACTCTTTGGGAATGGAGAACTAATAAGTGGAAAGCAGCTTAGTAGCTGAGAAACTGAGAAGACGCATGACCTAGTGGGAAAGAGTACAGGCTTAGGAGTCAGAAGACCTGGGTTCTCATCCTGACTCTGACACTTGCCTGGCCTGTGAATTTTGCTTCAGTTAACTCCTTAGTTTCATCTGTAAAATGGGCTTAAATACCTACTCTCCCTTCTTCTCAGACTGGAAGCCCTTTGTGGGACAGGGACTGTCCAACCTGATTAATTTGTATCTACTGCAGTGTGTAGTACAGTTCTTGGCACATGGTAAGTGTGCAACGGATAGCACAGTATTATTATTAGTATTATTTTATTATCATTAATAGTATTGTTTTATCATCAAATCAAGTTCAGTGGTGTGCTTGGTGAGAGACCACCTCTATCAGTCTCATTCTCCTCCCAGAAAGAGGTCCTTGTTTTCCTACTTCGTGGCTTTAACTCATTTAGAAAATTGGAATAAAATCTGAGCAATCATCTAAGTCTCTATAAGTATATAAGATTTCAGGTAAAATAGGATATATGATTTTGTGAAACTATATCATGTCTGTGTTTGTGTGATTGTATCAGCATTTCAAGTTTAAATTGGCTCGTGGGGGGGCAACTGAGTTATACACAGCTCATACAGAATGTATGATTCCCACAGCCCAAACTTCCTTCATCTCAACTCCCCTCGACCTTCCTCAGTGGAAGCTGGCCCTCTGTGAAAAATGTAATTTTATTGCTTGAATACTCATACCCACCAGTTTATAATAAATGTCTTCATTAACACAAAAGTGAAATAATAAAGATTCACCTTTGAAAAACAACCAAAATAAAATGACCTTACTGTTATTTTGTTTTGGTATTTGGTCACAATGAAGAATACCAAATGTCTGATTTACATGCTATATTCCTATTAAGAGGGCTTCAAAACAACCAATAACATTTCTTTCTATTCTGTATTCTTACATTTAGGAAACTGACATGCATAGACTTGCTTTGATGTTGTGGTGGTTGTGTTGTTGTGTTTACCACCTCCGCTGCATTGTTCTTTTCTAAGTGCTTAGTATAGTGTTCCGGACACAGCAAGAAGTAAATAATTTGTCACCCAAATTATTTTACATAGTTCTAATTAAAAAACCCACGCTAAAGCTGTCTCAGCCTTAAGAATTGCCTTCATCATAATATACTGTGATCTCATTTTAGCGGCTAGACCACCTTCGACTTTTAGTACAATATATTATCTTTAGGTTGTTAGCTGTTTGTTCTATTTACTCTGTGGCATACTGCCTTTTTTCCACTTCCAATTAGCTGGTTTTTTTTTTGAGAAACCAATCTTGAAAATTTAGTCAATAGTATTTAGATGCCAAAGAAAATAATTTACGTATTACAAGAGTACCAACCCAGGGAAAATTAGATTCTTTTAACTCAGAGACTTAATTTAAATGATTATCATCACTTATTGTGAAATCTTAGTTTAAGGAAAAAAAGATTCAAACAACAATTTTAACTAGATAGTATCTTTTTAAAGAAAGTAGGCTGTGCTCTACAGGGAGATATAGTAAAGTTTTAAAAGATTTTTTTCTTATTGAAATATCTTGCGTAGGTTGTCAAAGGGCAAACTAACATCTGATGATAGGCTAATATTAATGAAAATTGTGTCATACCTTGAGAACCGGTAATTTGAGAACCCTACGCCCATAGTCTGTTTGTGACTATGCCCCAGGATATCTAATGACAGCATTTCTACCTAACTGACACCACATTTGGGGCTTTTCTACTCTCCATCTCTGCTTTCTCACCCCTTGCACCCTGAGTGTCTCTGGAGTTCAGGCAGCTTGGCAGCTGAGTGAGGGGGTTGAGCAGAAGCCTTCAGAAACTCTGTGGTGAACCTGTCACTCATTATACTCTTGAAGTCAATCAGGAAGCCAGTACACCAAGTCTAATGGAAGAAATGTCTTCCTGCCAGCACCATCTCAATCTAATGCTTTAGAGTATTGTTGTGCTGCATTTTGACATTAGGTACCAGTATCAAGTTTATCTAGCTGGCTAGTATGTAAAATATGATTAGTGTTATTAGGAATCTGGTTGAAGAGTTAGAATTATTCTATGCGAATGCATCCCTTTTCTCAAACCTTTTTAATGAAGTGAAATTATATAAAATCATATTGACGTAGATGGAAAAAAGGCAAAAATTCCCCATTCTTTGGTAAAATGAATGCTTTTCCTCCATTAAAGAGGAAGCAGCTCAAATGCATGGACTATCTGTTTCCTTTAAAGGTAAAGTAAAGCAGTTTGCAAGTGCTCTACCCACAGTAGACTCGCAATAGGAAATATTGAATTAATAGAATTTCCTCACGTGGTCTAGTGGAAAAAAACCATGAATCTAGAAGTGAGGAGACTCTGTTTCTAGTCCTACCACTTAATGACTAATATTTATTATGTAACAACAATAATAATAATGGCATTTGTTAAGCGCTTACTATGTGCAAAGCAGTGTTCTAAGTGCTTGCTCTGTGGGGTGCACTGTACTTAGCACTTAGGAAAGTACAAATGCAAAGTTGGTAGACACAATCCCTGCCTAAAAGGAGCTTTGGAGTGGCAGGCAGACATTAAAATATAAATGGATAAGGGAAATTCTAGAGTATAAGAATATTTATGTAAGTCCTGGGTTGAGTATTAAAGTGCTTAAGTGGACACAGCAGATAAATGCACAGATGCAGAGGGGAGAGCAGACAGGAGAAATATATGTCTTAGTTTGGAAAGACATCTTAGAGGAGATGCAGTTTTAGCAGGCTTTTGAAGGTGAGGAGACTGCTGTATATACAGGGGAAGGAATTCTAGACTGTGGATGAGTGTGGGCAGGATAGATGAGATTGAGGTATAGAAAGTAGATTGGTTTTAGAGGAGCAGAATATGCAGATTATGTCCATTAAAGATAATGGTAAAGCATTTCTGTTTGATGTGGTGGCTCTGCCATGGGATAGTGTATGACTTGAGGCAAGTCACCTAATCTTTGTGCCTCAGTTTTACCCTCTGTAAAATGGGGAGAACAATGCTGGCCTCTATCAAATTGACAAGGATGTTGGAAGGGTAAAATGTCAGATACTGTGGAAGTACTTTGGACAATTATATCACATTTAAACTATAATTACTCCTAAAGCAATTATAATTCATTACTCCTCCTAAAGCACTCAATATATTCCAGCCAGGCAAGCTTTAAGACAGGATTCAAGGTAACCAAATAAGTTGACAGCAATGGAAAACTCAGTGGGAGAAAGCAGCTTCAACTCTAATAACATGCTCTGACAAGTAAGTCTCTGGGCACATAATAATAATGATGGTATGTGTTAAGCGCTTACTATGTGCAAAGCACTGTTCTAAGCGCTGGGGTAGATACAAGGTGATCGGGTTGTCCCACGTGGTGCTCACAGTCTTAATCCCCATTTTACAGATGGGTTACTGAGGCCCAGAGTAGTTAAGTGACTTTCCCAAAGTCACACAGCTGACAAGCAGTAGAGCAGGGATTAGAACCCGTGACCTCTGACTCCCAAGCCCTGGCTCTTGCCTCTGAATCACGCTACTTCTCGGCACATAATACTACTACTACTACTACTACTACTACTACTACTACTACTAATAATAATAATAATAATAATAATAATTTTGGTATTTGTTAAGTGCTTACTATGTGCCAAGCATTGTATTAAGCACTGGGGTAGATACAACATAATCAGGTTGTCCCACGTGGGATCCACAGTCTTCAAAAGTAGAGTCAGTAGAGTCTGTGTTCAGTCTTCCATCAGCTAGTCTAGTTATAGTCTCAGTTCCACAATATTGACTCTGAATCTGTCCAGTTCAAGATCAGTGAGTAACATCCTTTTGTGTGGGCAACTATTATCCCTGTAACAGAGTGTTTGGGTGTTTTGTGATGTATTAATAACTCTCTTTATAATTCATTAGTTTTCTATACACTATCCCTGGGGGAAAAAAAAACTCAACTAGCATAGAAATTCAGTGAACTAATTTTGGCTTTGGTGAGGCAGGTAAGGTTTGTGCATCATTTTTATTACCTTTCATTTTAAGGGTGCTTAGTGTATTCCTAAATAAGGGCTGTTAAAAAAAACTGGGATGTCACAGTATGCCAAGCAGCATTGATAAACCTGGATTTGAGAGGTCAGTCAATCAAATATATTTATCATTGAGCACTCACAATGTGCTATATAGTGCAGAACACGGTACAAAGTGCCTAAGAAAGTAGAATATAACAGAGTTGGTAAACACATTCCCTGCCCACAAGGAGCTTAGTCTAGAGGGACAGACAGGCGGACAGACAGGTAGGTACATAAGTGCTATGGAGCTGAGGCTGGATTGAATAACATGCACAAATCCAAGTGCAAGGTGACACAGAGTGATTTGAGGAAATGGAGGTTTAGTTGTTTAGATACAACATAATTAGGTTGTCCCAAGTGGGATCCACAGTCTTCATCCCCATTTTACAGATGAGGTAACTGAGGCACAGAGATGTGAAGTGACTTGCTCAAAGTCATCGCAAGGCTGACAAAGGGTATTTCCTTCCCTTATCAGCTAAACATGGCTGAAGGCCACTATCTCTCACAGGTTTGAAGTTTACCTACAGATTCCAACAATTACCCTATCAATTCCAGAAATGTCTTCCTACAAGTCTATGTAGAATACGTAAATTTGAAAGAAGATCCTAACTACTCTACATAAGGTAGACAATATTTTTTAGTGGTCAATCTTGGAGTACTCTAACAGTGTGGCCTAGTGCATAGAGCCTGGGCCTGAGAGTCAGAAGGACTGGGGTTATAATTCTGGCTCCTCCACTTGTCTGCTGTGTAACCCTGGGCAACTTACGTCCCTTCTCTGTGACTCAGTTCCATCAACTGTAAAATAGGGATTAAGATTGTGAGTCCCATGTGGGGCAAGGCCTGTGTCCAACTTGATTAACTTGAACCGAATCCAGATTTACAATACTGCTTGACACATAGAAACTGCTTAACAAATACCATCATTATAATAATTATTATTATTATCATTCTTAGGATCATGCTACCAATGGAGAGACTCCTTTATATTTCCCACCATCTAAAATGGCAATTTCCCCTGTCAGGGTCACACCTGGAGAATTTTCAGTACTCTACCAGTCTCGACTACAGGGGAGAGAGTCAAGCAGAGGCCTAACTATTCAATTCCTGGGTTGGCCAGTGGCTAGCAAGAGGAAAGAAATCTGCTAAAAGTTAAAATTCACCCATGCTGGGCAGTAGCAGCATGGGAGAGAGTTGAGGGAGAAGACTCAAGTTTATTATGTTTACTATTCGCCTGTCCCACCGTCGACCCCTGGCCCACCTCCTTCCCCTGGCCTCCCTCCATAAATCCGCCAAACTAGCCCTCCTCCTAAGTACTTGGAAGGGTAATAATAATAATAATTTTGGTATTTGTTAAGCGCTTACTACATGCAAAGCACTGTTCTGAGTGCTATGGAGGATACAAGGTGATCAGGTTGTCCCATGTGGGACTCACAATCTTATTTCCCATTTTACAGATGAGGTAACTGAGGCAGAGAGAAGTTAAATAACTTGCCCAAAGTCACAGAGCTGACAAGCGGTGGAGCCAGGATTTGAACCCACGACCTCCGACTCCCAAGCCCATGCTCTTTCCACTGAGCCTCACTGCTTCACAGGGTGCATCATGACATCATAACAGAGTTGATAGACATGTTCCCTGCTAACAAGGACCTTCAGCCTACAGTTACATGAAAAATGAGAATGAGACCCGGTACATAGGTTTACTTTAGAGAAAAAAAGCTTGCAAGCTGAGATAAAGTGGGAGAAGAGAGCAGATAATTAGAAGAATGAGAGCTGAATGAGTGTTATGATCAAGAGTTATTGCTAGATACAAACAGAAATAGACAGCAATTGGAGGTTTTTGTGCGAAGGGGATATGTGCAGACTTGTTTTAAAAAATAATGATAATAATAATTATAATGGTAATTGTGGTATTTGTTGAGCCCTTACTATGTGTCAGGCACTGTTCTAAATGCTGAGGTGGATACAAGCTGGTTTGATACAAAGCCCTGTCCCTCATGTGTCTCACAGTCTCAATCCCCCTTTACAGAAGAGGTCACTGAGACACAGAGAAGTGAATCACTTGCTCAAGGTCACACATCAGAAAAGTGATGGAGACAGGATTAAATCCATGACCTCCTGATTCCCAGGCTGTTGCTCTATCCACTATACCATGTGATCCAGGCAACAAAGTGATAGCATAGCTCAGTGGAAAGAGCACGGGCTTTGGAGTCAGAGGTCATGGGTTAAATTCCCAGCTCTGCCAATTGTCAGCTGTGTGACATTGGGCGAGTCACTTTACTTCTCTGTGCCTTAGTTACCTCACATGTAAAATGGGGATTAAGACTGTGAGCTCCCCGTGGGACAACCTGATCACCTTGTAACCTCCCCAGAGTTTAGAACAGTTCTTTGCACATAGTAAGCACTTAACCAATGATTATTATTATTATTATTACTTATGTCTGAACTGCCCCTCCTTCTACACTCTCATCTTTTCCAGTAGTATCTCAATAGGAGATCTCCTATCTTCTCTCAAAATTCACCCACTCCATCTGTGCATCAGACCCCAACCATTCACACCTTATCAAAAACTTGCACCCTCCTTTCTTTCCTCTCTAAATGGCATATTAAACTGTTTACTCTCCAATGCCTTCTTCCCCACTGCTTTTAAACATACCTATGTTTCCCCTATCCTAAAAAAAACCTTCCCTTGACTCTACAGTTTCCTCCAGTTATCATTCCATTGCCCTCCTACCATTTTTTTCCAAACTCCTTGAGTGGGTTGTGTATACCTGCTGACTCAAGCTCTGCACCTCCAATTCTGTCCTTGACCTCCTCCAATCTGGCTTCTGTTTCTTTCATTCCAAAGAAACTTCCCTCTCACAGGTCATAACTGATCTCTTCCTTGTCAAATCCAATGGTTCTACTCCATCAAATCCAGGGTTCTACTCCATTCTAATCCTCCTTGACCTCTCAGCTGCCTTTGGCACTGCTGACCACCCCTTTCTCCTGGAAACATTATCCAACCTTGGATTCACTGACACTGTCCTCTCTTCATTGTCTTCCTGTTTCTCTGACCACTCATTCTCAATCTCTTTCATGGGTTCCTCCTCTGTCTTCCACCCCCTAACTCTGGGTGTTCCTCAAGGCTCAGGTCGGGGCCCTTCCATTCTCCCTCTACACCCACTCTCTTGGAGAACTCATTCACTCACATAGCTTCATCTACCATCTCTATGCAGATGATTCCCAAATCTACAACTCCAGCCCTGATCTCTCTCCCTCTCTGCTGTCTCACATTTTCTCCTGCCCTCAAGACATCTCTAATTGGTTTTTCTACCGTCACCTCAAATATAATGTGTCAACAATGGAAGTCCTTATCGTCCCACCCAAACCCTGTTGTTCAATCCATGTTTCCCCTATCCTCAAGAACCTCCATGGTTGCCCATCCACCTCTGCATCAAACAGAAACTCCTCACCATTTGCTTTAAAGCACTCAATCACCTTGCTCCCTCCTCCCTCACTCCACTACTCTTCTACTCAACCCAGCCAGCCCACCTCGATCTCATCTATTTCACCACTGACCTTTCACTCACATCCTGCTTTTGGCCTGGAATACCTACCCTCCCTCTTCACATTCGACAGATGATTACTCTTCCCCCTTTCAGAGCCTTATTGAAGGGACATCTCTTCAAAAGGCCTTCCCAGAATAAGCCCTCTTTTACTTTTCTTCCATTCCCTTCTGTGTCGCCCTGACGTGTTCCCTTCATTCATCCCCTCTACCAGCCCCTCAGCATTTATGTAAGTAGCCATAACTTATTTATTTGTATTAATGTCATTCTCCACCTCTAGACTGTACTTTCATTGGGGGCAGGGAGTGTATGCCTGTTATATTGTTAAATTGTACTCTCCCAAGCACTTGGTACAGTGCTCTGAAAACAGTAAGTGCTCAATGAATATGATTGATTGATAGGTAGCGAAGTCAATGGTAAGGCTGATGCAGTCGTTAAACAGGATATCATAACTACCTGGAAAGAGTGTTCTCTGTTGGATGGAGAGGAAGGGGCTAAACATTGAAATATTGTGGAGAAAGCGAGATTAGGATTTGGTGACAGAATGAATTTTGAGATTGAAAGAATAAGATAAAGACAGTGTTAAGGTTATGTCTTGAAGAAAGGGAAGGGAGTTGATGTTGTCTAATGTGATATGAAATATATAAGGAGGAAGAGCTGTAAGAGAAAAATTAGTGATTAAGTTTTGGACATATTGAGCTTGAAGGGTTGATGGGTTATGCATAAAGAGATGTCTTGAGAGTGAGAGGAAATGAAAGATTGCAGAGAAGGCAAGTAATCAGTGACAGTGACGTGGATTTGGGAATCATCTCCATAAAAGAGTAATCAAAACAATGGGGGTGGATGATCTCCCCAGGGGATGAGTGAAACTTGAAAAAGAAAAGGAGACCGAATGGAGCCTTGAGAAACACCCAACATTAGGGAGTGGGAGGCAGAAGAAGAATCAGTGAAGGAAAATGATAAGGATTAATCAGAGAGGGTAAGAGGAAAACCATGAGAATTGTGTCAAATACCGTGGTCAAATATAATTTCCAAGAGTAGGGAGAGTGGAAGAGTTGAAGGCAGCCAAGAGATCAAGAAGGATTTGAGCAAATTAGAGTTCATTAGATTATTTAAAAAGACATCCTTTGTGACCTTGAAGTGACAGGTGTCAGTCAATGGATTGAAGTCGGTGGAAAGTGGAAAATAAAGGATGGTAGCATACTGTGGAGGAAAGGAGAAGAAGTCTAAACTTCAAAAAGTTTAGACCAGAATGGAAACAGGAATTTGAGGTGAGTGTTGAAAGATTCAGTGGAAATCAGAGAAAGACATTTTTGGATAAGAGAGGTGCAGATGGTAAGAAGGTTGAGGAAAAAGAGCCATCAAAGGAGAGTTGAATAGCATGCATAATTTTGTTGTGAATTGTCTAAGATACTTTGGACTGGATCACGGGCTCCAGGTGAAGGGATAATTAAGACCCACTATTGAATGTCCTCTGATTATTTCCTGCAGACAGGATCTGATTGATTGGAATACCTGCTCCTCCCATATTATTTTTTTTCTTCCATTACTGCTTGCTATTACAGTTGATGGGAAGAAATTTCAGGCCAACATCCCACCTCCTTATCACCAACCCTCACAGCATCACACTACTACTGTGTTTGCTACACCACCTGGGTAGATTCACTCCATAACCCCCACCCCCTGAAGCTCCTGCTCCTCCAAAGTACAAAGAGGAGAAGCAGGGAGATCTGAGGATGTTGTGCTACTTTCCCTCCAGAGGACAGAGGGGAGGCTCCCGGAGAGTGGGCATGGAGGGACTCACAGAACCACTGAAGGAGAGGTAGAAGCAGGGATCACAAAAGTCCCATGTCACTAGGCTGGCAACTACACAGTTTGAAAGACTTAGACAATGGGTGAAGTGGTGACCTGAGGAGGCCATGTGTCTGACTCATGTCCCCCCGTCTCTCCCATCCCTTGCTCCCAGTGATCTGGCCATCAACTTTATTAAGTAAATAACTCCATCAGGTATGAGCTCCTTAAAGTCATCCCTGCCCCACCTCAGTCACTCCCCCTCCTGGCCCTCTCTTCAACTTTCCCCTCCTTCCCAGCAGTATCTCCAGAGGAGATCTCCTGCCTCCTCTCAAATGCCACCCTCTCCACATGTGCTTCAGACCCCTTTCTTCAGACCATCTTATAAAAACTCTCACCAAATTCAGTCTGTTATCAAATCCTATTAGTCCCATGTTAATAGCATCACTAA
The DNA here is from genome assembly GCF_015852505.1 of Tachyglossus aculeatus. Lineage (NCBI taxonomy): Eukaryota > Metazoa > Chordata > Mammalia > Monotremata > Tachyglossidae > Tachyglossus > Tachyglossus aculeatus. The sequence continues at coordinate 121,081,976 of NC_052067.1, forward strand.
AATCTACCCTTTCTTCTCCAAACTGCTACCATGTTTATACAATTACTCATCCTATCCCACCTAGATTACTGCATCAGCCTCCTTGCTGTCCTCCCAACCTTCTGCCTCTCTCCACTCCGGTCCATACTTCACTCTGCTGCCCGGAACATCTTTATACATTGAGGACATCTTTCTACATTGAGGACACGTTCAGGACATGTCAACTCCCCTCCTCAAAAATCTCCAGTAGTAGCCTATCCACTTCTATATCAAACAAAATCTCCTCACCATTGGGCCTCACCAACCCCCACAGGCCTCACAATACTACTGTATTTGCTACCTCTTCCTGAGTAGATCCCCTCCATAATCCCCATCCCCTGCAAAAGAAAAGATGGTAAAGCACTCCATTACCTTGCCCCCATAACCTAACCTCACTTCTCTCCTTCTACAACCCTGCCCACATATTTAGCTTCTCTGGTGCTAACCTTCTCATTGTGCGTCTATATCACCTCTCTCACCAGTGACACCTGGCCCACATCCTGTCTCTGGTCTGAAACACCTCCCTCCTCAAATCAGTCAGACAATTACTCTTCCCTGCCTTCAAAGCCTTACTGAAGACACATCTCCTCCAAGAGGACTTCCAAGACTAAGTGCCACTTTTCCTCATCTCCCAGTCCCTTCTGCATTGCCCTGACTTGCTCCCTTTGCTCTTCCCCCCTCTACCAGCCCTAGTAAACCTATGTATATACCTGTAATTTTATTTATTTATATTGACGTCTGTTTATTTGCATCAATGTCATCTTCCCTCCTCCCACTAGAATGTGAGCTGGTTGTAGACAGGGGTTTTTACTATTTATAATTGTACTGTACTTTCCCAAGCACTTAGTACAGTGCTCTCCACACAATAAGCACTCAATAAATACAAATAAATGAATGAATGACTTTGATGAATGAGTTGTAGTACAAAATAAGACTCGTTTGTAGAGCCATTGAATATTGTGGTTAGAGAGGGGAAAAAAGTGGATTAAATGATTTTAGAAGGTGAGAAGGGATCGGTTAGAGGCACACTGGAGGGATAGATTTTTCGGGGCAGGTGGGAAATCTCATCTTCATTCATTCATTCATCTGATCCTATTTATTGAGCAATTACTGTGTGCAGAACACTGTACTAAATGCTTGGGAGAATACACTATAACTAAAAACAGACACAACCCCTACCCACAATGAGCTTAAAGTCTTGAGTCATTGCCAAGATCCGCCCTTTCCTCTCCATCCAAACCGCTACCCTGCTCATTCAAGCTCTCATCCTATCCCGTCTGGACTACTGCACTAGCCTTCTCTCTGATCTCCCATCCTCGTGTCTCTCTCCACTTCAATCCATACTTCATGCTGCTGCCCGGATTATCTTTGTCCAGAAACGCTCTGGGCATATTACTCCCCTCCTCAAAAACCTCCAATGGCTACCGATCAATCTGCGCATCAGGCAGAAACTCCTCACCCTGGGCTTCAAGGCTGTCCATCACCTCGCCCCCTCCTACCTCACCTCCCTTCTCTCCTTCTACTGCCCAGCCCGCACCCTCTGCTCCACCACCGCTAATCTCCTCACCGTACCTCGCTCTCGCCTGTCCCGCCATCGACCCCCGGCCCACGTCATCCCCCGGGCCTGGAATGCCCTCCCTCTGCCCATCCGCCAAGCTAGCTCTCTTCCTCCCTTCAAGGCCCTGCTGAGAGCTCACCTCCTCCAGGAGGCCTTCCCAGACTGAGCCCCTTCTTTCCTCTCCCCTTCGTCCCCCTCTCCATCCCCCGTCTTACCTCCTTCCCTTCCCCACAGCACCTGTATATATGTATATATGGTTGTACATATTTATCACTCTATTTATTTATTTATTTATTTATTTTACTTGTACATTTCTATCCTATTTATTTTATTTTGTTGGTATGTTTGGTTCTGTTCTCTGTCTCCCCCTTTTAGACTGTGAGCCCACTGTTGGGTAGGGACTGTCTCTATGTGTTGCCAATTTGTACTTCCCAAGCGCTTAGTACAGTGCTCTGCACATAGTAAGCACTCAATAAATACGATTGATTGATTGATTGATTGACTGAGGGGGAGATGATATTAATACTAGATGAATTACAGATATGTACATGAGTGCTGTGGGGCTGGGGCAGGGGAAAAGGGGGAAGGGGAGATAAATAAAGGGGGCAAAGACAGGGAGATGGGAAGGGGGTGGGAGAAGAGGAATTAAGTCATGGCCAGGAAAGATGAGAGAATAATATAGGGTAGGGAGGTGAAAGGAAGACTTTAGGGAAGTTCATACCTGTTGGTTTTTATGTCGTCAGTAAAGTTATTGTCAAGGTCATCAGGAGTGAGGGTGGAGAGGTGAAGGTTCTGGATATTTCAAGATGGAGTTAAAGGACTGGACTATGCAAACTTCTCAGTCTCCATTAACCTCTTCACAGCAGGAATCTGGTCACGATATTTCCAGCAGATCAACTCAGGTGCATGTAATCTTTATTACAGAGACAGCAAACCCATTTTTTTTTACCTTTTGTAATATTATCTTTCTGTCTTACTTGAACTAAGTATTTGGCTTTCACATTCAGTATAGTAAAGGACCATATTTTGGGGTCTCTTCCCTAAGAGAAACACAATTGTACTGTAATTTATGTTGCCTTCTTAGACAAGATTCAGGGAGCTTATTTTATTCAGGTCTTCCTTCTTTTCTTAACTTGCCTAAGATTTACAAATTTTGATGGAATAATATCATTTAAATGAAAAACAGCAGCTGTTCCCCGATATTATTCTTCATTTAGGTCACAGACAATGATTCTAAGGCTCTGATTTAAGCTATTTATGGTCTTCCCAAATGCAACTGTTATAATATTAAATGCTTTATTTAATTTGCATTAAAGTACAGTATTATAAATAACCTTCATCCATCATTTTCTATTGGGGGATACCACTTTATATTTTTAATGTGAACTTGCAAATATTCAAAACTTTGAGAAAACGAATAGACAGTATTTCAAATTATCACTTGTGGACTTAGTAATTGAATTCTTATATAGAAATATAGTTAATATGAAAGGACATAGCAATCATTTCCTTGAAAATATTACTTAGTACAGGGGTATGAGTGATTTTGCGTTTCATATGGTACAGAACTCTACGTAGAAGAAGGTTAGTATTGGGAACCCTGGTATCAAATTAGATTGATGTGTTGTCCTCGATGTACTGGCATTTCATTTCTAGGGCCTACCAAGACCAAAACAAAACCATTTTTTATAGTTGCTCAAAATCCTAAGAGAAATGAGTTCAGGTGGTCTCAACCCAGTTTCTCAGGTGTAAGAGGACATATCAAAAAGCTATCCTGGACTGAGTGTAATTTATCATTCTCAATTCTAAAAAGCCATGGGATTATGAGAACAAAGCAAACTAAAAAAAAATACATTGCCTACAGCATTTCTTTTACCAGCAAACAGCTTTCCAGTATTTGTTAAAGAAGTATATGTAGAATAAGTGAACACTAGCTTATCTTCAAATAACTGTTCTTAATAGATTATTTCTCCTCCCACTAAATGTCAAAATGCAACTGCAACAGAGAAATCAAAGTAATAGGAAACCGTATCTTAAAATCATAGGGATGTACCAGACAGAAAAGTAATTTAAACCATGGATCGTTAAGGGCTTTGGACTGTTTAAATTGTGTCTTGAACTATTTCTTGTAGTTCTCTGTAGACTCTAAGCTTCTTGTGGCCAAAGATTGCTTCTACCAACTCTGTTGTATTTTCCCAAGCATTTAGTACAGTGCTCTGCTCATGGTAAGTGTTCTATAAATTCCATTGATTGATTGTTTGATTGGAGAATCGCTTTTAAAAAGATAATATGTGGTCTTCCCAAACCTCCCTCTCCAGCTGAGAAAGGAATATTCTCAGGAATAACATTTTTTAAAAAGATTGATCTGTAAATACCATTTGGATTAGATCCAAGTTAAAATAGTTTCCTAAACCTAAAAGAAGTGTTATTTAAATCAAGACTATTTGGTTTTGTCTAGTTTCTTAAGCCCAGTTTCATATGTGTAACCATGTCATGCTAAAAAATGTAAAAAACATTTTCAATCCAAAAGGCGCTCTTATCGTTTCATTTTTTAATTCATTCTTTGCGTTTCAGAGATTTAGAGGACTAAGTGCAAAGAGTGTCACAATGATGAGATAGCATTAACACAGTTTTAATTTTCCAAATATTTGGATAACAAAGGAAGAAGATTTGTTTAAAGTATTTTATGAATCACATCAAAGGTTCTGAGAAGCCATGATTTATTATTCAGCAAGATTAATCAGAAATGTTTTACTGATGATATAAAAACTGGAGTAGATAAGCCTATATTCTCTGTGAAGATGTTCTTATTTGTGTATTCAACCATCAGAAACATAATTAATCAATATATAAAAGGTAAATTAGGATGAGGAAGACAAATGTCAGAGCTTTTAAAACAGAAACACAGTTCCATTTCATTGAAAGTGGAATAAGAGGTTTCTTTTGTGAAGCAATACAGGTTTCAGTAGCATTGCATGACAATATTTGTCTGATAAGAATTAATTAGCTTACTAACAGCCTACACCTTTAATTGTGATGACAGTTCCACTAGTCCCCACTCTTATGATAGAGGAAGATGCCTGGAGAGTTATTCCATGATGTCCTTTCCTAAGAGATATCTAAATACTTGGCCAAGCCAATCAGAGAGAGAAGGATTGGAGAGGAAATATAGTGGAGGGTAAATATTTGGAGGGGTTCATTTTGATATGAGGGGTGCCTGGGTGAACAATATACAAGAAGAGCTTGTGCTGTGGACCCTGGACAGACAAAGGAACAGGAAGGGATTGTAAAGGATCCCAGATTAGGTTTAGGATACTGTGGAAGTTCAGTGCCAAGAGTTGGCACTCTGAAAGAATGAGGCTTCTATCCCTGAGAGAAAGAGAAGAAAGATGCACAAAGACTCTGCTTCCAAATGACTTGGAGAGGAGGAGGCTGGAATTTAGGACACTCCAACAGAAGAATGGAAAGAAACAGAGGAACATGAACCTTCGGATGCCTGTGGTGAAGTACAGGAACTAGATGGGAGGGAAAGTATTAGATCAAGGAAAAGGCAGTTTGAACCAGATTTTTTTTTCATTGTTACTGAATTCAGAAATCAATCAGGCAATCATATTTATTGGGCATTTACTATTACTATTAATACAATTCTGTTGTATTATATTTTCCTAAATGCTTAGTACAGTGCTCTGAATTAAGTGCTTGGGAGAGTACAACACAACAAAATTAGGAAAAACGTCCCTGCCTATAATGAGTTTAGAGGGGGAGAGACACCTTAATATGAATAAATAAAGAAGAAACCATTAACCATTCCTGAGTTGTCATATCTTGATGGCTGCCTGCAGTAAGGGCTGGAAGAGATTTTTCAGGTGCCAGGTAGACACGTGGACCTGAGAAGCCATGGGATGGGAAAGGACTCTGCAGCCAACCTCTTGAAGTGGTGGTGGGGTGGTTTCTAGTTCTGATCAACTCTTTGCCTGTGGCGAGATGCCTGAACTCAGTAGAAAGGTGTTGGTGGTTAATAAAGGAGCAGAGATTTGGGGTGCATTGAGTAGAACTTCCAAAAACTTGTCTTAGGAGAATGGAAGAACTGGAGGACTTTAGGGCCCAGCACTTTAGGACATTCAGGGTCTGGCCTTTCCTAAGCGAATCCAGTAGCTTTTTTGGTCACACTATTTCAAAAAAAAATTCAATTGAAACAGCACAGATGGTCGATATTACATTTTGTTTTTCAGTAAAATTCAAGGTAGCATATTTGGTAATGACTGAATGAATGAGAAAGTAGTCACTACCCAACTTGAATGATCTATTTTTCAAAGAAAATATTTTTAGATAGGTATTATAAATCTTGACTTAAAATTAAGAAAATAGTTGTTCAGTAGTCTCAGGAGAAAATATACTGTTTCTATTAGCACAAATATCTCAGGAACCTCAGGATTTCATGAGCTGCTAACTAAACAAAGGGGTATTTAAGCAGTCTCCTCCTGACAAATGATGAGGATTCAATCAGCCCTGAAAAACAAAAGAGGAATAATAAAGGATAACTCAAAATAGTCCATATATTATCCTTCTGAAGGAATCTAGTGCTACCTTAACCCAACTCAGGAATCCTGGGTGTCAGCCAAACCTAAAACCAAAACCTAAAAATCAATGACAAAATCTGCATAACTACAAAGAGGAGGTTACAGCTTTCTGTTGCCCAGGTAATGAACTGTGTCTGATGGTTGACCTGGATGATGCATAGAGGGAATTAATGGACCAAGGAATGAGAACCTGCCAATTCCTGAACTTTGGTTAATGTGGGAGATTAAAGTGCAAAACATGTACAGCTTGCACATGTAAGGCTACCCTGCTAATAAAGTGAAGATACCTGGAGACCTTGAGATCAGGAGACAAGCCAGAAGGAGAACAAATCAAAGGAGAACAAATTGAAGGTTGAACCTCAAATGATCCAGCCCAGATGTAGCTGAAAGAAACTCACCTGTGCCAAAGGGAGGGAGCAAATGGGTTGGAGTGTGAGGAGGATGATATGCAATCAATCATATTTACTGAGCACACAACTGCATGCAGAGCACTGTACTAAGAACTTGGGAAAGTATAATGCAACAGTATAACAGAGTTGGCAAACACAATCTCTGCCCACAGTGAGTTTACTGTGTGGGGCTGGGAGGAAATAATAATAATAATAATGATGGCATTTGTTAAGTGCTTACTATGTGCAAAGCACTGTTATAAGCAATGGAGGGATACAAGGTGATCAGGTTGTCCCATGTGGGGCTCACAGTCTTCATCCCCATTTTGCAGATGAGGTAACTGAGGCTCAAAAAAGTTAAGTGACTTGCGCAAGGTCACACAGCAGACGTGCCAGAGCCAGGTTTAGAATAATGATAATGATGGCATTTATTAAGCTCTTACTATGGGCAAAGTTCTGTTCTAAGCTCTGGGGAGGTTACAAGGTAATCACGTTGTCCCATGGGGAGCTCGCAATTGTAATCCCCATTTTACAGATGAGGTAACTGAGGCACAGAGAAGTTAAGTGACTTGCCCCAAGTCACACAGCTGACAACTGGCAGACCTGGGATTTGAACTCTTGACCTCTGACTCCCAATCCCATGCTCCTTCCACTGAGCCATGCTGCTTCTCTGAATAAAGGGAGCAAATCAAGGTGACACAGAAGGGAGTGAGAGAAGAAGAAATGAAGGCTTAGTTAGGGAATGTCTCACCTGAATAAAGGGAGCAAATCAAGGTGACACGGGAGTGAGAGAAGAAGAAATCAGGGCTTAGTTGGGGAATGTCTTTTGAATGAGATCTTCATTCAATAAGGCTTTGAAGGTGAAAAGATAAATTGTCTGATATGAAGAGGGAGGGAGTTCCAGATCAGAGGCAGGACATGGGCAAGAGGTTGGCAGAAAAGTATTTGGTTGGAGGATAAGAGATCAAAGACTGGAGAAGTATAATGGGGAAGGAGCTGGAGAAACCAATTGTGTTAGGAAGGACTGGGAGGAGTTGTGGGCAAGGAATACATCTATAATCTTTGTTGTATTGTATGCTCCCAATCGATAGACCAAAGGCCTGGAGTCAGAAGCACCTGGGACCTAATTATGGCTCTGCCACATGTCTGCTGTGTGATCTTGGCCAAATCACTTGACTTATCTGTGCCTTAGTTAGCTCATCTGTAAAATGGAGATTAAGTGTGTGATCCCCATGAGGGACTGGTACTGTGTCCAACCTGATAAACTGTATCTACCTCAGCACTTAGAAAATTGTTTGGCACATAGTTAGTGCTTATGAAGTACCATAATTATTATTGCTATTATTATTATTATTATTATCATTACAGTAAGTACTCAATATAATTGATTAATTTATTGAATTATTGCTAAAGGTTTGGAGCTATGTACTAAAAATAATAAATGTAGTATTTGCTTAGTTCTTACTTGTGTCAAGCTCTGTATTAAGTGCTGCTCTTTCTGTTTTCCTCTTGCATAGTGTCCCTCTCAAATGAGAGTAGAGATTTAAGGAAAATTTTATGCACATTTAACAGTTGATGTCTTATTGTTCTGTAAACAACACCTTTCCCACAGTATTTTTAGACTGCAGCCTATTTCCATTCCTTCTTAATTTGGAGAGAGCTGGGTAGTCATTGAAGGTTTTTAAGCTGGAATTAAGTGTGCAGAATGACATTTTACAAATCTGACACTTTAGAAAAAAGTGGGCTGGAGTGGGGAGTGGCTGCTGGCAGGTAGGTCTGGAAGGAGGCTTATACAATAGTTGAGTAAGGCCATGAAAATTACATAGACCAGCAAGGTGGCTGTTTGGATGAAGAGGATGAGGTATTTCTGGAAATATTGTGGAGGAAGAACTGACAGTACTTGGGGAAGAATTGCCTAGAGAGATAGAAATATTGGTAGAAATAAAGTATAATGCTTGGATTATAGGTTTGAAAGACAGGAAAGATGATGGTATTGTCAGCTGTGATGGGATATTCCATGGTTCTGAAGATGAGGAGATCAATTTTGGACATCTTATGCTTGATGTACTGGCTGTATAATAATTAAGATACTTCCTGGATGCAGGAGGAAAAAGCAAGATTGTAGAGAAGGAAAGAGGCCAGGTAAATGAGATTGATTAAATCTCATCATGTAATCTCATTAGTTAAAGTTAGTCATGTGAATAAAATTAGTAGTAGAATCCATGAGAGCAGGGAGTTGATTGAGAAAAGAAAGGCACCCAAAAAAGAGCCCTGAAGGATCTACTCAACTAAAGCAACTTGATGAATATAAGGTATATACTAATTGGGGGCAGCTAACAGGAATATTTCTTTCGCAGTTTAAAAAAGGAAGATTTTTGCTTCTGCTCCAGTAGTGGCTGCTTCTACCATGGTGTATATTCCCTGGCCCTTCTGGTGTTAGGGAATGAATTAGCCAAATTCCAGTGGCAAAGATGCCCTGCAGGAGATATGGGAGTGGAAATGGTGGAATTTGGGTGCTAATGCAGCAGAAAACATTAGATTCTCTGTTACATCTCTGCTTTTCCTCTTCTAGCTTCCTACTGCTGTCACTGCTCATTAAGTATCAGCCACAGCAGCAGCCATAGCAGGGAGCAATAGCTAAGAAGAACTCTTCCTTGATGCCATGAGCAGTTCCCTAACAAGATCACATTCATGACTCCTGTCTTCAATACTGTGAAGGGTTAATCTGACTGTATGGCTAAAACTCCTCCTTCTTGGAAAATTCTTCAAGATTGATCATTTTATAGGCAGCTTTAAAAATAAATTATTTTCTGGCTCAACCGTTTTTAGTTAGCAAACAGAGTACAGGGAACAGATGGAGGAGGCAAGGTGGAATTTCCTTCCCTAGAGGTGTCCTTCCGCAGAGACAATCCAGTTTTCATAGGACCAGGGACCACTCATCTATCCTAAGATTTCCTGGAGCTGGAAGCCTGGGCTCAAAACTACTCATCATCACTCACATCCTCATGCTTTTCTGCTGCAAGAAGAAAACTTACAGTGGCAACCATCCAGCCTGGCATTGTTGAGGGATTCATGGGGAACTTGCCCAGAGAGCAACCATTGACCTTCAATTTTCCTGAAGCTGGTAGCCTGGGTCGTGAGTGAGTGTGACTCAGTTCAGACTCACCCTGCTGTCAAGGGAAGCAGCACACAATAGATGCTGAGTACAATAGAGGTCAGATGGGAATAAGGTCCTGGGGAGAGCTTGGCTGGTCATTTTGGGATATTTTGTGAGAGTAGACATGTGAGTACACAAGAAAAAACAGTGAAATAAACCCAAAATGTGAGACTATTCACTTTGATCTGTAGCACCCCTTCAACCACTCAACCAATAGAATTATGACACATCTCAGGGGCCCAACAGTAAGATTTGCCCTCCAAACAGATCCTGCTTAGAAAACCAATCAGTGGAGAGGGTAGGAAGGGGGGAATCATAAACCAATGTTTTAGCTGAAAAGCAATGTAAGTCTCATGGAAAGATCATGGGCTCCCAAAGTCAGAAGATCTGTTTTCTAACCCTGGGACTGTACTAAGCGCAGGGGTAAATATAAGCTAATCAGGTTGGATACAGTCCATGTCCCAGGTGGGCTAATTTTCTCAATCTCCACTTTACAGGTGAGGTAACTAAGGCACAGAAAAGTTAAATGACTTGCACAAGGTCACAGAGCAGACAAGTGGATGAAACCAAGTCCTTTTGATGCCCAGGAATCTACCCTATCCAATAGGCAACACTGCTTCATTTGTTATAGGAATTGTAAATTAGCAAGCTGCAAATCTATTGTGTATCTTCTTCTTTTAGTTCCTTTCCCTAAGTCATTAACAGGTCCTACCTCAGAAGATAGCACTCAGGTGGCCACTGCAAATACTTTAAGCCAGAGAATCCTCAGAGTCCACATTAGGATTGCCCCAGGAGAGATACCTCCAAAAAACCAGATCTTTAGTGGGGCAACCCTTTCATGGATGAAATGCTTGCAATTTATGTAGAACATTAAGAGAGAGCTACAACATTTTTTGTGGATGCTATGGTGGGGAATGTTGTGGGCAGTGAATATGTCTGCCAACTCTGTTGTACTGTTCCAAGTGCTTAATACAGTGCTCAGAACACAGTGACACTCAAATACCATTCATTCTCATGATGACTGAAATTTTTGCTTGGTAACATTTCTACAGGAAGTAAATCTTAGGAGTAACAAGAGGCTCTGAGCACCAGTGATGAATGGGGAGTAATGTGCACCATCACACTGCAAGTCTAAATGAAGCAAAAGTTCTCAAGCATGACCACAGCATCAAAACATAACAATCAGCTTAATCATTGGATATACTGAAGACTCAACTATGTGCAGAGCACTGTACTAAAGAAACAGTGGAATGACAGACTTGTTTTCATTCATTCATTTATTCATTCAATCATATTTATTGAGCATTTACTGTTTGCAGAGCACTGCACTAAGCGCTTGGGAAGTACAAATTGGCAACATATAGAGATGGTCCCTACCCAACAGTGGGCTCACAGTCTTGTTTTCAAACCTAACATGCCCAAAAATATAATAAAAATAATAATAGCATTTATTAAGTGCTTACTATGTGCAAAGCACTTGTCTAAGCACTGGGGAGGTTACAAGGTGATCAGGTTGTCCCACGTGGGGCTCACAGTTTTAATCCCCATTTTACAGATGAGATAACCGAGGCCCAGAGAAGTGAAGTGACTGGCCCAAAGTCACACAGCTGACAAGTGGCAGAGCTGAGATTTGAACCAAAGCCCGGGCTCTTTCCACTGAGCCACGCTGCTACAGAACTCCTTATGTTTCCACTCAAACCCTTTTCTCCCACTGACTTTCCTATCATGTAGACAGGACCATCATTCTCCCTGTCTCAGAAGCCCATAAGCATGACATTTTCCTCAACTCATCTCTCTCATTCATCCCACATATTAAATCTGTAACCAGTTACTGACGGTGCAACCTTCACCATGGTTCTTTCAACTTAAAATCATTAATAATTATTAGTTTAGTTGTTAAAAATTTGCAGCCACAGGAAAACATTCTTTGAAAAACACAGGCCCATTTTCTTAACAGCTTGTATACAAATTAATTATATGGTTCGGGAAGTCTTTATTGTGTCTCCATTGTTGATGAGTGAGAAGTCTAAACCTTCCAAGATAATGCACTCAATGTGGAATATGGTTATAAATAAATCCATAAAATCAAGTTTTATTATTACTCTTTAAGTTATATAATGACGATTCTGGGGAATCAAAAATAATTTTTACACATTTTGCCTTACATCAAAATATTTTTGATCTTATGGGTATGTTGGTACCCTTTCAATTTGTAGACAATGAAAGGTACTGTTTTAAGGCTAAAAGTCTTAAAATAGAGATGTAAAGTGTAGATGATAATGAAGCTGAATATGGAAATACAGCCAAGGGTTGGTAGCAAATGACAGATGTGAACATGCCATATGACCATGATTTTCTTTTGTACTTTAATTATGCATCTCTGGACAACATCCTATCAAAATGTCAAAAATGTGAACATATTTTCTAATTGCTTCAAGCAGAGATGAGCATTAGATAAAAAAATAAAGACAGATAAGCCCTTAAATGAACAGTACGTTTTCAACAAGTTAAAACAAATTAACAGAAAAAAAAACAGGCTTACCCTAGACTTTTTATGAGGCTGTATTCTTTATAGAAAAGTCTATTATGAGTGGGATGAGATTGGTGTTAAATGTATGCTTTCTTTCCTCAGTGTATTCATTTATCATGGAATTAAATACAGTGAATTTATAGGGGAGAGACAGCATTGAATAATGCTCAGCTTTTTTTACCCAGAATTTTTCTTAACTCATAAATGCCAAGATACCTAGGATGAATTTTCTACATTGCTCTTGTTTGACATAACTGAATCTTTGTGATAGATTTAGAGGAAAGAGCTCTGTATGAATAAAAGGAAAATTGCAAACGTTATGAAATGTCCAAGGTTAAAAAAAAGCAACAAAGATTGTTAGGCTGTTTGTTTCATGGAAGCAGCGTGAGATACAGCTTGACTTAGTGGATAAAGGATGGGCCTGCTAGTCAGAAGGAATTGGGTTCTAGTCCCAGGCCTGCCTCTTGTCTGCTGTGTGACCTTGTCTGCTGTGTTAACTTCTCTGTGCCTCAGTTACCTCACCTGTCCAATAGGGATTAAGACTCTGAGACCCATGTGGGGCATAGACTGTTTCCAATCTCATTATCTTATATCTACCCCAGCACTTAAAATGGCACTTAATGCTGTTAGATCATTATAAACATTCCTAGAATATGTAAAATGAAATATTGTGTATTTGAAACTGGATTTCAATCAATCGTATTTATTGAGCATTCACTGTGTGCAGAGCATTGTGCTACTTTGGAGATTCTGAAAGAACAAGTAAATTATATTTACTGTCAATTGATCAATAATTTTTTCTAAGCACACACTGCTGACAGAACACTACTGCAAATTTGGGAGTCTTAGAGGCAGATGTTATGATCTGTGCCTTCAAGGTAAGCTCAAGGTGGTTGAACAACTCTGAAAATGTCCGCATTTACTATCTCTCCAATTATAATATTTTCAAAGGGATAAATTTGATCATTTAATATTTCAAATTAGTTTATACTGATTGTACAATTTTCCCAAACAATCATCTAATGTAGGTTAAACATGTAATTAAATAGCATTGTTCATCATGTTCCAAATGGTGGTATTATATGCGATTCTACAGACTAAGAAGATGGATGGTTATCTTTTAGTCCATTCCCTTGGGAGAAGGAATCCTGTTTGATGGTTTTGGTTATTTTTTTCCTGGGGACTTTCATTTCTAAGGTGCTCTTCCTATTCATGGATTATGCATCACCTTTGGTCAGTAGGACCCATCCTATCCTAAATTTGTCTCTTGGAGCTTTTCATTTTTACAGTTCTCTTTCTTCTCATGGATTATATATATAACCTTTGGTTAATAGCACCTACCCTATCTGATAGCTATAAACAGAATTTGTCTCCTGACTGCTGTGAGTGAAAAAGGACACAAACAGGGAGCAGAAATGGGACAATCAAAAACAGTGTCCTTTTGTCTTCCAACTTTCCACATCCTATTTCTAACCTAGTGTAGTTAAGCTTCAGTCAAGCATAATTTCATGACCCCCCAGGACCTTATTGTTGACAATCCTATTTTGCCATTTAATGAAACTCCTCAGGAATCCAGCTGTGATATGTATTGCTGGTCGAAATCTCACACTTATAGATTGAGCCATGCAACCTTACCATAGACTTTTCCTTGTTTTGGAGATGGTTTTATTTTATTTCTGCTTCACAATCTCACATCCATGTTTTCTTATCCCTTAAGGACAAATAAACCACTATAAAATATTTCACTTGATCTTAAGACAGACCAGCACCCACAAATGGCCAAAGACAAAATAATGGAGAACTGGAATAATCTACCAGGCAAAGAATGCAATCAAAGATGAAGAAAATTTAATCACTGTGAGTGGAGAAAGGCTACAGGAAGCAGTCTGTGGTGGGCTAAATTAGCAAATCGATTGAGACCAGTAAAGGTGTGAGCTAGGAATGATGCAAAGAGAAGCAGCGTGGCCTAATAGATATAACATGGGTGGAGTCAGAAGGACCTGGGTTCCAATCTTGGCTCTGCCACTTGCCTGCTGTGTGACCTTGGGCAAATCACTTCACTTCTCTGTGCCTCAGTTACCTCATCTGTAAAATGGAATTAAGATTGTGACCCTCATGTGGGACAGGGACTGGGTCCAACTTGATTATTGTATATCTACCCCAGCACTTATTACAGTACCTGACACATGGTAAGCACTACAACTACCACTAAACAAAAAAAAAGTGAGGCAGCAGAGACGAATGGTGAAGCCAGCACAATGGAGACTGGTTCACCCATAGGAATCATTTAGGGGGAAATGGGTTAAGAACAAGTTCCTGGATACTTATGCATAACCGCACCATTAATTCATAACCATGAGGAGTATTGACCGGCTCTCCTCCACCCCAACTGTGGCCCCACCTAATGCTACTGAAAGCCCATTTCTACGCTGGACAGATTTAAGGATGTGATACAACTGAACTCAATCAATGAAAGGCATTTATTGAATGCTTACTGAGTACAGAACACAGTACTACTTACTTGATAGAGTGCAATAAAACAGAGCTGGTAGAAACATTCCCTGCCCATAATCAGCTTACACTCTGGAGGGGAGGCAGACATTAATATAAATAAAAAAATGTATAGCTATGTACATAGGTGCTGTGGAGCTGAGGGTAGGGTGAATAACAAATTCCCAAAAGACACAGATCCAAGTGCATTGATGATATAGAAGGGAGAGGGAGCTGGGAGAAAAAAGGGCTTCATCTGGGAGACCTGCTGGAAGAGACAGAACCTCAGTAAGGCTTTGCAGATGGAGAGAATGGTGGTCTGGCATATATGGAAAAGGAGGGAGTTCCAGACCAGAGGGAAGATATGGGAAAGGTGGTGAAAGAGGTGAGATCTCTCTCACAGTTAACAAGATGACATTAAAAGAGCAGAGTGTGTGAGAAGGGAGATAAAGAAAGCTGATAGTGTTTGAAAAGCAAGAGTTAGATATTTCTGTTTGATGCAGAGGTGAATGGCTAGTTGAGGTTCTTGAGGAAGGGAGCGGTAAACAGAATGCTTATTTAGAAAAAATGATTGAGGCAGCAGAGAAGAGTGGTGTGGGGAGAGACAGGAGTCAGATAGGTCAGCAAGGAGGAAGATGCAGTAGTCAAGGCAAGATGGTGATAAGTGCCTGGATCAGCATTCAGTAGTTCAAATGAAAAGGAAAGAATGGATTTTAGTGATCCTGTGAAAGTAGAAATGACATGACTTGGTGACATTGAATATTTGGGTTCTATGAAAGAGATGAGTTAAGGATAGTCTGCATAGAGATGATAGTTGAATCCATGGCAGTGATTGAGTTCTTCAAGGGACTGGGTGTAGCTGGAGAATAGAAGGGGACCCAGAACTTACCCAGAAAGACCTGGTTCAGTCAAAGCATCTGTTTTATAGGACAGCTATAGTAATGTAATGGTTTTCTTTTTAAAGTGCTTACTATGTTCCAAGCACTGGGATACAAACAAGATGATCGGGTCAAACTCAGTCCCTTTTCCAGATAGATCTCAGAGTCTAAGCAGGAAGAAAAAAGGACATTTAATTACCCTAAGAAGTAAAGTGATTTGCCCTGGGTCACATAGGAAACAAGTGGTATAGTTGGGATTCTAACCAAGATCCTCTGACTCCCAGGACTATGCTCAACACACCGTTTATTGATTGCAGAGTGGGAATATAGAGGGTTCCATTTTAGCAGACCAACTCACTAGTTGTTGCTGGAAAAATAACAGAAGTCCTTTTGGTGCTGCAGTGATCACCATCTAGATATTACTTTTTTATCACTCAACTTGCCCTCCTCCAACTCATCTCACCTTCCATCTATCCCCTGTTGAACAAGTGCTTAACATCCTCCATTCATTCATTCATTCATTCATTCATTCAATCGTATTTATTGAATGCTTACTGTGTGCAGAGCAGGTCTTCCTGCCTCCACTCACAATTTCTCTCCATGTCCTGAAACCCCAAACTCACTCAGGAAGACAAAGAAAAAATGAACAAACATTGTGGCCTGTGAGAAGAAAGAGCACAGTCCTGGGAGTCAGAGGACCTAAGTGGATGGGGTGCTTTTAAGGATTTGGGATTGCAGCAGTGGGCAACACAGGAGAGTTTTAAGTACCAATATCAGTCAGTGAAAAAGAACTTACTGTGTGCAGAGCACTGTACTAAGTGCTTGCAAGAGTACAACACAATAAAGTTGGAAGACTTGATCAATCCCTGCCCAAGAGAAGCTGACAGTTTAGAGACAAATATAAAATAAATTATACATAAAGAAAATAAGGATATGTACATAAAGTGCTTGGGGCATAGAATGGACAGCAAGTGCCTAAATGGTACTGATACAAGTGCTGTGGCAATGTTGTCAGGAGTATTATAATAATAATAATGATGGCATGTGTTAAGCACTTACTATGTGCAAAGCACTGTTCTAAGCAGTGGGGGGGATACAAGGTGATCAGGTTGTTCCTCGTGGGGCTCACAGTCTTAATCCCCCTTTTACAGATGAGGTAATTGAGGCTCAGTGAAGTTAAATGACTTGCCCAAGGTCACACAAGTGGCAGAGCCAGGGATTAGAACCCATGACCTCGGACTCCCAAGCCCATTCTCTTTCCACTGACCCATGCTGCCTCACCTTTGGCTTTGGGGAAATCACTTAACATCTCTGTGCCTCAGTTACCTCATCTGTAAAATGGGGGTTAAGACTGTGAGACCCACATGGGACAATCTGACAACCTTGTATTTACCCCAGTACTGAGAACAGCAGCATGACTCAGTGGAAAAAGCCCGGGCTTGGGAGTCAGTGGTCATGGGTTCTAATCCTGACTCTGCCACTTGTCAGCTGTGTGACTTTGGACAAGTCACTTAACTTCTCTGGGCTTCAGTTACCTCATCTGTAAAATGGGGATTAAGACAACCTGATTACCTTTTACCCCCCCCAGTGCTTAGAACAGTGCTTAACACATAGTAAATGCTTAACAAATGCCATTATTATTATTATTATTACTTGTCACATAGTAAGTGCTTAACAAATACCATTATTATTATTATTATTATTATGTAGGATGGAGAGTAAGTAGGGGAATCATTGTTTATTTAGGGAAGGCTTCCTTGAGATGTAATTTTTAGGAGGGCTGTGAAGGTTGGGAGAATGTTGGTCTGTGAAGCTTGGGAGAATGTTGGTCTGTCAGATATGAAAAAGTGGGCATTCCAGACCCGATGTTGGCAAGGAGCGGGTGGTGAGATAAATGAGATAGAGATACAATAAGTAGATCAGTGGTAGGGGAGTCATAAATGAAGGCTGACTTGTAGTAAATTTGCAAGGTAAGGCAGGAGTTGGTGAGCTGATTGAGTGATCTAAAGCTGTTGGGTAGGGAGATTTTGTTGAATGTGGAGGAGGATGGGCAACTATTATAGATATTTGAGGAGTTAGGAGACCTGAACTGAATGAAATTTTAGAAAAATTGTCCAGCAGCAGAGTGAAGTATTGACTAAAGAAGGGAAATCCCTATCCCCAGGCCTCCCCTCATCTCTTGTCCTTAATGAATGGCCATGTACTTTGACAAAACTGAATGCATCAGATAGGGTCTTTCTAAAATTTCCCGTTTCTTTCCTGTCCCACCCTTCTGATTCTGCTTGAGAGTCCCATCTCTCACAAAAGTCCTTCAAGAGGAGATCTACTGCTGCCTCTCAAAATTTTCTCCATCCACCTGTGCCTTCAATTACTACCCTGCTCATCTTATCCCCTCCTGTCCTTCCACACTGCTTTAAAGCCGTGAATTCCCTATCCTAAAAAAAAACCCTCCCATGACACCATTGTACCCTTCCATTTATTTCCCCATCTTCTGCTAACAATTCCTTTTCAAACCTCTTAAGTGAGTTGTCTATACATACTACCTCCACTTCCTCTCCTCCACTTCTTCCTTTGATCTTCTGTGATCTGTTTTTGTTCCTTCACTCTATGGAAACAGCCCTCTTTAAGGAAATACATTACTTCCTCCTTGCAAACTCAAATGGGCTCTACTCTTGCTATTCTATTTATTTTATTTTGTTACTATGTTTTGTTTTGTTGTCTGTCCCCCCCTTCTAGACTGTGAACCCTCTGTTGGGGAAGGACCGTCTCTATATGTTGCCAACTTGTACTTCCCAAGCGCTTAGTACAGTGCTCTGCACACAGTAAGTGTTCAATAAATACGATTGAATGAATGAATGAATGAATGAATATCCTAATCCTCCTTGACCTCCTAGTTCATTCATTCATTCAATCATATTTATTGAGCACTTACTGTGTGCAGAGCACTGTACTAAGCACTTGGGAGAGTACAGTCTGAGTTTACAGTCTACAGGGGGAGACAAACATTAATATAAATAAATAAATTACGGATATGTACACGAGTGCCGTGGGGTTGAGTGGGGGGATGAGTAACGGGAGCAAGTCAGGGTGATGCAGAAGGGAGTGGGAAAAGAGGAAAGGAGGCCTTAGTTAGGGAAGGCCTCTTGGAGGAGATGTGCCTTCAGTAAGGCTTTGAAGAGGGAGAGAGTAATTGTGTGTCAGATTTGAGGTGCTCCAGACCAGAGGCAGGGTGTGGGTGAGGGGTTGGTGGTGAGTGAGATGACATCAAGTTTCAGCAAGAAGTTTAGCATTCATTCATCAATCATATTTATTGAGTGCTTACTGTATACAGTGCAGTGTACTATGTTCATGGAAGAGTACATTACAACAATAAAAAGATACATTCTCTGCCCACAATGAGTTTACAGGCTAGGGCAGGAGAAAACAAGGATTAGAGGAACAAAGTGTATAGGCTGGATTGTAGTAAGAAAATAGCAAGGGGAAGTAGGAGGGGACAAGGTGACTGAGTGTTTTAAAGACAATGGTGAGGAGTTTTTATTTAATGTGGAAGTGAATGGGCCACCTCTGGAGTTTTGGGAGGAGTGGGATGACATGCTCTAAATGTGTTTAGAAAAATGATCCATGCAGCAGAGTGAAGTATAGACTGGAGTGCGGAGAAACAGGAGGCTGGGAGGTCAAGAAGGAGGCTGATTCAAGGCAGGATAGGATAATTGTATTGGATGAAGAGGAAAGGACAGATTTTAGTGATGTTGCGAAGCTGGAACCAATGGGATTTACGGATGGATTGAATAGGTGGGTCAAGGATAATGCCAAGGTTATGGGCTTATGAGACAGGAAGGATGGTGGTGTCATCTATTGTGATGGAAAAGTTATGGGGAGGACAGGATTTCGGTGGGAAGATAAGGAGCTCTGTTTTATTCATTCATTCAATCGTATTTATTGAGTGCTTACTGTGTGCAGAGCACTGTACTAAGCACTTGGGAAGTACAAGTTGGCAACATTTAGAGATGGTCCCTACCCAACAATGGGCTCACAGTCTAGAAGGGGGAGACAGACAACAAAACAAAACATGTGAACAGGTGTCAAGTCATCAGAATAAATAGAAGTAAAACTAGATGCATATCATTAACAAAATAAAATAGAATAGTAAATATGTGTAAATATGTACAAGTAAAATACAGTAATAAATCTGTACAAACATACAGGTTCTGTGGGGAGGGGAAGGAGGTAGGGTGGGGGGAATGGGGAGGGGGAGAGGAAGGAGGGGGCTCAGTCTGGGAAGGCCTCCTGGAGGAGGTGAGCTCTCAGTAGGGCTTTGAAGGGAGAAAGAGAGCTATCTTGGCAGATGTGTGGAGGGAGGGCATTCCAGGCCAGGGGGAGGATGCGGGCCAGGGGTCAACAGTGGAACAGGCGAGAAGGAGGCACAGTGAGGAGGTTAGCGGCAGAGGAGTGGAGGGTGCAGGCTGGGCTGCAGAAGGAAAGAAGGGAGGTGAGGTAGGAGGGGGCGAGGTGATGGACAGCCTTGAAGCCGAGGGTGAGGAGTTTTTGCCTGATGCGTAGGTTGACTGGTAGCCACTGGAGATTTTTGAGGAGGGGAGTAACATGCCCAGAGCATTTCTGCACAAAGATGATCGGGGCAGCAGCATGAAGTATAGACTGAAGTGGGGGAAGACAGGAGGATGAGAGATCAGAGAGGAGACTGATGCAGTAATCCAGTCGGGACAGGATGAGAGATTGAACCAGCAGGGTAGCGGTTTGGATGGAGAGGAAAGGGCGGATCTTGGCAATGTTGCAGAGGTGAGACCAGCTGGTTTTGGTGACGGATTGGATGTGAGGGGTGAACGACAGAGTGGAGTCAAGGATAACCCCAGTTTTGCGGGCTTGTGAGACAGGAAGGATGGTAGTGCCATCTACAGTGATGGGAAAGTCAGGAAGAGGGCAGGGTTTGAACGAGAGAGCAGAGTCGAGGATGACACCAAGATTGTGGGTTTGTGAGACGGGAAGGATGGTAGTGCCTTTAACAGTGATGGGAAAGTCAGGGAGAGGGCAGGTTTTGGGAGGGAAGATAGGGAGTTCAGTCTTGGACATATTGAGTTTTAGATGGCGGGCAGACATCCAGATGGAGATGTCCTGAAGGCAGGAGGAGAGAGGAGCCTGAAGGGAGGGAGAGAGAGCTGGGGCAGAGATGTAGATTTGGGTGTCATCAGCATAGAGATGATAGTTGAAGCCGTGGGAGTGAATGAGTTCATGATAAGCTGCTTTCAACACTTTGTACCACACTTTTATTGAAACCTCATCTAAACTTCGCTTTGCTGACACAATCCTTTCCTCGTTCTCCCTCTATTTTTCTGCCCATTCTTTCTCAGTCTCTTTTACAGGCTCTTCCTCCATCTCCCACCGCTTGGAGACCTAACTCACTCCCACAGCTTCAATTTCCATCTCGATGTGGATGATTCCCAAATCTATCACTCCAGTTCTCACATCTCTCCTTCTCTGCAGTCTTTTATTTCCTCCGGCATTCATATCATCTCTATTGGATGTCCCACTAAAACCACAGAGTTATCATGTCCAAAACTGAACTCATCATTTTCCTACCCTTTCGTCCCCCAGATTTCCCACCACTGTAGAAAACACAACCATTATCCATGTCTCACAATGTTATTGCCTTGGTATCATCTTCTATTCATCTTTTATTCAAACAGCTTATTCAGTATGACACCAAATTCTGTTATTTCTATCTTTACAATACCTCTAAAATTATAGTGTAAGTATACCAGTTTAATAAATGGCTGCCTGAATGAGTAAAAAAAATTATTTCACCTGTGTACCTAATTTAAAATGTTCATTTTTATCAAAGAAAAGATTGGGAACTGAATAGTTACACGTTCAACAGTCATTCCAAGACATATTTTGGATCTTAGATAGAAACAGCTGTTAAAGGCTTTCCATTGAGTATTCATTTGATGATTAAGCTTGATGTAATAATAATAATAATAATAATAATAATAATAATAATAATAATAATAATAATAATAATAATGTTCTTTCTTAAGCACCTACTATACGTTAAATAATGGGGGTAGGTACAAGATCATCTTACTTGACATAGTTCCTATCCCACTTTGGACCTCAGTGGGAGGGCGAGCAGCTATTAAATTCTTAAAATTCAGAGGAGGAAAATGAGTCATGTTAGAAGTTATGTGACTTGCCCAAGGTCACAAAGCAGAAAAGTGATGGAGCCAGGGTTATTATCCAGTTTCCTGACTCTAGTCTCTTGCTCTTTCCCTTAGGCCATGCTGCTTCCTACCCTCTGAACACTATCCTGGTAGGTGGATATACTAGAATATTAGTATTTTTGCATCCTTTGCTTTCACTCTTGTTGTTGTCCCTTCTCTCTCTTCCCTCTGCCTTCTCCCAGTTGCTCTTTACCTTCTCTTTTCTGCCTGCCATTTTCCATCACTCCCCATTTGACTCCACATTGCTTCATCTCTCCTGTTGTCCTTCCTGTTACTTCCTTCATCTGCCCTCCTCATCACCTAGTGTAAATAAGCCATCTTTTTTGTTAATAGAGGTGTGTGAGATAGTGCAGAATAGATGCCACTTTAGTCAGTTCCCTCATACAGTCCCTGAAAATCTAAAGAGTAAGATGATAAACAATTCTCTCCCACCTTTTCTGTCAGTGATTCTGCCTTCTAGCACTTCTCACAAGGTATTTGAAAGAAAATTTATTGTTTGAATGTACTCCACCAGTTTGCATGGGAAGAAACAGATGATGATGATGATGATGATGGCATTTGTTAAGCAGTCACTGTGAACAGCACTGCTTCTTTGATTCTCCCATCTTTGTCAGCAGTATATCAAGAGAATTTCTCTCTCCTCCTCTCAAAATCTATCCCTGCCTCTTTAGATCTGGGAAAAATGGGATCATCAAAAAAGACATAGGACAGAAGAGGAGAAGGGAGATCATGCCTGATGGTTTCAATTTTATCGACAATATTTTCCTGTCATTAGGGGAAAGATTTGAGAGGCAGAGGGACAGCAGATTTAAGAAGAGAGCTAACATCTGGATTACCTGGTATGGGCAATGTGTATAGGGGATAGTCAGCGTGGAGAAGTATCTTTGATAGAGAAGAGGGTAGAGTTAAAGCAGGCAAGGATGAATTTAAGATGGTCAAGTCAGCCTGATATTTGTACTTCTGGCCTCGGCAGCTTGTGCACATGTGCGAAGAAAGTGTACTGTGGAAGTAAGACAGGGCTGAGTGTTAGTGGGATGAGATAGACAAAGCGTTAGGGGATCAAGTCAGTTGAATACAGTAGAGTGGGTAATCTCATTCTGCAGCAGAGCTCACACACTTCACTCCTCTAATGCCAACTTATTCATTGTACCTAGATCTTAATTATCTTGCCATCAACCCCATTTCCCATATTCTCCCTCTGGCCTGGAACTCCCTCCCCTTTCACATACAACAGACCGCTCCTCTCCCTATCTTCAAAGTCATCCTAAAATCACATCTCCAAAAAGTCTACCCCTACCAAGCCCTAATTTCAATCAATCAATCAATCAATCAATCAATCAGTTGTATTTATTGAGCACTTACTGTGTGCAGAGCACTGTACTAAGCACTTGGGAAGTTCAAGTTGGCAACATATAGAGACAGTCCCTACCCAACAGTGGGCTCACTCACAGTCTAAAAAGGGGAGACAGAGAACAAAACCAAACATACTAACAAAATAAAATAAATAGAATAGATATGTACAAGTAAAATAAATAGAGTAATAAATATGTACAAACATATATACAGGTGCTGTGGGGAAGGGAAGGAGGTAAGATGTGGGGGATGGAGAGGGGGACGAGGGGGATAGGAAGGAAGGGGCTCAGTCTGGGAAGGCCTCCTGGAGGAGGTGAGCTCTCAGTAGGGCCTTGAAGGGAGGAAGAGAGCATCACCTATGCACTAGGAACTGCAGCAACATGGCATAGTGGATAGAGCATGGGCCTGTGAATTAGAAGAATGTGGGTTCTAATCTGGGCTCAGCCTCTTGTCTGCTGTGTGACCTTGGGCTTCCCTTCTCTGGACCTTATTTACCTCATTGGTTTGAAAGAGGACTAGAAGACAAAAAAGCACCGCTTGAAGACTGAAAGAACCCCTTTGATGGGGTTGTGGGCACCTTCCCATTGGAATTCTGCAAGACCTCTTTGACCTTCTCGACCCTGGCTAAGGCTAGGGTCAAGGCTTGGCTCAGAAAGGTGAAGGACAGCAACAATCTGTTCTTCCCCAAGGATCTAGAGGACAGTCAGAAAGAAGCCCTAGGCCAGCTGTGAGGTGAGCTGTTTCTGGATCCTGGAGCCGACATACCCTAAGGAGAATTTCTCAGAGAGCGGAGAGAGCGGAGTGAGGAGCGAAGGTGGGGAGGGCATCTTGTGTCATGAATAAAGAAAGCCTCATGTGGAACAGGGACTGTGTTCAACCCAATTTGCTTGTATCCACCCCAGTGCTTATTAGTACAGTGCCTGCCACACAATAAGTGCCTAGCAAATACCACAATTATTATGGGAAGCAGGATGGCATACAGGATAGAGAGAGCACAGGGCTGGTTGTCAGAAGATCGGGTGGTCCTAATCCCGGCTATGTCACTTGTCTGCTTGTGTCCAACCAGATTTGCTTGTATCCATCCCAGCATTTAGTACAGTGCCTGGCACATAGTAAGCATTTAACAAATGCCATTATCATTATTATTATTATTACATTTAATCTCTTGATATGCACTCCCACCATTAACCCCCGGGCACCCTCTTTATTCACTCCCATTTCCTCTATTACTAAAGCCATATCCCTTGTCAGTGTCTATACCCAGTAAATACCTAGTAAGTTGTATCACACATAGTGTGTTCTGTATAAATGCTGATAGTACTATTATTACTACTAATACTACTATTATAACACAGGTAAGGTGAGAAAACAGGAGTACAGTGAGAAGCAAAATAGCCTAGTGGAAAGAGCATGGCCCTGGGCATCCAAGGACATTTATTCTACTCCCAGCTCTGCCAATTACTTTCTGGGTGACTTTGGGCAAGTCACTTAACTCATCTTGCCGCAGTTATCTCATCTGTAAAATGAAGATTAAATCATCCTACCTCCAATTTAGACTGTGAGCCCCATGTGGGACAGGAACTGTGCCCAAACTGATCAACTTGTATCTTCCCCTGTACTTGGAGCAGCGTTTGACATTTAGTAAGCTCTTAAAAAATAACATTAAAATAAAAATGGTCTCAGTTACCTGCATTTATAGCCACATTATTGAAGCCTGAAACCCATGACAGAAGTTGCCTTTGACCATGTCATTAGGACTTCATATTATCCTGCCCCAGCGTAGGAAGAGTGAGACATCAGCAAGAGAATGAGGCCGCCTCATCTTTTAAATTTTTTGGAAAACTGTTGCTGCGGCTGTAGCTATGACTGTTTAATGTAAGTCCACTCTTTCCCTCCTTATCAGGAGCCATCCAGACTTAAAGTGCACCACCAGTAATCCTCTGCCTGAACCAAGGTTTAGAAGAGATTTGCTTTTGAAGATTGCTGATCAGGCAAGAGGACTCTCAATTTTTTTCTGGGCAGCATGCCTCAGAGACACCTACTGTCATAAATATATGAGACTTCCAAGCCAGGGATCTCAATTCCTATAGCAGGCTGTGATAATGGGGTAAAAAGGATTTGGAAGAAAATAAGGTCATCCAGATAACACCCTATTTTGGTGACCTCTGCTGATAGCTGCAATGATTATCCCAGCCTCCACAGGAAATCCCAAGTCAGGGAACCAGACTTGATCCCTGGCTCATTGTGGGCAGGGAATTTGTCTGTTTATTGTTGCGTTGTACTCTTCCAAACACTTAATACTGTGCTCTGCACACAGTAAGAGCTCACTAAATATGATTTAATGATTGAATGAATGATTTTTCTGCAGTCTTTTTAGGAGCAGAATGGTAGAGGTTTCATGGTGCTTATAAGCTGGAACAACACCACCATGCCCCCCTGGGATTACCACCATACACAGAGGGCTTTGCTACCATCCCTGAGTGCAACTGGAAGGAATTCATGTTGAATTCTAGTCACGTAGGCAATAACAGCTAAATAGAACAATGGCCCAAATGAAGGAAGAATAGGTTTGCTTGCCATATCACAGTCTCTAACCCTTTACCATTTGTTTTGGGGGTGGGAGGTAAGGGGGAGGGAGGCGAAATTCATGACGCTGATACAAGCATAGGAAATCTTGCAAGAGCATAGCTCCGTTCCAGTAAGTGGGTTGATAGAACTTCAAGCAGTCAATTCTTTTATGGTTATAAAATCTAGATGCTATCTCTGTACCATTTCATTATTAAACGACAAGACAGGATGCAAATGGGTCAGTGGAGCAGCAGTGATGCAGTGTGCTTTACAGATCTTTGCTGGTACAACATAAGGAAAGAAGATGGCAGAAGAATAGTCTATTAGTTTATTTCAGCCTAGAGAGCTAAACTGGACTAAGAAACTAGGGAAAAACATGTTAATGATAAAACTAAGTCAGTTTCAAATATACATCATCAAACTTTCTCCAGCTAATTTCCCAATACAATAATTTCCCAATAACAGCCCCACAGTTTTAAATCTATGTATACCTATCCTTAGCACTTGTATACATATGCACATTTAATTAAATTTTCAATTTATTATGATTCCACTGGTTGGCAGGCACAGTGATTTATGCTTGTTTTGAATTTTCTAAAGTGGTTAGTATGGTACATGACACCCAGTAAATGCTCAATAAATACCATGACTAGTACCATAACAGTGTCACAGACAACACAGTCTGTTCTGCAGAAACCAGGGTGCAACTTTTAGAGTTTGAAACTTTAAGAAGCTTTTCATAACAAAAAGCAGAACTGGCAATGCTACAGGAGAATAGGAATAGAATGATCACAACAGCACAATAAAAAGTAACCTTTGGTGGGGCATATGGTGGAAGCAATTGTCATCCATGCCTCTGTTTTATTTGGCCATGTGTGCACACATATTGCCACCAGAAGCTTTATCTTCAAACTCCAATTGCACACCTTTGTGTATGCATGTGCAGATGCTGTGCACCAATTTACATGGTTATACAGATAAATAAAACAGAGAGCAACCTCTAACTTTTTAAAAAGTATGATTTTGAGTTTAACCTACAGGTCTGTTTTTAGAGTGATGAATATGGATGCACTTGTGCAATACTGACTTAATTCTGTCTTTAATTAATGAGTCTTGAATTGCTTTTGTGCTGTTTAATAGCCCTGCAGGCTCTGTACTATATAACCCTTATTATTATATGTGCAATCCTAGCTCAAATTCTGAATGTAATTCCTTCCTTAATAGCAAGGGAGAATGAACACAGTAGGAAAGGGCAGAACCTACCCACTATCCCTGAGAAAAAATGTCAAATGTGTTAAACAAAAATGATCCTTCAATCTGTTTAAAGACCATGTCCAGGAGAATTGTAGAAGTCCTCTCTCCATGATGACTTGTTTGAACTTCTGGAAAATAGGATGAGAAGCTTACATTGGTGTTTTCCTTTGTAGCCTGTTGTGTTATTTCTCAAGAGGTTGAAATTCAAGGAAACATGACTCATTTCTCCTCCAGCTCAGTTGCCATTCTCTTCATGAAATCAGAGGCAGCTGGTATGCTTTAAAGTGTTATCTTTACTAAAGAGACTGAAACTTTAAAGAAGACTAACAGCTGGGTTAGAGGAGGAAACGTTAGAGGAACAGTATCAGAACTTGGTTGTCTGATCTGTATATTGGGACTGAGACCTGATTCCTGACTGCAAGATGCTATATAAGTCTTATAATTACCTTTTGACAAGTTTTATCAGGAGAGTCTCTGAGCTGATGGCATAGGTAGGAAATAGCTGTATCTGCATGGGGCAAATACATTTGTCAAGATTATTTTTCTCAGGGAAAATCCTTTTGGACTTGAATCTGCACAAGGCAACGTACAGTAAAGTACACAAATCAAAAATAATATGGGATCTCACTTGTTCAAGTGAGGTTAATGCCTTTATTCTCACCTCAGAATCCACCTGAAATCCCCTGAAAATAGTGCCTGCCTGATAGTCATTCGTTCATTTAATCGTATGTATTGAGCACTTACTGTGTGCAGAGCACTGTACTAAGCTCCTGGGAAGTACAAGTTGGCAACATATAGAGACGGTCCCTACCCAACAGTGGGCTCACAGACTAGAAGGGGAAAACAAAACATGTAGACAGATGTCAAAACCATCAGAATAAATAGAATTATAGCTGTAGACACATCATTAATAAAATAGAGTAGTAAATATGTACAAGTAAAAGAGAGTAATAATACTACAAATATATACAAGTGCTGTGGAGAGGGGAAGGAGTTGGGGCAGGGGGCGATTGGGGGAGGAGGAGAGGAAAAAGGGGGCTCAGTCTGGGAAGGCCTCCTGGAGGAGGTGAGCTCTCAGTAGGGCTTTGAAGGGAGGAAGAAAGCTAGTTTGGCAGAGTATATATGTTTTGCTACCCACCTCAAAACGTCCTCTCTATCTGGCTTCAGTTCTGAGCCATTCTCAGAAACCCAGACCCATGAACCTGATCAGCTAAAAATTAGGAATCTAGTGGTATCTCTTTATGCACGCCATTATTATGAAAGTGATTACTGTGTATTAGAGTCATTATTGACTATTAAATTGCACATAAAAATTTACATGTTGAGGGAGCTGAATAAGCATACAAGAAAAAAGCATAGTTGCATTGTTGAAAAAAAAAAAAGAAAACTGTTTTTCACCCAGAGTTGAAAACCTGAGTGCTCCCAGCTTGTTTAGAATGCTTCTGTGAAATACTGTTCACAAGTATCAGACTGTGGATATGGCTAGGAAAATCATGGAAGAATACAGCCCTAAACACAGAGTAGTTCTGTTCCAGAATGACTTTGTGATTTTCTGAGATAGGCTGAACAGAACTGAGCTTCTTACAGTGTGCCTTACTCTATTCTATTCCTGAAGGGGAAAAGATCAGATAAGGACCTAATTCCGATTCAGTCAGCCGTATCACTGTATTGTAATTTGGGATCTTGTTCTATTTTTCAGTAGTTGCCAGAGTCCAAATCTTCTGATGGTTTCTAATCCTTCATGAGATCTAGGAGTAAAGAGGTCTTTGATGCTTTTCCCTGATTTATCCTGTATCTGTAATTAAAATATCATGTTGTGCTTTTACCAGCTGCTGTTTTGTGCAGTCAGGAGATAGTATACAACTGCCAAAGTCAAGAATAACTTTTTTCCATGTTTTAGCATCATTGTATACTTGCAATTTAAAATCTCCTGGGGCAATCATATAGTCGTTTTCACTGCAGGAATGCAATATTTATCTGCATCCATATAGTTGTCAGTTATACTGGCAGTTTATAAACAGTTTATCA
Organism: Tachyglossus aculeatus; assembly: GCF_015852505.1. NCBI lineage: Eukaryota > Metazoa > Chordata > Mammalia > Monotremata > Tachyglossidae > Tachyglossus > Tachyglossus aculeatus. The sequence goes on from NC_052067.1 coordinate 121,111,015, forward strand.
TATAAACCTTCGAATTTACGATAGCACTTCTGGTTTATAGATAGGTATAGGGCCATTAGATGTTCACTCTTAACTTTGGGCTAATCTGGAAAGTTGAAACAAGTGATTTTCTCGATTGTAAAATCTCTTTCCGGTAGCTTTTATTCTGTTGAAGACCTACTGAAAGATATTGACTTATTTATATGAGAAAGGGTGTTGGGAGGGAGAAACAGAGAGAGAAAGTACTTTATGATGACAACTGACCTTGACCAAGATCAACCAATCAATTAATCAGTGGCATTTATGAGCACTTACTTGGGAATGTACACTACAACTGAGTTGGCGCATTCCCTGCCCACAGCAAGCTTAGAATTTAGAAATGATGTTTTCACTCCAAAGGGGTTCCAGTGTTGCCAATGCAATTCAGCTAATCTGCCAAAATAACTGAAATAACTAGGGAAACATCATTACCTAGTGGAAAGAACATGGGCTTGGGTGTCAGATGTTCTATGTTCTAATTCTAGTTCTGCCAGTTGTCTGCTATGTGACCCTGGGACAATTCGTTTAACTTCTCTGTACCTCATTACCTCATCAGTAAAATATGAGCCCTATGTCCAACCTAATTATCTTGTATATATCATAGCATTTAGTACAGTGCTTAACGAATACCATTAAAAATAGCTGTAGTCCTTGTGAATCATTAAAAATGAAGAGGTTACTTAAAACAGATAAGCTTGAGATTTTTTTTATGTGCTTTTGCTGTGTTCACTGATGACCAGGGTAACAATGGGAATACTTTCCAGGAATTCTTTCTTCTATTTATCCTTCCATGCTGCCCCTCCATCACAGATCACCCTCAGTACATAACACAGAAGATTCAATCAAGGAGTAGTTTTTAGCTGAACACAGCAAATTTTGGGTAGTATGGAAAAATTTCCTTGAAAGCCAAAAATTATAATAATAATAATGGTATTTGTTAAGCACTTACTATGTGCCAGGCACTGTTTTAAGTGCTGGGGTAGATACAAGGTAATCAGGTTTTCTCATGCGGAAATCACACCCTTAATCCCCATTTGACAGATGAGGTAACTGAGGCCCACAGAGGTTAGGTGACTTGCCCAAAGTCACACAGCTGACGGGTGGCAGAGCCGGGATTAGAACCCACGACATCTAACTCACAAACCCATGCTCTTTCCACTAAGCCATGCTCCTTCTGGATTCATAATAATTTCTTAAATATTCTGCAAAGCTGCATGGCCTAATAGAAGCAGCATGGAAATGAGAGGACTTTGGTTTTAATCCCAGTTTTGCTACTTGTCTGCTGAACAACTTTGGACAAGTGTCTTAGCTTCTCTGTGCCTCAGTATCCTTATCTTTAAAAGTGGGGATTAAATCCTACTCCCAACTACTTAGACTCTGGGCCCCATGTGGGACAGGGACTATGTCCAACCTGATTACATTTTATCTAGCCCAGAGCTTAATTCAGTACTTGAGACATAGCAAGCACTTATCAAGTACCATAATAAATCATTTTTCTGTTGAAAAGTTTGGTGTCAAAATTTGCATAGAGCAAGTCCTAACATCTAAAACTAATAATGAATGTTTTGGTGGTCACATAATATTAGTCCTACTTAGGCATCTGTCTGATCATTTACGAGTCACCCAGGTACCCAGAGGTATTTTGGGAATTTAAATCCCTTCCCAACTTGCCATCATTCTGGGAAGCAAAAACGGCTCCAGAAACCAGGTGGTATGATAACAAATTGTAGAAGGAATTCAGACTTCCCCAGACATCAGAATTTAACTTGTCATTGGGCTAGCCAGTCAATACAAAAATACCCTGGAAATATTTGCTCAAATGACTGATTTTGAGTGTTATTAGTAAAGGCAAAGAATTGTGTTAAATTGTTTTAATATTTAGTGATTGATCTGGGGATATCACCAGCATTACAAATATCCATTTGGACTTTGTGAGCCTTGTCGGCCTAACTTTAAGATTTCCCCACTATGGTTGTTCCCATGGTCTGAAGGGATATTATTCTCACATATAATTATGGCTATTTGGAGAGTGTAACATTACTTTGAGTAATTGCTATGCATTTGTGTGTGTACAACTGAAAATGTGTTACCTGCATAGTTTAACCATTAATACCTGGAAACCTTATCATCATTATCAACATCACTATCAAAAATGTTATTGATAGATTGCTTACTTAGTGCAGAGCACTGCATTGAGCATTTGGGAAAATGCAATACAAAGGAGTCATTAGACACATTTACTGCCCATAACTAGCTTACAGTCTAGAGAGGAAGAAGTCCATTCATGTAAAGAAAAAATTCATAATATACACTTGAGATATATTCATAACATCTACAGGACAACATCTATTTGGTTGGGTATTTCTGGTGTGAGCTGATAAATGCCTTTGGTCACCTTTATGGTTATTATTCTCCTTAAATATGTACTGGTTCTGTGACGTTTGACTGATTGATTGATTGATGTGGTTTTTAATTATCAGCCTGCTGTCTTGTGTTATTTGTCTCCAGGCCGCAATCTTTAGTTTCTTAGTGTGCCGGATTTTTGATAATGCCCACTGATTATAGACTAAAGATATCTTAGATGCCTTGATCCAAATAAATTATAATTGTACATTATTTATTTAATGTAATTGATTATGTATATTAATGTCTGTCTCCTCCTCTATACTGTGAGCTCACTGTGGGCAAGGCATATGTCCCTTTGTTGTTGTATTGTACTCTCCCAATCACTTGGTACAGTGCTTTGCAAACAGTAAGCACTCAATACGTATGATTAATGAATAAAGAATAGAAATAGGATTACACTTTATGTTATATGCATAATATGGTTTTTAGGGTTTCTAATATGATTTGGTTGTCCATATTCAGTTGTCAAAGGACTAATCTGCTTTATAATGGAGAAAGGTTTCTTACATAGTAATAATAATAATGGTATTTGTTAAGTGCTTACTATGTGCAAAACACTGTTCTAAGCACTGGGGGGATACAAGGTGATCAGGTTGTCCCACATGGGGCTCGCAGTCTTCATCCCCATTTTACAGATGAGGGAACTGAGGCCCAGACAAGTTGTGACTTGCTCAAGGTCACACAACTGACGGTTGGTGGAGCTGGGATTTGAACCCATGACCTCTGACTCCAAAGCCCAGGCTCTTTCCACTGAGCCATGCTGCTTCTCACTATTCTCTACGTATTGTGCAGAAATGCTCTGGGCATGTTACTCCCCTCCTCAAAAATCTCCAGTGGCTACCAATCAACCTATGCATCAGGTAAAAACTCCTCACCCTGGGCTTCAGGGCTCTCCATCACCTCTCCCCCTCCTACCTCACTTCCCTTCTCTCCTTCTACAGCCCAGCCCACACCCTCCACTGCTAATCTCCTCACTGTGCGTCATTCTTGCCTGTCCCGCCGTCGATCCCCGGCCCACGTCATCCCCCTGGCCTGGAATGCCCTCCCTCCCCACATCCGCCAAGCTACCTCTCTTCCTCCCTTCAAAGCCCTACTGAGAACTCACCTCCTCCAGGAGGCCTTCCCAGACTGAGCCCCCTCCTTCCTCTCCCCCTTCTCCCCTCCCCATCCCCCCCTTACCTCCTTCCCCTCTCCACAGCACCTGTATGTATATATATATATATATGTTTGCATGTATTTATTACTCTATTAATTGTACTTGTACATATTTATTCTATTTATTTTATTTTGTTAATATGTTTTGTTTTGTTGTCTGTCTCCCCCTTCTAGACTGTCTGTGAGCCCACTGTTGGGTAGGGACTGTCTCTATATGTTGTCAACTTGTACTTCCCAAGTGCTTGGTACAGTGTTCTGCACACAGTAAGCGCTCAATAAATACAATTGAGTGAATGAATGAATGAATGAATAGTCTATGTGTCTATATGCCACTGGTGTAACAATATCTATAGGATTTGCATTTGTCCTGGTGCCGCTTCAGATTGCCTCATGGTGCATTAATGTTCTCCTGCTGCTTTTTCACAGAGGCCCACAACTCTTCCACTTGATATGGGCTCATTTGGAATGTGTTCTTAAAGCTTTGTTTTACCTAACTTACCAGTGTACGCTTAACACTCAGCATCTCCTTATGTAACCATTTACCATCTGTTTTCACTCATACTCAGCCCATTGGAATCAGGCCATAGCAGCACTGGTGTAATCCTGGCTATATTCCAGAATACCACTGTTGATGTTTTCTGCTTTATCAATTAAAATTGAAATACCACTTGCAGATGACTGTATTAAAAACCAGTAAGAAATCAAATGACATCCCATAATTTCTGATGTCAGACCACTGCACTGATTAAAATTCTTGTCAATCATGGGAAAATAGTGCAAATCACAATTAAAGTCTAATTCTTAAATTTACCAGTACACTGGTACTAGTAGATTAGAGAACCAGTGTAGCTCAATGGAAAGAGCATGGAGTTTGGGAGTCAGAGATAATGGGTTCAAATCCTGACCCCGCCACTTGTCAGCTGTGTGACTTTGGGCAAGTCACTTAACTTCTCTGTGCCTCAGTTACTTCATCTAGAAAATGGGGATTAAGACTGTGAGCCCCATGTGGGACAACCTGATCACCTTGTATCCTCCCCAGTTCTTTAAACAGTACTTTGAACATAGTAAGTGCTTAACAAATGCCATCATTATTACTTCTAGACTGTGAGCCCATTGTTGGGTAGGGACCATCTCTATATGTTGTCGATTTGTACTTCCCAAGTGCTTAGTACAGTGCTCTGCACACAGTAAGCATGCAATAAATGCAATTGAATGAATGAAATTGTAGGAAATCATACATTCTTTCTGCTTTATGGATCAATCAGTACATCAATCAATGACTTTTAATCAATCAATCAATCAATTGTATTTATTGAGAGCTTACTGTGTGCAGAGCACTGTACTAGGTGCTTGGGAAGTACAAGTTGGCAACATATAGAGACAGTCCCTACCCAACAGTGGGCTCACAGTCAAGAAGGGGGAGACAGAGAACAAAACCAAACACATTAACAAAATAAAATAAATAGAATAGATATGTACAAGTAAAATAAATAAATAGAGTAATAAATATGTACAAACATATATACATATATACAGTGTTTTAATAAACACTTACTGTGGAAGAGTGCATTAGAATTACTTAGAATTCTTAGAATTGCTTAGAGCAGTGCTTTGCACATAGTAAGTGCTTAATAAATGCCATCAAAAAAAAAATATTTGGATCCCTACCCTCAAAGAACCTACAATCTAATGGAGCAGCTTATAGTTTAATGGATCAATCAATGAAAACTATTTATTAAGTGCCTACTATGCACATTAGTGTGTTTCCAAGTTATCGGGTGAGTACAATAGTGTTAGTAGGGTATGTAGGTCAACACACAGAAAGTTTACAGGGAGCTGTTATAGAAAACCTATGGAAAACTGTCAGGAATCAGCACCACCTGAATATTGGATTGGAAAATAAGGGTGGAGTCAAGGATCTTATCTAGGTGGTGTCAGAGATAAGGAAAATAGGTCCACTAGAACACAAACTTCTCGGCTAGATTATAAATTCCATGAGGGCAGGGGTCATGTTCATTAACTATATTAAACTATTCAAAATGTTCAATGCTCTGTGCATGTGGTGTACTGACTGATTGATTGATTTTCATTGCCACTGAGATGGTAAGGTTAGGTCGAGGAGTGAATTTGCCTGTAATGTACCTTGTCACTTTCTAGGCCAGTACGATTCCATATCTATTACACTTATTGGGCTCAGTTAAACACATATCACTAAGCATATCATTTGTGACTAGAGAGGGAGCTGTACAGCATAGGGAATGTATTTTAAAATACATTCTAGATAATTCTAATTCTAGTGAAGCGGTGTGGTTCAGTGGAAGGAGCACAGGCTTGGGAGTCACAGATCGTGGGTTCTAATCCTGGCTCTGCCACTTATCAGCTGTGTGACTTTGGGCACTTCACTTCTCTGTGCTTCAGTTACCACATCTGTAAAACGGGGATTAAGACTGTGAGCCCCATGTGGGACAACCTGATGACCTTGTATCTACTCCAGTGCTTAGAACAGTGCTTGGCACATAGTAAGTGCTTAACAAATACCATTATTATTATTATTATTATTATTATTATTATTATTATTATTATTTAAACTGAAGAATATGAAATAGACTGTAAACTCATTATATGCAGGGATTAAGTCTACCAACTCTGTTGTACTGTATGCTCCCAAGAGTTTCATAGAGTACTCTGCACACAGTAAGAACTCAAGAAATACCATTGATAATGATGACAATGATGATAATTCTCTTTGAGCTTACTCATCAGTAGTATAGTTTATCAGAAAAAGTAACATGTCATTATAAGAATTGGGTTGCAAAAAAGACATAAAACAAATGCTTCACAAATAATGATATTGTTTTCTTTCTAAATGAATTTTAATCTTTTTCATTGAAAGCATCTCGCTATTTTATGATAATATTTATTTTGCTTTTATTTCATTATATTGTCACATATTTGTTTAAAAAAAATGAAGATATTTTTCCATGAAATATGCAATTATTGCAAAATAAGACTCTTTTAAAAGCACATTTTAGAAAGCAAAAAGGTGCCCTTTACCTTTCTGATATAGCACTTGCTAATTTTTGGTGTTTCAACTTTAAAACTGATTAGGAGAAGACGGTATCTTTCCTCTTATGTCTCCATTTCAAGTATGGTACTACATGTCTTGTCTCTTTACAAAATGAGAAATGAGGGAGAATGCAATTTATCGATAAAAATCTCACTTTGGAAAATTGCTACAGAAAACGCAGCCCAAGAAAAAGATTTAAGCTTTTCACCTTTTTAAGATCTAACCATCTTCCCATGTGCTCTATTTCTTATGACTTTACATTGACTTGACTTATGGCAAGGGCTAGTCAGAGATCATGTTTTACATATGCAACTTTGTTAACTTGATTTTTCTCTTTAGCTTTCAAGGAGTCAGGCTAAACTCCCCTAGAATCATTTCGGCACTGACTTATCAGTCTTTTTTTTAAAAAAATGTTCAGGTTTAGGATTGCTTCTCCTGTCCTGAGAAGAACAATCTCCTTGGTAGAGTGTACTCAGAGTGTATAATTTAGGAGCAATAATAATTGCCTTGGTATGTTCTGCTTCTGTGGTAGCTATTTGTATAGGACCCACAATTTGTGGTCTGCTACTAGGCTACCCATTCATTCAGTCTGTTTTTAGCTTGTCTGTGCCCTGTCTGATAAGAATATAGGATTCATGATAACTAGCACTGAGTCTGACCCACTGGTCACACTGTTCTCAGTGGTCCAGTTTGAAAAATTGCTGGTAGGCAGAACTGGGGAAGTTTACAGGCTCTTCTCCTTCCCAGAAACATTTTCTTTGTGTGATAAAAATTAAGGGTGCTTTGCTGTATCACATTAAATGAGAATAAAAATCAGCCATCTTGTATTTAGAACTACTAAAGTCAAATGGTGGCCTACCCATTCCATTCTTGGCTTAGGTAGAGGCTAGTGAGTGGGAGGCAATCTGTTACAAGTCAAAACTTATCCACGCTCGGCAGAAGCGGCATCAGAGAGAGTCAAGGGCGGAGACTCAAGTTTACTGGGTGGAAGGTGGCAATGGTAAAGCACTTTGGTATTTTTACCAAGGAAACTCTATGGATTTACTACCAGAATGACTCGACAGCATGACAGAAAGTAATATAAGTATTTAGAAACCGTATCAGAATCCTTCACTTCATTTCACTTGACTCCGCAGAAACTGCCCTCTCAAGGGTCACCAATGATTTCCTTATGATCAAACCCAATGGTCTCTACTCCATCCTAATCCTTCTCAACCTCTCAGCTGCCTTCATCACTGCTGAATATCCTCTTTTCCTGGAAATATTATCCAAATTTGGCTTCACTAACACTTCTCCTGATTCTCCTTCTATCTTTATGACCACTCATTTTCAGTCTCTTTCACGGGTTCTCCTCTGCCTCCTCGCTCCTAACTGTGGGAGTCTCTCAAGGTTTAGTTCTGGATCCCCTTCAATTCTCCATCTATACCCACTCCCTGGGAGAACTCATTTGCTCCCATTGCTTCAACTTCTACCTTTATGTGGTTGATTCCCAAATCTACATCTACAGCCCTGATTCTTTTCCTTCTCTGCAGTCTCACAATTCCTCCTGCCTTCAGAACATATCTACTTGGACACCAACACCTCAAATTTAACATGTCCACCTAAACCTTGTCTTCCCATGACTTTAATGTCACTCTAGAATAACATCTCCCTGTCCCACAAGCCCACAACCTCAGCGTTAACCTCCACCGATCTCTCTCATTCAATGCACACATTCAATCTGACACATAGCCCGTTGGTTCAACTTCCACAACATTGCTAAAACACACTTTTTCCACTCATTCCACACTACTACTATGTTAATTCAAGACTCAACCTATGACAACTTTATTACTGCACCAGTCTCCTTGCTGATCTCTCTGCCTCCTGTTTTCTCACTGTATTTCAATTTGTTTATATCACTGCAGACATCTCATCCAAATCAGCTTCTGGCCTGGAATGTCCTCCTTTTTCATATCTGACAGACAATCACGCTTCCTAAAGCCTTATTATAGCACATCTCCTCCAGTCAGTCAGTAGTCAGTCAATCATACATATTCATTCATTCATTCAATTGTATTTATTGAGCACTTACTGTTTGCAGAGCACTGTATTAAGCACTTGGAAAGTGCAATTCAGCAATAAAGAGAGACAATCCCTGACCATAATGGGATTACAGTCTAGAAGATGGGTTGAGTGCTTACTGTGTTCAGAGGACTGTTCTAAGTGCTTGGAAAAGTACAAGACAACAACAAAACAGATTCCATGCACAAAATGGGCTTACAGTCTAGAGGGGAAGACAGATAAAAATATAAAAAATAAATTGTAGATATGGATATAAGTGATGTGGGGATGGGGGGGAGGAATAGAGGGAGAAAATCAGGGCAACATGGAAGGAAGTGGGAGAAGATGAAAGGAGGGCTTAGTCAAGTAAGGCCTCTTAGAGAAGATGTGTCTTCAATAAGGCTTTGAAGCAGGGGTTACTAATTGTCTGTCAGATTCCAGGAGGGAAGGTGTTCTAGACCAGAGGCAGGCTGTGGATGAAAGATCAGCAGCAAGAAAGATGAGGTCAAGCTGCAGTGAGAGGGCTAGCATTAGAGGAGTAAAGTGTGCAGGCTGGGTTGTAGTAGTTGAGTAGTGAGGTGAGAAGTAGGAGGCAAGGTGATTGACTGTTTTAAAGCCAATGGTGAAGAGTTTCTGTTTAATGCAGGGGTGGCTGGGCAACCACTGGAGGTTCTTGTGGAGTGCTGAAAACAGGTCCTGAACTTATTTGTAGAAAAATCATCTGGGCAGCAGAGTGAAGTATGGATTGGAGTGGGGAGAGACAGGAGGTTGGGAGGGCAGCAAGGACACAGCAATCAAGTTGAAAGAGGATAAGTGATAGTACTAAAATGGTAGCAGTTGGATGGAAAGGAAAGGCAGATTTTAGCGATGTTGTAAAGGTTGAACCAACAGGATTTAGTGATGGATTGAATATGTGGGTCTAATAAGAAAGAGGAGTCAAGGATATGGGCTTGTGAGCCAGGAAGGTTGGTGGTGTTCTCAACAGTGATGGGAAAGTCAAGAGAAGGACAGGGTAGGAAAACAAGGAGTTCCATTTTTGACACATTACCCTGGAGGTGACGGCAGGACAACCAAGTAGAGATGTTTTGAAGGAAGGAGGAAATATGAGACTGCAGGGCAGGAGATGGATCAGGGCTGAAAATGTAGATTTCGTTATCATCCACATAGAGGTGGTAGATGAAGCCTTGTGAATGAATGGGTTCTCCAAGGGAGTGGGTGAAGATGGAGAATAGAAGGGGACCCAAAATGGAACCTTGAGGGACAACAACAATTATGGGGTGGAAGGCAGAAGAGGAGCCCACAAAACATACTGAGAATGAGCAGCCAGAGTGATAGGAGGAGAGGTAGGATGGTGTCAGTGAAGCTGAAGTTGAAGAATTTTTTCTTGGAAATAGGAGGGGGCAAGATTAAATATTTTAAAGTCAATGGTATAAAGTTTCTTTTTGATGCAGATGTGGATGGGCAACCACTCCAGGTTCTTGAAGAGTGGGAAAAGATAAGATAAGTTGTAACAGATTGCCTTCCACTCACTAGCCTCTACCCAAGCAAAGAATGGAGTGGGTAGGCCACTGCTTGACTTTAGTAGTTTTAAATATGGAGTGAAGTATGGACTGGATTGGTGATAGACTGGAGGCAGGGAGGTCAGCAAGGAGGCTGATGCAGTAATCAAGGTGGGATCAGGTAAATGCTTGGATTGACATAGTAACAGATTGCATGGAGAGGAAAGGGCAGATTTTAGCCCATGTTGTGAAGTTTAAACTCAGAGGATTTGGTGATGTACCCCTTTTTAGCTCTTTCAATCCATGCTCCTCTCTGGCCCTATCCTATAGTTGGATCTACCTGTTTCTGGCGCCATTCTTTGGATAGACTGGAATGCTCCTGATGTGTGTCAAATATTCTGCAGATTTACTGACCAAACTTTGATGCAGTCCTTATAAAAGGTCATTACTAGTTCTGCCATCATGATCACTGTGTTTGGAAAATTCCCTTAAGTGACCATTCAGGAAAGAGAGCAAATCCTCTTCATCTTTTTGACACTCTTTGATTTCTGCTTTCAGGCCCTTTTAGGGCACTTCCATTTGCTCTTTAGTATTTGTGGATTTGACCATCTTCTTTGGGTGAGCAGGTCATCTTGCTCTTGTCCAGCCCATTTATCTTTAGAAATGACACCCTCTTCTTTTTCTGCTGTAGCCAGAAACTGTCCTTACAAGATCCTGCCCTTTATTCTCTTTTTCCCCTTGCTTCTGCCTCACTCTATCCTTAAGCTGCTTCATTCCTTCCCAAACAATTCACATACCCCAAACCCCTTAAATCAGCCACCCAATAATGCTATTTAACTCTTCAATTTTATTTTGTTCAATTTCTTGTATGTTAGATTGAGGCATTTGACTACAGCTGTCTCTATGTTTTAGCCAGTACATATGGTTTCATGATTTCAAAATACCCAAAATGATTTTTTTTTCTACTGAGCATTCAATGTGACTACATTTATGATTTCTTGACTTTCTTTGGCAAATACAGTTTGGTTGCTTTTGCTTTTTCTATTTAAAATGTATTGAGTAATTTCACTTGGTCTACAGACACAATGGAAAACTTGTCTTTATTCAAAGTGTCATTGGCTTAATATCGATATAATTTTAGTTGTAATTGTAATTGTAATCATTTGTAATTATTAATAATTAGACATCAAATTTACCAACTGATTATTATCTTCTAAATTTTGTTTTTCTTATATTGATAGCCATAGGATAGGATTTGTATAGTACTAACTTTGATACTTCAGGCAAAAATTTCACTTTGTATTTGAATAATTTGGCCTATGATTGCATGTCAAATGGGAAATTAAGAAGAAACAGTGAGAGGGAAAGACCAAGAATTGTCCAAACTAGCTTGTCCCAATTCTATTTCACTTTTCCTATGTCATTTCAGTCATTTTCTTTTTATAATTTTCTCTTGAATTACCAGACTAATTGCAGCTGGGAACACTTAAATTAATTGAGGCATTAATGGGTAGTGAAATAGTCAAAGGCAGAGCATAATTTGTTCTGGGAAGAGATGCCAGGGAGCCAACACCTTTTGTGGAAGGTTTGGTTGTATAGATTAGACATGCTGTTTGAGAAGCAGAGCCTCTGATGCATGTAACATAGTGACACTGCTGTTTCTTCTGATTCCAGAGTTCCTGGATCACCATGGCCTCAGCAGCTCCCATCTCGGGCTAATAGTTTTGGGGGCTTTTTCCAAAGATTCCTAAACTGGTCCTGGGGTGAGCTCCAGTATTTCAACTCAAATAGAGCAAAGGTTAAAGAACTGAAATCAGGATGAAGAAAGGAGTTTTTCTTTCTAAACAAGAGATTCTAGAATTAGCATAAGTAACTCAATTTAACTACAATAGTAAATAAGACAAATCATGTATAATAACCTTTCAAAGAGGGTATGAAGTTACTGATTGGGGAAAAGTAAAAAAAAATCAAAGTGATGTGATTAAATGAAAATTTTCAGAAAATCTTTATAAGTTGAAAGGTATTTTATCTCCCATTTTTCTAAAATGAAGGCTCACCTTCCCTCTATTTATGACATATTATGTCATTTGTTCCAAGCCATACTTTTGCCATTCTCTACTCGTATATTTTTGTTCCCTGGGGAAATGGAGGTTGATAGCAAAAATCATCACTAGATTAATAAAAGTGCTTAGTACAGTGCTCTGCACATAGTAAGTGCTCAATAAATATGATTGAATGATATAAACTGGTTATCTGGGGAAAGATGTGCCAGAGGAATAATTAAGAGAAAGCAACTAAAATCAAAAGATTAAAAAATAAAATTATCTAAGGTTCATTTGAAAAGTCAAAATGTAAGATGTTTTCACTGCATCCTCCATGAGTTGGATAATTTTAGGCTTTTTAATTAGGCTGCTTTTTACTTCAGGAGATTTCAAGGATTTATGTTTCCATGCCAACTTTCCTTATTCAAACTGAAACAGTTTGGCATCAGACGAAACATAGAGTTTACTCAATAGAGTTCCTTCACACTTATTTTGTAACATTCTTATCTCTACTTGAACTGTTAATGCCTAACCTACATTTCAGAAAGGAAAGGGAAGATTCTTTGCTACCTCAAGACTGGAATAGTAGACATCTTATTCTGTCCCCAAAACTCCTGGGAAGCATGCTAGAGCTCAGCAGTAAGTGAGAGCAGTTCATAGTGTTAGTAACTCTTTACTGGGAACTGAAATTTCCCACATCCTCTTAGTGAACTTAGCTTGTGGAGCAATATATTGTAGTTTCTATCAGAGTCCCCAGCCAGAAGGCTTCCCAAGTAGAGATCACCAAGACATTGGGATGCAACTTCTGCTATGGTTTTCTCATCTTTAAGTACAGAATGTGTTTAAATTTTAGATTTTATTTTCAAATTTTTCTTGATCTTTTTTTCACTAATACTTATTGTTCCATGTGTAACACAGCATCACACTTCCCTGTTTTCCTTGTCCATTTTTTCCATTAATTTCTTTTTTATAGTGCAGTGGTAGTTTATTGTATATGCAAAAATATAAATTATGCAAAATGTATAGTTCATTGTTTTCTTTCAGAGAAATATAAAAATTATTTTGACCAAGGGATGCATTTATCCAGCTAAACCCATCCTTTAAGCATCTCAAATATAAATCCCTAAGAATATTTGTACAGTGTACAGTCCTCTGCACACAGTAGGTGCTCAATAAATACAATTGAATGAATGAATTTGTGGCATTTTTAATCCTGAAGGATATCTCTTAAGTCTACGTTTTCCTCAGTAAGACACCTAGCGTGGCCACAAATGGTACTGGCAAAAGCATAAGTAAAGGAGAAACCTTTAAGGAAAGACATACAAAATTTAAAACAATTTACATTTATTCCATTAATGATAAATATAACAATCCATATTCCCTTTATTTTTCATTTCTATTTTCACAATACAAGATATCCAACTTGCCCAGAGCCTCTGCATTTATCCACAGGGTCAGGTTAAGCATGGACTAGCAGAAAAAACATTGGCCTAGTAGTTAGAGGACCTGGATTCTAATCCTGACTCTGTCACTTGCCTGCTGCGACCTTCCATAAGTCACTTAACTTTTCAAGACCTCATTTTTCTCCTCTGTAAAATGGAGGTTCAATACCCATTCTCTCTGCCTCCTTAGAAGATGAGCCCCATGTGATACTGTGCCCAATCTTATTATCTTCGATCTCTACAGCACTTATTACAATGAATGGCAAAGAGTAAATGCTTAACAATGACTATTATTACAATTATTATTATTATCATCATTATTATCATTATTACAATTATTAGTGTGAGATTAGACCTCAGTAAGTCTGCCTAGGCCAGTGAGATCACTACAGTGCTCTGCACACAGTAAGCGCTCAATAAATATAATTGATTGGTTTATTTCTTTCAGTTTTCTAACAGAATGTCAGCAAATTTGCTCTCAATATTATTTCCATATACATACGAAGATCATAAAGTAATGCTTCTTTACTTTTTCCCCTAACTATTCATCAGCAGTCAGTGGCAAAAAAAAAGACAAACAAAAAATCCTGTTAGCCCAGTCGGATAACACCAGAATTCAACAGAATTTCAGTAGAAGTACAACAGATATCATCTTGCCAAAACTGGGTTTCTAATGGCAGAGATATTCACAAATAATTTAAATTTTCAGAATGTGCATGATTATCTTTTTCAGTTATCAAGTATAATTGATATAATGTGTTACATTAGCCAAACAAGAAGAGATGAAAAGTAATATCAAAAAAGTAATTAAAAGTATGTTTGAGAATGTTTCATTCAAAATCGGATTATTGATTGCTTTCATCTTACAATTTAAAAAGTACATAAACAGGTTAAATTGTCCTGAAAGAATGAATGACACTTCCCAATATAAGAAATGTGTTTACCAGAACTTTTTGCAAAGTCAGATCCTCTGGAATAATGGGGTCAGTCTGTCAACCAATCGATAACATTTATTAAATAGAGAACACTGCAGCAAGCACTAAGCACCACACTAAGAGTGCAATGCAACAGAGTTGGTAGACATGTTCCTGCCGCAACAAGCTTACACTCTAAGGTCCATTTTATTTCATTCGCACAGCTTCACATGACAACTGGAGATGATTCTCTACCTATTGTTTAACATAAGTTCAACTGCAGGAGAAAAATTTAGTGGGCCCCCTAGTCAACCTTCTCTTCTCCATGGATTAATAATACCCTGCCTAGTACAACAGGAATAATTAAACTGAATAAGTCTCATGATTTCTAATAGTCAAAAATTGAAAATTACATCACAGACTGCAGCATATGACATGAAATAAGCACAGTTTTGATATATATGGCTGTAAATAAGTGCAGAGATATTCAGAGAGTGAGACATGATTTATGTGACTGCTTTCTATGAAAAAGAACCCACACAGATAACCCATGCCAATATTTATAGTGGAGATGAACAACAACTTACACTTTAAAAACAAAAAGACATCTGTGCAGTTTAAAAATTGTGTAATTCTTTTAGCCCTGGAAAGTAGACATCTTAACTACTCTATGGTGAAGCACAATGTGCTTAAATCGCCCAAAGCTAGAAATCACTTAGTCTAAATAATTGAATCCTACTTTAAAGGATACATGTGTTACATTAGCCAAAGAAGAATAGATTAAAAGTAATGTCAAAAATGTAATTAAAAGTATGTTTGAGTATGCATCATTCAAAATTGAATTATTGATTGCTTTCATCTTACAATTTAAAAAAAACCCAAAGTACTAAACTTGAAATGATTCCAAGCATTACCTTGGTACACTGGCAATGCAATTCTATACTTACCTTTAATTGTCCTCTGAAACATATTATTTTCAACATTCTAAACCATCCCTTTCTACCTAAGGTAGTTAACTGAAGAGTATCTAGATATTACTACACAGAAGAATATTGAATAATACATGAAGATTGACTGAAGTCAATACCTTCACATTTATATCTTTTATTCATTAGGAATTTTAGAAGCATAAAATAGAGAGAAAGGGAAAAATGAATGCCACGTTCAATCTATTACAGTGCGACATTCTAAGCTGTGAAACAGATTTGCTTTGGAATGAAATGAGGAACTGGTTATGTAATTCACCATTAATATATTTTGTTATTTAATCTTACCAGAACTATTTTTGGCATTGCTGGATGCCTTTTGCACTTGCCATTCAATAATTAGAGATGTATGAATTAAAAAGAAGAGTATAACATTAATAACAGACCTGCAGTATGTTCTTCATTACATTTCTATGAGGGCAGACTGAGTATAAATCTGTTTTGGAAAAAAAATGTAAGATACCACTATTAGAATTTAACCTCTTTGTGGGCAACTTATAGAAGCAGCATGGTGTAGTGGAGAGGACCTAACCTTATCATGGGAGTCAGAAGGGGAGGGGTTCCAAGGCCAAGGGGTTGTCTGACACATAGTAAGAACTTAACAAATACCACAATTGTTATTGTTGTTATTGTTTTTTTATTCTTTCCTAGTCACTTAGTACACTGCATTGGGTGTTTAATAAATATTTACTCCTTTACTACTACTACACTGGATTATACTACTATACTGTGACCCAATGTCCTAATATCATCACATTACTAAGACTGTGACCACAATGTGGGACAGAGACTTTGCTCAGCCTGATTAACTTGTATCTTCCCCAGTGCTTAGAACAGTGCTCGTCCTGTAGTAAGCACTTAACAAATACCATAATAAATACATTTTGTTGCTGCATTCCAACAATTACTTTGTAAGATATATAAGGAGTGGGGAAGTAAAGAGAACAGAAGAAGAACAGGGGAAAGAAGAAAGGTATTTCGGGGAACATTGATTCTAGGAGTTGATACTGATGCCAAAATGTATTCTGGAAATGTTCAAATAAATATCCAGGAAATACTTGTTTGAAGAGAAAATCCAATATATTTGATGATATTTTCCATAGAGAATTACAGATGAGTCTTTTACTGTCAGAATGAATTGATAATAGTGCCAGTGATGTACACAATGTCATCCGGACTCTCTCTCTTCCCTGGAAGCTTTAGTCCCACAAAAGATACTCAGTAAAGGTTACCCAAAAATCATATCTGAAGAAAAGGAAAACGATTTAACATTCAACACATAAAATATGAACAAAGTTATTGTTAGTTTTATTCAAGAAGGTCAGGAAACTGGAATTGAATCCAGTGACAAGGAGAATATTGGGTGGGACTATAAATTCAATTTTAGACATATTGAGTTTGAGGTATCATTAGGGCATCCATGAAGAGATGGTCTGAAAGAAAGAGGAAATTAAAAAGTGAAGTAGAAGTTATATGTGGGCTAGCCAAGTAGTCATCCCATCGTATCAGTAGTTAAATCCTTTGGAGTGGGAGACCTTCCATGGGAGTTAGTGTAAAGCGAGTAAGCTCCTCTCTATACTGTAAGCTAATTGTGGCAGGGATCGTGTCTACCAACCCAATTATGCTGTACTCTCCCAAGCACTTAGTACAGTGCTCTGCACACAATAATCACTCAATAAATATGATCAAATGATTGATTTGACTTGACACCTGTCTACATGTTTTGTTTTGTTGTCTGTCTCCCCCTTCTAGACTGTGAGCCTGTCGTTGGGTAGGGACCATCTCTATATGTTGCCAATCTGTACTTCCCAAGCGCTTAGTACAGTGCTCTGCACACAGTAAGTGCTCAATAAATACGATTGAATGAATGAATGAATGATTGGCACAGAATGTAACCTTGAGGGATACCCACATTAGTGGCTGAAAGGTGGAAGAAGAACGAATGAATGAGACAAGGAACAACCATAGAGGTACAAAGAAAACCAGGAGAGGACTGTGTCTGTAAAACCAAGGACAGAATATATTTCCAGGAAAGGGAATGATGTGCAAACAGTAGGTACTTATCGATAATAATTTTACTGATTGACAGTGGTTGCCCAACCATCTCTACATTAAACAGAAACATCTTACCATCCTCTTTAAAGCTCTCAGCTCTCTCCCTCTTAGCTTACCTCAGTCTGTTTCTATCTTCTCATCTGTTTTACCACCTTCCCCCTTCCCCTTGCCGTGTCCTCCCTCTGGTCTTGAAGTCCCTCTCCCTTCGCATCAGACAGACCACTTCTCACATCACCTACAAAGCCCTCCGAAAATCACATCCCTTCCAAGAGGCTTCGCCTAGTTACCCCCCCCAACCCATCCATTTTCCCCTATTTGCTCCCCATTGCTAATTCACTTAGATCTGAACCCCTTAGGAACTTGATATTCACGACGGAGCACTTACATTACATAACCTTATTCTCTGCTGTTTCCCCAAAACTGTAATTTATTTTGCTGTCTGCCTCCTCCTCTAGGTTGTAAATTCCTTGTGGGCAGTGATTTTTTCTACCAACTCTATTGTCTTGTACTCTCCCCAATGTTTAGTGTGGTGCTCTGCACATGGTAAACACTCTACTGATTAATTGTAGTTGCATCGGTGAGAACTTCATTGTTGAAATCTAGGAAATATTGACTCATTAACAAAATTATCCAACTCCACATCCATTGTAAATAGTGACCTCTATTTAGTGGTCATTGTAAATAGTGATCTCTAGGGACAATTACTCTCCCACATTCCAAAGCCCTACTGAAGGCACATCTCTTCCAAGAGGCCTTCCCAGACTAAGCCCCACTTTTCCTCATCTCCCACTCCCTTTCACATCATCCTGACTCATTCCCTTGGCGCTTCTCCCCTCTACCCACCTCACAGTACTTATATATATATATCTGTAATTTTATGCATTTATACTGATGTATGTTTACTTGGATTGATGGCTGTCTCCCCAACTCTAGTCTGTGAGGTCTTTGTGGGCAAGGATTGTCTCTAGTGCTGTACTGTACTTGCCCAAGCACTTAGTACAGTGCTCTGCATACAGTAAGCGCTCAATAAATATGATTGAATGAATAAATGAATGACCTTTGCCCATTACCTCATGTGACCTTCATATTCTATTTTCATTATTAGCCTTAAGTTGGACCAGGGACCATGTCTACGTCTCATCTATATATGCTTTCCCAATAGTTGGAAGTTTTTCTGCACACAGCAAATGCTTAATAAACATTATTATCACTAATACTTGTTTATATTTGTACATATTCATTGTTCTATTTATTTTAGAGAAGTAGCATGGCTTAGTGGAAAGAGCATGGGCTTGGGAGTCATTCATTCATTCATTCAATCATATTTATTGAGCGCTTACTGTGTGCAGAGCACTGTACTAAGTGCTTGGGAAGTACAAGTTGACAACGTAGAGAGACGGTCTCTACCCAACAGTGGGCTCACAGTCTAGAAAAGTCAGAGAGTCATGGGTTCTAATCCCGGCTTCGCCACTTGTCAGCTCTGTGACCTTGGACAAGTCATTTAACTTTTCTGGGTCTCAGTTACCTCATCTGTCAAATGGGGATTAAAACTGTGAGCCCCATGTGGGTCAACCTTTTGTTAGTATGTTTGATTTTGTTCTCTGTCTCCCCCTTTTAGACTGTGAGCCCACTGTTGGGTAGGGACTGTCTCTATATGTTGCCAACTTGTACTTCCCAAGCACTTAGTACAGTGCTCTGCACACAGTAAGCGCTCAATAAATACGATTGATGATGATGATCAACCTGATTACCTTGTATCTACCCCAGTGCTTAGCACAGTGCTTGGTAAATGGTAAGTGCTTAACAAATACCAGCATTATTATTATTATTAATGATGTGAATATATCTATAATTATATTTATCTATTTGGATGCTATTGATGCCTGTCTACTTGTTTTGTTTTGTTGTGTGTCTCCCCCTTCTAGACTGTGAGCACGTTGTTGAGTAGAGATTGTCTCTGTTGCTGAATTATACTTTCCAAGCGCTTAGTACAGTGCTCTGCACACAGTAAGCATTAAATAAATATAATTGAACGAATGAAAATTTAGTTAATTTTGCTAACATTGTTAGTCCTGCTCCCCAAATTATATGATCATGTGATTTTGGAAACATTCCTTGTGACATTTTCTAGGTACATATACATTCATTAGTTCTCATTTGTAAGGAAAGAAAATTGCAATTTACTTATTACATTTTTCTTTGCATCTGAAACTAATGGACAGAAAGATGAAAGTATTTGAAAAAAAAAATCCTTCAGTGCTGAAGACATGGATCTTCATTTTCGATTCTACACAAAACTGATAAAGCTATTCAATAAACATCTTTATATTTTCTTCTATATATGTGGCTTACCCAAAGCTCTACAAAGGTTATAATAAGTAGTAACAAGAGGAGTCTCTAAATAAATGTTGATAGTGACACAGTGCATTAATCCTTCATTTCCTGAATTCTCAAAAATGATACCTTTAAAGTGAGTCAAGTTGAATAAATTTGGCAAAATGCAGGAAAGATCAAACTTAAATTTTTCTTTAAATTCATTGCCTTATCATTCACATATGCAGAACATCTTTGTATGGATATGAATTGCTGTAGGAGCTGCTACAATATTATTGTCTCAGGTTACAGCAATGTAGTTGGATTCTGAAAGTCACATTGGAATTTGAGTCCAATCAAGATCATGGAGAACGCATTTATGTAACCATATCAGTGAATGCAACTTTACATAAGTGTTTTTTTGCCCATCAATTACAATTAATCAAAAGTGTTCTTATTTACATGTCATAGCTACTTCCTCCAGATTAGATTTTTTAATTGTCTGTATTATTTCTAAATTTTCAAATCATTTTTATCAATCTTCATGAAGTAATTATTTACTATAATTTTTCAAAATATTTTTGGCTAATACATGAGCCAAAAATGAATACAGTATATCATACTGCTATATGCTATATATTCCATCTCCTTGTGGTTAGAAAAATTTAATCATAGTGTTACATACTTAAGCACACACATACATACACACAACACACACACACATGCGCACACAGAAAGGATGCATTTGTCATTGGGTTTCCCATAGACTTTATTGTCATGTCTTAACTCTGACCAAAAAAATGTATCTTATTCTAGCATGGACCTAGGGGAACTCAACTTGAAACCTCAGGTTGTTTTTTTTTTAAATGACATTTTCTAAGCACTTACTGTGTACCAGGCACTGTTCTAAGCTCTAGGTAGACACAAAATAATCATGTTGGACACAGTTCATGTCCCCACAGGCTTCACAATCATAATACCCATTGTACAGATGAAGGAACTGAGGCACAGAATAGTGACATGACTAGCAAACAAAGCAGGCAAGAAGTGGATTCAGAATTAGAACCCAGGTCCTTCTGAATCCCAGGTCCAGGCTCTACCCACCAGGCCATGGCTCAGTGGAATGAGCACGGGGTTAGGAGTCAGAGGTTGTGGGTTCTAATTCTGGCTCCACTACTTGTCAGCTTTATGATTTTGGGCAAGTCACTTAACTTCTCTGTGTCTCAGTTACCTCATCTGTAAAATGGGGACTAAGACTATTAGCCCCATGTTGGATGACCTGATTACATTGTAATAATAACTTACTATGTGCCAAGCATTGTACTAAGCACTGGGGTAGGTACAAGGTAATCAGGTTGTGCCACGTGGGGTTTACAGTCTTAACCCCCACTTCTATAGATGAGGTAACTGAGGCACAGAGAAGTTAAGTGGCTTGCCCAAGGTCACACAGCAGACAAATGGCAGGGCTGGGATTAGAACCCAAGACCTCTGACTCCCAAGCCCAGGCTAGGCAGAAACTCCTCACCCTCAGCTTCAAGGCTGTCCATCACCTCGCCCCCTCCTACCTCACCTCCCTTCTCTCCTTCTACAGCCCAGCCCGTAACCTCAGCTCCTCTGCCACTAATCTTCTCACCGTGCCTCATTCTTGCCCATCCTGCCATCGACCCCTGGTCCATGTCATCCCCCTGGCCTGGAATGCCCTCCCTCCCCACATCCGCCAAGCTAGCTCTCTTCCTCCCTTCAAGGCCCTACTGAGAGCTCACCTCCTCCAGGAGGCCTTCCGAGACTGAGCCCCTTCCTTCCTATCCCCCTTGTCCCCCTCTCCATCCCCGTCTTACCTCCTTCCCTTCCCCACAGCAGCTGTATATATGTATATATATTTGTATGAATTTATTACTCTATTTATTTATTTATTTTACTTGTACATATTCTATTTATTTCATTTTCTTAATATGTTTTGTTTTGTTCTCTGTCTCCCCCTTCTAGACTGTGAGCCCACTGTTGGGTAGGGACCGTCTCTATATGTTGCCAACTTGCACTTCCCAAGCACTTAGTACATTGCTCTGCACACAGTAAGCGCTCAATAAATACGATTGAATGAATGAATGAATGAATGAATGAATGAATCTACCCCAGGGTTTAGAACAGTGCTTGGCACATAATAAGCACTTAACAAATACCATTATCATTATTATAATTATTATTATTATGCTTTCATATCATTTATACCAGGAATCTGGCCACATTGCACTGTACAAACTACTACATAAATTTTCCATAATACAGGATTCTACAAGAATGCATCTCTCATTATAGGAAAACTGAATATATGTACATGGATATTAGTTTAGAAATGATGCTCGGCTGGTATAACCATCCAGATCATAGACTTTCTCTTGGTGGGTTTGAACAGTTTACCTGTTACACACAATACATCCACCATAACCTAACAGAAAATACCTTTTTCCCTCTCCCCAGACTAATGGCCTATCACTGCTACCCAAAAAAGAGCATCTAGGGAGTAATGCTATGGGATCCTTCCTACTCACAGCTCTCTGCGTCTCTCACCCCTTCTTCCCCCACAGAGTTGTACTCAGTATGCAGGCAAACACACGAGAATCTTAACACAACCACCTGCCCCAGATCATGCAATATCTGATAAGCTTACAGTGGGAAGAGAAAGAAGGAAGAACTGTGACTGAACAGAAAATGGCTAGGGTCTCTCAGAAAGTTTCTAGAGAAAAGAGCATTTCTTTCTGGGAAGGGCTCCCTACTCCCTCTGGCAAAAAGGAGGATTCAAGAACTAGGGGTAGCTGGAAGGGTTCGATGACAGGCTCTTCGAAATGTTAATCGGTCAGAATCCTTCAAAATGATATTACAATCACACACCTTTTGTTATTGTTTGTTATGTCTCATAATTTGAATTACTAGGTCACCCAATCTCCTGATCATGGGGTGGTACCAGGTAAAAAGGAAGTGGGATTTTCTGTGAAGCTAAGAGAAAGGAACTCAAGTTGGCCATAATGGCAATATAACTGAAGAATAGCTGGGTGAACCTGGAGCTGACTCCTGGGGAAAAAAGAACCCCACTCTGGGCTGCTTCAGCCAGGACTCTCCTAGCTCCCCAGGAGGGTTCAGGGTTCCTTCTCTCTTCTGATCAGCTGGGAGTATGGAAAGCACAGTGGTGAAGGGTTGGCACTGGAACTTGTGAAGAGCTTCTGATGCTACCACAGCTACAGCAAAGCGGCAGGAGGATTTGCATGAGTTCTATCTCCCCACTTGTCATTATGGAACGGGGAAAGCATGAAAGTACCTGTGAGAAGCCTCATGTTGGTTTTCTTTTTTTATTTAAAAATAAATTAAAAAAAATATCTACTGGGGCCAGCAGTGGTTTGAGGCAGGAGTCGTCACCAGATTGGGTAAGATGACATCATGTGTCTGGAGGGAGAGGCTGCATTTTGTTCAGGCTGTAGTTCCACCTCTTCTCCTTGGCACTGGTAGAATTGATAGGATGGCAAGACAACTTCATAAACCAAACAAATGCCTCCTGCAAAACACATTTCTTTCGTAATCTTGCTGGAAAACCCAGTCATTTCTACTCAGGCCCTTGTTTGATGAACATAACAGCAAATCCTGGTGAGTTTGAACTCAGGATGATATTTTTTCCTGATGGCTTTGACAGTACTACAGAAATGTGTCTGTCAATAATCTAGCAGCACATCATTTTGTGCCTTTGAACCTTCATTGAGAAACAAACCAATCAATATACATTTTCTGAAATAACCTTATTCATTCAGAGATTACTAGCTACTATTTAGCAGAAATATGATGTTAATAACAATATAACAATAATAACAGTCCTTATTTAACATTTACTATGTTTCAAGGGCATACGCTAGGGTAGATACATAATACACTTAGATCAGAAATATTCTTGACCCACATGGGGCTCACAGCCTAGGTTGGGGGAGAACAGGGATTGAATCCTCTTTTGATAAAAGAGGAACTGAGATAAAGAGATATTAAGTGATTTGATGAAGGCCACACGACCATCAAGTAGCTAAAACAGAAACTCAGATCTCCTGAATACTAATCTTCTGTTCTTTCCAATAGGCCATGCTACATGTCTAAGTGCTTTCTTTTCGACAGCAGACCCACAGAGAGCTTGCATTCTGGTATCAAGGAAGCTGAAGCCCTCACACTGTCACTTTGTTCGGAACCTGCCATGAAAAGTTATGGTAGCCCTTTACCTGTACAACCCACACAATTTTCACATGCAGAGGGAGCTGGCTGATCCGGGAATCTTGTTGATCCAGTGGTGACAGGAAGAAAACAGGGTAAGGCAAAGAACCAAGAAGGTTCAAAATGTGGTCACCTGCATTCTGCATAAAGACCTGCATAATGGTAAAAACATTTAAAAACTATTCAGGTGAATTTTTTTTCTAAAGGAGGAATAGGCAGAAGTATTCTGCTACAGCTGGAGGTAAGGCAGTGTCCTATTGGGCAAGTAACTAGCAGGGAATTGCAATAATCTAATCTTGAAATAACAAAAGAGTGAATGACCATTTCAAGGTCTAGTTAAAAAAATACATGGCTGTAACTTAGCAAATAATTTTTATGAGGTGGAAAAAAGGATACACCAAAAACAGTACCTTCACACCACAGTGCACAGCTGAAAATATAATTCTACTAAAGACAAAACACACAAAAAAAATCCATTAAAATGTCATGAATGCTTTGGGATATATTTGTCATGTTGTACAGTTGGGGGAGCATAGTCATAAAATAAGGAATTTGGACTTGTATCTTTGGATGGTAATTCAACATCATATGGTTCTATTTTTATATCCAAACATTGAGTACATCTCTGGTCTCTAATTTGGGTCACAGTGGGAGAAGCAGCGTGTTCTAGTTTAAAGAGCATGGTCCTGAGAGTCAGAGAACCTGGGTTCTGATCACTTGCCTGCTGTGCCCTTGGGCAAGTAGCTTAACTTATCTGTGTGTCAGTTTCCTTATAGGTAAAATGGAGATTTAATTCCTTTTCTCCCTGCTCCTTAGATGGTAATTCCCAGCTGGGACAGGGTCTGTGTCTGACCTGATTATCTTGAATCCACCCCAGTGTTTAGTACAGTGGTTAGCACAAAATAAGCACTTAACAAATACCAAAGTAACTAATATTTGGGAATAAGAGGGACCCTGCCAAAGGGGAATGAAGCCAGGCAAATGTTTCTAAGCGCTTAATTTCTTTTCAATCTAAGTATACTTAAATCAATCAATTATTCTGGAACAACATATATTAAAACTTAAAACAGCAGAGGGTTTTAATGAGGTGGAAACAAGAATAGAAAAGCAGTACCTTCATGCTCAAGTAGTCAGATAAGAATGTAATTCTACTAAAAAAAATACATGCAGACAAAAAAATAAGAAAGTGTGATAAATCTTGTCCCATTTAAAATACTTTAAAACATTGTCTTCACATTAAATACTTGGGGAAAATCCAAAGTTTTAAGCAGGATTAAGTCCATAGCAACAAATACACCATTTCTGAAGCAGTTCAAACTATTTTTCCGTGAAAATGATTTACTCATTCCAGCAGCTTCAGTGATGTCAACATCCTAAATGATGGCAAGGCCGTAGAAGCAGCATGGCCTAGTGGAAAGAGCATGGGCCAGAGAGTCAGAGGACCTGAGTTCTAATCCCAGCATGGCCACTTTCTTTTATAATGGTACTTGTCTGCTGTGTGACCATAGGCAAGTTACTTAACTTCTCAGGGCCTCAGTTACCTCATCTATAAAACGAGGATTTAGACTGTGAGCCCTGGGTGGGACAGGGACTGTGACAACTTGATTAGCTTGTATCTATCTCAATGCTTAGTATAGTGCCTGACACATAGTAAATGCCCAAATACCATTAAAATGATAGAAAACAAAGCCCACATGGCCTAAATCATGGCATTGTGACTACAAGCCTGGTGGTAATAGGTGTGTCTTGGCATCAATCCCTTTAGCTTGGGACATCTAATGTTGGTGAGATCTAGAACTGATCAATGACTTCTCATGGCAGTTTCTGCAACTACTATAAATGTAATATCCTCCTATGCTGGGTGTTGATGGAAATGGGTAGTCCACACTTAAAAGGAAGGAAAAAATTCACTACCTCATAAACCATTTATTCACCCATTCATTCATTTTAAATTAATAAACATATTTATAACAAATAGAAGACTGACATTATATGATAGGATCTTGGACACTAGCACTGTCACACACTAACCAACTTTGGCACATGCTTGATTCTCGTGATTTCTACAATTTTCAACCTCATCAACTATGCGATTCTACTCTCCAAACAAAACCCCATCACCAGCATTCTCTCCAACCCCTCATCCACAAATCTATCCTGTTCCCAAATAAAGACCACTGATACCTAGGCCTCCTCCATAACAACTCTTCCATCTTTTGATGCACATTCCATACCTTCAACTGAACCCTCTATTAAATTCAACTTCCTTGTTCTTCTCTTCTTCCAGATCTTGTACCACCTGCAGCCCTGGATCACTACCCGAATTTGCTTCCTCAGCTCATGTTCACAAAGTACATAGTGCTGCTGGTGGAAATCAAGACATCAAGCCTACCTCGTCCATTTCAATTCATCCTCACCTGCTCTAACGAGAAGCAGCGTGGCTTAGTGCAAAGATCACAAGCTTGGAAGTCAGAGGATGTGGGTTCTAATCACGGCTCTGCCACTTCGCTGTGTGACCTTGGGCAAGCCATTTCACTTCTCTGTTCCTCAGTTACCTCATCTGTAAAATGGGGATTAAGACTTGAGCCCCATGTGGGACAACCTGATTACCCTGTATCTACCTCAGTGCTTAGAACAGTGCTTGGCACACAGTAAGCACTTAACAAATACCATAATTATTGTTATTACTATTTAACTATGTCTTCTCCTCCATCCAGGAACAATGCTTTCCTATCTTTATTGACTCGTGCCAATTGCCTGCACCAGTTGTTTCATTTTTGAACTCCTTCCTTGACTCCCTGTTCCCTTTACCTCCCCTAATTCTAGTCCCCTATGACCTTCCATGTACTTTGTTGATAAAATTTAAACCATTAGGCATGGTCTCCCTAAAATCTACCCTGCACCTATCCACTCGCACCCTATTCCTGACCTCTCTCTTCCCAAAAGTATCATAAGAGGAGATGGTTTCCCTTTCTAAATACCTACACTTTCTCCCTGTGCCTCTGAATTCTCCTTATTTTATTAAAGAACTTGCCTTTCCTTTGTTCCTTCCATGACTGCCATCCTGAACTGCTCATGTTCCAATGGCTCTTTTCCCACTAGTTTCAAATATGTCCATGAATCCCCTATCCTAAAAAAGCCCTCCCTTAACCCACAGCATTCTCCTGTCATCGCCGATCTCCTTCCTATCATTCCTCTCCAATCTCCTCAAGAGAGTTGCGAACAATTGCTGCCTCCACTTCCTTTCTTCCAATTCTCTCCTTGACCTCCTTCAATGTGGCTTCAACCAACAATTAGTCACACGTACTGAGCATTTATCATGTGCCAAGCGCTGTACTAAGTGCTTGGGAGTGTGCATTATGCCAGAGTTGTTAGACTCCTTGTGAGTAGGGAACGTATCTAGTGACTGTTATATTGTACTTTCCCAAGTGTTTAGTACAGTACTCTGCACACAATAAACACTCAATAAATACTATTGCTTGATTGATTGATGTTCCATATCCACAAGGCACTTACAGAGGGGGAGGCAGAAATGGAAATAAATTACAGATATGTACATAAGTGCTGTAGAGCTGGGGAGAGGGTGAATAAAGAGTACAAATCCAAATGCAAAGTCATTGCAGAAGGGAGAGGGAAACGAGGGCTTAGTTCGGGAAGACCTCTTCGAGAGAAGTGATTTTAATAAGTCTGGGCTTTTGCCCTCTCCACACCAATGAAACTGCTCTCTCTAAAGTCACCAGTGACCTCATTCTTGCCATATTCAATGGCTCTACTCTATCCTAATCCTCCTAGACATCTCAGCTTCCTTCAACACTGTGGACCCCTTCTCTTCATGTTTCATGTTATCTGTCCTAGGTTCTTTAAGCCTTTTGAAGGCAGAGATCACATTTCATTTCTTTTGTACTTTGACAAGAGCATTAGATGCTCAATAAATATTATTGATCGTGTCATTTCACTAATCTTCAGTGCTTATAATATCATTCCTAGCAAATATAAACATTATACCTCCAGAATTCTAATATAGCTTTAGGCAGCAAAGCAACACACCACAAATTATCTTCATTTTGTTTCAGAAAGAATCAAATGTAACAACACCAAGAACTGGTGATGTATTCCTAGATCTTAAAAAAAATGCAATATCATAAGTTGATTTAGATTCTGACACCTATTATGGGAATGAGGTTGTCCAGAGAATATTATCAAAATCCTGACATTTCTTCAGGATGGTTCAGCCAGTGTTGTCAAAATTTAATTAGGAACATAGGTAGGGAACAAATCTTGTGTATATCTTGTGCTTTCCCAAAAGTTTAGTAGATGTTCACTAAGTATTGCTATTTCAATCTAACATCATTAAAAGAGAAACATGTTTAGTAGTAGAAAGAAATAGTACTAAGTGCTCATTGTGTGCAAACCACTACACTAATCACCACTGACAAATACACTGATAAGAATCAGAAATGATCCCTGGCCCTTCAGGAGCTCACAATATAAAAATAAAGTGTGAGATGAGAAGATAAAAAGCACAACAAAACAAGAAAAATGATGCATAGAAGAAAAATGGGGTGGCATAGCGGGAGGGTTGGAGTTTCAGCGTCTGAGTAGCTTAGAGTCCAACAACCACAGCCACAGCAACTACAACTTCCACCAAATTCTTAACAATCTAAAAATTTGTGGAAGGTCCCTGATCCTACTTAACTTCTTACCTATCCCTATAGCACAGGACAGTTCTAGAGAAAGAAGAGAGGGAAGAGATGGTGGAATTCTCAGAGGAAAAAGTTATTAGATGAATGAAGGCCTAGGGCTCAGAGCTGAAGTACCCCTATAGGCCAAGGGACACTTTGGTGGGCTCTTAAACACTGAATACCTCTTTCTTCTCTCAGAGCTCAAAGGAATACAGGAATCTCTATTTTTCAGATCTATCTCTGCTCTCTATAGTTATTATCTATTAGTCTTTTCTTGGGCATTGAAATCACTCTGGCCATAGTACTAAAGCTGAGCACATGATTCTCAGTCATTTAGGTATGGAGTTTGCAAACATAACTCTCGTCACAATTAAAGTATCTTCTTCAAATGCCATTGAGTTGTTTCTGACCCTGAGTGATTCCATGGACACATCCTCTTCAGAACAGTCCAACTTCCGTTGTAAAGTCATTTTGGTATGTGTATCCGTAAAGTTCTTGGTAAAGATACAGAAGTGGCTTAACATTGCCTTTTTCATTGCAGTAAAAACTTAAGATTCTATCATTGTCTTTAATCACTTGAATTTCCATTGTTGACTCTTTCCCATGCCACTACTGCTTAGAACAGGTGAATCGACTTTTACCTGATGCTTCAACTTAGACTTTTCCATTATGGGTAGCCCTATATGCTACAGTTCTAAGTTTCATGAGCATATGCCAACTCTTCTGCCATGCTAAAGTGTTGATGCATGAGAGAAATAAAGTATACTGAATAGGATATTTTTATCTAATCATAAATAGTAGAGCATAGTACAGCATAGTAGAGTGGAAACAGAAATTAGTTGTCTTAACCCATAGATAAATTGTACTAGGTTATTTTGTGATTTATTCATTTCATAGTCAACAACAATGAAGCTTGAATCCAAACATACATTTATGATTCCCTTAGTCCTTTTGCAATCATTGAACCCCATCTCCTCCATCATTGTAGCCTGAATACAAAGTCTTTGTTCAAAATATGTCACCATTAAATACAATTAACAGAATATTTTCATAAGAAATGTGACAATGCAAAGAATATTGAAACACTGAAACTATGAGCATTGACTTTTCAGGAAGACCTGCAGAGAGTAAAAACCTGCACAGGTTAAATATGTGCTGTTTGGGTGAAACCTTGCCATTAAACTATTAAATATAATTCAACTCACATGGAACCATTTTAAAATTAAAGATAGGAACTAAAAATGAGAATCTGTTTACACAGAAAGAAGTATTATTATTTTAAATCTGTACTTTCAATGTTTTAGTGAGTGGCCTTGTAATTTAAAGTGCTCATATTCTGAAGTATTATCTCAATAATGTCAAAGCTGTATATTTTACCAGATGCCCTCCACTCAACAATAAAAAGGAGGAAAAATGTAATATACTGCATATAAAATTTCTCAGACAAGCATATATCCCTGAGGAAGCTGATGTAAATATAAACATTTTAGTGATATCGTGAATGGACAGCTGGGAATTACTGCCATTGATTTGGCTTTGAAAAATAGACCAGCAAGCTGCTGACATATGTGATAGGCTTATTAGAAAAATTCAGATGGCTCCTAGTATTTAAGATATTGCTGTCAATTGTTGAAAAAGAAAGATGACATGTTCACTAATTTCCACAAGGGGACAGGAATAGAACCCCACCCACAGTCCCACATTCTAAAAGCAAATTGAATCCTTGGGATGCAGTGAATTTTAAATGAATTGTAGGCAGGCTGTAGGCAATGAGAATATTGGAAGAAAGTAGATTGAAATTAGTAGTTTATTCCCCCATTGATCCCTTCCAAATTACTTTATAAACTAAGACTATGTAGGTAGATAGATGGATATACGTAGATAGATGTTTGAAACCATAATCCCAAATTGGAAGAAACTAAAGGGAAAAAGACACTGTGAAGTTAAACAACCCTTTAGAAATGATGGTTATCTAGTAGATTCTATACCCTATGTGAACTGGGTGTTAAAATCACACTTCTGCTGCCTACAATTCCCTTCCAAAATCCTTTCTTTTTTGAATAGTATTTGTAAGTGCTTAGTGTTTATGTCCAGAGCTGGGGTAACATTTATCAGTTGAACACAGTCCCTGCTCCACATGGTGTTCACAGTCTAAATAGGAGGGGGAACAGGTATTGTATCAACTTCCTCTCTGATCTCCCATCCTCCTGTCTCTCCCCACTTCAATCCATACTTCACGCCACGGCCCGTATTGTCTTTGTCCAGAAATGCTCTGGGCATGTTACTCCCCTCCTCAAAAATCTCCAGTGGCTACCAATCAACCTATGCATCAGGCAGAAACTCCTCACCCTCGGCTTCAAGGCTCTCCATCACTTCGCCCCCTCCTACCTCACCTCCCTTCTCTCCTTCTACAACTCAGCCCGCACCCTCCGCTCCTCTACCACTAACCTCCTCACTGTGCCTCGTTCTTCCCTGTCCCGCCATCAACCCCTGGCCCACATCATCCCCCTGGCCTGGAATGCCCTCCCTCCCCACATCCACCAAGCTAGCTCTCTTCCTCCCTTGAAAGCCCTACTGAGAGCTCACCTCCTCCAGGAGGCCTTCCCAGACTGAGCCCCCTCCTTCCTCTCCCCCTCCTCCCCTTCTCCATCCCCCTGCCTTACCTCCTTCCCTTCCCCACAGCACCTGTATATATGTATATATGTTTGTATGTATTTATTACTCTATTTATTTTACTTGTACATATCTATTCTATTTATTTTATTTTGTTAGTATGGTTTGTTTTGTTCTCTGTCTCCCCCTTCTAGACTGTGAGCCCACTGTTGGGTAGGGACCGTCTCTATATCTTGCCAACTTGTACTTCCCAAGCACTTAGTACAGTGCTCTGCACACAGTAAATGCTCAATAAATGCAATTGATTGACTGATTGAGAAAACTGAGATACAGGGAGGTTAAGCTATTCACCCAAGGTCACTGAGGAAGCAATGTGCAGAGTCAGAATTAGATGTTAATACTACTACTAATAATAATGACAACCAAATAATAATAATGATAATGATAACAATAATCATTTGTTAAGTGCTTACTATGTTCACAACACTGTGCTTACTAAGCACAGGGATAAACACAAGGTCATCAGGTCCCTCAAGGGCCTCATAGGCTAAGGAGGAGGGTATTGAATCCCCATTTTTCAGAAGAGGGAACTGAGGGACAGAGAAGGCCGAGAGAAACTTGCCCAACGTCATACATCAGACAAGTGGTAGAGCCAGGATTAGAATACTGGCCCTATCTTTCCACTAGGTAATGCCATTCCCTGAATGAATTGCCTACACCTGCTACCTCCACTTCCTCCTCTCCAGTTCTTTCCTTGTCTCCCTCCAACTGCTTTCAGCATCCTTTACTCCATGAAAACTACCTTCTCTAAGGTGACCAGTGACCTTCTTCCAAATACAACAGTCTCTATTCCATCCTAATCATCCTCAATCTCTCAGCTGCCACTGAAATTGGGATGCATACACTTTTCCTAGAAACCTTGACTTCACGGACACTATCCTCTCCAGATTCTCCTCCTATTTTTCTGGCCTCTCCTTCTCCGCCTCTTTCACAGACTCCTTCTCTCCTCTCACCCTCTAAATATGGAAGTCGCTTAAGGCTCATTTCTCCGTCCCCTTCAATCAATCAATCAAGGATACAAAGCACTTGGGAGAGTAACAGAATAAGCAGACACATTCACTGATCTTCCAGAGGGGGAAGAGAGAAGTAATTCACAATATATAATTTAAAGGTATGTACATATATATTGTAAAGTGAGGCAAATATCAAATGTTCAAAGGTCATAGATCCAAGTGCATGGTAACACAGAAGGTAGAGCGAGCCAGGGAAAAAAGGAATGTGACCGTAACAATTCTTTGAAAGTGGAAATAGTGGTGATCTGGCATATATGGACTGGGAGGGAGTTCCAGGAAAGGGAGAGGACATGGGAATGCAGTCAGTGGTAAGGCAGATGAGATCATGATACAGTGAGTAAGCTGGCTCTAGAGCATGTGAGATCAGATGTAGGAGGAGATTAGTGAGGTGATGTAGGATGGGCCAAGCTGATTGAGTGATTTAAAGCCAAAAGCAAGGAGTTGCTGTTTGAGGTGGCTGTGGATAGGCAGCCATTAGAGGTTATTGAAGATAGGGTTACTTGGACTAAACATTTTGTTGACAAATGATCCATGCAGCAGAGTGAAGAATGGATTGGAGTGGGGAGAAACAAGGGTCAGGCAAGTCAGTGAGGAGGCAGATGAGGTGTATGATAGGCAGATGTGCTTAGTACAATGCACAAGTAGTATAGTAAGCACAGAGTATAGTAAACACCTAACAAATACCATTTAAGAGATAAGTGCTTGGGTCATTATAGTAACAGTTTGGTTGTAGAGGAAAATTTAGATTTAACAATGTTGTGAACACAGAACCGAAAGAATTTGGTGACAAATTGAATATGTGGATGGGATGAGAGATGAGTTGAGGACAAATCCAAATCCTTGTGGGCTTGTGAGATTGGAAGGAGAGGGTTATTTTCAACAGTGATGGGGAAGACAGGAGGAGGACTGGATGTGGTTGGGAAGATAAGGAGTTCATCTCTATTCTATTCTTTTATGCTTCTATTTACACCCACTCCCTTTAATAACTTATTTCCCTTCAGGGCTCAATTACTATCTCTATGTGGTGGAATTCCAAATCTACATCTCCAACCTTATCCTTTCTCCTTCTCTGCAGTCTCACATTTCCTTCTTCCTTCAAGGCACATTTACTTAGATGTCCAACTGTCTCCTCAAATGTAACCTGTCCAAGCCACAACTCCAAATCCTCTCACCTGAAGCCTGTCCTCTCTTGGACTTTCCTATCACTTTAGGCAGCATCACCATCTCTCTGGTCTCACAAGCTCATAACTTCTTCAGTATCCTCTCATCTCTCTCATATAACCTCCTTGCCTCCTGTCTCTTCCCACTCCAATCCACAGTTCACACTTTTGATTGATATTTTTTTCTACAAACCCTGTTCAGTTCATGTCTCCCCACTCTTCAAAGCATTCTTCTTTAAATGCCATTGAGTTGTTTCCAATCCAAAGATACTACATGGACACAGCCTCTCCAGAACATCCTACCTTCTGCCGTAAAGTTGTTCTGGGTGTGTATTCTTGGAGTGTTCTTGTTAAAAATGTGGTAGTGGTTTACCATTGCTGCCTTCTGTGTAGTAAAATCTTGAGTCTCTGCCATCGTCTTTGATCAACATTTGGATCACTTGATCATCCACTTTTGATTCTATCCCATGCCACTGCTCCCCAGGTTAAGCATATCAAACTTGTCTGATGGTTCAGGTTAGAACTTTCCATTATGGATAACCCTAATGAGAGAGTATCTCTTAATGTTATAGCTCTAAGCTTCATCAACTGTTGCAAACTCTTCTGCCATGGTAAGGTGTCAATTCATAGAAGTCCTACAGCATACAAACTTGAAAAAGTGAATGCATCTTTTTAAGTAATTAACGTACCACATAGTATTAGCTTGCCACTTACTAAAGGGACTAGTTCAGCTATTGCTGAATTAATCAATCAGTCAATCAATGGTAGTTATTGAGCACTCTGTGCAGAACAAAGTACAATTGAGTAGGTAGACATGTTCCTGATCTACAGGAATCTAGCAGGTAAAACCAATCACATCCCTGGATTACCACCAAAGTACAATTCCTCCACTTTTTTGTTTGAACTAGCATCATTCCCAGTCATCTCTCAAGAGATCTCCCAATCTACCCCTTCCACCTGGCCCTCCAACACCATTCTTTCACATTTTATATAAAAAAAATTAGTTTCCATTGTTCTTAGCTTCCTGACTGGCACTCTTCAATGGCTCCTTCCCCTCTGCTTTCAAATAATCCCATGTATTCCCTATTTTTTTAAAAAAAAAACAACCTGCCTTAACCACACTGAACCAACCAGTTATCATCTCGTCTTCCTCCTACCATTCGTCCTTATCAAAATTATCTACACACTCTTCTTGCACTTTGATGCCCTGTAGTCTGGCTTCTGCCTCATCCACTTCACTTAACCTGGACTCTACAAGGTCACCAGTGACCTTCTCCTTGACAAATCTAATGACCTGCACTCCAACCTAATCATGTTATATCTCTTATCAGCCTGTGATATTGTGGACCACTCACTTCTTCTGGAAACAGTATCTAAGCTTGGTTTCAATCACTCAATCAGTGGTATTTTTTATTGCTTACTGTGTGGGAAACTAAATATAATGTAGTTGGTAGATGAAATCCCTGGAAATTAAGAGTTTACAGCTAATGGGGAGAGAAAGACTTTAAAATAAATTGCAGATAGTAGCAGCATAGTCTAATAGAGAACAGTCTTGGGAGTCACAAGGACCAGGGTTCTAATTCTGCCTCTGCCACATAATAATAATAATAGTATTTGTTAAGTGCTTACTATGTGCCAAGCACTGTTTTAAGCACTGGGGTAGAAACAAAGTTATTAGGTTGGGCATAGTCCCTATTCATTCAATTAATTAATTCATTCAATCATATTTATTGAGCACTTACTATATGCAGAGCACTGTATATAGTGTTTGGAAAGTACAATATATCTAATAAAGAGAGACAATATCTGTTCTAACCCATATGGGGCTCACAGTCTTAATCCCCATTTTACAGATGAGGTAACTGAGGCCAAGAGAAGTGAAGAGACTTGCCCAAAGTTATACATCAGACACGTGGTGTAACCAGGATTAGAACCCATGCCCTCTGACCCCCAGGCCCATGCTCTTTCCTCTAGGTCACATTGCTTCTCTGTGTGCTCCACGTGTGTGCTGTGTGACCTTGGATAAGTCACTTAACTTCTTTGTACCTTATTTATCTCATTTGTAAAATGGAGACTAAGACTGTGAGCCCCATGTGGGCCATGGACTATGTCCAACCTGATTAGCTTATATTTACCCCAGCTCTTAGTACAGTGATGGGCACATAGTAAGAGCTTTCCAAATATCATTAAAAAAAGATAGAATTTTGCTAATACTGTTCCTTACTGGTTATGTTCTTACCAAATCCCCTTGGGTCCATCTTCACAGAATCATGAATCCACCTTTCCTTCTCCATCCAAACTACTACCACAGTGATAATAACCTGCCCGCTCAATTATATTACCCTCTTCACTGACCTTCTGCCTCTAAACCTTCTAGTCACTCTGCTGCCTATATCATTTTTCTGAAAAAAAAATAAATAACATGCACCTGTCATGCACCTATGGTTGCCTAGAGTGGCTAGTTCCCGGTGACGGGTGGATTTAGGATTTTGAATACAAGGGGCCAACTGAGGTTGTACTGTAGTTAAGAAGAGTAATCATATATCCAGATGAGAGGTTTATCAACTTATGTTTATTTGCTCATAGAGTTGTTCACACAGGATAACGTTAGGTTTGTCTACCTATACTATAACAAACCATATACTAAGCATAAGAGAAGCAGCATGGCTCAGTGGAAAGAGCCTGGACTTTGGAGTCAGATGTATTGGGTTCTAATCCCGACTCTGCTGCGTGTCAGCTGTGTGACCTTGGGCAAGTCACTTAACTTCTCTGTGCCTCAGTTACCTCATCTGTAAAATGGGATTAAGCCTGTGAGCCCCATGTGGGACAACCTGATCAACTTGTAACCTCCCTAGCACTTAGAACAGTGCTTTGTGCATAGTAAGCACTTAACACATGCTATTATTATTATTATTATTATTATTATTATTATTATTATTGTTGTTATTATTCTACCCACACAACACCACAGAAAATCCCGCTTACAGGAAAAGAAATGAAAAAAAAAACTGGACTTAGTGATCCTGCCCAGGAGCCAACTGGGATTCCAAGATCTACTTTGGTATAGCAGCTGCAGATACTAAGCCTCATAAAGCATGGTTTACCAAGATAACCTTAGGGGGGTCTGCATTCCTCCCCGGGCGGCCATGGTGTGGGTGTCCCCAAAGATGCCAGGCAAACAGGTCGGCCTTCAGCAGCATACACTCAATCTTATCACCTCTAGTCACCATACAATCTCCAACTTCACTAATTCTGAAATTATACTATCCAACCACAACCTTCTCAATTGCATTCTCTTCCATACAACTCTTCCTTAAATAAGTCCTATTTCCCCACAGAAACTTCAAATCTTTTTACCCCCTCCAGTCTTCTAAAATCACCATGCCCCGTTTGTTCTCTGTACACAACATTCCTTCACCTGATACACAGCCCCCAATCTCAACTCCGCACTCTTCCACAAAACTCAGCTACCTTACTTCCCCATTTCTTCTCAGATCTCATACAACCAAGTTACAGGACTGGATCACCTCCACAGGTTGCTTACTCCACT
This sequence comes from Tachyglossus aculeatus, assembly GCF_015852505.1. Lineage (NCBI taxonomy): Eukaryota > Metazoa > Chordata > Mammalia > Monotremata > Tachyglossidae > Tachyglossus > Tachyglossus aculeatus. The sequence continues at coordinate 121,148,275 of NC_052067.1, forward strand.
CTTGTACATGAGTTGTGATCCTGGAAGAAATTCAGACACCAGGCTGATATCATCTATAATAGACTAATCTTCACTTTCTTTAAATGCTCTTTCTCCTCTGTCCAGCAAAAATATTTATCCATCCATGTTGACTTCCTTATCAATTCTCTGCACCCCCTTTTTTAGACTTTTAACAACCTTCTCAAATCTCCTGCTCCCATCTCCTGAATTTAATGACCTTGCCATATACCTCATTGATAAAATTGAAACCATCTAGAGTTATTTCCCTAAAAATCTCCCTTGCTCCTCTCTAGTCCCTCCCTCCTTCCTTTTGCTGTCCCATCCTCCCCAGTGCCATTCAAGCTTAAAATCATGATCCTCCAAGAAGTCTTCCCTGACAAAGAGGCCTTCATGTTCCCTACTTCCTCTCTCTTGTGAGTCACACATGCATTCTGATCATTTGAACATTTTATATTCACCCCATCCTCAGCCCTATAGCATGTAAGTACATTCTGTAAATCATTTTAATGACTGCGTCCCCATCTTGACTGTAAGATCCTTGTGGGCAGAGAACATGTCTACTAACTCTGGTGTAAAATAATTTCCGAAGGACTAAGTACAGTGCCATCCACCTAGTAAGCACTGGTTATTGGGTGCAGATTTATTGATTGACTGTGTTCATCTTAAGCTGTATGGCATAATAGAGCATGTTACTGAGAGTCAGAAGGTCATGTGTTCTAATCCTGGCTCCAAGACTAATCTGCTCTGTGACCTTGGGCACTTCTATGTGCCTTGGTTACATCATCTGTAAAGTCAGGGCTGAGACCTAGAACCCCACATGGAACAGGGACTGGGTCCAAACTGATTTGTCTGTATCCAATAAGTGCTTAGCAAATACCACAATTGTTATTATTATTATTATTATTATTGTTATGATTTACATTTATGTGAAACCTGAACCTATCAGTGTACCATATCTCATTCCTTGAGCCATTCTATCGGTGTTGTAATTTGTGACAACAAATGGCAAGACAGAATTAACCTAAGCAACAAGATGTTAGAATGTTATCAGTCTACCAGCATCAAGGAAATACTCATTAAATTGTGTCCTTGCTACATGTAGGTCAGAGGGAGAATTTTTTGAGGACAAGACATCCACGCAGCTCTTTTGTAGTTACCTAAAGTTGGAGGACTAGAAACAATGGGGGGGCAAAAATGATTTTGGTAACTAAAAGTAATACATTGTTCTAGGATAATTAATATGAAATCAGGGAAAAAAACAACATATAAAATAGAAATATTATTTGAAAATTTTGGACTATTGTTCATTAGTAGTAAATTAGATTATGTGACAATTGTATTTTATAGAAAGTTTTTCTATGAAATAGAAGCAGAGACCCTGTAAAATTTGTATTAAGAATTGAGATTTCACAATTGAATTAATGAATTTTAGTGAATGTATAATAGTATTTATCTTACTGCACAGGAAAGTGTTTTTCTATGTGATGGGAGTGATTATTACTATAGAGTTCAAATAAGAAAAATGTCCACAACCACTGCATACATGCAATTTGCAAAACTTCATTGAAATGTGATTGATAGAGTGTCTTCTAACTGTTCACATTTTAAAATCATATTCCCTGTTAATGATTCATTGCATTTTCTAATCCTGCTACAAATACATGTCTTTGGTGTTTCAATTTCATTGTTCTCTCTCAAAAAAAGTCACTATTGTAAGAATTGGAGAATTGTGATTCCTATTGGCATGCCTGGTATTTATGTCCATGAGATAGACAGTTTGACACTTCCTAAACACAAATATTATAATCCAATTTGCATATGCATAGTACCAGCTGTAGGAACCTGGCTTTTTGGTTCCCCAGTGACACTTGATGTCACTGAAGTGGCCTCTTGAGTTTCCCTGAAAGCTTTTGTCAGTATTTAGATTCTGGCAAAATGCAGCATCACTTATGCATGTGGCATTTCAATTTGTTTGTATTTGTGGGAATCTGTATTTCTCCAATTCTCAAAATGAAACCCTTATTGGTACTCTCTCAACTCTGCACATATTTAAATATATACAGTGACTATTGTTCTCTGCAAAACCAAATAAAAACTGGGAACTTAGAAACAATTCTTGGTAGAAATTTTCTATTGGCTTTTTAAATACCTGTGTAATGAAAAATCATTTTACAAATTTATTAAATAGAAAGATATTAATAAATGTATTCAATAGGACATCAAATGTGTCATATTCACCACGGAAGGTAAAATTTAAGATTTAAAAATGCCTATATCTTGTAATTTTGCCTAGTATTTAGACATCAAAATTGCCCTAGACTAAAAAAAGCCTGTTTCTTATGAGTCAGTGAATCAAACTTTTGAGTATGCAATAACCACAGGAAATTATTTGGCTAATGCATTTTTATCTTCTCTCAGTAAATGCATTTTTCCTCCATAGCTGTATCTCATTAGGAGTGATTCCTTAGTTGCGGAATTATTTCTCCACCTCAATTTAAGGCATTAGTGTAACTGAAGGTAATTTGATTGCCAGTTAGGCAGTTTGGAGTGTAGTTCACTCTCTGGCATGTTCTTTATTAAATGTCTCTGTAATTTCCTTTCCCACAGGATCTACGCCTTATATATCTACCTAGCGATTGTGCCCCTCTCAGAGTGGCACCTGGAGAGTTTCCAGTACTCTACCAGTCTCAATTAATAATAATAATTCCGGGATTTGTTCAGGGCTAACTGTGTGACAGGCATTGTACAAAGCACTGGGGTGGATACAGGAAAATTAGGTTGGACACAGTCCCTATCCCAAAAGGGCCTCACAGTCTTAATTCCCATTTTACAGATGAAGTAACTGAGGCCCAGAGAAGTTAAGTGACTTGCCTAAGGTCACAAAGCAGACATGTGACAGAGGCGGGATTAGAATCCACAAACTTTTGACTCCCAGTCCCACGCTCTTTCCCCTATGTCATGCTGCTTCCTAACAGGAAGCACAGGACTACAGGAGGGAGAGTCAAGTAGAGGGAATATCCATTCCATTCTTCGCTCGGGCAGTAGCTAGTGAATGGGAGGGAATCTGCTACAAGTTAAAACTCACCTGTTCTGGACAGCAGTGGCATGGGAGTTACTCGAGGGTGGAGACTCAGGTTTACTGCGTGGAAGGAGGCAATGGTAAGCCACTTCTGTATTTTTATAAAGAAAACTCTATGGATGCATTACTAGAATGATTGCAGATGGAGGTGGGGTGTTCTGGGAGGAATCGCTATGGGTTGGAAATCATTTGACAGCAGAAGGCAAAAAGGGATTGTAAATTACAGTGAAACAGTGCAGAAAACTTAGGCTTTCCAAGGATTTTTTTTGTGTAAAATAATAGACAAGGTAAGAGGGAGAAAATAAAACTAAAACTCTCTTGACTTCTAAATAATTAGATGGACTATACGCTATTTCCTATTTTAGGGCTTCCTCTATCTGGATGGAGAATGCCGGGTTAGTTGGAGCAATCTGAATTTTCCTGGCACTGTTTTAACCAGCTAGAAAGTTTAAGTAATCCTGAAGACTACTCACCACTTGTAACAATTCAACTATACTATGAACAGGAAAAATGTTTGGGGGCTAAGAGTTAAATTAAAGCATTGAATAGTTAAATTATCGTAAGTATTGAAATAGAGTTTATGATGTCTTTCCGAATGATGGGGATTTGACGATAGTTGTGTTTTTTTAATCCTGACTTTTGGGCTGTAACTCCATGAACACATTTAATTGGCTTATCATAGTTTATCTCCATTACTGACATGAGAAGAGAAGGTCTACAAAGCAAATTCATCCTGATGGTAGGATATACTTACTCCCCAGTGTTTCTCCTAAACAAAAGTGCCAAGGTTATGGTCAAAGATACGACTGAATGAATGAATGAATGAATGAAAGATACTGCTTCCTCAAATGATGAACAGTTGCTGGAGCCACTTATTTCAGCAGCAACCTCAGTATCTGGCCAGCAAAACTTAAGAATTTATCCATCAGTCCAAATGGGAAGGAGGTTTCAAGAGTTTTTAGGATTTGCATTCACATCACTTATTCTTTCCAGGTACTCTCAATCAATCAATAAATCATGGATTACTTATTGTGTGCAGAGCACTGGGAGAGTACAAAGTAACAGAGTTGGTAGATACGTCCCTGCCCACAGTGAGTTTACAGTCTAGGGGACTCTCCCAAGCACTTAGTACAATGTTCTAAACACAATAAGAACTCAATAAGTACCTTTAACTAATTGATTAATTGGTAGTTTCTCAGTTTCTCCTCCTGTCAGGCCTTCTTCTTAATTTCTCTCTATTCTTTGTAGATTCAACGTTTCCAGTTCCTATTCCCAGACAACTCATTCATTCATTCATTCACTCAATCATATTTATTGAGCGCTTACTGTGTGCAGAGCACTGTACTAAGTGCTTGGGAAGTACAAGTTGGCATCATCTAGAGACGGTCCCTACCCAAGAGCGGGCTCACAGTCTAGAAGGGCGAGACAGACAACAAAACAAAACATATTAACAAAATAAAATAAATAGAATATTAAATATGTACAAGTCCCAGGCCCAGACTCCTTCCACCAGGCCACATGGCTTCTCTCTGGAGGCCTCACCCTTCCCCTTACGCCACAGACCCCGTTTCTGCCCACGGGCCAGGTGCAATGTCACAGGAGAAAAGGGAGCATATACAGCTCTGCGGGACATCATTCTTTTAGATCAGACTACCTGTAACCTGGCTGGATTTGTATGGGGGGGTGGAGTCTTAAGAAAAGCAGTGTGGCTCAGTGGAAAAGAGCCCAGGCTTTGGAGTCAGAGGTCACGGGTTCAAATCCCGGCTCCGCCACTTGTCAGCAGGGTGACTTTGGGCAAGTCACTTCACTTCTCTAGGCCTCAGTGACCTCATCTGGAAAATGGGGATTGGGTCTCTGAGCCCCACGTGGGACAACCTGATCACCTTGTGTCCCCCCCAGTGCTTGGAGCAGTGCTTTACACATGGTAAGCGCTTAACAAATGCCATCATTATTATTATTCATTATTATTTACCTATCAACTATGAGGTTCTGGAATATTGAATCTGAGGTAATGTCTTGAATTACAGTTCCTCTAGACTCTAAGCTCATTGTGGGCAGGGAACGCGTCTACCAATGCTTGGGGGAGCATGATATCAATCAGTGGCATTTATTGAGCACTTACTATGTACAGAGCACTCTACTAAGCACTTGGGAGTGTACAGTACACCAGAATCAGCAAACCCTTTCTCTGCCCATGACGAACTTACAATCTAGAGTACAGTGCTGGGTACAAAGTAGGCTCTTAACAAATACCAAAATTGTGATGAGTATTAGACGATTTCCCTGCCCACGGTGAGCTTACAGTCTAGAGGAGGAGATGGCCGTTATGCTAAAAGCTTCACACCCTACCTCCATCTTCTCTTTCTCACCCCCGACCTCTGGAACACTCTCCCTCCTCGGATCTGACAGACGACTACTCTCCCCTTATTGAAAGCCCATCCCATCCCCATCTCCCCCGCCTCACCTCCTTCCCCTCCCTACGGCACCTGTATATATGTCTGTACAGATTTATTACTCTATTTTACTTGTAAAATAGACTTCTCAGTGCTTAGAACAGTGCTTTGCACATGGTGGGTGCTTAATAAATGTCATTATTATTACTATTATTATTGTACATATTTACTATTCTATTTATTTTATTTTGTTACTATGTTTTGTTTTGTTGTGTGTCTCCCCCTTCTAGACTGTGAGCCCGCTGTTGGGTAGGGACCGTCTCTAGATGTTGCCGACTTGTACTTCCCAAGCGCTTAGTACAGTGCTCTGCACACAGTAAGCACTCAATAAATATGATTGAATGAATGAATCACCTGGATGTCTCTGGTGACATTTGAGGGGTCACCATTCAACTGGACCCTTCCCTGCCACCTTCTAGAATAATAATAACTTATTTTGTGCCAACCACTTTCCCAAGCACCAGAGCATAGAGAAGCAGCGTGGCTCAATAGAAAAGAGCACGGCTCTTGGAGTCAAAGGTCATGGGTTCCAATCACAGCCCTGCCACTTGTCAGCTGTGTGACCTTGGGCAAGTCAACCAACTTATCTGGGCCCCAGTTACCTCATCCGCAAAATGGGGATTAAGACTGTGAGCCCCACGTGGGACAACCTGAACACCTTGTATTCTCCCCAGTGCCTAGAACAGTGCCTTGCACATAGTAAGCGCCCAACAAATGCCATCATTATTATTATTATTATATGAAAGGCAGCGAGGTCGAGCACAACCCGAGCACTGATTGGTAAAGGCTGAATGACTCGAGTTTAGCCCTGGCTGCACCAAACCCAGCAGGCTTTTGAGGCGAAAGCTGGAAACATTCCAGACGTGCCGTCCCAGAAATATTCTCTAATGAAGGAAAACCCTTCAGCTCGATGTTACGAAAACAAGTGGACATTTCTTTGTGCAGGGACCAAGCTCGGCCATAAGGGCCAACTGTCCATTAGGCTCTGGGAAGAGGGGCTGGGCCTCATTAGCAGAGAGTGGGTGAAATCCCTTTTCTCTTTGGAATCCCATGGGAAAAACAAAACCCCAAATTAAAAAAATAAAACAAAAAAACCTCAGGCCGAACTGTCACCTGTGGCCTTGTTTTGAGAGTTTCTGGCAGGGGGAGAAAGAGCTGCCTAATGAGGAATGTTGCTTCAATGAGGTGTGGTGGGGAGGGTCTTTGCTTCAGAATGCATCTTGTGCTGGGGGAAGGAGAGGGAGGAAGAGAGCAGCAGGCAGGATTCTGTGCTCCCTACCTGTCCAAAACATTTCAGATTTGGAGAGGCCTTGAAAGGCTGGTGTCAGTCCATTTCCCCAAGGATCACTAGAAGTGGCCGCTCCTAATTTTCCTTTCCTTTTGGCCTGATTGCTTTGGTGTTTTCCCTCCTCTTATCTGATGGCATTCCGCACTGGCTCTGCCCTGTGAGAGAAGAATCAAGAGAAGCATTGTGGCATAGTGGATACAGCACAGGGCTGGGAGTCAGAAGGACCTGTATTCTAATCCTGGCTCTTCTACCTGTCTCCTGTTCATTTCACTTCTCTGGGCCTCATTTCGCTTCTCTGGGCCTCAGTTATCCCATCTGTAAAATCGAGATTAAGACTGCAAGTAATTTCAAAATGAGTTTTGAAATGACTTTCCAATGATTAGGAAAGTCCAGGGGCTCTAGTTGATCTTTCACACCCTATCAAAGCTTTAATCCCTCCCTTCTTCCCTCTTGACTACCATCCTTTAACAGTTCACTCTCAAATGACTTCTTTCCCACCGCTTTCAAACATGTCATGAATCATTTCACTTCTCTGGGCCTCAGTTATCCCATCTGTAAAATCAAGATTAAGACTGCAAACCCTGTGTGGGATAGGGACTGTATCTAATCTGATTAACTTGTATCTACCCCAGTGCTGAGAACAGTGCTTGGCACATAGTGAGTGATTAACAAGGATTTTATTAGTTATTATTTTATTTATTTATTATAAATAAACAAGTATTATTTTATTTATACTTTTTTTAAAACTCGGACAGACTTCCAGTGAGGAGGGGGGAGTTCTTGTTTTGGGTGCTGTGGGTTTCCACCTCCTGTGCTATCAGAGAAGCAGTGTGGCTCAGTGGAAAGAGCGCAGGCTCTGGAGTCAGAGATCATGGGTTCAAATCCCGGCTCTGCCAATTGTCAGCTCTATGACCCTGGGCAAGTCACTCAACTTCTCTGTGCCTCAGCCACCTCATCTGCAAAATGGGGACTAAGACTGTGAGCCCCCTGTGGGACAACCCAATCACCTTGTAACCTGCCCAGCACCCAGAACAGTGCCCTGCACATAGTAAGCGCTCAACAAATGCCATCATCATTACTATTATTATCCCCACAGCTCCGAACTCTCCAGAGAGGAATTGGAAAGCCCTCTGTGCTCTGAGCAGAAGGAGGTTGGGAAAACGGGACAGAGTTGCGAGTTCTCACGATTCCCGGACCCTTTGTGCCAGTGTAGGTCAGCATGTGGAGCTCGGCGGCAGAACCGACTGGGTAAATGCCCGGCTCAGATGCGGGGGGGTGGGGGGTGTTGGGATGGTGGCTTGGGCCTGCTGACCCTGTCGGGAACTTCAGGCCTCCTGGTGGCCCCCCAAAATAGAGAAGCAACGTGGCTCTGTGGAAAAGAGCCCGGGCTTTGGAATCAGAGGTCATGGGTTCAAATTGCAGCTCCGCCACTTGTTAGCTGGGTGACTTTGGGCAAGTCACTTCACTTCTCTGTGCCTCAGTTCCCTCACCTGTAAAATGGGGATGAAGACTGTGAGCCCCCCGTGGGACAACCTGATCACCTAAGCACCCAGTGCTTAGAACAGTGTTTTGCACATAGTAAGTGCTTAATAAATGTCATCATCATCATTAAAATAGGTGTGAAGACTCGGCCGGGAGGGAAACATCGCTGGCCCCCATGGTGTAGTCGCTGAATTCTTTTTAAAAGCCACTGAAAAGATGAGATTGGAATCTGTCCAAGGGTATGCCTAGGTGAGGCTTTGTATTTTCAGTGCAGGCGGGTGGGGGTTGCTCTCCGGTGAGCCACTTGAACAAGTAATAATAATAATAATAACAATAATGGCATTTATTAAGCACTTACTATGTGCAAAGCACTGTTCCAAGTGCTGGGGAGGCTACAAGGTGATCAGGTTGTCCCACGTGGGGCTCACAGTCTCAATCCCCATTCTATGGATGAGGCAACTGAGACCCAGAGAAGTCAAGTGATTTGCCCAAAGTCACACAGCTGACAACTGGCAGAGCTGGGATATGAACCCATGATCTCGGACTCCAAAGCCCATGCTCTTTCCACTGAGCCCTGCCGCTTTTGTTCCCTTCAGTGTTGTTAGCTGTGCCAGAAAACCATTTAATACACAAACTGTATTAATATACAGAAAGTCATTCATTCATTCAATCGTATTTATTGAGCACTTACTGTGTGTAGAGCACTGTATTAAGCACCTGGGAAGTACAGTTCATCAACAGAGACAATCCCTGTCCACAACGGGCTCACAGATAGAAGGGGGGAGATGGACATCAAAACAAGTAAACAGGCATCAATAACATTATTGTAAATAAAAATAATTATATAATTAATTAATGATAATTATTAATTGCAACGAGCTTTAGCTTCCTCAGAGGTACTGACACACCTGATTCCTAACAACAGGTGAAGAGTAGAAGCAGCCTAATCACTGAGAGTAACATAAAGGGATATAGAACATTAGTGTCACAGCAGTGATGTGTATACAGCTATAATTCTATTTATCTATTTTGATGCTATTGATACGGGTCTATTTGTTTTGTTTTGTTGTTTGTCTCCCCCCTTCTAGACTGTGAGCCCGTTGTTGGGTAGGGATTGTCTCTATCTGCTGCTGAATTGTACTTTCCAAGCATTTAGTACAGTGCCCTGCATGCAGTAAGCACTCAATAAATATGACAATGAATAAATTACCCACAATCTAAAAGGGAGGTAGAACAAGTATTGAATCCCTATTTTATGGGTGAGATATTGAGGCACAGAGAATGAAGTGACTTGCCCAAGGTCACACAGCAGGCAGGGAGAAGAGGCAAGATCAGAACCCAGGTCTCCTGACTCCTAGGCCTATCCTTTTTCCAGGAGGCTAGACTGCTTTTCATTATGTAAAGTAGAAACAGCTTTTCCTTCCAGGTGATATCAAAATAGGAAATCCTAGTTTGGGGCTGTAAAGGCCTCCTGGGTAAGCTCTATTCATCTCCAAAGCTGCTCAGGCAGTGCCATTAAGACATTGGTCCCCACAGAGAAAGTGCCCCATAAATAGCGTTCATACTGATAACGAAACATCCTGGGACAGAAGCTCTCTAAAGGACCTTCCAACTCTAGGTTCTGTTCTATATCCCTTTTTGTTACTCTTGGTGATGAGGCTGCTTCTACTCCTCACCTGTTGTTAGAAATCAGGTGTGTCAGCTCTTCTCTGAGGAAACTAAAGCTCATTGCAATTCACAGTTCCCTTGCAGCACCGTCCAGTGGCAATGCTTTGCTCTCCAGCCCTTGTCAAATGGAAGAAAGGTTTGTCACAAACTTTATTATTCTCAATTAAAATCCTAAATTGGAATTCAGAAAGTAAATTGCCCTTGAACCTTTGTTCTCCATTGCCTTCCTGGCCCCGAGGCCAGGAATGGAGATTTTTTATGTGCATATATGGAACTCGGTAGGTGGGCAGAGAGAGAGAGAGAGAGAGTTACTCTCCTCATTCCCAGCAAGGTAAATAACCTCAACCCAACTATAAATGGAGAGAAATGTAACCTCTGCCAATGAGAGTCACTGGAGCTGACAAGCAAAGGAGAGCGATCATTGACTTCAGGGGATGTTTCGAAAATGGAGCTGGCAGGATGAGTGGCAAGGCAAAATCAATAGGGATCATAGGCGTGCCTTTCTCCAAGGGTCAGGTGAACTTGCGTTTACATTTCCTTTAAGGTGGATGGTCATTTGGGGATCACTTTATAAAGGCTCAGAATTTTAACGTTAGCAAGTTGTTGGACTTAGATTTTTCGTTATCATTTCTCTGGGCTTCTAAAGTATTGTTCGAGTCAAGTGTCAACTTTGGAGCCATGCTTTACTTTTTGATGTTGGCCGCAGCCCCCTTCTGTTTGTGTCTCTGAAGTTAAACTTGTGAGTTATTAGCTTCAGATTTCCTGTTTTATCACAAACTTCAGTTATAATGCCCCTTAAACATCAAGTAATGAAAGATCACAAAAATACCTTTAACTACCTATGCAACACTCTGCATTTCTCAGCTGGCATTTTATTTTACAATCAACTGTGTTATATATTGATATAATGTTTGAGATTGAGTTAGAACATACCCTATTTCCTTTCTTCAAAATCTTAGGAAAAGCATCTGGATTAGATGATAGTTCCCAGAAATAGTTTAACTAGCCAAGTGTTTGTATTTATTCAACTGTGGTGCTTTCTTTCTCATTGCTTAATTGCTACACTGCCTTTGACAGTCTGATTTTGAAAAAAATATATCTCTAAATTCTAGAATAAAGTCCATTTATGTCATGGAAGCACTACGGCACATGCTTTTTACAATCTGATTGTCCCTTCCATGTTTGGAGGCTGCTTGTCCTTTATCTGAAAGGAAGAATCATGGCCTAATGGAGAAGGCATGGGAGTCAGAAGGACCTGGGTTCTAATCTCAGCTCTGCCAATTGCTTGCTATGATCTTTGGCAAGCCACTTAATTTCTCTGTATCTCAGTTTCCTGAACTGTAAAATGGGGATACATTTTCTCTCTCCTACTTAAACTGAGCCTCATGAGGGACAGGTACTGTGATTGACCTAATTAATTTGACAAACAGTAGGTGCTTAGCAAATCCCATTAAAAAAGAAAAAAAAGGAGATGTGAAGGGACAGGAGTAACTGAAGCTTTCTAAAGGAATTGGAAATATATCAGAAACAACAAAATGGACTAGAGAAGTGATTGTTTTAAGTGATTGTTTTAGATTATGTCCCAGAGAACCAGTGTCATCATTCTTTAGAATTCTGATCCATATGCTTATTTAAAAAGCCATTTCCAAGATTCCATTATGGGAAGAGGTGTTCAGTAAAGACTGAAGTGTGGCGAGGTTTAAAGAAGAGGGGGGATGGTATAGTGAGGTAGCTAATGCAGCAGTTGAATTGTGAGATGACTAGAACTTGAACCAGGATAGTAGCTATTTGAAGTCCTCTGGGGGATGTTCAGAGTGTAGCAGTGGCATGGCATTAGGTTTCAGAACAAACTAAAAATCTACAGAGCTGGACAAAAAGGATGTCATTTGTGACCTTAGAGACGATGGTTTGCATTAGTAAAGAGGGTGGAAAACAGATTGGAGACATCAAGAAGAGAACTGGAAAAGAGTAAGTGGAGGCACAGGGTGTATACAACTTCCTCAAATAGTTTGGAGAGGAATCGTAGAAGGGAGATAGGACAATAACTAGAGAGCTGTGGGGTCAAAAGAGGGTTTTAGTATTTTTAGGACAGGGGATTCATGACATGTTTGAAAGAGGTGGGAAAGAAGTCATTGGAGAGTGAACTGTTAAAGGATGGTAGTCAAGAGGGAAGAAGGGAGGGATTAAAGCTTTGATAGGGTGTGAAAGATTAACTAGAGCCCCTGGACTTTGCTAATCATTGGGCTTTCTGAACTGAATGGCCCATGGACAATTCAACCATTTCTTCCGGGCGTTACCTGATTTTGTTATTATTGTTATTGCATATTAATTGATAACTGTTCTAAGTGCTGTCATTTACTGCACACTCAACCTTATCATTTCTAACTGCTGCACAATCTCCACCCTCACCAACTCTGAAATCCCTCTCTCTGACCACAACCTTCTAACTTGCCTCCCCTTCCGCACTTCTCATCCCCCAAAATCTGTACTATTTCACCATAGACACCTCCACTCTTTCAACCCCATCCATCATTCTCTGCTTATCACACTCCACCTAGGCTCCACACCCATTCTACCCACTATTGATGAACAATAGATGCTCTCAACTCCATACTCTCCACTCAACTCACTTGCTCTTGTATCCCTTCCTTGCTCTCGCACCACGAACCCACAGCCCTGGATCACGTGCACTGCCCCCCTGCTTTGCTCTTATTTTGGAGCAGCTAAATGCTGCTGGTGGAAATCTAAACATCAGGCCAACCTTGTCCACTTCAAGTTTGTCCTTTCTTGCCTTAAATCTGCCCGGCAAAACTATGTCTCTTCCCTTATTGACACCCATGCCCATCACCCTCCTCAGTTGTTCCAGACATTTAACTCCCTCCTCAGGCCCCCTCCCCCCAACCTCATCCCTCACCTTCAACAATCTGGCCACCTACTTCATTTGGAAAATTAACACCATCAGGTCTGAGCTCCTCAAAATCACCCTTCCCGCTCCTCCATCCCCGCTCCTCTTGGCCCCCTTTTCAACTTTCCCATACTTCCCATCAGTATCTTCATATGAGATCTCCTGCCTCCTCTCAAGTGCCACCCTCTCCACATGTGCATCGGATCTCATTCCTTCCTACCTTATAAAAATCACTCTTCCTGCCTTCAAAGCCCTACTGAAGGCTCACCTCCTCCAATAGGCCTTCCCAGACTAAGCCCCTCTTTTCCTTAGCTCCCATTCCCCTCTGTGTCACCTCAACTTGCTCCTTTTTCTCTACCTGCCCCACAATTATTATGTATATACATATATAATAATATTATCATTATTATATCTATAATTCTATTTATTCATATTGTTTACTTGTTTTGATGTCTGTCTCCCCCCTTCTAGACTGTAAGCCCAGTGTGTGCAGGGATTGTCTCTCTTTCTTGCTGAATTGTACTTTCCAAGCACATAGTATAGTGCTTTGCACAGAGTAAGTGCTTAATAAATACAATTGAAGGAATGAATACATGAAAGTATATGGGGTCAGTGGTGTCGGTGGAGTGGGTTTGATTTGAAAAGGAGGCATAGGATCTTTTCTCGAGATCCTGTGAGCTCCTCTTGAGATATTTCTTTTAGAGTCAAATAAGGGCAGGAGAAGGGTAGGACTGAAGAAGATCTGAAGAGATTTTAGGAAGATCACACCTGATATTTTCAATTTTATCAGTAAAATATGTGGTAAATTCATTAGGGGAAAGAGTTGGGTGTAGGGGCAGGTATGAGGTCAGAGTAGGGAGTTCAATGTCTGAAACAGCTGGTGTGCTCCATAGACATGGATTAAGGACAGAGAAATATTGCTGCCAGGAGAAGGGGTGGACAGAAAGAAGGCAAATGAAGTTGAATTTTGCATGACAAAAGTTGGTCAGATGTCTGAATTTCTGCCAGTAGCTCTCTAGAGCTCATACACAGGTGTGAAGGAACCATACTTCATAGGTAATCTAGGGCTGTGCATCAGTAGTATGAAATCATTGAAGGAATAGGGTAGCGATCATCGGTTTGTGCATCAGGAGAAGATAGTTTAGGTATGGAGACCAAATGGAGCATGTTGACTTTAAAAAAATACAGGTAATATTACAGATCTCTGAAGAGGAGAAGGACAGATTTCCAGGAAGTGGATGTGTGGGAGAAAAGACAGTTGAGAAGTGTGTGGTCAGGTAAAGGAATTTCAGTGAAGATACAGCTTGTACAGTGACTAAAGATGATGAGATTGTGTGTACCTGACTTAACAAGTGGTTGAGATAGACTGGAGCATCAGATCAAGGGAGTTACTTAATAAGAGGAAGCAGGTAGTGGGAGAGGCATTAGGAACATCCCCCTTGATATTGAATTCCCCAAGAGTCAATGTAGAGGTGGAGAAGGAGAAGAAATGTGAAAAAGAGATCAGTGTGTTTCAAAAAGTTGGATGTGGGATTTCAGGGTGGTAGATGACCATAACTAATAACTGGGGTGGGTGATGGAGGTGTATGATATGGGCTTCAGTGAAGGGAAAGAGAGGGATGGGAGGAATGGAGTGGTGTGAAAGTGGTACTGGGGTGTGAGAAGGAAATCGCCCCCTCCCTATTTCCCAGGAAGTCTTTGGAAGTGGGAGAAGGGGTAAAACCCTTGGGAGCAAGTGGCAAGGGAAAATGGCATCTGTACACTTGGTTTGTTATGGGGAAGAGGAGAAGTAACTGAGTCAAGAGCAGGTGAAGAGTGAAAGGAAGCTTTCTCTTGATCAGAGGTTCCAATGGCCACACCTAGCTGATTCTGTGGAATGAAGGCTGAGGGAAGGGATAGTGCAACCAGTGGGAATGGGTAGAATGGAAGTGAGCTGGGGGGGAGCAATTAGATAGAGGTGGATTACAGGGGATGTTGGGAAGGGAGAAGAGGGATAGACTGATTGGGGAAAGGGGATTGAGAAGACGTGGTGAGGTTAGAGAAGTTTAAGAGGCAGGGGAGAGGTGGTCAGCAGCAGTAAGTGCTCAGTCCAATGCACTCAAATCTGTACTTTTGAAGAAGTTGCTATTCACTCAACCCCCAGTCCCACAGCTCAAAAATGTTTATTTATATTAATGTCTGTTTCCCCCTCTAGACTATAAATTCCTTGTGGTTGGGGAACATGTCTAACAATTATTTTGCATTGTACTTTCCCAAGAGTTTAAGTACAGAGCTGCAGTTAATTATTCAATTAATGTATTGTTTGGCAGTAACTGGTCTATCACTTTTGGATGGACCTGTTTCTGCAAAGGTGTAGGAATTTTAAGTGGGACCACTATCCAGTGGTAATATTGTAGATAGATGTCCAGTTATACACACACACACACACTGTGTACTCTTTTGATGTTGGGATAAGGTGGCAATATTTTGTTGTGTTCAAATGGAAGAGGAACAGGAATAAATATATTTGTCCCTCCTATTTTTTTTAATGGTATTTGTTACATGCTTAGTATATTCCAGGCACTGTTCTAACAGCTGGGGTAGACTACATGGTAATCAGGGTGGGCACAGTCCTACTTTGATTGCCATACAGAACAGAGACTGTGTCTGACTTGAATAACTTGTACCTACCACAGAGTTTAGTACTATGCTTGGAAAATAATTAGCAGCTACCTTACCACAGTTATCATTATGGGAAGCAGTGTGACCTAGTAGAAAGAGCATGGACTCAGGAGTCAGATGATTTAAATTCTAATCCCAGTTCTGCCGTTTACCTGCTTGGTGACCTTCCACAAGTCACTTAACTTCTCTGTGCCTCAGTTTTTTATATGTAATATGGGGTTAAATGCCTGTTCTCCCAGTTAGGCTGTCAGACCTATGTGGAACAGGGATTCTGTCCTACCTTATTTGATTATCTTGTGCCTACCACAGTGCTTACTTAGTACAACTCAATCAATCAATCATATTTATTGAGCGCTTACTATGTGCAGAGCACTGTACTAAGTGCTTGGGAAGTACAAATTGGCAACATACAGAGACAGTCCCTACCCAACAGTGGGCTCACAGTCTAAGAGGGGGAGACAGAGAACAAAACCAAACATACTAACAAAGTAAAATAAATTAATAAATAAATAGAGTAATAAATATGTCCAACCATATATACATATATACAGGTGCTGTGGGGAAGGGAAGGAGGTAAGATGGGGGGGATGGAGAGGGGGACGAGGGGGAGAGGAAGGAAGGGGCTCAGTCTGCTCGTTGTGGGATGGGAATGTGTCTGTTTTATAGTTATACTGTATTCTTCAAAGTGTTAGTACAGTGCTTTGCACCCAATAAGCATTCAATAAATATGATTGAATGAATGCATTTGGCACATAGTAAGTGCTAAACAAGTACTATTATCAAATGAATAATAATAATGATACTACCAATACTACTACTTTACAACTTCTACTACTACTAATAATAATATAGGAGAGCTCCCATAGGGAGGGGTGGGATTTCTATTAAAGCAGGACAACTAGTCCAAGATTAGGGAGGGAGAAAAATGTCAGGAATGGAGGAACACTAAGGAAATAATGAATGAGATGTAGATTATGAAACAGAAAAAGGAGGAGTCAGAGAGATAAAATATGAGAGGCGGAAACAGATTTAGAGAGAGAAAATTAGAGTAAAGACTGCACACTTAGGCATCAGGAAAGAAAAAGAGAAAAATTAAAGTTGCTCATCTCCTGCTGCTGCCTTGCACTTCTGAAATCTCACTGCTCTAGATTGCCATAGAGGATATCACATGGCCTTGGGAGTCAGAGGACCAGAGTTCTATCTCTGTTCAGCCACTTGTCTGCTGGGTGATCTTGGGCAAATAACTTAACTCCTCTGTTCCTTAGTTATCTCATCTGTAAAATGGGGATTAATACTGTGAGCTCCATGTGAGACATGATTGTGTCCAACCTGATTAGCTAGTATCTACTCCAGCATTTAGTATAGTTCTGGCACACAGTAACTTCTTACAATACAATTAAAAAAAAGAAAGAAAAAACATGGTTGGTGCTCCCCAGCATGTTTTCACTGCTGCTGCCCATGTTGTGATGTCTGCTGCTATCACCATGGCTGTTTCCTGCAGCTTGACTAAATCCAAACTTTAATTGGCTGGGAGTGTGTTACTCACAATAAAGACGTAAAGGTCATATTTTGTAGAAGAAAACATACAAACTAATTCCAGTTTAGGAGTTATATATGAAATGATTTCACTAGGAATTTGACAGTATTTTGGGATCAATATCTAGCTAGATGATCTCCCCTACAAATTGCCTGATTAAATACCAAATTTCATCTCCTCCTAATTTATTAGTGGAGTATTTATAAACAGGAATAATTGAGACTGATTATTGAATAGTGAGTCTTTAATCTTCTCTGGATAGTCATCTGCACCTTGGACTAAGGGTAGTCAAGAGGAAGATGTCGTAGAAGAGAAAATAATGATGGAAGTCACTGAAAGACACTATTTAGGCCAAAGAAACTGTTCAATGCCAGAACCATGAGCCATTCAGAGGTTTTGTTCTTTGAACATTTGGGACTTTTCCAAAGATTCTGTTAGCCTTTTTACTTTAATGAGCAACCACAGGATCACCAAATAACTGCTCTATGGAGACCTGAAACTGGAAACTGGAAACCCTAAAACAAGGAGGGCAGAGGAAACAATTAAAGGACATAGTATGAAACAAAGCGTCAGACAGTGATAGATCCCAGCTAAAACCTGCGAGTAAATTGTTCAAGACCAAACTCCAGGCCATCAAGGAGGGAGTAGCTCTTTGAGTAAAAGCTGGCATGGAAAAAGAAGTAGGAAAAAAGAGAAAATCCCGGGGGCAAAAACACGACACCACCACAACATGGAACAACCTTTTGTGTGTTATTCTGGCATTTATTCAACACTTAACTATGTTCCAGGCATTGTACTATGCACTGGGATAGATACAAGCAAATTGGGTTGGACACAGTCCCTGTCCCATGTGGAGCTCACAGTTTCAATCCCCATTTTACAGACAAGGTAACTGAGGCCTAAAGAAGTGCAGTGACTTGCCCAAGGTCACAGCAGACAAGTGGCAGAGCCAGGATTAGAACTCATGACTTTCTGACTCCCAAGCGCATGCTCTATCAACTAGATGATACTGATCATTGTGATTAGCACTGTAATTCCTGCAGTGGCCTTTTCAGCCACACTCATACTCCGTAGATGAGTTTCATTCACCATCAGTGGTGTCTTTGAATATGAAGAATACCCTAGGAAATGGAACCAAGTTGGGTTGGAAGAAGGTTTCTTGACCAGAATAGAGATGAGTTGAGAATGCAGTGTTGCCATGTAAATGTTGCACCCAGCAGCCTAATGTAGGCTAGACATCATCCATGATGCCCTTGCTACAAGGAATGCAGTGATAGCAGAGAAGCATGGGTAGTGGATGGAATTAATTATGATCTACCAGCCTTTCCACTACTTTTGATCTGGCCTCACTAATCTGGGAATAAGAGCTTCTGGCAGAATTGGATGATAACATTGTGAGTGCGGCTCCAACCTTCCAACCACAGCCCGAATAAACTGTTGTATTAATTTGAGCTGTGGTTCTGCAACAATGATACCTATGCAGCCATTATTGCAGCTAGGAATTAAGTCCCCAGGCAGTTTTAATATCCTCTGGGTCCCATTTTAGGCTTTTCTGTTGGAGAAATAGAATCCAAAATACTATAAATATGCATTCCCATTTGGCACTCTAGAGGTTCTGTCATAAAATCTTAGTACAGTGCCTGGCACATAGTAAGCGCTTATCATAACTAATCATAACTAACTAATATCATAATTATTATTACTAAGGCTGCAGTTTTGACACTTTCATTCATTCAATCAAATTTACTGAGCGCTTACTGTGTGCAGAGAGTGTACGAAGTGGTTGGAAAGTACAACGCAGCAATAAAGAGAGACAATCCGCAATGAGACCAATTCAACCTTCATTCAGCTTAATCCCAAACCATGAAGGCAATTAGATATGGCTTTATACCCACTCCAGCCCCAATTGGTTGTGTTCCCTAGCCCAGCAGCCAATCTTCTGAATACTAACACATAAGAGGAGAATGCAAATTTCACATGCCCCATATAATCACATAAGTCAATTTACTATAAAGTCACTCGCAAAGTACTGTTGAATCAATCAATCAATCAATCGTATTTATTGAGCGCTTACTATGTGCAGAGCACTGTACTAAGCGCTTGGGAAGTACAAATTGGCATCACATAGAGACAGTCCCTACCCAACAGTGGGCTCACAGTCTAAAAGGGGGAGACAGAGAACAGAACCAAACATACCAACAAAATAAAATAAGTAGGATAGAAATGTACAAGTAAAATAAATAAATAAATAAATAAATAGAGTAATAAATATGTCCAACCATATATACATATATACAGGTGCTGTGGGGAAGGGAAGGAGGTAAGACGGGGGGGATGGAGAGGGGGACGAGGGGGAGAGGAAAGAAGGGGCTCAGTCTGGGAAGGCCTCCTGGAGGAGGTGAGCTCTCAGCAGGGCCTTGAAGGGAGGAAGAGAGCTAGCTTGGTGGATGGGCAGAGGGAGGGCATTCCAGGCCCGGGGGATGACGTGGGCCGGGGGTCGATGGCGGGACAGGCGAGAGCGAGGTACAGTGAGGAGATTAGTGGTGGAGGAGTGGAGGGAGCGGGCTGGGCAGTAGAAGGAGAGAAGGGAGGTGAGGTAGGAGGGGGCGAGGTGATGGACAGCCTTGAAGCCCAGGGTGAGGAGTTTCTGCCTGATGCGCAGATTGATCGATAGCCATTGGAGGTTTTTGAGGAGGGAAGTAATATGTCCAGAGCGTTTCTGGACAAAGATAATCCGGGCAGCAGCATGAAGTATGGATTGAAGTGGAGAGAGACACGAGGATGGGAGATCAGAGAGAAGGCTGGTGCAGTAGTCCAGACGGGATAGGATGAGAGCTTGAATTAGCAGGGTAGCAGTTTGGATGGAGAGGAAAGGGCAGATCTTGGCAATGTTGCGGAGCTGAAACCGGCAGGTTTTGGTGACGGCTTGGATGTGAGGGGTGAATGAGAGAGGGGAGTCGAGGATGACACCAAGTTTGCGGGCTTGTGAGACGGGAAGGATGGTAGTGCCGTCAACAGAGATGGGAAAGTCAGGGAGAGGACAAGGTTTGGGAGGGAAGACAAGGAGCTCAGTCTTCGACATGTTGAGCTTTAGGTGGCGGGCGGACATCCAGATGGAGATGTCCTGAAGGCAAGAGGAGATGCGAGCCTGGAGGGAGGGGGAGAGAGCAGGGGCAGAGATGTAGATCTGGGTGTCATCAGCGTAGAGATGTTAGTTGAAACCGTGGGAGCGAATGAGGTCACCAAGGGAGTGAGTGTAGATTGAGAACAGAAGGGGACCAAGCACTGAACCTTGGGGAACCCCCACAGTAAGAGGATGGGAGGGGGAGGAGGAGCCTGCAAAAGAGACTGAGAAAGAACGACCGGAGAGATGAGGAGAACCAGGAGAGGACGGAGTCTGTGAAGCCAAGGTTGGATAGCGTGTTGAGGAGAAGGGGGTGGTCCACAGTGTCAAAGGCAGCTGAGAGGTCGAGGAGGATTAGGACAGAGTATGAGCCGTTGGATTTGGCAAGCAGGAGGTCATTGGTGACCTTTGAGAGCGCAGTTTCCGTGGAATGTAGGGGACGGAAGCCAGACTGGAGGGGGTCGAGGAGAGAATTGTTGTTGAGGAACACTGTTGAGAGAGTGTTGTTGAATCACTCTGGGAAGCAAAATCTTACATACAGATTTCATAGAAAAGAATGACCACAGCTCAATAGGGAAATGAAATAACTCTCCTCCTAGCAGCATCATTCAGAGCCCGTGTCATTTATCATTTATCACAGAACGTTTGACATGAAGACTAATGTGAAACATCAGCTAATTTTCATGGTGATCCTCGGGTACTTCGTACTAGGCCAACTGTCAGTAAAATAGTCATCAGGAAGAAAAGGAACCTGATATATTGTTTCCTGTCTACAATTAAAAACAATTACCCTTCCCTACATGACTTAAGCAAGCACAGGAGTGTAGCCTAATGGAAAGAGCACATGGCTGTTAGTCAGAAGACCTGGGTTCTAATCCAAATTCCTCTACCTGTCTGCTGTGTGACCTTGGACAAGTTACTTAACTTCTCTGTGCTTCAGTGTCTTCAGCCTGTTTTTCCTTCTAGTTAGAATGTGAGTCTCACCTCATTAACTTGTATCTAACCCAGAGTTTAGAACAATGATGGACATATAGTAAGCATTTAAAAATATCATGATTATCATTGTGACAAACTTCTAATTCATAATTAACAGGATTTTCATCATGAAATTGAAAAATTAGGAAACTTTATATTGTCTGATTGAAAGACTGAGTATTAGCGAGAAGCAGCGTGGCTCAGTGGAAAGAGTGAGGGCTTTGGAGTCAGAGGTCATGGGTTCAAATCCCAGCTTCACCAATTGTTACCTGTGTGACTTTGGGCAAGTCACTTAACTTCTCTGGACCTCAGTTCCCTCATCTGTAAAATGGGGATTAAAACTGTGAGCACCCCCGTGGGACAACTGGATCACTTTGTAATCTCCTGAGTGCTTAGAACAGTGTTTGCACATAGTAAGTGCTTAATAAATGCCATTATTATTATTAGGCCAAACACCGTAACTTCTTGACTTAACTGTGAAAAATGTCAAAATAATTTCATTTTCAATGCTTCTTCTAAACCTATCCACTACATAAGGCACCCTAGGCGCTTCTACGATCAAAAAAGTTCACCACTGACAGCATAGCACCAGATGGCACTCTGCTACTTCCAGGTTTTTCACCCTCCTAGCAGGATAAGGTGTGGCTTGGACATTGGGGTTAGAAATCAAGGCATGTTCAAAAGATATGGAAATAGTAGTAATGGTTTTTATTGAGTGCTCACTGACTGATTCATTGTATTACTAAGCACGTGGGAAAGAAAAAGCTTAAGAGGTATCCTTTCTCTAAACAAAGCTTACATTCTAACAGGGAGACAGACTTGCACATATTTTATAAATAGTGAAACCAAAATAAATATTTGAATAAACGTACAAGTATTGAGAGTGGGTAATAACAGCTACATATGCTACAAATGCTGGCGGAGTCACTATGACTCAGGATGTTGGGATTATGTTGGGAAATTTCGTTGGAGGAGGAAGGATAATAAATAATGGTGTGTTAAAGAGGAGGAAAGCAGAAGAGTCAAGAATGAGCTACAGTTAAAGGTGAGTTTGAGAGAAATGAAGAGAGCAGGGTAGGGAATAGAGAGCAGGCTTGGGTAAAGAGAGTCCATATATAAGGTCAGGAAATTTGGTGGAGAAACTTGAATCGAGGCATAAGGAGCCTTTTATTGACAGGGAAGGAAATGAGAAATAAGTGATTTTTTTTGTTGTCCTAATTAATTGTTGGGGGTAAGGTAGGTGGTTATGAATATGTTCTGGATATTTTCATAAATGTTAACATATTC
This sequence comes from Tachyglossus aculeatus, assembly GCF_015852505.1. Taxonomy (NCBI): domain Eukaryota; kingdom Metazoa; phylum Chordata; class Mammalia; order Monotremata; family Tachyglossidae; genus Tachyglossus; species Tachyglossus aculeatus. The sequence goes on from NC_052067.1 coordinate 121,170,734, forward strand.
ACCCAGTAAGACTCTCACTTAGACATTTCAGAGTAATTTTCATTCAGAACACATCTCCAATAAGTGGGAAGAATTCTAACTTAAGTAGCAACCTGGGAATTTTCCCATAGATGAAATATCATTTATGTGTTTGAAATATTAGGTTATGTAGAATTCTATCTATTGAGCTCCTTGTTTAATGTTAATGTAAAAGAAAAACAGTCATTACACCAAGATATTCAAAATTATTCTCTTGCCACATTTCTAGGGGGATGCTGCTGAACTGGAAAATGATTCCTAAATGGTAATGATTCACAGTTCATGCTTGAAAATCCTCTTCACTCTCTTTCAACACCGTATAATCTGGATTTTTCTCTCTATCCTCTGCTTTGTCCATTACTGATGGCCACCTTCTGGATAAAGTTAATGAACTCTACTCTTTTCTATTATTTCTTAACTCTTTGCTGCCTTGAATGAACAGTGCTTGGAACATAGTAAGTGCTATATGCTGGGAAACAGCGTGGCTCAGTGGAAAGAGCACGGGCATTGGAGTCAGAGATCATGGGTTCGAATCCTGATCCACCACATGCCTGCTGTGTGACCTTGGGCAAGTCACTTAACTTCTCTGAGCCTCAGTTACCTCATCTGTAAAATGGGGATTAAGACTGTGAGCCCCACGTGGGACAACTTGATCACCTGCTATCCCCACCAGCACTTAGAACAGTGCTCTGCACATAGTAAGCACTTAACAAATGCCATTATTATTATTATACCAACATTATTATTATTATTATTACTATTGATTCCATCTACCACCTATAACTACCTCAAGTCTTGGTTTAACCTCCATAGTACTGTCTTTCTCTGAATGCTATGATGTTAATTTTTTTCCAAGTTCTTTGTTCTTCAATCAAGCTACAACTGTGGGTGCCCCATAAGCCTCAGTTCTATTTCTGCTATTGATCTTTTTCTACCCACATCTTTTTTAAGGAGTTTTAACCATCCATGGAATTTAAATTACCTCATCTATGACTCCAGAAATTCCAGGTCATGTCCCATCACTTGTTTCACAATTTTGTAGTTTTTCCTACCTCTTCAACATCTCCACTGTGAAGAATTACAGGCATATTAAACTCAGTATGACAAAAATGAAATTCCTAATCTCTTTAGGAGAGATGTGGCCTAGTGGAAAGAGCATGGGTTTAGGAGTCAGGGGATTGAGTTCCAATCCAAATTTTCCTACTTGCCTGCTGTGTGACCTTGTGCAAATTACTTCAGCATCCCTCAGTTTCTTCAACTGTAAGATAGGGATTCATTGCCTGTTTTCCCTCTTTCTTAGACTATGAACCCATGTGGAACAGGGATTTGTTCTAACCTAATTACCTTTTATGCTTTGCACATAGTAAGCACCTAAAAATATCAGTATTATTTTATTATTCTCTCCAATATATTCTTCTTAAATTTCCAACAAGTTTGGTGTCATTTTCTAGTACTCTCTCATCTTCCATATTCAACCATCACTACACTGTACCAGTTACTTATTTATAAATAACAGATCTGCCCACTCATCTCCATCCTTATTACTACTATCCTGGTTTAAACCCTAACCTACCCATAACTGTAATAGCTTTCTCACGGGCCTCTCCCCTTCAAGCCTCTCAAGCCTCTCTCTCAAAGTCTAACTTAAATACAGCTGTGTCTATTATGATTTCTTTTTTAATACATCACTCATCTCCTCAAAATCTTCCTTTGGCCTACAGAACATTAAATGCTCTACATCAGTATTCCCCTCTTTTCTACCCATATTTTTCTGCCATTACAACCAAGTCTTAGGAGTCTTACTCCTACTTTGCTGACTTAGTAATAATAATAATAATAATTGTGGTGCGTTCATGATTGAGACACTCCTGCATAGAAATCCCTCCCTGTTTCAATACAATAAAGTTCGTAGACATGATCCCCACCCAAAATAAATCTATGATATTCATAGAGTGCGAATAGAACTGTACTGAACACTTGGGAAAACACAACATAATAGAGTTGGTAAACACAATCCCTGCCCATAAGCAACTTACAATCTACAAAGGTAGACAGGTGATAAAATAAATTACAGAAACAGGAAACGGTAGAATATAAGGATGTTTACTTACGTGCTGTGGGGCTGGGGTGATTATCAAAGTGCTTAAGCTGTACAAAGCCAAGTGTACAGTAGTCAGTGAAGAGAGAATGGATAGAAAGATATCTTTTTGGATGAGATGTGATTTTAGAAAGGTTTCGAAGGTGGGAGAGTGGTGGACTGCCTTATCTGAAGGGGAGGGGAAGCCCAGGACAGAGGGAGGATTTGAACAACAAGTTGAAACACAGAGAGTAGGTTGGCTTTAAAGAGAAGTTGTGCAAAGAATGGGTTATAGTAGATCAGGGAGGTTAGGTCAGAAATAATGAGCTGATTGAGTGTCTCAAAGCGTATGGTAAGAGTTTCTGTTTGATGCAGGGGTTTGGTAGACCACCACTGAAGGTATTTGAGGAGTGGGTAGAAATGGAGTAAATGTTGTTTTCAGAAAAATTATCTGAGTGGTATAGTGAAGTATGGACCAAGAGGGAAGACACAGAAGCAGGAAGTCTAGCAAGGAGGCAGATGCAGTTGTTAAGAATAATGATGCTTTCAATTAATAATAATATTGAATAATTATGGTATTAAGCACTTATCATGTGCCAGGCACTGTACTAAGTACTTAACATGTGTCAATCACTATTCTAAATAATGATAATAATGATGGCTTTTATTAAACACTTACTATGTGCAAAGCACTGTTCTAAACGCTGGAGAGGTTACAAGATGATCAGGTTGTCCCACGGGGGGCTCACAGTCTTAATCCCCATTTTACAGATGAAATAACTGAGGCACAGAGAAGTTAAGTGACTTGCCCAAAGTCACATAGCTGTCGTGGCGGAGCCAGGATTTGAACCCATGACCTCTGACTCCAAAGCCCATGCCCTTTCCACTGAGCCACGCTGCTTCTTGGATACATAGGAGTTAATCAAGGTAGTCACAATCCTTGTCCTACATGGGTTTCCATAGTCTAAGTAGGAGGAAAAACATGTAATAAATCCCCTTTTGACAGATGAGAAAACAGAGGCACAGAGAAATTACGTAATTTGCCCAAGGTCACACAGCAGCCAAGTGGCAATTCCAGAATAAGAACCCAGAATCTATGACTCTCATGCCCAAGCCCTTTTCACTAGGTCATGCCGCTTCCCTAAGTAAAGGTGAGAAATGGTAAGTGCTGGTTCAGAGTGATAGTAGTTTGGATGGAGAGGAAAGAGTGGTTTCTAGAAATGCTGTGCAAGTAGAACCAATGGGCTTCTCATCAATATTTCAGGCTTGTGAGACAGGGAGAATGGTGGTACTGTGCATAGTGATGGGAAAGTTAGGGGAAGGACAGGGTTTGGATGAGAAGATGAGAAATTTTGGTATGGATCTGTTACATTTAAAGTGTTGGGAGGACATCCAAGTTGGGATGTCTTGTAGTGAGGAGGAAATGAGAGACTGCAGAGAGGTCGAGGGGTAGATTTTGGAATCAGTCATATTAATAAAGTCATGGGAGCAAATGGGTTCTCCATAAGACTGGGTGTAGATGGAAATTAGAACAGGAAACAGAACTGAGCCTTGAAGCACCCACATAGAGAGTGGAGGTAGAGGAGGAGCCCACAAAAGAGATGAGAATGAGCACCCACAGAGATGGAACAACAACCAGGAGGGGGCAGGGTCAGTAAAGCCACAACTAGTTAATGTTTCTACTAGAAAGGAGTGCTCCACAATGTTGAAAGTAACTGTGGGAGAGTTGGAGAAGACAAAATGGAGGCAGGTAGTGTAGCCAATTCAGTCCAGGAGTTTGGAGAAAAATGGCAGGAGAGAGATGGTGCCTTAACCGGTGGAGAGCCATGGGCTCAAGGGAGGATTTTTTATGATATGGAGTACATGGTCATGCTTGAAAGCAGTGGGAAGGAAGCAGTTGAAGACGGTGGTCAGGGAATAGAGATTGTTTAGATAAGGTGAGATGGGATGGGTTTGGAGGAACAGGTGGAGGAGATAGAATTTCTAACTTCCTTGTTTAAATGTTCATTCCCCAATGGCTCCTTCCCTTAATCTTTCAAACACACCCCATATCTCCTATCTTGTAAAAAAAAAAAAATCTTCCGTTGACCCAACTGTCCCTTCCAGCTATCATCCCATAATGCTTATCTTTCCTATCAGTCCAGTCCAAACTTCTCAAACAAGTGGTTTATTCTACTGCCTCCACCACTCCTCCACTTCCTCTCCTCCTACTCTCTTCTTGAGTCTCTGTAATCTGCTTTCACTCCTTCCCCTTCACTGAAACTGCTGTCTCCAAAGTCATCAAAGACCTCCTCTTTGACAATCCTTACTCTCCTTGAAATCTCTGCCATCTTTAACACAATAGACATTATCATTCCCCTGGAAACACTACCAAACTTTCATGTCACTTGCACACTTTTCTCCTGGTTCTCGTTAATCGATCAATCTATCTATCAGTCAGTATTTATTGAGTGTTTACCATGTGCCGAACACTGTACTAACACTCATTTCTAGAGTGTAAGTTTGTTGTGGGCAGGGAAAGCATCTATTTACTCTGTTGTACTCTTCCAATCCCTTAGTACAGTGCTCTGCACACAATAACAGCTAAATAAATACCACTAATGACTATGATGATGGTGTTGATGATGATGATAGAGTACAGTACAAGAGATTTGGCAGACATGTTCCCTGCCCATATCAAGCTTACAGTCTAGTGGGCATACCTCTTCGGTCCTTCCTTCTTAATCTTTGTTGCCAGCAGCTCATCTGCCTGCCATCCCTCAACTGGGGATCCCTCAAGACTCCATTCTGGACCCAACTTTCATTCATTCATTCATTCAATTGTATTTACTGAGCACTTACTCTATGCAGAGCACTGTACTAAGCACTTGGGAAGTACAATTTGGCAACATATAGAGACGGTCCCTACCCAACAATGGGCTCACAGTCTAGAAATGGGCTCACAGTTTAGAAGGTGGAGAAACTTCTCTAGAAACTTCTTTTCTGCATTTACACTTCCTCCCCCATATAACTCATTAACCTCCATGACTTTAACTACTGTCTCTATAGAGATGACTCCTAGGCCCAATCAATTTTTTTTCACAATACCACATTTCCTAATGTTTTCAGGACATCTCTGCTTTGACATCCTGCTGACATCTCAAACTTGTTTTATCCAAAGCAGAACTCCACATCTTTCCAACCAAGTCCTCTCCTCTCCCTGACTATAACCCTGCCTGAACACTTCAGTCGTCTGATAACAAATGACTTTTTGTGCCTCATTCTTGTCTGTCTTGCCATCAACCTCTTGCTCACACACTTCCATCCTTCCTGGAACAACCTCTCATTTCATATCCAACAGATTGCCATTCGTCCCTTATTCCAAGCCCTCCTCCAGGAAACCATCCCTGACTTGCCTCATATCGCCCAACCTCCTGTTATCCTTCCCTTTCATAAAACCTATATAGTCAGGTCTGTATCTCTTAAGCACTGTGACACTCATCCTACTATCACACTTACAGCAGTTATGTGTTGATGTCTCCCCTAGTTTGTAAGCTCTTGGGAGGCAAGGATCATGTCTATCACCTCCATTTCACTAACTAGCCTTGTTGTCTAGTGTGGAGTAGTGTTTCAAACTATATGGTATGCTGAGTGGTGTGTTGGAGAAACTGTTGAACCACGTAGTTCCCTAAGCCACCCATCTTTAGTGACATTATCCATTTTACCTACTTCTTCCCCAATCAATCATGGTCCCCAAACTATGATAATGATTAAATCTGGTAAAGCCACTTACTTATTTTCTATTCTTCAGTAGTGATGGACTAGGATCTAAAAATCATAATGTTAATAGTGGTATTAATTCAGTGCATTATGAACCAAGCACTGGGAGTATTCAATATAATCAGATCAGAGGATTAAGTGAACACTAAGAATAACTTAAGTGTTTACATTATTGAATGGAGTGTTTGCAGTCAAGGAAAGAGTGCATTTTGTGGGTGATAGCTGCAAGCTCCTCTTCCAGGCTGTAAACTCCTTGTGGACAGGGAATCTATCTACCAACTCTGTCATATTGTACTCTCCCAAGTGCTTAGTATTGCACTCCACATATAATAAGCATTCAATAAATATGGTTGATTGACTGATGAATGAAAAGTTTTGAGTGCTGTGTATTTTGAAGAGAATAATCTTTGCTTCTTCTACAGTTGATTCTACTGGGCCCTGATCATCCTTAAATTTGGAATGGTTTAGTTGTAACAGTTCTTTGAGATTCTCATTCAGCTTCTCTTTGTCCCTATTGTCTATTCTTTTTAAAATCTCTGAAATCTCTAAAAGTTAATGTCATTATTATCATTATCATCATCATTATCATTATTATTAATGTAAGAGTTTGTGGGAAGGAGGTATTCCTCTTAACTACACCCATGTAGTTAGCTCAATTGTTTGGTCCCCCTTCATTACAGACCAGCCTAAGGCCAAACCCAAACCCTCATTTTAGTGACCAGTCCAGAGGATGTGTTCACCCCTTGGGGAGACCAATTGCTGTATTTACTTCCTGCTGCCTTTGGAAGGTTCAGGTTGGCTCACCACAGTTGTCCATCCAGAGTATTCTTTTTTGATCACAGACTACATCCACTTGATGTAGTGTATCACTCTTGCAGTACATACACTTGATGTAGTATAATGATACTACAGATCACATCCAGTAGTACTGCCAGAGATGGCCTGGCTGGCTCAGAACCTGGAACTCTTCTGACCCCCTGGCCAAGGCACCCTACAACACAGGAGATCTAACCCCAAACCCAAGTTGATCTTTTTCGTGGAAAGCAGTCATACAGCTGCACCTGGGGCAGGCTGTTCTCTAAATCACTGTGGTGGACTATTTCTCTACAATACTTCATCCTTTTCATATCTAGCCCCTTCATTTCACATTGGTCAGTGGATATCTGTTTCCTCATTTCTCCCTATTTCCTGGAAGACACCCTGCATACTCTTTGCTTTAGGTCACTTTCACCAGGGAGCTGTCCTTTCAATCCCAGACCTTAGTTCTGCTAGTTCATGCGGATTTATATTGACCTACTGAGCAGTTCCCCAGAATCCTCTCTCTACTTAGATTGGAGCCTTTCCTTAAAAATTACATTTGTTAATAGCCTACCCTGTTCAATGGTCCATCCTAGGCACTACAGAAATGTATAGGAATTAAAATTCAGACACTTTCCCTTACCCACAGGAGTCTCATAATATGAAAGATGGATGAAAGGAACTGGTGGATCAACATGGAGAGATTAACATAATAAACAAGCAAATAACAGTAAAAACCAACAGTTGAAGCAATGGGAAGTAGTTTCTTTTGCACCTCAAAAAGGCCTGGAAATGGGGAAAAAACTAAAAAGTCTCATTGAAAGGATGATTTATTCAGTGAATTTCCTAATCAAGAGGGAAAAACATAGCCCTCATTTCATTATTCCCACCTGAGGTATCTCAAAAGGGTATGTTTGATAAACACTGTGAAAACTATTGCTACCTTCCACTGGGGAAAAGGAGTGGCGATGTAGAGGTGCTGGTATAACACTTTTAATTTGAAATTATTTGTGTGGGAAAAGTTTATTTGAAGACTCTGCATTATTAGTCAATAAGTAGCTTGAAAACTCAAACTCTTACTAATTTCAAATAATCTCAGGTGCATCATCTCATTTACTAATAATTTTTTCATGTTCATTTGAAAAGCATTTATACTATATTTTTTGTTGCTTCAATTATACCCAATTCTCAGTAATGTTTTGAAAAAAAATGTTAATGATATGCTCAGTTTGGTCATTCCTTCCTTGGCAGATTGCAACGTATTTTCTCTTATTATTTCCTTGATCATCCAATTTCTGCAAGGATTTTCCGGTGATAGTTTGTGAGATTATTTTAGGTTGACAGCTCTCTAGTGGCAAATTACTTGAACCAGTAATAGGTTCATTAAAACTAAAGATTTCATAGAAATGTTCCAAGACACTTACAATCAACTGAAGGGCTTTTTGGGAAAAATTTGGAAGAGTGCATTTTAAATTAATATTGAAAAAGAACAGTTACATCACCCACAATTTCAGTTGGTACCAATACACTCTGGTAGTGCCACCTGGAGTGTCCTGATAAAAAGGATCTAGAAAATATATCTAGAAACAAGTATACGTTATAGATAAATAGATCTGCAGTAAACCAAATGCAGTACACTTGTTTGGATGGAATCAGACCTTCGTGAACTTTGGGTAGCTACACAATATTTTGTTGCTGAATTGTACTTTCCGAATGCTTAGCACAGTGCTCTGAGCACAGTAAATGCTCAATAAATACAATTGAATGAATGAATTCAAGGATAATCTGATTCTACCCAAATCCACTGGATATATAGGATATATCTGAGGTTTTCCTGGGGAGTTTATTATCAGAACAGATTTTACAATATTTGAATTCTACTTGGTTGTGGTTCAGGGAGACATGTCAATTCTGTGCCAATTTTCTACATTCAAGTTTCTGCTTGGAACTGAACCAGGTTCTACGGACAATGATTTAAAGTCCCAGAACTGGCCTAGATAGTTATATTTAAATTGTCTTTGGTTTTTAACAATGATGCTAGTGATGGGGAATCCAAGTCTACAGTGAATTGCAACAGTTTATCTTGCTGAATTCAGTTTCTTTTGGACATAATATTAGAAAGGTCTAAGTTGAATTTTCATGTCTCATTTAAGATTAATTGCGGAGTGCCTAATGCTCCTTGTTAAATATGAGAGCATCTTATCTATGATCTCTGGATACCTACCGGATATCATTCATCCTGTCTGCCTTCTCTTATTCAATTACATTCCAAAGGGAAACACCACTCTCTTCTATGCCAATTTAGGTGTGGTTTATGCCTCTTCATTCCAAGTTCAGGCTGGGGTGTACCACTTAATATTCCTTCAGTGTCTTTCAACTCTTCTTGTGTTTGAACTAAATACCAAAATATGCCATAAAGTAATATATTTTTGTGTATAAAAAAAAAGAAATGAAGAGAAACCATAACAAATGGGGCTTATTTCATGAAAAGAGAAATTGTGAAAGAGGACACATATGCAGAACAGTATGCCATGATAATTAGCTAAGAGATACATTGAGAATGACTTTATAAATAAGGACAAGGTATGAAATGAAGTGTGTATTGATTATAGGAATATTTCATAAGGTTCCATTATTCTATTCGAGCGACTTGCATGTCTTCACTTTGTACAGTGTCTTTCACTACTTCTTTATTTATCTCTCTGATGATGATGACTTGTTTACTTCATCCACCATACTTACAATCCTTCCATGGTTGTGTTGCTTTGTTTAATTCATAACCCTGAAATGGGTAAGGAGAAGGGGAATAACTAATGACAAATCTACATAAAAATGTGGTGACAGCAGCTGGAGTATGGTAGAAGGCCAAGGTTTTAGATAGTTGCTGGCAAACCTGATCTCTCATTCAAAACCCAAAATAGAGGAAATATTTTAAGGACACAGTAAAAACAGTCTCAAGCAATGCTGCATCGTACCTGAAAACTGATAGCTGCCAAGGAGTAACCAGCATTGTGTACTGCTATCAAGGCAGATACAATTCTTTTTGAACTAAAACTCTTTAAAGGAAGAGAAAGGTGGCAAAATTCAAGTGTCAAACACCATAAACACAAACCATGACAATACAGTGAGGGCAGACTTTTTCGTTTGTACAAGGTGAATGGAACTGTCTTCTGCATTGGCTTTTTGGTGACCTGTGAACTCATAGGTGAATTTCAACTTCGTTGGTGTTTTCTTCAAAGATGATAGACAACTGTATCTGATCCCTTCCCATCACTGAAGCAGTGAAATAGGGCTGTATTGTAGGACTGTGTTGTTCAATTTATTCTTATTCACAAAAAAGATTCTAAAAATCCAGTGTCTGACTCAGATTTTGGTCTTCTGGAACTCTCAATTCAACAGGCTATGAGAAATATCTAATGTCACTATAATCAATCAAGAGTATTCACTGAGTGCTTTCTTTGTGCAGGGCACTGGACTAAGCACTTAGCACTGTACTAATCTAAAATCATTTGAATTTTGCTAACGATCTACGTTGCACAATATATAGTTGGATATGGATTGTTTTTCAAAATCAGAGGAGTGCTAGGGAATACTAATTTTCCCCATGGAGACACAGAGATGAATCTACCCTTTAGTTACAAAGGCAAAAAACAAGGTCCAGTGATACAATATTTGACAAAGACATATCAAATCAAGTTAAGAAGTACTGTCAGTCTGTTCAGAGTCTGACAGAAAGAGTGTGGAGCCAAAATAGTTTTACAATTTATGTAGTAGTAGTAGTAGTAGTAGTAGTAGTTGTTAGTAAAATTATTTATTAAGCTCTTTCTGTGCTTGTACGAAGAGCTGAAAGAGAATGCAGAAGTGGGAATTATACATGGCCCTTTGTCGTTTGATATAGCTCACAATCGAAGGACAAACAGTAGGAGTTTCCAACCTTCCAAAGTCATTGAGAATTGGATGTCACATCCAACTTCTAGAGGAGTTGCATCAATGCTATCATCATTCTGTATTTAGCATTAGAGAAACAGTGTGGTTCAGTGGAAAGAGCACGGGCTTTGGAGTCAGAGGTCATGGGTTCAAATCCCCACTCTGCCAATTGTCAGCTGGGTGACTTTGGACAAGTCACTTAACTTCTCTGGGCCTCAGTTCCCTCATCTGTAAAATGGGGATTAAGACTGTGAGCCCCCCGTGGGACAACTTGATCACCTTGTAACCTCCCCAGTGCTTATACCAGTGCTTTGCACATAGTAAGCGCTTAATGAATGCCATTATTATTATTATTTTTATTAAGACAGTATCACTATCAACAAGGCTCTGGAATGCAGTTTTGCCTGCAAAATTGTACACTGTATTATCCCATAGCACTTTTACTGGATGTACTATGCAAGTAAAATGTACGTCAGTTGGACAACATACTTTTTCAGGATAGTGAACTGAAATGGTGAAACTGTAAACAAGGATAAAAAGTAAAGTTTTAAAGAAACAATGAAGAAAAGCCCCAAATGATGTGGCAGATCAGCCAAAAGTTGTGAGAAAGCAGCAGAAGGCACACCCATCTGTTGTATAACAACTAAAAATGTTACGTATAAAATATATGTAAATATCTCTATATTCTTATATTATTGAAGTTATTTTTTAAGGACTTTAAGGCATTCAAACTAAATTTTGAATAGTTTACAAGGAGTAACTAAACGTTTTAGAGATTCACTTCAACTCTATTTAGTTCCAATTCCACTTCGATAAGAAATGAGGAAATCAAGAAAAGGGAAATAAATATTTAAAGCAAGTAAGTGTTTCAGTGAAAGAAAAAGTCGACAGAATTGTTCTAAAGAAGCTATAGAATCAAACAGAAAATGAAACTGTGATCCGAATACATGTATATTTGGTTCCTCCTACTGAGAGAAATGAAGAATAAAGGTTTCAATAAATGTATATGTGTTGAATGAGATGACATTCCCAATATTTTGTAGTTATGATGAAAGATAATTTATCATTTCATTACTAACCTTCATAGGAATGTAGAAATCCCTGGAAACGTTTTAAGGATAAAATTATTTAGAGTACAAGTTTCAGTGGTGCTGTGCCTTCAAAACTGTGTAATTCACAGATACTTGAACAGAATTGGTATACAGAATTGGTAGACATATTTCTGCCCATGACAGACTTACAGTTTGGATGGGGAGACATACATTAGTATAAATAAATAAATAATTTATAATATATAATCCATAGATCTGTACATAAATGTTGTGGGATTGATATTAGATATTAGATTCAGGTCTCTGAATCAGACCAAGGAGTAGACGGCTTGTGAACTTATGAACCTATGTAAGACTGACAACCACCTTAAGCATTTCTTGCACATTATTGTAAACAAGTCACTCTCCCCAGTTATCTATGACAGTAATGGCATTTTTCTCTCAGTGCCTCCAGTCATCAACGGGGAACATTCAAAAATAACATTAAAACCCAGGAATGTGTTTATTGAATGTACAGGAACTGATCTCACTAAGGTAAAAATAGTCCTCGATATTATTGTCACAATGCTCAGTGAATATTGTGAGAAGCGATTTACTGTTGAAGCAGCCGAAGTAATTTATTCCGATGGAAAATCCTACCTTTATCCAGAACTGGCATACCACAAAGAAATAGTGAAAGCTGATTTAATTAATAAGCGAGTTGGAATCAGTGAAACTCCAGCAAGCCTCACCAAACTTCTGACCAGGATGAATTTGAAGTCAGAAGTCAAAGGGAATGGGAACCAGATAGAGATTGATATCCCTCCAACCAGAGCTGACGTTTTCCATGCATGTGATACTGTAGAAGATGCAGCTATAGCTTATGGTAATAACAACATTCAGGTGACTGTTTCGAAAACGTACACCATAGCTTATCCATTTCCTCTAAATGAGCTCACGGAGCTTCTGAGATATGACCTGACAGCGGCTGGATTCATGGAAGCACTCACCTTTTCTCAAGTGTTCCCAAGTGGATATTGCTGATAAACTTGGTTTGGACATCTCTGCAGTAAAGGCAGTATACATAGCTAATCCTAACATAGCAGAATTTCAGGTGGCCCTTTTCCAGGCCTCCTGAAGACAGTTGCTGCTAATTGGAAGATGCCCTTGGCCCTGAAACTCTTTGAAATATCTGATATTGTAGTAAAGGACTCTAGCAGAGATGTAGGTGCAAGAAACCTGCGACATCTCTGTGCAGTCTACTACAAGACTTCTGGATTCGGGTTATCCAAGGTGTGTTGAGTAGATTTATGCAGCTATTGGATGTATCAGCCAGTGAAGAGAAGGGCTATTTCATCAAAGCAGCAGAAGGTTTTCTTCGTAGAGGATAAGGAGCAGTGCTTACTTTGGCAAGGGGTTTGTAAAGCCTTAAGTGTCTGATATGTGAAAGAGAAAATGAGAAGCCTAGACACCTCCTATAAATCTTCCTTCTTTTAGAGGCATTCCTCAACTAATATCTCTTCTCTCTGGTTATGTCAACCCACCAGCCACCCGTAGTACTTCTGCGTATATTGATTTATTCTGTTAATTCTTTTCCATTCATTCCATCCGTTCATGAATTCCATTCAACCATTTTTGGAAGGACTTTGTTTTTTTTTTTCAATTCTATCTGTGTTTTTCCTCCCGTTTCCCATTGTATAGCTATATACAATTTATACATGAAGTGTCATGGCCTAGTGGAAAGAACAAGGGCCTGGGGGTCAGAGGACCTGGCTTCTAGTCAGCTTCTAGTTTATACAGAATTTCTCTGGGCATGTCACCCCCCTCCTCAAAAATCTCCAGTGGTTGCCTATCAACCTTTGTGTAAAGCAAAAATTCCTCAATATTGGCTTCAAAGCTCTCCATTTTCTTGCCCCCTAATACCTCACCTCCCTTCTCTCCTTCTCCAGCCCAGTCCGCACCCTCCACTCCTCTGCTGCTAACCTCCTCACTGTGCCTTATTCTCACCTGTCACACTGTCGACCCATGGCCCACATCCTACCTCTGGCCTGGAATGCCCTCCCTCCTCACATCTGCCAAACTAGCACACTTTCCCTGCTTCAAAGCTCTACTGAGAGCTCACCTCATCCAGGAGGCCTTCGCAGACTAAGCCCCCCTTTTCCTCTGTTCCTCCTCCCCATCACCCCTACTCCCTCCCTCTGCTCTATCCCCCTCCCCGTCCCACAGCACTTGTGTATACTTGTACATATTTATTAGTCTATTTTGTTAATGATGTGTATATAGCTACAATTCTGTTTATTTTGATGCTATTGATGCCTGTCTGTTTTGTTTTTTGTCTCCCCCCCTTCTAGACTGTTGTTGGGTAGGGATTGTCTCTATCTGTTACTGAATTGTACTTTCCACGAGCTTGGTACAGTGCTCTGCACTCAATAAATACGACTGAGTGAATGAATTGAGGATGGGACAAATATCAAATCTCCAAAGGTCACAGATCTAAGAGCATGTATGTATGTACATACATGCACACATTCATATTGTGCTTGTAGACAGTGTTGGAGAAAGATGAGGGAAAAGGAAAGGAATGGAGACACTGCCCTCAAACTAATGCCAAGTGGATCCTCACACAGGATAAGTGTCAAAAGCCAAGTAGTGAAAGGGAATGGAAGGGAAACTAATGGCACCTGCAGCAGAGAGTGGTGTTTGCAAATGTGCTGTATGTGCCACCCCAGACTGTTCTATAGACAGGTATGGAAATATTAATGAATAAATTAAAGTGCAACTAGTGACTGACAGAAACATAAGAAAAGACTCATTCATTGATTCATTCAATCGCATGTATTGAGTGCTTACTGTTTGCAGAGCACTGTACTAAGCGCTTGGGAAGTACAAGTTGCCAACATGTAGAGATGGTCCCTACCCAACAAGGGGCTCACAGTCTAGAAGGGGAAGACAGAAAACAAAACAAAACATGTGGACAGGTGTCAGGTCCTTAGAACAAATAGAATCAAAGCAAAATGCACATCATTAACAAAATAAATAGAATAGTAAATATGTACAAGTAAAATCACAATATCCTTCCCTCAGGCCAAGAATATAACTCTTGATGATAATCCTGAGTTCACAGTCAAACAGCATTTTCTCCATTACTCCTCCCTCCCTCTCTCTTCTCCTCCCTCCCTCTTCCTTCCTCCCTCCCTCCCTCCATCTCTCTCCTCCTCCCTCCCTCCCTCTCTTCCTTCTTCCCTTCTTCCCTCCCTCTCTCTCCCTTCCCTCCCTCTCTCTCCCCCTTCTCTTCCTCTCTCTCTCCCTCCCTCCCTCTCTCTCCTCCTCCCTTCTCTCCCTCCCTCTCTCCCCCTCCCTTCCCTCCTTCTCTCCCTCTCTCCCCCTCCCTCTCTCCCCCTCCCTCTCTCCCCCTCCCTCTCTCTCTCCCCGGTCCCTTCCTCTCTCTCTCTCCTTCTCCCCTGCCCTTCCCTCTCGCCCTCCCTCTCTTCCCTCCTTCCCCTTTTCCTCCCATGAACTGAAACCTCTCCATCCCAGGGGTCCCATAACATGGATAGAAAGGGCACGGGCTTGGGAGTCAGAGGACATGAGTTCCAATCCCGGCTCCACCACTTGTCAGCTGTGTGACCTTGGGCAAGTTATTTCACTTTTCTGGGCCTCAGTTCCCTCATCTGTAAAATGAGGATTGAGACTGTGAGCCCCATGTCAGACAAGGACTGTATCCAACCTGATTTTTTTGTATCCACACCAGCCCTTAATACAGTGACTGACACATAGCAAGCACTTAACAAATACCCTAATTATTATTATTATTATCCAGGGCTAGCCCCTCATGTATTGCCTGACCTTCTTATTCCCTTATCCTACCTGACTCCACACACCCCAAAAACTGTTCCAGTACAATAATAATTATGGTATTTGTTAAGTGCTTACTATGTGCTGAGCAATGTCCTAAGCACTGGGGTAGATACAAGGTCATCAGGTTGGATACAGTCCTTGTCCCACATGGTGCTCACAGTCTCAATCCACGTTTTCCAGATGAGGGAACTGAGGCTCAGAGACTTGCCCAAGGTCACACAGCAGACAAGTGGCAGAGCTGAAATTAGAACCCAGACTGAGCCCCCTCCTTCCTCTCCCCCTCCTCCCCCTTCCCATCCCCCCACCTTACCCCTTTCCCCTCCCCACAGCACCTATATATTTGTATGTATGTTTATACATATTTATTACTCTATTTTATTTGTATATATTTATTCTATTTATTTTATTTTGTTAATATGTTTTGTTTTGTTCACTGTTTCCCCCTTCTAGACTGTGAGCCCACTGTTGGGTAGGGACCGTCTCTATATGTTCCCAACTTGTACTTCCCAAGCGCTTAGTACAGTGCTCTGCACACAGTAAGCACTCAATAAATACGATTGCATGAATGAATGAATGAATTAAGGTCAGCTCAAGCATGATTAAAAAAGTGAATTCCGAGAGTGAGGAGTTTTTGCTTGATTCGTAGGTTAACAGGCAGCCACTGGAGATTTTTGAGTAGGGGAGTAACATGCCTATAGCGTTTCTGCACAAAGATGATCCGGGGGGATTTGCCAAAGGTCACACTTCAGATACATGGTGGGAACTGGGATTAAAACCTGGGTCCTTCTGACTCCAGGATCATGTTCTGTCCATTAGACCACACTGCTTCTCACCACGCACAACTTCTATTACACTAACACAGTTAGTCTGATGGTATGATGTGGGACGTGCTGCTTTTATTCTCATAAAATGGACATGGTGATCTGAGAATTTTATTAGACTCAATTTGGGAATATGAAGGAGAGAGGAATGTTGGTTGGGATATGAGATTTAGGAGAAGTTCCTATTACTAAAAAGCTCCTAACAAACTCTTTAAAAAATAGAGGTTTCTAGGGACTGACACTCAGCTCCTAATGAATCACTTAACTGGTTGCAGAGCTAAGGCCCTTGATCTTCAGTTTAATATGTCCCATATGAATACTTTATCACTTTCTTGGGAATCACCAATTTTTGCTCAACAGGAAAGGGCATTTAATCTCAGATGGAGTTGTCTGGGGAAGATTAAAGATTATCATTAATATTCATACTTAATTAAGTAGCTAAATAAAATAATTTCATGAGTGAGTTCAGCACGCTTCATTTTAATTATTTCTGATGGTTAAACTTCAAGGTTTAGTATCATTGATGCTATTTTTATCACTGTTAGTTTTGTTATTTCTTTTCTGAGGCATAATTTACCCCTTGTTATCTTGTGAGATTCCCATTTAAATTGTATTTCAATTTTCATAAAAATACATATTTATGTTTCATTTATGTGTCATGTACCTAAGGCATAAATGATTCCAGGAAAACAGAATTTTAAATGATTTTTGGACCTCAGTATGTTTCAGAATGGTACGGAGAGAGGCTGGGAGGTTTCTTGCCTATCTCCCCTTTACAGGTCCCTTGACTGTGACTTAACTCGTAGGGGATGACTTGGAGTGCCAGCTTGCTAGGGCACTCTGTCCCAGGGGGTATTCAGTCCACTAGCCCTGTTGTTCCCTTTGAGATCACCAGGGTATTTACCACTCAGTACGATTTGGTGCTGGATATCAAATTTATTATGAAGACCAGCAGATATACAGCCATTGTTCATGCTAAGGGTAGCTAGCCACCACTGATGGATGTTATATTTATACATCTGAGGTGATATTTATGCAGTTTTGCAGAAAAAGCCCTAGGATAGATACAGCTAATCAGGTTGGACACAGTCCATTTCCCACATAGGACTGACAGTATTAATCCCCATTTTACAGATTAGATAACTGAGGCACAGAGAATTTAAATGACTTGCCCAAGGTCACATAGCAGATGATTGGTGGAGTCAGGATTAGAACCTCTAAGTTCATTGTGGACAGAAAATTTGTCTGTATATTGTTGCATTGTACTCTCCCAGCTTTCAGTACAGTGCTCTGCACATAACAAGCACTCAATAAATATGATTGAATAAATGAACCCAGGCCCTTCTAACTCCCAGACTCGTGCTTTATCCAGAAATCTACGCTGCTTCTCAAGCACAATGCTCAGCCCCTTTGCTAGAAAGCCCAGCCTGTGATCACTTCTTATCACTCAGGTGTTTTATCTTGATTCCAGTACTTTTATCTTAATGTATTATCTGTTCAGTCACCCCACTCACTTTGTGTCCTAGGTCATTGTCTCTTGATGCTCTTTGATATAATTCTTATTACTTCTGGACCCCTTAGCACAGTGTCTCACTCAGTCCCCACATCTTGCTTGGATGCACAGTCAATTTTCTTCTTCATTAAACTGCTAGGGGTGGCAGAGTAAATTAGTTATCTGGTCATCATGTTTATTACTGGTTGGGAAATTATCTTTAGTGTGTTTGGGTTTTATTTGGTGTGTAGAAGAGCCTATTATTTGGAGGAATCCGAGTGGTGAGGAAGGATTGGAAGCAGACCCGTTGGGAGTGGTGAAACCTTCAAACACAACACAAATACCCTACTGAGAGCTCACCTCCTCCAGGAGGCCTTCCCAGACAGAGTCCCCTCCTTCTTCTCCCCCTCTCCCCATCCCCCTGCCTTACCTCCTTCCCCTCCCCACAGCACCTGTATATATGTCTGTACAGAGTTATTACTCTATTTATTTTACTTGTACATATTTACTATTTATTTTATTTTGTTAATATGTGTTGTTTTGTTGTCCATCTCCCCTTCTAGACTGTGAGCCCGCTGTTGGGTAGGGACCATCTCTGTATGTTGCCAACTTGTACTTCCCAAGCACTTAGTACAGTACTCTGCACACAGTAAGCGCTCAATAAATACGATTGAATGGAAGGTGAATCTGGGTTTTGAAAGTCAGGGGAAGGACTGGTGAAGGACAACAGCTTTGTATTATCAATGGCAGAGCTGCAGCAGCAGTATTGACCCTGCACTGATCATGCTACAAGTACCCATTTGGATAGCGTCTCCCATGGAGAAAAGACTCCTGTGATGGTGCCTTGTGACTCATAAAAAAACTAAAAAACATGCTGTCTCGTTTCTGCAACATCGGAGTATGGAGCACAATGGCCAGGTAATCTGGCCAGTGTACAGACCTGGCAACATGTCCTGAAAGGGTATCCTTAATGTTAGACCTCCATTTTGTTGACAATATGCTGGACGTAAGAGCTATGACCAAGCAAGCTGCAATCTTTGCTATCTATGTTAGCCATGAACTTTGCAGAATTCCTGCCTAAGCCTGCCCATCTCACAAAATACCCTGTTTGGTTCTTCTGTCAGAAACCTTGTCAACTAAAGGCAAAGACCTGTGGGGATTTCCCTTGTACAGAGCTGGGACTAAAAGTCTGGCCTCCTGATTCCCAGAACTGAACTCATCTTTCGAGGAAAAGAAATAGTATATGATACACAAAAGAAGTTCACACTACTTTTAGAGAGTTTCTGAAATGGATTCCAATGTGTAATATACAAGTGCATGGGACTACGTACCCCTCCCAACAACCACGTTTGCTAATTTAATAATCAAACTTACAATAATTCATTCCTAATAATCATTAATTTAGTATTACTATGTAAAAGTTTTAGGAAATATAAGCAATAGAATGCCATTTTTTTTAAAGTAGTTGCCAAATAGGTAAAATACGAAAGTTAGATAAATGATTTCCATCTCTCTTTTTTCAATTTTGTGCCAGGAAGAAATGCTGTAAATCACCGGTTCTTAGCAGCAAAACAATAAAGGAAGAATTACTATCAGCAGTTCTGAAATCAGTAAGTTCTAAACTTTCAAAAGGAAGAAAATGGAACACAAATGACTCACCCGTTAAATGCCCAGACTGTAAATTCAAGAGCAGATAATAATGAATAACTCTTAGAAGTTTTTCAATTTGTGACAAAAGGAATGTGTTCTCCATCCACAGAACAGTAAATTCTATGGAGCTTTATGTCAAATGTGTCAATATTAAAACATTTATTGCAGATTCAAGGTCAATGCAAGTGAGGAATCATTCAACTTGTCACTTGGTGAATTAACTCAGGAATGTTAGACCTAAACAAGTAAACTTAATAATTGGAATATATGAAATAGAATGTCTAGGTAATGTACTTTTTGCGTGTTGCTAATAATAAAACTGCCTTTCACTTACCTAGGGATTTAAAACCGAGGAAAGCAGGATAAAGATAATTCCTATAAAGGGAACCTACGTTGACAGAATCACAGAATTTGAGCTCTGGGAGGAAATCCTGGAGTTGCTCTTGTCAAGTTTCTCCTTCTTTAATTTATAAACATTGCACCTTATTCCTTCTTCAGTGTTCATGAAAAAAAGCTAGTCCGCTTACTCTCCAAAAGCAAATGTACAAAAATGCTTCATGTATTTAATACTAGTTAAGCTTCTCTTTCTAGTTTAAAATTCTCAATTTCTTTAATCTTTCCATTTAGGACCATAGTGCAACCTTCAACGATTTTATCCCTCTTCTCAGAACCCTCTCTATGTTGTTTCTCAAAATGAGGTGTCCAATCTTCATTGATTCAATCAATCATATTTATTAATTACTTACTGTGTGCAAAACAGTGTACTGAGTGCCTGGGAGAGTACAATATAACATTCCTTGCCCACAACAAGTTTATAGTCTAAAGATGAGCTTATCCTATAAAGCTTATATTCCAACTAGCACAGGTGTGTTAAGGTGAGCATAGTAGTAGACTAACTACGTTCCAGAACATCACTATCAATAATCTTGTCTTGTCAATTGATATTGAATGTGGCCTGCAACTGATGCTGATGGAACTATTTAACGAGCTGGTGGTGATGCCTGACTGTGGTCCAGACTTCACAGCTCTAGAGAAGGTTGGACAAAAATACATTACTAATCTGAAGTTATTTTAGTCTAAAGTTCAGTCTGGAATATGATACCAGGTAGCCAGCCATATTCCGTTTGACAACCTCCCAAAGGCTGTTCCGCCTTAATGATTCTATCTTCTATTTCCTTGTCAATCATTTCATCATTGGTTAATGTACTGCTGTTGCTCAAGGAAGCAGAATTCTGTCACAGCATTTAGCTCTTTATCGACAATAAAAATTTCTGTTGTATGCATGTCTTCCCTGGTTCAGGTTGATACATCATATCAGTATTCTTCAGACTTACTGTCAACCTGTTAGTGTTTGTATATTCAGTGAAATGATTAACCATTCATTATTTGGATTTTTTTGTGGCTTAGTCTCCATGACACACCCATCCGCATATCATAATTCTTGAATGACTGTTTCGAGGATTTTGTCATGAAATTAATTTCAGAGCCTTGATGAATTTTCAGGGCAGTAAAATTGCCCTGATTTACTAATAGTATTGAATATTTCTGTGAAGACAGTGTAAAGTTCCTGATGTTCTGGGAGCATTTGGTCAACAATATTTTAGTAGTTTATTCAAGAGGACTCAGGTTAGGATCTTGTTTAGCAATGCAGCATGGCTTAGTGGAAAAAGCATGGGCTTGGAAGTCAGAGGACTTGGGTTCTAATCCCAGATCCACCACTTGTCTGCTGTGTGACCTTGGGCAAACCACTTAACTTCTTTGTGTTTCAGTTACCTCATCTGGAAAGTAGGGATTAAGAATGTGAGCCCCGGGTTGGACACCCTGAGTACCTTGTATCTACCCCAGCACTTAGAACAGTGCTTTGCACATAGTAAGCACTTAACAAATGCCAGAATTATTGTTATTTGTAGTAGTAATAATAATGAAGAGGAAGAGATACTGACTGCAATATTGTCTGAAATCTGATCATTCACATTTCTTCTTGAAGATGGTGCAATGTTGATATCCTGCAGCATTTTCACAGTGGCCAATATTTTGAGGAAGAGTCTAAGTAAACACTCAAAATAAAGTATTAAATGAAAGATCACTAAATAGTATATTTATATACTATAAATTATTTCCTATCATGCGATGATATAATAAAATATAAAGCAGAATGGCATAGAGGATAGAGCACAGGCCTGGGAGTGAGAAGGTCATGGGTTCTAATCCTTACTCGCCACTTGTCTGTTTTGTGACCTTGGGCAAATCGCTTCACTTCTCTGGGCCTCATCTGTAAAATGGGGTTTGAGACTGTGAGCCCCACAAGGGATAGGGACAGTGTCCAACCTGATTTGCTTGTATCCTCCCCAGCTCTTAGCATAGTACCTGGCATATAGTAAAAGATTAACAAATACTAGAATTATTATTATGAAGTGTGATAACACATTTGTAAAATCCAAAATATTGACCCAGACTAAAATACTTATATTTGAAAGCCAAAAAATTGCTACAAGAAGTATAGTTATAATGATCAAATAGCAACTCTGTTTCTTTCCCCTACAGCCATTCAGTTTAGACTATGTCTCCCCCCATGACATTGTAAATTCCTGTGGAGCAGGCTCAAGTTACTCTGTTAATAAAATCACTCATCCTATCCCACCTGGATTACTGCATCAGCCTCCTTTCTGACCTTTCACCACTCCATTCCATACTAGGTTCTGCTGTCCAGATCATTTTTCTACAGAAATGTTCAGGACATGTCACCAAAAAAATCCCTCCATTGGTTGCCCATCCACCTCCAATGAAACAAAAACTCTCCACCATCATCTTGTTCCTTCCTACCTCACCTTGCTACTCTGCTACTACAAGACACCCCGCACACTTCGCTCTTCTAATGTTAACCTTCTCGCCAGGCCTCAATCTCACCTATCTCACTGCCAACCCCTAGCCCATGTTCTGTCTCTAGCCTGGAACACCCTTCCTCCTCAAATCCAACAATTACTCTCCCCCTCTTCAAAGCCTTATTGAAAGCACATCTCCTGCCAGAGGCCTTCCCTGACTAAGCACTCTCTTTCCTCTTCTCCCACTCCTTTGCATCACCCAGACTTGCTTCCTTTGTTCTTCCACCCTCCCAGTCCCATGGTACTTATGTACATATCTGTAATTTGTTCGTTTATATTAATGTCTGTCTCCCACCCCTAGACTGTTTAAATGTTCTGGTATCAACCTACCCAGCAAACAGAGCTCCTTATGCTAATAGATCTATCATAGAGAAGCAGTGTGGCTCAGTGGAAAGAGCTTGGGCTTGGGAGTCAGAGGTCATGGGTTCTAATCCCGGCTCCGCCACTTGGCAGCTGAGTGACTTTGGGCAAGTCACTTCACTTCTCTGTGCCTCAGTTCCCTCATCTGTAAAATGGGGATTAAGATTGTGAGCCCTCCGTGGGACAACCTGATCACCTTGTAACCTCCCCAACGCTTAGAACAGTGCTTTGCACATAGTAAGTGCTTAACAAATACCATTATTATTATTCTTATTATTATTCTTATTATCCACCATGATAAATAGATATAATTATTTATCTGAAATGAAATTTTGGCTTTAATCACTCTATAAGTCATTCAAAATATTTCAAATTTGAGAAAAGGAATATGTCCACTAAAGGAATTGGGAGGAGGAGAGATAGAGACAGAGAAGACAGAGAGAGACAGAGAAGATGACTTGTACTAGGGCTATGATTAGATGGGGGAAGGGGTATTAAAATTTTAACTGCATAACCATGAAAGAGTATTTGAAACACTTGTTTCAACACTCACTTTTTCCTTTGCAAACTAAATATCGCGAACCTTTTAACAACTGTTCTATGGATCCATTTTCTACTTATTAAATCTTTTTTATGTTTGTTTTTTCCCTGGACACTCTAATTTTCTTTCATTAATGTTCTTCATTGCAGACAACCCTGCAATGTGATGGAGTCTTCCATCAGGTACAGTGGATAAGCCTTGGTCCTGAGGCTGCCGAACTGAAAAACTTGGCATATGAATTGTGATTCTAGTGCTACTGGCTTTTGCAGCACTATTTGCATGCTCTCTTTTTGTGTGGATCCTGACATCTCCCAAAGATGTACAGGCCAAAAGTATTAGCCATGTAGGCTTACCTTTGTCTCTTTCCTGACTTTTTCTTTATGCTACAAATCCTCAAAATCAAGGTCTGCTAACTGAAATTAAAGTCAACCAAATTATCCTTAAGCTTGTAAATATGAGAGATTATCAGCAGAAAAAAAAATAAACAAGCTGGTTCACTTTAATGGAGGAACAACTAATAATGTGTGTTATTAGAGATGATGGTGTGATGATGATGATGTTGACCATAACACTGAGAGGCAAACTGAAAAGAAAAGGAATTAAAAAAAAATCTTGCTGATATTGAAGAGGAGTACAGAAGAAGAGAGTATGTGGCCATTATTCCAGTTAGTAGGAATTATAGGAAAGAGTCTGTCTAGCAGATTAGCTCACTCAACCCCTTCCTCACTCAGCCCCGCTTCAGGAATCTAATTTGATATCTTAACAGTTGAATCCAGAATAGACTTGACAGCTATGGAAAACTGAACAAAAGCAGTGTTAATTGCAACTGAATGAGCAGTTACATTTTTTAAAAAAAGGTTTCTTAGAGGCAAATTTATATCTTACCTCATTGAAATAAACTTTCAGACATTCGTGTAGCATTCATGCAATCAATTAAGTGTACCAGGATTCAGTGGTAAAGAAATACAGCACTGACAGCATGAAATGTACAAATATATAACTATCTTTTGGCACCTTATGAGTCATTCGTGATAGTTTTTTCAAGCAGTCTTTTGGAGTAAAAATGAGATTATTTGAATGGGTTATTTAGATTTGTAAATAAAATGCAAACAAGCTGGCTCACCACTATGGAAGAAGTAATAAAATAAATGAAATAACACTTTTCAAGAGATGTGGGAGTTACCCTTTGAAGGTGAGAGGTTTTTGTGTCCATTGGGATAACATTCTTAAAAAAAAAAACAGTGACATTAACAAAGGAACATTTGTTTGAATTAAATAATATTCAAGAAAAAAGCATAGTATTGTAATAATATTTATTAAGCATGCTACTAATTTGCATGACATGCAAATTCGTGAAGCATTCCATGTTTTTTGGTTCCTTCCCCTCTGCCTTCAAACATGTTCATGTCTCTCCCATCCTAAAAAAAACCCTCTCTTGACCCCACCTCACCTTCTAGTTATCACCCCATATCCCTCCTACCATTCCTTTCCAAACTCCTTGAACGAGTTGTCTACCCGCGCTGCCTTGAATTCCTCAACACCAACTCTCTCCTCGACTCCCTCCAGTCTGGCTTCCGTCCCCTACATTCCAGGGAAACTGCCCTCTCAAAGGTCACCAATGACCTCCTGCTTGCCAAATCCAACAGCTCCTACTCTATCCTAATCCTCCTCGACCTCTCAGCTGCCTTCGACACTGTGAACCACCCGCATCTCCTCAACACGCTATCCGACCTTGGCTTCAAAGACTCCGTCCTCTCCTGGTTCTCCTCTTATCTCTCCAGTTGTTCATTCTCAGTCTCTTTTGCGGGCTCCTCATCCCCCTCCCATCCCCTTACTGTTGGGGTTCCCCAAGGTTCAGTGCTTGGTCCCCTTCTGTTCTCGATCTGCACTCACTCCCTTGGTGACCTCATTCGCTCCCACGGCTTCAACTATCATCTCTACGCCGAAGACACCCAGATCTACATCTCTGCCCCTGCTCTCTCCCCCTCTCTCCAGGCTCGCATCTCCTCCTGCCTTCAGGACATCTCCATCTGGATGTCTGCCCGCCACCTAAAACTCAACATGTCCAAGACTGAACTCCTTGTCTTCCCTCCCAAACCCTGCCCTCTCCCTGACTTTCCCATCTCTGTTGAAGGCACTACCATCCTTCCCGTCTCACAAGCCCGCAACCTTGGTGTCATCCTCGACTCCGCTCTCTCCTTCACCCCTCACATCCAAGCCGTCACCAAAACCTGCCGGTCTCAGCTCCGCAACATTGCCAAGATCCTCCCTTTCCTCTCCATCCAAACTGCTACTCTGCTCGTTCAAGCTCTCATCCTATCCCGTCTGGACTACTGCATCAGCCTTCTCTCTGAGCTCCCATCCTTGTGTCTCTCGCCACTTCAATCCATACTTCATGCTGCTGCCCGGATTATCTTTGTCCAGAAATGCTCTGGGCATGTTACTCCCGTCATCAAAAATCTCCAGTGGCTACCAATCAATCTGCACATCAGGCAGAAACTCCTCACCCTTGGCTTCAAGGCTCTCCATCACCTCGCCCCCTCCTACCTCACCTCCCTTCTCTCCTTCTACAGCCCAGCCCACACCCTCCGCTCCTCTGCTGCTAATCTCCTCACCGTGCCTTGTTATCGCCTGTCCCACCGTCGACCCCTGGCCCGTGTCATCCCCCGGGCCTGGAATGCCCTCCCTCTGCCCATCCGCCAAGCTAGCTCTCTTCCTCCCTTCAAGGCCCTATTGAGAGCTCACCTCCTCCATGACGCCTTCCCGGACTGAGCCCCCTCCTTCCTCTCCCCCTTGTCCACCTCTCCACCCCCACCATCTTACCTCCTTCCCTTCCCCACAGCACCTGTATATAGGTATATATGTTTGTACATATTTATTTCTCTATTTATTTATTTATTCATTTACTTGTACATATCCATTCTATTTATTTTAGTTTGTTAATATGTTTGGTTTTGTTCTCTGTCTCCCCCTTCTAGACTGTGAGCCCACTGTTGGGTAGGGACTGTCTCTATATGTTGCCAACTTGTACTTCACAAGTCCTTAGTACAGTGCTCTGCACACAGTAAGCCCTCAATAAATACAATTGATTGATTGATTGATTGATACTAAATGGTGCAAAACAGTATACAGTTGGCACTGGACAAGGTGGCTGTCCCTTGAGGGGCTCATAATCTACGAATATAGATTGGGGACATAGAAATACTGGAAATGGACACACTGGGAGCACTGAAACACTAAAACATTAAAACAGAATAAGGGTCAGGGACAAGTAAACAATGCACACAACAAAAACAAAAGTCAGTAGAGAGCTGTGGCTAGAGAAGCAAAATTTCTCCTTGTGATTTTAGTAGTCCAAAACAGTGACTGACTATAAGAGACTGCATGCTGCAGATGCTGTTCTCATTTCCACTGGGGCAGTGGAAAACAGGATGGAATGGGGTCACCTCAGTGGTGCAGAGGGCCTAGTTGGCACGAAGGGAAGGCAGTTCACTTGGTTGCAATGAGGAGGACCAAGAGGTTAAATGCCAGGTGTTTCATTTGGCTTTGGAGCGATACAAAGGCAGAGCAGCAGTTTCCTATCTGACCAGGCGTAAAAGAACAAGCTGAGGGCTGACTGAGAGTTCCTCAGCCCCAGTGGGAGGGACAAGGACCAAAGACATGCATATCACACCACTCTGGAAGAAAAGGGTGTATAATGCACAACAGTGGCTTTTCTAATGCCCCTGATGTGCACAGAGCATACCATGTGGGGGAGGCAGAAAATTCCTCATTTGTGGAGGGCAGGGGCACAGGAAGACAAGGTTCTAATTACCAGATGTTTTTCTCGGAAGGACCCTCGATGACTATAAATGGAAGATATTGATGCTAGGTTAAGAAACATAACATCAATTAGTCATGGAGAATTCATTAAAACGTAGTGGAAAAGTCACTGCCAAGATTCAAAGGGAGATAATGAGGGGAAAACATGGTAGTTTGCAAGTATGTCACACTGTAATAGCAGAGTGATAGGAGAGACAAATAAACAAAGGTTTACAGCTTTTGACTATGGCAAAGAATCTCTTATGTGGGGTAAAATATTTAGAATGTATACCAAAAAGAGGATGGTTTTCTTATGATATTACTCTAATATACTTTTAGTCAAAAATATTTTGTGCAATAGTAAAATACTTTTACTTTTGATTTTCACAAAATATCTCTTATGTGGGGTAAAATATTTAGAATGTATACGAAGAAGGGGATGTTTTTCTTAGGGCATTTCCATTTTACAGGCCATAATAAAGGAAGACAAAAGCAATATAAAAGGAAAAGCAGAAACATATGTATTATTTGGCAATCAAAGCTATCCTTGTGTCCCCAGAAACCTTCTAAAACAATTCTCATCGAATACAGTGACACTTCAGATTAATTGTCACACTTCTTCCCTGCTGAACTCAGCCAAGAAGCCACTTATTTCTCCAGCAGATGTTTCTGCAGTTTTTGCAAGCTAAAAACTTTTCTTACCATGTTTTTGGGAAATCTGTGTTCTTACTAACCCCCAAGACCCAAGATCTACTTGCTGTCTCTCTTTATTTATGGAGAGAATGATTGAGACAATAAATTCGCTAAGGTAGTCTGTTAATGTATATTTATGTTTTTGTAAAACATTTCAAGGAAACAACAGTAGCATAAAATTAAAGTCTGAATTGCCAGTTTAAATAGCTATTTAATCAGTTGTCAAGGTTTTATGACTCTGAAAAATTTAAATATCTGTTGGATCATGAATTATGCTAATAACAGGTGGTTACTATGTATTTCCAAGGTACAACCACTTACAACTCTTCACAATTAGTGCCAATCACAGATCCACTTGTCCAGGCATTCCCAAGTACTTGGATATCATTGTCTACTTCTGAATAAACATATATTTGAAGAAAAATCTATCATACCAGAGAAGACACATTTCTTGTTAATCAGTGTCATAGCAACACTGCAACTAATAGCAGAGATTGTCTTTAATGACTTGTAGAACTTGAGTCGGAGGTCTGAGAGTCATATTTATATTCAAATTCCTAATCCATTTTATTTTGCAACTCTTTGGGACTGATTTTCCTTAAAGAAAGGGCATGTGGACTGATAATGTATTATTGATAGAAATTATATGGATTATAAGGTCAATCCAACAATAAGAAAGGTGTTCTAAAATATTCTAAATGGGATACTTCTAGTTGCGCAGTGAAATATCAGACCAAAAGGCTTTTATCATAAAAATGCATTTCAAAATGTTACTATGTTTTAGTAAAAGTAATTTATTCTTCAGACCGCAGCTGTTATGGATCATGACACCCATGTAGCCAATGAAGAACATAACCTGGGGCATTCTCCAAGCATACGTTTGAGTGTTCTTAAACCTTTCAATAAAGTTTATGGAACAAAATGTGGATTTTTTTTTCCAAATATACCACATTTCCAGCTAAGGCTGAGTGAGGGCCATTGTTTGGCAAAAAGTTTTTGATGATTACATCTCCCACTATACAAAATTATATTTCTTTCACTTAAACGTTCAAACATACATGTATATAGAGTATAAAGTTGTAAGTGCATATTAAAATATAGCCTTAGTGAGCAATTCACTCATTAGGATTTTAAACTTACTTTTCATGTTCATTCATTCATTCGTAGTATTTATTGAGTGCTTACTGGGTGCAGAACACTGTACTAAGGGCTTGGGAGAGTATAGTATAACAATAAATAGGCATATTCCCTACCCACAATGAGCTTATAGTCTAGAGGAGAACAGATACTCAAATAAATAAATCACACATATGTACATAAATGCTGTGAGGGTGGGATGAACAAAGGGAGGAATTCAGGGTGACACAGAATGGAGTGGGAAAAGAAAAAAGGAGGGCTTAATCAGGGTAGGTCTCTTGGATGAGACGTGCTTTCAATAAGACTTTGACGGTGGGGAGAGTAGCTGTCTGTCAGTTTAGAGGAAGGAGGGTGCTCCAGGCTAGAGACAGGGCATGGGTTATGGGTTGGTGGTGAGATAGGTGAGATTGAGGCCCAGTGAGATGGTCAGCATTAGAGGAGCAAAGTGTTCAGGCTGAGTGGAAGTAGGAAAATAGTGAGGTGAGGTAGTAGGGTGCAAGGTGATTGAGTGCTTTAAAGCCAATGGTGAGTTTTTGTTTGATGTGGAGGTGGATGAGCAACCACTGGAGTTTCCTGAGGAGTGGGGAGATGACATGTTCTGAATGTTTTTGTAGAAAAAAATGACCCTGTTAGTAGAGTGAAGTGTGTACTGGAGTAGGGAGTGAACAGGAGGCTGGAAGGTCGGCAAGGAGGTAGATACAGTAATGAAGGTGGGATAGGATAAGTGACTGGGTTGACATGGTAATAGTTTGGATGGAGGAAAGGGCAGAGTTTAGCAATGTTGTGAAGATGGAAATGATAGGATTAAGTAATGGATCAAATACGTGGGTTGAATGAAAGAGGAGTGAAGGATAACACCAAGATTATGGGCTTGTGAGGCAGGAAGGATTGTGGTGCCATCTACACTGATGGGAAAGTCAGGGAGGACAGGGTTTGGGTAAGAAGATGAGTTCTGTTCTACACATATTAAGCCTGAGGTGATGGGAGGACATCCAAGTAGAAATGTCTTGAAGGGAGGAGGAAATGCGAGACTGCAGAGAGGGATAGAGATCAGGGCTGGAGATGTAGATTTGGGTATTACCTGCATAGAGGTTGGACTTGAAGCCATATGACCAAATGAGTTTGCCAAAGCAGTTGATGTAGATGGTGAATAAAAGAGAACCCAGAATCAAACCTTCAGGGACCCCCCAGAGTTATGGGGTGGGAGGCAGAAGGGGACACCATGAAAGAGACTGAGAATGAACAGCCAGAGAGATGAGGAAAACCAGGAGAGAACAGTGTCATGTGCAAGTATTCTTCATGCATATATGCATATGAATACTTCCCAAGTGCTAACTTGTACTTCCCAAGTGCTGAGTACAGTGCTCTGCACACAGTAAGCACTCAATAAATATGACTGAATGAATGAATAAATACATGGAAAATACATATGCTCTATGTGCATATGTGTGGGTATATATATATATATATATATATATATATATAGACTGTGAGCCCATTGTTGGGTAAGGACCATCTCTACATTGCCAACTTGTACTTCCCAAGTGCTTAGTACAGTGCTCTGCACACAATAAGCACTCAATAAATTCGATTGAATGAAGAGAGAGAGAGAGAGAGAGAGAGAGAGAGAGAGAGAGAGAGAGAAGCAGTGTGGCTTAGTGGAAAGAACACGGGCTTGGGAGTCTGAGGTCTATGGTTCTAATCCCAGCTCCGCCACTTGTCAGCTGTGTGACTTTGGGCAAGACTTTTAATTTCTCTGTGCCTCAGTAACCTCATCTGTAAAATGGGGATTAAGATTGTGAACCCCTCAAAGGACAACTGATCCATTCATTCATTCAATCGTATTTATTGAGTACTTACTGTGTGCAGAGCACTGTACTAAGGGCTTGGGAAGTGCAAGTTGGCAACTGATGACCTTGTATCTATCCCAGCACTTAGAACAGTGCTTGGAACGTAGTAAGCACTCAAATACCATCATTATTATTATTATGAAACAGAAATTACTGAATATGTGATGTAAGTATATGATCATCATCATCATCAACATCAGTGGTGTTTATTGAGCACTTCCTGTCTTAGAGCACTGTACTCTGGGAGAGTACAATAAAGCAGAGTTGGTAGATATATTCTCTTCCTGCAATGAGCTGGCACACACACACACACACATATATATGTGTGCGCATATATATATGCACATATATTTATATGCACATATATTTATATGCGCATATAAATATGTGTGTGATCATGAGTATGTGGGGCATGATTACTTTAGAAAATTGTTGGTGTAAAAATATTTAAGTTCTTTGTGGTGAAATATGACAGATTTACCGGGGGAGTTGTGAAGAAGAGAATACAAGTGAGGAGTTCTATTTATTTTACTTGTACATATTTACTATTCTATTTATTTATTTTGTTAATATATTTTGTTTTGTTGTCTGTCTCCCCCTTCTAGACTGTGAGCCTGTTGTTGGGTAGGGACCATCTCTATATGTTGCCAACTTCTACTTTCCAAGCACTTAGTACAGTGCTTTACACACAGTAAGCGCTCAATAAATAAGATTGAATGAATGAATGAATGAGGAATGATGGTGGGAAGGTGAATCTGGGTTTTGAAAGTAAGGGGAAGGACTGGTAAAGTACAACAGCTTTGTATTATCAATGGCAGAGCTGCAGCAGCAGTATTGACCCTGCACTGATCATGCTACAGGTACCCATTTGGATAGTGTCTCCCATGGAGAAGAGAATCGTGTGATGGTGCCTTGTGACTCATAAAAAAACCAAACAACATGCTGTCTCATTTCTGCAAAATCAGAGTATGGAGCACAATGGCCAGCTAATATGAATGAATGAATTAATGAGGTTGTCATAAGAACTTCAGAGTTGGTGAGGTTGGAGATCGTACAGTGACTAGTGATGGTGAGATCGAGTGTGTGTCCAAATTGCTGAATGAGTAAGGTGGAGGGGAGTTAAGTGGTTGGTTTAGTTGAGGTGTGAGAAGAAGTGAGAGTGGCAAGGTCATTGGGAACATCCATGTGGATATTAAAGTTCATTCATTCAATTGTATTTATTAAGCACTTTGTGTGCAAAGCACTGTACTAAGTGCTTGGGAAGTACAAATTGGCAATATATACAGACGGTCCCTACCCAACAACGGGTTCACATGAGTGTAGGGACAGAGAAAGATGGAAGGAATGTGAAAATGGGATCATGATAGTTCAGAAAGTTGTTGGAGGAGTCTCGGTGTTGGTAGATGACTGTGACAAGTAAATGGAGTTATATGGTAGAGGTGGATGATATGGGCTTCAGTGAAAGATATAAAGAGATAGTGAAGGTGGGATGGTATGGAAGTGGCATTGGGGAGCAAGAATTTTCCCATTTTCCCAGTGAATCTAGGGGGAGTGGTAGAAGATGAAGCCCCCTTGTGAAAGAAATAGCAGTAGGGGAAATAATATCAGTGATGACAAGGAATAGCAGTTATTGGGTGAAGAACAGGTCTGACTGACTGACTGACTGACTGACTGAGGGGCTTTCAAAGGCCACAGTTGTTTAGGGCAACAGGGTGGGGATTGGAGTAAATGGACAGAGGCCAGCACTATGGGAGGAAAAGGATGGGTGGACCTGGGACCAGGGAAAGGACAGGGGGCAGATAGACAAGGGGACAGCATTTGGGGTAGGGAAAGTTGAATGGAAGTTAGGGCAGGGAATGTCACTGTTTATTGTTATGTTGTACTTTCCCAAGAGCTTAGTACAGTGCTCTGCACGTGATAAGCACTCAGGAAAAATGATTGAATTCATTCAATCGTATTTATTGAGTGCTTACTGTGCAGAGCACTATTCTAAGCACTTGAGAAGTACAAGTTGGATGAATGAATGAAGTGAGCTTTTTGGATTGGTGCATAGGAGATGAAGGCTTAATGAATCTATCTGTGCCTTCCTTAGCACTCATGACTATATCTTTACTCAATTTATTTTCAAGGCGTTGTAAATATATGTTTGTCTTTCCCCTTTGAGTATAAATTCCTCTTGGAAATGGAAAAAAGTCAATTGTCACCTTGCTGTTCTGTGCTTCCCAGTTGCATAGCGCAGTATTAGGTAGAGAAATGAGAAATTTCTTTGGAAAGACTGTGCTCTAATACAGTGAACATTTTATGAGCCCAGTAGATATTAAAAGTCACCAAAGTGAACACAGAATGTTCAATGCATTCCATTTATTATTAGAAAAATTAAACTGAATAAATGTCAATTTTTAGATTAAAAGTAATCTGGATTCTTCATTATAATGCAGAAATAATCTAATATAGTAATGGAACAAGATGAACATATAATCAAAAAATAATAAATTTTAATGTAACACCTACTGACAAGTTGGTGGGAAAGGCTAACATTGCAAAATCAATTCCACCATGAGAAAGCGATGGCTCCAAAATCTAGTTTGTTGGACCCAACATCTCATTTCTCTGCATTCTAGCATTACCATCTGCCTTCTCTTTCCAATATTCAGTTATTGCTAAACCCTGTCCATTTCACTGCATGGAACTCTCTTCTCTTCAAATCCAATAGGTCACTGATCTCTCAATCTTTAAACCCTTTTCAAAATCACAACATTACTCAAAGGCCTTCCAGATTAATTCCTAATTTCCTCAAAATAAAACCCTTTGAACTACCACTTCAGTACTTCTGCACCACATACATATTTGTGTTTTCTCAACCTTTCATACATTTACATTACATACTCTATTAATCTAAACATAAACTCTGAAGTACACTATTTTCCTTCTTATTCCTATTTGTACATGTTTTAATGTCTGTTTCCCCCATTAGATTGTAAACTCCTTGACATTAGAAATCACGTCTGCCAACCATGTTGCATTCTCACAAATACGTGTTATGATACGTTTACAGAAGGTGCTCAATGAATGCTATTGCTTGATTTAGAAAGTTTCCAAGGCTAACAGACTTTTATTATGGTCTAGGACCTCATAGAGTTATTCCACTAAATGATATCCTTTGTATCTGGGGTTTCCTTTCAAACATGATCAGAAATGCTAAGGATAAGATGAAAAATATTATTTTTATTTTCTAGACCTTGACAGTGCTCAAGCTGAAATATTATCACCTGGCTTCAACCTCTTGTTTGGTGAAAAGGAGTTTGATAGAATGCTCAATTCCTAGAAAAATTTCATCATTTTAGGAAATCAAAGACATTTTCCCAATAATTTTTTTAAATGTCATAAAACACAGATTCATAAAATTAGTCATATCATGAAAACACAGTTCTACCCCTATAGACATGGACTGCAAAGCTTATGAAAGTTGGGTCTTTCCATTTTAAAAAGTAAACATCGTTTTTACATTGTCTTTGCACTCTTGCTACTGTCTGGTACAGGAGCATTTACTTAAAGATTTAGGAAATAAAATGGCATTCTGGTTGGAAGGTCACAGTCATTCTTACAGGTTTTCAGCAGTGTTTTTATATACCACAGTATCCAGTGGTGTCTTCCAGTTACAGAAACTACCTGCTTGGTTTCTATGTTTCTATTATTAATCACACCACTCTTCTGACTGCATCCATCGTAAAAAAGTTAGTGACAATCTGATAAAGAGAGAGAGGAAAAAAAGGAAGCATCTCTTGCTATATAGCAGCTTGGTGGTGTGATTTTTTTTTCTGGTTGAAGATTCATCTGACCATCTAGTGTCTGTCAGTATTGATAGTTGAAAACTTAAAACTCGTTATTGATTTAATTAAGGTGAGCTGGGATGGAGTTTGGTTTTGCAGTGCTATAAATCAGAAGAAAATATTGGCAAGTGTTTAAATGTATGTTAGAGACATAGGAAAGTAAAAATAGAAAGGAAAGCTCTGTGGGGTTTCCACAACTACCTGGAATGAATGTCATTGCATCTTGGGTTTCTGCTTTTACTAATTTTCTCCACCATATCATCCCCTAAATCCATATCAATAATAATAATAATAATAATAATGATGATGATGGAATTTGTTAAGCACTGACTATGTGCCAAGCACTGTTCTAAGCACTGGGGTAGGTACAAGGTAATCAGGTTGTGCCATGTGGGGCTCACAGACTTAATCCCCATTTTACAGATGAGTTAACAGGCATAGAGAAGTGAAGTGACTTGCCCAAAGTCACACAGCTGATAAGTGGTGGAGCCAGGATTAGAACCCATGACCTCTGACTCCCAAACTTGGGCTCTTGCCACTAAGCTGCATGCTTCTCATATCAACCCCAACTCCATATGTGCATCCGACCCCATCCCTTTGCACCTTATCAAAACACTTCCCCCCTCTCTTCTTCTCTTCCTAACAGCCATCTTCAACTGTTTGCTCTACAGTGACTTCTTTCCCAATGCTTTCAAACATGCCAATAATAATAATAATGATGATGGCATTTAGTAAGCACTTACTATGTTCAAAGCACCGTTTGAAACGCTAGGGAGGTTACAAGGTGATCAGGTTGTCCCACAGGGGGCTAACAATCTTCATCCCCATTTTGCAGATGAGGTAACTGAGGCACAGAGAAGTTAAGTGACTAGCCCAAAGTCACACAGCTGATAGTTGGCCAAGCGGGGATTTGAACCCATGACCTCTGACTCCAAAGCCCATGCTCTTTCCACTGAGCCACGCTGCCCATGTCTCTCCTATCCTCCCTTGACCCCACAGCTCTCTCCAATCATCACCCCATCTCCTCCTACGATTCCTCTCAAAACTCCTTGAGCGAGTTATCTACACCCACTGTCTCAGGTTCCTCTCCTCCAATTCTCTCCAATCTCATCCTCCTTGACCTCTCAACTTCTTTTGACACTTCTGACCATCCCCTTCTCCTGGAAAAAGACAATCTCGGCCTCACTGGCACTGTATTCTCCTGGTTGTCCTCTTATCTCTCTGGCTGCTCATTCTTACTCTCTTTCGCAGGCTCCTCCTCCTCCTCCTACCCCCTAACTGTGGGTTTCCCTAAAGGTTTAATTCTCCCTCTATTCTCCTTCTACACCCACTCCCTTGGAGAACTCATTTGCTTGCATGACTTCTACAACAACCTCTATGTAGATGATTTCTAAATCTACATCTACAGCCAGGACCTCTCTCCCTGTCTTCAGTCTAGCATTTCTTCCTGCCTTCAAGACATTTCTTCCTGGATGTCCCACCATCACCTCAAAATAAACATGTCAAAAACAGAACTCTTTATCTTCCCACCATAACCCTGTCCTTCCTCTGACTTTCCCATTGCTGTATCTTCCCTGTCTCACAAGCCTCTATCTCTATCTCTATCTCTATCATGAGACTTCTCTCTCTCATTCAACCTACACATTCAATCTGTCACTAATCAATCTATCACTAAATCCTGTTGGTTCAGCCTCCACAACATTGCTGAAGTCTGTCCTTTCCTCTCCATCGTAACTGCTACCACGTTAATCCAAGCACTTATCCTATCCCATCCTGATTACTGTATCAGCCTCCTTCCTGACCGCCCTGCCTCCTGTCTCCCCCACTCTAGTACATACTTCATTCTACTCCCAAGATCATTATTCTACACAAATGTTCAGGGCATGTTTACCACTCCTCAAGAAACTCCAGTAGTTGCCCATCCACCTCCACATCAAATAGAAATACCTTACCATTGGCTTTAAAGCACTCAATCACCTTGCCCCCTCCTACCTTACATCTCTGTTCTCCTACTACAACCTAGCCCACACTTTGCTCCTCTAATGTCGACCTATGTTGTCTATGTCACTGCTGAGTACTCTCCCATGTGCTTGCTCTGGCCTGGAATGTCCTCCCTCTTCATATCTGGCAGGCAATTACTTCAAGGCCTATTGAATGCTCATCTCCTCTATGAGGGCTTCCCAGACTAAGTCTTCTTTTCCTTTTCTTCCACTCCCTTCTGCATCACCCTGACTTGCTCCGAAGGAATTTCCCTCCCAACTCCATAGCACTTATGTACATAGCCTTAATTACACATCTGTAATTTATTTATATTAATGTCTAGACTGTAAGTTCATTGTGGGTAGGGAATGTGTCTGTTATGTTGTTATATTGTACTCTCACAACCACGTAGTACAATGCTCTGCACACAGTATGAGCTCAATAAATACAATTGACTGATTGATAATCAAAATAAAATTGTTTATAATGGAGGCTTATGAAATAGCAGCTATTTCACAGTTAGATAAAGCACAAATTATATACCAAATCATTTAATGATATGTGGTGCAAGCCATTTAATTCATTCAGATCTAGCATTTTATCACCTGGTTTTCCACTTGCCTTGGGCAATTCGAGTGAAAAATAAAAACAGTACGAACTCTAAACAAATCTTTTCCTATATCTGGGAGTGTATTTATGGATATAAAACTGGGAGGACGTCTTAATTTATTTTCTTAAATCTGTGAATAAAATACAGGGTGCCTGAACAAGATGAATTTCAGAGCGGAGACAATTTTTGGCTTTTTCAGTGAAAAAAGAGTTGACAGAACTGGGACCAGAACTCAGGTCTCCTGAATCCCAATTCCATGCCCTTTCCCATCTTTATTAGAACATATTTACTACTGGACTTAACAACTTTAGAGAAAGGTAGAACACGAAGTGAGGAGAACAGCAGCACTGATTAAAAGTTTGGAAAAGAGATCTGTTGAATTAAAGCTAAAGGAAATGGGATTTTTCGCCTTGAGAGCTTCCTGTGAGATAACTTGTAAACTGCCTTCAAGTAGGTGAACAAGACAAAGGGAAATGGGTTTATATTGCAGCAGGTAGAAAGATGAGATAGTTTAAGTAAAAAGAGAACATTCTGCTGGGTAAAAATTGGACACTTTGTGAAGGCTTGTACCTCTCCTCTTGTCAAACTAAAGAGTAATTCATTTCAAGGGAAATTTCTGAAGCCACTAAGAGAAGATTGCAGAGCAATGATTCTGGGAACAGATTAAGGGTAAAGATTCCTTCAAGGCCACAGATCAATAAGAATTGGAATATGGAGGGCACAAGCACGAGTATATATCTGGCAAGGTAATATTCAAGAAACACTTGTGAAAACATGATGTAATTATTTAAGAGAGCATAGCCATGTGGAAAAATCAAGTGCTTTGGAATCAGGAGACCAACATGCTAGTCCCAGCTGTGCCACTCACATACAGTGTGACCTTGGGCAAATCACTTAATATCTCTGTGTCTCAGTATTTTCACCTATAAAATGGAGATGTAATACCTGTTCTCCCTTTCAAATTATGGGCCTCCAGGACAGGGCCTGTATGCAAGCTGATTATCTTGTATCTTGCCCAATACTTACACAATGATTTCACATTGTAAAAGCTTAATTATACCTTATGATTATCATTTTTATTTTAATGACAGCATTTCTTCAAATGCTATTGTTTGCTAATTATGAGCATTGTTAGGTGCTGTAGATATGCACCCAACTTTGTGTAAAATGATGATTACCATCTAAATAGTTGAGGCGTCTTCTGATCCATAGCTTTCAAGAAAATTTCCTGAAATAGAAAGAATTTGAAATACCCAGAAGGAAAGCAGCCTACCTCTGGTTGTAGCTCTTACACATTCAGTCAGTTAATCATTGGTATTTACTATGTGCCCACTATGTCCAGAGTAGCAGCATGGCTTAGTGGATAGAGCATGAGCTTGGGTGTCAGAAGGTCATGAGTTCTAAACCCAGCTCTGCCACTTGTCTGCTTTGTGACCTTGGGCAAGATACGTCACTTCTCTGTGCCTCAGTTACCTCTTCTGTAAAATTAGGATTAAGACTGTGAGCCTGATGTGGGACAGGGACTGTGTCCGATCTTGATTTTCTTGTCTTCCACCTCATGCTTAGTACAGTGCCTGGCACACAGTAAATGCTTAACAAATACCACAAATTATTATTAGGCGCACGGGAGAGTGAGTACAGTAAAATACCATGTTGCCTACCTTCAAAGAGATTACATTCTAATGTAATGGTTTTAGGATCATATTTTTTGTTAAATAATTCCTCTACATATTGTTTTTGAAAGATGGGTTTGACATTTCGATTATTTTGTATATTTGATTTATTAGTAGTCTTGGACATGCATATAAGACCATATGAGTTTAATTGTTTGGAGTGTTGACACTCATTTTGATTATGTGCTCCCAAATGAGACAGACTAGAATTAAAGGATGAAACACCACCTGGGAAGTCTTTAGCAAGCACTTCATTCCTTTTCAGGTCATGTCAAAATTTATCTGAAGAGTCCCTGCTTTATTCCCCCAGAGTCACTGAAAATGACAGTCAAGCCCCTGTATTCATACTCGTTTGATCATAAGAGCAACTCCATACACACTAATGACTTCATCCACACACACACATACACACACACACACCCCTATCCTTCCTTATCCTGACTGTAGCTGAGGATAAGTGGTATCCCCAGTGCCTCTCCATTCCCTGCCTCATCTTCTGCCTATCCTTATCCAGTCACCTTGGGTATTCCTTTATTGACTGGCTCATTATATCTTATCTATGACCACCAGGCTACTCCCACATTATAATAATAATGATAATGACGGTATTTGTTAAACACTTACCGTGTGCCAAGCATTGTTCTAAGTGCTGGAGTAGACATATGGTAATGAGTTTGTCCCATGTAGGACTCACAGTCTTAATCCCCATTTTACAGATGAGGTAACAGAGGCACAGAGAAGTTAGGTGACTGGCCCAAAGTCACACAGCAGATAAGCAGTGGAGCTGGGATTAGAACCCACAATCTGACTCCCAAGACTGTGCTCTTTCCATTAAGCCAGGCTGCATTATCCGACTGACACCTAGAAAATCCACCCTAACAGAACTTTTCGTGTGTAACCCCACTAGGTCATAATTAGTACCACAATTGTAAAACAGGATGGAGTCTTTGTCCTATAAATTTTGTAGAATCAAGCTAGGCATAGGGATGGGGTTGTTGACCTCTAAATATCTTTTTAGCCACATGATTCTATAATTAATTTCCTCCAAATAATATTTTGATAGTTCATATAATGTAACAAGACTTTGAGTTTCTCAACCAACTTGAGTCAAAGAATTAGCCCAATTACTTCCTGTTTGTGCAGAAATGCACTAAAAAGCATGTAGGCGTGGAGGAGGTAATACCAGAAGTGTACACTCATCACAAAGCCTTTCTTTGGAGTAAAAACAGCCTAATGACCAGTGACCCATTCAACTGTTTCAATACTTGAAGTTTGGTGATGAATAGGTGACACCAGATTCGAGACCTTGAAGCAGTAATATGCTTGTTTCTCCACTATATCCATAGGCAGTGCAAGTGAATGGATATTTGGGAGTTCCACTCCATGAGTATTCAGACACTATGCAGCTTTCTTTCATTATTCATTGTTACAAAGCTGCTCTTTTTCCTAGACACAGCCCCCCATTTCCTTCCCTAATAGCGCATTTCTAATTACCTTTAATCCCTTTCCAAAAATAGTCCTGAGCTCTCCATTCTACCATTGCTTAAACCTCTGGTCCTTCCTGTTTTTTATGTTTGTTGCTTTGTTTTGGCACTTGTGATTTATTGATAGCAATAAATTGATAATTTTATCTTCCTGACCAAGCAAATTACCTAGGATTTATGACTCAGTTACCTCCTGGTTTGACTATACTCATATTTTGGTGCTCTGTTAGCGGTGTACTCTTGGATATGGCTTTGTTTGATCCTTGTCATTCTCAAGACACCTATACAGGGTGCCTTATCTGTTAACACCTGTATTTAATCAGGAATAACAGATTTCATAAAGTCCCATTGTAAAAGCAGAAGAGCCTAGTAGAAAGATGTCAGAAGCCCTTGGGGTCTAATCCCAGCTTCACCACTTGTCTGCTGTGTGATCTTGGGCAAGTCACTTCATTTCTCTGGGCCTTAGTTACCTTGTCAGTGAAATGGAGATTTATGACTGAGTCCCATGTAGGGGATTGTGTCTAATGATTACCTTGTATCTACCCAGTGCTTAAAATAGTGCTTGGC
The DNA here is from genome assembly GCF_015852505.1 of Tachyglossus aculeatus. Taxonomy (NCBI): domain Eukaryota; kingdom Metazoa; phylum Chordata; class Mammalia; order Monotremata; family Tachyglossidae; genus Tachyglossus; species Tachyglossus aculeatus. Next base: position 121,211,573 of record NC_052067.1, read on the forward strand.
ACACAGTAAACACTTAACAAATACTATAAAAAATGTCCTCCACATGATGCGTGACATCATTACTTCACACTCGGGATAAGGATGTTAGAGTCACCTTTCCAGTTGAACTGAAAAAAATCCTGGACACGAGCCTCTCCCATCCTCACACTGGCTTCCCTGCACCACTCTCCCAGCCCAGCAGAGTCTGATCATACTAGCAGAAGTGGTGTGTGTTCAATAACTCTTATTACCGTTTACCTTGTCATACCTTAAGCTGTTGAGTCATCTCCAACCCATAGCAATGCCATGGACGCATCTCTCCCAGAACGCCCCACCTCCAACTGCAATTATTCTGGTAGTGTATCCATAGAGTTTTCTTGGTTAAAATATGGAAGTGGTTTACTATTGCCTTCTTCCATGCAGTGAACTTGGGTTTCCTCTCTCAACTCGCTCCCATGCTGCTGCTGCCCAGCACAGGTGGATTTTGACTTGTACAGATTGCCTTCCACTTGTTAGTCACTGCCCAATCTAGGAATGGAATAGATATGCCTCTACTTGACTCTCCCTCCCATAGTTGAGACTGGTAGAGTATACTGGAAACTCTCTCTCTGTCATGAAGTAGGGAGATTAGTTATTCCTAAAGAAGCTCTAGGGAAGTTGCCTTCTTGCACCAACACTGTTGTGGGTCTGACCAGCTCAGCTTCCTCACAGCCAAGGATTTTGGGGGTTGAGGAAGAAGAGAAGAGAATAGGTGAGAGAGTGATCCTCCACCCCCTGCTTGTCTCTCTGCAGATATAAGGGTTCTCTCTCCTTTCTGACTTACTGATATAAGTTAACAGTGACCATATTTGCCAACCCAGCTTGGAGCTTCAGTCCCTACATGCTTTGGGCTATGGTTGCTGTGAGCCTACAAGCTGCTGCTCCTCTTGTCTCCTGCATTAAATTTCTGTAAAAGACTATAGCAGCAAGGAGGGGAGGAGGGAGAGAGAGTGTGTTCAGCAGCAAGAGAAGGGTTAATTAGGTACAAAGTGTGCTTCCTTCTGCTGCAGTTGAGAACAAAAGGGAAGCATATTGCAGAGTGTTCTATCCTAACGTTTAGCCCCATATCTTTGGGTTTTAGCCCCATAGTATCATGCCTTAATCCCACTCTTCTAGAACTTCCTCCCCCTTCATATCTGACAGACTTTCACTCTCCCAATATTCAAAGCCTTTATTAAATGCACATCTCCTCCAAAAGGTTTCCTTAGGTAACCCCTCATTCCCTCTTTTCCCACTCCCTTCTCAATAACCCTTGCACAAGGACTTGAACTCTTTACTCACCCCTCCCTCAGCCCAGTAACATTTGCATACATACCCGTAATTCAATTGATTTATTTACATTAATGTCTGTATTCCTTTCTTGACTGTAAATTCACTGTGGGCAGGGAACATATACACCCATTCTGTTATATTGTACTCTCCCAAGTGCTTAGTACAGTACTCTGCACATAGTAAGCACTCAATAAATGTGATTGATAGATTTATTGATTATAGCAACTACTAGAAAAAATAAAATCTTTCCAAAACAGTATGAAAACTTCACTGTCAGGTAATGGAGTAATGGCTTTAGTGAGAGTCATCATCTTCCACAGGGTTCTGGCCTGCAGATAATATTTATTCAAAATCCTGTATAGCTACAGCCAAATTATGTATTATTTGGTAGCTCTGGTTCAGAATACTTCCATACAAAGAATTGCAAAATTCAAGTTTTGGGGATGTTATTTTTCCACCGGCTAAGTCTTGTAGATGCTGAGGGATTTCAATGTGCAGATTCACAAAGGCCCTATCAGAACTGGCCAGTCATGCCCTGTTCTGGGAATAGAAGGATCACTGACATGAATCAGGAAGGTTATTTAGAAATTGAACAACACATTAATAGCAGTATGGATGGAGTGGATTAGTTAAAAAATTATATACAAGTTGAAAAATTAAGAAAAGTTATTTTTGGTTTGTTTTCTTGGTGTAAACAGTGTGGGATTTTTGACACTATTAATATAGAACCTTCCAAGAAAGCAACTGAGAAATATTTATGCCAAACAATTACAGTGCAAAGCTTTATCTCACAACTTCAATCCTTAGCGGCCTTTAGAAAGAAACAGATATATGGCTAAAAACAAGACTTTCTAAACCTGACTAGGCTTCACTGTTTTAAATTTTGAAGAAATGGATTATTTAAATTATCAGATGATTTTAAGAGATTGCTTGCTTGAAATTTGAATGTTGTGCTTTTTCTCTCAAACTTTTCATAAAACATAGATAAAAGAATCACAATAAAGCAAAATGTGTTTAATTCACATTTCCAGTTGAGTAATGACATTTAATAATTATTATGTGTTTTACTTTTTTGCATATATATAGAAGTCCAGGTTTGTTGCATTACATTTAGAAAAATTAATTTGAGGGATGTTTAATCCAAGACATGGTGATATTACCATTGTGTTAATGAGGAATGATTAATGGATTGCCTTTAAAACCTTTTGATCTCCAGCCCTTTCATTCCTACCCTGCAGGTGACTTGAGGATGTTTCCATAGTTTAGAAAATATTACCACCCTTGGATTTTCTGAAACCATGCACTCCTGGTTTGCTCATCCTCTGTCTCCTCACCCTCTAACTATGGGAGTCCCTGAGGATCTGTTTTGGATCTTTCCCTATCTTCAATCTACACTGACTACAAAACAAAGCCACTTCCACATTTTAATCTTCAATCTATAGAGAATGACTCCCAAATCTATTTGGATCTCTCTCCTTGTCAGCCTTGCATTTCTTCCTGCCTCTAGAACTGTATCCAAATTGATTGTCTTTTGCTTAGAACAGTGCTTGAAACATAGTGAAGGCTTAACAACAAAATTTGTTAACAAAGTTAACAACAAACAACAAACAAACTTTTGTTGTTATCATTATTATTATTGTTTCCCACAAGCATCTCAAACAAAATCTGTCCAAACCTCAATGCCTCATCTTCTCTCTCGTTTTTCCTGAAAATTCCCATGACAGCTCACAAGACCATCAATTACTAGTCTGTAATATATACATATATACATGTATCATATTATATCATCATCTATCACCCGTGATTTCAACAAATCTTTAAAAGTCCATTTTCAGAAGGTAACAAATCCTGTCAATTCTCTCTCCACAGCTTTTCCAGAATTCACCCCAGCCTGATCAATTACTGGCCACCATTCTGGTCCAGGAACTTAGCATATCCCTGCTACTTACTTCATAAGCCTCCTTGTTGACCTCCCTGCTTCCAGGCTCTCCTATTGCTGGTTTGTACTGTATCCAACTTCCTGGATCATTTTTCTAATATGTCATTCTGCACGAATCTCCCCACACCTCAAAATCCCTCAGAACTTACCACCCCTTCTCCATTCCATCATTCTTCTTTGTCCTCCTCCATCAATGTTAACCCTCCAGGAGCCTCATACTCTTTATACCCTAGGAGGGTGGTGGCCATGGAGGCTGGGGGTTAGGGAAATGAATGCCCAAGGCAGGCACAAACCCTCCCTAGAAACCGGGGTACAGCAGACCACTCCGGAATTGGGACTTGCATGGTGTTATAAGACTTGGGGGAACCACAGCAGGGGTGGCAAGCACATATTTCCCTTCCTCCCCGACACTCGAGGAGCCAGAGGAGATGACTGTGGTGGGACAATGGGGCTAGGGACAGGGATGGATACTGAACTTTATTCTTTAGCAATGTTCTCTCTCTGTCTCACTGTCATTTCACTGTGTTCTGTGACTGGCAGATGTTCCAACTGAATCAGATCCTGACTGCAGCTACCATTCAGAGTGTGTCATAAGTCACCCCTTTCATCTGGGTGAAGGACAATCGGAAATGGGGAAACAGGGTCATAATCCATGAGAAGCAGCGTGGCTCGGTGGAAAGAGCACGGGCTTTGGAGTCAAAGGTCATGGGTTCAAATCCCAGCTCTGCCAATTGTCAGCTGTGTGACTTCGGGCAAGTCACTTAACTTCTCTGGGGCTCAATTCCGTCATCTGTAAAATGGGGATTAAGACTGTGAGCATCATGTGGGACAACCTGATCACCTTGTATCCCCCCAGTGCTTAGAACAGTGCTTTGCACTTACTTAACAAGTACCATTCAAACTTAGTATCATATACCCTCCCTACGCCCACTTAGTAGAGTAAGGAAAACAGTAGGTGCTTATATCTATAGTCAATTAATGTGATACCTATTATGTCAGCTCACATGAGGACCCAATTGTAAAGGGGTGGGAGGGAAACCTCTGCTGTGCAAGTATGTCATATTATAATTATAATAATGCTTTTCAATTCTACCTCATATTTACAATTAAAAATCAATGGAAGGACACTGAGGTAAATTTAGGGTTTTATAGAAGCTTGTGTATTCCATGAAAATAGACAACTAGAATCATTGACTCTTGTTATCAATGATTTTTTCATGTTCCCAGTCCCATCAATGGGCACTTCATGGGTGAAGCCTCATCACTGCCTCACAGAACAGCTAAATACCTACTTCACATTATTAATTAAAATAATGACAGTGTTTTTATTAATCCTTGGAATAAATGCAAGATGATTAGATTAGTCCTAGTCTCCATTCTGGATAAGGCTTACAGTCTAAAATGGAGAGACAACAGATAACTTTATCCCCATTTTATGATGAGAAGCAGGATGGCCTAGTGAATAGAGCACGATCTTGGGAATCAGGAGGACCTTGGTTCTCCATTTGTTTTCTGTGTGACTTTAGGTAAGTCACCTAACGTCCCTGGGTCTGTACCTTATTTGTAAAATAGGGATAAAGGGTATGAGACACCCAGGGAACATAGACTGTGTCCAACCGGATTACCTTGTATCTACCCCAGTGCTTAAAACAGTGCAGGACACATTGTAAACTCTTACCAACTACCATTTAAATAAACAAATGAAAAAGAATGAGGGAATGGAAGCATAGAAAAGCTAGGTTACTTGCCCTGTAGGCAGAGAAAGCTGGAATGAATATCTGTGTTTTCTGACTCACAATCAATCAGTCAATCAGTGATATTTATTGAATGCTTACTATGCTTTCAAGTGCACTGTGCTAAGCACTCGAAAAAATACAATATGATAGAATTGGTAGGTGTGATCCTTGTGCTCTTTCCATAGGGATACAATATGTACTTTCAGGAAAATTTATCCTATTAATAAATAGCTTCTAATATTAGCTTAAAGGTTTCCTCAGTCTAAGAAGCTACTAGTTGGCAATTTATTCATTTTAAGGCTAAGGTATTGCTCTGATCAATCAATCAATCAATTGTATTTATTGAGCGCTTACTGTGTGCAGAGCATTGTACTAAGTGCTTGGGAAGTACAAGTTGGCAACATATAGAGACAGTTTCTACCCAACAGTGAGCTCACAGTCTAGAAGGGGGAGACAGAGAACAAAACCAAACATATTAACAAAATAAAATAAATAGATATGTACAAGTAAAATAGAGTAATAAATATATACAAACATATATGCGGGTGCTGTCAGAAAGGGAAGGAGGTAAGATGGTGGGGATGGAGGGGGGACGAGGGGGAGAGGAAGGAGGGGGCTCAGTCTGGGAAGGCCTCCTGGAGGAGGTGAGCTCTCTCAGTAGGGCCTTGAAGGGAGGAAGAGAGCTAGCTTGGCGGATGGGCAGAGGGAGGGCATTCCAGGCCCGGGGGATGACGTGGGCCGGGAGTCGATGGCGGGACAGGCGAGAACGAGGTACGGTGAGGAGATTAGCGGCGGAGGAGCGGAGGGTGCAGGGTGGGCTGTAGAAGGAGAGAAGGGAGGTGAGGTAGGAGGGGGCGAGGTGATGGACAGCCTTGAAGCCGAGGGTGAGGAGTTTCTGCCTGGTGCGCAGATTGATTGGTAGCCACTGGAGATTTTTGAGGAGGGGAGTAACATGCCCAGTGTGTTTCTGGACAAAGACAATCAGGGGAGCAGCATGAAGTATGGATTGAAGTGGGGAGAGATACGAGGATTTGCGATCAGAGAGAAGGCTGATGCAGTAGTCCAGACGGGATAGGATGAGAGCTTGAACGAGCAGGGTAGCAGCTTGGATGGAGAGGAAAGGACGGATCTTGGCAATGATGAGGACCCTTTAGACCCTTTTTTTTTTTTCCAATTTCAACATCTGTTAGAGTGCAAAATCTATTACCAAATTCTTTTAGCTCTCCTACTGGTCAAGATTTATGTTGTCTTTATAAAACTTCTCAGTTGCTTTTGCACAACTCTGATGCTACCATTTTGGGAAATAAAAGTTTTATTACAGGTCTTCTAGATAATATAGGGGCATAAATAAATGCTGTTTTTCCTTTCTTTTTGCTTTATTTATCCTCTTTTTCTTGCTCACATTTATATGTGACCAAATTTATAGTGAATCTGAATGAAAGCAAGGAAAAATAAGAATGACGTTTAGTATCAATAAACATTGGAAACATTGGAATTAAAGGAAAATTAAGATTCCAGACTATTTCTAAGTTAAAGAAACAGTTTAGAAATTGGATATCTTCATGTTGGAGGCAGAAATTGTATATTGCATCTGTCTATCGATACACAGAAATGATAAAGAAGACATTAAAGAGAAAAAGACATTTGAAGTAGAAGAAGTATTTACAGTTGTATTGTTGCATTTTGCTTTAGAAAATGATGACAGGTTCTAGCCACAAGGAGTGATATGGCCAGTAGAAAAAATATGGGCCTGGTAGACAGCAGACCTGAGTTTGAATCCCAGTTCTACCACTTGCCTGCTAGTTGACCTTGAGCAGGTCACAACATCTTTAAGCCTCAGTTTCCTTATCTGTAAAATTGAGAATCATTAACTTCTTTATGGTATTCAAGTGCTTACTATGTGCCCTCGGGCACTGCAGTGAATGCTCGGGTAGATACATGAAAATCAGGATGGACACACCTCCGGGCACTTACGATGCTCCCAAGTTGGAGGGAGGAAGATTTAATTCTCATTTTACAAATGACGTCACTGAAACGCAAAGAAGTTAAGTGATTTGTCCAACATCAAACAGTCGATGAATGGCAGAGTCAGAACTAGATTTCAGGTCTTCTGACTCTTAGTCCCGTGTTCCTTCTACAAGACCATACTGCTTCCCTGTTCTCTCTCACCACTAGACTGTGAGGGACACAGTCTAATCCATGCTGACTAACTGTGCTTACAACAGTGCTTGACTCTTAACAGGTGCTTAACAAAAACCACTATTATTAAAAACAAATATGATTGACAATTCTTTCTATACTGAATATGCATAACTACAGTTCCTATTGCAGTGATTTCCTAACCACCTGTAATGTCAAAGGCTGTTCCAAATGGCCGCATATTTTCTTGATCTTCCCAAAGCACTTACTAACAGAAAGCTGAACTCTAATACCACTCTGATCTGTCTAGAGGCTTTGTGCCACATCAGTCCCCATAAACCTATTTGAAACTATAATTGACATCAATTTTAAAAATTCATTAAAAAATTATAAAACTTTAAAATATTTATTGCATTAATTCAGTTGCTAGAATATTGTATTGTAAACCATCTCTTCACGTTTCACTCATAAAGCTCACTTATGGTGAGAATTGCTTCAAAGATGTTCCAAAATCCTATTGTCTGTAATCCTTTCTTAACACTTGATATTCATGTTGGTTCACTGGTAATGGCAAGAAGATTAATGTGCTTTTTGGGTTGGGTCTCACGGTCATTCAATTTGGTTGGAATCTTAATGCAACCTTTTCATGATCTTATGACCATCCTTGGGAAATATCAGTAAACTAACAGGACAAAAAACAAGGCCAAATAAGACCACAGTATTTAAGTAAATAAAGGAATCAAAATTAATATTCCTGTTGCAACACAGAAAATGAAATTTAGACTAATCTAAAGTCTTTGGAATCATGTATCCCCCAAAACAGTAATATTTTCGAGGACTATAACTCCTCTGTATTGCAACATACTGGAAAATAGGGATGGGGAATCTGGGGAGGTTAGATTTGGGGTATAGAGGGGCAGGGAAGCCACTAGAAACAGGGAAGGAGAATCAAAGATGAAGAAGGCAATGGATAAGGATTTCCTGTGTGATTTTTCATCTGTAGTATCCTGTCATCATGCTGGGGATGACTCTGGAATGGAAACTAACAAATCACACCTAAGTTAATGGGAATACATACTTATTCATTCATTCATTCATTCAATCGTATTTATTGAATGCTTACTGTGTGCAGAGCACTGTACTAAGCGCTTGGGAAGTACAAGTTGGCAACATATAGAGATGGTTCCTATCCAACAGTGGGCTCACAGTCTAGAAGGGGAGACAGAGAAGAAAACAAAACATATTAACAAAATAAAATAAGTAGAATAAACATGTACAAACAAAATAAGTAAATAGAGTAATAAATACATACAAACATATATACAGGTGCTGTGGGGAGGAGAAGGAGGTAAGGTGGGGGGATGGAAAAGGGGAGGAGGGGGAGAGGAAGGAGGGGGCTCAGTCTGGGAAGGCCTCCTGGAGGAGGTGAGCTCTCAGTAGGGCCTTGAAGGGAAGAAGAGAGCTAGCTTGGCGGATATGCAGAGGGAGGGCATTCCAGGCCAGGGGGATGACGTGGGCCGGGGGTCGACGGTGGGACAGGCGAGAACGAGGCACAGTGAGGAGATTAGTGGCAGAGGAGTGGAGGGTGCGGGCTGGGCTGTAGAAGGAGAGAAGGGAGGTGAGGTAGGAGGGGGCGAGGTGATAGAGAGTCTCGAAGCCGAGGGTGAGGAGTTTCTGCCAGATGTGTAGGTTGATTGGTAGCCACTGGAGATTTTTGAGGAGGGGAGTAACATGCCCAGAGTGTTTCTGGACAAAGAGAATCCAGGCAGCGGCGTGAAGTATGGATTGAAGAGGGGAGAGACAGGAGGATGGGAGATCGGAGAGGTGGCTGATACAGTAATCCAGACGGGATAGGATGAGAGCTTGAACAAGCAGGGTAGCGGTTTGGATGTAGAGGAAAGGACGAATCTTGGCAATGTTGCAGCGGTGAGACTGGCAGGTTTTGGTGACGGCTTGGATGTGAGGGGTGAACGAGAGAGCGGAGTCGAGGATGACACCAAGGTTGAGGGCTTGTGAGACGGGAAGGATGGTAGTGCCATCAACAGTGATGGGAAAGTCAGGGAGAGGGCAGGGTTTGGGAGGGAAGACAAGGAGTTCAGTCTTGGACGTGTTGAGTTTTAGGTGGTGGGCAGACATCCAGATGGAGATGTCTTGAAGGCAGGAGGAGATGCGGACCTGGAGGGAGGGAGAGAGAGCAGGGGCAGAGACGTAGATTTGGGTGTCATCAGCGTAGAGATGATAGTTGAAGCCGTGGGAGCGAATGAGGTCACCAAGGGAGTCAGTGTAGATCGAGAACAGAAGGGGACCAAGAACTGAACCTTGAACCTTGAGGACCCCCTACAGTAAGGGGATGGGAGGGGGAGGAGGAGCCTGCAAAAGAGACTGATAATGAACGGCCAGAGAGATAAGAGGAGAACCAGGAGAGGATGGAGTCTGTGAAGCCAAGGTTGGATAGCGTGTTGAGGTGAAGGGGGTGGTCCACAGTGTCGAAGGCAGCCAAGAGGTTGATGATACAGCCATGCATGATTCATACATGCATGTTATATTATTGCTCTATAGCAGGGTAGGTTTGTTTTCGTTCTGATGGGTTTGTACAGCTTCTAGCTTTACTCATGTACTTCTTCCAAATTTTATCAATTTCACATCAATTCTATCCGTCACTCTGGGACTCATGATCTTCCCACTAGGCATCTTGCTCTGATGGTGCACTCCAAAGCAATTAGTTCAGTTCACTTAAGATCAATTGATTTCAGCAGTGTTGTGGTAGTGTTACATGAGCCTACAGAGTTTCTGTATGATTGGTCTTTGATACTGTTATGATCAGTCTAGCTCAATTTATCTTCAGCTTTTGAATACTATCACTGGTCATGAATATTTATTATTTGATCGTTAAATCATGAGAAAGACTTAACTATGGAAATGATCGTAAAGAGTTTCAAAGTATGAATGATCTATTTCTTGTTTTGCTGTTCTCTTAATTAGAAGATGATATTGCATGAAGGGAAACATAAAAGATTAGACGATGCAGTGATGGTACACAGATAAAAGTGTACAAGTTAGCTTTAAAAGAGGGATGATAAGTACTAAGAGACTCAAACTAGCTATAAAATTTGCACTTCAATAGGTGAAGAAAGTTCTTGTGTGAAAAGTTTTAAAAATCTGTGTCAAGTATTTGCATGGTGAACTTAATGATTGTTGCAGAAGTTGGGAAATATGACAATTATTTGAAAACTACAAAAATATAAAGAATACATGCCCTAATATAATATAAAGGTAAGGATAAATAAAACCTAAAACATCATGAAGGGCTAGCAAAATGGAAAAATTTTAGCTTCGGTGATCTCAGATCTTCAAATAGTTTTTCAAGTATTTTTCCTGTACTTATTTAAGTTTTTGCATTTTTGTTGTTCCTTTTTTCATTTTCTCAAGTCTTTTCTTTCTAAAGTGTTGCCTAGATTTCATAGTTGGGAAAAATGGGTAGTCTATAAAATATATTTGGATACACACTTTGTCATGAAACTACCTTCCCAGGTAGAAAGGTGAATTAAGTAAACACAAAGATACATATAGAAAGACAGGGAGATATGGATATGGAAGGGAGCCATGACAAGTTAGCACTATGGCATTTAATCAATCAGTCAATTGATCGTGTTTATTGAGTACTTGCTATGTGCTCAACACTGTCCTAAGCACTTAGGAAACTACAATGCAACGCAACTTGCAGACACGTTCCCTGCCCATAATGAGCTTACAGGCTAGAGGGGGAAGCAGACATTAATATGAATAATATAAGTTTAGAAATTTCAGTCTCTTATCCTGAAGTTAACATCTGCCCCAGATACCAGAGTTTTCTCTATTAATTTTTTTCCCAGATTTTTAATTTTCAGGATGTATTTGAACCATCATTACCTATATAACTTTTCACTCTCTATCCCTTACCTCCCCAGCTCCTATAGTATTCATTCATAGTCAAAGATGATGACAGTGACAATGAAATTCACTTCAATGTTGACTGATAAGGCCAATGCATGTCCCATTGCCCGGCACATTGTGCACATAAGATGATTATCTCTTGTTGTGCTTTACTGTGTTATATTTTATCACCTGAGGTTTTTTTTCCACTTTCTTTCTTATCTCTTATTGCCTATGTAGTGCAAAAGATTCACTCAATTTCTTGATGGTGGTAGCACAACCTTGTACATCATTAGTAAATAACTTCCAGTTTTTACCTGGGATGCAGCCCTGTCTGAATATGTATATGTATATATATATACTTTGGCATTAAAGCATTTTACTGCCTTCCTGGTTTTGGATATCTTAATTGAGACACTATGTTCAGAAGCTGCTTGGATATTCTCATGTGCTCCACCTACTATGGTTTTTGTTAAGGTGATCACAGGTTCTTGGGAAAATGAAATCATTACAAAGAGTGGTGTTTGTTTACCTGACTTGCAATCTGATGTATGGTATGGCCCATAAATCCTCTTCTCAGGGTCATAGCTGGAGAGTTTCCAGTACTCTACTAGTTTCGACTAAGGGAGGGAGAGTCAAGCAGAGGAATACCCATTCCATTCCTAGCTTGGGCAGTGACTAGCGAGTGAAAGGCAATCTGCTTCAAGTCAAAACTCACCTGTGCTGGGAACAGGCAGCATGAAAGAGAGTCTAAGGAGGAGACTCAAGTTCACCATGCAGGAGGAAATGGTAAACCACTTCCATATTTTTAACTAAGAAAACTCTCTGGATGCACTATCAGAATGATTGCAGACGGAGGTGGGGTGTTTTGGAAGAGTTGTGTCCATGGAGTTGCTATGCGTTGGAGAGGACTTGACAGCAAAAGAATGGCCCAAAGATGGTGCTGATAATACTAATAACATTAATAATAATGATGGTATTTGTTAAGTGCTTACTATGTGTCAAGCACTGTTCTAAGCTCTGGGGGAGATACAAGGTCATCAGGTTGTCCCATGTGGGGCTCACAGTCTTAATCCCCACTTTACAGATGAGGTAACTGAGGCACGGAGAAGTGAAGTGACTTGCCTAAGGTCACATAGCAGACAAGTGGCGGAGCCGGGATTAGAACCCATGACTTTTGACTCCCAAGCACAGGCTTTTTCCACTGAGCCATGCTGCTTCTCCTGATGAAACAAATTGCTCAAAGAGCTGTTGTGGAGTCCAGGTTTCATAAATATAGAAAAGGCTGAATAGCACTATAGCTCCTTCGGCCTTTCATTTAATCTGGAATCTAATACCATACTGTTTTGACACTAATAATAAAATAATTATATCAATAATTATAGTTGTGGCAGTGGTTAAGTGCTTGGGTGAGTGTTAGGACAGATACAGGATAGTCAGGTTCAATCAGTCATGTTTATTGAGCTCTAACTATCTGCAGAGCTAAGGACTTGAGAGTGTAAAATAGAATTAGAAGGCATGCTCCCTCCCCATAACAGGCTTATTGTCTAGAAGGGAAGAGAGTTTAATGTGAATTAACAAGTAATTTATAATGTATTATTTAAAGATATGTACAAAAGGGCTATGAGGTTGGGTATGGGGAGAATATTAATTGTCCAAAGGTCACAGTTTAAAGTGCATAGATGACACAGAAGAAAGAATGACCTAGAGAAAAGTGTGCTTAATCAGGGAAGGCCTCTTGGAGGAGATGTGACCTTAATAATGCTTTGAAGGTGGAGAGAGTGGTGGTATGGCATATATGGAGGGTAAGGGAGTTCCAGGCTAGAGAGATGGCATGGGAAAGGGGTCAGTGGTGAGATAGAACAGATCGGTGCACAGTGAGTAAACTGGTACTAAACAAATGGAGTGTGTGAGCTGGATTGTAGATTTTAGGGAAAGAACACCAGAAGGTTTCAACTGTGCCTCATTCTCGCCTGTCCCACCGTTGACCCCTGGCCCACATCCTACTTCTGGCCTGGAATGCCCTCCATCTTCATATCCACCAAACTAGCTCACTTCCCCTCTTCTAAGCCCTACTGAAAGCTCACCTCCTCGAGGAGGCCTTTCTAGAGATTAGCACGGTGAGGTAGGTTGGGGCAAGTTGAATGAGTGCTTTAAAGCCAATGGTAAAGAGCTTCTGTTTGGTGAGAGGGTGGTTGGACAGCGATTGGAAGTTCTTGAGAAGTGGAGAGACATGAACTGAACTTTTTTGTTCTAAACGATTCATGCAGCATAGTGAAGTATCGATTGGAGTGGGGAGAGACAGAAAGCCGGGAGATCAGCAAGAAAGCAGAAGCAGTAGTCAAGGCAGGATAGAATAAGTACTTGGATCAGCATGGTAGCAGATTGGATGGTGAAGAAAGGAATGATTTTAGCCATGTTGTGAAGACAGAACCGACAGGATTTTTGCTGACAGGTTGAATATGTGGTTAGAATGAAAAAAGATGAGTTGAGGACAGTGCCAAAGTTACGGGATTGGGAAGTAGGGAGGATAGTGGTATTGTCACAGTGATGGGAAAGATGGGGAGTACAGGGTTTGTGTGAGAAGTTAAAGAGTTCAGTTTTGGACATATTTAATTTGAGGTGTTGGCTGGACATCCAAGTAGCTGTGTCAAGACAGAAGGAAATGCAAAATTTCAGGGAAGGACAGAGGTCAGTACAGGAGATGTAGATTTGGAATAATCTGCTTAGAGATGGTAATTGAAGCTATGGGAGCAAATGAGTTCTCCAAGAGACTAGGTGTAGATGGAGAATAGAAGGGAACCTAGAATTGAGCTTTGAGGGACCTCCTACTGTCAGAGAGTGGGAGGTAGAGGAAGAGCCAGAAAAAAGAGACTAAGAAGGAGTGTTCAAAGGGGTAAGAGGAGAACCAAGAAAGGACAGTGTCAGTGAATCTTCGGTTGGACAATGTTTTAAGGAGAAGGGGGTGATCTACAATGTCAAAGATGGGTGAGAGGTCCAGGAGGATTAGGACGTAGTAAACATTGTCAGATTTGTTGTGACGAAGGTCATTGGTTACCTTAGAGAAGGCCATTTCTGTGGAATGAAGGGAGAAACAGCCAGATTGGGGGGGATCTAAGAGAGACCTGGAGGATAGAAAGGGAAGATAGTAGGTCTAAACAACTCTCTCAAGAGGTTTGGAGAGAAATGATAGGAGGCAGATGGAGCAATAACTGAAGGGAGCCATGGGGTCAAGGAGGGTTTTTTTAGGGCAGGGGCTACATAAGCACATTTGAAAGCAGTGGGGAAGAATCCATTAGAAAGCAAACACTTGAGGATAGGAGCCAAAGAAAGAAGGAGGGAGGGGGTGAGTGTTTATGAAGAGATGGGGTCATAAGCATAGGTGGAGGGGGTAGATTTAGAGAGGAAATGAGATTTAACCTTGTACTACTGATAGAAACATAGGGAGAGTTGAAGAGGGTAGAGGAGGAGGAGGAGGACTGTATTGGAGAGGAGCAGGGGAGATTTTAGGGAAAGAACACCAGAAGGTTTCAACTGTGCCTCATTCTCGCCTGTCCCACCGTTGACCCCTGGCCCACATCCTACTTCTGGCCTGGAATGCCCTCGATCTTCATATCCACCAAACTAGCTCACTTCCCCTCTTCTAAGCCCTACTGAAAGCTCACCTCCTCCAGGAGGCCTTCCCAGACTAAGCCTCCTTTTCCTCTGCTCCTCCTCCCCTCCCCATCGACCCTACTCCCTCCCTCTGCTCTACTACTTCCCTGACCCACAGAACTCGTATATATTTGTACATATTTATTATTCTATTTATTTTATTTATGACGTATATATATCTAGAATTCTATTTATCTATTTTGATGCTATTGATGTCTATCTACTTGTTTTGTTGTCTCTCCTCCTTCTGGACTGTGAGCCTGTTGTTGGGTAGGGATTCTTTATCTGTTGCAGAATTGTATTTTCCAAGCACTTATTACAGTACTCAATAAATAAGATTGAGTGAATGAATAAATTTTGTTGATGAACTAGGTTCGTTCATTCATTCATTAATTCAGTTGTATTTATTGAGCTCCTACTGTCTGCAAATCACTGTACTAAATGCTTGGGAGAATACACTATAACAATAAACGGAAAAGTTCCCTGTCCACAGTGAGCTCACAGTCTAGGTTCTCCGGTCATTAGGGAAAAGAGACGATGGGGGTGGGGTAACAGGAGATTTGAGAAGGGAGATAAATGTCTGGAACAGCTGGTGGGAACAGTGAGTTGTAGGCAATCATCATTCCATAGTCTAAGCAAACTGTAAAAAGGAAGGAGAATAGTTGTTCAATCCCTCTTTATGGAAGTGGAAACTGAGACACAGAGAAGTTAAGTAACTTACCCATGGTCACAAAGCAGGCAAGTTGCAGAGCAAGGATTAGAACCTAGGTCCTTTGACTTTCAGGCTCCTGCTCTTTCCACTAGTCCGTTCTGCTTCTTGCTACACTCAATTTGACAGTCTTCCCAAGATATGCTAGCTTTTTATATTTTGTTTTTCTATTTTCTGTCCTATCAAAGTGTCATTAACAGACTTGCCCTCCAGTGACAAAATGTTGTGATGGTGTTTAGCTTTTATTGACGTCTCTGCAGAATTGTATTATCTATTGTGTGACCTCAGGCAAGTCACTTAACTTCTCTATATTTCAGTTATGTCATCTGTAAGATGGCAATTAAGACTGTGAGCCCCTTGTGGGATGTAGACTGTGTCCAACTTGATTAGTCTGTATCTTCCCCAGTGCTTAGTACAGTGCCTGACATATAGAAAGTGCTTAACAAATGCCACTAAAAAAAAATCTTTGTCTACAATGAGACAAAAGCCATCTCTACTCTCTACTATTACTGTGATAGCATAAACAAGGCTAAATGATGTCTAGCTTCTAACTCCCAATTTAATCCACCTGAAGTACCTGAAATGAAGTTATCCAAATATTGATGATATTTTGTGATTGTAATTGTACAAGGGCTAGCACAACCTTCATCACAATACAGAGTGATTAAATAAGATTATATTTTTGAAGTTGTTTTAGCAATGTTTAAATTGATTTGAATCCCACTAGGTGAAGTGCACTGCACTAGACAGATAAAAGCCTGTTCTGATTTTAAATGAGTAAAGATATTTCAAACTCCAAGTAACCTTTTCCATTTTTTCCACTAAGTTTACTATTGAAGACTGCATAATGAGTAAATTACCCATTTTTAAATTCAAATCAGTTTCCTTTTATCATTTCCTCAGAGGCTTTGGAGAACATCTCCATAGTCTTTTCTATACAATTAATATTTCTAATCCTATAAAAGAGGTATCCAGTCACCCAGTAGCCTTGTTTAGGGCTGGAAAATAATTCCATTCCTTTTCTTCTTTCTTCCAGCTACATCCCAGCTGAGTTCATTTTTTTTTTAAAAAAAGGGGAGTGGATAGGTAAGACTATTGCATCTGGGTTTTCTAAAATATAAAAAAAACCCTAATTTGTGAGATCCAATGTAGACCTACTACAGTGTGGTCATACACTGCAGTTCATGGATGATAAAGTGTGAAGATTATTTAACATTTTCTTTATGCTATATTCCTATTTGAACATCATCAAATCATATTCTTGTCTTCTTGACTTTAGTGTTCATGTTCATCTATATAATCTGGTTATATAATTTTCAAGGCTTTGTAAGCATTAATATTTGGCTACTAATTCTCCTGGATGGATGAACCTAATTTTTAAATTACTAGATTTCATGGTTTTCATTTACAAATGTGTATTTCATTCAGAATGGAGCTAATCTTAGGAGTGTTCTACATCCACTTACAAGAAACCTTTCCAAAGCTGAGACTAAAAGACTGGGAAGATGAGTAGTGAGGAAACAAAGTAGAACACACATGAAAAGTGTGGTGTAGGTGGCTTAAAATGGGGTGATCATTATGTGTGGCATAAATAAGGTATTCTAAAGCCTTATTTTTACAATGTAGCATTTCTGTTGTAAATAGTTTACCATAATAAATGTCAGATAACATCAGGTCTGTGTGGGATGAAGTCACACTTAGATCTAAAATGAGGGATGTCTCTTGTAATATGGGACAGTTGAGAGATACCTTATGCTCTGTACTTTCAAATTAGTAGTTCCATCTGTTTTAGTTGTTATTTTATACTAAAACATTCTTATATGGATAATTGAGAATTTAAAGCTTGTATTGCAGTGGGTCTCTTTCATCTATGATATAATCTCTTGAAGGCATAAAGTCCATGCTAAAGAAACTGAAAATATTTAGATCTGTCATTCAAGTTCTTTGTTTCACAATTATTTCTGTAAGGCCCTAAGTACTTGGACCTGTGCCTAGTTTCATGCTGAATTAGCAATACTGACTTTTTGTTTCTTTATGCTTCAAGCAGTATTTATAATATATGATCCTTTTTATCAGTCATGCCAGTACTGAATAAATAGCATTATATTTTGGGCCACAAATGCTTTTGGTGGAAGGTGATGAGGCAGAGAGAGGAATTTGGAAAGAATTAGGGAGGGAAGAGTATAAAGCGGGGAGAGGAGGGATAGAGCTTTACTGTATTTTAAAAGTATGTGACATCTAATAATGGGTTATTTTTACTTTGGCATGATATGGACCAATGGGTTTTTGATGTCTGGTATTTTGTTATTACAAATGTGACAGCTTTTACACTAACAGATCCTCAATCTGTTATGTCCCGAGTCAACCATCAAAGAAAATTAGGATAGTTTCACAGGATCTGCTTTGATAGTGTGGATGCTTTTATTTCAGTAACCAGAAATCTAGAGGATCGAAAATCAATTTGGTGTGATCTATTCTAATTCCTGATAGTCTCAAAGCTTCTGCTCATGAAAAACTCCTCCTCTCTTGATGGCAGTACACCCCACTAGTCTGTGTCATGGTGGCCTCCTGGAATTCAGATGTTATGCCTGACTGTCTGAAGCTGTGATTCATGAAATCCACTGAGTGTTCTCTTTCCCCTCTGCTGTCAGTCACCTTTTTCCTCTCACTATTGTAGCAGCTGTTTGAATAGTCTTCGGTCATTTATCATAAATGCATGCCCCCATGCCCCATCCATAAAACAAATAGGACAAAAAAATACTTTAGTAGGCTTACATGGTTTGGACTGAATTCTGCTTGGATGCCATTTGAGGTTGAGTATAGCATCTAAGTGCACATAGGCGACTACTCAACAGGGTGTTTGGCGAGTCTCCGGAGTGGGTGTAGAATTTAAAATAGCTGAGAAGGTTTGAGAACTCTATGACTCCATTGTATGCCTCTGCTTAAGAAGAGCAACCCCTTCTTCTTCTTGCTGCACACTAAGGTAGTTTAGTTCTTCTCTCTACTATACACAGAACAAACATTTGCTATAAGCAAAACAAACATCAGTGGATAGATGGAAGTTCACTGGAGCAGATAGGCCAGCCTGGAATGCAGTTTTTGGGAAAGAAGTTGCTTTCCTTGAGCAAAGCTGTTCAGAGATTGTGATGCCAAGGGAAAGATGGAAAAACAGAAATCTGCCCTTCGTAGTATAAACCCATTAGTACAGCACAAAGCTATCTTAAAATGCAAACAAAACTGTAGGTGTCATACTCACACATCAGTCTTTTCTGACACATTTATTTCATGGTTAAGACCTTACTCTCAATAATGTCATTCTCAAAAATAGAAAACAGGTATATACTTAAAAAAGGCAAAAAAGTAAAAGAAAAAAAATCAAGTCCAAAGGCTAACATGGACATTGCCAGGCTGTCAGAATGTGGAAGCAGAGTAGTATTAATCACCAGATAAAATTAAAGGTTTATAGAGTCGTATGTTACCCATTCTTCTCAAAGCCTGGAGCTCTAAGGCCTGAATGCTTCATGGATAGTCCCAGACAATGAATTATTTGAGTATGGTCTTGAGCATCATTTACGGGCTATATTTAAAATCAAATGGCAACGAAGATTTACAAAGAACAAAGTCCTGGAAAGTAATCAGCTTCCTAAAAGTGAAGCTCCCCTCTGAGTCACACCTGGAGAGTTTCCAGTAATCTACTAGCCTTGATTATGGGAGAAGAGTCAAGCAGAGGCATAGTTTGAAAGTAGCCATTCCATTCCTAACTTGGGGCAGTGGCTACCAAGTGGAAGATGATCTGCTAGACTGTGAGCCCACTGTTGGGTAGGGACCATCTCTATATGTTGCCAACTTGTACTTCCCAAGTGCTTAGTACAGTGCTCTGCACACAGTAAGCACCCAATAAATATGATTGATTGATTGCTACAAGTTAAAATAATAATAATAATAATAGCATTTATTAAGCACTTACTATATGAAAAGCACTGTTCTAAGCACTGAGGAGGTTACAAGGTGATCAGGTTGTCCCACGGGGGGCTCACAGTCTTAATCCCCATTTTACAGATGAGGTAACTGAGGCACAGAGAAGTTAAGTGACAACTGGCAGAGTGGGATTTGAACCCATGACCTCTGACTCCAAAGCCCATGCTCTTTCCACTGAACCACATTAGAGAGGAGTAAATTAGACTGGGAAACAAATTCCTGGGAGGTAGAGGAACATGAGGAAGAGGAGGGGAGATTATTAGAACACATACATGCCATCTTGTGGTGTATAAACTAGGGTAGGGACTTGCCAAATGGGTACTTGATATTAGGAGATAATTAATAGTCCACTGAACCATGCACGAAGTGATAGATTAAATTTTGCCATGACCATTCAGTGTTTTCAGAGTTTGAGTATGTGATAAAACTTGAGGGGAAATGTATCGTAAAAAGCAACATGGCCTAGTGGATAGAGCACAGGCCTGGGAGTCAGAAGGACCTGGGTTCCAATCCCGGCACTGCCACTTATCCTCTGTGTTACCATGAGCAAGCCACCTGACTTTTCTGGACCTCAGTTACCTCATCTGAAAAATGGTGATTAGGACTGTGAGTCCTGTGTGGGACATGGACTGTGACCAACCTGATTTCCTTGTATCTACACCAGCACTCAGAACCATGCCTGGCACATAGTAAACGCTTAACAAATACCATTAAAAAAAGGCAACTGTGACTAAGGAGTACAATCTGTTTGGGAAGACAAAGGGAAATTGGAGCAGTTGAGTCCCTCTGCATAGCATCAAGAGTAGGACCTCGGCCATTTCAAGGTTCATGAAATGCAGATAAATTGCCAACTGTAGACTTCATCTTCCTGGTGCCCCAGCAACTTCCACTTCCATCCACAGCCTACTCAAATAAATACAGGAGGAGCGGATACTAAACAGTAGAGGCTTTGAACACAAAGCTTGGAAATGGCACC
The DNA here is from genome assembly GCF_015852505.1 of Tachyglossus aculeatus. NCBI lineage: Eukaryota > Metazoa > Chordata > Mammalia > Monotremata > Tachyglossidae > Tachyglossus > Tachyglossus aculeatus. The sequence goes on from NC_052067.1 coordinate 121,231,906, forward strand.
CTGGGATGCCATTGGATTTGGATTTCCACTTGCATTTGTAGCCCCCTCCCTCAGCTCCATAGCACTCATGTACATATCTGTAATTTATTTATTTATATTAGCCCCCTCCTCCCAGACTGAGCCCCCTCCTTCCTCTCCCGCTCCTCCCCATCCCTCCACCCTACCTCCTTCTCCTCCCCGCAGTACCGGTATATATGTTTGTATGTATTTATTACTCTACTTATTTTACTTGTACATATTTACTATTCTATTTTATTTTGTTAATATGTTTTGTTGTCTGTCTCTCCTTCTAGACTGTGAGCCTGCTGTTGGGTAGGGACCATCTCTATATGTTGCCAACTTGTACTTCCCAAGTGCTTAGTACAGTGCTCTGCACACATTTAGCGCTCAATAAATATGATTGACTGAATTAACATCTGTCTCCCCCTCTAGTGTGTAAGTTCAATGTGGGCAGGGAGCATACCTACCAACTCTGTCATATTGCACTCTTCCAAGCACTTAGTGCAGTGCTCTGCACACAGTAAATGCTCAGTAAATATGATTGACTGATGAACAAGGATTGCAAAATGAAGCTTCTTCAGGACAGGTATCACAAATTAAACTTCTTCTGCCTATTGCCAAATGCCTAATAGAAACTCAGTCAGTAATGCTGACTGATTGACCCCTGTGAAATTTTCCTTTGAATTCTGTGTTGGTTCTGAGATTTTCCATCCCTCTCTATAAGAACATTACTCATAACTCATGAAAGAATGGTCCATCCAGCTGAGGATCCCATCTATGACAGTGACACAAAAGGATGCTTGGACCATTTTATACAGTTACATATTCAATCAGTGCAAATAACCTTTCAAAAACCTTGGACAGTTACATTCCAGTGAAGAAGAGGAAAGTTTCCATTTTCCTCTTCACATCATCCCCCCAAAGTTTTTCCCAACAAGACAAATAAGGTGAACAAGCCCATTTCACGCAATGGGGTATTTGCTGATAGTGGTCCATCCTCTCCCATTTTAAACATCTCAAACAATGGGAGTCGTACTCTTTTGCCTTGGACTATTACCCTAGAGTCTAATAGACCTCACATTAAGAAGATTTTCAATTGGTAATCAACCTAAATTTCCCTTTTCTTAATTTCATCCTATTACTCCTCTTCCTCTCCTCTTGTATCACCCAGCATTTCCTCCCCCATTAGTGATTGAACCTCCCAATTACTATTAGAGGGTTAGTGAACTTCCCCCATCATCATTTAATCAGGCTACAGGTATTTAATCCTATTCATCACATTCATCGGGCACTTCACACCTGCCCTGCTCCAAGTGCCTTTGTTACTGCCAGGTGATTGGACATTAACAGTTGGTAACAGACCAGAGAACTTTGAATCTTAAATGGGGAAGTACATCTTGTTGTAGCTAAATTTGCCTTCTCCTGTCCCTTACATATAAATGAAAGAAATATATGAATGTGGGATAGGTTATTTTCACTTGTCTATTTGTAATTTGTTTGGTCTGACATGCTCTTCAATAATTGCTCCTTTAAATTTTATAGATTGCATTTGCCTTTCACGTTCCTAAGAAACACAAAAATGATATATTGACTGACAAACAATAATGGCTTGTCCACTGAAACTATTTGTTAGTGTATTGATACTGGCAATTTTTATTTCTCCACCCATCATTCATTATCTGCGGGGACAGTTCAGGGAGTAAAAATAAAAGTTTCCACTTTCTATTTGCTTCATACAACAGATGGTTCCTCTCACGACTGTGACCAACTCCTTATGAATTTTATTGAATGAGAATGATGTCCTTGGGCTTCATCAGCTGTAGTAGTAGTTTACAATTCAAGATTTTCAAAAGTTCTAGAGAAGGGGTGGGCAAACGTTTTCCACAGAAGAGCCTAATGAACAATTTAAACATACAAGAACATAGTTTCTTTCATTGTAAAGGTGTGAATTTGATTAATAATAACAATAATTGTAATTATAATGATGATGATGAAATTGTGTCCTCATGGAAAGAGCACAAGCCTGGAAGTCAGAGAACCTGGGTTCCAATCCCAGCTCTGTCACATGTCTTCCATGTGACCTTTGGCAAGTCACTTAACTTCTCTGTGCCTCAGTTATATACTGTGTAAAATGGGGAAATTACAACTGTGAGCCCCATGTAGGACATGGACTTTGTCCAAGCTGATGATCTTGTATCTAACCCAGCACTTAATACAGTGCCTGACTCACAGTAAGTGCCTAACAATATTATAACAACAATAATAATAATAATAATAATAATAATAATAATAACAATGAAATAACAATAACTGAAAGTTGATATTGTACTTATATAGCAATTTTATAATGGAAATTAGAGAGGGTAGAAATAGAAAAACACAGAGAAAGGAGAGGAGAATAATTCACTAATAATTGTTAATAATAATTATGGTATTTGTTAAACACTTACTGTGTGCCAGGCACTATAATAAGCACTTGGGTGGATACAAGCAAATTGGGTTGGACACAGTTCCTGTTCCACGTGGGGTTCCCACTTGATCCCCATGTTACAGATGAGGAAAGTGAGGCACAGAGAAATGAAATCAATCAATCAATCATATTTAGTGAGTGCTTACTGTGTGCAGAGCACTGGACTAAGCGCTTGGGAAGTACAAGTTGGCAACATATAGAGATGGTCCCTACCCAATGACTGGCTGTCTCCCCCTTCTGGACTGTGAGCCCGTTGTTTGGTCTCTATATGTTGCCAACTTGTACTTCCCAAGTGCTTAGTACAACGCTCAATAAATATGATTGAATGAATGAATGTCACCCGTCCTCCGGGGATGGGTTCGTTCAGTGATCGGTAAGGAGTGAGAGAGAGAGAGAGAGAACGGAAAGCCTGAATTTTATATAAAATTTATTCCGCGAGGCAAATTGAATTGTGTAATTGTTTAGGCACAATGGATCGAACTTCCCTTTCGGAGGAATGTAATCAATTAGCAATATTGGAACTTCCCTAATGGGAGGAATGCACTCATTCGTTAGTCGCACGTGGGTGAGGCTACTGGCTCTCATCGGATGTTCTCCCTACACGGCAGGAGCCCACTTGAGTTCTCCCACCACGTGTTTTCGCCCCTGGGAAGAATTCACTTTTGTGCATTGCCCGTGCACGTGGTGAGGTGGCTAACTCTCATCCCGTGCTCTCCCTATAGGGGAGGAACTCACTTCTGTTCCCCATCTGCAGCGGGGCACCTGGTTCCCACCCAAGGGGGTTCAGCGAGACACTCACCCATCTCATGGCCCTTCCCTCTGTGTGTTGGTCTGGTTGCAGAGTGGCCATCTGGTGTCCTTGGCAGAGGAAGCGAGACACGTGGACCACCACCAATCAATCAATCATATTTATTGAGCGCTTACTGTGTGCAGAGCACTGTACTAAGCGCTTGGGAAGTACAAGTTGGCAACATATAGAGACTGTCCCTACCCAACAGTGGGCTCACAGCCTAAAGTCCACTACTGCTCCATCTCGATCTTATGGCCAGAAGGTCAGAGGTCACAGGTATTTATATCACCTGTGGCTTGAGCCACTCCCGTTTCCATCCTCCGCTTGCTCAGTCTCCGCTTCTTTCATCCTCCATACCTTATTTGGTCGGCAAAGAGGTGAGGGACACCTATCTTTCCACCCGCTCCCCACAGCAGCTGCGTGGGAGAGAGTGGAAAGTCAGGTTTTCTGTGTAGAAGGAGACAATGGTAAGCCACTTCCATATTTTTACTGAGAAAACTCTATGGACTGTTGGGTAGGGACCATCTTTATGTGTTGCCAACTTGTACTTCCCAAGTGCTCAGTACAGTGCTCCGCACACAGTAAGCGCTCAATAAATACGATTGAATGAATGAATGAATATGGATACACTATCAGAACAATTGCAGATGGAGGTGGGGCGTTCTGGGAGAGATGTGTCCAAGGAGTTGCTATGGTTCCAAGATGACTCATTCATTCATTTATTCATTCAATCATATTTGTTGAGCAATTACTGTGTGCAGAGCACTGCACTAAGCGCTTGGGAAGTACAAGTTGGCAACATATAGAGATGGTCCCTACCCAACAGCGGGCTGACTCGGCAGCATTAGACAACAACAACAACACTGAAGCAATATTCTCTCAAATAATGATTCACATGGTAGTAAGCTGTTGTATCACCAGCTGAAATCAGTTATCAATTAATAAGTGGTATTTATTGAGCACTTACTATATGCAAAGCACATACTCAGTATTTGGGAGACCATAATTCAGGAGAGTTAGGAGACTCATTCATCCCTGCCCATTATGAGCTTTCAGTCTAGAGGTGAAGATGGACATTAATATGAATAAAATAAAATAAAAAATAATAAAAAATAAGGTTAGGAAGCATAAAGCAATAAAAATAGAAGAATAGGTACTGTGAACCAGTGCCTTAGATATAACTTGTACTTCCCAAGCACTTAGTACAGTGATCTGCACACAGTAAGTGCTCAATAAGTACGATTGATTGATTGATTTATATAGCTATATCTCTGCTAAAAACTGGGAGTTAATTGCCACAGATGATTCTATGTTTGAATGAGGCTTTAAAAGGAAGATGAGAGAGGAGCAAAGGGGTTACCTACCCACTGCACAGGCATCCAGCTGTGTCCTTGGAAGCCTGTTAGGGAGAGTCAAATTCACCAATAATTGTTGACATCTACATCTATTATAGGAGTGTTCAGAGGAGTAACTAGTACAGTATTATCAGTATTGTATATTCATTGAAAAAGTAGATTTATGTAGAAGAGAACTAAGAATAGTAATTCATATTTTTGCATCAAATATTTCTACTTCAAGAATTTTACCCTTTAAGGATTTTAAGAAGCAGGTACTATGTATTATCCCTTCTGAAGTCATTTGTTTAGTTCCGCTAACTAATTTCCTTTGATTTCAAGGTAATTTCTTACCCATCAGCAAAAATATTCAAAATGCCAGCCATAGAAATATTAATACAAACAGTGAGGAAGCTTTGATTGTTTTCATCTCTGGTGGCTCTGATTTAAAATGAGGTGAATAAAATGAGGTTATAATTCCCGTTCCGATGCAAGCATTTAAAACATAAAAAGGTTTACTTTCCTTTGATCTGCAAAAGAAAAAGAAAAGGACAGGATTTATCTAGCCCAACATATTATTTTTTTCCACAGAGAAATTAACATAGCAGTGGATTTGCTTCAGTTGAATAGGGTGTCTTTAAATGCACAAAATCAGACATTAGACTCTTATGTTTAATGAGGAAAAAGGTTTTAGATTTCTTAGAATCTCCTCAAGAGATAGGTTGCAGTATCTGTATAATTGCTATGGAAGGATGTGTAAGCTAAATTTTCAGATGTATTTCCTCAGCTGAATAACATACTATATTACCCTTTTTATAGTTTTAAAAAGAAAGTGAAAAATCGGATCTACTAGAAAACTGATTTAAGTGGAACATTAATAATGATGAGTCTTTTGGAAATATCTCAAGTGCAAATTGACCACGTATCCCACTTAGAGCAGAGTAGCCCCAGATTTTTGTTGTCTGTCCTAGGCTATTTAAGAAAAATGTAAAAATATCCCCAAATTGAGAACTTTCCCAGTTATACGCTCAGTCAATCTGGTATCAGTTTCTTGAATTTTTGCTCATGTTAAATGACTAACTGAGTCTGGAGAAAACTATTATCAGTGAATTAGTAACCTGGTTTCCATAGCATTCTGTGAGTTCAGTAATATAGAGGAAGCATGGTGTGTTGGAAGAGCCATGGTGGCTCAGTGGAAAGAACACGGGCTTGTGAGTCAGAGGTCATGGGTTCGAATCCCAGCTCCGCCACATGTCTGCTGTGTGACCTTAGGCAAGTCACTTAACTTCTCTGAGGCTCAGTTGCCTCATCTGTAAAATGGGGATGAAGACTGTGAGCCCCACGTGGGACAACCTGATCACCTTGTATCCCCCCAGCGCTTAGAACAGTGCTTTGCACATAGTAAGCGCTTAACAAATGACATCATTATTATTATTATTATTAAAGCCAGAAGTCCCGGGTTTGAGCCCTGGCTCTGATATCTGTTCCCTGTATGGCCTTGGGCAAGTAATTTAACTTCCCCATGACTCAGTTTCCCCATCTGTAAATTAGGGATAATAATACCTCAATTCTACCTCACAGGGGTGTTGTGAGGAGTAAATCACTAAATAATATAAGCTGCTTTGGTAATAAAAGCACCACCTAGAAACACAGGTGGTATTATAAGCACTTAGTACAAATGCTTTGCACACAGTAAGTGCTTAACAAATAATAATAATGATAATATAGATGTTATGTACAGTCTGTTGAGATTCTTTAATTCCATTCTTCCTCCTAAACCACAGTCTCATGTTGCCTAGAAATACAGAAATAATGTCCATGTTGCAACAAAATCATGTGTAACCCAATGTTGCATGGCCAATAGACGGCCTCTGATGCCGGACAGAAATGGGTCTTTAATGGACATAGCTGAGATTTGGGCAAGGGGTAGATTCAAGGAAAGGAGATTTAAACTGGATTTGTTTTGGTCATTACCTTGTTAAGAATATGCATTAAATATTGTAAAGATCCCAGAGCTCGCTGGTCTCTCTGTGTAGGGGATAGGAGAGAAGCTCCAGATGTCAGGGCGATACGTCATCTGGGGAGCCATGGGAGGGAACGGTTTTTCTGCAAGCTTCCTGCAGACAACCGCAGAATTGGGGTGGTAGACTAATCCTGATGGCCACTGTGCCTTTAGGGAAATTCCTTGGCTTCATCCATAAAGTGGTGACAGCAGTAGGAGTGTAGACCCTTGGACGGCAGTGAGTGGGCTGCCCCAAAACCTGTGGTGTGAAGGGGAGATCTGGTGGACTGTAGGACCCAATGGAGCCTGACAAAGGTCCATCTGTTCCTAATGTGACTCTGGGGGCTCTATTGGTTGGGATTTAGAGATCAAACCTCAAGTAATATCATAGGGACCCTTTCCCCTATTAGAGGACAGGAAGGGGAAGAGCAGTTTAGGAATACAATAACAGAAGAGGAGGTCCCCTCACCCTAACTGTATGATTGAAAGGAGAAGAATGAGGAATGCTTGATCCTTCCAAGAAGGAAACTGGATAAGGGGGGAAAAGGGATGGATGGAAAAGTGGTGTAGAGAGTGGGGGAACAATCAAAGCTTCAGTCAATCAATCAATGGTATTTATTGAGAATTTACTGTGTGCAGGCAAAGTACACAACCCCTGTCCTCAAGGGCTTCTAGTCTATTAGACTAGAAGGAAAGACAGACATTACAAAAAAAAATACAGATAAACATATACATAAGTGCTGTAGGTCTGGGAAAGAAATTAATATCAAATTGTATTAAGGGGGTGTAAAGAAGCAACATGGTATCCTGGAGAGAGTTTGGAGCCCAGGAGTCCAAGAATTAATCTCTACTCTGCCATTTACATGCTGTGTGATTTTAGGCAATTTGCTTAACTTCTCTGTGTCTGTTTTTTAATCTGTAAAATTGAGGTTCAATACCTGTATTCCTCGTAATTAGACTGTGCCTAACCTGTTTACCTTGTGGCTACACCATCTCTACTCTCTAATACACTTCTTGGTACAAGTTTTATATTACTAATACTTTTGCTATTACTGTCATTATTATTTCTGTTTGCAGCATGCCAAGCTGTCTTACCTTCTGCTGTTCATTCTCAACTATTCATTGCTCTCCCACGGTGTTTGAGATGTTTGATTCTGTAACAGGTCATTTTCTAAGGCCTTTTTTGTTCCTTCCTAGCGATTGAACTGAATTGTCACAGTGATAGCATGCTTGATCTGGTTTTCAAAACAGATTTGCATTTAGCTTCTGGGCAACAGGGTAGCAGCCGACAAGTAGCATTGCTGAGACTCTTCCTATAGTGGGGGATTCCCAGGGAAGGGGATAAGCAAATTTCTTAGTGGAAGAAAAGGAAGACAACTACATAGAAGATGGTGTAATATGTACACATTATTGAGAGGACAGAAGAGAGTAAGATTGAATTAATATTTCTGTTCCAAAGGTAAATAAAGTGGAGCTGAAGACAGGACTGTTATCACTTGAAGTTGCAAAGAATAGTTTTTATAAAGCCACCCTTTTTCAGGATGCTGCCATTACACATTAAATTCTTGAAAATAAATATGTAATTGTTTCATTATTTAAAATAAAGAAAGGTGTAGCATATATATATATATATATATATATATATATATATATATATATATATATATATATATATGTAAGAAACAAAACTCTGGTTTTGTGGAAGGACCATGGTTTTAGGATTCAGGTGATGTCCAAGCTCTTCCATTGGCCTGTGGTGGCTTTTTACAAAGTCCCTTAAACTCACTATGCCTCAGTTCTTTCATCTATAAAATATTGATAACATTCCAGCTCTCTCTTCCTCTAAGATTATGAGCCCCAAAATGGGAGAGAGGCTGTGTATAACTGGTTATTTTATATCTATCCCAGTGCTTAGTTTATATAAGCACTTAATAAATGCTACTATTATTAACAAAGTAACAAAGTACTTATCTTCAAAATGTTAGCCTTTCAGCTGAAATTAAACTGAGAATTGTGTAATGGGAAATTTTAAAGAAAGTCATCAATGGAATGCAAAACTAGATTAATCCTTCGAGAAATAATACAGTTTGGATTTCAGTTAAAATGATAAAATAAACACTTCTGGTAGTGTTAAAAATAGACTATATTAAGAGCAAGCTATTTAAAATATATATTATAGAAGATATTTCAAATCAACATCTCAATATGCTAAACTGAAAGTATGCTTAGTAAAATGAGTAAAAATTACTTTTAGCTGAATCCAATTTGTAAGGCGCTAGGATAAGACAATCATGAAGACAAGAGATAATCTGATGGAACAATTAAATATCATTTGTGATATAATTATTGAAAAGGTTTTTGCGACTGTAGGCACTGTTCCTGCTCTTCGCTAATCAAAATCATTTTAAAATGATAGTTAATGATGTGCAATGATTCTCTCCTTTTTCTGACTTAAGAAGTTGTTAATTAACATTAGCTGAACTTTTCTGATTCCGTGTGTATACTTTTGTTTCAACCAGGATTAGTGAAAATGTAACATATTCATTTCTCATTTCCCTGTATCATCTTTATCTTTTTTTTCCACTACCTTCCTTCGTCACAATGACTACATCTTTTCATGTGATTAGATAGTCGGTTTTTTTTGGTCTTTGATCTATTATTTTATTTCTATCAGCACTAATTTTCTTGTGCCTTAGGACAGTGTATACGTTTCGCACTGCCCAAATGTAAAATGAAACAAAGTTTCTATATAAAACATGACTGGCTCTCATGTGCTAAATGATGTTCTAGAAGAATGGGTTTCACTATGGGATCTGGTGCAGATACTGGAAACTACTTCGTTCAGGTACCTTTCCCCAGAAGGAAGCTTGTCATCTTAGAAATACTCCACCTTACTTGTAAAAGAGAAAAGAACATGGACAGAGGTCCCCATCTTCAGGGAAGCAATGTGGCCTACTGGAAAAAGCATAGGCCGGAAAGTCAGGAGAGCCTGGATTCTATTCCCAACTCTGCCACTGGCCTACTTGATTACTCTGGGCAAATTATTTAAGTTTTCGGTGCCTCAGTTTTCCCATATGTCTAATGCACACTGTAAACGCTCAATAAATACTATTAAAAGAATGAATGAATTAATGAATGAGATTCCTGTTCTCATTCTGATTTAGACAGTAAATCCCATATAGAGAAGGAACTATTTCTGATCGAAGATCTGAAATCTACCCCAGTTCTTAATAGAGTGTTTGGTACATAGTAATGCATAACAAATATCACAATCATTATTGTTTTTCAACATGTTCAGAAAGCAAACATGGGGACGCTTATGTTGACCAGGAAGGCTGAAGTCTGCAGGTCAAACTATCAGGATAGAGAAGCTGCAAAGGGAAGTATAGCAGTAGTTTTCATGGGAAATATTACTCCAAATTAAATTAAGAATAAGTGCTTCTATCAGGTTTAGGCCAATGTTCCTCATTCTATTATAAGACTAATTTAACTACTACTGTTGTTTGAAATTCTTATTAAAATACATGCCGATTATGTGTTCATAACCAGAGGTGTCCATGTAATCAGTGAGTTGGAGTAACAATTCGGAGAATTTCTATCACAGAGGATTGACCAAACCTCAGCTGCTGTCACTTAGGGTGAAGAATTTGGCTAGTAAAACCTATATATATATATATCCCATGTCTTGTGGAGGGGTTCAAAATCTAAGAGTCACAGGATGGTGGCAATTATCAGGGATATTTTGGGTGCACTAGATTGCTGAACACCTAAAAAAGTTTTAGCTGTGGTATAAATAGTCAGGGGCATAAGGTGCCCTGTGATGATGATGATGATGATGGCATTTGTTAGGTGCTTACTATGTACAAAGAACTGTTCTAAGCGCTGGGGTAGGCACAACATAATCAGGTTGTCCCACATGGGGCTCACAGTCTTAATCCCCATTTTACAGATGAGGTAACTGAGGCCCAGAGAAGTTAAGTGACTTGCCCAAAGTCATACAGCTGACAAGTAGCAGAACTGGGATTTGAACCCATGACCTCTGACTCCAAAGCCCATGCTCTTTCCACTGAGCCACGCTGTGCTTCCTTGGGACTTGGCATCCAACTTTAAAAGCAACATCTCTAGTAGTTTTCCAACTCTATACAAAACCTAAGATAATTTCCATGCTCCCCAAGGTTGACAGTTACGAGAGGATCTCATTTTATTATGAAAAACTCTGAAACTCTCAATCGATGAACCAAAGCGCTAGAGAAATTCAAAAAGCTATCATCCACACTCTGGACAATCCTGTGGCTTCAGAATTCTCCCCACATTCCCTGGCTTGTGTTAAGAACAGCCAAATGCATTCACTGTTTTGGCTGGTAGAAGTACATGGCCTGTGATTTCTGCTGATTGCTGCATGACAGGACCAGACATCGAATTAATCCTTCTTTTCTACTTGTGCCAGAAATTTGGTTTAGTGTCATCTCACTAGTATCACTGTAAGGACTTAACAAGTACAATTATCCTCATCCAGCCATCCTACAGCTCCTCTTGCTTCCAGGAGTTTTCCATCCTGATGATTCCATTGAACCTCAAACTCAATAAGTCCAACAATAGATGACTCTCTTCCCTCTGGAAATTATCCCCTTTAGTTTTCCTGCCTCAATCAGTGTGACCTTTCCACCCTCCCTGTTTCTAAGGTTTAGGACCTGGAATCATCCTGCCCCACACCCCTCCCTTTCAGCTCACCTCTTTCAATCCTCAGGCAAATCCAGCCTGTTCTCCACTGTCCCCCAGGTTCCACCTACAATGTTTGGAACGACTTTGATGCCTTTCTTCCCTTCTTTCCCCCTCCATCCCTGTCCTGATCCTCGGGGACTTCTGAAGCCACCTGAATGTTTCTAATGATCTCCCAGCTGCCTGCTTCCTCTCAGTCCTCAGCTCCATCATCCTCGTATTCCACCACACCTCACCCACTCACTGACTTGAGCACATGCTGGATTTCATCTTCTCTGGTCAATGTACAGTCTCTAACCTCATCAACTTTGTAATCCCTCTCTCTGACAACAGCTGACTGAATTAAGAATAAGCGCTTATATCAGGTTTAGGCCAATGTTCCTCATTCTATTATAAGACTAATTTAACTACTACTGTTGTTTGAAATTCTTATTAAAATATATGCCAATTATGTGTTCATAACCAGAGGTGTCCATGTAATCAATGAGTTGGAGTAACAATTCAGAGAATTTCCGTCACAGAGGATTGACCAAACCTCAGGTGCTCTTACTTAGGGTGAAGAATTTGGCTAGTAAAACCTATATATATCCCATGTCTTGTGGAGGGGTTCAAAATCTAAGAGTCACAGGATGGTGGCAATTATCAGGGATATTTTGGGTGCATTAGATTGCTGAACACCTAAAAAAGTTTTTGCTATGCCATAAATAGTCATCTGACACAGTCCTCCTTGAAAAATCACAGAGATCTCTGATCTCTGAATTGCTTCACTTATTCCAGGCCTTCAGGCCCCATCTGGGTGACCTCCACAAGTTTCCCTCTCTGGATTCACAAATCTACCCCTCAACTCTACCCTCTTTACTGAACTCAACTCTCTCAACTCCTCTAGGCCATAAGTTCCTTGTAGGAAGTGAATGGATCTACCACCTCTGTTATATTGTACTCTCCCAAATGCTTAGTACAGTGTTCTACATACTGTAAGGACTCAACATATACAATTGATTGACTGATCAGATCAAGAAGCAGATCATTGTTCAGATCATTTTCCTAAGAAAAGTTCAGCTATAACAATAGTGACACTTGTTGTTTACCACATGCAGCACTACACACCTATGCTTTCCTACTCAATCCAACAGTGGTATTTATTGAGCAATTACTGTATGCAGAGGACATATTATGTGCTTGGGTGAGTACTCCTCGAATACCTCCATTTACTGCTCATACAACTCAAACAAAAACTCCTAACCAACCACTTTATCAATCAATCAATCAATTGTATTTATTGAGAGCTTACTGTGTGCAGAACACTGTACTAAGCGCTTGGGAAGTACAAGTTGGCAACATATAGAGACAGTCCCTACCCAACAGTGGGCTCACAGTCTAGTGTCACTTTATGGCACTCAACTAGCAATCCCATTCCCACCTAACCTTGATTCATTTATTTATTCTTTCATTTGTATTTATCAAGAGCTATGGCTTGCAAAATACTGTACTAAGCACTTGGGAGAGTCCAGTATAAAAATAAATATTTGCATTCCCTGACCACAACAGCTAGAGGGGGAGAAAGACATAAATATTAATTCAGTCATATTTATTGAGTGCTTACTATGCACAGAGCACTGTACTAAGCACTTGGGAGAGTACAGTATAACCGTAAACACATTGCCTGCCCACCATAAGCTTACAGTCTAGAGGAGAGAGACAGGCATTGATATAAATGAATAATTACAGATGTGTTCATAAGTGATGGGCTGGGATTGGGTAAGAACAACAGGAGGGAGTCAAGGCAGTGCAGAAGGGAGGAGAGAAGATTAAAGGTGGGCTTGGTCAGTTAAGGCTTCTTGGAGGAGATGTGCCTTCAGTAAGGCTTTGAAGGGGGAGAGAGTAATTGTCTGTAGGATTTTAGGAGGGAGGGTGTTCCAGGCCAGAGGAAGGATGTGAGAGAAGGGTCATCAGTGTGATAATCGAGATCGAAGCACAGTGCATTAAATGAGCAAATTGTGTCAGCTAGATTGTAGTAGGAGCGTAATAAGATGATATAGGAAGGAGCAAGGTGGTTGAGTGCTTTAAAGCCCATGGTGAGGAGTTTTTGTTTGATGTGGAGGTGAATGGCAACCACTGGATTGTTTTTGAAGGAGTGGGGAAACATGTTCCGAACATTTTCTTAGAAAAATAATACAGGCAGCAGAGTGATGTATACTGGAGTTGAGAGAGACAGGAGACTTGGAGGTCGGGAAGGAGGCTGATGCAGTAATCCAGGTGGGAGAGGATGAGTGATTGTACTGACGTGGTACCATTTTGGATGGAGAGGAAAGGGTAGATTTTAGCAGTATAGTTAAGGTGGAACTGATAGGATTTAGTGATGGATTGAATATTTGGTTGGATGAGACAGAGGAGCCAAGAATAACACCAAGGTTATGGATTTGAGAGACAGGAAGGATTGTGGTGCCATCTACAGTGATGGGAAAGTCAAGGGGAGGACAGATTTTGGGTGGGAAGATAAGAAATTCTGATTTGAACATAATAATAATAATAATGATGGTATTTGTTAAGCACATACTATGTGCCAAGTACTGTTCTAAGGTCTGGTGGAAATACAATGTAATCAGGTTGTCACATGTGGGGTTCACAGTCTTTAATCCCAGTTTTACAAATGAGGTAACTGAGGCACAGAGAAGTTAAGTAACTTGCCCAAAGTCACACAGCTGACATGTGGCGGAACTGGGATTAGAACCCATGACCTCTGACTCCTAAACCTGTGCTCTTTCCACTGAGCCACTCTGAGCTTAAGGTGATGGGAGCATATCCAAGTTGAGATGTCTTGAAGGCAGAAGGAAATGTGAGACTGGAGAGAGAGAGAGAAAGAGAGAGGGAGAGAGAGAAATCAGGGCTGGAGATGTAGATTTAGGTATTATCTAATGAAGGTGATAGTTGAAGCCATGGGAGTGAATTAGTTCTCCAAAGAAATCCTTGAAGATGGAGCTAGAAGGGGAACCAGAACTGAACCTTGTGGGAGTTAAGGAATGGGAGGCATAGGAGGAGGCTGCAGAGGACACTGAGAATGAACGGCCAGAGAGATAAGAGGAAACTAGAAGAGTACAGAGTCAGTGAAGCCAAAGCTGGTTAAGGGGATGGTAGGCAGTGTTGAAGGAAACTGGGAGGTCGAGGAGGATTATAATAGAGTAGAGGCCTTTGGATTTGGCATGAAGGAGATCACTGGTGACCTTTGAAGGGGTGTTTTCTGTGGAGTGAAGGTGATGGAAGCCAGATTGGAGGGGGTCAAGGAGAGAATTAGAGGAGAGGAATTTGAGACAGTGGGTATAGACAACTCACTCAAGGGGTTTGTAGAGGAATAGTAGGTGGGGAGATGGGACAATAACTGGAGGAAACCGTGGGGTCAAGGGGCTTTTTTTAAGATGGTGGACAGAAGGGGATGTTTGAAGGCAGTGGGGAATTAGCCATTGAAGAGCAAACAGTTGAAGATGACTGTTAGGGAGAGAAGGGAGGGGATAAGTGTTTTCATTCGGTGCCAAGGACTAGGGTCGAATGCACAGGTGGAGTGGGTGGGTTTTGAGAGGAGGCATAAGATCTCCTTTAGAGATACTACTGGGAAAGTTGGAAGAGTTGAAGAGGGGACTGGGGTAGAGACTGAAGAAGAGCAGGGGAGATTTTAGGGAGATGACACAAGATACTGTCAGTTTTCTAAATAAAGTAGGTAGCCAGGTCACTGGGGGCAAGGGATGGGGAAGATGTCGGGGGCAGAGGGCCTGAGGAGAGAGTTAAATATCTGGAACAACTGGTTAGGGCAATGGGCATGGGTGTCAATAAGGGTGGAGAAATTGTCTTTTTCTGGTCATAGGAGAGGGCAGAGTGAAAGCATGCAAGGAAAAACTTAAAGTGGACAAAGTCGACCTGATATTTGATTTCCACCAGCAGTGCTGTGCAGCTCGGGCACAAGAATGAAGGCAGCAGACTGTGGAGGTGATCAAGGGCTATGGGTTAGTGGTATGGCATCAATGAAGGAATAGGGAAGCGAGTGAGTTCAGTAAGTAAAGAAGGTGGTGTTGAGAGAGTCAATTTGGTCATCAAGGGTAGGTAGTTTGGGTATGGAGACTTAGTTGGGCCCAAAGAGTGGTGAAAATTGGATGGTGTAAAAAAGTCCTCTGACTTCTGCAGGGGAATAGTACAGATTTACAGAGAGGAGGTGTGTGGGAAAGGAGGCGGCTGAGGAGGTTGTGGTCTGCTAGAAAGATTTCAGAATTGGTGAGGGTAGAGATTATGCAGTGGCTAGAAATAATAAGATTGAGTGTGTGTCTAAGTTGGTGAGTGGGTGACATGGGGTGGAGCAGGTCAGTGAGGTTGAGGAGTGTTAGAAGGTTGTCAGCAGAGGGTCATCAGGAACATCTAGGTGGATATTAATGTCCCCAAGGATCAATGTAGACATCAAGAGAGAGGAAGAAGAGGTATGTGAGAAAGGGATCAAAATGGTTCAAGAAGTTGGAGGTGGGACCCGGGAGGTGGTAGATAACAGTTACAAGAATCTGGAGTGGGTGGTAGAGGCGGATGATAAGGGATACATAGTAAGGAAGGATGATTTCTTATTACAATCCAGCCTGCTCACTTTGCTCTTTTAACACCAGCCTGCTCGCTGTACCTTGATCTCATCACTGTCACTACGAACCTCTTGTCCAAATCCTCCTCTGGCCTAGAACTCCCTCCCCTTCACATCTGACAGATATCACTCTCCACTCCATCAAAAGCCCTCCTGATCACATCTTCTCCACAAGGCCTTCCCACTATAAGCCATTATTTCCCCTACTCACTAACCCTAACCCTAATTTCCAAAGCACTTGGATCTGCAGCCTAGATCCTTGGATCTCCTAGACTGTGAGCACTTGGATCTGCAGCCTAGATCTGAAGATCTGAAGCCTTGGATCTTCTAGACTGTGAGCCCACTGTTGGGTAGGGACTGTCTCTATATGTTGCCAACTTGTACTTCCCAAGTGCTTAGTACAGTGCTCTGCACACAGTAAGCGCTCAGTAAATATGATTGAATGAATGAATGCAGCCCTTAGGCATTTGATATTTACCCTACCCTTAGCCCCAGATTACTCTGGATTTGTCCTCAAACCCTACCATATCCCCTATTTGTGTGCATTTTCTCCCCTTCTGTACACTCCTTGTGGGCATGAACTGTGCCTTTGTCCTACCAATTCCATTATATTGAATTCTCCCTAGCACTTAGTACAGTGCTCTGAGCCTAGTAAGTGCTCAATAAATATCATTGATTGATTGATTGAGTACTGTTGTGAATGCATTTCCCTTTATTTGAATCCAAATATTTTTTCTGAAATATTTTTCTATACGTATGTTCTTGGAACTCAAAAATCTTAGCTGACTTCTTATTCCTTACTACAATAAGTATAATCACCTGGCCATCAGCTTTATCATACTCAGTAACTAAGCCTCCACCTTATCCACTATATTCTCCCAATGCCTCTCAGCTTGCATCCTTCATTCCTCTTAGGTTAACCACTCACTGTGCCTCTTTTTTTGCCTCTCTCACTGCCAGTCTCTTGCTCACACCCTTTGTCGTTCCTGGAGCTCCTTCTCTCTTCCTATATGACATGCCACGACTCTCTCTATGATAATATTATTATTAGTATTATTAACATTAATAATACTACTAGTAATAATCATGACATTTGTTAAGTGCTTTGTATGTGCCAGGCACTTTACTTAGCGCTGTGGTGGATATAAGCAAATAGGGTTGGACACAGTCCATGTCCCATAATAATAATAATGATGATAGTATTTGTTAAGTGCTTACTATGTGCCAAGCATTGTTTTAAGTGCTGGGGTAGATAGAAGGTAATCAGATTGTCCCACGTGGGGCTCACAGTCTTTATCCCCCTTATATAATAATGATGGTATTTGTTAAGCGCTTACTGCGTGCCAAGCACTGTTCTAAACACTAGGGCTCACAGTCTCAATCCTCATTTTATAGATGAGGTAACTGAGGCCCAGATAAGTAAAGTGACCTACCTAAGGTCACACAGCAGACAAGTGGCGGAGCCGGGATTGATGGGCCGGGACCTTTTGACTTCCACACTCATGCTCTATCCACTATACTATGCTACTTCCTTTGGAAATCACATCTCCTCCAGGTATACCCTGACTAATTCTATTGCCCCAGTTTATTGTCCTTCAGCTACCATTTTGGCACTTCTATGCCATCCAAGCATGTAGGTACACAACCACAATCCTGTAGCACTTGTGTATACATCTTGCATCAATCAATCACATTTTTTGAGAGCTTACTGTGTACAGAGCACTGTACTAAACATTGGGAGAGAACACTGTAAAAGCTGTATTCTACATACTCTACTTTGTACTCTACATACTTTAATTGCTAAAGCACTAATTTATGTACATAGTGCCTTTTCCTATTTCTTAAAAAAATTAAAGTGGGGCATTAAATCAATCAATTAATAAGGTTGATCAAGTGTACGGTTTGTACAGAGCACTGTATTAAAATGCATGCAAGGCTAGAATATAATTTGTACACAGTAGCCCAGTCCTAAAGGTGATTACAATATGTAGACAGATACTAGAATAAATTACAAATTCCCTTGGGTATTTTTTTATGTAGTGTCTATCATCACCACCATGATCATCATTATCAATGGTATTAATTGAGCACCTTTGGTGTGCAAAGCCCTGTATTAAGCATTTGAGAGTGTACAAAACAACAGAGTTGGTAGGCATGTTTCATGCCCCTAGTGAACTAAAGTCTAGAGGGTATACATGCTATAATGTAATCTCCTTAAAGCCTGGTAGTCATATTTACAAATTTTATTCTAGGCCTATATGCATTTATTAAATGCTTTGCACACACCATATATTTAATCAAACCCATTAATTGATTGATTTAGAAATCTTTCTCTCCATGAATGCGATTACCTACAGATTTTTTTGTGTGTCCAAATTCCAGGTAAGCAATGGCATTCCTAGGACACACAAGTGTGATTTGGAAGATAGGTTAGCCAATGGATCCATTCCTTCCTCTGCTACCTTGGCCATGTCCTCCACCAACTTTCAGCTGACATTTCTTCCCCTTCCCTTCCTGCCATGCCCAACAATGAACTTAAGTGCTCCTTTATGCTCCCCTAGATGAGACAAAAATGTATATGCCATGTTTCCCACTGCTGGCATTCTCCAGGCATGTGAAATGTCACCTAACATCAAACCCCATATTAATTCTTATGGTAATTATTGCTGATACCAAGTCTGGGATGAAATAAGGTCATTTTCTATTTCATCTTGTAAGTACATTTTTTCCATTCTTCCAATTTCATTCTTTATCCTAATTTGTATGTTTGGGTTGTTTTCCATTAAAGCTAAAAAAAAAAAATCCAATGGTGATTCTTTATCTGAGACATTGAAGTAGAATTACCTCTGGTTGCACCCTCTTAGTGTTAATTGGAGATTTACATGTGCATTGAGAAGATAATACACCTCATTATTCTTAGGTAGCAGCACCTGATTTTCACAGGCCATTTAAAAGGTGTGATAGGAAAACAAAATATAGTATTTAAGGTTTTTCAAGTACTTATGCATATCATGTGAGAAAAAATTACAAGTATTTATGTGAATAATTTTCACTATGTCACTGTTAAAACCGAAGGTTGAAGTGGTGCTTGTTTTGCAGGTTTAGTGTGTTGCTTGATAAAGTCAATACTGTGAAGAAAAGTTCGGTATTTTAATTCTCTAACAGAATAACAATGAAAAGTAAGTATTTTTGGAAACTGTACTAGAAAGTGATGCTTTTGACTTGAAAATAACTGTACTTAGAAGGGGTACAAGATGATAACACGGCTGTAAATTTTAATGGTGCTATCTGAAATGTTGACAATAAACTCAAACCATAATTAGGGATTAAGTGTATGATTGGACTTTACATATGTGGAGAAGCAGCATGGTTTAGTGGAAAGAGCACTGGCTTGGGAGTCAGAGAACGAGGCCTCTAATCCCAGTTCCCCAACTTGTCTGCTGTGTGATCTTGTGCAAGCCACTTAACTTCTCTGTGCCTCATTTACCTTATCTGTAAAATGGGGATTAAGACTGTTAGCCCCACATGGGACAACCTGATTACCTTGTATCTAACCCAGCACTTAGAACAGTGCTTGGCACATAGTAAGTGCTTAACAAATACTATTATTCTTATTATTCAGCAACAGATTTTTTTCAGCAATTATGGAGCATCACAAATCCCAAGTAAAAAGTAATCTTACTTCCAGGGGAGTCATTGTGGTCTTAGTCATTGCTGTCTTTACACTAGAAACTGAGTACTGTGCTCTAGGACTCCATAAGGATTCCATAATAAGAGCTCAATAACTGGTTCATACCTCTAGGGGACAACAGGAATAGACTTTCTCGTCAATTGTTCTACTCTATCCGGTATATTTTGTAATGTTGTCACTGGCTTGTCTTCACAGACAGTACATGAATCATGATACCTCGAAGAAAGAGGAAAGATAATCAACTGGGCAAGTCTGACTTTGAGAAGATTTAATAGACAGCAGTCAGTGACAACAGGGTACAATCTTCATATCAAATTGAAGGTTTTTTATGGTATTTGTTAATTGTTTAGTATGTTCCAGACATTGTTTTAAGCCCTGGGGTAGATACAAGATAATCAGGTTGGTCACAGTCCCTGTCCCTTTTGGGGCTCACCACTTTATCCTCCTTTTACAGATGAGGTAACTGAGGCACAGATAAGTGAAATGACTTGTGAAGTGTGACAAGTGTCAAAGCTGGGATTAGAACCCAGATTTGTCTGTCTCCCAGGCCCAATTTCCTACATGGTAATGAAGACACACATATACCCAAACATACACATGCGTCCATGCGTGCACACAGACACACATGCACACTCGCAAATTGCATTTATTAAGCACTTATTGTGCAGTATCACTGCATGGGAGAGTACAATATAACAATATAACACACATATCCCCTGCCCACAACAAGCTAACGGTCTGGTGGCAGAGATAGACATTAACATAAATTAAGTATTAATATAATTGCTTTGGGTTGGGATGAATAAAGGGAGCAAGTCAGTGCAACACAGAAGAGAGTGGAAGAAAAGGAAATAAGGGCTCAGTCATGGAAGACCTTTTGGAGGAGATGTGCACGCAATAAGGCTTTGAAGGGAAGGAGAGTAATTATCTGTTGGTTATGAATAGAGAAGGTATTCCAGACCAGAGGCAAGATGTGTGTGGGAGGTTGGCACAAAGATAGATGAGATTGAGGTACAATGAGTAGGTTGGCATTAGAATAGCTTTATTCCATTATGTTATTCCATTATAGCATAGCTCATGGAGTCCACATACTTTGTATGGTACATGGGTAGTTTTGATCTAGTACAATTTTATACTAAAGCTCTTCATGGAATTTAGAATATTAGTGTTAAATGAGTGTAAAGATAGGGATCTGAAATTTCAATTGAGCTATGGGCACCAAGGGAATGGGGATTCCTGGACATTAATGTAAGCATTGTTGCTGTAGTGGGTATCCTCTTTAGGATATTAACACCACAAATTGACAGTGCTTCTTAGATCAGAGGAGAGGCTTCCAAGGAGTGGTATATGTGGTCTAGATTGAACAGAAGGGGTATAGATAAACAAATGGAAAAATGTGTCTTTAAAGGAGAAGAAAACTGAAGAGGGACAAACATGAGGGCTGGAACACTAAAACGTAACATAGGATAACTATTATTATTATTTTGTTAATTCTTGCCAAAATTATTTCCTGAAAAGCACTGCTACTTTTTTCCAGCATACCTTCCTTCAAAATCATTTTTCTAGAACATCGTTCTTCCTATTTCCCCACACCTCAAAAGACCTCCAATGGTTTCCCATCCATCTGTGCATCAGGGAGAAATTCCTTACATCAGCTTTAGTGTGCTAAATCAGCTCTGACCTCCTACTTAATCTCTCTTCTCTCCCACTACAACTCAGCCACACACTTGACTCTTCTTAGACCAGCCTCAATCTCATCTCTTTTGTCACTGACTCCATCCTCATGTTCTCCATCCTGCCTGACACTCCCTCCCTGTAATATCAGACAAAACACAACTTGTTTTTAAAAAATATCATGATTGTAAGTGGTAAACATTGTGGTCGAGTGGAAAGATCATAGACTTGGGAGTCAGAGGACCTGAGTCCTTATCCTGGGTTAACCATTTGCCTGCTGTGTAACCTTGAGCTGTCACTTAATTTCTCTGTGCCTCAGTCTCTTCATCTTCAGAATATTCAATCAATACATTTTGAATCTTCAATTATTTGCAAAAGGTCTGTGGGAATTATTATAATTTTATTATTTTTTTCTATAAATGATTGGTGTTTGGGGGAATTTAACTCGTGATAACTGACTTTTGGGTGTCTGAATTACAACACTATCACATATTGGTGTTGCATTCTACATTCCAAAGAAAAACATGTATTGTGAGAACATTATATAGTTTAATTAGTGAGGTGTATCTGGATTGTATATCAAAATATAGGATTATATATATATATATATATATGTATATATATATATATATATATATATATATATATATGCAAATATACACCTTTTGTGTTCCATTAATGAGAAAGATGCTTTATCACATCCCTTATCACTGGAAAAGAAGAACTCAATTCCTTACAGAATTTGGTATATTCATATTCCAGAGACAAATTTTATCAGTTTACTGCATAGGCGTATTGATCTAATCTAATAGCAACCTACTGTTCCAGTAAACGTTCAAAATTCTAAGCTATCAACAATATGAAAATATAACTATGAATATGAAAATATAACTAACAAATTATATGTAATTGTACTCCTAGATATTTTAATTCAAAAGTAGCGATGGAGATTCAGTTATAATCCTAAGAGATCAAATGACAGACTACTTATTCCCAGGTGAATCTAATGTTTCTCTTCCTGTTGTATGGAAACTGAGAGAACTACTCAGATGATTTCAAGAGTGCGTAGTGATTCTCACTATGGTAGATACTAGGGCTATATAACACATTTGAAATCAACCCTCCAAAAGGCCTTGAAATTTATGTCTTTGGCTCTGCTGTGATTAGCTTGCAAATTTAGAGTTTTCTCAGGTTTGATGTTTCCTTACCTTCTCTGACATTTTTCTGACCCTTCAAGATGTTCTTTCCAGTCCCGCTTGAAATTTCCCCAGCTTTCTGTCTGGGCTTCAACACTCTTGAACATCATCCCAGATGATTCAGGTAGACCAATAATTCTTTATTCACAGCCTTAGGAGTGGGAATTATGAAGAGCAGAGTACACCATTCTGATGCCAAAATGGCCAAGTAATAATGGAGATGCTTGCATTGAAGAAAAATGCTACAGAAAGAAGCAAAATAAATAGTCTTGAGAAATTGCAGATGAAAATGCATCACAAGGATATGTGAAAATTGCTTTCAGTGGAAATTTTTTGTTTTATTTTAATATTAGTAACTCTTGGCTTGTACAGTCCTATTCTGAGATCAAATCTATGTAAATATACTGTAAAAGGAGACATAACAAACATCCCTGAATATTGGGCCCTTCTTCCAATTCTTTTGACAGTAGATACACTATGCAGGTAAAACATGTGAACCATTATCAAGGAGATGGAAGTAAGGCCTTAGCCCTAGGTAAAGCATATAAAACCAAATTATAGGCAGTACACTATACAAAAGTGCAGAGCAGGTCATGGTAAAAGAAAACTGGATCAAGAAGGGCAGGGTTATCTCTTGGGGGTTGCAGGACTAGAAACCCACCAGAATGCTAGTGGGCCCAAACTCACATGGACCAGTGTGGGCTGGTATCAGGCCGTGGTGAGCTCGAGGGAACCCATTTTGTCAACACCGTTAATGAGTGACTCTCTCTGAACCCATGAACAGCAACATGAAGGAATGAATTCAAGGAGGAAATAGGCTGCTCTGTTCCAGAACTTTGCAAGACCAGTAAGCACTGGGGGAGACGTAGACTTTCCTCCCTGTTTTAATCAGAAACAGGCCTGGACCAATGAACAACTGCCACATAGAAACTTCTGTGATGCCCGAGGCAGAGGCAGATAAAAGTCCTCTAGCCTTGTTTTGAGTTGTGAGGGGCCTGCCAGAGACAAGGCAATACAACAAGAATGTGATCGCCATGCGTTAAGAACTGGAATGCAGTGCTGATGAGGCAGCATGCTCCCTGCAAACTGCAAACTAGCAAAGACCTTCACTAGGAGTCGGTACCACTGCCCACAGCCATCATGAACTATCACAGCTGTCCCAAGCTAGCCAGACTCCCCAAACTCTTCTGACGTGGACCATCTTTACTAACTCAAGGTGAACAGTCGAATGGGTAGACTGTAGAGGTGCTCTAGGGCTGCAGGATAGTGGTACAAGAGTAACGAAGGTGTAGGGGGGGTGAGGGAGTTGAGTTCAGTGGAGAGAACAGTGTTAAGAGAGTTATTCTCTTTAACAAGGGAAGATAATTTGGGTGTGGAGGCTAAATGGGACATGATGATATGAGAAAATTGGATGGGGTCAAAAGATTGAAGGTCACTGTGAGGAAATATTACAGATTTATGGGGAGGAGGTGTGTGGGAGAGAAGGCAGGTGAGGAGGTTCTGGTCAGAGAGAGGGATTTCAGAATTGGTGAGGGTAGAGATTGTGCAGTGGCTAGAGATGATGAGATCTAGCATGTGTTCAGTTTGGTGTGGGTGAGGTGGGGCAGAGCAGGAGGTCAATGCAGTTGAGGAGTGATCAAAGATGGGCAGCTGAAGAGTCATTAGGAACATAGGAACATCTGTGTGGATACTGAAGTCCGCAAGATTCAATGTAGGCAAGGAGAAAAAGAGAACGAATGTGAGAAAGTTATCTAAATGGCTGAAGAAGTTGGAGGAGGGACCTGGCGGGAGGTAGATGACAGCTACTAGAATCTGGAGTGGGTGGTATAGGGGGATGATATGGGTGCCAAAG
Source organism: Tachyglossus aculeatus (assembly GCF_015852505.1). Taxonomy (NCBI): domain Eukaryota; kingdom Metazoa; phylum Chordata; class Mammalia; order Monotremata; family Tachyglossidae; genus Tachyglossus; species Tachyglossus aculeatus. Next base: position 121,256,243 of record NC_052067.1, read on the forward strand.
GAAGGAAAATAAAGGGCTGAGGGAAGTGGAATGGTGCAAAAGTGGCATTGGGGTGCGAAAAGGAAGCCAACACCTCCTCCTTTCCCACTGAGTCTGGGGAAGTGGGAGAAGATGCGGCCTCTTCTGGAGAGAGCAACAGGGAAGACCATGTCATCTGGGGAAAGCCAGATTTCAGTTATGAAATGGTCCCTAGCCCTCTCGGGACTCACAATCTAAGAAACTCTGAACCATCCAAACCGCTACCTTGTTGGTTCAATCTCTCATCCTATCCCGACTGGATTACTGCATTGGCCTCCTTTTTGATCTCCCATCCTCCTGTCTCTCCCCGCTTCAGTCTATTCTTCACTCTGCTGCCCGGATTATCTTTCTACATAAATGTCTGGGCATGTCACTCCCCTCCTCAAAAATCTCCAGTGGTTGCCTGTCAACCTACAAATCAAGCAAAAACTCCTCACTCTCGGCTCAAAGCTCTCCATCACCTCACCCCCTCCTACCTCACCTCCCTTCTCTCCTTCTATAGCCCAGCCTGCACATTCAGCTCCTATGCCGCTAACCTCCTCACTGGGCCTCATTCTCACCTGTCCCACCGTCGACCCCTGGCCCACATCCTACCCCTGGCCTAGAAGGCCCTCCCTTCACACATCCACCAAACTAGCTCTCTTCCTCTCTTCAAAGCCCTATTGAGACCTCACCTCCTTCAGAAGGCCTTCTCAGACTGAGCCACCCCTTTTCCTCTGCTCCTCTTCCCCTCCCCATCGTCCCCACTCCCTCCCTCTGCCTTACCCCCCACAGCACTTGTGTATATTTGTATATATTTATTACTCTATTTCATTAATGATGTGTATATAGTATGATTCTATTTTGATGGTAATGATACCTGTCTACTTGTTTTATTTTGTTGTCTCTCTCCCCTTTCTAGACTGTGAGCCCATTGTTGGGTAGGGACCGTCTCTGTATGTTGCCGATTTGTACTTCCCAAGCTCTTAGTACAGTGTTCTGCACACAGTAAGTGCTCAATAAATGTGATCGAATGAAATTAGATCCTGTGAAAGAACAATTTCACTAGCATCCATGCAATGCTTACTGCAATCTAGTTTCTCTAGGTGAAAACATGAGATGAATGTAAAACACCAGGATACCCAGTAATAAACCATAAGGGTGTGATGAAAAAGCAGATTGCCAGCGTCTGGTTGTGGAAATGTTCAGATCCCTATGCAACAGGATTTGAGGTCAAAAGGAGACTGAAAAGAAAAATACCAACATAACTCATCCATTGTTATTTGCTGGGTGAAAAGAATGGTCTAGGGTTCTGGGATCATACAATACTAATAAAAAGACCCAATTCCTACTTCCCCGGCTACTCCAATTTAATCGGGATGAAAGGTGCACTAAAACCGTAGAGATACAATGGAAACAGGCAGAAAATTGTAGCTACAACTGATAGCAGCACAGGTAAGATGAAAATGATAAAGGAAATAAACAGATATTCACATTAGTGCTACAGGTAACTGTAGGGATGACATGACTAGGCAGATAGGAAGTATTTAATGCTTTCTGGAGATAGCTTTTAAGGGAGATTTAGAAGGTAGCGAGAATGTAGACTGGTAGATGTGAAGAGATAGAGAATTCCTCAGTGCTGTGACAGGTATATGATTTGCATGAAAATCATGTTGGTGACTTCTGTGGTTATCTAGGAATCCTATCAAGTCTATCGACATTGAGATGAAGGGTTTGAATTACTCTCATAACCATCAATCGTATTTATTGAGCCCATACTGTATGCAGAGCACTATAATAAGCTCTTGGGAGAGTATAGTACAACAGAGTTGGTAGACATGTTCCCTGCCCACAGTGAATTAACAGTCTACTCTCTTACTTGAAGCCACCATTCCTTCTTCCTCTTCCTCCCCTTCCCCCAGTCAATTTCTAGTGCCTGCCCCCCATCTGCCTGCTCCCTGTCCCCTGGAGAATTTATAGTCTTGCTTGCTCCTGTGGCAAGATGAGTCAGTTAATCATCTCTACTGAAGTTTTCAAGTGTTTGGGAATTAATTAAACCCTCGCTTCTACAAATTATTAATTGTTTTATTATGAGGAAACTGAAGCACAAAGAAGTAAAGTGACTTGCTCCTTGCCTCTCTCTCTCAAGCCCAGCTGGCTATCCCAGTTCCACATCTACCTACCAAATACCTAAGTTATATTCTTCTCCATAAAGCTGAGGGGTGTTGGATGCTAATGATTCATTGTCTAAAGTTTCTTTGCACTAGAGTAGATACAAGCTAATCAGGTTGGATATAGTTAGTCTATGTCTCCCGTGGGGCTCACAGTCTTAATCCCCTACCCACAAGGTTTTTAGCATCCAACATCCCTGGCTATATAGAGATACATAGCCTCTAGTAGGTCATTTGGTAATTTGGCTTATCAGTGAGAAGGAACAATGCACGCATTAATTAATTCTCTTAAATTTTTTGGAAGTTATTTTAAGTTGTTTTTGAGACCTTCTAGGATCTAAATAAAGGTATCCCTGTTCACAATTAACAGAGTTCTGGAAGAGACAATGAAGGTCATTGAAATTGCACTGCCGCCTAGGGTGGGGGATTCTGACTCACAACTACAGGGAGAGAGACCCTGAACTAACAATGTTCCACACCCTTCCTCCATTCATTCTTTCATTCATTCAATCGTATTTATTGAGCGCTTACTGTGTGCAGAGCACTGTACTAAGCACTTGGGAAGTACAAAGTACAAGTCAGCAACATATAGAGAGCGGCCCTACCCAATAACGGGCTCACAGTCTAGAAGGGGGAGACAGACAACAAAACAAAACATGTAGACAGGTGTCAAAATCATAAGACAGTTGTCAGTCCTCTACAACTACAAAAAGTTTTAGGACCACTCAGTTCTACCTACCATCATTGTTATTTGCTCGGGAAAGCACAGTGGGTAGGGGTGGATGTGGGAGTGTGATTGCTACCTGAATATAGTGAGAGAGAAGCAAAGAGCAAGTACTTCACTTCTTCATGCCTCAATTTCATCATGATAACAAAACAATTGGTTAATCAGTCACTGATTTTCATAACAATCACTCAATGGTTTCTATTGAGTGCTTACTGCAGATTACTGTACTAGTGCTTGGGAAAGTACAATACAACAGAGTTGAAGACTCATTCCCAGTCCACCAGCGGTATGTCTAGATAAGCAGCATGGCCTAGTGAAAGGAGCATGGGCCTCAAAGTTGGAGCACCTGGATTCCAAACCCAGCTCTGCCCATTGTTTGCTGTGCAACCTCAGGCTTAACTTCTCAGTGCCTCAATTTCCTCAACTATAAAATGAGGATTAAATGCCTGTTCTTCAGCCCACTTAGAATGTGAGCCCCATGTGGGCCAGGGACTTTGTCTGATCTAATTAATTTGTACCTACCCTTGAGCATAGAACAGTGTTTGACACATGAGTAAGCACTTACCAAATACCATAAAACAAACTAACCAGGAAGAGATAGATATTAAAATAAATTACAGATGTATTCCTAAATGCTGAGGGTGGAGTGAATATCGAGTTCTTAAAGGGAACAGCTCTTTAGAAAACAGGATTGCCTTAAAGCACAAATGCAGAAAGGTCAGAAAAATGAACAGATAAAAAAGGGCTACTTTAATTCATACTGTTTCATTCTTACAATCATATTTATTGAGTGCTTACTGTGAGCAGAGCACTGTATTAAGTGCTGTATTAAGCACTGTACTAATTAAGTAGGATGTTGGAAATTTGCAGCCATCCTCTCCATCACCGGAATAGTATTTAGCATAAACTGATGATTGACTCCTGCTTCAGAGAGAGATGAAAGCCAGAGTCCAAAGCAAATGGCTTCTAATAATTTTCTAAAACTTTAAAGTGTGAACAAAGCAAAATAGAAGTATTTGTAAATTCTCTTCCCTGCCTGCCTGCCTGCCCCCACTACCCAGTTTCTCTACCTCCATCTTATCTCCAGAGTATAACTTTCTCTGAGGTCTGTCTCACAAATTCCAGACTCCACATTGCCCTACTCAGGCTATGGGACTGCTGTTAAAGGCAAAATGAAGAGACCTTCCTCTGTCTGAGACTTGGAATGATCTGGATCGCATCACGTGACTTTAAACTTGAAGTCCTGCCTCCTTCTTCCTTAGTGCCTCACCCCTTTACTTGTAAAGTCCCACAACCTCATGATATAAAGTTTGCAGAGATCTGGTGGGATCACTCCATAAACTGCTACTTAATGGGATCCTCTTGAATAACAAACATCCAGAAAAAACTTTATGAAACTAGTTCTTGGCATGGAAAAGTGGGTATATCATCATCAATCGCATTTATTGAGTGCTTACTATGTGCAGAGCACTGTACTAAGCACTTGGGAAGTACAAATTGGCAACATATAGAGACAGTCCCTACCCAACAGTGGGCTCACAGTCTAGATATGGTATGTGAGATTTCAACTAATCAGTAGTGTTTATTAAGTACGGTATGCAGAGCCTTGTACTAAATACTTAGAAGAGTACATTGAAAAATGTAGGTATAGATGATCCCTGCCCAGAAGGAGTTTACCCATAAGAGTGGAGATGGAAGGAGACCTGACTTGGTTTTGGATAGTTTGTTAGAGTTGTCCTAATAGAAGATTGGTAGGGCGGCATCTGCAGCACCTGCCACCTCAAAACGCATTTCAGAGTGTGGAGGCCTGCATTTTCCAGAATCCTCTGGAAATGAGATCTAATTAGCAAAATGCACAGATCTTTCATTTCAGAAGTAGAGGGGCTTTGGACTCTGTCCTCTTCATCTTTCTGGCAGCTGTTCCAAAGGGGTCTCCATCATATTCGTTCCTAAAGAACTTTTCTACATGACTGAAGTAGCTTGTCAATTTGGTGGTCTCTTTAAAAGGTTAACATTTGGATCTGGTTTAACCTTTTCCTTTTTATAGTCCACTGTACTCAAGTAAGCTCATATTTCTGAGTTATGGATGTTTTACAGGTATCTCGAAGTGACATGACTTTTTCCCTGACTCCCCCCACCACTTACACCAACATTCTCTAAATTGCAAACCTGTGACTTCTAAACATGACTGAAACATTTTAAGGAGATCAGAGGCCTCAAGTTTTTAAAACTGATTGAAACATTTTCTCAACAATACAGTTGAAGGATCCCAGCACGTCTCACAGCAATGCCATCTCAGAGCGATGGAAAAGGAGCAGGGCTGGAGGTGGAGGTGGTTGGGGGGGGTATGCTGAAGGGACCCAAGAATGGAGTCATCCCTGAACCCCAGGAACAGAGAGCAGGGAGGCCAAAGGCCCAGGTCCTGAACACCAAGCAGTTCTACTGGACCATGGTGCGGGCAGAGCACTAGCCGGACCTGATTCTCAGCAGTGAAACTGTTTATCAGGAGGTGTTCAAGCCTGAGACCATTAGTCTCGGGCAGAAGTTTTGGGAACTGTGTGTCAAGCTCATGTTCCTGCATAAAGTGGGCTATGGGGGCAAGGCAGAGGAGCTGGTGTGGCTGAAGGTTTACCACAAGCTCACCAAGCACTTAGTACAGTGCTCTGCACACAGTAAGCACTCAATAAATACGATTGAATGAATCAAGATTAAATGGAGCATATCCACAGTATGCTGGAGTGTGCATACTACAGGCATCTGCTGCACACAGGCTCCAATTCCACTTCCACCCAGAGCTGCAGCACTGCATCAAATGGATCTTCATCCCTGACATGCTGGCTGGGGTCAGAAAGCTGGTTTTGGCCTTGAGGAAGGAGATGGATTAGACCCAGAAGGCCTGTAACTGCTGCTTCATCTACTGGGGGACGTGACCTCCTACCAGAACGCATTGACCCACATGGACACAGGAGCACCTCGCTGGGTTTTACCACCAGGCCCTGTCTTTATCCCCTCCTAGATTAGAACGCCCTTCAACCAGCTGGGGACCTGGGTTGACAGAAAATACTACAACATGGAGGCCACCTACCTACCAGCTGCAGTGCTTCCAGTTGGAAGTATCCTTTAAGGAGGCAGTCGGAAGCCTACAGCAACTGTCAATAGGATGTACCGGCAGCTACCCTGGGAGAACTCTCAGGTTGCTACCCAGGAGGAAGCAGAGCGGAGACAAGAAGCAACTCGTGGTGAGCTTCATTTACCTGCAGAGCCTGATGAAGTTCAAGAGCAGTTCTGCAGACACCAACCTGACCTCACTGTGCCAGGGGTCCTGCAGGATTTCAGCCTGTACCTGTCTCGTGCCAGTAACCCCAGGATTAAGGATGCCCAGTGAAGAGGAGAAAGGAGAGGAGGTGTGTGAGAGAGACTCCTTTCTGCCAGACCTTTTAGACTTTCTCGTGGAAGTCACCCTCCTTGTAAGCATCTTTGGCCTGAAGTGCACAGGCTCCAAGCAGTACAGTGGTGCCATCAACTTCACTCTGGACCTTTTCTCACACATCATCAACCATGTCAACATCAAACTGCAGGCAGAGTTGGATGAGAAGGAGATGGCACTCGTGTTCCAGAGAGACAGGACAGATAAGTTGGAGCTCCTGAAGCCAGGGGAAGTTGTGAGGGGGAAATGGAGCTGGCCAGGCTGGAGTCAAAAGGCTGTAGAGTCTGGTGCCTGATGTAACAGTTTTTCCTGCCATTAGGCCCCAGGATGAGGGGAGAACAAGAGCAACCTTAGTAAGGGCTTTGAGTCTGATGGCAGTGGGGACTCAGTCTGGGGCACTGAGGCCTAGAGAAACGGCTCCAGCTGCAACGGTGATGGGCCGGGACTGCCTTTGGCGCTGATTATTGGATGTGAACACTTGGATGTGGAGGAGGAGGAGGAGGATAAGGAGGGGAAATTCATAGAGGACAAGAAGTGGAACTAGGGCCAGAGAAACAGGAGCAGGGGAGGAAATTGGGGGTCCTGAAGACCCTGAGCTACTCAATGGACCACTTACCCCCAGTGAGGCAATGGTCATCAGGCTTCAGGCCGTGTCCACACAGCTGTTGCAGTACTACTGTTGCTACAGGCTGTCTCCTTCTTTTAATACTGGGTCCTAATGGCCTTGCTCTTGCTCTCAGCCAACCAGCCCTGCCTTAACAGGAGGGCCAGAGCTGCTGGCTGAGCTAGCATTCAACAAAAGGATGGAATCCAAGGAATGTATCTAGTGGGGACTCAGGCAGGCCCAAATGCAGCCTCCAAGAAATGAAGTGGATCTTGATATTTGAGGGGCTGCTGACCATGCTTAGGGTCATCTTGGACCTGCTGCACACCATGATTGACCTCACCATCATCTGGGCACAAAACTCCCAGGGCCTGTGGAAGCATTGTGAGAAGCAGCGTGGCTCAGTGGAAAGAGCCCGGGCTTGGGAGTCAAAGGTTATGGGTTCTAATCCCGGCTCTGCCACTTGTCAGCATTGTGACTTTGGGCAAGTCACTTCACTTCTCTGTGCCTCAGTTCCTTCATCTGTAAAATGGGGATTAGGACTGTGAGCCCCAAATGAGTCAACCTGATCACCTTGTATCCTCCCCAGTGCTTAGAGCAGTGCTTCACACATAGTAAGCACTTAACAAATGCCGTAATTATTATTATTACTATCTGTCTGTCCTCCTAAACCTGGGGCCTGTGAGCACTGAGCTGCAAGAGCCCAGTCTGGTCCCGGAGATGTACAACCTGTTGTCAGATTGGGAACTGACAGAACCCCTGAATTGCCCACTGCCCTCCAAGGACACAACCCTTGCACAATCTGGCCCTGCTTTCACCAGGCCTGGCACCGTCAGCATCATGTAGGTGTCAGTAATAAACGTCTGCTGAATCCTCAGCTTTGGCCTCTTAATTGCCCACCTGCAAGGCAGCATCTGGCAATTTAGCTCCAAGTGGGTATCTTCATCAGTATTGCCCAGGTAGCTCTGGTGCCACCATACCAGGCCAAGCAGCAGACCATGCTGAGCAAGCCCAGGCCCTCTTATACATGGCCCAAGAGAAGGTACAGCACAACTGACTGGTACAAGACATAATACATTCTCCCATCCCCTTCTGCATCTCCCTGCTCCCTTTATTCACCGCCTTTCCCGGCCCCACATCACTTCTGTACATATCTGTAATTTTATTTACTTCTATTAACGTCTGTCTCCCCTTCTAGTCTGCAAGCTCACTGTGGGTAGGGAGTGGGTCTGTTATGTTGATATACTGTACTCTCCCAAGCACTTAGCAGAGTGCTCTGTGCAGATTAAGCACTCAATAAATACGATTGACTGACTGACTGACATTTCCAGCTGGAGGCGTCCCAGCTTGAAAGAAGCTGAAAAAGACCTAGCCCAGGTGTCCATGACCCCATACCCAGTGCCTGACACACGGATCCTGTGCCAGTATCTCAAGCCGCTCTAGCAGCTGGCCACTAGTGGCAGGTTCATTATCATTATGTCCTGGGCAGTGATTCATGGCCCGGATTTCCTGAAGAAAGAGTTTCCTGAGTCTTGGTACACCATATGCCTCCTGGATGCTAGTTCAAAAATAGAAACAGGACTCTCCCCGCATACCACCACCAACCCAACACACACCGACGTACTGAGCTTCCATTTCTTCTTCTCAGCTGTAAGCTCCTCATGACAGGGAAAGTGTCTACCAATTATGTTATATTTCATTTTATTTTTATTTATAATGGCATTTATTAAGTGCTTACTCTGTTCAAAGCACTGTTCTAAGCGCCAGGGAGGTTACAAGGTGATCAGGTTGTCCCACAGGGGCTCACAGTCTTAATCTCCATTTTACAGTTGAGGTAACTGAGGCACAGAGAAGTTAAATGACTTGCCCAAAGTCACACAGCTGACAGTTGGCGGAGCCGGGATTTGAACCCATGACCTCTGACTCCAAACCTCGGGCTATTTCCACTGAGCCACACTGCTTCTCACCATGCTTGTACTCTCCCAAGCACTTAGTACAGTGCTCAGCACTCAGTAACCACTCAATAAATTCCATTGATTGATTATATCAAATACCTTAAGTGGCATATACACGCTTTAGCAAAGGTCAGTTTTTTCTTTCTCAAGGTTTGGAAATGATTGCCAGTTGGACATCGAAATTTGGACTCAGATTTTTCCACAGGGATATAATTTCACCACTCGAAGCCTCTTTTTTGAACATCAGAGAAAACACTCATGGTTTCCTATTTCTGTTTCTTTCTATCCCTTCTCTCGTCACCTTGTCTTTTCTTATGCTGTCGAGTTGTCTCCGACCCATAGCAACACCAGGGACACATCTCTCCCAGAACGCCCCTTCTCTATCTAGAGTCCTCCAATACTGTACTCATAGAGTTTTCTTGGTAAAGATACAGAAGTGATTTACCATTGCCTCCTCCTGCACAGTAAACTTGAGTATCTACCCTTGATAATCTCCCACACTGCTGGTGTCCAGCATGGGTAAGTTTTGACTTGTAGCAGATTGTCTTCCACTTGCTAGCCACTGTGCAAGCTAGGAATCATCATCATCAATCGTATTTATTGAGCGCTTACTATGTGCAGAGCACTGTACTAAGCGCTTGGGAAGTACAAATTGGCAACATATAGAGAGAGTCCCTACCCAACAGTGGGCTCACAGTCTAAAGGAATGGAATGGGTAGGCCTCCGCGTGACTCTCCCTCCTGTAGTCGAGACAAGTAAAGTACTGAAAATCCTCCAGGTATGACCCTGAGAGAAGCAGCATGGCTTAGTGGACAAAGCATGGGCTTGGGGGTCACAGGTCATAGGTTCTGATCCTGTCACTGCCACTTAGCTGTGTGACTTTGGGCAAGTCACTTAACTTCTCTGTGCCTCAGTTACCTCATCTGTAAAATGGGGATTAAGACTATGAGCTCCACGTGGGACATCGTGATTACCTTGTATCTACCCCAGAGCTTAGAACAGTGCTTGGCACATAGTAATTGCTTAACAAATACCATCATCATTATTATTATTATCACTGTCTCCCTTTCTCGCTCTCCCTCTCCCTCTTTGTCTCTATTATTAGAATCTGACACAATAAAGGGCAGTTTAGTATAAATGGGACAACAAATATTTTCACCAGCATCATCATCTTCATCATCATCAACAGCATTTATTGGGTGCCACTACATAAACACTACTGTTATTCACCAATAGACTAAATTTATAGATTAGAGTTTAATTAATCAATGGTATTTACTAAGTGGTTACTAAGTGAAGAGCACTGTACAAATTGCTTGGGAGAGTACAATGCAACATAATTGATAGACACTTTCCCTGACCACAGGGAGTTTACAGCCTGAGCCTATCATTTTTTCCTTCTTTGAATTGGGAAAAATATATTTATTATGTATATTTTGTTATACATCAATTATTTAATATTGTGTATATTATGTCTTCATGTGTACTGTTTTTTTTCCTGACTGCCTTGAGAAGTACCTTCTTTAATTTTGTCAGATAAAGAATTATATTTCAAAGCGTTGCCAGGGTAAACACTATTTCCCTAATACATTTATGTATGCAAAAAATATGGTATATATCATACCTTATCAGTCAAGACATACTACATGTTACATATTTCAGAATTTCACCATATACTTTGACATTTTGGTTTTAAAAGTTCATCATAGAAATGAATAATGCATTTCCCTGTGATAGACATTCTGTACGTTGATGTCATGTCATTGACAATGGTACTGTCAGAAATGTGAAAATAGAAATTCTAGCAAAAACATACTATTTTTTCTTCAATCAACTATTGCAGAAAACAATTTTTAAAAAGCCTTTTACTAGACCTAAGGAAAAAGCAAATAATAATGACGTTCCACTCACTAGATTAAAAACAGTTTTTGGTCTCTGATTAAAAAACACCAACTGCTTTAGTGGAGAGGTCTTAAGTACTACAGAAGAGACTACTTTGTGGTAAAAAGTGCATCCATTTTTATAGCACTAACAAATGTCCTCAAGGAGACAGAATTCTATCTACTGAGTTAGGAATAGAGCTGCCATGTGCCTTGAGCTGATGAGAAAGGATGCTATTTCCAAAGCATTGTAGGTGTGCTCCTCATGAAATGACTCCTCACTTTGAAGAATCTAAAAAAAGTATTTGGAAAGTAAGCATTTCAGAAGATAGTTTACTTGGTTGCTTAACTGTTGTACCACTCTTCATTAGGCATCTGAGAATGTCCTGTTGGTAAAAAAAGGTTCAGGGGGAAGTTGTCTACACTAGACATACCAAAGGATTATAACCAGGGAGATTTAATTTTGAAGTGCAAAAATCAACAGAAACCTATAAAATTTGCACACATACCAAAGCAAATATTCATTTATCTCATGAAATATCATTCCAACTGCAATTCAGAAATGAGAATGAAATTTGATGTGTATGATGCTTGTTATACTTATTAAATCTAATGCGGGGTTGATATTGCAAAAGTGAGCAAATCAAGGCATGTAGCTGTAGGACTAAACTGAAGGCAGAAGTTGAAATACCTCTGAATAAAGAATTAGAGGAGTAAATCACACATTTAGCTTGCACAATGAAATTTAGGACCATATCATTCAGATCACTCTCCTTCAAGGAGCTATGCTGTGCTATCATTCTCCCAATCACGAAGAGACACTTCAAGGATTTAAATTTGAATGCACGTATAGACAGTAACACTAAAATTTGAAAAAAATATTGGGCCATATGGTCCAAATCTGTAGTCCTCCTGAGCAAAGGTACTAAAAAAGCTTGTAATTACTGGTACACTTACCGATGAAAGACATCTTGGATGCACCAAGCAGTGGCATCTTATTGACTAATTATGGTCCACTAGCAAGTACTGAAAATTTATTGTGATTGGAGTGACCATCACTTGATAGATCATAAAATTAAACTTTCATAGTTTTGTATCCAGATACCTGATGATAGAATGCCTGGAGGCTGAAAACACTTGCAAAGAATAGAAAGACAATATAAAATCAAGGCAAGAAATTCTATAGTGTGTTACCTTTTCAATCCAATGACTGTGAGATACTGTCTACCTGTCAGCTATAAAGACTGTGGGTACTGTTATCTGGTATTACCAGGATTAGTTCGATAAGAATGTTCCTGACATGAAAGAGCTTCTTACAGCAAAGCAAGTAATTCATCTTCATCTTGCAGCTACACATGACAAAGATAAAAAATATGTTTATCAGAGGATGTAGGCATATGGAGAGTTCTTAATATTTGAAGACTACATCACTGATTGTGAAAGTCAACTATGAGAAGTGTCGGGCTGAACTGGTTAATATGGGATCCTCCCAGCTCTCCATTATTGCATAATCATAGTACAGTTCTCTGCGCACAGTAAGCGCTCAATAAATACGATTGAATGAATGAATAATCATGTTTGGGCTTTCCATCTCCTAGTGATGTTTTTCTCTTTTGCCTTGTTTTTTCTTATTCTTTATGAAGCTTTTAGCTCAAAAACAGCCACACCTTACTTGACATCAGTATGCTATGCAGGTCTATCTTAGGCAATTGACTCCCAATTTTAAACTGGCATGCAGCATTGAGTGAGGCTTTGATTTATCATATCCTTAAAACATTGACTCTACCCTTCTTGCTTTCCACTTTCCAATTCCAGCTTTCCATACAACAATTGTTTGGATATTCTGCTGTCTTTGAGTTTCTACTGAGTGCCTACAGAAGAAGGGACAGATGATAATTATTTAGAGAAGTGAAAGCTGGGAAAAGAAGAATTATAAGCATGAAGCAGCTGAAAAAATAATTGAATGTACATATACATACATTAAAAATACTGTAATGAAAAAAACAATCCAGTTCTTCCTTCCTCAGCAAGGCATAGTGGCTAGAGCATGGGTGTGGGTGTCAGAAGGTCATGGGTTCTAATTCTGGATCTGCCACTTGTTTGCTGTGTGACCTTGGGTAAGTCACTTCACTTCTCCGTGCTTTGTTTATCTCATCTGTAAAATGGGGATTGAGACTGTGAGTCCCACATGGGACAGGCATTGAGTCCACCCTGATTTGCTGATCTTCACCCTAGTGCTAGTACAGTGCTTAGCACAAGGTAATTGCTTAACAAATACCATCTTTATTATTATTATTCTCTCCGCAGTTGGGGGCAGGAGTCCTGCTGCTCCAAAGCCTTATTAAAATTGCATCTCCATGAGGCCTTCCCCAACTAATACTTATTTTCCGTACTCCCTCTCCCTTCTCTGTCACCTATGCACTTAAATTCATTCATTCATTCAGTCATATTTATCAAGCGCATACTGTTTGCAGAACAGTGTACTAAGTGCTTGGAAATTACAATTCAGTAATGAAGAGAGACAATCCCTGCATACAACGTTCTGTATCCTATAAGCCTTTAATATTCACCCTATACTCAGGGCCATAGCACTTACAGACATATCCATAATTTATTTTAATGTCTGTCTCACCTCCTAGACTGTAAGCTTCTAGTGGGCACAGAACATGTCTACCAGCTCTATCGTACTGTGCTCTCCCAAGTGCTTAGGATAGTCCTAGCCCCACAGTAAAAATTCAATTGATACCATTTTTTATTGAAAAAAATGTGTATAAGTAATTTTTGTCTTATGCTGTTGTCCCCAACCATAGCAATTCCATGGACATCTCTCCCAGAATGCCCCAGTCCCCATCTGCGATCCTTCTGGTAGTGTATCCACAGAGTTTTCTTGGTAAAAATACAACAATGGTTTACCATTGCCTTCTGCACAGTGAACTTCACCCTAGACTCTCTCCCATGCCACTGGTGCCCAACAAGGGTGAGTTTTGGCTTGTAGCAAATTGCCTTCCACATGCTAGCCAATGCCAATCTAGAAATGGAATGGGTATGCCTCTAATTGACTCTGCCTCCTGTAACCAAGACTGGTAGAGTAGTGGAAACTCTCCAGGTGCAATCCTGATTGAGAATATAAGTAATTAGGAAACAACAAAGCCCTTAAGGAATGTCATCATCATCATCATCATCGTCATCAATTGTATTTATTGAGCGCTTACTATGTGCAGAGCACTGTACTAAGCACTTGGAAAGTACAAATTGGAAACATATAGAGACAGTCCCTACCCAACAGTGGGCTCACAGTCTAAAAGGGGGGACAGAGAACAAAACCAAACATACTAACAAAATAAAATAAATAAAATAGATATGTACAAGTAAAATCAATGAATAGAGTAATAAATATGTACAAACATATATACATATATACATGTGCTGTGGGGAAGGGAAGGAGGTAAGATGGGGGGGATGGAGAGAGGGACGAGGGGGAGAGGAAGGAAGGGGCTCAGTCTGGGAAGGCCTCCTGGAGGAGGTGAGCTCTCAGTAGGGCCTTGAAGGGAGGAAGAGAGCTAGCTTGGCGGATGGGCAGAGGGAGGGCATTCCAGGCCTGGGGGATGACTTGGGCCGGGGGTCGATGGCGGGACAGACGAGAATGAGGCACGGTGAGGAGATTAGCGGTGGAGGAGCGGAGGGTGCGGGCTGGGCTCTGACGGCAGGATGCTTTGGCGTTTCGTCTCACTCTTCTCCAACTTGGACGCCAAGCAGCTGCGCAGACTCTCGTTCTGGGCATCTACAAAGGTCTACAAACATCTACAAAGGTAGATGTTCCTCTGATATACCAGTGATGCTACAAATTAATAAGGGAAGGCAGCCAGGACTAGGAAGGATTTTAGGAGTGCTTAAAAGATGGAGAGAGCTCTAATTTGACAGTCCCAGGCTTGGAACAGAATGAGCTATGGATTGCGGAAAGGAAAGTCAAGATGATAGAACCATGAGGGCAATCTGGAAAGTAACAGCATGGCTCAGTGGAAAGAGCATGGGCTTTGGAGTCAGAGATCATGGGTTCAAATTCCGACCACCAATTGTCAGCTGTGTGACTTTGTGCTAATCACTTAACTTCTCTGTGCCTCATTTACCTCATCTGTAAAATGGGGATTAAGACTGTGAGCCTCCGTGGGACAACCTGATCACCTTGTAACCTTCCCAGCACTTAGAACAGTGCTTTGCATGTAGTAAGCACTTAATAAATGCCATTATTATTATTATTATTATTATTATTATTATTAACAGTTGAAAAGACTCAAATAAGGCAGATGGAAATATATACATGGTCTCCCCTGCTGCTCTCTCTAAACGGGACCTCATCTTCACCCACTCCTCCCAGACTCACTGGGAAAGGAGGTGTTGGCTTCCTTCTCTCGCCCCGATGCCGCTTTTGCACCATTCCACCTCCCCAATCCCTTTCTTCTCCTTTCTTTGAAACCGATATCATCTGCTTCTACCACCCACTCCAGATTTTAATAACAGTCATCTATCACCCAGTCATCTATGACCCCCCAGGTCCCACCTCCAATTTTTTTAACCATTTTTTGTGTTTCTCACATTCTTTCTCTTTATCCATCCCCTTACTGATGCTTGGTGACTTCAATATCCATGTAGGTGTTCCTGACAACCCTTCTGCTAGCCATTTTCTATCGCTCAACCCCACTGACCTCCTGCTCCAGCCCAGCTCACCAACTTTGACACATAATCAATCTCATCAACTGCACAATCGCTATCCTCCCCAACTCTGAAATCCTTCTATCAGACCACAACCTCCTTGCCTACCTTCTCTCCTACACACCTACCCCCAGCAAATCTGTGCTGTTCCCCCAGAGACCTCCAATCTTCTGACCTCATCCAATTTCCTCAACTCACCATGCACCATTTAACCTGCACACAAACTACTTTCCCTTGATAACCAAAGTGATGCTTTCAACACCACCATCTCTACTAAACTTAACTAATTCACTTCCCTATTCTTTTGATGATCTCATACCACTAAGCCACAGCTCTGGATCACCATTTCTTTCACTTTTATGCAGTTGTTGCAGAGCACTGCTGGCAGGAATCTAGATATCAGGCTGACCTTGTCAACTTCAAGTTGCTTCTTACGTGTTTTAACTCTGCACTCTCCTTTGCCCAGCAAAATTATTTATCCATCCTTGTTCCTAATGACTTGGCAATCTACTTCATTGAGAAAATTGAAACTATCAGGCATGATCACCTTAAAATCTCTCCTGCCCCTCACCAGTTCCTTCCTCCATCTATCCCTCCTTTAACTCTCAATACATGATTGATTTATTGACTGCACATAGTAATCACTTAATAAATGTCATTATTATTATTGATTGACTTATGAAATACTGGTGTTTGGCACCAGATTATTATCATTTGCATGAAGGTGAAAATCTTGTTTGTGAAAATGATTTTGGAATCTCCTGTTGTCTATCATTGGGAATGGCCTACTATTGATTAACTATTGAAAAACATCACCAACAAGAAACATGGTCTACTGGAGTCAGTGGACCTGGGTTCCAATCCTGGATCCACCACTTGTTTACTGTGTGACCTTGGACTTAATGTAACATCTCTGTTCCTCAGCTTCTTCATCTGTAAAAGGGTAGGACAGTGACAGTGTCTTTCCTGACTATCTTGTATCTGTTCCAGTGCTTGGTGCATAGCGAATGCTTAGTACATGCCATGTCTTTTATTATTAATTATTAATTTAGTTGGGAAGTTAGTTCAGTCAGAGCTGGCTGGTGTGTAACAGGTGGAAATGAAATGAAACAGTTGCAGCATGGGGAAGCATAGTTTTCAGAAAAAAATAGTAAGTATAGAAAATAGTGAAAAGAACTGCATGGAGCAAATCATCATCAACATCATCATGATCATCATTATTAATGGTATTATTGAGCACCTACCATATGCAGTGTCCTGTACCAAGCACTTGGGAGAGTACCAAACAACAGTGTTGATAGGTATGTTCCAGTCCTAAAATGACCTAAATTCTAGAAGTTATATTATGGCACCAGACTTTTATCAAAAACACTGGTGAGGATTATTTGTCATGTGTCGGTTTATCAGCCATGTTAGTGAGTTTGAGATAATAATAAGAAAATTGAATGACCTGTTTTGTTCCTTTATGGAGTTTATATCACCAGTCTTATTCTAAGCCTGATGTTAGAAGATTAGCAATTAATAAAGTTTCTTCCAAGTCAGCACATTGAGCTGGGAAATAGGTAGTTCTTAAGTAATAATAATAATAATAATGTTGGTATTTGTTAAGCGCTTACTATGTGCAAAGCACTGTTCTAAGCGCTGGGGTAGATACAAGTTGATCAGGTTGTCCCACATGAGGCTCACAGTCTTAATCCCCATTTTACAGATAGGGTAACTGAGGCACAGAGAAGTTAAGTGACTTGCCCAAAGTCACACAGCTGACAATTGGCAGAACCGGGGTTTGAACCCATGACATCTGACTCCAAAGCCTGTGCTCTTTCCACTGAGCCACGCTGCTTCTCTAAAGCTATGCACTCTAGTGGCTAAATCATCTCCCTCTCATTGGCCTGAAGTTACAGGAAAACATGGAAAACTTTAATTTGCCAGTGTACAGTTGGGAAGCTAAATAGCACTGATGAACTCCTGTCTAGTGAGTGCATCAATCGTCAACTCATAATTACAAAGACCATTTTTCATCAGCTAAATCAGTAAATCACATATAGGTATACATATATCTAGATACAAACATCTCATTAAGCAGATCATCATCAGAAAATGTCACATAAGTTATTATGATGGATCACTTCAGGAATCTGAGATGCCCAAGGTTGAGTTAACCATTATTGATCTTCTCCAAACCCACATAACTATGGAACCAAGATATCAAAAGTGTGGATAAACTCATCAACTTTGGGAAGGGGCCCAGCCTTGTATTCTTGAAACGTGATTCTAGTCCCAGGTATGTACACTACCTTCTGCTTAACTTAACTATTGTTGTGTTCATGGAATTATGGAAGAAGCAGCTGAAGAACTCTTTCTTAGCTTCCCAAAGCACCAGGGCTGCCTCAGTGCTAAAACAGTATCATCCTCTGTCCAGGTACCCTGGAGAGTTAACTCAAGCAAACCCTTGCTGGTAGTCAGTCCCACCCCTTATAATGTTACCCATGAACCTTGATCCCCATCTGTTTTGCTCTAATCCATTGGAAGAATAGATGCAGCTAGAGTATGTGCTTCCACAAAACATAGACTGTGGGGAAGGCCGTAACTTTGATTATTACTATGACTGCTTCTGTGACCGTTGGACTCAGAGATGCAAAAAGCCCAAAACTGGACTACCAACCACAGAACCCTAGTGGTTAGAACCCTAGTGCTCTTTAACTCTTATCTTCATATTAATCCAAATCCTTGTTATTTATGTCATCTCATTGTTACATCTTTCCTTATGTTTCTCTTGCCAGTCTCCTTTCCCCTTTAATACTTAGATTATGAGCCTTTGAGACTAGGGACCGTGTTTAATACACACCCAGGTATTAATTCCCAGTTCTTATTACAGTGAATCACACACTGTAAATGCTTAAGAAATACAAAGAAGCACTGTGGCGCAGTGGAAAGAGCCTGGGTTTTGGAGTCAGAGGTCATGGGTTCAAATCCCTGCTCTGTCACTTGTCAGCTGTGTGACTTTCGGCAAGTCACTTCACTTCTCCAGGCCTCAGTTCCCTCGTCTGTAAAATGGGGACTAAGCCTGTGAGCCCCCCATGGGACAACCTGATTACCTGATACCCCCCAGCATTTAGAACAGTGCTTTGCACATAGTAAGCACTTAATAACTGCCATCATTATTATAAAAATCAGTGAGATATGCAGGTAGGCTATTGGACATATTCAGGTAGGCTTTGGATGTAAAAATCTATCTTATTCTTGAGTGCTAACTTTGTGCAGAGTACTACACTAAGTAATTGGGAGAGTGTAATATAAGAATTAGTAAACACATTCCCTGACCACAAGGAACTTACAGTGTAGAAGGGAGACAGATATTAATATTAATAGATTGCTAAATTCTGGATGTGTACATAAGTGCTATGGGACTGAGGGAGCAATGAGTAAAGGGTGGAAAACCTAGTGCAGAAGGGAGTGGGCAAAGAAGAATTGGGGGCTTGGCCATCAGGGAAGGCCTCTTAGAGAAGATGTGTGGGGACAATGAACATGTGTCAGATAAAAAGAGGGAGGGAGTTCCAGGCCAGGGGCAAGTCGGGGTTAAAAGTTGATGGCAAGAGACAAGATCGAGGCACAGTGAGTAGGTTGGCATTAGAAGATCAAAGTGTGCTGGTTGGGTTGTAGTAGGGAATCAGGGACATAAGGTAGGAGACGGCAAGTGATAGAGCACATTAAAATGATAGAGTTTCTATTAGATGTAGAGGTGGATGAACAAACACTGGAGGTTCTTGAGTAGTGGGGAACCATAAACTGAACTCATTTGTAGAAAGATTATCAGGGCATCAGAATGAAGTATGGACTGAAGTGGGGAGAGATAGGAAGCAGAAAGGTCATCTAGAAGGCTGATGCAGTAATCCAGGCGGGATAAAATAAGTGGATTAATGTGGCAGTAGTTTGGATGGAGAGGAAAGGTTGAACTGAAAAGATTTGGTGACAGTTTGAATATGTTTGTCAATATCTGGGTATAGCAAGATGGAGCCATCAAGACTGGTTTGATGGAAAAATTCTGAGATTGAACACGCTTTAAGACTGCCAAAACTTTGTAATCTAAGAAATGTTTTCTTTTAAGACTGAAGCCCACAAGGTCTTCATGACAAACTGAACCTCGGGACTACTGAAAGTGAAGATGGTTCCTAGTTTAAGACAGACATTAAGGTTATGTTACAGAAAATCCCACAAAATATTTCAGAAATCTACCTCTAAACATCAAGAATGAGTTTCTTGGTTATTTGTTTGAATCTGTCATGGTATGGAGACATGGCCTCTCTTTTAACTTATGAAAACCAATCAAAACTGCCATGAAAAACAGTTATAAAGGAACAATTGATGGCATCATTGAATGACTCAATCAATTAATCAATCATATTTATTGAGTGCTGATGTGCTCTGCACAAAGCACTTGGTTGAAAAACGTACAGCCAAGGAGAAATCTTACTGCTTAGATTTAATAATTAGTGAATATCACAAAAATGTTACCATATACATCATTCTTGAGAATAAAGGTGAAATTTATTGAAGGAGCCACTAGGGTATCTAAGAGCAATAGCCTAGTATTTCTCCTTCCTTCTCTCCCCTTCTGACAAAATTCACAAGTTCTTTTTAATAAATTAATGAAGAAAATTGGTAAGCATACTTTTGCTGAATTGCAATGACAGTTTAGACAAAACAGTCAATCAAGCAGCAAATCAATACTATTTATTGAGCATTTACTTTGTGTAGAACACTATACAGCATACTTACGGGAGTGCAATAGAGTTAATAGGATCTTCTCCCTAAAGGAATTTATAATCTAGCAGGGGCGACAGACACTAAAATAATTTAAACGTAGAAAAAGCCACAGTGATACATATATAAATGCTGGGGTAAAGGTGGGGAGGGGAGGGAACAAATCCTAGTGGACATAAACAGTCCAGAAGGAAATACTATAAGATGAGAGATTACAGTTGTGCTCAATAGTAGTGGTAGTAATAGTAGCATTAATAGAGAAGCAGCATGGTGTAGTGGATAGAGCACAGGGCTGCGATGCAGAAAGTCATGGGTTCTAATCCCAGCTCTGCCACTTGTCTACTGTGTGGCCTTGGGTAAGCCACTTCAGTTCTCTGTGCCTCATCTGTAAAATGGGGATTGAGACTGAGAACCCCACATGGGACAGGGACTGTGTCTAACCTGTTTTGCTTGTATCCACCCCAGCATTTAGTACAGTGCCTGGCACATAGTAAGCACTTAACAAATACCATAATCATTGATAGTATTTATTAAGCACTTACTGCATATAGAGCACTATATCAAGCCCTGGAAAACAGTGGACATGAGACATGAACCCTGTCTCTCAAAAGATGCAAAATCTGTGAATGTAAGTGGGGGACATGACTGTTGACAGACTCATAAGGATCAATGATACAATAAAAAGCAATAAAACAGAAGGAGAGAAGGATAAATATACAATACAAAAAATAAAATCAAAAGACAGTAGTGAGGAACAGAAATTCAGACTCCTTGTGATGCACGGTCCATAGCACACCCGAAGTCACAGCAGTGGCTATTTCAGCTACTAACTTTCCTGATGCTATATGAGGCCTTGTGCTGCAGGTGCTGTTCTCTTTCTTGGCAGGATTCATTCTTTCATTCAATCGTATTTGTTGAGCTCTTACTGTGTGCAGAGCACTGTACTAAGCTCTTGGGAAGTACAAGTCAGCAACCTATAGAGACGGTCCCGACCCAATAATGGGCTTACAGTCTAGAAGGGGGAGACAGACAACAAAGCAAAACATGCTGGACAGCTAGACAGGATGTGGTTTCTTTGATAGTGTAGAAGGGAATTGGTGCCAGTTCCTGCTGAGGAGACAGTGTGAGTGGCTTACTGGCTGTAGGGAGAGGTTGGGAGCAAAAAGGCACAGCCACAGCTTTACATATGCCTCAGCACACATAGTAATGCAGGGGGTAGGCAGAGGGTTACCTGCCTACTAATGTCGGGGGCTGAGAGCATACAAGGAGTCAAGGCTGCAATTACCAGATGGTTAATACTGCTATCATTGATGTTTTAGGAAACCAGTAAACAATACCACAAAGTCTATCTTGTATTCATGCACCTCATGAAAACCCTTGGTAACTCATTAACAGACCTGACAAAGTCTACCCAAATTATACTTCTGGTTGATTCAGGGTTCTGTGTTTTCTGTCTAACTCTTTCCTCATCATCTCAGGGTTAAAACAGGCTATGTGTAGGCAGAGGCAGCTAACCCTGTAAGTCTTATATGTCTGAGACTTGATCAGCCAGTTTGGGGGTTAATTTTTTAGGGGAAAATATCTAAAAATATAAATTAAATTGATACAAATTACCTGCATATATTTTGTTCAGCGGGTTTTGTACACTCTAAACTATTTGGGAACGTAGTATAGTTTGCAAGGTACAAACTGGCTGCTGGTTCTTGAAAATTAGTTTGCCTCAAAATTAGTGTGGTAGTGTACTGAAAGACTGTCCTGACGGAGTGTGGATGAGGAATTGTGTGTATGCGGACTGTCCATAGTCTTACCAGGGAATGAAAAGATGCACTGAAGATGGCTCTATAAAGACTGGACAGGACCATCCAGAAAATCCTTTCAACACCTGGGGAAACTCTCGTGGGCATCCTGAGAATACTGGGAGGAGTTTTGCCATATTGAGAACTGACAGTCCACATTCAACTTTTTGGTGGAGCACAGAGTTTGTCTCCCGATGTCTGTCCTGTGGAAGGTCTAAGATTATTAATCTCTAAGAACAAAAATACAGGGTGTTTAAGTACTGGTATGGAGAGTCTTCAAAGAGTCAACAAGGAAGAAATGAGGAAAGCAAATCTGAAGCCATTTAGACCCTAAATGTAGAAAAAAGACCACAGTTGGGCATATACACAAAGTATAAATATGAAGTGTGAGTTCATGACAGAGATAGTTGGTATACAAAGCCAGGCATGTACTTATTTCAGTGGTATTTGTTACATGATTACTATGTGCCAGGTACTGTATTAAGTGCTGAGGTAGGTACATGGAGTGAGTCCACAGCAAGCCATTTTACAAATGACTGTTTTTGATCACATGAACTAAAACCGTGAAGAATGAATTCACGAAGGAATTAGGCTGCTCAGCTCCAGGACAGATCGTTGTGGGGTGGTGCCTGGGGTGAGGCATGGAGAGAGAAGTGGTCTTCCCTCCCTGCTCTACCCAGTACTGGGCTTGGACCAGTCAACAACTGCCATGTAAAGCCACTGCAAAGCCCAAGGCAGGTAAAAGGCGGTCACTTTGAATCGCAAATGGGAATCCCTCTCTCTGATCATAATCTTCTCACCTGCCTCCTCTCTCACACTCCTTCCCCCTGTAAATCCATATTACTCCCTCACAGAGATCTCCGGTCTCTTGACCCCACCCATCTTTCGGATTGCCTCACACCCCACCTCGCCTCCCTCTCCTCTCTACCCAGTCTTGATGATCAGATTACTGCTCTCAACTCTACCCTTTCTACTCAGCTAGACTCACTCGCTCCCCTTTCCCTTCGCCGCTCTCGTACCACTAACCCACAGCCATGGATCACTGTCACTGTCTGCCTCCTTCGCTCTTATGCTCGAGCTGCCGAACGCTGCTGGTGAAAGTCTAAACACCATGCCAACCTCGTTCACTTCAAGTTTATCCTTTCCTGCCTTAACTCAGCCCTCTCTTCTGCCAGACAAAACTATTTCTCCTCCCTTATTGACACACATGCCCATCACCCCCGCCAGCTCTTCCATACATTCAACTCCCTTCTCAGGCCCCCGGTTCCTCCCCCTCCTCCTTCCCTCACCCCCGACGATCTGGCCTCCTACTTCATTAACAAAATTAAATCCATCAGGTCCGACCTCCCCAAAGTCACTTCCCCCCCTTCTCCAACCCCCCGGCTCTCAGCACTCTCTGCTACTCTCCCATCCTTCCCAGCAGTATCCTCAGAAGAGCTCTCCTCCCTCCTCTCAAGTGCTACTCCGGCCACCTGTGCTTCTAACCCCATTCCCTCTCATCTCATGAAATCTCTCGCTCCATCCGTTCTCCCCTCCTTAACTTCCATCTTCAACTGCTCACTCTCCACTGGTTCCTTCCCCTCTGCCTTCAAACATGCCCATGTCTCTCCCATCCTAAAAAAACCTTCTCTTGACCCCACCTCACCTTCTAGTTATCGCCCCATATCCCTCCTACCATTCCTTTCCAAACTCCTTGAACAAGTTGTCTACACGCGCTGCCTCGAATTCCTCAACAACAACACTTTCCTCGACCCCCTCCAGTCTGGCTTCCGTCCCCTACATTCCATGGAAACTGCCCTCTCAAAGGTCACCAATGACCTCCTGCTTGCCAAATCCAACGGCTCATACTCTGTCCTAATCCTCCTCGACCTCTCAGCTGCCTTCGACACTGTGGACCACCCCCTTCTCCTCAACACGCTATCTGACCTTGGCTTCACAGACTCCGTCCTCTCCTGGTTCTCCTCTTATCTCTCCGATCGCTGTTTCTCAATCTCTTTTGCAGGCTCCTCCTCCCCCTCCCATCCTCTTACTGTGGTGGTTCCTCAAGGTTCAGTGTTTGGTCCCCTTCTGTTCTCAATCTACACGCACTCTCTTGGTGACCTCATTCACTCCCACAGCTTCAACTATCATCTCTACGCTGATGACACCCAGATCTACATCTCTGCCCCTGCTCTCTCCCCCTCTCTCCAGGCTCGCATCTCCTCCTGCCTTCAGGACATCTCCATCTGGATGTCTGCCCGCCACCTAAAGCTCAACATGTCGAAGACTGAACTCCTTGTCTTCCCTCCCAAACGTTGCCCTGTCCCTGACTTTCCCATCTCTGTTGACAGCACTACCATCCTTCCCGTCTCACAAACCCGCAACCTTGGTGTCATCCTCGACTCCGCTCTCTCATTCACCCCTCACATCCAAGCTGTCACCAAAACCTGCCAGTCTCAGCTCCACAACATTGCCAAGATCCGCCCTTTCCTCTCCATCCAAACTGCTACCCTGCTCGTTCAAGCTCTCATCGTATCCCGTCTGGACTACTGCATCAGCCTTCTCTCTGATCTCCCATCCTCTTGTCTCTCTCCACTTCAATCCATACTTCATGCTGCTGCCCGGATTATCTTTTTCCAGAAACGCTCTGGGCATATTACTCCCCTCCTCAATAATCTCCAGTGGCTACCAATCAATCTGCGCATCAGGCAGAAACTCCTCACCCTGGGCTTCAAGGCTGTCCATCACCTCGCCCCCTCCTACCTCACCTCTCTTCTCTCCTTCTACAGCCCAGCCCGCACCCTCCACTCCTCCACCGCTAATCGCCTCACCGTACCTCATTCTCACCTGTCCCGCCATCGACCCCCGGCCCATGTCATCCCCCGGGCCTGGAATGCCCTCCCTCTGCCCATCTGCCAAGTTAGCTCTCTTCCTCCCTTCAAGGCCCTGCTGAGAGCTCACCTCCTGCAGGAGGCCTTCCCAGACTGAGCCCCTTCCTTCCTCTCCCACTCGTCCCCCTCTCCGTCCCCCCATCTTACCTCCTTCCCTTCCCCACAGCACCTGTATATATGTATATATGTTTGTACATATTTATTACTCTATTTATTTATTTATTTATTTTACTTGTACATATCTATTCTATGTATTTTATTTTGTTAGTGTGTTTGGTTTTTTTTTTTTTCTCTGTCTCCCCCTTTTAGACTGTGAGCCCAATGTTGGCTAGGGACTGTCTCTATATGTTGCCAATTTGTACTTTCCAAGCGTTTAGTACAGTGCTCTGCACATAGTAAGCGCTCAATAAATATGATTGATTGATTGATTGATTGAAGGAGTGTGTGGAGACTCTCATCAGCAGTCAGCGCCATCCACACAGGCTTGAGGGTAGCCAAGCCGGCAGGAACATCTCCAAACCTTCTGTTTCCAGATCAGTGGTATCGACTCCATTAACTGTCATGCAGATATCTAATAATAATAGCAATAATAATAATAATGGTATTTTTAAGTGCTTACTTTGTGCTAAGCACTGTGGTAGATACAAGGTAGTCATGTTATCCCACGTGGAGCTCACAATTTTAATCACCATTTTGCAGATGAGGTAACTGAGGCCTAGAGAAGTGAAGTGACTTGTCCAAGGTCATACAGCAGACAAGTGGCAGAGCTGGAATTAGAACCCATGACTTCTGACTCCCAGGCCTGTGCTCTATATACACTGCGCCACACTGCTTCTCCAACTTGGAGTGGGTGTGAGTACGTGTGTGTGTGGGGGGGGTGTCTGTGGGTGTGTGTGTCCGTGGGTGTGGGTGTAGGTGTGGGTGCGTAGTACTACCTTGCTCACAGGTTAGGAATTGAGTAAATCTTTCCCTGGTACTCTTGGTGGTTTGGCTTTTCACTTTAACTTGTCACAGAGTGCCTGGTCTAGGAAATTCCTGGTTGGTATGATCCCTTGTCTCATGACTGAGCCCCTTCTTTCCTCTCCCCCTTGTCCCCCTCTCCATCCCCCTGTCTTACCTCCTTCCCTTCCCCACAGCACCTGTATATATGTATATATGGTTGCACATATTTATTACTCTATTTATTTATTTATTTATTTTACTTGTACATTTCTATCCTATTTATTTTATTTTGTTGGTATGTTTGGTTCTGTTCTCTGTCTCCCCCTTTTAGACTGTGAGCCCACTGTTGGGTAGGGACTGTCTCTATCTGTTGCCAATTTGTACTTCCCAAGCGCTTAGTACAGTGCTCTGCACATAGTAAGCGCTCAATAAATACGATTGATTGATTGATTGATTGATTGATGACAACGAATGTCTAGAACACTCATAGTGGCTGTTACCTTGTTCAATTTATCCTTTGCTGCCAACCCACAGAAAGCCACAAACAAAATTGGTAGTAGACATTGCTCCCAATCCATATGCAAACTCCTACAATTCATATACAAGCATCAAGAACTGCTAAACACTGCTAAAGGCTGTACTCTAGAGGCACAAAGATAATTTCTTGACATGATTATTATAAGGATATTTTTTGCAGAGTTGACACAGTGCAATTCCTTACAATTACTCTGAAGAAGACCAATTCCCAATCATCCATCTTCTGACTTTCTGATTCATACGTTTATTCTTTATAATTCTAGATTTAATACAGATGCATTTATAATTTAGGCTCTGCTTTTCTGCTTTCCACATGTGCCACTTTTCCATTTGATAGATATTTTAATTGGTCCTCCTAGTTTAGGTTGACTATACATTTTGATTCCCTCAGGAACACCTGACAACATTCCCATATTTTCAAGCCCTCTCCATCTCAAGGGGTTTTGTCAGTCTTTCTGACTTCCCCCAAGGGAAAATTAGGCAGATAGCAGTCTGCTTGTACTGTGCAGATTGGGGTGAGAATTCTACTTTATACTGAAGTCTGCACTATATAAACACATGCCTCATGTAGTCACGTGTTCAATTTGTGATGGGACTATTCTTTATTCCATAAATATATTTTTTGCCCCCGTCCATACCCTGGAGACAACATAACCAGTGAATTGTAGAATTTAATGAGACAATCCCCCTAAATTTGGAAAAAAAGAAACAATATAGGTTTAACTTACATAAAGTTATTGACGGATTCACAATCTTTTTTACTCACTGTAGTCATCTTTCAATTTATAAAATAATGAATAAAGTGTAATAATTGGATTATATTGCTTGGATATATAATATTGGATATATTATATCCTATGTATATGCTACTTTACATCAGAAATATTTTTAGTGCTAGGAATAAATGAAGCTTGTACTTTACCCAGTAGTCCCAACATCAATTGTACAATGTTTCTGAAACAGGTAAGGGAAGGGAAATTGTATCCTCAAGCTTTTTGAAGACTATCAGTTTACACCCTAGAGCATGAAGCTTGATTTAATTTGTGTCACTGCGTTATTTGGCAGAGGTAAAATTATTTCATAACACTGTCCGTTCTCTTTAAAAATCCAGACATATTATTGGTCCTAAAGACCTCCTCTTTCAGAAAAAAACTGTAATGTGAGTTTTCATTTTACTAAGTGTTTAATTACTTTCCTATCACTGTCACCACATTTTATTGGGTGCATTATACTTTTGCTCACTTACAATTTATTAAGTGTTTATCTCTCTTTTTAAGGCATGGGGAAACGAAAGAAGTGTAAACTCTTTATGGAGAAAAGCAAGGCTTTCTATTTTGTTGATTTTTCTCATCAAACTATCTGAAGTCAAGCATTAGTGTTCAGTTTATGATCAGAATTAACTGAAAGACCTTCTCTGCCCCTCCACTGCTCTGAGAAAAAGTATTTTGCAGAGTAGTGATTAATACTACTGTGATGAAGTGATGTCGTCGTCATCATCATCTTCATCATACTGGCTTCCATCTTGTCTATACTGCTTCCTCTCTACTTATCTAGCCTGTTAACAAAGAGAAATATCTGGATTAGATACTTTATTAGGTGATATGAGAATCATTTGGAGAGAAAGTAAGGCAAATACCTGATTTGACCCCTTAAAAATTAATTCCAAAGGTTCAATAACACATATGTATGCTTTTATGAGCTATTCCTTTAACCCGTTCTACATTATAACCTCCCACATTTTTTCTCTTTATGCTTATAAATTTTATTATTTAAAAACAATTTTTTGTGCAATTTAGCCATTATTTACTTATTTTTGAATTATCAGAACATTTAAAAAATATGAGCTGTGAACTGTTATTAGAAAATCTTTGCCTTCTTGTTTAGAAAGTAAGAATGCTTGACCTAGATATAATGTTAAAGGTGTGTTTTTTTTCAGGTTTCTATGCCATACTGGGCACTCAAAATAAAATATTCATTTTTCATTGATTGCAAGGTAACATACAGCTATAGAGCAAATGTTTTTTTTTTTCACTGAAATAGTACAAAATAAATTAGACATTAGGTATAGCGATATACCTACAGACATTACGGGACCTATGGTGGTTAAGGGATTTAGGATACTCAGAGAGCTGGGATCCAAGAAAAGAGCTATGTGATTCAGGAGCTTCAGATTGTAAGTTAGACTTTTATTTTCTTAAATTTTCTAGAACACTCTACTGAATGTGCATGTATGGAAAAAATGGGGTGTTTGGTGGACTGACGTGTGATTGCATCCCCTTATTTCACATAGAAACAATTCTCAAATGATAGTGATGCAGAAGGAATAAGACCTGGCTTACCTCCTACATGCAAAGTGCCTTCTCTTTTATTCCTTCAAGTACAACTCATGTGAAATTCAATGAATACTATATCCATGTATAAAGAAGGCAGTTATGTCAAATACACCTAACCACAAATGGTTTCAGGTAACTCCATCAACGAGTACAACATAATATTGATTTATTTTTGTGGTCTCCAGATTGTCCAAGCTTTCTTCACATATTTAATATGTAGCAATTGCTATCCTGAAAAATCAGATTATTTAATGTATTTCATAGGTAATTGTATCACAGAAGTTTGCATTTTGATGAAGATAAATGGTTTGGGAGCTACTCACAGCCAGGGAAAGGACACAAAATCGTTATTTTACTGAGTATGAACTTGTCTTTTCCAATATTTGTTAAAAGCTGCTCAGAATTTGTCTTAGCAAAATAAACTGAGTACAAACTAATAGTAGTAGTTTGCCAATGGGAATATATTTTGCCTAGGGAATATTGAATGGATTGCTTTGGATGAAAAAATGATATTATATGCTCACTCATTATCCTTGAATTCTAATAGAGAAACTGATAGAGACCAAAAGTCTTTAGGAACAATGAAAAAACTATGATTTAGCTATATTTGATGTGTGCAATATTCATGTTCACACCTAACAAATATAAATTCTTTAACATTTTCCATAAATAGTGTCAATTTCAAATATTTTCATTGATCACA
Organism: Tachyglossus aculeatus; assembly: GCF_015852505.1. Classification (NCBI taxonomy): domain Eukaryota; kingdom Metazoa; phylum Chordata; class Mammalia; order Monotremata; family Tachyglossidae; genus Tachyglossus; species Tachyglossus aculeatus. The sequence continues at coordinate 121,285,656 of NC_052067.1, forward strand.
ATCATTGCTACAAGAAAAGTTATAAGAATAAAGAAATATTACTTGATCAAGACATTTTGAGAACCTCCTGATGTTTTATTGAAGTGTTTCCAATGAAAGGGAAAAAGATTGAGATCTCATGAACATAGCAGATAGGGTTGGCAAAATGATGTATACTATTTCACTTATAATCTCACTGTTACCCAAACATTGAAGGATTCAGTCCTTCTTCCAGATCTAACACTCCAGATTCACCAGATGTCTATGATTCAAATGTTGACTTTTTTCTACTGATCTCTCAGCCTCTGTTAAGAGCTTACCCCTGTCACTTCCTATTTTGACAGAGACAAGTAAAGGGAGAGTGGAGTGTTAAAATCTAAATCTGCATATGCCAGGTTTCTATCCAACCAACTAAGCTTGAAGGTCTAATTTCAACCCTTCTTTCCTTCATCACACCTACTGAACATCCACACTAATATATATCTGCTCCAGAAAATGATTTTTTCTAATGAAATTTTAAGAATCAAATTATGGTTCTTCTATTACCATAAGTGGAATAGATGTAATGGTTAAAGTCCACATTTTTGGCATGGTAGATATAAAACCTTATCAGACACATTCATTTATTCATTCGTTCATTCATTCAGTAGTATTTATTGAGTGCTTACTGTGTGCAGAGCACTTTACTAAGTGCTTGGAAAATACAATTCAGCAGCAGAGACAATTCCTACCCAACAATGGGCTCACAGACTAGAATGGGGGAGACAGACAACAAGTAGAGAAGCATAAATAGCATCAATATAAATAAATAGAATTATAAATATATACATCATTAATAAAGTAAATAGAATAATAAATATGTACATATATACACAAGTGCTGAGGGGTGGGGTGGGGGTAGAGCAGAGGGAGGGAGGCAGTTGGGGTGAGGGGGAGGGGAGGAGGAGCAGAGGAAAAGGGGGGCTCAGTCTGGGAAGGCCTTCTGAAGGAGGTGAGCTTTCAGTAGGGCTCTGAAGGGGGGAAGTGTGCCAGTTTAGCAGATGTGAGGAGGGAGGGCATTCCAGGCCAGAAGTAGGGCGTGGACTAGGAGTCGACTGCAGGACAGGCAAGAATGAGGCACAGTGAGGAGGTTAGCAGCAGAGGTGCAGAGTGTGCATGCTGGGCTGTAGAAGGAGAGAAGGGAGGTGAGGTAGGAGGGGGCAAGGTGATGGAGAGCTCTGAAGCCAATAGTGAGGAGTTTTTGCTTCATACAAAGGTTGATAGGCAACCACTGGAGATTTTTGAGGGGTGAGGTGGCATGCCCAGATCATTTCTGTAGAAAGATAATCTGGTCAGCAGAGTGAAGTATAGACTGAAGTGGGAAGAGACAGGAGGTTGGAAGATCAGAAAGGATGCTGATGCAGTAATCCAACCAGGATATGATGAGTGATTGTACTAACAAGGTAGCAGTTTGGACAGAGAGGAAAGGGCATGGCGATGTTATAAAGGTGAGACTGGCAGGTTCTGGTGAGGGATTGGATGTGTGGGATGAATGAGAGAGCAGAGTCCAGGATGAAACACCTTGCAAGCTTGTGAGACAGGAAGGATGGTATTGCTGTCCACAGTGTTGGGAAAGTCAGGGAGGGGACAGGGTTTGGGAAGGAAGATAACGAGCTCAGTCTTGGACATGTTGAGTTTTAGGTGATGGAAGGACATCCAGGTGGAGGTATCCTGAAGTCAAGAGGAGATATGAGCCTGGAGGGAGGGAGAGAGAACAGGAGAGGAGATGTAGATTTGGGTATCATCTGCATAGGTGAAGCCATGGGAGTGAATGAGTTCACCAAGGGAGTAAGTATAGATGGAGAACAGAAGGGGACCAAGAACTGACCCTTGAGGAACCCCTACAGTAAGGGGATAAGAAGGGGAGGATGAGTCCATGAAGGAGACTGAGAATGAATGGCCAGAGAGATAAGAGGAGAATCAGGAGAGGATGGAGTTCGTGAAGCCAAAGTTGTATAATGTGTTGAGGAGAAAGGGGATGGTCAACAGTATCAAAGGCAGCTGCACCATTGATCCTTTCTAACTTGCTGCAGAAATATTGATCAATTTTTTCTCAAATCCCACATCCTGCCCTCCTACCTACTTCCATTTTTGGTGACCATAAGGTGGTACCTCAGGATCTGACAAGGCCAGCAGTGAAGCAAACAAGATCTTAGATATTAATCACTATTATGTCCTTAGAGATTAATCATATTTTAGTCTTTAAATTCACCTATGACTGCTTCAACAAAAGAGCCAATTTGTCTTCTCCAGAACATATTATAGAAGGGAGGACATCTCTGTTTCATTTTTGATATATCTAAACCACACTTTCTTTAGACAACTCAGATTTGAAGTTTACATCTGAATTATATATCTGTATATAGATATTTATATATATAGAGAGAGAAGCAGCAGGCTCAGTGGAAAGAGCATGGGCTTGGGAGTCAGAGGTCGTGGATTCTAATCCCAGCTCTGTGACTTTGGGAAAGTCACTTAACTTCTCTGTGCCTCAGTTACCTCATCTGTGAAATGAGGATTAAGACTATAAACCCCACATAGGATAATCAGATTACTTTGTATCTACCCCAGTGCTTAGAACAGTGCTTGGCACATAGTAAGTGCTTAAATACTATAATAATAATAATTATTATTATTATTATGAACATATATATATATATATATATATAATATGTATGTATATGTACATACATACTCTGTATATTAAACTTTGAAACACTGTTTTCCTCTCAGAAGGAACGCTGGACCTTACCAAATTTTAAACATTTTCCTGCCTCAGGTTTTATAGTGTTATCTATACTTCACTCTGCTTCTTATAATATTTTTTTAGAGAAATGTTCAATGTTCATATCTCCCACACCTCAGAAGCCTTCAGTGGTTGTCCATCCACATCTGCAGCAAACAGAATCGTCTTACCATTGTCTTTAAACAACCAAATGATCTCTCCCTCTCTTACCATATCTTCTTAATCTCTGACTACTATCCACCCCACACTTCATATCTACAACACCAACCTACTCATTGCACCTCACTCTTCTCTGTCTCAATGCTTACCCCTTGCCCACACCTTCCCTCTGCTTTAAACTCCCCACCACTTCATATTTGACAGACCACCACTCTTCACTTTCAAAGCCCGACTATAATCGTATTTTCTCCAAGACGTCTTCTCTGACTAAATCCCTATTTCCACTATGTATTTGGGTCTACCCTTTACACACCTTGATATTCACCCAACCCTCAGCCCCAGAGCACTTTTATCCATTTTCTCAAACTCTGCCATTTTCATTAAATCTGTTCTTTGTTTTTCTGTTTCTGGTTGTATGCTCCTTGTAGGTAGGGATTGTGTATCCCAAACTACCACATTATACTTTCCCAAACACTTAGTTCAGTGCTCTGTACGCAGTATTTAATGAGCATCATTTTGATTGACTAGGCTAAATTACTAGTTTAGTCTAATTCTACTGCCAATTATATTCTCTATTAGAAATGTACCTTCATTATGTCTCAAAATATTATATTTTGAAATGACAGTTAAATGCACTGAAGAATAACATCCTGAGACAAGTACATTTCTCTTTTGAAAGATACCTTGAGTTGCTGGAGTCCAGTTGCTTTGCAGCTGTAAATAATTGAATAAACAGTTATTAGTATTTGATCACACATCTATTTATTTGCAGCCCTCAGTGATTATAAGTGAAAGCCCCTTGTAAGGAATTCCAAGAACTAAGAAAATGAAATGCTCTAAGCACCTGGCATACATGAAAGACATGAAAGGGGTTTTCACTAGATTGGGACCACGAAGTAGGAATTGAATATATTTGGAAAGCATGCACATGCATTAGCAATTAAGTTTGGGTACAGTACAACAGTAAACAGACACATTCCCTGAGCTGGGAAGATGGACTTCAATACAAATAAATAAATTACAGATATGTACATAAAAGCTGTGGGATTGGGAGGGGTAAGAACAAAGGGAGTAAACCAGGGCAACACAGAAGGGAGTAGGAGAAGAGGGAAGGGGGGTGGGGGGGTTATTCTGGAAAGACCTCCCTGAGGAGATATGCCCTCAACAAGACTTTGAACGGCAAGAGAGTAAATTTTGTTGGATTTGAGGAGGGAAGGCATTCTAGGACAGAGGCACGACATAGGTTAGGGGTTGGAACTGAGATAGGAGAGATCAAAGTATGGTGAGAAGGTTAGCATTAGAGAAGCAAAGTGCGTGGGCTGTGTTGAGGAAAGAGAGTAGCAAGGTGAGGTAGGAGGGGGCAAGTTATTGGAGGGCTTTGATGCAGAGGTGAATGGACTACTACTGGAGTTTCTTGAGGAGTGGGGAAGCATGTCAGCATTTTTGTAGAAAAACGATCTGGGAAACAGAGTGAAGTATGGATTTGAGTGGGGAAAGACAGGAGGCTGGGCGGTCATCAAGGGGGTTGGTACTATAATCAAGGAAGGATATGACAAATGCTTGGATTAATGTGATAGGGTGGAGAGGAAAGGACTGATTTTAGTAATATTGTGACGGTCCAACTGACAAGATCTAGTGAGGGATTGAATATGTGTGTTGAATGAGAGAGAGGAGTCAAGGATAATGCCAAGGTTACGGGAATGTTGGATGGGAAGGATGGTGGTGCCATCTACAGTGATGGGAAAGTCAGAGCTGGACACGGTTTGGGTGGGAAGATACGAAGTTCTGTTTTGTACATGTTAAGCTTGTTAGGTGACAGGGGAACATCCAAGTGGAGATGATGACAGGAAGAAATGTGAGACTGGAGAGAAGGAGAGAGATCAGGCCTGGAGATGTAGATTTGGGTAACATTTGCATAGAGGTGGTAGCTGAAGCCATGGGAGCAAATCACCACTCCAAGAGAACGGGTATAGATGGAGAATTGAAGGGGACCCAGAACTGAACCTTAAGGGACCCCCAAAGTTAAGAGGTGGGAGGCAGAGGAGAAGCCTATGAAGAAGCCTGAGAATGAGCAGCTGGGGTGATGAGTAGAAACAAGAGAGGACAGTGTTAGTCAAGTCAAGGTTGGATAATGCTTCCAGGAGAAGAGGGTAGTCAACATCTTAGAGGTCAAGGAGGAATAGGATGGCATAGAAGCCATTGGTTTTGGCAAGAAGGAGATCACTGGTGACCTTTGAGAGGACAATTTCTGTGGAGTGAAGGGGACAGAGGCCAGTCTGGAGATGGTCAAAGAGAGAATTGGAGGAGAGGAATTGAGACAAGAAGTGTAGACAACTTGCTGAAGGATATAGTATGTGGGAGATGTCACAGTGACATGGCTGTAACTGAAGGGAGATGTGGGGTTAAGGAAAGGTTTTTCCAGGATAGGGGAGACATGGGTATGTTTGAAAGCATTGAAGAAGAAGCCACTGGGGAGCCAATAGTTCTGTTGTGCCTCTTTTAGGTAAGGCGCAGTTCCAGAGCCTTGTTTAGCATGGCTACCATACATTTTGCGGAGTTTAGTAGAGTTTGCTATTGGCTCAAGGCTTGGGAGTGATTTTCAGTGTCCACACTGGCTCGAGAGGCACATTTGATTCCAATAACAGATATAATAACCAAACAATAAGTTGCAGACTTTCAGGAAGTAGAAACATGGACTGGTGGTCTGGAGTTCTGGAATAGGTTGAGTGAGCCTGAGATGGCCTGGGGTTTGAGGCGGATGCCTCAGGAATTCATGGGTGCCAGACACCTTCGTCCTACTCATGTGTCTAGTGCAGACTGCTCTGAACAATTGTCAGCATCTTCGCCAAGACTGGCTGGAGTTACTGGCCCTTATTTTAATAGGGGATGAACATGCCCAAGAAGTAGTAATAGTAGTAATAGTATTTATCAATTACTCACTGTGGACAGAGCACTGTTCTAAGCACTGGGAAAGAATAGGTGAAATTAGATAGGACCATGGGGAGATCATGCATGGAAATATTGTGTTCCTGCACTAGGCAGCTTCTGTCTCCTTTTCCCCAACTCCATATTACCCAGTTATACTGGGTATTAAAGGAGTCATTTGTGACATTATAATCCAGCAGCCCCTCTACTCACGAATCCATGCTACAATTTGCTGCCTGTCACCGGGCAGAATCGGCCATCGGGTAACTCAATCACAACTCAGAGGGTTGAATGGACTAAGAGACTTGAGGGCTATAGAATATAGAGGCAGGTATATTAAGATTATAGCACAAAGAATCCTTAAGAGCAAAGCTATTCCTAGACTAACGAGAAAAAAGTATAATGGTCAGCATGGTCCCCATATTCTAACAGTTGGGGGAACTGGGAAAGAGACATGGGTCATTGTGGTGAGCTTGCAACAAGTTGCTTTACCAGTGACTGTTTGTGATCCTGCAGACAACACCAAACAAGAAACTTGCAAAAGACCTGGGGTGCTCTACTTTCATGTCAGGTTGTTGCCCGCCTGTTGGGGTTGGGCACAGAGGGAGTTGTGGCCTTCTCTCCCTGCTCTACCCAGTAATAGGCCTGGACCAATCAACAACTGCCACGAAGCTGCAATGCCTAAAGTAAATAAAAGGTGGTTACTTTGCATTGCGAGAAAGCAGAGAGGAAAGCAACACTTGAAAGCAGAAGAGGGAGCATGAGAGGAAGCAAGAGGGAAGCACTCAAAGACAGTAGTACTTGGCAGAAGAGAGGAAGCAGCATTTGGGGGAAGCAGCTTTTGGAGGGAAGCAGCGTTTGGGGGAAGCAGTTTGTGGAGGAGGCTTGCAATGTCAATGGTCTGCTTTGCCAGGAACTTCTCCCAGTCTTCTGGGGTGGGAACAACAGACTGGTACTGGATCCTTAGTAGAGTGGAGTGAGTAAATGAGAGTGTGTATGTGTTATTCCCCTGCACATTGGTAAAAACTAAGTAAAAACTTTTCCACAATAACCTTGGTGATTGACTGTGTGGTTTGACTCTCCGTGTGTTATTGAGGCTACTCCGATCCAGGAAGTCCTTGTTGGTACAAGTCGGGGGCTCAGGACATTTATCTCCAGGGACCACCTTTAAAATCACCTGGCCATCAAGTCTCAACGGATACCTTTTAAATCACCCCATCACAGGCTACCTTTCAAATCACCAGGCAATTGAGCTCCTTCCCTGAGGGGATATTCACTTCTCTTTGCTGTAGTGATGAGGTCAGATCAGTCATTCGGCACAAGGCAGGGTCTGACAGAGTGGAAGTTCCTGATTCTGGGTAGCAGCTTCTCCCCATGTCACTGTGACAGAGTTCCAACCAACTACAAAGAGTTTGAGGAGACTCCCCACCAGGTATACCCTGATAATTCATGATCCTCTCCATGGTCATGTTTTGGGAGGATCACGTGGCAAGATCCATCAGAATTTTCCTTATTGCTCATCACCCCTCTAGTTTCTGTGACCTTGTGGGCTTTTAGAATGAAGGGGCCTACAGTTCATTAGCGATCACTACTAGCCCTCTGGCATCAGTGACCTTGTGGGTTTTCAGATTGAGGGACCCACATTTCTTTAGCACTCACTACTAGTTCTCCCATCTCAGTGACCTTGTGGGTTTTCAGAATTAAAAGATCCCACAGGTGTCAAGTTGGTGCTGAGACATATGATGTGTTTGTTCAGAGTGAAATAGAGGCTTGTTACAAAATGGAATTGGTCAGTCCAAGATTTGACTGGTCACACTGCCTGAATCATTTTTCTAAAAAAATAATTCTGGGCATCAGTCCCCACTCTTAAAAAAACCTCTATTGGAAGCAGCAGTAGAAAGCTCATGGGCCTGGGAATCATGAAACATGGGAGTCAAGGAACCTGGGAGTCAGGCGACCTGGCTTCTAATTCTGCTCTTGCATTGCCTGCTATGTGGCCTTGGGCAAATCATTGACTTTCTCTGTGCCTTAGTTTTATCATCTGTAAAATGGAGATGAACTGTCTGTTCTCCCTTCTTCCTCCTAGAAAGTAATCTCCATACAGGACAGTGACTGTGCCATCTTGATTGTATTGTATCTGCCTCAGTGATTTAGACAGTGTTTGTCACATGATCAACGCTTAACAGATACCACAGTTATATTATCACTATAATTGTTATTATTAATATTATTACTGTTATTTTATGCATTTGTTAGCATTTTTATTTTGTTCTAGGCACTGTACTAAGCAGTGGAGTAGGCACAAGATAATCAAGTTGGACACAGTCTATGTCCCATATGAGGCTCATAGCTTTAATACTAATTTTACGAATGAGATGACTGAGGCACAGAAGTTAAGTGTCTTTTCCAAGAGCACAAAGCAGACAAGTGGCAGAGCAGGGGTTAGAACCCAGGTGCTCTGATTCATAGGTCTGTGCTCTTTGCACTAGACCACACTGCTTCATGTCGTTATTGTTGCTGTTACTATTGTTATTAATATCATTATTACACAGTTTCTCCAAGCATCCTGAAAACGTTGTTTGAGGAAGAATACTGGGCTGCCCTAGTAAGAGCATTTTTATATTCTCATATCACAATGCCAAAGTTTGCCTCTTCTGTGAGAAGGAAAAAAAAGAGCTGTTACAATGTTTACACCAACTTTACTTTTTACATAATTAGTCATTTCATTTTAGTCATATACACACAGAAACAACAGTCTGAGCAGTTGTTTTACTGGCATAACATGTTTCAAGACAAAATATATTTGAAATGATATTCAATATTGGTTACACAATTAAGGCAGCTCACTTTGCCTCAAACACAGGGTGTGGAAAGAACATTTTCATCTTATTTCCCAAATTGATTTCACCAAAATTACGTTGTATTTAATACATTACATGATTGTATACTATTTTAATATTGATATCCATATATGTAGCTGACCTTTGGGTGTGAAGAAAATAATAATAATGATGATGATTATAATCATTTAATTTGTTAAGCATTTTTCTATGTGCCAAGCACTGCACTAAGTGCTAGGGTAGATACAAGAAAATCAGGAGATCACAGTCTAAGTAGGAGGAATAGACATTGAATCCCCATTTTTCAGATGAGGAAACTGAGGCCCAGTGAAGTTAAATGACTTCCCAAGGTCACACAGCAGAAAATTGACAGAACTGGGATTTTTAAAATATTTGGATTAGAATCCAGGTCCTTTGGACTCCCATCCCCATGCCCTATCCACTAGGCCACACTCCTTCTCAAAGTGTTCCTGTTCGGGAGATTTTATAGTGCATGTGAATGAATTGGACCAATTACCCACAGGTTCTCCCATATTGCATATATGTAAAGACTGTGTCTTTCTTCACCTATGCATATGTTCCCCATATTCTTGGTGCCATTTTCCTTTAATAATGATAACAATAATGATTGTGGTATTTTTTAAGAGCTTACTATGTGCCAAATACTGCACTTACTACTAGGGTGCATGTGAGATATTCAGGTGAGACATTCCATGTGCCATACAGGGCTTACAATCTTAGGAGGAATCCCCATTTTGCAGCAGAGGAAACTGACACATAGAAGTCAAGTGATTTGTCTAAGATAATCCAGCAGGCAAGTGGAGGAGCTGGGATTTTTATTCAGGTTTCCTGACCCCCGGGCCCATGCTCTTTCTATTAGACCATTCTACTTCCTTAAAGCTATGGTCCCTAAAACCATCTCCTTCTTGACATCATGGACTTCCTAAAGCCTCTACTCCATTTCTAAATGTTGAGTGATAAAGATGGTAAGTCTTCTGCTGCTGCTTTTCAAACTCTCCATTCTCACAAAATCTTACAATAAATGCCACCTCAGCCCAAATAAAAGGGAGAAAGAGAGAGAAGGGGAACATGTGTGTTTGAGCCTCAGTTTCCTCATTAGTAAAATGGTGGTTAAACAATATCTCCTCAGCACAGCTACAGAGAAAAATGAGATGAAATAAAAAATAATATTGTGGGTGTGGAGGAGGAAGGGTTGTTTCTTTATGAGAAAGAGAAAACAGGGCAGTTGCTCAGGGCTGCAAATTATGTGCAGGGTTTATCTGGATCCTGGAAATTCTGCTGCTGTGGTAGAGTTAGTGTACGCTCCGACCCTAGTTGCACTCAGCCAGACTAGCAGTTGGCTCAGTATTTGCCAGGGAAGCTAGGTAATAGGGTTGGATTCTTGCCACTGCCTCACCAGAACACCTCCCTAAGAGCTGTTATATCTCTTGCTGTGGCTCCTCTCATCACCAGTAAAAGTCTTCTTCCTGCCTGGAAGACCATGCAAAGAGATATTCCTCTCAAGTCCCATGTCTCCCATATAATGTCTCCTGGCAGTTCTGCTCCCTTTCCTGTCCTTCCATTGATGCAGCCACCTAGGCTGCAGGAACAGTCAGATTTTTCTTCCAATCAGATTTCCCTTGGAAGGAAACAACGGACGACAAACCAGATTGGTGTTCAACAGTGAGAAAAAGGGCAACTTCTTGGAGCAGAAGTTTCAGAAAAATCTAGGCTTTGAATGAAATCAGGTCCAGGAATTCAAGGTAGCCAGTGCAACAATACAGCAAGGGATTGTCTTTAAATTTATAGTCAGTAACGCATTTGCCTTTTTACACACACTTGGCCCAGTCTCATCACCATTCATTCATTCATTCATTCAATCATATTTACTGAGCACTTACTGTGTGCAGGGCACTGTACTAAGCACTCGGAAAGTACAATTCAGCAACAAAGACAATCCATGCCCACAATGGGCTCACAGTGTAGAATGCAGAAGATAGACATCAAAACAAGTAAAGATGCATCAGTAGCATCAATATAAATAAGTATAATTAAACCCATATATACACATCAGAACAAGTAAAACAGACATTAATGTAAATGCATAGAATTATAGATATGTACATATATAAACAAGTGCTGTGGTGTTGGGGGTAGAGTATAGGGAGCGAGTTGGGGCAAGGTGAGGGGGGAGGGACAGCTGCAGAAAATGAGGGCTTAGTCTGGGAAGGCCTCCTGGAGGAGGTGGGCTTTCAGTAGGGCTTTGAAGGGGGAAAGTGTGATTGGCGGATTTGAGGAGGGAGGGTATTCCAGGCCAGTGGTGTAATGTCACCAGTAGTGTCAAGTTCAACCCCCCCATACAGCTTTACCTCTACTGTGAATAGTAATGTCTATGCGTGTTTATAGAACTTAACTTGTGTGTTTATATATTTGTGCAACACACTTCAACCCACATGTCCAACCTCTGCCCATTACACTTCTTTGGAACCAACTGGTAAGGCTGAGTAACATGCTTCACACAGTTTCATTAGAGCATCACTGCTGTGCACTCATATCACAGAAAAGAAGCAGCATGGCCTACTGGATGCCTGGGAGTCCGAAGGACCTTGGTTTCCATCTGATTCTGCCACTTGTTTGCTGTGTAAACTAGGTCAAGTTACTGTACTTCTTTATGCCTCAGTTCCCTCATCTGTAAAATGGGGATTAAGACTGTAAGCCCCATGTAGGACAGGAACTGTGTCCAACCTTATTACCTCGTAGCTACACCAGTGCTCAGTGCTTAACATATGGTAAGCGCTCAACAAATACCATTACTAATTATTGTCATTATCGTCATCATCATCATCATCACAGTGTATGCTAGAGAGTCAAGTTAGTATGATTCTTTCACTTAGCCAAAGAAGAGTCAGGACTGAGAGTAAAATGATACCATTTTGAGAGTGAAACCAGGCAGAGCATTTTTCAGTCTGAGATACTTTCTAAAAATCTCCTTTTCAACAAATGTCCTAAAAACAGTGATCCAAAACAACTGAGACATTTTGGAAGTTTTATGAGATGAAGTTATCCACAGTTCAGTAATGAAAAAGTTTATATTCAGTGATTTTTTTTTAATATAAGAAACTCAGAACTATTCTGTGGGTTTGTAATATATTTAAATTAAAATGGCAACTCATTATAGCAACTAAGACATAGAATTACTTTGTCATAAATTATAGGTAATCTGTATTTTTACATTAGTTCTATTACCAGTAATAGAATTTTAATGTGATACTTACATTGTGATAAAACAGAACTCTGCTAGCTACTGGATATTGGTAAGATTAGGATAAAAAAAGATCTAAGGAAGGAATTAAAAAAGGAAATGATGGTAATGGAGTTATTGGATATATAGAAAGGTAAGACATGATGAATATTAAATTATGTCACTGGATTTTCCACTCTAGACATTATGACGTTGGGTGACAAAAAAAATAGACAAATGGTGAAAAAACAATCTTAAGCAGTGTGGCTCAACGGAAGGAGTCCGGGCTTGGGAGTCAGAAGTCATGGGTTCTAATCCCTGCTCCACCACTTGTCAGCTGTGTGACTTTGGGCAAGTTACTTCTCTGTGCCTCAGTTACCTCATCTGTAAAATGGGGATTAAGACTGTGAGCCCCATGTGGGACAACCTGATTACCTTGTATTACCCTAGCACTTAAAACAGTGCTTGGCACATAGTAAGCACTAAAGAAATGCCGTCATTATTATTATCATTATTATAGCAATGTGAAATCAAACTTTAACCAGTTTGCCTAAAATGTAGCATATTCATTCTTCCACACTTCAGAGATCTGAATTTAGCACAGAAATCATATTTGACATCTTGAGGTTACATTAATGCAACCTATGTGCCATACTGAATATTAAATGGCAATGCAAAATTATAAATAATGACTTGCTATAGGGGCATGATAGATTAGTATCTTACGAATCGAAAACTCCAACAACAAATGATGCCAAACAGAAACGCTGCAGAAACTCACATTGGCTTCATGGTACCATCTTGGGAAAGTGATAGGCGTAGTGGCTTGATAGTCAGTGACTCCCACAATGACTGATATGCTTTGGGTGATCTTCGGTGTTAATTTTCTACCATTTAAATATCGTTTTACAAGCACTCTCCTCTGATTGATCCCTCCTAGCGGTATCTCATTGGTGTATACAAGATTATATCACTTGGGGCCTTGCTTATATGTCTTTAAAAAGTGCTTCTGTACACTACATTTGCAATTAATGGATTTTGAGCTGAACAATCTACAGAGAAATAGGGCATTTTTTTATGCATAGCATCTTGACAATTTAGTTAGTGATAAAATATTTTAGTTGGTGCCAGTCTGACACTGTATAGTCCTTTCTTCAGTCTTGGAAAATAATTCAGTTCATGTGTTCAGAAGAACAGCTAACAAAATTGAGAAAAGTTAGTAAACGTGATTACATTCATACTGATGTAAAATCAGCCGACCAATGAAATATTATCCTTCCATTTGCTTTTTATTCAATTCTGAAGCCTTGGTAAATGAAGCCAGAATATTCATTATTAATGTTAGAATTAATGGACTTTGGTTGCCAATGGAGTCCCAGAATAAAATGATTTATATTTAATTATGTTTATATGAATGCACAAAGCTCTTTCTCTTCTTTCTTCTTATTCTATTTTTACCAACTTCCTAATCTTATGTATGTAGCCAGCAATTCTCAGAGATTTGAAATATTATATTATTCCCTTAAGGGTAGGTGGTATTTTTTTTTACTAGAACACATATTTTTATAACTATTACCTTCAATGAGTATACATTACCTACTATTAGCCTTTCAAAGGCATTCTAATCTAACAGTTCTGCACCTTGTTCACATTAATATGCAAATGAAGCAAGAATACAAAATTAAATGGAAATGGAAGTTGGAAGTTAATTGACATTTTTGTTACAAAAGCACAGAGAACCACTATTTACACTTTAATGGTAAAAGGCTAGTCTGTCATTTTAGGCAAGGCCAGATCAATCCAGGGTGAGGTGATTTTTTTTCTGAAATACAGAGCAACGTGCTATTTCTGTATGCAGGCTGCTAGTTTCTCCCTACGTAGGAGGTCCCATCACTGTAACCATTTATTAAATTGCTACCATCCATTATGCACAGTGGCTGCCTGGATGGCTGCTTACCGTGGACTTACATAGGCCATCCATTTCTGTCAGAAATATGATATGTCACTGACAAAAGCTTAATTACACCATTAATTAATAGGACAATTTTCAAAATGCCTTGAAATGCTGCTTGACACTCATTAGTGCCATTTATGAATAATTTCTCCTGGGGAATATTAGTCTTAGAAGAGCAGATTAAAAGGAATATGAATTCACATCTTCCTACCTATAAAACAAACTGAACACTTTATTTGCTAGTTATTTTTTCATCTATGACTGAGCCAAAGCCTGAAAAAAGTATTTATTTTTAGTATTAAAAGAGTTGTTTCAGTTTTGCAATGAATTGGGTCATTTATTTTATGCTGTTTGCATTTTACATCTACAGGCATTTATTCTGATTTTTCTTCTTAGAGACTTAATTACATTTTGTTTATCTCATTTTAAGGTTGCATAATTTTTATGGACTAGAATCAATGAATTGGATTAGAATAGATTGCAATAATCTACCAATCCATAATTCTAACAGCCTTACTAAAGTTCATCTGACCTTCCTAAATTTGCTATATCATAAAAATTGCCCTTCTGATTACAGCTCAATGTAATGATGGAGTACAGTTAAAGTGTTGTAGGTCAAAAATTTGAAGATATTCATAAAATCATTATTGCTCATTAATCTATCTAATGTAGTATGGTGCTGCATTAGAAACTTGATAGATTGGTAAATGATTGAATAACTATTTACATAAGCACAATTGAGTGCTTACTGTGGGCAGAGCACGACATTAAGCACCTGGAAGAGTACAATATAACAATATAATAGACACATTCCCTGCCCAGAACAAGCTTACAGTCTAGATGTCTATCACCAATAAAATAGACTCATTAAATGTAGGCAGGCTGGAGTCCTAAGTCCATTTGTGCAGCTGCAATTGAAGGAAACACTATTTGAGTAATTTGAAGAAAAGGTTCTCTCTTCATCCAAGTGGTCCCAAAATAATCCCAGACCCTTTTTTATTCATGTTCACATTTTGATTTCAAACACTTCCATTATGAAGACTGAGTCAGCTTCAACCTTCAACCTTGGGAAGGCCTTGACAGCATCCCATCGTGAGGGTGAAAGACAGAAAATGTAGTCCTTCTACCCATCTTCCAGATTTTCCCCTCCACTTTGAATGCATCATAATTCCCCTAATAATACCAACCTTATGTGTACATAAGTTCTGAGGGGGTAGGGGCAGGGTGATTAAAGAGCGCAAATCCAGGTGAAAAGGTGATACAGAAGGGAGTGGAAGAAGAGAAAGTCAGGGCTTAGTCAGGGAAGACTTCTTGGATATGTGATTTTAATAAGGCTTTTAAAAATCTGATCAGTTTTTTACTGTTTGAGTGAAAAGAGCTTGTACCCAAGAGTCACAATTGAAAATACATTTTTTTAATGAAACTATTTGCCAATGGAGCACAGTGACACATTGAAAACTACTTAGAGAATATACAGTTGTGTGCAATACTTCCATTGTTTATTCATAGCACTCACTCCACATACTCTGTCTTTTAATGCTGTAAAATAGAGCTATACTTGAGCAAAAAGTGACTGTAGAGTCACCCTTTGTTTGAACCTAGTCCAAAGACTCAACGTACACATTTATCAAAAATCAGGATGAAATTCTAAGTCAAAAAGTGGTCCCGTGAGATGATTATAAAATGTAATGGTAGAGAGGCAGCATGGCAGAGAGGACAGAGCACGGGCCTGGGAGTTAGTAGATCAAGGGTTCTAATCCCAGCTCTGCCACTTGTCTGCTGTGTGAGCTTGGGCAGGCCATTTCACTTCTCTGTGCCTCAACTACCTCATCTGTAAATTGGGGATTGAGACTGTGAGCCCCATGAGGGGCAGGGACTGTGTCCATCCTGATTTGCTTGTCTGTACCCAGCATTTAGTATGGTGCTTGGCACATAGTGTTTAAGAAATACCACAATTATTACTTCTGGACTGTGAGCCCATTGTTACAGATTGTCTCTATCCGTTGCCGAATTTTACTTTCCACTTGCTTAGTACAGTGCTCTGCACACAGTAAGTGCTCAATAAATATGACTGAATGACTGAATGAATGAAAAGATTATGGTTCTAAAATTATGGAAAATACACCACACCAGAGACATAGCATGGGAAAAAATTGGCGGGGAAAAAAGTCCTGTTGGCCTACTTAACAAAGATGAATATAGTTAGTTGTAGCTTTTGTTTCCCTCTCTTTTTTTTAATGGCATTTATTAAGCGCTTACTATGTGCAAAGCACTTTTCTAAGCGCTGGGGAGGTTACAAGGTGATCAGGTTGTACCACAGGGGGCTCACAGTCAATCCCCATTTTACAGATGAGGTAACTGGGGCACAGAGAAGTTAAGTGACTTGCCCAAAGTCACACAGCTGACAATGGGCAGAGCCAGGATTTGAACCCATGACCACTGACTCCAAAGCCCATGCTCTTTCCACTGAGCCATGCTGCTTCTCTTTGTGTAATGGTCTTCCAAAATATCTACTCTAAACCATTTACCCCATTTTTGATTGCTGCATATGAGTTCATCATCTCTGCTTAATGTTTCAGTGTATATCAGAATGAATTGCTTATAATCCCTCAAGTGAATCCATTAAAATTATTTTTAAAATGATTAATTTTCTGGAGAAAACTTTATGCTACATATCATTCTTTGCTGTTCATTGCTATTAATAAATATTAATAATAATAATGATGGCATTGGTTAAGCGCTTACTATGAGCAAAGCACTGTTTTAAGCGCTGGACAGGATACAGGGTGATCAGGTTGTCCCACATGGGGCTCACAGTCTTCATCCTCATTTTATAGATGAGGTAACTGAGACCCAGAGAAGTTAAGTGACTTGCCGAAAGTCATACAGCTGACAAGTGGCGGGGCTGGGATTTGAACCCATGACCTCTGACTTCAAAGCCCCTGCTTTTTCCACTGAGCCACGCTGCCTCTCTACTGCATTAAACAATTTACGATGAATTCATTGCATCTACTGTCTCAAAGTGTTGAGTTAAAAATAGGCAGGAATGGCAAATAATGGTCAGAAACCTAAAACAGTCAAGAATGTATAATTTTAAAATGATTATGGTGCTGCATTAGAAACTTGATACATTGGTAAATGATTGAATAACCAAGTACCTGGCATTCAACTTCCATCAGACCTCCCCAAACTCTCAAATCTCTATGTCTTTTGCCTTCCCCAAAGTCCACCAAAGGAATCCCATTTTCTTTTGTTCTTTTCCCAGTTTTTATATTCTCACCCGAGCCTTGTCTTCCCATTCTCAAGTCTAACAGCTAACCAACCCATTCCACAACAGCAGTTAAAGCTAATATTTGTACACGAAATATACACATGAAATATGCACATCCATTTTCCTTGTAGCTCAATTCCCTCTGTGGAATGCATCCCTCTGTGAATAATTGCAGTCAGAGGAATGAAAATTAAGAAAGGGCTTGGCAGTCAACTTCTCTCACTGTACTGTTTATCACATGCTTTATTTGAACAAGTAATTCAAATGTAAATTACTTTAAATTATATACTTGTGATACACTTCTTCAGCCAACTCTTCTTTCAACTTTTGGAGGCCTGGTTGCACAGCACCATGTGGAGAATGATGGGGAATTCCACAAAAAGTGATTTCTTGTAGATGGGCTAAGGTGTACATCATATATATATATATATATATATATATATATTTTGATTATAAGAATCAAGACTTCCTCACAAGGAGGACACACAACTGACAGAGAACTAGATAAAGTCCTGCCAGAAGCCACGGAAATAGCTGAGAACAGGTGGAACTGGTCAATCAATCAATCATGTTTATTGAGTACTTATAGTGTGCATAGCACAGTACTAATCACTTGGAAGAATACAATATAATAGAGTTGGTAGACACATTCATTCAATTCATTCATTCATTCCTTCAATCAAATTTATTGAGCACTCTGTGCACAAAGCACTGTACTAAATGCTTGGGAGAGAACAATATAATAACAAACACATTCCTGCCCACAAAGAGCTCACAGCCTAGAGGTGAGACAGACACTAATAAAATCAGTAGCTAGATAAATAAATAAATGAATTACAGATATACACATGTGCAGTGGGAATGGGAGAGAGAATGAATGAAGGAGTAAGAGCAGTGCTGAAGGGAGTGGGAGAAGAGGAGAGATGGGCTTAATCAGGGAAGGCATTTTAGAGGAGGCATGCCTCAATAAGGTTTTGAAGTGGGGGAGAGCAATTATCTGTTTGATATGACACATTCCCTCTATAAGGAGCTAACAGTCTAGAGGGGAGATAAACATTAATAACAATAAATTATGGATGTGTACATATGTGCTGAGTGGGTAGAGACAGGATAAATCAAAAGTGCAAATCCAGGTGCAAGGGAGATACAGAAGGGAGTGGAAGAAGAGGAAAACAGGACTTAGTCAGGGAAGACCCCTTGGAGGACATGTGATTTTAATAAGGCTTTTAAAAATCTGTTCAGGTTTTTACTGTTGTCGTAAAAAGATCCTGTACCCAAGAGTCACAATTGATGGTGAGTTGGAAGATGTTTTCCAATTAGATTAGCTCGAACATATAAGGAAATAGCCCATGAAACCTGAATGTCTGGACAGAACTCAGACATCATAATGATATTTAAATAAGGGTTGAGCTATCAAAGAAGGTTGTTCATAAATTGTGTTCTCATGAAAAAAATAAAGCAACCCAAAGTATTATTTATTATTTAAACATTCATCTGCTTGAGATTGGGGGTCTAGATTAGGCAATTTCTTGAGAAATTTTTAGCTCTATGATGGTGGTATTTGTGCCAAGCACTGTACTAGCACTAGATAGTGATACAAGACAATCAGAATGGACATATTTCCTGTCTATCAGCTGGCTCACAGTCTAAGTAAGAGGGAAAACAAGTTTTTATGATTGCTCTCTGGTTCTATTATATGACTCCCTTCTAGACTGTGAGCCCACTGTTGAGTAGGGACCATCTCTATATGTTTTCAACTTGTACTTCCCAAGCGCTTAGTACAGTGCTCTGCACACAGTAAGCACTCAATAAATATGACTGACTGAATGAATGAATGACAAAAAAATTCCTGCAACTTCATCATGTCTAATATTATATGAGTTGCTAAGTATGATGTAATTGTGGTAAATCTATGATAAAATATTTTTGTTGTGCCATGGACAGATGATTAAAATTATGTTTCTTAACCAGGAATCCAGAATTAATTTCTGAGTCTACTGTGCAGACCCAAAACAGAAGAAAACTGCATTCCATAATGACCAAAACCAAATCTCCAATAATGCAATATAGAAGCAGAAACCACATTTTTAATAGACTTTAATGCAGCAATCAGATGTTTCTTTGAGTAGAGTTAGCAGTTGCAAGTAGCAAACATTGTAAGTACAACTGAAATCAGCATGCTCAAATTTCTCGATTCAGGTGATCATTAAATGTTTGCAAACATTTGATGAGGATTATATGCTAATATTGTTTAAATTCAAGTTTTTTTATTCATGGCTCACATTGCTATTAAATTACATGTTTAACCACACAATTGAATTTTTATCACTTTTTTAAAGCATATATATATATATATATTCTTTGCCTCAATTTTTCTAATCTTAAGAATGCATTAATGAGCTTTATGTCATTTAGGAAACTATATTTAATTAGTGCTGTTTGGCTAAGTGTACTTTAATTTAACAAGTTAAGAATGCTAAACTATTACTGTTCTTAATGGCATTTGAAAACACACTTTTATTCTTAAAAAAACAAACAAAAAACTAGTGTTATAATACAGTTCTTGTTCCAGTAAAATTCAGATCAAAATACTTACACTACCTCTACATATTTCTTTCCACAGTTATTTCACGAGGTAACAAAATCTCATTTAGCTTTTGTGCCTCAAACAACCTTTGATCTATTGTCAAAGTAGTTGGATTTCAGTTTCTGTATTTTCATAAAACAGAAAGCATACTAGAGTACAGAAACAAACCAACCTGTCCATCTTCCTGTCTGTGTCATAATAACT
This sequence comes from Tachyglossus aculeatus, assembly GCF_015852505.1. Lineage (NCBI taxonomy): Eukaryota > Metazoa > Chordata > Mammalia > Monotremata > Tachyglossidae > Tachyglossus > Tachyglossus aculeatus. Next base: position 121,305,601 of record NC_052067.1, read on the forward strand.
TTTGTTCCTGCAGGCCAACTACAAACAAATTTGACTGAGGCAAAGGCTTGAGTTAGAAAAAGCCCCAGTAATGTCACCAAAAGAGTGGATATGGATTGAAATGTGCTTTTGGTACAATAAAGGTTTGATTTCATATTCCAGCAAAATCAGAATGATCTCAGCTCCTGGAAATTTCCCTAACTATTGAGCAGTGGCTATAGCAGCTCCACTGTTGTATGCAGTTGAATTTGCAGTGTTATCTCACCTGCCACAAACAACAGGTGAAAATGCCTATTCTAATTTTAGAGGATGTATTAAAGATATGTAATTTGTAAATGTACAAATATGTACATATGTACAAAGATATGTAATATGTAATTTGGATTTGTAAAATTGCATTCTTCACAGTTTGATCATTTCAAGCCATGAGCAAACATGTTTATTGACTATTTCATTAAAAGTTTGAAATATGATCAGTTAGATAGAATCCCTATTTAAAATAATGCTTCATTGAAGACACTTAGTTGAAGGACATAATTCTCCATCAATGTCTCTTGAGTTGAAGAATAGGAGAGTAAACTTCTTATGGGCAGGAAATATTAATGTCCATTCTGTAAGTAAGTCCATTCTGTAAGTCCTCTTGCACAGTGTGCCTCACAGTAGGTGCTCAGTAAGTGCTTCAACTACATTACTGATAGTATGACTAATAATGATTAATAATTATGTTACTTATTGAGTGCTTATTACATGCCAAGCTATGTTCTAAGCCCTGGGCCAGAATCAGGTTGGACACAGTCCCCTGTCCAAAGTGGGGCTCACACTCTTAATCCCACTTTTTTACTGATGAAGTAGCTGAGATACAGAGAAGTGTCTTGTCCAAGGTCAGCAGCATGGCTTAATGGAAAAAGCATGGACTTAGGAGTCAGAGGTCATGGGTTCTAATCCCGGCTCTGCCACCTGCCAGCTGTGTGACTTTGGGCAAGTCGCTTAACTTCTCTGTGCCTCAAATACCTCATCTCTAAAATGTAAGCCCCACCTAGAGCAATCTGATAATCTTTAATCTCTCCCAGTGCTTAGAATGGTGCTTGGCACACAGTAAGTGCTTAATAATAATATTAATGGCATTTGTTAAGTGCTTACTATGTGGCAAGCACTGCTTGAAGTGCTGGGGGAGATACAAGGTAATCAGGTTGTCCCATGTGGGGCTCACAGTCTTAATCCCCATTTTACAGATGAGAGAACTGAGGCACAGAGAAGTTAAGTGACTGGCCCAAAGTCACACAGCAGACAGGTGGCCAAGCAGTGATTAGAACCCATGACCTCTGACTCCCAAGCCTGTGCTCCTTTCACTGAGCCACACTACTTCTCTATGTTCTCATGCTGCTTAACAAATACTATTATTATTATTATTATTATTATTATTAATAATATTATTATTATTATTATTATTATATGTGCCAGAGATGATGGTGATGATGATGGCATTATTAAGGGAGGAATTAGAACTCAGGTCCTGCTCCTCCCAGGCCCATGCTCTATCTACTAAGCCATGCTACTGCTACTACTACTAAAAATAATTGTCAAGAGCCTGAAACAGTGTTGATTCCAGTCAAACTGATTAACTCTCCCCATGGAAAATTTCAATTCCCTATGGGTGAATTTTGAAAATGTCATCAAGAATTTTTAATTCTATTTATCATAGTGCCTTTGCATAATATTATCTTTTGACTGTGCTTTGGAAAAATCTAAACTTCATGTCCAGAAAAAAATTACCATATATCAGATTTAAAGTTCCTTCTAGTTAAACTGTTTTGAAACATCAAATTTAAAAATATTTTTGAACTTTAAAGAATACATACTGAAGTTCTTATTCATTTTTATAATTTTATAATTAAAATACAAACTGTAATTTAAAATTCTACTTTTCACTATATAATATTATATTTATGGCTCTAAACCAAGTTGCTTCATATAAAATGATTAAGGTAAAAGAAATAATGTCAGAAGAATACTTATAGACCTTGGCTTTTAACAGATTGTATGTATTTTAGAAGCAGTGCGGCCTCGTTGATAGAATCAATCAGTCAGTCAATCATATTTATTGGGCAGAGGACAATATTAAGTGCTTGGGAGAGTACAATATAATCAATCAATCAATCAAGCGTATTTATTGAGTGCTTACTGTGTGCAGAGCACTGTACTAAGCGCTTGGGAAGTACAAGTTGGCAACATATAGAGACGGTCCCTACCCAATAGTGGGCTCACAGTCTAGAAGGGGGAGACAGAGAACAAAACCAAACATATTAACAAAATAAAATAAATAGAATAGATATGTACAAGTAAGATAAATAAATAAATATAACAAACAGACATGCATGGGCCTGGAATTCAGAAGGACCTGGATTCTAATACCAGCTTTGCTGTTGTTCTGCTATGTAACCTTTAGCAACCCTCTTCATTTTCTGTTCCTCAATTACCTCATCTATAACATGGGGATTAATACTGATTATCTTGCATCTACCCCAGTGCTTCACACAGTGTCTGGCACATAGTAGGGACTTAACAAATATCATTAAAAAAAGCACCTCTAGTCAGAGCAGGATGCTTTAAAATACTTTCAAAGTAGGTCTGGTAGAAGGACTGTCAGAAATGAATCAAAGCACATATATAAAATCCTTCATAAAAAGAATCTGATTTTCAAACTACTGGGGCATTCTGGAAGTGGGATAGTTCCTCTGACAGTTGTGGGAAGTCCCATCCCCTTTGAGGCTAAATTGATTTCTCCTGGGAAGAGCATGGAGACCAAGTCTGTCAGTTGGAGCTTCCTGGTATGCTGTGCTTTCCTGCCTTCTTCTCTGAAACCTGCCAGAGGTATTTCTGTGTGAAAAAGCATTTCCCTCTGTTTAACCTTCAACTCCTTTCTAATTGATAGTAAAGATTAAATACTGACTTTATTCATTATTTTATTTGGGAATCTGACTCAGCCCAGATTACTGTGGTTTTCACAGTAACCAGGTCCTGGATAGAGCTTTTAATTTTGCTTCTTCCTTGAAGTGCACTTAACACTGGTGAGTAGTTTTAGTCCTGGTTAGTTGTTATACAGTTAATTTCCATCTCATATACAAGAGGATTCTAAGAGATTGAACAATGTAAAAACACTTTATTGTGATTCATATAATAGTATGCAAATCATTTTTTAGTTGACCAGAAGGAGTGCATGAAGAAAAGAAGAAAGCTGTTTACGCTGGACAAATTTGTCATTAAAGGTGAAAAAATATTTCCATAATCAGCAATTTATGCTTCTAGTTCTATAACCTCCTGTAATGACTTAAATCTTTGTTTAAAGTGATATTATTTTTTAAATTGTTTTAACATATTAAATGGCAGTTTAATCATTTGATATAGAGCATATAATGGGATTTCATATTCTTTTTCTAAAGGTACGGGAGCATTTCCCAATTGTAGCATACAAATGCGTAGGAAAATAAATCCACAATACATCCATTCATGCTAAAGCCACATTTTCAAGGAATAAAAGGGCCTCATTATATTTTCAAGTGATGTTCTATTTGTAAAAATATACCATTCACTTTTGAAAACATAACCATAGCAGTACCTCTAACCCATTCAGATAACAGGTCTTTCCAGCTTGATAATCATTACCAAAAGGACCTCAGGATTTATCTACTTTTTATGGTATTTGGTAAGTGCTTATTCTGTGCTTGGCACTGTGCTAATTGCTGGGTTACCTAATTTGTATGGATTGATTGACCACGAGTCAAGAGACCAGATGCTTATTTCAGCTTTGCCACCATCAACAGAGTAGGCTACTTCACTTTTCTGTGCTTCTGTTTCCTCATTTTTTTTAATAGTATTTGTGAAATACTGTGTCTCAGGCACTGTACTAAGCACTAGAGTAGATACAAGGTAATCGGGATGGACACAGTCCACATCCACCATGGGGCTCACAGCCTCAATGCCAACAACCAACTCCTGTCACCAACCTACAGGGATTCCTATAAGAGAAAAAAAAACACAAAAGGTAAATGATCCACCCATCACCTCAGTATAATTACCAATTCAGGAACGAGATTCATTTAATTGTATTTATTGAGCACTTACTGTGTGCAAAGCACTGTACTAGGACATGTCAAGAGGTCCTGGACAATGCAGTTTACTGGCTCGGTTTAACACTGGGACAGGGACCCATGGACCCTGGCCCCCAGAGCACAGATCATTGTTCCCTCGACCCATTTTATATCTTTCAATGCTACTTACCCCTTTCCGGTCCCACTCTGAGGTGGCCATCCTAACTTCCAATGACAGTTTGGGTGGTTCAGGGCGTTCCTGAGCAGTCTTTGCATATTTCAGGGTGTCCCCTGGTTTGGGATCTGTGCAGTTCTTGAAAAAGGGCCATGGTTGAGTCAACTAGTATGTCTTTCTTGGACTGATATTCTGGAGAATGTTTTCCTGTCCTGTCAATATTGTGAATCTCAGTAGTTTTCCTGATAGTGATGGAATGATCTATTTCTTGTTGGAGCCCTATTGTCCCTTGTAACTTCCCTGATCTGATCCTCCTTTTGTTGTTCTATTTAATATTGTGTGGCTCCTGGTACCTGCCTTTTTTGTGTCACTTCCAGGAACTGCTTACCCACCTACCATGGCACATAGTAAGCACTTAACAAATACCAGTAAAATACAAAAACAACAACGACAACAACAATGACAATAAAAAACTTTGACTACCCACATCATTCTTTTATGCATAGGCACAGAGCTCTTCTTGCTTTTATTTTCCTGTTCTCTGTTAATAGTCACAGCAGGCACAATATCTCCAGATAATGCTTGATTATTGTAGTTTTTGCCTATGATCTGCCAAGTGTTTATTGTGACATCATTTTCACATAAAGGATCTTTATGTGTAGTAGTTGGTTATATATGTCTAACTTAAAATAACATATATAACTAATAGATCTACTTTGGGATAATTCAATAGTAATTGGAACTCATAAAGAATCAGGTTGGACACTGGCCATGTCCCATATGGGGCTCACAGTCATACAGAATTTTACAGGTGAGGCAACTGAGGCATGAAGAAGTTAAGTGACTTTCCTATGGTCACACAGCAGAAAAGAAATGGAGCTGGGGTCCTCTGATTTCCAGCCAATTAACCCACACTGCTTAGTGTAGGAATAAGGCTGAAAGCAATCCAGTCATATAATGAGCACATAAAATTGCTTCTTGCTGTGGTTCTGTGGGGTCTGTCCCTATTATGATATTGTTTCTTCATATCTTGATTTCTCCAAAGCTTCTGCTTAAGGAGACCAACTCCTGTATTGATTGCTGCATGCCAGATTGCTTCTTCTACTACTGTTCTCTCCACCAACTAAAATAAGATAGGTACTTTTATTTAGAGAAGTTATTATTCTACATAAATGCACTATATTATCTATTTTAGATTACAAACTGCAACTTACATTTACTGTGTCTTATTGTAGACTCATTTTGGTAAAGATCCCATCAAGTGTCATACTATATAACATGCAGTACCGCAGTATCATTTGTTTAATGCCAGTGACTGGTTAACCTGACACTTGTTTTTTTACATATCTTTGGAATAATACATTTCCCTTCTCTTGCCACATTTTCTCCCCAGATCCTTCAAGATACAAGAAACATGAAATATTTTGGAAACATTTTACATTGCCATAGAAACATGAATAAATGTAATTGCTAAGGTGTGTTTCTAGAGTAGACACTATACAATCACTTTTAAATGCTGGATTTTTATCTATACAGACATTCATTTTTTTGCAATACATTAATTTTACCAAGTACATTTTCTATTGCTATGAAATGTTAATCTTGAAACTTAGAATGAGCTGCAGATACTCACAATTGTGGACTCACCTAAACCATATTAGAATGGCATTTCATTTTTAAAGTATTTCAATAATATAATAATAATAATAATATTGAAATAAGTATTTCAATAACTGAAGAATTATAAAGCTATATAGTACATGCCTTAATTATACTTTATAAAATATTTACAGCACATAGGATAAAATCAAACAATGACACTATATTGAGTGCTTACTGTGTGCATGGCATGGTACTAAGCACTTGAAAGAGTACAGTACAACAGCATGGTAGACACATTTCCTGCACATAAGAAGTTTACAGTCTGGACAGGAGAAAAGACATTAAAGTAAAATATGGATATGTACATAAATTCTGTGGGAGAAAATATGAACCCTGTTCAATAAGAAAAAGAATTGTTTCTTGATTTTGCAAGGTGGAATCCAATTCGGAGGCAAAAAAGGGAAAATTTCTACCTTCATGTACAAGAAAAGGAAATCATGCCTAAATTCTAAATGCAGGGACTGATTTGATGGCTGTTTAGTAATATAAGTAAAAGGCAGTGTGTGTTGCATTCAAAGCATATACATTTCACATATAATAGATTTTCATGGCAGTTTTTCATGCTTGGGTCATTTGAAACCTATTTATACAACCCATTTATCCCAACTCTATAAATCCAATGTTCCACTTTAAACATTTATAAACATGAAAACTATAAGTAACTCAAGGAACAATTTACATGTTTGCTTATATTCCAGAATCAAGGAGCTAAGAATTAACCATAACTATTTTAGAACTGAAAAAAAATATTCAGGTTATTAAAGAGTCCATAAGACATCTTGGAATTGTCGAATAAATCGCAGGGAAGCAGGGGATAGCAGGAATAAACAGTGGAAATAGAATTGCCCTGAGAATCAGAAAAGCTATGTTCTAATCCTGGATCTGACACTGCCTTGTTGTGTGACTTGGGTAAATCACCTAACTTCTCTGTATCAGTTTTCTCATCTGTAAAATGAGGATTTGATTATGGCTCACCCTTGTACTCAGACTGTGAACCCCGTGTGGGACAGAGACTTTGGCCTATGTATTATCTTATTTCTACTGCAGTGCTTACTACAGTGCTTGACCCATAATAAGAGCTTAACAAATATTACTATTATCCTGAATGCAACAATAAATTAATGGCCTCTGGAAAATAATGAGAACTTGAATAGAAACCAAAGACATTTACAGGAAACCAGAGAACTGATCCTGCTAGTAACAAATTCCTTCTGATCATTGGAAATGTTATTTTCTAGGATCTGTACCCTTTAAAAACTTGATTTCCAAGTATTTATTCATTAAAAACTGAGGGTAGGGTTTCCTCAGCCCCACAATATATCTGTAATGTATTTTAATGTCTGTCTCCCCCTTTAGACTGTAAGCTCCTTGTGAGCAAGGAACATGTCTATCAACTTTGTTGAAGCGTAGTCTCCCAGTTGTTTTAGTATAAAGTTCAGTACACAGAAAATGCTCAGTAAATACCTTTGAGGAATTGATTAACTTTGTTGTCCAAGTTTGAATTATATATCTTAAGGCACTCTATAATAATTCTGCAGAATCTACTTTAATCTAAGATTTTTTTTCTATGATATTATTTAATCAATTTGCTAATTAAAATACAGTAGATTATGTAACATTCATCCTTAATGAAATCAAAAATATTTAAAGAGCAAAGGTGTTACATTCAATTAGTCCTACTGGATTACTTGCCAAACGGTAGGTGTCTGTCATTATAAATCAGTAAAAATATTGCTTCATTGCTAGTCAAGAAGCAGCAAGACCTAGTGGAAAGAGAATGGGGCTGGGAGTCAGAGGAACTGGGTTAAGCCCTGTCTCTGTCACTGGCCTGCTGTGTGACTGTGGCCAAATCACTTAAGTTCTTTGTGCCTCAGTTTCCTCCTTGGTTAAGTTGGGGTTTGATATCTGCTCTCCCTCCCTGTTAATTGTGAACCCTTCTGGGACAGGAACTGTGTCTGACCGAATTATACTGTCTCTATCCCATTGTTTAATAGAGAATAATAATAATAAATAATGATGGCATTTGTTAAGAGCTATGTGCAAAGCACTGTTCTAAGCGCTGGGGAGGATACAAGGTGATCAGGTTGTCCCACGTGGGGCTCACAGTCTTAATCCCCATGTTACAGATGAGGGAACTGAGACATAGAGAAATGAAGTAACTTGCCCAAGGCCATACAGCTGACAAGGCGGAGTTGGGATTTGAACCCATGACCTCTGACTCCCAATCCCGTGCTCTTTCCACTGAAGCACACTGCTTCTCAGAAACAATTATCCTGTTCATCACACTGCTCAAAGCTCTCTAAAATGCTCTTTCTTGTCAGGCAAGATAGAAAATATGCTGTTTTAAGATTCTATTCACATTTTAACACTTTATCTCAATTGTACCTTTTTTAAAAATTTACTCCATGGTGGAACAGGTTTTATGTAGGCTTATGTGTTCTCTCTGAACTCTCAAATAATTTCATCTTTAAATTGTTCTCCAGTTCAAAACTGTTAACTACTATTCCTATTAATATTATTAGTATATGAATTTAAACACTTTAAATATAATTTACTGACACTATACCATAAACTTTTATTTCTAGCATCTTATTTTTGCTTTCATTTTTAACTTTTTAATTTTTTTGTACTAGGCTGCCAAATACTATATGCTGTAGAATAATTACTTTTTAATATAATCAATCAATCAATCAATCTTACTGTGTACAGAGCACTGAAGTAAGGGCTTGGGAGAGTACAATATAACAGAGTTGATAGAAAGGTTCCTTGTCTACAAGGACCTTAAAGTTTAGAAGAAGAAATAGGTGTTAATATAAATGAAAAAAATACAAATATAATAACGATTGTGTAGTATTTGTTAAGTGATTTACTATGTGCCATGCAGTGTATGTAGTGCTGGGATAGATACAAGGAAATCAGATTGGACACAGTCCCTATCCTACATGGGGCTTACAGTCTCAATTCCCATTTTAAATATGCATAAACTGAGGCACAGGGAAGGGAAGCGACTTGCCCAAGGTCACAGAGCAGATAATAATAATAATGACATTTATTAAGCACTTACTATGTGCAAAGCACTGTTCTAAGCACTGGGGAGGTTACAAGGTGATCAGGTTGTCCCACGGGGGGCTCACAGCCTTAATCCCCATTTTACAGATGAGGTAACTGAGACACAAAGAAGTTAAGTGACTTGCCCAAAGTCACACAGCTGAGAGTTGGCGGAGCTGGGATTTGAACCCATGACCTCTGACTCCAAAGCCCGTGCTCTTTCCATTGAGCCACGCTGCTTCTCATAGCAGATATGTGGAGGATCCAGGATTAAGAACCCATGACCTTTGGACTCCCATGCCTATGCTCTATCGACTATGCCATTAGTGCTCTGGAACTGAATATGGGGTAAATAAACCATGCAAAATTAAGTGCCAAAGTGATGCAGAAGGGAGGGCGAATAATGTGTGACCGAGCCTTCCCCCAGTCCAGGTAGGTCCTGGTTGGTATGAACCGGGGGCTGGTGACAATAATCAGGGCAGAATATGGTAACACCTCTCCTTCTTCTCTTTTCTTTCATCTTTCTTCCTTGTTTTCCTATCACTAGAAACTCAAGAAACAAGGTGACAATGAGGCCAGAGTAAATAGTGTACTCACATGTGGGTTCAGCAAGCGCTTAGTACAGTGCTAAGCGCTTAGTGCAGTGCTCTGCACACAGTAAGCACTCAATGAATATGATTGATTGATTCAGCAGTGTTGAATTAGGAGTAATAGTAATAGAATGGATTAGTGGAAGAACATGACCCTGGGAGTCTTGAAACCTGGTTTCTAATCCTTGCTTTGCCAATTGTCTGTTGTATGACCTTGGGTAAGTCACTTTACTTCTTCTATACATCAGTTTCATCATCTATAAAATGGGGATTAAATACCTGTTCTCCCTGCCCCTTGGAATTTAAACCTCATGTGGGACTGGGACTATATCTGCTTACTTGTATCTACCCAGTGATTAGTATGTACGGTCTTCGGCACATAATAAGTGTTACACCAAATCTGTAATTATTATTAGTAGTAATCATGGTAGTATTAATGTTATAAACTTCGTGCCTGTTTTGCATACTGTACTAACAATGAAAGAAATGCACAGGTTAAAATTAGATATAGCTCCCAGGCCTTCAGGGGCTCACAATTTAAGAATAAGGAAGGGGAAAGAGGTGGGCAACAAACTCATTAGGAAGGATGAAGCAGTAAATATAGAAGGACCAAGATATATACAACAAGAAAGATATGACATTTTGGCTAGAGGAAAATAGTTTGGGACACCTCCCAGCTCAAAGTTCAACAGTCACATTTATGGTCACAACCAGAATAGTCGCAGATAACTGAATTTTCTGAAAGCTGAGGTTTCATGTTGCTGCTGCTTCTTCATCCTACAGCCAGAAGAAAAAGGAGACGAGGGGAGTCCCAGTGAAGTGGGGGTGAGGTTGGAGGGAGTTTCTGACACATGGCAGTCTACCACTGTGCAGTCTAAGGGGACTAGCTGAAAGCTTCACGAGTCCTGAGTACAAGTTCCAAATATTCTCCAGCTCAAAGATAGAAAAGAACCTTGAGGGAAAGTGTCATTCAAGAAAGGGCAAACGTCATTCAAGAAAGGGCAAACCTTGACCTACCTTACCAATGTCCATTTCTGAATATATAGTTAGGCTTTGGACAAATCAAATACACTGAACTTTGACCTTATCCAGAAGCATCATAGTCTAGTGAAAAGAACAAGAGACTCTAAGTCAGGAGACTTGGGTTTTAATTCAAGCTCCACTATTTGCCTGCTGTGGAATCTTCTTGGAGAAATTACTTAACTTCCCTTCCTTTGTTTCCTCATGGGCAAACTGGGGATTAAATATTGGGTCTCTCTAGCCCTTAGAGGATGAACCCTAAATGGGTTAGCAACTATGCTTGAGCTGATTGTATTCATTCATTCAATCATATTTATTTGTGTGCTTACTGTGTGTAGAGCACTATACTAAGTGATTGGAAAGTACAATTTGGCAACAAGTAGAGACAATCCCTACCCAACAACGGGCTCACAGTCTAGAAGTGGGGAGATGGACAACAAAACACAGTCTTTTAGACTGTGAGCCCACTGTTGGGTAGGAACTGTCTCTATATGTTGCCAATTTGTACTTCCCAAGCGCTTAGTACAGTGGTCTGCACATAGTAAGCGCTCAATAAATACGATTGATGATGATGAAAACAGAACTAAGCAAGTAGACAGGCACCTCGGGGCTTAGTTCAATGCTAAGAGCCTAACAGCTAGAGTCCAGTTTTATTAAATATCCTATTACTTTCATAAAAAACAAGATGATGGAATTTAGAATCACATTGAGTCATTTAAATCCATTCTTGTCAATCTTATATTTGCAAACGTGACATTTTAGAGTGCAATTTGGATAGAGCGCATAAAAGAGCACAAAAATGCAATGCCACTTCTTGTCCATAAATTGGTAAAGTCAAGTGGATCTGCAGGAATGTTTGATGCAAGCAACACCAGAAGCGCACTGTAGTAGCACCATTCAAAGTTGATTAACATTGCATAAAGAACCAACTGTTATTATTGCATACTGACTATTGGTTTTCTACTTTTGCAAAGTGCATCACAAACTCTGGTGATGAACTGCAGGTAAGGGCCAGAGAAACTGTCAGAGAATGTAAACCTTGGAACAAGCTGTTGTCATTGTCCACAAGCTTCTTAATTTTGCACTATGTGCACATTTGTCTTTACACCAGACTTCATAAAAAACTGCAAAATGCAAATGAATACCTTATTAAAATGATTTTTAAAAATACAATAACATTTGACAGAAATTAAATTGGTGGAAAAAAGTGCTTTTTTGTGGTAGACAGTGTCAGTGGACATGATTCCAAAGGGGTTATCTGGGTTCCCTGAAGCCCTGAGAATTTGGGAAACCAATAGTCCCATTTCCTGGTTCTTTTGTGTAAGGTAGAAATTGTTTATCTGGGTATTTCTATCCAAAGGACTAAGCACTAAATTAATGTGGTAAGGGAAGAATTTACCAATAGGGAGCTGATTTCAAATTTGCTATAACTGGTTCAAACGAGTAGTCATCTATCCCTCAAATTTCAGATCCCCCTAGGAGTTCTGTGATTAAATACAAAATGTCTATGCCTCAAATAATGAAAAACTCTGCTTCCCAATATCTTGACTCTTTCTGAGGGGGGACAGAACAGACCTAGGAACTAGGAAACCCAACTGTCTAGAATTGATTGTGTAAATACAACTAACTAGGGGTGATTTGTGCCTTCCAGCTCATTTTAAAATAATTGGGAGTTGTTTTTGAATCAATTTCTTTCTCCATCTCCATCCCTGCAGTGGGACAGAGTACAATAAACAGTAATTGTGCACTGCCAAACACTCTGTAATCAAATTGTATTGCTCTGTTGGTTAGAAATAGCAAGGCTTTCCATCTCACTAAATTCAAAGAACAGCTATGTCACTGATATTTTATGGTTGCCCTGATTTTTTTTACTAGTATTTTTTGCATCAATCTCTGAATTTTAGTTGTTAGGTAACTAAAAATTCTGGTTAATGTATGAGGTCAATTTGTGACATAGATTATCCTTTACATTATTTGTTTGTGTCCTCATTTTGAGGAATCTAATATTATATAATCCATTACATTGTCAAAACAATTAATCCAATTTTCTCCTTTCTGAAAAAAGATACCTTTCCATCAAGAAATATTTGAGAAAGTTTAACCTAAAAAAAAAATCGTTTTAAAAAATTATAGGGAATTTTTCAGGATTTATCATTTCATAGGTTTTTTTGGTTTAGCTAATCTGTCCACATACAGTGCACTCACAATACTAAGTTAAACATTTCATTTGCAATCTATCATTTTTGATTTTAAAAAATCAAATTCCAAGTAGTATATGAGGCAAATGACTTTGTAAATTTGCCTTGAATTCAACAATGCATATAAGTTAATTAAGTCAAATAATTTAATTTCCACTTCTCGATACTTCAGGCAGTTCTAGAATGCTCTGGTTTAATCTTCACTTTAAGCAATATTGATGAGTTAAATCAGAAAAAGGAATCGTTTAATTAACTCTATCTTCATGGCATTTATGCCCAAGCAGCTACTTAGACACAGATTAAAAAGCAAGTAAAGGTGCTTCCTGGAATAGTGATCCTAGTGTATTTAAGCTTCAGATACATTATCCATTCATTTCCTAGAGGCCAGAGAAACAGCTTCAGTGTGTGCTACATCTTTTTGTGACTTTAGATCCTTATTATATTTTTGAATGAGAAATAACCTAAGGTGCTATTTTTTTTTGGTGATGATTTGGTGACAATAGAGCACCAGACTTCATACTAGGATGAAGGCCAATAAAGATAGCAAGGAATCTGACCTTTTTTATGAACTGGAAGCCTGGGCATATTAGAGAAACTTATCCATCTTCTTTATCATCATCTATGAGCCATACTCAATATTAAATAGTATAAAACACCAAATGTGAGGTCTTGAAACAGAACCAACTCCATAACGTGAAGATCAAATTCCCACTGTTTCTCCGAGTGGTACTTATGAGAATAGGGAAGAGCGTGATACTGATGCACTTAATGTATGATGAACTGAAAGTGACTCTCTAAGGGCAGAGAACAAAATTAATGATTTAATGATGCTGTGAAGCACAATTTCAAACATTTAGCACATCAGTAATGGATTCTAGACTTTAAGTTCATATGGCCAGGGAGCTAATTCTGTGGTATCATACTCTCCCAAGCAGTGCTGTGTACATAATGAGTGCTCAATAAATGCAACTGATTGATTTAAAAGTGGCTTCAGGAATATGGAAGTAGGAAGAGTAGATATGGCATGTAAATGAGAGACATTAGTATAGCAAAGAACTATCTTTACACGCTCCTAGTGTCAGTCCCCTAAATTCTTTTCTGTTATCCCCTTACAAGTGTGCATAGCATTTCAGTGTCAGAAACACAATCTGCAAAAACAAAGGACAGCTATATAAATAAACTAAGGATGTTCTATTTGCTTTATCTAATAAGGAAAACAAATCATATATACTCTATATTTTGGTATTTCCTTCTTGAAGTGATAAAGTATATTGCATTATTTTAAAAAGCCTCAAGTCTAAATAGCTCACTAAATGTGTCTCCAAGTCACAAATATAATATTTGTTGTTGTTTTTTCCACTTCAGAGGGAAATGAAACTATATGAACATAGTTAAAATCAAAATGTTTTAAATCAATCAATGATATTCAGAAAGTGCCTATTTTAAAACAAATTCCCCAATAAAACAATAGCTCAAACCTTATGAATTTTATTATACATCATGAACCAGTTAGAAAAACAAACGTATTTCTTATATTAAGTGTTAAAATGTTAATGCCAGTGCACTTTATACTGCCATATGACAATAATTTAGGTTGTATGAAATTTTTAAAAATTGCAAATATGAAATTAAAAATAGTAAATGTGATGGGTGATAAAGCGAAATTATAGTAAATTTCTAGCACACTGTCTCTACAGGAAAAATCAATTCAAATGTTTCCAGCTTTTACCAGATGGCAGTAGAAATTGTAATTCTCTTAATTGGCAACCTATTTCTGTCTGTACAACATTGTCCTGGATTAAAATTAAAAATATTTTCTCAATGGGTAATTCACACAATCTAATAGCTTCACCATTGCACTATTATAATAAAAATGTTTAACTTTATACTTCAGGTTGTCCAGTAATTTAATACACTGGGATTTATATGAACATCTTTCACCATATTGTGTAATTCTAGTAGTTGAAATGTTTCCATGACATATTGTCACATTTTGCATATCACACATTCATCAGGCAAAATTATTCAAGTTGAACTGATAAACGAATGATTTTAATCATCTCCTTATTGTCTTCATAGTTTAAATTACAGAGTTGTACTATCTTGTGACTAGGGGTTGGCATGGGGAAGAGGGAGGTGGGGCTCTTTGTGACTCTGGATGGCCTCTGTCCCTGTCCCACCATGGGAGTTATCTAGAGAGAAGGAGTGTAGCTTAGTAGAAAGAGCACGGGCTTATAAATCAGAGGTCGTGGGCTGTAATCCTGGCTCTGCCATTAATCAGCTGTGTGACTTTGGACAAGTCACTTAACTTTTCTGTGCCTCAGTTACCTCATCTGTAAAATGGGAATTAAGACTTTGAGCCCCACGTGAGACAATCTGATAACTTTTATCTATCCCAGCACTTAGAACAGTGCTTGGCACATAGTAGGTGCTTAACAAATGCCATCATTATTATCATTATTATTATTATTATCTCTGGAGGAGAACTATGGGTGGCTTCTCCACTGCCCACATCACTGGTATCAGCTCTGGAAGAGGGTATGGGCTGTCTCTCCCCACTGCCCCCATCACAGAGGCCAGCTCTAGAGGAGGACCCTTGGGGGTCTTCTCCCCTCTGTCCCCACCGTAGGGGTAATGTCTGGAGAAAGAACCTATGTGGCTTCCTCTCTGCTGCCTCCCACCAACGGGCATCAGCTCCAGAAGAAGACTCAGGTGGGTCTCCCTACCACCCTTACTGCAGGGGTGAGCTTCAAAGGAGGACCCTGGGTGGTCTCTCCCCACTTCCCCCATCAAGGGAATTAGCTCCAGAAGAAGGGATCAATGCCAACTATGAAATCACCCTCTACAGTGGGAGGAATGACAAGGCAGGAAAGAGAATTTAAGAATACTACATTTTGCTCTTTTCCCATTTTCAGTTAATGATAGGAAACTGCCCTCCTTATGATTTATTTTATTTTACTTTACTTTCTTTTATTTGTACATATCTATTCTATTTATTTTATTTTGTTAGTATGTTTGGTTTTGTTCTCTGTCTCCCCCTTTTAGACTGTGAGCCCACTGTTGGGTAGGGACTGTCTCTATATGTTGCCAATTTGTACTTCCCAAGCACTTAGTACAGTGCTCTGCACATAGTAAGCGCTCAATAAATACGATTGATGATGATGATGATTTGTCCTTTATATTTCGACTGAGTCCCTTGATCCAGTGCTAATCCCCCTTGCAGGGGCCAGTGTGAGGAGCCCTGTGGTATAGACTTGGGAGACGGGGTCTCAGGTACATGGTTTCTTCCCCAGGGGGCTGGGGGGAAGGGAGAGATGTGGATTACAGGGGCAGGGAGCAGACTAAGGGGGCAGATACCAGGCCATCATCAGATTGTGATATATAACTGGAAGATGTCAATCATATGGGACTTGGCTCCATGATAGTTTGCAATTCAACTTCTTTTACTAGGGATTTTCAGATCTGATAGGATGCCCAAAATCATTCTTAATCCAGACAAACACCTTATGAGCAATCTCATCCATTGCATGCCTGTTGAAACATCTGAAATGATATACCAAAAACTTTCAGTCTGTGTTAGGTTCATCAGTATTGTTGGGCATCCATTTGATTTTACTGGGATTTGAAGGCAAGGTATTAGTTAATTTCTGGTATTTTTGTTGAAAATTTTTGCAAGGTTAAATTGAAGATTTTGTGCAATGTTGTCTAAAATATTCCACTTTCCAAATAAACTTTATCTTTCCAATGGAACTAATTTTAGGATTTGTGATTCAGTAGATATATAGGGAAATGATTAAAATATAACATTCATATTTACTGTACACTTAAACCATACATATAATCATATATGTGTATATGTATACAGACACACAATCATACCTCCAGACTTTTCTTGAATTCTGAGCAATGCTATTGGCTTTGCCGCATTGAAAGAGTACAACAGTACCATAAAAGGATTAATTCATTTTTTTATTCAGTTATCCCATAAATAAAAATAAATTACTTTTTTATAAAGAACTGAAATGAGCTTGAAATTTCAGCCTTTCTGAGTTTGATTTGGTTACTTTAATATTTAAATAAGTGAAAAGAGTCACAATCGTAGTCAAAAGTTTTACTAATTCCTTTCAACAAAGCTACAAGCCATGAATATGTAATTACATCTGAAATATTGTCTAAGAAATTTGTCGATTACTTTTGGAATGACAGTGCATTTCACTTTGGCTGTTTGGACATCAGCGTGCCTGTAAACACATCCTTTTCCATTAATTAAAGAGCCAATGTCCTAAACTGATGTACCTCATTTTAATTCAGATAGAATGGAAGTTCTATAGTAGGAGATCAACTTTCTTTATTCAGGTCATCACCTTACAATATTATTTGCCTCAAGAGGAAGGCTAAATAGCTTTTTACAACTGATTGCAGCTTTGTTAAAACTGTCACTGTGGGGAGCTGAGACAGAGTGTACTTAATTGACTGTGTTATTTACTATTACTTTTCCTTAACAATGATGAAGTAAAACCAAGTTCAAAACATCTTTTTTAACATCTTTTTTTAATATAAAACTCAAGACTAGCTTTCTAACTGCTATTTCTAAAAGCAGTTTCAGCTATCCAATTATTACTAAATTGAGAGAAAAAGAATTAGAAGACAAGCTTACTGATAGTCAAAACAAGGTATTCATGAATAAACTCCCAGAAGACATGGTAGAATATAAGAATTGAAGACTATCACAAAGATCTGCTGTAGGAAGCAAACTTAATTCTGTTCCTAATTCTAGTCTTCTTAACCTGCCAAGGATGTAAAGAGGATAGACATGGAGCCAAAACTAGGAAATGTGAAAATCCTCGAGTTCCTCAAAGGAAATTTAACATATGCAATTAAATAAAACAAATACTCAGGTGAATATAGGATTAATAAATGTAAGTATTTGTACTTATGATATAACTTTTTTTGAATGAAGTTCACTTCCAGACAAGTTCTTATTCTTTAAACTTCATACAACACCACAAGGAATATATATAAAAAAAGTTTTTTCCTATTAGAAAGATACGAAAACTGTTAGGAAAAACATTGAGCATGAGTGTCTGCATAAATTTTTTTATCCCATAATTAATTTCAGGGTGTGAAACACTCGCAACCCCATATTCAGTGAAGAGTAGAATTACTAACATAATTTTATTAGTGCTCAGCATGTGCCAAGCATGGGAATAGGTACAAGACTCATCAGGTCAGGTGTAGTGCCCGTCTCACATGGAATATAGTCTAAAAGGGAGGGAGAACTGGTATTTTATCCCCATTTTACAGAAGATATCAAGACACAGAGAAGTTAAGTGACTTGACCAAGATAATACAGCAGCCAGTGACAGATCTGTTGCAGATCCCCTGATTCTCAGGCCTGTATGATTTTTTTTCCCCCTAGGCCAAGAAGTTTACCACTGTATACTCTCATTTACTAGGGTTAAACCTTCATGATTCTTTACCTGTTCATTTAAACCATTTAGAAGCAGCGAGGTTCAGTGGAAAGAGCAGGGGCTTTAAAGTCAGAGGTCATGGGTTCAAATCCCAACTCCGCCACTTGTAAACTGTGTGACTTTGGGCAAGTCACTTAAGTTCTCTTGGCCTCAGTTACCTCATCTGTAAAATGGGGATTAAGACTGTGAGCCCCCCATGGGACAACCTTGTAACCTCCCCAGCGCTTAGAGCAGTGCTTTGCACATAGGAAGTGCTTAATAAATGCCATCATTATTATTATTATTATTACCATAGCTAGAACCTGCATTTAAAATGTTAGATAAAAAGGAGAGCTATCTAGTATTTTAGCTGGAGAAGTAACAAAATTGCTTGTTTTAACCAGTGAAAAAAACACCAATGAATAGAGGAAAAGTTTCAGATGTTCCTATCAATCAATTTATTGAGTGCTTACTGTGTACAGAGCACTGTACTAAGTGCTTGCAAGAGTAAAATAGAACAGATTTGGTAGATACATTCCCTGTCCAAGGAAAGCTTCCTAGAAAAAGGATTGACTGGATCACACTTAGAAGCATGGCAGGCTTGAGCTTTTTCGTTTTGCCTAGTCACACACAGTTGAGTGACCCATGGTAATGTGGCCCAACTCAACACATTGCCAGACGGGAGAATGACTTCAATTCCTATGAGACCTCTGTGGCTTTGTTGTTTCTAAGACACTATTTGCAACAATAATTCTAACAAAATCAGTAGAAATACAGTGTGCCTAGTGGAAAGAGCATGGCACTGGGAGTAAGAGGACTCGGGTTCTAATCCTGGCTCTATCACTTGTCTGCTCTGTGTCCTTGGGCAAGTCACTTTAATTAACTGGGCCTCAGTTCTCTCATTTGTGAAATGGGAATTCAGCACCTGTTCTCCTTCCTACTTAAACTGTGATCTCAGGGGACATGATTTGTTTTATTTATCCCAGTGCTTAGTACAGTGCTTGACATAGGGTAAGCATTAAATAAATACTACAAGTAGTGTCAGTATTATTGTTATTATTCAATTCTTTTTAGAAGCCTTCAGTGGATTACCTGGGGTCAGGGATCATGTCTACATATTATAATGTACTATAGTAGACTATATTATACTAATGTATTGTGTACTATACTAGAGGAGCAGTGTAACTTAGTGGAAAGACCACAGGCTTGGGAGTCAGTAGACGTGGGTTCTAATCCTGGTTCCGCCACTTGTCAGCTGTGTGACCTTGGGCAAGCCACTTAACTTCTCTGTGCCTCAGTTACCTCATCTGTAAAATGGGGATGAAGACTGTGAGCCCCACGTGGGACAACCTGATTGCTTTGTATCTACCCCAGTGCTTAGAGCAGTGCTTGACACATAGTAAGCACTTAACAAATACCATTGTTATTATTATCATTATTATTATTATTATTATTATTATTAATATTATTATTATTTTCCCAGGTACTTTGTACAGTGATCTGCAAACAACAGATGCTCAATATAGGTACTAATGATTTATTACCTTATGTAGAGAGAAAAGTCACCACCAGGAAGGTTGGATGTCACAATGCAATAGCAATTTCACAGTTCTGCGAAGCATACTGTTGTCATTCGAAGCATACTGTTGTCATTTTAGGAAGCAGAATACTCAATTGAATGCACCATTTATCTAAGGATTAGGAATGTAAGTAATGGCATTTCTTCTCACACACACACACACACACAAACACTCACACACATAAACGTATGCATATTACCTTAAGTATCCTCTTTCTAGCTTAGAAATTCGCCAGTACTTTCTTAGTCTGTTTACTGAAATACCACAGTGACTATTTTAAGGTAAATGGAATAAAGACTACAATTTACATAGGACGAAACCTTCAAGAAGGCACCCTACACTGCAAGCTAATAGAGAAAAGGCATAAATATCATATTTCAAGAGGGAAAGATAAATTATTAATTGCAATTTCCATAAATTTTGGGGGATATATATATAATTTTCTTTATAGAATTAGTTTTAATTTCTAACCTTGGTCAAATTTAATGGCAAAACATTCAATAAACAAGAATTTATCTCTTCTGAATTTTGCTACAGAAACTTTCCATGATCACCAAAAATAGAACCTTCTGGAACTTTGTGTCTATAGGAGGATAAACAAATATCCACAGATACTAATTGCAAGTCCCTGAGAAGCAGCATGGCTCAGTGGAAAGAGCACGGGCTTTGGAGTCAGAGGTCATGGGTTCAAATTCTGCTCTGCTATTTGTCAGCTGTGTGACTTTGGGCAAGTCACTTAACTTCTCTGTGCCTCAGTTACCTCATCTGTATAAATGGGGATTAAGACTGTGAGCCCCATGTGGGACACCCTGATCCCCAGTGCTTAGAACAGTGCTTTGCACATAGTAAGCTCTTAATAAATGCCATTATTATCATTATGTAGGGAGAAAAGCAAAAAATATTAGGCATGAAAACCAAAAGATGATCCATGCAGCTGAATTTAGAATAGTTTCAAATATTTTGTGTTCTATAAAAATAATACAGAAGGCTTGGTATTTCTATCTGAACTGATCTTGTGATTTTCATGCCCAAAATTCATATGTTATTTTCCAATTTAGACTGAAGCCCTATTGCAGTTCAGGTATTTCACTGTTAACAGGGTTCATCAGCCATCCACTTGAAAGGATTCTGACTAGAATCATCCTCTCAACTGAGGGCCCTGGGAGTCAGTTCTTTCTTTCTGAAGATGATAATTCTGATAGCCATCTTTGAATCTCTGTGATATTTCTTTATTGTTCCATATGTTAATGTAAATCCCAAGCAGATGTCTGAGGAGTGATTCTCCACCTGACTCTTAGATGTCTGCATGAATGCTTCCAGATTCACATGCTTTTCCCTGTTTCATTGATTTTTTTGGGAAAAAATACTTGTTCAAACCATAGAGTTAAGGTCAGGCATTTATATCTGAGTGATAAATTGGTTTTCTATGAATCAAATTACTTCCTCTCATGAGTGGTGGGTGGAAAACATATTCAGAATATCATTTTTAGATGCTTTTTGCCATATTTATGAAATTTCCTTTTGTCTGTGCTGAAGAAGAGTTCATTCACACTGGCACAGAGGTACTTTCAATTGTATTTATTGAGCACTTACTGTGTTCAGAGCACTGTACTAAGCGCTTGAGAAGTACAAGTCGGCAACATATAGAGACAGTCCCTACCCAACAACGGGCTCACAGGCTAGTGGTGCTGTAGTAACGAAGAGTCTACTCTCAGCGGACTGCCAAGTTTCCTCAGCCTCGTGAGTGAAGCTCAATTTTCATATAGCTTTTAGGTGATGAGTTAAAAATCTCTTAGTTTTCAGGCTGGGAACAATTATTCTGCTAATTCTATGAATTAATAATAATAATGATGACAATAATAATAATAATAATAATAATAATAATAATACTTACTATGTCCCAGATATAGTACTATGCACTGGAATATAATATAAGCGTATCAGATACAGCAGAGAAGCCTCATGGTTTAGTGGATAAAGTATGGGCCTTGGACTCAGAAGGGGGTTTTAATCCCATCTCCACTACATGTCTGCTGTGTGATCTTGGGCAAAGTCACTTCACTTCTCTGGGCCTCAATTCCCTCATCTGTAAAATAGGGAACAAGACTGTGAGCCCCTCTACCCCAGCACTTAGAACAGTGCTTAGTACATACTAAGTGCTTAACAAGTACCATAATTATTATAAAGGAGCTGTCCCACATGGGGTTCACAATCTAATAATAATAAATAAATAATGATGGCATTTGTTAGGCCATTTATGTGCCATGCACTGTTCTAAGCACTGGGGTATATACAAGGTAATCAGGTTGTCCCACATCACAGTCCTAATCCCCATTTTACAGATGAGGTAACTGAGGTACAGATAAGTGAAGTGACTTGCCCAAGGTCACACAGCTGACAAATGGCGGAGCCGGAATTAGGACCCATCTCTTCTGACTCCCAAGCCTGTGCTTCTTCTTGAGTGCCATAAAAAAAGAAGTGGAAAACAGATTTAAAACTGGTTTGGGGAGTTTGCAATTATAGAGCTTGTACCTAAAGATAATAAAACCTAAAATTAAATTGTGGTCTATAAATTTATTATAGCATCCAATCTCTGAAAGATATCCATCCTCTTGAACAATTTACTACTGAAGCACAGCATCATCCCCACAGCACTCACGTACATATCCATAATTTACTTATTTATATTTATGTGTGTCTACCCCTCTAGGAGAAGCAACATGGTGCAGTGGATAGAGCACAGGCCTGAGAATCAGAAGGTTCCGGGTTCTAATCCCAGCTCTGCCACTTGTCTGCTGTGTGACCTTGAGAAAGTCACTCTATTTCTTTGGGCCTCAGTACCCTCATCTGTAAAATGGGGATTGAGACTGTGAACCCCCACATGGAACAAGGACTGTGTATCGACCTCACAGTACAATTCCCGGCACACATTAAACACTTAAAAAATGCCATAATTATTATTATCATTATTAGACTGTAAACCTCTTGTGGGAGGGGAATGTGTCTACCAACTCTGTTATTTTGTAGTTTCCCAAACAGTTGGTACAGTGCTGTGTACACAACAATCACTCAGTAAATTTAATTGATTGATGCCTGAAAACCATACTCAATATTAAATGACAGAAAACCTTTATCAACAGTGAGGCCCTATAATCATTGCTCCAGAATGAAGACCGTGCTCACAGTCACAAAACTATGTTTAATGGCACTAGAGTAGAATGGATGATATGTTAGTAGCTGAACTAAAAAGCACAGAGAGTGAAGAGATATAAATTGTTAAATACTGAAAGTATAACTACTTACCTATCTACCTTCCTTTCTACCTACCTACTTTTCAGGAGTTTCTGATAAGGTAGTTTTTACATTTATTCTGTCATGAATTGAGTTCATACAAGAAAGGGTAGAGAAGATGAAAGGGTGTAGTGGAAAGTAAGTGAAATATGGAAGAAGAAAAATTGGCAGGTTACAGATATAAGTTGAATGATAGAAGTAAATGAGGAACAGAAATCAAATAATATTCCAAATCTATGAGAATGGGGTGTATTATCAGTGTGATGACAAACTTAGGAAGAAGAGATGATTAGGAGAGAAAACAAAGGATTCTGCTTAGGCATACAGGTATTTCTTCTACAATGCATGAGTCACACATAAAATCTCCTTGCTAGCAACAAAAAATATGTATATCAATAGTTGATTCCAATGGAACTAAGGAGCTAAGAGGAAGACCTTTCATAAACAATTTAAATGGCGCATATCTTCCCTCATACAAGGTGAAATTCAAAACTGTGGAAGTTGAAAACTAAGTGAAATTTAGTCACTCCACAATACAACTGGGATATGTTCCTTCAAAATGTGGTTGTTTAGTAAGTAGTTGTGTCATGCTATAAGTTTACCCACAGACACACATTTGGTTAAGTACTTACATATACTCAGTTTAAGACCCAGTTCCAAAGTAACAATAGAACACTACATTCACTGTAAATCTCTACTTAGGGAAAGGAAGTTGGGGCTGAACCCTCAGGGTAGGGTCAGTTGCCTGGCTCTGGTAATATGATCTGCACCCACTGGCTTGTAATTGTGAATCATGAAGCCAAAAGAAAAGCAGCATGGGCTAGTAGAAAGAGCACGGCCCTGGGAATCAGAAGACCTGAGCTTTAATTCCAGCTCCTCCAGATGTTGGCTGTGTGACCTCAGGCAAGTCACTTATCTCTCTCTGCCTCGATTACCTCATCTATAAAATGAAGATTAAGATTCTGAGCCCCAACTGGGACATGGGCTGTGTCCAACCTGATTAACTTGTATCTGCCCCAGTGCTTAGGGCATTACTTGGGTCATAATAGACACTTCACAAATACCATTAAAAAAGTAAAACATAGGAATAAGGCAATATGTGTTCTCCATTGGGCTCCCAAAGATTTGGGAACCCTGTTCAATCATTCATTCAGTTGTATTTATGGAGCACTTACTGTGTGCAAAGCACTGTATTAAGTGCTTGGGAGAGTACAATGTAACAACAAACAGCCACATTCCCTGCCCACAATGAGCTCACAGTCTATAGGGGGAGACATTAATATAAATAAATAAATAAATAAATAAATAAATTATATATATATATACACATATGAGCTGTGGAGAGATGAGGGAGGGTGAATGAAGGGAACAGGTCAGGTGATGCAGAAGAACCCTAGTAGGAGGTGGTCTCATGGGATTTACTTTCTAGAGTGATTCCCTTTTCTAAGGCCAGTGTTAGGTGCTAGATGTAGAAGCAAAGACAAAAGGCAGATATTCAAGATTTATATATGCTTAACTTTGGTGATAGCAACTATGCAGAAAAGAAAAATAAAAAGTTCTAACTGGAATACTGGTGATGGTGATTGCTGTTGGAAGAGGACAGAGAAAAGTGACCGCAGTCATGAAGGCAGTTTGGTGACATTAAGCAGTGGTGAGAAAGAAGGAGAAGGGTGAAGATGGGCAAGGAGTTGGTCACCTGTACCTGGAATTTGAATTTTTGGCTCTACTATTCTTGATCCTCTTAGAAATATATCTGGCGGCAAGGCCAGGGTAGTGGGCACCTGAATAAGATGCTGAATTCCCTGTTCAGGGCCTTGGAAAAGGTGAATTTATAGCCCAGCTCCAGTTGTGGAAGCGCTGCCCCAGCCATCCCTGAATAGGCTTTCCGAAACATTTTCATACACCAAAGTTAAAGTCCAGCCAGTTCCGGCTTACTTCCAGGAATGTATTGCAAGTTATTCTAATATGTTCATGCTGCAATTAAAAGGAAAAGCAGGAATTTCTAGCAAGTCTTGCACGTAGTTCTTCTCCCAGAATTTTCCTGATTGTATCTACTTATAGGTATTCTTGCCATCACATGCCACTTTAGGCCCCTCCAAGGAGAGTGGCTTTATCTTACTACTTGACTATTTTCTCTTAGTTTCTTTGCTATCTGATTGCTGTAAGCTCACTGGGGGCAAGGAATGTGTCTGTTATATTGTTATATTGTGCCCAACCAAGTGCTTAGTATAGTGTTCTGTACAAGGTAAGCACTCAATAAATATGACTGACTGATTTCTGTAACTGATAACTCTTTGGTAAACTTTCCACAAGCTGGCAACTTCAAACCACTTACTCTGGTGAGCCTGGGCCATCTCTTCAAAGAATTTTGGGGACCACTCCTGAATCCCTCCCCACTATGGGCCTTTCTTGAATTGTAGATTGGGTACATTGTGAAGGCAGGGATCATGTCTACCAACTCTATTGCACTGTACTCTTCCAAGGGCTCAGTACAATACTCTTCACATAGTAAATGGTCAGTAAATATGATTAATATAATTGCTTGATGATTATAGGGCCAATCATTAGATCTATTGGGTGAATTGTTTAAAGGGCTGAACCCTAGCTGCTCTTCTCCAATCCAAGGGTCAAAGAATGACCTCTGTTTGGAGCTAACCAGTCCTCAAAGGTATTCTACTTCTTTGGCCCCAGGCCTGGGATTATCAGAACAGAAGTTTGTTTTAGAGAAATTCCACTACCCATGCCACCTAGACAGGTGAGGAGGAGACAGTGGTCAGATTTATCTATGATAGGAAAGAGACAAGGAACATTACAACGGAGAAGAACATAATAGCTTTTGCCAAAAGCAGAACTCCTATCTTCCCACCCAAACTCTGTCCTCTCCCTGACATTCCCATCACTCCAGAGAGCACCACCATCATCCTTGTCTCACAAACCCACAACCTTAGGATTATCCGCAACTCATTTGCCTCATTCGACTATGTTCATTTTCACTGAATCTGTCACTTCAACCTCCCTAAGATAGCAAAAACCCACCCTTTCCTCTCCATCCAAACTGCTACCATGTTAATCCAATTACTTTTCCTATCCCACCTTGATTACTGTATCACCTTCCTTGTTGAAATCCCTGCCTCTTGTCTCACCCCACTCTAGTCCATACCTCACTCTATTGCCCAGATCATTATTTTTACCAAAACATTCAGTCCATGTTTTCCCACTCCTCAAGAACCTCCAGTGGTTGCCCATCCACCCCTGCATCAAACAAAAACTCTTTACCATAGCGTTTACAACACTCAATCACCTTGCCCCCTCCTATCTTACCTCCACAATTTCCTACTACGACTTAACCCACACACCTCTCTCCTCTAATGTCATTTTACTCACTGTACCTATATTTCACCTATTTCACCTCTGACCCCTTGCCTATTTCTTGCCTCTAGCCTAGAACACCCATCTTCTTATCTAACAGACAATCACTCTCCCCACCTTCAAAGCCTTATTTAGAGCACATCTCTTCCAAAAAGTCTTCCCTGGCTAAGCCCTCATTTCCTCTTCTCCCACTCCCTTCTGCATCACCCTCAAACTTGGATTTGTATCCTTCATTCATCTCTCCCTCAGCCACATAGCACTTATGTATATATCTGTAATTTATTCATTTATATTAATACCTGCATCGCCCTATCTCTCCTATGAATCAATGCCTTGTTGTGGCAGGAGAGTGAGCATACACTGATGAACCTTAGAGTTATGCCCTATAAGGCTTGTATGCCCTATAAGACATAATGGAAATGTCTAAGCCAAAATGTCAAAGTCGATTCACCTGTGCTGGGCAGCAGCGACATGGGAAAGAGTGAATGGTGGATGATTAAATGATCAAAACATTGATCAAAGCCAACAGCAGAGTCTCAAGTTTTTACTGTGTGAAAGAAGGTAATAGTAAACCAATTCCATATCTTTAGCAAGAAAACTCTACAGATACACATACCAGAATGATCTTATGATAGAAGATAAGACCTTTTGAAGAGGGTGTGTCCATGGAGTCACTATGGTTTGGAAACAACTCAACAGCATTTGAAAAATATCCCCCTCTAGACTGAAAGTTCATTGTGGGCAGGGAACATGTCTTTTATGTTGTACACTCCCAAACAATTAGCACAGTGCTCTGCATACAGTAAGGGCTCAATAAATATGATTGATCAGCTTGATGCACAATTAATTGTTCTCGATGTATTGAACAGGATGAACTTCAGGTGCAAAGAACAAGAAATGTTGAAGAAGATGGGGCCACTGAGCTTCATCAAGAAAAGAAGGTAGGTTAACCAATAGTAGGAGGCATTTCAGGGGCCAGATTGTCTTTCTCAGTATGGGGATATTGGAATGTATTTGAAGCTAAATAGGGGCCTGGAAAATAAGGGCCTGAAAAATGCATTTTGCTGGCTGTCTCCCCCTTCTAGACTGTGAGCCTGTTGTTGGGTAGGAACTGCCTCTATATGTTGCCTACTTGTACTTCCCAAGTGCATAGTACAGTGAGCACTGCATAGTAAGCACTGCAGTGAGCACTGCATATGATTGAATGAATGAATGAACGAAAGGCACTTTAGAAATTTGTTTAAAAATCTAAATGAACTATAAATGGTAGATTACATCATTCAATATACTGGTAGTTAAATATAATTTTTAAAACTTTAGATATAATTTCAGGTCTCTGATCAATCTCTCATCTCTGTATCCTAAGTCTAGTCTTTGAACACCTAAGTACTTTGACAACTCATCCCACAACAATCTCTCATGTCCAATACTTTGCATACAGTAGGCACTTAATACATACTATTGATTGGACAGAAGGAAGGTTATATGTATGTCACTATTTCATTTTTATTATAATACCATTTAAAGACATGATTATTATTATTATTGTTGTCCTCTGAGTGTGAAAATGAAACTAATGAAGGTGACTGTTATTTAAGTGCACATATTGCAAAGATAAGCAATCAATCAGTACATTATATTCATAGAGCACTTGTAGTGTGCAGAGAACTGTACTAAGCACTTGGAAGAGTACCATATAACAGAGATGGTAGATATGTTCCCTGACTACAACGGGCTTATGTGCTAGAAGAAGGACTAGTCTTTGACACCACAAGAGGAAGAACATGTAGCCAGGTAGTCAATACTTAACAGTCATTTCATATATTAGGAATGATTAGGTGAATATTGATTTTGGAGATGCTATTTTATGACAGGACATGAGGACATGACATTATATAGATTAATACAAAAATATGTATTTTTGACAATGCTTTGCCTTTAATGATAAACAACTAGCTGTATTTCCAAACAATTTAGGGTTAACATTCATTTTGATCTATTTCTTGTAGGATTTACATAATGTAAAGTGCAGTAGAGACAATTTCAATAACTAAACAGTTAAAGTGATTTCTCTTTCATCCATCTGCAAATGAGCCTCAGTAGACTTACATTTCCTTAAAGCACAATTATTAAGCAAGCCCTTTGATCATTTTCAATGTTATATGAATTGAGAAACTTTGAGGCCCTAAGAAGCAAAGCAGTATTATATCCTTAAAATTGTAGCCCAACTATAGGAAAGCATTTTCATTAACTGATTTTCTGAGCATCTGGATGAACAACAAATGACAAACAGTAGCATTTTAATGCTTCACTACTAATCCATCTACTTTAAATCTCAAATGACCTAAACTTTTCCGTTTGCAAAAGCCCGCTCCACTTTTACTTGCATGCTTCAGTAATCGTTTTATGTTAGTTCTATTTCTATATTCACTACCAAAGATAACAGTCACTAGGGAGGTGGCTTCTCTACAGTGCTCAGCAGATTAAGTAAAGCCTCACACACAGTCAAGTTAAAATGGATATATCTATAGAAAAAATGTAAACAGTTTAAAAAAAGTAAGTTTAATGAGATTCTTAATAGTTATTTTATGAAGAATTAATGAATTCTTAATCCTTAAAATGAAAAAGAAAGAAAAAATCATTTCTAACCTGCAATTCTGACCTCAGTACTTAAGGGAGTGTGGTACTAATTGGCCTTAGCAAGTAGACTTTCAGGATTAGTTGGATATTGTGGGAGTAAGACAGTAGATTAAGGGCATCTTTTTCTGCATTAGCAAGAACCCTGAAATAGAAAGCTTTCCCTTATGATATCAGTGAAGGTTTCCTGTGTTACCAATCAGAAAACCAGTAATGGAAAGAAAAGGAGGAAATTATAGGGAAGAAAAGAATCATCAGGTTTAAGGTCAAATCAAAAGAGTCAGTCCAATTGGAAAAGTGTTGAGCAGAACACCTTTAGGAAAAATATAATTTATAGACCTGTCCTGTGAAAATTATATTTTTCATTGAACAGTAGAATATAAACAAAGATGAATCACTAAGATTTATGGACAGGAAACATGACTACACTTAAATTAACGCTGACATTACATGAGCTTTATTGTTTGTGTAGACAGAACACAAGCCAGAGCACGTGCCCAGCAGTGATGGAGCATTATCCAGACCTGGGGAGACCCAAAGGGCAGCAGAAGTTTCTTCTGTTTTCTCTGCTGCTTAGTTCATTGATCCTATACCCAATCCCCTGCTAAGCACTGTCCATCAGTGTGGCTTCAGCTTACGTGGATAGCAATCAGTACTGCTAGTGCTTTGCTACTCATAGAGGACTTGTGGGGAGACAAATCACATCAATAGTAGCCGGCTGAGATTGGATCATCCTAACAGTTCTCTGTGTCATGGGTCATGTCCTACCCATGCCATTCTTGTTACAAGAGATAAGTAGAGCTAGCTCAAAAAGCCTTGGGGAGATAGCTGGGAAAAAGGAGAAAATTAAGGAAACAGAAATATAATTTTCATTCAACCCTCATATTCAATCTGTCACCAAATCATGTTAGGTCAACCTTCACAACACTGCTAAAATCTGCCAATTTTTCTCCAACCAAACTGCAACCATGCTAATCCAAGCATTTACCTTATCCCACTTTGATTACTGTATCAATCTCCTTGCTGACTTCCCTGGCCCCTGTCTCTCCCCACTCCTGTCCATACTTTATTCTGCTGCACAGATCATTTTTCTACAAAACCATTCAGTCCATGTTTCCCCACTCCTCAAGAACCAACAGTGGTTTCCAGTCATTCATTCAATTGTATTTATTGAGCATTTACTGTGTGCAGAGCACTACACAAAGCACTTGGGAAAGTACAATACAGCAATAAAGAAAGACAATCCCTGCCCACAACGAGTTCTAACTACACATCAAACAGAAACCTCTTATTGTAGGCTTTAAAGAACACAATCACCCTGCCTCACTGATTTCCTACTATAACTTAGCCCACACACTTTGCTTCTCCAATGTCAAACTATAATAATAATAATAATGGCATTTATTAAGTGCTTACTATGTGCAAAGCACTGTTCTAAGCACTGGGGAGGTTACAAGGTGATCAGGTTGTCCCACGGGGAGCTCACAGTCTTAATTCCCATTTTACAGATGAGGTAACTGAGGCATAGAGAAGTTAAGTGACTTGCCCAAAATCACACAGCTGATAATTGGCAGAGCAGGGATTTGACCCCATGACCTCTGACTCCAAGGACCGGGCTCTTTCCACTGAGCCGCGGGCTTCTCAACATACTTCGATCTTGTCAGTAAATATTATTGACGTACTGAATGTGGGTGGGAGGAGAAACAGGGAAAAGGCATAGCATGGTGGATGGGATGGGAAAGGAATGAGCTGATGGGGACAGTTTCAGCAGGAATAAGACAAAATGGGAAGACAGAATGGGGAGAAGATGGCATGTGGAATGGGGATAGGTTGGGTGGGAGTGAGCTGAAGGGGGTCAACATCGAGGGAAGGGAAGGAGGAGCATTACTAGGAGAGAAGGACAGAGATTGGGTGACTGAAAGGAGGAATTAGGCAGGCATGGGGAGGATGGGACATTCAGGAAAGAAAGTCTGAGGCTGCCCCACCCAATCAGGAGTAAACAGTAAACTCAGGTTCCTCCAATGGATGGGGATACAGCAGTCTCTAGGTGAAGGGATTTCCAGAGTGAATGGGAAGTAGTTACACATTGGTAGTTACTGCCCAGAGACACTTGCTTAACACGTGGCCATCTCGAGTGCATATATGAACTCTGTGCCTTTAGCAGATATTTAGTCTCAATGGGATTGTTATCAAGTTATTAGCAACTAGATTGATGTGCTTAGTCCTCATGTCCTTTCTCCTTCCTGAGTCAAATGGATGACCCTTCACTTTTTCCTGGTCTCTGGATCCCAGTTGTTGCTGAGGGGAGTTTGCTGAGAGTCTTGACACAGTCTTAATTATAATAATAATAACTGCGGTATTTGTTAAGTGCTTACTACATGCCAGGGACTGTAGTAAGCACTGGGATGGATGCAAGCAGATCGTGTTGGATACTGTCCCTGTCCCATGTGGGGTTCACAGTCTCAATCCCCATTTTACAGATGAAGTAACTGAAGCCCAGAGAAGTGAAGTGACTTGCCAAGGTGGAGGAGCTGGGATTAAAACCTACGACCTTCCGACTCCCAGGCTGTGTTGTATCCACTGTGCCATGCTCAGGCCTCTTTCCAGTCTCAGGTCCTCAGAGAGGGCAGTTTCAGGCCTCTGGATTGTGGGGGTGGGGTGGGCAATGGGAGATGAGGCACTGACATTCCTTCTCCCTGGCACAGTCCCAACCCCAACTGTGCAGAGGGTGGGAGGTAGAAGAGGTGGTAGTATCCCTTCCCCTGACATTGAACCTCTGTTTTTCTGACTCTCTTCTCCTAGCCTAACCTTAGTTCAACTCTGCACAAAACCTAAAAGGATTATTTTAGCACATTAAGAAATGAGAGGGTGAACAATGAGAGCTTGGAAGTCAAGGATGTACCACAGGGAAAAAACAGTTGCTGGACAAACAGAAAAAGGGCAAAGCCTAAGGAAAGACAAGAACAAGTGCAGTTAAAATTTTGGATTTAGGGTTAAAGAGGATTTTGTGCAATATATCATAAACAAGAAAATCAAATTACTTTATTCAGTAAAAACAACAATATTTAGATTTCTCCATATAAACCATGAAATCCATTAGGTGATTTTATGTGCTTTGCAATACTTTAGTAGAAATATGTTCTTCATGGAAAAGTATGAAAGGTTAAGGCCACAACAAGCCATTGAATAGTTTAATGGAAAGCTATGGTTTTTACTATTACCTTTGGATTACAAATAAACATGGATTCCTTGAAAATATTTTGGAATTTCCCAAATTTCTTCCATCAATCTCTCCATTACCACTTTGCAATAAAAAATTTCCCCTGTAATCATTCACTGTAAAATATGTAATAATCGAAACCTGCACCCTGAAGAAAGTCGATGGAGAAGAGATCGAAAGTATCATTCACCTAGGGTCACCATCTATTTCTAAATTAAAAAATGGAAAGTGATGACCTAACTGCAGAAGACTCTTGTGCTTTTGGCACAGGAGCTCTCAAATCAATTTATTTTTGTGTCACGGTTCTGTAGCTGAGCTACAATTTCTTTGCCCCAGCTCTGTAATGTAATTTTGTTTAGTGTGTGTATATGGAGGAGAGTAGTGGGGAAATTGCCTATACAAGATTTCAGAACTATGAAATGGATTGGAAAAGAAGTTTTCCATTCTTGTGCCCTTTTCCAGTATTGAATAAAGGGGAGAGACTAAAATACATTTACTCATTTTGGTTTTGCTAAGGGTCAAACTTTAAATCACCTTCCACATATAGTTTAGCAAAGTTTGACCAAAAACAGAGTAGCGTTCACGTAGACCACATATTCCATATCTCCGACAATGGAAAAGTTCTTCCTAAATTCACACTCTGATGAAGTTTGGGATTCTTTTGTACTAAAAAGCTCTTTCACATTTTTATTGACCTTTAAGAAAAGTATTGTCATTTTAAGGGGAAAACTGAAATTCATTAGGAAAATAATAAATTAGTTTAGTAGGCAAATCAACTTCTTTCACACTATTTTCTTTCTATATAAATACAGAAAGAAAATATGAAAAATAAAACAGATATGAGTCACTATAGTCATGTTCAAATTATTCCCTGCAGAAAGTAGTTACAGTTTTCAGTGACCTTTCAGCTGATAACACTTTAATGAAAACAATAGCATTATAAAATTGATGAAACTTATTTAGAAGAACCTTCCCAGAAATTATACAGAATTATTGATTTATTGCAGTGATTTGAATCAGAATGGTGTACAATGAGGGCAATGAAAATGGAGAAAACATGTTTTATATATTCAAATTCACTATTCAGAGAAGACAGTTTCGGATTTGTTTTTGAACAGAAGAAAATCAGCATACTGAATGATGGAAATGCACTGAATAATAGCTTTAAATATATTATGTTCTTAATTTTAAACATGCAAGAAATTTTGTGCTCATGCTGAAGTAGTCAGACCCTCACAAGATGTTTCATATGCCTATATTAGAGTGATTGTAATGGGTGTCACTATGAGTCACTATTTATTAAATAACTTTGAGGACTTTTCACATTGCTGGTTTATAGAGCCAAGTTGATCTGATGTCCCTCTCAGAGGGATTTGAATTTGATAAAGGATACGGTCTGAAGGTGAGGGAGTTCAGGCATGGGGAAATGTGTGAGCAACGAAGCAGTTATGGCAGAATTGAGAGTCAAGTATACAGTTAGAACGTTAACTTGGGAAGATTGAAAGGGGAGAGCTCAGGTACGGAGGGTGAAGAGAATAGATATGCAAGGAGAGAACTAGGGAGAGTCTTGAGTTCTGTGATCTTGAGCTTTTGTATTAAATGAAGGGATTGGAGCCTTTGGATATTTTTGAGCAGTGAACTGACATTTTAAAAATACAATTTAATTTTAGGTTGCAAGGTATCAAATAGAGGATGAAGAGAAGTTCAAAGTTGAAGAAGTTGCAGTCAAGAAGTTGATACTGTCACCTAGTCACATTATGATGAAACATGAACCTGAATATTTGTTCTTACCATAGAGAGAAAAGGTAAATAGATCCAGGAACTCATGTGGAAGAAAAAGAAAGAGCAGGATTTAGGGACAGACTTAATATTGAAAGTCATAAACAAAAAAAATCAAAGCTGGAAGATGACAAAAGCTGATAGCCATGCATGTTCATTTATCATCCACCCTTCCATTAATCCATCTGTCCATCAATGCATCTATTCATCCATCTATCCTTTCATCCATTCATTCCTTCACTTGTCAATCCATTCATTTATTGTTTGTACAGTAAGCACTCAGTAAATATTTTTGATACACATTTCAATGTGTTCACTGAACAGCATGCTTAGTGGAAAGAGTATGGGCTTAGGAGTCAGAGGTCATGGGTTCTGTTACTGGCTCTGCCACTTGTCAGCTATGTGACTTTGGGCAAGTTACTTAACTTCTCTGTGGCTCAGTTATCTCAACTGTAAATTGGGGATTAAGACTGTGAGCCCCACTTGGGACAATTTGATTACCTTGTATATCCCCCAGCGCTTAGAACAGTGCTTGGCACATAGTAAGCACTTAGCAAATATCATCATTATTATTTATCATTGTACTCAGCACTAGAAAGACTACAATAAAGGACAAGTAACATTCAGTCCCTGACCTTGGTGGGTTGAACCACAATCTAAAAGCTGGGTCTGGATGGTTGGAAATAGGCACAAGGGCAACATTTAAACAAAAAGGACAAAACAACATAGGAAAACAAGGTCATTACAAAAAACATAAGAGCTATACCATACTGCAGCTGAAGGAGCTGTTTATCACTCAGACAGTACTATTCAGGAATTGATAGTTATAGTAGCCATAGCTTTCTCAACATTCTAAAATTTGAGGAAGAATCCTACTGCTACTGAGGTACATATTACAAGAAGAATCCAAATGATTATAACTTTTAACAATTGTCAGCCATATGGAGCAATAATAAAAATGAAAAAAAATGAAGTTATATAAACACCTCACTATCCAGAGATTGATTATGATGCAGAATCTGGCTTTATTGACATTAAACTATCTGATGATAAATAATTTTATGAAGAAGTACATAAAATCAAATCAAAAGACCAACATGGTTTTAGAGAAATTAGCAAGAGTGATGGCAAGGGATAATTTGAATCCCATCCAAAATTCAAGTCCCTAAGCCAACAATCAATCAATCGTATTTATTGAGCACTTACTGTGTGCAGAACACTGTACTAAGTGCTTGGGAAGTACAAGTTGTCAACATATAGAGACAGTCACTACCCAACAGCGGACTCACAATCTAGAAGAACAGCAAGCAGTCATCTTGGACACTTTACATTTGTCTACTCTTGTTTTTGAATCTCAAAGTTTGATAAATATGTAGTCTACAAATAATCCAAAACATACTGTTGGGGCTAAAGAGGAACTGCCATTTGGCTCCATGAGCCCTATCAACAAATTAACACAAAACCCGTGAATCAGTAGTCTCCATACCCTCAGGTTAAGAAAGAAATTAACTCATTTCCTAAAGTCCCCATCCTTCAAAATTTTTAGCTAGACATAATTCAAATATTCTTGTATACTTCTAACCCAAGAGAATTTCACCCAGCCAGGCCAGCCGAGGCTGTTTAGAGCAGTCCTGGCAAGGAAGGCCTTAAGGAGTCTTTTCATTATTATTATTATTATCATTATCATGATTATGGTATTGGAGCATTTACTATATCTCAATCACTGTTCTAAGCACATGGGTAGTTACAAATTAATTAGGTCAGATGTATCTATCCCTTGTCCCATATAGGACTCACGGTTTAAGTAAATGGAAACTACATATGATTCTTTTCTAGAAAAGATCACCATCTTCCACTCAGAGTAGTCTGGATGTGAAAAATCACAGCGTATCAGAAAAGACACCCTGACTGCTTTGTAAATGAGGATTTTTCTTTCCCGTTTTTACCTACTGAAGCAGCCTGGGATAAATCGTTCACTGGGTGTGCCCTGCTTAGGAACCACAAAAAATATATGTTCTCTTGATTCATCAGACCCGAACTATTTCATGGGTACTGATGGATAACAGAATACACAAAGTAAAGACTGAATAGGCAGGCTGCACCCTGGAAGAGGAGAGCACGTAGATCTTTATTTCCAGGTGGATTACATAGCCAATTTTCCCTGTTCAGAATTTTGAAATCAACATCTATGTATCACAGAATAGCTATCAACACATCATGAACTATTTGTGTGGGGAATATTAACAGATCAATTTCCCTCTCAAGGCCCATGTGAAGGCTTGTAGAATGCTTAGTCACTTTCCTCATGTTTTCTTTCTCCTTCAGCTGATTGCCTGGACTTAATTTCTTTTCTCCATTTCATTTGCCTCATCATAAATTCTACAGTGAAGGCACTAGGCTTGTGAAATTTGATATCAATCAATCAATCAATCAATCGTATTTATTGAGAGCTTACTGTGTGCAGAGCACTGTACTAAGCGCTTGGGAAGTACAAGTTGGCAACATATAGAGACAGTCCCTATCCAACAGCGGGCTCACAGTCTAGAACTTGACTATACTAGTCTATACTTTTAGACCTACAGCTCAGGCCTTAAGATTACCATAAAATAAAATGTTTCATTTTTTTCTAAAAACTATTAATACATAAAATAATAATTTTAAGGGTGTTATTAGTAATTGTCAGGGTTTATACACATCTTCCATTCCTTCTACATAGAGTAACAGGTCAGCAGTGATCTTCATGGTACATATGCATCAATCAGGGATGCCTGGGATAGGTCCTCACTTCACAACACCTATTTATAAAATAGCTGTGATGGTGGTCGACTGTGGCACTGAGGTTTAGCAGACATAGCTCACCCTGGTTTCACCTGGATGATAAAAACAAGATTCCCAAAATGTAATTGTAATGGAAATGAACCCTGCAAAAGTTGGGACAACAGAAGAACCATTTCAAAGATGTACTGAAGTACAATTTAGACAATGTAGTATACTATGGTGAATACCACATCAAACAGACCAAAGTGGTAAACAGATCTTGTGGGAGAGTTTTCTCTCTTTTGGTAGAGAATTCAGGACAATTCAAATACCAAGTTTGTAAACATCTTTATTTAATGTGCAGAAGTATAAGAAATAGGAAATGGTTACTAAAACAGAGATCTTGGGAGGTAAACAAAGAGAACCAAAAATTGAATCAGGTTCTAAGGATAATGAATGCATGCAATAGTGTGGCATGGGACAACCATAAATGCATGTAATGCAGAAGGTCTTGTCAACCACGAAATAGTCTAATAACCTAGATAGTCTAATAATGTGATTTTAAAAAATGATCATAAGTACTATGACCTTCCATCACAAAGGACAGCTATATTGTAAACTCTCTGAAAGAATGGAAGTCTCCATGGTACTTAATACATGCTATGGACCTTTTATTTTGTAGCTTTTGCTACTAATGAAAACGTAAAATTGTTGGATTATTATTTATCTTTGGAAACTTAAGGACCTGTTCCATACAGTATAGTAAATATTCCTTCAAATTCATAGTTTTCTTCATAAATAGTTACATATGGGATGTTCACTTTGAAATGTTCATTTAAGAACAAGATACTATAGAATAGAAAATATGTTCTATATTTGCCTTATAACACAATTAAGTTATCATTTCAATTTCCTTTCTTACCATATCAAAATGAGCATCTATCATCCTTAAATAGATACTGCATAATGTGAAAAGTGTCTTTGAAAATATTCATTTATTCATTCAGTTCATTCAGTTGCATTTATTGAGTGCTTACTATGTGCAGAGCACTGTACCAAGGACTTGGGAGAGTACAATACAACAATAAACTGACACATTCACTGCCCATAACAAGCTTATGGTCTAGAGTGGGGGAGACGACAGCAATACTAACAAGTAAATTACAGATATGTACATAAGTGCTGTGGGGCTGGGAGGAGAGAAGTATAAAGGGAACAAGTCAGGGCAACACAGAAGAGAGTGGGAGAAGAATAAAGGGGGAACTTGGTCTGGGAAGCCCTCTTGGAGGAGATGTGCCTTCAGTAAGGCTTTGAAGGCGGGGAAGAGTAATTATCTGTCGGATTTGAGGAGGTAGGGCATTCCAGGCCAGAGTCAGGATGTAGGCTAGGGGTTGGTGGTGAGGTAGGAGAGATGGAGGCACTGTGAGAAGGTTATCACTAAAGGAGTAAAGTGTGCGGGCTGGGTTGTAAAACGACGATAGAGAGGTGAGGTAGTAGGGGGCAAGGTGTTGAAGTGCTTTACAGCCAATGGTGAGGAGTTTTTGTTTGATGCAGTGGTGGAGGGGCAACCACTAGTCTTTTTGAGGTGAGGGATGACATATCCTGTATGTTTTTGTAGACAAATGATCCAGGCAACAGAGTGAAGTATGGACTGGAATGGGAAGAGACAGGAGGCTGACAGGTCAGCAAGGAGGCTAAGTGACTGTATTAACATGGTAGAAGTTTGGATGGAGAAGAAAGGGCAGAATTTAGTGAGGTTGAGATGGTGGGACCAACAGGATTTAGTGTTGGATTGACTATGTGGGTTGAATCAGAGAGAGGAGTTAAATTATAGAGAAAAATAATATCATGAGTAAAGGGCTTTTGAATATACAGTTACATTTTTATTTCTTTCTCCAATAATTAAACAAATAACAAAAAACATTTTCATTAAATCAATCAAACTACCAATCAATTGTGTTTATTGAGTGCTTACGGTGCACAACACTGCACTAAGCACTTGGGAGAAGACAATGAAACAAAATTGGTGGAGACATTCCTGCCTGATTACAGTCAAGAGGGAAAGACATACATTTAAAAAGATTATGGATATGTTAACAGAAGTGCTGTGGATCTAAGGTAGTGTGAATTTCAATGTCCTTAAAGGATACAAATCCAAGGCCATAACAATGAGTAAGAAAGAAGGATGAGAAATTAATCTGTGAAGGTCACTTTGAAGAGATGTGATTTTAGTATGGCTTTTAGGGTGGGGAGAGTTGAGGTCTGTCACAGATTTAGGAGGGGGAGTTCTGGTAATTAGGTATGACACTGGAAAGGGGTCAGTGGTGAGAGAGACAGGAATGAGGTAAACTGAGTAGATTTGAGTTAGAGTAGTAAAGCTTGTGGAAGGGGTTGTGCTAGGAAATCAGAGAAGTAAGGTAGGAGGAGGTGAGATGCTTGAGTGCCTTAAAGCCAAAGGTAAGGAGTTTCTGTTTGATGAGGAGGTGGAAGAAATAATGATCTTGGGCAGCAGATTGAAGCATGGAGGCAGGGAGGTCAGCAAGGAAGCTGATGCAATAAACAAGATGGATATAAGGCCTTAGTTCAGAGTAGTTGCACTCTGGATGGGAAAGGTAAGAGTACATTTTAGTGATATTATAAAAGTAGAACTGACAAGATTTGGTGACACTGAATATGTGGACTGAATAAGGCTGATGAATTGAGAAAAATTACAAGGGGACGGGGAGGAGAGTGGTGTTGTCTACACTGATAGGAAAGTCACGAGAAAGACAGGGTTTGGGTAGAAAGAAGAGTTGTTCTGATTTTGATACGTTTAAGTTGAGTTGTGGGCAGGAAATTCAAGTAGAGACATCCAAAAGGCGGGAAGAGTTGCAAAACCACAGAGAAGGAGACAGGTCAGGGCTGGACAGGTAGATTTGGGAAACATCAATCAATCAGTCAATCCATCATATTTATTGAGCATTTACTGTGTGAGAGCACTGTATTGAGCACTTGGAAGAGTACAATGTAACAGAGTTTATAGACACGTTCCTGTCATCCATTGCCCAGGGACAGATTAGTTCAGGAATTAGCACAACGAGGGAGAGAGATAGAGAGACCAGGGACAAAAAGACAGAGTTTTATGCAAAATTTATTCCATGAGGTGAATTGAATTATTTTATTATTTTGGACGTGGCAAATTCAACTTCCATTTCGGGAGGAATGTGATTATTTGGTGATATTAGAGCTTCCCTATTGGGAGGAATATACTTGT
This sequence comes from Tachyglossus aculeatus, assembly GCF_015852505.1. Classification (NCBI taxonomy): domain Eukaryota; kingdom Metazoa; phylum Chordata; class Mammalia; order Monotremata; family Tachyglossidae; genus Tachyglossus; species Tachyglossus aculeatus. Next base: position 121,345,697 of record NC_052067.1, read on the forward strand.
ATGTTACTAGCATGTGGCAGAACCCCCAGGTCGCACCCAGGCGGAATTCACTTAGGGTTTGTTCATACATGGTTAGGCTTCTACCTCCCATCCACCAATGCTTCCCACTTGGGAGGAATCCACTTCTGCGTTCCCCGCCCATAGTGAAGCACCTGGGTCCCACCCACGAACATCTGGCGAGACACTCACTCTTCCTGCCACCGTTTCCTCAGTGTGCTGGTTCTGGCTACAGAGCAACTGTCTGGTGCTTTGGGCAGGAGAGATACGTGGGCTATTGCTGCTGGTGCTTCTGCTGCACATCTGGTCCGCTGCCCAGAATGTCAGAGGCGACAGGTATTTATTACCTATGTCTTGGGCCATCATGGCTTCCGTCCTCTGCTTGCTCAATCTGGGCCCCTTCCATCCTCCATACCTTATTTGGTCGGCATGGAGGTGAGTAACTCCTAGTTTTTTTTACCTGGCCTCCTGGCCAGGGAAGCTAAGTCACAGGTAGCATTTTGACCTTAAGATGGCCAGTGCCCAGGTTCACCTTGGCACAGTTCCCTGCCCACAAAGAGCATACAGTCTCCTGTCTGCTCCTCACTCTCAGCTTCAAGGTTCTCCATCACCTCGCCCCCTCCTACATCACCTCCCTTCTCTCCTTCTACAGCCCAGTCCACACCCTCCGCTCCTCTGCTGCTAACCTCCTCACTGTACCACGTTCTCGCCTGTCCTCTGCCGACCCCCAGCCCACATCCTTCCCTTGACCTGGAATGCCCTCCCTCCACGCATCTGCCAAGCTGGCTCTCTTCTCCCCCTTCAAAGCCCTACTGAGAGCTCACCTCCTCCAAGAGGCCTTCCCAGACTGAGCCCCCATTTTCCTCTCCTCCTCCCCATCCCCCAGCCTTACCTTCTTCCCCTCCCCACAGCACCTGTATATGTTTGTACAGATTTATTACTCTATTTATTTTACTTGTACATATTTACTATTCTATCTATTTTGTTAATGATGAGCATCTAGCTTTAATTCTATTTGTTCTGACAACTTGACGCCTGTCCACATGTTTTGTTTTGTTGTCTGTCTCCCCCTTCTAGACTGTGAGCCCATTGTTGGGTATGGAACATCTCTATATGTTGCCAACTTGTACTTCCCAAGCGCTTAGTACAGTGCTCTGCACACAGTAAGTGCTCAATAAATACGATTGACTGAATGAATGAATACAGTCTAGAGGGGGAGACAGATATTAACATAAAAAAATGAAGATATGTATATAAGTGCTGAGGGATGTCACCCCCCTCCTCAAAAATCTCCAGTGGTCACCTCACAACCTTTGCATGAAGCAAAAACTCCTCATGATTGGGTTCAAAGCTCTCCATCACCTTACCCACTCTATCTTGCCTCCCTTCTCTCCTTCTATAGCCCAGCCCGCACATTCTGCTTCTCTGCTGCTAACTTCCTTACCGGGCTTCATTCTTACCTCTCCCACCATCAACCCCTGGCCCACGTCCTACCTCTGGCCTGGAATGCCCTCCCTCCTCACATCCACCAAGCTGGCACGCTTCCTCCTCCAAAGCCCTACTGAAAGCTTACCTCCTTCAGAAGGCCTTCCCAGCCTGAGCCCCCCATTTCCTCTGCTCCCCCTCCCCTCCCCATCACCCCAACTCCCTCCCTCCCTCTGCTCCACCCCCCTCACCCCACAGCACTTGTGTATATTTGTACATATTTATTAATTTTATTAATTATGGGTATACATCTATAATTCTATTTATATATTTTGATGCTATTGATGCCTCTCTACTTTTTTTGTTTTGTTGTCTGTCTCCCCCCTTCTAGACTGTGAGCCCATTATTGGGTAGGGATTGTCTCTATCTGTTGCCAAATTGTACTTTCCAAGGGCTTATTACAGTGCTGTGCACATAGTAAGTACTCAATAAATACGATTGAATGAATGAATGAAGAATGCAATACAAGTGCAAGGGTGACACAGAAGGGAGAGGGAAAAGAGGAAATGAAGGCTTGGAGGAGCTGTGCCTTCAATAAAGCTTTGAAGGTGAGGAGAGTGATCATCTGTCTGATATGAAGAGCGGGGGGCATTCCAGGCCAGAGACAAGATGTGGGTGAGAAGTTGGAAGTGAGATAGATGATATCACAGCACAGTGACTCACTTTGTACTCTGGAGAAGCAAAGTGTGTGGACTGGGCTCTAGGAAAGCAGCGAGGTAAAGTAGGAGGGGCAAGGCGATTGGTGTCATCCTCGACTCCGCTCTCTCATTCACCCCTCACATCCAAGCCGTCACCAAAACCTGCCGGTTTCAGCTCCGCAACATTGCCAAGATCCGCCCTTACCTCTCCATCCATACCGCTACCCTGCTCATTCAAGCTCTCATCCTATCCCGTTTGGACTACTGCATCAGCCTTCTCTCTGATCTCCCAACCTCATCTCTTTCCTCACTTCAATCCATACTTCATGCTGCTGCCCGGATTATCTTTGTCCAGAAACGCTCTGGGCACATTACTCCCTTCCTCAAAAATCTCCAGTGGCTATCAATTAATCTGTACATCAGGCAGAAACTCCTCACCTTGGGCTTCAAGCCTCTCCATCACCTCGCCCCCTCCTACCTCACCTCCCTTCTCTCCTTCTACAGCCCAGCCCGCACCCTCCGCTCCTCTGCCACTAATCTCCTCACCGTACCTCATTCTCGCCTGTCCCGCCATCGACCCCCGGCCCATGTCATCCCCCTGGCCTGGAATGTCCTTCCTCTGCCCATCCGCCAAGCTAGCTCTCTTCCTCCCTTCAAGGCCCTACTGAGAGCTCACCTCCTCCATGAGGCCTTCCCAGACTGAGCCCCTTCCTTCCTCTCCCCCTCCTCCCCCTCTCCATCCCCCCCATCTTACCTCCTTCCCTTCCCCACAGCACCTGTATATATGTATATATGTTTGTACAGATTTATTACTCTATTTATTTATTTATTTATTTTACTTGTCCATATCTATTCTATTTATTTTATTTTGTTAATATGTTTGGTTTTGTTCTCTGTCTCCCCCTTCTAGACTGTGAGCCCACTGCTGGGTAGGGACTGTCTCTATATGTTGCCAACTTGTACTTCCCAAGCGCTTAGTACAGTGCTCTGCACACAGTAAGCGCTCGATAAATACGATTGATGATGATGATGATGATGCTTTACGGTTGATGATAAGGAGTTTCTGTTTGATGCAGAAGTGGATGGACAACACTGGGGGTTCTTGAGGAGTGGGGATACATTGGCTGGACATTTTCGTAGAAAAATGATCCGAAGTATGGACCAGAGTGGGGAAAGACAGGAAGAAGGGAGGTCATCAGGGAGGCTGATACACTAATCAAGGTGGCATAGATAAAGTGATTTGATTAATGTGGAAGCATTTTAGATGGAGAGGAAAGGGTGGATTTTAGCAATCATATGAAGGTTGAACCAATAGGATTTAGTGACATGTGGGTTGAATGAGAGTGATGACTTGAGAACAACACCAAGATTATGGCATGTGAGACAGAAAGGATGGTACTGCTGTCTACAGTGATGGGAAAGGTACAGGAAGGCCAGGTTTTGTGTGGGACAATAACAGTTTCTATTTTGGACATGTAAAGTTTGACATCCTAGTAGAGTCTCCCTGATGACTGGAGAAAATGTGAGTTTGCAGAGAAGAACAGAGATCCAGGCTGGAAATGTAGATTTGGTAATGATCCATGTAGAGATGGTGTTGAATCCGTGAGAACAAATGAGTTTTTCAAAGAAATGGGTGTAGATGGAGAGCAGAAGGCGGCCCAGACCTGAGGTTTGAGTGGCTTCCACAGTTGCAGGGTAGGAGATAGAGGAGGATTCTGAAAAGAGACTGAGAATGAGCAGCCATAGAGCTAAGAGCAGAACCAGAGGAGGACTTCTCTCTCTGCTGCCTGGATTATCTTTCTACAGAAATGTTCAGAGCATCTCAAAAATATCCAGTGGTTGCCTATCAACTTCCATATCAGACAAAATCTCCTCACTATTGGCTTAAAAGTCCCATCACTTACCTCTTCTTACCTCACCTCCCTTCTCTCCTTCTACATCCCAGCCTGCACACTCTGCTCTTTTGATGCTACCCTTCTCACTGTGCTTCATTCTTGCCTGTCCCACACCGACTCCTGGCCCATGTCCTACCTTTGGCCTGGAATGCCCTACCCTCCTCAAATCCGCCAAACAATCACTCTTCCCTGCCCTTTTAAAGCCCTACTGAAGCACACCCCTTCCAAAAGGCCTTCTGTGACTAAGTCCCCTTTTCCTCAGCTCCCCCTCCCCTCTGCATCACTTGGACTGGCTCACTTTGCTCTCCCTCCCATTTCCCTGCCCTATGGCACTTAAGTATATATGTATATATCTATAATTCTATTTATTTATATTGATGCCTGCTTACTTGTTTTGACATCTGTCTCCCCCCTCTCTAGACTGTAAGCCTTTTGTGGGCAGGGATTTTATTGCTGAGTTGTACTCTCCAAGTGCTTAGGACAGTGCTCTGCAAACAGTAAGTGCTCAATAAGTAGTAAGTGCTCAATAAGTACGATTGAATGAATGAATGAATAATGTTTCCAGGAGAAGGGTCCATAGTATGGAAGGCAGCTGAAGGGTTGAACAAGATTAGGATTAGTGGCCTTTGGATTTGGCAAGGAGAATGAGATTGGTGACTTAAATGATAGCTGTTTCTGAGTAGCCAAGGGAGCAGAAACCAGATGGGAGGGGTCAAGAGAGAATTAGAAGAGAGAAAGTGGATACAGCAGGTGTGGACAACTTGCTCATGGAGATTGAATAGGAGTGAGAATTGATAGGAATGAGTTGGGTGATAACTGGAGGAAGCCATGGGGTCAAGGGAGGGTTTTTTTATTTAGAATAGGGGAAGTCACTTGATTAATTCTCTCTTGATTTTGGTTGATACCCTGTCCTAGATAAGAACACTGATACCTTGAATCATTTCTGCCTCCCATCCCTGAGAGGTCAGGGTCCCTCAAGGTTCAGTTCTGGGTCCCCTTCTATTCTTCATCAAGACCCATGGCGTGCATAACTCAATAGCTTCTACAGCTTCAGCTATCATTTCTATGTAGATAATTCTCAAATCCATATATCCAGCCCTGATATTTCACCTTTTATGCAGTGTCATGTTTCCTCCTGCCTCAGGACATCTCTATTTGGATGTCCTGCTGACATATCAAACTAAACATATCAAAACCGGAACTCCTCATACTCTCACACAAAGCCTGCCCGCAGCATGGCTTAGTGGAAAGAGCACGGACTTGGAAGTCAGCGGTCGTGGATTCTAATCCTGGCTCCACTACTTCTCAGCTGTATGACTTAGGGAGAGTCACTTAACTTCTCTGTACCTCAGTTTCCTCATCTGAAAAATGGTGATTAAGACTGCGAGCCCCACGTGGAACAACCTGATAACCTTGTATCTATCCCAGCACTTAGAACAGTGCTTGGCACATAGTAAGTGCTTAACAAATACCATTATCATTATTATTATCTTCCTTGTAACCTTGGTATTATCCTTGATTCATTTCTCTCATTCAACCCACATATTCAATCTGTCACCAAATCCTGTAGCTCTACCTTCACAACATCTCTAAAAGTCACCCTTTCCTCTCCATTCAAACTGCTACTATGTTTATGCAAGCAGTTATCCTAACCCACCTTGACTACTGCATCAGTCTCCTCGCTGACCTCCCTGCCTCCTGTCTCTTCTCAATCCAATCCATACTTCACTCTGCTACCCTGATCATTTTTTTCTAAACAAAACACTTAGTTCATATCTCCCCACTCCTCAAGAACCTCCAGTAGGTGCCCATCCACTTCCACATCAAACAGAAACTCCTTACCTTTGGTTTTAAAGCATTCAATTACCTTTTCTCTTATTATTTTATCTCACTGATTTCTTTCTACAAACTTCATTCCTCTAATGCCAATCAACCAATTTTACTTCCATCTTATCTATCTTGCTACTGATTCTTTGCCCACAATCTGCCTTTGATCTGGAGCTTCCTATCCCCTCATATAAGACATTTCATCACTCTTCCCACCTTCAAGGCCTTATTAAAATAACATATCCCCTGAAAGGCATTCCTCAACTAAGCACTCATTTCCCCTATTCCTTTTTCCTTCTGTCTAGCTCTTGAATTTGGATTTATACCCTTTACCTCACCCTCATTCAGACCCACAGCACTTCTGTACATATCCAAAATTTATTTCAATGTCTGTCTCCCCATTTAAACTGCAAGCTTCTTGTGGGTGAGGAACATATCTACCAATTCTATAATATGATACACTCTCAACTCTGCACACAGTAAATGCAATGGACTGAGTGATTGATATATGTGATCTTGAATCATTTATGACATCTTTAACTTCATCCTTTCTCAAAATTATGTTCAGTTCAATCAAACCCTTTCATTCTCTTTTCTCTTGTAATGTATGCAAGCCATTTGTCCATTCTTTCATTACGACTACTTATCACTTCAATCACATTACTGTATCTTTTCCAGTCACTCAAACAGTACAGAAATTGTGCTTCAGATGTTGTTCCATAACCATTTATGTAATGTTATAAGTGTGGCTAGATTAGTAATCTACTCATCTATTCCAAACTTTCTTCTTCCCCCAACTAGAGTTTATATTTAAGAAGATGATTTTAATATATGACCACATCAAAAATCTTCATATAATATAGCACTGTAACTGATGTGAATGAAAGTTTAGTTTAAGGTTAGTTATTATCATTATTATTATTATTATGGTATTTGTTAAGTGCTTACTATGTGACAAACACTATTCAAAGCGCTGGGGTAGATACAAGGTAATCAGGTTGTCCCATGTTGGGCTCGCAGTCTTAATCCTCATTTTACAGATGAAGTAACTGAGACATAGATAAGTGAAGTGAGTTACCCAAGGTCACACAGCAGATAAGTGGAACCGGGTTTAGAACCCATGTCCTCTGACTCCCAAGCCCGTGCTCTTACCACTGTTGGTGTCTGCTTAGTCCTTCTTTTATTTTTCTATGTTTATACTTTAATTACTTTCAATTTTACATACATTTGAAAAAAATAAGCATATGCCCCACTGTTACATTTGAAAAAAATAAGCATATGCCCCACTGTTTTATCATTTTGCTTGGCCGTGTTAGATCTGGCCAGCATAATGAAATATGGATTGGAAAAAAGAGAGGCCAGAGTCAGCAGGTAAACAAGGAACTGGACTGGTGTGGTGGCTATTTGTATGGAGAGGAATGGCCAGATGGATTATGAGAACGCTGTTGAAGAAAAATCTAGAGGATTTAATGACAAAGTGGTTGAAATTAAGTTATAAATCGAGGATAATATCAAGGTTACTGGATTAAGATATGGGAAAGGTGATTTGGTCAATTGTACTAGGAAAATTATGCAGAGGAAATGATTTGGGAAGAATGATGAGTTACACGTTTTATCTTTCATCCCCTCCTCTGGAGATGACATTTGTTTCAGTGATTTCAATGACCAGCTCTACTCTACTCTACTCTTCACTCTGCTGCCCTGATTATCTTTGTACAGAAATGCTCTGGGCATGTCACTCCCCTCCTCAAAAATCTCCAGTGGTTGCCTGTCAAACTACTAATCAAGGAAAAACTCCTCACTCTCAGCTTCAAGGCTCTCCATCATCTCGCCCCCTCCTGTGTCACTCCCTTCTCTCCTTCTACAGCCCAGCCAGCACTCTCCACTCCTCTGCCACTAACCTCCTCATTGTGCCTCGTTCTCGCCTGTCCCACCATTGACCCCCGGCCCATGTTCTTCCCCTGGCCTGGAATGCCCTCCCTCCTCACATCTGCCAAACTAGCTCTGTTCCTCCCTTGAAAGCCCTACTGAGAGCTCACCTCCTCCAGGAGGCCTTCTCAGACTGAGCCCCTTTTTTCCTCTCCTCCTCCTCATCCCCCGCTCTGCCCTAACTCCTTTCCCACAGCACTTGTAGATATTTGTACAGATTTATTACTCTATTTCACTTGTACATATTGACTACTCTGTTTTGTTAATGATATGCATATAGCTATAATTCTATTTATTCTGACGATTTTGACACCTGTTTACATGTTTTGTTGTCTGTTTCCCCCTTCTAGACTGTGAGTCCGTTGTTGGTAGGGACTGTCTCTATATGTTGCCGACTTGTACTTTCCAAGCATTTAGTACAGTGCTCTGCACACAGGAAGCACTCAATAAATACAATTGAATGAATGAATGAATGAATGATTCCCAAATCTACCTATCCAGTCCTGAACTCTCCTTTTCTGCCACCTCATATTTCTTCCTACTTTCAGGGCATCTCTACCTGGATTTTCTACCAATGCTTCAAACGTAATGTTCCAAAAAAGAATTCTCATCTTCCCTTCCAAATCCTGTCCTCCTCCCGTCTTTTCCATCCCTGTAGACAACACAACTATCTTCCTTATGTCACAAATCCATCTCCTTGGCATTACCCTCGACTCATTTCTTTCATTCAACTCACATGTTTGATCCACCAAATCCTTTTGGTTCTACATTCATAACATGGCTAAAAACACCCTTTCCTATCCAAACTGTTACTATCTTGTCATATCCTGCTTTCACTACTGCATCTGCCTTCTTGCTGATCTTCCTGTTTTCTATCTCTCCCCACTCCAATCCATACTTCACTCTGATGCCTAGAAATTTTTTCTGAAAACAAAGAACCATCCTCTCCTTAAGAACCTGCAGCGGTGTCCCATCCACCTCCACATCAAACAGAAACTCTTTACCATCACCCTAAGAGCATGCAATTATCTCACTCTTTCCTACCTAACTTCGCTGATTTTCTATTGCAACTCAATCCACATACATCACTTATAAAACCCCAGCTCATGCATCTCTATAACAATCCTTATCCCATGTCCACCCTCTAGCTTTACATTCCCTTCCGCTCCATTTATGACAGCCCACCACTCTCCCCACTTTCAAAGCCTTATTTAAATCACATCTCCTCCAAGAGTTTTTCTTCCAACTAAGCCCTCTTTTTCCCCTATCTGTTCTCCCTTCGGTGTCACCTATACACTTGGATCTCTTTCTTTGAATAATTTGATATTGCCCCAACCTCAGCCCCACTCCTGTATTTATGTAATGAATGAACAAATTTATTCATTTATATTAATCCCTGTTTCCTTCTCTAGACTCTAAGCTCCTGTGGGCAGGGAATATGTCTATTAAACTGTGTTGTATTGTCCTCTCCCAAGACCTTAGTACAGTGAGTGTTCTTCACTCAGTAAGCACTTAATAAATAATGCTGATTGTTTAATTAAGTAGTAGGGAAGTACTGAGAAGTACTGAACTCCTCACTCTTGGCTTCAAGGCTCTCCATCACCTTGCCCCCTCCTACCTCACCTCCCTTCTCTCCTTCTACAACCCAACCTGCACCCTCCACTCCTCTGCCACTAACCTTCTCACTGTACCTCATTTTCGCCTGTCCCGCCGTCGACCCCCGGCCCACGTCCTCCCCCTGGCCTGGAATGCCCTCCCGTTGCCCATCCGCCAAGCTAGCTCTCTTCCTCCCTTCAAAGCCCTACTGAGAGCTCACCTCTTCCAAGAGGTCTTCCCAGACTGAGTGCCCTTTTTCCTCTCCTCCTCCCCATGTCCCCGCTCTACCACCTTCCCCTCCCCACGGTACCTGCATATATTCATTCATTCATTCATTCAATCATATTTATTAAGCGCTTACTGTGTGCAGAGCACTGTTACTAAGTGCTTGGGAAGTACAGGTTTGCAACATGTAGAGACAGTTCCTACCCAACAGCGGGCTCACAGTCTAGAAGGGGGAGACAGACAACAAAACAAAACTATAAACCAAATAAAATAAATAGAATAAATATGTATAAGTAAAATAGAGTAATAAATATGTACAAACATTTATCACTCTATTTTACTTGTACATATTTACTATTCTATTTATTTTGTTAATGATGTGCATTTAGCTTTAATTCTATTTGTTCTGGTGACTTGACACCTATCTACATGTTTCGTTTTGTTGTCTGTCTCCCCCTTCTAGACTGTGAGCCCATTGTTGGGTAGGGGCAATCTCTATATGTTGCCAACTTGTACTTTCCAAGCACTTGGTACAGTGCTCTGCACACAGTAAACACTCAATAAGTATGATTGAATGAATGAATGAATGAATGAATGAATGAGAAGTGAATAGATGTAATGTCACACTTGGTACTGCATGTAGTATGATACGACGTGTATATCATCATTAATGGTATTTATTGAATTCTTACCATGTGCAGAACACTGTACTGAGTGCAAGGGAGAATACAACAGAGTCAGCAGATATGTCAGCATATCTTATCAGAGTCAGCAGATAGAGAAGCAGTGTGGCTCAGTGGAAAGAGCCCGGGCTTTGGAGTCAGAGGTCATGAGTTCAAATCCCAGATCCACCACTTGTCAGCTGTGTGACTTCGGGCAAGTCACTTAACTTCTCTGTGCCTTAGTTCCCTCATCTGTAAAATGGGGATGAAGACTGTGAGCCCCATGTGGGACAACCTGATCACCTTGTAACCTCCCCAGCACTTAGAACAGTACTTTGCACATAGTAAGCGCTTTATAAATGCCATTATTATTATTATTATTATTATTATTATTATTATTATTATTATATGTACCCCGACTCCAAAGAGCCAGTAGTTCTTCTGGATACAGTAAGTGCTGCACACAGTCAGCCTTCAATAAATATGATTTAATGAATAGCCCAGTGGAAGAATAGCAATATGATTAGAAGTTGAAAGCAGGAACATTGTGCCTTCCTACCTTTGTCCACTACCAAGTACTTGTTAGTATAGTGCTAAGCACTCAGTGGGTGCTCAATAAATGTCATTGATTGTTTAGTGGCCCAGGGACTTTAATCAATTCTAATTATAAAATAAATTATATATTTATGTGTTGATGGTTTAGTTAATTTTGTTACATTTTGTTATGTGTTTTAAATGCAATTTCTTTTGTATAGGTCCATTGGATTGTTGTTAAGGACTTTGAGATGAAGTATTTATATTGAAAAAAAGCAATAAAACTGAAAGTTAGTATTTTGTCAATTAGGCACAGTTTAAAAACCATTCTGTGTGCAAAAATACATGTCCTCATATAATTATCTTTTTAAAAGTTACACCTATTTTATATTACCTTATTTTTTCTCTAACATTTCTAATAAAGCTTTCAGAGATTTTTAATTAATCTTTCATTACATGAATAAAACTATATATTTTAACTCACAAATACAATCAGTGGTATTTATTGAATGCTTAATGGGTGAAGAAAGCCCTGTTCTAAGCACTAGGGAGAGTATGGTAAAGTAAACATGATTCCTTCACTCTAAGGAGCTAATGAACAGTGCTTTGCACATAGTAAGCGCTTAACAAATGCCATCATTATTATTAATGGTCTAAAGGGAGATGCAGATGTTAAAATGCATTTTAGTGGAAACAAACTTATAAGGAAACTGTACTCAAGTGCTATGATTGAGGTCCTTACTTAAGTACTTAGGTAACTAAGTACTTAGGTGATGCAGTGGGGAGGAAAAATAGGGTGGGAAGATAAAGCATTAATTAAGGAAGTCTTCTGGGGCTTTGAGATTGTAGGAGGAATTTGAATATAGGAAGAGTGGTGGTCTTTCAGATATAAACAGAGAGGGAATCCTAAATGGAAGGGCAGGTTTGGATAAGTGGTTGAAGTGAGAGAGATTAGATCAAAGGTCAGTGACTAGTTTGCTATTAGAGGAAGCGAGTGTGTGTGCTGGGTTGTACTGGGAGAGAAGCAAGGATAGGAAGAAGGGTGAGAGCTCAGAGCCTTTAAATGGTCAGAACTTTCTGTTTGCTGTGCAGATGGATGGGCATTTAGAGTCTTCCATTTGCTTTGATATTTTCTCTGAAAACTTCTTTACCATGAGCCTACTATCATTTTCAGCAATTACTTTGACTGTCAAATGAAAGATAAACATAATCTTATCCGTACAAAATTATCCCTTTTCATGGTATATTTCAAGTGTTTATTATGGGACAGACACTGTATTAAGAGCTGGTGGAGGTACGAACAAACCAGGTTTGACACAGTCCATGAGCCACATGAGCTCTCAGTCTTAATCCCCATTTTAAAGATGAGGCACAGAAAATCAAGTGACTTGACCATGGTGACACAGCAGAGAAGTGGTGATGCCGGGGTTAGAACCTAGGTCCTCTGACCATGGATACACTAAACCACTCTGCTGTCCTTTTCCCGTTAAAGAGTTGCACAAAGCACAAGACACTTTTTACATCTGTATCTGAGAAGCAGCATGGCTCAATGGAAAGACCACGGGCTTTGGAGTCAGAGGTCATGGGTTCAAATCCTGGCTCTGCCAATTGTCAGCTGTATGACATCGGGCAAGTCACTTAACTTCTCTCTTCCTCAGTGACCTCATCCGTAAAATGGGGATTAAGACAGTGAGACCCCGTGGGACAACCTGATCACCTTGTAACCTCTCCAGTTCTTAGAACAGTGTTTTGCACATAGTAAGCACTTAATAAATGCCATCATTATTATTATTATCTGTGAGGACACTGGCCCAATGCAATGGCGAGTTAAGGAACTTCTAGGAAATTGGGGTAATGTAAAAAAACTCAGGTTCCAAAGCTCTTTTGCTTAAATTGAAAGTTGGATGTTTATTGCCCCCAAATTCACAACTTTGCTACTATTTCTCAGTTGAACTTAATCTGTGAAGCCATAAACTCATTAAGGTTTTTATACTTATTTTACAGTTTCAACTGTATATGCACTAACTTTAATCCTTCTTGTACCATAAACACAAATCAATCAATCAATCAATTGTATTTATTGAGTGCTTACTGTATGCAGAGCACTGTACTAAGCTCTTGGGAAGTACAAACCGATTTTTCCCACCACCCTGTGTTTTTGTGTCATTAAAAATAAGATCTGTATGGCTCTATTTCGATTGAACAGTGATTTTACCACCACCAACATGATGTTTTACATTTATATTTTGGCCATAGTTCTGTAGTAAATGATAAATTACCCAAAGACATACAGGGAAAAATTTAATTGTGCATCAGAGGTGCACTATATTTTCAGCAATAGACATTTGCAATAAAATTAAAAAAATATTATTATTAAGACTCTGAATGATCCCTTGGGTGGATAATGAATTTTTTGGCCACAGGAATAATTAATCATTTTTTGAACACTAGATCATATTCCAAATTGTAAAACAATTATAAAATAATGTATTTGTCAGGCTTTATCTCCTATGTGGTCTTTCAAAAATGTATTTACTTTCTCCAAAGACTGATTAGAATTTTTCTCATTTAGATTGCAACTGCAAGAATTAATTCAGAACCAAATATTTCTTTAAAAAAAAGTCCTCTGAAATCAGAGAACTAAAAAAAAAGATTTTTTCCCTTTATTACCTTGCATTTATGAGGAAATGCATATATTTTGCTGTTCATTGGCTGTGCACTAATCTATATGTGCAGGCAACTCTGGTACAGGACAGAAGCATTTCAGCTAGTTTCATTTTAAGTTAAATGCTATAATACAACTTTATGCATGTAAGTGAATCAGAAAAGATTCCTGAGTTGAACTCTGCTCTACATTAGAAGAGGCAGAAAATATGATTTTCATGAGTTTGGTGTAGTTTTAATTGTGCTAACTCAAGATTTACGTTCCGTTCCAAGCACACAGCATACTTTCATAAATAATATTTTCCTTTGAGTTGATCTTCTTGATTTGCAGCCAGCCCATGCTGTAAAAACTCTGCTAGTTCTAATTTGTGCATCAATAAACTACATTAAAAAACTACTTGATCTAAAGCATAATCTAGAGTGCTATGAATATGAATGGGTAAAAATTCTGCAAAACACAGTGTAAAGATTATAGTGTACTATAAAAAAGTTTGGCAAGAAATTAAATGTTGCCCACAAAATTAAAGATATTGGCCTTTCATCCTCCTTCATCCAGCAGTGTTCTCATTAGTGTTCTGGCTAGTTTTTGAAGTTTGGGGAAAAGGGCAGGAGCAGGGCAATTAATATTCAGCTCAGTGCAACTCAGTACAATGTGATTTAGTGGATAGGACACAGGCCTGTGAGTCAGAAGGACCTGGGTTCCAACAGCAGGTCTGTCACTTGTCTGCTGTGACCTTGGGCAAGTCAGTTAACTTCTCTGAGCCTTAGTTATCTCATCTGTAAAATAGGATTGACTGTGAGCCTCATGTGGGACACAGACTGTGTCCAACCTACCTGTCTTGCAACTACCCCAGTGCTTAGTACAGTGCCTGGCACAAAGTGAGTTCCTACTCACACTTTAGTCAGCTAATGTTGAGAATCTTACAGTAGTAATTCTTACTCCAGTTGAGAATAGGATTCACTGCAGTTGTACAGACACTGATCTTCTACAACGTCACTGAATTTTCAGGTTTGTCTCCAAATTTGCCTGGGTATTGGCCTGAATGACACCTGCATCTCTGGTGTTTTCCATATGTAACACTTGTTCTATTTTTCTAATGAATAAAATGAAACTTCAACTGCCAAAATGCTGGTCCTGTTGGTTAGCTGGGTGCCTAATCCTAAAATGACCCTAAGGAATCTTTCAGCAAGGATTTAAAGCTGAAAATTCCTCAGTAATGACACAGGGAGCTACAAGACAATCAGGTTGGACAAAGTCCCACTCCCTCATGAGGCTTACTGCCTAAGAAGGAGGGTGAACTGGCCTTGTATCCCCATTTCACAAAGAAGGAAACAGGAGCCCACAGAAGTTACATGATTTTCTCAAGGTCACACAGCAGCAAAATGCAAAGCTCAGATTAGAGCCCAGGTCCTATAACTACTCCATCCAAATTGCTGCCACACTGATACAAGCACTTCTTTATCTTGCCTTGACTACTCCATTTGCCTCATCACTGACTTACCTGAGTCCATACTTCACTCTGCTTCCCAGATCATTTTTCTAAAAAAAGTTCTGTCCATGTCTCTCAATTCCTCAAGAACCATCAATGGATTGATCAATCATATTATTAAGCACTGACTATGTTAAAAGCACTGTACTAAGATGTTGGAAGGGTCGGTAGACACGTTCTGTGCCCACAATAAGCTACCTCTACATCAAACACAAACTCCTTACCATTAATTTAAAGCACTAAATCAGCCCACCTCCCCCTACCTCACTTGACTGATATCCTACTACTTTTCAGCCCACTCATTTTTGCTCTTCTAGTACCAGGACTCTTCTTCCCTATTTCATCTATATGTTGCCTTGTTCTCGCCTGTCCCGCCATCGACCCCTGGCCCACATCTTACCTCGGCCCTGGAATGCCTTCCCTCCACACATCCACCAAACTAGCTCTCTTCATCCCTTCAAAGCTCCAGGAGGTCTTCCCAGACTGAGCCCCCCTTTTTCCACCCCTCCTCCTCCTCCCCTCCCCATAGCCCACCCTCTGCCCTACCCCCTTCCCCACATCACTTGTATATATTTGTACATATTTATTACTCTATTTTATTAATGATGTGTATATAGATATAATTCTATTTATTCTGATGGTCTGTCTACTTGTTTTGTTTTGTTGTCTAGACAGTGAGCCTGTTGTTGGGTAGGGACCGTCTCTATATGCTGCCACTTTGTACTTCCCAAGCACTTAGTATAGTGCTCTGCACACATTGCTCAATAAATATGACTGACTGACTGACTGAATGAATGAATCTATCTGTCTGCTGACCCCTTTGTCACATCCTCCCCCTAGCCTCCCCCACTCCATATACTCCAGGCCATAACTCTATCCACCTTCAAAGTATTATTAAGGTCACATCTCCTCCAAGAAGCCTTCCCCAGTTAAACCCTCTTTTCTCTGGCTTCCACTCTCTTCTGTGTCATCTATGCACTTGGATACTCAGCACAGTTTCAGCATTGCTAGTGAAGAGTGGATGGAACAGATCAGGGAAGAGGCAGGGTGGGACCCCCTCCACAATCAGGTCCCAGGCAGGCAGTCAAGGGTTCAGAGTGGCATGCTCTGCATCTATAGATTTTTGGTAACCCGGGAGGGGGGAAAAACCAACAAAGGCTCAGGTCCACATATGTGGCCTCCTTAGGAGCCACTGAGATTAGGGAAGTCCCTTTTCCGGAGCTTTTACTTTTCTTATGGAAAGAATTCATAGGGTCTCCCAAAACTATGCCACTGCATGACAGGTGGCAGTAAGAATTACATCCAGCTTGCTCCCTCCCTACCCCTGCCTTCCTTCATTTCTGCTTTTTCTATGGAAAGAGAATGGGACTGGAAGTCAGGAGATCTGGGAAGTACAGTGTCTGCTGCTGTGAGAAGCAAGATGTAGACGATGCTGACATCTGAGGTAGTATAACCCTGTTCAGAACCCTGGAATTGCACAGAATATCACCACCTTTACATAAACCATCGCACTCTTTTTGCACCCTACCCCTTGTTAGTGAAACAAAGGCAAGTCGGGCTTCTGCAAAACACAATTAGAATTTTAACAAACCCTCCATTTGAAAGGAGTCATTTCATTTGGAATGCAGGTAGTTGTGCGATAGTTCAGTGGCTTCAGCTTCTCAAACATCTGACAAAAGAATTGTAAGCAGATGTTATAGATTTCAACCGATATCTAATCCTGCCTACATTATTCCAACATAAAGCTCCTTCCAATAGGACTAGACCTTAAGAGTTTAGACAAAACTGTTATGTTCTTAGTCTTTCAAACTCTGAGGAAATTGATTTCATTTGTTTTTTTAATAGTTTTGGTAGTAGGCCAAAAAATCACAGAAAAGTAACACCTACCCTTATAGATGCCAGATACATCCTCTATTACATATGTTTCTTCATAGTCTACTTGTGTCCTCAGGGTGCCTCACTTCTTCCATTGTACTGTTCGCAGAAGCAGCAGGGCTTAAAGAAGCAGCATGGTCTGGAAATCAGAAGACCTAGGTTCTTATCCCAACTCTGCCTACTGATTATTGTGTGACTTTGGACAAGTACTTTAACTTCTCTGTGCCTCAGTTACTTCATCTCTAAAATGGGAATTAAATCTTCCTCTCTCCAATTTAGACTTTGAGCTCCATCTGAAACAGGGACTGTGTCAAACCTGATAAATTTGTATCTACCCTAAATTGTGCTTGACAACTGTCCACATGTTTTGTTTTACTGTCTGTCTCCCCCTTCTAGACTATGAGCCGGTTGTTGGGTAGAGACCATATTTATATGTTGCCAACTGGTACTTCCCAAGCACTTAGTACAGTGCTCTGCACACAGTAAATACGATTGAATGAATGAATCTGTGACCTTTAGGTACTTGATATGCAAACCCACCCTCAATCCTTAGCTCCAAAAAACTTATGTACATATTATCTCAACTATCATCTCTATGCTGATGACACCCAGATCTACATCTCTGCCCCTGCTCTCTCCCCCTCTCTCCAGGCTCGCATCTCCTCCTGCCTTCAGGACATCTCCATCTGGATGTCCGCCCGCCACCTAAAACTCAGCATATCCAAGACTGAACTCCTTGTCTTCCCTCCCAAACCCTGCCCTCTCCCTGACTTTTCCATCTCTGTTGAAGGCACTACCATCCTTCCTGTCTCACAAGCCCGCAACCTTGGTGTCATCCTCGACTCCGCTCTCTCCTTCATCCCTCACATCCAAGCCGTCACCAAAGCCTGCCGGTCTCAGCTCCGCAACATTGCCAAGATCTGCCCTTTCCTCTCCATCCATACCACTACCCTGCTCGCTCAAGCTCTCATACTATCCTGTCTGGACTACTGCATCAGCCTTCTCTCTGAGCTCCCATCCTCGTGTCTCTCCCCACTTCAATACATACTTCATGGTGCTGCCCGGATTGTCTTTGTCCAGAAATGCTCTGGGTATGTTACTCCCCTCCTCAAAAATCTCCAGTGGCTACCAATCAACCTACGCATTAGGCAGAAACTCCTCACCCTGGGCTTCAAGGCTGTCCATCACCTCGCCCCCTCCTACCTCACCTCCCTTCTCTCCTTCTACAGCCCACCCTGCACCCTCCACTCCTCTGCCGCTAATCTCCTCACCGTACCTCGTTCTCGCCTGTCCCGCCATCGACCCCCAGCCCACGTCATCCCCTGGGCCTGGAATGCCCTCCCTCTGCCCACCCGCCAAGCTAGCTCTCTTCCTCCCTTCAAGGCCCTACTGAGAGCTCACCCCCTCCAGGAGGCCTTCCCAGACTGAGCCCCTTCCTTCCTCTCCCCCTCGTCTCCCTCTCCATCCCCCCATCTTACCTCCTTCCCTTCCCCACAGCACCTGTATATATGTATATACGTTTTTACATATTTATTACTCTATTTATTTTACTTGTACATATCTATTCTATTTATTTTATTTTGTTAGTATGTTTGGTTTTGTTCTCTGTCTCCCCCTTTTAGACTGTGAGTCCACTGTTGGGTAGGGACTGTCTCTATATGTTGCCAACTTGTACTTCCCAAGCGCTTAGTACAGTGCTCTGCACACAGTAAGCGCTCAATAAATATGATTGATTGATATTGTTTATTTACATATTCATTCAATCATATTTACTGAGCACATACTGTGTGCAGACAATTGTACTAAGCACTTGGGAGAGTAGACTACTACATTAAACAGACACATTCCCTGCCCACAACAAGCTAACAGTCTAGAGAGAGGGAGACAGACATTAATATAAATAAATGAATTACAGAGTGCTGTGTGGCTGGGAGCAGGAATGAATAAATGGAGCAAGTCAAGGTGAGGCTGAAAAGAGTGGAAGAAGAGGAAAGGGGGGCTTAATCAGGCAAGGCCTCTTGGAGGATATGTGCCTTCAATAAGGCTTTGAATGGGAAGAGATTAATTGTATGTTGTATTGGAGGACGGAGGGAATTTCATGACAGAGGCACACATGGGCTAGGGATTGGTGGTGAGGTAGATGAGCTCAACTCATAGATGAGATGAGAAGGTGAGATTGAGGTACAGATGTTGAGGTTGGCATTAGAGGAGCAAAGTGTGCAGGCTGCATTGTAGTAGGAAAGTAGCAAGGTTAGGTTGGAGGGGGGTAAGTTATTTACACTGATGTCTGTCTCCCTCTCTAGAGTATAAGCTCATTGGTCCAGGGAATGGTGTCTGCCAACCTGTACTTCCCAAGCACTTGGTACAGCGCTCTGCACACAGTAAGCACTCAATAAATGCGACTGAATGAATGAATGAATTGTATTGTACTCTCCCAAGCACTTAATATAATGCTCTGCACATAGTAAGTGCTCAATAAATACCAATTACGATGATCCTATGTCAAAATATTTCAAAATACTGTTTATTCATTCCCTTCATTTGGAAAATAAACTATTAAAAAAAATCAATGGATAAGGAGGACTCAGTGGCTGCTAAAATCTGCTTGGCAGGATCTAATCTCAGCTGGATTAGGCACCCAGGTAACCAACAGGACCAGCATTTTGGCAGTTGAAGTTCCATTTTGTTCATTAGAAAAATAGGGCAAGTGTTATTTTGGCAAACACCAGAGATGCGGGTGTCAATCAGGCCAATACCCAGGCAAATTAGGAGACAAACCTGAAAATTCAGTGACAATGTAGAAGATCAGTGTCCGTACAACCGCAATGAATCCTATTCTCAACTGCAGTAAGAATTACTAATGTAAGATTCTCTTAACATTAGCTGACTAAAGTCTGAGATATTGTTTGTGCCATTAAGATCCCTGTGAATTCCATGAATATTTTTATTCTTCCATTAGATTTACCTCATGCAGACATGGCCAATAAAGCACTTTAGTTACAAACAAAGTTGTTTACGGAACTTTCATGGACACAGTTTCAGAGTCAATTTTTCTATCCTTGCCTCAGCTGGCATAAAAGAGATAAATAGTATTTTCTTGACGTCTCTTAAGATTAACATCACAATTTACTCGACAGACAAGGAAATTTCTCCCTTTTAGAAATTCAGTTTCTTAAACCTCCTGACCATGAAAATCTATGATTTACATTAGTATGGTAAAATAGTTTGTACTATATCTGAATTTGAACATTTTGCAACAAAGCTAATACCAAAAGTAAGATACAAGTTACCAAGTTGGATTGAAAATAGTTATGAAATCAAGACCCAAAGTCTTAGAAAAAGAAAATATCCTGCAAATCACAAGCTAGATAACATAGCTCAATACAGGTCACTTAGTGGGATAAAACTTCACAGTCTGTCACAAATGAGCAAATGATACATTGATTGCACCCAACTTACTTTAATTTCTACTGGTTGAAGCTTGAGCAGACACTGGATTGGTGTTTTATTGTACACAATATAAAAATATGAAATATAGAAAAGAACTTTGTCTATAATCTAGAATTGTCTCCCCCCACAATTTATTTCTAGCTTATCTAGCTTATGCCAATGGAAAGAGATCTGTGAGATCCATTATGTTGGACAATCATTTGCATCATTAAAATAAGGTGCCCTTATATATCTAAAAGTAGGGGTGATGTGTTCTCTCCCGAACTATCATTTAAATATCTGTAATCAGTGGCTTCAACATTATAATTGATGGCTAGCTTTTGCCTAGGTAGCTATTCAAGTAGAAACATGTGATTATTTATTTACATTTAAAATTTCATAATTACACAGATAACTATAATACTGTCTCCTCTTTGTAAATCTTAAATCACAGCACTAACGCAAAAGATAAAAAGAAAAGGTTTTCCTTTATGATATGTCTTTTGAATTTAACATCACCACCACAATTATTTTAATGATTAAATAACTTCATATTTTAAAAGTCAAATAGAATATTTGATTGTGATACAAACATTTAAATATTTATTTATGTACATAGCAGTCCTTTGTTTTCAAATACGGCACAACTGACAATAACAGCCTACTCATATGTATAAATGTGACTGAAAAGACTAACAGGTGTTTATTGTTTTACAACAAGATTAAGGTTCGCCGGGCACAGTCCTCTGGTGATCTAGTTTTGAGATTGGTGAGGGAGGTAGTGTCAAGGCACCTTGTCCAGAACCTTCCTTCCACCCTGCCTCCAGAAAAAGTGTGAATCAGATCAATTAATTGTTGGCAATTCTACTCGTCTCATCTCATTTGAAAATATTACAGAAAGGGTGTGAATCAGATCAACAAAGGTGTCTTTTTAAAAAGATTACTGACGGCTCATGCAACTTTGTAAAGATTGTTCAAGTTGATCCCTCTTCTCATTAGGCATGTAAATTAAATTTTGGATGAAAAAGAAGTAGGGAATTTCCCAAGATCTGTTGTCAAGCATAATGCAATAAAGATACAATTTAGGGTTTTTTTTAAGGATTAGCACTATAAAATGATATCTCTAAAGGAAATTCAAAGCATTAAAGAGGAACAGCATGGACTAGTGGGAAGAGCATGGTCATGGGAGTCAGAGCATCTTCTAAATGTTTCCTTTATAATAATAATAAATGATGGCATTTGTTAACCGCTTACTATTTGCAAAGCACATTTCTAAGTGCTGGGGAGGATACAAGGTGATCAGATTGTCCTATGTGGGGCTCCCAGTCTTAATCCCCATTTTACCGATGAGGTAACTGAGGCTCAGAGAAGTTAAGTGACTTGCCCAAGGTCACACAGCAGACATGTGGCGAAGCCAGGATCCAAACCCATGACCTCTGACTCCAAAGCCTGTGATCTTTCCACTGAGCCAAGCTGAGTCACTTACAGTCTTTGCACCTCAGTTCTCCTGTTCTCCTTTCTACTTAGACTGCGAGCCCTGTGCGGGACAGGGAACTGTGTCCAACCTTTATTTATATTTATATCAGAAACTGCTTTATTCCAAATAAACTCATCTCATTGCAGAAGAGACAGATTGTTATTTAAATAGAAAAGGAAAATTAGAGAATGTAGAAGAATGGATTGCTTTCTTCAAGATCTGATAGATCCAACTTGTACTTCCCAAGTGCTTAGTACAGTGCTCTGCACACAGTAAGCGCTCAATAAATACAATTGATTGATTGATGAATAATAACAGCAGGAATAAAGAGCTCATACAGGATGCTGTTCTCCTTTCTACTTAGACTGTGAGCCCTGGGTGGGCCAGGGAACTGTGTCCAACCTAATTCACTTGTAATTACCCCAGCACTTGGAACAGTGTTTGAGACATAGTAAGCACTTAACAAATACCATAAAAAACAAACAAGCAAACAAAACCCAGCATCACCTAGTGGAAAGAGAATCTGGGAATCAGTGGCAGTAGGTTCTAATACTCACTCGGCCACTTAGCTGCATAACCTCGGGCAAGTCATTTAACTTCTCTGTGCCTCAGTTACCTCATCTGTAAAGTAGTTACATGTAGGATATGAACTATGTTCCACCTGACTACCCTGTATCTACTCCAGTGCTTAATATAGTACCTGGCATTTAGTAAGCACTTAACAAATGCTGTTTATATTCCCAAAATGCTTTCAACTATCTCTGATGTCTCATCAGCAACCAAATGCTTGAGATATTTAGTTGCATAGTTGCATTAAGTCATAACATTGGTACTGTAACTCAGGATGAATTCAAGATAATTAATTGAAAATATCTATATCAACAACATACCATTTTGGGTGGGGATCGTCTCTATATTTTGCCAACTTGTACTTCCCAAATGCTTAGTACAGTGCTCTGCACACAGTAAGCGCTCAATAAATACAACTGAATGAATGAATGAATTTTAAATGGGTGATTCACTTTATAGATTTTCAATGGGATAATTTGGTCCTAGTCATGCCATTTCAGTCCAACATCCTAAACACTATGTACATTGCTATGAACGTTTAAGAAATGTTCAATAAATGTCATTACCACTACTATTACTCCATTTATTGTTTTATGCAGGGAAAGGACTGCATACTCACTGAATTGTGAATTTGTTTTACATGCTCTTGAAACTATAGTTTTGTGGGGAAAATATTGTCTAAACTTTAATACAATAACAGTAGTAATATATTTTATGTAAGGAAACAATATCAATACTTTCTAAGTAAAATATGTTTTGAAGGTAAAGAGAAAATTTAACAATTTTATTTCCCCAGATTATGTTTCATTTTGTTTTTTATTATTTTTTTCCTGAGAAGTAAATGACTAGTTTGGCCTGATTAGACTAAAGTATAAGAAAGGGTTATTTAAAATAGTAATGGATAAAATGTCGTCTTTCATCAAGAATGGTATCGCGTTAATACCCTATGCTGTCTGGTTAACATGATAAATAGGTTGTGGTACATGCACATTTTAATTACTATCACTGAAATGTGCTGAAATTAAAGTATTGCTCTGGTAAGAGCTATTAATGCTGAAATGACCCATTTAATATTGACCTGTGGGATCAAAGTATGGATTTAAATTGGTAATTAATAAAACTCCATTTCTTAAAGTGCTAACACAGAAGTTCAATAAAAATGCTAACTAGGTATCAAATATCACAGACAGTTTATTGACATTTTAATTTGTATTACTTAGGCTAAGGACTCTGCATATTTAATACAAAGGGTGAGCAGATAACAGTGGATATGATACTTAGCTAGCATTTGGGTAGCTTGTGGTAAACTTAAGGACTACTTCACTCTTATAGACTACAGTCCCACAAATAAAGAAAAAACAGAGCACGATTTATATTGCAAACTGCTTTATTCAAAATAAATTCATCTCATTGCAGAAGACACAGATTGTTATTTAAATAGAATAGGAAAATTGGAGAATGTAGAATAATGGATTGCTTTCTTCAAGATCTGATAGATGAATAATAACAGCAGGAATAAAGAGCTCATACAGGATGCAGAATAAGAACTAAATGTTATCTGGCAGTAAAAAACATTGAAAGATTATAGGTAATTTGTATAAATAATCATTTTTTCTTTCTGTATTATGAATCCACATTATGTATTAAAAATCGGTTTTTAACTTTTTTTAATGGACAAAGAATGTAGGTTAAAAATTGGTTGAGTAATAAGCAGTTTGCTTAGAATTTAGTAAGCCTCTTTCATTACTAGAGATCAAAACTTTATGGCTGATATATTTAAAAAAAGAGCTTTAGATTTAGGCTCTCTCCATGTTTCTACATAAAGAGAAATTGAAATCACATAGCTTTGCTGTTATATAGTTTCTCTAGGATACAGATAATCACAGAGCTGGAAATTAGTACATGTAGTCACTTGGTGAAACCTGTGTATGCTTTGCACATAGTAAGCACTTAATAAATGCCATTATTATTATTATTATTATTATTATTGTTATTATCAGCTATCTTGGTGCCTCTTCCAGTGTTTGATTACAATTACAGCCACAGAGATTTTCTTTAAATCTAGTCAAATGTTGTCTTTTTGAAATCTGAGTGGTTTGTCTCTTTTTTGGTATTCTACAATAATAGAGACACTGCTTATGTCTTCCTCATAATAAATGCAATCATGACAGAGGAATTTAGTGTTTTCTTATTACTAATCAATCAATCAATAATGTATATTAAGCAGTGTGGCAGCGTGGCTCAGTGGAAAAGAGCCCGGGCTTTGGAGTCCGAGGTTATGGGTTCAAATCCCGGCTCTGCCAACAGTCAGCTGTGTGACTTTGGGCAAGTCACTTCACTTCTCTGGGCCTCAGTGACCTCATCTGGAAAATGGGGATTAAGGCTGTGAGCCCCCCGTGGGACAACCTGATCACTTTGTAAACTCCCCAGCACTTAGAACAGTGCTTTGCACATAGTAAGCACTTAATAAATGCCATCATTATTATTAGTAGTAGTACATGTAGTCATTTGGTGAAACCTGTCTACACTTTGCACATAGTAAGCACTTAATAAATGCCATTATTATTATGATTATTATCAGCTTTCTTGGTGCCTCTTCCAGTGTTTGATTACAATTACAGCCACAGAGATTTTCTTTAAATCTATTCAAATGTTATCTTTTTGAAATCTGAGTGGTTTGTCTCTTTTTTGGTATTCTACAATAATAGAGACACTCCTTATGTCTTCCTCATAATAGATGTAATTATGACAGAGGATTTTAGTGTTTTCTTATTACTAATCAATCATCAATAATGTATATTAAGTGTTCACTGTGTGCAGAGCATTGAACTATGTACAGTACAATGAACATGCAATCGGTCTAGCTCATAGACCGTAAGGTTGTGGGCAGGATCAGGTCTACCAACTCCCCCTTATTGTACTTTCCCAAATGCTTAGTACAGAGCTCCATATAAATTAAGAAGTCAGTAAATACCAGTGATCAATCAATGCAGGCCAATCAATCCCAACTGCTATAACATTTCCCTTCCTCCGTATTTGAAAAATACAACCAACTTCACTCCCACTTCTAAACTGTGAGCCCGTTGTTGGGTAGGGACCGTCTCTATATGTTGCCAACTTGTACTTCCCAAGTGCTTAGTACAGTGCTCTGCACACAGTAAGCGCTCAATAAATACAATTGAATGAATGAATGAATTTTAAATGGGTGATTCACTTTACAGATTTTCAATGGGATAATTTGGTCCTAGTCATGCCATTTCAGCCCAACATCCTAAACACGATGAACATTGCTATGAACGTATAAGAAATGTTCAATAAATGTCATTACCACTACTATTACTACTACTACTGCTTACTACTAATTATAAAAATAATAATAGTAATTGTGGTATTTGCTAAGAGCTTACTATTTGCCCATCAAGGGAGAGGCAGTGTGGACCAGTGGATAAAGATCGGGTCTGGGATTCAGAGGACCTGAATTCTAATACTGACTCCACCACTTGTCTGCTGTGTGACCTTGTGCAAGTCACTTCACTTCTCTGTTTCTGTTATCTCATTTGTAAAACGGGGATTAAGACTGTAAGCCCCATGAGGGACATTGATGGTATCTATCCCAGTGCTTAGTACAGTCCCAAGTGCTTCACAAATGCCATTAAAAATTAATAAATAAAAAGCAGTACTAAGTGCCGGGGTAGTTACAAGATAATCAGGTGCCACATGGGATTCACAGTCTAAGTAGGGGGGAGATCAAGTATTGAATCTTCATTTTACAGATGAGGGAACTGAGTCACAAAGAACTACTATTACTACTAGTACTGCCTTATTTCACAGTATGGTACCTGCATTCTGAAAATAATTGCACTCCTTTATGAACTATGGATGTTGTATTCATCTGAATTAGAATAAGAGTTCATTTCAGAGTTGCATAGCTAGTGCATAAGCTGCCTTTTCTCCCCACCATGCTTAATCACAAGTTAATTGTGACAACAGGTCATTCAGAGTTGATGGCCAGGGGTATGAGATTGATGGAGGGATACAGGAATGAAGGTGTAAAGTTCAGTGGAGAGAGTGGGAGAGTGTAGACCTTATTTTCTTGTATATCAGATTAATTAGGTTTATCAGGAAAGACAAGAGCCAAGCAGCATGTCATTCAAACAGAGAATCTAACAAGACTTTTGAAGTACAATTTTGGAAAATCAATCAATTAATCATATTAATGTGTGCAGAGCACTGTACTAAGTTCTGGGGAGACTATAACCAACAAAGGAGGTATGGAGAAAGATAAAGATGGGGAAACGATGTGAGATATCCCATTAACTGCCACTCTAGACGTCTATGCCACTGGCCGAATTGCCTAACCACCCACTTGTGTTCATGTTTAAAACACCCTTATTTCCTCCTATCTGTAATTTATTGTTCTGTCTGTTTTTACACTAGGTGGTCAGCTCCCTGAAGGCAAAGGTCATGTACTAATTCTATTGTACCCTGCCTATCAGTGCTCTAGTCTGTAAGCTCCTTGTGGGCAGGGAACATGTCTATCATATTCTCCTAAATGTTTCAGCACAGTGCTCTACACACAGTAAGGGATAAATATTGGTCAGTAAATAATAATAATAATAATGATGGCATTTGTTAAGCACTTACTATGTGCAGAGCACTGTTCTAAGCACTGGGGAGGAACACAAGGTGATCAAGTTGTCCCACGTGGGGTTCACAGTCTTAATCCCCATTTTCCAGATGAGGGAACTGAGGCTCAGAGAACTGAAGTGACTTGCCCAAGGTCACACAGCAGACATGTGGCGGAGCCGGGATTTGAACCCATGACCTCTGACTCCAAAGCCTGTGCTCTTTTCACTGAGCCACGCTGCTAATAAATGTCTTTGATTGATTGGCTGACCACTGATTGATCACTGGAGATAAAAATATAAGAGATAGTCCCTCACATATAATGAAAAGATTGTTCCTTCTTGTTCACACTGGAGCCATATATAAACTGCATGATAATAATTTTGGTTTTCATTAAATGCTTATTGTGTGCCAAGCACTATACTAAGTCCTGAGGTGGTAGATAAAAAATAGTCAAGTCAGACACAGTTGCAATCTAAGTAGGACAGGTACCAGGTACTAAATTCTCATTTTACAGTTGTGGAAACTGAGAAACAGAGAAGCTAAATCACTTTCCCAAGGTCACATGACAGTAAAGAGGTAGGTACAGGATTAGAATCCAGGTCCTCTGTTTCCGAGGCTTATGTGCTTTCCATTTGGCTAGGCTGGACTAGAATGTTGCCCAAATCTCTGTCATCTTCAATACACAGTAATCATTTTTAAGATGATGATTATTCAGTAAGAATTACTAAATGACTATGCCTAGGTGGAGGGACTGGGATTGGAGATGGAGTCAGAAGTGGAAAAGAAAAGAAAATGGAAAAGTACAGAGAGGGCTGGAGGGATTTAGTGTGTTGGATCAGATTAGCTCCATTTCATCCTTTCACTCATTAATTCTCTTTATGATTACATAAATAAATGCATTTAATGAACTTTAATTAATAAATAATGCATTTCATTCTTGCCTCTTCTGTTTTAGTTTGTGGATTTTATTTTATCATTGTTTCATTTGGGAATGAAGCAAGGAGCAGGTTTCTGGAGGTGTTGGGGAGAAAGGGAGAAAATCTGCATCTTTCCTTGTGCATTAGGAACTCAGCACCGGTGGGCTGAGAAGTTGAGAGACAAGCAGGATATGGTACAAACACCTATCCATTAACATTGTGCGTTTGGATCCTGGAGCAAGCGGACTGGCTTAATTGGGACAATGGAGTGAGAGCAGAGTGGCTATCACTGACAAAACAGGGCTAGAGCAGTAGGGCAAATGCTGCAGGTTTCAGAATGAGGTGGGGAAGCTTATTACAGTGGGATAAAGTTACAGGTGGCAACACATGGCACCAGCAATGACTTGAGGTCTTTCACGAAGCAGCATGGCTCAGTGGAAAGAACACGGGCTTGGGAGTCAGAGGTCAAGGGTTCTAATCCCTGCTCAGCCTCTTGTCAGCTGTGTGACTTTGGGCGAATCACTTAACTTCTCTATGCCTCAGTAACCTCATCTGTAAAACGGGGATTAAGACTGTGAGTCCCACGTGGGGCAACCTGATTACCTTCTATTCCCCCCCACTGCTTAGAACAGTGCTTGGCACATAGTAAGCACTTAACAAATACAATTATTATTACTTACACCATAACTATGCACTTTTGCCATCCTTAAACTAAAAACATCACAAAACACTACAATATCCATAACTGAGAGACCTTATTTCCCTTTCTAATTCATCTCCAACACACTCCACCACAGTCCATCCCTTTTTACATATTCTCAGGTAGAAGATAAGGTTGATTGCTGGCTTTGTTTTTCTTGTGATCTTTCCTGCTAAATGCTGTCCACATCATTACTCCTCCCAAGCAAGCCTTCCAACTCTCCTCTCCTTTTAATTATTCATCTGCTATTGTTCCTGTCTTCAAGGTCCTCACCACTCAGCTTCAACAAACTTTGATGTCCTATCCTTACTTTAAAGTCTTTTTTAAAAATTAACTGTTTTTAAGATGTGCTTCCTCATTAATTTTGTTTTTAATCAATCAATTGATGGCACTTATTAGGCACTTACTGTGTGCAGAGCACTGTACTAATTGCTTGCAAATGTTCAATAGAATTAGTAGACATGATCCCACATCACTTCTTGTGAACAAAAATAGAAAAGTAACAGCAGTTATCCTTAGTTTGCTGATGTCTTATTTTGGCTTCTATGTGATCTTATGTGAAAGATGGAGAAACACTGCTCTAGCCTTGTTTTGGGGGATTTACAAGGGGTATTTTGATACTATTCTTACATTAAAATCCACTGCATGTTCAGCACACTTAGTAGCAGTGGAGAACTTTACACAATACTATTGTTTTAGGTATCAAGTAGAAATACTTACCTAAGGTATAAAATTGGTAAAGAGCATTATTATTCAAAGTAAAAATTCTGTTTTGTTTTATAAAATTTGGATTACCCTTGCCTGGCTCAGAATGTCCAAAAACTAACACTAACTTTTCACCTTCCCTCCCACATCTTCTCCTCCACCAACCTTTCTCAACATAGTTTGCAATGCCATCATGCTCTCTGTGTAGCTGTTGTAGCAGTAATACTAGTAGTAATGGTAGTAGTAGTTGCAGCAGTAGAAGTGATATTTGTTGAACCACAAACAGGTGCAAAATCCCCATTTGCCAAGTTTGTAACTGTTGTATCACCCTTTAATAATAATAATGATGGCATTTGTTAAGCGCTTACAATATGCAAAGCACTGTTCTAAGTGCTGGGAGGATACAAGGTGATCAGGCTGTCCCATGTGGGGCACACAGTCTGAATCCCCATTTTACAGATGAGGTAACAGGCTCAGAAAAGTTAAGTGACTTGCCCAGGGTCACACGGCAGACATATGGCAGAGCAGGGGTTTGAACCCATGGTCTCTGACTCTAAAGCCCGTGCTCTTTCCACTGGGCCACGCTGCTCCTGTGCTTCTTCCACTCTTTGAGCCCCCCATCACATTCTGTCAGCCCCCATGTTGGACTAGATATTTATAGATATGCATAGTTCTAGACTGTAAGCTCCTTGAGGGCACTGACCACATTTACCAACTCTATTGTGCTTAGTGCTAAGTACAGTGTTCTGCATAGAGTAACTGCTCAATACACACTATTGATTGATTGATTTCTGTAGAATTTAGAAGACTACTTTGTCAGCCTCCTCTCTGGTCTCTCTGCCTGCAGTATTTCCTCTCTTGGATCCGTATTTCACTTTACTGTCCAGAACACTTTTCTAATGCATGCCGCACACATCACCCCTCTCCTCTTGATATCAAGTAGAAACACCTGACAACAACTCTTTAGGCACTAAATCAGCAGTCTCTCTTATATTTATCACCTCTTCTTGCCCAGTTCGGCTTACAACGTGGCTTACTTTCAAACCAAGTTGTACATCATATTTCTTTCTTCCCTGTTATTGATCTCTCTTGCTCATACCCACCTTATCAAGCACTTTACTTCTGGCAGGCCATTTATAATAATAATAATAATAATAATGGCATTTTTAAGCACTTACTATGTGCAAAACACTGTTCTAAGCGCTGGGGGATAAAAGGTGATCAGGTTGTCCCACGGCGGGGCTCACAGTCTTAATCCCCATTTTACAGATGAGGTAAATGAGGCTTAGAGAAGTTAAGTGACTTGCCCAAAGTCACGCAGCTGACAATTTGTGGAGCCTGAATTTGAACCCATGACCTCTGACTCCAAAGTCCATGCTCTTTCCACTGAGCCATGTTTCTTCTCATAATCAAAGCCCTTTTGAAATCACAACTTCCCCAGGAGGCCTTCTCCAAATTATTTCTTTTTTCCCATTTCTCAGCTCCTCATGGGTTAATACTACTTTTCTTATTTACTTTGTAAGATTAATTTCACATTCAGTAAGTGTCTATATTTCTCCTCTTGTTCAATAAAAGGGCATTCAGTCAATTATTTTGTTGGAAGCCATTGGACATAAATGAAAATAGCATAAGAGAATTAATATCCCGCCTGCAGAAAATAGTTTCTGGGTAATAAGAATAAGCAATATATTGGTTACTATAAAGAGGATAAGAAAGTATTCACTCCTCGATTGCATTCCACATTGTCATTGTCATGGATCATACATGAGAATATGTATCTCGCTCATTAATTGTTATCAAAAGGGCTTGAATTAAAATTTCAAATGCTTTAGACAGTTCTAAACCTACGATTACTGTAATTCTAGTTAAATAGGCAACAGTAAGTGGTAGTGAGCCACAGGAAGCCATTTTGTTGGCTAAGAAACTGTTTTACCAGTGACTGTCCCTTGGCCCTATGAACATCGAAGAAAGAATTCGAGGAGGAACTAGGCTGTTTTGCTGTAGGGCAGATCTTTACAAAACTATTCTGTGGGGTGGGTGAAGAGGGAGAAGTAGCCTCCACTCGTTGCTTTACCTAGTAACAGGCCTGGAGCAACAAACCACCATGATGCCCGAAGTAACAAATCAGGCCTAATGCAACTCATACGGAAGGACTTCTCACCCTAGCTAGTGAGGATACAAGGGGGAAGAACCATACCATGGCATGGCTGAACCACCTAAGATTTGCACTGGGATACCTACAGTGTGGTCGCCTCATCCATGAACCAGTGCAGCTGCCATGAACCAGTGTGGTGAAACCAACTAAGACTTGCACCTACAGCATGTTCCCCATGAGCTAAGACAGTATGGTTGTGCCAGAAATCCATGCTGCCACTCGCAGCCATCATGAACTAGGTAAAGCAAGGCACGAACCAGCTAAGATGTATGCCAGGAGTCTGCACCACTGCTTCTAGGCATAGCGAGATTGTGTGGCTGCTGCTACTAGCCAGCCAGACTCCTCAGACTTCTCCAACATGGGACCATCTGCACAAATGTGGGACAGTTAGATGAGTAACTGTATATGTATGTGTGTGTATCTGTTTGTGAATATGTTTGCCCATTCGATTAGACTAAGAATTGAATAAAGCTTTCTGCTGAATATAGTGGTGGTTTGGTTTTGAACTTGTCATTGAACACCTGACTAAAGTCTAAGTCCGGCTCCATGGTGGAGGCAGGATTGGGTCTTGGGCCCAAACCTAGAGGGAGATTCTTAGAAGCTCAGAGCCAAACGAGAATGAGTTGTCTACAGTCGCTGTCCCAAATTTGTCTCTTCCAATTTTTCTCTTGACCCTCTCCAATCTGACTTCCAACCCCTTCACTCTACAGAAACTGCCCACTCAGACATCATTAATAATCTCTTTCTTGCCAAATCCAATGGCCTCTATTCCATCTTATCTTCCTCAACTTCTCAGCTGCCTTTGACACTGTCAACCACCTTCCTTCTCCCGGAAACATTATCCAACCTCGGCTTCATTGAAACTGTCATTAAGAAAAATAAAAATCTATGATGTTCTTACTGAAAGAACACCATATAAAAAAGAGATTGTAAATTAAATCACATGTTTTGACAATGATCATTGTTGCCTCAATATAACTACATGTTAACTATGATGGAATTACGTTTTTAAAATATTTTTTTTTGTAAAAAGGCATTACATACAAAGATATAGCTTCCAAAACTCAATATAAACTTTATAAAAAAATGTATATAAATATAAAGGAGGAGCATTATCTATTTTCTGTATTTCTGTCATTCCAGAAGCCCCTTAGAATTTACATGCTTTTCTGAAAATTATGTTTTTGTTTTTTTCTGTTACCTGTCATGTATCTTATGTATGTTTTCCTTCTTTTAACTCATGTTTAATGCTCTCTGAAATATTTGTGTGCTGTGCTTGACAGTCTCTATTACTTGCCTATCTTATTCCTCACTGTGTCTGATGTGATATCTATCTCCACATCAAATAGAAACTCCTCACCATTGGCTTTAATGAACTCAATCCCCTTGCTCCCTCCTACCTCACCTTCTGCTCTCCTACTACAGCAAATACTGCCCTTCTAATGCTAACCTTCTTCACTGTACCTCCATCTTGTCTATCTCATCACCAATGTCTTGCCCTCTCACCTTTTATCTGGAATGCCCTCCCTCCTCATATCCAATAGACAATTACTCTCCCTCCGTACACTTCAAAGCCTTATTGAAGGCACATCCCCTCCAAGAGGCCTTCCTTGACTAAACCCTCTTTTCCTTTTCTTCCACCTGCTTCTGCATCACCATGACTTGCTAGCTTTATTTGTCTCCCCTCCTATCCCCACAACACTAATGTACATATCAGTACTTTATTTATTTATATTAATATCTGCCTCTCCCTCTACACTGTAAGCTCACTGTGGGAGGGACTGTGTCTATTGCATTGTTAAACTGTACTCTCCCAACTTTTCAGTACAGTGCTCCACACAAAATAAGCACTGGATAAATATGATTGGCTGCCTGCCTGCCTGACATTGCTACTTTTATCTCTGTTTTATTGCATTTATATGTTTCCACCGGTTCCCCTGTGTTTTTTAATACTTTCCTCTACATTAAATGAAGATAAAACTGAAGAATTGAGAGATGTACAGATGAGTCTGAATGCTGTAGTGGTTAGAACAGGAGTATCATATGTGGATGGCTTTGCAGTAATGGCCCCAGAAACCTATAGAGTCAGAATATGAAAACAAACCATCAGAGTGGTGTGGTATGGAACCCAGTGAGAGTGGCAGCTCAAGAGCCATCTAGGAATAAAGCACTGGAGGCTGTCTCTATTAATAAAAGATGACTTTAATCTATATTTCCATTGACATACTTTCTCTGTTACTAACTGGCTGATAGTCTTAACAGTATTTTGTTTGAATTTGTCATGATCTCTACTTCTGTTTTTTTGCTATTTATTTGTGAGACTTACCCATGGGTTATAGAAATTCCAGTTTTGTCCATGTACAGTAGAGGCATTTTCACAGACGAAGAAACCATATAGACGTATGTTTACAGTTGAAGACACCATGAACATCATATGAGAGTTGTATTCATATGTTTCATTATTTTTCTAGGGTTTCTATGTATGTTAACTCCATGGGAAAAGTTTCAGGATTATTCATTGTCCTCTTTAGAAAAATAATATTTACCCTCCCATTATCATGAATGCCTACTTATTTGAGGTCCTTAAGTAAACTAGTAGAATTACCAATGTTATTTTTAAAATAATATAGAAATCATTTCTATTATCTATTTCCATTCTAAACATTTTTTTGCAACGATATGAAATTCCAATTTACCTAGAAGAGTGCTATAAGGTAGTTCACTGCACTCTTGGTATTGGCTGAAAGATAGTCCATTTTTGACCTTATTTTTTTTTTCTTCAGGGATAAGGATTTTAGGTGAGGCATTTTCAGATATACGGAGGGAATGTCTGGGTAAATGTTCTTAAATCAGCAGCAGCTTCCCTCAGCAAATCACCAAGAGGGACAGAGACAGTATAGTGGAACAACTGTGATTGAGTATGTTTTCTTTGTATTTACTGATACTGGTAAATACAATTGAGCAGGGCAGCAATATGCTGCTATTTCTGGTCCCGCTGGAATTCAGGAGTGTTTTCTGCCCACTGTCAACTATTTCAACTCCTTTCTGTTTCCAAACTCCTGCTTGATTTAGATTTAGTTTCCCAAAGGAAGTGCCTGCCAGGGAATTCCCTGAAACATAATTAGATATTCATGTCAACACGAGTAAGCTGCATGATTTTAACCTTTTAAAAATGTGTTTTTAGGGACCTGTATACTATAATCAGAATTTCTGTAATCATAGCCCTGCTTTATAGGGCTGTCCCAAGGTGCAATCATTTACTCCTCCTAGTCAATCAGTGGGATTTATTGAGGGCCTACCAAGTACCAAGTATATGTGGCTAGAAGAGAGGGACTATCTTTTTCACTTTTCTTATATAGTTCATAGTCCAGTATTATTCACAGATGCCTGGTGAATAACTTTGTGATAATAATGAATACTTTGTAAATAATTCTACAGATATCAACTCTATATCCAAATTTTTACTGCATAAGACTGAAGCCTTAATCTTTTGTTTAAGAAACATAGTTAAATTTTTCTTATGCTGTGTCAATAACAGTACACAAAATCCTAAATCAGAAATATATGTTAAATTTATTTGCTACTAGTTATTTTTCGATTTTGATAAACAGCTCCATTTTGGAAATATTAGTAAATAATGGGATATGAATAGTGTTATTGTCCTTATTTAAAGAATGGCAGTAAAGGAAGAAAGCCCCAGACTAAGGCCCATTTTTCCTCATCTCCCACTCTCTTCTGCATCACCATGACTTGCTCCCAACCCAGCCCCATAGCACTTATGTACATATCTGTAATTTTATTTATTTGTATTGATGTCTGTATCTCTTTTTCTAGACTGTAAGCTTGTTGTGGGCAGGGAATGACTGTTGTTGTGTTGTACTTTCTCAAGCACTTAGTACAGAGCTCTACCCACATTACGTGCTCTGTAGATACAACTGCAAGTGGAAAAGAATTTTGAGCCAAAAAAAGAAATATCATAGAACAATACCTAAACAACTAACAGCATGTAATAATTTTCCAAAAGCATGAGATGGAAGGCCTCCCCAAAACTGACTCACAGTCTTAACCCCCATTTTACAGATGAGGTAACTGAGGCACAGAGAAGTTAAGTGACTTGACCAAGCTCACACAGCCGGTATGTGGCAGAGATGGGATTGGTGATGTCATGAAGGTAGACTCTTCTGACTCACAGGCAATGTGGTAAGCCCACAGCAAGCTACCTTACCGGTAACTGTTTGTGACCCCATGAACAAGCTAGCTCTCTTCCTCCCTTCAAGGCCTTACTGAGAGCTCACCTCCTCCAGGAGGACTTCCCAGACTGAGCCCCCTCCTTCCTCTCCCCCCCGTCCCTCTCTCCATCTCCCGCATCTTACCTCCCCTTCCCTTCCCCACAACACCTGTATATATGTATATATGTTTGTACATATTTATTACTCTATTTATTTATTTATTTTACTTGTACCTATCTATTCTATTTATTTTGTTTTGTTAATATGTTTTGTTTTGTTCTCTGTCTCACCCTTCTAGACTGTGAGCCCACTGTTGGGTAGGGACGGTTTCTATATGTTGCCAACTTGTACTTCCCAAGTGCTTAGTACAGTGCTCTGCACACAGTAAGTGCTCAATAAATATGATTGATTGATTAACAACAAGGAAGAGACTTTGCAAAAGCAGTGATGCACTCTACGTGAGGCAGGTTATAGCTGTCCTGTGGGTGGCAGAGCATGGAGGGAGGTGGGGCTTTCTCTCCCTGGCTTACCCGGTAATGGGCCTGGACCAATCAATGCCTGCTATGTAGAGCCACAGCTGCCATGCCTAAGGCAGATAAAAGGCAGCCTCTTTGAATAGCAGGTGGCATACTGAAAGAAGGAGCACCTGGAGGCAGCACAGAGGCATGTAGAGGAGCAGAACCATGCAGAGAAGCAAGAAGGAAGCATGCTGAGAGGAGCACTCAAAAGCAGCAGAAGGCAGCAGCACTTAGCAGCAGAAAGAACAAGCATTGGCAGAATGGGCTCCTTTGACCACAGACTGGTATTGGACCCTCAGTGGAGTGTGTGTGTGTGTGTGTTTATATCACTCCCTTATATGCTGGTAAAACTAAGTAAAAAAACTTTCCATAGTAACCTTGGTGGTCAGTGGTGTGGTTTGAACTCTAATATGTGTCACTGAGGCTCCCCTGGTCCAGGAGAGTCCTGGTTGGTACAAACTGGGTGGGCTCGTGACAGCTCGATCCACTATTCCCTAGGAAAACTTATTTAACCCAGTGGCTTCAACTATCCCCTCTATTTGGATGACTCCCAGATCTACTCCTCTAGCCCCAACCTCTTATCTTCTCTGAAGTCCACATACTTTCCTACCTTTAGACCATCTCTACTTGGATATCTTACTGACACATCAAACTTGACAACCAAAACAGAAATCCTCCTCTTCCAGCCCAAACCCCATCCTCTCCCAGACTTTCCCATTACTCTAGGCAGCACCACCAACCTTTTTGTCTCACAACCCCTTTGGCAGTATCCTCATCTTCCTCATTCAACTCACATGTTTAGTCTGGCACCAAATCCCGTTGTTTCTACCTTCATGGCATCACTAAAATCTGTTCTTTCTACTCCATCTAAACTATCATATCCAAGCATTTACTTTCCTGGACTACTACATATGCCTCCTTGTTGACCTCCTTGCCTCTCCTCACTCTAGTTCATACTTTATTCTGTTGCCCAGATCATTGTTCTAAAAAAAAATCATTAATCTTTCCTCTGCTCCTCAGGATTCTGTTTGATGCAGAGGTGGATGGGCAAACACTGTAGGTTCTTGAGGAGTGGTTATGACTTTGTGAGATAGGGAGGACAGTGGTGTTGCTACTGTGATAGGAAAGACAGGGGTAGGACAGGGTTTGGGTGGAAAGATGGGGAGTTCTTCTTTGGACCTGTTGAGTTTGAGGTGTTGGTGGGTTATCTAGGCAGAGATAATAATAATACTTGTGGAATTTGTTAGGCACTTACTATGTGTCAAGCACTGTTCTAAGTGCTGGGGTAGATATGAGGTAATCAGATTGTCCCATGTGGGGCTCCCAGTCTTCATCCTCATTTTACAGATGAGGTTACTGAGGCACAGAGAAGTTAAGTGACTTGCTGAAGGTCACAAAGCAGACAAGTGGTGGAACCATATTCTCTAACTCTCCCAAGCCCTGCTGAAGGTCACAAAGCAGACAAGTGGTGGAACCATATTCTCTAACTCTCCCAAGTCCGTGCTTTTAAGGACTTGGCATTATCCTCAACTCCTCTCTTATTCAGTCACCAAATCCTGTTCTATCTTCACGATATTGGTAAAATCTGCCCTTTTCCTACTTTTTTGGTTTTTCATATACTTAATGACAAATGATAGGCTTTTCCTCTTTCAAAAATGCTGTGGATTTTTGAAAATTTGAAATCATTTCACTCTACTGTTTTTTGTACTCATCTCTAATAGTGATAAGCTTACTGTATATTCCTTCCTGAGTAAAAAAAGTGCAAATGGCCTACATGATTCAATGGGAAGAACATGAACATGACTTGAAGAAGAATTACATTTAAAATTTATCCATTTCAACAATGACCTTGAACAAGTTAAAATTCATTCCTTCATGTATTCATTCATCCAGTTGTATTTATGGTTTGCAGAGCACTTTACTGAGGGCTTAGGAAAGTACAATACAGCAATAAAGACAATGCCTGACCACAATGAGCTCATAGCCTAGTGGGTGGGGGGGGGGGGTAGACAGACAGCTATACAAATTAACAGACATTGACACAAAGTGCCTTGGAGGGAAGAGCAAAGGGAGCAGGTCAGGGTGATGCAGAAGGGAGTAGGAGATGAGGAAAAGCGGGGCTTAGTCTGGAAAGACCTCTTGGAGGAGATGTGCCTTCAGTAAGACTTTGAAGCGGGGGAGAGTAGTCTACCAGATTTGAGGAGGGAGGGCATTCCAGCCCAGGGGTAGGATGTGAGCCAGGGGTTGG
The DNA here is from genome assembly GCF_015852505.1 of Tachyglossus aculeatus. Lineage (NCBI taxonomy): Eukaryota > Metazoa > Chordata > Mammalia > Monotremata > Tachyglossidae > Tachyglossus > Tachyglossus aculeatus. The sequence goes on from NC_052067.1 coordinate 121,384,091, forward strand.
CAGTGAGACAGGCAAGATCTAGGCACAGTGAGAAGGTTAGCACCAGAGGAGCGAAGTGTGTGGACTGGGTTGCAGGAGAGAAGTAAGGTGAGGTCAGAGGGGGCATGGCAATGGAGTGCTTTAAAGCCAATGGTGAGGAATTTTTGTTTGATATGGAGGTGGTTAGGCAAGCACTGGAGATTTTTGAGGCGGGGGTGACATGTCCTGAATGTTTCAGTAGAAAGATGATCTGGGTACTAGATGGAAGTATGGACTAAAGTGGTAATAGGCAGGAAGTTGGGAGGTTAGCAGTGAGGCTGATGCAGTAATCTAGATGGCATAGGATTAACGTGGTAGTAGTTTGGGTGGAGAGAAAAGGGCAGATTTTACCAATGTTGTGAAGATGGAACCAACAGGATTTGGTGACATTGAATACGTGGGTTGAATGAGAGAGATAATGCCAAGGTTCCGAGGTTATGAGATGGGAAGCATGGGGATGTCATATTATGACAGAAAAGTCCAGAAGAGGACAGGGTTTGGTTGGGAAGGTAAGGAGTTTTGTTTTGGAGACATTAAGTTTGAGGTGATGCTTCAGTCAGTCCATAATTTTAACATAGATGTAGGCTGAAACCCATATATGATATTTACAGTATTTCAGCTATATATGAATTTTGGGAATCTCCATGTTGAATTCATTACATCACTAATAAATTTGACAGTATCTGTCAAAATGATCACAGGATAGATACAAAGTAATCAGGTTGTCCCATGTGAGGCTCTCAGTCTTAATCCCCACTTTCCAGATGAGGTAACTGAAGTGCAGAGATGTGAAATGGCCTGCCCAAGGTTACCTTTTTAATTTGTTATATATAATATAGATATATATGTAATATAGATGATATATATTATATATAATTTGTTTCAGGCTTTTTGCCAAATGGGTTAAGAGCACAGGGACTGAAAGCAGGATAATTTGTTTCAAAGTTTTGCTAGACGGAGTAAGAGCAAAATGCTTAACAGCAGGATATGCAAACAATACTTGTATGGCCAGCTAAAATAGAGAAACCATAGCAAAGAGTTACTGTGTGACCATAAAGTTAATTGAGTAAGAATTGAAGGTGCTCTATGTAACCCTTTCTCCATAGCTATCCGAGTGAAACAGGGGCAAACCCAGCCCTGTTTGAGGAATTCTGTATGTAGCAGTGAATTTTACATTTTAGGATGCCAAAAGAGACTGGGAAGCTGAGTCATAATGCTGATTAAATCTATGGGAGAAAGCTTTCACATCTGCAGGAAACCTGCATGGCCAAATCCCTTGACCTTTGTATGAGAAGGTCAGAGGAGCACTGTGGCTCAGTGGAAAGAGCACGGGCTGTGGAGTCAGAGGTCATGGGTTCAAATCCCTGCTCCGCCAATTGACAGCTGTGTGACTTTGGGGAAGTCACAACTTCTCTGTGCCTGTTACCTCATCTGTAAAATGGGGATTAAGACTGTGAGCTCCCCGTGGGACAACCTGATCACCATATAACCTCCCCTGCACTTAGAACAGTGCTTTGCACATAGTGTTTAATAAATGCCATTTTTTTTATTATTATTATTATGACTGAGTTTCCTCATTGGGGAAAATGGGGATTAAATAAATTTTTGCCCCACTTAGGCTGTAAACCCACTGTGGGACAGGGATTGGGTCTAATCTGATGATATTCTGTCTCTCCTAGAATTTAGCACAGTGCTTGTAGCATTTATAGTGCTTAGCAAAAACCACAGTTATTCTTATTAGAGGGCAAGCTTCATTTGGGCAGCAGTGAATGTGTCACTTTATTCTTCTGTTCTTTCCTAAACCCTCGTATAGTGTGCCACACAAAGTAAGTGCTCAATATATGCTATTAGTACTATTACTATTACTACTGCTGCTGAACCATTATCACAAATTAGCACTGCTCATTATTGATTATTTTGCAGATTTAATACAGAATTGAGTATTAAAAAAGTTTGAAAAAAACTTCCTGGACAATTTTAGGATAATTTTAAGGATCAGTAAAGTTATTATCTGAGAAATCGTTAGGGTTGGAGGAGAAGATAGGAGGCAGTTCAAAACTGGAAATTTTCTGATAGTATCTAGAAATGGCTACATACAATTGCATTCTCATAACGATTATTCAAATTGGTGAGTCCTCTTGTGATGCACAGCACATTCAATAATATGAAGACAGATTATGTTTCTGAAAGGTAAGCTTTGATTGATCTAAAAGTCTTTCACCTGTTCATTTTCATATAATAAAAAATAAAGGATATAAAATTCCAATTAGATCTAGTTTCTAGTATCATAGAGATGAATTAGCACCATACACAATTTCACTTTGAAATAAAAGGAAACTGAAACTATTTTTATCCAAGTGACTTACTGACCTTTCTATGATAGTTTCTTAGCAATCTGGACAAAAACTCAAGTTATTTGGGAAAGAACCCATATCAGTTTTTAGCTGGTTCTCTCAACAGTTGCATCAAGGATAGAAATGAAGGAATCATTAGTCACATTTCAATTGCTTTTCCACACATGTGGAGTGCCTTACCTTTAATATAAACATTTAAAAGGCAATTTTTCCCAAAGCTCTACTAGCAATTAAGTGAAGATGTGAAGAGTTCAGATCACACAATTAGTTGATATTGAACTGTAATTAAGTTGTCAGCCTAAAATATGAGGTCAAAAAGCTTGAACCTCTCTAATTTTTCCTTTGTTTCCTACATTTTCACACATCTGTACATAACCATTATTTTAATGTTTTTCTAGATTTAACTAATGGTTTATTCTACATAGAATTGTGCCTCTGACAGTGGCACCACAAAATGCTATGAAGAACAATGGGGTCCTTTTTCAGTTTAAAGATGCCAGCCACCAGGGTCCTAAACTCTAACAGGGAGGCAAACATAAAAATACAACTGGAATGGTCAATATACTAATATACTTTAGTGCTAAGGAGAGTGTTTTATGTAGAAAATTAACAGGTTTTCTTTAGCATTTCACTGAAGGAGGTGAAAGAACTCTTTATTCCCATGTTTCTACTGATATTTTCCCACATTCTAGCATTACTGCCTATGGTGAAATCTGCCATTACCATAAGGTTGACCAATTTCTTATTCTTTTAATACAAGAAACCCTATCTGCCTCTAACAGCATGATTGATTGTTGATGATTGTGTGTTACACTCTCTACCTGTGGTCTCTAAGTCTGTGAGAATTGCCAATAGGAAAAACTAAACACCAAATGGGACTGGTTTGATAAGAGCTTCCTCTGTAGACTGTAAGCACCTTGCGGGCACAGAACATAAATATCAGCTCTGCTGTACTCTCTGAAGCACTTATTACAGTGCTCTGCACATTGTAAACTTTCAATAAATACCATTGATTGATAAGGACTCAGATTTGTAGAGAACAAGTCTTCTCTTATGTGGTCGAGTTGTCTCCGCCTCAATGCAACTTCATAGACACATCTCTCCCAGACACCCCACTCTCCATCTGCAATCTTTTTGGTAGTGTATCCATAGAGTTTTCTTGGTAAAAATGCAGAAGTGGTTTACCACTGTCTAACTCCATGCGGTAAACGTGAGTCTCCAACCCTCGAATCTCTCCCACGCTGCTGCTGCCCACAGCAGGTGAGTTTTGACTTGTAGAAGATTGCCTTCTACTCACTAGAAAATCCCAAATTAAGAATGGAATGGGAATGCCTCTGCTTGACTTTCCCTTCCATAGCTGAGACCGGTAGAGTACTAGAAAGTCTCCAGGTGCAATCCTGAGAAGGGGAGAAAACAAGTAATACAAGTTAAATAACAACAATACCCCTATTTGTCAGTTGTGGTATTTGGCAAGTGCTTACTATGCATCAAACGCTGTTCTAAATACAGGGGTAGCTACATAGTAATCAATTTGGACACAGTCTCTGTCTCTTGTGGGGCTCAGTCAATCAATAGCTGTACTGAACACTTATGCCGTAAAGAGCACTGCCCTGAACAATTGGGAAAGTAGAATGGAGTTAGGAGGCATAATCCTTATCCCCTAGGAGTTTGCAATCAATAATTCTTGTTTCATACGGGATCATATTTCCCTTCACTGATGACTGTCTTAGAATTGCAAACCAAGAAGATATGAAGATGATTATGAAAGTACTTTGTTTCTGAAAAGTGCCTTGAATTGACAGTTCATCTACAGAAAATCATTATGTATACCCCACAGCTGAGATCTATTCAAAACCAATACTCAACATTAGCAATCAAGTTGAACACTGCTGCTCAATTCTTTTACTGTGTTGCACGTGCCAGGTCACAAATAGTATAGCACCAAGATTCAGAGCAAACTGAATAGTGTAAGGAATAGCCAACAGTTGTCCATTCCTCCCTGTATTAAGTATAAAGTCCTGAGCAATGGCTTTATAAAAAAAAATGATCAGTTCTCTTTCCACTACTAGCTTCTCTCCCCCTACAATTCATCCCATAAGATTCTCTCTTCCAATACTACTATGCCTTGCTCTCTTTTCTCCTGCCATCAACTTCTTGCCCTTATCCTATCTCTTGCCAGAACCCCCTTCTCTCAGCACTTAGATCAATGCTTGTCACATAGTAAGCACTTAAGTGCCATCATCATTATTAGACCACTGTCCTTCCCATTTTCCAAGCTCTTCAAAAATCACATCTCTTCCAGAAAGTATTTCCTGACTAATCTCTAATCACCTCATCCTATTTCTTCATAAACTGCATCACCTATGCTGCATTTAAGTCCTCACCCATTAAGCACTTAGAACCTCACTCCATCCCTTCCAACCCACAGCATTTCTTCTCCCTACCCATAATTTATTTTGTCCATCTGCCCTATTGATTGTAAACTTCTTGAGAGAAGCTAGGAGCTTCTAATATACTCTTCAAAGCACTTAATATTCTGGTCTGTTGTGCTATCAATCAATACTATTGATTGACTAATTGATTCTAGTCTCCAACTATCTTTACAGCTGTGAGATCTGGCAAAGGCACCACATTAAACTTCTAAGGCAGTCATTGATTTCTCACACAAGGAATATTCAACATTAAGCTGTAAGTCAGGATCAGAAACAATGAGGTTCTAGAACACAGCACATAAGCAATGCTCTCCACATCATACCTTTGCTAGGCAGGTTTTGTGAAAAGAACAACAGGTATGAATATTTTCAGGCAACTGCTATATGGTAAACTGAAATCACAGAAATAATGCAATTTAGAAGAAAGAGCCTGGGAGTCAGGGGACCTGGGTTCCAACACCTGTTCTGCCACTGTCCTGTAGTGTGACTTCAGATAAGTCAATTAACTCCTCTGTACCTCAGTTTCCTCATCTGTAAAAAGGAATTCAATACTTGTTCTCTCTCCAACTTAGACTGTGAGTCCTGTGTTGGGTAGGGACTATATCTGCCCTAATCATCCTGTAGCTACCCCAGGACTTAGAATGCTGATTGACACATAATGTCAATATGTTATAATACATACAGTGATTATTATAGTCATTTCTAAAAAAATGAATATGAGGACCACTTACACAGTGAAGCAGTGATCTGGTGTGGCAGTGGAGAGTTGGGAAAACAGTTATATTGCTCATGCAGCCATTAGAAGCAGGAAGGTTGTCCTAGAGGGTTCCACAACAGCTTGGCATACTCTGTTCTATGAAGTGTTAATGAAGCTTAATCCTTCAAGATGCCACCGTTCAGTGGAGTTTTATAGAATCACCCAACCTGGTCTCTGTCAACTTTTTACTAGGAAGGCACTGGACTGAACTGGGGCTTGCACCAGGGAAAAGGAATTGGGAATTTGAGTTGAAAGTCACGTGACCATCCCAAGTGCCAGGCAGAGGGATGCCACTTCCCTCTGTCTTCTGTAGCAGTTCCATTGAGCTCGGCAACAAAGAGGCTGGCGGTTGTGAGACAGGTCAAGATGTGGAGAGAAAAGATAAGATGGAGGTGGAGAAATGGGGATTGGGAGCAGGCAGGCATAGAAGAAAATTTACAAATACTTACATTCTGCTCTTCTCAAATGTTAGAGTGTGGGTAATAAGAGGAAGCTGTCCACTTTGGATTCTGTATTGCATCTGTCTCTGAAGCACTAGTCAGTCAATCATCAATCTGTGCTTTATGCTGTCCTGGGTGTTAGAGGACGATAGCTGAAAATTGTATTATCCCACCAAAACAGTATGAATTAATCTATTTTTTGATCTGTTCATTATTCTGACCATCTGTTATTCATTTATATTTTAAGACAACTACAGCTTCTATAAAAAGAGTTGTTCCCTTCAAGTGCTTGACATTCACCCCACCTTCAACACTTTTGTACACATATGTAATTCATTTTAATATCTATCTTCAGATCTACATAAACTGGTATTAGGGAAGGAAGGTCTCCTCCTCTAGACTGTAAGCTCCTTTTTGGCAGGGAATGTGTCTGTTATTATATTGTACTCTCACATGTGCTTAGTACAAAGCTCTGCACTCAGTAAGAGCTGAATAAATAAAATTGACTGACTGAATGTTGTATTTTGCTTTCCCCAGCACTTAGTACAGTGCTCTGCATACAATAAACCCTTAATTATAATTGATATGAAACAGTGATTGATTTATCAAATGTTTTGTTATCATGAGGAAACTGAGGCACAAAAGGTAAATGAATTGCTCCTTGATAATAATACTAATGATGTTATTTAAGTGTTTACCATTTGCAAAGCACTGTTCTAAGTGTTGAGGTAGATACAACATAATCAGGTCGTCCCATGTGAGGCTCACAGGCTTAATCCCCATTTTACAGATAAGGTTACTGAGGCACAGAGAAGTTAAGCGATTTGCCCAAAGTCACACAGCTGTTAAATGGTATAACAGGGATTACAATCCACCACCTCTGACTCCCGAGCCCATGCCTTTTCCATTAAGCTATGCTGCTTCCCCTTGATGTCCTGGCACTACACCCCAGCAAGTAATCCCACACCTATTTCCACCCAATGTATTTAGTACAGTGCTATGCATTAAGTACTCGTTAAGATCAAATGATTTATTGATTGAGCTGAGTGACGGCAGGTTGGGTGGAGTAAGGATAAGGAAGCACTCGTTCCATTGTAGATATGAGTCTGACCCACCCCAAAGTGGGCAATGCAATTTGCATGATTTTAGACTTTCACTACCTCTCCAAGAACTCTGATTTAACCATTAATTGTGACCAAATCCATCACTATTTACATACCAGAACATTTCAAGAGAAACAAAAAACTAAAAATAACTTCCAAAAAGTTTCAGAGAATTTCTTCTTGATGGTAAACCAAATTACAAAATGACCTACGTGTGGCTGTGTCTCTCTTTATAGCCTGAGATTATGGATGCTAAATACATTTCAGCTTGTGCAAGAAACTTTATACAATGAAATATTAGCATCCAACACTCCAGCTATTCAGAGGAGAATCAATCAATCATATTTAATGAGTGCTTACTGTATGCAGAGTACTGTACTAAGTGCTTAGGAATGTACAATATAACAGTAAAACAGACATTCCCTGCCCACAATGAGCTTACATTCTAGAAGGGGAGACAATTAATATAAATGAATAAATTACATATGTGTACATTAATGCTGTTTGGCTGGGAGGGGAGATGAATAAAGGTAGGAAGTCAGGATGATGCAGAAGGGAGTGGAAGTAAAGGAAATGAAGTTTAGAGAAGGCTTCTTGAAGAAGCAGTGCCTTCAATAAGGCTTTGAAGGTGGGGAGAGTAATTGTCTGTCAGATTTGAAGTGGGAGGGTGTTCCATTCATTCATTATATTAATCATATTTATTGAGTGCTTACTGTGTTCAGACCACTGTAAGTACTTGCGAGAGTAATTGGAGAAGGAGCATGACTCAGAAGAAAGAGCATGGGCTTGGGAGTCAGAGGTAATGGGTTCTAATCCCGTCTCTGCCACTTGTCAGCTGTGTGACTTTGGGCAAGTCACTTAACTTCTCTATGCCTCAGTTCCCTCATCAGGAAAATGGGGATTAAGACTGTGAGCCCCATGTGGGACAACCGGATTATTTTGTATCCCCTCAGGGCTTAGAACAGTGTTTGGCACATAGTAAGCACTTAACAAATGTAATCATTAAGAGAAGCTTGCCCAAGGTCACACAGCTGACAAGTGGCGGAGTGGGGATTTGAACGCATGACCTCTGACTCCCAAGCCCGTGCACTTCCCACTGAGCCATGCTGCTTCAAGGTGAAGTAGGAGGGGGCAAGGTGATTAAGTGTTTTAAAGCCATTGGTGAGGAGTTCTTGTTTGATGAGGAGATGGATGGGCAACCACTGGAGTTTCTGGAGGTGTAGAGAAACCTGATTTGAACATATTTGTAGAAAAATGATCTGGGCAGAAGAGTGAAGTATATACTGGAGTGGGGAGAGACACAAGGCAGGTAGGACAGCATGGAAGCTGATGCAGTAATCAAGGCAGGATAAGATAAGTGATTGGATTAACTCGATGCTAGTTTGGAAAGAGAGGGAAGCTTGAATTTCAGTGATGTTGTGGAGGTGGAACTGAAAGGTTTAGTGATGGATTGAATATGTGGCTTGAATGAGAGAGAGGAGTCATGGATAATGCCAAGGTTACAGGCTTGTGAGACAGGAAGAATAGTGGTGCTGTCTTACAGTGATGGGAAAGTTAGGGGAGGACAGGGTTTGTGTGGGAAGATAAGAAGTTCTATTTTAGATTAAGTTTGAAGTGAAGGGAGGACATCCAAGAAGAGATGTATTGAAGGCAGGAGGAAACGTGAGACTGCAGAGAAGGAGAGAGATCAGGACTGGTGATGTAGATTTGGGTATCAACTGAATGGAGGTGGTAGTTGAAGCTATATGAGTGAATGAGTTCTCTAAGGGAATGGGTGTAGATGGACAATAGATGGGGACCCAGTTTGGAGGTGGAAGGCAGAGGAGGAACCCATGAAGGAGACTGAGAATGTATGAGTGGAGAGATAAGGGGAGAACCAGGAGAGGACAAAGTTGGTGAAGCCAGGGTTGAATAATATTTCCAGGAGAAGGAGGTTGTCCCCAGTGTCGAAGGCTGCTGAGCAGTCGAGGAGGTTAGGATTGAGTAGAGGCCATTGGATTTGGCAAGAAAATAATTGGTGACTTTTGAGAGGGTTTCTGTGGAGTGAAGGGGATGGAAGCCATATTGGAGAGCTCAAGTAGAAAATCGGAGGAGTGGCACTTGAGACAGCAGGTGTAGACAATTCGTTCAAGGAGTTTGGAAAGGAATGGTGAGAGGGAGATGGGGTGATAACTGGAGAGAGCCATGGGGTCAAAGGAAGGGATTTTTTAGGATAGGGGAGACATGGGCAAGATTGAAAGCAATGGGGAAAAAGCAATTGGAGAGCAAACAGTTGAAGATGGCAGTTAGGGAGGGATTAAGGCATGGGGGCAGTGTTTAATAAGTTGTTAAGTGTTGGGGTCAGATACAAAAATGGGAGGACATAGATATCACTGAAGGGACAGAGAGTAAAGAAAAAGAGGGCTTAATTAGGGAAGGCCTCTTGGAGGACATGTGTTCTTAAGGTCTTGAAGGTGGAGGAAGTGGTGACATGTTGAATAGGAAGGGGAAGGGATTTCCAGGCCAGAGGAAAGATGTGGACAAGTGGCCAGTGGCAAAATAGGTGAGACTGAGGTACAGTGAGTAGGTTGGCATTAGGAACTAAGTGTGCAGGCTGGATTGTAGTAGAAAATCAGGGAGGTAAGATGGGAGGAAGAGAGTTGATTAAGTGCTTTAAAGTCTATGATAAGTTTCTGTTTGATGCGGAGGTGGATGGGCAATCACTTGAGGAAGGGTAAGCATCAACTGAATTTTTTTTTTTTAAGAAAAATGATCTAGGCAGTGAGTTAAGTGAGGACTGGCAGGAGGTAAAAAGGTCAGCAAGGAAGTTGGTATAGTAGACAAGGTAAACTACGACATGCTTGGATTGCATAGTGCCAGTTTGGATGCAGATGAAAAGGCAGATTCTAGCAATACTGTGAAAATAGAACTGGCAGAATTTGTTGACAGATTGAATATGTGGGTTGAATGAGAGTGATGAGTTAAAGATAAAGTAAAGTTTATGGGTTTGTGAAACAAGGAGGATAGTAGTGTTGTTCATTCATTCATCTGTATTTATTGAACTCTTACTGTGTTCAAAGCACTGTAATAAGTTCTTGGGAGAGTACAATATAACAATAGTCACATTCCTGCCTACAGTGAGCTCGCAGTCTAGAGGGTGAGACAGACATTAAAATAAATAAATAGAAAAGTACATTACAGATATATACATATGTGCTGTGGGGATGGAGGGAGGACGAATGAAGGAGCAAGAGTGGTGCAATAGGGAGTGGAAGTAGAAGTGAGGAGGACTTAGTCAATGGAGATTTCTTGGAGGAGATGTGCCTTCAATACGATTTGAAGTGTTGGAGATCAATTACCTGTCTGATATGAGGAGGAAGTGCATTCCAGGCCAGAGGTAGGATGTGGGTGAGTGGTTGGCAGCAGAATAGATTAAATCAAGGGACAGTGAGAAGAGTAGAATTAGGAGAACAAAGTGTGCAGGCTGGGTTGTAGTAGGAGAATAGCACAGTGAAGTCGGGGGGATCAAGGTGATCAAGTGTTTTAAAATTAATTGTGAGGAGTTTTTTGTTTGATGTGAAGGTGGATGGGCAACCGCTGGAGTCTCATGAGGGGTGGGGAAACATGGTCTGAACGTTTTTGAAGGAAAATGATTCAGGCAGCATAATGGAGTATGGACTGGAATAGGGAGAGACAGGAGGCAGGGAGATTAGCAAGGAGGCTGATACAGTAATCAAGGTGGGATACGATAAGTGCTTGCATTAATGTGGTGGCAGATGGGACAGAGAGGAAGGGACAGAGTTTGGTGATGTCTGCAGTGATGGGCAAACCAGGGGGAGAACAGGGGTTTTTTTTAGGCATGAGAAATTCAAACATACTACGAGGGATGATCTTTACATAGTTACAATATTTATTTGTCAAGAGATAGCCATGCAAGAGATTGCCATTCATATATTGATATTGAGTCTTACATGAAGACCCTGATACATATCAACAGTATCAGTGTTATCTTCAATCTATTTGAAAAGTTATGTATGTAACTAGAGCATTAGTTTATGCATGCATGTAATGAAAAGAACTCTAACCTTAAGAGAAAATATCTAGACGTTAGGATGGCTAAATTGCAGAAGCAGAAACTTCCATTAGACAATTTAGAATCATCTTATTTTTTCCATGTCACTTCTTAAGTTCAGGAGAAAATAAAGTCAAGTAAGGAAGCTACCCAGATTCATTCATTCAATCGTATTTATTGAGCGCTTACTGTGTGCACAGCACTGTACTAAGTGCTTGGGAAGTACAAGTTGGAAACATACAGAGACGGTCCTACCCAACAACGGGCTCACAGTCTAGAAGGGGGAGACAGACAACAAAACAAAACATGTGGACAGGTGTCAAGTCGTCAGAACAAATAGAACTAAAGCTAAATGCACATCATTAACAAAATAAATAGAATAGTAAATATGTTCAAGTAAAATAAATAGATTAATAAATCTGTATAAACATATATACAGATGTTGTGGGGAGGGGAAGGAGGTAGGGCGGGGTGATGGGGAGGAGGAGAGGAAAAAGGGGGCTCAGTCTGGGAAGGCCTCTTGGAGGAGGTGAGCTCTCAGTAGGGCTTTGAATGGAGGAAGAGAGCTAGCTGGCGGATGTGTGGAGGGAGGGCATTCCAGGCCAGGGAGGGTATGTGGCCTGGGGGCTCAATGGCGGAACAGTCGAGAACGAGGTACAGTGAGAAGGTTAGCGACAGAGGAGTGGAGGGTACAGGCTGGGCTGTAGAAGGAGAGAAGGGAGGTGAGGTAGGCGGAGGTGAGGTGATGGAGAGCCTTGAAGCCGAGATTGACGAATTTTTGCTTGATGCGTAGGTTGACAGGCAGCCACTGGAGATTTTTGAGGAGGGAAGTAACATGCCCAGAGCGTTTCTGCACAAAAATGTTCCGTGCAGCAGCATGAAGTATAGACTGAAGCAGGGAGAGATAGGAGGATGGGAGATCAGAGAGGAGGCTGATGCAGTAAAAGAGTGAGACAACCCTTTATGTGGGACTCACTTTACAAGTCAAGTTAAATGCTCTTCTGCATTGAAGGCACTCACAGTGTAGACAGAAATAGTGTTGGTAGTAGATCATTCGTGAGGCATATCAATCTAGATTTTTAAAACCTAAGAGATCTTCACTGTAGCAAACCTCATCAAAGTGAGAGACAATAGTATTAACATAACTTGTTCTTGGTAACAAATAACACGTTTCTATTTTCCTCCTGTATTTTATAAAATAACAAATGAAAAACAAATCTACAGGGATTCAAAGAAAAGCAGCACATTATAGAGGGATTAACTCCAGGAAGCTACGACAGCTGTGAAGTGCTTCACACATTGGTATGTGATATTCAGCATATGTTGTCAATTAAAAATTGATTTAGAAATATTTAACAAGGCACATGTAATATCCCTAGTTTGTAGAAAATTGAGTTTATGCATAGCTGCTTCTCATTTTTACCTTTCTACATTTTATTGTAAGAGAACTAGCATTTTTGAAAACAAAATAACAAATTCATTCCTTTAGTTTAACTATAATTATTTCTCTTTCAAAGCTTTACTACTATTACTTCTCATTGCTTACTAGGTAACCCTATATGCTGCAACTGCATTAGTGCAGCAAGGATTTCAAGGACTGCAAGGTTTAGCTAACAGTGAATAATTTTATATTTTTGTCAATTCAGGGAGCCCAGAATTTCCCATCTGCTTCATTAGAGACATGAATAGCACTCCCCCTTTCACCTTTATTTTGTTAGTGACACAGGCAGCATCATCAATAACATTTATTAAGATGAGTTGTGTGTTTAAACTGTATGAATGGCTCTTTGTGCACCAACTTTGGGTGCACTAACTCTTCAGGGTTTTGATCTTTTCTTTTTCTTTTTCTGATTCTTTTGTACAGAAATGTTGCCAAATCATTATTCCAAGCCTTTAATGATAATTGCCAAACATTGTACTAAGCATTGAGGTAGATATAAGATGATCAGGTTCCACATGGGACTCACAGTCTAAGTAGGAGGGAGAACAGGTATTGAATTTCCATTTAGCAGATGAGGGAACTGAGCCATAAATAATTAAGTGACTTGCCCAAGGTCACACAGGAGGTAAGTAATGGAATTAGGATTATAAACAGGTCCTCCAACTCCCAGGTCCATCTATCCATTAGCCTACACTGCTTCTCTACTAGACCATGTTGCTTCTCTGGTCTTCCTTAACCTAAGAAGTACTTAAGCCTGAGACAATTTAGGACATTAAAAATCACGATGGACAAAAGCTGGTGAAGGGCATTCTTCCAGATGTGTTCCCTCAAATGACTGAAAATTCCACAAGCTGGAGGAAGCCATAGACATACTGGAAGAGTTAGAGGTCCTGGACTCTCCCTCAACCGCAACTCCCATTTCTAGGTGGTTTTACCAGAGGGAAAATAAAGGAAGGTTTTGGTGAACTCACCCAAAATGAAAAAAATTATGGCACTTTAGTGCTTACTGTGTTCCAGGCACTGTACCTTACCTTTAGGGTGGTTACAAGTTACACTCAGGTTGGACGTAGTCCATGCCAACAGATGAGGTAACTGAGATGCAGAGAAGTTAAATGACTTGCCCAAGGTCACACAGCAGACAGATGGTGGAGTCAGGATTAGAACCCAGGTCTATCCACTAGGCTTTAGAATGGCAACAGAATAATGGCCTTGAAACTGAAATATGCCACTTTATGGAAGATTACATTGTAAATTAGAACCATTGTGATGATGAGCTTTAACCTCTTGTTTAAAGGGCTACTCATCAATCAATCAAAGGCATTTAATGAATGCTTACTATGTGCAGAGTACTGTACTAAGCACTTGGAAGAATACAAAACAATAGAATTAGGAGAAATGTTCCCTTTCATACTAAGCTTACAGTCTAGAGGGGGACACAGATGAATATGAATACATAATTAGTAATAAGTAATTTGTAATTTATAATATTATGATATATAAATATATGTTATGGTAGCTCATCCTCAAAACTGTTACCTCTTCATTTGAAAATGGAATATCAAAATCATTTGATAGAATTAGATTGTTTCTCTGAATCAAAAGTTTCTTTATGCATCAGACTTGGCCGTAATCTGTGTGTATGTGTATACACACTTGGCCCAGGAAGTCATGCACATTTGGCACAGAGTAAAGGAGCTTTGTTTGATGTGAGTGAACTGCCCAGATGCACCTCATCAGCCTCCAAAACCCCATTTCATTATGAGCACAACTTTAACACAACTCTATTGGCATAAATGCTTTCTAAAATAAAACTGCCTCTTCCAGGCTTTGTATTTTCATGATTTTATTGAAAACCCTAAATCCAATTGTTTTCCACCTTGCACTTTTAGCTGCCTAATAGAGAGTGAAAGTTTACAGAAAGTCAGAAGCAGCTGAGCTGGCAGTGACAGCTGAGATTGCAGTGAACAGATTTCCCAAGCAAGAACTGGAACTGTCAAAACTGTCAGTCTAAACTCCAGTGATAAACATGACATTTTAAACCCCTTGGCAAGCACTTTCCTAGACTTAATCTTGAACGTTTAAATCTAGCAATTATCCACGGATCTTTCTTTAGCTGGATCAGAGTGCAACACTTGGAATGATCAATATGCTCTTCACTCAATCAATCAGTGGTATTGAGCACTCACTGTGTGCTAAACACTCTACTAATGGCTTGGGAGAGTACAATATGACTTGTACTTCCCAAGCTCTTAGTACAGTGCTCTGCATACAGTAAATGCTCAATAAATACGATTGAATGAATGAACAAGGAATTGGGGCAGCAAATGTGTCTATTATTCTGTTGTATTGAACTTTCTCAAGTGCTTTAATACAACATTCTGCCAATAGTAAGCACTCAATAAATACCACTGACTGGTATGGGGATAAAGATATTAAAATAAATTATAGACAGAGGAAATGGCAGAGTGCAAAGGTATGTACCCGAGTGCTGAGGTACTGAGGATGGGGTGCATATCAAGTGCTTAAGGGTTACAGATGTAAATGCATATTCAACCTAGAGGTGAGGGCAAATAGAAGAAATAAGGCTTAAGGAGACCCTTTGGAGGAAAAGTTATTCTAGTAGAGACTTTGAAGATGATGAGCGGTGGTTTGTCAGATAGGGAGAGGGAGTTTCAGGCTAGAAGAAGAATGTGGCAAGAGGCTGGTGGTGAGACAGATGAGATCACAGTAAGTGGGTTAGTGTTAGAGGAATGAAGTATTGCCTGTTCGGTTGTGATAGGAGATCAGTGAGGTAAGGGGAGAGCTAAATGAGTGCTTAACAGCCAAATATTAGGAATATCTCTTCGATGTGAAGATGGATGGACAATTATTATAGTTTATGAGGAGGGGGAGATGTGGACTGAGTGGGTTTTTTTGTTTTGTTTTTTTAAATGATCTGTTCAGCAGAGTGGGGTATGTACTGAAGCTGACATAAGAGACAGGGAGATCAGCTAGGAGACTGATGCAGATGGGATTTGATCAGGGTGGTAGCAGTACAGTTGTAGAAGGGGTGGATTATAGAAATATTGAATAGATAGAACAGACGGAATATATGGGTTAGACTGCTGGAAAAGATAATGTATACTGCAGTCTTCAATTCACAAGTATGTGACAGACACCCATCCAGATTATCACTTCGTTTTTATTAATAGAGAATATAGAAAATTATGGAGGGCATTGTGTTAGTAGGAATGGACATTAGATAACCTATAGTACTCATCCTGGCTAGTAACCAGATTTTGAAAGGGATGGATCTCAGCTATTTCAATACACAACACTTGTAGCTAAAATATCCATAAGCTATCTGTCTTCAGAGTGAAATGTACTGGCAATGTAGCATACCGTATAATTTTATTTTTATTTAAAAATTTCAATAGTATGACAATGTAGTAGAACTAGGGAATCTATACTTTTAATTCGAAATGAATTTTTGCATAGAAATAAGAGAAACTAAAATAATAATGATGGTATTTGTTAAGCGCTTACTATGTGCCAAGCACTGTTCTAAGCACTGAGCACTGTTCAAAGTGCTGAGCACTATTCTAAGCACTGGGCACTGACACACTCACCAGTACCCATCCCTATTAGCCCATCAGACAAACACAGACACACACAGACACACACAGACACACACACACACACATCTATACTGGTAATTAAGGGATATATGATATGTTTTCCTTTTGGTGAGGTATGTTCTTGCTTTGATCTCATTCTTTTTCTGAATGCTTATACAATCCAGTGACAACTGTCTTGGGAAGAGATTATTAGATAGAGCAGATTTTCACAACATTGTGACCCAGGAAACTGAAATATCCTTTTTTTTGTCTCCATGATTGGCAGAAAAGTAGACGAAATGGGAAAGTCACTGCCACATGATGTTTGATGACCTTTTCTGTTTGCCCAAATGTTTACAGGATTCAATTTTGCTGTGATCTCATGTTGTTCTTAGGTTATTTCCTCTAGAAAGCCACAAATTCTTAGAGTATCTTTTTATACTGTTAGTATTCCAGGAGGCTATTACAAACCATTATAATATATTTATACTTTAAAGGAAAATCCTCTGATCCAAAAGTCTCTGAGAAACCTATGCACTTGAATGAGCCGAAAACAAAATTACAAGAAGCTCCACAAACCAAGCAGCAGATGACTAAACAGAGCTACACTAATAGGGGTACTTCACATATTACCCACCTCTCTTGCTCCTCTCTTCCTAGGTGCCTAACAAAGACGGCAAAAGTTGAACCTCCAAGCAACAAGTATAATCCCTGTTCCACATGAGGCTCTTAGTTCAGGTAATAGAAATAAGTATTTTATCTCTGCTTTACAAATGAGGTAACTGAGAAAGAGAGAAGTAAAGTGACTTGCCTAATGTCACAACTAGCAAGTGGCAAAGCCAGGATTGGAACTCTGACTCCTAGGCCCATTGTCTTTCCACTAGGCTATGCTCTTTCCCTAGTTTTTGATTCCTAAACTCACCAAAAATTATGCAAGTAATGAGTATGGGTGCTGCCTGAAAATTAGAAAAAAGGAATTGACAGCCACCAGCACATATACCAGACAATGACAACGCCAGACTATACTATTCAGCACACAGCTTCTACTTACTAGCCTCTGGCATAAATTTCAGGATGGCTCTCTTTCCCCATAGCTCCGGGCTTCTAGCACCACCTGTTCAGCCACTTTTGGATTCTTGCAACTATTCCAAGTCTTCCTACTGCTCTCTGGTAACTAGCATGATATGCTCTGCCTTTAATTAGTTGGCAGTGGTGCTGTGACAAGGCATGGGAACAGGAGGTTGAGAGAGCCATAGAAGAGGTGGCAAAGCCAATACAAAATCTTAGAGCCAAAGGAATGGTGGTAGCTTCCAGGCCATGGCCCCAGCTGTAACTTAGGATCAGGCACATATGATAATTGTGTTCTTTTTACAACTCTCCTTGACTAGCTAAGCAATAAAAAAAATTTCCACCAATGCTTGTGCTAACACTTTTTAAAATCTCAAGGCATAAACATGTTTATATTCAATGAAACAGTGACTTTAATTGAAATTACACAAACTTATTAAATGCACAGATAAACATAGGTCAAGATATCTCTATTGAAGGTAAGGTTCTAGCCATCTTTGCAAGAATGGATTAAAAGATTAAACAGCCTGGAGAGGTTAATGATGTTCATATAGCTTTAATTCTATTTACTTCTGACGATATTGACACCTGTCTACGTGTTTTGTTTTGTTGTCTGTCTTCCCCTTCTAGACTGTGAGCCCGTTATTGGGTAGGGACCATCTCTATAGGTTGCCAACTTGTACTTCCCAAGCACTTAGTACAGTGCTCTGCACACGGTAAGAGCTCAATAAATACGATTGAATGAATGAATAATAAATAGACTAGATTCTTGTTGTACTTATAGGTTGTTCCCATATCAGAACTGTTTGTTTGTATCTCTACTTCCTGACATCTGAATAACCATGAAGCCTTTTCTCAGGGAAATTATAATAATAATTGTGATGGTATTTAAGAGCTTACTATGTGCTGAGCACTGTTCTAAGCACTGGGTTAACAAGATTAACAGGTTGTCCCATGTGGGGATCATAGTATTAATCCCAATTTAACAAATAAATAACTGAGGTACAGAGAAGTGAAGTAAATTGCCCAAAGTCACGCAGCTAAATGGAGGAGTCGGTATTAGAACCCATGACCTCTGACTCCCAAACCTGTGCTCTTTCCATTAAGCCACGCTGCTTCTGGAAAGCAGAGCTGGATCTGATTTCTATCATTTAGCCCAATCTATCTGCTGAAGTGGTCAATCAATCAATCAGTCAATTGTATTTATTGCATGCTTACTATGTACAGGGCACTATATACTAGGCGAGGACAACAAAACAGAGTTGGTAGACCTATTCCCTCCGCACAAGGAGCAACCTGGCCTACAAGATGGAGGGCCTGGGAGTCGGAAGGACCTAGGTTCTAAATCTAGCTCTATCTTTGACTACTGTGTGACCTTGGGCAAGTCACTTAGCTCCCCTCTGCCTCAGTTACCTCATCTGCAAAATAGGGGTTAAAACTGTGAGCCCTAGGTGGGACAGGAACTGTGTCCAACCTGATTAGCTTGTTTCTACCCCAGTGCCTGGCATATTGTAAGTGCTTAGCAAATACCATTAAAATAGCAGTTTGGGGTGATGTGTTGTTTGAGATTGAACCACATTACATTTTTGAATAGTGTTTTCCTACCATCAAGTGAAATATGTGCACTTTTTTGGGACATCGTTTGTTGTTTTTATGTCCCACTCTTAGATAATAATAATCATGCATAAAAATGCTATCATTATTATTATCATGGAGTTTGTTAAGGGCTTACTATGTGCAAGCACTGTTCTAAGTGCTGGGGAGGTTACAAGGTGATCAGGTTGTCCCACGGGAGGCTCACAGTTTTAATCCCCATTTTACAGATGAGGTACCTGAGGCACAGAGAACTTAAGTGACTTTCCCAAAGTCACACACTTGGTGGATCCAGGATTTGAACCCATGACCTCTGACTCCAAAGCCCATGCTCTTTCCATTGAGCCAAGCTGCTTCTCGAAGCATGAGTTAATTAAATTGTGGTATTTGTGAAGTGCTTACTATATGCCAGGCACTGTACTAAGTGCTAAGGTGGATCCAAGCAAATCAGATTGGATACAGCCCCTTCCATGTGCGGTCCTGTTCCATATTCCAGTCTCAATCACCATTTCACAGATGAGGTGACTGAGGCACAGATAAATTAAGTGACAAGGCTACACAACAGACAAGTGGAAGGACCAGGATTAAAACTCAGGATCTCCTGACTCCTAGTCCCGTGCTCTAACACCATGCTGCTTCTCATAATTCATAGGTAATACTGCTCAATTTGTTCCTGGATGTGTTTTCTATAGCATCTTGAGGTCTCTCAGTCGGTATAGAAGATTGGGAAACCAAAACAGCTTTCTAGACCTTCACCATGTTATAGAGCTTGATTCATTCATTCAATCGTATTTATTGAGTGCTTACTGTATGCAGAGCACTGTACTAAGTGCTTGGGAAGTACAAGTTGGCAACGTATAGAGATGGTCCCTACGCATCAGTGGGCTAACAGTCTAGAAGGGGAAGACAGAGAACAAAACAAAACATATTAACAAAATAAAATAAATAGAATAAATATGTACAAATAAAATAGAGTAATAAATACGTATGTATACATATATACAGTTGCTGTGGGGAGGGGAAGAAGGTAAGGTGGGGGGGATGAGGAAGGGAAGAGGAAGGAGGGGGCTCAGTCTGGGAAGGCCTCCTGGAGGAGTTGAGCTCTCAGTAAGGCCTTAAAGGGAAGAAGAGAGCTAGCTAGGCAGATGTGCACAGGGATGGCATTCCAGGCCCGGGGGATGACGTGGGCCAGGGGTTGACGGCGGGACAAGCGAGAATGAGGCACGGTGAGGAGGTTAGCAGCAGAGGACGGAGGGTGCGGGCTGGGCTGGAGAAGGAGAGAAGGGAGGTGAGGTAGGAGGGGGCGAGGTGATGGACAGCCTTGAAGCCCAGGGTGAGGAGTTTTGCCTGATGCGTAGGTTGATTGGTAGCCACTGAAGATTTTTGAGGAGATTTTTGAGCTTGATGTTCTGATATGGAAAAATTCTGTCAGTATTGCAAAGCCTATGCTGGCCATTATTATTTTGTTTTTGATCTTTTATCCATGCTATTGGCTAAGTAGCAGAATTCAGAGAGTGGTTTACATAAAGAAAACATTTACTGTCTTGTAAGATTTCCTTGCCCTTTCAGGATCTCATCTGGAGTGTTTCCAGTACTCCACCAGGATTGGCTATGGGAAGGAGAGTCAAGTAGTGGCATACCAATTCCATTCCTAGCTTGGGCAGTAGCTAGGAAGTGGAAGGCAATCTGCTTTAAGTCAAAACTCACTTGTGCTGGGCAGCAGCAGTATGGGTGAGAGTTGAGAGTGGAGACTCAAGTTTACAGTAAAGATGACAATGGTAAACCAATTCCTCATTTTTACCAAGAAAATTCTATGGATACACTACCATAATGATTGCAGATGGACAGTGGGGTGTTCTGGGAGAGATGTGTCCATGGATTCGCTATGCATCAGAGCTGACTTGATAGCATAAAACAAGACATTTCCTTACGTGTAAGCTAGTACATAGGAATCATTTTCTTCAGGCTTGTTATAATCAGAACAAGGGCTATGCTGAATCTGCACAGTGATTCATGATCCTTCACATATCTTCATGCCTCCATATATAATGTACTCTCATATTTGAAAAGGATGGTAAGGAGTTTCTGTCTGATACCTGTATGTGTGGAAAACCACTGGAGGTTTCTGAGGAGTGGGAAGATATGGATTGAACTTTTTCAGAAAAATGATCTTGGCACAGAGTGAAGTATGGATTTGAGAATATAGAGACAGGAGGCAGGGAGGTTAGCGAAGAGGCTGATTCAGCATTCAAGGATAGATATGATCTGCAATTGGATCAGAGTGGAACAATTTAGATGGAAAAGAAATGACAGATTTTAGTGATGTTGTATAGGTAGAATTAATAGTATTTATTTAGTACTTACTGCGTGTAGAGTACTCTACTAGACACTTGGAAGAGTACAATACAATCAAGCTGGTAGACATGTTCCCTGTCCACAAGGAGCTTACATACAGTAATAGGACCAACAGGACTTCATGACAGATGCATGTGTGAGTTGAATGAAAGTGATGAGTCCTCTTGCTTTATGAACCTCAAGGTTCCAGTCACAGCATAGCTCAGAAGAAAGAGCATGGGTTGGGAGTCAGAGGTCATGCCTTCTAATCCTGGCTCCACCACTTGTCACTTGTGTGACTTTGGGCAAGTCACTTAACTTTAACTTCTCTGTGCCTCAGTTCCCTTATCTGGAAAATGGGGATTAAGACTGTGAGCCCCATGTGGGACAACCTGTTTACTTTGTATCCCCCCAGCACTTAGAACAGTGCTTGGCACATAGTAAGTGCTTAACAAATGCTATTATTATTATTATTTACAGTAATTCTTCAATGAATGACTCAAAGATTTTGGATGATGCTTGAGGTTTAAATTGTAAGCATTTCTGAGGATTAAAGGATATTCTCACACCTACTTCCAGGTTTCTTGCTGCAACTTCCAGCATGGCCCTTGTCACCCATTGCCCTGGGATGGGTTTGGGAATCAGTGTGGGAACAGTGAGAAACCAGAGTCAGAAAGGCTGAGTTCATACAAAATTTATTCCATGTGGTGAATTGAACTTCCCTTTCGAGAGGAATATTATCATTTAATTATATTGGAGCTTCCCTATCAGGAAGAATATACTTATACTTTACCTGCACATGGTGAAACACCTAGATCTTGCCTACAAATACTTCCCATATAGGAGAAATCTTATGCTTTGTTTGCGTGTGGTGAAGAAACTAGCTCTCACCCAAGAATGCTTCCCATTTGGGAGGAATACATTTATGCATTACACATCTGTTCACCTTGGGACAGCCCTACTCTCAATCCCCAGCATTTATGTATGTCTCTATAAAGTGTACATCATAAATAATTACAAATAAATTATATATCATAAATCATATTGATGTTGGTCTCCCCCTCTCGACTGTAAGTTGACTGTGGGCAGGGAGCATGTTTACTGATGCTGTTGTACTATTCCAAGTGTTCATTATAATATTCTGCACATAGTAATTGCTCAGTAAATACCATTGATGGTGATGGTGTTGATGGTTACATAGAATAACTGAATGGGTACAAAACAACTACATATCCTGGATTTACTTCGTAAGGAGGGCTGGGTTAATGAGGACAACCTCAACTTTGACCCAGCCAGCTTTGTCATTAGGAAGCAGTTTCAGAATCTTGATTTTTTTTTTCTTTCTTGTTTTTTATGGCATTTGTTAGGTGCTTACTATGTACCAAGCACTATTCAAAGTTCTGGAATAGAGCCAAGATATTTAGTCCCTGTCCCACATGGGACTTACAATCTTATATGGAGGACATATTTGTCCTTCCTCAATAATCAATTTATAAATACTATTGATTGATTGAAGAAGGACAGATACTTGTATCTCCATTTTACAGATGAAGAAATTAAAGCACAGAGAAGTTAAATGGTTTGCCCAAGTGGTGGATAAGGGATTAGGACACAGGTTTTCAGACTCCCAGATGCATGGTCTTTAGATTGCTTACCCACACTAGGCCTTGGCTTTAATTTAATTTTGGGTGATTAATTTTTCTGTGCAGTCTAATTTGGTAAGGAATTTCCAGACCCAGATCTTCTGCAGTTACAAGTGGCTTTTGAAATATGTATGAAAACTACAGAGTATTCTCGAGGCTGTTCTTTGCCCTCTTTCCGTATCTGAGATGCAGCAAAGATCATGTGCATGTTGTAGGCTGAAGTCATACTGTGATTCCAGGCCTTGTGTACAATAATTTGCAATGCAGTGGAGGAATTTATTCTTTTTCTTGTGCTTTATTCTCCCAAACAACTGATACAGTTCTGTGTTCAATGAATAAAGCATTGTGTCCCTCAAAATTATTTCTTATTTAGAATAATAATAATAATGTTGGTATTTGTTAAGCACTTATTACGTGCCAAGTACTGTTCTAAGCACTGGGATAGATACAAGGTAGTCAGGTTGTCCCATGTGGGGCTCACAGTCTTCATCCCTATTTTACAGGTGAGGTAACTGAGGCACAGAGAAGTTAAGTGACTTTTCCAAAGTCACACAACTGACAAGTGGCAGAGCCAGGATTAGAACCCATGACCTCTGACTCCCAAGCCTGGGCTCTTTCCACTGAGCCACAATGCTTCTCTACTAACAAGGAAAATAAATGTGTATGAGTACTTACATTTAAAGAACTAAGTATTTGAATTCTGTATAAGCATCTTACAGTCTATTCACTGAAACTGCAGAGTAGGGTATCTATTTTATATTTTTGCTTTTCAAAAATGAAACAGGATTCAAGGTGATGTGGTAATTTCTTTGTAACTGACAAACATACCTTAACTGACATGAATCATTAAGAGCTCTAAAGGAGAAAGGTTTCCTGGAAATGGGATTTGCATCTCTTTAGATTAAAATAAATTATTCTTGGACCTCTGGGCACATTTTCTCTATCTCTTCAGTTTTAAGAATGACATTTGGTTTGTGTGGAATGAGACACAAGCTTAGAGAATAGTTCTCCATGATTATTAACTACTTTGCACATCATTTGCTTTCTATTATTTGTCATTTCTTTTATACCACCACATTAATTCCAAAGGGATTATATTTAGTATCTCTGTTTCATCAAAACATCTGGTCTTGCATCTCCTTAATCATGAAAGTACTTCTAAAGGAATAATAAAATAGTGATCAAAAGTCTGAGAGTCCCAACAGGTAATCCTGATGCATATTTTTTTTCCAAGTAATAGAGATTTTTAGACAATACAGACTCTTATTTTTGTTTACCAAAATTGTACATGTATATTTTATGTAATATTAGTGATTCTCCTGAATATAAGATTCTTCATTGTTTACTCATTGGGGTGTGCTCATGGCTTAAAACATTTCTAAAAAATCCTTGAGAAATATTTTACTGCACAATCATTGAATTTTTATTAACACAATTTCTACAATGACTGTGTTGCCTTTATTCTTTGTAAAATAAAATAGATAGTTACTCTACTATCATACATTTTTCATGGGGGTGAGGGGCAGGAATGAAGCTGAAGAAACATTTCACTTTTGTTAAATTCATGAAAAATGATATTCTTTCCAAAAATGTATAGGGACAGTAAGTGTAATATCAATACTTACTATATCAACATTATAGTAGGCCCTGAATTAGGAAGCAGTTCATATTGTTTTCCCCATCTAGACTGTAAGCTATCTGTATGTAACAGAGTATATTGTACTGCACCGAGCACTTAGCATGGTGTTCTGCACCCAATAAGCACTCAGTAAATACAATTAATAACTGTGGTATTTAAGTGTTTACTACGTGTCAAATACTGTTCTAAGTGCTGGGTTAGATACGAGATTGCCCAGTTAAACACAGTCCCTGTCCCACATAGGGTTTACAGTCTTAAACCCCATTTTACAGATAAGGAAACTGAAGCACAGAAAAGCTAAGTGATTTGCCCAAGGTCACCCAACAAACTTGTCAGCAGACAAGTGGTGGAGCTGGGTTGAGAACCCACATCTTTGACTCCCAAGCCTGTGCTCTTTCTACTATGACAAACTGTTGATTGACATTAATACATTGATATACATTATTTAACACATCCCTTATTTATATTCAGTACTAAATTGTAGGCTAAGATATTAATAATGACATCTACCAATCAATAGTATTAACTGAGCACATACTGTGTGCTGAACACTACACCAAGGGCTTGGGAGAATGCAATGCAGCACAGTTGATAGATAGGTTACCTGCCCACAGCGAGCCAAAGGTGGTGACAGACATTAAAATAAATTATGGATATGTATCCAAGTGCTGGGGGTCTGATGGTAGGATGATTATCAAGTGCTTAAGGAGTAATAACAATAATGATGATGGTATTTGATAAGCACTTACTATATGCCAAACACTGTTCTAAGCACTGGGGTAGATACAAGCTAATCAGGTTGTCCCATGTGGGGCTCACGAGCTTCAGCCCTATTTTACAGATGAGGTAACTGAGGCACAGAGAAGTTAAGTGACTTGCCCAAAGTCACACAGCTGACAAGTGGCAGAGTCGGGATTAGAACACATGACCTCTAACTTCCATGCCTGTGCTCTTTCCACTAAGCCATGCTGCTTACAGATCCAAGTGCAGAGATGACGCAGAAGGAAAAGGAGTAGGGGAAATGAGGGCTTAGCCAGGCAAGAACTCCTAAAAGAGATATGATTTTAATGGCTTTGAAAGTGGGGAGAGTGGTGTGGTCCATTGAAAATGAAGGATGAGGTAGTTCCAGGCCAGAGGGAATACATGGAAGTTCTGTTTAGGACTCATGTTTGCCGTGTTGATGGGACATTCTGGAATGTATTCAATTTACACCCTTGAGGCAACTAATGTACATGTCCTGCTAATGGAAATACTGAACTATATGTTCCCTTTCAGCTACTAGAATCTAAGCAGAGCATAACCCAAAGACAGAGGACAGAAAAGGATTACTTTCTCAAGAAGACAGGCTCTGTAAATGACAGATGTTTCAGTACTCCAAGAGAATATCATTATCTGCATACAATTTTGAAGGGACTGTCAGGTTTGTGTATTTTTGACCTCACCCACAGGCAGAGCTAGATGAATGACAAATATGTAGTCACCTCATCTATATATTTGGATCAACCAAGGGCTAAGACCTTAAATATTTAGTTGCTAGGAGCAACAAAGGGGGGTTATCACTTCAGTGGTGACCTAGAGCAACCCAGAGGTAAATTTGGAGAAAGAATTGTGACAGTCAAAAATTACTATTGTAAATCTGTTAGTTTTATAAACAAAATTAGAGGAAATTCAGTTGCAGTAACCTATTAAGGCTTTTAAGGCTTCTGTTAACCTGACTGTTGGGTTTCTGCATCAATTGTGCTGCATCCCATCATTTTATCAGAATTTCATTAATCCTAATAGGGACCTCATTTTAACAAACTTTTCAATGGTCAGCACTAAACAGGTAGAATTAGATTTCCTGGGTATAGCTAGTAGATTGAGACACTACCTGCATAAATACAATATTCATTCATTCATATTTATTGAGCGCTTACTGTGTGCAGAGCATGATCTACCTGATGGTTAGGTATGGTGAGCTCAGCTGATTTCAAACCACAGGTCTTTTCTTATGCTGCGGCGTCATCTGCGACCCATAGCAATGCCATGGACACATCTCTCCCAGAATGTCCCACCTCCATCTGCAATCACTATGGTAGTCTATCCATAAAGTTTTCTTGTTAAAAATACAGAAATGGTTTACCATTGCCTCCTTCCACTCAGTAAACTGAGGTCTCCATCCTTGATACTCTCTCATGTCTCTGCTGCCCAGCTCAGGTGAGTGTTGACCTGTAACAGATTGCTTTCCATTTGCTAGCCTCTGCTCAAGCTAGGAATGGAATGGATATTCATTCAACCATATTTATTGAGCACTTACTGTGTGCAGAGCACTGTACTAAGCACTTGCGAAGTACAAGTTGGCAACATATGTCTCTGCCTGACTCTCACTCCCATAATTGAGACTGGTAGAGTAGTGGAAACTCTCCAGGTGTGACTCTGAGGCAGGGTGAAAATCACAGGTAACAGTATTTAAACCATAGAAACCATGGAAAAATGTAGTCACTAAAAGCTGCTTACTGTGGTAGTCAAAGTGGTATATTGACAATTGATTTTTGAGAAGCAGCATGGTCTGTGTCTGTGATAAGAATGCAAGCGTTCTGGGAGTTTGAGCATTTGAGAACCTGGTTTTTAATCCTGGCTCTGTCATTTACTTCATTGTGCCTCAGGTTCATCATCTATGAAATGGGGATTCAATAGCTGGTCTTTTTCCCCCTTAAACCTGAACCCCAAATGAAATGGGAACTGTATCCAAAATGATTATCTTGTACGTACCCCAGCACATTTTAGTGATTGGCACATATTAAGTGCTTAAAAATAACATTAAAATTGTAAAAAAAAAGATGGATACTCAAAAGCAACTGGGCAAAAACATGATTAAAATCAGTTAATACAAAATTTAAAATCAAGCTTTAGAAGTTGATGTATGCAAAAGTCTTCTAGAATACGATTAGATTTCACAGCTATAGATTCATTCATTCATTCAATCGTATTTATTGAGCACTTACATGTGCAGAGCACTGTACTAAGTGCTTCGGAAGTACAAGTTGGCAACATATGGAGACAGTCCCTACCCAACAATGGGCTCACAGTCTAGAAGGGGGAGACAGACAACAAAACAAAACATGTGGAAAGGTGTCAAGTCATAAGAATAAATAGAAATAAAGCTAGATGCAAGTCATTAACAAAATAAATAGAATAGTAAATATGTACAAGTAAAATAAATAGAGTAATAAATCTGAACAAACATATATGCAGGTGCTGTGGGGAGGGGAAGGAGGTAGGGTGGGGGGATGGGGAGGAGGAGAGGAAAAAAGGGGCTCAGTCTGGGAAGGCCTCCTGGAGAAGGTGAGCTCTCAGTAGGGCTTTGAAGGGAGGAAGAGAGCTAGCTTAGCGGGTGTGTGGACGGAGGGATGGTAGGACAAAAATGCCTTACAGACTTTAAACATAGTATTAATATAATGCTTGATATCCTATTGTCACAAAATCTCTCTGTTAATCTCTGAAAAGGGAGTAAACCCTCATGTCTTGCTCTCCCATTCCCTTCTATGACATCCTTGCAATTGGATTTGCACCCTTTATTCATCCTACCATCAGCTCCGCAGCACTGACTACATAAGCGTAATTTATTAGTTATAGTAACCTAATGGCCTAGTAGATAGAACCCAGGCCTGTGAGTCAGAATGACCTAGGTTCTTATCCCAGTTCTGCCACTTATCTGCTATTTGACCTTGTGACAAGTCATTTAACTTCTATGTACCTCAGCAACCTCATGTGTAAAATGGAGATTAAGACTGTGAGCCCCGATTGTTTTGACATGTAGATACGCATAATTCTATTTAATTATATTGATGATTTTACTTGTTTTGATGTCTTTCTAACCCATTCTAGACTGTGTGGGTGGGATTCTTTATTGCTGAACTATACTTTCCAAGCACTTAGTACAGTGCTCTGCACCCAGTAAGCGATCAATAAATATGATTGAATGAATGAATGAATGAAAGTTGACTTTGCCCAACCTGATTAGCTTGTTTCTACCCTAGTGCTTACTTAGTACAGTGCCTGGCATGCTGTAAGAGCTTAACAAATGCCTGGTCTCTGTCTCCTTCATGGGCTCCTTCTCTGCCTTCCAATCCCTAACTGGGGGGGTCCCTCAAGGCTCAGTTCTGTGTCCCCCTTATATTCTCCACATACACTCACTCCTTTGGAGAGCTCATTCACTCCCTTGGCTTTAACTACCACCTCTATGCACATTTCTTTCAAGAGGACTTCCCCAACTAGGCCTCTATTTTCTTCTCCCACTCCATTCTGCATCATCCTTGCACTTGAATTTGCACCCTCCATTCACCCTTCCCTCAGCTCCACAGCATTTACATACATTATCTGTAATTTGACTTATTTATTTATATTAATATCTGTCTCCCCTGTTAGATTGTAAGCAGGGAACATGTCTACCAACCTCTGTTATACTGTACTCTCCCAAGAGCTTAGAAAGAAGCGCTCAATAAATATGATTAATTGATTATCATCCCATGCACTTATTATAGCGCTCTGCACCCACTAATCACTTTGATACCATTGATGATGATTATTATTGATTGATTGATGGAGAAGCAGCATGGCTTAGTGGGAAGAGCACAGGCTTGGGAGTAAGAGGGCGTGGGTTCTAATCCTGACTCTGCCACTTGTCTGCTGTTTGACCTTGATGAAGTCACTTAACTTCTCTGTGCCTGTTATCTAATCTGTAAAATGAAGATTAAGACTGTGAGCCTTACGTGGGACAACCTGATTGCCTTGTATCTATTCCAGCACTTAAAACAGTGTTTGGCACAGAGTAAGTACTTAATAAATAACAATTATTAATTGTTATATTATTAGATATGTTGGCATTTTTCAGTACTTTGTAAAATTATCCTTAGCACTTATTTACTATCAATTTCATTAGGTTACTTTTTAAATGTACTTATTCATTAATCATCTTCCCATAATCTTACTACTGTCAATGGTAGCTTCGTTCAGTCCTTATGTGCCCACTACTTGTAAATAACTTGTCTTTCTGACTCCCAAAATAGATTATAAAATATACCTATTTTATATATATCTTTAAGCAATGAGGTGATGTTTTCAGATCATATTCATTTTAGACTGTGAGCCCACTGTTGGGTAGGGACTGTCTCTATGTGTTGCCAATTTGTACTTCCCAAGCGCTTAGTACAGTGCTCTGCACATAGTAAGTGCTCAATAAATACGATTGATTGATTGATTGATTGAAGAGCTTTAAACCAAAATAAGATTTTAATTGGACATAGAAGACATTGTTGAAAAATGGAATGTTTGAACAAAATGAAAAATGTTAGGGACGAAACTCTTTGGAGTAATTGACACCAGACTCTAACTGACACCAGAATCCTAGGAATCATGAGAAGATAGCTAAAATGGCTAGCGCTTGACTCATATTATGGCAGTGAAAGGAAGCAGCATGGCTCAATGGGAAGAGCCCGGGATTTGGAGTCGGAGGTCACGGGGTCAAATCCCAGCTCCTCCAGTTGTCAGCTGTGTGACTTTAGGCAAGTCACTTCACTTCTCTGTGCCTCAGTCTCTCATCTGGAAAATGGGGATTAAGACTGTGAGCCCCACATGGGACAACCTGATCACCTTGTATCCTCCCCAGCACTTAGAACAGTTCTTTGCACATAGTAAGCGTTTAACAAATGCCATTATTATTATTATTATTATTATTATTATTATATCCAAACTCATCTGCTGCACTTTCTCTCATACCTTTTATTTGACAATATTTTGAAAAGTGGGAATAAAAGACTGGGGGAATTGGAGGAAAATGACTAAAATTTGATGAAGGATCAGAGAGCTAAAAATTAATCAGAGACAGGAATTTCAAGTAAAAATTTTGATTTTTCAAGGTAAAAATAATTATGCAAAAAATCTGACTGTATTTTGGTGAAAAACTAATAGAAATAGGCAATGCACTAATCATTTTAGCTTTTAGTCACCAATTTGCCAAATAATTTTAGTCTCCTCCCTTGGGCCAAACAGCATAGAATGGTGGGGATGTAGGCATGCAGGAGGAATAGATCCCAATTCAGTGTCTCTCTTTCTCAGATGCAGATGCTGTCTGACTTCCTAAAACAGATGCCGTTGTTCAGCTTTAAGCATCAGTCATAAGAGAAAACGGTAAAGGAGACCACAGTCAAATGCAACCACTGCTGCATTTGATACCTGCTCTTCACACAGCAGGGCCCATAAGAACCACAGAATGGGGAATCAATCAATCAATCGTATTTATTGAGCACTTACTGTGTGCAGAGCACTGTATTAAGCGCTTGGGAAGTACAAGTTGCCAACTGATATTGGAATCATGTATTAGACCATCTGGGGGATGTACTTTGGATGTGGCTACTCCGTAAAATACCTGAAATTTTACTGTGGCTTTTTCTGCAAAAAGCACCATGCTTTTTGAACAGTGCCCCATATTTAGTACAATGTCTATCCCATAGTAAGTGCTTAACAAATACCATATATACACACACACAAAAAAACTTATTTGAGGTAGGCACTCTGATATTCATTAACGGATAGGTAAAAGCAGATTCAGAGTGACTAAACAATGTACTTAAGGAGATAGTCAGTGGTAGAGAATTCAGATATCTAGGGTTTGATGTTCACTGTACTAGACGATGAGTGGACAAAATATGGTCCATTAAATGAACGAAACCACCCGTGGGCCCAATCTGACTCAGTTTGGAGGGAGCCCCACCCACCTGTGCCTACACCTACACTGAACCCTGTAGCCTGGAACCCACATACACTCAGCCACCTTCCAATGCACCACAACTCCAAGAACAGAAGTGTTTGGGGTGCTTATGACTACGTCCTCACCTCACTCTGAACCAGCTAGGAGATGCCCAGGGATTAAATGACTATTCTCCTGTGGAATAAATCCCATCCACCTTCCTTATCCTCCTTTGTAGGCCTATGGATATTTTATTAAAAAAAAAAACCTGCCCCTCCTTCCCTTGCAGCACTAGACTATGATTTTCTGCTTTTTGCTGTTGCAGGGCATGACGGTATAAAATAGGAAGATTTTTTCCACTATTACTAAAGGTACACAGAGGAAAAAAATATAAACAACTTTGTAATAGTGAAATTGACACAGTCTCTTCCTCTGTGACATCTCAGACTGAAAGCTTGTCTGTATGCCGGCCTATCGTTCTAGGTATTTATATCATTTTGACAAGCACATCATTGTAGTTGGAAACAATACAAGGAGGGGAACAACCCTTCACTGCATTTAGCCTCGGGAAGCAGAGACTGAGCCAAAGGGAGTCAAGATAATTCTTCTCATATTCCCCATCTGTGGTCCAGATGGAACTTTTCTACCGTGCCCAAATTATTTCCAATATCCCAATTATAGTATACCAATTCACACAAGGTATGAATTTATATTAAGAGGGTAAATCACTGCTGTTTAATATAGAACAAAGGCGTTCAAACATATGCTGAAATGCTAGGAATAGCAAAGAAATAAGTGAGAGCAGAAATAGAATCACTATTGCGTCTTTTTTTAACCCTTTATCACAAAAATGGATCTTCCGTTCTACTGTGACTTGGAGCATTTAAGCCTCTCTCCCACTGAATTTTCATGCATCTTCAGTAGGAGACCTTGGTTTAGCAAAATCTGAGATCACAATTTTATTTTCCAGAATTGGTTGTCTTTTTTTAAAATATGTTTTTCACAATAATACTTGGGGATCCATAGAGTGTGCTTAATAAGTTTAATTTAGACAGAATATGAGTTTATTCCATATAGCTACACCCATTAAATCCTAACTAATGAATTTATGTTCAGTAATGATCAATCAATCAATCATATTTTAGTGTGCAGAGCATTTACTATCACTTATACATTTGGAAGACTACAATATAACAGATTTGTTAGATATGTTCCCTGCCCATAAAGGGCTTAATGACTAGACATTTAAAACTTCTTAAGTCTCTGAATCCTGCAGCCATCATAGAATAGCTGTTTTTCTTCCCTTATTGATACCCATACCCACCAACCCCATCA
Organism: Tachyglossus aculeatus; assembly: GCF_015852505.1. Classification (NCBI taxonomy): domain Eukaryota; kingdom Metazoa; phylum Chordata; class Mammalia; order Monotremata; family Tachyglossidae; genus Tachyglossus; species Tachyglossus aculeatus. The sequence goes on from NC_052067.1 coordinate 121,416,622, forward strand.
GCTGCTCTAGACATTCAATTCCCTACTGTTCCTTGCCCTCGTCCATCCCTCACCCCCAATGATCTGGCCACCTACTTCTTTAGGAAAATTAACACCATTAGGTCTGAGCTCCCCAAAGTCACCCCTCCCCCTTCTCCAGCCCCCCTACTCTCAACCCCCTCCTTTACTTTCCCATCCTTCCCAGAAGTATCTTCAGGGGAGATCTCCTCCCTCTTCTCAAGTGCCGCCCCATCCATCTGTGCTTCAGACCCCATTCCCTCTCATCTTATAAAAACTCTCACCCCTTCCCCCCTCCCCTCCTTAACTTTCATCTTCAATCTCTCATTCTCCAATGGCTTCTTCCCCTCTGCCTTCAAACATGCCCACGTCTCCCCCATCCTAAGAAAAAAACCTCTCCCACTGCCCCTTCTAGTTATCACCCTATCTCCTTCCACCCTTCCTTTCCAAACTCCTAGATCAAGTCATCTACACTTGCTGCCTCGAATTCCTCAACTCCAACTTTCTCATGGACCCACCTCCGATCTGGCTTCTGTTCCCTCCACTCCACTGAAACTGCCCTCTCAAAGTTCACCAATGACTTCCTTCTTGCCAAATCCATTGGCTCATACTCTATCCTAATCCTCTGAGACCTCTCAGCTGCCTTTGACACTGTTGACCATACCCTTCTCCCTAAACTTTAACCAACCTTGGCTTCACAGACTGTCCTCTCCTGGTTCTCCTCTTATCTCTCTGGCTGTTCATTCTCAGTCTACTTCATGGGCTCCTCCTCCCCCTCCCATCCCCTAACTGTAGGGGTTGCTCAAGGTTCAGTTCTTGGACCCCTTCTGTTCTCCATCTATAATCACTCCCTTGGTGAACTCATTCACTCCCATGGCTTGAACTGTCATCTCTACACAGATAACACCCAAATCTACATCTCCTTGCCTGTTCTCCCTCCCTCCAGGTTCGTATCTCCCCCTGCCTTCATCTAATTCTGTTGTATTGTACTCCATACTGAGTAATTTGTCGGTAAATGTCATTGTGTGGTTGATGGATCAGGCTCAGGTGTTTCGACATTTTTCATGGATCTGATGATGCGGTACTGGAACAAGTTACGGGCTTTCACATATCGAAAGTTTCATGACAAGTTGGAATGCTTTCCAGCACCCTGTTTTCACTAGTGGAAGGCATGTTGTGAAGAACTTTGAAATGTTCTCAGCATCTCTTCAGGAGTTCCTCCTTATCTGTGATGGATGCATTCATTCATTCAGTCAGTCATATTTATTGAGCACTTACTGGATGTCCGCCTGCCACCTAAGACTCAACATGTCCAAGACTGAGCTCCTTATCAATCAATCAATCAATCGTATTTATTGAGTGCTTACTGTGTGCAGAGCACTGTACTAAGCGCTTGGGAAGTACAAGTTGGCAACATAGAGATGGTCCCTACCCAACAGTGGGCTCACAGTCTAGAAGGGGGAGACAGAGAACTAAACAAAACATATTAACAAAATAAAATAAATAGAATAGATATGTACAAGTAAAGTAAATAAATAGAGTAATAAATACCTACAAACATATATACATATATACAGGTGCTGTAGGGAAGGGAAGGAGGTAAGGAGAGGGGGTGGAGGGGGAGAGGAAGGGGAGTGCTCAGTCAGGGAAGGCCTCCTGGAGGAGGTGAGCTCTCAGTTGGGACTTGAAGGGAGGAAGAGAGCTAGCTTGGCAGATGTGGGGAGGGAGGGCGTTCCAGGCCAGGGGGATGATGTGGGCCGGGGGTCGATGGCGGGACAGGGTTTCCCACCCAACCCCTGTTCTCTCCCTGACTTTCCTGTCACTGTGGATGGCACAACCATCCTTCCTGCCTCACAAGCCCGTAATATTGGTGTCATCCTCGACCCCACTCTCTCATTCACCCCACACATCCAATCCATCACCAAAACCTGCTGGTCTCACCTTCACAACATCACTAGGATCTGCCCTTTCCACACCATCCAAACCACTACCTTGTTGGTACAATTTCTCATCATATCCTGACTGGATTACTGCATCAGCCTCCTTCCTGATCTTCCATCCTACTGTCTCTCCCTGCTTCACTCTACTGCCCAGATTATCTTTCTACAGAAATGGTCTGGGTATGTCACTCCCCTCCTCAAAAATCTCCAGTGATTGCCAGTCAACCTTCACATGAAACAAAAACTCCTCAATATTGGCTTCAAAGCTCTCCATCACCTTGTCCCCTCCTACTTCAACTCTCTTCCCTCCTTCTACAGCCTAGCCTGCACACTCCACTCCTCTGCTGCTAACCTCCTCACTGTGCCTTGTTCTCGTCTGTCCCATCGTCCACCCTTGGCTCATGTCCTTCCTCTGGCCTGAAATGCCTTCCTTCCTCACATCCACCAAACCAGCTCTCTTCCCCCCTTCAAAGCCCTACTGATAGCTCACCTCCTCCAAGAGGCCTTCCCAGACTGAGCCCCCCTTTTCCTCTGCTTCTCCTCCCTTCCCCATTGCTCCTACTCTCTCCCTCTGCTCAATCCCCTTCCCTGCCCCATAGCACTTGTGTATATTTGTACATATTTATTACTCCATTTTATTAATGATGTGTGCATATCTATAATTCTATTTATCTATTTTGATGCTATTGATGCCTGTGTACTTGTTTTATTTATTTGTCTGTCTCCCCCTTCTAGACAGTGAGCCCGTTGTTGGGTAGGGATTGTCTCTATCTGTTGTTGAATTGTACTTTCCAAGTGCTTAGTACAGTGCTCGGCATGCAGTAAGTGCTCAATAAATATGATTGAATGAATGAATTAGGCCTCTGGCTAGTAATCATAATAATGATGATAATGAGTTTTAAAAAACACTTACTAGGATGTTATTAAACACTGGCATACATATAACACGAGTAGATCAGACTCAGTTCTTGTCTCACAGATCCCTGAGTGCATTGCATATTTTTATTTAAGTCCCTGTGTTCCTTAAGGCATCTTCTTTCTCACTTTTATTGTAATACCTCCTGGAAGCCCTGGACCACTAGTCATCCTTATATTCAAGATGAACGGTGGGCATGTGGTGCATATAAAAATAGGAATATTTTTTATAACTGTGATAATTACAAATGAAATATTCAGAGGATGTGAATCTCAGGACTATATAGTCTGAGATTTGAATGATATGAAAACTAAAATTTCAAATTTAGTTCCTTGCGGTCAAAAGACATATCTAGTGAGGAATCATAATTACGTACCTCCTATTCCCTGTCTATTTTCAATTCAATCAACACAAGTATTTTGTTGGCTGGAAAAATAAATATATCATTTCGAATAAAATAGATTAGCTTTCTTCAAGATTAATGTTTATTTCTTCCAATTGTATTTTTCAGACCTGGGTAAACTCCATTTAGTAGTAGTTGCTGTTTTTTGAGTATGCTCAGTTACCATAGTGATAAATTCTTCTGAAATGTTTACATAATTTGATTGCATCCTCAAGTATTCAGTTGATTAACCTGATTTCACCTTTTCATGCTTTAACCTTATGCTATAATCTGCAGTATGTTTGTTTTGTCTTTACAACAGAAACAAAGAAATTTCAATCTCTAAATTTTATCTCTCCATCCAAAACTTCTTTTCCTGGTAAAACTGTGTGATTTACTTTGTGTCATAATTCTATAGCTCTACAGATTTGGTGGAGTATGATTTAAACCTCATCTTCCCAGCAATCTTCTTCACCCATTAGCTGAGGGCCATTTTCTTACTCCTTCTTTTTAAAGATTTTCTTTGCATATCATGTTAACATACTGACTTGGAATAAAGAAAGCCAAGGTCTATTCTTAGCCCTTTCATGGATTCACTGTGAAAGCTTAAATGAATTTGATCTTCAGTTGTTTAAGTACTCTGTTCATTATAATTCCTTTGGGAAAAATATGCATTGCATTAATTTATGTATTTAATATCATAGAAAACCTGGAAAATGCCCTTTGCTCAAATTGGCATTATTGCCACTGAATGCAGGCACTTTTATTCGATAAAGTAAAATTTGTTTTTGAGAATTCCCTATGAATGACTTCAAAATGCATTTACATTTTAGGAAGATGCAAAGCTTTAATAAGTCATTTGTAGTGCATAGATTTCAAAATAGAATTACTTATGCTTTGTGCAGAATTTAATTTGTAAACATTTTCTGATAAATCATATTTGAAGGTTAGTTAAGGGTACAATAAATTGGTAAAACTATATTTTGGGTTCTTGAATGCAAATATCTTAAAAGAACTGTAAATCTGAAACAGCTAAATTTTAAAAAATCAGAATAGAAAATTGTGTAAATGGTACTTTATCAGCATTCCTTGGCTTCAGTCTCAGGTCTTTTTAAAATATAGCGTGCTAGAAACTCCTTCCTTACCATTCATTTTAAATTTTCCCTTCTGCCTTCACAAGGAAGTATGTATGATTGTTTTTTGTTTGTTTTGAAGAAGACATTGCAGAACTTATATGCTGAGATCATATAAAAGGATATCCAAGAAGACTGATGCATTACCTATGTTTTCTTCTTGAATGCCATATCCTCTCCATGTCACCTCAGTCCCGTCCTCATCTCTCTCCTCACATGCTGGCCCTTGTAAGCTCACTCCCACACCTTGTGCCACTCTCCCCGCTCGTCCCTGTCCCATCCCTGTTATTTTGTCCTGCAGCAAAAGTCATTCCTTTCCCCTGTCCCTAGCTCCTGCCAGCTCACTTACAGTAAAATCCTTCCTATTCCTTGGGTCATCCACCCCCTCCCCACCATAATTTCTCCACATCCTCAGGATCATCACAGGAGAGCTTCCTTTCATCCTGGACCTGTCCTGACCCAGTCACTGCTCCTCCTTACAATCACTGAAAACTGGCTCTCCCCAGGTCTTTCCTGTTGCTCTCTCCAGTGGAGGCCTCATCATCTCCCACTCCCTAAGATTCACTGGGAAAGAGGATAAGAGTTGACTTCTTTCTCTTTCCCCAGTGCTGCTTTTGCACCATCCCACCTCTCCCATCCCTCTCAATCCCTTCCTTTGAAGCCCAGATTATTCACCTCCCAGGCCACTCCTCCAATTTTCTAAACCATTTTGATCCCTTCTCATATTCCTTCTCTCATTCTCAATCCCTACATTGATCCTTGGAGACTTCATTATCAAAGTAGGTTTCCATGACAACCTTTCCACTGCCCACCTCCTCTCACTCCTTTATTCCAATGACCTCTTGCTCCACCTCACTTCACACAATCACCACCTTTGGCACATATTTGATTTTATAATCTCTAGTTACTGGATAATTTCTACCCTCACAAATTATGAAATTCCTCTATGAGACTACAACACTCTCATCTCCTATCTTTCTCGTACACCCTTACTCTTTGCAAATCTGTACTTTTCCTTCACAGAGACTTTTGACAACATCCAAAATTCTAAAGCTATGTTCTACATTTGGTCTCCATACCCAAACTACCCATTCTTGACACACAAAGTGACACCCTCAACACCATCCTCTTCACTGAACCCAATTATTTTGTCCTCCAGTCCCTCCACCCACCTTGTACCACTAACCTTCCACCCTGGATCACCTCCACAGAAATATTCCTCTGCTCCTGTGCCTATGCTTTGGAGCACTGTTGGAAGAAAATCAGACAGCTATCTGATCTTGTTCACCATAAGTTCATTCTCACCTGTTTCAGTTTGTCCTCTCCTTGCCTGACACCAATATTTATCCTTCCTAATCCACTCCAATACCATTTCCTATCTTCTCCAAATATTTAACTTCCTCCTCAAACCTCCTATCCCCATCTCCCTCCTATATCTACTACCACACTGATCCTAAGCACTTATCCAATCCACCTTGACTACTATATCTGCCTCCTTGCTGATCTCCTGGCCTCCTGTCTCTTCCCACTCCATACTTCACTCTGCTGCACTGATCATTTTCCAAAGAAAAAAGGTCTCCCCACTCCTCAAGAACCTCCAGTGGTTGCCCATCCACCTCCAAATCAAACAGAAACTCTTTACCATCAGTTAGCTTTACTACACTCAATCAGTTCACCCCCATTCCATATTAGCCCATTGATCTCCTACTACAGCCAAGCTTACACACTTCAGTTCTGTAGCTTCAATTTACTAACTGTGCCCCAATCCCACCACTGACCCCTTTCCCACATCTTTCCAGTCATCTGGAATTCCCTCCCCTTACATGTACACCAGACCACCACTCTCCATACTTTCAAAGACTTATTAAGGGCCACAACTCCTCCATGAGGCCTTCCCTGATTAATCCTCTTTCCCCAGATCCCTCTCTCTTCTGGTCAATCAATCAATCAATCAATCGTATTTATTGAGTGCTTACTGTGTGCAGAGCACTGTACTAAGCGCTTGGGAAGTACAAGTTGGCAACATATAGAGACAGTCCCTACCTAACAGTGGGCTCACAGTCTAGTAGGGGGAGACAGAAAACAAAACCAAACATATTAACAAAATAAAATAAATAGAATAGATATGTACAAGTAAAACAAATAGAGTAATAAATATGTACAAACATATATACATATATACAGGTGCTGTGGGGAAGGGAAGGAGGTAAGATGGGGGGATGGAGAGGGGGAGAAGTGGGAGAGGAAGGAGGGGGCTCAGTCTGGGAAGGCCTCCTGGAGGAGGTGAGCTCTCAGTAGGGCCTTGAAGGGAAGAAGAATGCTAGCTTGGCGGATGGGCAGAGGGTGGACATTCCAGGCCTGGGGGATGACGTGGGCCGGGGGTCGACGGTGGGACAGGCGAGAACGAGGCACAGTGAGGAGATTAGCGGCAGAGGAGCGGAGGGTGCAGTCTGGGCTGTAGAAGGTGAGAAGGGAGGTGAGGTAGGAGGGGGCGAGGTGATGGAGAGCCTTGAAGCCCAGGGTGAGGAGTTTCTGCGTGATGCGCAGATTGATTGGTAGCCACTGGAGATTTTTGAGGAGGGGAGTAACATTCCCAGAGCATTTCTGGACAAAGATAATCCGGGCAGCAGCATGAAGTATGGATTGAAGTGGGGAGAGACACGAGAATGGGAGATCGGAGAGGAGGCTGATGCAGTAGTCCAGACAGGATAGGATGAGAGCTTGAACGAGCAGGGTAGCGGTTTGGATGGAGAGGAAAGGGCAGATTTTGGCAATGTTGTGGAGCTGAGACCGGCAGGTTTTGGTGATGGCTTGGATGTGAGGGGTGAATGAGAGAGCGGAGTCGAGGATGAAACCAAGGTTGCGGGCCTGTGAGATGAGAAGGATGGTAGTGCCGTCAACAGTGATGAGGAAGTCAGGGAGAGGGCAGGGTTTGGGAAGGAAGACAAGGAGTTCAGTCTTGGACATGTTGAGTTTTAGGTGGTGGGCAGACATCCAAATGGAGATGTCCTGAAGGCAGGAGGAGATGCAAGCCTGGAGGGAGGGGGAGAGAGCAGGGGCAGAGTTGTAGATTTGGGTGTCATCAGCGTAGAGATGATAGTTGAAGCCGTGGAAGCGAATGAGGTCACCAAGGGAGTGAGTGTAGATCGAGAACAGAAGGGGAACAAGAACTGAACCTTGAGGAACCCCCACAGTGAGGGGATGGGAGGGAGGGGAGGAGCCTGCAAAAGAGACTGAGAATGAACAACTGGAGAGATAAGAGGAGAACCAGGTGAGGACGGAGTCTGTGAAGCCAAGGTTGGATAGCATGTTGAGGAGAAGGGGGTGGTCCTCAGTGTCGAAGGCAGCTGAGAGGTCGAGGAGGATTAGGATAGAGTAGGAGCCGTTGGATTTGGCAAGCAGGAGGTCATTGGTGACCTTTGAGAGGGCAGTTTCCATGGAATGTAGGGGTTGGCAGCATCAAGGAGAAATAGAAGGCAGGCGGCAGAGGAGTCACCAGGGATACCAATGTGGATGTTGAAGTCTCCGAGGATCAGAGTGGGCATGGAATAGGAGAGAAGGAAGGTGAGGAAGGGTCAAAATCGTTAAAGAAGTTGGAGGTGGGGCCAGGAGGGGCGGTAGATGACGGCTACAAGAATCTGGAGGGGGTGGTAGAGGCAAATAATGTGGGCTTCAAAGGAAGGGAAGGAAAGGGAAGGGGGAGGAGGGATAGTGCGAAAGCGACATTGGGGGGCGAGAAGGTCATCTAAGCACTTAGATTTGTGACCTTTGGGCATTTAATATTTATCCACCCCTAGTCTCAAAGCATCTATGTACATATCCATTCACTGTATATTATAAATTATTTATTTTTATTGACCCTGTCTCCTCATCTAGACTGAGAGCTTGTTGTGAGCAGGGAACATGTCTACCAACTCTGTTATATTGTACTCTCCCAAGCACTTGGTTCTTGGGAGCAGCAGTTCTCTGTATACAGTAAACATTCAGTAGATACCAATCAATCAATCAATCAATTGTATTTATTGAGTGCTTACTGTGTGCAGAGCACTGTACTAAGCGCTTGGGAAGTACAAGTTGGCAACATATAGAGACAGTCCCTACCCAACAGTGGGCTTTACCTCATTCTCCTCATTTATGCAACCAAAGGTATAAGGAAGAAATGAAAATAAAAAGGTTATCTGAAAATACAATGCACTTTTTTAATGTAGTAGGAAGCACACAGACACGATTATGAGAATCAGGAGTTAATTCATGACTAAAAAGGATGAATATGAAAATACAGGAGGAAAGGTAACTGGATTCTAATTCTGGGTCTGCATTTGTTGCGTGACCTTAGGCAAGCTACGTAACTTTCCTGTGCCTCTGTTTTGTCATCTGTAAATTGTGAATTAAATACCTATTCTCCCTTGCCCTCAGACTGTGAGACTCTGTCTCTATGGACAGAGACAGGAACTATTTCCAACCTTATTATTTTGTATCCATTCAGTGGTTAGTAGAGTTCTTGGCACATAGTAAGCACTTACCAACACCACAGTGATTATTGTTCGTTCTGCTGCTGGCCTGCCTTGGGGATTTGGTCAAGTTATTTAACCTCTGTGAGTCTCAGTGTTTTAGTTTTGTAAAATGAGCTAAAATACAGTCCTCTGTACTTCATAGACTGAGTCCCATGCAGGACAAGGACTAGTCCACCTTGAATATCATGCCTGTACCGTAGAATTTAGCACAATGCTTTGGCATTTATTAAGTGCTTAAAAATATAATTCTTTCTGTCTTGGAAATATATTACATGATTATATGTCATATTCAAACTGAAAATATGTGTTTTCATAAATATTTGCATTGAATTATGCTGATTACAAGTGATACATTGTAAAATAAAGAGTTAATTATTTTATAAGCTCTAACAGAAGCATTAAGAGAAGAGGAAAAGGAACAAATACTAAATTTGAAAATATGATTCAAGCTTTAATTTGTAGGCCCAAATAATCCAAAATCTAGAACAAAAAGGAAATAGATTATGTGCATGGCTGTGGTATAATTAAAGCATCAAACGTACTCAACTACTTTAGAAGATTTCCATCCCATTTCCATTTCCATTATATTTTCTAGGTTTTTGTATGAATGTCATTGTTCTCTTTATGAGTCACACATTCGTTAATTGTGAAACATAAGTGGAATCATATATTGATGAATTTTAGTAAATGCTTCAACTAAACTCTTAGCTTAGATAGTATCTTCCTAGCTCTTTTGTTTGCCCTTTTTCTTCTCTACATGGATTCTGTATCAATTACAACAGTAATTTAAAATAGTCTCTAGAAGATCACAGCAGGGTACTAGGAAAATTAAAGCTGTCAAAAATGGACACAATTAAAGTTTGTAAAATTAATGGGCTGCAAAATAGAAGATTTGCAATATGGTCCGGATGATCAGGTAAACAGGAGCCAATAGTAAGCCGATCATGATGAATGCAGTCACATGAACAAGTTCATGTTCAAAAATATATTTATTGAAAACAATGTATTATAATCAAGTTATTGATCAAACACGTCAAATACATGCCCTAAATTGACAATGTAATGATGAAAAAATAACTTAAAGACTTGGGGTAATAAAATAGAAACTTCAGAGTTCTGATATCTTAATGATTGAGTTCCTGCCTAGGTAGTTCGGATTCACACAAGACAGAGCTTGATCTGTACCAGACTATACAGTGAGTGATTAGTTAGTTCTTGGGAGAAGGCAGTGGTAGTTCACCTGGGCAATTCAATTTGGATGTGGGCAGCAGCTGGCATTCACTGGGCCTGGGATGATGGTTATGGTTTCAGGTCATTGGGGATGGAAAGTTGAGGGAAGCACTATTACTTACATTTCACAGAATTGCATGGGGTGCTGCCAGCATCTAATAAAATATGTAGCAATGCCATTCCATAAGTGACCCTTAAATGTAGACCATGCCAAACTCTTTATCTCCAAAATATTAGGATACTTGGAAAAAAATGGAACTAGGGCTAAAATAAAATGCTTTTGTGTTCTTTTCAGAATACGGATCATTCCTGGAATGATACTTTAACAGAAGTCATAGCCTTTTCCTGGTAACTTCTAAGAATCAGCTTTGAAAGAGGTGAACTGTAAAGAAAACACTTGAAGCAGTTACACCAAGATGATGATCTAGAAACATGCTCTCTCTCTGCCTCTCTCTCTCTCTCACACATACACACACATAATCACACACACATATATATATATATATACTATAATTTATATTAAATTAATTGATTTAATTCACTTGTAAGAGGATCAGCGGGGGATTAACGCATACACACACTCACTCATACCCCCTCCTACAAACGTCCGATACCAGCTTGCCAGTCAAGGCAGCCCATCCCACTGATCCCAGTAGGCAGGTTTGAAGCAGTTACTGGTGGCATGGCATGGTTCTGCTACACTTTGGTCCATTCCTCGTAGCTTGGACAGTGGCTGCTGTGGCTGCATCCCTCCACACACTGCTTCCCACCACATGCGATTCAAAGCAGCCACCTTTTTATCTGCCTTAGGTGTCACAGTGGCGGCTCTAAATGCAGTTATTGATTTGGTCCAGGGCCATTGCCAGGTAGAGCAGAGAGAGAAAGAGCCACTCCTCTCCACCCTTTCTCTGCCCTATGGATGATCTGTACTGAAGTAGACCAGCTTAGTTCCTTCACTAATTTCTTCTTCGCTGTTGTTGTTTGTGGGATCAAAATAGTTGTGAAATGGCTTGCTGTGGGCTCACTACAAATTTATATATATATATATATATATATTTAGATGTAAATGCATCTCCTATACTACTATCCTTCATTCATTGACTGCTACTGTGACACACTTCACAGAAAATTCTGTATAGTAAAATCCTTACATGCACTCTTTCTGTAGTGTTGCATTCATAATAGATAATAATGGCATTTATCAAGTGCTTACTATGTGCAAAGCACTGTTCTAAATGCTGGAGGGGGGATGCAAGGTGATCAGGTTGTCCCACGTGGGGCTCACAGTCTTAATCCCCATATTACAGATAGATAATACCTTAGACTCTTTTTGTTTCAATCAAGGGAATTCATTGAGTGCTTGCTGTGTTCAGAACACTGTACTGAGTACTTGGGAGAGTAGAGTAAAACAGAGTTGATACCAGTGTTTGCTCTCCCATCTCTGTTTAAATATAAACTCCTTACCATTAGCTTTAAAGCATTGTCACCTTACACCCTCCTACCTCAACTTGCTACTCTCCAACTACAACCCAGCCCACAAATTTTGCTCCTCTAATGTCAACCTTCTCACTGTACCTCAATCTTGTCTTTCTACTAACCTTTCACCCATGTCCTGTCCCTGGTCTGGAACTCCCTCCCTCTTCATTTCCAACAGACAATTACTCTTCCTGCCTTCAAAGCCTTATTGAAAACACATCTCCTCCGAGAGGCCTTCACTAAGACCCCATTTCTTTTTCTCCTACTTCCTCCTGCATCACCCTGATTTACTGCCTTTACTCACTACCATCTCAGCCCCAAGCACTTATGTACATATCCATAATTCATTTATTTATATTAATGCCTTCCCCTCTAGACTGTAAGCTTTTTCACCTCATTTCTGGAGAGAAGCTAACTTGTTTCTTGGTTCTTCCTTCATGTTCATGCTTGTGTTTGTCATTTAAGGATTTTCTTCACTGATTCTTAAAAGTGTTTCTGTTCACCCTGCTTAAGTTTACAAAGAAAATCTGCATTCATCCATTTTTCAGTCAGTCATTCTAAGAACCTATGTGTGTAGAGCACTGTACTAAGTGCTTGGAGAGTACAATACAACGGAATTGGTACGTGTGGTTTGGGTCCACTCTTACCACTCTGTGAAAGTATAATATTGCCAGCATTGCTTCAGTGTTGGTGGTCATGCTGCATTTCAGGCCCTCATTGTTTATGAGCCTCTTTTGTATTTAGTGTCCATCATGCTTCTAAAAATCACTATTGCAGTGAAATTTGCTATGGGTGTGTCAACTATTGCCCAGGGATGGGTTTGTTTGAGAATCAGGGGGGGTTGGGGTGTGGGGGTGAGAATGTGTGTGTGTGTGTGTGTGTGTGTGTGTGTCTGAGAGAGACAGAGACAGACAGACGGGGGATGGAAAGCCTGAGTTTTATACAAAATTTATTCTGAGAGGTGAATTGAATTGCTTGATTATTTTGGACACAGAGAATTGAACTTCCATTTTGGGATGAATATGATTCCTTAGTGAAAAAGCATCCCTATCACGAGGGATATACTTGTATGTTACTCGCATGTGGCAGAACCCCCAGGTCCCATCCAGACAGAATTCACTTAGGGTTTGTTTGCATGTGGTGAAGCAGCTACTTCCCACCCTCCAATGCTTCCCACTCGGGAGGAATTCACGTATGCATTAAACGCCCATGGCAAAGCACCTGGCTTACAGCCCCATGAGCATTCAGTAGGATGGGACACTCACCCATCCCATGGCTCCTCATTTGATGGAGACAGAGCGGGCTTCTCATGCTTTGGGCAGGGGTGACCTGCAGCCAACTGCTGAAAGTCATGATCCCCTTCACAGACTGCAGGTGTCAGTTAATCCAATCTCTGCCCTCCCCCACTTCTCCATTCCTACTTTGATTGGCACAGGGGTGAGGGACATCTTCTGTATTCCCAGCTTGGGCTGTCAATCTAGCAGTTTTGGTTGTGGGGGCGATATCCCACCCTCACTTCCAGGTTTCGCCTGTTGGCACGGGGAATATGAGATAGCATTTGGCCTTGAGGTGGTAGGTACACCGGGGTCACCTTGGGACAGGGTTAAAGTCACTAATGCAGGATTCCCAGTCCCAGTCACATTGTACACACATGAAAGCTATTCTTTGAGCTCTCAGGGCTGATGTTTGCAGTTCCTTGTGTTGTTGAACCTCCTTGCTTCTTAAGCCTTACGAAAGATCTACTCAGAAAGAGCTGGTAAGTTTTTGAATACAATGCTCTTTGCTGTCCTATCTGCATCATTTGACTCAGTTGAAATGCAGCACTGTCTTAGGTTTATTTTACTGAATAGCTTTAAAGCATTTCCTCTGTATTCTAGCTTTTTGATTTTCTGATTTCAACCCACCATAGAGCAACTGTTTGGGTATATTCTACTATCATCCATTTTCCACACATGCCCTTGTAATCAATCAGTAATATTAACTTAGTGCTTACTGCTTGTAGAGTGTACTAAGTACTTGGGAGAGTGCAGTAGACAAATTCCTAGCCTACAACGAGCTTACAGTCTAGAGGAGGAGGCAGATAATATAAATGAATGCATTACAGATATGCAGATAAGTGCCGTGGGGCTAAAAATGGGGTAAATACCAAATGCCCAAAGGGTACAGATCCAATTGTGTAGACAACACATAAGGGAAAAGGAGTAGGAAAAAAGAAGGTTAATAGACAAAGGGCTCTTTTTGAGGGGGAGGGAGGTGGTATTTGCTTACTGGATGTCAAACACTATTCTAAGTACTGGGATAGGTATAAGTTAACTATGTCAGACACAGTTTCTGTCCCATATGGGGATCACAGTCTAAGTAGGAGGGAGAACAGGTAATTAATCCCTTTATACACCTGAGGAAACTGAAGCGCAGAGAAGTTAGGTGACTTGCTCTAGGTCATACAGCAAGCACTTGGCAGAGCTGGGATTAGAACTCAGTTCTACAAGCCAGACCATCACTCTCCGCACCTGGAAAGCATTACTCAGGTCACATCTCAGAGGCTATCCCCAGTTAAGCCCCAAGAAAAGAGAGGAAAGGATCAGAAGAATGCTAGCCCCATGATTCCAACAGAGAAATAAAGATGGTACTAGGGGAGAAAAGTATTAGATCCTGAAACAGGGGTTTTGAAGTGGATTTGGTTTCACTCTTACCTTTTTAATAACTTATTAAGTATTGTTGACATCTCAGATCTTGGTATCTGCCTGTGGTATGGACCTGAGGATGAGCTCCAGGTATTGGGAAGAAATGTGGACCTGGGGACTCTAAGGGGCAGGAAGCATCGCTTTCTTCATGAGCTTCTGGAAGCCAGCCCTGGAAAGAGACGGAGTATTGTCCCATATGCCCCTTTTACCTGAAGATGTCTGGGATTCAGGTGACAGGTGATGGCAGCAATAGGCTCACAAGGACTTGAGGAACACTCCTCAAGTCCCCAAAATCTGAATTAGAACTGGAGGCTGTTAGGTCCCAGCAGAGGCAGCCCGGGAGCTCCTTCAGTGACATCAGGGCCTTTTGGCTGAGATTTAGGACTGAGAATCACAGCCCCACTTCACATGGCTGTGTAAAAGTAACCTAAGCTTCGATGCTAGAAAGTGGTTCTATTAATATTACTACTAATAATAATAACAATAGCATTTGTTAAGCACTTACTATGTATCTAGCACTGTTCAAAACACTGGGGTAGATACAGGGTAATCAGCTTGGACACAGGCCCTGTCCCACATGGGGCTCACAGTCTTAATCCCCATTTTACAAATGAGGTAAATGAGGCACAGACAAGTGAAGTGATTTTCCCCAGATCACATAGCAGACAAGTGGCAGGGCTGGGATTAGAACCCAGTCCTTCTGATTCCCAGGCCCATGCTTTTAATAATAATAATAATAATGGCATTTATTAAGCACTTACTATGTGCAAAGCACTGTTCAAAGTGCTGGGAAAGTTACAAGGAGATCAGGTTGTCCCACGGGGGGCACACAGTCTTAATCCCCATTTTACAGATGAGGGAACTGAGGCACAGAGAAGTTAAGTGACTTGCCCAAAGTCACACAGCTGACAATTGGCAGAGCTGGGATTCAAACCCATGACCCCTGACTCCAAAGCCTGTGCTCTTTCCACTGAGCCACCCTGCTTCTTCTTTTAGCCAGACCTATTCCGGCAGATGCATTATTTGCTTGGAAATGATAATAGCAGTGTTCCTTCTCATTTTATGCACCTCCTCCTCCTCCTTCCACAGCCTAGGCTCTCTCTGACAACAGAGCTGCAGTTTCTATGATAGGTCCTCTATGTGCTTCAAAATTCCACCAGTGAAACAACATCCAGATCTAGACACTGAATATTTAAATCCTGAAGCCACTTTCTAATCTGTTTCTTCAATTAAGAGAAAAAGAAAATTAGCAATAATAATATGAGAGCTCTGCAGTAGGATAGACACAAGAAAATTAGAATGTAGCAGTGACTGTCTTAGGGTTCAAATCTAAGGGAGAGCACCATTTGCATTTGATTGTTCCGTTCATTATAGCAACGAATCAATTATTCACTTACCATTTAAATAATGTTACCCTTCAATGTTTTTGTGAAGTGATTCGAGCATTGTCATTTCAATTTTTTGGAAGATGCATCAGAAATTCAATAGTTACTTTAAAAATGCAAGGTCATCTAACTCAGTGATAGGTTTGATAGAACTTTCAAGTTTTTGATTCCTTCTCCCTTACTCAATGCCCTAGGTTCTCTATCTCTGCTTCATACATTCCATTCTTATTGGCAGTTAACAGCTACTGCTGTCTTCCAAACATCTATTTCAATTTTCACAACCATTCTCTGATGCCTAACCTCTAGTCAAATGCCTTACTTCCTTCGACAATTTTCTCACTCAACCTACATTTTGTTGTATGAATAAATAATGTTAATCTCAGTTTTTCAATGTGATATTAGCTATCGGTATTATACCTAGGCAGGGTTGTTATCAAAACTGTCGAATAATAAAGAATTTAAACAACCTCAGAGACACGTCCTACATTTTTAATGGATTTTATGGCTTTCTCTGTTGAACTCAGGATCTTTAGCTGCTCCAGATATACACTGTTCACTGGAAGTAAAGATAATGAAGAGGTTTTGGGTTGCTAAGGTGCCTTAGTATTTTCCCATTATTCCTAGCTTCTGTAACTTTTTTCCCTTTGAGTTTCCGGACCTTTGAAGTTGCAGAGTACCAGGAAGGATATATGATAAGTTTATGACTCTCTCCACAATTGAGACTTCCAGGAAACCTTTGTTGTTTGGTTTTTTCTAACTTAAACATTGGTTTACAATCTCTCTCCCCATCCCTCTTTCTGATTGGTTCCTCCCGTCAGGATCTCAGTTGTCAGCAGCTATTCCTGTTGGGTGCTTGCCATACCAAGTCCAAATCTGATTGATGGAAAAATCCAAACTCTTGATTTCACAGGGTCTGAATCTAGAAGGGTTGATATGGTGGATGCTGAACAATCATTGTGTCTTGTCTCTCATGACAGCTTGTAGACTGTAAGCGCTTTGTAGGCAGGGATCCATCTACCAACTCCCTTGTACTTTATCAAGCTCCATGAATATCACTGAAATTAAAAAAAAACAACAAACTGAAAGTCTGTTTTCCTGACCGTCAGTTCCATGCTCTTTCCATAGAAAAAGGAAAAACTGTGGGAAGAGGGATAACAGAAACTGAAGGAGGAGGTGGTTGAGGAAGTCAGTTTGAGCAGAATAACTGGAGAGTGAATTTGAACTGAACCTCATTTCCCCAGGACCAAAACTTCTAGCTCCAGGAAAAATGAGGATATATGTCTGGTCTTTGGGGAGGTGGGGCATAAGATGGGCAGGACCAGTTCCAATCTATGTCTAGGACAGATTTTCTGGCAGTTTCTTTTACTGTTTCTCATGAATCTCTATGATTCTCAGGCAGGACCCTGACCTACCATGCTCCTCCTCCCTCCCCACCCTCTCTTTCCTAGGAATGCCAAAATTGAATCTTAGTTCTCCATCACCTCGCCCCCTCCTACCTCACCTCCCTTCTCTCCTTCTACAGCCCAGCCGCACCCTCTGCTCCTCTGCCGCTAATCTCCTCACCGTACCTCGTTCTCACCTGTCCCACCATCGAACCCCGGCCCACGTCATCCCCCGGGCCTGGAATGCCCTCCCTCTGCCCACCCGCCAAGCTAGCTCTCTTCCTCCCTTCAAGGCCCTGCTGAGATCTCACCTCCTCCAGGAGGCCTTCCCGGACTGAGCCCCTTCCTTCCTCTTCCCCTCGTCCCCCTCTCCATCCCCCCATCTTACCTCCTTCCCTTCCCCACAGCACCTGTATATATGTATATATGTTTGTACATATTTATTACTCTATTTATTGATTGGTTTTACTTGTACATATCTATTCTATTTATTTTGTTAGTATGCTTGGTTTTGTTTTCTGTTGCCCCCTTTTAGACTGTGAGCCCACTGTTGGGTAGGGACTGTCTCTATATGTTGCCAACTTGTACTTCCCAAGCGCTTAGTACAGTGCTCTGCACACAGTAAGCACTCAATAAATATGATTGATTGATTGATTGATTGATTATGGTATTTATTAAGCTCTTACTATATACCAGGCACGGGTAACAAGTGCTGGGTTAGATACAAGCTAATCAGGTTGGATTGGACACAATCCATGTCCCATGTGGAGCTCACAGTTTACAGAGGAAGTAACTGAAGCACAGAGGAATTAAGTGACTTGCCCATGGTCACACAGGGGATGGGTGGTGGAGTTGGGATTGAAACCCAGATCCTTCTGCCTCTAAGGCCCATGTTTATCCACTAGGCCATGCTACATCTTAAGATTTATTTGAGTTTACCTTTAGGCACACTTAATAATAATGGCATTTGTTAAGCGCTTACTATATGCAATGCACTGTTCTAAGCACTGGGGAGGTTACAAGGTGATCAGGTTGTCCCACAGGGGGCTCACAGTCTCCAGTCCCATTTTACAGATGAGGTGACTGAGGCACAGAGAAGTTTAGTGACTCACCCAAAGTCACACAGCTGACAATTGGCAGAGCCAGGATTTGAACCCATGACCTCTGACTCCAAAGCCCAAACCCTTTCCACTGAGCCATGCTGCTTCCCACTTGTATTCTCTCCACCTGGCATAGGGTAGAGAAGCAGTGTGGCTCAGTGAAAAAAGCACGGGCTTTGGAGTCATAGGTCATTGGCTCAAATCCCGGCTCCACCACTTGTCAGCTGTGTGACTTTGGGCAAGTTACTTAATTTCTCTGTGCCTCAGTTACCTCATCTGTAAAATGGGGATTAAGACTGTGAGCCTCACGTGGGACAACCTTATCACCTTGTAGCCTTCCCAACACTTAGAACAGTGCTTTGCACATAGTAAGTGCTTAATAAATGCCATTATTGTTATTATTAAGTAGGCTTTACATAGGAAGGTAGGGTGCCTTGTGAGAAGGACATAGGTTTGGCAGGTAATAGTCCCAGATTATGGTCTCAGTTCTCTCACTGACTTAGTCTATGACCTTAGGCAAGTTATTTTGTCTCCACCCAAATAGATATTTGTACTTTGGTATAAGCTCTGGTCATATCATGACTCAGCTTTTCCGCCAACCAGTCTACACTACTTACTGGGCAAGGCTCATAATAATAATTCAATAATTTTGATATTTGTTAAGCGCTTACTATGTGCAAAGCACTGTTCTAAGCACTGGGGAGGATACAAGCAGGATACAAGAGAAGCAGTGTCGCTCAGTGGAAAGAGCATTGTCTTGGGAGTCAGAGGACATGCGTTTTAATCCCGCCTCTGCCACATCAGCTGTGTGACTTTGGGCTAGTCACTTAACTTCTCTGTGCCTCAGTTACCTCATCAGTAAAATGGGGATTAAGACTATTAGCCCCATGTGGGACAACCTCATTACCTTGTATCTCCCCCAGCACTTAGAACAGTGCTTGGCATATAGTAAGTGCTTAACAAATGTCATCATTATTATTATTACAAGGTGATCAGGTTGTCCCATGTGGGGCTCACAATCTTAATCCCCATTTTACAGATGAGGTAACTGAGGCACAGAGAAGTTAAGTGACTTGCCCAAAGTCACACAGCTGACAAGCGGTGGAGCTGAGATTTCAACCCATGACCTCTGATTCCCAAGCCTGTGCTCTTTCCCCTGAGCCATGATGCTTCTCTACTTGCTGAAACACCACCAGTCATGCTGTTCCACTCTTCAAAGCCCTCTACTGCCTGCCTTTTTTCCTTTAAATCATGCAAAAATTATAATGGGCTTCAAGAAGTTTCACCAAACTTTTCTCACTTTATCTGATCTCGTTATCTCTCTTTACACTCTCCTTTATGCTCTGATCTTGTTATACTCTCTCCTCTCTTCCTTAGTTAGTAGCCTATCTGTGTGCCCACATAGCTTTAGCTTTGAATGTGTAAGTTCTCCATGAGTACATTTGTGATTCCTAAATTGTATTTCTGGAGAAAATTATGACACCTAAGGTAAAAACCTTTGATTTTCTGTACCTAAGTACCCCAGAGGTTAACAGTAACTTTAGCTTTGCTCGTAAGAAAGATGAAGAACAATACCTTAAAATATATATGAAATTTTTAAATTGTCTCTATGTTTCAGTATATTTCTGATCTATCTTAGTCACTGAATGTCACCTTCAAATTCAGCTTGGCTGATGCTTTACCAAAATTACTGATACACTCCAGAAACTAATTTGCAAGCTGAAATCCAGGCAAGCCTTTCACTACCTAAAGAGGAAGTCAGTTCTTACTTCAACAATAGGTACAATAATTTTGTAGGTACATAGGTACAAATTTGGGTCATGTGCAAAAATACATGATGCGCTCTGAATCCTCTACAGACTAACATGATACAATTGGTTTCAGATAATTTTGCCCTAAATTCAAGTATAAGTTGGGGCCAATTTTCTCACAGGGACAACATCATAAATGGGCAATTGGCTCTTGAATCAAAGATTCTATATTTTTATCAAAATAAGGGTACCCCTGCGTTCACTGTGGTGGCAAAGAGTATAAATTTGGGCATAGAGAAGAAGAAATATAGGGCAGTTACAGAGAAATGGTGAAAAAATAAGGAAAGGAGAAAGGGAACATTAAATAGGATAGAGGGAGAAGGAGCACAGAGCAGCAGGTGCCCAGAAAGATGGGCAAAAAGCAGAAGTATCTATCACTTAATGGAACCACCAGAGAGGGTTGACACTGTCTTACTGGCAATTAAGCATACTCGAGAAGATGGATGCAGACCTAATGCCATAGACGGGGCTAGTGTTGTAAAGCTGAAATAGAATATTTAGAAGCATCTTAAATATCACTTATGGAAATTTGATATGTTGCAAGTTCAGGATCAGTTCGCACCATTACAACTGATAAATTTAGCCATAAATCCCACTATGTTATTTGTATTTCAACTAAAAAGAGCCCTGGATCAAAATCATCCTTCCTTTAAAAGCAGAGTATTTCATCTTCCCTAACGAGTCACTTGAACTCCATTACTGTTTTTTCTTCATCTGTGCAAATAAAATAGAAAAGCATCACTTAATGAATCAACCTCTGCCAAGATGCCCCACCCAAAAAGTAAAATGGGCATTTCTGGATGATTTATTTACTCTTTTGTGGTTACTATGTGTGATGTCTAGTTCCAGGGGTCCCACGCACAGGAAAGGGAGGAGGAAACCAGGAAAACCACTTCATGGTGTCCCATCCTGAGGGACTTTTAAGGGCTCCATTCAGAGAAAAGGACTAGGAAGGAAGTTGGGAGGGTAGCAGGTTGAGGGAGGGAGTCCCTTTGTCATTTTGACGTAAGAGAGGTGGGGAACTGTGTGTTTTCAGAGAGTAAGACATGGGTGGATCTCATGTTGTGGGCCCTGGATGGAAACAGTGCACAGAGAATAATCAGAGAGTATTCCTGGAGGTTTAGGTTTCAATGACCAGAACTCTGGAGGAGTGGGGCTCCTGCTTTGAGGAGGAGAAGAATGTGAGAACCAAGACACCTACAGGGAATCCAGAGGGTTCTGGAAGGGGAAGTAGTGGATCCAGGGAAAGATGGTTTAAAGTGGATTTGTTTTCATTTGGTCCCTTATTAAGACCTTATTGAAGATAGTTGGAATCTCAGATATGGGTATCTGCCTTGCCTGAAACTGGAGCTCCTGCCCTGAGAAGGAGAAGAACATGAGAACTAGGACCTTTATAGAGAAGTACTGAGGGTTCTAGAAAGGAAAGTAATAGGTCTACTGAAATGGTGGTTTGAACTAGATGTGTTTATTGGCTTTTATTGGATTTTATTGGATTTGTTTTCATTGGTACCTTGTTACAAACTTAGTAAATACTGTTGAAATCCTAGATCTCGGTGTCTGACTGCCATAGGTGCTGAAATAGAAGCTCAGGGTGGACGGGATAGACATGGACTTGGGAGATGCAGACAGTAAGGAGCACTTTGTCAAGGGGCTACTCACAGCCAGCTCTGGAGGGGAGTGGTAGACAGTTCCCTGATTACCTATATGCCTTTGGGAAGATGCATTGGTTTCAGGTGTAGTGTGATAGTAGAGATAGGGGTGCAGGGACATGGAGTAGAGTATATAGGGTGTCCTTAAAACCTACATTACAATAGAAGAACTGGAGAATTTTAAAGAGGATTTTAGAGTTTAACTGGTGTCCGGAGCTGCAAAAGTGACTCAGGATCTTTTAGCTTGGATATAGGGCTCAGAATTATGGAGATATCACTCGATGTTATATATATAGTTATCTTGCAACCTTGATGCTAGTCACCTATGATTTTTTTGTATCTGAGAGTGCTGATAAAACGTATGTCTGATAGGCTACCCTTTCCATATTATCTACATGTTAGGTTGTCCATTGCTTCAGTTTTGGATTTCTTACTGACAGTGCCTGGCACCATTTTTGTTTACTCATTGTTTCAGTCTTCTTTCTTGATTTGAAGGTTGATAAGCAACCACTAGAGATTTTTGAAGAGGGGAGTGACATGCCCAGAACGTTTCTGTACAAAGATAATCTGGACAGCAGAGTGAAGTATAGACTGAAGAGGGGAAACACAGGAGAAAAGAGATCAGAGAGGAGGCTGATGCAGTAATCCAGTCGTGTTAAGATGAGAGATTGTACCAACAAGGTAGCAGTTTGGATGGGGAGGAAAGGGTGGATCTTGGCAATGTTGTGGAGGTGAGACCGGCAGGTTTTGGTGACAGATTGGATGTGTGGGGTGAATGAGAGAGCGGAGTCAAGAATGACACCAAGATTGTGGGCTTGTGACTGTCTACAGTGATGGGAAAGTCAGGGAGAGGACAGGTTTGGGAGGGAAGATAAGGAGCTCAGTCTTAGACATGTTTAGTTTTAGATGGCGGGCAGACACCCAGATGGAGATGTCCTGAAGACAGGAGGAGAGACGAGCCTTGAGGGAGGGAGGGAGAACAGGAGATGAGATGTATATTTGGATATCATCTGCTTAGAGAAGATAATTGAACTCAGGGAGTGAATGAGTTCACCAAGGGAGTGATTGTAGATGGAGAACAGAATGGGACCAAGAACTGACCCTTGAAGAACCCCTACAGTATGGGGATTGCGGGGGAAGGGGGAGCTGGGGAGGAGAATCTCACGAAGGAGACTAAGAATGAATGGCCAGAGAGATAAGAGGAGAACCAGGAGAGATCATAGTCTGTGAAGCCAAGGTTGGATAGCGTATTGAGGAGAAGGGGATGGTCCACAGTGTTGAAGGCAGCGGAGGGGTTGAGGAGGATTAGGATAGAGTAGGAGCCATTGGATTTGGCAAGAAGGAGGTCATTGGTGACCTTTGAGAGGGCAGTTTCAGTGGACTGTAGGGGACGGACTCCAGATTGGAGGGAGTCTAGGAGAGAGTTGGAGTTGAGGAATTTGAGGCAGCAAGTGTAGATGACTGCAAAGGACATACCAGCCTTCTTGAATTGGTTTTATACTCTCTATCTCTACTAGCATCTTTGGATAGTGTGCTGCCTACTTATTAGAATTCAGTGTGGTTTTAGTTGTATATTCGAGCACCCACTAATTGCAATACACTGTCTTAAGTATTTGAGAAATACAGAACCAAGAATCAAATATATTGCCTGCCCTTAAGACATGCACAGATATCCTTGACCACATTTGCCAGGTGTAGATTATTGTAAGTTGGCAAATTTATTTTTCAGTGCACTAAATTGAGCCTTGGTGTTATCAAACAGATAATGCATATTCAGAGGCACTGTACTTACTATCTAGAATTACTAATGCTTTTAGAGAATCTGGAGATAGATGAAAAAGGTTCCCAATTTAATCTAAAGCATTTGTATATTTAAGTTACGAAAAAAATGCTTATGAAACTAAGAATTGTAAAATTAGCATCACCTTTTTCCTCCTAAAATTTAACTGATAATTTCTTATTGTCTCTTAATTTGATCACATTAGAGAGATAAGGTGTTTACCAACTCTGTAGTTTTGTACTCTCCCAAGAGCTTAATGTAGTGCTGTGCATATAGCAAGTGCTCAATAAATATGATTGACTGATTGTTTGATTGGTAAGGTAAGATTAGTGATTAGTGACATTTGTGAAGTTTTATTATGAAGGTTTCCAAATGCATTAACAAAGCTGAAAGTTAAAATTTGCATTCACAACCTACATCTATCAACAATGAAACAAAAAGATATCCCAGAACATGAAAATAAATGGTAATAGCAAAAATTAACATCACTGTTTTATTTCCTTCCTGGATCAAGAAGACAGAACAATGTCTGGATTTTTATAGGAAACATTTTTAAGACATTGAATTAAGTGAGAAAAATTTAGCAGGGAATTTGACAAATTAGCAAGTGTCAATGATTCATTTATCCTTTATGACTAGAGACCTTCCTTGGCAAAGTAGTCCCATTAGAGTCACTAAAGCAACAAATGTACCTTAAAATTAGGATTTATTTTCCAATTATCATTCACAAACTGCCCAGAGCTTCAACAATCATCTTGCAGATAAGGTTACTCTAGGTTATGAAAATAGGCAACATTTAAACATGCAATGCTTATATGCTATGTATATAAAATATATATAATTGTCTTTGCCTGTGATATTTTTAAAGGTTTAATTACTTTCATTGTAAATTTTGTGCTTAGTAAATAGAAATTCAATTTACTTGTCCAATCAATCAATCAATCAATCGTATTTGTTGAGCACTTACTGAGTGGAGAGCACTGTACTAAGTACTTGGGAAGTACAAGTTGGCAACACATAGAGACGGTCCCTACCCAACAGTGGGCTCACAGTCTAGAAGGGGGAGACAGAGAACAAAACAAAACATATTAAAAAAATAAAATAAATAGAATAGATATGAACAAGTAAAATAAATGGAGTAAAATATGTACAAACATATGTACATATATAAAGGTGCTGTGGGGAAGGGAAGGAGGTAAGATGGGGGGGATGGAGAGGGGGAAGAGGGGGAGAGGAAGGAGGGGGCTCAGTCTGGGAAGACCTCCTGAAGGAGGTGAGCTCTCAGTAGGGCCTTGAAGGGAGGAAGAGAGCTAGCTTGGCAGATGTTGGGAGGGAGGGCATTCCAGGCCAGGGGGATGACGTGGGGCAGGGGTCGATGGCGGGACAGGTGAGAACGAGGCACCGTGAGGAGATTAGCGGCAGAGGAGCGGAGGGTGAGGGCTAGGCTGTAGAAGGAGGGAAGGGAGGTGAGGTAGGAGGGGGTGAGGTGATGGAGAGCCTTGAAGCCGAGGGTGAGGAGTTTCTGCCTGATGCTCAGAGTGATTGGTAGCCACTGGAGATTTTTGAGGAGGGGGGTAACATGCCCAGAGCGTTTCTGGACAAAGACAACCCGGGCAGCGGAGTGAAGTATGGATTGAAGTGGGAGGAGACACGAGGATGGGAGATCGGAAAGGAGGCTGATACAGTAGTCCAGATGGGATAGGAGGAGAGCTTGAATGAGCAGGGTACCGGTTTGGATGGAGAGGAAAGGGCAGATCTTGGCAATGTTGCGGAGCTGAGACTGGCAGGTTTTGGTGACGGCTTGGATGTGAGGGGTGAACGAGAGAGCGGAGTCGAGGATGACACCAAGGTTGCGGGCTTGTGAGACGGGAAGCATGGTAGTGCCATCAACAGAGATGGGGAAGTCAGGGAGAGGGCAGGGTTTGGGAGGGAAGACAAGGAGTTCAGTCTTGGACATGTTGAGTTTTAGGTGGCGGGCAGATATCCAGATGGAGATGTCCTGAAGGCAGGAGGAGATGAGAGCCTGGAGGGAGTGGGAGAGAGCAGGGGCAGAGACGTAGATT
This sequence comes from Tachyglossus aculeatus, assembly GCF_015852505.1. Lineage (NCBI taxonomy): Eukaryota > Metazoa > Chordata > Mammalia > Monotremata > Tachyglossidae > Tachyglossus > Tachyglossus aculeatus. The sequence continues at coordinate 121,442,064 of NC_052067.1, forward strand.
TGGGTGTCATCAGCATAGAGATGATAGTTGAAGCCGTGGGAGCGAATGAGATCACCAAAGGAGTGAGTGTAGATCGAGAACAGAAGCGGACCAAGAACTGAACCTTGAGGAACCCCCACAGTAAGGGGATGCCATATGTCCAAGGTCACACAGCAAACAAGTAGCAGAGCCGGGATTAGACCCCAGGTCCTTCTGACTTTCAGGCTCTAGCTGTATTCACTAGGCAACGCTGCTCCTCATCTCTTCTCTGAATGTCAGTGTACCATGTATATATATATATATATATATATATATATATATATATATATGTATTCATTCATTCAATCATATTTATTGAGCACTTACTGTGTGCAGGGCTCTGTACTAAGTGCTTGGAGATACACGCACACACACACACACACACACACACACAAATATATATAATATATATAGTATTTGTTAAATGCTATGTGCCAGGCACTGTACTAAGCACTGAAACATATACAATTGGGGCTCACCACCTTAATCCCCACTTTATAGATGATGTAATTGAGGCACCAAGCAGTGAAGTGACTTGTCCAAGGTCACCCAGTAGTAAAGTGGCAGAGGTGGGATTAGACCCAGGTCTTCCAACTCCCAGGTCCTTATGAAGGAGTAGGTAAGCCACCTCTTCCCTGAGGGACAGATTCCCACAGAACTATGAACTCAGGACAGGGAAGTGCAAAGAAGGCAAGGGCGAGAAGAGGACCTAGTGAGGACAGGCTCTGATGCCTTTAGGATGTAAGAGGAGTAGGGGGAAGGTCCATGCACAGACATGTCCAGAACTGGGTGAGAGGCTGCTCTGATCTCACCCCCTCCCAAAGATAGTCAGGGAAAAGATTGCTTACCTGGCCCCGCCTCCTATCTATGAGCAGAGAGGGAGGAGGCAAGAAATAAATGTTAGTAGAAGAGTGCCAGAATCCTCCCTGAAAAGAGTAATACTCCAGAGCTCTAGCAGTAATGCCCACTGCAGCAGCCTTGGGCTACTCTCCTGCTGAGCTGGTGGAGCTCCATGGTGGCCAGAGGGATGCCAGGTGCCAGCCCCCAAAGGATTGAGAAAACTAGGGAAACTTGAAACTGGGGTGGAAGGAGGTGTTAGCCTCCAACTGGTAGTCGCTCCCAAGCCTAGTGAGTAAAGATCAGAATCTAAAGTCAACACAGACAGAGAGCCCAGAAATGCTCTTTCATATGCAGAATGTTCTTCCTTGAGAAGCTTCTGTCCTCACCATGAGCTGCAAGAAACCTGATGAAATGGTGAGCGTAGGACCATAAATCTCAGTCAGGAGCACCAGTTCTGTGCAACCTAGGGGAGACCCTGTTCCATAGAGCAGATCTCCAGAGTCCTACCACATTTTAGTTCTGTCCCGAAAGCTCTGTCTCCCCCTCCATCTTTGTCTCCTTACAGTGACCCTAACCCCTGGAATCAGAAGTTGGGGAAGTGGAGACCGCTGCTAGGCCTAGGATCTAGAGGAGATCCTCTATCTCCTGCTGAGCTCTGGGACTGGATTAAAATTATATCTTACTCTCAGACTGATCAGGCAGCTTGTCAAGTGGTGTGGGACAGAAATGACTATAGTCAATGAGGGTAGTAGTGATGTTATTTATAGAGATGCAGCATGGCCTAGTAGTGGATTCCAGTAGTAATAGTATTTATTAAGCACTTACTGCATGCAGAGAACTGTACTAAGTGCTGGGAAACAACATACAAGTGGGATAGGCATAAATTCATAAATACTAGAGGTGATTAATTTGTTTATGTGACTCATGGTGCTGAGGAATTAACCAGGTAAAGCTTGTTAAAACCCACACACACTTCACTCCTCTAACAGTTGCTATATACTGTACCTCAATCTCATTTACCACACTACCAGCCTTTTGCCCACATCCCATCCGCCTAGAGGTCCCTCCCTGTTCATATCCAACAGACCACTACTCTCCGACCTTCAAAGCTAAAAGTACATCTCCTTCCAGAGGACTTCCCTGATAAGGCCCTCATTTATCCATTCACCCTCCTTTTTACCTTGCCCATGCACTTGGATCCGTATCACTTAAGAACTTGATATTTACTCCTCAGCCTCACGGTACTTAAAATCATATCCTTATGTGCTCCCATTTTCCCAGCAGTAATCTATTTTAATATATGTCTCCTCCTTTAGACTGTGATCTCCTTGTGGGTAGGGGAAATGTCTACCAACCTTCCTATCATTAGTATCTCATTCATCAATCGTATTTATTGAGTGCTTACTATGGGCAGAGCACTGTACTAAGCACCTGGGAAGTACAAATTGGCCACATAGAGAGACGGTTCCTACTCAACAATGGGCTCACAGTCTAGAAGGGAGAGACACACAAAAAAACCCCATAACAAGTAGATAGGTAGATACCATCAGAGAAATAGAATTATAGCTATATACACATCATTAATAAAATATAGCAAATATGTACAAATAAAATAGAGTAATATATATGTTCAAATATATAGAGTGCTATGGGGAGAGGAAGGGGGTACAGTGTTTGGCACAAATTGATTGATAGAGGTGATTGTAGGAAGACTCGAATCTCCCAAATTTAGTGTGTGTCCTGGGACCCCAACAGCTTTAAATCAGACCAAAATCATCCATATGGTATTTATTAAGCACTTTCTATGTGCTCTGTAAAATGCCGGAATAGATACCTTTGCACATAGTAAGCACTTAATAAATGCCATTATTATTATTATTATAATCAGATCAGATACAAGCCCTTTCTTATATTGGTATAATGATGATGATGATAATGGCATTTATTAAGCGCTTACTATGTGCAAAACACTGTTCTAAGCACAGGGGAGGTTACAAGGTGATCAGGTTGTCCCACAGGGGGCTCACGGTCTTAATCCCCATTTTACAGATGAGGTAACTGAGGCCCAGAGAAGTTAAGTGACTTGCCCAAAGTCACACAGCTGACAATTGGCACAGCTAGGATTTGAACCCATGACCTCTGACTCCAAAGCCCGTGCTCTTTCCATTGAGCCACTCTGCTTCTCTAACAGTTTAACGGTTTATGAGGGTCAGAGAGAACAGATATTTTATTCCTACTTCATCAGACAAGGAAATTGAGGCCCAGAGGCATTAAGTGACTTGCCCAAGTCCCCCTAGGAGACATCTTGGGCAGCTAGGACTAGCAGCCAGGGCTAGAACTCTTGATTCTCCGTCTTTGGGTCTTTCCACCAGGCCACACTGGCTAACTTTCTAGGACTAAGAGCTTCAACTTCCCACTAATCTTGACACCTTTTCTAAATCTGCATTCCAGAGCTCTGGAACAACTCATCTCAACAGCATCTTCATTATTTCTTTGTTAGTGGACAAATTGAACAAAATGCTGTTTGTGGCATAACTGAACCTTGCTTTCAAAATAATGCTTTCTCTGCAAGGATATTCTATTTACTAACCTCGTCTAAAACATATTATAATCTAATATCTTGGCTTAAATTGTTTAATTAGTGCATGATGTAGTGCTCTGAGCCAAGTATGGGTAATAAATCATATTTTACAGGAAGATTTTTAATTAATTTTTATGCTATTCCTGTACTGTAGTAAGGCTAAATAAGAAATTTATTTTGTAGTTGGAACAGGTATGAAGGACCTTCAACAAAATTAAGTCACATCTGACATTTTCCAAGAGAGGAGCAATATCATTTGGAAATTAAAATGAAGGGTAAAGTTCTCAGAATATTATCTAGTTTAATTTTCTATCTCTCAACTAAAATATTCTTGATATTTTAGATAATTTTTATTCATCATATTTTTGATGTTCTTGATGTTTTTAGATATTTCAACTTCATATAAATGGCAGTCATACCCCTAAAATAATTTTGTGTCATCATCTGCCAAAATAGCTCTCTTCCTCCCTTCAAAGCCCTACTGGGAGCTCACCTCCTCCAGGAGACCTTCCCAGACTGAGCCCCCCTTTTTTCCTCTCCTCCATCTCCCCTCCCCATCACCTCCCCCACTTTGCCCTACCTCCTTCCCCTTCCCAGAGCATTTGCAAATATTTCTACATATTTATTACTCAATTTTATTTATATATATTTATTAATGATGTGTGTATAGCTATAATTCTACTTATTCTGATTGTATTGACACCTATCTACTTGTTTTGTTTTTTTTTCTGTCTCCCCCTTCTCGACTGTGAGCTGGTTGTTGGGAAGGGACCATCTTTATATGCTGCCGATTTGTACTTCCCAAGTGCTTAGTACAGTGCTCTGCACACAGTAAGTACTCAACAAATATGATTGAATGAATATATAAAAGTGTTAAAATCAAATCGAACACTGTTTTCTTTCAGTAAAAAAACAAAATTATTATCAATTGCTCCCTTGCTACTTTGTGTTCCAAACGCTTAAGGTTCCAGTACTAGTAAAGTGCTCTGTACAAAGTAAGCACTTAATAAATACAATTGAATGAATGAAAGGGATATTTGGCCTCTGCCACTTTAGTTTCAAATTTGCAAGTCATTCCAACTCACCTGTTAGTGGTTTCCCTCTGTCTAATAAACTAAGCATTCCTTCAATTTTGCCTGATAAGGCATTATTTGACGATTTGACTCCCAAGCCTCTGCTCTATCCTAAAGCAAGTGTTTTTGTTATGTTCAGTGTGTTAAATGTTCAGCAGAATATGTTTTAAATCTTACATTCTTTCAATCTATATCCCTCAAAATTAAAAAAGACATGGGAAAATATTATTTTTTTCCCTGTGGCCCATTCTGCAGTAGTGAAGATAGCCAGCTTTTAGCTGCTCTGTTTCCATCCAGAAATAATACCCGAGGTATATCTAGATACATAGTTCAATCAATAAATCAATAAATTCTATTTACTGAATACTTAGTATGTGCAGAACACTATATTAAGCCCTTGGGAAAATACTATATGACAATATAAAAGCCATATTCCCTGACCTCAATTAGCTTACAATATAGAGGCCTGTCTTTATATTTGAATTATATACCACTGATAGTGCCATGCATTTATGAGTGCATTTGTATAAGGAAAGGGCAATGGGTGAATTCACAGATGCACCCAAATTGGACAACCCTACAGGACTGTAAATTTCTTAGTACAGTGTTCTGTGCACAGTAAGTGTCAATAAATTGGCTGATTGAGCCTAATATGCTAAAAAAACCCTTTTCAGATAGTCTCCAAAAATGATGTATCTATGTGGTGGTGAGAGAAGCTTGGCAGACCAATATTGAAGTTATGGCATTCTAGGTTATTATTACGATTGTGTTTTTTAAGTACTTGCTATGGGTCAAACACCGTTCTAAGCGCTGGGGTAGAAACAAGCTAATCAGGTTGGAAACAGTCCTTGCCCCACCTGGAGCTCCCAGTCTTAATCCCCATTTTACAGATGAGGTAACTGAGGCACAGAGAAGTGAAGTGACTTGACCAAGATCACACAGCAGACACAGTAGACAAGTGGGAGCTAGGATAAAAACACGGGTCAAGCTGGACAGAGAAGGAAAATGGTCACTCACTGAGAAGTAGAAGGTCCAGGTTGGTCCAGGATGGTGGCGGAAACTGCAGAGTAGGAGGAGAAAGATGAGGTAGAGGGCATGTGTGGGAAGTGATAATGACAGGTATAATGTTTTTCCACTAAGACATCAATCCTCTCCATTTACCAAATTACAGAGGAATATGAATCTGTGTGTATGTCTGTCTGTCTGTTCATGTCTCTCTTTCCATAACATTTCCTTTCTTTTTTTTGCCTTGCTCTTTCCCACTATTTCTTTTTATATTGTGTGATCAGATATTTGCACACTAACCTCTTATGTGGTCTTTTATTTGACTCCTCTATCAATTGTATAATTGAGAGTTTCTTCTGGGGAGAGCCTTACATTAAGCTCTTGAGGGTGTACAATACAAAAAAGTAGATACAGACTCATTCATTTGTAATTATTGAGCGCTTACTGTGTGTAGAGCACTGTACTAAGTGGTTGGAAAGTATAATTCAGCAACAAAGAGAGACAATCCATGCCCACAACAAGCTCACAGTCAAGAAGGGGGGAGCCAGACAACAAAACAAGTAACATCAATATAAATAAATAGAATTATGGACATATACATATCAAAAAAAGTAAAAGGAATTAACTGCAAATGGAATTATAGTTGTGTATAAATATATACAAGTGCTGTGGGGCGGGAGGAGGAGTAGAACAAAGGGAGCAAGTTGGGGCAATGGGGAGGGAAGGGTGAGCTGAGGAAAAAATGGGGCTTAATCTGGGAAGCCCTCCTGGAGGAGATGAGCCTGCAGTAGGACTTTGAAGAGGGGAAATGTGACTGTTTGGATACCAGCCCACAGGTATGTCACAAACTAGAGGAGGAAGCAGATATTAAAATATACTACAGACAGATATGTACAATAGTGTTATGACACTGGGAGAAGGATGAACCTCAGAATGCTTAAGGGGAACACACCAAAGTAATTAGGAAATACCAAAGAGAAGGCTTAGTTGGGAAAATATGATTTTAGTAAGACTTTGGGGATAGAGGTAGAGACGATTTGTCAAATATGAAGTGAGAGGGAGTTCCAGGCCATGGGGAGGACAAAGGAAAGGGGTCTGTAGCGAGAAGTAGCACGGCCTAGTCAATGGTGCATGGGCCCAGGAGTCAGAAAGACCAGAGTTTTAATCCTGGCTCTGCTACATGTCTGCTGTGTGACCTTGGCCAAGTTACTTCCCTTCTCTGGCCCTCAGTTACCTCACCTATAAAATGGGGATTAAGAGTGTGAGCCCCATGTAGAACAGGGATTGTGTCCAACCTTATTAACTTATATCTACCCTAGCACTTAGAATAGTGCTTGGCACATAGTAAGCACTTAAGTATTATTATTAGTAGTAGTAAGAAAGAGTTCATCAAAGTACAGGGAGAAGGTTAGTGTTAGCGGAATGAAGTGTACGGATAAGCGAGGTAAGGTAGGAAGGAGGCTACCTGATTAAGTGCTTAAAGCTGATGGGTAAAAATGTCCTGAGACCAGAGAGGAAATAAGTCAGGGCTGGAGAGGTTTGGGGAACCATCTGTGAAAAGATGGTAGTTGGGTAGGACAAGATTTAGGTGGGAAGATAAGGAGTTCATCTTCTGAGATGGCAGTAGAAAAGCCAAGTAGAGCTGTCCTAAAGGCAGGAGAGAATCAGAGACTGCAGAGAACAAAAGTCAGGGCTCCAAAGGGTACATTTGGGAATCATACATGTAGACATGCTGAAGCCCTGGGAGTGATTGAGTTCTCCAAGGAAATGGGTATAGATAGAAAATAGAAGGGGACCCAGGACTGAGCACTGAGGGACATGCTCAGAAAAGCAGGAGAGGAGCAGTGAGAAAGATAAAAGGACAACCAGGAGGATAATAATGATAATAATGATGGCATTTATTAAGCGCCTACTATGTGCAAAGCACATTTCTAAGCACTGGGGAGGTTACAAGGTGATGAGGTTGTCCCCCAGGGGGCTCTCAGTCTTAATCCCCATTTTACAGATGAGGTAACTGAGGCACAGAGAAGTGAAGTGACTTGCCCAAAGTCACACAGCTAATTGGCGGAGCCGGGATTTGAACCCATGACCTCTGACTCCAAAGCCTGTGCTCTTTTCACTGAGCCACATTGTTTCTCATAGGAGATAGTGTTGGTGAAACCAAAGTTACATAATGTTTTCAGGAGGCAGTAGTCTTCAATGGAGAGGCAGTGGAGAGGTCAAAGATGATTAGAATGAATAAACCTGGATGGAAAGAGCCCTTTGTGCACTGGAGGGGGGCTGAAGTCATTTTGCAAGAGGTCAAGGAGAGAAATGGAGAAGAGGAAATCAAAGCAGCAGGTATAAACTCCCCTGAGCTGTTTGGATAGGAAAAGAGGAAGATGGGACTATAAGTGGAGGGTGACATGGGGGTCTAGGGAGGATTTATTTATTCTATTTATAGAATAAAGAATACAAGGGCGTGATTGTTTTGAAAGTTAGTTGTAAGCTTTAAGCTCATTGTGGGCAGGGAATGTGTCTGTTATACTGTCATAGTGTAATAATAATAATTATTAACAAGAACCATCAAGTACTTAAGTACTTAACAAGTACTATTATTATTATTATTATTATTATTATGGCATTTATTAAGTTCTTACTATGTGCAAAGTACTATTCTAAGTGCTGGGGAGGTTAAACGGAGATCAAGTTGTTCAAAGTGGTGCTCATAGTCTTAATCCCCATTTTACAGATGAAGGAACTGAGGCACAGAGAAGTTAAGTGACTTGCCCAAAGTCACACAGCTGACAACTGGCTGAGCTGGGATTCAAACCCATGACCCCTGACTCCAAAGCCCGTGCTCTTTCCACTGAGCCATGCTGCTTCTCTTCATTGTACTCTCCCAAGCATTCTGCAAATGGTGTCGTGCACAGAGTTCTGCACACAGTAAGAACGCAATAAATGTGACTGACTGACTGACCAAAGAGGTTGGAGTTAGGCAGAGCAGACAGAAGGTTGATATAGTATTACAAATGGAAGATGATAAAAGCTTGAACAATTTTAGTAGAAATCTGAATAGAAAGGAAGGAGACAATTGGAAAAATATTGTGGAGAAAGTACTGGCAGGAATTACCATCGGATGAATTTTAATGGTCAAAGAAGGTACTGGGGAAATCGAGGATGACATGAGTACATAATATGGGCGAAGCTTGGGAAGCTACGGCTTCCTTGACAGTGAATATTTTCTGGGAAAAATTTGTTTTTCAGAATATTTACGTTAAAATCATAGAAGCAGCATGGCCTAGTGGAGAGAGCACAGCTTGGGGGTCATCATCATCATCATGAATCGTATTTATTGAGCGCTTACTATGTGTAAAGCACTGTACTAAGCGCTTGGGAAGTACAAATTGGCAACATATAGAGACAGTCCCTACCCAGCATTGGGCTCACAGTCTAAAAGGGGGAGACAGCGAACAAAACCAAACATACTAACAAAATAAAATAAATAGAATAGATATGTACAAGTAAAATAAATAAATAAATAAATAGAGTAATAAATATGTACAAACATATATACATATATACAGGTGCTGTGGGGAAGTGAAGGAGGTAAGATGGGGGGGATGGAGAAAGGGACGAGGGGGAGAGGAAGGAAGGGGCTCAGTCTGGGAAGGCCTCCTGGAGGAGGTGAGCTCTCAGCAGGGCCTTGAAGGGAGGAAGAGAGCTAGCTTGGCGGATGGGCAGAGGGAGGGCATTCCAGGCCCAGGGGATGACGTGGGCTGGGGGTCGATGGCGGGACAGGCGAGAACGAGGTACAGTGAGGAGATTAGCGGCGGAGGAGCGGAGGGTGCGGGCTGGGCTGGAGAAGGACAGAAGGGAGGGGAGGTAGGAGGGGGCGAGGGGATGGATGGAGAGCCTTGAAGCCCAGGGTGAGGAGTTTCTGCCTGATGCGCAGATTGATTGGTAGCCACTGGAGATTTTTGAGGAGCGGAGTAATATGCCCAGAGCGTTTCTGGACAAAGATAATCCGGGCAGCAGCATGAAGTATGGATTGAAGTGGAGAGAGACACAAGGATGGGAGATCAGAGAGAAGGCTGATGTGGTAGTCCAGACGGGATAGGATGAGAGTTTGAATGAGCAGGGTAGCGGTATGGATGGAGAGGAAAGGGCGGATCTTGGCAATGTTGCGGAGCTGAGACCGGCAGGTTTTGGTGACGGCTTGGATGTGAGGGGTGAATGAGAGAGCGGAGTCGAGGATGACACGAAGGTTGCGGGCTTGTGAGACGGGAAGGATGGTAGTGCCGTCAACAGAGATGGGAAAGTCAGGGAGAGGGCAAGGTTTGGGAGGGAAGACAAGGAGTTCAGTCTTCGACATGTTGAGCTTTAGGTGGTAGGCAGACATCCAGATGGAGATGTCCTGAAAGCAGGAGGAGATGCGAGCCTGGAGTGAGGGGGAGAGAGCAGGTCAATTATTGTCCATCCACCTCTGCATCAAACAGGAACTCTTCACCATTGGCTACAAAACACTCAATCACCTTGCCCTCTCCTACCTCATTTTGTGCAGTGGAGGGTGCCGGGAGGGCTGTAGAAGGAGAGAAGGGAGGTGAAGTAGGAGGGGGTGAGGTGATGGAGAGCCTTGAAGCCCAGGGTGAGGAGTTTCTGCCTGATGCGCAGATTGATTGGTAGCCACTGGAGATTTTTGAGGAAGCCACTGGAGATTTTTGAGGAAAATCACACTGCTTCTCTCAATTTATGGATTGAATTATTCTCTTCCCCTTAGAATTTGAATTATTCTGAACACACAAATAATGATAATAATGATTATGGTATTTGTTAAGCACTTACTATGTGCCAAGTCCAGAACTAGGCCCTGGGGTAGATACAATACAATCAGGTCTTATATAGCCCTTGTCCCATATGGGGTCACAGTCTAAGGTGGTGGGAGAACAGCTGGCATTTGATCCCCATTTAACATATGAGAAAACTGAGGCACTGAAGATTTGAAATATTTGACCAAGGTCCCACAGCAAGGAGGTGGCAGTAAGGAATTAGAACCCAGGCCCACTAACTCTTTCGACCATGCTTTTTCCACTAGGACATTCTGATTCTAAATTAAGATTTGCATTAATTAATAAATACAAAAAATAAAAAGGGCAATTTACCTTTAAATGATAAGTATATGCTAAAAATAACCCTGAAACTCTATTTTTCTTTCCAGTGCCTTTACTTGACAAAAGGTATAACAAATTCAGTAATATTTCCACCCATAAATCCACTGGGTACTGCTAAGAATAACTAGACCATTTCTATTTGTGGAGAGAGTTGTTCATTGAAATGGGGTCAAGAAACGTTGTTCTTCAAGAAGAATATAATTTTCTTGTAAAAGGTAAAGAATTATTTTGTGTCATCTTCCAGACCAATGAAAAATTTTAATTAAAAAACAATGGTATTTCTTGAGTGATTACTATGCTTTGGAGAGTACAATTCAACAGAATTAGCATATACGTTCCCTGCCCATAACGAGCTTACAATAGTGTTCAATTATATAAATCAAATACTTTGAATTTATTTCATTCACATTCCTGAAAAATGAAATCTTATATCTTGCTTAGTACATTACTGACGAAACTGTTCTTTTCCAAAATATATTAGTGTATTGAGTGCTTTGTACAGTGCTCTGCACACTGTAAATGCTCAGTTAATGCCATTGATGCCATATGATGTATTTATTGTTTTGATATTTTCTTTGGAAATTAATCTTTAAACCACAAAAAACGTTGATTAAAGGAAACGTAATGTGACTTCATTTGAAGAGAGGAACTATTGTCCCTAAATCGGCACTACCTGGGATTCCATGAAATTTACTTCTGCTGAATAGACAAATGTTCAGTATTTCATTTTAGTGGATTGTATTTTATTTGTGAGGCCCCCTCTTCAATAGAAAATGCAGACCATAAACTCACTGTAGTCTGTAAGCTACTTATGGACACGGATTGCATCTACTAACTCTGTTGTACTTTCCCAACCGCTTAGTGCAGAGATCTGTATACAGTAAGCACTCAATACCATTGATTGATTGATTGATTGACTAAAGGCTGTATTGAAGAAAACTGAAATATAGTTGCAATTTCTTTAAGATAACTTCTCATATGTAGTAAAGAATGGAGTTAATTTCCTTGTTCAAAGGTACTATGATACATAGCCATTTAAGTTTTTGGTAATAATAATGATTGCGGTAATTTGTGAGGTATTTACTAGGTGACAAGCCCTTTATCAAGTGCTGGGTTAAATCAATCAATCAATCAATCAATCGTATTTATTGAGCGCTTACTGTGTGCAAAGCACTGTACTAAGCACTTGGGAAGCACAAGTTGGCAACATATAGAGACAGTCCCTACCCAACAGTGAGCTCACAGTCTAAAAGGGGGAGACAGAGAACAAAACCAAACATACTAACAAAATAAAATAAATAGAATAGATTTGCACAAGTAAAATAAATAAATGAATAAATAGAGTAATAAATATGTACAAACATACATACATATATACAGGTGCTGTGGGGAAGGGAAGGAGGTAAGATGGGGGGGATGGAGAGGGGGACGAGGGGGAGACAATCAGACCAGACCCAGTTGATGTGCCACGTGGGACACACAGTATTTTCTCCCCATTTTACAGATGAGAAACTGAGGTCCAGAGAAGATAATTGACATTTTTTGAGGTCATCCAGCAGGCAAGGTGGCAGATCTGGGATAGCATGTAAGATGAATCATGGTATCATCTTCTCCAGGCTCACACTACTCACATCAAAAATTAGCTTTCAAATCACCAAAATCACTGAATCACGAGATCCTGAAAAACCAAGATCTCTACTAGGAGCACTACAGTAACATGACAACACCAACAAACTGCAGTCTCCATCATAAGCAATAAATGCACATTTAAATGTGGTGCTCTATTACAGTGTGAAGACATTGGGTATAGTGACCATAGCACTGTATTCCACCAGCTTGTATTTACTGTACACAAATGTCACAGACTGAGCCCTCTCCTTCCTTTCCCCCTCCTCTCCCTCCCCATCCCCCCTGCCTTACCTCCTTCCCCTCCCCACAGCACCTGTATATATGTACATATGATTGTACATATTTATTACTCTATGTATTTTATTTGTACATATTTATTCTATTTATTTTATTTTGTTAATATGTTTTATTTCGTTGTTTTTCTCCCCCTTCTAGACTGTGAGCCCTCTGCTGGGTAGGGACCGTCTCTATATGTTGCCAACTTGTACTTCCCAAGCGCTTAGTACAGTGCTCTGCACACAGTAAGCGCTCAATCAATACGATTGAATGAATGAATGAACATAAGTAGTCGACATGCAAGTGTATTCACCTTCATACACCAACCTGAGAGACGTTTGAGCCACAGAGAGGCAGAAGTGACTGGTGATTTCAGTATCTTCAAGGAGGTAACAATTATGCCTCAGTAGTCAGTGGTATAGGCTCTTGGGGTCCCAGTGTGGTTGTTTACCACACTGTTTACCTTAGAACAGCACATTTGGAGCTAGTGAAAACTGAACATTTTCTAAGCCTATCTCAAAAGGGAGAGATCTATTAGCAGTTCATCTGGAGTTAATTATCCTTTTGTTAAATATTGCTGATACCACTAGACCTCCAAACTTTATTAGAACTCTTGTACATAACAAATGTACTGCCAGGTTTCCTATTTACATCCATAGAAAATAATAAAGCTAGGGAAATGGATAATTTTGCCTATTTACATTCAGAGCAATATTTGTAGGTAGTTGAAGCTAGCTATCATCTTGAGAATGCCTGAAGGAAAAAGAGTATGAACTCTAATAGTAATATAACATTTCAAAAAGTGTAGAACTCTCTTTCCATTTGAATGTGTTTGAATTAATTTGTGAACTAGCACCTTAGGGGCTACCTGAGATTCTGTTCCGAATGTCTGGGAACACTTCTTTCTCACTGCTGCTTTACATTTCTTACTGCATTTAAATAATTCCCCCTTCAATTCACCTCGTTGGAAAAAGCCTTAAATAGGTAACTTGAATTCTATCCTAGGTTCTTGTTGCAGTAACTGCTCAAATAATTAATAAATTAATCATTAATAAATAAATTACTTATATTCATGCCAGTCTCTTCCTCTAGACTGTAAGTTCATTGTGGGCAGGGAACATATCTACCAACTCTTGTTACACTGAACTCTCCCATGCACTTAGTACAGTGCTCTGTTCACAGTAAGTGCTCATTAAATTTGATTGGTTGATTGATGTGCACATCACTAAAAGCAATAATTATGTTACAGTAAAAACAAATGGAAGATTATGTTACAGTGAATATTGAAAATATTGACTATATCTGGGTCAAAGATGACTCTCAAAACCTCAACAAAAAACCTGACCAGACAAATTACAATTTTAAGGAAAAAAAATACTTAATTGTGGCCTCATTGCATTAAGCGATTCTGAACAAAGCAGAGAAGAATGTGGCCTAGTGGATCAAGCACAGGCCTGAATATCTGGAAATATGAGTTCTAATCCTGGCTCTGCTACTTGTCTGCTGCATAAACCTGGGCAAGTCACTTAATTTCTCAACTACAATCTCAGTTACCTCATCCATAAAATGAAGATTATGATTATCTTGCCTTCAAGACATCTCTACTTGGAAGTTCTCCCATCACTTCAAGCTTAAGATACCCAAAACAGAGCTCCTTATCTTCCTACCAAAACCCTGTCCTCCTCTTGACTTTCCCATCACTGTAGATGGCACCACTATCCTTTCTATCTCACAAGCCTGTAATCTTGATATTATCCTTGACTCCTCTCTCTAATTCAACCCACATTCAATCCATCACTAAATCTTATCGGTCCTACCTTCACAACATCACTAAAATCTGTCCTTTCCTCTCCATCCAAACTGCTACCGTGCTAATACAATCAATCATCCTATCCCACCTGGATTACTACATCAGCCTCCTTGCTAACCTCCCAGCCTCCAGCCTCTCCAGTCCCATCCCCACTCCATTCCATACTTCACTATGCGTCCTGGATCACTTTTCTACAAAAATGTTCAGGACATGTGACCCCACTCCTCAGAAAATTCTAGTGGTTCACCATCCACCTGCACATCAAACAAAAACTCATTACCATTGGCTGTGAAGCACTCCATCACTTTGCCCCCTCCTACCTCAGCTTGCTACTCTCCTACTACAAACCCACCAGCACACTTCACTCCTCTAATGCTATGCTTCTCACTGTGCCTTGATCTTGCCTATCTTGCCACCGACCCTTTGCCTACATCCTGTTTCTGGCCTGGAACACCCATGCTCCTCAAATTCAACAGTCAGTTATTCTCCCCCCTTCAAAGTCTTATTGAAGGCACCTATCCTCCAGGTGGCCCTCCCTGACTAAGCACCCCCTTTCTTCTTCTCTCACTCCCTTCTGCATCACCCTGACTTGTTCCCTCTGTTCTTCCCCGCTTCCAGTCCCACAGCACTTAGTAATAATAATAATGGCATTTATTAAGCACTTACTATGGGCAAAACACTGTTCTAAGTGCTGGGGAGGTTACAAGGAGAGGAGGTTGTCGCACGGGGTGCTCACAGTCTTAATCCCCATTTGACAGATGAGGGAACTGAGGCCCAGAGAAGTGAAGTGACTTGCCCAAAATCACACAGCTGACAATTGGCAGAGCCAGGATTCAAACCCATGACCCCTGACTCCAAAGCCCGTGCTCTTTCCACTAAGCCATGCTCCTTCATGTATGTACATATCTGTAATTTTTTTGAATATATTATTGTCTGTCTTCCCCACTCTAGACTGTAAGCTCGTTGTGAGCAGGGAATGTGTCTGTTTATTGTACTGTACTCTCCCAAGCACTTAGTACAGTGCTCTGCACACAGTAAGCACTAAATAAATACAATTTATTAATTTGTACTTACCCCAACATGTACTACAAAGCCTGCCACATAGTAAGTACTTAACAAATAGCATTTAAAAACAAAGACAGAGACTTATGTTTCCCAGAATAAGGTTAATTGATGTTGGGCAAGCTTAAAACAAAAATTTTAAATGTAGGATTTTGATTTTGTTACTGATGTTTCAGACCGTTTGCCTCACTTGGGCTCTTGGAGACTAAGGCATGTCTCCTTTCCTGGGGTGTCTCTCCTGAATGGCCTAGGGGTATTCATGATAGCAGATGCTGTCAGGGGCACTTTACCCCAAACCCACAATTACCACTGGATTTTAGGGAATGACCTGATATCACTTGGGCTAGCAGCAGGGTGAATGAACGGGGAGTAGAAACAGGGCCACATTAACTGGAGTTAAGGCCCTGGACTGGACAATCTAGGGAATTAGGAAGGATCCTCAAATGATCCTCAATGGTGTTTTTACAGTGCCACTAGCCAGAATGGCGGCAGAGATGTAGGGGAGCCATGGGCGGCCTCAGCATCTGGCATTTGGAGGCTTTTAGTGGTGTTGCCTGATGTGACTTGTCCTTCTCTCCACTCGCACATCCTTCTCAGTGCTTTCCCTGTGGCTTGCTCTTTTGAAACCATGGAATCTCTAGGGCCTGGGATGGGAGAGAAAGAGGGCTTACAGGGGGTTTCCTCCTTCCCTCCCAACACCCCCCCCAACACACACACATCATCTCTATACCCTTAAATGATGCAAATAGCTTCCCCTTTGCTTTCACTATCTAGATAATTACCTCTCCCAGAGAATAAACAAGATTCCTCCTCCCTGTCCACACTGGAGGTCACTATGGATTGCCAAAGTTTGTGCTTTTGTATGTGGAAACCCCAAGTTATCTACCTGGGCAGGGTAAGCATTCATCATGGTTTCCCTGAATCTGAAAGTTTGGAATCAGGCTCAATAAGACTTTTTGTTATATTTGAATCAACCATACTGGTCAGAATAGAAAACGAAAAGATTAACCAGAACACTATGAACAGAAGGAACTTTTGGGATATTAATCAAAGTCACGCAATGCTCTCTAAAGTATGTGAAATGTTATTAAATTTAGGAAGAGTAGAGAATATTGCCAGACACCCGATAATGAAAGAATGCATTCTTTAAATAGGTGAAGGTGCCTACCTGCCTATTGAACTGTGAGTTGCATAGCAAGTTGAAAAAAATACTTATAAATTAAATAGTATAAGCTCTCCGTATGAGTGTAAGATTTGTTTACCTCCTTATGTTTCCTATCAGTGAATCTATTCCTAAAATGAAAATTCGCTATCTTAAAAAGAGATTTTCTCAGGCTATTTCCTTTTTGGAATTGAAACTTAGAATAGTCAATTAATTCATACATACTTTGCATGGTATGTAAATGCAACAGCATTAACATCATAATAAAAATGAAGAAATTATAATTATATCTGATTAAAATACCATTCTCAATTAAGACATTTCTGAAATAAAATCAAAAATGATTCACTCTATTATTTGGCTTGATTGCTATCAGGTAGTTATAGCCAAAAGACTAATTTTTGACCAAGCAATCTATCCACTTAAAATTGCAATATGATTATCTGTCAGTATTATGATTTAGGAGATGCAAATCCCCAAATACTTTATTCACAGGCTCATATTTGGCTGTAGTCTCCGTAGAGAATTTCCAAACATGGGCACAGTGAGGAAAATATCATGAAAACAAAATTGGAGTATCAAACCTTTAAATGCTGAACATAGTTTCCTCTTTCCATTCACATTCTGGTCTAATACTTCTCCCAAGTGAATTAGCTTTCCCAACCAGAAAACAATTCATCTTCCCACCAAAAACCAAGACCAGGTTTTATGGACTTGCCTGGTTTGAGGGTCTGAATTGCATTGTTGTGGACGTCTATATTCTATCCTTCCAGGAGAAAAAAGTGTGGTCTTGTGGAAAGACTATAGGCCTGGGAGTCTGAGGACCTGCGCTCTAATCTCAGCTCCGCCACTTGTCTGCTGTGTGACCTTGGGGAAGTCACTTAACTTCTTTGGGTCTCAGTTACCTCATCTGTAAAATGAGAATTAAGACTTGTGAGTCCCATGTGGAAGATGGATTGTGTGCAACTTGATTAACTTGTATTTAATAAGTGTCTGGCACTTAAGTGCTTAACAAATACATTTTTAACAAAGCGAAACAAAAAGCTGTGGCCTTTTTGCACTCAGATTCTGAAACAGGGACCTTTGGTGTCCCCCACACTCCATAGCCTCTAAACCTAGAATTCTCTCAACTGCACATGGAATGGGTTGGGATAGAGTCTGTTCACTCCTGATCCTAGGCTGGGATCCTGCACAGCCTGTTTCATGTGCTGATGCCCACTGGAAGGCTGGGAGGGAAAGTGCAGATGATTCAGCATAAAAACTTAAAACTCTAAGTAAATTTTGCACCCTAGCACAAATAAGCACAAATAGCTTTTGGCAAGTTGACAGACTGAAGTTGGTGTCAATGCAACAACAACTTTCATTCCACATTAAAGGATGATAAACCTTTTAAGTGCATGTGAAATCTGGACCCAGCGCAGAAGATACATCTAGGGACTCATTTCTAAATCATACTCATTATTGAATGGCAGGAAAAGATTACAAATGACAAGATCCTGAAATACAGTCATTTTTACAGATGGAAAATGCAATCATTGTAAGTGCCTTATCCCATATTAATACCAGCCATCTAAGCACTATGGATATGAAAAGCCCTCTTTGTTCACTTACACTGGCCCCTACACTTTAAAATGAGAGGAGGAAGCCAGGAGAGTCAATCCATAGTTTCTCTCCATGGTCTATCTGAACCAATCAGAGCAAGAGAGAGATCGGGAAGGGAATCAAGGGACCATGTTTGAGGAAGAAGATTTTTGTCCACCTTGAGGGGAAGGCAAACAAGCTGTGCTCCTGGAAGAGGAGGATACAGCTTGTTCCAGAACAGGACCTAGGGAGAGCTCATGCTGTGGATGTTGGATGGACATAGAGGACAGGGAGGGTTCAGAGAGGATCTATGGAGGTTTATAGTCCAGTGGCAGGCCTTGGGAGGAATAAGTCTCCTGGACCTCAGGTGGAGAAGAACATGACCCCTTGTGTGCCTGTAGGAAAGTACAGAAGATCCTGGAGGGAGGACAGTATTAGATACAGAGAAAGGCAGTTTTAACTGGATTCGTTTTGGTTGTTACCTAATTAATAATATATTAAATATTTGTAGAGATCCCAGGTCTTGGTATCTCTCTGCAGTAGAGTTTTGGTGAGAAGCCACGGATCCTGGGGAGACATGTGGACTAGGGAGCCATGGGCGCAGGAAAGAATGCTATCCCCACAAACTTCCTGAAGCCAGCTCTAGGAGGAGTGATGTAGGCTAGTCCCCAGACATCTATGCCTGTGGGGAGAGGCTTGGGCTTCAGCCATAGAGTGCTAGCAGTAATAGGGGTCCAGATACTTGGGGAGTAGTAAGTAGAATACCCCAAAACCTGAGTGAAAAGAATGGAAAAACTTGTGGGCTTTACGACCCACCAGAGGCTGGCTGGCATCCGGTTGCAAATGTAGTGATTCCAGAGGCTGTTTCAGTTGTGATTTAGAACAACCTTGGAATAACAATGAGCTTATAGTCTAGAGAATATCTGACAGACAACCCTTCTTATCATCTTCAAAGCCGTACTAAAATCATATCTCCTACAAGATGTTTTCCTGACTAAGCCCTTATTTCCTCACACTATTGATCATCCCTTTTACATTGCCCATGCATGCCCTTTAGCACTTTTATACTCACCCCATCCTTACACTCACAGCACTTATGTACCTATCTTTATTCTGTCATTTTCCCTATCTGAAATCCCTTTTAATGTCTGCTTCCCCTCAAGGATGTTAGCTTGCGGTGGTCAGGGATTTGGTCTATCCACTCTATTATATTGTACTCCCTCAAGAGCTTAGTACAGCACTCTGTACACAGTTCAATAATTTAATTATTTGATTTATGAATTAATAATGCATTGCATTAAATTGCCTTCAAATTAATAAGCAAACAGATGTTTAAAATAACAGTATATAGGAGTTTTATAATTGCTTTATTATGACTGGCTATACTATAACTTGACATATGCTATAATCTATTTTAGAACCTCTGAAAAAATGGTCAGATTTGACACACACTAGTCAAAACTGAGCTAAACTATAGCTGGCAAAATCAAATAAAAATGTGATTCAGATATATGCATTACTGTTTTGTTTTGTTGTCTGTCTCCCCCTTCTAGACTGTGAGCCCATTTTTGGGTACTGATTGTCTCTATCTGTTGCCGAACTGTACTTTCCAAGTGCTTAGTACAGTGCTCTGCACACACTAAGTGCTCAATAACTATGACTGAATGAATGAATTGGTTAGAAAAATCAAGAAAACAAGTGTCCAAGGAATCTTGTATTTAAAATGATACTATTGATTACACAAATATTCAGCAACTATTGTCATTCATACTGACTAGGAGCATACCTGAACAAGATAGATTTGTGTTTCTCAGGAAGGTTATAAGGAAATTCTAAGGTAGTCTTTGAGACCAAAGATGCAAAAATCTAGAGTTGTTTAATAGATCTATCTAGAAACCACAGGATATATTAATTGGAAAGGCAACCTCTTTCACATTTTTGGTAATCATCTTCACCCTTTTTCCTACCCTTTCTTATCTGAAATGCTGAAAAGTACACCAGCTCTGTGGATAGTGAAGTGCCAATTTTTGGTAATGTGCACTACCATGGATCTGGCGGGTGAGTAATAGATAACAAAAAAAAGCTATACAGCAAATTATTTGAGAATCTCAGACTCAGACCAGTGCTGAAGATGTGCAATGTGGCTTTTTATTTCTAACATAGGATTCACTTGATGATCGAGTCTCAAAAGCCATAATGCATGAGTCTTAGTTGTGAAATCTCAGGACCTAGAACCTGTGCAGAGGAAGCAATTATAATACCAGTGGCTTGCACCGCGCTCACTGTATTTTCTTGTTCCTCTGAGGCATATTCCAGGTGGGAAGTAAAGTGCAATGAGCAGGTTGGTAGGTTGGGAATGCAGCTCATTGTGTAGTGAATAATATCTCTGTCCACATTAGCCATAATATGAACAAAATATTAGCCATAAATATGAACAGAAATTTGGGTCTCCTGATTCTCAGAGAAATGTTCTTTCACTGAACAGCAGTGCTGTCGATATTTACGAAACATGAATCAATGTAAGTGACGTGCAGAACTTATTGCATTGCCCTACTACCAGCAGAATCACAAATACATTTTTGTTTTTGGAAGACCTCTACCATATTTTTAAAAGTATCTAATCAACAACATCAGCTGCTAACCTTTTCTAATATTCAACAACCTTCACCAATCAGAAGATTCTTCTCATGTATGTGTCCTAAATCTTTATGCTATAGTTTAAACCTGTGTAATCTCAATTCACACACACACACACACACACACACACACACAAACACACACACACACACTCTTCAGTTTGAAAATGAATTTACGAATGGTAGCATTTATTTCAGCAAGATTGATGCTTGACTGACAGCACCTCTCCCTCTGGCTACATTCAATTTGGCCTTTTCTGAGTTATCTCTTTTCTTACCCACAGTGCCTGACACTCCCTTTATGTCTACCTCTTGCAGCCACTAAAGTTAATGAAGCCCTATTCAAAAATGTTCATACTGGTTTTAATTGTTGTAATAGGCAAGTCTATTTCCTAATTGCATTAAATTAAGTAGTGCTATCTTAAAAGAGCACTAGAATAAGAGGTTTATAATGTGGCACGATTAGAATGGCTATTATCCCGGCTCCACCAATTTTCAGCTGTGTGACTTTGGGCAAGTCACTTCTCTGTGCCTCAGTTACCTTATCTGTAAAATGGGGATTGAGACTGTGAACCCCCTGTGGGACAACCTGATCACCTTGTAACCTCCCCAGTGCTTGGAACAGTGCTTTGCACATAGTAAGCACTTAATAAATGCCATTTTTATTATTATTATCATTATTATTATGCTTTCTCTTTTGCTTTTTTGAAAACGACTTCCTAGTGATGTCCCTAATTCTGTTTGTCTTTTGGATTACTGCCACACATTTTAAAAGAAGTCAAAGACAATGATCCTGATATCTCAGGCCTGTGCTGTTACCTATATCTCTGAGCTAATTCTATGTAGTTTGGATTATTATAGTAAGCCTCTATTTGGATCATAGCTCATTGTAGGCAAGGAACAAGTCATATTGGACTCTCCCAAGCACTTAGTATAGTGCTTTGCACACAGTAAGTGCTCAATAAATATGATTGATTGATTGATTTTCCCACAGTGCATTACCATGTAGTTGCTCACATTTTAAGTTCATCTGTCATTTTTTCAGCTCGGTCACTCAGCTTAATGAAGTTTCATTGTGCTATTCCTCATTTTCATGATATTTCACCATTAGAAGTGTTAATTGCCACATGAAAAATTAGAGATTTCTTTCAGTTCAATAATAAAGACGTTAAATGAAATTGGTCCTAGCCTAGATCCTCTGTGGAAATCTGATATTCACATATTTTCACCCTGAAATTGGTAACATACGCCCAACTTTTTTTTCCCATTTTGAGCAAATTTTTGATATTCAATATACATCTGTATATATAGAGTGTATATATATATATAAAGATACATTTGTATGTATATATCCTTTAATTATCCAGTTGTTGAGAATCACTTAAGTGATCAACCTTTTCAAAAGTCTTTTGAGAATCTAAATATGGTGTAGATTGGCTTAGGTTAGTTCCACAAACATATTTGTTGGAGAGAGATGAGGCCTCCACAGCACCAATACAGTTTTAAACGAACTGCAAAATTGGGAGCTAGTGAAAATGGTGAGTACCTTTGATAAAATAACCAAAATAAGGAGGTACAGCCATAAAGGAGGAAAAAAAAAGAACTGGGGGGAAAAATAATGCGAAGGGAACCTCCAAAAATGTAGACTATTACAAGTGATTCTTAACTAAGTAGTAACATTCGGAGGAAGTGCCACGAAAACTGCAGCATTGAAGGGGTGGGGAAACTAAGCTTAATAGGAAGAATACAGAACTGATTTGGGTCAGTGTGCTGGACAGGCTGTCACATCACTTACTTGTGCATGGCGATGTGGAGCTTCAGTAAATGTTGATTGTGCTTGCACCCAGAGATTCTGAGCCTTCCATGACTTGATACCGACATAGCATCTGCAACATTACCTTCTCTTTCATGCAAATCTGGTAAATGAAGTAAATGGACATGTTCTTGTCTCTTCAGGGATAGATTCTCTCTTTAATATTTGCTTGCTTTCTCTCTATTTTCCTCCAGCTTCTTCTTTCCCCAGCTCCTAAACCAAATATATGTTTGACGATAAGTGAAAGGAGATATGAGAGATACTATTTGTTTAAGGAGAAGGTGCTACTTACAGTGAGATATTATTCATGCAAACAGTGTAACTGAGAAGACATCTGTAATCCACACTCCATTCTGCAATGTATGCATTTAAAACATTTTTCTTTTCCACACCAATTCATTTGCTCCTGCATGTACTTCTCATTGGTTTTTATTAGTCTCTCGATCTCTCCTAATAATAATTATGGTATTTTTTAAGTGCTTACTATCTGCCATGCACTGTTCTAAGTGATGGGGTAGATACAAGTTAGTCAGGTTGGACACAGTCCCTGTCCTCATGCTCTAAGTAGGGCACAATAGGATTTAATTCCCATTATACAGATGAGGTAAATGAGGCACAGAGAAGTTAAGTGACTTGCCCAAGGACAAACAGCAGGTATGTGGTAGAGCTGGGATTAGAACTCCCAAACCCATGCTCTTTTCCCTAGGCCACACTGCTTCCCTTTTCTCCATGCTGCTTCTCTTCTCTCCTGCAGGTTGAACCTCCTCTTCTGATTGCCAGTAGTATATCAGATGTAACTACATCTCCCAGCAATCCACTGGTTCACTAAGACTTTGATTCACTATATCCTTGAAAACATTTATTCTGCCCTTACTACCTATATAGTCCCATTTTAGTTTACCACAGAGAAGTTCAGAGAAGTTTCTTATATCATTCATTCTTTCATCCCCTGTCCAGTGAAATTGTTTCATAATCAATTCCTCAGTACTGGCTGATAAACTGCTTTTCAGACTGTCACTACTGAATTTAAGATGTATTCCACCTGGCCCATTTACTATTGTCTACATGACTTTGTAGATTGTTGCATTTATTTCTCAAATACACTGATGATTCATCAGCAAAATATTCTAAGATTCCCATAAAATTACCTCTGGCCATTGTTTGTAAAAGGAAATCACAATAATTAAACTAGGGGTTTCCAATATAGATTAAAAATGTTTGAAAATGAAAAGTTGAATGCCTTTGAAATATGTACTTGTTAATAAGTGACAGTGAATTATACATAAAACGATCAAGGGCATTTAGATAGCATTTTCTAGATGTATGACATTTGGAATTAAAGTGATTCAGTTCCTTTATTGTATTCACTAGTCCCCTTTTTGAAACATTATCAAAGATTGTAATATGAACATATTTTTACTTTTAAAAAGCAGTACTTCAGGGCTACTGCTATTTATATACTTCCATTAAGAAAGAAATTAGTGGAATTGACAAATTGAAATGCTAATAGGAAGAAAAAAAAAGCTTAATTTCCCTTGAAGAAATCTTCATATCTTCTTATATTAAGTAGTTTAGTGCAGCAGTATTTGAAATAGATTTTATTATTTAATAAATCCAGATTTGCCCTTCTTAGTAATCAATATGGTTTTCAAAGATAGTGTCAACCCCGATTTATACTTCACATTTATTTACATCTGTTCCAAAGAGCATATGCAAATGAAGCATAACATTGATTTTTGTACAGGCTTATTGAGAAAAATGACTGCATTGTGGGTTTTAATTGAAAACTAGTAGTTATTTTTTATGTTGCCTACCAAAACAGGATAACAACATTATCTGGGCCCAAAATAATGGGCCCACTACACTAATCTTAAAGTACTAGATAGACTATAAATCAATTAAATATTGTTAAGTTGCCGGTAAAGTCCTTTGACATTATGCTAAATACATGTGCCTATGTTTGTGACGTATAGAGAGCATAACAAGCTGTGCTCTGCTTTTCCTGAGAACAACATGATAGGAAGAACACATAATTTCAAAATAAGAAATTAGGATCTTTTATAAATTGGAGTTTGCTGCCAGTGAAGTTGCTTTCACAATGTTATGCATTATACAAAGAGGTTGTGAGCTGATTCTGACCGTATCTTTCAGACAAATAGAATATAATTTTAGATGCAATCCCATTATGAGAATCGAATAAGACACTTCAGAAAGTCCTCTGGAGCATCATGATCCTAATGATGTCAAGCTTAAGTACTTAGACAGTAAAGAAAATAATTATAACTGTGGCATTAGTTAAGTACTAACTACGTGCCAACCACTGTATTAAGCTCCAAGGTGTATACAAGATAATCAGGTTGGATATAGTCCCTATCCCATGTGGGGTTCACAGTACAAAGGAGAAGGAGAACAGATACTTAATCTCCCTTTTACAGAGAAGAAAACTGAAACACAGAACACCTAAGTGTTCTCAAAGTCACAAAGCAGTTAAATGATGAAGTCAGGATTAGAATCCAGTTTTCCTGACTCCCCAGGTTCATGATCTTCCCACGAGGCTTCCTGAGAGTGTAGACTGTGGTCTGGTCATCTTGAAAGTCTTTTCCTGGTATATGGGACATAGTTCAAAAGGATGCAAACCCTTCATGGAGCTGTCTGAAATCCTGACCACAATTTGTATTCTGGAGAAGCAATATGACTTGATGGGTAGATAGTGGATTTTGGACCTGGGGGACCTGTGTTTTAATCCTGGCTCCATCACTTGCCTGCTGTGTGACCTTGACTATATCACTTGAATTATCTGTGCCTAGCTTTCCTCATCTGTAAAATGGGGATTAAACAAGACTCTATGAAGGATTAGTGTCATTTTGAACTATGACCATTTCTCGGGCAAAGTCCTTCAAGATGACTGGATAAGGACTTTCTTACCACATTACTGCTTCTTTGTCTAAGTGGTTTAACTATGTAATAGTTGGTGTAATGTGAAGGGGAAAGAGCCAGGTAAGAGGGAGGATGGAACATTCCCCTGAGCCTGTTGTTTTTATCCTTCCTCACAGAGCTCATTTTCCCCCTCTCCCACCAAACTGTTCTCTGTCCTCCTGAGGAGTGGCAGTGTTAGTGGTACAATACCTCCAGAGCCCTCCTGCAGCTTCTTCTTATCCTCTGGAGGGTTGTGGTTTATCAATCAATCAATCAATCAACAAACTGTACTTACTGAGCACTTCTTGTGTGCAGAACACTGAACTAAGCTCTTTAAGCACTAAGAATAGTAACTAAGAGTTAATGGAGTAGGTATGACAGCCTCCACCCACCAGGGAGCTATGATGCAGCACTGCGAGGCTCGTGGCATGTTACACTCACGGGGAAATTAACCCAGATCACTCCCTACGATATATATGTCTGACTGTATCTTACGATTGACCCATGTTCTAGATGAATTACATCTCATCTGCAGGAACCAGAGGACTGAGCTAATTTGCCATAGATCAACCCTAAAACTGGGTGGTGGATAATCACATAGGAGTGCCCAAGCAAACCCATTATCTGAACAAATGCACCTTAGACAACCCACACTCCCATTGTGTAGCCCTTTAAAGCATATATTTTGATTTCCAAACATTGTCCAGGGACCATTCATTTTTGCAGTACATTCCAAGAGTGAAAAATGCATATTATTTTGAACATATACACACTATCAGGCAAAATATACTTTCTCAAGCAAGTATGCACATTTGAGCCCACACCCACACCTACACACGCTCACAAGTGCTACTTTTCCTCAAGCCCTCACAGAAGCCATCTCTGAGAGGATGATGAACGGCAAGAATATCAACTAGATATTTCAGTGTATTTGGAAAAGTGGACAATTTCTTCTAGTATGGGGAAGTGATTGGGGTTGGTGGAGAGGGAAGCGGCGTGGTTCAGTGGAAAGAGCCCGGGCTTTGGAGTCAGAGGTCATGGGTTCAAATCCTGGCTCTGCCACTTGTCAGCTGTGTGACTTTGTTCAAGTCACTTAACTTCTCTGTGCCTCAGTTACCTCATCTGTAAAATGAGGATTAAGAATGTGAGCCATACGTCGGACAGCTTGATCACCTTGTAACCTTCCCAGCGCTTAGAACAGTGCTTTGCACATAGTAAGCACTTAATAAATGGCATTATTATTATTATTATTATTATTATTATAGGGAGGGGATAGCATCTGATTTTCTGCCAAAGCACCCTGATAAAGCATTTCAAAGAAATGGGAAACCCAACCAAAGTCCATAGAGAATACACTTGAAGGACCTCCCTACTCTTCTCCATTTCTGGAAGAAGAAAGGAATGCTGTAGATAGTGGTGAGATGGAGATAGTTAACATAGATAGTTGCTCTTTACCCCCAAACCCACACACTAAATGCATAAAGACCTAACCACTTTCAAATACCACCCAAATTGAAAATTCAATCTGTCATCTCCTATTTACCTCACTGATTGCCAACTACAACCCAGCCCACACACTTGTCTCTAATACTGCCAATCTACTTACTGTACCTTGGTCTCATCTTTATTGCCACTGGCCTCTTGCTCATGTCCTCCCTGGGGCCTGGGAACTCCTTCCCCCTTCAATCAATCATATTTATTGAGCGCTTACTATGTGCAGAGCACTGTACTAAGCGCTTGGGAAGTACAAATTGGCAACATATAGAGACAGTCCCTACCCAACATTGGGCTCACAGTCTGAAAGTTTGTAGTTCACAAACTACAGACCACACTGCATAGACCATGGGCCTGCGAGTCAGAAGGTCATGGGTTCTAATCCTAGCCCTGCCACTTGCCTGCTGTGTGACCTTGGGCAAGTCACTTAATTTCCCTGGGCCTCAGTGACCTCATCTGTAAAATGGAGATTAAGATTGTGAGCCTCATGTGGGACAGGAACCGTATTCAACTGGATTTGCTTTCATCCACCCCACTGCTTAGTAGAGTGCCTGGCACATAGTAAGCATTTAATAAATACCATAATTATTGTTATTGTTATTATTATGACCCCAACTTTCAATGCCTTATTAATAAGGCACTGACTAGACTAAGCTCGTCGTGGGCAGGCAATGTGTTTGTTTACTGTTGTATTGTACTCTCCCAAGTGCTTAGTACAGTGCTCTGAACTCAGTAAGTGCTCAATAAATTTGAATGAATAATATTCAATTTCCTCCCAGATGCCATTCATTCACTCAATTATATTTTTTGAGTGCTTACTATGTGCAGAGCACTGTATTAAACACTTGTGAGAGTACAATATAACAATAAACAGACACCTTCCTTTCCCACAACAAGCTTACAGTCTAGAATACGAGCTTTTTCAATTAAGCCCTCTTTTTCTCTGCTCCTCTCCATTCTGTGTCACCCTTGCTCATGGATCTGTAGTCTTCAAATATTTGACATTAACCCCACACTCAGTCCCAGAGTGCTATGTACATATCCAAAATTCATTTATTCATTTTAAAGTCCGTATCCCTACCTTGACTGTAAATTCCTTTTGGATAGGGAACGTACCAAGATAACTCGGTTATATTATACTCTCCAAAGCATTTAGTACATGGTAGGTGCTCAATAAATTATTTTGATTGATGGTTGAAGTAATTTACCATCCAATCACTACTTTCTTTATTCATGAAATTACAGCCCAAGATTGTATATGGGCTGTACAATGTTAACCTTTAACATGAAAGTCTTTGGACTGCAGATTTTATCCAGTGCATTTTGCACTTTTTCATTCTTAAATAATGAACCATTTATGAGTTGGTAAATTGGTTCAATAATAGATTAAGTGGTACGTGGGTCAGACTGGCTCTAAGGGGAGGAAGAAAACGTTTGGACTTTGTCAGTTTTTCAAATTGAACAGCTTCCTTAGGTGTGTCTTCCACCAATTAAAATTTTGAACTCTATGAGGGTAAGTAATATGTGTCATAATTTTCATTGTATTTTCCTGTGCATAGTTCATTGCTTGACATAATACGTTTAATGCATAAGTTTTTGGTTTTGATAACAATGATGATTTTCTATTTAGCTTTAAATGGGGACTAAATCATTTTAAGTTAAATTTCTTTGTTTCTGGAAAATAGAACTTTTCAACCATTCATTCATTCAATCATATTTATTGAGTGCTGACTGTGTGCAAAGCACTGTAAGTGCTTCAGAAAGTACAACAACACACAGACACATTTCCTGCCCACAACGAGCACACAGTCCAGAGGGGGAGAAAGACATTAATAAAAATAAATAAATTACAGATATATACAGATACACACATATGTGCTGCAGGGATGGGAGGGAGGATGAATGAAGGGAGCAAGTCAGTGTGACACAGAAGTGAGTGGGAGAAGAGCAGGGGGCTTAGTCAGGGAAGGCTACTTGGAAGAGACGTGCCTTCATTAAGGCTTTGAAGTGGGGGATAGCAATTATCCGTCTGAGGGAGGGCATTCCAGGCCAGAGGTAGAATGTGGAAGAGAGCTTGGCTATGAGATAGGTGACACTGTGCTACAGTGAGAAGATTAGCATTAGAGGAATGAAGTGTGTGGGCTGAGTTGTAGGAGAGTAGCAAGGTGAGTTAGGAGGGGGCAAGGTGATTCAGTGTCTTAAAGCCAATGATTAGGAGTTTTTGTTTGATGCAGAGCCGTCTGGGCACAGTTTCTTTAATTTTTTAATATACTTCCTAAAATTTAACAGCCTTAAAAATAGCAATGAAAACTGTCCACATGTTATTGCTAATAGGCACCTCTTAAGTACAGAGGAGAATGTAAAAGTATACACTATAAATCATAGAACTTAATTGCCCAGAATATCTCATTATAATACACACAACACTGGGGTATGCTTCAAATCCATTGTTCAGTGAAACCATTTCCTGCTGTGTTGAATTTAAGTATTTGTACAGTCACTTCATATCAAATTTTCTCACTGTTTTCATTTGCTTAGTTTTTTCCTGCTGAAAAGATGGCAATACAGGGGGCCATCTATGATGGTTGAAGACAAAATTTCAGATTCATTAAGTCATTATATTTTCCATGTATAAGTAGTCAATGATATGCAGTTTGATACATTTATGGATGTATTTATTATCCAACAGATGTCTGTTTTCCAATAGACAGAGTGACCTACGGTGTATAATATATTTATTTGAGCTGAAATAGTTGAGTTCTAGGTATTCAGATATGGATAAACATCCACATTGATATTAACCTCTCAGTTCT
The DNA here is from genome assembly GCF_015852505.1 of Tachyglossus aculeatus. NCBI lineage: Eukaryota > Metazoa > Chordata > Mammalia > Monotremata > Tachyglossidae > Tachyglossus > Tachyglossus aculeatus. The sequence continues at coordinate 121,471,923 of NC_052067.1, forward strand.
GAAAAATTTCCAATAGCATATTATGACACATTGTTTACATTATATAGAGGACACTTTTTGTGCACAATTTGGCTGGAACTGTGGATTCCACCTTGCGCTTTTCATTTACACACTCCCTCACTTTCAGTGTGTCTTCTTTGGGTGTGGATGATATATTGGTGTTCCTGTCCATTCTATAAAATGCCAGTCATCAGCAAATACAGATAACCACAGTGAGTTAACAAAATTTCCTCTTTTTTTTCCATTGAAAAAGTACCAAACCCAGCAAAAGTATCTGTATTGTCTGCTGTCAAGGATGGTGCCAAACAATCTATCTGTCCCACAATCACAACTGCATTCTCTTTCACATCATCGCCAACCACCTTACAATACAGTCTGCTGCTCGCAGGAGGACCAGGAGAAAATGTGTGGATGACACCTTCTGTAACACCCAGGACAAGAGAAGAGAAGGGATGTGTCTCAGGCCACGTCATTTAGTTCAAAGGAAAACCCCTGAAGACACACCTAGTAGCTGTCTTAATGACTCGGAACATTGATGTTGTATTTCACTATGGAAAAGGAACCAGAAAAGATGATGTAATCCTAGACTGGTTCACCAATGCAAATTCAAGTCAACTGAGTACTGACTCTGGCAAAATTTAATCCATCAGTTAAGCAATAAAGTAGGTAGACATGATACCTCCATTCAAGACCTTAGAGTCTATTGGGAGACCCACCCACTAAAATAAATTACAGATAGGAAAAATAAAAGAGTATGTACTGAGGTGTTGTGGACATTTCAATAGGCTGAGTATCAAAGTGCTTAATGATTATGGATCTATGTGCTTATATATTAATGAGGGAGAGTGAATAGGGTGGGAGGGTACAATTCACAGAAAGCCTTTTGGAGGAGGTGCCATTTTAGTAGGACTTTGAAGATGGGGTGAATGATTGTCAGATGGGGAGGGAGTTCCAAGCCAGAGGGACGATGTGGGCAAGGGGTCTGCATCTAGACAGATGAGAAGGAAGTGAAGTGAGTAGGTTGGCGTTAAAGGAGCAAAGTGACAAGGTTGGGTTTTGGTATATAACCCACATGGGACAGGGACTGTGTCCAACCCAATTTGTTTGTATTCACCCCAGAGCTTAGTACAGTGCCTGGCACACAGTAAGCACTTAACAAATGACATTATTTTTATTATCATTATTAGTATTATTATCATGAAGGCTGCAAGGCAGTAAGAAGAAATTTTTACATGCTCATATTATCAAAGGCCCCTTTCAGGGTCACACCTGGAGAGTTTCCAGTACTCTACCAGTCTCAACTATGGGAGGGAGAGTCAAGCAGAGGCATACCCATTCCATTCCTAGCTTGGGCAGTGTATAGTGAGTGGCAGGCAATCTGCTACAAGTCAAAACTCACCTGTTCTGGGAAGCAGTGGCACAGGAAGGAGTCCAGGGCAGAGACTCAAGTTTATTGCTCAGAGGGAGGCAATGGTAAACCACTTCTGTATTTTTACCAAGAAAACCCTAAGGGTACACTACCAGAATGATTGCAGATGGAAGTGGGACTTTCTGGGAGAGATGTGTCCATGGTGTCACTATGGGTCAGAGACGACTCGATGGCATAAGACAAGAGAAGAATATCAAAGGCATACAGGAATGATCTTTTTAGCCACCCTGAATATACTGATAAAATCTGACCAATAGCACCATCATTTTCAAATGTGAAGCATAGCTAACTACCATGTGCAGAAAATTGAATTAGGGATTTGAAAAATAGTAATGTCGGTAAAATTCAGAATCCCTTCCAGTTACTTCCTTAATGTCCCAATCTACCCACACCTACTGGCCTCATGACGACCTACAGTGCATCATTTTATTCTGTGGTGCATAGGGAGTCGACAATTTTTTTCTGTACATGTCAGTACATACGATTTTACCTGGAATAATTTTATAGTTTACATTTGCAATATAATGAGAAAAGTTTATTGCCTTTGATTATCAGCAGTCTAAGTCTTTTGAGACATGCTCACCAATTAAACAAACCAATAAATTACATCATGCAGCAGGAATTTAATTTAAATCACAGCCATTAAGGCTACAAATTTATTAAGATGCATTTTTTTCTCTGGTTTCTAACTATGGGAAGAATAGGACTATTTTAAGCCAAAGTGGTATATGCCACCAAGATTCTGAGTCATTGGAATGAATACTGTGTCTATCCTTAGGGAATATTTCTTTGAGATAAATGAATTGGCCTGAGATATGTTCCTTTTTTGCTTTTATAAAAACAATCCTGAAGGATTTTCTAATGGATTAAAAGGATTTCTAAAAGAACTTTAAAATAATCCTATAAGACTCAATCACATACAACTTGGTCCACTGGGATTTGTAGAGCACTAAAATGTAATTCTGTGAAATTTGTAGAAGACTTCCACCAGAAACTTTAAAGCTATGTGATCCTGACCATATAAAGATCTCTGTGTATCAATTTTAGAATTCCTACCAAAATTAATTAATTAATTCAATTGTATTTATCAAGCACTTTCTGTGTGCACAGAACTGTACTAAATACTTGGAAAGTACAATTCGGCAACAGAGACAGTCCCTACCCAACAATGGGCTCGCAGTCTAGAATGCGGAGACAGACAACAAAACAAACAGACAGGTGTCAATACCATCAAAATAAATAGAATTACAGATATATAAACATCATTAATAGAGTAAAAACATGTACAAATGTACACAGGTGCTGTGGGGAGGGGAAGGAGGTAGAGCAGAGGGTGGGAGTTGGGGAGCTGGGGAGGGGAGTAGGAGCAGAGGAAAAGGGGGAGCTCAGTCTGGGAAGGCCTCCTGGAGGAGGTGTAGTAGGGCTTTGAAGAGAGGAAGAGAGCTAGTTTGGTGGATGTGTGGAGGGAGGGCATTCCAGGCCAGAGGTAGGACGTGGGCCAGGGGTCGACAGCAGGACAGGTGAGAACGAAGCACCGTGAGGTGGTTAGCGGCAGGGGAGCTGAGTGTGCGGGTTGGGCTGTAGAAGGAGAGAAGGGAGGTGTGGTAGGAGCGGGCAAGGTGATGGAGAGCTTTGAAGTCAATAGTGAGAAGTATTTGCTTCAAGTGAAGGCTGATATGCAACCGCTGGAGATTTTTGAGGAGGGGAGTGACATGCCCAGAACGTTTCTGTAGAAAGATAATCCGGGCAGCAGAGTGAAGTATAGACTAAAGTGGGAGAGACAGGATGATGGGAGATCAGAAAGCAGATCAGAAAATATATGAAAACCGTATTCAGTTATCTAAATCTTATATTGAAGTCATTATTCTGTAAGTCTTAAAGGGGTCCTTTTCACCTTTTCTATTTCTTTTCATTAAACAAACACAAGCATAATTCAATTTAGTTTATATATATAATATATACATACATGTATGTACATATGTGCATATACATATACGTTACAAAGTAGCATAGGCTAATATATGCATATGGACATGAAAATACATATATCATAAATATATGGTTATAGCAATACTTAACTGATGATGACATCCTATCAATTTGTACAGTTGTGGGTAAAATGAACAATCATTCTATCAGTAATATTTATTAAGTGCTCAGAGTGTGTGGAAGTGCTGTACTAAAGTCTTGGGAAAGTAATAATAATAATAATGTTGGTATTTACTAAGCACTTACTATGTGCCAAGCACTGTTCTAAGCACTGGGAGCGGTACAAGGTAATCAGGCTGTTCCACGTAGGGCTCACAGTCTTCATCCCCATTTTACAGATGAGGTAACTGAGGCTCAGAGAAGTGAAGTGACTTGCCCAAGTCACACAGCTGACAAGTGGCGGAGCCGGGATTAGACCCCATGACCTCTGACTCCCAATCCCGGGCTCTTTCCACTGAGCCATGCTGTTTCTCATAGCAATCTCATAGCAAGTACAGCCATCTTCACAAAGCCTTCATTCTAAGAAAGCCACCCTAAGAAAACAACCCTAATCCCCATTTCTGCCCATCATATTGGTCTGTCTGATGCAGTATTTTCCAATAAGATTTTTCTCATAGAGGTGGGCAGTGGCATTCAAAAAGAGGAAGTGAAACTGTATTTCCCAATAGGCAAATGTAATGACACTACATTTCATATCTTTAGGGGGTTGTTTCTGGAAAGAGCCAATCCCTCAGAATACACAAGGTGGTTCAGGCAGAGTTTGAGTTCTTTCCTCTCCAGTCTCTCTGTCAACTGTTTTCTGCTTTGCTGAGAGATTTGCCCAAAGAGCAAACATTGAGTCAACTTTTAAAAATAATTTCTTTAGGAAAAGGTTTTAATGAAGGCACTAAGGGAGTGGTTTTCTGATGTGTAGTTTAAAGCGTAAAATCTTCTTTTGTACGCTTTATTCAAGGGAATCCTTTCTGAGTAAAGTAGCACATGTTGGTGATTATTGCTTACAATTTATCTTCCAAATGTTCACTGAATGCCTCACAGTTTTGATGTGACATATGCAAAGTCCCCAGAAGATACTAACTCAATTCCTACATTTCCACTCTAGACTGTGTACTCATTATGTTCAGGGAGTGTGTCTACCAACTTTGTTGTATTATATGCTGAGAGAAGCAGCATGGCTCAGTGGAAAGAGCCCGGGTTTGGGAGTCAGAGGTCATGGGTTGTAATCCCGGCTCTACCACTTATCAGCTGTGTGACCTTGGGCAAGTCACTTCACTTCTCTAGCCCTCAAGTTCCTTCATCTGTCAAGTGGGGATGAAGACCGTGAGCCCCATGTGGGACAACCTGATCACCTTGTATCCATCCCAGCATTTAGAATAATGCTTGGCACATAATAAGTGCTTAACAAATATGATCATTATCATATGCTCCCAAATGCACAAAGTATGCTCTGCACAAAGTAAGCACTCAATAAATATGATTGATTGATTTTCTATATTTCTTTGTAATGTCTTGTTTAGTGAAGGGATTTTCCTTTCTTCCTTCATTTAGCAAGAAGATCCTTGTGACTAGTCAGATGTTGGCCAGGCCAACACTATCTTTGCAATGAGCTTAACTCACTAACACTGGAGGTGGTGGCGGTGAGTGATAGGATACAAACACCCATACCACTGACCCCGTCGGAGGGCTGGCAAACAGTGAGGCTGAATTATAAGTCCAGAATGAGAAAATGTACGGTAGATCTTGTCAAATGATCACCCTGCAAATATGGCCAAAGGAAGGTTAAAGGATAGGGAAGCAAGCAGCAGGGGTATATCTGGGGAAGGGTCTCCATGAATGCTTGTAGTAGGTTGGATCTCTGCCATACCAATGTGGAGAGTGGCCTCTACCTAGAATCAAGGAAGCCCATTCTATCAGACCCTGCATGGTTCCTGGTGACTTATCAAACCTCCTCACTAGAGCAAGAAGTGAGCATCCCCTTGGGGAGGGAGTTCAATTGCCAGGTGATTTGAAATGTAACTCATATCTGGGTGATTTGAAAGGTAACTCCATGATGGGTTCCTCCCCAGTTCTGCCAACACTTAGATTTTGGGGACCATGCTTGCCTGTGTACTCCCTGCTTAGTAGTATAGGTTTAGCATTTCATGTAACACATAAGTTTTTCTTCCCTAGCGGAAAGTCTTAAGTTTGAGAAGATCCAAGGCACAGTAGGACAGGACATTGTAAGGCACAGGGTGCCAAACTAAAATGAGTGTTTTTCTCCTGAAAAGGAAAGTTCAATTACCCCATGGAGTAACTTTCATAGCTCAGCCTTTCTGACTTGGGTCTCTCACTCCCACCACACCAATCCTCAAACCTGTCCCCAGGTGATGGGTGAATGTCCTATACTTTCTTCTGCATATACTTCTCTTCTGTTCTAGAGACACTTTTCTCAAAAGTACTTGATGAAGAACATGGCCTGTTGAAGCTGAAAAAGTTATTAAGCAGATTGGAAGTATGTAATTGGACTCCAGTTTGCAAATCTCTCAATGTATTCAAAGTCATCACAGCATAGATTATGTTGAACAAAATTTACTTAACATAGCCATTGTGGGCAGGGATTGTCTGATTGCTTGATTATTTGGAAGGAATTGTTTTGGAATAAAATGTAAGCAATCAACCTGCTTTTGTTTGACAAATTTCCTTTTGACTCTTGATTTTATTTGATTTTAATAGGTAAAATTAGGAAAACACATTGGGGTTGACCTAGAGGCTTTAAAATTGGCAAATTAGGTGCATTTGGAGGGTGCAGTGTTCACGCAGGCACAACTAGAAGATCTATGGATATCTCTGATAATGACAATAATAATTGTATTTGTTAAGTGCCTCCTTTGTGCCAAGCACTATATTAAGGATGGGATAGAGACAATACAATATTGCTTTATTGCTGTATTGTCCTTTTGAAGCACTTAGTACAGTGTTCTGCACACAGTAAATGCTCAATAAATAAGATTAAATGAATGAATGAATGAACCTTCTTCATTCTAAGAGTAAGGAGGAAAAGGTCTCCAATGCAAGTTTCACTGCCCCTTCCAATCAGGAGAGGGAAGTGGTAACAAATACCACAATTATTATTGATAATCATCATTAACAGGTTGGACACAGGCCATGTCCCACATGGGGCTCACGCACAGTTTTGATTCGCATTTTACAAATGAGGTTACTGAGGCCCAGAGAAGTGAAGTGACTTGCTCAGTGTCACACAGCAGACAAGTGGTGGAGTCCAGGTTGGAGCCCGGGTCCTTAAGACTCCCAGGCATATGCTCTATCGATTCTAGGCCATGCTGCTTCTTGATGCCTATAAAGTTTTTTTTTTCTTTTATGGACATAAGTATCTTGAATCAATTGGTTAATTAAAAACAAGTTATATTTTGCTTTTTGTGAGGTCTGCATTTCACCTTAACCACCCCTAAGCCCTCAGAGAGTTGCCTGGGCTTCGGCCAAAGTATGGTGGCAGTGACAGTGGCAGTTAAAGGGGTGCAGGGACTTGGAAAAGTCCCCAACCTGCATTAGAATAACAGGAAAGCTGCAGGCCTTTAGGATCTAGTGGAGGCTGAGCAGAGTCTGGGCTCTTCTAAAGTGACTCTGGGGGCTCTTTCAGCTGGGATCTAGGGCTGAGAAACCCTAGTATTTTCCAGGGTCTGACAGAGTATCTCCAATTTGACTTCCACCAACACGGAGTAGACTTAATATCCTGGTGCAGTTTGTCAGGATTACCAAATTTGCTTAGTAATTTCCAGAATCCTGCTCTGTTGTTAGTATCAACTGCTTTCCTAAGGTAAACTCATTTTAAGTCTCAGTGTTGCTCTGTAAACTTTTCCTGTATCTACTGCCTTGCAATGATCACATTTTATGTGCCCCATTTGTTCTGAGGACATATTATGGTTCAAGTAGTGCAAGGTTGACCATTTTCTTCAGTTGTTTGTTCAGTAGATGTCTAGCAATGAAAAGCCAGAAGTTGACCCTAGAATTTCCCAAGACAGTTCTCTTTCCTTTCTTTGGAAAGACAAAATTGTGTGGTGACTTCGAACTCTTGTGATCTTTCTTCAGTGATCCACATATTGGAAAAAAAGTCCCTTAAGCTACCTCTTTGTTTTACAGATATGCATGAATGCCATCAGATCCAGTTGCCTAGTGTTATATGATTCAGGATTTCTTAAAATTCTATTTGACATTTAGACATTCATGTACTAATTGTGTTTGAAGCTGAATGGTTTTAGCTATGTTACTCTATTATTTTAAAAATGTTGCTTAGCAATCTGTGCATAAACTTGGATACATGTAAATGCATGGAATCAGTAAGCATTACATATGAATCAAGTTTCTTACCAAAGGAAAAAACATGCTGTTAGGCAATAAAAAACTGGATGAAGTAAACTGGGAAAAGAATACTATTATGGTATCCAAAACACTTGAATCAGACTAGGAAATTACAAACATTGCCCACGATTGCTTGATTATTTCGAAGGAATTGTTTTGGAAAAAAATGTAAGCAATCAACCTGCTTTTGTTTGACAAATTTCCTTTTGACTCTTGATTTTATTTGATTTTAATAGCTAAAATTAGGAAAACAAATTGGGGTTGACCTAGAGGCTTTAAAATTGGTAAATTAGGTGCATTTGGAGGGTGCAGTGTTCACGCAGGCACAACTAGAAGATCTATGGATATCTCCGATATTGACAATAATAATTGTATTTGTTAAGCGCTTCCTTTGTGCCAAGCACTATATTAAGGATGGGATAGAGACAATACAATAATACTAGCCCCTACATGGGGATCATTATGTAAGAGGGGAGAGATCAGATGCTTTATCCACATTTTATTGATGAGAAAACTAAGGCACAGAAGAATTATATGAATTTCCCGAGGTCCATGGCAGGATTTAGTGGAGCCTGAATTAGCAGAGTTCCCTGACTGCCAGGCCTAAGGACTTTCTACCAGGCAGCTGTTGCTTCTCTGCTTCTTGTGGAAGAGAATTAAAATCTGACACTTCACTCACATTGAAAAAAAAGTTTTCTTTCCTTAAATAAAAGAAATTAACAGAAATCATACAATTCATTTCAATCACATGTCCTAGGCCAACATTTTCCAATTTGGGAATTTTCTGACCAAATACTTGTTGGTAAGTTTTAGTAGGGGTGAATTTTGCAATGTCTGTGAATTGCTGACAGATGAGAACAGCTTGTCTCTGACCTTATCTACTCATGCAGCACAATTAATTCTCAGAGGTATTCCTATGTGATGGACTGTTACACTCCTTATTTATTTTCAATAAGAATATTCATTAGAATGCTATTGACTTTGAAAATGTTTTTGACATTATTTTATGCAAAGTCCACTGTTAACGTGATCTCAACAAATCAAAGATGTACAACATAGCTGACTAAATATTGTTAGGCAAGATTAAAAACCATCAACAGAGAGATACTTGATGATGATGATGATGGCATTTGTTAAGCGCTTACTATGTGCAAAGCACTGTTCTAAGCTCTGGGGAGGATACGAGATGATCAGGTTGTCCCACGTGGGGCTCACAGTCTTCATCCCCATTATACAGATGAGGGAACTGAGGCACAAAGAAGTGAAGTGACTTGCCCAAGGTCACACAGCAGACATGTGGCGGTGCCGGGATTTGAACCCATGACTCCGGACTCCCAAGCCCGGGTCCGGGCTCTTTCCACTGAACCACGCTAAGACACTGTGTTCTAAAGTGAACAAAATCTTGCCTGTTTTTTGCACATTTAACTCAGCAGCACAAGCACTGAACAATCAATTAATCAATCATATTTACTGAATACTTACTGTGTGGAGAGCACTGTAAACCACTTGGGAGAGTACAGTATAATAGAGGTGGTAGACACGTTCTTGCCTACAACAAACTTACAGACTAAAGAGTGATACAGACATTAATTTTAATAAATGAATTATAAATATGTACATAAGTGCAGTGAAGCTGAGGGAAGCGTGAATAAAGGGTATAAAGCCAAGGGCAAAGATGACATAGAGGGAGGTGAAGGTGAGAGTTTAGTTGGGGAAAACCTTTTGGAGGAGTTGGGCTTTTAATAAGTCTTTGAAGGTGGGAAGAGTGATTGTCTGAGTAGAGGAAGGGGAAGGGTACCCCAGGCTAGAGACATGACGGAGGTGAAAAGTCTTTTGCAGACTGAGAAGGAGAATGAAGTACACTGAGTAGGTTGGCATTAGAGGAGCAAAGTATTCGGGCTTGTCCCAAGGTGACCCTGGGGTACGGGCCATCTCAAGGTCAAATGCTATCTTGTGACCACCTGAGCCAGCAGGCAGAACTCGGAAGTGAAGGTGGGATACCACCAAAACTGCTAGATTAACAGCCTAAATTGGGATTACAGAAGGTGTCCCTCACCCCCGTGTCAATCAAATTAGGTATGATGAAGGGGGAAGGGCAGAGATTGGATAAACTGAGGCCGGAAGCTGGAATGGCCTAGGAGCACAGGTGATAAATACCTGTCGCCTCTGACCTTCTGAGGGCAGAACACCGAGGTGTGCAGCAGCAGGAGAAGCAGCCGCAGCAGTGGCCCATATGTTCTTCTCTGCCCAGAAGGCCAGATGCCCGGTCTGCAACCAGAACCAACACACTGAGGAAAGGGCTGTGGGATGGGTGATTGTCTCATAGGTGGGAGCCAGGTGCCCCATTGCAGATGGGAAATATAAGTGGATTTCTCCCATATAGAGAGACCACATGGTGAGAGCTAGCCATCCACCATGTGCGTGGTTAATGTATTGGATTTGGCCCATGCGGGAAAGTAAGTGTATTCGCCCCGAGTGGGAAGTGCACATGGGTGAGAGCTAGCTGCCTCACCCACATGCAAGTAACGTATGATTGTGTTCCTCTCATTAGGGAAGCTCTAATATTACTAATTGATTACATTCCTCCCAAAAGAGAAGTTCAATTCATTGCACCTAAACAATTAAATAATTCAGTTCGCCTCGCGGCATGAATTTTATATAAAACTCAGGCTTTCCGTCCCAGCCTCTCTCTCTCTCTCTCTCTCTCGCTGTGCCTATTACTGAATGAACCCATCCCTGTACGATGGGTGACAGGGCTGCATTGTAGTAAGAAACCAGGAAGGTAGGGTAAAAGGGGACAAAATAGCAATGGTATGGAGTTTCTGTTTGATGAGAAAACCCTGGAAGTTTTTGAGTGGGGACACATGGGTAGATCATTTTTATTGAAAAATGAGCCGGGTAGCAGAATGAAGTATGGACTGGAGTGGGGAGAGAACGGAGGCTGGGAGGTTTAGAAGGAGGCTGAGGCAGTAATCAAGGTAGGATAGGATGAGTGCTTGGATTAACATGGAAACACTTTGGATGTAGAGGAAATGGTGAATTTAATGATACTGTGATGATTGACCTGACATGATTTGATGACAGATTGAATATATGGGTTGAATAAGAGAGATGATTCGAGGATAATGCCAGGTTTGTGAGTTTGTGAGACAGGGAGGAGGACTGCCATGTCTACAGTGATGGGGAAGTCAAGGGCAATACAAGATTTGGGTGGGAAGATAAAGAGTTCTTTCTTGGACTTGTTAAGTTTGAGGTGTCAGAGGGACATCCAAATAGAAATGTCCTGAAGGCAGGATGAAATGCGAGTCTGCAGAAAGGGAGAGAGATCTGGGCTGAAGATGGAAATTTGGGAAACATTTACATAGAAACGGTAGTTGAAGCAATGGGAGCAAAGTCATTCTCCAAGGGAATCAGTGTAGATAGGGAATAGAAGGTGACTCAGAACTGAGTCACTTCTCCCATTGTTAGGAGATGGGCAGCAGAGGAAGAACCCTCAAACGAGACTGAGAATAAGTGGCCAGAGAAATAGGAGGAAAACCACCAACAGTATTAGTGAAACCAAGCTTGGATAGCATTTCCAGGAGAAAGGGGTGGTTCGCCATATTGAAGGCAGCTGAGAAGTTGAGGAAGATTAGAATGGAGTAGAGGGCGTTGGATTTGGCAAGAAGGAAATCATTGGTCACCTTTGAGAAGTAGTTTCTGCAGAATGAAGGGGACAAAACCGAGACTGGAGGGGCTCAAGAAGAGACTTTTAGAAGTGGAAGAGTGGGGACAGGGGGTGTAGACAACTCGCTCAAGCGTTTTGGAGATGAATGATAGGAGGGAAATGGGTCCATAACTGGAGAGAGTCATGGGGTCAATGGAGGGGTTTTTTGTTGTTTTTTTGGGGATAAGGGAGACATTAGCATGTCTGAAAGCAGTGGGAGAAAAGTCATTGGAGAGAGAACAGCTAAAGATGATGATCAAGGAGAGAAGGGAAGGGGCAAATTATCTGATTAGGTGTGAAGGAATGGGGTCAGAGGTGGAGGTGGAGGGGGTGAGTTTTGAGAGGAAGTGGGAGATCTCCTCTTGAAATACTGCTGGGAAAGTAAGGAGGGTTGAAGAAGGAAATTACAAACACTGACTGTGATTGCTTGATTATTTGGAAGGAATTGTTTTTGAAAAAAAAATGTAAGCAATCAACCTGCCTTTGACAAATCTCCCTGTGGGGAGTGAGGACAGACTGGAGAGGATCTGGGGAGATTTTAGGGAAATCATACCTGATGGTTTCAATTTTCTCAATAAAATAGGTGGCCAGATCATTAGGGGCAAGGGATAGGAGACGTGTGGGAACAGGGTGGGTTAAGGAGGGAGTTAAGCACGTTAAGCATCCTAAAATAACTGGCAAGAACAACGGGCATGAGAGTCAATAAGGATGCACAAATGATGTTCCCAGACAGAGGAGAGGGCAGAGTTAATGTAGGCAAGTATACTTGGTTGACTTAATATCTGGATTTGACGTGGTTTACCCTTAAGAGCTAGAATTTGTCTTTGTTTTAAACTAGTGAATTAAATAATGAATATCTATATCACTAGATCTCCAAAGCAAAAATTCCAATCCAAATTAAATATATGTGATGCTTTTACATTAAGACAAAAATACCATTAGCTTTCTATTTGTGCTGTAAAAATCGATATAGAAGAAGGAATAGTTTATATGTTATTTCTTTGAGATTTGAGAAGCACCGTGGCTCAGCAGAAAGAGCACGGGCTTTGGAGTCAGAGGTCATGGGTTCAAATCCCACCTCTGCAATTTGTCAGCTGTGTGACTTTGGGCAAGTCACTTCACTTCTCCGGGCCTCAGTTCCCTCATCTGGAAAATGGGTATTAAAACTGTGAGCCCCCTGTGGGACAACCTGATCACCTTGTAACCTCCCCAGCACTTAGACCAGTGCTTGGCACATAGTAAGTGCTTAATAAATGCCATCATTATTATTCTTAGAGATGGAAAAATTATTACAGTGCACTGAGGAAAAAGCTGTCAGCCTCTTTGAGAAAATTGGATATTCATGTAAAATCCTAGGAAGAGTGAGGTGTCTGTGTAATAATAGACAATGCATAAAGCAAATGGCTGCTTAATGATTATTAAAGAAAAATTCTAAAACAAGAAAGACAACCTCTGAAAGATTTTCCACAGTGCAGCAGATTGCAATCTCTCCTACCTTCATTAGTGTGACTTTCTTTTTGTAACTAGCAGTTTGATAAACTAAAATTTCAAAATATATGGAATGTTCTGTTACAAAAGCAGCACAGACATGAATATATAAACTAGGCACACACTAATTCAAATTTTGTATTTCTTCAAAAATGTCTAGCAGAAAATAATATGCCAGTGTCTGAATTTGTTCAGCAATCCCATTGTGAATTCAACACAATCTTGTGGTTATTGAGCAAATTTAGACAATGTAGGCAGGTAGCCCAGGTAATTCAGACTATTGGCCATTTGCAGTTATTAAGCAAATTTAGGTAATGTAGGCAGGTAACCAAGATAATTCAGACCATTGGCCATTTGGGGTTATTAAGGCTGTGTATGCAATAAAGGAAGCATATCATTACGTAGAAAAACACTTTCTTTTCTTGACAACGTTTTCATTAATCATGAGATTAATAAAACAGAAGTAAGCTGGTAAGGCGTATGATTTATTTGTGTCATTGTCTTGTTTCATTCACTTTTACTGTATTTTGATCAATGGCCATTCATGTCTCTTGCTACACCACTGCTACATCCCAAATCAAGATATAATCAGTACTCAATTTTCCAACCTTTGACATCTTCAAAAATTATGGCATCCCTTTTAAAGAATTTTGGAGGCTGAAGAGAACCCCAGGAACTTCTTTCTTTCTTCTCTACTAGTCTCTTAGTCACTTTTTTATTTATCCATTGCCACTGTACCAAATCTTCATCTGTCCTCTCTATTCTTCTATTTTCCCTTTAGGAAAATTTTCCTGAAGGGAAAATAGAAGAAAAGAGAGGACAGTGCTTTCTTATTGTCCCTAGGCAGTCCTGAGAGAGGTCTGCCTCCCTTTGGTTCACTTCAGGACCATAAATAGCTGGCCTCTAGGAAATTCAAAGCAATTGTATGAAGACTGGGGCATAGAGAGCAAAGGATTTCAAGCTCCCTCAGGTCTGCTTGGGGACAATCCTAGAAACATATTTCATCTTATCTTTCAAAGGAAAATATACTAAACTTTTAAAGGTGACATTTATCCTTGAAATAATATTGAACTTTTAAAAAAAAATTGATTCTATGTTCCCAAAATATGTTGGATGAGAATTGAATGTCCTATTTAAGAAAACCCCTGAAGAGTTTGAGCCCACAACCTGTCTTTTGTCACTGTTCCCATAAAAGTAATTGTGGTTTTGCTTGAGGAAGAACTGGATTCATTCATTCATTCAATTGTATTTATTGAGTGCTTACTGTGTGCAGAGCACTGCACTAAGCATGTGGGAAGTACAAATCGGCAGCACATAGAGACGGTCCCTACCCAATAATGCGCTCACAGTCTAGAAGTGGGAGATGGCAAAAAAATTCAAAAAAACAAAACTTCAAGTTTCTATCCCTGTTACAACTGAGGATATCTAACTTAGTCAACACTATTTTCTTAGTAATTTATCGCTAATTGCATGCAATTACTAACCTCTAGGGCAAAATGTCATCTGGTACCCAAATTATCATTTATAAAGGTTGAGCTAAAATGGTACTTTGTCCCGTTCTGATTATCACATCAGGGAGAGAGCCCTACCGACTGGAAAGGTGGGAAAGGGAATACCTGGCTCTACAATGTTTAGAATATGCAAGTACTCGAATGGCTTTATCCTGCCACGTATCTTGAGAAGGCTCAGGACTATTCCCTCTAAGCAGTAATTGTACAGCTAATTATACCTTTTTTCCTTTTGATTAGTTTATTCAAGCTTGTTTTCTCCTCCTCTACACTTATAAGCATCTTCTTAGATTGTGAGGTCCATGTGCTCAGAACCATAATTCTTTCCAATAAATAGTATACTGCTTTCCACATTTCATATGATTAACTTCAATCCACTAATAGTATTTAAGTTTTTTTCACTCAGTTCAGAGCATTGTACTAAATGTTTGGGACAGTAAATTAGCACTCTCTTCTGAGAAATTCCTGCAGCATCGAAGGGAGCCATTACTCATCATCATATGGCCAGGTAATTGACAAACAGTAGTAGAAGGTTGGCCAGTCTGGAACTTAGTAACCAGAAGTTGGATTCTGATAGGGATGTCTGGTGATGAGATATGTGAAATAGGGTTATTGACTGGGAAGGCATCACACTGCGTGAGATTTTCAAGGCTCTGACCGTGTGAGATTAGAATCAGGACTAGTTAGTTGTACAACTCCAACTAGGAACAAACTGTATTCATTCATTCATTCATTCAATCAATCGTATTTATTGAGTGCTTACTGTGTGCAGAGCACTGTACTAAGTGCTTGGGAAGTACAAGTTGGCAACATATAAGGACTGTCCCTACCCAACAGTGGGCTCACAGTCTAGAAGGGGGAGACAAACAACAAAACAAAACATATTCACAAAATAAAATAAATAGAATAAATACATACAAATAAAATGAATAGAGTACTAAATATGTACAAACATATATACATATATACAGGTGCTGTGGGGAGGCGAAGAAGGTAAGGCGGGGGAGATGGGGAGGGGGAGGAGGGGGAGTGGAAGGAAGGGGATTAGTCTGGGATGGCCTCCTGGAGGAGGTGAGCTCTCAGTAGGGCTTTGAAGGGAGGAAGAGAGCTAGCTTGACAGATGTGCAGAGGGAGGGCATTCCAGGCCAGGGGGATGATGTGGGCCAGGGGTCGACGGCGGGATAGGTGAGAACGAGGCACAGTGAGGAGGTTAGCGGCAGAGGAGCGGAGGGTGCGGGCTGGGCTGTAGAATGAGAGAAGGGAGGTGAGGTGGGGGGGGGCGAGGTGATGGAGAGCCTTGAAGCCAAGGGTGAGGAGTTTTTGCCTGATGCATAGGTTGATTGGTAGCCACTGGAGATTTTGGAGGAGGGGAGTAACGTGCCCAGAGCGTTTCTGCACAAAGACGATCCGGGCAGCGGCGTGAAGTATGGATTGAAGTGGGGAGAGACAGGAGGATGGGAGATAGGAGAGGAGGCTGATGCAGTAATCCAGTTGGGTTAGAATGAGAGATGCACAGTCAGGGAGGAGACTAACTACCCTGCCTGAGACTGAGTCCAAGTTTGGAGTTTCCTGTGGTTAGCTGTGCTTACCTACTTGCTCTCCTGAGTCCCAGCCATAAATTATTTTGGTAAAGATGATAAAGTAGCATCTCTGTCTAACCTATACCTGGTTACAAAGAGCACTAGGGTGAGTTCATGTGGGGTTGTTGTAGACTGAAACGTATTTTCTAGGTCACAGCTCCTCTAAGAGGCCATCCCTATTAGTTCTTTTTCCCCAGCTTGCTCTCCCTTCTGTGTTCCCTGTCTATACAATTGGATCTGTGACCTTTGGTGACATTTGATATTCTTCCCACCACCAACCCCACAGTACTTTTGTATATATCGTAAATGATATATTATGAATTACACGTTTATTAATATTACTATCTCTTCCCCTCTAGACTGTAAGCTCATTATGGGCAGAGAACATTTCCACTAATTTTGCTACCTTCCCAAGTGCTTAGTACAGTGTTCTGCACATTGTAAGCATTCTATAAATACCATTGATTGATTAATTCCAGTTGATCAGATTACTCAGCTTGGAGCTGGAGTTTGGAACTTCAGTGGCTTTAAATATTACTTGGTAAACAATATTTGTGTGTTCTATTTTTTAACCTTTTATACTTTTTGATAATAATTACTGCCTTGTTTTGGAATCTGTTCATCCAGGGTCACTGGGGCCACCATAGAACTGTCAAAGGGGTCTTGGCAGGAACATTTAATTACGTAGTTCTTTAGATCACCCTATATACAGTCTCGGTCCCTTTCTGTTCTCAATCTACACTCACTCCCTTGGTGACCTCATTCACGCCCACAGCTTCAACTATCATCTCAATGCTGCTGACACCCAAATCTACATCTCTGCCCCTGCTCTCTCCCCCTCCTTCCAGGTTCGCATCTCCTCCTGCCTTCAGGACATCTCCATCTGGATGTCTGCCCGCCACCTAAAACTCAACATGTCCAAGACTGAACTCCTTGTCTTCCCTCCCAAACCCTGCCCTCTCCCTGACTTTCCCATCACTGTTGACGGCACTACCATCAATTCCGTCTCACAAGCCCGCAACCTTGGTGTCATCCTCGACTCCGCTCTCTCGTTCACCCCTCACATCCAAGCCATCACTAAAACCTGCCGGTCTCAGCTCCACAACATTGCCAAGATCTGCCCTTTCCTCTCCATCCAATCCACTACCCTGCTGGTTCAAGTTCTCATCCTATCCCGAATGGATTACTGCATCAGCCTCCTCTCCGATCTCCCATCCTCCTGTCTCTCCCCACTTCAATCCATACTTCACGCCGCTGCCTGGGTCATCTTTGTGCAGAAACGGTCTGGGCATGTTACTCCCCTCCTCGAAAATCTCCAATGGCTACCAATCAACCTACGCATCAGGCAAAAACTCCCACAGGGGGCTCACAGTCTTGATCCCCATTTTACAGATGAGGTAACTGAGGCACAGATAGGTTGAGTGACTTGCCCAAGGTCACACAGCTGGCAATTTGCGGAGCTGGGATTTGAACCCATGACCTCTGACTCCAAAGCCCATGCTCTTTTCATTAAGCCATGCTGCAGCTCCTTCGCATTATTATCATTATTATTATTATTATTAAAAGACAAATATCATTCTCCTTTTTATTCCCTAAATAACTGGGGAACATTGCTTGGCTACAGTTTGGTCAACAACTTCTCTCCTGCCCTATCCACCATTAGTGAGGTATCTGACCTTCCCTCATCAGCCCCCTGCCCCCACATTCTCCCACTCCCAGCCCCACAGCACTTCTGTTCAAATATTTCATTTATTTCTTTGTATTGCTGTCTGTCATCCCGGCTCTGGACCACTCTAGCTCCTCGTGGGTGGGGAATTATGCCTGTTTATTATTGATTCATTCAGTTGCGTTTATTGAACACTTACTGTGTGCAGAGTACTGTACAGAGTGCTTGGGGAAATACAATTCAACAATAAACAGTGACATTCCCCGCTCACAATGACCTTATGGACCAGAGAATTGTTGTATCGTCCTCTCCCAAGTGCTTAGTATGGTGCTCTGCACACAGTAAGAGCTCAGTAAATAGGATTGAATTAAGTGAATGAATGAATGAATGTACATAAATGATTTATATTAATGTCTGTCTCCCCCTCTGGACTGTAAAAGCTCATTTTGGGCAGGGAGTGTGCCTACCAACTCTTGTATTGTACCCTTTCACCTGCTCAGTACAGTGCCCCGCATGCAGTAAGCACTTCATTGCCTGCCGTGTGATCTTGGGGAAGTCACATAACCTCTCTGTGCCTCTGTTCTGTCATCTGCGAAATGGGGATTCGAGCACTATGTGGCCTTGGGCAAGTCATTTCACTTCCCTCGGCTTCCCTTTCCCCTTCTGAAAACAGGGGTTCAATATCCATTCTCTGTCTTCCTTGAACTGGGACCTCCTTCTGGGGCAGACAGTGTCTGACCGTTATCTTGTGGTTGTCCCAGTGCTTAGCACATAGTGAATGCTTAACAAATTCCACCATTATTACCATAGTCATTGTTATCACTGGGAAAGGAAAACTAACATCTGTCACTCCTAGTAGATTTTAAGCTACCTTGAGGGCAGGGATCCAAAAACTTCCCGAACTGTGCATTGTGTTTAGAGACTATGTCAGAGACAAGTTTATCTGTATAAATGCTAGCAGACAGTGCTGGTTAAGTGGCAAAATTATCTCTGTCCATCAAGGCCAGCTCAACTTCAAGCAGTACAGAGCTTCTCTACATGTAGTTGGAACAACATTCATATTATGAGAAAAATACAATACAAGAGAAATCCTTCAGAGCAGAAAGCAGTAAACCCCCCAGGCGTCTCCCATCCAACCCTGGATCTGCTTTGTTCTAGGTGATCTGATAATACTGATAGGGTGGGCCAGGGGTCTTGATTAGCACAAGAGAATAGTTTCATCTTTATAACTAAGTTGTCGAGTAAATCCAGGTCTTTAGTGATTTGAGTCATTGTCAGAATTGTCTTGAGAAAATCAAGTGAAAGTGATTCATTCATTCATTCAATCATATTTATTGAGCACTTACTGTGTGCAGTGCACTGTACTAAGCGCTTGGGAAGTGCAGGTCGGCAACATTTAGACACGGTCCCTACCCAAAAAGGGGCTCACAGTCTAGAAGCGGGAGACAGAGAACAAAACAAGTAGACGGGTGTCCAAATTGTCAGAATAAATAGAATTGTAGCTATATGTACATCATTAATAAAATCAATAGAATAGTAAATATGTACAAGTAAAATATATAGAGTAATAAAAATGTACAAATATATACTAGTGCTGTGGGCCGGGGAAGGGGCAGGGTGGAGTTGGGGGGGGAGGCGATGGGGAGGGGAGGAGGAGAGAAAAAGGGGGCTTAAGCTGGGAAGGCCTCATGGAGGAGGTGAGCTCTCAGTAGGGCTTTTGAAGGGAAGAAGAGAGCTAATTTGGCAGATGTGTGGAAGGAGGGCATTCCAGGCCAGGGGAAGGATGTGAGCCGGGGGTCGACAGCGAGAGAGGAGAGAACGAGGCACCGTGAGGAGGTTAGTGGCACAGGAGCGGAGGGTGCAGGGGGGTTGTAGAAGGAGAGGAGGGAGGTGAAGTAGGACGGGGCGAGGTGATGGAGAGTCTTGAAGCTGAGAGTGAGGAGTTTTTGCTTGATATATATGATGTGAGTGGTCAAGCAGGCCTAGAGCTGAAACAGCTCGGAGAGGGAGGTCAGAGACAAAGAAAGAAGGACAACTGCGGGACCAGTTGACCTTTGTGCTTCCACGCTACCAACTTCAAGCATCGTGCCCTAGTGAACAGAGCACGGGCCTTGGAGTCAGAAAATCTGGGTTCTAATCGCAGTTGTGCCAGTTGTTTGCTGTGGCACCTCTGCCAAGATGCTTCACTTCTCTGTGCTTCAGTTTCCTCAACTGTAAAACGGGGATTAAATACCTATTGAGAGAAGCAGCGTGGCTCAGTGGAAAAAGCACAGGCTTTGGAATCAGTGGTCATGGGTTCAAATCCCCACTCTGCCAATTGTCAGCTGCGTGACTTTGGGCAAGTCACTTAACTTCTCTGTGCCTCAGTTACCTCATCTGTAAAATGGGGATTAAGACTGTGAGCCCCCATGGGACAACCTGATCACCTTGTAACCTCCCCAGCGCTTAGAACAGTGCTTTGCACATAGTAAGCGCTCAATGAATGCCATCATTATTATCATTATTATTCTCTCTCCTCCTTACTTTCGTTCATTCATTCAGTCGTATTTGAGTGCATACTGTGTATAGAGCACTGTACTAAGCGCTTGGAAAGTACAATTCCGCAACAGTCGGAGACAATCCAGACCCACACAGCAGACAAGTGGTGGAGCTGAGATTAGAACCCAGGTCCTCTGACTCCTTGGCTTGTGCTTGGCACATAATAAACCCTTAATACATATGACTGATTGATTGGTTGCTCTTTCCACTAGGCCATACCCATTCCTCCAAGTACTGGTTAAAAATCAAAGGTATTTATTGAACGCTTACTACGTGCAGAGCACTGTACTAAGCACTTGGTACAATGCTTGCTATTGTACAATGCAATAGAATTGGTAGACACGTTCCCTGCCCATAAGGAGCTTACAGTCTGGAGTCTGAAAAACCAGCTTTTCGATTTTCTGTATTTCTGCTTATTAGAACTTCAATATTTCTGGCTTCATAAATGTGATGAATGCAAGGCAGGGGAGAGAAATGAGAAGGGTTGTGGAAGGAACCGGGACTTTGAGGTTTTTCTGCTGCTTGGTTTGTTCCGTAGCAGAAAGAGCACAGGACTGGGTGTCAGAAGGGCCTGGCTTCTGATCCCGGCTCTGCCACTTGTCTTCAATTTATTCATTTATATCAATGTCTATCTCCCCCTCTAGTCTGTAAGCTCATTGTGGGCAGAGAATGTGGCTGTTCTACTGAAGCAGCATGGCAATTAGACTCTAATTTGGCAACATTTCTTTTATTTGGGAGATGAACAGAGAAAGGACTTTCTCTTTACAATCCTCTAATATTCAAATATGTTACTTATCCTCTTACTTTCCCTTAGGCTGTAAACTCAAATTCTAAAATCAACTGCAATTTTCATATGAATTGAAGACTTTTAAAGAGTCTTGCATTCTACTAAATGCAATCAAACTGATAGCTCTGTTTCAAGTCCCAAATTTCTGCCAGGTATCAGCCAGTCATTTAGAAATTGTATATATTGAGTGCTTACTGTGTGTAGAGCACTGTCCTAAGCATTTGGGAGAGTATAGTATAATAATAACTGACATGTTTCCTGCCCGCCCACCCACCCACCCTTACAGTCTATCACCTTACTGGGCTTTGCTTTATAAATTAGCTACTATGTTTTTAAAATTATGACCTTAATGTATTTGTTGAAAATAGAATCCTGAACAAGTATGGTAATTTGCTCTGTAAAGGTTTTCAACACTTTTTGATTATTATTATTATTTCAACTATAACTCACAATTTAATTGGATATTCTTGACTTTGGTCAAGGAAGCATGATTCAGAGTCTGTACAACCAGAAAAGTGCTTCAAATTTTAGATTTCACTTTGTTGCATGGACCACTTTTACTTAATTTCACTTTGTTGCATGGACCGCTTCATAGGTAATTCTGTGACTTAGTGTTAGTAATAATAATAATAATGATAATAATAATAATGATGGCATTTATTAAGCGCTTACTATGTGCAGAGCACTGTTCTAAGCACTGGGGAGGTTACAAGGTGATCAGGTTGTCCCATGGGGGCTCACAGTCTTAATCCCCATTTTACAGATGAGGTAACTGAGGCACAGAGAAGTTAAGTGACTTGCCCAAAGTCACACAGCTGACAAATGTAACTCACATGGGATTTCTTGCTTTTATAGTCCATGACTGTAGGCTGTACTTTTAGTTCAAATTAGTCATTATAAATACCACATACACTTTACTGAGTTATGTCCTGAAACACAAGTTCAATCAATCATTCAATCAAAGTGGTGTGGCAAAGCGATAGGGCGCCAATCTAGAAGCCAGAGGACCTGAGTTTGACTCTGAGTCATGCTGTTAGCCTGCTATGTGACCGAGGCTGAATCACTTAACTTCTCTGTACCTCAGCCTCCCCATCTGTAAAATGGGGTGTTATGAGGGTTAAAATAAACTAATTAACGTAGAGTGCTTTGGCAATAAAAGTGCTATAGCAAACCATCAGAGAAGCAGCTGGGTGTAATGGTTAGAACACAGGCCTGGGCACCAGAAGGTCATGGGTTTTAATCCCCTCTCCACCACTTTGCTCTGTGACCTTGCGTAAGTCAATTCACTTTTCTGGGTCTCAGTTACTCATCTGGAAAATGGGACTTGAGACTGGAAAATGGGAATTGAGACTGTGAGCCCCACATGAGACATGGACTCTGTCCAACCCAATTTGATATTATCCACCACAACGGTTGCTACAGTGCTTGGCACACAGTAAGTGCTTAACAAATACCATCATCATTTCCTCACCCTCGGCTTCAAGGCTCTCCATCACCTCGCCCCCTCCTACCTCACCTCCCTTCTCCCCTTCTACAGCCCAGCCCGCACCCTCCGCTCCTCTGCCGTTAATCTCCTCACCGTACCTCGTTCTCACCTGTCCCGCCGTCGACCCCCGGTTCACGTCATCCCCCAGCCTGGAATGCCCTCCCTCTGCCCATCCGCCAAGCTAGCTCTCTTCCTCCCTTCTAGGCCCTACTGAGAGCTCACCTTTTCCAGGAGGCCTTCCCAGACTGAGCACCCTCCTTCCTCTCCCCCTCCTCCCCCTCTCCATCCCCCCAGCCTTACCTCCTTCCCTTCCCCACAGCACCTGTATATATGCATATATATATATGTATATATATGTATATATGTTTGTACATATTTATTACTCTATTTTACTTGTACATATTTATTCTATTTATTTTATTCTGTTCCTATGTTTTGTTTTATTCTCTGTCTCCCCCTTCTAGACTGTGAGCCCACTGTTGGGTAGGGACCGTCTCTATATGTTGCCAAATTGTACTTCCCAAGCGCTTAGTACAGTGCTCTGCACACAGTAAGTGCTCAATAAATAAGATTGAATGAATGAATGAATTAATTAATGAGGGTTTACTGTGTGCAGAACTCTGTTCTAAGCACATGGAAGCATACAATATAACAGAGTTGGTAGAAGTCCTTTGCCCATGAGACAGACATTAATACAAATAAATGAATTAGAGATATATGCATAAGTGCTGAGGAGCTGACGGAAGAGTGGATAAAGGATGCAAATCCAAGTGAAAGTGCAATGCAGAAGGGAGTCGGGGAAGAAGAAATGAGGACCTACTAGGGAAAGGCCTCTTGGAGGAGATGTGCCTTGAATAAGGCTTTAAAGGTGGGGAGAGTGATCATCTTTCAGATATGAAGAGAGAATGTGTTCCAGGCTAGAGGCAGTATGTGGGCAAGAGGTCACTGGAGAGGTAGATGAGAATGAGATGACAATGTACTCACTATTATAGGGAGTAGTGTGGCATTAGAAGAACAAAGTATGCCGGCTGGGCTGTTGCAGGAAATCCTAACCAGTCTACTGGACAGAGTATGGGACTGGGAGTCTTGGGAAAGTCACTTCACTTCTCTGTGCCTCACCTGTAAAATGGGCATTAATATTGTGAGCCCCATGTAGTACGTGAACCATGTCCAATTTGATTATCTTGTGTCTACTCCAGCACTTGGAACAGAGCCTGGCACATAGTAAGCATTGAAAAAAGGAGAACCAGGAGAGGTTCTAATGTCTATCTCCTCCAGACTGTAAGCTCCCGTGGAGAGGGATCATGCCAATCAACTCTGTTATACTGTACTATCACAAGTGCTTAGTACAGTTCTTTGCTGATAGTAAGTATTCAATAAGTATGATTGACTGATTGCAAATAAGGGCTATGCAGGAAAGGATCCAGATGACATTTTTTCTGGGATGAAGGGAGTATTGTCTAGTTTTAAAAATTTGGCTTAATTAATTTCTTAGTGAAAGAAAGATAGGAAAAGAAATATTCTACTAGGTATCATGCTCCTCAGTTTTATAATGTTCTGTCGCATTCATAATGTTCATCATGTTTCTGACTACTATGCACATTTAATTGCAAATTTTGAGCTGGCAATTTGTAGTTGCCAAAAACGCGAGCTGTTATCTGCACTGTATAGAATGACAGGGTGATTCTATAACAAGGCTTTGGTCTGCAGGGATTTTGTGTTCTTCTTTCTTTGATTAATTCTGATTTTCATCATATTTCAGAAGACAGGAAAAGTGAGATTTTCCATTTTTCCCTTAGTAGTACAAAATTGGGTGTCACTTTTACAGAAATATAAGCAAAGTCTATCTGATGTTCATTATACTTTACCCCAAACTGCATCAGCATAATGCTGAAACTAAGTCCTCCTTAAAGTATCTTTAACATCACACCATTAGTTCTCTCATTCTCTCTTGCTGGAGTAAGATATGTGGGTATCTCTTTCCTTGCAATATTACTTTAGGAACATCCATACAACTTTTAGTATGTTTCTTATGAAACTTTATGAAACTCATGAGTCAATTCCTTCTTCCTTCCTCATCATATGTGTCAATTACTTTAGTATAAGTATCCTCTTACTAGAACGTAAACTTCTTAATGGTGAGGACCATGTATACTAAATCTGATGTTCTTGCACATCACTGTCCAAGTTCTTGCACAGTGTTCTAGGCTGTTAAAATCCCTATATTTGCTAATTCTGTTGTTCCGTATTCTCCCAAGCACTTAATACAGTACTCTGTATATAGTAAGTGCTCAATAAATAACATTGGCTGATTGATTGATTGAATGATTGCTATCTATGTGCAGTAGGCTCTCAATAAATACTGTTGACTGAATGATGCCAGGATCCCCAAAACAGTTGTACAACTGAAATGAGAAAGTTGGGCTTGAATCATATATTTTCCACGATCCTCCACAAATCACCCCAGAAAGTTCTGATCCCAGTTCTTGCCATGGTGGTACACTGCAGCTTTACTCTATCATCTAAGAAAGTGTTAATTCTAATAGGAGTAAGAAAAACATGACAAATATTCATTAATTAGTCCTTATGTTGTAAATGTCTTCACAAAGATCTTTAAAGAAGGTCTCTAATAGACCTTCAATGTAGGTCTTTAAAACCAATTATCTGACCCTTTATTTCCCAATACAGAAGACACAAAGCCAGTCCTGATACAAGAGTGTGCCATAGTGCCAGAAAGCCATCTGAATGTTGCCAGATCAATTACCTCAGTAGCTACTACAATCTTTGTAGCCCTCATAATCTAGCTGTTTTTCAGTTTCCAGATGTGGAAGCCTACACAGTTATGCGACACATAAACTCTGATCATTCTGATCATATGCTAATATAAGTGGCCTATCAATAAATGGTAGAAATTGAGCCTTACTGTGTATAGAGCATTGTATGAAGCATTTGGGGGAGTACAGTAAAATAGAATGGGGGTGCATAAGTCAATCTTCTGAAACCGCAGAAAAACGGTGACCACTCTTTCCTCACCTAAATGGAGGGGAATAACTTGGAAAATCTACAGAAGTTAATTTTTAAAGAATGCTTGTCAGTTTCCTTCACTGGCCCCTCCTCTGCCTTCCACCTCTTGACAGTGGGAGTGCCTCAAAGTTCAATTCTGGGTCCCCTTCTGTTCCCCATCTCTTGGAGAACTCATTTGTTCCCATAGCTTCAAGTACCATCTCTATGTTGATGATTCCAGATCTACACCTCCAGCCCTCATCTCTCCCTTTGCAGTCTCACATTTCTTCCTTCTTCCAGGGCATCTCTATTCAGATTCAGAAGCAATGTGGCTTGGGAGTCAGAGGACATGGGTTCTAATCCCAGCTCTGCCACTTAGCTGCTGTATGACTTTGGGAAAGCCACTTCACTTCTCTGTGCCTCAGTTACCTCATCTGTAAAATGAGGGTTAAGACTGTAAGCCCCACGTGAGACAACCTGATTACCTTGCATCTATCCCAGCACTTAGAATGGTGCTTGGCACATAGTAAGCGCTTAACAAATACCATAATTATTATTATGTCTTGCAAACACCTCAAACTTAACATGTCCAAAACAGAATTCCTTATCTCTCTGAATGCCCTATCACTGTACACAGTGCCACCATTCTTCCTATCTCACAAGCCCTTAACCTTGGTGTTATCCTCTACTCATTTCTCTCATTCAGACCACATATTCATATTCAATTTGGTGCCACATTCTGTCAGTTCAACCTTCACAACACCACCAAAATAAGAGAAAGAAAGCTTTTACACTATTTCTTTGAATTAAATAGATATATTTGGAAATTGAAGGCTGTTTTGCTTATTTGTGGATTGTACCAGCAGCACCTTGTAGCAACCCAGAGCTTAGAATGGAGGAAGTCTTTCAGAACCCAGAGTCATACCTTTCAAACTTAGAACAGTGCTTGGCACATAGTAAGTGTTTAAGAAATACCATTACTATTGTTATTATTAGTTATTAAGGTGGTGGGATGCCAAAACAGAAGAAACCAGATAGAATCCAAAAAAATCCTACACATTTCCACACTTTACCAAAGCCACTTTAGAGCCCTGTCTAAATCACAATATCATCACAAATCCCTCCTTTAAGCGGGATTTTGAAAACAAAGCCATATCAATATGCCATATCCAATTCACTAAATGGTAAATCACATGCCAGCAGAAAAAGTCTTACAAACCCTTAGGAACGTGCCCGTCCAGGTCCTGAACTTTCAGTCTTAGTCTAACCACCCAATATACAAGGAATGCTTAAAAAAAGAAAAGAAAATTCCAATATTTTACTCTAAATATCTACTATATTTGAAGATGAGGCTCCGCAAATACACAGATCCTTCAGATGTGAAGATACGATACTTGTGCCATTTCTTGGGAAAGTCACTGCAGAAATATAGAAAAGCACATGGACCTAGAGACTTATCTACTGCAGCCTCCAACCCCACAAAGGACATCCTGCTAAAGCACTTGCACACACTATTCCTCCATACAGGCCTCACTGAGGAAGTGTCATAGGTTCACAAAGCTTCAACCATCGTCAGTATCTTCAGGAAGAAAGTATAAAAGGAGATCAAGACAACAATTAAGGTTTTCTCATTATTCCCCATTACTGGCAAGGTCCTAGCTAGTATAATCCTACTGCTTTCAAATAGGACCATATATCCCTTTTCTTCAAAAACCCTCGCTTGACCCCCTCAGCTCCCTCCAGTTAATACCCCATCTCCTTCCTACCATTCTTTGCCAAGCGCCTTTAAGTCATCTAAGCTCACAGCCTCCAATGCACTCCTCTAATTCACTCCTTAATAATAATGATAATAGTAATCATAATCTTAATAATAATATTGGCTAAGCACTTACTATGTATAAAGCACTGTTCTAAGTGCTGGGGAGGATACAAGGGGATTAAGTTGTCCCATGTGGGGCTCACAGTCTTAATCCCCATTTTCCAGATGAGATAACTAAGACACAGAGAAGTTAAGTGACTTGCCCAAGGTCACACAGCTGACAAGAGGCAGAGCCGGAATTAGAACCCACGACCTCTGACTCCCAAGCCCGGGCTCTTTCCACTGAGCCACGCTGCTTCCCAAAAAGGTAATCAGGTTGCCCCACGTGGGGCTCACAGTCTTTATCCCCATTTGACAGATGAGGGAACTGAGGCCCAAAGAAGTGAAGCAACTTGCCCAAGGTCACACAGCAGACAAGTGGCGGAGTCAGAATTAGAACCCACAACCTCTGACTCCCAAACACGGGCTCTTTCCACTAAGCCACACTGCTTAATCTCCTGCAATCTATCTTCTGACTCCCTCATTCCAAGGACAGGGCTTTTCTAAGGTCAACTATGACCTCCTTCTTGCCAAATCCAGTGAATGTCTCTACTTATTCCAAATCTTCCCCAAGGTTTCTGCTGCTTTCAACACTGTGAACTCTCCTCTTCTCCTGATAACATTGCCTAACCTAGGCTTCATCAATACTGGCTACCCCCAGTTCACCTCCTATCTCTCTGACTGCTCCTTCTCAGTCCATTTTGCTAGTTTCTCCTCTGTCTCCCATGCTCTAAATGTTGGGGTGCCTCAGTTTTATTGTCTCATATTCTGGAGTCCCTTCAATTATTCATCAGCACTGGAGAAATAATTTGCACGGATGATTCCTTTATATACCTCTCCAGCACTCACCGCTCCTCTGCAGTCCCACATTTCTTCCTGCCTTCAGTATTAGCTCTATTTGGACGTACTCCCATTTCAAACAGAAGCTATTTACCACTGGTTTTGAGACATTCAATCAGTTACTAACCTTACTCCTACTACAATCCATTCATTCATTCATTCAATCGTATTTACTGAGCGTTTTCTGGGTGCAGAGCACTGTACTAAGCGCTTGGGAAGTACAAGTCGGCAGTATATAGAGACGGTCCCTTCCCAACAATGGGCTCACAGTCTAGAAACCTGTACACTGAATCCAAGCTGCACACTCCACATCATGAAGAAGCAGCTTGGCCTAGTGGCAAGAGCATGGGCCCTGGGAGTCAGAGGATTTGGGTTCTAATCTAGGCTCTGACAAATGCTTGCTGTGTGACCTTGGGCAAGTCACTTAACTTCTCCGTGCTTCTCTTCTCCTGTTCTACCTCCAACTCAGACTGTGAGCTCCTTGCAGGTCAGCAATTAGGACAATATCTAACACAGAGTAAATATTTAACAAATGCCATTAAAAAAAACAAGCAAAAATACTACTCTCTATACCTCAATCTCATCTATCTCACCAACAACCCATTGACCATATCCATCTTCTGATCTGGAACTAGTTTCTCCTTCATTTTTGGCAGATCCCCACCTTCAAAGTCTTACTAAAATTGCATTTCCTCCAAAAGCCCATCTAAGCCCTCATTTCCCCTACTCCCTCTACTTCTGCAGTGTCTATTTACTTGGATCTGTACTCTTTAAGCACTTGATAATCATCCATTCTTAGTAATGCAGCACTTATGTACACAGTCTTAATTTCAACGTTTGCCATTCCCTTTGGATTGAACATAAAAGCTCTTTGTGGGCAGGGAATGTGATTTACCAATTGCTTTGTATTGTACTTTCTCATGCATTTAGTACAGTTTAGTACACAGTAAACACTCGAGAAACACCACTGATTAATTTATTGATTGTTTAAATTAAAATCTAAAGAAACAAAGTGATTAACCAGCCTGCACCAGTTAAGACATGCTCCCAAATTAAAAGATTAGGGAGACAGAGCTAAACTCTCTCATAGAATTCTATTACTACATAGCACACTAATTCCTGATAACCAATAAAAGCCAAAGTAGAAAACCAAATCATGAAGGCCAGTACATCCTTTGGGAGACTATAATAGAGTGTGGTGCCAGGTTGCTATCAGGCTCCAAACTAATTAATTAAAAGTCTGCAGAAATGAAGATTTCTTTAATCATCTCTACAACTGAATCGCACCTAGGCATTGCATCTATTTGTGTCATTTAGTTAGGAGAGCAGAGAAACCCTCTGCCTCAGATGATAGTAATCAATTGGCCTAGGTTATACCAGCATGGCACACTGCTAACAAGAAAGGAGTGACTCTTTTTGAGCCAAAGATATATATGGAATGTGATTCAAGGAAATTCAATGGGAAAACAGCAAACATTATACATACCAAACCAAGAAGAGACAACCTTCTAGGAGTGTAATGTAGCTGAGACTGAGTTCCCAAATGGCCTTCTGGAATACACACAAATCTTCATAAGTGAAATATGAAAGACAAAATGTATTTCTTGTCATCTCCACTTATGAGAGAGTCAATGCCACTTATGTTTAGAAGGGGAAAACCTTTCAACTTTGAAAAATAAACTTAGAAGTATTTGTGGAGTCAAGCTATGATTTAAGGGTCCTAACTAGTTAAGCAGCCATGAATAAGGAGCTTCATTGCAAGTGCACAGAGTAAAGCCCACAGAGTCTTTATACCATGAAATTTAATCCCATAAGCCATCACTAATTGGTTCCGGGTCTATATTATTGTTTCTGATATCCAGTTATACCAGCGAGCTGTCAATACAGTAGGGACTACCCAAAAGACATCTACTTTAACTGTGGTATGAGGAGAGAAATGGGAAAAAGAGATTGAAGTGTTTGAATTCAGGCCAGGTGTGTATTAGAAGTTTTGCTTTGAGTTAGATCAAGTGACTATCATATTTGATAGTATATTTCTCATTAATTAAATTTAAAGAGGTTTTTCTATTAAATCCACTGTAGATATTTTTAGGTTCAGATGATATTTTGCATCTCTAATAACTACATCATTTTTTGCACTTAATCCAGTTTCAAAAGAATTGAGGTGTGAACATTTCCACTAAAAAGTGATCCAGTACCATTGTCACTGTACTAAAAACATAAAATGTAGTATGAGAATGAGCACTTAAATGCAGTCTGAAATTGAAATATCTCCTAGGATTGAAAGTAAAGAGTATAGAAATTGACATTTTTAAAAAATAATTCTGCACTCAGAATATTCAAATGACAGTAGTTTTTCAAAATGTTTAGTAGCACTGAATTTACTGCAAGCATTACACTTGCAGAATATGAGTGATTCCTGAAATGATAGTTGGTTTTGTTCTTAGAGATCATAGAAATCTACCAGGAAAAAAAAAAGACTGCCTAAATAAAAATAAATCAAATTGTTGAAGAAACCAAAATGCTTATATGCGGTAGCCAAGTGACTAGTTGTTACAATCCCCTTGAAATAATTATTTAGCAGGAGTTGAAAATGGTTTAGTAACACAATAAATAGAAGTCCTCAAAGCTTAGATTTTTAATTTTTAGGGAGACAATTGGATAATGTTATCATTAAGATACAGTAATTTTCAGATTTCAGGAAGTTGTTCTAATTGCCAAAAACTGCAGCTTAATAAAAATAACTGAAGAGCTCAGGCTGCATTTCCCTCGTTTTCGTGTAAATAACATGCATTAATATTCATTCTTCAACGTGCACAAATCAGTATTTTTTATATGAATATTTATGTGTTTATGGGAATCTTTGATTATGCATTCTTCACACCATGACACTCAAGTGTAAAGATTATACAACTAGAATGGTATGATAGTGTTTCATTTATTTATTGAGACATTCTTAAGAAAAGATACTAAAATTTATATTAGAAATTAGTAATGTAGCAGTGGATGACCTGGTTATTTTTCACTGTTATTAGTAACACATTTGGTATCAGAGAGTCTAGGGTTACCATACACTAAACATTAAGGTGTTATTTATATTAGTGTCTGTATCCCTCTCAAGACTGTAAGCTTGTGTGGGGAGGGAATGTGTCTGTTTATTTTTATATCGTAGTCTCAAAACAGCTTAATACATGGCCTGCAAACATTCCCTGTTGTTGGATAGGGATTGCCTCTATCTGTTACTGAATTGTATTTTCCAAGCGCTTAGTACAGTGCTGTGCACCCATACAGTAAGCACTCAATAGATATGATTGAATGAGTGAATGAATTCTTTAGTTTGTTCATTCATTCAGTCATATTTATTGAGTTCTTACTGTGTTCTGCCCACTCTAAGCACTCAATAAATAAAACTGACTGAATGAAGATGTCATAATTTCACCTAATTGGAAAATAAAATTAAATGGAAAAAAAACACACTGGGAAAGTGAAAGTTCCTATTATATTGGTAAAATAGGGCAACAGTTATTTCAAACTTCATTGTTTAGCAATGCAATCTTGATATAATCATTATCAAGTAATTCCTATACTATATTTAATTCTAATTTACAGCAATGTATAACGAACAGTGATATTCAGAACTTTTTATCTTGACATAGAAATTTTCATGTTTGGTGTATTGCTTTTGGTCCTAAAAAAATACCGAACACTATGTGTTTTAGCAAAGATTCGACTCAGTAATTAAAATGCCAGATAATTGCTTAGGAAGTACTTGCATGCTAAATTTCCCAAACACAGCTTACATTTAGTTATTTTTGAAACATGGTTAAAATTATTTTATATTCTGCATTACTTCTATGAGATTATAATTTAAACTATTTTTTATCTGCAATTGAACATTATCGGAGTTAATTTAAGTCCAACTGAAATAATTCATCTCATTAACCATGTTATTTCAATAGTATATAGGCATTTTCACTGTAACATGGTGTTTAACATTATTACAATATGAATTTCAATCATGATTTCCCCAGTAATCTAACTTCCACCCTAATGTGAATCATTTTGCAAGAGTAGAAGAAAACTCCTGAGGGTCTGTTTGACTAATACTTATTCATTCTCATAAATAATTAAAATTGCTCAGTGTCCTTTTGCTTTATTGAAAGTAGTACTCTATTCTGATTGGTGCATGCAACCACACAGCTCCAATTTTCAAGTTGTCAAGACATTTACCTTCAGTCAAATCTTATTTCGGGAGAAGCAACAAAAATATGTTGTCTAAAGTTGTGTGATAATTTTCAGAGAACTGGTAAAATGGGTGTTTTTTGTTCTCAGAACAGGCTGCATAGCTCAATTCCAGTGTTTCTGGAAAGAAAATAGAGTAGCCATCATTTCATCTTCCATTGGTAATACTATATACATTTTAAAACCATCACTAAAAGGTAATCAGGAGGTTTTTTAAAATATTATTTGTTCATATAATATATGCCATTCCTATATAGCTGAAATCAATCTTCGGTGTGTATTAGACTCACCTGATAAATAATATGGGTATTACCTTGTAAGACTGAAAATGAGAAACAGGCATTCAGGCATTCAAAATAATGAAATGGGTATGAAATCTAACCAGAACTAACTGGGAACTGTGCCTGAGTCCTTTGAAGAGCTGTGAAACTCTAACTGTGTAGATCTAATAGAGGATGATATTTTAGAGATCATTAAAAATGAATGTTAGGACAGTAAAATAGAAATTACTCACCAGGATAGACTTTTTTATGGTATTTGTTAAGAGCTTACTCTTACTCTGTGTCAAACACCATTCTAAGTTCTGGGTCAGGTACAATTAATTAGGTCAGACACTCTTCCTGTCCCACATGGGGCTCACAGTTTAAGTGGGAGGGAGAACAGGTATCCTCCATTTCACAGTTGAGGAACTGGAGGCACAGAGAAGTGACTTGCCCAAGGTCAAACAGAAAGTAATTGGCAGAGCAGGAATTAGAACCCAGATCCTTCTTACTCACAGGCCAGTGGTCTCTCCACTACACTACGGTGTTTCTCAAAATTGCACCCATAAGCTTTCTCCAACTCTTCTATCACAGCTAAGCAAAATACATGCCCTGTGTGCATGGCATTTCCTACCATGGCTGAGGAATTCTCTGCCTGTCCTGGCATGCTCTGGGCAGTAAAGCTGCTGTCTTGCCTTCTCAGACCCTTTTGTCATCATCATCAATCGTATTTATTGAGCGCTTACTATGTGCAGAGCCTAAGTGCTTGGGAAGTACAAATTGGCAACATATAGAGACAGTCCCTACCCAACAGTGGGCTTTTGTCCTTCAGAGCCAACCAAAACATCCAGCATTTGTAGATTCACCACCCTGGCTCTCACCACAGCCAAGCAACATTTGTTCCATCCATGTCACCTAGGCTACTAGCTACTCTCCACACCATCAAGGACTCCCCATCCTATCTTCCTTCCCACAATCCTGGTATGAATGAGAACAGCACCAGTAGCATGAGGCCTCATATAAACTCAGGAAAGCTAATGTCTTCAGTAGCTGTTGCCTAGGACTAAATATAAGGAGAAAATTTGTCTTAATCCTGGGCCCTTACGCTGTTCGCACTTTAGCATTTCATTGTTTCCCATGTTTCCATCTCCAATATTCTCAGTTCCCACCACACCATTGTTCATAGATTGTGATCTCCCCAATGAAAAGGGTCTGTGTCCTGTCCCCATCTGAACATTTTTTCTGATCCTTAGTACAGTGCTCTTCTCCTCACAAAAAGCATTAATACTTCAAGCACTGATTAAATCAGAAGTCCCCTAGCCTGGAACCCCATCCATATTTGTGAGACCACCTTTTCTCCCCTACCTTCAGAGCACTACCAAGGTCACATCTCTTCTAACAGGCATTTGTGATTAAGGCCTCTTTTCCCTGGCTCCACCTTCTTCTGCATTGCCTATACACTTGGATCTGTGATACTTGGGCATTTTATATTCATTCCACCCTCAACCCTACAGTGTTTATGTCCATATTTTAAATTATTTATTATAAATTATTTATTGGTATATCTGCTTCCTCTAGACTGTAAGCTCACTGTATGCAGGGAATGTATCTGCCAACTCTCTGGGACTGCACTCACCCAAGCACTTAGTACAGTGTCTACACATAGTAAGTGCTCAGTACACACCATTGATAACGAATAAGTGACTCAGTCCTCAGCCAAAACTACTCAACACCTTGCTGTCATTTTCAGGGTCAGAGAAGGAAGACACAGGGCTTCCTGAAAACCTCTCCAAGAGAACTCTGAGAGCTTGGCTACCAGGGCTCCTTTACTGTGGTGAAATGTAGCATGCCAGCCTCTTTGCCTAAAGTGAAATGTAGTTTTCCCTTTTCATTTTGAAAACTCCCTTGCTACCTCCAACATGACCACTGATTGGATGCTTTGAACAGGACAGCGTCTAGCAAGGACTGGTTGTTGTAATGCACTACAGCACACTCTAATATATCAATCAATCATATTTACTGAGTGCTTACTTTGTGCAGAGCACTCTACTAAGCACATAGTGTTACAATGCAACAGAGTAGGTAGACATGCTTCCTGCCCATAATGAGCTTACTTTTAAAGTCTCAAGGGTGAGAACGACATTAATATAAATTGCATATATATATATAAGCAATGAGGAGCTGAGGGTGGAGTAAATAAAGGGTGAAAATCCAAGTGCAAAGAGTGGTGCAGAAGGGACAGGGAAAAGAGGAAATGAGGATTTAGTCAGGAAAGACCTCTTAGAGGAGATGTGCCTTCAAAAAGGCTTTGAAGGTGGGGAGAGTGATCACCTGTCAGATTTGAAAAGGGAGGGTATTCCAGGCTAGAGGCAGGGTGTGGGTGAGATATTGGCAGGGAAGAAGATGAGAGGAGGTATGGCAAGGAGGCTGGCATTAGAGAGAGAAGTGTGCCAGCTGGATTGTAATGGGAGAGTAGTGAGGTGAGGTAGGAGGGGACAAGGTGATTAAAGTTGATGATAAGGAGTTTCAGCTTGATGCGGAGGAGGATGGACAAGCACAAGGAGGATCTTGAGGAATGGGGAAACAAACTGAAAATTTTTTGTAGAAAAAGGATCCAGGCATTAGAGTATGGACTGGAGTGGAGAGATACAGGAGGCAGGGAGATCAGCAAGAAGGCTGATACAGTAGTCAAGACAAGATAGGATAAATGCATGAATTAACCTGGTAGCAGTTTGGATGGAGAGGAAAGACTCAAAAATCTCCAGTGGTTGCCTGTCAACCTAGAATCAAGCAAAAACTCCTCCCGGTCAGCTTCAAGGCTCTCCATCAGCTTGCTCCCTCCTACCTCACCTCCCTTCTCTCCTTCTACAGCCCAATCTGAACCCTCCGCTTCTCTGGCCCTAACCTCCTCACTGTGCCTTGTTCTCACCTGTCCCACCGTCGACCCCTGGAGTTGAGTGCTCAGTTTCAGTGGAATTGACTGAGCTAATGCAATCATATTGGGAAATAGTTGCAGGGAAAAAATAGCCTGCCATGAAGTAAATCAGAAGAGATTCTCTCGTCGAGGAAACTTACCCTGAATATCAGGATCTTAACATGAATGTTCAAAAACAGAGACAGACCCCATGTGGAAAAACGTATTAACCCAGTGTGGTGCTATCTTCAACTGAAAACAATATGGCTGTGTGGTCACACATTGATCTTTTCAGTTACATTTGTTCAGATGATTCTAAACTTACTAGTCAGTAGCACCGGTCTTGAAATACCTATGATTCAGTTCTAATGTTCTACCTTTAAGCTCTTGCTGGGAAGGGAACTGCTATATCAACTCTTGTGTTGTAGTTTTCCAAGCACTTAATACAATACTCTGCATACAATGAAAACTCAATGGACACCGTTGATTGATTTTTCACACTCATATTCAATCTGTCACCAAATCCTGTCAGTTCTACCTTCACAACATGGCTAAAATCCACCTTTCCTCTCCATTCAAACTGCTACCATGCTGATCTAAGCACTTATCCTGTGCTGGTTTGATCTGTGCCTCCCTTTTCTCTCTGATGTCTTGAACTCCTGTCTCTCCCCACTCCAATGCATATTTCACTCTTCTGCATGAGTCATTTATCAACAAAAACATTCAGTTCATGTATCCCCACTCCTCAAGATCCTCCAATGGCTGTCCATCTACCTCTGCATCAAACAGAAACTCCTTACCACTGATTTTAAAGCCTTCAAACAGCTGCCTCACCCTATCTCACCTCACTTATCTCCTACCAGAGCCGAATCTGTGCACTCTGTTCCTCTAGTGCCAGCTTACTCACTGAACCCCCATCTCTATTACCTCACTGCCAACACCTTTCCCAAGTCATTTCTCTAGCCTGGAGCTCCCTCCCTGTCCATGTATGTAAGACCGCCAGTCTCTCCACCTACAATCATTACTAAAAATCACATAACCTGATTAGCTTGTATCTGCTCCAGCACATAGAACAGTGCTTTACAATGTGTAAGTGCTTATTATTAGTTATTTCCTCCAAGAGGCCTTGCCTGATTAAACCCTCTTTCCCAGGTTGCTCTCCCTTTTGTGTCATCAATGCACTTCAATCCACCTTTGGGCATTTGATATTCTCACCACTCCCAACACCACAGCACTACATAAGTGTTTTAAATTATATATTGTGAATTATTTATTCATATTAATCTGTGTCTTGCCTTCTAGACTGTAAATTTATTATTGACAGGGATGTCAATACCAACCAGGATTTCCTGGACCGGGAGAGACTCAGTGACACGTCTTGTCTTGTGTTGTCTTATGCTGCCAAGTCGTTTTCAACCCATAGCGACCTCATGGACACATCTCTCCCAGAACACCCCACCTCCATCTGCAATCATTCTGGGAGACTTTTCTTGGTAAAAATATGGAAGTGGTTTATCATTGCCTTCTTCCATGCAGTAAACCTGAGTCTCTACCCTCATCTCTCTCCCATGCCACTCCTGCCCAGCACAGGCGAGTTTTGACTTGTAGCAGATTACCTTCCAATCGCTAGCCACTGCCCAAACTAGGAATGGAATAGGTGTTTCTCCCTCCTGCAACTGAGACTGGTGGAGTACTAGAAACTCTCCAGGTACCATCCTGAGAAGGGATCAGTGAAACGTAGTAGAGTTCAAACCACACCTCTGATCACCAAGGTTAAGGTGGAAAGTTTTCTACCTAGTTGCACCAGAATGAAAGGGAGTGACACATACACATTTACTCACTGACTCAACTCCATCACATGTCCAGTACCAGTCTGTGGTCAAAGGAGCCCATTCTGCCAATGCTTCTTTCTAAATCCAAGTGCTGCTGCCTGCTGCTTCTGCTGCTCCAGTGCATGTTTCTCTGCATGCCTCTGTCTACCCTCCATATGCCCTCCATATGCCTCAGAGTACCCCCATACAAGGCAAAGCAACTGCCTTTTATCTGCCTTAGGCATTGCAGCTGTGGCACTACATAGCCATCACTGATCCAGACCTGTCACCCGGTAGAACAGGGAGAGAAAGCCATGACTCCCATGCTCTTCCCCTGCAATCAATCAATCAATCAATCGTATTTATTGAGTGCTTACTATGTGCAGAGCACTGTACTAAGTGCTTGGGAAGTACAAATTGGCATCACATAGAGACAGTCCCTACCCAGCAGTGGGCTCACAGTCTAAAAGGGGGAGACAGAGAACAGAACCAAACATACCGACAAAATAAAATAAGTAGGATAGAAATGTACAAGTAAAATAAATAAATAAATAAATAGAGTAATAAATATGTACAACCATATATACATATATACAGGTGCTGTGGGGAAGGGAAGGAGGTAAGACGGGGGGATGGAGAGGGGGACGAGGGGGAGAGGAAAGAAGGGGCTCAGTCTGGGAAGGCCTCCTGGAGGAGGTGAGCTCTCAGCAGGGCCTTGAAGGGAGGAAGAGAGCTAGCTTGGCGGATGGGCAGAGGGAGGGCATTCCAGGCCCGGGGGATGACGTGGGCCGGGGGTCGATGGCGGGACAGGCGAGAGCGAGGTACGGTGAGGAGATTAGTGGTGGAGGAGCGGAGGGTGCGGGCTGGGCAGTAGAAGGAGAGAAGGGAGGTGAGGTAGGAGGGGGCGAGGTGATGGAGAGCCTTGAAGCCCAGGGTGAGGAGTTTCTGCTTGATGCGCAGATTGATCGGTAGCCATTGGAGGTTTTTGAGGAGGGGAGTAATATGTCCAGAGCGTTTCTGGACAAAGATAATCCGGGCAGCAGCATGAAGTATGGATTGAAGTGGAGAGAGACACGAGGATGGGAGATCAGAGAGAAGGCTAGTGCAGTAGTCCAGACGGGATAGGATGAGAGCTTGAATTAGCAGGGTAGCGGTTTGGATGGAGAGGAAAGGGCGGATCTTGGCAATGTTGCGGAGCTGAGACCGGCAGGTTTTGGTGACGGCTTGGATGTGAGGGGTGAATGAGAGAGCGGAGTCGAGGATGACACCAAGGTTGCAGGCTTGTGAGACGGGAAGGATGGTAGTGCCGTCAACAGAGATGGGAAAGTCAGGGAGAGGACAAGGTTTGGGAGGGAAGACAAGGAGCTCAGTCTTCGACATGTTGAGCTTTAGGTGGCGGGCGGACATCCAGATGGAGATGTCCTGAAGGCAGGAGGAGATGCGAGCCTGGAGGGAGGGGGAGAGGGCAGGGGCAGAGATGTAGATCTGGGTGTCATCAGCGTAGAGATGATAGTTGAAGCCGTGGGAGCGAATGAGGTCACCAAGGGAGTGAGTGTATATTGAGAACAGAAGGGGACCAAGCACTGAACCTTGGGGAACCCCCACAGTAAGAGGATGGGAGGGGGAGGAGGAGCCTGCAAAAGAGACTGAGAAAGAACGACCGGAGAGATAAGAGGAGAACCAGGAGAGGACGGAGTCTGTGAAGCCAAGGTCAGATAACGTGTTGAGGAGAAGGGGGTGGTCCACAGTGTCAAAGGCAGCTGAGAGGTCGAGGAGGATTAGGACAGAGTATGAGCCGTTGGATTTGGCAAGCAGGAGGTCATTGGTGACCTTTGAGAGCGCAGTTTCCGTGGAATGAAGGGGACGGAAGCCAGACTGGAGGGGGTCGAGGAGAGAGTTGTTGTTGAGGAATTCTAGGCAGCGCGTGTAGACAACTCGTTCAAGGAGTTTGGAAAGGAATGGTAGGAGGGATATGGGACGATAACTAGAAGGTGAGGTGGGGTCAAGATAGGGTTTTTTTAGGATGGGAGAGACATGGGCATGTTTGAAGGCAGAGGGGAAGGAACCAGTGGAGAGTGAGCGGTTGAAGATGGAAGTTAAGGAGGGGAGAAGGGATGGAGCGAGAGATTTCATAAGATGAGAGGGAATGGGGTCAGAAGCACAGGTGGCCGGAGTAGCACTTGAGAGGAGGGAGGAGAGTTCCTCTGAGGATACCGCTGGGAAGGATGGGAGAGTAGCAGAGAGTGTTGAGAGCCGGGGGGTTGGAGAAAGGGGGGAAGAGACTTTGGGGAGGTCGGACCTGATGGATTTAATTTTGTTAATGAACTAGGAGGCCAGATCGTTGGGGGTGAGGGAAGGAGGAGGGGGCCAGCAATCAGGTAGAGCCTATCAGTGGCTTCACAAAGCCTCTTCCTTTGTTGTTCATGGGATCACAAACAGTCATTAATAACACAGCTTGTTGTGGACTCACCACAAATGTTTCTGCCAATCCTTTTGTATCGTAATTTCCCTGAAGCTTAGTACAGTGCTCTGCACATAGTAAGCCTTCAATAAATAAAATTGATAGTAAGTACTCAATATGACTGATTGATTGGCAATGATAGTTTATCAAATTCAAAGCTATTTTTCATATACAGTTCTATGATAAGCAAGTTGGACAAAGCATTCTGTAGGAGGTGCAGGATCCCCTGCCATAGTGCATGTAGCAATATTACAGGATAAGCAAGTTGGACAAAGCATTCTGTAGGAGGTGCAGGATCCCCTGCTATAATGTATATAGCAATCTTACAAGATTAGCACTATTTGGTAAGAATATTTTCAAATGTTTCCTCACTTTGCATTAATGCTATGGCTTTTCTATTCTATTCTAGGTTTATCTTGGCCTAAAAAAATCCTTGCCTTCTTCCTCACTTAGTCTTTAAAGTTACTTAACTGACTTGAATATAGAGACCAAAAAACTCATTTAAACAGCTGTTTACTCTCTCTGACATTTGACTAATGATACATATTTTTATTAGGTTAGCCCAAAGATGTCTTTTTTAAAAAATAGTATGTGATAGATAACATTTTCAAATTAAATATTTACATATGTAAACATTTTAAAAATTGAATTCACAATACTTTATATTGGTCAATAGCTCCATTACTATTTTAAAATGTGCATTTAATGATTTTTATTCACATTCTTCAAACGTTCACATTGTTTTGATCAACAATAATAATAATAATAATAATAATAATAATCATGGTATTTGTTAAGTGCTTACTATTTGCCAAGCACCATTCCAAGTACTGGGGGAGATATACGGTAATCAGGTTGTTCCACATAGGGCTCACAGTCTCAATCCCCATTTTACAGATGAAGTAACTAAAGCCCAGAGAAGCTAAATCAATCAATCAATCAATCGTATTTATTGAGCGCTTACTATGTGCAGAGCACTGTACTAAGCGCTTGGGAAGTACAAATTGGCATCACATAGAGACAGTCCCTACCCAACAGTGGGCTCACAGTCTAAAAGGGGGAGACAGAGAACAGAACCAAACATACCAACAAAATAATATAAGTAGGATAGAAATGTACAAGCAAAATAAATAAACAAATAAATAAATAGAGTAATAAATATGTACAACCATATATACATATATACAGGTGCTGTGGGGAAGGGAAGGAGGTAAGACGGGAGGATGGAGAGGGGGACGAGGGGGAGAGGAAAGAAGGGGCTCAGTCTGGGAAGGCCTCCTGGAGGAGGTGAGCTCTCAGCAGGGCCTTATGACTGGCCCAAGGTCATACAGCTGACACGTGATGGAGCCAGGATTAGAACCCACGACCTCTGGCTCCCAAGCCCGTGCTCTTGCCACTAGGCCATGCTGCTTCTCATAATGTGAGATGTGAGAACACATCATGGAACTTTGCATTATTTATGATGGGCATTCTTTGTTTGGGACTTTTTCACTTGACATTTTATTTTCATTAAGCCCACTTTACAGTGCTAACCAGAAATCTCTGAAATGGTGGCTCACTGAGGTCACAGTAACAAAAGGCAGTCTCAAAAAAAGTCAGAACTTGCACATGACTAAGTGCAGCAACCTTTTATTGTCAGTAGCACGATCTTAAAAAGTGAAGGACAACCACACAAATATAAATATTTACTATAATTCTTGCAACAATTGCTTGATTTCTTAGTGTGGACACACAATATTCATGATAATGAATGGGATATAATTTGGGGATTAGTGAGTGAAGAATGATCCCGGGTTACATATGGGAACAACTAAAAGTACCTATTAATTTAAAATGGAGAGTGGATTCATTCATTCATTGTCATATTTATTGAGGACTTACTGCTCTGCGCAGTGCTAAGCGCTTGGGAAGTACAATTTGGCAACAGATAGAGCCAATCCCTACCCAGCAATGGGCTCACAGTCTAGAAGGGGGAGACAGACAACAAAA
Organism: Tachyglossus aculeatus; assembly: GCF_015852505.1. Taxonomy (NCBI): domain Eukaryota; kingdom Metazoa; phylum Chordata; class Mammalia; order Monotremata; family Tachyglossidae; genus Tachyglossus; species Tachyglossus aculeatus. The sequence continues at coordinate 121,513,831 of NC_052067.1, forward strand.
CAATCAATCAATCATATTTATTGATCAATTACTGTGTGCAGAGCACTGTACTAAGCACTTGGGAAGTATAAGTTGGCAACATATAGAGACGGTTCCTACCCAACAGTGGGCTCACAGTCTAGAAGGGGGAGACAGACAACAAAACAAAACACATTAAAATAAAATAGAATAGATATGTACAAGTAAAATAAACAAAACCAGTAGACATCAATAGCATAAAAGTAAACAGAATTATAGATATAAACACATCATTAATCAAGTAAATACAATACAAGGAGCAGAGGATAAGCGGGGGCTCAGTCTGGGAAGGCCTCCTGGAGAAAGTGAGCTCTCAGTATTGAAAATTATTTATACAAGAGTTGAACTTGTGCCTGAAAGCAAATCCACTAAATGGAAAAGCAGATAATAAATCAGAAGTACTTATTTGGTGCCTACTCTGTGCAGATCACTTTACTAAGCACTTTGTAGTGTTTAATAGAATTAATGAACATTCATTCATTCAATCACATTTAATGAGCACTTACTCTCTGCAGAGCACAGGACTAAGCACTTGGGAGAGTGCAGTGTAACAATAAACAGACACATTTCCTGCCCACAACGAGTTTACAATCTAGAGGGGGAAACAGACATTAATATAAATAAAAAATTCCAGATATGTAGATAAAGTGCTGTGGGGCTTGGAGGGTGGATGAATGAAGGGAGCAAGTCAGGGCAACACAGAAGGGAGTGGGGAAAGAGGAAAGGAGAGTTTAGTCAGGGAAGAACTCTTGGAGGAAGGTGAACATGAACACTGATCTCAAGGAATTTACAATCTAGTGGTCAATGGAATTTGTTAAGCACTTACAATGCATCAAGCACTGATCTAAGCAGTCTTGTCTTGTCTTATGCTGTCGAGTCATCTCCAATCCATAGCGACATCATGAATACGTAGCTCCCAGATTGCCCCATTCTCCATCTGCAATCATTCTGGTACTATATCCATACAAGTTTCTTGGTAAAATTATATAAGCGGTTTACCATTGCTTCCTTCCATGCAGTTAACTTGAGTCTCTGTCCTCGATTCTCTCTCATGGCGCTGCTGTCCAGCAGAGGTGAGTTTTGACTTGTAGTAGATTATCTTCCACTTGCTAGCTACTGTCCAAGCTAAAAATGGAATGGATATGTCTCTGCTTGACTGTCCCTCCCTTAGTCAAGACTGGTAGAGCCCGTTGTTGGGTAGGGACCATCTCTATATGTTGTCAACTTGTACTTCCCAAGCTCTTAATACAGTGCTCTGCACACAGTAAGCACTCAATAAATATGATTGAATGAATGAATGGAAACTCTCCAGATGCAATTCCGAAAGGGAGCACTGGAGTAGATACAAGATAATCAGGTTGTACACAGTCCCTGTCTCACATGAAGATCACAGTCAAGGTAGAGGAAGTAGGATTTAATGCCCATTTTACACTGAGGAAAATGAAGTACAGAGAAGTTAAGTGACTTGTCCATAGTAAGATCCTCAGAGCTGGTATTACAACCCAGGTCTTCTGACTCCCCTGCCTGTGTTCTTCCCACTAGATCGCAGATTGGGGTAAAATAGATATGAAAATAAATTTCAGGTGGGGAAAATAATCAGGTATACTATCTATGGGAGTACCCAAGAGAGTACCTAAATGGTTAGGTGGCATGGAAGTATAGAAAGAATAACAGGAGATATGAAGTGGGAAGGATGGAAATTAACTGTCAAAGTCATCTAAAACGATATATAATTTCAGAAGGGAAGCAGAAGTCTCTTGGGTGTGAAATGGAAGGATTTTTCAGAGAAGGGAAAACTAGAAGCTCAATGTATTTTTAAATTTATCAAAGATCAAACACAGGCAATGTGCCCTAAAGTTAAGGTACATAATGGGGAGTCAGAAGTCTGGTTTTGGATGACACTAGACTCTTGAAAACTCTTTCAAAAGTCACTTGACATCTCTTGGCTTCAGTTTCCTCATCTCTAAAATAAGGATGTCACCACCACATGCCACAAGGACAAAATGAGACAACTGCTATGAAAATACTTGGGGAAAATAAGTGCTATAAAAGATTCAAGATACTATTGTTGTTGTTGTTGTTGTTATTCAATAGTTTTTATTAATCAGATTCCTAAACTAGTACTGTAGTAATTAATTACTTCATGTTTGACTGGACATCAAAGAATCCTGATTTAGTAGAAATGGTCATTTGATGAAGCTCATGCAGCCATCTTAAAATGCTAAAAAAATTATTTAAAGTCGATATTCAGAAATTCTAACATAGTATTTCAGTGGGGATCAAATAATGAATGAATTAAGAACTGTGGTTTCTCTATCTGTGGGCCCAATCTTTAGGCCTGATCGATATAAAGCATTCAGAGAGTGAAGCAAAATTCAATGAAAAAAAATACAAATGATTGCAAACTTCTGAGAATCATGAAAATGCTTTGAAGATCATCAAGGGTATTGGTGCTGTTCCATCCCCTTGTATAGTAGGAGGTACCTGAGAAGCAGCATGGCTCCGTGGAAAGAGCATGGGCTTGGGAGCCAGAGGTCATGGGTTCTAATCCCGGCTCTGCCACTTGTCAGCTGTGTGACTTTGGGCAAGTCACTTAACTTATCTGTGCCTCAGTTACCTCATCTGTAAAATGGGGATTAATAATAATAATAATAATAATAATAATTATGGCATTTATTAAGCGCTTACTATGTGCAAAGCACTGTTCTAAGCTCTGAGGCAGTTACAAGGTGATCACGTTGTCCCACTGGGGGCTCACAGTCTTAATCCCCATTTTACAGATGAGGTAACTGAGGCCCAGAGAAGTTAAGTGACTTGCCCAAAGTCACACAGCTGACAAGTGGCGGAGCAGGATTCGAACCCATGACCTCTGACTCCAAAGCCCGGGCTCTTTCCACTGAGCCATGCTACTTCTCCCAATAAATCTGTACAAACATATGCAGAGAGTAAGCGCTTAACAAATGCCATCATTAGTAAATGGTGGAGGTGGGATTAGAACTCATGACATCCGGCTCCCAAGCCCGGGCTCTTTCCACTGAGCCACGCTAGTGCTCAGTGATTAAGACTGTGAGCCTCATGTGGGACAACCCGATCACCTTGTATTCTCCCCAGTGCTTAGAACAGTGCTTCACACATAGTAAGCACTTAACAAATGCCATCATTATTATTGTTATGATTATTATTATTTTATCACTTTTCTAGACACAGCCGGCCCTTCCCTTCTAGAGCATCAACTGCTCCTTTTGCATATGTATGGATTGTCTCTGGGCCAGAACCTGCAGCACCCCCAATTGCATGCCAGGAACCTGAAGTTTTCCTTGGTCTAGGAGTCTTCATCTGTCAAATGTTCGTTTTGCTTGTTTGTTTTTATGGCATTTGTTAAGCTTTTCTATGTATCAAACACTATTCTAAGTGCAGGGTTACATACAAGTGAATTAGGTTGGACACAGTCCTTGCCCCACATGGGGTTCAAAAATCTAAGCAGGAGGGAGAACAGGAGAACTGAGGCACAGAGAAGTTAAGTGGCTTGCCCTAGGTCATATAGTAAGCAATTGACAGAGCTGGGATTAGAACTCAGGTCCTCTGACTCCCAAGCCCAAGCTCTTTTCACAAGGCAATGCTGCACTATTATATACTTCTAGACTGTGAGCCCGTGTTCAAGACTATGAGCCCGTTGTTGGGTAGGGACCGTCTCTATATGTTGCCAACTTGTACTTCCAAAGCGCTTAGTACAGGGCTCTGCACGAAATAAGCGCTCAATAAATATGATTGAATGAATGAATGAATATCCATGCCCCTCAGCAGAGTTCTATGCCAATTCTACATTTCTATTCAGGGCTTTCTGATTAAAATTTGGGGCCTGAAAAACCCTACCTACCCCAAAACTGACGTAACAGAACTGAAGGCTGTAATTGAGTTTTGCTATCAAGAAATCACGCTGACCAAAAGGTTTAAACCAAAGCAAAAGGCTAGCCAGTTGTTCAAGAGAATTGCGAATGTCGCATTAGGTTTCAGACCAAATTGAATACCTATAGATCCACTTTAATGTACAAATTTTTATATAAAGAATATTCTAGAGTATTTGATCAGTGATACATTAGCATCAAATGGCCAACTGGATCACACATAATGAGGTCCTGAAGCACAGTGAGTCAAAGAACAGACAGTCATTATTATATAACACATGTGAGGTAAGCGCTTAGTACAGTGCTCTGCACACAGTAATAAATACAATCAAATGAATGAATGAGAATGGAGGACATCGGAGCAATCAAACAGCTGCTGCATAGCTGTCTGAAATAGAGAAATTGTAACTCTGGTGGACAGAAGAAATTATTTAAACACTTGATATTCACGACCCTTAATCCCACAGCACTTCTGTACATGTCCATTTCCCCTATCTGTAATTTATTTGAATGTTACATTTACAGAGTAATCAATTAATCAATGGAATTTATTGAGCACTTGCTGAACTAAGTTTTTGGGAGAGTACAATATAACTGTTGATAGATACATTCCCTTCCCAAAAGGATCCTGCAGTCTAGAGGGAGAGACAGATCTTAAAATAAATTATGGACAAAGTGCTATGGGGCTGAGGGTAAATGAAACAAGCATACAAATCCAAGTGTAAGGGAGAGACAGAAAGGAGAGGGAGTAGAAAATAGGACAGTATTCTGAACTTTAAGCACAATGTGGTCAGGGAATGTGTCTGTTATATTGCGAAATAATACTCTCCCAAGTGCTTAGTACAGTGCTCTGCTCACAGTAAGCAATATGATTTATGGATTAATTGATAGAACGCTCCTTGTAGGTAGGCATTATCTCCTCCAAATCTATTATTACACTGTACTTTCTCAAGCACCTAGTGAAATACTTTCCACACAGTAAGTGCTCCATAAATGCGATTGGTTGATAGATTGATTGAAGAACTCTGTAAGACAAACCTTAAGGGATATGCTCTGCACACAGTAAGAGCTCAATAAATATGATTGAATGAATGAATAAATATGGCATGCCAATGGAAAATAGGGAGAGGGTGGCAGAGCCAGATCTGTCATACTACAGCAATTGAAAAAAGATTTCAGAGATACTTTAATAATATCATGACAAAAAGAGAATGAAAATAAAATTGGGCCAGGTGCTAAATTTAAAAATTTATGAGTGCAGAATGGGGTAATGTTTATATGCACATAATACAGAAGGGATTGATATGCATCAGCACAGGAATGGGGGTCAGGAGATCTGGATTTCATTCCCAGATCTACCATTTGCCTGCTTTGAATGTCAATTCAGTGCCTGTTCTTCCTCCTACTTAAATGTGTCCAACCTGATTAACTGTACATACCTCAGTACTTAGAATAGTGATTGACAGTGTGGCTCAGTGGAAAGAGCATGGGCTTTGGTCATGGGTTCAAGTCCCAGCTCTGCCAATTGTCAGCTGTGTGACTTTGGGCAAGTCACTTAACTTCTCTGTCCCTCAATTCCTTAATCTGTAAAATGGGGATTAAGGCTGTGAACCCGCTACTGTGAGCCCCCTGTGGGACAACCTGATCATCTTGTAACCTCCCCAGAGCTTAGAACAGTGCTTTGCACGTAGTAAGCACTTAATAAATGTCATTATTTTGGGAATCAGCATGGCTCAGTGGAAAGAGCACAGGCTTTGGAGTCAGAGGTCGTGGGTTCAAATCCCAGCTCCACCAATTATCAGCTGTGTGACTTTGGCCAAGTCAATTCTCTGTGCCTCAGTTACCTATTCTGTAAAATGGGGATGAAGACTGTGAGCCCCCCCGTGGGACAACGTGATCACCTTGTAACCTCACCAGTGCTTAGAATAGTGGTTTGCACATAGTAAGTGCTTAATAAATGCCACTATTATCATTATTATTATGGACACATAGTAAGCACCAAACTAATATAATAATCACAATAACAATAATAGTCACTTAACTTCTCTGTGCTTCAGTTTCTTCATCCTTAAAATAGAGATTAAATACCTATTATTCTCCTCATGTGGTTCAAGGACTCTGTCCAGTTTGATTGTATTGCATCTACCCCAATAGTTATAGCAGACTTTGACTTGCCAAATAACTTAATTATAATTACAGCACTATTATCAGACCTCTCTCACACAATGTTAAAAGAAACATCACTTTGGACATCACCTACAAATCCAAAGGAAAATGATACATAATCTTTTGTTATTCTACTAGCTTACTGGGGGACCTTGGGTTATGTCACAACTTCTCTGTTTCCTTGTTACCTAATCAGTAAAATGGGGGTTAAATATATCCTTCAAACTTACACTGTGAGCCCCATGAAAGGCAGGGAGCATGTCTGCCTTGATCACCTTGTATCTATCCCAAAACTTACTATAGTGCTTGGCATGTACCAAGTGCTTAACAATTGTCTTCATTATTATTATTATTATTATTATTATTATTATTATTAATAATAATAATAATAGTTTTGCTATACATGGGATTCAAATAGCAGTGGCTCACTTACACAATTTATAGGACAGGAAGATCAATCAATAAATCACTTGTATTTAGTGAGCACTTACTGTGTGCAGAGCACTGAACTAAGCCCTTGAGAGTACAACAGATTTATTAGACTTGCTCCCTGTCAATGCAGTTGACATGTCTCATGGGTATTTGTTAAGTGCTTACTATGGATCAAGACTGTAGTAGGAGTTGGGCAGATACAAGAAAATCAGGTTTCACATGGGTCTCAGAGTGTAAGTAGGAGGGAGAACAGGTGTTGAATCTCCCTTTTGTAAATGTGGGAAGTAAGCCATAGAGAAGTTAAGTGATTTGCTCAAGGTTGCACAGCAGACAAGTGGCAGAGCCAGTATTAGTACCCAGATCCTCCAACTTCCAGGCCCATGCTCTTTCCACTCGGCTACACAGTGCTCTGCACACAGTAAGCGCTCAAAATAATTGAATGAATGAATGTTTCTCAGAGACTGGTACTAAACCACATAGCTAGATTTGGTATGAACAAAAAGACCAAAGGAATGAGTCACACTACAAGGAACCTTAGACTGGAAAGACTAGAGTGTTCCAATGACCTGAGAACATAGAGCACTGCCCTTAAGATATGATATCATCAATCGTCATCAATCGTATTTATTGAGCGCTTACTATGTGCAGAGCACTGTATATCTTGTTGGGAATATTTTTGAGAGTTCTGGAATATCCCTGTTGGGATTTCTGTTACCCTGTTAACTGTAATTGGCAGATACTGTTCGAAGTATATGTGCTTCCTAGGTAGGTACAACAAATACCAGTATTATTATTATTATTATTATATATCATCATCAATCGTATTTATTGAGCGCTTACTATGTGCAGAGCACTGTACTAAGCGCTTGGGAAGTACAAATTGGAAACATTTAGAGACAGTCCCTACCCAACAGTGGGCATATGTAATAGGTATATTTATACCCATATATGCAGATGTATATATATAGATAGATAGATAGATAGATAAATGATGTGAATTTGCAAATAACTCAGTATATAGAAATGCAAGTGAAATATGGGAGATGACCACAAACTGTTTTTTAGAAAGAATTTTAAAGCATTTAAATATGTCAAGAAGAAGCAATATGTCCTCACAGAAATAGCACAGGACTAGGAGTAAGAGGACATGGGTTCTGTCCCTAACACTGCCATTTTTCTGCTGTGTGACCTTGGGCAAGTCACTTAACTTCTCTGTACTTCAGTTACCTCCTTCCTCTCCCACTCCTCTCCCTCCCCATCCCCCCCGCCTTACCTCCTTCCCCTGCCCACAGCACCTGTATATATGTTTATATGTATTTATTACTCTATTTATTTTATTTGGTTAATATGTTTTGTTCTCTGTCTCCCCCTTCTAGACTGTGAGCCCACTGTTGGGTAGGGACCGTCTCTATATGTTGCCAATTTGTACTTCCCAAGTACAGTGCTCTGCACACAGTAAGTGCTCAATAAATACGATTAAATGAATAAATTAATTAAGACTGTGAATCCTGTGTAGAAAAGGGACTTTATCCAATGTGACTATTTTAATATCCGCCTCAGCACTTAGTACAGTACCTGGCACATAGCAAGCACTTAACAAATGACACTAAAAATGTTAATTATATAATTGACTGTCATTATTGGTGGCAACTGGAGTTTGTATACGATCTGAATATGTATATATCATTTATGCATTTCTATTCATATTTTACATTTTTCACAGCACTACAATACTGCACTAATTAAAGATAATGAGCCAAAATTCACTGCCAAATATGATAAATTTGCAGAGAAATGTGATTTATAGTAAGTCACTTATAGTAATGGATAACCTCAGGCAAATTGGTTGTCTGAAAATGGGGTAAAAATAGTTGAGATTATTTGAATAACTGAAGATCAGTAAAGCTCAATTTGACATTACTAATGAGATGGTCCCCAATGGAAATATTTCAGAGTTCAGTTGCAACTAGAATTTGAAAAATTTGGGAAATGAAACCATTAAATGGGAGGACACAACATATGGGACAAAAATAAAATCTGTTGTATGATTAGTAATCTTAAAGTTTGCTTAAGTTAAAGAATAGTAACAGTAGCTGTTACATAGAAAATCTTGATGTGATAAAGTTGTTAATACATTGAAGACAAGCAGTGTGGCCTAGTGGATAGAGCATGGGTCTGGGGGCCAGAAGGACCTGGGTTCTAGTTCTTGTTCTGCCATTTGTCTGCTGTGTGACTTTAGGCAAATCATTTTAACTTCTCTGTACCTTAACAGAGAAGATACCTCATCTGTAAAGTGATAATAAAGACTGTGAGCCCTCTGTCATACATGGTGACAGGGACTGTATCTATCTAACCCGATTTGCGTATATCTATCCCAGCGCTTAGTACAATGTTTGGAACATAGTAAGCGCTTAACAAGGACCACAATTATTATAAGTATCATGATTACTATTATAACTAATGTTAAACAGAAAGGATATATATGTATACATGTATGTACATGTATACAAATATGTGCAAATAAATAGAAAGCAACTATAACCTTTCTGAACCGACAAGAATAAAATAATGAAGGTTTTCCACAGGAATAAAAATGTATAATGAATAAGGAGGTTATTCCAAATATCTCTAAAATATAGTTTAAAACATGAGGCATAATAACAATTTGCAAGTTCAAGTAGAGGATATTTTTAAGAAGATTAATTAATGTTTGAAGTCACCCTGAAAAACAAACATTCACGTAAGTATTGTTTAAAAATCTAAAACATTTGCTATAAAGTGAGCCCAATAAGCTGCAAGGACTGTTGTTCCTCACATAACCATGTATCTACCCTAGGTTTAGCAAAACAGCACTTCATGAAGTGCTTCCTTATCATTACTATTATTATTATCATTATTACTGCTACTACTATTATTGCTATAAATTGAAAAGTTTTATGGTAATGTGTTGTAGACGTTTTCAAGGCAATATAAACATAGCAGCACAGAAAAAGACTGTTAAGATATCCAGTTGTAAGTACAGTGAAAACTAAGACAACTAGCTCTTTGAAGAGCAAGAAGACTTAGTTACCAACACCACATCTTTACTGGTTGAGTTTACAATGTTTATACATTCTTTCAATCAACCAATCAATCAATCGTATTTATTGAGCGCTTACTGTGTGCAGAGCACTGTACTAAGTGCTTGGGAAGTACAAGTTGGCAATGCATAGAGACAGTCCCTACCCAACAGTGGGCTCACAGTCTAGAAGGGGGAGACAGAACAAAACCAAACATATTAACAAAATAAAATAAATAGAATAGATATGCACAAGTAAAATAAATAGAGTAATAAATATGTACAAACGCTCTGTACAAATAATATGTTGGTCCAGAAATGCTCTGGGCATGTTATTTCCCTCCTCAAAAATCTCCAGTGGCTACCAATCAATCTGCGCATCAGGCAGAAACTCCTCACCCTGGGCTTCAAGGCTGTCCATCACCTCACCCCCTCCTACCTCACCTCCCTTCTCTCCCTCTACAGCCCAGCCCACACCCTCCGCTCCTCCACCACTAATCTCCTCACCGTGCCTCGTTCTCACCTGTCCCACCATCGACCCCCGGCCCACGTCATCCGCCTGGCCTGGAAAGCCCTCCCTCTGCCCATCCGCCAAGCTAGCTTTCTTCCTCCCTTCAAGGCCCTACTGAGAGCTCACCTCTTCCAGGAGGCCTTCCCAGACTGAGCCCCCTCCTTCCTCTCCCCCTCGTCCCCCTCCCCATCCCCCGTCTTACCTCCTTCCTTTCCCCACAGCACCTGTATATATGTATATATGTTTGTACATATTCACTACTCTATTATTTTACTTGTACATATCTATTCTACTTATTTTATTGTGTTAATATGTTTGGTTTTGTTCTCTGTCTCCCCCTTCTAGACTGTGAGCCCACTGTTGGGTAGGGAGCATCTCTATATGTTGCCAAATTGTACTTCCCAAGCGCTCAGTACAGTGCTCGGCACACAGTAAGCACTCAATAAATACGATTGATTGATTGATTCTCAGCTGCCCTTCGACATTGTGGACCATTCCCTTCTCCTCAAAACGCTACGAAACCTTGGCTTCACAGACTCCATCCTCTCCTGGTTCTCCTCTTACCTCTCTGGCCATTCATTCTCAGTCTCCTTCACGGGCTCCTTCTCCCCCACCCATAAGGGGTTCGTCAAGGATCAGTTCTTGGTCCCCTTCTGTTCTCCATCTATGCTCACTCCCTTGGTGAACTCATTTGTTCCCACAGCTTCAACTATCATCTCTACGCTAATGACACCCAAATCTACATCTCCACCCCTGTTCTCTCCCTCCCTCCAGGCTCATATCTCCTCCTGCCTTCAGGACATCTCCATCTGGATGTCTGCCTACCATCTAAAACTCAACATGTCCAAGACTGAGCTCCTTATCTTCCCTCCCAAACCCTGTCCTCTCACTGACTTTTCCGTCACTCTGGACGGCACTACCATCCTTCCCGTCTCACAAGCCCGCAAACCTGGTGTCCTCCTTGACTCCATTCTCTCATTCACCCCACACATGCCATCCATCACCAAACCCTTCTGGTCTCACCTCCACAACATTGCCAAGATCTGCCCTTTCCTCTCCATCCAAACCGCTACCTTGCTGGTTCAATCTCTCATCCTATCCCAACTGGATTACTGCATCAGCCACCTTTCTGATCTCCCCTCCTCCTGTCTCTCCCTACTTCAGTCTATACTTCACTTTGCTGCCTGTTTTATATTTCTACAGAAACACTCTGGGAATGTCACTCCCCTCCTCAAAAAATCTCCAGTGGTTGCCTATCAACCTTCAAATCAAGTAACAATTCCTCACCCTCAGCTTCAAAGCTCTCCATCACCTCACCCCCTCCTACCTCACCTCCCTTTTTTCTGTCCACAGCCCAGTCCACACACTCTGCTCCTCTGCCACTAACCAGGAGATTAGTGCCTTGTTCTTGTCTGTCCGGCCGTCGACCCCTGGCCCACGTCCTTCCCCTGGCCTGGAATGCCCTCCCTCCACACATCTGCCAAACTAGCTCTCTTCCTCCCTTCAAAGCCCTACTGAAAGCTCACCTCCTCCAGGAGGCCTCCCCAAACTGAGCCCCCCTTTTCCTCTCCTCCCCATCACCCTCTCCCACCCTCCCTCTGCCCTATACCCTTCCCCTTCCCACAGCACTTATGTATATTTGTACATATTTATTACTGTATTTATTTTATTAATGGTGTGTGCATAGCTATAGTTCTATTTTTACTATGATGGCATTTATTAAGCTCTTACTATGTGCAAAGCACTGTTCTAAGCGCTGGGGAGGTTACAAGATGATCAGGTTATCCCACGGGGGAGTCACAGTCTTAATCCCCATTTTATAGATGAGAGAACTGAGGCACAGAGAAGTTAAGTGACTTGCCCAAAGTCACACAGCTGACAAGTGCCGGAGCCGGGATTTGAACCCATGACCTCTGACTCCACAGCCCAGGCTCTTTCTACTGAGCCTTGCTGCTTCTCTGATGGTATTCTATTTATGGTGATAGTATTGACACCTGTCTACTTGTTTTGTTTTGTTGTCTGCTTCCCCCTTCTAGACTGTGAGCCCGTTGTTGGGTAGGGACTGTCCCTATATGTTGTGAATTTATACTTCCTAAGCACTTAGTACAGTGCTCTGCACACAGTAAGTGCTCAATAAATAGGTTTGAATGAATGAATGAATGAACCTAATCAACTATATATAAACACAATATGAGATTACTGGATAATTAACCAAAACTTTTGAAGGGCCCTGGGGAGAAAGTACGGAACTCAAGACAAGAATATATAATGAAGAGATAAAAAACAACTATGTAATGGAAAAATCAAACATTTTCAAGGTAATTTCATAAATAGGAAGACCCCAGAGAAAATCCAAGTTTATAAAGCAGTTTAGGATTAGAGTTTACTTAGAAGCACAACACGGATTCTGTAAATCTAGTTCTCACTTTTATATTTTCCAAGTACTTGGTACAGTGCATTGCACCCAGTGGGTGTATAAAAAAGACTACTCATTCATTCATTCATTTATTCAATTGTATGTATTAAGAGCTTACTGTGTGCAGAGTACTGTACTAAGGACTTAGGAAAGAATATAATAATAAACAGTGACAATCCCTGTCCACAACAAGCTCACAGTCTAGATGGTGGGAGACAAACATCAATATAAATAATAAATAAAATTACAGATATAAACATAACTGCTGGGAAGTTCTCTTGGAGAAGATGTGTCTTTAGCAAGGTTTTAAAGTGGGGAAGAGTGATTGTCTGCCAGGTTTGAGGAGGGATGTGTTTCAGGCCAGAGACATGGGCCAGGGGTCAGAAGCAAGACAGGAGAGATCAAGGCACAGTGAGAGGTTAGCACCAGAGGAGCAAGTACTCGACTATTACTGCTACTACTATTCCTATTCATTCATTCAATCATATTAATTGAACGTGTATTGTATGCAGAACACTGTACTCAGCAGTTGGATGAGTACAATAGAACAATAATCAGTTATTTTTTCTGCCCACAACGAGCTTACAATCTAGAGTGGAGGTGACAGACATCTATACAAATAAATTAAATTACAGATATGTACATAAATATAGTGGGGCTCGGAGGTGGGGAAAGCAAAGGGGGCAAGTCAGGGTGACATAGAAAGGAGTGGGATGAGGAAAAGTGGGACATAGCCTGGGAAGGCGTCTTGGAGGAGACGGGTCTTCAGTAAGGCTTTGAAGTGTGGGGAGAGTAATTGTCTGTTGGATTTGAGGAGGGATGTATTCCAGGCCAGAGGCAGGATGTGGGCTAGGGGTCGGCAGCAAGACAGGAGAGATCGAGGCACAGTGAGAAAGTTAGCACTAGAAGAGCGAAACGTGTGGGCTGGGGGAGAGGAGAGAAGCTAGGTGAGATAGTAAGGGGCAAGGTGGTGGAGTGCTTTAAATAATAATAATAATAATGGTATTTGTTAAGTGCTTACTATGTACCAAGCACTGTTCTAAGCGCTGGGGTAGATACAAGGTTAACAGGTTGTCCCACTTGGGGCTCACAGTCTTAATCTCATTTTAATTACTTAATTAATTATGGTATTTGTTAAGTGCTTACTATGTGCAAAGCACTGTTCTAAGTGCTGGGGGGATACAAAGTGATCAAGCTGTCCCACGTGGGGCTCACAGTCTTAATCCCCATTTTACAGAGGAGGGAACTGAGGCCCAGAGAAGTGAAGTGACTTGCCCAAAGTCACACAGCTGACAATTGGTGGAGCCAGGATTTGAACCCCTGACCTCTGACTCCAAAGCCTGGGCTCTTCCCACTCAGCCACGCTGCTTCTCTCCTGCTTCATTTTACAGATGAGGGAACTGAGGCCCAGAGAAGTTAAGTGACTTGCCCAAAGTCACACAGCTGAGAAGTGGAGGAGTCGGAATTCAAACTCATGACCTCTGACTCCCAAGCCCATGCTCTTGCCCTTAAGCCACACTGCTTCTCTTTAAAGCCAATAGCGAGTAGTTTTTGTTTGATACAGAGGTGAATGGGAGAAGCAGCGTGGCTCAGTGGAAAGAGCACAGGCTTTGGAGTCAGAGGTCATGGGTTCAGATCCCAGGTCCACCACTTGTCAACTGTGTGACTTTGGGCAAGTCACTTCACTTCTCTGGGCTTCAGTTACCTCATCTGTAAAATGGGGATGAAGACTGTGAGCCCCCCTTGGGACAACCTGATCACCTTGTAACTTCCCTAGCGCTTAGAACAGTGTCTTGCACATAGTAAGCGCTTAATAAATGTTATAAAAAAAAATGGGAAACCACTGGAGTTTTTTTGAGGAGTGGGGTGACTTGTCCTGAAACATTTTGTAGAAAAATGATCTGGGTAGCAAAGTGAAGTATGGACTGCAGTGGGGAGATACAGGAGGCTGGGAGGTCAGTCAGGAGGCTGATTCAGGCGGGGTAGGATGAGTGATTGTATTAACGTAGCAGCAGTATGGATGGAGAGGAAAGGGCTGATTTTAGCGATGTTGTGAAGGTGGTACCAACAGAATTTAGTTATGGATTGAATATGTGGCCTGATAATGGAGTGGAGTCAGGGATAACACCAAGGTTACGGGCTTCTGAGACAGGAAGGCTGGTGGTGCCATTTACAGTGATGGGAAAGTCAGGGGGGAATAAGGAGCTCTGTTCTGGACATGATAAGTCTTACTCATGTTAAGTATTACCACTATTATTATTATTATTATTATTATTATTATTATTATCATTACTACTACTACTACTACTACTACTACTAATAGTAGTACTACTACTATTTCCTTGAAGGGATATTCAGATTCAGATCCAGATTTTCAAAAAGTCTTTGGAAAGAAAACTGGCTAAGGGGTACTTTAAAATAAGCATAAAAGTTACTTTTTTAAACCATCAATTAATATTATCCAAATAAGGATCTTTGCTTATGATATGTTTAAGTATTATGTTTTCATTTCTGAGACACCACTTATAGATATTTGAGCAGATTTAGATAAAATATATGATTTAAACATAGTCTACTATAGTTTCATCAGTGACATAGTATATAAGATATGTCATTTGCCTCTTCTGTAATCTTGGGCAAATCATTCAACCTCCCTGCCTTATTTGTAAAAATAGGGATAGGATGACCTGTTCTCTTCACCTGTTCTCTTAAAGCCATGTGGAACAGGAATCTGATCACCTACCACAGTGCTTAGTACTGAGGTTGACAAATAGAAAGAACTTAAAAAATATTGTTATCAGTAGTAATAGTAATTAATAATAATAATAATCATGATGGCATTTGTTAAGTGCTTACTACATGCAAATCACTGTTCTAAGCCCTGGGGGAGATACAACATGATCAGGTTGTCTCATAAGCACTTAGTACAGTGCTCTGCACACAGTAAGCACTCAATAAATACGATTGAATGAATGTGGGGATCACAGTTTTAATCCCCATTTTACAGATGAGGTAACTGAGGCCCAGAGAAGTTAAGTGACTTGCCCAAAGTCATACAGCTGACAAGTGGCGGAGCCAGGATTAGGACCCATGACCCCTGAATGTCGCAGGAATGTCCCCGGATCCAGCCGATTCCCAGGCTCCACTCATTTAAGGAGGGGGGGGGATCGGGAAGAGTTGCGAGGGCGTCCTCTGCTGAACGAGCTCCCGTGCTTCAGGAGAGTCCCCGACCTCAGCCAATCCACAAGCCCCAGTTTATTGGGGGGAAAAGGAGGAGCTTTGAGGGCGCTCCCTGCTAGCCGACCTCACGAGCTGCAGGAGTATCCCCGATCCCAGCCAATGCCCAAGTACCAGTTGATTAATTTTACTTGTACATATCTATTCTATTTATTTTATTTTGTTAATATGTTTTGTTTTGTTCTCTGTCTCCCCCTTCTAGACTGTGAGCCCACTGTTGGGTAGGGACCGTCTCTATATGTTGACAACTTGTAATTCCCAAGCGCTTAGTACAGTGCTCTGCACACAGTAAGTGCTCAATAAATACTATTGATTGATTGATTGATTGACTCCCAAGCCCATGCTCTTTCCACTAAGCCATGCTGCTTCTGACACATTCATGCATGCATTGTAGGATCAACATAGCTTTATACAGTGTTTTCAAATAAGAATAGTTCATTGTTGTGCTAATGGTTTCTTCTATGTCCGACCTTTCTCTTTTTGAACTCTGATTATTTGCATACTTTTCTTCATTAAGCCTTTGATCTAGATGAGAAACAGTTTTCCTGAGGACTTTCCAGGAGGCTGTTCTTTCTATAGGCTTCACCATATCTCTGCATGGTTGAGTGTGACATTTATGAAAATTATTTTGAAAGGGACATGATTTATG
The DNA here is from genome assembly GCF_015852505.1 of Tachyglossus aculeatus. Lineage (NCBI taxonomy): Eukaryota > Metazoa > Chordata > Mammalia > Monotremata > Tachyglossidae > Tachyglossus > Tachyglossus aculeatus. Next base: position 121,530,223 of record NC_052067.1, read on the forward strand.
ATCATTAAGACAATTTCTAAAATCTCTCAAAGTTGAATTGGAATTTAAATGGTGTGAAATGTGTACTAAATTTATTTTTTTTAACATCTTGACTGCTTACTGACATTTTTCAAGGTCAAGATATTAAAATTTGAAACAGAGCAGATTACATTTTTCTGAAAGGCATCAATACATACACTGAATTTATTTTGTCCTTAAGGTAATAATAACAATAATAACAACAATAAGAATGATAATAAAAACATCTGTGAAGCCCTTTCTATGTGTCATGCACTGTACTAAGCACTGGGGTAGAAGCAACGTGACAGTGGAAAGAGCAAGGGTTTGGGAGTTAGAGGTCATGGGTTCTAATCCCAGCTCCACCACATCAGCTGTGTGACTTTGGGCAAGTCACTTAACTTCTCTGGGCCTCAGTTACCTCATCTGTAAAATGGGGATTAAGACTGTGAGCCCCACATGGGACAACCTAATTACCTTGTATCTATTCCAGTGCTTAGAACAGTGCTTGGCATATAGTAATCACTTAACAAATACCATCATTTATATTATTTATATTTATATTATATGTATATGTATATTTATATTACACATTATAATCAAGTCGGACACAGTTCTTGTCCCACATGGATCTCATAGTGGGAGGGCGAACGTGCATTTCATCCCCATTTTACACATGAGAAAACAGACACAGAGATGTTAAATCACTCGGCCAAGATCACACAACAGGCCAGTGGCAGAGCTGGAATTAGAACCCAGATCCCCTAATTCCCAGTTCTATGCTTTTTCCATTGAGCCATGCTGTTTAGATTCGTATTTTTTTCATGTCAGTCCCCTGCACTGACAAAATGCAATTAATAATAAACATCTGTCACGATTCATTCCAGGATGAGGCTAAAAATTGTTTCTAGATGCATGCAAAAGCTTCAAGACCCAATCCAAATCTATACAATTGGCAAATTATTTTGCCTACTCTTGTTTGCATTATTAAATTAAAATCTTACTATTCTCTGTCAGGAATTTTAGGGTTTCCTTGGCCAAGTCTCATGATAGAGTTGAATAAAATTGATTTTAATAGGCAAATAAATATAGCAGAGTAATCTGAAAATTAGTTTTCCATTTTTGCCAGTTGACCTGATCATATTTTCCATCCAGGTAAGTGGTTCTTGATTTAAATGAGCATCCATTTTTAATGCATTTAGCATGAATGACTATCTAATGGCCTCAAAAAGATTATTTTTCAACTAATCCCATGAATATGGAACATGGCTGCTTCATAGATATTTACTGCGCATCATTTAACCAAGATTAATACAGAGTATTCATTTTTCCTAGATACTTAAAGGAAATAAAGTATCTATTACTATCTATAGCCTAGTGGAAAAAGCTTGGGCTTGAGTTAGCCAGAGAATGTGGGTTCTAATCCTGACTCCACCACTTGTCTGCTGTGTGACCTTGGGTAAGTCACTTAACTTCTCTGTGCTTCAGTTACCTCATTTGTAAAATAAGGATTAAGACTGAGCCCCATGTGGGACAACCTGATTATCTCGTATCTACTCCAGCACACAGAATAGTGCTTGGGGTACTGCAAGTGTTACCATGGTAAACACTTAACAAATACTATTATTATTATTATGTTATTGACGCCTGTCTACTTTTTTTTATTGTCTGTCTCCCCCTTCTAGACTGTGAGCACATTGTTGGGTAGGGATTGTCTTTATCTGTTTCCAATTTGTACTTTTCAAGCACTCAGTACAGTGCTCTGCACACAGTAAGCACTCAATATGATTGACTGTATTATTATTATTATTTCTGCGAGGGTTTAACTTTGAACTCAGATGAAATGAAACATAAATGTACCATTACTTATAGATTGTTTTCAGTAGAACCAGAACCTCTTTTTTTTTTCCTTTTTCAAGTCTTTCGTGGTTGATTCCAAAGTAGTTGAGCAATGATCTAACTAGCAATGGAGAACAATTGGGAACTAGTGTGGCCTACTACAAAGTGTATGGGCCTGGTTGTTGCAGACCTGAGATCTGATCCCTAGGCTATGCGCCACTTGTTTACTGTGTCACCTTAGTCAAGTCACTTAGGTTCTATCATCTTTAAAATGGCTATTCAATACCTGTACTCTCTCCTACTTAGACTGTGAGCCTCAAGTGGGGCAGAGATTCTCTGATCTGATGATCTTGTAGCTACCCTAGATCTTAGTACGGTGCTCAACACATAGTAAATGCTTAACAAACATCACAATTATTAGCCATCATACAACTCAATAATTACCACAATATGAGCTTTTGTCTTCCCTCATGAGGATAGATATGATGGCAGAAGTTTTGAATTCTTGTAGCAGTTCACCAGTGGTCTACATGTTGATGAAGAGTTTGTCCAAATGTTTAAGCAGGGTGAACCCTCCATGTTTACAGATTGCAGAAATTATCCATTGGTGATTTTCCCTGTGCTTTTCTCTTCCATGGCTCTAACTTGGTACAAGCACCATGTCTTCACCTACCCTGAGGTTTTGTATGCTTCATGTTGAGGAGGATATTAATATAGACATGCTTTCGCCATCTTTTTTTAAGGATTCTCCCCAGGTCTGTTATGAGATTGGAGCCATGTTTTTCTCTTCAGGGATATTACAATGGTATGGACAAGACCATACAATTTATTTTAAAGAAGTGTAGAAGTAAATGCAATGCCCTCATTTCTTCCATGTTGGGTGTTTTCATTTTCCATTTTACATAGGATGCTCTTAGGACATTAGAGAACATTTTTATGACATGTATTGATCTGGATGAAGAACAACTTAATTTCAGAAGAAACAAGTTGGGCATGTGTGAGCCATTTAGGAAATGACATTAAACTCAAATTCAGAACAAACCGCTGGGCATGTGTGACCTATTTAGGAAATTCATTCATTCTTTCAATTGTATATATTGAGTGCTTACTGTGTGCAGAGCACTGTACTAACCACTTGAAATGGCAAACCATGAAAAACATTCATAGAATAGTTAGACTGAAAATGATGCTTTCTGTCTTTTGAGCAACTCACTATACAACCAAAAGTTAAAGCTTGCTGATGTCTACATTCCTGAAATACTTTTTAAATCTACTATCTCTTGAACTCCCGGAGCTCGATTTCTTTCAATTGGCCTCCAATAGTGTAAAACAAACTAGTCTTCCAGTTGATTCTCTATTTAATTTCTTAAATTAAAAACAAGGACCCCACTCTAAGAGTGTTTTGCCTAACCAATTTATTATTTTAAAAAATCCATACAGATCTTCAAAGAATCTATAAAGTCTAGCATTTAACTAAATGTTTCTTAAGTAGGTCCAATTATTTACAGCCTCAAAGGGATAAGCTTTGACTTTCATAAACTGTAAAAGAAAAACCAAACAGATATGAATTCATTGAAGTGTGAATGTAATGTTAGCAAAAAGCATAAATATTCATGTTCATGCCTAGTGAAGCATGAAAAGTCTAGCAAGGTTTAACCTCAATATTTTAGTAAAACCTTACTAATAATCATCCAGTTCTTTAAAACATTTCATTGCTCTATCAAAATAGCATTCAGTAAGATAAAGAATCATTGTCTAAGGAATTTGTATTAGCCTTTCATTCAGAAAGAGACAAAAGAAGTTGAAAATGGATTAGAAAATGGATCAACTGTAAAAAGAACACATATAATAAACAATAAATGAATGGATTAGAATATCAATGAAACAAACAACAGCTAAATATATTTAAATAAACTAGCAACAATGACTTCAAATATTATTTTGGATTTCTAGCCTCTGGTTGTGTTCAAATCAACATACTTTCATTTATCCCAAACTTAGTCCTTCTAGGAGGCAGCCTCAAATTTTTGCGAAATTATGGCTTTTTTAAGGACCTGGAAATGATGTTTCAGGCAGGAAGAATAAACTTTACAATGAGGCCTAGGGGAGGCATACAAATTCAGGTGAAAAAATGAGGCAGAATGAAGGGCAAATAAGAGAATAAGGGCTTAGTCAGCAAAGGACTCGGAGGAGAAGCGATTTTAATAAGGCTTTTCAATGCATTGTATATGAAGATAGAGGACATTTCAGGCCAGAGGGAGACTCTGGGCAAGGATCAATAATAAGAAGGGCAAGATCTAGTTACAGTGAGTAAATTGGTGTTAAAGGAGCTAAGTGTGCTGACTGGGTTGTAGTAGCAAATCAGTCAGATAAGGTAGTGAGCTTACTACTTTAAGAGTACCTTGAGAGTATTTTAAAGTAGTACTTTAAAACAGCAAAGAAGCTGCTTGAGAAGCAGTGTGGCTTAGCGGAAAGATCCCGGGCTTGGGAGTCAGTGGTTGTGGGTTCTAATCCCAGCTCTGCCACTTGTCAGATGTATGACCTTGGTCAAGTCACTTAACTTCTCTATGCCTCAGTTACCTCATCTGTAAAATGGGAATGAAGACTGTGAGCCCCACGTGGGACAACCTTATTACCTTGTGTCTACCCCAGCACTTAGAACAGTGCTTGGCACATAGTAAACACTTAAATACCAACACTATTATTATTATTATTTAAAGCCGACGGTAAGGAGTTTCTGTTTGAAATGTGGAGTAGATGAGCAACCACTAGAGGTTCTTGCGGAATGGAAAGAAATGGACTGAATGTTTCTTCAGAAAACTGTGCCTGAAGTGGTGTGGTGCTAGTACTGCTGTTGTCATTTTCTTTCCCTCAGCCACTCTGATCCTGTCCGGGGAAGCCAATTAGAAGAAGTCTCAACAGGCAGATTGAAAATACGTTCACTAATCAGATTCTTTCTGAAAGATTATATCAGAGGAAACGACCCATAAATGTCCCGTAAAGTAAGCCTTCTAATTGATGGAAAGCAATCAAAGAAGGTCATCCAGAAACTCTAATGTCTTGCGGTGAGTCATAGTTTTGTGAGGAACAAATTTCTTGTATACTGACATCTACTGTTGGCATTTATGTCTTCAATTAGGTATCTACTCCATTGATCATTAATTCATTTAGTAATATTTTGGTTATTTTGATTATTTTCAGTTATATTTCTGTCCCATTGTATGTTCTCGTGTCTCTCCCCACTTCAATCCATACTTCATGCTGCTGCCCGGATTGTCTTTGTCCAGAAACGCTCTGGGCATGTTACTCCCCTCCTCAAAAATCTCCAGTGGCTACCAATCAACCTGTGCATCAGGCAGAAACTCCTCACCCTGGGCTTCAAGGCTGTCCATCACCTCGCCCCCTCCTACCTCACCTCCCTTCTCTCCTTCTACAGCCCAGCCTGCACCCTCCGCTCCTCTTCCGCTAATCTCCTCACCGTGCCTCGTTCTTGCCTGTCCCGCCATCGACCCCTGGCCCACATAATCCCCAGGGCCTGGGATGCCCTCCCTCTGCCCATCCGCCAAGCTAGCTCTCTTCCTCCCTTCAAGGCCCCACTGAGAGTTCACCTCCTCCAGAAGGCCTTCCCAGGCTGAGCCCTTTCCTTCCTCTCCCTCTCGTCCCCCTCTCCATCCCATCTTACCTCCTTCCCTTCCCCACAGCACCTGTATATATGTGTGTGTATATATATATATATATATATATATATATTTGTACATATTTATTACTCTATCTTACTTGTACATATCTATTCTATTTATTTTATTTTGTTAGTATGTTTGGTTCTGTTTTCTGTCTCCCACTTTTAGACTGTGTGCCCACTGTTGGGTAGGGACTGTCTCTATATGTTGTCAACTTGTACTTCCCAAGCACTTAGTAAAGTGCTCTGCACACAGTAAGCGCTCAATACGATTGATTGATTCAATCTGGATTTATCTGTCTCTCTGGATAGATTTTATATTCCAAAGACAGGAAATGTATTTTCAATTTTCATTATATGCTCTCATATATAGTGCTCTATACACAGAAAGTAATTAATAAATGATGATGAAATTGAAGATAAAGTTAAAGAAGCATCATTTTGTTGATGAAAAACACAACTACTCCTGTATGGCTTCATGGAAAATATGAAACTTTAGCAGGAATTTGAAGTAGGTGAAAGGAATTTTTAGTTTGAAGAGAGACATAGAAAATTCCAAGAAGGCTCAGAGGGGGAAAAGGGGGTTGAGACAATAAATGGGTTGGATTGGCTGCAACATAAAACATGATCTGAAATGTTGAGGAAGATGAAGGCAGTCCAGCAACATAGAGATAATTCATATAAGGTCAATCAGTTGTATTTATCAAGTGTGCAAAGCACTGTACTAAGTGGTTGAGAGAGTACATTATAATATGGTTGGACAGTATGTTCCCAGACCACAGGGAGCTTACAGATTTTACAGCTGAACAGGCACATTTTAAAATAAATTACAGATATGTTCAAAAGTTCTCTGGACTTGTGAATGGGCTGAATAAAAGGTACAAATCCAAGTGCAAAGGTGACACAGAAGGCAGAAACAGTAGAGGAAATGAGGGCTCAGTCAGGAAAGTCTCTTGGAGAAGATGTGAATTAGATGTGATTGTAGTAAGGCTTTGAAGTTGGGAACAGTGTCAGATATAAAGTGCAAGAGAAGCAGAATATAAGAATATTAGTGGCAAGATAGGTGAAATTGGGGTACAGTGAGTAGAGATATGAGGTGTGCATGCCGGAGTGTAGTAGGAAATCAGTTAGGTAATATAGGAGGAGGGAAGGTGATTGAATGCTTTCAAGCCATTTGTTAATGATAAGGAGTTTCTGCTTAAGCCATGGGGAAACAAAGTGAACATTTTTTTTTTTTTTTTTTTTTAGAAAAGTGATGTGAGCAGCACAGTGAAGTTTGGACTGGAGTGGAACAGGAAGCAGGGAAGTCAGCAAGGAGGCTGATGTAATCAGTATTCAAGGCAGGATAGGATAGCATTGGAGCAATTTGAGGGAGAAGAAAGGATTCATTTTAACGATGTTGTAAAAGAAGTGACAGGATTTTCTGACAGATTGAATATGTGGGTTGAATTGAGAGAGATGAGTCTAGGATAATCCCATTGTCAGGAAGGATGGTGGTGCTCTTTACAATCAATCAATCATATTTACTGAGTGCATAGTGTGTGTAGAGCACTGTACTAAGCTCTTGAGAGAGTTTAACAGAGTTGTTAGATACATTCCCCATGCACAATGAGCTTACAGTCTAGAGGATGTTAGATATTAACATAAATGAAAACACTATGTATGTGCACATAAGTGCTGTGGTCTTGAGGAAGGGGAGAATATAGGGTTAAAATCCAAGTGCAAACAGAAGGGAATGGGAGAAGAGGAAATGATGGCTTAGTCAGGAAAGGCCTCTTGGAGATGTTGTGCTTTTAATAACTCTTTTAAGGTAAAGTGAACGATTTCCTGCTGGATATGAAGAGGGAGGTAGGTCTGGCCAAGAGACAGGACATGGATGAAAGGTCAACAGTCCTGTAAGATTTAATCAAGTTACAGTGAGTAGATTGCCATTAGAGGTGTCAGGTATGCAGGCTGGGTTGCAGCCAATGAGGTAAAAACAAAAAATTGATAAAGCAGTTACTGAGTTGCATATCAATCAATCAATGAGGTGAGCTTCAGAGATGCCCTTCCTCCTGTAGTAGAAGACACAATAGATGTCATGACTAATAATGGGAATAAGCGCAGAGGGTGATGATAAGAGCGGGCAGATGAAATGGTGAGAAAGTGGCACTGAGGAGCAAGGAAGCCAATTCCTTCCTTTTTCCCATTGAGTCTTCAAGAGTGAGAAGGAATGATGCCTCCTCTGGAGAGAATGGTAAGGGAGACAGTGTCATCTAGGGATGGCCAAATTTCAGTGACGCAGGGGAGAAGGAAGAGCTTAGTCAGAAAAAGGTCAAGGATGAAAGGAAGCATTTTCATAATGGAGTAGTAGGGTTCCATAGGCTGAACTTGACTTAGGCTATGCAGGGGAGGGGGCGGACAGAAGTGGAATGGCATAAAGTTTCAGGGGAGTTGCAATGGAATGAGTGCTGAGAACCTGTGATGGAAGATGGGGAAATCAGGAGTTGTGCTGGGAAAGGACAGGGATGGGGCAGGGGAGGTGGAAAGGGACTCCACTAGAAGTAGGGAGTGATTGGATGTAGGGAAGGAGGGTGTGCTGGGAAGGAAAGATAGGGATGGACTGTTTAGAGGGAGGCGATTGAGGGGACATGGTAGGGCCAGGTAATTTTAAGACTTGTATAAGGTTAACTGTAATAACTGCTCAATCCTGTAGATCCATTAATTAATTGTTGAATTGCATGCAGGTCCTTGGGTCCTTGAGAAGGAATAGGCAATTGTTTAGGGAGGTAAACAGAGGGCTGGGTTAATGTGAACAGTGTGGCTCAGTGGAAAGAGCCTGGGCTTGGGAGTCAGATGTCATGGGTTTGAATCCAAGCTCTGCTACTTGTCAGCTGTGTTACGTTGGGCAAGTCACCTAACTTCTCTGGGCCTCAGTGACCTCATCTGAAAAATGGGGATTAAGACTGTGAGCCCCATGTGGGACAACCTGATCACCTTGTATCCCCCCTCAGCGCTTAGAACAGTGCTTTGTACATAGTAAGCACTTAATGCTGTCATTATTGTTATTATTATGTGAAGGCAGGCAGCTCTTGTTATATAAAAGTATGGGTGGTTGTCACCAGTGTATTAGACAGCCACACCAGTTAGTTGTTCTCCCCTGTGTATTCAGGCCTGGCTACAAGGAGAGGGAAGGTGAAGGAAAAAGGCTGCTTCTTGGCCACAGCAGTTTGGGTGAAAGAGTGTTTTGGTGGAAGTAGGCCTAGGTTAGATGCCCTGGACTGGCTGAGGCAACTGATTAGAGAGAGATCTATGTGACTGCCAGCAGCTCTCTGTCCCAGGCAGTGTTCAATGTCCTGAGCTGGCTCAGATGGCTAAGCAGAGAAACTACTTCTGTGTTCTCAGGCAGCTCTCTATCCTGAGCAATGTCAAATTCCAAAGACTTTAATTAGAACTTTTAGTTGAAGTTGAGAAATACTTGGCAGCCACTACAATGAACTGAGATAGGAAGTTAAAGAGTCAAAACGATGCAGGAGAAAGAAATCACTGTCTTTTATTTCTTTTGACTATTTTGACCCTCCCACCCCAGAAGGAGAGTCAGGGCTGATGATCATCATCATCAATCATATTTATTGAGCACTTACTATGTGCAGAGCACTGTACTAAGCGCTTGGGAAGTACAAATTGGCAACACATAGAGACAGTCCCTACCCAACAGTGGGCTCACAGTCTAAAAGATGATATTGCCTGTTGGCACGAGTTGATGAGAGTATAATCCATTCCCCACTAATCCAATAAGAATGCAGTAAGGAATGTGGATACATACTAAAATATATTACTAAATTTCTGGGAAATATAGTTCATAGGCTTTTAACCTCCTAGGTAACCTTTGATCAGCACCTCAGTAACCACTGCACACAGGTAATTGCTTCAGATATATGAAGCAATTAGTATACTCAGTTGATTCAGGGTTGTTTTGTAGTATCACGACCACTTAATGTTCAGCCCAAAAGGCTCTTCTGGACATCCTTCTTGAATAGAGTGAAATCCTTCGTGTCAATTTAAAATTCTTGGTTTTCTACCACCATGGAGAGCCAGACTATTAGTCCACCAGTCTCCATTATGACTGCTAGAAAACAATAGACAGAAATTAAGTAGATCTATTTGATCAAAGATACTGTACAGTGTAAAATGACAAGAAGCAGAGAACCAAACTGCGGTCAGCCTTAATAATGACTACTGTTGCTCAACATCAGAGAAGCCTATCAACCCGGTGATTTTACATAAAAAAAACCAGCAAGGGACACAGAATAATCATGGAAGATAGCTGGAATTTTTTGCCCTAGTCACCAGCCTGGCAATAAGAACTGAATTAATTTTTTAGAGCTGCGTTCACCTAAAGGTCAAATGTGGTGATTTATTTTAACCAGCAGATTGTCAAATTGGGAATTTCATATCACACATTGGGATGACCAGTGAGACCAAAACCATTGACAGTAATGGTACTACAATATGTTTATAACAAGAGACAATAAAAACAGATGCTTAAGTCACTAAATGGGAAAAGTAGTAATCAAAAAAAAATCTACCAAATAATTAGTTTTTCTTTGTTTAAAGATGTGGTTAGCATTTTCACATTAAGCAGGGAAGGCTTCCCCTCAGCGGATTAGATCAAACAAGAAATCTCAAGCATGTTCCATTTCCATTCTACTCTATGAAATAACAACAGATCATTGTGGATATAGTCAATGTACAGAATTTATAACCTATTGTTAACAGTATATTGCAAGCTCCTTGAGGGCAAGGATAGGGTCTACTTTCTGTACTATGCTCTCAGGCCATTAGCAAAGTACTCTGCACAGAGTAAGCATTCAATAAATACCATTGATTGATTTATTATATTATAATAAGGATATTATTACTGAATCAGTTCTTGCATTTAGTACTTTTGTAATGTATTTTTCAATGAAAGGACATTAATTTACTAATTTATATATTATTGCTATTTCACTTTAAAATATATATTTCTATAGAAGTTTTATATATTTCAAATTATTCAAGTCTATAACAACTTCTGCAATTATTTCATAGATGAATAACCTGTGCATGAAGGGGGCATTTAAATGGTTGGCGATCTGAGACAGTTTTAGCAATTCCATATATTGCTAATTCAGAGTGATTTTGCAATGTTTTTCTCTAATTTAGAATGCTTATTATTTATATGTTATCAAAGATATCTGAGGTAAAGGTCAATTGTGACAGTAAAGACAAAATTTATAGAAATGAATTTAGTAGATAATTGCATTTGTAGAATGCCAGGTCCTGTTATGGGCTCTACCAATTAAAAAGTGAATAGAAATGTTGAGAAGATTCATATGACACAATATGTTAAAAAATGAAAAATAAAAAAGAGGAAAAGATTAAGGAATTGCATTATTTAGCACTACAAAGAGAATGATAGGTGCTACTAAATGTCCATACATAAACTGAGTACATAAGTTTGCAATGAAAGCAATGTTCAGTGTCTATTTCTTCATCTTTGAAGATAATTTTTCTTAATTTGTTAAGAAATCACTAAATTCATTCATTCATTCAATGGTAATAATTGAGCGCTTACTGTGTGCAGAACACTGTACTAAGAGCTTGGGAAGTACAAGTTGGCAACCTATAGAGATGGTCCCTACCCAACAGTGGGCTCACAGTCTAGAAGGGGGAGACAGACAACAAAACATATTAACAAAATAAAATAAGTAGAATAAATATGTACAAGTAAAATAAATAGAGTAATAAATACGTACAGACATATATACAGGTGTTGTGGGGAAGGGAAGGAAGTACGGCAGGGGGGGATGGAGGGGGCAGGAGGGGAAGAGGAAGGAGGGGGCTCAGTCTGGGAAGGCCTCCTGGAGGAGGTGAGCTCTCAGTAGGGCCTTGAATGGAGTAAGAGAGCTAGCTTGGCGGATGTGGGGATGGACGGCATTCCAGGCCCGGGGGAGGACGTGGGCCGGGGGTTGATGGCGGGACAGGCGAGAATGAGGCACAGTGAGGAGGTTAGCAGCAGAGGAGCGGAGGGTGCGGGCTGGGCTGTAGAAGGAGAGAAGGGAGGTGAGGTAGGAGGGAACGAGGTGATGGACAGCCTTGAAGCCGAGGGTGAGGAGTTTCTGCCTGATACGGTAAGTGCCTGACAAGGCACTTGGCCTAAATGCCAAGCACCAGACAAGGCACTGGGTTAGCTACCAGAAAATCAGGTCAGACGCAATCTCTGTCTCTCATAAAATTTACAGGACAATGAGGAGGGAAATGGGTATTTAATCCCCATTTTACAGATGAAGAAACTGAGGCACAGAGAAGTTAGGAAACTTGCCCAAACCATACATCAGGCTAGTGGAAGAACTGGAATTAAAACCAGGTCCTCTGACCCTCAGGACCATTCCCTTTCCAGTAAACCACGCTATTTCTCAGGAAGGAGCAACTGGATTATTTTTCTTCTGCTACTATGGAAGTAGAGGGAAATACAGAAAATAGGGATGGGGAGGGGAAAATACTAGCCACAAACACCACAACAGCATTATTAACTTTCACCTTGTGTAAAACTTGATTTCCTGTTGTCACTCTACTCTGTTTCAACATCTGCTGACAGCCATGCTAGCCTTTTCAGTTCTCAACATTATTTTCTATTCAAAATGTCAAAATGAGGATCTGTGGCTCACGACAATTTTAGGTTGTGTGTAAGGCAGGTTGTATTGGATTAAATTTATAACTTCAAGTTGATTAGATATATTAGTGCATAAATTGTATCAGGTGTTGAATTTACCAAGTCATCAAAATAATTTTCATAACTCCTCATATATGTTAGACTCACTGGATTTCTAACTGGAAACTTCTTACATACATTGAATGAGGAGCAGTACACTGGGATTCCTACATACAGGAGATTAATAAGAAATAAATAGAGAAGAAATTTGGCCAAGATTTGAATTGGAGTCCTTCAAAAGCTTTGGTAAGCAGGGTTATGGGACATTTTTTTTTTCCCCTGGACAAAATGATTGCCAGCGACAAATAATTTAATCAAAGATACAGTAGAAAATAATTCAAGGTGACAGTCAAAGGGAAACCACATGCCAGAACAAGGGACTACAAACTAAGAAAGCCAGCCCTTATTACTTGATCGACCTTTCCCAAAGGAATTGACGGAGATAAATCATCTCCTCACCTTGTTTTCAGTCTGGATCCCAATACGGTGGCACTTTTACTCTAACATTTTGCTTGGAAAAGAGATTGAAAGGGAAATAACCTGAAAGACAAAGACTTTTGAAGGTTAGTGATAAAAATAGAGAAGTCTGGTGGTTGGCCTCTGCTCTTTTGCTGTATGTCATACTGAAATAATCATATTTGCCATCCTGTGCTTTGATCTGAAGCCGCAATTGCAATTCAGATAGTGCACAGCTGTGTATATTCTTTAGTAATCTGTTTAAAAGTATTCTGGCTAGCATCCTTGCCTGCAACAAAAAGAAATTCCTGGTAGTTTCCCCAGTCAGCATTTTTTTTTTTTAATAGGACATTTGCTAAGTGCTTACTATGGGCCAGGCATTGTGCTCAGCACTGGGATACAAGATAATTAGGTTGGACATATCCCATGTCCTATATGGGGCTCACAGTCTTAGTCCTCATTTTACAAATGAGGTAACAAGCACAGAGAAGTTAAATGACTTTCCCCAATTCACACAGCAGGCAAGTGGAAGAGCCAGGATTAGAACTCAGTTCCTTCTGACTCTCAGGTCTGTGCTCTTTCCACTAGGCCACGCTATTTCTCATGCTAGAGAGTCCTTTGAGCTGGAATCAAATTGGTGACCTAAGCTTTCTCCCCTTTCATTCATCATTCAATTGTATTTATTAAGTACCTACTGTATGTATAGCACTGTATTAGGAGCTTGGAAGACTTCAGTGTAACAATAAACAGACACATTCCCTGCCCATGATGAGCTTACAGTCTTGAATATTGTGATTGCTGTGGCATCTAAGTAATTATACCTATGTCTTCAGTGTTTCAAATGTTGAGGAAAAGCTGTGTAGATACATGAGAATGAAGACTTTCTTCCCTGCTTGAGGATTTCCACAAGAATGACACCAGATTCAAGTGTTTGTTCATTTTTCATAACTGACTGCATATAGGGGTTACTTGCTTATGTCAGAGATAAAGCTATGCCTCAACAATAGGAACCATATTCTATGTCTCAAAGGGCCTCCTATCTGCCATGGTAGATTGTGTACATAGGAATTCATTACCTTCTTCAATACTGTGAGCTCATGCAGGCAGGGAACATGTCCATCAAATCTGTTATGATGTACTCTCCCAAGTGCTTAGTACAGTGCCCTGTGCAGTCAGAGATCAAATACAATCAATATGCCTCAGGACCACAGTCACAGAAGCAGCCGTTTCTGTATGACCATTTCATAGAATTTACTGATGCTCAAAAACTGAGTTTCATCTCAGACAAGAAGTTCTTTCTGCACCAGTTCCTACTGTATTCTCAAACGGGTGAAATTTAAGAGGTTACTCCAACAACATTCTTTCTGACCTCCCAGACTACTGTCTCTCCTCACTCCAGTTCATTCTTTGTTCTGTTGCCCAGATCATTTTTCTACAAAAACTTTTAAGTCATGTTCACCCTCTCCTCAAGAACTTCCAGTTCACATCTACCTCCATCCATATCAAATGAAAACTCCTCACCATTGGTTTTAAAGCACTCAATCACCTTGCCCCCCTCACATCACCTCACTACTCTCCTACTACAACCCAGTCTGCCAACTTCTCTAATACTAAACTTCTCACTGTACCTCAAGCTCATGTATCTCACCAATGACCTCCCCATGTCCTCCCTTCTACCTGGAATGCCCTCCCTCCTCAAATCCGACAATTATCCCTCTTCAAAGTCTCATTGAAGGCACATTCCTTCCAAGAAATTTTTTACCTGACTAGGCTCCCCTTTTCTCTTTGCCCATTTCCTTCTTCGTCAACCCGTCTTACCCTCTTTATTAATCCGCCTCCAAGACCCACAGCACTTATGAATATGTCAAATTAATTAATTTATTTTAATGTCTGTCTCATTCATTCAATCGTATTTATTGAGCACTTACTGTGTGCAGAGCACTGTACTAAGCGCTTGGGAAGTTGGCAACATATAGAGGAGGTCCCTACCCAACAGTGGGCTCACAGCCCCTCTAGACTGTAAGCTTGTTATAGGCAGCAGATGAGTCTGTTTGTTTCTATATTGTACTCTCCCAAGCCCTTAGTACAGTGTTCTGCACACAGTAAGTGCTCAATAAATTTGATTGACAGACTGACTGGAATTGGTCCTGTCACCAATTACTGTGTTTATAGGAAACATTCCGCCAGCAGCATGAGAAGCTGTGTTGCCTAGTGAAAAGAGCCCATGCCCAGGAGTCAGGAAACCTGGCTTCCTGGCTCTGGAGCTTGCCTGCTGTTTAATTTGGTGAAAGTCATTGGACTTCTCTGTGCCTCAGTTTTCTCATCTGTAAAATAGGGCCTTACACTGTGAACACTGTATGGGCTGATCAGATTCCTCATGACCTCCCTTCCTTCTGTTTCTCTCCTCTCCAGTCCATACTTCATTCTGCTGCCCAGAACTTTTTTCTGAAAAACTGTTTAATGCATATCTGAGTCCTCAAGAAGTTCCAGTGGTTGCCCATCCAACTCCACATCAGGCAGAAATTCCTTACCATTAACTTTCATTCACTCATTCAATTGTATTTATTGAGCACTTACTGTGTGCAGAGTACTGTACTAAGAGCTTGGGAAGTACAAGTTGGTAACATATAGAGATGGTCCCTACCCAATAGAGGGCTCACAGTCTAGAAGGGGGAGACAGACAACAAAACAACACATATTAACAAAATAAAATAGAATAGTAAATATGGACAAGTAAAATAGAGTAATTAATCTATATAAACATATATATAGGTGCTGTGGGGAGGGGGCTCAGTCTGGGAAGGCCTCCTGGAGGAGGTGAGCTCTCAGTAGGGCTTTGAAGGGAAGCTTTAAAGCACCTAATCACCTTCCCTCCTTGTATCTTATCTTGCTTATCCCTTTCTGCAACCCAAAGTGCACATGCCACTCCTCTAATTCAGAACTACTGTCTGTACTTCAATCTCATCTTTCTTCCCCAGACTGAGCCTCCCTTTTCCCTCTCCTCCTTCCCATCCCCCAACCCTACCTCCTTCCCCTCCCCACAGCACTTGTGTATATATATCTGTACAGATTACTCTACTTATTTTACTTGTACATATTTATTATTCTATTTATTTTGTTAATAATGTGCGTATAGCTTTAATTCTATTTGTTCTGATGATTGACACCTGTCTATGTGTTTTGTTTTTGTCTGTCTCCCCCTTCTAGACTGTGAGCCCATTGTTGGGTAGGGACTGTCTGTATATGTTGCTGACTTGTACTTCCCAAGCGCTTACTACAGTGCTCTGCACACAGTAAGCACTCAAATACAAGTGAATGAATGAATACTACCCCTTACCAACATCCTTTTCTGCTATGTAGCTCTCTCCCACTTCATAAGTGCTTAGAAGAAGAAGAAGAATGGCATTTGTTAAGTGCTTACTATGTGCAAAGCACTGTTCTAAGCACTGGGGGGATACAAGGTGATCAGGCTGTCCCGCGTGGGGCTCACAGTCATCATCCACATTTTACAGATGAGGTAACTGAGGCTCCGAGAAGTTAAGTGACTTGCCCAAGGTCACACAGCAGACATGTGACAGAGCTGGGATTCAAACCCATGACCTCTGACTCCAAAGCCCGTGCTCTTTCCACTGTCACGCTGCTTCTCACGCTGCTTAGTACAGTGCTCTGCACACAGTAAGCACTCAATAAATATGATTGAATGAATCTCACAGACCACCGCTCTCCCACCTTAAAAACCCTTTAAAAACCATGGCCCCCAAGGGCCTTACCTTACTAAAATCTCTCTTCTGCATCAACTACACACTTGTTTTTATATCCTTTAAGCACTTTGACACTCACCCCACAGCATTTATGTACGTATACTTATGCTCTATTATTTCCCCTAATGGTAATTATTTGAATGTTTGTTTCACCCAGTTGAATTGTAAGCTCTTTGTGGGCTGGGATTGTGCCTGTCACTTTCATTATATTGTACCTTTTTAACTGCTTAGTGTAGTACTCTGCACATTACCAGCTCAATAAATACCATTTGTTCATTAATTGATTAATTGAATCATATCTAAATCAGTGCTTAGCACAGTGCTTGTTACATAGTGACCACTGAACAAAGTTATTATTATCATTATTGAAGGGAACCATTATCTAAGACACAGCAACAATATCTTTGAAGGTACCCAATGAATTTTAGGTGGGACTGCTAGTTCACTTAATATATGATTCAGCCCTATCCTCCTTGGGAGTATCACATCTATCCAGGGCAGGCTGTAAGAATTGTGTGGTTATGCTTCCTGGAAGAGTCCATTAGGAAGGGGAGAATACTGTTTCTGATCTTCAATAAAATCATACATGGGGTGGTTATGTTATTTCTGCAAATTTACTTTAGCTTGTTCATTATCCCCTCCCATTTTTATGGTATTTGTAAAGTAGTTAATACTTGCCAAGCACTGTACTAAGCAATAGAGTAATTACAAGATGATTAGGTTAGGCAAAACCTATATGTCCCACATGGGGCTCTCAGGATTAATTCCCATTTTAGAGATGAGGTAACAAGCACAGAAAAGTGACTTGCCCAAGGTCAACAGTAGACATGCAGGGGAGCCAGGATTAGAACCCAGGTCCCCTGAGTCCCAGGCCTGAGCTTTGTCCAATAGGCCACACTACTTCTCAAGGAAAGATAGAATCAGGCTACGAATCAGAAGTAGGCAGTAAATAGTATTCTTCCTATTAAATAGCTAGAGCAACATAAATATAGAAGCATAATTTTAATTCAGAGAGTTACTTTATTATTTACATTTTGTTTCTTTTCTTGACAGGAAATTCTGTCCTCAATTGATTTGACTAAAATGGTAAGATACTTGTATGCCCTTTATGAATACAACTTAAATAAATTTAATATTTTAGAAATGCATCATGGTGCCAAATATCTAGTTATAAAATTCATATTGTAATATTAATTTTATCAGTAATAGTTAAACATCTACAATATGGTGTCATAGGATATCATTTAAAGTTTTCCTAGATAGACTTTCAAATTTTAAAACAGAGAGCGATAGAGGGCTGATTGCTCAGTATTAATATTTGTTATAGTCATTAATCTCAATATTTATGCCAGGACGTATTAATGTGTTATGATTTTCTATGTAATAGATTTGCTTGTAGCTCATCTTTCTTCAAATTACATCACCCAAATGTAAATAATTATCCCTAATGTTCATAATTTTAATTTTTCCATTTCAGTTAAAGTTATGTCATAATTTCCACCTCATGTTGATATTTTACAAATGAAAATTGCAGGTACATATAGTTTTCTATGTATGGCACTATGTTGGATACTTTTTTAAATTTCTATAAAAAAATGAAATATATAAAATTATTTTCCTTCAATTGGAAATACCTTATATTCAGCAATGATACACGTAAGAAAACCCCATGTTGTTATGAAACACAATTCCAAAAATATAACAAAAGCTCCACCAAGAGTACGGTTGTAGCAATAAAAATATAAAGGATGGCTCGCTGTAATAGCAAGTTGATTAAAGTTCATTAGAGATATGTCATTAGACAGTAAGTCATTTACCTGCCAAGAGTGTAGGTAAATAGAAGATAGCTATAAATTGCTGACAAAACAATCACTGAGTACAAAAGCCACTTCTGAAACAACTAAAATGGAAAACAAGCAGAATGATGAATAAGGAATAGCATTAAACAGTAACAATTTATATAAAGTCTAAAGATGTGCAGCTAAGGAAAGCTCATTGTTACAGGCAAAGAGTTAATTCCCCAACCATCTTCTGAAGCAACAAAGTACCCATAACATATTGTTTAGTCTGTGCCATGGAAGGATGTGATCTGGCTATTAACAAGTAGAAAACGTATACCTAAATATTTACTCCAGGTAATAGCTTTACTAACATTCAACATCTTTGCAAATTAAATAGAACGCATTAGTCAATTAATATGTTAATCAATACTACTTATTAAGCTCTGACTGTTTGCAGAGCATTGTACCACAAGTGGGAGAGTACAACACAATAGGGTTGGTAGCACTGGCAACCCCATGTGGGCCATGGACTGTGTCCAATCTGATGAATTTGTATATATCCCAGCATGGACTGTGTCCAGCCTGATTAATGTATATGTATCCCAACACTTAAAACAGTGCTTTTTTTTTTTTCTTAAAGGTATTTAAGCAGTTACTATGTTCCAGGCTCTGTACTAAGTGCTGTATTAAATACAAGATAATTAGTATACATTCCCTGTGCCACATGAGGGTAACAATCTCTGTCTTCCTCTCTTGACTGTAAGCTCATATGGGCCAGAAACATATACATTTAAAAAATAAAAAATTGTACTATAAAGAGTAATTGTATTGTAAATGTAATTAAAGTACAATTTACAATTACCATTACAATTGTACTCTCCCAAGCACTTAGTACAGTGCTCTGCACACAGTAAGCACTCAGGAAATGCCACTGATTAATTCCCATTTTACAGATGAGGTAACCGAAGCACCAAGAAGTTAATTGATTTGCCCAAGGTCACACAGCATACAGGTGGGAGCTGGGATTCTAGTCTTGTCCTCTGACCCCCAAAGCCATGGTCTTTTCAGCAGGCCACAGTGCTGGTCTACGTACTTGACACATAGTAAGTGCTTAACAAATACCACAATAATAATAATAATTATATATATATTATATATAATATAATATATAATATAATATATATACATTAATAATATAATATGTATATATGTTGTACTTCCCAAGCACTTAGTACTTAGTAGAGAGAGGGCTTCAGCTGCCTCTGTGTCTATCCTGAGCTTCTGTGTCTGTATGTGTGAGCTTAGCTCACTGAGGGCCAACCAGTGCTTCAGGCCCAGCAGAATGAACACCAGCACCAAGCCTACACCCATGCCTCCATTGCAGCTGCACAGGTCCATGCAGCAAGGGGACAGCAGTCTGAAGGTTGACTGCATCACATGACTGGAAGTCGCATAATGTCAGGTCATAGGTCAACCCCTCCTACAAGGGACTGCTAGATTTTTTAGGATACCCAGACAAATTCATAATCCAAACGTATGTTATACAGATCAAACCCCCATTGTGTTCCCCTGCAAAGTTCTGTTCTGGGTCCCCTTCTATTTTCGATTTACTCCAACTCCTTCGTAGACTTCATTCACTCCCATGGCTTCAATTACCATTTCTTTGTGAATGATTCCCAAATTTAACACAAACTCTCCAGTCTTGACCCCTCTCCTTCTCCACAGTCTCACATTTCCTCCTGTCTTCACTACATTTCTACATGGATGTCCTGCCAACACCTCTGACTAAATAGGCCCAAAACAAAATCCTCATCTTCCCACCTACACCCTGTCATCCCCTGGAATTTCCCATCAAACCCTGATGCCCACAACGCGTTTACATACCCCTAATTTTGGCTGCAACCCTCAACTCATCTTTCTCATTCAACCTGCATATTCAATCTGTTACTAAATCCTGTTTGTTCAACCTTCACAATCTGGTTCTAAGACAAGGTGGCACAGTCACAAGCCCTGCCCCCTGCCTCATACCTTCCAGGACCTTCCTGGTCCAGAAGAACTTCGGTGACACATAGTGACACCACTGACCACCAAGCTTACTGTGGAAAGTTTTTACTTGGTTTTAAACTTTTTACTTAGTTTCATCAACATGCAAGGGAGTGACACATCCACACACACTCACTCCACCAAGGATCCAATACCTGTCTGCTGGTCAAGGGAGCCAGTTCTGTCGATACCTCCTCCTCCTCCTCATTCTGCTTCCTTCCGCTGCTTTTGAATGCTGCTTTCCAGCTGCTTCTGCTGTTCCCTTCTTGCTTTTCATTCATTCATTCAATCGTATTTATTGAGCACTTACTGTGTGCAGAGCACTGTACTAAGCGCTTGGGAAGTACAAGTTGGCAACATATAAAGCCGGTCCCTACCCAGCAGCGGGCTGCTTCTGCTCCAGGGGCTTCCCCTATTCTTCTCTGCATGCCTCTGTGCTGCTTCTTGTATGCCTCAGAGTGCCTCAGCATGCCTCCTCACGATTTAAAAAGACTGCCTTTTATCTGCCTTAGCAGCTGTGGCTCCACGTGGCAATAATTGACTAGTCCAGGCCTGTTAACGGGTAGAACAGGGAGAGAAAGCCATGCCTCTCTCCATGCTCCACCCCCACAAGCCAGCAATCACCTGTCTCAGGTAAAGCCCATTACTGCCTTCACCAGTCTCTTCCTTGTTGTTATTCAAAGGATCACAGGTCTCTATATGTTGCCAACTTGTACTTCCCAAGCGCTTAATACAGTGCTATGCACACAGTAAGTGCTCAATAAATACGATTGATTGATTGATTGATTAATATGGCAGCTTGTTGTGGGTTCACCACAGGCAAATTTTTCACCTTGGCAAGTTAGTCAGGAGAAATCCTTCAAGATGATATATCAAACAGCATTCTTAAATGTCAGAGAAGAGGTCTTTCTCATAGTTGGTATTCATTCGTTCATTCAATCGTATTTATTGAGTGCTTACTGTGTGCAGAGCACTATACTAAGCACTTGGGAAGGACAATTCGGCAACAAAGAGAGACCATCCCTGCCCACAGCATGCTCACAGTCTAGAAGGGGGGAGACAGACAGCAAAACAGGCTTTTAGACTGTGAGCCCCCTGTTGGGTAGGGACTGTCTCTATATGTTGCCAACTTGTACTTCCCAAGCGCTTAGTACAGTGCTCTGCACACAGTAAGTGCTCAATAAATATGATTGATTGATTAGAGAAGCAGCGTGGCCCAATCTGAGGAACAGGGGGAAGCACCTGGGAAGAGGAAGGTGGGACTTTCCATGAAGCTGGGGAGGAAAAAATCCATCTTGAGTGTGCTTTCCTCAGAAACTGACACATGTGTGGGTGAAATGTGTGGGTGTGGGTGAGGGCCCCTGTGGCAGAAGTCTCTCAGCCAGTCGTGTAGAGCTCCTGCTCCTGCCATCACCACCCCCACTGCAGCTTTGCCATGGAGGCGAAGGGAAGGGAGCTGGAGAGGTGCCATTACTGCCACCCTAAATAAAAAACAAATACCCCACACTGTGGCTTCCATGTATGTGGATAAGACTCACCATGGGGAATGAAGAGGAGGGGACTTTTTTCTATTTAGAAATAAATTAAAAATAATTGCCCTGCTCAGGTGAGTCTGATTTTTTACCCCTCCCGGGCCCTTGCTCTGCCAAATCTCTGTCCCACTATGTGGCTCTGAGCCCAGATGAGTCAGGGTGGCTCTCAGGAATGAATCACAGGTTGTGGCTCATGTTGGCAGGAACCAAAGAGAATATGGCTCATAAACATGCTGTAAATTAACCATTAAACTGAGTGAAGGAAGAGCAGATAAGGACCTCTGGGACGGCCATAATCCAATCAGATATCATTTAGGCAGTTCACACCTGTAGCATGTGCCCCATAACATCTCTAAAATCTATTCTTTCTTCTCTATCTGAACAGCTACCATGTTTATATAAATTCTGATCATATTCTATTTTGACTGTTGCATCTGCCATCAGCATCCACTCTTCTTAGTTGGGGCACGCCAGCACTCGCCATTTTGAGTTTCCTGCTATCAGGTGGCCAGTACCCACGGCTTGAGCACTGGGCAGAAGTGAGGCACTGGGGTTGGACCCCCCCCACCACACCAGACTCCAGAGTGCAGGGTGGGATGGGCCCCAGGTTGCACTGCCATGGGCCTGAGCATTAGGGATTAGGAGAGGTGGGACACACACTTTGGGAGGAACAGGCTGAGCTCCACGTGCTGTTTTATTACTGTTGGTAATAGTACTAATGATGGCATTGGTTAAATGCTTACTATGTGCAAAGCACTGTTCTAAGCACTGGGGAGGATACAAGGTGATCAGTTTGTCCAATGGGGGGCTCACAGTCGTAATCCCCATTTTACAGTGAGGTAACTGAGGCCCAGAGAAGTTAAGTGACTTGCCCAAAGTCCAGGAGGCCTTCCCAGACTGAGCCCCCTCCTTTCTCTCCCCCTCCTCACCATCCCCCCCACCTTTCCTCCTTCCCCTCCCCACAGCACCTGTATATATGTATATATGTTTGTACATATTTATTACTCCATTTATTTATTTATTTATTTTATTTGTACATATTTATTCTATATATTTTATTTTGTTAATATGTTTTGTTTTGTTCTCTGCCTCCCCCTTCTAGACTGCGAGCCCCCTGTTGGGTAGGGACCATCTCTATATGTTGCCAACTTGTACTTCCCAAGCGCTTAGTACAGTGCTCTGCACACAGTAAGCGCTCAATAAATACTATTGAATGAATGAACGAATGACAATTGGCAGAGCCGGGATTTGAACCCATGACTTCTGACTCCAAAGCCCGTGCTCTTTTCCACTGAACCACGCTGCTTACTGTGGGTGGTGGGGAGAGAATGAAATGGGGCTGGAAGCAGGACTCTGGGGATCAATAATTAATTATTAATAAATCAATGCAGAAATTTTGCCAAATTCAAAGCCAGAGGTCTTTGCATGGTGTGCATGCCCTCCCTCATTCCCACCCATGCCTCAATCCCAGGGCAACCCTCTCTCACCCTCACTGTGGGAGTCTTAGCTTTCAATTCTGTATACACACCTATCCTCATTCCTGTCCGTGTCCCAGATCTGCTGCTGCCTGCTGACATTGCTCACCCTAGCCCAAGTGAGCGCACTCCGGGCTGAGACCCAGAACTCTGCCCCAGGATCACAACCAGCATGGCACAGAGGGGTGGGGGTCCCCACTGCCTTCAATATTGGGTGGAGAGTCACCCAAGCAGAAACTTATGACTGTGTAACATGTATCAGACAAAATGAAAGGTCTAAAGTTATTTAGAGCTGCCCAGTCTTCTAGCTGTAAGACTTGGACTTCCTACCAATGCCTTTAGCATTTCTATCCTCCTCTAACAGATTGAAAGGCAAAATAAGGTGGGAACTCTGGGGATCCAGCCATAGTGAAGGTTGTTTTCACCAACTACCCTGACATTGTCTTTTGCTATTACTACTCATTTCTATATCAACTAATTTTCACCAATTCATGTTGTCATAGCTTGTCATGCCAATATTCTGCTGGAGGTGGGACCAAGGTGATGTACCGTGCTTGGTGGCCATTCAAAAGGGGGAAAATTTGGACAACTGTCACTATATAAAACTTATGAATATATGATCATACCTGGAACATATATAAAATTAAAGTTAACAAGATTCCAGGAGTGAGTGAATAATTGAGAAAAGTTGCAGAAAGAGAAACGAGAGTCAAAGGAAATTGTCAAATTGATTACAGTAAACCGAAGTTGGGAATTAGACTTATATTCATTTTTTTAAGTGGCAGAATATTAGAGTAATATGAAGTGTTGATGGTTATCAAAAAGACGATTGCCACAGAACTATCCCAGGGGTGGTTTCACATAGAGAAACACAGAGGGGGCCGACTGATTTAAGCTAAGTAAGAATTGCTCATTATGGAAGCTCAGGAGGAGCAATTTAGGTTTAAAGTAATTAATGAGTGGAATGGCCCTCAAAGGCAGCAATAGAAACTCCCACTGTGAGCAGACTTTGAAGAAATTAGACTGGCACTCATAAGTGAAAAAAATGAAAGACATAGACACCAAGTTGACTGAGATAAATTACGTTATTTTTTCCACTCTAACAAAATCAACTGAAAGATTTATTTAGAAATATGTGAAGTAATACATGAAGTAATACATGTATGAGAATACATACATCGTAATAGGTCAGATCAATGGTCATAATGCCCAGATACCTTTCTTTGCAAATAGTATCAGAGGATGCTTAGAGGAGCAATGCAATAGCCATCCACCCTCATAGTCATGCATGCATACTTAGGGAGTGATGTTTTCTTTTTGAAGTTGACTTTACTGACAGTAAGACCATATCTGTGCTTGTGGGTGTGGCGGAAAGGACCAACGCACAGTGAACCTGATGATCTTGTATCTATTCTAGCTCTAAGAACAGTGCTGTCACATAGTAAGAGCTTAACAAATACCATTTAAAAAGAGCTCATTCATTCATTCAATTGTATTTTTTGAGCACTTAGTGCAAAGAACTGTATTAAGCACTTTGGAGAGTACAATATAACAATAAACAGACATATTCCCCACCCACAACAAGTTTTTTTTATGAGCTGGGAAAGTGTCTACTGTGGTGAGCCCACAACAGGCTGCCTTGTTAGTGACTGTTTGTGATCCTGTGAACAACACAGAAGTGACTGGAGAAGGCAGTGATGGACTCTCTGCAGAAGGCAGCAACACTTGGAAGCAGAAAGAAGAAGCACTGGCAGAACGGGCTCCTTTGATCACAGAGTGGAGTTACTGAGCGAACGTATGTGCACACTGGTAAAACTAAGTAAAAACTTTCCACAGTAACCTTGGTGATCAGAGGTGTGGATTGACTTCTACTAAGTGTCCCCGAGACTCCCCTAGTCCAGGAAGGTCCTAGTTGGTATGAACTGGGGGCTCATGACATCTACCAACTCTGGTCTTTCACGCTCCCAAGCATTTAATATCAGTCTCTGCACCTAGTAACTGCTCAGTAAATACTATTTATTGATTGATTATGATTGATTGATTGAAGTTGGTGCCTTTTTCAGTCCATTTTTCACAGGAACAGAATGGCTAACAATGAGATTCTGCAAAAAGCTGAGTTACCATTCCAAGCCTGAAAGGGGACAGGGGCAGGATTCAGTTTATTTGTAGATGATAGGGAATGTGGTAGCAGACCTTTGCTGTCTTTGATATACAGGGTGAGGGTCCTATAGTATTTGAAGACAACATTGAAATAAGGTGCATAGGCAGACTGGGGAAGGGCCAAAGAAGGAGTGGAGCAAAAGCTGTGAAGAGAGTAGTATTCTTCTGAATAATAGTAATAATGATAATGGCATTTATTAAGCACTGTTCTAAGTGCTGAGGAGGTTACAAGGTGATCAGGTTGTCCCACGGGGGCACACAGTCTTAATCCCCATTTTACAGATGAAGGTAACTGAGGCACAAAGAGGTTAAGTGATTTGCCCAAAGTCACACAGCTGGCAGTTGGCTGAGCCGGGATTTGAACCCATGACCTCTGACTCCAAAGCCCAGTCTCTTTCCACTGAGCCACGCTGCTTCTCAATAATAACATGGTCTCATAAATAGAGCACAGACGTGGGAATCAGAAGGTCATGGGTTCTAATCATTCATCCAGTCGTATTTATTGAGTGATTACTCCTGACAATAACCACTTGTTTGATGTGTGACAAATTTTTATTGTCACTTCACTTCACTTCTCTGGGCCTCATCTGAAGCCCCATGTTAGATAGGGACTGTGTCCAACCCAATTTGCTTGTATCCACCCCAGCACTTAGTACAGTGCCTGGCACATAGTAAGTGCTTATCAAATACCATAATTATTAATAAATCAATGCCGTTTAATAATATCAAATGCAGAAATTTTGCCAAATTCGAAACCTTTCCTACAAAAATATTCAAAGACCCTAGAATGAGGTAGGGAATTCCCTGTAAAAAATCAACTTTAAATCAATAGATAAAACTAGGAAGTGGAGGGATTTCTAAGCTGTATGCTCCTTATGCTCAGGGAACATTTCTACCAACTGTATTGTTTTGTAAAAATAAATGAATTAATTTGTGATATTTGTTAAGTGCTTACTGTGTGCCAAGCACTGTACTAAGCACTGGGGTAGATATAAGGTAATCAGGTTGGACACAGTCCCTGTCCCACATAGGCGTTACAGTGTTAATCCCCATTTTACAGATGAGGTAACTGAGGCAAGAAGAAGAAGTGAAGTGACTTGCCCAAGGTCACACAGCAGACAAGTGGCAGAGCTGGGATTAAAACCCAGGTCCTTCTGATTCCCAGGCCCATGGTCTATTCACTAGGTTACTCTGCTACTCTCACAAGAGCTTAGTACAGTGTTCTGTACAAAGTAAGAGCCCAATAAATGCCATTGATTCATTGGTAAATGATTTGCAAGACAAATTCCCTCATTATAGTTTCCTTTACATCATAAACCAGTGGCCTTTGAAAACCTTTGAAAACTAATAGGTAAGAAGCATTATTATGTTCTCCACAGAATCATATGTAATTTTTCAAGTATAAATAGGACACTTATTTACCTGAAAATCTGGGTTTCATTGTTTTTAATTAAGTTTTTAATAACATCTCACCCTGAAAATGAGTATGCTTTCTACAGAATATCTCGTTAAAAATGATTGTTTTTCCCACTAGGCTTAATACTGCTCTTCTTAATAGCCCTTCGCTACCTTCATCAGCTATAAATGCATAGGGCTGTATATTGAACATTCAAATAGCAGTACTGTTTCCAAAAGGCTGGCTGTTTGAAAGGAGAGTGACTCAATCTTTTCTCTAAATACTTCAATAATTTTCAGAAGGCAGAAAAGAAATAGTATAATAAATTAATGGAAAAATAGTAACAGTAAAACATTATTTAGGCACTGACCTGATTTTTTTTGCCTTTTAAATTTAATGAAAATCTTGCTGTTATGTAACTACTGATCCTGTTGTTCCAGGGTATTTAGAAAATCATTAGATAATTTTACTTAATATTTTAAGCTTATGGATGCCGGTAAAGGTCTGTTTAAGAATCATCTATTCATTTCTTTGTACATACGTTTTATGTATTTTACATCGCTGTAATATAAATGTCATAAATGAATTATGTTTGTGAGATTTTCTCCATGCCTAATTTTTCTTAGCATCTTAATACAGGATTGTTTTTTATTGTAGCAAGCCCCAACGCATGTTAAATTTCAATTACCTCTTTGAAGTAAGCAGATTTCTGACAACCTATGCTTATAGCTTACTTCCTTATATTAATCAACGGATTGGCAATTAAAATAACAATAAACCAAAGAAGTTAAAGAAAAATGTATGAGAAAGGAAAGGTTTTCATACTTTCTCTGAGAGTTCATGCTAACACCACTGTCTTATGTGCTGTCTTATGTACCTTCCTTTGACAACTAAATTGCTGCCCTCCAAACTACCATCTCTAATGAACTCAACTGACTCACTGACTTATCCTTTTCCTGACCTGGTATCACTAACCCAGAGCCATGGATCAGAGCCCTCTAAACTACCCTTTCTACTCAACTCAAATGACTCACTCCCCCATCCTTTCACTAATCTGAGGACAATAACCAGAGCCCTAAGATCTGAAGGGCTGCAAACAGTCAGATGGAGACATAAACCAGTAAATTTCTTCACCAGGGCTTTGCTCATTAAAACACAAGCATTTCAAGGATTAAGCTCGCCGATGCCAGATAATTGTTACTCACTTTCGTAAACAAGGCTGAGCAAGTTACACTTTCAGTTTTTGATCCTGACGACCCCATTCTAACTCTGCCAGGTATCATGGGGCGGACATCACACTAGGATGTCCGCTCATTTAGGATCTGCTCATAACACTAGGAAGACCAACAGGTCCAGGCCAGCTGGAGAAATGGTGCAGCGGCTATCCTGAACTTCTGGTGGGATACCCCTCTTAGCCTATCATTGATTGCATAAGTGTTACATGTTGCCATTTGGATAGGTGTACCTCAACCCACTCAAACAATCAATAAATTGTATTTATTGAGTGCTTTCTGTGTGCAAATACTGAACTGAGTGCTTGGGAGAGTATAGTATAATAAAAGTGGCAGATATATTCCCTCTCCACCACAAACTCACAGTCTAGGTGGAAAATGATTGACAGCTTCTGATTGTGCTCCACACTTAGCTCACATGACAGCTTCTGATTGGGACATGTTCTCTCCATGCACACCTGGGTGGCTGTACATGAGGGGATCATGAGTCCTGGGGCCATGAGAAATAAGTGCTGCCTCGTGTGTGAGGATGTTTCATCTCACAGGTGGTATGGTGAGCACGAGTGACTCCATTTTGTAACATAGAAACCATTTTGCCATCATTTGACCCTGTGAACCACAACATACAAGGAGGAATCTGGGGAGGAACTGATAACATAATAATAATAACAACGGTAATTGTTAAGTGCTTACTATGTGCCAGCACTGTTGTAAGTGCTGGCGTAGATACAAGCTAATCAGGTTGTCCCACGTGGGACTCACAGGCTTAATCCCCATTTTACAGGTGAAGAAACTGAGGCACAGAGAAGTGAAGTGACTTGCCTAAGGTCACACAGCAGACCAGTGAAGGAGGACCTTGAGGGGACACTGAACCATCTTGCCATTGGACAAAAGGAGGCCTGCCAGAGGCACACGACATAAGCCACCTTGCAAATGCTGTCCGTTGGGTGGGCATGGGAGGAGGGATAGCCATTCCCCTTGGCTTTATCCGGTATTGGGCTTGAGAGAGCAGGCAAGTCAAAGCAGTGAATCAGGACCTTCTGTGACCCCTCTGAAACAACCAACACGAGTGGATTAAAAAAGGGTGGGAGTACAGGGAACCAATGAAGCAGATGGTCACCATGAGCTAAAAAATATGATCCCGGGCAGTGGAAAAGACCACCTGAGCTGAGATGCCTATGGCACAGCCACCAAGAACCACCTAAAGACTGGCACCAGGATGACATGCTGCAAGCAGCCAGACTCCTCGACTCCTCCAACATGGGACCATCTGCATGAACATGGGAAAACAGACAGGGTAGCTATAAGTGTGGATGCAAGTGTGTGTGGGGGGGTATAATAATAATAATGATGGCATTTATGAAGTGCTTACTATGTGCAAAGCACTGTTCTAAGAGCTGGGGCAGTTACAAGGTGATCAGGTTGTCCCAGGTGGGGTTCACAGTCTTCATCCCCATTTTACAGATGAGGAAATTGAGGCCCAGAGAAGTGAAGTGACTTGCCCAAAGTCACCCAGCTGACAATTGGCGGAGCCAGGATTTGAACCCATCACCTCTGACTCCAAAGCCCATGCTCTTTCCACTGAGCCACGCTGCTTCTCTATGCTGTGCTAAGCAAACATATGCTAAGCAAACACTGAATAAGGTTCATCAAAAGGATCTTACCTCCCCTTTCTTAATAATAATAATAAAATAATGATGGCATTTATTAAGCGCTTACTATGTGCAAAGCACTGCTCTAAGCGCTGGGGAGTTTACAGGTTGTCCCATGGGGGGCTCACAGTCTTAATCCCCATTTTACAGATGAGGGAACTGAGGCCCAGAGAAGTGAAGTGACTTGCCCAAAGTCACCCAGCTGACAATTGGCGGAGCCAGGATTTGAACCCATGGACTCTGACTCCAAAGCCTGTGCTCTTTCCAGTGAGCCACGCTGCTTCCCCTTCTTAAGGGGAAACTATAGTGGGTAGTGTAAATAGGTGCTAAAGAGCATAAGGCATATCAAATGTAACTAATTATTGCCTACTAATGATGATGAATTTTAAACATGAGCACAGATATTTCTGAAAATTTCAGTGCTTGTTGGACTAACTCTTTTACACCTTGAAATAATAATTCTTTGAGGAATTACTACTGTTTTAAATTTGGAAGCTTGGTATCACAAACATCCAGAATTGTTTGCTGTGTTGTCACTCATAGATCATATCCTGATTTTATCATTCATTCATTCATTTATTCAATCAATCGCATTTATTGATTACTTACTGTGTGCAGAGCACTGTACTAAGCGCTTGGGAAGTACAAGTTGGCAACATATAGAGATGGTCCCTACACAATAACGGGCTCACAGTCTAGAAGGGGAAGACAGACAACAAAACAAAACATGTAGACAGGTGTCCAAATTGTCATAATAAATAGATTTAAAGCTATATGAACATCATTAACCTCTCGATCATATCCAGCATGTAGTTTGCTTCCTGGCAGTGAAGTGAAGTATGTTAGAAAAATGCAAAAATCCACTAAATATTTGTGTCATATGAAGTCTAGAAAAGAAAGAATATAGGAAAACAACATAGTTTGGGGAGAGAGAAAAATTAAGTCCCGGATGGATTTTAATTTATAAAGTAATATTTTAGTTTTCTGAAAGAGTTAATTCCACTTACATGTTGGAACAATATGGCAAAGTAATCCTTTTTGTTTTGAATTGCAGCACAATAGATCTGAAACAGACCCTGAGTTGGTGGATTAAACATTACATAGTTGTGTATGGAAGAAACTTGGCTGATTATTATCATTTCTGAAATTGCTTCCTACCTACGTTCTGCTTACCATACTAACAAAGCCCACCACTGATGTACCAGACTCTTTATAGGTCTCTTTGATCTGCCAAAACATGTTCTGTTTGGCTTTAGCATCCTGTACTAGCATTTTTAGAAATGTCAATGATTGTGTTTTCCTTTCAATAAAATAAGCCCAAATTGGCTCTGTATTCTCAGTTAAAACATTATGCCATCATTTGTGTTGATTCATTCTTGTAGTCAGATAAATTGTCAACTTTCCTTCCCTCTCTACCATTTGTTTTTCCATTGGAGAAAAAGCATTCATTAGCTGTTTTTGTGAATATATTTTAAATATGGCTTATACAAATGGAAAAAATTATCTTTTTCTTTTGTCTATTTTGTTATATGAAAGTGATGATGGAATGGTAAAGGACACAGCCAGATACCAGCAAGGAATTGGAAACACTGCAATGGGGAAGAAAACAGTCTCTTTCCTAAATGTTATATTTGTCATTTCCAAATCATGGTGCTTTTGGAACTATGTCCTGTAACCCACCAGTGTGCTTGTTTATATCATAAAGGCAGAAAACAAAACCATATTGGGAAGGAAATAATTAATTGGAGAATTAAGCTGACAAAACATTTTGAAGGTAAAATAAACAGTTCAGTTTCAAACACCTGCTTCAGTTCATGTAAGTCATAGACAAGAAAAAAGGATCAACTTGTCTTACATTTTCAATGCATAGGGAAAAGGGTAGAAATGTTAAAGGAAAAATATAACTAGAAGAAAGAATGAGATGCAAGTTAAGAAAATGGTTAATCAGCAGACATAGAAGAGGGAAGTTTGTAAGTCAGATTAAGGTAAGAGGCTTAAAATGTATTTGAATGTTCCGGAAAAAAAATGTAGTGGGGAACAGATTTAGCTCTCCAAAACCCAGTGTATTGCTTAACTATTCATGAAGGAACTCAAACTGTATACCTTTTTCCTGTAAGAAATGACTTTTTCCTTTTTAATGACTTGAGGAAAGTCAAAATAATAAAGGGAATGGTCAGAAAAAGAGCAGTTTCTGACCTTACTTTTTAATACTTGTAAAGTTAAAATGTGGAATGTATAAGAAATGTTTGGGTATAAAATTGGTCATAAAATGGGAGAATGGAGGAGGCATTAATATTTAAGGAATGCCAAGTCAAAAGAATAGCTTATAGAACTATAAGTCCATTTCATATCTTTCAATAGCCTTTATTGTAAGAGATTGTAACTGCGGGCTAAAAAGTCAGATGGATCAGGAGAGTTCTGAAAACAATATGAGACTAGTGTTTCACTCTGTTACTGTATGTCCACTCTGTGAAGTGTACCATGCAATTTGGGGAGTCAGTTTCACGGAGTGAAAACATACTGAACAATAGTTTATCAAATTACAACAAAACGTATGTAGTTTTGAGTTAAAACGAAGACCAATCTGAATCAGTGAAAGCTTTGAACTGCAACATGGCTTGGTGGAAAGAGCATGGGCCTGAGAGAGGACCTCAGTTACAATTCTTGTTGTGGGGAGGGAATATGTCTGTTTTATGCTGTATCATAGTCTCCCAAGCACTTAATGAGGTATAGTGTAGCCAGCAACACAGCTGGCTCCAAGTCAAGCAACTTTAATCCCATTCCCTCCCTGCAGGGCTCAGCACACAATAATAATAATAATAATGATGGCATTTATTAAGTGCTTACTATGTGCAAAGCACTGTTCTAAGTGCTGGGGAGGTTACAAGGTGATCAAGTCCCACGTGGGGCTCACAGTCCTAACCCCCATTTTACAGATGAGGTAACCGAGGCACAGAGAAGTTAAGTGACTTGCCCAAAGTCACACAGCTGACAATTGGCAGAGCCGGGAGTTGAACCCATGAACTCTGACTCCAAAGCCCGTGCTCTTTCCAGTGAGCCACGCTGCTTCTCATAAAACCCCCGGTCCAGGCACAGAATGGTCCACGCATTGAGTGGTCTACAGACTGAACCAACGGTCTACATACTGAGCGTGCATCACTTATACAGGCAGGGTTTTAACACATCTTTTCATTTTTATGTAATCCTGCCCCTGGTGACAGTCATCTTCCCCTTGGCCCTTCAGAAGATGCTCCCAATGAAGCAAACCCTCATTAGTCCTCATGCTGTCCATTGGGTTCTGTGGCTTCTCATTGGTGGTTGAGCACCAACATTGGTGTCCCTTGTTCTCCACTGGTCTCCATTCATTACTCCTAGTTCCTCCTCCAATGGTCCATGATCTCTGTCTCGTGGTTCAATCCACCATCTCAGAGTCATTTGACCTGAGGAAAGGAGCACTACCAAAACATCAAGGCACTGAGGAAACCCGGGGAGCTAGGGTCAATCCCAAGATACTACTACTAATAATAATGGCATTTGTTAAGTGTTTCCTATGTTCCAAGCACTGTTCTAAGCACTAGAGGGGGGGAACAAGGTAATCAGGTTGTCCCACGTGGAGCTCACAGTCTTCATTTCCATTTTACAGATGAGGTAACTGAGTCACAGAGAAGTGAAGTGACTTGCCCAAAGTCACACAGCTAAGTGGTGAAGTAGAGATTTGGACCCATGACCTCTGACTCCCAAGCCAGTGCTCTTTCCACTGAGCCACACTGCTTCTCTAAGATGTGACAGGGTGGGAGGACAAGGTGTCCTACATTGGCAGCAGCTTCAGAGGCCTCTGTCGCAGGCACTGTGACATCTTTGGTTTTGGGCATTCTTGCCAAATCCAACGGCTCCTACTCCATCCTTCTCAACCTCTCAGCTGCCTTTGACACTGTCAACCGTCCCATTCTCCTCAACACATTATCCAATTATATTCATTCATTCAATGATACTTACTGAGCACTCACTCTGTGCAGAGCACTGTACCAAATGCTTGAAAAGTACACTTCGGCAACAGAGACAATCCCTACCCAACAATGGGCTTACAGTCTAGAAGGGGGGAGACAGACAACAAAATAGTAGATAGTAGATAGGCATTAATAGCATCAATATAAGTAAATAGAATTATAGATATGCACACATCACTAATAAAATAAATAGAATAATGAATTTGTACATATATACACTTGCTGTGGGGTAGGGAGGGAGGTAGAACAGAGAGAGGGAATTGGGGTGATGGGGAGGGGAGGAGGAGCCGAGGAAAAGGGGGGGCTTAGTCTGGGGAGGCCTCCTGGAGGAGGTTTGCTTTCAGTAGGGCTTTGAAGGGGGGAAGTGTGCTAATTTGGCATATGTGAGGAGGGAGGGTGGTCCAGGACAGAGGGAGGGTGTTCCAGGTCAGAGGTAGGACGTGAGCCAAGGGTCAACTAAGGGACAGTTGAGAATGAGGCCCAGTGAGCAGGTTAGCAGCAGAGGAGTGGAATGTGCAGGCTGGGCTTTAGAAGGAGAGAAGGGAGGTGAGGTAGGAGGGGGCAAGGTGATGAAGGGCTCTGAAGCCAATAATGAGCAGTTTTAGCTTGACATGAAGGTTGATAGGCAACCACTGGAGACTTTTGACAAGGGCGGTGGTGATATGCCCCGAGCATTTCTGTAGAAACACTCCAACCTTGGCTTCACTGACTCTGTCCTCTCCTGGTTCTCCTCTAGGGCCATTCATTTTCAGTCCCTTTTGCAGGCTCCTGTTACCCCTCCCATCCCATAACTGCAGGGGTTCCTCAAGGATCAGTTCTTGGTCCCCTTCTGTTCTCCATCTATACTTACTTCCTTGGGGAACTCATTCGGTCCCATGGCTTCACCTATCATCTTTAGGCAGATGATACCGAAATCTACATCTCCTCCCCTGTTCTCTCTCCCTCCCTCCAGGCTTGTATCTCCTGCCTTCAGGACATCTCTACTTGGCTGTCCTCCCACCACCTAAAACTCAATATGTCCAAGACAGAGCTCCTTATCTTCTCTCCCAAACCCTGTCCTCTCAATGACTTTCCCATCACTGTGGACGGCACTACCATCCTTCCCAACTCACAAGCCTACAACCTTGTTGTTAGCCTTAACATAGCTCTCTCATTCACCACACGTATCCAATCCATCACCAAAGCCTTCTGGTCTCATGTTCACAACATCGCCCTTTCCTCTCCATCCAAACCGTTACCATGTTAGTACAATCACTCATCTTACCCCGACTGGATTACTGCATAAGCATCCTTTCTGACCTCACAACTTACTGTCTCAATAATAATAATAATGATGGCATTTATAAAGTGCTTACTATGTGCAAAGCACTGTTCTAAGCGTTAGGGGGGGTTACAAGGTGATCAATTTGTCCCACTGGGGGCTCACAGCCTTAATCCCCATTTTACAGATGAGGTAACTGAGGAACAGGAAGTTAAGTGACTTCCCCAAAGTCACACAGCTGACAATTGGCGGAACAGGAATTTGAACCTCTGACCTCTGACTCCAAAGCCCGGGCTCTTTCCACTGAGCCATGCTGCTTCTCTTCCCACTCTGACTGCACTTCACTCTGCTGCCTAGATTATTTTTCTATAGAAATGTTGTGGGCATTTCACACCCACCTTCCAAAATCTACCGTGGATGCCTAACAACCTCCATATCAAGCAAAATCTCCTTATTATTGGTTTCAAAGCTCTCCATTGCCTCGCCCCCTCCTACCTCACTTCTCTCCTTCTACATCCCAGCCCACACACTCCGGTCGTCTGCTGCTAACCTCCTCACTGGGCCTCGGTCTTGCCTGTCCCCCCATCAATCCTCAGACCATGTCCTACCTCTGGCCTGGAATGCCCTCCCTCTTCAAATCCGCTAAACAATCATACCTCCTCCCTTCAAAACCTACTGAAGGCTCACCTCCTCCAGGAGGCCTTCCCAAAGCCCCCCTTTTCCTCGACTCCTCCTCTCCTCCCCAACGCCTGACTCACCCCCTTTGCTCTACCACCTATCCCTGTCCCACAGCACTTGCGTATACACGTACATATTTATAATTCTATTTATTTATATTAATACCTGTTTACTAGTTTTGATATATTTATTAATATTGATGTTATTGATGACTCTTTACTTGTTTTGATGTCTGTCTCCCCCTTTCTAGACTGTAAACCTGTTATGGGTAGGGATTATCTCTCATATCTACATGTCTACATGTTTTGTTTTGTTCTCTGTCTCCCCCTTCTAGACTGTTAGCCCATTGTTGGGTAGGGACCGTCTCTATATGTTGCTGACCTGTACTTCCCAAGTGCTTAGTACAATGTTCTGCACATAGTAAGCGCTCAGTAAATACAATTGAATGAATGAATGAAAGATATTGAATCCCCATTTTGCAGATGAGGGAACTGAGGCCCAGAGAAGTGAAGTGATTGCCCTAGGTTACAAAGCAGAATGCAGGTCTTCTGACTCAATCAATCAGTGGTATTTACTGAGCGATTACTATGTGCAGAGTGTTCTACTAAGCGCTTGAGTTCAGTATAACAGAATTAGTAAACATGTCCCCTGTCCATAAGGAGTTTATAGTCCAGAGGGTAGTGGTAAGACACATTCCCTGCCCACAAAGACTTTGCAGTTTAAAGGCTTAGAAGTAGCAGACATGATCCTTGCCCTCATTGAGTTTACAATCTAGCCAGGGAGACAGACACTGAAATAATCTTGAAGCAGCTTAATTTAGCAAAAGGTTTTGAAATGTGAGAAGCAGTGTGGCTCAGTGGAAAGAGCCCAGGCTTTGGAGTCAGAGGTCATGGGTTCAAATCCCAGCTCCGCCACTTGTCAGCTGTGTGACTTTGGGAAGGTCACTTCACTTCTCTGGGCCTCAGTTGCCTCATCTGTAAAATGGGGATTAAGACTGTGCGCCCCCCATGGGACAACCTGATCACGTTGTACCCTTCCCAGCGCTTAGAACAGTGCTTTGCACATAGTAAGCGCTTAATAAATACCATCATCATCATCATTATCATCAATTGCTGAATTGCAATTTCCAAGCACTTAGTACAGTGTTCTGCATGCAGTAAGCACTCAATAAATATGATTGAATGAATGAATAAATAAATACAATTGGATTGAATTGAATTGCCACTTGCTTGCTGTAGGTCCTTGGGCAAATCACTTAACTTATATGTGCTTCAATTTCCTAGTCTATAAAATAAGGATTAAATGCCTCTTCTCCACATCCACAAACGTGAATTTACATCTCAGTCCCTTCTGAAGGGTGCATGAGAGTTGAGGACGGGTGTGGGGAGGGGAATGCCCATCCTGTTGGTCTCTTTGTTGTCTCCATTATCCTGTAGACTGGGCCTCGGGTCACTGTCTTAATGCCCTGGTGCTATCGAGGTTGGCGGTTAGAGTGGATGACAACAATCTCTGGACTCTGGGCTGTGATGTGGTTGGGCTCTCTTGGGTTCTGTCACTGGTTTGGTGCCACGTGGAGGATCTCCCTCTGTCACTGTGGAGGGGCCCATTAGGCATTCTGAGCTCCTTTGAGAATGAGGCCTTGTGGAATCCCTTTGAATCTATACTTGGGCATCCCCGACTGCAAAGAGCCTCTTTTCTCATCTTGCAGAGGGAGGGTGTAGAAATGCTGACTTTGGAGACAGTCGGCTCTCTAACAGGGGGAGCTGCTATACGGCAAATTCCCGTGATATGCCGCCAAATCGCCTTGGGAAAACGAACCTCTGCCTCCGCCGGGCTGAGATGGGTTGGATGCCGAGAGTCCGACGGGCAGAAAAGCACCTGGCTGGGACATGAAAGGCTGAATTTGTTGCTGTTGCCATCTTCCCTGCCTCTCATCCGGCTGGACAGAGCCCTTCCCTCAGCAGTGGCAGGTTGTTGTTGCTTTTGTGGAAAGAGAACTCGGGTCCCTGGGCCCGTGCAGCATGTTGGAGGTTGGGGAGGGGAGATGTGAGAAGCAGCGTGGCTCAGTCGAAAGAGCCCGGACTTTGGAGTCAGAGGTCATGGGTTCAAATCCCAGCTCTGTCAATTGTCAGCTGTGTGACTTTGGGCAAGTCACTTCACTTCTCTATGCCTCAGTTACCTCATCTGTAAAATGGGGATTAAGACTGTGAGCCCCCCGTGGGATAACTTGATCACCTTGTAACCTCCCCAGCGCTTAGAACAGTGCTTTGCACATAGTAAGCACTTAATAAATGTCATTACTATTATTATTATTATTATTATTATTATCATTATTACCTAGAATATGAGCCTCATGTGGGAAAGCATCTATGTCTGACCTGATTACCTTGTACCAGTGCTGAGGTCAGTGTTTAACATAAAGTTCTTAACAAATACCACAATTATTATTGTGTAGACTTTTTAAACAAAATAAAACAGTTTTATTACTCTCTTATTTCTGGGTCATTTCTCTATGTTACTTAGTAAGGGAATATCCAAAAGCTAGAAATATTGGTTGCTATTGTTGTTGTTATTGAAATTGGTATTCTCATTATTATTTTTAATATAATCATTAGTTTTTCCTATGTCTTTTCATGATATTTCTGTTCTAAGCACTGGGATAGATAGAAGGTAATTAGGTTGGACACAGTCCATGTCCCACATGAGGCTCCTTTAATGTGTTGTATACAATCACTGTCTCCACTTGCACTTCTCTTACTCTCTTTCAGTCTCAACAATCTGCTCTCCTCCATGTGACCAATGACCTCCTTCTAAGTAAATATAATGGACACTATTCTGTCCTAAAATTATTTTACTTCTCAGCAGCAACTGGCTTTGGACGCCCTCCTTATTTAAGAGACACTAATCTCATTTTTCTGGCTTCTCATTTTTCTGGCTTTCCTCTTTTCCTTCTGAATAATTTTCAGTCTCCCTTTGTCTCCTATACTACAACTCTGCTTGTTCTTCAAGACTCTCTCCTCATTCATTCTCAATCTTTTCAGGAACTCATCTGCTCACATGGCTTCAACTATCTCCTCTATGCTAATGACTCCCAAATCTACCTTCCAAGTCTGGACTTCACGCCTTCTCTGAAAAATAACATTTCTTCCTGTATCTGAAGATCATTATGTCGAAAATTAAACTAATTCTTGCTCCCAAGCTCTCTCACTTATTTATCACTACCATTCTTCTCGTTTCTCAAGTCCATATCCTTGTTGTTACCATGACTCTTCCCACTAATTCCTTATCTTTCAGCCCTCATATTAGGTCTGGTGCTAAATTTTGTTGGTTTTCCTCGACAACATTTTCAGATTCTGTCCTTCTATCCCCATCCTAATAGCCATCTCACTGATGACCTTGGCACTTGTTGTGCACTGCTTTGACCATTGCATCAGGCTCCTAGATGTTCACTTTACTACAAACTTTTCTCTCTCCCTTCCATACTTAACTCTGCTGCCTGGATCACTTTCCTAAAATATTGTTCTGTGCAATTCTCTCCAATTCACATTCTTCATTTCTTTCTCCAAGTAGAAACTCCTGATCAAAGACTGTATTTAAGACACTCAATTAGTTCTCTCTTCCTTTATACTTATCCACTCTTACTAAACCCTACCTTGCATTTTTGGTTTTTCTCAAGCTAATAACTCAATTTGCCTTCTTCTCACCCCCTATTTGTTTCGCCCTCCTCTCTGTCTAGACTCCTTACCCTACATTTTAGGCAAACCCTACATTTTAGGCAAACTATTGCTCTTCTTGTCTTTATATCCCTTATGAAATCTCATCTCCTCCAAGAGACTTTTGCTAATTTTCCACATCCCCACCCCTTATCTCCACAACTGCCAAAGTAGGGTTATGAAGTGGTCAGGCTGCTTCAACTGCTATTTCAGCACAGCTGCATTGCTTTAAGCAATGTGGCTCAATTGAAAGAGCAGGGCTTGGGAGTCAGAGGTCATGGGTTCAAATCCCGGCTCTACCAATTGTCAACTGTGTGACTTTGGGCAAGTCACTTAACTCCTCTGTGCCTCAGTTACCTCATCTGTAAAATGGAGATGAAGGATGTGAGCTCTACATGGAACAATCTGATCACCTTGTATCCTCCCCAGTGTTATGCACATAGTAAGCACTTAACAAATGCCAGTATTATTATTATTATTAAGCACTTGTAACATCTTGTAACACTGATTTGCAGGTTACTACCTCTTATTATATGAAAAAAATGAAATCCAGGCTCTCCACCAGTGCATCTGACCCCATCTCTTCACACCTTATCATAGCACTTGCCCTATCCTTTATTCCCTTTAGAATAAAGGGAATAAAGGGCATTAGAGGACTGAAAGGCTTTGTAGAAAAATAACCTGGGGAGTAGAGTGAAGTATGGACTGGAGTGGGAAGAGACAGGATGCAGGGAGGTCAGCAAGGTGGCACCCCACCTTGGATAATTGCTTGGATTGACTTGGTAGAAGTTTGAATGGAGAGGAAAGGATGGATTTTAGTGATGTTGTGAAAGTTGATCCAACAGGACTTGGTGACAGATTGAATATGTTGGTTAAATGAGGGAAATGAATCACAGAAAAGACTAAAGCATAAGGGCTTGTGAGAATGAGAAGAAGGTGGTGTTGTCTATATGATGGGAAATTCAGGGGATGGACAGGGATCTGTTTTAACAGTTAAGTTTGAGTTGTCTACAGAACATCCAAGTAGAGATGTCCTGAAGGTTGAAGGAAATGCAAGAGTGAAGAGAGGGAGAGAGGGCAGGGATGGAGATGTAGATTTGTGAATCACCTGACTAGAGAAGGTAGTTGAAGTTGGAGTACTAGTCCATATTAATTTCCCACTTGCTTAGTGCAGTGGTCTGCCCATAGTAATAAAGATGACTAGAGCAATATTCAAGAAAATTGGAATTTAAGTTTGTTGTGGTCACATCCCCCAAAAGGGGGAAATTAAATTCAGTATCTTCTCTCCTCAATTTGAGATAGGCAGAGAATTCCTGCTAGTGACATGTTTCTTCCATCTGAGAGACTTAGCCAGTTGAAGTTGTCTTGAATTCTGAATTTATAAGCCTCTGAATTGAAGCTTTATGCATGCATGTATATTTTTTAAGTAATATGCGACTGGCAGTGACATACATTCACTTATGAGCATGAACCTAATAAATGAAAAGTCCAGTGTGAAACTCAGCGCCTCAAATATCGCATATTAGGAATGTCAAGTTCCACTTTACTGACTGATGAAATTATATATATATATATATATATGTATATATAAATTATATTACATTATATAATTAATATATTATATATGCTATATAATACATGTACATACCTACTTTTTCCCATCTCTAATTGCAAATAACATATAATTCTCTAATTTATGGGTCTTGAATTGATTTCACTGATACTATGGATATCTCAACAGGAAAATTGTGTTTTATTGCCAAAAATGATAAGGAACATGACAAGTTGTAAAATAGAGTGAATAATTACATATACAGGTTTCACCAGGGCCGTCCTGCATTTTTATCAGATTTCTAGGGGAATTTTAGAAAAAAATGTATGAATTTTCCAAAATTGGGAATGGGCTGTTAAATTGATTGGCCTGTTTGCACCATTCCTAAGTAGCTCATCGTCATTCAAATTATTTAGGTTTCCATATCTAGATGGAACACATTGAGGTCACGATCCATTTAGGTTCAAGGGATGCTGAAACTTGGAGAAGAGACCCTTCAGAATTCCGATGAACCTTAACCTCCCATATTTCCCTCCTTCACCTCAACTTTCAGCCCCCTCTTTGGCCATGCTCTCAGTAATCAAGAAGTACAGAAAAGGCCCACAAGCATACAGTGGTGTTTGAATATCCTGATGTTCAACTAAAATTTTAGACAACAAAACTGTAATGGATTAAAGTTATTCAGGGTTTAACCAAATGAGCAAGGCTTATATTTGTGCTTTAAAATTAATGCTACTAGGACCACTGAAGTTGCTTCAAACTGGGAAGACAGAGTGACAGCATTCAGCATCAGTGACTCTTCCACCTTATCAGCATGGAGATCTTCCATCTTGCACTTTGACTTGTACCCTTCATTAATCGCATTAGCTCTATAGCACTAATGTACATATCCATAATTTATGTATTAATATTAATGTCTGTCTCCCCCTGTTGATTATAATCTCATTGTGGAGAGGGATTGTGTCCACCAACTCTGTTCTATTTCAATCTCCCAAGCGCTTAGTTCAGTGTTCTACACACAGTAAATTCTCAATAAATGTGATTGATTGATTGATTGATTGATTGAGACAGATGTTATTCCCTCTTCATGCCACCAGGAAGCGGC
This sequence comes from Tachyglossus aculeatus, assembly GCF_015852505.1. NCBI lineage: Eukaryota > Metazoa > Chordata > Mammalia > Monotremata > Tachyglossidae > Tachyglossus > Tachyglossus aculeatus. Next base: position 121,572,275 of record NC_052067.1, read on the forward strand.
CATTCTGTCTCACTATAGTTGGGGAGTTGTTTTTTTTATGGCATTTATTAAGTGCTTATTATGTGCAAAGCACTGTTCTAAGCACTGGGGAGGTTACAAGGTGATCAAGTTGTCCCACAAAGGGCTCACAGTCTTCATTCCCATTTTATAGATGAGGTAACTGAAGCACAGAGAAGTTAAGTGACCTGCCCAAAGTTATACAGCCGACAATTGGCAGAGCCAGGATTTGAACCCATAACCTCTGACTCCAAAGCCCGGGCTCTTTCCACTGAGCCACTGCTTGTCAGATAGAGGCAGAATGGAAAGCATACCTTAAATACATTTTGTAAAGTAAGCTCCTGGAGGACTGGGATTATGTCTTCCAACTCTATTGCATAATATTCTCCCAAAGGTTTGGACCAGTGTTTCACAAAGAGTAAGTCCTCGCTAAATATCAAATACTATTGATTTGGACTGGTTGGCTAGACTAGAATATCAAGTCAAAACCACACTTTGAACTGAGAAGCTCTAATAATTTATGCCAGTGTATTTTGATTAAGAAATATCTGGTTAATTGGCTAGAGGAAACTAAAGTTTATATAAAAGTGTTAATATCAAACATTCCAAAAGTTAGAATTTCTAGAAACGTTTGTATCTGGAAGCTACTAAGACAACAATCATTTTCTATTGTATAACCCTATTAGCTTTATCATCAGTAGCATTTTTTAAGAATCTGCTGAGTCTGGAGAACTGTACCAAGCAGTTAGGAGAGTTAAAATAGTTAGAATAAACAATCTCTGGTTTCAAGGAACATACAGCCTAAAGGGAGAAACGCCTTACAAATCAGGGATGATTCCACTTCCAAGTGATCTATTTATTAACGTGTGGTATCATTTTGGCTTTGGTTTGGAAGTAGTTCTCTGCCCTTGGTAGCAATAGGAATGTGTTCTCTTTTATGGGGAAGTATACTGAAACAACCCAAAGTCACTCCCCCCACTTCTCCAACCCCCCGGCTCTCAACCCTCTCCACTACTCTTCCATCCTTCCCAGCAGTATCCTCAGATTAGATCTCCTCCCTCCCTTCAAGTGCTACTCCGGCCACCTGTGCTTCTGACCCCATTCCCTCTCATCTTATGAAATCTCTTACTCCTTTCCTTTTCCCCTCCTTAACTTCCATCTTCAACTGCTCACTCTCCATTGGTTCCTTCCCCTCTGCTTTCAAACATGCCCATGTTTCTCCCATCCTAAAAAAACCCTCTCTTGACCCCACCTCTCCTAATAGTTATCACCCTATCTCCCTCCTACCATTCCTTTCCAAACTCCTTAAATGACTCGTCTATACACACGCTGCCTCGAATTCCTCAACGCCAACTGTCTCCTTGACCCCCTCCAGTCTGGCTTCTGTCCCCTACATTCCACGGAAACTGCTCTCTCAAAGGTCACCAATGACCTCCTGCTTGCCAAATGCAACGGCTCCTACTCTATCCTAATCCTCCTCGACCTCTCAGCTGCCTTCTACACTGTGGACCACCCCCTTCTCCTCAAAATGCTATCCAACCTTGGCTTCACAGACCATGTCCTCTCCTGGTTCTCCTCATCTCTCCGGCCATTCATTCTCAGTCTCTTTTGTGGGCTCCTCCTTCCCCTCCCATCCCCTTACCATAGTGGTTCCTCAATGGTCAGTTCTTGGTACCCTTCTGTTCTCTGTCTACACTCAATCCCTTGGTGAACTCATTCTCTGCCCCTGCTCTCTCTCCCTCCCTCCAGGCTTGTATCTCCTCCTGCCTTCAGTACATCTACCTCTGGATGTCTGCCTGCCATCTAAAACTCAACATGTCCAAGGCTGAACTCCTTATCTTCTCTCCCAAACCCTGCCCTCTCCCTGACTTTCCCATCACTATTGATGGCACTACCATCCTTTGTGTCTCACAAACCCGCAAACTTGGTGTCATCCTCAACTCTGCTCTCTCGTTCACCCCTGACATCCAATCCATCACCAAAACCTGCCGGTCTCACTTCTGCAACATTGCCAAGATCTGCCCTTTCCTCTCCATCCAATCCACTACCCTGCTCGTTCAATCACTCATCCTATCCCGACTGGATTACTGCATCAGCTCCTCTCTGATCTCCCATCCTCCTGTCTCTCCCCATTTCAATCTGCTACTTCACACTGCTGCCCGGATTGTGTTTGTGCAGAAATGCTCTGGGCATGTTACTCCCCTCCTCAAAAATCTCCAGCGGCTACCAATCAACCTATGCATCAGGCAAAAACTCCTCACCCTCAGCTTCAAGGCTGTCCATCACCTCGCCCCCTCCTACCTCACTTCCCTTCTTTCCTTCTACAGCCCAGCCCGCACCCTCCGCTCCTCTGCCGCTAACCTCCTCACCGTACCTCGTTCTTGCCTGTCCCACCATCGACCCCTGGCCCATGTCCTCCCCCTGGCCTGGAATGCCCTCCCTCTGCCCATCCGCCAAGCTAGCTCTCTTCCTCCCTTCAAAGCCCTACTGAGAGCTCACCTCCTCCAGGAGGCCTTCCCAGACTGAGTCCCCTCCTTCCTCTCACCCTCCTCCCCTTCCCCATCCCCCCCGCCTTACCTCCTTCCCCTCCCCACAGCACCTGTATATATGTATATATGTTTGTACATATTTATTACTCTATTTATTTTACTTGTACATATTTATTCTATTTATTTTATTTTGTTAATATGTTTTGTTTTGTACTCTCTCTCCCCCTTCTAGACTGTGAGCCCGCTATTGGGTAGGGACCGTCTCTATATGTCGCTAATTTGTACTTCCGAAGTGCTTAGTACAATGCTCTGCACACAGTAAGCGCTCAATAAATACAATTGAATGAAGGAATGAATGAACCATGTAAAGAAATCCTTGATTCTAAAGTTTCCACAGAAAACCTGATTTTTCACACCATAATAATTTCTGAATACACAAGAGATGTTTTAAATTTAGTTAAATTTGAAAAACATCTGTCACCTTTAATCTACAAGCCCTTAAATAATATTTTAAACAAATCCTATAAAAAGACAAGAGATATTTAACTGACTGGATAGCTGTTCAAAGATTTGGATGAGCTTTCATAAGTTAATTGGGTGTGTCAAAGTTCTTGCATTTTTCACAAATGAGCAAGGAAGTCTCCACACTTTGTGCTGGGGGAAAAATAAAACAGATCACTTCAGGAGAATTCTTATCTGTCTTCTAAATCAGTAATATTTCATTGTTTTTCTTCTGTTGGATCTTACACTAAAGCTGGTTGTACCAATTATATTAAAACATGCTTTGTATCTACATAACTTGAGCAATGTACAATATGTTTGAATTCACTCTCAGAATGTGGTATTTATTCTTGCTGAATTGCAGAATCTAGCAACTTGAAGTAAACTATTTCAGAACAAAATGTGCATATTTTGCTCTTTTTTCTTTTCGTGTGAAAGTTTTACATGGGCTAAGGAAGGAGGAATTTTCACTGCTCAAGAGATTTTAACCACAGCTACTTTCCAAGTTTAAATAGCTAAATTAACATTTTGTACGGCTGCATATCAGCAATCGACCCATTTTGTGATCACTTTGCATTGGCTCAGGAAATGGAAGCGGTAGTCCTTTACACTGAATATTGGTGGTACAACACAGCAGGCAACCACTACATTTGCATATTGACATTAGACATGTAAGATAAGGTTTATTGTTTTACAGACTAACACAAGAAATTAGCTATTTTCTCCTGATTCATTTTTGGCTTTTTTGGTAGATCTTTCACACTGCTTAAAATATGCTGATGTTTTATATTAAACTTTGGGAAAAGTTCATATTTACAGACAATCTGCTGAAATGAAATATATTTTCTATATTTCTCTACTGCTGGTTTTTATTGCATAGGGCATTTTCAGGGAAACAGTCCATTAATTGCTATGAAGCATTTTACTTTGAGGCGGTTTACTCACCATTATTCATTCCCCAATAAAATACTGTGAAGAATTGTGTGACGGTAAAACTAATCATAATAACAGGAGGTACTCCTGACTTCATGAAACTGATTAAAAATGATGATGCGGCAACTGATGATGTAATGTACCAATACGCAATTTGATGGTCGGACATTCAATTTCACAAAATTATTGCATTAAATCCAAGATGATTTTCAAGTTTCTAATATTAGAAATATGTCCATACAGAGTAAATTGGAAACTCAAATTGGAAGTCAGTCTTATTTATTGAATCAACCATCAATCATATTTACTGAATACTTATTGTTTGCAGAGCATTGTACTAAGTGCTTGAGAGGGTACAATAGAGAAGCAGCATGGCTCAGTGGAAAGAGCCCGGGCTTTGGAGTCAGAGGTCATGGGTTCAAATCCCAGCTCCACCAATTGTCAGCTGTGTGACTTTAGGCAAGTCACTTAACTTCTCTGGGCCTCAGTTACCTCATCTGTAAAATGGGGATTAAAGCTATGAGCCTCCTGTGGGACAACCTGATCACCTTATAACTTTCCCAGAGCTTAGAACAGCGCTTTGCACATAATAAGCACTTAACAAATACCATCATTATCATTATTATTACAATATCATAGAGTTTGTAGACACATTCCAAGCACACAACAAACTTACAGTCTAGAGGGGGAAACAGACATTGATATGAACAAATTATGGATACGTACATAAATGCAGTGGCCCTGAGGGAGAGGGCCCTTGATACCCTTGATAAAGGGTATCAAGTGCAAGGCTGACACAGAAGGGAATGGCGGAAGAAGAAATGAGGGTCTAGTCAGAGAAGAAATCTCTTGGAGGAAATGTGCTTTGAAAGTGGGGAGAGTGATCCTTTGTTGGATATGAAGAGGGATGGCATTCTAAACCAGAGGTAGAATGTGGGTGAGCAGTCGGTGGCAAGATAGATGAGACTGAGGTACAGTGAGTAGGTTGGTATTAGAGGAGCAAAGTTTGTGGGCTTGTTGTAGCAGGAAATCAGGGAGGTAAGATAGGAGGGCGTAAGGTGAGATAGTTCTTTAAAGTTAATGGTAAGGAGCTTTTGTTTGATGCGGAGATAGATGGGCATCCATTAGAGGTTCTTGAGGAGTGGGTAAACATGGACTGAACATATTCACAGAAATATGATCCAGAAAAATGATCCAGGCAAGATTCTGCAAGTATGTGCTGGAGTGGGAAGATACAGGAGGCAGGAAGGTCAGCATGGAAGCTAATGCAGTAATCAGTCTGGGCCAGGATAAGTGATTGAATTGACGTTGTAGCAGTTTGAATGGAGAGGAAAGAGTGAATTTTAGTAACCTAAAGGTTGAACCAACAGGATTTGATGAAATATTGAATTTGTGGGTTGAATGATAGACATGAATGAAGGATAGCACAAAGGTTATGGGCTTGTGGGACAGAGAGGATGATGCTGTTTACAGTGACAGAAAAGTTAAGTGGAAGACAGGGTTTGGGTGGGAAGATAAGGAGCTCTGTTTTGGGCATGGGAAGTTTGAGGTGTCCTCCTGAAGGCAGGAGGAAATGTGAGACTGCAGAAAAGGAGAGAGATCAGGACTAGAGTGAATAAGGTCTCCAAGGGAGTGAGTGCAGATGAAGAATAGAAGGGAACCAGAACTAAACCTTGAGGGTTACCCACAGTTGAGAGGTGGGAGGCACAAGAGAATCCTGCAAATGAGACTGAGAATAAGTGGCCAGAGAGAAAGGTGGAGAACTAGGAGAAGACAGTGTCAGTGAAGACACGGTTGGATAATGTTTCTAGGAAAAGGGGGTATCAACAGTGTCAAGGGCAGCTGAGACTTTGAGTAGAATTAGGATTGAGTAAAGGTCATTTGATTTGGCAAGGAGATCACTAGTGACTTCTGAGAGGGTAGTTTCTCTGAAGTGAATCAATCAATCGTATTTACTGAGCGCTCACTGTGTGCAGAGCACTATACTAAGCGCTTGGGAAGTACAAGTTGGCAACATATAGAGACAGTCTCTACCCAACAGTGGGCTCACAGTCTAGAAGGGGGAGACAGAGAACAAAACCAAACATATTAACAAAATAAAATGAATAGAATAGATATGTACAAGTAAAGGAGGTGGAAACCATATTTGAGGGGGTCAAGGAGAGAATTGAGGAAAAGAACTGGAGACAGCACATGTAGACAAGTCGATGAGGTAATAGTAATTATAATAATGGTAATTATTAAGAATTTACCATGTGCCAGGCACTGTTTCAAGTGCTGGGGTAAATATAAGGTGATGGGGTTGGGCACAGTGCCTGTCCCAGATAAAGCTTAATCTCCATTTTACAGATGAAGTAACTGTGGCACAGAGAATTGAAGTGATTGACCCAGTGTCACAAAGCAGACAAATGGAGCTGGGTTTAGAACCCAGGTCCTTTTGACTCCTAGGCTTATGCTCTATCCACTAGGCCAAGCTTCTTCCTGAGGGAGGTACCTGAGGGATAGAGAAGTTAGACGACTTGCACCAGGCCACACATCATTCAAATGACAGAGCCTACATCTTCTATCTTTTTCTTGACAATAATTTTCTCTTGTCTTCAGGATATTTCCACCTGGATTTCTTACTGAGATCTCAAGACTTAACATTCTCAAACTGAACTCCTCATTTTTCCTCTCATACTCTTTTCTCCCCCAGCTCTTGACAATACCATCACTTTGCCTGTTTCATAAGCCCACACACTTGGCATTATCCCAGATCTATCTCTGTCCTTCAACTCACATAGTCACCAATCCTGCCAGTTTTGACTTCACAATAGCTCCAGCATCTGCTCCTTCCTCTCCATCCATTATTGCATCAGCCTCCATGCCAACCTCCCTTCCAATCTCCTCTCCAGTTCATATTTCATTCCACTGCCAAAAAGTGTTTTAAAAAATTGTTCTGGGAACACCTCTCCACTCCTCAAATATCTCCAGTGTTTTCCATCCATCTGCACATCAAGCAGAATCTCCTTGCCATAGGTCTTAAGGCACTCAATCAACTCTCTCCATGCTATCTGACTGCTATCCACTATAAACCAATGTGTACACTTTACTCATGTAATACTACCCAATTTACTGTGCCTTGCTCTCATCTCTCTCCCTATCCACCCCTCATCATGCCTGGAGCTCCCTCCCCCTTCATATCAGAAAGACCAACACCCCTCACATCCAATCAGTCACCAAAACCTGCCGGTCTCACCTCTGCAATATCACCAAGATCTGCCCTTTCCTCTCCACCCAAACCGCTACCCTGCTCGTTCAATCTTTCATCCTATCCCGACTGGACTACTGCATCAGCCTCCTCTCTGATCTCCCATCCTCTAGTCTCTCCCCACTTCAATCTATACTTCACGCTGCTGCACAGATCGTCTTTGTGCAGAAACACTCTGGACATGTTACTCCCCTCCTCAAAAATCTCCAGTGGCTACCAATCAACCTATGCATCAAGCTAAAACTCCTCACTCTCGGCTTCAAGGCTCTCCATCACCTCGCCTCCTCCTACCTCACTTCCCTTCTTTCCTTCTACAGCCCAGCCGTACCCTCTGCTCATCTGCCGCTAACCTCCTCACTGTGCCACGTTCTCGCCTGTCCCGCCATTGACCCCCAGCCCACATCCTCCCACTGGCCTGGAGTGCCCTCCCTCTGCACATCCAACAACCTAGCTCTCTTCCTCCTTTCAAAGCCCTACTGAGAGCTCACCTCCTCCAGGAGGCCTTCCCAGACTGATCCCCCTCATTCCTCTCCCCTTCCTCCCCTGCCCCATCCCCCCCACCTTACCTCCTTCCCCTCCCCACAGCACCTGTATATATGTATATATGTTTGTACATATTTATTTTATTTACTCTATTTATTTACTTTACTTTTACATATTTACTCTATTCATTTTTTTTGTTAATATGCTTTGTTTTGTTGTCTGTCTTCCCCTTCTAGACTGTGAGCCCACTGTTGGGTAGGGACCATCTCTATATGTTGCCAACTTGTACTTTCCAAGCGCTTAGTACAAGCTCTGCACACAGTAAGCCCTCAATAAATACGACTGAATGAATGAATGAATGAACCAGCACTTTGTAGAACCAGTATGGCCTAGTGGAAAGAGCTTGGGCCTGAGAGTCAGATAACCTGAATTCTAATCCTGTCTCCACCACTTGTCTTCTGTGTGACCTTGGACAAGTCTTCTCTGTGTCTCATCTGTAAAATGGGGAGTAGGACTTTAAGGCCCATGTGTGACAGGGAATGTGTCCATTATGTGAGACAGGGAATGTGTTCAGCCCTATTATGAAAGCACTATGCCAGTGCTTAGTACAGTGTTTGCCACATAGTAAGTACTCAATAAATATCACAATTTATTATAATTAATATTAACAGTCAATTTATTTTCAAATCCTACTGAAATTACACCTCTTCAGAAGCCTCACTTGTCTAATCTCCTATCTCCCTACCTTATTTTCCATCCCTACTGTGTCACCTGTGCCCTTGAATCTGTACTCTTTATGCAAATGGGTAAACACTGCTCCCCTTCCTCCATTCCCCGCAGCACCTACATACATATTTTTAGACTTACTTGCTTTCCCTACCTGTACTATTTTAATGTATTTCTTTTCCACTAGATTGTAAGCTCATTTAGGGCTCTTTCAAGGTCTACTTACTCTACTGTAGTCTTCCAAGTGGTTAGCAAGTGCTCTGAACAGAGTAGACTGCTCAACACATACAATTGATTGATTGACTCATTAAGGATGATTTAGGTACGTGCAGATTGACCAATGTGCTTACTTTATATGAGAAGAAATTCTAGGGAGATGATTTATGACATCTTTCCCAGTCTCTATCACTACCTGGTTGAAAGTGTAATCCACAAATCAATCAACCTGCAATAGTAACTGAGCAGTTAATTTGTTCAGAACACTGTATTAAGCACTTGGGAGAGTACAACAGAGTTAGTAGACATGATTCTCTCCCTCAAGAAATATTCAAACTAGTGGGCAATATACATTCTAAAATAAACTAAGGGTGGGAATTTGTCCATTGAGACAGAAGTGTTGGATAGGGAGTCCAAATGGAGTATGATAGCCTGGATAAGTGCAGGGATACAGAGATTGGAAACCTCCATGGGCGGTTAGGACAGTTTAACAGGATGGATTGAGTGGGAGAGAAGGCAACTGAGGAGGCTGTGTTCTGATTGAGCTTTTATTGAGGCTGTGCTCTGATTGAGGATGAGATTTTACAGTGATTAAGATCTTGAATGTAAACAGATTGTATCTGGGATATAAGGATGATAAGCTCTTCTATGACTCGGATCAGTTGAGGGAGAGAGGCATTTTGTCTCATATAAGATTTTCACACACCTTAGAGGTAATAGGTTTCTGTAAATAGATGCTAGGACAAGATCTTAAAATCATTTGCATAAATTGAAGTCCACCTAGGCACTTGGAAAAATACATTTTCACAATAATAGGGAATATGAGATCTACTCAGTTATCACAATTCATTTCATATAAGTGTAGGAATGATTTGCTTGAAAGTGGGCAACAGATTGTACTACTGGATTGGAGAAATGAATCTTTAAAAATGATCTACATATAATATGAAAAATGTGCAGAGAGGCTATTCTCTGTATAAAAGGGTTTGGTCAGAAGCCCAGAGGCTGAAGTGTGAAGAGCTACAAATGGGAAATAAGCTGTTGCAGAGGTGAGTTTAAGTCACCAGCAGATGAGTATAGGTGGATCAAAAGGGGGTAGCAGGTGGAGTGCTTTGAAGGTAACAGTCAGAAGCACGAATTTCATCTAGGATTTGTATTTCAACATAGTGTTTTCTAAGGCATACAGAGCACTGATGGTTAAACATACGCACAATGTTCTGAAACTGAAATCTTAAACTGTAGGATGGTATATAATTTTATAACAAAACTAATGGGATATAAACAGGAACAAGTTTTTGCAGTGAGATATAGTTAAGATAAAGTCTTGTTTTGAAGAAATAACATTTAGACATGATGGAAATGTATTTATCTGACATTAATAACTTGTCTCAAGCACTCTTTGACATCCCTTTTAGTAATAAACTTTTCTTCTTCTTCCTGGGGTCTAGTAGGTACCATTCTGATTCTGGAGGCCTAGGGTTGAGCCTCAATATAGTTCCCATGTCTGCTTTATATATCTTTCAGTCTTCTAAGTAAAGAAAAATTAATTTCTAACAGGACAAAGCACTCAACAAGCCTTCCATTCCTGATAAGGAAAGCACTGTGGTAACTTCCACCTCTCATCTGCCACTCAGAGTCATTATTCCTGGCATACTCCTGCACCCTCTCAGACTCCTCCATCATTGACAAGACTTTAAGCCTACTTCGTGCGTTTTGTTTTAGTCATGTTTAAATATTTCATTATTTCTGATGTGTCTACCCAATCCCTTCTCCCAACTTTAACTTTTAGATTGTGAGTCCCTCAAGGGACAAGATCCTGTCCTGTGTATCCTCTCCCAGTATTTACTACAGTTAGTCTCCCTTCCTTTTCCCTTTACTCCTTTTGCATACACTACTAGACAGCCACTGAGGCAAATGCTATATTTTTTTTCATCTAAAAATGACCTTCTCAGTTTGGCTTCCATTTACCCAGTGGAAATTTCAACCAGAGAGTGGTTACAATTGCTGTTGATTTTTTTTTTTACCTTAATTTTAAATCTTATCTGAAAACAGTCTGAAAACACACTCCCTACTTATTCTAGCCTGTCCATCCACACGATGTGATGATGGAAACAGATCGTATGGGAAGAGGGCAACAGGCTCAAAAAAGGCACTCAGAAAAACAGCTAGACTCTTCTGCATATTTCCCTTGTCCTTATAGAGTATTGGTTTTTGATCATGCTTGTGACTGTCATATATCCTCACTTTCTGCCCTGTCTTCACCTTTCTTCTCCCTCTAAAACAAAAACTCAGTACATTTGACCTGCACATCACCCTGTGTGAGAGTGAATCTGGACACTGTTCAGAATAGGGCTGGGCAGGTGAATCCAGCATGGCTTAGAAGGAGAATTTGGACTTTACTGGATTTTTTTTTAACATACGTACGAAGGTAATTTGGAGAGTATTTGATCTTGTGTTGCTATTGTCATAATAATTATCATTATTAGTAGTAGTAGTAACAATAAAATGTGTTTAAACCTTCAGCTGAAATGGCAAAAATATCAAAACAATTTCAGGCTTAGTTCAACCTCTATATTTTTATGCTTCTTATTTAACAACACCTGGGTCAGTACTCTGCACACATTAAGCACTTAAGAAATACTTTTACTACTACTATTCAACAAGTGAATGTAACCAAGTTTAACAAAACTGAATAAAAAAAAGTGCTGCTGATTCTATTACCCATGGGGGATCTTTCAAGCACTTGCTGAATTCCTATGATTATGTTAAAAACAATTCCTTCCTAGGGATGTTTACTGGAAGTAAGAACAATTTTTGCATGTTTTATGCTAAGTAAATGATTTGTGTTTGGAACAAAAGTATAAAATGGAATATTAAATTATTTTTGAATTTGTGGCAAAGCCTAAACAGGTCTGACAAATAGTCACTTTCATATTCATGTATTATTTTTTTTAACGTATTCCCCAACAATATGCAGGGTTTTTTTTCCACATTTCATTCCATAAAATTGAATTACCAGCTGCAACGACCCCTCTTGGCCTAAACATATTTATCACACTAACTAGCCTTAGTGTAAGGGGTAAGAAACTGATGCAAAGGGATAAGATATTGATGCAAGTATAAATATATGTAACAGTGTCAACTTCAAAGTTTTTAGTTTGTGAAGAATTGAAAGTTTCCCCAGAAACTGCCTTCTCTAAGGTTATTGTTGACCTCCTTCCTCCTTGACAAATCAAACAGACTCTACTCCATCCTGATTCCCCAAAACCTCTCAGCTACCTTTGAAAACTGTGAACCACCCCTTGTCCTGGAAACATTAACCTTGGCTTCTCTGACACTATTCTCTCCTTGATCTCCTATTTCTCTGACTGCTCCTTCTAAATTTCCTAAAAGTTCCTCCTTTGACTCCTATTCCGTAATTACGGGATTCCCTCAAGGCCCAATTAGGGGATCCTCTTCTATTTTCCATTTACACCCACTCCCTTGGAGAACTCATTCACTCTCACAGCTTCACCTGCCATCTCTACATAGGCCAATGATTCTCCAATTCATTCATTCATTCAATCATAGTTATTGAGTGCTTACTGTGTGCAGAGCACTATACTAAGTGCTTGGGAAGTACAAGTTGGTAACATACAGAGACGGTCCCTACCCAACAATGGGCTCACAGTCTAGAAGGGGGAGACAGACAACAAAACAAAACATGTGGACAGGTGTCAAGTCATCAGAACAAACGGAAATCTATTGCTCCAGCCCAGATATCTCTTCTTCTCTACAGTCTCACATTTCTGCCTTAGTTCAGGACATTTCTACTTGGATGTCACTCCAACGGGTCAAATTAACCTTTTCAAAATAGAACTCCTTATCTTACCACCCATCCCTGTGGACAACACCACCAAACTCTGCCTCACAAGCCTGTAACCCTGGCACCATCTCTTTTGTTCAACCCTTATATTCCTTCTGCCACAACTTCACAATCTCTCTAGATTCTACCCTTCTTCTCTATCCGAACTGAAAGCATGCTGATCCAAACACTCATCATATCCTGCCTCAAATACTCTATTAGCCTCCTTGCTGACCTTTTTGCTTCTAGTCTATACTTCACAATGCTACCTAAATTTTTTTTCTAAAAGACCATTCTGCACATGATACCCACTCATCAAAAATTTTCAGTTGTTGTCTATGCCTTTCTGCATCAAACACAAGCTCCTTGCCTTCAATTTTAAGACATGCAATCAACTCTCTACCCCTGATCTCTCTCCCTCTCTGCAGTCTCGCATTTCCTCTTCCTTCAAGACATCTCTACTTCGATGTCCTCCCGTCACCTCAAGCTCAACACATCCAAAACAGAACTCCTTATCTTCCCACCCAAACACTGTCCTCCCCGAGAGTTTCCCATCACTGTAGTTGGCACCACCATCCTTCCTGTCTCACAAGGCCAAAACATTGGATTTATCCTTGACTCCTCTGTCTCATTCAACCCACATATTTAATTCATCACTAAATACTGTTAGTCCCACCTTCACAACATCATTAAAATCTTCCCTTTCCTCTCCATCCAAATTGCTATCACTTTAATACACACAATCCTCTTATCCCATCTGGATTACTGCATCAATGTCCTCACTGATTTTCCAGCCTCCTGTCTTGCCCCTCTCCAGTCTGAACTAAACTCTGCTGCCTGGTTGTCTGCCCGCCACCTAAAGCTCAACATGTCGAAGACTGAACTCCTTGTCTTCCCTCCCAAACCTTGCCCTCTCCCGGACTTTCCCATCTCTGTTGACGGCACTACCATCCTTCCCGTCTCACAAGCCAGCAACCTTGGTGTCATCCTCGACTCCGCTCTCTCATTCACCCCTCACATCCAAGCCTTCACCAAAACCTGCCGGTCTCAGCTCCGCAACATTGCCAAGATCCGCCCTTTCCTCTCCATCCATACCGCTACCCTGCTCATTCAAGCTCTCATCCCATCCCGTCTGGACTACTGCATCAGCCTTCTCTCTGATCTCCCATCCTCCTGTCTCTCTCCACTTCAATACTTCATGCTGCTGCCCAGATTATCTTTGTCCAGAAACGCTCTGGGCATATTACTCCCCTCCTCAAAAATCTCCAGTGGCTACCAATCAATCTGCTCATCAGGCAGAAACTCCTTATCCTGGGCTTCAAGGCTCTCCATCACCTCGCCCCCACCTACCTCACCTCCCTTCTCTCCTTCTACTGCCCACCCCACACCCTCCACTCGTCTGCCATAATCTCCTCACCGTACCTCGTTCTCGCCTGTCCCGCCATCGACCCCCGGCCCACGTCATCCCCCGGGCCCAGAATGCCCTCCCTCTGCCCATCCACCAAGCTAGTTCTCTTCCTCCCTTCAAGGCCCTGCTGAGAGCTCACCTCCTCCAGGAGGCCTTCCCAGACTGAGCCCCTTCCTTCCTCTCCCCCTCGTCCCCCTCTCCGTCCCCCCATCTTACCTCCTTCCCTTCCCCACAGCACTTGTATATATGTAGATATGTTTGTACATATTTATTACTCTATTTATTTATTTATTTATTTATTTATTTTACTTGTACATATCTATTCTATTTATTTTATTTTGTTAGTATGTTTGGTTTTGTTCTCTGTCTCCCCCTTTTAGACTGTGAGCCCACTGTTGGGTAGGGACTGTCTCTATATGTTGCCAATTTGTACTTCCCAAGTGCTTAGTACAGTGCTCTGCACATAGTAAGCGCTCAATAAATACGATTGATGATTGATGATGATGATGGACTGTTTTTCTTAAAAAATGTTCAGGACAAGTCTCCCCACTCCTCAAATAACTCAAGTGGTTGCCCATCCATCTCCACATCAAACAAAAACTCCTTACCATTGGCTTTAAAGCACTCATTCACCTTTACCCCTCCTAACTCACCTCGCTCCTCTCCTATACAACCCAGCTTGTACACTTAGCTCCTCTAATACTAACCTTCTCACTGTGCCTCAGTCTCATCTATCTTGCGGTTTAACCCTTTACCTACATCCTGCCTCTAGCCTGGAACACCCTCCCTCCTCAACTCTGACAGGTAATTATTCTTGTCCCCTTCAAAGCCTTATTGAAGGCTTCTCATCCAAGAGGTCTTCCTTGACTTAGCCCCCCTTCCTCTTCCACTCCCTTATGCGTCGCCCTGACTTTCCCCTTAGTTCTTACCCTCTCCAGCTGCACAGCACTTATGTCATATCTATAATTTACTTATTTATATTAATGTCTGTCTCTCCACATCTTGACTGTAACTTTGTTATGGGCAGAAGTTATGTTGGTTTATTTTTGTTCTGTATTCTCCCAATCTTTTAGTACAGTTCTCTGCACACAATAAGAGCCCAATAAATACTACTGAATGAATTGAATAATAATAATGATGGCATTTATTAAGCACTTATTATGTGCAAAACACTGTTCTAAGCAATGAGGAGGTTACAAAGTGGTTGTCCCACGGGGGGCTCACAGTCTTAATCCCCATTTTACAGATGAGGGAACTGAGGCCCAGAGAAGTTAAGTGACTTGCCCAAAGTCACACAGCTGACAATTGGTGGAGCCGGGATTTGAACCATGACCTCTGACTCCAAAGCCCGCACTCTTTCCACTGAGCCACACTGCTTCTCATAACTCTCCCCTTCCTATAACTTGTTTGTGTGCCACTACAACTAAGCCCATATAACTCGTTCCACTAACACCAACCTTCTTACTGTAACTCAAACACATCCCTCTTGCACTGACCTCCCTATTCACATCTTTCCTCTAGCCTGGAACTCCTTTCCCCTTCTTTTCTAACTGTCAATCACTCTCCCCATTTTCAAAGCTCCACTACAATCATATCTCCTCCAAGAAGATTTTTCTGACTAACCTTCAATTTCCCCACCCTATTATCCAACTCTTCTCTGTCATTTATGCATTTGGGACTCTATGCATTAAGCACTAGGGTACCCACCCTAGCCCCCAGCACTTATGTACACATGCTTACACTCTACTGCTTCTCCATTCATAATTTATTTTACTGTCTGCCTCTACCAGAAGAATGTAAGCTTCTTGAAGGCAGAGATCCTGCAAGGAATAGAATGGACTAGTGGAAAGAGCACAGGCCTGATTGTCAGATGATGGGGATTTAATACCCAAATTTTGAAGGATTTTTTTTAATGCCATCTGCTAAGCACTTATTATGTTTCAGGAATTGTAATAAGTTTTGGGGTCGATACATGTTAATCAGGTTATTTGTATCCATGTCCCACAAGGGGCTCATGGTTTTAGTCTCCATTTTACAGAGGAGGAAACTGAGGCACAGAGAAGTGAAGCAACTTTCCTAAGGTCAATCAATCAATCAATCAATCATATTTATTGAGTGCTTACTGTGTGCAGAGCACTGTACTAAGCGCTTGGGAAGTACAAGTTGGCAACATATAGAGACAGTCCCTACCCAACAGTGGGCTCACAGTCTAGAAGGGGGAGACAGAGAACAAAACCAAACATATTAACAAAATAAAATAGAATAGATATGTACAAGTAAAATAAATAAATAAAAAAATAGAGTAATAAATATGTACAAACATGTATACATATATACAGGGAAGGGAAGGAGGTAAGACAGGGGGCATGCAGAAGGGGATGAGGGGGAGAGGAAGGAGGGAGCTCAGTCTGGGAAGGCCGCCTGGAGGAGGTGAGCTCTCGGTAGGGCCTTGAAGGGAGGAAGAGAGCTAGCTTGGCGGATGGGCAGAGGGAGGGCATTCCAGGCCCGGGGGAGGATGTGGGCCGGGGGTCAATGGCGGGATAGGTGAGAACGAGGCACGGTGAGGAGATTAGCGGCAGAGGAGTGGAGGGTGCGGGCTGGGCTGTAGAAGGAGAGAAGGGAGGTGAGGTAGAAGGGGACGAGGTGATGGACAGCCTTGAAGCCCAGGGTGAGGAGTTTCTGCCTGATGTGCAGATTGATTGGTAGCCACTGGAGATTTTTGAGGAAGGGAGTAACATGCCCAGAGCGTTTCTGGACAAAGACAATCTGGGCAGCAGCATGAAGTATGGATTGAAGTGGGGAGAGACAGGAGGCTGGGAGATCAGAGAGAAGGTTGATGCAGTAGTCCAGACGAATAGGATGAGAGCTTGAACGAGCAGGGTAGCGGTTTGGATGGAGAGGAAAGGGCGGATCTTGGCAATGTTGTGGAGCTGAGACCGGCAGGGTTTTGTGACGGCTTGGATGTGAGGGGTGAACGAGAGAGCGGAGTCGAGGATGAAACCAAGGTTGCGGGCTTGTGAGATGGGAAGGATTGTAGTGCCGTCCACAGTAATGGGAAAGTCAGGGAGAGGGCAGGGTTTGGGAAGTAAGACAAGGAGTTCAGTCTTGGACATGTTGAGTTTTTGGTGGTGGGCAGACATCCAGATGGAGATGTCCTGAAGGCAGGAGGAGATTTGAGCCTGGAGGGAATGAGAGAGAGCAGGGGCAGAGATGTAGATTTGGATGTCATCAGCATAGAGATGATAGTTGAAACTGTGGGAGCGAATGAGGTCACCGAGGGAGTGAGTGTAGATCGAGAACAGAAGGGGACCAAGACCTGAACCTTGGGGAACCCCCACAGTAAGGTCACACATCAGACAAGTGGCAGAGCCAGGATTAGAGCACAGGTACCATTGATTCCCAGGCCCATGCTCTATCCACTAGACATTTATTTACATTAATGCTATTGATGACAGTCCACTTGCTTTGTTTTGTTTTGTTGTCTGTCTCCTCCTTTCTAGAAGTGAGCCTGTTGGGTAGGTATTGTCTCTATTTGTTGCTGAATTGTACTTTCCAAGTGCTTAGTGCAGTGCTTTGCATACAATAAGTGCTCAATAAATACAATTGAATGAATGAACACTGCTTCTTTAACTGTCCTTTCTCCTACTCAAGCTGTGAGCCTTGACTGAGACAGGGATAGTGTCTGACCACAATGCTGTAACTTCATTTTGGGCAGGATATGTCATATTGTAATAATAATAATGGCATTTATTAAGTGCTTACTATGTGCAAAGCACTGTTCTAAGTGCTGGGGAGGTTACAAGGTGATCAGGTTGTCCCTCGGGGACTTCACAGTCTTAATCCCCATTTTACAGATGAGGTAACTGAGGCACACAGAAATGAAGTGACTTGCTCTAAGTCACACAGCTGACAAGTGGTGGAGGCGGGATTTGAACCCATTACCTCTGACTCCAAAGCCCATGATCTTTTCACTGAGCCACGCTGCTTGTACTCTCCCAATCACTTAGTTCTGTGCTCTGCACAAAGTAAATGTTAATTAAATAAATATGATCGACTGACTATAGTTAAGTGCTTGACACATAGTAAGTACTTAACAAATGTATAAATAAAAATAATACCAACTCTATTGTATTGCACTCTCCCAGGTGTTTAACACAGTACGCCATACTCGGAAAACATTCAGTAAATACCAATGACTGATTTATTTAGATTCCAGAAAAGTACAGTTTCACATTTTCTCCACCTTCTTTTCTACTTTTTATTGCAGTTACTTCAAAGTTAATATGTACAAAACAGAACTCATTTTCCAACCCAAATCCTGTATTCTATCAGCCTTTAAATCACTGTAGATAATACCGCCATCCTGTTTCACATGTCCATACCCTTGGCACTATCCTTAACTCATCTTTCTCATTCAATTCATATATTCGATGTCATGAAATCCTGTTGGTTCTACCTTCACAAAATCTCTAGAATCCACCCCTTCCCCTCCATTCAGTCAGCTGCATCACTGATTTCCCCCCCTTCAGAGCCTTACTGAAGGCACTTCTCCTCCAAGAGGCCTTCCCAGACTAAGCCCCATTTTTCCTCATCTCTCACTCCCTTTCACATCACCCTGACTCTTCCCTTGGTTCTTCCCCCACCACATTCCGCCCCACAGCACTTAAGTATCTATAATTTTATTTATTTATATTGATGCCTGCTAACTTGTATTGATGTTTATCTACCCCCTCTAGACTGTGAGCTCATTGTGGGCAGGGATTATCTCTCTTTATTGCTGTATTGTACTTCCCCAAGCACTTAGTACAGTGCTCTGCACACAGTAAGTACTCAATAAATACAACTGAATGAATGAATGAATGCTAGAAGGGCTTATCATATCTTTGTCTTGACTACTGCATCAACTTTCTCATTGACCTCATTGCCTCCTGTCTCTTCCCTCTCCATCTCCATACTTCACTCCTTAAAAACCTTCAGTGGTTGCCCATCAAACTCCATATAAAACAGAAACTCCTTAATGTGGCTTTAAGGCAATTAATAACCTCTCCATTCTTCCTTTCCTTTCCGAATACTTATAACAACCCAACCCATATGTTTCCCTTCTCTAATGCCAGCCTAGTTACTGTACACCAATCATATTTGTCAAAACGTACAGTGGAAGGATATGTATATAAATGCTAAGGGCTGAGGGTGAGCTAACAAGGGTTAAAAGGGGCAGATCCATGTGCATTGATGAATAGGGGAAATTAGGGCAAATGCAGAGAAGGTCTTGAGGAAAAATATGCAATTTTAGTAGGTTTTGGAAGGTGAGAGAGATTGTCTGTAGTATATGAAGGGGGTGATATTCCCAGGCCAGTGTCAGGACATGGGCGAGAGATTGGCAGCAAAACAGACAAGATCGAGGTACAGTGAGTGGTTGGCAATAGAAGAGCAAAGTGGTAGGAGAGTAATGAGGGGAGATAAGAGGAGGCAAGTTCATTGATTACTTTAAAGCACAATAAGTACCATGGATCTATTGTTTAAATAAAGGGTAGCCTAGGAGGTGCTGCTAAATAGTGGAGCTTCTGAACGGAAAGTTTCATTCTAAACAGTAATATCAATATGGAAACACCCTGAGGATTAAGAATTTATTATGAAATTTAGAAAATAAAATGATATAATGCGGCATTGGTTCAGCAGCAATTAAAAGGAGCGAACTACTAAAGCCAAAGGAAGTTCTTATTTGACAGACCTGTACAATTCAGATGATGAGAATGGCAGTAAAAGTACCATGTAAAATGCATTAATTGTTATAAAATCATCAATGGTACAAAACATAGGAAACAATTTTGTACCTAATGTTCTAAGAGTTTGCTTTTTACTTTCTATTTTTTTTTATTTTAATTTGTAACCAGGCTTTACTATCATGGTTATCCATTACAATATTATCATGCCCTCAGCACGCTCTCTGGGTCCTTGAAATAAACCAGGTGGAAATTTCAACATGAGGAGAACATATAATTACCTAGATATTGAAAAATAAAGCCAAATGGATAAACCAGGAACTTTGAGAGATTTGAATTATATTTCAGATTGAATGCTATATAATCATTTCCAAATAATCTAAGCCCTGAGTAAATCTTCAGCTTTCACAACAAATGAATGAAACAGACAAAAGTGCTGTATGTGGTGATTGGGATGCTTGAGCAAAGTAAGTAAGTATGCTGTAAGATGTGACATTTTTTAAATAACCAATACATCACCAGTCTCAGGCCTCAAATCATGGCATGGAACGTTTTGAAGATGAGACTATGGGCACTGGGATAGCTCTTTGTTTGAGTGTCAAGGCCCTAACTGAGAGCTCACCTCCTTCAGGAGGCCTTCCCAGACTGAGCCCCCTCCTTCCTTTCCCCCTCCTCCCCCTCTCCATCCCTATCGTCTTACCTCCTTCCCTTCCCCACAGCACCTGTATATATGTATATATGTTTGTAGGTATTTATTGCTCTATTTATTTATTTATTTTACTTGTACATATCTATTCTATTTATTTTATTTTGTTAATATGTTTTGTTTTGTTCTCCGTCTCCCCCTTCTAGACTGTGAGCCCACTGTTGGGTAGGGACCGTCTCTATATGTTGCCAACTTGTACCTCCCAAGCGCTTAGTACAGTGCTGTGCACACAGTAAGCACTCAATAAATACGATTGATTGATTGAGTGTAAAAAAGAATGAAAAGAGAAGCAGCGTGGCTCAGTGGAAAGAGCATGGGCTTTGGAGTCAGATGCTATGGGTTCAAATCCCTGCTCTGCCAATTGTCAGCTGTGTGACTTTGGGCAAGTCACTTAACTTCTCTGTGCCTCAGTTACCTCATCTGTAAAATGGGGGTTAGAACTGTAAGCCCCCTATGGGACAACCTGATCACCTTGGTACCTCCCCAGTGCTTAGAACAGTGCTTGGCACATAGTAAGCGCTTAATAAATGCCATTATTATTATTATGAAATCTACATGTTGCTGACAGATTTGTGAACAATGTGTGCCTGCGAAGACTGACCCTTGTTGTTTTTAGTTCTATCCCCCTCTTGGTGGAATGGTCTTCACAAATCTCTGACCTAAGCAATCACCACATTCCTTATTGTTGTACCCTGGGCTCCTCTGTCATCAGGTATCCTATTCCAAGTGCTGAAGAAGTGAAGGTTTTAATACTCTTTGAAAATAATATTAAATTTAAAATCGTGAGCACATCTGGAGCAATGTTTTAGGGAGTAGGAACTCTTTTACACTGAATATTTTTTTTCATTTTTGTTATCATCCAGATCAGAGATTATTGAAAGTGTATCAGAGCTGTATTTGCTCAAATACATCCTGAATCTTAAATGTACAAGATTCTGAAAAACTGTATTTTGTCTCACTAGTTTATTTGCCTGGCTCTTTTAAAGCAAGCACTGATTCTTCTTTTCCCAAAATTTGCCGCTAAATAAGTTACTACTTCTTCAGTGTCTCAAAGACCAATCTGGGAGTACTTACTTACATCGGTATCAGCAGAACATTCACTTTAATTTGTTTTTATTATAGTCATAATTGTTTGTGGGAGCCATCTTCACACCCACACCCAGGGCCTGTTCCCCACAGGCCCCACAGTGAGAGAAGGCTTCGGGAATAATGCATTCTGTCCTGCACATGGTTCATACTGTCCAATTTCAGACTAGAAAATTTTTCTCAGTTTTCTATAGTGGGAGGCACGGCTGTGCCCTTATAGTTTCCAAAGCCATTGTTACATGTGACACTCGCCATAACTGTAATAAAGGTTTGGATTTTTCTCATAAAAACTAGCAGAGATGAGTCTATATCAAATTAACTGGGTAAGTCATTAGTGGGAAATCAACATGAACTTTAAAAAAAATTTAAAGATGGGCAAAAGCGAAGTAAAAAGAGTATAATTCGGGTCTGCACATGAAAGAATACCTGTAGGATTTTTTCCAAACACATGTGTGGGGAAAGAAACCCTTTCAATACACCTTCTTCAGTTCTTACAGACATTCTTCCACCCATCTTCACTGAGGTTTTTTCCCCCATAGTAATAGGCTCAGTTTTTCCTGAGATGAAAATTTCCAACAGGATTCTAGACACCCTCAACCCAAAAACTGATTTCCAGTTGTTATCCTTACCTGCCTCAGGCTCTGGCTCTGTGGCAGAGAGGGAAGCTCCATGCTGGAAACTGCATGGAGCTGACACTTGTGCCTGCCCCACACCTTCCCATCTGACACTGCAGCTGTCCTCCCAAAATGTCAGTGCCACTGAATCCCGTGCAGAGCCCCCACTGACATGAAGCATCCCTGGGCTTTTGTGATGGACTTCCTTATTCCCTCTTCTGCTCTAATCCAAACTGTTGTCTTTATTGTGTTCCGCTGTGCAGAGGAGCTCCGAGCCACTTTCTCAGCAATGCAGAGAGGGAGATCCAAATTGCTGTATCATCTCTGAGGTCTGGGTTGAGAACCTCAGCCCAAAGAGCCAGTTCCCCACCCACTCCTCTGTCCCCTCTCATTCATTCATTCATTCAATCATATTTATTGAGCACTTACTGGGTGCTTACCAAACACTCCAGAAAGAACAATACAACAATAAACAGTGATGTTCCCTGCCCATAGTGAGTTTACACTCTAAGGGTGGGGCAGGGGGGAGATAAACATCAATACCAATAAATTAAATTACAGTTAGGTACATAAATGTTGTGGGGCTGGGCTGTGGGAAGAGCAAAGGGAGCCCATCAAGGCGACTCAGAAAAGAGTAGGAGATGAGGAAAAATGGGGCTTAGTCTGGGAAGGCCTCTTGGAGAGATGTGCCTTCAATAAGGCTTTGAAGTCGCGGAGAGTAATTGTCTGTCAGATTTTAAGAGGTCCAGAGGCCAGAGTCAGAATAGGGGCTAGGAGTCAGTGGCAAGTCAGGGGAGATCGAGGCATAGTAAGAAGGTTAGCACTAGAGGAGAGAAATGCGCAGAATGGGTTGTAGAAGGTGAGAAGCAAGGTGAGGTAAGAGGGGGCACTGTGGTAGAGTGTTTTAAAGCCAATGGTGAGGAGTTTTTCCATCCCAAGAACTAGGCTGGCTAGGAGCAGACATGGAAATGGACACATGTTTGTCGAAAGCCTAAGTGTGTTCCTTCCCCTCTGCCTTCAAACATGCCCACGTCTCCCCCATCCTAAAAAAACCCTCTCTTGACTCCACCTCCGCTTCTAGTTATCGCCCTATTTCCTTCCTACCATTCCTTTCCAAACTCCTTGAATGAGTCGTCTATATACGCGCTGCCTTGAATTCCTCAGCGCCAACTCTCTCCTCGACCCCCTCCAATCTGGCTTCCGTCCCTTACATTCCATGGAAACTGCCCTCTCAAAGTAACCTATGACCTCCTGCTTGACAAATCCAATGGCTCCTACTCTATCCTAATCCTCCTCGACCTCTCAGCTGCCTTCTACAGTGTGGACCACCCCCTTCTCCTCAACACACTATCCAACCTTGACTTCACAGACTCTGTCCTCTCCTGGTTCTCCTCTTATCTCTCCGGACATTCATTCTCAGTCTCTTTTGCGGGCTCCTCCTCCCCCTCCCATCCCCTTACTGTAGGGGTTCCTCAATGGTCAGTTCTTGGTCCCCTTCTGTTCTCTAGCTACACTCACTCCCTTGGTGAACGCATTCGCTCCCATGGCTTCAACTATCATCTCTACGCTGATGACACCCAAATCTACATCTCTGCCCCTGCTCTCTCTCTCCCTCCCTTCAGGCTCGTGTCTCTTCCTGCCTTCAAGACATCTCCATCTGGATGTCTGCCTGCCATCTAAAACTCAATATGTTCAAGAATGAACTCCTTATCTTCCCTCCCAAACCCTGCCCTCTCCCTGCCTTTCCCATCACTGTTGATGGCACTACCATCCTTCCTGTCTCACAAGCCAACAACCTTGGTGTCATCCTCGACTCTGCTCTCTTGTTCACTACTCACATCCAATCTGTCACCAGAACCTGCCGGTCTCACCTCCCCAACATCACCAAGATCTGCCATTTCCTGTCCATACAAACCGTTACACTGCTAGTTCAAACTCTCATCCTATCCTGACTGGATTACTGCATCAGCCTCCTCTCTGATCTCCCATCCTCGTGTCTCTCCCCAATTCAATCTATACTTCACACTGCTGCCCGGATCATCTTTGTGCAGAAACGCTCTGGGCGTGTTACTCCTCTCCTCAAAAATCTCCAGTGGCTACCAATCAACCTACGCATCAGGCAAAAACTCCTCACTCTAGGCTTCAAAACTCTCCATCACCTTGCCTCCTCCTACCTCACCTCCCTTCTTTCCTTCTACAGCCCAGCCCGCACCCTCCTCTACTCTGCCGCTAACCTTGTCACTGTGCCTTGTTCTCGCCTGTCCCGCCATCAACCCCAGGCCCATGTCCTCCTCCTGGCCTGGAATGCCCTCCCTCTGCCCATCCGCCAAGCTAGCTCTCTTCCTCCCTTCAAAGCCCTACTGAGAGCTCACCTCCTCCAGGAAGCCTTCCCAGACCGAGCCCTCTCCTTCCTCTCCTGCTCCTCCCCCTCCCCCCTGCCTTACCTCCTTCCCTTTCCCACAGCACCTGTATATATGCATATTTATTACTCTACTACTCTATTTATTTTACTTGTACATATTTACTATTCTATTTTTTTTTGTTAATATGTTTTGTTTTGTTGTCTGTCTCCCCCTTCTAGACTGTGAGCCCACTATTGGGTAGGGACTGTCTCTATATGTTGCCAACTTGTACTTCCCAAGTGATTAGTACAGTGCTCTGCACACAATAAGTGCTCAATAAATATGATTGAATGAATGAATGAATGAAAGTGGCCCAAGATCAGTGCCTGGACTGGCAGCCAAGTATCGAGGCCCCCAGGAAGGTGTGAGATTCAAATTGCCTGATTTGGATGGAATTATTGTTCCTGTCTTCTTACTCTCCACCTTTCTGGGAGTGGTAGCACCATTCATTCATTCATTCATTCATTCGTATTTATTGAGCGCTTACTGTGTGCAGAGCACTGTACTAAGAGCTTGGGAAGTACAAGTTGGCAACTTATAGAGACTGTCCCTACCCAACAACTGGCTCACCAGAAACTGCCACCTACATACTCTCCATCATTTTGGGCAAATCAAGTCTTAATGATCAGTTTTTATGTTTCTGACCAGTCATAAACCATGAAAGTCTCTTAAGTGAATATATAATTAAAATGACTAATTCTTGGATTAAACGAAGACAATTTCCAGCTTCACTGACTTAGCTCATTCAGTACTAAAGGACAAGCTTTAATAAATGGACTAGGGAGTGCATAAAGATAGCTAGATTGATTGTTCTAATCCATTTTTGCAAGCCCACATGACATATTTGTTAGTACCAGGATGATATTCCTCTCACCAACTATGAATAAATTTAATCTGATGAAATCATTCTTTATTACACTGAACAATGTTTCTGCTGCTGTTTAGTGCTACAAAATTCAAAAATATTCTTCAATATCCATGCTTTCTTTGTCAAACATCCCCATGGTCAATAATACCTGTTCTTCTTAAGAAATATAACTCTTTTCCTCAAACTCAAAATACTGCTTTCTTTTAATTTTGCTTTTTGTAAGTTTTAGAACATCCAAAGACAACAAATTGAGCATTTCATTAGTGACAACACATGATATCCACTTGTTGTTTTGTCATTTCAACCAATGGCTTAATTTAGGAAAGCTTTTTATGTTGTTATATTGTACTCTCCTAAGCAATGTACAGTGCTCTACAAAGCGTAAGTGCTCAATAAATACTATAAACTGAGTGACTGACTTTTTACCTTGCTGATAGACTGTTGCAATTTACACTTATTATTGCTCTGTCTCCTTGAGGCAAATCTTACAATGCCAAAAAACATAAAAAAGATAATTTTTCCTACTGTGACATATGCTGCTTCTACCTCTCTTTTTGGCATAAGATTTTTGAGAAAATATGTTAGCACATTTCCCTGAAAACTAATTTTCATTGTACTTACATGGGAATGCCTTTTATATGCTTATATGCATCCTGATTTGTTTCAATTACAGAAATATTTTGAGTCAAAGTAGAGTTAAAACTGTTTTCAAAGATATCATGTCTCTGCAACCCTTGTAGATAACTTTATCTCTTTCCATATTATAAGTACACAAATCAAATGAAATTTTTAAAAACTTTCATTCACACACTTCTTCCTATCTGATCAACCATGTTTCTTTGATAGTGATTTACCTTAATGGCAGTATTTGAAATTTTTTTAAGTATTACCATATTGCCTTTCATTTGAAGAAAAAATTGTGAACACTTTCTTTTCTTGCTTTATCAAAAGTTTTCTTTATTTAACAGTAAAAGGATGTCTTCTGAATAGGATTTAAGGCCTAGTTTATGCTCTACTGATGCTTAAGCCCTGCTAGCATTCTTATCTACCATTAGTTTAAACAGGTACCCGACAGCTATTTCTTTTTCATAGGCCGCCTTTCTTTTTTTAATAGGCTCACAGGCTGATGATAAAGGAGAGTCAGCTCTACTGTCTTGGTACCATTTAAACCAGCCTGCAGATGGCTGACAAGCCTGCAGAAAGATTACTAAGTATACACATTGAAAGTGGCCCTATTTTCATACAGGGATCATTGATGTGGTAGGTAAACTAGATAACAACCAAAAAAACAAAAATCTGTGAATATTGCATATATCTAACTAGTAATACAAATCAAGCAATTGCTTTTTTTATTTTAAGCTCCATATATTAGGATTAATATGTGTATATATTTATATTCAGGAAGAAGAGCCATAGAATGTTCTTTACTGTCACTGAAATTAACCTAAAGTGGAATTAGATTAAATTGGTACCATGAAGGCAATGAGACTTTATGGACAACAATTCTTCTACTCAACAAATTCTTCAAATTTTGGCACCTCACTTAGCCCCTACCCCTTTTCTCCCTGGAGAATACTGGGGGGGGGAGGGGGGGGGGAGTAACAACAGTTGTGTCTAGGGAGGGTGAGAAGCAGTGTGGTTCTAATCCTGGCTCTGCCACTTGACAGCTGTTTGACGTTGGGCAAGTCACTTAACTTCTCTGTGCCTCAGTTCCCTCATCTGGAAAATGGGGATTAAGATTATGAGCCCCGTGTGGGACAACCTGATTACCTTGTATCCCCCCAGAGTTTAGGACAGTGCTTTACACATAGTAAGCACTTAACAAATGTCATCATTATTATTATTATTATTATTAAGAGTTCAGGCCATAACTCTACTCACTTCTCTAATGGAGGGAAGCCTTCTTTCCCACCTATAGGACCCTATAGTAGACATTTTTCTGGCAACTATCTCACTCAACCATGGGGATTGAGATGGGAGAGTCAGAGAGAGTTACTGT
The DNA here is from genome assembly GCF_015852505.1 of Tachyglossus aculeatus. Classification (NCBI taxonomy): domain Eukaryota; kingdom Metazoa; phylum Chordata; class Mammalia; order Monotremata; family Tachyglossidae; genus Tachyglossus; species Tachyglossus aculeatus. The sequence goes on from NC_052067.1 coordinate 121,599,520, forward strand.
TAGAATACTAGCCTGGGAGAAGTAAAGACAATGGGGTGTGGAATAGTGGGGAAAGACAACAGATAGGTAAAGTGAAACCAGGAGTGGGAAAACCCAGAAGTATTAGAGCTTTTGCCTGATGTAGAGACAAAGGAAGCCAATGGAAGGTTATGAGGAGAGAAGAAATATAGACAAAGCAAAGCTTCCTGAAGATGACCCATTTAGCAAGAATGAAACTGGAGAAGAGGAGACCAGTGAGGAGACTAACACATTGATCTAGTCCTGGCAAAACAAGAGTTTGTACACAACATGGTACTAGTTTTGGTCAACAGCTAGAGGCAAATTCAGGAGATATTGTTCCGGAAGAAGAGGAAGGCATTATTAGTTGAATGAAGGTAAAAGTTAAATGATTTCAAAGAGTCAAAGATGACACTAAGATTGCAAGATTCTGTTGCACGAAGAAAGATTGGATTGCTCACTGAGTTGCAAATGTTAAGGGAAAGATGGACTGCTAGGATGAAATGTCAAGTAGACATATAACTTTCCGTGGACAAAGAAATAAAATAATAGTTACACTATCTGAATTACACAAGGATTTTTCTCAACAATCAGAAGCAAATATTTTCTTCCAATTGTCACATACACCCAAATATATGTATACATGCACCTCTTTATATGTTTTAAAAATTATACCGTAATTCCTTTGTGCTAAATATCTAAGGTTATCAAAAGTGCCCAATGTAGATACCAGCACACTAAAAAGCTTATTAACATTTTTCAGTTTATTGGGAGGGTAATATAATCATTAAATAAAGTGGATCTGGGCCATCATGTCTTTATCATGTATTGATGAAATTTCTGCAAGTATTAAAAGCTGTTTCTACTCATAATTTCCAAATTCAATGATGTTTTTTCCTAAAGAAATTTTCTGTATTTATCCAGCCTCCATGAGTTTCAATAACCATGGAGAGATATTAAACAGTTGTTTTCAATCAATCAATCAATATTTTTGAGCACTTACTGGGTTGCAGAACACTACTAAGTTCTTGGAAGAATACCCTATAACAGAATTCGTAGACATTTTCCCTGCCCAAAGAGTTCATGTTTTAGAGATTTTTGAGCCTTCAGTATGTATAGCACATGATGCTAAAAAACAAAGGATAAGTTTTATTAACATTTAATTTTTTGCTATTAAGCTATTGCTATTTTGCTATTTTTTAATATTAAGATTAATATTTTCATTTGAAACTTCCCACAGTACAATCTGTAACTGGACCAACCAATCTATTCTCCCCAAGTATTCATTTTACAGTTGGGTAGGGACCATATCTATATGTTGCCAACTTGTACTTCTCAAGCGCTTAGTACAGTGCTCTGCACACAGTAAGCGCTCAATAAATATGATTGAATGGATGAATGAATGAATTTCCCTGGACTTCAAAATAGAATTTACCATGGTCTGTAGTTTATGCTTCATTCATCTCTAAATGATAGTTGATCCCCATGATTAAATAGGACATCGTTTGCTTATTTATATCCAGATGAGACATTACTATGTCATTAAGGATGTTAATTTCTCCATAGAATTTTAAATACCTTTTTGTTTCTCTTTTGATTACTTTGCACTTATGAAATATATTCGAAAAAACAGTAACAGGTTGGCTATCAATCATTTATCTCTCATAAGAGACTCTCTACTTCAAGCAGAGTTTCTTTTAATTTTTTTTAGGAGTCATGTGGATGAATAAGACATACTGTAGTGTTTTCAATTTGTGATTTCCAGCCTGCACTGGGTTTTGAGTGCCCACTACAACAGATTTTGTGTTCTGAGTTTACAATTTAAAACTGCTTCCTCAGGGATGCATTATCAGGAAAAAGCAATACCTTGCAGAAGCTGGAAATCTTTATGACAACTAAGGAAAATACTATCCTCAATTATATAATCATGATTTTATTTATGCTAGAACATCAAGAATAATAATAGCAATTAATGCTAACCAATTGATACGCCTCAGGGTCAGCTGTCAGGAGATGGTATTAAATGCATTGCATAATAATAATAATTATAATTGTACAGTAATAATAAATAAATTGTATAATAATCATAATAATGATCATGGTATTTGTTAAGCGCTTACTATCTGTCAAGCACTGCTCTAAGCACTGCATGGGCCTGGGAATCAGAAGGTCATAGGTTCTAATCCTGACTCTGATACTTGTCTGCTGTGTAATCTTGGGCAAGTCCCTTTGCTTCTCTGGGCCTCAGTATCCTCATCTGTAAAATGGAAAATGAGACTGTGAGCCCCACATGGGACAGAGACTGTGTCCAACTTGATTTGCTTGTATCCACCCCAGCACTTAAGACAGAGCCTGTCACTGTGTTTAACAAATACCATCATCATCATTATTATTATTAATAATAATAATTAATAATTAAACCTTGCTCTTTCCATTAGGCTACACTGCTTCTAAGACCTTTTCCAGACTCTTCAAAGATACTTACCATGAACCAGGTGGGCCCTGGCTATACTAGTTTCAATAATAACAATAATAATTATTATTATTAATAATAATAATAATAATGGTATTTGTTAGGCGCTTACTATGTTCAAAGCACTGTTCTAAATGCTGGGGAGGTTACAAGGTGATCAGGTTGTCCCATGGGGGGCTCACAGTTTTATTCCCCATTTTACAGATGAGGGAACTGAGGCACAGAGAAGTTAAATGACTTGCCCAAAGTCACACAGCTGACAGTTGGGAGAGTCAGAATTTGAACCCATGACCTCAGACTCCAAAGCCTGGGATCTTTCCACAGGTTATACAGGTTAATTAGATTGGAACCAGTCCCTGTCTCATTTGGGGCTAACAGTCTAAGTAGAAGGGAAAACAGTACTGAATCCACATTTTACAGTTGAGGAAACTGAGGCACAGAGAAGTTGTGTGTCCAGCCCAAGATCATCTGGCAAGCAATTGGCAGAATAGGAATTAGAATCGAGGTCCTCTGACCCCCAGAACCGTTGGGCTACACTGCTTCTTAGACCCTTTCCAGACTCTTCAAAGACACTTACCATGAACCAGGTGGGCCCTGGCTATACTAGTTTCAAGAATGAGGAGTGTGGGACTGTTCAGGAAAGTTGTTTCTTTCTCAAGATATATAGTCACCTACTCCTAAATTCTTTATCAATCAAATTTACTGAACACTTACTGTGTACAGGGAGCTGTATTAAATGCTTGGGAGAGTACAAGAAAACAGAGTTGGTAGACATGCTCCCTTCCCACATTAAACACATTCTAGAGGGGGAAAAGATATTAATATAAATAAAAAAAATTACAGATATGTACATAAGTACTGTGAGGCTGAAGGAAGGATGATTAAAGGGTGCAAATACAAGTACAAGGATGATGCAGAAGTGAGACTAAGAGGAGGAGATGAGTGCCTGAAAGAACTGATAAGGGCTTTCCCGTGGGGATTGGGTGAAGAGAAGTAGCTTTTCGATCCTCAAGTACCCTACACTCCTCTCTTCAGAAACAAGGAAACAACTCAGTCATTTAGAGGGTCATTCCTATAAAGCAGGGAATAGTTGAGGTAGATTTGTTCAATTTATAGCAGTATTGTTTAGGACTAAATCCCCTAAGCAGAAAAGAACAATGCCAGTCTTGGCTTTAGGTAAACTAAAGGAAGCCATCTCCTAGGTAGTTTACTGTGCCAGTATATTCCTATTTTTTTGAGACCACATAAGATTCTTTCTGAGCCTTTCCCTGGATCTAGTGTAATATTCCCAAACATTAAACAGTGTTAAATTTGCCAGCTGCTTTTTTTTCCCCCTACTGTATTTGCTGTCTAAAGTCTCTAGATTTTACAGATGAGGAAACTGGGGCACAGAGAAGCTGAGCTACTTGTCCAGGGTCCCACAGCAGGGAGGATCAGGATTAGAAATAAGGTTCTCCGACTCCCAGGCTCTTGCTTTTTCCACTAGGCCACATTAGTTCTGTAATCTCCTCCACAAATTCTATGTTCTACTGAAACTCAAGCAACGATACATAATAATAATAATAATAATAACAATAGCAATAACAATGGTATTTGTTTAGCACTTACTATGTGCCAGGCACTGTTCTAAGCACTTGAGTAGAAACAAGTTCCTCATGCTGAAACCCAGTTCTTGTAACCATGGGAATCATAGTCTAAGGAGGAGGGAAATTTCTCACTTTACAAATTAGGAAAGTGGGGCATAGAGAAACTAAGTGACTCATCAAAGATAAGCTGGGAGAGTGAGATTTGTAGCCCAGTTTGTGTTCTTTCTTCTAAACCACACTGCTTCCTTCATCTTCTCAGAGGACCACTGTTCCACAGAATCACAAACAGCTATTAATAATACCCTACTTCCTCTGAAACCTACCTGAAACTCATCGGGCTCTGGGTCCACAACAAGGGTACCAATTGCACAAGTGGTGATTACAAATTTGTCTAGTTGTCTTATCAGTTTAACCAATCCTGAATGGAACTAAACTATGACCAAACAGGGATGCCACCTTCCTTATGTTTGATATCTACCAGTCAAATGCCACAATCTGACTTCCCATGGGCATTTCCAATGCTCATCCAGAGTTCCAGCTCTCATCCTTTCCACAGAGGCCTTTTGCGGCTCTACTCCGTGAGAAGCCAGGACATTGACGATTCATTTTTTCTTCCTCCTCCTAGCTGTCTGGAGTGGCTGCAGAAAACCACGGAGAATTGTGATGTGGGTGCAGTAGACAAATTGGCAGCAGCAGCAGTGATTGTCCACTTCTGGCAAGAACAGCCCTAGCTGTGGAGGCCCACACAAGGCTTTGTCCCCAACCCCTGTCGTAGGGAAGAGCTATCATAGCATGTTCCCCTGTCTGCTGCTCACTCCCACAGTCCACATGCATCCACAGACAGACTTCATCGTGTGTGTACCTGCTAAGTGTTATCTCCAGAGAAGCTTTACCAGCACTGCTCCCTGGTTAGGTCAGGCAACTTCATCATTTAAACGTCGCAGGCAGTAGAAACTGAGGCACTGTAAACCACCCCTTTAAGGGTTATGTTAAGGGATGTCACCTGATTACAATGCATAAAGCAAAATGTGCCAATCCATTGTGGCAACTGGAACCTTCTGGTCCCAAATTCCCAGAGAGAAATACACAAGCTTCAGCGTGCTACACAAAATGTTTAGCATTTTTGTATAAATTTTCTCTTGAAGAACTTTAAATCTATGGGAGAGAATACCCTATCTTTATTTTCCCACTATGTTCCTTTGTGTTTTCCAGTTCAGTCCTCTCCAAAGAGGAGAAATTTTCATTTTTTTCTTCTTAGTTTGAAGAATCTTCACAGGAAGTAAAAATCTGTACCTTCTAAACCATAAAGACATATATCCAAAAAAGGTGACCTTAGGTAGATAAAATTACAAACCACAGGTTTATGAAGAATGAGGGATATCTGTGGGATGTATATAATGCACCTTTCTTGCTTTGCAATCAGACAAAGTGCTACAATGGTTTTTTTAAAAAATATAATGTAAACTGTGTGTTGAAAGACTGATATTACAACAATTTTAAGCCAGGTTAAGCTTTTCTACGTTAAAATATGTTGTGTTTTTTTTCAAATACTACCCTTAGCAGAAATATTTGAGGAACAAACATGAAAAGAGATGAAGCTGGAAACTGGCCTAGAGTGAATAAATATCAAATCAGGAAATCTTTATAATTGGAAAATAAAATATGACTAAGTCAATTTCAGGACTTTTAAGAGGCAGTGTATTATTTTTTCTTAGATTTCTAAATAAACATAAAAGGAGTTGTAAATTGAACATATACCAAAGGAAAACTTTTACCTAATCTGAAAAGGAATATTGACATTGATAAAGTGAGCTGTAGATTAGATTTACTACTCCTTCTTTGTAAATTCAGCAGCAGTTGGGGACCTGATACACAGATGAAAATAAACCTTAACACAAAGTTTGCTTTATCTTCCTAAAAGAGTTGGCAAAGCTTGCAGCTAGTCACACAAAATAAAACCCAAGTCCTATGACAGACATAAAAGAGAATCAGCCTTTCCCACTTCATGCCAAAGCTGAAAGAACCTGGGCTCATTAAAATGAAGTAATGGGCTGTTTATTGCTTTTTCCTTTGCATTCCCATTTCCAAGAACACCTGTAACAACTGATCATGTTTAATATACTTTACCATTGTAATTATTAATACTAGGGTTACCTAGCTAAAATAGCATCTGTAGTCTGGCTTGCTCCTAGAAAACCTGTTAAAAAACACACAATTTCTTTTTTCTCAGACTATGCTGCTAGTGGGCAGGGAACATCTCTACCAACTCTGTTATATTGAACTCTCCCCAAGCAATTAGTACAGTGCTCTGCATTCATTCATTCATTCATTCATTCATTCAATTGTATTTATTGAGCACTTACTGTGTGCAGAGCACTGTACTAAGAGCTTGGGAAGTACAAGTTGGCAACATATAGAGATGGTCCCTACCCAACAACGGGCTCACAGTCTAGAAGGGAGAGACAGACAACAAAACAAAACATGTGGACAGGTGTCAAGTCGTCAGAACACATAGAATTAAAGCCAGGTGCACATCATTAACAAAATAAATAGAATAGTAAATATGTATAAGTAAAATAAATAGAGTAATAAATCTGTACAAACATATATACAGGCGCTGTGGGGAGGGGAAGGAGGTAGGGCGGGGGGGTGGGAAGGAGGAGAGGAAAAAGGGGGCTCAGTCTGGGAAGGCCTCTTGGAGGAGGTGAGCTCTCAATAGGGCTTTGAAGGGAGGAAGAGAGCTAGCTTGGCAGATGTGCAGAGGGAGGGCATTCCAGGGCAAGGGGAAGATGTGGGCCGGAGGTTGATGGTGGGACAGGCGAGAACGAGGTACAGTGAGGAGGTTAGCGGCAGAGGAGCGGAGGGTTGGGCTATAGAAGGAGATAAGGGAGGTGAGGTAGGAGGGGGCGAGGTGATGGACAGCCTTGAAGCCAAGAGTGAGGAGTTTTTGCTTGATGTGTACGTTGACTGGCAGCCACTGCACAGAGTAAGCATTCAGTAAATACGGTTCATTGACTGTGAGGTGGGGTTTATTCCATGCAAATTTTGCACAAACAACTGCATAATATATTTTTCTATTTCAAAGACTTTGGACCTTTAAAATAAATAATTAAAATTCTAATTATTTTAAAAAGGTAAAAAGTGACTAAAATAATCTTAGCTCTTCAAAATAGGAATAGGCACGGAATAGGCACCCAAGTGTTCCTGGGAGAGAATAATTGATATGGGCAGAAGAGTAATCAAGTGAACCGTAAACGGGATTAAATGAATTGCAGTTTTTCATGAGGTGCACAAAATTAAGGTGATAGAATCATATTTCAAATATAATAATAATAATGGCATTTATTAAGCACTTACTATGTGCAAAGCACTGTTCTAAGCACTGGGGAGGTTACAAAGTGATCCGGTTGTCCCAAAGGGGGCTCACAGTCTTAATCCCCATTTTACAATTGAGGGAACTGAGGCCCAGAGAAGTTAAGTGACTTGCCCAAAGTCACACAGCTGACAAATTGCGGAGTTGGGATTTGAACCCATGACTTCTGACTCCGAAGCCCGGGCTCTTTCCACTGAGCCGCAGTGCTTCTCTATATATCTACAGGGCTTAAAGTAAAAATAGGAATTCTATTGTTGGACAAGTCTGTGATTCATTATCTGCACAACTGTCGTCCAGACATCCACAAACTAGTTTTATCTCACTGAAGAGAAACCAGAGTGGAAAATATCAATTAAAACAAAAATATATACATATTTGGAAAAGCTGGGGAGCCATCTTGTGGCAACTGTTGTTAATCTTCCAGACAGACGGCTTATTTATTTGCTATGTAATTCTCTCATGTTGAATCACTTGTAAAAGTTAGGGTTGTAAATATTTAATTTTTGATAGTAAATGCATTTATGTTTAACACATTTTGGTAAAATTTCTGATGCCATTTGTAATAAAAGATTGATCCTGAAAGTGCTTCCTGTGGCCATTCATTTAACCTTATGCTCTCTTGAGGCAAAGCCTGTTGAGGGCAGGGATTGTGTCTGTTCATTGCTGTATTACACTTTCCAAGTACCGTACATGCTCCACACACAGTAAGCGCTCAATATGATTGAATGAATGATTTTTTAAAAATCAAAGTTGAATCTTTCTTCTAAATGGATCACATTAAGCAATTCTTATTTGACACTGAAAGAAAAATAGTAGTATTAAATGGTATCATTATTAATGCAGGAGGATTTATCACATTATGACAGACATTATTCTTTCCATTGAATCCAAGTCAAAATGACTCCACTGGACTTTTTGGGCTGGGTAATTACATGGTTATCAACAGGAATCCCATTCTATACTATGGAAATTGTAATCCCAGATATTAGTATCAGCCTATATACTAACCTGCAGAAAATAATACAATATTGAGTATTCAAAAGAATGTAAAGACCGAGTACAGAAAATAAAAATTGAAGGCCTTGAATAGCTGTCAGTTGAGTTTCAATATTAGTTAAAATCCTATTTTACCTAAAATTAAAATATATAATAATAATAATAATAATAATGATAATAATGACATTTGTTAAGTGCTTACTATGTGCCAAGCACTGTTCTAAGTGCTGGGGGGACACAAGGTAATCAGGTTGTCCCACATGGAGCTCACAGTCTTAATCCCCATTTTCCAGATGAGGGAACTGAGGCACAGAGAAGTTAAATGACTCGCCCAAAGTCACATAGCTGACAAGTGGAAGAGCTGGGATTAAAACCCATGACCTCTGACTCCCAAGCCCGTGTTCTGTCCTCTGAGCCACACTGCTTCTCTTGAACATATATACATATCGATCTGTTTCAACACCACCAAATATATATACGTATATATGTATATATATTTGGTGGTGTTGAAACAGGTATTTTTACACCCCTATATCTTCCTATTGTCAATGAGAGTGACTTTGTTGTCACCATTTTGTATGTGGAAATTAAATTTCCAAAAATTGTAAAATGACATAAAGTTGAGCAATTTATGAAAGCACAAAATATTCAGCCATTTTTCAATGTAATCCACTTCACTTATGTCACTAGAATGGAGTTAGGGGTAGTAATCTTCAATCAATCAATTATATTTATTGATAGCTGTGTGCAGAGCACTCTAATTGCTTTGGATAGTACAATATAACAAAAATGGTAGATTCATTCATTCCCTGCCTACAAGGACCTTAAAGTCTACAGGAGGATCAGAAAAAATCAATCAATAAATAAATGCATACATAAATAACAGATATATAGATAAGTAATTTCCTAGTACAATTGGGGAATTAAGGCAGGAGGGGACAAGGTGTGCTTTAAAGTCAATGATGAGGAGTTTCTGCTTGATGCAGTGATGGATGCGTAAGCCCTGGAGGTTCCTGAGGTTCTTTAACTGCATTTATTAGAGAAGCAACGTGGCTCAATCAAAAGAGCCCAGGTTTGGGAGTCAGAGGTCATGGGTTCAAATCCTGCTCTACCACTCATCAGCTGTGTGACTTTGGGCAAGTCACTTCACTTCTCTGTGCCTCAGTTACCTCATCTGTAAAAAGGGGATTAAGACTGTGAGCCCGACGTTGGACGACTTGATCACCTTGTAACCTCCCCAGCGCTTAGAACAGTGTTTTACACATAGTAAGAGCTTAATAAAATGCCATCAATATTAGTATTATTACCAAGATGTGTCAGTAGCATCCAAGGGATCATTCTTTTCTAGTATTTAAAGTAGGGACCGCGTAAACATTTTCTTCAATATTTGTATCCTTATTTTCAACACTATGACCTATTTTATACACTATAATGACAGAAGTGATTTTCAGCTTAATTTCTTATGCATTAACTACTGAAAATTCAAATTCATACGTTTCTCATATGAGAAAAAAGGTGGCAGTAATTATCATGAATATAAAATTACATAGATATATCCTATACTTATTATTAAGTAAATTCTATCAGCTGAAGACCAGATTTGAATTTTAAGAAAAATGCACAAATGAAGTGTTTATTCACTTAAAGCACTTTTCACCTGAATAACAGAAACAGAAGTGATAAAATTGAAAAGGAATGCTGTTAAATGCAATAGGAAGCTCTAATACCACTTCTGGGGTAGCATGTCACCGACTCACAAGAGACATGGTGATGCCTAAGTAATAAAAGCAAATCTGCCAAAAATACATCAACAGCATTTATTGGGCACTCACTGTGTGCAGAGAGCACTTACTGAGCACTTGGGATAGTACAAAGGAATTATAAGTCAAGAAGATAAAGTCTAAAGGCATATCGGAGACATCACAAAGTTTCTTAAATAACCAGGTACCAGGAACCTCCTCTCTGATATTCATGTTAACATTGCATGCACCACAGCAGATCAAAAGTTCCTCTTGTAACCTGAATAGTAAGATTTCTGTAACCAACCCCTACAGCCTACACACCTTTATAAATGATATAATTTCTAAAAAAAGAAAAAGCTATTTATTAGGCAGTTAATATCTGCTAAGCATTAGGGTAAATTCAAGAGAATCCAATATGATATAGCCCCTGTTCCAAACAGGCCTTATCTTCTAAAATGACGGAAGAGAAGGCATGCATCCTCATTTTAAAGATGAGGAAACAGAAACAGAGAGGTTAAGTTACCTGCCCAAAGTCTCACAGCAGGCTAGTAACAGAACTAATAATAGAAACTAAAACTCCTGAATTACAGTCAGTTATTTTACTGAGTGCTTACTATGTACCGAGCACTATACTAAGCACTTGGGAAAGTACATTACAACAAAGTTGGCAGATATGTTCACAGCCCACAATGAGCTTACAGTCTAGAAGTGGAGACAGATATCAGTATAAATAAATGATTAAAAATGCATAATTTAAAGATATACATAAGCAAGTGTTGTGGGACAAATATCAAATGCCTAAAGGTCACAGATCCAAGTATATCAATGATGCAAAAGGGAGAAGGAGCTGGGGAAAAAAGCACTTAACTGGGAAAGGTTGTTTGGAGCAGATATGATCTTAATTATGAATGAGGGGAGAGTGGTGGTCTGGCATATGTGGCAGGGAAGGGAGCTCTAGTACAGGGGGAGGATGTGGGTAAAGGGTCAGCAGAGAGTTAAACAAGATCGGGGCAAAGTGAATACACTCACACTAAAGGTGCAAAATGAGAAGGCTGGGCTGTAGTGATAACCATAATTGTGGTATTTATTAAGTTCTGCTTATGTTCCAGGCACTGTACTAAGTGCTGTATAATAATTGTGGTATTAGGCACTTAGTATGTGCCAAGCACTGTTCTAAGTACTGGGGTAGAAGCCTTGTAACCTCCCCAGCACTTAGAACAGTGCTTTCCACATTGTTCTAAACAAGACACCTGCATGTACAAATTAATCACCAATATTTTGAGATAAAACAAAGTTTGAATGATCCAAACTGCGCTAGTAGCCTTAGCTTAATTATTGTTAATCTGATTCCAAACATATGTGTTCCCAATTGTCTGTTATAACTAATTCAACAATTGACAGTGCACCTTCATGGTATTTGTAGCCCTGGGTTGCTGGTTTTTTACAATAAAATCCACATTGTTCACTTGAAACATTACCTAACCTCAACTTCATTGACACTTCATTACTCTGGTTCTCCTGTCACTCTGGGCTCTTCTAAGTCTCAATCCATACGCATATTTATTGAGTGCTTACTGCATGCAGACCACTGCATTAAACACCTGGGCAAGTACAGTATAGCAATATAGCAGAGTTGGTAGAAACATTCCCTGCCCACAGTGAGCTTACAATTCAGAGGGGAAGACAGACATTAATACAAATAAATAAATGATGGATACGTATGTATGTGCTGCAGGTCTGAAGAAGAGGTGAATAAAGGCAGCAAATCCAAGTGCAAAGGCAATGAAGAAGGGAGTGGCACAAGAGGAAATGAGGGCTTAATTAGGGAAGGCCTCTTGGAGAAGATATGTCTTCAATAAAGCTTTGAATGTGGGGAGAGTAATTGTCTTCCAGGTATAAAGAGGGAGGGTGTTCCAGGCCAGAGGCAGGTCTTAGATGAGAGGTTGGTGGTGAGATAGAAGAGATCAAAGCATAGTGAATAGCTTGATATAGTGAATAGCTTGACATTAGAGTAGAGAAGTGTACAGGCTGGGTTGTAATAGTAGGACAATGGCCAAGCAAAGGAGGAGGCGGCAAGGTGATTGAATGCTTTAAAACCGATGGTAAGGAGTTTCTGTTTGATGCAGAGATGGATGGGTAACCACTAGAGATTCTTGAGGAATGGGGAAACATGGACATTTTTGCAGAAACATGAAACATTTTTGTAGAAAAATGATCTGAGCAGCAGAGTGAAGATTGGACTGGAGTGGGGAATGACAGGAAGTAGGGAAGTTTAACAAGGAGGCTGACACAGTCATCAAGGTGAGATAGGATAAGTGCTTGGATTAATGTTGTAGCGGATGGATGGAGAGGAAAGGTTGGATTTTAGCAATATTGTGAAGTTTGAACCAACAGGATTTTAGAGACAAATTGAATATGTTGATTGAATGAGAAAAGTTATCAAGGATAACACAAAAGATATGGACTTGTGATACAGGGAGCATGGTGGTCTACAATGATGGAAAAATTAGGGTGAGGAAAGGGTTTGGGTGGAAAGATAAGCAGGTGTTGGTGGAATACCCAAAAAGAGGTGTCTTGAAGGCAACACTGCAGAGTGGGAAGGAAATCAGGGATGGTGACGTAGATTTGGGAATCATCCGCAAAGAGGTAGTACTTGAAGCCATGAGAGGAAATGAGTTTTTCAAGGGGAGTGGGTATAGATGGAAAACAGAAGGGGACCCAGAACTTAACCCCGGGGGACTTCCACAGTTAGGACATGGTGGCAGAGGAGGAACCCACAAATGAGTTGGCTCCTTTGCAGGCTCCTCCTCTGCCTTCCATCTTCTGACAGTTGGGGTCCCTCAATGCTGAGTCCTGAGACCCCTTATGTTCTCCATCTACCTCTATTCCCTTGGAGAACTCATTTTCTCACACAGCTTTGACTTCAGTCTCTTCATGGATGATCTCCTTCTCTGCAGTCTCTTATTCCTGCAGCTTTCAGAACATCTCTACTTGGATGTCCAATTGACACCTTGAACTTAACATGTCCAAAACAGAACTCCTTTTTGTATTATCCAACCCTGGCCTCCCTCTGTCTTATCCATCATTGTAGACAACATCATTATTCTCCCTGTCTCCCAAAGATTACAAAGAGTCAATTACCGACTCCTTTCATTCAACCCAAATACTAAATCCATCATCAAATTTTGTCAGCTCAATCTTCAAAATAACACTAAAATCTATCCTTTTCCTCTCCAGTCATATTGCTTCAGTGCAGATCCAGGCACGTATTGTATTCTGCCTTGACTACTGCATCAGCCTTCTCTCTGACCTCCCTGCAACCAGTCTCTCCCCCCTCAATTTGTTACTTCCCTTGGCTGCCCAGATCACTTTTCTAAAACAGTATTCAATCCATGCATTCCCACTCCTTTAAGAACCTCCAGGGAACATCCACATCTGCATCAAACAGAAGCTTTTTACCACAGACTTTAAAGCATTTAATCAGTTCTACTGCTCCTACCTTACCTCACTGACTTCCTTCTAAAATTCAGCCCATACACTTCATCTTCTAATGCCAACCTGCTCACTGTACCTTATTCTCACTATCTCAACACAGACTCCTTATCCACATCCTCTCTCTGGCCTGGGACTCCCTCCCCATTCATATATGCCGGACCACCTTCAAAGCATTTTAAAGTCACATCTCTTCCAAGTCTTTCCCAACTAAGTTCTTGTTTCCCCTACTCACTTTCCCTTTTGCATCACCTATGCACTTAGATCTGTAGTCTTTTGGCACTAGTTATTCACCTCACTCAGTCTCACAGAACTCGTGTAAATGCCCATAATTTAATTTAATATCTATCTCCTTCTCTAGCCTGTAAGCTTCTTGTTGGCAGGGATTAAGCCCCCCTTCTCCTCAGCTCCCCTTCCATTCCATGACACCTTGACTTGCTCCCATTCGCTTTCAAGCAGCACTTATGTATATACAGAGAATCAGCGTGGCTCAGTGGAAAGAGCATGGGCTTGGGAGTCAGAGGTCATGGGTTCAAATCTCAGCTCTGCCACTTGTCAGCTGTGTGACTTTGGGCAAGTCACTTAACATCTCTGTGCCTCAGTTACCTCATCTGTAAAATGGGGATTAAGATTGTGAGCCCCACATGGGACAACCTGATAACTTTGTATCCTCCCCAGTACCTAGAACAGCGCTTTGCACATAGTAAGTGCTTAACAAATACCAAAATTATTATTATTATATCTATAATTCTATGTATTTATATTGATGCATATTTTACTTATTTTGATGTCTGTCTCCCCCCGTCTATTCTGTAAACCCGGTGTGGGCAAGGAATGTCTCTCTCTATTGCATTATACTTTCCAAGTGCTTAGTACAGTGCTCTGCACACAGTAAGTGCTCAATAAATTCAATAAATACGATTGAATGAAAGGGGTTCTGTACGGGAAAGAAGAGGAGAGAAAGGAGGAGGAAGGAAAAGAAGGAAGAAAATAAAGGTAAAGAGTAGCATTGACTGAACAACCCCTTGGTGTGGTGGAGTTTACTAAGCACATTAAAAGTACAGAATAAAGAAATTGCACACTACTTTCCACAAGAATGTCACATTTTGAAGGAAGAGGCAAAGTTTATTAAATAACTTTTAGGCCCCCTTAATTGGGTTAACTTGTACTAGATAATTGTTATTAGTTAATAAAATGTATAATTTGGCTCACTTTAAGTTATAAGTAAAGGATGCTTCAGAAATGTGTACTTATTGAATTTCAAATACCCTAAATTTGGAAATTAGTGTGATACTCTAAACCATGATATTTGAATGAGTTCCAGATTTATTAGTGAAAATGTCTTCCTACACTTTGGCGACAACTTGGAATATGAGCTGTGTTTTTACCACTTTGACATTTTAAAACTACAATACATTATGGCTCAGTTCTTTCCAATAAAGGCTAATGTCATGATCTTGGTCAGTGAGTGAGATAAGAAGACTGTTTAAGAGCTGAAAATGTGGAAGGTTTAGGTTAGTTCAGTTCCCAGAAGATATTTCTGAAAAGGCCTGTGATTAAATATACGTACTGACTAGGTTTCATCTTAGTATAATGAGATGGGAGCAGTTATTTCCATCAGATACACCACTGAAGATATAGTTTCTTTATACTCCTTGTCATTGTTAGTGCCAAACGAAATGCCAAGGCCTTTAACCTCTTACAAATGAGTTCAGGCACTCCATATGGTGGAACATGGAAAAAGGATTCACCCCAGTATGGTGATACACTTCAGAAAAATAAAGGACGTCCATCTTCAGATTCAATGAGTTCGCACTTTTCTAAGAAATATGTTTACTTGAGAAATAAGCACATCAATAAGGCACTGTTCTACAGAGAGCAACTGAGTTTTAAATTAAAATATAAAAACAAAAACACAGAAATTTTAGGATCAGTGCATCTGTCAATAAATGGGAATTCACTAATAACTCACCATGAGTTTAAACGAAATACCAGGGAATATTTAAAACCAGTAAAGGAATTGGCTATCCTTTTATTTTTATATATCATCATCATCATCATCAATCGCATTTATTGAGTGCTTACTGTGTGCAGAGCACTGTACTAAGCGCTTGGGAAGTACAAATTGGCAACATATAGAGACAGTCCCTACCCTACAGTGGGCTCACAGTCTAAAAGGGGGAGACAGAGAACAAAACCAAACATACTAACAAAATAAAATAAATAAAATAGATACGAACAAGTAAAATAAATAGAGTAATAAATATGTACAAAAATATATACATATATACAGGTGCTGTGGGGAAGGGAAGGGAGTAAGATGGGCGATGGAGAGGGGGACGAGGGGGAGAGGAAGGAAGGGGCTCAGTCTGGGAAGGCCTCCTGGAGGAGGTGAGCTCTCAGTAGGGCCTTGATTTCCCCATCCAAATGAAAACTATATTAGTATTTTCTCCTTTGCAGTTTATGAAAAGATCACATACTGGTGTGTCTCTCTCCATTCTAGTCCATACTTGACTCTGCTGCCGGGATGATCATTTTTCTACGAAAACATTCAGGACATAACACCCCACTCCTCAAAAATCTCCAGTGCTACCACTCCTGGTGAGGAGTAGCGTAGAGACGACGGAGACGACGAGCACCGCAGCTTGCTCTAAGTCAGGCACCTGACTTAGAGGACTCACACAACCGCCACTCTGGGCACAGAGTGAACCACGGCCAAAGCACTCCATGAAAAAGTGGTCTACATGCTGAGCATGGGCCTCTTACGCAGGCGATGTTTTAACACTTCCTTTAAGCCCACCCCTGGCTGACCCAGGTAGCTCCCCTTGGCCCTCCTGAAGATGCTCCCACTGGAGCCATGGAAGGAAAGGAACAATGAAGAAAAACCACCTTTGGTGGTGGGGGCAGGGCCTCTGTGTTAGAAGCCATCTGGGGATGCCCCAAGGCAGCAAAGGCTCTATGCTTGGGACTTTGGGTTAGAGACAAGGAGGTGTTCACCTCTCTGCCCCAGAGCACAAACCTAAGGAGGGGAAGGGTAACACCCAGTAGTTGCCCATCCACCTCAGCATCAAACAAAACCTCCTCACCATTGGTTTTGAAGTACTGCACCACCTTGCCCTCTCCTACCTCACCTTGCTTCTCATCTTCTACAACCCAGCCTGCACACTTTACTACTCTACCTTCTCATTGTGCTTTGATCTCATCTGTCTCGCCACAAACCCCTATCCCACACCCTCCTCCTATCCTGGAATGCCCTACCTCCTCAAATCTGAAAATAAATTACTCTCCCCACCCTTTGTAGCTTTATTGAAGGCACATCTCCTCCACGTGGCCTTCCTGGACTAAGCCCCACATTGCCTCTTCTCCCACTCTCTTCTGAATTCCCCTGACTTGCCCCCTTTGCTCTTCCCCATCCCAGCCCCACAGCACTTCTGTACTTATCTGTAATTTGATTTTATTTATTTGCATTGATGTCTGTCTACTCACCTCTAGACTATGAGGTCATCATGGGCAGGGAATGTGACTGTTTACTGTTTTAATCACTCTCCCAAGTGCTTAGTGCTCTGCAGACAGTAAGCACTCATGCTCTGCACACAATACATGCTCAATAAATATGATTGATTGAATGAATGAAAGTAAGCAGAATGTTTATTTATAAAACCTGTTCTGATAACAATTTGACAACTCAATCAAGACTTTATCTGCAGCATTTTTAGTGCAAGCTCCAACAGCAGATGGCTTTTCTTTTTTCCTGGTGGTGCTTTCGAATACGTTGTCTGGTATCTAAAAGTTTTGTTTTACAAAATCTTTGGAAAGACAGATGAATGAATAGAAAAATATAAAATGATCTTCTGTTCAACTACAAGTACTGTAATAAGATCATGACACTGTATGCTGGAAGAAAGTCAGATTGACAGCCAATTAAATGCAACTCAATGTTTATTTTATTTCTCTGGGGTAGGCTTGTAAGTTATAATGATACAGTTCATTCACTTTAGCCTACTTTTCTTCTTCCACAGTTGGCATAACTACTTAGATCATTTGTTCCTTGATGTTATCGGCTTCAACTTTGCAAGACAGCAGCAAAATATCCATCACCCATGGAGATTTAGCAGCTGTTACCTCTATCTTTGAAAGCTACATTATGCTAATTTGTTGATGTGAAGACATGCATAGGTATAGATATAAGTAATGCACACAAATCAGTGGTGTTCAAATTCATTATGTATTTTTTTCTGTATTTTTCATGTCACCCCAAAGGATGTCAAATACATTATTTATTTCAATCATTCTGTTTTAAATCAGTTATGGTTGTAGGACCCTTCTTAAAATGAAGCAGTGATTGTTTTCAACATGAGCTCACAGCATAGAAGCAAAAACTATGAAGGGTTAAGAAGATCAAACGTTGGAACTTTAACTCATTTTTAGCTTTTTCATTATTCTAAATCATTTATTTCACTTGTACATATCAATTCTATTTATTTTATTTTGTTAATGTGTTTTGTTTTGTTCTCTGTCTCCCCCTTCTAGACTGTGAGCCTGCTGTTGGGTAGGAACTGTCTCTAGATGTTGCCAACTTGTACTTCCCAAGCGCTTAGTACGGTGCTCTGCACACAGTAAGCACTCAATAAATACAATGGAATGAATGTAATGATAAATGAATTTTATTTATTTGAAAATCAATTAGTGCATGTCAGTGATAAAACATTTTTAATGCAATGAAAGATCACAGTATTTACTACTGACTAATAAGAGACTTTAGAAGTGTGGGTAGAAGTAGAGAGATTTTTGTTTATTTCAGTTAAATTCCACAGTCTGGTTAGTTAAAATGGATGCACTAGATAGAAATAATAGAGTACATATCTCCCCAACTGTTGGGATTTCTTTTTTGGGGTATAGGACCTGGATATGTTCACCACCTCCTTCCCAGAAGCTGCCTCCCCATTTCCTATCCATGACTTTAATCAAAATAGAGGCAATCTGTTGAGACCACCTGGACTTTTGTTTTGAGGGACTCTGGAGGAATTCTTATCCTGGGGTGCTCTTCAATCCAGACTGGATTTGGCATAGCTACTGTCAGGGAAATACTGACCCCAGGCTCTTCTCCTCATTGTCCATCTCAGTGTTTTTCTGATCTTTGCTATTCAGAGCCCATTTTAGCCCATTTTACAGTGAGTCTCTGGTCCTAGGAATATGGAAAATTGATAACTGATGCCTAGAAAGTTGGCTGCCTTACTATCCTTCTAAAACCATACCGTATTTACCTGCTTTCTGTGTCTTTACCCGAAACAATCTGAATTAGGAATGGACTACTGTTTCAAAGATGGTGAGGGAAAGCAAGCAAAATGGAAAGCCAATCATTTATTCTGCCATTTCTGTCTCCCATTCCTTTTCATTAGTGTTTATTTACTATTCAAAAGTGGTTTAATGATAATGAAATCCTAGCTATACACAATGGTAAAATTCATGTTACGACAGGAATAAGCCATGACGCATATTAAAATAATGATTCAAACAAAATTTTCTACTAAATTATGTATGAAAAATAAAGTGTCCCACTGTAAACATGAGGAAGTCTCTTGCAGCAGAAAGACAAGCCTTGAATGGAGAATTCAAGGCAGGGCCTACTGTTTTTGAAGGCTTTAGTATGATCAGACATCTCCAAATAGTATTAAAAACAGCAGCATAGTATCTAGGTAACAAAAGTATCTTTAATGTGTACACACTACGGAATGGACTGTTGGTCACATATTGGTCATCTCTGCTACACCAGTGTAAATGGATAAGATTTCAGAATAAATAACAAGCTGCCAAGTCTTACTATTCATTTTGCTCCTCTTTGTATCTTCTGATCCTTTCATACTTGTTGATTTATTGTCTTTATCATGAGACTGTAAACTGCTAGAGAGCAGAAATACAACATGATATATATTAGTTGTTCCCAAAAACCTAGTTAAGAATTGCACAATCTAGGGGAGAAGCAACTAATTTGTAGATTAGTCCAACCGTGGCACATCATTAAGTGAGACACTCACAGATTTTCACATCTGCTATATTAATCACTACTGTCATTATTTTGAAAGATATTGTGGTCTTCAAAGGATGATTTGGTACAATGGAGAGGAGCTGGAGGTGGCAAATGTGATTGTAAGCTCCTTCCTCTCTATCAGAAACTGATACCGCACTTGTTTAATCATTCGTCATAACACAAATCAATTACTGCATCAACTGCCTTGCAGACCTCCCTGACATTAGTCCTTCTCCTTCACAGTCCATTTTTCACTCTGTTGCCAGTTAATTTTCCTCAGTCATCATTCTGTGCACATGAGAAGCAGCGTAGTTCAGTGGAAAGAGCATGGGCTTTGGAGTCAGAGATCATGGGTTCAAATCCCGGCTCCACCAATTGTCAGCTGTGTGACTTCGGGCAAGTCACTGAACTTCTCTATGCCTCAGTTACCTCATCTGTAAAATGGAGATTAAAACTGTGAGCCCCCCCGTGGGACAATCTGATGACCTTGTAACCTCCCCAGTGCTTAGAACAGTGCTTTGCACATGGTAAGCACTTAACAAATACCATTATTATTATTATTATCATTATTATTATCCACCTTGTTTTCTTTAAGATACATGTCTGTTGAAAGTTAGAAGATTCTGTAATTACCCATTCATCACCATTATTTTGAACAAATACAAGTTTCCACAAACTCTTACCCAGACATTTTTTGGAATTTTGAGCAGCTTTTCACTACAAATGAGACCTATCCTTACCTATCTTAAAATGTACCTTCAAGAGGCAATAAACACTATTTGGGACCTCCTTAATTTTAACTAAACATGTAGCATAGTGTATGGAAAAATTATTGAGGTATTTGGTAGCATGACTCCCCTGCTTACCTATTTGAATTTTGAAGCACATCAATTCATGGCAATATGAGCACGTAACCAATCTTATCTATTGACCATGCAGGCAAAGTGCAAGTAATTTCCCTGTGTTGCAAATTGATCAATTCTTTTAATGTATATTCTTTCACAGTAGTGGTAATGGCTTTGAAGGAATCATTACAGTTGTACTGTTGGTGAGTATTAAAAGTGACACAAAAATTCTGAATATTACTATATGAAATCAAAATATCTCTCATTTCCCTGACGCTATTCTCCTTTGAACTGTCTTATTTTCTTTTACAAGTTTAACAGGAAGAAATTGCAAAGAGAGCTTCAGAAAATTCTTGCAAGTCAGAATGGCTGAATTAGTAAGAAATATGGAATTTGGGCTACTAATGGGTTGTAGAGATGGTCCTGTTATAAAATTATAAAATTGTTTTGCTTAGCTAAAATAATCATTAAGGAAGCTATTAAAAAATGGAATGTAGGAGCATTTGCAAGAGTAATTTATTCTGGCCTTATTATTGTGATGAACATTTTCACTATTGAGAAACAATAATAATAATAATGATATTTGTTAAGCACTTACTCTGTGTCAGATACTTAAGTCACTGGGGTAGATACAAGCAAATCAGGGTGGACACTGTCCCTGTCTCAGTTTGGGCTCACAGTCTTAATTCCCATTTTACAGATAACTGAGTCGTGGAGAAGTGAAATGACTTGCCCAAGATCACACAGCAGACAAGTGGTGGAGTCAGGATTAGAACCCATGACCTTCTGACTGTTTTGTTTTGACCTGGCTGTTTTGTTTTGTTGTCTGTCTCCCCCTTCTAGACTGTGAGCCCGTTGTTGGGTAGCGACCGTCTCTATATGTTGCTGACTTGTACTTCCCAAGTGCTTAGTACAGTGCTCTGCACACAGTAAGCTCAATAAACACAATTGAATGAATGAATGAATGGCTCCCAGGCCCCTGCTCTATCCACTATGCCATGCTGCTTCTATTCCATTTAAAATGGCTTTCACCTTTACTATTCAGTCCTAGAAATATCATTTTGCTTCATCAAGATCCTATTTCATTTGTCCCCTTCTGAATCATGAGTCTAGCCCAACCTTTCTTTTCTCAGTTCACTTCCAATCCTGTCAGCAGCAGGACAGATAAAACAGTTACTTTCCAAAGTTAAATTCTTCTCTCAACAGTTATTATGGAAAAATCTGTATTTTTAACTATTTTATATTGGTGCACATACTCTTGGCTCCCTATAGTCTAAATTTATCATTCTTTCTTTCAAGGCTATCCATCTGCTTGAATCATTTACTTTTCTTCCACTACTCCCTTCCCTGTGCTTAAGTTCATTTCCATATGTTTCCTTAATTCTTTTCCCCAATCTAGCCTCTCTGTATTCTACAGTAAAAGTCTGATTACCGTCGGCCAGATTAAACATAAATCTTTCTCTCCTCTTTTGCAACTCTCCCAACCAGATGTACTACAATCTCTTGGTAAATTCCTACCACTTTTAAAGCTTCTGCCTGCTTATATGAAAGCTGAAACAAGTCTGAGTTTTTAATCATCAATCAATCACTTGAGGACTGTCCAGACCCTGGTCAGGCTCTGCTGGGTCTTCAAGCCCTCCTGTTCTCACCATTTTTCTACTGCAGTTTTGGGGGCACCCCGCTTAGTTGTTTCCCCAAGTCCCTGCACCTTATTCCTGCCATTCCCCTAAGGCTGAATCCCAAGCAAGCCCCTAAAAGCATAGGGGTCATTGGAAAACTAGACTATCACCCTTCCACCCGGGATGGCTACAGGAATTTTTCAAACAAAACTCTCTCTCATGCTGTGGCTTTCCGGGTTCACATGTCTCCATGGCTCCTTGAAGTGCCTCCTCTAGCCTGTATTGCAGACAAACACCCAGATCTGAGAGCTCAACAATATCTAAAAATATCTTAACAAGATACCAGCGTAAACAAATCTGGTTCAAACTATCTTTTCTTGCATCTAATACTCCCACCTCAAGACCTTCAGTATTTCCCTTTAGGTGTCCTGAGCCTCATGTTTCTCTCCTTCATAATGACTCTTGGTAATTCATACCCTAATTCAATATGCTCTTTTTTATGGTATTTGTTAAGCACTTACTATGTTCCAATTTCTGTTCTAAAGCACAGGGGTAGATACAAACTCATCAGGATGGACATAGTACATTTCCTACATGGGGCTCACAGTCTCAATTTCCATTTTACAGATGAGGTAACTGAGGCACAGAGAAGTGAACTGACTTTCCCAAAGTCACCCAGCAGACCTGTGGTGGAGCTGGAATTAGAGCCCATGTCCTTCTGATTCCCAGGGTCATTTATGTCATAAGCCCCCATCTCGTACCAACCAGGAATTTCCTAAGACTGGCCACTCCATGACAGGTTCAGAATGAAGAGCCAAACCACCAAGGTTACTGTGGAAAGCTTTACTTAACTCTTAATTCTTAATTCTTCCACTTGCAGGGGAATAACACGTTAGCACAATCACTCACACCCACTCCAACAAATATCTGGTACCAGCCTGCCAGTCAAGGGAGCCTGTCCTGTTGATTTCACGTTGGAAGGTTTGGAGACATTCCTGGCGGCTTGGCTATGTTAGAGTCTGTGCAGTCAGCACAGACCGCTGATGGAAGCCTCCGCACGCTGCTACTGCCTTCGTGATTCAAAGCAACAACCTTTTATGTGTGTTCAGCATTGCTGAGGCTCCATGTGGTTGTTGATTGGTGCAGGCCCCTTACCGGGTAGAGCAGAGAGAGAAAGAGAGCCATTTCTTCCCCCTTGCTTCACCCTGCAGACCGGCCCGCAATGATCTATCCTGAAGTAGAGCAGCCTACAGCCTAAATTCGTTCTTTGCTGTTGTTGTTCATGGGATCAAAATCCAGTCTTGCAGAATGGGTTCCATTAAGCTCACTACAATGTTCTTTCTTCTAGATCATGCTGCTTCCTATATCTATTCTCCTGATCTCTGCTGTGTCTTTGTGTCCATTCAGGGGTCCACAGCACAAGCTCTCCCTGTGCCCTTCTCTCCCAGACACACAACTCACTAACTTCTTGCCTGATGGTGAGTGTGGTTCTTTCCCTTCCACAGCCTGACTCCTCCACTTTCTCCCCAGTCTTTCTCTCTGATTAGTTCAACCAAGTGTTCACTTCCCTCAGGCAGGAACACCACGGAGTTGCTATCCTGTCATCCATCTCTCTCTTCTATGTAAAGGGACAGTGGACCTTGTTATCACACCTAAATATTGTACTGAATGTTTGAGAGTATAACAGAAGAATAGCAAATGTTCCCTGTCCTCAGTGAGGATCCAACATTAATTGGGAGTGAAGAAGTCACAAAATACTTACTAAAAGTATTTTTACTTACCATGCTGAGAAGCAGCATGGCTCAGTGGAAAGAGCACAGGCTTGGGAGTCAGAGGTCATGGGTTCAAATCCCGGCTCCGCCACTTGTCAGCTGTGTGACTTTGGGCAAGTCACTTAAGTTCTCTAAGCTTCAGTTCCCAAATCTGTACAATGAGGATTAAGACTGTGAGCACCACGTGGGACAACCAGATCACCTTGTATCCTCCCCAGCGCTTAGAACATTCATTCATTCATTCATTCAATCGTATTTATTGAGCACTTACTGCATGCAGAGCACTGTACTAAGCACTTGGGAAGTGCAAGACGGTCACTACCCAACAACAGGATCACAGTCTAGAAGTGGGAGACAGACAACAAAACAAAACATGTCGACAGGTGTCCAAATCATCAGAACAAATAGAATTATAGCAATATGCACATCATTAACAAAATAAATAGAATAGTAAATATGTACAAGTAAAATAAATAGAGTAATAAATCTGTATAAATATAACAAATATATACAAGTGCTGTGGGGAGGGGAAGGAGGTGGGGCAGAGTGAGGGGATGGGGAGGAGGAGAGGAAAAAGGGGACTCCATCTGGGAAGGCTTCCTGGAGGAGGTAAGCGCTCAGTAGGTCTTTGAAGGGTGGAAGAGAGCTGGCTTAGCGATGTGTGGAGAGAGGGCATTCCAGGCCAGGGGAAGGATGTGGGCCGGGGGTCGACGGCACGACAGGTGAGAATGAGGCACAGTGAGGAGGTTAGTGGCAGAGGAGCAGAGGGTGAGGGCTGGGCTGTAGAAGGAGAGAAGGAAGGTGAGGTGATGGTACTGTTGGTATGTTGTATGTTGGCCCTATGTTGGTAGTTGCTCTGGAACAGGAACCTAAAAAAAAAAACATATCTAAGGTCTTAGGAAACATATTCAATAGTATGATTAATCACAACACAAGCATATTTTTGAGGAACTTATTAAAGGAGTGTCCTGGAATGCTGTTTCTGGAACTGGGCTGTCATTTTGTGTGAACCATTGCTTTAAGATTATTATAATTTCCTTAGATTTTTGTGACATTTTGTTTTAGTAGTTTTACGGACAGTAAAATACATATGCACATTTTAAACTACATAGTATTAGTGGATACCTCTTACTGTGTTGAATGTAATCAATTACAATTTTTTTATTTGTTTAAAATACTACGAACCCCAACTTCTTTGATTTCAATTAGTCAATCACTAGAATCTGCTGGGCACTTACTAAGTGCCAAGCACTTTAATAAGTCTTGAACACTGTTTTAAGTAGATGAATATATACTACATACTAAAGACATTTGAATTGTTATACACAATGGAAGAGGCATGACAATCATTTATCCAGAGATTTTTTCAACTACTAGTTGATGCCTAAGAATCTTGGCATCTCTGTGCAGCAGTGATAACTTCACTACTAGTCTAGCTTCTCCCTGGAGATCCCTAGATATTTATTAGGTGGAGGACCGAGTTGGAGAAACAGTTCAGAATATTAGCTGTACGGCAGTCAAATGCTGTGGGTAGCTTAGAGACTTTAGTGGCACATGTTTACAAAAATGGTGATCCACTCTCCATGGAAAACTCATTTTACCTTGAATTTATTTCCATGATTTCTTTCCCTTGCAGATTTCATCAAAAAACACAGAATTCAATTACAGAAGAGTATCCTCCCAAACGTGTTTGAATCATTAATAATAACAATGACATTTCTTAAGCACTTACTATGTGCAAAGCACTGTTCTAAGTGCTGGGGAGGTTACAAGGTGATCAGGTTGTCCCATAGGGGGCTCACAGTCCTAATCCCCATTTTACCGATGAGGCAACTGAGGCCCAGAGAAGTTAAGTGACTTGCCCAAAGTCACACAGCTGACAATTGGCAGAGCTGGGATTTGAACCCACGACCTCTGACTCCAAAGCCCGTGTTCTTTCCACTGAGCCACACTGCTTCTCTGTTGTGAGCCCCACATGGGACAGGGACTGTGTCCAACCTTATTTGTTTGTATCCGCCCCAGCACTTAGTGAATAATGATGACATTTTTAGGTGCTTATTAAGTGCAAAGCACTGATCAAGGTGATCTGGTTGTCCCACGTGGGGCTCACGGTCTCATTCCCCAGATATTTTACAGATATGGTAACTGAAGCTGACAAGTGAAGGAGCCAGGATTAGAACTCATGACTCCCAAGCCCGTACTCTTTCCATTGAGCCACGCTGATTCTCATAATAAAATTCACTTAGTACAGTGCCTGGCACATAGTAAGTGCTTAACAAATACCATAATTATTATTACTATTATGCAGACAATGCCATTGTGTGTTTATCTGCAAAATGGACCAAATATTTTGAAATAAAGAAAGGTATTTGTAAATATAATATAAATATAATATACTCCTCACCCTCGGCTTCAAGGCTGTCCATCACCTCGCCCCCTCCTACCTCACCTCCCTTCTCTCCTTCTCCAGCCCAGTCCGCACCCTCCGCTCCTCCACCGCTAATCTCCTCACCTTACCTCGTTCTCACCTGTCCCGCCATCGACCCCCGGCCCACGTCATCCCCCGGGCCTGGAATGCCCTCCCTCTGCCCAT
Source organism: Tachyglossus aculeatus (assembly GCF_015852505.1). NCBI lineage: Eukaryota > Metazoa > Chordata > Mammalia > Monotremata > Tachyglossidae > Tachyglossus > Tachyglossus aculeatus. Next base: position 121,626,036 of record NC_052067.1, read on the forward strand.
CCGCCAAGCTAGCTCTCTTCCTCCCTTCAAGGCCCTACTGAGAGTTCACCTCCTCCAGGAGGCCTTCCCAGACTGAGCCCCTTCCTTCCTCTCCCCCTCATCCCCCTCTCCCTTCCCCACAGCACCTGTATATATGTATATATTTGTACATATTTATTACTCTATTTATTTATTTTACTTGTACATATCTATTCTATTCATTTTATTTTGTTAATATGTTTTGTTTTGTTCTCTGTCTTCCCCTTTTAGACTGTGAGCCCACTGTTGGATAGGGACCGTCTCTATATGTTTCCAACTTGTACTTCCCAAGCGCTTAGTACAGTGCTCTGCACACAGTAAGTGCTCAATAAATATGATTGATTGATTGATTGATTGATAATATAAAGGTATTTGTAATATAATATGTGCTTTATTTTAAAATCTAGTAATCATATTAAAAGATAACTGCTCTTCTCTCAGGTATTTTCTTTCCAAAGGGAGAAGGAAACTTGAAACCTCTTGAATAGAAATAGAAATAGAAATAGAAATAGAAATAGAAATAGAAATAGAATCTTATTGGGACAACAAGCAGCATCAAGCTCCATGCTAAAACAAAATAAACTCTGTCCCTGTGGCAATACCTAAGATAAGACAGGAAGAAGTACGTTGCTTTAGGGTATGTTAGTATACCATGTGTAGCTTTTGTAAAAAAATATATATTTGGCAAAATGTTCATTACCTGCAATGAATAGACAGGCACAAAGCACAGTCAAAATTTTTTGCAAATTTTTAAATCTGGAAGGCTAAAGTAGACATATTCATGGTGGTTTATTTCAGGATTTTTTTTAGAATGTTAGCTCTATTGCATTGTCAGAAATGCATTCAAATTACAAAAATATTTGGGTTTTTAAATTTAAAATAATGCTATGGCCTGCAATAGTTTTTATCTGTCAAAGTAAATAATTCTGCAAAATCCACCCAGAAAAGTAGTGTTTTCAAATATAAAACTGAGCTATTTGCAAGTCTTTCCCAAACTATAAATAAATCTTTGGGTGGGTGGGAGGGAACTCACAATGAAATACACTTCTGGGGACCACAACGGATGATCAGCGGAAGCTTTTGTGATTTTTAGCTGTGACATGTCCTGAAACTGAACATCCTCCTCATGTTCTTTTTCTAAATGTAAGATCATCTGAATGGACCAGATGTGAAATGAAAGCAATTAATTTATCTTTAGAAAGACAAAATAATTATTTTAAGCGCACAGTTTAAACAACAAAAATAGGGGATGGGATCCTATATGAGATGAATAAAGCATTCTGAGGTAAAGTTGAGAATATAAGGAATACATTTTGAACAAGTAAGACAAGCAAAAATCCAGGGACCGGCCCAGTTTATCAACATGAGCAGGGCCAGATTATCTCAGAGATTCACTAGGGTAACCCAAACACCCCATAGTGCACCTCCAACTCACATAAGATGCTGCCATTGCTGCAACTCCAGCTCCAACAAAAATCACCTTCAAAAATGGCCAGATTACACATGGGCCCCCTGATGTCAATCTTTCTCCCTCAGGAAGTTTGGGCATTAAGAAGATATGCAGGTGGCGCGTTTGGAGAAGAACACAGCAGATTCCTTGGCTTGTCTGTTCCCATTCAACCTGAAGGATCGGGACACTGAAGAGCATAGCCCGGGGCATGCCCCATTGTAATCTCCCTGCCCACTGACTGCAACTGCACACACACATGCAATCAAACCATAAATCTGTAGGGTGTTGTGGCCAGAGGAGAAAAATTTCAGGGTCATGGCTCAGAGTCCAAGACACCCCCATCATCACAGCAACCACAATAGCAACCACCAACTTCCTGAGGTTGTGCGGAGGCCTCATGCTGCAGTATTTTTTATCTTTCATTCTGGTGTGGGGAAGGCAGATGAGATGGATTTCTTGTGCATAGGAGAGCTAGTATGCGAATGCCACTGGAGGGGAAGCTGAGAGCTCACAGCAAATTTATTTCCCCATGGTGAGGCCTGCGTAGAGCACGCTGGGAGCAGGGGTCCTCAGTGATGGGGAGGGAAGGCAAATATTTCACTTGGTGATGGGTCGAGAAGGACTAGAATGTGCAAGAAGGTGATGTTGCAGTTTATCTGTGTATGCAACCTACTATTAACATGAGCATCATTTTTGGCCATCTTCAGTTGACAAATTATTCTATCACCAATCACCTAAGCAATTAAAACAAATGCAATACATTTTCTAGGAAGAGATTTACAGCAGACGTCATTTTCTCCCTTTTCTTTCTTTTATTTTAGGAATCATGCCAATGTACTCTTTAGTGCTCGCAGGTTACAATAAATTCCTCTGGGAAGTGAAAGCCAAGATAACCTGGTATTTATTCTGTGTGTGAAATGAAACTAAGATAAACATGCTCTTGTACATAAAATGAAGTTGAAATTTTAAAAATATTAGGAATTTGTTCAGTACATATATCTGATCTTACTGATCTTACAATCTCGCCTGCCAATTTTTTTTCCAAAAATCTGAATTTTTGCTTCAATTGGTCAGCCACCAAATCACATTCAAGTTGTTAGTTGATATACTGTAGTAGAATTAACCAAATGATACAAATCCAATTCACAGAATCAGTAAATAACCCTGCTGGAAAACAGCACACTAGACAAAGAAGTTAAAATTGAAAAAATCAAGTCCAGCATGCCTAATGTGGCACCCAAATATTTCAATTTTTTTTCTAAGCCAAGTATAAAAGGCAGTAGGAGAGTTCAATGCATCAAATTACTGCAACATTTGACAGATCACTTTATGGACAGCCCTTCACCATCATACACATGGCATATCTCAGAGGAAAAAAATGGAAAAAAAAAACTGTCAAATTATTATGCTATCTCACCACTCCCTTGTTCTGAAGCCTTGGGTGCAACATGAGTAGATTCCAAAGCTCAAGATAATGTATGTATAAGAAGGCAGCCTTGAAGGGGGAGACTTGCCCAAAAAAGATACAGAACACTGGAAAGAAGATGACTAGAATTAACAATAGTTTGGTCACGGATTTGGATAGATGTGGGTTTCTCTTTTGAGAAAAAGGATCCAATTTCCTGAATTCATTGCTTCCTAAAGTTCATTTGAGTACTGCTGATAATGGAAAACTGGTTTTAGCACATAGAAGAAAGTGTTTCTTCCTTCCTTCCTGTAGTGAATTAATCAATAAAATTTATTTTGCAATTGGAAAATGCAAATCATTACAGTCTTACTAAGCAGGGAGATTACATGGTTATTAATTAGGACACTGCTTGCAATCCAAAAAGGGATCACCATCAATTGAAAAATCAATCAATCTAAGGAATTTTGAGCATAAGTTATGTGTAAAATCACCATCATAGGAACCTGGATGTCCATAATAGAAATTTAAACAAGATTCCTGCCCTCAAAAATTTTGTAGTGGGAGAAGTAGACACTAAAATAATTTCAAATAGGAGTATGTAACACAGCATAAGGATAAGTACTGTGTTAGGAGGGCTCAATCACCAAAACAAAATATAACAAGAATGAGCTATTATGAAACAAAGAAAATACATATATACGTATGTTTTGCCCCTTTTTATCCATTTCAACTCCATCCTGATTCATTCCCATGCATATTTCCCATGCCAGCTGTTTTAGACTTTTAACTCTTTCTTCAATTCCCCTGCCCCCTGTTACACCATCTATTTTGCCCCAATGACCTGGCCATGTACAAATTTGATAAAAATTGAAACCATCAGGTGTAACCTCCCCAAAAATCAACCCTGCTCCTCTTCAGTCTATATCACCTTCTGCTCCCCCCTCCAAGTCTTCTATCTTTTCCAATGGCATCTCAAGAAGAAATCTCCTGCCTCCTCTCAAAATCTACCCCTTCCACCTACATCTCTGACCCTCCATACCTTATCTAAACACTTACCCCTTCCCTTTTTCTCTCCATGACCACCATCTCCAACTACTCAATTGCCAAGCTCTTCTTTTACACTGCTTTTAAACTTGTTAATTCTAAAACAAACACGTCCTTGACCTTGGCTCCCTTCAGATATTGCCCATATACCACCAACTATTCCTATTCAAGTTCTTTTTTTTATTTGTTAAGCTCTTACTTTACGCCAGTCACTGTATTAAGCAGTGGGATAGATACAAGCAAATCTTGTTGGACACAGTCCATGTCCCCCATGGGGCTCACATTTTTAATACCCAGTTTACAGATGAGGTTACTGAGACACAGAGAAGTTAAGTACCTTGTCCAAGGTCACACAGCAGACAAGTGGCGGGGCCAGAACTAGAACCCAGGTTCTTCTTAACTCCTAGGCCTTTGCTCTATTCATTAGGCATGGGTGGGAGTTGTCTACAACTCCGCCTTCCCTTTCCTTCCTCCAATTCCCTCCAAGACCCTCACCTCCAATCTGACCTCTGTCTTCATTCCATGGACACTGTCCTTTCAAAGGTCACCAATGTTTTCCTTCTTAATAAATCCAATGGTCTTTACTCTACTCAGCTTTCAGAACCATTCATAATCCCTGTCTTGAACATCAGTCTCACAGGCTCCAGCGCTTTGCACATAGTAAGCCCTTAACAAATACCATCATTATTATTATCATTAGGAAGAAAAATTATTTTATCCCCATTTTACAGATGAGGTAACTGAAGTTTGATCCATTAAGTGACTTTCCTAAGGTCATCCAATAGACAAATTGTCAGAGCAGGGATTAGAACCCAGATCCTCTGACACCCACACCCATGCTTATTCATAAGGCCACTCTGATTCTCCACACTATGGGATAGGTTTAATTATCATCTATTTTTCCCAGTATTTTATACGGTGTTATGTGTGTACCTACTGAATAAATCAAGTTAATTTCCTTATCTCTAAGCAGGGAACTACATTTTAACCACATAAGAAATATGGTTGTCTTTCTATCCTTGAAGATCTCCAGGGAAAGATATTACACAATCATATGCAGAAAATGATTTCAATGTTTAACAACCTTTACTGTCAGGGAATTCTTTCTTTTATGTAATTTAAACCTCTCTGCAATTTAAACTAGTCTTCTGCTCTCAATAAAAATGGATGTGTTGTGTACCAGACTGCATAACACATTTTTTAAATATAAAAAACATATTTTCATTTGTCTAAAAAAAGTTAATTCAAGAAGTAGAACTTATTTTGCTAAAACTTTTAAAAGAAGAAAATTCCAACTTGAATACTTAAGCAGTAAGTACAGCTCCATGTTGAACAGGAACTGTGACTAATTTGATAATAATAATAATAATAATAATAATAATAATGGCATTTGTTAAGCGCTTACTAGGTGCAAAGCACTGTTCTAAGTGCTGGGGGATACAAGATGATAGTTTTGTATGTACCCCAGTGCTTTTTCAAATAGCTAGCCTTAGTAAATGCTTAATCAATGTTTTGCATCTTAAGCACTGTATCATAAATATACAATCACTCAAGATAAGTTTTTTGAATTTATTTTTGAAAGTATATTCAGTCTTCACCAAATTCTGTCAGTTTTCCTATCACCAGAATCCACTCCATCTTTTCCACCCAAATTTTTATCTTGTTGATACAAGCACTCATCATTTCCACTTGGACTACTGCATTGCCTCTTTGCTGACCTCCCTGCTGCCACCCTCTTCCCACTCCAGTCCACAGCTCTCCCTATCATTTTTGCAAAAATTCAGTTTGCAAATTTTGCCTGACTCCTCAAGAACCTTTAGCGGCTACCCATCCTATTCCAAATCAACAAAAACTCCTCACCATTGGTTTTAAGGCACACAGTTAGCTCTCCCCCTGCTACCTAACCTTGCTCCACTCCCACTATAACTCAGCCTCCACATTTTGTTTCTCTAGCACCTAACTAGCTAGTGTACCTCAATCTTTCCTCTTTTATTGTCAACCCTTTGCTCACATCTTCCCTCTTGAGTGGAATTTGCTTCCTTTCACATTAAGCAGACTATCAGTATCCCCATCTCCAAAATCTTACAGAAATCATATCTCTTCCAGTAAGCCTTTTCTGTCTAGCCTCTCAAGTTCCTTGTGGACAAGGAACATTTCTACAAACTCCATTGTACTTTACACAGCACTCTGTGTGGCACAAAAAATGCTTAATAAATAGTATTTCTATGACTACTACTACTATAACTACTACCATTACTACTACTACTACTACTACTACTACTACCCCAAGTTTTTTCATTCCCAGGGCAGGAAATGTGTTTGTTATATTGTTATATTGTACTCTCCCAAGCACTTGATATAGTTCTCTACACACAGTAAGCACTTAAAAAACATGATTGACTGACAAATACAAGATATTCAGGTTGGCCACAGTCTCTGCCTCACATGGGGCTCACAAAGTGTAATATTTAAGGTCCATTTTACAGATGTGGAAACTGAGGAACAAGGAAAAGTTAGGTGACTTGCCCTAGGTCACACAGCAGGCCAATAGTGGAGCTGAAATTAGAAAGATTTATTTATTCATTCATTCATTCATTTGCATTTAATAATAATAATAATAATAATAATAATAATAATAATAATAATAATGGCATATATTAGGTGCTTACTATGTGCAAAGCACTGTTCTAAGCACTGGGGAGGTTACAAGGTGATCAGGTTGTCCCAAGTGGGGCTCACAGTCTTAATCCCCTTTTTTACAGATGAAGTAACTGAGGCACAGAGAAGTTAAGTGACTTGCCCAAAGTCACAGCTGACAGGTGGTGGAGTTGGGATTTGAACCCATGACCTCTGACTCCAAAACCCATGCTCTTTCCACTGAGCAATGCTGCTTCTGTTAAGCTCCAATGCTGCTTAAGCACTTCCTATGTGCAGAGCACTGTACTAAGTGCTTGGGAAGTACAATTCAGCAACAAATAGAGACAATCCCTTCCCTCATTAGGCTCACAATCTAGAATACAGACAACAAAACAGGTAAACAGGCATCAGTAGCATTATTATAAATAAAAAGAATTATAGATATATGCACACCGCTTATGAAAATAAATAGAATTGTAATTATATATATGTACATATATTCACGATTGCTTGGGGGTGGGGAGGGGGGTAGAGCACAAGGAGTGAGTTGGGTTGATGGGGAGGAGAAGGGGAGCAGAGGAAAAAAGGGGCTCAGTCTGGGAAGGCCTACTGGAGGAGGTGAGTTTTCAGTAGGGCTTAAAAGGGGTAGGTGTGCTAGTTTGGTGGATGTGAGGAGGGATGACATTCCAGGTCAGAGATAGGATCAATCAATCAATCAATCATATTTATTGAGTGCTTACTGTGTGCAGAGCACTGTACTAAGCGCTTGAGAAGTACAAGTTGGCAACATATAGAGACAGTCCCTACCCAACAGTGGGTTCACAGTCTAGAAGGGGGAGACAGAGAACAAAACCAAACATACTAACAAAATAAAATGTAAAATAGGATGAGGGCTAGGTGTCAACGGCAGTACAGGTGACAATGAGGAACACTGAGAAGGCTAGTGCCAGAGAAGCGGAGTGTGTAGGCTGGAATGTAGGAGAGAAGGGAGGTGAAATAAGAAGGAGTAAGGTGATGGAGAGCTTTAAAACCAATAGTGAAGAGTTTTTGCTTGATAAGGAAGTTGACAGGCAACGACTGGAGAGTTTTGAGGAGGGGGATGACATGCCCAGAACGTTTATGTAGAAAGGTAATGTGGGCAGCAGAGTGAAGTATGGACTGAAGTGGAGAAAGACAGGAGGATGGGAGATCAGAAAGGTGGTTGATGCAGTAATCCAGTTGGGATTGCACTAACGTGGTAGCGGTTTTGATGGAGAGTAAAGGGTGGATCTTGGAGATGTTGTGAAGATAGGACCAGGGTGCTCTAACTCCCAGACCCATATTCATTCTACTAGGCCACATTGCTTCCATTGAATTTATTGAAATGTTTCCACCACTAAATTGTGAGTTCATTGATGACAGATATCTATCAACCCTCTTGTACTCCCTGCACTCAGGAGGTGCTCAATAAATGACATTGATTGATTGAAAATTTCCCTACCTTTAAAAATTATATAACAACAAAGAGTTCTGGAGAAAAAAAACTCAGAGATAATTTTCTATCATTCTTATTGGCCAAGACATCATCATTACCATGTATTGATGTACTTCCAGCATACTTAGTAGATATGGTAAACTACAATTTTAGTTTTTTGTTTCTCACATGGAATGGGATATGCAGATTAGATGGATTAAAAATAATAGTGCTGACCATTTTGTTGCACTAGCCATTTAATTAATGTCATGATAGTTTTTCCTCCCTTGGATTGTAGCATTTTAGTCATCCAGTGTAGTAAAAAAAAGCCAGCATTAAGTATGGTTGATTTGATTTCTTTGAATATCTGATTGGGGGACAGTCTGTTCTCTGAATTTATAAGAGAAGTAATTTGGCTTTCCACAGAAAATTTCTAAGTGCCCCAAGCCAAAGATAAACCATAAAATGACAAGTCTTCAGTATCACTCAATGCCATTTATGCCTTGGCTACAGCAGCATGTAAGAGGCAATAAATTATTGTCCAGTTTTAGTTCAGTGATTGGAAATAAATGACTTGCATATCTCTTGCGAATTAAGTTATTTCCATGCACAAATATAAATCAAACAGAAAGGAAATAAATTTCCCCAAATGCTCACAGACCCATAATCTTCATTCATAATAACACAGATTTCATCTGCAGAAATTTCATAACAGAATACAGTTAATGTATTTTAAAGATGACCTTACAGTACTTAAGATTATTAACTACTCAAAATTCATCCATTCATTCAATCATATTTATTGAGCACTTACTGTGTGCAGAGCACTGTACTAAGCGCTTGGGAAGTACAAATCGGCAACATACAGAGATGGTTTCTACCCAGCAACAGACTTACAGTCTAGAAGGGGATGACAGACAAAAAAACAAAACAAGTAGACAGGTGTCAATATACCATCAGAATAAATAGAATTATAGCTATGTACTCATCATTAATAAAATAGAGTAATAAATATATACAAATATACACAAGTGCTGTAGGGAGGGGAAGAGGGTAGGGCAGAGGGAGGGAGGGAGGGGGTCAATGAGGAGGCGAGGAGGAGGAGGAAAAGAGGGGGCTCAGTCTGAGAACGATTCCTGGAGGAGCTGAGCTCTCAGTAGGGCTTTGAAGGGAGGAAGAGAGCTAGTTTGGTTGATGTGTGGAGAGAGGGCATTCCAGGACAGAGGTAAGACAAGGGCCAGGGGTTGGTGGCAGGACAGGCGAGAATGAGACATAATGAGGAGGTTAGCAACAGAGGAGCAGAGTGTGCAGGCTTGGCTCTAGAAGGAGAGAAGGGAGGTGAGGTAGGAGGGGGAGAGGTGATGGAGAGCCTTGAAGCCAATAGTTAGGAGTTGTTGCTTCATTCTAAGGTTGATAGACAACCACTGGAGATTTTTGAGGAGGGGAGTGACATTACCAGAGCATTTCTGTACAGAGATAATCCGGGCAGCAGAGTGAAGAATAGACTGAAGTGGGAAGAGACAGGAGGATGGGAGATCAGAAAGGAGGCCAATGCAGTAATCTGGTTGGGATAGGATGAGAGATTGAACCAGCAGGGTAGCAGTTTGAATGTACAGGGATTACTTGATAAACCTGTTAATGTCTGGCCTCTAAATGTTTTCACAGCCATCCTTTCAGTATCAGTGGTATTTTTAATAGGCCTACTTTGTGCTGAACAATGAACTGGATATTGGGGTAACATGAAAAAGGGCTTACAATAAAGTCTCGAATACATAGAAAGGTGTACAACAATAGTTATAAATGATAGGCACAAATTAATGTCTATTCATTCATTCATTCATTCAATCGTATTTATAGAGTGCTTACTGTGTGCAGAGCACTGTACTAAGTGCTTGGGAAGTACAAGTTGGCAACATATAGAGACGGTCCCTACCCAACAGCGGGCTCACAGTCTATAAGGGGGAGACAGACAACAAAACAAAACATATTAACAAAATAAAATAAGTAGAATAGTAAACATACAAGTAAAATAGAGTAATAAGTATGTACAAACATATACACAGGTGCTGTGGGGAGGGGAGGAGGTAAGGCAGGGGGGATGGGGAGGGGGACGAGGGGAGAGAAAGGAGGGGGCTCAGTCTGGGAAGGCCTCCTGGAGGAGGTGAGCTCTCACTAGGGTTTTGAAGGGAGGAAGAGAGCTAGCTTGGCGGTTGGGCGGAGGGAGGGCATTCCAGGCCCGGGGGATGACGTGGGCCAGGGGTCGATGGCGGGACAGGCGAGAACGAGGTACGGTGAGGAGATTAGCGGTGGAGGAGCGGAGGGTGTGGGCTGGGCTGTAGAAGGAGAGAAGGGAGGTGAGGTAGGAAGGGGTAAGGTGATGGACAGCCTTGAAGCTGAGGGTGAGGAGTTTTTGCCTGATGCGTAGGTTGATTGGTAGCCACTGGAGATGTTTGAGGAGGGGAGTAACATGCCCAGAGGGTTTCTGGACAAAGACGATCCGGGCAGCATCGTCTCCTCTACTTTCCCATCCTTCCCAGCAGTATCTTCAGATGAGATATCCTACTCCTCTCAAGTGCCATCACATCCAAACTGTGCTTCTGACCCAATTTCCTCTCATCTTATAAAAACTCTCACCCTTTCCCTCGTTTATCTCTCCTTCTAGACAGCAAGCTCTTAATGAGCAGGGAATGTGTCTGTTAATCCCAATTCCTCCACTTGTCAGCTGTGTGACTTTGGACAAGTCACTTAACTTCTCTGTTCCTCAGTTCCCGCATCTGTAAAATAGGGATTAAGACTGTGAGCCCTCCGTGGGATAACCTGATCACCTTGTTTCCCCCCAGCGCTTAGAACAGTGCTTTGCACATAGTAAGCGCTTAACAGATACCATCATTATTATTAATCCTGTTGCATTGTACTCTCCCAGGTGCTTAGTACAGTTCTTTGCACATAGTAAGTGCTCAATAAATACAATTTATTGATTGAATTAAGAAATAAAGAACATTGAATTCAAGAGTTGAGTTGTCTAATGGAATCACAGAATGGGAAAAGATGAAATTCCATCTAGGAACCCGCCGGAATAAGTAGATTTTCTGGGAAGCTTTGAATGAGGAGGTGCAGTTTGGTAAGTGGAAGAAAGAAGCTACTCTCAGTAATGGATAGAAATAATAATAATAACGACTGTGGCATTTGTTAAAGATATACTATGTGTTAGATTACTACATGCTGGAGTAGATGTCTGTCTTTGTCCCACAGGGACTCACAGTTGAAGAACTTGTATTTAATTCCTATTTTCAAATGAAGAAACTGAGGCACATAAAAGTTAAGGTGACTTGCCCATGATCACATAGCAGGTACGTGGCAGATTGGAAAAAGTGAGTAATGAGCTGGAGATGCAGCATGGCCTGGTGTATAGAGCACAGACCTGTAATTCATTCAATGATTCATTCAGTCATTCATTGATTCAATTGTATACATTGAGCACTTACTGTGTGTATAGCCCTGTGCTAAACACTTTGGAACATACAATATAACAATAAACAGATATGTTCCCTGCCCGCAATGAACTTACAGTCTAGAAAAGGAGCTTAACATCTAGAACAAGTCAGAGGACCTGAGTTCTAATCCCAGCTCTGCCACTTGTCTGTTATGTGACCCTCGGGAAATCACTGAACTTCTCTGGGCCTCAGTTACCTCATCTGTAAAACAGAAATTAATACTGTGAGCCCCATGTGGAATATGGACTGAATCCAACATGTTTAACTTCTATCTATCCCAGTGCTCAGTTCAGTTACTGGCACACAGTGAGTGCTTAACAAATACCATAAAAAAGATGTGAAAGAAATTGAAGGAGGTATGAAGGAGTCAGATTTTAACCAAATTGAACAGAATAACCATGCACCCATAGTTACTTTTGGTCCAAGTTGATAACATGAGATAGAGAAAGCGATATTCAGAGGAAAGCAGGATGTTTAAAGTGCTTTCTCAGCTTCAACTCAAATCCAACCTTACTGAATGAATTATTGTTCAACAGAAAGAATAAAGACTATTCAAACTATTATTTCTATGCTTGGCTCCGAGTGCTGGACTCATTACTGCCAGATATGTTCCAGGTATTACCAATGATAAATAAAACCAATGTAATCCAAAATGTCATCTAAACTATTAGTCCCCTGTGTGACAAATCTTAGAAAACAAACTTATGTGTAAAGAGTGACATAACAGCATCCAAACACTTATTTTAGAACAGGAGACTCAATCTACCTTCACCAATACGACCAAGAGTTAGGTTTCTCTAAGGGTACTTCCTATCAACAAGCTTTCAAACTGTTGTATCCAAATGAAAATTGCAAAAGTAGTTGGAAAAGAATGTGGAACTGTATATAGCCATATGATTTTTAACGATTTAGCAATGAAATCTTAGAGCCACACACTTCTGACAAAATAATGTTTTTTTAAGATTCCTAAGGGAATATGGTGCAAGTTGTGGCATGATAAATGTTGGGATGATATGGCTGGAGAGGTATAAAAATGTACAGACCAATACCTTTAAAGGAATTTATATTTCACCGAAGATAACATATGAACCCACCCACACCATTACAGCCCAACAAAGTGTAGTAAAAGCTCCAACCTCATCAGAAACTAATGAGAGACAGATTACCAAGATCACAAGAGCACTTTAAGGACCTCCTAAACATTTCAACAATCAGTGCAGATGCTTACAACAAGTAGTTATCTGCCTACATGTGAAGAAAGGACTGTAGAGTTGGAACACACACAAATCCAAGATCTGACTTCAAGCCTGGTGAAATGCTAACCAAAATGGGACCTGCTGCCTAGCTATTTTCAAGGGCTACTGTGTAATCTATGGAACACTGAGGAAATGCCTCAGAGTTGAAGAATTCCACCAGTGTTACTCTCTTCCAGAAGGAAATGTGCAGAGGCACTTAAAAAAAAAACTATCATGGTATATCACTGCCTTCCACTACTGAAAAAAATTCAGAGTTCTCTTTGACTAATACTCAAGGATATCATCAGCAATGACTTCCCACTTCATGCCAGGTTCAAAAGGAAAGTAAAGAATGGCATTAAGACTTCAGTAAGATATTCATGGTATATTATTATAATACAATAGTCATATCAGAATTGCAAGGGGAGGAAAGATGGAGGGGGGCAGCCAGATTTTTTTCCCAGTACCACTAGGGTTAGTTCAAAGCCAGTCATGTTTAATTTATCCTCCATAGCCATGCTCAGAGTTGTAGAAATCAATCCTGGTAACTGCTGTCAGAATAAGGTTCTGATCCGCTGGTCAACACTTTCAACCTGAACAGGTTGGAGGCATAATTAAATTCCATGATGGCTTATGCAAAAATTTCTAAAGAAATGATAACTTTGATTTGGTAAATACGACTGAATGAATGAATTTGGTAGCAAACCCACCTAAATACAAGCAGATGTCTGTAAAGCACTTGTATTAATCATCAAAGGGTTATATATTGATGATGACCTGCTAAAAACAAGGTCATATGCCAGCCCTTATCTGACAGAAGCCTCCACACAAACAAGAATTAATATCAGTGACACATAGTATAATACTGTCAGTGCTATTACTAAATTCTGTTTCCAGGGTAGCAAACTGTCCAGGGTATCAGAAATAGACAAAAAGTTACAAACAGAATCAAGAAAACAAATGTGTGTTTGAGGGGCTCAGCCACCAAATATGATACCTACTATGACATTATAATGCAGAAAACCAAATGTATACAGGGTAATTATAGTGAGCAGCCTTCTTTATGGATATCAGACATGGAAAGGGATATAGTTTTGAATTCTAGATGGACTCCAACAACCCAAACTATGCCTAGTATTTAAAATGATTTTGCAGCATAAGACTACAAAAAACAAGGTTGTTAGCACTGTAGGAATTGTCATCACATCTCGTCACATGACAGTGCTCTCTCTGCACACAGTAAGCGTTCAATAAATATGATTGAATGAATAAACGTGATGCTGGACAGACAAATGAGGATAATATATATGAGGAGGATATCAACACAACCACACTGGAGTGAATTGAAAGGTGTAATCAATGAAAACCTTGAAAAAGGCAATGTTTTAAATTGACAATTAAGTAAATTCTTAAATATTTTTGAATAGAGGTAAACAGCTAGAATACACGTCAGTTTTGCATCCCCAACAGCTAGAATACAAGTCAGTTTTGCATTCTGCAATTGGAAATGGAGAAAGTGTCCTGGAATAGTGACTGCAGAGAAATTGTAACAGCAAGATGAAGACCTTGTGGTTGAAAGTACAAAAATGCAGACAGGGACAATATTTTTATTCACACAATGTCCAAGGGATTGTCAACTATGCATGAATCTTGTTAACTACACCTGCATGCAGTGATAAAATCAAATTGTCTTTTTTATGAAACTGAATGGCATATATAATGAAAGCTGTGGGTGAGTGAAGACAGGGAGGAGTGCATATTTGTGTATATGTGTGTATATGCATATATGCATCATGTTTCTAATGTCAAAATACAATTCTGTAACCATCAGACTATTATTTTACTATTATCATCATTTATTAATATGATTTTACTCAGGTTTATTATTCCAAGATCTATTTTGTAATAGAAATTTTTACATTTAAATGAATTTAAATGAAAGAATAGTGCTCAGCAATATTTTCTTATTCTGGTCAGAATTGTATATAAGATTATAACAATAATAATAATTACTATTATGATATTTGCCAAGCACTTACTATGTTCCAGGCTCTGCACTAAGTGCTGGAATAGATAGAAGCAAATCAGGTTGGACACAGTCCTGTCCCAAATAGGGTTTACAGTGTTTTTTTTAGTTTAAAATAACAGTTTTTCATGTTCATGATTATGTGTTCAAAGAAACTTCATATTTTAAAAGTCTTTTATGCACACTTTTTCCATCACATTATTCTTCAAGTAGTTTAATTGAAAAACTTGGTTGAAAAATCCCCATTAGATCTGCATGTCATTTTCTCTCTCAGAAAGATGAATGTTATACAGTGACAGAGGGGAATACTTGTATTTACCTACTTATTCAATGTCTGGGAATGTTATTGGATCAAAAGGATTCAAGACTGACCTGAAGAATCTAAACAGAATGAATACAATAAAAGGAAGAAAATATAATTTTAGAAACTTAAACATGTGTAATCACATCATTTTCCATAACGTTCCATTGATAGAACTATGCAAAAACTCACTGCCTCACTAGCCCTCAATCAGCACAGTTTATTAAGGAAAACATTGATCTTGGAGAGAAAAATGAGCATTATAATGGGATTGGAGAGGACAAAGCCTCCTCAGTGAAAATAGAAGGATCAATTTCAAAAGCAAAGTTTGGAAACGTTTCACTAACTTACATTCATGTTCTGGTTATTTCTGTTCATGTACTTGGCCCATCCTAAACAAGCAAACAGACAAACAAAAATACATCTAATACTGATAATTAGAATAAGTGTTAAGTATTTACTGTGTGTCAAGAACTGTAGTAAACACTGATGCTAATGCAGTATGTGCAGCTTGTACACAGTCCCTATTCCACACTGGGCTCACAATAAATAGAAGGGAGAACAAGTATTTTAATTCCAATTTTGCAAATCAGGAATTGAGGTGCAGAGAAGTTAAATGACTTGTCCAAGGTCACAAAGCAGGCAAGTTATAATAATAATAATAATGGTATTTACTTCATCCTTACTATGTGCCAGACACTGTATTAAGCACTGGCGTGGGTACAAGCAACCTGGGTTGGACCCAATCCCTGTCCCACATGGGGCTCACAGTCTCAATCATCATTTTACAGACAAGGTAACTGAGGCACAGAGAAGTAAAGTGACTTGCCTAAGATCACACTGCAGAAAAGTGGCAGACCTGAGATTAGAAACCATGACTTTATGCCTCCTAGGCCCATACAAGTATTCTGATTCCCAGCCTGTGCTTTTCCATGCTCCTTCTCTTGACCTCTGCACCATCCGACTACTGCACCGTCTAACTATTACCCTATCTTCCTCCTGCCTACTGTACTCAGTTCATCACTAAAACCTGTCAGTTCTTCCTTCACAACATCTCTAGAAATAACCGGTTCCCTCAAGTCAACCTGCTACGATACTCATCCAAGAAATCATCAAATCCTGACTTTGCTGCATCAAACTCTTTACAGACTTTCTGCCCTCCAGTCTTTCTGCTTACCAATCCATTCTTTAAGGCCCAGATCATTTTTCTTCAGTATCATACTACACAGGTCTACTCACTCAAAAACTTTAAATGCTTTCTCATTCTTCTCTGCATCAAATAGAAATTTCTGACCATCAAGGCACACACTCTGCTTTCTCCTGTTTCCTCATCCTTATTTCCTTCACATTGCTATTGTCACCTATGTACATTGCCATGTAAATGGATCTAGCAGTTAAGACACTACCCCTCACATTGGTGTCAACTTCATGAGACTAGATGATAACCTAGGCTAAAACACATTAAATACCTAATAAATATATTCGATGGACTGACACTGAGGTGGTGATGCCATTAGCTACATAACTTTTTGAGCAGGGAGCAGAGATGTAACTAAAATTCTTCTCCTCAGAACCAGAAAGGATCAATTTTTCACCTTAATCAGTCTCAATTCCATTTGGATTGACATAGAAATAAAATGTCTGTTTTGCAATCAGAATATTGTTAAACTGAAACTGCTTAGTATATAATAATCCAGTGACTCTATGATTCCTAAAACAAAATCTGACACTTGAGAAGTGTATTAGCTTTTCCAGGCCACTAGAGTGCTATTTAAGAAATGACTGCTCTAAGTGCTCTAAACAGTATTCTGGTGGCTTGAAAGAATTAATGAAATTTCCCTGATGCCAACTTTACTTCCAGAAAATAGATTTTATACTGACACAGTGGATAGTGAAAGGGTAACAAAATAGTTCAGCTAATTCAATTGATGTAACCGAGTAGGAATCATTTATGTTGAAATTTGTTTGGGAAGATAGGAGAATGTGTAAGCCTAGAATATATTGATAAAAATATATGTGATGGGAAGAGAAGACAGAAGAATGTACCTAGATTGTAAACTCGTTGTGGGCAGGGACTGTGCCTACCAAATCTGTTACACTGTACTCTCTCAAATGCTTAGTACAGTGCTCTGCACAAGTAAGCATACGATAAATATGATTCATGGATTGACTGATTAATACCTTGTAGAACAGCTTCATAGTTCAGCCACAATTTTAAATGTTTTGACGTAACTTTAGTTATGAATTTTTAAAAAATATATATAATTTTAAAATCCTTCATGTAACTACCTTAAAATCCCTACGGTAACTACTTCATGCCCAAGGGGACACACCCCTTTCTCAGAATATATTTCATTTTTTTTTTACATGTTGTCATTTCACCTATCCAAGGCTCCTGTCAAGGAGTCCACAACTGCCATCATCTAGGCCTTTACCTTATGGGCTCCCACTAAGTACGTGCATGATCTTTCTAGATCTGAGGCTTTATTTAATGGGTTACCTCACCTTGGAGGTACCTTGTACCCCATTGATGATAATACCACTAACTTCCTCTCTTGCATATTAGGTTATGAACAAGAGAAAAGAACCAGGAAAAATCATAGAGGGTGGAGGTGAATGATGATCTCACTGTGGGTAAGGAATGTGTCTTTTTACTACGGTATTGTACTCTCATAAGCACTTAGTACAGTGCTCTGCACAAAAGAGCTTCAAGGCCCTACTGAGAGCTCACCTCCTCCTGAAGGCCTTCCCAGACTGAGCCCCCTCCTTTCTCTCCCCCTCCTCCCCCTCTCTATCCCCCCCGCCTTACCTCCTTCCCTGCCCCACAGCACCTGTATATACGTATATATGTTTGTACGTATTTATTACTCTATATATTTATTTATTTTACTTGTACATATCTCTTCTATTTATTTTATTTTGTTAATATGTTTGGTTTTGTTCTCTGTCTCCCCCTCTTAGACTGTGAGCCCACTTTTGGGTAGGGACCATCTCTATATGTTGCCAACTTGTACTTCCCAAGCGCTTAGTACACTGCTCTGCACACAGTAAGCAGTCAATAAATACGATTGATTGATAGAAAATAAGTACTCAATAAATACAATTGAACGAATGAATGAATGAATCTAGAAGAAAAGCAACATGCAAACAAATTTGAACTTGAAGGTCTTAAAGAGAACTGAGAAACTGGGGGGAAAAGACAGAGTGATAGGGAGGGAGTATTAGAAGGAGAGGGAAAAAGGACAAAGAGACAAGGAGAAGTATGACAGAAATGGACGAGATGAAATGGAAAAAGGGAGTTAGGAAGAGACAAAGAGGGAGTGTCAAAGAGACAAGAAGGAGGGATAGGAGAGAGGACAATGGGAAATAGAGTGGGAAAGAAGGAAGGGAACGAGAAAGGATGAATAGGAAAGAGACTAGAGCTGTTGATAAAGAAAAAAGAAAAAAGTAAAAGGATGGAAAAAAGGAACAAAGAAAGATTGTGCAGGGGAGAGTGACAGACAAAATGGAAGAAAGCATAATAAACCAGGTGAGATGCTGGGAGAGTTAAAATAACAGCAGGAAATGAGATTGAGAGTGGGATAAAGAATTGCATTAACAGTAAAAGAAAAAGAAAGATGTGTTAAAAGATTGTGGAAAATGTAAATACAAAGCATGGAAAACAAGCACAGAAACTTGACAGACAGGAGATCAAGGAAAAATAGAGGGAGAAATAGCAAACAGATTAATCCAACAACCTTGGCTTCACAGACTCTGTCTCCTGGTTCTCCTCTTATCTCTCCGGCCATTCATTCTCAGTCTCTTTTGCAGGCTCCTCCTCCCCCTCCCATTCCTTTACTGTAGGGGTACCTCAGAGATCAGTTCTTGGTCCCCTTCTGTTGTCTATCTACACTCACTCCCTTGGTGAACTCATTCACTCCCAAGGCTTCAACTATCATCTCTACACTGATGACAGCCAAATCTACATCTCTGCCCCTGCTCTCTCTCCCTCCCTCCAGGCTTGCATCTCCTCCTGCCTTCAGGACATCTCCATCTGGATGTCTGCCAGCCATCTAAAACTCGACATGTCCAAGACTGAACTCCTTATCTTCCCTCCCAATCCCTGCCCTCTCTCTACTTTCCCATCACTGTTGATGGTACTACCATCCTTCCCGTCTCACAAGCCTGCAACCTTAGTGTCATCCTCGACTCCGCTCTCTCGTTCACCCCTCACATCCAATCCATCACCAAAACCTGCCAGTCTCACCTCCGCAACATCACCAAGATCCGCCCTTTCCTCTCCATCCAAACCGCTTCCCTGCTCATTCAGTCTCTCATCCGATCCCGACTGGATTACTGCATCAGCCTCCTCTCCGATCTCCCATCCTCCTGTCTCTCCCCACTTCAATCCATATTTCACGCCGCTGCCCAGATTGTCTTTGCGCAGAAATGCTCTTGACATGTTACTCCCCTCCTCAAAAATCTCCAGTGGCTACCAAGCAACCTATGAATCAGACAAAAACTCCTCACTCTCGGCTTCAAGGCTCTCCATCACCTCACCCCCTCCTACCTCAACTCCCTTCTCTCCTTCTACAGCCCAGTCCGTACCCTCCACTCCTCTGCCACTAATCTCCTCACCGTTCCTCGTTCTCTCCTGTCCCGCCATCGACCCCCGGCCCACGTCATCCCCCGGACCTGGAATGCCCTCCCCCCACACATCCGCCAAACTAGCTCTCTTCCTCCCTGCAAAGTCCTACTGAGAGCTCACCTCCTCCAGGAGGCCTTTCCAGACTGAGCCCCCTCCTTCCTCTCCCCCTCCTCCCCCTCCGCATCCCCCAGCATTACCTCCTTCCCCTCCCCACAGCACCTGCATATATGTATATATGTTTTACATATTTATTACTCCATTTATTTTACTTGTACATATTTATTCTATTCATTTTATGTTGTTAATATGTTTTATTTTGTTGTCTGTCTCCCCCTTCTAGACTGTGAGCCCGCTGTTGGGTAGGGACCATCTCTATATGTTGCCAACTTGTACTTCCCAAGCGCTTAGTACAGTGCTCTGCACACAGTAAGTACTCAATAAATATGATTGAATGAATGAATGAATCAATGGACTAATAACAACAATAATGGCAAAGGTAATAATAATCATCATCCCAATACTAGTGATGAAAATAATAAAAACGAGAAGCAACGAGCCTACTGGAAAGAGCACAGACCTAGGAGTCAGAGGACCTAGGTTCTAATTCCAGCACTACCACTTGTCTGCTGACGACTGTGCCTCAGTTTCCTCTTTGTTATAGGGTTTGTTAAGTGCTTAGTATGTATCACACACTGTTCTAAGTGCTAGAGTACATACAAGTGAATTAGGTTGTACACAATCCCTATGCTGCATGGGGCTCACAGTCTAAATAGGAGAGAGAATAGGAGAATTGAGGCACAGAGAAGTTAAGTAACTTTCCCAAGGTCACAGAGCAAGCATTTGGCAAAGCTGGGATTAGAAGCCAGGCCCTCTGACTCTCTGGCCCACACTCTTTCCACTATGACAAACTGCTTCTCACTAGACCATGATGCTTCTCATCTGCAAAATGAGGATTAAGACTGTCTTCTCTCTGTGAGACAGGAAATGTTTCAAACCAATTATCTTGCATCTACTCCAGAGCTAAGTACAGTGCCTGGCATGTAGTAAGTGCTTAACAAATAGCATTAAAAAATGCTTTCTTTAAGCCAAGCACTGTGCTACATCTTGGGGTTTACTGTATAATCACAGACACAATAAAAGGGGGAGGAGGAAGAGCAGGTATTTAATTCCCATTTTATAGATAAATTATCTGTGTCTCAGTTTCCTTAAGTGACTTGCTCAAGGTCAAACAGCAGGAAAATGACAATGCCAGAAGTAGACCCAAGGTCTAATGACTGCCAGTTCTGTATGCTTCACTAAACCACATTGATTCCCAAATGAAAAAAGAAGAAATCTGAAGGATGCTTGGGCGAGAAGAGTGATTTACAGGTAGTTTACAGAGAGATTTGGAAAAGGGAGAAGGAAGTAACAGAGCCTAGTGAAAAAGTCATTGGTCTGGAAGACAGGAAACAAAATGTTCTAATCCCAGCCTTTTTACTGGCCTGATTTATGACTTGGAGCAAATCACTTAACTTTCTGGGTCAGAGTTTCCTCATCTGTAATACGGTTTTGATGGTGGCTGTACCTGTTAGATTCTGAGGTCAGGGAGTGTCATGAACTCTGTTTCATCTGATTATACTGTATTTACTATGGTATTCAGTCCAGTTGTGGGCATTTAATAAATCCAAATGTTATTATTAATGAGAATAGTAACTACAACAATAATAATAATAACAATAGTGATTGTTAAGAAAGAAAAATAGATTGCATCTGAATCCACCAAGGATGGTATTTCACTAACAAAATTTGAATTAACTCTGCTTGCTCTACCAACTTCAACCTGCACTAATCATACAGCAATTCAGACACTCCCTCCATCTATGACATTACAATCCTCAACCATTATACTTCCAGCTTTAAAAACATTTTTATTTCACATTCTTCTAAACTGCCACTTCACCAACAAACTCTCCCCTGCAAATCTGCTTTCCATCCTGGGATGTTACTGGGAATTTTCAGTCCTAAATCCAGGGCCCCAAACCTGGACAGCCTTTGCTGGTCCCTAAAGTCTTCCATTTTTCCCATTCTTCTAAAACGGATTTTAGGGGCATCATACTCACTGCTCCCAAAGTCCCTGCAACCACATAGCTGCCATTATTCTACCATTGAAACATAGGCATCTCCCCTGAGTTGTCTTCAGAGACTAGCCTATCACCCCCAACTTGGGGCTGATTGCAGGAAACTCTTGGACAAGCATTCCTTCCCATGCCCATGGCTCCCCCAGGTCACATGTATATACACCCCTACTGCAGGTAGACACCAAGATCCAAGGGCTCAACACTACTTAATATGTTTTTAAGAAGTTTCCAGATGAAAACAAATCCAATTCACACATCTTTCACTGAATCTACTACTTTCCCCTTCGGAACCCTCTGTAGGCATCCTGAGGCTCACCTTCCTCTTCTCATTAGGGACAAGAGACATGTTCCTCTAGAGTCCTAGCTGCTGCACTTTGAACCTTCAGGAATCCTCTGGAATCCCTCCCAGTGTCCATCCAGAGTCAACAGCATGAGCTTACCTCATGTCCCCTCTCCCAGCTACACAGCTTGCTCACCTCATGTCTCAAGATGGCTGAGGATCCCTTTCTTTCCCCAGTCTGGCCCCTCTACTTCTTCTCAAATCCCACTTTCTGGTTGGTCTGGTTAAATCTCTACATTTCCTCTGGGAGGAGCACCACATTGTGACTTTCCTGGTTTCCTCCTCTCTCGGCTAAGTGTGGAAGCCAGTGAAAATTGTCCTCACACACTCCAAAAAGCAATGCTTTCAAAGAAGATCAAGAGCAGGACTTTTAGGGAATAAAGTGGGATGAAAGTGATATGTGGAGACACAAAAGAAGATTGACAAACAGAGGAAGAGGAAGAGTCTGCAAGAGACACAGAAAGAGATCTCCATAGAAGAGCAAGGTACCCTCGAAGATGTAGGATATTGATAGTCTAGGGCATGGAAGGTGGCAGGAGAAAGTTACAAATACAGACACGAAGACACATACATACACATGCATAAGCATATGCTCAGCAAAAGATGTTATAAACATCACTTTAGCTGATAATGAGTCATTTGCTGCATCTCTTCCTGCAAATAATTTCAGCTGTGTGGGCCTCTCTCTGCCAAAGTGGGCTTAAAATGGCTTTTATATCCATGCCGCACCAAAAAATCTATCTTATTCCTTGTTGAGAACTAGTCAACGATCTCACTGTAGGAACTTAGAACAACTCACAACTCCATTAATAACTTAATGCCACTTTTGGCCAGGAAGTCAGTCTCTCAGTACTCTATAAATAACTGCCACTACTATTATTAAAATTCCTAATTTCTATTAATGTCATGCAGGAATGCTCATTTTGATAGCAAGCTACAGCTACAGAATGGTGATTTAAAATTATTTCAAAGAAAGTCTGACAGATGGATTACAACCCTATCATACAAAGGGGTTGGTTCCATCTATTCTACTCTGAAGCCACTGTGATGTTCTTTGAGGTCTTCTGCCAATAGTGGGAAACTTTCCCACTCACTTGGGGATGAAGCCAGATTCTCCTGAAGAGAGTATGCAGAATAAGGAAGGCAGGTACAGCATCCTGTGTTGCTGTGTTGTGTCCTTAGAGATCAATCAATCCATCAATGTGTTGGCAGACATATTCCCTGACCACAATGAGCTTTCAGTCTAGAAATCATCTCCTTGTTGAGACTTCCCCACAAGAAGTTAAATGTGGTAAAGTATTACCCTTCTCAAGCTGTACCTGGTATAAAAGGGAAAGTAGGAAAATTTAATTTGGGTAATTTTAGGTTAAACCTTTTTGTTAATAAAGTCTACAGGGAGTCATCTAATCAGCAACCAGGTGCCTGATTTCGGGCAAGTTGACCCTTAGGCTTGGTCCTTGAAGCTTTGAACCATAATTGGCTTTGACTAGTTATGGCAATAGTAGTAATAGCTTTATGAAATGTAAATTGTATGCAAAGCTCTGAACTTGATACTGGGATAAGACTTAGAAATGATCGCTGACCACCAAAAAGCTCACTTTCTAAAAATTAGAGAGCCAGGGGACAGATTTGGGTCTACCTTGGGGTTCTATAGATAAGCAGCCCCAATTTCAACCTCATGAAAGAAAAGCCTCAGAAGTTATGATATGCTCCAAACTTTCACTAATCATAAAGACAGAGTGGCAACCAAATCACCCAGGCAAATGAATGTCAAGCTCCTAAAGAACAAAAAATATATCTGGGAACTTTTGAAAGTACATTGATTCAGCCCTTTTTTTGTCGAGGGCCAGATGCAATTATCCGTATAACCTGTAATTGTGGAATACTGTGGGAATAATTGTGGAATACTGTGGGAAGAGCAGCTTTCAATACTGTGATCATTTTCATAAGAAACACAAAGACTGTATTGATGAGAATTATTTGAAAATCAGGAGAAAGTCATACTTTCCCAACAATATCACCTGGGAGTCCTGAGAAAGATTTGCAGCATGTAGCTCAATCAGTCAATCCCGCATACTATTTACTCAGCACCTACTCTGTATAGAGAAATCTGTATGAAAAGTTATCAGAGTTATGATAGAGTTATATATGATTCCTGCCCTTAAGGAGCTTACAGTCTAGCAGGAGAGACAAATACTAAAATGAATTACAGGTAGGGAGCAGCTAACAGAGAAAAAAGATATTTATTATTAGTCACTACAATCTACCCTCACCAACTCTGAGATCTGTCTATCCAACCACAACCTTCTCACCTGCGTTATCTCCTACACACCCCTTCCCTGCAAATCTGTCCTGCTCCCCTACAGATTCCTCTGACGTTTTGACCCCATACAAATTTTCTCAAGTCATCATGCCCCATTTAATCTCCACACCCAAACTTCCTTCTCTCGATGCACAAATTGACATCCTCAACCACCCTCTCTACTGAACTCAACTCACTCAGTCCCTTTATCCCTTCATGGATCACATATCACTAACTCACAACCCTTAATCACCTCCTTGGTATGCTTCCTTTTCTCCTGTGCATGACCTGCAGAGAACAACTTCCAGAAATCCAGATATTAGACTGACCTCATCTACCTGAAATTCAATCTCACCTGTTTTTCTCTGCCTTCTCCTATGCCCTGCAACCTTATTTTTACATTGCCAGTTGTTTCAGATGTTTAACTCTGGATAACATTCCCTATCTCCCCAACTCGTCATCTCTTGCACCTAATGACCTGGCCATTTACTTTATTGATAAACTTGAAACCATTAGAAATGATCTCTCTAAAATCTCTCCCTTATTCCTCTCCTGTCCATTTATCACCTCAAAATGCACACACTCCTCATGCACTTCTAAGTCTACTTGTTCACATCTTATCGAAACACTTGCCCTCTCCCTTCTTCCCTTTCTCAATGCCATCTTCAAGCGTTCACTCTCCGGTGGCTTCTTCACTACTACTTTCAAACCTGCTCATGTATCCCCCCCCTCCTAAAAAGAAAACAAATCCTACCTTGGCCTACATCTCCCTCTAGTTATAACCCCATCTCCTTCATACTATTCCTCTCCAAACTCCTTGAGCAAATTATCCACATTATGTCGCCTCCACTTTCGCTCCTGCAATTTCCCCCTGGGCCCTCTTCATTCTGGCTCCCATTCCCTTCAATACACAGGCTTCCATTCCTACACTGCCCTCTCAAAGGCAGTGATCTCTTGCTAGCCAAATCCAAAGGTCTCTTCTCCAACCTAAACATCACTGACCTCTAAGTTTATTCATTCATTCATTCAATTGCATTTATTGAATGCTTACTGTGTGCAGAGAACTGTATTAAGCACTTGGGAAGTACAAGTTGGCAACATATAGAGACGGTCCCTACCCAACAATGGGCTCATTCTAGAAGGGGGAGACAGACAACTGAACAAAACATATTAACAAAATAAAATAAATAGAATAGCAAATATGTACAAGTAAAATAAATAGGGTAATAAATCTGTACAAACATATATACAGGTTGTGTGGGGAGGAGAAGGAGTTAGGGTGGGGGGGATGGGAAGGGGAGAGGAAGGAGGGGGCTCAGTCTGGGAAGGCCTCCTGGAGGAGGTGAGCTCTCAGTAGGGCTTTGAAGGGAGGAAGAGAGCTAGCTTGGTGGATGTGCAGAGGGAGGGCATTCCAGGCCAGGGGGAGGACTTGGGCCGGGGGTTGACAGGCAAGAAAGAGGAGGTTACTGAGGAGGTTAGTGGCAGAGGAGCGGAGGGTGTCAGCAGGGCTGTAGAAGGAAAGAAGGAATGTGAGGTAGGAGGGGTTGAGGTGATGGAGAGCCTTGAAGCCAAGAGTGAGGAGTTTTTGCCTGATGCATAAGTTGACTGGTAGCCACTGGAGATTTTTGAGGAGGGGAGTAACATGCCCAGAGTGTTTCTGCACAAAGATGATCTGGGCAGCAGCATGAAGTATAGACTGAAGTGGGGAGAGACAGGAGGATGGGAAATCAGAGAAGAGGCTGCTGCAGTAATCCAGTCGGGATAGGATGAGAGATTGAACCAGCAGGGTAGTGGTTTGAATGGAGAGGAAAGGCTGGATCTTGGCGATGTTGCGGAGGTGAGACCATCAGGTTTTGGTGACAGATTGGATGTGAGGGGTGAACGAGAGAGCAGAGTCAAGGATGACACCAAGGTTGTGGGCTTCTTCATTCATTCGTTCATTCAATCAATCTTATTTTTTGAGTGCTTACTGTGTGCAGAGTACTGTACTAAGTGCTTGGGATGTACAAGTTGGCAACATATAGAGATGGTCCCTACCCAACAGCAGGCTCACAGTCTAGAAAGGGGAGACAGACAAAAAAACAAAACATTAACAAAATGAATTAAATAGAATAGTAAACATGTACAATTAAATAGAGTAATACATATGTACAAACATACATACAGGTGCTGTGGGGAGGGGAAGGAGGTAGGGTGGGGGGATGGGGAGGGGGAGGAGGGGGAGAGGACGGAGGGGGCTCAGTCTGGGAAGGCCTCCTGGAGGAGGTGAGCTCTCAGTAGGGCTTTGAAGGGAGGAAGAGAGCTAGCTTGGCAGACGTGTGGAGGGAGGGCATTCCAGGCCAGGGGGAGGACGTGGGCCGGGGGGTCGACAACGGGACAAGCAAGAATGAGGCACAGTGAGGAGGTTAGCAGCAGAGGAGTGGAGGGTGTGGGCTGGGCTGTAGAAGGAAAGAAGAGAGGTGAGGTAGGAGGGGGAGAGGTGATGGAGAGGCTTGAAACCGAGAGTGAGGAGTTCTTGGCTTGTGAGATGGGAAGGATGGTAGTGCCGTCTACAGTGACGGGAAAGTCAGGGAGAGGGTAGGGTTTGTGAGGGAAGATAAGGAGTTCATTCTTGGACATATTGAGTTTAGATGGCAGGCAGACATCCAGATGGAGATGTCCTGAAGGCAGGAGGAGACCCAAGCCTGAAGGGAGGGAGAGAGAGCAGGGGCAGAGATGTAGATTTGGGTGTCATCAGTGTAGAGATGATAGTTGAAGCTGTGGGAGGGAATGAGTTCACCAAGGGAGTGAGTGTAGATAGAGAACAGAAGGGGACCAAGAACTGACCCTTGAGGAACCCTTACAGTAAGGGGATGGGAGGGGGAGGAGGAGCCCGCAAAGGAGACTGAGAATGAACATCCAGAGAGATAAGAGGAGAACCAGGAGGGGACGGAGTCTGTGAAGCCAAGGTTGGATACCACGTTGAGGAGAAGTGTCGAAGGCAGCTGACAGGTCGAGGAGGATTACGATAGAGTAGGAGCCATTGGATTTGGCAAGAAGCCATTGGATTTGGCAAGAAAATACATTACAGATGGAGAATTAGCAGATTATAAGAATATATACATATAACTGCTGTAGGGGTGGGGGTGGGGTGAGTTTCAAAGTGCTTAGATGATACAGACCCAAGTTCATCGGCAACACAGAAGAAATAGTTAATAGAGTGGGGAGATTAGAGGTTAGTCTTGGAAGGCTGTTTGGAGGAAGCATGATTTTAGTAGAGCTTTGAAGATGGGGAGAGTTGTGGTCTGCCAGATAAGAAGAGAAAAGGAGTTCCAGGCCTAAGGGAAGGTGTGAACATGGGGTCTATGGCAGGAGAGGAGTGAAATATATGGGTTGGGTTGTAGTGGGGAAGGAATGAGGTTAGCTGCAAGGGGGACGAGCCTTATAGTTGAAATAAGGAGTTTCTGTTTGTTGTGGAATACGACTCTGATTCTATGTGAAACTGTGTGAAACTTTCAACTGAAAGGGCTGTACCATCAAAAGTCCTTAATTTCACTGAAATGGGACTCCTCTTCACTACTGACTGCTTTTAGAACAACCACAAAAGAGAAGGAGATGACTAACTGCCAAGAATCAGCAATGCCATTTGGATACACAATAAATCTGCAGATGATGGAAGTCCCAGCACACACCTGTCAAACCCTGCACACAACTAATGGTCCTTATCAGCATCACACCTTTGAATGTTGTCACTGAAGTTTGTGGCTCTGTAACATATTGTCCAATGGTGGAAAGGTAAACCAGGAGATAGGAAATTGAATTGATGGGAAAGATTATTTTGAGAACTCAAACAAAGAGTGTGGGCTAACATGAGACAAGGATTAAGACCAAAATGAAGTTATAGAAGGTCAATTATAGGGCTAATGAATCAATAAATCAATGACATTTATTGAGTGCGTACTGTGTGCAGAGCATTATACCAAGTGCTTCATGAGAACAGTAAGACAGAGTTGGTTGACACACTTCCTGACCTCAGGGAGTAGTCAGTCTAAAGGGTCAGCCTTCATTTTGGCCTTGAGGCATAGACCCATCATATATACAGCACATATCTTCAAGGCATAACATCAAGTGGCATGGCAGGCTTGCAATAACAAAGGCCTGGAACCTAGACTCATCTCTAAAATTAAAACAATGTTTATCATGTCACAGTTTCATTACTCAACAACAGAATACACAGAGAAGTAGCCTGACCTAGTAGAAGGACTAGGAGCCTGGGAGTCAGATGCACTTGGGTTTTAATCCCAGCTCTGCCATTTGTATTTTCCAAGTGCTTAGTACAGTGCTCCACACATAGCGCTCAATAAATATGATTGAATGAATGTACCTGCTGTGTGACCTTGAGCAAGTCACTTGACTTCTCTGTGCTGAAGTTTCTTCACCTGTAAAATAGACATTTAATACCTATTTTCCTTGTCTACTTAAACTGTGAGCATTTGGGTGGGACATGGACTGTGCCTGACCTGATTAACTTTCATTTATCCCAGTTTTTAGAACAGCACTTGACACATAGTAAGTGCTATTCAAGCTATTCAAGAGTAGATAATGAAGGTGAAATAGTCTGAGTGTCTTAAACACGCACTTCGTATGGTATCCTGCACACAGTAAATACCATTAATCAATACCATTGATTGACTTCCTTTCTTCCCTTTAGAGACTGTGAGCTCGTTGCGGGAAGGGAACATGTCTACCAACTCTGGTACTTAGTACGGTTGTCTGTACACAGTAAGTGCTCAATAAATATGATTGATTGATTCTTCAGGGTGGTTCTAATTTGGGAGCATTTTCCTTATGGACATGCCCAGTCTGGCTTGGGACTTGGGAATCTGGAAATTTTGTGATGACGTCTACTCCTGTTGACCCTTGCGGCAGCAGCAAAGCACCATCTGCCTAAAAGCTGAAGAAAAAAAACCCCTTTAAAGTGACAGGAAATGTTACAGGATGCAGGAACAGGTAGGCCACTAAGGTACTTGTTACAGTAGTCCGGCTAGGAGAAGAGCGTATGTACCAAAGTGGTAGTAGAAGGGTACAGAGGAAGGGATGCGTCTCTGAAATCTTGTAAAGGAAGAAATTACATTTTAGTACAGAGCTTAATAATAATAATAACAATAATGGCATTTGTTAAGCGCTTACTATATGCGAAGCACTGTTCTAAGCGCTGGGAGGGGGATACAAGGTGATCAGGTTGTCCCATGTGGTGCTCACAGTAAAATCCCCATTTTACAGATAAGGGAACTGAGGTCCAGGAAAGTTAAGTGACCTGCCCAAAGTCACACAGCTGACAAGTGGTGGAGCTGGGATTAGAACCCATGACCTCTGACTCCCAAGCCCGGGCTCTTTCCACTGAGCCACACTGCTTCTCACATAATACGGGTGCTTTGTTTTCTACACACATTCAAGAACACCACTGACTGACAGGACTTAGAGTCAGACTGAATGTGAAATGGGAGAGAGAAGAATTAAAGGTGACTCCAAAATATGAACCTATAGGAGAGGAGCAAAGGTGGTGATGTCAACAGCAATAGGAAAGATGAGAAGAAAAATAAGGAGGGAAGACGAAAAGTTCAATTTTGCACATAGATGAAAAGTTCAATTAACTTTTATTTATCCCAGTTTTTAGAACAGCACTTGACACATAGTAAGTGCTTAACAAATACTACAATTATAACAATAAAAGCTACTACTCAGTGGTGAATTGTGATTGTTTAACTGTAAAGATAATGAGCAAAAGAAAGACTTTAAAAACACAATGAAACAAAACATTTCATGACATTGTTAAACAATGGGCAGTTGGAAGAGAGAAACAGAAAACAAGTCAGCAAGGGGACAGACATCAAAAATAGGGTTGCCATTATAACAGATTACAGAGGAACATTATTTAAACCAGGAAGGAAAAATTAATAAGCATCAGGACCTTTGGATAACAGGTGCAGCAGAAGACAATATTTACTTGTCATTTACTTTACTACCAGTATTTACTTTAATACTTTACAGCAGAGAAGCAGCATGGCTTAGTGGAAAGAGCAGGGGCTTGGGAGTCAGAGATCATGGGTTCTAATCCCGAGTCCCCCACACGTCTGCTGTGTGACCTTGGGCAAGTCACTTAACTTCTCTGAGCCTCAATACCACATCTGTAAAATGGAGATAAAGACTGTGAGCCCCATGTGGGACTACGTGATCACCTTGTATCCTCCCCAGAGCTTAGAACAGTGCTTTGCACTTAGTAAGCACTTAACAAATGTCATCATTATTACTACTACTTGCATACAATTCAGAAATGATTGTTTGTCATACACTGTTCTTATAACTACACTCACAGACAGTGGGAAATAAAGAACTGTCACCACCAATAAAGCAACACTTGGTCCTGAAGATCAACTAAAGACATGAATAAAGCATAATAATAATTGTGGCTTTTGTTAAGGGCTTACTACGTGCCAAGAACTGTACTCGGACATGGGGTAGATACAGTGTACTTTGATCGGGTCCCTGTCCTACTGTAAATGGGAGGGAGAACTACATTACACAAGCAAATAAACATATATACATATAGGTTCAGTTTTGAAGGTGACAGTCCTGAAGGTGAGAATCTTATGGATGGTAGCTGGCTGTAAGCCCATTGTTGGGTAGGGAACGTCTCTATATATCACCAACTTGTACTTCCCAAGTGCTTAGTACAGTGCTCTTCACACAGTAAGTGCTCAATAAATACGATTGAATGAATGAATGACATATCCATCTCTCTTGCTGCACATTCCTGCACTGTTGCATTGGCTGTCCTCAATGCCTTTAACTGCTTTCATTTCTTTATCAGAGTTCCTGTAGCTGCTATCTAATTACAATAATAGTATAATCATTAAATGTTGGTATGAAATACCAGACTTCACATGTTAGCAAGCTATAATGATTAAGAGAGTAAAGGGTTGCCAGTGAGATTAAGCATGAAGTATTTTAAGATTTCTTCCTTGTCTGAAAAAGGATAAAGAGCCATCCCTACTCTTTAGTGGTATTGGTATTTGGGTTTATATATACTCTATAGAAATGTAGAGAACACTTCATTTGATTCATGATTTGTATATTCTTTTTCCTGTCAAACATATTTTTTCTACCAGTTGCCATGCATATTTCTTACCTGGCTCTGTATTCCTTGGAATAGATTTCAAAGAACTGAATTTTGACAGGGCCTTGAGGCTCCGAAAGTTTTTGATTGCATGTCTTTTTCATTAATAGTAACAGTTTGATCTTGGGGTCATTCCGGATAAACCAGTCACAGTATTTTCTTCTGATTGCCATATCAGTGTTGTTATATTGGTATAGGCAAAAGGGTTTCTTCGTCCAATAGGATGGTGTTGATGTTGTTACAGTGTTTCATTCCTAGGACTTCATTTTCCTGAAGTTTAACATTCAGGCATCTATGTGATATGGATGACACCTCGGAATACATCGGCTTTATGGTTCAGTCAAAAGATAGATGTGCCAGGTCAGCACTTAGCATCTTGAATAACAACATTAATATGAATATCCTTCACCTCTTACTGTCGGCCAATGATATAAGAAGCCACCTCTTAGGTCCTGGACTCGTTCAAGTTGTCCTTCTCCTAACAAGTAAGCAAAAAAACTAATTGCAAGCTAATGTTTAGCACATTCACTGAGCAGCTCATTGCTGTTTAGCTTTGCAGTCCCCTGTGGAGAATACTTTTATGCCATGTTTCAGCATCGCTGCCCAGATGGGCATTGAAATCTCCCATGAGAATCAGTTTACCAGGTATTGAAACTGCTTAGATGAGTCTATTTAGACACTTATAGAATCTTTATTGCCTTATGGTGTCAGCTGGTTGGTGATTTACATTGATAATTGTAGCATATCCCTTGTTTTTGATTTTTTGTTTCATTTTGTTTTGTTTTGTTTCCAGGGAGGGTTAGAATCATTAGATGCTCATTAAGCCACTGGGCAGATTTGCAAAGCTTCAGACAAGCAGTTGTTTGATTGAAAAGCCTTTGTCTGCAAGTCTCCCACTTCTGTACTGTTTGAAATCTTAATGTATAACTTTCTAGGAGAACATATTTAAATTTCCTGAGCAATGAGCTATCAAAGGATTTGATGAGCATTAAACATAATGAAAACTTATGTTGCTATCCCATAATATCTTATAGTGTGACTAGAGTGACCCATGGGAGTGACAGAAAACTACTGAATACATCTTTAGATGGGCTCCTGAAGAAGTGGATTTCAAGATAAAATGTTTGTGCTAATGAGTCATTCTATAGCAATGAATTGAGCTGTACCTTGATCTACAAAGTACCTGTTTCCTTTCTAAAAGGGGAAAAAATGAAAAGAACATTAAGAACGTCTTTTCTAGCCATAACAATTTCGGGCAATATATTGTTTTAAATTTTAAAAAGTGAAAGTCAGACATACCAAGACAGTGAGACACACAAATATTGATACAAGATTAGCTCTAATTATTAATTAGAATTTGTCAATCCAGAATACCTCAAATCTACAAATTACAATGATTCCTTTAAACAAACTGTATTCAAAGTATTTATAACCAAGGTTAAATGTTAGATTAGATAAAGATGCTGACTTCTCTATTTTTGTTTCCTAATAGAGCATTTCAACAGGCTCCTGTTTAAATATGTCCTAGAGCATTTTTCTCCCTGTAGGATCCCTGATGTGTCTGCACCTTTTAATATCTGCTCATTCTCCTTCAACTACTTGGCTTTTCATGGGAAGCATTTAGGATAAGCATAAAACCAGATCAAAGAACAGATGGTAACACACACAGAATTGGCTTTCTCATCTCCAATGTGTTAATCCTTAATTATATCAATAGGTGGTGAACTCCGTACTTAACCTAGCCCCACGACATTTGCATAAATATACCTAAACTCTACTATTTCCCCTACACATAATCTATTTTAGTATCTTTCTCCCTTTGCAGACTGTATGCTCCTTGTGGCCAGGCATCACAACTACCAACTCTGTTGCATTATACGTTCCCAGTACAATACTCTGCATACGGTAAGCACTCAATAAATACTGTTGCTTGGCATCACTCAGCCTCTTTATTCCACTACCAAAACTGATTTTTTTTTGCCTTTTGAAGAAAGAGAAAAAAGCCAACTGTCCTGATATTTTACTTTAAACTTTCTCCCACATCACCCTTTGTCCATGCCTTTAGGCAAAACATTTTTGCAGCTAACTCCATATGCTTGCTGTTTGGTTTTGCTTTTTACACCTGTGAAAATGTCCTGAACTCCATCTATGGGTAAAGCAACAGACAGACTCGGGCCAGAATAGATTGGTCAAAAACATGCTTCTCTAAATGTGGCATGACAGTAAGATAGTAAGACATGTATATGTTTCTTCAAAATGGGAAATAAATCAAGAGTTTTATTGAATTTTCACATCACTATCAGATGGCTTCAGGTTTACACTGAAAATTTAGAATAAAACGTAATGGTTATCCATAATTACTCAACTAATCAATGATATTAATGAGTAGTTACTGTGTGCTGTCCACTGTTCTTAGCACTTGGGAGAGTACACAAAACATAGTTGGTAGACACATTTCCTGCCCACAACATGCATACAATCTAGAGGGGGATAAAGACAATAGTATAAATAAATAAATTATGGATATGTACCTCAGTACTGTGGGTCCACAATAGTATAAATAAATAAATTATAATCAATCAATTGTATTTATTGAGCACTTACTGTGTGCAGAGCACTGTACTAAGTGCTTTGGAAGTACAAGTTGGCAACATATAGAGACGGTCCCTACCCAACAGTGGGCTCATGGATATGTACCTCAGTACTGTGGGTCCTGGGGGGAGGAGTCAATAAAAGGTGCAAATCCAAGTGCAAAGGTGACATGAGGGAGTGGGAGAAGAGGAAATGAGGGCTTAGTCAGTGTCTCTTGGAAGAGATGTGCTTTTAGTAAGTCTGTGAAGGTGAGAGATGAAGAGGTAGGGTATTCCAGGCAAGAGGCATGTGGGCTAGAGGTCAATGGCAAGATAAACAAGGGGCACACTGAGTACACTGGCATTAGAGGAGCAAAGTGTGTGGGCTGGGTTGTAGTAGGAAATCAGGAAAGTAAGGTACTGCTTTAAATCCCATAGTAAGGTGTTTCTGCTTGATGCAGAGGTGGATTGGAAATCACTGGAGGTTCTTGAGAAGTGGGGATTCGTTTTGTAAAAGAATGATCCGGGCAGTGGAGTGAAATATGGACTGGAGTTAAGAGAGACAAGAGGCAGAGAGGTCAACAAAGAAGCCAATGTAGTAATCAGATAGAATAGGATAAATGCTTGGATTAACATGGTAGCAATATGGTTGGAGGGGAAAGGATGGATTTTAGTAACATTGTAAAGGCTGAATCAGAAGGATTTGGTGACAGATTGAATATGTGGCAGGTGAATGAGAGAGATGAGTCAAAGATAATGCCAAATCTACAGGCTTGTGAGACAGGAAAAATGGTGGCCTTTCCTTTCCATTCGAACTGCTACTCAATTAATCCAAACATTTATCAAACCATCTCCCTCCTACCATTCCTCTCCAAACTCCTTGAGCAAGTTAGCTACACCTGCTGTCTCAAATTCCTCTCCTTCAATTCTCTACTTGACCCCCACTGCCAATCTGGCTTCCATCCCTTTCATTCCAAAGAAACCACCCTCTCAAAGGTCACCAATGATCTCCTTCTTGCCAAATCCAACTGCCTCTACTCCATCCTAATCCTCCTCAACCTCTCAACTGCCTTCAACACTGTCGACCACCCCCTTCTCCTAGAATCATTATCCAACTTCAGCTTTACTGACTGTCCTCTCCTGTTTCTCATCCTATTGCTCTGGTCATTCATCCCCTGTCTCTTTCATTCAATTATTCATTTAATCGTGTTTATTGAACACTTCCTGTGTGCAGAACACTGTACTAAGTGCTTGGGAGAGTACAATACAATAATAAATGGACTCATTCCCTGCCCACATCAAGCTTATAGTCTACAGTGGGGATAAAGACATTAATATAAATAAATTAATTACATATATTTACAGTGGTATGGGGCTGGGAAGGGGAAGAAAAAAGGGAGCAGGTCAGGGTGACACAGAAGTGAGTGGGAGAAGAGGAAAAGGGGGGCTTAGTCAGGGAAAGCCTCCTGGAGGAGATGTTCCTTCAATAAGGCTTTGAAGGTGGTGGGGAGTAAATGACTGTCAGAATTTAGGAGGGAGGTTTCTCCAGGCTAGAGGCAGCAGGCTCCTCCTCAACCTCCTAACTGTGGGTATCCCTCAAGATTCAGTTCTAGGTCTTCTTCTATTCTCCATCTACACGCACTCCCTTGGAAAACTGGCTCAAATGACTTCATCTACCACCTCTATGCAGATGATACCCAAATCTACATCTCCTGCCCTGCTTTCTCTCCCTCTCTGCAGTCTCTCATTTCCTTCTGCCTTCAAGACATCTCTACTTGGATGTCCCACCATCACCTCAAAACCTTAAACTTAACATGTCAAAGACAGAAGTCCTTATTTTCCCACCATAACTCTCCTTCCCCTGACTGTCCCATCACTGTAGATGGCATCACCATCCTTCCTGTCTCACAAGTCCATAACCTTGGCATTATCCTTAATTCCTCTCTCTCATTCAATTCACATATTCAATCCCCTCATTAAATTCTGTTGGTTCAACGTTCACATCTGAAAAATCCACCTTTTTCTCCATCCATACTACCATGTTAATCCAATCACTTATCCTACCTTGTCTTCAGCGTGGCTCAGTGGAAAGATCCCGAGCTTTGGAGTCAGAGGTCATGGGTTCAAATCCTGGCTCTGCCCATTGTCAGCTGTGTGACTTTGGGCAAGTCACAACTTCTCTATGCCTCAGTTACCTCATCTGTAAAATGGCGATTAAGACTGTGATTCCCCCCCATGGGACAACCTGATCAGTTTGTAACCTCCCCAGTGCTTAGAACAGTGCTTTGCGTATAGTAAGTGCTTAATAAATACCATTATTTCATTGCTGTATCAGACTTTTTGCTGACCTTCCAGTCTCCTGTCTCTCCCCACTTCAGTCCATACTTCACTCCACTGCTCTACAAAAATGTTGTGGCCAACTTTCCCCATTCCTCAAGAATTTCCAGTGGTTACCCATCCCACCACGTATCAAACAGAAACTCCTTACCATTGTCTTTTAAGTATTCAGTCACCTTGCCCCCTCCTACCTCATCTCACTATTCTCCTACAACAGTCCAGCCCTACACTTCACTCGTCTAATGTTAACCTTCTCACTGTACCTCAGTCTTGTCTGTCTCAGTGGTCATCTCTCACCTATATCTTGCCTCTGTCCTGGAATGCCCTGCTTCCTCATATCTGACAATTACACTCCCCTCCTTCAAATCCTTGTTGGAGGCACATCTCTTCCAAGAGACCTTCTCTGACTAAACCCTCTTTCTCTTTTCTTCAACACCCTCCAGTGTCCCCCTGACTTTCTCCCTTTTTTCATCTCCCTATGCCCCATAGTATTTATGTACATATTCATAATTCATTTATTTATATTAATGTCTTCCCCCTCTCGACTGTAAACTTGTTGTGGGCAAGAATATATCTGTTATGTTGTTATGAAGTCCTCATCCAAACACTTAGAATAATGTTCTGCACACAATAAGTGCTCAGTAAATATGATTGACTGACTGACCAATTAATTGTTCTTCTTCCCAGGGCATACCCGCCTGAACACCACTTCAACACTCCTTCAGCACTTGCACATTCACAACCACACTTAATAATTCAATATATTTTGACTGCCATAATCTAATTCTTCTTCCTCAACTCTAAATCATTTTGTGTCTCTCTCCTCAATTGTGCTTACTGAGTTCTTGCTTGCACAGAAAAGCAAGGACTTAGAAGAGTATAGTAGATATAGCAGATACAATTCCTGGCCTCAAGATACTTACAATCTACTGGAGTTTCCTTTAAATTGCAAATTCTTTTACCACAGGAACTGTGTCTTCTAACTGTTTTTATTCTTCTACTGATTGACTGACTGATAATCTCACTCACCAATGGTGTGTAAATCAGTTTCTGGCCATAGGAGGGAAATTAGAAGAGTAAGCCATTTTCTTTATTATGTACTGTTCTGCTGGTCTCTCCCAAAACAGGGGCTTTGGAGAAAGTAGTGTTGAGCTACTGGTAGGACAGCTAGCAGAGTTGGTCTAAAGGAAAAAGGAAATGCAAGATTGTAAATCAGGAGAGAGGCTGAGCTAATGAGGAAGATTTGGAAGGCATCTTCAAGGAGTTAACTAACACCATTCGTGAACTCCATAGGAGACTAAATGTGGAAAAAAAAGGCTGTTTCAAACAGAGTTTATTTTCTTCATGGTTGCTACATATCATATTATTATAATTTTGGGCCCAAGAATTACCTAAATAATAGTTCCTGCTTGGGTTCAATGGGGCTTCATCTAGTTCCCTCAGCAGTGCTGTCAGACTGCCTGGGCCCTGGGACTTCACTGAATCATTCTTGTATAACAGTAGTTCAGACGCAGGACTAGAAGCTAAAAATGTCTTGAAAGGATATCTGATAATCAAGCAGATGGGCTTAGGTCTTATATATGAGCGTAGCTGCAAAGCAATAATATTAGACACTGTTCCTGTCCCACATAGTCATCACCATCTAAAAGTGAGGACCAGTATTTTATCTCCATTTTACAAAAGAGGAAAGTGAGACACAGAGAGAAGTTATGAGTTGCTTGGAAATCCCAGTGCTTTAGATAAAAACTTCTGTCTGCTGTGAATGAAACCTCTAGTTTGGCTCTGATCCTGAAATGTCAAGCCAAAATTTGCTTTTTGCCAATCTTTTTAGTTCCAACTAGGCTGTTAACTCTTTAGGAATTTGACAACCAAGAACCTAGAGAGGAAGCAATTGTAAGTAAGTGTAGTCATAAATAGCAAAACTGAAGCTTTTAAGAAATTTTGAAACCCAGACCAGAAAATAGTAGGGCTGTTGATTTTATATTAACTGTTGGGTAATATTCATTCATTCATTCAATCATATTTATTGAGTGCTTACTGTGTGCAGAGCACTGTACTAAGCGCATGGAAAGTATAATTCACAATAGAGACAATCCCTGCCCACATGGTGCTTACAGTCTAGAAAGGGGGAGACAGACATCAAAACAAGTAAACAGGCATCAACAAAAATTAATAGAATTATAGATAAGAACATATATACACATGTGCTATGGGGTGGGGAAAGGGGAATAGAGCAAAGGGCACAAGTCAGGGCAGTTGAGGAAAAGGGGGGCTTAGTCTGGGAAGGAATCTTGGAAGAGGTGAATCTTCAGTAGGGCTTTGAAGGGGAAAAATGTG
Organism: Tachyglossus aculeatus; assembly: GCF_015852505.1. Classification (NCBI taxonomy): domain Eukaryota; kingdom Metazoa; phylum Chordata; class Mammalia; order Monotremata; family Tachyglossidae; genus Tachyglossus; species Tachyglossus aculeatus. The sequence continues at coordinate 121,664,888 of NC_052067.1, forward strand.
ATTGATTGGGTATAGACCTGAAAGATGTTGGTTCAGTTTATCAGATCCACTAAAACCAAGCCTTTAGGGTGCAACTGACACCAGGCCAAAGTCAGAGGGATCATAATAGTCCATTAAACAGATTCTTCAAACTTTCAAAATTAATCATGTACTTCTGGGACCCAGGTTATTACTGGCACTACACCACATTAATAGAAGGTCACTCTAGAGTTATTTCAGTGGTTGAGGAGCAAGCTATGGATTCTTTAATAGCTAGAGAAAAGGAGATAGAGGAAAAAAATGATTTAAGAAAGGCAGAGAAATGAAGAGAAATGGAGAGGAAAAAAAGGCGAAAAAGACAGAGAAAAGCAGAGCAGTTCCTTAGTGGGTCAGCACATTTTGCTCTACAAAATGTTTTTCAGATGAAATTTTTCAAGAAGATATGGCAAATTGATGCTCTTTCATTAATACTGATAGATCTATCTCATAGTTTGAATTTCTAGGTCCCCTGATGTTCTGATCAGGGAGCAGCTCCAGGGAAAGTGGAGGCAGGACTTTTCATGAAGTTCTCGGGAAGGAATCCAGGCCCACTGTAGCAGTGAAGACTGTTCAATGGGGATGTGAGCTCACAGTTTCCTCTGAAACCTCAGTGTGTGGTGTACCTGGAGCTGAACCTATGGTGGGGTAGGAGAGACCCCAGTGTGGGGCACTGCTGCATTGCCTTTGCTGCACTAGGGATTGGAGGAGAGGAGGGAGCCAAGCTGGACTTTCTTGGCAGGGTGCAGAATCATCAATCATATTTATTGAGCGCTTACTATGTGCAGAGCACTGCACTAAGTGCTTGGGAAGTACAAATTGGCAACATATAGAGACAGTCCCTACCCAACAGTGGGCTCACAGTCTAAAAGGGGGAGACAGAGAACAAAACCAAACATACTAACAAAATAAAATAAATAGAATAGATATGTACAAGTAAAATAGAGTAATAAATATGTACAAACATATATACATATATACAGGTGCTGTGGGGAAGGGAAGGAGGTAAGATGGGGGGATGGAGAGGGGGACGAGGGGGAGAGGAAGGAAGGGGCTCAGTCTGGGAAGGCCTCCTGGAGGAGGTGAGCTCTCAGAATGACATTATGCTACTATCACTGCTGCCAGGCTTTGTGGGTGAAAGGATTTAAGTGATCCTGTGGTATCCAATGGAATTGTTCTGCTTTGTCTCTTTCCCCTATTCTTTTTCTGTCTTTTTCTCTCCATTTCTCTGCCTTTCTTTAATCTGGTAGAGAATGGCCACTCTGACGGGGACAACAAGGAGCTCTGTTTCCTGAAGTGGCTCTGTCCCATCTCAGAGGTCAGTCTCTCCATCAGCCCACAGAGGAGAAAGCAGGAAAGAACATATGAGAAAAAAAAAACTTAAAAAAATAAATCCCTCAGACCAATGGCTGTCAGAATGAAGGGTGACCACCAGATGTGGTAGAATTGTGACTGCTGTCTTTCCCATCAGGACTACATCACCATCATCAATTGTATTTATTGAGTGCTTACTATGTGCAGAGCACTGTACTAACCGCTTGGGAAGTACAAATTGGCAACATATAGAGACAGTCCCTACCCAACAGTGGGCTCACAGTCTAAAAGGGAGAGACAGAGAACAAAACCAAACATACTAACAAAATAAAATTAATAGAATAGATATGTACAACATATGCATACAACTACATGCATAAGAGGACACCAAACCAGCATCATTGCTTCATATGACTGGCAGGAGAACCTGTGAAGGCAGTGAGAGTTCTGTGGCCTATAAATCTAAATATCTTGTCAATGTTGAAATTCAATTTCCAAAGGGAAGACCTAAAGAAAAAGGAAGGTGGCACCATGTTGGATCACAGTTCAACCATTTTGCTTTGGGATTGGTAAAACTGATTGGACACTCAGAGAAATTAATGAGCAACATAGTCTAGTGGACAGAGGATGGGTATGGGAGGCAGAAGGACCTGAGTTCTAATCCTGGCTCTTACACTTGTCTGCTGTGTGACCTTGAGCAAATCACTTCACTTCTTTGTGCCTCAGACAGCTCATCTGTAGAATAGGGATTGAGATTGTGAGCCCCATATGGTAAAGAGACTGTGTCCAATCTGATTCACTAGTATCAACCGCAGCACTTAGTACAATGCTTGGCACATAGTATGTGCTTAAATAATACCACAACCATCATCATCATCATCATCAATCGTATTTATTGAGCGCTTACTATGTGCAGAGCACTGTACTAAGCACTTGGGGAGTACAAATTGGCAACATATACAGTCCCTACCCAACAGTGGGCTAACAGTCTAAAAGGGGGAGACAGAGAACAAAACCAAACATACTAACAAAATAAAATGAATATAATAGATATGTACAAGTAAAATAAATAATTTACCATCATCAAATCACACACCCACCCAGGACACAACAGAACATAGTAGACAAAAGTATATTGAAAGGACAGCAGGTAGCATGGGTTGGCAGAAACAGATAGGCAAACACCCTAAAATGTCAAAAATATTTCCATTTTTATCATGTTTTGAATTATTATTGACAGTTTTTAATTACAAACAACATGATTGTTTTAGGTCATGTCTGATTTCCTTTAATTTCTATGCCCAAGGCCCATAAATATTTTCCTGATGGCTTTAAAACGATCTTATATGAACAAGATAAATGAAGGAAATTATGTAGAAAATCATGTCTATTTTGGCCATTAGAATTGGCACCAGTTTTCTGGTGAATCAAAGTAATTTACATATATGTGAAACTTGATTTTAGAAGCCATTGATAATAACCATAAACCTGAGAGGGCAGAACTGATGATTGGAAGACTCTAAAGAAGATCAAGGATACCCAGACAAATTCTGCAAAAATTCATAAAGACTAGAAAATGAGGACAATCTTTAAGTAGAGATAGGTATGAAGTCTGTGAGGGTACTAAATTTTATTGATCTAATGTCTTATTGATGTTGACATCCAATTTCAAAAGGGAAGATCTAAAGATAGTAACTAATAGGTGTAGATAAAAATTATAAGTAGATTAATCGATATGTGAGAATGAAGCAGACACTGGGTTTCCTACTACCTGTGAATTAATGGCAATAGGTGGTTACTGAAAGACCAAAAATTTTTTACCAATATCAAGGTCAACGGTGACTCAATGGGGCTTGATTAGCTGAAAATAGAACAAACAAGCACCCCTACAATCCCCTCACACAAGGATATGTGTATGTGTGTGCATTCACATAGGTATGCATGTGTGTGTATGTTAACCAGTATAAGCGATATTAAGTGCTTACTGTGTGTAGAGCAATGTAATAAATGCTCGATTGGAGAAAACAATACAAGAGTTCCCTTAAAGTCTACTCTATACCTATATAACTACTCCTTCTCATTCCATAATGATGCTATCACACCTTTCCACCTCCCCCATCTCTCTCTCTCTACCTTCTTTCAAAGCCCATGTCATCTGCTTCTACCATCCATTTGAGACACTATTCTTGGACATCTACTCCTCCCACCTTCCACTGGCTCCAACTTCTTATTTTTGAACCATTTTAATCCCTTTCTCACATTCCTTCTTTCTTTCTCTCTTTCACCTCCCCCTCCCCCCCACCCCCCCACTGATCCTCGGAGACTTCAATATCCACATAGATGTTACTGACGACCCTTCCACTGACTGCTTTCTATCATTCCTCAACTCCACTAATCTGCTACATCCCAACTCCCCCACTCACCAATCTGGACATACACTGGATCGCATCATCTCTAGTCACTGTACAATCTCTACTCTCACCAACTCTGAAATCCCTCTATCCCAACCAAACCCTCCTCACCTACCTTCTTTTCCACACATCTACTCCCCAGAGATCTTTCCTGTTCCCCCACAGAGACCTCTGATCTTTTGATCTCAACCACGTTTTGTCCTCAAGTCAGCATGCCCCATTTAGTTCCCATACCCATGCCCCCTTCCCTGGATGACAAAAGTGTTATCCTCAACACCACAGGTTTTACTGAACTCAGCTCACTTGTTCCACTATCCCTTCATCAATCTCATACCACTAGCCCACAGCTCTGGATCACCTCCACAGTCTTTTACACCTTCCTTATTTTTCATGAGTTACAGACTGCAGCTGGCAGTAACCTAGATATCAAGCTGACCTTATCCACCTCAAGATCATCCTTGCCTGTTTTAACTCTGCCCTGTAATGGCTGGCAAAATTATTTCTCCATCCTCATTGTCTCTAATTCCCATTCTGATTCCCTTGCCAGTTGTTTCAGATGTTTAACTTCCTCCTCAGACCACCTCCGCCTCCCTCATTTCTTGCCCACAAAGACCTGGTCACATACTTATTGAGAAATTTGAAACCATCAATCATGGTCTCCCCACAATTTTTCCATTCCTCTGCAGTCCCTCCCCTCCTGCCCCTTCTTCAACTCTCCTAGTAGTATCTAAAGAGGAAATCTCCTGCCTCCTCTCAAAATCCACCCTCTCTACCTGTGCCTCGGACCCCATCCCTTTTCACCTTATCAAAATGCTCGCCCTGTTCCTTCTTCCCTCATGACTAACATCTTCAACCATTCCCTCTTTAGTGGCTTTTTCCTCAAGGCTTTTAAACGCGTTCATATCTCCCCTATACTAAAAAAAAAAAAATGTTGATGCCATGGCTGCCTCCATTTCTCACCCCAACTCCCTTTTATCATTCCTCTCCAAACTCCTTGAGCATGTTTTCTACACCTGCTGTTTTCACTTCCTCTCCTACAATTCTCTCCTTGACCCCCTACAATCTGGCTTCCACCACCCTCACTTCACAGAAACTGCCTCTCAAAGGTATGTGAGAGAGGAAGTAGGTGAGGAGGTTGTGAGGAGGTTGTGGTCAGACAGAAAAATTTCAAGAGTTGGTGATGGTAGAGATTGTAGAGTGACAAGAGATGATTAAGATTGAGTCTGTGTATGATTTCGTGAGTGGATGAAATGAAGAGGAGCAGGAGATCAGTGGAGTTGAGGAGTGATAGGAAGTGAGCATCAGAAAAAATCACATGGATATTGAAGTCCCCAGGGATCTATATATGTAAAAAGAGAAAAGGAATGTGAGAAAGGGATAAAAATGATTCAGAAAGTTGGAGGTGGGACCTGAGTTATTAAATGACCATGACTATTTACTGAAGTGGATGGTAGATAATAATAATAATGATGATGTCATTTGTTAACCATTCCTTTCCAAACTCCTTGAACGAGTTGTCTACACGCGCTGCCTAGAATTCCTCAACAACAACTCTCTCCTCGACCCCCTCCAGTCTGGCTTCCATCCCCTTCATTCCACGGAAACTGCGCTCTCAAAGGTCACCAATGACCTCCTGCTTGCCAAATCCAACGGCTCATACTCTGTCCTAATCCTCCTCGACCTCTCAGCTACCTTTGACACTGTGGACCACCCCCTTCTCCTCAACACGTTATCTGACCTTGGCTTCACTGACTCCGTCCTCTCCTGGTTCTCCTCTTATCTCTCCGGTCGTTCTTTCTCAGTCTCTTTTGCAGGCTCCTCCTCCCCCTCCCATCCTCTTACTGTGGGGGTTCCCCAAGGTTCAGTGCTTGGTCCCCTTCTGTTCTCAATCTACACTCACTCCCTTGGTGACCTCATTCGCTCCCACGGCTTCAACTATCATCTCTACGCTGATGACACCCAGATCTACATCTCTGCCCCTGCTCTCTCCCCCTCCCTCCAGGCTCGCATCTCCTCCTGCCTTCAGGACATCTCCATCTGGATGTCCGCCCGCCACCTAAAGCTCAACATGTCGAAGACTGAGCTCCTTGTCTTCCCTCCCAAACCTTGTCCTCTCCCTGACTTTCCCATCTCTGTTGACGGCACTACCATCCTTCCCGTCTCACAAGCCCGCAACCTTGGTGTCATCCTCGACTCCGCTCTCTCATTCACCCCTCACATCCAAGCCGTCACCAAAACCTGCCGGTCTCAGCTCCGCAACATTGCCAAGATCCGCCCTTTCCTCTCCATCCAAACCGCTACCCTGCTAATTCAAGCTCTCATCCTATCCCGTCTGGACTACTGCACTAGCCTTCTCTCTGATCTCCCATCCTCGTGTCTCTCTCCACTTCAATCCATACTTCATGCTGCGGCCCGGATTATCTTTGTCCAGAAACGCTCTGGACATATTACTCCCCTCCTCAAAAACCTCCAATGGCTACCGATCAATCTGCGCATCAAGCAGAAACTCCTCACCCTGGGCTTCAAGGCTCTCCATCACCTCGCCCCCTCCTACCTCACCTCCCTTCTCTCCTTCTACTGCCCAGCCCGCACCCTCCGCTCCTCCACCACTAATCTCCTCACTGTACCTCGCTCTCGCCTGTCCCGCCATCGACCCCCGGCCCACGTCATCCCCCGGGCCTGGAATGCCCTCCCTCTGCCCATCCGCCAAGCTAGCTCTCTTCCTCCCTTCAAGGCCCTGCTGAGAGCTCACCTCCTCCAGGAGGCCTTCCCAGACTGAGCCCCTTCTTTCCTCTCCCCTCGTCCCCCTCTCCATCCCCCCGTCTTACCTCCTTCCCTTCCCCACAGCACCTGTATATATGTATATATGGTTGTACATATTTATTACTCTATTTATTTATTTATTTATTTTACTTGTACATTTCTATCCTACTTATTTTATTTTGTTGGTATGTTTGGTTCTGTTCTCTGTCTCCCCCTTTTAGACTGTGAGCCCACTGTTGGGTAGGGACTGTCTCTATGTGATGCCAATTTGTACTTCCCAAGCGCTTAGTACAGTGCTCTGCACATAGTAAGCGCTCAATAAATACGATTGATTGATTGATTGATTGATTAAGCACTTAATATATGCCAAGCATTGTTCTAAGAACTGGGTTAGATAAAAGGTTGTTATGTTGTCCCACTTGGGGCTCACACTCTTAATCCCCATTTTACAGATGAGGTAACTGAGGCATAGAGAAGTTAGGTGACTTGCCCAAAGTCACAAAACTGACAAGTGGCAGAGATTGGATTAAAATCCATGACCTCTGATTCCCAAGCCCATACTCTTTCCACTAAGCCATATTCCTTCTCTATACATATGATAAGGGTTTGAAAGGAAAGAGGGGGATAGGGGAGGTTGAATGGTGTGAAAGCATCATTGGGAAGTGAGAAGGTTAACAACTTCTCCCCTTTTCTCAGTGAGTCCCAGAGAGTGTGGAAAGATGAAGCTCCTTCTGAAGAGAGTAGTAGGGGAGACAGCATCATCTGTGATGGTGAGGAGAAATGGAGACTGGGTCAGTAACAGGTCAAGGATGAAGGATAGAGCGCCCACTGTGGAATGGGGGTTAGACAGGCTGCGCTTGGCTGAAGCTGTGGGCCAGGGATGGGGATGGGGAACAGAGTGAAGAGTAAGGAAGGTAGATGAGGAAATGCTCAAATAGTAAGTTATGTAAGTACATTTATGCAGAATTGCTACAGATGGATGAGTGTATTAATGTTCAATTCATGCTAGTGCACTGAGGTGGTAGTTGGGAGATACAACATCAATCAATCAATCATATTTATTGAGTGCTTAGTGTGTGCAGAGCACTGTACTAAGCGCTTGGGAAGTACAAGTTGGCAATATATAGAGACAGTCCCTACCCAACAGTGGGCTCACAGTCTAGAAGGGGGAGACAGAGAACAAAACAAAACATATTAACAAAATAAAATAAATAGAATAGATATGTACAAGTAAAATAGAGTAATAAATACGTACAAACATATATACATATATACAGGTGCTGTGGGGAAGGGAAGGAGTTAAGGCGGGGGGATGGAGAGGGAGAGGAGGGAGTGAGGAAGGAGGGGTCTCAGTCTGGGAAGGCCTCCTGGATGAGGTGAGCTCTCTTAGGGCCTTGAAGGGAGGAAGAGAGCTAGCTTGGTGGATGTGGGGAGAGAGGGCATTCCAGGCCAGGGGGATGACGTGGGCCGGGGGTCGAAGGTGGGATTGGCGAGAACGAGGCACGGTGAGGAGATTAGCAGCAGAGGAGCGGAGGGTGCGGGGTGGGCTGTAGAAGGAGAGAAGGGAGGTGAGGTAGAAAGGGTCGAGGTGATGGAGAGCCTTGAAGCCGAGGGTAAGGAGTTTCTGCCTGATGCGCAGATTGATTGGTAGCCACTGGAGATTTTTGAGGAGGGGAATAACATGCCCAGAGCATTTCTGGACAAAGATAATCTGGGCAGCAGCATGAAGTATGGATTGAAATAGGGAGAGACAAGAGGATGGGAGATCGGAGAGAAGGCTGATGCAGTAGTCCAGACAGGATAGGATGAGAGCTTGAATGAGCAGGGTAGCAGATTGGATGGATAGGAAAGGGCAGATCTTGGCTATGTTGCAGAGCTGAGACCGGCAGTTTTCGGTGACGGCTTGGATGTGACGGGTGAATGAGAGAGCAGAGTCGAGGATGACAACAAGTTTGCGGGCTTGTGAGACGGGAAGGATGGTAGTGCCATCAACAGTGATGGGAAAGTCAGGGAGAGGGCAGGGTTTGGGAGGGAAGACAAGTAGTTCAGTCTTGGACATGTTGAGTTTTAGGTGGCGGGCAGACAACCAGATGGAGATGTCCTGAAGACAGGAGGAGATGCGAGCCTGGAGGGAGGGGAGAGAGCAGGGGCAGAGATGTAGATTTGGGTGTCCTCAGCGTAGAGATGATAGTTGAAGCCGTGGGAGCAAATGGGGTCACCAAAGGAGTGAGTGTAGGAAAACTGAATCAGAGACAGTCTTCTGGATATGCTATTTCAAAAGGGTTTTGAATATGGGGACAGATGTATTGTGAAGAATATGAACAGAGAGGTGTTCTGCGCTGAAGGATGAGTATGAGAAACTTTTCTGAAGCCTGGGAGTTGAGGATGAGGCACCATGATTTGGTTAGCTTCAGATGAAGAGCTCAGGCTGGGGTATAATGGGAAAGAGAGTGGATTAAAAAGAATGAAAGACTTTAAGCAATAATTAATATTAATAATTGTGGGGTTTTTAAGCATTGGGTTAAGCAATGAAGATATAGACAGATAATCTATATAGATATAGCAATGAAGATATAGACAGATAATCTATATAGATATAGCAATGAAGATATAGACAGATAACCTGCTGGTCTCACACACATCCAATCCCTCACCGAAACCTGCCGGTCTCACTTCCACAACATGACCAAGATCCACCCTTTCCTCTCCATCCAAACCGCTACCTTGCTGGTTCAATCTCTCATCCCATCCTGACTGGATTACTGCATCAGACTCCTCTCTGATCTCCCATCCTCCTGTCTGTCCCCACTTCAGTCTATACTTCACTCTGCTGCCTGGATTATCTTTGTGCAGAAATGCTCTGGGCATGTTACTCCTCTCCTCAAAAATCTCCTGTGGCTGCCTGTCAACCTATGAATCAAGCAAAAACTTCTCACTCTTGGCTTCAAGGCTGTCCATCACCTCACCCCCTCCTACCTCACCTCCCTTCTCTCCTTCTACAGCCCAGCCCGCACCCTGTAATCCTCTGCCGCTAACCTACTCACTGTACCTCGTTCTCTCCTGTCCCGCTGTCAACCCCCAGCCCACATCCTTCCCCTGGCCTGTAATGCCGTCCCTCAGCACATCTGCCAAGCTAGCTCTCGTCCTCCCTTCAAAGCCCTACTGAGAGCTCACCTCCTCCAGAAGGCCTTCCCAGACTGAGCCCCCTTTTTCCTCTCCTCCTTCTCATCCCCCCCACCCTACCTCCTTCCCCTCCCTACAGCACTTGTATATATATTTGTACAGATTTATTACTCTATTTTACTTGTACATATTTACTATTCTGTTTATTTTGTTAACGATGTGCAAATAGCTTTAATTCTATTTGTTCTGACGATTTTGACACCTGTCTACATGTTTTGTTGCCTGTTGTAGACTCTGAGCCCATCGTTGCGTAGGGACCGTCTTTATATGCTGCCGACTTGTACTTCCCAAGAGCTTAGTACAGTACTCTGCACACAGTAAGCACTCAATAAATAGGATTAAATGAATAAATAATCAGACAGATAATCCCATAGATAATCAGATCTGGTACCCAATGGGCAGGAGTTTCAGCTTGATTGGACAGGAATGGGTAATTCTTGAAGGTCTTCAAGCAGTGGCAGTTTGTGAGCTGAAGAATATTTTAGAAAGATTATCAGGACAACGGAGTCAAATAAAGATGAAGAGGCCAGAGACTGGTGGCCGGGAGACCAATGAAGAGGCTGATAGAATAATGAAGTTGGAATAAAGCAAGAGCTGGAAGAGCCAACTGCGGATAGATAAATTCAGTGACTTGAAGATGCCATAGTTGATGGAGACTTTTTAGCACTGTTGATAATGAAACCAATACTAGAAATTTCTTCCACATGATGTGCATATGAATGTTGTAACTTGCTGGACTGTAGAATTTGTTAATCACAGGTCTTGGAGCTATTTTTGTTTCTTCTCTTCATATCACAATTTGATCAGTCTTCTCAGATTTTCTGCTCTAATAATAGTCATTTCATTTCCAACTGTTGTGCATCGAAATGATTAGTATTCTCCTGTTTTCTCCTGCTACTAACTCTTAGTGCTTTTTTTCATTACTGAAGATCACATTTTGTACATAGCATCAGTTCATAGCATCATAGCATCAGGCTTGAATTTCTCAAATGTGTAGAAAGCTTGTTTGCTTCTATATGTGAACATGCACACTTATATAGAATGTGTTGGTTGTCTATCACATGTTGGGTATCTCTAAGTAATTAATATCTATTAATATGAGGAACTTGAATAAATAATTCCAATATAATTTGCTAGTTTAAATGATTTGAAGTAAAGAGCTAACTCTGCAGAAACAACAAAAAAGTAGGATCAAAGATTAAATATTTTGAAGGCATAATTCAATGTAATTTATTTCCCAAGTTCATTGTATTTTCTACTAAAGCATTTTTATATTATGTTTGTTTTCCTGCTTTATGAATTTCATTAATAACAAGGAATTATGAGAAAGAAATGTGCATTTCATAGTTGTGAGTTTCATAACAATATATTGAAACATAATTTGCTTTAGATGAATGCATGTAGACTATTCACATAATATTGGGCTGAATTGCATATTACATTCTGAAATTTCATTACGGTTACTTGCTCCAGTAAACTTGCATTTGCAGGTCAAATCTAACCCGTTATTTTCTGTTTATAAATTGCTTTGTTTTTAATTTCCATTTTTGTTTGTCAAATAGTCATAGAATCAATAAGGGTACAACCAAATTGTCTTCCTCTTATTTGATAATCAAAAAAACTGTTAATGATTATGAACTGGTTTTTAGAATGCTCACTGAACAAGATTTGTTGACTGCTGTTTAACGCACCAAAGCTATGTTAGGATTTCCTCCATTATACAAATACATGTACTCTATTGCTCCATGATAATTAATATCACTAAAGTCTGTGCTGCTGACTCCTTTTCTGAGTAAATCACCTGCCAAAAATATGGCTCTCCTTAGTAAGGGATTACTGTTTTTATCATCATGCCATTTTCTTTTGCCACTGATTTATATTTGCTGAGGTACCTTTATGTTCATCAGCTGCAGTTTCCTTGTGGGAATGAAGGGGAATCAGGCAATTTTTAGGTACTCTCTTCTGTGGTACCTATGACCAGAAGTACACATTCTTAGTTGGCTGAATCAGATTGAAGATGCTTTCTGTGTCTGTGAAGAAGACTATCCCTGCACTCCATTCTGAACAGAAGAAAGTGCCATGCTTTAATCTACTTTTTACGTTGTTGTTGAAAGAGGCTCGAGATTTTGTCAAAAAAATAGGGTTGCAATTTAAGTATTACAGTATGATTTACATAATCAGGGTTAATGTTTTCACAAGAGAATAGATAGTAATGGTGCATTTAGGAAATTACAGAAACGCTAGTAAGAATTTCCCAAGAACAGTAATTACACTGCTCAGCCTATGTGGCACACCCTCCAAGTTCTGACTTTCTACGAGCACTTGAGGTGGGGAAAACACAGTGTTTTTTTGAGGGACTGGGAATAGAAGCACCATCAAACTGAGGAATTTAGCGGAAGAATTTGAGGAAGCACTGAGTTTTGATAACTGTGGAATCCACCTGGATTGGATAGGGTTTGGGGTAGAGAAAGAGAAGGACTGAAAGTGAAAGTTACCGAACTAAGGTGGATGGGGGAGAATGCATGCAGGAAGTAAGAAATTAGGGTATTTCAAACATGGAGTGGGGAGTCTTGTCCATGCCTCCATTCTAAACCCAACATTGACGAGTGAAAGAACTTGATGTAGAAATATACCATGCTTCAGATGTACTGTTTTCTTTATGACAAATTAAGAGAATGATTTCTAGAGTTCAGTTGCCTGACAGTTCAATGACTGTAGCTCTGTATACTAGATGATGACATAAAAGTATGGCATTCTACTATTTTCTGTTTACCATTTTGAAGATGTCTACAGGTACTATTATTTGTCTGAGTAAATGGAAAAAAAATGAATAAACTTAGTTTCTCTCAATCTCTGTGACACTGTCAGTAAGACTCTGAAACCTGGTCCTTATTATATACTTTAATATTGAATCAACAGCATTCCTAATCTAAATTACATAATTTGCAAGAACAGGTGTCTCCTTTTCTGACCATCTATACTCCGTAAGTGCTCAGTAAGTACTATCGAAAGAATGTATGAATGAATGAATGAATTTGGGCTTAAAAAATGTGCAGCACCTTCAGGCTTGATTACACCACCTGAAATTGATACTTTAATCTGTAGCAAACATTTCAACAGTTTAAAATGCATCAACACTTGGGAATTCTCAGATCTAAGAATAAACTGGACAAAGCAACAGTCCTCTTAAAAGGAATTTCCTATGTAGAAGAACTTGGAGAAAGGGTGAGCTTTGATAATTGTGGAATGCACATGGTTTGGGCAGGAAACAAGGAAACGAGGGGAGAATTGAAAGTTTCCTTACCAAATAAGAGGGAAATGGATGAGAATGTTGAGCATACCAAGAAGGAAGACATCAGGTTGCTCCCAGATTTGAACTTGAATAGAACTTGGATTTTTCAGGGGACGAGTCTCTTCAGTTTACAAAGCCAGAGTGACACAGCCATGGGACACCAAGATCTGCCCTGTCCTCTCCATCCAAACGGTCACCTTGTTGGTTCAATCTTTCATCCTATCCTGACTGGATTACTGCATCAGCCTCCTCTCTGATCTCCCATCTTTCTGTCTCTCGCCCCTTCAGACAATACTACACACTGCTGCCTGGATTATCTTTCTACAGAAATTCTCTGGGCATGTCACTCCCCTCCTCAAAAATCTCCAGTGACTGCCTATCAACTTTCACATGAAGCAAAAACTCCTCACTACTGGCTTCAAAGCTTTCCATCATCTTGCCCCTTCATACCTCACCTCCCTTCTCTCCTTCTATAGCCCAGCCCACCCACTCCACTCCTCTGCCGCTAACCTCCTCACTGAGCCTCCTTCTCACCTGTCCCGCCGTCGACCCCCAGCCCACATCCTACCTCTAGCCTGGAATGCCCTCCCTCCACACATCTGCCAAACCAGCTCTCTTCCTCCCTTCAAAGCCCTACTTAGAGCTCACCTCCTCCAAGAGGCCTTCCCAGACTGAGCTCCCCCTTTTTTTTTCTGTTCCTCCTCCCCTCCCCACCACCCCTATTCCCTCCCTCTATTCTTCCCCCTTCCCTTTTCCACAGCACGTATGTATATTTGTACATATTTATTACTCTATTATATTAACAATGTGTATATATTTATAATTCTATTTTTCTATTTTGATGGTATTGACACCTATCCACTTGTTTTGTTTTGTTGTCTGTCTCTCCCACTAGACTGTGATCCTGTTGCTGGGTAGGGACTGTCTCTATCTGTTGCCAAATTGTATTTTCCAAGCACTTAGTACAGTGCTCTGCACACAGTAGGCACTCAATAAATACAATTGAATGAATGAATGAATGTCTGAAGGGATTGTTCGTAAACAGTTCAGGTTCAATCAGAGTTTCAAACTGACTAAAAATGAAGACTCACCAGGAGCAGCTGAAAAGGAAGTAACCAGGGCGAGATTCTCTTGGAAAATGTGAGTCATATCAGGAGCACAGGAAAAATATATATTCCTTGCTTAACACTCTCCAGGAAGTTATCCAGTCAAGTTCACATTCCTACTGCGGTATGTAAAAGTAATGACAAGGTGTTTTTCCTTATGTTTCACATAAATCTCTCCATTTCTTCATCTTCTGTACCCATGTCATTCAGCATATAATCTCGATATTAGGGTAGGAAAGGGGTATTGAAAACAATAAGCAATGTACTGAATCTTATGAACAGCCGAGGGAAAAAGAGGTAATTTTCAAAGAGCAAGTTTACCCAGTAGTGGAAAATAAATCTGAGTACAACTATTTAGGAAGTCACTTAAACCTAGACAAAAACAAGATTCCCAATTTCTTGAAACTCCCTTTTCAATTCTGTATTTTAAATTTTCAATTACATTTTTAGTGGAGAGTTAATCATGAGTGCTGAACCATCAGCAAAACTGAAAAAAGCATATCATTTAGTCAATTAGTTGAGGAAGATTACTTCTTAATGATAGAAAATTCAAAGTGTGTATTTAATTGGTCATGCAGTCATAGCTCTTTCTACGAATATATGAGAGGCATTTCAAAGCTGTTCACAATATTTTTAGGGATTTTTTTTTGTTGTTTGTTAGATTGTAGTATCCTTGAAAGGCTGGTCACATATTAACTAACCACAATGAGTTATTTTTTGATTTTATAGAATCTTTACTGTTTCTACAATATAAAACAGTGATTGCTTAAAACAATTCTTCATAATTCAGCTTTGCATCAGAGAGCATATGAATCTTGCTAAAGTTTCTAGCACTAAGAAGCCTTGGGGTTTCCTCTGAAACTCTGTGATGAGACTGTACATCTATTCCACGTATAGATTATTGTCAGTGTGTAGATTATTTTCCCTGGGTTTTAGGAAACGACTCACTCTTTGTCTCTAAAGTTATGAAAATACAGGTTGAATTTTTTGCTTGTAGGTGTTCCTAAAATGATCTTTTGAATAGATTGCATTTTCCTGAATTCCTTTAAGCTACACAAATTGCTCAATTCAACAATCATTCACTCAGTTAATTACATTGTGTGTGCTTGAGAGAATACAATATAACAGAGTTAGTAGACACACACATTTCCTGCCTGCAGTGAGCTTACAGACTAGAGGGGAAGACAGACATTAATGTAAATGAAGAAATTAAGGTATGTACATAAGTGCTGTGGGACTGAGGCAGGGGTGAATAAAAGGTCCAAATCAAGTACAAGAGCAATGTAAAGGGTGTGGGAGAAGAGGAAATGAGGGTTTATTGGTGAAAGGCCTCTTGGAGGAGATGTGCTAGTGATAAGGCTTTGAAGGTGGTGAGAGTGATGGATGGTCTGTCAGATGGGATATGAAGAGGAAGGACATTCCAGATCAGAAGCAGGATGTGGGTGAGAGGTCAGCAGTGAGATAGACGAGATCTAGGTACATTGAGTAGGTTGACATTAGATTAGTGAAGTGTGGGGGTTGGGTTGTAGTAGGAAATCGGGAAAGTAAGGTAGGAGTGATCTGAGTTCTTTAAAACCTGAGGTAAGGAGTTTCTCTTTGTTGAGAACATGGATGAGCAGCCACTGGAGGTCCTTGAGGAGTGGGAAAATATAGACTAAATGCTTTTGTAGAAAAATGATACAGACAGCAGAGTGAAGTACGGACTGAAATGGGGAGAGACAGGAGACAGGGAGGTCAGTAAGGAGACTGATGAAGTAATCAAGGCAGAATAAAATATGTGCTTGGATAAACGAGGTAGCAATTTGGATGGAGAAGAAAGGGTGAATTTTAACAATGTTGTGGGACATAAATAATAGTAATAATTTCATTAATAACAAAAATAATAATAATAGTATTTGTTAAGAGCTTGCAATATGCCAAGCACTGTACTAAGTGCTGGGATGGGTACAAGTAAATTGTGTTGGACAAAGTCCCCATCCTATATGGGGCACACAGTCTTAATATCCACTGTACAGATGGATAACTGAAGCACAGAGAAGTGAAATGAGGTCACAGAGCAGAAAAGTGGAGAAGCCAGGATTGAACTGACAAGATTTGGTGATGTACTGAATACGTGGGTTGAATGATAGAAATGAGTTGAGGATGAAGCCAAGGTTATGGATTTGTGAGATAGACAGGATGGTGACATTGTCTTCAATAATGGGAAAGTCTGGGGGAGGACAGGATTTGGGTGGAAAGATGAGATGTTAAGAAAGGAAAAAAAGCCCCTCAAACCTAGTAACACAACTTGGAATGTGGAATGATTACAGGAAGTTTTGCAACCAGAACGTTTTAGATAAATCCATGTATCGTAGATCCAGATATTATTAGAGGACAAAATTAGGTATGCTGGAAAGTGGACAGTTAAGGTTGTAATGGTGTAATGGTGTTTCCATTATCATGATAAAATTATAGAGACATACCAAATAGTTACTGGTATTTCAAATGTCAGGATTCCATTTCAACTGAAAGTTTTGTTGTGAAAATCTTAAGTACTTCTGCATCAGACTCACTTGTCTCTGCCAGAAGTCTTGTTATTTTTCACCTCAGGTCAAATGTAGGTCATTTTCACCTTCTCCAAACTTCCTAATAAGCTGCCAGTGTTTTCTTAAAGACTGTATTAGAACTGATTTTCATTTTTCACGCATTTTATTAATTTTTCTCCTCTCCATTCAACAATTTACATACATTGATATTCTTCAATAAGTTCATAATCAATCCAGTGATTCCAACTTATATTAAAACTTTAAACAAGTTTCAGTTAGTTTCTTGGAATTTCTCATATGCATATAAATATATATATATGAATATATATATTTAGCATAGTTGACTACATTAAACATTGCAAGATAGATAAATTGATAACCACTTAAATGAAATAACTGGGTGTGAATTAACACACATATATTAGTATTTTTCACCTAGGGGCCCCTAGGATAGTCATTGGTAATAATAATAATAATAATAATAATAATAATAATAATAATAATAATAATAATAATAATGGTATAAAGTACTTACTATGTGCCAAGCACTGTTCTAAGCACTGGAGGGATACAAGGTAATCCCTCGGGGGCTCCCAGTCTTCATCCCCATTTTACAGATGAGGTAACTGAGGCACAGAGAAGTTAAGTGGCTGGCCCAAAGTCACACAGCTGATAAATGGTGGAGCCAGGATTAGAACCCAAGACCTCTGAGTCCCAAGCCTGGGCTCTTTCCACTAAGTCATACTGCTTCTCTATGCTCTGATGTGTTTGTCTTGAATTCAGTTAAACAGTTTCTTAAGCAGACCTATATTTTCCCTTATGCAACCATCTCCTTTTAGCTTTACTTAGATTCATTAACCTATTAGCTTATAAACTGTTCAGCTTCACAATCCTCCCAGGTGAAATCCAAGAGGCACTCTGCAGATGACTTATCTGAATGGATATGCTATCTCGAATCCCACAAACAATTCATGCTTTTTTATTCAGCATTTCGTGTCACAGGGTTTTTAAGTAATAAATTTAATGGTAATTATGGAAGAAAGGTATATTTCTATCATTTTGTAGGTAGCAAAGAAAATGTGCATAAAGGCAAATATGTAATAACAATAACTGTCATATTTGTTAAGCACTAAGCACTGGGGTGGATACAGGCAAATCAGGCTAGACACAGGCTCTGTCCCACATGGGCCTCACAGTCTTAATCCCCATTTTACAGATGAGGTACCTGAGGCCCAGAGTAGTGGAGTAAATTGCTGTCATCTGCCACCGGGGACGGGTTTGAGAATTGGCATAGTGGGAGTGAGAGACTGGGGTTAGAAAGGCTGAGTTAATACAAAATTTGTTCTGCACAGCGAATTGAACTTCCCTTTAGGGAGGGTTATATTTATTTGATTGTTTGGACATGGAGAATTCAACTTCCCTTTCAGAAAAGATCTAATTATTAATTATTTAAATGTGGCAACTTGAATTTCCTTTCTGGGAGGAATTCATGCATGTGTTACCCATCTGTAGAAAAGCACCTAGCTCCTGCCCACAGACACTTCCCACTCAGGATGAACTCCCTTATGTATTGCTCTCATAGCAGAGCTCCTGCTTATGAGTGCTTAGCGAGACACTCACCCATCCTGCGGTACTGTACTTTAGTGCATTGGTTCCAAAGACAGAGCGGGGGGCCGACACTCTGGGCAGGATAGACGTGAGAGCGGATGTTGCAAGTCTCAATCCCCCACGCAGAATGTCGGAGGCAGCAGGTATTTATCACCTGCGCTCCCAGGCTGTTCCAGCTTCCCGCCTTCCACTTGTTCAATCCCTGCCCTCCTTCCCTCCTCCTCCTTACTTTATTGGGTCAGCACAGAATTGAGGGACAGCTACGTCCACACTCCCGGCCTGGGATGTCTAGCAGTCTCGGTTGCATGGTTCCCCCCCATGCTTCCAAGTTCCACCTTGCTACTTCAGGAAGTCGCGGATAGCATTTTGACCTGGAGATGGCAGGTGCCCAGGTTCACCTTGGCACACTTGCTCAAAGTCTCACAGTAAACAAGTGGAAGGGCCGAGATTAGGCCCCAAGTCCTTCTGACCAGGCCCATGCTCTACCCACTCAGCCATGCGGTTTCTTTTAACTCTGGTCTGACCCCTTGAGGGTGTGTGTCCCTGGAGGAGGCAGGGCCCGTGGGGCTGGTGGATCCATAATTGGTGAGGGTCATGACTTTCTTTATCTGGAAAATGCCTTTTCCTAATTGTTCCTTCCAAGAGTGCAGTTTTAAGAAACATATCTCCAGAACCAGAATCAC
The DNA here is from genome assembly GCF_015852505.1 of Tachyglossus aculeatus. Lineage (NCBI taxonomy): Eukaryota > Metazoa > Chordata > Mammalia > Monotremata > Tachyglossidae > Tachyglossus > Tachyglossus aculeatus. The sequence continues at coordinate 121,683,788 of NC_052067.1, forward strand.
TTCCCTCCAGAGCTGGCCTTCTAGGCCATGTCCTCCACTCTCCACTGTGTCAAGGCCACTATGTTATAGCACATCCCAAGGGCCCCGACACAAGAGCAGAGTGCAGGTAAAGTTAGAGACTCTTCACAACTCTTCGATTCTGGACTAAACTGATGATTTCTGGGATATTTGGCATGGCTATGTTGTGCTAACTCAACATGCTGTGCCAGGCAGTGCTTTTTTCACACATTTGTTTAATGGCTGAAGTGTGAATCTGTAATGTTGACTGATCTATTATCTATTTTTAAATTGCAAACATTATAAAGGTTACAAATAGAAGAAATAGGCGTGATCAAGTAAAGAAAAGCCCTCTCCGAGCCGCACAAGAAACCTAAGAGAAACTTTGGGTTTCAGATATCTTTAGAGGATAGTATGTATTCTTGTTCCACATTCCCCTTCTGTTTTTCTGTATGGATATTTCAATTTCTAGTCATTATAGTTTGGTTTGACTTAAAATTAATTCTAACAGTTGCCACAGAACTTTAAAATAGAAAATCACCCTATTTCATTACTTGAAATATCATTTATTATAATCATAATGAGAAGTGGTATCATTTTCCTTCTTTGATGAAATTCTGACCAAAACAATGGGTTGCCATTTTCCCGTTTTACAGCCCTGTATGGAAAGCTTTCATGATTTATGTTCATTCTGTGTGTTCTTGTCACAGTTTAAGACACAAAGACACCCTTTCTTTTTCCTCACACAAATGAGATTGCTAAGGTGAATCTGTTAGGATGTGAGGTTCACTTCTATCTGTTATAATTCAGTTTCATAATTACTTAGAAAACATTTCAAAAAATACTTGTCAAGATACTAAATACAAAAAAATTAGCATCACCCTGAAAATTTATAGGGCCTTTTCTGGGAAGTAGCAATATTTCCAATAACTTTTAAAGTACAGGGGTCCACAGATATGACTCTTCATTTGAAGATAGGCTTCTTTTAAATTTCTAGATTGAAATTTTCATATTGGAGATCATTTATTTCAGCTACACAGTCCTCCCTGGGACTAATGTTGTCAGCTTCTCAGGCTTTTCCCCACAACCCTGCAGTCACTCTTTGTGACCACAGAGAATCCTCAGTATCCAAGCAGACTGAAAGAATGGTCTGTATATGACAGGGGTGCTAATTGCCTAAAGTGCATTTAATTGGATTATGAGCAATTCTGGGAGCTCTATCTGAACATTTTCCACCCAGTTGAAAGGGTCGACTTATGATCCATTAATGAGCCATGTCCTTTGATTCGTTCCTACAAATGGGATCTGATTCATTTGGAACATGAAGAGATGCAGTGTAGTCTACTGGAATGAATATGGGCCTGGGATCAAAGGACTTGGGTTGAATCCTGGGTCAGTCACTTGGTGGCTCTGTGACCTTGAGCAAGTCACTTACATTTTCTGTGCCTTATTTACTCATCTGCAAAATGGTGACTAAATCCTCCTTCCTCTGACTTAGACGAAGCCCTAGCTGAAATAAGGACTATGTCCAACCTATCTACCCCATCTTAGTTCAGTTCTTGACACATAGTAATCACCTAATAAATGCCACAAAAACAAACAAACCAAAAACCACCTGCCAACCACATGGTGCAATCTGACACAGATTACAGTGGTGGGGAAGAGATCCAGGCAATTTTCCAGAAACCTCGCATATAAGCTGATCCTCATCGCAATGTGTCCTGGCTTTATGGGAGTTTATCATATCTGCCACTATAAACCCCGGGCCTCAGCGGCCCCACTCTCCAGATGACAAAGATGATGAGCAGGGAGGCTGCATGGGATCAATCATGTCACTCTCATTTCTATCAATGCCCCTCCAGAGGATAGAGTGTTGGGAAGAACACCAAGCCCTTTCAGGAGAGAGAGGAGCAGGGATAATGGAATGGCCCATCCCCCTCTTCCCTGGCTCTTTGCAGCTAGGCCAGAAACAATATCGTTTAAACCATCTCAACAATAAATGGGGAACCAAAATAGGCAGCTGCTTATCAAGTCAACTTAAAGCACGTCTCTTGATTAAAGTGTTGTAACTCAAAATAGTGTTAGTCCTTCTTAGAAGTAAATGCTGCCTCCTTAATCCCTAACTGTAGCTTTTAATTTTTCCCTCCACTTCTTTGTAGCTCCCATTTGCCTCCCTTACTCCGTGAGTCTAAATCTATCTGCCAAGTCTCTTAACTTCTCTGTGCCTCAGTTACTTCATCTGTAAAATGGGGATTAAGACTGTAAACCTCACATGGGACAACCTGATTACCTTGTATCTAACCCAGCACTTAGAACAATGGTTGGCATATAATAAGCACTTAACAAATACCATAATTATTAAGAATCAATCAATCAAGAACTGGAATTCATTTGACAGTAACTCTTTGCAGAGTAACTAGATGCTTGGGGGAGTGCAGTGCAGTAGGTTTGGTGAACATGATCCCTGCCCACAAGGAGCTTACAGTATCATGGAGGAGGCAATCATAATAAATTACAGATAGAAAATGTGGAATAGTATGAACATTCCTACACGAATACTTGTACAAGTGCTGTGGGGCTGTTAGATTGAGTACGTAAGTGAAAAAGTGACACAGGGAGGAGGGCAAAGAAGGTGGGAAAATGAAGACTTAGCCAGGGACCTCTTGGAGGAGACATGATTTTAGTAGGGCTTTGAAGATGAGGAAAATGGTGGTCTGTCAGATAAAAATGCAACCTAGTTAGCACCCACACAGTATTTTTGCAACAATAGGAAATATTTAAAGGAACCAAGGTATCCTATATTATTCCACAAGCAACTTCTGTTCTCAATCGCTTAAATATATATTTTTCTTTACTACTACTTCTTTCTCTTTATGATTTTATTTCTGTTGACATTGCACTCCTAAGCATTTGTTCCTTTTCTGGTCTAATTGGTCCAGGTGGATTAATTTGGCATGCAATTTCACAAATATTTTACTACTACTATGGACTTTCAGCTCCATGTGAATGAACCGCATTCACAAATTTAAAAAAAAATCAAAATTATTTATTAAAAAAGCTTAAATAAATGTCTAACCTACTGCAACTCATGTACCTTAGATGAATTTAGAAAACAGCTGTCAAATTGTTCCATGCCCCCATTGTAAGAAGACCTTTTCAAAAATATAAATTTATCCTACATCAAACTATCTTAATTTCCTTTTTCCTAAGGTGATATACCACCAGATTCTTGGGGTTCAAATCATGAGATGTGGCAAGAGCCATTCTTTTATCCTTATTAATCTTGGCATACCCACACATGTAGAAACATTGGCCCTAGTTCCTTTTCTATGTATGTATTAGACACTTCATTAATTCATTCAATCGTATTTATTGAGCATTTACTGTGTGCAGAGCACTGTACTAAGCGCTTGGTAAGTACAAGTTGGTAACATATAGAGATGGTCTATTATCTGTTATTCCAACAATGGGCTCATAGTCTAGAAAGGGGATACAGACAATAAAACAAAACATGTGGACAGTTGTCAAGCACAATTTAGGGTAGATACAAATTTATCAGGTTTGACACAGTCCCTGTTTCAGTTGGAGCTCAGAGTCTAAATTGGAGAGAGGAAGATTTAATTCCCATTTTAGAGATGAAGTAACTGAGGCACAGAGAAGTTAAAGTACTTGTCCAAAGTCACAAAATAATCAATAGGCAGAGTTGGGATTAGAACTTAGGTCTTCTGATTTCCAGACCATGCTGCTTCTTTAAGCCCTGCTGCTTCTGCCAACAGTACAATGGAAGAAGTGAGGCACCCTGAGGACACAAGTAGACTATGAAGAAACATAGGTAATAGAGGATGTATCTGGCATCTATAAGGGTAGGTGTTACTTTTCTGTGATTTTTTGGCCTACTGTCAAAAAATATTACAAAAACAAATGAAATCAATTTCCTCAGAGTTTGAAAGACTAAGAATATAACAGTTTTGTCTAAACTGTTAAGGTCTAGTCCTATTGGAAGGAGCTTTATGTTGGAATAATGTAGGCAGGATTAGATATAGGATGAAATCTATAACATCTGCTTACAATTCTTTTGGCAGATGTTTGGGAAGCTGAAGCCACTGAAGTATCACACAACTAACTGCATTCCAAATGAAATGACTCCCTTCAAATGGAGGGTTTGTTAAAATTCTAATTGTGTTCTACGCAAGCCTGACTTGCCTTTGTTTCACTAACAAGGGATAGCGTGCAAAAAGAGTGCAATGGTTTATGTAAAGGAGGTGATATTCTGTGCAATTCCAGGGTTCTGAACAGGCTTACACGATGTCAGCATCGTCTACATCTTGCTTCTCACGGCAGCAGACACTGTACTTCCCAGATCTCCTGACTTCCAGTCCCATTCTCTTTCCATAGAAAAAGCAGAAATCGAGGAAGGCAGGGGTAGGGAGGGAGCAAGCTGGATGTAATTCTTACTGCCACCTGTTATGTAGTGGCATAGTTTTGGGAGACACTATGAATTCTTTCCATAAGAAAAGTAAAAGCTCTGGAAAAGGGACTTTCCTCAGCTCAGTGGCTCCTAAGGAGGCCACAGATGGGGACCTGAGCCTTGGTTCTTTTTTTCCCCCCTCCCAGGTTACCAAAAATCATCTGAGAGATGCAGAGCATGCCACTCTGAACCCCTGACTACCTGCTTCGGACCTGATTGTGGAGAGGATCCCACCCTGCCTCTTCCCGGACCTGTTCCATCCACTCTTCACTAGCAATGCTGAAACTGTGCTGAGTACACTTGAGAAAGGGCATAATTGCTTTGCAAAGTTGCTTTGAAAATGGTCAGTATTTGGGGAATTTTCCACCCAGGAGCCTCTCTGCTCATAAAGTTGAATTGGTTTATGGTATCTCAGGTTGCAGTTAGGTCAGTAAGTACTGCAATTAGTGCCATCCTGTTCTTCTCTTATTAAAAGACAAAGTTGGATTGGTATTTGATATCTCAGGTTGCAGCCAGGTCAATAAATACTGGAATTAGTGCCACTGTTCCTCCTCCCTTATTAAAGAACAAAGCAGTCACTTTAAATAGTGGATTTCAGATGCATTGTAACAGCACAGACTTTCAGTCTGAAACAGCACAGACTTTCAGTCTGAAACTGCAGTCAAGTGCTGTTTTAATATTTTAATATTCAGTGAATTTATCTAATACATGGCAAAATTTATACATTTAATTTAAAATTAAATTAAATTTCAAATAAAATAAATTGAATTAAAATAATTTTAGTAATTAAATTAATGTTAATGAAATATTTGGAATCATGAATACAGTACATGAGCACTTCTGGAAGCATGTCAACTCTTTATGACCATTACAAAGTACTGAAAAAAGAAAAATCAAAAGTTTGTGATGCAATCTTTTAAATTACCAAAAATATTACTGCTAGACAGTAAATATAAAACGAGGCTACATTTACTGATTGAATTCTTTTTCTTACTTGGTTTCTCTCAGATAGTATTTAACTGTACAACAGAAGGTTTAAATTACAAAAAATAATATAAGAAATTTCTTAAAAGATGAACCTTTATAATGTGACTGATATCAAAACACCAAACTGAAAGTGATGAGACAAACACAAATTAGATTTGGAACAAGTTATAAAGATGGAAAAGGAAAATAAATGGAGTACTGAACAAAGAGACAAAGAAAGGAGAACCAGGAAGGGCTAGTTTCTCAGTTTCAGGAGGGAAGAACAATCAGTGGCTAAAAGCTGGAGGGCATGCAACTAGACTAGGAACACATAATGGTTGAACAACATTTCAACAGGTCACTCTGTTACTCTGAACAGTTGTTCACATCTCCTGGCCTTCGAGTCCACAACCATTTAAAATCCTCCAGAGTAGAAATGATAAAAATGATCAATTGTGGAATTAAGTACTTATTATGTACCAAGTACTGTACTTAAAGCAAAGATGGATTCAATATACTTAGGTCAGATACGGTCCAACTTAGGGCTCACAGTTTAAATAGGAAGGAGAACAGATATGGAATCCCCATTTTAGATGAGTAAACTGAGGCACAGAAAAGCTCCATTTGCCCAACATTAGCAGCAGACAAGCAGCTGAGGAAGGATTGGAGCCAGGGTCCTCCAACTACTCGGCCCATTCTTTTTCTACTAGCCCCTTCTGAAAGCCTAGCAAAGACCCTATCTTCTACTAGAATCGTATACTCCAAAACGACTAGTACTATGCTCTGCACACAGTGCCGAATGCTGACTGACTGATTGAAGAATCTTGTCATCTGTCTAATGACACAGCCACTGTTGGGCCTATAAAAGGCTTTTTTTGTTGTTGTTTTTTAAAGGTATTTGTTATAAAATTTGTTGAAAAGTTAACATAGAGTTGCAATATTTTTTACAGAGGGAAAGGGGAATTCATTCATTCCTTTAGAAATTGTTCAAAGAGAACAGGAGGAAAGTGGAAATAGTTCTAGTCGCCACCTAAATTCAGGCCACTAGGGTCTTTTTGATCCTAGTTGCTACTCCTAGGTTTTCCCCACCCTTTTTTTTTAAAGGCATTTGTTAGGCACTTACTATGGGCTAGGTACTGTATTAAGCGCAGCAGTAGATATAAACTATCAGGTTGGACACAGTTCTTGTCCCATATGTAGCTTCCAGTCTTAAACCCCATTTTACAGATGGGGTAACTGAGGCACAGAGATCATGCCTGGTTGTTTCAGTTTTCTCAATAAAGTACGTGGTCATGTCTTCAGGGGCAAGAGATGGGGGAAGCTGGAAAACAGGGTGTTTGAGAAGGGCATGAAATGTGTGAAACAATTGGAGAGGATATGGGCATGAGAGTCAGTAAGAATGGAAAAATAATGTTTTCAGGAAGAAGAGAGGACATAATTAAAGGAAGAAAGGTTGAACTTGAATTGGACGAGGTCAGCCTGATATATGGATTTTTTTCCAGCAGTGCTCATTAGCTTGGCACAGGAGTGAAGGAAGCAGATTGTGGAGATGACCTAGTGCTGTGGGTAAGCAGTATGAAATCTGCTAAGGCATATGGGAGTGAGTGAGTTGTGTTTAATAAGAGAGGGCATTAATATTGGGGGCATTAATTTGATCATCAAAGGAAGGTAGTTTGGGTATGGACATTCAATGGGGCATGATGATTTGTGAAAATTGAATGGGGTCAAAAGATCAGAGCTCTTTATGGTAGAGGGATTTCAGAGTTGGTAGAGATTGTACTAGAGATCATGAAATTGAGTGTGTGTCTAATCTGGTGACTGCATGAGCTGAGCTGGAGCAGGATCAGTGGAGTTGAGGAGTGATAGGAAGTGGGTAGTCAAAGTGTTGTCAGGAACATCCACGTGGATATTGACATCTCAAAGGATTAACATAGTGATGGAGAAAGAAAGAATGCTTTGTGTTTGCCAAAGTGCTTAGTGCAGTAATCTGCACAGTAGGCACTCTATAAGAAGCAGCATGGCTCAGTGGAAAGAGCATGGGCTTTGGAGTCAGAGGTCATGGGTTCAAATCCCCTATGCCAATTGTCAGCTGTGTGACTTGGGGCAAGTCACTTAACTTCTCAGTGCCTCAGTTACCTCATCTGTAAAACGGGAATGAAGACTGTGAGCCCCCCGTGGTACAATCTGTTCACCTTGTTACCTCCCCAGTGCTTAGAATAGTGCTTTGCACATAGTAAGCACTTAATAAATGCCATTATTATTATTATGTTAGTGATTGATTAATGTAGTTTGGAAAGAGTAGTTAGGGATCCCACTTGATTTCTGCACAGTACTGATTTATAGCCCAGAAAATGCGGTGTTTGGACCCTGATATTTCATTCCTTCTACAAACTGGGATTATAGTCCCTGAACAAAAATAACTCATACAAGAGCTTATTTTGTAGAAATCCCTAAATTTTAAAACTAAACCATAACCACCCTTCTCCAGTGTGAACTAATTAAGATTATGCTGCATCAACTCACTGCAAACATTCCTTAGTCTACTTAGCAGATTTAAATTTTCTGTTGTTGGTCAACTTTATTCCCTGAGTGGTTTTGATGCATTTGAAAGTGCTTTCTCTTAGAAACACCTGCATATTTTTAGGGCTATCAACTGGCAAGGCTTATTTTACACTTAAAAACCTGTATGAATATACTTGCAGTTAGAATGTCCACCTTACAGAAGCTCTGGGGCCCTTGAAATTTCTCAATGGAAGGAGTACCCCCCCTCCTCTTGCCAAACACTAAAGCAGCCAACCTCAACCTTCTTTGCAAATCACTCTGTTGTGACCTTTGCTGAAAAGAGGACTGTTCAGTGTTCCAAATCTTCCTTAACACTTACCTCCTCCAGGTAATCAGCCCACAAGAGGAAGGTCCTGGGTTTTCTTTAGGGGCTGCAGGATCACTCAACACTCAAGTTGGATTCAATGAAGATGGTCCAATTAGTCCGATGACCAGCAGGTGCCTGCCCATCAGTCTTACATTAGGTGCTACAGTTAACCCCTCAGCAGTGGTACAGCCACACATCCTGAACTCAGTTTACATTTATGTCTTACAGTTCTTCAAACTATATCCTTACTTCCAAGTTACGTGCTCTTCCCAATGTGACATTCATGATTACACCTGGGTCTGCCACTTGTCAGCTGTGTGACTTTGGCCAAGTCACTTAACTTCCCTGTGCCTCAGTTACCTCATCTGTAAAATGGGAATGAAGACTGTGAGCCCCACGTGGGGCAATCTGATCACCTTGTAACCTTCCCAGTGCTTAGAACAGTGCTTGGCACATAGTAAGTGCTTAATAAATGTCATTATTATTATTATTATTATTCTCTATGCTAGAAAGCAGAAGCTACTGCCTCCTATCACTCAGGAATCATTTCTTCCTTACTCTAAAAGTTCCAACCTCTTGCGGCCCCCTCCCCTGACTTGGGGTCCTGGATTTTGGGTTCTTATTACTCATGGATCTCTCTTGTTTGTAGTTAGGATTATTTTCATTATTATTATTATTATTGGTATCATTCATTCAATCAATCAATCAGTCATATTTATTGAGTGCTTACTGTGTGCAGAGCACTGTACTAAGCACTTGGGAAGTACAAGTTGGCAACATATAGAGACAGTCCCTACCCAACAGTGGGCTCACAGTCTAAAAGGGGGAGACAGAGAACAAAACCAAACATACTAACAAAATAAAATAAATAGAATAGTTATGTACATGTAAAATAAATAGAGTAATAAATATGTACAAACATATATACATATATACATTCATTCAATCATTATTTATTGAACACCTAATATCATCAGTATTATATTTGTTAGTCACTATGTGTCAAGCACTGTTCCAAGTGCTGGGGTAGATACAGGTTAATCAAGTTGGGCACAGTCCCTACTCAACACAGGACGCACAATTTAAGTAGGAAGAGGAACAAGAATGGCATCCCATTTTGCTGTTGAGAAAACTGAATCATGGCAAAGTTAAATCACTTGCACAAGGTCACAGAGCAAGTATTTGGAAGAGCCTGTTTTAGAATCCACATCCTCTGACTCCCAAGTCCACAGTCTTTTCACCAGGCCATGCAGCTTCTCTACTAATTATTTATTGAAAATCAATTACTTGAAAATTAGGTACACACTAATATATCTCTCATTCAGTCCTCTCCCCTCACTTGTTAGAAGTGTTAGGAGTGAAGACCTTGGCTAGTCATTTATTTTTAAATATTAGATCCATGTATTGGGAGGATGGATCTCAAAGGGTACCCCATAGGCCCACATCTTTTTAACTGAAAACTCCTAATACAAATGAAAGGTGCCTAGTAAATCTTCATTGTTTGGGCCCTTCCAATTAAAACATTGTTTATTTACTGCCTGCCCCATCTGCCCTTTGTGACCTCATTCGCTCCCACGGCTTCAACTATCATCTCTATGCTGATGACACCCAGATCTACATCTCTGCCTCTGTTCTCTCCCCCTCTCTCCAGGCTCGCATCTCCTCCTGCCTTCAGGAAATCTCCATCTGGATGTCTGCCCTCCACCTAAAACTCAACATGTCCAAGACTGAACTCCTTGTCTTCCCTCCCAAACCCTGCCCTCTCCCTGACTTTCCCATCTCTGTTGACGGCAATACCATCCTTCCCGTCTCACGTGCCCGCAAACTTGGTGTCATCCTCGACTCCGCTCTTTCATTCACCCCTCAAATCCAAGCCGTCACCAAAACCTGCCAGTCACAGCTCCGCAACATTGCCAAGATCTGCCCTTTCCTCTTGATCCAGACCGCTACCCTGCTCATTCAAGCTCTCATCCTATACCATCTGGACTACTGCATCAGCCTTCTCTCTGATCTCCCATCCTCGTGTCTCTCACCACTTCAATCCATACTTCATGCTGCTTCCCGGATTGTCTTTGTCCAGAAATGCTCTGGGCATGTTACTCCCCTCCTCAAAAATCTAGAGTGGCTACCAGTCAATCAGCGCATCAGGCAGAAACTCCTCACCCTGGGCTTCAAGGCTTTCCATCATCTCAGCCTCTCCAACTTCACCTCCCTTCTCTCCTTCTACAGCCCACCCCGCACCCTCCGCTCCTCTGCCGCTAATCTCCTCACCGTACCTCGTTCTCGCCTGTGCCGCCATCGACCCCCGGCCAACGTCCTCCCCCGGGCCTGGAATGCCCTCCCTCCACCCATCCGCCAAGCTAGCTCTCTTCCTCCCTTCAAGGCCCTACTGAAAGCTCACATCCTCCAGGAGGCCTTCCCAGACTGAGCCCCTTCCTTCCTCTCACCCTCATCCCCCTCTCCATCTGCCCATCTTGCCTCCTTCCCTTCCCCACAGTACCTGTATATATGTATATATGTTTGTACATATTTATTACTCTATTTATTTTACTTGTACATATCTATTCTATTTATTTTATTTTGTTAGTATGTTTGGTTTTGTTCTCTGTCTCCCCCTTTTGGGCTGTGAGCCCGCTGTTGGGTAGGGACTGTCTGTATATGTTGCCAAATTGTACTTCCCATGTGCTTAGTACAGTGCTCTGCACACAGTAAGCCCTCAATAAATACAATTGATTGATTGATTGATTGGTTCCCCAGGCAGGATCTGACTGGTGGGAAAATCAACCAGGTGACTGTTCTTCACATCAGGTTGGTTGGTAAATCTGCCTATTGATTCCTCTGTACCAGTGATGCAGTTCCTGGGACTGAACCTGAAGCATTTTGGATGGGATTAATTTGGATGGGATTTGAGACATTCTACTCTTGCAAGCCTGGTGGAGTTTCAGTACCTTTTTCAGACCAATAATAAACCACAAACAGTAGAAAAGATTATATTCTTTCCTCTGGGAATTTCTTTCTTTTTTGTCTTTCAGGGAAAAAAAGGAAAGGAAGCTGTGGGGAGGCAGGCAGAAATAAACTGTAAACAAATGGAAAAAAACAGAAAATATTTTTTTCCTCTATCTTCTATCCTGTTACCCTTACATGTGCTTAGTACAGTGCCCTGCACACAGTAAATACTTAATGAACACAATTGAATGAATACATCTTGGTGAAAAAGTCTGGCAGGACCCTAATTCACCATGCCTCTTCTTCCCACCCGGACTCCTAGCAATATCAAAATTGAACCTTAGTAGACTTGAGGATGGGAATAATAGCTTTTTAAAGCCACCTTTAAAACAGTTAATCTTTGGTGAATTTGCCAAACATGAGGATCTTGGTCCATAAAGTCAGATCAGAGCTACTATCTTAAACAGTGTGTTCCAGATAGCAGCAAAGCATAAAACCATAATGCTGTATACATATCCCAATCATTGCATATATCAAAGTGGTCAAAGTGCAGGAACTATGTAATAATCTATGTAATTTTATGGTAGTGTGATAGGGTCAAAGAGCCAATCAAACATTCTTTCTGACCACCACCCTGGGAATGACAGAATGAGATTTGAGCTGGTACAGTCACAGTACTTTCTTCATAAGTTAACACCTAAATAATCCTTGGTTCTGGATATCAAATGTCATGTCCTAACCAACAAAATTGGTCACCAGCTTGACTCACTTTCATATTCCAACAGCTCAGATATTGAGACTATAAGGTCAGTATTCAACATGGTGACATATGTTATTAATTTTAAAAGAGGAAACAACAAGATTGGTTCAGTAGAAATGATTATGAGACCAAGCATAACTAGAGACCATGCATAATCAACTTCAAGCAAGTATCAACAATGGGAATTCCCAACTATAAAAAGAGTGGAAATCTGGCATTCAATCGTATTTAGTGAGCACTTACTGTGTGCAGATACTGTACTAAGCACTTGGGAAGTACAAGTTGGCAACATATAGAGACGGTCCCTACACAACAGTGGGCTCACAGTCTAGAAGGGGGAGACAGAGAACAAAGCAAAACATATTAACAAAATAAAATAAATAGAATAAATATGTACAAATAAAATAGAGTAATAAATCTGTACAAACATATATACATATATACAGGTGCTGTGGGGAGGGGAAGGAGGTAAGGAGTGGGGAGGGGGAGGAGGGGGAGAGGAAGGAGGGGGCAAATAGCAGCTTATTAGTAAACAGAGGTGAACTGCTGGAATTACTTTGCTTCCCCTCCCAATCTTCCTTGCTTAGTATTAAATAAGAAGACTTTGATGGTTGGAGGCAGAAGGGCTGCATCATTGTGGGATTATAATTGAGGCAAGGAGAGAGATGGGATACTTCTTTTTTAATTAGCCTCATAACTGCTGTCTTCCACTTGCTATTCTATTGCTATTCTTATTCTATTGACTCCTATTGCACCTTACTTTTGACCAGGGGGGGGGAAAGACTATTTATTTTGTTTTTACTTACAGACTTAGAAGAGTTTAATTCTAATAAGGAGACTTTATTCGTATGGTCATGGGACTATCTGGTCACCACTGCCCAGCCAATACCTTCTCTGACACGCACTCATACAAAATAAAGAAACAAAAATAGCCAAAAACAGCCACAAAAATAGACATAAAGGAATATTGTTCTTCATATATTTAATAATTTTTATAAAATTCAAAGCAAAACATTAATATTAGCATTTCCTTTGTTCACCTATCACCTATCAAAATATTTCAATTTACACAGCTTTCTACTAAGATTATTAGATAGTGACCAGCACATTCTACATTTTTTAACCCTATCTGACATATAAGTGGTAAGTGATGGAAATAGTTTTAAACAGACACATCCATCAATACTGAAATTTCTTTTACTTGGACTACTTTCTTTCACTATTTTTTTTTATGTTCATTTTCAGATTTTTAATCTTATAGCTAGGCTTTTGTGTCCATCAGATTTACTACAAGGATGTTAATTTATATGTTTTTTTCCTAGAAAACTAGTGAAAAAAATAAGAAATTACATGTTTTCAAATGTTCACAATTCCTTCCGTATTGTAGGGATAAATCACTTCAACTAAAAAAAAATATATATTGATTTCATTCAGTTCAAATTGTGACCCCAAATACAAGCATGGAGTTCAAAAATGAATGCCTTTCAGGTACCTATTATTTATGCAACATACTATTTTCCATGTCTATTCTGATTCAAAGGTTCATACTTGCAAGAATGTAATATAAAACAACTGCACCTAAACATTATATACAAAATTTTGACAGCAAAAACTGGTCTGATTGTCAATGAAGAAGTTGTGACTTTGTTCTTCATTTTTTAATTTAAGATGCAATTAAATTTTGACAATTTTGGTTAGGGGATATAAGCAAACTCAAATGTATTAAGAAAGTCCTAAGAAAAAGGTACTAAGAAAATGTACTTAGAAGGGAGAAAAATGTTAAGGAAATGCTAAAATATGATGTTAATGGTTCTATATAAGGAAGGGAGAAAGTACTAGTCAATTACCTCAGTATATATAAATTTTATATCAACTGTATGATTGTGTAGCACTTTGAGTACAAGATTATACAATATTAGGCCTTGATAAAGGCAGTGATAATTAACATTATAATTCTGCTTATTTGTAAACATAACTTTACCCAGTGTTATCAACCATGAGGTGATTTTAAAAGCCATTATACATAATTCCTTCTCTTGGAATAGTTTAGCACAACAAATGGAGCCTAATTAAACCCCATAAATTATTCCAATAAGTGTGTGCCAGTGTTGCTGATAAGAACAATGTTTGCCCTTGCTTGTACTGGTGCTAGCTGCAATTTGCATTTTTCCTGGTTTTGTCATGTTTCACCTGAATCCTCCACTCTGAGACTTTATGCATTTCTCAGTACAGTCAGTTCTCCTATACCATGCTTCACTAGTAGACTGCAAGCTCCTCCCAATTCCTTGTAAACTCCTTGACGGCAGGCATCCTTTCTATCAAATCTATTGTATTACACTAAGCAGTCTGCACTCTGCACATGGTAAATGATCATTGAATACCATTAATTAATGGATTGATTGCTTACACATTTTGGAAAGAGTGCTGTTGGAGAATTTTAGAACCAATTTCACCAATACACAGCTATCTGGATACAATGGGATCGGACATTATAGAATGATTGTTTGTAAATACGTGTCAGTAGTCAAGGTACATGAACTATAATTAATGCAAATTTTACATAATGCTCAATCCTTAAAATGCCATAAAAGAACTATTTTATAGACCTCAAAGATCTGTTTTCTGATATTTTCTCTGAATTGCAAACTTATAACACTTGAGATTGAGCTTCATTTTTAAGGTTAAAAATACTTCTTTTGTCCTCTCTAGGAAGTGTTTCCCTATTTCAGCTGACAATACAGCAGCTCTTCAGTTATCTATCCATTCTCATTTCTTGTCCTGCCAGGCGATAAAGGCACGTAATCAGGATTGTTTTGTTGCTGGCAGACTGATTGCAGTTTTAGACATTAATTTATGTTATTTGATGGTTAAATGGCCACATATGAGTTACTGATGGAAATGCTATAGAAGTCACATGTGGCATTATTGGTAAATCTAAAAGATCAGAAGCTTGGCTTGATAATCCTTGAATTTGAATCTGCTATACTCTTGATCCCAAGTTTATGCCACATTCTGCTAGATTTCTACAAAGCATATTAACCTTCCGTCCCCAGATTGAGCACCCTCTTTCCTCTCCCCCTCCTCCCCCTCCCCAACCCCCTGCCTTACCTCCTTTCCCTCCCCACAGCACCTGTATATATGTATATTTGTTTGTACAGATTTATTACTCTATTTATTTATTTTACTTGTACATATTTATTCTATTTATTTTATTTGGTTTACATGTTTTGTTTTGTTGTCTGTCTCCCCTTTCTAGACTATGAGCCGACTGTTGAGTAGGGACTGTCTCTATGTGTTGCCAACTTGTACTTCCCAAGTGCTTAGTACAGTGCTCTGCACACAGTAAGCGCTCAATAAATACGATTGAATGAATGAATGAATGTTACATCCCAATAGAGTCAATTAAAGACACGGGGGTGGGGGGTGTTCATGACTCAACTTTACATCAGAATGAAGCATGGTATTTAGTATCACCCAAATAAAACATTTATTAGCATACAGAAAAAAAAATAATAATGGCATTTAAGTGCTTAGTTTGTGCGAAGCACTGTTCTAAGCATTGGAGAGGGATACAAGGTGATCAGGTTCAGTGGAAAGAGCCCAGGCTTGGGAGTCAGAGGTCATGGGTTCTAACCCTGGCTCCACAACTTGTCAGCTGTGTGACTTTGGGCAAGTCACTTAACTTCTCTGTGCCCTGGTTACCTCATCTGTAAAATGGGGATTAAGACTGTGAGCCCCACAGGGGACAACCTGATCACCTTGTATCCACCCCAGCACTTAGAACAGTGCTTTGCATATAGTAAGTGCTTAACAAATGCCATCATTATTATTATTATCAGTTTGTTCATTCATTCAATCATATTTATTCAGTGCTTACTGTGTGCAGAGCATTGTACTAAGCGCTTGGGAAGTACAAGTTGGTAACATCTAGAGACAGTTCCTACCCAACAGTGGGCTCACAGTCTAGAAGGGGGAGACAGACAACAAAACAAAACGTATTGACAAAATCAAATAGAATAAATATGTACAAGTATAATAGAGTAATAAATATGTACAAACATATATACATATATACAGGTGCTGTGGGGAGGGGAAGGAGATAAGGCGGGGGGGATGGGGAATGGGAGGAGGGGGAGAGGAAGGAGGGAGCTCAGTCTGGGAAGGCCTCCTGGAGGAGGTGAGCGCTAGTAGGGCTTTGAAGGGAGGAAGAGAGCTAACTTGACGGATGTGCGGAGGGAGGGCATTCCAGGCCAGGGGGAGGACGTGGGCTGGGAGTTGACGGTGGGACAGGCGAGAATGAGGCACAGTGAGGATATTAGTAGCAGAGGAGTCAAGGGTGTGGGCTGGGCTATAGAAGGACAGAAGGGAGGTGAAGTAGGAGGGGACGAGGTGATGGAGAGCCTTGAGGTCGAGAGTGAGGAGTTTTTGCCTGATGCATAGGTTTATTGGTAGCCACTGGAGATTTTTGAGGAGGGCAGTAACATGCGCAGAGCGTTTCTGCACAAAGATGATCTGGGCAGCAGCGTGATGTATAGATTGAAGTGGAGAGAGACAGGAGGATGGGAGATCAGAGAGGAGGCTGATGCAGTAATCCAGTCGGGATAGGATAAGAGATTAAACCAGCAAGGTAGCAGTTTGGATGGAGCGGATAGGGTGTATCTTGTTGATGTTGCGGAGGTGAGACCGGCAGGTTTAGGTGATGGATTGGATGTGAGGGGTGAACGAGAGAGCAGAGTCGAGGATGACACCAAGGTTGCGCGCTTGTGAGACGGGAAGGATGGTTGTGCGGTCAACAGTGATGGGAATGTCAGGGAGAGGGTAGGGTTTGGGAGGGAAGATAAGGAGTTCAGTCTTGGATATATTGAGTTTTAGATGGCAGGCAGACATCCAGATGGAGATGTCTTGAAGGCAGGAGGAGACACTAGCCTGAAGGGAGGGAGAGAGAGCAGGGGTAGAGATGTAGATTTGGGTGTCATCATTGTAGAGATGATAGTTGAAGCTGTGGGAGTGAATGAGTTCACCAAGGGAGTGAGTGTAGATAGAGAACAGAAGGGGACCAAGAACTGACCCTTGAGGAACCCCTCAAGAAGGAGCCCGCAAAAGAGACTGAGAATGAATGGCCAGTGAGATAAGAGGAGAACCAGGAGAGGACAGAGTCTGTGAAGCCAAGGTTGGATAGTGTATTGAGGAGAAGGGGGTGGTCCACAGTGTCAAAGGCAGCTGAGAGGTCGAAGAGGATTAGGATAGAGTAGAAGCCGTTAGATTTGGCAAGCAGAAGCTCATTGGTGACCTTTGAGAGGGCAGTTTCTGTGGAATGTAGGGGATGGAAGCCAGATTTGAGGGGGTCGAGGAGAGAGTTGCGTTGAGGAATTCTAGGCAGCGTATGTAGGCGACCCATTCAAGGAGTTTGGGAATAAATGGTAGGAGGGAGATAGGGTGATAACTAGAAGGGGGGGTAGAGTCAAGAGAGGATTTTTTTTAGGATGGGGGAGACATGGGCATGTTTGAAGACAGAGGGGAAGGAACCGGTGGAGAGTGAGCAGTTGAAGATGGAAGTAAAGGAGGGGAGGAGGGACATTTATCCCCTGTGGGGCTAACAGTCTTCATCTCCATTTTCCAGATGAGGTAACTGAGGCTTAGAGAAGTGACATGACTTGCCCAAGGCCACACAGCAGACATGGCACAGCCAGGCTTAGAACCAGTTACGTCTGACTCCCAAGCCCAGATTCTTTCCACTGATCTATGCTGCTTCTGCTTCAGTTAAGCCCTCAACCCAGGGGCATTGAGAATTCCCTACCATGGGATGATCAGCCCTGTTCGGGGTTCAGATTCTTAATGGGCCAGAACGGGGCAGGTATCCCCTGACCGAGAGGCCCGGCTGTCCCTGCCATTTCTCTGGAGGTCAGAAAGCAGCCAAGTATGGGCTGAGACCAGAACAGGAATTCCCGTCAGAAGATCCCCTGTGTCTATGCTGTCACAGTTGTCCTTTCAGATAACAACAAGCAGCAGTAACAGGCATTTTCCTCCAGCCTTTCTACTAGGCTTGTTGACTGTTAGATCGAGCTTCTCTGCCTAATGGCCCTAACCTGCCAATTACAGTTCCATTGTGTTCTGCTCTTGAAGATATCTCGCAGGGACCACAGCAGGGAGGATCAACATTTAGGTCTTTAAGTGGAGCCTACTGGTCTATCTCACCTGTGATCACAGGAAGTGATATGCCTTTGGGCATTAAATTTAACACGGTATTTAAGTGAAGTGCAAACTGCACACTTCACCTTGTCCCATTTTCTTCTCCTTGGTCTATCATTGAACACTTTTAAGAGAAGCAGCAGCTCAAGAGAAGCAGCATGATTCAGTGGAAAGAGCACGGGCTTAGGAGTCAGAGGTCATGGGTTTTAATTCCGGCTCTGCTACTTGTCAGTTGTGTGATTTGGGTAAGTCACTTAACTTTGTGCCTCAGTTGCCTCATCTGTAAAATGGGGATTAAGACTGTGAGCCCCACGTGGAACAACCTGATCACCTTGTATCTACCCCAGTGCTAAGAACAGTGCTTGGCACATAGTAAGAGCTTAACAAATACTATGATTATTATTAGTAGTAGTAGTAGTAGTAGTAGTAGTAGTAGTAGTATTTTCATAAATCAGTAATTGCATTTATGTCTATATTGCCAACAGATACTCTTGAAAATATCAATGGTGAAGCAGCATGGCCCAATGAATGGAAAATCACAGGCCTAAGAGTCAGAGATCCTGGATTCTAACCTAGCTCCACTACTTACCCATTTAACTTCTCTGTGCCTCAGTTAACTCATCTACAAAATGGGAATTTAATTGAGAACTCCTACTTAGACCATGAGCCCCATGTGGGACCTGACAGCTTTGTATCCACCACAGTGCTTAATACAGTTTCTGTATTTCTGACACAGAGTAAATGCTTAACAAATGCCATAATTATTAT
This sequence comes from Tachyglossus aculeatus, assembly GCF_015852505.1. Classification (NCBI taxonomy): domain Eukaryota; kingdom Metazoa; phylum Chordata; class Mammalia; order Monotremata; family Tachyglossidae; genus Tachyglossus; species Tachyglossus aculeatus. The sequence goes on from NC_052067.1 coordinate 121,702,751, forward strand.
ATCCTTGACTGTAAAAGATTTACCAAGTGAAAGCCAGTATATAAGTTTGATCTCTTTCAGGGTACACTCTAGTTCATGGCAAGTGGGTCACAATCATCTGCACATCTTCATACATAACTGCTTCTAGAGCAAAAAAATCAACTAATCAATTAATGGTATTTCCTGAGCATTTCCTATGCACAGAACCCTGCACTAAGTGCTTGAGAGTACAATATACAGAGATGGTAGAGAATGGTTCCTGTCCACAAGGAACTAACAATCTAGAGAAAGTGTCAGACATTAAAATAATTATGGATATTCATTCAATCGTGTTTACTGAGTACTTATTGTGTGCAGAGCACTGTACTAAGCAGATGGGAAAGTACAGTAAAACAATAAACAGTGACATTCCCTGTCCACAGTAAGCTTAGAGTCTAGAGGCAGGTAGACATCAATACAAATAAAATAAAATAACAGGTATGTGCATAGGAGCTGTGAGGATGGGAAGGGGGAAGAGCAAAGAAAGCAAGTCAAGGTGATGCAGAAGGGAGTGGGAGATGAGGCAAAGTGGAATTTAGCCTGGGAAGGCCTCTTGGAGATGTCCTTCAATAAAGCTTTGAAGCATGGAAGAGTGGTGGTCTGTCAGATTAGAGGAGGGAGGGCATTCCCGGGACAGAGGCAGGACAAGGGCTAGGGGTCAGCGGCAAGACAGGTGAGATCGAGACACAGTGAGAAGGTTAGCACCAGAGGACTGAAGTGTGCAGGCTAGGTTGTAGAAGGAGAGAAGTGAGATAAGGTAGGGAAGGCCAAGATGATAGACTACTTTAAAGCCTACAGTGAGGAATTTTTACTTGATATGGAGGTGGAAGCACAATCTCAGGAGTTTTTTTGAGGAGTGGGGTGACGTATTCACTGTTCACGGCACTACCATCCTTCCCGTCTCACAAGCCCACAACCTTGGTGTCATCCTTGACTCCACTCTCTCATTCACCTCTCACATCCAATCTGTCACCAAAACCTGCCGGTCTCACCTCCACAACATCGCCAAGATCTGCCCTTTCCTCTTCCTATAGGTTCAATCTCTGATCCTATCCCGACTGGATTACTGTATCAGCCTCCTCTCCGATCTCCCATCCTCCTGTCTCTCCCCACTACAATCCATACTTCACGCCGCTGCCCGGATCATCTTTGTGCAGAAACGCTCTGGGCATGTTACTCCCCACCTCAAAAATCTCCAGTGGCTACCAATCAACCTACGCATCAGGCAAAAACTCCTCACCCTGGGCTTCAAGGTTCTCCATCACCTCGCCCCCTCGTACCTCAACTCCCTTCTCTCCTTCTACAGCCCAGCCCGCGCCCTCCGCTCCTCTGCCGCTAATCTCCTCACCGTGCCTTGTTCTCGCCTGTCCCACCGTCGACTGTCGACCCCCGACCCATGTCCTCCCCCTTGCCTGGAATGCCCTCCCTCTGCACATCCACCAAGCTAGCTCTCTTCCTCCCTTCGAAGCCCTACTGAGAGCTCACCTCCTCCAGGAGGCCTTCCCAGACTGAGCCCCCTCCATCCTCTCCCCCTCCTCCCCCTCCCCACCTCCTTCCCCTCCCCACAGCACCTGTATATATGCTTGTACATATGTATTACTTAATTTTACTTGTACATGTTTACTATTCTATTTATTTCATTTTGTTAATGTTTTGTTTTGTTGTCTGTCTCACCCTTCTAGACTGTGAGCCCGCTGTTGGGTAGGGACCGTCTCTATATGTTGCCAACTTGTACTTCCCAAGCACTTAGTATAGTGCTCTGCACACAGTAAGTGCTCAATAAATACGATTGAATGAATGAATGAATGAACGTTTTTGTAGAAAAATGATCCTGGTACCAGAGTGAAGTATGGACTAGAGTGGGGAGAAGAAGGTGGCTGGGAGATCAGCAAGGAGGTTGAAGAAGTAATCGAGACAGAATAGGATGAGTGATTGTATAAACGTGGTAGCAGTATGGATGGAAAGAAAAGGGCGGATTTGGTGATGGATTGACTGTGTGGATTGAATGACGGAAAGGAGTCAAGGAAAATGCCAAGGTTATGCGCTTCTAAGACATATATATGTAAATGTTGTGGGGCTAATAGTAGGGTGAATATCAGGTGCTTAAAGGGCACAGATCCAAATGCATAGGACAATCAGAATGCAGAGGGTTTACAGGAAATGAGGGCTTAGTTAGGAAAGGCATTTTGGAGCAAATGTGATTTGAATACGGTTTTGAAGGCGGGGAGAGTGGTGGTCCCCTGGATATGAATGTGAAATAGTTTCAGGCCAGAAGGGTGACCTGGGCAAGGGGTCAGAGGTGGGATAGATGAGAATGATGTACATTGATATACAATAAGTGGGTTGGTTTTAGAGGAGCAAGGTATACTGGTTTGTTGTAGTAGGAAATTAGAGAGGTAAGATAGGAGGGGATGAGGTGATTGAATGCTTTAAAAACAATGGTAAGTAGTTTCTAATTGATATGAAGGTAGATGGGCGACCACTTGAGTGTGAAGAAATGGACTTAATTTTTTTTAAGAAAAATGATCTGAATAGCAGAGTGAAGTAAGAACTTGAATAGGGAGAGAGAGAAGACATAGACATCAGCAAGGATATTGATTCAGTATTCAAGGTGGTATATTATACGTGCTTGAATCAGCAAAGTAACAATTTGGATAAAGGGGTGGGCTTTAGAGATGTCATGAACCTAGGCCTGACAGGATTTGGTGACAGACTGAATATGTGAATTAATGAGAGAAATGAGTTGATGATAATACTGAGATTACAGGCTTGTGAAACAGGGAGGAGCATGGTGATGGAAAATTCAGGGAAACAACAGGGTCTGAGTGGCAAGATGAGAAGCTTCAATGTTTTTGACATGTTTAATCTGAAGTGTCTGCAGGACATCCAAGTAGAGATGTTCTTAAGGCAGGAGAAAATGTGGGACAGCAAACAAGGTAATGGCTGAAGATGTAGATTTGGGAATGATCTCAGTAGGGTTGGTAGTTGAAGCCAGGAAAGCAAACTAGTTCACTAAAGGAGTGGATATAGATGGAGAATAGGTGACCCAAACCTGAGCCTTGAGGGACTCCCACAGCTTGAGGGTGGGAGGCAGAGGAGCAGCCTGAAAAAAAGACTGAGAAGAAGTAATCAGAAAGCTAGGAAAATAACCAGAGGATGATAGTGTCAATGAGGCCAAGGTTAGATAATGTTTCCAGGATAAGGGGTTGGTTCACAGTGTTAAAGGCAACTGATAGGATTATTAGGATAGTGCAGTGACCATTGTATTTGGCAAGATCCTATACATCACAGTGTAGGAACTCTCCAACAGGAGCGATTCTTTGATAAGGCTCAAACCTGTTGAGCAGGAAAAATTGACCAAAACATTAAAACAGTACTTTGACATCAGCTTTTAGATTTCTTTTGGCATTCTCTAAAATAGCTCCACAGAACTGATTTAACTTATTTTTCTTTACTATGGTGGCCAAAAGTTCAAGATGATATGATCATATTATGGAGTTCCAACTATAACCCAAATCCATCAACTGACTGCCCGAAGATGGGATCAGAGAGGATTCTTTTTTTCAGCCAGTGGTGAGGGAGGGGACCATTCAGCCATGTTGAAAATGGCCACAACACAGTGGCAGTGAATAAGAGGACGAACTTAAATGTCTCTTTTTCAGTCAATCAATTAATCTACCAGTGGCAATAATTGAACACTTCCTGTGTAAGAATATAGTACTAAATGCTTGAAAAAATATAATGGATTAGATGGACACAATTCGTACTCTCAAGGAGTTTCAGCAGGAGCAGCTGTTTCCACTGCCCATCAATACCATGGTTACCGTGTGATGGGGCAGGGGCTTGAAGATGTAATTCTAGCAGAACTTTGTTTCTACAGATGAGTTTGGAAATCCTATTCATTCAGAACCAAAGCCAAGGTGGTGAGGATAAGGAAGTAGTAAGGCAATTCCTACTTCTCCCCAGCCATGGCCCAGGGTGAGCTGCTTTGTTCTGAACTATGCTTCCTCTGTTTTAACTGTTGCTTCTTCCCTGAAGTCCAGTGGCAAGAGAATCATAACAGTCTAGAAACTCTGGGCTACCCCTAGCTCTGATTTCAACAAAACAGTAAAGCAGAGTGGTCTAGTGGAAAAAAACATGAGACCTGGGAGCCAGAGGACCTGTTTTCTAATCCTGACTCCACCACTTGCCCATTGTGTGACTTTGGGCAAGCTATTCCTCTGTACCTCAGTTACCAAATTTGTAAAATGGGGATTAAGATTGAGAGCCACACACTGGACATGAGCTGTATCCAACCTGATTTTCAGCTTGTATCTACCAATGCCTGGTACATAGTAAGTGCTTAAGAAATACCATTAAAAAAAGCCCAACAACCCTGAGCAGAAATGGAGGCAGTTTCAGGGCCCAACCTAGCAACTACAGATTAATTTGTCTTTCCTGGATCTTGATGTTCACCAGGGCCACTGGAGTCAATCCCAGTTGGCAGAAGCAGAAACGGTCATAGAGATGGATAGGCTTTATTCAATCAATCAGTCAATCAATATAATTTATTGAGCGCTTTCAGTGTATAGAGCATTGTACTAAATGGTTCAGGGGATACAGTGCAGTAAAGTTGCAATGATCCTTGCCCACAAGGATCTTGTACTTATGTTGCCAAGTTGTACTTCCCAAGTGCTTAGTACAGTGTTCTGCACGCAGTAAGTACTCAATAAATACGATTGAATGAATGAATGAATCTCACAGACTAGAGGGAAGGAAGAGAGAGAGATGTGTGGGCAGAAAAATTGGCTGGGCTCTTGACTGCCTTACATAGTAGAAGGATCTAGACAAAGGCAGCAGGGGAAAGGAGTATTAATAAGCATTAATAAATCAGTCACTTGATTCATTCATTCATTCAATAATATTTATTCATTCATTCAATCATATTTATTGAGCACTTACTGTGTGCAGAGCACTGTACTAAGCGCTTGGGAAGTACAAGTGGGCAACAAATAGAGCCAGTCCCTACCCAAGAACGGGCTCACAGTATAGGAGGGGGAGACAGACAACGTGTAGACGGGTGTCAAAACCATCAGAATAAATAGAATTATTGCTATTTGCACATCATTAATAAAATAGAGTAGTAAATATGTACAAGTAAAATAAATGGAGAAATAAATATGTACAAATATATACAAGTGCTGTGGGGAGGAGAAGAAGGTAGGGTGGGGGATTAAAACAATTATACTATTTGTTAAGTGTTTACTATGTGCCAAGCACTATTCTAAGCACTGAGGTAGATACAATGTAATCAGGTTATCCCACATGGAGCTTACAGTCTTCATCCCCATTTTACAGATGAGGTAACTGAGGCACAGAGAAGTTAAGTGACTTGCCCAAGGTCACACAGCTGATAAGTGGCAGAGCCGGGACCAGAACCCATGACCTCTGACTCCCAAGCCCGGGCTCTTTCCACTAAGCCACACTGCTTCCTACTTATTGAGTGCTAACTGTGCTCAGAACATTGTACTAAGTGCTTGGGTCAGTAGAATATAATCGAGCTGTTAGTAATGCTCTCTGCCCACAAGAAGCTTACAGTTAAAAGTCTGAATAAACTCCTCAAAACTCCTCAAAAATCTCCAGTGGCTGCCAGTCAACTTACGCATCAAGCTAAAACTCCTCACTCTCGGCTTCAAGGCTCTCCATCACCTCGCCCCTTCCTACCTCACCTCCTTCCTCTCCTTCTACAGCCCAGCCCGCACCCTCTGCTCCTCTGCTATGAACCTCCTCACTGTACCTCGTTCTTGCCTGTCCCGCCATCGACCCCTTGCCCACATCCTCCCCCTGGCCTGGAATGCCCTCCCTCTGCAAATCCGCCAAGCTAGCTCTCTTCCTCCCTTCAAAGCCCTACTGAGAGCTCACCTCCTCCAGGAGGCCTTCCCAGACTGAGCCCCCTTTTCCCTCTCCTCCTCCCCATCCCCCCCACCCTACCTCCTTCCCCTCCCCACAGCACCTGAATATATGTTTCTACAGATTTATTACTCTATTTATTTTACTTGTACATATTTACTATTCTATTATTTTGTTAATGATGTATATCTAGCTTTATTTTTATTTATTCTGGTGACTTGACACCTGTCCACAAGTTTTGTTTTGTTGTCTGTCTCCCCCTTCTAGACTGTGAGCCCGCTGTTGGGTAGGGACCGTCTCTATATGTTGCCAACTTGTACTTCCCAAGCGCTTAGTACAGTACTTTGCACACAGTAAGCGCTCAATAAATATGATTGAATGAATGAATGAATGAAAGTCTTATAGTCTTCAGTCTTCAATTCTTTGTCCTTCCCCCCTTGCCTATTTGTGCCTCCCCAATCTTCCCTTTGTTTCTCTTGGTTCCTTCTCTTGCTTATGAAGCAGCATGGCTCAATGGAAAGAGCACAGGCTTGGGAGTCAGAGGATGTGGGTTCTAATCCCACCTCCACCACTTGTCTGCTGTGTGACCTTGGGCAAGTCACTTAACTTCTCTGTGCCTCAGTTACCTCATCTGTAAAATGGGGATTAAAAGGGTGAACCCAATATGGGACAATCTGATTACCCTGTATCTACCCCCGTACTTACAGCAGTGCTTGGCACATAGTAAGCGCTTAACAAATACCATTATTATTATTATCTGCTTTTTTCAGCACTTAGAACAGTGCTTGGCACATAATAAATGCTTAACAACTACCATCATTATTATCATTATTAGTATTATCTCTGCTCTTTCAAACTTTGTCTCCCTCTCCTACATTCCTCTTTCTCTCTTTGCATCATTTAATCATTTACCAATAACAAGTCCTGGAACACAGTCAGCTCACCAGCAGTGAAGCAAAGCTCAGAGCATTTAGCATTGGTGGAGTATGTAAGGAAAATAGATCACTGCAGGATTCTAAAGCAGCTTCTCTTTATGTAAGATAAATCAGGTAAGTCAGAATAAATGATTTACAGAATAATAAAGAAGCCCCCAACAATGTGACACAGGACTGATGGAACCACAGCAGTAGTTAGAAGTCTTGGTGGGTGGCAAGCGGCAAAAGTTTCCTCTCCTTGGTTGGAAGCTTCACAAAGATTGAGACACCAAGACACAAGCTCCTAAGGAGCCAACTGCCCTAGGATAGGCAAATATATTGGCAAAATAGGGATCTACCTGTGTAACTATGAATTACTGGTCACAAATTGTATGATTTTCCCATCATACAATCAATATATCATTTTGAAAATGGAAGGGAGATACATGTGTAGATAACAGAGAGCAATCTATCAATGGTATTTATTGAGTACTTTGAGCATCAATCTGTGATTATATTTCTATATGAAAGATTGATGGTTGCATTAGTGGTACCCAAGAGTTAAAATATTTGGAAAATTCTTGAATTCCTACACCAATTTTGAACCCTACACCACTGACTTTAACTGCTATATTTGACTAGACAACATTGTAATAATAATAATAATAATGGTATTTGTTCAGCACTTACTATGTATGAAGCACTGTTCTAAGCACTGGGGCAATACAAGTTGATCAGGTTGTCCCACGTGGGGCTCACAGTCTTAATCCCCATTTTACAGATGAGGTACCTGAGGCACAGAGACATTAAGTAGAAGCAGCGTGGCTCAGTGGAAAGAGCCCAGGCTTGGGGGTCAGAGGTAATGGGTTTGAATCCCGGCTCTGCCACATATCTGCTGTGACCTTGGGCAAGTCATTTAACTTCTCTGAGCCTCAGTTACCTCATCTGTAAAATGGGGATTAGGACTGAGAGCCCCAAGGGAGACAACCATCAGGTAACTGAGGCTCAGAGAAGTATTTACCCCAGCACTTAGAACAGTGCTTTGCACATAGTAAGCGTTTAACAAATACCATCATTATTATTCAAGCACCTAGTACAGTGCTCTGCACACAGTAAGCACTCAATAAATACGATTGAATGAATGAATTGGCTTGCCCAAGGTCACACAGCTGACAAGTGGCTGAGCCAGGATTCGAGCCCATGAGCTGTGACTCCCAATCCCGTGTTTTTTCCACTGAGCTACACTGATTGTACATTAGCTGCTTTCATGTGTAACATTCTGAGATGGCTGTCAAACTTACTATCTTCTGGAAAATTCAGCTACACCTTTTCTCTCCATGTGGAAACTGATTACGTCAAAATAAAGCTAGTATATCGTTGTCATGAAATTATCACATCCCCTAGGGATTTCAGATATTTGACTAAGTTGAATATCTTTTACTGCCTTAGGGAAGAGTTGTATTTTGGCAAACATACTTCTGATTCATTCTTTTTTCACAATTGTGATCTTCTAGCCAAGATAGACTGAGAAAAAAAAAATATTTGTTCTATTAAATTTGAAGATGAAATGGATTTCATATATATCAACTATATAGCTTAGAAGCAATTGTTCTGAAATATTTTACACCCACTCTACATTATGTGAATAGGGTAGTGCTGGATCATCTTTCAGTCAAAACTCTCTGTTAGAACAGATTTCAAAGAATTCTTGTCCTCTGCTATGGTTCCTCTACATTCAAAAGCAACATATGCTACCACTGATATTAATTAGTTATTACAGTGCCTGAGAAATGATTATCAATCAATCAATAGTATCTCCTGAATACTTATTGTCTGCAGAACATGGTAGTAAGCCCTTGTGAAAGTACAATATAATGGAGTTGTGAGATGTGATACCTGAACACAAAGAGCTTTGTTAATTGGACTCTTGGTGAGCAACAGTGGAATGTCAGGGTAGAAGCTTCACTTCAAAGGTGATTGTGGTTCCCAGCATTATTTCACTGCAGATGGGATTTTGATTAGCAATGACATCAAAAGTTTTTAATCTAGGAAGAATGAAGTTGCACCAGAAAATTCCCCAGATACCACCTGTTGTGAGCCCACAGGAAGCTGCCTTATTAGTGACTGTTTGTGATCCCACAAACAAGAAGGAAGAAAACAGTGAAAATACTGATGGGCTCTACCTGGGACAGGTGATTGCTGGTCTGAGGGGGCATAGCATGGATGGAGGCATGGTCTTCTTTCTGCTCTAACCGATAATGGGCCAGGACCAATCAATGACTGTCACATAGAGCCAGAGCTGCGATGCCTAAGGCAGGTAAAAGGCAGTCATTTTGAATCACAGGAGGCAAGCAGAAGGCACAGAGGGAAGCAGCTGGAGAAGAAGCATGCAGAGAAGAAGCAAGGAAGCACTCTGAGAGCAGCAGAGGCAGCGGAAAGTAGCATATGATGGCAGCAGAAGGCAGCAGCACTTGGAAACACAAAGAAGAAGCATCGACAGAATGGGCTCCCTTGACCAGCAGACTGGTATTGGACCCTTGGTGGAATGAGTGAGTGTATGTATGTGTTACTCCCTTGCAAGTTGGTAAGACTAAGTAAAATACTTTCCACAGTAACCTTGATGATCAGAGGTGTGGTTTGACTCTACTACAGTCACCGAGACTTCCCTGTTCAGGAAGGTCCTGGTTGGTACAAACTGGGCGACTTGCAACACCACCCGGTATAATCCTGGCTACAGTGGGCCTGGAAGAGAACCAGATAGTCAGGTTTTAATGATGCATAATTGTTGGTCTTCGATGGAGTGAAACAGCATTTGACTAAATACACATTTACCATCGGACACTCTTCTACTCTTCTGTTAAGTCAGTGGGTCAACTTCATTTGGCAACCCAGGATAGCAGCATGCTCTGTGTAGGGAGAGAATTTCATCCTACTCTACACAAACCACACATGGAAAACTTACTACCTATTTTATGTACTATTTTCCTGTTCTACCCACTTGGTACTTATTTGTATCCCTGTTGAACTAATATAGAAAATAATTTGTGGATTTAGGATGGATTTGTAGTGAATTTAGTTTCTTATCCCAGTCTGTGTCCCAGTTCTACACAATGCAATAAAATGTGGATCTTTCAGACTGTAAAAAATGCAAATCTGTTTTAAAAGCTAAATACTCTCAAGTATACTGTATCCATATTTTTATGGATTCAGAACATAAATTCATCAATTTTCTATAACAAGATTTATGTCATCTAATAATACTGTTAATATAGATCGATTGTATAGGTGAAAGCATTTATGGTACAACACACCTGAAAAAAGAGGAAGAAAAGTCAATCTTTCTGGACCAGATAAAATGGACTATAAAATTATTTTTACCCAAATGTACTGTGTCACAATTTTTAGGGGTACCAGTTTGTTTTACTGGGTTGCTACACGAGTATAGCTTTTTAACACAATATACAACAACTCACAATGAGGATTATGTTCAAATATATTTTTTGAATACACAACATTGAATGCCTGGCTATTGCTGACTTTTACACACCCATAAAATCATGCCTGTCAGTTATCATGATGCAGTAGGAGAGTTCTGTAAATTGTTTTATTTTTCTTAAAAAAAGACTTTTCATAAGAGAAGCATTATTCACACAATAACCCAATCTACCAAATCTAATTAGTCTTGTGGAAAAGATTATACTGCACCATTTCATACTAAAAAAAAATGAAAAGAAAAGCCAGTGAATAATTTGCCTGAAATAATTTGCCTGGATCATTGGATAAAGGTGTGAATACTTGCAAGAGTCTGTTTTCAAAAGAATGATAGATTTTCTTGATTCTCAATAAACTATACCCTTTGTGAATGTCTAATAGTTCAACTCTGTCATGCCCTGTTCAATACGCTTTGACTGTTCTCTCTTTTAAAGTACAAACCTAGTATATAGTTTGACAGCTGTTTCCCTTAAAAGTTTGTAGAGTGTCGACATCACCTACAATTTAGTTTGGTTGCTATAGTGATCTCTACGGGACCACAAAAATAAAAGAAGGAAACATTAATCTGCCTTATAGTTTAGTTACCTAGAGTGTACCCCATATGGAGTGAGTGCAATAATTAAGTCTTGTTTACTGTGTTTCCCTAAAACCTTTGATGTTCCTGATGATATTATCACTGCTGATTGATTTTTTCAGGTAAAGAAAACATCCAAAATTAATCACCCTAATTTTCTCAAGGGTGATTTTTGAATCGATTTTTGAACCTTTTGAATTGCAACCAATCTTTTTTTTTCTTCTTTAAACAACTGGAATTTCTATTTCTATTTTTTTTTACATTGTATCAGGGAATCCATTTGAGAAGAAAACAAGTACTAACATCTAAGGTCCAAAATTTAATTAAGGAATATGGAATATGAAATGTTTTTAAAGCAATATATAGCCTTCCAAAGATTGTGTGTAAGGCCAGTTATAGTTTACAATTTGCTCAATACATAGTGGTCTGTCCGCTAGCAATACAATCAATCTTCATTCTTTCCCATTCATATCACCTTTGTGCGTCATATTAAGACATAATCAGCAATGTGCCATAAGAGCAAGCAAGATACGTGGGGCAAGACCATCTCTGGACTTGGTATTGTCTTTCTTATTCACACTCCTACAGACAAGAGAAACATGAAATTTTGTCCAGATCTTCAATTAATTTAATGGAAACAGAAATTCAGCTCATAGTCCTGCATTAAAATGTCATAATGAATACACAGACTGCCAGTTGCTTCCTGTCCTAAATAATAATAATAATGACGATGGTATTTATTAAGCACTTACTATGTGCCAAGCACTGTTCTAAGCACTGGGGTAGATACAAGATAATCAGGTTGTCCTATGTGGGGTTCACAGTATTAATCCCCATTTGACAGGTGAGGTAACTGAGGCACAGAGAAGTTAAGTGACTTGCCCAAAGTCACACAGCTGACAAGTGGCAGAACAAGGATTAAAACCCATGACCTATGACTCCCAAGCCCGTGCTCTTTCCACTAAACATTGCGTTCCCATTTCTACCAGTAGCCTGGGCCAGGCCCAGAGTGAACAGTTGCCCCCAAGCCAAGTGCCAAGCAAGGTTGGGCAGCCGAAAACCTCCAGCCCAGAATCCATGCCTATGGGCAGGACAGAGGAAGCAGTGTGATTAGGAACTATAGTCAGAGTCATGAAGTTGGGGAATGGCAATCCTGCTGTTACTCAAAATTCAACAGACATGAGGCAGTTCAGGACCCAACCAGTTCATTGAATTTTGCAACAGGCTGGAAGGGGAGAGGTCCCCTGAGCTGCCAGTTGGCATCCCCATTCCACTCCCATTCCACCACCTCAAATTGTCCACAAGTAAGTTGCAGGACCACCAGGCTGCTCTGTTTGTCTCTAAGCAATCTTGACTTGGGGTATCCCCCACCTTAGCAACAGACCAACAGACCAACCCTAGGCCAATAGACCTACCTGAAGACCGCCCCATGTCCAGAGAAGTGTACATCTATTTATCACTTGCCTCTCTTGGACCATCCCTTTCATTCCTGTTGCTCTTCATCCTATTTTCCTCATAAGCTTATCTTTCTAGTTTCTAACCCCATTTTATAAACTTCTCATTGTATTTTCTAGCCCCCTCCAAACAATCAATCAACCAGTGGTATTTATTTATCACTTTGTGTGTGGACACTGTACAAACCACTTAAGTAGTAAAACAGCTGCTAGACACATTCCCTCCCCACAAGAAACTTACACTCTATAGGAGAGACTGGCTAAATTATGGATATATACACCTGAGTGCTATGGGGCTAAGGGTGGGAGGAATAAAGAATATAAATCCAACTGCAAGGATCCAAGAATTCCAAGCCTGGAATTCTTTTCCCCTCCATCTACGCCAGACCAACCACTCTCTCTATCTTCAAAGCAGTTACTAAGGTCACATTTCCTTCAAGAGGCCTTCTCAGATAAAGCCCTTTTTTCCCCGACTTGTTCTCCCTTCTCTTTCATCTATGTACTACAATCTGTGACCTTTGAAAACGTGATATTCTCCCTAACCCCTACTGCACAGAATGTATGTACATATCTTTGAATTATATAATATAAATTGCTCAATTCATTCATATTAATTTCTGTCTCCCCCTCTAGACTGGAAGGTTGTTATAGGCAAGGTACATGTTTGCAAATTATGTTGTATTGTACTCTCCCAAGCACTAAATATAGTACTCTACACATTGTAAGTGCTCAATAAATATGATCGATTGATTAGTCAGGGAATGCCTTTTGGAGGAGATGTGATTTTAACAATGCTTTGAAGGTGGGGGGAGTTTGTCAGGTACAAAGGGAGATGGAGTTCCTTGGCAGAGGCAGGATGTGGGTGAGGATTTGGCAGCTAGATAAAGGAGAATGAGGTACAGCAAATAGGTTGGCATTAGAGGAATGAAGTGAATGTGCTGGGTTGTAGTAGGAAATTAGCTAAAATAGGAAGGGGCAAGGTGATTAAATGCTTTAAAACAGATGGTAAGGAGTTTCTGTTTTATGTGGTGGTGGTTATGCAACCACTGGAGGTTCTTGAGGAGTGAGGAAACATGGACTGAACAGTAGAGTGTAGTACGGTCTCAGTCAGGGAGGAAGCTAAGAGCACTCAGCAGCAGGCTTTATCGATGGCATGGTGAGCATAGAACATGTGGGAGCAGGGGCCATTGGTGGTGGGAGTGAAGGAGGCAATGAAGATTCTAAATGTTCAGAGAAATGAACATCAGAGTCTGGATTTTCTCTCAGGTTCTGCAAATGGGACCAAAGTGACTGGTCAGATGATGCCGCTTGCCTCCTGTCTGCTTTAACCTGAGCTGAAAAGGCAACCATAATATCTGACTCCTCTGCTGCTCATAATCTCCCTTCCTTCTCAAACAATTGCAGACTGGAGATTTCTAGCTAGTTCCAGTTATCACATGAATTTCTCCAAATTCCACCTCTATTGTAAAATTACCACATTGTCCTTTGTCAGCACATAGTATTGAGAAGCTCTTCTAACCAGAAGATGATGTTTTAATGTTTGACAACTTCAAAATTGTGAGCTCAGCATGATATAGCAGGTGTTGTAAATTCTGCTGATTAGAAGTCTTCTGTAGTGATGCAACTGCATGCTTTCTAGTAATGAAATGGGTCGAGGGGCACATACTGTATCTTACCTTGTCAAATAAGTTAAAAAAAAATGTCCCTGAAAAGCAAGCTATCAATTCTGATCACTCAGTTTCACCATTTATGTCAGGTATTTTCAAAAACACTGGAAAATAGCTGAAATAAACATGTGCTTCTCTCTGCCATCTACACTCTGATCGGTTCCAAGTTAATCATTTCATCAGTAATTATCATTTATTGAGCACATGATCTGTGAAGAGCACTGTAATAATCACATGAAAGTGTGCAATAAAATGATTAGATTTACAATCCCTGATGTTACAATCTAGTGGGGCAAACAGACTCATTGGAAATAAATATTATAATAGGATGAAAACTTGCTATATATTGCTGTACCTGATAAACTCATAATGATATCTTACAAATATTATGTAGCAGTTTTTCTATTATAATTATAATAATTATTAGTATTAGTATTATCATCATTATTGTTGTATTTATTAAGCACTTACTATGTGTAAAGAACTTGTTCTAAGGGCTTGAGTAGCTGCAAGTTAATCAGATTAGACACAGTCTCTGTCTCACACGGGGCTCAGAGTCTGTCGGGGAACAGGTACTGAATCCTCATTTTACAACTGAGGAAACTATAATTTTAATATTTTTATTTTTATCAAAATTTCAAAAAGGAGGCAGGTATATTTTAAAATAAAGAGAGTATGCTTTCTCAATGTATGTAGTGGTAACTAAAATATCAACGTCTAATTACATTTTTTAAAGATGGCATTGCTGCAAAGTTACCAGAAGAATCTTGAAGACTTCTAGGTATGTCTCATGCACCAAAATGAAACCGAGCCCAAGACCAAGCCAGGGATGATTTTCTTTAAGGTCATGTTGGGTTAATAACTAAGAAACATTTTGATCTGTAAAACATAATATTTAAGGTAACTTAGGTGACTTTGTGGTGTCCTTCATGTAGAGGGAGTTGACTTTGAAAGATATCTAGAAGGCTATCTCAATGTACAAAACACCAGATAATAAATTTAGACTAGTAAATCCAACTCTGTTATATTGTACTTCCCAAGTGCTTAGTACAGTGCTCTGCACATAGCAAGTGCTCAATCGATATGATTAATTGATTGAAGTGCTAAGGGATACAGACAGTGTATAGCTATGGTTAGCAGGAAGCTAAGTTTGACCACTGAGACCAACCAGATCATGGAGTCAATACAAGTACTGGGCCAGTGATGTGATATAGTCATAAGTGAATCTGTGAATATCCGCACTATGGCTCAGTGGGAAGAAATCTGGGCAATATCTGAGCTGATTCAGAACTTTAAAAATCATCACTGTAGATTAATTAATCAGAGAAGTCAGGGTTACTACGTGCAGTTACATTTCTACCAAATTCCTTACTGAGGATTACTTTATTTGGGATTAAGGAAAATTACTCCATTTTAGGATTAGAATTTTAAAACGTTTTCAAATAGGAAGAACTACACTAATTTGAGGTATAGTAAAACCAGAAGCTTTTTCCTATACAACCAAACATCCTATTCATTTTGTTATCTGCCCACAGTAAGCTTGAAGTTTAAAGGGGGATACACTTCACCCATGCACCAATTTGCACACATGTTCAATCTCATTTCCAGGCATTATACAGTCTTTACTCTTACCAATTCTTGTAAATACCTCCATATGACCCTAACCTCTTCACCTGCCTTCTTTCCAACATATTCACATCTCACATATCCATCCTGTTCTAATTACATTACAATCAATTCTAATTACAATCTTTGGACCCCCCGTCCCCCACCTCCCATTTTCTAAAATCAACCTGCCCCATATGGCCTCCATATCTTAACAACCTACCAAACCTACCTTCTCTTGATGCACAAATCAATATGCTCAACACCACCCTCATTACTGAATTCAACTTCCTCATTCCCCTGTATCTCCACCAATCTCATACTATTATCCCACATCCCTGAATCACTTCCACAGAATACTTCTCCTCCTGCAGGGCTCTGTTGGCATAAATCCAAACACCAGACCCATTTCATCCATCTCAAATTTATCCTTACCTGCTTTAACCCTGCCCTGTCCTCTGTTTGGCAACTTTACTTTTTCATCCTTGTTGACACCAATACCCATAACACCTGCTTGAGATAGTCAACTCCCCCCTCAAACCTCCTGTTTCCCTGCACCCGCTATCTCTTGCCACTAATGACCTGGCTGTGATGAGCCCACAGTAAGCTGCCTTGTTAGTGACTGCTAGTGATCCTGTGAACAACAGCAAGAAAAACACTTTGCAAAGGCACTGATGTACTCTACCAGAGGCAGGTGATTGCTGGCCTGTGGGAGGTGGAGCAAGGAGGAAGGTGGGGCTTTCTCTCCCTGTTCTACCCAGTAACGGGCCTGGACCAATCAATGCTTGCACATACAGCCATGGCTGTCATGCTTAAGGCAGAAGATAGATAGACAGATAGATAAGATAGAAGGCGGCCCTTTTGAATCGCAGGAGTCATGCTGAAAGAAGCAGCACAGAGGCAAACAGAGAAGCAGGGAGGCATGCTGAAAGCAGCAGAAGAGGCAGGAGAGTAGAACTCAACAGCAGCGGAAGGCAGCAGCACTTGGAAGCAGAGAGAAGAAACATTGGCAGAATGGGCTCCTTTGGGTCCTTGGTGGAGTGGAGTGAGTGTATGTATGTGTCTTTCCCTTGCACACTGGTAAAACTAAGTAGAAAACTTTCCACAATAAGCTTGGTGATCAGAGGTGTGGTTTGACTTCTACTATGTGTCACTAAGGGTCCTGGTTGGTATGAACCAGGGAGCTCACGATACTGGGCACATACTTCATTAATAAAATTGAGACCATCAGGAATAATCTCCCTAAGATATCTCCTGCTCCTCTCCAGTCCCTCAGTTAAAGCTATCTTTAACCCACATATTCAATCTCTGAGCAAATCCTGTCAATCCTACCTTCACAACATCATTGAATTCCAACCCTGACTCTCCATTCAACCTGGATATTGCATCACCTTCCTTGTTGACCTTCCCACCTCCAGTCTTTCCCAACTCCAAGCCTTTCTTCACTCAGCTGCCTGGATCATTTTTCTCAAAAAAATTGTTAATTTGTCCCTATTCCTCAAGAGTCTCTAGTGGTTGCTCATCCACTTTTAGCATCAAACAGAACCATTTTTCTACATACTGTTCATTCTAGTCTATTTAACCTTTGTGTCCTCCCAACTGTAGACTGCTATGCGTCATTCACTCACTCTTTCTCCTTTGTTAAACACTTCCTATGAAAACTTTAATGATCTAGTGGAAAGAGCACAGGTAAGGGAGTCAAAGGACCTGGGTTCTAATCCCAGCTCTTCCACTTGTCTGTTGTGGGATCTTTGGCAAGTTTCTTCTCTGTGTCTCAGTTCTCTCATCTGCAAAATGGGGATTCAATACTTGTTTCCACCTCCTATGTAGATGTGAACCCCAAGGGGGACAAGGATTATGTCCAACCTGGTTAGCTTGTATCTACCCCTATGCTTAGAACTGTGCTTGACACATAGTAAATGCTCTTTATTAGTAGTAGTATAATTATTATAAATATTATGTATAAGGTATTATATTAAGCACTGGGGTAGGTACAATAATACTACTACTAATAATAATAATGATGGTATTTGTTAAGCACTTTCCATGTGCGAAGCACTGTTCTAAGTGCTGGGGGGATAGAAAGTGATCAGGTTGTCTCACATGGGGCTCGCAGTCTTAATCCCCATTTTACAGATGAGTTACAGCAAAGTTAAGTGACTTGCCCAAAGTCACACAGCCGACAAGTGATGGGGTCAGGATTAGAACCCATGACCTCTGACTCCCAAGCCCGTGCTCTTTCCGCTGAGCCATGCTATTTAATATAATGAGGTTGGACACAGTCAATCGTAGTATTACAGATGAGTTAATTGAGGCACAGAAAAGTTAAGTGACTTTCCCAATGTCACACAGCAGACAAGTCACAAAGTAAGAATCAGAATCCAGGGACCTTGACTCTCAAGCACATGTTTTATCCATTAGGGCATATTGCTTTCCACCCTGAGATTATGATTCATTGTGTCTTTAAATTGTTCTATCTTCATTCTCTGAGAACAGTCTATGTCATCTCAATATGGAGCAACTGCTAAAATGTCAACCCTTCTCATCTCATTTTTCACCCAGTGAAACTGCATTACGTTGAGCATCACCTTGATGCTATGAGACTGACTGAGTCTTAAGACCTACTTTTTGTGATTTTGTCTCACCAGTTGGTACTAAGTAGAAATTATAATTGGCAATGATGAAAATATCCAATAAATTGGAGTTTTAATCTGTGGGAGATGCCAGTCTTATAATTTTATAAGAAGTTAAACACTATTGAAGTTTCGTAGACATGGAATTTGGCCTGGAGTTTGAAATCTTTTTTTTTTAATATGTTCTGTCATTTTCATTAGCATTTTAAAATCACTTTTCATCTTTCTTATATAATGTATTGGACAGGTATCTTCTTGAAAGCAGAATTCAATGAAAGCATTTATTACTGAGTTTCCAATGAAATTTTTTGGTTATCTTCTGAAATCCGCTTGGTGTATTATGTCAAAACCTAAGTTTCATTGATGACAGCTTCAGTTCTCGGCTTTGTTCTCACTCTGTGAAGTGGTTCAGAATCATCTTAGAGATTCTTATCAGTCTCCTAAAAAGAGACTGTACCGTATAATGTTTTAGGGATGATGTTTTAAGATTTTTATGATTCTCATAGTCAACTGGGTGAAAAAGGTTTCATAGACAAGATTATTTTATTATACATTTTTAGGACGCATTTTGCATTCATTTAAAATGTTTATCTGCTTCAAATCCCCAGACAAATATCATGAAACCAATAATATAAATTTCAAGACTGTCGACATCATTTAACAATCATACTAATACTTATTATTTCTAACACAACCTGATGAATATTTCAGTACTAATTCAGAGGTAACATCATCATTACTAGTACTTACTCCATACCTGTTGGATACTGTGAATGAAGTGTTAGGAAGGCTTTAAAAATATAGAAGACAGAGTTCCTGCCCTCAATTAATTTATAATGAATGTACTTAATGTTTGTAATTATATAAAGTATTAGACATTTGGCTAATTTCTGAATTTTGCTTTGTAGCAATGAGTGATACCACGTTTATTATCAGGGGACAAAGGAGGTCAAAAGCCTTGACATTTTCTAATCAGTAACTAAAAAATGAGGAGGCGGGACACTAAATTGCATAACATAGCAATTCATTAAGAAAACATTGAAGTGGTCTCTGCAGAAATGTATGCTTAACCTAGATTTATAACATTAAACCAATGCCACCAGGAAAAGAGAACCTCATTAGCAATACCGAGCCACTGCTCTGCACTGCTGTTCTAATGCCAGCTTCAAATAAGGGGACTAGGTGACATTTTAGGAATCCTGTGACAGTATTAATAATATTCATAAGAAAACTATGACCAGTATGATTCAAGAGACTGATTGGCACCCTCACCATCACCCTCAACCAGTCAAAAGGTGCCCCAGCTTCTTAGAGAAAGGCCTGGAAGATAATTGGGATGATTTATTTGTAGGAATATTGTCTGAAAAACCTAGGTGAGTGCCTTTATTATCAATTGCAATTCAGTAGACCATCCTTATTTTGTGGTTCAGATTGGGTATTTCATTTGAAGATACCTGTACCCAATCAATGTTCTAGATTCCTGGGTGGACTTTGAGCTTCACGTACGAAGGAACTCCTAAGGACTTAGTACATTGCTAAGCATTTAGTACAGTGCTCTGCACACAGTAAGCGCTCAATAAATATGACTGAATGAATAAATGAATAGAGTAGAGAACCCAGACCTTTATGACAAAGATAGTGATGGTAGGATTTCATTCTAAAAATAGTATATTCATACAAGTATTTAAATGGTTTTAATCTAAACCTTTTACAATGATTCTTGAAGTGACATCAGAAATCTTAAGTGTATCTTTGGTATCTTATATACCAAAGATTCAACATCCCATTATGTATAATCTTCTCAACTTTGAATAGCTGAAACAACTACCTTAATTTTCAAAGATAGTAGTTACACAGGGATTTAGGAAGATTATTGTGAGAGTACAGAAAGAATGGTTTAAAGATAATTTGGAGACTTATCTTTTGTGTTTAACTCTCAGGTTAAACACATGTTCCACTAGCAGAGTACACATGGACAGAATGTTAATTCATATTTAAGTAGCATAGAAATAGTCTCCATTGAATAAAATGCACGCAGTACAGAATGAAATTAAGCATAGCATTTACTGGACTCAATTTAATGGAAGTGCAAGGTGCTACATGACTACAAAATAGGCCTTTTGAGAGACATGGTAAATGTCTCAAATAACATTTGATGTCGGTATTAATGTATTCATTAAGTGTCCACTGAATGCCCAACACAATTAGAGATCATAAAAAATGAAATAAAAAAACATAATTACTCGACTTAAATAGTTTACAATCAAATGGAGTGGACAATAGGCATAAATTAATGATTATTCTATGGTTGATATTTATACATATATATGTATATATGTGTATATAAATTACAATCATACATGATCGACAAAATACTTTAAAAATAAACAGATAAATATGCTGAACTGGCTAATGAGTTTTCCTGACAGGTAGGATGTACTCCACCTACCTATCCCATGTGAGATTTTTTATTTACGACACTTTTGAAGGATGGGAGAGGGAGGATCATCTAGGGATATGAAAAATCTTGCAGATGCTTGTAGCTGGAATCAGTGCTGGGTAGTTATTGTAAATGATGAGAAAGGAACACATGACTGCAGTATTACAAAGGAATTACTGGTATGACAAAGACAGACTGAATGAGAATGGTGGGGAATAGATGAGTTATGCTATTATTGTACTGCTACTTACTTGCCCGCTGTATGACCTTTTGCAAGCCATCTAACTTCTCTATCTCTTAGTTTCCTCATCAGTAAAATGGGGAGGAGGAGGAAGAGGAGGAGGAGGAGGAGACAATGATGACAATGACACAGGACCTGGGTTCTAATCCTAGCTCCACCACTTGTCTGCTGTGTGACCTTGGGCCAGTGACTTAACTTCTTTGTGCTTCAGGTATCTCACATGTAAAATGGCATGTAGTTGAATAGTTTAAGCAGAAAGGAGAGGTATAGTCAGTATAAGAACAGTGCTCAGAGCTTAGAACAGTGCTCAGCACTTAGAACGGTGCTTGGCACATAGTAAGCACTCAACAAATACCATCATTATTAGTACTATAAGAGATACTTGGGTTTGGGCGTCTCTCACATAATTCATTCAATCATATTTATTGAGCACTTACCACGTTGAGAGCACTGCACTAACCAGTTGGCAAAGTATAATACAGCAATAGAGACAATTACTATTTTCTCACCACACCCCAGCTCATGCTCCTCACCATATCCCTTTCTTGACTCTTCCACCTCTATTCTCTTGCTCATGCTGTTCTCTCAAAATGGAAATTCTATCTCCCATTCCTAAGCTGTCGGACCACAGCTCTCCCCATCTTCAAAGATCTCTTAAAATCCCACCTCTTCCAACAAGTGTAAACCAACAGTTATCAATACCTAAATCATATCATTCCTTCTGAAACCACTTGTGCTCATAAATGTATTTATTTACTTATTTACACCTGCCCTTCCTCAGAACTTACGCATATATTTGTTGGATATTCCTAAGTCTAACTTAGCAAGTTAGCTAACTGTTAGCAAGTGAATAGACTACCCCATCAGAAACAACTTTCCAGAGATTTCAGCAGTACAACTTTCCAGAGATTTCAGCAGTACTGTGTCACCAGACAATCATTTCTGCATCTGGTCAGATTTAGAAGGATTGTTCCAAGCAATACTCTGACTGTGAATCAGACATCATTGATTGGTTCCTTACCATTGATTGATTGTGAAACTACCCCCTATCTTTCCATATTGGGTGCATCCATCACTTGGTTCCATGAGCCATCCCTCATCAGACCTTACAGACTGGTACATAGTTGTGATATTGATTCCTCTGTAGTCATGTTTAGAGCTGGACCATCTAGTGTGCCCCTCGCCTTCCACATGACACACTGACATCATTCCAGTGCCAGTACCCAGAGTGGCACAGATGCAGGTGAGCTGGGGATAATCTTGGCAGTCAGGTTGGGAGGCCTTTGGAGAGGCAGCGTGGCTCAGTGGAAAGAGCACGGGATTTGGAGTCAGAGGTCATGGGTTCAAATCCCAGCTCTGCCAACTGTCAGCTGTGTGACTTTGGGAAAGTCACTTCACTTCTCTGGGCCTCAGTTACCTCATCTGTAAAATGGGATTAAAACTGTTAACCCTCCCGTGGGACAACCTGATCACCTTGTAACCTCCCCAGCACTTAGAACAGTGCTTTGCACATAGTAAGCACTTAACAAATGCCATTATCATTATTATTATTATTTTTATAATTATTATTATTTTAATTGTGGGTGGAGATAAATGGGGAGCCGAACTCAGGAGGACCCCTCTACTGTGATCAAATGACATCACTTGAAATGTTTCTCACCCTTTCCCTCCATGTTTTTCCTCCAGCTTGTTCTGAAAGTGATGGCATTGCAGAGCAGGGTGTGGGGAAGGAGTAGCTGAGGAGTCTCTCTTCCCATTTTCCAGTCATAGTGGCACTCCTCAGTGCAGTGGAGCAGCACCCTGATTAGTGCACTCACACACACACACACACATACACACACACACACACACATATGTGATATATATGTGATATATATACCCTATATGC
This sequence comes from Tachyglossus aculeatus, assembly GCF_015852505.1. Taxonomy (NCBI): domain Eukaryota; kingdom Metazoa; phylum Chordata; class Mammalia; order Monotremata; family Tachyglossidae; genus Tachyglossus; species Tachyglossus aculeatus. The sequence goes on from NC_052067.1 coordinate 121,725,566, forward strand.
TTGAATGTGTTATTTCCTTTCTAGGGAGACTTCTGACTCAATTCTTAACCACTTTCCTAAACATCAAAGCCACTTTTCCCTCTTTGTTCATTATCTGTTAAAGACCTCCTTCAACCAAGAAATAAAGATTCCACCTGGAAGCACTGAGATGAAGAGCTATGAAGTGAGGTGATGCTTATCAACAGTAACTAACACCTCTTTGTGTTAAACACCATCCCCTCCTCAGTGTTGATTGAGAAGAATTAAGAAGAAAAAGAAGATTTTAAAGGTAAAGCCCCAGCCTGAAGGAACTCCTGAGGACATTTGAATAAAGATATTTTTCAAAGTAAAGGCTCGCCTTTATTGAAAACTTGAGATTCCTCATCAATTATGAACTACCAATTCTAAATATCCAACATAGGAAGGGGCAAAAAAAAAGAGCAGCAGCAACAGCATAAGGCTCCATCAACTCCTTTACTACTGGCCCAGAGGGCTGTTGTTCCTGAGAATGAGGTTGATCAGTCCCTACCCAGATGGGATTCCCAAAGCCCATACTCCAGCCAGGGAAGACTGATTTACATCAAAGTATGAGGCCTCTTTCAATTCTAGTATGTCAGGGAGGCCAAGGATACAGCTACAACAGAGAAATTGTGAGCCCTAGTGGAAAGAGTATTGGCCTGAGAGTCTCAGGACCTGAGTTCTAATTCTGGCTCTGCTACTTGTCTGCTGTGTGACCCTGGGCAAGTCACTTAACTTTCATTCATTCATTCATTCTATCATATTTATTGAGCGCTTACACTGTGCAGAGCACTGTACTAAGTGCTTGGGAAGTACAAGTTGGCAACATACAGAGACAGTCCCTACCCAACAATGGGCTCACAGTCTAGAAGGGGGAGACAGACAACAAAACAAAACATGTGGACAGGTGTCAAGTCATCAGAATCAATAGAAATAAAGCTAGATGCACATCATTAACAAAATAAATAGAATAGAACCAGTGTGGCTCAATGTAAAGAGCACGGGTTTAGGAGTCAGAGATCATGGGTCCAAATCCTGGCTCCACCATTTGTCAGCTGTGTGACCTTGAGCAAGCCACTTAACTTCTCAGTGTCTTAGTTACCTCATCTGTAAAATGGGGATTAAGACTGTGAGTCCCAAGTGGGACAGCCTGATCGCCTTGTATCCCCCCCAATGCTTAGAATAGTGCTTTGTACATAGTAAGCACTTAACAAATACCACCATTTTTATTATTATTATTACAAGTAAAATAAATAGAGTAATAAATCTGTACAAACATATATACATATAGGTGCTGTGAGTAAGGGAAGGAGGTAGGGTGGGCGGATGGGGAGGAGGAGAGGAAAAAGGGGGCTCAGTCTGGGAAGGCCTCCTGGAGGAGGTGAGCTCTCAGAAGGGTTTTGAACAGAGGAAGAGAGCTAGCTTGGCAGATGTGCAGAGGGAGGGCATTCCAGGCTAGGGGGAGGACGTGGGTGGGTGTCGAAGGAGGGACAGGTGAAAACGAGGTAGAGTGATGACGTTAGCAGCAGAGGGTGTGGGCAGGGCTGTAGAAGGAGAGAAGTGAGGTGAGGTAGGAGGGAGCAAGGTGATGGACAGCCTTGAAGTCAAGAGTGAGGAGTTTTCATTTGATGTGTAGGTTGACTGGTAGCCACTGGAGATTTCTGAGGAGGGGAATAACATGCCCAGAGCGTTTCTACACAAAGATGATCCAGGCAGCAGCGTGAAGTATAGACTGAAGTGGGAAGAGACAGGAGGATGGGAGATCAGAGAGGAGATTGATGCAGTAATCCAGTCGGGATAGGATGAGAGATTGAACCAGCAAGGTAGCAGTTTGGATGGAGAGGAAAGGGCGGATATTGGTGATGTTGCAGAGGTGAGACTGGCAGGTTTTGGTGATGAATTGGATGTGAGGGGTGAACGAGAAAGCGGAGTCGAGGACGACACCAAGGTTCGGGCTTGTGAGACAGGAAGGGTGGTAGTGATATCAACAGTGATGGGAAAGTCAGGGAGAGGGCAGGGTTTGGGAGGGAAGACAAGGAGTTCAGTCCTGGACATGTTGAGTTTTAGATGGCAAGCAGTCATCCAGATGGAGATGTCCTGAAGGCAGGAGGAGATGCAAGCCTGGGAGGAGGGAGAGAGAGCAGGGGCAGAGATGTAGATTTGGGTGTCATCAGCGTAGAGATGATAGCTGAAGCCATGGGAGTGAATGAGTTCACCAAGGGAGTGAGTGTAGATAGAGAACAGAAAGGGACCAAGAACTGACCGTTGAGGAAACCCTACAGTAAGGGGGTGGGAGGGGAAGGAGGAGCCTGCAAAGGAGACTGAGAATGAACGGCCGGAGAGATAAGAGGAGAACCAGGAGAGGACGGAGTCTGTGCAGCCCAGGTTGGCTAGTGTGCTAAGGAGAAGGGGATGGTCCACAGTGTCAAAGGCATCTGAGAGGTCGAGGAGGATTAAGATAGAGTAGAAGCCATTGGATTTGGCAACTTCAGCTATCCCATCACTAAAATGGGGATTAAGACTGTGAACACGAACCTATGTAGGACAGAGATTGTGTCTAATCCAATTATCATGTATTTATCACAGAATTTAGTACAGTACCTGGCATAGAGTAAGCACTTAACAAATATCTTTAGAAAAAAAACAAAACTGTAGTGACTGTTCAACTTGGAGTTATAAAAAAACAAAACTCTCTTTTAGCCAGATTGCCTGTTCCTTTTACCCTATTTATCATTGTTCTTTGATCTTGTCTTTTATGTTGTTTTGGTGTTTTGACTGTTTTATCTTTGCTTGTATGCATTTGTTGCCAACCCTCTCCTCCAGCTATGTTCTTAGTTGTGAGTCTCTTGGAGGACAGAGACCATCTCTAATTAATAATAACATTATTAATAATTATAGTTAATTTTATTATTGTGATAATTTTAGGTGCCAAACATGATCTTAATCCCTAGGGTTGAGAAAAGATAATCAGATTATATGCAGTCCTTATTCCATACAGTGTTCCCTGGTCTATGTGTGATCGCATCATCTTGTCAATCAGACAGGTTGCGACTCATTAGTGGGTTGTGAAACTAGATGGAGGTAGAGTAGATAGCAGCACCCAAGCAAAATAATCCAATCAAATGCAGATAGTACATCTGTTCCATACCCCTTTAAATTCCTGCTCTTGGAAGTGATCTTTGTCTACGTCAGCCCTCAAGCTCCCTTCTTTCCATATCCAGTCTTACTTTGAGGACTCCAATGGGAGTAGAGAATGAAGGGGGTGGCAGCTGTTGTAGAAAAGGAGAATTATATGGATGACCTCATTTCACTTTGCTCTTGTAGAGTAGACAGAGGCCAACTGGAAAATAGAGCAACTTCAACAATGCAATAAAAAGGTGTTATTGAGACAGTGAGCTAGAACTGGTTAGTTGTGTTATATTTTTAAAGCATTTATAACTTTAAATAGGTCAGCCTTAATTAAAAGGGAAACTGTAAAATCAGGATTGAGGAATTTCTTCATTCAATTTTTACTCCAATTAATTATATCATTTTGATTTTGCAGTACTCGATTATTTGGGTTTAAGTGAATTAACTAAGATTCAAGACGGTGGTCCAAAGCTGCCCTGAGCATGTTTTAGCAAAAACCTTTCCATTTATTTTTAGAATGGGAATTACACTTAAGGCTTGCCATTCTTACTCTACCAACTGCTATTTCTAAAGAGTTTCAAGACCAAACAAGCCCTGCATTTGCTAATTTTAATTGTATTTTCCCTAGTGTCTTGCATAGTCCTTGACACATTAAGGTACTCTAAAGAAACAACTGTGATGGGGCAGACAACCTTAATGATGATGAAGACTCATTTTTCTTGTGGTTTAGGATCATAAGTTTTAGCTCTGCTATGAGAAATAAAAGCATACAAACTAAACTATAAAATATTTATTTAAACCACATTAGGTCTATTCCTAATCTTATTCCCTGGTCACTCAATGTCATATTCATTATTTACAAAAAAATGCTCTCAAGTGTGAAGACCTTAGGAGGAAATTATAGATAGAATTCTCCAGAGATCATCTAGTTTCTTTCTCTGGCTTAAAATAAGACATGCGCTAACCATCCTGGACAGATGGTACTCTTTCCTATTTTAAATGAGCTCTATGAGAGGAGATTTTTCAGCTTTTCTGGGTAACCTGGGTTGCTGTTTATGGACATCGAAAAAATATAAAAAAAGACCATATCACCTTTCCTAAAATAAATTTCTATACTTCTCCGAGCAAGCCATCTCAGTGCTTTCCTGGGAAGTGATCTCTCAAATCCAAATTTATGAGCTAAAGATTGGCTGAACCACAATGGTGGGAGGAGGAAGGTCAGCAGTTGGGCACAGTGAAAGTTCAAAGACATTTCTCAGATCCTTATCAGAGCTGAGCCCACTTGGTTGAAATGGCTCAGCCAGTGCTGAGCCAGGACTCAGACAGCACTCACAGAATGGACCTTAGCCTTGAAAAAACTGAAAAAACTTGACAAATCCAAAACCTCAGAATGGGCAGTAACTCAAAGGAGAGTTTATCAGATTTGCCAGGCAAAATCCATTTGCACTGGGTGATGATGGACTTCTACCTTCTTCAATAAGTGCCACTGATTGATGGATTCTTTGAGATCAATCAATCAATCGTATTTATTGAGCGCTTACTGTGTGCAGAGCACTGTACTTGGGAAGTACAAGTTGGCAACACATAGAAAGGGTCCCTACCCAACAGTGGGCTCACAGTCTAGAAGGGGGAGACAGAGAACAAAACAAAACATATTAACAAAATAAAATAGAATAGACATGTACAAGTAAAATAAATAAATAAATAAATAGAGATAAATAAATAGAGATCTGTTTGTCCATGAAGAATCTGCTGAACAACAATACCAACCCATCTGATCACCTCCGCTTCAAACTCCTTTCTTTAAGTCCAGTGGTAAGAATGGCTCTATTTGCCGACAATTGCTGAGTTGGCAAATGTGGAAGGGACATCTACTAAACAGCTTGTCCAAACATATGAACCATTGAGAAAATGCCACAAAATTTCAAGGATGCCACCATCATCATCATCATCTTCAAAAATGAAGGCGAAAGATGAGATTTCAGCAATTATAAAGGCATTCTCATTGCTCTAGGCACAATACATCTGGATTAGCTACTAAAGAAAACTGTCAAGACAAAGCTCACCAAATCTCACTGTGGCTTTAAACCACAGAGTGTCAGATTACTGTTATTATTATTGCGTTTGTTAGGTGTTTTCTATGTGCCAAGCACTCTTTTAAAACCTGAGATAGATATGGGGCTCACAGTCTAGGTGGGAGGGAGCAGGGTTTAATCCCCACTTTATAGATGAGGAAACTGAGGCACACAGAAATGACATGACTTGCTCAAAGTTACACAGCAGATAAACAGTAGAGCTGGGAGTAGAACTCAGGTCCTTTGACTCCCAGGCCAGTTTTCTTTGTCTTAAGCCTTGTTGCTTCTCAGATATGAGTAAGCTCTCAATCAATTAATCAATCGTATTTATTGAGCACTGTACTAAGCGCTTGGGAAGTACAAGTTGGCAACATATAGAGACAGTCCCTACCCAACAGTGGGCTCACAGTCTAAAAGGGGGAGACAGAGAACAAAACCAAACATGCTAACAAAATAAAATAAATAGAATAGATATGTACAAGTAAAATAAATAGAGTAATAGATATGTACAAACATATATACATATATACAGGTCTGACTCAATAAATATGAGTGTCTGTCAGACTGAATAAGCCAGTTCCTGCTTTTGAGAACCTCAATCAATCGATCGTATTTATTGAGCGCTTACTGTGTGCAGAGCACTGTACTAAGTGCTTGGGAAGTACAAGTTGGGAACATATAGAGACAGTCCCTACCCAACAGTGGGCTCACAGTCTAAAAGGGGGACAGAAAATAAAACCAAACATACTAACAAAATAAAATAAATAGAATAGATATTGAGCTTACAGTCTAGAACACACACCAGCTCTTCCGCCCCCCCACCCCGACTTCCATCTTGGATTGGGGAAATGCGAAGGTGTAGAGTTGACAGTTAGGAGATAGGAGGCAGAGGAGGAGCCGATGTAAAAGAATGAGAAGGAAAGGCCAGAGAGATAAGAGGAGAACCAGGAGGCAGAATAGGAGAAGCGTGAGCCCGTTGTTGGGTAGGGACTGTCACTATATGTTGCCAGCTTGTACTTCCCAAGCACTTAGTACACTGCTCTGCATACAGTAAGCACTCAATAAATACGATTGAATGAATGAATGAATTTACAGAAGAAGGGGGTGGTCCACAGTGTTGAAGACAACTGAGAGGTTGAGAAGGATGAAGATGGAGCTCACAGTCTTAATAGTGGACTAAGTTAAGTGACTTGCCCAAAGTCACACAGCTAACAAGTGGTGGAGCTGGGATTAGAACCCATGACCTCTGACTCCCAAGCCCGAGCTTTTTCCACTGAGCCATTGCAGATCTAATCCCAGTCCCACAGGGTACAGAGTCTAAGTAGGAGGAAAACCAAGTATTTAATTCCCATACTGTAGATGAGGAACAAAGAACTGATGCGACTTCCCCAAGGTATACCATGGAGGAAAGTGGGAAAACCAGGACTGGAACCCAGGTCCCATGATTCCCAGGCCTGTGCTTGTTCCATTAGGACACATTGCTTCTTGAATTGGCATCTTCTTTTCTTTCTTTTTCATCCTATATGGTAGCATAGTTTGCTTTTGTAAAGCTATGAACTCAGCCTACAAAGTTATCTTTGAAAGATTCGCCATGATTCTTCAAAAATTTTTTCATCAAAATGAATTTTATTCCAGTTTGCAAGCACTCATTTCCTTACTTGACAAAATAATATTTCTTTTAAATGAAAATTTTTGAAGATTTATTTGGAAGGGTGGTAAACCAAATGTGTTGTATGGCAACATAAAAAACAGCACTTTTTAAAGCTATATTAAAGACTGTACTTTTTTAAAGAGGGAGATTATTGGACTTCTTTAGAAGGTTGCCGGAAAAATAGCAGCTTGTGTTGATAAATATTTGCCTAATTTTGAAACTAATCTATTATGACCTATAAATATTTGAGTGTTTTAATAAATGTCAATTATGAATCCCATTTTATACTGGAAGAACTATGTTTGTTGATGTTCTTTCATTAGCTACTCAGAATACCGGGGGAGGAGCTGTGTATGAACAAATCAGATTTCACTAAACCATTCAAATAATGAAGCTTTTTATTGTAAAAATCTGGCTTGTTTAAAAGAGTTATTGAGTGCAATAGCCCCCTACCTGCCTCTATTCAGTGCTCTGTCAGCTACCTGAATCAATTCCAAAATCTATTGAGTTATAATCTGGCTGCTTCTAAGCAACCACACCAAGTGTATTCAAATGTGAAACACAAATGTCTTCCTGAATAGTGTTAAGCAGCTGAAAGGTCTCTCAGAGATGGATTATGGGCCTGTTTACAAGAAGTAATTGTATGCTTTATTTTTCTGTATTACCTTGTTTCAAGCATTTCCTTGCTTTTTCAATCCTAGTTATGCACAGTGCCCACCTCTGAAGCACAGAATGTCGTTGTGTGAAACTGTGGAAACCACATTTCTTATAATTGGGAAGCAGTGTCTTAATGGAAAGAATGTGGACTTGGAAGTCAGAGAGCCTGGATTCTAATCCCAGCTCTGCCACTTGCCTGCTGTGTGACCTTGAGAAAGTCACTTAATTGCCCTGTGCCTCAGTTCTTACCTTGGTAAGAACACACTAAATATTGTTGAGATGTCAGATCTTGGCATCTGCCTGCGGAAGATCTAGGTGCCATGAAGAAACGTGAACTAGGATCCGTTGCAATGGGAGGAAGTGCTATGTCCACGAATATTCATTTCTAAACATTTGCCTCTTCACCTTTAAGGACCCAAGGACTCACATTCAATTCAGCAGTTAATCAATGGATTAAACAGTTATTGCTGTTGACAACCTCACCTATAACCTTAAACTTCTCTGGTCACACCATGTCCCTTCAATCCCCTCCTTCTCTAATCAGCCCACCCCTCTCCTCCCTTCCCAGCACATGCCCTTATCTCCTTCCATACAATCCCTTCCCACCCCTTGTGTCATCCCCACCCTTCTCCATGGATGATTCCAGCTATCCTTTAAAAAGAAAAAGAAAAAGAGGACCTATAGTGGAGACAAGCAAAGTGACCTACCCAAGGTCACATAGCAGGCAAGTGGTACAACCAGCATTAGAACCCAAATCCTGTGACTTCTCCTCCTCATTATTACTGATTCGACTGACTAATCCCAGATGTCAATGTCTTCTCTGTCACTCTCTTGAGAGGGGATCTTATCTTCTCCCAAATACCAACTCTTACTAGGAAAGGGGGGAGAATAGATTTCCTTATTGCTTCTCAATGCTGCTTTCACATCCCATCCCTTTCTTTCGCTCTCTTCGAAGCCTATTCCACCTGCTTTTATATCCAGTCCAGTTGCCGAGCAGCAGCATAACAGTGGAAGAGCACAAGTATGGGAGTCAGAAGGCATGGGTTCTAATCCCGCCTCTGTCACTTGTCAGCTCTGTGACCTTAGGCAAGCCACTTAACTTCTCTGTGCCTCAATTACCTCATCGGTAAAATGGGGATTAAGACTGTGAGCACCACGTGAGATGACCTGATTACCTTGTATCTACCCTGGTACTTAGAACAGTGCTTGGCACATAATAAGCGCTTAACAAATACCATAATTATTATTATTAGTCATAATAATACCTTCCCCAATTCATTCATTCATTCAATTGTATTTATTGAGCTCTCACTAGGTGCAAAGCACTGTACTAAGTGCTTGGGAAGTACAATTCAGCAATAAAGAGAGACAAACTCTGCCCACACCGGGCTTACAGTCTATAAGCAGGGAGACGGACATCAAAACAAGTAAACAGGAATCAGTATAAATGAGTAGAATTATAAATATATGCACATCAAAACAAACAGGCATGAATATAAATAAATAGAATTATAGATATGTACATATATACACAAGTGCTGTGGGGCAGGGAGGGGAGATAGAGCAAAGAGAGTGAGATGGGGCAATGGGGAGGGAAAGTGGAGCAGAGGAAAAAGGGGGATCAGTCTGGGAAGGCTTCCTGGAGGAGGTGAGCTTTCAGGAGGGCTTTGAAGAGGGGAAGTGTGCTAGTTTGGCAGATGTGAGGAGGAAGGGCATTCCAGGTAGGACTTGGGCCAGGGGTCGATGGTGGAATAGCTGAGAAGGAGGCACAGCGAGGAAGTTAGCAGCAGAGGAGCAGAGTGTGCAAGATGAGCTGTAGAAGGAGAGAAGGAAAATAGGAGAGGGCAAGGTGATGGAGAGCTTTGAAGCCAATAGTGAGGAGCTTTTGCTTGATATGAAGGTTGATAGGCAACCACTGAAGATTTTTGAGGAGGAGAGTGACATGCCCAGAGCGTTTCTGTAGAAATATAATCCAGGTAGCAGAGTGAAGTAAAGACTGAAGTAGGGAGAAGCAGGAGGTTGGGAGATTAGAAAGGATGCTGATGCAGTAACCCAGTCCAGGATATAGCTCAGCCTGCACCCTCCGCTCCTCTGCCGCTAACCTCCTCACTGTGCCTCATTCTCGCCTGTCCTGCTGTCGATCCCTGGCCCACGTCCTCCCCCTGACCTGGAATGCCCTCCCTCCTCACATCCGCCAAGCTAGCTCTCTTCCTCCCTTCAATCAATCAATCGTATTTATTGAGCACTTACTGTGTGCAGAGCACTGTACTAAGTGCTTGGGAAGTACAAGTTTGCAACATATAGAGATGGTCCCTACCCAACAATGGGTTCACAGTCTAGAAGGGAGAGACAGAGAACAAAAAAAAATATATTAACAAAATAAAATAATTAGAATAGATATGTACAAGTAAAATAAATAAATAAATAGAGTAATTAAATACATATAAACACATATACATATATACAGGTGCTGTGGGGAAGGGAAGGAGGTAAGATGGGGGGATGGAGGGGGGAGGAGGGGGCTCAGTCTGGGAAGGCCTCCTGGAGGAGGTGAGCTCTCAGTAGGGCCTTGAAGGGAGGAAGAGAGCTAGCCTGGAAGATGTGAGGAGAGAGGGCATTCCAGGCCAGGGGGATGACGTGGGCTGGGGTCGACGGCGGGACAGGTGAGAACGAGGCATGGTGAGGAGATTAGCGGCAGAGGAGCGGAGGGTGCAGGCTGGGCTGTAGAAGGAGAGAAGGGAGGTGAGGTAGGAGGGGGCGAGGTGATGGACAGCCTTGAAGCCCAGGGTGAGGAGTTTCTTCCTATGCACAGATTGATTGGTAGCCACTGGAGATTTTTGAGGAGGGGAGTAACATGTCCAGAGCGTTTCTGGACAAAGACAATCCGGGCAGCGGTGTGAAGTATGGATTGAAGTGGGGAGAGACAAGAGGATGGGAGATCGGAGAGGAGGCTGATACAGTAGTCCAGACGGGATAGGATGAGAACTTGAATGAGCAGGGTAGCAGTTTGGATAGAGAGGAAAGGGCGGATCTTGGCAATGTTGCGGAGCTGAGACCGGCTTGGATGTGAGGGGTGAATGAGAGAGCGGAGTTGAGGGTGACACCAAGGTTGCGGGCTTGTGAGATGGGAAGGATGGTAGTGCTGTCAATAGTGATGGGAAAGTCAGGGAGAGGGCAGGGTTTGGGAGGGAAGACAAGGAGTTCAGTCTTGGACATGTTGAGTTTTAGGTGGTGGGTAGACATCCAGATGGAGATGTCCTGAAGGCAGGAGGAGATGTGAGTCTAGAGGGAGGGGGAGAGAGCAGGGGCAGAGATGTAGATTTGGGTGTCATCAGCATAGAGATGACAGTTGAAGCTGTGGGAGCGAATGAGGTCACCAAGGGAGTGAGTGTAGATCGAGAACAGAAGGGGACCAAGAACTGAACCTTGGGGAACCCCCACAGTAAGGGAATGGGACGGGGAGGAGGAACCTGCAAAAGAGACTGAGAATGAATGACCGGAGAGATAAGAGGAAAACCAGGAGAGAATGGAGTCTGTGAAGCCAAGGTTGGATAGCGTGTTGAGGAGAAAGGGGTGGTCCACAGTGTCGAAGGCAGCTGAGAGGTCGAGGAGGATTAAGATAGAGTATGAGCCGTTGGATTTGGCTAGCAGGAGATTATTGGTGACCTTCGAGAGGGCAGTTTCCGTGGAATGTAGGGGACGGAAGTCAGATTGGAGGGGGTCGAGGAGAGAGTTGGTGTTGAGGAATTCGAGGCAGTGCATGTAGACGACTCGTTCAAGGAGTTTGGAAAGGAATGGTAGGAGGGAGATGGGGCGATAACTAAAGGTGAGGTGGGGTCAAGAGAGGGTTTTTTTAGGATGGGAGAGACATGGGCATGTTTGAAGGCAGAGGGGAAGGAACCAGTGGATAGTGAGCGGTTGAAGATGGAAGTTGAGGGGAGAAGGGATGGAGCGAGAGATTTCATGAGATGAGAGGGAATGGGTTCAGAAGCACAGGTGGCCGGAGTAGCACTTGAGAGGAGGGAGGAGAGCTCCTCTGAGGATACTGCTGGGAAGGATGGGAGAGTAGCAGAGAGTGTTGAGAACCAGGTGGTTGGAGAAGGGAGGGGAGTGACTTTGGGGAGGTCAGACCTGATGGATTTAATTTAATTAATGAAGTAGGAGGCCAGATCGTTGGGGTGAGGGAAGACGGAGGGGCAGGAACCGGGGGCCTGAGAAGGGAGTTGAATGTACAGAAGAGCTGACGGGGTTGATGGGCATGGGTGTCAATAAGGGAGGAGAAATTGTTTTGTCTGGCAGAGGAGAGGGCTGAGTTAAGGCAGGAAAGGATAAACTTGAAGTGAACGAGGTTGGCATGGTGTTTAGACTTTTGCAAGCAGCATTCGGCAGCTCGAGCATAAGAGCGAAGGAGGCGGACAGTAGCAGTGATCCAGGGCTGTGGGTTAGTGGTACGAGAGCGGTGAAGGGAAAGGGGAGTGAGTGAGTCTAGCTGAGTAGAAAGGGTAGAGTTGAGCGCAGTAATCTGATCATCAATATTGGGTAGAGAGGAGAGGGAGGCGAGGAGGGGTGTGAGGTGCTCGGAAAGATGGATGGGGTCAAGAGAGTGGAGATCTCTGTGAGGGAGTAATATGGATTTACAGGGGAAAGGAGTGTGAGTGAGGAGGCAGGTGAGAAGATTATGATCAGAGAGAGGGATTTCAGAGTTAGTGAGAGTGGACACAGTGCAGCGGTGGGAGATGATGAGGTCGAGGGTATGACCAAGTTGGTGAGTGGGCGAGGTGGGGTGGAGCAAGAGGTTGGCAGCATCAAGGAGAAATAGAAGGCAGGCGGCAGAGGAGTCACCAGGGATATCCATGTGGATGTTGAAGTCTCCGAGGATCAGAGTGGGCATGGAAAAGGAGAGAAGGAAGGCGAGGAAGGGGTCAAAATCGTTAAAGAAGTTGGAGGTGGGGCTGGGGTGGCGGTGGATGACGGCTACAAGAATCTGGAGGGGGTGGTAGAGGCGAATAATGTGGGCTTCAAAGGAAGGGAAGGAAAGGGAAGGGGGAGGAGGGATAGTGCGAAAGCAACATGGAGGGGCGAGAAGGAAACCGACACCTCTTCCTTTTCCGGTGAGCCTGGGTGTGTGGGAGAAGAAGAGGCCTCCACTGGAGAGAGCAGCAGAAGAGACCGTGTCGTGCAGAGACAACCATGTTTCAGTTAGGGCGAGGAGGAGTAGAGAGCTGGAAAGGAATAGGTCCAGGATGAAAGGGATCTTACTTAAAACAGAGTGGGGGTTCCAGACGCCACACTTGGCAGTAGCTGTTGAGGGAGGGGAGGGAGTTGGGAGGGTGCAAGGGGTGGGGAGGGTTTGGATTGGGATGAGTTGGCGGGGGCCTAGGCAGGGAGAGTGGGGTTGTTAAAATCTTCAAGACCCTACTGAGAGCTCACCTCCTCCAGGAGGCCTTCCCAGACTGAGCCCCCCTCCTTCCTCTCCCCCTCCTCCCCCTGCCCACCCCCTGCCTTACTTTCTTCCCCTCCCCACACCACCTGTATATATGTATATATGTTTGTACATATTTATTACTCTATTTTATTTGTACATATTTATTCTATTTATTTTATTTTGTTAATATGTTTTGTTTTTTGTCTGTCTCCCCCTTCTAGACTGTGAGCCCGCTGCTGGGTAGGGACCATCTCTATATGTTGCCAACTTGTACTTCCCAAGCACTTAGTACAGTGCTCTGCACACAGTAAGCGCTCAATAAATACGATTGAATGAATGAATGAATGAATGAATGAATGAGTGATTGTACTAACAAGGTAGCGGTTGAATGGAGAGGAAAGGGCAGATCTTGGCGGTATTGTGAAGATGAGACTGGCAGGTTTTGGTGACAGATTGGATATGTGGGGTGAATGAGAGAGCGGAGTCAAGGATAACACCAAGGTTGCAGGCTTGTGAGATGGGAAGGATGCCTGTCTCCCTCTCAAGACTTTGAGCTTTTTGTGAACGAGGGACATGTCTACCAAGTCTACTCTATCATACTTTCCCAAAATTTTAGCACAGTGCTCTGGACTCAATAAGCACTTAATAATTACCACTGATTGACTGAAGCTAGGCTCCCTTTAGTATGGCTATACTGGTGGTGCATGTGAGGAGAAGAAATGGCAGCAGAATGCCCAAACAGCTGCTACGTGGAGAGCTGAAATTGGGAAATTGAAAGTAAGGATGGCCAGGAAGTATTTTAGCTGCCCAATAAAAGAAAGCCTCAGAAAATACTACAACTGAGCTGTAAGCTAGTTGTGGGCAGAGAACATGTCTTTCAACTAATAGTTATAATCATAATTGTGGTATTTGTTAAGCACTTACTGTGTGCCAGACACTGAACTAAGCACTGGGATGAACACAAGCAAATCAGGTTGGAAACGGTCCCCGTCCCATATGGGGCTCACAATCTCAATCCCCATTTTACAGATGAAATAACTGAGGCCCAGAGAAGTGAAGTGACTTGCCCAAAGGTCACACAGCAGGCAAGTGGTGGAGTCTGGATTAGAACCCATGACCTTTTGATCCCAGGCCTATGTGCTATCTACTACCCCATGCTGCTTCCAACTCTGTTGTATTGTAGTCTCTCAAGTGCTCAATACAGTGCTCTGCAGATAGTAAATATCATTGATGATGGTGAAGAAACAGAGTCGAATGCTGAGGATAGACCAGCATGGTGAACTGCTAATAAAAAAGACACTCTTTTTGAACAAAACTTTGCATCCGATGAGAGACAAAGAGACTAAGGAGAAAACAGCAAAGCACAAACACAACATAGAAAACAGCCGTTTTACTATGCAGTGCACCATGTCTGAAACTATGGGTTGCATGTTGGCCTTTTTAATCACTCACACACAAACACACACACACACACACACACACTCTCTCTCTCTCTCTCTCTCTCTCTCTCTCTCTCTCTCTCAGGTGAATTCCACCTTCAGTGGCATCTCTTCAGATACAGTGGGGAAGTATATTTAAATTGTAGACAGGGAACATGTCTATAGATTTGTTTGTATTGTACTGCATGGTACTGCACTTAAAACAGTTCTCTGCCTATAGTAATTGCTCAATTAATGCCAGTGATTTGGTTGATTGATTATAGCATAAATATCTTAGCATCACATCATATCTTCAATGTTAAAATGGGGATTTTCAGCCCTCTGGTATGGTGTTTCTAGAGGAAATACTTTTGAGTGTGACTGTTTGCACAACATCTCTCCTTCTGGAGGGAGGAAAAAATGGATGGGGGAAGGGAGGGAGACAGAAATGCCTTCTTGTATCTTCTTCTATCTTTCTACAAAACTGCCCAAGTCCAGTGTCTAATCACCTCCTGCCTGGATGAGCCTAAGAGCCTCGTAGTGCTTTTTTTTTTCCCATCCAATCCTCAACTCTTCAACCACTTGCTGTTTCAAAACCTTTTCTGCACCACTGATCATTATTTTTTCAAAACCCTATAATGGCTCACCATCATCACGCAAAGTATGAATCCCTTACTATCGGTCCACATAGCGTTCCTTCAGTCAGTCGTATTTATTGAGTACTTTCTGTGTACAGAGCACTATACTAGGCTCTCAGGAGAGTACAGTATAACAACAAATAGACATATTCCCTGCCACAGTGAGTTTACAGTCTAGAGGGGGAGACACACAATTAACATAAATAAATATATAAATTACAGGTATGTGCTGTGCTGTGGAGCTGGAAGGGGGAGTGAAAAAGGGAATAAGTCAGGGTGATGCCGAAGGGAGTGGGAGAAGAAGAAAGGGGGGTTTAGTCATCTAGGGCTTCCATATTCCCAGGTACTCTGTTCTCATGCTACACATAATCAATCAATTGATCAATTTAGATTGATCAATTTGGAGCACTGAATACCCCAGTTTATAAAATTTGCTGTTCATGAATAAATCTCATGAAAGTCCCTCACACTCAACTCTCCCACCTTTAGCAGATTATTCATGCCATTCCCTCTATCCTGGAATATCTGCTTCAGGTCTGACTCAGGTCAGTACATACCTATCCTCTGAAGTGGGATTTTTAAGGTCACAAGTGTTTGCTAAAATTAAGGGTGCATCTCTAGGATGATCTTGATAAAAACCTATAACCCCATGTTCAGATATGTTTTTTTCAAGTAAAATATTTTTATCTTTTAAAATTTTTATAATGTAATATATTATGGGAAAATTGTTAGCTGAATTATTTGATGGACAGACATTATTACCTATTCATGCTTGAGAGCGCTGAATTTGGAAAGGCTCCTATTTCTGCTGAGACATGCAAAAGTGATGTGTATGTGGTTGATAATATAAAGTTTTTTTATCTCATTTATATTGATTTGTCAAAGTAAAGAGCATTCATTCTGGCCTTATGAAAATCTGGTGTTCTGTATTATTGCCTGTAAAATAAGCACAGGGAAGAAATAAAAGCTTTTGGGAAATTGCAGGTTTGGAAAACTATCTTTTCTGTCTGCCTTAAGATACTGCAAGTAGCTCTCTTTAGAACATTTAAACATGTGAAGAGGAAATGAAAGAAGATATTATCAGCATCCAGATCTCCAATACAAAATCCCTAAAGATGAATACCTTTAGAGATAATTCAAATCAATTACTCCCAAAATATTTGGTAGATGTTTAAACTTAGAAGAAATACTAACTGTGCACAATTTATTTATGAAGATCCTCAAATATTCTCTTTGTCAGTGGTGCATATTACGTGCAACTGGTTGACAGGTTAAAGGAAACTCTTGTGCACAAGGTACTGCTTATCATCAGTAGATTCCACCAGCTCTTTCATCCATGAGGAAGTTACTGTCATAGTAGTATCCTAGTTATCTGGAAAAATCAATGATGTTTCCTAAAAAAACTAAATTATTCCCAGGGCATCATGTACACTGAGAATCTCTGGCTAAATATACATTTTTCAAAAGAATTTGTTGACCAACTAGATTAAATATGAAATATTATGTTACAGATGTACATCCCTTCTTCAAAGAAAGGTTCAAATCAAACATGCATTTTGAAGCAAAGCCTGAATCAGAAGCATAATGCTTTCATTGAAAGAGGTTAACATAACTGGCGCCAGTTCCTAGGCAGTTTGTCTTTAGTAAGGAGGCAGCAGAAAAGAACCAATGGTGCAAACCACCTATTTTTTTTTTTTTTTACAGGACTTGCTAAACACTTACTATGTTCCAGACACTGTACTAAGCACTGGGGTATTTACAAGCTAATCAGGTTGGACAGAGGTACTGTCCCACATGGGACTCACCATCTTAATTCCCAATTTTACAGATGAAGTAACAAGAAAAAGAGGAGTGAAGTGATTTGCACAAGATCACACAGCAGAGAAGTAGTAGAGCCTGTGTTCTATCCACTAGGCAATGCTGCTTCTCTATTTACAGAACCATATGTTGGGATACAAAATGGTGGGGCTCAGGCATCCAATATGAGGTTTTTTAGAGTTATCGCTTTTCAGAGGTTAGAACAGAAAGATTTCCACCTTCTCAGGTGCCTTATTAGTAGTTATGTTTTCTAAAATGGCAATAACAAAAAACTTTAGGGACAAGAGTAAAAAGTGAAGTTCTTTACCATCTTTTCTACCCAAAGTGTTAATAACCACTCTCTCTTTTGCTTCTGGGAGCTTTTCATTTTTAAAAGCAAACATTACAAATTCATTAATTCTTAATTCAATATAATGAACAAATATTTACTGCCACTCACCAGCCTTTATTGCTGATTTATCATAAATAATTTAGAAATGAAACAGCTGAACTAAACCCTTTATACAAAGAGCAACAATATAATACACATCTCGTTGAGATACAAAATGAAAGGATTATACAATATTTGTAGGATTTTCAGTAGGATAAAGTCTATTCTGGTGAATATTTCAAGATGTCCTTAGTATGCCAGAATGACAAGCTTTTAAAATTTCTTCCAACTCAAATGTTTATGATTCTGTCATATTGTAAAGAGAGGGGACATTCTATTCTGCCTCATTATTGTCAAAAGTGTCACGAATACATACCATTTCTTTTTAATCAATGCTAAAATATTCATTCATTCATTCATTCATATTTATTGAGCACTTATTGTGTGTAGAGCACTGTACTAAGCAATTGGGAAGTACAAGTTGGCAACATATAGAGATGGTCCCTACCCAACAACGGGCTCAAAGTCTATATGAAATGGTATGATTAATAGTTCATCATAATTAGTAGCACAGGTGTCAGCAACCCATGGCATACATGCCAAAAGATGTAAAGCATAGCCTCCATCCAGCCTGGCATGTCAGCCTTTGACATAAATGACAAAAGCCACTACTGGATCCATGACTTTTGGGATCCACAGGAATATTAGTAATGGTCCTGACTGCTGTCCCCATGAGGCATTCATTCAGGCACTGGGTGTTTGGGAGCATACAATAAAAGAAAAAGGTGTATATTTGCCATAAACGAACTTCCAATCTAATCAATCAATCAAAAATCTTATTGATTGAGAATTTACTTTGTGCCAATCACTGTAATAAATACTTAGAGGGAAAGCAATAGAGTAAGTAGATACACTCACCTCAAAGAGCTTGAAATCTAGTGTAGGATACAGAAACTAAAATGAATTACAGGTAGAAGGAAAAGCAAAATCATCAGTGTAACCAGTTGGATGGGAGACAGTGAGTTTTAAAATCCTTAGGTGATGTGAAAATGCTGAAGTGGCAGTTGGTGGGGCACTATTGTAGGGGGATGGGAGATTAATCAGGGACGGATTCCTGGAGGAGAAATTATTTCAGAAGGGCTTTAAATATGGGAAGAGCAGAGGGGAATGAGGAGATAAGTGGATGAGATGTGGAGGAAGAGAGCTCCACGCAGAATGGAGGATGTAAGGGTTTGATGGTGAGAGCACAAAGAATGAGGCATGGTGAGTTGCTTGATTTGAAAGGAAAAACGTATGTGAATTGAGGTTTAGTGGGAGAGGAGCAAAAATAAGTAATGAATTGAGAGACAGAGAGAGAGAGCTTTTTGAGTACCTTAAAGCAAATGATGAGTTTCTGTTAATGTGGAGAGCAATGAACAATCCTTGGGGTGAGGGAGGGGGGTTGAGGAATGGGGACATAATAATAATGGTATTTGTTAAGTGCTTACTATGTGCAAAGCACTGTTCTAAGTGCTGGGGAGGTTACAAGGTGATCAGGTTGTCCCATGCGGGGCGGGGGGGGGGGGGGGGGGCTCACAGTTTTAATCCCCATTTTACAGATGAGGTAACTGAGGCACAGAGAAGTTAAGTGACTTGCCCAAAGTCACACAGCTGACAGTTCGCGCAGCCGGAATTTGAACCCATGATCTCTGACTCCAAAGCCCATGCTCTTTCCACTGAACCATGCTGCTTCTCACGTGTACAGAATGATGATTGAGGAAAATTAACTGGCAACAGAGTGAAAAATGGACTGTGAAGGGGAAGGACTAATGCCAGGGAGGTCTGCAAGGCAGCTGATGCAGTAATTGATTTGTGTTATGACAAATGATTAAACAAGTGCGGTGTCAGTTTCTGATAGAGAGCAAGGAGCTTACAATCTCATTTGCCACCTCCTGCTCCTCTCCACTGTACCAAATCATCCTTCTCCATTTGTGCTTCTATTCATATGTTCGAGGACAAAGCTGGGAGACAAAGGCTCCAGAGCTGCCTGTTGAGTTGCAGGGATATGGTAAACAGAGATGTAAATGTAAATGGTAAACAGAAATGTAAGTAAGAGGAGAAGATTATTATTATTAATAATAATAATAACAATAATAATAATAATGGCATTTGTGAAGTTCTTACTATGTGCGAAGCACTGTTCTAAGTACTGGGGGGATACAAGGTGACCAGCTTGTCCCACGAGGGGCTCACAGTCTTAATCCCCATTTTACAGAAGAGGTAACTGGGGCCCAGAGAAGTGAAGTGACTTGCCCAACGTCACACAGCTGACAATTGGCGGAGCCAGGATTTGAACAAATGACCTCTGACTCCAAAGCCCGTGCTCTTTTCACTGAGCCACGATTCTATATACCTTCAGAGGTACTCCTTACTCCACCCACTAGTGCCACTTATTCTTTCTGTCCTTTCCTTAGCTCACTAACTTAGAAAAAATGGATACTCCCTGTAGGACTAACTCTCTTTCTTTCTCCTAATAACCTTCCAATGGCATCTGCTCTCAGCTAAGTTGCTTCTGACCTATCACTCCTATCTCCTCTCTCTTATTGCCCCTGTCTGCCAAAGCCTTCCTAAAAAGTCACTTATTCCAGAAGACGTTCCTTATCATCCAACACACTTTCTGGTCTTCCATCAGCATCATCAGCAACATCAAGTACCTCATCAATGATGCACATATTTTTAAGAAGAATAGATAACAACAGTGCACCTAAACAGCCACATTCTATTGAGCTGAAATAGGGTCACCAAAGAAACATTTTAGTATCCCAATATTGCAAAATCTCTAACTAACCCATTCAGGGAGTAATAGGAGAAGTCTTTCAGGGGTACATGAATCAGAAATGGAGTGACAGTCTTAGAACATAGGCTTTAGGAAGATCAAGACTCCAAGAGGGATAAATAAATCTTGACAAGGAACAGTGTAGAACTATTGCAACACAAAGGGAAAGTCTTTACAGGCACAGAACTAAGGTCAGTCATACATAGAATGTTATTGGCTACACAGACTAACACACTTTCCTATCAATAAATATTTCATATCAGTGGAATCATCTTTGAATCTGAAGTACATATATATGTATTAAAAATGGCCTCAGCACACCCTGGGTGTTCAAAAAAGACTAACACTAACATGTAAATACGTCTTTTTTAGTCGAAGTACAGAATCAAATTGGAAAGAGAAAAAAGGGACATAGCACTTTGTCCAGTGGCACAACCATTCATCTATAATGAAAGGCTGGGAGCACATGTGACATATGAATTATGTTAAAATCTGAAATTTCACTTGTCAAAGTCATAAGCGACTGACATCAAATAAATCATAATCATCATCATCATCAATCGTATTTATTGAGCACTTACTATGTGCAGAGCACTGTACTAAGCGCTTGGGAAGTACAAATTGGCAACATATAGAGACAGTCCCTACCCAACAGTGGGCTCACAGTCTAAAAGGGGGAGACAGAGAACAAAACCAAACATACTAACAAAATAAAATAAATAGGATAGATATGTACAAGTAAAATAAATAAATAGAGTAATAAATATGTATAAACATATATACATATATACAGGTGCTGTGGGGAAGGGAAGGAGGTAAGATGGGGGGGATGGAGAGGGGGACGAGGGGGAGAGGAAGGAAGGGGCTCAGTCTGGGAAGGCCTCCTGGAGGAGGTGAGCTCTCAGCAGGGCCTTGAAGGGAGGAAGAGAGCTAGCTTGGCGGATGGGCAGAGGGAGGGCATTCCAGGCCCAGGGGATGCCGTGGGCCGGGGGTCGATGGCGGGACAGGCAAGAACGAGGTACGGTGAGGAGATTAGCGGCGGAGGAGCGGAGGGTGCAGGCTGGGCTGTAGAAGGAGGGAAGGGAGGTGAGGTAGGAGGGGGCGAGGTGATGGACAGCCTTGAAGCCCAGGGTGAGGAGTTTCTGCCTGATGCGCAGATTGATTGGTAGCCACTGGAGATTTTTGAGGAGGGGAGTAATATGCCCAGAGTGTTTCTGGACAAAGATAATCCGGGCAGCGGCATGAAGTATGGATTGAAGTGGAGAGAGACACGAGGATGGGAGATCAGAGAGAAGGCTGGTGCAGTAGTCCAGACGGGATAGGATGAGAGCTTGAGTGAGCAGGGTAGCGGTTGGGATGGAGAGGAAAGGGCGGATCTTGGCAATGTTGCGGAGCATTAGTACATAGTAAATGCATTAGTACATAGATAGAATCAGATCTTTTTCACTGTACTCATCTGAATACCCTGCATCCAACAGAGCTAAGAAGGGATACCTGGAGGTAATAAGTATTGACCTTCTTATTCTTTAAAATTCAATAAGTCCTTTTCCTTCATTCCATTTTAAAAATTTGACACCTTTCATTCTCTCCATATGAATGTGAATTCATTTTTCAAATGAATGCCTTGTGATTTGGAGAAAGAGATGCTTTGATTAATGCTATCATAGAAAATGATTAAGATAGGTGAATATTAAGTAACTGATTGATAAATAATTAAATAATAGTACTAATCATTAAAGCCTCAGCTGTCTTTGAGACAATAGTATATTCAGTGAGGGATTATTTAATTAGAAGAATTATTGTTTACGTTTAATAATACAGGCCTACATTAGAGAAGGAGTCTGTTTTCCTCTTTAAAATATACCTGATCTTTTAACTGTGCTTCAAAAAACCCCCTGAGGTTTCTTCTAAAACAAAATAACTTCACTCTAAATTACATAATATAATTAAATCAATCAATCATATCAATTGAGTGCTTACTTTGTGCAAAGAACTACTCTAAGTTAAGAGTACAGTATAACAACATAACAGAGATGTAGGTATGTTACCTGTCCACAACGAATTTATAATCTAGAGGAGCTGACAGATATTAGAATAAATAAATTACAGATATGTACATAAGTGCTGAGGGAGGAGTGGATAAAGGGAGCAAATCATGGGGACACAGAAGGGCGTAGGAGAAGAGGTAATGAGGGCTTAGTCAGGAAAGGCCTCTTGGAAGAGATGTGCCCTAGATAAGGCTTTGAAGACGGAAAGAGTAACTGTCTGTTGGATATGAAGATTCATTAAATCGTATTTATTGAGCACTTACTGTGTGCAGACCACTGTACTGAGTGCTTGGAAAGTACAATTCAGGAATAAAGGGAGACAATCCCTGCACACAACAAGCTTACAGTCTAGAAGGGGGGAGACAGACATCAAAACAAGTTAACAAGCATCAATATAAATAGAATTATATATACATATATATGAAAATGCTGCAAGGTGGGGTAGGGTGGGGGGAGAGAAAGTTGGGAAGATGCAGAAGGTAGGGGGAGCTGAGGAAAAGGGGGCTTAGTCTGGACTTAGTTCCAGGCCAGAAGTAGGATGTGGGTGAAAGGTCGATGGTGAGAGAGATGAGATATATGTATATATACACAGGAGACCTGTATATATGTTTGTATGTATTTATTACTCTATTTATTTATTTGTTTTATTTGTACATATTTATTCTATTTATTTGATTTTGTTAATATGTTTTGTTTTGTTCTGTCTCCCCCTTCTAGACTGTGAGCCCACTATTGGTTAGGGACCGTCTCTATATGTTGTCAACTTGTACTTCCCAAGCACTTAGTACAGTGCTCTGCACACAGTAAGTGCTCAATAAATACGATTGAATGAATGGATGAATGAGCTCGAGGTACAGTCAGTAGGTTGACATTAGAGGAGTGAAGTGTGTGGCCTGGGTTGTAGTAGGAGAACAGCCAGCTAAGATGGAAGGAGACAAGGTGATTGCTTTAAATCCTATAGTAAGGAGTTTCTGTTTGATGTGGAGGTGGATGGGCAACCACTGGAAGTGCTTAAGGCAGCAAAGTATGGACGAAAGTAGGGAGAGACAGGAGGCAGGGAAGCAGAATGGCTTAGTGGATAGCGCACAGTCTTGTGAGTTAGAGGACATGGGTTCTAATCCCATTCCACCATTTGTCTGCTGTGTGACCTTAAGCCACTTCACTTCTCTGTGCCTCAGTTACCTCACCTGTAAAATGGAGATTAAGACTGTGAGCCCAAGTGGGACAACCTGATTACCTTTTATCTACCCCAGCACTTAGAACAGTGCTTGGCACATAGTAAGCACTTAACAAATACCATAATCATCATCAGAGAGGTCATCAGTGAGGACTAGAGATGTAGATATGGGATCCGCTGAATAGAAAAGGTAGTTGAAGCCATGGGAGTGAATGAGATTTCCATCGGAGTGGCTGAAGTTGGAGAATAGAAAGGGGACTCATAATTGACCCTTGAAGGATTTCCATAGTTAGGGGAGTGGAAAGCAGAGGAAGAGCCCACAAATGAGGCTGAGAATGAGAGGCCAGAGAGATAGGAGGTAAACCAAGAGAGAAAAGTGTCAGTTAAGACAAGGTTGGATAATGTTTCCGGAAGAAATGAGTGATTGATAGAAATGATGGCAGCTGAGACATTGAGGAGAATTAGGATGGAGTAGAGACTTTTGGATTTGGGAAGAAGATTATTTATGACCTTTGAGAGGGGAGTTTCTTTGGAGTGTGGGGGATGGAAGCCAGATTGCAAGGGGTTAAGGAGAGAATTGGAGGAGAGTAACTTAAGACAGCAGGTATAGACAACTTGCTCAAGGAGTTTGGAGAAGAATAGTAGGAGAGAGATGATGCAATGAATGGAAGGAATTGTTAGGTCAAGGGAGGATTTTTGTGGGATAGGGGAAATATTAGCACGTTTGAAAGCAGGGGGACAGAAGCCATTGGAGAACAAGCAGTTGAAGATGGTGGTCTGGAAGGGAAGACAGGAGGGGGCAAGTGCTATAATGAGTTGCAAAGGGTCAGATGCACAGGTGAAAGACATGGAATTTTAGACAAGGTATGAGATCTCCTCTTGAGATACTCCTGGGAAGGATGGGAGAGTTGAAAGGGCAAGAGAGGGAGGAAATGGAGAGGAGCAAGAGAGATTTTAGGGAGGTTATACCTGATAGTTTCAATTTTCTTAATAAAGTAGGTGGCCAGGACATTAGATGTAAGTAATGGGTGGCCGGGGGGAGGCAGAGGGGTTGAGAAGGGAGTTAAATGCCTGAAACAACTGGTAAGAAATATGGACATGGGTGTCAGTAATGATACAGAAATGATTTTGCCAGGCAGAAAAGAAGGCTGAGTTAAAGTAAGCAAGGACTAGAGGTGGACGAGGTCAGGCTGATATTTACATTTCCACCATCAGCTCCTTGTGGCTCATGCACCAGAGTGAAAGAAGTGGAGTGGATTCAAGGGTGCGGATTAGTGGTATGTGATCAACTAAGGGATAAGGGAATGAGTGAGTTGGTTCAGAAGAGGGAGTGTTGAATGCATCAATTTGGTCATCAAAGGAAGGTAGTTTGGGTGCGGGGGTTAAATGGGTCATGATGACTTTAGAAAATTGGATAGAACTGAAAGATCAGAGTTCTGTGTGGAACAGGGCAGATTTATAGGGAGGAGGTCATGACACCGCTGCAAAACATTATATGGTTGTGTTTTGTTCTTTCAGTCCACCCTAAAAGCAAGGAAATAATTCTACTTCAGTTATGTGAATTAGGGAAATGATTTCAACAGAATCAGGACATGTATGCTGACTAAGGAGACAATGCAGAAAATGCCTTCAGAAGATTGTTACTGTGAAGCTGCTGTTTTCTGGACCATGTGAGTACATGACATTTTACACTTCTACCCTTGCGTATAATATTCAAGATTGAGGAAACAAATTAATTCTGAAACTTCTGAAAAGCAACAATAGAAAAGATATTATTTTTAAAGGATGATAACTAAAATGTAACTAATTTTCAGTACAGCTGTATTTCACCTAACTTAGAGGGGATATTACTTGTGTTCAGCTGAGTTCAACAGAGAGAATAATGCCTAATTTAAATTGAGTCCCCCTTTTTTCTTCACTAGACGGAAGAAGTAAAAAGAATGGCCCTACATTTCAATAATTTCTAATCGCAATATGGAATTTGAAATAAAGATACTAACTGATGTGACATGGAATGAAATGATAGTGAAATAATCAAATTCTATTTTCAGATTTTGACAAACTGTGCTCAGTTGTGAGCCTATGAGAAGTGAATTTTGGACTTTTGCCTTGAATTGAAGGGAGCACTAGTGCAAAGTGATGGATTAAATAAGGAGACATGGTGAGCAGGTAAACAATGAAACAAAATAATCAGCAATGTATATTCCTTCTCCAACAATTGTATTGGAATCCCAACACTGGGCTTATCCAGCAATGTCTTTTTCCCGAAGGAGAAACAAGGTGAATGAGATATTCTTCAGAGAATTGCAGAAGGCTTCTGTAGCTTCTTTTTCTGGCAGATATGGACTAAACGTTCCTGGTGTGTCAGGGAGAAGAAAACCAGATATGTTAAAGAAATTTCATTTGGTTCTACCTGAGTGCACATTTTTGGGTGGCTGCAGTGGCAGAATTAGGGAAGAAATGCTGGTGCTTATTTGTGTAGCATCAAACATTAGTATTAGACTAATAATATTGGATGCTTCAATATCACAACTATACATTATAGGAAACTGGGTGTATTTTGTTACAGTTCAGTTTTGTACAGTTTAATATTTCATCATGTGGCCGATTTTCCAGTATTGGCACACTGTTGTCTCTCTTCTTCAGATTAATTTAAAAAAAAATTCTGTCTTAAATTGCATGAACTTGGACAAAGTAGTTGAATAAGACCTAAAACAATTTGAAGGTTAGTAGAAAGACTATTCACTGGATGCTTTATTTTAATAGCCCCAGGGGGCTGGAACAGCTTCTGCATGAAAATAGATTGATAAAATGAACACTCTTCTTTTTGGAAAGATTAAGACTGAGAGAGTCACGATTGAAGCTCACAAAATCAGGCAAACATGAAATTGTTGTTAAGAAAATCACAACCAGGATTAGGAAATAGCAATTGAATTCTGTAGGTGGTAGGTTCAAAAGAAAGGAAAGAAAATGTTTCTTCAAACAGTGGGTGGTGACAATATGGAATCACCCACAAGAGGTTGTGCAGTGACCTCATAATCCTGAAAAAAGACAGGTTAATTAGAGCCTACAACTAGGAATGCAAATTAAGAAAAAGAACATCTCTAATAACATCTTAAAGCTGAAGCCATCCAAACCTATCCAGTTTGGCAGCACCCAAACTGAGGACTAAAAAAAAAATTATATGGCCTAGATAATATCACAGCACCACTGAGGATTAAAATTATTCCAGCCCTTTCACAGACATAAAAGGAATACGAGCAGTCTGACAATAGCATTTATTAAGCACCTCCTGTGTTCAAAGCACTGTACTGTAAGCACCTGGGAAAATACACTAAAGATAGAAGAAAACATCCCTGACCCCAAGGAGGTTATTAAAATGCGAGAGAAAAATACTACAATACATGACAGCAAGGAGATAGAAAGAAAATGGGATATTTTCATGAGTTGTTCATTAATAGGGTACGCAAAATATGTACAATAGTACTTCAGGAGATTCAGAAAAGACTTGGATGTGCAGAAGTGGTAAATTCAAAGGCAATTAGGAACCAGTTTGAATACGGGGAGAGCTGTAGGTTGGAAGATATGAAGGGAGAGAAGTTCTAGGAGAAGGAAGGGTGTGACAGAAATGAAAATTGTAAGTTAGGGCATGTAAAAGAAGAAACTGAATAAGTAGGAGGGAGCTTATTAATAACAACAATAATAATAACAATAATGGTATTTGTTAAGTGCTTACTACATGCCAGACACTATTAAGCGCTGGGGTAGGTACGAGCAAATTGGGTTGGACACAGTCCCTGTCCCATGTGGGACTCACAGTCTCAATCCCCATTTTATAGGTGAGGGAAGTGAGGCCCAGAGAAGTGAAGTGACTTGTCCAAGGTCACACAGCAGACAAGTGGCAGAGCTGGAATTAAAACCTATGACCTTCTGACTCCTAGGCCTGTGCTCTATCCACTATACCATAATACATCATAGTGTATCTTAAAGCCAATGGTCAGGAATTTCTGCTTCATGAAGGGAGGAATGGATATGTTAAATATATCATAAAAATAATGATCTGGGCAGCACGCTAAGTATAGAGTGGAAAGATAGGAGGTGGGGAGATCAGTAGGAAAACTAATGCAGGAAGTGAGCTGATATATGATAAATGCCAGCACCACCTGGTTGGAGATGAAGAGATGAATCCTGGAGATACTGTGGAGGAAAAAAATCCAACAGGATTTGATTACAGACTATAACTATTTAGGGCTTAATTAAGAATAAAAAGTCAAAGATAATGCAAAAATCCTGGTTTGAGAGACTGTATGCTCTTTGGGGTCAGGGAACATGTCCACCAACTCTTGTTATATTGTACTCCCAAGAGCTTAGTATAATGTTGCGTTCATAGTAAATACTCAGTCTATATGATTGATGGAGGTCTCATCAACTGTGATGGGAAATTTAGATGTTGGAGACGATTTGGAAAGGAAGATGAGGAACTCAATTTTGATCTTGAGGTGGTGGTGGGAAACCAAGAACGCAGCTGGCGAAAGTCTAAACACCATGCCAACCTCGTTCACTTCAAGTTTATCCTTTCCTGCCTTAACTCTGCCCTCTCCCCTGCCAGACAAAACTATTTCTCCTCCCTTATTGACACCCATGACCATCATCCCCGTCAGCTCTTCCATACATTTAACTCCCTTCTCAGGCCCCCTGTTCCTCCCCCTCCTCCTGCCCTCACCCCCAATGATCTGGCCTCCTACTTCATTAATAAAATTAAATCCATCATGTCTGAGCTCTCCAAAGTCACTCCTCCCCCTTCTCCAACCCCCCGGCTCTCAACCCTCTCCGCTACTCTCCTATCCTTCCCAGCAGTATCCCCAGATGAGATCTCCTCCCTCAAGTGCTACTCTGGCCACCTGTGCTTCTGACCCCATTCCCTCTCATCTTATGAAATCTCTCGCTCCATCCCTCCTCCACTCCTAACTTCCATCTTCAACTGCTCACTCTCCATTGGTTCCTTCCCCTCTGCCTTCAAACATGCCCACGTCTCTCCCATCCTAAAAAACACCTCTCCTGACCCCATCTCACTTCGTTATCACCCTATCTCCTTCCTACCATTCCTTTCCAAACTCCTTGAACGAGTCATCTAAATGCGCTGCATCTAATTCCTCAATGCCAACTCTCTCCTTGACCCCTTCCAATCTGGATTCCGTCCCCTACATTCCACGGAAACTGCCCTCTCAAAGGTCACCAATGACCTCCTGCTTGACAAATCCAACGGCTCCTACTCTATCCTAATCCTCCTCAACCTCTCAGCTGCCTTCAACACTGTGAACCACCCCCTTCTCCTCAATACGCTATCCAATCAACCTTGGCTTCACAGACTCTGCCCTCTCCTGAATCCCCTCTTATCTCTCTGGCCATTCATTCTCAGTCTCTTTTGAGGGCTCCTCCTCCTCCTCCCATCCCCTTATTGTAGGGGTTCCTCAAGGGTCAGTTCTTGGTCCCCTCCTGTTCTCTATCCACACTCACTTCCTTGGTGAACTCATTCCTTCCTACGGCTTCAACTATCATCTCTATGCTGATGACACCCAAATCTACATCTCTGCCCCTGCTCTCTCTCCCTCCCTCCAGGCTCGCATCTCCTCCTGCCTTCAGGACATCTCCATCTGGATGTCTACCCGCAATCTAAAACTCAATATGTCCAAGACTGAACTCCTTATCTTCCCTCCCTAACCGTGCCCTCTCCCTGACTTTCCCCTTATTGTTGATGGCACTTCCATCTCCTTCCCGTCTCACAAGCCCGCAACCTTGGTGTCATCCTCGACTCCACTCTCTCGTTCACCCCTCACATCCAATCTATCACCAAAACCTGCCCGTCTAACCTCCGCAACATCACCAAGATCCGCCCTTTCCTCTCCATCCAAACTGCTACCCTGCCGGTTCAATCTCTCATCCTATCCCGACTGGATTACTGCATCAGCCTCCTCTCTTATCTCCCATCCTCCTGTCTCTCCCCACTTCAATCCATACTTCATGCCGCTGCCCGGATAGTCTTTGTGCAGAAACGCTCTGGGCATGTTACTCCCCTCCTCAAAAATCTCCAGTGGCTACCAGTCAACCTACACATCAGGCAAAAACACCTCACCCTTGGCTTCAAGGATCTCCATCACCTTGCCCCCTCCTACCTCACCTTCCTTCTTTCCTTCTACAGCCCAACCCGCACCCTCCGCTCTTCTGCCACTAACCTCCTCACTGTGCCTCATTCTCGCCTGTCCCACTGTCAACCCCCAGCCAATGTCCTCCCACTGGCCTGGAATGCCCTCCCTCTGCACATCTGCCAAGCTAGCTTTCTTCCTCCCTTCAAAGCCCTACTGAGAGCTCACCTCCTCCAGGAGGCCTTCCGAGACTGAGCCCCCTCCTTCCTCTCCTCCTCCTCCATCACCCCGCCTTACCTCCTTCCCCTCCCCACAGCACCTGTATATATGTTTGTACATATTTATTACTCCATTTTACTTGTACATATTTACTATTCTATGTATTTTATTTTGTTAATATGTTTTGTTTTGTTGTCTGTCTCCCCCTTCTAGACTGTGAGCCCGCTGTTGGATAGGGACCGTCTCTATATGTTGCCACGCGCTTAGTACAGTGCTTTGCACACAGTAAGCACTCAATAAATACGATTGAATGAAAGGACCTTGAAGGCAAGAGTTTCAGATGAGTTTCTGTGAGTTTTCAGATGACAGAGGTAGTTTTAGGAATCATTCACGTGGAGATGGTAGTTGAAGCTGTGGGAGCGAGTGTAAAGTGAGAAGAGAAGGGGATTTACAACAGAACTAGAGAGTGTCCAAAATTAGTCAGTAGAAGGCTAAGGAAGAGCTAGCTAAAACACTGAGGAGGATCAGTCAGAGAGATATGAGAACAGGTGACAACTGTGTCAATAAAACCAAGGCTAGACTGTGTTTACAGGAGGCAGAAAAGATTCACAAGGTCAAAGAAACTGAGAAGTTGAGAAGGATTAGGATTAGTTAATTAATTAATAATGGCATTTGTTAAGTGCTTACTATGTGCCAAGCACTGTTTTAAGCACTGAAGTTGATACAAGGTAACCAGGTTGTCCCACATGGGGCTCACAGTCTTAATTCCCATTTTCCAGATGAGGTAACTAAGGTACAGAGAAGTTAAGTGGTTTGCCCAAAGTCACACAGCTGACAAGTGGTGGACCCGGGATTAGAACCCTTGACCTCTGATTTCCAAGCCCGTGCTCTTTCCACTGAGCCACACTACTTCTCTAGAATGTGCCAAGAAAGAGTTCATTGGTGACCTGGTAGAGAGGAGCCTCGTTGAAGTGAAGAAGGCAAAAATTGGAACATAGAGGTACACATAGGAAGTTGGGGGAAAGGGAATGGATATAGTGGGTATAGAAAACCCATCTGATGACATACATGGCAGGATGGAGATGGGACAGCAGGATGGAGATGGGACAGCACAATCTACAGAAAGTTGTTTTTTGGGGGGTTTTTGTTTTGTTTTTTTCATAGGATAAGGGAGATACGAATTCATTTTTAGGGAAGAGTGGAAAAGCCAACAGAGAAAGATAGGTGTAAGATGGAAGCTATTCACAGTTAGGCACTGGTCTTCTCACACACTAATAAAACTCTCACCATGAATAACATCATCTTTAAAACCACAGAACAGATCTATATAAAGCACACATGAACACAAAGCATGCTAAATGGAAAATAAGAGATTTAGATTGAAAAGTTAAGGATGCTATTGTCATTAGTATTGATGTCAAGGAAGATAGATTAGATTAACCAGTTTTCTGTTCCAATACTGATGTATTTTAATATGTTATATTTTGATAAAATACAAATTACTTCATGTTCCAATACTGCTAGGTGTAATAGTGGCTGATCCTGTGGTTCTGTCTGTGGTACTTAGGGAACACTTACTGTGTGCATGGCAATCAATCATATTTGTTGAGCGCTTACTATGTGTAGTAAGCCCTTGGGCAGTTTCAATAAAAAAGAATTAGCAGACATGTTTCCTGTCCATAATGAGCTTAGGGAACTTTAGTAGATGCTTGGGGAGATTACAGTATGATAAAATTGGTAGACACATTCCCTACTCATTATAAGCTTACAGTCTGGAGGGGGAGACAGCCTCTGTAGCTCATCCTCTAGGCTGTAAGCTCATTGCAGGAAGGGAATATGTCCATTAAACTGTTGTGTTGTAGTCTTCCAGGCACTTAGTAAAGTGCTCTGCACAGAGTAAGTTCTCAATAAATGCAACTGATTGATTGACAATTAAAATAATTTATAACAATTTGTAGATGTGTAAATAAATGCTGAGGATGGGGCAAATAATTATCAAAAGGTCACAGATCCAAGTGCATAGACAACACAGAAGGGAGAGGGAGTAGGAGAAAAAAGAGCTTCATTGGGGAAGGCTTTGTGGAGGAGATGTGACCTTAATAAGGTTTTTAAGGTGGAGAGAGTGGTGGTGGTCTATTGTATATGAAGGGGAGGGAGTTCCAGGCCAGAAGGAGGTCCAGGAAAAGGGTCAGCAGTGTGAAGGAGTAGTGAGTAGGCTGGCACTAGAGGAACAAAGTGGGTGAGATAAGTTGTAGTATTAGACCAGTGAGGATGTATTGTGCTGAGTCCTTTAAAGTTAAAGATAAGGAGTTTTTGTTTTATGTTGAGGTGAATGGACAGCCACTGGAGTTGCTTAAGGAGTGGGAAGACATGGACTGAATTTTTCTTCTCTAGAAAACTGATCTGGACAGCAGAGTGAAATAGGACCTGAAGTGGAAAGAGACAGGAGACATTGAGGTCAGAGAGGAGTCAAGCCAGAATAGCATAAGTGCTTGGATCAGCATAGTAGAAGTTTGGATGGAGAGGAAAGTGTGGATTTTAGCGAATACGTTTCGTTGAATAAGAGAGATGAGTCAAGGACAATACCCAGGTTGAGGCCTTGTGCGATAGGAAGACTATACAGACTGTGAGCCCATTGTTGGGTAGGGACCATCTCTATATGTTGCCAACTTGTACTTCCCAAGCGCTTAGTACAGTGCTCTGCACACAGTAAGTGCTCAATAATATGACTGAATGAATAGGAAGTACAGTGATGAGAAAGAGGGAGAATAAGACAAGGAAGATAAGGTGTTTGGGTTTTGACATGTTTAGTTTGGGGCATTGGAGGGAAAATGGGTATATCTATCTATTCATTGTGGAGGCATTGGGCCTTACTTTAGTTCCTTCGGTTCAGACCATGTCCTGTGAACTGTTTTATCTAGGCCTGCTTGATTACCTCCTAACCACCTTGTTTAAATAAACAAGGGTAACTGGTGACTAGAGTCTCTAAGAGTGATAGAATGCCAAAGGATGAAGCTTGGGCTCCTTTTTGTCTTCCACGCTGCTATTTACTCACAGTAGACATATCACATATCCTCCTCTCCTTTGTTTCATCCTCTCTTGGTGTCTGTCTTACCCTAAAGTTTGTAGGTCAAGGTCTTGAGACAAGATGAAGCCAGGTCAGGATCCCTGACATGCTTATCTGTAGCGTTTGCTCACCGGACCCTATAAAATGGAGAGAACCAGGCAGGGCGGAGCAATTACTCCACGTAGAAATTTACTGCTGTTTGTCTTAAAGTATTTATTATGTATTTTGCTCTTCGATCACGGGCAAAGCTTGGGTGCTGTACCAACTGCATAGAATAAAACTTTGCATTGCTTGACATTGAGCTGGATTTGACTGGCAGAGAAAATTCTGTCTGTCAACCTGAGCCCATTGTGGACAGGGATTGTCTCTCTTGCTGCACTGTACTTCCTAAGCACTTAGTACAGTGCTCTGCACACAGTAAGCACTCAATAAATACAATTGAATGAATAAATACAATTGAATGAATAGTGCTAGTAGAAATAAACTTTTCTCTGATATATCCACTCGAACATAATGTGGAGTCCGTGAAATTTCCTCTCCGTCACCTACCTACACTTAATATTTGGAGTTCTCAAATTGAATGTTAAGGGGGAAAATACTGGAAGGAACACAAGGATGGGCTGGGGAAATTACCAGCAGCAGCAGAGTAGTGAAGGAAGCATATAGCAGAGTAATGGGATTGGGACTATTACTGGAAACAGTAGAGAAGGACAAACTGACTGCAAGAACAACAACATGACTCTTAGACTGTGAGCCCACTATTGGGTAGGGACTGTCTCTATATGTTGCCAACTTGTACTTCCCAAGCGCTTAGTACAGTGCTCTGCACACAGTAAGCGCTCAATAAATACGATTGATGATGATAAAGGGAATCAAAACCATGGATTGAGTGTTGGAAAGATTGAGCAGCAATCATAGAATGATAAGATCCCTAAGACTCCTAAGGATATAATCCAGACTACCCCATCTCATGGTGACACCAGAAGTGTGGGAACCAACCTCTGGATTGGAACCATGGAGACCATGGGACATTGTAAGAGATAAAAGGGAGACTTGGAGGAATAGTGGGGAGCTTGGTAACCTAGGCTTAACCTCTCAACCTCTAAGATGGAGTCCCATTGGATAGAGGGAGACTACTTTCTTGGCCAGTCCATTAAATAATACTGTTCACCTTTTGGCTCATTGTTTGCTAGGATGTTAGGACAGCGGGGAGCTCTTACAAGGACACTCATTCACTGTAGATTGTGAGCCCACTGTTGGGTAGGGACTGTCTCTATGTGTTGCCAACTTGTACTTCCCAAACACTTAGGACAGTGCTCTGCCCACAGTAAGCGCTCAATAAATACGATTGAATGAATGAATGAATGTAGATAAAGGAGAGTTGTCAAAAAACACTAAGCTGTCACCCACCTCACATGTCATTGCCAAATATACTATTGGCTTCTGATGTAGAACCTTTGGAATCAGTCCTATTTACCACCAGAGTGAATGTCACTATCTAGAGTCTTTGGGAAGTTCTGTTGCTTCAGTGTTCCCTGCTTAGGAAAGATGGTTAGGAAGATGGTACTAATAAGTGACCCTTATGCACTTAATGAATACTAATGACTGACCGATTAAGTGATAGTAATGCCACTCAACATACTCCGTGCATAAAGGATATTCTATGCTACGCTAAACAATTCACACCACGTGATCCTATTGCTGTTTAAGAATTTGTCTCTTGCTTCCACTCTTGCTGAGATCTCTGTTCAAGAAAGCCACTCCATGACTAACTGTCCAGTCTGCTGTTGCCCTTATATTTTAGCCATTCGTCACTACGCTGCAGAATACCTCATTATATCTGAATATATATTTGTATATTAATATTTTCTTGGCTCTCCTTGAGGTTCCTTGAGAAGGAGCATGGTTTACTGGTTAGAGCACAGGACTGGAAGTCAGAAGGACCTAAGCTATAATCAAGGCTCTGCTACGTGTCTGTGTGACTTGGAGAAGTAGAATTGCCTAGTGGCAACTGCACAAAGTTGGGAGTCAGAGGACTTGGATTCTAATATGGGCTCTGCCACTTGTCTGCTATGTGACGTTGGGCAAGTCACCTAACTTCTTTGGGCCTCACTTACCTCATCTGCAAAATGGGGATTAAGGCTGTGAGCCCCATGTGAGACAGGGACTGTGTCCAACCTGATTGACTTGTGTCTACTCCAGCACTTACTAAGTGCTTACTGTGTGCCCAGCCCTTTTCTAAGTACCAAAATTATTATTCTTATTATTTCTTGTCTATGCATCATTAGTACTATAAATTTAGCTAAATGAACAAGTTATTCAATTTATAATCAGGAGCACTCATAACAGTTTTTATTTCCTATAGGAATATATACACATTACATGTCTGTGTCACATTGGTTAAAATAAGATTTGTGCCAGTTTTTATCTACTTGCATATAAATTTGAGAGTAAAAATTTCTTAATACTATGAAATCATTGGCAGAGGTAAGAATATTCTCCCCCAAACAAATAAGGGAATAAGAAAATTAAAATAAAATATATAAATTTAGCATTCATCAGAGAAGCAGCTTGGGTCAGTGGGAAGAGCACGGGCTTGGGAGTCAGAGGTCATGGATTCTAATCCTGGCTCCACCACTTGTCTGTTGGGAGACTTTGGGCAAGTCACAACTTCTCTGGACCTCAGTTACCTCATCTGTAAAATGGGGATTAAGACTGTGAGCCCCAGGTGGGGCAACCTGATTACCTTCTATGCCCCCCCAGTGCTTAGAACAGTGCTTGGCACATAGTAAGTGCTTAACAAATGCCATTATCATTATTATTATTATTTTTATTATTATCCTGGTGATGTGAATGATGTTACTGATATGGGTGACAAAGACAAAGGGAAATTACAAGAAAATCCTTAAAAGCTTAAATCCCATTGCCTAAAATGTCCACCATAATCTATACATTGCGTCTAATATTCTTCTTCACAAGGGAGAGCAAAGTAAATTGCCAGTGTATGTGTGTGATGAGAATCTAGTTGTTGTTTTAGGAAATGAGGGAGAGTGGGCAAGGAAATTTCTACTTCCATCTAGAGTGAGTAATTCTATAAATTCCATTTTTGTGCCAAAGAATGGAACACACATTTTCTTTCATCTTCAAATAATCACAGTGGGTAACATTTACTCCTCTTTTTTCAATTCTGCTTCTGGTTTTCCAACCCCCTTGGTTTTAATTGTTCTTTTTACTTTTATCTCACTTGGTAAGCATATAAGTGGAATCTCAACTAATGTTACTTCTAGACACCATACTGACAGCATTCCATAAATGTTAAAATAACAAGAATAATTACCTTGGGGGAAAAAAAAAAAACATTCTTCTCTTCCTTTATTAACTCTGTTTTTACAACTTGTTATAGTATTAGAGTTTCACCTTAAAATATGATACATAGAGCAGTTATCAATTCAGGATATGTAGATTATGATTCTTTTCTTTTTAAATCTGTGGCATATTTGTAGCAATATATTTTAGCAAACAAAACAAACAAAAGCATGAATTACCAGTGTCTATTAATGTTTAATTTAACCTTTCAGGTAGCAATCTCTTGAAAAGAGCAAATCTATTACTTTGTTTGTATTCAAATTATTCTGGATAAGATATCTTTGGATGATTTGCTAGGATATTTCTTGCTGTTGACAGTACCATGTAAGTGGTCCATATTTCATAAGGAATTAAGAAGGGAGAAGTAAACTATTTCTCCTCAAACTGCAATCCCCTTCCACTGTCACTTTTTCTAAATACACATATGGTTATTGAGGATTGCTCTGTTATCACACTTTCCTATGCCCACACAACCCTCCCTCCTTCCTCAAGTATGAGTCATGAGCTATGCTATAGGAAGGGACACAAATACCAAGGATGACAGAAGGAGATGGCATACAGAAAGAGAAAAATAACTCTTGATGACATAAATGTCTTCCCTAGAACCCAGTTAGTTATGAATAAAACAAAAGATAGGGGATATTTTAACTGTCCTTTTCAAGTTGCTAACATCTGGTCTGTAACAATTTGGAGAAAATAGAATGTCTAAAATGAAATCACCCAAAAACTCATCATTGAAAGTCTGACAGTCTACATTTGAGTTGTTATTCAAATCAAATTTTTTCCCTTTTAGAGGAAGGCAAAACTATCTAAATTGTCAATCCAACAATATTTACTGATCACTTACTATGAAAATAATATTTTACCATTTTGTCTAAATGGAAGAGACAATATTAAAGCAATGAACAAATTAGTTCATTTGTGATCTAAAATGAGGTCATCCTGTGGAAGGAATGACTTAGGACTTTAAAACAATAGTAAGTCTCAAGTGATAGCCAGACTTATTAGCATCAGAGATGGCTAATGATACAGACAATGACCTGGTGGGAGCGTATAGGTATTTCTGTGTTTTAATATTTTTAACTTGAAATACCATCATAAAAAGAACAGGTAGTAGTGCTCTGCTCATAGTAAGTACTCAATAAATACCATTAATTGATTGATTGATAAGAAGCATTAAATTTAAATAAGTAATTTTGATTTAAAACTCCTACACTCTCAGTGATGTCATCCCTGACTGCAAAGAGAATGGGAGAGAAAAACACTACATGACAGCAAGGAGATAGAAAGAAAATGGGATATTTCCATGAGTTTTTCATTAACTAATAGGGTACATATAATATAAACATAAGTGCTTCAGGAGATTCAGAAAAGACTAGGAGGTGCAGAAGTGGTAAAGTCAAAGGCAATTAGGAACAAGCTTGATGATGGGGAGAGCTGTAGGTTGGAAGATATGAAGGGAGAGAAGTTCTAGGAGAAGGAAAGGAGTGAGCAAGAGGTCAACAGCAGCAAATGGGCTAGCTTGACAGAAATGAAAATTGTAAATTAGGGCACATAGAAGAAACTGAATAAGTAGGGGGTAGCCAATTAATAATAACAATAGTAATAATGGTATTTGTGTGCCAGACACTGCATTAAGCACTGGGGTGGATACAAGCAAATTGGGTTGGAGACAGTCCGTGTCCCCTGTGGGACTCACAGTCTCAATCCCCATATTACAGATGAGGTAACTGAGGTCCAGAGAAATGAAGTAACTTGTCCAAGGTCACACAGCACACAATTGCTGCATCTCCTCCTGCCTTCAGGACATCTCCATCTGGATGTCTGCCCGCCATCTAAAACTCAACATGTCCAAGACTCCTTATCTTCCCTCCCAAACTCTGCCCTCTCCCTGACTTTCCCATCACTGTTGACGGCACTACCACCCTTCCCGTCTCACAAGCCCACAACCTGAGTGTCATCCTCGACTCTGCTCTCTCATTCACCCCTCACATCCAATCCGTCACCAAAACCTGCTGGTCTCACCTCCGCAACATTGCCAAGATCTGCCCTTTCCTCTCCACCCAAACTGCTACCCTGCTCGTTCAATCTCTCATCCTATCCCGACTGGATTACTGCATCAGCCTCCTCTCTAATCTCCCATCCTCCTGTCTCTCCCCACTTGAATCCATACTTGACGCCACTGCCCGGATCATCTCTGTGCAGAAATGCTCTGGGCATGTTACTCCTCTCCTCAAAAATCTCCAGTGGCTACCAATCAACCTGCGCATCAGGTAAAAACTCCTCACCCTCGGCTTCAACGCTGTCCATCACCTCGCCCCCTCCTACCTCACCTCCCTTCTCCCCTTCTACAGCCCAGCCCGCACCCTCTGCTCCTCTGCCACTAATCTCCTCACTGTGCGTCATTCTTGCCTGTCCCGCCGTCGATCCCCGGCCCCCGTCCTCCCCCTGGCCTGGAATGCCCTCCCTCTGCACATCCGCCAAGCTAGCTCTCTTCCTCCCTTCAAAGCCCTGCTGAGAGCTCCATCTCCTCCAGGAGGCCTTCCCAGACTGAGCCCCCTCCTTCCTCTCCCCCTCCTCCCCCTTCCCCCACCTTACCTCCTTCCCCTCCCCACAGCACCTGTATATATGTATATATGTTAGTACATATTTATTACTCTGTTTATTTATTTATTTTATTTGTACATATTTATTCTACTTATTTTATTTTGTTAATATGTTTTGTTTTGTTGTCTGTCTCCCCCTTCCAGACTGTGAGCCTGCTGTTGGGTAGCGGCCGTCTCTATATGTTGCCAACTTGTACTTCCCAAGTGCTTAGTACAGTGCTTTGCACACAGTAAGCGCTCAATAAATACGATGGAAAGAAAAGTGGTGGAGCCGGGATTAGAACCCATGACATTCTAACTACCGGGTTATATCCACTACACCATAAATTCATTCATTCAGTCATATTTATTGAGCTCTTGCTGTGTGCAGAGCACTGTACTAAGCACTTGAATCAATCACATCACCAATCTCTCATCTATCTCTCCCCTTTCCGGTTCATTCTTCAGTCTTCTGCCTTGATCATTTTTCTAAACATCCTGCATGAGTCTTCTTTCACCTCAAAAACCTCAACTGGATATCCATTCATCTTCACATCAAGGAAGTGTTCTTGATCATTGACTGTAAAGATACCCAATTATCTCCCTTTTCCCTATTAATCCATTCTCTTTTTTCACTACACTCCAGATTAAACATTTATTCCGGTACCAATGCTGACCATTTTGTCATACCCTCCCTCCATACTTTATTTCCAATTTGACACACCACAGCTCTCCCCATCTTCAATTTATTTATGAAATCACATCTCTCCTAGAAGGCCTTCCCTAATTTCTAATTTCACTGGTTTATATCTTCTTAACTGCCACTGCAAAACATTAGCGCTACCTAAAAATTTAAGTATTCATCAGCTTTCCATATCACTTGTTTACACATATCCTGCATACACTATTACTTAAGCACTAATTCATAAGTATATTCCCTTTTCCTTATTTCTCCCAACTGTAATTTATTTTGGTGTTTTCTCTGCCTATTCAACTGTTAGTTCTTTTGAGAGAAGAAGTCTTGTCTACTAAATTCATTATACTCTACCAAAAGCCTAGTATAATGCTCTGCCCATGGTAGGTGCTCAATAAATAACAGTGATGATCAATTAATAATAGTAATGACAATGATAATACCAACAACTGTTGTATTTGTTGAGAGCCTATTATGTGCTAAGCACTGTTCTAAATGCTGGGGTAGGTACAAGGTAATCAGATGAGGCAGACCCTGTCCCATTATCTGAGGTAATAATAATAATAATAGTAGTAACAATGGTATTTGTTAAGCACTTAACTATTTGCCAGGCAATGTATTAAGCACTGGGGTGGATACAAGCAGATAAGGTTGGACACAGTCCCTGTCCCACATGGGGCTCACAGTCTCAATCCCCATTTTACAGATGAGGGAACTGAAGCCCAGAGAAGTAAAGTGACTTGTCCAAGGTCACACAGCAGATAAGTGGAAGACTAGGATTAGAACCCATGACCTTCTGATTCCCAGGCCCATGCTCTATTCTCTGTGCCATGCTTATATTCAATCAATCAGTGGTATTTATTGAGTGCTTACTATGTGCAGATCATTGAATCACCATCGTTCAGATGAGGAAACTGGAGCCCAGAGAAGTGAAGTGACTTGCCCAAGGTCACAGTATTGTGTCACAGAGTCACAATTAACTCTCAGGTCCACTGACTCCCAGTCCTATGCTCTTTCCACTTGGGCACACTGCTTCTTCAGGTCATGCTGTTGTAATCGGGCAAGATTTTGGAAAAGGGTACTGTGTTTTGGCAGAAAGAAAATGAAATGTTGTGTAAGAAGAATTCCCAGGATTTAACAGTAGATGGAACATGAGAGCTAAAAGGCAATAAAGAGTAGAAATTACACCAAGATTTTGGGCTTCTGGTGTGGAGAGAATGCTGTAATATTATCAAAAATAAATCGATAAATTTAGGGAGAGATTGGTTGGAGAGGTAAGATAGTCTGTGAGCCTGTTTTTGATAGGGATTGTCTCTGTTGCCAAATTGTACTTTCCAAGCACTTAGTACAGTGCTCTGCATAGAGTAAGCACTCAATAAATACAATTGAATGAATGAATGAATTTAGTTTTAGGTTGGAGTGTTATTGGGGATTCATAGCTGCCAAACCCCATCAAACCCCCATCCAGCCCTGATCTCTCTCCCTCTCTGCAGCTTTTCATCTCCTCCTGCCTTCAAGATCTCTACTTAGACGTTCAGCTGTGGCCTCAAATTTAACATGTCCGAAACAGAATTCTTTATCTTTCCACCCAAATCCTACCCTTCCCCTGATTTTCCAACCACCCTATTTCTGTCCCTGTCTCAAAAGCCCATGTTATTCTCAATATAAAGTGGCGAGATTAGATTTAATCAGAGAAGGCTTCCTGAAAGAGATGTGATTTCAGAAGGGCTTTCAAGATGGTAAAAGTCTGTCAGATGAAAATGGGAGCGAGTTCCAGACAGTGAGAATGGAGTGCCCTCTCCCAGCCACGCTGTAGCAGCTGGCACAGATCATTGAACATTGCCCAGGTCAGAGACCTCCCTAAGAACACAGAGATCTCTTCCTGCTGAGATGTCTCAGATGGCATAGACCATCGAACATCTCCAGGATCAGAGAGCTGCATGAGGACACAGCTGTCTCTCTGCCGAGCTGCCTCAACTGACCCAGGACATCGAACACTGGAACCACTACCTACTGGCAGTCCGCCTACCAGGACATGTAGATTTTGCTCCTGAACTGCTGTAGCTGAGAAGCAGCCATTCCTTCTTCTTCCCCCTCCCTGCAGGCTGGCCTGAATCCACAATGAAGAATATAGAACAGGTATGACACCCTCCTGATAGAGAAGTAGATTATTACATATCAACAGCTGCCTGCATTTACATCAAGCCCTCTGTTTACTCCTAAACAATTACCTGTTCACTTTCAGGGATTCAAGGACGTGAATACAGTTCAGCAATCATGGAACTACTGGATTAAGCAGCTATTGCTGTTGATAACCTCATCTACAACCTCAAACTTCCCTGACCTCAGCATGTCTCCATAATACCTTCCCTCCAATCGGCCCATTCCCATCCTCCCTTCCTAGGACTGACTCATCCTCCCTCTCTGTTAAACCCCTCCCCAACCGTTGTGATGGCTCTCCCTAACCCCATCCACATTTTCCTGTCCATGCACCCTCCTCATCCCACTCCCCTTGCAACAGCCCCTGTCAGCAAACTCCCTCCAAACTCTCCCCATCCCTTGCACTGCTCTCCCTATCCTTAGACCACCATCCACCTCATCCAGACTGTAAGACCACCGTGGGCAGGGATTGTCTCTCTTTATTGTTATATTGTACTTTTCAAGTGCTTACTATAATTCTCTGCACACAGTAAGCACTCAATAAATATGATCAAATGAATGAATGAAAGAAACCCAGCCTCAGCCAAGTGTGGTTTGTGGAACCCCCTAAATCCTGGACCTGTTCCTGACCCTGCTCCTCCTCCTTGCTGTCTCTGAAACCTGGCTTTCCCCTAATGACATTTTCTTCCCTGCTGCTCTTTCTGGAAGGGCCCTCGTCTTCATCTACTCCCCCAGACTCACTAGGAGAGGGGAAGGAGTGGGCTTCCTTATCACTCCCGATGCCTTCTGTTTTCTATCTAAACCCACTCCCTTGGAGAACTTATTTGCTCCCACCATCTCTATGAGGATTATTTCCAAATCTTAATCTCCAGTCTTGATCTTTCTCCCTCTGTGCATGCCTTCAAGGCGTCTCTACATGGATGTGCTGCCAACATCTCCAACTTAACATGTCCAAAACTGAACTTCTTATCTTCCTACCCAAAATCTCTCCTCCCCCTGATTTTCCTGTTACTGTAGATAGCACCACCATCTCAAAAAGTGATAACCTTGTCCTTATCCTCATCTCATCTCTCTTATTCAACCCACTGTCACTGAATCATGTTGGTTCAACTTTCACAACATTGCTATAATCCACCCTTTCCTCTCCATCCAAACTGCTACCATGTTAATCCAAGCACTTAGCCTATCCCATCTTGATTACTTTATTAGTCTCCTTGCTGACCTCCCTTCCTCCTGTCTCTCACCACCCTAGTCCATACTTGATTCCACTGCCCAGATCATTTTTCAACAAAAACATTTGGTCCATGTTTTCCCTTCATCAAGAACATCTAGTGGTTGCCCATCCACCTCTGCATCAAACAGAAACTCCTTAAAATCTGCTTTTAAGCAATCAATCAGCTTGCTTAATCCTATCTTTTCTCACTACTTTCCTACTACATGCTGGTCCGCACATTTCACTCTTTTCATGTTAACCTACTGATTGTGCCTTGTCTCATCTATCACCACCAACTTCTCATCCACAACATGCCTCTGGCCTGGAACCCCCTCCCTCTTCATTTATGACAGATGATCACACTCTCCATCATTAAAGCCTTACTGAAGGCACATCTCCTGCAAGAATTCTTCCCAGATCAGGCCCTCCATTCTCTTCTGCTACTCCCTTCTGCATTGCCCTTGTACTTGGATTTGCACCCTTCATTTATCCCTCCTTCAGCCATGCAGCACTTATGTACATATACTTATTTTTTATTTATATTAAAGTCTTTCACCCTCTAGACTGTAAGTTAATTGTGGGCAGGGAACATATCTATCAACTCTGTTATAATGAATTCTCCTAAATGGTTAGTAGAGTGCTCTGGACAAAATAAGCACTCAATAAATACCACTGGTTGATTGAACTCAGAAGCTGAGCAGATATTAAAATATTAAGGAGAATAAAAGTAATCATCACATACCTTTTTCTTATATTTCTTTTCTCTTTGTTTCTGATTGAGGAAAAGGCAATAAAATAGAAGGAATTTGTCCAAAGAGCTGCT
The DNA here is from genome assembly GCF_015852505.1 of Tachyglossus aculeatus. Lineage (NCBI taxonomy): Eukaryota > Metazoa > Chordata > Mammalia > Monotremata > Tachyglossidae > Tachyglossus > Tachyglossus aculeatus. The sequence goes on from NC_052067.1 coordinate 121,769,054, forward strand.
ATAAGTAGGTGAAGGTGACAAAGCAATAATTACCCTGAAATATTACTTGGCACACAGAGTGGAAAAAAATTGTTTATGATGAATTTCTTACCTTTTTCCACTAGAGACTCTAGAAAATTGGATAAAACAATAATTCACTCTTTTCTTGAATATTTATGAATACTTTAATAAGTCAGTAGGGTGTATTATAAACTCTTGCCTGTCTTCTATTCACGAACTCTTGAAGAATACTTAATGTGAAGAGAATCCTAATAGCCCTATGGAATTATATACAGATTCTGGGAACAAACCACTATCACTACCAAAAACACTCCCCATTTCCAAGTCTGGAGTTGTTGGCATTCACTCCCCAAACTTTTAATCTTAAAACTATTAAAATGAAAACTGTTCTGTTAGGATATGTTAGCCATGCTATGTAACAACCATTATTTTCAAGGTAATTAACTTTAAGTCTCACAAACAGAATAGAAAAAGTGAATGCTTTTAAAAAGTGTGACTATGACAGTGTGACATCATATCTAGTGTCCCCTGCACTTAAGAAAGCCAGGAGAGTCAGTCCTTGGCGCTCCTCTCTGAAGTAAGATGAACAAACAAGGGAGAAGTTCTGGGGAGGAAGAAGTGTGATGAGTTAGAAAGAAGAGGGAAAACCTTCACCATCTTAAGGTAAGAATAAGTGAATTGATGTGCCTGGGAGAGCAGGATAGAGTTAGAGCTTGTGCTGGACAGGCACAGGGCATGGGAGAGATTTGGCGAGGATCCCTGGAGGTTCAGTTTCCAGCAGCTAGGACTCTGGAGAAGTGAGGCTCCTGATTCTGAGGGGGAGAAGAATGTGAGCCCTAGGATGCCAAAGGGAAGTGAGCCCATTTCTAGACTGTGAGCCCATTGTTGTGTAGGGATTTTCTCTATTTGTTACCAAATGCCAAATTGTAACTTCCAAGTGCTTAGTACAGTGGTCTGCACACAGTAAGTGCTCAATGAATACAATTGAATGAATAAATGAAAGTACAGAGGGTTCTAGAGGGGAAAGGCAGTTTCAACTGGATTTGTCTTAGTTTTTACTTTATTAGGGATTTATTAAATCTTGTAGTAATCCCAGTTCTTCGTGTCTGCCTATGGTAGGAACTCTGAGTACTGGTTAGACATGTGACCTGATGAGCCTTGAGTGGGAGTGCTTTGTCTGAGCAGGCCTCCTGCAAGCTGACCTTCATTCATTCAATCATATTTATTTAGCCCTTACTGTGTGCAGAGCACTGTACTAAGCACTTGGGAACTACAAGTCGGCAACATAGAGAGAGGGTCCCTACCCAACAACAGGCTCACAGTCTAGAAGGGGGAAACAGACAACAAAACAAAACATGTAGACAGGTGTCAAAATTGTCAGAATAAATGGAATTAAAGCTATATGCACATCACTAACAAAATAAATAGAATAGTAAATATGTACAAGTAAAATAGAGTAATAAATCTGTACAAATATATATACAAATGTTGTGGGGAGGGGAAGGAGGTAGAGAAGGAGGTAGGGCGGGGGGGGTGGGGAGGAGGAGAGGAAAAAGGGAGCTCAGTCTGGGAAGGCCTCCTGGAGGAGGTGAGCTCCCAGTAGGGCTTTGAAGGGAGGAAGAGAGCTAGCTTGGCGGATGTGTGGAGGGAGGGCATTCCAGGCCAGGTGGAGGATGTGGGTGAGGGGTCGATGGCAGGACAGGTGAGAACGAGATACAGTGATGAGGTTAGCAGCAGAGGAGCAGAGGGTGCCAGCTGGGCTGCAGAAGGAGAGAAGGGAGGTGAGGTAGGAGGGGGTGAGGTGATGGACAGCCTTGAAGCCGAGAGTGAGGAGTTTTTGCTTGATTTGTAGGTTGACAGGCAGCCGCTGGAGATTTTTGAAGAGGGAATAACATGCCCAAAGTGTTTCTGTACAAAGATAATCCGGGCAGCACAGTGAAGTATAGATGGAAGTGGGGAGAGACAGGAGGATGGGAGATCAGAGAGGAGGCTGATGCAGTAATCCAGTCGGAATAGGATGAGAGATTGCACCAGAAAAGTAGCGATTTGTATGGAGAGGAAAGGGCAGATCTTGGCAATGTTGTGGAGGTGAGACTGGCAGGTTTTCGTGATGGATTGGATGTGTGAGGCGAACGAGAGTGGAGTCGAGGATGACACCAAGGATGTGGGCTTGTGAAATGGGAAGGATGGTAGTGTCGTCTATAGTGATGGAAAAGTCAGGAAGAGGGCAGGGTTTGGGCGGGAAGATAAGGAGTTCTGTCTTGGACATATTGAGTTTTAGATCATGGGCAGACATCCAGATGGAGATGTCCTGAAGGCAGGAGGAGATATGAGCCTGGACGGAGGGAGAGAGGGCAGGGGCAGAAATGGAGACTTAGGTGTCATCCTATCCCAACTGGATTACTGCATCAGCCTCCTCTCTGATCTCCCATCCTCCTGTCTCTTCCCACTTCCATCTATACTTCACTCTGCTACCTGAATTATCTTTGCTCAGAAATGCTCTGGGCACATTATTCCCTCCTCAAAAATCTCCAGTGGCTGCCTGTCAACCTATGAATCAAGAAAAAACTCCTCACTCTCGGCCTCAAGGCTCTCCATCACCTCACCCCCTCCTACCTCACCTCCCTTCTCTCCTTCTACAGCCCAGCCCGCACCCTCCGCTCCTCTGCCGCTAATCCCCTCACCGTGCCTCGTTCTCACCTGTCCCGCCATCAACCCCCGGCCCACGTCATCCCCCTGGCCTGGAATGCCCTCCCTCCACACATCAACCAAGCTAGCACTCTTCCTCTCTTCAAAACCCTACTGGGAGCCCACCTCATCCAGGAGGCCTTCCCAGACTGAGCCCCCTTTTTCCTCTCCTCCTCCCCATCCCCCCTGCCCCCTCCTTCTCTACCTCACCTTCCCATAGCCCGCTGTTGGGTAGGGGCCGTCTCTCTATGTTGCCAACTTGGACTTCCCAAGCGCTTAGTACGGTGCTCTGCACACAGTAAGCGCTCAATAAATGCGATTGAATGAATGAATTTATTACTCTATTTTACTTGTACATATTTACTATTCTATTTATTTTGTTAGTGATGTGCTATAGCTTTAATTCTATTTGTTCTGACAATTTTGACACCTATCTACATGTTTTGTTTTGTTGTCTGTCTCCCCCTTCTAGACTGTGAGCCTGTTGTTGGGTAGGGACCATTTCTATATGTTGCCAACTTGTACTTCCCAAGCGCTTAGTACAGTGCTGTGCACACAGTAAGTGCTCAATAAATACGATTGAATGAATGAATGAATAGTGTCCAGTCACCCTGACAGTAATTCAACTGGGATTAAGGCCTGAAAACCCCCAGTAATGTCAAAAAAAGTAGTAACCTATTTGCTGGTCTCAAACAATTTTTATCCCCATTTGTTTAATTGTGGAGATTAGCTCACACTTAGATTTTAAGATGTACTTTTCCTTTTAAAGATGCATTTCTCAGAATTTTATTACTAATTAAATAAAATTAAAGTATTCCTAATGTATTACAATTATTTCAAAATTTTAGTAAGCAATTCACTCAAGTAAGACATAAAGCTTAATCAAGCCAAACAATTAACTGTGCAGATAACTTTGAAAAACAAACATTTTCAATTGTTCCTGTTAGAGGAAATTGAACTGTTTTGCCTTTTTCAAAGTAGTTAAAAGTGCACTGCTGACTTTTACAACAAACATTTCTCTTTCCCAGTATGCTACTATAGAGAATCATTAAAAGTGCTGAAGCACAAGGAAATGTGTTTTCCAAAACTTAATACTGCTAGTTTACTACCTTTGTGCGTTTATCATTCAAAGTGAAAACATATTTTATCTGTAACTATAAGACTGCTTAGTACCTTGGTTAGCTTGATCTTCATTAGTACTACCAAAACTTGGATAGATTTTTGAAAGGGGTTATTACAAAAATTGCACACTAATTGGAACCAAGCTCCATAATTATGCATAATTAACTTGTCTATTACTAATATGAGAATACTTTTTTTTAGCTGTAAGGCAAAATGAGTTGAAGCTTTCTAGAAAACATTGGAGATTATGAGTGCATTCAAGTAACTTTATTATGCTCAATAGTTTTAATTCTCAAAGTAAACATTATCAAACTTTAACTTTTGACTTAGTAAAATACTGTAAATTAAGCAAGCAGGGGATTATTGTACCAGTTGTTAATCTTAAAATCCCTTCATTCCTGAAATGGATAGAAAAGGAAAAAAAAAAAATGCTTAGTACTTGGATAGTTCTCCTATTTCCATTTTGAAATAATCAGAAGGTCATATGCTTTGTACTGATTTCCGCCTAATTTTGAACTAAAAGTTTTAATATCACTGTTCCTGTCATGTAACATCTGGGATCTCCTTTTTCATTATCAGTCATTTTTTCTTGCTATCCATTATACCCTTTTGTCATTCATTTACTGGGGTACCAGATCTGTAATTTATTTAAATATCTATCTCTCCCACTAGACTGTAAACTACTTGAGAGCAGGAATTTTATCTACTTACTTTATTGTGCTCTCCCAAGTGCTTAGTTCACAGGAAGAATCAATTAACCACTCATTTATTATAAACACACAAATATGCCTAATATATGTTTCAATTTTTTATGCAGCTCTTCCTTTCATTGCTACCAAATAATTTGTTGTCTTTTGAATTACAAAAGTCTAATTTCATAAACCAGAAGTATCATTCTCAGTTAATAAAGTTCAGATATACTTAACATTTTCCTTAAAGAGGTTGTCATCTTTGTATAGTTACACTATGCAGCAATAAATGATTACCTGGTAGCAAATTACCTGATTACCTGATTTTAGCAAATCACATAAAAATTAGACACTCTTTATCAGTTTCAGAATTCAATTAATTGCAACCTCCATAATATCACACTCCATGACTATGATATATAATCCTATATAACACCTGAATTTTCTTCTAGATTCTATTTCCAGTAGCAATACTTTTCTAGCTGAACATTTACTAAATTACATAGAAGAATTTTAATCAAATCATTGCTAAATAATTTGGGTGGGATGATGGAGGCATTGTTGAATTAATTAGATCATATACATAAATAGTTTCAGCAAGTAAGAATGAAGGTATTCTGATACATTTTGAGTGATTACTTACTTTGCTGACTTTATGAAATGCCAAATCATAGTTGGCATATCTTTGTTTCATTGTATCACTTGACAGGGTTCAACTACAGTATAAAGTATGTAAGGACTGTCTGGGGAGCTAGTTTGAGACACTTACATTTATGGGCTAGAAGAACACAATATCCCCTTTCTCAAATCCTCCATGTTCATCCTTACCTTCTGGAAACATGTCACATCCCCGTTTGCTGCCACTCCTGAACTGCCAGGGGTATTTTACACTTATTAGGCATATTGACAGAGGAAATGATTGGATGGCTGGACATACTGATCTAAAAACCCCCTCTAATAGATAGGTGTGGCCTGTCAAAAGCTGTAGAAAATCTCCTTTTCATGGTATTTGTTAAACACTTACTATATGTCAAACAGTCACCCCATCTCTCTCCTACCATTTCTCTCCAAACTTTTTAAGTGAGTTTTCCACACCCTGTCTCAAATTTCTCTCCTCCGATTCTCTTCTTGATCCCTTCCAATCTGGCTTCTGTCCCCTTCACTCCACCAAAACTGCCCTCTCAAAGGTCACAATGTTCTCTTTGCCAAATCCAACAGCCTCTACTTCATCCTAATCCTCCTCAACCTCTCAGCTGCCTTTGACACTGTGAACCACTCCCTTCTTGAAATGTTATTCAACCTTGGCTTCACTGACTATGCCCTCTCCTGGTTTTCCTCATCTCTCTGGCCATTCATTCTCAATTTCCTTTGTGGGCTCCTCCTCTGCCTCCCATGCCCTAAACTGTGGGGGTCCCTCATAATTCAGTTCTGGGTCCCTTTCTAGTCTCCATCTACACCCACTAGCTTGGAGAACTCATTCGCTTCCATGGCTTCAACTATCATCTCTATGAAGATGGTAGCCAAAGCATCATCTCCACCCCTGATCTCACTCCCTCTTTCCAGTCTTGCATATCCTCCTGCCTTCAAGATATCTCTGCTTGTATGTCCTCCAATTACCTCAAACATAATGTCTCCAAAAACAGAACTCCTTATCCTCCCAACCAAACCCTGCCCTCCCACTGACTTTCCCGTCACTGTAGATGGCACCATCATTCTTCCTGTCTCACAAGACTGTAACCTTGTAAGTTATCCTTGATTCCTCTGTCATTCAACCTACATATTCAATCCATCATTAAATCCTGTTGGTCCGACCTTTACAACATTTCTAAAATCCACCCTTTCCTTTCCATCCAAACTGCTACCACGTAATACAACTACTCATACTGCATCAGCTTCCTTGCTGTCCTCCCAGCCACCTGTCTCTCCTGACTTCAGTCCATACTTTACTCTGTTCCCCAGATAATTTTTCTACAAAAATGTTCAGGACATGTTTCCTCACTCCTCAAAAAACTCCAATGGTTACTCATCCAACTCCACATCAAACTAAAACCCCTCACCATTGGCTTTAAAGCACTCCATCACCACGCCCCCTCCTAGCTCACTTCAATGTTCTCCTACTACAATCCAGTCTGGAAACTTTGCTTCTCTAATGTTAACTTTCTCCCTGTACTTCTTAGGGCTCCTGACCTAGGACACTCCTGACCTCCTCAAATCTGACAGACAATTACTTTCCTTCCCTTCGAAGCCTTATTGAAGGCACATCTCCTCCAACAGGCCTACCCAGATTGAGCCCCATCTTTCCTCATCTCTCAATCCCTTCTGCCATGCCCTAACTTGCTCCCTTTGCTCTTCACCCCTCCTAGCCCCACATTACTCATGTACATACCTATAATTTATTTATTTGTATCAGTGTCTGTCTCCCCACCTCTAGACTGTGGCATACAACATACTCGTTGTGGTCTTATAGCATACTCCATGTATGTATTTCATTTTTCAGACTGTGTTATTAAATGCTATTAATGTTACTGAATGATCACTCATTCAAGTGAAGGGTAATGAGTTGAAACAGAAATGAAAAAGAATGAAGTTTTTTTTTTTTTTTACTATGTAGAGAATTTAATCTAGTTATTTCAGTCAAGCCATACACACAAAATCCACCTTCTCTTGAAGTATCTGAGTTACTTTTGTGTTCAACATCTAATTTTTTAGCCCTCGTCTGTCATTAGCAGCTAGTGAATATTCTTTTAGATTAATTTTCACTTCTGGCCTTGCACCTTTTCACCGATGGGTTCTGATAGGTAGACAGACCATAATAATCCTGGACAATAGTTGCTGAGCAAATGACATTTACCAAGAAATCACTGTGAGGTAATTCATTGTACTAAAGTACATGGAACAATTGAAGCACCGGGCACATTTTGTGCTTATAATGAAATAACAATCACAGAAACTCTCCAGGTGCCTGGCATCTTCCTTTTCCTATTTGTGAATGCTTTATTAGCTCTTTATAATAATGGAAACATTATCACTTTCTGATTTTCAAATAAGTTGCACACAGGGGTTACAGTTTCATCAAGTCTTAATAAAAGCTGTGGGGTATTTAGAGGGATATTCACCGTGAAAATTTTTGTTCCCATATTTTGATCGGCCTGCATTGCCTTTCAATCTAACAAACCTCTTTTAGAAAGTCATCTAAGGAAATGAAAGGAATCTACCTAAAAAGACTTCATTTCCCATAAAGTTAAGGGACATTTCACTCATTCAATCACATTCATTCAGTCATATTTATTGAACTCTTACTGTTTGCAGGGTACTGTACTAAACCCTTGGGAGAGTACAATACAACAATAAACAGTCACATTCCCTGCCCATAATGAGCTTACAGTTTAGAGACTGTAATTTCCTGCTCCAGCAGGTATTACTATCCTTCCCAGAAGTAATTTTTTGTTCACTCAGACATGCTTAGGCAACAGACATGCTTAAGTCATTTATAAGTCATTTCTTTTTTTATGGTATTTGTTAAAAACCTATTGTGTGCCGGGCACATTCTGAGCACTGAGGTAGATATGAACTAATCAAGTTGGACACAGTCCACGTCCCACATGTGAGTCACATTCAATCCTCAGTTTACAGAAGAAATAATGGAGGCACAGAGAAATTGTGACTTGCCCGAAGTCACACAGAAAACAAGAGGCAGAACTGGGATTAGAACCAAGGTCCTCTGACTCCCTGGACTGTACTTTCTCCACTAAGACATGCTGCTTCTTCTCTTGCTCCTCTTTTCAGATGGTGCCTGGTGTGAAGAGTAGTGTGAGGAAATGGTGTCTGTAAGAAGCTCTGTTATTTTCCTTTTGGGAAAGGTCTCCATGTAAATGAGAAATCCCTTTTATCTCTTCAAGTTACACATATTGTGGGCAAAAGCTTCAATCGGTTGAGCTTTTATTCATTCAATCAATTGTATGTATTTTCTACTGACTGAGTGCAAAGCGCTGCACTAAGTGCTTGGAGAGTAAGACAGAAAAATGTTTTCTGACCTCCTGGAGCTTTCAATCTGCTACAAAAAGAACAGTATGTACTGCTGTTCTGTGTATAGACATTTTTATGAAAGTAAGAAAGGAAATAAACTGTCAAAGTGCTTTTCACATTTTTCTATCCTCAGGTCTCCAAGTTCTGCTGTAAACCAGTGTGGCTAAAGGAAAGATAGTAGAATCCAATCAGGTAGGTGGAAAAGGGAGAGCACTCTTAGGCACATCTCTCAGTCAGATGGATATCCACTCAGTCTAGAAGATACACAGGACACAAACTCGCTGAAAAACTACCATCTGAAGACCTCAAATTAATGTTTTTAATCTATCTACAGTGAATGGTATTGATAGGTGGTACTATAACACATTCCTTACATTAGCTGGCTAACATGTCAGAAAATGTTAACACTATTGAGGCAGGGAATTCTGTGCCTTCAGAAGATGGCAAGAATGACATCAGGTTGGTAATAATAGAATTGATTTAGAAATCAAAGGGACTAGCTACAAAATTTACAATAGTTAAAAGCATCCATGAAAAATGAAGTTAGCTAAGAACAAATGGATAAATAAGCAACAAACTCAGTTCTGACATGGCTGAGAGAATGTCTTGATTGGGATGATAGAAAGAATAGAAAGGAATAGTCTTAGAATGGGTGGTTCTTTAGGGAAAATTTCAATTAAGGAAAGGATGGGGTTTAGAAATGCTGAATTCTGAGAGGTTTCTTAGTTTCAAAAGGGAGAATGGAGAGGAAGGGATGGTGAGCAGATCTGATGAGATCCTTATTTGGAGAGAAATTGGAGTGAAGAGCAGCTAAATTGAGGAACCCAGCTAATGAAGAACCTAGAACCAGTGTTCAAGCTTTCTATTCTTTGGGTGGGAAAATAGGGAGTGATGTACTTCAAGCAAAGTTTTAGAAAGGCAATGCATTCAACTGTCTCAAAGATGTACTGGAAAATCTAATGGATAACATCAGGGTGAATGTGAGTTCTTGTACAACAGACAAGTGTTCCTGACTCTGCTACTTAAATAATTTCCATAGTCAGTAGAACAGCTCTGCCTTTTCTGTATGCTAGATCTGAGATCAAAGTATTTATTGAGTGCTTACTGTGTGCAGAGCACTGTACCAAGTGCTTGGGAGAGTACAGTAACAATATAACAGACACACTCCCTGCCCACATGAGTTTCCAGTCTAGAGGGGAGACAGATGTTAATATAAATAAATTACAGATATGCACATAAGTACTGTGGGGCTGAGAGGAAAGATGAATAAAGAGAGCAAACCAGGGCAACACAGAAGGGAATGGAGGAAAGGGAAAGGAAACTTAGTTATTGAAGGCCTCTTGGAGAAGATGTGCCTTCAATAAGGTTTTGAAATTGTCTGTCCAATATGAAGAGGGAGGGCATTTCAGGACAGAGGCAGAATGGGGTGAGAGGTCTGTACCATGATAGATGAGACTGGGGCACAATGGGCAGGCTAGCAGTAGAGGATATGATTGTGTGGGCTGGGTGTAGTAGGAGAGTTATGAGGTGAGATAGGATGGGGGAAAGTAATTTAGTGCTTTAAAGCCAATATAGTAAGGAGTTGCTGTTTGATGCAGAGGTGGATGGGCAATCACTGGAGGTTCTTAAGGAGTGGGGAAGTATAGACTAAACATTTTTGTAGAAAAATTGTCTGTGCAGCAGAGTGAAGTATGGACTGGAATGGGGAGAACAGGAGGAAGAGACGTCAGTAAGGAGGTTGATAGAGTAACCTGGTGGGTTAGGATAAGTGCTTGAATTAAGTGGTAGTAGTTTGGATGGAGAGGACAGGGTGTATTTTAGGAATGTTGTGAAGATTTAACCAACAGAATTTAATGATAAATTCTATATGTAGGTTGAATGTGAGATAGGAGTTAAGGATAATGCCAAAGCTACAGGTTTGTGAGACAGGAAAGTTTGTGGTGCTGTCCACAATAATGGGAAAGTCAAAGAAATGACAAGGTTTGGGTGGGAAAATAATTTCTCTTTCTGACATGTTAACTTTAAAATGACAACAGAACATCTAAGTAGAAAGCAGGAGGAAATGTGAAACTGCCGAGAGAGAGATCAGAGTTGTAGGTGTAGATTTGTGAATCATCTGCATTGAAGCTGTTCAAGCAAATGAGTTTTCTAAGGGAGTAGGTGTAGATGGAGAATAGAAGGGGACACAGAACTGAACCTTGAGGGACACCCACAGTTAGGGGATGGGAGGCAGAGGAGGAGCCTATGAAAGAAATTGAGAATGAATTGCCAGAGAGGTAAAAGTGGAAGCAGAAGAAGACAGTTAGTGAAGCTGAGGTTGGACAATGTTTCCAGGGGAAGCGGGTGGTCAACAGTGTCGAAGGGAGTCTAGAGGTCGAGGAGACTCTCCTCTACCTCTTGTTCCACCTTGTTATCAACACTGGAAAATCTACAAATATTTATAGATTTTTCACAGAAGATCTATTTTCCTTAGTAAAACCTGAAATGACTCTACTATTTACTTACTCCTCAACAGAAGCCTCACGACATTGTGCCTTGCCCGCTTCCTCAGGGGTTGAAGGTTAATTTTGTGAGCTTCACACTCCCCAGAGAGTCTCACTATGCTGTGTTCTGGCTTTTTGTAGTGGTGGATGTTGTCCTTGCAAGCCTCACAAATAGCCATGAGCTTTACAGGCCTCCATGGCCCCTGCCACTCCGAGAAGACTTTGGAATTGTGATACAGCTTCCTCCCTCTTCCTCAGCTCTGCCCTCTGGTTGCTAAACTGTCAAATACAAATTTTAAGCTACCTTTGACAATTGAGGTAATGAAACCTGGTGAAGAACTTGAAGAAATTCTCCTGATAAACGGATCAGAGTTCATAATGATGCAAATCCTTCCTGGGGCCATTTTTAAAAAGTGGACAAGGTGGTGGGTCGGGGACGGGAAGAGCTTGCCACCTCATAAACCCTCATTTCAACAGGCTTTCATTTAATTATTAGTTATTCTGGGATGCAGGTGAGCAGACAGCAGACATAACCTTTAAGTGCTAGTACAAACCAATTTAAAGCTGCAGCCCTCATAAAGATTGGCCTATTTTAATCTGATGGAGATAAAACAGATTTACTTTTGATTGTTTCTTGAGGATCGTCTCTGGGGTGGTTCAATAAATCTTTATAGCCATCAAATACTTTCCCCTTTGTGGGGGCTTACTATTTTTTTTCTATATTTTATTTCATTTATTCAGAGGAAAATCTAGTTCAGACCCTGATTAGGTCACCTATCCTAAAACTAGGCAAGGCTTATTTGACACATTTTTATTCCAACACTGCTAACAGGTTTTAAGAAGCATGAGAAACGTACTCTTTATTGGCACTCCTCTTCTCCTCTGAAATGATCACTGATGCTGCCTGAAAACAGTCAGGGAATGGCCTGAGTTATCCAAGTGACTTTCTTAATAAAACTTGGAAGGTTTTGACTTCTTTTCTCCCAAGACCTGTCTTTGTTCTCTTTTGTTTATGCTCCAATTGAAATTTGTCCAGAGCAAATTCTCTGTGACATAAAGCAATCCCTCTGCTCAAAAACAGAATAATTGACCTCAATTTCCTGAAACTTGTCTCATACTAAAATTAAAATAGGATCTACAATAGAGTTCTGTGAACCATCTTCTTATAGCAGTCTTTTAATCTACGATAATTTCATTTAATCTCTTTCTACATTTGGCATGCCAGACTGATATAATGGCTATTGTAATAACAGCAACCTAAACAAAACGTACCTCTAAGGATATTAGGGTATCTTCTAAAGAATATCTAATTAGCCTTCCCCAAATCCACACGGAGTAATTTGGGGCAAAAACAAATGAATTGAGCAAATCTGCTTTTTCAATAGTTGGATTCTCTGATAATGAGTTTGTAGTTGCAAATTTTCATTGCTGATTGAAAAACTTTTCACCCTCGGTATAAATTGTCAAGCATTAGACTCAAATGCATCGTCAGTTCAACTAGGATATTAATTTACACTCCCAACAAAAGGAGTATATTTATAAAATCAGTAGAATCTCTATTCCCCCTTCCCAGCACCACCCTCCACCCAATCCATCCTCATCTCTTGCAGCAACTCTTATCCCTCTTCCCCAGCACTGCCCCTCAGCAGCTCAGTCCCATCCAAACCCTCTCCCTATGCATGGTCTGCTCTCCCACATACCCACCTATCCAGTCTCAGCCAAGGGCAGCCTGTGAAATCCCCACTCCATTATGGGAAGACTTCCTTTCATCCTTGACCTGTTCCTAACCCAGTCACTGCTCCACCTCATCATCCCTGAAATCTGGATCTTCTCAGATGACACTGTTTTCCCCTGACACTCTCTCCAGAAAGAGCCTCATCTTCTCCCACTCCTCAAAACTCACTGAGAAAGAGGGAGGAGTGAGGTTCCTTCTTGCTTCTTAGTACAACTTTTGCAGCACTCCACCTCCCCCATCCCTCTCTTTCCCTTCATTTGAAGCCTATATTATCCACCTTTACCATCCAAATCACTACCACAATAGTACGATCACTGATCCTATCCTGACTGGATTACTGCATCAGCCTCTTTTTTGATCTCCCAACCTCCTGCCTCTCCCCACTTGAGTCCATATTTCAATGTGCTACCCAGATTATCTTTCTACAGAAATGTTCAGGCAAGTCACCCCATTCCTCAAAAGTCTCCAGGGGTCACCTATCAACCTCTGTATCAAACAAAAACTCCTCATTATTGGCTTCAAAGCTATCGCCTTGCCCCTCATTACCTCATCTCTTTTCTCTCCTACTACATTCCAGCCTGCAATCTCCACTCCTCTGGTGCTAACCTTCTCAGTGTGCCTTGATCTTGCCTATCTCACCGCCGACCCCTGATCCACTGGCCTGGAACTCCCACTCTCCTCAAATCTGTCAATCACTCTTCTCTTTTCAAAGCCCTACTGAAGGTACATCTCCTCCAAGAGGCCTTCCCAGACTAAGTCCCCTTCTCCTCTGCTCACCCTCCCTTCCACGTCACCTTGATGGCTCCCTTTTGTTCTCCCTCCCTCCCTGTCCCATAGAACTTACATATATATCCATAATTCTATTTATTTATTTTGGTGCCTGTTTACTTGTTTTGATATCTATCATCTCCCTCTAGACTATAAGCCCATTGTGGGCAAGGGATAGTCTCTCTTTATTGCTGTACTGTACTTTCCAAGTGCTTAAAATAGTGGTCTGTACAGAGTAAGTGCTCAGTAAATACAATTGAATGAATGAATGCATATCAGTTGCAAGCAATCATGTGTTATAGATTTTGAGCATTTTCTGTGGTTTCCTACTATGATCCAGCCTACATACTAATGCAAACCTACTCACTGTACCTTAATCTCATCTATTTCACTCCCAATCCCTTGTCAATGTTCTCCCTGTGTCCAGGAATGCCTTCCCTTCCCCTCTTCATATCCTACTGACAATCACACTCCCAACCTTCAAAGCCTAACTAAAAGCACATAGTAAGCCTTCCCCAGCTAAGCCCTCATTTCTTCTTCTCCCACACACTTCTTTATCACTCTTGCACTTGGACTGTCACCCATCATTCACCTCTCCCTCAGCCCCACTGCACATAGTTGTAATTTATTTGTTTATATTAATGTCTGTCTCCCCGTCTAGACTGAGAGCTTGTTGTGGGCAGGGAATGTGTCCACCACTTCTGTTTCATTGTACTCTACCAAGTGCTTAGTAATAATAATGATAATAACTGTAGTATTTGTTAAGCACTTACTATGTGCCAATCACTGTTATAAGCACTGGAGAAGATACAGGATTATCAGGTTGGACATAGTCCCTGTCCCACACAGGGTTCACAATCTATGAAGGGAGAAGAACAGCTATTGAATCCTCAGTTTACAGATGAGGTAACTGATGTACAGAGAAGTTAAGTGACTTACCCAAGGTCACAAAGCAGGAATGTGGGATAGCTAGGATGACTACTCAGGTCTTCTGATTCGCAGGAATGTGCTCTTTCCACTAGGCCATGCTACTTCCACATACAGTAAGTACTCAATAAATATGAGTGTTTAATTGATTGAAAACTCACCCATAACGTACAAGCCACTTGTTTTTTTGGCTCATGTTACGAAGTACTAATACACTGCAACCACAATGTTTTCTAAGGAATGGATTTATTTTAAAAAAGGTACATTTAAAAGGTTGGGTGAAGATAAACACTTGAATATCTCTATTTTCCCCTTAATTCTGCAGTTTGTGGACATGGAGAAAACATCATTGCCAACCTGCCATAACTGTTTCAGCCTCCAAGAACCTCCCCAGATCAAATCTAGGAATACACCCATAGTGACCTTCAAGGACACAGATAATAATAATAATAATAATGGCATTTTTTAAGCACTTACGATGTGCAAAGCACTGTTGCATTTATGTTTATTTTAAACTTTAGACTATTTTTTGGTGTGCTTGGGTATGTTTTAGGAGGCATTGTGAGATTTGCTTCTGCCTGTCAGTCTTAACAAGCAAATTTTATCTCTGGAGTCTTTCAAAGCAAAACAGGATAGATCTCAGAATTCAGAAACCAGGACCTGGGACTGTACCTGATCTTCAAAATTGTTCCTCGAGTCAGAAATAGGCCCTAGCTGTGATGCTTAAAGCACCTGTAGGCCTAGGGGACTTCAGGGCTGCATATTGTTAACTTTGATGGATAGATGTTTGGGGCAAAAAGGGGTGATCCTCTGGTTTGGCACTTTAGAGAAAAACAGATAGGCATTTTCTTAATCCATCAATTGAAGGCATTTGTTGAGAATTTACTGTGTGCAGAGCACTGTACTAAGTGCTTGGGAGAGTGCAATATCGCAGAGTTGGTAGACGTGTTCTTTGACGACAAGGAGCGCATGGTCTAGAGTGGAGAGACATACAGAGAAAGGGAGGATGTGTGAGAGGTCAGCTGGGAGTTAGATGAGACATATGTACAATGAGTAAGTTGGTGTTAGAGGTGCAAAGTATGAGGACTGAGTTGCAATAGGAAATCAGCAAGGCAAGGGAGGAAGGAGTAAACTAATTGGTGCATGAGGAGGGAGTTAAACATCTGTAAAACCTGGTGAGGGTAGTAACATGGGAGTCAATAAGATGGAGAAATAATGTTGTTGGATGGAAGAGATGGCAGAATTGAAGCAGGCAAAGATGAATTAAAAATGAGTAAGTTTGGGATTTCTAATAATGGATTTCCACCTGCAGCATTCCACAGTCCATGGCCAGAAGGGGAAGAAGCATATTTTGGAGATAATTCAGGGGTATGGGTCAGTGATACAAGATAAACACAGAAACAGGGGAGTAAGTGAGTAAGGTTCAGTTGTTGAGGCCGTTAATTTGTGCATCAACATAAGGTAGTTTGTATTGAGCTACAAATGGGTCAGGATAATCTTAGAAAATTGGTGCAAATCAAGAGATTGGGCACCCTTATGAGGGAACAGAAAAGATTTGTTGAGGGAGGGATTACGTAGTAAAGAAGGCAGGTGAGGTGGCTGTGGTAGGTTAGAAGGATTTCAGGGTTAGTAAGGGTAGAGGTTCCTCTCAGGGTTGCACCTGGAGAGTTTCCAGTACTCTACCAGTCATGGTTAAAAGAGGAAGAGTCAAGCAGTGGGCTACCCATTCCATTCCTAGCTTGGGCAGTGGCTAGTGAGTGGAAGGCAATCTGCTACAAGTCAAGCCTCACCTGGGATGGGCAGCAGCGGCATGGGAAAAAGTCAAGGGAAGAGACTTGTTTACTGCGTGGAAGGAGGCAATGGTAAACCATGTCCATATTTTTACCATGAAAACTCAGTGAAAATGGTACCAGAATTATTGCAGATGGAAATGGGGCATTCTGGGAGAGATGTATCTGTGGAGTCGCTATGGGTCGGACATGACTTGACAGCACAAGATAACAACAAGGGTAGAGGCTTTACAGTGACTAGAGATGGTGAGATGGAATATTTGTTCAGGTTTGTGAGGGGTTTTTAGTAGATTGGGGCAGGAGGTCAATGGAGTTGAGAATTGAGAAGAAGTGAGCAACAGAAGAAGGGAGGCTTTCTCATGACAGAGTCGGAGATGAGGAGCAGCACTGGGAAAGGAGGGCAGAGATGAGGTAGGGGAGAAGGGTGGAAATGGTATAAAGGGTTGGGAGGTTTTAGGTGAGAAGGAGCTGATGGAGACCCATGTGTGGGAAGGGGGATGAGGGAGGGTACTGGTGAGAGGAGTAGAGACTTGTGCTTCATATAAAAATACACATCAAGGGAATGATAGGCTGGCTTTAATTTCCAGAGCTCCAGGAAATTCATTTTTCCATTTCTTGGAGCTGCAACCTGAATAATTGGATTTAATATGTGTTCAAGATTTTTCAGTGTCTATATTGTAAAAATTATATACTAATTTGAATATAAAATGGTTCAGTAGTAAGTCCAATGAACCAAGGTTAGCAAATGTGAACCACTTTTGAAAGAGCTAATGAAAAGTTGTCCTTGGTGCTACACATAGCACCGTTAACTCTTTACCCTGAGGTGACTTTGGTGTTTGCCACGACTGGCAAATGGATCAAGCTATGAGAAGCAGCATGGCCTAGAATGGGACTGGGAGTCAGAAGGACCTGTGTTCTAATCCCGGCTCAGCCACGTGTCAGCTGTGTGGCCTTGGGCAAATCACTTACTTCTCTGGGACTCAGTTACCTCATCTGTAAAATGATGATTAAGATTGTGAGCCCTATGTGGGACAGGGGCTTTGTCCAGCTAGATTATTTTGTATCTACCCCAGCACTTAATACAAAGCTTGGCATAATAAGCGCTTATCAAATACCACAATTATTACTATGTTATTGTTATTACCCTTATTATTTCAGAAGTATTATATGACTGTGTTTACATCATTTATGGAGTTCAAAATGCGACAAGAAAAGGTCTATAACGTTGGGGCTAGTAAATCATAAAGCAAGCAAGATGAATGACAGAGAAGTACAGAAATAGAGTATAACACACAAACACTCATACACAGAAACTCACACAAATACACTGATACCAACATGAACATGCAGTACTTCCAATTTCAACACTTTGCACGTTATCAAAACACTTGCCACCTCCCAGGAACAGAGAAGGCTGGTCTGCTTACAGTTACTACACACTTCCTCTGCTGCTTCCTGGAAAATCCACCACAGAGGTATGGGGGCTCAACCCATTAAGATGTTTTATTACTTGCCTTTCTGGAGGTGAGAAAAAAACTCTCAAAATAATGACTACCTCTTCCCTAGCTAGGCAAACCTCAATATAGTGAGTTACGTGTGTCTTCTTGGTACCTTTCGTGGGAAGGAAAGTTGAGAGACTATCAAATCAATTGTTATAGTTTTCACTTTTCATTCATTGTCTTATTTATTGAGCACTTACTGTGTGCAGAGCATGAAATGTTTTAAGGATTCTCTCTGAACCTCAATGATTGAATTCAATTTATCTTAGATACGAATTCCTCCAGAGGGACATCTGCATGTGATTTGTTAATTTGGGACACGGCCAGTAATAACTTCGTGGTCTTTCTGATCATCACTACTGTTGTTGTTGTTTATGGAATTTTTTAAGTGCTTACTATGTGCCAGGCACTGTACTAAGTACTGAGGGAGATACTGACCTCTTCATCATCAAAAGATTTCACCTGGAGAATTAAAACAGGAAATTTTTCCAGAGCATAATATTTAAACCCTAAATAAATATTCAGAAAGCAATCTGAGCCTAAATCCATTAATCTGCTAGTCCTATTGTCAAATAATAATAATAATGGCATTTATTAAGCACTTACTATGTGCAAAACACTGTTCTAAGCACTGGGAAGGTTACAAGGTTGATCAGGTTGTCCCACGTGGGGAATCACAGTCTTAATCCCCATTTTACTGATGAAGTAACTGAGGGACAGAGAAGTGACTTGCCCAAAGTCACCCAGCTGACAACTGGCGGAGTCTGGATTTGAACCCACGACCTCTGACTCCCAAGCCCGGGCTCTTTCCACTGAGCCACGCTGCTTCTCAAAGAGATAGACAAGCTCTGGGTTTCAGTACGTTGATATCAGCAGCCACCATTAGGTGACATTTAACTCACCTAATGAAGACATTATTTCACAATGTAGATCTGCATACCTTGATTATTCGTAATTTTTTGTGTCAGATTACTATTTTATTTATCTCTGGATATGGTCCATACTTCACTCTGCTGCCCAGATTGTTTTTCTACAAAAACGTTCAGGACATGTCACTCCACTCCTCAAAAAACTCCAGTAGTTGTCCATCCACACCCACATCAAAAACTCCTCATCATTGACTTTACAACACTCAATCACCTTGGCCCCTCCTACCTCACCTTGTTATTCTCCTACTATGACCAAGCCCGCACACTTTGTTCCTCTAATACTAACACTCTCAGTGTGCCTCAATTTCATTTATCTTTCCTCTGACCCCTCGCCCATATCTTACCTCTGGCCTGGAACACCCTCCCTCCTCAAATCCAACAGATAATTACTTTCCCTGCCTCTTTCAAAGCCTTATCGAAGGCACATCTCCTCCAAGAGGCCTTCCCAGACTAAGCCTCACCTTTCCTCATCTCTCACTCCTTTCTGCCTCACCCTGACTTGCTTCCTTTGTTCTTCCCCCTCCCAGCCCCACAGCACTTACATATATATCTGTAATTGCCTGTACTGCCGTCGACCCCTGGCCCGTGTCCTACCTCTTGTCTGGAATGCCCTCCCTCCTCACATCCAAAGTTCTCACATCCAAAGCTCACCTCCTCCAGGAGATCTTCCCAGACTGGGCTTTCCTATTCCTCTGCTCCTCCTCCCCATCGCCCCAACTCCCTCCCTCTGCTCTCCCTCCCTCCCCACCCCACAGAACTTGTGTATATGTGTACATATTTATTATTCTATTTATTTTATTAACGATGTGATCTATGACTCTATACTGAAATGCCTGTCTTGTTTTCTTTTGATGTCTCCCCCCTTCTAGGTTGTGAGCCCATTGTTGGGTAGATATTGTCTCTGTTGCTGAATTGTACTTTCCAAGCTCTTAGTACAGTGCTCTGCACTCAGTAAGAGCTCAATAAATATGATTGAATGAATGAATGATTTCATTATTTGTATAAATGTCTCTCTCCCCTATTCTAGACTGTAAGCTCATTGTGGGAAGGGAATGTGTTTGTTTATTGTTGCATTGTACTCACCCAAGCACTTAGTACAGTGTGCTTCACACAGTAAGCACTCAGTAAATAATAATAATAATAATAATAATAATAATAATAATGGCATTTATTAAGCGCTTACTATGTACAAAGCACTGTTCTAAGCGCTGGGGAGGTTACAAGGTGATCAGGTTGTTCCACACGGGGCTCACAGTCTTAATCCCCATTTTACAGATGAGGGAACTGAGGCCCAGAGAAGTGAAGTGACTTGCCCAAAGTCACACAGCTGACAATTGGTGGAGCTGGGATGATTGAATGAATGAATAGTACATGGAACAAGCAAGTAGGGAATGCATGACAATTTGACAAATCAGATCTCTAAATGTTTAAACAATTCTTCAACAGTAAGTTTAATGTCACTGATAATTGAACTTGCTCTATTAGTTTTCTAAGACATTTCCAGGTGGTTGTTTTTTGGGAGAAAAGAAAAAGTCCGAAGTTACATACATAGAGTTGAAACTCTAAGAAATAGATTGATCTTTCCACATAGTGTAGGAATACTTTCCTAGAATCATAGCCTGAGGCAAAATGAATTTCTTCCTGAATAAAACTAAGATAACTCCTGGCCAAAGAGGATTTTGCAGTGGATCTTTATCCCAGGTAACTGAGCAGCAGGGTCAGCCCTGTGGGCAATTAGGTCAATTTTATGATGGACACAGTCATTTCTATATACTGCTAAAGGATTTCAATTATGATTACCTGGTGAGAAACAATGTTAAATATGATTCTTTGGTACAAATAATACATCTTGTATACATATGGTATATACTTTATTATTTCCTCCAGTACGCAATTTACATAGGATCTGGGGAGACAGACCTGTCTCCCCCATTAGATGGTAAACTCCTTGAAAACAGATTTAACATGTTACAATAGCTGAGTACAGTTCTCTGCCTACAAATACATGATTATAGTTATGTGCTATTCCTTATCAGTCAATCATATTTATTGGTGCTTATTATATGCAGAGCACAACAGAATTAGCATTTTAAATTGAGATATTGCATATATGCTGTTAGTGTCACATTTGTGACCATATTAAAAAGTCTGAGATAAAATCTAATTTAATTCCTACTGAAAATTTCACTCAACGTCTGTTTCTATAGCCTAGTTACTTAAAATGCAATGAATTGCACTGAAGTGAATACTTGAATGCAGATAATATTGATTTGCCCTCTATAAGGTAAGCTTGTTGTGGGCAGGGAATGTATCTACCAACTCTGTTGTAATCTCCCAGCCCATTGTGGGCAGGGAATGTGTCTATTACATTGTTATATTGCACTTTCCCACGCATTTAGTACAGCGCTCTGTCCTCTGTAAGCACTCAATAAATGCAATTGATTTACTGAAGCTTTTAGTACAATAAATACCATTGATTGATTGACTGATTTCTTAATGTTTGAAGAGAGACAGTGCTTCCTATTTCAGTATCTAAAGCTAGTTCAGCCTCTCCAATGAATGTAAACTCAAACCTGCTCTCCTCCCTCCACCAGTTCCTGTCTCGTTTGGCTCCTTATTCCTTCCATGCTATACCAATCTATTCTATATCTTTTTGTTGAATTGTTTTTTTTAAAATACTTCCTATGTTGTTGTAGCTCATCAGACACCTTGATGCTATTGCTGCCACCAACACAGCACAAGAAATTTTCTTACAGTTGCAATCTTCTGGGGTTAAAGAGTGAGATCAATGGGGACCAGACAAGGGTGTAAAGGGAATGGGGATGTTGTGAGATTGGCAATGTAGAAGAAGGGTGAGGCAATGGAGAAAGTCCATAGCTCTATCCTTTGCATTCTTCCTCCATCACCACTGGTTTCCTTCCTTAATCCCCCAAGTCCAGCACCAGCCTCCTAAATTCGTATTTGTTGCCCTGGAAGGCCAGATATAAGTGCAATAGAGGTGACTGGGAGTGGGTGCCAGTGACAGGAGAAGTAACTGCGAAATTGCCAATGACAGAACCTAGCAGTGTTGCCATAAAATGATAATTGTAGCACAGTTTAAAGCACTTAGTTTGTGCCAAGCACTATAAAAAACAGTGGGCCAGATTCAAGAGAATCAGGTCAGACACAGCCCCTGTTTCACACAGGGTTCACAGTCTAATGAGGAGAGAGAACAAGCATTGAATTTTCATTTTACAGATGAGGGAACTGGGGCAAAGAAAAGTGAAGTAAATTCTCCAAAATCATAAACCAGGCAAGAGTTATGGCCTGGAATAGAATCCAGCTGCTCTGACTCCCAAACTCGTGCTCTTTCCACTAGGACAAACTGCTTCCCAAGTCATATTTTCATATTCATATTTTCTGAAAATAAGCATTTTTGTATTTGCAGTAACTTTAAAAAGTACTATACACCAAAATAAAAGCAGTTAAAAAAGGATGAACTGAAAGTACCTTCTTCTTCTTATCTTCCCACCCAAACCCTGTCCTACCCCTGACTTTCCCAAGACAGTATATTGCAAGACCAATCTCCCTTTCTCCCAAGCCCATAACTTTGGCATTATCCTTGACTCCTCTCTCCTTCAACCCACATATTCAATCCAATCACTAAATCCTGTTGGTTCCACCTTCACAATATAGCTAAAATCTACTCTTTCCTCTCCATCCACACTTTTATCACTTTAATCCAATTACTTATCCTATTCCACCTTTCTTACTATATCAGTCTCCTTGCTGACCTCACTGCCTCCTGCCTCTGTATACTTCACTCTGCTGCCCAGATCATTTTTCTGCTAAAAACATTCAGGCCATGTTTCTAAACTCCAGGGGTTGCCCCTGTACCCCAACATCAAATAACAAATTCTTCACCATTGGCTTTAAAGCACTTAATTAACTTGCCCCCCTTCTAGGAGGCCTTCCCAGACTGAGCCCCTTCCTTCCTCTCCCCCTCGTCCCCCCCTCCATCCCCCCATCTTACCTCCTTCCCTTCCCCACAGCACCTGTATATATGTATATGTTTGTACATATTTATTACTCAATTTATTTATTTATTTTACTTGTACATATCTATTCTATTTTATTTTGTTAGTATGTTTCGTTTTGTTCTCTGTCACCCCTTTTAGACTGTGAGCCCACTGTTGGGTAGGGACTGTCTCTATATGTTGCCAACTTGTACTTCCCAAGCACTTAGTACAGTGCTCCGCACACAGTAAGCACTCAATAAATACGATTGATTGATTGATTCTACTTCACCTCACTACACTTCTACTACAACCCAGCCCACACACTTCACTCCACTAATGCTAACCTTCTCAATCTCATTACTCTTGCCACAGACCCCTCACCCACTTCCTCCTTCTGGCCTGCAAAACCCTCCCTCCTCAAAATCGACATACAATTACTCTCCCCAATTCCAAAGCCTTATTGAAGACACATCTCCTCCAAAAGGCCTTCCGTGACTAGGCCCACCTTTCTTCTTCTCCCACTTCTTCTGCATCTCCTTGGCTTGCACCTTTTATTATCCTCCCTCCCAGCCCCACAGCACTTATGTACATATTCATTCAATCATATTTATTGAGTGCTTACTGTGTGCAGAGCACTGTACTAAGTGCTTATAGTACATATCTGTAATTTATTTATTTATATTGATATCTGTCTTTCCCTCTAGACTGTAAGCTCATGGTGGGCAGGGAATGTGTCTGTTGTTATATTGTACTCTCCCAAGTAATAATAATAATAATAATGGCATTTATTAAGCGCTTATTATGTGCAAAGCACTGTTCTAAGCACTGGGGGGATACAAGGTGATGAGGCTGTCCCACGTGGGGCTCACAGTCTTCATCCCCATTTTACAGATGAGGGAACTGAGGCCCAGAGAAGTTAAGTGACTGGCCCAAAGTCACACAGCTGACAAGTGGTGGAGCTGGGATTTGAACCCATGACCTCTGACTCCAAAGCCCGGGCTCTTTCCCACTGAGCCACGCTGCTTCTCTAAGTGCTTAGTACAGTGCTCTACACACAGTAAATGCTCAATAAGTATGACTGACCGAATAAAACAGGCTTCACATTTGAAAGACTAAGATTTGGGGGATTATACCTACTATCAAATAGTTTAAACTACTGATATATTGACAGAGTCTTTAATGCCTTTAATCTATCCTTATTTTTGTTTCCTAAAGAGCAACATGGAAGCAGCGTGGCTCAGTGGAAAGAGCCCGGGCTTTGGAGTCAGAGGTCATGGATTTGAATCCCGGCTCCACCACTTGTCAGCTGAGTGACTTTGGGCAAGTCACTTCACTTCTCTGGGCCTCAGTTACCTCATCTGTAAAATGGGGATTAAGACTGTGAGCCCCCTGTGGGACAACCTGATCACCCTGTAATCTCCCCAGCACTTAGAACAGTGCTTTGCACATAGTAAGTGCTTAATAAATGCCATCATTATTATTATTGATAAAGAACAGAACCATTTACAATATTCATTAATTTTATTGCATTATGAATTTGCAAAGCAGAAATGAGCCTTTTTGGACCATATATGCACACTAAGAAAAATTTTATCCCAGTTGTCAGGCTTGAAGAGAGAGGGAAAGAAAGAGAGTGTTAAAGTGAATAACTTCTTACACTTCAGGAATAAAGTGCTATGTCCCAAACCTTGCACTCTTCGTCGAGTGAAAGTAATCAGATGTGTAAAGTAGCGGTTACTGAAGAGATTAGATTGGAACTGTTCTATCAACTTTTTAATGTCAATTTGCACTTCAGAATTCTCTGACCTAAGCCTAAAGTCCTGGGTTCAGTATGAACTCCAACACAAAAAGAACATTGTCTTTTCCTGTTTATGCAAGTTTATAAGATTCAAAATTCAGGGTAGTTTTTAATTGACGTAGACAAAGCCTCTAAGTCTCATTCTCCAAATGTTTTCTTCCATAGAAGAAATATCCCCAGAAATTACTCCATATTTTTTCAAGACTCAAATGTCCACTGCTTCACTCCTTTAATTGCTTGATTTCATTGTTTCAAATTTTTCTCTGCTGTCTTTTGCCAACCTTACTATCCTACCCAGTATTTCACTTGGCAATTGCATTGTCTATTTAAATTCCAATAATAATAATAGTAATGGCATTTATTAAGCACTTACTAAGTGCAAAGCACTATTCTAAGCACTGGAGGGGTTACAAAGTGATCAGGTTGTCCCACGGGGGGCTCACAGTCTTCATCCCCATTTTACAGATGAAGTAACTGAGGCCCAGAGAAGTGAAGTGACTTGCCCAAAGTCACACAGCTGACAAATGGTAGAGATGGGATTTGAACCCCTGACCTCTGACGCCAAAGCCCAAGCATCCTTGACTAAGTGGGGATTCCCTCCAATTCTTCTAGGCTACATTATCTGTTTGAGAAACAACATGAGTTTGAGAAAATCTAAACTTAACCTCAAGAAAAAATATATTTCCAATCTGATGAAAGAGACCCAAAAATCCACATGCACTGTATTTTAAATTAAAAGCATACATAGGTATTATGTATGATAACTTAGCTAATAGTAAAATAAATGTTTTTTGTTGACATCTATGGTATAGGTTCTTCTAAAGTTCAATTTGTGAGTGTGTGGATATCAAAAAATTTCCTTTTATTAATAGCTGTTTAAGGATGACAATTCAAAATTATTTTTAGGCATCCAAAACAAATTTTATAAACAAAGGCTGTCTTCATAGATCTTTGAAGTTCTCATCCCACCTCCTGACCTGCAGTAGACCCCTTTCCAGTTATCATTCGACAGCTTTCTGGATATCCTAAAATCATCCATTCTCCTCACAAGTGTTCCCCAGCAGAGTTGTATGTTGTAAATACTGCTTGGTGGAATAAACTGACTGTAATTAATCAATTATTAGCATTTATTGACTACTATATGCAGAATTCTGAACTAAGTATTCAAGAAAGAACCAAAGTAAAAGATTGATTCTGCCACTGGAAATCTTACAGACTAAAGAAGAAAACAAAATATGTAAATAAATTACAAACAAGAGTAAAAGAATATATTATGAAAGTACCATGAGAGCTGTGGGTAACCTACGTGCTTAAGTGTGGTTGGAAAGAGGAATTTCAGTGTTCTGTAGGGGGTAGAAATTGTGTATCATTCCCTAAATCTTGTTAGTCACATAAATACAAACAAACTTGCTCTTAGTGCCATTTTCTTTCTGAAGTGGATCTATGTAGCGTGTCGAGTGTCAAAGTACATGTGATTATTCCTTGGATATCATTTATTAAATGTAATTCATGTTGCGAATCAGTTTATGGGTATAAATTCCTTAATCTTATTCATAGGTTTTCCTTTAATACCAAATTTATTAAGATGAAGTCCTTAAATTTAAGAAAAGAAGTTCCAAATCTACAGGTAACAGGTACTTAGTAATGTGTGACCCCCTTAAATCTACAGAACAGATACAGATATCTTACTCTTCATCAGGGTTGACAAGATCTTACCTAGAATCCTTCTGGATCTTAATCATAACCCATGTGCTTCTAAAATCCCATGCCAAGCAGCAAATATGGTATTCACACAAGAAACACAGAAAAATAATCAAAACCTAAACAAGGTTTGTGTACACTATATAAAAGATTTGACATCCTTAATATATCTAAGATCTAGTAATTACTACAAGTATATGAAAAGTTAATCCAGATTTCAAAATTAGTCATTGATAACTCACCTCATCAGAATTGGAGGGCTTTGCCGGATTCTTTCTCCATTTCCTATAAAATAATAATAATAATAATGATATTTGTTAAGTGCTTACTATGTGCCAAGCACCATCCTAAGCACTGGGGGAGACACAAGCTTATTAGGTTGTCCTAGGTGGGGCTCACAATCTTAATTCCCATTTTCCTGATGAGGTAACTGAGGCGCAGAGAAGTTAAGTGATTTGCCCAAAGTCACACAGCTGACAAATGGCATAGCTGGGATTAGAACCCACGTCCTGACTCCCAATCCAATGCTCTTTCCACTAAGCCATGCTGTTTCTCTATTAATGAGGGCTTTAACCATTACTATTACTGAGGACTAAAGAGGACTATTACTGTCCTCTACTCTACCAAGCCTATCAAGAGGGTGGCAGAATGGGAGTCTCATCAAAGAGAGATATCTACCTCAGAAAAAGTGTACTGTCAAAAAAACTATATCAGTTGAAGCCATGTAGCTCCTACCCTGAGAATGTGTTTGCATAAAGGCAGTTCTTCAAAGGGCAATTTACATTCAGAAGAGTGTTACAGGTATCATCACTATTGGTCTCGCAAACAATGACAAGATTGATGGTGCTTGAAGAAATAGCAGCCCAAGACCAACTACTTAATTTTTGAAAAATTTCATTATTTTTCATTCATGTTGTTATTTATCATCAAACAGTCTATCAGGCAGGTTGGGAGGCAAAGTAGCCTAGTGGACAGGTGTAACAAAGCTCCATATCAAATTCAATCTTGCTCAAGTGTGTAAAAAGGACAGTTGAAAGCTGGCTTCAGAATACAATTTCAATCCTCTGGGAATAGCTTTCAACTCAACAGGATAAAGTATTATCCAAAGTCATTGAATTACTTATGTAGGAGTTCCTGTATGCTGATTAATGTGCTCTAGAGGTTCATACACATGCATGCAGGTAGGTGTAAAGATGATAATGAACTGCTTCTCAGAATCAGTGACACCCAAGACAGGCAATTAGTCTGAGATGGAGGCCATGCACCAACCTGATCCTGCCAACTAACAACACAGTTAAGGCTTTCCTTCAGCATCATAGAACTAAATTCTGCTATGTAAAAGCCGTGAAACAAGTCATTTCATATTTGACTTTTCACATGCTGTGTGGGAAGAAACAAGCAAAATGATTGGCAAAAGGAGTGATTTTTTCTGAGAAAATGGTAGTCTTTGAGCACCCACTGAGGCCTTTGGTAATAAAAAACAAGCAAGTGACTCTTGCTGTGACCACAAGACACATTTTAATGGAGTAAACAGAAATAAACTAATGATAAAGGCAGTAATCAAATGAAGTAATAAATATACAACTGAATAAACATTTATACAAAAGTTCTAAGGATGAGTATAAAGAAGAACACAAATTGGCATGGTGGGAAACATTGAAGGGGGGTACCTTTTGTGGGCCTCAGTGGATTCTGTTTATGTAAGGAACTTAATAATGAAGGGTGCAGAACAGATAGGAATTCAAGTAAATTGGCTCATAAAGTCATCTTTGGTAATTAAGAGGCCTGTTGTAAACCCGATTGATTTCAATTCAGTGAATGCAGGAATAGATATCTATTTACCAAGAAAAAATTAACTCAGAGTTGTTCCAAGACAGAAAAATTAAGTTAGCATAATAAGCAGCATGCTCCTAATAGCCAGGGAATGCGTCTGTTTATTCTTCTATTCTACTCCTCCAAGTACTTAGTACAGTGCTCTGCACATAGTAAGCACTCAATAAATATGATTGACTGACTGACTAACCTCAAAGCTACCTGAACCAGTCAGGGAGAAGGCAATCAAAGAAGAGATTAGGAGACAAATACATGAGTGACAGAGGTGGAAAAAGAATGTCAAGTATGTTTTCAAAATGCAAGAATTTTTTTTAATGGCATTTATTAAGCACTTACTATGTGCAATGCACTGTTCTAAGCACTGGGTAGGTTACAAGGTGATCACGTTGTCCCACGGGGGGCTCACAGTCTTAATCCCCATTTTACAGATGAGGGCACTGAGGCATAGAGAAGTGAAGTGACTTGCCCAAAGTCACACAGCTGACAATTGGTGGAGCTGAGATTTGAACCATGACCTCTGACTCCAAAGCCCGTGCTCTTTCCACTGAGACATGCTGCTTCTAAGTATTTTCAGGTTAGGATTGGGAGAGACAGCATGACCTAGTGGAAAGAGCATGGTCCTGGGAGTCAGAAGACCTGGATTCTAATCCTGATTCTGCCAATTGTGTGATATGTGATTTTGGGTAAGTCACTTTACTCTCTAAATTCTCCCTTCTACTTATACTGTGAGCCCCACGTGGGACGGGAACCCTATCCTACCTAATTTGTATCAACTCCAGTGCTTAGAACAGCTTTTGACACATAGTAAGCGCTTAAATACAAAAAAAAAAAAAAGGATTATGTGCTTTGGGGAGTTTCTGCAACTGGAAAGAGTCCAGATTCCCTCATTAGTTTGAGACCTTATAGGTCTGAACTTTGTCAGCACTAAAGTCCTTATGCTTTTCAAACCTTGAACCTGTACTCCTACTGGACTGTAGGAAGAACCCCTTCGGGTCTAAGCAGGACAGGAGAGCAGGATAATGGCCCCTTTCTTGTGATCACTGTCCATTGTCATTTGTTCAGCTAGACTGTAAGATCCTTGATGAACTCCATTGTCCACTCCCAAATGCTTAGTAAGGTGTAGGGATCGTCTCTATATGTTGCTGATTTGTACTTCCCAAGCACTTAGTACAGTGCTCTGCACACAGTAAGCACTCAATAAAAACGATTGAATGAATGAATGAATGAATAAGTACCCTCAGTTGTTTGCCTTCCCTACTAGATTGTATGCTTCTTGAAGGCAGGGATGATGTGTAATCTCCCAAAAACGTAGTACAGAACACATAGTAGAAGCAGCAGCATGGCTTAGGGAGTCAGAGGCCATGGGTTCTAATCCTGACTCCACCACTTGTCTGCTATGTTACCTTGGGCAAGCCACTTCACTTCTCTGGGCCTCAGTTACCTCATGTGTAAAATGGAAATTAAAACTGTGAGTCCCACTTGGGACAACCTGATTACCTTGTATCTACCCCAGTACCCCAGAACAGTGCTCGGCACATAGTAAGTGCTTAACAAATACCATAATTATTATTACCATTATTACATGTTCTACACACAGGTGGTGTTCAAAAAATACCATTAATTTGTCCACACATTGAATGCAATTTCATTCATTCATTCAATAATATTTATTGAGCGCTTACTGTGTGCAGAGCACTGTACTAAGCGCTTGGGAAGTCCAAGTTGGCAACAGAGAGGTGGTCCCTACCCAACAGCGAGCTCACAGTCTAGAAAGGGGAGACGGACAACAAAACAAGACATATTAACCAAATAAAATAAATAGAATAAATATGTACAAATAAAATCAATAAGTAGAGTAATAAATATGTACAAACATATATACAGGTGCTGTGGGAGGTCATTCATTCAATCGTATTTATTGAGTGCTTACTGTGTGCAGACCACTGTACTAAGCACTTGGGAAGTACAATCAATCAATCGTATTTATTGAGCACTTACTGTGTGCAGAGCACTGTACTAACTGCTTGGGAAGTACAAGTTAGCAACATATAGAGACGGTCCCTACCCAACAGTGGGCTCACAGTCTAGAAGGGGGAGACGGAGAACAAAACAAAACATAGTAACAAAATAAAATAAATAGAATATGTACAAGTAAAATAAATAAATAGAGTAATAAGTACATACAAACATATATACAGGTGCTGTGGGAAAGGGAAGGAGGTAAGGCAGGGGGGATGGAGAGGGGGAGGAGGGGGAGACAAAGGAGGGGGCTCAGTCTTGGAAGGCCTCCCAGATGAAAGATGAAATAGTTATATATCTTCTAATCCCAGTTCTAACACTTGTCTGCTGTATGACATTTGGCCAAGTCACTTAACTTCTCTGTGTCTCAATTAACTCATTTGGAAAATGGGTATTAAGACTGTGAACCCCATGTGGGCCATGGACTATGACCAACCTGATTGGAGAAGTGATATGGTCTAATTGATAGAGCATAGGCCTGCGAGTCAGAAGGATCTAGGTTCTAATCCCCGCTCCCCCACTTGACTGCTCTGTGACCTTGGGCAAGTCACCTAACTTCTCTGTGCCTTAATTACCTCATCTGTGAAATTGGGATTAAGACTTTAAGCCCCAAGAAGGACAGCAATTGTGTCCAACCCGATTTGCTTAGTACACCAGTGCTTAGTACAGTGCCTGGCATATAAGTAAGCACTTAACAAATGCCATTATTATCATTATTATTATTATTATTATTATGTTGAATCTACCCTAGCTCTTAATACAGTATCTGGAGCGTAGTTAACGTTTAACAAATACCATTTTTAAAAAAGGTTAAAAAAAGAGTTATATGTCTTTAAGAATCTTGGTATAATTAACCATAGTCGATTAGTCCTCAATTAGCATTTTATTTTGGAAATCCCACCTATATATTCCCAGAATATTTCCTAATGCATTTTTAATGTGGTATGTGAATAATAGTTTTCTGAAATTCTAACTGTTTATTGAGGCTCTGAGAAAATTCAGTCAGCACCGGCATTGGATATGTTTCAAGGAGAGAAAAGATCAATTAAAAGTTTCCTTCCCATGACATTGTACATGTCCAAAAAATACTTCTTCAACTATTTTCCTATACTTCAATATGTCAAATGAATAAAATATTCTGCAGATGAAAAAAGAAAAATGTATTTGTATGAATAACAATCTTCTCCTGAAAGGCTAGACTGTACCCATGTAAAAACTGAAACACATTTAATAGGGCAAATTTGTGAGAGTGCTCTGCTCAATCACTAAAATTAAGTTGGAGTAAACTTTGATATAATTTTGATACATAAAACTGGTTATTTTATCCAACATTATATTTGTTTAGCTCTTCTAAGCGATATTTTTCTATTACATTGTTAGTAGTAACAATTGTACATATTAAGCACTTCCTATATAGCAAAACACTGTATAATACTCTGGAATAGATACAAAAATCAGACATAGCATCTGATGCCCAAAGGGCTCATAATCTAATAAGTAGAGTGAGCAGAACTCATCTCTATTTTACAGTCAGGGAAATGGAGATTCAGTCAATCAGTGTACGGTATTCATAGGGCATTTTCTGTGGGCAGGCAAAGTACTAAAACTTTAAAGATTATGATAAAGTAGGTAGGATATTCCCTCATTTCAAGGAGCTTTAGATCAATCAATGCTATTCAGTGAGTGCATATTGTATGCAGGGCAATATACTAAGCGCTTGGGAGGGTAGATATGTTCCCTGACCACAGTGACCTTACAGACTTGAAGGGGAGACAAACATTAATATGGATAAATAAATCCCACAACAAAACATCCTGCTTCCTGATTCCATATTTCATGATCTTCTCACTAGGCCGAGCTGATCTGAGTAGTTTAGTTTTTGTTTAATTTGAAAACATCTTCAAATAGGTAGTAGAATGAACATAAAGAAGGCTTTGAGTAACACACACACGCATTACACTACAAAGATATAAGTAATATATCACTAAAAAGCTACATAAAAAACATATATGCATAAATATTTCTTAAATACAATTGTTACTACTAACCAAGTAATGGAAAAAAATCCCTTACTATGAGTTAAACAAATATGATGTTGTCACAGCATGTGTATTAATAAAAAGCTAATAGTAGTTCAGTAATATATACAGAGAATTTATACAATGCATATAATAATAACAATGATAGTATTTGTTAAGCACTCACTATGTGGCCAAGCACTGTTACAGTGCTCTGCACGCAGTAATCATTCAATAAATAGAGAAGCAGCGTGGCTCAGTAGAAAGAGCCCGGGCTCTGGAGTCAGAGGTCGTGGGTTCAAATCCCAGCTCCACCAATTGTCAGCTGTGTGACTTTGGGCAAGTCACTTAACTTCTCTGTGCCTCAGTTACCTCATCTGTAAAATGGGGATTAAGACTGTGAGCCCCCCGTGGGACAACCTGATCACCTAGCAACCTCTCCAGTGCTTAGAACAGTGCTTTGCACATAGTAAGCACTTAATAAATGCCATCATTATTATTATTAAAAATATGATTGATCGATTGATATTACTAAGAAGCTATAAAGCTTAAACTAAAGATATATACATATACATATGTCTGTGTGTATATATATACACACATAATTTAAAACTCAAAAACAACTTGATAAGTAAAAGAATGTACATTTCTGGATTAATTCTCAGAAAAAAATCAAAATAATAGAATAAAATAAAATAAATATTTAAAACTATTGTATGTGTATACAGGTGTGTGCTTTGGATATATGTGTGTATGTTACACACATATATAAAGCACTAAAACACACAGAACCCATATATATGTGGGTATGAGTACTTAAATAGTGAAGTATATAAATTGATATCTTCAAAACTGCTGTAGGTGCTTGTGACTGAAAATGTGCATAGTTGGTAAAGGAGTGGTATTTTCAGGAATATAACTGGGAGGCAAGATAAATTTTCAAGTAAGGCTTCTAGTCGATGTCAGAGGGGCTTTGAAATAGGGAGAGTTGTGGCTTGGTGTATCTGAAAGGGAATCATTCTCCAGGTTTTAAATTCAAATGGATTGACAAAACTTGGGGTTTGGGGAATTAATCAGTTTATTAAAGGGAAGCAGGATGGTCTACTGTAAAGAGCATGGAATTGAGAGTTGGAGGACATGGGTTCTAATCCCGGATCTGCCTCATGTCTGCTGGGTGACCTTGGACAAATCACCTCACTTTTCTGTGCCTCAGGTACCTCATCTGTAAAATTGGGACTGTGTTCAGCTTGATTACCTTGTATTTAGCCAGTGCTTAGAATAGTACTTAGCACATAGTAAGCACTTAACAAATATTACAATTATTATTAATAGCATTATTATTAGAGAGTAATCCTCTTTTAAACATTACTCACTAACACCATTCTTAGTGCCTTTCAAGATTAGCCTATTCTAAAATGGCCATAGCAAAAAGACAAATTAAACAAGCATAGAAGAACCACATCCTAAGCATTATGAGTTGGAACAATTTATCTTGGAACAAAAAGTGAAAAATACAAATGGGAAATCATAAACTTTTAGTATAATATGTATTATAGTATTATATGATAAGCATTATGGCAAATGAAAAAGAAAGACAGCAACTTTTTAGGAGGAATTGTATAGTAGAAATGTTTACTATAATAGAATCCAAATGCCGTAAGGAACGAAGTAAGAATTGTATAATCATTCAGTGAAAGTACCATTATTGTGCTCAATAAATGTTAGAACGAGTTGGCAGGACGTTTCTGAAAAGATTGAACCCCAAGACACCAGCAGCTTGACACTCTGCTTCTCTAACCGCAATGCTCAATTGCTCTCATTGTTTATCTATTTTTTTTTATTATTTCATGTTTCCTTTTGGGTCCATTGCCAAGCCCTCCTTTCTTCTTCTCCCACTCCTTTCTCCATCATCCTGACTTGCTCCCTTCATTCATACCCTCTCCCAACCCCACATAGGTCCATATCTGTAATTTATTTATTTATATTAACGTCTATCTGTTCCTCTAGACTGTAAGCCCATTGTGGGCAGAGAATGTGTCTGTTATTATATTGTATTCTCCCAAGTGCTTACTACAGTGCTCTGCACACTAAGCATTCAACAAATACAATTGAATAAATGAATGAATGAATACCGTCAGTTTGATACTTAGATTACCTCCTGGAGGTGAGGGACTCATTTTCAGTTGAGGAGTTTTGTTGTTTTTCCCCCACTTACAGAGCTTTGTCCACAATAGGTATTTAAAAAACACAATTTCGATTCCTTTGTCTACTTAGTAGAGTGTTCTACACACAGTATGTGCTCAGTAAGTACTGATAGTGATGGAGTTGGTGATAGGGATGGGACAACACATGCTGTATTTGACTTGTTAATTGCAATTTCTGACATGAGTTGAAAAGTCAGGGGACTATGAATGGGACACTAGATTTGGATGTGTGGGGTGTCCACTCACTCTCTTCACATCTATCAACCTGGGTATGAGGAGAAGGGAAGGGAAAAAAATTGAAGATAGGAATGCACGGTACAAACTAGATTATACTGCAGACATCAAAATGCCATTAGAAAACAATTATTTTTTTCCTCATAGTTTTTTTCCTCATATATTTTTTGCTCCTCATATGTGTTATTGTCTTTGGTTTGTGTCATCACATTCATTATCATCCTTGAGCAACTATAGAATTATTTTTCCCATTGTATTTATCACTATCCTACTTAATCTTTAAACATAGCTTCACTAGTACGAAAGGGTATAATTTGTATTGACAGAACCAGCCAAGCTAAACCTAATTGCCAGAATTTTTGTGGCATCTGTTGGTTTAAATAAAGATTGGACATTTCTGTTCTGTGTGGAGGCATAATTAATATAAGAATTTCTTCCCCACTACTTTAAAACAAGCTCATGTATCCTCTTTCCTAAGAAAATGGTTTTTTTGACTCCATGACTCCCACCAACTATCACCCGATCTTCTCTCTACCCTTCCTCGCCCAAATCTGTGAGTGAGAGTTCTGCTTCCACAGCCTCCACTTCCTCTCCTCCAATTCTTTCCTTAACCCCCTTCAAAATGGTTTCCACCCCCTTCACCCCAGAGCAGTTGCTCTTTCTAAGGTAACTGAGGCCTCCTTTTAACCAAACACAACAGCACCTACTCCATGTAAATCTTTCTCAATTTCTCAGCTGCCTTTGACATACCTCCAGGAGAAAAAAGTTGTCTACATTTTCTAACTTCATCAACACCATCCTCTCCTCTTATCTTTCTAGCCACTCATTCTCAATCTCTTTGGTGGGCTCTACCTTTACCTCCTCACGACTTCCAACAGTGGAAGTTCCTCAAGGCTCAGTTATGGGTCCCTTTCTATTCTCCATCTATACCCATTTCCTTGCAGAACCTATTTGCTTCTATGGCTTCAACTTTCATCTCTATACAGGTGATTGACAATTCTACCTCTCCAGCCCTAACTTCCATCCTTCTCTCTTCACTCTTGGCTTCAGGACCACTCTATGTAGGGGTTCCACCAACATCTCATTTTTAACGTGTCCAAAACATAACTCCTTAACTTCCCACCCTAACCCTATCCTCCTGACTTTTTCCATCACTGTAGGTAACATCACAATCCTCCCTTTCTCACAAACTCAAATTTGGCATTGTCTTCATCTCTCTGAGTCAACCCACATCTTCACCAAATTGCTATTGGTTATACCTTCATAGCATCTCTAAAATAGCCTCTTCCTCTCCTTGCAAAGAGCTCCTACACAGATCCAATCAATTATCTTATCCTATCTTGCTGAACTTCCATCCTCCTAATTCTCCCTACTCCAGTTTGCATTTCACTCTGCTGCCCAGATCATTTTTTGCTAAAAGTCAGTCCACATTTCCCCACTTCTCCTTGTCCCTTTCTATTTTACCTCACTGATATCTTACTGCAACCCAGCACACTCATTTTGCTCCTCTAATACCAAGCTTGGTGTTGTTATTCTCATTGTCAACCCGTCAACATCCTGCCTCTGGCCTGGAATTGCTTACCCTTTCATATCTGAAACACCACTCTTCTCCCCACCTCCAAAGCCTGACTAAAATCACATTTTATTCAAGAGGCCATTCCCAGCTAAGCCTTCATTTTCCCTCCTTCTCCCTTCCAATGGATTTTTACCTGTTATTCACCCAACCGTCAGTCCCACAGCACCTGTGTATACGACTTATTTTAATGTCTGTCTCTCCTTCTAGACAATAAGTTCCTTGTGTGCAGAGAACTTGTCTAACAATTCCGTTTTATTGTACTCACAACCACTTAGTACAGTGCTCTATCAACCGGAAGGGCTTAATAAAAAATTGATTGATTTGGTTGACAGATCTAAATACAAATTTGAGTCCCCTAATCTATAATGGAACAAAGTAAAATTCTAATTTTCCCTTACCCCGTTCCCTTTTCAGAAGGATTTAGACCAAGTCTGCCAAACAAAAATGACAAATATAAAACAGCAGATAGAAATGATGAATATATAATTTTAAATATTTAGTAATGTCACTAAGATACTATTTTATATAATTTTTGGATTTCCAAGCAAGATGAAATGTT
The DNA here is from genome assembly GCF_015852505.1 of Tachyglossus aculeatus. NCBI lineage: Eukaryota > Metazoa > Chordata > Mammalia > Monotremata > Tachyglossidae > Tachyglossus > Tachyglossus aculeatus. The sequence goes on from NC_052067.1 coordinate 121,805,650, forward strand.
CCAGCAGTCTAGTGGAGATTTTCTCATAGTTGTCTTTATAAGACTCCCACACAGTCAGTATTTCCAAGCAACACTGAGAAAGTGCATGGAAGTCAGAAATAAGTACATTTTGTCCAGCTATTTTCTAACCTACTGAGAGGCAGATGGAAAGGGGTTCACTTGGTTAATTTTCCATCCAGCAGGCACTGTAATGTTCCATGTTACTACTAGGAGAAAGTAAAAGAACAAAGAAAAAAATAATAACTACAGATCAGCTCTGTTGGCCATGAATCAGTTTGCTGGGATAATCTACTGATGTACTCTCACAGGAAATTTATAAACACTGTATTTGGAAGTTGATTTAGTGCAATATTTTCTGCAAACTCAATTGATACAGAAAAGAAATGAATAAAAAACAAGTTGCATTCACTGAGTTTCTAGATTTTTTTTTTAATATGGAGACTTTTTTTTCCTCCAGTATTGTTTGGTATCTCAAAATTTCATCATGATTTTTCAGGACCATGCTTTGAATAAGTTATAATTATTTTTTGTTTATTGTTATATACTAAAGAAGAAATGTTGCAAAACAAGATACCCAGCCAAGTACATTTTTGAGAATGTGGAAACCATCAGGCGTGATCTCCTTAAAGTCTCCCCTGCTCCTTTCCAGTCATTCCTTCTTTCTGCCCCTTTTTTGACTCTCCCATTTTTACCAGAAGTATCTCAAGAGATCATATGTCCCTTCTGAAAATTTACCCCCTCCACCTGTACCTCTAACCCAATCCTTTTTGCATCTTATCAAAACTCTTGATCCCTCCCTGACCACCCTCTTCAACTACTCACTCTCCATTGACTTCTACCCACTGTTCTCAAACATGCTCATGGATTCTTTATCAAAAAGAAACCCATCCTGGACCCCCTGAGAGACCTCTATGATTCCAAAATTAGGTCCATGTAGATGTAATAGAATATCTGAATGATGTTTACAGTTCCACTAAAATGGCAATTCTGTTGCTTCCTCAAAAGATATCAGGATAATATCTGTTACCTGGTAGTTGCAATCTCTTAAATTACCATTCTGCTCAAAAGCCCTGCTTTAGTTTAGTTTAAAATACTGGTATTTTGCCTCAGATGACCCCCGTTGTTAATGGTTGAGTGGGCTGGGGCATGGAGACTATAGCACTAGGGACTCCCAAGATCAAATCCCAGTGCACACAATACACGTTGTGTAAACACAATTGACTGATCAGTGCTGTCAGGCTAAGTAAAGAGTGAAATCCACAGGGTTCGGGTGGGAAATGCTGGGGCAACACAAAAGGAGTGAAGTAGGGGAAATGAGGTTTGAGTTAGGGAATGCCTCTTCGAGGAGATGTGCTCATTATAGGCAGGGAACATGTCTGCTAACTCTGTTGTATTGTACTCTCCCAAGTACTTAGTACAGTGTTCTTTACATAGTAAGTGCTCAATAAATGCAATTGATTGTCTGATGTATTGCTTTTAATAAGGTTTTGAAGGTAGGGCAATTGATTGCCTGTGGGATATGAAGAGCAAGGACATTCCAGGCAGAGGCAGAATGTAGGCAAGATTTCAATGACAAATAGACAAGATCGTGGTTGACATTAGAGGACTGAAGAGTGTGGGTGGAGTTGTAGGAGAGCATTGTATTTTCCAAGTGCTTAGTACAGTGCTCTGCACACAGTTAGCGCTCAATAAATGTGATAGAATGAATGAATGAATGAATGAACTGTGGGGGTTCCCCAAGGTTCAGTGCTTGATCCCCTTCTGTTCTCAATCTACACTCACTCCCTTGGTGACCTCATTCGCTCCCACGGCTTCAACTATCATCTCTACGCTGATGACACCCAGATCTACATCTCTGCCCCTGCTCTCTCCCCCTCCCTCCAGGCTCGCATCTCCTCCTGCCTTCAGGACATCTCCATCTGGATGTCCGCCCGCCACCTAAAGCTCAACATGTCGAAGACTGAGCTCCTTGTCTTCCCTCCCAAACCTTGTCCTCTCCCTAACTTTCCCATCTCTGTTGACGGCACTACCATCCTTCCCGTCTCACAAGCCCGCAAACTTGGTGTCATCCTCGACTCCGCTCTCTCATTCACCCCTCACATCCAAGCCGTCACCAAAACCTGCCGGTCTCAGCTCCGCAACATTGCCAAGATCCGCCCCTTCCTCTCCATCCAAACTGCTACCCTGCTCATTCAAGCTCTCATCCTATCCTGTCTGGACTACTGCACCAGCCTTCTCTCTGATCTCCCATCCTCGTGTCTCTCTCCACTTCAATCCATACTTCATGCTGCTGCCCGGATTATCTTTGTCCAGAAACGCTCTGGGCATATTACTCCCCTCCTCAAAAATCTCCAGTGGCTACCAATCAATCTGCGCATCAGGCAGAAACTCCTCACCCTGGGCTTCAAGGCTCTCCATCACCTCGCCCCCTCCTACCTCACCTCCCTTCTCTCCTTCTACTGCCCAGCCCGCACCCTCCGCTCCTCCACTGCTAATCTCCTCACTGTACCTCGTTCTCGCCTGTCCCGCCGTCGACCCCCGGCCCACGTCATCCCCCAGGCCTGGAATGCCCTCCCTCTGCCCATCCGCCAAGCTAGCTCTCTTCCTCCCTTCAAGGCCCTGCTGAGAGCTCACCTCCTCCAGGAGGCCTTCCCAGACTGAGCCCCTTCCCTCCTCTCCCCCTCGTCCCCCTCTCCATCCCCCCATCTTACCTCCTTCCCTTCCCCACAGCACCTGTATATATGTATATATGGTTGTACATATTTATTACTCTGTTTATTTATTTATTTATTTATTTTACTTGTACATTTCTATCCTATTTATTTTATTTTGTTGGTATGTTTGGTTCTCTTCTCTGTCTCCCCCTTTTAGACTGTGAGCCCACTGTTGGGTAGGGACTGTCTCTATGTGTTGCCAATTTGTACTTCCCAAGCGCTTAATACAGTGCTCTGCACATAGTAAGCGCTCAATAAATACGATTGATTGATTGATTGATTGATGAAAGCAGTGAGATTAGGTAGGAGGAGTTAAGGTGATTGAATGTAGGAGGAGGTGAGGTGATTGAATGCTTTAAAGCTGATGGTAAGGAGTTTCTGTTTGATGCAGCAACTACTGCAGGTCCCTGAGGAGTGGTGAAATGTGGTCTGAATGTTTCTGTAGAAAAATGATCCAGGCAGCAGGGTGAAGTATGGACTGGAGTGGGAAGAGACAGGAGGCAGGGAGGTCAGTAAGGAGGCTGATGTGGTAATCAAGGTGGTAGCAGTTTGGATGTCTAGGAAAGGGTAGTATAAACACAGAATATATAGGCAGGCATAACTGAGCCTTGAGAAATCTCCACAGTTAGAAGGTGGGAGGCAGAGGAGGAGTCTACCAAAGAGACTAGGGAACAGTCAGAGAGATAGGAGGAGAACAAGGACAGGACAGTGAAGAAGTCAAGGTAAATTAATCTGTCCAGGAGAAGGGGATGGTCCTCAGTGTTGAATCAACACTGTAGAATCAAGGAAGAATAGAATGGAATAGAGCCAAATGAAGTTTGCAAGAAGTCATTAGTGACTTTCGAGAGGGCAGTTTCCACGGAATAAAGAGTGTAGAAACCAGAATGGTTGGGCCTAAGGAAATAATCAGAGGGGAGAAAGTGAAGGCAGCACTTAAGGAGAGGAATCATAGGAGGGAGATGGAGTGATAAATAGAAGTAGCTGCGAGGTTAAAGGAGGCTTTTTATTTTTTTTCAGGATAGGGGACACTTGAGCATGTTTAAAGTTAGTAGAGAAGCCATAGGAGAGTGAATGGTTGAAGATAGTCGCAGAGGAAGAAGAAAGGGGGCAAGTATTTTGTTAACGGGAGTTTGGGCTGGGGGCACAAGTGGAGAGTGTAGAATTTAAGAATAGAATGCAGGTACTTAAAATAATTCTGGAAAGGGTGAAAGTCAAAAAGCACACAGGAGGAGGAAGTAACTGGAGAGGGGTCAGGGGGAATTTTAGGGGAGTCACTCCTGATGGTTTCAAAATTCATCAATTACATAGCCAGTTCATTAGGGGAAAGTGATTGGGGTTAAAGGGGTGGGGTATTTAATTAAGTGGCTGTTGTGGCAATGGGAAATAGAGAAGCTACATGGACTAGTGGAAAGAGCACAGGCTTGGGAGTCAGAGGATCTAGTTTCTAATCCCATCTCTGCCAATTGTTTTCTGTGAGACCTTGAGCAAGTCAATTAACTTCTCCCTGCCTCAGTTTCCTTAATTGTAAAATGGGAATTAATACTCCCTCCTACTTAGACTGTGAGCTCCAGGTAGGACAGGGACTGTGTTCAAAATGGCTCACTTGCATCTACCCCAACGCTTAGAACAGTGTTTGATGCACTAATACACATAAATACTATAAAAAAGAAATGGGCAAAACAGGTGACGATGAACTTGAGATAGATTCATCTGGCTTTCCACAGACAGTACTCCACAGCTCAACTATAAAGGTGGTAGAAGTGTACTATAGGGGTTATACACGTTTGAGGTTTGGTAGGACGATATTAGTGGAGGGACAAGAAAGGGAATTGAGTTCAGTTGAGAACATGATTTTGAAAGTGTGGATTTTTGCATCAAAACAACATAGGTAGCTATGGAGACCAAATGGCAAATGATGCATTTAGAAAATTGGAGGGATCAAAAATTCAGAGGGGTCTATGGGGTAACAGGACAGATTTGAGCCTGTTCTTGGGTAGGGACCGTCTCTATATGTTGCCAACTTGTACTTCCCAAGCGCTTAGTACAGTGCTCTGCACACAGTAAGTGTTCAATAAATTGAATGAATGAATTTGAGAGTTGTGGGTATGTGGGAATAAATGTAGGTCAGGAGATTGGGATCAGAGATGTAAATTCAGTCTTAAATGAATACCCCCAAAGAAAAGGGACCTGAGGAGGTTTCAAGCAGCATGCCTCAATTACTAGGGTAATGCTGCTGATTTTTTTTTATGGCATCTGTTAAGAGCTATGTGCAAAGCACTGTTCTAAGCGCTAGGGAGTTTACAAGTTGATCAGGTTGCCCCATGGGGGGCTCACAGTCTTAATCCCCATTTTTACAGATGAGGTAAAAGGCACAGAGAAGTTAAGTGATTTGCCCAAAGTCACACAGCTGACAATTGGCAGAGCTGGGATTTGAACCCATGACCGCTGACTCCAAAGCCCATGTTCTTTCCACTGTGCAACGCTGCTTCTTATGTTGGAAATGGTTTGGCTATTTCCCCTCTTTATAACCTACAATAATATGCTTCTTACATAAGCCTGGGTCTTTCACTTACTTTAATCCATTCCCTCAAACTTACCTCTCCACTGAACTCAACTTTCTCACTTAATAATAATAACAATAATAGCATTTATTAAGCACTTACTATGTGCCAAGCACTGTTCTAAGCACTGGGGAGGTTACAAGGTGATCAGGTTGTTCCTCGTGGGACTCACAGTCTTTATCCCCATTTTAGAGATGAGGGAACTGAGGCACAGCGAAGTGACTTGCCCAAAGTCACACAGCTGAGAATTGGCAGAGCTGGATTTGAACCCATGACCTCTGACTCCAAAGCCCATGCTCTTATATTATTGTGCAGAGCTATTGATTTTTAGGTGATCAATCTATATTTCCTAGAGTCTTCCTTTTTTGATGTTTCAATGGATTTGTCTCTTTCTAATCATCAGGGATTTCCCCACTTTCCAGGAGTTATTAAAAGTAATATTGGCTATTGAATGCAGCCACACTTTCCTTCAGCTCCTCAAAAGTAAATCAGATCCTGTCTGTGTAAAATGCCTATTTTAAAATATTGTCCTTTATTTATTTCTTCCTCTTTTCTATATTGGTTCTGTTACCTGCCACCTCTGGCAACTATGCCTTTAACCAGCGCTTCCTTTTGAAGTGTTTTGTAAAGATAGAAGACAGAAATGAAAAAAACAACAAAACAAAATACTAGAAAATACTTTCTCTGCTCTGCCTTGATATGTGATATTTTCTTTAGCTTTCCTTTTTGCCTGATATTAGCAAAAAAAATTGTTTTGTTTGGGTCAACTTTAGGTCTCCTATTTGCAACTTTTCACCAGCTTTGTTTCTATAATCAGATATAATGGGAATGAGAAAGTAAAGGCTGATTCTCTCTCTCTCTCACACACACACACACACACACACACACACACACACACTTACTTGTGATCTGAACTGACTTCTCTTGCCTTAGGCACTTAGGCACTTTTAGACTGTGAGCCCACTGTTGGGTAGGGACTGTCTCTATATGTTGCCAACTTGTACTTCCCAAGCGCTTAGTACAGTGCTCTGCACACAGTAAGTGCTCAATAAATACAATTGATTGAGGAAATAAACACACCCATAATAATTATTATTGTTATGACATTTGTTAAGTTATTACTGTGTGCCAAGCACTGTACTAAGCACTGGGGGTGGATACAAGCAAACTGGGTTAGACACAGTTGCTGTCACACATGGAGCTCACAGTCTCAGTGCCCATTTCACAGATGAGGTAACTGAGGCCCAGAGAAGTGAAGTGACTTGTCTGCTGTGTGACCCTGGACAAATGACGGAGCCAGGATTAGAGCCATGACCTCTGACTCCCAGTCTCGTGCTCTATTCACTATGCCATGCTGCATCTCACCCATGTTTCCCCATCCAAAAAGCAAAAAACAAAAACAAAAAAAACCCAAAAACTTCACAGCATCCCACTTCCTCCCTTTCCTGCCTAAACTCCTCAAACAGGTTGCAACTGTCTGTTGCCTAAACTTCCCCTCTCATCCAATTCCCATGCCATGCTACAATTTTGTTTCTTTTCTCTTCACCAATATCACTCCCTCTCCAAGTCAGCAACCACCTCTATCTTGCCAAATCTAACAGACCCTGCTCCATCTTGACTTTCTTTGACCTCTCAACTGCTATCTCCTGAAAACCTCAACCACAGGTAACTCAATTTATTGACACCATTTTCAACTGCTTTTCCTCTTCCCTCTCTGACCTATCCTTCTCAATTTTTTCTTCTACTTCTTTCTCTCTCACATCATAATTGTGGATGGCCCTCCAGGCTCTATGCTGAGTCCCTTTCCGTCCTCATTTTACTCTAAGGCCTCAACTACCATCTCCGTATGGACACCTGTAACATCTAAGATTTCATCAAAGTATGTTTTCAGCTATCTCCTGGCTTGAGGACAAATTTATGATGATGTTACACTGAGAACTTCAAGATTAGTATGTCTACAATATTTATTACTCTATTTATTTATTTATTTTACTTGTACATATCTATTCTATTTATTTTATTTTGTTAGTATATTTGGTTTTGTTCTCCGTCTCTCCCTTTTATGCTGTGAGCCCACTGTTGGGTAGGGACTGTCTCTATATGTTGCCAACTTGTACTTCCCAAGCACTTAGTACAGTGCTCTGCACACAGTAAGCGCTCAATAAATATGATTGATTGATTGATTTTCTTCCAAGTCAACTTACAATTCAGCAAGCATTGTAGGGGGTACTGGAGTAGATACAATATGTGCATATCAGACCCAGTCCCTCTTCTACATGGGGTTCACAGTCTAGGTAGGAAGGAGATTAGGTGTTTAATTCCCATCTAACAGATGAAGGAACTTAAGTAACTTGCCCAAGGTTACACAGCAGGCAAGTGTTACAGCCGAATTAAAACCCAGGCACTCTCACTTCCAGGCCTGTGCTCTTTCCAGGAGGGCACAACGCTTCTATGCTTATTATACTGAGTTTATTATAGCCCAGAAACTGCAACTTAAGCACATGTGCCATCCATTTAAGACCTTAAGTATTCTCTTGCATATTATATTATTAAAGCTTTATCTAGTCATCCATTTATTCATTTAATCATATTTAATAAGCTCATACTGTGTGCAGAGCACTGTACGAAGCACTTGGAAAAGTACAATCACAACAATAAACAGTGACAATCCATGTCCACAACAAGCTTACATTCTAGAGGGGAAGAAGACAGACATCAATACAAATAAATAAAATTACATTTACATACATAAGTGCTGTAAGGCTGGGAGTTGTTGGGGGTGGGGGGAAGAGCAAAGGGAGCAAGACAGGGCAACTCAGAAGAGAGTGGGAGATGAGGAAAAGAGGGCTTAGCCTGGGAAGGCCTCTTCGAGGAGATGTGCCTTCAATAAGGCTTTGAAGGGGGGAGAGTAATTGTCTGGTGGATTTGAGGAGGGCATTCCAGGCCAGAGCCAGGATGTGTGCCAGGGGTCAGTGGTGAGACAGGTGAGAACAAGGCACAGTGAGAAAGTTAGCACCAGAGGACCAAAGTATGAGGACAGGGTTGTAGTAGGAGAGTAATGAGGTGAGGGAGGAGGGGACAAGGTGATGCAGTTCTTTAAAGTCAATGGTGAGGAATTTTTGTTTGATACAGAGGTAGATAGGCAACCAGATGGGTTGATAGGAGATTTTTGAGGTGGGGAGGTGACATGTCCTGAACATTTCTGTAGAAAGATGATCTGGGCAGCCAACTGGACTGGAGATGCAGGTGGTTGGGAGGTCAGCAAGGAGGCTGATGAAGTAATCTAGGCAGGATAGGATGATTAATTGTATTAATGAGGTAGTAGTTTGGATGGAGAGGAAAAGGCAGATTTTAGTGATGTTGAGAAGGTGGGCCGACAGGATTTGGTGACACACTGAATATGTGGGTTGAATGAGAGCTAGGAGTTAAGCATAATGCCATGGTTATGGGTTTGAGAGACAGAAGGATGGTGGTGCCATCTACTATGACAGGAAAGTCTGGGAGAGGACAGGATTTGGGTGGGAAGATAAGCAGCTCTGTTTTGGACATGTTAAGTTTGAGGTGATGAGAGGACATCCAAGTAGAGATGTCTTGAAAGCAGGAAGAGATGCAAGCCTGGAAAAAGGGAGAGAAAACAGGGGAAGAGATGGAGACTGGGTATCATCTGCACAGAGATGGTAGTTGAAGCTGTGGAAGTGAATGTGTTCTCCAGGGGAAGAAGTGTAGATGGAGCATGGAAGGGGACTAAGGACTGAACTTTGAGGGACCCACACAGTTAGGGTGTGAATGACAGAAAAGGAGCCTGTGAGGGAAACTAAGAATGAATGGCCAGAGGGTAAGAAGAGAACTAGGAGAGGACAGAGTCAGTGATGCCAAGGTTGGATAACGTTTCCAGGAGAAGGGGGTGGCCCACAGTGTCGAAGGCAGCTGAAAGTTTGAGGAGGACTAGAATGGAGTAGCAGCTCTGCCTCTCCCGCCTTATCTCATTGATTTTCTATTACAAACCACTTGCACACTTCACTACTCCAATGCCTATTTATAGATTTTACCTTCATCTTGTCTATTTCACCACTGACACACCTTGTCCATGGTCTTCTCTATACTGGTACTTCTTCCACCATCATCTGACAGACTGCCCATCTCCCTGCTTTAAAAGCTTTGCTAAAATCACATCTCTTCCACCAGATTTTCCCCAGCTAATCTATCTTTCCCTCTACTCCCTTTCCCTTCCATGTCACCTATGAACTTGAATCTGTACCCTATATCCACCCCACCCTCAGTCCAGCAGCACTTAAGTACGCATCCGTAATTCATTTTAATGTCTTTCTCCTCCGCTACACTCTAACCTCCTTTTTTCCAGGAACTGTGTCTGTCAACTCTATTGTACTGTTCTCTCCCAAGAACTTAGTGCCATATGCTGCATTTTGTAAGTGCCCCAAATACCAGAGATTGATTGAGTGATACCACAAGTTTAAAACAGTACTTGTTTACACAATAGTTTCCAATAAATTTTCCAATTGATTTTTTTCCATGTATAATTTTCTGTATTTAACATACTGGACAATATGGGAATTAAAATTTTCAGCATGTAGAATATTACACTAGAAAAAGATGGAACAATTGTACAATTGACAAGCATGCGTAATTATGAATGCAAAATTACTCCTTTGTCTTTGTTGTAGATGCACACTATAATTAGGTGAAAGATGCCCATAAGACACTCAAGTAATAGAACAAATAGGAAACATAGTTTGATCACAAAGTCAAGGAAATATTGCTATGGCATGGTCTGAGGAATGAAAAATTAAGTTTATTTTCATGAATCCCTACTGGAGGAATAAAGTTAATAATGTAAGCATGGGTTCAGAGTACTGATGGTTAAGAAATAATTGGCATATGATCCGTTAATTTCAAAATGTTGAAATGTTTAAAAATCTACAGTCTTAATTTTAAATTATGAATCTAATTTTACATGGATTTATATCAAAGAACAAATTATGACAATGGTATTTTTGGTAGCTTTCGTTTTGTATGCATGTAAAAAAGTAAAATCCATATTCATGTGAAATAATTTAGGAGCAATTTACTGCAGAGCTAATCTAAGTTATACCACAAAAATGTCTCATATTATAATGTCATACTTCATGCCAAAGTTCATGTCATAAATTATAGCCAAAATTAGTCCAGCAGCATCCCATTATCTTCCTCAGCTGGATACCTTAATAATATGGCTGTAAATGACCTCATTTCACTATTGTTCCAAGATATCTTGTTAATATTCTTCCTTTGTGTTTTCATTTCCATTCGATGACATGCATTTTTTCTAAACAAGTAATGTTTCAGTTCCAGCTGTACCTTATTCAGTTTGCCATCTGTTGAACATTTGGATTCAGCGGTATATGCTGTTGTATGTACCCTTCTGGGACTTTAAACCAAAAGGCCATTCTTTCTTTCTATAGTGTTTCTCTAAATTCAGATTCTTATGTGGGTGATCTAGTTTTGGAAAGAGGGTGCAATTATTTTTATTTCAGGAAACAATGCTTTGTGTAAACAAATGACTTTTAAAACTGAGGAAGATTTATTAAAGTTTCTCAAGCAGATAAATACATGTCAAAACTAATGCCACTGAAAAGATTGTTTTCTGTCTATCCCCACATAAATCAGAATTGCAAGTGTTTCAGAAAAACAGCATTAATAAAACTCTGCAGGGAAAAAAAATCCAGTGTATACAAGATACAGCCAATTTTAAGGACTTGTTTACATGGAATAATGCGACATTCTTTTTCTGCCCTCAGAAATTTTCTTCAGCTCTTTCCCCTCATTCTCCTGCAAAAGGTTGGAAGCAAAAAATGTTCCAGCTGATATTTGACAAAAAGTAAATTGCCACTTGATTAAGTAACCATTGCCTTCTATACTCAATAAGATAAGTTAGTGAGTCTACATGTGTTGATCTCATTTTTGTATATTAATCTATTCTTGTTTTCTATTTACTATTAAAAACATACAGTCCATTAATCTTTAAGCTCAGGTTTGTGACAAAAATACTTCAAAATGGCTATCCTCAAATATGGGTCATATACAAGGACAATCAAAAATCAAAATTAACTTCAAAGTAGTTTTGCATTACGGCCAAATGATTAAAAAAAACAAAAATCATGGTAGGGAAAAATTTGAATCAAGAAAGCAGTGTTCACGATTTGGAAAGTTCATTACACTTTCAAACTATTTACATTCATGCATTTATTTATATTAATATCTGTCTCCCCCTCTAGACTGAGGGCTCCTTGTGAGCAGGAATATGTCTGTTATATTGTACTTTCCCAAGTGCTTAGTTCACTGCTTTGCACACAGTAAGCATTCAATATGATTGAATAAATGAATAATAAGGTATTGCCTATTTAATCAATTCTTCTTCCACTTTGTTAAAGTTTCCATTTTCACTATCACCAATTATACTTATTGAATACATACTGTGTGCATATCACAGCTAAGTGCTACGAGGACTACAGTAGAATTTGTTAGAAAAGTTATTTGCCCACAAGCAGTTTACAGTCTAGTGAAGGAGCTTATAGTCTAGTGCTATGAACATTTATTGAGCATCCCTTGTAATAGGATGCTGAAATACTGTAATCTATTCTCTGAAGGCATTGTAAAATATATAAATGCTAGTATGAGCATTTATGTACCTTTAGTGAGCTGCCGTTAACAGGACAGGAGCTGGGTAAAAGAAAAAAAAAAAAAAATCAGGAAACTCCTCCTATCTTCAAAGTATAATCCTGGTGTGTTATATTTGTAATCAGATAGTGCTTAGTCTCTAGTCCCAAATCTGTCAAGTGAGTGTCATGTGCCCTACACCTGCCTCTAACACACAGATTGTTTGTTGCCTTCTGTAGATGCTCCAGCAATGACAAGTAGCATTGGAGAGATAAAAGGATTGTAAAATGAGAAGGTGGTCCTCATAAATCTTACAAAGCATGGGAGAGTTCAATGCATGGGTGGATTGAAATGTCAAAACAAGGAACAAAGTCATTAGACCTCATTCAACCCACGTATAAAATCTGTCAACAAATCCTGTTTATTCTACCATTATAAAAATCACTAAAATCTGCCTTTCCCTCCATCAAAACTGCTACTATGCTGATCTAAGAACTTTTTATATCCTGTGTTGTCTACTGCAACTGCCTCCTCACTGAACTCTGTGCCTCCTGTCTTTCCTGACCCTAGTCCATACTTCACTCTGCTGCCAGGGGCATTTAAACACACATACACACACACACACACACACACACACACACACAAAACAACAACAACAACAACAACCACCACCACCCCATTCCGCCCATGTTTCCCCACTCCTCAAGATCTTCTAATGATTCTCCATCCATTTCAGCATCAAAACAAACTCCTTACCTTCAGCATTAAAGCTCTCAATCTGCTGATCCCCTCCTACCTCCAGTCAGTAACTTCCTGCTACAACCCAGCCTACATACTTCGCTCCGTTAGTGTCAGCTTGCTCACTGTGTTTCAGTCTCATTTCTCTTACTGCAAATGCCTTCCCCCAAAGTCTACAAAGGCATAACAAATGTGTTAAACACCGGGTCACAGTTATCAACATTGTCTTCCAAATCCCAAATAAGAGAAATACATCATGGAGGCAATTAAGATTTAAATAACTGCAATGTCTTGACATGTAAGGAGGATTTAGTAGGAGAGGTGTGGCTCAGTGGAAAGAGCATGGTTTTAGGAGTCAATCAATCAATCGTATCTATTGAGTGCTTACTGTGTGCAGAGCACTGTACTAAGCGCTTGGGACGTACAAGATGGCAACATATAGAGACAGTCCCTACCCAACAGTGGGCTCACAGTCTAAAAGGGGGAGACAGAGAACAAAACCAAACATACTAACAAAATAAAATAGACTAGATATGTACAAGTAAAATAGAGTAATAAATATGTACAAACATATACAGGTGCTGTGGGGAAGGGAAGGAGGTAAGATGGGGGGCATGGAGAGGGGGACGAGGGGGAAAGGAAGGAAGGGGTTCAGTCTGGGAAGGCTTCCTGGAGGAGGTGAGCTCTCAGTAGGGCCTTGAAGGGAGGAAGAGAGCTAGCTTGGCGGATGGGCAGAGGGAGGGCATTCCAGGCCCGGGGGATGACGTGGGCCGGGGGTCGATGGCAGGACAGGCGAGAAAAGTCAGAAGTCATGTGTTGGAATCCCAGCTCCACTACTTGTCAGCTGTGTGACTTTGGGCAAGTCACTTAACTTCTCTGAGACTCAGTTACCTCATCTGTAAATTGGGGATTAAGACTGTGAGCCCCAGGTAGGACAACTTGATCACTTTGTATCCTCCCCAGTGCTTAGAACAGTGCTTTGCACATAGTAAGCACTTAAATGTTATCATCATTATTTAGTAGATGTGAAGGTAATGGGAGAAATGGAGGAGATGAGGGTTAAACAACCTGACTCATCCATACTAAACCTGAGCCATTGATACAACAAATGCATTTAAAAACAGCATAAAAACTAACAAAGAATTCAATTATCAAATTTGCTGTGAAAACATTCCAGCAGCTTTATTGTAATAAGCATGATAAATAGAATTGCACTGTGCAAAAGCAGGGTACTGGAAGTTCTTGTTGCAGCTCAGCCACTGTCCTAATGTATGCCTTGTCTAGGTCATTTAACTTTCTGGGCCTACATTTCTGCATCTGTAAAATTGGGATACATCATGGATACATAACTTTGAGCCCATGTGAGAGAGAGCAATCTCTTTCTTTGTCTGTCTGCTCTGATAAACTTGTATCTATCTCAGTTATTAGTATGATGTAGTCACTTACCAAATACTATGTTTTTGAAGAGTTCCAGCTAAAGGAACTGGAGCTGATGGAAATTTAAGACACTGCCAATTAGGATGATGATAATAATAATAATAATAATAATAATAATAATAATATTTGTTAAGCACTTACTATTTGCCAAGCACTGTTCTAAGCGCTGGGGTAGATACAAGGTAATCAGATTGTCCCACGTGGGGCTCACAGTCTTAATCACCATTTTACAGATGAGGTAACTGAGGTACAGAGCAGTTAAGTGACTTACCCAAAATCACACAGCTGACATGTGACAGAGTTGGAATTAGAAGCCATGACCTGACTCCCAAGCCCATGCTCTTTCCACTAAGCCTTGGTATTACAAGATTCAAAGATGCTGCTGCTTTTGGTGATACTGTAACCACAAGTGTGAATTGCCAGTGTGAGAAAATCTCTTGCTCATGACATCTCTTTATATACTATAGTATTAAGGTAGAGTACGGAAATACCTCAAGATTGGTTGTTGAACATGAAACACAGATGGAAATAAACTTTATAGCAAAGTAAGAAGTGCATCAATAATAACTTTCAAATCCTTCTGTTTCACAAGCCCATAACCTTGGTGTTATCCTTGACTCCTCTCTTTCATTCAACCCACATATTCACTCCATCACTAGATCCTGTTGATCCCACCTTCACAACATCACTCTCGATCCAAAGCGCTGCCAATTAAAACAATCACTTTTCATATACCCCCATGGATAATGCATCAGACTCTCTGCTGACCTCTCAGTCTGCTGGCTCTCCCCACTACAATCCAGACTTCACTCTTCTGCCCAGATCATTTTTCTACAGATATGTTCTGTCCATAATAATAATGATGGCATTTGTTAAGCACTTACTATGTCCGAAGCACTGTTTCCCCACACCTCAAGAAACTCCACTGCTTGCTCATCCACCTCTGCTTCAAAAAACAAAGAAAAAAAACTCCTCACCATTGACTTTAGAGTACTCAGTCACCTAGCCTCCTCCTACTGCACTTCACTACTCTCCTCCTACAACCCAGCCCACACACTTGGCTCCTCAAATGATAACCTTCTCACTGTACCTCGATCTCATCTATCTGCCCACATCCTGACTCTGACCTGGAATGCCCACCATTCTCAAATTTGACAAGGAGTTCTTCCTCCCTTCAAACCCTTATTGAAGGCACATCTCCTCTAAGAGGCCTGACTAACCCTCCCTTACCTCTTCTCCCACTCCCTTCTGTGTCACTCTGACTTGCTCTCTTTTTTTTAAAATGGCATTTGTTAAGCGCTTACTATGTGCCAAGCATTGTTCTGGGGAGATACAAGGTAATCAGGTTGTCCCACGTGGGGCTCGGTCTTCATCCCCATTTGACAGATGAGGTAACTAAGGCCCAGAGAAGTTGTGACTTGCCCAAGATCACACAGCTGACAAGAGTAGGAGCCGGAATTTGAACCCATGACCTCTAGACTCCCAAGCCTGTGCTCTTTCCACTGAGCCATGCTGCTTCTCTTTGTTCATCCCCACAACACTTATGAACATATGATTAATTTATTTATTTCTATTAATATCTGTCTCCCCTGTCCAGAGTGTAAGCTTGTTGTGGGCAGGAATGTGTCTGTTTATTGTTGTATTCTCCCACGTGGTTAGTACAGTGCTCTGCACACAATAAGTGCTCAATAAATATAACTGAATGAATGAATAAATGAACTCCAACGGAGGTCTATAGAAACTCGCAATAGGATATACTAAACTCAGACACCTGAGAACTGAAAAAGCCATAGCCAAAGACATCCTGTTTACACTCACCTGGCCTCATTCACATTATTATAGCACCACAGAAAACTATGAATGGAATTACTCTCATCACCCACAAAGAAGAAATTCTACACAGTTGACAAGGATACTTTAAACAAACCTGTACTCATCTTCTACCCACATATGAAGTCCTTTTAAAATATTCTTTGCTGACATCCCTTCATCCCCATTTAGTCACCTGAAACTCCAGTCAATTTATTATTTTTTGAGTGCTTACTGTGTGCAGAGCACCGCATACTAAGAACTTAGAAGAGTACGAGTTGGTAGACTCATTCCCTGCCCTGTCCTGCCTCTCTGGTCTTCTTCCTCTGCACACAAGTTCTTATTTTCTTCCTGCTACCCTTCAGGGTGTCCTCTTTTTGTATTCTCCTATTCACTTTTTTTTCCTATTGATTTTTTTCCCCCTCTTGTATTCCTCCAGCTACTGTGACTGCTTCCTATTGTGACCTCAACTAGCTTTTCATTTAAACTGGATGCTATTTATAACCCCAAAGAGGACAAAAGGGACTCAAACCAGATTAGGGAGAAATAGATGAAGAATGAAAAGGAAGTAGAATGAGCTGAATGTTCTAAGTGTGGAAAGAAATACTTGAACAGAACAAGAAGAAAACATTTTCATAGTAGTAATAATTCATAATATAAAGTATAAAAAGGTAACAGAAGAAAGATTAGCAAGGTAGGGATTAACTTGCATGATGGTCTCATTTGCTGAGGTGATGTGGAAGAATTTGGACATTTCATAAAATTGAGCCAGTGACTCCCCTCTCACTTGAAAGGATTCCTTCTGTTGTGGAAAAACAAAAAACAGCAAAACAAAAAAACTGAGTAGTTGGAAGGGGTATGGGCTGAAAAGCCATAATTCAGGTTAACTTTGCTTTCCTGACATATCCTGAAAAAAAAAAATCTATTAGATATCCTTCTTCAAGTGGAAAACAAAGAGCTAAAGGTGCTCTACAACAACTGGAGCAAAGAGTGGCAGAAACCTTGCTTGAACTGAAACAGTAATACAGGGTACAGGCAACAAAAGAAAACTGGGGGGTAGGGAGAAAGGGTTAGAAGAAGAAACAGGTTTGTTCTATTACATTCTTTGAGTTTGCTCTAACCTTGACCTGATCAAGGTTCCTATGGTTCTGAGTGTTTTTCAGACTCAAAAGAAGCACATTCATTCAGTTCTCTGTTGTTTCTCTTTGTCAGCTGTTAAGTGATTTAGGAGTGATTTTTATTTGCTATTAATTTTGTATCCCCTTTAAGTATTTGCTCAGTGGTACCATGGTATATGTATCAATTATTTGTTTTTACTAGTCATGCCAAGATTTAGCTCTTTTACAATAAGGTTTTGTTTTTTATTGTTTTGTGTCCCTCTCCATGACAGTTGGTTCTGCTGAGCCTGACACAAGGAGGAGAAAGAAGCCCCAAGAATTTCTCCACAGTACCTCTAAGTGTAAAGATTTAAGTTGACAAATCATATAAAAGTACCGGAGATGACTGTCCTAAGCCAGTTTGGATAGGGGAGGCAGTGAGCTGTGTGCCTAGGAGAGCAGGAAACAGAGAAAGCTTGTGCTTTCGGTCTAGAACAGACAGCTGGCCTAGGTTGGGGATGGAGAGGACTTGTATAATGGGTTGAATACCCTGAAAGTTTGGGGTACAGAGTTAGGACTCTAAAGGAGCGAGGATCCTGTCCCTGAGGAGGGGAAAGGACACAGAAAAACCCTACATCTAAACAACTCAGAGAGGATGAGACTGAACCTGTACACCCCAAGAGATGAGGGCAAAAGATCAGAGGAATGTGAGCCCTGAAAAGCCTATGGGAATAACAAATAATCATAGAGGAAAAGTATCAGATCTAGGGACATAATTGTTTTTTTGCCTTAAAAACCCATTAAACATTATTGTTGAGAAGCAGCGTGGCTCAGTGGAAAGAGCCCGGGCTTTGGAGTCAGAGGTCATGGGTTCGAATCCCGACTCCGCCACATGTAGGCTGGGTGATCTTGGGCAAGTCACTTAACTTCTCTGGGCCTCAGTTCCCTCATCTGTAAAATGGGGATTAAGGCTGTGAGCCCCATGTGGGACAACCTGATCAGCCTGTATCCTCCCCAGTGCTTAGAACAGTGCTTTGCACATAGTAAGCGCTTAACAAATGCCAATTATTATTCATACCACCCTGAACGTGCCCGATCTCGTCTGATCTCGAAAGCTAAGCAGGGTCGGGCCTGGTTACTACTTGGATGGGAGGCCGCCTGGGAATACCGGGTGCTGTAGGCTTTTTTTTTTTTTTTTTCTAGAAGCAGCGTGGCTCAGTGGAAAGAACACGGGCTTCGGAGTCAGAGGTCATGGGTTCGAAACCCTGCTCCGCCACATCTGCTGTGTGACCTTGGGCAAGTCACTTAACTTCTCTGAGCCTCAGTTACCTCATCTGTAAGATGGGGATTATGACTATGAGCCCCACGTGGGACAACCTGATCACCTTGTACCCCCCCAGCGCTTAGCACATAGTAAGCACTTAACAAATGCCGTTATTATTCTTTTTTTAAGAGAAGCATCGTGGCTCAGTGGAAAGAGCACGGGCTTTGGAGTCAGAGGTCATGGGTTCGAATCCCAACTCTTCCACATGTCTGCTGTGTGACCTTGGGCAAGTCACTTAACTTCTCTGGGCCTCAGTTACCTCATCTGTAAAATGGGGATGAAGGCTGTGAGCCCCACGTGGGACAACCTGCTTGCCTTGTATCCTCCCCAGCGCTTAGAACAGTGCTTTGCACATAGTAAGCACTTAACAAATGCCATTATTATTATTATTATTATTATTATTATTATTATTATTATCTTGTTTTCAGCCTGTGGCAGGGTTGGAGGAGCAGCTCTGGGTGTGGGTTCTAATCCTTGTCTGTCACTTGTCTGCTGTGTGACTTTGGGCAAGTAACAACCTCTCTGAGCCTCAGTTACCTCATCTGAAAATGGGGATTGAGACTATGAACCCCATGTGGGACAGGGACTCTGTCCAACCCAATTAGCTTGTATCCATCCCAGCACTTAGTACAACGCCTGGCCCACAGTAAGTTCTTAAAAATATCACAGTTAATTAGTGAGACATCTAGGGAGCTGCAGGAGGAAGTCCTTTCTCCATAAACCTCCTATAGACAGCCCCAGGAAGGTACGATAGGCTAGTAACATGTGACCTCTTTACCTTTGGGGAAGTACCTGAGCTTCAGTTGAAGGGTGATGGCATCAGTAGCAGTGTAAAGATGGAGTGCATTGACAGAGAAAGGTCTCCAAACCCGTGCTTAAGAGATGCCTGTCTTTAGGACCAAGATTGAGCAGATTCTGGCATTCCTAAAGTGACACCAAGGGATCTTTCTGCTGAAATGTAGGGCTGATGGTGACACCACACTCCCATTAATAGGACTTTGAAGATGGGGAATGTACTGGTCAGTTGGTTATGTAGGTGGAATAAGATTCAAGAAGAAGGAAGGGTGAGGGTAAGAGGTTGAAGTGAGTGACATGAGACTAAAATATAAAAAGTAGGCTAGCACTAGAATATCAAAACGTTTGGACTTAAGTCCAGTGGATGGTGGACTTTCTGCTTGATGTGATGGATGGGCAAAGATTAGAGGTACTTGAGGATTGGGGAAGATATGGTAGAAGACATTTTTAGGAAAATGTTCTGGTCAGCAGAGTGAAGTTTGGACTGGACATGGGAGAGGCTGAAGGCAGGCAGGTCTGAGAAGAAGTGGTAGTCAATATGTAATACGAAATTCTTGGATCAACATCCAAGAATGGAGAAGATAAAATTCTAGAGGTGTTGAAGAGATACACCTAACTAGAATTAATGGCTGACTGAATGTGGATTGTTGTAAAGAGATGAGTCTAGGATAATTCCAGGTTTGTAGGCCTGTAATACAGGAAGGGTGATGGTGGTGTCAACAGTGATGGGAGAGTTGAAGACAGGAAACAGTTCGGGAGGAAAATGAGAAGTTCAGTTTTGCACATTATGTTTGAGGTGATGGTGGTATAACAAGTAGAGCTATCCATTATATATGTTTGTATGTATTTATTACTCTATTTTATTTGTACATATTTATTCTAATTATTTTATTTTGTTCTCTGTCTCCCCCTTCTAGACTGTGAGCCCACTGTTGGGTAGGGACTGTCTCTATGTAATAATAATAATAATAATAATAATAATGGCATTTGTTAAGCACTTACTATGTGCAAAGCACTGTTCTAAGCGCTGGGGGGTTACAAGGTGATCAGGTTGTCCCACGTGGGGCTCACAGTCTTCATTCCCATTTTACAGATGAGGGAACTGAGGCTCAGAGAAGTTAAGTGACTTGCCCAAGGTCACACAGCAGACATGTGGCAGAGCCGGGATTCAAACCCATGACCTCTGACTCCAAAGCCCGTACTCTTTCCACTAAGCCACGCTGCTTCCCTAAATGCCATCATTAAGTGACTTGCCCAAGGTCACACAGCAGACATGTGACAGAGCCGAGATTCAAACCCTTGACCTCTGACTCCAAAGCCCAGGCTTTTTCCACTGAGCCACGCTGCTATATGTTGCCAATTTGTACTTCCCAAGTGCTTAGTACAGTGCTCTGCACATAGTAAGCGCTCAATACGATCGAATGAACGACTGAATGAATGAATATCCTGAAGGCAGTGGAAATATGCCTTCATAGAAGGTCATTATGTTGCCAACTTGTACTTCCCAACTGCTTAGTACAGTGCTCTGCACACAGTAAGCACTCAATACAATTGAATGAATGAATAAATGAAGATACAGATTTTAGAATCATAAGCACAGAGTTGGTAATTTAAGCCATGGACCCAGATGACTTCCCAAGAGAGTGGTTGCAAATAAGAAATGGATGGGCCTGGGAGTCTTAGGACTGAGGGTCTAATACTGGTTCTACCAGTACCAGCTGTGTGACCTTATAATAATAATAATGGCATTTATTAAGCGCTTACTATGTGCAAAGCACTGTTCTAAACGCTGATGTAGGCCACTTCTCTGTTTCTCAATTTCCTTATCTGTAAAATGAGAAGTAACTGTCCTTTCTTCTACTTAGGTTGTGAACCTCATTTGTGATTGGAAGTGGGTCCAACCTGATTATCCTGTATCCAACCAGAGCTTAGCACAAAATAAGCATTATTAGTAGTAGTAGCCATGAGTAATTCCATAGTTAGGAGATCAGTTATTAAAATCAAATATCTTTTCTTCATATAACATTCACTAGTCTGTCATGACTGTACATGATTTCCAAAACATGTCTAATTAATAAGCAAGTTATTAAATTTATAAGGATTTTCTGAAAATGAATTGAACATGTTTTCACTTTTGTGGGAATTTGAATTCAATTGGGTTTCTACATTACATTCCCCTGTCCAAAGTCAACTTAATTCATTCTGAGCAATATACATTATTTTCTCTGGCTTCAGTGAGAAGTATGTTTTTTTTTTTTAATCAACTAGAAAATTAAAGAGCTATTTTGGTACAAAGTCAGTTAAAAGTAGCTTTTAAAGAAAGGGAAAAGTTTTACAGGCTCTGACTAGAATAAATTTCTGAAGACTTAATAGTGATGGCTTTAGAATTCAGGGAGATCAATGTTATTTATTAAATCCATACTTTATGCAGTGCACTGTCCTAAGTGCTTGAGAAATATTATCATTATTATTGTGCCATTGTCACTATATATATATATATATATATATATATATAATTATATATATAATTGTTTATATATTATATATAATTGTTTATATATTATATATATATATAATTGTTTATATATAATAT
The DNA here is from genome assembly GCF_015852505.1 of Tachyglossus aculeatus. Classification (NCBI taxonomy): domain Eukaryota; kingdom Metazoa; phylum Chordata; class Mammalia; order Monotremata; family Tachyglossidae; genus Tachyglossus; species Tachyglossus aculeatus. Next base: position 121,827,372 of record NC_052067.1, read on the forward strand.
AAACAATATAAAAGTTGTTTATATTCCTTCCTCCAATCTTTCCTCCCCATTCGTCTTCATCCAATCCAGCTTCTCTCAGGTATTCAGTGTAAAGGATGAACATATAATAAATATAATAAAGTTGCTAGACAACTGCCCACAACTAGCTTACAGTCTAGAGGAGAAGACAGACATTAAAAAAAATAAGCTAAAACGGTAGAGTATAAGATTACATATGTAATTTCTGTGTGGTTGAGTATGGTGTGACTACAAAGTATTCAGGAAATATGGATCCAAGTGCATAGATGACACAGAGGGGAGGACAGGAATGAAAACATGATCAGGAAAGGCTTCATGGAAAAGTTCTGATTTTAGGAGGGCTTTAAAGGTGGGAAGAGTAGTAGTCTATTGGAGATTAAGAGAGACAGAGTTTCAGGGCAGAGGAAGGACCTGGGCAACAGGAATGATGAGACTGAGATACAGAGAGTAAATTAGTGCTAGAGATCAGTGTGTAGTTTGGGTTGTAGATAGAGAATATCAGAACTGTTAATATGAATATTTAGTCAAACTAGGTGATGAAAACTAGGATAGGAATCATAGTTAATTCATATTCAGTGTGGGATCTGAGGAATAGATTATGTAATCCCCAGGACCAGTTTATAATTTCAAATCCAGTTGCATGTCATAAATCTCACTTATCAAACTTGGGTTTTGTCCATGGGTTCAGCACAAAATAGGGTAGTAAATCTAGAGTACACAGAAATTCAGCAAAAATCAGGTAGGCATAGGGTCTTTCATGTTAGAAAAAAAAAATCATCTTTGTAGACTATCAGGTAATTTGCAGCCTTCATACATTTTATTAACATTGAGGAAAGGTTAATGGCACCAAATTTTAAAAGTAAATGAGGTTGTTACATGGGAATGTATTCCACATTAACTCTATCATAGATCTGAGTATTCATAGAGTAGGAAGCAAACACTGAATGAAAAAAATGAAAATCTCCTAATTCAAGTAGTGGACTATACCTTAGTAAGAATTTCATCTACAGTCATTCTAATTAAGAAATATATTTTGCTCTGATTAAATGCTACATTTTGGGAACCTAATGTGAAAGATTAAATATAAAAAAAATCAGTTACCTTTTTTCATCATCCAGTTGGGTGGGTGCACAATTTCAAGAAAACTAAATCATATTGATTATTTTGAAGTGCATACATCGGTCTTTAGATAAATGGTTGAGTTGTGTTTGTTGTTTCAATTAAATAACAAAAAAGTTACCTTTACCGATAAGTGCTCACCATTAAGAGAAATCTCAACATAGGGCTAATTCAGAGAACATCAGAAAATTAACCCATCATTACCCAGGGATTCAAAGTATCAATTTCAACTCTAATACCAGAATTACTGGGGTAGAACTAAAAATAAAATAAAATAAAAGTAAACAAACAAAAAAAGTGAACAATTCTGTAGAACATAGGTTTATCAGAGTGAATGCTATAAACAATTCTAGGATACAGTATGAAGGAGTCTACCAATTCTCTTGTTTTGTACTCTCCCAAGCTCTTAGTACAGTGCTCTGCACACAGTGAGCACTCAAATAACAATTGAGTGAGCACTGATTAACAATAAACCTGTTTATAGAGAATTTCATAAGTGCAACCCACCATATATGGTTTTTATACTTAATAGGAGTCACAATTTTTGAAATGTATTTTCCTGTGGAAAAAAAATCCAATTTTTTCCATCTGTAAGAGAAGTTAAAACAAGTTTAGACCCATGTGGATAAAACAGTTTTTGGGGAACAACACTCAACTAGTTCTGGCTTAATCATCCAAGAGACCTTGATATTAGTTTGGTCATGCCACTGATGGCTAGCATTTTGGCACTTCTGCACCTAGCTACTCCATTTTGAGTAATCTAGGTAACTTCTGGAGTCAGGCAGCCTACCTGGATAAAGGCCATGTACTGAAACCCTACCAGTTATAAAGATTAAATATCAGGTACTTTTAGTAATGGTCATGGTAAATATGCAGCTCCATTTTTAATGAACAGTCCCAACAGGTCCTGGTGATTGTCAGAATTACATAAGCATTATTCAAGAGGTGAAAGTGAAGGCCCTTTTATTCCTATATTCAATATGACTTCTATAGTTAGTCGAGGTCTTATAGCTATATGGAAGGCTGGGTACTACCACAGTTTTCTAGAACAGTGTGGTATAAGCTTAATACTTTTATGCCTTCTTGACTCAGTTTTCTATATTTTTTCCCCCTCAATCCATACACTGTTGAAGAGGACACTGTTGAAGAGGGTACTGCCTAGGTAGCAAAATTCACTGACACTGATTTAAGAATTGCCAGTGGAAGTATAGGTCTTTGGTTTTATATGTAGTTTCCATAGAACAGACTAATAAAAAACTGATTTTTTTTTCCAGGTTTATTGCTAAACCATAGTCCTCTGTTTACTCATTTCAGCTGTTTATAAATCAATCAGTCCTTCTAGTCAATAGGTATATTGACTGATAGAGGCTTAAATTATACACTTGAGAGAATTACAGTAGTAGCAAGACAGATGCTGCCAGCCCTAAAGTTTATAATCTAATGGGATAGAAAAATATTTACAGATAGTAAAAGCCAGAGGAGAATAAGTATCTTTTCACAATCTAATCTAATAATAATGGCATTTGTTAAGCACTTACTATGTGCCAAAGTACTGTTCTAAGAGCAGGAGGAGATATTAAATAATCATGTTGTCCCACATGGGGCTCACAGTCTTAATCCCCATTTCACAGATGAGGTAACAGGCACAGAGAAGTTAAGTGATTTGCCCAAGATCACACAGCTGATAATTGGCAGAGCCAGGATTTGAATCCATGACCTCTGACTCCCAAGCCCATGCTCTTTCCACTGAGCCAAACTGCTTCTCTGATAATTCAGTTAGCACTCTTCATTATATTTGTGAACATATAGTGTTAAATCAACAGGACTAAATGAAGTTTCATGTCTCATTTGAAATAATGTGAAATATGTTAATTCACTGCTAAAACAATTTAGATAAATTGAAAAACCATATGCTGAATGGTCAGACATGATATAAACACAATAAATATAGTCACAGTCAAATGACTTGAAAATATGTACCAATCCTGAAATAGTTTGAATTTGATTTTTTTGGTTACATATGTAAATGAGTAATTTATTTAACATTCATTTTTTTAAATGTTATTTTGTTAAATGCTTATTATGTGCCAGACACTGCTCAAACACTGAGGTAGATAAAAGGTAATCAGGTTGGAGACAGTCTCCCTGTCCCAAACAGGGTTTATAGTCTTAATCTCCATTTTATAGATGTGGTAACTAAAGGCACAGAGAAGTTAAGTGACTTGTTCTCCAGCCAGTAGAGTTAAGTTGTTTTTGTAGTAGTGGTGTTGAGCCTCAGCTCAGTGACACAGTTGCAAGATGTTTAGTAGGAGACGATGTCAGTAGTCACAGAGGAGAATCTCTCTGATATCTTGCCAGCAATAAATCAATCAGTGGTATTCACTGAGTACTTACCATGTGCAAAGCACTGACTAGGCACTCAGAAAAATACAATAGAATAGAGTTGGTAGACATGATCCCTTCCCACAGGGTGCTTACAGCCTCAATGGGAAAGGCATTAAACTAAATTACAGATAGGACAAACAGTACCAGTAAGGATATACACATAAATTCTATAGAGTTGAATGGATATCATCTCCCACTTCCTTCTGCATCACCCAGATTTGCTCCCTTTACCCTTCTCCCATTCCAGCCCCACAATACTTACATACATATATATTATCATTAGCCCCTCAATTCACACTAACCAGGACCTTCCTAGACCAGGGAAGGGACACACAGTAGGTTAGAAGTAAAACCACACCGCTGATCACCAAGGTTACTATGAATTTTTTTACTTAGTTTTACCAACATGCAAGGGAGTGACATATACATACATAACTCACTCACTCAGGTATCTGTGATCCAGGGCCACTGTCCACTCTGTGGTCAAAGAAGCCCCTTCTGCTAATGCTTCCTCTTTCTGCTTCCAAGTTGCTGCCTTCTGCTGCTCTCAAATACTACTTCCACTACTCTCTGCATGCTTCCACCTTGCTACATCCCTCCAAGTGCGCGCCTCCCCCCCAACGTATACCTTAAAGCAACTGCCTTTTATTTGGCTTAGACATCACAGCTGAGGCTCTATATAGCAATCACTGACTGGTCTAGGCCTGTTACTGGGTAGAACAGGGAGAGAAAGCCCTGTCTCCCTCCATGCTCCACCCTCAACAGGCCAACAATCACCTGCCTCATGTAAAACCCATCAGTGACTTCACCAGTTCCTCCCTTGTTGTTGTTCGTGGGATCACAAACAGTCATTAATAAGGTAGCTTGTCGTGGGTTCACCACACATATCTGTAATTTATAATAATAATGGTATTTGTTAAGCACTTACTATGTGTCAAACACCGTTCTAAACACTGGGATAGATACAAGGTAATCAGGTTGTCCCACCTGGGGCTCACAGCCTTAATCCTGAGCCCACTGTTGAGTAGGGACTGTCTCTATATGTTGCCAACTTGTACTTCCCAAGTGCTTAGTACAGTGCTCTTCACACAGTAAGCTCTCAATAAATACAATTGATTGATTGATTAATCCCCATTTTACAGATGAGGTAGCTAAGGCACAGAGAAGTTAAGTGGCTTCCCCAAGGTCACACAGCAGACAAGTGGCAGAGTTGGGATTAGAACCCACACCCTTTGGCTCTCAAGCCCATGCGCTTTCCACTATAAGCCATGCTGCTTCTCTATCTATTTGTATTTATCTATTTGTATTGATGTCTGTCTTCCCTCCTCTAGACTGTAAGCTCATTGTGGACAGGGAATGCATCTGATTATTGATGTATTGTACTCTCCTAAGCTTTTAGAACAGTGCTCTGGACACAGTAAGTGATCCATAAATGCAATGGAATGAATGAATGAATTGCCTAAAGGGGACAGATCCACATGCCTAGGAAAAGCAGAAAGAAGAGGGAGAGGGAGAAATAAGGCCTTAACTGGAGAAGGCACTTGCAGGAAATATGATTTTTAGTAAACTCTGAAGATAAGGAGGGTGGACATTGGATATAAATGTAGGAAGGAGTTCCAGGCCAGAGAGAAGATGTGGGCACAGAGTTGGCAGTGAAAGATGAGTCTGAGGAACAGCTTGTAGGTTGGCATTATGAGATAGAAATGTGTGGGATCTGTTATGGTAGGTAAGTGAGGTTAGGTAGTAGGGAGAGAGCTGACTATAAGCTCGTTATGGTTAGGGAATGTAACTACTAATTCTATTTTACTCTCCCAAGGTCTTATTATTCATTCATTCACTCAATCATATTTATTGAGCGCTTACTGTGTGCAGAGCACTGAAAAGCGCTTGGGAAGTACAAGTTGGCAACATATAGAGACGGTCCCTACCCAATAACGGGCTCACAGTCTAGAAGGGGGAGACAGACAACAAAACAAAACATATGAACAGGTGTCTAGTCATCAGAATAAATAGAAGTAAAGCTACATGCACATCATTAACAAAATAAAAAATAGAATAGGAAATATGTACAAGTAAAATAGAGTAATAAATCTGTACAAACATATATACAGGTGCTGTGGGGAGGGGAATGAGGTTGGGCAGGGGGAATGGGGAGGAGGAAAGGAAAAAGGGGGCTCCATCTGGGAAGGCCTCTTGGAGGAGGTAAGCTCTCTGAAGGGCTTTGAAGGGAGGAAGAGAGCGAGCTTGGCAGATGTGTGGAGGGAGGGCACTCCAGGCCAGAGGGAGGATGTGGGCCGGAGGTCAACAGTGGGACAGGAGAGAATGAGGTATAGTGAGGAGGTTAGTGGCAGAGGAGCAGAGGGTGTGGGCTGGGCTGTAGAAGGAGCTCTGAGCTTATTACAGTGCTTTGAACATAGGAAGCCTTCAATAAATATGATTGATTGATTGATGGAGTACTTTTAAGCTTATAAGGCTTATAATGTTTGATGTGGAGGTGGATGGGAAACCATTGGAGGTTTTTGAGGAGTGGGAGACATGGACTGAATTATTTTAGAAAAATAATAATAATAATAATAATAATAATAATAATAGCATTTGTTAAGCACTTACTATGTACGAAGCACTGTTCAAAGCACTGGGGTAGATACAAGGTAATCAGGTTGCCCCACATGGGGCTCACAGTCTTAATCCCCATTTTACAGATGAGGTAACTGAGGCACAGAGAAGTTAAGTGACTTGTCCAAAGTCACACAGCTGACGTGGTGGAGCCTGGATTAGAACCCATGACCTCTGACTCCCAAGCCCATGCTCTTTCCACTGAGCCACGTGATCTGGGCATTAGAATGAAGTATGGACTTGAGGGGAATGACAGAAGAGAAGGAGGTTAGAGAGGAATCTGATGCTGTAGTCAAGGCAGGGGATGATTAGTACCTGGATCAGTGTAGCAAATTGGATGAATAGGGAGAGGAATATTCTAGAGATACTGTGAAAGCAGAATGGAGAGATTCTGGTGACATAATGAATATGGAGATTGAATGAGAGGGTTGAGTCAAGGATAATACCAAGTTTACGGGCTTGTGAGAGAGGGAGGATGGTGGTGCTGTCTACAGTAATGGGAAAGTCAGAGGAAAGGCAAGATTTGGGTAGTAAGATGAAGAGTAACTGTTTTGAGGTGTCAGCAGGACATCCAATTAGAAATGTTCTGAAGGCAGGGGGAAATGTGAGCTGGAGGCCTCCACAGAGCAAGCTACTCCTAGTCCCTGCCCTTTTAGCATCCCTTCAATGCTCCTAAGATTTTATTAAAATATCCCAGACAATTACTTTCCCCACCTTAAAAGCCTTATTAACAACACATCTCCTCCAAGTATCCTTCCCCAACTAAGCCCTCATTTCCCCTAAACCCTCTCCCTTCAGTGTTGTCCTTGAACCTGGATTTATAGCATTTTTTCAGTCTACGTACAGCCCACAGCACCTATGAACACTGAATGAAATATCTGTCTCTCCCTCTAGAATGTATAAGCTCCTTGTGGTCAATGAACATGACTACCACATCTTATGCATTGTACTCTCCCAATTGTTTAGGACTGCATTCCGCATATCATAAGAACTCAATCAATATTATTGATTGATTGAATGACTGCCAGGAAGGAGAGAAGTCAGGGCTGGAGATGCATATTGGTGAATCATTGATGTAGGGATGGCAGTTGAAGCCCTGGGAGCAAATTAATTCTTCAATGTAGTGGTATAGATGGAGAACAGGAAATCTAGAACAGAGCTTTGAGGCTCCCCCACAATTAAAAAGTGGAAGCCAGAATAGGTGCCAGCAAAAGAGAACGAATGAAGTGGTAAGAGAAATAGGAGGAAAGCTGGGAATTTACAGCTAGACTGTGAGCTTGTTGTGGGCAGGGAATGTGTCTGTTTATTGTCGTATTGTACTCTCCCAAGCACTTACTACAGTGATCTGCACATGGTGAGTGCTCAATAAATATCATTGAATAATTAATAGTGAATCCAAAGTTAGATAATGTTCTCAAGAGAAAGCGGTGGTCCTCAGTGTCAAAAGGCACTGTATGTTGAAGAGGATTATGATGGAGATGATGCCATTACATTTGGCAAGAAGATGGTCACTGGGACCTTAGAAAGGAATCTTTCTGTAAAGTCCAGAGAACAGAAGCCAAATTTTAGGGGTTTGAAGGGAGAACTCGATGAGAGGAAATAGTGGCAGCAGGAGACATTCCATTCAAGGTGTTTGGAGAGTAAGAGTAAGAGGCGCAATGACTGGAAGGTTGGGTGGAGTCAAAGAGAGATTTTTTTTTTAGGATAGGGGTTACCTGAGCATGTTTGAAAGACATGGAGAAGAAGCCATTGGAAAATGAGGTGATGAAAATTGCACTGAGGAAAGGAAGAAAGGACAGAGCAAATGTTTTGGTATGAAGCAAAGGGATAGGACTAGAGGCAGAGATTGAAGGAGCAGATTTTGAGGAGGTAGTAGATCTCAGCTTTCAAGTACCCTGCCCCCTCCCACCTTACCTTGCTGTTCTCCTTTTACAAACCAGCTCGCATACTTCTCTCCTCTAATGCCAACCTACCAACTGTATCTTGATCTCATCTGTCCCACTACCCACCTCTCATCATGGTCCTTCCTCTGGCCTGGAATACCCTTCCTCTTCATATTCATTAATTCATTCAATCGTATTTAGTGAGCGCTTACTGTATGCAGAGCACTGTACTAAGCACTTGGGAAGTACAAGTTGGCAACATAATAGAGATGGTCCCTACCCAAAAACGGGCTCACAGTCTAGAAGGGGAAGACAGACAACAAAACAATACATGTGGACAGGTGTCCATGTGGACAGGTGTGATAGACAATTACTTCTCCACCTTCAAAGACTTCTTGAAGACATATATTTTTCAAGAGGGCATCCCAATCTATGCCCTCATTTTGTCTCTTTCCACTCCCTTCTGTGTTGCTCTGATTTGTTCCCTATACTCACCTGTCCCTCAGCGTTTACAGCAGTTATGTACCAATACATAATTTATTTGTTTGTATTAATGTCTGTTTCCCCCTCTAGACTGTAGCTGGGAATCTGTCTACCAACTCTGTTATATTGTACTCTTTCAAGCACTTAGTACAGTTCTCTACACAAAGTAAGCAGTCAGTAAGTACTGATTGATTGAGATAATGCTGGAAAGGATGGGAGCAACAGAGTGGTGTCAAGGTGAATGAGACTGGAGAGGAACAGGGGAGATTTTAGGGAAACTACACCTGAAGGGTTGAAATTTATCAATGAAGTACATGGCCAGGTCATTAGAGAAAGGAGAGGGTTGGGAGGAATACAGGGTGTTTGAGGAGGGATTTAGAAGTCTGAAACAGCTGGTGCAGTCAGTGGGCATGTATGTCCATAAGCTTAGTTGCTGGGCAACTAAGGGGACAGAATTACTGCAGCTGATGATGAGTTGGAGAAGATTGAGATTTTCCTGGTTTCTGTTGTTTCTGCCACCACCATTCTGCAGCTCTTGCACAACAGTGAAGAAAGCAAACTGTAGAGGTGATCAAAAGCTGCAGGTCATTAGTATGATATCAATGGAAGTACAGGAGACAGAGGAAGTTGAGTTAAGTGTGGAAGGCAGATTTGAGGGTGGGAATTTGTGCATCAAGAGAAAGTAGGTTTGGAATGGGGACTAAATATTTCATGATGACTAGAAAACTAGAGAAGTCAAAAGATCAAAGGTCTCTATGGGGAACAGGACAGAATTGTGGATAGGGGGTGTGTGGCCAAGAAGGCAGGTGAGGAGATTGTGTTGAGTGAGTGATATTTAAAAATTGGTCAGGATGGAGCAGCAGACAGTGCTATTAAGCCACCACTGACTGTGACGCTAAGTGACATAGTAAGGGTTGGGAAATATTTTTCCCTTTCTTGAAAAAAAAGGGGAAAGTAAAGAAATAAAAACAAAAAAAAAACCACAGTAAAGAATAACAGCAACAACTTCAAAGTAGAACCAGAAGCATCTGACAAGTCATGTAAGAGCCAAAGTTTTTTGACACAGGGGGTAGCATAGCATCACAAGACAAGTACTTGTACCTTTAGGAAATTTTAATTGTCTAACGATTGTCTAACTTAGGAACTACCCTCATCAGATCTAGCTCAAATGAGTAAAGAACTTTTCAAATCCTTGTAAATCAAGATCCCATCTTGAAAAGCCCTTCTTCATTAAGGCATAGAACTTGTCCCACTGCTCCAAGTGTTAATCTTATTCATATGTCTCCGGAAACTCTAAACAACCAGTTCTGCTGTAATGGTAGAGAAATGTATTTCGGGATTGAAGATTTCAGGTCAGTCAGTTGGAGCAGTAAGAGCTGGCTTCAATCATCGTCTACCTGGACAACAGGACCAGTAGCGCAGGCCAATAACACTATGGTAAAATAGCCCTAAATTAATAGCTACATACCAAATGGAATTAATTAATCAATTAGTGGTCTTGATTGAACACTTCTGTGCAGAGCACTGTACTAAGTGCTTGGGAGAGAACAACACAATAAAATTAAGTGACACATTCCCTGACAATAACAAACTTACAGTAGATAAGTGCTGTGGGGTTGAGGGTAGGCAAATATCAAATGTTCAAAGGTCCCAGATCCAAGTGCATAAATGACTTGGAAGGGTGTGTGAACCAGGGAAGAGGCCTTATTCAGGAAACCCTCTTGGAGGATATGTGACCTTCACTGAGGTGAAATGGCGAGCTGATTGAGTGCTTTAAAGCTGATGGTAAGGGGTTGCTGTCTAATGTGGAGGAATAGCTATTTTCTGTAAATAATTTTTGCACAGTGTCCTCTACTGCACAGTCATTAACATGAAGTTTCTTGATTGTTTGAAAGATTTGATTTTCAAAGCTGGTTGAGTTGAAACGGTTTCCAAGTATATAGTTCACAAGGATATTCTGACCCCAATTTCCAAGTTCCGGATTGCATACTCAAACACAGCAGAATATAGTGCTGGAATTACTAAGCAATCCTCCTTTCTTTCAATGGTAATAAAGAAAGAGTCAGAAGTGTACATTAAACTTTGAATTAGGCTTTCATGGAATAGCTTCATGTTCCTAATGAACTTCCTGAGTGTCTTCAAGTTTTCTCAGAGGTTGACAGAACCAGGTCTGGTAATGGTGACAAATTATTTTTTATAAAAGCACTAATGGGAGTTGGTGTCATCATTTTACTTCTATATATTTGTTTGGTTTAAATATATATCACAATTTCAAAAAGGCACAGTTAATGCCTTTTTTGAGTTTTGTGGGATATTTTTGAATATTTGGATCAGAAAGATAGTTTAAGGATTTTATTGACAAGATGGGAGCAATGAAGTACTTGGGCATTTTTCAAGGAGCTTTCTTACTTTTTTAAAACATTGATATGTCTTTGAAATATTTGGAATTTCTTTGCTGTTTCTTCATGAATTGGAGAAAATCCCACTTAGATATCCATGTATAAGTTACACTCACACAACATTCTATCATTCCATCCTGAAATATGAGAGAAAATGAGTAGTTGTAAAAAATCCCCCTGCTGTTAGCTAGTTTATGAGGTCAATTTTAATGAGACATATGCCAAAACTTTGGATTCTATTAAATCTTTATATAGAGATTTGCTCCATGCAAATTCAGTCATAAGCAGATCTACATTCAAGTGCCAACACATATGCAACATTAGGAGTAACCTGATTAGAATTCTTAGATTAAGTTTATGATTATATAAGTTTAAGGTAATACATTTCAAATTCTGCTTTTTCCAAATACTAATTCTCTTCTAGTCAGGCTGACATTTTGTTCAGAAGATTGACAGTGATGAACTTTAAAAAACCCATCAACCAATGCTGTCATAACCAAAGCATATTAACTGAGCATTTTACATATTCTGTTTTGATAATCTTAATAAACCAAATGCATTATTTAATAACTCAGTGTATGTGAACCTGCATATGTATGACAAGACTACATAGACAAAATAGAGATTACAGTATTTGAAAATGAGAATGCGTGCTTCACTTTTTATTACGAAAACTAATAATGCTTCCATAATGTTCTTCAACTGAATTATTTTAAGTATTAAAGGTTAGAACTTTTCATCATTATCATTAAAATTAAAATATTTCTAGCTTCTATATTCTGAACTTTGTTAAGCAAGTGAAAATATCTAAATGACTAATAAATAAATGAAACATACAATATTACTGGGGTTAGGATCTTGCTAAAAATGATGTACATCTGCACATCTGCATATCTTTTCTGATTTAGTTGCTAAATATGAATTATATATACTAATAATATATATATAATATATATAATGATATGCAATATTATTAAACATCCAATTAGGTTCATGAACAAAAAAAAGAAGGGTTTATAAAATATAACAAAAACCTATTTGCCCATTCATATTTATTGTGCAGTTACTGTGTGCAAAATGCTGTACCAAGCACTAGGGAGAGTACAATATAACAACAAATAGACACATTCCCTGCCCACAATGAGTTCACAGTCTATTATACCTTTGCTATATCATTGCAACAATTGTTAATCAATTGTATTCACTGTTTACTAAGTACAGAGCACTGTACTGAGCACTTGAGAGAGTACAATAGAACAAAGTTGTTAGACACTTTCCCTGCCAACAAGGAGTTTACAATCTAGAGGGGGAGACCAACATTAAAATAAATTATGGATCTGTACATAAGTGCTATGGAGCTGAGGGTGGGGTGAATAAAAGGATACAAATCCAATTATATTATATTATGTATTTTTTTTTAGTTCAGTTTCATTTCCTTTATAGAATTTGGCAAAGAAATGCAAATTCCTTCTCTGCCTATTTACCCAATAATGAGTACTTTTTTAAAAGACAAATATGGTATCTGGTAATGAGCTATTAAATGCACCCAGTGCTCCTATAAAATGTGGTTAGGTTTTTGCTAATCTCTGTATTAAGGAAAAATTGCATTATAATTTTGACCATCTCCAGGAGCATATAAAGGTGCATAGAGCATATATCCATGAGCATAAGCTCTTTTTTTCCTTATACATAGATGTTTATCTGATATTCTCATGATATTTGGCACAAGTTTCCTAGTACCATAAAAATGCCCTTGCAAAAATATGGAGTGAACTTTTCTACTTGAACAAAATGAGGGTATAATCATTTCCTTTGAATAAACTAATAAATGATTCACAAGTATAGACTTTAACTTCAGGCTAAAGTATTTGAATTCCATTTATAGAAATAATTAAAAAACTGCAGGTTGCATTGTGAAGTACTTTAGTATTCAAGAGACCAAAATAAAATCTATATGATGAAAGCCAAAATTTATATCTAATTTAATTTTAATGAATTCCCATGATAATTTTCATGTTTCCTTTTTTGATATATGACTTATAGTTATTTGGTTTGCTATAGTGGTACCTCTTTTTCTGAAAAGATAACAATTATCATGCTCACTATATTCATATGTGAAAACTAAAGTTCTGAATTTCTCGGTTGTATGGAATTACATATTATAGTTTAATGCTTAGATTAACACAGACAAAACGTATAAATAGTGCATATTAGGATTATATCAATGAAATTATACCATTATACAATTATAAGAGATGGAGTTTTATCAAATCTATAAGTCTTTTAACCCATGTTTAATCCATTTTAGTGTTGCTTGTGGCATTAGCAATATAGTATTGTATGTACTCATCATGTTTTTATACAACAGCAACAAATTAATTGGCAAGGAGTAAACTATGCTGCCAAAGAGAAAACTGTGCTTGCATATTGCAGAACTTTAAAATGTCTTTCAAAAAAAATTTTTTTCAAACTTTCCAGCATGGTTTTCATGTGATCCTGCTCCAGTTTCAGGCATTTCAGGCTTCCATGGGAGACAAGAATGAAGATGTAGTAAACAACTTTGGACACTTGCCCTTGTTGCTTCATGCCCTATTCCCAAACCTGGCTGCTAAGATCACACTGCTGCAGGACACGTACTTAGTGATGCAAAACTGTAAAGGTCTGTAGCTTCCTGATGGAATTTACTACATTTTCTGAAAGGGAAGTTTGTTTAGGGAATTTTAAAATTCTTCTCCACATCCCAAAGTATAAAGTTATGATTTCAATGATCACATAGTGTCTAGGTTGTCTGATATCGGGCTACTAATGAAGGCAAATGTCTTTCGGCTCTTTCCCTTGGAATTATTGAGGATTATCAATAATGACTGGATGAAAAGTGAACTGATGATGTCTTTTCCAGTAGAACAGACAGTGTCATGGTTCATTAGATTCTTGGGCTTGCAAAGACTTGCATTTGCATAAGCCAAGAGCAGAGGGTCTCATTTCCATCCCTGAATAGAATTTGGTGATTCAATATAATTTCCTTCATCCTGCTGATGACCTTGTATTGCCAAGATCTATTTGACTAATTATTGGAAGCCAGTTATTAATTCATCCAAACACTTTCTTGACATTAATTTTGATTGCTTCTTCTGTTCATGTGAAGCCGCATCAATATAGTTGCCCTGCAGTTCATAGCACATTTCTAAGAAGGATGCTAATAGATTTCTGAAGTGAAGTTTGCTATAAACTACCCATGAGCATGTTTTCATTAGAAGGTTTATCTTTAGGGGATGCTGGAAGTTGGCTCTCTGCTAAGTAAACACTCAAAAACTGTAAGTACGGGACTAGTAATAGACCCTAAAGAAGGGTACGAAAGTAGCAGCCCATTATGGGCAAGAAATGTGTCGTATTGTTATACTGTACTCTCTCCTAAGCACTTAGTACAGTGCTCCATGCAAAGTGCTCAATGAACATGATTAACTGAGTAACTGACTAGCAAGTTCCCATTTACTGAAGCTTGCAGCCAAGTCTAGTTTCCTCTCTCATCCAATGACAGAAATTACTTTGGATGATTCAATTCCATTCTTTATGCCTTCAGACTGGAATACACCATAATACAACTGGTTTATGTTTCTTGAAAATTTGGTTATGCTTGAATGGTTTCATTGTAGATTTATAGCATGTGGTTTTATAGTAGAGTTTCCAATAGGTTTTATGTTATAAATCAATCTCTGTTCCAAAAACCTGGATATGCTTCCATGTGGTTTATATTCCAAATTATTTAATCTTTACTAAATTAATTTAAAACATATCATCAAAATAGTGACTGAAAACACCTATGCTCTGCGGTAGATACAAGTAAATCAGATAGGAAAAGGTCCCTGTCCCACAGGGAACTCACTGTATATGTAGGAGGCAGAATAGGTGTTTAATTCCCATAAACAGATGAGGAAACTGAGGCACAAGGAAGTTAAGTGACTTACATAAGGTGACAGCAGGCAACTGGCAAAGTAAGGGTTAGAGTCTGGCTCCTCTACCAGGTAAAGGTTCTTTCCACTAGGCCATGCTACTTCTTATTAATTAAATAGAGAATTGTAGTATGATTGTGTATCTTTGCTGTGGAAGTAGAGGCTTACTCTGTCACGGCTCAGTGGAAAGAGCATGGGCTTTGGAGTCAGAGGTAATGGGTTCAAATCCCGGCTCCACCACTTGTCAGCTGTGTGACTTCGGGCAAGTCCTTTGTGCCTCAGTTCCCTCATCTGTAAAATGGGGATTAAGACTGAGAGCCCCACGTGGGACAACCTGATCACCTTGTAACCTCCCCAGTGCTTTGCACATGGTAATTGCTAAATAAATGCCATTATTATTATTATTATTGACTGTGGTATCACTCTTACATCTTTAGTAATTTAGTCAACATTTCTTTAGACAACATCTTTCTATATTTTTCATAAGATACCTCCTCCTTTTCTTCTTAAAATATCTTGTTATATAAAATTTGTTTTGAATACCTGACCTCAGCTTTGAGCTAGCTCATTCCTGTTTTGAAGTTTTTTTCTTCAATCATGTTTCATCATTATCACTACCTTTCTTTAAAATTTATTCTTTTATTAGTCTGTGGTGGTGAAATCATAACTTCTTCATCATTTGTTTTTTGCATCATGAAATGATGCACTGAATTATTTAAATTTAATGAGATCCTTGTTGGACAAAAAATTTATCTAAACAAATGCAATTTACTCATTAACATCTGAATCATTCATTTCTCTATTAAGTTGTCTTCCCAATTCCACAAATTCTTTGACTATATGCTCAAGGGTCTCAGGATTGCTTGAAAATCTGACATAAACTGTAGAGTTTATTCCAAGATCCACTTATTTTGATTGTTCACTCTCAGTCAATCTCTCTCAAGTGGAAAGAATAGGGAAGGATTTAATTACCTATAGCACTCAAAAGAAACAATAAGTTACATTGGGTAAAACAAGTTATTGGTTGGTTGTATAGAACAGGACATCATGTGTAACAAGCTATCACACAATTCATTCAATCGTATTTATTGAGCGCTTACTGTGTGCAGAGCACTGTACTAAGCGCTTGGGAAGTACAAGTTGGCAACATATAGAGACGATCCCTACCCAACAGTGGGCTCACAGTCTAGAAGGGGGAGACAGAGAACAAAGCAAAACATATTAACAAAGTAAAATAAATAGAATAAATATGTACAAATAAAATAGAGTAATAAATATGTACAAACATATATACATATATACAGGTGCTGTGGGTGGGGGGGAAGGAGGTAAGGCGGGGGGGATGGGGCTGGGGAGGATGGAGAGAGGAAGGAGGGGGCTCAGTCTGGGAAGGCCTCCTGGAGGAGGTGAGCTCTCAGTAGGGCCTTGAAGGGAGGAAGAGAGCTAGCTTGGTGGATGGGCAGAGGGAGGGCATTCCAGGACAGGGGGAGGACGTGGGCTGGGGGTCGAAGGCGGGACAGGCGATAACGAGGCACCATGAGGAGATTGTACATATCTATTCTATTTATTTTATTTTGTTAATATGTTTGGTTTTGTTCTCTGTCTCCCCCTTCTTGACTGTGAGCCCCCTGTTGGGTAGGGACTGTCTCTATATGTTGCCAACTTGGACTTCCCAAGTGCTTAGTACAGTGCTCTGCACACAGTAAGTGCTCAATAAATACGAATGATTGATTGATTGATTGATTAGCAGCCGAGGAGCAGAGGGTGTGGGCTGGGCTGTAGAAGGAGAGAAGGGCGGTGAGGTAGGAGGGGGCGAGGTGATAGAGAGCCTTGAAGCTGAGGGTGAGGAGTTTTTGCCTGATGCGTAGGTTGATTGGTAGCCACTGGAGATTTTTGAGGAGGGGAGTAACATGTCCAGAGCGTTTCTGGACAAAGACAATCCAGGCAACAACGTGAAGTATGGATTGAAGTGGGGAGAGACACGAGGATGGGAGATAGGAGAGGAGGCTGATACACTTGTTCCACCAGTGTCAATTGCAAGTCATAATCAATATTAAATGGCAAGACAAGAGCATAAACAATGAAGTTCTGGAATATAATCAGTTTTCTAGCCTCATAGTTATGCTCAGCGTGGCTCAGTGGAAAGAGCATGGGCTTGGGAGTCAGAGGACATGGGTTCAAATCCCTGCTCTGCAAATTGTCAGCTGTGTGACCTAGGGCAAATCACTTAACTTCTCTGTGCCTCAGTCACCTTATCTGCAAAATGGGGATGAAGACTCTGAGCCCCACATGGGACAACCTGCTCACCTTGTATCCTCCCCAGTGCTTAGAACAGTGCCTGGCGCATAGTAAGCACTTAAGAAATACCAACATTATTATTTTTATTAGGTCTGCTGTCTCACCTTGGGCAATTCATCTAACTTCTCTGAGCCTCAGTTACCTCATCTGTAAAACGGGGATTAAGACTGTGAGCCCCATGTGGGACAACCTGATCACCTTGTATCCCTCCCAGTGCTTAGAACAGTGCTTTGCACATAGTAAGTGCTTAACAAATGCCATTATTATTATTATCATCTAATCTAAGAGGGAGCTCACTGTGGGCAGGGAACATGTCTACCATGAAGCAGCATGGCTCAGTGGAAAGAGCCCGGGCTTTGGAGTCAGAGGTCATCGGTTCAAATCCTGGCTCTGCTCTTTGGGCAAGTCACTTAACTTCTCTGTGCCTCAGTTACCTCATCTGTAAAATGGGGATTAAGACTGTGAGCCCCAGATGGGACAACCTGATTACCTTGTAAACTCCCCAGTGCTTAGAACAGTGCTTTGCACATAGTAAGCGCCTAATAAATGCCATTATTATTATAATTATTATTATTATTACCATCTTTCATGTATTGAATGCTCTCAGGTACATAGTATAGTGGTCAATAAATACCCTTGATTGATTGACAAGTGAAGAGATGATGATATCAAAATCAGGAACCTTATAGCAATTAATCAATCAATAGTATTGACTGAGAGCTTATGGCTCAGTGGAAAGATCCCAGGCCTGGGAATCAGAAGTCATGAGTTCTAATTCCACTCCACTATATGTCTGTTGTGTGAACTTGGACAAGTCATTTAGCTTCTCTGAGCCTCAGTTACCTCAGCTGTAAAATGGGGATTAATTCTGTGAGCCCCATGTGGGACAACCTGATCACCTTGTATTGCCCCCATCGCTTAGCACAGTGCTTGGCACATAGTAAGTGCTTAACAAATGACATCATTATTATTGAGAAGCAGCGTGGCTCAGTGAAAAGAGAATGGGCTTGGGAGTCAGAGGTCATGGGTTCAAATCCCGCCTCCGCCAATTGTCAGCTATGTGACCTTGGGCAAGTCACTTAGCTTCTCTGTGCCTCTGTTCCCTCATCTCTAAAATGGGGATTAAGACTGTGAGCCCCACGTTGGACAACCTGATCACCTGGTATCCTCCCAGCACTTAGAACAGTGCTTTGCACATAGTAAGTGCTTAATAAATGCCATTATAAAAAAATCTCTTACAATTTGATTATTGTGACTGATCAGAAACAGATGAACCTTGCCATCTTCTACCAATTGATTACATCCAAACTCTAAGAAAGACATTTTTCCAGGTTAACTTCTAAATGAATGGTCTTAAAACCTTGAATAACTTTTTAGTTTTAGTTTCAATAAAGTATTTATTTACTGTAACAATTATAAAATATCCTTAGTGACAAAATATTCTACATTCTAAGTGTAGTCTCAGATGGCTATCTTTACTTTGGTTTTGCTTTATAATAATTACTAACTCTTCCGCTTTAAATTTCATGTGAGAACTGAAACTCACAATTTTTCTCATGAAATAGATCATTTGATTCGGACTATGTGAAAATATTCATTTAGCAATTCATCTGAATTCTGTTCAAGTCCCTACCTGCTTCTTCCTCAGTAGTGAATTTTATGACATTAGTTATATTACCCAAGTAATTATAAAGACAGATTAAACTTTAACTCCCAATCAGGAATTTCACTGGGTTAGATTTTTTTAAAAGTTATTGGAATATTTCATTGATCTTGAGCCATTATTTAAGTTGTTAATGAATGGAACATGATTAATTTAATCTTGGTTTGTGCAGATATTTCATTAAGTTGAATTTCAAGTTGAGTACTTAGCATTAAAATTTCTCATAACAAAATTACCTACAATGCAAATATGAAGTCAGAGATATCCTAACCGCCAGGAACGGATTTGTTTTCTTAAACGTTTCACCCCAGGTCAAGCTAAAGAAATTTTATTTACAGATCTGTCAAGAAACTTTGCAAGAGTTTAATGGACGGAAGGATATTTCAAATGACAATTTGGAATATCTGAGAAGGATCCACAACTTTTAAAACAACAATAGATAATCCAGGTTGTATACTATTTGTGAGAGTCTAAAGACAATGATAATGTCTTAAAACACTTAATTATCATACTTTATTATTGAGTATGAAGGGCATTTATTACTTGTAAGGCAGTTTGATGATAGGTCCCGTTGACCTCCACACTTAGGAGAGGGAAGAGGGATCCAGGAGTATCACTCTGTAGTGCCCCTACTTGAAGACATACCCTAACTAATCACAGAGAAGGATTGAAGGGCCAGGTTGGGAGAAGAAGGGGACCCTCAGCCATCTTGAGGTAAAGGGAAGTGAGCTTTGTGCCTGAGAGAGCAGAACATAGGGAGAGGTTGTAACCTCTGGAAAACACAGGGCACAAGGAGGGATCCATACAGGATCACGGGAGATTTAGAGTCTAGCAGCTAGGACTCTGGAGTAGCAGGCTTCCTGCCCCTTCCTGAAGAGGATTCTTTCATGAACCTCAGGATGCCTGAAGTTGTGTCTGTCTCCCGCTACAAGTTGCTTGTAGGCCGGGAATGTGTCTATCAACTCCGCTTTCACAGTTTCCTTCACCTCCCACCCTCTAACTGTGGGGGTCCCTCATGATTCATTACTGGGTCCCCTTCATTCTTTCATTCATTTATTCATTCAATCATAATGATTGAGCACTCACTGTGTGCAGAGCAGTGTACTGAGTGCTTGAGAGAGTACAACACAGCAATAAACAGATACAGGCACATAATGATGATAATGATGGTATTTGTTAAGCGCTTACTATGTGCAAAGCACTGTTCTAAGTGCTGGAGGGGGATACAAGGTGATCCCCTGCCCACAACGAGCTTACAGTCTAGCGGAATGAAGAAAGACATTAATATGAATAAATAAATTATATGAATTATAGATATATTCCTAAGTGCTGTGGAGCTGGAAGGGGGGTGAAAAAAGGGAGCAAGTCAGGGTGATGCAGAAGGCAGTGGGAGATGAAGAAAAGGGGG
Organism: Tachyglossus aculeatus; assembly: GCF_015852505.1. Lineage (NCBI taxonomy): Eukaryota > Metazoa > Chordata > Mammalia > Monotremata > Tachyglossidae > Tachyglossus > Tachyglossus aculeatus. The sequence goes on from NC_052067.1 coordinate 121,847,594, forward strand.
CTTAGTCAGGGAAGGCCTCTTGGAGGAGCTGTGCCCTCAATAAGGATTTGAAGTGGGGAAGAGTAGTTGTCTTTGGGATTTTAGGAAGGAGGGCATCCTGACCAGAAGCAGTACGTGGGTTAGGGGTCAGTGGCAACATAAGCAAGAGTGAGGTCCAGTGAGAAGGTTAGCATTAGAGAAGCAAAGAAAGTGGGCTGGGTTGTAATAGGGAAGTAAGGAGGTGAGCTAAGAGGGGGGCAAGGTGATTGAATGCTTTAAAGCCAATGGTGTGGAGTTTTTGTTTGACGTGGAGATGGATGGTCAACCACTGGAGTTTCTTGAGGAGTAGGGAAACATCTCCTGAATGTTTTTGTAGAAAAATGATCCGGGCAGCAGAATGAAGTATGACTGGAGAGGGGAGAGACATGGGGCTGGGAGGTCTGCAAGGAGGCTGATTCAGTAATACAGTTGAGGTAGGATGAGTGATTGTATTGACGTGGTGACAGTTTGGCTGGAAACGAAACGGCAGATTTTAGAGATGTTGTGAAACTCCCCTTTTATTCTCCATCTCCATCCAGTCCCGTGGAGAACTTTTGCTCCCATGGCTTCAACCACCACCTCTATGCAGGGCTCGCTGTGGGCAGGGAATGTGTCTATTAATTGTTGTATTGTACTTTTCCAAGCACTTAGTACAGTGTTGTGCACATAATAAGTGTTAGGTAACTATGATTGAATGAATCAACGACACCCAAATCAACATCTCTAGCCCTGATCACTCACCCTTTCTGCAGTCTCACATTTCCTTCTGCCTTCAAGACATCTCTACTTGCATGTACTCACATCACTTAAAACTTAACATGTCCAAAACAGAACTCCTTACCTCCCCACCCAAACCCTGTCCTTTCCCAACACTGTAGACAGCACCACCATCCTTCCTGCCTCCCAAGCCCCTTACCTCGGTATTATCCTTGACTCCTCTCTCCCATTCAACCCACGTACTCAATCCATCACTAAATCCAGTCAGTTCTACTTTCATAACATCGCTAAAATCTGCACTTTCCTCTCCATCCAAACTGCTAATGCTGCAAACTGCAAACTACTTTTCTCAGTGGCAGTGGATGAGTCCAAGAACATGCAGGAGCATTTTTGTCCCCAACCTGGTGCACACAGACTCATTCATTCAATCATATTTATTGAGCGCTTACTGTGTGCAGAGCACTGTACTAAGCACTTGAGAAGTACAAGTTGGCAACAAATAGAGACGGTCCCTACCCAACAACGGTTTCACAGTCTAGAAGGGGGAGACAGACAACAAAACAAAACAGTGGACAGGTGTCAAGTCATCAGAATAAATAAAAAGCTAGATGCACATCATTAACAAAATGAATAGAATAGTAAATATATACAAGTAAAATAAATAGAGTAATAAATCTATACAAACATATATACAGGTGCTGTGGGGAGGGGAAGGAGGTAGGGCAGGGAGGATGGGGAGGAGGAGAGGAAAAAGGGGGCTCAGACTGGGAAGGCCTCCTGGAGGAGGTGAGCTCTCAATAGGGCTTTGAAGGGAGGAAGAGAGCTGGCTTGCCGGATGTGCAGAAGGGAGGACATTCCAGGCCAGGGGGAGGACGTGGGCCGGGGGTCGATAGCAGGACAGGTGAGAGGTACAGTGAGGAGGTTAGTGGCAGAGGAGCAGAGGGTGCGGGCTGGGCTGTAGAAGGAGAGAAGAGAGGTGAGGTAGGAGGGGGTGAGGTGATAGAGAGCCTTGAAGCTGAGAGTGAGGAGTTTTTGCTTGAAGAGTGAGGAGTTTTTGCTTGATAGTCCAGGAGCAAGGGACCTCAGTGATGAGAACCACCACTGAACTGAATCACTACCTGCTGGACCCTGTATATATGGGCTATCCAAAACCTAATCCAGAATCCTCTTGATCTCTCCCTGTACACTGTATCCATTCGGGATTACAAAACAAATCTCCCTGTGTCCTACTCTCCTAAGGACACAGCTCACTTCCCTGTGCCTCCAAGATGGCTGAATGGCTTCTTCATACAACTAACTGACCATCCTACTTTCTTCCAAGTCCTTCTCTCTTTTTGGTTCTGCTAAGTATTTACACTACCCTCAGTAAGAGGAATCAAAGAATGAGTCTCTTGGCTTGCTCCTCCATCTTGTAAGTGTGCAGACCAGTGGAACTAAATGGTTGTAATTGGCCTTCCTTCCCTAAGCCCTTGTTTCCCAAATTCATCCCACCATCTGCATTACTTATCCTCATCTCTCCAGCTCTTCATTCTCAGTCTCCTGAGAATGAATGGCCAGAGAGATAATAATAATAATAATAATAATAATAATAATAATAATAATAATGGCATTTATTAAGCTCTTACTATGTGTCAAAGCACTGTTCTAAGTGCTGGGGAGGTTACAAGGTGATCAGGTTGTCCCACATAGGGCTCACAGTCTTCATCCCCATTTTACAGATGAGGGGACTGAGGCTCAGAGAAGTGAAGTGACTTGCCCAAAGTCACACAGCTGACAAGTGGCAGAACCAGGATTTGAACCCACGACCTCTGACTCCAAAGCCCGGGCTCTTTCCACTGAGATAAGAGAATAAGTAATGCAGATGGCCCTACCTCCTTCCCCTCCCTACAGCACTTGTTATATATTTGTACAGATTTATTACTCTATTTATTTTACTTGTACATATTTACTATTTTATTTATTTTGTTAATGATGTGCATATAGCTATAATTCCACTTTTTCTGATGATTTGACACCTGTCTACATGTTTTGTTTTGTTGTCTGTCTCCCCCTTCTAGACTGTGAGCCCATTGTAGGGTAGGGACTTTCAGTATATGTTGCCGACACGTACTTCCCAAATGCTAAGTATAGTGCTCTGCACACAGTAAGCACTCAATAAATACAATTGAATTAATGAATGAATTACTTATGCATTTGGGTTTGTATCCCTCAAGCAATTTGATATTCAACCCACTCTCAGCCCGACAGCACTACGTACATATTCTTGTATTCTGCCATCCGCTATCTGTAATGTATTTCAATGTCTGTCTTCCCCTCTGGACTATGAGCTCTGTGTTGTACTGTACTCTCCCAATACAGAGCTCACACAGTACACAATGCACACAGTAAGCAATCAAAAAATTACTATTAGTTGGCTGATTGATAGATATCAGATCCTGATGTCATGTAATGAACCCATCCACATTCTGCTATATTTTTTTCCTTCTCTCGATTGTTTTCTGTCATTTTTGAGGTACATGAAATAAAAATGGCAGTAATTTTGTTTAGAGGAAGGTATAGGGTAAGACACCACAGCCAGTAATTTGTACCTATGAGCACAATGGGAGAATTCATTCATTCATTCAATTGAATTTATTGAGTGCTTACTTTGTGCATAGCACTGTACTAAGCGTTTGGGAGACTACAACATAACAATAAACAGACACATTCCCTGCTCACAATGAGCTTTCAGTCTAGAGGGGGAGATAGACATTAAAATTAATCAATTAATTAATTCATTGTAAGTAATAATTTTTAAAGAATAGAGACTAAGCATTGCCCTGAGTGCAAATGCAATATCCAGGTGATGTTGTTCTGAAAAGGAGAGAGGTGAAGTTATTAACTGTCTCTGTGAAGTACACTTTATCAATTACTTCAGTTTTACTCAATGCCATACTGCCTATTCCAGGATATGCTAGTCAGCAACCAGTGACACTCTTTTAAGGGAAGAATGCCCTATTGTCATGTAGCATCCTGTTTTTCTATAAGAATTAGTGAATTTTCATCAAATAAAAAGTCCTATATGAATAGTCTGCTCAGAATATTGCTGGTAAGGTAGCATTCATTCATTCATTCAATCACATTTATTGAGTGCTTACTGTGTGCAGAGCACTGTATTAAGCGCTTGGGAAGTACAAGTCGGCAACATATAGAGATGGTCCCTGCCCAACAATTGGCTCACAGTCTAGAAGAGGGAGACAGACAACAAAACAAAACATGTAGACAGGTGTCAAAACCATTAGAATAAATAGAATTTCAGCTATATGCACATCATTAATAAAATACATAGAGCAGTAAATATGTGCAAGTAAAATAGAACAATAAATATGTACAAATACATACAAGTGCTGTGTGGAGGGGAAGGAGGTAGGATGGGGTGACGATGGGGAGGAGGAGAGGAAAAAGGGGGCTCAGTCTGGGAAGGCCTCCTGGAGGAGGTGAACTCTCAGTACGGTTTTGAAGGGAGGAAGAGAGCTAGTTTGGTAGATGCATGGAGGGAGGGCATTCCAGGCCAGGGGAAAGTCGTGGGCTAGGGGTTGATGGCGGGACAAGTGAAAATGAGGCACAGTGAGGAGGTGCAGAGGAGCAGAGGGTGCAGAATGGACTGTAGAAGGAGAGAAGGGAAGTGAGGTAGGAGGGGACGAGGTGATGGAGAGCCTTGAAGTTGAGAGTGAGGAGGTTTTGCTTGATTCGGGGAGTGACATGCCCACAGATTTCTGAACAAAGATAATCCGGGTAGCAGAGTGAAGTGTAGATTGAAGTGGGGAGAGACAGGAGGATGGCAGATCAGAGAGGAGGCTGATGCAGTAATCCAGTTGGGATAGGATGAGAGATTGAACCAGCAAGGTAGCAATTTGGATGGAGAGGAAAGGGCAGATCTTACCAATGTTGTGGAGGTGAGACCAGCAGATTTTGGTGATGGATTGGATGTGTGGGGTGAATGAGAGAGTGGAGTCAGGGATGACACCAGGTTGTGGATTTGCAAGATGGGAAGGATGGTAGTGCTGTCTACAGTGACGGGAAAGTCAGGAAGAGGACAGGGTTTGGGAGGGAAGATAACGAGCTCAGTCTTGGACATATTGAGTTTTAGATGGCAAGCAGACATCCAGATGGAGATGTTCTGAAGGCAGGAGGAGATACAAGCCTGGAAGGAGGGAGGGAGAGCAAGGGCGGAGATGTAGATTTGGGTGTCATTGGTGTAGAGATGGTGTGAAGCTGTGGGAGTGAATGAGTTCACCAAGGGAGTGAGTATAGATAGAGAACAGAAGGGGACAAAGAACTGACCCTTGAAGAAGCCCTACAGTAAGAGGATGGATGGGGGAGGAGCCTGTGATGGAGACAGAGAATGAATGGCCAGAGAGATAAGAGGAAAACCAGGAGAGGACAGTGTCTGTGAAGCCAAGGTTTGATAGTGTATTGAGGAGAAGGGGGTGGTCCACAGTGTCAAAGGCAGCTGAGAGGTCAAGGAGGATTAGAATAGAGTAGTGTAGAGTAGTAGCAGTGATAAGAAGTAATATTTTGGCCTCCTGAAGTAGAAACCTTGTGGTCACTTCAACTGGATATTAAAAGACTCTAAAGGTGAGGTTGCTACATAGAGATTCAAGTCAGGTCTACTCTGTCCACATGGCTCCATGGACTCCTCTTTCACTGGAGCCTTGGGGGTATGAAAAGAGGCACCACCTCTTATTAAAATCTCAAGGGTAAAGAATTTTCTACCTGGAGGAAATCTAGGATTGCTTTGTTGTATAGCTTCAAACTCAGGCCAGGAGTCATCAGGAGCAATTTGAATTTTCCATCCACACATATACCCACAGATGAATTGCAATGTCAGTAGTGCCTTCTTCAAATGCTGTAGTTCTCTATATCTTTTCCAGAGAAGAAACCTGGCACAGTGAATAGAGCACAAGTCTGGGAGTCAGAAGGTGATGGGTTCTAATCCCAGCTCCCCCACTTGTCTGTTGTGTGATCTTGGGCTAATCACTTCACCTCTCTGTGTTTCAGTTACCTCATCTGTAAAATGGGGATTGAGACTCTGAGTCCCACGTGGGAAAGGTACTGTGTCCAACCCCATCACCTACATGTGACTGTGAGCCCATTGTTGGGTAGGAACCGTCTCTATATGTTACCAACTTGTACTTCCCAAGCGGTTAGTACAGTGCTCTGCACACAGTAAGTGCTCAATAAATACAATTGAATGAATGAATGAATGTTTTGTTTGGTTTTGTTATCTGTCTCCCCCTTCTAGACTGTGAGCCCATTGTTGGGTAGGGACAGTCTCCATATGTTGCCAACTTGTACTTCTCAAGCGCTTAGTATGCTGCTTTGCACACAGTAAGCGCTCAATAAATATGATTGAATGAATGAATGAATTTCCTTGTATACATCCCAGTGCTCAGCACAATGCCTGGAACATAGTAAGTACTTAACAAATACCACAATCATTATTAAGGTAAGGTTCTATATCTCTGCCAAAGCAGATGTGAAAATAGCTTGGTTTATCACATAAAATAATAGTGTTGTTATTTGTAAGTACCTGCCCCAGCATTGTCCTACATACTGCAGTATATATATATAAGATAATAAGGTTGGGTACAAGTCACTGTCACACATGGGGTTCATAGTCTAAGTAGGAAAGAGTAGGATTTTATTCCCATTTTACAGATGAGGAAATTGAGGCAGAGAGGTTAAGTGACTTGCCCAAGATCAGACCATAGACAATTATTGGAGGCAGGATTAGAACCCAGGTCCTCTGATTCCAAGGCCTGTTTTCTCTCTACTAGGCCTTCTACTTCCAAATAGAAGTTTAGAATAATGGTTAGTCTTTTCAGTGACAGCAAATTAAAGAAAATAGCTGTCAGAAATATCAATCTTTCTGTAGCATTATAAAAAATGAAATGCATTTAACCTGGAAGAATTTCACTAATTCTCTCAAATATCCTACAGCTTCAATTTATTTTACTGATGAGATTCTTGAGCAATGTAAAACTACGGTGAGTCTCTTTACTTCAAAGACTCTATTTCACATACACAACTCATCCATTAGCATAAAGTGAAGCATTATCATAAATATTTTAAACTATACTTCTCAAAGTAAATGAGACTAGGGTTAATTTTATGATATGCTTCCATTGATTTTATTGTATTTGCTTGCTTTCTAGAAATGCTAGCTTACAAGAAAATTATACAAATTAGAATCATCATTAATTTATGTTTCTGCTATCTATTATAATGATGTGGAAAAAGGAATATTGCCATGTAATTTAGATAATTATTTATATTTTGTTTATAAATACATATATAATCCAAAAATAAATATTAGATAGAAAATATCCAAGCAATGTTTTTATATAAATATCTCCTTGTCATTCAGGCAGAATGAGGGCAAGGCAAAAGAAATAAAAAAGGCAAATAGACTCTAAACTAATTGGAGGCAAATATATATCTAAATATTCTGTTTTTACTGTCAGGCTGAGAAGTGACAACACAGCATGGATGTAAAAAAAAAAAAAAAAGAAAGGAAAAAAAAGAGTTTAGGCCAAGCGGTTATAGAGAACAGATGTTTCAGAATTTATTCCTTGCTCGGAAACTGATAGTTGTGTGAGTTTGGTATGATTCTTTAACCTTTCCTTTTCTGGAAAATCCATTCCTTATCACCTCACTTATTATTTCTTACTTTCTAGGGAATCTCTTTGATGTTACTCTCAATCTTGGAAGCAACAATAGGCTGGCACTCAATCTTTAAATTCAATGTAAATCTTGTCATGAAAGTACTTTCCTTACCTAGGGTTCCTTCCTCAGTGTCTCAGCCGTGGTTATCTTTTCCTAAAAGTCTCAATAACTATTTCATGACTGCATAAGTAACTGTAATAACTGTGGTATTTATTAAGTGCTTACCATGTGCCAGGCACTGTACTAAGTGCTGGGGTGGATACAAACAAATTGAGTTGGACATAGTCCCCGTCCCACGGAGGGTTCACAGTTTCAATCCCAATTTTATAGATGAGTTAACTGAAGCACAGAAAATAATGATAATGATAAAATAATAACAATGGTATTTGTTAAGTGCTTACTATGTGCCAAGCACTGTTCTAAGCACTGGAGGGGATACAAGGTAATCAGTTTCTTCCATGTGGGGCTCACAGTCTTAATCCCCATTTTACAGATGAGGGAACTGAGGCACAGAGAAGTTAAGTAACTTGCCCGATGTCACATAGATGACAAATGGCAGATCCAGGATTAGAACCCATGACCTCTGACTCCCAAGCCCATGCTCTTTCCACTGAGCCACTCTGCTTCTCAAGTAGTAAAGTGACTTGCCCAAGGTCACACAGCAGCCAAGTGATGGATCTGGGATTAGAACCCATGACCTTCTGACTCCCGGGCCAATGCTCTATCCACTATACCATATGTGAGTTTCTCATATAGAAGTAGTGTATAAAGTAATTAATTGAAATAGGAATCAAAGCATCATTATGCTGTATCTAGCAATGAGTTTTTCTCACTAGTCACTCATGAAGAATCATATTCTTTACTATACCATATTTTGCCTACCATATGTTCCTTCCATCTCCTGGGAAAACTAAAATGAACATACCTACATTTATATAATTATTTTCATTTATTTGGATGCCTGTCTGAATCTCCCCCTCTAGACTGTAAGTTCCTTGTGGGCAGGCAATGTGTCTACCAACTCTGCTGTACTGTACTCTCACAAGCATTTAATATAGTGCTCTGTAAACATTAAGCACTAAATAAACGGTATTGATTCATAATTTTATCAATATGAGGGAAATTTTACTTTTTCTGGAATTGGAGAAAAACACATTACATTTATTATAATATAATATAATTATATACTATATTACAAATCATTTATATCAGTGCCTGTCTCCCCCTCAAGAAGGTAAGCTGTTGTGAGTAGGGACCTTAACTGTTGTAGTGTATGGCACTCTGTACATAGGTAGGTGTGCAATAAAAACCATTGATCAATTAATGGATTATTTTAAAGTGATTGATTATAAAAGCGACGAATGTTTTCATCCTGAAGTTAGGAAAAAAACATCATCTTAGTGATTACATATCTGTAGGCAGTGTCAGTGTATGGAACAAATAATCAAGCCACTGCCTCAAAGAGTGTAAGATACTATGAAGTATTGGACAGTGCTATGAAGAGTAAAATCACTTCAGATAAATCCATCAGTCATTTATTGAGTGCTTGCTGTGTGCAGATCACTGTACTAAGTGCTTAGGAGAGTACAATATAACACAGGTGGTAGACACCATCCCTGCCCACCGTAAGTTAGTTTCCTTCTGTGACTTTGTGACAGACAAAAGGAAAATGGAGAAATTTTTAGAATTATCTCAAGACTTCAGTAAGGTGTACAAATCCTTACTGATGATATCTTTGTTGACAAACTTAAGTAGGGATGCACCTGACCTTAGGATGGTATCTAGGAAGTTTATTCTTTCCTGTGCCTGACAAACTACTTAATGAGAAACAACCCAAGAATGGAGGATCACTAATTGATTGATTTATATGTAATACTGTTCTATTTCTATAGAATTATTTTGTACCACTGAACATCGATCATAACCAAACTTTTCAAATATCAGGCTACATTTTGTTAGCTTTGTTTATTAAAATGCTAACTATAGTTTAGTGTACAACAGAGTGTTATTTAGGATGTTTATGTGAAGTTGAATTTCACCTTGCTCTCACCTTAAAACTTTTCAACTTTCTAACTCTCATCCGTTAAAAATTGGTTAGGGAATGCACTGCATAAAGTCAATTTTACACACTTCCTCCTATTACAAAGTCAATTTTATACTCTTCCCTTTTCTTTCTCATTTCTATAGTTAGAAAGAAGGATAGGTTGATAGTTCATTACAAAATGAAATTGTACATTGCATGACTGTATCTTGGGTATGTGTCACTTAAATAGATTTCACCCTGTAAATCCACCTAAGAAAGTTCTTCAACTGGTTTTGAGTGATAATGCTTATTTGAGTGACAGATATCTATTCTACTCTATTGCTGTTTCAATTTATCTTTCTGTTTCAATTCCAAACATATTTCCTTTAATTTTTTTGGATTACACTTAATTTGTGTTATACACCACATTGAAATGTATGAATCATAAATGAAAAAAAAACTTACTGTTAATAGTTCTTGTTTCAAATGAGTCTTTTTAAAATTAATTTTATAGGGAAATGTTTTAAAAGTTTTCTCATTTGTGATATAAAAGACTATCGATTGCTCAAGTTAAAACTTGAAGCTAAAGCCATTCTGGAAAATACAGGTATAAAATAAATGTTTAACAAAGTACTTCTACTCACTACAATTTTTAAGAATTTTAAGTAAAGATGTTCAACCTTTAGTATTATCAACTTGGAATTCATTGATGAAATTACAAATAATCATCATTAAAACTTCCAAATTCTACTTTGGGAATAGGGACACAAATCCAAAATTTCCTTCCCTATCATTGTGTTCCCTAAGATTCTTAGGATACTTAACATTTTCATATTACAGTAAGATATGCATTATGATGAAATTAAAAGTAAACATGATATTTGAGCAAAGATAAGAGATTCTCATTTTTCATTGTTTACAAGAATATTAAACTGATTTAGTTCAGGATTCTAAGAAAAAAGTCAGTAAGTAAAACAAACAATACTTTCAGTATGGTAATTTCAAAAATCGTGATTCTCTAGTAACAATAATAAAGATGGTATTTAAATGCTTACTGTGTGTCAAGCAATGTTCTAAGGGCTGGTAGATAAAAACTGATCAGGCTGGACACAGTCCCTGTCCTCATGGGGCTCACAGTCTTAATCCCCATTTTACAAATGCGGTCACTGAGGCACAGAGAAGTTCAATGACCTGCCCAAGGTCACAAATCAGACAAGTGGCGGAGTCAGAATTAGAACCCAGGTCCTTCTGACTCCCAGCCTGTGTTGTATCCACTAGGGCATACTGCTTCCCAAGGAAGTTAACAAGACTGAAGAAATGAGGGGAGATGGAGATTTCTTAAGCATAGTTCTCTGGACTGAAATAGCTCTAAAAACCAAAGTCAACGTGCCAACCTTCATTCAGAGACAAAGTACAAAATGGAATAAACAAAGTCTGCAGGACTTTTAGGAAAAATGTGTAATTTGGTGACATCAGGACCCGCTGTTGGGTAGGGACTGTCTCTGTGTGTTGCCGACTTGTACTTCCCAAGCGCTTAGTACAGTGCTCTGCACACAGTAAGCGCTCAATAAATTCAATTGATTGATTGATTGATTAAAACCCATCAACATTATCACACTGCCTCCATTGCTCCTCCCTGTTCTTTGGAGCAGGCTGGGCCCTGGATGGTGTGGTGGGGTTTCCAACTGGTGCAGGGACTAGGGAGCAAGGAGCAGGTCTCATTTGGGGCCATATTTTTCCACTTCACTTTTCTTCTCTATGGCTTGAACAGGTCAAGATGGGAGCAGTAGGTGATATGGGGTGTGGGCAATTTTATTATTATTATTATTATTGTTTGTTACTAATAATTTATTATTAATGGCAACAAAAATACTAATAATAATAATACTAATAGTAATGTAAGTGTGGTATTTCTCAAGCATTGTAAGAAGCACTGGGATAGATACAAAATAATCAGAAATGACAGCCCCTGTCCCACATGAGGTTCACAATTTAAGTTAAAGGGGGAACAGTTATTGAATACCTATTTTACAGATGAGGAAACTTAAGCATAGAAAACTTCAGTGACTTGACCAAGGTCACAGAACAGGCAAGTGGTAGAGTTAGAATTAGAACCTAAGTCCTCCGACTCCCGGGTCTGTTGCTTTTTTCCTAGGCCATGCTGCTTCTCTAGAGCCACAGAGGTAAACGATTTGAAAATTAGTTTTGTGAGAAGGATTAAAGGAACTGGGTTTGTTAAAGCTAGAGAAAGATGACTGGGGATCAATCTAAAAACGCTTATAGTATATATAAAAAAAAATAGCTATTTCTAGTCCTGTAAAGGATTTAAGGAAGGAGGCTAAAATCTCAGGTAGATTAAGTTAGGTCATACATAAAGAAGCATTTTATCCAAAAGAGAAGCAGGGCCAAATATCCATTTGTATAAAACGATTTTTGTCAAGATCATGCTAGACTGAGTCCCTGACCGAAACCCAGTTTGTATAACTTGATTTTTTCTCCTCATTGTTAAGCTGTCTGATAGCTTGTGCAGCTGATTTCTCCCCCCGGGGTGTGGACTGTAAAACATTGTTCCAGACAGAGACTTGTCGGAGGACACTGAGATCTCCTGCAAAGTGATCACAAACAGGTGTGGACCAGGTCATAGGACATCAGAAAAACTGCCTACCATCTGCTCACCAGGACACTGACATTGCATAGGAGAAGCAGCATGGTTCAGTGGAAAGAACACGGGCTTGGGAGTCAGAGGTCATGAGTTCAAATCCCTACTCCACCAATTGTCAGCTGTGTGACCCTGGGCAAGTCACTTAGCTTCTCTGGGCCTCAGTTACCTCATCTGTAAAATGGGGATTAAGACTGTGAGCCCCACGTGGGACAGCCTGATCACCTTGTATCCTTCCTAGCTCTTAAAACAGTGCTTTGCATTCATTCATTCATTCATTCATTCAATTGTATTTATTGAGCACTTACTGTGTGCAAAGCACTGTACTAAGCACTTGGGAAGTACATGTAGGCAATATATAGAGACGGTCCCTATCCAACAACGGGCTCACAGTGATTTGGCACATCGTAAATGCTTAACAAATGCCATCATTATTGTTATTGTTATTCATTGAGGAGCAGCCTGGCCTAGTGGGAAGGGCACGGGCTTGGGAGTCAGAGGTCATGGGTTCTAGTCCCGGCTCCTCCTCTAGTCAGCTGTGTGACTTTGGACAAATCACTTTGCTTCTCTGTGCCTCTGTTACCTCATCTGTAAAATGGGGATTAAGACTGTGAGCCCCATGTGGGACAACCTGCTTCCCTTGTATCTTACCTCAGCACTTAGAACAGTGCTTGGCACATAGTGAGCGCTTAACAAATAATCATCATCATCATCATTCCTGATCTGCTGTGGGCAAGAAGTGGCCATTCCTCCATCTTTCCCTGCAATCCAACCTGAATCCACAATGAAGAACATAGAACAGCTGTGGCTGCCTGAGGCCCAAGTGGCAAAGATCCAGATTTTTACACATCAACAGCTGCCAGTCTTCACGTTAACCCAGCCTCTGGTTTAGCCCTAAACTCTACCCTCTTCAATCTCATTTCAACAATTTACTCAGGAAACCACCATATTAAGCAGTTATTTCTTTTGATAACCTCACCTATAGTGTCACCTCCAATGCCCTCCTTGCCATCACTGAAACCCGGCTCTCCCAGAAGACACAGTCTCCTGAGATGCTCTCTCTAGAGGAGGCCTCATCTTCACCCACTCCCTCAGACTCACTGGGCTGGTGGGGGTGATGTTGGCTTTCTTCTTGTGCCTCAATGCCATTTTTCACCATTCCAATTCCCCCATCCTTTTCTTCCCCCATTTCATCCACCTCTACCAGCCACTCCAGATTCTAGTAGCAGTCATCAAATGCCCCCCAAGCCCCACCTCCAACTTTTTTTTTAACAATTTTGATCCCTTTCTCATTCTTCTCTCTTTATCCATCCCTAAATTGATTCCTACAGACTTTTTATTTATTAATTCAGTCGTATTTACTGAGCACTTAGAGTGTGCAGAGCACTATATTAAGCACTTGGGAGAGTACAATATAACAATAAAGAGATAGATTCCCTGCCCACAACAAGACTTCAATATCCATTTAGATGCTTCTAACAACCCTTCTGCTGGCCACTTTCAATCACCTCTCAACTCAACTGACCTCCTGGTCAACTCAGGTCACCAACTCGGACACATACTCTATCTCATCATTTCTAGCCATTGCACAATCTCTACCCCCACCAACTTTGAAATCCCTATGTCTGACCACAAATCCCTCACCTGTCTTCTCTTCCACTCACCTCCTACCAACAAATCTGTGCTGTTTCCCCCCAGAGACCAATGATCTTTTGACCCCTTCCAACTTTCTCAAGTCTTCATTCCCAATTAAACCTCCGTATCCAACTGCACAGTTTGCTCCTCTAATGCCAACTTACTCAATATACCTTTATCTTGTCTATATCGCCACTGACCTCTCACCCAGGTCCTGCCTCTGGCCTGGAACACCATCCCTCTTCATATCCAAGAATTACTCTCCTCACCTTCAAACCATTATTAAAAGTACATCTTTTCTATTCAGCCTTCCCTGACTAAGCCCTCATTTCCTCTTCTCCCTTCCCTTCAGTGCCACCCTTGTACTTGGTTTTGTTTTTTTAATTTACCCCTCCCTCAGCCCCACAGCACTTATGTACATATTTATTTATTTACTTATATTAATGTCTTCCTCCCCCTCTAGATTGTAAACTCATTGTGGACAGGGAATGTAGCTACTAACTCTGTTACATTGTTACATTATACTATCTCAAGTGTTCAGTACATTGCTCTATACACCATAAGAACTCAATAAATACAATCAGTTGATTGACTGATTGGATGGTGATGGGTTGATAACTGTGATAACTTGTACTTCCCAAGCACTTAGTACAGTGCTCTGCACACAGTAAGTGCTCAATAAATATGAATGAATGAATGAATGTGATGGGAATCACTTACCTGCTCAATTTTATCTAAGCCTCAGATTTATATTCCCTCTTTGTAAAAGGAGTGGAGTAATTTTATTTACCCAAAGGTGTCAAAAATAAAGGAAGTGGCACCTTTACCAAAACCCAGGTCCAGTACTCATTTGTGTGTACTTATATGGAAAATTGGGGCAGTTCCATGGAGCTTTCAGGAACTGGGGATTAATAATTATGATGGTATTTGTTAAGCATTTACAATTTGTCAAGCACTGTTCTAAGCGCTAGGGTAGATACAAGGCAATCAGGTTGGACACAGTTCCTGTCCCATATGGGGCTCACAGTCTCAATCCTCATTTTGCAGATGAGGTAACTGAGGCACAGAGAAGTGAAATGACTTGCCCAAGATCACACAGCAGATAAGTGGCAGAGCCAGGATTAGAACCTGCAACCTGACTCCCAAGCCTGTTTGCTTGTCAATAGGCCATGAATCAGTGGCATTTATTGAATGCTTACTCTGTGCAGAGCATTGTAGTAAGAGCTTAAAAGAGTACAATAAAAAAGAATTGTTGAGCAAGAACCACCCAAGCCCTAACTGACTTCTATTACCATGTTACAAGCTCCGGTGTGGCTATGACTAGATTAATGCATGAGCCTCCTTGACAGTTTCCCAGATTCCAGCTCTTCCCAACTCCAAACTTTCCAAGGCTTCCTGACACGTAGGCTTCACTCAATCAATCAATCAATCATATTTATTGAGCATCCTGACCTGCAGCAGTGGCCCATAGCATGTATCCTTGGCCTCAAGCTCCACTGGACTCTGTCAAGTGTCATCACTGGACTTTACTCTTCCCATCATCTGTGTGCCTTCCTGAGCAGTCCTGTGACAGTAGTACGATATAGCATGGCCTACTGGAAAGAGCATTGGTCTGGGAGTTAGAGGGTCTGGGTTCTAATCCTAGTTCTATCCCCTGTCTGCTCTGTGACCTTTGGCAAGCCACTTAAGTTTTCTGTGCCTCAGTAACCGTGTCTGTAAAATGGAGATTAAGATTATGAGTCCTCTCTGGAACAGGAACAGTGATCAACCTGTCTTGTATCTACCCCAGTGCTTAGTACGGTACGTGGCACAGCATAAGCACTTAACAAATACAAGAAAAAACAACCAAATAAAAAAAAAAACAGAACAACAATGGCCCACATCTTCAGCCTCCCAAAAACTGGACCATGGAACTTCATTGCTAGGAACCCCTCCCACTCCACCTCCACATACTACTACTACTAATGATAATAATAATATTCATGTTTGTCAAGTGCTATGTGCCAAACACTGTACTAAGCGCTGGAGTAAATACAAGGTAATCAGGTCCCACATTGGGCTCACAGTCTAAGTTGGAGGGAAGACAGGTTTCAAATACTCATTTTATAAATGAGAGAATTGAGGCACACAGAAGTGAAGCACCTGTCCAAGGACACACAGCAGGTAAGTGGCAGGACTGGGATTAGAACACAGGTCCTTTAACTCCCAGGCCTGGGTTCTTCTCATTAGACAATTCTGCTTCTCCACACCTCAGGGTGGAGCTTGGAGGGGACAGGGAGAACACTGTGGGCAGGGAACGTCTTTGTTACATTGTTATATTATACTTTCCCAAGTGCTTAGTACAGTGTGTTTGGCACAAGCAGCAGCAGCACGAAGCCTCTGTTAGATTTAATAATAATAATAATAATAATGGTATTCGTTAAGTGCTTACTATGTGCCAAACACTGTTCTAAGCACTCGGGTAGATACAAGATAATCAGGTTGTCCCAGGTGGGGCTCACAGTCTTCATCCCCATTTTACAATTGAGGTAACTGAGGCACAGAGAAGTTAAGTGACTTGCCCAAAGTCAGATAGCTGATATGTGCTGGAGCCGGAGTTAGAGTCCATGACCTATGGCTCCCAAGCCCGCGGTCTTTCCACTATGCCATGCTGCTGCTGTGGCAGTTAATGGGAATGGAGTTATGACCGGACTCTTCACAGTAAGGAACTAGAACGCCTGTTCCTTTAGCTGCATTACACTAAGCCTTTTTGAATTTTTGAATTTTTCATTTCTTTTATGTGTTTTAGTGTCTCAACTCATTTATCAGTCCTTAGAAGCAGCGTGGCTTAGTGGAAACAGCATGAGCTTGGAAGTCAGAGGTCATGGGTTTTAATCCCCTCTCTGCCACTTGTCAGCTGTGTGACTTTGGGCAAGTCACTTAACTTCGCTGTGCCTCAGTTGCCTCATCTGTAAAATGGGGATGAAGACTGTTAGCCCCCCATGGGACAACCTGATTATCTTGTATCTACCCCAGTGCTTAGAACAGTGCTTGGCATGTAGTAAATGCTTGGAACAGAGTAAGCACTTGGTACATAGTAAGCACTTAGCAAATACCATCATTATTATTATTATTTGCCAGTCCTTCTCCATCCATTTACTCTTATACTGTGCACACCTTCAAGATAAGAGATCATGTCCAATTCTCTTCCTCCCACCACTTAACTGTGGCGGGGGAGGCGGGGGGGAGGCGATCCTCAAGGTTAGTTCTGGGTCCCCTTTTATTCTCCGTCTATTACCCTTCCCTTGGAGAACTCATTTGGAGTTCTGTTTTGGACATGTACGTTTGAGGTGATGGGAAGGCATCCAAGTAGAGATTTCTTCAAGGCAGGAGGGGATGCAAGATGGGAAAGAGGGAGGGAGATCATGGCTGGAGATGTAAATTTAGACATCATCTGCCTAGAAGTGGTTCTTGGGAAAAGCAGGGGAGTTGGAAATACAGATTGATAAAATTAATAGCCTGAAAAAAGAAAGAGAAGAGAATGCATTCACCTTGTACTGCATACTTGAGGAAGCAAGGACACATTCTTTATCCCAAAAGTCCATGGTTATGTCATTGTTAGTGGATAGCTTTTTTTTTGCTTCAAGCTGACAAAATACCCAGTAATCTATGGTTGCCTTTATCACAGAGTCAGTGAAGTTTGTTTATGCTAAATACTTTGTTCAACCTTCCTTATATTGAATTAATTAGCATATTTCACATTTAACACATCCTATAGGTGTTATATTTTGTTTGATCTCTACTAAGTTAAAATGCTGATAGATCTGGCCTTTACCTGATATTTTAAACATTTTAAGCTTAGATTGATTAGCTAATCTAGGTATTCATTTGTACTATGCCATTACTGCCACCCACCTTGTCAGGACCTTCCTGGAAATTAAACTCTTTTTCAAAAATCTTGCCCTTGGTTAAATAAACCGTAACTGTAGCTTTAACATCATTATCAAAGCCAGGGGCTGAAGGTCTGCTTTGGATTTATTAAGGCTATAGTGTCACTCTACTGCTGCTCCAACTTTATTGCATTCGCCTTGCTTTAGAACTTATTTAGCTGCCCCTTTCATTTCAGTATAACGGTCTAAAACTCTTTTGACTCTAAATCAACACATTTTCCCCACATAATTTACCTTTATTTTTCTACTTTGATTTGAGATTACATCAACATTTGATTGGCTGTTTTAATTGTCTTTTCACTCTTCCTTTTGCTCAGTTTTGTTGATTCCAAAATCGAAAAATGCCGAATGGCTTCTCCAAGTCCCAACTCCAAAAGTGGTATGCTTGAAATAATTAGTGTTTTTACTGAATATAGATGCTATTGCAACCCAAGTTTCATGACATTGCACTTGATACTGGATTAGATATCTTTCACTCATAGGAAACAGCATGGCCTTGTGAAATAAGCACAGGCTTGGGAGTCAGAGGATGTGAGTTCTAATCACAGCTCCACCACATGTCTGTTGTGTGACCTTGGTCAAGTCACTTAACTTCTCAGTGCCTCAGTTACCTCATCTGGAAAAGGGGATTAAGACTGTAAGCCCCATGTGGGACAGGGACTATATCCAACCCAATTATCTTGCATCTCCCTTGTGCTTAGAACAGTGCCTGTCACATAGTAAGCTCAACAAATACAATTATTATCATTATTATTATTAGATTGCAAGTGCTTTGAGGACAGAAGCAATGTCTTCTAAATTTATTGCTTGCTATCAATGAATACTGATGATAATAATGACGATAGTGATGATGATCATGATTGCATTTACCTTTGAAAGAACATAGACTAACTCCAGTGCTGATTCTTTTCAAACATGTTCTCCATCACAAAATGAAAATAGTTTTCATGGGCCTATTCCAAGAAAATCACCTAGGTGGAACCAAAAAAAAAAGTACACACAGTCATATAGTTTTGTAAGTAACTTTAAAAAATTATGGAACTAGGAGGAAATGAATAACCAGAAAAACTTGTTGTGGGCAGGAAATGTTTCTACCAACTCTGTAATACTGCAGTCTCCCAAATACTTAGTACAGTGCTCTGCATGCAGTAAATGTTCAGTAAATATGATAGATTGATTGATGGAAGTAGTTTCAAATAAATTACAAAAGAATTAGAATTTACTTAGAAGCTCCAGAAGTCCAGATGACTCATGGGACAGAACCATTTTGCAGAACTATGAAAAAAGTCTGGGATAGAGTTATATTAATCCATATAACAAGAGTACGTTAACAATAATTAACATAACAGGAAAGCAGTTACAGAAGGATCATCTTTTTATATTATGTGTGTCTTTTATTCTAGTAATAATTGAGCTGCAGGTAGCAAATCTCCCTGCTAGCCTCTGAGCAATACATTTAAGCAGTTTATTTAATAGCTTTTCTGGGATACACTAGGTTTGGCATTCAAAACTGCCTTCACTCATGGGTTTTTTTTTGCAAATTCATACCATTTCTGAAGTCCCTTCTGCTCTCCACCTGTCTGGTTCCAGTTTTATTTATTTAGTTAGTTAGTTTTACTTGTTTCTTTCCCACGGCTAGCCATTTCTTCAGCTTTGGTGGCCCCTACCTCTTGGGCCACCAAAGCTGTGTGGACCAGGCTGGACTGGAGCAGGATGGAAGAGGGATGAGCAAATTTTAGAGCCTGTGAATGCTGGAGGATTCAGGGTCACATGGGGGTAAAGGGGCAGAATCATTTAATCAATCAATGGTATTTATTAAAGGCTTGTAGAGTAATCAGGGATAGAGACACAGGTAAATTGGAAGGGGGTGACTGTGCCAGTATACAAGTGATTGTCTCTCAGACTAATGTTGTCATCTCAGCTTTGGCTACTTCAGTCATCCCAGGACATCCAACATCACCCAGGGGCAGAGAGCTGCCCAAAGACACAGGATCTCTTTCTGTTGAACTCCCTCAGCCAGCCCAGGACATCTAAGATCACCAGGTACAGAGAGCTGCCTGAGAACAGCGTAGCTCAGTGGTAAAGAGCCCGGGCTTTGGAGTCAGAGATCATGGGTTCAAATCCTGGCTCTGCCAGTTGTCAGCTATGTGACTTTGGGCAAGTCATTTAACTTCTCTGAGCCTCAGTTCCCTCATCTGTAAAATGGGCATGAAGCCTGTGAGCCCCCTGTGGGACAACCTGATCACCTTGTCACCTCCCCAGCGCTTAGAACAGTGCTTTGCACATAGTAAGCACTTATTAAATGCCATCATTATTATTATTATTATTATTATTAACACAGAGCTCTCTCTTGGCAGAACTGCCTCAGCTAGCCCGGGATATCTATATTGCCCGTGACACAGAGCTGTCATGGAATCAGAGCTTTCATTCTGCTGAGTAGCCTCTGCCAGTCCAACACATCTAACATCGCCCGGGACAGACAGCTGCACGTGAACCTTGTGATCTCTGCCAAGCTACCTTAGCCGGGCCAGACCATCTAACATTGGGAACATTGCCTGTCCTCACCAAGACATATAGACTTTGCTCCTTATCTGCTGTGGCTCAGAAGTGGCCATTCCTTCGTGTTACTTCTCACTGCAGTATGGCCTGAATGCACAATAGAGAACACTGAACAGATGCGGCTTCCTGACACCCTGTTGGACACTCTGTCTGACACCTCTCTTTCTCCATACCCACATGGATCCGTGGGGACATCAATACCTACACAGATGTTCCTGGTGACCCTTCTGCTGTCTGCCTTTTATCACTCTTCAACTCCACTGACCACACACTGCTCCACCGCAGTTCACCCACTCACTAATTTGGACACACACTCAATCTCACCATCTCTAGCCAATGCACAATCTCTATCCTCACCAACTCTGAAATTCCTGTGTCTGAACACAATGTTCTCACTTGCCTTCTCTCCCACACAATTCTTCTCCGTAAATCTGTGCTGTTCCCCTGCAGAGACCTCTGATTTTTAGACCCCATCCAATTTTCTCAACTTGTCATACCCCACTTGTGTTCCATACTTAAACTTCCTTCCCTTGACCAAATTGATGATCTCAACACCACCCTTTCTACTGAACTCAACTCACTCGCTCTCCTACCCCTTCACTGATTTTGTACCACTAACCCACAGCCCTGGATTAACTACACAGTCCTTCACTCTTGTAAATGAGACACAGAGTGCGCTGGCAGAAATCTAAATATCAGGCCAACTTCATCCATTTCAAGTTTATCCTTGTGTGCTTTAATTCTGCCCGCTCCTCTACCCAGCAAAATTATTTCTCCATCCTTATTGACACCCATGGCCTTCATCCTCTCTATTTGTTCCACACATTTAACTCACTTCTCAGGCCCCGTCCCACGCCTCCCCCATCCCTTGCCTCCAATGACCTGGAAACCTACTTTATTAAGAAAATTGACACTATCAGGCATGATCTCCCTAAAATTTCCCCTGCCCCTCCTCAGTCCCTCCCCCTTCCTGCCCCTTCTTCAACTCTCCCATCTTTTCCTGCGGTATCTCTCAAAATCCATCTCTCAAAATCCATCCCCTCCACCTGTGCATCCAAACCCATTCCTTCACACCTTATCAAAATACATGTCTCCTCACTTCCTCCCTAACAACCATCTTCAACTGTTCGATCTCCAATGGCTTATGCCCCACTGCTTTCAAAAATGCCCATGTCTCCCTCCAGTTATCGCCCTCCTCCCCATGGCTCCCTCCAGTTATCATCCCATCTCCCTCCTACCACTCCTCTTGTAACACCTTGAGAGAGTGGTCTAAACCTGCAGTCCTGCAGTCAAATTCCTCTCCTCCAATTCTCTCCTTGACAACCTTCAACCTGACTTCTTTCCTCATCACTGCACAGAAACTGCCATCTCAGGGGTCACAAATGATCACATTCTTGCTAAATCCAATGGCCTCTACTCCATAATAATAATGTTGGTATTTGTTGAGTCCTTACTATGTGCCAAGCACTGTTCTAAGCACTGGGGTAGATACAAGGTGATCAGGTTGTCCCATGTGGGGCTCACAGTCTTAATTCCCATTTTACAGATGGGGTAAATGAGGCACAGAGAAGTTAAAGTGACTTGCCCATGGTCACACTGCTGACAATTGGCAGAGCCGGGATTTGAACCCATGACCTCTGACTCCAAAGCCCATGCTTTTTCCACTGAGCCACGCTAAGCCTTCTCAAACTCTCAGCTGCCTTCGTCAATGTCAACCACCCCTTACTCCTGGAAACATTAATCTACTTGACTCCACTGACACTGTACTCTACTGATTCTCCTCTCATCTCTCTGGTCACTCATTCTGTCTCCTTCCTGGGCTCCTCCTGGGCCTCCCACACTCTGTGTGTGCCCCCTCTAAACTGTGAGCCCATTGTAGGCAGGGATTGTTTCTCTTTATTGCTATATTGTACTTTCCAAGCGCTAATACAGTGCTCTGCATATAGTAAGCACTCAATAAATATGATTGAATGAATGATTAGGGGTCCATCAAGGTCCAGTTCTGGGTCCCCTTCTCTTCTCCATCTACACCCACTCCCTTGGAAATCTCATTTGTTTCCATGGCTTCAACTACCACCTCTGTGTGGATGACACTCAAATATACATCTCCAGCTCTTATCCAGCCCTCCAGAGTCTCCCTCTCTGCAGACTCCCATTTCCTCCTGCCTTCAAGACATTCCTACTTGGATGTCCTCTCATCACCTCAAGCTTGATATATCCAAAACAGAAATGTTTATCCTCCCTCCCAAACCCTGTCATCCCCCTGATTTTCCCATCAATGTAGATGGCACCACCACGCTTCTGTCTCACAAGCCCATAACCTTGTTATTATCTTTGATTCCTCTCTCTCATTCAACCCTCATACTCAATCCATCACTAAATCCTGTCATTCATTCATTCAGTCAGTCAGATTTATTGAGAGCTTACTGTGTGCAGAGCACTGTACTAAGCGCTTGGGAAGTACAAGTTGGAAACATATAGCGATAGTCGCTACCCAACAACGGGCTCACAGTCTAGAAGGTCGGTTCCACTTTCACATCATTAAAATCCACCCTTTCCTCTCCATCCAAACTGCTACTACATCAATACAGTCACTCATCCAATTCCACCTGGACTATTGCATCAGCCTCCTTGCTGAGCTCCCAGCCTCCTCTCTCTCCCCACTCCAGTCTACACTTTACTCTGCTGCCTGGATAATTTTCCTAAAAAAGTGTTTAGGACATGTCACCCCCCTCCTCAAAAATCTCCAGTGGTTGCCCAACCACCTCCACATTAAACAGAAACTCTTCACCATTGGCTTTAAAACACTCCACCACCTAGCATTCTCCTCGCTACTCCTCTACTACAACCCAGCCCGCACACTTTGCTCCTCTAATGCCAACCTCCTTACTGTACCTCAATCTTGTCTATCTTGCCACCGACCACTCACCCACATCCTTCCCCTTTCTTGGAACACCCTCCCTTCTCAAATCCAAAAATGACTCTCCCTCAGTTTAAAGCCTTATTAAAGGCACATCTTGTCCAAGAGCAATCCCAAACTAAGTCCCCCTTTCCTCTTCTCCCACTCCCTCTGCATCGTTCTGACTTGCTTCCTTTGTTCATCCCTCCTTCCAGCCCCACAGCACTTATGTACATATCTGTAATTTATTTATTTATATTAATGCCTGTTTCCCCTCTAGAGTGTTAGCTGTCTGTGGGCCAGGCCTACGTCTGTTTATTGTTATATTGTACTCTCCCAGGTGCTTAATAGAGTGCTCTGCACACAGTTAAAGCTCAATAAATATGGTTGAATGAATGAATGAACCCTGGTGACAACGATCTGGCTTTTTATATATCAACAGCTGCTTGCCTACACATCAACTTTGTTTCTGTAATGATTCACCTCTTCACTCTCAAACATTCAATTCAGAAATTAAGGGAACCACCATTAGGCAGCTATCACTATTGTCAATCTCCCTTGCAATCCTTAAACTTCCCTGTCCCCACCATTCCCCTTAATCTCCTCCAACCAGGCCATCTCTACCCTTCCTTTCCAGCTACACTCCATCTCTCTTCATCCAATACCTCCGTGCAAGCCCCATCCCTGTTATCCTGTCCCAGTGCTACCCCTCATCCCCTTTCCCTCTTATTGGCCCCCATGAGCTTACTCCAATCCAACCCATCCCCACTCCTCATGGGTTTTCCTGACCCCAAGCCCCTTCCAAAGCATCAGCCAAATGCTTCCATTGGAACCCTGGTCCATCATAGGAAAGTTTCCCTTCACCCTTGAGCTGTTCCTGATCCAGTCACTGCTTCTGTTCGTCACCAGCGAAACTCTCTCCACATGACACAGTCTGCCCTGCTCTTTTCTCTTGGGGCCGGATGTGTTGGTGGGGGGTGTGCTTATCTTCTCCCACTCCCTCAAGACTCACTAGGAAAAAAGGAGGAATGGCTTCCTTCTTTCTCCCCCAATGTCACTTTCTCGCTATTCCACCTCCCCCATCTCTCTCTTTCCCTTCCTTTGAAGTCCACATCATTCGCCTCCACCACACATTCCAAGTACTAGCCATAGTCATCTACCCACCTACCCGAGCCCCCACTTCATGAGGTATCCTTTCCTCAGATCAAGGAGAGAAATGGAGGAGAGGAACTTGAGAAAATAGTGCAGTCAACTTGCTCAAGGAGTTTGGAAAGGAATGGTAGGAGGGAGATGGGTTGATAACTGAGAAGTAGTGTGGCTTAGTGGAAAAAGTACTGGCTTGGGAGTCAGAGGTTGTGGGTTCTAATCCTGGCTCCGCCACTTGTCAGCTGTGTGACTTTGGGCAAGTCACTTAATTTCTCTGTGCCTCATTTACCTCATCTGTAAAATGGGGATTAAGATTGTGAGCCCGATGTGGGACAACCTGATTACCCTGTGTCTACCCCAGCGCTTAGAACAGTGCTTAGCACATAATAAGCACTTAGCAAATACCGTCATTATTATTATTATAACTGGAGGAACCCGTGGCATTAAGGGAGAGCTTTTTTTTAGGATAGGGGAAACAGAAGCTTGTTTAAAAGCAGTGGGGAAAATGTCATTGGAAAGACAACAGTTGAAGATAGCAGGGAGGGAAGGAGGGAGGAGACACGTGTTTTGATAAGGTGTGAGTGAATAGTATCAGATGCACAGATGAAGGTGTTGGATTTTGAAAGCTGGCAAATCTTGAGAGATACTGCTGGGCCATATATTTGAATAGTCAAAACTGTTACTGATATTGATGTTTTCATGTCATTGAGTATGGTATTGTGTTAAGAATATTGAAATTGGTAAGCATGCCTGAACCTGTAAGAAAGACAGTTTTATGAAGTAATATATATTAAGGTTAAAAATTCCACCATTTACGTATTCACGGGACATTCTGAAGAA
Organism: Tachyglossus aculeatus; assembly: GCF_015852505.1. Lineage (NCBI taxonomy): Eukaryota > Metazoa > Chordata > Mammalia > Monotremata > Tachyglossidae > Tachyglossus > Tachyglossus aculeatus. Next base: position 121,872,727 of record NC_052067.1, read on the forward strand.
ATGAACAAGAGGTGGGAAAAAAGCCCATAGACAAACCATTTCACTTATGAAATAAAATGACTGTGTAGACCATAAACATTTATGACCTTGAATTTTTTATTCCTATTTCACTGATAATACTGAAGATAGAAAAGGATACATATTCTAGTAGCCTGTAATACACTGAATAGCTTGTAAGGCTAGTGAAAAATTCCCTCTTCTTCTTCCTTAAATAATTTTTCTCTAAAATCCTCATGTCAAATTTGACTAATATATTTGCCTTTTTAACTCTTTAGAAGTTAAAGCAGCGTGGCTCAGTGGGAAGAGCGTGGGCTTTGGAGTCAGAGGTCATGGGTTCAAATCCCAGCTCCACCAACTGTCAGCTGTGTGACTTTGGGCAAGTCACTTCACTTCTCTGGGCCTCAGTTCCCTCATCTGTAAAATGGGGATTAAAACTGTGAGCCCCCCGTGGGACAACCTGATCACCTTGTAAGCTCCCCAGTGCTTAGAACAGTGCTTTGCACATAGTAAGCGCTTAATTAATGCTATCATTATTATTATTATTATTATTTACAAAGTTATAATAATGGAATCAGAATTCACTTATGACAACAATACAGTCAGTTGATAAAAGAATGAATTACTTTTGGACCAGTATAAAGTCCTAAACTTTTCTAGTGAATCTCCAGTTACATCCCCCTAAGCTGCTTAGTGACCTGGGGTTTTTTTTAATTGCATTTAGACAAAATCAGAGATTATATGTGGTAAAATCCATTTTTATTAATCATCACAAATTGCCTTTTCCACTATGGAGGCAATAAATTTCTTGCATAATTTATCTATAATTGAGGTGCAGCATTATCTGCTAATAAAATCACACTTAGCTCCTAAAAAGAGCACAAGCTTTGTTCTGTAACACAAATGAAAGCACAGAACAGAATGCAAGGGCACTTTTCCAGAGTTATTTGATAGTGACAGATGAGCATGTGATTTACAGTAGTGAAGTCACTTTGCAGTTCATACTTATAAAACACCACGGACATTAGAGTCTGATTTTGAGTTTTATGTAGAGCATCAAAATGGAGTCCTATGGGCTACATGAGGTTGTGAGTTCCCAGAGGTTCAATCAGGATAGGGGGGCATGACAAGAGGGCAGGAAGAAAGAGATGCAGCTGAGGCTACCCATCCTTCACATTTAGAAATAATCTTCCTGTCTCTCCCCACTCCAATCTATACTTCACTATGCTGCCCAGATCATTTTTATACAAAAACATTCAGGACACATCACCTTGCACCTCAAAAAACCCCTGTGGTTGCCCATCCACCTCTGCATCAAACAAGAACTCCTCAGCATTGCTTTAAAGGAGAAGCAGTGTGGCTCAGTGCAAAAAGGCCCGGCCTTTGGAGTCAGAGGTCATGGGTTCAAATCCCAGCTCTGCCACTTGTCAGCTGTGTGACTTTGGGAAAGTCACAACTTCCCTGCGTCTCAGTTACCTCATCTGTCAAATGGGGATGAAGACTGTGAGCCCCACGAAGAATAACCTGATCAGCTTGTAACCTCCCCAACACTTAGAACAGTGCTTTGCACATAGTAAGCGCTTACCAAATGCCATTATTATTATTTATTATCATTAAAACACTCCATCACCTTTCCCCCTCGTGGCTTAGTGGAAAGAGCATGGTCTTGAGAGTCAGAGGACATGGGGTCTAATGCCGGCTCTGCCACTTTTCTTCTGTGTGATCTTGGGCAAGCCACTTAACTTCTCTGTGACTCAGTTACCGCATCAGAAAAATGGGGATTAAGACTGTGAGCCCCACTTGGGACAACCTGATTACCTTGTATCTACCCCAGTGCTTAGAACAGTGCTTGGCACATAGTAAGCACTTAACAAATACCATAAGAAGAAACAAATACCATAATCATTATTATTATTACCTCACCTCGCTTCTATCCTTCTACAACCCATTCATTTATTCATTCATTCAATAGTATTTATTGAGCACTTACTGTGGGCAGAGCACTGGACTAAGTGCTAGGAAAGTAAAATATATATATACGCATATATAGTAAAATGTATATATGCATATATATATGCACATATATATACATAAGTGCTGTGGGATGGAGAGCAGGGTAAGAGCAAAGAGCGAGTCATGGTGACAGAAGGGACGGGGAGCTGAGGAGATGTGGGGCTTTGTCTGGGAAGGCCTTTTGGAGGAGGCGACAGATTGCATATGTGGGTTGAATGAGACAGCGGAGTCAAGGATGTCACCAAGGTTACAGGCTTGTGAGATGTGAAGCATGACTGTGCCATCATTGTGACTGTGTACAGTGATTGTGTACAGTGACGGGAAAGTTTGGAAGAAGACAGGGTTTGGGAGGAAAGATAAGGAGCTCTGTCTTGGACATGTTGAGCTTGAGGTGGCAGGAGGACATCCAAGTAGAGATGTTCTGAAGGCAGGAGGAGATGTGAGCCTGGAGGGAGGGAGAGAGAACAGTGGAGGAGATGTAGATTTGGGTGACATCTGCATAGAGATGATAGCTGACACTATGGGAGTGAATGAGTTCTCCCAAGGAGTGAGTGCAGATGGAAAATAGAAGGGGACAAAGAACTCAACCTTGAAAGACCCCTACAGTTAGGGGATGGGAGGGGGAGGAGGAGCCCATGAAGGAGACTGAGAATGAATGGCCAGAGAGATAAGAGGAGAACCAGGAGAGAATGGAGTCAGTGAAGCCATGGCTGGTTAGCCTATTTAGGAGAAGAGGATGGTTCACAATGTCAAAGGCAGCTGAGAGGTCAAGGAGAGCGCTAACCTTCTCACTGGGCCTCAGTCTCATCTGTTTCACCACCAACCCCTAGCCCACATCCTGCCTCTGTCCTGGAATGACCTCTCTTCTGAAATCCAATGGACAATTACTCTCCCCCTCTTCAAAGCCTTACTGAAGGCACATCTCCGCTTAAAGAGGCCTTCCCAGACTGAGCCCCACTTTTCCTCATCTCCCACTCCCTTCTGCCCCTTTCTTAGAAGCCCAGTTGCCCTATTCCCATAAGGTTCTTAGACCCTCTCTCCACCTTGGACTCACCATACTCTGTCTTCCCATTTCCCAGTATCCCACTTTTCCTAAACCCAGTTTCGTAACTTTAAAAAATCTCTTCTGTTGTTTTGGCTGCTGTCTTGCTGCCACTACATCATCCCCTTCTGTGTCTAGTAGTCCTTATCTTAGGACCATAACTTTCCAGATGATAGCTGGGCCATGTAGGTGGAGGCATAGAGAGAGTGGATAGTGGAGTCATTCGGGGGATGATTTTTCTCCTGTCAGGAGGAGAGAAAATCTGAGTCTTTTCTCCCACCCCACCCCTTTGTCTTCCTCTCCTTCAAGCCCATTCCATTTCACCCTGGCTTTGCCTCCTCCCAGGCTTTGTAGACATGGGGTGTTAGAGGCTCCTATGGCAACAGACAATGTAGCAAATGCTGCTACAGAAGTGGCAGTGGAGTGTTGGGGTTGGAGAGGAGAAATGGAAAATTTGGCATGGAATTGGAGTAGAGCAGCCATGTGGAGAATCGCATTAGCTAGGTGGGGCAGGGAGGGGTGTGCTCAGAAAAGTTTGCAGAGAATATACGTTTTCATGGTATTGGCAGGCTAGCTTTAAGAGGATATAAAGACTTTGGATATTTCTGAGATCAGTGTTCCCCTGAAATAGAACTGTATTAGCTAGAAACCACCGCAAAGGACACTGACAAGTGAGCAAAGGAAGGCAGCTAGCCTAACCCACCACCCTCGGGAGAGTTTCTTGGTCAGTCACGGAGTCTAGCTGTGTGGCCAACCTTACCTCATTACGTACTCCAACTCATACCTCTCAAAATAGTTCGCAGTGAGTCAACAATTCTAAAATTAAATTGAGATTTTAAAGTAAATATGTCTAGTCTATCCCAAACAATAGAAACTGTGAAAAAAAAAAGTGGTTGAGAAAAATATAAAGGAGAGCAATGCAAACTGAGTATCAAAGACAGGAAAAGTGTGTGAATTAAACAAAACTTTCAGTACCATGTGCATACAGAACTATGCCTGAAATTTGCAATGCTTGGAACATAGTGAGCACTTAACAAATACCACAATTGTTATTGTTGTTATTGTTAGTGTTACTACTGTTATTAAGAAAATCAGTCTCATGAGGACACACACAGTAAGGTTGGCTTTCGACAAAAGGTGAAGTTAATTTATAATGTCTAGAATTATCTAGAGTTGGACTTCTTCAGCATTTGTGAGACATGTGTTAGTCCAGAAAACAGATGGGTCATTGGAAGATTACAAGGGCCTTTGTCATCTGGGAAAATAAGAAACAGAACAGGAACTGCATCCATGGTAACATGCAGCACAACATTTTACTCTTCAGTACTCCCTTAGTTAATAATAGCAGAATGAATCTTCCGCTTGGCATTTCATAAGGCATTATGGAAATATAACTAGAAATACCTTTTTTGAAGTTAATGCTGATTTAAATTTAAAGGGAAATCCTATCACACTTCATATTTAAGACACTCAGACTTACCTCAACCATTTCTTTATTATAGTCACAAAACAGGAAAGTTTCCCTGCCAAGAGAAAGGGTAACATATTAGAATTCTTTTAAATTTCCTATTTTAATATATATCATCTGTGATTGAAGAAACCTAAATTAAGATAAAATACAAAAAAAAATCAGCACCCCCACCCTGCACCTAGTATGAAGAAATATAAGTGCAAAAGGGATAAAAAAAATACTGGACTAGGATTCCAAGTGTGTCACCACCAGTGTGTCTGGTGACACACACCAGAGCGCATTTACTTAATATGAAGCCTCAAATCTTTAATGACCACCCAGTAGAAACAACTCTGAAACATTCTTTGGTATTGAGCAGGTGACCAAGGAACCACGTAAATAATGGTTCGCCCACATTTACAATTGCAAATGCATTTTATGCAAGAATTCTTTGGATGGGATATTAACTTGATCATGCTTCATTTTTATTATGGCTCTGGTCCTCTAGAGTCAAAGATAAAATCATATAATATATTTATTATTTGAGGTCACATATTTATAAGACTTTTAAAATATGGCAATAGAAGCATAGAAGCAGCTTGGTTCAGTGGAAAGAGCCCAGGCTTGGGAGTCAGAGGTCATGGGTTCTAATCCTGACTCTGCCACTTGACTGCTGTGTGACTTTGGGCAAGTCACTTCACTTCTCTGGGCCTCAGTTGCCTCATCTGTCAAATGGGGATTAAGACTGTGAGCCCCATGTGGGACAACCTGATCACCTTGTATCTCCCCCAGTGCTTAGAACAGTCTTGCACATAGTAACCGCTTAACAAATAACATCACCATCATTATTATTATTACTATTATGGCATACAGAAAATAATATAATATTTGCTTGTTATAAAATAATCTTTAGAGGTTCATGCTGGATAGAAAAACAATGTCTAGGTGGATTTCAACAATGTACACAGAATTTACTGATAACTTCATCTATTGTACAATACACTAAAAGGGCACTTGTTTCAGGATTTTAAAGTGTATGCTACTAGCTTTTTGGTTTCCAATCACATTTTCACTGTCATTTAGCTAGGGGTGGCAGGGATTTTAGGATTCATGAGAATTATTGTGAAGCCCTTGATGTTACCTACCAGTTATCATCATCTGCTTGTACTTCTTCTCATTTAAAAAGAACTTAGAGTTTATCAGTGATGGCAAGCTTACTTCTCACCAAACAATACAGTTGCAGTATTTCAAGTGCCCCACAGGTCTTAAGTATTACTGGGGAGCCTCAGGATAGACATTATATTCACTGTAATGATGATGATGATGGCATTTATTAAGAATTATTAATAAATAACTACATAGGTACACTGAGCAATAAAACTAATATGGAAAAATGAATGAATTAATGAACAAGTGGAGAATATACACACTGGTGTTGCTGTATACATGAAGTGATATGGGTGGCTTTCTGGTGATGTGAATGGTGAAAGTGTTTGGAGAATTCTAAGTACAGGAGGTAAGTTTTCAGGGACATGCTGAAGATAGAAAGAGCTGTGGTTCGAGGTTGTTTCTGAAGAAAGTGGCTAAGTATACATTTTAACTAAATTCACTCTCTTAAGGATCTCAACCATTTTCATGACTTTGTTTAGCACGTTTATTGAGGAATGATGTGAGAAATGATCAGAGTTGGAGAAGCTCGGGACCAAGTGCAATAAATAAAGATGTCTATTTTTCTGAAGAAACTGTTCAGTCCATGTCTTCCCACTCCCCTAGAGCATCCAGTGGTTGCATCCCTCTATAAAAAATAATAATAATAATGATGGCATTTATTAAGCATTTACTACATGCAAAGCATTCCTTACCATCTGCTGAATGGTATTCTATCAGCTCTCTCTCTCTCCTACCTTTGCAACCCAATCTCCTACAAGCCAACCCACACACTTCACTCCTATAAGTTCAATCTATGCCCTATACCTCATTCTTATCTGTCTTACCACCGATACCTTGCCCATGTTCTCCTTTGGGCCTCATATTCCATCACCCTTCATATTTGTTGGTCTGCCACTCTCCCACCTTCAAAATGATACTAAAATCATATCTCCTCCAGAGGCCTTCCCTGATTTAGCCCAGATTTTTCCTACCTACCCTCCCTCTAGGTTATCTATGCAGTTAGCTGAGTAACTTTTGCCCACTGGGATACCTATCCAAGCCCCACAGCACCTATGCATCCTTGTACTCTATTGTCCCTGTATATAATTTATTTTAATGTCAGTCTTCCTCAGGGAATGGTAAGGTCCTTATGGACAGGGGTCTTGTCTACCAACTCTTTTGCATTGTACTTTTCCAGATAGCTCTCCATCACCTTGCCCCTTCTTATCTCATCTCCCTTCTCTCCTTCTACATCTCAGCCCACACACTCCACTCCTCTGGTACTAACCTTCTCACTGTGCCTCATTTTCACCTGTCCCACAGTCAACCCCTGGCCCACGTCCTACCTCTGGCCTGAACTGCCCTCCCTCCTCAAATCCGCCAACAATCACATTTCCCCCCTTCAAAGCCCTATAGAAGTCTCACCTCCTCCAAGAGGCCTTCCCAGCCTAAGCCCCTTTTCCTCTGCTCTCCCTTCCCTCCCCATCACCTTGACTCACTCCCTTTGCTGTACCCCCACAAAGCATTTGTGTATGTATGTACATATTTATATTTATATTAATGATGTGTATACATCTATAATTTTATGTATTTATATTGATGCTACTGATGCCTTTTTACTTGTTTTGATGCCTGTCTCCCCCCCTTCAAGACTGTGAGCCCATTGTGGGTAGGGATTGTCTCTTTTTGTTGCTGAGCTGTACTTTCTAAGGGCTTAGTACAGTGCTCAGCACCCAGTAAGCACTCAATAAATATGATGGAATGAACACACAAAAGGACCTCAATGAATACTACTGATTGATTGATTGATAAAATGAGACAGTTGGTAGACCGGGCAGGAATTTATACTTGATGAGGGAAATGGACAGCCACTGGAGGTTAGGAACAAAATTACAGAGCAAGTCTTTCTACTCATCTATATTAGTAGTGAATGTGATTCTGCTTCTTCTCCATACTACTATCTAACCATTCAATTCAGAAATCATCATTATGATCATCATCATCAACAGCGGTATTTACTAAGTGCTTACTATGTGCAGTGTAATGTACAAAGTGCTTGGGAGAGTACAGTTCAAGAGTTGGCAGGCATGTTCCTGCTCACAACAAGCTTATAGTCTTGAGGTTGCTGGATGTCAGCATATATTCATAATAGCCTCTTCTGCAGAGCAGAAAGAATGAAAGCATCATGGGGAGAAAGAGATTATATTGTTTGGCAAGTAGACTTTGTACCATTACTATTTTTGAATAGTGATATGTGATATTTGATTTGCTTGTTTTGTGAAAGTAGAGTACTCACAAAAAAGACCTTTGTCTTAATTCCACCCATCTGTGACTCAGACTAGTAGAACAGCTTGCATAAAACAAAAGGGCAAAAGAAGGATAAACACTTTCAGGAATTAGAGGGCAATAAATGAACCATGGCTGATCAGCATTATGATGAGATGTGTCTTGAGATAATGTATTTATTTATTTTTCATTTAATGTGAGTCTGTTCAGGGTAAATTCCTTGGGAAAATTGGAAGCATGTGTTTAAGGGCTCCCAATAGCTTTGAAGCAACTTAATATTATAAAATATAGGCACACAATTTGTTCTGAATTTTTTCTGTAGAAAAAAGATGCTCTATTGAAGCACAAATCTTAATATATTACATTGTTTATAAAAAGAATGGTTAAAGCTTTTGCAGATATGTTTTAAGTCATGTAATGTCCCAAATCACAGTCTAAATGAGTAGACTGCAAAAAATAATCGATAAATAAAGTGGCTATTTTCCCTGCAATTGCTTATGAAACTAAGCCACATGGCTGTGCAAATCTACATTTCATTCTCTGAAAATTACAGGCACATAATCCTTTTGTGTTTGGTTATACTACGAGATTAATTTTGTATTTTTTTTATCATGTACATCCAAACACCAATCAGTCAGTCAATTAGTGGTATATATTGACAACCTACTATGTGCAGAGCCCTATACTCAGCTTTGAGAGAGTACAATACAATACAAGTTGGTATACGTGTTCCCTGCCCACAAGGAACCTGCCGGTCTCACCTCCGCAACATCGTCAAGATCCACCCTTTCCTCTCCATCCAAACCACTGCCTTGCTGGTTCAATCTCTCATCCTATCCTGACATGATTACTGCATCAGCCTCCTCTCTGATCTCCCATCCTCCTGTCTCTTCCCACTTCAGTCTATAGTTCATGCTGCTGCCCGGATCATCTTTATGCAGAAACACTCTGGGCATGTCATTTCCCTCCTCAAAAATCTCCCGTGGTTGCCTATCAACCTACGAATCAAGCAAAAACTCCTCACCCTCAGCTTCAAGGCTCTCTGCCACCTCTCCCCCTCCTACCTCACCTCCCTTCTTTCCTTCTCCAGCCCAGCCCGCACCCTCCACTCCTCTGCCACTAACCTCCTCACTGTACCTCATTCTCGCCTGTCTCACAGTCGAACCCCGGCCCACGTCCTCCCCCCGGCCTGGAATGCCCTCCCTCTGCACATCCGCCAAGCTAGTTCTCTTCCTCCCTTCAAAGCCCTACTTAAAGCTCGCCTCCTCCAGGAGGCCTTCCCAAACTGAGCCCCCTTTTTCCCCTCCTCCTCCCCATCACCCTCTGCCCTACCTCCTTCCCCTCCCCACAGCACCTGTATATATGTTTGTACAGATTAATTACTCTATTTTATTTGTACATATTTACTATTCTGTTTATTTTGTTAATGCTGTGCATCTAGCTTTATTTCTATTTATTCTGATGACTTGACACCTGTTTACACGTTTTGTTTTGTTGTCTGTCTCCCCCTTCTAGACTGTGAGCCCGTTGTTGGGTAGGGACCATCTCTATATGTTGCCGACTTGTACTTCCCAAGAGCTTAGTACAGTGCTCTGCACACTGTAAGTGCTCAATAAATACGGCTAAATGAATGAATGAATAATTGGTTGGAGTTGCTGAAGTTGCTACTATAAAAGCAAGGCTGATGACAGCAGTCACAGACAGAAACTGGGAAAAGAGGGAGCAGTGATAAAGAGAGTTACCATTTCCTGTTCCTCATACTTTTAACCTGGCTGTGTTGTTGCTTCTCTTGAGAACAGAAGATTACAAAGCTACACAGGACCACTGAGTCATTGATTCAGTGCTAGTTTATAATTGATTTCCCTTAAAATCCTCCCTCTTGTGATAAAACTATTCCCTTTGTTTAACCAGCCAGGATACAGTGGTTTGATAACAATCTCCAAGCAGTGATTCAGTTGAGGTAGTGAGAATTTTTGATTTTCTGGAGAAACATCTAATTATTTCATCAAGGGATTGTTCCCCAGATGGAGGCCCTTGGAGTTATTTATAGCTGAAACCCACAAATGCAATCAGGATCTGCAACACTCCCCTCCCAATAAGAAGACTCCATGTAGGGAAAGAAAGTGAGTATATTACTTCAAAAAGAGAAAAAACTGAGAAGCACATTATTATCTGGGGAAAATTTGAAAATCAAGGCATATCATTGATTTATGGTTCAAAAAAAATGTGTCAGGTTGTTTCTCTGTGTATAGGTGCCTTTGTATAGCCTGCATATTTACTACCCACATTATCTGAATGTGTACTCAGTCACATGATTTGGTTATTGAGGCTATAAACTGGAAGACAAGTTGAAAGCCTAGCCAATCAAATAATAGAATATTGTAAAGGTCAGTGCAGAGGCACACTACTATAATTCAGAAAATATATTAGGCAATAAAATTCTGATACCTATGTCCTGTGACAAAGACTGTAACCTGAACAGAAAATGACCTGCCATTATTCTATGTGACAGTGATTATAGTCAAACCAAGAAATTGTTTAACATTAAGCCACACTGGTTCTGGGAGAGCCTGTAAAAGTAAAAATATTAAGTCTATATTGATATTCAAAAGATCATCACTGTAAGTAGTTTCAAAATTGAAAATTCTCTATAAATAATAATAATAATTTTTGATATTTGTTCAGTACTTATTATTTATCAAGCACTGAATTGAGTGTTAGGGTAGATACAATATAAGCAGATTGGACATGGTTCTTGACTCAGGTGGAGTTCCAAGTCTATTGTCCTTTTGGAAGACTAAATAACAAAATGTCTCTATATAGAAAATATATTGACAAGCCTATTTACGAATGGGGAAAAATGACTTTGTCAGTACTATTCTTACTTGTTTTGTTATTATTGGGATTGTTAGCATTGCATTTGTCAATACCCCTTATATTTTATTTTATTCTCTTTCTTTCTCTCTCTCACATACAAGCCCTCTGTTTCCATTACACATTTGCTGAGCAGGATATATGTGAAGAATGGAATACAACAGCTCAGTGGTGAGCTGAAAAAGAGTAATCAGAGAAATGGTGGATAGAAGAAATACTTTAAAGACAATGAAACCAAGCTTTCAAGCTTTTTAGACTGTGAGGCCACTGTTGGGTACGGACTGTCTCTATATGTTGCCAACTTGTACTTCCCAAGCGCTTAGTACAGTGTTCTGCACACAGTAAGTGCTCAATAAATATGATTGATTGATTTCAATGCTATGTTGTAACAATGGACGGCCAGTGGACAGTTCCAGAATGTCACAAAGCAATCAAAAATGGTATAACTGTCTTAGGAGGTGATGGGCAGGAAACATGTTTACCAACTCTGTTACATTGTACTCTCCTGAGCGCTTAGTATAGTTCTCTGTACACAGTAAGCTCTCAATAAATAGGATTGATTGATTGATTGGTGGGTGACGATAATGTCATTATAACTACTTCAGTGCTGAGTATGTTTGCCACTGTAACAAACACTGCATGTTTTTCCCGTTCCACTTGACTCCACACTTATGAGGGAGGAGGAGAAAGCCAGGAGAGTCACTCCTTTGTGTCCCTATCTGAGCCAATAAGAGGGAAAGATTGGGAAAGAAGTGCATGCGGGCAGGTAGGTGGAAAAGACGACTCACGACCCTCTTAGAAGTGAGAGAAGGTGAGCTGTGAGCCTGGCAGACTGCTATAGCAGAAGTGTGATTGGCAAGACAATTGTGTTGTTGGCTTTTTGAGGTTGTCTAGGAACCCTATCAATTCTATCAACCTTGAGGTAAAGAGGTTGAATTACTCTCTGAACTGACACCACCTCTACTTCCTGCTCCCCCAATCAATTTTTTATGGTTTTATGGTGCTTGTTATTGACACAATCCCTAGTGCTCACCAGGGATTTCCTACCCCCTGCAGAATTTACCATCTTGATCACTCCAGTGGCAAGATGTCATTTAGTCATCAGTCTGTGCTAAAATTTTCAGGTATTTGGGAATTAATTAATAGGATTTGTAATTTAAGCCAAATCTTGCTTCTGCAAATAGGAGGTTTTCCCTATGAACACTCAAAACCCTATGCAGAGGTAGACCAGGCACCTGCCATCTTTCCCAGGGTTAGTGAGATCGGACTTGGCAGCGTGGCTGGGGCACCAAAACCACTAGATATAATAATAATAATAATAATGACATTTATTAAGTGCTTACTGTGTTCAAAGCACTGTTCTAAGTGCTGGGGAGGTTACAAGGAGATCAGGTTGTCCCACAGGGGGTTCACAGTCTTAATCCTCATTTTACAGATGAGGTAACTGAGGCACAGAGAAGTTAAGTGACTTGCCCAAAGTCACACAGCTGACAATTGGCAGAGCTGGAATTTGAACCCATGACCTCTGACTCCAAAGCCCAGGCTCTTTCCACTGAGCCACGCTGCTTCTCCATATATCCATATCTCTATATATCTCTATATCTCTATATCTCTCTCTATATCTATACATCTCTCTCTATGTCTATATATCTCTCTCTATATATATATATCTCTATATAGAGAGAGAGATATATAGACATAGAGAGAGATATATAGATATAGAGAGAGATATAGAGATATATATAGATAGATATATATCTCCAGATATCCCTTCAGCACTGCCCTGTCACCTAAACTGCTTGACTTCCCAGGCCAGAAAAGTGGAAGCCAGTGTCCCTCGCTTCCGTGCTGAAGTAATGAGGTATGGAGGAAGAGTGGAGGGGCAGGGTTTGGACAAGCAAAAGCCAGAAGTCGGAAGGAACTGGGCGGACAGGCAATAAACACTGACCACATCCAATGTTCCGGTCAGTGGACCAGGACTCGCAGCAGCTGCTTGCGTGTCTCCCCTGCCCAGAGCACCAGAAGCCCCCATACTGTCTCTGGAACCAACTCACTAAGTAAGGAACTCCGGGACAGCTAAGAGGCTTGCTGAGCGTTCAAGGGATGGGAGCTAAGGGCTTCAACATGTACTTGTAATGCATAATGAATGCCTTTTGATTGGGAAGCACTCATGGGCAGAAGCTAGGTTCTTTGCCACCTGCAAGTAGCACATTCCTCTCGAGTTTGCCACGTCCAGAATGATTAAAGAATTGTATTCCTCCCAAAAAGAGAAGTAGCGTGACTCACTGGAAAGAACCCGGGCTTGGGAGCCTGAGGTCATGGGTTCTAATCCCAGCTCCGCCACTTGTCAGCGGTGTGACTTTGGGAAAGTCACTTAACTTCTCTGGGCCTCAGCTACCTCATCTGTAAAATGGGATTAAGACTGTAAGCCCCACGTGGGACAACCTGATCACCTTGTATCCCCCCACACCAGTGCTTAGAACAGTGCTTTGCACATAGTAAGCACTTAACAAATGCCTTATTATTTATTATTAAAAAGGAAGCTCAATTCACCGCATAGTATAAATTTCATCAGCCTTTGACCCTAGTCTCCCTCACTCTCACTATACCGATTCTCGAACCCGTCCCCAGGTGACATAAATGGCCACAGGTGACAAACTCACTCCACCCTTAGCGCTTTTGTACACATCTGTAATTCATCTTATTGTGTCATTCTTGCTAGTCAAACTGCTGATTGGCAGGGAATGGGTCTACCAAGCACTTAGTACAGTGCTCTGCACACAGTAAGCGCTCAATAAATATGATTGATGATGATGATGATGATTGTATTGTACTGTACTTTCCCAAGCATTTAGTACAGTGCTCTGCACACAGTAAACGCTCAATAAACATGACTGAACAAATTGATTGATATGAACTCAGTGACTGTTTTATCAATGGTTTCATCATGAGGACCTGCGATACAAAAAAGTTAAGTGACTCGATCCTTGCTTCTCTCTCACTGCACCCCAGCTAGCAATCCTACTGTCAACCCCCACGCCCATGGCTCTTTTCCAAGGACTAAGTGCTCCTAAAATAAGATTAATTTATTGATTGAGCTGAGTGCCCCTAAAACTATCATCAGAAATCTTGAGAAAATTAAAGGCACTGTGGGTGGAGGAAGGGTGTGAAAGGGTTAGGTCAGGGTTTGGCCTCAGCTATCTATATGCCCCTCCCCACACAACTAGTTGTGTGACAGTCCCCCACTGGACACTGCATCGTTCATCTCTCCTTCTGGTACTCTTTCTAAGATGCAGTTGGTGCAGCAAAGGATGGGGGTGTAAGGTGAGGAGGGGAGTCTGGGAAAAGGAGGTAGTATCAGGGGCTGTCATGTGCAGGCCTCTCGGTGCCTCCAACAAAAGAGCCCTCTGGATCACTATCAGGGTGGTTTCCCTTACCCTGGAATTCAATTAGATGCAGTTTTGCTCTCATTAGCCCCTTCAGCAATATAAAAAATATATAAATGAACAGTCATAATTCCTACTCACAATGAGCTTACAGTCTAGAGATGGGGAGACAGACATCAGTACAAATAAATTACAGATATGTACATAAGTGCTATGGGGCTGAGAGGGGGAAAAACAAAGGAAGGAAGTCAGGGTGATGAACAAGGAAGTGGGAGTAGAGGAAAGGTGGGGGGCTGAGTCTGGGAAGGCGTCTTGGAGGAGATGAGTGTTCTTCAATAAGTCTTTGAAGAGGGGGAGAGTAATTGTCTGTCAGATTTGAGGAGGGAGGACAGTCCAGGTCAGAGATGGGATGTGGGCAAGGGGTTGGTGATGAGATCGAGGCACAGTGAGAAGGTTAGCATTATTCATTCATTCAATCGTATTTACTGAGTGCTTACTGTGTGCAGAGCACTGTACTAAGCACTTGGGAAGTACAAGTTGGCAACATATAGAGACGGTCCCTACCCAACAGTGGGCTCACGGTCTAGAAGGGGGAGACAGACAACAAAACAAAACAAAATAAATAGAATAGCAAATATGTACAAGTAAAATAAATAGAGTAATAAATCTGTACAAACATATGTACAGGTGCTGTGGGGAGGGGATTATAGCAAGAGTTGTGGCATAGGCAAATTATAAAGCAAGAGAGGAAACAACAAGATCTACCTAAGTACCATTCTACTGGAATTCTTAGGGAAGAAAGTATAAGATGTGTATTTTGGCTAAAATGCTAACTGGTATTACTTTGAGAGCAGGCATACATTACTGGTTCTTTACGAGAATGCTACCAGTTCATATTCATTTAAATTCTTACTACAAACACAGCTCTATTACAATTGTTATTTCAAACAAACTTATTGGAGAGAAGTGGGCAGGCTGGGTTATAGAAGGAGAGTAGTGAGGTGGTGTAGAAGGGAGCCAGATGGTGGAGTGCTTTAAAGCCAGTGGTAGGGAGTTTTTGTTTGATGCTGAGGTGGACAGACAACCACTGGAATTTTTTGAGGAGGGGTGTGACATGTCCTGAGCGTTTTTGTAAAAAAATTATCTGGACAGCAGAGTGAAGTATCGACTTGAGTGGGGAGAGACAAGAGCCTAGGAGGTTAGGCTGATGCAATAATACAGGTGGGATAGGATGAGTGATTGTACTAATGTGGTAGCAGTTTGGAGAGGAAAGGTTGGATTTTAACGATGTTGTGAGGTGGGACTAATTAGTGATGGGTTGAATATATGAGTTGAATGACAGAGAGGAGTCAAAGATAACATTAAGGGATGGGTTGTGAGACAGGATGGGGGGGCCATCTACAGTGATGGGAAAGTCAGGGGGAGGACAGGAGTTGGGCGGGAAGATAAGTTGTTTTGGACATGCTATTAATAACATTAATAACATAATTATTAATAACAAGCCCATTGTTGGGTAGGGACCGTCTCTATATGTTGCCGACTTGTACTTCCCAAGTGCTTAGTACCGTGTTCTGCACACATTAAGCACTCAATAAATATGATTGAACAATAATGAAGGTATTTGTTAAGTGCTTACTATGTGCTAGGCACTGTGCTGAGCACTGGTGTGGATACAAATGAATCAAGTTAGACACAATCCCTGTCCCATAGTCTCCATCCCCATTTTACAGACGAGGTAACTGAGGCACAAAGAAGTGAAGTGACTTGCCCCAGTTCACACAGCAGACAAGTGGAGGAACTGTATTAGAACCCATAACCTTCTGACTCCAAGGCCGGTGATCTATCCACTATTTCATGCTGCTTCTCTAGACAAGGGAAAATGCAAGACCACAGAGTGAGAGAGAGATCAGGGCTGGAGATGTAGACTTGGCTATCATCTGCATGGATTTAGTAGTTGAAGCCATAGGAGCGAATGAGTTCTCCAAGGAAGTGGATGTAAATGCAGGGGATGAAACAGACCCAGAACCAAACCTTGAGGGACCCCAACAGTTTGGGGCCGGAGGCAGAGGAGGAACCCTGGAGAAGCAGCGTGGCTCAGTGGAAAGAGCATGGGCTTTGGAGTCAGAGGTCATAGACTCAAATCCCGGCTCCGTCAACTGTCAGCTGTGTGACTTTGGGCAAGTCACTTAACTTCTCTGTGCCTCAGTTCCCTCATCTGTCAAATGGGGATTAAAACTGTGAGCCACCCGTGGAACAACCTGATCACCTTGTAACCTCCCCAGCTCCTAGAACAGTGCTTTGTACATAGTAAGTGCTTAATAAATACCATTATTATTATTATTAACCCACTAGGGAGACTGAGAGTGATCAGCTAGAGAGATAGGAAGAGAATCAGGAGAGAACAAAGCCAGTGAAAACAAGGTTGGATAACGCCCTCTGTGGGACAACCTGATCACCTCATAACCTCCCCAGCGCTTAGAACAGTGCTTTGCACATAGTAAGCGCTTACCAAAAATAAATAAATAATAATAATAAGCAAAGTCAGAGGAAGGGAGGGCTGCTCGCTGTCGATCGTCTTTTCTGTTTCTTTTCTCTCTGGGAAGAAATCCTCAGGCAGAAATGTGATAGCCGCCGGCGTCGGCTGCCTGGACTCCGGTAGACTCCAGCAAATCCTTTCCTCTTACTCAAGGGAGGGAGCAACTTGGTTCGGAACACTATGTGTACTGGAGAAGGTCATAGCACCGGAGAGGCCTCGCTTCCCAAGGACACGCCGGGTGCTTGGTTCAATTTCTCTGTCCAAGTCCCCCATTTGGTTAGTCACCCACAGACAGCTGCCCCTTGTCTGTTTTGTGACCCTGGGCAAGTCATTTAACTTTTCTGTGTGTGCCTCAGTTACCTCATCTGTAAAATGGGGATTAAGACTGTGAGCCCCATGTGGGACATGGACTCTGTCCAACCTTGTCTGTATTCCAGCACTGAGGATGGTGCCTGGCACATGGTAAGCACTTAACAAATGCCATGAAAAAAGGAGCAGGGGGAAACCCAGAGGGCAGCGTGAGGAGAGAGGCGTTTAGCACTATGCAGATGTCTGATTGTCCATGATATATAAGGCTTATAGGGCCAGTCCCTCCTAGACTGTAAGCCCAGTGTGGGCAGGGATTGTCTCTATTGCTGACTTGTACTTTCCAAGCAAGTAGTACAGTGCTCTGCACACAGTAAGCGCTCAGTAAATACGAGTGAATGAATGAGTGAATTGGTGCCGACTGACCCACATGAGCCCATGTCGAGGTTATACAATACCTTGGTCCTCCGGGTGGGTTAGATTAAAGTTGCTTCTGTGTCATGCCAAAGCTCTCAGGATATGTATTAGTCACCACTACCCTGATAAATCCAGGTACTTGCCCTCATCTCTCTCTCCCTTCCCCAGTCTTCCTCCCTCAAGCTGTTGTTATATTGGACTTTCCCAAGCACTTAGTAGAGTGCTCTGCCCACAGTAAGTGCTCAATAACTCCCACTGATTGACTGTGAGCCCACTGTTGGGTAGGGACTGTCTCTATATGTTGCCAGTTTGTACTTCCCAAGCGCTTAGTACAGTGCTCTGCACATAGTAAGCACTCAATAAATACGATTGATGATGATTAAGCTCAGCAGGTTCTGGGTGAAACCCAGCAGCTGTAACCCTCCCCCAGAAAGCCTGGCCCGGTAGAGTGGAGAGGATGTCCTGTCCAAGAAGGCAAGTTCTCACCTGTCCTGCTGTCGACCCCCGGCCCACGTCATCCCCCTGGCCTGGAATGCCCTCCCTCCGCACATCCACCGAGCTAGCTCTCTTCCTCTCTTCAAAGCCCTATTGAGAGCTCACTTCCTCCAGGAGGCCTTCCCAGACTGAACCCCCTCCTTCCTCTCCCCCTCCCCCCTCCCCATCCCCTCCGCCTTACCTCCTTCCCCTCCCCACAGCACCTGTATATATGTATATATGTTTGTATGTATTTATTACTGTATTTTATTTTATAGATTTATTCTATTTATTTTATTTTGTTAATATGTTTTGTTTTGTTGTCTGTCTCCCCCTTCTAGACTGTGAGCCCACTGTTGGGTAGGGACCGTCTCTATATGTTGCCAACTTGGACTTCCCAAGCGCTTAGTACAGTGCTCTGCACACAGTAAGCGCTCAATAAATACGATTGAATGAATGAATGAATGAAGGGGTTAGTCCACAGTGTCAAAGGCAGCTGAGAGGATGAGGAGGATTAGGATGGAGTAGAGGCAGTTAAATTTGGCAAGAAAGAGATGATTGGTGACCTTTGAGTAGTTTCTATGGAGTGAATGGGATGGAAGCCAGATTGGACGGGGGCAAAGAAAGAGTTGGAGGAGAGGAATTTGAGACAGTGGGTGGAGACAACTTGCTTAAGGAATTTGGATGGGAATGATAGGAGGGAGATAGGATTCATTCATTCAATCATATTTATTGAACGCTTACTGTGTGCAGAGCACTGTACTAAGTGCTTGGGAAGTACAAGTTGGCAACATTTAGAGATGGTCCCTACCCAACAACGGGCTCACAGTCTAGAAGGGGGAGACAGACAACAAAACAAAACATGTGGGTAGGTGTCAAGTCATTAGAATAAATAGAAGTAAAGCTAGATGCACATCATTAACAAAATAAATAGAACGGTAAATATGTACAAGTAAAATAAATAGAGAAATAAATCTGTACAAACATATATACAGGTGCTGTGGGGAGGGGAAGCAGGTAGGGTGGGGAATGGGGAGGGGAGAGGAAAGAGGGGGCTCAGTCTGGGAAGGCCTCCTGGTGGAGGTGAGCTCTCAGTAGGGCTTTGAGCTAGCTTGGCGGATGTGCGGAGGGAGGGCATTCCAAGCCAGGGGGAGGACAGGACAGGCGGGACAGGTGAGAACGAGGCACAGTGAGGGGATAATAACTGGAAGGAGCCATGGTGTCAAGGGAGGGCTTTTTTTTTTTAGGACAGGAGAGACATATGTTTGTACATATGTATTACTCTATTTTACTTGTATATATTTACTATTCTATTTATTTTATTTTGTTAATATGTTTTGTTTTGTTGTCTGTCTCCCCCTTCTAGACTGTGAGCCCGCTGTTGGGTAGGGACCATCTCTATATGTTGCCAACTTGTACTTCCCAAGCGCTTAGTACAGTGCTCTGCACACAGTAAGCACCCAATAAATACGATTGAATGAATGAATGAATGAACATGGGCATGTTTGAAAGCATTTGAGAACAAGCCACTGGAGAACAAAGAGTTGAAAATGGCTGTTAAGGAGGGAAGAAGCCTGGGGGCGGATGAGAGTTTTGATAGGGTGCAAAGGAATGAGATCAGCTATGTACCTGGTGGGGTGGATTTTGAGAGGATGCAGGAGATCTTTTCTAGAGATACTGTTGGGAAAAGTGGAAGAGTTGAAAAGGAGTCAGAAGAGGGAAGGGACTGAGGAGGGGCAGGAGAGATTTCAGGGAGACTATGCCTGGTAGTGTCAATTTTCTTAATAAAGTAGGTGGCCAGGTCATTGAAGGCAAATGATGAGGCAGGCAGGGTGACAGGGAGCCTGAGGAGGGAGTTAAATGTCTGGAAGAACAGGTGAGGACAATAGGCATAGGTCTCAATGAGGACAATCTCTGATCTCCCATCCTCCTGTCTCTCCCCACTTCAGTCTATACTTCACGCTGCTGCCCGCATCATCTTTGTGCAGAAACACTCTGGGCATGTTATTCCCCTCCTCAAAAATCTCCAGTGGCTACCAGTCAACCTACACATCAAGCAAAACCTCCTCACTCTCTACTTCAAGGCTGTCCATCACCTCGCACCCTACTACCTCACCTCCCTTCTTTCCGTCTACAGCCCAGCCCGCACCCTCCTCTCCTCTGCCGCTAACCTCCTCACTGTACCTCATTCTCGCCTGTCCCACCATCGACCCCCAGCCCACGTCCTCCCTCTGGCCTGGAATGCCCTCCCTCCACACATCCACCAAGCTAGCTCTCTTCCTCCCTTCAAAGCCCTACTGAGAGCTCACCTCCTCCAGGAGGCCTTACCAGATTGAGTCCCCTTTTTCCTCTCCTTCTCCCCATCCTCCCCACCCTACCTCCTTCCCCTTCCCACAGCACCTGTATCTATCAATCAATCAATCGTATTTATTGAGCACTTACTGTGTGCAAAGCACTGTACTAAGCGCTTGGGAAGTACAAGTTGGCAACATATAGAGACAGTCCCTACCCAACAGTGGGCTCACAGTCTAAAAGGGGGAGACAGAGAACAAAACCAAACATACTAACAAAATAAAATAAATAGAATAGATATGTACAAGTAAAATAAATAAATAAATAAATAGAGTAATATATATGTACAAACATATATACATATATACAGGTCCTGTGGGGAAGAGAAGGAGGTAAGATGGGTGAATGGAGAGGGGGACGAGGGGGAGAGGAAGGAAGGGGCTCAGTCTGGGAAGGCCTCCTGGAGGAGGTGAGCTCTCAGCAGGGCCTTGAAGGGAGGAAGAGAGCTAGCTTGGCAGATGGGCAGAGGGAGGGCATTCCAGGCCTGGGGGATGACATGGGCCGGGGGTCGATGGAGGGACAGGCGAGAACGAGGTACGGCGAGGAGATTAGCGGCAGAGGAGCGGAGGGTGTGGGGTGGGCTGTAGAAGAAGAGAAGGGAGGTGAGGTAGGAGGGGGCGAGGTGATGAACAGCCTTGAATCCCAGGGTGAGGAGGTTCTGCCTGATGCGCAGGTTGATTGGTAGCCATTGGAGATTTTTGAGGAGGGGAGTAACATGCCCAGAGCGTTTCTGGACAAAGATAATCCAGGCAGCAGCATGAAGTATGGATTGAAGTGGGAAGAGACACGAGGATGGGAGATCAGAGAGATGCAGTAGTCCAGATGGGATAGGATGAGAGCTTGAATGAGCAGGGTAGCAGTACCAGAGGTGATCGGGTTTGTTTGTACAGATTTGTACAGATTTTTGTACAAATTTGTACAGTTTTTTTTGTACATTTGTACAGTTTGTACAGATTTATTACTCTATTTTTCTTGTACATATTTAGTTAATGATGTGTATCTAGCTTTATTTCTATTTATTCTGATGATTTGACACCTGTCCACATATTTTGTTTTGTTGTCTGTCTCCCCCTTCTAGACTGTGAGCCCGTTGTTGGGTAGGGACCATCTCTATATGTTGCCAACTTGTACTTCCCAAGCACTTAGTACAGTGTTCTGCACACAGTAACTGTTTCATAAATACGATTGAATGAATGAATGAATGAATGAATGAATGAATGAATGGAGAAATAGTTTTGCCAGACAGAGGAGAGGACAGTGTTAAAGCACATATGGATAAATTTGAAGGGGACAAAGTCAGTCTGATATTTAGATTTCTGCCAGCAGTGCTCTGTGGCTCGAGCATAAGAGCGAAGGAGACAAACTGCAGGTGATTCAGGGCTGTGGGTTAGTAGTAAAGATCTTGAAAAAACCCTACACAAATAATAATTTATTCAAAATGTAACATCTTTCTACACTTTAAAAAAAGGCGACTTTTTGCTTGCATCTTCTTCCTCTCCTTGGAGAAGATCTTTAGGTGGTATGGAACATCAGCAATACTGGGAAAGGCGGGATGCTTGTGGGGTGCACATTTTGAAGAAAATATCAAGTGGGTAGGGTGCTTTCCCTGCAGTTGGAAGGTTCACATTTTAAAGAAAACATCAAGTGGGTAGGGTCTTTGATTTCCAGGGTGCTTTCCCTGCAGCTGGAAGTGGGGGTGGGGGAGATCAGCCTCCTCTCTGATCTCCCATCCTCCCGTCTCTCCCCACTTCAATCTATACTTCATGCTGCTGCCTGGATCATCTCTGTACAGAAATGCTCTGGGCATGTTACTCCCCTTCTCAAAAATCTCCAGTGGCTACCAATCAATCTACTCATCAGGCAAAAACTCCTCACTCTTGGCTTCAAGGCTGTCCATCACCTCGCCCCCTCCTACCTCACCTCCCTTCTCTCCTTCTACAGCCCAGCCCGCACCCTCCGCTCCTCTTCCGCTAACCTTCTCACTGTGCCTCGTTCTTGTCTGTCCTGCCGTCGACCCCTGGCCCATGTCCTCCCCCTGGCCTGGAATTCATTCATTCATTCAATCGTATTTATTGAGCACTTACGGAGTGCAGAGCACTGTACTAAGCGCTTGGGAAGTACAAGTTGGCAACATATAGAGACGTTCCCTACTAAACAGTGGGCTCACAGTCTAGAATTCCCTTCCTCCGCACATCTGCCAAGCTAGTTCTCTTCCTCCCTTCAAAGCCCTACTGAGAACTCACCTCCTCCAGGAGGCCTTCCCAAACTGAGCCCCTTCCTTCCTCTCCCCCTCCTCTCCCTCCCCATCCCCCCTGCCCTACCTCCTTCCCCTCACCACAGCACCTGCATGTGTTTGTACAGATTTATTACTCTATTTTACCTGTACATATTTACTATTCTATTTATTTTATTTCATTAATATGTTCTGTTTTGTTGTCTGTCTCCCCCTTCTAGACTGTGAGCCTGCTGTTAGGTAGAGACCATCTCTATATGTTTCCAGCTTGTACTTCCCAAGCGCTTAGTACAGTGCTCTGCACACAGTAAGCACTCCATAAATACGATTGAATGAATGAATGAATGATGTCAAAAACAGTTAAGAGATTGATGATTAGGAAGGAATATGCTAGGTCTAGCTAGACTAGGCCCTCATTTCTCCCATTCACCCTCCTTTCTTCTTTGGCAATGTAATTAGTTCTGTACCCCTGAATAATTTAATATTCACCCCACTCCCAGCCCCACAACACAGTAATTTAGTTCAATATTTGTCTCTGCTGTAGTCTGTGAGCTGTGTGTGAACAGGGACCCTGTATATCAACTCTACTTTGATCTCTCCCAAGTACCTAGCAGTACTCAACACACAATAGTGCTCAATAAATGCCTTTGATTGATTATCGTACTTTGATCTTGGCTTACAGGAGATCATTAGTGACCCGGAGTGCTCTTAGTGGAGCAAGTGAGTAAAATCAAAACAAAAAAAAAAACCCTTGCCTGTAGTGGGATAAGAAAAGAGTTCATGAAGGGGAAATGAATCAATCAATCAATCGTATTTATTGAGCGCTTACTGTGTGCAGAGCACTGTACTAAGCGCTTGGGAAGTACAAGTTGGCAACATATAGAGACAGTCCCTACCCAACAGTGGGCTCACAGACTAAAATGAAGGAAGGAGTATAGGCAAACTGTTCTAGAACTTGGCTAAGAATAAAAATGGGGAGATGTTATAAGTGGAAGGAGTCTTGAGATCGAGAAAAAGACTTTTATTCTGAAGAAGATGAGCATGTTTAAAAGCAGATGGGAAGGAGCCCGGTGGAAGTAAATCATTTGAAGAGGTGAGAGGGAATAGGGTTAAAGACACTGATAAAGTGTGGGCGGAGCACTGTACTAAGCGCTTGGGAAGTTTGGAAGCAGCGTGGCTCAGCGGAAAGAGCCCTGGCTTTGAAGTCAGAGGTCATCTGTTCAAATCCCGGCTCTGCCACTTGTCAGCTGTGTGACTTTGGGCAAGTCACTTCACTTCTCTGGGCCTCAGTTACCTCCTCTGTAAAATGGGGATTAAGACGGTGAGCCCCACGTGGGACAACCTGGTCACCTTGTAAATTCCCCAGCACTTAGAACAGTGCTTTGCACATAGTAAGTGCTTAATAAATCAATCGCATCATCATTATAATTATTATTATAAAGGGGGCATACCTGTGAGCAGACCATCGGTGTCTTAAGAAACAGCTATGAAATAGCCTTAAGGAAAGGAGGCAGCAGTGGAGTGATTTCTTACCTTTTTCTCACTCCCACTCCCTTCTACATCTCCCCAATTTGCTCCCTTTATTCACCAGCCCCAACACACTTATATACATATACATAATTTATTTATTATATCAGTCTCTGTCTACCACTCAGCTCCCCCATGTAAGCTTGTTGTGAGCAGGGAATGTGTCTACCAACTCTGTTATGTTGTACTCTCCCAAGTGCTTAATATAGTGCTTTGCACTCAGTAAGCATTCAATAAATAGTATTGACTAATTGATTGGTTAGGGAGTGGGGAAAACTTTGCCTGATTGTTTCAATATTGCCAATAAAGTTGTTGGCAAAGTCATAATGGGTTAGAGAATGAAGTGGCAGGGGTTCTGGAGGCTTTGGGAAGGAACTGAAGAGGGGATGGAGGAAGTTGTGGGCATAGGAGATAATGAGAAAGTACTAGTAGGACAGCAAAACCTACAGCAAAACAGTGAATTTGTAATGGAAGAAGTCAGCTGTGGAATGGGTAGAATTACTAAATTAGAGGATACATTTGTAGTTGTCGTGATTGACATAGTTCTCACATTTCTTCCAAGATTGCCTCAATGTACAAGAGCAGATTTAGAATGGAAGAGGGGTGCTGTGGACTGATCTATAGCTGGGATTTCCAATAGTGAATAATCCAAAGAAAAGGGGAAAAGAGAGCTGAGTTTCCTGGAATGGGTATTATTGAAGGCCTAGTGGAACATTGTCAAAAGAACAGAGGTCTCAGAGGTGGAGGGCAGGTTTGAGGATGAAACCTGGATGTCTGCCCGCCATCTAAAACTGAGTATGTCCAAGACTGAACTCCTTATCTTCCCTCCCAAACCCTGCCCTCTCCCTGACTTTCCCATCACTGTTGACGGCACTACCATCCTTCCCGTCTCACAAGCCCACAACTTTGGTGTCATCCTCGACTGTGCTCTCGTTCACCCCTCACATCCAATCCGTCACCAAAACCTGCCTATCTCACCTCAAATCCCAGCTCCGCCAACTGGCAGCTCTGTGACTTTGGGCAAGTCACTTAACTTCGCTGTGCCTCAGTTACCTCAACTGTCAAATGGGGATTAAAACTGTGAGCCTCCCGTGGGACAACCTGATTACCTTGTAATCTCCCCAGCGCTTAGAACAGTGCTTTGCACATAGTAAGTGCTTAACAAATACCATCATTAAGTAAGTCTCTCTCCACTCCAGTTCATACTTCACTCGTCTGCCCAGATCATTTTCCTACAAAAACATTTAGGGCATGTCACCCTGATCCTCAAAATACTCCAGTGGTTGCACGTTCACCTTTGCATCACACAAAAACTGGCTTTAAAGTACTCCCTGCCCCCTCATACTTCACCTTGCTACTCTTCTTCTGCAACCCAGCCCACACAATTCGCTCCTCTAAGGCTAACCTGACTTTGCCCCAATCTCACCTATCTTTCCAACAATCCCTAGCCCACATCCTGCCTCTGGCCTGGAATGCTCTCCATCCTCAAATCCAACAGATGATTATTCTCTCCCCATTCAAAGCATTATTGAAGGTACATCTCCTTCAAGAAGCCTTCCCAGACTAAGTCCCTTCTTTCCTCTTCTCTCACTCCCTCTGCATTACCATGGCTTGCTCCCTTTATTCTTCCCCCATCCCAGCCCCACAGCATTTATTTACATATCTGTAATTTATTTATTGGTATTGATTTTGTATTGTATTGATTTGAATTGAGAGAAGCAGCGTGGCTCAGTGGAAAGAGCACGGGCTTGGGAGTCAGAGGTCATGTGTTCAAATCCTGGCTCCACTGCTTGTCGGCTGTGTGACTTTGGGCAAGTCACTTAGCTTCTCTGTGCCTCAGTTACCTCAACTGTAAAACGTGGATTAAGACTATGAACCCCACATGGGACAACCTGATCACCTCGTATCCTCCCCAGCGCTTAGAACAGTGCTTTGCATATAGTAAGTGCTTAACAAATGTCATTATCATTATTATTATTACTGAATAGATTTTATCTATCTCCCCCTGCCCCCCAGACTGTAAGCTCATTGCGGTCAGAGAATGTTTCTATGTATTGTTGCACTGTACTCTCCCAAATGCTTAATACAGTGCTCTGCACACAGTAAGCGCTCAATAAATAGGTGATTGAATGAATGAATGAGTGAAGTATGTCCAACTTCTCCAGCAGTTGCATCATTGGTATCTATGAGCCATTCTAAACACCAGATGGCAAGAGAAGGTCACCTTCAGTTAAGTTCTGGATTACAGTCAATCCATCAACAATGAGGTAATCAATCAGGCAGTGGTATTTATTGTGTGCTTACTGAGTGAAGAGCACTGTGCCAAGCATTTGGGAATGGAGCTGGCATGCACGTGTCTTGCCCTTAACAAGTTTACAGTACAGAGGGGGAGACTGATATTAAAATAAGTTATAAGACATAAGAATATTTACAGGTAAAATTTTTCACAGCCCAGCTTCTCTCAATGGGGCATGTGTGGGGAATAAATGATAGCAGCTATTGTTTCCTGAACTGGAATGGGATACTTACAAGCCAGAAAGGAAGAGTAAATGTTTAAAAGGAAAGCATGTTCTCAAAAATGTGTCCCATAGCGGTGGAATGCTGGGAGACATCAGTAGACAGATAAGACTAGCATGTGGTAATCAGAACAGAGATTACTCTTCTTGAGCAGAGCCTTCCAGGAAGATTCAGATATCAAGAGGCACTTTGAAAACAGTGATGGGCATGGCAAGCAGCAAATTCAACAACACACAGCCAAAGAACATTTTCATGTGCACACAGTGTAAAATGACCCATTGGGCTTGAATAAGACCGTCTGCCCCACCTGTTGGCATGGAAACAATTTCACTCTCAGTAGAAGCATTATCAAATACAAAGGAGACTATATGTACAATGAGTTCTAAATCCATGTCTACAGCTTAGCAAATAAAAGCTTGAAAAGGTTTTACCTAGTTCTTGTAGTTGTGCACATTAGTTTGTTTTTAAACACTGCAAAGTTTGGCCCAGCAAAGAATATACTGAAAACATTAATTCTGAATTGTGATATTCTCAGGTACTCACAAGTTTTGCATATGAAATCCTTTTTATTGGTAATCATCACCAAGACAATGCTGTCAAAATAAAAGAGACAATTGATTCAACTGGGGAAGATTTTAAGTGAATGTTTGCATACTGATTGAATTATCAGAATGACTGTGTCAACCCCAGCACTTAGAACAGCAAGTACTTAACAAACACCATATATTACCACTACTACTTTTGATAATAATGATAAAATTCTTAATTTCAGTTTACTAATTGCTTTTGAGTCACTTCCAATAAGGTTGACCACCAAAACTCAGCAGGCCTCTGTTTCTTGGTTATCACCAAATACTCTCCAGCCCTGCAATCTAGGATTCTTCCAAGTAAAACATTTCACTGAACATTAATTTTATTTCTCTTACTTCCAGCCCCATGCTCATGACCTCTCACTACCTGGAAATTATCTCTCATCGAATCTACTAAATAATAATAATAATGATGATATTTGTCAAGCAGTTACTATGTGCAAAGCACTGTTCTAAGCACTGGATTAACATCTCCCTTCATCTTCAAATCCCTCTTAAAACCCAACTTCCTACAGGAGGATTCCCAGTGAATGTTGTTCTTCTTGGGTCTTATACATCTCAGACTATGTACTCATTAATTTATAGCATTTAAGTACAGATCAATTTATGTAGTCTACTTTTTAAGACCATATTTATTCACTTAACTTTCTTTTAGTCTCTTATCCTAGCTGAGTATCTTTTCTCTCCTAATTCTAAAAAAAATATTAACATTAACTCCTCATCCTCCCAGCAAGATTCTATCTTGGTTGGATTCCTCTACTGTTCCTCATCCAGGTTAAAGTTCATCCCCTATTCTCCCTAGCTGAATCTTATACAAAGACTTACCTCTGAGGATTTTCTCTATTCCTTGAAAATTCTGGAATTAGTTTTAGCCAAGCTGGGGACAAGCAGAAGTTTGGGAAACATCATGGCCATTTGGAAAGAGCACGGGCTCATGAGCTAGCGGTCCAGGGTTCTAATCCCACTTACCTACTGTATGATCTGGGTTGCTTAAAATCACTTAACTTTTCACTATCTTAATTCTTCAACTGTAAAATGGGGATTCAATGCTTGTTCTCTCTCCTACTTTGAATGTGAGCTTAATGTGGAATGGAGGGTCAGTCCAACCTGATTAATTTAGACACTGCTTAGACACTGCTTGACACAAAGTAATTTCAAAGCTTCCCATCATCTTGACCCTATTTACCTCACCTCCCTTCTCTCTTTCTACATCCCAGCTTACACACCCCGCTCCTCTGGTGCTAACCTTCTAACTGTCCCTTGATCTAGCCTGTCCCACCGTCAACCCCTGGCCCACATCCTACCTCAGGCCTGGAACACCTTCCCTCCTCAAATCCACCAAACAATCACTATTGCCCACTTCAAAACCCTCCTGAAGGCTCACCTCCACCAAGAGGCCTTCCCAGACTAAGCCCTCTTTTCCTCAGCTCCTCCTCCCTTCCACATCACCTTGACTCACTCCCTTTGCCCTTCCCCCTTCTCCCTACCCCACAGTACTTAAATATGTATAGATGTATATATCTATAATGCTATTTATTTATATTGATGCCTGTTTACCGGTTTTAATGTGTATATATCTATAATTCTATTTATTTATATTGATGCCTGTTTATTGGTTTTGATGTCTGTCTCCCCCCTTCTGGACTGTAAACCCAGTGTGGGCAGGGATCGTCTCTCTTTATTGCTGAATTGTACTTTCCAAGCACTTAGTACAGTGCTCTGCACACAGCAAGTGCTCAATAAATACAATTGAGTGAATGAATGAATTAGTACAATCAAAGAAAAATGAGCAGGTGATTAAGGGGAAGAGGATGTATCAGGATGCAAATATGAGAAGCAGCGTGGCTCAGTGGAAAGAGCCCAGGCTTGGGAGTCAGGGGTCATGGGTTCTAATCCCGGCTCCGCCAATTGTCAGCTGTGTGACTTTGGGCAAGTCACTTCACTTCTCTGGGCCTCAGTTACCTCATCTGTAAAATGGGGATTAAGACTGTGAACCCCATATGGGACAACCTGATTACCTTGTATCCCCCCCCAGCTTAGAACAGTGCTTTGCACATAGTAAGCGTTTAACAAATGCCATTATTATGAGAAGCAGCGAGGCTCAGTGGAAAGAGCACGGGCTTTGGAGTCAGAGATCATGGGTTCAAATCCCGCTCCGCCACTTGTCAGCTGTGTGACTTTGGGCAAGTCACTTAACTTCTCTGGGCCTCAGTTACCTCATCTGTAAAATGGGGATTAAGACTGTGAACCCCCAGGGGACAACCTGATCACCTTGTAACCTCCCCAGTGCTTAGAACAGTACTTTGCACATAGTAAGCCCTTAATAAATGCCATTAAAAAGAAATATATATATGGCTCTGCTCCCTGATACCTACTAGAAGAAACAACAGTTGAGAAGAAGTCCAACACCTCAAAGAAAGTTAATGAAAGCACTGTGGCTCAGTGGAAAGAGCACAGGCTTGGGAGTCAGAGGTTCAAATCCCAGCTCTGCCGCTTGTCAGCTGTGTGACTTTGGGCAAGCCACTTAACTTCTCTGAGCCTCCATTACCTCATCTGCAAAATGGGGATTAGGATTGTGAGCCCCACATGGGACAACTTGATCACCTTGTATCCTCCCCAGCACTTAGAACAGTGCTTTGCACATAGTAAGAGCTTAACAAACACCAAAATTGTTATTATATCAATCAAGCAATAAAAATAATTACAATAATTATGGTATTAACTGAGTGCCTACTATCCAATCAATCAATCAATAACACTTATTGAGCATTTGCTATGTGCAGAATACTGTATGAAGTCCTTGGGAGAGTACAACACAAGAGTGGAAAGACAGGTTGCCTGACATTAAGAGATACAGTGTTGAGAAGTGAGTCAAGCACTACACTATACACTGAGGTAGATACAAGAAAATCAGGTTGGACATAGTCCCCAAACAATGTGGTGCTCACAGTCTAAGGGTCAGGAAGAGAAAGTATTGATTTCACAATTTACAAATGATAAAATTGAGGCACAGAGCATTAAATTGGCATGCCCAAGGTCACATTGCAGGCAGATGAAGAGGAGGGATTAAAAGACAAGTCCTCTAACTCCTAGGCCTGTGCTCTTCTCATTAGGCCACAGTGTGTCTCCAATCAATCAGTGGTATGTATTGGGCACTTACTGTATGCAGAGCTCTGTACTAAGTACTTGGGAGAGTAAAATATAATAGAATTGGTATACACAGTCTCTGCCCTCAAGGATCTTACAATCTAGTGGGGAAGATAGACATTAAAATAAATTATAGATAGAGGGACTGTGCGTATGTGGGCTTGTTTATCAATCAATGGTATTTCCTCAGTGCTTACTGTGTACAGAGCATTCAGGAACACATACTTCAACAAATTTAGTACCCATTCCTATATATGTGCTGTGGGGCTGGAGAGAGGGTGAATAAAACGGGTGAATTAAGTGCTGAACGAGTAAGACTGTCACCTGTTGTGCAGGGACAGGTTTGGGGATCTGCACAGTGAGAGTGACAGCCGGAGTCAGAAAGGCTGAGCCATGTAAAATTTATTCCACATGGCAAATCAAACTTCCCTTTCAGGAGGAATGCACTTATTTTTAGTTATTCACTTGCAGGGACCTTAACTTCCCTCTCGGGAGGAATACATTTATGTGTTACTCACACATGGTGAAAAACCTAGCTCCTGCCCATGATTGCTTCCCACTCTAGAGGAATTCACTCTAGAGGAATTCTAGAGGTATGAAAGTGATAAAGCACCTAACTCTAGCCCCATGAGTGCTCAGTGGGACACTCACCTGTCCCATGGTCCCTCACTTAGTGCAGACAGAGTGGCTGTCCGGGCAGAGGTGACATACAGCCCAGTAGATAGCGCTTAGTACAGTGCTCTGCACACAGTAAGCGCTCAATAAATATGATTGATGATGCAGCCAGCTGCTGCAAGTCTCAATCTGCTGCACAGAGTGTCAGAAATGGCAGGTATGTCCTGAGAATGGCAAGGAAATGTGAAACTGTAGCGAAGGAAGGAGATGAGGGCTGGAGAAGTAGATTTGTGAATCATCAGTGCAGAGATGGTAGTTGAAGCTGTGGGGGCAAATGAGTTCTCCAAGGGAGTGGGTACAGATGGAGTATAGAAGGGGACCCAGAATTGAACCATGAGGGACACCCACTGTTAGAGGATGGGAGGAAGAGGAGTAGCTTGTGAGTGGCTGAGAAGAAACATCCAGAGAGATAGGAAGAGAACCAAGACAAGACAGGGTTAGTGAAGGTTAGTGAAATACTGTTTCCAGAATTTGGGAGGGTCCACCGTGTTGAAGGCAGATGAGAGATCTTGAACGGTTAGGATAGAGTAGAGACTATTAGATTTAGCAAGGAGGAAGTCATTGTAACCTTGAAGAAGACTTTGAAGGCAGATGAGAGATCTTGAAGGGTTAGGATAGAGTAGAGACTATTAGATTTATCAAGGAGGAAGTCATTGTAACCTTGAAGAAGTTTCCAAATAGTAAAGAGGGTGCAGAAGCCAGATTTCAGAGAGTTGGGAAGAGAATTTGAGGACAGAAAATAGAGGCAGCAAGTGAAAACAATTTGCTTGAGATAAACAATTTGCTTGAGACACTTGGAAAGGAAAAATAGGAGGGAGATGAGGCAGTAATTGAAGGTTGTAGTGGAGGCAAGGGACTGGGGGCTAAAGCCACTGAAGTGAAAATTACTGTAACTTGTACCACCAAATCAGGAGTAATGGGCTGATGATAAGTTTAAAGAAAACAAAGATGCTGTATAGGCCCTGCCAGGGAAACCATACACACATTCAGAAGCTTACACTGAAGACACTGAGCTAAATTCAGCCATAGAATTCTGTAACCTAAGAAGCACATTGGCAAACAATTCAGTAGCAGGTAAGAAAATAGAAACTAGAATAAAAAAGTCCTGCATATCCTTTAGGAAATGGCCTTAGTGTCCATAGAAAGATTTCAGGTTGTAAATCAGAACCATACAGGTGTCACATCTGGCTCCTTGTTCCACCAGTGTAAATTGCAAGTCATAATCAATATTAAATGGCAAGACAAGATCATAAACAATGAAGTTCTGGAATATAATCAATCTTCTACCCTCATAATTATGCTCAGCGTGGCTCAGTGGAAAGAGCACGGGCTTGGGAGTCAGAGGTCATGGATTCAAATCCCTGCTCTGCCAATTGTCAGCTGTGTGACATTAGGCAAGTCATTTAACTTCTCTGTGCCTCAGTTACCTCATCTGTAAAATGGGGATTAAGACTGTGAGCCCCAGGTGGGACAACCTGATCACCTTGTATCCCTCTCAGTGCTTAGAACAGTGCTTTGCACATAGTAAGTGCTTAACAAATGCCATTATTATTATTATCATTGTTATCATCTAATCTAAGTGGGAGATCACTGTGGGCAGGGAACATGTCTACCATCTTTCAATCAATCAATCAATCAATCAATCGTATTTATTGAGCGCTTACTATGTGCAGAGCACTGTACTAAGCGCTTGGGAAGTACAAATTGGCATCACATAGAGACAGTCCCTACCCAACAGTGGGCTCACAGTCTAAAAGGGGGAGACAGAGAACAGAACCAAACATACCAACAAAATAAAATAAGTAGGATAGAAATGTACAAGTAAAATAAATAAATAAATAAATAAATAGAGTAATAAATATGTACAAACATATATACATATATACAGGTGCTGTGGGGAAGGGAAGGAGGTAAGACGGGGGGATGGAGAGGGGGACGAGGGGGAGAGGAAAGAAGGGGCTCAGTCTGGGAAGGCCTCCTGGAGGAGGTGAGCTCTCAGCAGGGCCTTGAAGGGAGGAAGAGAGCTAGCTTGGTGGCGGGGCAGAGGGAGGGCATTCCAGTCCCGGGGGATGACGTGGGCCGGGGGTCGATGGCGGGACAGGCGAGAGCGAGGTACAGTGAGGAGATTAGCGGTGGAGGAGCGGAGGGTGCGGGCTGGGCAGTAGAAGGAGAGAAGGGAGGTGAGGTAGGAGGGGGCGAGGTGATGGACAGCCTTGAAGCCCAGGATGAGGAGTTTCTGCCTGATGCGCAGATTGATCGGTAGCCATTGGAGGTTTTTGAGGAGGGGAGTAATATGTCCAGAGCGTTTCTGGACAAAGATAATCCGGGCAGCAGCATGAAGTATGGATTGAAGTGGAGAGAGACACGAGGATGGGAGATCAGAGAGAAGGCTAGTGCAGTAGTCCAGACGGGATAGGATGAGAGCTTGAATGAGCAGGGTAGCAGTTTGGATGGAGAGGAAAGGGCGGATCTTGGCAATGTTGCGGAGCTGAGACCGGCAGGTTTTGGTGACGGCTTGGATGTGAGGGGTGAATGAGAGAGCAGAGTCGAGGATGACACCAAGTTTGCGGGCTTGTGAGACGGGAAGGATGGTAGTGCCGTCAACAGAGATGGGAAAGTCAGGGAGAGGACAAGGTTTGGGAGGGAAGACAAGGAGCTCAGTCTTCGACATGTTGAGCTTTAGGTGGCGGGCGGACATCCAGATGGAGATGTCCTGAAGGCAGGAGGAGATGCGAGCCTGGAGGGAGGGGGAGAGAGCAGGGGCAGAGATGTAGATCTGGGTGTCATCAGCGTAGAGATGATAGTTGAAGCCGTGGGAGCGAATGAGGTCACCAAGGGAGTGAGTGTATATTGAGAACAGAAGGGGACCAAGCACTGAACCTTGGGGAACCCCCACAGTAAGAGGATGGGAGGGGGAGGAGGAGCCTGAAAAAGAGACTGAGAAAGAACGACCGGAGTATTCATGTGTTGAATGCTCTCAAGTACTTAGTATAGTGCTCCATAAATACCCTTGATTGATTGACAAGTGAAGAGATGATGATATCAAAATAAAGAACCTTATAGCAATTAATCAATCAATAGTACTGACTAAGAGATTATGGCTCAGTGGAAAGAGCCCAGGCTTGGGAATCAGAGGTCATGAGTTCTAATTATGCTCCACCATATGTCTGCTGTGTGACCTTGGACAAGTCACTTAGCTTCTCTGAGCCTTAGTTACCTCATCTGTAAAATGAGGATTGTCTGTGAGCCCCATGTGGGACAACCTGATCATCTTGTATTCCCCCCGCCCCCCATTGCTTAGAACAGTGTTTGGCACATAGTAAGTGCTTAACAAATGTCATCATTCATTAATTCATTCAATCATATTTATTGAGCACTTACTGTGTGCAGAGCACTGTACTAAGCGCTTGGGAAGTACAAGTTGGCAACATATAGAGATGGTCTCTACCCAACAACGGGCTCACAGTCTAGAAGTGGGAGACAGACAATGAAACAAAACATGTGGACAGGTGTCAAGCACAATTTAGGGTAGATACAAATTTATCAGGTTTGACACAGTCCCTGTTTCAGATGGAGCTCAGAGTGTAAATTGGACAGAGAAAGATTTAATTCCCATTTTAGAGATGAAGTAACAGGCACAGAGAAGTTAAAGTACTTGTCCAAAGTCACACAATAATCAATAGGCAGAGTTGGGATTAGAACCTAGGTCTTCTGATTTCCAGGCCATGCTCTTCTTTAAGCCCTGCTGCTTCTGCCAGCAATACAATGGAAAAAGTGAGGCATCCTGAGGACACAAGTAGACTATGAAGAAACATAGGTAATACAGGATGTATCTGGCATCTATAAGGGTCGGTGTTACTATTCTGTGATTTTTTTGGCCTACTGTCAAAAAATATAACAAAAACAAATGAAATCAATTTCCTCATCATTATTATTGAGAAGCAGCGTGGCTCAGTGAAAAGAGAATGGGCTTTGGAGTCAGAGGTCATGGGTTCAAATCCCGCCTCTGCCAATTGTCAGCTGTGTGACTTTGGGCAAGTCACTTAGCTTCTCTGTGCCTCTGTTCCCTCACCTGTAAAATGGGGATTAAGACTGTGAGCCCCACGTAGGACAACCTGATCACCTGGTATCCTCCCAGCACTTAGAACAGTGCTTTGCACATAGTAAGAGATTAACAAATACCATCATTATTATTATGTTGAAAGCACTGTATTAAGTGCTTAGGAGAGTACAATAGAGAAGCAGCATGGCTTAGGGGAAAGAGCATGGGGCTTTGGAGTCCGAGGTCATGGGTTCAAATCCCAGCTCCGCCAATTGCCAGCTGTGTGACTTTGGGCAAGTCACTTAACTTCTCTGGGCCTCGGTTACCTCATCTGTAAAATGGGGATGAAGACTGTGAGCCCCCCATGGGACAACTTGATCACCATGTAACCTCCCCAGCGCTTATGACAGTGCTTTGCACATATTAAGCGGTTAACAAATGCTATCGTTATTATTATTATTACAATACACAGAGTTAGCAGATACCTTACAAGTCCCCAATCAGCTTATAGTCTAGAGAGTAAAGCAGAGGAAACATTTTAAATACATAGTAAAACAAAACCCACAACAACGCTGAATGGCAGCTGAAACTGGGGTGGTTCAGCATGGTGTACTGCTATAAGGAAAGCAGTACAAAAGCTCGTCCAGGAACAGGAG
Organism: Tachyglossus aculeatus; assembly: GCF_015852505.1. Taxonomy (NCBI): domain Eukaryota; kingdom Metazoa; phylum Chordata; class Mammalia; order Monotremata; family Tachyglossidae; genus Tachyglossus; species Tachyglossus aculeatus. Next base: position 121,908,396 of record NC_052067.1, read on the forward strand.
ACGAAGAGACAGAAGAGAAAACAGCACCAGGAGTGGCAAATATTCAAAAAAAGCACCATGACCAGGGACTGTCTTTTTGTGAGCACAGAGTGAACAAGATCTGGTTTCCGCTTTGACCTTTTCAGGCACAAACACACTTTTAGGTGAAATTTCCTGTTAGGGGTGTCGTCTTCAAATGTGAAGGACTACTATACTTAGGTACTTGGGTGTGCATCCTTGATTCTTCCCTCCCTCAGCCCACGGCACCTCTGTACATATCCATAATTTATATTAGTGTGAAAACACAGTGGTCAAGGTCCTACATATGTGCACCTTTCTTTCTGATCTTTCCCTCTGCCTAGGCCCCCTTGACCACTTTGGGTGTGCCTGATGTGCCTCCCATCCTTCCCAGCAGTATCCTCAGAGGAGCTTTCCTCTCTCCTCTCAAGTGCTACTCCAGCCACCTGTGCTTCTGACCTCATTCCCTCTCATCTCATGAAATCTCTTGCTCCGTCCCTTCTCCCCTCCTTAACTTCCATCTTCAACCGCTCACTCTCCACTGGTTCCTTCCCCTCTGCCTTCAAACATGCCCATGTCTCTCCCATCCTAAAAAAACCCTCTCTTGACCCCACCTCACCTTCTAGTTATCGCCCCATCTCCCTTCTACCATTCCTTTCCAAACTCCTTGAATGAGTCATCTACACGCGCTGCCTCGATTCCTCAACACCAAATCTCTCCTCGACCCCCTCCATTCTGGCTTCCGTCCCCTACATTCCATGGAACTGCCCTCTCAAAGGTCACCAATGACCTCCTGCTTGCCAAATCCAACGGCTCCTACTCTATCCTAATCCTCCTCGACCTCTCAGCTGCCTTCGACACTGTGGTCCACCCCCTTCTCCTCAATACGCTATCCGACCTTGGCTTCACAGACTCCGTCCTCTCCTGGTTCTCCTCTTATCTCTCTGGTCATTCATTCTCAGTTTCTTTTGCAGGCTCCTCCTCCCCCTCCCATCCCCTTAGTGTAGGGGTTCCTCAAGGTTCAGTTCTTGGTCCCCTTCTGTTCTCCATCTACACTCACTCCCTTGGTGACCTCATTCGCTCCCACAGCTTCAACTGTCATCTCTACGCTGATGACACCTAAATCTACATCTCTGTCCCTGCTCTCTCCCCCTCCCTCCAGGCTCGCATCTCCTCCTGCCTTCAGGACATCTCCATCTGGAGGTCTGCCCACCACCTCAAACTCAACATGTCCAAGACTGAACTCCTTGTCTTCCCTCCCAAACCCTGCCCTCTCCCTGACTTTCCCACCACTGTCGACAGCACTACCATCTTTCCCGTCTCACAAGCCTGCAACCTTGGTAAAATCCTCGACTCCGCTCTCTCATTCACCCCTCACATCCAAGTCATCACCAAAACTTGCCGGTCTCAGCTCCGCAACATTGCCAAGATCCGCCCTTTCCTCTCCATCCAAACCACTACCCTGCTCATTCAAGTTCTCATCCTATCCCAATTGGACTACTGTATCAGCCTCCTCTCTGATCTCCCAACCTCTTGTCTCTCCCCACTTCAATCCATTCTTCATGCTGCTGTCCAGATTGTCTTTGTCCAGAAACTCTCTGGGCATGTTACTCCCCTCCTCAAAAATCTCCAGTGGCTACCAATCAATCTGCGCATCAGGCAGAAACTCCTCACCCTTGGCTTCAAGGCTCTCCATCACCTCGCCCCCTCCTACCTCACCTAGCCCACTCCCTCCACTCCGCTGCCGCTAATCTCCTCACCGTGCCTTGTTCTTGCCTGTCCCGCCGTCGACCCCCGGCCCATGTCATCCCCTTGGACTGTAATGCCCTCCCTCTGCCCATCCACCAAGCTAGCTCTCTTCGTCCCTTCACAGCCCTACTGAGAGCTCACCTCCTCCAGGAGGCCTTCCCAGACTGAGCCCCCTCCTTCCTCTCACCCTCGTCTCCCTCTGCATCCCCACCGCCTTACCTCCTTCCCTTCCCCACAGCACCTGTATATATGTTTGTACTTATTTATTACTCTATTTATTTATTTATTTTACTTGTACATATCTATTCTATTTATTTTATTTTGTTAATATGTTTTGTTTTGTTGTCTGTCTCCCCCTTCTAGACTGTGAGCTCACTGTTAGGTAGGGACCGTCTCTATATGTTGCCAACTTGTACTTCCCGAGCAAGTAGTACAGTGCACAGTAAGCACTCAATAAATACGATTGATTGATTGATGGGTTGATTGACTCAGACTGAGTAGCCAAACCAGGCCCTTGAGCCAATCAAGCCCCTGGCCCTACTTATCACCTTAACAAAGGAGGTCCAGGACTAAACAGAAAATGCCCCAGGGACTAACTGCTTTCTATCCTGAAGTATTTTTCCTATTGTATCCTTCGATCAATATGAATGCTGTACTAATGGTTTATAAAGAAACTATGTATTGCTTGAACTTGTGCTGGCCTTGACTAGCAGGGGAATCTCTGCCACTCAACACTCCTCCCTACTAGTGCTGGATGAAGCAAAAGTAGTAATAAAAACTGAAGCAGCATGGCCCAGTGGAAAGAGCATGGGCTTTGGAGTCAGCAGTCAGGGGTTCAAATCCAGCCTCCGCCAATTGTCAGCTGTGTGACTCTGGGCAAGTCACTTAACTTCTCTGGGCCTCAGTTACCTCATCTGTAAAATGGGGATTAAAACTGTGAGCCCCCTGTGGGACAACCTGATCACCTTGTAACCTCCCCAGTGCTTAGAACAGTGCTTTGCACATAGTAAGTGCTTAGCAAATACCATTATTATTATTATTGAGGAGAAAATAGGAATAAAATTTGTCTCAAACATACATTTTTCTGAACACAATGCAAAGTCTGTAAAGTTTTTCTTCCACATTAGTCAGTCATATTTATTGAGCTCTTACTGTGGTACAGAACAGTGTACTAAGGGCTTGGAAGACTACAATAGACTATGAGCCCATTGTTGGGGAATAGACTGTGAGCCTGTTGTTGGGTAGGAACCGTCTCTATATGTTGCCGACTTGTACTTCCCAAGCGCTTAGTACAGTGCTCTGCACACAGTAAGCGCTCAATAAATACGATTGAATGAATGAATACAATATCACAAAGACACATCCCTGCCCACATTCATTCATTCTTATTTATTGAGCGCTTACTGTGTGCAGAGCACTGTACTAAGCATCTGCCCACTGACTCTATCCTGTAAACTCATTGTGGACAATGAATATGTTTCTCAACACCTGTTATACGGTGCTGTCCTAAGAGCTTAGTACAGTGTACAGCATACAATAAGTTCTTAATAAATATGATTGAGTGATTGATAAGCTAAGAAGATGTGAAAACAGACCTAGATATTTACTTAAAATCAGAAGAGACCAGGGCTGGAACAAGTTGCCAAGAGGTGATAAATCTGGGTAAAATAAAAATCTGGGATAAGAAAATGACAAATGTGAGGAGTAGGTTTATCCTAATTAACCGGGCAGCAAACAGTGCAGTTGTTTAATCATCCACAGACTTGACAAACAAAAAACGTTCGGATCATTGTTTTCAGACATTAAATAGGTCATTCATGAGGAAGGTGAGAATTGCCTCAGACTAATAGGCTTTTCAACTCCTTTGTTGTCCATGGACTGTTCAGTGTTCTTGCTGTTAGATCAAGTACCAGCCAATTGTTGTCAGCTCTTTGCTACTTTGCCCCTGAAGGTGAGGGAATAAACCCAAAACAGTATGATCATTTCTTTTTTCTTTTTTCAATTTGACTACAAGAAATAAGAGTTCCCTTATCTCTGCTAATGAGAGAAATGAAAAGCATTCTGAAGAGTCTCAACAGACATTAGTGTAATGGAGAGCAAACACCAAGGCTAGGAAACATCTTGGGGAGAGAATACTTTTAAAATAACTTTCCTGGAATTTCCTTCACAAAAAAAAAAACTGTTCAGAGTTTCCTTTTTTCCCCCCATTCTCCCAATTTTTATCCTCCATATCTACATGGTGTAGAAATTGTAGAAGTCACCTAGAAGCAGTATGGCTTAGTAATAATGATGTCATTTATCACATCATCAATCGTATTTATTGAGCGCTTACTATGTGCAGAGCACTGTACTAAGCGCTTGGGAAGTACAAACTGGCAACATATACAGTCCCTACCCAACAGTGGGCTCACAGTCTAAAAGTGCTTAATTAAGTGCTTACTAAGTGCAAAGCACTGTTCTAAGCGCTCGGGAGGTTACAAGGTGATCTGGTTGTCCCACGGGGGGGCTCATAGTCTTAGTTCCCATTTTACAGATGATGTAACTGAGGCCCAGAGAAGTTAAGTGACTTGCCCAAAGTCACACAGCTGACAATTGGCAGAGCTGGGATTTGAACCCATGACCTGACTCCAAAGCGCGGGCTCTTTTCCAACGAGCCATGCTGCTTTTCTAGTGGAAAGAGCCTGGGCTTGTGAGTCAGACATCATGGGTTCTAATCCCGACTCTGCAACTTGTCAGTTGTGTGACCTTGGGCAAATCACTTAACTTCTCCATGCCTCAGTTACCTCATCTGTAAAATGGGGATGAAGACTGAGAGCCCCACGTGGGACAACCCAATGTATCTACCCCAGCGCTTAGAACAGTGCTTGGCACCTAGTAAGCGCTTAAATACCAACATTATTATTATCACTACTAAAACATGAGCATTACAATCAATCAATCATTTATTGAGTGCTTACAGTTTGCAGTATGCTGTACTAAGTGCTTGGGAGAGTTCAGTGTATATCTGTGTCCTTTGTTACACTGTAAGCTCCTTGTGGAACATGCCTTCCAACTCTTGTATTGTACTCTCCGAGCACTTAGTACAGTGGTCTGCACTGTAAATAACACTGACTGATTAACTAGTTGAGGTAGTTGAGTTAACAGGTATAATTTACCCATTCAAGGAGTTGGGACAAAGGCATTAGGAGTACAGAGCATGGTAACTCACTTGGGGCAGGGGGTGTGTATTTATTGTTATATTGTACTCTCCCAAGGGCTTGGCACAGTGCTCTGTACACAGTAAGTGCTCAATAAAGATTGGATAAATGAATGAATGAATACTAAGTGTTGTCGATATTGACTCAGTGCCAAGTCTATGAAGGCTAGGAGTAGCAGAGGATCAGAGAAGGAGTGTGGCTCAGTACAAAGTGCACGGGCTTTGGAGTCAGAGGTCATGGGTTCAAATCCTGGCTCCGCCACTTGTCAGCTGTGTGACTTTGGGCAAGTCACTTCACTTCTCTGGGCCTCAGTTACCTCATCTGTAAAATGAGGATTAAGACTGTGAGCCCCACGTGGGACAACCTGATCACCTTGTATCCTCCCAGTGCTTAGAACAGTGCTTTTCACATAGTAAGTGCCATCATTATTATTACCTGGATCCAACCACAATCATCGTTTGTTAAAGCCCTGTATCATCCCATGCAAATGATAGGGAAGTCCTCCTCCACTTAGTAGAGTGATCCTAATAAGCTCTAGGTTCCACCATTTGGCTTAATTTTCCCCATATCTGTTGAGATGTTGGTTTCTTAAATCCCTCCCATTATTTTCGATATTTACTTATGCATCATTTGTAACTGTCTGTATTTAAGTGTTCCTTGAAATTATCTGTACCCTTACAGGTAACTTGATCTTATTCTTTCCCACCTGTTGCTCCTCTTCTTCTCCTATTTAGCCGTACTTCCTTACATTAGTTACCTTATAAGGGGAGATGCTCAAATGTTTTCACTCCTTTAATTAGTTTCACTCTAATTGCTTCTCACTTCATTTTCATCTGTTTCAATGCTCTCAGAGCCTCTTTGTCCTCCCCAACACTAAGTACTGGGAGAGTTCAATAGAGTTATCACAATTCTTACCCTTAAGACACTAAAAAATTCCAGCACAAATCTGTGAAAAATCTGCCTCTCGTTAAAAACAAAAAAAACCCTTCCTGGCCATCATCTGCCTATTTGCCTCTGTTGTCTTCTTCCACTTTAGCCCTGTTTCTGCTCTTTGCTCCTTCCAAGCTAATTTGCAACTGCTCCTCATTCTCAAATTCCCCACTTCTTTTGGTCAGGCCTTTCCCCTGCCTGGAGTACCTTCCCTCTAAAGCTTTGTCAAATGCCACCCTCCTTCAAAGCTGTACTAAACAGTCACCTTGTCCAGGAGACATTACTTAATCCCTCACCTTGCCAGTTTGTGCCATCTTTATCAGCACCCCCTGAACTTTTCTATTTCATTATATATCATTTATTTACATATTCACTTATATCTGTATATTTATTCACTTTTAAATGATATATCTATTGAATAAAAATTATAGCCCTTCCTTTAGATTGCAAACTCTTCAAGGTCAGTTATCCTATTTGTCACTTCTTTTGAATGTACCCCAAGCATCTAGTATAATTTTTGGGATACAGGAAGTGTTCAGTACCATTTCAATATTACATTCAGTTAATTGGAACATATTTTGTTTTGAGGTTATGTTGCGATTCTTTTAAAACTAAACTTTTTTATAATTTTCTTGTCCAGTAGTTGGCAACTGTGGTAAATGCATTACTATATCCTCTTCAATATAATTCTTATCTGACTTTTTTGCTGTGATACACAAGCTTTATTCAACCAGGAGCGAAAAATATTCCTTCATGAAATAGCAGTAATAAAATTGATTTAATCTAGGTGAAACTGGTTTATTATCTTAGGTTAAAGATTAACTCATATTTTGCTATCACTGCAATGCTTCCTTCTATTATAAAAGGTCTGCTATCGCCCTGCAGACTCAGATGTTTGATGTTGTTCTTATTACTCAAATATCCATTTACCCATATTATGAATGCATTTTGGTTTCAATATTATAGATAAGATGTCCAGAATTTTAAGGTAATACATCTCAGATTGTAGCCATTAAATATGCTCAAGATATAATCAGAACTTCAAATTATCCTATTTTGCTTCAATAAAGATTATTTTGGGGGGATATTTATGATGTTTCTGTTAAAAAATAGTCATTTTGCAAGTCCAGCTTCAGTGAAGTCAACCTAGGATTTGGAAAATTTAGAAAATTATTTCGTTGCCTTCATTAATAATTTGAGAGGAATAAAATAGAATGGGTAATTAAGAATGAGCCAATTTTTCCCCAGTATTGAAAAGTAGTAAGCATATCTTGTGTGCATAATGAAAAAATTTCCCTATATGTATTGCATATCCCAATACATTTTTTTACTGTTCTTTTCAATTAATCATATTTATTGAGCATTTGCTTTGTGCTGAGCACTCTACTAAGTGCTTGGAAAGGCACAATATTACGGAGTTGGTAGATATGTTCCCTGACAGCAAGGAGTTTATAGTCTAATCTCTTCTAAAAATAATGGCAATGACAACTTCTATGTAAAGTAAAATGCATTATATTATTTTATTTTCTCTATTTATATGACATCTATGAACTGTGCTAAGTGCTGGGGGAGTTACAAGAGTATCAGATCAGATATTAACCTTGCCCCAAACAGAATGCACAGTCTTTAAGGGAGGGAGAGCTTGTGTATCTAATTTCTATTTTACAGATGAGGAAACTGAGGCCCAGTGAGAATGTGTTAGCCCAAATTCCCCCAAATGGCTACTGGCAGATCTAGAACTAGAATCCACGATATCTCATTTCCAGTTTAATTCTCTTTCTACTAGGCCATGCTGTATAAGATTCTAATACATTTTAAATTAGGAAGTCCCACTGAATATAGTTCTTGTATCAAAATGGAGTATTTCCATTACAGACCCTACAGAAGCAGATCAGGCAGCATTTGGAAGGAATGAAAGGAAATCATTTGAAAGTAGAAGGCAGACCTGGTCTACAGAGGTACCCAGGGAGGTAGGTAACATGGAGATGCCATGGTAAAAATGCTTTCTATACCTATGACATAACAAACCCAAATTAAGTGACCTATTTCAAAGACATCTTCTCATATTCTTGTAACTTACAAGACTATTAATATGCTTACAGAATATATCATATATTCCAAAAATGTTTACACATTGCTGAAATATTAGGCATACCAGCCATCAGCATCAGTAGCAAAAACAGTGTCAGTCATTAGGTACCTTTGAAAGGACAACATAGTAGTTTCCATTCTAGGAAAAGTTGATAGAAAAGAATGTATTGCACGTTTATAATATTTGCTGCATAGTTTGATGCATCCAAGTAGAAAGAAAAGCAGTTTGCTGGCATTCAAAGATTTTCTGTTTGTAGTTGATTTTCTAGCTGTGGTTTTCCATAGTTGTGGTTCATAGAATCAGTACTTAATGTTCTGAGGGTGATGGCAGTAGTGGCCTGAGACAACTTCAGGCCCTATTAGCCTGCTGTCTCTTCGGTTGCCAGCAGCCACAATTTTGCCTCTCCAGTGGCTGAGCTCCATTGTCTGGATGCCCTGGACAGCCTAGAGTTGTTAAATAAACTTAACGATTCAACACAGTGATATCACAGTTTCACCTCACTTGCAAGAGTTTCTCTAACCAATGTCTGGCTAATACCAAGGGATTACTGTGAGTTTAAGTATTGGAAGTGGCCTCAGATTATCAGGGGAAATTTTCAGGTGCTAAACTCCAAATTGGTAGGTTTAGTCACAAGTGAGTTTTCATTTGCTAGTGTAAGTAGTACCCCAAAATAGATTAGCATTAAAGAATCTGTAAGCCTTCTGATTCAGAGGCCTTTATCATAAAGTACACTGAATTAATCAATCCATGGTATTTTTTGAGGGTTTACTCTGTGGAGAGCAATGTAAAAAGTGCTTGGGAGAGTCTAATATAACTGAGTTGGTAGAAACGTTCCCTGCCGACAGTGAGCATTTGAAGCAAAAGGAAGCCCCTTTGTTTGCACAGGCAGAGGTAAGCAGAGTCTGTCACAAGTGACTTGGAGTCTCTAAAGGACTCTAAAGTTTCTTAAAGGACTTTAAGACCTTTAGAGAAGCAGCTTGAAGTAGTGGATAAAGCACAGGCTTGGGAGTCAGAAGGATCTGGGTTCTAATTCTGGCTCCCACACTTGTCTGCTCTGTCATCTTGGGCAACTCATTTAACTTCTCTGTGCGTCAGTTACCTCATCTGTAAAAGTAAGACTGTGACCCCATGTGGGACATGGAATAAATCCAATCTGATTATCTTGTATCTACTCCAGTGGCTTCACATATAGTAAGCACTAAACAAATATCACACACACACACACACACAAGCTTTGGGTTGTATCTGGCTGCCACATCATGGGCCTACTCCTGCAAGACAGCACAAACATAAGAGAGAGAAGAAGCAGCATGGCTCACTGGAAAGAGCACGGGCTTTGGAGTTAGAGTTCATGGGTTCAAATCCCAGCCCCGCCAATTGTCAGCTGTGTGACTTTGGGCCAGCCACTTAACTTCTCTGTGCCTCAGTTCCCTCATGTGTAAAATGGGGATTAAGATAGTGAGCCCCACATGGGGCAACCTGATCACCTTGTAACCTTCCCAGCACTTAGAACAGTGCTTTGCACATAGTAAGTGCTTAATAAATGCCATTATTATTATTATTATTATAAGCCAATTTGTAATTGTATCTGATACTTTATACTTCAATCTACATGTTCTTCTATGTGTTGCCAACTTGTACTTCCCAAGAGCTTAGTAGAGTGCTCTGCACACAGTAAGCGCTCAATAAATACAATTGAATGAATGAATGAATACCCCAGGGCTTGGCACATAGAAAATGCTTCATAAATTTCTTACTAACTGAGTCCTCCACCAAACAGGATATTTAGAAGAAGTAAGATTAAAAGTCTGATAAAGATCCTAATGGTTAACATGAAACAAAGACTCTTACAAAAAAATAACTGGTGTGTAGCATTTTGCTCAGAAGAATGCACTCAAAAAGGAATGCCAGGTAAGAGTCTGCCTGAAACAAATCACAAACCCCTTCTTCTCTAGCTTATTTCACACAAGGATTGATAGTAATAATAAGAAGAAGAATATTTGTTAAGTGCTTACTATGTGCCAGGCACTGTTCTAAGCACTGGAGTAGAAACAACTTAATCAGGTTGGACACAGTCCCTGTCCCACATAGGACTCACAGTCCTAATGCCCATTTTACAGATAAGGGAACTGAGGCACAGAGAAGTGAAGTGACTTGTTCAAAGTCACACAGCAGACAAGTGGCAAAGCTGGGATTAGAACCCAAGCATACTCACATGCCAAGAGAGTAGCTCACCATATGACTTTAAGCCAAGACTGTAAACAGAATTCCAGAATAATAATGATAATAATGGCATTTGTTAAGCGCTTACTATGTGCAAAGCACTGTTCTGGGGTGGTTACAAGGTGATCAGGTTGTCCTACGGGGGGGGCTCACAGTCTTAATCTCCATTATACAGATGAGGTAACTGAGGCACAGCGAAATTAAGTGATTTGCCCAAAATCACACAGCTGACAATTGGCAGAGCGGAATTTGAACCCATGACTGCTGACTCCAAAGCCTGGTCTCTTTCCACTGAGCCAAGCTGCTTCTCTAAGCTGCTTTCCAGTAGAAATGTCAGAGAGTCCAAGAAGTACAACTTCCAATCCAGCTCCTCAAGAAAGCTCTGGACCTTGACTCTGCCCAGAACAGCTGTTTACAGCTGTGAAGTTACTAAATCAGCCCCTTAGACAACTGTGAAATGTAGCTGCTCCTTCACTTTTCCACAATCTATTTTCCTTTCCAGAAGGGGCTCTCATTGGGTATTTTAAATTCTCCCACTTCTATATCTGAAGCTGAAGACGTAGATTTGGAAGTCGTCAGCAGAGTGTGGGTAGTTGAAGATGTGGAGAAGAATGAGTTCTCCGAGGGAGTGAATTTAAATGGAGAATGGAAGAGAACCCAGAACTGTATCTAGAGGGACCCCTACAATTAAAGAGTATGTGGCAGAATGTCTCTCTCATTAGACAAAGCTCCTTGAGGACAGGGATCTGTCCACCAACTAAGCAGCTTGGCTTAGTGGAAAGAGCAGCTTTCCTCTGACTTGGGAGTCAGAGGTCATGGGTTCTAATCCCAGCTCTGCCAGTCATCAGCTGTGTGACTTTGGGCAAGTCACTTAACTTCTCTGTGCCTCAGCTACCTCATCTGTAAAATGGGGAGTAAGACTGTGAGCCCCACATAGTACAACCTGATTACCTTGTACCTACCCCAGTGCTTAGAACAGTGCTTGGCACATAGTGCTTGACAAATGCCATCATTATTTTATTATTATTATTATTATTATTATTAATCTCCCAAACTTTTAATACAGTGGTTTGCACAAAGTATTCAGTAAATGTCAATGATTAACTGGTTTGGTGACAAATTGTATGTGGTGGTTTGAAATAGAGAGCAGTTGACGATAATGACAAGGTTGCAGACTATCAATTTTGGGACTGTGGTGGTGTCATCAGTGTTGAAGGAAAAGGGTTAGTGTTCATCTTGAGAAGAAATGAATTTGTATCTTATCATCTGCATGTTTGTGTCTATTTGTTAGTTCTTCGACTCACTAAAAAACTAAATCAGCTATCATAGAGCAAAAAATTTCAGACCAAATTGAAGATTTACAATGCACAGGTCATGCAAAGCTTTTTATGAAATTGAGAGACTTACCAAAGACATCACAATGTCTCCTTTGGACATTTAATGTTCACCCCATCCCCAGCTCCACATCATTTATGTAGATATATTTATACATGATATAAACTACTTATTTACAAAATTGTTGTCTGTCTCCCCCTCTAGCTCATTATAGGGAGCGAACATGCCTGCTAATTCTGTTACACTGTGCTTTCTCAAGCACCCAGTACACTGCCTGGCACATAGTATGTGCTTAACAAATACCATTTTTATTATTAGTACTATTATTATCACCGGGTGCTGGATCACACTTCACTGAGAAGATAACAGGAGAAGATTAGATGACAACACTATAACCAGTTATTTGTGGTGCCTGAATGTGGGTACAATTTTAAAAAGAATAAAGATTTTAAGATAAAGTGAAACAAAAACCCACAGATAACATGGAGTGGCCGTGAACTTAGAAACACCAGTGAAACCAGCCCTAGTGAAAAGAGTATAGACCCGGGAGTCCTAGGACCTGGAGAATCACCTGCCTGTTGGAAATATCACTTCATGTATCTTAGCCTCAGTTCCCTCATCTGCAAAATGGGGATCTATTACCTGCTCTATCTACTTTTTATACTGTCCCATCTGGGATCTGGTTGTTATATATCTACCCTAGATTCATTCATTCATTCAATCGTATTTATTGAGAGCTTACTGTGTGCAGAGTACTGAACTAAGCGCTTGGGAAGTACAAGTCGGCAGCATATAGAGACGGTCCCTACCCAACAACGGGCTCACAGTCTAGAAGGGAGATCTTTGGACAGTCCTTGACTCATAGTAAGAGCTAAACAAATACCAAAATTATTAACAGAAGCCGGGACTACTGATGAACAGAAGCTTGAAACTGGAGTTTAATGAGTCCATACCATGTGCTATGACACTGTGGTAATGGTAAATAGATGATAATAATAATGATGATGGTATTTGCTAAGCACTTACTATGTGCACAGCACTGTTCTAAGCACTGGGGGGATACAAGGTGACCAGGTTGTCCCACATGGGGCTCACAGTCTTATCTCCATTTTACAGATGAGGTAACTGAGGCACAGAGAAGTGAAATGACTTGCCCAAAGTCACACAGCTGACAAGCGGTGGAGTCAGGATTAGAACCCATGACCTCTGACTCCCAAGCCCGTGCTCTTTCCACTGAGCCACGCTGCTTCTCATGCCGGTACATGAGACTCACAACCTAAGTGGGGGTAAAGCAGAAAGAAAGAAAAATTGGAACAGCAAAACTGAACCAGAGACGATATGTGATAAGAATAGCGTTAAAACAAAAAAATGAACAAACCAGACTGGAAGGTGGAGTCTTCAACCACCTTAAAGGTCCAGGCAAATACTGTAGTTCTCAGCTACAAAAGCAGCAGCGGCCCCAGTCTGCAGTGGATTGATTGTAGTCCAGGGCTGTAAGGAGTTTGCCTGGGTTTATAAGAGTTAGTGGAGGAGGTGGGACTCAGTTCACGTCTTTCCTCGAGCCTGGAACACCCTCCATCCTCAAATCCGACAGACATATTACCCTCCCTCTGTTCAGAGCTTTATTGATGGCACATTTCCTCCAAGAGGCTTTCCCAGACTAAGCCCCATTTTTCCTCTTATCCCCCTCCTTTCTGCATCACCCTTACTTGCTCCCTTTGTTCTTCCCCCTCCCAGCCCCACAGCACTTATATACATATCCATCCCCCGCCTTACCTCCTTCCGTTCCCCACAGCACCTGTATATATGTATATATGTTTGTACATATTTATTACTCTATTTATTTATTTTACTTGTACATATCTATTGTATTTATTTTATTAATATGTTTTGTTTTGTTCTCCATCTCCCCCTTCTAGACTGTGAGCCCACTGTTGGGTAAAGACCGTCTCTATGCGTTGCCAATTTGTACTTCCCAAGCGCTTAGTACAGTGCTCTGCCCACAGTAAGTGCTTTATTTTACTTGTACATATCTATTGTATTTATTTTACTAATATGTTTTGTTTTGTTCTCCATCTCCCCCTTCTAGACTGTGAGCCCACTGTTGGGTAGGGACCGTCTCTATGTGTTGCCAACTTGTACTTCCCAAGCGCTTAGTACAGTGTTCTGCACACAGTAAGTGCTCAATAAATATGATTGACTGATTGATATCTATAATGCATTTATTTATATTGATATCTGTCTCCCCGCCCCAGACTGTACGTTTGTTGTGGGAAGGGAATGTATGCTTTGCACACAGTAAGCATCCAATAAATACAATTGAATAAATACAATTGAGTAAATGAATGATTATGTGCATTTTTTGTTGTACTGTACTCTCCCAAGCGCTTAGTAGCGTGGCTCAATGGAAAAAGCATGGGTTTGGGATTCAGAGGTCATGGATTCAAATCCCAGCTCTGCCAATTGTCAGCTGTGTGACTTTGGGCAAGTCACTTAACTTCTCTGTGCCTCAGTTGCCTCATCTGTAAAATGGGGATTAAGACTGTGAGCCCCACATGGGACAACCTGATCACCTGGTATCCCCCCAGCACTTAGAACAGTGCTTTGCACATAGTAAGCGCTTAACAAATGCCACTATTATTAGTAATAGTAGTGCTCTGAACACAATAAGCACTTAATAAATACTATTGAATGAATGAATGGTATTTACGGAGCACTCACTGTTTGTAGAACACTAGTCATATCTTCTCCTGCCCCCAGGAAATCCCTACCTTGATGTCACTTCAGTACGTCAAATTCAGTAAAATCCCCCAATAGTTGCCTATTTCTCTCATCAAGCAGAAACTCCTGACAGTGACTTTAAGGTAGTCAATCAGATCTCTCCCATTTGTATCTATCATCGTTCCTTTCCCATTACAACCCAACCCACTTGTTTCATTCCTGTCAAGCCAACCTCCCCATTGTGTCTTATTGCCATCTCTCTCACTGTTGATCTCTTATTCATGCTCCCCTTTCTATCTCTAACTCCCCTCTCACATCTGGGAGACAAATGCTCTCCCCATTGTCAAAATCCTTCTAAAAATCACATGTCCTGCAGGAAGCTTTTCCTGATTAATCCTTCACCTGCTCTCTATTACCACAGAACTACTACACCTCATCTAAGCACTTGGATACTTTCTTACGCTTCTTTCTTTCCATGTAGTATTTATCTTTAAACTCTGGTGCTTTCGCCAACCTGAAATTTATCGCAGCATCTGTCCCTGCCACTAGATTGCAAGCTACAAACCTTATTTTATTTTACCAGGTGCTTAGTACAGTGCTCTGCATGGAGCAAGAGCAAATAAATACTGTTGATTTATTGATTACAGGAACTTAATTATCAGGCCAGTCGTTTGCACAGTGCCACTCTCACACTTGCTATACATATTTCTGCTGGGGCAATAAATAGAACAGTGCTTTGCACATAGTAAGCACTTAACAAATACTATTATTATTATTATTACTACTGTGGAGCAAATGAATAAGTGGCATAGGTGCTGCTCACTGTGATGTGCATTAATATATTTCATAGACAAATTGATTTTTTCACCCAAATAATTGCTGTGTTTGATACCTCTATGTCATAGTATCAAAGGCTAGCCTGACTTGCCACTACCTGCTAAGCCTTTGTTACTGGTTAGCCAGCTAATTTCAAGATTTCTGCTAAACCTGTCTTCCATATAAGATGCCCTAGGTAGTTCTTCCATCATAAATTTTCACCCCTGAAAACCTGAACCTCAGCTGGCATTTCTTCTACAAGCTGTTTATCCCCCACCTACTGCATTTATCAATTAGGTGTGTGTGTGTGTATGTGTCTGCTTAATTAGATGGCGTTGGCCTGTGTTCGAAAATGGTGGGAAGAAAAAGAGCAAGAAAAAACTGCTTGTTTTATACCTAGCCAATGCTTGGCTTTTATTCAACTATAGCTTTCATTAAAACTGTGTTTTAACAGGCATTGAAATACAGAGTTTAGCAACTAAATCACAGCCACAAGATTGCTATTAAGGCAGGAATTTTTTACTTATTTTTAATTAGTTTTTATAACCGAATTAGTTTTCATAATTCTTGTGCTGTGAGATCGCTATAAGGTAGGAATTTGTTGCTTCGTGTCCTGAGAAACCCACGGCCTAATTTGACCATATGTGCCCCAACATTATAACTTGAGGTCATGGGAGGAGAAGAATGAGAGCTCTGAAAAGATAACAGCATATCCACTGGGAACCCTCCACCAGGAACCCTATCCCCCCACAAAGCGGGCCCCTGCTGCCAACATGTTCTGTGCTCTTCAGGTTTGGCCTTTCCCTCAGAATGCCAAGCAAGTTGGAACCCTGCCACCTTCCCATTACAACACTCTCCTTACCTGTCCACTGCCTGAACTCAGACCTCCAGGGCCCAGCCATGCAGGTGGGATACTACCTTCTTCTGTGATGGTTGGCATAAGCTATGAGAAGCCTGAAATCCAGTTACTTTAATGTTTGTCAACATCATCTTTCTCTTTTGTACTTTTCCTTATGTGTCTGTCACCAACCTAGCCACTCCTTTCCTCACTTTCACACTATGTACCCCCTGGAAGCCAGGGACAATGTTTATAACCCTGTCTACTCATTTCATTCCCAGTGCTTTACAGTGCTTAACAGTACAGTGCTTTACACAGAGTAAAATTTAATGAATGCTACTGTATACTACTACTATTATTCCTGCTACTACTAATACTACTCTAACTGCACATCCGTGTTCATTTCATTCATTCAATCGTATTTACTGAGCGCTTACTGTGTGCAGAGCACTGTACTAAGTGCTTGGGATGTACAAGTTGGCAACATATAGAGATGTCCCCTACCCAACAGCGGGCTCACAGTCTAGAAGGGGGGAGACAGACAACAAAACAAAACATATTAACAAAATAAAATAAATAGAATAAATATATACAAGTAAAATAGAGTAATAAATATGTACAAACATATATATATATATACAGGTGCTGCGGGGAGGGGAAGGAGGTAAGGTGGGGGAGGGGGAGGGGGAGGAGGGCGAGAGGAAGGAGGGCGCTCAGTCTGGGAAGGCCTCCTGGAGGAGGTGAGCTCTCAGTAGGGCTTTGAAGGGAGGAAGAGAAGCTAGCTTGGCGTATGTTGGGAGGGAGGGCATTCCAGGCCAGGGGGATGACGTGGGCCGGGGGTTGACGGTGGGACAGGCGAGAATGAGGCACGGTGAGGAGATTAGCGGCAGAGGAGCGGAGGGTGCGGGCTGGGCTGTAGAGGGAGAGAAGGGAGGTGAGGTAGGAGGGGGCGAGGTGATGGACAGCCTTGAAGCCCAGGGTGAGGAGTTTCTGCCTGATGCATAGGTTGATTGGTAGCAACTGGAGATTTCTGAGGAGGGGAGTAACATGCCCAGAGCGTTTATGCACAAAGACGATCTGGGCAGCAGCGTGAAGTATAGATTGAAGTGGGGAGAGACAGGAGGATGGGAGATCAGAGAGGAGGCTGATGCAGTAATCCAGTCAGGATAGGATGAGAGACTGAACGAGCAGGGTAGCGGTTTGGATGGAGAGGAAAGGGCGGATCTTAGCGATGTTGCGGAGGTGAGACCCGCAGGTTTTGGTGACGGATTGGATGTGAGGGGCAAACAAGAGAGCAGAGTCGAGGATGACACCAAGGTTGCGGGCTTGTGAGACGGGAAGGGTGGTAGTGCCATCAACAGTGATGGGAAAGTCAGGGAGAGGGCAGGGTTTGGAAGGGAAGATAAGGAGTTCAGTCTTGGACATACTGAGTTTTAGATAGCGGGTAGACATCCAGATGGAGATGTCCTGAAGGCAGGAGGAGATACAAGCCTGGAGGGAGGGAGAAAGTCAGTTTACATAGATGAAGTGCAGTCTATAATGACTAGTTTTTCATTTCTCTTTGGTGGGGTGATACAATTTTTAGTACTAATATGAATAGTTTGTTGCATCATTAAGAGGATACTATAGCACTGCATGTTTCATTTAAGAGACATTGGAATCTAAGATCTTTGAAGTTGTCTTATTTGAATAATAAAATACTTGTTCATTTTACTGGTATACCTAGAAATTTTATTGCTGAGCATTAAATATATGCTTTATTGTAACAGAAACAGCATGGTGTAGTGGATAGAGCACTGGCCTGAGAGTCAAAAGGGTGTAGGTGCTTATCCTGGCTCTGTCACTTGTCTGCTGTGTGACCTAGGGTAAGTCATTTCACTTCTCTGTGTCTCAGTTACTTATCTGTAAAATTAAACTCCCTCCTAAGACCCCAGTCTGCCTATCCCCCATCCCTTTGCCCCCAGTGACCTGGTTACCTACTTTATTAAGAAAATTAACACCATCAGATGTGAGCTCCCTAAAATAGCTTCTCCCCCTCCTTGCGTCCTCCCTCTCCCAGCCCCCTACTCAACTTTCACATCCTTCCCAGCAGTATCTCCAGAGTAGATCTCATGCCTCCTTTCAAATGCCACCCCTCCACATACGCATCAAACCCCATCACTTAACACCTTATAAAAACTCTAGCCCCTTCCCACCTTCCCACTCTGACAGCTATCTTTAACTGTTCACTCTCCAATGGCTTCTTCCCTACTGTCTTCATATATGACCATGTCTCCCCAATCCTAGAAAAAAACGTCCCTTGACCCTACAGCTCCCTCCAGTTATCACCCGACTTCCCTCTTACCATTTCTCTCCAAACTCCTTGAGAGAGTCATCTATACCCATTGTCTCAAATTCCTCTCCTCCAATTCTCTCCTGGACCCTCTTCATTCTGGCTTTTGTCCCCTTCACTCCAATGAAACAATCCTCTCAAAAATCACCAATAATCTCCTTTTTGCCAAACCAAATGGCTTCTTCTCCATCCTAATCCTTCCCAACCTCTCAGCTGCCATTGACACTGTGGACCACACCCTTGTCCTGGAAACCTTATCCAACCTTGGCTTCATAGACTCTGTCCTCTCCTGGTTCTCATCTTATTTCTCTGGCCATTCATTCTCAGTCTCCTTCATGGGCTCATTCTCTGCCTCCCACTCCCTAACTGTGAGGGTCCCTCAGGGTTCAGTTTTCAGTCCCCTTCTATTCTCCATCTACACTCATTCTCTTGGAGAACTCATTCGCTCCCACAGCTTCTCTATGCAGACGATATCTAAATGTACATCCCCTCCCCGATCCCTCACCTTCTCTCCAGGCTTGCATCTCTTCCTGTCTTCAAGACATCTCTACTTGGATGTTCTCCTATCACCTCAACCTTAACATGTCCAAAACAGAGTTCCTTATCTTCCCACCCAAACCCTGTCCTCTCCCGGACTTTCTCGTTATTGTAGATGGCACCACCATCCTTCCCGTCTCACAAGCCTGTAACCTTGGTGTTATCCTCAACTCCTCTCTCTCATTCAACCCACATATTCAGTCCATCACCAAATCCTGTCAGTGGCCTAGTGGCAAAAGCATGGGCTTAGGAGTCATAGGTCATGGGCTCTAATCCCAGCTCTGCCATTTGCTTGCTGTGTGACCTTAGGCAAGTCACTTCTCTTTGCCTCAATTACCTTTTCTGTAAAATGGGGATTGAGACTGTAAACCCCATGTGGGACAGGGACTGTGTCCAACCTGAATGTGTTGGCACATAGTAAGCACTTAACAAATACCATAATTATTATTGTTATTATTTTCACTATTAAAATCTGCCTTTTCCTCTCCATCTAAACTGCTACCACAACAATACAATCACTCATCCTATCACACCTAGATTGCTGCATCAGCGTCCTTGCTGGCCTCCCAACCTCCTGCCGCTCCCAACTCCAGTCCATACTTCACTCTGCAGTCCGGATCAGCTTTCTACAGAACTGTTCAGGACATGCCACCCCCCCTCCTCAAAAATCTCCAGTGATTGCCTATCCACCTCGATATCAAACAAAAACTCCTCTCCATTGGCTTTAAAATACTCCATCACCTTGTCCTCTCTTATCTCACCTCACTTCTCTCCTACAACCCAGCCCACAGACTTCACTCCTCTACTGCTAACCTTCTCACTGTACCCCAATCTCGCCTGTCTTGCCACTGACCCATGCCCACCTCTTGCCTCTAGGCTGGAATGCCCTCCCTCCTCAAACCTGCCAGACTATTACTCTATCCCCCTTTAAAGCCTTATTGAAGGCATTATCTCCTCCAAGAGATCTTCCAGAAGGAGCCCCACTTTTCCTTATCTTCCACTCCCATCTGCATTGCCCTTTGTTCTTCCCCCTTCTCCCAGCCCCACAGCACTTGCACGTATTTCCGTAATTTTATTTATTTTAATTGATGTCTGTTTATTTTTTCAGACTAGACTTTGAGCTCATTGAGGGCAGGGATTGTCACTATTTATTGTTGTATTGTGCAACATCTTTAGTACAGTGCTCTGCACATAATAATGTTTAATATGATCAAATGAATGAATCAAATCAATGGATATTGAGATTGTGAGCCCCACAATGGATAGAGACTGTGTCCAACTTGATTTGTACATTCATTCAATCATATTTATTGAGCGCTTACTGCATGCAGAGCACTGTACAAGCTCTTGGGAAGTACAAACTGGCAATGTATAGAGATGGTCCCCTCCCAACAACGGGCTCACAGTCTAGAAGGGGGAGACAGAAAACAAAACAAAACATGTGGACAGGTGTTAAGTCATCAGAACAAAAGATTTATGCTTAGTACAGTTCCTGGCACACAGTAAGTGCTTAGCAAATACCACAATTATACCTCTAGACTGTAAGCTCCTTCTGGGGAAGGAATCTGTCTATTTATTGTTCTATTCATTCATTCAATTGTATTTATTGAGCTCTTACTGTGTGCAGAGCATTGTATTAAGCCCTTGGCACTGTTGTACTCTCCCAAGTGCTTAGCACAGTGTTCTGCACAAAACAGTACTCAATAAATATAACTGAATAAATGAACCCAATCCAACCAATCACAATAGATAATTCCTTTCTCCTTTACACTTTTCATTTTAACATGCTTATCTAGTATCCGTATTATTTTCTATCTTCAGTTAGAGTGTCATATTTTTTGAAACAGCCTCTAAATATATAATGAAGCCAAACATGAATTAATCTCTCACCCTCACATTATATTTGGCCTGGAAAAAGAAAGTCTAATTGAACTGTGTGTAATTAAAAGCGCTCACAACTTGACTTCATTTTCTCAGCTGTATTACTAAATGTGCAGTTTCATTAGAAGTAGACTATTCTTGAGAAAGCACCAAGGTACTGTCTTGGGTGTTGGTAGTTCTGCTTTGGTCGGGATTCATAGTTTCATCCTTGGCACAGACAGAGGTTATCTAAGTGTGACAACTAGAAGAAAAGGATACAAAAATTCCCATTGAGACCTATTATCTGGTCCCATAATGATTGTTGGTTTTGATTAAAAGTTGCTTTGCCAAACTCAGGATGGGTTGCTTCTATGTATTCTGGAAGACGTACCTGAAGCTAATGAAAACTTTGGCAGCATAATGATTTCCATGGGTAGGTAGACTTTCTTTGCCTAACAGTGAATTGTATTATCTGGCTAGCTCAGTGAATAAGTATTCATATTAAAGCTTTGATTTTCATCTTTACAGTAATAGAATTTTTAATAACAACAATAATAATAATAACATTGGTATTTGTTAAGCGCTTACTATGTGCCAAGCACTGTTCTAAGTGCTGAGGTAGATACAAGGTAAATCAGGTTGTTCCACTCAGGGCTCACAGTCTTCACCCCCATTTCACAGATGAGGTAACTGAGGTACAGAGAAGTTAAGTGACTTGCCCAAGGTCACACAACTGACAAGCAGCAGAGCCAGGATTAGAACCCATGACCTTTGACCCCCAAGCCCAGGCTCTTGCCACTAAGCCAAGCTGCTTCTCAACATTTCTGTTGCTGTTGGTACCTTTTTGGAAAATCATTCCTCTGGGATTTTTTGGTCTTTGGGGTTAACACATTTTTGAGGAAAAATAAAAAAGAGTGTAATAAAAATCACATTAGAGATTACCTTATAGTAATAACAATAGCATTTATTAAGCACTTAATATGTGCAAAGCACTGTTCTAAGCACTGTGGGGGGATACAAGGTGATCATTTTGTCCCACATGGGGCTCACAGTATTTATCCCCATTTTACAGATGCGGTAACTGAGGCCCAGAGAAGTTAAGTGACTTGCCCAAAGTCACACAGCCGACAAGTAGCCATCACTGTTGATGGCACTACCATCTTTCCCATCTCACAAGCCCGCAACCTTGGTGTCATCCTCGACTCTGCTCTCTCATTCACCCCTCATATCCAAGCCGTCACCAAAACCTGCCAGTCTCAGCTCTGCAACATTGCCAGATCCACCCTTTCCTCTCCATCCAAACTGCTACCCTGCTCGTTCAAGCTCTCATCCTACCCTGTCTGGACTACTGCATCAGCCTTCTCTCTGATCTCCCATCCTCGTGTCTCTCTCCACTTCAATCCATACTTCATGCTGCTGCCCGGATTATCTTTGTCCAGAAACGCTCTGGGCATATCACTCCCCTCCTCAAAAATCTCCAGTGGCTACCAATCAATCTGCGCATCAGGCAGAAACTCCTCACCCTGGGCTTCAAGGCTCTCCATCACCTCGCCCCCTCCTACCTCACCTCCCTTCTCTCCTTCTACAGCCCAGTCAGGCACCCTCCGCTCCTCCACCGCTGATCTCCTCACCGTACCTCGCTCTCCTGTCCCGCCATCGACCCCCGGCCCACGTCATCCCCCGGGCCTGGAATGCCCTCCCTCCCAACATCCACCAAGCTAGCTCTCTTCCTCCCTTCAAGGCCCTGCTGAGAGCTCACCTCCTCCAGGAGGCCTTCCCACACTGAGCCCCCTCCTTCCTCTCCCCCTCCTCCCCCTCTCCCCTGCCTTACCTCCTTCCACTCCCCACAGCACCTGTGTATGTGTATATATGTTTGTACGTATTTATTACTCTATTTATTTATATATTTTATTTGTACATGTTTATTATATTTTATTTTGTTAATATGTTTTGTTTTGTTCTCTGTCTCCTTCTTCTAGACTGTGAGCCCACTGTTGGGTAGGGACCATCTCTATATGTTGCCAACTTGTACTTCTCAAGCGCTTAGTACAGTGCTCTGCATACAGTAAGCGCTCAATAAATACGACAATAAATGAATGAATGAATGACACAGTGTCCAAAAGCTTGATGAACAATCAATCAATCGTATTTATTGAGCGCTTACTGTGTGCAGAGCACTGTACTAAGCGCTTGGGAAGTACAAGTCATCAACACATAGAGACAGTCCCTACCCAACAGTGGGCTCACAGTCTAGAAGGGGGAGACAGAGAACAAAACCAAACTTACTAACAAAATAAAATAGAATAGATATGTACAAGTAAGATAAATAAATAAATAGAGAACAACTTTATAGACCTTCAATTTGATAAGAAGCTTGATGTCTCATTTATTGCGAATTTGTCCATCTCCCAAAGGTCACATTGATCTTGTTTACTTTGGTTTCTACTTTGTCTTCTGTACGTTATTGATAATGTACTTCCTAGATAGCAGAATTTAGTCAAAGTATTCGGTTCTGGGTTCCCAATGAAAATTTTTGGCTACAAGATTGTAGGCTTCATGTGACCTTATCTCCAGTCCATTGCTATGGTGGTGACTCTGTGATATGATCCATAATCAATGATCAGGATATGACAGTTTTTAGACACCTATCTAAAATGTGCTCCCAATCTGATGGCATTATTTCCTATTGAATTGGAAGTGACACCAGTTTTCAGATGTGCTGTTGCACCTTTAAACTTAGTGGTGTGAAATAGATTGAACAGTTCTAGACCGCAATACAATCAAGACTTCAATCCTGATTGGGCAAAGGTAAGAAAGGGCATTTTCAATATTGACTTGAAGGATCGTTTCATCTTGGAGCAGCCAAGGGGCATTATAAATCTGCTCGGTATTTGTCAATGCCAGGTCAAATAATAGAACTGTTTTGTAGAATCTATAAATATAATAAAGTGCATGATAGGGAGCCTTGTATTTTTCTTAAATCTGTTTTGCTGCAAAGTTCCAAACTGCTGTGCTGTGTTTTGGATCAAATACTGTAAATCATGTGGAAGTATCATGACCCAGTGAAAAAAGCACAAGCTGGAAAGTCTAAGGACCTGGGTTCTAATCCCTGCTCTACCACTTTCCTGCTGTGTGACCTTCGGCAACTCATTTTCTCTGTCAATCAATCAATCATTTACTGAGCCCTTACTATGTGCAAAGCATGATACTGAATTTTTGAGAGAATGCAATATAACTGAGTCGGCAGAAATGTTCCCTGTCCTCAGTGTGCTTACGGTCTAGAAGGGGAGATAGACATTGATATAAATAATTATGGATATACACATAGGTTCTGTGGGGCTGAGTGAGGGGTGAATAAAGGGTGCAAATTCAAGTGCAAGGGTGATATGGAAGGAAGTGGGAAAAGAGGAAATAAGGAAATTCAATTTGTTGAGGCCTGAATTAAAGCAATGAATCGGAATTAAAGTAATTTCAGACAAGTTCTTCTCTTTACTTCTGGACTCCTAATTCTATGAAAATTCTGAGACTTTTTTTCACAGTCCTTGTAAATTCCAACCATTGCTCTCCAGAAAAATTAGGCTATTATTCAAAGTATTGTTTACCATTGAGCTCTTAAGGTTCTGGAATACAGACATGAAAACATTTATAGAGCAATCAAAATATATAACTGAATGCAATTAATTATTGAATTATATAACTATATATTGAATATATATATTATGCAATATTAATGTATATATCCATATCCATATATATATATTTTGAGGATGGGTAGAAGTAGTACATAAGTGATTCTTATATATTTCCTAAGTATTTTTCAGATTGCTACTGTATTATACACTTTTCAATTCTGTTCACCTTTTTACATATAGGATTCTACGTCTGTGCATCAACTATTGTGGTCTTAGAGGGACGTTAGGATTATTCAATTCTATCATATTTGTTATTATTTTTACCCAGTAAATATAGCATGCAAGTCTCTGAACTAAAACCTTTTCACTTCAAGGAGACTTCAGCATGTCATGCTGACTGTTTTAATGTTTTTATCTACGTAAGATGCCTAGGGCATCATTTGACGGATAGGAACCTAATTAAACAGAATTATTATTATTAATTATTAACTGACTAAGAAAAAGTGCTGCATAGGAAATGCCAAAGGCTAGCAGGGTGGAGATGAGAGAATCAAGAAAAATAAGGACATAAAAATTGCAAAGGACATTATAATTGATAGGTAGTGCTATATCAAAGTATTTGAAATGATCTGGATATGTAGATTGGTTTGTGCAAGCAGGCCAAGTGCTATTTATCTATGTCACATCTCTCTAAAAAGTTTTTGAAATTTTTAATGCAGTTCCTTTTTTCTAATTTTACTTTTCCTATTGTATTTTGCCTTACCAATATTTCATATTCTGTCAACAACAAATTTATCTACCCCCCAACAACCCTCATGATTATGTTACCTGACTGATTTTCCTTGGAACTCATATGCATATGGTTTATTTCAATTAATCATATTTTTAATAGTATTTATTAAATGCTTACTATATTTCAAACACTGTTCTAAGCACTGGGATAGGTACAAGTTAATTACGTTAAAGGAAGTCCCTGTTCCACATTGATCTCACAGTCTAAATGTAAGGAGAACAGGCTTTGAATCCTCATTTTAAAGTTAAGGAAACTGAAGCACAGAGAAGTTAAGTGACTAGCCCAAGGTTACAAAGCAAGCAATTGGCAGAGTTGGGATTAGAACTCAGGTAATAACAATGATAATAATGGCATTTATTAAGCGCTTACTATGTGCAAGGCACTGTTCTAAGCACTGGGGAGGTTACAAGGTGATCCGGTTGTCCCACAGGGGGCTCACAGTCTTAATCCCCATTTTACAGATGAGGTAACTGAGGGCCAGAGAAGTGAAGTGACTTGCCCAAAGTCACACAGCTGACAATTGGCGGAGCCAGGATTTGAACCCATGATCTCTGACTCCAAAGCCCGGGCTCTTTCCACTGAGCAACACTGCAGGTGCTCTGACTCTAAAGCCTGTGCTCTTACCACTAGGCCACACTGCTTCTTTTATTAATAATGGTGGTATTTGTTAAGCGCTTACTATATCTCAGACTCCCTCTAAGTGCTGGGGTGGATACAAACAAATTGGGTTAGACACAGTTCCTGTCCTATATGTGGCTCACAGTCTTAATCTCCATTTTCCAGATGAGGCAAGTGAAGCACAAAGAAGTTAAGTGACTTGCCCTAGATCAATCAGGAGACAAGTGGCAGAGGCAGAATTAGAACCCAGGTCCTGAGTCATCCCAGGCCCATGCACTACTAGGCCAATCATTGAGTGTTTATGGTGTACAGAGTACTGTACTAAACACTAGGCAGAGTACAATATGATGGAATTGATAGTTATGTTCCCTGCTCACAGTGTGTCTACATTCACATCACTTGTATTATTTTCATTTATGTACTTACTATATTACTATATGCTTAGCAATTAATGACCTCTTGTCTCCTTCATTATATTGTAATCAGTGGTATTTATTGAGCATTTACAGCATGCTGAGCACTATAGTAGGCACTTGGAGGAGTAAAATAAAGTTGGTAGACATGATCCTTGCCCTTCAGAAGCTTATGATCTAAATGGGGAAACAGATATTCTCCTACTTTGCTAGGATCCAAGATCCAAGATCCCTTCCCCACAGCACCTGTATATATGTATATATGTTTGTACATATTTATTACTCTATCTATTTATTCATTTTACCTGTACATATCTATTCTATTTATTTTATTTTGTTAGTATGTTTGGTTCTGTTCTCTGTCTCCCCCTTTTAGACTGTGAGCCCACTGTTGGGTAGGGACTGTCTCTATTCGTTGCCAACTTGTACTTCCCAAGCACGTAGTACAGTGCTCTGCACACAGTAAGCGCTCAATAAATGCGATTGATTGATTGATTGATTGATTGATCAGATTGATAACCTGAAGAGCAAACTGCAGGAGAACAAGGGTTGGGCAAGGCGCCAAGAAGATCTCATCAAGAAAATGGAAAATATGGCACTCAAGGTGATGTGGGGGACAGATGTAGACTGGTGTCTAGGCTCGCTGAAGTCTCGCACTCTTTGATGGCTCCTGTGTGAGCCGAGTTAAGTCACAGATGTCTGGAGTCCTTGCTCTTGAAGAGTTTTTAGACTGTTGAGACACTATGCAAATGACTCATACAAATAAGAAGCAGCATGACCTGGTAGAAATCAATCAATCAATCAATCAATCATATTTATTGAGTGCTTACTGTGTGCAGAGCACTGTACTAAGCACTTGGGAAGTACAAGGTGGCAACATATAGAGACAGTCCCTACCCAACAGTGGGCTCACAGTCTAAAAGGGAAGACCATGGGTCTGGGGGTCAGGTGACCTGGGTTCTAATCCCAGTTCCTCCACTTGTTTTACTGTATTTATTTTACTTGCACATATTTACTATTCTATTTATTTTGTTAATAATGTGCATCTAGCTTTATTTTTATTTATTCTGATGACCTGACACCTGTCCACATGTTTTGTTTTGTTATCTGTCTCCCCCTTCTAGACTGTGAGCCCGTTATTGGGAAGGAACCGTCTCTATATGTTGCCAACTTGTACTTCCCAAGCGCTAGTACAGTGATCTGCACAAAGTAAGCACTCAATAAATACAATTGAATGAATGAATGAATATTCAAATAAATTGCAGGTAGAAGTGACAGGGAATAAAGATAAGCAGCAGGGTATATCCTTATAAGGATAAACTCAGTGACTCAATGAACGAATACTTTTTTGTAGGTACCTTCCAAGTGCTAGTAATCATTATTTCACACCATATATTCTCAATTATTGCTATTTATATGGAGAGGAGGATTAGCTGAATAGAAGACTAAGTTATATTCAAGTTTAATATTCAGCATTATATTTCCTAAAATTTAGCAATTTAATTCTTAGGTCCATAAAACTAAATCCCAAATTAACTATATTTGCTTTAAGAGGCATTGCAGGAATGAGGTGGGGGTTGGCTATGGACTCAATATCATGGCCATGAGCCTCACTAACTTTCCTGATGGACAGTTTTACAGAGAGTTTTCTGCAGATGTTTGGACACACTGTTATATGGAAAGATTGCTCTTCTTTCAACTGATACCATCGGGTGTCAGATTTGCAATTGCACAGACCTTAGTCTGAGAAAAGAATCATGAGATAGCATTGTCATCCCCTCCTGACACCTGGGACCTTGCTCCCAACATGCTCCATATATGTCAGGCCAGGAATAAAAGCTGATTCCCTGCACTCCTTGATTCCCTCCATCCCTGCTGTGGCTTTGAGCCTATTTTGTGCATTTGTCTGTGTTGTGCTTTAAGGTTTCATTTAATCCCTGATGCATCTGTTTCTGTCCCACTCCCTATTTAACGTCAATAGAGAGGCAGAAATCAGGACTAATCCCACTTCTGTATTCTTTCCCCAGAGTTTTAGTACGATACTTTACACACAGTAAGTGCTTAATAAATACTATTATTACTATTGACTTCTGGTCTCTATCAAATTGTATGGAAACACAAGTGCCCAACCTGATGTCCTTCCCCTTCCCAATTCTAAAGAAAAAGTGCTTGCTGCTATCAGTTGCTCATGACCTAATGAGGACAAATAACAGTGAAGGGGTAGAAAAATAATACAGAGCTGGATAGGCTTTCCCATAACAAAACCAAAATCCAACAGCCTCCTAACCAACACTATCTTCTGCCTCCCAGTAAGATGTAGGACAAGAACTAAAAAATTGCACTTCATAGATTATTGGTAAATGTCATCCATCAGTGTGATCAATAATAATTTATCATATAGGTGAGAGACCATGGACTCATGTGTTTCCAAACTCTAGCATCAAAATTATCAATAAGGCTAAAACAAGCTCCTGGAGAATAAAGGACATATCAATGTCAGTAATAAAAGCCTTAGTGGAATAAGGGACACAAGCTAAGAAGGCCAGTGTAAAAGGATGACATGTTTGGAGACAATTTCTACCAAACTACTATTAAACAGCGTAGCTCAGTGGAAAAATCATGGGCCTTTGGAGTCAGGAGGTCATGGGTTCAAATCCCAAGCTCTGCCACTTAATAATAATAATAATAATGATGGCATTTATTAAGCGATTACTATGTGCAAAGCACTGTTCTAAGTGCTGGGGGGATACAAGGTGATCAGGTTGTCCCACGGGGGCTCGCAGTCTTAATCCCCATTTTACAGATGAGGTAACTGAGGCGCAGAGAAGTTAAGTGACTTGCCCAAAGTCACACAGCTGACAATTGGCAGAGTCGGGATTTGAAACTATGACCTCTGACTCCAAAGCCCATGCTCTTTCCACTGAGCCACGCTGCTTGTCAGCTGTGTGACTTTGGGCAAGTCACCAAACTTCTCTGTGCCTCATTTACCTCACCTGTAAAATGGGGATTAAGACTGTGAGCCCCCCCTGGGACAACCTGATCACCTTGTAGCCTCCCAGTGCTTAGAACAGTGCTTTGCACATAGTAAGCATTTAATAAATGCCATCATCATCATTATTATTAAGATAGTGGGTTTCAGTTAACTGTATTTATTGAGTGCACATTCTGTACACGACACTATACTAAGCCCTTGGGAGACTACAAAACCAGAAGCTTACAATCTAGACAGTGAGTCAGACATTAATATAGATATATAAATTACAGATAAGTGTTATGGAACTTAGAGGGAGGTGAATACCAAATGCCCAAAATGTAAGGATCCAAGTGCAAGGGAATGACCCAAGAGTATGAAAAAGAAACATCAATGAGATCGCTTTGAATAAAATTTCAGAGGACTAAGACGTACTTGCATTTGCTTGAAAAGCTGGGCAGGTTGAAAGCCCTGCTTCTTCGTTGGAGGATAGGGGGTATGTTTGGAACCTGCTTCTAATGATAGATTGATCTGGATTCCTGACTCAATCACAGGTTTCATAAAAGTGTTCCTTCTAGACTTTAGTCTCAAACTCTGTGAGGGTAGTAATCCATGATAGTATTTATTAAGCATCAACTGAGTGCTGGGAACCATAAACAAAAGAAAAAGGTCACATTCCCTAACACAAGAAATTTACATGCACATACTCTTAAATTTTTGTGACTAGAAATAGACATAAAGAAAAATAATAATAATGATGGTATTGTGAAGTGCTTACTATTTGTGAAGCAGTTCTAAGCACTGGGGAGAGGGGAATACAAGGAGATTCAGGTTGTCCCCACGTGGGGCTCACAGTCTTAATCCCCATTTTACAGATGAGGGAACTGAGACCCAGAGAAGTTAAGTGACTTGCCCAAAGTCACACAGCTGACAAGAGCCAGAGCCGGGATTAGAACCCATGACCTCTCACTCCCAAACCCGGGGATCTTTCCACTGGTCCACGCTGCTTCTCTAATAATGATGGCATTTGTTAAGCACTTACTATGTGCCGAGAACTGTTATAAGCACTAGGATAGATACAAGGTAATCAGGTTGTCCCACGTGGGGCTCACAGTCTTAATCCCCATTTTACAGATGAGAAAACTGAGGCAGAGAGAAGTCAAGTGACTAGCTCCCAAAGTCACACAGCTGATTCAGTGGTGGAGACAAGATTAGAACCCATTACCTCTGACTCTCAAGTCCATGCTCTTTCCACTAAGCCAGGCCTAGTGAAAAGAGTAGGGTTCTCAAAATCAGAGGAACTTGGGTACTAATCCCAGTTTTAACCATGGCCTACTGTTTGACTTTGGGCAAGTCACAACTTTTCTGGGCCTTAGTTTCCTCAAAATGGGGATTCAATACCTGTTGTCCCTCCTACTTAGACTGTGGGACAAGGAATGTGTTCAACCTGATTATCTTGTATTTACATCAGTGCTCTGGTACAAAGTAAGCACTTAAATACCACAATTATATTATCATTATTATTATTATAATTATCAGTCCCAGCTCTAATTGCTTGCTGGGTGACTGAAAAAGTGATTTAAGTTCTGTGTGCCTAAGTTTCCTTTTGTAGGAAATGGGGATAAAATAGTTGTTCTCCTTTTCTCTTTTACTGTGAGCCACTGCAGGACAGGAACTGTGCTTGATCAAATTATTTTGTATCTAGCACAATGCTTTGGGTCATAAAAAGCCTTTAAAATACTAATCTTAGTCTTATTTTGAGAAGAGGTTGTAGTTTTTCAGTATATGCCTTTGAGTTGTTTCAGTCGGCCTTTCATTTACTTTTCACCAAATAACTTCAGGAAATTCTCCATTCATTGCTATATCCATTTCTGTCTCTAAAATCATTCAGAATATAACATTCAAAGAAAGAAAAAACCAATAAATTGGGGATTTTTTTTTTCTTTTTCCATCATTAGCACACAGATTTTCTATCCTCTCCTCTATATTTCTCCAATAAACATTTTTGTGGGGAAAAAAACACATTCCCTTGATTTTCATCTGAGACCAAGTGGGCGGGAAAAGATGGTGAAATGCCATAATCTCTCTGTTATATAGTGCAGGCATTAACTAGGAAGTGTTCTAAATACTTTTTATTGCTTCTGTTAAAAACCTGTTATTCGAAAGATAGATTTTTCTTTCTCTTTCATGAATGATTTCCAAACTGGGGAAGGAAAATACCTGGTGAATGAAAATGAAATAATGTTTATTTTAAAATGGTATTTGTTTAGTACTTACTATGAGTCAAGCAATGTTCCTAAGTGTTGGAGTAGATATAGGCTTATCAGGTTAGATCCAGTCCCCTGTCCCCACATGAAGTTCATAGTTGCCCCATTTTTGCATCAATTTTGGTCAGTTCACTGTAACCTGAGATGTGCATTAGGACTGTCTTTTATTAGCAATTTATAGCACTTCATGTATTGTCATCTACCTGCGATTTTGTTTTAGGAAAGTAATAAGTATTCATTTTTAGGGAGAAGTAAGAATTAGAACCCCTCAAAAGATAGCACTTTGAGTTTCTGGTGTCTGCCTGGTCCTACAATCTTCCATAGTTTCTCATTTTACTCCCTAGTAACCACTCATCTTGACACTTCACTCTTTCTATTTCTTTCAGGGAGAAACCATGTGGAGTTTCTGCCCATTGTCTGAGGGTAGATTGCTGCCTCGTCTTCTGAACCTTATCCTGAGGGTAATGGGGTATGCTGCTTCTGGGCTAGGAAGTGAAGTCTACAAGGGGAGAAGAACAGAAAAGCAGCTTCACATAGACCATCAAGCTGGGTAGGAGGAAGAAAAAATAGATTTACACTGGAAGGAACAAAGTGAACCATTTTGTACATTGGTTGAGTTAAGGCCAGGCAGTAAACAGGGATGGAATGGGCAAATTCAGTAAAAACTAATCTTGAATCAAAATCGGCTTGCTTAACCACTGAAGAGAAAAATTAGTTCATAACATTCCTGGCTCACATATTTCTATGCTGGATGCTTGGAGGCCTTATGTAACTTGGTCAAGTGCTAGAAATTTGGCCACTACCAATAACTAAATACATTTTCTACTGACATTTGTCTCTGAAACCAAACTATTTACAAGTTAGGCATTAAAACCATCGACATCCAATGGCTCCAAGTGTGAAGAACTGGACGTGCTACATTTTTTTACTCAAATTCCATGTCATATTGTGATAGTCAAATCATTGGAGAACACAAGACACTGAAGCCACTACTTAGCCCAAAGTGGAAAACAAATGGATTATTTAGAAGAAGAGGTAAATGTGGAACTGTCTAAGCACTTAGTACAATGCTCTGCACACTAGTAAGCACTTAATAAATACAATTGAATGATTGAAACCTGATGAAAGCACATATATAGTTCAGGATATAAAAGGAATCACCCTGAATATTATGAGAATATCATAGGAAATTCAGAGTCATTAATGAGATAATTCATCTAATCAGATATTTTGTCTACTGAAGAAGAATAAAAGGAGGAAAGTGTCCTGCATTGTCATTATCTGTACCATTTGACAAAGGGAAAACTCTCTTCTTGACCTCTAGGGGAAAATCCTCCGTAGCTAGATATGATCAAATTAATTACCCTGTATGTCACAGACTTTGACTGAGAATGAGACCAAAGGAAGGGAAACTTAAAAAAATATTACTTAGATATACCCTCTGAAAATATAGAAAAAAAATATCTGTGAGCTAATTAGCAGAAGAGAGTTTTCCTGTACAACAGACTTGGTGAGATAAATGGCCTATTTTAATTAAGAGAAAAAATCAGCATTACTCCTATTGAACTCCTATTACTCCTATTATTTGCCCTTTAAATTCTGCATTGACTATGGATCACTACTTAAAAGAAGCACCTTCACTGAACCAAAACAGAAGTCTTCCAGGTTTTCCTCTCCTTTCCTACCACATCACCCTTTAAAGTAAACCCTCTAACTCACTTCTCTCCTTTTCTTCTTCCTGATTCTCCTTCTTATGTCTGTTTTCCCCGTCCGCCTTCCAATACATGAAGTGCAAACATAATAGGAATATAGCAGGATGGGGGTGTTGAAGATATGGGTGCATTTATTCTTCTTTCTTTTATGTCCACCCCTCTTGAGACAGTAAAAGAGATAAGGAGAGAATGAAATTGTGGGGAAAAGAAGATAGAGGAAAAGGCAGAATATGGAGAGGTTGTGAAAGAACCCCTCTTTTTAAAAAAGAAAAGTGGGAGAGAAAAGATGAAATACAAGGAAAGTAGGAGAGTGCAAAAGGAAAAGAGAAACAAGCAAATATTCTAAAGGAAGGCCAAAAGTGAAGACCTGAGAAAAGAGCTGCAGGAAAAGAGGAAATGATTCAGAAAGATAGTTCAAAGAATAGAATGCATGTATATATATTATTTTGCATACTGATAAAAGTATTATTTTATGTGCTATATATACAGACACAAATCTATATAAACATACAGTTGCCCTTTCTACTTGAAGGAGATGAATATGCTACTAACAGTGACATGTTTGTGCACAATATGTCCACACATATTGTTGCGTTGTCACATTTATTGCTTTTGATCTCTGATTTGGTTTTCCCTTTTGACTCAAGATCCTTATTCTGCTTCTGTTCTTGAAAAGCCAATACCTTCCTTGACTACAATGTGCCACATTGGGTATACGTGCAACAGTTGATTTCCAGTTTTTAGCTGAGGTGAAGCATTGTCAGAGGTTTGTTTTATTATATCCTTAAAACATTTTTTTTCTGTTTTCCTTGCTTTGGCTTAATTAGTTTTACCTCACAAACCTCACCCAGTATAGCTGTGTAACAGTAAGTATTGTTTCAGTGGTAAAAACTGAATTCATCCTAGGACTTCAACAAGTAGAATCAAAAGATTGAGAAAGCAGAATGAGAAGGTAAAAGGTACAAGCACTAAGTGGAAAGGTGAGAAGCAGAGAGAGGAAAGGATCGAGAATCAAAAGGCAGAGAACTATACAGTGAGCTGAACCCCCTTCTAGATTGTGAGCCCGTTGTTGGGTATGGATTGTCTCTGTTGCTGAATTGTATTTTCCAAGCACTTAGTACAGTGCTCTGCACACAGTAAGTGCTCAATAAATACAGATGTATGAATGAATATATTAATGAACCTAACCACTTAATAATAAACAGGAGAGGAGGGTGTTGGCTGATGTTAAAAAGGAGAACACCTTAACTAATGTTGGCTTCATAGACACTGTTGTCTCCCAGCTCTCTCCTGTCTTTCTGGCTGCTCCTTCTGTCTCTCTGCAGACTCCTCTTCGGCCTAAAATCCTCTGTCACTGGGTGTCCCTCAAGCTTTTGTTCTAGATCCCCATTGATTTTCATCTGTACCCATTCTGCTGGAGAACTCATTCTTTCCAAAGGCTTCAGTGACAACCTCTATGTGGATGATTTCCAAATCAACCTCTTCATCCCCTGGCCCTCTCTTCCTCTCTTCAGTATTGTATTTTCTCCTACAGGACATTTCTACTTGGATGGCCCACCAACACCTCAAATATGTCCAAAAGAGAACTCCTCGTCTTCCCAAACAACCCCCATCATTGCTCAAATCATTTTCCTAAGAAAAGTGTTCAGTCTACATATCCCTACTTCTCAAGAACCTCCAGTAGTTGTCCATCCACCTTTATGTTTTTTATTGCATTTGTCATTCATTCATTCAATCGTATTTACAGAGCACTGTACTAAGCGCTTGGGATGTACAAGTCAGCAACGTATAGAGACAGTCCTACCCAACAATGGGCTCACAGTCTAGAGGGCGGAGCATTTCTCAGGCACTTACTATGTGCCAGGCACTGTACTAAGCACTGGATTAGCTACAAGCTAATCAGTTTGGACATGGTCCATAGCCCACATGGGTCTCACAGTCTTATTCCCCATTTTCCAGATGAGGTAACTGAGTCACAGAAACCGCACACAACAGACAAGTGGGGGAGCCACTTGTCAGGTCCTTCTGAGTCCTGGGCCTGTGCTCTATTCACAAGGCTATGTGTTTCTCCATACAGAAATGACTTACTCTTGACTATAAAACTTTCTTTCGACTCACCCCCCTCCCACCACAACTTGCTGATTTACTACTACAGTCCAGTCTGCATACTTCCCTCCTCTTATGCCTCTCTACCCACTGTACCTCAATCGCATATACCACCCCTTGCACATATCCTACCTCTGCTCTGTAACTCCCTATCCCTTCATATTATGACAGGCCACCATACTGCCCATGCTCGTAGCCTAATTACAATTACATCTTCTCCAAGAGGACTTCCCTGAATAAGCTCGCATTTCCCCATTTCCATACTCTCTTTCCCTTCTGTGTCTTCTCTGCACTTTGATCTATACCATATAAGAATGTGATATTTATCCTATTCTCAGCTACACAACACTCTGTACATATCTTTGATTTATTTTAATATCTGTCTCCCCTTTAGACTGTAAGCTCCTTGTGGTCAAGGAACGTACCTACCCATTCTGTTGTATTTGCTTTCCTAAGTGCTTAATACGGTGTACTACACACAGTAGGTGCTCAATTAATACCATTAATTGATTAATTGATTTCAGGTGGGGTTTGAAGGTGGGAAGAGCAGTGGACTTTAGGTATGAAAGGAGGTGTGGAGTTCTGGCTCAAGGGAGCGATGTAGGCAAGAGGTTGGTCGTAGGATAGATGGGATTGAGGTACAAAGAGCAAATTGTTATGAGAGGAGCGGACTGTGCTGGTTGGATTGTAGTATTAGCTGTAGCGAAGTTAGATATCAATCAATCATATTTATTGGGTACTTACTGTGTCCAGAGCACTGTTCTAAGTACTTGGAAGAGTACACTACAACAGAGTTGGTAGGCATATCTCCACTGACAAGGAGCTTACCATTTAGAGGGGGAGACAGATATATTGTAAATAAATAAATAAATTACAGCTACGTACATAAATGCTGTGGGCCTTGGGCGGATGAATATCAAGTGTCCAAAGAGTACATTCTCATTTATTGGACGTGGACTCTCCACTCCAACACTTTTCTCATTTATCTTAGGAGCTTCCCCATCCTCATGACAATTGTTTCCTAGCCAAAGGTTAATCTCAGTCATTCTCCAGTCTATCCAAGAGGGCTAAGCTCTCACTTCTCTGTCTTGGCCCTTCCTTAGAGTGTAAGCTCTTCCTTCTAGTCATTTAAGCTCCTTGTGTGCAGGGAATGTGCCTACCAACTCCACTGTACTCTCCCAAGCATTAGTCCACTGTCTGCAAACAGTAAACACATCACTGATGGATAATTTGTTAACCAAGTGTTTGTATGGTGCAGGGCATTTAGTGCTCTGCACCCAGTAATAATAATAATAATAATAATGATATTTGTTAAGCACTTACTATGTGCAAAGCACTGTTCTAAGCACTGGGGAGGATACAAGGTGATCAAGTTGTCCCATGGGGGGCTCACAGTCTTAATCCCCATCTTACAGATTTGTATTCATTGAGCGCTTACTGTGTGCAGAACACTGTACTAAGTGCTTGGGAAGTACAAGTTCATTCATTCATTCAATTGTATTTATTGAGCACTTACTGTGTGCAGAGCACTGCACTAAGCACTCTGCATCACCCTGAAGGGCTCCCTTATCCACCCCCCCCCCCACCCGCAGCCCCACCGCACTTATGCACATATCTGTAATTTGTTGATATTACTGTCTGTCTCCCCCTCAACACTATAAAGTTTGTTGTGGGCAGAGAACGTGTCTGTCATACTGTTAGACTGCACACTCCGTATATACTCAGTAAATAACATTGATCTTATATCTAAATTAAGAAACAGTGGCAATAGTTCAGATATCCCACAAGAAAAAAGGGATTTGGCAGGATGAAGATCACTTTTTCTACAGATCCCCTTCTCACTGTGCCTCAATTTTGTCTATCTCACCACCGACATCTTACCCACCTCCTACCTCTGTCCTGGAATGACCTCCCTCATCATATCAGACAGATAATTATTCTACCCCATTTCAAAGTCTTTTTGAAGGCAATATCTCCTCCGAGAAGCCTTCCCTAAGCCCTCTCTCTCCTTTTCTCACACTCCCTTCTGTGCCACCTCTTACTTGCTCCTTTATCATCCTCCATCCCATCCTCAGAGCACATATGTATGTAACTGTATATATCTGTAATTTATTTATTCATGCACATATGAAATGTAACTGTATATATCTGTATTTATTTATTCATGTATTCATTTATCTACATTAATGTCCATCTCCCCCTCTAGACTGTGGAGTTGGTTGTGGACAGAAACGTTTCTGTTGTTATATTGTACTCTCCCAGGCTGTTAGTACAGTGCTTTTCACACAGTAAGCACTCAATAAATCTGACTGAATGAATGACTCCCCCCTTTATGCCCAGTGGTTGTGAAGATAAGAAATTCTCAAGAAAATAACTCCTTTATATAAAGTGTTTAATTAGTTATCAAAGCACTGGGGAAATGATGATCTGTTGTTCTCATGGTGGATTGGAAAACAAAAAGCACATTTATTGAAAGTGCAACCAGACCATTCATATTGCTGTCATCAATGTTTATGAAGTTGACTTTCTGCTCCTTGTTCTTTTCTTAGTATAGCCTCATTTGTTATTCAATTTTTCCCTTTTTTTAATACAACTTCTTTCTTGACAGATTTGTACCTCTGCTCGGAAAGCAGCATGGCAAAGTGGATAGAGCACAGACCTGGGGAGTGGAAAGTCATGGATTCTAATCCCGGCTTTGCCACTTGTCTGCTGTGTGACCTTGGCCAAGCCCTTTCACTTCTCTGTCCCTAAATTAACCTCATCTCGTAAAATGGGGATTGAGACTATGAGCCCCCATATGGGACAGGGACTGTGTCAACCTGATTTGCTTGTATCCACCCCAGCGCCTGTGCTT
The DNA here is from genome assembly GCF_015852505.1 of Tachyglossus aculeatus. Taxonomy (NCBI): domain Eukaryota; kingdom Metazoa; phylum Chordata; class Mammalia; order Monotremata; family Tachyglossidae; genus Tachyglossus; species Tachyglossus aculeatus. Next base: position 121,946,389 of record NC_052067.1, read on the forward strand.
AGTACAGATGCACTGGCACATAGTGAGCACATACCATCAGTTATTCTCATTATTACCTCACTTATGCCTAGGTTCCCATTAACTGAACACCTACTCATCCCATCCAGTTTTTGGAAATCCAGACCAGGATTTGATAGAGCAGCTATTCTGATGTTCAATTTGATGTCCCTATCCCTTAATTCCAGGTTTCCTATCCTTGACCTAATCCCAACAGCTGTCTGGCAAGATCCCTTCCCAGTCCCCAGTAACTCACCTCTGCTCTGTAGCCACAGTTACTGAAAAATAATAATCCCAGAAATGGAGGCCTAAATTGTACTAAATTGGAAATGATAGCACACGTTCTCTTTGGGGAGACTAAAAGGAGGTGAATTTTGGCCTGGGGGTTTCAGGTTTCGCTACCACAGGCCAGTAGAGGGGTAATGGATTCTGAGTAAATGCTATAGCAATTATTCCTTAAAGGCCTTCACACTTTTCCCTAGAGTGTTGAGACTGTGATAACAGTGGAACTAAGATTCATAGATTCAAATGACCACTTGGCAGAGATGTTAATTGGGTTAACAAGAGCTAATTGGTCAACTGTATGGAAGGAAACATTTAAAAGAATCAGCAAGAACAATCAATGTAGTCCCTCACTCTGGAGGGCAATTACATTCTATAATGAGTGCAATTTCATCCAGATCAATAAATCTAAAATAAGTATTGAGAATCTTGGGATTGACGAGGTCACAATAGCACCAGAAACCCTGCTTAGGTAATTTACTGAATGTAATCTTTGCTTTGAAAAATGTATTGATTTGGACTAAACATCAGATTATATATTAATATTTTTTAAGCTAAATCAAAGTGTCAAAATATTGATATTAATAACAATCAAAGGAGACTATGATTTCATACATATAGAATTCTGAATCTGGAAACTATCAGGTTATGTCACTGCTTTCCACTGTGACAAGGGAATAGTCAGAATCCTTCATGTCTGATTTCTGGAAAACAAAATTAACCATGCATTACTGGGTCAAACAAGTAAGGCATAATTGGGAAGATCTGATTTATGGGAAGAAATGTAGGAAGAAATACCAAGGAATTGTCCAGTTGATTTCCTACTGTTAATGTGGGAAATCCACAAAAATTTGTTAGGGTTTATGTGTCTTATCTTAGTCAACTATATCTTGACACTTTGACAATTATTTATCTCATTCTATTACAGTCCTGCTACCATTAGATTTCCTTCCTCACATTCCTGTGATTTCTAAGCAACCTGGGCCTATTTCCCTATTAGATTTTTAGCTTCTTGAGGGTACAATTGTATTTTCTACTATATTGTACCCTACCACATTCCTAGTACAGTTCTCTGTAAACAGTAGGTGCTCAATAATGCCACTGATAAATTACTGAATTGATCAAAACTTTACACTGTCTCCTTAGATCTTATTAATATACATAAGACTCTGGCAACTGCTAATCTGATTTGACTTTTCTACACTGACCAACATACATTTAGGCCACTCCATAATGGTAAAGTCAATCATATTTTTTGAGCATTTACTCTGTGTAAAGCACTGTACTACGTGCTGGGGAGAATACAATATAATCTGTTATTTTCAAGTTGAAGGTTTCTTACAGCCCACTTCTTTAGCCTTTTTGGTCAGTCAGGACTGTGTGGTAGTCCACTGCTGTTAAACCTAGTCTAGGCTCATATGCTTTTGGGGAGTTACAAGGAATGCTGGAATCACTGATGCTGGAATCAGAATTTGCTTCCTTTTCCCTGGAAACTGTTCTAATTCCACAGGCTTTGGGCATTATCAAAAGTCTATGATACTCTCAACCAGGAAGTAATAATAATAATAGTAGCATTTGTTAAGTGCTTACTATGTGCCAAACACTGTTCTAAGCACTGGGGGGGATACAAGGTGATCAGGTTGCCCCACGAGGAGCTCACAGTCTTAATCCCCATTTTACAGATGAGGTAACTGAGGCCCAGAGAACTTAAGTGACTTGCCCAAAGCAACACAGCTGACAAGTGGTAGAGCCGGGATCAGAACCCATGACCTCTGGCTCCCAAGCCTGTGCTCTTTTCACTGAGCCATGCTGTACACTGAGCTCTGAATGTCATCAAAAAGACTGGGTACTACTTTTCATAGTAGCACAGTTTTATATATTTACCATCATCTGAAGAACACTAAAGTTAAATTTCAGCCTACCTGAAGGAGACTATATATGGACAAATATTTGAAGATGTCATCAAACTGTATTACTTAGAAAGCATAGCACTCAAAGATGGATAGCTAGGTAATGAATTAGAAAATAGAAACAAAAAGATCAACATGACTTTTAGAAATATGGTAGACAGACTTGGTAGTGATCTGTGCTTACCCCAAGGCTCATCCCTCTTCTTGAAAAGATTCATAAACATCACCTGAAAGGAATATCCGCATTGAGTAGCTGGAAAATCCTATCAAAAACTTGGACTTTAAAAGCAGTAATTTGAGTAGCAGTGAGGAAATGCTCACTGTGACTTTTTTTAACTTTACTAATTGGATGTATAGGACATTGTATAGTCCCCTTCATAGTCCCCATATTTTTCCTTTTACCTGTCATCATATTTATTTTTATTTTTTTTCTGCAGAATATTAATACTTGTTTCCTAGCTAGGCCAGTCCTTTCTCCAGCTGTGGATTCATACTACATTTCCCACCCACTTCTCTGTCTGTAATATCAAGGTTGTCATAGCCATAGGGACCAGGGTGGAAAAGGAATAAGGAAGTGGTTTCCTTCAGAGCCTCCTTTCCAGTCCAGTCTCCATGGCGATGGCCATCCTGTTAGTAGCTTACAGCCAGGAATGGGCCCGTCCAATTATGAAAAATATCTTTTATAAAATTCAAAAGTTGGTTCAATGAGAGGGAGTAGAGGATGTTTCCCTGAAGAACCATGGGAATGGGCAGGGGAGAGAGAGGCAGATCAAGATTCAAAGGCATTGGAAGGTTAATGGATTTGGAAACTCAGGCAGCAGGTAGAACATTTGTTATCTTCAGGGAATTGGGAGAGCAATTTTAAAAGCCATGGGGGAGGGAAAGAGGAAACATTTAAAGTGAGCATGAGGGTCAGTGAGAAAGGGCAGACGGCATGGAGTGTGGTCACCTGACTTTCTGGCAGAGTCACCAAAAGCGGGTCAATATGTCCAAAGTAAAATTTGGACATCCTAACATGGAACCTCTTTGACTCAGTATGCTATTATTAATTTGGAGTCATTGTTCATTAGCATTATTTATTATTAGGTGATTACCATAACTGTCAATTGATGGTTACATAATTCATTAAATACAAAATTTTGGGTCATTTTGGTTAAAATTGGTGTATCTGACCTTGGCCCAATCAATCATTCAATCGAAAAGGTATTTACTGAGTGCTTACTGTATGCAGACTGTACATATTTGCACAGATTTGGTAGACACAATTTTGGCCCACAAGCAGTTTACAGTCTAGAAGGGCAGACAGACTTAAAATTATGGATATGTGCATAAGTGCTTTGGGGTTGAGGGTGTGGTGAAACTTAAAGGGGATTTGTCCAAGTGCATAGGTGATACGGAAAGAAGAGGGAGCAGGAGAAAGCAGGTTTAGTTGGGGAAGGAATAAGTATTAAATCAGATTCAAGATTATTAGATTCTCTATGTGTTCTTGATAAATTTTTAGTCTAGAGGCTCAGGTATTCAGAAGGGGAAGGCACAGTATTTTGGAAGAGTTTCTTAAGTAAAGTCTCATAATAACAGTATGATTTTCCCTTTTTAAAAATGACATAGGTAGATAGATGTCCTAGAATGCTGTTTTCATGACTTCAAAAGAAACAGCAACTCTATAGAGAAGAAGCATGGTCAAGTGGATAGAGAAAAGAGTCAAGAGGACCTGGTTCTAATCCTGGTTCAGCCACTTGTATACTGTGTGACCTTGGGCAAATCACTTAACTTCCCTATACTTCAATCACTTCATCTGTAAAATGGGGATTAAGACTGCAAGCCTGATGTGGGGCTTGGATCGACTGTGTCCAACCTGATTATTTTATATCTATTGCAGCACTTAGAATGGTGCCTGGCACGCAATAAGCACTTAGCAAATACCATTAAAAAAAAAATATAAAAGTGTTCTGTCTGCAAGTTCCAAGGTGCTACTAGCAGTAATAGTATTTTTTAAGCACTTACTGATTGCAGAGCACTGTACTAAGCACTGGGAAAAAATAAACAGCAATTGCGTTAGCAGATCTTAGTTGAGAACCCCAAAACAGCAAATCCAGTAATATGGAACCAATAGTTACAGGCCCATATGGTCTCAGTTAAAAAAGGAAACACACATGCCTAAATTTACTTAAGGAGCATATGCCACAAGGTAGAGGATGCTAAAACTCAAGAAATGGAATCCCCCAGTGTGGCAAAAAGATTTCAACCTTCAAAGCCCAGAGTCAGTTAAAATGGGAAGATAAGGCAATATTCCAACAAAAGAAGCAGTTTGGCCTAGTGGAAAAAGCACAGGACTGGGTGTAAGTGGATCTGGGTTCTAATCCAGTGTGACCTTGGGCAAGTCACTTAAATTCTCTGTTTGTCAGTTTCCTCCTTTGTAAAATGGGAATTCATTTACCTAACCTGTTAGATTATGAGACTTTTGTCAGAGGGGACTGTGTCTAGTTTGATTATCTTTTACCTATCCAATGTTTGGTAAATAACAAGCAGTTAAACACCACAACTATTATTATTGACTAGTGGTGAGATTGCTAACACAGAGGTATGAAAAATGGTAAGATCTCCAGTCCTGATGAATAACAATTTTTTATGACATTTGTTAAATGCTTGCTATGTGTCAGGTACTGTTTTAAGTGCTAGGTAGGTACAAGATCATCAAGTTGTTCGCTGTTCATGTCTCACGTTAGGCTCACAGTAAAATCTGTGGGAAGAGGATCTAATCTCCATTTTACAGATGAAGTAACTGAGGCACAGAGAAGTTAACTCACTTCCTTAAGGTCACAGAGCAGGCAAGTGAAATTGCCATGATTATAAAACAAGTCTTCTGGCTCCCAGGACCGGGCTTTATGTTGAGCTTATTTAGCCTCCCTCCATTACTTACAGAAATCATCATGGCTTGGAAAGTAGCATGGTCTAGTGGAAAGAAAATTCATTCATTCATTCAATCATATTTATTTATTTATTTTTTTAATGGCATTTATTAAGCGCTTACTATGTGCAAAGCACTGTTCTAAGCACTGGGGTAGAGACTTACTGTGTGCAGAGCACTGTACTAAGCACTTGGGATGTACAAGTCGGCAACATATAGCAGTGTGGCTCAGTGGAAAGAGCACGGGATTTGGAGTCAGAGGTCATGGGTTCAAATCCTGGCTCTGCCAATTGTCAGCTGTGTGACTTTGGCAAGTCACTTAACTTCTCTGTGTCTCAGTTACCTCATCTGTAAAATGAGGATTAAGACTGTGAGCTCCCTGTGGGACAACCTAATCACTTTGTAACCTCCCCAGCACTAAGGACAGTGTTTTGCACATAGTAAGCGCTTAATAAATGCCATTATTATTATCATCATTATTATTATAATATAGAGATGGTCCCGACCCAACAACGGGCCCACAGTCTAGAAGGGGGAGACAACAAAACATGTAGACAGGTGTCAAAATCGTCAGAACAAATAGAATTAAAGCTATATGCACATCATTAACAAAACAAATAGAATCGTAAATGTGTATAAATAAAATAGAGTAATAAATCTGTACAAATATATATAGATAAATAAATAAATAAATAAAATGGTCCTGGGAGTCAGAGGACCTGGGTTCTAAATCCCAGCTCCAATATTTGGTTGTTGTGTGACCTTGGGCAAGTTATTTAGCTTCTTTATGCCTCAGTTTTCTCATCTGTAAAGTGAGGGTTAAATCCTACTCCTTACTATTTAGACTGTGAGCCCCATGTGGTACAAAAACTGTTTCCAACCTGATTACCTTGTAAATATCCCAGTGATTAATACAGTGCTCAACACATAGTAAGAGCTTAATAAATGTTATTATTAACCACCTGGCTTTGCTGCTTCCCAGGCCATGCTGCTTACTGCATTGATCTGCAAGTAATGAAGGGCAATTAAATAAGTTCAACATATGGGGCATGAGGTAGATGCCATAGGTTTTTGTTTTGTCTTATGCCATCGAGTCATCTCCATGTGTACTACCTAACCCAGTGCCTAGTGGAGCACTTGGCACATAGTAAGCATTTAAGAAATATCACAATATTTATGAATACAATGCACACAGACAAGATCCCAAAGGGAAAAGGCTGGTGAAGATGACACTGGATTAGAGTGTGAGCCCATTGTTGGCTAAAGATTGTCTCTGTTGCCAAATTGTTCTTTCCAAGCACTTACTACAGTGCTCTGCACACAATAAATTCTCAATAAATACGATTGAATGAATGAATCTCCAACCCATAGTGGCACCATGGACATATCTCTCTCAGAATGCCTCACCTCCATCTGCAATCATTCGGTACTGGATCCATAGAGTTTTCTTGGTAAAAATATAGAAGTGGTTTACCATTGCCTCCTTCCGTGCTGTAAACTTGAGTCTCTACCCTCGACTCTCTCCCATTGCACTGCTACCCAGCACAGGTGAGTTTTGACTTCTAGCAAATTGCCTTCCCCTCACTAGCCACAGCCCAAGCTAGGAATGGAATTGATATGCCTCTGTTGAATTCTCCCTCCCATAGTCAAAACTGGCAGAGTACTGGAAACTCCAGGTGCAATCCTGAGAGAGCCACAGGTTTTATAATAATAACAATAATAATAATAATAATAATGGTATTTGTTAAGCGCTTACTATGTGTCAAGCACTTATTTAAGACATCCCAAATGTGGTGCACTATTTTAGGTGTTTGGAAAGTACAGAATAAAGTGTTTCCAAGAATTGTCTTCTGTCAACACTCATGCTCCCCACCAACTTCCCAGCACAGTTATTCAAACAACAAGCTGACACTTCAAGAGGTCTGAAGAAAGACAGCCTACTGAAGACATAATATAAATGGAACAAGGGCAGGGCCTCTTATCCTAACTCTTACAATCTAAAAAGAATAATTATAATGATAATGATGCTATAATATCTATTGAGCACTAACTCTGTGCAAGTATTGTACTAAGCACTAAGGTAGATAGAAGATAATGAAATCAGACCGAGTTGCAATCCCATAAGGGGGTAACATTCTAAGGGAGAAGAATAATAGGTGAAGAGATTTTCCTCTCTGGAAAAACTTATCTGACCATCCAAGAAGGGGAAATTATCCTCCTCTACTTCTTCATTTTCATAATTGCCATTCTCCTTTTTTTTTTTTTTTTTTGCTCTTTTGTGATTGTGGTCTTCACTCTGATCAGGTCATCCTGACATTTCTTAGTCCACAATCAATTTTACTCCAAAGATTATCTTCTTTTACTCCATTACTGCTACCAAAATCTGCTTCTGGCCCCATTCTACATACTTATCCTTTATTATTTTTCACCTAGTGGCTTTGACATTCTCTAAATCTTGTATATCAACTTACCCAAAACATTGATTCTGTCCTACAACAGGAAATAAAATACAAAGTTCTGCTGCCCCATTGAATTTCTTGAAAAAATGAATTTTCCTTTGGCTGAGAAAACTATGGTAACATTATATAATTATTTGGATTTAGTTAACAATCAACATGAATATATTCTACGAGTCAAATTTCATGTTACCTTTGTTTGCCACTAGAGTTTTTTGCCTTTTCTTTTGTAACTCATGAGGTAAACTAAATTTATCAATCTTTGAATCCTGTGTCAATTGTGTCATTCCCAACTAAAACCTCACATTTTGATTTTTTCCCAAAATGCAAATAATCAAAGTCCATGGTAGTATATTCAGTATTTTGTTTTAATATTTGGTCTAACATCATCTGCTGTTTTGGGAAGTTCTTGTTTTCTCTTTGTATTGGTGCTGTACCTCTGTGTAATGATTATTCCACAAAGTAATGCTTGTCATATTCCTTCAAGGTATTGATGGATTGCATTTGGAGATCAAATGACAAGGTCATTTTCACCTTGTAACTTCTTTTTCTAATGGGTGACAGCACCACTCTTTTGCTCTAGCTACAATTCACACCTCAGAGAAAATAATCAGGCAAAAGAAAGACAAAAATCCTGTCTTGAAGAATTAAAGACTTTAAGCTCCAGTGATCAAAATCCAGAACAGAAGCATAGTAATGTGACCTTTGCCTTCGAAAATTTGCATACTGACTTCAGTGCATTGAACCTAATGATGAGGACTGAAGGCTCCTCTATCTCAGGAAATTGCAGTCAGCTTCAAAAAACCTTCACAACTGATTAATGGAATGGTTGGATGGTAATAAGCCATCATCTTTGTTGAGTGTATCCCTTTAAAAGAATGTACAGTAGGTTGCACCAATAACGTGCAAAATTAAATGGAAATGACAAAAGATACAGACAGCAGATAAATAGGCAGAGTGATTAATTTTTAAATACACCAAGGGCATTTTTCCTCTAATGGTAGTTTTGTAAACTAATGAACACACATAAATAGAGATTCACTACCTAAAGTCCCATACCTTTAAAAAAAATTGCCAGAAAGTAGATCAGGTTTAATAGTTTCAGTATTGACTGGAAACAGAAAATATGGGTGGATTAACAGATTAGTTCCACCATTGGATTTCATGTCTTGATTTGCAATATAATTGGTTGCATATTTTTCCAAAGGCAGTAATGCATTTGAGATAAAAATTGCTTCTAAATTGCTTCTAAAGTCCAAACATATTTTTTCTATTTTCAATACATAACTCAAGTATGAAGAAAATGTTCAGTCTCCAATATAACATAACCTGAAAATTACAAACATTTTTCTAACATATTTTTCTCTGTTCTACCTGACACCTATTGGAACAGTAGCATATACATAAACATCTGGACAGTAATAATAATAATAATAATAATGATGGCATTTATTAAGCACTTACTATGTGCAAAGCACTGTTCTAAGTACTGGGGAGGTTACAAGGTGATCAGGTTGTCCCACGTGGGGTTCACAGTCTTAATCCTCATTTTTACAGCGGCACAGAGAAGTTAAGTGACTTGCCCAAAGTCACACAGCTGACAATTCATGGAGCCGGGATTTGAACCCATGACCTCTGACTCCAAAGTCCATGCTCTTTCCACTGAGCCACGCTGCTTCTCTAGTCATTACTAGAGAAAATCAATCAATCAAATCATATTTATTGAGCGCTTACTGTGTGCAGAGCACTGTACTAAGCGCTTGGGAAGTACAAGTTGGCAACATATAGAGACAGTCCCTGCCCAACAGTGGGCTCACAGTCTAGAAGGGGGAGACAGAGAACAAAACCAAACATATTAACAAAATAAAATAGAAATGTACAAGTAAAATTAATAGAGTAATAAATATGTACAAACATATATACATATATACAGGTGCTGTGGGGAAGGGAAGGAGGTAAGACAGTGGGGATGGAGAGGGTGACGAGGGGGAGAGGAAGGAGGGGGCTCAGTCTGGGAAGGCCTCCTGGAGGAGGTGAGCTCTCAGTAGGGCCTTGAAGGGAGGAAGAGAGTTAGCTTGGCGGATGTGTGGAGGGAGGGCATTCCAGGCCAGGAGGATGACGTGGGCCGGGGGTCGATGGCGGGACAGGGGAGAATGAGGCAAAGAAATCCAACTGAAAATAAGGTTCTTTCCAGGTGCCTTTTAAGTAGTTCCACCATGATGTGCATATTCAAAATGATACCCTTAGCAATAGCAAGCACTCTGTACTCTACCATACCAATGGCTGTAAGTTTTATATAAAAGATGCCCTATTGTCTTTCAGACCATCTTCAGTGAGTGGTGAGGAGGAGCTTCCACTGTCTATCAAGGGCCTGTCCATTCATTCATTCAATCGTATTTATTGAGCGCTTTCTGTGTGCAGAGCACTGTATTAAGCGCTTGGGAAGTACAAGTTGGCAACATATAGAGACAGTCCCTACCCAACAACGGGCTCACAGTCTAGAAGGGGGAGATGGACAACAAAACAAAACATGTGGACGGGTGTCAAGTCATCAAAATAAAAATAAAGCTAAATGCACATTATTAATAAAATAAATCTACCAGATCTATAGGCACACATAGCATTTTGTAAGCAATTTCAGGTTTGCATTGGACCACATTCATTCATTCATTCAATTGTATTGAGCACAGAGCACAGAGACAGCCCCTACCCAACAACAGGCTCACAGTCAAGTGCATTTTCAGGCATGCCAAACAGTGTCTATACAAAAGGTGTTGTGCACCCTAACAGAGCTCTTGAATGGCTCCCAGGAACTTTCTTGTATAAATAGGTTCATGGAATATCTGCATGGTTTATTTGCAGAATTTTGGCAACACCGTTTTGACTGGGCCTCTCTCTACCTATATTAATTACAGGTTAATCCATTGTAGTCTCCTCACTAGCAGCAATGGCTTAAATTTGTTTATATGAATTATCTCTAAATCTATTTGAGCATTTGGGGAGACAATGCACATACAATGAAGATGCTGGCCAAGAAAACCAGATTCCAGCTGCATGGATAAATCAGTCTTCAGAGGAAAGGTATACAAAAATCAGGTCACGTACATCACGTCTAAACACATAGCAGTCACATCACTACCAAAAATACTGGCCTCAGAGGCACCAATCCAAGAGTTAGCTGTCTATTGACATATTGCATGTACAAGAGTTTTCCCGGTGCCTAGATAGAAAAATACGTATACATGCATCTGTGTTTGAGGACACGTCCTGTTCTGATGCATGACTCTGGAAATATTAAGAAATTGGAATTCTTGGAAAATTGGATAGGCATTAGGCATGTCTGCCCTCAGTTACCTCTTACTTAAAATGGGCATTAAGACTATGTGCCCTGTGTGGCACAGGGATTGTGTCCAACCTGATTGACTTATGTTTACCCTAGTGCTTAGTGTAGTGCCTGGCTCCCAGACTGAGCCCCCTCCTCCCCCTCCCCCCCCCCCCCACCTTGCCTCCTTCCCCTCCCCACAGCACCTGTATATATGTTTGTACATATTTGTTACTCTATTTGTTTTGCTTGTACATATTTACTGTTATATTTATTTTGTTAATATGTTTTGTTGTCTGCCTTCCTCTTCTAGACTGTGAGCCTGCTCTATTGGGTAGGGGCTGTCTCTATATGTTGCCAACTTGTACTTCCTAGGTGCTTAGTACAGTGCTCTGCACACAGTAAGCGCTCAATAAATATGATTGAACGAATGAATTCTGAGAACTCAAAAAGAAATATCTGCTCTCTATAAAATCCAGAAGAATGATCACCAGCTAATGGTCATGTGTCCTTATTCACTTATATACTGTTTGTGTATGGAACAGGAACTCTTCAGGTATGGGGCAGGCATTGGATGATCCAGAGAGAGGTGTCCTATTTCCCCCACTGAATCTCCACCCTAGTGTCATAAGACAGTGTTCCTGTGGACTGTTTTGGGGGCTTGGACTTCTGAATTTGAATTTTGGCTCCTTAGGTCATTGGTGATTTTGAATTTCGGTGGGAGGAAGTGATGCAATTTTCAATAAAGTCATTTCTGGTGAAGGCCCCCAGTTAGGATTAGGGCATAGGATCGAACTAGCTATTAAGAGGTTGAGAAGACCATTGGACAATGTTAATGAAGGAAGGTGTGAAAAAAATAGTTTGACTGGGTGCAGAGCAACGCAGTAAGAAATTGGAAGATTGCATGGTCTAACTAAAATTGTTGGTAGACTAAGTTCCTGCCCTCAAGATGCTTACATCCTGGCAGGGTAGATAGCTGCTAAAATAATATACCAGAAGGAGAGAAGAGAAAAAACATGCATGAATAATGATTAAGTAACAGGCTATGTAAAATATGTACAAAATGCTAGGAGTTTGTGAGTTCAGTAGTGCTCTGGTGGTGCAAAAATGCTGAGACAGCAGCCAAGAGGATGTCATAGGGTAGAAATCAATTTGGGGAAGGCTTTTTGGAGGAGATGTGATCACAATAGAGCACTGAAAATGGGGAGATTTATAGTATGTTGTATTTAAATATGGAGGGAGTTTCCGGTAAGGGGAAGGGTGTACATAAGGGATTGGAATCAGGAGCAACAAGAACACAGCATAGTGAGTAGATTTGATTTGAAGGAGTGAAGAGAATGAGATAGGAAACAAGAAATTGGAAAAAAAAAATCAGAAAGACTCTTGATTGAGTGCCTTAAAACCACTGGTCAAGAGTTTCTGTTTTTGTGGAGAGAAGTGAATAACCATTGAAGATTTTTGATTGGCGGGAAGTGGGAAGAATGATGTTTTAGAAAAATAAGCCAGGTAGCAGAGTGAAGTTTCAAATGAAATTGGGCAAACTAGAGGAAGGAAGATCAGTGAGTGGAATGTGTCATATCTTTGTTTACTTCTGTGTTTAGTACAGTGCTTCAGTCCTCTCACAACCACACCTGGACAGTTTCCAGTATTCTACCAGTCTTGGCTATCAGAGGGAGAGTCGAGCAGAGGCAAACTCATTCCATTCCTATATGGGCAGTGGCTAGCGAGTGGAAGGAAATCTGCTACAAGTTAAAACTCACCTGTGCCGGGCAGTAGCAGCATGGGAGAGAGTAGAGGGTGGAGACTGTGAGCCCACTGTTGGGTAGGGACCGTCTCTATATGTTGCCAACTTTTACTTCCCAAGCGCTTGGTACAGTGCTCTGCACACAGTAAGCGCTCAATAAATACGATTGAATGAATGAATGGAGACTCGAGTTTACTGCACAGAAGAAGGCAATGGTAAACCACTTCTGTATTTTTACCAAGGAAACTCTATGAATGCACTACAAGAACAATTGCCCGTGGGGGTGGGGCATTGTCACACATCCCCAGGAGATGGGTTCATTTGGTAATTGGTGAGGAGGGAGGGAGGGAGAGGGAGAGAGAGAATGGAAAGCCTGAGTTTTATATAAAATTTATTCCGCAAAGAGAATTGAATTATTTAATTGTATAGGTGCAATGAATTGAACTTCCCTTTCAGGAGGAATGTGATTAATTAGTAATATTAGAGCTTCCCTAATGGGAGGAACACACTCATGTTAGTCGCACGTGGCAGAACCCCCAGGTCCCACCCAGGTGGAATTCCCTGACAGTTTGCTTGTCTGCAGTGGGGCGGCCCCCCCATAGCTCCCACCCATGTGCACTTCCCACTTGGGAGGAATCCACTTGACTTACACCCCAGTGGGGAAGCCCCTAGCTCTCACTCATGAGGATTTTCCACTTGGGAGGAATCCCTTCATGCATTCCATGCCCCTGGCAAAGTGCCTGGCTTCCAGCCCCATGAGCATCCAGAGGGATGGGACCTTGACTTCCCCATCCCACGGCTCCTCACTTGGTTCAGGCAGAGTGGGCTTCTCATGCTCTGGACAGAGGCCCCCTGCACCTATCTGCTGCAAGTCCCCATCCTCTGCTCAGAGGGCCAGAGGCCGCGAAGCAGCGTGGCTCAATGGAAAGAGCACAGGTTTGGGAGTCAGAGGTCATGAGTTGTTCAAATCCCTGCTCCCCCACATGTCTGCTGTATGACTTTGAGCAAGTCACTTAACTTCTCTGTGCCTCAGTTCCCTCATCTTTAAAATTGGGATTAAGACTGTGAGCCTCACGTGGGACAACCTGATCACCTTGTATCCTTCCCAGCGCTTAGAACAGTGCTTTGCACATAGTAAGTGCTTAACAAATGCCATTATTATTATTATTATCATCATCATCTGTGCTCCTAGGCCATTCCAGCTTCCAGCCTCAGTTTATCCAATCTCTGCCCTACCCCCTCCTCCATACCTAATTTGATTGGCACGGGGGCAAGGGACACCTTCTGTATTCCCAGCTTGGGCTGTCAATCTAGCAGTTTTGGTTGTGGCATCTCTTGCTGTCAACTCCTCCATCTCCAGCTCCAAAACCCCAGCTAAGTTCAGTCTGTGAAACTCTCATTTCATCATGGATATGTTTCCCTTCCACCTTGACCTGCTCCTAACTCCATCATTGCTCCTTCTCAGACCACTTAAACATGGTTCTCCCCAGATGACACCATCTCCCCTGTCACTTTCCCAAATGGGTCTCATCTTCTCCCACTCCCCAAGGCTCACTGAAAGCAGGAGTTGGCTTCCTTCTTGGCTCCCTAGTCCACTTTTGCATCATCTCACCCCACCCTCACTCACCCACATCATCTATCTCTACCACCCACTCCAATTATTAGTCACAGCCATCTACTGACTCCCAGAATACTTTCTGAACCATTTTTACTCCTTTCTCATATCACTTATCTCTTTTCCCAACCCTACACTCTTCCTTAGGGACTTCAATATCCATATGGATGTCCCTAATGACATTTGTTCTGCTCGCTTCCTCTTACTTCTCAGCTCTGTTGACTTGCTCTGTTCCACCATATCTACTTACCAACGGATCACATATTAAAATCTCATCATCTCTAGTTACTGTATTCTCTAAACTTACCAATTCTCAAACTGGACTTTCTGACCACAAATTCCTCACCTGTGTTCTTTCCTAAACATATCTCCTCCTTCTAAAAACAGCACTATATCTCCACAAATACCTCTAATCTTTTATCTTTCTTATCTTTAATGTCTTCATGCTCTATTTGTTGTACATTTCCCACCAAACTTCTCTTGACACACAAATCCATGTCCTCAACTCTGCGCTCTCCACTGAATTCAACTCCCTTCTTCCTTTATCCATCCATCCATTTCACTGCACCAACCTGCAGCTCTGGATCACCTCCATTAATACATTTCTTCCTTCAAGCCTGAGCTGCATAATGCTGCTGTCAGAAATCAGGGCATCAGGATGACCTCATCCATCCATCTATTCATCTCTAGCTCATTCTCAGCTCTGTTCTCCCTTTGGCCAAGCAACAGTGCTTCTACATCCTAATTGACACCCATATCTATTTCTGATGCTGGCTGTTTCAGACTTTTAACTCCTTCCTCAACCTTCTTGACCCGCCCCACCCCCCCCCCCACTCCAGCTCCCCCAGGACCTTATGGATAGTGAACATTCCACCAACTCTGTTTAGTAGAGTGCTTAGTAAAGTACCCTAAACATAGCAAGGGCTCAATAAATACCATTGATTGGTTGATCTCTTTTGCCCTTACAAACCTTGCCACATATTCAATCAATAAACTTGCAGCCTTCAGGCATAATCTTCCTAGAATCCTCCCTACACCTCTACAGTCCCACCCTCCTTCTTCCCCATCTTTGACTCTCCCTTCGCAGGCATTTTGCAAAAGATATCCCACCTCTCTTAAAATCCAATCTCCCTACTTATTAAAACATGTACCTCCTACTTTCTTCCCTCTCTGACCATAATCTCCAGCCACTCACTTTCCAATGGCTCCTACTCCATTGCTTTCCAACATACATCTGTATCCCTTATCCTAAATAACAAAACAAACTCTTTGGACTCCAAAGCACCATCCAGTTATCAACTCGTATCCCATTGACCACTCCTGTCAAAACTCCTTGAACAAGTAATTTACACTCACTGTGTCCACTTCCTCTTCAATTCTCTCCTTGAGCCAGTACAATATAGCTTCCAGTGACTCCACTCCTTAGAAACTTCCCTTTCTCAGGTCACCAATGACTCCCTCCTTGCAAAATCCAATGGCTGCTACTCCATTCTAATCATCCCTCGACCTCTAAACTGCCTTCAACACTGTGGATCTCTCCCTTCTCCTGGAAACATTATGTAACTTTGTCTTCACTGACACTGGCCTCTCCTGGTTCTTCTTCCATAATACTGGCTACTCCTCAGTGACTTTTGTGGATTCCTCTTCTGCCTCCTACCCAAACCAGGGTCCTCTTCCGGACCTCTTTTTTTTTTAATTTTTCATCTACACCCAGTCCATTAAAGAACTCATTCACTTTTATAGCTTCAATACCATCTCTATGGAGATGATCTCTATGCTGCTAGAGAAGCAGCATGGCTTCATGGAAAGAGCCCAGGCTTGGGAGTCAGAGGTCGTGTGTTCTAATACCGGCTCTGCCACTTCTCATCTGTGTGATCTTGGGCAAGTCACTTCACTTCTCTGGGCCTCAGTTGCCTCATCTGTAA
This sequence comes from Tachyglossus aculeatus, assembly GCF_015852505.1. Lineage (NCBI taxonomy): Eukaryota > Metazoa > Chordata > Mammalia > Monotremata > Tachyglossidae > Tachyglossus > Tachyglossus aculeatus. The sequence continues at coordinate 121,962,548 of NC_052067.1, forward strand.
ATTGGGGATTAAGATTGTGAGCCCTATGTGGGGCAACCTGATTACCATGTATAACCCCCCCCCCCCAGTGCTTAGTACAGTGTTTGGCACATAGTAAGCGCTTAACAAATGTCATTATTATTATTATTTTAATTTCCAAATTTACACCTCCAGGACTTTGTACTTCAATGCCATCTCACATTTCCTCCTGTCTTCAGGATCTCAAATTCAACATGTCCAAAAGAGAATTACTTATCTTCCGGCTCAACCTCTGTCATTCCAGAAACTTTCCTATCACAGTAGACAACACTATCTTTCTCCATCTCAGTGGCCTTGAAACATTGCCATTATCTTAAAACTAGCTCTTTTATTCAATCTGCATTTTTGGTCTGCCACAAAATCCTTTCGGTTCTATCTTCACAACATCTCTAGAATCTGCCTCTTCCTCTCCATCCAAAGTGCCTCAGTATTTATCCATGCACCTCTCATACCTCACTTTCATTACTGTCTAATCCTCCTTGCTGACCTCCATGCCCCCTGCCTTCTTTTTTCCCATTGATGCTTCATTTTGCAGCCTTGATGATTTTTCTATAAAAAGCTTCCCTTTCTTCAAAAACTCACCCACCTCCATGAATCAGTCAAACATTATTTATTGACTTCTTATAGACACAATGGTAGACACATTGTGCTGTCCTCTCTCTAGCACTTAGTACAGTGCTCTGCACAGAGTAGGCACTCAATAAATATGATAATTGATTCCTCTCCACATGAAGCTTATACTTTGTACTCCTTAAATATTTTGGTATTCATCTCATCCCTTATTCATTCATTCAATCATATTTTTTTTGAGCACTTACTGTGTGCACAGCACTGTACTAAGTGCTTGGGAAGTACAAGTTGGTAACATATAGAGACGGTCCCTACCCAGCAGCGGGCTCACAGTCTAGAAGGGGGAGACAGACAACAAAACAAAACTTAACAAAATAAAATAGAATAAATACATACAAGTAAAATACATAAACAGAATAATAAATATGTACAAATATATATATATACATACATACAGGTGCTTGGGGAGGGGAAGGAGGTAAGGTTGGGGGATGGGGAGGGGGAGGAGGTGGAGAGGAAAGAGGGGGCTCAGTCTGGGAAGGTCTCCTGGAGGAGGTGAGCTCTCAGTAGGGCTTTGAAGGGAGGAAGAGAGCTAGCTTGGCGGATGTGCGGGGGGAGGGCATTCCAGGCCAGGGGGAGAACATGGGCTGGGGGTCGACGGTGGGATAGGGGAGAACAAGGCACAGTGAGGAGGTTAGTGGCAGTATTTGTGTAAATATCCTTATACTCTTACTATTTCCCTTATCTGTAATTTATTTTAAAGTCCTTCTCCCCATCTGGTCTGTAAGCTAATTTAGCAGAGATTGTGACTATCTCCTCTATTGTATTGTGCTGACTCTGACTTTCTTTTTCCTGACTCACCTCTCATTTCTCCACCCTAATATTCTTTCTGTTCATATATGCTGAACTCTGTACTCCTAAGGAGTTTGATACTTACCACCTCAACCACCTTCACAGTGCTCATATGCAAAGTCCTTCTTTTCTGTTGCCTCTGCCTCAAGTAACTGATTGTAATACCTGCTTCCCCTACTACATTGTAAGCTCACTGAAGGAAAGAATCACATCTGGCAGCTCTTTGTAGTTTCCTAAGTATGTAGTATGGTGCTCTGTACACAGTAAGCACTCAAATACCATTAATCAACAGATGAGCTAAATTTACTTTATTACAGCATTTCTTATGTTCTAATATTCTAATGATCACTCCAACAGTCCCTTAGAAACTGCCACCCCTTGCTGGCAGAGGCCAGAGGAACCTCTCAACCTCTCTGGCTTTTTTAACAAGCTTCCTCTGCTTTTTTTTTTTTTTAAACAAAGTAATTTTACTTATATAAGAAGCTAGAAACTTGTGTCTTCACAGTTCCTACGTGGCTCATCAGGGGTCCATTTTCTCAACTAGTTAGCCGAGTCTCACTACTTTCCCACACAGAAATGTGTCCTGTTTCCCACTGACAACCTCCTGTTCTCCTTTGTGCTGGTGGTTTGATTACAGTGATTTGCAGCTGGGATAATATTTTTTTCTATCCAGGACACCTCTTGAAAGTGTTGGGGTCTCTTCCCTTAACAGAATCCAAATCAAGAGGAAAAGCTGGCAAAACGTTCTTTAAGCATCTTATCAGCACAATAAAGGCACACAATGTAATGGTAATGGGGCATTTAACAGTGGGTAATTGGAAAAGGATATAAACCTGGAGGCACTTTGGGAAGACAGGATAATTTCCTTCCAGCAACAGAAAGGAAAAGAGAGAAATCAAACAAAATTAATTTAAAAAGCCACAACAAAAAAACTGAAACTACAGCTTTCCCAAGGCTTGAACATGCTGCTTCCTTCTTTAATTCAGTGCCGTTCCCAAAAACCACAAACCTATTAACTTCATATTTGATTCCATTCACTAAATTCTAATTTATAAGTTTATTCCAAAAAGGGTGTTAACTCCATGAAGGCAATGGGAAGAATTTCCTCATAGCTTTATTATTTCACCCCAGGCCTCTGACTAAACCTGTCAGTTTCAAATCAGCACAGAGGAGATCCCATGTGCATCCACAGCTTGGGTCTCAACAAAATCCTGGGCAGACTGGTGTCTGTGGATGAACCTTGAGCTCTGAGAAACATGAAATTCTATTCTAGTCACAGCACTCTATGGATTTCGGTTTTTAATATATTTTTCCATGGTGCATTTGAATGATAATAATATTGATGGTAGTTGCTAAGTGCTTATCATGTCTCAAACATCTACTAAGTGCTGGAGCAGGTACGAGATAATCAGGTCTCACATGGGGCTCAAAGTCCAAGTACGGAGAACAGGTATTGAATCCCTATTTTAAAGATGAGGAAACTGAGAGGCACAGAGAAGAGAAACGACTTGGCCAAATTTACACAGTAGACCAGTGATGAAACTGGGATTAGAACCCAGGTCCTCTGGCCTCCAGGCCCATGCTTTTCCCACTACGCCACGCTGCTTCTTGACTATTTCTTCTTTCCTGATGTGTCTGACTCTAATCCCTTCTCCCCACTTAATGTCTCAGACTATGAGTCCCCCAAAGGACAGAGACTGTGTCTTATTCCCTCCTGTATATTCTTTCCCAGCAATTATAGTGCTTTGCACATAGTAAGAACCTAAGAAATATGGCTCCATGAGAGATTATCATCATTTTGAAATTATTGCCCTGTTCATCTGGTGAAGAACTCCAGGACCAGAGAGCTGCCAGAGTATATTGTTCCATCCATTGTCTAAGTGATTTAAACTATATTAGTTGACAGTCTAGTGACAATGGGGAGAAGCCAGGGTAATAGGAGGTGAGATATTCAGCTGTGTGGGGCCAGCAGCTTGACCCAGCTGGAGTTCTTGGGACTTAGTATCTAGAGCTCAGGACTGACAGAGTGGACAGGGAAGAAAAGCGGTCTCTACCCTGACCCAGTGGGTACCTGTGCATTGATGGCAGTCCTGTGATTCAGGCCTCACTCAGCTGGATTACTGGGGATTTTGTCTCTGGGGGCCAAGGGCTGACAGAGAGGTAACAGGTTGAATGTGGTCTGCCCAGATTTTGTGGGGGAACCTGACACAAAGCACCAATTTTCCCCTGACCTGAGGAGAGGAGGGCCTCTGGCGCGGACCACCAGAAGCAGGGAACTGGCATCCTCCAGAGTCTTTGTGCCTCTGGAGTACCTGATCACTTAAGAGATCAATCAATCATATTTATTGAGCGCTTACTGTGTGCAGAGCACTGTACTAAGCGCTTGGGAAGTACAAGTTGGCAACATATAGAGACAGTCCCTACCCAACAGTGGGGCTCACAGTCTAAAAGAGATATGAGAAGCAGTGTGGCTCCAGCGGAAAGAGCACGAGCTTTGGAGTCAGAGGTCATGGGTTCAAATCCCAGCTCCGCCAATTGTCAGCTGTATGGCTCTGGGCAAGTCACTTAAACTTCTCTGTGCTCAGTTATTAAGGGGATTAAGACTAGTGAACCCCCCGTGGGACAACTTGATCACTTTGTAACCTCCCCAGTGCTTAGAACAGCATGGTTCAGGTGGAAAGAGCACTGGCTTTGGAGTCAGAGGTCAGGGGTTTCAAAATCCTGGCTCTTGCCGCTTGTTCAGCTATGTGACTTTGGGCAAGTCACTTAACTTCTCTATGCCTCAGTTACCTCATCTGTAAAATGGGGATTAAGACTGTGAGCCTCACGTGGGACAACCTGATCACCTTGTAACCTCCCCAGCACTTAGAACAGTGCTTTGCACATAGTAAGCATTTAATAAATGCCATTATTATTATTATTATTAACAGTGCTTTGCACATAGTAAGCACTTAATAAAATGCATTATTATTATTATTATTATCATCAGCTAAAAAAATAATCTGGGAAATCAGATATTCAGCCAAGTAGTCCAACTGGTTCCTATCAAGAAACCCAGGTTTTGAGTTCTGGGAAATTCTGGGAAATGGAGGTCAGGCAGCCAAATACCAAAGCCTGGGAAAACATCTCATGACTTTCTTTGAAGTTCATATTATACTCCTTCAGTACCCCACTTTCTGTTCCTCTAGTATCATGCAGTATTTAAACTCCCTAAACTACTCTGCTCTGTTAATGCCCAAATCCCACACTCTCACCTCTCTTTCTACCAAACTCAACTCCCCTCCCCTATCCCGTCCCTTTATCAATCTGTAATCATGAACCTCCATCCCTGGACCAATCAATACTATTCATTCTGTGCAGAGCACTGTGCACCCCAACGTGGAACGCTGTCCTCTTCTGCTGCCATACCCAACTCTTTGCTCCTTCCATGCTAACCTTCAAGATGTGCCTTGCTTGTGGCTTTCGTTTCTCCCTGCAAAAAAACATTCTCTCTCTCTCAAATTCCCCCCTTTCCAAACACTCTACTTCCAAGACCACTCAAAATATCACCATGGCCCAAAGCAGGAGTCCCTGAATAATCCCTTTGCCTGACAATGATACCCTTTCAGCACTTAGAACAGTGCTTTTGCACATATTAAGTGTTTAACAAATGCCATCATTATTTAACAATTTGAGGTTTAAGTATAACTCCCATGTCTTCCCTGCTAGACAGTAAACTCCTTGAAAGAAGGGTTCGTTTCTATTTACTCTATTGAGTGCTCCTGTGCTTATACGGTGTGGCTGCACACCATAAGCACTGAATGAATACCAGGGATTTTTTTATTGAGTGGTAATTCATGTGTTTATTATCAATTCTCACTCTGCTGCCCAGATTATTTTTGTACAGAAATGCTGTGGGCATGTCACTCCCTCCTCAAAAATCTCCAGTGGTTTCCTGTCAACCATGAATCAAGCAAACTCTCCTCACTCTTGGCTTTCAAGGTTCTCCATCCCCTTGCCCCCTCCTACCTCACCTCCCTTCTCTCCTTCTACAGCCCAGCCTGCACCCTCCACTCCTCTGCCACTAACCTCCTCAATGTGCCTCATTCTTGTCTGTCCACAACTGACCGCCCCTCAATGTCACTTCCCCTGGCCTGGAATGCCCCTCCCTCCACACATCTGCCAGCTAGCTCTCTTCACTCCCTTCAAAGCCCTACTGAGAGCTCACCTCCTCCAGGAGGCCTTCCCCAGACTGAGCCCCCTTGTTCCCCTCCTCCTCCCCATCCCCCCCACCCTACCTCCTTCCCTCCCCACAGCACTTGTATATATTTGTACAGATTTATTACTCTATTTTACTTGTACATATTTACTACTGTATTTTCTTAATGATGTGTATGTAGCTATAATTCCATTTATTCTGATGGTTTTGACACCTGTCTACATGTTTTGTTTTGTTGTCTGTCTCCACCTTCTAGACTGTGAGCCCGTTGTTGTGTAGGGACCGTCTCTACATGTTACTGACTTACACTTTCCAAGCGCTTAATACAGTGCTCTGCACACAGTAAGTGCTCAATAAATACGATTGAATGAATGAATGAATTCATTTATGTAATTGCTTACTTCTATTTGTATCACTGACATCTACTTTTTACTTGTTTTGTGTGTCAATTTATGTTTACTTGTCCTTCCCATTAAACTAAGCTCCTGTAGTGGCATATCTTTTATTGTTTATTGTAAAGTCACAAATACCCCAAACAGAAGGAACTTCAACTGAATACCTCTGTATGCTTTGGACTTCTCTTTCCATTAGGGTCTTCAATCCATTAGTATTGAAGAAAATCAGTCACCTTTTAAAATTCATCATCTTGGACAAAGAAATCCTCTCAATTAGATGGAATTAAATCAACACCTGCATCATCTATTTTCCCATTATGTTTCTTCCCAGTTGAAGAACTGCTTTGGTTATTACTCAGGACTTGTTACAAAAGATTTGGTATCAGTCAACCAACCAATAACATTTATTTGGTGCTTATTGAATGCTGGAGCACTGTACAAAGTGCTTGGGAAGGTACAATACAATAGAGATGGTAGACACGATCCTGACACATGAACCTCCATGACCCATTCATTGATGATTGGTTAATCACAGCCCAGACAGTATGGGGATGTAGTTGGATTACTTGCCCATACTTAGTGCTTGGCTGGACTATTGGCTCTGTTTAGATTATGGATTAAGGTGTCAAACAATACAGGTTGTATCTCTGGGGTGACTAGCTGTATCATGAGGTAGCTGTAACCTGGGATAAGGTGTCAAATAGTACTGATTTTATTTCCAGGGTGGTTGTTCTATGTTTTAAAATCTGGTACGCCTTTAGTATCTGGTAAGCTTTCATAATTTAAAAAGGAGAGGAAGTTCATTAGGGAAATTGAATAAAACAGATGAACTTACCATTTAGATAAAAAAAGTAGAAAATTTAATAGTTGAATAATTTTTGCTTGACGTGGATTAGGAAATATAATAACATTGTAGAGAGCTCCAGCAGTGGTGGAAAGAAGTCTACCTTCAGGATTTTGATGGATGGATCATCAATCATTCTGGCAATATTTTCTATACATACATACAGTTTCTTTCCTAGCCGTAAATACTTAGTATTCTGTAAAAAGTGAACATTTTTCTAACTGCTATTTGCTTCAAATATGGAGAAATTACTGTCAAGTTTAATTATCCCATTCAAAATCAGTTTTCATCTGAAGGCTTTCTGAGAAGTACCAATTTGTTTGCCTGAAAAATTGTGTTTTATGCAAAAAGATTTGAAAGATCAGTGAACCCAGGTTCCTAAGAGTTGACAGAAACAGAAACATTTCAAGACAAAGTCATGTGAATGAAACATTTTGAAATGCCAAATCGTAAGTGTGAGAAAATTGATTTTGGATAAAATAAGCCTACACTCCCAGAAACATTACATCTAAACTGGCTCCCTGTCCAAACCTTTTTTCTAGATTCAAAGCTCTTTGGTTCATTGCCTTTTTCATGTCTTTCCCTTTTTATGATCTGATATTACTTTTTTAATGTTTAATCTTGTGATGACAATACAGCAGTATTCCAAAATTTTAGTGTCTTCTCTAGAGGAGCCAATATCCAGAGCAAGTTACACCTTACAATCAATCAATCAATGATATTTATTGAGAATTTACTGTGGGCAGAGCACTGAATTAAGTGCTTGGAAGAGTACAGTGCAGTAGAGTTGGTAGACATGATCTCTGCCCACAAGGAGCTTATAGTCTACATGGGGAGATAGACATAAAAATAAATTATAAATATGGGAAATAGTAGAGAATAAGGTTATTTAAATAAGTGCTGTGGGGTTGAAGTTGGGGTGAATATCAAGTACTTAAGGGGTACAGATCCAAGTGTATAGGTGTCTCAGAAGGGAGATTAATTAGGGAAAATGAGAGTTTGGAGGAATGGGGAAGGATTTTTAGGAGGAGGCTGGAGATATGATTTTGGGTAGGCTTTAAAGGAGAGGGGAGAGTGGTGATTTTTTCAGGTTGAAGGAGAACAGAGTTCCAGGCCAGATGAAAGACTTGGTCAAGGCGTCAATTGTGATAAAGACAAGATCAAAGTACAGTGTGTAGGTTTTAGAGGAGTGAAATGTGTGGTATGGCTTTTATTGATATTTTGGTGTTTGAAAATATGTGTCAACACCAAAGAAAACAGTGTCTGTTGACACTGATAGTGATTGGTGCTTAAGGATACCATTATTTAGTCTTTTCTTTGGCCTTATTAATTCATTAATTAATGATGGTATTTGTTAAGTGCTTACTATGTGCCAAACACTGTTCTAAGCACAGGGGTAGAAACAAGGTAATTAGGTTGTCCCACGTGGGGCTCACAGTCTTAATCCCCATTTTACAGATGAGGTAACAGGCACAGAAGTTGTGGTTTACCCAAAGTCACTCAGCTGGTAAGTGGCAGAGCAAGATTAGAACCCATGACCTCTGACTTCCAAGCCCATGCTTTTTCCACTAAGCCACACTGCTTCTCTCCAGTGCAATTCTTGTTAATATTACCTGATGATGATATTGAGCAAAACAATTACCATCTCTGCACATTGCTTTCCTCAGATATTAAAGGAGGATAAAATCCTTCCTGCTTAAATTTGAGCTAGACATCGGAGAAGGCATTGTGTTTGATATTATTATCTTAGTGTGATGCGTTATAGTAAGCATTTAATATATTATTGTTATCATTAAAAGAAAAGCTATAGCAACTGTCCAACTTTCTGAAAAATTCATCTATCACTACATGCTACAACAGTGATAAAGTGGGTTTTTTTTCTTGAATTGTCAACATTTATCCCTCTCAAATTTGAGTCCTATTTGTGAACAGACATGGTGTCTGATATCATTATTTACCCAAATGAAGCAGTGTTTTGAACATAGTAAGCGCTTAATATATAAAACTATTTTAATAATTAGATGACAACTGAGACAACTGTCCAACCGAGTGATTCAACCACAGATCACTTTTGCATGCTATACCAGGCATGCATATACCAGGCATTGGAGGCCAAGTGATTTGGCTCAGATTGTCACATGTTTTCTTTATCTCTTCACTTCAGTATTTTTTTTTTTTTTATTAGTGACATGACTTCAATCCCCTTTGATCGCTTGGTGGTAATGAATTGCTTCTGCAATTCGGGCTGCCATTACATGCAAAAAATCCTTGTTTTAAAGGGGACATGAAACTCTTTTAACCTGCCTTCTCTCACACCCACCCCTTCCCACAAAGCCTCTAACCCCAGGCTCCTTCATTTCTAAGCTATACTCTCTCCCTTTTGCGTTGTCCTGACTTGCTCCCTTTACTCATTCCCTCTCCCAGCCCCACAGCACTTATGTACATATCTGTAATTTATCTATTTATATTACTGTCTGTCTCTTCCTCTAGAGTGTAATCTCATTGTAGCAAGGGAATGTGTCTGTTATATTGTACTTTCCCAAGTGCTTTATATGGTGTTCTGTACACAGTAAATATGATTGACTGACTGACCTGATATATAACTCTACCTTCTCAGCTCTCTCTGTCCTTCTGTTGATCTAGCATCAGTAACTCATAGCCCTGTATCACCACCATAGAACTCATCTTCCCTTCCTGCACTTTTGCCACAGAGAACAGTTGACTGTAGCCCATTTACTTTGTACACTATTTCTAATTGTAGTGCTCACTTCTATGGGAACCATTGAGATTCTCACAACTTACCTATCATAGGAGCTTCACTATCCAAAATATTTAGTTGGAAGCACATGCTGGTATAAATGACAAGGGAAAACTGGCGTAGAAATAGGTGAAAGAATTGGCAATTAAGAAAGACTATTGAGAAACTTCCACTCTTTGAGAACGAGTCAGAGGAGTGGGCCAAAGGAGCAGCTTGAAAGCCAATGTTTTAATTGGAGATTAAAAAAAAAATTGGTGGCATGCATCATGTAGCCTAAACTGACAACTGCCAAATAGCAAGTGGAAATGAGTTCAGAATTCAAGTTTTCAGGTGAGTAGAACACTGTATTAAGCACATTGCCTTGATAACAACATTTCTCAAAATATTATTCTTCCCCTCCATAGTCCAATAATTGCCTGAGATATTTTCGGTAAATATATTTTAGCATTGATTGTTTACATAGCATCTAGAGAATAACACATTAAAAACTGCCAATAGACAAAAATGAAATAACCTAGTTTACTTTTTCTTGCATGAACTCAGTGAACTGGAAAACAGGTTAGGAGTACTCTATTTTGCTCTTCTAGACTACTATTAATAAAACCGTTTCTAAACATTGTTCAAATTTTGCAGTAGACATTCTATCCATTACAAATCTTATCTCTTTCCACTCCTCTCTGTATTACAAAAGAATCCCCCCTCCTAAGAAAATTAACACGTTCCCAACAAGCTTTACCAACTGAGAATTCAGATAATGTTATGCAACTTGAAACATAGGCACATATTCAGTCTCAATGTAATATTTCCCTCTGAAAAGTGTGAAAACATGTTGATAACAGGAAAAGTTACCAATATTTTGATTTTAAACCATTAAACAAATTCATATCTCCATCTGCTGGGAGCAAGTGGACTCGGGCTAATTTAGTCTGGCCTATCCTGCAGAAATGTATGTAAGCATCAGGAAACCAGCTCAACCCCTTGAGTCAACAATTCAGAACAGTCCCTCAGTGGATATCCTCTGCTTATAGGTACACTAGAGGTTTGTGAAAATGCTACCTTGTTACCCATGATATTCCAACTGGATTGCTGCATCAGCCTCCTTTCTGATCTCCCAACCTCCTGTCTCTCCCTACTTCAGTCTATACTTCAGTCTGCTGCCAGGATTATCTTTATACAGAAACGCTCTGGGCACATCACTTCCCTCCTCAAAAATCTCCAGTGGTTACCTATCAACCTTCATATCAAGCAAAAACTCCTCACTATTGGCTTCAGAGCTCTCTACCACCTCGCCCCTTCCTACCTCACCTCCTTTCGCTCCTTCTACAGCCCAGCCCACACACTCTGCTCCTCTGCCACTGCTAACCTCCTTAATGTGCCTCATTCTCACTGTCCCACCGTCGAACCCTGGACCACGTTCTAGCTCTAGCCTAGAATGCCCTCCCTCCTCACATCTGCCAAACTAGCTCACTTCCCCCCTTCAAAGCCCTACTGAAAGCTCACCTCCTCCAGAAGACCTTCCCAGATTGAGTCCCCACTTTTCCTCTGCTCCTCCTCACCTCCCCATCGCCCCCAGTCCCTTCCTCTTCTCTACCCCCCTCCCTTCCCCACAGCACTTGGGTATATATGTACGTATTTATTATTCTGTTTATTTGATTAATGATGTGCATAGAAGCAGTGTGGCTCAGTGGGAAGAGCACAGGCTTGGGAGGCAGAGATCATGGGTTCTAATCCTGCCTCTGCCAGATGTCTGCTGTGTGACCTTGGGCAAGTCACTTAACTTCTCTGAGCCTCAGTGAGATGTCATCTGCAAAAAGGGGATTAAGACTGTGAGCCCCATGTCGGACAACCTGTATCACCTTGTATCCCCCAGTGCTTAGAACAGTGCTTCACACATAGTAAGCACTTAACAAATGCCATCATCATTTATCTATAATTTTATTTATTTATTTTAGTGCTATTGATGCCTGTCTACTTGTTTTGTTGTCTGTCTACCCCCCTTCCGGACTGTGAGCCCACTGTTGGGTAGAGATTGTCTCTGTTGCTGAATTGTACTTTCCAAGCGCTTAATACAGTGCTCAGCACACAGTAAGCATTCAATAAATACGATTGAATGGATGAATAATCTATGATTCCCATGGCAAAGGAAAAGCTTTCAGGAACTCTTATTGTACTGATTTCTCCAATTAAAACATTGTCTTATGAGCTGCCGGTTCAGCCTGCTGCACTGATTGATTTCTCCAGGCATAATCTGAGTGGTGAGAAAATCTTTTTGTTAATTCTTCATGATATCTAGGCCAATCTTGATTGCTGAGAAAGTCTGGCTGTTGAGTCCCCCATACCAGTGACACAATGTCTTCTCAGCATCCACTATATCTTGCTTCTTATGGCAGCAGGCACTCTGTTTCCCATATCTCATAACTACCAGCTCTGTGTTCTCACCATAGCAAAAGCAAAAATTCTGATAAAGAGATATCAGAAACTGTTGGCAGGGAGGTGAGGGGGAATAGATGGCAGAGATCCAGTCTACCAACTCTGTTGTATTGTAATTTTCCAAGAACCCAAGACAGTGCTGTGCACATGGTAAAGGCTCAATAAATACCACTGATTTATTGGAGGGGAGAGTGATGATTTTCTCCCCTTACAAGCTGGGTGACATTTCAATACCTGTTGAAGTCCAGTAATGTACTACAAATATTGGGAGGAAAAGCAGGAAATATTCTCCAGCCCCTGCCCAAGGATTAGAGCTAGCTAGCAGCTTGTCTCCTGCTTCTCAAGAAAAAACTAAGCCTTTTTTTTCCCCTAGCTAGAAGGGGCAGGGAGAGGGGAGGTGTTGGGGGAGGCCAGTAGTCAGGTCCCAGGCTATCAGCTCCAGGAAAATTCAGGATAAATAAGTAGACTTGTTCCCTTGAAATTTGAGAATAAATGGGTGTCCTCTGAGAAGGCCACCCTGAGACTGAGGAAGTCCCATCCTGACTCTTTTCCCCAACCCTCACCTTCTCAATTTAGCAGTGCCTAAACTGAGCTGTAGTAGACTTGAGAAAGGGAATAATTGCTTTGTAAAGCTGTCTCTAAGCCTTCAACCTTGGGGAATGTGTCAAACAGGAGGATCTCTGCCCTTATAGTGGGATTAGCTTCATAGTGTCATGAGAACATTGTAATAATAGTTCTAATACAGAAGATATTGTTTATGGATACCATCCCTTCACCACTCTTGAGTATGCAGAGATAAGAGAAGTGAGAAGTGAAAGGATGTGGCCACCATCAAAACTCTATTTAGTCATAAATGGCCACTAGCCAATTAGATAGCATACACAAAATTGGTAAGAACACATTTGTGTTCGTTGTGGTTAATGTTGGAAGTGGTATGGAAGAGATACTGCCAATTTATGTCAAGAAATGCCTTGGCACAATTCTGTACTTTGGGGAGATGGGGAGAATGGTGACACTAAAAAGCTATTGCCTTCGCAATAGTATTCTTGTGCTTCTTGTATTGCAAGGAATCCTACAGTTTTGAAAGAATCAAAGTGCTCCATCAGTACAATTATTAATATCTGTTACACAGGCAAGAGGGACAACCAATTTATGATTTAATTTGGTATGAATAGAAGTCATTACCTGGTAAAAAAAAGGCATCTGCTTTATATATATTTTTTGCCCCATGGAAAAACCTAATTTTAGAAATTCTCATCATTTAAATGATATAATGAAATACACCAAAATCAGCATTACCAACAGGTTTATTTAGCAGCTACACTGTACAAAAGCATATTGTCAGTCAACTCTGTGCTGCCTCTGCTTTGCTACATAAGTACTGAAGGAAGCAATAGTGGATAGTATAACTACTTAATCAAGGGGTTATTCTGAAGTAGTTTTTAAAAAGGGCTTTGCATTTTATGCTGTTTTTGAAGTGAGGGAAGGAACAGTTGAAGTAGAATAGAAAAGTCATACCAGTAATAATAATTATAATTATAATAATGGCATTTATTAAGCACTTACTACGTGCAAAGCACTGTTCTAAGCTCTGGGGAGGTTACAAGGTGATCAGGCTGTCCCATGTGGGGCTCACAGTCAATCCCCATTTTACAGATGAGGTAACTGAGGCACAGAGAAGTTAAGTGATTTGCCCAAAGTCACACAGCTGACAATTGGCAGAGCCGGGATTTGAACCCATGACCACTGACTCCAAAGCCTGTGCTCTTTCCACCAAGCCACACTGTTTCTCTTTCCTCTCAGTAGAGGAGGAGAGTATATGTAATTCCTTAGAGAAAAGTGTAGATCATCTTGAGAAGTTTAGCCTGAGCAGTTTGGAGGACGCAATCTTGGCTATGCTAAAAGAGACAAGCCAGATATAAGGGGACTTTAATAGCTTCTGTTTTCTGGAAAGGTAGGGCTGGGTACATTAAGCAACAATAAGAACAGATTTCTCAGGGATTGAATTCTAGAGATTCTAAAACAAAAATTATTTGAAGTGACTTTCAAAAAATGGAAGGAAAAACACCAATCAAGTTTCTGAACTCAGCATTATGATAATTTTTTCAACATTTACTGGGACTTTTAATGGTTTGCAGTAAATCTATACTTCTGAACTAAGATTCTTTAAGTCTAGTGGACCTGATTTTCATGCGAGAAGCAGCATGGCTCAACAGAAAGAGCCCAGGCTTGGGAGTCAGAGGTCATGGGTTCTAATCCCAGCCCCACCACTTGGCAGCTGTGTGACCTTGGGCAAGTCACTTAACCTCTCTGTGCCTCAGTTCCCTCATCTGTAAAATGGGGATGAAGACTGTGAGCCCAACATGGGACAGCCTCATTACCTTGTATCTCCCCCAATGCTTGGCACATAGTAAGCGCTATAACAAATACCATTATTATTAGTAGTACTATTATTATTATTATTATTTGTTATTGGCAGTCAACCAGACCAGGTATAAGGGAAACAAAAGTATAATATTATTAAACTTGATAAAGAGACTTTACTAGCAATAGTTTACACACCACAAATTCATTACAAGCAGGAGATCAAAAAATAGTCATAAAAACTAACCCCCTCCTTTTTTTAAAGCTAGCTAGCATTACAGAGTTTCATACTTCTGCAACTGCTTTAATAGCAGCACCTCAGTAGTAACCTGAACATAGTGGTACTTTTACCAAATGCAACATCTCCCCATTCATTAAAGAAAAAATCTAATTCCTGCCTTGATGAATCTATTGCTTGCCTGTGAGATACTGACATAATACCTGAATAAAGGCCTGAATTCTCATTTGGGAAAATGAATCACTTTACTTGTTTGTCATTGCATGAGAAGACTTCCACCTGGCTTAGTACTTGAATCTTTACAGGCAGATGATGCAAAGCATCCATCTTTTTTGTTAGCGTTGTGAAGTAGAACTACTCCGTGTGAACCAAAATTATTATTTTCTGTCTAACTTAGTTAATGTGTCACTGGATCTAATTACAAAGCTGGTTGGAATATAAAGAAAACCAAGAGCTGGATCTAACATACCCAAAATGCAGAGGAGGATTGAACAATTATGTAATGGATTTGCACTTTGCAATAGTGATAACAGTATTTTTAAGTACCAAGCTCTGAACTAATAGGAAAAAAACTAAAAACAATTAAAAATTAAAATTAAAAAGGTGAAAATTAGACATATTCAATGGTCCTTCAGAGAGTCAATATTGTAGATACCGACCCAGATAATTAAGACCACCAAGACAGTTCATTTAACTCATTCAATAGTTTGGGATAATTAGATGAATGTCATCATCCAGATATCAGCCAAATGCATACCACCATCCCAGGTGCTGGTGATTTTGTATGAAAGGGAGCAGAAAGAGGTTGGTGAGGAGATCCATAATTTTCAGGTTTGAGTTTTAATAACTGTAGTTAAGTTTGTTTCCACAACACTACAAGACTAACTGCTAGAAAACTATCACAAGCTTGTGTAAACCCTATACCCACACTCAGAGTTAAGTAGGCTATTATGGGCCTTCTCAGTCAATAGGAGGAAAAGCTCCACATCATGGAGAACAGTTGAGCTCTCCTGAAGATTGAGTAGGGGGAAGCTACTCAGTTTGAAACTATTCTTCATTCTGTCCTGTCTGGTCTCTTGGAGATAGAGGTAAAATTCTGCATATGTTAATGTTTTTATCTCTTTCTCCAAATTATACCTGAAGTTAAATGGAAGTTATGGGCTAATTTGGTTATTGACTTAAACTGTGGGTGATTTGACTCTAAACACCATTTGTTAGCATTTCCCCAAGCAGATTTCACAGGCAGGCATGTTCTATCGGTGTGGCCTTGATGAACAGCATGGCTTAGTGGCAAGAGTCCAGTCTTGGGAGTCAGAGGGTGTGAGTTCTATTCCTGGTTCTGCCACTTGTCTGCTGTGTGACCATGGGCAAGCCACTTTACTTCTCTGGGCCTCAGTCCCTTATCTGTAAAATGATGATGATGATGGCATTTATTAAGCGCTTACTATATGCAAAGCACTGTTCTAAGCGCTGGGGAGGTTACAAGGTGATTAGGTTGTCCCACGGGGGCTCACAGTCTTAATCCCCATTTTACAGATGAGGTAACTGAGGCACAGAAAAGTAAAGTGACTTGCCCAAAGTCACAGCTGACAATTTGTGGAGCCAGAATTTGAACCCATGACCTCTGACTCCAAAGCCTGTGCTCTTTCCACTGAGCCATGCCGCTTCTCTAAAATGGTGATTTAAGATTGTGAGCTCCATGAGCGACAACCTGATTAGCTTGGATCTACCCCAGTGCTTATGACACTGCTTGGAACAGAGTAAGTGCATAACAAATACCAGAATTATTATTATTATGGGTTCTAATGCCAACTCAGCCACATATCTGCTGTGTGACCTTGGGTAAGCCTCTTTACTTTTCTGGGCCTCAGTTCCCTCATCTGTAAAATGGGGATTTAAGACTCTGAGCTCCATGTGGGACAACCTGATTACCTTGGATCTACCCTAGCACTTAGAACAGTGCTTGGCACATAGTACACACTTAAAAAAACTATAAGAAAAAAAGATATAGTGATCTGGGGAGGGAAGATTAGTATCAGAAGCTAATGAGATTTTTCAATCATTGGATTTAATTTGGGACACTTTGCTATATGACATTAAACAAAGATCAACATCAGCCATCGTGGCTCAGTGGAAAAAGCCCAGGCTTTGGAGTCAGAGGTTATGGGTTCAAATCCCGCTCCACCACTTGTCAGCAGTGTGACTTTGGGCAAGTCACTTAACTTCTCTGGGCCTCAGTTCCCTCATCTGTAAAATGGGGATGAAGACTGGGAGCTCCCCATGGGACAACCTGATCACCTTGTAGCCTCCCCAGCGCTTAGAACAGTGTTTTGCACATAATAAGCACTTAACAAATACCAACACTATTATTATTATTATCCAGTGTTTAAGGCAACTAAAAGAGCACGCGAAATTAGGAACACATTCCATTTTTCAACTGAACATTGTATGCAGAGCTCAGTGGCCCTGATTGAACTTGTTTCCCAAATGAGAAAGATTTCAATTATTAGTCACCCAAAGATGATATCAACAGAGAATACTAGAGATCAGATTTGCAAGATAGTTTTAATAGCCCCCACAAAGGTTTTCAGGGCTAGTAATAATAATAACAATAATAATGATGGACTTGTAAGGGTTTTCTATGTGCCAAGCACTGGGGTGGATACAAGGTAATCAGGTTGGACACAATCCATGTTGGACACAATCCATGTCTCACATGGGGCTCATAGTCTTAATCTCCATTTACAGAATGAGCTATGTGAGCCATAGAGAAATGAAGTGACTTGTCCAAGGTCACACAACAGACAAATAGGGGAGCCAGGATTAGAACCCATTCACTCATTCATTCAATCGTATTTATTGAGTGGTTATTGTGTGCAAAGCACTGTACTAAGCGCTTGGGAGAGTAAAATATAATGCCAGACACATACCTTCCCACATGAAGCTGTCAGTCCAGGTCCTTCTGTCCTGTGCTCTATTCACTAAGCCATGCTGCTTTTCTTTGACCCAATTTATGAGTCAGAAATAAAGCTCCGCCTCAATTCCATACTGACGGGAAGGAAAGAGAAGGGTTTATCCCCAGGGAACAACTGGTTATGAATCTCATGGAGCAAATCAAGTGAATAATTGCCTAATCATTCAAATAGACAGTCCTAAACCAGTTAATTCCATATAAAATATGATTACTCTCAAGTTTCTTTAATTTCATAATTTACTTTTAATTTTGCACTTCAAGATTATATTGTACTCTCCCAAGCACTTGTACAATGCTCTGCACACAGTAACACCTCAGTAAGTGAAGCAGTGTGGTCTAGTGGATAGAGCGTGGGTTTGATAGTCAGGAAGACTTGATTTCTAATCCTGGCTCCCCCATTTGTACGCTGTGTGACTTTGGGCAAATCACTTACTTCTCTGTGCCTCAGCTACCTCATTTGTAAAGTGGGGTTAAGACTGTGATCCTAATCCATTACTAAATCCTGTCAGTTCAATCTTCACAACTTCACTAAAATTTACTCTTTACTCCCTATTCAAACTCCTATCACATTAGTCCAGGCACTTATCCTAACTATCCTGTCTTAGTTACTGTATCAGTCTCCTTGCTGACCTTCCTGCCTCCTGTTTTTCCCCACTCCAGTCCATACTATACTCTGCTGCTCAGATTATTTTTCTATAAAAACATTCAGGTCACGTTTCCCCACTCCTCAATATCCTCCAGTGGCTGCCCATTAACCTCTGCATCAAAAAGCAACTCCTTACAGTTGGCTTTAAAACACTCACCTTGCCCCCTCCTACCTCACCTCTCTACTCTCCTGTTACAACAAAGCCCACACACTTTGCTCCACTAATGCTAACTGTCTCACTGTACCTCAATCTTGTCTTTCTCACCACCGACCCCTTGCCAATATACTGCCTCTGGCCTGGTATGCCCTCCCTCTCCATATCACACAGGCAATTACTTAGTACAGTGCCTGGTACATAGTAAATGCCTAACAAATACTATAAAAAATGTGATTGCTTGATTGATTAGCATTATTAAATGGGCTAAGTATAATTACAAATGCAATGCCTTGTTTCCCATGTTGTTCACAGGCAATTACCCTCCCCTTCTTCAAAGCCTTATTGAAAGCACATCTCTTCCAAAAGTCCTTCCCTGACTTTTCCTCTTCTCCCACTCCCTTCTGTTTCATCCTGGCTTGCTCCCTTTATTCACCCCACCCCCAGCCCCGACCCATAGCACTTATGTACATATCCATATTTTATTTATTTATATTAATGCCTCTTTCTCCCTCTATATTGTAAGCTTGTTATGGACAAGGAATGTTTCTGTTATAGTGTATTCTCCCAAGTGCTTGGTATAGTACTCAATAAATATGATTGACTGAGTGACTGATATGAGACATGGACTGTTTCCAACCTAATAACCTTGTATAAGCCCAGTGCTTAGTACAGTGCCTGGTACATAGTAAATGCCTAACAAATACTATAAAAAATATGATTGCTTGATTGATTAGCATTATTAAATGGGCTAAGTATAATTACAAATGCAATGCCTTTTTTTCCCATGTTGTAGTTTTATTTCCAATGCAGCATTTCTAATATTTGACTGAAATACTGATCTGCTTTTCAAGATTGGTGAAATTATTGCCTTGCAGAAGAAGATCATGGCTATTTCATCACATACACCACCAGTTCTCTCAGAGTCCATGTTTTCATTGTATCTGCCCTATAGACAGACTGCATTTATGACTTCTCCAGTCCAGTCCTACCACTATCCTCCTACCACTAACCTATGTGCTCCAAGAAATTCAAGACAGGCTCCAGAATTAAGGCAGAGAAACTGACTGGTGAGAAGGAAGCACCCTAGAGCAGTCATCCTCAGGCTATAGCTGTAATTAGGGACAATTAGCCTACACATACATGGTATGAAAAAGGCTCTCTGTGCAATCTTTTCAGGAGTTCCTTGTTAACTTTAAAAAAAATGTCACTGTTTACAAGCATTCCTTTCATTCAGTTTGAAAGGTCCTAGCTGATATTTACACCTTTTAATAAATATCAAATTCGACTATCTTGTTTTAGCAAATCCATCAGACATTTGTTGTGCCTTTGCAGACTTCACCAAGGTCTACAAGATTTGATTTGGAAAAGATCAACTCAACGAGCAGAAATTTGAAGAACATATCATTGGAATTTCAAAAGGTTTCCTGGAAAAATGAAAACTTTTAAAAGATGCCAATGCCAATTTCATTAATTGCATCTTTAGTTTACATAGAATTTTTCCAGAGTGTGGCAAAGCCTAATCTAGTGAAATTTTCCTCATTAACCACATAAAATAAGGTAATTTACTTCTAGTTGCAATTCAGAAACGGAAGAATGAAAAACCGTGAGACCTAGATTGTGGTGACCCTTTTATGGTGAAAGATTGGGTCCTTATGAATGCCTAGGTAATATAACAAGCACTGCCTGGGACAAGCCCATAACTCCATCCTCGCCCTGTGCCCACACCTCACCGCCACCTTGTCTGAATTCTGGAAACTGTTATGTGGTCATTCAGTTTTGCAGTGCACAGGTGTAAATTCCAGTGGTAGGTGGTAGTAGAGACTAGGGAGGGCCAGTGAACAGCATAGTCAAATGTGCCACTCATTGGCAGGAAAGGTATAGTCCAAAAGAAACTAAGCTCACAGTCTAAGTAACAGGGCTGTTGCATGATGCTGCGGTGGGCAACTATTTGGCATCTGAGTATATAAATGGCTTCAAAATATCAGCCCCTCATTCTGTTGGCATATCTGCATGCAATGCATAATCCTTTGTTTGAGAAAAAATTGTCGCCTAAAAAGACCACACCATTCTTTTAAAGACTTGGGATACAATCCACTCTAATCTGGAGTGGGCAGTGGACTTTGTGTTATTTTAACATCCTGACACCTGATGTTCTAATGCTATGGGTCTTTCTGGGAAGAGTGAAAGCTACCATCTACCTGTGATTACAATTAGGAGACTCTCAGTGGGAAATCAAATTGACACCAAATACAGAGAAAAAACTTACTCACTGTACCTTCGGCTGGATGTCCAGAATCATGAATTCCAGGAATATCCCAGCCAAACCATGTTAAGAAATGACCTACTGTGATGTGTCCTTGGGTGGAGATTTGTAGAAAAAAGGGTAGACAACTCTCTTTTTGACATGACAAGTCTAGTCATGAGAAATGTGCAAATATTGAGCAATAAGGAAAAAAGGGCAAACCAACAATTGAAAATAGTATGTCCTCACAGTATCCTCCATGTGTCAGGTCTATCACAACTCTCAATTTCTGTAATTGGTGATTTTAGAATTCCTTTTAAAGGTCTGGCCAAGTAAAACATTTATGGTGGTTGACATGAATACTACTCCCAATCATAGGAACCAATGGTACCTTTCAATCAAGGCATGTCGAAGCTATAATTTGTCTTAGTCATTGTCCACTCTCAAAAGAAATAAGGTAAAGAAAATGAAACAAAAAAGTAATAACATTAAACACAGAAATTTTCTCCCTCAGGCTGTCAGCTCTTGTGTTAGATGTTTAGGAATTAGTTTGTATTTATAGTTCAGTACTATTGTGTTTTATTTTTTCTCCTTTTTGTTCCAAACACATGATACAGAACTGCTTCTTGAAATCTTTTCCTGGGAACCTTGATTTGGTTCTGACAAGGAGATGGAGAACATTTGAAACAACATTGCTTTGCCAGAAGTTTTGTCTCTGTTCTAGTGACTTAATCATTTTGTACAGCATATTGAACTCAAAAACTGAGTTCAATATGAACTCAAGACTGAGCCCCTCCTTCCTCTCCCCCTCCCCATCCCCCGCCCTACCTCCTTCCCCTCCCCTCAGCACCTGTATATGTTTGTACAGATTTATTACTCTATTTTACTTGTACATATTTACTATTCCATTTATTTTATTTTGTTAATGACTTGCATGTAGCTTAACTTCTATATATTCTGATGACTTGCATATATTTGTACAGATTTATTACTCTATTTTACTTGTACATATTTACTACTGTATTTTGTTGATGATGTGTATATAGCTATAATTCTATTTATTCTGATGGTTTTGACCCCTGTCTACATGTTTTGTTTTGTTGTCTGTCTCCCCCTTCTAGACTGTGAGCCCGTTGTTGGGAAGGGACCATCTCTATATGTTGCCAACTTGTACTTCCCAAGTGCTTAGTACAGTGTTCTGCACACAGTAAGTGCTCAATAAATATGATTGATTGAATGGATGAACCAGTGATTTGCCATTGGGATCTCCTTAATAAGTTAAAAAAAAAGGAAAAAAAAATTAAAGGAAATTTTAATAAATATCAAAGGACACACTGATTCAAATCTTAAGAAAACTGAATGTTCTTTAAAGATACATTTTAAGAGTTCAGAAGTAAACCTCAGCAATGCATAAGAAAAGAAGAATAATAAGATACTAAGTTGGGTTAAACCCAGAGATCAAAAAGAACTCAAGTACATAAGAAGTGAAAATTGCAATCATGGCTCAGAGACACACAAACCGGGCAGCCATAATCCCTAGGCCTGGGCCATCTTCCCTGGCTGTTCTAGATTCTGCTGCTGCTGCTCCAGAGATGTGTTTGACATGGCCTGTGGTATCAATGGCCAAACTAAACAGTGTACAATCACAAGGGCCACCTTGTCTTGTTGCTTTTAGTCTGCAGCTGTCCTGTCCAACACTACCATTGTCTTCCAATTGCCACTCCTTCTGCTTGGGTAGTCAGACCCAGAATGGGAGGGAAGTGGAAGGACAATGTGAGTCCCTGAAGGATAGGTTGGAGATCCAATGGAATGGAAAGTGGGGTTTTCTAAGCCTCTCTTTACTCCATTTGAGCAAGGCAGTTGGGACACTTTGCCAGGACAACTGATATGGAGGGTAGCACTGATGTGTGGCAGCATGGATCAGCAGTCTAAGTGTTAGGGCCAAGGACGTGACTTTTTTAAGTCTTAACCTGTCTTCCTCTCACAAGGCAGGTCTGGAATCTCCAGGATTGCATGGATTGAGGGCAGGACGGGTCACTGGCAGTGTGGTTCTGTGGTCTGGTGAGTAAAGAAGGATTGTGCCCATGTTCTGGTGTTGCAGCCTCTTCAGGTTGTCAATCGATCAAAGATATTTATTAAATGCTTACTGTGTGCAAAGCCCTGCAGTAACTGCTTGGAAGAGTACAATGCAGTTGGTAGAAACAATCCCCATATGCAAGAAACTTACAGTTTTGTGAGGGGGAAAAGACGTTAATATAAATTGCAGATGGATAATCAACAAAGTTTAAGGATGGATCTATTAGTGCTGTGGGAATGTGGGGAGGGAGAGGTCAGGTAAGTATCAAAGTGCCTAGCATATGGACTCAAGTGCAAAGAGTATGTAGAGGGGAAGGAGGATAAGGTGAAGAGGTGAGATGCTAGTCAGGGAAGGCTTCCTGGAGGAGATGATATTTTAGAAGGGCATTGATGGGGAGAATGGTGGTTTGTTAGATATAAAGGGGGTGGGAGGGCCAGAGGTAGAGTTTGATCAATATCATGCCCTTCTGATAGCATCCTGATGCCTCTTTAGCATCTTTTAGTAGGAATACTAAACTAATTGATAAAGGTATTTCTTTGCCTAGACCCCCACTGAGGGATTTATCAGCTGCAGGCTTAAATCTTCTGAAAAATTATGTAATTAAAAAACAATGGGGCCTTGAGTATATTCAAAATGATGGAAGAAAGAGTGAAAAGAAGAGAGGAAGAAGAACAGTTAAGGCCATAGAAACAAAACTAATAAAAGAATGATGACAAAATACAGATGAAGTGATCGGTAATAATAGGACAATGAGCGGTAGCAGAAAATGTGGAAAGATAATTCAATCATAAAACAGGCCAGAAAACACTATCACATGAAAGGGAATGCGACTGAGGAAAAAATAGTTTTCATTTAAATTTCTTTGATTAAATAAAGCTTCTATAGAAAGGTAAAAAAGGAATTATGGGAAGCAAAGGGATAAGGAATGCAGCTGGGAAAATTTTTAAAAATCAATCTGTTGAGCAGGCTGCATTTTTATTCCATCTTTGTAGATTTTATAGTAGTTCCCCCAAAGATATTTTACAAGTATCTAGATAATTCTACCTCCTGTTCAGTGATATGTTCAGTAACAATGTCTTTGCACATTTATTTTATATGACCTGTTATTTTTTATTATTATTCAAAAGTTGCTTTTGCTGGAATCGATATTTTGTTCATCCGTCATTGTATCTTGCAGGAAGAAGAGTGTCTATATGAAATAATTTTGTTCGGACACCTTAAAACAACTGAGTTTCCAAAATGGTCTCCTACTACATAGATTTGTTTAGCATAGATTGGAGAGTTATGTGCAGCAATCCAGAGAGTTTCTCAAAGCGGTATAATACTGAACCTTTGCTCCCTTAGTTTACCCAAACTTCAATGCTAATATTGGACTGTCTGGAAAGAGCTTACATTTCATGCCTAGATCACAGATCATAACAATGTAATTTGTGATAGCAAATTGCTTTTCCCCTTTTCATGAGCATCTGTTGCCCAGAAGGGCGCTACCAGCATCCTTTAGCCGGAATTCTGACTTTGGCTTTCCTGTGTTCAATTTCTACTGTTTTGAACAGCTGGCTATCACTTTTGCTTTGCAATTTCTCTCACAGCTGAGATGATTTACCACCTGTAGGTGCATCCTGTTTTTTACTGTGTTCATTCATTATGTTAATTAACTTTCTACTCTTTTTACTTTTTTCTTTCAAATTTTAATAGTTAACTCAGTCATAAAAGCACAAAGGGTGTTCATTCCTATGCTAGAATCAACAGGGCTGATTGTGATGTAAAGTATATAATAGATCTAAAATACAAAATGCATGCCCCAATCAAGAGTTATCAAATAACAGTGTTTAACAGATGTAATACACTCCTTGGCAACTTAATTTTGATCTTGGACTGCTTAAAATGCACCATTAAATCTTGATTAGAGATAGAATAACCTCTATTATTAACCATTTTTGGGGGGAATGTTAGGGAAGAGGGGAGTAGAGCAGGTTTGGGTTGCTTGTTTTTTGTGTTTCTTTTTAGCAAAACACCATTTAGGGAATCAAGAGGTACAACAGGTGTTTGAGGGCATTTCCACCAACACACTTTGGTGATTCTTTCTTTAAGCAGCTTCTGTGCCTAAATCCAGAAGAAAACTCAGGATATGGGTAGAAAGCAAGTACATTCGATCACAATGCTGTGCGTTAGTGCAGCAGGGGGGAATGTTTGTATTGTTAGCAGTGATGAAGAAATTTAGAAGAACAGAGCTTAAAAGCAAAGAGAGGGTTACATTTAAACCATATTCTGCTCAAGGGGTAGTTGGTTGTTCAGCTGGGGATAGTCTAAAAGCAAAATACAATTTTCCCTTCTAAATCAGGTGAAAGAACAGGGTTAAAGGTGTATAGTTGGAAATTATCAGTGTAACGGTGGTAATTGAAACCATGGAAACAGACAGAGGTTAAAATGAGAAGACTAAAGAACTCAAGGATTAAGTCTTGTGGAAAGCACAGAGCAGAGAGGAAACCCAATAAAGAACAGAGAAGTTGCCATAACATTAAAAGTCCTTAGCCTCAGATCCCTAACAGTTGCTACAAGATTTAACACTTGTCTACAATTTCCCATTTTTGCAAGGTTACTAGTAACGTAACCTTAACCTCCTGTGACCTCCTTTTGTAACAGGTGTTCAGAACAACTCTACTTGCATCCTCCTGAAAAAGGTAATAGTAATAATTATGACCTACCTTAATTAAATGCTTACTCTATACCAAGCACTGTGGTAGATACCAGACAATCAGTATTTGGGCTCACAATCTATGAGGAAGGGAAAGCAGTTAGCTAATTTTCATATTACTGATAAGAAAACCTAGATCAAAGAGGTTTGATTTGTCAATGGTGACACAGCAGGCTTGTGGAAGAAATAGAATCCTGTCTTCAGTACAGTGCTCTGCACCCAGTAAGTGCTCAGTAATACAACTGATTCATTAAGAAGTAGAAACTGAGGCACAGAGAAGTTAAGTGACTTATCCAAGGTCACGCAATGGAGAAGTTCGGATTTAGAATAATAATTATTGGGGTACTTGTTAAATGCTTACTGTGCACCAAGCACTATTCTAAGCACTGGGATGGATACAAGATAATCATGTTGGATACATTCCCTGTCCCAGATTGGGCTCACATTCTTGTCCCCATTTTACAGATGAGATAACTGAGGCACAGAGAAGTTAAGTGACTTTTCCAAGGTGACACAGCAGACAAGTGGTGAGCTGGGGTTAGAACCCAAATCCTCTGGCTCCCAGGCCTGTATTCTTTCCATTAGGCCACACTGCTGTCTTGTTCTCTTTGATTCATAGAATTCCCCCTCCACTCCACTTCCTCCTTCACTCCTAATCCAATTTAACCATATATACACTGGTTGATAAAGAAAAAATTTCAGGCAGTCATTTTGAGTGGATTCAATCAGGGTAACTATGATATATTTGTTTTTTAACGTAATTATAAAACATTCATTCATTTGTTAATTAACAGCATTTTCATACTTTCATAGCAACAGTGTTCACCTAAAGGCTTATATTTTCATTTCACATTTTTCTAAAAGCTTATTTGGTAAGACTATTACTATCACTAAGATGCAGAGACAGAAAGTTTTAGAATGAATCAAGGTAAAGGAAGTCTAAATTTGGAAGAGGAATTGTACATGTATCCAAGATTGTAGCATTATTACTGTTGAAAATGATCACAAGATCATTTTGGCTAAAATGCAGTTATCGCAGCAGGTAGCAGAAATTGCTGAACATTTGCTAAAGAAAAATAATAATTAAAGAATATAATGAAATGCTTAGTGCCTGGAGTTTTGTTCCTGTGGGAATTCTAAAAAACATTACATTCAAATGATAAGAAAAATAATAATTAGGCAAGACGTTCTAGGTTTTTTTTTGCGGGGGGGGGGTGGTTTGCTTTAAAGCTTTATCTAATTGGATGCCCTTTAAACCGCAGACAGTTCTGTCACTGATTTTTCCAATTTGGAAATACTTCAGTTTGATTCTGTTTGGGGCTGATCGACCGGCACCTTACGGTAGAAGAGGCTGTGCTTCTGTCTCGGCTGGAGGAGGAATATCAGATCCAAAAATGGGGCAACGTGGAGTGGGCCCACGACTACGAGCTGCACGAGCTACGGGCTCGGACGGCCGCCGGAGCCCTCTTCGTTCACCTGTGTTCGGAAAGCTCCGTTACCAAACACAAGCTGCTGCAGGACTGAGCCTCCCCGACTCGCCGGGACAACAGGGATGACCCCGGGAGGGGACAGGCGGTAAAGGACAACATCTCTTCAAGCTGCCACCCATAACACAGGTTGTGGAGGGATGTCAGCCTCCGCTCCGCTTTCAAGGCGGGGGGCATTTTAAAGACCTCCTACCCACAGCAGGGAATAGCTCGGGACAATCTACAGCTGGCTTTGTCCTGGTGGTACCCTGCCCACTTTTTTTTTTTATTAAATATTTTTCCAAGGCCAACCAACCGGTGGTGTTTGTTGAGCGCTTACTGTGCGCAGGGCGTTTGGGAGAGTCCACTAACAACAGAGTTGGGAGAGACGATCCCTGTTTCAGACCCTGATTCATTTAGGATCTGTTTTCCTCTCCAGATCTGTGTTGCTAGAACAGGGCTTTCCCAAGATTGTACTTCCCAATTTGTACTTCCCAAGCGCTTAGTACAGTGCTCTGCACATAGTAAGCGCTCAATAAATACGATTGATTGATTGATTGTAGACTGTGAGCCCACTGTTGGGTAGGGACTGTCTCTATATGTTGCCAATTTGTACTTCCCAAGCACTTAGTACAGTGCTCTGCACATAGTAAGCGCTTAATAAATACGATTGATGATGATGATTCTCTCTTTTGTTTCTACAAAGGTATATGGAGGAGTAAGAGAATGAGGGTTTCTGGAGTGCTCCTGTTACCATCCTCATGCTCTTGGGAAAGCCCTTAAGGTTCCATATATCTGGTTGGTCTGCCTATCCCAGCCATATTGTTCAGAAACACAAAAAGCTGATCTGGACAGAATGTAGAAAGACTTTTCATCCAGTATGGCTAAGGGAAAGAATGTGGGATTGTGAGTCAGGAGACCCAGGATTGAGTACAATAATATAATAATGGTAATAACAATAATGTAATAATAGCAATAGTGATGATAATAATGAACTATTGTTATCACTTTCTAAATGCTTTCTGTGTGCTGAGCACTGTACTAAGGGCAACGGTAGTTAAAAGTCAATCAAATCAGGCAAATTCCTTGTTCCACATGGCGTTCATAGTCAAGTAATAGGGAAAATGAATATTTCATCCCCATTTTACTCTGGCCATTCATTCTCAGTCTCCTTTGTGGCCTTCTCCTCCCCTCCCATCCCCTCACTGTAGGGGTTCCTCAAGGGTCAGTTCTTGGTTCCTTTCTGTTCTCTATCTACACTCACTCCCTTGGTGAACTCATTCATTCCCACGGCTTCAACTACCATCTCTACACTGATGACACCCAAATCTACATCTCTGCCCCTGCTCTCTCTCCCTCCCTCCAGACTTGCATCTCCTCCTGCCTTCAGGACATCCCCATCTGGATGTCTGCCCATCATCTAAAACTCAATATGTCCAAGACTGAACTCCTTATCTTCCCTCCCAAACCCTGCCTTCTCCCTGACTTTCCCATCACTGTAGATGGCACTACCATCCTTCCCGTCTCACAAGCCCACAACCTTGGTGTCATCCTCGACTCCGCTCTCTTGTTCACCCCACACATCCAATCCATCACCAAAACCTACCAGTCTCACTTCCACAACATTGCCAAGATTTGCCCTTTCCTCTCCATCCAAACCGCTACCTCGCTAGGTCAATCTCTCATCCTATCCCAACTGGATTACTGCATCAGCCTCTTCTCTAATCTCCCATCCTCCTGTCTCTCCCCACTTCAGTCTACACTTCATCCTGCTGCCCAGATCATCTTTGTGAAGAAACGCTTTGGGTATGTTACTTCTCTCCTCAAAAGTCTCCAGTGGATGCCTGTTAACCTACGAATCAAGCAAAAACTCCTTACTCTCGGCTTCAAGCATCTCTATCACTTCACCCCCTCCTACCTCACCTCCCTTTTCCCCTTCTACAGCCCATCCCACACCCTCCACTCCTCTGCCACTAACCTCCTCACTGTATCTCATGCTCACCTGTCCCGCCGTTATCCCCCGGCCCACATCCTTCCCTTGACCTGGAATGCCCTCCCTCCATGCATCTGCCAAGCTAGCTCTCTTCCTCCCTTCAAAGCCCTACTGAGAGCTCACCTCCTCCAGGAGGCCTTCCCAGACTAAGCCCCCTTTTTCCTCTCCTCCTCCCCATCCATCCCGCCCTACCTCCTTACCCTCCCCACAGCACTTGTATAATAATAATAATAATGATGGCATTTGTTAAGCACTTACTATGTGCAGAGCACTGTTCTAAGTGCTGGGGGACATACAAGGTGATCAAGGTGTCCCACGTGGGCCTCACAGTCTTAATCCCCATTTTACAGATGAGGTAACTGAGGCTCAGAGAAGTTAAGTGGCTTGCCCAAGGTCACAGAGCAGACATGTGGTGGAGTTGGGATTCAAATCCATGACCTCTGACTCCAAAGCCTGTGTTCTTTCCACGAATATATATTTGTACAGATTTATTACTGTATTTATTTTACTTGTACATATTTACTATTCTATTTATTTTGTTAATGATGTGCATGTGATGTGACGTGCTTTAATTCTATTTGTTCTGACGATTTTGACACCTGTCTTCATGTTTTGTTTTGTTGTCTGTCTCCCCCTTCTAGACTGTGAGCCTGTTATTGGGTAGGGACCGTCTTTATATGTTGCCGACTTGTACTTCCCAAGTGCTTCTTAGTACAGTGCTCTGCACAAAGTAAGTGCTCAATAAATATGAATGGATGAACTGAGGAAAGTGAGGCGCTAAGAAGTTCAGTGACTTGCCCAAGGCCATACAGGCAAGTGATAGAACCGGAATTAGAACCCAGGTCTTTCAACTCCCAGGCTCATGCTCTTCATTCATTCATTCAATCGTATTTATTGAGCACTTAATGTGTGCAGAGCACTGTAGTAAGTAATTGGGAAAGTACAATACAACAATAAACAGAGACATTCCCTGCCCACAGGGAGTTTACAGTAGAGAAGGAGAAGACAGACGATAATACAAATAAATAAATTACAGATATGTACATAAGTGCTGTGGGGCTGGGAGGGGGGAAGAACAATCGGAGCGAGACCTGGTAATGCAAAAGGGAGTGAGAGAAGAGGAAAAGTGGGGCTTAGCCTGGGAAGGCCTCTTGGAGGATATGTGCCATCAATAAGGCTTTGAACGGAGAGAGAGCGATTGTCTATCAGATTCGAAGAGGGAGGGCATTCCAGGCCAGAAGCAGGACGTGGGCCAGGGGTTTGTGGTGACACAGAAGAGATTGAGGCACAATGAGAAGGTTAACACTAGAGGAGCAAAGTGTGTGGCTGGGTTGTAGAAGGAGAGTAGTGAGGTGAGGTTACTCATTGTAACTCAGTCTCATCTATCTTGCTACCAACCTCTCATCCACATCCTGCCTCGGAATGCTCTCCCTTTTCATATCCAACAGACAATTACTCTCCCCAACTTCAAAGGTTTATTGAAGGCACATCGTCTCCAAGAGGCCTTCCATAATAATAATAATAATAATAATAATAATAATAGCATTTATTAAGTGCTTACTATGTGCAAAGCACTGTTCTAAGGACTGGGGAGGTTACAAGGTGATCAGGTTGCCCCACGTGGGCCTCACAGTCTTCATCCTCATTTTACAGATGAGGGAACTGAGGCCCATAGAAGTTAAGTGACTTGCCCAAAGTCACACAGCTGACAATTGGTGGAGTCAGGATTTGAACCCATGACCTCTGACTCCCAAGCCCGTGCTCTTTCCACTCAGGCACCCTAGCCCTCATTTCTTTGTTTCTCACTCCCTTCTGAATCTCCCTGACTTGCTACCTTTATTCATCACCTCCCAGCCAGCCCCAAAGCACTTATGTACATATCTGTAATGTATTTATTTATTCTTGATAGATAATATATTTATCTATTCTATTTATTTTATTTTGTTAATATGTTTGGTTTTGTTCTCTGTCTCCCCCTTCTGGACCGTGAGCCCACTGTTGGGTAGGGATTGTCTCTATATGTTGCCAATTTGTACTTCCCAAGCGCTTAGTACAGTGCTCTGCACATAGTAAGCGCTCAATAAATACGATTGATTGATTGCTTGATTAGTACAGTGCTCTGCACACGGTAAGTGCTCAATAAATACGATTGATTGATTGATTCTTATTAATAATAATAATGATGATATTTGTTAAGCACTTCCTACGTACTAAGCACTGTTCCAAGCTCTTGGTGGAGGGGTGGGGAAATACAAGGTTATAAGGTTGTCCCACGTGGGGCTTACAGTCTTAATCGCCCTTTGACAGATGAGGGAACTGAGTCACAGAGAAGTTAAGTGTCCTGCCCAAAGTCACACAGCCGACAAGTGGCGGAGCCGGGATTAGAAGCCACAACCGCTGACTCCCAAACATGGGCTCTTTCCGCTGAGACATGCTGCTTCTCATATTAATGTCTGTCCCCTCTCTTGACTGTAAGCTAGGGAATGTGGTAGGGAATATGTCTGTTATACTGTTGTGTTGCATTGTGTTGTACTCGCCCAAGCACTTAGTACAGTTATCTGCACACAATAAGCGCTCAATAAAGATGATTGATTGATTGATTTGCTTTAAAGTACTCAATCACCATGATCCTTCCAGTTTAAACTCCCTGATTTCCTACTATAAGACTTTTCTCCTCTGAAGTCAACCTACTCACTGTACCTCAATCTCGTGTCTCTCACAACTGACCTCTCACCCACGTCCTGTCTCTGACCTGAAACAACCTCTCTATTCATGTATGACAGACAACCACTTTTCCCATTTTCAAAAGCTTATTAAAGGGACATCCTCTAGAGACTGTCCCTGACTAAATCCTCATTTTCTCTTCTCCCACTCCCTTGTGCATCACCCTTACTCTTGGATTTTCACACTTTATTCACCCCTTCTTAAACTCCACTGCACTTATGTACATAACTGTAATTTATTTATTTTATATTAATATCTGTCTCCCTCTAAAGACTATAAGCTCATTTTGGACAGAGAACATGTCCACCAACTCTTTTATATTTTATTCTCCTATAGCATAGTGCTCTGCACACAGTAGGTGCTGAGCAAATTGAAATGACTGATTACAATGTTCTGCACAAAGTGAGCTCTCAATAAATACCACTGATAATGATGATGAATGTTTTAATGGTAATTATAATACTTAGGAATTTCTGCTTGATATGTAGGTGGGTGGGCAACCAGTCTAGTTTTTTGAGTGGGAAAATATGAACTGAATGTTTATTTTAGGAAAAAATTATCTGGAAAGTAGAGCAAATTTTGGACAGGAGTGGGGAAAGATGAGGATGGTAAGGCAGTAGACAGGACAGAAATGATGATTGATCAATCAATCATATTTATTCACTCATTCATTCAATTGTATTTATTGAACGCTTACTGTGTGCAGAGCACTGTACTAAGTGCTTGGGAAGTACAAGTTGGCAACATATAGAGACGGTCCCTACCCAACAGTGGGCTCACAGTCTAGAAGGGGGAGACAGAGAACAAAACAAAAGATATTAACAAAATCAAATAAATAGAATAGATATGTACAAATAAAATAGAGTAATAAATACATACAAACATATATACATATATACAGGTGCTGTGGGGAGGGGAAGGAGGTAAGGCTGGGGGGATAGGGAGGGGGAGGAGGGAGGGAGGAAGGAGGGGGTTCAGTCTGGGAAGGCCTCCTGGAGGAGCACTAACTATGTGCAGAGCACTGTACTAAGTGGTTGGGAACGATACAGCAGAATTAGTAAATAGGTTTCCTGCCCATAACATGATCGGAATAGTAGCACTTTAAATGGAAAGGAAGGGGTAAATTTTTACAGTGTTTTTAAGGGAGAACCAAAAGGATTTGGTGACAGACAATGTGTGGAGTGAATGAGAGAGAAGAATTTAGGGTAATGCCAAGGTTACAGGCTTGTGAAGGAAAGAGGTAGGGTGTGCCATCAACAATGATCAGAAGTAATCCCGGCTCTGCCACTTAGCTGTGTGATTTTGGGCAAGTCACTTCACTTCTCTGTGCCTCAATTCCCTCATCTGTAAAATGGGGATTAAGACTGTGAGCCCCTCTGTGGGACAACCTGATCACCTTGTAACCTCCCCAGTGATTAGAACAGTGCTTTGCACATAGTAAGCGCTTAATAAATACTATCAAAAAAAAAAAAGTCTTGGGCAGTCAGGGTTTGGATGGGAAGATGAGGAAGTGAAGCTTATCTATCACATCCAGACTATGGAGGCCAATAACAGGGTTGAATCACCCCCAAAAGGTAAAGGCCCTGCCCTAGTATTAGACTTGATGGATTAATTTTTTTAATTGAAGTTTTATCAACACATTTTGATAAAAATGGCGAAACATTTAACAGTAACCATCTAGCACTAAAGCCTTTCTTAAACCCCAGCTTAATGTATTTTGTAATATTTGTAGCAAAACCTTTAATGAAGTCTCACAGGAGAGTGATTTAGAATTCTACAAATCATTTATACAATTATTGTGTTGTAAGTGTCGTCATTGTTTATAATGATCCCACGATTTCCATAAGCAAACATTTTGACACTATCACCTGTGGGCCCTGTTTTGTCATTGACTCGTATTTTCCTTTGGAGAAACTTTTGAATGGACACATTCAGAGTCCTTGAATTGTGCACATTAGAGGGACCAGTTATATCAATTTCTCTGAATTAGTGATGGTCTGAGTGTCACAGGGTTGAAAGGTTAAGAAGGAAAAGTGGTGCTAATAAAAATTTGCCTGCTAAAGTTAGATGGCGTAAATCAACAAATCCAATGTGTCATATCATCAGGTTTTCATTTTATCCTTTTCAAGTGAGTAGCCATTAAGAGTTATTGTCTGCCTGCTGTCCGTGCCAAGGTTATGAAACATGTTTATCTTACAATATTTTTGTAGCCTTGGTCTAAAATAGTGTATAGTATGCTCTCATTTCCCAAAATACTTTCTCTCCCTTCAGTCCATTACTCCTTATAGGTACTGTAGATGTGCAAAAGGAAAATTAATATTGTTTAAATACAACTGCTCTCTCAGAACTGTATTTGTGAGAACACTTCATCATTCCACATCTTTTCTCATTTTCTTCAAAGGCATACAGATCTTTCTGTGTAAGCGTGGTTTTCCAAACACTAGAACAAATCCGTTATGAAAGGGAAGAATTATAATTTTGATGAATACATGTTATACCCACTGTAGAAGTTATCAACTAATCGCCTACTTACAGGTAGGTAAATAATGAAACTGCTTCTTCAACAATCAGTATATTATCAGGTAGAGAAAGTAAACACTAAAATGTGATAAATTACTTTTACTCTACTCCTTCCATAAAGCAATCAAATAGTTGTCTAATTTTACTTTGGGCAAATGAAGATATAAAATTAAACTGTATAGCCTGGTTAGCATGACTATTTGGTAACAAAAAAGAATGTTGAGTGAAAAAATGCTGTGTGTTACTGTTCCAAAAGAAATAATTTGAAGCCAATTAATGTGCTTATCCCCACCAAAATGATCAAATCAGTAAAGATCTATTAAAGAACTAAACAAATGAGGTTACATGACCAAAAAAGCAATGCATATATAATATATACCTGTAAAATTAAACATTTTAATTGGATTTTTGTGTACATATAGTATTTCTCGAAGTACTATCACATCGTATTTGGCAACAAAGCAACTTGTGTTCATAAATGTTTCCTTTCCTATGCAAGTCATAATTATGTAATGCTAGTTTAAGATAAGCTTTAATTGTTCTATAAAGTAGTTGAAATACTTCAAAGTTAAGTGTTTCAACAAAGGTAAAATTTTCAGGGTTATCTTGAAGTGAGAGAAAGCTGAAAGTAACATGCTAAAAGATTATCTGATGCACACCTTTGGATTCTCTTTCCACTACGATCTCCTTCAATCACATTTGAAGTTCATCCACTTTCTTGAAAATGGTTGAAGAAATGTTTTAACCTCCATTTGCTAGCCCGAGGTAAGTTATAATTTATGCTTCAACTAATTTGGCATCTTGTAATGATTGATTGTACTGGGGAAGTTTGACGATGACCTCACTGGGCAACAATTGTTTTCAATGAGCTGGAATTAATCTTTCAAAAATGGCAACATCCATTTCCAAATTAAGGTATCTCTCCAGATCAATAACTTCTTTGGTTACCTACTCAAGGGTCAATTCAGTGGCTTGGTAATCTGACACAAGCTTTTTCCAAGATCCATGAATTGTTGAATTCTTACTTTGGGCTCAGATAGGAAAATGGAAGGGATGTATTGACTCGAAGGATTTCTGCAGGTTGTATTCCTGGAGTGTTTGTTTCAGAATGTTACTGTAACCTCAGTTAAGTTATCAAAAATAATGATTATGTCCTCAGAGTGTTTTTATCATGGAGTGGTTGTAATTTAGGGTATGTAGGTATATTCTATAGACCAAAATTTTAATTATGATTTAAAACTTGTCAGAATTCAAGAAAATAAGCTCTATTTTCAGACTTAATTTTAAAATAAATTCATAGCTATGAGATTGCCTCTAAGCCAATCTTTTGGGAACATTCACAGTTCCAAAGACGGATGGAGGACTTTATTGAATCTAGACCCCCAATCCTATATTACTATTACTTTTGGCTCTCTAAATTAAAATTAAATTGAGAATAAAAGTGTTGAGAATAAATTCAGCTAGGTCATAAACTCTGAATAACTAATTGGTTTGAAAGAAACTAATTTTCCTGCCAAGGGAAATGGAAAAAAATTGCATAGCTTTTCAAGTCAAACTACTGCAAGATCTGAAGCTCTATCCACACTAGTGTATGCAATGTTATATTTTTTACTTTTAATATTTTACTTTATGATACCTAAAGTATTTGTAACATTTGACTTCAGGGATGAAGGTAATAGAATAGCTATTGTAAATTGAAAGTAAAGTACAAATTGATATTTGAGTATTGGAGAGTTTTCTTTGGAAAGTGAGAAAAACAAAATATGTGCTAAAAGGAAAGCAAAGAACATAAAATAGAACATATGGTGTAAGACCTTGTCTAGTGTGTCAAATTATTCTTTATACAAGCTACTCAAGAGACTATGTGAGAAAATTTCTTAGTAGACACTTAAAAGCATTCTTCCCTGAGCAACTCAAGTAATTTCAAAAGAGGTTCTGTGTGTGAATCTGAGAAAAGAATGAACCTCCTGATACCTTACCTTCCCAATCTGTTAAATGGGGACAATAATACTTGTCAGGAGAAATGTGTCAGGAGAAATAAGATAATATATCTGAAGGTTAACAGAGCTCCTTGGAGATAAACTCTATGCAAATTCAATGTGTTATATTAATCAATTCTATACATTTTGAAGACAGCTTCAACTTCCCTGGTATTTGTCAAGAACAAACCAGGAAAATGTATTTTTTAAAGGTAGTTTCCATATATTTTTTAACTGTTTCTTCAATGGATAAATACATTTCATTTCAAATCATTATTTGAGGGCATAGTGCTTCATAGGCAAGTGAAACTTTTCAACGCTACCTATTTTCTAATTCTGTCTCCAAACCCAATCTGGAATTTAGGTTTTCACAACATTCACCTGTTTGAAATATAGCATTTTTTCCATTAAATTAATAATATGTTTATTGAGCTTTTACTAGGTGCCAAACACTGCATTCCCTCCCTACTTTTCCTCTACTCTGCTCTGCCCTTGAGGTTTGGTTCAAGGAAATTTACATCTCAGAATGTAAACAAGTTATGTCAAATGGCATTTGTAGGTGCTTACTACACTTTAAGTACTGTACTAAGCACTGGGGTAGATACCAGATAATCAGGTTTGATAGTCCCTTTCCCACATGTTTTTAATTTCCATTTTACAGATGAAGCAATTTAGGCACAGAAAAGTTAAAACAATCAATCAATGGTATTTATTGAGTTCTGACTGCATGCAGAGCACTGTACTAAGTGCTTGTGAGAGTACAATGCAACAGAGTTGATAGACGTGTTCTCTGCTGACAGTGAATTTACAATCTAGAGTGGGGAAACAGACATTAATATAAATGAATAATTAAACAACTTGCCCTTACTGAGGTCAAATAGCAGGCAAGTGGTGGATCTGGGATTAGAACCCAGATTCCCCAACTCCCAGCCTCGGCCTTATCCAGAAGGCCACATGGATACTGATATGGGGCGGGAGTATTATTTTTTTTTTCTCTATGGTATTTGTGGGTGTTTACAATGAGTTCAATACTGTTCTAAGTGCTGGGATAGATTCAAGTTCATCAGGCCAAGTACAGTCCCTATCTCACATGGGCTTCACAATCAAACAGGAGGGACAACAGATATTGAATCCCCATTTTTTTTTTCAGTTGAGGAAACTGAGGTACAGAGAAATTAAGTGACAGCAAGCAAGTGGCTTAGCTGGGATTAGAACCTTTGGTTTCTAGGCTCATGCTTTATCCAATAGGCACAGAAGGCCCTTTTTCACTTGTCATTCACAAGAATCCCTGAACACACAGGAGGCCAAAAGAGGGCTAACCCATTTAACCTCAACAAAATGGGATGACAGCAAATCTGAATAACCTGCAACCAAAATTGCTTTTGCAAATCATTCATTGTTTTTTCCAAGTTGTCAATGAAGCTGCAAATATGTGAACCATTAAAAAAGAGAATTCTCCTTTAAAAGAGGACTTGTCTTTCCTCAGTCATTTTTATTATATTTTTGAGGCTAATTAGATTGATGTGTTTTGACAATCCCCAGCCCCATCATTTTCATGTAAAAATCATCCTTTGCTGCTTTCTAGCATGCTAACTACAGTGCCCAATGTGATTTTTGTTTATGTCTCCAGGTATCTTAAACTTCTTGAGCCTTTGCTCTAAAGTCACACTATTATTAATGACTAATTACAAGAGAGACTGATCTGCTTCTGCCGTTTCCCAGCTATCATTGGCTATGTTATTTCATGAAAGGATTTATCGCATTTTCTTCTTCTTCTGTCTTCCATTAACTTATCATCCAGGGACTGTTTAGGAATTCTGTCATTGTCCAGTCTCCTTACAGGTCCCATCTGATTGCTTTGATGATGGAGAATTGAATACATTCCAAGACCACATTACGTTGTTTGTGATGCTACCTTGCTATTGATTGTTAAATGTTGTACATAGGCAGGGTCGATGACAATGTACAAGTCTGTTGTTCCATCTTCAGTTTGATTTAAAGTTTGACAGCATGTTAGCACCATGCAGTCTGTTAGTTTCTAAAAGGACTCATTACCTAACCTAAGTTTTCCCTGGCTAATTGCCAGTCCACAGTATTTTGTCTACTCTCAAAAGTAGTTTTAAACTACCTGCATATCAGCCATCAGACAGATTTTATGATCCAATGATTTTTTCTGAGGTTTTTTAGCCATGCTGGTATTATTCACCAATAATTGTGTCTTAGGTTTAGAAAAGTATTGTGTGGCCTCGGCCAAAGAGCACAATCCTGGCTCTGTCACTTGACTTCTGTATGACTTTGAGAAAGTCATTTAACTTCTCTGGGCCTCAGTTTCCTCATCTATAAAATGGGAATTAAATACCTATTCTTCCTCCCTTCTAAACTGTGACAACAACAAAATGTTTGAATGATTGTTAGAAAGACAACAAATCTCCATGGACTTAAATGACTAATTACAAGGGAGACTGATCTGCTTCTGCTGTTTCCCAGCTATCTTTGGCCCAGACTGAGCCTCCTCCTTCCTCTCCCCTTCTTCCCCCTCCCCATCCCTCCCACCTTACCTCCGTCCCCTCCCCACAGCACCTGTATATATGTTTGTATGTATTTATTACTCTATTTTATTTGTACATATTTATTCTACTTATTTTATTTTGTTAATATGTTTTGTTTTGTTCTCTGTCTCCCCCTTCTAGACTATGAGCCCACTATTTGGTAGGGACCGTCTCTGTATGTTGCCAACTTGTACTTCCCAAGCGCTTAGTACAGTGCTCTACACACAGTAAGCACTCAATAAATACGATTGAATGAATGAATGAATGTTATTTCATGAAATAACGTAGTCAATGATCTGATCTTATGATTCATTTCTACCTGCTTTATCCACCATTAACTCAGGTAGATCAGTTTTTACTAATTGCCACATAAATATGAATTGAAGCTACATGGTGTTATAACCAAGGCACTTTAAAAGAGCTTGGAGTCCGACAGTTCATCATCCTATCATTCTGACTGTCACCCTCTCCATCTCTCACCTTCTCTGCCCATTAGTTCCTTCTCTCTTTTTTTCTCCCTCCTTCTCTAATGATATATCCTCTTACCTTTAGCCTTTCTTTATAAAACTCTGAGAAGCACATGAGCACAGAAATACGATTGAATGAATGATTCTTAAGGTTGGTACCTTACTGGTTTACAGAGTACAAGGAGAAAGTTGTCTCCAAATAGCCGGCTGCAATACTAAAAGATTTCATCAGAATGTGGTTGACAATGGTTGACACAAGAACAAATGTGTTTTTAAACATTCCCCACTGCCCCACCCAGGCTCCATCCCACACCCAACCCCAACACTCCACACACCCAAACCACCACCACCCGACCACCACAAAAGCGGGGCCGTGGGTAGGGAAGAGAAAGGGAGAGATCAGGGTGAGAGAAAGTCAGGGGGAACTGGGTTGGTTTTGTCTGTACAGAAATAATATATATATACATATATTTAAAAAAATATATAAAATCTCAGGTAATACCAACAGTATATTGCTACATTTATCCCAAACCCTACATTCCAAAATTGTAAATGCACTATGAATATACTATCTCTCCCTCGCATTTCTATAATAATAATGATGATAATGATAATGATGGTATTTGTTAAGCACTTCCTATGTGCCAAGCACTGTACTGAGCGCTGGGGTGGATACTAGCAAATCACGTTAGATTCAGTCCCTGTCCCATGTGAGCTCACCGTCTCAATCCCCATTTTACAGATGAGATAACTGAGCCACAGAGAAGTGAAGTCACTTACCCAGGGTCATACAGCAGACACGTGGCAGAGCCAGGATTAGAACCAATTAACTTCTGACTCTCAGGCCCTTGCTGTATCCACTAGGCCATACTATACTGATATACATTTCCTTCCTGTACTAAATCCTTGGAAGAATACAATATAAAAGAGTTGGTAGACCTATTTCCTGCCCACAATGAGCTTACAGTCTAGAGGGTCAGTCAGTCAATCATGTTCATTGAGCATTACTGTGTGTAGAGCACTGTTTTAAGAGCTTGGGAGAGTACAATATAACAATATACAGACATATTCCCTGCTCACAATGAGTTTACAGTCTAGAGAGGGAGAAAGACATTAATAAAAATAAATAAAATTACAATCATGCACACGAGTACTGTGGGGCTACAGGGAATGAATAAAGGGAGCAAGTCAAGGTGGCACAGAAGGGAGTGAGAGAAGAGAAAAGACTTTGAAGGTGAGGACTGTATATAATAATAATAATAATGATGACATTTATTAAGCACTTACTATGTGCAAAGCACTGTTCTAAGTGCTGGAGAGGTTACATGGTGATCAGGTTGTCCCACAGGGGGCTCACAGTCTTCACCCCCATTTTACAGATGAGGTAACTGAGGCCCAGAGAAGTGAAGTGACTTGCCCAAAGTCACACAGCTGACAATTGGCGGAGCCAGGATTTGGACCTGATTTGAACCAGTGTATGTCTGTTATGTTCTGTTAGATATGAAGAGAGATATATGTCTGTTAGATATGAAGAGGGAGGGCTTTCCAGGCCAGAGGTAGGTTGTGGACAAGAAGTCGGCAGCGAGATAGATGAGATCAATGAATGTTGTCATTAGAGGAGTGAAGTGTGCTGCCTGAGTTGTAGTAATAATAACTGTGGTATTTGTTAAGCCCTTACTAAGTGCTAGGTACTGTAATAAGTGCTGGGGTGGATGCAAGCAAATAGAGTTGGATGCAGTCTCTGTCCCGCATGGGGCTTGCAGTCTTAATCCCCATTTTACAGATGATGTAACTGAGGCACAGATAAGTGAAGTTACTTGACTAAAACCACACAGAAGATAAGTGACAAACCTGGGATTAGAACCAGCTCTATCCACTACTCTATGCTGAGAGATACAAGGTGAGGTGTGTGGGGGGGTGAGGGGCAAGGTGACTGAGTGCTTTAAAGTCGATGGTGAGGAGTTTTTGTTTGATGTGGAGGTATATGTGCAACCACTGGAAGTTACTGAGGCTTGGGGAAACATGGTCTGAAAGTTTTTGTAGAAAAATGATCCAGGCAGTAGAGTGAAGTATGAGCTGGAGTGGGAGGAGAAAGGAGGCAGAGAGGTCAGCAAGGAGGCTTACAGAGTACTCAAGAAGGTGAAGTTAAGTGCTTTTCTTAACATGGCAGCAGTTGGGATGGAGAAGGAAGGGCTAACTTCAGCAATGTTGTGAAGGTTGAACTGACAGAGTTAGTGATGGATTGAATATATGGGTTTAATGAGGGAAAGCAATCAAGGATAATGCCAAAGTTATGGACTTGTGAGACAGGAAGGATGGTGTTGCCTTCTACAGTGATGGGAAACCCAGGGGAAGGACAGTGTTTGGATAATAGGGTGAGACAGACATTAATATGAATAAATAAATTATGGATACATTTATTTATTCACTCAATTGTATTTATTGAGTGTTTACTGTGTGCAGAGCACTGTGCTAAGCACATGGAAAGTAAAATTCGGCAACAGATAGATACAATTCCTTCCCAACAACTGGCTCACAGTCTAGAATATATGCATAAGTACTATCAATCAATCAATGGTATTTATTGAGCACTTACTATGTGCAAAGCACTACACTAAGCAGGTAGGAAAATACAGTATTACAGATTTGGTAGCTGTGTTCCCTGCCAACAAGGAGTTGTATTGCACTCTCCAAGTGCTTAGCACACTCTCTGCACACAGTAAGTACTCAATAAATATCACTGATTGATCGGCTAATTACTCAAAATCATGTAGGTTTTGCCATTTCCTTCTCTACAATTCTCCTGTCAGCTTTCGAACAAACCTGTTTGGAGGTTTTTTACAGCACACTACTCTGACTGTGACCTGCCCATCTAACACTCGTACAGTGCTAAATATATAAAAAGTGAAAAAAAGACCCATGGGAACAGAGGACACAGTTCCAAGCACAGGGGAAATGGTAAGGCAGACGTCCAAATGAAGAAATGCACAGGATAAAACAGGGCTGCAGTAAACTGTGAAAAAAAATAATGAATTAGGATTAGCTGCCTCTGGGACAAGCAATTGATGCACCAAATTAATCATTCCTACCCCTCTACAGAGCTCTGCTTCCCCCACTCAGACTATCCAGGTCATTAGAATTAGGCAGTCTATTTGTAGAATTGTTCTCAATCTACACTCACTCCCTTGGTGACCTCATTCGCTCCCACGGCTTCAACTATCACTTCTACGCTGATGACACCCAGATCTACATCTCTGCCCCTGCTCTCTCCCCCTCCCTCCAGGCTCGCATCTCCTCCTGCCTTCAGGACATCTCCATCTGGATGTCCGCCCGCCACCTAAAGCTCAACATGTCGAAGACTGAGCTCCTTGTCTTCCCTCCCAAACCTTGTCCTCTCCCTGACTTTCCCATCTCTGTTGACGGCACTACCATCCTTCCCGTCTCACAAGCCCGCAACCTTGGTGTCATCCTCGACTCCGCTCTCTCATTCACCCCTCACATCCAAGCCGTCACCAAAACCTGCCGGTCTCAGCTCCGCAACATTGCCAAGATCCGCCCTTTCCTCTCCATCCAAACCGCTACCCTGCTAATTCAAGCTCTCATCCTATCCCGTCTGGACTACTGCACTAGCCTTCTCTCTGATCTCCCATCCTCGTGTCTCTCTCCACTTCAATCCATACTTCATGCTGCTGCCCGGATTATCTTTGTCCAGAAACGCTCTGGACATATCACTCCCCTCCTCAAAAACCTCCAATGGCTACCGATCAATCTGCGCATCAGGCAGAAACTCCTCACCCTGGGCTTCAAGGCTCTCCATCACCTCGCCCCCTCCTACCTCACCTCCCTTCTCTCCTTCTACTGCCCAGCCCGCACCCTCCGCTCCTCCACCACTAATCTCCTCACTGTACCTCGCTCTCGCCTGTCCCGCCATCGACCCCCGGCCCACGTCATCCCCCGGGCCTGGAATGCCCTCCCTCTGCCCATCCGCCAAGCTAGCTCTCTTCCTCCCTTCAAGGCCCTGCTGAGAGCTCACCTCCTCCAGGAGGCCTTCCCAGATTGAGCCCCTTCTTTCCTCTCCCCCTCGTCCCCCTCTCCATCCCCCCGCCTTACCGCCTTCCCCTCCCCACAGCACCTGTATATATGTATATATGGTTGTACATATTTATTACTCTGTTTATTTATTTATTTATTTATTTTACTTGTACATTTCTATCCTACTTATTTTATTTTGTTGGTATGTTTGGTTCTGTTCTCTGTCTCCCCCTTTTAGACTGTGAGCCCACTATCGGGTAGGGACTGTCTCTATGTGATGCCAATTTGTACTTCCCAAGCGCTTAGTACAGTGCTCTGCACATAGTAAGCGCTCAATAAATACGATTGATTGATTGATTGATTGATTGATAGAAGGCATGCCAAAAGGGAGAAAAAAATATCTAGTCCTCAAATACAGATAATGTTAGCTACATATGGTGTGGGCAGGGATTCTCTCTCTTTATTGCTGAACTGTACTTTCCAAGCATTTTAGTACAGTGCTCTGCACACAGTAAGCACTCAATAAATACAGCTGAATAAATAAATGCATGAATGAATGTAATCTGGAAATTTGAAAGGCTAATGACCAAACTATTTTTGAGGTATTTCTCTATTCCACTGAAAACTTTACATTTGTTTCAAGCATTGTCCATATGAATTACTTTTCCAACTGCATATTTTTGAAAGTGTTCAAAATTGTCATGGTCACTTTAAAAATATGCTTTTCTGAACTTCTGAACATCTGACCATCACACCTGCATTGCAGTTGGTCAGATAGTGAACATCTTGGCTATTAATCATTATCTTTTTTCAAACATTTATTAGAATCACGATTCCATAAAGAGACATGCCTGATTTTTCCAACACACATCAATGATTTTGATCCAAAGATTTTGTTAATAAATGGAAGCCTTCACTTGATAATCAATTTTTTCTTGTTCAATTCATTCACTTATGCCATCATTCAATAGAATATCTTCATTTGGTTTTGAATGGTGTTGAAGATAGATGGCACAAATGTAAATCTGCTTATCATGTCCTCATTGATCACTTTTATTCCTTTACTTAGATTATTGAAGCATTCCTCTTTTTATATAATAACAATAATGGTATTTGTTAAGTGCTTACTATATGCAAAGCACTGTTCTAAGCACTGGGGAGGTTACCAGGTGATAACACTGGGGAGGTTACAAGGTTGTCCCATGGGCGGCTCACAGTTTTAATCCCCATTTTACAGATGAGGTAACTGAGGCCCAGAGAAGTGACTTGCCCAAAGTCACACAGCTGACAGTTGGCGGAGCCGGGATTTGAACCCATGACCTCTGACTCCAAAGCCCGTGCTCTTTTCACTGAGCCACACCGCAGCCAGGCGTTGAACTTTGTGAACTTGATTTCCCTTTTCACCTTTGGGTTGCCATTCCAGGAGCCTCAATTTGGGCTCTGTCTTGTGTGCATATGACTCTTTTCAAAGATCTTTCTGCTTGTTTCCCTACCCACCAAAGTCATCTGATCTTAGAGTTGAAAAGCCAAAAGCCACAATGCAGGTGGTTCTTTCCATGTCAGTCTTTCAAAGGGACTACTTGTCTTATAAATCCTACCACAGAAAATCCCTGGTCTAAGGAGGAGTGGGAAACAGGAGATGAAAAGTGGACACAGCAGCCTAG
The DNA here is from genome assembly GCF_015852505.1 of Tachyglossus aculeatus. NCBI lineage: Eukaryota > Metazoa > Chordata > Mammalia > Monotremata > Tachyglossidae > Tachyglossus > Tachyglossus aculeatus. Next base: position 122,007,400 of record NC_052067.1, read on the forward strand.
ATACTCTGGAATTTGAAAAGGTTCAAAAAGTACTCTATCCCCATCACAACAGTTCAGGCCATGTCTCAGTTCCTTAGAATTTGAAGGCAATCTTGATTGCAGGTGGATCAATATGTCAGACCTAAAGGTCTACTTGAGCTTCAGTTACTGTCTATTAAATTGTCTCTGAGCTAAAATCATACTTCCTGAGATGGATTCTGACACAGAACTAGTTTTCATTAGTCAAATATAATTTTGTCTGGGTGATATATCCTGATTCCTACTCTTGTTAATGTCTCACTTCACACAAGTTTATGTTTTCTGGTAAGAGCTGGTAAAAAGCACCCTTTTTCAATGGAAAATTATTTTCATGAAGTGTCCCTGGACCATTTAGATCTGATCACTGTTGGACATGTGCATTTGAATCATTCTCAAAACTAAAAACATCTTAGAAATGACTCAGAAACCTGTCTGAAACTTGTCTAAAAATTTGCTCAAACTACCTATGAACAGAAGTCAATTTGGAGTCTTGGATATTAGCACATTCTTTTTCAAAGCATATTCTGAAAATGATCTCAAAATATAGGAGAAAATAGGCATACATTTAATATAACTGGTAGAAAACTATCACAAGAAGAATAAAATGTAAGAATATGTAGAAAAGAGATTTCACTAAAAATGGGAAGTATAGATTTAGTGGGGATCTAATGCTTAAAATGCCTTCAGGTGTTATTTGAATGGAAAGTATGGATTCAGGCAGGAGAGATAATACTTAACCTCCAAGAGTTCTTTGAAGGTAATACTGCCATGACAGATAATGGAAATTCAGAAAATGTATATATTTAAATTTTACAAGAGAATTTAACAAGGTTACATATTGTAGTGTAATAGCTGAAATAGAGTATTAAATAGGGAGAAAATCCTGAACAAAGAGTTTAAAAATAGTGTAAGATCGAAAAAGAAAGAGGAGCAGTAAAATGGGCCTTTTCACTTGAAAATTAAAAAGGCATCTCTTAAAAAGTCATCTCTGAAATCCTTAGGGCAATTTCTAACACTAATGAGCCTGATTCTCCCAACTCCCAACCATGCAAGGGTAATCAGCGAATCAATCAACAGAATTTATTAAGCACTTACTGTATGCAGAGCACACAAATGCATACAAACACACAATACTAAGTACTTGAAGGAATAAAATACAATATGTTGGTGATGTGCTTCCTGCTCCCAAGGATCTTAAGGTCTTCATCCAAATACTAGCTAGGTTTTGCTCAGAAACCTATTCATTTGATATTCATTTGATATCTGAATGGTACAAGCTTTTCAGCACTTCATAGCTATCTTATGCTGTTTGACACCATGCTCCAGTAATTTTTATGTTAATCTGTTTGGCAGTCAACTTTTTTTCAGTTCACCAAATAGCAATGTTTTAAATGTTTTAAAGTCATTCATTCTATATACATATTCCACTATTCCATGGAGTAAAATTGTATTGTCAGTTTTTTTATTGAGAATGTTTCCAAGTACTATTGGTGCAACCTGGCATATGGACACAGGTAAAAATTTTGTGTTGGCGCTACAAAGAATTCACAAGTATCTGTGTCTTGTGTAGTGGGCAGGGTCTAGTACTGTAGGTATTTTTAAGGAAATGCTACATTAACAAGGGTTTTCAGCCCTAAATCTTGTCTGAAAGAATCTCAGGAGTCATCTTAGGAGCATTGGGATCTTGGTCAATCTCCATATATTCCGTTCTAGAAATGCACTTTTGGAGACATTCTGTTCAGTGCTTCCTAAGTTCCTGCACCACCGTTCCTGCTACCACCCTTTAAATACACCCAGGCAGCCATCAGGGATTAGTATACTACCCCCCGTTGTGCTGGGTATCAGAAGTTTAGGGACAAAGTACTCCCTCACCTTCCTGTGGCTTCCCAGGTCCATGCATCTTCCCAGCTCCCAGAGACTTTATCCCAACCTCTAACACAGGTAAACACACTGAGATCAGAGATAATATTCTTAGTTCAAGAACAATGATCTTTCCCTAGATCTAATATGTTTCCATCCAGGATCCTCTGTACTATCCTGTAGGTGTCCAGGGCTCATATTATTGGGATCCATTCCCCTCTTCTCTCAAGGCATTCCAGGTTCCAGTCCCACCCTTTCTCGGTCATTCAGAAACAGGGTCTTTCCATCATGTCCTTTCTTCTCTTCAGAGGCAGGAGCCTCTCTTCTCCAGAAACCTTACCGTTGAAGTCTAATACTCTAGAGTAACCAAATTCTCATCCAGGCTCACCTCTGAACCCTCTTTTCGCCCTGTGTCCAACCAGGATTCACAGCACATTCCCTCTCTGTGTCCTGTCCTCCCCAGCACACAGAGTGCCAACTCCTCTCTCTCTCTCTCTCTCCAAAATAGCCAAAGGTCGTCATCTCCAACCACCTGGATGCCCCCTATGTCCTCTCCCCAGTCATTCTCTGTAACTGGTTAGACTCTCCTGCCTTCCTGCTCTCTGTCAAGTTTAGGGACCAGTGGAACTGATAATCACACGGAGTTACTTTGAAATAGTGATACAACTTGATTATATTCAACATGGTTTCTGAAGAGGACAACCAGGACACTTACAGGTTTATTTAAATTTAGAAAAGAGAATACTGATATTTGTGAGGCAAAGATAAAGAGGGTAACTAAAAACAATTTACAAGATACCCCCCAAAAAATTTGAAATAAATAAGTGGGTCACAGAACAACAAAAAACTAACAGAAACCCTGCTATACGTACTAGTAAAGTATAAGAGATCAAAGTAAAAGAGAGCCTCAGTGTGGCATTTAGCTCTCTGTTTATTGAGGAAGATAAGAGAATTGTTTTCAAACCCATTTTTAGGCCAAAAACTTTTTTAAAAGCCTCTTATTCCAAGAAAACACTACTGATGATGAATTTGAGTTTGTATGTAGATGAAAGGTCACTGAATCCACAGTCCTAGCCCCTCTGTGCAATCAGCAAGGCTGTCACTTGATGAGTTGAGGTGTTTAATATTTGAAACTAGGTGCTGTTTTCTCTTTTACCTACTTAACGCTCTTTTCATAGAAAGTTTTTTGCTCAAAGAATCACTCCCTTCTAATGGTAGTGTGCCATTCAGGTCTAGCCTCAGCAACTGACTGAGGCAATACTGTCTGAGGCACTGTCTACACAAGCTATGGCAAGCTATGTCAGAACTGTAGAGGTCTTCTCAGATCCTTACACACACACACACACATACACACACACACACACACACAGACACACACACAAACACACAGACACACACACACACAGACACACACACATAATGATGGTATTTGTTAAGCACTTACTATGTGTGAAGCACTGTTCTAATTGCTGGCTCTTTTTTATATACACAAACACACACACACACATATATATCTCCCTGATTTATTTCACTGTTTGGAATATCTGTTCTGATCCTATTCCGTATGTTCTATGTTGCCTTGCTTGATAACACAATAAAAAAATCTGATGCCTGTGTACACCATGTCTGAAAGCATCATCAAAGTATTTGACTCTGTCCTAGATGAGCTATATGAATCCTGATGACTGTGTTTTGAAAGCACCCTCAGAAAAGATGAGCCTATGCACTTCTCAGTGTCAGCAAAGCACTATAGATTGGAAATTAGTCTGCAAAAAAAGAACTTATTGTCTTCAGTAGGAAAACCATATAGCGAGCCCACTGTTGGGTAGGGACTGTCTCTATATGTTGCCAATTTGTACTTCCCAAGCGCTTAGTACAGTGCTTTGCACATAGTAAGCGCTCAATAAATACGATTGATGATGATGAAAGATCTTTATTAGTGATCCGGATATGATTTATTTAGCTGAACTCTATTATCTGGGTCTAATAATTCAAGGAGTTAAAAAAATGAATCAAATAAACTAGGGTTTCAAAGATAGAGAGTTTATAGCACAATTATAGTGCCTAATCTCCTTTATGACTGTGAATCCTTAATTAAGCACAGCCAATACTACAGAATAATAATAATAATAATAATGGTATTTGTTAAGAGCTTACTATGTGCAAAGCACTTTTCTAAGCACTGGGGGGATACAAGGTGATCAGGTTGTCCCACGTGGGGCTTAGAGTCTTAATCCCCATTTTACAGACGAGGGAACTGAGCCACAGAGAAGTGAAGTGACTTGCTCAAAGTCACACAGCTGACAATTGGCAGAGCCGGGATTTGAACCCATGACCTCTGACACCAAAGCCTGGGTTCTTTCCACTGAGCCACGCTGCTTCTCTAAGCAACATGGTCTAAATGGATAGACTTATCCGGCGTCAGAGGACCTGGATTCTAATTGAGACTCTGTCATTTGTCTTCTGTGTGACCTTGGGCAACTCACGCCACTTTTTTGTGCCTCAGTTACCTCATCTGTAAAATGGGAATTAAATCTGTGAGGCCCATGCAGGACAGGGCTCTGTCCAACCTGATTTGTTGCTTGTATGTACCCCAGAGCTTAGTACAGTGCCTGGCACATAGTAAGTGCTTAACAAATATCACAAATTATTATCATTATTATTATTTGTACAGGGACTATGTCCAACCAGATTATCTTGTATATATCCCAGTGCTTAGAACAGTGTTTAGCACACAGTAAGGAATTAACAAATACTATCGTTATCATTTTTATTATAACATATTGCTACTTTACAGATGGGAAAAATGAGGTCCAGAGAAGTTAAATGACTTGCCTAAGGTCATTAAGCAAGCAGGTGGCAGAGTTGGGACTAAAACCTGGGTCTCCTGACTCCCACAAGGGGCCTTCCACTAGGTCACACTGCCCCCGCCCATATCTGAGCAATGTTTGATTGTTTGTTACATCACAATTTAGCAGACAGAAACATCTCAGAAGAAAGTATGGAAATAATCATTCTAAATGTACATAAAAGAGAAAAGAAACTCTTTTAGGAAACAATAAGGCAAAAAATGTTGAAGTAATCTGGTATTGCACTTTATATTTGAGAGATAAATTGATATCACCCATACCAATCAGAAATGGGGAAATTGTCATCAAACTGAGGCATCAGAATAATTCTGATGTCCCCAAGAGGGAGAAATAAAGACACTGTGGATTGCACATTAAACAACAAGTAGCTATCTTTTCATGTAAGAGATTGTCAATGACTGGTTTTATCTACTGTCTTGTCTTGTCTTATTCCATTGAGTCATTTCCGACCCACAGTGACACCATGGATACATACCTTCCAGAATACCCCATTCTCTATCTGCAGTCATTCTGGTAATGTATCCATACAGTTTTCTTGGTAAAAATATGGAAGCAGTTTACCATTGCCACCTTCCAATCAGTAAATTCTAGCCTCCTACATTCGACTCTGTCCCATGCCTCTGCTACCCAAAATGGGTAAGTTTTGACTTGTATCAGATTGCCTTCCACTTGCTAGCCACTGGCTAAGCTAAGAATGGAAGCTACCCTCTGCTTGACTCTCCCTCCCGCAGCCAAGACTAGTAGAGTATGGAAACTCTCCAGGTGTGACCCTGAGAGGGGATTTATCTGCTGTACCAACCCACAGAAATAGAAATTTCACCATTAAGAATAGCTTCTTGAATCTTTGAAACTCTTTGTTTGTAATTTTGCATCCCAAAAGTGGAGTATATGTGTGCCTACAAAATCACACACACACACACAAACACACACACACACACACATAAATGTTGAACTACATTCAAAGGGATATGGATCACTGAAGTGCATTGGATTTGGATAGCAGATGGCAAATGCAAAATATGCATTGGTCAGTGCAATAGAAATAATTTTCAAAAAAACAAATTCAACACAGAGTGGCAATAGCAAGCCTAGTAGTCATTACTCTGGGTGGAATTATCATCAAGGGAGATTTCAAAAGATGGGCAACTCTTCAAGTAGTATTCACAAATTATCAATTTATCTAAGGAGAACTTAATGATGCTTGCTGTTTATGAGGTAATAACCATATTTAGTGGTAATAAATATATTGGCTTTTCCTTCCAAGTGAATTTGGTCCATAGTAATTAATGTTAAATGAGTATATAACATATATTTATTGTGCTTCATATTTTGTGATGATGTTAGTAGAATTCCTGTATGTGCATAAAGTGGCTCCTAAAATGTACGTTTGATGCCACATCAAGTGGTTAGTTTACCAAAAATATTAACTATTAAAGATATAAAGCTAGATGCATTCTACATGATTGTAATTCTATATCATCTTGCACAAGATAGGTTATATGACTTATTTATTTTGTATCACTTTGCCCTGAAATTCCTTTAAAGAAACAAGAGGCTACGAAACCTTAAAAGCAAATTTTATAAATAATAGAAAATAATATACAGAATAATATTCTCAAAATGAAAGGCACATGATTTCCACTTGGCAGTGGTACGGAAGAAAGAATATGGGGTTTTGAAACATTCTAATGAACATGAAACTCGGCAGTCCTTACTATGTACAGGCAACTGTATGAGATATAAGCCCAAGTCCTGTCCTTAGGAAGTTGAGGTTAAAGAAGATATTAAAACTAAGATAATCTTAAAAATAGATTAATTAATTCATTCAATCATATTTATTGAGCGTTTACTATGTGCAGGGCACTGTACTAAGCATTTGGAAAGTACAGTTCGGCAACAGATAAAGACAAACTCTACCCAACAATGGGCTCATTGTCTAGAAGGGGGAGACAGACAACAAAACAAAACAAGTAGAGAGGCGTCAATACCATCAAAATAGATAAATGCTGAGAAAAAGATTAAATTGCTCACAAAGTGAAATTTCCCTTATGAAAAATAATAATGATGGTATTTGTTAAGTGCTTACTAAGTGCCTGACTGTATGAAGCAGGTCTAGTATTCTTAGGAAGCAGTGTTGTCTAAATGCAAAGAGTAAGGGCCAAGGAGTAAGGAGACCTGGTTCTAATTTGGGCTCCATCACTTGTCTGCTGTGTGATCTTAGGCAAGTTACTTAATTTCTCTTGCCTCAGTTTCCTCATCTATAAAATAGGGTTTAAATCCTACTGCCTCCTACTTATTCATTCAATCATATTTATTGAGTGCTTAGAGTGTGTAGAGCACTGTACTAAGCGCTTGGAAAATACAATTCGGCAACAGATAGAGACAATCCCTACCCAACAACAGGCTCTGTGAGTCCCATGTGGACAGGATCTGTAGCCAACATGATTATCTTTTATCTACCCCAGTGCTTAGTACAGTGGCTCCTTTGCTTCCTGTGAAATTTAGTTTCTCCTTTTCTTCCCTGAAACTCCTTGCTAACCTTCAACAAGACCACCCGGATGTTTCTGGACAGTTCTCACCAAAGACTGTTTTGGATTTTTTTGTCTCCAGATGCTAGTCATTGAGCCAAGCATCTTCATCTACCTCTGTAAATTACTTGGAATAATTTTAACATTTTTCTACAACTTTAAAGGTAGCCCAACATGTGTGATGAAAACTTTAGGTGACCTATCCTTTAAAGTATGTAATATTTCTCCAAGTTGGAACTAGCATAAGAAAAGAGTGATACCAGAATAACAGGTTCACAAAATTGAAAATTTTATCAAAATTTATAAACCTTAAAAAGAGAATCCTAATTAATTTGTAGGAAAGTACGTTTTTTAGGTTTTGGTTATAAGGTGAGAGCTAAAATAAGAAAATATAACTGGTAGAGTCACATGAAAATGCTTTTCTAAAAACTTTGATAAACCAGGATGAAACTACTTTGGAGCTTAAAAATAATAAGTCTTTCTGAATTTAAATTCATTTATCTGATGTTTCAAAACCCATTTACAGCACTGGTATATGCAAAATAAAATAATACACCAGCAACTTGGGAGACTGACAAACACTCATTTAACTAGTGCCAGTCATTCTCTTTTTCTCTCCTTAGGAGGCTGTGTATTACTAGGAATATGAATCATCAGCTTAATAAGGTTTATGCAGAACTACTTTATATTCACCATCACCCAAAATGCAATTAAAAAGATTCATAGATTTTTTTTGTCATCAGACTCATGAAAAACATTGAAAGTTTCTGAAAATGTATATTTAGAATAGTTGGATACGGCCTAAATAAAAAATAATAAAATACTTTTGCTTACAACAATGATTTAAAATAGAATAATTGCTTGCTAAATAGTTGACTTTCATCTTCTGAGGTTTCACGCTGTTAGCAGACAAGTCTTTAATCTTTGTTAATCTTCCTGTGTAGCTGGAAACAACCTCTTTTCATAGAGCTCAAATTGGGGTAGGGGCACTGCAAATGGACCTGGACCCAGTGGGGAAAATGTCCAAAGTGTGTTACTGTAAAGATCAGAAAGACACAGAAAAGAAGTTCAGAGAGGTATGAAGACACAGAAAGGGAAACAATAAGATGGAGGGAAAGAGATAGAAGTGAACAATCAATAAATCATATTTATTGAACATTACTGGGTGCAGAGCATGATAGTAAGTACTTGAGAGAGAACAATACAACAGAGTTGTAAGATACCTTCCCTGCCCATATTGAGTTTATGGAGAAGAGGGAGCAGCAATAGAAGGACAAGAGAGAAGATTAGGGTGACCAAAGCAGGATTAAGGAACAAAGACAAACATGACAAGCATGACAGGCAGTAGTGACAGACACACAAAGCAGGTATAGGCATACATTCGTAGACTCAGCCACCTGGAAACATATACACTTTACAATGTAGATTTAACATTCTCTGTTGTTTTTTGTAACAGTTCTTGGCTGTTGGCTGACTTCACCAATGCCACATGTATAGAGAAATATGGCCATTTCCCTTTCTACCATCCCATCTTTATAGGTTTATCATCTTTTTTGAACCATGATGGCCTTCAGAGTTGTTTCATGTGACATTCTAAGCATTCTTACTCTCTCCTCCCTTCCTACCCCTAGGCCAACAAGAACTCTCTGAAGAAGTGAGAGGAACAATTTTGTGAAGTACCTAATCTGATGGATGGTCAATCAGATTTTGGTCTTGGAGTTTCATATGGTACCAGCCCTCTTGTAGACTGTAAGCTCCTTGTTGACAGGGATCAAATCTATTAACTCTGCTGTGTTTCATTCATTCATTCAATCGTATTTATTGAGCGCTTACTGTGTACAAAGCACTGTACTTCCCGAGCGCTTAGTACAAGTTGGCAACATATAGAGACAGTCCCTACCAACAACAGGCTCACAGCTCAGGAGCTTAGTACAGTGTTCTACACTACTGTGCTCTACACTATTTCTAAATACTATTGATTGATGAGAAGCAGCGTGACATAGTGGAAAGAGCCTGGACTTGGGAGTCAGAGGTCGTGGGTTCTAATCCCTGCTCCGCCACTGACCAGCTGTGTGACTTTAGGAAACTCACTTGACTTCTCTGTGCCTCAGTTCCCTCATCTCTAAAATCGGGATCAAGACTGGTGAGCTCCACATGGGACAACCTGATTTCCTTGTATCTACCCCAGCACTTAGAACAGTGCTCGGCACATAGTAAGCACTTAACAAATGCCATTATTATTATTATTATTATTATTATTGTGAGGCAGTAAGATTGTCTATATTCTTTGTTTGCCTTCCTTTCCTGCCTTTGCTCATAGAGCTAGCATTGGCAGAGGGAAATTTTTGGGTTTCCTTAGGGTGCTCTGTTTTTGGGGAGTATTCTTTGCTGAATAACCAGTCCACCTTATTTTCTGCAGTGCAGTAACAGAAATTTATTCCATCAGTTCTTCTCCACATTTCTTTCTCACTACAACCAAGCTCACACACTTCGCTCCTTGCAAGCCAACCTGCTCACTGTGACTCATTCTCATCTGTCTTGAAACTCTTTCACTTTTTACTTCTGACAGACCACTGTTCTCCCTATTTTCAAGGTCCTATTGAAATCAACTCCTGAAGAAGACTTTCTCTGGTTAATCTCCCATCTCCTCACCCTATTTCCTACTCCCATTACTGCTCCTTCTCATCTAGGCTCTTTGATACTCATCCTATCTCACCTCCTTAGCACTATGTACATAACTTTAAACTATTGCTACTTTCTACTTGTAATTTATTTTAGTGTCAGTCTCCCCTGCTATCTTGTAAGCTCTTTGAGGACAGAGATCACATCTAGTAACTCTACTGTACTCTTCCTGATACTTAGGACATTTGTTCAGAAGAGAATAAGTGCTCATCCCCATCACCCAAAACAGATAAGTCTTGGTTCTGAGACTTCAGGATTGAGGACCTGTACAAAGACATTGATTATAGTGTTACTTGCTCAGCATCACTTGAACTCTTTCCCCAAGATGGATCCTTTTAAGGTGGAGTTAAATAAGTGAGAGGCAGTAATACTGCACATTATGAAATACATATGTGGTCTTAGCTTACTCCAGCTGGTTTTCCAGATACTGGCAATAAATACCAGGACTAGTATCCAGCTTTCCTGATTGCCAAACCAGCGCTCTATCCCCTGGACCAGTAGTAGTAATTAATACAATGATGTTTCACACAGTAAATAATTTATGTAACATTTATACTTTATTAATATATTGTTTATCCATATGCTGTTTTTAATTTTCTAAAAAAAGAAAATTGGATTCGATTTGGGAAATATTAATAAATTAATATTATTTTGTTATAGGTTTTCACTTTTCAGTATTCACAGTAATGGCCTAATTTAAAACATCTTTTCTAAGCATTATCTTTCAGGCACTCATTTAGTTCTGAGATATATCTCAAAGGCAGTAAGTACAGATATATCTCTTAATATTGATGAACTCAATATGTTATTAAAGAAAAGTGAAATGTGCTCTTTTCACCAGTGAAAATTGTTGAACATCAAGTAGGTAAAATCTTCTTTAAAATCTTTAAAGTCCTTTGTTATGATGCTACACAAGCTAAAGAGCCTTTACTTTTACATAGGTCTTTCAAATATAAAACATTTATTCATCTCTCTCACCTACCCACAATTGCTTAAAAAATACAAAATGCATTTGTTGTATTGAACCTCATCTTTGATCTCAGATCTTTGAGCTGTACCTGAGTTAGAGATAAAAGTAAAATACTGTGCTTTATCTGTTTACAAAACAATTTGCCCATTATTTCTCCCTTATGGAAAATCTTTGCCTCTCTTCTTGCTGTGACATATTGCGTCTCTCTAGATTTAGAACATATTGTCTAACAAAACCAGTTTATGTTAGAGAGTTAATAAATTATACCTCCATTTTTTTCTGAGCTCTGGGGTGTTGTTATTTTATGGCTGTGAGATTTTTCAGCTGCAAGAAAGCAAAATAAGAAAGCTGTTTCGCAACAATTTAGAGGATCCTCTATGCAATACATTTGAGAAGAATGGATGACAGAAGAACATCAAACGGTTGGTGTGTGGTTGAACTGAAATGAGATGCATAACCAGGAAAGGCTGAATGACAATTTAAATTGTAGTTAATTACAATACCCAACAATGTGTTTCAGTCAGTGCATCAAGTGACTATTTTTATTTGCAGAATCCATCCCTTGGTGATATTTATTGAGCACCTACTGCATGCACACCATGATACTAAAGGTTTGGAGAGTGCAATAGAGTTAGGAGGCATGATTCTGACCCTCAAGTTCCTTACAGTCTACTGAAGGTGACAGGCACAAAAGAATTTAAATAGGAAAAACAGAATGGAAAAATGGGTATATGAATGACATTTGTATAAATAGTACGTAGGTGAGCTTCTGAGTACAGACATGTTACAGGTAATTGTAAGTGCGTAACTGTGGAGACAGCAGAAAAGTGCTGAGGTGGGAGTTGGGAAGGTATGTTAGGAACGTATTCCCTCCTAAAGGACCTGTGGATTCAGATGGGTTTTGAAAATGGTACACCTGAAAGTTAGGGATTCTAGGCATGAAGGAGGGCATAACCAAAGCAGGAGGAGTGTCACAGTGAAAGGTACTCTTGGCACACTATTTGACACCCTCAGCTCTTTCCACTAAATGCAACTCCTTCGCTGACCTGTGTCAACTCCCCCTGTTAACCACATACCACCAATCCACAGTCCTACATCACCTCTACAGCATGCTTCCTCTGCACTTGTGCTCAAGTCACCAAAGGCTGCTAGCAAAAATCCAAATTCAGAATGAACTCATCCAATCAAAACTTCTCTCTGCCTACTTTAACTCTGTCCTCTCTTTCACCCAGCAACACTACTTCTTATCCTACTAACTCCCATACTCACTGCCTTTGCCAGCTGCTCCAGACTTTTAAATCCCTCCTCAAAAATTTAGTTCCCCTGCCTTCTCACTCCTATGCAACACATATGACCAGAAGGTTCTTGCTATTTATTTCACTGATAAAATTGAATTCATAAAATCCTCCCCCGCACCTGTCAAGTCCCATCGTCTTCCTACCACATCTTCAATTCTCCCATCCTACCTAAGAGTATCTCAAGAAATCTCCCACTTCCTCTTGAAATATCCCAATCACCATCTGCAACTCCAACCCCATTCCGTCAAACCTTTTAAAAACACTTCTTCCATCCCTTTTACCCTCCATGACCATCATCTTCAATTGCCTACTCTCCAGTGGCCTCTTTCCCACTGTTTACAAATATACCCATGCATTTCCAACCCTTTACTCCAGTTCCTACTTCAAATCCTTCCAACTGTTGCTTTTGGAACTCCTTATGCAAGTTGTTTACATGCTACCTCCATTTCCTTTTCTCCAGATTTCTCTTTACCCCCTGTAATCTAGCCCTCTCTAAGGTAATCAAAGTCTTCATTCTGGCAAATCCAATGACTTCCACTCCATCCTAATCCTCCTCCACCTATATGTTGCCTTCAACACTGTGAACCAACCCTGTTCCTGGAAACACTATCCAACCTTGGCTTCCAATCTGTCCTGGCTCTTCTTTTATCTCTCTGATCACTCCATGCCAGAGACAGGACATGGGTGAGGGGTCAGCAGTGAAATAAATGGCATGAAGCTACACTGAGTAGGTTAGTAGTAGAGGATTGAAGTGAGTGTGCTTGCTTGTAGTAAGAAATTGGTAAGGTAATATAGGAATTGCCATAGTAATTAAATGGTTAAAGCCAATGGTAGGAAGTTTCTGTTTGATGTGGAGGTAGATGGACAACCACTGAAGGTTCTTGAGGAGTGGGGAAACACGGAAGGAACATTTCTGTAGGAAAATGATCCAGGCAGCAGAGTGAAGCAAGGACTGGAGTGGGGAGAGATAGAAGCAAGGACATCAGCAAGGAGTTTGTGTATATTTGTACATATTTATTACTCTATTTTATTAATGATTCATATATATCTATAATTCCATTTATTTTGATGGTATTGACACCTGTATACTTGTTTTGTTTTGCAGTCTGTCTCCCACTTATAGACTGTGAGCCCATAATTGGGTAGGGATTGTCTCTATGTTTCCATATGGTACTTTTCAAGCACTTAGTACAGGGCTCTGCACACAGTCAGTGCTCAATAAATACGATTGATTGAATGAATGAATGAACGATGCAGTAATCAAGGTGAGATAGAATAAGTGCTTCAATCAATGTGGTAGCAGGTTGTATGGAAAAGAAAGGGCAGATTTTAATGAAGTGAAGGTAGAACTGACAGGATTTGGTGACAGTGATGGAAAAGTGAAGGAAAGGCTATTGGGGGGGAAGATAAGGAGGTCTGTTTTGGACCTGAAATTTACCATGTTCAAGTCAGAAATCTTTCCACCCTAACCGTGACCTCTCCCAGACTTTGCTATAATAGTAAACAACAACACCAGCCCACAACCTTGCCATTTTCTTTTACTAATCTCATTCATTCAATGGGTACATTCAGTTTGTCACCAAGTCCTGTCAATTCTGCCTTCACAGAATCTCTAGAATGCATTCATTCCTTGCCAACTAAATTGCTACCCTGGTGATCCAAACACTTATCATCCTGCTTTGATTACTTCATCAGCCTGCTCACTAACCAACCAGTCTCCCCTAACCAGTCCATACTTCACACTGTTGCCCAGTCATTTTCCTAATAAAGCTGTCAGTCCCCATCTCCTAAAAAACCTCCAATTTTTTTCCCATTTATCTACTCATCAAACAGGAACTTCTTACCTTCCACTTTAAGAGCACGGGCCTTGGAATCAGAGGACTTGGGTTCTAATCCTGGCTCTGCTAATTGCTCTACCAATTGCTTGCTTTGTGACCTTGGGCAAGTCATTTAACTTCTCTGTGCCTTATGAGCATCAGTTTCCTCCACTGTGAAATGAGGATTCAATACCTGTTCTCCCTCATACTTCAGACTATGAACCCATCCAGGACAGGAACTGTGTCTGTCCTACTCCATTTGTACCCTAACCCAACTCTTAGAATGGTGTCTGACACATAGTAAGCACTTACAAAATGCTATTACACTACGAAACAAACTATAACTTTTCCTCTTCCTACCTTTCCTTGCTGATCGACTACTACAATCCAAACACAACCTCCTCTAACACAAACCTACTCACTGTACCTTGATCTTAAAAATCTTGATCTTACCTTGTACCTTAAAAAACTGCCACTCTCACCTCCACAAGATCCGCCCTTTCCTCTCCATCCAAACTGCTACCCTGCTGGTTCAATCTCTCTTCTTATCCCGACTGGATTATTGCATCAGCTTCCTCTCCGATCTCCCATCCTCCTGTCTCTTCCTACTTGAATCTATACTGCATGCTGCTGCCTGGATCATCTTTGTGCAGAAATGCTCTGGGCGTGTTACTCCCCTTCTCAAAAATCTCCAGTGGCTACCAATCAACCTACGCATCAGGCAAAAACTCCTCACTCTCGGCTTCAAGGTTCTCCATCACCTCACACCCTCTTACCTCACCTCCCTTCTCTCCTTCTACAGCCCACCCCGCACCCTCTGCTCCTCTGCTGCTAACCTCCTCACCGTGCCTCATTCTCACCTGTCCTGCCATAGACCCCCGGCCCACGTCCTCCCTCTGGCCTGGAATGCCCTCCCTCCCAACATCCGCCAAGCTAGCTCAAAGCCCTACTGAGAGCTCACATCCTCCAGGAGGCCTTCCCAGACTGAGCCCCCTCCTTCCTCTCCCCCGTCCTACCTCCTTCCCCTCCCCACAGCACCTGTATATATGTTTGTACAGATTTATTATTCTATTTTACTTGTACATATTTACTATTCTATTTATTTTATTTTGTTAATATGTCTTCCCCTTCTAGACTGTGAGCCCGCTGTTGGGTAGGGATCATTTCTATATGTTGCCAACTTGTACTTCCCAAGCG
Organism: Tachyglossus aculeatus; assembly: GCF_015852505.1. Classification (NCBI taxonomy): domain Eukaryota; kingdom Metazoa; phylum Chordata; class Mammalia; order Monotremata; family Tachyglossidae; genus Tachyglossus; species Tachyglossus aculeatus. Next base: position 122,022,640 of record NC_052067.1, read on the forward strand.
CTTAGTACAGTGCTCTGCACACAGTAAGCACTCAATAAATATGAATGAATGAATGAATGTGGTGTGCGGGTGTATGTGTGCACGTTTACCCCTACAGTTAGACTGCCTTAAATTAGAATAAAGCTTTCTGCTATATACAGTGGTGGTTTGGTTTCACTTTTGTCTTGTCATTGAGTGCCTGACAAAGTCTAGGTCTGGCTCTGTTGTGGAGGCCAGACTGAATCTTCGGCCCAAACATAGAGTGGTATCCTCGGAAGCTCAAAGCCAACCATGTTAGGTGTGCTAGAAAGCTTGGGACTTCTTTATTTGCCTCCAGAGAGGCTGAAGTAGGCAGCGACCTCAGAAATGGGCTCATAACTTGAGTGCCTGAATAATAATAATAATAATAATGCTTATGATATTTGTTAAGCACTTACTGTGTGTCAGGCACTGTATTAAGCTCTGCGGTGGATACGAACAAATCAGGTTGGACACACTTCCTTGTGTCACATGGGCTCACAGTCTCAATCCCCATTTTAAAGATGAGGTGACTGAGGCCCACGGAAGGTACATGATTTGCCCAAGCTCACACAGCAGACAAGTAGAGGAATCAGGATTAGAACCTGTGACCTTTTGACTCTAAGGCCCATCCTCTATCACTATGCCAAATAGGGTGAGGTAACTCTGTAGAGATGGACTCATAAATTAGGGAATAAATAAATTAGGGAAGGGGAATCCCCCTAGTTGGACTCATATTATTATTATTATAACAATAGTGTCATGAGTCCAGTATAACATACATTATTATAACAATGGTGCCATATATTATATTCTATCTACGTGGTAAGTGCTGGGGTAAACACAAAATAATCAGATCAGATATAGGACTTGCCTCACTCGAGCTTCACAAACTATAGAAAAGGGGAATAAAGCTACTGATACAGTTTTGCAGGTGAGGAAACTGATAATCAAGGACTTGCCCAAGGTCACCTAGCAGTCAAGTGGCAGAAACGCATTTAGAATGCAGATCTCTAGTCTTGCAGTGCTGTGTTCCTTCTACTAAGCCACGATTCCTCACACTGTCTTCCTAAGATTCTGCTTCAGAGCGGCAGAAATGTGGAACCATGGCTTTTCCTGTCTTCACAAATCCTTCCCAGAAGCTTCTAACTTCATCTGTTACTGGAAATTTGCTCCTAGAGATTATACTATTTTAAAAATTTCAAACTAAAGAAATCTTTACGTTTTGCTACTTTTCCCAGTAAAGATAGAACAGCGGTTGAAAGAATTCAATATTACTTTGGAGAAGTCTTCTGCTGTGAAGAAAAAGAAATAATTTAACTTCAAGAAGCAGCTGAAAGTGCCTTGAAATGGTGTTGAGGCAGCTGTGAATAGTGACAGAGGTTCTTTGAAGAGAAACCAAGTGCTAACAGCCTCTAAGCATTACAAATGTCCAATGGTCACATTTGAGCCTCACCTAATTACCCGCAGGTGTTCCCATTAGGGGGAATTATCATCCCAATTAAGTAGAAGGCCTTGCTATTAAGTGTCATTAGATTTAATTTAGTTCCCTGGGAAGCATCCTAATTAAGAGTGTTTTCCGATTGGAATCACCGCCCTATCAAGTGGCACCTACTTGGTAACAAGTTTGAAAGAATAGTAATAAGTAATAAACAGAAATGTTGACAGAAATGTAAACAGAAATGTAAAAGTTTCCTTTCCATTTTTTTCACCTGTATCCAGTGTAAAACCACTTTGGTCCCATTACTTTTTTTGCTTGCTAGACTGCTCTACCCATGAAATGAGAAATATCTTTTCTGTTCAGAACCACAGGAAATCAGAGTAGACCTAATGAAAGTCAGCTAGAAGGTCTAACATATTTTTTTAGACCCCTTCTCCTAGGTTTCTGATCGATGAATCACTTGGGTGGACTGGCTCAGCAGAAATCTTAAAAATAGTTGGCAAACTTGAACAGTGCAGACCTCAGAAACCACAGAGAAACCACTTGTTTAGTAACAGACAGCACTAATGCAATATATTAGCACTATGCTGTAGTCACTTTGCGATAAATGGGTTTTACATATAAACATTTTTTCATGCATCTGGCATGTGATACAGTCTTGCGGGCGTACTAGCTCATGGCCCATTCTGCCCCCAGTAAACACTGCAGTGTATTAAAGCACTTGGTCACACATGTTGAGGATGAGAGAGTGTGAGTGGTGCAGCAAAAAAGGTAAGTCCATAATCAATCTTTTGAGCAGGTTTTCGGTCATGAAGTACATATGATTACAGCAATCAATCAATCAATGGTATTTATTAAGTGCTTACTATATACCGAGTACTGTATGAAACACTTGGAGAATAAAGTACAACAGAATTAGCAGATACATTCCCTGCCCTTAATGAGCTTACAGTCTACAACAAGGCTCATCTCTTTTTTAAGTTCGTTGATTCTATCATCGGCATCATTTAGCCAAATTCAAGAGAATCTTTGTCTGAGGAGAAACTATGTGTGTTTTTCTAAAGCAGTTATTTCTAGTGTAAAGGAGCTGTGGAAAAAGAGAATGTGGCAAATCCTGAAGAGAGGGTGAAGGTAAATTTGGGTAGGGTTTAATATGTCAATTTTTATAATAGTTTTCTTACAAATGGATTAACACCCATCCCAAGTAAAAACATGCCACTGTGGCAGTTAAAATTGAAGCTCACAGTTTCTACAATGTACATAATTCTTATTAAAATGTCCTATGTACTGTTATTATTAAGTTGAAATATTCTTCATGTTGTATTCCCTGTTGGCTGTTTGAAAATTCTGCAAAAATCTTCATCATAATATAACTCGCTGAAATATCTCACTCATTCCTCAATTTGGAACATGGCCTTACGTATCCTTTTTCTGCATATAAAACAATGAATTTTTTTTAGTGGCTATTGTTTTCCCATTGCCTCTTGAAGACAATTAACACAAGGCCCCGCAGATTACAGTCAATTATTTATTAAATAATAATAATAATGATGGTATTTGTTAAGCACTTACTATGTGCAAAGCACTGTTCTAAGCGCTGAGGGGATACAAGGTGATCAGGTTGTCCCACGTGGGGCTCACAATCTTAATCCCCATTTTACAGATGAGGTAACTGAGGCACAGAGAAGTGAAGTGACTTGCCCAAAGTTACACAGCCAACAAGTGGTGGAGCCGGAATTAGAACCCATGACCTCTGATTCCCAAGCCCATGCTCACTGAGCCAGGCTGCTTCCCATCCCACTAGTTTCCCAGACCATGTCAAGATACTGTCGGGCCCTTGCTCCACACCGAGATTCCTCCCAATGGTCCATTACCATAGTGAGCTAAGGTTGCGTGGGTGACTAACTCCGACTTCTTTGTTCAGTGTCCTTTAATACCCACCCAACTCTTCTTTGGCCCACGTAGTCTTTATCGGCCCCTTCCCCGTCACTCCAACTCCTCCTCTTCCCACCCTTCTCCAGACATCTTTTCATGGTTTGTATGTTGAACACGTTCCTTGTCATGACTTTTGGGTGGAGCAACGGGTGATCTGTGTCCTACTTTTACTGCATTTGTGGAAGTTCTTCCAACTAACTCCTAGTACTAACTCCTAACTCGTAGTAACTAACTCCAGCTCCTTATGAATGTGCTGCTTAATTCTATCTCTACTGTGCCACACATATCTTCAATTTCAATGCTGTATTCATTCATTCAATCATATTTATTGAGCGCTTACTCTATGAAAAGCACTGTACTAAGCGCTTGGGAAGTACAAGTTGGCCACATATAGAGACGGTCATCATCATCATCAATCGTATTTATTGAGCGCTTACTATGTGCAGAGCACTGTACTAAGCGCTTGGGAAGTACAAATTGGCAACATATAGAGACAGTCCCTACCCAACAGTGGGCTCACAGTCTAAAAGGGGGAGACAGAGAACAAAACCAAACATACTAACAAAATAAAATAAATAGAATAGATATGTACAAATAGAATAAATAAATAAATAGAGTAAAAAATATGTACAAACATATATACATATATACAGGTGCTGTGGGGAAGGGAAGGAGGTAAGGCGGGGGAATGGAGAGGGGGATGAGGGGGAGAGGAAGGAAGGGGCTCAGTCTGGGAAGGCCTATCCAACAGCGGGCTCGCAGTCTAGAAGGGGGAGACAGAAAACAAAACATATTACCAAAATAAAATAGAATAAGTACGTACAAATGTATGCATATATACACATCTTTACCACTGAAATTGTTTTGCCGTTTTATGTCTAAAAGTATAACAATAATAATAATAATAATTATGACATTTGTTAAGTGCTTACTATGAGCTAGGCACTGTACTAAGCAAATCAGGTGGATAAAAGCCAATCGGGTTGGACACAGGCCCTTTCCCACATTGGGCTCAGAGTCTCAACCCCGTTTTACAGGTGAGGGAATTGAGGCCCGAGAAGTGAAGTGACTTGCCCAAGGTCACACAGCAGACAAGTGGCAGAGTTGGGATTAGAACTCATGATCTTCTGACACCCGGGCTCATGCTCTATCCACTATGCGATGCTGCTTCCCACCAAAGAAAGCAAGATAGTCTTTGTTTCCAAGCTTTATATCACACCTACACAAATAATTCATCCAAAAATTCCTATAGAAGTCTTTTTGGAGTATAATTTTACTTGGATTTATGACCTGTAGACATTTGATATTCACTCCACCTCCAACCCCATAGCACTTATATACATATCTTTAAATTTCAGATTATTTATTCATATTAATGCCTGTCTCCCCACTTCATTACTCATTGTGGGCAGGGAACATGTTTAATAATTCTGTTGTGTTCTGCCAAGAACTTAGCACAGTGCTCTGCATATAATGTGTTCAATAAATACCATTGAATGATTGATTGATAATTGCATATATGTATGTTTGATAAGAATCCTGTTAATTTGAATGAAAAAATTTATAATTTAAAATAAACTAAATGAAACATTCTTCTTGAGAACAGACCATAGTTTACACCGAGTTGTCAAATTAATGGCCAAAAATATTTTTAGAATGTGTTGTTTCATTCCTTAGACATTTTAGATGACAAAGTCAGTTATTAATTATTTACCCTATTCCTAGGGCTGCCAAATTGCCAAAAGGGATTTTATTTCCTCTGCCATTAAAACATACACTACAAGCTTCCAAAATAATTTTTGATAATTTATAACTGGAATCACTTCAACATATTTAATATTTGGAAGGTACCTTTAGAATGAAATGCTATGAAATGGATTCCAAATGCTTATGAATAAAGGACTGGAGGAAGAAGGGAATGGCATAAGTTAGAAGTCTTTCTTCCCACCCAAACCCTGTCCTCCCTGTGACTTTCCAATCATCATAGACAACATCACCATACTCCTTGTTTCACAGACTTGAAACTTTGGCATTATCTTAGGCTCAACTTCCTCATTCAACCTGCACATTCAATCTGTCACTAAAAATCCTGTAGGAAACTACTTTCACATCTCTAGAATTTCCTTTCCTCTTCATCCAAACTGCTACCATATTGATCCAAGCACTTATCATATCCTGCTTTGACTACTGAATCAGCCTCTGATCCCTACCTCCTGACTCTCCCCTTTCCAGTCCTTATTTCACTTCTCTATCCGTCCCCCTCTCCATCCCCGATCTTACCTCCTTCCCTTGCCCACAGCACCTGTATATATGTATATATGTCTGTACATATTTATTACTCTGTTTATTTTACTTGTACGTATCTATTCTATTTATTTTATTTTGTTAGTATGTTTGGTTTTGTTCTCTGTCTCCCCCTTCTAGACTGTGAGCCCACTGTTGGGTAGGGACTGTCTCTATACGTTGCCAACTTGTACTTCCCAAGAGCTTAGTACAGTGCTCTGCACACAGTAAGGGCTCAATAAATACGATTGATTGATTGATTGATCATTCTCTAAATAACTGTTCAGTCCCCATCTCTCCACTCCTCATAAATTTCCAATGGTTCATTCAGCAGCGTGGCTTAATAGAAAGAGCACAGCCTTGGGAGTCAGAGGTCAAGGGTTCTAATCCTGCCTCTGCTACTTGTCAGCTGTGTGACCTTGGGCAAGTCACTTAACTCCTCTGTGCCTCAGTTACCTCATCTGTAAAATGGGTATGAAGACTGTGAGCCTCACGTGGGACAACCTGATTACCTTGTATCTAACCTAGCACTTAGAACAGTGTTTGGCACATAGTAAGCACTTAACAAATACCAACATTATCAGTATTATTATTCAATCATATTTGAGTGCTCACTGTGTGCAGAACACTGTACTAAGTGCTTGGAAAGTACAATTCGACAACAAATAGAGACAATACCTACCCAACAATGGGCTCGCAGTCTAAAAGGTGGGGGGAGACAGACAACAAAACAAAACAAGTGGACAGGCATCAGTAGCATATGGTTGCCCATTCACCTCTGCATCAAATTGAAACTTCTTAACCATTGAGAAGCAGTGCTGCATAGTGTACAGAGCACAGTCCTAGGAGTCAGAAGGTCATAAGTCCTAATCCCGGCTCCGTGACTTGTCTGCTGTGTGACACTGGGCAAGTCACTTCACTTCTCTGTGCCTCAGTTCCCCCATCTGTAAAATGGAGAAGTGAGACTGTGAGCCCCACATGGGACAAGGACCGTGTCCAACCTGATTTGCTTGTATCCACGTCAGCACTTGGTACAGTGCCTGGCACATAGTAAGGGCTTAACACAATAATAATAATAACTATTGCCTTGAAGGCACTCCATCAACTTTCTACCTCCTACCAAACCTCCCTGATCTCCTAATACAACCCAACCTGCAGACTCGGCTCCTCTAACCTACTCTCTACAACTATCCCACCACCAGCCTCTTGCCCAAATTCTCTCTTTAGCCTTGACCCCTTCATAACCAAACAGCCCACTACCCTCCCAACCTTCAAAACCCTCTTAAAATCACATCTCCTCCAAGAGGTCCTCCCAGACAAAAGCCTTTTATTTAACCTGTCCACTTCACCTCTGCGTCAACTATGAACTTGGCCATGTATCCCTTTAAGCATTTTGAAACTCTCACTTTGAAACTGTCCCTGGACACTCATTTTCATTCTCTTTCACAGGCTCCTCCTCTGCCTTCTACTCCCTAATGGTAGGTTTCACTCAAGGTTCAGTTCTAGATCACCCTTGAAGCACAATGGTTAGAGCCTCACATTTGCTCCCCCTTCTCGCCATGACCTCTTTCAACTCTGGTCCTGCTTGATGACTTCTAGGCCTGCTTCACTGTTTGAAAACCCCAAGTACTCGTTATCTCTGACATACATTTCTGAACACAGCACAGAGTCCTTGAAGTTTCTTTCCACGCTCTCTATTGTCCATCTACACCCACTCCCTTGGAGAAGCAGCATGGTGCTGTAGTGGATAGCGCCTGGGAGTCAGAAGGTCATGGGTTCTAATCCTAGCTCTGCCACTTGTCTATTGTGTAACTTTGGGCAAGTCACTTCACTTCTCTCATCTTTAAAATGGGGATTGAGACTGTGAGCCCCATGTGGGACAGGGACTATGTCCAACCTGATTATCTTGTTCTACCCCTGTGCTTAGAACAGTTGTTGGCATATAGTAAGCACTTAAATACCACAACTATTATTATTATTATTATCGTTATTATTATCATTCTACTTTCTGAAAATCTTGAATCCTTCAGCAGTTTGACTTCATTATTTTCATTTCTCTTTTTGATAGTTTATCTTTGGTTTGGTTTTACACAGAAGGCTGTTTATTACAATTTGTCAATTATCTACAACACAAAGCCATAAATACATTTAAGTATACATTTATATACATTTTGATTCTTATCCACTGAGACTGCCTACTAGCTCAAAAAGCAATAGCATCTTTAAAGTCTTCAAGACAATAGTTCAGGAACTGTTTCATGCATTTGAACATTCAAAAAACATGCAAACTATTATCAATCAATCAATAGTGGTATTTGATCCCTTCCATGCAGAGCACTGTACCAAGCCCTTGGGAAAGTACAATGCAATAGAGTTGTTAGACACCCTACCTGCCCACAGGGAGCTTACAGTCTACAGGGGGAGAAAAGCATTAAAGTGGATTAGGAGTAGGAGAAATAGTAGAATATAATAATAATAATAATAATATAAGAATATTATGTAAGTACTGTGGGACTAAGTTGTGTTTCAATGAATTGTATTTATCGGACACTTACTGTGTACAGGGCACTGTACTAAGCACTTGGGAAAGTACAACTATATAACAGATGCATTCTCTGCCCACAATGAGCTTACAGTCTAGAGGCAGAGCAGACATTAATATAAACAAATTACAGATATGTAAATAAGTGTAGTGAGGCTCATAGTATTAATCCCCATTTTACAGACGAGGTAGCTGAGGCACAGAGAAGTTGTGACTTGCCCAAAGTCACACAGCAAGCAGACAAGTGGCAGAGCCAAGATTAGAAACCACTTCTTCTTACTGCCAAGCCTATGCTCTTGCTACTAGGCCATGCTGCGACTAGGCCAGGCATTTTGCTCACTGCCTGTGAGTCAGATAGATTTCAAATTAAACTGCAGCACAAAATGAATATTAGGTCACAGAAAGGTAGACTGAATACATAAAAAAATAACTAAAGGAGGTAGCTGTTCGTTGGAAAGCAAGGGGCAGGCCTAAGCAGTGTTATGTAGGGAGAAGTGTAGGATTTGATAATATACTGAATATGAGAACTGAAAGACAGGAAAGAACCCAGGAAAACATGGAGGTTTCAGGTTTCTGGGGGCGGAAGATAGTGTTGTTATCAATAATGATGGAAAAGTGAGTTGGAGAAGTGGATTTATGAGGAGAGGTGAATAATACAATTTTAGACATACCACATCTGAAATACTGACAGGACCTCCACATAGTGATCAATCAGTGGTATTTATGGAATGCTTACTGTGTGCAGAACACTGTAATAAGCACTTGGGAAACTGTAATGCAACACTGTTTTTTAAATGGTATTTGTTAAGCAGTAAGTGCCAAGCACTATTCTAAGCACTGGGGTAGATACAAGGTAATCAGGTTGTCCCAAGCGGGGCTCACAGTCTTAATTCCCATTTCACAGATGAGGTAACTGTGGCACAGAGAAGTTGAGTGGCTTGCTCAAGGTCATGATGATGATGGTATTTGTTAAGTGCTTACTATGTGCAAAGCACTGTTCTAAGCGCTTGGGGGATACAAGGTGATCAGGTTGTCCCACGTGGGGCTCACAGTGTTAATCCCCATTTTACAGATGAGGTAACTGAGGCACAGAGAAGTTAAGTGGCTTGCCCAAGGTCACACAGCTGACAAGTGGCGGAGCCTGAATTTGAACCCATGACCTCTGACTCCAAAGCCTGCGATCTTTCCACTGAGCCACTCTGCAGACAAGTGGTGGACTGGGATTATATGTTGCCAATTTGTACTTCCCAAGTGCTTAGTACAGTGCTCTGCACATAGTAAGCGCTCAATAAATACGATTGATGATGATGATGATTAGAACCCATGAACTCTGACTCTTAAACCCATACTCTTTCCACAGAGCCATGCTGCTTCTGGTGTATGTGATCCCTGCCAAAGAGATGCCTACAATATACAGGGTGAGACAGTCATTAAAATAGATTATAGTTAGGGGAAATAATAATAATATTCTACTGCTATTTACAGAAATATTGTGGTGATGGAGTATCAGAGTGTTTAAGGGGTAGAAGGCCAAGTACATAGCTAATGCAAAAGGGAGGGATAATATAGGATATATAGGAAAATATAGGGGAAAGCCTCTCGGAAAGTGATTTTAGGAGGGTTTTGAATGTGGGGAGAATAATGGACTGTCAGATATGAAGGGGAGCACACAGGAGCACAAATTTTGGCAAGGGGTTGGTGGCAGGACAGACAAGGTCTAGATACAGAGAGTAGTTGGTGTAGAGGAGTGGAGTGTGCAGGTTGCATTGTAGTAAGATATCATGGAGAAATGGGTTGGAGCAAGAAACCTGATTGAATAATTCTCTCTGTAGACTATAAAATCCTGGTGAACAGGGAACATGTCTACAAACTGTGTTGTATTTTACCCTCAATTGCTTAAAACAGTGCTCTGCACAAAGTAAACACTCAATAAATACCACTTATTGATTGACTAATTGATTAAAGCTTACGGTAAAGAATTTCTCTTTGATGTGGAGGTGGACAGCAGCCTTTGGAGGTTTTTTTAAAGTGGGGAGAAATGGACTGAAGTTGGTTTTTTTTCCCAAAACATGATTTTGGAAGCAGAGTGAAGTATGGACTGGAGAGGGGAAAGACAGGATGCAGAGAGGTCGGCAAGGAGGCCAGTGAGGAGGCCAATGCAGTAGGTAGCCAAGGTGGGAAATGATGAGTACCTGGATTAGCATGGTAGTAGGTGAGGATAAATTTGAAAAAGGGATTGACCTCTGCAGCTCATGTGCAAGAGAAGAGGAGGTATATTGTGAAGGTGATCCATGGCTGTAGGTTGATGGTTCAAGTTCAGAGGAGGAATAGGAAAATTAGGGCATCAAATTCTGTGGAGAGGATACTGTTGGGTGTGTGGATCTGTGGGTTGTGTCTGAAAATCAGATGGGATGGGATCAAAAGATCAGAGGTCTCATTGGGGAAATAGTACAGAATTGCAGGGAGGGAATAGGGGAGAGAAAGATGAGGGGATTTTGGTCACAGAGGGTGATTTCAACATTGCTGCAATTAGAGATTGTACAGAATATAGAAAGATGAGGTTGAACGTTTAGCCAAGTTGGTGATTGGGTGAAATAAGCTGGGCCAGGAGGTTGGTGCAGATGTTGAGTGGGAGGAAGTGGGCAGTGGAAGAGTTGTTGAGCATATTCATGCTGATGTTGAAGTTTCCAAGGATCAGTGTGTTTGGGAAAATAGAAAAGGAAAGGGAGAAAGGGGCTGAAATGGTTCAAAAAGTTGGATTCAGGCCTGGGGCAAAGAGTAATAATAATGGCAATGAGTAAATGCAGTGTGTAGCAGGGGCAGAAACTGTGGGCTTCAAAGGAAGGGAGAGAGAGAGATGGGAGGGATTTTATGAAAGCAATATTGTGGGGAAAGAAGGAGACCCACTCTTTTCCCTTTCCCAGTGAAAAATGGAAGTGGGAGAAGGTTAAGCTCCCTTGGGAGAGAACAGCAGGGGAGATAGTGTCTTGCGGGGAGAGGCAAGTTTGAGTAATGGTGAGAAGAAGATCCCTCTCAGGGTCACACCTGTAGAGTTCCCAGTAATAATAATAATAATAATAATGATAATAATAATAATAATAATAATATTTGTTAAGCACTTACTATGTGCCAAGCACTGTTCTAAGCGCTGGTACTCTATCAGTCTGACTACAGGAGGGGGAGTCAAGCAGTGGGCAGTGACTAGCAAGTGGAAGGCAATCCGCTACAAGTCAAAACTCACCTGTGCCGGGCAACAGCTGTGTGGGAGAGAGTCGAGGGCGGAGACTCAAATGTATTTCATGGAAGGTGGCAATGGTAAACTACTTCTGCATTTTTACCAAGAAAAGCGGATACACTTACCAGAATGATTGCTGATGGAAGTGGGTTGTTCTGGGAGAGACGTTTCCATGGAGTCACTCGGCAGCGATTAAGACAAGAGGAGGAAGAGGAACTGGAGTAGAAATACAGGAAGCTTTGCCATGATGGAAAGGTGTTTCCACAGGTTGCACTTGGATGAGGCTGTGGAGGGGATCAGGAAAAGGGAAAGCATAAGGAGTAGAAAAGGAATGAGATGATAGGGGCAGCTGTGTGGGGAGGAGTATGGGAGTTGAGAACAGAAATGAGAAGGGGTGGAGGAAGAGGCTGGTTTAAGGGATGGGGAGGGATTGATTGGGAGTGAGCTGAGGAGGGCTGGAAAGGGCTGGAATGGTTGGAGGGGGTTGAGTGGACATGGATGGGCCAAAACAATCAAGAAATACATTCTGGAGCTGCAGGAGCCAAATCGGAGCACCCAGAGACTTAACAAAGCAGTCTTTTCAAGCAGCTCACAGCTGAGGAGATCCCCAGAGTGAATGGGCGAATGTTAACACATCATTAGCAGCTATCAAGAGTGAATGTGTAGGCACTTAAATGTCAACAACAGCTCTTTGGACTGAATAGGGTGATGTTGACAAGTAATTAGCTGGGTTGATGTGCAGAATTCTGTGCTTCCCTTTCCCTCGGTGCATTCCCAGGCTTAGGTTAGCATACTTTCCCCTTGGTCTCTTCCTGTCCCCCCAGGGTCATCCCAGACCTCTAGAGTATGGAGCGGGAATCAATCAATCAATCGCATTTATTGAGCGCTTACTGTGTGCAGAGCACTGTACTAAGCGCTTGGGAAGTACACGTCGGCAACATACAGAGACGGTCCCTACCCAAACAGTGGGCTCACAGTCTAGAAGGGGGAGACAGAGAACAAAACCAAACATATTAACAAAATAAAATAAATAGAATAGATATGTACAAGTAAAATAAATAGAGTAATAAATATGTACAAACATATATACATATATACAGGTGCTGTGGGGAAGGGAAGGAGGTAAGACGGGGGAAGCGAGGGTAACAATGATACCCTCATTGTTGGGGGCGGGGACGGCATAAGCAAGTGATTTCCCTTTAAGAGTTAACTTGGGGTCCCTTTTATTTCTAAAATTCTACAATTAAGCTATTGCAAAAACATGTGTAACTCCTTGAAGGAGTTGTCTACACGCACTGCCTCGAATTCCTCAACACCAACTCTCTCCTCGACCCCCTCCAGTCTGGCTTCCGTCCCCTACATTCCACGGAAACTGCCCTCTCAAAGGTCACCAATGACCTCCTGCTGGCCAAATCCGAAGGCTCCTACTCTATCCTAATCCTCCTCCACCTCTCAGCTGCCTTCGACACTGTGGACCACCCCCTTCTCCTCAACATGCTAGCCAACCTTGGCTTCACAGACTCCGTCCTCTCCTGGTTCTCCTCTTATCTCTCCGGTCGTTCATTCTCGATCTCCTTTGCAGGCTGCTCCTCCCCCTCCCATCCCCTTACAGTGGGGGTTCCCCAAGGTTCAATGCTTGGTCCCCTTCTGTTCTCAATCTACACTCACTCCCTTGGTGACCTCATTCGCTCCCACGGCTTCAACTATCATCTCTACACTGATGATAGTTGATCAAAGTCTGATCCTTTTAGACTGTGAGCCCCCTTTTAGACTGTGAGCCCACTGTTGGGTAGGGACTGTCTCTATATGTTGCCAACTTGTACTTCTCAAGCGCTTAGTACAGTGCTCTGCACACAATAAGCATTCAATAAATATGATTGATTGATTGATTGATTGATGACACCCAGATCTACATCTCTGCCCCTGCTCTTTCCCCCTCTCTCCAGGCTCGCATCTTCTCCTGCCTTCAGGACATCGCCATCTGGATGTCTGCCTGCCACCTAAAACTCAACATGTCCAAGACTCAACTCCTTGTCTTCCCTCCCAAACCCTGCCCTCTCTCTGACTTTCCCATCTCTGTTGACGGCACTACCATCCTTCCCGTCTCACAAACCCGCAAACTAGGTGTCATCCTCGACCCCGCTCTCTCATTCACCTCTCACATCCAAGCCGTCATCAAAACCTGCCGGTCTCAGCTCCACAACATTGCCAAGATCCGCCCTTTCCTCTCCATCCAAACTGCTACCCTGCTCGTTCAAGCTCTCATCCTATCCCGTCTGGAGTACTGCATCAGCCTTCTCTCTGATCTCCCATCCTCATGTCTCTCCCCACTTCAATCCATACTTCATGCTGCTGCCCGGATTGTCTTTGTCCAGAAATGCTCTGGGCATGTTACTCCCCTCCTCAAAAATCTCCAGTGGCTACCAATCAATCTGCACATTGCAGGCAGAAACTCCTCACCCTCGCCTTCAAGGCTGTCCATCCCCTCGCCCCCTCCTCCCTCACCTCCCTTCTCTCCTTCTACAGCCCAGCCCGCACCCTCCGCTCCTCTGCCGCTAATCTCCTCACCGTGCCTCGTTCTCAATCATATTTATTGAGCGCTTACTGTGTGCAGAGCACTGTACTAAGTGCTTGGGAAGTACAAGTTGGCAACATATGGAGACGGTCCCTACCCAACAGTGGGCTCACAGTCTAGAAGGGGGAGACAGAGAACAAAACAAAACATATTAACAAAATAAAATAAATAGAATAGATATGTACAAGTAAAATAAATAGAGTAATAAATACGTACAAACATACGTAAATATATACAGGTGCTGTGGGGAGGGGAAGGAGGTAAGGCGGGGGAATGGAGAGGGGGAGGAGGGGGGAGAGGAAGGAGGGGGGCTCAGTCTGGGAAGGCCTCCTGGAGGAGGTGAGCTCTCAGTAGGGCCTTGAATGGAGGAAGAGAGCTAGCTTGGCGGATGGGCAGAGGGAGGGCATTCCAGGCCAGGGGGATGACGTGGGCTGGGGGTCGACGGCGGGACAGGCGAGAACGAAGCACGGTGAGGCGATTAGTGGCAGAGGAGCGGAGGGTGAGGGCTGGGCTGCAGAAGGAGAGAAGGGAGGTGAGGTAGGAGGGGGCGAGGTGATGGACAGCCTTGAAGCCGAGGGTGAGGAGTTTCTGCTTGATGCGCAGATTGATTGGTAGCCACTGGAGATTTTTGAGGAGGGAAGTAACATGCCCAGAGCGTTTCTGGACAAAGACAATCCGGGCAGCGGAATGAAGTATGGATTGAAGTGGGGAGAGACACGAGGATGGGAGATCAGAGAGAAGGCTGATGCAGTAGTCCAGACGGGATAGGATGAGAGCTTGAACGAGCAGGGTAGCGGTGTGGATGGAGAGGAAAGGGCGGTTCTTGGCAATGTTGCGGAGCTGAGACCGGCAGGTTTTGGTGACGGCTTGGATGTGAGGGGTGAACGAGAGAGCGGATTCGAGGATGACACCAGGACTGCAGGCTTGTGAGACGGGAAGGATGGTAGTGCCGTCAACAGAGACGGGAACGTCAGGGAGAGGGCAGGGTTTGGGAGGGAAGACAAGGAGTTCAGTCTTGGACATGTTGAGTTTTAGGTGGCGGGCTGACATCCAGATGGAGATGTCCTGAAGGCAGGAGGAGACGTGAGCCTGGAGGGAGGGGGTAACATATAGAGATGGTCCCTACCCAACAGCGGGTTCACTTGATCTCACTGGACCCAGCATTCATATTCTCCTGTCATTCATGCAATCCTATTTATTGAGCACTTACTGTGTGCAGAGCACTGTACTAAGCACTTGGAAAGTACAATTTGTCATTTTGCAGCAGCATGGTGTTAGTGGATAGAGCACGGGCCTTAGTGTCAAAAGGCCATAATAATAATAATGACATTTGTTAAGCACTTACTATGTGCAAAGCACTGTTCTAAGCGCTGGGAGGGATACAAGGTGATCAGGTTGTCCCATGTGGGGCTCACAGTTTTAATCCCCAATTTACAGATGAGGGAACTGAGGCACAGAGAAGTTAAGTGACTTGCTCAAAGTCACACAGCTGACAAGTGGGGGAGCCGGGATTAGAATCCATGACCTGACTCCCAAGCCCGGGCTCTTTCCACTGAGCCACGCTGCTTCTCATGAGTTCTAATCCCAGCTCCGCCACTTGTCTGCTGTGTGACCTTGGGCAAGTCACTTTACATCTCTGTGCCTCAGTTACCTCATCTGTAAAATGGGGATTGAGACTCTGAGCCCCATGTGAGACAGGGACTGTGTCCAACCTGATCTGCTTATATCCACCCCAGTACCTGGCACACAGTAAGAGCTTAACAAATACCATTATTATTATTATCATTATTATTATTGTGATGATGATGCAGGATGTTTTTCACTGCACATGTTCATTGGTAGGATAAAGACAGGCCACGGAATCCTGACACTAGGGTTTGTTAACGCCAGTGGAATGTTAGGAATGCTGAGGTACAGTAGTATTTTGAATCATGCTAAACTCTCAGAAAGCCCAGACAGAAGAGTCAGGTTCAATATTATTTGTCAAGAACTAAGAATTACCGTATCTGAAGCCATTGGGAAGTCTGTTACCATTCCAGTGAGCCTCTGGAACAGCTGAACTGCATATGTGTGGGCATTCTCAAACCAGATCATCATCATCATCAATCGTATTTATTGAGCGCTTACTGTGTGCAGAGCACTGTACTAAGCGTTTGGGAAGTACAAATTGGCAACATATAGAGACAGTTCCTACCCAACAGTGGGCTTACAGTCTAAAAGATCCTGCAGAGAAACAATCAGAGGTCAGAGATATGGATCTGAAAAACCCAGAACCTCAGGGCAGTAAAGGAGAGTGGGGTAGCAAAACTGGCAAGAATGAATCAGGAAAATGGACAAACAGACAAAAAACTGTGGAGCAGCATGGCCTGGTGGAAACAGTATGGAATTGGGAAGCAGAAGGACCTGGGTTCTAATCCTAGTTCCATCTCCTGTCTGCTGTATGATCATGGACAAGTCACTTAATTTATCTGTGCCTCAATTTCCTCATCTGTAAAATGGGGAATAAGACTGTAGGCCATGGACTTCTGCCCGAACTGATTAGCTTGTATCAGAGAAGCAGCGAGGCTTAGTGGAAAAAGCACAGGCTTGGGAGTTAGAGGTTGTGGGTTCTAATCCTGGCCTTGCCACTTATCAGCTATGTTACTTTGGTCAAGTCACTTAACTTCTCTGTGCCTCAGTTATCTCATCTGTAACAAGGGGATTAAAACTGTAAGCCCCATGTGAGACTGTATGCCCCATTATTATTATTATTATTATTGTATCTACCCCAAAGTTTAGAACAGTGTTTGGTGCATAGTAAGTACTTAACAAAATACCATTATTATTCTTATTATTACCCCAATGCTTAGTACAGTGCCTAGTGAATCATCATCATCAATCGTATTTATTGAGCGCTTACTGTGTGCAGAGCACTGTACTAAGCGCTTGGGAAGTACAAGTTGGCAACATATAGAGACAGTCCCTACCCAACAGTGGGCTCACAGTCTAAAAGGTGGGCTCACAGTCTAGTAGAGAAGCAGCCTGGCTCAGTGGAAGGAGCACGGGCTTGGGAGTCAGAGGTCATGGGTTCTAATCCTGCCTCTGCCACTTGTCAGCTGTGTGACTTTGGGCAAGTCACTAAACTTCTCTGTGCCTTAGTTACTTCATCTGTAAAATGGGGATTAAGACTGTGAGCCCCATGTGGGATAACCTGATTACCTTGTATCCCCCCAGCACTTAGAACAGTGCTTGGCACATACTAAGTGCTTAACAAATGCCATGGTTATTATTAAGCACTTAACAGATAAATATTAAATAAAAAAGAAGAGTGCTGATGTGTTTAAAGGGAGATACCAAGATCTCTGGCTCCCCTAAAAATGCCTTTGCAGTTTCATCTGATATCTTTCTTTTGTTTCTAGCACTGAGCTGAAATTGATTTTATTTCAGTTATTTTTATAGAGCACCTTTTGAAAAAGCACAAATACACATTATGTATCTGTCAACTAGTGAATGCCGTAACTTTGAGGGAATTTACTTTCTGAGACAATTCACAGTTCAAGAAACTGTAATTTGAGCATATTGAGATGTGGTTTATGTGATCTTTCTTTTGTTGATGTCTGAACAGTCAACTCAGCATTCTACTTAGACCTTACAATGAAATTTAACGAGTCTCTTTTTTAAAAATATGTTGAATTTTAGTCTGCTTTTAAAGTATGACTGATCTGCCATATAGTCAAAAATAAATAACCTCTACACAATAAGCTTATCATCAAACTAGGGTATCAATCAAAATAAATCCATACAAAATAGCTGGAAGATAATTTAATCAAATTAGAAGTATTATATTTATCTTTATCCCATAGCGACTCCATGAAGTTCTCTTCCAGAACATCCCACCTCCATCTGCAATCGTTCTGGTAGTGTATCCATAGAGTTTTCTTGGGAAAAATATGGAGGTGTTTACCATTGCCATCTTACACGTGGTAAACTTGAGCATCCACCCTTGACTCTGTCCCATGCTGCTGCTGCTCAGCCCAGGTGAGTTTTGACTTGTAGTAGGTTGCCTTCCACTCTCTAGCCACTACCCAGCATGGCTCAGTTGAAAGAGCACACGGGCTTTGGAGTCGAAGGTCATGGGTTCGAATCCCGGCTCCGCCACATGTCTGCTGTGTGACCCTGGGCAAGTCACTTAACTTTTCAGAGCCTCAGTTACCTCATCTGTAAAATGGGGATTAAGACTGTGAGCCCCACGTGGGGCAACCTGATCACCTTGTATCCCCCCAGCACTTAAAACAGTTCTTTGCACATAGTAAGTGCTCAACAAATGCCATCATTATTATTATTATTACCCAAGCTAAGAATGGAATGGGTAAGCTTCTGCTTTACTATCCCTCCCTTAGCCAAGACTGGTAGAGTATTGGAAACTTATCAGGTGTGATCTTGAGAGGGGAGCATAACAAATACCATTCTTAAAACTAAAATTAGAAAGAGTTTCATAAGTCTTTCCTGTCTTCATGCCTATATCCTGGTGGAGTATTCAATTAGTTTAGCTCTTCAAGAATATCCTATTAAATTCAAGTTATGTCATATCGATCAGAGTGGAGTGAGACATACCTAGAAAAGTCTGCAGTATGGCCTAGAGGAAGGAGCGGGGACCTGGTGGTCAGAGATCCTGTGTTCTAATTCCAGCCACCCTACCTGTCTGCCATGTGACCTTGGGCAAGCCACTTTGATTTTTCTGTGCTTCAGTTTCCTCATCTGTTAAATGGGGATTAAGTCCTACGCCCTCCTACTTGA
Source organism: Tachyglossus aculeatus (assembly GCF_015852505.1). Lineage (NCBI taxonomy): Eukaryota > Metazoa > Chordata > Mammalia > Monotremata > Tachyglossidae > Tachyglossus > Tachyglossus aculeatus. The sequence continues at coordinate 122,041,424 of NC_052067.1, forward strand.
CTGTGAGCCCTGTGTGGGACAGGGAGTGTGGCAAAACTGACTAACTTGTTTCTATTCCAGTGCTTAAAGCAGTGCTTCACATGTAGTAAGTGCTTAACAAATGCTATAATTATTATTACTTATTATTATTATTATTATGCTTAACAAATGCTATACTTATTATTATTTATTATTATTTATTATTATTATTATTATATAATTATTATTATGAAGACCCTGGGCTTCAAGGCTCTCCATCACCTCGCCCCCTCCTACCTCACCTCCCTTCTCTCCTTCTACTGCCCAGCCCGCACCCTCCGCTCCTCCACCGCTAATCTCCTCACTGTGCCTCGTTCTCGCCTGTCCCGCCATCGACCCCCGGCCCACATCATCCCCCGGGCCTGGAATGCCCTCCCTCTGCCCATCCGCCAAGCTAGCTCTCTTCCTCCCTTCAAGGCCCTACTGAGAGCTCACCTCCTCCAGGAGGCCTTCCCAGACTGAGCCCCTTCCTTCCTCTCCTCCTCGTCCCCCTCTCCATCCCCCCATCTTACCTCCTTCCCTTCCCCACAGCACCTGTATATATGTATATATGGTTGTACATATTTATTACTCTATTTATTTATTTATTTATTTATTTATTTATTTATTTTGCTTGTACATTTCTATCCTATTTATTTTATTTTGTTGGTATGTTTGGTTTTGTTCTCTGTCTCCCCCTTTTAGACTGTGAGCCCACTGTTGGGTAGGGACTGTCTCTATGTGTTGCCAATTTGTACTTCCCAAGCGCTTAGTACAGTGCTCTGCACATAGTAAGCGCTCAATAAATACGATTGATTGATTGATTGATTGATTTACATTGGCATCACAATCAAATCCACTCTCAAATGACTCAGGATAGTTGCATATTGCCCCTTCTTCAACTATCCCATTTTTCCCAGCAGTGTCTCAAGCAGAGCTCTCCTAACTTTTCTCAAAATCCACCCCTTTCACCTGCAAATTAGGCTCCATCATTTTGCTACTTATCAAAATATTTGTCCTGTCCCTTCTTCTCTCCCTAACTGCCATCTTCAACTGTTCGCTCCCCAACGGCTTCTTCCCCACTGCTTTCAAACATGCCCATGTCTCCCCTCTCCTAAAAAAAACCACCCTCCCTTGACCCCATGGTTCCTTCCAGTAATTGCCTTATCTCCTTCCTACCATTCCTCTCCAAACTCCTTGAGTGAGTTGTCTACAACTGTTGCTTCCACTTCTTCTCCTGCAATTCTGCCCTTGACCCCCTCCCATCTGGATTCTGAACCCTTCACTCCACAGACACTGCCCTCTCAAAGGTCACCAATGATCTTCTTGCCAAATTCAACGGCCTCTATTCCATCCTAATCCTCCTTGACCTCTCAGCTGCTTTTGACACTGTGGACCATCCCTTCTCCCGGAAGGATTATCCAACCTCAGCTTCACAGATACTGAGGCTCTCATTTTATCTCTCTGGCTGCTCATCCTCAGTCTCTTCCATGGGCTTCTCCTCTGCTTCCCACCCGCTAACTATGGGTGCCTTAAGGTTAAGTTCTGGGTCCCTTTCAATTCTCTATCTACACCTACTCCCTTGGAGAGCTTATTCACTCTCAGAGCTTCAACAACCATCTCTATGCAGACTAGTCCCAAACCTCCAGCCCTGATCTCTCTCTCTCTCTGCAGTCTCACATTTCTTCCAGCCTTCAAGACATCTCTACTTGGATGTCCCACCATCACCTCAAGCTTAACATGTCTAAAACAGAACTCATTATCTTCTCACCAAACCCCTGGCCTTCTCCTGAATTCTGCAGATGGTACCACTGTCCTTCCTCTCTCACAAACCCATAAGCTTGGCATTATCCAGGACTTTTTTCTCTTATTCAACCCGCACATTCAAGCCATCACTAAATCCTGTCAGTTCCACCTTCACAACTTCACTAAAATCTGCCTTTTTCTTTCCATCCAAACTGCTACCACATTAATCCAAGCACCTATTCTTTCCCACCTTAATTACTGTATCAACCTCCGTGCTGACCTCCCTACCTTCTGTCTCTCCCCATTCCAGTCCATACTTCACTGCTGCCCAGATCATTTTTCTACAGACATGTTCAGTCCATGTTTCCCACTCCTCAAGAACCTCCAATTGTTGCCCATTCATCACCACATCAAACAGAAACTCCTCACTATTGATTTTAAAGCATTAAAATCACCTTGCCCAAAGGAGAAGCCTCACTTCACTCCTCTTCTATTTCAACCCAGCCCTCACGAGTTTGCTCCTCTAATACTAACCTTTTCATGGTACCTTGATCTCATCTATCTCACCACTGACCTCTCGCCCACATCCTGCCCCTTGCCTCTCCCTCTTCATATCTGACAGACAATTACTCTCCCCACCTTCAAAGCTTCATTGAAGGCACATCACCTCTAAGAGGCCTTCCCTGACTAAGCCTTCCTTTACTCTTCTCCCACTCCCTTCTGCGTCACCTTGACTTGCTCCCTTTATTCATCCCTTCTCCCAGCCCTGCAACACCTATGTACATAACTTTCATTTTATTTATTTATATGCTCCCTTTATTCATCCCTTCTCCCAGCCCTGCAACACCTATGTACATAACTTTCATTTTATTTATTTATATTAATGTCCATCTCCCCCTCTAGACTTTAAGCTCATTGTGGGCATAGAGTGTGTCAGTTTTATTTTTATATTGCACTCTCCCAAGAACTTACTACAGTGCTCTGCACAGAGTAAATGCTCAGTAGATACAATTGACTGATGACTAATGGTTTCATACGTAAGGAAAGGAATATTTGAGAAATAGAAAATGGTTGTACTCTAGTAAAAGGAACTCCAGAAATAGAATGAAGCCTGAAAATATGTTTTTTGATAATATAAAGATAAATATTTATCATGCATACATGAAAACTATGACAGATAGACAGATAATAGATAGATAGTATATTGGTGTGATAGACAGTTCTACTGGACCCCACACTTAAAAGAGGGAAGAGGAAGCCAGGAGAGTCACTCCGTGGTTTTCCTCCCTGAATTCAGCATAAAACCCATTAGAGAAAGGGATTGGGGAGGAAGTAAAGGGGCCAGGTTGGGGTAAAATGAGATCCTTGGTCATCTTGATGCAAAGGGAAGGTATCTGTGGGCTGGAAGTCCAGGGCACAGGGAGAATCTCTGCTGGAGGAGGGATCAGAGAAGATCCCTGGAAATTCAGAGTCCAGTTGTTGGGACTCAGAAGGAAGAAAGATCTTGCTATGGAATGGGGAGAAGAATGTGATCTTTGGAACACATACAGGGAAGTGCAGATGGCCATGGAAGGGAAAGTGGTAGATCCAGGAAAAGGTGCTTAAAATTGAATTTACTTTCATTTGTTATTCTCATTAAGAATATATTTAATAGTTTTGAGATCTCAGATCTTGGTCTGCCTGGGGCTGAGGGAGAAGTTCAGGGTGTTGGGGAGATATTCATTCATTCATTCATTCAATCGTATTTATTGAGCTCTTACTGTGTGCAGAGCACTGTACTAAGCGCTTGTGAAGTACAAGTTGGCAACATATAGAGATGGTTCCTACCCAACAGCGAGCTCACAGTCTAGAAGGGGGCGACAGACAACAAAACAAAACATATTAACATAATAAAATAAATAGAATAGTAAGTATGTACAAATAAAATAGAGTAATAAATCTGTACAAACATATATACAGGTGCTGTGGGGAGGGGAAGGAGGTAGGGAGGGGGATGGGGAGGGGGAGAGGAAGGAAGGGGCTCAGTCTGGGAAGGCCTCCTGGAGGAGGTGAGCTCTCAGTAGGACTTTGAAGGAAGAGAGCTAGCTTGGCGGATGTACGGAGGGAGGGCATTCCAGGCCAGGAGGAGGACGTGGGCCGGGGGTCGACGGTGGGACAGGTGAGAACAAGGTACAGTGAGGAGGTTAGCAGCAGAGGAGAGGAGGGTGCAGGCTGGGCTGTAGAAGGAAAGAAGGGAGGTGAGGTAGGAGGGAATGAGGTGATGGACAGCCTTGAAGCCGAGAGTGAGGATTTTTTGTTTTATACATAGGTTGACTGGCAGCCACTGGAGATTTTTGAGGAGGGGAGTAACATGCCCAGAGCATTTCTGCACAAAGATGATCTGGCAGCAGCATGAAGTATAGACTGAAATGGGGAGAGACAGGAGGATGGGAGATCAGAGAGGAGGCTGATGCAGTAATCCAGTCGGGATAGGATGAGAGATTGAACCAGCAATTATTAGTAGTATTATGCCACCATATGTCGAAGAACAGTTAGAAGACTGTGGGTATCCCTTAGTATCTGTGCTGGAACAACCCTTACTTAATATATTCATATATTTTCTAGAATGGGGTATATGAAATAAAATTTCAAATTTTATTACTGTCACTAAGTACTTCTGGGTGGCAAAGTGCCATGAATATGGGGATAACTTTAAGAAGGTTCTACTGAGTGGGTTGAAAAAAATGGCAGATGAGCCTCAGTGTGGACAAGTGTAAGGAAATCCACCTACAGATGAACAATCCAAATTATTACTATAGGATCCTGGGCTCAGTGCATTCAATCACCAACCAGGAAAGAGATTGTATAGTCAGTGTCAACTATTATTTTAAATTTTCACCCTAAATACTACTCCAGCATTTCAGCATCTCTGAAGCAATTGGGCACTAATACTCTCTGGTCTGCACATGTGCACAGTTGTTCAGAAATTTATGCTCTCTTTCACTTTCTCTGTAATTTCTGTAATTTTCTGTAATCTAATTTAGTGTTTGCCATTTCCTCTTCATGGATAGCCCCTCTAGGGCATAGATCAGTCTACTAACTCAATTATACTCTCCAAACAGCCGATTCAAATGTTTTCCACATAGTAATCACTCAGTAGCTCAAATGATTGATATGTGGCTTCAGACAAAGAGTTGACAACATGGTGGGATCAAACAGAAGCAGAAAGAACACTAAATGAAGACAGATTTTACCATTACATAAAATCATGTGTCCACAAACAGAATATGGTATGCAGTTCTCTTAGTCACATTTAAGTAAAGATCTGTTAAAGCTGGAGAAAATGTAGAGGTCAACTAAGATGATGACAGGAATAGAAAAGCTTCCTTATCCAGTCAGATTGAAAGAAAAGATTTTTAGAAATATGCCAAAAGAAATGGAACATGAATGAAATCCACAAAATCATTATGAGGGTTGACAGGATGTCTACCAAAACCCACAACACTAGGCAAAGGGGAACAAAATGCAGTTCCTAAATGGTAGGATAAAACTAATAATAATAAAAAGGAAACAGTTATGTGGAGGTTAAAATTAGTTGCAAAGTATGTGGGATTCTTAAGCACACAAGTTGTACAGTCAGAAAATATCATTAGGTCCAAAGAGAGCTGGATGAAAATAGGCTCATGATGAAAAGTTTGGGAAGGACAGGAGAATGTTATTCCAAATTTTTGCAACTGTTGGAAAGTGAATGCTTATGTAGGTGGACCATAACCTAAACCCATTAAATACATTTCTCATTTATTTATGTTTGGCTTAACAGTTTATTTAAAATGTTTCTTCTCTCCTTGTTAATAATCACTGAATTATTATTTTTATTAACTGTAAAAATAATTTCTAAGGAAACAGGACTAGGTGTTTGGGATAATGATAATAAATGGAAGTCAGAAGGTCATGGGTTCCAATCCTAGCTCTGCCATTTGACTGCTGTCTGACCTTGGGCACATCACAACTCCTCTGTGCTTCAGTTACCTCATCTGTAAAGTGGGGTACCTACATGGAACAGGGACAGGGTCCAACCCAATTTGCCTGTATCCACCCTAGCACTTAGTGCAGTGCCTGGAAAGTAGTATGCACTTAAAGACCATACTTATGATTCATTTTCCAATGGCTTCTTCCTCACTGCTTTCAAACATCCTCCTGTCCACCTCATCCTAAAAATACCCACTTTACTGCTCCCTCCAGTTTTTGCCCCATTTCCCTCCTATACTCCTCTACAAACTCCTTGAAAGAATTTTCTACATCCACTGCTTCCACTTCCTCTACTCCAATTCTCTCCTTGACTTCCTCAAATCTGGCTTCCATCCCCTTTACTCCATTGAAGCTGACTTCTCTAAGGTCACTGATGACCTTCTTCTTCACCAATCCAATAGCCTGTACTCTATCCTCCTCAACCTCTCAGCTGCCTTCAACACTGTGGAATGCCCATTTCTCCTGGAAAACTTTGGTTTCACACACACTGTTTTCTCCTGGCTTTCCTCCTATCTCTGGGGCTGCTCATTTTCAGTCTCTTTTTTTGTGATATTTATTAAGCAATTATTGTGTGCCAGCTACTATACTAAGCAATAGGGTAGATACAAATTAATCTGGTAGCACACAGTCCATGTCCCACATGGAGTTCTCACTATGCTGCTCTGCACATGGCTTAGTGGAAAGAGCATGGGCTTGGGCATCAGAGTATGTGGGTCCTAATCCCAGCTCTGCCACCTGTCTGCTGTGCGATCTTGGGCAAGCCACTTAATTTCTCTGTGCCTCTGTTACCTAATGTGTATAATGGGGATTAAGACTGTGAGCCCCAAGTGGGACAACCTGATCAACTTGATTCTACCCCAGCGCTTAGATCAGTGCTTGGCACATAGTAAGCACTTATCAAATACTATAATAATCATCATAATTATATTTAATATATTTAATAATTTAATAATGATTGATCAATTGATAGGTGGAACAGGAGGAGCAGAAGGGGGAGAGGAAGAGGAGAAGGGAGAAAACAATCAGCTGTAAGCTCCATTTTTCTCTCTCTCCCCTTCTTTCTCTTTCCCTCCTTTTCACCTTTTCCTCCTTTCCTCCATATCTTTGCTCTGCTCATTGGTAGCTGGGCAAAACAAACCTAATTTACTAAATCCTCCTACCTTTTCTTTTCCCAGCTTCTCTTGCAAAAGAAAATTGGGCCAGGCAGAAGCCGGAATATGAGTGAGTGTGAAAGATGGTCTCTGACTCATTTCTTCTTCCTAGGTTTGGGGTGTTGTAGCCAAGAATGGCAAAAGAGGCGAGGGAAAGCGTCTCCTTAAACTGCCTAAGTACATGAGAGTGTCCACGATAAAGAAAGTATCCTCCCTCTTACTGACCTAGGCATGCCTGCCCCACTGTCGACCCCTGGCCCACATCCTTCCCCTGGCCTGGAATGCCCTCCCTCCACACATCCACCAAACTAGCTCTTTTCCTCCCTTTAAAGCCCTACTGAGAGCTCACCTCCTCCAGAAGCCTCCCCATATGGAGCCCCTTTTTTCCTCTCCTCCTACCCATCATCCCCTGCCCTACCTCCTTCCCCTCCCCACAGCACTTGTATATATTTGTACATATTTATTACTCTATTTATTTTACTTGTACATATTTATTACTCTATTTTATTAATGATGTGCATATAGCTATAATTCTTTTTATTCTGATTCATTCATTCATTCAATCGTATTTATTGAGCTCTTACTGTGTGCAGAGCACTGTACTAAGCACTTGGGAAGTACAAGTTGGTCCCTACCCAACAGCGGGTTCACAGTCTAGAAGGGGGAGACAGACAACAAAACAAAACATCTTAACAAAATAAAATAAATAGAATAAATATGTACAAGTAAAATAAATAAATGGAGTAATAAATATGTACAAACATATATACAGCGGGTGCTGTGGGGAGGGGAAGGAGGTAAGGCACAGGGGATGGGGAGGGGGAGGACGGGGAGAGGAAGGAGGGGGCTCAGTCTGGGAAGGCCTCTCCTGATGGTTTTGACCATCAGGATGACCATCTCCTGATGGTTTTAACACCTGTCTACATGTTTTGTTTTGTTGTTTGTCTCCCCCTTCTCGACTGTGAGCCCGTTGTTGGGTAGGGACTGTCTCTATATGTTGCCGACTTGTACTTCCCAAGCACTTAGTACAGTGCTCTGCACAGAGTAAGCGCTCAATAAATACGATTGAATGAATGAATCAATATGCCAGGCACTGTACTGCTATAGACGGGAAGTTCTTTGTAGGTAGGAACATGTTTTCTAATTCTGTTAGATTGTATTCACTCAACTGTCTAGTACAGTGCTGCAGTTACAGTGCTTAAAAAGTACGATTGATTGATCCAAGTTGTCTGAGTCTAGGCTTTTGTATAGGACACAGTGTTGATGGCCTTCAAGGGGTTAGCACTCACCCATGTCTCCTGTCAGAGGTTTCCAGGTCCTCAGGTATGTTACCAACTCCTTCCCTCACCCTTCTCTCTTCTCTTCTTAATGATGCTAAATATCACACGGGAAGGCCCTCCAGACTGTAAGCTCATTGTGGGCAGGGAATGTGTCTACCAACTCCATATATTGTACACTCCCAAGCACTTAGTGCAGTGTTCTGCTTACAGTAAGCTTTCCAATCATTCAATCATATTTATTGAGCACTTACTGTGTGAAGAGCACTGTACTAAGTGATTGGGAAGTACAAATAGGCAACATATAGAGATGATCCCTACCCAACAACAGGCTCACAGTCTAGAAGGGGGAGACAGACAACAAAACAAAACAAGGAGACAGGCGTCAATACCATCAAAATAAATAGAATTATAGCTATATACACATCATAAATAAAATGAATAGAGTAATACATATGTACAAGCATACACAAGTGCTGTGGGGAGGGGAAGGGGGTAGGGCAGAGAGAGGGAGGGGGGTGATGGGGAGGGGAGGATGAGGAGAGGAAAAGGATGGGCTCAGTATGGGGAGGCCTCCTGGAGGAGGTGAGCTCTCTGTAGGGCTTTGAAGGGAGGAAGAGACCTAGTTTGGTGGATGTGTGGAGGGAGGGCATTCCAGGACAGAGGTAGGACGTGGGCCAGGGGTCAACAGCGGGACAGGCGTGAACAAGGCCCAGTGAGGAGGTTAGCGGCAGAGGAGTGGAGTGTGTGGGCTGGGCTGTAGAAGGAGAGAAGGGAGGTGAGGTAGGAGGGGACAAGGTGATGGAGAGCTTTGAAGCTGAGAATGAGGAGTTTTTTCTGATTTGAAGGTTGATAGGCAACCACTGGAGATTTTTGAGGAGGTGAGTGACATGCCCAGAGCATTTTTCTACAAAGATAATATGGGCAGCAGAGTGAAGTATAGACTGAAGTGGGGAGAGACAGAAGGATGGGAGATCAAAAAGGAGAATTGATTGATTCGTACATTGTTTGCCTTTTTGCACACCAAGAGCTCCTGGGTTTTATTTTGTTTAGTCTGCCTTGAAAAAAGTGGCAAAGACCTGCTTGGAGGTTAACCAATTTTTTTTTCTTTTATTTGGGAGATAAAAGATGTGCTGATGATTACAAGGTACTTTTGGCAAATTTACCAAGCAAAACTAGTCTATTTCCAACCTCATGCACTCCAAAGACTTTTTTCCATGCTTCTCAATCTCATAACTCGTGCTTGTATTTAAAACTCCACTTTTAGAATGCTATGATGAGGCTTTACAAATCCTTGTAGAATTTTTCTTTCCCTCCATTGTATTTCTTACAGTGTTCTAGCAGGCGGAGATCAATCACTCACTCAATGAATTGTATTTATTGAACACTTACTATGTGCTGAACACTGTACTAAGCATATGGGAGAGTACAATATAACATAGTTGGCAGACATGTTCCTTGCCCACAATGTCTAGAAGGGGAGACATACATTAATGCAAATAAATAAAAATAAATAAATACCTAAATGCTGGGGGCTGTGGGAGGGGTGAATGAAGGGTGCAAATCCAAGTTCAAGGGTGATGCAGAAGGGAGTGAGAGAAAAGGAAATGAGGGCCAACTTGGAGAAGGCCTCTTGGAGGATGTATGCCTTAAAAAAAGGCTTTGAAGGTGGGGAGAGTGATTGTTTTTGGATATGCAGGGGAAGGGTCTTCCAGGCAAGAGGCAGAGTGTGGGTAAAATGTTGACAAGAAATAGATAAGATCAAGGTATATTGGATATTTTGGGATATGTTGGCATTAAAGGAGCAAAGTATTGGACTGGGTTGTAGTTGGAAATCTGGGAGGTAAGGTAGGAAGAGGCACGGTGATTGAGATGGCAAACAACTTCAGTTTGATGTAGAAATGGATTGGCAACCACTGGAGTTCTTGAGGAGTGGGGAATCTTGGGCTGAACATTTTTGTAGAAAAATGATCCAAAGAGTAGAGTGAATTATGGACTGGAGTGGCACAAGGCAGGAGGCAGGGTGGTCAGCAAGGAGGCTGATGCAGTAATCAAGGTAAGAAAGGAAAAGTGCTTGGATTAACAAGGTAGCAGTTTGGATGGAGAGGAAAGGGTGGATTTTAGTGATATTGTGAAGGTATTTCAAAAGTATTTGGTGACATTAACATGTGAGTTGAATGATAAAGATGATTTGAGAATAACACCAAGGTTAAAGGCTTGTGATATGGGGACAGAAACAGGGTGGTGCTGTCTTCAGTGATAGGAAAATTGGGGGAGGGCAGGTTTTGGGTAGGAAGATAAGGAATTCTGCTTTGGACATATTAAGTTTGAGGTTTAGGTAGGATATGGTAGGAGCAGCATGGCTCAGTGGAAAGAACATGGGCTTGGGAGCTAGAGATTGTGTGTTCAAATCCTGGCTCGACTGCTTGTAAGCTGTGTGACTTTGGTCAAGTCACTTAACTTCTCTGTGCCTCAGTTACCTCATCTGTAAAATGGGGATGAAGACTGTGAGCCCCACGTGGGACAACCTGATCACCTTGTATCCTCCCCAGAGCTTAGAACAGTGCTTTGCACGTAGTAGGTGCTTAACAAATGCCATCATTATTATTATATCCAAGTAGAGATGTTCTGAAGGCAAATGGAAATGCAAGACAGCAGAGAAAGAGAGAGATTAGATTTGTGAATCATCCTCATAGACTTAGTAAGACAAATTTTTCTAGTCCTTCCCCCATTAGGGTGAGCAAAATATTATATATATAGTATATACTTTACATTACATATAAAGTATAATGTATATTAATATATTAACAATAGTGTATTAAATATATTAGTGTATCCCAAAATACTGTTTCTCAAGCATATAAGTTGTCACTAAGAACCACTGCTGCCCCATAAGCAGACAGCCAATATCCTCAGCCACCTACATGCTTTTTTTAATGAAAAAAAGATTTTCTAATTGAGGTGTACGAGAAGTGGGTCTCCCACTGATAGTAAGACATGCACTTGAGTTTTTTTGGTAGAAATGGTAATGGTTAGCGCAGATTTATCCACACTCTATTTTTTAATTCCTGTGACCAGCAGCAGGAGCTGAGAGACAGTTTATTGGGGCTAGGAATGCAGTAAATGGACATGGGATGGAGTACCCTCATTTGCTTTTTATACTGCTGTTTAGTGTGGCATTTACATCCTAGTGTAAATTGGCTGGGAGGTCTTATTTATTCATTATTCATCTATTTTAAAGTTATGTTTTATTCATTAACTATTTACAAAAGAAACATAGCACTGTAGAATTTAAAGGAGTTTGCTCATTCAGAGACAAAACTGGATTGAGGGAACATAGTGGAACAATTGGCCAGGAAAGGGACAGAGCAACAACTGAAAATATAAAGCTCTAAAAATTCAGGCATCTGTATGCACTCAAGCGCATACGTAGGTTATTCTTGCTTTCCCACTGAAATCTGCATTTTAGATCTATCTCTAATCCCAAGAGATTGTAAAAAACAAAAAGCAGGTAGAAAAGTAATCTGTACCAAATCAGCTAAATGGAGTTCATAAATAAAAAGTGACTTGGGAAAATTGTCAAATTTTAAAAGCATGACTGTATGAATATGTATTTATTTAAAATAATTATATAATCATAAATGTAATAAGAGGGCTTCTGGCAGTTTTAAATTGCTTACAATAATAACAACTTCATATTAATGGAAACCTCACTGACTAATCGTCCACAAATTTAATGTAGGCTATCTGGCACAGATCCCAATCCACAACTGTATCTGTGCTTTGGAGATATGCTTTAAGAAAGCTTTAATATTTGATTAGGCTAAAAAAAAACCATGAGAGGTGGTTTATTTGATGATGAAGCAGTTGGACCATTTCCAAAATTAGAAACACTAATTAGTAACCGACTTGTACCTCACATTATTGATTCAAAGACCACTATGACAAGTCTTGCCATTTATAAATTGTTGATGGAAAACCAAGAAAATGTAAACATCAGACACTTGTGCATAACTAGAATTTTTAAGACCAAGAAAAACTGGTTCCACTTCGAAGTTAGTATTGACAAAACCGGCAAAACACTGAACATCACCAGTTTTATTTAGAATGAGGCAGCAATGTGGTTCTTACTTTCTATTATAGAAAATGGAAAATTAAAAATACACTGCTAAATACTATCCACAGAAACTTTGGGTGATTGGATAATTTGATTTTGGGATCCAAATTAATGTCTTTTTATACATAGAGCTGAAATTTCTGAATTAATTTGGATTCAGTTAAAATCATAACCTAGGTTATCTCTTATTTTGGGAAATGTTGCCCTCGGAACAGATGATGTAGTACAGCTAAAAAGGCATTTTTTGGAATGTATTTGGTCTTAATTGATAACGATTGGGGGATGCCCTCAGAACGGATGATGTAGTACAGCTAAAAAGGCATTTTTTGGAATATATTTGGTCTTAATGATAATGATTGGGGGATTTACTAAGAACTAGCCAAGTGTCAAGCACTATACTAACGATGATTATCCTAACAGGATAATCAGATCAGACATAGTCTCTGTCCCACATGGGGATCACAGTCTAAGGGAGAGCGTCCCATTTTGAGGATGAAGAGACAGAGGCACAGAGACGTTAAATGACTTGCACAAGAATACACAGAAGGCCAGTGGCAAAGCTGGGACTAGAACCGAGGCCAATTCACTTTCCACTAGACACTCTGCTTCTCATAGTAGGTTTTGCATATGGGTTAGATAGCTTATTTTGCTTCATTCCTTACAACTGCCCATCTTTGAAACTTATATTCCTGTTCTTATATTTCAAAGAATATTATACTTTTGAAAGAGAGGGTGTTAATGTTCTAAATGTTCTAAAAGGGAATGTTCTAAATCATTATTATGCTACTTTTTATTGTGCTTAAGCCTCACATTTCTCCAGATAACTGTACTTACATGTACTTTAAATTATAACAGAAGTAAACGCATTGTCATCATCATCACCATTAGTACTCATTGATATAATACGTTTAATGCTCGAATATAATAATAATAATAATGATGGCATTTATTAAGCGCTTACTATGTGCAAAGCACTGTTCTAAGCACTGGGGGGATACAAGGTGATCAGGTTGTCCCATGTGGGGCTCACAGTCTTAATCCCCATTTTACAGATGAGGTAACTGAGGCCCAAGGAAGTGAAGTGAATTGCCCAAAGCCACACAACTGACAAGTGGCGGAGCCGGAATTTGAACCCATGACCTCTGACTCCAAAGCCTGGGCTCTTTCCACTGAGCCACACTGCTTCTCTGAATATAGAGATACTGTATTGTTTTTATATATCTTTATATATCTTTATATATATATATATATATATATATATATATATATAGGTAGATATAGATATACCTATATATTTATATATATTTATCTCCTTGAAGGCATAGAACATGTCTACCAAATCTGCTATATTGTACTATGCCAATTTCGTGTGTGTGTGGTGTGTGTGTGGTGTGTGTATGTGTGTGTGTACTCTGCATATGGAGAACTGAAACGTTTGGGGGAAAGACAACATAGTAACAGCTAACAACTTAATATAGAAGATGTAAACATTAAAATTAGTGCTACTTGGTATGATTTCTCAATGGATGTGGAAAGTTTCTGTCTTTCCCCTCCCACCTGAATCTGGTGAAGCAGTCACCAACATTCACACATTTGAGAATCCTTTCCTTAACCCTGTCTCTATTCCCTCCTGGAGCAGGGATCTGATTCTAGATTGGGATGGTATTGTGTGGAGAGGGGGAAGGAAGTACTCTAGGGAAGAGACCTAAGGCCCAAAGTCCCTGAAATAATCCACTTTCAAAGGTAACAGGATGTCCCAGCTCTTTCCTTTCATCTATCCTCTGCTTCCGTGGGGAGGAAAGAGGGGGGCAGGATTTGAGAACCATAGACGCTTTCTGGAGTGATGCCAGCATTTTTTTTAATACAACAGTAAATGTTATAAGCCAGATGATGAGGGGATAAAAGACATCAGTCTAACAGGCTATTTCTTTATCAATTGTGAAGATCCTAGGAACCAGAGAGGACAGTTTAATGGGGATATTTGGCACTCCCTAAGCAATTTTCAAATAAGTACTCTACAATATGTAAGAATGGCTTATGTCAAGGTCATTGTAATTCCTACAGTTAGAATGGTAATTTATTTCACCACAGAATTACTATCAACTGTTGTATAGTCCATGAACTATGGCAAGGATAAAAGAGAAACATTCACATAGTCCATTTTCTGGATAAGGTTGAAAAAGGTTTTTCTACACAATCGTTCTGAACGTGTCAAACCACTCCTCAAAATCTCTAGTGGTTGCCTATCCACCTCAGTATCAAACAAAAACTCTTTTCTATTGGCTTTAAAGCACTCTACCAGCTTGCTCTCTCCTACGTCACTTCACGTAGGAGACTTCGTTCACTTCATTCACTAGTTCACTTCATGCAACCCAGGCCTCATACTTCACTCCTCTAGTGCTAAACTTTTCACTGTGCATCAATTTGCCTGTCTCGCTGCCAACCACTAACCCATGTCATGCCTCTGGCCTGGAATAGCTTCCCTCGTCAAATTTGACAGACTTGTACTCCTCTCACTTCAAAACCTTATTGAAGGCACCTCTCCTCCAAGAGGACTGCCTGGTCTAAGCCTCACTTTTCCTCATCTCCCACACCTTCTGCATTGTCCTGACTTGTTCCCTTTGCTTTTCCCCCTTCCCGGGCCTACAGCACTTATGCACATATCTGTAGTTTTATTTATTTGTATTGATGTCTGTCTCCCCACTCTGGACTATGAGCTCCTTGTGAACAGGGAATGTCACTGTTTATTGTTGTATTACACTTTCCCAAGTCCTTAGAACAGTGCTCTGCACACAGTAAGTGCTCAATAAATATGACTGGGTGAATGAATGAATGAATAAAAAAGATCCCTTGATTAGGTATAAGTAGTTATCAGAGAAGGTCTTCAACCAACAGTCAGAAGAGAATTACAAATTATCAAGTCATTTCCTTATTTATTACTACCTCCCCAACTAGATGGTTAACTTGTGAGCAAGAATGTCTACCAACCCTATTATGTTGCACTCTCCCAAGCGCTTAATACAGTGTTCTGCACACAGTAAGCACTCAAGAAATATTATTGATTTTTTTTCTCTGTCATTCTCTAGAAGTTATTTCGTAAGTCACTCCATTAATACAGACTTCTAAACAACAATAAAATAGCACTGTTGCTGGCTATTGAGGAATTAAGGTAAATGTCAAAAACAATACCGCACTTTCAACATTAATGTATTAAATGTAAAAAACTAATAGTAATCGATAACACTTTTCTCCCTTTGGGCTCTATAGAATAGAATATTAAGTCACCGTAGATTTTGTAAAGAATTATGAAACTCTAAATACAAGTAGGTTTTGTTATAAAACAATTCAATAATTTATTAGTCTCAAGCTTCACACTTTTATAAGTCCTTAGGCTACTAATAAAGAAAAATGTACACACACACACACACACACACACACACACACACACACACACACATTTGCACAGGATCATACAAACTCCATCAATATTCATAATAAAGCTAGTTGGTTGTCACCCCAAGATCCAAAGGTCACAATTCTTTAAAGCATTTTTCTTTGGTTCATTCATTCTGTTTTAAGACAACTAACCCCTTCAATGACCTTCAGTGATTAAAAGGCTATCCAACATCACAGAGAAATCCCAGTGGAAGATAAAGAAATCCTATGGTGTTGGAAAAGCTTTGAAAGCACCTCTTATAAGACTATTGATAGTTATCATCACAGGAGGGTAAAATTTAACTTTTAATGTTCAGGCATTCAGATGTTGCAAATGATTTTTATGGTCTTATTTGTTCAGGCTAGGACTCTGATGGACCATCTTTCGAAAATTTAGTTACTAGCATGAAACTGAATATCAAACATATTTTTAAGAAATGATTCAACAATTGTTTCAGGAAAACAGCTAAATTCCCTCTTATAAATCCTACTTTTCAATAGGTAGTTTTTGATTCAATTCTGTTTTCCTACTCTAGTTTATTGATGTCTGAATGATTACTTGAATGCTACTTTTTAAAAAGTATATCAAAAAAGAGCTTTCCTTTTTGACTTTTATATTTTTAAAATATCATATTTTCCTTCCTTTCAAAAAACCCCACACAAATTTTATGTTCATGTTCCTGGATATATGGTTCAAAGTAGAGTTTCTAAAAGAACAAAGGAAATAAAAAAACCAAAAAATAGGATTTTGAGCTTGTTAGAAGGGATGATGTTAAGAACGGGAGACATTTATATGAATAGCTATTCTAAGATGTTTAAACCTGAATTGAAGTTTGGGTCCCGAAATACTTGGCTACTCTTATTTTTTCCTGGAAATGGAAAAGATTTCAGATTTTTCATAGAATCTTTATGAAAAGTTAGGAAAGTGAGATCCTAACAATGTGAGTGGTCTACCTGAAAAGACTTGGTGCAATTGACCATCTCTTATATGAAGTGAATTATAAAGTTTATCCTTTGCTAATTACAGCATCTGTGGCTATTTCTGAAACTGCTTATTAGTCTTCTGATCTGCCCAGAGCTTCTGTCAAGGTCAGGAAATTTGACTGATTAACAGTCAACAGGCTTGTCTGTCTACCACATCCCCTCATGGGCTGGGTTGTTACTCTCCCCGTTAATTTAGATTATGCTTTGTTATGTATCTAAAATGATTGTCCTCCTTTTTCTCATTTCATGTATCCATAATCAACTTCCTGCAGAGCAGCCACTTAGATTTTCTGCTACCAGCATCCTCATGGTATAATAATAATAATTATGACATTTGTTAAGAGCTTTCTGTGTGCCAGGCACTGTACTAAGTGATGGGATTGGTACAAGCCAATTGGGTTAGACACAGCCTCTGTCCCACATGGGGCTCACGTCTCAATCCCCAATTCACAGATGAGGTAACTGAGGCACAGAGAAGTTAAGTGACTTGCCCAAAGTCACACAGCAGACAAGTGGTGGAGCCAGGATTAGAACCTATGCCCTTCTGACTTCCAGGCTCAAGCTCTATAATAATAATAATAATAATAATAATAATGGTATTTGTTAAGCACTTACTGTGTGCAAAGCACTGTTCTAAGCACTGGTGTGGCTGGCTACAAGGTAATCAGGTTGTCCCACGGGGGGCTCACAGTTTTAATCCCCATTTTACAGATGAGGTAACTGAGGCACAGAGAAGTGAAATGACTTGCCCAAAGTCACACAGCTGACAGTTGGCAGAGCTGGGATTTGAACCCATGACCTCTGACTCCAAAGCCCGTTTTCTTTCCACTGAGCCACGCTGCTTCTCATCCACTATCTCTATCCACTACACTATCCATTGAAACACTATTGCCATGAGAATTCCTCAGTGTTCATGAACTGACTATATTGTATAAATTCATTGTTGGTTTTTTCTTGCTATTTGATGTTGGAGCACAATTCATGGTGACCCTGATGAAAATGTTCAGTAACATACTTGTGCCTATCTGGTGGGCAGCTCACAAAGGCAGATGTTGGAGAAGTCTCTCATATTCAATCAGGCAGTGGTATTGAATCTTTATTATGTGCGGAGTACTGTGATAAGTTCATTCATTCATTCAATCGTATTTATTGAGTGCTTACTGTTTGCAGAGCACTGTACTAAGCGCTTGGGAAGTACAAGTTGGAAACATATAGAGATGGTCCCTAACCAACAATGGGCTCACAGTCTAGAAGGGAGAGACAGAAAACAAAACAAAACATGTAAACAGGTGTTAAAATTGTCAGAATGAATAGAATTATAGCTATATGCACATCATTAACAAAATACAGTGGTAAATATGTTCAAGTAAAATAAATAGAATAATAAATCTGTACAAATATACACAAATGCTGTGGGGAAGAGAAAGAGGTAGGCTAGGGAGGGGATGGGGAGGAGGAGAGGAAAAAGGGAGCTCAGTTTGGGAAGGTCTCCTGGAGGAGGTGAGCTCTCAGTAGGGCTTTGAAGGGAGGAAGAGAGCTAGTTTGGCAGATGTGTGGAGGGAGGACATTCCAGGCCCGGGGAAGGATGTGGGCCAGGGGTCGATGGTGGGACAGGAGAGAATGAGGCATAGTGAGGAAGTTAGCAGCAGAAGAGTGTAGGGTGCAGGCTGAGCTGTAAAATGAGAGAAGGGAGGTGAGGTAGGAGGGGGCGAGCTGATGGACAGCCTTGAAGCCGAGAGTGAGGAGTTTTGGCTTGATTCATAGATTGACAAGCAACCACTGGAGATTTTTGAGGAGGGGAGTCACATGCCCACAGAGTTTCTGTACAGAGATAATCCAGGCAGCAGAGTGACATATAGACTGAAGCAGGGAGAGACAGGAGGATGGAAGATCAGAGAGGAGGCTGATGCAATAATACATTCAGGATAGGCTGAGAGATTGAACCAGCAAGGTAGCAGTTTGGATGGAGAGGAAAGGGAAGATCTTGGCAATGTTGTGGAGGTGAAACCCACAGGTTTTGGTGACGGATTGGATGTCCGGGGTGAATGAGAGAGCGGAGTCGAGGATGACACCAAGGTTGAGGGCTTGTGAGACAGGAAGGATGGTAGTGCCATCTACAGTGGTGGGAAAGTCAGAAGAGGACAGGGTTTGGGAAGGAAGATAAGGAGCTCAGTATTGGACATACTGAGTTTTAGATGGCGGGCAGACATCCAGTTGGAGATGTCCTGAATGCAGGAGGAGATATGAGCCTAAAGAGAGGGTGAGAGCAGCGTGGATCAGTGGAAAGAGCACGGGCTTTGGAGTCAGAGGTCATGGGTTCAAATCCTGCCTCCGACAATTGTCAGTTGTGTGACTTTGGGCAAGTCACTTAACTTCCTTGTGCCTCAGTTACCTCATCTGTCAAATGGGGATTAAGACTGTGAGCCCCCCTGGCATAACCTGACACCTTGCACCGCCCCCCCCCCCCAGAGCTTAGAACAGTGCTTTGCACATAGTAAGTGGTTAATAAATGCCATTATTATTATTATTATTATTATGTAGATTAAGGTGTCATAAGTGCTTGGGAAAGTACAATAAAGTACAGTCCCTACTCACAAGGAGCTTACAGTTTTCAGGGGGAGACAGACATGAAAATACATTACAGACAGGGGAAATAGGAAAGTATAAAGATAGGTACATAAGTGTTAAGGGGAAGAGATGAGTGTCAAAATACTTAAAGGATTCACAGGACACAGGCAGAGGGGAGAGCAAGAAGGGGGAAATGAGGGCTTAGTTACAGGGAAGACCTGATTTTAGAGAAGTTTGAAGTTTACTGTCAGTTAAGAACATTAGTTAAATGTTGGATTGCAATCTAGATTCCTTAGTCCACTTCCTTCAAATATTCCTGGAGACATAGGCAACTCACTGTTCATTATGCATCCACCAAATTTTCTTGCTCAAAATATTAAACGGTGTCCTTCATATGAAATAAAACCTCTCAAAATCAGATTAAGGCTCTCTACCAAGTGATCCCTTCCTACCTTCTGTCTTCAACCACTATTCTCCTGTGTATTCTTTTCAGTAAGCCCAAATTAACCTTCTAACTATAGATCTCTGTACTCTTCCACCTCTGTCCTTCTTCTCACACTGTTCCTTGCTTGGAACACTCCATTCCCAATTCTAACAAACCCACCCCCTCACCATCATTCAAAGTCCTCCTAAAAAATCTACTTTCTTCAACAAGGGTTTCCCAGTTAGGTCCAAGGGGTACAAAATGGAGAGCGTTTTTTGCATAATATGTTGTTTGTTTGGATTACAAATGAGTCTGGGCTGCTGCATAACCAAAGGAATTATTATTCTTATTGTGCGTGTTAAAAATTCTACCTATCTCTAGTAGAAGGGATTGATGTATGGCCCAACATGGCAACTCACTCACTGTCCGTGGCCAGGGACTCCATCATCCTGACCTTACTGGAAAATCCTTTCTGACCCATCCATCTACACAGCCCTTTATGGAGCACCTCCCAGTCTGCTCCCAGTGAATTCTAAAGGAAAGAACCTGAGGGAGAGGTGAAAAGCATAATTAAAAGGAGGATGACATCTTGCTAATTAATTTGAAAATAACTGTAAATGGCGGAAGAGCATAATTTAAGTATTCTTAAATTATATTCTCCGCCTGCCCTTTCTCCACCCAATCCACCTTCGATGCACTGTAGAGTTGCCCCAATTCATGTGCCCAATATGGTTGTTCTCGGTCCCTTCCGATGGAACGTCTCAGAAAGTTCCACTTCCCTCTTCCCCGGTTCCAACCCCTGGTTGGAAGTTAGGAACTTTGTAATTTAAAGTATGAAGTCAGGAGCCAATATAAACCTCTCATTTATCAGATCATCTTGAAAGATTTCATCTTATTAACCTACCATAGAGCAAAATGCACCTTCTTCGTGGAAAAATTCCCAGCACCCTAAGTCATATAAACCCATCAGACATCTTTAGCACTTACAATTTATTTGAACAAATCCTCAGCACATTTACACCTAAACTTGACTAATTACACAATTAGTAATGTAAATTCATTATACAACTAAAATCCCCTACAGTAAACTGAGAAAGGAGAAGGGTTAGAGAAACTGCCTCATTGAAATGATTGACAATCATTCACATTTCCAATGTCAGTTTTGCCAGGCTTCAACAGGATGTGTCCATGCAGGGGCATGAAAAGGTCATGTGCAAAAACCTCTTGAGGATACCTTGTGAGGAGAAATAAGTGCCACTTGAAATTGAAGCTCTTTTGAAAAAAAAGGTACTACCATTTAAACCAAAGGCATTGTTATTCTTATTGTATGACAAAAAGTTTATACCTATTATTTTACTAATGGATATTCAAGGGAAGTGGTCCACAGTAAAAGAGCATTTTACTTCAAGAAAAGCTTTTTAGTGGCAGTAATGTAAATGTAGTATTTCTCTCCCAGACGGTTTCATCCATTTTATTCCCCCTGAAATTTATAACCAAACTGATAGAGCCTCAGACTTTCAGCTTTCATCACCACACAGTTCTGCAGTCCTTTGTTCAGTGCACCTACTAGACTCGTCTCAAATTCAGGTGCCCCCGGAAATTCTGGTAAAATGAGGACAATGATTAGGAAGAAACATGGCCCACTGGCTAGAGCATAGGCCTGTGAGTCAGAAGGACCTGGGTTCCAATTCTGCCTCTGATACTTGTCTGCTGTGTGACCTTGGGTAATTCACTTCACTTCTCTGAGCCCTCAGTTACCTCATCTGTAAAACGGGGATTAATACTCTGAGCCCTGTGTGGATTATGGACTGTGTTCAATCTGATTAGTTTGTATCTACTCCAGAGTTTAGTACAGTGCCTGGCACCTAGTAAGCAAGTAACAAATGCCATAAAAAATGATTCGAACTATGAACGAAAAGAACAATCTATTATAGATGCCATTCACAACTTACTTGTATTTAAGGAAATTGAGAGGACTCACAGTTTATGGGAATAAGGTCGACTCTTTCTTAGCATAAAGCTAACATTTCAGTCTATAGTTACTTTAAACAATGTTAGTATAAAGTATTTATATACTTAAGATTCAATTTGTAGAAAGTATCATTATCACTTATAATCTTGATGATCAGATTACTGCTCTCAACACTACCCTTTCTACTCAGCTTGACTCACTCGCTCCCCTTTCCCTTCGCCGCTCTCGTACCACTAACCCACAGCCCTGGGTCACTGCCACTGTCCGCCTCCTTCACTCTTATGCTCGAGCTGCTAAACGCTGTTGGTGAAAGTCTAAACAGCATGCCAACCTCGTTCACTTCAAGTTTATCCTTTCCTGCCTCAACTCAGCCCTCTCCTCTGCCAGACAAAACTATTTCTCCTCCCTTATTGACACCCATGCCCATCATCCCCGTCAGCTCTTCTGTACATTCAACTCCCTTCTCAGGCCCCCGGTTCCTCCCCCTCCTCCTTCCCTCACCCGCAACGACCTGGCCTCCTACTTCATTAACAAAATTAAATCCATCAGGTCTGAGCTCCCCAAAGTCACTCCCCCCACATCTCCAACCCCCTGGCTCTCAACGCTCTCTGCTACTCTCCCATCCTTCTCAGCAGTATCCTCAGAGGAGCTCTCCTCCCTCCTCTCAAGTGCTACTCTGACCACCTGTGCTTCTGACCCCATTCTCTCTCATCTTATGAAATCTCTCGTTCCATCCCTTCTCCCCTCCTTAACTTCCATCTTCAACCGTTCCATCTTCAACCACTCACTCTCCACTGGTTCCTTCCCCTCTGCCTTCAAACATGCCCATGTCTCTCCCATCCTAAAAAAAACCCTCTCTTGACCCCACCTCACCTTCTAGTTATCGCCCTTTCTCCCTCCTATGATTCCTTTCCAAGCTCCTTGAACGAGTTGTCTATACGTACTGCCTCGAATTCCTCAACGCCAACTCTTTCCTCGACCCCCTTCAGTCTGGATTCTGTCCCCTACATTCCACGGAAACTGCCCTCTCAAAGGTCACCAATGACCTCCTGCTTGCCAAATCCAATGGCTCATACTCTGTCCTAATCCTCCTCGACCTCTGTGGACCACCCCCTTCTCCTCAACACGCTATCCAACCTTGGCTTCACAGACTCCGTCCTCTCCTGGTTCTCCTCTTATCTCTCCGGTCGTTCATTCTCAGTCTCTTTTGCAGGCTCCTCCTCCCCCTCCCATCCCCTTACTGTGGGGGTTCCCCAAGGTTCAGTTCTTGGTCCCCTTCTTTTCTCGATCTACACTCACTCCCTTGGTGACCTCATTCGCTCCCATGGCTTCAACTATCATCTCTATGCTGATGACAGCCAGATCTACATCTCTGCCCCTGCTCTCTCCCCCTCCATCCAGGCTCGCAACTCCTCCTGCCTTCAGGACATCTCCATCTGGATGTCTGCCCGCCACCTAAAACTCAACATGTCCAAGACTGAACTTGTCTTCCCTCCCAAACCCTGCCCTCTCCCGGACTTTCCCATCACTGTTGACGGCACTACCATCCTTCCCATCTCACAGGCCCACAACCTTAGTGTCATCCTCGACTCTGCTCTCTCGTTCACCCCTCACATCCAAGCCATCACCAAAACCTGCCGGTATCAGCTCCGCAACATTGCCAAGATCTGCCCTTTCCTCTCCATCCAAACCGCTACTCTGCTTGTTCAAGCTCTCATCCTATCCCGTCTGGATTACTGTATCAGCCTCCTCTCCAATCTCCCATCCTTGTTTCTCTCCCCACTTCAATCCATTCTTCATGCTGCTGCCCGGATTGTGTTTGTCCATAAATGCTCTGGGCATGTTACTCCCCTCCTCAAAAATCTCCAGTAGCTACCAATCAACCTATGCATCAGGCAAAAAGTCCTCACCCTCGGCTTCAAGGCTGTCCATCACCTCGCCCCCTCCTATCTCACCTCCCTTCTCTCCTTCTACAGCCCAGCCCACACCCTCCTCACCGTGCCTCATTCTCACCTGTCCTGCCGTCGACCCCCGGCCCACGTCATCCTCCTGGCTTGGAATCCCCTCCCTCCGCACATCCACCAAGCTAGCTCTCTTCCTCCCTTCAAGGCTCTACTGAGAGCTCACCTCCTCCAGAAGGCCTTCCCAGACTGAGCCCCCTCCTTCCTCTACCCCTCCTTCCCCTCTCCATCCCTCCCGCCTTACCTCCTTCCCTTCCCCACAGCACCTGTATATATGTATATATGTTTGTACATATTTATTACTCTATTTATTTATTTATTTACTTATTTTACTTGTACGTATCTATTCTATTTATTTTATTTTGTTAATAT
This sequence comes from Tachyglossus aculeatus, assembly GCF_015852505.1. Taxonomy (NCBI): domain Eukaryota; kingdom Metazoa; phylum Chordata; class Mammalia; order Monotremata; family Tachyglossidae; genus Tachyglossus; species Tachyglossus aculeatus. The sequence goes on from NC_052067.1 coordinate 122,065,436, forward strand.
GTTTTGTTTTGTTCTCTGTCTCCCCCTTCTAGACTGTGAGCCCACTGTTGGGTAGGGTCCGTCTCTATATGTTGCCAACTTTTACTTCCCAAGCGCTTAGTACAGTGCTCTGCACACAGTAAGCGCTCAATAAATAGGAATGAATGAATGACTTGTGTTTTGATTACATTGCATTTCAGTTCACATCTCCTCCAAGAGGGCTTCCCACATTAACCCCTCTTTTCCCCAACTTAACTTTCCTTTCTGCTCATCTGTGCACTTGGATCTGTGACCTTTGGGCCCCACCGTCAACCCCACAGCACTTATGTACATATCATTAATTTACATTTTATTAATGTCTAGACTGTAAATTCACTGTCGACATAGAACATGTCTACCTATTTGGTTGTATTGTACTCTCTCGAACACATAATACTGTGTCCTGCACATAGCTCAATAAATACCATTGGAAAATTTAATTATTTGAAAATCTATATATCCATTCATGTTATTTTTCTAATAAAATGGGAGAAGACGCAAGGAATTAGTAGATGAAGAGAGAAGCACTTTGCAAATAAAAAAATTTTCATTTAGCCAAGAGATGTAATGTCTTCTTTTACTGAAGTATTATTATTTCATCCAGCATACCCTAAACGTGATTCATTATGCCTCTAGGTATATACAGGAATAGACTGCAGTAAGAAAAAAACAGTTAATCAATTTGTAACATATCAAAACCATCACACAGTGAACACTTATAGTCAATCCATAGCATTCACATTCTGCTAGCTGAAGGGCACAAGTTTTGCTCAGTATTTTGATTAACCTGGCACTTAAAAGGATACCTTAAACTAGTATAGCCTCCATGTTTGACAATTTTCCTAATGATTTCATCTCACAGAAAAATTCTTAGGATTCTCAGTATGAGAGAGAGATTTATTTAGAGAAAATCAAACTCATTAAGACCTTGAATTCTCTAGCTCTGGCAGTAATGAAAAAAATATTATTTTATTTCCACCATTCCTCCTGGATGACTACCTATATGCACCGCTGAGCAATGAAAAGTCTTAAGAAAATCATAAGCAACCTCACCTAATAGAGTAAATAAGTAGAAAGGCAATGAAGAAATTCATTATCCTCTCAGTTCCCCCAAATAGAGAATGCCCTTCAGTCAAGAAAAAGGAACAAAATGAAGATTTCTTGCATTTCTCAGAAGAGTGTAATCTCCTGTGTGATTGAAAGGGAAACATTCTGGTGTTATCTGCCCCTCTCATAAAAATGAACAATGGCATTCTTCGCAAAAAATTGGAACATCATTACTTTTTATCTCTCTATTGAACTCTCCTTTGATGGTGATGATGATGAAGATGGACTCCCCTGCTGTGAACGACGGATAAGCCTATCCTGAAACTCTGTGACTGAGAACCTTTGCAGAGGAACTAATTATAGTGATAGTGGTTTTGACCATCATCACTCACATTCCCTTGTCCCTGCTAGGAATGTCCTGTTGGGGCATGGAGTGCAGTGAGGGATTAGGTGGGTAGGGTTCATCACCCTGCAAATTGTGAGCCAAGGTGTTTTATGTGCAGGGACCATTTATGATTAAAAAGAAGACCAGTTCTAATGCCCTGCCATAGCAGGGTTGCAGCTGTTCTTCATAGCACCTCTTTCCCGCCTACATGAAATGAGTGTTTTTCCGGATTTCTTCCGGGCCTATCCATCTCACAGACCATCTAGTCAGGAAACTTCACAACTGATGGCATTTGGCCAAAGTGGGGCAAGGGCCCCTGGTAACCTGATTCAGGAAAACATCTTTCTGAGTGTAGGGTCGTTCATAGTTACCTCTTTATTCTATTTTAATGTCAGAACATAGCACTGTCCTGAATCTGGAAAGTAATTTCTAGTCATTTGCTTGTTTTCTTACTTATGTGCTTTCAAAGTATAGTCAACTGAATATAGCCGAATCTGAACAACTCTCTCTAAGACATCTGATGATGTTCAGAGCCTGTTAAAATGGATGAATTTTCTTGTCAACCAGAAGTATGGAAATATGTCCTGACTTCAGCTTGGAAATATAATAATATTAATAATAGTGGTATTTGTTAAGCACTTACAATGTGCCAAGCACTGCTCTTAGTGCTGGGGGTGATACAAGGTAATCAGGTTGTCCCACATGGGGCTCACAGTCTTAATCCCCATTTTACAGATGAGGTAACTGAGGGACAGGGAATAATAATAATAATAATGATGCCATTTATTAAGCGCTTACTATGTGCAAAGCACTGTTCTAAGCACTGGGGAGGTTACAAGGTGATCAGGTTGTCCCACAGGGGGCTCACAGTTTTAATCCCCCTTTTACAGATGAGGGAACTGAGGCCCAGAGAAGTTAAGTGACTTGTCCAAAGTCACCCAGCTGACAACTGGTATAGCCGGGATTTGAACCCATGACCTCTGACTCCAAAGCCCGGGCTCTTGCCACTGAGCCACTACTGGATGGTTCAGGAATCAGTGAAAGTTAGTTTGCATTTGGCACTTTTATACGGCATCACTCTTACTCTAATCGACTCAAACAGGAACACACCATATCAGAATCTCTAACAGAACTCTACAAAAGCATCTTGAACCAAACTCGACCGGGGAATTAAAACCCAATGCAAAACAAAAAAGACCCCAGTGATGGGAAGGCAAGAGTTGCTGAAGGAAAACACAACTGGGAGAGTTCTAAACATCACACATAATAGTAATAAAAATAATAATAGCATTTATTAAGTGCTTACTAGGTGCAAAACACTGTTCTAAGCACTGGGAAGATTACAAGGTGATCAGGTTGTCCCACTGGGGGCTCACAGTCTTAATCCCCATTTTACAGATGAGGCAACTGAGGTCCAGAGAAGCCAAGTGACTTGCCCAAACTCACACAGCTGACAATTGCTGGGGTCGGGATTTGAACCCATGACCTCTGACTGCAAAGCCCGTGCTCTTTCCACTGAGCTACTTATTGAGAAGTGAGGTGACTTGCCCAAGGTCATACAACTAGCAATTGGCAGAGCCGGGATTAGAACTCATGACCTCTGACTCTCAAGCCCGTGCTGTTTCCATTGAGCCACGCTGCTTCTCACATCTCATTGCATCATCAAACATGGCCACATACAATTCAATCATTCATTCAATCATATTTATTTAGTGCTTACTGTTTGCAGAGCACTGTCCTCAGCTCTTGGGAGAATACAGTATAACAATAAACAGACACATTCCCTGCCCACAGCGAGCTTACAGTCTAGAGGGGAACTAGACTGTACTAGAATTGCTTAATATATGATAATTGCTTAACAAAATACTATTCTAATTAAGTACAAAGGTCTTAGTTTGGCTCTCTGAACATTTTCTGTTATCTGTCACACTACAGTGATCACATCTGCAGTGTTGCGCTTTGGTCTGAAGGCAATAATGGCCAAAGTAGAAACTTAGAAGTTCTGTAATTCTTTTTAGCAATTCAAAAGCTGATGAGAAACCTGGAAGATGTGTAAAGATCATGGACCTTGGAGTGAGAGGACCTGGATTCTAATCCCGGTTCCAGCACTTGTCTGTTGTGTGACCCTGGGCAAGACACTTAACTTCTCTGTGCTTCAGTTACTTCAACTGTAAATAGGGCATTAAGACTGTGAGTCCTACCTAGGACAGGGTGTATATGTCCAACCCGTTTATTGTGAATCTACCCCAGTGCTTAGTACAGTGTCTGCAACATCATTAGAGTTTAAAAAATACCATAAAAATGATTAGGACCTTTCCATGCTTATGTATTTCTGTAGGAAATATGTATATATGTTTGTACATATTTATTACTCTATTTATTTATTTATTCATTTTACTTGTACATATCTATTCTATTTTATTTTGTTAGTATGTTTGGTTTTGTTCTCTGTCTCCCCCTTTTAGACTGTGAGCCCACTGCTGGGTAGGGACTGTCCCTATATGTTACCAACTTGTACTTCCCAAGCACTTAGTACAGTGCTCTGCACACAGTAAGCGCTCAATAAATATGATTGATGATGATGATGATGATGATAGGAATGACCTTGCTGAACAGGTTACTGTATCAAAATTTGGGGCTATTATTAAGCTATTATTATTAAGCTATTTATTAAGCTATTTATGAGCACCAGGGATGATACATCAGTTTCCAGATTTAGGATAATGCTATGAACCGGAAATTACTGATTTTCAACTCTGTGTTGCCTATGGAGTTTCTCCACAGACAGAGTTTACTAGGCGCAGTTTGACACAAGACTAGAACTCTTGACAGTTACTTAGCAGCTCGTAACATTTGCTAATTCTGTAAACCTGCCCCAATCACTTTTTTTTGCTCAATATCTATTCAGACTCATTCTAAAACAAATGAAAAAATGGTGGTTTTAGAGATGTTTTATGGTAATGAAGTGAGATTATTTTAAGAACTCTACCTCAATTTGTTTATCTCAAATCAGTGCTGGCAGTTGGCATTCAATGTTAATTTACAAATAATCTGTAACAATTTTCAAGTAAATACAAAGTTAATCCCACCTTGGTGACCGTTGCAGAGTAATCCTTGTTCAACCAACTTTGTTCTAACCATTAAACTCATTATCTGGTGTAAACTTTGAAAAGCTTCCAGGTACCTCTTAAGGACTAATTTCAACTAAAGATAAAATCCATTGCATCAGGTTAGTGTCAAATCCAACGCAGATGTCAGCTGTGGTATTTTTTAGATAAATATTAATTCGCTCTTTTTCAAACTCTTCCTACCACAGTATCATGTAAAAGACATGTGAGATCCAATTAAAGCTTCTAGTGGACAGATTATTAAAATGCAATCATGCCATAGCAAAAAAAGAGATATTATTAGTGAAAGAGCATATGCAAGGTTACTAAATAGTATAGGATGGAAAACAAGGACCCCTTTGTGTGTGATAGAGATTCATTAGGTTTACTTTTATTCCAATTTTTTTTTTAAAGTAATAATATACTGCCTTTTTATCTGAACTTATTGAAGGCCTCAGGCATACAGTCAAGCATGTGTTACTTTTGCAGGAAGCCTCTTCCTGGCACCTTATGAAGGCTCCAGTTGTAACCCCTTCTGTTGGTCTTCCCCAGCCTCAGACTTGAGTTCCGTGGTAAAGAAGTGAGCCTCAAGCTGATTCCACCACAGAGTTATCACCCACCCCACAACTTTCCCTCCTCCTTGCCATCAAAATGCTCCTTGCCATTAAAATTCATTTGATGACAAATGAATAAGTTGTCATCAAATTAATCATTTAATGACAAATAATTTGATGACATTTGATGATTAATTTGATGGCAAAATGCTCCTTGCCATCAAAATTCATTTCCATCCCAGTCCCAGAAGACAGCCCAGCAGCATCTTTAGGAACAGGTTCCCCCACAGGACACAGATAGTTCCCTTCCCATCCCAGGTTTGGGATTGACTCTATCATTCCATGTTTCCCCAATCCCTGGGGCATATGGCTCCAAGATGGTGGATCTGGCCACAAGGCAGAGATCAATACTTTGAGGTCACCAAGAAGACCTTGCAGATATTTTGTCAGTCAGTCAATAGTATTGATTGAGCAGTTACTGTGTGCAGAGGGAGCATTTGCATTGGTGGGAACATTGGAGGAGAGCCACAAGTGATGAACAGATATTACTACATATCAAGGGGAGACCGCATACTTCCCAGCCACTAATGAGAAGCTGATTGACAGAGCAGAGACTGTGGAATCATCTACAGGAAGACTAAGAGGAGTGATATAACAACTGGGGTTGGGACTATAATAATAATAATAAAATAATAATAATAATAATAATAATAATAGCATTTATTAAGCACTTACTTTGTGCAAAGCACTGTTCTAAGAACTGGGGAGTTACAAGGTGATCAGGTAGTTCCACGGGGGGCTCACAGTCTTAATCCCATTTTACAGATGAGGTAACTGAGGCACAGACTAGTTAAGTGACTTGCCCAAAGTCACACAGCTGACAATTGGCAGAGTCGGGATTTGAACGCTTGACCTCTGACTCCAAAGCCCATGCTCTTTCCACTGAGCCATGCTGCTTCTGTAGATGGACAGGTGTTTTAAAATCCACATTCAGCATATGGAACAGTAGACATATGCCTCTGGCTCTGCTAGGACATTTCCTACCTAGAAAGGAGTGGGAATAAAGATGCCTGATACAGCTCTCTTCCTTATGATATGCTTCTCTGGGAGACGTAGCAATAATGAAGAAAGGAGTAAAGGATTTTTCCATCATAAACAAATTCCTCAAAATCATACTGTTTTCTGCATTATGAGTTGGTTCAAATCACATTTGACCCAAAGTCTAATCCACACCTTACCACAGCCAGAACTGAAGAGACTTGTTCTGTGGCTGAAGCAGTCTGACCAAAGGAGCACCTTTGGTATTTTGTGTGGTGCACAGCCCCAGGAGAAATAACAAAAAGAGCTAACATGAGACCACAAAGAATGTAGTTTCTCTCAAAATGACTACCCTGGTGACTGCCTGTTGGTCTATGACATTGTGACATAGCACCATCACTATGCAGTAGTCACTTTGGATACAATGAGTTTTGTACATAAAATTATTGTGTGCTACACTCTAGCTCACCTATGGATTCACTTGTAGCATGGGAAGCAGCGTGGCTCAGTGGAAAGAGCACGGGCTTTGGAGTCAGAGGTCAAGGGTTCATATCCCAGCTCCGGTCACTTAACTTCTCTGGGCCTCAGTTACCTCATCTGTAAAATGGGGATTAAGACTGTGAGCCCCCCGTGGGACAACCTGATCACCTTGTAACCTCCCCAGAGTTTAGAACAGTGCTTTGCACATAGTAAGCGCTTAACAAATACCATTAATAAATAATGTACCGTCCTAACAGTAATAGTAACATGACTGGAAGGGTAAAGACAGTGCATGCGGCACTGCACAACCAAGTAGCACTATAATCAATCCCTTCATACAGATTATTGGTATTATTGGTATCTAAGTTTCCATGACTGGACCTAGGCCCTCACCGGCCATTTACAGCTAGATTCTTCATCCTTCTATTTCCATCCTGCACAATTTATTGGAAAGATAAAGTTCATCAAAGACTGAATCACGTTCATCACGGCTGAATGCCTATATAATTCATTGGAAATCCAGGCTGAATGGAGAAAATTTAATTAATTCTATATTTAAAAGTGGTTATTTTATCATTCAAACATCTGCTTTGTTGAGATCTGTTCTGAAATCACGTTGCACTTCAGAGAATGCAGGGTTAAACAGATTTTTCAGTATCCCATCTGCCTGAGCCTTTTCTTTTTCCTTTAAATAGTATTTGTTAAGCACATACTATGTGTCAGGCACTGTACAAAGTACTGGGGTAGATACAAGCTTATCAGGTTAGACACAGTTCATGTTCCACATAGGGCTCATAGTTTTAATCCACAGTTTTTACAGATATGGTAACTGAGGCACAGAGACGTTTAGTGATTTGCCCAAGGTCATGCAGCCAGGTGGCAGAGCCAGGATCAGAACCCAGGTCCTTCTGACTTCCAGACTCATGCTCTATACACTAGGCCATGCTGATTTTCAGGGCTTCTGACCTTCTCTCTCTTTACACCCTATTAAAATATTTGACCCCTCTTTCTTCCCTCCTTGCCTGCCATCTTCAACTGTTCTGGCTTCTTTCCTACTGCTTTCAAAAATGCTCACGTATTCCCTATCCTACAAAAACAGTCCCTTGACCCTAGTGTTTCCACCAGTTATCATCCATCTTCTTCCTACCATTCCTCTCCAAACATATTGAGAGAATTGTCTATACCCCAATCCATATTTCATTCTGCTGCCCAGATAATTTTTCTACAAAAACATTCAGTCCATGTTTTCACACTCCTCAAGAACATCTAGTCGTTGCCCATTCACCACTGCAACAAGCAGAAACATTCATTCATTCATTCATTCAATCGTATTTATTGAGCGCTTACTGTGTGAGAGAACAGTACTAAGCACTTGGAAAGTCCAAGTTGGCAACATATGGAAACGGTCCCTACCCAACAGAGGGCTCACAGTCTAGAAGGGGGAGACAGAGAACAAAACAAAACATATTAACAAAATAAAATAAATAGAATAAATATGTACAAATAAAATAGAGTAATAAATACGTACAAACATATATACAGATAAGCTGTCCTAAGCGCTTCGGAGGGTACACTACAACGATAAGCAGACACAATCCCTGTACACAGTGAGTTTATAGTCTAGAGGGGGAGACAGATTAATATACTTAAATTACAGATATGGACATAAATGCTTTGGGGTTGGAAGGGGGGGAAGAATAAAGGGAAGAAATGCATGTGCAGAGACTGCATCAGGTGAGGAGGCGCTGCCAGTAAGGAGTTGCGAGGAGGAAGACATGAAGGCTATAGGTTTTGCTGGTGGAGGAGGTCAGCACACAGCCCATCCCAATGTTAGAAGCAGCGTGACCTAGTGGACTGAACACTGGGCTGGGAGTCAGAGGACTTGGGTTCTAATCCTGGGTCCGTCACGTCTACCGTGTGACCTTGGGCCAATCACTTAACTCCTTTGTACGTCTGTAAAATGGAGACTAAGACTCTGAGCCCCACGTGAGACACGGACGATGTCCAACCTGATTACCTTGTATCTACCCCAGCGCTTAGTACAGGGCCTGGCACACAGTAAGCGCTTAACAAATGCCATTAAGATTAAAAAAATGCTGACCAGTACTTTTGGGTCACGAGGTTTCCCCGGGTACTCACAGATGTTGCCTTCTTGCCTTTGTCAATGGCGTTGGCCACCACATAGCCGCTGGACACTGCGTAACTCGCCCACACCACTGAGGAAGGCATGTGAGCGCGGAAAGCCTCACCCACCTCATTGGCATAACCTGCAGGAGAGGGCGGCGTGAGTGGTGATCGGGGGAGCCCTCTTGGTGAAGCCACGGTCAGTGAAGCAGGGGTTGAAAAAGAGGAGGGGGCAGAGAAGGAGCTGGTTAGCATTCCTTGTGAGGAAGGGAGTTCTAAGTCCCACTGGGGCAGATGCCCAGGTATTTGCCAGGGACCCTCTCTCATTCCAAGTGGAGCAGCAGCTAAGGGTTGAGAGGGCATGGAGGGAAGGGTCACCTCTCCTCTAAGGACAGGGAATGACATTTGCTGGGAGGAAACCCCAAATGACCGAAAGGGAGGGGGTGCTGGATAGATAAAGCAGCAGCGTGGCTTTCTAGATAGAGCACGGGCCTGCGAGTCAGGAGGTCATGGGTTCTAATCCCGTCTCCGCCACTTGTTTGCCATGTGACCTAGGGCAAGTTGGCAACATCTTGGGCAACACCTTGGGCAACATCTTACCATTAGCTTTAAAGACCCTCCTACCTTACCTCACTGCTTTTCTACTATAACATAACCTGCATTCATCACTATTCTAATGCTAACCAACCCACTGTAATCATCTGTCTTGCTGTGGACCTCCGACTTCAATCAATCAATCAATCAATCAATCATATTTATTGAGTGCTTACTGTGTGCAGAGCACTGTACTAAGCGCTTGGGAAGTACAAGATGGCAGCATATAGAGACAGTCCCTACCCAACAGTGATTTACGTCCTCACTCTGGCCCGAACCACCCTCTCCCTTCATATTCGACATCACTACTGAAAGCATAGCCCCTTCAAGAGGCCTTCCCCAACTAGGCCCTCATTTCCTCTAACTCCCTTCTGCATCGCCTTTGCACTCAGATTTGCACCCTTTATTCATCTCTCCTTCAGCCCCACAGCACTATGCATATATCCATAATTCATTTATTTAAATTAATACTTTTTTCCCTATAGACTGTAAACTTGCCATGGGCAGGGAATGTGTCTATCAACTCTGTTATACTGTTCTCTCCCAAGCACTTAGTATAGTGCTCTGCACACAGTAAGTGCTCAATAAAAGTGATTGATTGTTATACTCATAATCTCCACTTCCTCCCCTCTAATTCTTTGCTTGATTCCTTCCAATCTGGTTTCCATCCCCTTCAGTCCATGGACATAGTCCTCTCTAAAGTAAGCAATCACCTTCCTCTTGCCAAATCTAATAATAATAATAATAAGGAGAAGAAGAAGAAGAAGAAGAAGAAGAAGAAGAAGAAGAAGAAGAAGAAGAAGAAGAAGAAGAAGAAGAAGAAGAATGGCATTTATTAAGCACTTACTATGTGCAAAGCACTGTTCTAAGTGCTGGGGAGTTTACAAGGTGATCAGGTTGTCTCAAGTCTTAATCCCCATTTTACAGATGAGGTAACTGAGGCACAGGGAAGTTAAGTCATTTGCCAAAGTCACACAGCTGACAATTGGCAGAGCCGGCATTTGAACCCATGACCTCTGACTCCAAAGCCTGGGCTCTTTCCACTGAGCCACACTGCTTCTCTAATGGCCTCTACTTTATTATAATCCTCCTAGATTTTTCAGCTGCATTTGATTCAGCTGGCCACGCTGTTACCCTGGAAACATTATCAATCTTGGCTTCATTGACTCCTGAATTTCCTCCTATCTCACTGATTGCTCCTTTTCAGTCTCTTTTACAGGCTTCTTCTCTGTCTCCCACCTTCAGACAATAGGGAATCCTTCAAGGCTCTGCTGGGGATCCCCTTCTATTCTCCAGCTTCTCCTGTGAAGAACTAATTTTCACTCAAGACTTCAACTACTATCTCTATGTGGATGATTCCCAAATCTGCACCTCCATCCCTACATCCCATCTCCATTCCTCTCACCTCTCTCCTTCTCTTCAGTCTTTCATTTCCTCCTGCCTTCAGAACATCTCTACCTGGATGTCTGCTGACACATCAAACTAAACATGTCCAAAATAGAGCTCCTCATATCCACCTCCAGCTTTCAACCCCTGTCCTCCTCCTGAGTTTCCCATCACTGCAGGCAGGACCACCCTGTTTCACAAGTTTATAACCTTGGCATTGTCCTTTGTTCATCTGCACTTTTTTACTTTGTGGATTTTTTTTAAATCTTTGAGTCATTTTAACCAATTTCATCTTCCTGGATTTCCTTGCCATTCCTAAAATCTTTATATACAGAATCTTGAAGAAGAGTCTTTATGCTGATTACATTAGCACATTCATTTAGATCTTTAAGGTCCATTTAGATTTCCCATTTTCTGAGAATTTAGGAGCCATCTTTTTTGGATGCCTGCACACTGGTTATAATGCTGGCCCAAAGTTAGAGATTATGAGCTTATAGTCATTGCCACAGCTGCAGTGATACATACATCTTCAAATTGCCACCGTCAGGTGATCCCGTAATCAATGAGGTGACATTGTTTAGACCCTAGGTGCATTCATCATGTATTTTTCTTATTTGAAAGGTGAAGGATGTATAGGTCAGGATGAATCGATTTTTGGCACAGTCACTAAACTATAGGTCGTTGCTATTTAGCTTTCCTATACCATCTTGTCCTATAACTGAGCCCTTAATTTAGCATTGCTCCATATCCATACACGGACACCTACACTGTTGACTAGCTTGTCAGATTGTGTCATTATTGTAGTGAGTATATACAGAAACATATAGAATGATTCTTTATCTTTCCTGCTATTTATTAATATTGTACATGTGCTAAAGATGATAGCAAACTCCTTTAGCAGTAGAAGCAGGCATAGGGCTTTCAGTGGCCTAGTGAAAAACCATGGTTCTGGGATTCAGAGGAATTGGGTGGTAATCATGGCTCTACCACTTGCCTCTGTGTGAGTTTGGCCAGGTCACTTAATGTCTCGATGCCTCAGTTTCCTCATCCATAAAATAGATATGCAGCACATGTTCTCCCTCCTACTAAGACTGTGAGCCCTGTGTGGGACAGGGACTGTGTCTGACCTGATTACTTTGTATCTTCCCGAGCACTTGGTACAGGGCTTAGCATGTAGTAAATGCTTAATAAATCCATAATTATTTAAATACCATAATTTATTCTTCCTGGTAGAGTCAGGAGGTCTGTGACTAAATACTTTCTGATTTCAAATCCAACACTCTAAATGTTGTCCCTTGGAATAGCAGAGACAGCTCCAGAAGAATGTGTGTCCAGCCCCTATCTCTTTGAGATGAATATAGGCAGATCAGTATGATGGCTATGCATATACAAAATGATAAGAAAATAATGCAGTATATAAATAAATACATGCACTAGAGAAGCCAACAAACAGAACTCTCTTTGCTTGAGAATTTAACATTTCAGGATATAGAGAATATTTTACCAGTTGGGTTTCAATCAGAAAGACTGCTAATTGCTGCACTACAGGACACCTGGCTCCCATTTGTACCTCACAAATAAAACACAGCTCCAGCAGTAGCCCTGCTTTATCACATTTTTCAAAGCTGCTGTTAATTGTTTTTAAATTGGTTTTTCTCTTTCTGCATTTTTGCTCTCCCTGTCCCAAAGCTTAGATTTAAACTACAGTGACTGAATCTCCTTCTAACACATCTCACCTAATCAAAATATGTTAGAGGTGAGTTTACTACATCTAGGATTTGAAATACCAAGGCAGTAGTCAAGCAAACACATGATAAACCCCTGGGCCAGCATGGAGGCAATTTTTATGGAAAGGAATGGATGGATTCTGGAAATGGCAGAAGAATTGAGAGGATTTTTTGACAGCCTGAATATGGAGATTGAAAAGACAGGGAGGAGTCATATCAAGACCATTGGCTTGAGAGATAGGAAGAATGGATATGTTGCCAACTGTGATGGTAAAATAAACTCTTAACAAATACAACACATACAATAAAAGAAAGGGTTTGAGATGAGAAGTTAATTTTGGACATATTGTATTTGAGATGCCAACAGACTACCCATATAAAAAAGTTTTGGAGGCAGGAAGAGATGGGAGATTGCCAAGAAGGAGGGAGGTGAGAGCTATCGAGGTGGATTTGGGAGTCAACCACATAAAATTGGTAGTTGACGCTACAGGAGCTGATGATATCTTCAAGGGAGTGTGTGCATATCGGAAAGAGAAGGACACAGAGCAAGGCCTTGAGGGATGTGATGACTGATCCCATGGGCTCCCACTCTTAGGAGAGAAAGGAGGAAGTCAGGAGACTCATTTCATTGTGCCCCTGCCTGAGGGAAGTGCAAAGATTAGTCAAGCCAATGAGGATTGGAGAGGAAGTAGAGGGGTCAAGTTTCTGTGAGAGGGCAATCCCTCAGCCATCTTGGCATGAAAGATTAGTAAGATGTGTGTCTGGGGGTACAGGACATAGAGAGGGATGTGATATGGACACAGGTCCCAGAAAGGGATCAGAGATCCCTGGAGGTTCAGAGTCCAGTTGTTAGGACTTTGGAGGAGCAAGATTCCTGCCCCTAGTAAGGAGAATAATATGAGTCTTGCACTGTCTACAAGGAAGTTTTGAGATGCCCAGAAGGGAAAGTGGTATATTCACTAATTCAATCGTATTTATTGAGGGCCTACTTTGTGTAAAGCACTGCACTCAATACTTGGGAGAGTACAATATAACAATAAACAGGCACATTCCCTCCTCAAATGATCTTACACAGGGAAAGGAGGCTTAAACTGGATTTACTTTAATTTTCCTTGTTAGAAGCTTTTTAAATATTGTTGAGATCTCAGATCTTGGTGTCTGTCTGTAGTAGGGGCTGTCAGAGAGGCTCTGGATGTCAGGGACATACGGGGACCTGGGAAACCCTGGGCATGCTTGGTGATGAGCTGAGCTTTCTTCAGCCTGTCTGGGAAGGGGAGTGGTGGATTAGTTCCTAATGACTCTTTCACCTCTGGGAGATATCAGTAAATGCAGTGTGGCCTAGTGGAAAGAGCATGTGTATGGGATCTGGGTTCTAATATCAGCTCCACCATTTTCTTGCTGTGTAAACTTGGGCAATTCACTTAACTTCTCTGTGCCTCAGTTACCTCATCTGTAAAATGGGAATTAAGTCTGTGAGTCTTTAGGACCTCCTGGAGTCTGACTAGGTTTAGGCCCTCCTAATGTGACTATGGGGGTTCATTCATCCTGGATTTAGGGCTAGGAAACCCTGGTAATGTCACAAGGGACAGCCACGGAGGAAAGTGCAGAGGATGCAAAGGAAGAGTTGGGGAAAGAGACTACAGCATTTTTAGATACACTCAGTATGGGAGGGATTGTTAATTACTCATTGGACCTAGGTGTCAGGACATTGACTGAGGGTCGACAGAGGGACAGGTGAGAATGAGGCACAGTGAGGAGGTTAGCGGCGGAGGAGTGGAGGGTGCGGGCTGCACTGTAGAAGGAAAGAAGGGAGGTGAGGTAGGAGAGGGTGAGGTGATGGACAGCCTTGAAGCCGAGAGAGAGGAGTTTTTGCCTTATGCGTAGGTTGACTGGTGGCCACTGGAGATATTTGAGGAGGGGAGTAACATGCCCAGAGCGTTTCTGCACAAAGATGATCCAGGCAGCAGTGTGAAGTATAGACTGAAGTGGGGAGAGACAGGAGGATGGGAGATCAGAGAGGAGGCTGATGCAGTAATCCTGTCGGGATAGGATGAGAGAATGAACCAGTAGGGTAGCGGTTTGGATGGAGAGGAGAGGGCAGATCTTGGCGATGTTGCGGAGGTGAGACCGGCAGGTTTTAGTGACGGATTGGATGCGAGGGGTGAACGAAGCAGTGTGGCTCAGTGGAAAAGAGCACAGGCTTTGGAGTCAGAGGTCATGAGTTCAAACCCCGGCTTCGCCAATTGTCAGCTGTGTGACTTTGGGCAAGTCACTTAACTTCTCTGTGCCTCAGTTACCTCATCTGTAAAATGGGGACTAAGACTGTGAGCCCCACGTGGGACAACTTGATCACCTTGTAACCTCCCCAGCACTTAGAATAGTGCTTTGCACATAGTAAGCGCTTAATAAATGCCATTAAAAACAACAAACGAGAGAGCAGAGCCAAGGATGACTCCAAGGTTGCGGGCTTGTGAGACAGGAAGGATGGTAGTGTTGTCTACAGTGATGGGAAAGTCAGGGAGAGGGCAGGGTTTGGGAGGGAAGATAAGGAGTTCAGTTATTATTATTGGTGATATCAGCACATATACAAACACATAAATATTCCTAATTAGCAGTTACCTTTGAAATGAAATTTTATATATATATATATATATTAGACCATATGAGGTATTAATACAATAATAAAAATGGTATGTGCCATGAACTGTAACTAAACACTGGGTGGATACAAGCAAATCAGGTTGGACACAATCCCTGTCCCATGCGGGGCTCACAGTCTCAATCCCCATTTTATGGATGACGGAACTGAGGCACAGAGAAGTGAAGTGACTTGCCCAAGGTAAGTTAGCAGAGAAGCTGTGAAGCCGGGATTAGAACCCATGATCTTATGACTCCTAGGCCTGTGCTCTATTGACTGCCCCATGCTATTTCTCACATATTAGGTGTGTGTATCTGCAAATGAATATAGTCATTCATTCATTCAATCACATTTATTGAGCGCTTACTGTGTGCAGAGCACTGTACTAAGCGCTTGGGAAGTACAAGTTGGCAACATATAGAGATGGTTCCTACCTAACAGTGGGATCACAGTCTAGAAGGGGGAGACAGAAAACAAAACAAAACATATTAACCAAATGAAATAAATAGAATATGTGCAAGTAAAATTAATAAATAAAAAAGTAATAAATATGTACAAAGAGATATACATATATACAGGTCATAAAAGTAATAAATGTATATACATATCGTTTATATGTTTAAATATAACAAAATTAAATAGTCTTACAGAACAGGATGGGTAACTCTACTGCCTTTAAGTTATTATGGTAACTCCAATTCAAAAAAGCTCTTGATACTCTAAACACTTAAAGCTAGATTTGACAGTAAAAATATTTGGCCAAATTCAGCGATTTGTTGTATTATTGATGAGGAATCACTCCACAGGCGCAAGTCCTGTCAAAGGATGAGATTTTATTGTCTTTTTAAGCATGCCTCATCTCTCTAAAATAATCATTACCAAAGCCAAGAAATAATTTTACTTTCAAAGCTAAGCTTTCAGCATTAGTGTCAAGGGATCTCAAAGCAGTTTGTGGTGCACTCAGCAAAATGTCTTATTTATCAGGACTCTAGGAAGCATTTATTGCCTCATGTACCAGGGATGCTTTGGAGATTCTTAGTGATATATGTACCACTAAATCACCTAGCTCACTTTCAACCAATTGCTTTACAAACATACAACTGGGACATTTGCCAAAGCCAAGTAGATAGATTAAACTCAATTTGAATGACTAAACATTTTCTCCAACAGCAAAAACCTTAAGTATTAAGTATTGAGCTTTACTCTTCTCTCAGTGTCACATCTAGAGGGTATCCAGTACTCTATCAGTCTCAGCTATGGGAGGGAGGGTCAGGAAGAGGCATACCCATTCCATTCCTAGCTTGGGAAGTGGCTAGTAAGTGGAAGGCAACCTGCTACAAGTCAAAACTCACCTGTGTTGGGCAGCAGCAGTATAGGACAGATTCAAGGATGGAGACTCAAGTTTACTGCACAGAAGGAGGCAATGGTAAACCACTTCTGTATTTTTACCAAGAAAACTCAATGGATACACTACCAGAATGATTGAAGATGGAGGTGGGACATCCTGGGAGAGATGTGTCCATGGCGTCGCTATGGGTTCGAGTCGACTCGACAGCATAAGACAAGTGAGCTTTATGTTCTACTTTGCAGGTACCCAGGATTCAGAAGAAAAACTACTACTATATGCAAGAAATCTTTGAAAAAAAAATGGAAAAGGAACAGATTTGTTTATATGTAACTTCTACTCTTCAAAAATCACCCCCTGGACAAGAGCCTGTCTTCTTCAGGAATATAGAGGGTAGATAATACTTGTCATTAAAATCGACTTGAGATATTCAAAGAAGCAAGTGCTATGGCAACAGTATATATTAACATGAGAATTTTGAAAGAAACAGCATAGTCACTTGGTTAAGAAGCTATTTCCATTGTTGTCATAAATATAGTAATGATGGTATTTGTTAAGTGCTTACTATGTGCCAAGCACTATTCCAAGAGCTGGGGTAGATAAAAGGTAATCAGGCTGTCCCACGTGGGGCTCACAGTCTTAAACCCCATTTTACAGATGTGATAACTGAAGGCACAGAAAAGTTAAGTGTCTTGCCAAAGGTCACACAGCAGACAAGTGGCAGAGCTGGGATTAGAACCCACGTCCTCTGACTCCCAAGCCTGTGAACTTTCCATTAAGCCACACTCCTACTTGTATGAGACTAGGCGACTCAAAGAGAAACAGTTTTGTAGTACATTAAAAGGAAGTTGTTAGCTATTACTAACTTGCAGCCATTTATTGAGTATTATTTCTCAAAAAAGCATGATTTTTCATGCAAATACATTAGACCTAAAAATAACCAAATTGACTTTTCTTAAACTGAAATGGAAAACTGAAGAATCAAGGCCTAGAGCAAAAGGATAGTAATTATAGTTATTAAGGGATAAATGAGGAAGAGAAACAATCCAATAGTTGATATGCAGTCAGTTTGCGAGAATGGTTCTAAAATTAGATTCCTAACAGTGTCATAAATTTTCCTCAATAAAAATTTCAGTTTTTCAATGTTTTCAAGACAAGACTATTTTAAGTATGTTGACTAATAACCATATATCAATTAAAAACAAAGAGTTAATTTAAACTTGGTAAAAATGAATAAAACCTTGTAAAATTAACAGCTGTAAGAGAACCCTCACATAGTAAATTGGTATTTTGGTGACTTGCTCTTTAATGTTGACATTTAAAAGCAACATTCCACTAAATTTCCATAAAGAAAACTATAGTCTCTGAAATTATGCCAATCTATATGGATTATTAATAAGGCAGAAGAGATGGCTGGCATGCATGGATTTGCTTTTGTCAGAGATTCAGGGACAGTCCAGCAGATAATCAAGACTGTTAACCATAAAATATAACCCCAGACTCAAGAATTCCTTAATCATTATAAAAACTAGGAACAACACTATCTTTAAATAAGAAACTAAAAGCCCACCCTTGATCTGACAGAACCAAAGGAAAATCAATAATGTTGCCCTGGTTGGAAGGAAGAGCTGGAGTCCTATCATGAACAACTTTAATGAAAAAATGATGATTTAATTACATTAACAAAAGTAAATTTGAATTATGTGTGCTCAAGTACATAAGGAGATGAGCGAGAAAAATTTCCCTTCATCATTCTCTCTTTTCTTTTTGTTATCCTCTTCAGTAATGAATATCTGACCATTAAGGAGAGAAAAAAACCTTAGCCATTTGTAGAAATTAAGTCACTACAGCTATAAGGAGAGAATTGCTTCTGAGGTTAAGCTGATGGGATCTCTGATCCCCCTACCTCCTGTCACACCCCACTCCACTCCTTACTTAACTCTGCTTCCCGGACTCATTTTTCTAATAAACGTTCAGTCCACATCCCCTCACTCCTCAATAATCTGCAGTCATTGCTCATCCACCTCTGCATCAAACAGTAACTCCTAATCATTGGCTTTAAAGCGCTCAAATATCTCACCTCCTTCTATCTTATCTCACTGATTTCACCCTATAACCTACCCTGCACATTCCACTTCTCTAACACAAGCCTACTCCCGGATTCCATTTCTCTAACACAAACCTACTCCTACTTTTGCTACCAATCCCTTGTCCACATACTCCTTCTGACCTGTAACTCTCTCCCCTTAAAACTATCACTCTTCCCATCTTCACATCCTTAATAAAATTCCATCTTCTTCAACAGGCCTTCCTTTAACCATCTCTCATTCATTCATTCATTCAATCGTATTTATTGAGCACTTACTGTGTGCAGGGCACTTCTGCATTGTCTAAGCATACAAATGCTTATCCTTGACACACTTGATATTCATCCCTCCCTAAGCTCCACAGAACTTATGTATCTAACCATAATTTAGTGTAATATTTGTCTCCCCCTCTAGACTGTTAGCTCCTAATGGGCAGGGAACGTGACTTATTAACTCTTCTATTGTACTTTCCTAAGTGTGCAGTGCAGTACTCTGCACACAAGTATTTAATAAATACCTGTGGTTGATTGGTTGATTGATCTCTGTCTTATCACCCTTTACCAGATAATTGCCCAGTTGATTGATCTCTGTCTTATCACCCTTTACCAGATAATTGCCCATCATCACACACAACAGTGTTGTTCTCCGTATTCTACATGGACTCCCTTGTAGAACTCATTGGCTCCATGGCTTCACTACCATCTCTATGCACGTTTCCCAAATCTACATCTTTACACCCAGTCTTTCTCATTTTCCGCTGTCTAGTAGTTTCCACTGCCTTCAGGACATCTCTACTTGGATGTCCCAGTGACACCTCAAACCTAACATACACAAAGTAGAACTCTTCATCCCACCCTGTTCTCTCCCTGATTTTTATCCATCAACGTAGACAACATCACCATTCTCCCTGTTTCACAGCTTATCCTTGACATTATCCTTGACTCATCTGTCACTCAACTCACGTATTCAATCTGTCACCAGATCCCTTTGGTTCCACCTTCACAATATCACTAAAATCCCCTTTTTTCTTTCTAACTAAATGCTATTTCATGGATCAAGCACTTCTATCCAACCTTGACTATTGCATCTGCCTCCTTGTTCCCCTCTCTGCCTTCTGTCTCTCCCCACTTCAGTCCATACTACACTCAATCCCCAGATCATTTTTCTAAAAAAATGTTTAGCCCCTATCCCTCCACTCTTCAAGAACCTCTAGTGGTTGCCCATCCACCTCTGCATCAAACAGGCTCCTTAACCTTGGCTTTAAAGCACTTAATTAGCTTGCCCACTCCTTCCTTTTCTCACTGATTTACTATTGCCCAGCCTAGAATCCTCTAACATCAGCTTGCTCACTGTGCCCCAATTTCATCTCTCTCCCTGCCAATCCTTTTCCTACACTCTCTCTCAGGCCTGAAACTTCCTTGCCCTCCATAAACCTCAGACCACCACTCTTTCCACCTTCAAAGCGTTATTAAGGTCACAGCTTCTCCAAGAGGCCTTCCCCGATTAAGTCCTCTTTCCTGACTCCTCCTTCCTTCAGCATTGTCGATGTACTTGTATCTGTATCCTTTGAGCAGTTGATATTTACCCCACCCTCAACTCCACAGCACTTATGTATATCCATGATCTATTTATTTATATTAAGGTATGTCTCCCTTTATAGACTGTACCTTCATTGAGGACAGAGGATCTGTCATATCATACTCCTCCAAGCACTGAGTACCCTGCTTTATACACAGTAGGCACTCAAAAAATGCCACTGATTGATTGAGTGAATCTAAAAAGACCATCTTATTCTCAAGATCTGACTCACTGAAGCAGAATGGATTTTTATGTTTAATGTGGAGGGTCACAGGGATCCCAATTGAAGAGTTTAGTGGAGAGGAGAAATGTGTGAGGGTGAAGCTTCAAAAATATGATCCGTGCAGCAGCATGTAATATTGATCAAAGCTGGGTTACAGGAGGCAGGGAGACCAGGAAAGAGGCTCAAATAGGCTAGTGGTGATACGACCAGATCTGGTAACTGTTTAGATGGTGAGTCAAGGGAATATGTGGGAGACATTTTATAAACAGAACTGACATAAGCAGAAACAGCGTGGCTCAGTGGAAACAGCCCGGGCTTGGGAGTCAGAAGGTCATGCGTTCTAATCCCGGCTCCGCCACTTGTCAGCTGTGTGACTTTGGGCAAGTCACTTAACTTCTCTGTGCCTGAATTCCCTCATCTGTAAAATGGGGATAAAGACTGTGAGCCCCACGTGGGACAACCTGATTCCCTTGCATCTACCCCAGCACTTAGAACAGTGCTCAGCACATAGTAAGCGCTTAACAAATTCCATTATTATTATTTTTGCATAAACGTGTGAAAGCTAAAAAGAAATGAAGGGTGACACTTGGCTTGAAAGCTTCCTTGACAGGCAGGATGGTGTTACCACCTGTGATGGGAAAATTAAGTCGAGGAGTAGGTTTAGTGGGGAATGGGCAGCTGTGTTTCAGCATTTGGGGATGCCAATAAAGTATCCATTTGGCACTATGCTGCAAGGAAATGGAGATGTGGGATTACAGGTCAAATGAGGGATCATGTCCAAGACTGAACTCCTTATCTTTCCTCCCAAACCTTGTCCTCTCCCTGGTTTTCCCATCACTGTAGACAGCACTACCATCCTTCCCATCTCACAACCCCACAACCTTGGTGTCATCCTCGACTCCGTTCTCTCATTCTCCCCACACATCCACCCCTCACCAAAACCTGCCGGTCTCACTTCCATAACATCGCCAAGGTCCTCCCTTTCCTCTCCATCCAAACTGCTACCTTGCTGGTTCAATCTCTCATCCTATCCCGACTGGATTAATGCATCAGCCTCGTCTCTGATCTCCCATCCTCCTGTCTCTCCCCACTTCAGTCTATACTTCACTCTGCTGCCCAAATTATCTCTGTACAGAATCACTCTGGGCATGTCATTTCCGTCCTCAAAAATCTCCAGTGGTTGCCTGTCAACCTACGAATCAAGCAAAAACTCATCACTCGGCTCCATCACCTCGCCCCCTCTTACATCACCTTCCTTCTTTCCTTCTACAGCCCAGACCACACCCTCAGCTCTTCTGCTGCTAACCTCCTCACTGTGCCTCATTCTCACCTGTCCCGCCATCGACCCCCAGACCACGTCCTTCCCCTGGCCTATAATGCCCTCCCTCCACACATCTGCCAAGCTAGTTCTCTTCCTCCCTTCAAAGCCTTATTGAGAGCTCACTCCTCCAGTAAGCCTTCCCAGACTGAGCCCCCTTTTTCCTCTCCACCTCCCAATCCCCCCTGCCCTACCTCCTTCCCCTCCCCACAGCACTTGTATATATTTGTACAGATTTATTACTCTATTTATTTTACTTGTACATGTTAACTATTCTATTTATTTTGTCAGTGATGTGCATTATAGCTATAATTCTATTTGTTCTGACAGATTTTGACACCTGTCCACATGTTTTGTGTTGTTGTCTGTCTGCCTCTTCTAGACTGTGAGCCCATTTTTGGGTAGGGACTGTCTCCATATGTTGCCAACTTGTACTTCCCAGGTGCTTAATACAGTGCTCTGCACACAGTAAGTGCTCAATAAATACGATTGAATGAATGAATGAATAAGACCAATGTATGACCTTCAATTTCCATCACACCATAATCGTGTAAAGATTGCATCTCCTCCAGCCTTCAAGACATCTCTATTTGGATGTCCTCCCATCACCTCAAACGTAACATATCTGAGACAGAGCTCCTTATTTTCCCAACCAAACCCTGTTTTCTTCTGGACTTTCACATTACTATAGATAGCACCACCAGCCTTTTTGTGTCACAAGCCTGTAACCTTGGCATTATCCTTGACTCTCCTCTCTTAACCAACCCACATATTCAATCCATCACCAAATCCTGTCTGTCCCACCTTCACAACATCATTAAAATCTGCCCTTTCCTCTCCATTCAAACTGCTCCCATACTAATACAATCCTCCATCCTATCCACCTAGATTACTGCATCAGCCTTCTGGATGACCTTCTGACTTTCCCCACTCCAGTCCATATTTCACTCTGCTGCTTGGATCATCTCTCTACAGAAACGTTCAGGATGTCACCCTCCCTCCTCAAAAATCTCCAGTGGTTGTCTATCTACCTTCGTATCAAACAAAAACTCCACACAATTGGCTTTAAAGCACTCCATGACTTTGTCCCCTCTTATCTCACCCCACTTCTCACCTTCTACAACCCAACCCACATACTTTGCGCCTCCGGTGCTAACCTCACCATGCCTCGATCTTACCTGTCTCGCCGCCGACCCCTGGCCTAGAATGCCTTCCCTTCTCAAATCCGCCAAATAATTATTCTCCCCCACTTCAAACCTTTACTGAAGGCACATCTTCTCCAAGAGGCCTTCCCAGACTAAGCCATCTCCCATTCCCTTCTGCATTTTCCTGACTTGCTCCCTTTGCTTTCCCCCCCACACACCTCCTAGCCCCACAGAACATATGTATATATCTGTAATTTTATTTTTTTGTATTGATGTCTGTTTATTTATATTGATGTCTATCTCCCTATGTCTAGACTGTGAGCTCATTGTGGGCAGGGAGGGTCACTCTTTATTGTTGCATTGTACTTTCCCGTGCACTTGGTAGTGTGCTCTACACGCAGTAAGAGCTTAATAAGAGTGAATGAATGAATTATTTAATTAATTAATTGTCTCTTGTAGCTCTCTAGACCTGGCATTTGATAATGGTTTTGTCTCCTAGTGTTATTATCATCACAAAGCCTCTGCTCCAAATGTCACCCCATTCTGAATTATTGAATGGCAAGCTGTTGGTGCTGGAACCAAGGGAACCACAACATTTTTATTTCATTGAGTCTTAAAATGCCACTTTTATTTTCCTTGTTCATGGTTTTCCCATTTCAAGGAATCAAGCAAAAAGCTCTCTGTTTATGTTGCTGTCAACCATTCTTCCCTCCACTCTTCCTTCCAGCAAAAGTTTGATCCGCAAAAATTGCCTCAAGGATGGTGAATTGACTGTTTCCAAAATCTCATTGATTGTTTGTACTCCTGTCTTGCCACTTGATTGGAAAGAAGGTATCTCTAATAGATTTGCTTTACAGGTCAGGCAATAAGTTTAGGTTTCACAGCTTTAGAGTGAGTTGGACAATACAATTTCCCTTATAGATCTCCAGTTTGGGTTGAAATTTGAAGACCCATTAACACTACATGTTTTCAGTCACACAAAGGTCATGCTGGCATTATTGATTAGGTATTTCATTTCTTTGTCTACCATTGAATCATTAGGAAATGCATTTAAAGACAGCATTCAACTCTGTCAGCAATAGAAATCCTTGTTTGTGGATTGTGTTTCCAAGATGTGGAACCTTGGTTTTCAGACTACTTGTTAGCTCAGTACACATTTTGCTGATTAAGAAGGATTTCCAAATAATGTCTGTCTCCGTGAGTGTGAGCTTCTAGTGCACTAAGAATGGTAGTTTATGTGCAGTTGCTAGAAAGAACTTTTGCAATTTTTATTTTTCTGAAAAAACAAGTCTTCCCACTCCTCAAGAACCTCCACTGGTTGCCCATCCACCTACACTTCAAACAGAAACCCCTTACCACTGGCTTCAAAGCATACAATCAGCTCATACCCTCCTACCTTTCCTTACTGATCATCTACTACAGCCTACATACTTATCACATATGCAATCCATTTTTCTCCATGAAAAAAGGAATGTGTAGCAAATAATTTTAGCTAAGAAAACACTTTGAATTTTGATTTTGAAGGAGTTAATATTTTACTTGCGTTGTATCAGATTGCAGGTTTAGCAGAGTCACTTGGTTGCATTTAAACATCAACCCCTCCTCTGACCCTGCATTCAATGCCCATGTCTCTCCAGTCTTTAATACAAGATGATATCCAAAATGATTTGAAATTTGATTCCATTTAAAAACTTATTGAAGTTTTGTTGCCTGTATAGGTGTTATCTGAAATACTGCTGCTTGGTTTACACAATTAAACTAAAAATATTTTTTTTTCATAACATTTGGCTTGTTTATGTTAATGGATATCTGGAGAGGAAGAGAGATGAAATTAATTAGGCTTTATAACCACAAACGCTATTTGGTTCATAAATTGGGGTAATAATTTAGGGATTGTTATTTAATCTGAACCCATTTTCCCATTCCCAGTGTTCAGTATTCAGTTGCATAAGAGTTCCATTTTGCAGGAGCCAAGCAAAAATAGATAATAACCTCTGAGACTTTCTCTTTTGGAATAAATATGTCTCATGTGGAGAAAAGAGACCGTGGAGTGATAATTAAGGCCAAATTTCATGTGGGTTTGCAGTTGATAGCTGGACTTGATTCTTAATCTAACCAGTTTACTTATAGCCCTCATGTAGCATTTGCTCAACCATGTGACAGCTTATTTCTTTTACTAAGACAAAGTTACATTTATTTTACAAGGTCAAATTTCCAGGGAGCAGGACTGATCAAATTGGCTTGGCATCAAGCTCGGGAAACTATCATACTGTGTTAAACGACGTTACTAAAATTCATACAGTACTTGTATTTGATGCACTATACACTGCAGTCGATGAAGTTATTTACAATCATTAAAGCTTTGTAATTTGTTACTCTTAACAAGAAGTGAGCAGAACTACACTTTGCCGGTCATTGAATATTCGAGAACATTACTTTTATGCCATAAATCAAATCTCATTTTCTCTTCCAGAAACAAATCATGTATACTTATATTCATGTTTTGTCCTTGTTTTAGCAGTATGATGATTCTTTTTAACAATTTTAACATTCTTTACCGTGACCCACTGTTTATGTTGATTCGTTTCCGCACAGGGAGGAAACCCTCCTCATCAAAGCAGATCCCATAGGAACCGACATATTGAGGAATATTATTTTTATCCCAGAAAGCATCATGAGAAAGGAGCCCTTTAGGACAGGATAAACAATGGCAATTAACAATTGTGATATCTGTTAAGTGCTTACTATGTGCCAAGCACTGTACTAAGCACTGGAGGTGATACAGGATAATCAGCTTGCATTCTAAGTAGGAGGTAGAAAAGGTATTAAACCTCCATTTTCCAGATGAGGTAACTGAGTAGTTAAGTGATTTGCTCAAGATCACAGAGAAGGTAAAGGGTGGAGCCAGGATTAGAATTTAGATCCTTTCACTCCCAGGCCTGTGCTCTTTCCACTAGGCCACACTGTTTTCCAAACTGCTACGACTATGCTTTTTATTTCCTCCTATACGCTTGAGATTCTGACCCTTGCTTTAAGAGTGGCAGAATGTGATATGTGTGAAAAGGAAACTTGGACTGAATTAAATTATCTTAGAGTAAGAGATCTGGAAAACCACCAAGCATTCTCTGTTGGGAAGAGAACGGTGGGACCCACTTGCCCACTATCCATTACACTGTCCTCTGCCTATTCTCAACAGTTTTCTTTATTCCCGACCTGTTGTGACGGTGGGTTACCTCAGTCCGGGTGTTGAACCGGATCTTCACTTCTCTTGCTGCCTGCTTAGGCCTCAGTGACGTCTCTTTCTTAAAGGCGATAGCCGCTATGATTATCTCCGTACACTGGTACACCTTGCATGATGTAAGAGCCGTACATTCAAGTGTCAGGCAGGCCCTCTGCATCCCTGGACCTATTGCAGAGTGATGTGCTTCTACCCGAGACCAGAGAAAAATCAATTCTTAAACAAAGAGGTTGGACTCTGGCAAAATCCCATTGTAAGGACAGCTTGTACTGCAGTACTCACTATGTCCGAAGCCATATGCCCATGCTAAGGCATAGATACACATGCACACAAATCATACATTGTCATGCAAATGTAATCTAACTCCCTAACAATGTATGAGCCAAAATTTCTAGTGTTATGGTAGAACTGAATATATAATCTCTTCACTCACACTCTCCTTTTCTCTCCCTCCTGCTCAGAACTGTATCTGGAAGAGAAGCAGAAAAGTGAAGATGTATTCACGGCTTTAACATCCCACTATTTGAAGTTATTTTTTCTCATTTAAACCACTAGAGTGCTAGATAGGATATTGAATTTCTCTTTCTCTTACTTTGGGCAGGTAGAGATTTTGCAGTGAATTATTTGAAACACACAGCAAAAAATGCCAAAAAACCCCCAAACAAAACAACCTTGCACTTAGTTGTAGTGTCATTAAAATTATTGTAGTCGAATAAAAAATGGACCTTCACATTAGCATTAACACAGGTCCTCACAATAAAAATTTCCAATAGGAATTCATGCATATTGTATGAGACGTTTTTACCTTTAAATCAATAATAAAAATAATAATTATTGTGGTAAGCACATACTATGTGTCAACTGTGATAGTAAGCACTGGGGTGGGTGCTAGAAAAAATAAGGTTGGCACAGTCCCTGTCCCAGTTGGAACTCGTAAATAGGAGGGAGAATTGAGAATCTGTTATTTACAAGTGATTTAAGTGGCAGAGAAGTTAAGTAATTTAACTAAGGTTACACAACAGGCAAACGTTAGAACTGCAATTAGAATCCAGGTCCTCTGATTCCCTTGGTAGGCTCTTTCCATCACTTCACACTGCTTTCCCACCAAAAAGTCTTCAAAGTCTTATGAAAATCACACCTTCTCCAAGAGGTCTTTCCTTACTAACTCGTAATTTCTTCAACTAACCTCCTTCCACTGTGTTTCACGTATGAACTTGGGGCTGTACCTCTTAAGCACTCTCCCAGAGCTTAGAACAGTGCTTGGCACACAGTAAGTGCTTAACAAATACCATTATTATCATTACCCATGTCTCACATCACCCTTAGGCATTTTTAATTCTTTGATACTTACCCCATCCCAGTCCCACAGAACTCCTTCACTCTGCCATTTTCTTAGCTGAAATTGATTTATCAGTCAATCAATTATATTTATTGAGTGCTTACCGCTTGCAGAGCAGTGGGCTAAATTCTTGGGAGAGCACAATATAACACTATCACAGAGTTAGAAGACATGTTCCCTGCCCACAAGGAGCATACAATCTAGAGGGGGAAATATACATTAATGTAAAAAAATGAATTATGGATATGTCCATAACTGCTGTGTGGTTGAAGGAGAGGTGAAAAAGTGGTATAAATTCAAGGGAAAGGGTAAGGTGGGAGGAAATAGAATAAGAGGAAATGAGGGCTTAGTCAGAGAAGTCTTATTGGAGGAGACTTGATTTAAAAGGGCTTTGAAGATGGGAAGGGATAACACATATCAGATAATAATAATAATGATAATAATAATGATAGTATTTGTTAAGCACTTACTATGTGCCAAGCACTGTTCTAAGCACTGGATATGAAGGGGGAGGAAGTTCCAAGACAGAAGCAGGCTATGGCCGAGGAGGAATCGGTAATTATATAGAAAATATTGAAGTATAGTGTGTAGATTGGCATTAAGGAGTGAAGTGTATAGGCTGGGTTGTAGAAAGAAATCAGTGAGTTAAAATAGGAGGGGGCTAGGTGATTGAGTGTTTTAAAGCCAATGGTAAAGGAGTTTCTGTTTATATGGAGTTGGATGGGCAACCACTGGAGGTTCTTGAGGAGTGGTGAGACATGAACTGCACATTTTTATATAAAAATGAGCCAGGCAGCAGAGTGAAGTAGAGGCTGCAGCGAGAAGATACAAGAGGCAGAGAGTTGAGCAAGCAGGATGATGTAAAATCAAAGTGGGATAGGATAAGTATTTGGGTTAATGTGGTAGCAGTTTGGTTGGAGAGGAAAGAATGCATTTTAGTCATTTTATGACAGGATTTGGTACAGATTGAATATGTGGGTTGAATAAAAGAGATGAGTCAGATTTGGGAGTCAGAGGTCATGGGTTCTAATCCCAGCTCTGCTACATATCTGTATGTGACCTTGGGCAAGTCACTTCACTGCTCTGTGCCTCAGTAACCTCATCTGTAAAATGGGGATTGAGTCTGTGAGCCCCAAGTGGGACAACCTGATTACTTTGTATCTACCCAAGTGCTTAGAACAGAGCTTGGCATGTAGTAAGTGCTAAACAAATGCCGTAATTATTATTATCCCCCTTTTAGACTGCGATCCCATTGCTGGGTAGGGATTATCTCTATTTTTTGCCAAATTGTACTTTCCAAGCTCCTAGTATAGTGCTCTGCACACAGTAAGCACTCAATAAATATGATTGAATGAATGAATGAATGAATGAATGAATGAATGAATGAATGAATGAAAGGATAATGCCAAATTTACAGGCTTGTGATACAGGGAGGCCGGTGGTGCAGTGATAGTAAGGGGGAGGACAGGGTTTGGGTGGATAGGTGAGGAGTTCTGTTTTGGACATGTTGGGTTTGAGGTTTTGGAGAGACATACAAGTAAAGATGTACTGATGGTAGGAGAAAATATAAGATGGCAGAGAAGGAGAAAATTCAGGCTGGAGATGTAGATTTGAGAATCACCTGCATAGAGATGGTAGCTGAAGATATAGGAGTGAATGAGTTCTCAAAGGGAGTGAGAATAGAAGTGGAACCTGAAATGAGTCTTGAGAGACAGTTACGGGCGTTGGAGGCACAGCATGCAAGAAAGAGACTGTGAACGAGTAGCCAGAGAAATAGGAGGAGAACCAGTAGAATACAGGGTAAGTGAAGCCAAGCTAATGTTTGCAGGAGAAAGGTACGGTCTACAGTGTCCAAGGCAGCTGAGAGGTTGAGGAGGATTAGGATGGAGGAGAGGTCATTGGATTTGGCAAGGAGGAGCTCACTGGTGACCTTGGTTAAGTTTCTGTGAATTGAAGAGGGCAACAGGCAGAATGGTAATGGGGAAAAGGAGAGCACTGGAGGAGAGGGCGTAGAAGCAGTGGATGTAGATAACTTGCTTAAGGAGTTTGGAGAGGAGTGATAGAAGAGAAATGGGACAATCACTGGAGGGAGCAGTGGGATGAGGGAGAGTGTTTTTTTCAGGGTAGGGGAAAAATAAGCAGTGAGGAAGAAGCCATTGGAGATTGAACAGTTGAAGACAGTGCTCAGAAAGGGGGCCAGTGTTTTGATAAGGTGTGAAGGGACGAAGTCAGAGCTGCCTATGGAGGGGGTGGATTTTGAAAGGAGGTAGGAGAACTCTTGAGATACTGCTGGGAAAGATGGAAGAGTCAAAGAATGGGCAGGAGGAGGGAGGGACTGGAGAGGAGCAGGGGAGATTTTATGGCTATCATACCTGATGGTTTTCTCAGTAAAGTACGTGGCCAGGTAGGTCATTAGGGGCAAGAGATGGAAGTAACTGAAGAAAAGGGGGCTTGCGGAGACAGGCATCTGAAACAAACTGGCTATGGCAATGGGCATAGGACTATAGGCATTGATTCTACCAATCAACCTATGGATCAGGCAAAAATTCCTCACTCTCAGCTTCAAGGCTCTCCATCACCTCACCTCCTCCTACCTCACCTACAGCCCAGCCCGCACCCTCCACTCCTCTGCCACTAACCTCCTCACTGTGCTTCGTTCTCACCTGTCCCACCATCAGCCCCCAGCCCACGTCCTCCCCCTGGCCTGGAATGCCCTCCCTCCGTACATCCGCCAAGCTAGCTCTCTTCCTCCCTTCAAAGCCCTACTGAGAGCTCACCTCCTCCAAGAGGCCTTTGCAGACTGAGCCCCCTTTTTCCTCTCCCCCTCCCCATCCCCCCACCCTACCTCCTTCCCCTCCCCAAGGCACCTGTATATATGTTTGTACAGATTTATTACTCTATTTATTTTACTTGTACATACTTACTATTCTATTTATTTTGTTAATGATGTGCTTCTAGCTTTACTTCTATTTATTCTGATGATTTGACACCTGTCCACATGTTTAGTTTTGTGGTCTGTCTCCCCGTTCTAGACTGTGAGCCCGTTGTTGGGTAGGGACTGTCTCTATATGTTGTTAACTTGTACTTTCCAAGCACTTAGTACAGTGCTCTGCACACAGTAAGCACTCAATAAATATGATTGAATGAATGACTAAAAAGGGATGCAGAAATAATACTGCTGAGAGGAGGAGAGGGCATATTTTAAATCAGGCAAGGATGAATTTGAGATGGTCAAGGTTGCCCTGATACATAGATTTCCACCAATAGCTCTGTGCTGCTGATGTGACGGAAGTGGACTGTGGTGTTGATTCAGGTCCGGGGTTTAGTGGCACAAGATCAGCAAAGGGATAAGTGAGCCAGAGAGTTCAGTTCAGTAAACAAGGTCGTTGTTGAAGGCATCAATTTGTTTATCAAGGGAGAGTAACTTGTGTATAGAGACTAAATGAGCTATGATGACTTGAGAAAATCGGTGCAGGTCAAGAATGGAGGTCTAACTGTTAAAGAATAAGACAGGTTTGTTGGGAGTGGGCTTATGAGAGAGAATGCAGGTATGGAGGTTGTGGCTGGGCTGTAGAAGGAGAGAAGGGAGGTGAGGTGGGGCGAGGTGATGGAGAGCCTTGAAGCCAAGAGTGAGGACTTTTTGCTTGATTCGTAGGTTGACAGGCAGCCACTGGAGATTTTTGAGGAGGGGAGTAACATGCCCAGAGCGTTTCTGCACAAAGATAATCTGGACAGCAGCGTGAAGAATAGACTGAAGTGGGGAGAGACAGGAGGATGTGATGATGAGGTTGTGTGTGTGTGCCCACCTTAGTGAATGGGTGAGATGAGATGGAACAGGAGGTCAGTGGAGTTGAGATTGATAAGAAGTAGTTAGAGGAAGGTTATAAGTAACAGCCATGTGAATATTGAAAGTGACTCTCCTTCTAGAATATAAACTCCGGGAATCATGTCTAACAAATCTATTGCATTGTTCTCTTCCAGCACTTAGTAGAATGGTCTGCACACAGTAAGTGTTATATAAATCATTAATCAGTACTATTGATTGCTTGATAATTAGTCCCCCCTGCCCCCTCCGCATCAAAGCCTTATTGAGGGCATAACTCCTCCAAGAGGCCTTTCCTAAGCCCTCCTTTCCTCTTCCCCCACTCCCTTCTACATCACCCTGACTTGCTCCCTTTGTTCATTCTCTCTCTCAGCCCCACAACACCTATGTATACATCTGTAATTCATTTATTTATATTAATGCCTGTCCCAGAATGTAAACTCGTTGTGGGCAGAGAATGTGTTTACTGTCGTATTGTACTTAATGAATGCTCTGCGTATGGTAAGCACTCACTAAGTATATAGATTGAATGAATGATTGAGTCATTGAAAGGTGGGAGACCTGACATTTACTTCAAAAGGCTAAGCATAATTTCAAGTTTCAATCAATATTTACTCCATTCCTTGCTGCCAGAAAAATATACAAGGATGTCCAATATAAAACCCTTTTTCAGCACATTTCACAAAAGTGCTACTGATTTATAATGACAGTGTTTCTGAAAGTGCCTCAACACTTTGAAATAATGCTCTGATTTTTCAGTCCATGCAAAGTTTACCTTGGCCCTAAACTTATTCTCTTTCTACTTTCTCTCTCAGGCTTTGAAGTACTCTGATTGACTTGAATAGAGTGATTAAAAGCCATTTCAAAAGGTCTTTGTTCTGTGTTGGAAACAAATAAAGCAAGCTCTCCAGCTTGTTAGCAGAAGGTGTCTTTTAGGTGATTAAAATGTGAAAGATAACACTTTGAAAGTTAAATAGCAGAGAAAATGTTCATGGTTGAAGTGCATTTCCCCTGGGAGGAATATTCTTTCAATTATCATTAGAATTAAAATTTAATTATAATTAATCAATGCTATTTATTAAGAGCTGGCCACATGCAAAGCGCTGTACTAAGCAATTAGAAAAGTACAATGGAGTTGATAGACACAATCCCTGTCCACCAGGAACTTATAGTCTAGAAGGGAAGACAGATATTAAAATAAATTACTGAGTGTAAGGCTATGTTACATAAATGCTTTGGGGCTGAGAGAGTGCTTGAGGGATTCAGATCCAAGTGTGTAGACCACGCTAAAGGGATGAATGGTAGACAGGGTAAGTGAGGGCTTAGTCAGGGAAGGTCTCTTGGAGATGTTATTTTAGGAGAGATTTGAAGGTGGGGAGAGTTGTGGTCTGTCAAATATGAAAGGGGAGGAAGTTCCAGGCCAGAAGAAGGACATTGGCCCAAATTCCATGGCAGGATATACAAGACCTAGGTGAAGATAGTAGGCCGGCATCCAGCGCTTAGAACAGTGCTTGGCACATAATAGCGCTTAACAAATACAATCATTATCATTAGAGGAGCGAAGTACGCAGGTTGGGTTGTAGTAGGAAATCAATGAGTTAAGGTAGGAAGTTGAGAGCCGACTGAATGCCTTCAAGCTAATCCAGGAGAGGAAATATCTTTAGGAAGCAATTTCTCACCCATTTTTTTCATGAAAATATGATAATGTACCTTTGCCATTTGGTTGAGCATTATTCACACAAAATAGTTCATATGCACTTGAGATGTCTAATTTATATTCTATTATTTTTTGTCAGATTTTCATTACCTTTATTGATCATGTGCTCATATTTTGTTTTTAAACACTGCCTTTTTGTACTGTGGAAGTCAATTTTTTTGGACCTGAGGAATGCATTAATATACTTTATTTCCAATGGGAAACTATACTTTCTTTAGCTCTTTTTTACTTAACATTCTATTTTCCAGGAACCAATTAAAATTAGTAACTCAGATGCATCAGTAATGCATTCTCTCCCCATTTATTGAAAATTTTATATTCAAATAGGCCCTCGGTATTTGACAAAGTAGTCTTAATGATCACATTATTGGACACCTGTTGAATGAGGACTGTTGCAAATGACCTTCTTGCTTGGAAAATGTGTTTCTTCCCTATTCATTTTTGCTGCAGGTCTTTAATTATTGTTGCTTAGTAATAAGTTTGGGGAAAAATAAATTAAAAGTTAAATTTACTTATGATTTGAGTTAACTCACTGAGATAAGGCCACATTTCTATTGTGGCATTGCTTCACACTGTTCAGGTCTCCATTTCATATTTCAAGGGCAATGAAGTTCATTGTATTGGAAGATGCTTTTATCGTTCCTATTTGGATACAAGTAATATTGTTGAGAGAAAAGTGCATGATATATGTTAAACGATAAAAATAACCCTACAATGCCTTTGTTTGCCCTGTTCAGTGTGATTAACATCAATTTGAAGATCAGTGAATTTCAAATGAGCTGGAGGTCAATGCCATCTGGTTTCTTCTATTGTTACTATTGATCAACAGTTGTTATATGTCTAGAAAGCACTTAATCACTGAACTATATATTCAGTTAAACACGATTTCTTTACATTATTTCCATTTTACTTGACCATTAAATAAACTATAAAACACTTAGCAACAGGAAGAACAGAAAACTCAGGGGAAGAAATGATGATAAACTAATTGTATGATGGTTTGTGGTGGGGCAACTGTTTGGTTGAATGCTTTCAAAGTTAAGAACATTTAGAGACAGGAGACACATAAAGGAATGAATGTCGGTAGTGTAAGGGATAAAATAGAGGTTAAAAACAAGAGTAAGGAGTGGAAAGTTTTTTGAAAAATAGAGCCCAAGTCTGTGATGACTTTCCAATTACCACAGGCTACTAATTTGTCACTTTAAGGCCACTGCCTCTTCTTTTATTGGAGCTGTATAATCCTTCTCTCCTTATGTCAAGACATGTAGTGCTTTAACCCTTATAGCCAGGGGAGAATTCACTGAATAATTTTACATGGTGAATGATGATAATTAGTACTCAGGTTAAAATCCAATATTTTGAAATGGATGAAACTGGGGAAAGAAGATTGACATGAAACGTATGGCATCACAGGAGTCTCTAATAAATGGAATAAAGGGCAACAGAATCAAGGATTGATTCATCCAATGACTATGCTTGGGGCTTTGGAGAAATTGAAATATTGTTTTTGGAAATAGCACATAGATACTGTTCAAGTAATGTTCACTGTTACACATCTGGAGGATTTTGAGTAGGGCTTTTCTATACAAGAGTCTAAAGTTTGAGGGCTCTATAGAAAGCAATGATGCTAATTCTTATTAAACTAGATTATATTTCTTAGGGGTGTAGGACAATGTTTACTCATTCAATCATATTTATTGAGCACTTACTGTGTGCAGAGCACTGTACTAAGCACTTGAAAATAATGGTATTTGTCAAGTGCTTACTATGTGCCAAGCACTGTTCTAAGTGCTGGGGTATATACAAGGTAAGCAGGTTGTCCTACGTGGGGCTCACAGTTTTAATGCCCATTTTACAGACGAGGTAACCGAGGTTCAGAGAAGTTAAGTTACTTGCCCAAAGTCACACAGCTGATAAGTGGCAGAGTCAGGATTAGAACCCATGACCTTTGATGCCCAAGCCCATGCCCTTTCCACTGATCCACACTGCTTCTCATCACTAAGCCCAGAGGACTGAATATCATGGCATCCTGGGGGATTCTCTTCTTTATATAATAATTTATGTTCTACAGCCTCAAAGCCAGTGACATATTGCCTGGAAAAAATGTGAAAATTTATCAAAGGTTTTCAGAAATGCTTGCTTCTTACCTGAAATTTATTGTTAGTGCTTTCATAATGCATTCCTCACTCATCTTGCTCTGATTCATTCATTTCCATCTTTTACCTGCCTGGAACACTTATCTACTTCCCAGTACACTTCAGTATAGTATCTAAAGGAGTATTCTAGACTGTAAGTTCCTTGTGCAGAGGAAAGCATATCTACCAACTCTGTTATACTATATTTTCCCAAGCACTTAGTACAGTGCTGTGCACACACAACAAGTGCTCAATATGATTGATTGATTATCCTAGGTTGTTTGCTTTTACTGTTATTCAGTCTTTTATGAAAGTATAAGTGAAATAGGAAATGATAACATGGTTAAAGCACTTGAAATGTAATGAGATAAGGCTGGAATAATTGGGAAGGTAATTAGAAACAGTAAAGACCTTGTATTTCTTAGGTACATGGAATTCAACACATGAATTATGTTCTAGTATCATTTATTGTTTTCATTTTAAGAAATGGCAGCATAAGGCAAGACAAGATCCTCTGGAGTAAGATCATAGACTTACCCAAAATTTTGTTTCTAGTTATGATGATTGAAAGACAAAAGGGTCATTAGGAAATAAAAACTTGAAGAGAAACAGACTGACAAATTTTGAAAGTACTATTTCATTAAGTGAGAACTGATAGTTGCTGAGAAAATAAAAGAAAAATTGGATTTTCCAGAATGTAATCAGATCTAGAATAAGTTTCTAACTGCTTGATATAGTCTCATTATTTAAATGTTATAAAGAAATGAAATATAATGCTCCCTATCAGCACTGAAGGAGCTGAACCAAAAAGTTAAAAAAATAATACTCTGATAGAGATCTTTTATACTGCTACTATGAGAAAAGGAGAAAAGAGCAACATTAGAAATGGGCAGAGAAGTTATTAGCTAAAAAAAAATATTTGATAAAACATTGGAGGTTCTGTGCTTAAGTGAGAGGCCTCGTAAGCACACATACACAGGCAGTCACTAGTGCTTGAGTGGGTTGCTGACATTAGACACCTTACAAACTTCTGAAAGTCAAGACCTTCCACTACAAAATAATGGAAAAATAATTTCTTGGACTAAATGGAAAAAGTGTTTTGCAATTTGAATTGTGCTCTTAAACTACCACAGGGTCTCCTATGAGACTGTGTGCCCGTTGTTGGGTAGGGACCATCTCTATATGTTTCTGACTTGTACTTCCCAAGTGCTTAGTACAGTGCTCTGCACATAGTAAGTGCTCAATAAATACAATTGAATGAATACTACTTATAGAGTAAGCATTTTAAAATAAACATACTGTTTATTAGTAACAATAGAGTACAAAAAGGTTTGTTTAATCGGTAGTTTTCTAGTCAAAGCTACTGCATTATATTTTGTAAGGAAATATAAATTGATGTAGCATCAATAGCTGTAGCAAATGAACTGTCTCTTTCTCTCTTCATATACATGCATATGCAAATATGTGTATCATTTGTACTAACATTTGAAAATTGAGATCTAAAAACAGCCATATATAATTTAGCCAGATTAAAAAAAAAAGATTTCAGCAGAAATGGCACTTCAATTAAGCATAAATTTACAATGCCATGAACCAAGGAAAAAGGAATAGAAAGCTCTCACCACCTGAACTCCTTACTAGATTCCAATCAATCAATCAATCAGTGAAGCATCATGGCTTAGTGGAAAGAACATGGACTTAGGAGCCAAAGGTCATGGGTTCTAATCTTGAATCTGCCACTTAGCTGTGTGCCTTTGGGCAAGTCACTTAACTTCTCTGTGCCTCAGTTCCCTTATCTGTAAAATGGGAATTGAGACTGTGAGCCCCATGTGGACAACCTGATTAACTTGTATATACCCCAGCACTTAGAACAGTGCTTGGCACAGAGTAAGCACTTAACAAATACCATTATTATTATTATTATTATTATTATTATTATTATTTATTGAGCACTTACTATATACAGAGCACTGTATTAAGTACTTGGGAGAGTACAATTGCTACCATATGGGACAATCTCCTATCTTTGGCAGTTACAAAATGAACAAGTTCTTTTTCCCTTTTTAAATAATAATAATATTTCTATTTGTTAAATGCTTACTTTGTGTCAAGCACTGTACTAAGCACTGAGATAGATAAATGATAATTAGGTTGGATACAGTGCCTGCCCCAGATGGGGCACATATTCTAAGTAGAAGGGAGAACAAGTATTTAATTCCCATTTTACAGATTAATAAACCAAGACACAGATAAATTAAGAGACTTTCCAAAGGTCTCATAGCAGAGAAATTGTAGAGGTAGGATTAGAGCCCATGTCCTATGATGCTAGACCACGATGCTTCTCTTTCTGATTTGTCTTTGCAAAAAAGTTTATAGAGAGAAATGTCCTGCATCCCTGTCTGCCTACTTACTTGTTGCACTGTGGATCCACTGAGAACATGGCTGTAAGGGACAAGAGAATGCAAGTGACACTGACTAAATCACTAGCACTATAATAAATTAGCTGAAGCAGATAGTCCTGTGGTTTTAGGACTGAGACTCACTCACTATACTAGATGAGAGAATCAGTCATCACCAGTGTATGCCTATTACTTTGAAGCTATGCTGTCTTCCATCCCTGTCTCAGTGCCTTCCACATTACAGATGAAGCTCAGAATCTACTATTTGCAATTTACATGGTAGGATAAGCTCTTCTTTTTTTCCTTTGCCCAACTCTGTCCCCAAATCCAGATAAATCAGCAGAGAGCAGCCTTCATGGAAATATGCAGTCCTGGCTTTCCTCGGTAGGAGGGAGAGGAGGTACCATTGTTTATTTCAGGTAAGGTTATGATCTCCAATTTATAAATGCTTATACCTGTAATGCTTGAACACTACAGGTAAATTAAAATTGGATTATATAAAATATTTATTTCTGTTTAGGTCACAAAACACCTCTAAGTTGTAGTTTTCCATTTTCTTCATTTTTCTTACAGTCATGTCCCAACTACTTTGTTTTTCTTCTTTTCCTTATGTTAATGTTATTTGTAGGCTGATTTCACTTAAGTATCTATTTAAGGTTCACGGTGTTGTTAACAGACAAAATGAAATCTTTCACTGAGGAAATTAATGACACCTTGATTGATTGAGTTCCCAAGTGAATTTTCATTATTAAATCATGTGCAAAAACTGTACACAGGGAACACTGTTGGAACATATGTTTCTAATAATGTTACAATCTGCAGTGCTAACATAATTCACTCCGTATTACAATTGCCATTATTTCACCATTAGAATCCATATCTAATGTTTATTAAAGGTCTATTAGACATGAGTTTTAATGATAAAATAATTGTATTTATATATAGTTCTTAGCAATGTCTTTGGCCATTTCTCAGATTGCTAGACTGCCTAAAGATTATTTTGTTTTTATTTATTAATTTTCTACTTATTATGACTGACGGAATTCAATTTATGAGGTATCATTCTCTAGTGAGCCTGTTTTGGAAGGATGATACAGGCAAATTATGGGAGCCATTTCTAGTCCTTTCCTCAGTCAGGGTGAGTTGTGCATCCCCAAATAATGCTACTCAGAATTACAGCCATTCACAATATCTCTTCACTCATTACTAAAAATTAAAAAATGTAATCTTCTTTGTATGACACCATTAATTCTTTTTTTTCATAGTTCAGAGTAAATAAATATAGTGGTAAGGTAAATAGTTGTCTATGAAATTAATGTCACTGGGAAATATTAATGTTCTGAACCATTATGATTTTAAGTATATGTATATAAGCATTTATTTATATGTTTTAAGGACTTTTTGAGCAGCTTTCATTTTATATACTTCAGTTAGTAAAGACTCTTCATAGACAGATCTACACTTTCTTCAGTGAAGCAGATAAGCTTTTGCATGTCAAAACATTCAATTACAAAGTTGCTTATGTTGATAAAGAAATAATCATTTAAAGAGTAACAAAGACTACATGCAATCTTGAAAAGAAAGTTCTTCCAGCTGAAAATAAGAGAAAACCCTGAAGTAAATTAATCAGTTAAACAAATAATCGGTCAATTAATCAATGGCATTTATTGAACACTTACCATGTTAGTGGAAAATATACATTAGAATTGGTAGACATTCCCAGCCCATAGTCTTAAGGTCTAGAGGGGAGGAAATCGTTAATAAAAATAAATGTATTGCAAATATGGATATAAGTGCTATGGGGCTGAGGGTAGGGTTATTATCAACTGCTTAAAGTGCTTAAACTGATACAAGTGCTTAGGTGATGCAGATGATAGAGGTAGTCAGGGGAATGAGGCCTTAGAAAGAGAAAGCCTATTGTAACAGAGGTGATTTTAATAAGGCCTTGAAGGTGGGGAAAACAGTGGTACAAAGTAATTTTTCATTTCAAGATGGTTAATGAGCTTCATTTACTCTTTGAAAAAAAAATTCCAGGAAAAAATATATTATAATGAGGCAGAAAATCAAGACAGAGAACAAGACTCTTTTTTAGGTTCTGTATTTAATAATGTTAATACCACCTAATAAAGCACGTTCATGCACCTAGTTAAAGGTAAATGTAAATTTTGAATCAGATTGGAGAAAACTAGAGCTCTTCATCCACCATGTTGCAATCTTCCCCTTGTCTGCCACAAATTGACATTTATGAGAGATTCAAAATAAAAATACAAAGAGTCAAACATCCATGCATGATTTTCATAAGATTTGCATGAAACTAAGGGTGATCAGCATCAGAGTTAAAGAAAACAAGATCAGTAAAATGTAAGCAGAATTCCAAAAGTTTATTCTAGGATCATTCCACAAAGGCTGCTCTTCCTCAGCAAAAAGAAGTGGACACTGGAGCACCATTCATTAATTTGAATGATGAGAGGAGGGATATTGGCAATAATAATGATGGTAATAATAATAATAATTATTATTATCATTATTATTATTATCCTCCCTCCTTCCCATTATCATTATTATTAGGCTCACATTAAGTTCCAAACACTAAGTGCAGTAGAAATTTGATAATTAGAGCAGACACTGTCTCTGAATCACCCAGGCTTTTAACCTGAGAGAACAAAAATCCAGGGATTTTGTCTCCCTTTTACGCATATGGCAGCTGAGGACCAATTAAATTCAATCCAATTGCATTTATTGAGTGCTTACTGTATACCAAGCCCTGCATTAAGCACTTGGGAGAGTACAATATAATAACAGACACATTCCTGTCCACAGGGAGCTCACAGTCTGGAGGGGGAGACAGACCTTAATATAAATATAATAGATACAATTAATTCATAGATAAATTAATATAAATAAATAGATAAAGAATTACAGATACATACATATGAAAATGTGTTCCCTAGCAGAAAGAACAAGGCACTGTAAGTTAGGAGACTTCTAGTCACACTTCCCTCCTGCCTTGTGTGTGACCTTAGGCAGTTCCATCAATCATATTTGTTGAGCTCTTACTGTATGAAGAGCACTGTACTAAGCACTTGAAGTCAAACGTCTTTGCACTTCAGTTTCCTTATCGTTAAAATCAGAAAAAACATATCCGTTCTTTGTCCATCTTAGACTGAAAACCCTTTAACTTAGTGCTCGGGAGAATACACTAGAATTCATATACATGATTCCTGCCATTCAAAGAGTTTACAAATTTAGGTAGTAATCCATTCACCCTAATAAAATGAATATAGTAGGAAATTATATAGTATATGTAAATATATGCTTAAGTACTAAAAGGCACTGTGAATACCTAAGGGTTTAAGTGGCATGCAAGTCCTAAGGTGGCAATTCAAGTGATATAATTATAAATTATATTGGAAATTAGAAATTAATTGGTGAAGAACGGGGGGAGATATGAATTTCATAAGGCTTTGAAGGTGGGGAGCATTGTGGTTTGTCAGATATAAATATGGTTGAATATAAAGGAGATAGTATCAGATAAGGAGGAAGGTGTGAGCAATAAGCTTGGTGACCCAAAAGATGAGAATAAAGCACTATGAGTAGGTAAGTGTGAAAGAAATGAAGATAGTGATGTAGGTTGAGTATAGTACAAGTGCTTAGTATTGTGTTCTGGACACGTAAATGCTCAATGTATCAATGCTATTGATGTAGGCAGTACATCTGCATAATGAAAAAGTCAGAGGGCCAGAGTTTGGTACAATGGGTCATAATGTTCTACACCAAATTGTAGGAATAAGTTGCTATGGTAGTGGTCCACTTTTATTGGAGGAAAATGTGCACAACAAACAGGATGCAGAATAATAATTGTGGTATTTGTTAAGCACTTAATATGTGCGAGCAAATCAGGTTGGACAGAGTCCCTGTACCGCATAGGGCCCATAGTCTTAACCCATCTTTTACTGATGAGGTAACAGGCACAGATAGGTAATTCATTCATTCAATCATATTTATTGAGCGCTTACTGTGTGCAGAGCACTGCATTAAGCGCTTTGGACAGTACAGTTTGGCAACATTTACAGACAGTCCCTACCCAACAACGGGCTCACAGTCTAGAATAGGGAGACAGACAGCAAAACAGAAAAAGTAGACATGTTTCAATACCTTCAAAATAAATAGAATTATAGATATATACACCTCATCAATAAAATAGAGTAGTAAATATGTACAAATATACACAAGTGCTGTGGGGAGGGGAAAGGGGTAGGGCAGAGGTAAGGAGTAGGGGTGATGGGGAAGGGAAGAGGAGGAGAGGATAAGTGTGGGGCTCAGTCTGTGTAGGCCTCCTGGAGGAGGTGAGCTCTCAGTAGGGTTTTGAGGGGAGGAATAATAATGACGACATTTGTTAAGTACTTACTATGAGCAAAGCACTGTTTTATGCGCTGGGGCAGATACAAGGTAATCAAGGTGTCCCACATAGGGCTCACAGACCTTATCCCCATTTTACAGATGAAGGCCTGTAACTGAGGCCCAGGGAAGTGAAGTGACTTGCCCCAAGTCACACAGCTGACATGTGGCAGAAGCAGGATTAGAACCCACAACCTCTGACTCCAAAGCTCAGGCTCTTTCCACTAAGCTACAAGATAGGTGACTTACCCAGGGTCATACAGCAGACAAGGTGGGGAGCCAGGATTAGAGTCCAGATCCTTCTGACTCCCAAGACCATGCTCTATCCACATAGCCAAGAAACAGCTTCATGGTGAACATGTGATCTTCTTTCCCAAGTATAGTGAGTTTTGAGGAGGGATGTAAACAGAGGAAAAATGTTCAGATTAAAGTCAGTTCTACAATGCTGTGCATCTTCACTATTTATTTTGAGTAGAAATAGGAAATATTCTTCTGGTAATTAGCACCTAACTGGTACAATGTGTTGGAAAAAAACATGTAGCTTTGGTTAGGGAGTGAGGACTGGGATGCAAGATTTTTTAATGTGAAATTTTACAGGAATACAGTCCAATGAAATAGGAGAACTGACTGTTGTACGTAAGGAAACATTTATTTCCTTGTTCAGAGTGTCTGACTTTAGAACAAATATAAGGCTATTCAAGCCAAATGTTACCTTTGACTAAGAACTCAAGGCCTCAAGACAATGTTCTATCAGTAGAAACAATGTTTCAGCAAGTGGAATTAGTGCCAAGGACAAGAACCAAAGTATCTTTCCTGTTGAAGAAAAAGATATGGATCAACAAAGTGAAATATGTCATCCACTGAAGTGCAGCTGAAAGGGCAAAGAGCAGTCCTCAACATTCTCACTTGCTTATTGTCTGATTGATCACTTCTGAACTCAATCAGCATTTGCAAAAATCAGTACCTCTAGTGCTGCTCCAGGTGTAACCTCGACATTGTTCTCAATGACTCACAAGAGGAAGAATATATTTTATAGCTAAAATTAATTAAATGATTAAATGCTTATTTGACTTAAATAATGTTTCTAAACAGCTTCTTGAAATCACCTTACTACTACTTGCACTAAAAGTTCAAAAGGCCTTTGAGCTGTCTCCTAAATATGTGAAAAATGAAGTCAGATCATTTACTGAAAAAAAAATCAGTAAAATGTGATTTTTATTTTGATAAAGGGATGCTCTTTAAACCATCCCACATTATTCCATAGTGCTTTACAGACTTGTTTCAGCTTTGAGCCAGGCTTCTGGGTGCTATGAAGTGGTTACAGAGGGTCATACATATTATTAACAACTTTTGTGGCCTCTGGTCTGTGTCCACCTGATCACTGAAGGAGTCTTCATGTGCTGATTCAGTAGGTATTGAATCCAAACCTATGCAGTCTTATTTGCTGGCTACTTTTCATTTCTCCATCCCCTTACTGCAGGTGTCCCACAAGGTTCAGTTCTGGGTCCTTTACTCTGCTCCCTCCACATCAAACAGAAACTCCTTACCATCGGCTTTAAAGCACTCAAGCAGCTTGCCTTACCTCACTAATCTCCTATTACAAACTAGCTCAAATAGTTTGTATTTGAAAATAATTATTTTAATTCTTTAGTTCTATTTTGCTCATTGTGGTCTGATCTCATCTATCTCACCACCAACCCCTTTTCCACACTCTCCCTCTGGACTAGATCTTCCGCCCACTCAACATATGCCAGACCACTACTCTCTCCAATTTCAAAGCCTTATTGAGGTCATATCTCTGCCAAGAGGACTTCCCCAATTATGCCCTCTTTCTCCCAGCCCCATCTCCCTTCTGTACCATCTATGGATTTGGATCTGTGACCTTTGGGCATTTGATAGTCTTTGTCCCACACTCAGTACATATCTTTAAATTATATATTGTAAATTATTTATTTGTAGTAATGTTTGTCCCCACCTCTAGACTGTATGTTGCTGTGGGCAGAGATTGTGCCTACCAACACTGTTTTATTGTACTCTCTCAGGTGCTTAGTACAGTGCTCTTCATACAATAAGTGCTCAGTAAATACCACTGATGATGATAACGGCAGTGATGATGATATTCTATCACTCTGCTGAGTAGTCAATCAGGTTACAGGGTTTCAGCAATCACCTCTATGTGGATGACTTTCAAATCTCTCTCTCCAGCTCTGATGTAATTTCTGGTAATCTCCAATTCCACAATTCCTACTGCATCCTGGAGGTATCCATTTGGGTTAAGCATGATGAGACAGAAACTGAAATATATATGCTTTAGACTGTAAGCTCATTCTGGGCAGAGAATATGTCTACCAACTCTGTTACACTGTACTCTTTCCCAAGAGTTCAATACAGTGTTCTAAACATAGTAAGTTCTCAATAAATCTGACCGATTGATTTCCACTGAAGTATTTTCTTTAATATTCACATCATAATCTTATCCTTAGAGATGTTTTCTTCATAACCACAGATCACATATTTGATTTGATTTTTGAAGGAAGACACCAGTGCTTCATGCAGTGGATAATAATAATAAATGATGAAATTTATTAAGTGCTTACTATGTGCAAAGCACTGTTCTAAGCACTGGGGAGGTTACAAGGTGATCAGGTTGTCCCACGGGGGGCTCCCAGTCTTCATCCCCATTTTACAGATGAGGGAACTGAGGCACAGAGAAATTGACTTGCCCAAAGTCACACAGCTGACAATTGGCGGAGCCGGGCTTTGAACCCATGACCTCTGACTCCATGTCAGAGGATGTGACTATCACTCAGTACTGCTGTAACAAACCAGATGAAGCTTCAGCATCATCTTCATTTATTCAATTGTATTTATTGAGCACTTACTATGTGCAGAGCACTTTAAGCACTTGGGAGAGTACAATACAACACCAATCAGACACAGTCCCTGCCCATTACAAGCTCACAGTCTAGAGATCTGCTGCTGGGAAGCCAAATAGGGTCACTCTGTTTTATGGCCACAGACTTCACCCATACCTTGAACAACCCTCTTGAAAGGTGTGGCTTGCAGGGGACTGGGATAGAAAGTGTAGATAGCTCGTGGCTCGGGAGTCAGAGGGACATGGGTTCTA
Organism: Tachyglossus aculeatus; assembly: GCF_015852505.1. Classification (NCBI taxonomy): domain Eukaryota; kingdom Metazoa; phylum Chordata; class Mammalia; order Monotremata; family Tachyglossidae; genus Tachyglossus; species Tachyglossus aculeatus. The sequence continues at coordinate 122,110,406 of NC_052067.1, forward strand.
AACCCAGCTCCACCACTTGTCTACTGTGTGGCCCTGGCAAAGTCACCTAACTTCTTTGTGCCTCGGTTATCTTATCTAGAATTAAGACTGTGAGCCCTGTGTGGGAAATGGACAGTGTGAATCCTGAATTGATTGTACCTACCCCAGCAATTAGTAAAGTGCCTCGTACCTAAGCACTTGACAAATACTATTTAAAAAAAAATTCATCACCACTAATGAAACAATCCAAATTTAAATCTCACTGACAGTGGTATGCCTCATACTTCCATGTAAAAAGCCCTACATGAGCAGGTGGTCCAGGATATTGGTCACTAAAGAGGCAGCAGTGCCATTCAGGTGCTCCCTGGATGACTTAGCAGCCCTACCTTGGGGTGCAGTTCTCACCCTGATGGAGGTGAGGGGCCAGAAGAGGTGTACCAAAAAGTTGCCTGCCTCACCCAAACCCAGCACATCAATAAACCCCAAATTACAAGGTGAATATATGTGTTTTCAAAACATACAGTTAAAATAATTTTTCTAAGAAAATACCACTGTGGCACGGTACATCAGGATGCTACATGACAATGTAAACATTTATCAGGCCATAAGGCCTCCCAGATATACCAAGAGATATAAGTGACCATCTGACTATGCCATGCTTGTCCCTGAAATAAAATAACTTCACTAATCTCATAAGCACGTATTCCATGTGATGATGATGATGATGAGCACCCCTATAAAAACCTAGGCAAAATCATCACAGGAGTGCTGATGTCTGATTACTAATTTTAATGGGCAATTTTGATGTCAGAGCTGGATGTGAAAGAAACTCATTGGGCCTCAGGACATTTGGCAAACTCAATGGTGATGGCTTTTTAGCTGAAAGAATGAGGCAAACACCATCCCTCAGTTCTAAACAGCAACTTTTTGTCTGCCAAACAAATTTTTAAAAATCCTGGATATATTACCAATTTAAAGAATGGTATATCCACTGACTTCAAGACAAAAGGACCTTGAGGCATTTAGATAATCAGAGCCATTAGGGAGCAGAATATTGGACTAACCATAATCTCATATGATGCTCCAAGATCACATTGTCTATAGATCCATTGCACCAAAATATTATTCATTCATTCAATCGTATTTACTGAGCGCTTATTGTGTGCAGAGCACTGTACTAAGCGCTTGGAAAGTACAATTCGGCAACAGAGACAAACTCTACCCACCAATGGGCTCACAGTCTAGAAGGGGGAGACAGACAACAAAACAAGTAGACAGGCATCAATACTGTCAAAATAGATAAATATTACCAAAATATTAGCCTTCAAATGACCCAAATATTTGAACCTAATTCTATTTGAGAATGAATGCAACACGGAAGGCTGTTTAAAAAAGAAAATCAAACTTTGAACAACAAAACCGGAAATGAGCATTAATCTGAGAAATAGGGCTACTCTTCTATATAACTGTTAATACACTGGACCGAACCCCAGAAAGCGCAAAGGAAGTATGATGCAAGCAATTCAGAAATCAAAGGTCTACTAGTTGAGAAATAATCAATTGCACCAGAAACATCTTGCTGTACCCAAGAACTCAGACAATTGTGAGACTTTCAGATATTGTACCACAAATTATTGTTATTATTATTATTGTTATATTTGCTAAGTGCTTACTTTTGAGAAGCAGCGTGGCTTCGGGGTAAGAGCCTGGGCTTGGGAGTCAGAGATTGTGGATTCTAATCCCGGCTCCACCACTTGTCAGCTGTGTGACTTTGGGTAAGTCACTTCACTTCTCTGGGCCTCAGTGACCTCTTCTGTAAAATGGGGATTAAGACTGTGAGCTCCACAGGGGGCAACCTGACCACCTTGTAACCTCCCCAGCGCTTAGAATGGTGCTTTGCACATAGTAAGTGCTTAATAAATGCCACCATGATCATGATGATATTGGTCAAATACTGTTCTAAGACTCCTTAGGGTAGGTACAAGTTAACTAGATTGGACACAGTTCCTGTCCCAAATGGGGCTGAGAGTCTAAGTAGGAGGGAGAAAAGGCATTTAAATCCCCATTTTACAGTTGTCATATTCATTCAGCTACTGTCAGTTCTTCATCCATAATAGTTTCTAATAATGATTATAATTATAATGGGCCTTGTTAAGCACTTACTATGTGCCAAGCACTATACCAAGTGCTGGGGTAGTTACAAGACAATCAGGTTGGACACAGTCTTCGTCCCACGTGCGTCTTATAGCCTACATCAGAGGGAGGAAGATTTAATCCCTACTTTAAAAATAGAGGAAACTGAGGAACAGAGAAATTAAGTGAGTTGTCTAAGGTCACACAGCAGTTTTGTAGGGGATCTGGAACTATAGCCCAGGTCCTCTGACTCTCAGGCGTATGCACTTTCTACTAGGCCATGCTGTTTCCTTTATCTTCCCCTAGGCCTCCACCCACAACCCCTAACATCCCAGTTCAAATTGTTTCCACATCATACTTAAACTATTGTCTCAGAAGTCTTACCAGTATTTCCTCTTCTAGCTTTGCCCAGAAAATGGCATGGCCTAATGGAAAGAACACAGGACTGGAAATCAGGAGACCTAAGTTCTACCTCCAACTCTGCCACCTGCCTGCAATGTGACCTGGTCCACAAGTCATTTAATTTCCCTGTGAAAGAGTTCCCTCATCTCTAAAATGGGAAAAAAAAGATATCGTGATTCTCATGTGCTTACCCCAGAGCTTCAAAAAGTGCTTGGCATACAGTATGTGCTTAACAAAAACACCAGTTATTATGCCTACATGTTGCAGCCTGGACCATCTTGTTGAGTCGTTCATTCATTCATTCAATCATATTTACTGAGCACTTACTGTGTGCAGAGCACTGTATTAAGTGCTTGGAAAGTACAGTTCAGCAATAATGAGAGAAATCCAAGCTTACGGTCTAGAAAGGGGGAGACAGGCATCGAAACAAATAAACAGGATCAGTATAAATAGAATTATAGATATGTACATACACACACACACAAGTGGTGTGGGGAAGGGAGGGGGGTAGAGCAAAGGGAGCGAGTCGAGGTGACGTGGAAGGGAAGGGAAGCTGAGGAAAAGGGGAGCTTAGTCTGGAAAGGCCTCTTAGAGGAGGTGAGGCTTCAGCAGGGCTTTGAAGGGAGGGAAGAGTGATTGTTTGGTGGATTTGAGGAGGGAGGGCGTTCCAGGCCAGAAGTAGGATGTGGGCCAGGGGTCAAGAGTGGGACAGGTGAGATCGAGGCACAGTTAGAAGGTTAGCACCAGAGGAGTGTAGTGTGCAGGCTGGGATGGAGAAGGAGAGAAGGGAGATGAAGTAAGAAGGGGCAAGGTGATGGAGAGTTTTGAAGCCATCAAAGCCATCAGAGTCATTCAGCACCTCCATCTCTCTAACCATCAGAAATCTTCAATGGTTATTCACCTTCCCCGAGAGAAGCACCATTGCCTAGTAGATAGAGCACAGGGCTGGGAGTCAGAAGGACCCGGGTTGTAGTCCTGTATCTTCCACTTATATGGTACAAGACCCTGGGCAAGTCACTTCACTTCTCTGTGCCTCGGTTCCCTCATATGTAAAGTAGGGATTAAGACTGTGCCCCTTGTGGGTTAGGGACTGTACCCAACCTGAACAGCTTGTATCTACAGTGGGTGGTACATAGTATGCGCTCAACACATGCCACTCTCATCATCATCATCATCATCATTCCCCTCCATCAAGCAAACCTCCTAGCTCACTCATAATTCTGGACTAGCACTCTCTATTTTACATGCACATTTCTTCCCTACTCCTTCACCTGCATTCTTTAAGAACTGACTGTATTTCATTGGAGACTGCATTTGCCTTTTGTATAAAGACATCCTCTTATCAGCACACTACAGTACTGATTAGTACCCTATTATTAGCAAATAAGTAGTAGTTCCTTATAAACTGTATGCTCTGTATGGGCAGGAAACGTGTCTACCAACTCTGTTATATTGTACTCTTCCAGCACTTAGTACAGTGCTCTGCCTACAGTGAGTTCTCAATAACTGTGACTGATTGATTGAATAGTATGGAGATAATTCCTAATTACATTTATCAATATTAAAATATTAACAGTTGTTAATTTTGCAGATCCTCACCCTAAAGTGTTCATTAAAGAGTTAATTAATATGAAATAAATATGATAAAAAAAATAATGTGAAATATGAAATGGGTTAAAGGTCACAAGACCATGTAAAATTTGGAATTAAATGATGTCACGAGTCCCCCTCCCCCGCCACCCCCGGCCTGTACCAATCAGGACATTCCTGGACCAGGGGAGCCTGGGTGACATATAGTATAAAGTCAAACCATACCTCTGATCACCAAGGTTACTGTGGAAAGTTTTTTTACTGAGTTTTACCAGTGTGCAAGGGAGTGACACCTATATGCACTTACTCCACTCCACCAAGGGTCCAATACCAGTCTACTGGCCAAGGGAGCTCGTTCTGCCAATGCTTCTTCTTTCTGCTTCCGAGTGTTGCCACATTCTGCTGCTTCTGAGGGCTGATCTCCTGCTGCTTGGTTCTTCAATGCTTGCTTCAATGCTTCAGCATGCCTCTGTGCTGCTTCCTTTTAATTCAAAATAGCCACATTTTATCTGCTTTAGGCATCACAGCTGTGGCCCTAGGTGGCAGTCACTGATTGGTCCATGCCCGTTGCTGGATAGAAAAGGGAGAAAAGGTCATGCCTCCCTCCATACTCCACCCTCACAAGCCAGCAATCACTTGTCTATTACTCTATTTATTTATTTAACTTATTACTCTATTTATTTATTTTACTTGTACATATCTACTCTATTTATTTTATTTTGTTAGTATGTTTGGTTTTGTTCTCTGTCTCCCCCTTTTAGACTGTGAGCCCACTGTTGGGTAGGGACTGTCTCTATATGTTGTCAACTTGTACTTCCCAAGCACTTAGTACAGTGCTCTGCACACAGTAAGCGCTCAATAAATACGATTGATGATGATGATGTTGGGTAGTGACTGTCTCTATATGTTGCCAACTTGTACTTCCCAAGCTCTTAGTACAGTGCTCTGCACACAGTAAGCACTCAATAAATACGATTGATTGATTGATTGTCTCAGTGCCTTCACGAGTCTCTTCCTCGTTGTTCTTCACGGGATCACAAACGGTCACTAATACGGCAACTTGTTGTGGGCTCACCACAAATTACACATGATATCGCAATCATTTTCTGATGCTTTTGCAGGAGAAAAAGCTGGAAAATGTTATTTGGAGAACAAAGATTTGTAACTTCTATTTCTTTTCTTTTAATATTAATGTATCTAGAGACCCTTTTCTCCTTAAGAGTAGCAGTTGTGGGAACAAGAGTAAGTACTTAAAAAAAGAATAAAGAGTATTCAAAAAGAAAAGAAATGTGACATGAAATTAAAATAATCACCTAAGTGAAATTCTCATTAGTTCTTTAAGTGGAAGAAAGGGAAATGTTCCAAATCATTGGAAACACCTTTTAAATATGAATTCTGAATGTAGGAAAGTTGAATTGCAAGAATGAAATGGCCAATTTTACTTTGATGAATTGCAGATGATATTTAGTTGTCACATATTAGTTCTTTTAAATTTTCACTCATTAGTTCTTGTATTTCAGTCAAATGATGAGTTGTGTTATTCTCTTACTGTCTAGCACGGCACTATGGAATGACCAGATTGTCCTAAATTTAAAGTAGTTAGCCTTTTTTTTTTTTAGGAAAATTCAAAATCCTCTCTTTTTATCCACTTAAAGAATTTTAGTTAGTATAAGGGAAAGGGGTGAGGATGGGTTCGGTAGAACAACTTCAACATTTGAGCAGCAAACCACGAGTCAATATGTTTATTGAGTACTTAATGTGTGCAGGTGGCTGAACTAGTTTGGGAGTGTATAATACAGTGTGTAGACATGGTTTCCACCCTTAAGGAGCTTGCACTCTAGAGCACGGCTTAGACATTCAAATAAATTGCAGGTAGGGGAAACATCACATTATAAGGATATGTCCATAGTGCTGTAGGGTTTGGGGGCACAATTACTATTGAGGTGCTTAAGGGGTATGATTTTAAGAGCATGGGTGATTCAGAAGTTAAGTTAATGGGGTGAGAAGATGAGAATTTGGTCCAGAAAGAGTTTTCTAAAGGAGATATAATTTTAATATGTCTTTAATGATGGGAAGAATGATGGTCTCTTGGGTTTGAAATGTGAGGGAGTTTCAGTAATGACGAATGTTATTTGGTAAAGTTTGCAACCACTCAGGGAAGGCCAACACTTAAAATAAGTTACATATAAGAGGAAGTAATGGCATAAATAAAAATAAATAAAATGAGGATGCATTAGGTCTGCTGCTAGGATTTAAATGATTGCGTGATATAGAAATGCTAAAATATTAATTGGGGTGACAAAGTGGGGATATTAGAGATTAGTTGGGGGAAGCCTACTGGAGATCTGATTTCACAAGTGCTTTGAATATGGATGGAGAAGATGTAGTCTTTCAGATGCTGGGGGCATTTGCAAAGCAGGTTTTGGGTTTGTTGTGTGGGTCTGAGGAAGCAGATGATGAACCCAAAGGGCAGGGCAGGTCAATAAATTGTGAGGATAGAATAGCTGGGGTCTTACTTCGAGATCACCTTCAGAATATAGGAGATCAAGGACACAGGAACTCTCAGGAGAGCACTACAAGTAAACAGAGAAGAGAGTTTGGAACACCCTTCCGAAGAGAGGGGCGTGAAGATGAGTTTTGATCATAAAGCTGATATTGGATGACTGAAAAGTAACCTTGGAAAAGAAATCTCGGAATTCATGAAGTGAAGATAGATGAGAATGAAATGTTCTCCACGTGAGGAAAAACAACAACAAAACTCCTATGAGGCATGAGGTTTCTGCATAGGTGCAGAAACCTGCCCTGGTGGGAGAATTAGATGGAATATGGGATGCTGGAGGGGGTTTAGTGGGCATGTTGCATTGTGACCTTTGTGTCACCAGGCAAGGACCACTGAATGAGGACCAATGGGTGAGGGCCACTGGGCAAGGAAGTTGTTGTGTGTGTTGTCATGTACAACTCTATCCAGGAAATGGCATTGATTTGGACCTCCTAGAGTGTCCGTTCAATCTTTGGGTAACTCTGCTGGGATGATGGCATGGGTTGGGTTGAGTCTTTCCAGAATCCACATAAGGGTGGTTGTGGGCAACAATGTATATGAAATGTGAGTTAGGTGGGCATGGGAGGAATAAAGAGTGTAGATTAAGTTGTAACAGGAAAAGAAAGTGCATAATTAGTAGGGAGAGAGAATTAATTAAGGTTTCCTTTTGGCTGCTTCTGGCCTCCCAAAGCTCAAGAAATAAGAAGAAATAAGAAGAGAGAAGAATGTAGAAAAGGAACATATGAAAAGGTAAGGGTACTGGAGAAGCACCATAGCCTACTGGATACAGCATGGGACTAGAAGGACCTGGATTTATTCATTCAATCAAATTTATTGAATTGTATAGAGAAGCACCATGGCTCCATGGAAAGAGCATGGGCTTGGAACTCCAGAGGTCATGGGTTCTAATCCCGGATCTACCACTTGTCAGTTGTGTGACTTTGGGCAAGTCACTCAACTTCTGTGAGCCTCAGTTACCTCATCTGTAAAATGAGGATTAAGACTGTGAGCCCCATGTGGAACAACCTGATCACCTTGTATCCCCTGCAGTGCTTAGAACAGTGCTTTGCACATAATTAGTGCTTAACAAGTGTCATTATTATTATTATTATTTATTGAGTGCTTACTGTGATTCAATCTTAGCTCCGCCACTTCTCTGCTGTGTGGCCCTGGGCAAGTCACATAACTTTTCTGTGCCTCAGTTACCTCACCTATAAAATGGGGAGTAAAATTGTGAGTCCCATTTGGGACTGTGTCCAACTTGATGTGCTTGTACTGATCCCAGCACTTAATACAGTTTGTGGCACATAATAAGCACTTAACAAATATCACAATTTTATTACTATTATTTTACACAACACTGTGTCCAACCTGATTAACTTGTACCTATCCCAGTGCTTGCTAAAGTACCTGGCACATAGTAAGCACTTAGTGAATACCATTCAAAAAAAAAAAAAGGAAAAGAAGAAACATTAATATACATACAAGAAGGAAGCAGTCCAGCTGAATGGTAAGAGTGGCAGGGACTAAAAGACAAAGAGAAGCAAAGAATGAAATAGAAAAGACAAAAGGATACATCAATTTGCAGCTGTAAGAAAGACAAGAGTGAAACAAAGAATTGGCAGGAAAGGTGAGCAGGGCAAGGACAAATAGAAGGGTAATTGATGAGAACTTAGTAATGAATGAGTGTAGCGGCATTGTGGCTTAGGGTAGAAGGATTCAGTGGAGATGAGGAAGTCAACAAGGGGAGAGGGGCATATGGGGATGTTTTGGGTAGAGGGTGCCAGCCAGGTTTGTCAACAGCCATAAATTTTTGTCAATGTGCCTGTCATCCCCACCAAAGGCCTGTAAATTAATGGACAGTCCTACAAATCCTCAGTTCTTATAGAGCCTGTAAAATGCTGCAGCACTGGTGTGTTTCAGTGTGCCGTTGTTTCAGAGCTTTCACAGCTGCTGTGGCCGGCATAGCTATGTGAATTTACTGTTGGTTGGCAACCACTGCATCATTTAAATAGCTCATCTGAAGCAACGGAAATCCATAGCACGTCCTGGAAGAAATCTGCAAGGCGTGGGTGTATTTTTGAAATATGAGGAAGGGAAAATTTGTATTACAGAATTTCCCTTTGGAGCCCTCTCTGATCACACCCTATTAAGAATCAAAGAACCTCCATAGGCATCTCTCCAGGGGTCAGAAACAAGAGCTATTGCCCTTGCAGGAACTTCCAATGCCTACCCTACCCAATCCTGTCGGTCTAACCTTTACAACATCGCCAACATCCGCCCTTTCCTCTCCACCCAAACTGATACCACATTAGTACAATCACTCATCCTGTCCCAGTTGGATTACTGCATCAGCCTCCTTTCTGACCTCCCAACCTCCTGCCTCTCTCCACTTCAGGCCATACTTCACTCTGCTGCCTGTATTGTCTTTCTAAATAAACATTCAGGACATGTCACCCCCCTCCTCAAAAATCTCCAGTGGCTGCCTATCAACCTCCATATCAAACAAAAACTCCTCACTATTGGCTTCAAAGCTCTCTTTCACCTTGCCCCTTTTTACCGCACCTCCCTTCTTTCCTACATCACAGACCGCTCATTCTGCTCCTCTGGTGCTAATCTTCCCACGTCCTACCTCTGTCCTGGAATGCCCTCCCTCCTCAAATCCGCTAAAAGATCACTCTCTCTTCCCCTCTTCAAAGCCCTATTAAAGGCTCACCTCCTCCAAGAGGCCCTCCCAGACTAAGCCCCCCTTTTCCTCAGCTCCCCCTCCCTTCCGCATCACCCCTCCCTGCAGCACTTATGTATATATGTATATATCTACAGTTCTATTTATTTATATTGATGCCTATTTACTTGTTTTGATGTACATATATCTATAATTCTATTTTATTATACTGATGCCTGTTTACTCGTATTGATGTCTGTCTCCGCCCCCCCCGCCCCCCGCCCCCAGATCATGAGCCCATTGTGGGCAGGGAATTGTCTGTCTTTATTGCTGAATTGTACTTTCCAAGTCTTTAGTACAGTGCTGTGCACACAGTAAGCGCTCAATAAATATGATTGACTGAATTGAATGAATGAATGAATCTTCATTTCAAAGAACAGGCTCTGTTAGGCTTCAAAATTATGCAATACTTGTTGACACCAATACAATTTCCTGAGATTTGATTGTTTATTCTATCTTTAACTCTTCTCTGTCATTCACTTCCTTCACTCTGTTGGTGTTTCAATCCTGCTGGTTCTTTTTTATAATGCTTCTTGAATTTTCCTCTTCTTTACTTTTATGACCCCACCAGGGTTCACATATAACGACCATTTTAGTGATCAATTGGCTTCAAACCTCTGGCATCTTCAATATAGTCTGACAATCACCTTGCCCCCTCCTACCTTCCTTCCCTGATCCTGCGCGCCTCGTTCCTCTAATGCCAACATACTCACTGTACCGCTATCTTGTCTACCTCAGCTTTGCTTATTCTATGTCCTACCTCTGGCTTGGAAACACCCTTCCGTTGTTGGGTAGGGACCATCTTTATATGTTGCCAACTTGTACTTCCCAAGCGCTTAGTACAGTGCTCTGCACACAGTAAGCGCTCAATAAATATGATTGAATGAATGAATGAATCTAACAGATGATCATTCTCCCCAGCTTAAAAAGCACATCTTCCTCCAAGAGGCCTTTCCCAACTAGGCTCTCAATTCCTCTTCTCCCACTCCCTTCTGTGTCATCCTTGCACTTGGATTTGCATCCTTTATTCACCCCTCCCTCATCCTCACAGCATTTATGTACTATCAGTAATTTAAGACCATGTGGGCAGGAAATTGTCTACCAACTCTGTTATATTGTACTCTCCCAATCACTAAGTGCTCTGTACATGGTAATTACTCAATAAATATGATTTATTGATTGTTAGAAGTACCAGTTGTATTTATTGAAAACTCACTTGATGGCATGCATTGGACTAAGCACTTGGGAAGTTATAACACAAAATAGTGACTTGTTCCCTGTCTACGTGGAGTTTAACAGAGGAGACTTAACAGGAGAGACCTATATAAAAATATTTATAATTGGAGTAGTAAAAATAAGTAATCATATATTCAATTGAATAAAACTATGGCCAAGTTCTGAGGATAGGTATAATAGCTAAGTGCTGGAAACAGCTGTTGAGTTTATACAGTTCGATACGTTGGGGATTAAACAGAATAAAAAACTTGTTGGAGGAGATGAGATTTTAGGAGTGTTTTGAAGATGGGAGAGCTGTGTTCTGATTCATTTGGAGAGGAAAGAAGTGCCTGGGCAGTGAAATGGTGTGAACTAAGGGATACTGTGGCAGATAATGGTGGGTGTGAGGTTCAGTTAGAAGGGGTTAGCTTGAAGGAGTGAAAACCGTGAGCTGGGAAGAAGAAGGTGAAGAACTACATACTACTGCACGTATTATTTTTTAAAATATCATTCAGAATACATTGTTCTCTTAATACAGAAATCCCAAGGGTCACCCTTATCTAGTCACATAAAACAAAGACAAAAAATCTGGAGCCACTGCAAGGCCTCCTTACAATATTTTTGGACCATAATAAACCATTTGACTCTATCAGCAGATTTGGTCTCTGCTCTACTTAAACACATTTAACTACCCTGAGAAGTTAATCAGGGCCATAAATTTAGTCCCCATTATGGCTGATCATGTTGGAATTGAAAATGTCATGATTGACACTTTATCCATCTAGTAGAGTAAATCATCGTAGGTAGTATTCAGTCTTTTTGGGACTATTCTATGTCCCTTGTGATGCAATGAGAGATCTGGAATCTGCATTCAATATACACTTTGATTCACCTGGAAACTCAACAGGTTACATAGGTAGCATCCAAAATTTTGGAGACATACATCAGGGAGCTGCTGTACTTTGGTCACACATACATAGAGACACATGAAATGACTAGGAATCGCTTTTCATTCAGCAAAGTAATATGCACTGGTAATAAACCTGAAGAAAACTGAGGTCAAAATTATTTATTGAGCACTTACTGTCAGTAGAGTACTTTACTAAACACCTGGGAGAGTGCAGTGCAACGGCGTTAACAGACACTTAGTAAGTGTCCCTATGCATGGTGAGCTTTCAAGTCACGCAACAAGCACACAGAAAATTCACTGTTTACATCTATGCCTATATTAATATTCATTTAAGTATATAAAACACCATGGACTTTTCATTATCAGCTTGGAGTTAACTTGGAGTCAACTTGGAGTCACTAATTCTTGGAGTCATCTTGGAGTCACTAATTCCTTTACTTAGTGGGGACACTCCACAGCGATGGAAATAAATTTTTTTAAAAATGAAAAGTTCATTAGGTAGGTTGATATATTATGGTAATCATAGTACATTAGACTTAATACCAAGCTAAATATCTACCATATTGTATACTATCCAGCCTTATAATTACACCTGCCATTCTATAACTATCTTAACATTCACCAATATATCTACATAGCTGCCAATCTAGAGATTTTCCATCAATGTTAAAGAAGTAAATGAAAGAATGTGAGGTTTTTTAACTATTGTTTGCCTTCTCAGGAGAGAGCATCATTATTTTTTTCTCTGTGACCTCAAAAAGGATGGGTTACAGACCTTGTTGCAAGTCTTACTGAGGCAAACTCTCAGACAAGACAAAGTCAATGACTTGGCACGTGTCTGCAGAAACTTCCAGGCTGTCTGTCACAAAGCTCCATCCAATCTATTGCTCCGAAGTGTAATCACTATACAAATTCTTAATAGACTATTTCATCTCGAAAACAACATTTGGTTTTGCATTATAATGAGCATTTAAAATCCTTTCAAGGTTGTTCTCATTTAAAAATGATTACTTATCACATCAGTATCACTCGAGACATATGAGCAGATATTATTACTTACTGAAAGGAAAATATATTTAATCAATTTCTCATTCATTGCTCCAGGTTGGGTGCATCAATGCATCCCAAAGCATTGTAGGATGATTCTAATAACCTTGCCCCCTGACAGTTGCCTCCAGAATGGGAAAAGTTCTTCACAGATCTGACAAAAAAGAGGCAGAGAAGGATACAGGCCACAGTGTATATGCCTTCTGGCATCCTTATGATCCAGCAGCATGATTGGGCATTCCTGCAACTCTCCTTCTGTGCCATTCTTGGGCCTCTCTCCCCACCAGCTCTGGACCAGTAGGACCAAAAGGACACAAGAAGCAGCAGCACATTTCAAAATACGTAGAATGTTGGGAATAATAATAATAATAATGTTAGTATTTGTTCATTCATTCATTCAATAATATTTATTGAGCACTTTTTGTGTGCAGAGCACTGTACTAAGCACTTGGGAAGTATGGGTCAGCAACATATAGAGATGGTCCCTACCCAACAACAGGCTCACAGTTCAGAAGGGGGCAACAGACAACAAAACACAACATGTAGAAAGGTGTCAAAATCACCAGAACAAATAGAATTATAGCTATATGCACATCATTAACAAAATAAATAGAATAGCAAATATGTACAAGTAAAATTAATACAGTAATAAATCTGTGCAAACATATACAAGTGCTGTGGGGCAGGGAAGGAGAAAGCATTGGGGGGACGGGGAGAAGGAGAGGAAAAAGGGGGCTCGGTCTGGGAAAGCCTCCTGGAGGAGATGAGCTCTCAGTAGGGCTTTGAAGGAAGGAAGGGAGCTAGCTTGGTGGATGTGTGGAGACAAGGCATTTCAGCCCAGGGGAAGGACATGGGCTGGGGGGCGACGGCAGGACAGGCAAGAACGAGGTACAGTGAGGAGGTTAGCGGCAGAGGAGTGGACGTTGCTGGGCTGTAGAAGGAGAGAAGGGAGGTGAGGTAAGAGGGGGCGAGGTGATGGACAGCCTTGAAGCCAAGAGTGAGGAGTTTTTGCTTGATTCCTAGGTTGACAGGCAGCCACTGGAGATGTTTGAGGAGGGGAGTGACATGCCCAGAGTGTTTCTCTACAAAGATAATCTGGGCAGCAGCATGAAGTATAGACTGAAGCAGGGAGAGACAGGAAGATGGGAGATCAGAGAAGAGTCTGATGCAGAAGGCTCATGCAGTAATCCAGTAATCCAGCTAGGATGAGAGATTGAACCAGCAAGGTAGCGGTTTGGATGGAGAGGAAAGGGTGGATCTTGGCGATGTTGTGGAGGTGAGACCGGCAGGTTTTGGTGCTGGATTGGATGTGTGGGGTGAATGAGAGAGCAGAGTCGAGGATGACACCAAGGTTGCAGGCTTGTGAGATGGGAAGGATGGTAGTGCCATCTACAGTGACGGGAAAGTCAGGGAGAGGACAGGGTTTGGGAGGGAAGATAAAGAGTTCGGTCTTGGACATATTTTGTTTTAGATGGCAGGTAGGAGGAGGGGGAGAGGAAGGAGGGGGCTCAGACTGGGAAGGCATCCTAGAAAGACTCACATGGGCTGATCCCACTCACCTTAGTTTTCCTGAGAAGAGGCAGCATGGCTTAGTGGAAAGACCATGGGTTTGGGAGTCAGAAGACATGAATTCTAATCTCAGCTCCACCACTTGTCTGCTGTGTGACCTTGGGCAAGGCACTTAACTTCTCTGTACCTCAGTTGCCTCATCTGTAAAATGGGGATTAAAACTGTGAGCCCCTCGTGGGATAACCTAATTACCTTGTTTCTATCCTGCATTTAGAACACACACAGTAAGCACTGTACAAATAGTGAATGCTCAGTGGAAAGAGCATGGGCTTTGGAATCAGAGGTCATGGGTTCAAATCCCAGCTCTGCCGCTTGTCAGCTGTGTGACTTTGGGCAAGTCACTTAACTTCTCTGGGCCTCAGTTACCTCATCTGTAAAATGGGGATTAAGACTGTGAGCCACCCATGGGACTACCTAATCACCTTGTAACCTCCCCAGTGCTTAGAATAGTGCTTTGCACAGAGTGAGCACTTAATGTTATTAAAAAATCTCCTCACTCTTGAATTCAAGGTTCTCCATCACCTTGCCCCCTCCTACCTCGCCTCCCTTCTCTCCTTCTACAGCCCAGCCCACACCCTCTGCTCCTCTGCCGCTAACCTCCTCACTGTGCCTTATTCTCGCCTGTCTCACCGTCGATCCCTGGCCCATGTCCTTCCCCTGGCCTGGAATGCCCTCCCTCCACAAATCCATCAAGCTAGCTCTCTTCCTCCCTTCAAAGCCCTACTGAGAGCTCACCTCCTCCAGGAGGGCTTCCCAGATTGAGCCTTTTTTTCCCTCTCCTCCTCCCCTCCCCATTGCCCCCCCACCCTACCCCTTTCCCTTCCCCACAGCACTTGTATATATTTGCACATATTTATTCCTTTTACTTGTTCATATTTACTACTCTATTTTATTAATGATGTGCTATAATTCTATTTATTCTGACGGTTTTGACACCTGTCTACTTGTTTTGTTTTGTTGTCTGTCTCCCCCTTCTAGACTGTGAGCCCATTGTTGTGAAGGGACCATCTCTATATGTTGCCAACTTGTACTTCCCAAATGCTTAGTACAGTGCTCTGCAAACAGTAAGTGCTCAATAAATATGATTGAGTGAATGAATGATTAATAATAAGATGAGGGTTTTCAAGATGGAATAAGTATCCCAGATTTTTTTTAGAATGAGAGGACCTAGGTTATTGTTCCTTTAAATTCCCAAACTTGTTGCTAGCTGATAACTTTTCAGCTTTCAAAATAAGAGGCATCATGGTCTAGTGTATAGAGCACAGGCTTGGGAATCAGAAGCACGTGGGTTCTAATCCCAGCTCCACCACTCATTCGCTGTGTGACCTTGGGAAAGTCACTTCACTTTCGTGTGCCTCGGTTACCTCATCAGGTGACTGTTTCCTACCAGATTAGCTTGTATCTACCCAATCGCTTATTAGCGTGCCTAGTATAATATAGTAAGCACTAATCAAATACAATAAAAATATTATAAAAAAAATTCCCAAGGGAAGTTCTCATTTCACAAGCTGCTCTGGACATAAGGATATTAGGACATCATGGTGAAATGGGCTAAGGGTCCTGAATTTTCCTTGCAATTTATGATCATTGTACCTAATTTTCTATACTTGAATTCAGCTGCCTAACAATAATAATAATAACAATAATAATAATGGTTTTTGTTAAGCATTTACTATGTGCCAAGCACTGTTCTAAGTGCTAGGGTAGATACAAGGTAGTCATGCTGTCCCATGTGGGGCTCATAGTCTTAGTTTCCATTTTACAGATAACATAACTGAGGCACAGAAAAGTTAAATGATTTGCCCGAGGTCACACTGCAGACAAGTGGTGGAGCAGGGATTAGAACCAACGTCCTCTGGCTCCCAAGCCCAGTCTCTTTTCATGAAGCTACATTGCTAATGTCCCATTGAATATGGACTTCATATCCCTCAAAGCCACAAGGTGGAAATATTGTAGCAGAGCTACAGATATTCTCCCATTGAGGAAAATAATTGTCCAGACCAATGTGTAATCACAAAAGGTGCTGTGCATGCCTAAGAATTCTCCCTTCTAACTAAAAAAGAGGAATAACCGTAGATGGCACTCAGGTCTAGTCTATTAGATAGATTGTGGTATCCATGTATCATCATCAATGATACATCAATCAGTAGGATTATTGAGCACCTGTTGTGGGCAGATCACTGTTCTAGGCTCTTGGATTACTGAAACCGATTAGACCATATCCCTGCCCTCAAGCAGTTTACAATTTAGTAGGGCTAAAAGAAACTAAGATAGTTTTTATAGAAGAAAAAGAAGTGGACTATGTATATATAGTAGTGGTTAAATAGTCAGGTTGGTAATTTGACAGTGTTATAATTGCCAAAGGTGGTTGGGAGAACAGAGGTGGACAATCAGCACCTGATGTAGTAGTTGTTGGGGATATAGCTTTCTGAGAAAAGATATTAATTGAAGGAGATGTGATTTCACTATTTCTTGGGAAATAGGGAGAGTTCTGGTCTGGCCTGGCCTCATCTGGAGTAAAAAGGAATAATAGGGATGGGGGAGGGTGTGAGCAAGGAGTTAGAGATGAGTGAGAGGGAAATGTGGCACAAAAATGGTTTGGTTAAGGGGAACACAGAATAGATTGTATGGGATGGTAGTTGATAAGTAAGAGTTAGAGAGATAACTGAGTGCCTTAAACCCAGTTGTCAGAAGTTTTGGCTTAATGTGGTTAGGATTTGTATCATTGCAATTTCTTGAGAAGCAGGGAGAACAATGGTTATAAAAATTATTTGGGCACCAGAGTTAAGTACGTACTAGAGAGGGGAAAAACTGGAAGTAGGAAGATTAATGAAAAAACTGGTGCAGCAGTGTAGATTAATTTTACAAGTGCATGGACGAGAGTAGAGGACATTTGGAGAGAGCAGAAGAGTAATATCCTAGATATGTTATGGAGGAAAAAATAGCTGGTTATGGTGGTTAAAAAGAGGGAGGTATATCAATCAATGAATCAATAAATGGTATTCATTGAGTGCTTACTGTGTGTTGATCTCTGCAGTAAGTATTTAGGAAAGTAGAAGGCAACAGAGTTGGTAGATGTGATTCCTATCCACAAGGAGCTAATGAATTGCAAGCTACAGAGATGGAGTGGATTAGGTAATACATGTTGAGATGTTTGGGTGCAGTATGAAATGTGGGATTGTAGAGCTATGGTGAGGTCAGTGGGAGTGGGGGTAGTAATAGTAGTAATAATAGGAGGAAGAGGAGGAAAAATAGCAGTAGTTGTAACATTTATTGAGTGGTTACTTGGTTTGTTTCACTTCATTAGGCTCTTGGGATGTGCTGAATAGCAAAGTGGCATGTTTGCTGCCCAGAAATTATTCACACTCTAGCAAGAGAGACATATAAAAAAACTTACAAGAGCACTTGAAATAAATACACTGAGCAGTTATAGCTATACAAATGCTGAGAAGAATGAAAATTTGCATGAAATGGGTCAAGGTACTTGAAAAGTAATAGAGGAAAGTTTGTTGGATGAAGTAGGATTTTAGATGGGATTTGAATATTGGGAACACTATGTGGGGGCAATATGGGACAAAAGCATGAGTTAAAGGACTATGGACTTTGCATATATATTAGTATATAATATATATTATATAATGGACTATATATATATATAAGTGGTTAAATAGTCAGGTTTGTAATTTGATAGTGTTATAATTGCCAAAGGTGGTTGGGATAACAGAGGTGGACAGTCAGCACCTGATGTAGTAGTTGTTGGGAATATAGCTTTCTGAGAAAAGATATTAATTGAAGGAGATGTGATTTCACTATTGCTTGGGAAATAGGCAGAGTTCTGGTCTGGCCTGGTCTCATCTGAAGTAAAAAGGAATAATAGGGACGGGGGAGGGTGTGAGCAAGGAGTTAGAGATGAGTGAGAGGGAAATGTAGCACAAAAATGGTGCTTTTCTTTGCTTTGCAAATGCCACTTTGCTATTCAGCACATCCCAAGTTAAGGGAGAGCTATAGATAGAAGGTTGGCTTTAAAGGAACAAATGTAGTGGGTTGAGAAATAGTGGTTGAAGACAGAAGAGAGCTAAGGAGGGGCAAGAAATGAGAGGGCCTTGAACTGACTGTGGGGAGTTTTTGTTTCATATGAAGAGAGTTATGAGGAAAAGCGGGCATGTTGGGAGACTAGTGATGCAGATTTCACAATCATAGAAGGTGGTTGAAGTCATATGAGCTCTTGGAGAACTCCTATGCACCCACGGCTTCAACTATCATCTCTTAGAGGATGATTCCTAAGTCTATATCTAGAGGCCTGATCTCTCTCGTTCTCTGCAATCTCAGTTTTCCTTCTGCCTTCAGGACATCTCTACTTAGATATCCCATGGACGCGTCAAATTTGACAAATATATAGAGGGCTCATCTTCCCACCCTAGACCCATCCACCCACTGACTTTCCCATCACTGCAGACAACGCCACCATTTTCCCTGTCTCACGAGACCATACCCTTGGCATTATCCTCAATTTATCTCTCTCATTCAACCCACATATTCAATCTGTTACCAAATCCCTTCAATTCTATTTTCACAATACTGCTAAAATCTACCTTTTCCTCACCAAAACTGCTATCATGTTGATCCAAGCACGTATCCCATCCCAAGTTGACTACTATATCAATCTCCTTGCTAACTTCCCTGTATTCTGTCTCTCCCTACTCCATTCCATACTTTACTCTGCTGCCTAAATCACTTTTCTAGAAAATGTTCAGTCCATGTTTCCCTACTCCTGAAGAACCTCCAATAGTGGCCCATATGCCTCTGCATCCAACAGAAACTCCTAACCATTGGTTTAAACCACTCAATTACCTTGCCTTCTCATATTTGACCTAACTGATTTCCTACTACGACCCATCCTTACACTCTCTAACACCAACTAACTCACTGTACATTGACCTCATCTAATTTGCCGCTGACCCCTTGCCCACATTTTATATATGTTCTGGAATGCCCTCCCCCTTCATATCCAACAGACAATCACTCTCCCCTCCTTCAAACCCTTATTAAAATCACATCTCCTCCATGAGGCCTTCCCTCATTTCCCCTACTCCCTTTCCCTTTTGCATCACCCTTGCACTTGGATTTGCACCCTTTATTCATCTCACCCTGTGTGTTTACATACATATCTGTAATTCACTTTAATACATGTCTCCTGTTCTAGACTCTGAGGGCAGGGGATTTATTTTATTTTATTTTTCTCTCCCAACAGCTTATAAAGTGCTTTGCAAGTAGCAAGCACTCAATAGATACAATTAATTAAGTTTCTCAAGGGAATTAGTGTAAAGTGATAAATGAAAAAGCTCCTTGAAGTACACCATAATTAGAGAATGGGAGCCAGAGGAAGAGCTGGTGAAAAAGACTGATAAAGAATGGCCCAATGGATAAGAAGAGAACCACATGAAAGTTATACTATAAAAATCAAAGTTAGATATGGCTTCTAGAGGAAGCAGAGAGTGGCACACAAAGTTGAAGGCAGCTTACGAGTCAAGATGCATAAGGATAGAGTCCATTCAACATGACACTAGCAGGTCATTGTTGACCATAGGGAGAGCACTTAAAATTGCTCATGAGGGAACCTTCGACTTAAAAGTCAGATAATGCTTTCAGAAATGTTTTTCTGCTTGCTACAACTTCAATCACTTCTTGGGTATTAGTTGAGCGTCATTAGATGTAATTATTCATTCATTCATTCATTCTATCGTATTTATTGAGCACGTAACTGTGTGCACTTTAACAAAATAAAATTAGTCCTTTTTTCTGAACTTTTACTTAAAAAGCATCATGAAATTCAGAAAGAAGATATTCAAATTCTTTCTTAAAAACATGACTAGAAAAAAATGACTAATTTTAACTAGATCACATCTCTATGACAGTTAGACTAGTATTTTGTAAAAGAATAAAGTACTTCATTTATGCACACTCCAGTCAGTTTTCTGTCATGTGGGAGTTGTATTCTTATAGAATATCACTTTAAGGACAACATTCACATGTGCAAAACAATTTTTTTTACACTGCATCATACCCTCTTCAGATAGAGGCCTATGACTAATTCTGCCAGTATGTTCTGTTTCAAATTCATAGTTTCAAAATACAAATTCATGTGTTTTGAAAGAATGGACTAAACTTTTAAACACGACTGTCTGAAACAACTTGTCACGTAACTTGATCTTGTCATTATCCCTCACTCCTCTCTCTCATTCAACTCACATATTCAAGCCACCACTAAATTTTTTCAGGTCTACTTTCACATCACTAAAATATGCCTCTTCTCCTCCATCCAAACCAATTTCATATTCATGGAAACACTTATCCTATCTTGCCTTAATAATAATAATGACATTTATTAAGCACTTACTATTAAGCACTGTTCTAAGCGTTGAGGATACAAGGTGATTAGGTTGTCCCACGTGGGACTCACAGTCTTAATCCCCATTTTACAGATGAGGTAACTGAGGCACAGAGAAGTTAAGTGACTTGCCCAAAGTCACACAGCTGACAATTGGCGGAGCTGGGATTTGAACCCATGACCTCTGACTCCCAAGCCCGTGCTCTTTCCACTGAGCTGTACTGTAGCAGCTTCCTTGCTGACCTCCCAGCCTGATGCCTCTCTCTCCACTTCAGTCCATACTCTACTCTGCTTCCTGGATCATTTTCCTTCAAAAACATTCAGACCATGTTTCCCCATTTCTCAAGAAACTCCGGTGGTTGCCCATCTACCTCTGCATCAAACGCAAACTCATCACCACTGGCTTTAATGCAATCAATCACTTCGCCCCCATACAGATAATTGCTTTTCCCTAATTCAAAGCCTTACTGAAGACACACCTCCTCCAAGGAGCCTTCCCTGACTAAGCCCTTCTCTCCTCTTCTCCCACTCTCTTCTCATCACCTTGACTTGCTCCCTTCATTCATCCTCCCTCCAATCCCCACAGCATATATGTACGTATCTGTAATTTTTTTTGTTTATTTATGTTTATTAAGGTCTGTCTCCCCCACCGGGACTGTGAGCTCTTTGTGGGCAGCAACTGTGTCTGTTGCTGAACTGTACTCTCCCAAGTGCTTAGTACAGTGCTTTGCACATAGTAAGCACTCAATAAATATGATTGAATGAATGAATCCAAGCAGGGTTATTCTGATGAATTGAGAGAGTTTCCACACAAAAAGCCATTTGATAAACTGTCATTATACCCAGCTAATTTCCACTCTGCATACTTATTGCCATCCTTTCTGTGCCCATTTGGGAAGCTAATAAGCAGGTGGAGTCATACTTTGACAAAGAATTACCATATAAAGGGACATCTTTCCTTGCTGGTGAAGTTCTCAGTGTTCTTCAAGTTTATCCCTTCTCACCCTGTAAATATTAGTCTGGGCTGATGTATTTGCCATAGCATAACTTGTTGCTGCTTCTGAATCTTCTCTTGATATTTCAACCTTTCAACAATACTTCTGTTGAGGAATGTTAATTTGATATGTCCGTGAAACACTTTAATGTTAGTACATTTATCTTTTCTGGGCCTTTAGAATTGGGAAATTATTTAGAGGAATGAGACAGGAAAACAAGATACTGGAATCCTGGTTTTAACAGGGAAAAGATTGAGTGAAATTGTTCTTAAGAAGCTTTTCCTCACTAACCTCTCATTTCCCAGTCATTCATTCATTCAATTGCATTTATGGAGCGTTACTGTGTGCAGAGCCCTATACTAAGCACTTAGGAGAGTACAATACAACAATAAACAGACTCATTCCCTGCCCACAGTGGCCTTACAGTCTAGATTGGGGGAGACAGACATCAGTATAAATAAATTACAGATATGTACATGAGTGTTGTGGGATTGGGAGGTGGAGAGAACAAAGGGAACAAGTTTGGGTGACACAGAAGGGAGAGAGGGAAGAGGAAAGGGGAGACAATCAGCGAAGGCCTCTTAGAGATGTGCCTTCAATAAGGCTTTGAAGTGGGAAGAGTAACTGTCTGTCAGATTTGAGGAAGAAGGGCGTTCCAGGCCAGAGGCTGGATGTGGGAAAGGGGTCAACGGCAAGATAGAGAAGATCAAGGTACAGTAAGAAGATTAGCATTAGAGGAGCAAAATGTGTGGATTGGGTTGTAGTAGAAGAGTAGCAAGGCGAGATAGGAGGGGGCACGGCATTTTGAAGCCAATTATCAGCAGTTTTTGTTTGATGAGGAGATGGATGGACAACCACTGGAGTTTTTTATGGAGTGGGGAAACATATCCTGAATGTTTTTGTAGAAAAATGACCTGGGCAGCAGAGTAAAATATGGACTGGAGTGGAGAAAGACAGGAGGCTGGGAGGTCAACAAGGAGGCTGATGCAGTAATCCAGAAAGAATAGGATGAGTTACTGTATTAACATGGTAGCAGTTTGGTTCACCATCTTATTCACCCCTCCCTCTGCATCATGTATGCACTTGAGTCTATATTCCTTAAGCAACTTATTATTCACTCATCCCTCTTCCCCCTATGGCACTTACATGTTTGTCTTTATGTTTTGCAGCTTCCGCAATCTTCAATTTACTTTAATGTCTCTCTCTCACTAGAATATAATCTTGTCTACTAATTGTATTGTACTTTCCCTAATGAATAGTCCACTCCTCAAGGAGTAACCACTCAAATATTGGAATTGATTAATCAGCTAAAACAATTCCTGAATAACTGTTTGAAAGACATCTGATAGTATTTACAGACTACTGATTTTCAGTAGGTTGGAAGCATATTCCGACACTTTGGTTGTACAGGTTTTAAAGGAAGGTAAACACCATACAATCCTGATTAAGTCCAATGATGATGGTGAAAGGGTTACACAGGACATATTAAATTCTGACTCAACTAAGCAGAGCCTAAGAATTTTCCCAAGCTTCATCAGGCATCCAATTTTGCCTAGTCAACGGACCATGTTTAATTCTCATTTTTTTCCTCTGACTGCTTAGTAGTGTTCTATACATAGTAGGTACTTAATATATACTATTTCTATTTCTACTAATAGTCTTTACTATCACTATTAATATTAATTATCATTGATGCACAATATAATTATGATAATATTATTACTATGTGCTAATGTTAATACTATTAATATTACCATTACTATTAATATTTTACTACTACTACTATCAGAAAATACATAAAATATCTCTACGTGGTTCCTACACATTTCTTTTATGTCCCTCATGCCGCAAAGATTGTGACCCACTGGAAAGTGCATTGGCCCAAGAATCAGTGGCTTAAGTTGTCCTGTGCCTCAGTTTTCTTATCCGCAAAATAGGGTCTCGATACCTGTTTTTCTTCCTACTCAGACTGTGAGGTCCATGTAACACAAGAACTATGTCAGATCTGAGTATCAGATATCTACCTCAGCACTTAGTACAGTGCTTGGCACGTAGTAAGCACTTAACAAATACCACAATTGTTATTATTGTCATTATTGTTGTTTCTATTTTATTATTATTTCCTTTGCAAAGTGATTTTATCTGAAGTCAAAATCCCATCCATGTGGTGTTCGGAGTAATAAAACTTCTACAGAAGAATTCTAGATGAAGTCTTGCTGGCAAGTAGTAGCAATAATTGCGTGGCTTAGTGGAAAGGGCTCAGGCTTGGGAGTCAGAGGACGTGGATTTTAATTCCGGCTCTGCCACTCGGCTGTGTGACTTTGGAAAAGTCACAACTTCTCTGCACCTCAGTTACCTCAACTGTAAAATGGGGATTAAGACCGTGATCCCCCTGTGGGACAACCTGATAACTTTGTATCTATCCCATTGCTTAGAACAGTGCTCGGCACATAGTAAGCACTAAGCAAATATAACTATTATTATTATTAAATAGTTATAGCTATAGGTTACTTGGAAGTAAGAATGTTAGACAGGTCGAACTGGTGTTTATGAGCTTAAAAATAGAATGGGTCAATTTTAATCAAGGTTGTAGGGTAATGAAATGGTTCATCAAAAGGTTTGCCACGGAAAGGAAAGTTTGTAAGGAAATCTTTTGATGTCATATAGTTCATTATCATCCCAGCCTTTCTGCATGTGCTGTCATGTACTCTGTACTACCAGAGACTTTGAAAATCCTCCTTTATATCAGACACACAAGAACACTGCAAGAGTATAATGTAGAATAACACTTGCAGCAATATTTTAGGTAGGGCCAATCCATAGTGATGGATGAAGCTGTTTGGAGACACTGATCTGATCTCAGTACACTTGGTCATCCTGACTTGGAGAAATTATATTAGTATTATCATTAATAACAATAATTGTGGTATTTGTTAAGCAGTTACTATGTACCAGGAACTGTACTAAGTGCTGGGGTGGACAAGCAAATTGGGTTGGACAGAATCCCTGTTCCACGTGGGGCTCACAGTGTCTCCTCCCATTTTACAGATGATGCAACTGAGGCACAGAGAAGTAAAGTGACTTGCCCAAGGTCACCCAGCAGGCAAGAAGTTCTATTCACTGCACCATGCTGCTTCACCAATTGTTCCTCTCATGTTTGCTGTCCTGAAAATACAGAGAAAATCATGGCAGGGGATTTATTGACAGGAGTCATACTTTCCATTAATAATAGTTTTATATTCATATGTTCTGCACACAGTAAGCACTTAATAAATATTATTGATTGATAATAAATTTTTTTCTAGTTTCCTGAAAGTAAGACTGATGTATTGATATGCCCTTTAAATACTTTAAGTACTTTAAATACTGAGAATGCTTCTGCTACATCTGAATGCAAAGCAAGGTTTAACAGGTAAGACAAAAGGTTTTATTTTGTTCAGTTTTAGACATGTTTTATCATTTAGCTGTACTTAGGATAGAACACAATTCCTGTCAAGAAAAAGGATTATATCAGTTTTCAAAGTTAGAACCTGAATTTTTGATAATTGCATTCACATTATTCTCAGTTTAAATTATATTTCATTTAAATAAATTTTCTTTTGGTCATTTCATGAAAATTACATTGTGAACTCTTCTTAATAACAAATGTTATACAGATTAGCATAGGTACATAATATCAAATTCCAGACTCAGAAAAGTAGAAGCTCTAAGGAATTAAAATTTGAATGAATAATTCACCAGATGTTATTATTTCAGCTCAAATATGTGTATTTATAATGGAAATACTGAGGATTCCTAATTTTTCATGTTCAAATTCCATTTGATTGCCTCAATCAATTTTTCTTCTTTGATCTACCATCTTTTGTGATACAGTATTATTCATCCTTATTAATAGTCCTATTCTTTTCCTACTAAGAAAATTGATATCTAAGTTATTGCTCCTGGTGAAATGATATTACATTTTCATAGATTTTCCCTGAATTACCTTTATTTTTAGGAAACTTTAACTTTAAATTAGTGGTAGCTACGTTTTACGTAAGTATACCCTTTTTCCAATGTTTCCCATTCTTTCCATACATAATCCAAGCAATTCATGTTTCTTGAGTTAAAATTGTAAAAGTTCAGGAAATCTTAATAGCATTCCATTGTAACCTCTTATGTTAAAACTTGTATTTCCCATGCTTTCCAGTTAAGTAATAATAATAATGTTGGTATTTGTTAAGCGCTTACTACGTGCTGAGCACTTTAAGCGCTGGGATAGATACAGAGTAATGAGGTAATAGGCAGTGAGAAGTTAAGTGACTTGCCCAAAGTCACCCAGCTGACAAGTGGTGGAGGTGGGGATTAGAACCCACAACTCTGACTCCTAAACCCGGGCTCTTTCCACTAAGCCACGTTGCTTCTCTAGTAGTAGTAGAATTTATTGAACACCCTTAGGGTGTAATTCACTGTACTAAGCATTTGGGGAAGTACAAAATGAACAAATGATACAAACAAAAGAATTCAATTAGGCTGGGCCTTCACTTCATGCCCAAAGTTTAAAAGAAGAATCCTATCAGGGCTGATCTACCCCAGATACTGCTTTGACCTCGAAACACTCAAAATAGTTTCATGCCATGAATTCAATCGTGCGTGCGTGCGTGCGTGTGTGTGTGCGCGCGCGCGCATATGCATATTCCTGTTTGTGAACAGGAATGCAAGACTAAAGCAAACTTAAGACACTAGTTTTTAGGGCCATAGTGTAATTTCTTGACTGTCGGGTTGAAGTTGGGGATCAATCACGCAATCTGACAATAGCATTAATTGAGAACCTACTACGTGAGCACCATACAAAGTGCCTGAGAGAGTACAATAAAGCAGCAGCATGACATAGTAGAAAGATTACAGGCCTGGGAGACAGATCAATCAATCAATCAATCGTATTTATTGAGCGCTTACTGTGTGCAGAGCACTGTACTAAGCACTTGGGAAGTACAAGTTGGCAACATATAGAGACAGTCCCTACCCAACAGTGGGCTCACAGTCTAGAAGGGGGAGACAGAGAACAAAACCAAACACATTAACAAAATAAAATAGAATAGATATGTACAAGTAAAATAAATAGAGTAATAAATATGTACAAACATATATACATATACACAGGTACTGTGGGGAAGGGAAGGAGGTAAGACTGGGGGATGGAGAAGGGGAGGAGGGGGAGAGGAAGGAGGGGGCTCAGTCTGGGAAGGCCTCCTGGAGGAGGTGAGCTCTCAGTAGGGCCTTGAAGGTAGGAAGAGAGCTAGCTTGGCGGATGGGCAGAGGGAGGGCATTCCAGGCCAGGGGGATGACGTGGGCCGGGGGTCGATGGCAGGACAGGCGAGAACGAGGCACGGTGAGGAGATTAGCGGCAGAGGAGCAGAGGGTGCGGGCTGGGCTGTAGAAGGAGAGAAGGGAGGTGAGGTAGGAGGGGGCGAGGTGATGGACAACCTTGAAGCCCAGGGTGAGGAATTTCTGCCTGATGACCTGGGTTCTATTCCTGGTTCCACCAAGTGCCTGCAGTATTATCCTGCCTTAGTTGTCTCATTTTTTAAATGGTATTCATTACCTGTTCTCCCTCCTACATGAACTGTGAGCCCTAGATAGGACAGAGACTGTGTCCCACCTGATGGACTTAATAATAATAATAATAATAATAATGGTATTTGTTAAGCACTTACTATGTGCAGAGCACTGTTCTAAGTGCTGGGGAGATACATTGTGATCAGGTTGTCCCATGTGGGGCTCACAGTCTTAATCCCCATTTTACAGATGAGGGAACTGAGGCACAGAGAAGTTGTGACTTGCCCAAAGTCACCCAGCTGACAGTTGGCAGAGCTGGGATTTGAACCCCTGACCTCTGACTCCAAAGCCCATGCTCTTTCCACTGAGCCAAGCTGCTTTAGAACAGTTCTTGACACATAGTAAGCATTTAACAAATATCATATAAAAGTAGACATAATGAGAAGCAGCGTGGCTCAATGGAAAGAGTATGGGCTTGGGAGTCAGAGGTCATGGGTTCAAATTATGACTCAGCTGCTTATCAACTATGTGACCTTGGGCAAGTCACTTAACTTCTCTGTGTCTCAGTTACCACCTATGTAAAATGGGGATTAAGACTATGAGCCCCAAATGGGACAACCTGATTACCTTGTATCCTCCCCAGTGCTTAGAACAGTGCTTTGCACATAGTAAGTGCTTAACAAATGCCATCATTATTATCATTATTATAATACCTGCCCTCAAGTGTGTGTTATCAAATCAGGGAGATAAATAATGAATTCCTTTACAGATAGCATGAAGAATGAAAAGGAGATATATAAATACAGGTGAGGGCTTAAATAGTAAATAATAATGATAATAATAAAATAATAAAATTAATAATACTTGTGTGCCAGACACTGTACTAAGTGCTGGGGCAGATACAAGGAAATTGGGTTGGACACATTAAGGCTCACTGTCTTAATCTTTATTGTACAGATGAGGTAACTGAAGGTACAGAAAAGTTAAGTGATTTGCCCAAGGCCACACAACAGACAAGTGGTGAATCTGGGATTAGAACCCATGACCTTCTGAGTCCCAGGCCCGTGCTTTGTGGATAGTGGACTATGACATGCTACTAGGTTTGTATGCTCAGAAGTGCTATTAGAAATAATTTCCCCCCCTTCTTAGCTCCTTCCCTTCTCCGCAGCACCTGTATATATGTGTATATGTTTGTACATATTTATTACTCTATTTATTTATTTTACTTGTACATATCTATTCTATTTATTTTATTTTGTTAGTATGCTTGGTTTTGTTCTCTGTCTCCCCCTTTTAGACTGTGAGCCCAATGTTGGGTAGGGACTGTCTCTATATGTTGCCAATTTGTACTTCCCAAGCGCTTAGTACAGTGCTCTGCACATAGTAAGCGCTCAATAAATACGATTGATGATGATGATGATGAATTTCAGAAAAAAAAGGACAAGTCAGAGAATGTGGGCATTCATACCTCCGATATTCCCATTACATCTCCAACTCCATGCTGTCACCCACCTGTTTAATAATCAATAAATCAATGGCATTCACTGCATGCTTGCTACGTGCTGAGCCCTGTACTGGGTGCTAGGGAAAGTATGATACAACAGAGTTGGTAGATGTGATTCTTCCCTTCTTCCCTCCCCTGACGGCCATCTTCAACTGTTCTCTCTCCTGTGGCTTCTGGAGCTTAGTACAGACCTCTGCACAGTCAGTACTCAATTAGGGGAAGCAGCGTGGCTCAGTGGAAAGAGCACGGGCTTTGGAGTCAGAGGTCATGGGTTCAAATCCCAGCTCCGTCACTTCCCCTCCCCACAACACTGGTATATATGTTTGTACATATTTATTGCTCCATTTATTTTACTTGTACATACTTACTATTCCATTTATTACTTGTCAGCTGTGTGACTTTGGATGGGTCACTTGACTTCTCTGTGC
Organism: Tachyglossus aculeatus; assembly: GCF_015852505.1. NCBI lineage: Eukaryota > Metazoa > Chordata > Mammalia > Monotremata > Tachyglossidae > Tachyglossus > Tachyglossus aculeatus. Next base: position 122,139,368 of record NC_052067.1, read on the forward strand.
CCCAGTTACCTCATCTGTGGAATGGATATTGAGACTGTGAGCCCCACGTGGGACAACCTGATCACCTTGTAACCTCCCAAGCGTTTATAACAGTGCTCGGCACATAGTAACCCCTTAATACATGCCATTCTTATTCTTATTATTATAAATACCTTGATTAATTGATTGATTTTTGGCAACTACTGCTCTGAAAGAAGGAAAGTCGTCATGCTTAGATACCTAGCATATGCAAACTGGGTTACCAAATTTTTGGTTGTGATAAAAATTTAGAGGGGTGTGCTATTTATAGTCAAGTCACTATGTATATATGTTTGTACATATTTATTACTCTATTTTACTTGTACATATTTATTCTATTTATTTTACTTTTTAATATGTTTTTTTTTGTTGTCTGTCTCCCCCTTCTAGGCTGTGAGCCCACTGTTGAGTAGGGACCATCTCTATATGTTGTCAACTCGTACTTCCCAAGCACTTAGTACAGTGCTCTGCACACAGTAAGCACTCAATAAATACGATTGAATGAGTGACTGAATGAATGAATGAATATGGTACATATAATATAATGAGATGATGCCAGACCCATCCCACAACCTATCCCGCACTGGTCTCAGAGTCTATATAAAGTGACAGTCTGCAACCTCTTTGGCAATGGAGACAGAAGGGTAGCTGCACATTTAATTTTGAACTACAGCCCGACAGTCAGAGAAATAACTGGAAGAAAAGCTAATTAAATATGGATGATGTTGAACAGCGGAAGGGCCTAGAATGCCAGAGGCTGAATGGAAGGTCTGGTGAACCTTTTGGAAATGAGAAGGAAAGAGGTAGAAAAACTGCAGACCCCTTGGAGGGCAGAGATAGGGGCTGGGGACATAAAGAGAATGGTTAAGGTTATCCAGGATTTCACATAAAAACACCTTAATGGGATAAGTACATTAGATACATAAGGAACTACCTTTACAGACACACACACACACACACACACACACATTGTGGAATTGCATATAGGCCTCATATCAGCTTTTGAATCACATTTTCAGTCATGACAGAATCTTCATTCAGTAGTGCCTTCAAAATTATAGGACAGTTAGCAGTAAAGAATTCAATGGAAATTTTGAAGAAAATTCATTAAAAATATTCTGAAAGTGTTCCTAAGTGCAATTTTCATAACACTGTTTTATAATAGTGTCTCTATGTATTATTTTGCTTTGTAATTTTTTATATATCCCGGTGAACAATTTCTTTATTACTTTCCCCAAAGAATCAGATTAATTAAGTGTTTGGGGAAACCAATTAAGAAGCCTTTATATTTAGTGATGCTAACAGACTTAGGACCAGGAAAGTATCTCTTAATTCAGCAAGACAAATTCAGGAAATCTAGTATAAAATAAGACTTGACCATTCACCCATTATTCAGGAATTAGGCACACAAACATAGATTCTTCTTTTGAAAAGAGAAGCAAAATATATTATCTACAACAAAAGACTTTATTCTTTTTTCTACATTATTTTTTCTACCAGTACAAAGGTATTACTATTACCTCTTTCCTTAACAATGAAGATTGGGATAAAATATTGGATGATCCTGACCTCTTCAATAATGTAATATAATAAAAGATATAGAAGTTCAATAAAAGAAGTTAGAAGAATTCAGGATGAGAGGAAAAGAGAAGAAATTAATCAAGAGATAATCCCCCATTGGATCTGTTGCTGAACATAGAGTTGACGCAGGTTGGTGAACTGAGCTCTGCTAATCCAAATGTTTTCTCTTCTTTGTGGTGGATGCTGTTTATATTGAAAAATACATAAATGGTTATACAGACACATGTTGAACACTGAAATGAATATCAGGGCTAAAAGTCATATTACTGTAAACGATCCAAATGGTAGAAGTGAGGGAGCTTGTATGAATTAGGAGGGATAAAGGAATATCAGGTTTAGCCTAAGAGAAAATATACGGGGGCCTATTCACTTGCTATCGGTGATTGGAGGTTATTGGGTTGAAAAGACAATATTTTAACAATCTGGTCAACTATTTAACTGCAGATAGGAAATTCAAGAGTCATATAAAGTTGGAGCTACGCACACTTTACTGCTGGTGACAATGGATTTGTAAGACTGTTTCAGTATCTGTTTTTGCTTAATTTTCATTATCATTATTCCCAAGGGGCCATCCATACCCATCCCTGAGGCATTATCCATGTAATAACTGAAGTTATGGTAGTAGAAACAGGTTGCAGATAGGGCAACTAGATTTCTACAATCCTGACTCAAGGACAAGTGAAAAAATAATCCTGCACAACTGAACAAAATGTAATCCATATCAACTCATTCTCAGAATTAAATCACAGCAGAGTAATAAATACATAACTTTCTAGAATGCTATTTCTTCAAAGTACAGCATCTCAAGAATTGAATGGTCTAAACTTGCTTGTCTGCTCTGCATATGATTTTAACCCTTTCCCAGTACTACTATATCAAGGCGAGAAAAATAGGAAACTCAAATTTTCCTTGAGTATATTTCTACGGCTAGCAATCAACTTATTCTGGATCAACTACTGAAGGACACTAGTCACTTAACCCTTGGTAGGAATCATTTTTCCCCCCATCTATAAGCATGAGGCAACCAATATTTATTTATAAGTGGCAGGTGGCAGTATTACATTATACATTTATTTACAAACATGAATGACTTTTTTTGCATAAGGTCAAGGAGGTATAATGAAATATTGGCAGTTTTCCATGATCCCCCATTGGATCTGTTGCTGAACATAGAGTTGACGCACTGGGGTAGATATTAGCTAATCAGATTGGACAGAGTCCATCTCTCACATGGGGCTCACAGTCAATCTTCATTTTACAGATGAGGTAACTGAGGTACAGAGAGGTTAAGTGACTTGACCAAAGTCAGGCAGCAGAAAAGTGGCAGATCTGGGATTAGAACCCATGACTCTCAGGCCTGTACTCTATCCATGAGGATACACTGCTTCTCTTCATTTTGCATGTGAGGTTCAGCATTTTTAGTCATTATTTTTCAATCCTGTGGGTTTTTACATTTAATCATTATTTAGTGTCTTAAATGCTACATTAAGACATAAGGCATAATATCGCACTTGTAATAAGACATTGGAGCCATTATGTATTCTTCTTTCAATGTTTCTTCTAAAAATCATCAAAACAAAGCACTGAAATTCTAGTGTAACATGAACAAACTAATGACAATAAAAGCTGCTTGACATTTAAACATTTAGTGCCATCTTTGACAAATAAATAGGAATCTTGCCTCTTGTTCTGCTACCTAATTAATTTTCCTAAGCACTGTAGAATGTTTCATTTCATTTTTATTAAAATGTAATTTATACCAGTGATCAAACATCTGTATAATATTTAATGTGGACAGAGAATCCATCTCTTGCTGCTGTTGTACTTCTCAAACATTCCTGGGCAGGGACCATGTGCCAACTCTGTGGTATTGTACTCTTCCAAGTGTTTAGTACAGTGCTCTTTACAGAGTGTGTTCAATAAATATTACTGATTGATCATAGTACACTGCACTTTTTAAAGCAAGCAGCAATTCTCTTGTCTCTCATTTCCTTCCTGACTTTTGTCATAAAGAATTCATATTTTTCCGTAAAGAAAAATCATTTTACACCAATGGCTAAAGATGCTTACTGTGTGCAGAGCACTGTACTAAGCACTTGGAAAGTACAATATAGCAATAAAGAGAGACAATCCCTGCCCACAATGGGCTCACAGTCTAGGGGGATGAGACAGACATCAATACAAGTAAAAAGGCATCAATATAAAAAATAAAATTATAGATATATGCATATATACATAAGTGCTGTGGGGCATGTTTAAGTGCTATGCTGTGAGGTAGAAGGGGGCAAGATGATTGAGTGCTTCAAAGCCGATGTTTTAAAGCTATAGTATATTATCTCATTCCTGTAATTGATATTAAAGATAATATTGATTCCAAATGACTCATACAAATATTCTATACACCCACTTCTATGATGTACATAAAAGGAAGTAAATAAATAAGTGGTAGAGAAAGCTGATGGAGTACGTGGCTTGGGATGCTGGGAATTGAACATGGAAGACACAGAGTTGGCGGACTTTGGGTAGGACTTTGGATATGGGGAGCACTGAGATCTGTCAGATTTGGAGAGGGAGAGAATTTAAGGTAGGGGAACAATGTGCATGAGAGGACAGAGGCGGGAGAATGGAGGGGAGAAACCTAGATTTAGAAGATCAGTTTGGGAGGAACGAAGGGATCAGGTTGGGTAGCAGTGGATGAAGTGAGCAGATTTATATGGGGAGAGAGTTGGTGGAGAATCTTTCTGTTTAATGTGGAGGGACAGGGCAAGACAGTGGAAAGTTGGAGGAAGCCGAGGGTACATGGCCTCTTTGGTCTAATGGATTGGATAACACCTGCATCTCTGTGTCAAGATTATTCGTAGGCTGTCAGCAGTCACCCTAGGTTCCATCAATCTTCACCAGAAAAACCAAACACAACCAAAACTCATATAGTGAAAAAAAATCCCATTTCTTATTATGGCTGTAATATGATAGAAAAAGAATACTAATAATAATGATGACGATGACATTTGTTAAGCGCTTATTATGTGCCAAGCACTGTTCTAAGCACTGGGGAGGATACAAGGTGATCAGGTTGTCCCACGTGGGGCTCACACTCTTAATCCTCATTTTATGGATGAGGTAACTGAGGCACAGAGAAATTAAGTGACTTGCCCAAGGTCACACAGCTGACAGTCGGCTGATTCAGGATTTGAACCCATGACCTCTGACTCCCAAGCCCGTGCTTTTTCCATTGAGCCACGCTGCTTCTCATTCTCAGAATCAGAAAACTCTCAAAAAGGTAAGCACTTTTTTTGTCTAACAGAAGAATTCAAATCAACTGAGGGGTAAACAAAGGCTAAAACTCCAAGTTAAATTATGTCTATATGCGAATAAAGCTCTCTAATGTGTGCTTATTATAGAGGTGCATATATCAGCAGAAGTTAAACTTAGAAAGATGCTACAATTGCTTTTAGACTGATTTCATCAGTTCTATCTTCATTTATTTAACAACAACATTAAGTCACTGAGGTATGACCATCACCAATCAGTCCACCAGCACAAAGTTAGGCTTACTGCAACCAGGATATTGTTGAGCAGATTATTTTGGAAGGAAATGGAGATTATGTCTGATTGCTTGAGACAACACAGCTCCATTGGGTGGGATATGAGAGGAAAATGGAAGGGAAACTGAAAGGGAACCCATGCCACCCCTCAATCTTCAAATATGAATGATAGCAATACATTTTGAAGTGGAAAACAGATTTCTAGATGATGATGAAGGTAGCGAATGTTGAACGTGGGAGAGGTGGGGAAAGCTGACAGAAAACACCTGTGGCTTCTCTTCACTTACTGCTGTTCCTCTGCAATGACCTATAAATCCTGATGGTTACAATCCATCAATCATTTGTATTTCCTGAATACTTACTTTATGCAGAGCACTGCACTAAGTGCTTGGGAGGGTACAGAATCACAATGTAACAGACACATTGGCTGTTCATGACGAGTTTACGGCAAGGACGAGGCTCCTGCCCCAAATGCAGCTTCTGGGGCTGCCGTTGAAACCACCTCAACAGGGTCACTGTCACTCTGGTGAGGAACTAGGAAGGAATGTGTGTGCATGTTATGTATGTTGGTGTGTTTGAAAGGCTGCAACATAACTCTGGGTTCTCCTCAACGGCTGCTGATCTACCATTGCTGCAACTGGGACTGGGTTCTTTGTTGCAGAGTTGCCACCTTTCCAGAGGTGAAGCATGCCAGGACCCTACTGTTCATCACTCAACGTATGGGCTTGGGGTCGAGGGGTGGGAATGAAGGGGCAAAAATTCACTATAGTTCTCATAATGAGGAATAAAATCTGCAAATGTCGTACCTAAGAACAAGGCGGCCAAGATGTATCAACAAAAAGAGGAACCGTCCATTAAAAAAGCCCTCTCAAAAAACGTGCTTTTGTCCAAAAAGATTAATTCAAGTCAATTCAATTGTATTTTTTGAGTGCTTACAGTCTCCATTGCATCGTACTAAGTGCTTGGGAGGTTACAATGAGTTTAAAGCCTAGTGGGGCCTGACACTCTTAAGCAAAGAAATACAAGCACAACGTTCCTTTGATAGCTGTTATTTAGGATAATTTAAGGAGGCCCTATAAAACACAGACATTTTACATGTATTAAAATAATCATTTTAAAGTTCACTTGATATTCTGAATCATGGCATTTTTTTGGCACCTTGTTCAATATAGTTCAATTTCTTGTGGCAAGGTCATTGCATTAAGTTTACACTTAAAACAAATCTGCTGACACTAATTTTATATGATAACGAAATTGCAGAGTGATCAAATGATCCAGGTGAAAAGTGATAATCCAATGATGAAAACATGTAAATTAGAATGCAGCATGGGATTCAAAACACCTGCATTGTTGGCATATTCAGAACAAATCTTTGTTTTTACTTTGGCATTTACAGATGTTAGATTGTCAAATTCATGGATGACTACGTAGATCACTGAAAATTAAAATCTCTATTTGGAGCATCCAAATACATTTTTGACAATTACATTTGAAATAAAGTGGACACATGAAATATATATCCTAGGAATGAAAATTGGGAGAATATTCTAATTTATAAAATTTTACTCACAAGCTTTCCCAAATTAATTTCCCAGCTCCATGAATTATATGATCCCTTTATCAAAGTCAGAGGACCTGGGTTATAATACTGGCTCTGCCACTGGTCTGTTGTGTGACCTTGGGCAAGTCACTTAACTTTCTCTGTCTCAATTACATATCTGTAAAATAGGGATTGAAACTGGGAGCCCCATGTGGGACATTACCAATCAGTCCTGGCAGATAGCACTTAGCAAATGCCATAAAAAATTCAGGATTTTATTTACACCATCCTTAGCTGTCATGTAAATTATGTATGTATGTATGCTTTATTTATTCATTTTTGACATTTCTAGTTGTAAATGTTGTTTAATGATTGTCTCCCTTGAGAGATTATGAGCTCCTTGTGGGCAAGAACATGTCTTTTAGTTTTTATGTACTCCTTCCCATTACACTACCCCGAGTGGGTGTTCAATAAATTAGAACAGTGCTCAGCGCTTAGGACAGTGCTTTGCACATAGTAAGCGCTTAATAAATGCCATTAAAAAATAAATGCTACTGTACTACTCTCAGGACTACTCTTACTACTACTGATACCATTGCCATGTTTTGTTTTGTTGTCTGTCTCCCCCTTATAGACTTTGAGACCGTTGTTGGGTAGGGACCATCTCTATACATTGCCGACTTGGACTTCCCAAGCGCTTAGTACAGTGTTCTGTACATAGCAAGTGCTTAATAAGTATGATTGAATGAATGAACTATTATGAATAGTAGTACTATTGTTTCCACTGCCTACCACAACTATTACTACTTTTGGATAAGGTTTGGTAGGGACTCTCACTGCAGATCAATTTTAATAGCTCAAGCTACATATATGAATAGCAACATCATTAGTTGTACGGTTTTGAACACAAAATCAATCAATCGTATTTATTGAGCGCTTACTATGTGCAGAACACTGTACTAAAATGTCTGTGTTGTCTTTCTAGCGGATGACACCCCATTTCATTTCTATGGCACTATTTAATACCTTCTGATTGCAAAACACCTTAGTGTCTACATGAGGGCATTAAAATCAAAGTAAAGATATGGTTGGCACCTACCATAGGGGAGACAGTCAGGCCTACAAGAATAATGGGATCCCATAGTAAAAATAAAGATTTGGTACCTACTTTTTAAAAGTGGTATTTGTTAAGTGCTTACTATGTGCCAGGAACTGTAATAAAAGTTAGGGTAGTGTCACTCGTCATCCGGGGATGGGTTTGTTTGGTAATTGGTGTGGCGAGAGAGAGAGGCCAGGGACAGAAAGCCTGAGTTTTATATCCAATTTATTCTAGAGGTGAATTGAATTAATTGTTTAGGTGCAATGGATTGAACTTTCCTTTCAGGAGGAATGTAATCAATTAGTAATATTACAGCTTCCCTAATGGGAGAAACACAGTCATATGTTAATTGCATGTGGGTGAGGTGTCTAGCTCTCACCCACGTGCACTTCCCACTCAGGAAGAATTCACTTACTTTCCCGCATGGGAGGAATCCATTCCGTTACCCGCACACGTGGTGGGCGGCTAGCTCTCACCATGTGTTCTCCCTACATGGGAGTAATCCACTTATGTTCCCCATCCGCAGCGGGGCACCAGGCTCCCACCCAGGGGACACTCACCCGTCCCATGGCCCTTTCCTCAGTGTGTTGGTTCTGGTTGCAGAGTGGGCATCTGGTCTTCTGGGCAGAGAAAAACATGTGGGCCACTGCTGCTACGCCACTGCTCCTCCTGCTGCTGCCTGTCTTGGTGTACTGAGAAGATGGGCAGAGGAGACAGGTATTTATCACCTGTGCTCCTAGGCCATTCCAGCTTCCGGCCTCAATTTATCCAATTTCTGCCTTCCCCTCTCCTCCATACCTGATTTGATTGGTACAGGGGCAAGGGACAACTTCTGTATTCCCGGCTTGGGCTGTCAATCTAGCAGTTTTGGCTGTGGGGGTGGTATTCCACCCTCACTTCTAAGTTCCACCTGTTGGCTCAGGAGGCCACGAGATAGCAGCTGACCTTGAGATGGTTGGAACCCCAGGGTCACCTTGGGACAGGTAGATACAAGCTACTCATCAAGTTGGCTTCAGTCCCTCTCCCAAATAGGGCTCATAGTTTTAATCCCCATTTTACAGATAAAGTAACTGAGGCATAGAGAAGTTTAGTGGCTTGCCCAAGTTCACACAGTAGAGAAGTGGTAGAGCCAGGCTTAGAAACCAGGTCCTCTGACCCCTAGACTGGTTATCTTTCCAGTACGCCCTACTGCTTCTTTTGAGGAGGGTATAATAATAATAATAATAATGGCATTTATTAAGCGCTTACTATGTGCAAAGCACTGTTCTAAGCGCTGGGGAGGATACAAGGTGATCAGGTTGGCCCACGGGGGGCTCACAGTCTTCATCCCCATTTTCCAGATGAGGTAACTGAAGCACGGAGAAGTTAAGTGACTTGCCCAAAGTCACACAGCTGACAGTTGGCAGAACTGGGATTTGAACCCATGACTTCTGACTCCAAAGCCTGGGCTCTTTCCACTGAGCCACGCTGCTTCTCTAAGCTTCTCTAAGGGTAGACAGGCAGCCATAATATAGAATGGCAACAAGAGGGAAACCATAAGGACAAATGACAAATATAACAAATATACATATAGTTCATTAATTGATATTTGTGTAAGTGCCAAGAGAGGCTAGTGTGGCTCAGTGGAAAGAGCGTGGGCTTGGGAGGCAGAGGTCATGGGTTTGAATCCCACCTCCCCCACATGTCTGCTGTGCGACCTTGGGCGAGTCACTTCACTTCTCTGTGCCTCAGTTCCCTCATCTGTAAAATGGGGACTAAGACTGTGAGCCCCACACGGGACAACCTCATCTCCTCGTGTTCCCCCCAGCGCTTAGAACAGTGCTTTGCACATAGTAAGCGCTTAACAAATACCAACATTATTATTATTATTATTATTATTATTATTATAGGGATCATTTTACATTTAGCTGTAATGAAATCAGAAAATATTTTTTGGCCTTAGAGAGTACAGACCATAAGATAGCATTTTTTTTTCCTCCAGCCGCTAGGGCACATCAGAACATAAAGCTGTTGAAATAATCATTTTCAGCTTTTTACCCCTTTATTCAGCTTGCTTAATAAGAGGCATCTTTATCTACTACTGAGATTCTGGCAGAAATTCAATAATTGCTTATGAGGTGCCTGGTGCTTTCAATCTGATTGTCACTGAAAACAATGGAACATCATTTCCTCGAATATGTTAGTGTTACAAACGAGCTCTCAGCTTCAGGCACCACTCAGTTCCAAATCAGTGACTTTTTCAATTCTTCTTTTTTTCCTTCAATTTTTAATTTCCCTTTGCTTGAAAGGACTCCTGTTTGTGTCTCAATCAGTATTTCTTAAGACTTGAATTACAGTTATCCAATTTTGGAATCAGTGGCTGTGTGTGAATGTGGCAAACCTAACAGGAGTTTGAAAAATTTCACAGAACTGCAGCCATCCTAATATCCCTGGTATTAGTTTAACCATCCAACATTTGGATGACTTCATATTAATAAAATTTCTGCAACTTGATGAGATCATATTTCAAAGAGCTAGATTAACTAGTATGGGCTGGGCTTTCATTTATGTATTTTTCCTTAATTTGCAATCTCATGAATGACTGCACATTGATTATGGAGTCATCTGATTGACAGCTGACAACTCCCTGTCTTTGTATGTGGACTCTGAGGACTACTGTCCTTTGGGTCTCCAAGGTGGCAAGAGGGAAGAATGGCAGTCCTTAAGAAAGAGTGATGCCCGGGGTGTCAGAGGACCTGGGTTCTAGTCTCAGCTCCTCTACCTAAGTGCTATATGGCCTTGGGGAAGTCACTTAACTTTTCAGTGCCTCAGTTACATCTGTAAAATGTAGATGAAATACCTGTTCTCCCTCCTACTTAGACTGTGAAACCCATTTCAGATATGGATTGTGTCCAACTTGATCAACTTGGTTCCTCCCCAGTGCTCAGTACAGTGCTTGGCACATAGTAAGGATTTAACAAATATAATAAAAACAATAACAGTAACAACAACAATAAAAATAATATTACTGAAATACAGTCTTTCAATCAGGTGTTGGGCTGAGATCAGCTTCTCAGAATGCATTCAGAGGAAGGCAGAGACATATCATTCCCAAAACATGGGCCCTATCTGGGAAACGTAAATCCCCTGAAGCACCCAAGGATCAAACCGGATTCTAATCATCATCATCATCATCAATTGTATTTATTGAGCGCTCACTATGTGCAGAGCACTGTACTAAGCGCTTGGGAAGTACAAATTGGCAACATATAGAGACAGTCCCTACCCAACAGTGGGCTCACAGTCTAAAAGGGGAATCCAACCCATGCCTTCTGCCACCTCAGCAGCTTCTTGGGGTTCCAGCCAGATGGTCCCTAGAGAGTCCTATTCATGGCAGCAGGATGAGATAGATGATACTGGATAGAATCCCTTCTCAATGACTCCTGCCAGTTCTACCTGTTTTCTAAATGGTGAAAACACAGTCCGAAAGACATCAGTGCAGTAATTAACCACCCACCTTGGGATTCTGACCAAATACAGCTCATTTGTGTTAACATTCAGCTCATGGACAGTTGGGATTCTTCAGTCGCAGCTTGAAAAATTCAGTCAAAAATTCCTCTTTCTAGTGCCACTTGTTGGCAGGTATGAACACTTTTAGAATGTTCCAGTTTTTAATGACTTGAAATTGGAAAGGAAACTCTAGGTGAGGGACTTTATAATGCTCTTTTAAATTGATGGCACATCACTAGCAATCCCAGAGACATTGCCATTGCTAATATATAACTACATTCGTTACAAATCTGGGCAAGCCAAAATTTCATTCCAGGAAGATTACTTCAAAAACTGCCTATTCTTTGCAGTAATGTCCTTTTTTTCTGAACACTGTTCTAACTGATTGAATGTTTGTAGGGCCAGTGGGATTTTTTAAAGAAATCATGAAGCAAAACCAATGTGTCCAGAGCAAAAGCAATGTCCATGATCACTTAAATTTAATGGAAATAGCCTTATGCAGGTGAAACTAATAATTCTACAAAAATCAATGGGATTAAGCACTTGCTGAGTACAACACTGTTTTAAGTGCTTGGGAGAGAAAAACTGTGTTGCTAAACATGATCCCTGCTTATAACATAGTGGGGGGTGATATACAGTAAAATGAATTGCAGATAGGGGAAGCAAAGAGTATAAGGATAAGTACATAAGTGTTTAAGGGTGATAGTCTGTGAGTATCATCGTGCTTAAGGCTTATAGGTGTAAAAGAAGTGAGAGAGACTAGGGTAGGGAGAAGAGAGGTTGGTCAGAGAAGGTTTCATGGACGAGGTTTTTTTTTTTTATATTGGGTTTTGAAATGGGGAGAGTGGTAGTCTGTCAGATACAAATAGGGTCAGAATTCTAAGCAAGAGGGAGCATATCAGAGTGGCTTATGGCGAGAAAGATGAGATCAAAGTACAATAACTAAGTTGGAGTTAGAGTGAAGTGTGGGGGCTGGGTTGCAGTGTGAGAGAAGATAGGTAGGAAGAAGAGGGAGCTGACTGAAGACTAGAACATCAAGGAGTATAAATGGCTTGGTGTTAGAGGAGCAAAGTATGTGGGCTGGGTCTTATAGGGAGAGGAGTGAGTATAGGTAGCGGAGAGAGAGCCTATTAACTGCCCTAAAGCCAGTAGTGAGGAGTTTCTTTTTAATGACAATAATAATAATAATAATAATGGTATTTATTAAGCACCTACTATGTACAAAGCACTGTTCAAAGCACTGGGGAGGTTACAAGGTGATCAGGATGTCCCACGGGGGGCTCACAGTCTTATTCCCCATTTTACCGATGAGAGAACTGAGGCCCAGAGAAGTTAAGTGACTTGCTCAAAGTCACACAGCTGACAATTGGCGGAGCCGGGATTTGAACCCATGACCTCTGACTCCAAAGCCCACGCTCTTTCCACTGAGCCACGCTGCTTCTCTAATGATTTGCTCAAATGATTAGAAATTGCATTTCTAATGAAATGATTTGCTCCAAGTTACCCAGAAGGCAGGTAGCAGAGCTAAGACTAAAATCCAAGTCCTCAAACTCCAAGGTCCCTGCTCTTTTCACCTGGCCATCAATCATTCAATCATATTTATGGGTGTTTACTGTGTGTAAAACGCTGTACTGAGACTGTGGTCTCCCACACCATTATAACAGATACATTTTCCAGCACACTATCTTACAGTCTATAGGGAGCTGAAATGCTGCTTAAGCATAATTGAATGTAAGTAAAATAATAACATGAGACTGGCAGAGGGACTGAGCCGGGATTTGAACCCATGACCTCCGACTCCAAAGCCCATGCTCTTTCCACTGAACCATGCTGCTTCTTTTACTATCTGTATGGATGGAAAACCACTGGAGGTATTAATGAGGAATGGGGAGATGTGCAGACAGATTTTTTTGTTGTTGTTTAGAAAAATAATCTGGTCAGCAGAGTGGAAAAGCCTAACTAGACAGAGGAGAGGCTGGAGGTACAGAGGTCAGTGAGGAGTCTGATGCAGTAGTCGAGGAGGAGTATAAGATCAGTATGATGGTCATTTAGAAGGATGGGGAGGGATGGATTCTAGGGATATCATGAAGGTAAAACTGACAGATTTGGTGACTGACTAAATACTAAATAAGAGATAAGTAAAGGAAAATGTCACAGTTATGGGGATCAAAGAATGGGAAGATGGTGCCGTTACTAACAGTGATGGGAAATTTGAGTGGGGAAGAGCATAAAATTTGGGTGGGAAAATAAAGAGTTTAGTTTTGGATTTGTTAAATATGAGGTGCTTAGTACAGTGCTCTGCACCCAGTAAGCACTGAATAAATACAATTGAATGAATGAAATATTCAAGTAGACATATCCTGACTTCAAAGAAGGAGAGCGATCAGAACTGAAGAGGTAGATTTGGAAATCATCAATGTAGAGATGGTTGTTGATGCCATGGGAGTGAATGAGTTCTCCAATGGAGTAAGTGCAGATGGAAAACAGAACCTGAGCTTTGAGGGACTTCTAGAGTTAGAGGGAGGGAGAAGAGGAGGAACTATAAATCAACCCATCAGTGGTATTTATTGAGCAGTTACTGAGCACAAAGTACTAACCGCTTGAGAGAGTAATTATAATAATTAACAACTGTGATACTTATTAAGGATTTATTATATGCCAAGCACTGTACTAAGCACTGGAGTAGATACAAGAGAATCAGGTTAGGCACAGTTCCCGTCCCACACTGGGCTCACAGTCTAACTCCTCATTTTCCAGATGAGGTAGATGAGGCACAGAGAAGTTAGCGACTTGCCCAAGGTCACATCGCCAACAAGTGACAGACCTGGGATTAGAAGAGTATAATACAACTGAGTAGGTAGATGGGTTTCATATCCTCAAGTAGTTCATAATCTAGTGTCCAAAATCCCCCTTTCCCATGCCACCATTCAGTTTAGATATGCTGATCACAACACTTTCCTCTAACATCTTTAATAATTCTATTCAATGTATAAACACAGTATTTTCTAACTCTGGCACTCATCTCCCCTATTCCCATAAAAGCAACCCCTCTCTGTGATCTTCCTCTGCTTGTCTTTTTCTCTCCCCTGCTCCCTTTCCTCCTCCTCTTTATTCTCCTCTCCTTTTCTCTCTCCTCCTCTTTAATGATTACTGTTTCATAGTTTTCATCTCCAATTAAGATACATTAATGAGTGCTTAATTTGTACAAATGGTTCTTTGTATACCAACCACTCAAAGGTTTCATTTGGTTTGGCTCTTCTGCATAAGAAAAGTTTTGGATCCCTGGTTTAGATTATGCTTCATAATATTTTCAAATAATGTTTCCATAATATTTTCATAATATTTTCAAATCCTTCATTGTGCCCTCTCTGCCTTTGGGTTTACTATTTAACAGCTCCTTAAGGTATTCTATTATTGTCTATTCTCAGTTTATATATCCTCATATTCCATCCTGTAAAAGCTGCATCTTTCAGTGCAGGTAAAAAAAATTGCATACCAGGACTTGCTGTTGGTTATCTTTTCCAATCATTTGACATAGGTTATGGATCATAAGTGATGCTGGTGAAACCAATTCTGTAGTAGGTTTATATCTCATAAATTTATAGACATTTGGATATCACAACACTTGAACATGTTTGAAGCTTGAAGTCCTGTTGCAATCAAATTCTCCCAAATGGTTTTCAACAGTCAGATTTCTATTTATCTGCTTAAGCATGTATAGATAGAATATTAGCATCCTAGGCATAGCACTCTCCAGATTGAGTACTCTAATGTCTTTTGAGGCAACATGAGCATATTGAAAGGGCAGAGGCCTGGGAATCAGGATTCTTGAGTTCTTAATGATGGCAGCTCTGTCACTGACCTGCTGTTTAATCTTAGTTTAATCTCTCTGTGCTTCAGGTGCTTCATCTATATAACTAACATTAAAATAAGCATAAAATACCTCAGATTGTGAGCCCCATGTGTAATAGGAACAGTCAGATATGATTTTTTTTATCTACCACAGCGTTTTGCACAATTCTTCATTCACAGCAAATACTATAATAATAGCAATTAATGTAATTGAAATAACAGTAATAATGCTACTGCTTCCAAGAAGCATGTGCTGAAAACATAAAATTCTGTACTTTCAATGAAGTAGGGAGGTGACATGGCTTAATGGAATGGGTAAGGGATTGGGAGTCAGAAGACTTGGATTCAAGACTTATCTCCATTACTGGCTCTCGGTGACTTTCAGCAAGTCACTTAACTACACTGGGCCACTGTTTCCTCTTCTGTAAAAGGGAGAAAAATACCTGTTCACCCTAGCTCTTAGGACATAGCAAACACTAAGGAAATACTACAAATAATTATATCCCAGAAGCACTGCAGAGATGAACTTCTGAAAAAAGAATGGGTAGTAAATGATGATTAGTGTGTTTAATTTATGAACATATATTATTCTAAACATTCGTTTTGATGCTAAAGTTATTCATGTCACAGGTGGAGGGTCCTAAGCCATAAGCATGAAGAGGTGCTGTACTCTAAAAATCTAAAAACTCTAAAAATCCAACTAGGTTCTATCTAGTCATATAGTAGATTGGACATCAAACTCAGTAGAATTTTGGCTTTACTGTGGATTTTTTGCTAGATGCGTCATGGGGTACTTGATTTTCCTGAAGGTATGTTTTCACTAAGCATTTTTGGGGAATTCTGTATAGGAATTTAGATTCACTCTTGGAGCATGGGCCTGGGAATCAGGAAGATCTGTGTTCTAATCCTGATTCCACCAGTTGTCTTCTGTGTGACCTTGGGCAATTTATTTAACTCCTCTGCCTCAGTTATCTCATTTGTAAGATGGGAATTAAGACCGTGAGTCCCTTGTGAGGCACTAAATGGGTCCAACCTTGTATCTACTCAGCAGCGTGGCTCAGTGGAAAGAGCCCGGGCTTTGGAGTCAGAGGTCATGGGTTCTAATCCCGGCTCCGCCAATTGTCAGTTGTGTGACTTTGGGCAAGTCACTTAAGTTCTCTGTGCCTTAGTTACCTCATCTATAAAATGGGGATGAAGACTGTGAGCCCCCTGTGGGACAACCTCATCACCTTGTATCCTCCCCAGCGCTTAGAATAGTGCTTTGCACATAGTAAGCGCTTAATAAATGCCATCATCATCATCATCATCATCATCTACTCCAGCGCTAAGTACAATGACTGGCACACAGTAAGGACTTAGCAAATACTATCAAAAATATTCAAGCAATGTACATGCACTGGTAGGATATGATTCAGTGCCAGATCACTTCTAGACTGTGAGCCTGTTTCTAGATTGTGAGCCCTTTGTTGGGTAGGGACAGTCTCTATATGTTGCCAACTTATACGTCCCAAGCACCTAGTACAGTGCTCTGCACACAGTAAGCGTTCAATGAATATGATTGAATGAATCAATCGCATTTATTGAGCATTTGCTGTGTGCAGACTACTGTACTCCAAATTCCAGAAGAGTTGCACACTCTCAAAACCCTGTCATCATATACACATATTGCAAACAATTGAGTCAAAGTTTCTCTCTTTGTGGTAGAAGATAAAAGGTCATGTCAAAGATGCCTTACTTTCTTATTTCTATAAAATAAGACCAGATTTCCATTTGTAAATTACTTGTAGTTCATTCATTCATTCAATCGTATTTATTGAGTTCTTACTGTGTGCAGAGCACTGTACTAAGCGCTTGGGAAGTACAAGTTGGCAACATATAGAGACGGTCCCTACCCAACAACGGGCTCACAGCCTAGGAGGGGGAGACAGACAACAAAGCATATTAACAAAATAAAATAGAATAGTAAATGTGTACATGTAAAATAGAGTAATAAATCTGTACAAACATATATACAGGTGCTGTGGGGAGGGGAAGGAGGTAAGCCGGGGGGATGGGGAGCCGGAGGAGGGGGAGAGGAAGGTGGGGGCTCAGTTCTAAAATATGACTTTCCCAATAATTTTGAAATTAATATAGATTAACTGTGAGCCCATTGTTGGGTAGGGACCATCTCTATATGTTGCCAACCTGTACTTCCCGAGCGCTTAGTACAGTGCTCTGCACACAGCAAGCACTCAATAAATATGATTGAATGAATGAATTAATTAACTCCAAGATCTGGTCATTTGTTGTTAGTTTATTATTTTCAATGTGCCATGTAAGGCTTAAATCATATGCACATAGCTAGTATTCTCAGTGACTTTCTAAAAGATGATCTAAATAGGTATTCCATCAAGAGCTCACTTTGATCAGTTGATTTCATTCAAGTAAGCTCATTGTGGACAGGGAATGTGTCTACCAACTCTGTTACATTATGATGTTGTACTCTCCAAAGCATTTAGTACATTACCCTGCATACAGAAAGTGCTCATTAAATATAATTGATTGAAAATTCAACATTTCACAAAATTGTTATTCTAGGTAAGAGAAAACTACAATTGCATAAAAACAGCATTAAGTGGCCTAGTGATATTGAGTCCTGAAATGAAATTAGTCTAACCTATGAGGAGAACTATGGAAATCATATCTTAATGAATAGTGAAAGAAGGTCAAATACACTACTTCAATGTATGAAAATAAATGTTATAGGTAATTTAAGAACCTATTATTTATTGATATATATGAATCGGGGCAATGCAACTTTTAATATTTATAATTCAGTATCTCATAATATCAATATCATATAGTGAAGGGTTTTAAATCTTACGTTATAACAAAAAATGAAAATAAATAGTGCATATGAAAGTTCATATATTGTAGTAGTTTAGCAAAAAATCAGTTAATTAATTAATTGATGATGGTATTTGTTAAGCTCTTACTATGTGCTGAGCACTGTTCTAAGCTCTGGGGGAGATCCAAGGTAATCAGCTTGTCCCACCTGGGTCTCACAGTCTTAATATCCATTTTACAGAGGAGGTAACTGAGGCACAGAGAAGGTAAGTGACTTGCCCAGAGTCATACAGCTGATAAGTGGCGGAGCTAGGATTAGAACCCATGACCTCTGACTCCCAAGCCCGTGCCCTTTCCACTAAGTCACGCTGCTTCTCTCTAATAATTATGGTATTTGTTAAACACTATGTGCCAGGCACTGTACTATGTGCTGGGATGGATATAAGCAAATCGGGCTGGACACAGTCCCTGTCCCACGTGGGACTCACAGTCTCAATCACTATTTTACAGATGAGGTAGCTGAGGCACAAAGAAGTAAAGTGACTTGCCCAAGGTCACATAGCAGACAAGCAGTGGAGCCAGGAATAGAATCCATGACCTTCTGATTCCTAAGCCCATGGTATATTCCTTTGCCTTTTGATATCAGTTATTTGTGATAAATTGAGAGAGGGAGGAAACAAATGTGCCTATTTTTCTATAAATGTTACCTATTTTAATGCTACCTATGCAAAAAATAAATCAGGAGCCCACATTAAGGAAACTTTTATTCTACGGTAATAATGCCTTTAGGATATTCAAGCCAGTTGAAACAAGATTCAAGGTTGTAATTTACAATCTGCTTTTGCCATCCAGAGGTTGACACTTACTTTCATTGTTAGAGGGCTAGCCATAGTTCCCATTGGGTCTAGAGGAGAGACAAGCTACCCTGAAGAAGTAATGTCCTAGGGATCTCTTTGGAATAAACAAGACATATTTAGGATTAAAATTAATTCAGACTAATCAAATTTTCTCCCAAGCTCCAATGATAGGACTGAAAAGGGCAGCAATCTAAGAGAAACACAGACAATGGAACCAATTTGAATATAGTAGAGCTATTGATCTTCCATGACACTCCCTCTCAGCAGCTGGGAAATGATAGTCAGACCACAGGGGAACAAGATTCTTTTTTCTATTCCTCTTAATTTCAGCACTTTTAACCCAACACTTCTTGATTCATATATAGATTTTCATGACATCTTCTGTCTTCTTTTTTCTCCTAGGGCTGTTGACTGATTTATGAGGACTTTAAGGCCTTTAAGAAGTTGTATGCTCAGCACCAGATAGAGACGCTGAGTGCTAAGGTGTCTGAGCTATGCTCCACTTCTTCACAAGTATTTATTTCACTTGCCTCATTGTTATTGCACCTTTAACCCAATGAATCACATGGTACATGAAAGAATATACAACAGTTCACCCCTCAGAATTTCTCAATATCAATGAACCCCAATTCATTTACCCCTTATTTTTCTCTTACCATTCAGCCTAAGAGTAACAACCACTGTTTTAATCAGAAACATCCACAGCACGCGTGTCGACGCCACCTCAACAAATGCACTCAGTAGTTTGAAAAACTGTACTATTAGCTTCAAGGAACAATGCATCACTCCTTCATAAGGGGATGAGTACTATGCCAACAGGGGAAGATTTGAAGGACACCAACAAACTTTCAAAATAAAAAAAAATCCACCCCAAACTACAGTGATCACATCCATACTGCCTCGCAATCCTCCCTACCTCCTTCATTTTTTGATATTGTTTTCCTGAGGGTGTTTGCTTTTGCTACAGAAGTAGAACAGGACTCCTAGAACAGAGTGCCTGCTGCCATGAGAAACAAGATACAGTGGGTGCAGAGAGTGCCTTGCAATACTACTACTACTAATAATAATGATGATATTTATTAAGTGCTTACCATGTGCAAAGCACTGTACTAAGTGCTGGGAAGGTTACAAGGTGATCAGGTTGTCTTACAGGGGCTCACAATCTTAACCCCCATTTTACAGATGAGGCAACTGAGGCATAGAGAAGTTAAGTGACTTGTCCAAAGTCACACAGCTGACAATTGGCGGAGCCGGAATTTGAACCCATGACCTCTGACTCCAAAGCCCGTGCTCTTCCACTGAGCCACGCTGCTTCTCTACTACTACTACTACTACTAATAATAATAATAACTGTGGTATTTGTTAAGTGCTAACTATGTGCACTGAACTAATACTGGCGTAGAAACCAAGACCCACAGATTCCATATGGGGCTCACAGTCCAAGTAAAAGGGAGAACAGGATTGAATTCCCATTTTGCAGATGAGGTAACTGAGGCACAAATCCGAGTTATCAGTTACAGAGAAGACAAGTAGTGGAGCTAGGATTAGAACCCAGGTTGTATGACACCCAGGCCCATATTCTTTCCCCTAAGCCTCACTGTTAGATTCAGATGCTTGAGGATTGTATCACTGACACAGGGAGCCCAACTGGCCAATTTTTCCCCCATTTAGATCCTAAAATCAGTGCAGGGCTTGGCACATAGTAAATTCTCAATACATATAACATCTATCCTAGATGTGATGAGCACTCAACACGCAGATTTGTCCACCAAGCAGATCCTGCCTGTTTGGATAGTCAGAGGTTGCAAAAATCAGAATATTGAGGGTTTCCAGGAAGTCTTTTATTTGCTGAGGGAGCTAGAGATTACATACCACTAATCATGTAGTCTAAGTTCCCCATAAATTCTGCAGCCCATATCTTCCACTAAAGGACATATTTAGTTTCACAAAGCAATTTGCCTTGCCCCTCCACTTAATGGGGTATTGAGAAGCAGATATATAAGCTTGCTTAAAGTTATCCTCTTTGAAAGTGAAGAAAACCTTCTTTGGGCCAGTTAGTATTCTGACCAATACCCTCCCCCAAATTATAAAATTCCATACCAACATACTTTTTTTTTCCAAATATGAGCAACAGAAAAGTATCCCTGTTTGCCAAGAGCTGTAATGAGGAGATGGCTACTCACTCTATGCTCATGATTAACCTCCTCCAGGAGTCCTTCCTTCCCAGACTGAGCCCCCTTTTTCCTCTCCTCATCCCCTCCCCCCGGCCATACCTCCTTCCCCTCCCCACAGCACCTGTATATATGTTTGTACAGATTTATTACCCTATTTATTTTACTTGTACATATTTACTTTTCTATTTATTTTGTTAAAGACGTGCATCTAGCTTTATCTCTATTTATTCTGATGACTTGACACCTGTCCACATGTTTTGTTTTGTTGTCTGTCTCCCCCTTGTAGACTGTGAGCCCGTTGTTGGGTAGGGACCATCTCTATATGTTGCCAACTTGTACTTCCCAAGCACTTGGTACAGTGCTCTGCACACAGTAAGCGCTCCATAAATACGATTGAATGAATGAATTAGCCAAATAATCCCTGTTGAACAAGTATCCACCAGCTCTTATCACTGGCTCACTGGAGCTGCACTTGGTCACATCTTCAGTTTCACAAATCAGTTACTGCTTTGAAACTGTCTTTAAAGTGCTTTTCGAGTTTGAAGAATAATGAATGGAGGAAGGAAAATAAAATGAACTTACGGGGGAGAAACAGGGATGTCTAGCAAGACTGACCTATCATATTCTGTTTCTGTGATCAGGATGCTTTGCCTCAGATTCAGGGATCCATCCTATTGTCATGGGGTTGGGCAAGAAGGGGGGCAGTACTTTGAGCAGCAGTAAGGCGGGTGGGGAGGGACAGTTTGGTCCAGACCCACTTTACCACATTATGGGGCAGGATTTGTTTCAACTGTGAGCCCATTGTTGGGTAGGGACCGTCTCTATATGTTGCCAACTTGTACTTCCCAAGCGCTTAGTATAGTGCTCTGCACACAGTAAGCACTCAATAAATACGATTGAATGAATGAATGAACATGCAGGTGTGCACTTTCCTTACATACATAACTACACACTTTCCACACATATATATTCCCCTATTTCACTTTAGGGCACAAATGGATGCTCACTTTTCAAGTCTCCTTGAATGAGTTAACTACATATTTTGGCTGTCTCTTTCCAAGCATTTACCTGTCATAGGGCAGAGCATGGGCCATTTTGAACGTTCTGGAAATAATGCATTGCCTCTTTGGAGATAGTGCTATCATTTATTTTCATTTTGCTGAGATGTCGTTCCTTAGATTGAAATATTTATTAAAGGGAAAAGTCCAACTTTCTGGGACATAGAACCAGAGGATGAGTTTTCTTAAACCGCATTTTATTTAAAACCCCATCTCTTACCAGTTCCAGCAGGATAGGTTATAACTTCCATTTTAAAACATAGCTTGTTGATAAAACTATTTTATCCATGGAGAAATAGACTCTCATTTTAAGATGTGGGATTTATTATTTGGCATTCATCTTCTTATACATTATGCATGTAGTTTGTTGCTCGTTTTTTCTGCTGGTTTAAAAAAATTTTGCCTTAAGTATATCAAATATAGAATATATATTTGTATATATTCTGTCACGTGGTAAAAGTTAGGTTTGGGTGAAAGGAATAAATCTCCTTCTATGACAGATGGCTAGAAATTTTATATATATAAATATATATATATATATATATATATATTCCCCCAAACCTAAAATGTGGTTTAAAAGAAGTTGATGTGAACATCAAAATTTAAAATATAGCTGTTGAAAATCTAGGATATGTTATCCTTACCCTGACCAGCTGTAGTTGGCATAGATAAGTATGCTTTTCTCTGTTCATCACTGATGATTGGAGCTGAGAAAAGAAGGTTGCTTAGAGAAATTTGAGGAGCAGTGAAAACACAATTTTCTATTTCTAGGTGTAGATCACTGGGTTGGATTTGTTAGATTTTTATATGTGAATTTTTCTGCTAGGTGAAAAGCAAAGACGTTTGGTGTAGTCACTAGATTACCTCATTAAGGACAGTCACAAGAGATTTACCTTAAGGGAGAAAGAAAACCTTTAGGAAAAGTGTTTTAGGAAAAACTTCAATAATGTGAGGAAGCAGCATAGCCTAATGGAAAGAGTGTGAGATTGAGAATCAGAAGAGCTGCATTCAAGTCCTTTTCTGCCACTTGACTTCTGTGTGACCTTAGGACAGTCCTTTAATTTTGCTGTGTCTGAATTTCCTCATCTGAAATTGGGGATTCAATACCAGTTCCTCCTTCTAAGATGGGGGGTTCCATGTGGCACAGGAGTCCCATGTGGCACAGGGACTGTTTCTGAGCAAATTGTCTTATATCTACATCCGTGCTTATGTACCTTTCTTGGAACAAAGTAAACACTTAATAAGTGCCCTAATAACAACAATTATTTTTATTTACTTAAAGATGAGGAGCAGACAAGTCAACATCAGGTGAATTTTATGTCATTTTGCAAAATAGAAATTCAGATAACAGTTTGGGTTCCCTGATTAATAGTACAAATATTATTTGCCATGTTTGTTATCTAAAAGGTGGAAAGTTGACTGGTAGAGGATTCAAGATGATGGTCTTGACTGACTTTATTTTAGAATGGTTCTAAGGTGACCTACATTGGCATCAAACAGAGGCACCTCAAAAACATGGAAGGGAAATCTTGATTGCTCTCTAATAATCATTTAAACAGACTTTATGTCCAGATTATTTTAGCAGATTCAGAAGGTAGGATAGGCACCAATCCTACATCTTCTCATTGCCTACGTAATAATAATGATGGTATTTGTTAAGCGCTTACTATGTACAAAGCACTGTTCTAAGCACTGGGGAGGTTACAAGGTGATCAGGTTGTCCCATGGGGGGCACACAGTTTTAATCCCCATTTTACAGATGAGGTAACTGAGGCCCAGAAAAGTTAAGTGACTTGCCCAAAGTCACACAGCTGACAGTTGGTGGAGCCAGGATTTGAACCCATGACCTCTGACTCCAAAGCCTGAGCTCTTTGCACTGAGTCACACTGCTTCTCTTCCATTGCTAGATTTTATTTGGTACTGAGCATTTGACCTACCTTTTGGAAAATTGAGACCACGATGAAATATTCTACTAAATATGTCTCTTACAGTGGCCAGGTTTTCACGAGTAAACTATCTGGATAATTCAAGCCTCTAAATTACACTTGGACCTCAATTATGTATACATTTCAAGTAAAAAAGTGTATAATATTGGGAAAATAATAAAATCCTGAATTTTATATGAATTTCCTTGTTTACTTTCATGTTATAGTTACATGTACAGTATTTCTGAATACATTCAGATCAAAAATATACTCTGGTCTCCAAGAAAAGCCATAATTGTAAATACAGAACATTAAAGTTTAAATTAACTTTTGGATCTGATTAATGATTATGCACCATCATAGTGCTGTATATCTACATTTAAAATATGGCATTATGAAATGTTATCCATTGAGGATTTCCTTCGTTTAACCTTACAGAACATACTTGACAAAGATAAGGGTACCAATGTTTTTCTAGGAAAACATGAAAACCTTTTAAAATTAGGTTACTTTTTATTAAGAACTTTATTTTGGACTTAGAAGAATGTTTGCAATATTTCTATATCTAGTAAATGAACCCAATATTTCAACTCAGAGGTTGACTTCTTCAAATTTATAGAGCCTCTATGAGTTTATGTGCGAAGGTGAAGGATTGTGGGGGTGTGGGGGGGGTAATTCGAGGGAAAGCAAAAATGACTATTCCCCCTTTGGCTAAGTACAGGGTTGTAAAGCACAACAATTCTCTCCTGAAATAATTATAATCAGATGTTTCTTTCTGGTAATAGGAGAATAGCTAGGGACACAGGGCAGGGAGTGGAATGGTAGTTGTGAGTTCCTGGAAACTCAACTTGGATCACAAATAGCAAACACTATGTTGCTCTATGGAAGTTTCCCTGCATAATCACTTGAAATGAAAACGCAGTTGCTGATAACCAGGGAGGCTGGTGAAATCCCTTTTGTTAATTCCCTAGGTATGAATCATCTCCCTTAGAACTAGGAAGGTATGAAGCAGCAGAGAGGAAAGTGTATGGGGGAGGCAATGAAGTGTGGAAGACGTTTTCCCAAATATGATTCCAGACTCTGCTCCAAGGCATGAATCAGGGACATTGACTATTATACTAGATCCTTCAGCTTAATTGAGGATTTATATGAATAAAAGGGACAAGAGCAAACCTATTACTTGTGAACTTATTTCATAAGTAATAGGTGTGCTTACATATTTGATTTTCAATGGAAACATGCTCGATTGATTTACAAAACAGAAAGCGTGGGTGGAAAGGTAAGATAAAAGATTGTTTATCCTTGCATATTTCATGATAACAATGTCAACACAGCCCTGGTGATTTGGAAGTCGAACTAGCACAGTTTTTAAAGAAAATCAGTCAGATTTCCTAAACAGCCAGTTGACTGAAATTGCATGGTTGCAGAACTGGTTTTAACTTCTTTGTATGCATTCAAAAGCGGTTATACAAAGTAGACAGTGGCAGTCATGTGGTTCTACTAGAATTATAGCAATAGTTATTCCATTCCTCTTCAACAGGGCATGCATAGCTACATTTTTTTTAACAGATGTGCACATACAGTCACATAAAGTATATATTTTGTAGGTGGCACAGGATGGCTATGGTAAACTCTTCGTGGGAAGGGAATATGTCTTGTACTTCCCATGTAGTAGTAATAGTAATTACTAAGCACTTACTGTGTACAGAGCACTTTACTAAGCATTGGGAGGAATCCATAGGAATTAGACACGGACCCAGTCCATTGACACTCAGTAGATCCATTACTATCATCCCCAATCAACCGCTCAAACCAAATCACATTGTGAATATTACCATATTAATTACCATTCCACATAAAGGAAGAGAGAGTGACAGGTAGCTGCAGGGCCTAACTTCATGTTATTTTCAATTTCAGTTCATTATCTCTGTTGGGTAAATAGTCACAATCTTTGCTCATCACTGGATTTCCATATCAGTGGCCCACAAAGATAATCAGGAAGAAAACTTGAACTATACATGGTTCTCCAATTATTATTATTTATACTGGGAAAAGAGGAAAAAAAAAGCTAGCAAACCAAGGGCATGGGATAGAAGTTTTGATGCATATGAATTAGTTCCTTTAATAGCTAGTTTGCTTCCAATTGTACTCCTTAGCCTGAATGCCTCCAAGAATTCAAACTATAAGGCAGTAGCATTTAAACTTTTGAATTGTTGGGGAAAGTCAGGAGAGGAAGAAAGAAATGGGAAGGTGAGAAAAACTTTAAAGAAATCAAAAGTGCTTAGGTACTGGAGAAAGTGAATTTCTCATTAGGTATACTTTTTTCAATCAATCAATCAATCATATTCATGGAGCTCTTACTGTGTGCAGAGCACTGTACTAAGCGCTTGGGAAGTACAAGTCGGCAACACATGGAGACAGTCCCTACCCAACAGCGGGCTCATTCTCTTCCCCTCATAGTTTTCCATTTCCTCCTTCTTCTCTTTACTCTTGTAATAAACTGCTACATATCTTCAGTCTGTGATAATGGCCTTCTAAAACCTGATTCCACATTTTCATCCTTCCCGAATCCTATAGAAAATTGAAATTTCTCCAGGGACTAGAGCCGAGCATGCCCACTATCCAAGCCTGGTTTTCTGTAACATGTCTACCCAACTGTTTGCATAATAAGTTGCCATTTGAAAAATCTTTAAAATTCTGGAAATGCATTGTTAGATTTTGAGTTATTTGACAATGTTTACTTTTGGAAATAGTTCAAAACTCATCTGAAAACTTCCACTATCCCTAACAGATTCACAGAAAATGCACAGTATTTTCTATTTACAAATAATTCATCACTTGAAAAACAGTATTCTATTCAATTGCATAATAAAAAAAACTAACATAATATTTATTGAATGCTTACTGTATGGGAGCATTGTCCCCTAAGCATTTGAACTATGATAGCAGAAGGAGACACTATCCTGGTCTATAATGAGCTTTCAAACTAACATGAGGAGAGAGATTCAAAACAATTTTTAAAGAGGTGCAAATATCTACACAACATCAATAAAATCAACTCTTTTCTCTCCATCCAAACTGCTATCATGTTAATCCCCATGCTTATCCTATCTTGCCTCGATTACTCTATCAGTGCCTCCTTGCTGACCTCCCCGCCTTCTGTCCCTCCCCACTGCAGTCCACACTTCACTTTACTGCCCGGATCATTTTTCTACAAAAAGAAAAAGTTCAGAACACGTTTCTCCACTCATCAAGGACCTCCAGTGGTTGCCCATCCACCTTCTCATCAATCAATCAATCGTATTTATTGAGCGCTTACTGTATGCAAAGCCCTGAACTAAGCACTTGGGAAGTACAAGTTGGTAACATACAGAGACAGTCCCTACCCAACAGTGGGCTCACAGTCTAGAAGGGGGAGACAGAGAACAAAACATATTAACAAAATAAAATAAATAGAATAGATATATACAAGTAAAATAAATAAATAAATACAGTAATAAATATGTACAAACATATATACATATATACAGGTGCTGTGGGGAAGGGAAGGAGGTAAGGCGGGGGGGATGGAGAGGGAGAGGAGGGGGAGAGGTAGGACGGGGCTCAGTCTGGGAAGGCCTCCTGGAGGAGGTGAGCTCTCAGTAGGGCCTTGAAGGGAGGAAGGAAGTTTCTCATGAAACAGAAACTCCTTACTATTGGCTTTAAAGCACTTAATCACCTTGCCCTTCTATCTCACCTTTCTGCAACTACTCTCTACTACAACCCAGCCCACACACTTCTCTCCTTCAATACTATCCTACTCACTGTACCTTGATCTTGTCTATCTCACCACTGAGCTCTCACCCACATCCTGCCTCCAGCCTTGAACACCGTTCCTCTTCATATCTGACAGATAATCACTCTCCCCACATTGAAAACCTTATTGAAGGCACATCTCCTCTAAGAGACCTTCCTTAGGCCCTTATTTACTTCTCTACCACTCCCTTCTGTATCACCCTTGAACTTGGATTTGCTCCCTTTATTCACCTTGCTCAGTCCCACAACACTTGCGTATATTACCATAATTTATTTATTCATCATCATCATCAATCATATTTATTGAGCGCTTACTGTGTGCAGAGCACTGTACTAAGCACTTGGGAAGTACAAGTTGGCAACATATAGAGACAGTCCCTACCCAACAGTGGGCTCACAGTCTAAAAGGGGGAGACAGAGAACAAAACCAAACATACTAACAAAATAAAATAAATAGAATAGATATGTACAAGTAAAATAAATAAATAGAGTAATAAATATTATATTCATATTGATGTCTGCCTCCCCCTCTAGACTGTAATCTCACTGTGGGCAGGGAATACGTCTTTTAACTCCATTACATTGTAATAATAATAATTATAATTATAGTCTTTGTTAAGCATTTATGTGTCAAGCACTGTTCTAAACACTGGGATAGATAGAAGATAATCACATAGTCCTACGTGGGGCTCACAGTCTTAATCCCCATTTTACAGATGATAATAATAATAATAATGGCATTTATTAAGCACTTACTATGTGCAAAGCACTGTTCTAAGCGCTGGGGAGGTTACAAGGCAATCAGGTTGTCCCACAAGGGGCTCACAGTCTTCATCTCCATTTTACAGATGAGGTAACTGAGGCTCAGAAAATTTAAGTGACTTGTCCAAAGTCACACAGCTGACAATTGGTGGAGGCAGGATTTGAACCCATGACCTCTGACTCCAAAGTCTGTACTCTTTCCACTGAGCCATGCTGGTAACTGAGGCACAAAGAAGTTAAGCGGCTTACCCAAGGCCACAAAGCTGATAAGTGGTGGAACTGAGATTAGAACCCATGTCCTTTGAGTCCTAAACCCGAGCTCTTTCCACTAATCCACACTGCTTCTCCTGTCTCAAGCATTTAGTACGATGCTCTTCACAAAATAAGTGCTCAATAAATATGACTGACTCAATTCTGTTATATAATCATTATAGCCATTTCAGTGTTGCTGTTCAGTTGCATTACCTGTTAAATAATTCCCCATGGGCATTTCACTGTGACTTTCATTAACTATTTGCCAAAGCATATCGTTTGCTAAATTCCAACCTCCAAATATATCTTAGTCTGATTTATCATGTATTTTAGGAGAACTTTTCTGTTCAGGGGAAAAAGATCTGAAGCATCATAGCCCAGTGGGAAGAGCACAAGCCTAGGAGTCAGACAAACTGGACTCTAAATTTAGCTCTGGCATTTGTCTGCTATGTCACCTTGGGTTACCTCATCTGTAAAATGGGGATTAAGACTGTGAGCCCCACGTGGGACAACCTGATCACCTTGTAACCTCCCCAGCACTTAGAACAGTGCTTTACACAAAGTAAGCACTTAATAAATGCCATTATTAAAATAAATAGAGTAATAAACATGTACAAATAGAGTGATAAATATGTACAAATTTATACAAGTTCTGTGGGGAGGGGAAGGGGGCAGGGCAGAGGGAGGGATGGGGGGCAATGGGGAGGAGAGAAGGAGGAAGAAAAGAAAAAGGGGGGGCTCAGTCTGGGAAGGCCCCCTGGAGGAGGTGAGCTCTAAGTAGGGCTTTGAAAGGAGGAAAAGAGCTAGTTTGGTGGGGTCGACTGCAGGATAGGCAAGAATGAGGCCCAGTGAGGAGGTTAGTGGCAGAGGAATGGAGTGTGCGGGCTGGGCTGTAGAAGGAGAGAAGGGAGGTGAAGTAGGAGGGGGCGAGGTGATGAAGAGCCTGAGAAGGAAAAAAAAGGGAGTCTGGTCAGAAGAGGCAGTGAAGTGGATTACTAAAGAGGTAAAATGTAGGACATTTAATATCAGGCTGCTGTTCCCTGATTAGCTGAAAATTTAATGAAACATGTCCCTCAGGCTCAGTTCTGTGTCTCTTCTACTCAGTCTACACTCACTCACTTGAGAGCTCATCCACTCTCACAGCCTCAACTACCACTTCTATATAGATGACATCCAAATTTTCCTCACTGGTTGTTGACTTTTCTCTTTTTCTGCAATCCTGCGTATCTTCCTTCCTCCAGACTAAATGAATGTCCCAAAAGGCACCTAAACCTTAATGTATCCAAAATTAAACTCCTGAATTGTTCCCTATGCCTAATTTTCTTATCATTTTGACAACACAATCATTTCCCCATCTCTTTATTCTGCTTTCTTGTCACTATTCTTGACTTTTCTCTCCCTTTAAATCCACATATTTAGATCACCAAATCATGTGGGTTCTTTCTTCACAATTTCCTGAAAATCCACTTCTTCATCTCCATCCAAACTTCAACCACCCTGCGTTCAAGCATTTGCTGTATCTCGTCTCACTATTGTAGCAACTTGCTCATTGTGCTCCCTCCTTCCAGCTTCTCCCATCTTTAGTCCCTTCTTCACACTGCTGTCCAGGTCAGTTTATTATATCATTACTTTGTATGCCTCTAAGTTCATCAAGATTATCTAATGGTTGCCCATTCCTCTCTGAATAAAACAGAAATACTTCACCATTGGCAACAAGACACTCAATCAGCAGAGAATTTCTGTAGTTCACTAATATTGCACATAAATTCATTTAAAAGGCAAAGGGCTGTGAATGCTTCAAAGTCTCATTTTGAATGACCCATGTGAAAAAGATCACAATTACTAAAAATGAAATAATTAAGGTCAATAATTATAATAGAGGCATTGTTTAAACATGTACTATGTGCCAAACACTGTACTAAGCATGGAATAGAGAAGGCATTTGCAGATGGGGCACAATCTCTTTCCCAGACAGGACTCACAATCACTCAATCAAGCAATCAGTGGTATTTTCTGAGATTTCAATAAATACCAATAAGACGGGGAGAAGAGACATTAAATTCCCCATTTTACAGAAGAAGAAACTGAGGCACAGAGAGGTGAAGTGATTTGCGCCGTTACCCAGAAGGTAGGTAGCAGAGCTAGTACTAAAATCCAAGTCCTCAGATTCCCAGGTCCCTGCTCTTTTCACCTGGCCATCAATCAGTCAATCATATTTATGGGTGTTTACTGTGTGTAAGACACTGTACTAAACGTGTGGTCTCCCACAACATTATAACAGATACATTTTCCAGCACACAAGCTAACAGTCTAGAGGGAGCTTAAATGCTGCTTAAGCATAAGTGAGTGTTAGTAAAATAATAACATGAGACTGGCAGAGGGACTGAGTAGCAACTGCTACCTAGAGCTTACCTAACGCAGGCTGAAAGCCCATAGCTGAGGATGGAAAAGAGCCCATCAGTTACAGTATTTACATGGATGGAGCTCTACATCAGAGGGTGTACACATGATTCAAAGTTCCTTCTGTGAAACACCTTCATGATGAATTAGCCAGATACTAGTAACTCAAAATGATCCAGAAAGTGGGACTCCGATGTGTGAGGTCAGCAGTTCAAGGATGGAAGTTGTGGTGGTGAAAAATAAAGGGATTAAAAGTCATGGAACAGGAAATGGACCAATATAAGAGAAGGCCAGAGTGCTAAATACACATAAGAAGAGGCAGAGGGAGATGCACAGGAAGTCGTGACCCACCTTCACTAACTCAGGTGCCCCATGAAACCCCACGCAAATCCTAACCCTATCAAATCTACATCTCTGCCCCTGCTCTCTCTCCCTCCCTCCAGGCTCGCATCTCCCCCTGCCTTCAGGACATCTCCATCTGGTTGTATGTCCACCACCTAAAACTCAACATGTCCAAGACTGAACTCCTTGTCTCCCCTCCCAAACCCTGCCTTCTCCCTGACTTTCCCATCACTGTTGACGGCACTACCACCCTTCCCGTCTCACAAGCCCGCAACCTTGGTGTCATCCTCGACTCCGTTCTCTCGTTCACCCCTCACATCCAATCCATCACCAAAACCTGCCGGTCTCACCTCCACAACATCACCAAGATCCGCCCTTTTCTCTCCATCCAAACCTGCTCATTCAGTCGCTCATCCTATCCCGACTGGATTACTGCAGCAGCCTCCTCTCTGATCTCCCATCCTCCTGTCTCTCCCGACTTCAATCTATACTTCACGCCGCTGCCCGGATTGTCTTTGTGCAGAAATGCTCTGGGCATGTTACTCCCCTCCTCAAAAATCTCCAGTGGCTACCAATCAACCTACGCATCAGGCAAAAACTCCTCACCCTGGGCTTCAAGGCTCTCCATCACCTCACCCCCTCCTACCTAACCTCCCTTCTCTCCTATAGCCCAGCCCACACCTTCTGCTCCTCTGCCACTAACCTCCTCACTGTGCCTCTTTCTCGCCTGTCCCGCCGTCGACCTCCGGCCCACATCATCCCCCTGGCCTGGAATGCCCTCCCTCCCCACATCCGCCAAGCTAGCTCTCTTCCTCCCTTCAAGGCCCTACTGAGAGCTCACCTCCTCCAGGAGACCTTCCCAGACTGAGCTCCCTCCTTTCTCACCCCCTCCTCCCTCTCCCCATCCCCCCCGCCTTACTTCCTTCCCCTCTCCACATTACCTGTATATATGTATATATGTTTGTACATATTTATTACTCTATTTTATTTGTACATGTTTATTCTATTTATTTTATTTTGTTAATATGTTTTGTTTTGTTCTCTGTCTCCCCTTTTAGACTGTGAGCCTACTGTTGGGTAGGGACCATCTCTATATGTTGCCAACTTGTACTTCCCAAGCGCTTAGTACAGTGCTTTCCACACAGTAAGTGCTCAATAAATACAATTGATTGAATGAATGAATGAATAACCCCCACACACTAGCTCAGATAGACATGTTGGAAGAGTGAACAGGAGCAGCCAGATGGGTGTCATAGGTACTGCCATGCTTCCTCTGGGTGTCTAAATGAACTTCCACTCTGCCAATCCAGACAGATCCAACACATAGATGTCTGAACATTCTGATATGAGTGAGATAGTCACTCTTTGGGTGTTGTGCTGCCATTTTTTAATGTTATTTGTTAAGCACTTACTATATGTCCAGCACTATTCTAAGCACTGGGGTAGATACAAGTTAATCATGTTTTCAAACTGTCCCTGTCCCACATAGGAGGAGGAAGGAAAGGTATTGAATCCCCATTTTACAGATGTGGAAACTGAGGCATAGAGAATTTAAGGTCACATAGCAGGTGGCATTGCTAGGAATAGAACCTAGATTCTCTGACTTGGACTGTAGTTTTTCCACTAGGCCATGCTGCCTTTCACAACAAGACTACAGTGGACCCATTACAATTCTACTTCAAGCTAAGGTAGTGGAAAGAAGGGAAGCAGTATGGACCCCCCCAACCCCAGCACACACACACACACACACACACACACACACACACACACACACACACACACACACTTTTTCTCCCTCTGTTCCCCTTCGCACTTTTCCACTCCCTGTAGAGTCTAAAAGGGGCCAGATATTACTTTACTTTAGACAACAACTTTTTAGAACTTGGAGAAGCAGGAATCTCAGGCAGGAATCTCAGGAGTTTGGCAGAGGTTCCAGCTGCCTTTAGCTACTGCTTAAATCACTTATTTTTCTCCTGTTGGTCAGCTCCTTTATGGCCTCTCAGAATTCTCCCTGCTGAAGGTGCCTTAACTGAGAGATTTCATCCATGCCACTGGTTTTAGGAGGCAGTGGAAGGACCAGGATGAAATACATGATTATCAACAAAAACGTGATTATCACCAAAACTGGTCATGATAGCCTACCAAAATCCAATACTCATCCAGATAAACAATAGTTTATATGTAAGGTGCCTGTAGACCCCTTCTTCCATCACTGTATGCTGAACATTCATTCATTCAATCGTATTTATTGTGCGCTTACTATGTGCAGAGCACTGTACTAATCACTTGGGACAAGTTGGCAGCATATAGAGACAGTCCCTACCCAACAATGGGCTCACAGACTAGAAGGGGGAGACAGACAACAAAACAAAACATGAGAACATGAGAAGATAGCCGGCACCAAGGAGAAACCCAAACAATGCCTGGCACTGTAATAAATACAACAGTGCATCAAAGTGCAAGAGTGCATCAGCCGCATTTCCCAACAGACTGGATATCAGTTTTGCATTAATCGCCATGCTGGCCTATATGCATGAAATTTGACCCACCAGGACCATCAATTTTGAACCTGAATATGTGTTGTTAAATATTTGAAAATATAAAATATTTACATGATACATATGATTTCAATATTTGTCAGTGTCCAACCACAGTGAACACCAAAAACTATTCCTTTTTTTAAAAAAGATCGATATCATTAAGCTGCCTAATTGCAAGAACAAAAAACACCATATAAGCACACTGTAACTTAGTCAAGTGATATGTTTTTAATCCTCAAGCAGGGCAAATATACAATAGCACTTTATTAGGCAAAATATTTTAAAGAAACAAAAAAGTAATTTTTGCTTAAGTAAGGGATACAGGCCTTGTTTACATTTTTAATTTGTTAACCTTTTTGATTCACTTCCAACATACTTAATGTCTCACAACCTGTCCTTTTGTGAAACTTAAATTATGTCATCACATAACTTTTTTGCTATTCCATCTGTGCTCTGATAACCTCATCTCTAGGTTCACTCTCCTCAGTCTCCAAACTAATACATTTCATGTGATATTATCTCACAGTAATTTCTTTCTTTACACTTTCAGAATTTAACTTGTCAAATGTAGGGTTAGTGATTACTTTATTTTTTGTAATATCACACTGTGGTGTTTATTTGCATGATCATTTCTCAGCTTCCAGAAGTTTGAGAAAATAAGGCTGTATGGTCAAATGCCTTGCAACCATACTGCAGTTTCAATTACAAAATTTGGAGAGAGAGGGATGGGAAGCAAAGATTTCTCTGCTTTCTTTAGCTTCGCTAACATCAAATTTTCCTGAAATAACAGCCCTTTTCCCTCAACCTCTCCATTTCTACAGTCTCATAATCAAGATAATCAAGCCAAAGACAACTTTTCTTGAATTATTTGATGAATACCACAATTTACACCCTCCTCCCCTCTCTATTTTGACCATTCTAATTGTAAATATTTTTATACTGGCCTCTCCCATGTATGGTAGAAATGTCTGTGAACAGGGAGCATATCATTTCATTATTCTTTACTTCCCAAGTGTTCTAGAAAGGGCATTACATCAAAAGAGAGCTCAATTAATGCTACTATTACTCATACTGCTATTTCTATGACCACTTGGCCTTAAAGGTATTAAAGGTATTATACAAATATTATTATTAATAATAATAATGGTATTTGTTAAGAGCTTACTACTTGCCAGCCACTCTACTAAGTGCAGGGGTAGCAAGATAATTAGGTTGTACATAGTCCCTGTTCCTCATGGGGCTCACAGTCTTAATCCTGATTTTACAAATAAGGAAACAAGCACAGAGAAGTGAAGTGACTTTCCCAAGGTCACACAGCAGACAAGTGACAGAGCTGAGAATAGAACCCAGATCCTCTGACTCCAAAGTCAATGTTCTTTCCACTAAGCCATACTAATTCTAATACCATAAATATATCATACATACCACAAAATATGGCCAAGCTGAATTTTAACCAAATTGAAAACACCACTTTTGTTGGTTTAATTACTACAATTTAGTATGCCAATTTATAAATGTGTTTTATGAATAGATGGTACTAAATAGATGGTACATTCTTTAAACTAAATATTCTATTCAATAAATAAATTCCCTGAAACAAGAAAATTCTTTTCTTCAAAAATTTTAAGGTTCCCTCTTGAAATCTATACTGGAGCAAGATATTATTGCAAATTTCAATTTTAATTTATGTGCAAAGATGGACAAAATCATACAAATAGTAAGTGTTTTTAAGGACACTGAAGCTACTTTGCTGTGAAAACCACTGGTCCATGTTCTACCTCTGACCTGGAGTGCCCTCCCTCCTCAAATCCTCCAAACAATCACACTTCCACCATTCAAAGCTCTAATGAAGGCTCACCTCCTCCAAGAGGCCTTACTAGACTAAGTCCCCCTTTTCATCAGCTCCCTTCTCCTCCATGTTGCCCCTGACTCTCTACCTTTGCTTTATCCCCCTCTCCCTGTCCCATAGTACTTTTGTTTATAAGTACATAGCTATAATTATATTTATTTACTCATTTATTTCTTTTTATTTCTATTGATGCCTGTTTACTTATTTTGATGTCTGTCTCCCCTCTTCTGTACTGTTAGCCCAGTTTGGGCAGGGATTGTCTCTCTTTATTTCTAAATTGTAATACTACTACTAATAATGATGACATTTGTTAAGCACTTACTATGTGCCAAGCACTGTTCTAAGCACTGGGGGGAGAAGGTGATCAGGGTGTGTCACGTGGGGCTCACAGTCTTAATCCACATTTTACAGATGAGGTAACTGTGGCACAGAGAAGTTAAGTGATTTGACCAAAGTCACACAGCTAAGTGGCAGAGTTGGGATTAGAACCCATGATCTCTGGCTTCCAAGCCCATGCTCTATCCACTGAGCTGCTTCTCTCCAAGCTCTAGTGCTCTGCACACAGTAAGGCCTCAATAAATATGATTGAATGAATCAATTAGAGTAGATGCATGTAAATTTAAATGAGCTGATAAAAGGATGACAGCCATTGGTAAGGAATCTTTCTTGATCATCAGCAGTTACTTATTTGATGAGGAGGTAGATGGATTGTAATATTTATTAGGGCGGTCTTGTGTGTAAAGCACCAGGCTGAGAAAAGCACACAGTTCCTGGACCTGCAGTAGCTCATGATCTCAAAATAACTGGGGGAACGTTGTGTGGTGAGCCCACAACAAGTTGCCTTGTTAGTGACTGTTTTTGATCCCGTGAACAACAAGGGAGAGAGTCACAAAGTCACTGAGGGGCTCTACCTGAGACAGGTGATTGCTGGCCTGTGGGAGCAAAGCATGGAAGGAGGTGTGGGTTTTTCTCCCTGTTCGACCTGGTAACAGGCCTGGACCAATCAACGACTCCATGTGGAGCCCCAGAATGCAGGACGCATACAGAAAACAGCACAAATGCAGCACAGAGGCACACAACAAGGCACACAGGAGAGCACATGTGGGAGCACCTGCTGAAGCATGCAGAGGGAGCACTTGAAGCAGCAGGAGCAGCAAGACAGCAGCACAAGGCAGCAGCAACATCTGAAGCAGAAAGAAGAAGCAACGGCAGAATGTGATCCCTTGACCAGCAGACTGGTATTGGACCCTTGGTGGAATGGAGTGAGAGTCCGTATGTGTCAATCCCCTGCACTTCGGTAAAACTAAGTAAAAAACTTTCCTCAGTAACCTTGGTGATCAGAGGTGTGGTTTGACTTTATGCCGCATGTCACCAAGGCGTCCCGGATCCAGGAAGGTCCTGGTTGCTACGAACCGTGAGATCGCGACAGGTTGGTGACAGACACATAAAAAAAAGAGGGAAAACAATAATGGACCAAAACCCAACATAGAAAAAGATAATAATAAGTGTCCCAGGAGTTAAGAAGTTTGACAGATTGATCGAAGTTTCCCTGGAAGGGCTGTTAATAGGCCAAGTCATAAAAGCTACATCACTGCAATCTGAACATTCTAAACTTTGAGAAGGCATAGCTGCTGCTGTGTCCTTATCTACTGTATGATAGAGCTTAATACATGCTCTGCACATACTAAGTGCTCAATAAATACTATTGATTGATTGATGGGGCCTGGTGTCACAGGGGAAGAGTGACTGTGGAGTGTCTTCTGTACTGTGGGGATTTCACTCAGAGGTTGGGAGCTTCTGGGTTTTTTCATTGCTACTTGTCTTCACTCTTCCATGATTCATTAATTCATTCAATCGTATTTATATGTATATATGTTTGTACATACTTATTACTCTATTTATTTATTTATTTTACTTGTACATATCTATTCTATTTATTTTATTTTGTTAGTATGTTTGGTTTTGTTCTCTGTCTCCCCCTTTTAGACTGTGAGCCCACTGTTGGGTAGGGACTGTCTCTACATGTTGCCAACTTGTACTTCCCAAGCGCTTAGTACAGTGCTCTGCACACAGTAAGCGCTCAATAAATATGATTGATTGATTGATAGGGACCGTCTCTATATGTTGCCAACTTGTACTTCCCAAGCGCTTAGTAAAGTGCTCTGCACACAGTAAGTGCTCAATAAATACGATTTATTTATTCTATTTGTACATATTTATTCTATTTATTTTATTTTGTTAATATGTTTTATTTTGTTCTCTGTCTCCCCCTTCTAGACTGTGAGCCCACTTTTGGGTAGGGACCGACTCTATGTGTTGCCAACTTGTACTTCCCAAGCGCTTAGTACAGTGCTCTGCACACAGTAAGCGCTCAATAAATATGATTGAATGAATGAATGAATGAATTTATTGAGGGCTTACTGTGTGCTAAGTGCTTGGAAGTACAAGTCGGCAACATGTAGAGACGGTCCCTACCCAACAACAGGTTCACAGTCTAGAAGGGGGAGACAGACAACAAAACAAAACATATAGACAGATTCAAAGAGCAGGGTGGGGCCCAGTAACACAGATAATGGAAAGCGGAGATATGTAATAAGAGTCCTATCAGAGATTATCAGGGCAGTCACATGGGGTAAGGTTTGAATAGCTGAGAGTCTGGAGGCAGACCCAGCATGAAACTAATAAATGCTCCAGTTGTGATAATGCACGTGCTTGTAGTGGTTTGTTCTGTACATTTGGGCAGGGGAGGTAGGGAGAGGATATGAGGGAAGAATCCACAAATCCTTGCCTACTGTCCTCTTCTGCCTTGCATTCAGGACATCTCTACTTTGATATACCACTGACACCTCAAACTTATCACATCCGAACAGAACCCTGTTCTCCCCTCTGACTTTCCAATCACTGTACAATACCATTACTTTTCCTTCTCACAGCCCGTAACTTTGATATTATCCTTGACTCATCTCCCTCATTCAGCACCCATTTAATGTCACCAAATCCTATTTGTTCTACTTTCACATCACTAAAATTCCCCTTTTTCCTCTTCATCCAAACTGCGGCTTATTATATCCAGTTCTGATTGCTGCATCAGCCTACTGCCTGAACTCTCTGCCTCCTGTCCCTCCGCATTCCAGTCCTTATTTCACTCTGCTATCCAGGTCATTTTTGTAAAAAAAAAAGTATAGTGCATGCCTCCCCACTCCTCAAAAAGCTCTAATGGTTACCCATCCACCTCCACATCAAACGAAACTCCTATCCATCAGCTTTAATGCACTGAATGAGCCCTCCCCACTCCTAGCTTATCTTGCTGATTTTCTACTACAACAGTATGCTCTTCTAACTCCAATCTACTCACTATGCCTCAGTCTCACCTATTTCTCCTCCAACTCTTGCCTGCATCCTCTCTCTGGCCTAGAACACCCTCCTCCAGCATATGCAACAGAACACCACTACCCCATCTTCAAAGCCTTATTAAAATCACATCTACTCCAAGTAAACCCTCATTATTCCTGCTCCCTTTCCCTTCTGCATCTCCTATGTACTAACATTTTGACCCTTAAAGCACTTGCTATTCACCTTGCCCTCAGCCACATCACTTATATACATATTCAAAATTTATTTTCTTGTTAGCTCCCCCCTGTAGGCTCCAAATGGTCAGGGAATGTGCCTATCAACTCTGCTGTGTTGTACATGTGCTCAGTACAAGGTTCTGCACACCGTAAGTGTTCCATATACACCACTGGTTTATTGATCGATCCACAAAATGTCTCCAATAGACCACTCTATTAAAGAATAGAGAAGCAGCGTGGCTTAGTGGAAAGAGCCCAGGCTTGAGAGTCAGAGGTCATGGGTTCTAATCCCAGCTCTGCTGCTAGTCAGGTGTGTGACTTTGGGCAAGTCACTTAACTTATCTGTGCCTCAGTCACCTCATCTGTAAAATGGGGATTAAGACTGTGAGCCCCATGTGGGACAACCTGATCACCATGTATCCCCCAGCGCTTAGAACAGTGCTACGCACATAGTAAGCACTTAACAAATACTATCATTATCCCCCTTCTAGACTGGGAGCCCGCTGTTGGGTAAGGACCGTCTCTATATGTTGCCAACTTGTACTTCCCAAGCGCTTAGTACAGTGCTCTGCACACAGTAAGCGCTCAATAAATACGATTGAATGAATGAATAAATACGAGTGAATGAATGAATGAATAAAATATTAAACTAATTTTAACCAAGTAACAGAATACAACAAAATTCAACAAAAATCAATTCTGAATAAATATGAACTAAAATCTAAATTGCACTAAACAAATCAGCATATACATTCATTCATTCATTCAATCATACTGAGCTCTTACTGAGTGCAGAGCACTGTACTAAGCATTTGGAAAGTATAATCCGGAAATAGATAGAGACAATCTCTACCCAACAACAGGCTCATACATAAACCTGAGCTTCCTCTACACCATTAATAAGCTGATGATAAGCCCTTTTCTGTAGGATCAGAACTTGCAGAGAAGTTACACTGTTTCCAGCTCCTAGCAAAAATTAATGTAAGACTTTTGGAAGAGAGCAAGAGTAAGTATGCAGTGCTCTGTATGGCGCTCTTAGAGTACAAATAGTAAGTTAACACGATATCTGCCTTCAAGGATCTTGCAATCTAGCTGGGGAGACATATAAAAATAAATTACAAATAAGAGAAGCAACTCACTATAAGTATTTGTACAGATGTGTTATGAGTGGAGTAGGTGAGGTGAGTAGTTAAATGCTTTCTAGAAATTCAACTCAGCCCCCATTACATTACTTAGGATGTAAGAAAACCATTATGACCAATAAACTACTACTAGTAGTAGTATAATGGATTGTACAATAACTGTGGAATTAATTAAGCACTTTATGCCGGGCACTATACTAAGTGCTGGGGTAGATGCAAACGAATCAGATTGAACACAATCCCTGCCCACTTGGGCATTTTACAGATGGAGGAAACTGAGGCCCATAGAAGTGAAGTGACTTGCCCAAGGTCACACAGCAGACAAGTGGTGAAGCCAGAATTTGAACCCCATGACCTTCTGTCTTCCAGGCCTGTGCTGTATCCACTATGCCGGAGAAGTACTGAATAATAAGTGACATATTTCCTGACCACAAGGAACTTATTAACATAACACAGAATATAAATGTATTGATAACTGAAGGAATTGAGTAAATTGAGCAAACATATACTATTGTCTTAGGTAGGGTGCAAATAAGTTCATAAAATGTCTTTGTGAGTTATCATTCCCCAGTATGAGTGTATTTTATATATATATTTATATATCATTTATACTGTTTTATTTTATTTGCAGTAGCAGTAGTAGCATTTGTTTAGTGCTTACTTAATGCAGAGCACTTTAATAAATGTTGAGAGAGAATACATATGACAAAATTAAACATTGTCCCAATCACACAGGGGCTCATTTGTATTTACTTTTAATTCATTCAATCATATTTATTGAGCACTTACTGTGTGCAGAGCACTGTACTAAGCACTTGGAAAGTACAAAGCCCTACTCAACAATGGGCTTTATGCCTTAGTTACTGAATCAATTCAATGTTGCCTTCTTCTTACATGATTCATTAATATTTTCAGATGCTCAGTGACATATGTTCTTGTTACAACTGTAACAATGATTATTAATTTTATTATGGTATTGTTAAGGGCTTAATATGTGTAAAGCACTGCAATAAGTATAGGATAGATGCAAATTAATCAGGTTCTGCTCATGGGGCTCACAGTCTGAGAGGGAGAACAGCTAACTTAATCCCCATTTTCCAGGTGAAAAAACCAAGGCACAGGGAAGTTAAGTAGTTTGTCCAAGGTCACACAGCATACAAATGGGTGGAACCAAAATTAGTACATTTTCAGGGCCATGCTCTTTCCACTACGCAACACTGTCAATATCAGGCAGCCTACCATCTTTTCCAGAAGAAACCCCACCACCCATTCCCCACTAGCTGCTATGAGCGAGCGTCTGTCAAGTGATCATTTATCAACACCATTTTGTGGTGTTTTGTGGTGATAGGTAATTGTTGGATGGGAAGGGTGGTATTGAGGCAAGAAGAGTTTTGGGTATGCCAATAAGTTAGCATGTCCCCCTTGAATATATATATATATATATATATATATATATATATATATATATATATATAGTCATCTTTCCAGGAACACTAAGAACTGCTTGATATTTATGCAAGTGGGCAACTACTGTCGGACGTTTTGCCATAGGAATGGGTATGCTTAAATGAGGTAGACAATGGGCATTAATAAAACCATCACTTCCAACGATACCACAACTCCCATCAACCAATAGGGTTAGTGTGGTACTTGTCACAATCATAATTCAGGTATTTGTTAAGTACTTACTACGTGCCAATCACAACACTAAATGCTGGGGTACATATGTGATGATCATGTCAGACACAGTCTCTGTGCCTCATAGGTCTCACAATAGGAGGGAGAGCAGGTACTGAGTCCCCATGGTACAGATGAGGAAACAAGCATGGAGCAGTTTACTGACTTGCCTTGGTCACACAGCGGGTGAATGGAAAAACCAGGATTAGAACCCAGATCCTCTGACAACCAGGCCTATGTCCTTTCCACTAGGACATACAGAACAATCAGCTCTAAAAGAGGGAGGGGAGGTGTGGATATGGAAAAGACAATCTGGTGGAGATTGCTGCTTTTCTCTTTGTCTGAGGAGATATAATTCCACTTCTTTGTTGTTCTCTGGTCTTTTCTACAGCCAGTGTAAAGAAACTAGGGAGATTTGGCATGCTTCTGAATAAAGATAGGTCAGATCAAGGAATTCTGGGGAACACTATGAAGGTACCAGGTTAAGAAAAATCATTGGGTCAGTGATACTCAATATTCAGATGAATGTAGAAGTATTCAAGAATGCATATTTCGAAAATAAATTTGGTACCTTAATTAGGAATTCCTGTAATTTTGCTTAAAGTGTTCTTTCGTGAGGGAATTGGGGAAGGACAGGAATGGGTATATCAATTTGATTTTTTTTTCTTTTCTCCACAACGAAGCAGCACTCTTCCCAACTTTTCCGCACAAATGTAAAGCTAGGAGAAATTAGTAGGGTTGGGGCATTTCTCATTAGAGAAGGAAAATGAGGAGAAAGACACAGGTGCAGAGGAAAGGAGAATGAATTAATGAGGATGGGGATACTGCAGGGAATCACCACAGTGACTCTTCCTTTGAATCTAATCAAGGAAGGGGAGCTAGAAGGTGGGATGGGCAGGGGTGCAGATAAGATGCCCAGCAGGAATATTAAAATTTTTATTTGAAATTTGAATAGCTTAATGAAACCATGAAATAAAAAGATTGACTAAGAAAAATGAAAGTAAGAAGCTAAATATTAAAATCTGTAGCATAAATATATCAAAGAACTAGAAACCCTACCTAGTAAAAAAATAGGCAAAGTTTTCATTTCACAAGGGAATGTACATACAGAATTAATTACATGGGTTATAGTAAACATTACACCCATCAAAGCAATTAAAAATCATAACCAAAAATAATGTCAAATACACAATGGCATGAAAGAAAATGCTACGAATAATGATACAAATAATGGAAATTAGGTAAGTAAATGGTTGCATTAACTATTCCAAAATCATAAACCATTCGGGGAAGTACAAGAGGAAGAAGGGCCTCTTGAGAAGACACATGAAATGAAATCAGCAGGACAAACAAATTGGATAGTAAAAAGGAATTATTTTAAGGCACTAATAAGAACTAAGCAAAATTGTGGCAGAGAGCAGATAAATTAAAAAACAAACATGTGTGATTAAATAAGTGAATTATTAGTAATTCATTTCATATTAATCATAAACTTCTCTTCCTCTACCTACTTAATTCTATTTTGTGTCCCACTAAAAGAATGGGAGATCTAAATGTGAGGGAATAGAATTCTAGAATAGAATTCTATTCTAGTGTGCATATAGCTATAATTCTATTTATTCTGACGGTTTTGACACCTGTCTACATGTTCTGTTTTGTTCTCTGTCTCCCCCTTCTAGACTGCGAGTCCGTTGTTGGGTACGGACTGCCTCTACATGTTGCTGACTTGTACTTCTCAAGCACTTAGTACAGTACTCTACACACAGTAAGTGCTCAATAAATACGATTGAATGAATGAATGAATAGAAGAATATGTTGTGAAGGACAGAAGTTCAGGTGAGAGAGATTCACTCAACCTCTAGGAAAGTGCTAATGATACACAGCAGCGTGAGAAGCAGCGTGAGAAGCAGCATGGCTTAGTGGA
This sequence comes from Tachyglossus aculeatus, assembly GCF_015852505.1. Lineage (NCBI taxonomy): Eukaryota > Metazoa > Chordata > Mammalia > Monotremata > Tachyglossidae > Tachyglossus > Tachyglossus aculeatus. The sequence continues at coordinate 122,183,584 of NC_052067.1, forward strand.
AAGAGCACAAGCTTGGGAGTCAGAGGACGTGAGTTCTAATCCCAGCTCTGCCACTTGTCTGCTGTGTGACCTTGGGCAAGTCACTTAATTTCTCTGTAGCTCAGTGACCTCATATGAAAAATAGGGATAAAGAATGTGAGCCCCACTTAGGACAACCCGGTCGCCTTGTATCTACCTCAGCACTTAGAACAGAGTTTGGCACATAGTAAGCGCTGAATAAATGCCACAATTATTATTATTGTTATTATTATAAGAAAATCATCAACCAGTTGCCTGGTAACTGTTTGCCAGCCACTGTATCAATCAATCACATTTATTGAGGGCTTACTGTGTGCAGACCACTGCACCAATAGTGGTATAACAAAGTTGGTAGACACTCCCTGCTTACAACGACTTTACAGTCAAAAAGACTGGATCTCACCCAAACACACTGCTTAGAACCACTTCTTCCCCTTGCTCAAGTTGGCTCACACAGAGCAGTAGTCCCAGGCAAACCTTCATGGAGGAACTGTACAGTGATAATATGCCATGGCTGTGATAGGAGTTAGAGAGACTGACCCAGTGTCCTTAAAGCTCTGGTGAGACCATGGGCTTGGTCCTGTCTCCTGGCAGAGGTGCAGCAAAATTGACCAAGACGTAGGAGAATCCCAGCATGTAGGTAAGACTAGGGTTTGCCTTCTTCCCACCCATCTCTGACCAGTCTCAATTTTTTCAGCCATCCCTGACCTTCTCTGCAACTGATCCCTCAGACCCGTCACCCTGAACGTCATCTTGTTTCCTAGTACAAGATTCCCACTACTCCAGTTGCCTGACATCTTCCGTTCCTGTAACCATCTACCTTGCTGTTAAACACTTCCCTCAGCCTGATGCTCTGACACCTTCTTCTCCACCCTGACTGCTGCTGTCATTGGGCTGGGCCTCCCCAGATGTTTGCCAACTTGCCATCTGTCTTCTCACCAACCCATCTCTTACACTTGCTAATAGGTTTGTTCATCCATGACCAAGCTTTCAAACAGCATTTTTCCATTGCTCTACATTCAGTCATTTAAGGGATCACAACTTGCCATAGATTCCCTTAACACTAAGCCAAATGTTTTTACAATAGATTTACCACATAGATAAATACATAAATTAAGATAGATAATTTATTTACCAAATAAATGTATTTATTTATTTGCTCTCTTGCTGCTCACAAGAGAGCAGCATGGCTCAGTGGAAAGAGCCCGGGCTTGGGAGTCAGAGGTCGTGGGTTCTAATCCCAGCTCTGTCACTTGTCAGCTGTGTGACTTTGGGCAAGTTGCTTAACTTCTCTGTTCCTGTTACCTCATCTGTAAAATGGGGATTAAGACTGTGAGCCTCACATGGGACAACCCGATTACCTTGTATCTCTCCCAGTGCTTGGCACATAGTAAGCACTTAATGAATGCCATGATTATTATTATTATTATTTAAAACCATTTGAAACACACAGTTGAGCCTCAAAACATCCAAGTATCTGAAAACACTGGTTCATATAAAATGAGAGGATAAATCCTTGAAAAGCTAAGATGTCATACTTAAATTCACTCTATACCAAAGACTACCCTATCCCCAGTTCAGTTTGGTATAATAATAATTATAATAATTATGGTATTTGTTAAGCTCTTACTATGTGTTAAGCACTGCTCTAAGCACTGGGGTAGATACAGGGTAATCAGGTTGTCCTACGTGGGGCTCACACTTTTAATCCCCATTTTACAGATGAGGCAACAGGCACAGAGAAGTTAAGTGACTTGATTAAGGCCACACAGCAGAAAAGTGGTGGAGGCAGCATTAGAACCCATGCCCTCTGACTCCCAAACTCGTGCTCTTTCCACTAAACCACGCTGCTTCTCTTAGACATGCTACTTCTCTGCTGCTGAAGACAGGAAGTTTGAGGTATTAGCTAAAATTTAGTCTTTAACCTAATTGAAAGACAGAGAAGCAGCATGTCAAGGTGGATAGAGCATGGGACTGGGAATCAGAAGGTCATGGGTTTTAATCCTGCCCTGGCACTTGTCTGCTGTGTGACCTTGGGCAAATCACTTCACTTCTCAGTGCCTCAGTTACTTCATCTGCAAAATAGAGATTGAGACTGTGAGCCCATGTGGTACAGGGATTGTGTCCAACCCTATTCGTGTCTATCCACTCCAGTGCTTAATATAGTGCCTTGCACATACTAAGTACTTAATACCATAATTATCACTATTAACTCCTTCTACAGCCCAGGATTCTCAATTTTATATTGAGCATAAGACACTATTACCTTCTTTTAATATTAAATTGAGATTATCATGTTACACTTGTGAGTTTCTTTGAGCTTCAGTAAGTCTCAGATTTGGCCATGTCCAGTCTGTCTGCTGGTGAAGGGAGATCTTAAAAAGGGCATCTGAGCCAGTCTTAGTACATGTATTTTTAAGTGCTTACTATATGCATTAAGTGATGGGAAAAATACATGGATGAAGGGGCTCACAAAATATGAATAAAGCATGGAGAAGGGACTTGCGATAGACACAAAAGGAGAGAAGAAATAATAAAACACTAAAGCAGCATAAAGGGCAAGAACACCTATAGAAAATTAAAAAAAAGTGGTAGGCTACTGTGGTTAGAGGAGCAGAATTTTATGCTATTTTCAGCTCAGATCCAACAGTCCACAGCCACAGTAGCTGTCACTACTTCCGCAGCCCCCACTACCTTCCCAAAGTTCTACATTTTGTGGTGGCTACACAATGTGGCTTATGGTGTCCTTCAATCTTTTGGGAATCACAGAAGGTAATCCATTCTGGCAGAAATCAATTGGGAGAGTAGCAACCTATGATTTGACACCAAAAGGCAATCAAGGAAACAAAGACAAGATCTACATGGGACAACTCATTGCTGCAACAAAGAAATACATTGAAAGAAATGGAAAGGACAAGGTCAATAGGATAAAATAAATTATATGTGTTTAACATACATAAATGCTGATTTTATGATTAATGGATGTAATAAGATTACTAAGCATTACATGACTTGGTTGATTATACCACTTATAAGCAGGCAGCTAGTCAGCTAATTTGTTCTGCTAGTTTTGGAAGTACAGCCTGCTGGCTAACTTTTATTTATCCAGGTTTCCCTCTCTGGTCTTCCAGGAATCTTCCAATTTCTCCTCATGTTTCTCGACACAGTATATGCATTTGGTGTGATAAAACCAATGATCCTTTGTGGACAGTGATTCTCCTAATTGGCAAACTCCTCAAAGAATTACCATATCAGAGAAGCCTTATCTAAGTGTCTATTCCCTTTCTCAAGGGTAATAAGATTCAGTTTTGGCACTATTATTAGAGAAGGGGTGAGATGGGGTGGATCAGGGCCCTGTCCAAGATTTTTTATAGGGAAACAAGGGAAAACAATGTTTTCTGTTTTCCTTCCCAATCGCTTACAGTTTTTATTATCTGCTTGCCTCCTCCGTGTCCCCCAACCTCAGTCCCTGGAAGCAAAAAGTTGTGAGTTTTAAGTAAAGACTTGCATAGAAAATTTTATTTTCTGTTTTCCCTTCCACTTGTGTGCAGTTTATTGTCAGATATCAAAAGGCACTGATACTGTGCCCTGCTAGTAAGAAGAAAAAGACACCTCTTTCCCTTGTGCCCCAAACTCCAGCAATTGGATCCTGGTGTTCAGAGTTATCCAGGGTTCCGTCTGCATATAGCCTCCTGGGTTAGGCAGGTCCTGAGAGAGTGTGTTTTCGGTTTTGCTATGGAAAAAAATCAGGACTAAGGAGGATATAGTAGATGCTGAATGCCCACAAAACACTCTCCCATGTTTAAAATCAGAGGGGATTGCATCACTGGCATGTGAGACTCAACCACTAGTGTTTCCCACTAATCAGACTGTGGCAAGGATTCAGCAAGCAAATATTCCCACAGATCAGATTCAGTCATTCATTCAATTGTATTTATTGAGCGCAAACTGTGTTCATAGCACTGTACTAAGCACTTGGGAAGTACAAGTAGGCAGCATATAGAGACAGTCCCTACCCAACAATGGGCTCACAGTCTAGAAGGGGGAGACAAACAACAAAACCTGTTAAAAAAAAAAAAAAGGAGATCCTGCCTGGAGAAGGAAAAAAAAAAGCAGAGGAAGGGACAAGAGGAGAGGCTCGAAAGCAATTTTTAACAGGAGGAACAAAAGATTCCCAAGCCTTTCAAATGTAAAGGGAGTCATGGATCAAAATTCATATCTGTCATGTACCCATGCCCTTTCTATATCCCAGAGGGGCCCATCATTTTCTTCCCTTTTTTGCTTGGGCTTACATGTTTCTCCCCTTCCCATTCACAGGGTAGACAACCAGTCATTAAAATGCATGCTATGAGGGAAGGGAAATAAAATAGTTCTTTTATTTAACTTTGAATTACAGCTCCACCACTTGTCTACCATGTGACCTGACCTTTGGCACGTCAAATTATCTGTGCTTCAGTTGCCTCATATGTAAAATGGGGATTAAGACAGTGGGCCCCACCTAAGACATGGACTGTGTCCAACCTGATTAGTTTGTATCTACCCCAGTGCTTAGTATAGTGTCTGGCACGTAGTAAACATTGAGAAAGTATCATGAAAAAGCAAATATTTTGGCAACTGTACAATTTTGGAACAACATTCTTCACACTGAGCTTTGAAATCATATTACCAGTGAGCTAGGGTGCCTATTGAGAATTCAGTGTGTCATCATTCAAGTAATTCAATTACTTGTTTATGAACAGACTTCTAAGTTCAATTCTGTTTCAAATGAGTGAAGAAAACAAAATAAGTATACTTTCTGTGTTGGAAAACAAATTTAAGAAGAGTAGCTGTCTGTCCCTTTCAAACATCATCTGTTTCAACACTATGTTAGGAAGCATGTGCTATTTCCAGTCATGTAGTCCTAATTTTAAAAGATATGGCTTAAGTAGGGTGTTCAAGCCTGATAGTTTACAAAACAAAGGTATTCTTGTTATGTTTGGTTTGCTTTGTTTGGGGAGTCAAAAATCTTAATTTGGGAAATGCAGTCAATAAAAATAGAGTTTAATATAAAAGAAAATGTAACAACATAGAAGTTGAGTAAACTGTTGATAATCTGTTTACATCAGCTAAATTTAAAAGTAATATATTGAACTTCTGTAAAGATTATGTCTAATATTGTGATGATTATCGGAAACTTTCGTCTTTTTCAAGAAGCAAATTACTTTTGATCTATATAGTTATGCTGAAAGCAGATTTTATTGACCAAGACTTGCTTCCCTATTTCATTTTCTATTAGTGCACCAAAGTTATCAATTATGCAAACAAGTGGAAGGGAAAGCAGAAAACATCATTTTCTCCCACTTCTCTGTGACCCTTCATGAAAAATTAGGATACAATACTGAGCCAGCTTGCCTCCACCAAACTGCCTCAACCCCTCCACACTTGCAGTGCTGGAGAGGGGTATACTTGTTCCTTTCTGGACAATTTTCAAAATCTCTGAGGCAGTAAAATGGACATTGCTAGCCAGAGTGGAGAAGCTGCCAATTAATTAAAAAGGATGGTGGAGGCAAGGGTATGATAGGGAAAGGAATGAGAAGAAAGGAGAAGATAGATATGAATGAGAGAGGGAAAGGAAAATGGTAATGAACTCAAGGTAATAGGGATTCATTCATTCATTTATTCAATCGTATTTAGCACTTACTGTGTGCAAAGCATTGGTTTAAGAGCTTGGGAGAGCACAATATAACAGACACATTCCTGCCCACAATGAGCTCACAGTTTAGAGGGGGAGACACACATTAATATAAATAAATAAATGAATTACAGACATACAGATATATATATCTGTATAGGTGGATACAGGATAGGATAGGTGGACAGAAACTGTTCAGGTACCTAGAAGCTTTAAGGTAATAGTCAAAATGGTTTGTCTATTAGTATACACTGAGGAAAAATCATGCATTTGAGGCTGAATTCTATTTAATGCATAAAATTAAATATTTTACACGAATGTTTTTTCTGGGACCTCGTGAGTGAATTTAATTTAATGGGCTCCCAGAAGATGCTGAACATGACTGGAACTTTATAGCCCACACTACTTACCTTTGAGGGAAATATTCTAGCTAGTATCATTCTGGACAGGTCATGGGTTGATATAGTTAGCCATTCCTTTTCTGAATCACGGTGTGGGTTCCCTACCAAAACACAATGATAGATTATGTACTGACCACTAACTCTAAACCACTCAATCAGTTCATCATGGCAGGGACAAAGGAGCAACCCAAAGTTTTCTGTTCTTCTGTTTTCAGGGTGCAAGCCCCATCTCCCAGGAGATATTTTGCAGCCACCATTACCTTTGGTGTCGGGTCCTGTTCTGCTGGGTCAAGGTGGGGATGAAGTTACAGTATGTGTTCTGAAATATTAGAATGGTGGTATAGGCTTTGGGGACTTTCACAAGATCTACTCAGGTGCTGAGAATCTGGAAACAACAGCTCCTTTGGATAGTTATTTCTGTCTGGCATTTTATATTGTTTCTCTGTTTTTTGTGGTTTCACCTTGTGTGTCTGTCGCTAATCTTTACTCCTTAGCTTGCATTATGAGCCCACTAGGCCAGAGACCTGTTCAATTTTCATCTGAAACCTCTGCCCCAGCTGTTAATTGCAAATAGTCGGCAATTAATAAACACTGTTACTGGTACTTCTACTAAACTGCAAACCTGCCTTCCTCTGATCACATCACTTGCTGACATATGGAATGCTGAAGAACTGCTGCAAACCTTTAAACATTATCTCCTTCAAGAAAAGTAGTGAAAACTTTCTGTGGAATTTATCTCATTTAGTGGGTTGTTGTTCCCCCATCTCATCTCCTGGCCAAGGTAACCACAAAAATCACTGAAATAAGTTTCAGATGACAGAATCTCAAAGAGTTGAGGGTTTTCTTTTAACCTTTCACAGGACAGGGCAAGATATAGAAGTTTCCAATTGGAATCCTTATAATCTCACTTCCTAATTCATGTTGCTATCATGGGATATTCCAATCAGACTCTACACAAGTTGAATGGCAAGGGGAATATTTGACGTCCTGCCAGCATGCCTCTAATTTCAGAATGTTGCTACTGAAAGTTCAGAATTACCTCAGCCTTTCCTTCCCTCTCCTAAAGCAGAATTTTGTCTTTAGCAAGCCTGGGTCCTTTCTCACCTCCCAATACCCACACCTCCTCCCCACCACCACAACACACACACACACACACACACACACACACACACACACACACGTGAGCTACAAAACCCATATTTCCTGTTAAGTGCACAAAACATATTATTTCTTGATAAAGAAAACCATTAGTAAAGGAATCTTATTGAAAATTATTCACCGTATTTTAGACAGACAATAAAGGCTTAAACCTCTTCCCTTCCCTGTGAATCTACCTTAGAACTCTCCTTACCTCAATTTGAAGTGTTCTGGAATTTGGCAGACTGCAGCTTTCCAGGTATTAAACAGAACCTGGTCACTGCATATTAAATAAAAGCCAACTTAATATAATCTTCCTTACCACATGCCCTGAGCCTGCAGGGATTTGAGGGACCATGAATGTGGCAGTATGCTCCTTGGCTCCCATCCAACTGGAACTCTGAGCCAAAGTCTCATGAACCTCTGCCATGCCACCCAGAACCTACCTCCGGGTCTCTCCGTAACCCTGAAGGGCTGCTGAGAGATGTAGCAAGAACCATCTACAAAATTAAAAAAGTAGAAAGTTTTGGTAAGACTGGATTAATTAGGGCTGCAGCACTGTGAGTTCTGCGCTGGTCCACTTTACTACTGGACCTGATGTATGCTGATGAGAAGCAGTGTGGTCTAGTGGCTAGAACATGGGCCTGGGTTCTCACTGGCTGGCTAGAGTTCACTGCATCCTTCAATTATTTCCCCATCTCTCCACATTCCTTGAGCAAGTCGTCTACACTCACTGCCTCCACTCTCCTCCAAACCTCTCTTTTACCCCATGCAATCTGGCTTCTATTTCTATTGCTTCACAGAAACTGTCCTCTTAAGACCATCAAAGACCACCAGTGGACTCTGCTTTATCCTAAACCTTTCAGACTTTTCAACTGCCTCTAACACTGTGGACAATCTCCTTCTTCTGGAAATATTGTTTAACCTCAGCTTCAATGACAGTTTATTCTCCTTTATTCTCCTGGAATGGATGATCCTTCTCAGCCTGTTTCACAGGTTTTTCTGCCCACCACCCTGTACTGCCGGAGTCTGTGAAAATTCAGTTCTGGGTTCCTTTCTCCATTCATTCATTCATTCATTCAATCGTATTTATTGAGCGCTTACTGTGTGCAGAACACTGTACTAAGCACTTGGGAAGTAAAAGTTGGCAACATATAGAGATGTTCCCTACCCAACAACGGGCTCACAGTCTGCCTTTGAGAACTCATTTGCTCCCAGAGCTTCAACTATCAATTCTATGCAGATGATTCCCAAGTCTACCTCTCTAACACTGACCCCTCTCCATTTCTGCAGTCCTGCATTTCCTCCTCCTGTCTTCAGAACATCTCTACCTGAATAATCTGCTAACACCTCAAACTTAATATGTCCAAATATAACTGCTTATCCTCCCTCCCAAACGCTGTCCTCCCACTGACCCTGGAGACACCACCACCATCCTCCCTTTATCACAAACCTTTAACCATGGCATTATCTTCAATTCACCTCTCTTACTCAACCCCAATATTCAGTGTATCACTAAATCCTGTCAGTTCTTCCTTCATAACATCTCAGGAATCTGCCCCTTTCTTTCCTAACTGCTATCCTTCTGTTCCAAGCATTTGTCATATCTCTCTCAGACTACTGAATCAGCATTCTTGCTGACCTCTCTTCTTCCAGTCTCTCCCCACTTCAATCAATTCTTCACTCTGCTGCCTGGATTATTTTTCTTAAAAAAAAAAAAAGTTTAGTCTACATTTCCCCATCTCTCAAAAACCTCGAATGGATGCCTATCCATCATCAAATCAAACAAAAAGTCCTTACCATTGACTTTAAGGCAATCAGCTTTTCTCTACCTTCCAAACTTTAATAACTGTGGTATTTGTTAGTCACTTCCTGTATGCCAGGTACTGTACTAAGCAATGGGGTGGATACAAGCCAATAGGGTTGGACACAGTCTGTCCCACATGGGGCTTGTTTGTACATATTTTTTTACTCTATTTATTTATTTAATTTATTTCTACATATCTATTCTATTTTATTTTGTTAGTATGTTTGGTTTTGTTCTCTGTCTCCCCCTTTTAGACTGTGAGCCCACTGTTGGGTAGGGACTGTCTCTATATGTTGCCAATTTGTACTTCCCAAGCGCTTAGTACAGTGCTCTGCACATAGTAAGTGCTCAATAAATACAATTGATGATTGATGATGGGGCTCACAGTCTCATTCCCCATTTTATAGATGAGGTAACAGGCACAGAGAAGTGATGTGACTTGCCTAAGGTCACACAACGGACAAGGGCTGAGACCTTGCTACTCTTCCACTACAACAGAATTCCTTTTTTCCCCTCAATGTGAACCTACTCCTTGTATTTCATTCATTCATATTTATTGAGCACTTACTGTGTGCAGACCACTGTACTAAGCACTTGGAAAGTACAACTTGGCAACATATAGAGATGGTCATGTCTCACTGATACCTTCCCACATCCTCTCTATGGCTAGAACTCCCTCATGCTTTATACCACTACTCTCCTCATCTTTAAAGCCTTACTAAAAATCCTACCTCTCCCAAGAGGACTTCCCTGAGTAATCCCTGAGGGAAACTCTATAGGCTTGGGTGTTAGGATGGATTTTATGACATGCTGAAAATGCATAATGTAGCATTATAGTTTTGTGGAAAGAGCACAGGCTGGGATCCTGAAATCTGGGTCTTAATCCTGCCTCTTCCACTTGCCTGCTTTGTGACCTTGGCCAAGTCATTTAACTTCTGTGTCTCAGTTTCCTTCTCTATAAAATGGGGATTAATTATCTTTTCTTCCTCTTCTGTGAACCCCATGTATCTTCTGGGACAGAGATTGTATGTGCTCAGATGATCCTGTATCAACTCCATCTTGGCACAAAGTAAACGAGTAAATACCACACTTTAGTAGTGATGGATATTGTGAGTATTATAATAGCACAAGTTATCCTCAATGATAGTTTTGCAAGAATGCAAAACTCATAGCAGAATTGTTATTTTCTCAACCCTACCTTGTTTCTCCTATTGTTTCTGGGATGATTCTCTTACGTTAGATAATTTGCAAGTAACTTTTCATTTTTCTAAGAATATCTATCTCCGTTCTTCAACTTAACTTTCAATTTCCTATGGACTTTCCCTAGTGATTTTGCTGCATTCCACAAAACGAAGCATTCTCAGCAAGCTTCATGTGGGCAGAGAACAAGTCTACTAATTATGTCATACTGTTCTGTCCAAAGATCTTAGTATAGTAGTCTGCATACAGTAAACACTCAGTAAGGACCACTGATGGATTGATTCTTGCCCTAAATTTAATCTATTTTGCTTGTGTTTTTCAGTTATCTCTCAGTTTCTTCTTCAACTGATTACCTCTTATCATGACAGGCCCTACTGTCTCTTCCTCCTCTTCCTCTCCCTAACTTTTTTCTGTTTTTGTGACTCCCAAATGCTCAGTGAATGCCAGACAACTGTTGGCTCTAATAATTAAGGAGACTGGGTCTTGAAATTGTTGTTTTCCAGGAGAGAAACAGATCACAGCCTTTCCTAAATTTTCTTCCCTTTTAAATATATACATTGAAAGTACTAATAACTTGATTGGTAATAAAAATATCACAAATTATTTGGAAATTCTACCAATAATCTAGGGTTTTGGTAGAGTATAAACCTATCCAAAATGATAATGGAGTATAGTATAAAATAGGAGGGGTCAAACTCACACCTACCTATAATAAATGTTCTCAGCAGTATAGTGAAATAAAATGCAACTCTGAGAAAGTAAACATATTTCTACCTTATAATTGGAAAACTATTCAGATTTATATTGCTACCCAGGGGTTTCTCAATTCAGCCTCCAGAAGTATTCTCCTTTAGGGGTTTAACAAAGGAAGCAGATAGATTTATACATAGTAGAACCACTGAAATCACCCTCCCTCTGATAATTTATGGTCTGGCTCATACTCTAACTCTTTGTAAAGTTCAATTAGTCACACAACTGGAGCTGCTCTAATTACTTGCATAGATTGGCTGAATCTGCTCAGGGAAAGAGTATTTTATTAAGACAACTTTCAAGGGAAAGACTAACAAACACAATACTTTCTGTCATGAAAAGTGTGTCTGAGAAACTGTTGTATCAGGGAAATGCTAATCCCGAAACCAATACAGGATCTTCACCAAAAAACATCTGCACATTGGCCAGTTTTCCATCCTCACCCTGCAGCTGGTGTAGGTGATCTCTTGGAAGTGCCTGGTGTCCACACAGATTGACAATGGGGTAAAGGCCAAACATGGGCCATCAACATCCATAGGTCTTGTCTTTTTAGTCTTATTAGGAGTCGTATGAGAGGGAACAATATCACAATGAAAACACCACCTCTGAATAATATAATCTATCTTTCTTCGGCCCTACCATACTAAACCAACTAGGAAAATCCAATTCTCTTCCATACAATTATCATATTCAGCAAGAAACCTGGTAAAACTAATAGGGGAGCTACTGGTGTATCTTGCGGCTTCCACTTCCATTAAGGTTACGGTCAAAATCTTTTTTGAAAAAGTGTTTTGTCACTGACAATATTCCTTCCAGGAATATAGACAGGGGTTTTCAGTGAAGCATCTGATAAGTACCTTCATTTTATCCTTCAGTCACTTTTGTCCTTCTACCAGGACTAAAAGCCATCCTGTCATTTGCTACAGCCAAAGATCCAACCAGCCATAAGTTTTCAATAATCAATCTTTATAAAGAGATACAGTTGCCTGTGAGTCCAACATTCATTCATTCAATCGTATTTATTGAGCGCTTACTGTGTGCAGAGCACTGTACTAAGCGCTTGGTAAGTACATGCTGGCAATGTATAGAGTCGGTCCCTACCCAACAGTGGGCTCACAGTCTAGAAGGGGGAGACAGAGAACAAAACAAAACACATTAACAAAATAAAATCAATAGAATATGTACAAGTAAAATAGAGTAATAAATACGTACAAACATATATACATATGTACAGGTGCTGTGGGGAAGGGAAGGAGGTAAGGCCGGGGGGATGGAGAGGGGGATGAGGGGGAGAGGAAGGACGGGGCTCAGTCTGGGAAGGCCTCCTGGAGAAGGTGAGCTCTGATTAGGTCCTTGAAAGGAGGAAGAGAGCTAGCTTGGCGGATGTGAGGAGGGAGGGCCAGGGAGATGATGTGGGCCAGGGGTCGATGGTGGGACAGGTGAGAACGAGGCACGGTGAGGAGGTTCGTGGCAGAGGAGTGGAGGGTGTGGGCTGGGCTGTAGAAGGAGAGAAGGGAGGTGAGGTAGGAGGAGGTGAGGTGATGGAGAGCCTTGAAGCCGAGGGTGAGGAGTTTATGCCTGATGCATAGGTTGATTGGTAGCCACTGGAGATTTTTGAGGAGGGGAGTAACATGCCCAAAGTGTTTCTGGACAAAGACAATCCGGGCAGCGGCGTGAAGTATGGATTGAAGTTGGGAGAGACAGAAGGATGGGAGATCGGAGAGGAGGCTGATACAGTAGTCCAGATGGGATAAGATGAGAGCTTGAACGAGAAGGGTAGCGGTTTGGATAGAGAGGAAAGGGCAGATCTTGGCAATGTTGCGGAGGTGAGACCAGCAGGGTTTGGTGACGGCTTGGATGTGAGGGGAGAACAAGAGAGCGGAGTCAAGGATGACACCAAAGTTGCGGGCTTGTGAGATAGGAAGGATGGTAGTGCCATGAAACAGTGATGGGAAAGTCAGGGAGAGGGCAGGGTTTGGGAGAGAAAACATGGAGTTCAGTCTTGGACATGTTGAGTTTTAGGTGGCAGGCAGACATCCAGATGGAGATGTCCTGAAGGCAGGAGAAAATGCAAGCTTGGAGGGAGGGAGAGAGAGCAGGGGCAGAGATGTAGATTTGGGTGTCAGCAGAGTAGAGATGATAGTTGAAGTCATGGAAGCGAATGAGGTCACCAAGGGAGTGAGTATAGATCGAGAACAGAAGGGGACCAAGAACTGAACCTTGAGGAACCCCTACTGTAAGGGGGTGGGAGGGGGAGGAGGAGCCTGTAAAAGAGACTGAGAATGAACGACCGGAGAGATAAGAGGAGAACCATCTGAAATACATTTACCAAGGCCCAAAAGAAAAAGGAACTTCAGACAAATGGAAATTAACAACAGTGCTTGGCACATAGTAAATGCTTAACAAATACCATCATTATTATTATCATAGCTCTTGAAAAATATAGTGAGCTATGCACTACCTAATAAAAATAATTGCAGTATTCATTAACCATCTACTATGTGCCAAGCATTGTTCTAAGCATTGGGGTGGATACAAGCTGCTCAGGTCAGACACAGTCCTGTCCTAATCTAAATCCCCATTTTGTATATGAGTTAACTGAGACAGAGAGAAGTTGAGTAACTTGCACATGGTCATTACAGAAGACATATGGTGGAGTCAGTATTAGAACCCATGTCCTCTGACTCCCAGGTTACCTCAGACTGCTTCCCTGCCTACTGTAATTTGCTACCTGAATTACAATGAGACTCACAAATTTCGGCAGGACACATCTTATCTTTACAGGATGATAGATTCAGGATCAATCGAGGAGTAATCCCAAATCACTTTTATTGTTTCCAAAGAGCTTGAAAAGGTATTTGATATTACCAACAGACCAAGGTTCTAACAACAGCTAGGAAACTGGGCTGCTCCAAAAAATTGAACTCCATTAAAGGTCTGTGGTTTCCATCAGTATTGGAGTGAATAAAAGGGCTCTGGTAACCTTGCCTGCTCAATTTATCATATGACACCATGCTTGGAGTGCAATGAAAGACCTGGAATTTGGAAACAGAATGGCTTTCTATTAGGACACTCTTCCACCTCAGCAGGTTATAAACATCAATCAATCATTCAGTCAGCAGAATTGGTTGAACACCCAGAGTTGGCACTGGGAGAGTGCAACAGAGGTGAAAGACCTGGGTTCTAATTCCAGCTCTGCCACTTGCCTTATGGGTGACCTTGGGCAAATCATTTAACCTCTCTGGGACTCAGTTCCTTCATCTGCAAAATGGGGATTCAGTACCTGTTCTTCCTCCTTCTTGGACTCTGGGATAGGGACTGTGTATGACCTGATTGTCTTGTAATTACCTCAGTAATTAGTACAGTGTTTGTAAGTGTTTAAACTACCTATACCCACTATCTCGAAGAACTCAACTCACATGGCTAAAACCTCTACACAGATGACACACAAATCTATATATCCAGCCCTGATCTTTTCCCCTCCCTGCAGTCTCGCATTTCCTCCTGTCTTCAAGACATCTCTATTTTGATGTCCCACTGTCAACTCAAACTTAACATGTCTGAAACAGAAATTATCTTCCACCCAAACCCTGTCCTCCTCATGACTTTCCCATCACTGTAGGTGGCACCACCATCCTTCCTGTCTCACAAGCCCCAAAACTTAGTGTTTTCCTTGACTCCTCTCTTTCACTCAACCCACCTATTCAACTCATCACTAAATCCTGTAGGTTTGACCTTGCAACATCACTAAAATCCACCCTTCCTCTTCATCCAAATTGCTACCACATTAATCTAATCACTTATTCTATCCTGCCTTGATTACTCTATCAGCCTCCTTACTAATGTCCCAGGCTTCTGTCTCTCCCCCTTCCAGTCCATACTTCACTCTGCTGGTCAGGTCGTTTTTTCTACAGAAATGCTCAGGCCATGTTTCCCCACTTCTCGTGAACCTCCAGTTGTTGCCAATCCACCTTCACAAAGAATAACTCCTCACCATTGGCTTTAAAGCACTCAATCACCTTTCCCCCTCTTACCTCACCTAGTCAGGCCACACACTTCATTCCTCTAATGCTAACCTCCTCATTGTACCTCAGTCTTTTCTATGTCAATACCAATCTCTCATCCGCAAACTGCCTCTGTCCCTCCAACAGAAAACTATTCTCCCCACCTTCAAAGTCTTATTGAAGGCACATCTCCACCAAGAGGCCTTCCCTGACTAAGCCCTCTTTTCCTTTTCTTCGGCTCCATTCTGTCACCCTGACTTGTTCCCTTTATTCATCCCCCATCCCAGCCCCACAGCATTTATATACATTTCTGTAATGCATTTATTCATATTAATGTCTGTCTTCTCCTTTAGACTCTAAGCTTGCTGTGGGCAGGGAATGTCTCTGTTATATTGTTAAACTGCACTCTCCCAAGCACTCAGTACAGTGTTCTGCACACAGTAAGTGGTCAATAAATACGATTGACTGACTGCCTAAGTGACATAATTATTATGAAAACATGAGCTCACAATCTAACAGGAAAGATAAATAAGAATTAATACACAAATAGTAAGAAGTGCTCAGATAATAGAGTATGAAAAAATCAGAATTGTGGCATTTGTTCAGTGCTTACTATGTGCAAGCACTGTAATAAGCACAGGGGTAGATACAAGATAATCAGGTTGGTCACAGGCTGTGTACCACATGGGGCTCACAGCCTAATTAGGATAAGGAAGCAGCTTGGGAAGCAGCATGGCTCAGTTGGGGAAACATCATGGCTCAGTGGAAAGAGCACAGGCTTGGAGTCAGAGTTCATGGGTTCAAATCCCAGCTCCGCCAATTGTCAGCTGTGTGACTTTGGGCAAGTCACTTAACGTCTCTGTGCCTCAGTTACTTCATCTGTAAAATGGGGATTAAGACTGTGAGCCCCCTGTGGGACAACCTGATCACCTTGTAACCTCCCCAGCACTTAGAACAGTGCTTTACACATAGTAAGCGCTTAATAAATGCCATTATTATTATTAGGAACAGTCATTGAATTCCCTTTTTACAGAAACAGGGGCCCAGAGAATTTAGGTGTAAGATTTTTTTTACCACTATCCTCCCCTGAATTAATGTGAAGGAATGATCATCTCTATTTATGTACAGGAGCCTAATCTCATGAAGACTGTCCCTGTGTTTCTGAGTATGATAAAAGTTGCATGTGTGGAGTACAAGTTAATGAAATTATGAATGAAGTAAAACTATCCCTGCAATTCTTTTTCAGTGATACCTGCACTTAAATCAACCTATATAATAAACATTTTCATGCATCAAAATAGTCTGTAGATTAATCTCCCAGAGAAAGGATTGTAAAAAATACAAACAAAACATTTATCCAAGTACCCATTCAAGTGGAAACTAAATGGAAAAAACTCTAGCATATTATTTAAATAGTACCTAGAAACTGATGTATTTTAAATCCATTAATTACAAAATAAATTCTAGCTTAGAAAACCCACTTAAAATGTAAAAGCTCAGATAGAATATATGATTTTACAGTCATAGTATGTTTTGTATTGATAAAGCTTCCCAGATGCAGCAGTGAAGGGAGGCAGAGCAAACTTACAGTCAGTGAAAAGCACTGGTCAGGAACTGATAGAGTAAGGAAAATAATTTGGTGTCAAAATTCTATGGAGATGAGTTAATGAGATTGAAGGAAGACAAACTAGAAAAGAGGTTATAGCAGTGTAACAATCACTAAAAACTACAGAAACATGTTTGTTGCAACTGGAACAATGACTAGAATGGCAGTTCTTGACTTGAAATTATAATCCATGCCATTTATTTTATATTTACCAGGAACGTTTTCTTTTGTATTTTTCAGACTTACATACACTTCTAGCATGCACTTCTTGAGAACGTATGAAGGTGCTACATGGATATTTAAAGTACAATAACTGCAAAGCATGTTCCCATCTTTTACTTGCCTTCATTGACTGGAGGGAGGGAGCAGAGGAGTTGGAAAATCCAAGTGACCTTTGAGTCCTGAAATAAAACCTAAAAGAAGTCTGACTTTAGATGGGTGGGGACAATGGGTGCTTGAGGAACAATTAGACTAAGTGGCAGATAGGCAAGTAAGAACCAGTAGAGATGATGGAAGTGAGAGAAATGAGAATCATTTAAGAAGCAGGAGAGAGACATGGCATTGTTAAGAGACAGCAAGGAAAGAGTCCTGTATGTCCAGAAATGATAGTGAAAAATAGCTGGAGGACTCCATTCCTAGACTGAAATAACACTGGAATGAAAGATAGACATTTTAGATACCTGGAGCATGCAAGCTCAGGAGAAGGGAGAGACTGTAGAAAGGGAGAAAGTGGAGGGCAGCAGTCAATTAATCATATTTCTTGAGCACTTCCTGGGTGCTAAGCACTGCACAAAGTGCTCATCAGAATAAAATAGCACAGAGTTGGTAGATGTGATCCTGGACCCAAAGGACCTTACAGTCTACAAGGGAAGACGAGTATTAAAATAAATTATGGATATTAGAGAAGCAGCATGTCCTAGTGGAAAGAGCATGGGCTTGGGAATCAGAGGTCATGGGTTCTAATCCCACTCTGCCACTTATCAGCTGTGTGACTTTGGGCAAGTCACTTAACTTCTCTGGGCCTCAGTTACCTCATCTGTAAAATGGGGATTAAGTCTGTGAGCCCCACGTGGGACAACCTGATTGCCTTGTGTCTAACCCCAGCGTTTAGAATAGTGTTTGGCACATAGTAAGTGCTGAACAAATACCATTATTATTATTATTATTGTTATATGTACATAGTGCTGTGGGGCTGAGAGAAGGGTCAATAAAGGGTACAAATCCAAGTACAAGGCAAATGCAGAAGGTAGAGGGAATAGGGGAAATGAATGCTTAGCTGAGAAAGCCTCTTGGAGGAAATTTGATTTTAATGAAGTTTTAAAGTGAGGATAGTGATCATCTGAAAGAGGAGGAGGGTTGGAGGCCAGAGGTAGGAAATGGGCAAGGGGTTTGTGGTAAGAGATAATGATGAGGCACAGTAAATAGGTGGGTTTTAGAGGAACAATATGAACATGATATGTTGAAGTAGCAAATCAGTGAGATAAGATAGGAGGGGCCAGGTAATTGAATGCTTTAAAGCCAAAAAGCCTTATCTTTTTGATAAGGAGGTGGATGGGCAACCTCAGGAGGTTCTTGAGGAATGGAGAGACTTGAACTGCTTTTTTTAGAAAAATCATGCAGGCAGGAGAATGAAGTATGGATAAGAGTAGGGAGAGACAGGAGGCAGAGATAACAACAATAATAATAATAATAATTGTGGTATTTGTTGTGCTTACTATCAATCAATCAATCAATCGTATTTATTGAGCGCTTACTATGTGCAGAGCACTGTACTAAGCGCTTGGGAAGTACAAATTGGCATCACATAGAGACAGTCCCTACCCGATAGTGGGCTCACAGTCTAAAAGGGGGAGACAGAGAACAGAACCAAACATACCAACAAAATAAAATAAGTAGGATAGAAATGTACAAGTAAAATAAATAAATAAATAAACAGAGTAATAAATATGTACCAAACACTGTTCTAAGCACTGTGGGGGATACAAGGTAAACTAGGTTGTCCCATGTGGGGCTCACAGTCTTCATCCCCATTTTACAGATGAGGGAACTGAGGCACAGAGAAGTTAAGTGACTTTCCCAAAGTCACACAGCAGACAAGTGGTGGAGCCAGGATTAGAACCCATGACCTCTGACTCCCAAGCCTGGGCTCTTTCCATTCGGCAACACTGCTTCTCACCTAGAGATGCTAGGTAGTCTTTGATGTGTACTTATGGTCAGTCTAAAAGATTTCATAATGCTTTCAAAGATTTCCACCAGATTCCACTCAATAGTTTCCTGATATGACCTCTGTGCTCAACTGATTTTGTTTGCCGTAGGGTTCAATTTCAAATATTGGCAAGAGGAAGATATAAGGAATACATTTTCAAGCCTAATTTTGAACCTAGTGCTGAGGCCAAGTATAATATATTATTTTTTCTTAAAAGAAAATAATATATTTTCAAAGGTATTAATGTATACAATTGAATTCAAAAGATACAGTGCATATGAATTTGCATTTAATCTCAGTAAATGAGACAATTTTCAAAGGCCTATTTTGGATTTTTTTTTTAAATGAGGAATTACAAGTAAACTCTATTATCATTGTCTGTCAAAAACCACCAGATATGTAAAAGGTGATATTCTTACTCAACAAAATGGTTCACACAGCTTTGCTTCACAAGATTGTTTCCCTTCCCCCTGAATTCCCCACCCAATCATTTCCACAGTAACTTAATACCCTAAGGATAAATTTTAGATTCTGTATCTGTAATTTAGAACAGATACACTACACTTCCTATGAATTGCCAACTTCCCATTAGTCTCAACCTGCTGACTGCATGCATTATAATTACTAAATCATTAACTTCTCTTAAAGATGCAGTTCCATACAATATCTACATTACCTATGAGCTTGTTGGGGCAGGAACTGTGTCTGTTTATTGTTATAATGTAGTCTCCAAGCACTTGGTACAGTGCTTTGCACACAGTAAGCACTAAATACAATTGAATGAATTGAATGAATGAAGCTACAGTCCTCTGGGCAAGGAATGTGTCTACTCACCCTGTTATATTGTACTCTCCCAAGCACTTAATACAGTGCTCTACATACAGTAAACACTCAATAAATACAATTGATTAAATGCCAGCAATAGAAAGCATACATTTGAATGCTTTTGGGGGGTTAAATGACAAATGCAGGAAAAGTACAGAGAGAAACTCCAAGTTCTTTATTAACCTCACAAAAACATTTTGCATCAACAGGAGACCAAAAATTTGGAAATTGTTAAGAAAACTCAACTGAGAAGTTCATCAACTTACTTGTTACATCTCAACAGGAGTGTTGGTCAAGTCAGAGAGTTGAGAGAAGCCTGCTGAGCTCTTTGCCATCACTGTAAAAGTAAAATAGCATGTGTACGGGTCAACCAATTAGACGATGCATGCTGGAGGCTGGAATGAGAGCTCTCCAAGCTAGAATCAATCAATCAATCGTATTTACTGAGCGCTTACCGTTTGCAGAGCACTGTACTAAGCACTTGGGAAGTACAAGTTGGCAACATATAGAGACAGTCCCTACCCAACAGTGGGCTCACAGTCTAAAAGGGGGAGACAGAGGAAAAAACCATACAGACTGACAAAATAAAATACATAGAATAGAATAGAAAATAGAATAGATATGAACAAGTAAAATAAATAAATAGAGTAATACTACAGATTACAGATCAGACTACATTTCTGATCACTGGGAAGCTGGCCCAGGTCAGAAAGGTATGAACAACATCAAATATCTTTGTGACAGAAATTGCTCTATGTGGATGATTGTTTTTAGAGGCATATTCCAAATAAGACGGAGAAGATTATAATTCACTTTGCAAATTCAGCACAGTTCAATGGTCTGACAATGGAAATCTCATACCAGCCTGCACCAGGGAAACCTTATACTCAGCTAAAGGTTTCCCTGCTCAGCTCAAGACTTCATGTCATGGAATTCTGTAACCTAGGCTTTATTAAACAATACACAATAAATACAGAGGTGGAAGCAGAATTTTCAAAAAGACTTCCAGAACACCTTGACAGAATGTGGTGACAACAAAAAACTAGACTCCATATTAAATTGAAGGCCTACAAAGGCACTGTGGCATCATTCACTCAATTCATTCAATGGTATTTATTGAGCGCTTACTGTGTGCAGAGCACTGTACTAAGCTCTTGGGAACTACAAGTTGACAACATATAGAGACGGTCCCTACCCAACAGCAGGCTCAAAACATCAGCTTCTAGATCATCATCTATGAATCATTTTCAACATTAACTGGCCGTTCAAAATTATCACCAACAAGGTCCACTTGAAACAGAAGCAGCATGGCTTAGTAGAAAAAGTATGGGCCTGGGAATTGGGGACTGGAAATCTAATCCTGGTTCCTCCACTGGTTAAATGGAAGAAGTGATTATCTTGCTACTGGCAGAATGGCCTAGAGGAAAAAGCACAGCTTGGAAGTCAAAGGACCTGGGTTCTAATCCTGACTTCACCAGTTATCTTCTGTGTGACCTTATACAAGTCAGGTAACTTCTCTGTGCCTCAGTTCCATCATCTGCAAAAATGGGAAGTCAATGCTTGTTTTCCTTACTAGACTGTGAGTCTCATGTGGGACTAATTATGTTGCATTAGTACAGTGCTTGGTACATAGTAACTGCTTAACAGATACTACAATTATTATTACCACCCTGAATGTGCCTGATCTTGGAAGCTAAGTAGGGTCGGGCCTGATTTTTTTTTTTTAAGAGAAGCAGCATGTTTTAGTGGAAAGAGCACGGGCTTGGGAGTCAAAGATCTTAGGTTCTAATCCCAGCTCTGCCACTTAGTTGTGTGACCTTGGGCAAGTCACTTAACTTCTCTGTGCCTCAGTTACCTCATCCATAAAATGGGGATTAAAAGTGTGAGCCCCACATGGGACAACCTTATTACCCTGTCTGTACCCCAGTGCTTATCACATAGTAAGCGCTTAAATACCAACATTATTATTTATTATTAAGTTCTATGGGCTTCAGTTTCTTCATGTGTAAAATGGTAATCAAATATCTGTTCAGATTCCACAGACTGTGAATCTGATATGGGGCTGGGGCTCTTTCTGTCCTAATTATTTTATATGTATCCCAGTTCTTAGTACTCTGCTTGACACAACAATCAATCAATTGTATTTATTGAGCACTTGTGCAGGATACTGTACCAAGCACTTGGGAGAGTACAATATAAAGGAGTTGGTAGACGCTTTCTCTCCCCACAAGAAACTTACAGTCTAGACGAGGCAGAGATTATTATAAAGTAAATTACATAGATGTTCGTAAGTGCTGTGGGGCTGACTGTGGAGCAAATAAAGGGTGCAAATTCAAGTGCAAGAGCAATGCAGAAGGGAGAGAAGAGGGGAAAAAGTGGCTTAGTAAGGGAAGGCATCTTGGAGGAGATTTGATTTGAATAAGCCTTTAAAGGTGAATGATAATTTGTCAGACACGAACAGGGAGGGAGCTCCAGGTTTGAGGCAAGATAGGGGTGAAGGGTTGGCAGAGAGATAGGCAAGGTTTTCATTAGAAGAGTGAAGTGCATGGGCTGGGTTGTAGTAAGAAATCAAAAGATAAGATTGGAAGGGCCATGGTGATTGAATGCTTTAAAAGCAATGGCAAATAGTTTCTGTTTGAAGTGGTGCTGGATGGGCAACCACTGGTGGTACCTGAGGAGAGTGAAAAACATGGAAGGAAGAGATTTGTAGAAAAATAATCTGGGAAGCAGACTATGTTTTTGGAGTGCATAGAAGATAGCGCTTAAGATTACAAAGGCCTTAAAACACACATTTAAAGAGATGGAGGGAGGAAGAGAGAAGGGGAGGCATGTTGACAAGCTGGAGGAGAGAGGAGAGAAAAGAGAATGCTTAAACTATCTTTCACGTGAAAAAATGATGTCATTACAGAACAAGTCCTTTACCATCATAAATAACTTGGCAGGGTTGATAGCATAGCTTGTTTACCTCATGTTTGTCAACATGAATGATCCTATAATAGCTTCACTGACAACTGTTAATCAATACAAGAATCTCTAGGGTCAGGGAAGGATAATTAAAAGGGCAAAGGAATAGCATCCAATTCTAAAAAGAGATTGAACCTTAAGCAATTCTGGGTAAATCTAATTCCTGTTGGAGATAATTCACTCTGTGGGCTCTCTTGGCCCTCTCTTCTAGTCAATGCTTACACTGAATTGGCCCATCTATGCTTCCCACTCATGAACCTGCTTATCTAAATTTCTACCCTGTGCTTAATGCAAATGGGTATTGAGACTTTAAACCTCTCGTGGGACAGGGACTGTGTCCATCCCAATTTGCTTGTATCCACCCCAGCACTTAATACAGTCCCTGGCACATACTAAGTGCTTAACAAGTATAAGAATTATTATTATTATTATTATTATTATTATTATTATAGTGAATGGGATGTAGGAAATGCTTAACAAATACCAAAGTTACTACTAAATAAGTAATTGAGTCTGCAAGGGAAAAAACAAATCCAAGTGCCAGATGGAAAAAAAAATGGGGTAATTCAAAATTTTTTCATTGGAAAAAAAGAATTATTTTTATTCAATCAAACGGGGTAATTTGCAAGGAAAGTCTCTCTATCAGTCATATTTATTGAGCACTTGCTGTGTGCAGAGCACTGTACTAAACCCTTGGGACAGTAAAAAACAATAACAGAATTAGTAGTCACATTTGCTGCCCACACTGAGCTTACAGTCTAGAGAGGGAGACTGACATTAATCTCTGCTTCACAAACAGTATGCAGGCTAGGCTACAGGAGGGGACACGAGTTAAAAAACATATTAATGAACACTATGGGTCCCACCCCATGGTGAATATGTGATAAATGCCTAAAATTAGGTGGCTGGAACAGAGCTCTATGTAGATCCTAATTGTGAAAATATTAAGACCCTTATTGGTAGTGGAACTTCAGTCAAAGCAATTGACAGGAGAAATACAAACAATGTTTCATGATATTTGTTAAGCACTTACTATGTGCCAGTCATTGTACTAAGCAACTGGGTAGATACAAAATAATCAGGTAGGACAGTCTGTGTCCCACATGGGGCTTAGTCTTAGTCTCCGCTTTATAGATGAGGTAACTGAAGCCCAGAGAAAATGAGCAACTTTCCCAGAGTCATACAGCAGCAAGTCTTTCTGATTACCGGACCCATGCTCTATTCACTTGGCAACACTGCTTCTCTTGTAGCTTGTCTTCTCGCACCAGTTTATTGAGGGATTACATTTCCAGGAGCAGGGAACTATTTTCCCCAGAAACTTCTAGAATTAAAGGCACACACTATACAGGAGGAAAGAGCTTTAGGTCCCTCCTGCCCTCCTACTACCGTGCGGGTTTGCGATCAGGTGAATGAGCTGATATTAGGGGCTGATATTGTTTGGATGTAGAATGAGGAGTTTATGAATGCAAAAACATTGCATTTCACTGCATGACATTTCCTGCTCATTCATTCATTCAATCGTATTTATTGAGTGCTTACTGTTTGCAG
The DNA here is from genome assembly GCF_015852505.1 of Tachyglossus aculeatus. Classification (NCBI taxonomy): domain Eukaryota; kingdom Metazoa; phylum Chordata; class Mammalia; order Monotremata; family Tachyglossidae; genus Tachyglossus; species Tachyglossus aculeatus. The sequence continues at coordinate 122,207,721 of NC_052067.1, forward strand.
AGCACTGGACTAAGCCCTTGGGAAGTACAAGTTGGCAACAGCCAAAGATCAGATTTAGGTCAAGCAGAGTTTGCTATTTTAAAATGTTATTCATAAAAAGACCCAAACTCCACACTTCCCAAGTAGTTGTACTTTCTTTGGTTAATTGACTAAACTCTTGGGTTCACTTTAAATATAGCCAATATTAGCAGTGTCAATATGACTCAGAGAACAAGGAAGTTGGAGTAATCAGCACACAAATGAAATGGTAAAACAGCCTATAATGGAAGAAGACCAGCTTCTACTTGCTTATAATCTTGGACTTTAAATCCAGAAACTTGGAGTTATACTCTGAAATGAAATAGTCACAACCTGTTAAACCTGAGTAGACCTATTTTGGGGACTTCCACCGCTTTGACTGAAGAAACTTAATTTTGTTCCCTGACTCCACCTTCTTAGATTAAGGACAATGAAGACAAGATATCTACTTCCAAGTTAGTTTACATTCTTCAGTGTTTTTTTTCTTCCTATTAATATTAACAGAGTCATGAAATGAGATTTTTTTTGTTGGTTTTTAGTTTCTGCATCATTTGTCAGAAAGTTTAGGATTCATTTATTAGTAATATAGAGTTCATTTGTAATGAATACAGAACCTAATTTGCTAAAATTTATGATCTAGCACTAAATAAATTGCTTATATGCCTTATAAAGAAAAAAACCCCTGGAATTTGATATACTAATGAGGAATCAAAAGTCACTGAAGAGTGCTTCTACAGATTAAAAAGTAATCAAGCGCTAAAGTGTAAGAAACTACATGGTTTGGAATGATTCATTTCCAATTCTTTTACTGTATTTCTTACTATTTTAGCTGCAGTAAACGAAACTTTTATCCTATCATGAAAAATAGTTCTATAATTCTAGGAACCATGGTAACAAAGTAGTCACTCTTAAAAGTGATTCTAATATACATACTATGGATTGGAAAATGACTGCTCAATCACCTCACCCCTAGATTTCCCATCAAGTACTGCTCCAGCTGGCCAGAGGCCTCAAAAGAAGCAGAGATGACTGATCTTTTTCTGGAACAGATCAACAAAACCACTTGGAAGAACAGACCCTGCAAAGTTTTATTAACCTTCATCTAAGTATGAAGACTGATGCCCTGTTGTGTGTGGCCCATCAATCTTTTGATTTCCAAAAGGCCATGCTGACCCAGTTAATTCTTATTTTTTTTTTTTTTGTTTAACCTGCATCCTTATGTAGTTAGTAGGCTTGGGAGATCAGAGACCAGCAGTCATCAGTCCTTTTCATAAGGCACACAAGTTAAGACCTGTCTACTTTATTCTACTGAAACCTCAATTTGCAGTCTCCAGAGCAGTACTGATGTCTTTTAGATGGAACCATTTTATTACGGAGTGATTGGGAGGAATTAAAGCAAAGATATAAGGAAAGCTCAAAAAAGGAAATGTCAAAGCAAAGGATTTTTAAAAGTTATAATTCATTAAATTGTATCCTTTAAACCTCTGTTTCTAATGTATCAGTCTCCTTACCTGATGGTCCCAATTTAAACAAAAGGCTAAAAATGCCTTAATGCAGTACCTTAATTTCCATTATCCAGTAAAAAATTTTACCCATATTTCACTTTCAAATTTATGACTATCAAAATGGTGTCTTCTTTTTTGACCTTTTCATTATATTTATTGCCCTCCAAAGAATATGAAATACTCATCCCAAAGTGATGAATGAACAATTCAACTGGACTATTAAATGAGCTATTTAGTTCACACATAGCAATTTTGTCCTCATGCTAGGAGTACAGGATATTTAAAGCATAAAATAGACTTTTCAAACTCTGTTACCTGAATTTAGTATTTCTCTCACCCTTTTTACCATAGTGAGAAGTTTTCGCAAAGTGATTAAAGAAAATACGAATTTCAAGCAAACTACTATCTATTGAGAAATGTCTGCTTATTGCAGCAGACTTCTATCCACCAAGCAATTAATCAGTGTTATTTGCAAGTGCTACTATTTGCTGAGCTTTGTACTAAGAATTTGGGAGAGTACAATACAGAATTTGTAGACACAGTTTCTGCCCACAATGGGCTTACAGTCTAGAGGAGAAGCATACAGTCTCATAGAAAATAAAGTGTGTTTGTAGAAGGAAATTAAAATATGGTGGTTTTACAAAGTTGAATGAGCAAAAATAGTCAATATTTTGTGGTGATTATTGACCAAAGACATTCTCCATGTTTCTCCTTGACGTATCTCTATGCCATTTCCCTATTCCTAAATAAAAATTCCCGCCCCAGGATATTGGTTGCTTGACCTCTAAGGACAGCAGTGATGTTTGATGAAATCCTGTCTGAATCCTCTCCTATTTTTGAATTCACTGCTCAATGAATTTGGTAGACTTCATTCTTACTGATTTGTAAGACTTCATTCTTACAAATCAGTAACAGTTGAAACTAATCACACTGGCATGGCAAGGATCTATGTTTACTTGCAACAGATGCAGAATGGCAAGTAGAATATGTAACAATCAACCACACAAGCACACATGGATAGGATCAAGGGTGTTAACTGCAAATACAAAAGGTAGCTTTTTTCACTCTTACACACACACACTCTCACACTCACTCCAATTAATCAGAAAGCAGTTTTTAGCACAGAGTCTGCCTAAAAAAACACTACTTTAGTCTCAACTCAGTGGTTTTATCCTTTTCTTGGAAACTTGTGGCAAGAAGCATTATCAGAAAATCTCTTCAAGTGAAAATGTGGCATCAAACATTTACACCTTAGAGTGAAGCCCTTTTTCTTTAAATTCCACTCAGATCTGGTCATTCGATGTGTTCTCATCTTAGCACATATTGACACTCTCAACATAACAATAATGATAACAATAGGGACTGTTAAGTTCATTCATTTGGTTATATTTATTGAGCACTACTTTCAGGGAACTGTACTAAGCATGTGGGAGAGTACAATATAACAATAAACAGACACATTCCTTGCCCACAACAAGCTTGCAGTCTAGAGCGATGAGCTTATGGTCTAGGGGAAGGCGGGTAGATAGGCTGCCTCCAGCCCCACCCAGGGATGCCAAGGGGGCATGGACACCCCTGGATCCTTGGGATTCAGACAGGGACAACATCTGGAAGGTGGCCAGTCCATGCTGCAGGCCAAGGAAAGGCCAGTAGGTTCTGCAGGCCCTCCCCCTCAGTTCAGCCTCCAGTCCAGGTGTTTACTATATGTTAAGTGATGGGGAAGATACAAGATAATTAGGCCAGACCCTGTCCCACTTGGGGCTCAGAGTCTAAGTAGGAGGGTGAATAGGTACTGAATTCCCATTTTGCAGATAAGGTAACTGAGGCACAGAGCAGTTAAGTGACTTCCCAAGGTAATGAGTAGCAGAGGCAGATTAGAATCCAGGTCCTCTGACTCCAGGTCCATGTCCTTACTAGACCATACTGCTCCTCTAAATCCTTGCAGGACTTACAGAATCCTTACAGGTAAGAGGTAATTCTTTTGGCAAAATGTAGAGTTTACCAACATTTGACATATTGGAGCACTAGGCTAAAATGCATTACCTCACTGGGCTTTAACAACCAACTCTTCTTCACAAAACATTAGCTACTTTCTGGATATTATAGAAAGTCTACACTTCACTTTCAAAGTTTATCAGTATTAAAATATGTTTAATAAAATTAAACTTTTGTGACTGTACTTCATGAAATTCCCCATAAGTAGGTTGTCAATTTATTTCACTACTGCAGAAGAAATTGCATTTGGGTTAAATTAAATCAAGACTTATTCACACATGGTAAACACTTGCAGCAGCTAATATAAAGTGTTAAATAATTTGAAATGAATCAAAACGATAATTACAGAAGCCATACAGTTGTAAATTTACTTTCTAAAATTCATATGAGTATACATAAAATTCAATCTTTTTTATTTGGTATCAGATTATTCTAAATACAGGATTTTTCTCTAGTCTAAAATTCCCAAAAAAAAAAGTGATGCAGCTACCGATAAGTTTGTAGGATAGAGACTTAATTACAGCTTAAATTCAAGTGACTATTCCTTTGGTGTCCGCATCAAATGAAGAAAAGAGTGCATGATTAAACTAAATGTACTTCAATCCATTCTGAATTCTAAATTTCTTTAGCACATTCTGCCTTAATAGAATATTGGAAGAAATTGGATTCTCCAAATTTAATTTTCCCCCCACACTGTACTAGTGCCATTATACTGTACGAAAGACTAAAGTCAAAGTGAAAAGGATATGATACATACACCAAATAGAGATGTGACAAACTGAAAAGATGCAATTGAATAACGACTAATTTCATAAACAAAGCATTTAATAAGTGCTTTGGGGAGTACAACAGAAACAAGACACATGTTCCTGCTCTTAGAGACAATACAATCTAATTGTAGTAACAAACAAAGAGTATTTACACATCCTGGAAGCAGGAGAAGAATAAGGTTATAACAGGTAAAAATTTACATACGTTAGGATGATATAACTGAAAAAATACTTGAATATTCAAGCACCTATACATTTACACTCAAAGTGGGAATAGTTTTGGGTTGACACCATTGGTGCTGGGAATTAAGCCCGGCCAGGCTCTCTGGAGTTGGCTGTGGGCAGGAAATGGCTCTGTTATAGTGCTATGTTGTAGTCTCCCAAGCACTAAATACAGTGTTCTGCACACAGTAAGCACTCAATAAAAACGATTGACTGACTGGAGGATTTTAGAAGGTATGGAGGATGGACAGAGTTGTGTTTTGTATAGTTTAGGACTGGGGGGAATTCAGGAAAGGGGGAAGGGAGGGGTCAGAATCTTGAGAATCCAAAGAAAGATACAATTCAAAAATGGTCTTTAGGGAATGAAGATTATGAGCTCTATAGTAGCAGGTGGAGAGCAATTGCAAGTTTTTGACTGCAGGAGAGGTAGATGGGGAGCCACTGAGGTATTTGAAAAGTGGGCAAAATATGGGGTGACTGACATTTCAAGAACAGGATTTGGACAGCAGGAAGTTGACAGAAGTAAGAAAACCAGTGAAGAAATTACATAAAAATTATTTCTTGACTGACCTTAATAAAAAAATTTCATGGTACACAAAATCAGACGGATGTAGATCAAGAAGCCATTATTATCCCTAAGGAAACAACCATTTGTAATGTCAAATCAGTAAGCCAATCATATGTGAGGAGCACTTACTGTGGAAGGAGCACTGTACTATATGCTTGGAAGAGTGTACAATAACGGAGTCAGTAGACATGCTTCCTGCCCACAGGGAGCTTTCAGCCTAAGAGAGCAACAGACATTAAAAGAAGTTACGATTATGTATACAAGTGCTGTTGGGCTGAGAGTGGGCACGAATAAATAATGATAACATTTGTTAAGTGCTTACTATATGAAAAGCACTGTTCTAAGCGCTGGGGGTGATATAAGGTGATCAGGTCGTCCCACGTGGAGCTCACAGTCTTAATCCCCATTTTCCAGATGAGGTAACTGAGGCCCAGAGAAGTTAAGTGACTCACCCAAAGTCACACAGCTGACAAGTGGTGGAGCTGGGACTAGAACCCATGACCTCTGGCTCCCAAGCCTGTGCTCTTTCCACTGAGACACACTGCTTCTCTATAATAACGATATTTGTTAGGCACTTACTATGTGCCAGGTACTGTACTAAGCACTGGGGTGGATCCAAGCAAATTGGGTTGGACATATTCCCTGTCCCACATGGAGCTCACAGTCTTAATCCTTATTTTACGGATGAGGTAACTGAAGCCCACAGAAGTGAAGTGGCTTGGCCAAGGTCACACAGCAGATAAGCGGCGGAGCCGGGATTAGAACCCATGACCTTCTGACTCCTAGGCCAATGCTGTATCCACTATGCCATGCTGCCTCTTCAATAAATGATAATAAAGTATACAAATCCAAATGCAATGGCAAAGCAGAAGGAAGAGGGAATAGGTGACATGAGAGCTTGGTCCAGGGAGGCCTCAGAGAAAAGATATAATTTGATGAGGCTTTGAAGGTGGGCAGAGTGATCATCAGCGCTTAGAACAGTGCTCTGCACATAGTAAGCGCTTAACAATTGTCATTATTATTATTATTATTATTATTATATGAAGAGGAAGAGAGTCCAGACCAGAGGGAGGATGTGGGCAAGGGATCGGCTGGGAGATCGAAGACATCGACTCACGGTGAGCAGGTTGGTGTTAGAGGAGCAAAATCAATAAGCTGGAAATCACTAAAAGAGGATTGGGTACTTTAAAGCCAAATGTTCCATTTGATGCAGAAGTAGATGGACCACTACTGAAGATCCTTGAGGAGTGAGGAAACATGGACTTCATATTTTTTAGAAAAATGATCCAGGCAGCAGAATGAAGTATGGACTGGAGTGGGAAGAGACAGGGTGCAGGGAGGTCAGGTCTTTACAAAAACATTTGCTCCCTTGCAGGCCCTGGAAATTTAAGTCAAATAATCACTCATATCTATCCAGGGCAAACAAAATCCTATTGATAAAAAAGCTGAAAAAGGAAAAAGTTTCTAAAATGTAGTAATGTTGATTAAATCTTTTTAATTGATGGTTTGCTTTGAATACTTTTATCAGAAGTTAGCAAGGAACTGCTGAAAGGTGTTTTCTTGAGGACATGAAAAAGTGATGCTTCCCTATAAGATGATGCTCAAGTCACATGTTTCCTTAATTTCTACATTTTCATATTCTCTACTAAATATTAGAAAGGACTCCAAGTTAAATCAGTGTACCAGAACTGGGATTAGAGATACCATTTAAGGAGAAGGAAGCCCTATTTCATTTTTAGTCCTGTTTTTCATGTTTTTCCTTAGAACATTATTCTCCACTCCCTGCCCCATCTACTGTTCAGTTATTTTTGAAAATAAATTCCCCTCAACTCTCCCTGCCAAGTAGGTCTTTTTTTTTTTTATACAGTTCTGCCTATATTCTCTCAGCCCTCCCTTCACTGTCTCTTAATCTAATATCCACTTTTGTATCCTGGTGAGTTCTGGGAAGCTGCTGAAGCACTACTATAGGAGAACTAAAAGAGTGAGGCAAAAAATGGAATACATTCAATATTTAATGCAAATTCAACCCCAAAATCAAAATGGTGGCTTTAAGATTGTGTGTACAATATTATCCAAGGGAAGAGAAAAGCAAATGACTATATTTAGGTGGCATCCGTGGCATAACTGAGGTAAGACTTGGAATATGCTTAATGTTAGCTTGCCACCTAAGCATTCATTTGTCTGAGAAAACCTGAGTCAAACATTGACTTGTTTCCACCAGAAAATTTATTTCACAAAATATATCTAAATGGATATTACACTCACTATAAGTTTTCTCCTTTTGGTGCAATGAAAAGAGCGTTAAGCAGAGTGCTAACTACACAATCAATAGTATTTATCAAGTACCTACTGTCTGCTGATCACTGCACTAAGCACTTGGGAGAGAACAATAATATAGATCCCTGCTTTCAAGGCTCAAAGTCTAGAGAAGGAGACAGACGTGAAATAATTTACAACTAGAAGAGGAGAAAGGCGATATGGGTATGAAGACGAGTCAATGCTTAAATGATTAAGCAAATTGACATATACAGATTTGCTGTGTGAATAAAAAAGAGTTTGTGTCTACAAACTATTATATTGTACTTTCCCAAGTACTTAGAATAATGCTTGGAAAAAATAATTTACCATGACTTGGGAATGAGAGAAACTGGGGTCTAATGTCAAATTTGCTTGCTGTGCAATCTTGGGCAAGTCACTTAACATCTCTATGCCTCAGTTTCCTGAGTGGTAAAATGGGGAGTCCTCTCAGGGTTGCACCTGGAGAGTTTCCAGTACTCTATCAGTCTTGACTACGGGAGGGAGAGTCAAGAACATCATCATCATCATCAATTGTATCTACTGAGCGCTTACTGTGTGCAGAGCACTGTACTAAGCGCTTGGGAAGTACAAATTGGCAGCATATAGAGACAGTCCCTACCCAACAGTGGGCTCACAGTCTAAAAGGGCAGGCATAACCATTCATTCTTAGCTTGGGCATTGGCCAGTGAGTGGAAAGCAATCTGCTACAAGAAAATCACCTGTGCTGGGCAGCAGTGGCATGGGAGATATTCGAGGGTGGAGATTCATGTTTACTGAGCAGAAGTCGTCAATAGTAAATCACTTCTGTATTTTTACCAAGAAAGCTCTATGGATACAGTTATCAGAAAGATTGCAGCTGGCGGTGGGGCATTCTGGGAGAGATGTGTCCCTGGTGTCGGTATGGGTCAGACATGACAACAGCATATGACAACGAGACAACAAAATGTGGAGTAGTATGTATTTTTCCTCATACTTAGACTGTGAACCCTATGAAGAACAGGGGCTATGTCCAACCAAACTTGTATCTACTCCAGTGTTTAGAACAATGCCTGACATTTTAAGTGCTTAACATAGACCATACTACTAACTACTACTACTAATAACAAGCACTTCTGATGGATTGTTAAGTATGCTACTGGCATATGAAAACTGACGTAGTATTACGGAACTAAGACCTGAGAAGAAAAATTAATCATAGTAGTTGTAGTAGTAATAGTATAAGTGCTTACTGTGTGTGGAACACTGCAATAAGTGCTGGGAGTTTAAAGGTGCAAATTAAACGAACTCTGTCCCTCGAGGGGATCACAAAGGAAATATGAGGGGCAAATATACAATACAGAAAATAAAAATGATAATCAATAGGGCACTGTAGTTAGAGGAGTGCAAATTCTCCTCAAGATTTAGAATCCACAGCAATGGCTGTGTACTGCACACAGTAAGCGCTCAATAAATACGATTGAATGAATGAATGGCTATACAGCCACTAGCCTTATCTAAGTTATATGAGGCCTCATGCTGCAGGTGTTGTTCTCATTCCCACCAAGGTCATAGAAAGTAAGATGGGATAAGGTGTCCTTGATGGTGGGAAAGGGAGCCAGAGCCAATCCTGGGTGACAGAGAGGGAAGGCAGTTCACTCTGCCACAGTAATGGGGGCTAAGAGTATGAAAGGAGAGGAGACTACAAAAGCTGAATATTTCATTAGACTCTGAAGGTGAAGAGGGGTTGAGACGACAGACCAGAGGCTTCTATTTACCCAGCCCAGTGCACACAGAACATGCTTGGGGCAGGCACAAAGTCTTCAGTCACGATGAAGTGCCAACAGCTAAGGGTGCACATTTTGCTCAGCTGAAATAGAAAAGACGGACTGAGAGAAGGCAAAACTGTGGCTTTTTTATTCCCAGCCTGGAGCACAGCATGATGGGGGTAGACCAAGAGTTCCGTGGCTGTAAGGGGCTAAAGGTTCTCAGAGAGGCAGAGCTTGCAATTTCCAGGTCTTTCACTCTTGAAAAGTCAACTGCAAGTAATGTACTTTCAGAAGATTTTTTTGAACATGAAGAGGTTCAGACTGCCAAATTTATAAGGGACACGGAGTTCCAGATGGGAGGAAGGAAGTGAGAATGAGAATTAAGCACACTGAGTGAGCTTTCTTGAAAAGACAGAAAGTACCAGCGAGGGTGCAGTGACGAGAATGGGTAAGCAAGAGAGGGAGAGTGGGTGTTTAAGCCAATGGTCAGGAATTTCTGCCTGCTGTGGAGAAAAATAAGAACATGATAAAGGATTTTGGGAAATTGAAGGATGTGAGCATCAGGTTTAAGAAAATTTTCTGGTTAGCAGATTAAAGTACAGACTGGAGAGGGGAGACACCAGGGACAGAGATCAGTGAAGTATTGATGCTGGTGTCAAGCTGAGACACGATTGAACCAAGGTGACGGTTGTCTGGGTGGAAAAGTTAGAACAGATTCCCCTCTAGATCTTCCTCCAGACTGTAAGCTCCTTGTGGGCAGGGAACGTCTATTGTCTGTCTTACATTGTACTCTTCGAAGCTCTTAGCCTGGGTGAGACAAAGAGACTTTTCTTAGTCTAGAGAAGGAGATAGATGTTAATATGATAAAATACATTATGGGTATAAACATAAGTGCAGTGGGGCTGAAGGAGGGATGAATAAGGGATACAAATCCAAGGGCAAGGGCAATGTAGAAGGGAGTAGGAAAAGAGGAAGTGAGGGCATAGTCAGGGGAGGTGTCTTGGAGATTTTAACCACCTTGCCCCCTCCTATCTCACCTCGCTGCTCTCCTATCAAAACCCAGCCCACATACTTCGTTCCTCTGGTGCTCACCTTCTCACTGTGCCTCAATCTCGTCTATCTCACCTCCAACCTCTCGCCCACATCCACCTCCGTCCTGGAACAACCTCCCTCCTCATATCAGACAGATAATTGCTCTCCCCCACTTCAAAGCCTTATTGAAGGCACATCTTCTCCAGTGACTGAGCCCTCCTTCCCTCTTATTTCCTTCTGTGCCACTCATACTTCCTCCTTCATTCATCCTACCTCCCTTCTCCACAGTACATATCTGTTATTTATTTGTATTAATGTCTGTCTCCCCCTCTAGACTGTGATCTCACTGTGGGCTGGGAATGTGTCTGATATTACATTATACTCTCCCAAGCTCTTAGTACAGTGCTTTGTACATGGTTAGCACTCAAATATGATTGAATGAATGAAAAGGCTTTGTGGTGGGGATATGAAGAAGGAGAGTGTTGCAGGCCAGAGGCAGGACATGGGTGAGGGCTGAAGCCATATAGATGAGAATTAGGGAGAGTAAATGGTTTGGCATTAGAGGAGAGGATGGATTGCAGTAGGAAATCAGGAAGGCAAGGTAAGGGGGGAAAGGTGATTGAGTATTTAAAGCTGATAAGGAGTTTCCCTTTAAAGTGGTGGTGGATGGGCAATCACTGGAGCTTCTTGAGGAGTGGGGAAACATGAACACCAGGTTTGGTAGAGAAATGATCCAGGCAGCAGAGTGCATTATGGACTGGAGTTGGAAAAGACATAAGGCATGGAGGTCAATGCAGCATTCATAAGTGGGATAGGATAAATGCTTGGATTAACATGGTAGCAGTTTGGAGGGAGAAGGGCAGATTTTAGCAATGTTGTTGAGGTTTAACCAATAGATCTGGTGTAATATTGAACATATGAGTTGAATAAGAAAGCTGAGTGGAGACATAACTCCAATGTATGGGCTTAAGATAAGGAGGGTGGTGATGCTGCCTACGGTGATGGGAAAGTCATGGGACAGAATTTTTCTGTTTCGGATATGTTAGTTTTGAGGTGTCGGCAATTCATCCAGGTAAAGATATCCTGAAAGCAGGAGAAATTGCAAGTGTAGAGAGAGGGAGAAAGATCAGGGATGGGGAATTGGATTTTAGAATCAAACACATACAGATGGTAGTTGAAGCCTTTGGAGTGAATGAGTTCTCCAAGGAAGCGGGTATAGATGAAGAATAGGAGAAGACCCAGAACTGAGCCTTGAGAGATTCCCAAAGTTAAGCGTGCAAAGCAAAGGAGAGGCCCAGAAAACAGACTGAGGATGAGCATCCAGAGAGATAGGAGAGCCAGGAGAGGACAGTGTCAAGTGATGCCAAGGTTGGATATTTTTTCTAGGAGAGGTGGGTAGTGCACAGTGTCAAAGCAGCTGAGAAATTGAGCAATATTAGGATGGAGAATAGGTCATTTTGAATATGTCAAGAAGGAGATTGCTGGTGAACTTTGAGAGGGTGGTTTCTATGGAGTGACTTCTATGGAAGTACCCAATCTCGATGATCAGATTACTGCTCTCAACTCTACCCTTTCTACTCAGCTAGACTCACTTGCTCCCCTTTCCCTTCGCCGCTCTCGTACTACTAACCCACAGCCCTGGATCACTGCCACTGTCCGCCTCCTTCACTCTTATGCTCGAGCTGCTGAACGCTGCTGGCGAAAGTCTAAACACCATGCCAACGTCGTTCACTTAAAGTTTATCCTTTCATGCCTTAACTCAGCCCTCTCCTCTGCCAGACAAAACTATTTCTCCTCCCTTACTGACACCCATGCCCATCATCCCCATCAGTTCTTCCGGACATTCAACTCCCTTCTCAGGCCCTCAGTTCCTCCCCGTCCTCCTTCCCTCATCCCCAACGCTCTGGCCTCCTACTTCATTAATAAAATTAAATCCATCAGGTCCAACCTCCCCAAAGTCACTCCCCAACCTTAACCAACCCCCCGGCTCCCAACACTCTCTGCTATTCTCCCATCCTTCCCAGCAGTATCCTCAGAGGAGCTCTCATCCCTCCTCTCAAGTGCTACTCCGGCCACCTGTGCTTCTGACCCCATTCCCTCTCATCTCATGAAATCTCTCACTCCATCCCTTCTCCCCTCCTTAACTTCCATCTTCAACCGCTCACTCTCCACTGGTTCCTTCCCCTCTGCCTTCAAACATGCCCATGTCTCTCCGATCCTAAAAAAAAAACTCTCTTGACCCCACCTTACCTTCTAGTTATCAGCCCATCTCCCTCCTACCATTTCCTTCCAAACTCCTTGAACGAGTCGTCTATACGCGCTGCCTCGAATACCTCAACACCAGCTCACTCCTCAACCCCCTCCAGTCTGGCTTCCATCCCCTACATTGCACGGAAACTGCCCTCTCAAAGGTGACCAATGACCTCCTGCTTGCCAAATCCAAGGGCTCATACTCTATCCTAATCCTCCTCGACTGCTCAGCTGCCTTCTACACTGTGGACCACCCCCTTCTCCTCAACACGCTATCCAACCTTGGCTTCACAGACTCCGTTCTCTCCCGGTTCTCCTCATCTCTCCGGTCGTTCATTCTCAGTCTCTTTTGCAGGCTCCTCCTCCCCCTCTCATCCTCTTACTGTGGGGGTTCCCCAAGGTTCAGTTCTCGGTCCCCTTCTGTTCTCGATCTACACTCACTCCCTTGGTGACCTCATTCACTCCCACGGCTTCAACTATCATCTCTACGCTGATGACTCCCAAATCTACATTTCTGCCCCTGCTCTCTCCCCCTCCCTTCAGGCTCCCATCTCCTCCTGCCTTCAGGACATCTACATCTGGATGTCTGCCCACCACCTAAAACTCAACATGTCCAAGACTGAACTCCTTGTCTTCCCTCCCAAACCCTGCCCTCTCCCTGACATTCCCATCACTGTTGACGGCACTACCATCCTTCCCGTCTCACAAGCCCGCAAACTTGGTGTCGTCCTCGACTCCACTCTCTCATTCACCCCTCACATCCAAGCCATCACCAAAACCTGCCGGTCTCAGCTCCGCAACATTGCCAAGATCCTCCCTTTCTTCTCCATCCAAACCGCTACCCTGCTCATTCAAGCTCTCATCCTATCTCGTCTGGACTACTGCATCAGCCTCCTCTCTGATCTCCCATCCTCGGGTCTCTCCCCACTTCAATCCATACTTCATGTTGCTGCCCAGATTGTCTTTGTCCAGAAACTCCCCTCCTCAAAAATCTCCAGTGGCTACCAATCAATCTGCGCATCAGGCAGAAACTCCTCACCCTCGGCTTCAAGGCTCTCCATCACCTCGCCCCCTCCTACCTCACCTCCCTTCTCTCCTTCTACAGCCCAGCCCGCACCCTCCGCTCCTCTGCCACTAATCTCCTCACCGTGCCTCATTCTCGCCTGTCCCACCATCGACCCCTGGCCCACGTCATCCCCCTGGCCTGGAATGCGCTCCCTCTGCCCATCCGCCAAGATAGCTCTCTTCCTCCCTTCAAGGCCCTACTGAGAGCTCACCTCTTCCAGGAGGCCTTCCCAGACTGAGCCCCCTCCTTCCTCTCGCCCTCGTCCCCTTCTCCATCGCCCCGTCTTACCTCCTTCCCTTCCTCACAGCACCTGTATGTCTGTACATATTTATTACTCTATTTATTTATTTTACTTGTACATATCTATTCTATTTATTTCATTTTGTTAATATGTTTGGTTTTGTTCTGTCTCCCCCTTCTAGACTGTGAGGTAAGGACTGTCTCTATATGTTGCCAACTTGTACTTCCCAAGCGCTTAGTACAATGCTATGCACACAGTAAGCGCTCAATAAATATGATTGATTGATTGAAGTCAGATTCAAGGGTGTCAAGGAGAGAATTGGAGCAGAGGAAGTGGAGGCAGTGGTTATAGACAACTTGATACAGGAGTTTGGAGAAGAATGGTGGGGGAGATGGGTCAATAATTGAAGTGAGTTGTAAGGTCAAGGGAGGGTTTTGTTGTTTTTTTTAGGATAAGGAGAGATGAACATGTTGAAAGAAGTGGGGAAGAAGTCATACATAAATTAATAAAAAACAAGAGTTGCACTTCATAGAAATGCCTGAACTAGCAATGTACATGTGCACAAATTACAAAATATGTTGAATGTGTGTTTTATGTGTACAAATAAGTATTTTTTCAAAGTGTTATCTTTATTCAGAAAAGTCATTTTGTGCTACCACAGTAATGTTAGCAATCTGATTCCAGAGCAAACAGTTGTTAGAATGGATATTAACCTCTCTAATCTAGTCTACAGAACTTCTAAAGTTTAGGTGTGGTAAAGAAGACAGTCTGAAAGGAGGGATATGTTTGAGCTAAGATAAACTTTATATGTATTGCAAAACCAAAGTCAAAGTGAAAGTCCACAAATTCAATAGTACTCTAAAGAAAGTATGCTACATGACCATTTTATTCAGGAACGCTTGTATTTACGTATTAGTTCCGGTCACGTGAAAATAGTGAAAACATTACAAGTTAATTCTACACGAGTCTTTATAGTGACAACATTTTAGATTGTCAAAAACATGGAGTTTGGTGGTTTATGTATTTTCACAATTCAGTAACTGAGAAGTCATTGAATATTTGGAGAATGTTTTTCCATAAGTTTCTGTCCTATTGCATTTTTTCTGATTTTCCTGGGAATTGGCCGCCTCATTGATCCCTACCTACCTACCTCTGATGTCCCCTCTTCAACCCATAATCCACTCTCACTGCCAGAACATTTTTCTTAAAAATGCTGCTCAATCCTTTCAAAAAATTTCCAATGATTGCCCAATCATCACCCCATCAAACAGAAACAACTTACTAATTTTTTTAAAAGCAGTCATTCGGCTTTCTACCTCCACCTTACCTTGTTGTAACCCAAGCCACACACTTCCCTCCTCTAGTACTAACCTACTCTCTGTTCCTCTATCTCGTCTTTCTCACCACTGACCATTTTTCCCCCACATCCTCCCTCTGGCCTGGAATTACTACTTCCTTCCTTTCCCCATCTTCAAAATTCTACTAAAAATTACATCTCCCCCAATAGGCCTTCCACCACCTCACTTCCTTGTCACTTATGTACGTATCTATTTGTAATTTATTTAAATCTTTCATTCCCCCAACTCTGTAAGCTTGCTTGTGGGCTTTTGTATTGTACTCTGCCTCATGTTAGTACAGTGCTCTGCACAGAGTAAATCAATAAATGTCATTTTTTGATTGAAACTCTCCATTTATCACTACCTCACATCTGCTGGTAACCTTTGATAAAACTCCATATCTCTTTACCGTGTATTCCACATATCTCCTCATTCGCACATAAAGCAAAAATACCTGACCATTGCCCTTAAGGTACTTGATCACTCTCTCCCTCCTACTTAGCCTCATTCCTCTCCAACAACACCCAGCTAACACACTTGACTGTTCAAGATCTATTCAATGTATCTCATTCTTGTCTTTTACCCTTGACCCTGGTGTTATCCTTCACTCCTCTCTCTCATTCAACCCACATACTTAATCTATCACTAAATCCCGTCAGTTCAACCTTAACATCATCACTAAAATCTGCCCTTTCCTCTCCATCCAAACTGTTACCACTTTAATACAATCACTTATCCTCTCCTGCCTTGATTACTGTATCAGCCTCCTTGCTGAACTCCCTGCCTCCTGTCTCTTTCCACTCCAGTTCATACTCCACTCTGCTGCCTAGATGATTTTTCTACAACAATGTTCAGTGCATGTTTCCTCACTCCTCAAGAAACTCTTGTAACCACCCATCCACCACCATATCAAATAGAACTTACCATCTGCTTTAAAGCATTCAATCACCTTGCCTCCTCCTTCCTCATCTTGCTGCTCTCCTACTACAACCTAGCCCCACACACTTTGCTCCTTTAATGCCAAGCCACTGACTGTACCTCAATCTATTCTATCTCCCACCGACCTCTCGCCCATGTCTTGATTCTGGCCTGGAACCCTCTCCCCTTTTCGTACCTCACAATTGTTCTCCCCACTTTCAAAGCCTTATTGAAAGTACATCTCCTCCAAATGGCCTTCCGATTGAGTCTTCATTTCCTCTTTTCCCACTCCTTTCTGCATCACCCCAACTTGCTTCCTTTATTCACTACCCTCACCCCAGCACTTATGTGCATAACCATAATTCATTTGTTTATTTTAATTCCTATCTCTCTCTCTAGACTGTATGCATCTTGTGAGCAGGGAATGTGTCTGTTATATTTTCTTTTCCTCTCCCAAACACTTAGTACAATACCCTGCACACAGTAAGCACTCAATAAATGACTGACTGAGGTCTTGTATATTTATTCCTTTCTGCACAAAACTCCCTTTATCTTTGTCTCCTTCAGACAATGCTTCTTCCCATCTTCAAAGATTTATGAAATCACAACTTCTCTCAGATGTCTTCTCTGATCAATCTTTCTTAAAGCCACTTCAGCACCTCCTCATCACCTAAGCACATGTATAATTCCCCACTTTACCTTCTCCTTCCATGTTACTTATATACACACAGTTTTATACCCTGTTGCTTCCCTTCTCTGTCATTTATTTTAGTATATGTTTCCCCTATTAGATTGTATGGTCCCTGAATCCAGAGAGCCTTGTCTATTGTACTCTCACAAGCTCTTAGTTCAATGGGCTGTACAGAGTAGATCTTCAGTAAATATTATGGATTCATTATATTCCTCTTTGGTCCTAGAGTGACCCATTCAGAGCTAGATTGGGAAAGTGAGTGGAAATATCTGAAATGCAAGCAATTTGAGGATTCCTAGAACTAGTAGCTCATGGTTCCCCCAAAAAAGTCAAACCCATATTCAGTACCCCTGATTATTAGTCTGAAGCTGAACACCACATTTACCCAAGCCTCCCATCCTGTGACATAAACTACTGCTGCAATTGTGGCAGGCTCAGGCAGAAGTGGCTGGTTTCTACCAGAGAAGCAGCATGGCTAGGTGGAAAGAGCACGGGCTTGAGAATCAGAGGTTGTGGGTCCTAATTCTGACTCTGCCAATTGTCAGCTGTGTGACCTTGGGCAAGTCACTTAATTTCTCTCTGTGCCTCAGTTACCGCATCTGTAAAATGGGGATGAAGACTGTGAGCCCCACATGGGACAAACTGATCACCTGTATCTACCCAAATGCTTAAAACAGTGCTTGGCACATAGTAAGCGCTTAAATACCAACATTATTATTATTATTATCCTATTGGCTGAAATAAACCAGTCTGCAAACTAAGCATGTCCAGTGCATTATCTTTTGCCCACCCCTGCTCTTAACAGCCCATTGGTCTTAGAAAAACAAGATAATTTTTTTTTTTTTGTCAAAGGGAGATGACTCTCTTCTATAATTACTAACCCTCAGATATAGGTACTGTATCAGATGCTAGGTTTGCCCCCGACTCTTTCTGATTGTAATCTTCTAGTCTCTCTTTTCCTACTTCTCATTGCTTTATTCTCTGCTAACCTTAATTCTGAGCATCTATTCAATTCAAATTGCCTATTAAAAGACAATGGAGGAATCAGGGTTCTTCTTGCCTCACTTCATAAGGACCTGATTTTAATCTTAGTACGACTCCACAAAAACTATAGAGGCCTCTTGGCCTCATAGAGGAGCACCTTCAAAGGTATCTGGCTTTACTACTTAATTCCATATTCCATTTCACAGTTAACTTGGTCCTGAGGCTGTAGGTCCTGAGCATCACCAAAATTGTTTCCCTTCTTAACCCGTTTGTTTGGGAAGCAGACAATATCCATTCCATACTCTTTGTATTATGCTTTCTATAAATGTTTTACCAAATAGGAACAAAACATTGAATGACATAGGAGGTGTAGATATCCTTTTCCTCCAGCTATGCAATTATTTTCCTTCATGATTTTCTAGGATTTTAAAATGCATTTTTTATAATTAGTTTTTTCCTCTTAATTTGTCCATTTGTTTGTTACAAAATGTCCCCTCTGTTTGTTATCAAGGTTTAGTTTTTAGAAAAATAAATACCTGAGTATGGTCTGACAACATCCCTCCCTCATTCACCCCACACAATCAATCTATCACGAAAACCTACCAGGCTCACCTCCACAACATCGCCAAGATCCACCCTTTCCTCTCCAGCCAAACCGCTACCTTGCTGGTTCAATCTCTCATCTTATCCCGACTGGATTATTGCATCAACTGCCTCTCTGATCTCCCATCCTCCTGTCTCTCCCCACTTCAGTCTATACTTCACTCTGCTGCCCGGATTATCTTTATGCAGAAACATTCTGGGCATGTTACTGCCCTCCTCAAAAATCCCCAATGGCTACCAGTCAACCTACGCATCAGGCAAAAACTCCTCACTCTCGGCTTCAAGGCTCTCCATCACTCCGTCCTCTCCTACCTCACCTCCCTTCTCTCCTTCTACAGCCCAGCCCACACCCTCCACTCCTCTGCCACTAACCTCTTCACTGTACCTCGTTCTTGCCTGTCCAACTGTCGACCCCTGGCCCACGTCCTTCCCCAAGCCTGGAATGCTCTCCCTCCACACATCCGCCAAGCTAGCTCTCTTCCTCCCGTCAAAGACCTACTGAGAGCTCACCTCATCCAGGAAGCCTCCCCAGATTGAGCCCCCTTTTTCCTCCCCTCCTCCCTATCCCCCCAGCCCTACCTCCTTCCCCTCCCCACAGCACTTGTATATATTTGTACAGATTTATTACTCTATTTTACTTGTACATATTTACTATTCTATTTATTTTATTAATGATGTGCATCTGGCTTTAATTCTGTTTGTTCTGACGATTTTGACACCTGTCTACATGTTTTGTTTTGTTGTCTTTCTCCCCCTAGACTAAGCCCGTTGTTGGATAGGAACCGTCTCTATATCAATCATATTTATTGAGCACTTACTGTGTGCAGAGCACTGTCCTAAGCTCTTGGGAAGTACAAGTTGGCAACATATAGAGACAGTACCTACCCAACAGTGGGCTCACAGTCTAGAAGGGGGAGACAGAGAACAAAACCAAACATATTAACAAAATAAAATAAATAGAATAGATATGTACTTCAAGCGCTTAGTACAGTGCTCTGCATACAGTAAGCACTCAATAAATACAATTGAATGAATGAGTGAATCTGGAGGAATATAACATGACCCCAGGAAGTTTAAAAAATATTTTATATAAAAGCTACCTTTGTCTTCAATTAGATGTTAGCAGTTCGTGGCATTGATTTCAGGTTTATGTCACAATGATTTATTTTCATTCAAGGATGTTTTTTTGTCCAAAATTTGTCAAGAGAGATTGAAAAATTGCCCTATGGTTCCTTCTAAAATCTGATTACTACAATTAAGAGACCATAAAGTTCTCACGGGGTGCTTATTGCATTTTTGTGTGTGGGTATTCACAAAACAATTCATTTATACACTACCCATTATGCAAAGTCAGTTGGATATATTTGATTATACTTTTTGTATAATTTCCTCATCAATAAAAACAGAAGAGGTGCACAATTTGTCTTCTTACTCTAAAAGGAAAAAAATCAATTATGAAACAAAACAAACCTTTATAGCATGCTAAACCAACTAAGCAGATGTCTTTAATCCTAATATCAATATTCATTAAAGTTTTATATGCCTACCTACAGACAAATCACACTAGAATATCTACCCTTTTCTTTTCTCCTTTGACCATCATAAAATATGTTCTAGTTTCTAATGCCGAATACAGTACAATGGAGGCACTGTATCTGAAAGAATAGACATCGCCACTCAGAAGTAGGAAAAATTGCAGAATGACCTACCCTAAAAACCTTTTCGACTCAGGACCGAGCCCCCATTAGCTTTCCTCCCCCCACCTCTCTCTCTCTGCTCTTTGATTATAATGTCCTTGTCACAGAGGTCATGCTAATTTCATCACATCCAAATATTTTAGGTGGAATACGCTGCACATGTGCAGACAGCATGCTCATTTGTCACATTATTACTTGCTGTCACTTTTGAAGGTAGGTGTCTGTTTGAAGAATGTGGCACAGCAAGAAGGTCATGCTATTTGCATAAAAGCTCTCAAAACCCCCTTTCTGGGAGATACCACAGGATGCTGATATATTCTCTGTTTACCGAAAGCATACTGGAATCAGCTGCCAGGAGCTGATGCCCCTGTAAATGGATAGTTCTGAAAGAAATTCTTAACATAGCATTAATGAATTGTACCTAAAATTTCCATTTACTGGTCTGCACGCTCATTTTCCTTCTTCAGATTAAGCGGCTCTGGTCTGCTGTCAGCAGATATTTCTGTTTTATAAAGTCAAAAGATGTCTGTCAATTGAAGTGATTTACAGGAACCTCGTTTGCTTCAGTTGATAACCAAACAATTTCCCTCCTTCATCGGATTAAAAGGAGGAAATGGGAGAAAAGTATTTTAATGCTTTATGAAGCCATTACAAATGGTTTGCACAATAGCTCTTAGGTTATGAAGGGAATGCTAGAGTAGGGACTGGGTGTTGGAACAAGGAAGTAGATTACTGTTCATATGACTTAATATGATTGGAAAAGTTTCTCTCTAAATTCTCAGAAATACGGAGGAAACTTTTTTTAATATGAAGAAACATCCAATAATACTCATAAAAGTATCTTATGACAAGAATAATTCATGGATTTGGTATTATTTTAACATGTTGCAAAAGTAAATTTATGAAAAATAAAATCAAATGAAACTGAAAAGAATAGACATTTAAAAGATAAATCATGTAATGTTGGCAGAACATTATGATCCACACACTAAAAGTGAAAAACTAGTGTGTGTGTGTGTGTGTGTGTGTGTGTGTGTGTGTGTGTGTGTGTGTGTGTGTGTAATTTTATGAGACAGAAAGGGGAAGAGAAGGAGATAGGGAAAGAGTTTTTAATTTGTACATATTACACATGACAGTTGAGATCTTGATCTTAATTGATTTCCTATTTCACTTGGACTTCACAATATACAAATAATTGCCTTCGAATAATACTGTTGTCACTTTTGAAGGTAATCTCCCATCCCAATTCGTGCCTTGTGGGAGTGGGTACTGTCACCTAAATATCAAAATTCGACAACAGGCTAATACTTTGGCCAATTTTTTATGGTATTTCTTAAGCACTTACTATGTGCCAGGCACTGTTCTAAGCACTGGATTAGCAGCAGAGCAGGGATTAGAGCCCAGATCCTGACTCCCAGAGACTTGCTCTATTCACTAGGCCACACTGCTTTTTTAGTACTTGTTAAGTGCTTACTATGGACTAGGCACTATACCTAAGTGCTAGGGTAAATTTAAGGTAACCAGATTGGACATAGTCCCTGTCGACGTGGGGCACACAGTTACAGTTCGTAGAAAGTTAAACTGCCTCTATCTAGAAACTAATTTCTAATAAATTTCTGGAAATTTAGAGAAGCAGCGTGGCTCAGTGGAAAGAGCACGGGCTGTGGTGTCAGAGGTCATGGGTTCAAATCCCAGCTCCGCCAATTGTTAGCTGTGTGACTTTGGGCAAGTCACTTAACTTCTCTGTGCCTCAGTTACCTCATCTGTAAAATGGGGATTAGACTGTGAGCCCACGGCGGGACAACCTGATCACCTTGTAACCTCTCCAGCGCTTAGAACACTGCTTTGCATATACTAAGTGCTTAATGAATGTCGTCATTATTATTATTAACTCATCAAAATGACTAGATTACTGGAGAGAGAAAGAAAAGCCAAATTATAGTTGCCATGTCCAAAACAGAACTCCTTGTCTTCCAACCCAAATCCTGTCCTCCCTGTAATTTTTCCCATTCCATTGTAGACATCACTACCATTCTTCATGCGTCATGAGTCTGTAATCTTGGAATTCTCCTCCACTCATCTGTCTCATTCAACCCACATATTTAATTTCTCATCAAATCACGTTGGTTCAACCTTTACAACATCGCTAAAATCCACCCTCATTCTCCATCCCAACTGCTACCCTGTTAATCCAAGCATTTATCCTGTACTGCCTCTATTACTTCAGCCTCCTTGCCAGCCTCTCTGCTTCCTACTCTGCTGTCCAGATCATTTTTCTACAAAAAAAAGTTCAAGCCATGTTTCCCCATTCCTCAGGAACCTCCAGTTTTTGCCTATCAACCTTTAAAAGCCCTTCTACCTTACCTCACTACTTTCCTATTAAAATATAAACTACATGCTTAGCTCTTCTAATGCCAACCTATTCACTGTCCCTCCATCTCATTTATCTCTCCCCCGCCTGCTCCCCCATGTCCCACCTCTTGCCCTCTCCCCTCACACCTGACAATCACACTCCCTACTTTCAGAACTTTACTAAAACTCCTCTCCTCCAAGAGGCCTTCATTTACTCTTTTGCCACTTCCTTCTGCATCACCTTTTCACTTCGATTTGCACTCTTTATTCACCTGCCCCCACCCCACAGGCCCACAGATCTTATGTACATATCCATAATTTATTTATATTAATGTCTGTCTCCCCCTCTGTAATGTAAGCTCATTGTGGGCAGGGAACATGTCTACCAACTCAGTTACTGCACTTTCCCAAGGGCTTAGTGCAGTGTACTCCACACAGTAAGCACTCAATAAATATTATCGATTACCAATATTGTGAGTAATGCTAAATGCACATAGTGATCAGAGGTAGACTATTGCTGCTAATTACAGGCCTGAATGTCCATTTGTTTAAAACTGTATTTTGCTCAGTAGTTATCCCCAGGGTACTATTTGTAAATTGGGTGTCAACTGAAGGCCTTGGAGAATTTAGAAAAATATTTTGTTTACCCCTTTATCATACCTTGTTGCAGCCCAATAAAGCCAATTAGGGACTGGGGGTGGGGGTTAGTTTGTGACTCGGCTTTACCGATGGAACAAACCACGAAATTCAGTATTACAGTAAGAAAACACTGGCATGCACAGAACATCAATCACAACATATCCTGTTTCGGATAAGCTCTCAACTCCTTATCTTCCCTCCCAAACCCTGCCCTCTCCCTGACTTTCCCATCACTGTAGACGACACTACCATCCTTCCCGCCCAACAAGCCTGCAACCTTGGTGTCATCGTCGACTCTGCTCTCTTGTTCGCCCCTCACATCCAATCCGTCACCAAAACCTGCCGGTCTCACCTCCACAACATCGCCAAGATCTGCCCTTTCCTCTCCATCCAAACCACTACCCTGCTAGTTCAATCCCTCATCCTATCCCGACTGGATTACTGCATCAGCCTCCACTCTGATCTTTCATCCTTCTGTCTCTCCCCACTTCAGCCTATACTTCATGCCTCTGTCCAGATCATCTTTTGTGCAGAAACACTCTGGGCATGTGTTGTCTATCAGCAAACTTGGCATGACTGACTCCATCTTGTGCATACCAACAGTAACCCTTTATTTTGTACAGACCAAAAGCACTCCAGTGTGTGTAAAGTAACATTAACCAAAGTGGCTCCTCTCTGTCTGGAATGTCCCCATCCTGTGTTGACCATTATCTCCTAATAACATCTTGTAAACAGGATTTTTAACACTAACCAAACCATGACAAACAAACGGTTGTACTTTAACTTGGGATCTAGGAATGCCAAGGCCTCACCTACGGCACTACTCTCAGGAATCCTTTGTGTAGCTGTATTTGAAACCCAATAAAAGAGGAAGAAGCAGCTGGGATCGGGGCTGCTTGTCACTCGTACCTCTCCCGGGAGGTGAACGGGCGGGTAGTCACTTTCCTCCTTTACTGCTCTATCTGAACTCATGTCTCTGAGTCATTTTTCCTATCTGCGTCACCACCTTGGGTACAGGAACCCTGCGGCTGATTTACACCGATTAACCTATTTTGCACCCTACTTTTTGATAACAGCATGTTACTCCCCTCCTCAAAAATCTCCAGTGGCTACCAGTCAACCTACACATCAGGCAAAAACTCCTCACTCTCGGCTTCAAGGCTGTCCATCACCTTGCCCCCTCCTACCTCACCTTCCTTCTTTTCTTCTCAGCCCAGATCACACCCTCCACTCCTCTGCCACTAACCTCCTCACTGTGCCTCATTCTCACCTGTCCCACCATCGACCCCCGGCCCAGATCCTCCTCCTGGCCTGGAATGCCCTCCCTCCGCACATCCTCCAAGCTAGCTCTCTTCCTCCCTTCAAAGCCCTACTGAGAGCTCACCTCCTCCAGGAGGCCTTCTAAGACTGAGCCCCCTCCTTCCTCTCCCCCTCCCCTTCCCCCATCCTACCTCCTTCCCCTCCCCACAACACCTTTATATATGTTTATACAGATTTATTACTCTATTTTACTTGTACATATTTACTACTGTATTTATTTTATTTTCTTAATATGTTTTGTTGTCTGTCTCCCCCTTCTAGACTGTGAACCCATTATTGGTTAGGGACCATCTCTATATGTTGCCGACTTGTACTTCCCACGTGCTTAGTACAGTGCTTTGTGCACAGTAAGCACTCAATAAATACGATTGAATGAATGAACTCAGGTGCAATGAGATCTCTGACCCCATTTAACCCCTCAACTCAGGAGCATTGAGAAAAATCCTACTGCAGGATGATCAATCCCAAGCCTGTATTCAGTCTGAGTATAGGTTTAAGACCAAAAACGCGTCCCTAGTTAAAAGGTCTCCTCCTGCCGGGGTTGTCTCCGGCATCCATTCGGTTAACAGCAAGCAGCAGAAAAAGGTGTTTCATCCAGCCTTTTATAGTATACTAGTTGACCATTTTGAACTTCTTCCACCTAATCATCCTAATCTATCAATCAATTACAGTTTCTTTGTGTTCCATTTTTACACAGTATCTTCCCAGGGGCTCCTGCTGGTGTGTCAACATTAGGTCTTTGCATGGAGCCCATCTGTCTGTCTGGTTGGGATCATAGGAAGTGATACTCCGAAAGACATTAAAGTTTAACAAGTTGTTAATGCAAGGTGCAAACTGCCCTCTTCAGACCTCTACCTCGAACACATTTCATTTATATATTTTTCATGGGGGAAGTATCATAATGTTACAAAGTCTCAAACACACCAAAAGCTGATTCCCCTAATCTTTCCTCACTTGAAGCCAGTGATTTCCTTTCCCAGAACTGCATGTCTCTGTTGCTCTGTCAGTGGCAGAACCAAGACAGAAGCTTGCTGTTAAAATTTTAATAATGGAAATTTTAAAAAACCTGGTACCAGACTGGAACAGAAAATTGGTCCATGAAGTGACCAGTGTATTCCCCAGCCCATATACTATTATTAACTCTTATTTTTTTGTTTTTTGCCGTTGAAGGAAATGAATCTTCAAAAAGATAATGAAATGTGTTTGCATAACTTCTGCTTCACCGCTGTGAATAAAATTGGCCCTACTTCATATGTAGGAGAAGCAGCGTGGTTTAGTGGAAAGAGCCCAGCTTGGAGTCAGAGGTTGTGGGTTCTAATCCCAGCTCCTCCATTTGTCTGCTGTGTGACCTTGGGCAAGTCACTTCATTTCTATGGGCCCCAGTTACCTCGTCTGTAAAATGGGGATCAAGACTGTGAGCCCCACGTGGGACAACTTGATCAATTTGCATCTACCCCAGCGTTTACAACGGGGCTTGTGGCCCATAGTAAGTGCTTAACAAATATCATCATTATCATGTAATTTTTATGATATATAATAATAATAATGATAACTGTGGTGTTTGTTAAGTACTTACTAAATGCCAGGCACTATACAGAGTCCATGTCCTACTTGGGATGCACAGTCTCAATCCCCATTTTCCAGATGAAGTAACTAAGGCACAGAGAAATGACTTTAAGGTCAGACAGCAGATAAGCCTCAGAATTGGGAATAATAATGATGGCATTTATTAAGTGCTTACTATGTGCAAATCACTGTTCTAAACACTGGGGAGGTTACAAGGTGATCAGGTTGTCCCACAGGGGGCTCACAGTCTTAATCCCCATTTTACAGATGAGGTCACTGAGGCACAGAGAAGTCTAGTGACTTGCCCAAAGTCACACAGCTGACAACTGATGGAGCCAGGATTTGAACCCATGACCTCTGACTCCAAAGCTCGGCTCTTTTCCACTGAGCTAAGATGCTTCTCTAATGATGGCATTTATTAAGCGTTTACTATGTGCAAAGCACTGTTCTAAGTGCTGGGGAGGTTTCAAGGTGATAAGGTTGTCTCACAGGTGGCTCACAGTCTAATCCCCATTTTACAGATGAGGTAACTGAGGCACAGAGAAGTTAAGTGACTTGCCCAAAGTCACACAGCTGACAATTGGCGGAGCTGGGATTTGAACCCATGACCTCTGACTCCAAAGCCAGTGCTCTTTCCCAGGTCCTTCCAACATCCAGGCCCATGCTCTAACCACTGAAGTACATACTGATTCTTTATCAATGTATTGACTTAAATCAAATGCCGATATTTATCTGAAGTAAATAATCAGTTTCTTTGAATGGAGTGTCTTTTTGCTTAACTGGGGTATTTTATTATAAACATTGAATTATGAAATAAAATTTTTATTAATATGAAATTGCATCACATTTTCTGAATGTACATCTCTAAAGTATACAGAAATGAAACTTCAGTTAAAGTCATTCTAGTGATGTGATTGCTCAGCATTTCCTTTTTTTATGATATAGTCCATTTAGTGCAACCCTTAGTTTTATTTTACTCTTTTAGTTTTATAAGTATTTGAGAAGCAGTGTGGTTTAGTGGAAAGACCACGGGTTTGGGAGTCAGTGGTCATGGGTTAATCCCGGCTCCACCCCTTGTTGGCTGTGTGACTTTGGGTAAGTCACTTAACTTCTCTGTGCCTCAGTTATTTCATCTGTAAAATGGGGATTAAGACTGTGAGCCCCAAGAGGGACAACCTGATAACCTTGTATCTACCCTGGCACTTAGAATAGTGCTTAACAAATACCATTATTATTATTATTATTAGTCAAGTTAGAAAGCTAGTTTTGTCTTTAACCATACCTTTGCTTTTATCTAGGGGCATTTTTATCTGCCACATCTACAGTTCATATCACTCCAACCTACATAGTACAATTTTGTCACATTAAAATGATACATATTTCTACATATAAAACCTTCCTGATTAAAAATTAAGTCCCTTTAAATTACTGTCAGATTGTAGTAGCTAAATGTTACATGAAGGAAAATGTAATTAAAATTGTCATGAACACTCATGTAAATCAAGTGTCTGTAGTGAAGCAAATATAATGAGCTAGTAAAATAGTTATTAAATCAAGTGTTTGAATATTCTGATGAGTTCATGTTTGCTCATGGAGCACTGAGTTAGAGAAATGGGCCTGTGCTTTGGTTGGTATGGTAAGTTCAATTTCTGTAGTTTAGGGATCCAGGATAGTTGAACCCTTCAGCTTGTTTGTCTATGGGGACTAGGAAATGAGAAAGAAAGCTGGTAATCACTGACAGAATGATAGAGAACAGCTGTATAGCCACTGAAGTCATGCCAGATGGGGCGGGGGAAAAGAGACAAGGCAGAGGCATTTTGACACTATGACTAAACCCACAGAACTGAATGATGGCAATAACTAGGAATGAGGATAAAAGGAAAGATTTTCAAAGCATAGTTCTCCACACAGCGGATTCTCAGTAAATCCTATTTCCTGACTGGCATAATATCTTCAAGTTGAACTAATTTTAAAGTGTTTAATATATTTGGGTATGTACCTAGCAGAAGTATAAATTCTTGATATGAAGATATGAAACCTATACCTTGATCGGGATTCTTCTTTTCGTGCCAGTTAAACTCACATCTGAGATCTTCTGACATACTTGGAGACAAAAAAAAAAGTCATTGTTCAAAAACTTACATTTGTTCTCTGGAAATTAAAAGTTATGACTATTAAAAACAATGGCTTCCAGCTCTTAATTTTGGATTATTAAAGAAAATTCAAGACAGTGGAAATTTGAATTGACAGTTACTATTTTGTTCAGAAATATAATTTATTGAGCCCATTAAATGAGAAATTAAATTAGAATGTAATAAAGACAGTTAGATGACTTGCACAGGGCTGCCACTTGGCTGTTTATAAGAGAATAAAATAATATATGTAAATTAGATGATGCAGAAATCAAAGGATTTTAAGTGAAAGTGGTAAAGTAGCAAATTTGGTTTCATTATTGTAACTAGAAAACTTTTCAATAGGTACCAAGAGCCACTTTCATTCATTCACTCATATTCATTGAGTGCTTACTGTGAGTAGAGCACTGTACTAAGCACTTGGGAGAGTGCAGTACAACAATAAACATTCACATTCCCTGCCCACAATAACCTTACAGTCTGTGGGTGGGTGGGGGTGGAGAAAAAGAGACAGACATCAATACAAATAAAATGAAATTACAGATACGTACATATGTACTGTGGAGTCGGGGGTGGGGAGGGGGAAAAGGGCAAAGGGAGCCAGTTAGGGAGAATTAGAAGGGAGTGGGAGTTCAGGAAAAGTGGGGCTTATTCTGGAAGGCCTCTAAGAAGAGATGTGCCTACAATAAGGATTTGAAGATGGGAAGGGCAATTGTCTGTCAGATTTGAAGACGGAGAGTGTTCCAGGCCAGAGGCAGGACATGGGTTAGAGTTTGGTGGCAAGACAAAGGAGACTGATGCACAGTGAGAAGGTCAAGCACTTTAGGAGTGAAGTTTGCTGGCTGTGAAGGAGAGAAGTGAGGTGAGGTAGAAAGGGGCAAGGTGATGGAGTGTTTTAAAGGCAAAAGTGAGGAGTTTTTGTTTGATATGGAGATGGATGGCCAAAGTTACTGGAGCTTTTTGAGGTGAGGGGTGACATGTTCTGAATGTTTTTGTTGATAATGTGGAGGTGGATGGGCATTCACTGTAGTTTTTTGAGAAGAGGGGAAATATGGCCTGAACTATTGTGTAGAAAAATGATCCTGGCAGCAGAGTGAAGTATGTATTGGAGAGGAGAGAGACAGGAGGTAGTGAGCTCAGGTAGGAGGCTGATACAATAATCAAGATGGGATAAGATAAGTGATTGTATTGAGGTTGTAGCAGTTTGAATGGAGAGTAAAGGGTGGATTTTTGTGATGTTGCTAAGGTCGAACTGGCAGGATTTAAGGGTGGACTAAGTATATGGGTTGAATGAGAGGGAGTCAAGGATAATGCCAAGGCTATGGGCTTGTGATATAGGAAGGTTGGTGGTGCCATCTACTGTGATGGAAAAGACAGGGGAAGGACAGGATTTGGGTGGGAAGGTAAGAGGGTCCATTTTACACATACTAAGTTTGAGGTCACAGAAGGATGTCTAAATAAAGATGTCTTAAAGGCAGGAGGTAATGCAAGATTAAAGCGAGGGAGAGAGATCAGGGCAGAAGATGTAGATTTGGGTATTAACCACAGAGAGTGGTTGTTGAAGCCATGTGAGTGAATTTGTTCTCCATGGGACTGGACATAGATGGACAAGATAAGGGGACCCAGAACCTTGAGGGACACCCACAGTTAGGGGATGGGAGGCAGAGGAGGATCCTGTAAAAGAGACTGAGAATGAGGAGCCAGTGAGAAAGAAAGAGAACCAGAAGAAGACAGTGTCAGTGAAGCCAAAGTTGGATAATATTTCCAGGAGAAGGGAGTGGATGACAGTGTCAAAGGCACCTGAGAGGTCTAGGAGGATTATGATGGAGTAGAGGCCATTGGATTTGGCCAGAAGGAGTCAACTGGTGATTTTGAGAGGGTGGTTTCTGTGGAGTGAAGGAGACAGAAGTCAATTGGAGAGTGTCAAGGAGAGAAGTGGAGGATAAGAACTTGAGACAACAGGTGTAGGCAACTCCCTCAGGAGTTTGGAGAGGTATGGTAGTACGGAACCATGGGGTCAATGGAGGGTTTTTTTGTGTTTTTTTTTTTTAAGAGGGAGTCATGGGTATGTTTGACAGCAGAGGGGGGAGCAAACAGTATACATCAAAGAGAAGCTCCTGATGATGTCCTCCATAGCTGATCTCTTCTCCTACTTCTTCATGCCACTCAGCCATTTCTCCCAAGCTTACCTTCTGTGTCTCATCTCAACTTGGCAATTCACTTAACTGTGACTAAATTTCTTCATCTTCAAAACAAAATAGGGACCAAATACTTGTTCTTCTTACCCCTTACTCTGTGAACACCATTTGGGACAAAAACTATCAGTCAATCAATTCTCACCTTAGTTCCTGACATCTGCCTGGAACGCCCTTCCCCATCTTTAAAGTCTTCTGAAGTCATCCCCTCCAGCAGGATACTTTTGATCATTTTTTTTTTTTTCCTCTCCAGGTCAGTTTCCCTACTATCATCCATTATTTTTTCACCACATTACCATTATAAAAATTATTTCTCATTGCACTTTATATATACACCTATCATTTTACATACTATGTTACTCAAGTACTTCTTCCTAACTGAATATTTTTGGATGTTTTCTTACCTAGAGTGTGTGCTTTTTGATGGCATATGTCAGGTCTACTAATTCTATTGTACTCTGACGTGTGCAAGTGACAATTCATCCATTCCCTACACCTACCTACCCTTTGGCAGAGGGTTTAGAATATATATGTTTATATATATAATATATATATATATATATATACACACAAATATGTATAAATATACATACATATGATTGCATAAAGTAAGCACTAAATGTGATTCAATACATATATTCATTCAATCACATTTATTGAGCACTTAATGTGTGCAGAGCACTGTACTAAGCACTTGGGAAGTACAAGTCAGCAACATATAGAGATGGTCCCTAAGAAACAACAGGCTAGGGAGCAAACAACATAAAAGATAGGATAGAAAGTGAGAAGAAAAACAGGGAGGATAAGAGGAGAGATATTAAGAAACAACAGGTGGAGGAAAGTAAAAGTTTAGAGAAAATAGTCAAAAATTGTTTAGTATCAATGAGGAGACTTGATAATTTCCATAACAGCTGAGAACAAAAAAGCACAAGTCATCAGCTGGGCTGTGTTCCCGGTCCCCATTCACACTATACTATGTTTGCCTCTTTATTCCACTGTGCAAATCAGCTTTCCAATACTTTAAGAAGGCTTGTGCCCAGAGAAGCACAGCCCTTTAGGAGGAAATTCCAAATAGTTCTACATAGTTGAAAATGGAAAAGACAGGATGCAGAAACTTAGTGATAGTGAAATTATTTGGCAAATATTAATTATGAATGCATTCCAACCTTATGCCAAGCAGAGGTACATATGATATAATCAACTTATAAGCAATCTGAGAAGCATTACCTAGTGGAAAGAGAACATGTTTGGTAGTCAGGAGATAGTGGTTCTAATCTTGATCCTGTGACTTTCCCGTTGTATGACCTTGGCAAGTCATTTAATTCATTTATTCATTTAATCATATTTGAGTGCTTACTGTGTGCAGAGCATTATACTAAGCACTTGGGAAGTACAAGTTAGCAACATATAGAGATGGTCCCTCTGGGTTCACAGTCTAGAAGGGGGAGACAGACAACAAAACAAAACAAGTAGGTGTCATCAGATCAAATAGAATTAAAGCTATATGCACATCATTAACAAAATACAATAGTAAATATGAACAAGTAAAATAAATAGAGTAATAAATCTGTACAAATGTATGCAGGTGCTGTGGGGAGGGGGAGAGGAAAAAGGGGGCTCTGTCTGGGAAGGCCTCCTGGAGGAAGTGAGCTCTCAGTAGGGCTTTGAAGGGAGGAAGGGAGTTAGTGGTCTCTCTCTCTCTCTCTCTCTATATATATATAACTCCTCTTTGCCTCATTTTCCTCAAATGCAAAATGAGCAGTATCAATTATATTTATTTAGCAGTGCGCAGAGCTAACAGAATTGATACACATGTTCTGCCCTCAATTATTTCACATCTAGATACAATTATGTCAGATACAGTAGAACTATTTCTACACAGTAAGTACTCAAAGACAGTTTTTATGAGGGAGTTAAGAAGAGGAGTTACAGTATACCCATTTTTAGATGAGAAACTGAGGGCCTAATAAATTTTGTGATTTGCCAAAGGACACAGACTAGTGGCAAAGTTGTAATGGAAATGTCTGTCTCCTGATTGCCAGTTCCTTGCTATTTCTAATAGGCCACACAGACTCTCAATTGCCTTTTATGAATTATTATGGAAGATGCATACATTTAGAAATGGATTTCAAAATGAAAGACTTTTTTAACTCCATCTTTCAGATTGTTTGACTTGTGCGACGTCTGCTAGTGGGACCTCTTTGCTTACCTATTCAATTGTATTTATTGAGTGTTTATTGTGTAGAGAGGGCTGTATTAAGCACTTAGAAAGTACAACTTGGCAACAGATAGAGGGGGAGACAGACAACAAAACAAATAGGTGTCAATACCATCAAAATAAATAAATAGAATTAGATATATATACACACCATTAAAATAGAGTAATATGTACCAATATCCTATCCCACTAAAGTTGTACAGTCTAGAGGAATGAGTTTTACATGGTTTCAGTTTTCTCAATAAAGTATGTGGCTATACCGTTAAGAGATGGGGCTTTGAGGAGGGAATTAAACATCTGAAACACCTGATGAGGGCAATGGGCATTGGAATCAATTTAGGATGGAGAAATAATATTGCTGGGCAGAGGAGAGGGTTGAGTTAAAGTTCTTGAGCTAGTGGTTCATCCACGTAGTGATGTCCTGAGGGCAGAAGAAATATGATATTCCAGAGAAGGATGAAGGGTGGTGCTAGTGAGGTAGATTTAGAAGTTCTCCGGGCATTGAAAAGGAATAAAGGAGTATGGAGGGGATCTCTGGGTTCAAAAGAAAACAAGGTGTAAATCTTACAGAGGTCTGTGTGGCTCATTAAACATATTCACTAGCAAATAATATTTTAATCAGAGGTAAAATTGAGAAAAGTGAAAAATGAGATTTGATGGGAGAGTTACACATGGAAATGTAAAGTTACAAACGCAAATACTACTAAGACTCTTCATCATATGGTTAGGTTAGGATAGCCCATGTGATCTTTGAGTTTTGGAGGCTGTGAGTGATACAAAATAGTCTCTAAATAGCTACTATTACTAAGCCCTTATTTCCCAATCCACTCTCCCCTCACCACTGGCTATGCACATGGTTGACTGATTACTGGAGGTAACAATTGCCATTGTTTCAGATCACTAGTATATCTTGTTCTGAAGATATTAGTATGGTAGATATGCATTGCAACTAAAGTGCTTTTATGAAAGTAAGCAATTATTCCAGTGCCAAGAAGCATAAAACATGCAAGTTTATCTTGGGGGGAAAGTGTGTGAATATGTAGGTTTATAAAAGTTTAGGTCTAATCCATAAATCAATAATATTGAGTACTTACTCTGTGCACAGCACTGTACTAATCATCTACACCTAAGCGGTACCTATTCACAGAAAAGGTCTACTTCATCACCCTTTCTTATAAAACAGTTTTTGGTATGCACTTAGTAAGCACTGCCTCACTTAACTCACTTGGTAAGCATTTGACTTTTCTGTGCCTCAATTTTCTCACCTGTAAATGGAGATTACGTATCTACTCTCCTTTCCTTCTAGATTTTGAGTCCTATGTGGGAGAGAGATGTCATCTCACCTGATTCAATAGAATCTACACCAGTGCATAGATTAAAGCTTGCAACATAGTAACAGCCACCCCACAGGTCCAACAACATTTTTTGTCCTAGTTTGACTATTCATTTTTCTTCCCTCTTCAGTTTATATGCCACTCTGCTGCTCAGATCATTTTTCTAAAGTGTTATTATGCATACATCTCTCCATTCCACAGAAAACTCTAAGAGCTGTCCATTCTTCTCTACATCAAGCAGAAATTATTGGCTATAAATCACTCAGCAGTCTCTCTCCAATCTAGCCATTTTATGTTCCCATGAAACCCCAGCTCAAATGCTTAATTCCTCTCAAACTCATCCCTTAAATTCCAAAAATCTCTCTAAAACCTTGACTACCCTGAGAGAAATTTTAACATTCTGAACCCAGATTGTGATGAGTTTTAACTGCATAATGCAAGTATCATCTGTACCTTATTAGGATCCAGAGGAAAAATTGCTATATTGCTGTAAATCAGGACTAATCCCACCTATCCTAACTTTAGGAGGATCAAAGACAGTTTATGGATTTAGATATTCCAGTCAAGATCCAATTAAGAAAGCTACGTGGACTCCAGAGGCCATGACAAACAGGACAGAAAAACAAACATGATTTAAATCTGCACATTTATAGCATATTGAAGAAGTTCATAAAATAATTTATGCAGTTCCTGGAGGACTTGCAGCTCCTGAAGGAGTTTAGTCCTGATTAACACAACATCCACCTAGAAATCAGCCTTAATCAGACTGCTGTGGGGACTGAAGCCTTGAGCTGCTTGAAAGGTTCCCAGATACCTAGGTTTAAACTGAAATTATCCACCAACGATGCCTATAACAAAATTAATCCACATCAATCATTAGTTTTTTCCCCATAGGTAGTTTGGAAAGAAAAAAATAATTTACCACATGTAGTGAATTGGGCCTTAGGTTTCTCAACATGAATAAAAGCTTCTCTTCTCTCTAGTTCCCAACAGAAGAGTAAAATCCCTTCATCTTTGCTCTCCAGCATTCAGTTCCACCCCTAAAAGGTGCTCTTCATTCTATTGGCTTAAAAGCCACATCCTCCCCCGGTTATTGCAAACACCTGGAAGGGTGTGGGTGGAAGACAACCAATTGGATGGCCACCTGTAGCTTAAGCATTAAAGAAAGTTGCAGGTAGAAGTGATGAAACATTATTTTGGAATTGAATTGAAATAAATGAGTGAAATTATTTCTAGAAAGTTACTTCTCAGTTGTTCTCTCCCAACTACCTAAAGAGTCATGGATCCATTGATGTATTTGTTATTTATTTATCATCTTGTGTATAATATACAGATATATTTTTACATATATATATATATTCATATATCTTTTCTTACCCTTAACCACAATATGTTTATAAGTGGTAGTAGTGTAAGAATATTAATTGAACACCCATTCACTGCAATGCACTACACTAAATCCTTGGGAAAATAAAACAGAAAAAAATGACCTTTTTAATGGGGGAAACAGACATAAAAATACTTATAAATACAGCAACCAAAATTGTTCACTTACTGTATAAATGTTGCGTGTGTATGTTTCATGTCTGCTTAGTGGAAGCCAGGAGACTTTCAATTTGAAATTTACCTCCACTCAAATGGACAGCTCACACCACAGAACTGAGATCAATTGGGCTGATGAATCAGTGTTTGGGGCTTTTTGATGTCTATGGAGAGTACTACTTCCATGAGAGCTCATGCTAAAGATTTAATGAGCCAGATGAATAGACAAATCTAATTTAACACTCAACCCTAGTGGCTGTAGCTTGAAAATCAGTTCGCTGCTGAATTTAATATAATGGAAGAAAAATGAAATGTACACTATCTAATCTGTGATGTCTTTCCAATGATAAAGGTGCAGAAATCAAAAAAATCAAGCCCATGGTAGTGGAAGCCATATCACGTATGTAGAAAGGAGTGTATGGTTCACAATGCTCTTCATTATTCAGCTCAGGAAGGCTCTGACTAGGATCTTGTCTGAAGATTATAATCAAAAGTAGTAACTAATCATATTCTCCCAAGTGCCTATCAATGGATTTTTCAAGCACTAACCTGTTCATGGTACAAGATTTCTTAGCAGGAATCTGGGAAAAGCTATTACCCTCATGCAGAAAGGTAAGGACCCTCAACACAATTCTAAGAGAATATAGCAAAAACACATGAAGCACTTAGGTGTCAGAACTGCAAACCTACTAGAGATTTCACCTTTTTGCAGGATATTAGTTTC
Organism: Tachyglossus aculeatus; assembly: GCF_015852505.1. Classification (NCBI taxonomy): domain Eukaryota; kingdom Metazoa; phylum Chordata; class Mammalia; order Monotremata; family Tachyglossidae; genus Tachyglossus; species Tachyglossus aculeatus. The sequence continues at coordinate 122,243,683 of NC_052067.1, forward strand.
AAGTCAAATAGGAAAGAATTTATTCGAAATGAAGCACGGCCTCTATGAGCTTCTATTTTTCTTTCCTGTTTTTAGCCCTTCCCTTAGACTTTCCTGTTACTTTGCTGCAACATTCCAGACCCAATGTCAGGGTTACCCATGAGTGCAGCTTGGGGCTTACAGTCTAAAAAGACAGAAAACAGGTAGTTAATCCCCATTTACAGTGTGCTCTGCACACAGTAAGCGCTCAATAAATACAATTGAATTTACAGATGAGGAAACTGAGGCACAGAGGAGTTAAGTGACTTGCCCAAGGTCACACAGCAGTCAAGTGGCAGAACCGTGATTGGAATCCATGGCCTCTGATTCCCAGGACCGTGTCCTTTATATTAGGTTCTATTGCTATAGGGCTAAAACAAATAACTTTGGATTCCTGATCCTGTTACATTTTTGCTCCTCGGGTTGTGTTCACATTCTCCAATATTGAAAAAAAGTATATTTACGCTGCAAAAGGGTGAGCGTTAAAAGATGAATTAGCATAATGAATTCAGGTAATTCATAAAGTCTTTTGATGTACCTCCACTCTAGATAAATGATCAACAGCTACTCCCTTCCACATTATCATGCTGGCTCATCAGTAGGCCTTCCAAACAGTCTTCCCAGTTAGTCTGCTGTGCTCAGTTTTTAAGCACCGTAGAAATATCAAGGGGTCAGTAAGTAGCCCAGAGTCATGGGCCCACACATGCTGTGGTGAGAGAAAATGGAGCAAACTGTAGCCAGTCTCCTGGGTTTCTTTGCTCAGAGCTAATAGCAGCCTCATTTGACTCCAGAAAAAATACAAGTTCTGTTTAATTAGAAGAGATAAATTCTCACTAGAAAAAGCACCTCTAATTCAACTGTTTTAATTCAGGAAAATCTGGGAATCAGTAACTCATTGCTCAAAAGTAAAGTTTTTTTTTTGTTTTGCAGACACTAAATTTTGGCATCTTTTCATTTATGGCTTACTTATAAAGGACAAATATGTTATGTCCTGTCATGTTTTAATGTCACATCAATATGTTTAAGATGCATTGGTCAGGAAGTACCCAAGTGACAGAATTATTAGTTTTGTTGAGTGAACTCGATATCTCCCAAACTCTCTGGGGAGGAATAAATTGGTGCAGGTGATTTTGGGCTGGAATGCCTTAATGGTGGAACCAGTTTATCTGGAAAAAATGCTTTATCTCAATGTTCCAAAGAAGCTGTAGTTTTCTGACAAAATGAAAGCAGTTTTCCAATAAGAATAATTAGTTAATGTTTTGTGAATATGACAAAAACAGCTTTTGAACCTAGATTTCCGACTCATCTTGTTGGTTACTGGTGATTATCCAGCAGCGTGGCTCAGTGGAAAGAGGTCATGGGTTCAAATCCCGGCTCTGCCAATTGTCATCTGTGTGACTTTGGAGAAATCACTTCACTTCTCTGTACCTCAGTTCCCTCATCTGTAAAAAGGGGATGAAGACTGGGAGCCCCCGTGGGACAACCTGATCACCTTGTAACCTCTCCAGTGCTTAGAACAGTGCTTTGCACATAGTAAGCGATTAATAAATGCCATTATTATTATTATTATCCAGTGGATAGAGAAAGTTTGAACTGGCTGATAGCTGTTAAATGTTAACTCTATGAAACAGTAACTTGGTAGACTGCTTAAAAACACCCACAAGATACTTTGTAACAGTAGTCTTAATCATGTACCATTCTTGTCTTTTAAATACAGACATCATTACTTATTTCTGGTTCCTGTTACAGTCTGCTTTTTGTTTGGAAATTGCTTTAAACTATTTTCAAAAAAAGAAACATTTGCCTGAATTGTATTCTAGGCATTTAATGTCAGATACATAATACTGAATTAAAAAGTCTATTAGTCCAATTCAATCAATTAATCATTGAAATTTATTTAGCTCCTGAGTGCAAAGCACAGTACCAAAATATTAGGGAAAATACAACAGACAGAAAACACACATCGCCTGTTGGTTTCACGACGGAGTGGTGCATTTTGTACTATGGCATGTTAATCAGGTGAAAGTTTTCCAGAGGATCTGAAAAGGTACAGATTTATATCAGCTTTTGATTGATTGTTTACATATTTAAATTAGGCAGTCACTGGCCTTGTAACAAGGGAGCTGTTTCAGGGAAGAAGGATGTTTTTGTGCCCAACTTCCACCCCTCCCCAAGTTATTTCTAGGTCTCACATCTGAGTCGCACACCCAATAATAATAAAAATGATGGTACTTGCTAAGTGCTTACTATGTGTCAAACTTTGTACTAAGGACTGGGGTAGATACAAGTTAATCAGTTTGGAAACAGTCTCCAGTCCCATGTGGGGCTCACAGTCTTAATTCCCATTTTACAGATGAGGGAACTGAGGCACAGAGAAGTGAGGTGACTTACTCAAGGTCACACAGCAGACAGGTTTCAGAGCTGGGTTTTGAACTCACGTCCTCGGACTCCCAGGGCCATGCTCTTCTGAGGATTAACTTTTGCAGGGAGGAGGAAAATGGGGTTCTGGTTGGTGTCAGATTGTATCCTATGACTGATAGATGTCAACCACAGGGAGCACGGCTCATTATCAGGTTAATCAATCAATCAATCAATCGTATTTATTGAGCGCTTACTATGTGCAGAGCACTGTACTAAGCGCTTGGGAAGTACAAGATGGCAACATATAGAGACAGTCCCTACCCAACAGTGGGCTCACAGTCTAAAAGGGGGAGACAGAGGTTAATAGTGGTTGGTAGGTATGATAGGGTGGCCAGTACACCTGTAATACAGGCAAATATAGGCAAATCACACTCCTGTAACACTAGAAGCAGCATGGCCCAATGGAAAGAGCACGGGAGAGTCAGAAGCCATGGGTTCAAATCCTGCTCCACCATTTGTCAGCTGTGTGACCTTAGGCAAGTCACTTCACTTCTCTGTGTCTCAGTTCTCTCATCTGTAAAATGGGGATGAAGACTGTGAGCCCCACGTGGGACAACCTGATCACCTTGTATCCTCCCTAGTGCTTAGAACAGTGCTTTGCATGTAGTAAGCGCTTAACAAATGCCATCATTATAATTATTATTATAACACTACCTCCTCATCCCCACCCAACCCGTCCACTAGGAATTCATGATATAATGAAGAGTCATTATACAATTAAGGGGTTAGAATCTATGGAGCAGCTTACAATATGGCATTTTTTAAGATTGAATGACAGAGTGCTCTACAGTGAGGCAACTATTCTTAAGGTATTGGCCTAGTCTAGACACACTGAACCCCACGTGCTTCCAATGTCAATTTAGGTAATTTTTGACCTTATTGCCTACTGGCAGAGTACATTTGTCTTTCCCAAGCACCTGAGTGATTTTATGGCATTGATGTTCTTCGTAATGGAGGATTCACAAATGAATGATTAGGGAAAATAAATACTATAAATCAAAAGCCTAATCTATTTATTTAAGTTAATCTAATGCAACCCACAAGTGAGGGAAGAATAAATAAACTTTGGTTTCTGTCTCTTTCTTCCCTATCTCAGAGCAAATGAAATTTACCTGAGATATTTATCAGTCCCTTAAATTTTTATAGAGGGCTTATAGAAATTATTCTTCCTAGCCCTGTTGCTTGGTTGGATATGAAGCCATTTTCTACTTAATAATAATAATGATGGTATTTGTTAAGCACTTACTATGTGCAAGGCACTGTCCTAAGCACTGGGGAGGTTACAAGGTGATCAGGTTGTCCCATGGGGGGCTCACAGTTTTAATCCCCATTTTACAGATGAGGTAACTGAGGCACAGAGAAGTGAGTTGCCCAAAGTCACACAGCTGACAGTTGGTGGAGCCGGAATTTGAACCCATGACCTCCGACTTCAAAGCCCGTGCTCTTTCCACTGAGCTACACTGCTTCTCACCTACTTTTTCAAATGCATAAGCATTTTATATATAGCTCCTTTTTTCACAGGATCCTTTTGACTATTGTGATGCTTTCAAGTGATTTAAAAATACATAGTATAATTACTCAGATAAGTTTACCAGCCTCCATGGGGACCTACAGAATTCATTTAATCTTTAGAAAATAGTACATGAGATGAGGTGAGGCACCTTAATTTCAGGAGCCTTCTAAAATCTGCATTTAAAATTACAGATAGTTACAGGCAAATTATAACTTTTGTCCTTTTAGTTTATAGTGTGAGTATAGCATGAATTACAAACAATTGTTGACAATGAAATGTGATGCTTAAGTAATCAAACTGCCATCAGGATGGGAAAAAAGCAAACATGTGGACATGCTGATAGTGACTTCCCACATTCCTATCCTTTATGGATGAGCCAGTTCCATTTTGAACTGATTACTCTGTCATTCATTGAAGTTTATCTTGTCTTGCGCTGTCATGCTTGGTCTTCGACATTAACAATAAGATTAGCACCCAGCACTGACTGTCACAACTCTAGCCAGAGCCTAGGAAGATATCAGAAAGTTAGCTTTGATACCAGTAAATATAAAATCCTTTAAATCTGTACCTTAGGCAATGGTTCTCGAGCTTAACTGAGAAAGAACACTGAATTCTGACTAGAATGAGCAACCCAAGTGTCACTTTGGAAGCCCACTGTCTAATTCCTAGTGATTTACAGGTAACCGGCATGAATTCATTAGTAGGAACAAAAGTATTCATTAAGTGCCTACTTTGCACACACTGAGAAAAAATGTATAGGTGAGAATTAGGTCTGTCTGGTTCCTGGCCCCCAAGGGCTCAGGATCTAATATATAAGGAAAGATGAAACAGTAAGACACAAAGACAACATAAAAAGACTAGGATGATATGCATACAAATAATGAAAAAAAAAAGAGAAATTAGGTACTAAGGCTAGAGGAGCAGAGCTCCAGATTCCTTGCAGCTCAGAGAACAACAGTCAAAGCCACTGCCTCAGTGACTCCCTCAGTGACTCCAGCAGTCCCCTAAAGGCACAAATCCTTTCCAACATTTAAATTTTGTGGAAGATCCAAGAAGACTTGGAGACGACTGCAAGTGGTTACTGGTGATGCAGCTCAGAATTGTGGTGGGGTAGGAGGCCAAAGCTCTACACTGCTGCTAGAGTGTAAGCTCCCTGATGGTAGGGATCATGTCTTCCATAATCCCCCAAGCATTTAATTTCCCTCTAAGGGTCACACCTGGAGAGTTTCTAGTATTCTACCAGTCTTGACTATGGGAGAGAGAGTCAAGAAGAGGCCTAACCACTCCATTATTAATAATAATAATAATAATGATGGCATTTGTTAAGCGCTTACTATGTGCAAAGCACTGTTCTAAGCACTGGGGGGATACAAGATGATCAGGTTGTCCCATGTGGGGCTCACAGTCTTAATCCCCATTTTACAGATGGGGTAACTGAGGCTCAGAGAAGTTAAGTGACTTGCCCAGGGTCACACAGCAGACATGTGGTGGAGCCGGGATTCGAACCCATGATCTCTGACTCCATTCCTAGCTTAGGCAGCGGCTAGCGAATGGAAAGCAATCTGCTACAAGTCAAAACTCACCTGTGCTGGGCAGCAGCAGCAAGGGAGAGAGTCCAGGGTGGAGACTCAGGTTTACTGCTCGGAAGGTGGAAACGGTAAACCACTTCTGTATTTTTACCAAGAAAACTCAAACCAGAACAGATCTGCAGGTGGAGGTGGGATGTCTTGGGAGATATGTGTCCTTGACATTGCTATGGGTCGGAGGTGACTCAATACTACAAAACAAGACAGGTATTTAATAAAGTGCTGTTCTTAATAAACACTAAAACAATACCGTTGATTGATTGAATCAGTCTCTCCTGCTCCCCTGTACAGGCCAGGTCAGGAGAGATCGGGACCATATAGACTGGGGATAAAGTTATTAGTTTGGGGAAAGTGAATACAGCATTTAGAACAGCCAGCACTTTGAACAGTGCTCCAGTGCTTAGAACAGTGCTTGGCACATAGTAAGCACTTAACAAATACCATCATTATTATTATTATAGTGTATTGAAAACAGATATTATTGATCTGACCTGCCTTTGATACCAAACATCAGTCCAGGATCAGTCCACTGGGCATGCTAAGGAATTTTATTTCTTTTTTTCTTTTTTACGAACATTCCTCTTTTTGTCCAAAATCCATGATAAAGGGCATATAGTTTCTTTCCCTTCATATTCCAAGAAGACACCACTGAGTGAACTTTATCTATGATTGTGAATGTAGCTGAAAAGGCTAATGCAGTAATGACACTGAGCACACAAAAAGGCTACCCCTTTTTGTATGGCCATGTGTAATGTTTGCAGCACCAGGTATTGTTTTTTTCTGAAAACTTTCCCTGAAATGAAATGGTCCTGAACCAAACCTGCATCTAATTTAATGAACCTGTCATGCTTAAATTAGTCACTTTCTTGGACTATCCAAGTACCTGTCCATTTTAAAGTAAAACTTTGATCCAGTAAGTGAACTTTTGATTCCACTATGAGGGAAAGGAGAGCTGCATCTTTCATTGGATTTATGCGGCAAGGAGAATATGAGAAACAGTGTGGCTGAGTGGAAAAGAGCATGGCCCCGGGGGTCAGGGGACTTGAGTTCTAATCCTGGTTCTAAACCTTATCTTCAATCACCTTAAGTAAAGTCTTTTAACTTCCCTGTGCCACAGGCCTTAATATCTGTAATAGGGGGACTAAATACTTTTATCCCTCTCAGTTAGACTGTGTCCTCCAAGTGGTATTGGGACTGTGTCCAACCACAGCATAAGACAAGAACCCAGAGTTTAGCACAGTACTTGGCACAAATTAAGTTCTTAACAAATGCATTATTATCACACCTTGAGTGAGCATGGCCCATTATGGTAGTCCCTAGCTTCAATTACAAATAGCTTCATGGAACTGTTTTATGTTGTTTTAATCAATCAATCAATCAATCATATTTATTGAGCACTTATGTGTGCAGAGCACTGTACTAAGCGCTTGGGAAGTACAAGTTGGCAACATATAGAGACAGTCCCTACCTAACAGTGGGCTCACAGTCTAGAAGGGGGAGACAGAGAACAAATCCAAACATATTAACAAAATTAAATAGAATAGATATGTACAAGTAAAATAAATAAATGGAGTAATAAAGATGTACAAACATATATACATATATACAGGTGCTATGAGGAAGAGAAGGAGGTAAGATGGTTGGATGGAGAGGGGGACGAGGGGGAGAGGAAAGAGGAGGCTCAGTCTGAGAAGGCCTCCTGGAGGAGGTGAGCTCTCAGTAGGGCCTTGAAGGGAGGAAGAGAGCTTGCTTGGCAGATGTTGGGAGGAGGGCATTCCAGGCCCAGGGGATGACGTGGGCCGGGGGTCAATGGCGGGACAGGCGAGAACGAGGCACGGTGAGGAGATTAGCAGAGGAGGAGCGGAGGGTGTGGGCTGGGCTGGAGAAGGAGAGAAGGGAGGTGAGGTAGGAGGGGGCAAGGGGATGGACAGCCTTGAAGCCCAAGGTGAGGAGTTTCTGCCTGATGCGCAGATTGATTGGTAGCCACTGGAGATTTTTGAGGAGGGGAGTAACATGTCCAGAGCATTTCTGGACAAAGACAATCCGGGCAGCGGTGTGAAGTATGGATTGAAGTGGGGAGAGACATGAGGATGGGAGATCAGAGAGGAGGCTGATGCTGTAGTCCAGATGGGATAGGATGAGAGCTTGAACAAGCAGGGTAGCAGATTGGATGGAGAGGAAAGGGCGGATCTTGGCAATGTTGCGGAGCTGAGACCGGGGGGTTTTGGTGACGGCTTGGATGTGAGGGGTGAATGAGAGAGCGGAATCGAGGATGACACCAAGTTTGCGGGTTTGTGAGACGGGAAGGATGGTAGTGCCGTCAACAATGATGGGAAAGTCAGGGAGAGGGCAGGGTTTGGGAGGGAAGACAAGGTGTTCAGTCTTGGACATGTTGAGTTTTAGGTGGTGGGCAGACATCCAGATGGAGATGTCCTGAAGGCAGGAGGAGATGCAAGCCTGGAGGGAGGGGGAGAGAGCAGGGGCAGAGATGCAAAGTAGGACATTTCTCAAGGCCATACATATGGAAAGTTGGGAATATAGACAAGGGTCAGAGAGATTAATTACTTGGGAAGCCCTCTTGCTAGTGCTCCACTAGGGTTGGAGATTGGAACCCAAGTGACTGTCTTTATTGTCTTTCCTCACCCACATGTCTTGAGAAGCAGGGTGGCTCAGTGGAAAGAGCCCGGGCTTTGGAGTCAGAGGTCACGGGTTCAAACCCCGGCTCCACCACTTGTCAGCTGTGTGACTTTGGGCAAGTCACTTCACTTCTCTGGGCTTCAGTTACCTCATCTGTAAAATGGGGATGAAGACTGTGAGCCTCATTTGGGAAAACCTGATCACATTGTAACCACCCCAGCGCTTAGAACAGTGCTTTGCACATAGTAAGCACTTAATAAATGGCATTATTATTATTATTATTATTATCTCCTTGGTGCAGAAAATCATGTACTGGCATAACTACATGGAAAGGGAGAATAACTTCCCCTGTTTACAAGTGCTACAACTCTTTGCATGGCTAAACAGCCCTTGAATTACCAGGTACAAAGATACCCAAAAAGAGGGAATCAGGGTTAAGAACAGAAAAAGAGACTGTTCCTCTGTGGGGGAGGTCCACCAGTTTCAGTTTGTATCTAAGAAAGGAATAAATACATGCATTATAAGCATACAGATCTAAGTGTCTACCTACTAGCTCCTATGATGTAAAATCTCAGAATATGATCAGAATATATCTGACTTCATCTTTTGTCAGATTTATTCATGCTACGTCTTGTCTTCCTCCTCATCTGTATGCGCTTTTCCATTTTTCAAAAAATGAAAGGCTAAATTATCAGCAGAAAATTGATTCATGTTGCATTAGTTTATCTTCTACTCTCTAATACGCAAAGTGATTTGACTACATATGAGCCCCTGATCTGAACTCTGTAAAATATACTCAGTAACTAAAATAATTACAATTTACTGTGATATTTAAATAATGTCTATGAGCTTTCAAATCCCTCAGATGATAATGTCTCAATTAGCAGCTGGTATCCACTAATGAAGGTATCATTTGTCTTAGAGAACATACTCTTCTCAGTGAAAAGATGATTTAGCTTCAGCGAAGAAAAGAAGAAGCTTTGAAATTTACAAAAAGGAACAGTTCAGGGAATTAAATGCACAGAGTACCTGCGGAACACTGGAAGTCAGTAAGTCTTGTGAGACGATGCAAGGCAATACGAATCTGAAATCAAACCATTGATCAATAGTATTTTATTGAGCACTAGGTTTAGAGCACTGTACTAAGCACCTGGGAGAGTACAATACAGTTAGTAGACAAATGTCTCTGACCTCAAGGACCTTACAGCCAATGGAGTAGACAGGCATTAAAACACAATACAGAGTTCAAGAATAAGGATAGGAAAGCAAACTCCATAGTGGGAAAAGGATGTGAGAGATAATCCAGGGGCACATAAATCAAAAGTACTAGGAGAGGGATTGCAGAGGAGAATACAGAAGGTAGGGGCCATCAGAAACACACACACACACACACACACACACATGTTGTTAGGCATTTGTATACACAAACATCCTCCTTCTCAGACACCTAGACTGAGCTCAGCCTGCTGCTGTTATCGCTGCTACATCCTTTGCTATCACTCAGTCTGTTATTGCTCCTTCTCACAGCAGACTGTGACAGTACGTGTTGCAGCAGCGGGATCTCGACTACAAAGATTAAATACTGATGCTCTTTGAGCTGTGGTAGAGTGATCGCATAGGCCACACCAAGCTCTCTTAGGAATAGGCAGAAATGACAACAAATTCCACCATTGTCTGCAACGGAGGCTATCATGGCAATCAGACCTACAGTGTAGGAGCCCACTCTGGTGCCTGCTGTGCATTACAACCACCCAGACTCAGGAACACTCCTGTTGGCTTTCATCATGGCTCAAATAATAATAAAAATAAAAATCTGGTACTTGTTAAGCACTTACTATGTGCCAAGCACTGTTCCAAGCCCTGGGGTAGATATAAGTTAATCTGGCTGGACAGAGTCCTTGTCCCGTGAGGGGCTCACACTTTTTACAGCTGACAGGTGGTGGATTTGGGATTCAAACCCGGCTCTGATGTGCCTATAGCTATAATTCTATTTATTCTGATGGTTTTGACACCTGTCTACATGTTCTGCTTTGTTGTCTGTCTCCCCCCTTCTAGAATGTGAGCCTGTGGTTGGGTAGGGACCATCTCTATATGTTGCCAACTTGTACTTCCCAAGCACTTAGTACAGTGCTCTGCATACAGTAAGCGCTCAATAAATATGACTGAACGTATGAATGAATCCTCATTTTGCATATGAGGTAACTGAGGCCCAGAGAAGTGAAGCAACTTCCCCAAGGTCACGCAGCAGACAAGAGGTCAAGTCAAGATTAGAACCCAGGTCCTTCTGATTCCCAGGCCTGTGCTCTATCTATGAAGCCACTCTGAATCTTCTAAGTGCCATGGGGCTCAGTGTGGGGGGCTACAATCAAGTTCTTAAAGGGGACAGACAGACCCAAGAGCCTTCAAAACATATGAAAACCGCTGAGAAATGGCTGGGAAATGGCTGTTTCAACCACAGTGATGTGGCTGGTACTAGAGTAGAAAAAGTAGGAAAAGAAATAAGCTGGATGACTTCTTTTCTTCAATAATTTATTTGCCATCATTTAACCGTGTCCCTCACCATTAATTTCAGCAATGCAATATAGCCCACAGCAGTAATGTGTCAAGTCATGTTGGAGGTTTTTCAGGTAGCAGGGTAGGTCTTGAAATTAGTCATTATCCCATCTAATGGGGACAGGTTGTCACTTAGTATTTGATTCCATCATTTTATTTTCAAAACTATTCAATGTCTCCACATTACCTTCTAGTTAGAAGGGTTTACTCCATCCAGAAAAGCCAAATCACATATAACTGACTAGTCACTCTTCTAAGACTAGGGACAATAACATCAAAATGCCCACCTATTTGACTGACAGCATTTTAGGATTTCCAGTGCCTTTTTCACTGAATACATTCCTTTCTAACAACCATCCAAAACATATTCCTATTCCTTCTTAGATCACAACGCCAAATTACATTCCTCCCCTACTTTCAAAATATTACTCCAAACAGGACCAATTTCTGGCCTTCCATGACTAAGTACTAGTTACAGCAGTCTTCTCCCAATAAAAGTTCCGTGATGTACTCCCATCACTCAAGTCATAACAACGTTTAAGTACTTGGGTTCCATGATGGATTGGCACATTTTACAGTACTACCCACTTTTCAGGTGAAATCCTTCAAGATGATGTTTATGATAAATGAACAGCTTATAAGGGCTACTGATTGATCAGCTCATAGTTGAAATTTCTAAGTTGCCTGATTTTCTGAACAGAGGACAGCAAGGGGGAAGAGGGAGGTGGGACCTTCTTTTGTAACCCTCTTAATCAGAAAGGAGAGGGGAAACTGAAGCAGTTCTATACACGCTCCTAGGGAGAGATCATGATTGCCCAAGTGATATCCCTCTGTATTGTACAGTCTCCTGTGCTGAACAGCTCTCTAGGGGAGAGAGAGGCCACTCCAGCAGAGGTAGGGGGATAGAGTCCCTGGTAGAACGCCCATGACATCAGGAAAACAACATATGAAACACTGAGGAAATGCCACAAGATTACAAAATTGTATATGTGGAGCATGGGTGATGGGGGTCAGAGGAATTACTTAGGTTTGAATGGCAAGATGATACCGTGCTGCAGGCAGGATGGGCAGGAAAAATATATAGATGGGCTGAAGACACCTTCACACAACGCCTGTCCTTCCAGGAAACTTTCCCTAACTAATCTCAGTCAGTCAATTGTATTTATTGAGTGCTCATGTGTGCAGAGCACAGTACTGAGCACTTGGGAGAGTACAGTAGAACAATAAACAGACACATTCCCTGCCCACAAGGAGATTACAGACTAGAGGGGATTGTAGACATTCATATAAATGAATACAGATGTATACATAAATGCTGAGGGCAATCATTCATTCAATCGTATTTATTGAGTGCTTACTGTGTTTAGAGCACTGTACTAAGCACTTCAGTACGCATGGGGGCAGGCTGAATAAAGGGAAAAAGTTGGAAGGGCACAGAAGGGAGTGGGAGGAAAAGAAAGGAGGGCTTAGTCAGGGAAGGCCTCTTGAAGGAGATGTGCCTTCATTAAGGCTTTGAAACAGGGGAAAAGTAACTGTCTGTCAAATGAGGAAGGAGGGCATTCCAGGCCAAAGGCAGGATGTGGGTGAGAGGTTGGCAACAAGATAGAGGAGATGGAGGTACAGCGAGAAGGTTGGCATTAGGGAGCCAAGTGTGTGGTAGAGTAGCGAAGCGAGGTAGGAAGGGGCAAGACTTTGAAGCTAATTCACTCACTCAATCATATTTACTGAGCGCTTACTGTGTGCAGAGCACTGTACTAAGCTAATGGCTTAGTTATTCTTAGCAAACGTGATATAGGGCTCATGAGGCAAAAAGAGAGTGAATTCAAAGCAGCACCAGTGCGTCTGTAGCTGCAAGCAATAAACAGTCCCTGTGAACAGTTTTTGGTGTGAGGTTCCCACAGTCGGGCATGCATTGCGGTCATCAATCACCGTCATGCGGAAGATGATGGTATATAATTCTTTATTTTGATAAAGAAGAAGCAGCGTGGCTCCGTGGAAAGAGCACGGGCTTGGGAGCCAGAGGTCATGGGTTCTAATCCTGGCTCCGCCACTTGTCTGTTATGTGACTTTGGGCAAGTCACTTAATTTCTCTGTGCTTCAGTTACCTCATCTGTAAAATGGGGATGAAGACTGAGCTCCACGTGGGACAACCAAATCACCTTGTATCCTCCCCCCAGTGCTTAGAACAATGCATCACACATTGTAAACGCTTAACAAATACCACCGTTATTACTATTATTATTGTGACTGGTTCCCAGTCCATATATCCATGTATCCATGTGGCTGGCAGCCCTGGCCCCAAGATGATCTGCCACATCCAGGGTTGTCAGCGGGAAAAGAGCACAGAATGAGATGTATGATGACCCGGATTCCCGAACTTCCCCAAACTCCAGAGCTTCTGCAGTGACAATCCCTCTTTCCACAGGACTGTGAGTGCAGCCCCCAAGCCAAGGGAGAGGAGTCAGAGGGCTTGGATGATGATGATGGTATTTGTTAAGTGCTTACTATGTGCCAGGCACTGCTCTAAGCACTAGAGTAGACCTTGTTGGACATAGTCCCTGTCCCACATGGGGCTCACAGTCTTAATCCCCATTTTACAGACGAGGGAACCGAGGCACAGAGAAGTGAAGTGACTTGCCCAACGTCACACAGCAGACAAGTGTGCTTCTCCCCCTTCTAGACAATGAGCCCGTTGTTGGATTGTCCACCCCCTCATCTTACCTCCTTCCCTTCCCCACAGCACCTGTATATATGTATATATGTTTGTACATATTTGTTACTCTATTTAGTTATTTATTTATTTTACTTGTACATATCTATTCTATTTATTTTATTTTGTTAGTATGTTTGGTTTTGTTCTCTGTCTCCCCCTTTTAGACTGTGAGCCCACTGTAGGGACTGTCTCTATATGTTGACAACTTGTACTTCCCAAGCGCTTAGTACAGTGCTCTGCACACAGTAAGCGCTCAGTAAATATGATTGATGATGATGATGATGATTGTCTCTATCTGTTGCCAAATTGTACTTTCCAAACAGTACAGTGCTCTGCACACAGTAAGTGCTCAATAAATACGATTGAATGAATGAATGAATATATAGGAAATCTGGTGTTCCCTGCAACACCTCCAATTATAATGGCATGGAGCCTGGGCAGGAATGGGGAGGGAAAAGGAGCAGGTTTCTTTGGCTCTCACCATTTCTGGAATGCCCAGACAACATTTCTAAGTTTCCTTATGATAGAAGTATACCAGTGTACCATTGGTAACACAATGCCCTTCTTGTCAGAGCTTGAGAAAGTGGGTTAGTTGCAACCTGTTTGGGCACCTCACGATTTCAGACCTCCAAAGAATTATGAGAAGCAGCATGGTCTAGTGGAAAAAGCATAGACTGGGGTCAGAGGGTCAGGTCCTCATCCCAGCTCTTCCAATTGTTTGTTATTTGATCATGGGAAAGCTCCTTAATTTCTCCGTGCCTCAGTTTCCTCATCTGTAAGGTGCTTATTTGTCAATACCTGCTCTTCCTCTTACGTTGACAGTGAGCACCATGTGGGACATATGGTAACCAACTCAATTATCTTGCTTTTTCCAACTCAATTATCTTGTACCTACCCCAGCACTTGGTTCAGTGCTTGGTACGTGGTAAGCATTTAAATGCAATTATTATTGTTACCATTAACCATTCAGGCTACGGCACCATCTAGATCTTCTGTGACACTGACCAGATGTCAAGTTACTGTCTGAGAGAGTTGAGACATTTGCTTATTTAATATGTGTCAGGTGTTCACTATATTGTAGGATTCCCACAAGAAAACTACTTCATTTTTATGGAAGAGTGTTTTAGTGAACCGGCTATAAATAACATGTAATCAACTTAGCGTAACACAATAATTCAAAAGATCAGATTACCAGATAAAGAAATATTCAACATTTACAATGAATGGCACCTAGGCAGAGGATTAATCTTTGTTGTTTGAAATATGCCATATTGCAACTCAAAAGGCTCAATCTAAAGTTAACTACTTTATGTAAACCCAATAATGCAAAGTCAATTGAGTTGCTTTTAGCCTAAGTCAATTATGCTGTGCATTGTGTCCCTTTTTGTTTGTTGGGTACATTATCAGTACACAAGGTGTTTATGAAACTCATTAAAAATCTGTTGACATTGATAGTCAGCAAGAAGAATATTAAGGAAAAGCATTGGTACAATGCTATATGCTTCTTTTTTCATCTTTGTCCTCTTAAAATCCTTTAGAATAGCACACTGGTAGGAACTTATTTTACTCCAAAATCACTTTCTTTCTAGAATTACTAAATGTATATTTAACCTAATCATATTGAATAAACAAGAGTATAATTTGAATAACGTTTTCTTTATATATTGAATATCAATCAATCAATCAATCGTATTTATTGAGCGCTTACTATGTGCAGAGCACATAGTAATATATCAATAATAATATATCAGAGTAATATATCAATAAAAAAGAACAGAAAAACCACAAAGAAATATTCTCTGACACAATGGTTGCTAATGTTGAAAAACTGACAATTTGTGGGTGATCTGAAGTAATAAATTCAGTGCATTTCAGCTTTCAACTGATGATTTGTGATTTTACAATTTTGTAAACGTAGATCAATCCTTACTGTTATATGACCACAAATTTTATATAGGGAGATGATGGGGAGAAGTAAAGAGAGAGGGGGGAAAAGCATTAATTTTGTTGGCCTTTTTGCTAACCCACTTCATAGTAGTGGGAATCTTCTCTGAGGTTTCTTCCAGCTTTTTAATACCACAACAAAGTTTCAACCCAGTAATTCAGAGAAAGTGGAAAAGATTGGAATTAGTGGAGCATTGTTCTGGCCACAATATTCCAGAAGAATGGTTCCCCAATTGATAACCAAATCTCAAAATGTTATTTTGACAGCTTTTTATCAGTAGCTTACCAATTGTCTTGGTGTCCATTTTTTTCTGATGTTGTACTGTCACTGAAGACGAATGAAGGACACATAAGATTCACAGTCTAAAGGGGATAAAGACACTTAAAAACTACAGGTAGGAAGAAATACTATAAAGCCTATATCCCCAGTTGTGAGCGTGTTATGGGCGGGATTGTCTCTATTTGTTGCTGACTTGTACTTTCCAAGTGCTTAGTATAGTGCTCTGCACACAGTAAGCACTCAATAAATACAATTGAATGAATAATTGTAAATGTATAAAAATATGATTAAAAGTTTGCCCATCTGCCTATAACATCAAGCACAAATAGCTCACCATCAGGTTTAAGATACTCGATCATCTCTGTTCCTCCTATTTATCCCTGCTCCTCTCCCACCTCTATGCAGCCTACACTTTTCGCTCCTCTAACCCAACTTACTGCTTCTGCCTTGAACTTATCTCTCATCAATAACTGCGTGCTTCATGCTCTCCTCCTACCTGTAACTCCCTCCCCTTTCATATCCATCAAACTACTACTTTCTTCATCTTCACAGGGCTATTAGAATCATAGCTCCTCCAGAAAGCCTTCCCTGACTAGTCTTTCATCTCTCCAACTAAATCACTCTCCCTTCTGTGTTGCCTATGCACATGCATTATTAATAATAATAATAATACTGATGGCATTTGTTAAGCGCTTACTTTGTTCCAAGCACTGTTCTAAGCGCTGAGGGGGATACAAGGTGATCAGGTTGTCCCACGTGGGGCTCACAATCTTAATCCCCATTTTACAGATTAGGTAACTGAGGCTCAGAGAAGTGAAGTGACTTGCCCACAGCAGACATGTGGCAGAGCCGGGATTTGAACCCATGACCCAGAGCTCTTTCCACTGAGCCATGCTGCTTCTCCCCCTCCCAAGCACTTTGGTACTCACCCAACCACCTCCCTCAGCGTGGCTCAGTGGAAAGAGCACGGGCTTTGGAGTCAGAGGTCATGGGTTCGAATCCCGGCTCCACCACAAGTCTGCTGTGGGACCTTGGGCAAGTCACTTAACTTCTCTGAGCCTCAGTTCCTTCATCTGTAAAAATGGGGATTAAGACAGTGAGCCCCACATGGGACAACCTGATCACATTGTATCCCCCCCAGCGCTTAGAACAGTGCTTAGCACATAGTAAGTGCTTAACAAATGCCATTATTATTATTGTACTCTGTGGGTTTTTCCATCTGGAATTAATTTGATTTTTTCTCTCACTAGACTGTAAGCTCCTATGGTTAGGGATAATGCCTATCAACTGCACTGTAGTCTATATTTATTTTTCCTATTGTTCTTGTCAAGCACTTACTATGTGTCAAACACTGTTCTAAGTGCTGGGATAGGTACAAGTTAATTAGGTTGAATACAGTTCCTGTCCCATATGGGGCTCACAGACTAAGTAGGAGGGAGAATAGTATTGAATCCCCATTTTACAGTTGAGGAGAAATGAGTCACAGAGAATTTGAGTGACGAGTGACTTGCCCAAGGTCACACAACAAGCACTTAGCAGAGCAAGTGGCTAAGCCCAGATTAGAACCCAGGTTCTAATAATAATAATGATAATAATAATTATGGTATTTGTTAAGCATTTACTGTGTGCCAGGCGCTGTACTAAGCGCTGGGGTGAATACACGCAAATCAGGTTGGACACAGTCCCTGTCCCACATGGGGCTCACAGTCTCAATCCCCATTTTGCAGATGAGGTAACTGAGGCTGCTAGGCTCTCTGACTCCTAGGCCTGTGGTCTTTCTACTAGGCTATGCTGCTTCTCTCCAAAACTTTGACAGCACTCTACATACAGTGAGTGCACAATAAATACCATTTATTAATGGGTTGGTTGGAGGAAAACAATGCAATTTTTAGTCAAATGAACCTTGGGGGTTATCTTATTTTACACATATGATGTCTGTCAACATGGATTACTGATTTCAATTAAAGTAATTATGGCCTTTATTAGAATTTACAATGGGCTAAACTCTAGGTTGAAAATAAGGTTACGAATTCAGGAACAGTCTCTGCCCTATAAGGGACTCAAAATATATTTTATGCTTATTTTACATACAGGGACACTAAAGCCCTTAAAATATAAATGACTTGTCCAGGGTCACACAGTAGGGCAGGGGTGGAAGTGGGGTTCAAAGCTGGGTTTCTTGACTTCTAATCCCAAATACTTTCCAGTAGGCCACATCAGAGCTCACAGTCCCGCGAGGCTTACTTTTATGCCTACTGGATCAACTTGATTTTCCAGTGCTGATGAGGACAGGGATAAATTCAACTCATTTTAGCCATTTGTCTCGGCATCTTTACCTGCCATAGCTGTCGAAAGAGGAAAATTGAAAAGTTTGAATTCTGCCTTCTCCATTTTCTTGCTTTTCTCCTGATTACAGTTTTAATGACTAGTGAGGAAAAGCAAAGAGAAGGAGGGTAAGTGGAGAATGTGGATAATCCATGTAATGCTTAATCAGACCCTGAATAATAGAGTTGGCAGGAAATTTTCTTAATAAATATTCTTTTTTGTAGTGTGACCTAATAAATCAGCCACCTCTCAATTATAGATGCAAATGAAATGAAACATTACATGAATAATTTAAAATAGATAATATGGGAAATATGCAAATGAGCCACCAGAATATTTCAATTTTATAATCAGGGAGAGTACTGAAGAAAGAATCTAGCCCAAAAATATGAAAGAGTTTTTGAGAAGGAACACAACCTGGTAGACAGAGCACATGCTTGGGAGTCAGAAGCACCTGGGTTCTAATCCTGACTCTGTCAGTTGTCTGCTGTGTGACTCAGGGAAAGTCACTTAACTGTTTCATGCCTCATTACTTCAACTGCAAAATGGGGATTAAGACTGTGTCCAACCTGATCGGCTTGTATCTCCCCCCACTGTTACTGCTTACTATTAATAATAATTTTATTATTTGTTAAGCACTTACTATGTGCACTGTTCTAAGTGCTGGGATAGATACAAGATAACTGGTTATCTGTCCTTTCCCACAGAGGGCTCACAGTCTTAATCCCCATTTTACAGATGAAAGAACTGAGGCACAGAGAAGTCAAGCGCTTAGTACAGTGCAAGCGCTTAGTACAGTGCTCTGCACATAGTAAGCGCTCAATAAATACGATTGATTGATTGATTGATTGATTGATTGATTAAGTGACTTGCCCAAGGTCACACAGCAGATAGCAAAATGGGGATTAGAACCCAGGTCCTTACAAATACTATAAACCTGAAAAAAGTGTTCATTTTTTTTTTTTTCTGATGTATGAAGTAAAGTGAACCAGGACTTCTTCTCAATTCTAAAAGTTAAAAGCATCTCTATTGAAGACATTTTACATTCTTCACAGGATTGTCCCAAATAACCTAATTTCCCTCTTTACCTCCTTCACTATCCATTCCTTTTTTTTCCCTTCCATCCCTATCCCACCTGCCAACTGACAAGCCCTCGACCTAATCATATCCCATACCTAGAATAAATTGACTTCCAATCCCTTGAAAATCTTTGCTCTTCTTCAGTGAGGTCCCTCCTGTAATCCAGCTCCTCTGCAAAATTGTGGGCAGGGAACATTAATTAATTAGTTAATTAATGATGGTATTTGTTAAGTTCTTACTATGTGACAAGCACCATTCTAAGTGCTAGGGTAGATACAAGGTAATTAGTTTGGCCCATGTGGGGCTCACAGTCTTAATCCCCATTTTACAGATGAGGTAACTGAGGCACAGAAAAGTTAAGTGACTTGCCCAAAGTCACACAACTGATAAGTGGCGGGGCCAGGATTAGAACCCATGACCTCTGACTCCCAAGCCCATGCCCTTTCCACTAAGCCATGCTGCTTCTCAAAGAAGAACAAGTGTCTTTCGTCTGCTATACTCTCTCAAGTGCTTAGTACAGTGCTCTGCAATTAGCAAGCGCTCAATAAATTGACTAATGTCTAGTAATGTCTAGTGTTAGAATTTTCTATACTTAGTAGCAGCATCAAAGCAACTCTAGTAGAGCAAAACCACCAGTTACACATTAAACCTGGGCAATACAAAATACTTGTCAAAAACAGAACATATTGATAAGAATGAATCAGAGATAAAGAATAAAACAATGTACTCCTAACAGATACTTATGATGGGAAATAGGGGAACCTTAATGAAATCTACATGGTGGTGTTCAGAACAAATTAAAAGCACACAGTAAATGGGGGGATTAGAAAACCTAAAAATCAAAGATTTTATTTTTTAAGCAGTTACTATGTACCAAAACACTGCACTAAACACTGAAATAGGTTCAGGATAACCAGAATATATGAAACCTTGTATCATACAGAGTTTAGAATCTCTAAGTAAGGCAGTAAATTCTAATTCCAAGGATAAGGAAACAGGTTAGAGAAACAAGCAACTTGCCTAAAGTCATTCCTCAGGACATAGTAGGATGAAAGTTGAGCTGATACCTAAACCTGGGGCTGTTGTTTTTTTTTCCATTAGATTATGACAATCAGTGGAATCCCTGAAAAATCTGTGTAGCTGTCCTCAAATGATGCAACCATCAAGCATGATGTCTATAAAATAAAAATTGGAAAGATACAGGCACTTGAATGCAGCTGAACTGACAAATGTGTCAATCAATCAATCAATCGTATTTATTGAGCACTTACTGTGTGCAGAGCACTGTACTAAGCGCTTGGGAAGAACAAGTTGGCAACATATAGAGATGGACCCTACCCAACAGTGGGCTCACAGTCTAGAAGAGTCACTGAGTCGTCATTACAGTTTTTGTGTCCAGTGAGTTACACAGCTTTCTAGGGAACAATTAGCACTGTTGCTTAAAGTAACTATCATGGAACCTCACTAAGAAGCAGCGTAGCTCAGTGGAAAGAGCACAGTCTTTGGAGTCAGAGGTCATGGGTTCAAATCCCAGCTCTGCCGATTGTCAGGTCTGTGACTTTGGGCAGGTCACTTAACTTCTCTGTGCCTCAGTTACCTTATCTGTAAAATAGGGATTAAGACTGTGAGCCCCTTGTGGGACAACCTAACGGCCTTGTAACCTCCCCAGTATTTAGAATAGTGCTTTGCACATAATAAGTGCTTAATAAATGCCATCATTATTATTGCTCAATATTTCACTTCATTCATTCATATTTATTGAGTGCATACTGTGTGCAAAGCACTAAGTGGATTACTGCATCAGCCTCCTCTCTGATCTCCCATCCTCCTGTCTCTGTCCATTTCAGTCTATACTTCACTCTGCTGCCCAGATTATCTTTGTACAGAAAGATTCTGGGCATGTTACTCTCCTTCTCAAAAATCTCCAGTGGCTGCCTGTCAACCTATGCATCAAGCAAAAACTCCTCACTCTCAGCTTCAAGGCTGTCCATCACCTCGTCCCCTCTCACCTCACCTCCCTTCTCTCCTTCTACTACCCAGCCCACACCCTCCACTTCTCTGCCGCTAACCTCCTCACTGTGCCTCTTTTTCACCTGTCCCACTGTCGACCCCGGCCCACATCCTTCCTCTGGCCTGGAATGCCCTCCCTCCTCACATCCGCCAAGCTAGCTCTCTTCCTCCCTTCAAAGTCCTACTGAGAGCTCACCTCCTCCAGGAGGCCTTCCCAGACTGAGCCCCCTTTTTCCTCTCCTCCTCCCCTTCCCCCCTGCCCTACCTCGCTCTCCTCCCCATAGCACTTGTACATATTTTTACAGATTTACTACTCTATTTTACTTGTACATACTTACTATTCTATTTATTTTGTTAATAAGAAGCAGCCTGGCTCAGTGGAAAGAGCACAGGCTTTGGAATCAGAGGTCATGGGTTCAAATCCCAGTTCCACCAATTGTCAGTTGTATGACTTTGGGCAAGTCACTAAACTTCTCTGGGCATCAGTTCCCACATCCGTAAAAGGGGGATGAAGACTGTGAGCCCCACGTGGGACAACCTGATCACCTTGTATCCCTCCAGTGCTTAGAACAGTGCTTTACACATAGTAAGCACTGAACAAATACCATCATTATTGTATAGCTATAATTTTATTTGTTCTGACGATTTTGACACCTGTCTACATGTTTTGTTTTGTTGTCTGTCTCCCCCTTCTAGACTGTGAGCCCGTTGTTGGGTAGGGACTGTCTCTATATGTTGCCGACTTGTACTTCCCAAGCGCTTAGTACGGTGCTCTGCACACAGTAACTGCTCAATAAATATGATTGAATGAATGAATGAAGTGCTTGAGAAAGTACAATACAATAACAATAAACAGACATTTTGGTAGATTATTTAACTAGAGTCCCCATGGATTAGTTCTTTAAGAATATTGTTCATTATGCACTCCAAAAAGTGTAATGCTGTTCTCAATTAATTTCTCAATTAATCAATAGTATTTTCTGATCATTTACTCCCTGTAGAGCACAATACCAGGCTTGCAGTGCACTGCACAGTTAGCAGACATAATCCCTGTTTTAAAGGGAAGCAGCATGGCATATTTGAAAAAAACATGGACCTAGGTGTCAAAGGACCTGAGTTCTAATACTGGCTCTATCACTTGCTTGCTGTGTGACCTTGGGCAAATCATTTAACTTTTCCGGGAGTCAGTTTTCCCATCTGTAAACTGGGTTTAAGAGAAGCAGTGTGGCTTAGTGGAAAGAGCCCGGGCTTTTGAGTCAGTGGTCATGGGTTCAAATCCCGGCTCTGCCAATTGTCAGCTGTGTGACTTAGGGCAAGTCACTTCAGTTCTCTGGGCCTCAGTTACCTCATCTGTAAAATGGGGATTGACTGTGAGCCCCCTGTGAGACAACCTGATCACCTTGTATCCCCCCAGAGCTCAGAACAGTGTTTTGCACATAGTAAGCACTTAACAAATGCCATTATTATTATTATTTAATACCTCTCCTCTCTCCTATTAGACTGTGAATCCCATGTGCTGTGTCCCTAATTATCCTGTCTCTATGCCATCACTTATTATAATGCCTGGCATATAGCCAGGTTTTAACAATTATCATCATTATTGTTGTTATTAATATTAATATTATTTTTATCACCATTACTGTTTAGCAGATACCATCATAGCTTCCCATTCAGTTGAAGAGGAATTTAAAGAGCAATGCCAAGACCTAAATGCAGTATCCAGCAACATCCTTCCTCTCCCCCTCCCCATCCCCACCGCCCTCCCCATAGCACCTGTATATATGTTTGTACAGATTTACTACTCTATTTATTTTACTTGTACATATTTACATATTCTATTCATTTCATTTTGTTAATATGTTTTGTTTTGTTGTCTGTCTCCCCCTTCTAGACAGTGAGCCTGCTGTTGGGTAGGGACCGTCTCTATATGTTGCCAACTTGTACTTCCCAAGCCCTTAGTACAGTGCTCTGCACACAGTGAGCACTCAATAAATATGATTGAATGAATTGAAAATGAATGAATTTCAAAACATATAATAATAATAATAATAATAATGGCATTTATTAAGCGCTTACTATGTGCAAAACACTGTTCTAAGCGCTGGGAGATGCAAGGTAACCAGGTTGTCCCACGGGAGGCTCACAGGCTTCATCCCCATTTTCCAGATGAGGGAACTGAGGCCCGGAGAAGTGAAGTGACTGGCCCAAAGTCACCCAGCTGACAAGTAGCGGTCCCGGGATTTGAACCCATGACCTCTGACTCCAAATCAGACACTACCAGCACATGCAGATTCCAATAGCTTTAAAAAAAAATTCCCAGTGCTAAAAAGTTGAAAAAAGTTATATGACTACTACAGAATAATATGACTGGGTATAGTACAGTAAGCTTTATTCATTCATTCATTCAATCAATCAGATTTATTGAGAGCTTACTGTGTGCACAGCACTGTACTAAGCGTTTGGAAAGTGCAATTCAGCAACAGATAGAGACAGTCCTTATCTAATCCTTCCACGTTACCCCCATAAGGAAAGCACTGTTATGTATTAAGATCATGGAAGTCCAGTCATTAATTTGGTCTTGGAGTGTGACGAGTTAGTGGCAGAGGTAAGGTGGGACCTATATGGTTTGAATGTAAGGCCAATGCTTCTGAAGAAGCACATATTGCCTTCATATGTAAACCTAATCCTATTCAGATCTCATATGCAGAAAAGTCAGAAATAACCGCTCCAAAGATTTGAGGTATACAGCTACTGCAGCTAAAGGCAGGTGTGGAGCAGCCTTGCTGTGGAGCTGCTTATCTTGAAATAAAGGACAAACTGGTGAGTCCAGCAGTAAGCACCTACATAGGTGAAAACTTTTCATTTAGAAGGAGTGTCCAAAATTTTAGGGATATGGGGTAAATACGGGGACATGTTTCGAAGACCAAGCAAAGTCCAACTCAAAGAGCTGATGGTTCAATCATCCCATGCAGTTGGTCTCTTGTTGTTGTTTCCATTACTGGGGATAAGGAATAACAATCCTTTAGTTAACTAATGTGCTTCAAACTATTGTCTAAATTCTAGGAACAACAATCAATCAATCGCATTTATTGAGCGCTTACTGTGTGCAGAGCACTGTACCAAGTGCTTGGGAAGTACAAGTTGGCAACATATAGAGACAGTCCCTACCCAACAGTGGGCTCACAGTCTAGAAGGGGGAGACAGAGAACAAAACCAAACATATTAACAAAGTAAAATAAATAGAATAGATATGTACAAGTAAAATAGAGTAACAAATATGTACAAACATATATACATATATACAGGTGCTGTGGGGAAGGGAAGGAGGCAAGACGGGGGGATGGAGAGGGGGCAAGGGGGAGAGGAAGGAGGGGGCTCAGTCTGGGATGGCCTCCTGGAGGAGGTGAGCTCTCAGTAGGGCCTTGAAGGGAGGAAGAGAGCTAGCTTGGTGGATGTGAGGAGGGAGGGCATTCCAGGCCAGGGGGATGATGTGGGCCGGGGCTCGACAGCGGGACAGGCGAGAACGAGGTACGGTGAGGAGATTAGCAGCAGAGGAGCGGAGGGTGAGGGCTGGGCTGTAGAAGGAGAGAAGGGAGGTGAGGTAGGAGGGGGCGAGGGGATGGAGAGCCTAAGTTTTCACCACTTGTTGTTTCCTGTAGGAGCCTTAAACTATGAAATTAACATAGATTTTACTAAGTCTGTTCCTGGTTCTTCTTTTACAATTCTGGCTGTTCCTTCTCAGCTTCTCCTCCTGGCTACTCTTTTGCTCTTCTCCCTTAATTTTCTACATCCCTCAAGACTGTTCTAAGTTCCTTTCCATTCTCCTTTTATACCCCCAACCTTGGGGGTGCTCATCCGCCCATTGCTTCAACTATATCACCTAAACAGATGACTTCCAAATCTATCTTTTTTTTTTCTTTAATGGTACTTGTTAGGCACTTTCTATGAGCCAGGCGCTCTAAGCTCTGGGATAGATACGTTGTCCAATGTCCCAAACAGGGCTCACAGTCTTAGCCCTATTTTTCAGATGAGGTAATGAAGATGCAGAGAAGTTAAGCAACTTGCCCAGGATCACATAGCAGACAGTCACAAGGACACTTGCAATTGAATTCTTAATCTCTTCTGCAATCTGATAAAGCTAATCCATGGCCCAGATTCCCACTGACTGAAAAGGAGTTTGTAGATAGAATCATTGAGGAAGGAGGGGGAAATGAAATCTCACCTAAATACCTTTATCAATACCAGAAAATCCTGGAAGTACATGGACCAATTTAAAATGTACATGAGGAGACAGGTGGCAGAGCCAGAATTAGAACACAGGTCCTTCTGCCTCCCAGCCCTGGTCTTTAGCCACTAGATTACACTTCATCTCATGCTGTTAGATCTGATGTCTCGCCTCCTCCGTAACAGTTCTTCTAATATCACGGAAATTTGCAGAAATGAACGTTACCTTGGCACCTAAAGCTTAGTATGTCTAAAGTTGAATTCCTTATCTCCTTTCCCATATCTTCTCCCCAACATAACTTTCCCATCCAGTTGATCAAACTACCTTCCTCTCTATTTCTGAAGTCTATAACTTTGGTGTGATCTTTGATTCTTCACTCTCTTTCAGCTTCTCCATTCAGTCTATCCTCATATTGTTTTTTTCTGCCCAAAATTTCCCAGATGTGACTTCATTTCCGTCCAAATGGTCACCATCCTGTTTCAGTTGATCATCATATCTCCATTAGACTCCTATACCAACCTCCTAACTGACTTCCCTGCCTCCAGTCCATACTTTACTCTGTTGCTGATTATTTTTTCTGGAGTTCCACCCCCATTATGTTTCCAATCCACCAAGCACCATCTCCTTACTTATGTACTCATCCGTTCATCGCTGGAGATTGGGTTTGGGTTAAGCGCATGATCGGCAACGCTTCACTTAAGCCATCCTGGGAGGGGCCCTACCAGGTTCTCTTGTCTTCCTTTTCTGCAGTTCGTGTTGCTGAGTGCCCCTCATGGATCCACCACTCCCAGGTGAAGCCAGTTGTTTTTGATGCTTCGCCTCCTGATTGTACTCCCCTGTCGGTTTCTGCTGACTCTCAGGATTCCAAGCCACCCTCTGTCCCAGCTTTACGGCTGCATCGAACTTCTACCGGATGGGCCTTGGTCCTTTGAGATTTTGTCTGGTTGCTTATTTGTGCGTGTTGCTGCTGGCTTGTTTTTGGTGTGCTGTGTTTTTCAGCTCCTGAAGGCCTGCCTCCGCGCTTCATCTACCCCGATGCTTCTACAAACCCCGACCACACCCCTGTCCAAAGCTGAAGTCATGGACATGCAGCACAATCTGGACACTGTGTTTCGCTGAGGAGGGGGATTGTTGTGTGTGTAAAGCTGTGCCTGGATTTTTTTTGTCTTTTCGTTGTCCTATGCTTTAGGCGCTGGCTTAGCCGAAGACCTTTGTTATCCTGAGGAGGGTCGTATTTGATCCTCCCGGAGGCCATGGGCCTCGGAAGGATCAAAGGGAGGGATTGTTGTCCACAGCGGACTTGACATGACTGACTCCATTTTGTACATGCTGACAGTAACCCTCCATTTCTGCAAGCTGAGAGAACAAGTCTGTAACAGATGCCTTCAAGGCCATCAACAAGTAACACCCATCCTAAGATGAAGAATTTACATCCCTATTAACAAGAATTTACATCCCTATTACCTCTCTATGCAAGGCATGGGAATGGAGAACAAAGATAATTTGTAACATCCTGCCGGTCCCAATTCCTGAAATTCCTGAAATTTCCAAATGCCCCACTCCCATGATGCTGTAACTCAATAAAAGACATAGTGATATTGGGATTGGGGCTGCTTGTCACTCGTACCTCTCCCGGGAGGTGAACGGGAGCCACTTTCCTTCTTTACTGCTCTATCTGAACTCATGTCTCCGAGTCATTTTTCCTATCTGCATCACCACCCTGGGTACAAGAACCCTGCGGCCGATTTACACCGAGTTAACCTATTTTGCACCCTACTTGTCGATAACATTTTGTAAATATGTTTTGTTTTGTTCTCTGTCTCCCCCTTCTAGACTGTGAGCCCACTGTTGGGTAGGGACCGTCTTTATATGTTGCCAACTTGTACTTCCCAAGCGCTTAGTACAGTGCTCTGCACACAGTAAGCGCTCAATAGATACGATTGAATGAATGAATGAACTATATTGAGCATTTTTGAAAATGTCAATTTAAATAATCTATTATTTAAGCACTTTCTCATCCACATATTCATTTTTTCAGTCTTCTCTCTCTCTCTTCTTATCTCTCAATACATATACATATTTGTCATTTTGTCTGCAAACCCCAGGAGAATGTAATAAGATCCAATTTATATGAAAAGTTTATCCTTACATACTTTTTAAATTGGTCCATGTACTTCCAGAATTTTCTGGTATTGATAAAGGTATTTATCTAGGTGAGATTTCATTTCCCCCTCTTTCCTCAGTGATTCTATCTCCGGACTCCAGTCAGTGGGAATCTGGGCCATGGATTAGCTTTTTCAGATTGTAGAAGAGATTAAGAATTCAATTACAAGTATCCTCGTGACTTGTGTTCATTTTTCAATAATGCATTCTTTCAAATTTCATTCACAGCAGAGCAATATAGCTCAATGTTTTCTTCCAAAGATCCACTATCATCTTGGGCAAAATCATCATTTCTGCTTCTATACCTTGCATCTGAGATTATAGTGTTAACCTCAATTTAATTCTATTTTTTATAATTTGCTTTAGGTTGACTCTATAGGTTATGGCACATCAATTTCTGATCCCTAAAGATGTCATCAAATCAAACTTTAGTTTTGATTAGGTGTGATGCATCCTTTCCCTTTGACGCATTTTCCTGCCAATTTTCCATTATCCAAAAGCAATTATAAAGTTATCAAGCAGGAAACTAAAGTCGTGTGGAATTGCATCCAATGTTAATCTTGCTATGATTATACACTTCATTCATTCCATTCAATCATATTTATGAGCACTTACTGAGTGCAAAGCACTTAACAAGAATAACAATGATGGTATTTGTTAAGTGCTTACTATGTGCCAAGTACTATTCTAAGTGCTGGGGTAGATAGAAGGGGCTCACACCCTTAGCCCCCATTTTACAGATGCGGTAACTGGGACACTGAGAAATTAAGTGATTTGCCCAAAGTCACATAGCTGACAAGTGGCAGAGCCGAGATTAGAACTCATTCATTCATTCATTCAATCATATTTATTGAGCACTTACTGTGTGCAGAGCTCTGTACTAAGTGCTTGGGAAGTACAAGTTGTCAACATATAGAGATGGTTCCTACCCAACAATGGGCTCACAGTCTAGAAGGGGGAGACAGACAACAAAACATGTGAACAGGTGTCAAGTCACCAGAATAAACAGAAGTACAGCTAGATGCACATCATTAACAAAATAAAATAAATAGAATAGTAAATATGTACAAGTGAAATAAATAGAGTAATAAATATGTACGAACATATATACAGGTGCTGTGGGAAGGGGAAGGAGGTAGGGTGGGGGGATGGGGAGGGAGAGAGGAAGGAAGGGCTCAGTCTGAGAAGGCCTCCTGGAGGAGGTGAGCTCTCAGTAGGGCTTTGAAGGGAGGAAGAGAACTAGTTTGGCGGATGTGTGAAGGGAGGGCATTCCAGGCCAGGGGTTGACAGTGGACAGGTGAGAACGAGGCACAGTGAGGAGATTAGCGGCAGAGGAGCAGAGGGTGCAGGCTGGGCTGCAGAAGGAAAGAAACTCACCACCTCTGACTACCAAGCCCGGGTTCTTTCCTCTAAGCCACAATGTTTCTATGATAATAATAATGATGATGGTATTTGTTAAGCACTTACTATGTGCCAAACACTGTACTAAGCTCTAGGGTGGATACAAGCAACTTGGGTTGGACACAGTCCCTGTCTCACGTGAGGCTCAGAGCCTCAATCCCCATTTTTACAGATGAGGTAACTGAGGGCCAGAGAAGTTAAGTGACTTGCCCAAGGTTATGACCTTGGCAGACATGAGGCAGAGCCAGGATTAGAACACATGACCTTCTGACTCCAAGGCCAAGGCTCTATCCACTATGCCAAACAACTTGGGTAAGTACAACAGAACAATGTTGTTTTATAAAGGCAATATTACAATTTCAATTCTTTGTAATGTTTCAGTGAAACTTGTGCTATTCTCTGAAAAGATTTTCCAGGTATTATTTGTGGTATTTGTTAGAAGTTTACTATGTGCCGGGCACTGTACTAAATGCTGGGGTAGATAGAAGCTAATCAGGCTGGACACAGTCTCTTTCCCATGTAGGTCTCACAGTCTTTATCCCCATTTTACAGATGAGGGAACTGAGCCATAGACAAGTGAAGTAACTCTCCCAAGCTCACACAGCGAAAAAGTGGCAGAGCTGGGATTAGAACCCCGGTCGTTCTGACTCGCTGGCCCAGGCTCAAACCACTATGCACTGCTGCTTCTCTCACATACAGTGTGTCAAACACTATTCTAAGTTCTGGGATAGATAAAAGTGAATTTGGTTGGACCCATTCCCTGTCCTACATTAGGCTCACAATCTCAGAATGAGGGAGAACAGGAGAATTGAGGCATGGGTAAGTGAAATGACTTGGGCAAAGTCACATAAGAGACAAGTAGCAGGGCCCAGATTAGAATGCAGGGCCTCTTCCTCCCAGTCCCAGGCTCCTTCAATTCGGTCATGCTGCTTCCCCTTCCAATCAATCAATCAATCAATCAATCGTATTTATTGAGCGCTTACTGTGTGCAAAGCCTGTACTAAGCGCTTGGGAAGCACAAGTTGGCAACATATAGAGATGGTCCCTAAGCAACAGTGGGCTCACAGTCTAGAAGGGGGACACAGAGAACAAACAAAACATATTAACAAAATAAAATAAATAGAATAGATATGTACAAGTAAACTAAATAAATCAATAGAGTAATAAATACATACAAACATATAAACAGGTACTATGGGGAAGGGAAGGAGGTAAGGCGGGGGGATGGAGAGGGGGAGGAGGGGGAGAGAAAGGAGGGGCTCGGTCTGGGAAGGCCTCCTGGAGGAGGTGAGCTCTCAGTAGGGCCTTGAAGGGAGGAAGAGAGCTAGCTTGGCGGATGGGCGGAGGGAGGGCATTCCAGGCCCGGGGGAGGACGTGGGCCGGGGTTCGACGGCGGGACAGGCGAGAACGAGGCACGGTGAGGAGATTAGCGGCACAGGAGCGGAGGGTGCGGGCTGGGCTGTAGAAGGAGAGAAGGAAGGTGAGGTAGAAGGGGCAAGGTGATGGAGAGCCACAGCCTCCTGTGGCTTCTTGCCATGCCTCTGCAACCCCTTCTTTTCTCGCCCCCGTCCCCAACCTCTAATATACGTTTTTGGGAACACATTGTGCAGCTTTTAGAGTTAAAAGACTTAAAAGAAAAGACTCTGTAGAATAAAATTGTTTAATTCAGCAACAGCATCATTAGGTAAGCATCATGGCCTAGTAAAGAGCATTGGACCATGAATCAGGATACCAGAGAAGCAGCGTGGCTCAGTGGAAAGAGCACGGGCTTTGGAGTCAGAGGTCATGGGTTCAAATCCCGGCTCCTCCAATTGTCAGCTGTGTGACTTTGGGCAAGTCATTTAACTGCTCTGTGCCTTAATTCCCTCATCTGTAAAATGGGGATTAAGACTGTGAGCCCCCCATGGGACAACCTGATCACCTTGTATCTCCCCCAGCGCTTAGAACAGTGCTTTGCATGTAGTAAGCACTTAATAAATGCCATAATCATCATCATCATAATCATACTGAATTATAATCCCAGAATTGCCACTTCAGCACTTAAATTCCCAGGTTTTTCTTCTACAGAATGGGAATGAAATGCCTTCTCTCCCTCTGCCTTAGACTATGAGCTCCATGTGGGACAGTGACTGTGTCTGACCTATCGTATTGTATCCACCCCATTGTTTGGCACATAGTAAACACCTAACAAATGCAACCACGATTATTATTCATTTATTCAATAGTATTTATTCATTCATTCAATTATATTTATTGAGCGGTTACTGTGCTCAGAGCACAGTACTAAATGCTTGGGAAGTACAAATCGGCAACATATAGAGATGATCCCGACCCAACAATGGGCTCACAGTCTAGTCAATACCATCAGAATAAATGGAATTATAGCTATATACACATAATTAAATGAATATAGTAAATATGTACAAATACAATAGAGTAATAAACATGTACAAATATATACAAGTGCTGTGGGGAGGGGAAGGGGATAGAGCAGAGGGAGGGAGGGGGGTGATGGGGAGGGGACGAGAAGGAGGAGAAGAAAAAGGGGGGCTCAGTTTGGGAAGGCCTCCTGGAGGAGGTGAGCTCTCAGTAGGTCTTTGATGGGAGGAAGAGAGCTAGTTTGGCGGATATGTGTGGAGGGAGGGCATTCCAGGCTGGAGGAAGGATGTGGGCCAGGGGTCGAGGATGGGACAGTTGAGAATGAGGCACAATGAGGAGGTTAGCGGTAAAGGAGTGGAGTGTATGGGCTGGGTTGTAGAAGGAGAGAAGGGAGGTGAGATAGGAGGGGGTGAGGTGATGGAAAGTCTTGAAGCAAAGAGTGAGGAGTTTTTGCTTGATTTGAAGGTTGACAGGCAACCACTGAGGAGGGGAGTGACATGCCCAGAGTGTTTCTGTACAAAGATAATCCGGGCAGAAGAGTGAAGATTAGACTGAAGTGGGGAGAGACAGGAGGATGGGAGACAAGAAAGGAGGCTGATGCAGTAATCCACTCAGGATAGGATGAGAGATTGCACCAGCAAGGTAGCGGTTTGGATGGACAGGAAAGGGCAGATCTTGGCGAAGTTGTGGAAGTGAGACTAGCAGGTTTTGTTAACGGATTTGATGTTTGGGGTGAATGAGAGAGCGGAGTCAAAGATGACACCAAGGTTGCGGGCTTGTGAGATGAGAAGGATGGTAGTGCCATCTACAGTGACAGGAAAGTCAGGGAGATGACAGGGTTTGGGAGGGAAGATAAGGAGCTCCGTCTTGGACATGTTGAGTTTTAGATTTATTCATTCATTCATTCATTCAATCGTATTTGTTGCGCACTTACTGTATGCAGAACACTGTACTAAAGGCTTGGGAAGTACAAGTCGGTAACATATAGAGACATTTCCTATGCAACAACAGGCTCACAGTTTAGGAGGGGAAGACAGACAACAAAACAAAACATGTACACAGGTGTCAAACTCATCATAACAAATAGAATTAAAGCTATATGCACATCATTAACAAAATAAATAGAATAGTATATATGTACAAGTAAAATAAATAGAGTAACAAATCTGTACAATATATACAGGTGCTGTGGGGAGGCGAAGGAGGTATGGCAGGGGGGATGGGGATGAGGAGAGGAAAAAGGGGGCTCAGTCTGGGAAGGCCTCTTGGAGGAGGTGAGCTCTTAGTAGGGCTTTGTGGTGAGAAAGAGAGCTATCTTGGCATGTGTGTGGAGGGAGGGTATTCCAGGCCGGGGAAGGACAAGGGCCGGGGATCGAAGGCGGGACAGGCAAAAATGAGGTACAGTGAGGAGGTTAGTGGCAGAGGAGCAGAGGGTGCGTGCTGGGCTGTAGAAGGAGAAGGGAGGTGAGCTAGGAGGGGGTGAGGTGATGGACAGCCTTGAAGCTGAGAGTGAGGAGTTTTTGCTTGATGCATAGGTTGACAGGCAGCCACTGGAGATTTTTGAGGAGGGGAGTAACATACCCAGAGCGTTTTTGCACAAAGATGATGGGAGGATGGGAAATCAGAGAGGAGGCAGATGTAATAATCCAGTCGGGATAGGATGAGAGATTGAACCAGCAAGGTAGCAGTTTGGATGGAGAGGAAAGGGCAGATCTTGTCAATGTTGCAGAGGTGAGATTGGCAGGTTTTGGTGACTGACTGGATGTGTAGGGTGAATGAGAGAGTGGAGTCGAGGATGACACCAAGGTTGCAGGCTTGTGAGATGGGAAGGATGGTAGTGCTATTTACAGTGACAGGAAAGTCAGGGAGAGGACAGGGTTTGGGAGGGAAGATAAGGAGTTCAGTCTTGGACATATTGAGTTTTAAATGGCAGGCAGACATCCAGATGGAGATGTCCTGAAGGCAGGAGGAGACTTGAGCCTGGAGCGAGGGACAGAGAGCAGGGGCAGAGATGTAGATTTGGGTGTCATCAGCGTAGAGATGATAGTTGAAGCTGTGGGAACGAATGAGTTCACCAAGGGAATGAGTGTAGATAGAGAACATAAGGGGATCAAGAACTGACCCCTGAGGAACCCCTGCAGTAAGGGGATGGGAGGGGAAGGGGGAGCCCACAGAGGAGACTGAGAATGAACAGAAGGAGAGATAAGAGGAGAATCAGGAGAGGATGGAGTCTGTGAAGCCAAGGTTGGATAGCGTGTTGAGGAGAAGGGGGTGGTCCACAGAGTTGAAGGCAGCTGAGAGGTCGAGGAGGATTAGGATAGATAGGAGCTGTTGGATTTGGCAAGAAGGAGTCATTGGTCACCTTTGAGAGGGCAGTTTCAGTGGAGTGTAGGGGACAGAAGCCAGATTGGAGGGGGTCAAGGAGAGAGTTGGCATTGAGGAATTCGAGGCAGTGGGTGTAGATGACTTGTTCAAGAAGTTTGGAAAGGAAGGGTAGGAGGGAGATCGGGCTATCACTAGAAGGGGAGGTGGGGTCAAGAAAGGTTTTTTTTAGGTTGGGGGAGATGTGGGCATGTTTGAAAGCAGTGGGGAAGGAACCAGTGGAGAGTGAGCAGTTGAAGATGGAAGTTAAGGAGGGGAGGAGGGAAGGGGTGAGAGATTTCATAAGATGAGAAGGAATGGAGTCAGAAGCACAGGTGGATGGAGTACCACTTGAGAAGAGGAAGGAGATCTAGGAGGGTATTCTAACTCCAACTTCCAGATCACTCACTCATTTCATACTCAAGTCTAGCTGCATAAAATACATAGAATGGTACCAGATGGCCATGGCCCTCTCTCATCAAAGGAGAGGGACTGTGTTTACTTCACATCTTTTTATTCTTTTCCAATGCAAATACAGCACAGTGCTTCACACAGAGTGTATGCTTGAAAAATACTACAACTCTGAATCAACCCAATATTTTCTCATGAAGGAGCCTGAGAATCATGAAAGAGCTGCCGAATTTGGTGAATCTCTCCGGGCAGTTATATGTTTTAGCAACTTCCAGAACTGACATGTTGATAAGAGAGAGAAAAAGAGAGAGAGAGAGAGAGAGAGAGAGAGAGAGAGAGAGAGAGAGAGAGAGAGAGAGAGAGAGAGAGAGAGAGAGAGAGTACGCACATTCATGAATGCACTCTAGAGGTCTTAGTGGCTGCATTCTGCATGTTTCTGGTCTCTATCATGCTGTAAATATAATATCTGCTGAGTTTCCTTTTTGGCCTTTTCCATAGGATGATCTCTAGGAAACTGCCATTATTAGAAAGCAGGCAACTCCTTCGCAGTTCCGCAGTTGACTATCTTAACCCAGAAGATAGGAGTGATGACTCTTGTCACACCACTCCTGAGGTAGAGGTTGGAGAAGAAGCTTAATTGAGCTTCCGGTGTTCTGTTACGTTTGCCTGCCAACTCCCTTGATTCCGGCCAGAATATATTCATAATTCAATGAGAACCTCAAGTATTTCTGTCTGCTTAACCTATATGCAAAGTAAAACAAAAGCTAGGGTGAGCTAATTTGGACTTCCTTTAATCTAAAGTATTTTCTAGACACTTCCATCAAGCAAAGCCTTAGAGGGCCATGTAGCTAAGCACATTGTAATTGGTCCTCGTAATCGGACAATCAAGAAAGTGCCTTTAAATAGCATCCTGTAAACCTCTGATTTTTTTCTAATGCTATTCTTTCCAATTTGTAATATGAATTAAATTTAAACTTTGGTCATTATTTCCAAATGAAAATAATGGCTTAGACATGATTATCAGGACATGCACAGAGCTTTCAACTGGTAGACTGTGAGCCCACTGTTGGGTAGGGACTGTCTCTATATGTTGCCAACTTGTATTTCCCAAGTGCTTAGTACAGTGCTCTGCACACAGTAAGCACTCAATAAATACGATTGATGATGATGGAAAATTCCAGTAATGTGTAGTGTTTGGATTGCACTGAATTCAGGGTGCTCTGTATCCTTAGTCTTGGCCTGGTGTGATTCAGCTGAATGACCCCAGTTTCCTAAGTAAAAGCCTTCTACCATACCTCACTGTTTTCCCATTATAATCCAGCCTACACTCTTGGCTCCTCTAATGTCAAATTACTCACTGAATCTTGGTTTGGTCAATCTCACTATTGATCTCTCACCCATCTCCTGCCACTTGCCTGGAAACCCTCCCTCTTCATTCACAACTGACAATTATTCTCCCCATCTTCAAAGCCTTACTGAAGAAACATTTCCTCCAAGAGGCCTTCCCTGACTAAACCCTCATTTCCTCTTTCCCCAATCCCTTGTGTGTCACTCTGCTTTGTTCCCTTTATTTACCCATCCCTCAGCTCTGCATCACGCATGCACATATACATAATTTATCTATTTATATTAAAGTCTTTCTCCCCCTCTAGACTCTGACCTCATTTTAGGCAGGGAATGTGTCTACCAAATCTGCTATATTGTACTGTCCCAGGTGCTTAGTACAGTG
The DNA here is from genome assembly GCF_015852505.1 of Tachyglossus aculeatus. NCBI lineage: Eukaryota > Metazoa > Chordata > Mammalia > Monotremata > Tachyglossidae > Tachyglossus > Tachyglossus aculeatus. The sequence goes on from NC_052067.1 coordinate 122,279,432, forward strand.
CCTAGCACAAAGTAAACACTCAAAAATTGTGATTGATTAATTCTTAGTTAAAAGCATGCCTTTTTAAAACATTACAAATTTTACCTTTAAATGTCACCCATTAAATGTTCGCCATCATTCATTGCATCTCTAGATGAAAATTACCACAAAAGAAGAGAATCATCTTTCTGCTTACAGAAGGCTGGTTGCTGGAATTTGAAGAAGCTTAACAAATAATATTAAATTAATACTGTTAGTATTTTTACTCTGTGATTTGTCTTACTGTAAGGGGTCCCTAATAGACACAAGCTTCACTAACACTTTTGTAGCCTAGGCTCTGTTGGTAGTGATTTCTTACCCACTTTTTAATCATTGTCATTGTTAAAAGGGGCCACCAAGTGAACATTTCAGCTCTAAGGAAACGTAGCTTCAGTTTTGAAATTAACGAACAGGGATGTTGTCTATAATGCAAGAGAATGTAAAGGAGGATTCAAGAATAAGTTAGGTCACCAGTCAGCCAGTAACCAATGTTTAGCATGAATTGTTATATATAATCATAATTTTATATGCTGAAATTATATATCACCCTTTGTAAATGAAAGTAAATAAATATCGAAATAGAATTTTCAATTTTACAAATAAATTTTTTGAAATGAATGAAATTCACTTTTTATAAGCATTTCATCATACTTTTTCTGGTACTAGGAGATTGATTAGAGGGTGAATAAATTTATGATTATACAATTAAGATAATTGTACTGTTATCATTTTATCAGTTTATATCACATCAATTTATTAACTGTGAACAAATGAAAGGTAAATTTAATATTGTTTAACTGTAAAACTATTTAAAAATTCTCTCCAAAGCTGCATGGTGTTTATCTTCATAAGGCTGTTGCTAGGTAACATGTTGTATAGGTGTAAAAGGGATAGGAAAAAAGGGGAGAAAAACAGAGAAAAATACCTTGATATAGAACTATATCACTACCATCCTTCCCACCTCACAAGCCGCAACCTTGGTGTCATCCTCGACTCCGCTCTCTCATTCACCCCTCACATCCAAGCCATCACCAAAATCTGCCAGTCTCACCTCCGCAACATTGCCAAGATCCGCCCTTTACTCTCCATCTAAACCACTACCCTGCTCGTTCAAGCTCATATCCTATCCCGTCTGGACTACTGTATCAGCCTCCTCTCCGATATCCCATCCTCCTGTCTCTCCCCACTTCAGTCTATACTTCACACTGCTGCCCGGATTGTCTTTGTCCAGAAATGCTCTGGGCATGTTACTCCCCTCTTCAAAAATCTCCAGTGGCTACCAATCAACCTATGCATCAGGCAGAAACTCCTCACCCCAGGCTTCAAGGCTGTCCATCACCTCGCCCCCTCCTACCTCACCTCCCTTCTCTCCTTCTACAGCCCAGCCCACACCCTCCACTCCTCCGCTGCTAATCTCCTCACCGTGCCTCATTCTTGCCTGTCCCGCTGTCGACCCCTGGCCCACATCATCCCCCTGGCCTGGAATGCCCTCCCTCCACACATCCGCCAAGCTAACTCTCTTCCTCCCTTCAAGGCCCTACTGAGAGTTCACCTCCTCCAGGAGGCCTTCCCAGACTGAGCCCCATCCTTCCTCTCCCCCTCCTTCCCCCCTCCATCCCCCCCACCTTACCTCCTTCCCTTCCCCACAGCACCTGTATACATGTATATATGTTTGTATGTATTTATTACTCTATTTATTTTACTTGTATATATTCTATTTATTTTACTTTGTTAATATGTTATGTTTTGTTCTCTGTCTCCCCCTTCTAGACTGTGAGCCCATTGCTGGGGTAGGGACCGTCTCTATATGTTGCCAACCTGTACTTCCCAAGCGCTTAGTACAGTGCTCTGCACACAGTAAGCACTCAATAAATACGATTGAATGAATGAATGAACCTCATAATAAAATAGAGATTTGGTATTCTGTAGTTCATTGAAGAAGGTTTATGTAAGAAACGCAAACTCTAGCCTACAATATTAGCAGTCACAAAGGGACCCATCCAAATTGTTATTGCATACATTTCTTTATAAATGCAATGGGTCTCTGAACATATTTTTTTGAAAAACAAGTCATGAATAAATGTTTAATTCTGGAATTAAAAACCCATTGCAAAAGCAAACAATTTGATTTTCTCATTTTTTCAATAGTAAAAAATTATTCCAGGCCACATGTGAGACAAAATTTTAAAGAGCAATAATTATGATAATAATGATTTGTTAAGCGCTTACTGTGTAGCAAGCTTTGTATTAAGCTCTGGGGGAGATACAAGATTATGAGGTCCCATGTGGAGTTAATAGTCTAAATAGGAGGGAGAACAGGTATTGAATCCCCATGGGGTTACTGAGGCACAAAGAAGTTAAGTGACTTACCCTTCGTCACACAGGAGACAAGTGGTAGGGTTGCTCAGTGGAAAGAGCACGGGCTTGGGAGTTAGAGGTCATTGGTTCAAATCCTAGCTCCACAGCTTGTCAGCTGTGTGACTTTGGACAAGTCGCTTAACTTCTCTGTGCCTCAGTTACCTCATTTGTGAAATGGGGATTAAGACCGTGAGCCCCAAAAGGGACAACCTGATCACCTTGTATCGTTCCCATTGCTTAGAACAGTGCTTTGCATATAGTAAGCACTTGACAAATGCCATCTTTTTTATTATTATTATTATTATTATTATTATCTCAGACCCTTTGACTCTCAGGTCTGTGCTCTTTTCTGTAGGCCAAACCGCTTCCCTGATATGACATTCCTTTCTATTATTTATTCTATTATAATCCTGATTCCATGTTGTGGTGATTACCCTCAACCTTCCCTCTCTATCAACCAATCAATGTGGTATTTACTGAGTATTTACTATGTGCAGAGCACTGTACTAAATGTGTAGGAGAACATAATGGAGTTGGTAGACTGTTTCCTGGAAAATAAAACAAAAAGGCATTCAAACTGCCTACAAGACCTAAAATTCCAGAGAATGAAGACAAATTATTCATGTCTGGTAGATAATCACTTTCCTCATCTTCAAAGCCTTATTGATCTTCAAAGCCACATCTCCTCTAAGAGGCCTTCTTCAATTAGGACCTCACTTCCTCTTCTGCCATTTCCTTCTGTTTAACCCATGGACGTAGATTTGCATCCTTTTATTCACCCCCATCCTCAGCCTCACAGCATTTATATACATGTCTGAAATGTATTTATTTCATTAAGGTCTGTATCCCCTACTAAATTACGAGTTAATTGTGGGCAGAGAACACGTGCACCAACATCTCCATATTGCACTCTCCTAAGCACTTAGTACAGTGCTCTGCACACAGTAAGCACTCAATAAACAAGAATGATTGATTGATTGGCTGATTGAAATCCATGGAAGTTTAGGTACCCACAGAATCGTATCAAGATCTTAGGATAATATTAAAATCCAGAGTGATATCTCTGTCTGTATTAGAATCAGAGGGTTCTGCCAACTCTTTTTTCATCACCATGAAAACTCAGGTCTGTGTACTTGATCCAGTATTGTATAATCTCTTCAGCACACCAATGCTTAATGACACAAAAGATAATCTGGAAACTTTCCTTCTGATGCTCGGGAATTGCAATTCAAGTGTTTGAGAGCATCATCAAAGTTCATGAATCATTCACACACATTCAGCTATTTAATGATGTCTGTACTCTTGAAACACATGTACAAAAAAGCCTCTAGATTATTCATAATGCAATTCTAAGGGTCCTTAAAGTACCATCGATTGATAATTAGGCCCAAGAAGATGGAGGTGATGTACCTGTCTGCACCTAACTACCTATATATCCAAGGACCTATATCTATGGTATCCAGAGCTGGAAACTTTCACTGAATTTGGGATCTAAATATCACAGTAAGTATAATAATGACATAAGTATAATAATGACATAAGTATAATAATAACTATAGTATTTGTTAAGTGCTTTCTATGTGCCAGCAGTGTTCTAAGCACTGGGGTAGGTACAAAATAATCAGGTGGGTCACAGTCCATATAGTGCTCAGACAGTCTATTTGGGGCTCACAATTTAGATAGAAGGGAGTATGATTTATCCCCATTTTACAGATGGGGAAATTGAGGGAAAGGGAACTTTAGGCAGGTAAGTGGCAGAGCTGGAATTAGAACACAGGCCTAGATGTGAAGATAGACAGTAATGTAAAACCTCAGATTAATCATTCAATTAATTAATCAACTTATTGAGCACCTATTATATACTGAGCACTGTACTACGCTCTTGGGAGAATATAATAAAACTATGTTGGTGAAATTGAAAAGGCTAGTCCATTCTCTGGAAGACTGGATACGTATCTCACTACCTGGCATCAAAATAGGATGTAGCACAATCTTCTTCATAGCTGTTAGGTCTGGGAATACTATAAACTCCTCCTCCAACTTCTAGAGCAGGTATGTCAATCCCCTCAAATGCGGTGTTTCACAAGGAAAGGAGGATTACTCACAATGAGGCCATGGAGCACAGTCATATCACTAACATATAAGTAATAGTCTGTCACATCATACCTTTTTTGGTATGCATATTGTGATTAGTTTTCCAGATCCAACTACAAATTAAGTAACAACAAGACCATACACTAAACCCGCAATGGAAGGCTAACTGCTGGAACTGTAGCCCAGATCGTCTTTGTGCAGAAACGCTCTGGGTGTGTTACTCCCCTCCTCAAAAATCTCCATTGGCTACCAATCAACCTATGCATCAGGCAAAAACTCCTCATTCTGGGCTTCAAGGCTGTCCATCACCTCGCCCCCTCCTACTTCACCTCCCTTCTCTCCTTCTACAGCCCAGCCCAAACCCTCCGCTCCTCTGCCACCAACCTCCTCACTGTGCCTCATTCTCACCTGTCCCACCATCGACCCCTGGCCCACGTCCTCCCCAGTAGGGACTGTCTCTATATGTTGCCAACTTGTACTTCCCAAGTGCTTAGTACAGTGCTCTGCACACAGTAAGTGCTCAATAAATACGATTGATTGATTGATTGATTGATTGATTGAATGCCCTCCCTACACACATCCGCCAAGCTAGCTCTCTTCCTCCCTTCAAAGCCCTACTGAGAGCTCATCTCTTCCAGGAGGCCTTCCCAGCCTGAGCCCCCTCCTTCCTCTCCCCCTCCTCCCCCTCCCTTCCCCCGCCTTACCTCCTTCCCCTCCCCACAACACCTGTATATATGTATATATGTTTGTATGTATTTATTACTCTATTTTACTTGTACATATTTATTCTATTTATTTTATTTTGTTAATATGTTTTGTTTTGTTGTCTGTCTCTCTCTTCTAGACTGTGAGCCTGCTGTTGGGCAGGGACCGTCTCTATATGTTGCCAACTTGTACTTCCCAGGCGCTTAGTACAGTGCTGTGCACACAGTAAGTGCTCAGTAAATACGATTGAATGAATGAATGAAATGGTCATTTCTTGAAGGAACTTCCAGAGAGTGCCTTGAGAAGTAACATGGTCTAATGGAAAGAGCATGTGCTGGGGAGTCAGAGGAACTAGCTCCTAATCACAGCTCTGACCTTTATCTGCTGTGTGACTTTGGCCAAATCACTTAACTTCTCTGTGCTTCAGTTACTCATCTGAAAAATAGGGATTAAGAATGTGAATCCTATGTGGGACAGGGACTGTGTTCAACTCAATACAGTATCTACCTTAGCTTTTAGCACAATGCCTGGCATATAACAAGCAGGTAACAAATACCATGAAAAACAAAATGAGCAAAGGGTAGACTTTTTACTCAAAAAGGTTCATGCATACAGTCATCCCAAGAAAAGAGGAATTTCTTCATCATCCAGGAGCCCTTTAGTGAACTGTGCATTATCATCATCATCAATCGTATTTATTGAGCACTTACTGTGTACAGAGCACTGTACTAAGCGCTTATTATGCAGAATGCTATCAAAAGCTTGTATATGTTTATGACAAAAATGTCCATCTAGCAGATTGTGCCAGCATACTTTGGTACATTGGTCCAGTGGGATGATAATAATGGCATTTATTAATTGCTTACTAGGTGCAAAGCACTGTTCTAAGCACTAGGGAGGTTACAAGGTGATCAGGTTGTCCCACGGAGGGCTCACAGTCTTAACCCCCATTTTACAGTTGAGGTAACTAAGGCACAGAGAAGTGAAGTGACTTGCCCATAGTCATACAGCTGACAAGTGGCAGTCAGGATTTGAACCCATGACCTCTGACTCCAAAGCCTGGGCTCTTTCCAGTGAGACACGCTGCTTCTCAATGCTTTAACAGGGCCTGCCATGAACTTTGATCCAAGTCTGAAGTCCCTTTGGTAACTATTACAGAGAGAGAAAGTCTCCATAACCCCAATGGGTAGTGGTAGAGGTAACATACAGCTGAGAATGATAGATGTAAACCAAACTGTTCCAAGGATAGATGAAATGGGATAATGATAAAAGAAGGGCAGAAGAAATCATCAATCATATTTATTGAGTGCTTACTATGTGCACAGCACTGTACTAAGCACTTGGGAAGTACAAATTGGCAACATATGGAGACAGTCCTTACCCAACAGTGGGCAAGAAATGCCATAAAGGCATAATGAAGCAGAATCTTGACTGGTTTGGCACTGGAGTGAACAGTTAGAAGTAGAAGCAGAAGAGGAACTATTCAGGATGATTTACAGCAATTACGAATGGGTTGATTGTCTCGACATAGATCCTAGAGGAAGGTCATGACAGCAAGAGACAGCAGACCAGACACTATGAGTAACAAATGCAAAAGTAGAGCAAGGGGATATCCTATATCCTCATGTGACGGGGCAGGATTGTCAGTCACACACTGGTCTTATCATCAACAACAGGATAAGATACAATATCCATATATTTTAAAGTTAAATGGTATAGACTAGACTATATAGATAATAGGTAGACCATAGGTACATAATAATAGAATGTTAATGTCTTCGGTTGTCTCACAGCTGCCCAAGAATGATAGAGGGGTGAAAGGAGAGAGCTAAGTGCTGGGGAAAAAACCTGAATGCCATTTGTAGATCAGGTGGTACTATCTTCCAAAAACATTTCTTTTAACTATTTATATTATACATTCCTATATGAAGATAGACAATCATCTGCACCAGATGAATTCCTGGGACTAGCCTCTTACCTTTGTGTGGTATCTGAATCTGAGGCCATATGACTCATCCACAATGCGTGAATGTAAATACCTCATTAGGCCTTTCTCTAAACTTTAATTACGATAATCAAACTCTCCCTTCTGGTCAACAGTCCCTCTTCTAGAATATAGGTTAAAAGTAGTGCATCAGCCAGATTCTTGTGCCAAGGAAGCAATGAGATGATTCCATGAATCAGTCCCTCAATCTGAGCTTCCGCCAGTTTATGTATGAAAAGACTTCAGCCTGACTGTCCCAGTGCCTCTTGAGGGGCGGAAATGTTATAGAACCATCATAGGGGAATGATAGGAAAGTAAGTTTAAAAATTTTATTTGCATGACCTAGTTACAAGGTAGCACAGTAGATTTATAGTTTATTGAAAATGTGAATCTTGTCAAAAGTGCTGAAATCACTCAAGAAACCTATAAACTGAGCTGACACTGTTTTCAGCCTTGGTGGGGAATTTAGAGATTTATGGAGAGTGCAACTGTAATATTTTGGATTCAAATTATCTAACCCATGAAACTGGAAATGATGTTTTCTCTCCATGGTTCCATTTCTGGCTGTTCCAACTTTGTAAAAATAGTGATACCGTATTGAACTTTATAAAGTTCAACTTTGTTTTTTAAGTGTAATAGAGCTGCTTAAAGATTGAATTGTTGAAATCCGTTCTTTTCTCTGTGATTGTAAGTTAAACAATAATAATGACAACATCTATAATTCTTATAGCAGTTTCTCCTAAGAGCTCAGAATGTTTCACATTTATATATTATTTTCTCTCAAAAGTCCACTGTAATATAGTAAGGGGACTGTGGGATTATAACTATCTGGCATTTTAGAATTTGAAGAACCATAATAAACTTTTTGTTTTGAATCAAATTCAGGTTAATGATAGGAGAGGGAGATAAGCATGTTCTCCCTGTAATTCATCCAATGTTTCTTTTGTTTTTATTGAACCGTGATTCCTCCCACCAGCGTAGTTGTGGAACACAGTTTAGCCTGACATAATTTAATCAAACAGTCTTAAAAATGCATCACATAATCCACATGTTCAAAGCTCATGTCTTTAACACATATTGAAACAAAACAGTGCTCTGAACTCATCATTGCAGTCAATGCATTGACTGACAAATTTAAAGTCATGGTCTCAAGATTTCACTTAGTAAAGGTCACTAGAAACTTTTGAAAGAAACTGAAATTTATCCTGTTTCAGATTGCAATTGAAGCCATGATATTAAGTTGTCATTCTACTTTTATTTATTCAATTCATTCACTCAATCACATTTATTAAGCACTCACTGTAAGCAGAGCACTGTACTGAGAGCTTGGGAGAGTTCAATACAACAATATACAGACACTTTCCCTGCCCACAACGAGCTGACAATCTAAAGGGTCTAGAGGGTCTAGTCTACAGGTCTAGTCTATGGTCTACAAGCACGTTGTCCTGTAATATAAAACATAGGCTTCAGTGAGCATTCACTTTGGATTATCAATCATTCAATCAATCATTTATTGAGCGATTGTGAAATTCTTCAAAGATCTAGAAGCACACAGTCTTACAAGCTGCATGATAGAGAGCATCTCTAAGCGACACTTAATATTTTTCGCATTGGAGGAGATACATCAGATTTCTTGTTGTAAAAGGGCCTTTTAAAGTTATTTTGCTACCCAATGTTATAACCCTCTGAAATTTACGTTGAGAGCAGTGAAAAATTGATCATTAGTACACAGGTCATCTTGGCATGCTCTTCTATCAGAATTCAATGAAGTAATGACCACGTAACCTTTGAAATAATTTCAAAATCATAACTTACCAATATATAGATCAATAAATGTCATAAGCACTCTATTTCTGCATTTTTGTGAGATTAAAAAGCAATTTCTTAAAATTTGACTAGACTCTAAGCTTGTTCATTCATTCATTCATTCAATCGTATTTATTGAGTGCTTACTGTGTGCAGAGCACTGTACAAATCACTTCAGAAGTACAAGTTGGCAACATATAGAGACGGTCCCTATCCAGCAGTGGGCTCACAGTCTAGAAGGGGGAGACAGAGAACAAAACAAAACATATTAACAAAATAAAATAAATAGAATAAATACGTACAAATAAAATAGAGTAATAAATACATACAAACATATATACATATATACAGGTGCTGTGGAGAGGGGAAGGAGGTAAGGTGGGGGGGATGGAAAGGGGGAGGAGGGGGAGAGAAAGGAGGGGGCTCAGTCTGGGAAGGCCTCCTGGAGGAGGTGAGCTCTCAGCAGGGCCTTGAAGGGAGGAAGAGAGCTAGCTTGGCGGATGGGCAGAGGGAGGGCATTCCAGGCCCGGGGGATGACGTGGGCCGGGGGTCGATGGCGGGACAGGCGAGAGCGAGGTACGGTGAGGAGATCAGCGGCGGAGGAGCGGAGGGTGTGGGCTGGGCAGTAGAAGGAGAGAAGGGAGGTGAAGTAATAGGGGACGAGGTGATGGACAGCCTTGAAGCCGAGAGTGAGGACTTTTTGCCTGATGCTTAGGTTGACTGGTAGCCACTGGAGATTTTTGAGGAGTGGAGTAACATGCCCAAAGTGTTTCTGGACAAAGACAATCCAAGCAGTGGAGTGAAGTATGGACAAGGGACATGTTCTGGGCAAGGGACATGTCTACCAGTTCTGTTATATTATGTTCTCCCAAGCCCTTAGTACAGCGCTTTGCACATAATAATCAGTTTTTAATGGTATAAAGACTAAAGATTAAGAAACATTGTTATATAGCTAAGGGAAAATATAAGTTTCTGTTTTTGAAACTGAACATGTGCATTCCTTCACTCTAGTGACTAGTTTGAGTATTTTTGTGTCCTTCTCTATTTAAGACCTGTTAAATTGATCAATCTACTGTCTGAGTATAGTACATTGTATTTACTACTGCCAGTAGACATGAACAATATAAAAATACTGAACTCAGATTGATCAGTTTTAGTTAGTTATAAAATGAAACCGATGCCAATTGTATGGCTTAAAGATGGACACCAATCCAAATCAGCCATCTCCGTTTTATCTTCTGCTTTCTTAGCTGCCACTAAGCCACTGCTCACACCTTTATCCCTGCAAGAAAATTCTGTCCTTTTCAGTTCTATTAAAATCAATCAATCAATCAATCGTATTTATTGAGCGCTTACTATGTGCAGAGCACTGTACTAAGCGCTTGGGAAGTACAAATTGGCATCACATAGAGACAGTCCCTACCCAACAGTGGGCTCACAGTCTAAAAGGGGGAGACAGAGAACAGAACCAAACATACCAACAAAATAAAATAAGTAGGATAGAAATGTACAAGTAAAATAAATAAATAAATAAATAAATAGAGTAATAAATATGTACAACCATATATACATATATACAGGTGCTGTGGGGAAGGGAAGGAGGTAAGACGGGGGGATGGAGAGGGGGACGAGGGGGAGAGGAAAGAAGGGGCTAAAATCCATTCTTGTGTTCCTTATAAACCCTCCTAAAATGTTATTTACTTTCAACAATGTTTCACTATAACCCTCCCTTTCAGTCATGCTATCCCGTCAGTCATGCATCTGTTCCTTGTTTGTCACGTATTCATTTACTTGCTGTTATTAGAGGTCAGTATATGTAGTAGGCCTGAAATGACTGCAGGACAATGAGCAACCTAGGCAGCAATGTTACATGAATAAACAGTGGCAGAAGCAACAAAGCCTGTCCTTTGGGAAGACTAATAGGTTTGGCAAACATCAAATGGAAAGCTATTTACCAAATGATGCTTTAAAAACTAGTGGTTTTAAACTTCTGTCTGTTTGTGAGACTTGGACCTTCCACATAATAATAATAATGATGGCAATTGTTAAGCACTTACTATGTGCAAAGCACTGTTCTAAGTGCTGGGACACATCCAGCCCTTTGATCAATTCTATCAGTCATCTACAATCCATAGTGTCATCAGAAATGAGCCCCTATCAATTTACCAACATTGAGAAATTGCATCGAGAAAGGGCCAAGCAGAAAAAAGATCACAGGCCTGAAAGTCAGATGACCTAAGATTTAATCCCATGTCCGCCACTTGCCTGCTGTATGACCATGGGCAAGTCACTTCACTTCCCAGTACCTCAACTTACTGGTCTGTAAAATGGGGATTGAATACCCGTTCTCCCTCTGTGGGAAGAGTGCCCTATCTGTGAATTCACCCCCTCCCTCCACCTGAGCAACCCACAGCGAGGACACAGAACTGCTACACTACAAGGTTGCGGAACGGGTACTGTCCCAATCAGTATTGGGAATACGGAGAGGGCTAACTGGTCTCTATATGTTGCCAACTTGTACTTCCCAAGCGCTTAGTACAGTGCTTTACACACAGTAAGCGCTCAATAAATACAATTGAATGAATGAATATGAGGCATTGCTGCTATTTTCCGTTGTAGGCGTTTAGACCGAGCCCTGCAGAGCCTGCCCTGCTGATTAGGACTCGGACCCCCTCCTTGGCTTGCTTGCTGGGCTACAGCTATGTGAGTACACCCAATAAAGAGGCAGAACTGATCACTCTGGCTCGATGTCTGGTCTTTGGCTCATTGTCTCCCAATATAGAGAACCAGGAACCGCCCTCTGGTTGGCATCCCCCAACAGCCTCCATTTTAGATTCTGAGATCCAAGTGGGCTAGGGACTATTCCTGACATAACTAACTTGTATTTGTATCCATTTCAGTGCTTAATGCAGAGCTTGTCACATAAGTGCTTAACAAATACTATTATTATTATGTTATTTATGTTATCATTGTTGTTATCATTATTATTAATATGACACTGTTTAGCCCTAAACAAATTAGCTGTTAGGACAAGTGGGAAGAATTGACAATAATGGTAGGATACCAAAGACATTTCTAGATTTTGAACTGTAAAGAGGCACACTATGCCAGAGATTAGAGTGAAAATTTGCAGCACACAGACCTACTTGAAATGCATTCAGTGAAAGAGTTGCTGTTCATAGGCTTTCGGAAATATCAGGAAACCCAAAGACATCAGAAAGCAGTTAAAGCTGTGTCTGGAGAAGATTCACCAACATGGCAAAGGACAGTCTTTACATGGACACAGTTTAGTTAATTGGCAATTACACATAGGTCTTTTCAGCCACTCCCACACATAGTCAGGCTCTCACTATATAAATAGGAAAAAAATAGAGAAAGAGAGAGAGAATATGAGAGAGGCAGAGAGTGAGATCCTTTAGAATAGAATTTGTTAAGAATTGATAAGGAGATTATAGCAATAAATATCATATTATCCTTCTTTTTGCAGGATAGTCTCTGGCTATTTAGTAATGGTAATGGTAGTCCCTGCTTATTTGTAGTCAAAGATTTCACTTCACCAGTATAGAAAACTTTGTGTTTAGTGCTGGAGTTAGATATAAAATATGCACACCTTCACCCTTGCACCTAAGAAAACCAATTTCCAATCTGCTTCTCCAAAGATAGTGAGGAAGGACTTGGAGAGCAAAGAAAAATATTTAAACTATTGTAAATAATTGAAGAAAATATTAGCATCTTATAACAAATGGTTAACCACTTTCACCAACTTATGCACTTTGAAATATGGACTCCTATCTTAAGACAGTGCCATATAAATTGAAGCTATGTGCACAGTGTGGCCACACATACACTCATAGGTGAATTTTACTTTGAGTTCTGTCTTTTAAAGAGAAAGAACACCATACATGCATGCTTATATATGTGTAGGCATGTGTGTGTGTGTCTGTCTGTGTGTGTGTAGTATTGTTTCCATTACATACATATAAAAGAAGCAATTCAATAATGGCTCATTCAGTGGAGTTGGTGCCAAGTAGAAGATAGTAAAAAATTAGTTTCTTGTTGAAGACAAAGACACGGATCAGGATAATGAAATGCACTGTTCATTGAAAAGCACCTAAGTCTGGCTGGAAGGACAACTAGAAATTGTATATTTTCTCACTTGTCTAGTGCCTACTCTGATCTCTTCTGAAGTAAATCAACATTTGCGGAAGCGGGAGCAATAAGCCGCTGCAGGCCTACCTTAGATATTGTTCCCATTAACTTAGAGGAGGAACAATTTCTATTTTAATGTCTGTCTCACTCTGTCTACCAATTTTGTTGTACAGTATTTTCCCAAGTGCTTAATACAGGGCTTTGCACAAAGTAAGCTCTCAATAAATAAATATCACTGATTGATTGAAATATTATAGTTCATTTAATCAAACAGAAGGTATTGCAAATGCTTTCTTGATAATAAACATTTCTAAACAATTTCTCTGAAGCGGTGTGGCTCAGTGGAAAGAGCCTGGGCTTAGGAGTCGGGGTCATGGGTTCTAATCCCGGCTCTGCTGCTTGTCTGCTGTGTGATTTTGGGCAAGTCACTTAACCTCTCTGTGCCTCAGTTACCTTATCTGTAAAAGGGGGATTAAGACTGTGAGCCCCATGTGGGATAACCTGATTACCTTGTAACCCCCAGCACTTAGATCAGTGCTTGACACATAGTAAGCACTTAACAAATGCCATTATTATTATTATTATTATTATTATTGGGTTATCTTTATTGAGTAAAAACAGCCTTTTAACTTTTTCTACATTTTTGAAAGATTTATTTTCACTTAATCTAAACATTTCACTAGAAATCTGTCAAATATAAAATATTCTCACAACTTTTGCCTTGTAACTATTTCAATCAGCTCATCTTTGTTTTAAAAAGTTGATTCCAGGAGAGGTTCCTTTTTTTAATGGTATTTGTTAAGTACTACAATATGCCAGGCACTGAACTAAGCACCAAACTAGATCCAAGAAAATCAGGTTGGACCATGGTGTAGCTCATGTCCCAGACGTTTTAATCTCCTTTTTACAAATGAGGTAATTGAGGCACAGAGAACTTAAGTGACTTACCCAAGGTCACAGCAGATGTATGGCAGATCCAGGAAAAGAACCCAAGTCCTTCTGACTCTGAGGTCCTTGCTTTTTCCACTAAGCCATGCTGCTTCACAACAGAGGAGTTTTCTTTATATTTGTGGTCCAACTGTCCATTTGGCCACTAATCTGTTTGTTTGCCAGATCTCCAAAGTGTCCTAATATCCTGATGCCATGGATGGTGATTTCAAGCAAATGGAAGAGAAGATTTAGTTCCTCACATGCCAAATTCACTTCAAAGAACTGAGGCCGCTAGGAAACTTAGAAAAGTAGAAATACAGTGCAGTAAGTACTGGAAGATGAGTTCTCCCTTTCTTTTTCACTGATCTATTTGAACAAAGAAAGTGCTTGGCTGCTGTTGGGTATGATCATCAATCACATTTATTGAGCGCTTACTGTGTGCAGAGCACTGTACTAAGCACTTAGCACTGTACTAAGCACTTAGCGTATAATGATTATGATGTTTATGTAAGGGTACTTGGTATATTCTACATGCCATTAAATTAACCTTCAACGTTTACCAGATATCTGACATAATAATTATAATAATAATAATGATGATATTTTTTAGGCTCTCACTATGGTCTGCTATGCACTGTTCCAAGCACTGTGGTAGACACAAGGTAATCAGGTTGTCCCACGTGGGGCTCATAGTGTTAATCCCCATTTTACATATGAGGGAACTGAGGAACAGAGAAGTTAAATTGCTTTCCCAAGGTCACACAGCTGACAAATGGAGGAGCTGTGATTAGAACCCACATCCTCTGACTCCCAAGTCCATGCTCTTCCCACTAAGACATGCTTCAGATTTACCAATTGTCCTTTCTAATTTTTTTCCAAATATTTTTAAATCAAAATTTACTTTGGAAAAAAGAACATATCATTCAATCAATCAGTCATATTTATTGAGCTTTTACTGTGTACAGAGCACTATATTAAGCATTTTGGGAGAGTACAGTATAATGATATAACAGACAGTACAATATAATGATATAACAGATTTGGTAGACACATTCCCTGCCCACAATGAGCTCATATTTAGATCATCACAATTACCCTTGGGTGCATTATTAAAGATATCATTACCAGTATTCCACCAACCTAAAATACTTTGGCTAATCACAGATGAAAGGTAAAATTTGTATTTCATTTGCTTAATTCATCAGTCCACTACCAATATTCAGTCACACTCCTTTCACATCCCACGTCTGGTCTGGAATGCCCTTTTCATGTCTGACGGATAAGTATTACTCTCCCTATGTTCAATGCCTTTTTGAAGGCACATCTTCAGCAATAGGCCTTCCCTGACTAAGCCCTCATTTCCTCTTTTCCTGCTCCCTTGTCCATTGCCCTGATTTGCTCCCTTTATTAACCATCCCTGTCCCAAGCCCCACAACACTTATGTAGACAATTTATTCATTTATATTACTGTCTGTCTCCCCCCTAGACTGTAAGCTTACTGTAGGCAGGGAACGTGCTTGTTCATTCATTCATTCAATTGTATTTATTGAGCACTTACTGTGTGCAAAGCACTGTACTAAGAGCTTGGGAAGTACAAGTTGGCAACATATAGAGACGGCTCCTACCCAACAGCGGGCTCACAGTCTACAAGGGGGAGACAAACAAAACAAAACATATTAACAAAATAAAATAAACAGAATAGTAAATATGTACAAGTAAAATGAATGATAAAGTAATAAATCTGTACAAACATATATACAGGTGCTGTGGGGAGGGGAAGGAGGTAGGGTGGGGGGATGGGGAGGGGGAGAGGAAGGAGGGAGCTCAGTCTGGAAAGACCTCCTGGAGGAGGTTGTGTGTTCTAATCCCAGCTCTGCCACTTGTCAGTTGTGTGACTTTGGGCAAGTCACTTCACTTCTCTAGGCCTCAGCTACCTCATCTGTAAAATGGGTTTTCCAAATCAGCCATCTTCATTTTATCTTCTGCTTTCTTATCTGCCACTAAGCCACTGCTCACACCTTTATCCCTGCAAGAAAATTCTGTCCCATTTAGTTCTATTAAAATCCATTCTTGTGTTCCTTATACGCCCTCCTAAAATGTTATTTTCTTTCAACAGTGTTTCACTATAACCCTCTCTTTCAGTCATGCCATCCCGTCAATCATGCATCTGTTCCTTGTTTGTCACATATTCATTTACTTGCTTGATATTAGAGGTCAGTATACTTGGTAGACCTGAAATGACTGCAGGACAATGAGCAACCTAGGCAGCAATGATACCTCAATAAACAGTGGCAGAGGCAACAAAGTCTGTCCCTTGGGAAGACTAAACAGGTTTGGCAAACATCAAATGGAAAACTATTTACTAAACGATGCTTTAAAAACTAGTGGTTTTAAAATTCTGTCTGTTTGTGAGACTTGGACCTTCCACAGAATAAGCCTTGTTGTATTGTGAGGTACTTTCCCAAGCTTACAGTACAGTGTTCTGCACCCAATAAGGGCTCAATAATTATTATTGATTGATTGCTATTCTATACTATCTATACTATACTATCATCCATATTATTTATTGATCTCCTGTATGCTGACCAAGGAACTATGCACTTGGAAGGGTGCAGTAGAGTTTAATATTCATTCATTCATTTGTATTTACTGAGCACTGACTGTGTGCAGAGCCCTGAACTAAGCACTTGGGACAGTACAATACAACAATAAACAGACACATTGAGCTTACAATCTGGTGGGGGGAAGACAGACATTAATATAAATAAATAAATTACAGATATGTATATAAGTGCTGTGGGACTGGGAGGGGAGATGAAGAAAGGGAGCAAGTCAGGAAAATGCAGATGGAAGGAGGAGAAGAGGAAAGAGGGGCTTAATCAGGGAAGACCTCTTGGAGGAGATTAGCCTTCAATAAAGCTTTGAAAGGGGGAGAGTTATTGGATTTGAGAGACAGGACAAGGTTGAGGGGTTGGGGGTGAGATATTTGAGATCAAGGTTCAGTGAGGTTAGCATTAGGGGAGTGAAGTGTGCAGGCGGGTTGCAGTAGGAGACTACAGAGGTGAGGTAGGAAAGGGCAAGGCGATTAAATGCTATAAAGTCAATCCAAGTCCGTTAGTATGCATAATCTCTGCCCTGCTGAATAAGATTGTGTGGCTATAGGCATTACAGTTGTTTTCCCATAACATGTTTTAAATATGTGATTTGGATAGAACACTTTTGGGTATTAGGCAATGTTTTTCCAGTGGTTGTCATGTGTCTCAGTAGAATGCAGTGAGAAAGAGACAATGGTAGTAGGAATGTGCACGGAATTAATGTATCAATATTTAATTTTCTCTAGTTTGGAGGTTTTCAAGAATGAAGCTTCATGTTATTTATTGGTGAATTGAATTTTTTTTCAATACCTTGGGAGTTAGCATACTCTCTCTGTCTGGGCCGCTTCATCTCCCTATGTAGTTCTACTTGCCTATTGTGCCTACAAAAGCACAAATTTTTTTGGACAATTATTCAGATTTTCTGCTGGAGCAATGCATACTACTTTCCACAGGAATCTGAGCTTATTCAAATTTCAGAGTCACAAGTCCCTATAGTTGAACAGCTATATTTTTAAACTGAAAAACAATGAATTTGTGACTCACAAAGTGTAACCTGTTGATTTCTTTATAATTGAGAGTAAATTATTATTTTTAAGAGTTGTAGGAGGGAGAAAAGATCATCTCTACAAAAGGATATAAATAGTATCAGGTATATACTGATAATATAATAATTCTAAATTAAAACTCAAGAAAACCTCATGTATGTTTCATTACTCGTAGTATAAAAATATACTAAACTATTAATTTAGGTTAGTTGTTTTCTCTATCTCAGAGTTGTTTTCTCTATCTCAGAATGTACCAATTTATAGTTGTACTTCTTACCTCATTAAAACATTTGTCTATATGCACACACATACACACACATACATATACATAATTATCCTTTGTATTAAAACAATACACCACAGATGGTGAAATTAACTTCTGAAGTAATGTGGACTTGAAAAGGTCAATGTGGGATCACTAGCCTGGCCACATTGAGCACACAAAGACGTTTCCCTTTGTTGTGTGGCTATACTTAGTGTTTACAGATCCTGGCACTATTTTCCCAATTTAATTTTTATTTCTAGTTTCTTAAAAAGCTTCTCCAAAAGAGCCATTTCCTTCAGAATATCAGTATGCTATATTGGGGTATTCTTGATAAATTACTCCCAGTTTTCATCAGGAATCCAGCATTGTCTGAAGCTTTGTTTTACCACGTTCTTATAATGTTTCTTCTGCCCTCTAAGTTTTCAATTTCCCAACTACAACTATTCCGTAGTTGTTGTACATCCTATTGTTAGTCCAATTCATAACATGTTCTACCCAGTGTAACTATGTTAAGATGATCATAACTTGAATGTCACAGTGTTCATTATTTGTCTTGCCATTTTCTATTGAGCAGAATCCACAAATGTCAGGTAGGATGTGTTGCCAGATGTGGTTTCCAATTCTCATAGCCATAGAGAAGGTCAGACAACACTACAGTACTTTGTACCTTTAGTTTGTTTGGTCTGGAGTCTGATCTAGACTGTTCAACCCTTGACAGTCTCCCAAAGGAAGGTTCTTTATTCTTCTTGATTCAGTTTTCCACTTCCCTCTTAATCAATACATCATTGATTATTGAGCAGTCTAGGTAACAAAATTATGCTGCAACATAACTCATCTTTCTTTTTCAACTATTTAGTCATATTCTACATGTAAACTTTAAGAATTTTTGTCCAGCATGGCTCAGTGGAAACAGCACAGGCTTTCAAATCAGGGGTCGTGGGTTTGAATCCCAGCTCTGCCAATTGTCAGCTGTGTCACTCTAGGGAAGTCACTTAACTTCTCTATGCCTCAGTTCCCTCATCTGTAAAATAGGGATTAAGACTGTGAGCACCCCATGGGACAATCTGATCTCCTTGTAACCTCCCCAGTGCTTATAACAGTGCTTTGCACATAAGAAGCACTTAATAAATGCCATTATTATTATTACTATGACAGTGTATGACTATTTGCATTTCTGCCGTCACATCCAAGCCGTCACCAAAACCTGCCGGTCTCAGCTCCGCAACATTGCCAAGATCCGCCCTTTCCTCTCCATCCAAACTGCTACCCTGCTAATTCAAGCTCTCATCCTATCCCGTCTGGACTACTGCACTAGCCTTCTCTCTGATCTCCCATCCTCGTGTCTCTCTCCACTTCAATCCATACTTCATGCTGCTGCCCGGATTATCTTTGTCCAGAAACGCTCTGGACATATTACTCCCCTCCTCAAAAACCTCCAATGGCTACCGATCAATCTGCGCATCAAGCAGAAACTCCTCACCCTGGGCTTCAAGGCTCTCCATCACCTCGCCCCCTCCTACCTCACCTCCCTTCTCTCCTTCTACTGCCCAGCCCGCACCCTCCGCTCCTCCACCACTAATCTCCTCACTGTACCTCGCTCTCGCCTGTCCCGCCATCGACCCCCGGCCCACGTCATCCCCCGGGCCTGGAATGCCCTCCCTCTGCCCATCCGCCAAGCTAGCTCTCTTCCTCCCTTCAAGGCCCTGCTGAGAGCTCACCTCCTCCAGGAGGCCTTCCCAGACTGAGCCCCTTCTTTCCTCTCCCCCTCGTCCCCCTCTCCATCCCCCCGTCTTACCTCCTTCCCTTCCCCACAGCACCTGTATATATGTATATATGGTTGTACATATTTATTACTCTATTTATTTATTTATTTATTTATTTATTTTACTTGTACATTTCTATCCTACTTATTTTATTTTGTTGGTATGTTTGGTTCTGTTCTCTGTCTCCCCCTTTTAGACTGTGAGCCCACTGTTGGGTAGGGACTGTCTCTAGTACAGTGCTCTGCACATAGTAAGCGCTCAATAAATACGATTGATTGATTGATTGATTGCAAATGTAAATTTTAATATAATCTTTCGAAGTATTTTACATTTCAGTAGAGATTTCTGTTCTTTTTTTAAGGAGAAGCATCAATCAATCAATGAGGCTTTTTGAGTACTTACCTTTTGCAGAGCACTGTATTAAGTGCTTGGCAGAGTACAATACAACAGTGTTAATAGTGTTGTTGTGTTCCCTGCCCACAATGAGTTACTGGCTACATCGGAAGACAGACATTAATATAAATATAGAAATTACAATCAATCAATCAATTGTATTTATTGAGTGCTTACTGTGTGCAGAGCACTGTACTAAGCACTTGGGAAGTACAAGTTGGCAACAAATTACAGATATGTAATAAGTGCTGTATGGCTCTGGGTGGAGTGAATACCAACTGCGCAGAGGGTATCATGCATAGATAACATAGAAGGAAGAGGGAGTCATCTGAAAAGGGAACTTATTGGAGAAGACCTCTTTGAAGAAGTGTTATCTTAACATGTCTTTAAAGTTGGGGAGAGTGGTGATCTGGCAAATATGGGGGGGGGGAAGAGGGGCTGTGGATATCAGGCCAGAAGCAGCAAGGGGTCACAAGTGAGATAGTCCAGATCGAGTCATAATGAGTAGATGTCATTTTAGAGGGGAGAAATATATTGGCTAGGTTATACTAAGAGGTTATACTTACCTTAACTAGTGAGGTAAAGTAGGAAGGGGCAAGCCAATGTTAAAAGTGCTTAAAGTTTCTATTTGGTAGAGACGTGAATAAGCAACCACTGTAGGTTTTTGAGGAGTGGGTAGATATGGACTGAACTTCTTTTAGAAAAACAATCCGGCAGCTAAGAATGAGGAGGGGAAAGAAACTAATGAAGTAGTCAAGGTGGTATATCTGTTTGCATAGAGAGGAAAGGACAGGTTTTAGTGATGTTGTGAAGGTAGTACTGACAAGATTAAGTTTAGATGACAGGCTGGTGAAAAGGTTAATGGATTTAATGAGAGTGATGAATCGGAGATTGTGTTTGCAACCTTGTGAGAGAGGGTAGTGGTACTGTCTACAGTGAAGGGAAAGACAGAAGGAGAACAGTGTTTGGGTTTGAAGATAAGGACTTACGTTTTGGGCATGTTCAGTTTGAGGTGTTGGAAGGACATCCAGTAGAGATGTCTGGAGGGCAGGGGACTGCAGAGAAGGAAAAAGGTCAAGGCTGGAGAGGTAGAGCTAGCACGCTCTCTTTTTCTGGATTTCTTCATAGAGATAGTAGTTGAAGCCATTGGAGCAAATGAGTTCTCCAATGGAATGGTGTAGATGGAGACTAGAAAGGGACCCAGAACTGAGCCTTGAGGGACTTCCAACATTTAGGGTGTGCAAGGCAGAGTTGGGGTGGGAGGCAGAGGAGAAGCCCGTGAATGGGACTACGAATGAGTGGTCAGACAGAAGGAGGACCAGGATAGGACAATGTAAATGAAACCAGGGCTAGGTCATACTATTAGGTAAGTTTAGAAGGAGACAACCAAAGACAACCAAAGGTTCCAGGATGATTAGGATGGAATAAAGGCTGTCAGATTTGGTAAGAAAATGGTCATTAGTGACCATAGAGAGGAAAATATTCCTAGAATGAAGGGATAAGTAAAGAATTTGGAAGACTCAAGGAGATAGTTGGATATGAGGAAGTGGAGACAGCAGGTTTAGGCAACTCTCTCAAGGTGTTTGGAGAGGGATGGTCAGAGGAAGATGAAGTGATAATTGGAGAGAGCTTTGGGGTCAAGGAATGGGTTTTTTAGGATGGGGATACACAAGCATGATTCAAAATTGAGGGAAAAAGTCATTGAAAGTGAACAGTTTAAGATGTTGGTCAGGGAGGGAAGAAAGGAGCAGCCAAATGTTTTCATAAGGTATGAAAGGATGAGAGAGGGGAGTAGATAGAGTAGGTGGGTCAATTATGAGAGGAGGCAAGAGATCTTTTCTTGAGATACTTCTGGGATTATTGGGAGAGTTGAAGAGGGTGCAGGAGGAAGTGGGGACTGGAGAAGAGCAGGAGAGATTTTAGGGCGAATACACCTGATGATTTCAATTTTACAATATAGTCAGTAGAAGGAAATAAGTCATTAGGAGAAAGAAATGGATTCAGTGTTGCAAGTTAGTGGTATGGGATGACAGAAGGACAGGGGAGTGAGGGAGTTGAATTCAGTGGAGAGGACTGTGTTGAGGGAATCAATTTGTGCATCAAGAGAAGGTAGTTTGAGTATGGTGACCAAATGGGGAATGATGACTTTACAATATTACAGCGGTCAAAAGATCAGAGGTCTCCTTTGGGGAACAAGACAGATTTGAGGGAGGTGGATGTATGGGAAAGATATCAGTCGATGAGATTGTGATCTGATTGAGGAATTTCAGAGATGGTGAGGGTAGATGTACAGTGTGACAAGAGATCAAGTGTGTCCCCAAGTTGTAACTAGGTAAGGTGAGGTGGAGTAGATGGTCACTGGAGTTGAGCAGGAGAAGAAGTAGACAATAGACAGGATCATTGGAGAAATCCAACTCTGGTAACCAGTTGTACTGTTCTCTAATGACAGCTAAGATTTTATTGTCAGTTAAGTAAACCATTCAATTAACAGATATAATCTTAAAAATGGAACAAAGACAACTAACATCCTGTGTATTAAACTCAAACCACATCTTTTTGCTATGTGTAATGGGTGAAATACATTTGTCCTGATTGATGTAAAGTAGCTGCCATCAACATTAATACCTTAGGCAAAAAAACGTTTTTGAAACGTTTTGCAATGTAATCAACATCATTTCTTTTTTTTTTCATAAAAAGTACCATGTAGAAGTTGTTTGCTCTTAGGAATTCAGCACCAAGAGGCATACCAGGAAACTGCTGGTATGCTCACCTCAAAAACAATGAAAAGGAAAAAAGTATATATTTTCCCTTACTGGCTTTCTAAATTCTATCCCTATGTGAATGGCTTCTATGCTTATAAGCCTTGTTTTTCATTGTGAAGTGTCAGTCAGGTAGTTTTTGGTTCACCATCCTATAGGGTCGATATGAATGGAACAGTAAAACCAGTGGCACTTTTAACTGTAACCATGGACAACCCATTTACATTTAAAAGGACTGATAGTTTTCTAAAGCAAAGTGTTAGAGAAAAAGACCTTATCCTCCCTTAGTAAAGTAAACATTACAAAAGAACAACATTGGAGACATTACAACCACGGGTTTAAAAATACTGGCTTACATAATTGAGAAATAAAGTGAAACTTTGGGCCGTGTAACCTATGCACTTACTTTCATACCCCCTAGAACTTTTTTTATTCCATCCATGCCTAAGTGAAGACACTTGAGTACTTTAAGCTCTTTAAACTCTATTGCCTCCCCTGTTTGCCTTTCCTAATAGTTAATTAGCTCTCTGTAGGCAGGCATCATATTTACCAAATACATTGTACTCTCAAAATCATTTGGAAAAATGTTCTGCCCACATTAAACCCTCAATAAATATCAATGATTTACTAGTAACTTGAAGTTTCTATCGAAGTAGCCGCCTCTTGAAATACATTCATTCATTCAATCATATTTATTTAGCACTTGCTGTGTGCAGGGCACTGTACTAAGCTCTTTGGAAGTACAGTTCAACAACAAATAGAGACAATCACTGACCATAACAGGCTCACGGTCTAGAAGTGGGGGGGCAGTGTCAAACATCAAAACAAGTAACCAGGCATCACTAGCATCATTATAAATAGAATTATAGATGTATACACATCATTAATAAAATGATTGTAACTAAAAATATGTACATATAATACTACTACTAATAATAATAATGGTATTTGTTAAGCATTTACTATGTATCAAGCACTGATCTAAGCGCTGGGGTTGATACAAGGTAATGAGGTTGTCCCACGTGGGCTAACAGTCTTAATCCCCATTTTACAGATGAGGTAACTGAGGCACAGAGAAGTTAAGTGACTTGCCCAAAGTCACACAGCTGAAAAATGGCAGAACCGGGATTAGAACCCATGACCTCTGACTCCCAAGCCCCTGCTGTTTCCGCTAAGCCATGCTGTGAAGTGCTGTGGGGCAGGAGGGAAAAATCTCCAGTGGCTACCAATCAACCTACTCATCAGGCAGAAACTCCTCACCCTGGGCTTCAAGGCTCTCCATCACCTCGCCCCCTCCTACCTCACCTCCCCTCTCTCCTTCTTCAGCCCAGTCCGCACCCTCCGCTCCTCTGCCGCTAATCTCCTCACCGTGCCTCATTCTCACCTGTCCCGCAGTCGACCCCCGGCCCACGTCATCCCCCGGGCCTGGAATGCCCTCCCTCCCCACATCCACCAAGTTAGCTCTCTTCCTCCCTTCAAGGCCCTACTGAGAGCTCACCTCCTCCTGGAGGCCTTCCCAGATTGAGCCCCCTCCTTCCTCTCCTCCTCCTCCCCCTCTTTAGCTCTTTAACTAGATATCCACTTTTAACATTGAAATGAAAGTAGTACTGCTAAATATATGCCTTCGAAATTATTGAAGAACAGTTTCAAAAGACATCATTAAAGCCATTCAAAAAGGGGATGGCAATCTTCCAACAGAAAATGAAGATGTCAGTAAGCATTTGGTGTACTACTACCACACATTATATCTCTAAGGTGCCTACTAACAATACTTCATGGGACACTTCTATAGCAGTCTCTCAAAGCTGATGACTAATTATCTTCCAACAGAAAATGAAGATGTCAGTAAGCATTTGGTGTACTACTACCACAAATTATGTCTCTAAGGTGCCTACTAACAATACTTCATGGGACACTCCTTTAGCAGTCTCTCAAAGCTGATGACTCATTAAGTTCCTCAAAGATATGTAATTAGCACATTGTCTTATTTATGTATAAAAATAATTCAATGACTATTTAAACATTTTGATGATGCAGCTGAGAAGATTTTTATGTTATGGGAAAAACTCTCACCACGCAAAGTAACTGTGTGACCAATGTACTGAAACAAAAACATAATGCTGACTCACAAGTCATAACATTAAAATAAAACATAACTCATTCACACCCTCCTTAGTAACATTTATAAATATTATTTATTAACTGCTTCCTGTGTGCAGAGTGCTGGGAAAAAATACATAGGTAGAAATTGGCAAGGTCCCTGTTACAGTAGCACAGTCACAGTAGGAAAAACACTCATTATTCATTCATTCAATCATATTGATTGAGTACTTTGTGCAGAGAACTATACTAAGCACTTGGGAGGGTACAATGCACAATAAACAGACACATTCTCTACGCACAAATTTAAATCTGCTTAATTTATTTAGTTACATGGTGTTATGTTTCAGGTTTACACCTTTCTATTAGAATATAAGCTCTTTTCATTATTATTAACTGCCATCGAGTTGTTTCAGATCCATAACAACTCCCTGGATATACTTTCTCCAGAACGTCCTGCCCTCTGCCATAATCTGCAACTTTTCTAATGGTTCTTCCATTATCATTGTTATGGTCTCTAGCCATCTAGCTGCGGGTCTGCCTCTTCCACATCTTCCCTGGACTTTTCCTAGCATTAGTGTCTTCTCTTTAGCTCTTTCAGGGCAGGGAATGTGCCACTTGCTTTTGGGCTTCCCAAAGTCTTAACTTATAGGATCCTTTTGGGTAGGGGTCATGTCTATCAATTCCAATGCATTGTACTGTCCCAAGTACTAAGTACAGTACCCTGCAGAGTAGTACTCAATGGATACCACTAATTGATTTACTCATTCATTAGAAGAGTGGACCACAACCAGTGGTTGCTAAATAAATGCTATTACTACAAGTATTTTTAATAATACTCTTTATTGTGAGACCACTGAGTACAGTGTATTGCACTCAGCTTTTGGAAACAATACAGTGACACATTCTCTGAAGCTCAACATCAAAACAAACCTAAGTTTGATGCTTTGGCAAAACACCAGAACTATCACAGAACTATCCAGGAGAGTGGTAAGTCCAGTCGATTCCCTTCTGCTGCAGGCAAACCAGTTAAATGGATGGAGGAAGCGGTCAAAGTGCATGAGGGACACTATTGTGTATTATTGTGAAGTATTTCATGCTAAAATTATTACACTCAGGAACATGCCTAGGGAAATATGTGCATGTATCCACCACATTAAGTACCACAGAATACAGTGCAAAACACTGTCAAAAGAATATTGGTATTTCAATTACTATATACAAAATGGGAATTCCATAAAATAATGGGATATCATCTGGTATTTCTTTTCAAAATAGAGAGATTCACTATAGTTAGTATTGGCCTATGTAAAATGGTGGTACAACAGTTTGGCGCACTGTGATCTAGAAACATTATTCGGGCAAAATCATTTAAGATAATTTGCCAATACCACCTTTATTTAATGACTAATGTTTGATCGTCTCTGATTTTGAATTACTAGGTCTGCAGATCTTGTGAACCTTGTGGAGGAGTGCCAGGGAAGAGGGATGCAGGACTTTTTGGGAAGCAGGAGAGTAAGGAACCGAGGTTGATCATGGGGGCATGCATGGATTCATTAGAAACCAAAGCATATTTGGGTAAACCTGGGGCTGACCTGTTCGGCATAGGGGACCCCAGTCTGGGCAACCAGGTAGAAGCATGGAAAGCACTATGGGTGGAGAAGGAGCTGGAAGTTGCCAAGAGCTGCCTGATGTTACCACCACCACCACAAGGCTCTATGTTTGAACAGAGATGCATGTGCATGTAGGAAGCAGGGGTGGTTCTTTTCCCTCCATTCAAAGCAGGAAAGCAGCTCACACTGAAACAGAAAGCACTGCAAGAAGCTTTGTTTGCTTTCTTTTTGTTTAAAAATACATAAAAATCCATCCCACGGGGACAGCAGTAGTTTGTGATAAGGGCGACCCCAGGAACAGGAAACACTGGGGCCATGCCTCATTTTGTAACTGTGAGGGGGAGGAGGCATTATGCTGAAACATAGTCCAACCCCTTCTTTCTGAGATTGGCAGAATTGATAGGAAGCCCAGACAACTTCCTAAACCAACTGAACCCCTCGCATACAAATTACACCCAAGTCATGGGCTCCCTGAAAGTGGAAGATAAAAAAGATGTTACTAGAAGAATAGCAATGTGGCTAGTGGAAAGAACTTTAACTTGGAGTGAGATGACCTGCGTTCTAATACCTGCTCTGCCAGTGGTCTGCTGTGACTTCGGTCCAGTCACATTTCTGTGTCTCAGTTTCTTCATCTGTATGGTTTAAAAATCTGGTGGTTAAATCCTACTCCTCCTACTTTAGATTGTGATCATCATTTGGATCGGGATTGTCTTCAACCTGATTAGCTTGTATCTATTGAGCAGTGCTTCCAGTGCTTTTATTAATAGTAGTAGTAATAGTAGTACACAGGATAAGAGGAGATGAATTAATTTTGGGAAGAACACCAAATAACGGAACACAAATTGAAGGTATTAGCTTCATTGTTAAATGAAAGCCAGTACCACTCGATGAGATCAATGCATTCTCATTGTGCACTTGATTTCATACAGTACAGATCAATAAATTGTGGGCTATTGAAATTTTACGTGATCTAAAATTACCCAGAACAAATTCATTTTTGCCAAAATCGACAATGTATACATTGCTCAAGAATCTACTATTCTTTGTAGATAACATAAATTCACAAGGACACTACATTTGTAAATTTAATTGAGGTAACAGAATGGAAACAAAGTCTACATCATGAATGCAACACTAGAACTAAAATAAAAGACAAAGAGTGAATGGGGTAAAGCCCAGACTGGAGAAAATAATCCACATCCTGACAGAAACAGCCAGAATAATCTATAACCATTCAGTCACTGATGAGAAAGATAATAATGAATCAGATCATTGACTATTATGTTCTAAGTTTAATGTTGATATCTCCCATGAAAACCACATAAAACAAGTGCTGAAACTGCCACAAAAATAATAATTTGAAGCTAACATCTTTGTAGATCTAATAAGAGGAAATCTCAAAGATAAGGCACAAAAAGGGCTATATAAATATTGTGATTATCACCATTATTGTAACAGAGGAAATTAAAAAGCAAAGCAAAGAAAGCAATATGAACAGCCATAGAGTTAGTCAGAAAACAGACCTCATATTTGGAAAAAACGAAACAAAATTATGTAATTCATTCAATTGTATATATTGAGTTTTTTCTGTGTGCAAATCACTGTAATTAATACAAAGATCTATCAGAAAATCAAGGCAATCAGTAGAGATCACAAGGAATACGAGACAAATCTTGAACCAAAAATCCTGAATAAAGTATGATGTAACTAAGGACTCAAAGACATATTTGAGGGAGGAAAACCAGTCGCAGAAGAAGGAACGGTTCTGACACAAAGTCCAAAGTGATCCATGGGCCTCCACAGTTAAAATAACATCTAAAAAACAGCCAGTAGAACAAGAAGTGGCTCCAGGCATAGTGTTGGGTAAAATAAAGTTTGCCCATCATTGCTTTAAATGGAGAAGGAGCCCATGGAGTTGATACAGTTTCATCCAGACTGAGAGGACCAGGCAGAATGCCACTGGTCAAAGGCCTACCTCAGCTTTGCAGTATTATCACAATTGGAATTCCATTTGCATGGAAAGGTCTGTCAATATAACACACACGAAAAGACAATGGGAAGTCTCCCATTAGTTACATGCTAGTGGAACCAAGGGTAAACTTGGAATGATGCTATTTCAAAAAAATAGCCTTCCTTCTTTCTCAGGTGATGTCATGATAACACTGATACTGAAATAGGTAGCATCTTATCTATTGGATTGAGTATCTGCAATAAAATTATTTTAGCTGGAAATCACTGTAAGCACTTTGTGAGCAGGTAAAATCTCCACCAACTGTGCTTGCTGCATTTCATTCTCCAAAGCACTTAGTACAGGGCTCTGCATACAGTAAGTATTCAAAGAATACGACTGTTGGGTAGGGACTGTCTGTATGAGTTGCCAGCTTGTACTTCCCAAGTGCTTAGTCTATACTGTGTGCTCTCCACACAGTAAGTGCTCAATAAATACCATTGAATGAATGAATGAATGAATTGACTGATATTTGCAGTATCAGATTAATTTGGAAGTTCCACTTGTAGTCATTTTTTTTTCATTTTGTCACTATTTCCCATGATTCCCTTCACTTTTCCCCAACAGCTTTCCAAAAAATCTTTGCAATTCCACATGAAATGACTTCCTTCCAATGAAAGGTGTGTTAACAAATCCTAAAATACAATTTACTCATTGAAAAATCTCTTGCATTCTTTTTGTTTCTGTCTATCAGGTGGCAATTCGGTCTCCTAAAGTTACAAATATGTCACAAGTCTTCACAAAGAGGAGATAGCTTTCAGAAATGGATGCATTATCAATTTAAGTATGCATGTCTCAAGTTCCCATAATAGTTTAGCTTTTATTATGATTTAAAAAAAATATTTACATTAATAAAATGGTAGAGTAGAATGCAACAGAGTTGGTCAATCTGTTCCCTGTTCACAACAAGTTTGCAATCAGTTTACTTAGGTAAGTTGAGGGTGGACACGCCAGAAGTTGGCCAAAAGACTACCTTGGTACTACCTGCTGGTTTCTCATGCCATGACATAGTATCAACAATACACAATAGTAACTTTGGCAATAAGTGGGTTTTGTAGATAAAAGTATTGTGTTCACTTGCAAATGTGCTGCATCCCTACCTGCCTTAACAATTGTTACACCCACTCTCCCAGTAATATAGATGGTATGATGAGAAACCAGTTTAGTCAATTGTTTAGCAGAAGTCCAGAATTTTTTTCTGTAACTAGCAGAAGGCTTATCCTACAGTTATGACAGAAGATTGCATCACTTTTCCATTAGACTGCAAGTTCTTTACTGATAAGAAATATGTCAAATTATTCTATGGTATTTTCCAACCACTTGGTATATCTGCACACAGTTGAGGGTCAATAAAGTCGATTGATTGATTCTCTTTTCCTCAAGCTCTATTTTCAGATTCCAAACTGTTACCACAATTTGATGCCAGTAAAAGAGGAAACCATTAGCCTAACACGGAATCTGATAAGTTGTTTCCTCTTTGGGTCCCTCCTCCTTTCAGGAAGACTTTCAGTTGTTTACCATGTAAAGAAGGACAAATCATATAATGAATAAAAATTCACTAGGCAGTGTCAATGAGGAAGGGGACTAATCACAGTGTCCCTGAAAGTTTCCTGCATTATACACGTCAAAATGAGTTTAATATTACAGCATGAATGGAAAGCTGTATCATTAAAATGAAAAAAATATGGATAATCTAACATTATCCCCAATGAATCAACCAATGAATCAACTTATCAGGGCAGTAGAGTTTGCATACGCAGATGAAGCATAGAACTATGTCATTGATAGATATTCTCTTGCCAGGGTCATCCATAAAGGAAGAGCTGAAGCATCAGATTTGATTTATCTGTGCTGGACAGCAGCAACATAGATGAGTCAAAAGAGGATGATCAAATGATCAAAATATTGATCAAAGACAATGACAAAGACTTAAGTTTTTACTGAGCAGAGGAAGGTAATGGTAAACCACTTCCGTACTTTTTACCAAGAAAACTCTAAGGATACAAAATGTCTATAAAGTTGCTATGAATCGGAAATGACTTGGCAGTATTTGATTATCATCATCAATGAAGTCATCCACTAGACAGAAGAACAACACTAGCTGCAAATGAGTCATCTTGATATGGACTCAAAGATATAAGTTATGTT
The DNA here is from genome assembly GCF_015852505.1 of Tachyglossus aculeatus. Classification (NCBI taxonomy): domain Eukaryota; kingdom Metazoa; phylum Chordata; class Mammalia; order Monotremata; family Tachyglossidae; genus Tachyglossus; species Tachyglossus aculeatus. The sequence continues at coordinate 122,310,165 of NC_052067.1, forward strand.
TGAATAATAATAATTATTATTATGGTATTTGTTAAGTGCTTACTATGTGCCAGGCACTGTTCTAAGCGCTGGGGTAGATATAGGGTAATCAGGCTGTCCCACGTGGACTCACAGTCTTAATCCCCATTTTACAGATGAGGGAACTGAGGCACAGAGAAGTAAAGTGACCTGCCCAAAGTCGCACAGCTGACAAGTGGCAGAGCTGGGATTAGAACCCACAACCTCCTCCAGGAGGCCTTCCCAGACTGAGCCCCCTCTTTCCTCTCCCCCTCCTCATCCCCCTGCCCTACCTCCTTCCCCTCCCCACAGCACCTGTATATATGTTTGTACAGATTTATTACTCTATTCTACTTGTACATATTTTTGTATATATTCTGTATATATGTTTGTACAGAGTTATTACTCTATTTTACTTGTACATATTTACTTTTCTATTATGTTAATGATGTACATCTAGCTTTGCCTTAATTTATTCTGATGACTTGACACCTGTCCATATGTTTTGTTTTGTTTTGTTGTCTGTCTCTCCCTTCTAGACTATGAGCCCGTTGTTGGGTAGGGATCATCTCTATATGTTGCCAACTTGTACTTCCCAAGTGCTTAGTACAGTGCTCTGCACACAGTAAGCGCTCAGTAAATATGATTGAATGAATGAATGAATGAATGAACCTCTGACTTCCAAGTCCATTCTCTTTCCATTGAGCCACGCTGCTCAGTGTAATCTAGAATCTTCTTTGAATCTAGAGTACTTGATGAAAATCAGTTGATGGATTTAAGAATTGAATCTGGATTGGTGTTAGAATATCCTTCTGGGACAATAGTCATTCAAGTGTAGATTTTCACAAGGGTCTATGGCTTGAACCACATATTCAAGAAGATAAGAAAATTATTATTAACCACATTGCAGGCACATCCTGGAGGTATTTGCAGGCACTACAACCACCACTGAAACAATGATTCGTACATTGGCCTGCCTCCAAAGATATTCACTGGTGACCAGGATCTGAATACCCTTACCAACTCACTTTCTAACAGTGAAATGAGTTATGCTCAAATCAACTCAGCTAAACAACTATGCAAGTTGGAGCTTGGAGAATTGTTGGCAGTAGAATATTCAAAAAGCTGAGCTAAAAAAGTACAAACATAAGCAGGTAGAAAAAGAAAGTGGTTTAATTACTCAGTAAAATGCAGTCTTAGGCAACGTGGTATCCCAGCTGACTGACATATTGTTATTCTTCTTATTATTATTATCATCATTAGTACTACATAAGGAACAGTTTTCTGTTTGACATTTCCTTAAAATCAACAGATCTCCTCCTCTTACTGATGACAACAAAGTCATAATAAGCAGTTATGGATCTTATCCCAGCTGATAAAGTTGGCACTGTATAATCAGTTAAGAAGTACTTCTATTCTATAAATTTCTAGAGCATCATCAGGAGACAGAGGCTAAAATGAAAACAGTTCCAAGTGCTGCTAAAAACGCAGCATCGTGTAGTTGGAATTGTTGAATGTTCCCATATTTACACATTAAACCCATTTGCACAGAGGAGAAAGTTTATTGGAGCCTAATATTTGAATTTGGAAAACTACAAAATAGTAGTATTCTTACTTATATCTTTATATGAACTGTAAAACAAAACATTCACTTGAGTGTTGTTAAAATCATATTTTTAAATATGTGTACATAGTGTACATGCAAATGTAGTACAACATAAAAACAATGATAATGACAATTAAACAACTGTATACTTCTAAAAATATCATAAAACAAGAAAACTATGTTAAGCCTTCATTCATTCATTCAATCATATCTCTTGAGTGCTTACTGTGTGCAGAACACTGTACTAGGCACTTGGGAAGTACAAATTGGCAACATATAGAAACGGTCAATCAATCAATCAATCAATCATATTTATTGAGCGCTTACTGTGTGCAGAGCACTGTACTAAGTGCTTGGGAAGTACAAGTTGGCAACATATAAAGACAGTCCCTACCTAACAGTGGGCTCACAGTCTAAAAGGGGGAGACAGAGAACAAAACCAAAACATACAACAAAATAAAATAAATAGAAGAGATATGTACAAGTAAAATAAATAAATAAATAAAATAATAAATATGTACAAACATATATACATATATACAGGGTCCTACCCATCAACGGGCTACTACAAGTATAGAAACAAAATTTCACCTACCTCATTTGCCCTTATTACAATAATTTTTTAAAAAGTCATAGAAATGTTTCATTTCAGTAGGTGTCTTTGACTATTAGGTGTCTAGACTATGAACCCGTTGGGATCCCGTAGGGATCATCTCTATATGTTGCCGATTTGTACTTCCCAAGTGCTTAGTACAGTGCTTTGCACACAGTAAGCACTCAATAAATATGATTGAATGAATGAATATATGTAAATTAATAAAGATTACATCTAAGTCTTTCCTAAATTGATAATGTACCATAAATGAGTTTGACTTCTAGACAAAAATTTTACCTTTTAGTAACTCATTTTACTTTTAACATGGTTCCCATTTATTCTGATGCTCAAAAGATAGAAAACTCCATGCCTGATTATTCATTGCCCACATAAAGTGAAGGTAATTACAAATTTTAGTTAGTGACCTCCAAACAATAATGCTACTTAGTTGTACTTCATTTTCTTTCTAATTAGCTGAATAAATTACTGTGTTCATCTAAACTGCTTTTCAATTTGATTTTGCTTATTACTTTTTCTCAAACCTTACTGTCAACATTCTGGAGATAGTTACATAGAGGGTATTTCATATTCATTGATGTAAACAAGTACATTTTAAGGTGATGTCATTTTGATTTGGGGAATGGGTAAAAAAACCCCATGAAAATTATATTATTTTGCAAGCCATTACTCTCTTCAGGTCCTGTAATACCCTGAACAAAATATGTAAAATCACCAAATCTTTTTTAAAACATTAGAGTCTAATTTTCAGGGTTATTTTAGAACATTCATTCATATTTTGTACTGCAAAAATGTTGTACTGAGAAGAAAAAAAAATGCATTTAATTCATTAAACCCAGAACTGAGTATTCTGGCAGTACATCAGACATCTCTTCCTTGCTTGTGACTTTGCTGAAATGCCATCAAACTCAGGGTCTTAATATACATGTTATTCATTGACTTTTTTCTGGCTTCCAGATTCCCTTGTCATTAAAAGTGGATGGCCTTGTGGATAGGATGAAGGAGAAACGGAGTATGCTACTTCCAAATGATTTAAAGGAACAACTGGTAGACTATGACAATTATTTCAATACTTTATATTTTACTTTCATTTCACTTGTCCTATCTTAACTTCTCTCTTTTATGCCTACTGATACCGGTTTTACAGTATATTTTTTTCATGGTATTTGTTAAAGCACTTACTATGTGCCAGAAACTGTTCTAAGCACTGGGGTAGATACAATGTAATCAGGTTGAACACAGTCTCCGGACCACGTGGGGCTCACAATCTTAATCCCCATTTTACAGATGAGGTAACTGAGGCTCAGAAAGTGAAGTGACTTGCCCAAGGTTACACAGCAGACAAGTGGCAGAGCTTGGATTAGAACCCAGGTCCTCCTGACTCCCAGTGCCATGACCTATCAACTAGGCAGAACTGCTTCTCTGTCAGTCTCTACATGATGTCGTTTGTTTAAAAAGTGCCTCAAATGTTTGTCTTGAAAATATCAATTAAAAATATGAATTTATCTGTTGTACTTCACACCTTAATACAGTTGAAAGAGAGAAACCTTTAATCTCTAATCAAGATTGAAGTTTAGGATATAGAGTAGTGATGGGAAAATCAGCCCTCAGGTTGTTGTTTTTTCTTTGCATCTCCATCTTAAAGACAGGCATTTGTGTGCAGCTCTGTTAATGGCCCCAGGTTAGTTTCCAGAATAAAAGAATCTATAGCATTCATATCACCTCAGAAGGAGAGAGATGAAGAAAGACATATTTTACAATCCCTCTTTAATTTCAATTTAGGAAACCTTGTGATCAGGGATCATGTCTACCCAATCTATCGTGTTGTACTTTCCCAAGCTCTGCACACTGTAAGCATTCAATGAATACTATCGATTGATTGACTGACTGAGAAGGATGAAAGGCAGAAAGACACCCATAGAAACAGATTGCATGAAAGAGAAACTAAGGGATAAAGCAAGAATAACTAAAACAAAGAGCATGACCTAGTGGAAAGCAAAGCAAAGGCCTAAGAGTACAGAAATCTGGATTCTAATATCAGATCTGCCTCTTCCCTGGTATATGACCCCGTGACCTAGGGCAAGTCACTTGATTTCTCTACACCTCCTCAGTTTCCTCATCTGAAAAATGTGGATTAAATTTGAGTTCTCTCTCCCTCTAGGTTGTGAGCCCAGTGTTAAACAGAAATTCTGTCTTTTGTGCTGATACTCTATCTAACAGGTGCAACAGGGGCAGAGGGAGGGCATTCCAGGCCCGGGGGATGACGTGGGCCGGGGGTCGATGGCGGGACAGGCGAGAGCAAGGTACGGTGAGGAGATCAGCGGTGGAGGAGTGGAGGGTGCGGACTGGGCTGTAGAAGGAGAGAAGGGAGGTGAGGTAGGAGGGGGCGAGGTGATGGAGAGCCTTGAAGCCGAGGGTGAGAAGTTTCTGCCTGATGCGCAGATTGATTGGTAGCCACTGGAGATTTTTGAGGAGGGGAGTGATATGCCCAGAGCGTTTCTGGACAAAGATAATCCGGGCAGCAGCATGAAGTATGGATTGAAGTGGAGAGAGACACGAGGATGGGAGATCAGAGAGAAGGCTGGTGCAGTAAGATGAGGTAAGAGGCACGGAGAACTTAAGTGATTTGCCCAAAGTCACACAGCTGATGATTGGTGAAGCAGGGATTTGAACCCATGACCTCTGACTCCAAAGCCCGTACTCTTTCCACAGAGCCATGCTGCTTCTCCAATTATTACTGCATAAGGAACAGTTTTCCATTTGATATTTCCTTAAAACCAAGAGATTTCCTCCTCTTATTGATGACAATAAAGTTGTAATAAGCCGTTATCAATGGCACAGCTAAGGAGTCTCTACCATTACTATGTTAGAAAGTAGGACCCTAATGGGTTCTGCCTTTGACTTTAGGGTGGCAGGAAAGAGACTAAATAAGCATGTCTACTCCATCTAGTAGTAGACATTGGACCACATAACACCAGTAGGGCTCTAGCTAGGGCTATCCTTCATTCCTTGATCAGTTGACCAGGTTATTTGGACGTGGCTAATCAGACTGGTTACATCCTCACAAGATCTTGGTCTCTGCCTCCTATAAAGGATCCAGCAGGGGCTCAAAACTGGCAGATACTTTGTCCTCAGAAGACTCATAGTTTTTGCTCTTTCATTCATTCATTAAATCATATTTATGGAGTGCTTACTGTGTGCAGAGCACTCTGCTATGTGTTTGGAAATTACAATACAGCAATAGAGGCAATCCCAGCCCACAGTGGGCTTACAGTCTGGAGGGAGGAGACAGACATCAAAACAAGTAAATAGACATCAATATGAATAAGGAGAATTATAGATATTTACATTTGCCTATATCTACCCCAGTGCTTAGTACAGTGCCTAGCACATAGTAAGCACTTAACATATACTATTATTATTATTATTATAAGTGCTGTGGGGCGGGGAGAGAGGGGAAGAGCAAAGGGAGTGAGTCGAGGTGAAGCAATCAAGAGGGGAGAGCTGAGGAAAAGGGGGCTTAGGGAAGGCCTCGTGGAGGAGGTATGCCTTTCTTGCTGTCCCTACTCTGAAACCCATGTTTCTTTTGCTAACAGTTCATTGATGCATTCAAAGGATGATCCACTCTCCCCATCTTCAAAGCCTCATTAAAATCACATTTCCTCCAAGAGACCTTCCCTGACAACGCCCTCATTTCCTCCATCCACCCTCCCTTCTCCGCCCTATTGCACTTGGATTTCTACCCTTTATTCACCCCACCCTCAGTCTCACAGCACCTATGTACATATGCATAATTTCTCGTGAAGTTTGTCTCCTCCTCTAGATGGTAGACTGTCTTTGGGTAGAAAACGTGTTTAACAAATTGATTATATTGTAGTCTCCCAAGGATTTAGTAGAGTGCTCTGCACACAGTCAGTGCTTAATAAATATGACTGATTGCCCTTTGACATTTAAGTGCTCACTCCACCTTCAGCCCCAAAATATTTATGTATGTAGCCATATTCTCTGTCATTTCCTGTCATTCTCTGTCATATATGTTGCCAGCTTGTACTTCCCAAGCGCTTAGTACAGTGCTCTGCACACAGTAAGCACTCAATACGATTGATTGATTTCCTCTACCTGTAAGCTCACTAGACCTTAAGCTTTAGTCTCTTCCCACTTCAGTCCATACTTCACTCTGCTGCCCGTATTATCTTTGTACCAAAACATTTTGGGCACGTCACCCCCCTCCTCAAAAATCTCCAGTGGTTGCCTATCAACCTCCATATCAAGCAAAAACTCCTCACTACCGGCTTCAAAGCTCTCTATAATCTTACCCCTCTTACCTCACCTCCCTTCTCTCCTTCTTCATTTCAGCCTGCACACTGCATTCCTTTGGTGTTAACCTTCTCACTGTGTGTCATTCTTGCCTGTCCCTCTGTTGATCCCTGGCCCACATCCTACCTCTGGCTTGGAATGCCCTCCCTCCTCAAATCCGGCAATCACACTTCCCCTCTTCAAAGCCCTACTGAAGGCTCACCTCCTCCAAGAGGTTTTCCCAGGCTAAGTCCCATTTTCTCAGCTACTCCTCCTGTCCGCATCACCCCGACTGACTCACTCCCTTTGCTCCCCCCCCTTCCCCGCCTCAGCCTCAGGACTTGTGTATATATGTACATATCTATAGTTTATATTAATGCTTGTTTACTTGTTTTGATGTGTTTATATCAATAATTCTATTTATATTGGTGCCTGTTTACTTGTATTGCTATCTGTCTCTCCCCTTCTAGACTGTAAGCCCAGTGTGGGTAGGGATTGTCTCTTCTGCTGAATTGTACTTTCCAAGTGCTTAACATAGTGCTCTGCACACAGTAAGCACTCAATAAATATGATTGAATGAGGGAATGAATGAATAAGCTCCTTATGGGCTGCAATTGTATCTACCAATTCTATTGCACTGTACCTACTCTCCTAGGCACCTAGTACAGTGCATACACCATTGATTGATTGAGATAGAATTGAAATGTTAATATAACAATTCAAAAATAGTGCATGAAAGAATTTCCCCCAAAACGACAGCATATTTCCAATATACCTATAGCTTTGTTTCTCAAACATGCATTTTTATATTCCTTTATGTAACTGTTACTGCTTTTATTCCATTGTTTTACTTGATGGTTTATCTGCATTTCTTGAATTCTACATTTTCTATCATTTTTTCAACCATATCCTTGATGTCTCTGCAGATCTGTATTGATTTAGTATAGTTTTGTGTTTGGAATGTAATTTCTCAGACTTGCATTGACATCTTCTGGAGAATTATGTGATGACATAAAATTGTATTGATATGAATCATAAAGTTATCAAACTATCTTCTAATATGATATCCCTCCTCCCTAATGAAGAAAACAACCTAACCTAAATATTTTTGCTAGTTCCAGAAATTAATAGTATTGACTAATTCACTCATTCTTTATGGTCATTTTTCCACATAAGAGGAAACTCCTTAAAATATGTCTGTTCTATCCAATTAGTAACATAGATAAAATTCTTAAAATTTAAATGATCTTCTGCCACTCCATATTTATTAGAAAAATGTATAGGAAATTAATGTTTTCATTTGGCCACTGAAAACTGGAATAAATACCGATGTTGTATTTTTTTTGAAGTTCCATTACATAGTAGTCATGGCCTTGCAGAGTGACTGCTTAGAATTTTTGAAGACTATATTAGCACTAAAATTTTACTTTGCAATGTAAGAGCTACTATATCAACATTTTCCTTTGGTTTTAAAGTTTCTTTGGAAATAATCAATCAATTGTATTTTATACGCTCTAACACAAAGCATTTGGGAGAGTATGTAAGAGTTGGTTGACACGTTCCCTGCTCACAGTGAACTTACTGTCTAGAGGGGTAGACAGACATTAATATAAAATCAATAAATTATGGATATGTACATAGGTGCTGTGGCATTGTGGGTAGTGAATAAAGAGTATAAATTCAAGTACAAAGACAGGGCTGAGGGGAGTGTGAGAAGAGGAAGTAAGCACTCAGTAAAAAGCATTTATTGGTTGATTCATAGTGGGTTGATGTGTGTTTCACTATTTTCTGTTAGGCTACAGCAAATAGTAAAGTGATTAGGGATTGAGACAGAGCCATCCAGGTGCAGCAAATAGCACTTCTGCCTATATAGTGACTATCAAATGCATATTCATACTGAATACTTGCTTGGGAATTTTAGTTTTTGATTTGGACAATTAAGGATTTCTTTTCTATACACGGAAATGGTTTTCATTGCATCATCTACAATTATTTCCCTAATGACTCCTCCCTCTACCCCCAATTTTATTGTGAACAGTTGACTATTATGTTGTCCTGGAATAGAAGTCCTTTATGCGAATTGATAAATCCTGACTACTCACATTTTCAAGTGGATATGATAGGATTTTCACCTACTTGACTATTTCCTTACCTCTTCCCTATGTACATGGTTTTTCCTTGTGAAACAAAATTCATTTGTACCCTCTTTGAACGGATACAAAGAGGTTGTCCTCACACTTCTTAGATGCTTAAGTGATCGACCAGTAGCATAAATGGCATTGCGGTTAGGCTCTTTGGCAGAGCAATAATCTCAGCATAATAAATATTCTTTGCCAGAAAGCAAACCATGCAATCAACTACCGTACAGTGTGGGACAATGTTGTAAAAACTCTTTGAGGGAAGGAACCGTGAAACCGACTCATTTGTATTGAAGTCGGCCAAGTGATTAATACAATGCTCTGCACTAAAGTAGCCACTCAATACATATTATTGACTGATTGTACATTTTTATAAATACTTCAATTTCCTCAAGATCTGATTTAGAAGTGGCAGTCTGACCTAACGGTTCACGGCTAATGATTAAGGAACTAAGTATAAATGAATCCAGTCTCTTTTTGGACATTAATTCAATGACTTAGAGAAAAATAACTAAACAAATATGCTAAAATAAGAATTAGTAAACTTTGTTAAATGAACATATTTTAATCCTATGCAAAATAATGTCAGTGGGAACCCATATGTATTAGTCAACCACTTACTCTATAAAATTAAAAATCCAATAGTTTGAAAACTGATTGAAATTTCAGATTTCCTCATTCCTACCAAAATTTGCTTCTTGAAACTACGCAACAGTGACAACAAAAAGTCTTTTTCTGACCTGTCTGTAGTTGTAACCCTCTTCAACTACTTAGAGTTTTTCTTAGTTTCAATTGTGGTGGTGCTATACTAATATTAGTACTTTTCCTTTAAAGTTAGAACAAATTGATTATTGTGCATTTTGCTGCATAGGTCCTCCAGAACACATATATCTCCCCTGGTTAGACTTTAGTTACCTGGGAAACTACTACACTCCATCAGGTTGTGGCATCAAAAACACTTGAGTCACAAAGGAGTTACTTATGCTGATGACTGAAGTGCACACATGAGGCATTTTATTGTCAGCGTGGTCTCAGAATTAATCATAATTGATGAAACAAATTGGGACTTCTGACATGAGACAACTGATACCTACTTAGAAAAAACGTGCAACACTTTAATCTACAAATATTTGAGATTTGTTTCTTTCTTGGGATAGAAAAATGAATAATCAACATCAAAGATCAGGTTTGGCAAAAATGAGAGGTAAATCTCTCAGCTCGGGCTCAGCTATTACTAAACTCCCAGCAGGGAAATTGCTGGATTTCTGGGATAGGTGGAGAAAGCTCTCCTGTGGTGATAAGGCAGGTCTTCTGAATTTCAGAAATGGCTGTTCCCTTTATTTTGCTAACACCTTTCAATAAATAAGGTTAGCTATGCAACATATACTGAGAGCTAGTCACTGTACAAAGCACGGGGAAGAGTAGGATGGTAGTACTATAATCCCTGTCAGAGAAACCGACAAAAACTCTTTTAAATATCTGATTGTATTTTAAAACACTGTTGAAGATATTTGTTTCGACAGGTTTGTGCCTATGGCCTAACCTGAGTTTATTCAATGGGCAATGGGAAAATCTATTAATCAATGGTATTTTTTGAACCTTTACTATATGCAGAGCACTGTACTAAGTCACTTTGGAGAGTATAATGCAATAGAATAGGTAGACACAATCCCTATTCGCAAGGACTATACAGACTAGATGGGGAAACAGTGAAGTTAAGTAGAAATAACCTGGGTCTGGGAATCAGAAGATGCGAGTTCTAATCCATGCTCTACCACTTATCTGGCAAGTGATCTTTGCCAAGTCAATTTATTTGTGCCTCAGTATTTCTACATGTGAAATGGGTGTTCAATACATGTTCTCCCTCCCACCTAAACTGTGAGCCCTATGCGGGACGGTCTGAACCAACTATCTTGTATCTACCCTAGTATTTAGCATAGTGCTTGACACAAAGTAAGCCCTTAACAAATGCATGTCTTTTGTTAAAATGTAACAGAAGCAAAACAGAAGCAGCATGGCTCAGTAGAAAGAGCATGGGCTTTGGAGTCAGAGGTCATGGGTTCAAATCCCAGCTCTACCACTTGTCAGCTGTGTGACTTTGGACAAGTCACTTAACTTCTTTGTGCCTCAGTTACCTCATCTGTAAAATGGGATTAAGACTGTGAGCCCACTGTGGGATAACCTGATCACCTTGTAACCTCCCCAGCACTTAGAATGGTGCTTTGCACATAGTAAGCGCTTAATAAATGCCATTGAAAAATACCATTTAAGGAAGAAAAAGGCAGATATTAAAATAAATTACAGATGGCTATGCATATAAGTGCTAAGGATGTAGGCTGGAAATCAGAGTGCTTAAGGAAACAGATCCAAGTGCACAGGTGGCACAGATGGGATAGTGAATAGATGAAATTAGGGCCAGTAAGAGAAGGTCTATTGGAGAAGACATGAATTTAGGAAGGCTTGGAAAATGGGTAGAGTTGTGGCCTGTTGTACCTGAACAGAGAAGGGTTTGGGTCCAAGGGAGGATGTGGGCAAGGGGTCAGGGGCATGAAAGATGAAGTTCATGTAGAGTGAGTGGTTTGGCATTAGTGGACCAAAGTGTGCAGGTGCATTTGTGTAGTAGGAGATCAGTGAGAGAAAGTAGAATGGGGAGAGATGATTGAATTTTTTAAGACCAGTGGTAAAGAGTTTCTGTGATGGATAGCTACTGAATGTTTTTGAGAACATTGGAAACTTGGAATGAGTGGTTTCTTAAAAGAACATCTGTGCATTAGAGTGAAATATGGATGGGAGCGAAGAGATACAGGAGGCAAGGAGGTCAGTGAGGATCCTGATTCAGTAATCAAAACGATTATCATAAGTGCTTGGACCAGTATAGTAGTAGTTTAGTTGGACAGGAAGACATTGATTCTAGAGATGTTATGAAGGTAGAAATGACAGGATTTGGTGACAGACTACATATGCTGACTGAATGAGATATATGAGCCTAGAAGAGTGCCAAGATCATGGGCTTGTGAGATAGGGAGGATGATGTTATTGTCTGTAGTGATGGAAAAATCTGAGAGAAGACAAAATTTGGGAGGAAGGATGAGGACTGTGAGCCCACTGCTGGGTAGGGACTGTCTCTATATGTTGCCAATTTGTACTTCCCAAGCGCTTAGTACAGTGCTCTTCACATAGTAAGCGCTCAATAAATATGACTGATGATGATGAGTTTAATTTTGAACATGTAAAGTTTTAAGTGTGGTCAGTACATCCAAGTAAAGATGTCCTAAAGGCAGGAGGGCTTAAAACTGAGCCTTGAAGAACTCCCACAGCTGGTTGGGTCAGAGGCAGAGGGAAGCCAATAAAAGACACTGAGAAGGAAGAATCAGAAAGCAAGGAAGAGATCCAGGAGTGGACAGCTACAGTTATACCAGGGTTAGATAATGTATCCAGGAGAAGTGTTTTAGGCAGCTCGGAGGCTAAAGAGGATAAAGATAGACTAGATTAGGAAATAATAATTATTATTATCATTATTATTACTGGTAGTAGTATTGTTATTAGTTAAGCACTTATTATGTCAAGCAATGTTCTAAGCACTAAGGTAAATACAAGTTAATCTGGTTGGACACAGTCCCTGTGCCATTTGGGGCTCACAGTCTTAAGTAGGAGGGAGAGTATTTTTAGAGTTGAGGAAACTGAACTAGGAGAAATTAAGTGATTTGCTCAAGGTCACAGAGCAAGCAATTGGCAGAGTTGGGATTCAAACCCAAGTCATTGCACTAGATCATGCTGCTTCTCAAGAATCATTATCTTGAAGAAGAAAGTTTCTGTGGAGTGGAATGGGTAGAAGCCTGATTGCAAGAGGTTAAGGAGAGAATAGTAGAAAGTGGATGCAGGGGTCAAGGAGTTTGGAGAGGAATGGTGGAGAGGAGGGATATAGGGTGATAACTGGAGGGAACTGTGGAGTCAAGGAACTTTTTTTTTTTTTTTTTAGAATAGGGGGTATATAGGAATTTGTCAAAATAGTGGCAAAGGATCCATTGAAAGCGAGCTATTAAAGATGATGGTCATGGAGGGTAGTGGACAGGGGGCAAGATCTTAGGGAGATCATGCCTAATGGTTTCAGAAAGCCAGATCACTACAAAAAAAGGATGATGGAAGAGGGGTGTTTGAGGAGGGAGTTAAAAGTCTGAAACAGCTGGCATGGGAAATACTCTCTAAGCTCCATGAAGGAGTTGTTATACTTGCTGTCTCCATCTCCTCTCCTCCAATTCTCTCTTGGACACCATCTACCTAGCTTCCACCAGCTCCACTCCATGGAACTACCTTCTCAAAGATCAATCAATCAATCAATCAATCGTATTTATTGAGCACTTACTGTGTGCAGAGCACTGTACTAAGCGCTTGGGAAGTACAAATTGGCAACATATAGAGACAGTCCCAACTCAACAGTGGGCTCACAGTCTAAAAGGGGGAGACAGAGAACAAAACCAAACATACTAACAAAATAAAATAAATAGGATAGATATGTACAAGTAAAATCAATAAATAAATAAATAAATGAGTAATAAATATGTACAAATATATATACATATATACAGGTGCTGTGAGGAAGGGAAGGAGGTAAGATGGGGGGATGGAGAGGGAGACGAGGGGGAGAGGAAGGAAGGGGCTCAGTCTGGGAAGGCCTCCTGGAGAAGGTGAGCTCTCAGCAGGGCCTTGAAGGGAGGAAGAGAGCTAGCTTGGTGGATGGGCAGAGGGAGGGCATTCCAGGCCCGGGGGATGACGTGGGCCGGGGGTCGATGGCGGGACAGGCGAGAATGAGGTACGGTGAGGAGATTAGCGGCAGAGGAGTGGAGGGTGCGGGCTGGGCTGTAGAAGGAGAGAAGGGAGGTGAGGTAGGAGGGGGCGAGGTGATGGAGAGCCTTGAAGCCCAGGGTGAGGAGTTTCTGCCTGATGCGCAGATTGATTGGTAGCCACTGGAGATTTTTGAGGAGGGGAGTAATATGCCCAGAGCGGTTCTGGACAAAGATAATCTGGGCAGCAGCATGAAGTATGGATTGAAGTGAAGAGAGACACGAGGATGGGAGATCAGAGAGAAGGCTGATGCAGTAGTCCAGACGGGATAGGATGAGAGCTTGAATGAGCAGGGTAGCGCTATGGATGGAGAGGAAAGGGCAGATCTTGGCAATGTTGCGGAGCTGAGACCGGCAGGTTTTGGTGACGGCTTGGATGTGAGGGGTGAATGAGAGAGCGGAGTCGAGGATGACACCAAGTTTGCGGGCTTGTGAGACGGGAAGGATGGTAGTGCCATCAACAGAGATGGGAAAGTCAGGGAGAGGACAAGGTTTGGGAGGGAAGACAAGGAGTTCAGATCACCAATGATCTCCTAAATTCTAAACCCAATGGCCTCCACTCCATCCTAATTCCCACTTTCACTTTACTGACACTGTCTTCTCTTTGTTCTCCTAGTTGTTAGGCTCTTTCACAAGTTCCTCCTCTGTCTCCTACCATCTATGAGAGTCTCTCTAGGATCATTTCTGGATCCACTTCTATTCTCCCTGTACACCCACTCCCTTGGCTCCCATGGATGCCATTACCATCTTTCATTCATTCAATCATATTTATTGAGCACTTACTGTGTGCAGAGCACTGTACTAAGTGCTTGGGAGGTACAAGTTGGCAACATATAGAAACAGTCCCCACCGAACAGTAGGCTCACAGTCTAGAAGACTTTATGTAGATGATTTATGTAGATGATTCCCAAATCTACATCTCCAGCCCTGATCTCTCTCTTGAGTATTCTTTCATTTCCTCCTGTTTTCAGGACATTTCTAGTTGAATGTCCTTCCGACACTTCAAATTTAGCATGTCCAAAAAAAACTGCCAGTGGTAATCCTTACACATTCATATAATACAGAAATTCCTTACATTTGGCTTTAAAGCAGTCACCTTGCCCCCTCATCTTTCACTGATTTCCTACTACAAAACAGCACACTCACTTCACACTTCTAATTCCGATTTTTTCACTGTATCTCAGTCTCATCTAACCCATTGTCAACTGCTCACCCATGTCTTGTATCTGTTGTGAAACCTCCTCCTTATCCTACAGACCATTTCTCCCCCCACCTTCAAAGCCATAATAAAATCTCATATCTTTCTGAGGCCTTCCCTAAGCCCTCATTTCCCCTACTCCCTGTCTCTTCTACATTACTTTTGCACTTCAATTCATGCCCTTTGAGCACTTGATAGTCACCCTGACCTCAGAACACATAGCATTTGTGTCTGTGTCCAAGAAACATGTCTATGTTATACTGTACTCTCCCAAGCACTTAGTACAGTGCTATGAATGGATCAAGTTCTGAATTAATGTGAGTGATCGATTGATTGGCCATGGGAATGAGTAAGGATTGAGAAATACTGTTTCTGAGCAGGGGAAAGAGCAGAGATAAAGCTAGGAGAGGATGAGCTTCAGATGAATAAGGTCAGCCTGGTTTCTGGATCTCTATTAGCAGAGTTCTGCAGGTCATACAGCAGAGAAGAGAAAGAGTACTGTGGAGGTGATCAGGTGTGTGTATTGGTGATATGAGGTTGGCGGAAGGACAGGGAGTGAGGCAGTTGAATTCAGTAGAGAAAGCAGAGTTGAGGCTATGGATTTGTGCATTAAGAGAAGTTAAATTGAGTATGGAGAACAGTGCTGGTAGAGAAGGATAGGGATGAAGTGAGGGAGTGGAGAGTGGAGTGGAGTGACATGGGGAAGTCAGAAAAGTTTAAGGATTATAAGAAAGAGAAAGCAGCATGATCTAGTGGAAGAGTGTGGGTATGTCTTTCCCATCACTGAAGATAATACCACTATTCTCCCTATCTCACAAGCCCATAACCTTGGCATTATTTGCTACTTCTTTTTCTCTCTCAGACAACCCACATATTCAGCTTGTCTCCTAATCCTGTCAGTTTTACTTTCACAGCATCACCAAAATCTTCCATTTGTCTTTTTAACTGCTACTACCCCGATTCAAACAATTATCCTATCCCTTCTTGACTGCTGCACCTGCTTCCTCACTGACATCTCTGCACCCATCTCTCCCCACTAGAGTCCATACTTCTCTCTGCTGACAGTTATTTTTCTAAAAAAAGTTGTCAAATTCTCCCCACTCCTTAAGAACTTCCAGTGGTTGCCCACTCACCTATGCAACAACCAGAAACTCCTTACCATTGGCTATGATGCACTCAATCAGCTTGAACCCTGCTACCTTATCTCACTAATCTACTACAGCCCAGCCCACACTCGTTGCTTTTCTAATGACAACTTGCCTTGATCTCATCTATCTCACTGCCAAACTCTTTCTCATGTGCTCCTTCTGGCCTGTAACTCCCTCCCGTTCCATGTGCCACTGACTACCACTCTCCTCACCTTCAAAGGCTTATTGAGTTCACATCTACACCAAGAGGTCTCCCTCAATTAAACCCCCTTTCTGTCAAATCCCTCTCCATTATGAGTTGTCTACACACTTGGATCTGTATGTACCCTTTGGGCATTTATTCACTCTACTCCACCTTGAACTCCACATCACTAATAATAATAATAATAATAATAATAGCATTTATTAAGTGCTTACTATGTGCAAAGCACTGTTCTAAGCACTGGGGAGGTTACAAGGTGATCAGGTTGTCCCACGGGGGGCTCACAATCTTAATCCCCATTTTACAGATGAGGTAACTGAGGCCCAGAGAAGTTAAGTGACTTGCCCAAAGTCACACAGCTGACAACTGGCAGAGCCGGGATTTGAACCCATGACCTCTGACTCCAAAGCCCGGGCTCTTTCCAATGAGCCACACTGCTTCTCTGATATACTTATCTGTCTGTCTCTGCCTCTAGACTGTAAGCTTTATTGTACAGTAAAATACAGCCATCTGCACACGGTAAATTATCTGTCGTTTGGCCTTGGGCAAGTCACTTAACTTCTCCATGTCTCTCTTTGCCCAACCTGTGAAGTGGGGATTAAATACCTGTTCTCCCACTTACTTAGACTGTGAGCCTCATGTAAGAGAGGGGCTGTGTCCAAATCAGTTTGTAGCTACCCCAGCACTTAGATAGTGCTTGACATAGTAAGCACATAAATACTATCATTGTTATTATTATCATTATTGTTATAATTATAATTATTATTATTATCATCATTATTGTTAGGTTGTCTGTAGCGGTAATAGTTTGATCTGTAGTTTCAGGTGATTAAATGTGGGGTTGAGTGCAGGTCCTTTCAGGTGGGTGAGACAGAAGATCCTTGGATCCTTTACTGTAGATAGCAGAATGTGGAGATGTAAAAGTGGCTGAGATGACTGTTGATACATAAAAAGGTCTTTATTTCTAACCGAATGTGTTAGGCAGCCTCTCCTGGTCTGTGTAACTCAGACTGGGCTCCTTACAGAGTGAGCTGGGAGAGATATAATGAAGGAGTTATGGGAAAGAGAACACCTTTAATTTGATATGATCAGTCATATATTTCTAGAGCAATCTTTGGTATTGTTAAAATCTTCATCAGCCGAAACTTTTCAGTAGCTACCAAGGGCTAGGTGAGAAATATTGTCAAATTAATTCCAAAGACCTATGCACACCTTGTTCATTTTAAGAGTCTCACTTAACAGGAGACTCCAAACCGAATCCATGTATGCCTTTGGTTCAGTCCAAAAGGGTGGCTTCTGAAGAATACTGGCTTCATAGTTTGTGTGGGGCAGAGTGAGGCTTATAACTGGCTAAGGCTGTCCAGTCTGAGGAAAGACAGCTCACAGAAGTGGGTTATCCAAGCATATTGTTTTGGAAAGATTTTTCCTCAATCAAAGTGGTAACTGGCATGGAAGGAATGAGGATTTGCAGTCTGTACATTGCCGGGAAGCATGTCTTCCAACATGCACAGAGATGAAACTCTGATGATGCCTCACTCTGAAAAAACTACTGCTGTACTACTTTAATGCTCCTGTTGTTTCCAGCTGTAATCTATCTAATTGCACAGAGAACACCTGCTTCTGTTTTTGTTGCTGTTATTTTTTCTTTCTTATTTTGTGTCTTCTGGTTTCCTTTGTTTTCACAAAAATGTGCAAAAGTTTTCCCCAACCATTACTAAACCGAGTATCAAACTCAATAAATGGCTTACAAAGTGGGTGAGAGCACAGTGCTACCTGCTGCTTTAGTAAAATCCCAACTAAAATTATACCTTCTCCAAGAGGTCTTACCTAAGCCCTCATTTCCCTACTCTATTCACTTTTCCCTATGGTATTTGTTAAATTCTATGTGCTAAGCATTATAGGTTCAAGGGTAGATACAAACTAATTACTTTGGACCCAATTCTTGTGCAACAAAGTGATCCCAATCTTAATCCCCATTTTACAGATGAGGTAACAGGCACAGAAAAATTGTCACAAAATCACACAGTAGACATATGGCTGACCTGAGATTAGGACCCAAGTCCTTCTGACTCCCAGACTCATGCTCTATCCACTATGCAATATTCATTCAATCATATTTATTGAGTGTTTACTGTGTGCAGAGCACTGTACTAAGCACTTGGGAAGTACAAGTTGGCAGTACCACTAAATGCGGCTCCCCTCTGTGTTACCTATGCCTTTTGGGTTAATGCTCCTAAGCACTTTGATACTCACCCCGACCCTGCAGCATGTATATACAAATTGTATGTACAAATCCTCTAATTGTATTTCATTTTAATGTCTGTTTCTCTCTCCTTCTAGGCTGCAATCTCCTTATAGGCAGGTGTCATATCTACCAACTCTCTGATGCTGTACATTCACAAGAGCTTAGTACCGTGCTTCCCTCCCATCTAGACTATGAGCTAATTGTGGTCAGGGAATGTCACTATGTATTGTTTTATTGTACTTTCCCAAGTGCTTAATATAGTGCTCTGCACACAATAAGCATTTAATAAATATGATTGAATAAATAAATGAATGAATGATTGATTGTGGAGCACTCAGCGGTACTCTTTTCTGTGATAGACTGCACCCATGCTCCCTATCAGTCACCTTGCACTATGTGCCAACGCATCCAAAGGAACCTGGGGAGAGAGTGTGGATGGTGGCTTAACATAAGCCACTTCTGCAAAAGCAATTCATGTGCATGCTTTGATGGCAACAGAAAATGTTCTGTCAAACAGTTTGTGAAAAATGCTCATCTATCTGAATAGCAAGACAAAAGGAATTAGGACTGCAAGCCCCTTTGAGACACGGACTGTAGCCAACCTGATTACTTTGTTTCTACCCTAGTGCTTAGAACAGTGCCTGGCACATAGTAAGCACTTAACAAATACCATAAAAAAGGATGCACCAACTGCATTTTCCCATTTTAAGGATTCTCTCATGATTACAGTTGCATTGACTGCAGACTCATCTATGAACTGGGCACAGGTTTACTACTCTTATTCTAGATAAGTATACCACATGTAAATCCCCTTTAGTCTTAAATGCACCTAACATATCCCTCCTTTCATAAATTAATAAATCTGCAAAATGATCCTACTGGAAATATGCAAATTCTGTATTTGCAAGTTTCTTTGACATAACAAAAGGATATTTTAAGACCAGCTCCATCTGCAACAAGTTCAATTCCAACCAACATTCTATCAGTCTTTAAGCATTTTAAATGTGTTTAAGTATTGTACATTTTCTGATGACAATTTTCTCTTTATAAAGGGCCCCATACTCATTCACTATGGGAAAGCACCAATTAATCGTGGAGAACCTCATTCACTTTATTACCTATGGAATAAAGAAGATCTTCTATCAAAAAAGAGGCAATTTGTATAAACCTATTTTAAATGCTGATTATTATTTAATGATTTACATCAGCATATAAAGAGGATGAGTTCAAGCAGGCCAGATAATCTGGTTAATGCAAGTGTGATGCTATTGTGGATATTGGTGCTATATCCAGGCAGAAAGAGTCACTTTAGAAGCACTGGAACGCTGGTCAGCCTTGGATGGGTCTCAAAGTCCACCAGTTCTCCTTTTGTTTTCAGTTTTGGGGGCATCCTACTCACTGCTCCCCAAGTCTCAGCTCCCCTATCATTGCCACCATTCAAAGGACAAAGGACTGGCATCTGCCTCAAGGCATAGAGCTCATCAGGGATTAGTCTAACATCCCATTTTTGCAGGAAGCCTGCAGAATGAATGAATGAATGAAGCACGAGTATAGTAATAATGATGGTATTTAAGGGCTTACTATGTGCAAAGCACTGTTCTAAGTGTTGGCATTCCTTCCCATGGATCCTAAATCCACTTGCCTCCATGGCACCTAGAGCTTCTCTACCTGCCACTACAGCAGGAAAACACCACGTTTTGAGACCTATGTATCATTGGTTCTTAACCAGATAATAAACAAAAACAAATCCATTTCAGACTGCCTTTCTCTGGATCAACCACTCTCCTTCCAGGGTCCTTTGTTTGTATAGTCGACTCTCATCTCAGGTTCTTCTTCCCTTTAGAGGTAGGAGCCTCATTTCTCTAGAGTCCTGTCTGCTGGACTTCAAACCTCTAGAGATCGTCTCCAATTCCTTCCTGTTCCCTGTCAATAGCATGACCTCTTCCCATGTCCTGCACTCCCAGGCCTGCTCCCCCTCACTTCATGATAGCCAAATGTTCTTTTCTTCCCCCAACCCGGACCTCATACATCATCCCCAGTCCTTCTCTCTGATTGTTTCAGCTACACTAAAGGGAGGGCACCCCTGGCCTCCTTCCTCTCCTAAGTGTGGGGGCTGGTGGAACTGCTTATCACACCTCACCCTCTTTATTTCAAGAGAATGATAGTTTGTCTCAACAGACAAGCTCACTGCTCATCCATCTCAAGTAGGATATGTCATAGTACCTATTCTAGTAAAACCGTGCTTAATACCAAGAGAGAAAATCTTAACCTGACCCAGCACACCAATTTTGCTAGGTTCCCAACATTTTCTAAGATGTAATATAAACAACGAGCCCAGTTACCATAAAACTTAACAGCATCTGAATCCTTGCATACAGTATCCCCGTCTTACCTCCTCACTCACCATCCAGGAGATGCTGTGCTCTCACTGTCCTGGGTCCATCACATTCACCATTTCTGATTCTGGCTTCCTCTCAGGTGGTCTGGTCTATCTCTGGTGCACGGCATTGTCTTTTGTAATAAAACACATTAAATGTGGAATGAAAAGGCAAAAAACCCCCAAGTCTATTAGGCACTGTTCAAATCATAGAAATTATCCCATTTAATAAGTTTATATCATAATTGTATATAATAAGACCATAATTTATTTAGTACCATGCTGTTCTGTGGCAATTATTTTTAAAATATTAAAATGTCACTAGAAACTAGTAACTTAGCCTTCAAAATACATTTGACCGAAACTATAATAATAATGATGGTATTTGTTAAGTTCTTACTACATTGTCAAGCACTGTTCTCAGTGCTGGATAAAGGAGATTCAAACTCGTAGAGCATGGTGATGAGATCTTATTAAGAGTGGTTTACATGCTGAGATATCACTAAAGATATTTTAAAAATATCTGGATATTTCAAGTGGAAATGTTTTAAAACATCAAAATAACTAAGGCCACACAAATTTTAGTTTGAATTAGATAAAATGCTACAATAGTACCCACTATGTCATGTTTGTGGGGTCCCAGTTTGGAGTTGCTTGGACACTTCTACAGAATGGGGTAAGATAATCAATATATAATTCCTATATTATAAACAATTAATATTAATGTCTGTCTCCACTCTAGATTATTAGCTTATTGTGGGCAGAGAACACATTTACCAACTCTGTATACTCTGCTAAGTGCTCATGATTGTGATTTGCCTACAGTAAATGCTTAAGAAATGCCATTGATAATGATTATTATTGAGAGAGTTATATTTCAATTTCCAGCTGATATGGGAGAGAAGGACTGCACTGAAGGTCTAGGAAGCTGAGAGACATTCTCAATACTTGAAAATTCCATATAACCACTTGAGATAATAATTACCGTGTCAGATGGGACAAGATTACTAATGGTACCAGTTGTGTCTACTGCAGGTTCTTTAAAAAAGGCTATATGTAAGTTCATGCCTTGTCCCTCTGAAGATTTTATAATGATAATCATCATAATGATGGCATTTATTAAGTACTTACTATGTGCAAAGCACTGTAAGTAACAAGGTGATCGGGTTGTCCCATGGGGGGCTCACAGTCTTAATCCTCATTTTACAGATGAGGTAACCTAGGCACAGAGAAGTTAAATGACTTGCCCAAAGTCACACAGCTGACAAGTGGCGGAGCTGGGATTTGAACCTATTATCTCTGACTCCAAAGCCTGTGCTCTTTAATTCTTCCATTTTTTTGACGATGGTCTGACTATATTCAAATAAAATAGTCTGCTTCAGGTAATTGCTAATGCTCATGATTTTCTATGATATCACACACAAGTGATACACGTGAGGATGTTTTCTAAAAAGGGTGGGAGTGAGCAACATGGAGTCTTTCTGAATGAAGATAGATGTGAAAAAGGCAAATGTATAAAATTAAATTGTAACTTCCTCATTTCTAAGACACTCAAAAATTTACAGATTGTAATAATGGTGGTATTTGTTAAGCGCTTACTATGTGCCAAGCACTGTTGTAAGTACTAGGGTAGATACAAGGTAATTAGGTTGTTCCACATGGGGCTCACGGTCTTAATCCCCATTTTACAGATGAGGGAATTGAGGCCCAGAGAAGTTAAGTGACTTCAACATCATCATCATCATCAATCGTATTTATTGAGAGCTTACTGTGTGCAGAGCACTGTACTAAGCGCTTGGGAAGTACAAGTTGGCAACATATAGAGACAGTCCCTACCCAAAAGAGGGCTCACAGTCTAAAAGGGGGAGACAGGCATTTATTAAGTGCTTACTATGTGCAAAGCACTGTTCTAATTGCTGGGGGGGGATACAAGGTGATCAGGTTGTCCCACGTGGGGCGCACAGTTTTAATCCCCATTTTCCAGATGAGGTAACTGAGGCTCAGAGAAGTTAAGTGACTTGCCCAAGGTCACACAATAGACAAGTGGCGGAGCCGGGATTAGAACCCATGACCTCTGACTCCCAAGCCCGGGCTCTTTCCACTGACCCATGCTGCTTCTGTTTAGAATGTGAACTTTATGTGGACAAGACTATCTTTGCCTGTTAATACATCAAGATCTTAGGTTCTGCCTAAAGTTACTGTTTTAGGGTTAAGATTCTGCCTCAATTTTTCCATTAGTCTTTGAATGTATGTGCTTCAGTTACTGTTTAGTTATCAAGACATGATTTAGGCCAACTGGATTTTTGTTTTGTTTTATTTTGTTTTATGTTGTCAAGTCATCTATGACCCATAATGATATCATGGGCACATCTCTTCCAGAACACCCCCAACTCCACTTGCAATTGTTCCTCTTCTTGGTAAAAATATAGGAGTGGTTTACCATTGCCTCGTTCCTCAAAGTCAATTTAAGACTCCACCTCTGACTCTCTCCCATGCTGCCGCTGCCCAGCACAGGTGAGTTTTGATTTGTAGCAGATTGCCTTCCACTCGCTAGCCACTGGACAAGCTAGGAATGGAATGGGTATACTTCTGCTTGACTCTCCCTTCTCATAGTTTTGACTATGGAAACTCTCCAGATGCAACCCTGAGAGGGTAGGCCAATTGTTAGCTAAGGACTAACTGTAAAGTTCCCTGTGGACACAGACTGTATCTACTAACGCTGTTGTACTTCATTTCCTAAAAAAAAAAAAAAAAAAAAAAAGCACCTCCATCCCCCACTAAACCCTTATTTCCTCTTCTCCCACTCCCTTCTATGTCACTCTTGCACTTGGATTAGCACCCTTTGTTCACCCTTACCCCAGCCCCACAGCACTTTGGTATGTATCAGCAGTTTTTCTTATTTGCAGAAACAACTATCTCCTCCTCTAAACTATAAGCTCGTGGTGTGCAGAGTGCCTGTCTACTGTATTGTACTCTCCCAAGCTTTTGTATAGTCCTTTTGTATTATACAGTCCTCCGCAAACAGTGAGCGCTCAGTAAATATGACTGATTGATTGATTGTTTTCCAAACCCTGAGAACAGGGCTCCACTGATTTAGTGACCTTAATCAAGGCCTCAAGCTTCTCTGTTCCTTGGTTACCTGATCTATAAAAGGGAGTTAGATTCTACCCCTCTCTACTTCTTAGATTGGGAGTCCAAGGTGGGATAGGTACTTCCTTTGATATGATGATCTTACATCTACCCCAAGTAAACATTTAAAATAATAATAATAATAATGGTATTTGTTAAGCACTTACTATGTGCCAAGGACTGTTCTAAACCCTGGGGTAGATACAAGGTAATCAGGTTGTCATACATGGGGCTCACAGTCTTAATCCCCATTTTACAGATGAGGTAACTGAGGCATAGAGAGTTAAATGGCTTGCCCCAGGTCACACAGCAGACATATGGAGGAGCCAGGATTAGAACCCACACCCTCTGACTCCCAAGCCCATGCTCTTTTCACTAAAGCATGCTTTATATACATATATATGTAAATATGCTTATACCTGGGCACATAGGACCATATGTTTTGTAGGTGTTCAGTTATTAGAATGAAAAATCTATTTTAAAAAAACAAAAACAAAGCCAGGTGTTTGTTTTTTTTTCAGTGTGTGGGTTTTGGAGTTGTAAACCTGTGATTTTACCTATTAAAAATGCATGCGATTATGATTCTGGCCTAGGCCCCACACACCCTTGTGTGGTGCTAGCATCTGTCAGCTCCCCAACTGAATAAGGGACTCTGTCCCCTCTGCTTCTGCATAGCGGCTTCTTTGTCCCAGAGGAACAATACCCCTAGGGACCAGGGGAACAATCAATCAATCAATCCCTCATATTTATTTACTACTTTGTGGAGATTATGATTAAATATGATTAAACATGTTTGATTGATTGATTGGAGCAAACTGTACTAAGTCCTTGGGTGAGTACAATATAACAGAGTTGGCAGACACATTCCCTTCCCACAACAAGCTTACAGTCTAGACAGACATAAATATTAATTAGCAGACATTAATTAACAGGAATTAATATAATCAATCATATTGTAATATATAATATGATAATATATAATAATGTGATGTTATTATGTTAATATAATAATTAATGAACAGACATTAATATAAATCATGACATGATTAAATAATTCAGGGATACAAAGGGAAATGCCCTCTTGAACAGCCAGGACAGGGCCACATGAGTTTGTACCCGTCTCTAGAAGCTCTCCCCAGCCCCACAATCCAAATGCATCTCTGTCTTGCCTTCCCCGGTCACAGGAGTCATCGCAGGAGGAAATACAAGTGTCATCATGGGTGGAAAGCACCTCCCCATTCTACGAGGCCATCCCCTAGTCGCAGGATGGGTCACCTTTGTCATTTAAACTGTGAAGGCAAACAATCAGAAGCCAATATGAACTTCTAGTTTATGGAACAATTTCACTTGATTAATGTCTCACAGTAGAAAATGTGCCAACGACCCCTTGCTTTTCCCCTGACTTCAGCATAAAGCCTCCTCCCTCTTCATATCTGACGAACCACTGTGCTTTCCATATTCAAGGCCTACATTTTCATGAGTGCTTTCCATATTCAAAACCTATATTTTCATGAGCCTTCCCTAGTTAACACCTCATCACCCTATGCTACTTTTCCTCAATCAATCAATTAATAGTGTTTATTGAGTGCTCACTATGGTCAGAGCATTTCATCTATGCACCAGTGATTCTGGATCCAAGCCCACCCTCACAACATTTAAGTACACATATTTAATTAGTTCAGACTGTAAAATTATTGCGTGTAAATATCCTCTATTGTATTCTTCCAAGAGTACAATAGTACAGATCTCTACCCCAAGTAAGCACTAAATACACTGAATGATGAATTGATTGATAGAAAAAATGAATAACTTTGGTTCAGTCTGTGATTCCAGTGTATCAAGAATTAGTGTTTTTTATTTCAAGCCTTCCTTCCTTTCCGTAATTTTCTTCATGTAAAATAGATACGATAGTTTCAAGACATAAAATGACCTCTGCAGTTATTATGCAGTCTTTATGGAAATCATTTTGTACTATATTTATAAATCCATAGATCTATCAAAGGTACTGATTGAGCACTTGCCATGTTTAGAGCACTGTACTAAGTGCTAGGAAGAGTAAAATCAAAGCTGATAGATATGTTACCTGTCCACGAGGAGCTTATAGTCTTGAAGGGATTATCCTCATAATGACATTATTAAAAATAACTCAAAAGTTTAGTATTAAATTTCTGTACTGTCAACAGACAGGATTTCCTAGACTGTAAAAGAGAGAAGTGCATCTAATTCAGAATAGACATTGCATCTAACAGAACTGAAAGATATTAGAAGTCTGGTACACTTAATAGATGCTACTCCACTGCCCCTATCTCTCTTCTCCATCCTCCTATTATAACTTTTACTGTGTGGCTCAGTGGAAAGAGCACAGGCTTGGGAGTCAGAAGTCATGGGTTCAAATCCCAACTCTGCTACTTGTCACCTGGGTGACTTTGGTCAAGTCACTTAACTTCTCTGTGCCTCAGTTACCTCATCTGTAAAATGGGGATTAAGACTGTGAGCCCACGTGGGACAACCTTATTACCTTGTATCTACCCTAGCGCGTATAACAGTGCTTGGCACACAGTAAGCACTTAACAAATACCACATTTATTATTATTATTATCCACCCCGCTCCTCCAAACCCCTACACATTTAGAATAAAAAAAAAATGGATCTGCCAACAGCAAAGGCTAATTTTACTTTAATGAAGAAAATATCATGTTTGTGTACATCATAGCCAAAGAAATAGTGGTTGTATTATAGCCAAATAATTATCTATGTTTGCAAACTGACTTGGGCAGGGAATTTAACCGTTATATTGTTACAGTACACTGTCCCAAGTGCTTAGCAAGTGCTCAATAAATAAAACTGGCTGACTAAAATACCGAAGAAATGCATTGTTAGGGTTGAGTTGGACAGGTTTTGCTGTTCCCACACACTTCTGTATGACACTTTTCTTCCTGAAATAGACTTCATTTTATATTTAGGGCATAGGTTATTTATGATGTTCTTGTGTATTTCAGATGAGAGGCTGAAGGGTTGTCAGATTTTAAAGGACATTTGGAGAGAAAAAAACTATGATCACAATGTGTATATTTTATAACATGTTTAGGAAATTCAACATGATGGAATAAAACAGTTTTAAGAAAGAGAGGATAGATTAAGGACAGCTGAAGAGAAGTAAGAAATGTAGAAATTACTCTTATATTTCATTCTTGAAAGCATCTGTCTAGGCTATTTCCTTTATTATCGTTCAAGGTTAAAAGCATCATTTTATAAGCCAGCACTTAGTGTATTTCTTAATTTGCGGATTTTAATCTCACACATAGAAAGATTCATGAAAGCTGCATTTTCTGTTGAGAGATGAAAGGTTTTTGAAATGATCATTTGTCAAAAACAGCTATTGAATATTAAAGCTTGCATATTCCTTTAGTAAACCAGGTAGTGAACAATTCAGAAATATGAAGTACTCATGCATTTAACACATAATATAAAATTGCTTTTATAGGTGAAAATTCAGAAAGTTGTACATTTATATTTACAAAACTGTTGCATTACTAATAAAAGATGCAAACTAGTGTCTTATGTAGCGTAGTCCACCACATTTTTTATTCTAGTAAATGTGTACTAAAATGAGGTCATGAAAATTTGTAGATATACAGTGTATTGTTGCATAAGTAAAAATAAATTAATTAGTATTGAAAGATAGAAGGTCCTTTTTGAATTCTCAAGTTTAGTTTTTTGATATGGAAAATGTTTAATTTATAATATTATAACAATCTTCTTATAACATTCAATATAAACTTAAGATTTCTAACTGATATGTTGCTATATTAGTTTGTGTGAAAATATCAATCACATGACATTAATACAAATTTGAAAATTAACTAAATTAACTAGAATTTAAGCCATCTTCTTATAGGTGCTCAAGTAAATTAATTGTAATGTTTGAATTCTACATAATGATACGATTATTTCACGATGCATTGATAAGAAATTCATTTGAGACATTAGTTAAACACACAGCCTTATGAGTGGCTAAACTAAAAACCCACCTATTTATCTGTGCTTTACCAGGAGACAGCAGCAAAAGAACAGTATTCCACTACCATCTACTGGATTTAGTAGAAATTGAAGGGGAATATTGCTTTCAGAAAGTGCTAGTCAAAGGATAATAATGTTCATTTGTTTCTTCAGCATAAATTTATATTCTTTTTTCATTTTTGGGTGTTGGCATTTGAAGTTACTTATTACAGTTAAAATTGCTTTAATTTAATTTTCAGTTTCAGGAAGTTTAATAGATAGTGGACGAAAGCACGCCAAAATCCCAAATTTATGCAAATAATATAATTATTAAGAATTTTAATAAGAATCATTTCAAAGACATATATGATGAATTGTTCATAGATCATCACATTTTACTTCATGAGTAACCAGAAGGTATGGGGTAAGGAACTAGATGTCACACAAAGTCTCCTAACCCTTTCTAGGTGAAGTCAGTGAAGGAGAAAGGAGATCAAAATAAAATTGTTCAAACATTTTACATAGAGTTTAAAACAATGCCTTGCTGGGGACTCCCAGCAAATAAAAGAAATAAACTAAGCAGTTATCAAGGCACTTTATATGAGAAAGTACTGCAATATTTGATATTATAATAGAAAGACACGCATGTTAATATTAATATTGCTCTCAGTGTATGAGATGGCCAGAAGAAACCTGTCTTCGGCCATGTTATTGTCTTTAAAAAAAAATCACAACTAACCTCATATACGTTGCAAAACCAATTGAGGGACCTAAAGCAACTTTAAGAAAATTGCTTCCCTGGAGATATCTTACATTTCTCATATTTGGATAAATTTTTAGGAGTCTAAGATCATGACTATAAGTATCATCACAACTATGGTATTTACTAAGCTCCTTGAGAAGCGCTGTAGGAGACATCATCAGTGGTATTTATTGAGCACTTACCTGTGCAGAAAACTAAATTCAGTTCTTATCTTCAGTCCACTTCTGGGGGGGGGGCGCACTCATAAGCATTCATTCATTCAATCGTATTTATTGAGCGCTTACAGTGGGCTCAACTAGCAGGTGAGAAAAGACCCAGGGACCCTGAGGCACAGTGGAAGTGACACAAGTACAGAAATTGGGTTACTTGATCTTCTTCCTGGGTCAATGGGGAATGGGCAGAGCTAGAGTTGAGTCATCCATAGAGAAGCAGCATGGCCGAGTGGATAGAGCACAGGCCTGGAAATCAGAAGGACCTGGGTTATAATCCCAACTCCACCACTTGTCTGCTGTGCGACTTTGGGTAAATTACTTCACTATCCTAAGCCTCAGTTACCTGATTTGTAAAATGGGGATTAAGACTGTCCAATGTGGAACAGGGGCTGTGTCCAATCTCATTAGGTTGTATCTATCCCAGAACTTAGTACAGTGGCTAGCACATACTAAATACTTAGATACTATAAAAAGAAAGTGCACTATAGTTGACATTCATTGGCTGGTGTCCTGAGCATACTGCAAAACTCAGGGGTTGCATTTACCCCTTTGTTCCCCTCCATGAAGTTTAACCAGAAACAGAGAGAGAAGGATGGGGAGGAAAAAGAACCTTGGCTACTTGGCGGCAATGGGAAGCAACCCGTGGTCTTCAGAGCGCAGAACATGAGGAGAGTTCATGCTGCTGACCCTGGATGGACGCAAGGAACTGGGAGGAGTTGTAGAGAATCCCTGAAGTTCTGGAGTCCAGCAGCTAGGTTTCTGGAGGAGTGAGTTTTCCTACTGAGGGGGACAAAAGTTTGAGTTCCAGGTGCCTGCAGGGCAACTAAGAGTCCTGGAGGGGAAGAGTAAAGGAGCTAAGAAAATGTGGTTGAATGTGGATTTGTTTTGGTAGTTGCCTTATTAATAGTATACTGAATCGTGTAAATATCTCCGATCTTGGTCTTTTCTGCAGAAGGGGCTGGGGGAGAAGCTCTGGGTGCCAGGGAGACATGTGACCTGGGGAGCCACAAGTGGGAGTATTTAGAGGTCAAGGAAGGGGTGGTAGGCTAACTAGTCCCTGATGACCTCTGTGACTTTGGAGGAGCAGCATGTCTCAGTGGAAAGAACACGGGCTTTGGAGTCAGAAGTCATGGGTTCAAACCCCGACTCCACCATGTCTGCTATGTGACCTTGGGCAAGTCACTTAACTTCTCTGAGCCTCAGTTACCTAATCTGTAAAATGGGGATTAAGACTGTGAGCCCCACGTGGGACAACTTGATCACCTTGTAACCCCCCCAGCACTTAGAACAGTGCTCTGCACATAGTAAGCACTTAACAAATGCCATTTTTTTTGGAGAGGTGGCTGGATCATTGGTAGAGTAGTAAGAGCAGCAGAATACAGGGACTTGGGAGGCAGTGAGTTGGGTGCCCCAAAATCTGTGGCAAAAGAATGAGAAATATGGAGGGCTTTGAGGCCCAATGGGGGATGAACAAGGTACAGCCATTTTGGGGGGGATTATTTTCCAATTTAGGGCTGAAAACCCTTAGCAATATCTCCAGGTTTACCTAGAATGTTCAGCAACATGGGCATATGAGTAGAGGAAATGTACTGAGACCATTATTCTGGGCAAGGAGTTGGTGTCACAAGTGTATTGGTAGTAAAAGATGGAGCTTCACTGAGAAGGTGGGGCTGAAGATGTAAACTTTTGCATTTAAGCAAAAGAAGGCTGGCAGGGAACATAGCTGTAGTGGGTCAAGAGTATGGAGGTTGCAGTGTGTTTGAGGATTGACCATGAGAGATGGAGGGTATAGTCAGTAGGTGGCAGTCAGATTTGATGAGGTCAGAGAGGAGGCATTGTTTGAAGTCATTAAATCAAGAGTGTGTCTGTGCTGGTGTGTGGCTGAGGTGGAGTTTAGGAAGAGTTTCGTACAACTGAGAAGTAAAATGAAGCCATTGGCTGGAGGGTCAGAGAGATTATTCCCTAAATAATGGCTTTACCAAGGATTAAATTATGAAAAGAGAGCAAGATGGGGAATCAATCTATCAATCCAGTGCATTATTGAGTACATACTATGTGCAGTGCACTGTATTAAGAACTTGGAGAGCATAATATAACAGAGTTGGTAGACACATTCCCTGCTCACAAGGAGTTTACAGTCTAGAGGAGAAAAAAATTGATATAATTGATATGGATGTGTACATAAGTGTGGTGGGGCTGAGAGTGGGGTAAATAAAGGGTGCAAATACAAGAGCATAGGGAATAGAGGAAATGAGGGCTTAGTCAGGGATGTCCTCCTGGAGATGTGATTTTCTTAAGACTTTGAAGGTGGGAAGAGTGATGATCTGCCAGATATGAAGGTGGAAAAAAGTTCCAGGCAAGAGGCAGAACATGCATGAAGAGTCGGTGGTGAGATAGTGATTATGGTACAGTGATTATGTTGGTGTTAGAGGACTAGAGTGAGCATACTTGATTATAGAAGGAAATCAGTGAGGAAAGATAGGATGAGGTAAGGTTATTGACTTCTTTTAAAGGCAAGGATGGCAAGGAAAGTATTCAAACCATCAGGAAATGTGGAGGTGGGATTCGGGGTGAAGGTGGATGTCAGTCACTAGTAGCTGTAGAGATGGCTGATATGAGATTCAAATGAAGGAAAGAGATAAAGTAGGGTGCAGACGCAATATTGGGGAACAAGAAGCAGAACAACATTCTCCCTTTCCCCATGAGATGGAAAGAGTGGGAAAAGATTCGTTCATTCATTCAATCAATCGTATTTATTGAGCATTTACTGTGTGCAGAGCACTGTACTAAGCATTTGGGAAGTACAAGTTGGCCACATATAGAGATGGTCCCTACCCAACAGCAGGCTCACAGTCTAGAAGGGGGAGACAGACAACAAAACAAAACATATTAACAAAATAAAATAAATAGAATAGTAAATATTTACAGTAAAATAAATAGAGTAATAAATACGTACAAACATATATAAGGTGCTGTGGGGAGGGGAAGGAGGTAGGCTGGGGGGGGGATGGGGAGGGGGAGGAGGGAGAGAGAAAGGAAGGGGCTCAGTCTGGGAAGACCTCCTGGAGGAGGTGAGCTCTCAGAATGAGCTCTCATTCATTCAATCATTTATTGAGTGCTCACTGTGTGTACAGCACTGTACTAAGTGCTTGGAAGAGTACATTACAACAATAAACAATCACACTCCCTGCCCACAATGAACTTACAGTCTAGAGGGGTGGACACAGATATTGATACAAATAAATAAAATAAAATTACAGATATGTACTAAGTGCTTTGGGGATGGGAGAGAGGAAGAGCAAAGGGAGCAAGTCAGGGCAATGCAGAAGGGAGTGGGAGATGGAGAAAATTGGGGCTTAGTCTGTGAAGGCCTCTTGGAAGAGATGGGCCTTCAGTAAGGCTTTGAAGGAGGGGAGAGTAATTGTCTGTCAGATCTGAGGGAGGGTGCTACCAGGCCAGAGAAAGGATAGGAGTCAGCGGCAAGGCAGTCAAGATTGAGGTACGGTGAGAAGGTTGTCAGCAGAGGAGTGAAGTGCGGAGGTTGAACTGTAGAAGGAGAGAAGAGAGGTGAGGTAGGAGGGGGCAAGGTGGTAGAGGGTTTAAAAGCCAATGGTGAGGAGTTTTTGATTGATGTGGAAGTGGTTTGACAACCACTGGAGTTTTTTGAGGAGCAGGGTGATGGAGTGGGGTGACCTGTCCAGAATGTTCTTTGTAGAAAAATGAAGATGGGGAGGCACCCTTGAAAGAGCAGCAGACTAATGGGTGTCATTATATGAGAGCCAGGAACAGGTCAAGGGTAAAGGGAAATCTGCCTATAGCGGAGTCATAAGCTGCACACTAGCTTGCTGCTCAATGAATACACAAAACATGGTACCAAGAATGAACCAAAGAGAGGCTGTACTTTATTAGAAATAAAACGACTAAAATTGCTTTGTAAAGAACATTGTACTATGATATTTGTATGAAAGATCAAGTGACGAAATCTAAAAGAGAATTTTTAAGAAGATTGCAATATTGCAATACTTCTCAGTAAAGTAGTAGAAGTCGATTCATAGTTCAATAGCTTTAATGGATCCAAGCTTGTAATTTAGTAACCCAGAATTACAGGGCTACCATTTACCAAAGACATAAAATGATAGGAAGATTCAAATTAGCTAGTTGAGAGGCCGAAGATTAAACTTTTAAAACTTAACAGAGCTGAAGAATTTAACTCTAAGCTGTAATTTTGAAATTCAAGCATATTCCTTCAGTGAAGCGCAAATAGTGATTGAAGTAAGAAATTAGAGTATGAAGAAATGATTACTTGATATGAATGAACAATTAAATTATGTGAACCAACTGAAGCTAATTTATTGAATAGGCAGTTGACATTAAACAGAAAAAAAGTCTTCAAATAGAAGTGATTTCAGCACTTTTGTTTGAATGCGAGATAATCATATCTTTTTGTACAGAAGGTCATTCTTTAAAGACACTAGTCACATATTTCTGAGACACACCTACATAATTACAGAGGCTATTATTCTAAACATGAATTTGTGGCTATAAAGTGTTTCTGTGTTCCAGGGAAATCACTGATTACTTCAGACACACTATCTAGGATATGTGATCAATATTATGGTAAAAGGTTTGAAATCCCCAAGACTACTATCCATGTATATATGTATCCTGTATATATGTTTGTACATATTTATTACTCTATTTATTTATTTATTTTACTTGTACATATCTATTCATTTTATTTTGTTAGTATGTTTGGTTTTGTTCTCTGTGTCCCCTTTTAGACTGTGAGCCCACTGTTGGGTAGGGACTGTCTCTATATGTTGCCAATTTGTACTTCCCAAGTGCTTAGTACAGTGCTCTGCACATAGTAAGCGCTCAATAAATACGATTGATTGATTGATGTAAATTAATTGCACTAGCAAATTATGATAGCATGCAACGTGAAAGATATTTGCTGAGGATACACATCAAGATAAGACTCTAAAAGTTCCTTGAAAGGAGGGATCATGGGGCCTTTTTCATGACTGACTTCTCTCCAACATTTAGTCTAAAGTTCTGCTGCTTCCTGTCGGTTTCAGTAAATAATAAAGATTAAGGGAAAGAAATGACATTAAGATTAAGACCCACCCGGTCCTCTCTTTCCAAACAGCCAAACGCTGGTCCAGGCACTTGTCAGATGGCAGCTTAATTCCTGCATGAGCCTCCTCTCTGATCTCTATACCTCCAGCTGCTTCCCTAACCTCCCTATTCAGTTCTGACTGTAATTCTAAAGTGATATCCAGCACAATCTACCCTCTCCTGAAACACCTCAAATGATTTCAGATTCCTTTCCATAACAGCAGAAACTCTGGCCCTTTTGTTTTAAGACACTCAATTCGGTCATTCCCTCCATTCACTTTAGTTTGAACATTACCAAGATATTACCAATATTTCTATACTGAGGGTTTTTTTGTAATCACTAGGAAAAAGGAAGTGAATAAAGAATGATGCCAACCTAGGGGATTATAGGGCAAACTAATGAACCAGATGGAATAAAAATCACATGGAATGAATGGCATCTACCTGAGAATTTTGAAGGAACTGGACTATGAATTGGAACTGTGTCCAAGATAGATTGTTGAGCAATCAAATAGACTGTGATATTACTAAATCAATCAATCGTATTTATTGAGTGCTTACTGTGTGCAGAGCACTGTACTAAGTGCTTGGGAAGTACAAGTCGGCAACACATAGAGACAGTCCCTACCCAACAGCGGGCTCACAGTCTAGAAGAATTACTAAATTACTAAGAAATTTAGTAAAGTTAGTAAATTCTTAGTAATTACTAAGAATTACTAAAATATAACAAAAAGAGTTTGGCATTTATAGCTTTAATCTCTCTTAATGATAATAGCAATGATAATATTATTTATTAAGTGCTTACTATGTGCCAAGTCCTGTACTAAGCACTCAAGTAGGCACAAAATATTTAGGTTGGACACAGTCCCTAACTCACATGGGACTCCAAGTTTGAATGGCAGGGAAAACAGGAAATTTAATCCCCATTTTGCAGATGAAGAAACTGAGGCAAAGAGAAGTTAAGTGGCTTGCCCAAGGTCAAGCAATAGACTAGTGGTAAAGTTAGGCTTGTAACCAAGCCTATGTTTTTTTCCTATAAGTTATGTTGGGAGAAGGAGGAGAAAATGAGGAGGTTGGAGAAATGAGGGATTAGTAATAATAATAATAATAATGATGGCATTTATTAAGTGCTTACTATGTGCAAAGCACTGTTCTAAGCACTGGTAAGGTTACAAAGTGATCAGGTTGTCCCACGTGGTGCTCACAGTCTTCATCCCAATTTTACAGATGAGGGAACTGAGGCACAGAGAAGTTAAGTGACTTGCCCAAAGTCACACAGCTGACAATTGGCAGAGTCGGGATTTGAACCCATGACCTCTGACTCCAAAGCCCGGGCTCTTTCCACTGAGCCACGCTCAGTGGAAAGAGAAGGCCTCCTGGAAGAAATGTTATTTTGAAAGGTTTTGGGGAGAATGGTGATCTGCTGAATATGAAAGGGGAAATGGGTGGGCAGAAGGATAGAAAAGATTGTGATATAGAGAATAGTTTGGCATTAGAGGAAAAGAATGTAAAGACTGCATTGTAGTAGGTGATCAGAAAGGTACATCAGGGAAAAAAAAAGAGGTAGTTGAGTGCCTTAAAGCCTATAGTAATTAGATTTGGGGGGCGATTTTTTTTGTTATTTTTGATGCATTGGTAGATGAACAACCCCTGAAAGTTTTTTGAGGAGTGGGGAAATATGCACTAATTTTTTTTCTGAAAACTTATCCAGGCAGTAAAGTTAAGCATGGGCTGGAGTGGGGAAAGAGGAGGGAGTTCTCCAAGGATGCTAATGCAGTAGTAGTCAAGGTGAAATACGGTAAGTTCTTGGATCAGCATAGCAGCATTTTGGTTGGAATGGAAAGGGTGAATTTTAAAGCTGTTGCGAAGGAAATTTCGGTACTACCAGTTACCTAAGGTTTATGAGATTATGGAAAGGTTAATTGTTTTCTATAAGGCTGCAAATGACACGTTTAAGCGTCTGCAATATTGTAGAAGAATTATGGCAAACTTAAATCTTTAAATGCTATCATATTTCTTCATTAGCATGAATTTCTTCAGCATGGCCTAATGAATGCAGCACAGGCCTGGGAATCAGAAGGACCTGGGTTCTAATTCCAACTCTGCCACTTGTCTGATGTGTGACCTCGGACAAGTCAGTAACTTCTCTGTGCCTCATTTACGTCATCTTTAAATGGGGATTAATTAATACTGGAAGCTAATGTGGGACATGGACTGTGTCCAACCTGAATTGCTTGCACCTACTCCAGTGCATAGTATAGTGCCTGGCACAAAGTAAGTGCTAACAAATACCATAAAAAGTGCTTAAAAATATCATTAAAAATAATTAGAATACAAAAACACTGGAATAAAGAAAATACATAAAAAAATCCTATCTTTAAGGAAGAGTCCAGAAGTAATCCTGAAAATTTAAGGCAATGAAATCCTACTTTTATACCAGAAAAAGAGGCCAAACCTATCATGACAATAAGGGAATAAATACTTAGAAAAATACACCACATCAGGGGAAGGGCAACATAGCTTCTGTAAAGGGCCATCATGCCTCATTTAACTAATGGATTTTATTGAAAGGGTCAAAAAACATATGAGCAAATTACAAAAGGCCTGGGATAAAGTTCCACTTTCAAGATATTTTACCAAAAATGAACATTCATAGCATATCCCATACAAAACAAATCCAGGATACAGTGTGTTTAGAAATCACCATTTCTGAAATGTTTAAATGAAATGAATCATGCCAATGATTGATAATATTAACAATGACAATAATAAGAGCACTAATAATAATGATGATATTAATAATAATAGCCACACTCCAGAAGACTGGTAAATCACAGTTCAACTTATCTTCAAAGTTCATTCAAAAGGAAACCTAATACAGGAATCCTTTCACAATTAATTCATACTGCTTCAAGCTACCATATCTATTTATCCTTTTGATATAGCATTGTTGTTTTCTCAGCAGCTTAGAGTTTCATAATTTTTCCAAGTCTGGCTCTGCCTCCTGATATATACCCAGCTCTGTGTTATTTGGCCACACTGGAATTGGAGGAAATGTATTGTCATACATAGAAAACTGGATTACATGTTAGAAACACAGGGATAAATAGCTACTTTTCATGATAAAATAGTTTCATAAGAATAATATTGGAAGAAAATCTACACAAAGTAATCTCCAAGTTTGTAAATAGAGAAATGTCATGCCAACAGGGATTAAACTTCAAGAAAACCTCAAGAAAAAAACCCCACAAATGTTGTTTGTGCAAATTAAAGTCATTCTTTGAGATTTTAATCTCCCAATTTTTGTTGAGATCATTATACACTGTCCCTTTAAATAATAAATCCAATGTACAATAGTTGCTCAAAAGGTTATAAATGCTCAAGTTTGCATCAGTGAAGACTGCGGGGGGCGGGAGGCGGGATGTGATTAAATTTTACAAAATCATTACAGCACTGGACAAGGAGAACAAGGATTCATTGTATTCATCAAATTGCCAAACAACTGATTGAGAGAAGACCCATTGAAGGTTTATGGTAATATGTTTAGAAAAAAAAAATTCCTCCCATAGCTTCCTGGCAATGCTACCCTATATATATATTCTTTATACACATTTATACATGTATACACACACAAACATATATAGATAGGTAGATCTTTGATCATTAATTTGTTACCTACTTATTCAAGCACATATTTGCTTACTTTTTATTTTGTAATTTATAGTTTTACTATATTAACAACGGTTTTTGGCAACCAGTTTCCACTATTTTACTGTAAACTCAGTGAGGCCTAGATCTTTTACTTCTTTTGTACATTTCTAAATTGTCTGTACATCACCCTGTAGCTGTTCATTGAAAGCTGCTGATGATAATGAGTGTATGATAGTATTTTATGAAGGCACTGGCTGGTAAAAATCTGGAATTCACTACTGATTGACATAATGCAGGCCACAAATTTCAGTACTTTCAAGAATGGTTTGTAAAATTTTGTGAAAGAAGGATCCATTATGGATTATTAGTGGAATATTAGGAATTCTAGAAGTTCAAGAAGGACAGTAAGATATTTATATTTCCCCAAGGTCTTAGCACAGGGCTCTACACATAGTAAATGCTCAATTAATAGCACTGAGTTATTGCCTGGGAAGTCTATCGTGGTCTAGTTAAGGAAATCTATCTAATTAACTGATATATAGATATGTCAATTGATATAACCACAAGAATGCCAAATCAAGCATCCTTCATCTCTAGTATCAAAAATAGAATACTGTGGCCCTAATGTTTGAATATTCCTTCCCAGAATCATTAGATGGTTGGAAATTGCAGTTAGGCTTTTATTCTGTACTTGTCTTACAACTGGTGGAACATAGGGATTCTGCTCTATTTACTCATGCTTCTCTAATTAAGCTCAACTGCATAAAAATACATTTTTTCCTAACAAAAAAATAACTAATGGGAGTAAATGACTAATCAGACAGATTGCATATGTGACAGTAATTATGGTTTCGGGGCATGCTTTACATAAGTATTACAGTGTACTCACTTCTTATACTTGTTAGAGCATAATTGATGTCACTATGGAATTCTATGAGAAATGGTTCTATTTGAAATAGAAAATTGCCAAAGTTGAGTATGTTTCTTAGCCTAAAATACATGTACTACTATATTCTCTATGAATGCTTTAACCCAAGGAAAGATGCCACACTTTACAATCGTACTCACACAAACATAAAGAACCCTTAAAATCTTTGGTTGCTCTCAGAGCCATTCCACTGGTCATTGACTTTTTGCTGTGATCTGTTCACCTTGTTTATGCTATTTCAGTTGAAACATGTTTGTATATTCTGTTCTCCCCCCCAGCCTTTGTTTAATGATTGCTTTTATGCTAACCTTTGTCTCAGGTTACGAATAATAAAATAAAATACTGCCCATTTGCCATTTTTTCAAGTTAATTTAGGTTGGCATGGAAGCAAATAAATGCCACATTAAACCAGGCTTAAAAAACACAAATACAATCTGACATCTAGTGGGACATTAATAGTTGAAGCGTTTAAGTACTCTTTATCTTACACTTTAAATAGACAAGTTGGCTATTTTTTCTTTATAATACAGGTGTAGATATAGAGTTTAGGAGCTACTTCATAACATAAATAAGTGTAGATATAGAGGTTAGGAGAAGTATTTGTTTTGCTCTGAATTTCAATTTCATCTAGATGATTGATACCATGTGATGATAATAGTAAGAAATAATGCACGCGCACACACACACACACACACACACACACACACACCATATTCGGGCTAAGGAAAGGAGGATCTCACTCTCACTCTACTCTGCCTGAAAATATTGACCCAATTATTCAAGTCCTTCAATCGCTTTAGCCTAAGGTCCATTCATCAGTCATGTTCAGGGGCTATGCCGATATGTAGGTCTTGGGAAGAAACTGTTTGTGGGTGCGTCTCCCCTCTGCCACTATACCTCTACCTCATCTACCTCGCTGCCCGCCTTCACCCTCATCCTGCCTCTGTCCTGGAATGTCCTCCCTCCTCAAATCCAACAGACAATTACTCTCCACATGTTAAAAATCTTATTGAAGGCACATCTCCTCCAAGAGATCTTCCCTGACTAGGTCTTCCTTTCCTCTTCTCCCACTCCCTTCTGTGTTGCCCTGACTTGTCTCTTTATTCATCCTCCATCCCAGCGACACAGCACTTATGTACATATCTGTACTTCACTTATATTAATATCTGTATCACATTCTAGATTGTAAGCTAGATGTGGGAAATAAATGTATCTATTATATTGTTAAATTGTACTCTCCCAAGTGCTTACTACTATGCTCTGCACACAGTAAGCACTTAATAAATATGATTGAATGAATGAATAAATGAAGAGGGGCATATACTAACCATGCTGATCACAGAAACCTGAGAACTTGCCACTTGTCTTCACACTGCATGCTTTTGTAATAATAATAATGATAATAATAACTGTGGCATTTGTTAAATGCTAATCTTACAATAGGTCAAGCACTATACTAAGTGCTGGGATAGACAGAAGATAATCAGATTAGACACAGCCCTGGTACCGCATGAGGCTCCCAGTCTAAGTAGAAGTGACAGTGTGTGCGTGTGTGTGTGCGCATGCGCACGTGTTCACACATGTGCAGTTGTCCTGGAATTTCTTTCCCCTTGACAGATGAGAAACTGAGGCACAGAGGAGTTAAGTGACTCACTCCCTTGGTGAACTCATTCACTCCCACAGCTTCAACTATCATCTTTACGCTGATGACACCCAAATATAAATCTCCATCCCTGTTCTCTCTCCCTCCCTCCAGGCTCATATTTCCTCCTGCTTTCAGTACTCCTCCATCTGGTTGTCTGCCTGCCATCTAAAACTCAACTTGTCCAAGATGGAGCTACTTATCTTCCCTCCCAAACTCTGTCCACTCCCTGACTTTCCTGTCACTGTGGATGGCACTATCAACCTTCCCATCTCACAAGCCCACGTCCTTGGTGTCATCCCCGACTCCTCTCTTTCCCTCACCCCACACATCCAATCCGTCATGAAAACCTGCCAGTCTCACCTCCACAACATCACCAA
Source organism: Tachyglossus aculeatus (assembly GCF_015852505.1). Lineage (NCBI taxonomy): Eukaryota > Metazoa > Chordata > Mammalia > Monotremata > Tachyglossidae > Tachyglossus > Tachyglossus aculeatus. The sequence continues at coordinate 122,350,648 of NC_052067.1, forward strand.
GATCCGCCCTTTCCTCTCCATCCAAACTGCTACCTTGATGGTTCAATCTCTCATCCTATCCCGACTGGATTACTGCATCAGCCTCCTTTCTGATGTCCCATCCTCCTGTTTCTCCCCACTTCAGTCTATGCTTCATTCTGCTGCCAGATTGTCTTTCTGCATGTCACTCCCCTCCTTAAAAGTCTCCAGTGGTTGCCTATCAACCTTTGAATCAAGCAAAAACTCCTCACTCTAGGCTTTAAAGCTCTGCATCACCTCACCCCCTCCTACCTCAACTCCCTTCTCTCCTTCTACAACCCAGCCCACATTCTCTGCTCCTCTGCTGCTAACCCCCTAACTGGGTCTCTTCTCACCTGTCCTGTCGTTGACCTCTGGCCTGGAATGCCCTCCCTCCACACATCTGCCAAACTAGCTCTCTTCCTCCCTTCAAATCCCTACTGGGAGCTTACCTCCTACAGAAGGCCTTCCCAGACTTAGCACCCCCTTTTCCTCTCTTCCTCCCCTCCCCATAACCCCTTCCCTCCCTCTGTTCTACCCCCTTCCCCTCCCCACAGCACTTCTGTATATTTGTACATATTTAGTACTCTATTTAATTAATGATGTGTATATAGCTATAATTCTATTTATTCAGATAATAATAATAATAATAATAATAATAATAATAATAATATTGGCTTTTGTTAAGAGCTATGTGCCAAGCACTGTTCTAAGCACTAGGGGGGATTTGTATCAGGTTATCCAACATGGGGCTCACAGTCTTGATCCCCATTTTACAGACGAGGTAACTGAGGCCCAGAGAAGTTAAGTGACTTGCCCAAAGTCACACAGCAGATAAGTGGCAGAGCCAGGATTAGAACCCATAACCTCTGATTCCCAGTCCCATGTTCTTTCCACTCAGCCATGCTGCTTCTCTATTGGTATTGACACCTGTCTGCTTGTTTTGTTGTCTTTCTCCCCCTTCTAGACTGTTAGCCCGTTGTTGGGTAGGGACTGTCTCTATATGTTGCCGACTTGTACTTCTCAAGTGCTTAGTACAGTGCTCTGCACACAGTAAGCTCTCAATAAATACAATTGAATGAACAGGTGTGTTGTGGGCAAAAGGATGGGGATGGTGAAGTTAACAACAACCCTTAGTATCTTGAGGTCTGCCTTCTCTTCCCCATTGTCCATACCCATTCTCACAGCTGCCAATTTGTACTTCCCAAGCGCTTAGTACAGTGCTCTGCACATAGTAAGCGCTCAATAAATACGATTGATTGATTGATTGATACCCAGGTTTTCCTGTCCTCACTTTGTGACACTGTGTTCCCTGTCACCCCTCTCATCCCTCATTACGGGCGTAGTGCATAGAGCATGGGCCTGGGCGTCAGAAGGTCATGGTTTCAATCTTGGCTCCACCACTTGATGCTCTGTGACCTTGGGCAAGTCACTTCATTTCTCTGGGCCTCAGTTACTTCATCTGTAAAATGGGGATTGAAACTTTGAGCTCCACGTGGGACAGGGACTGTGTTGACCTGATTTGCTTATATACACCCCAGCACTTAGTACAGTGCCTGGAGCATAGTAATCACTTAACAAATACCATAATGATGATGATTATTATTATCATTATTATTTTTAATGTTATCTCTTTGGCTGCTGATTCTCAAATTCTTTCATAGGTTCTTCCTCACCCTCCCACACCCTAGCTATGGGTCTATCAACAAGGTTCAGTTCTGATTCCTCTTCTCTTGGAGAACTCACTTGCTCCAATGGCTTAAACTACCATTTCTCTGCGGATGATTCCCAAATCTACAGCCCTGATTTCCCCCCTTACCTGTTGTCTCCTATTTCCATTTACTTTCAGGACATCTCTACTTGGACATTCCACTGACACCTCAAACATGGAGAAAATAGAAGTCCTCATCTTCCAACAAAAACCTGGTCCTCCCTCGACTTTCGTATCACTGTAAAGAGCACCCTCATCCTCCCTGTCTCATAGGTCTATAACCTTGGCATTCCTCAACTCATCTCTTTCATTCAACCCACCTGATTCTCAAATCCTATCATTTCTACCTTCACATTGCTAAAATCCACCACTTTCCTCTCCATCTAAACTGTTACTATGTTGAACCAAGCACTTATCATATCCTTCCTTGACTACTGCATCAGCTTCCTTGCTGACCTCCTTGCCCTCATCTCTCCCCACTCCAAAACTTCCAGTGGTTGCCCACCTATTTCCACATCAAACAGAAACACCTTACCATTGGCTTTAAATAACTCAATCAATTTGCCCTCTCCTATCTTTCCTGACTGATTTCCTTCTATGACTCGTGAGTTCACTTCTATTCTCTAACACCAACCTACTCACTGTATCTTGAGCTCTTCTAACTGACCTTTTATCCATGTTCTGCCTCTGGCCTGGAACTCACTCCCCTTCCTTAAAAGTCTTATTAAAATCACATCGCCAAGATTCCTTCCCTAAGTTCTAATTTCCCCTACTCTTTCCCCTTTTGCAATTTCATGTTGCAGTTGGATTTGTACCCTCTATTCACCCTTAGTACTTGGGTACATATCTGTAGCTTATTTTAGCATCCAATTCTTCCTCTAGACTGTGAGCTCCTTGAGGGCAGGGACTTTGTCTATCAACTGTACTCTCCCAAATGTTTAGTACAGTTCTAGGTTGTCAGTAAATATAATTGACTGATTGATTGATTTGATGTGGGAGAAGTTACGTCTGACTGGACACCAGAAGTTACCCCTGCTCACACTGGGAAGGATACCTCAGAACATGGTGGACTTAGCGATCAACAATTTGTGCTGATAGGACCCTGGCCTGCTGGGTGACCTCGGACAAGTGACAATCACTCTGGCTCTACATTTCCTCTGTCAAAGTGAGATAAAATTCCTGGTTCCCCTCCTCTTGGATTGGGATTCCATTATGGGACAGATATGGTATCTGATTATATTATATCTACCACAGCAGCTCTGTTTCAGTCTTGTGGAAAGTACATTATTGTGTGAATCAGGAGGGTTGCATGATGGATGGGTGTTTTTTGTGCTATGGGTCATGAATCAGGTGAAATCCTTTAAAAATGATCTCATAAACAAGCAATATGATCAGCTGTCTTCATAGTTTAAATTACCTGACCTTCCAACCAGGGAGCAGCACCTGGGAAGAGGTAGGCAGGTCTTCTTGTGAAGCTTGGGAGACAGGGAGAACAGGGGTCCAACTTCCCACTCATTAGCCTGGAATCTGGAGTGGCAGCAGGAGCTGGGAAGTCCTGCTTTTCCCTTTCCTCAAAGAAGGAAAATGGTGCAAATGCTAGTGGCTCTGTCTGCCTCCCTTTTCATTATCCAAGGTTCCAGAATGTTGGCCAGATCAGGGAAGCACTACTTTTCCAATCTTAAATAGCAAGAAAACATCCGTGACTCCTCATTAGGTCCTGGACCATCTATCCCTTGCTACGGCGTGGGCAGAGGAAATGGAATGAGAAAAACCTCATCATGTTTATTTACTTTCTAGTTTAAAAAATGACAAATCATAAATTTCCCTGAGTTTCAGCAGTCCAGGGCAGTGGTGATCCCCAGGCCAGGGAGCACTGTGACCACTGATGGTCCAGTGGGTCACACCCATTCCTCCTTCCAAGCTGCAGGGATTGGGTCAGGGGGCAAAGTAGGGGTAGGTGCCAAGCTGGCATCAAATTGAGTCATATAACTAGCAGGAGGAGATGGCTTCTTGCCAAAACCAAAGGCTCCTACTCTATCCCAATTCTCCTCAATCTCTCAGCTGCCTTCGACACTGTGTACTACCCCTTTCTCCTCAAGACGCTATCCAACCTTGGCTTCACAGACTCCACCCTCTCCTGGTTCTCCTCTTACCTCTCTGACTGTTCATTCTCAGTCTCCTTTGTGGGCTCCTCCTCCCCCTCCCATCCCCTTCCACTTGTAAGCCAAACCTGAGGATGAAACCTCCTCCTAAGGCCTCTGTAGGGATTCCTGAAGGGTCAGTTCTTGGTCCCCTTCTCCTCTCTATCTACACTCACTCCCTTGGTGAACTCATTTGCTCCCACGGCTTCAACTATCATCTCTATGCTGATGACACCCAAATCTACATCTCCGCCCTTGCTCTCTCTCCCTCCCTCCAGGCTCATATCTCCTTCTGCCTTCAGGATATCTCCATCTAGATGCCTGTCCACCATCTAAAACTCAATATGTCCAAGAAGGAGCTCCTCATCTTCCCTCCCAAACCCTGTCCTCTCCCTAACTTTCCCGTTACTGTAGACGACACTACCATCCTTCCCATCTCACAAGCCTACAACCTTGGTGACATCTTTGATTCCACTCTCTCATTCACCCCACACATCCAATCTGTAGGTCTCACTTCCACAACATCGCCAAGATCAACCCTTTATTCTCCATCCAAACTGCTACCTTGCTGGTTCAATTTCTCATCCTATCCCAGCTGGATTACTACATCAGCGTCCTCTCTGATCTCCCATCCTCCTGTCTTTCCCTGCTTCAGTCTACATTTCATTCTGCTGCCTGGATTATCTTTGTACAGAAGTGCTCTGGGCACGTCACTCCCCACCTCAAAAATCTCCAGTGGTTGCATGTCAACCTACAATTCAAGCATAAACTCCTCACTCTAGGCTTCAAGGCTCTCCATCACCTCACCCCCTTCTACCTTGCCTCCCTTATCTACTTCTATAGCCCAGACCATACACTCTGTTCCTCTGCTGCTGCTGCTGTCAAAGACTGAGCTCCTTGTCTTCCCTCCCAAACCTTGTCCTCTCCCTGACTTTCCCATCTCTGTTGACGGCACTACCATCCTTCCCGTCTCACAAGCCCGCAACCTTGGTGTCATCCTCGACTCCGCTCTCTCATTCACCCCTCACATCCAAGCCGTCACCAAAACCTGCCGGTCTCAGCTCCGCAACATTGCCAAGATCCGCCCTTTCCTCTCCATCCAAACCGCTACCCTGCTCATTCAAGCTCTCATCCTATCCCGTCTGGACTACTGCACTAGCCTTCTCTCTGATCTCCCATCCTCGTGTCTCTCTCCACTTCAATCCATACTTCATGCTGCTGCCCGGATTATCTTTGTCCAGAAACGCTCTGGACATATCACTCCCCTCCTCAAAAACCTCCAATGGCTACCGATCAATCTGCGCATCAGGCAGAAACTCCTCACCCTGGGCTTCAAGGCTCTCCATCACCTCGCCCCCTCCTACCTCACCTCCCTTCTCTCCTTCTACTGCCCAGCCCGCACCCTCCGCTCCTCCACCACTAATCTCCTCGCTGTACCTCGCTCTCGCCTGTCCCGCCATCGACCCCCGGCCCACGTCATCCCCCGGGCCTGGAATGCCCTCCCTCTGCCCATCCGCCAAGCTAGCTCTCTTCTTCCCTTCAAGGCCCTGCTGAGAGCTCACCTCCTCCAGGAGGCCTTCCCAGACTGAGCCCCTTCTTTCCTCTCCCCCTCGTCCCCCTCTCCATCCCCGTCTTACCTCCTTCCCTTCCCCACAGCACCTGTATATATGTATATATGGTTATACATATTTATTACTCTGTTTATTTATTTATTTATTTTACTTGTACATTTCTATCCTACTTATTTTATTTTGTTGGTATGTTTGGTTCTGTTCTCTGTCTCCCCCTTTTAGACTGTGAGCCCACTATCGGGTAGGGACTGTCTCTATGTGATGCCAATTTGTACTTCCCAAGCGCTTAGTACAGTGCTCTGCACATAGTAAGCGCTCAATAAATACGATTGATTGATTGATTGATTGATTGCTGCTAATCTGCTCACTGTGCCTCATTCTCACCTGTCCCGCTGTCAACTCCTGGCCCACGTTCTACCTCTTGCCTTCCCTCCATACATCCACCAAACTAGCTCTCTTCCTCCCTTCAAAGCCCAACTAAGAGCTCACCTCCTCCAGGAGGCCTTCCCACTCTGAGCCCCCTTTTTCCTCTCTTCCTCCCCACCTCCCCACCCTACCTCCTTCCCTTCCCACGGCACTTATATATATTTGTACAGATTAATTACTCTATTATTTTACTTGTACATATTTACTACTCTATTTGTTAATGATGTGCATGTAGTTATAATTCTATTTATTCTGATGGTTTTGACACCTGTCTACATGTTTTGTTTTGTAGTCTGTCTCCCCCTTCCAGACTGTGAGCCCATTGTTGGGTAGGGACCATCTTTATACGTTGCCGACTTGTACTTCTCAAGCACTGAGTACAGTGCTCTGCACACATTTAGCGCTCAATAAATATGATTGAATGAATGGCTCCCTGTTGGTTCATAATTCAACCCCTTCTACTAGGTATTGGTAGATTTGTTATGCACCCAAAACCAACTGTAATAACAGTAGTGATAATGATAACAATTATAATAATAATAATACTGAGAGTTGTGGTAATTGTTAAGTAGTTACCGTCTGCCAAGCACTGTACTAAGTGCTGGGTAGATGCAAGATAATCAAAATAAACTGCTCTTATGCAAATCATACCAATCAATTGTATTTTTGAGCCCTTACTGTGTACAGAGCACTGTGCTAGGTGCTTGGGAGAGTACAGTGTAACCATATAACAGACACATTCCTGCCCACACCACCATCACAGCCTTCTCAAGAAAACTGAGTTCTTTTCCTGATCCTCCTGGAAGGAGCTATACCAACAGAGGTGAAATTTTCTGATTGAAAAGCCACCTATTGTGTCCACTATGGGAACAGACCAACCAAGGCATACACCTATTGGGTAATGGTGTTAGGGTGCTACATCAGCACTTCACTGCATTATTTTAGTTGTAAATATGTCCTGAATGTACATAAACAAATTTTGCACACATCTCATAATGTGTTGTAATTCTGCCCGTCTTCTTTTCATCAAATCATATGCCCCATACAGAACATAATCAAGAAAGAGGAACCGTGAGTAGCACAGCACAAACTAATTGCACTGTAATCTATTGTTCTGCTCAGGTTTTCTGTCCTAAAGTCTCAGGAGTGAGAGACAGCACAGTTTAGTGGTGTCCGAGATCCTGAGTTCTAATCCCATCTCTGTTACCTGCTGTATGGCCTTGGCCAATTCACTTAACTTTTTGTGCTTCATTTTCCTCACCTGTTAAATGCAAATTCCTTACCACAGCTGAGGTGTGGTAATTGGAACTAGAAAAGACTTAAAGCTGCAGAGCCCTAGGGCTGGAGAAGGCACACTACAGTCTACTTGGGTTGGGGCTATTGTGAAGGGAATATTCAAAAGGGAAAGGGGTGTGATCTAGAGCTTCTGAGAGCATTAGAGTAGCAAAATAAGTTTCTCTGATGGATAATTGCTTAGTGTACATATATAGCTGTTCTTTGTTTCCAGAAATAAAGCTCATGTCCTATTTATATATGTTGAGTATTGCTGAAAAGACTGATTTGGTACTGACACTCTCTCCTGTATTATTTAGAAGATAGATTATTTTCAGACTAATAGGTTTGGCCCATACAGGGTCTATTTCTGCTCTTGAGACTAGCCCCTGGCATTCGCTAAAAAACTTTGTTAAAGGAGAGTTATGCTCTGCTGATTAATCCCAGCCAGACTCAAATGTCTGATGCAGAAGTCTCCCAACAGTCCATGGCTATAGCATATTTTTTGAGACTGCTTCACCATGTCTTTAAAGAACTTTTGCTGCACTCCAGTCTTTCCAGGGCTTTCTGCAGTTTTCTTGTAACTGCCACACTGCAAAGATCATAAATCTTTGAGAAGCAGCATGGCTCAGTGGAAAGACCATCCCCACTCCACCCACTGTCAGCTGTGTGACTTTGGGTAAGTCACTTAACTTCTCTGTGCCTCAGCTACCTCATCTGTAAAAGGGGGATTGACTGTGAGCCCTCCGTGAGACAACCTGATCAGCTTGTGTCTCCTCCACCAGTGTTTAGAACAGTGCTTTGCACGTAAGCACTTACTAAATGCCATTATTATTATTATTATAATAAATGCCCCCCTTTCTTCTCCCACTACCTTCTTTTTCACTCTAACTTCTCCCCTCCCAGCCCCACAACTCTTATGTACTTATCAGTAATTTATTTATTTGTACTGATGCTCATCCTCCCCCCGTCCATATAGACTATAAATTCAATGTGGGCAGGGAATGTGTCTGTTTACTGTTACATTGTTCTCTCCTATGTCCTGTATAGTGCTCTGCATTCAGTAAGCACTAAATACAATTGAATGAATGAATGAATCCACATCCTCAATTAGTACACTGCTGCATAGTCTGTTCAGGTGTACTCTGGTTAGAGTTCTGCCTACAAGGGAAAACAAGACGAATTTCCTGAGTTTCTTCAGTCACATCTTTCCCTCTTTTCTGGTCATGGTGGGAATTATCTGGAACATTTGACCTGGTGGAAGGGCCCAATAGAAATGCTGAAAAATTGGGGGGTGAATGTGGGTAGGCTGCAGCAGTTGGGCTATGGTGGTAAGAGATATCTTTGGCACTATGCTGAGGTCAGTTCTGTAGAATAAATTAATCCTGCACGAATAAGAATGTTTGCATGCAGTTCTCAGTATGTTGTACTCTTCCCATTTACTTATCCCATTTGGCAACTCAGTAGAAACATGACTGGCTGGGAAGATATAGTGTATACGGTGCCCTGTGAACTATAAATTATCCTTCATGTCAGTTTTTAGTCCAGAAGTTTCAAGATGGAAGCTTATCCACGTTCCTGGTAGGAAATTCCATTGACATCAATTTCATCTGTCTCTTGTAGACCTGTTTTCTTTTGTTATCCCCACAAAAGTTGGAGAAACAAAGTGTTCTAGTGGAAAGACCCCAGGCATGGAAGTTAAGAGGACCTGGTTTCTAATCCTAGTTGTTGCGTGACCTTGGACAAGTCACTTATTCTCTGTTCTCCACTTTTCTCAACTGTGAAATGGAAATTGAATACCCCTTCTTCCTCCTACTTAGGCCATGAACCCTGGTTGGGATAGAGACAGTGTGCTACTTAAACAGTGCTACCTAAAATGCCTTGAATCCACTCCAGGACAGTGCCTGGTACTTAAATACCACAATTATCACGAGTAGACAACTAGTTTTGCTTTTTTTAAGGTCAGTGATTGTCCTCAAAACCATCTTCATGGTATTTTAGGGGCCTGGTCATTTGGAGCTCACAATCTTACTCACAGGTGGAGTTCTTAAATGCCTATTGGTTTTCTTAAGGACTTGATATTTAGATTAAGTAGCAGAATTCGATAGCAGGTTTTAGCAATGTAACACAAAAATAAATATCTGGGTAGTCTGCTGAGTTTTCCTGGTATTAAGTGATTTTAAGTCTTTCCTTGTTAGCAGGTTAATTAAAAGTTTGTAGTCACCTGGGACATATGTAGTTGTACATAAAGGCATCTAGAATGTAACACCTTTTGTTTGTTTTAAAAACAACAAAACACAGAAACTTTGGCCTCTGCATATTGAATTGGAAAAGGGGCAATGGAGAGAATATAAAACAGTTCATATTAAAAAGTATTCATCCCATACCAATTGGGATTAAAGAAATTTGATTTCAGATTCCATTGTTGAAATGAGCAAGATACATTTTTGTTGGAAAAATGATTTTGTCCAATAGTCTTATTTCATTCTAGGGATATTTCAAAGGGAAAAATGTTAAAACACAGTTGTACATTTGAGAGGAAATGTTTATAATTCCATGAATATCCACTCTCTTCATGTAGTATTTTATATGAGGTTTACATCTTTGAATTGCATAGACACATTTTACTTCTCAAGTTCAGATTCTTTCAACTTTTACTGTATAGTCTCTGCCGCAAACCCTCCTGCCCATACCAACCAGGACCTATCTAGATGGGGGGAATTTCAGGGACACATAGTAAAGTCTATCCACTCCTCTAATCACCAAGGCTACTCTGAAAAGTTTTTTTGTTTTTTTTTTTACTTAGTTTTACCAGCATGCAAGGGAGTGACACATACAGACACTCACTTCAACAAGGGTCCAATACAATCCTGTTCTGCAAATGCTTCTTCTTTCTGCTGCTTTCAGCATGCTCCCTTTTGCTTCTTTGCATGCACCCAGCAATGCTTCCAGGTGCCCCCTTGCAATTGAAAATGACTGCCTTTTATCTGCCTTTGCCATTGCAGTTGGGGCAGAATGTCACTGTCATTGATTGGTCCAAGCCTGTTACCGGGTAGAACAGGGAGAGAAGTCCAGGCTCTTCATTCATTCATTCAGTCCTATTTATTGAGCGCTTACTGTGTGCAGAGCACTGTACTAAGCGCTTGGGAAGTACAATTTGGCAACATATAGAGACGGTCCCTACCCAACAGTGGGCTCACAGTCTAGAAGTTCACAGAAGCTCACAGTCATGCTCCACCCCCATAGGCCATTAATCACCTGTCTCAGGCTTCACAAAATCTCTTCCTTGTTGTTGTTCATGGGATTATAAACAGTCATTAATAAAGCAGTTTGATAATAATAATAATGATGGCATGTGTTAAGCACTTACTACGTGCAAAGCACTGTTCTAAGCACTGGGGAGGTTACAAGGTGATCAGGTTGTCCCGCAGGGGGCTCAAAGTCTTAATCCCCATTTTACAGATGAGGTAACTGAGGCTCGGAGAAGTGAAGTGACTTGTCCAAAGTCACACAGCTGACAATTGGCAGAGTCAGGATTTGAACCCATGACCTCTGACTCCAAAGCCTGTGCTCTTTCCACTGAGGCATGCTGCTTCCCTCACCACAGACTCATAGTGCTCTTCTACCCCAAACAAAAATCTGACAAGTAGCAAGACTTCATTATACCCCATGCATTTTCTTCAACTTTCAAAAATGTTGTTGGGGAAGAATTTAAAGCAGCAAGGGTGGCAAAGATTACAGATTTATAATAACAATAGTAATAATGGTATTTTTAAGTGTTTACTATGTGCCAAGCTATGTTCTAAGCACTGGAGTAGATACAAGATAATCAGGTTGGACACAGTCCCTGTCCCACATGGGGCTCACATTCTCAATCCCCATTTTACAGATGAGGTAACTGAGGCACAGAGAAGTTAGGCGACTTGCCCAAGATCACACAGCTGACAAGCGGCAGAGCTGGGATTAGAACCAATGACCTCTGACTCTCAAGCTGTGCTCTTCCCAACTTTCTTCTTGGGAAGGGAAATGTATTGGTTGGGAAATATCAAAGGTCAGGGGTTCAAATCCCGGCTCTGCCAATTGTCAGCTGTGTGACTTTGGGCAAGTCACTTAACTTCTCTGTGCCTCAGTTCCCTCATCTGTAAAATGGGGATTAATCAATCAATCAATCAATCGTATTTATTGAGGGCTTACTGTGTGCAGAGCACTGTACTAAGCACTTGGGAAGTACAAGTTGGCAACATATAGAGACAGTCCCTACCCAACAGTGGGCTCACAATCTAGAAGGGGGAGACAGAGAACAAAACCAAACATATTAACAAAATAAAATAAATAGAATAGATATGTACAAGTAAAATAAATAAATAGAGTAATAAATATGTGCAAACATATATACATATATACAGGTGCTGTGGGGAAGGGAAGGGGGTAAGATGGGGGGGATGGAGAGGGGGACAAGGGAGACGGGGAGATTAAGAGATTAAGACTGTGAGCCCCATGTAGGACAACCTGATCACCTTGTATCCCCCCAGCGTTTAGAACAGTGCTTTGCACATAGTAAGTGCTTAACAAATACCAACATTATTATTATCAAAGTGGAAAAAAAGAGGTCATGAGCATAGAGAAAGCCAAAAGTATTAATGAATTCCTGTCTTATTATCATCTAATAGGCTTGGAGTTATTATGAAGAAGCCCAGTTCTCCCATTCTGAACTACAAGGAACCCAATAATGCAACACTCAGGAGTGGGAGCATGAGGAGAAGATCAACCTCTCTCTGTTTATTTCCTAATTATCAAATCGAAGCAGGCTAAAACCTTCAGTGGAGAATCACTAAAGCAGCAACAATCTGCATCCCTGCCTACCCCCCTCCCTTTCACAGGGGTTGTCCTGAGCACTCTTCTTCTTTCCCAACCTAACTGACTGTTAGAACCATCTCAGAAGAGATTCTAAGGGGAGGGACACTCTGATGACTGAATCATTTGCAAATGTCTTTGTTCCTGCTTGAAGACACATCTCTCTCCTGAAGGTAGAACACCTACAGTCAAGAGAAGCAGTGTGGCCCAGTGGAGAGAGCCCTGGCTTGGGAGCCAGAGGTCATGGGTCCTAATGCTGGCTCTGCCACTTGTCAAGTTGTCAGCTATGTGACTTTGGGCAAATCACTTCACTTCCCTGGGCCTCAGTTACCTCATCTGTAAAATGGGGATTACAACTGTGAGCCCCAGGTGGGGCAACCTGATCACCTTGTATTTCCCCCCAGCGCCTAGAACAGTGCTTTGCACATAGTAAGCGCTTAACAAATGTCATCATGATCATTACAGCCAAAGGGAGAATTAGGATGAAATTGTTCACCTCAAAACTATTCGTGTTCTTCAAATGGGTGAGAATGGAATCACTTAATAGAGATACCTATTAACCTATATAAGGGTGAAAAGGAAAGAACAGATATAATTATATGCTTTAAATGTTCTGTCATTTTACCATGTAAATAAAAGATATGAATTCCAATTTCCTTATCCTTACAATCTATAAACACACTGTAACAAAAATGTTTTTACTGTGGCATATTTTACCAATTCCAGAGAAACTAGTGAATTCAAAAATCATCATAAACTGTATATCCTTTGACAACTCCTTGGCCTTTTGGCATTAGAATGCAGACTGTGGGATGCAGCCTGCTGTAATTAATTGACCCTTGAAAATTTGTTCTAAAGTAGGTTAGAGCATCTGATGGGCAATAAATTATACTACACAAGAGAATATTTACAGCTGTATCCTCAGTCACATTTTCAATTAATTCATAGCAACATATATTTCTCTAAGGTGTACTTTTGAGTAAGGAGGGACATTAAAGCAAGCTTCACCCAGGGTTGAGAATGGTTTTGATATTGATGCATTTTGCTCAGAACATCTTGTAGAAGCAGCAAGTTTGAAATTGCCATTTTATGTAGAAGTCAATTAAACTATATCGCTTTGGAGGACTTAAGATATTTTCAAACTTCTGTGGGTTATTTTCCGGTGACACAAACATTGGTTTGAGGAGTGTAGAATTATAAAAAAAATCTTAGCAATCAAATATACAGTAAACCACTACAGGACCTATACACAGGAATGCCCGAAAGGATTTAAGGATTGAAGCATTGAAATATGATTTATACAGCAGTGAATACTGCAACAGGTTAGTTTCTTAATCACATTAAACTGAAGGATCTTTCTTCATGCTTTAAAAGGCAATGAACTGTTTAACTCATTGTAGAGTACAATAATTAGTGCATATCATCCCTGCCCTCAAGAAGATTACAATCTATCGGTTAGGGCAACTACATTGATAGACAGGAGAAAGAATGAAAAGGTGTGAGGTGGCACAGAAATTCTGACGTAGACAGTGGAGGGGACATGAAAACAATAGAGATTGATCATTCCTCAATCATTACATCTTCATTCATTTTCTTAGGCTTTAATGGAGGCCTCAAAGCAAATTAAGTTCCTAATAAATATATAGTTATAATAATAATGATAATTGGTCTATCCATGCTACTCACTGAGCACTTAACGTGTGCAGGGTACTGTAGTAAGTACTTAGGAGATAAAATGCAATAGAATAGACTCAATCTATGCATTCAAAGATCTTGCCACTTACTGAAGAGTTTACAATCTAGTGATAATAATGATCTACAACAAATAATGATAATAATGAATTACACTCATAATAACTGTAGTAACAATATAATACTTAAAGTCAAAATAAAAGCACAAAGTACTCATGTTCACTTATGTATCCTCGATAGCCCTTCCATTTACTATTGTCTGGAAAATGACTTAGAAGACCAACTGGCAAACTGACTGCTAGGCTTAACAGTATTCACCCTAGTTTGGGACAACCTATAATTATAAGTAAAATCAAGATGTATATCCCACTGCAATCGATGGAAATATAACACATTAAATGTGAATAAGGATTCAGTGAAACTCCAACCCAAAGGATAAAAGCTTTAAGTAGGCACCTGTCCAAAATAATAATCATGAGAAGCACAATAATAATTATAATAATGATGGTATTTGTTAAGCGCTTACTCTGTGCAAAGCACTGTTCGAAGCACTGAAGCAGCAGCAACCACATCTGGGGACAATAGCAGTTCTGAATGATCCTCTGATCCTCTTATCGGGCCCAAACATGGGATTATCTCATTTCCTGCTTCCGGTTTTGGAGCTTTGTTATTCCCATATTCACTACAGTGCTGTCCAAGAATCTCCAGGGATTCGTGCCCCCTTATCTAACAACTTCTACTCTATGCTATTTAATAAAAATATAAAGTGAAAGATTAATGGTATTATTTTACAGAAAAAAATAGGAGACCTTCTTTAATAGTGACAAGTATTGAACATTTCTAAGAGAAAATTAATTGTTTTGACTTTTTCTTGTTTAGGAAACATATTTGATGTGCACATATTCTACAGATTTATTGACTCTCTTTTAATTTGATCATTTAGACTCAAACTTCCTATTAAAACATTTTGAGGGTTGTACATTCAAACTTTTCTACATGAATGTACGGGCAGAGTTTAAATATAGCATTTTATGTCCTTTTAGACTGTGAGCCCACTGTTGGGTAGGGACTGTCTCTATATGTTGCCAATTTGTACTTCCCAAGCGCTTAGTACAGTGATCTGCACATAGTAAGCGCTCAATAAATACGATTGATGATGATGTCAATTTATGACTATTCCCTTTAGCAAAGTAAAAGGAAGTAAGAAGCATATAATGCACTTTTTATGATTGTCCAGTGCAATTCATAGTGAGCTTTTAACAGCTTTCCTATCAAATACATGTGCTAGAATCTTGATGAATTAAATATCTTTCATTACCAATGAGGACTTACTCATTCTATCAAATGTAATACTAAAAGGTGAATGATTTACTGAAGCCATAGTAAAGAACAAATGCAATGTAAAACTCTCTGCTAGTTAAAAATATGAAGATTCTCTATGTTGCTTTTTAACAACGTAGCAAAAAGATGCTACATCCCAAGGTCACTGAATATAAAATGACTACCATCTCATTAAAGCACCGCTTTGATAGTAGAGAGCTAAGGAGTGCAGTAAATCCATCAGAGAGTATGACTGGGTTGCCAGGGCAGGATCCAGCATCTGTCAAGAATTTTTTGCATCTGGTCCACATGAAATTTCCCTTCCTTTAAAAAGGAGCAGTTCTGTCTGACAATGTTTTATAACGCCAAAGGCCAAATAGATTCCAGAACTTATTCTGAAAAAAAATTGTTGTATGAGCATGGGACATATTTTATTTCTCTGTAAATAAATACATTCATTCATTCAATCCTATTCATTGAGCTCTTACTCTGTGTAGAGCACTGTACTAAGCGCTTAGTCTATATGTATATATATGTGCATATACATGGGTTTGTATATTTTTATACACACATATGCATATGTATGTGTATACAATTTGTCTTCTGCTATAAACATATTATATGCCTCTTCAAAAAAGAGATTAAGAAAACAAGAAAGAATTTTGAGATTCCTGTGAATGTACGGCAATTAACATTAAACTGCAACAAATTTAAGCTGGCAGTAATTAACAATGATAATAATAAAGAATAAACAATGGCAGCAGAAGGTTTTCATACATGGGGAGTAGTAACTAACCAATATGTCAAATGAATCCAGTGAAATAGTTATAATGTGAATCTATTCTGCTAAATTAATCAGAATTTTGAGTCCTAGTTATTGACAAAGTGATCTGATCTCTAACGGATTTTCTTCTTATTTCATAATCTCTTCAACGATTATCCATTATATTTGTTCTGCTTAGCTCTTCACAGTTTCCAAGTAATGTGGTCCCCACATAATTTTTTTAAGAAAAATGTCACTCTAAAATAAGAAGGAATTAAATGTAAAATGTTGTATTATATCTAAATTGAGGATAGTGAAATTGGCAAGATATTTTCTTTCATCTGCTCATTTGGGACCACCTGAGCTTTATAATCCAGGGGAATGCTTCTTGAATAGATTTCTCCTTTTATAAAGCATGAGTGATTCACTAATAGCAGTACTCTATTCAAGAGTGCACACCTGCTCAAATTTTGTGGCAAGATGATCAATGAATAGTCAAAATTTGAACAGCTGTCCTGCTGCCTGCAGATGATATCAGGAGATGGTATTAATGTCTAATTCAGACAAGCAGAAGATATTGTGCTCTCTTGTTGCAGATAGAAACTCTTGGGAGCAACTTTCATGTCCCACAGCAGAGAAGGATTATTTGCATCTTTACGCTTCAGGATGATTTAAGATTCATCAATTAAAATAAGAAGAAACCAAAGAAAACCTTGCCGTTACAGTGAAGAGATTTCCAAGGTGTAAACATCTAGGAGTAAAGGACCCTGAATCCTCCCTTAAAAGGCATTTCAAGGGCTTTCAGGGAACTGTGAAGAAGGGAGAGAAGAGAGAGTAGCAGAATGGGATAAAGAATAAAGGATATGAACTTGATTAGGCACCCCTTAAATACTTTGATATTTATCCCAAACATACTATTTATTTAAATATTCTTATACTCTACTATTACCCCTATCCCTAAATCTGTATTAATGTCTGTCTCCCCAAGTAGACTGTAAGCTCCTTTTGGGCAAGGATCTCAACTACTAACTCCATTGTATTGTACTTTCCCAAGCATTTGTACTGAACAGAATAAGTTCTCATTGTGGGCATTGTGTTTGTGTATTCATTCATTCATTCATTCATTCATTCATTCAATCGTATTTATTGAGCACTTACTGTGTGCAAAGCACTGTACTAAGTGCTTGGGAAGTACAAGTTGGCAACATATAGAGGTGGTCCCTACCCAAAAGCAGGCTCACAGTCTAGAAGAGGGAGACAGAAATCAAAACAAAACATATTAACAAAATAAAATAAATATGTACAAATAAAATAGAGTAATAAATATGTACAAACATATATACATATATACAGGTGCTGAAGGGAGGGGAAGGAGGTAAGACGGGGGGATGGGGAGGGGGAGGAGGGGGAGAGGAAGGAAGGACTCAGTCTGGGAAGGCCTCCTGGAGGAGGTGAGCTCTCAGTAGGGCCTTGAAGGGAGGAAGAGAGCTAGCCTGCCGGTTGTGCAGAGAGAGGGCATTCTAGGCCGGGGGATGACATGGGCAAGGGTTCGACGGCAGGACAGGCGAGAAACAAGGCACGGTGAGGAGATTAGTGGCAGAGGAGCGGAGGGTGCGGGCTGGGCTGGAGAAGGAGAGAAGGGAGGTGAGGTAGGAGGGGGCGAGGTGATGGAGAGCCTTGAAGCCCAGGGTGAGGAGTTTTTGCCTGATATGTAGGTTAATTGGTAGACTGAGGGAAGTAACACACCCAGAGCATTTCTGCACAAAAATGATGCGGGCAGCGGTGTGAAGTATGGATTGAAGTGGGGAGAGACAGGAGGATGGGAGATCGGAGAGGATGTGTATTGTTATATTGTACTCTCCCAAGCACTTAGCACAGTGCTCTGCACAAAGTAAGCACTCAATAAATATGATCAACTGACAGTAGATACCACTGATTGATTGATTGATTTTTAAGGGTAAAAAACCCTGCTTCATGATGATAGTTGGAATTTGAATGACATGGTCTGGAACAAACAGATAAGGGAGGGAGGCTCATAGGAATGACAAGTACAGTTGTGGCAGTCAAGGTTATGTCACATATGGTCAAATAAAATAATCATGAGGAGGGCGGGCAAGTGAAATAGGGTCTGTAAAGAAATACGAGCAAAGAAAAAGAAATAAAGTGATTCAACTCTCTCCCTGTCCTGTTATGTCAGAATGTCATCAAACAGGGTATAACAAGTCAGTTTCAATGCACCTGACACATGCTGGATTTTTTTCCTTGAAAAATCTCCCTCTCCCACCTGCCCCTCTTTTTCCCTCTCATTCCCAGCTCTACCTCCTTTTCTTATTTCCTCTTCTCATTTCCTCCATTGTTTCTTCCAATTTCTCCTTTTGTCTCCTCTCAAGTTTGTATCTGTTTTCTCTTTTATCACATCCACTCCCACCTTTCTCCCTCTTTTCCAATATCTTCTGGAGTTCTCTTTCCTATTTTCTCGCTCCTCTTTCCTTTCTTTGCATCATATCTTCTATTTCATTTTCTTCCATTTTGTCTTATTGCCCTAATCCCTCCACTTCTAAAAACTTATCTTTCATTGATTTTGAAGTACACTCCGAGTTTTGAAGAAATGGGAAACATAGAGGAGAAAAATGCATCTCGGAAACTAGTAAGGGATAGATCTGACTTGGGATAGATCTGACATGGTAGTTCTGATTAGTAGAACAGAGGCTTCAAAGAGTTTTCATGCCTTGTCTCAAACTTTTTTATGATTGACTTACTATATTCAGTGGACTTTTCCAAGTTCAATCTTTCTTTGTTTTTAATTTAGCCATTTGTCCCAATAACATGGGAAATATCCATTTGAAAAACTAATTAAAAACTGAAGGGATACAACAGGCTGATTGTTCTTCAAAAGGATCATTCATTGTGCAGAGCACTGTGCTAAGCTCAAGCTACTCTAATATAGAAGAAATATGAGAAAGGTAACTATACACCAAGTTGTCTTATCCAAGGATTATATGATGATGATGATGGTATTTGTTAAGTGCTTACTATGTGCCAAGTACTGTTCTAAGTGCTTGGGGAGATACATGGTAATCAGGTTGTCCCACATGGGGCTCACAGTCTTAATCCCCATTTTACAGATGAGGTAACTGAGGCACAGAGAAGTTAAGTAACTTGCCCAAAGTCACACAGCTGACAAGTGATGGAGCTGGGATTAGAACCCACATCCTCTTCCAAGCCCATGCTCTTTCCATTGAGCCATGCTGCTAAGAATGGTGCAAAGGTTTGAAATTAAAGCCAGAGAAAAAAAGGAAAGCATTAAAAAAATAATAATTGTAGTGACAAAATTTAAAAAAAAAGACAAAGGTAGAAACAAAGTAACCAGTCCATGACACAAGAAGTAATGTAAACAAAAATGTTATTCTACAAAAGAAGAACAAGTAAACTATTGTCAACCCTAGTTAATAATCCATCAATGTTATTTACCAAGGGCTGTGTGCAGAGGTTTCTAGAAGAGAAAACTGAAAATTATTGTTTGCAATCAGTTGGAAGTTTGTAATGCTATTTTTTCATTACTTCTTTTTAAAGAGGAACAATTCTAAACAGTTGAAGAGGACAAGTTACACTGGTGGTGCAGTTTTGAAAAACTGTACTAGAACAATAAAACACATACTTAAGGAGTAAATCTTGATTGTATGAATCCAAAGGAACTTAAAAGAGTAGCCAATGTTATAGAGAGTCCGTTAGCTATTATTTTTTTCAGAGAACAGAAGACAGTGGGAAAAGACAGCTATTGGAAAAAGACAAACTTCTTCCCATCTTTTTAAAAGGGAATGGGTGTTCCTAGCAATTATAACCATTGAGCTTAACATTAAGTTTTGTGAACATTGAAGCCATCAATTTGCCAGTTCCTAAATGATAATATGATCTTGTGAAAATCAGGTCAAGCCAGAAACATGTCACTTTTCAGTACTCGTGCAATACATCAAATAGACAAGATGAAAAAATCTTTAATTAGGGATGGCTTTTAGATTTCCCATTGCCAGGCAGAGGAATTCTTGGCTTCATCAAGAGCAAACCTTCAGCACAGGATTGCACCAAAAATCCAATGTACCTTCTTTGCCTAAACCTGGGAAGAAATATCTAATAATGCTTCCAGATATCAACCCTATGCTGAGACTGTTCAATATCTTTCTGATGCCTTGGATAGGAATTAAAAACATAGTTAAAAAACATGTTTATCACATTTTTGGGTCAGAGGCTTTTCCAATTTCCCAGGCTTGTGAATAGCTTGGAAAGCTGGCCCCGAATTCAGAGACTTGGACAAATGGAAATATAATTTCCTGATAACACGTTGGAATTGAGTGAAATGCAAGACTCTCTTTCTTTCCCCATTCACCTCTGCATCAATTAAAACTCCTGACCATTGGCCTTTAACTATTCAACCACCTTGCCCTCTCCTATTTACCTCATAGACTCTCTACTACAACCTAGGATGCTCACTTGGCTCTTTCAATGCCAACCTACTCACTGTACCTCAATTCTGTCTAACTTGCTGATTCTTTGCCCACATCCTGACTCTGGCCTGGAACTCTCTCCCACCTTCACATCCAAATGACTATCACTCTCCGTACCTTCAATGCCATATTAAAATCACATCTCCTCCAAAGAACCTTCTCCAAGCAATCCCTCATTTCTCCTACTCCCACTCTCTCTTCTGCATTGCCTTGCACTTGGATTTGTACCCTTTATTCACACCACCCTCAGCCCTACAGCATTTATATAAATGATACCCATAATTGATTTTGATGTCTGCTTCCCTTCGTGACTGTAAGTTCCTTGTTGATAGGGAACATGTGTACCAAATCTGCTATACTAAAACTTTCTGAATGTTTAGTTCAGTACTCTGCACAAAGTGCTCAATACATATGATTGATTCTTTGATTTCATCTGACATGTACTAACAGAAATACAGGATTGTAATAACTTGCTGGGAACCAGTACAGCAGAAGAATTGGGAGACACAGGTATTCTAAAACTAAAAATAAGTCAGGAATTGAGTGATTTATTTAAAAATGACAATGCTATCAGGATGAATCATCCAAATAACTATTTCATTGATCATTTGTTATGTACAGTCTAATGGGGGAGATTAAAAGCCTATGTTTACTTTTAATTTTTTTTTATGTTATTTGTTTAGTGCTTACTATGTGTTAAGCACTGCTGTAAATGCTGAGCTTGATACAAATTAATCAGGCTAAGCTCAGTCCTTGTCCCACAGTCCTTGTTTCACAGTCTAAGTAGGTAGGAGATCAGGTGTCCCCACCTCTAGACGGTAATTGTGTTGCAGGCAGGGAATGTGTCTGGTCACTATTTATCCACTAGGCCACACAGCTTTCCAAGTCAACTCACAATTTTAGCCTCATGGAAGAACAGAGACAAATCACTTGTGAAAAAGAGAGAGCTATGGGTAGGATAATTATTTTCATATTCTTTATTTATTTTTTATCTTATTGTATACCAGTGTTAAAAGTTAAACAGAAAATAACCCTAATTCCAGTAAGCAATATTTTTTTGGGGGGTAAGGAGAAGATGCTAGTTTTCTGCATGGAAATGCACTGGACTCCCATTGAGGGTGAGATAGCAGTGGTGGCTTTGGAGGTATAGGGGAGCCACAGACTGCTGCCCCAGTCACCTCAGAAACTAGTTCACAACTTTTTCTTACTCTGGAACTGAGTTCTGTCCTGTTGCAGCTTACTTTCAACACCCTATTACACTCACAACCCTTGTTAAGTTAATCGTTCTCTTTTTCAAATGTACAATACTCATATATATGTGCGTGTTTCTATGTGTGTGTGTTTGTTAATGTGTGTATCACTCACTGCCAGCTGAGATGTATCACGACCATCACTGTTGGCAATGCATCACTTCTGCATTTTTATTCAGAATCTTTTCTTCCTCCAGTGTCTTATCTTCCCAAAGCCTCTGTACCAAGACAGTTACCCAATTTCTCCCTACTGAATTATAAGCTAATCTATCTTGTGCAGCTGTCGCCTAATTGTACTATTTTTGAGATTTTGCTTCATTATGATTTTAAACATTTATTCTATCCACCTTTTTTGTAATTAGCCTTTTTCAATTCACCACAGAGCAGGTGTTTGGGCTTTCAAGTCACACATCCATCATAGGTGAATTTTACTGCTAGTGGTATCCTCTTCAAGTAAGAAGAGAATACAACTAAGAGAAGAATAGAAACATTCTATTCATATAATATATGAATAACGTTATACATGTATACAGAGAGAGAGGGAGAGAAATGGAGAATGTGAGGATTTGGAGAGAGAGAAAGGGATAATAAATCAATCAGTAGCATTTATTGAGCATTTACTGGGTGCAGAATGCTGTACTAAGCACTTGGAAGAGTAAAATGAAAGTAATTTATGGAGAGGTGAAATGACAAAATATGTACATAAGCGTTGAGGAGCTGGGGGTAAAGTGCATTTGAACATGCTTAAGGGATACAGATCCAACTGCATAGGTAATACAGAGGGATGGGTGAATAGCAGGGAGTGGGAAGGAAATGAGGGGTTAGCCATGGGGATATCTTGGAGGAGAAATTCATTTAATAGGCTTTGAAGTTGGGGAAGTGATAATCTGTCAGCTATGAAATGGGAGAGGATTCCAGGCTAGTATTGAGTTGCTTGTTGTTTGTCCATTTTCCCTCCATGTCCTGACTAATCAAGGTACCTTGTCCCAGGAATCTTTTCTATACTATCATTTGAGTGTGTTCTGGAATACATTGTTGTGATAATAATAATAATAATAATGATGGCATTTTTTAAGCGCTTCCCATGTGCAAAGCACTGTTCTAAGCGCTGTGGGGGGATACAAGGTTATCAAGTTGTCCCACGTCGGGCTCACAGACTTGATCCCCATTTTACAGATGAGGGAAATGAGGCACAGAGAAGTTAAGTGACTTGTCCAAGGTCACACAGCAGACATGGGCAGAGCTGGGATAGAACCTAGTCAGAGGTCATGGGTTCAAATCCCTGCTCTGCCACTTGTCAGCTGTGTGACTTTGGGCAAGTCACTTAACTTCTCTGTGCCCTAGTTACCTCATCTGTAAAATGGGGATTAAGACTGTGAGCCCCACGTGGGACAACCTGATCACCTTGTAACCTCCCCAGTGCTTAGAACAGTGCTTTGCACATAGTAAGCGCTTAATAAATGCCATTATTATTATTATAACCTTTGACTCCCAAGCCCGGGCTCTTTCCACTGAGCCACGCTGTTTGATCTATTCTTGCCCACTTGATATTATATGTCTTGCATAGCTGGTGCTAGTGGGAAAGAGTTGAATGCAGTATCTGCAGTAAGTCAGTGTCTTGCACTTTTAAGAAAATATAGGTATACAGAGTTGGCTACTTTTATATTTGCATATTCTGGTACATTTTTCTTTCATTATGATAAACAAGGTAAATGTCATACTATCACATGCATTGATGGAATAATTACTAATTAACAATTTATTTCCTAGTAGTATGTAACAGTAAACCATTAGGGAAATGTGAAACTATTTTGTATACGTAGCTAAAATAAAGATTGAAAGGCTTTTGGACTTAATCATGCATTACTTTAATTACATTGAAATAATATTTCTTAGGTTATTGAAAATCAGTGATATTACATGACATCAGAGAGACTTAGAGCTAAATCTGCAAGTGATAATTGTGGAATTTCCTAACACCTTCCTGTAAATTATTAGGACATGTGAAAACTTAAAAAAAATAAAAAATTGGGGGAAATTATAGCTTGTAAGGAAAAGAATTCCCATGCTCCTAATAATTGAAATTATTCATGAACATTATTTTTTTATATACTAAAATGTCACATGCTTCAGTCCCCAACTGGGTCTCCATGGAGACTCACTGATAAACCTTTCATGCAGGAATTGCTCTAGCATCTATTGCTGAATTGCTAGAAACTACTGGAAGATCTGTCTTGAGTCGTTTCAATACTAACACTGAATTTAGTCCCTCTCAGGATAGCACCTGGAAAGTTTCCAGTACCCTACTAGTTTTTGGCTATAGGAGGGAGAGTCAAGCAGAGGCATATCCATTCCATTCCTATCTTGGGCAGTGGCTAGCGAGTGGAAGACAATCTGCTGCAAATCAAAACTCACCTGTGCTGTACAGCAGTGGCATGGCAGATAGTCGAGAGTGGAGATTTAAGTTTATTGAGTGGAAGAAGGCAATGGTAAAGCAATTCTGAATTTTTACCAAGAAAACACTACCAGAATCATTGCAGATGGAGATGGGGCATTCTGAAAGAGATGTCCACAGAGTTGCTATAGTTTGGATATGACTCGAAGGCATAAGACAGGACAAGACTGAATTTAGTGTTTGCAAATGTGGCCTGAAATGAAAAAATCAACACTAACACTATTAAAGCAATTGATGAATCATGTTTTGTCCAATCCTTCATTTTTATCAATTAACCCATGATATCTATTGAGCATTTACTGTGTCCAGAGTACTTTGCTAAGAATTTAGAAGGGTATAACAGAATTGATAGATACATTCCGGCCCACAACGAGGTTAGAGTCTAGAGGGAGGTCTCCTTTGGTTAACTGAAATCCTGTATTGCCATAATATTTGGATCCATTTCCTGGGCTTTATTTTTAAAGATGATAGAAAAGAAGGAATAAATAGAAGGGAAGCATTAGATTGTAGATTTTCTATGTTATACTTTATAAGTTCCACTATTGCTATGCACCCATAGGCCACTCAATTAATTCACTGACTGATTCACTGAGAGAAAAAATAAAAATAATAAAGTAAGGTAAAATGTTTCATAAATTTTTTTTCCAATTTGCTGTATGAGTCATAAAAATTAGATGTGCATAATCCCCTAAGTGCTGTTAATGTGTGTTGAGGGGAGGGGTGTGGGATTGGGGAAGAGGTTGTGTGTGCGAATATGTTGCTCCAGGAATGCACTATGGAATAGGGAATGTATTTCACAACTCTGAAGCGGGAATATTCCTCTTAAAGGAAAACAAAGCCTATAGATATTCAGGTCTTCGTCAAATCTTCCTAAAATCAGATATTTGAATAAATTGAAGGGCAATTTACAGTATCTGGGAAATTGCATAGGACACCTAGCTTACAACATGTTTGGAAATATTCAGTGTTTACCATTACATTGAAGAAGGTCATATTATTTTATGCATTTATTTTCAAATCTGACAATTTGTATGCATGGAGGCGAGTAGTTTATGAAAGGTTTGCACAATCCACAACTGCTCATTCTTCAAAAGAAAAACAGCACCTACTTTTGCTTCCCTGAAGCAAAAGAAAGGGTAAAAGCTTCAATACAATTTTTTTTCTTTTATATTAACCTTAGTGAGGGAAGAGGGAATAAAGTTCTCATCTGGCATAATTTCTCTAAGCAGAGGTTTGTCTGTTAGGGTAAGGAACAAATGCAAACTCCAATTTAAAAATAACCACACACTGTTTTCAAGTCAGTATTCGCTTTGCTACCAAGGCAACAAGCTACCTACACTTCAATTTTAGAAGAAAGCTTATGAATTATGAAGAAAGCAGAGGAAAAATTGTTGGTGGAATAAAACAAGGATAAGTCTATCTGTTCCCAGTAGCAATATCCTGTCACTTTCACAAATGACAAGGAAAATATGGATATTTCAACTTTTTTGTTATATTCCTCTACTTTCTTCTATAAATCACTAGAATCTGGGAGGCTTCTGTTTATGACTGGTGTTCCAGGAAATTTGGGTTAAATATGGCCTGTAGCAAAAATGAAGGTTTTCATCAAAGCTATGTTTTTTCTAAAGTGATGTAGGCAGAAGCAAAACAGGTCACTTTTTGTATCCAAAGCGACGGGTAATGGTTTTGTCAGGCCTGTAGTAAGGGATCTGGTTTGCACTCACTCATGGCTGTCCTCCCCTGCAATCCTGAAGTGAATTCCTCTCTGCCCTGCTTTATGGATGGCTTCTCCAGGAGTAGAGCGAAGGGTCAGACAGAGCATTGGCATCCCAGAGGCAGCTGCATTCTGGTCCAGGAAAATGTCCCTGCCAGCACAGACCTACCTACCATCAGCCATACAGTCAGAATTTCCCCTTCCTTTAGAACTGTAAGCTCCTTGTCAGAGGGGATTACATCTATCAGAAGCAGCATGGCATGGGCCTGGGAGCTGGAATGCCATGGATTCTAATTCTGGCTTCAACACCTGTCTGCTGTGTGACCTTGGACAAGTCACTTCATTTCTCTGTGCCTCAGTTACCTTATGTGTGAAATGGAGATTGAGACTGTGAGCCCCATGTGGGACGGGGACTGTGAGCCCCATGCGGGGCAGGGACGGTGTCCAACCTGAATTGCTTGTATCCACCTCAGCACTTTTATAATGCCTGGTACAGAGTAAGCACTTAATAAATACCATTTTAATAAATAATACCAACTCTGTTATATTATACTTTCCCAAGTGCTCTATGAATGTCATTGATTGACTCAGTATTGGTCTTGAGAGTGCATTTCAGGAATAATGTGACTTGATTTGATCCTTTGATCCTCAATCGGCTTTGATCCTTAAACCCCCACTGCACCTTCCAGTGACCCTTGCTCATAAGAGGCCCTGCTGTGACTGAAATCAGAGTGATATAACCAAAGATATTTTGCATTTACATTGGCACTGACTGGAGACTCTCTCCCAGGCGCTTTTACCTTCGTTTGTTTGTTTTTATGTTTGCTTTTGTTTTATGGTACTTGTTAAGTGTTTACTATGTGTCAAACCCTATTCTAAGTCTTGGAGTAGGTACAAATCAATTAGGTCAGACAGGGTCCCTGTCTCACACAGGGCTCATAATCTGAAGAACAAGGGAGAACAGGTATTGAATCACCACTTTGCAGTTGAGGAAACTGAGGCATAAAGAGACTTGCCCAAGGCCACGCAACAAGCGATTGGCAGAGCCAGGATTAGAACCCAGACCTGTGCTCTTCCCATTAAGCCATACTGCTTCTCAGCATTTTACCTAACCTTGGGATCCAGGATTTGAACCCAGAGGTCTCTGCTTCTCTCTCCTCTCCAACTATTTACCTTGCCCATAGAGAAAGGAAAGGAATATGGAGTGGAGGCAGATGGGACTAAACTGATACATGGGTTACAAGGCTACAGCCTCAGTACCCCAGATTTAGCAGGGTACACCAGGTCACCCCACTCAGAACTCGGTGAGGCAATCACACCACCACTTGACCTCATCAACATGGGAAATCAATCAATCAATCAATCATATTGAGCGCTTACTGTGTGCAGAGCACTGTACTAAGCACTTGGGAAGTACAAGTTGGCAACACATAGAGACGGTCCCTACCCAACAGTGGGCTCACAGTCTAGAAGGGGGAGAGAGAGAACAAAACAAAACATATTAATGAAATAAAATAAATAGAATAGATATGTACAAGTAAAATAAATACAGTAATAAATATGCACAAGCATATATACATATATACAGGTGCTGTGGGGAAGGGAAGGAGGTAAGGCTGGGGGGATGGAGAGGGGGAGGAGGGGGAGAATCGATCCATCATTGGTTTTTATGCATCCAAAGCACTCAACTAAGCACTGGGGAGAATACAGTATAATAGAGTTGGTAGAGACGATCCCTGCCCAAAAGCAGTTACAGTCTAGATGGAGAGAAAGACATCAAAATGAATTACAGAGAGGGGAAATATCAGATTTTAAGGATATGTTCATCAGTGCAGTAGGGCTGAGGGTAGAGCGAATATCAAGTGCTTAAGGAGTACATATAAGAGTAGATAGGTGATATAGAGGGAAGGGCTGGTAGGGGAAATGAGGTCTTAGTCTGAGAAGGGATCTTGGAGATCCCTTGGAGATATGGGGAGAGTGTTGATCTGTCATCTATGAAGGAGGAGGGAGTTCCAAGTGCCCAAGGGTGGATGTGGGCAAGGGATTGGTTCTGAGTTAGATGAGTTGGTTCTTGGTTAGATGAGATGGGGGTACACTGTTAGTTTGTCATGGGCAGGGAATGTGTCTGTTAATTGATGATGGCATTTATTAAGTACTTACTATCTGCAAAGCACTGTTCTAAGCACTGGGGAGGTTACAAAGTGATCAGGTTGTCCCACAGGGGGGTCACAGTCTTAATCCTCATTTTACAGATGAGGTAACTGAGGCACAGAGAAGTTAAGTGACTTGCCCAAAGTCACACAGCTGACAAGTGGTGGAGCCGATTTTAGAACCCATGACCTCTGACTCCCAAGCCTGGGCTCTTTCCACTGAGCCACACTGCTTCCAAGCACTTAGTACAGTGGTCTGCACACATAAAATGCTCAGTAAATACAACTGAATGAATGCATACAAAGAGTAGGGTGGGGTTAGAGAAGCAGAGTGTGTAGGTTCGGTTGTAGTAGGAAATGAGTGAGGTAAGATAGGAGGAGGAGATCGATTGAGTGCCTTAAAGCAGATGGTAAGGAGTGGTCTCCATCTGGGGCATTATGAAGATGGCATCCAAAATAGAGCTTTGCAAAATGCCTGCTTGTGGATGCACAACATCATAGGGGACGGGTGATGCTGGCATTAATAATGATGGCATTTATTAAGCACTTACTATGTGCAAAGCACTGTTCTAAACACTGGGGAGGTTACAAGGTTGTCCCATGGGGGCTCACAGTCTTAATCCCCATTTTACAGATGAGGGAACTGAGGCACAGATAAGTTAAATGACTTTCCAAAGTCACACAGCTGACAAGTGGTGGAGTCGGGATTTGAAGCCATGACCTTTGACTCCAAAGCTCGTGCTCTTTCCACTGAGCCACGCTGCTTCTCGACGTACTTTGACCTGCCATACCCACTCCATTCATTCATTCTTTTAATCATATTTATTGAGCACTCCGGACACCTCCCTCCCCCAAATCCCTCTGATGTAAGCAGAGGTTGTTTTGAAATTTCTCCAATCTGTCCAGGTTCAGGGCTCCCTGTGAGAGCTGCTCTGGTTGCTCCTCCATTACCCTGCATCCCTGACTCCCTGTCAAAGGGTTGATGGTCACACCCCCATCCACCGCATTCTTCCTCTGTTCATGCACTAGGCATTAATGAGCAATAATTACAATAATGGTGGTATTTGTTAAGCACCTACTGTGTAATGGACACTGATTGTACTAGACATTGTGGTAGATATAAGAAAATCAGACACAGTCCCTGTCCACATAGGGCTCATAGTGTAGGGGGGAGGGGAAACAGGCATTTAATCCCCATTTTACAGATGAGGAAACTGACTTGTCCTAAGTCACACAGCAGGAAAGCCAAAATTAGATCCCAGATCTTTTGACTCCTATACCTGATCTCTTATCACTAAGTCACTAGGTGCTAATTACTACCCCAGCATCCCAAATCCCCCCTTCCCCATGAAAGCATCTCAGTTACCGTGGGGTCATATTTTTTACTTTTTGGTTCAGGAAAGTTGACTATTGTATCAACTTCTTTGCTGACCTTCCTGCCTCCTGTCTCACCCCACTTCAGTCCATACATACTTCACTCTGTTTCCTGGATCATTTTTCTAAAAATGCGATCAGTCCATGTTTCCCCATTCCTCAAGAACTTCCAATAGTTTCCCATCCACCTTCACGTCAAACAGAATTTCCATACCATTGCCTTTAAAGCATTCAATCTCCTTGCCCCCTCATAGCTTATTGCTCTGATTTCCTTACTTTGCTCCTCTAACACCAATCCACTCTCCGTACCTCACTTGGTCTATATCCCTGCTGCATGTCCTGCCTATGGCCTGGAATTTCCTCCTTCTTCATGTCTAACAGATGATCTCTCCCCACCTTCCAAGCCTTACTAAAATCATATTTTAATATCTGTCTCTCCCTCTAGACTGTCGAGGGAACATGCCTATCAACACTGTCATATTTTACTCGCTCAGATGCCTAGTACAGTACTCTGCAATAAGTGTTCAATAGATATAAATAATTGATATATTGATTAATTAGGTAGTTTGGAAAGTGAAGTCAGAAATCTCAGAAATTGCCATTTCACTGCTCACTACATCCTGCGGGGTGGGGGGTGGTAACTGGCTAAAGCCCTGAGACTCTCTCTGCTAATAACAATACTGGGGGGAAAGGGGTACACAAGGCAGGAGAGTGGACAAGGGAGCCCTTCTTGCTCAAAGTGAATATCAGGTTTCTCCCATCCCATTTCTCCACCCCAGTCACTATGGTTGGACCCAGTGCCCATGGTTCCAGGCCAGAGATGACTTGTGTGTGTCTCTCTGTGTGTGTTGTGCTTGTGTGTCTTAGTGAGTGAAAGCACCTGGTGATGTTTGTATCCTTATCATAAATATCATAAATAGGGACAAAGCAGGGGGAGGAACGGGTAGGAAGAGAAGCGTACCAGGAAAAGCCACTAAGCCATTGTAGAGTTAGGGTAACACCCAAGACTCTCCCTCCTCCATCCATCAGCAAAGAATTTTCCTCCCACATTCTGTTTTCCTTGAGCGTTCCCTTTCCCTGCCCCCTACCTCAAACAAAAGGATGGACAGCTGGGCATGCATAGAAACCCACGGCTCCCCATAACTCCCTCTCTTTTGCTCTTGCTAAAGAGTTGTGGCACTCTGATGTTGACATCATGTCACACTACCTATTTATTTGGGGCCCAGCAAGGTGTTCCAGTTTCAGCTAATCTGTCTGTGGAGTCGAGGGATGACCTGAGGAGCCTTACAAAAAGGAAGAGTACGTATGGAGCAAAGGAAGTTTTTCACACTGATCACCTGGGCCTCTGTATTTTCAGGACCACAGTCACAACCTTGGCTCCCTGACACATATAGGATAAGTGCAGAGAAAAACACCGAGACCTATATATTCTGCCTGAACCTTTTAATAGCCTTTTATATCATCAGCCGATCTGTGCCTTGGTAATTGTCAATCAAATTTTTCTGTACTGAGAAAGTCGTCACAAATCTCTATAACATTATGGCCATTCAATCCATCATGATACACCACTTCCTTATAAACACCGGAGTAAACCAGGTACATTCCCATCAATCTATCTATCAACAGTATTCATTTAGTGCTTACTCTGCACGGACCACAGTACTCAGCAAACAGGAGAGTACTACAGGGATAGTAAACAAAGCCTCATTCCTGGCTTCAAGTATACTTTGCACATAGTAAGAGCTCAATTAATATGACTGATTGATTGATCTTATAATCAAGCAGGGAAGACAGGCACTATAATAAATTACAGAGGGGTAGGCAACAGATTTTAAAGATATATACTTAAATGCTTTCAGTGTATGTGCGTTGGAGAGTGAGTAACCAAGTGCTTAGGTGATGTATAAAAGCCAAAGTGGCAGTAGGGAGGCAAATAGGATGGGAAATGGAGTGATTACTCAAGGAAGCCCTCCTGGGGTAGAAGGGATTTCAGATTGTTTTGAAGGTGGGAGAATAATGGTCTGTTGGATAAGCAAGAGGGAATTCTAGAAGGAAGGAAGGTCAGTGGCAAGAGGTCAGTGGCAAGAGAAATAAGAACACAACATAATAAGGTGGCTTGAAAAGTTGAGTGTAGAGGGAGAGGAGTGAGTATAAACAGTGGAAATAGAGCTGAGTGTCTTGAAACCAATGGACAGGAGCTTCTGCTTGATGTTATGGAGGAATGGGCAATTCTTGGAGATTTTTGTCATGTAGGGAAATGTGCAACAACCTATCCAGTCTCCTTGAGGAGGCAACAAGAAGCTTAGGGAGTTGCTATTAAAATACACTTCAGATCCATTGGGAAACCTCCAGCTAGACAGGTAGTGAGCATCATTAAATGGCTTTGAGACAGTCATCAAGGAGTTGCTGAATTCTAATGCTGATGGTCTGGGATTTATATAAACTGCTTTGCAGTATCAGCACAGGGCTATGAACTGATATGGAGCCTATTAAAAACGTAGGTATGTACCAGTCTGTACCTAGAATGTCATTCAAATAATGAAAATGATGCAACTAAATTTGACTTTTTAGGCATTCTACCATCTAATGATGCACAAAGAGATAAGAGGTAGACGAGTAAATGAAAGGGCCAGCAGTCCTTTAGCAGACTGATATACAGAATTTGTTCACAAAAAAAGTTTATGTTTCATGACAAGCTAAAGATCTATGGTGCTGTGATATTATCCATTATTTTACATGACTGATGGGACAGGAGATACCTTAGCTAGCAGGCTCAACATATTGACCTCTTTCAATGGTATCCCCTGCAATCAATAGCCACTATCAAATGGCAAGGCAGAATCACCAATGGGAAGCATATGGGATAGTCAGTTCACTCTCATCCAGGCAATTTTAATTCCCACAATTTCACTGGACATGACATATGACTTAAACAGGAAATAACAGGAGATATGTTGTCCCTACCAGGCACAATAAGATGCACTGAAACAGTGAATCTTAAATAATGAGAGCTAGAGAGGCACTGTAGATGATAATAGCAACAGAAAAAGCTGTGTACTGTATGGCATATGGAGTAAAAGTGCCCTGCTTGGGCAAAGGCTTTGAGAACATTGTGAAACATAGATGCAGGTAATGTATGTCTGGTAAAGATCAATTTTAAGTGCACAAGTATGGGATGGACTGTCAATCATACCTCTGTTTTCAGCCACAGGGATGCTTAAACAGAGAATCCCAATGAATGGCATCATCTTCACGTTTGAAACAAAGCTCTCTTACATATTATACATTCAGATTCTGATAAAAAAACTCTCAATATAAAAGTATAAAAAATGATTTTTTTTCTGAGTCTTCTAAACTTAGAGGCTATCACAGGACAAAATGAAATTAATCATTAAAATTGGGCCAACTTAGAGTAAGGGGTAGGACCAGGGTTTTAATCCTGGCTCTGCCACTTGTCAGCTGTGTGGCCTTGGGCAAGTCACTTCACTTCGCCTTGCCTCATTTATCTCATCTGTAAAATGGGAATTAAGACTGTGAGCCCTATGTGGGACATAGACTGTGTCCAACCTGATTACTTTGTATCTACCCAGGACTTAGAACAGTGCCTCGCACATAGTGAGCACTTAGCAAATACCATTTTAAAAAGGGGTGGGGGGAGAGACATCTATTGAAATGCCACCAAACCAAAGTCACACATACACCTTTTCAAAGAGATGCAGAGATCTATGCAACACGAGCAGCATGGACTGGGATCTAGGTTTCAAAGATTCTATTCCTAAAACCAACACAGGCTAAGTTGAATGGTGTGCTGAAGTATGCTTAAGAAGCAGCATGGCCTAGTGGATAGAGCACGGACATGGGGATCGGAAGAACCTGGGTTCTAATCGCAGCTTCGCTATTCGTCTTCTGTGTGACCTAGGACAAGTCACTTAACTTCTCTGGGCCTCAGTTACTTCATTTGGAAAATGAGGATTAAGACTGTGAGCCCTGTGTGGGACAGAGACTGTGTCCAACCCAATTTTCTTGTATCTGCCCCAGCACTTAGTACAGTTTCTGGCACATAGTAAGGGCTTAACAAATACCATTATTATTATTATTATTATTATTATTATTAGTATTAGTATTATTGTTATTGTTATTGTTATTGTTATAAAATGGTGGCATGGCTACACAGAGTGAAAACCTGAATCTGTCTACCAAATTCCAAAAAGCTGAGTTCGGGTTCTTCATGATAGAATAAGACCATTGGTGAACAATATTTGTGAAGGAGAGAAATTTGTAGAACAAGCTAAAGGATGCTTCTGGGGAAGAAAAGTGGAATGATATTGAGTTATCAATCAATGACATTTAGAGAAGCAGCATGGCTCAGTGGAAAGAGCATGAGCTTGGGAGTCAGAGGTCATGGTTTCTAATCCCGGCTCTGCCACACGTCTGCTGTGTGACCTTAGGCAAGTCACTTAATTTATCTGAGCCTCAGTTCCCTCATCTGTAAAATGGGGATTAAGACTGTGAGCCCCCCGTGGGACAACCTGATCACCTTGTAACCTCCCCAGTGCTTAGAACAGTGCTTTGCACATAGTAAGAGCTCAATAAATGCCATTATTATTATTCCAATTCCTACTCTGCCACTGTTGTGTGACCTTGGACAAGTCATTTAATGTTTTTGAGCCTCAGCTTCCTCATTTCTAAAATGGAGATGAAATGCTTGTTCTCCTTTGTTCTTAGACTGTGAGCCTCATATGGCTTAGGGACTAGTCCCTGACCTCTTTGACTTGTATCTTCTTGACCCTGCAGTCAGGGAGGACAACGGGAATGCTGCAGGTTCTCAGGCTAGCCTGAAGACTTATTCCTGACAGTAATAAGTGAGGGGCACAGCCATCATCTTGGATTCACCTCTATTTCTCAGATTAATAATAATGATTTTATAAATTAAGCACTGACCATGTGCTAGACAGGAACTATACCAGAAAGATAGCAATATACAAGAAGTATTTGAAGAATTCCTTTGGAATTAGAACCACTCATCACGGAAAGTGAAGTTAGATCAGCTTTAAACTGTCTGTCAAAAATAAGGCACCTGGCTTTGATGGGCTTCCCATTGAGGTGTTTCAGGCAGCTGGAGAGGAATTGGTTAAAGTCCTTATCAAATTGCATCACCAGGTATGGCCAACCACTCAATGGCCAACTGATTAGAAGAGATCAGTTTATGTTCCAATACTGAATAAAGGAGATACAACTAAATGTGACAATTATCATACAGTGTCCTTGATCTCACATGCCAGCAAAATACTGTTAAAAATTATACATTATTGAATGGAGACCTAATGGAACGCGAATTGCCCGATGTTCAAGCAGGATTCCGGAAAGGATGAGGGTTGCGAGCTATTATTGCTGATGCCCATTGGATAATTGAAAGGACAAGAGAATATCAAAAGCAAGTCAGCACGTGGTAAGGCTTCTGACTCCATGGATCATGAGAAACTCTGGATCACATTAAGGAAAATGGGCATGCTGGGCCTTTTAACTGCATTCATACAGAACCTGTATGACAAACAGGATGCTACAATAAGAACAGAATATGGAGAAACAGAGTGGTTTCCCATTAGCCGGGGTGTAAGACAAGGATGTATCTAATTGCCTTATAATAATAATAATGGTATTTGTTAAGCACTTGCTATGTGCAAAGCACTGCTCTAAGTGCTGGGGAGGTTACAACGTGATCAGGTTGTCCCACGGGGGGCTCACAGTTTTAATCCCCATGTTACAGATGAGGTAACTGAGACCCAGAGAAGTTAAGTGACTTGCCCAGTCACACAGCTGATAGTTGGCGGAACCCAGGATTTGAACCCATGACCTTTAACTCCAAAGTCCGTGCTCTTTCCACGGAGCCACGCTGCTTCTCTATCTGTTTGTCTTCTCTATCTGCTTATCTGTTCATCCTTTACACCCAACTGTCTAATGAGAGAAGCCAGATTGGATGAAGACAAATGGGGAGTAAAGACTGGAGGAAGGAATATAAACAGCCTTCGTTCTGCTGATGATACAACCCTACTAACAGAAAGTGAAGAAGATTTGAAGGGCTAAAAGTGAAGGAACAGAGCAAAAAGATGGGCCTACATTTGAATGTCAAGAAAACAAAGATCATGACAACTGGAAATTTTAGTACACTTGTAGTGGATGAAGAGGATTGGAATAGTTGACAATTTTTTCTCTCCTGAGATCAATAATCAATAACAAAGGAACCAGTAGATACAACAAAACATTAATGTTAGGAAGACTTGCTATGAAGAGCCTGGAAAAAGTCATGAAATGTGCTTGTGTAACAGTTGCCATAAAATACAAGTAGTCAATTCTATGGTGTGTCCAGTGACAGTGTATGGATTTAAAAGCTGGACAGTGAAAAAACAGGATAGAAAGAACATTGATTCTTTTGAAATGTGGTGTTGGAGGATGCTTTTGCGAATACTACGGACTGCCTGAAAGACAAACAAATAGATTTTAGAGCAAATTAAGTCAAAGTGGTCTTTAGAAGGCCAAATAACCTGACTTGGATTAACATATTTTGGAAACATAATCAGGAGGACTAATTATCTGAAGAAGACACTAATGCTAGGAGAAGTCCAGGGAAAATGAGGAAGAGGCAGACCAGCAGGTAGATGGATAAAGACCATAACAATGATAATGGAAGAACCATCAGAAAGGTTGTGGATTATGGCAGAGGACAGGATGTTCTGGAGAAAATATATAAATGGAGTCTCTATGAATTGGAAACGACTTCACAGTACTTAATAATAAGAGTGCTTGATAATATGTTAGGCACTGAAGTAGACTTAAGGTAATCACATGGGATAATCAGAACAGATAAGTAGACTCCACATATGGACACTCTTCCTGTCCAAACAGTTGTGGGAATGCAGCTAATGGCATTGCTTCCCATGGTGCTAATTCCATGGGGGCCGACACCTGCCATCCCCCCTAAATTGGGCTTTTTTCTTCTTAAGATAGAACCTATCATGACACATATGGCCCTCTTCCTAAAGAATACTTTGTTACAGAGGCATCAGATGTGTTCTTTTCCACACTTTTTGTGCTTTTCCCATCAACTAATTGATGAAAATCCCTTTTAGTTTCTTCCTTCTTCACTCTTGTCACAGAACATTATGAGGCTTGATATTGCCTGGGTGAGCTTCGGGTGTGTTTTTTATTCCCATATGGATTCAATTCAAGAACCTTGTGCCTTATTTAAAAGGGCCTTTGGATTGGGGTGGAAGCACCAGGAACTAGGCATCCTCGTGGATGAGAATGAGAACAAAGAGATTGCAAGCGGACATGATAGTATGGGTGATTCTATGTGTTTCTTATCTAGTCTTTTATATCTTGTCCTTCCTACTCACAGTGCTTCAAAGCATCCCCATCTAGCTGTTACTAACTAGAATGTACGTAATGGGACCTAATGGATAAAACACATGTCTGGGAGTCAGGGGACCCAAATTCTAATCCCAGCTCTGCCAGTAACTTTCTGTGTGGCCTTGGCAATGTCGCTTAACTTCTATGTGCCTCCTTTTCCTCATCTACAAAATAGGGATTAAGTCCTATTCACTCTTATTTAGGCTTTGAGAGCCCCAAGTGGGACAGGGACTGTGTTCATCCTGATTAACTTTTATCAACACCCATATTTAGAACAGTGCTTGACACATAGTAAGCACTTACATACGATAATAATAATAATGATAATAATAATAATGATAAAAAGTAATGAGCAATGGTTCTTTAAATAGCAGCCAGGTGTCTAAATCTTGAGCTCACACCTCTGGAGAGCTATAAACTCCCAGGAATACTCAGAAGTTATAAAACCATGTTGGAACAAAACCTTTAAATAAATCTTAATATACATATATTGGAGCCTGTGGCAGGAAAAGATCTGTCACATTTGAGTCAAAACATGATCAGCGAGGAGAAACTGAAATCCATCCAGTTGGGAAGAAGGAGCTAGATATTTATTAGACTCTAATTTAGAGTAGAAGCTTTCTACTTTATTTCTAACTTCATTTAGTCTAGAACCTCACCACACATTTTTATTGAGTTTAAATCGTTGTCTCAGTAATACACAATATTTTCACATGAACAAAATTGACTGAATTTCTAAGAGAAATATAGTACTTACTCAGCTACAGATACAGCAAGGGAATAGGAGACTTTGTTCATCTTAACAAAGCAGCTGTTTTGTAAAGGTCAACTTATTCCATTTTATTTCCAAAACCATAAAGTTTTCAGAACGTAGATCAATGTGTTGGAATAAATGAGGCAATCCACTCATTCTAGCTGTAAGGTTTCATTCCATTTTGCAAATTATATTACAAGGCACTACCTAACTATACATCCATTATGTTTACTAGAAAATATTTCTTATTTGCTGCAACCAGAAGTGGATTTTTAATGACTCTAAAATAAGGTTTATTGGTAATATCTCACTGTGAAGCAATTAAGGAAGACAAATACTCATTTTTGGCTTATGTGAACAGTAATCTATGTTGAAGCAGATGATCTTTCCACATTCGTTTTGAGTTAATTTATTTTCCATATCATTTTAGCTAGAAGCCTGGGTAAACTGGAGACATACAGGTCAATAGAGCAGGGTTCTGATCCATTCAAACAAGGATTGATCAATTAGCATTTAAGGGAGACCAAATAATTGTATCATAACAGTGTTTTATTTTTAACTTTTATGATATTAATGAACAGTGCCTTAACTCCTATAAAATAATCTTCTTTTGTTCTAAAAGGACCTGGAATAAATATACCCTGGACTACTAAAGACTTAACAAAGATGACTGCTGCTCATAGTGCGATAAAAATTAAGTTCCAAATAAAGTTATGAAATACCAGAAGAGTTAGCAAAAACAGCAAAGGAACAGAGTGTATGAGATATATCAAGCATACATAGTTAAACCATATAAGTTAATATATTTTGTGTTGTTACATACAATGTGGTGTGACTGGCCTGACTTAATAAAATGGTGCCAGAAATATGTTGCAAAATGAATACAGACTAATGAGTACCAAAACATTTAGATATTTAAATGTAATAACTGAAGGCACCACAGCTTTAAACTTTACTGTAAATATTTCTTATGCGGAAGATTGATTCACTCCTTAGAGCAAATGAATAAAATATTAGATGATGACCCTCAGAAGGTTTAAATATAGCAAAGAAAAAAGTTGTCTCACTGTTTCCAGATTCACTCATCTCCCATCCACACTTGTCCCTGTTGTATTATTTTTTGGACGCCTTCCCATGCATTGAAAATTTCCAATAGCGCCCATTCCTCTGGAAATTGTCTTATCATCTCTGGAAGATCACTGTTCTCACCATCTTGAAAGCTCTTTTGAAATCACAAATTCTACAAGAAAACTTCTATTGTTAATCAATCTCCCCATTGTATATCCTCTTTTACTGCCACTTCAGTATTTCCCTATCAGTGTAGAGACGTATAATAAGCAATTGGGAGAATACAATAGTTGTAGACGTGAGGACTCACAATCTAGAGGGTGAGATCAATGGTTTAATAAACTGCAGGTAGAAGTAGTAGAATGTAAAGATAGGTAAATAAAGCTCTGGAGGTGTGTGATAGACAAGTCCTTAGTTGATGGTGAAGTGGTCATAGAGAGAGAAATAGGATGGGTAGATTAGAGATTAATCAGGGAAGGTGTCTGGAGGAGATATTGGTAGGGATTTAAATATAGATACAGCAATGGTTTGTTGGATGTAATGGGGGAGGGAACCAGGTAGGGGAGATTCCCTTCTCACAAGCCCGTAACCTTGGTGTCATCCTTGACTCCACTCTTTCATTCACCCCACATACCCAATCCTTCACCAAATCCTGTCGGTCTCACCTTCACAACATCCCCAAGATCTGCCCTTTCCTCTCCATCCAAACTGCTACCAGGTTAGTACAATCACTCATCCTAACCCACCTACATTACTGCATCAGCCTCCTTTCTGACAGACCAACCTCTTGCCTCTGCCCATTTCAGTTCATATTTCAACTGCTGCCTGGATTACCTTACTACAGAAACATTCAGGGCATCTTATCCCCCTCCTTAAAAAATCTCTAGTGGATGCCTATCAACCTCTGTTTCAAATAAAAACTCCTTACCTGTAGCTTGTAAGCTCTCCATCACCTTGA
The DNA here is from genome assembly GCF_015852505.1 of Tachyglossus aculeatus. NCBI lineage: Eukaryota > Metazoa > Chordata > Mammalia > Monotremata > Tachyglossidae > Tachyglossus > Tachyglossus aculeatus. The sequence continues at coordinate 122,390,027 of NC_052067.1, forward strand.
CCCTTCTCACCTCACCTCCCTTCTGTCCTTCTACATCCCAGCTCGTGCACTACACTCCTCTGGTGCTAACCTTGTCACTGTGCCTCGATCTTGCCTGTCCCGCCATCAACCCTGGCCCACATCCTAATTCTGGGTTGGAATGCCCTCCCTCCTCAAATCTGCCAAAAAAATCACTCTTACCCCTTCAAAGACCTACTGAAGGCTCACCTCCTCCAAAAGGCCTTCCCAGACTAAGCCTCTCTTTTCTTCAGCTCTCCCTCCTTTCCATGTCACCTTGACTCGCTCCCCTTGCTCTTCCCCTCTCTCCCCACCCCACAGCACTTCTGAATATATGTACATATCTATAATTCTATTTATTTCTATTTATGCCTGTTTACTTATTTTGATGTCTGTCTCCCCACCTCTAGACTGGAAGCGCAGTGCGAGCAGGGTAACAATGAAATTATAGCTTTAATTCTATTTATAGCTTTAATTCTATTTGTTCTGTCGATTTTGACCCCTGTCTCCATGTTTTGTTTTGTTGTCTTTCTCCCACTTCTATACTATGAGCCCGTTTTTGGGTAGGGACTGTCTCTATATGTTACCAACTTGCACTTCTCAAGCGTTTAGTACAGTGCTCTGCACACAGTAAGCGCTCAATAAATACGATTGAATGAGTGAATGAAGGAATTGTACTTTCCAAGCACTAAGTACAGTGCTCTGCACATGGTAAGTGCTGTTTCCCTCTCCTGTGTCTGAATCAGTTTCCACTCCCTTCTGTGTCACCCTTACTCGCTCCCGTTGCTCTTCCTCTCCTCCCCGCCCCACAGCACTTACGTATATATTTACAATTTCATTAATTTACATTAATGCCTGTCTACTTGCATTAATGTCTGTCTCTCCCACTCTAGACTGTGAGGCCATTGTGGGTAGGGATTTTCTCTTTTTATTTGCTGTATTGTACTTTCCGTGCGCTTAATACAGTGCTCTGCACACAGTAAGTGCTCAATGAATAGGACTGAACAAGTACAATCAAATGAATTAACACGATTGAATGATAGAATGAATGAATCTGAACAAGAGGTCAGAGGAAGGAGAAGTAACAATGGATCACAATAAGTAGGTTGGATTTACAGAACAAGCATGCAAAGCTTAGATACGGTAGAAGGGAAGTGAGTATAAGTAGGGGTGGGGTGAGAGCTGATTACCTTAAAGTCAATATTTGAGTCTCCTCTTTGAGATAGAGAGGAGCAGGTATTTTTATCTACAATTTACAGATATGTAAATTGAATGGTGCCCTTTCCACCAGATCATTCTGTAAAAAAAAAAAAATCTAAGAAATTTGGCTTTTTAGACTTGAGTGTTTTTATGGAGTATGTTTCCCTTGAGTGGTTCGCAGAAAAAAAGAATAAAGATAAGCTAATTCTGTTTTCCCTAAGTCTACATACCACTTAAATAAAGCTGTCATGAAAGAAATACAAACTGTGATGCGTAGCTCTAGAGATCAGTGAGCAATCAATTTTGATCCTGGCAAAAAACATTTCTTTGACATTGTAAGTGAAAAGGAATACAGATAATCAGAAATAAATACCAAATTGACTAATTTAAGTGTAATTTCCCTTAGGAACTTAATTATCCCGAGAAGACTTTATTGTCACTTTAAATAATACTTAGGAGAGTTCCCCAAATAAGATGATTGTGGTTCTCAGCAAACCTCTCTCTCCACCCCTGACTGATTCTCCACGTGACAAGGCATCTCCAGCTCACAGTAATCACCCTATGCCTACATAAGCTCCCTTGCTCAGCAGCATGGCTCGGTGGAAAGAGCATGGCTTTGAGAGCCAGAGGTCATGGGTTCTAATTCTGGCTCCACCACTTGTCAGCTGTGTGACTTTGGGCAAGTTACATAACTTCTCCAGGCCTCAGTTACCTCATCTGTAAGATGGGGATTAAAACTGTGTGCCCCATGTGGGACTACCTGATCACCTTGTATCCCCCCACAGTGCTTAGAACAGTGCTTTGCACATAGTAAGTGCTTAACAAATGCCATTATTATTATTATTATTATTTAACAATGTATCTCTCTGAGCTTTAGTTTTAGGACGTAAAGCAACTGAAGATTTTGAGTGTGAAACTCAATTTCAAGAATTCCTGTGGGGTGTAATTTCTTGATGCCCTGGCTCCTTCCTGCAGGAACCTAAGGAAAACAGGCACTGGGCATAGATCTTTCCTTGGGAAATTTTGTATGGGGTAGTAATGGTTATAGATCCTGCAGGTTTTTCCTTCACAACTTTTCCCAGATCCATCCCTTTCTCTCACTCAAATTGCTACCACTCAAGTAGCTACCAACATCTTGTCAGCTCCTACCCCTGGAATCTATGTTACATATTGCTGGAAGGATCATCTTCTTTAAGCATGCATCATTCATTACCCATCTCTCCTCTTCTTCCAAGTCTCCAATGGCCAGCTCTTGACTCTCCGCCTATGTTTACCAGCTTCAAAATCCTCCTCAATTCCTTCAGAAAGCCTTCCCAGAAAATAATTTGCAACAATCTAGTTGTGTCAATCCAGTAGTAACCCTTTATACTTCCATTTTATTTCATTCCTATTCTCATAACTTAAATACATTTCTATTTGGATTTTCGTTTGTCTTTTTCAATTATCCAGCTAGACAAAGGTAGCTCAAGTCTGCTAAACAATCAGGACTGTCTTCACATGCCTTGTCTGTGGTCAGCTTTATTTATCTCATACCTACACATACCTCTTAGTACAACAGAAGTGACAGTAGATAGCTCCACAAAATATGCCATTATCACTTATCCTTCCTGCTATTTTTTATGTTATTTGTTTAGCACTTACTATGTGCCAGGCACTGTAATAAAACCTGGGCTAAATACAAGCTAATCAGGTTGGACACATTCCATGTTCTATATTGGGCTCACAGTGTTAATCCCCATTTGACAGATGAGCTTAATGAGGCACAAAGAAGTTAAGTGACTTGTCCAAGGTCACACAGAAGACAAATGATGGAGCCAGGATTAGAACTCAGGTCCTTCTGACACCTAAGCCTGTGCTGTATCCAATAGGCTACACTGCTTCTCATCTTGACCGGGAGGCCCAGGGAGATGTCTGGTGTGCAGAACAAGCTTTCTGAGCCACTTCAGACCAGGCCATATCTAAGCCAAGTCCCAGCCCAGCTCAGTCCTAACCTGGGGAGGGAAAAAAAAAATATGGGAATACCTCCAACAGCTACCGAGGGCAGAGATGGCGGGAAAAAATGCATCTTGGACCCAGGACCCTGGCTCCCAGGAAATTGTTAATGAGGTAAGAAAGATGAGCAGAGAGGAGAGTAGCATGATGCACCCATCATGAATAGGCTTAGGAGCTCCCATCTGGAATAAGCTTAGGGAAAGACAACTGGACCATGCTGTCTGTCTGTCAGGGAGAAACAGGGAAGGGCATACCTCTTCTGGTGCTTTGCTGTCCCCTTCTTTATGGCCACAAAAGACCATTCAGAAGGAAGGTATCCCTGGTGTGGGGGACCAACCAGAGACAAGGCAGGAGTGAGAGTGGGGGCAAGGACTCAATTGGAAATAAGTAGATTTGCTACCAGCTAAATTAATTAATTCAATTGTATTTATTGAGTGCTTACTGTGTGCAGAGCACTGTACTAAAACTTGGAAAGTACAATAGAGACAATCCCTACCCAAAAATGGGCTCACAATCTAGAAGGGGGGAGACAAATAACAAAACAAAGTAGAGTGGCATCAGTAGCATCAGTAGCAAATTAGGCCTGTGTATTCATGAAGGACATGGCTCTCAAACCAGTGTTTTTGCTTTAGTATTATAATTTGAGTATTGAAAGGCCAGAGTTTTTTGGTCCTCTTTTCGTACTCAGAAATAATAATAACAGTAACTTTCTAAGGGTGGGGCAAATAAGAAGATAATCAAGTTGGACACAGTCCCTTTCCCATGTGGGGCTCATAACGTAAATATGAGAAAAAAGAGATATTGAATCTTCATTTTACAGATGAAGTAACTGAAGCAAAGAGAAGTTAACAATAATAACAATTATGATATTTGTTAAGTGCTTACTATGTGCAAGGCACTGTACTAAGTGCTTGCGTGGCTCAACGAGATATGTCCTAAATCAAGCAATGATATTTTTTAACACCTACTGTGTGCAAAGCACTATACTAAGTGCTTGGGAAAGAACAATAAAATACTGTTGGTAGGCCTGATCCATGTCCACAATGAGCTTACCATTTACAAGTCAATATACTTGAAAACCACCAAGCTGTGATGTATTTAATGCAAAATCACAAAGGACGTGAAAGATCAGGACTAGAGATGTAGTGAGCCCACAATAAGCTGCCTTAATAGTGACTGTTTGTGATACAGTGAACAGCAACAAGGAAGACTGTGAATTGTTGCTGAATTGTACTTTCCAAGCGCTTAATATAGTGCTCTAAACACAGTAAACACTCAATAAATACGATTGAATGAACAATTGAATGAATGGACTGGTGAGGGTACTGATGGGCTCTACCTGAGGCAGGTGATTAAGGGCCTGTGGGGGCGGAGCATGGAAGGAGACATGGCTTTCTCTCCCTGCAATGCCTAAGGCAGATAAATCTGCTTGTTTTGAATCATTAGGACATACTGAGGCATGCAAAGGAACAGCATGGAGGCACACAGAGGCATGTAGAGAAGCAGAAGGAAGCACCTAAAGCAGCAGAAGGTGGCCAGAAAGCAACACTCAAAGGCAGCAGCACTTGGAAGCAAAAACAAGAAGCACTGGCTGAACGGGCTCCTTTTATTACCTTTGTTATTGGACATTTGGTGGAGTGGAGTTAGTGAATGTGTGTATGTGTCGCTCCCTTGCACGCTGGTAAAATTAAGTAAAAAACTTTTCACAGTAACCTTGGAAATCAGAAGTGTGGTTTGACTTCTGTTGTGTGTCACCAAGGCTCCCCAGGTCCAGGAAGGTCCTGGTTGGTATGAACTGGGGGCTTGCGACAATAATAATAATAATGGCATTTATTAAGTGCTTACTATGTGCAAGGCACTGTTCTAAGCACTGGGGAGGTTACAAGGTGATCAGGTTGTCCCACAGGGGGCTCCCAGTCTTCATCCCCATTTTACAGATGAGGTAACTGAGGCCCAGAGAAGTGAAGTGACTTGCCCGAAGTCACACAGCTGACAATTGGCAGAGCCAGGAGTTAAGTCCATGAACTCTGACTCCAAAGCCCGGGCTCTTTCCACAGAGCCACGCTGCTTCTCCAGGATGTGGAGGAAAAGAGGACGAGGAGGAGAAGAGGATGAGGAGAAGAGGAGGATGATGAGAGGAGGAGCAGGAGGAGGAGGAGAAGACAAGAGATAGATGGATTTATGATTCATCTTTAAAAAGATGGTTGTTTATTCATGGGGGTTGTGCTGTCCAAGAAAGGAAGTGTAGAGTGAAAAGAGGAGAGGACACAGAACAGAACCTTGAAAGACACGCAATGTTGAGGATGAGAGGTGGAAGAAGACTCGGTGAAACAGCCTAATTAAAAAGCATTCAGAGAAATGAGAGAATTAGTGTGGGTAACTTGTATTAGTACAACCAAGGCTAAATAGCATTTTCTAGGGAACGGTGTGGACCACAATCACCTTGATAGGTCAGAGAATCTTTAGCTTTGACAAGAGGTTCTCATTGATGACTCTCTACAGGGAAGTCTCAGTAGACTGAAGAGGATCAAATCAGAAGGTTGATGGAAGAGAGAAATTGGAGACTGCAGTTGAATACAACATATTCAAGGAGTTTGAACAGGAATTGGATATGAGGGTCTAGATGGTCAATGAAGAAAAACCTAGATAAGTTCTCAAGACTGTAAGCTCCTTATAAGCAGGGAACATTTCTGCTAATTCTGTTGTACTTGCTCAAGCACTTTATACAGTGGTCTGCACTTAGAAAGTGCTCAACAAATACAATTGATCAATTAATTGATTTCTTAGCATTGATATTGCTATTAGCCCATCACAGTTTAGATTTTTTTGTGGCTACAAGATAACTTGGTTCTGATTTCAGATGTACTCCAGAGAAAGGCAAAAACTTAACCCTATGTTTTTCACAAAAATATTTGCATGCTATTTGTGATTTTGTTAGCTGCACCATTTAGACAGCACATCATTTCAATGTGTGAAGGTCACCTGCAATTTTATTCTTTCTCTACAGAAATTCCTGCCAGACATGCTCATCATATTCATCATCATGAAGCAAGTAATAGGTCAGTCAATTACAATTTTATTTACCACATGTCATGTGCCAAATGGTATTTACATCCACTGGGAGAATTGATGTCACATTTTTTTCTGAGATTGTGTCTAAACTAGGATAGCAATGACACCTCATTACTTCATCCACATATATTTCCCCTGTTTCATATCTTGCCTATTAACAAAAGAGTGGAATATAGTGTGGTTTAGTCAGAAAGTTAACATGGCTGGCTCCTGACCAGGGTTTTGAAATTAACAGCTTGTTCCATATTGGTTCATTGTCAAGGAATGAGTCTTTCCATCAATACTTTATCATTACAAAAGGTTCATTGACAGCAGTTCCTCAATCACAGGAATCAGTCCCAATTGAGAATTAATTAATATTTTGGGCTTGAGACCCTTCTTAGGAAAACATACCTTCAGTCAGATCGCGTTTCACCTTTAGAAACCAGACATTCAAAACTTCCCAAAATATTTATTGTTTAAATCATAAACATGTGCTCAGGAAGTTTTTACTTATCTGGAGTTTTCTGGAAATATTTCAATCGAGATTAATAGCAAAGAGCCGACATACTTCATATTACTTTGGAGTAATTGTTTCATACTTATGTACAGGCACATATTCCCAACACATGATTACAGAGCCCTGAAAATTCCCAAAGATACTTGTATCTTTGTACCCTAATCTTGACTTCATTTGGTTCTGCATCATATACATGAATATTCTGGAAACAGGTATTACTGAAGGTCGGAAATATTCTTTTCATTCATTCATTCATTCAATCGTATTTATTGAGAGCTTACTGTGTGCAGAGCACTGTACTAAGAGCTTGGGAAGTACAAGTCGGCAACATATAGAGACGGTCCCTACCCAATAATGGGTTCACAGTCTAGAAGGGGGAGACAGACAACAAAACAAAACATGTAGACAGGTGTCAAACCAATGAATCTGTCAATCATATTTATTGACTGCTTACTGTGTACAGAACACTCTACTAAGCACTTGGAGAGTAACAATATATCAGAGTTGATAGGCATGTTCCTTGCCCACCACAAGCTTACATTATAAAAGGAAAGACAGACGTTAATATAAATAAATTATGGAGAGGCACATGATAAATTATGCAGATGCATAAAGTAAAAACTTTACTTTTAAGGGCAACATTACTGGTATTTTTTAAATGGACTATAATTCCACAAGAATATTTAAGCTACGTCTAACTGTTCTAAAAACAACTGCCTAGAAAATTGAGTTCTCCTTTCCTATCAAAGTGGGGAAAAATGTCCAATGGGTCTGAGGGAAGGGAGAATAAAGGGAGCAAATCAGTCAACAGTCTAAGTATTAAAGAATGAAGAGAAGAATTTGGGGCACTGACCATGATAACACTAGGCATAGGTAGAGAGTTCTGGCTTTGGGAAGATTAATTATTTTACTAGCCTAACCATGGACTATGGTGATGGAAGGCACTGTACTTACTAAGTGCTGGGGTGGATCCAGGCAAATCAGGTTGGAGGCACTCCCTGTCCCACGTGGGGCTCACAGTCTAGATGAACATTTTACAGATGAGGTGACTGAGGCCCAGAGAAGTTAAGTGACTTTCCCAAGGTCACAAAGCAGACAAGTGGCAGAGCTGGAATTAGAACCCATGACCTTCTGACTCTCATGCCCAGGCTCTATCCACCACATCATGCTGCTTCTCTAACTGTCAGTCCAGAATCCTTGCCCATAACTACAAATGGAACTAATATGTATAATTTCCAAATAGATACATCAAGTGTACAAGGCTCCAAGAGGACAGGCTAACTGAAGATTCCCAGTACCCATTTTCAAATACCAAACTATTTCTAGTTTCGAAGTTAGATTACTTTGATCCAGTGACATGGTATAATCGTGATGTTACATTTATTAATTCTACTTAAATAATTTTATATATTTATAATTTTTTTGTTTAAGATGCATTGCATTCCTATTCAATTATACATGTGCATATTTAAAAATGCCAAATATCCATCTATTTTAGATTGCTGGAACATATTTTTCAACTTTACTTTTAAGGGCAAAATTACTGGCATTTTAAAAATGGATTATAATTCCACAAGAATATTTGAGCTAAATCTGACTGTTCTAAAAACAACTGCCGAGAAAATTGAGTTCTCCTTTCCTATCAAAGTGGGAAAAAATGTCCAGGAATCTGTTGTGCTGATTAAAAAAATGTAAAAGGAGATAAACAATGAAGAGATTTATAATAAAGGTGTTAAATGTTCTGTTTTGTGTAGGTGCAGGTTTAATCACTCTCTCATTAATGCCTTTATCAGCTATCCTAGACAGCACTGATACAAATCTCAGTTATAAGCAGCATCTTAAAATCAAAGAACAGTTATAGAGAAAAGGATGCTAATGGAAACCCACAAAGAGTGTGCTATGGAGTTAAAATATCAGATTTCTACTCCTATTTCCATGAACTGTGACCTCTCCCCAATCTTTCCTTAAGGCCCTTTGTCAGTTTAGTGTTTCAGAAATAGTCACTAAAAGCACATTACTATGTTTCACTAAAATCAAATCCTTTTAATTTTACGTTCCTAAAAACAAATTAGAAGAGAAGGAGAAGCAGCAAGAATCTTGGACGTCACTTATTATCTCCATAGCTGAGATTCCTCATCTGTAAACTAGAGATTAAATTTCCCTTAGCCCTCCCTCTCAGACTGTAAGCCCCATTGGCCAGGTTTGATCATAATAAGTGACTTGTCCAAAATCCACGCTGCTTGTTACAACAATCAATCACTGATATTTATTGACAAAAACAACAACAATATTATCACATTATGTTATTATTAACCTAATCAATTACATATAACAAATATTTTTCCTTCTATCCATAATCATAATTTTCTTTGCCTCAGAGATTCTTGAACACTTCAAATTTATTTACACAAGGAGAAATGTCTAGCATTTTCTGTAATGTGTTTCCCAATGGTTCAGATTCCAGAAGATATTTAAATCTGCCATTTAGAGGGAAATGTTTAAGTTATAATAAGTCTAGCTTTATGTAGAATTATTATGTATAATTTCCAGAATTGTACAACAATGCTTCAAGAGGACGGAATAACGGAAGCTACCCAATACCCATTTTCAAATACCAAACTGTTCCTAGATTCAAAGTTAGTTGCTTTGATCCAATGGCATGGATATAAAGTGATGTTACACTAATTTACTAAATTTAAATTATTTCATATACTTATAATTTACATAAAAATAATAATAATGATGACATTTGTTAAGTGCTTGCTATGTGTCAAGCACTCTTCTAAGCATTGGGGTAGATACACGGTTATCAGGTTGTCCCACATGGGGCTCACAGTCTTAATCGCCATTTTACAGATGAGATAACTGAGGCACAGAGAAGTTAAGTGACTTGCCTAAAGTCACACAGCTGACAAGTGGCTGAACAGGGATTCAAACCCATGACCTCTGTCTCTGAAGCCTGTGCTCTTTTCACTAAGCCATGCTGCTTCTCTGAATGATTACTATATACTTATAATTCTATGTTGTATCCTCTTATTTTTAGAGAATGTAATACACAAAAGTAATTTGAAACATTGGAAATATAGTTGAGATATTTTCCTTTGTTTTGCGGGCACTTTTCTGACAGATACAATCATGTAGCAAGAATTATGGAATTTGCAAGCATACATGTTTACATGTCTTTAATTTGCTCTGGATATATCTGGAATGTCTCAATCAATCAACTTAATCATTATTAAATAATACTTGCCGAGAACCTATTGGGTATAATGTACTATACTGAGTTCTCAGGAGAGTGTGTACATGCCCCCTGGTCCCAAGGAGCTAACAAACTAATGTGGCATTCAAAACAACCACAGTCATTTACAAATCCTGCAAACAAGAGCCAGGGGATATAACGTTAAGTAGTACGAATGTGTCAGATGAAGTAGCTGAGTAAATAGTTGAATATATGTAGTTGAAGAGAAGCAGCGTGGCTCAGTGGAAAGAGCATGGGCTTTGGAGTCAGAGGTCATGGGTTGAAATCCCGGCTCTGCCGATTATCAGCTGTGTGACTTTGGGCAAGACACTTAACTTCTCTGGGCCTCAGTTACCTCATCTGTAAAATGGGGATGAAGACTGTGAGCCCCTCCATGGGACAACCTGATCACCCCGTAATCTCCCCAGTGCTTTGAACAGTGTTTTGCACATAGTAAGTGCTTAATAAATGCCATTATTATTATATATAATGTGGATTATTGCTGAGGCTAGGAATTAAATGCATGAGTGAGCTGTTACAACTGTATTATCAATTAATTGGGAAGGCTTTCCATGAGGCTTGTGGTCTGAGTGTTGGAAAAGTTTTCCTTGGAGAAGAAACACACTCTAGCAACAGCTTCCTAATCCCTATTCATTTTCTTAAGCAAAGCAGCATGGAATCAGTTGAACAGAATTAGACCTACTACAAAGATTTGCTTTCTTCAGAAAACTTTGAATCTGAACTGTGCTAGGGAAGATCCAAGCCAGCCCATTTCCCACCCATGTTCAGTTGGGATGCAAAACTTTCACTATGCACACTACCACAAAAAAACTAATCTTGTTTTCTTCAGGAATTCTGGGACATTTTAATTATGAAGGAGGAAATCCTCTGCAAAGGATTTCTGCAGCTTGATTGGCAGATGTGTTTACCAGTAAGTTCCTGTATGGGATAACCAATCACTGGAAGCAACCCCTAAACAGTAAAGCAATGATTTCAACTGGCTTAATAAATAAATAAGTTATAAGGAATGTAATACACAAAAGTAATTTGAAACATTGGAAATATAGTTGAGATATTTTCCTTTGTTTTGCGGGCGTTTTCTGACAGATACAATCATGTAGCAAGAATTATGGGATTTGTAAGCATACATGTTTACATGTCTTTAATTTGCTCTGAATATATCTGGAATGTCTCAATCAATCAATTTAATCATTATTAAGTAATACTTGCTGAGAACCTACTGGGTATAATGTACTATACTGAGTACATTAATAAATAAATAATAATAATGGCATTTGTTAAGCATTTGCTATGTGCCAAGCACTGTTCTAAGTGCTGGGGAGCATACCAGGTTATCAGGTTGTCCTGTGTGGAGCTCACAGTTTCAATCCCCATATTACAGATGAGGTAACTGTGGCACAGAGAAGTTAAGTGACTTGCCCAAAGTCACACAGCTGACAAGTGGCAGAGGTGGAATTAGAACCCATGACCTCTGACCCCCAAGCCCGGGCTCTTCCCACTGATACAACAAAGCAAATACAACAAAGAAGGTCTCCTGGGGACCATTCATTTTAATTATTTGAAGTTTAGCAAGGTGCATATTAAGAGCATGGGCCTGAGTCAGAAGACATGGAATCTAAATGCTGCTCTACCACATGTTGGCTGTGGGCAAGTCACTTAACTTCCCGGTACCTCAGTTTCCTCATCTGCAAAATTGGGATTAATTTTACTCCGTCTTACTTAGACTGTGTGCACCGTTTGGGACAGGGACTCTATCCAACTTGATTAGCTTGTATCCACCCCAGCCCATGCTGAGAACAGTGCTTGGAACAGTGCTTGGCACATAGTAAGCACTTAAATTGGTATTATCATTGTTATTTCATTATTATTTACCATTCAGAACATTGTATTAAGTGTTAAGGACTTTGTGCCGTAGTTTATTATGGACCAGATGAAGTGTTAAAATTTCTGCAATCCAGTTTATGCATCCTTCATCATCTGGTCCTTATATGATCTTATTTTTTACATGTTTACATTTTTTACATTTGCATCTCATCTGATGTTCCTTAACCTCCAAGAAGAGAAACTTTTAACTCTTTTCTTCACTGAGCAATGAATTACCTTTTCCTCGGACTGTATAGCACCTAGCTTTCCCTTGCTGCAGAAGAAAGGCAGTCTCTTAACTAACTTGATGTACCAAGCTAAAATAGGGTCACAATAGCAGAATAACCACCCCTTCTTATATCAGGATCTATCCAGAATGCATATAGTGTTTAAAGCACTGAGTGTCCTTATTAGCACTTGATTTTAATGAAACATGCAAGTAATAACTCTGCAAAAATAAATGTAACCCAATTAGAAAAAGAGTAGAACTTTGAAAATATCATGTAATAAAAAATGCTCAGAAAATGCTTTCTATGAGGGCCACTTAATTCTTTTGAAATCGTTATTAAATGTCACATCTCTCACCTTTTTTGTACACCCAACCTAATGTTTGATGTCCCTTTGCCTTCTTCTGTGGCAGCTTGACTTAGTGGAAAGTGCATGCGCTTGAGTCAGAGGAAATGGATTCTAATCCCTGCACTGCCGCTTATCTAATGTGTGACCTTGGGCAAACCACATAACTTCTCTGTGCCTCAGGTTATCTTGTCTGTAAAATGGGGATTGAGTCTTTAAGCCTCACATGGGACAACTTGATTACTTTGCACCCACCCTAGTGCTTAGAACAATGCTTGGTACATAGTAAGTGCTTAACAAATACCATAATAAGTATTGTTATTGTTAGTATGGCGGGCTCTCCATTTTCAACTGCTGTGGATAAGTACATTCAGGGAAGTTTTTATTAAAAGTCTGCTTTTCTAGTCTTCTGACATTTTCTACAGCTGAGAGAGCACATTATGAATTTAGAATGGTGATAGAAGGAATTGGGGGAAGAATTATACGAAATTAGAAACCAGCTTTCCCAAAGCTGCTGCATCACAGCACAGGTGAGTTTTGACTTGTAGCAGATGGCCCTCCACTCGCTAGTCACTGGCCAAGCTAGGAATGGAATGGGTATGCCTCTGATTGACTCCCCCTCCCATAGTCGAGACTGTTAGAGTACTGGAAACTCTCCAGGTGTGACCCTAAGACGTGGGGAAAATCGATTTTCCATAGATACATATATGATCCCCTCTTCCTGGATTTTAAGTGGGCATAATTGCTTTGAAAAAGGATAAATATCATATTTGTATGAACACTATTTTGCAACGTATCAATCAGATATATTTATTAAAATCTTACTGTGAGCCAATCACTGCAACTGCAGTGTCCTAGTAAAAACTGTTTGGAGTCCTTATGGCACTAAACTAGCTACACTTCTTCAGTGAGTACTCTGGGACCCCAGTACACTCTGGGAGATGGTTGGTCAAGCTCAGTAGTTTAGTCTGTGGTCATGGAACTTTTTGTGTTGGGAGGAAAAAAAGGATAAGAAACAACATATGCATTTTTTCTCTTTAGCTGTATAGTCCCATCTAGTGAATTATAACTCCTCAGTAACTTAGCATTTCTCTTCCTTGGTCCTTTTCATTAAAATTCTTGTCAAACTGCTTCCCAACCCATACCATTACAAACGGATCTTTCACCCTTCTTTAGACTTTCCTTTTACTTCTTAATCAATTTAGTACTCTAATTAGTTTTGTTTAACTGATTTTCGATCATCTAGATGAGGAAAATTCATGACTTCAGTTGCTAGAAAATATTCAGCTACCTCATCTATCCACTTAATTGATGTCTTCACGAGCAATTCAAACTAAGTATGCAACAGAATGGTATATGAATGAATAATGAATAAATAATTGGTAAAATAAATCTTTTTCCATAAGACCTATTTCTTTCATTCTTCCCAATCTGAAATCTGGAACCATCTGAAAAATCATCTATAAAAATTATGCCCTTATTCAGTTAATGTACACTGAAATGTCTGTTTTCACTTTGTCATGTATGTGAGATGGTGAGTTGGCACATTTAAATGTTCAGTGTAACCTATACATAGTTCCCTGAAGGAATATTGTCACTGTGAATGATAATCCTGTAATTTAAAGTCTTCCAAAATGAGAGAATAAACTATAATCATATCTTGATAATTCATCCATTGTCTAAGTGGGTTAAACTTTGTGTGGATGTGTGTGTGTGTGTGTGTGTGTGTGTATCTATCTATCATGGCAAATCTCAAATGGAATGATGAGATCACACACACAAAAAAGTTACTCTGGAAATCAGCCTTTAAGGTATATTCACTGCTCTGTAAGTGCTCAATAAATACGATTGACTGATTGAAAGGGGGATCAGGGGAGTGCCTAGGGATAGGGAAGGTGTTTGGTGTATATATGTATATAAGTTTGTACATATTTATTACTCTATTTATTTATTTTTCTTGTACATATCTATTCTATTTATTTTGTTTTGTTAGTATGCTTGGTTTTGTTCTCTGTCTCCCCCTTCTAGACTGAGCCCGCTGTTGGGTAGGGACTGTCTCTATGTGTTGCCAACTTGTACTTCCCAAGCGCTTAGTACAGTGCTCTGCACACAGTAAGCACTCAATAAATACGATTGATTGATTGATTCACTGCATATAATTATGATTTTTATTTAGTGTTGATTATGCTACAGAAAAGAATGGACAAACAAACCAATGTTAAATGGAAATATGTTATATGGGGGACTGTAAGAAACACAGTGCATTTTGAATCCACAATGTAGTAAGACTTTAGAATGACAAGAGGCCAAAGCAAATATCCAACCCAGATTGTGGAAAACAGAAATATGGTAACTCTCAAACTACACACACACACACACACACACACACACACACACACACACCCTTTCAAATTCTAAGTTTTTTTTGTATGCTACATCAAAGTAAAAAATAAGGCCCACAAATAACAAAATAGTTCAGTGTTGCCTTTCTTATGATGAATAGTCATATATATTTATATATAACTTTAAATAAAGTAATGTTTCAACTAGTAATATATCTATTTTGGTGTCTCATCATGCTACAGCACCACAGATAATGCCATCAATCAATTGATATAATCATATGCAACTATTCTGTATCCACCACTACTGATATCAATATATATATATATATAATATCTATATCTATATATACATATATATTTTATATATTTGTAAAAATGAAACTACCTAAGAAATACGGATAAAGTCCCTGGGAGACTGGGGTTGACTGGGAAGCATGGCATAGAATAATAACACTGCCAAATCAATCGAGCATTCCAAGAACATTTTTCAAAGTCTTCATGGAAGAAGAGAGGTTGTAGTCCTTGTAGTAATAATTCCTTGGAGCCTTTAAGTGAAATGAGGATCTGAACTCAAACAACCTCTTATAACTTTGGTATAGACATTTGAACACAATGGATTTTTGTGTAAAATGGGAAAAAATGAAATTTAGCTCCAAGACAAATATGCTGCTTTCATTTGAAAACAAGGGAATATATTACTTTATAGACTATAATTTCCATAGTTTATGTCTTCTGGTTATTCACTGTTATGTCAAACATAAGACATTTTTGAACAGGAAAAAAATCATGAGTTTTCATTTAAGAACAATTACTTTAAGTGACATTAGATCTACCATTGAATCATGAAAAGGTTCATCACTATTTCACCATAAATAACATATATTTGTGTGTATGTGTGTGTGTGTGTGTGTGTGTGTATATATTTCAGAAGAAATAGATTTACTTCTTGGGAAAGCACATCACCATGCAACAACATTCCCTTTGCTGCATACTTGAAATAATTAAAACTATAAAAAACAGAGCTAAAGTAGAGCAATAATTTGCATTATATCCAGAGCTTCAAAGAAATAAACACAAAGCAGTTATTTGAGGCCTAAGTCCAAATTTGTGAACAACAAAATTTATGATCATATTTTTATGATAAGCTGCAGTTTTTAAATCAATCCATCTAATTCCTGAAGCCTGCCTTAATCATAAACTAATTCCATTTTGATGCTTAGAAATGATAACAGTGAGCTCCATGGACTAGAAAGATTTACATGAACAAATTGAAGCGGGGTCGGAGGGGAGGCGGTGGTTTCTGCTCTAATCCTAGGTAATGCTTATAAATTTATTTGGCTCCCAAAGAATTGCTTTTATGACCTTAAACCAAGAGTAAGAAAGATAGATAAGCTAATCCTTGACACTTCCTCACAGACTGCACCATCTGGATACTTTATATTTAAAACAGGTGCTTGTGGGACTTAGAGCCTATTTCTGGCCCAGATTTTGTTCTGTATGGGTGACTCTGCTGCTATGTGCAGTTGTGCATTGCATTAATTGAAGGGACTGGAAAAGGGCAAGTACAATAATTAGTCGGTTGGTCATGCAGAAAAGAGAGTAGTGGCTTAGTGCCACTGAATTTTGAGTGCACAGATGTGCGACACTCTCCACTTTTGCTCTCTGTGGTATCCTGAAAATCTCTGACAAGTAGAACACAGTTATGACTTTGTCCAGCTTTTTCAGAACTTTGGAAACTTGGATAATATGAATTCTAATCACTAGAAAGAGATGTTAGGGAGGAGAATGTAACTTAGACTCTAGATACAACAGCACAAAGATCTTCAAACCATAGAAATTTCCAAATGGACTAAAATAAACTTGGATATTTTGAAGTTTATAATGGTGTTTCCATTACCTAACCTTTTTTTTCCCACAAAGCCATGAAAGTACATGTGATTTTTTTTTAACATTATCTCATCTTGGCCCATGCATGGAAAGGAAGTGAACTCTAAACCACCTCTGTTTACTACTCTAACCTATATTCCCTCTGGTAAACAAAACTCAAGACTCAATCCCTTACTATCAACGGGTCACTCTGAGAACGAATAAAGTGATTTTAGTCTTTTTTGGCACATTTGAACTCCAATTGCTAAAACTACTGGTCTTTTTCCATACTAATTCCTGGATCTGCCCCTTTCTCCCCAAATAAGCACTACCACCCTGGTTCAGGCTCTCATCTCACTATTAAATAATCAATCAATCAGTGGTATTTATTGAGTGCCTGCAGAAAACTGTCTTAAGCAGTGACCTCTTTCTCCTCACTCTACTTCACAATACTGTTCAAATTATCTTCTGCAACATCATTTGTCAAACACCTCTCCAATACTGATTACTCACTTCCCTCAGGATGAAGCAGAAAGTCCTTACTATTGGCTTCAAGGCTCATCAATAATGGTTCTCTTCATGCACTATTCCACATATTATACTCTGCTCCTCCCATGCTCAGTGGGACGTGGTAAGAGGCATGGACAAGTCAGAGGGGTAGAGCTCTGAGTGAGAGGTAGCAAGTATAGGTAGAGATAGATACATGTCTCCCAATTCCTCTATATGTTGTAAGGCTGGCAGCAGTGGTGGTGTGAAGCATATCAGCAACTTGGCTCCAATCACTTGTTGAATGATCAAATTCAGACTGATGATTACTTGGATCTTTAATAATGAAGTCTTGAACTGTTTCTTTTTAGCCAATCTAAATATATTTGATATTTATGGAGAAGCAGAGTGACTTAGTGGAAAGAACCTGGAGCTGGGAACCAGAGGACCTGGTTTCTAATCCTGATTCCACCACTTGTCTGCTGTGTGATCTTGGGCAAGTCACATCACTTCTCTGGGCTTCAGTTCCTTTATCTGCAAAAATAGGGATTCTGTTCTCCCCCATATTAGATTGTGAGTCCCGGTTATCTTGTATCTGGCCCAGCACGATACATGTAGTAAGCACTTCATAAATAACACAGTTATAATATTGTATTGGTTATCCTTGTCATACCCAGGGCTTGTTCTTTTCTGGTTTGTTCCATCCCTTTTCTTTACACAGTCTTTCCTTTTTTTTCCTCCTCTTTGATAACTTTATCAAATTTCTATTAGACACAAGGCCTCTTTAATGGGTGATCAGGACAGTCTCCATTTCATAACCGGGGACTGTGCTGTTTATTTCCTGCCAACTCCTGGTGATTTGTGCAATTGGATCATGAAGAATGAGTGGGAACATGGATGTAATGCAGCATGAGCTGCCATGAAAAATCATCCTGTTGATTGTGAGAATGTCTTCCTGAAAGCACTAATACCACATCTATTTTTTATGCACCATTTAGATGGCATTTATTATAGGCTTTGCCAAAAATAACCTTGCTCTGCTTTCTCATGGTTAAAAGGATCCTTTTCCTTGTTGAAATGAATAAGATACAATCTTTTCTTTGGGCTCTGAACCATTGGGTCTTCACTTGGGTATACAATATTACCTGATCTTTTCTCCAAAACTTTCCAGTTATGCAAGATCAGAGATACTCTCCAATGCTGAAATAGTTATAAAAACCTCACATTCTTTCACTCTCAGTCATGGACATACAATTTATGCAACTGTCACGATTTACGGTCTGGGTCTGCATAGAGCAAGGAAAATATTTGGAAAGGGTTACAGAGATCTTTTTAAGATTCTATTACAACTCAGATTACAAGAGGAATTTTTTTCAATTAAGATCACTCTAAACCTTTCCAATGTTTTCTTTGTTCTAATTGCTACTGCAAAACCAACCCTTGTGGAGAAAGCGACTGTGAAAATGAGGATGAAGTATTTTGGAACTACCTATAATTAGTTCCATGTGAAAAACCTCAGCCACCTTGGGGCCTGTTGAACTGCAGGCCCTCTAAGATGTCTTGAAGAATGATCACTAGCCATTGGCTCATGATCCAAAGGACCTGCTGCAAGAACTGATCTATAGGAGTTATTAGTAAAGGGGCCTGAGAATTCTCAATATATATTTCCATGCATTTAGAGCTGAGGCTCAAAAAAGAAGTTCAATTTCAAAGCACAATATAAACTAGGTTCCAAAGAGGTATCGATACAACACATTGCATGATCAGAGGATGATGGCTATTTGTCCTGGACAGAAACAACATTTTTGCCTACTTTTTTTATTATTTTAAACCTCTGGTCTCCCTTTATATTGGCTCTTTTTTTCAAGTAGAAAAGTAATGCCCAGGTTAAGAGAAACCTGGGTTTGAGATTCATTAGTTCTGGAAAAAGACATGGTGTGGGAGTCACCCCAGAGAATATCTTTGGGTGAATTTTGTTGGACTTCTGCTGAACAGTGCCCATGAAAGTACAGTGCTCTGCACACACTAAGTACTAAATACTATCAATGAATCAATCAATGATATTTACTGAGTGCTTACTGTACATACTGTAATTATTATTATCATTACTATTATTATTATTATCATTAATACATGGACTAGCAGAAAGAGCATGGGCCTCGAGTCAGAGGACCTAGTCCTGTAGATCTACTCCCAGCTCTCCCATTTACCTGCTCTATGATCTTGGGCAAGTCACTTAACTTCTCTGTGCCTCAGTTCCCTCATTTGCAAAATGGAGATTCAGTATGTCTGTTCCCTCCTATTTAGTATGTGAGCCCTTGTGGGATATGATTACTTGGTATCTACCACAGACCTTAGTATATGGCTTGTCATAGTATAAGCACTTAACTAAAACTGTACTGTCCCAAATGCTTTAGTATGGTACTCTGAACACAGTAAGCACTGAATAGTGACGGACTAAGCACTAGGGTGGATACAAGATCATCAGTGTAGATATAGCCCTTGTCCCACATGGGTTTCACACTATAAGTAGGAGGTAGTAGTATTTCCTTACTGCAAAACTATCATTCATTCAATCGATTGTATTTATTGAGCACTTAGTGTTTGCAGAGCAGTGCATTAAGCACATGGAAAAGTACAGTACAACAATAAAGACTGACAATTCCTGCCCACAATGAGCTCACAATCTAGAGCAGGGGAGACAGACATCAGTACAAATAAACAGACATCAATATAAATAAATTAAATTACAGCTATATACATAAGTACTGTGGGCAAGGTGGGTGGAGAGAAAAGGGAGCAAGTCAGGGCAGCTGATAAGGGAGTGGGAAATGAGGAAGTCTCACAAGCCCGCAACCTTGGTGTCATCCTCGAGTGCTCACTTGTTAACCCCTCACAAGCAATCCATCACCAAAACCTGCCAGTCTCAGCTCCGCAACATTGCCAAGATCGCCCTTTCCTCTCCATCCAAACCGCTACCCTGCTCATTCAAGCTCTCACCCTATCCCGACTGGATTACTGCATCAGCCTCCTCTCTGATCTCCCATCCTCCTATCTCTTCCCATTTCAGTCTATACTTCACTCTGCTGCCCGGATCATCTTTTTGCAGAAACGCTCTGGGCATGTTACTCCCCTCCTCAAAAATCTCCGGTGGCTACCAGTCAACCTATTCATCAAACAAAAACTCCTCACGCTTGGCTTCAAGGCTGTCCATCACCTCACCCCCTCCTACCTCACCTCCCTTCACTCCTTCTACAGCCCAGTCTGTACCCTCCGCTCCCCTGCAGCTAACCTCCTCACTGTACCTCGTTCTCACCTGTCACGCCATCGACCCCCGGCCCACATCCTTCCCCTGGCCTGGAATGCCCTCCCTCAGCACATCTGCCAAGCTAGCTCTTTTCCTCCTTCAAAGCCCTACTGAGAGCTCACCTCCTCCAGGAGACCTTCCCAGACTGAGCCCCCTTTTTCCTCTCCCCCTCCCCATCACCTCCGCCCTACCTCTTTCCTCACACAGCAACTGTATATATGTTTGTACAGATTCATTACTCTATTCATTTTACTTGTACATATTTACTATTCCATTTATTTTGTCAATGATGTGCATCTAGCATTACTTCTATTTATTTCTGATGTCTTGACACCTGACCACATGTTTTGTTTTGTTGTCTGTCTCCCTTTTCTAGACTGTGAGCCCGTTGTTGGGTAGGGACTGTCTTAATATGTTGCCAACTTGTACTTACCAAGCACTTAGTACAGTGCTCTGCACACAGTAAGCGCTCAGTAAATACGATTGATTGAATGAATGAATGAATGAATGAATGGAAAAGTGGGGCTTAGTCTGGGAAGGTCTCTTGGAGTAGACGTTCCTTCAGTAAGCCTTTTAATGGTGTAAGGAGAGTAATTTTCTGGTGGATTTGAAGAGGGAGGGGGTTCCAGGCCATAGGTAGGATGTGGGCCAGGCGTTGGCAGCTAGATAGGCAAGATCGATGCACAGTGAAAAGGTTAGCTCTAGAGAAGCATAGTGTGCTGGCTGGGTTGTAGAAGGAGAGAAGCAAGGTGAGGTAGGAGGGGGCGAGGTGATGGAGTGCTTTAAAGATAGTAGTAAAGAGCTTTTACTTGATATTGAGGTGGATAGATAGTGGTTACTGGAGATTTTTGAGGAGGGGGCGGTGACATGTCCTGAACGTTTCTGTAGAAAGATGATCCAGGCAGCAGAGTGAAGTATGGACTGGAGTGGGGAGAGGCAGGAGGTTGGAGGTCAGCAAGGAGGCTGATGCAGTAATCTAGGTGGGAAAGAACGAGTATTGTAGTAATAGCAGTTTGGATGGAGAGGAAAGGGCGGATTTTAGCGTTGCTGTGAAGGTGAAACTGACAGGATTTGGTGACTGATTGAATACTAGCTACCATTAGCTACTGCTCTGAAGAAGAAAGACATCTCCAAAATAAGGCACATCAGCATCTTGTTCCCATAAGCCATTCTTCATCAGACTGTCAAAATATCATTCAGGGCTGTGATATCAACTCCACATGGGGCCATGGGTAATTTTTTTCTCCATAGAGGAATAAAAATCTTAGTAAATTTCAGTTTGCATATTCTTGGGCTAAACAAAAAAAAAAGCAACCAGTTGTGTCAAAAGCAGTAGATAACCTGAAGTAGATGAAAGACAAAACACAGATATGGCTCAGCAAAGGGTGAAAAACCAGTAATGAACACATGTTTAATATATTTCATTTATTCAATTCTCTTTTGTGACTAGCTAAATTTCTAAGTGGAGCTTGTGATGAAAATTCCTTAAAATTTCTGCTGTGAACAGACTTGTTCTATCAAACAAAACTTTGATAACAATTCTATTGTTGCTAATTTATGGCAGTTTCTCTTATGGCCTGGCTCCCTAACATGAATTATTTATTTTCTATTTCTACTGATGAGGGAGTTTGGAGAGCATGGAAGCAGTTGCAGCCAAAAGCAGATGTAGCACAGAAGCAACATAGGGAAATGGAATGGGTGGCGCTCCTTGTTGAAGTGGCTGTGAGTATTGACCATCTTATCCTAAGCAGGAATTGTTATTTTCTAAAACAAGTTATATTTTCAACTTATTCGAACTGTAAGAGACTTGAGTGACCTTTTAGAATATGTGATTATTTTAAGGGGACTTGTATTGAAAGGAGTCTAATAATGAATAATAATGACTGAGTGACAGATATATTAGCATTATTAATATCACTGTTTCTCTCTTATTCGCATATTCTCCCCAGGTATGTATTCAGAGCATTTTTATAGTTACTGAGGTCAGTTAAGGTTCTTCATAATATTTACAGTAATTTCCTAGAGATCAGTGTTTCTCCATAGTAAAAAGCCGTCCCAAATCCCACCTCTTCTAACAAGCATTCTCCAGTGAAAACCCAGCACCCCAAGTCGTATTAAGCTAATTGTCACTATTAGCACTTGGATTCTGTAACACCTAACTGTGCCACTTTTGTGTGTGTGTGTGTGTGTGTGTGTGTACTAATTAATGTATATGAATTAGTGTGTGTTATATATGTGTGCGCACATATAAACACTGATTAGTACATATATACATATTAATTCAACAGTAAAAACAACTATTCATTTTGAGTGCTCTACTTGCAAACATTTATATGCTTTATATCCATGAGATTACAAACTCCTTACTGGAGGGAAAGCAGTACTTCTTTTTTCGCAATTCCCATGTCTTAGTACAGTGCACTATACACAGCGGATGCTCAGGAAATGTTCTTTCTATCAATCAATCAATCGTATTTATTGATCGCTTACTGTGTGCAGAGCACTGTAATAAGCCCTGTGTCCAAAAATTGGTGGCTGACCATGTCGATGATGATGATGATGATGATTATTATGATTATAATTTATGATAATAACCCACTTCCTATCTGCAGAGGTAACATTTTTTATGGTAGTTGTTAAGCGCTTACTAGGTGTCAGGCACTGTTGGGTAGGGACCGTCTCTATATGTTGCCAATTTGTACTTCCCAAGCACTTAGTACAGTGCTCTGAACACAGTAAGCGCTCAATAAATATGATTGAATGAATGAATGCTGGGCTGGATACAAGGTAATCAGTTGGACACAGTCCCTGTCCCACGTAGGGCTCACAGTCTCAATCCCCATTTTACAGATGAGGTAACTGAGGCACAGAGAAGTAAAGTGAAGTGACTTTCCCAAGGTCACACAGCAGATAAGTGGTGGGAATCAGAATTAGAAACCAGGTCCTTCTGACTTCCATGCTCCTACTCTATCCACTATCCCACACTGCCTCTCAGAAAACATAATAGGAACTTATAAGGTGCTGAAGACTTCTAGGGAGTAGTAATCATAATAGTATTTGTAGAGTATACACTGGGTGCAATGTATGTGGTACAAGAAGCAAAAAGCAGTGTGGCTTAGTGGAAAGAGCCCGG
Organism: Tachyglossus aculeatus; assembly: GCF_015852505.1. NCBI lineage: Eukaryota > Metazoa > Chordata > Mammalia > Monotremata > Tachyglossidae > Tachyglossus > Tachyglossus aculeatus. Next base: position 122,413,619 of record NC_052067.1, read on the forward strand.
GCTTGGGAGTCAAAAGTCATAGGTTCTAATCCAGGCTCCACCACTTGTCAGCTGTGTGACCTTGGGCAAGTCACTTAACTTCTCTGTGCCTCAGTTACCTCATCTGTAAAATTGGGATGAAGTCTGTGAGCCCTACGTTGGACAACCTTCTATCTATCCCAATACTTAGAACAGTGCTTGGCACATAGTAAGTGCTTAACTAATACCAACATTACTATTATTATTATTATTACCTGCTCAGGAAAAAAAGAACAGGCAAGTAACATATTCCCTGGCTCACAAGGAGATTTTATTCTAGTGGTAGAGGCAGTCATAAAAGTAATCAAAATAAATGACTAATAAGTTTAATAATTAACACATTATTATTATTGTAGTAATTATAATTATGATAACAAGTATATTTTTGTTAAACCCCTACTATATATCAAATATTTTTGTACTTGCTTGGGTAGATACAGGCTAACTGGGTTGGACACAATCCCTGTACCAGATGATTCTCATACTACGGTTCAGGGAGAATAGCTATGTTATCCCTATTATACAGATGAGGAAACTGTGGCATAGAGAATTGAAGTGACTTTCTCAAAATCACACAATAGGTAAACGGCAGAGTGGGAATTAGAACCCAGGTCCTCTGACACCGAGTTCCATAATCTTTCCACTAGGCCATGTTTCTCCTGGTTAAGGAAAAAAAAATTACAATTGTAAAATATTAGACCTACTTGGTATTTTATTCATTATTTTCAAAACTAATGCAAAGATTTAACTTAGTGAGACAATTCTTAAAACAAGGAATCTGAAGTATCAAAGCTTATTTTGCTTAAAAATTGTTGCAATTAATCTATTATATTGAGTACTACTGTGTACAGAGCACTGAATTAAGTGCTTGAGAGTACAATATAACAAAGGTGGTAAAAATGTTCCCTGCCTGCAGCAAACTTACAGTCTAGAGGACTAAAGAAATAATTATGATACAAAGTATTTATATATAACACTATACAATTCATGCTATAAAACATGAATCTGGTTTGAAACAAAGTACCAAACTTTCTATTCCTAGAAAAAAATCATTTAAAAAAGATGAAAAGGGGCTTTCAACAGAAGACATAGAAATCCTTAGGACCAAAATAAAAATACGTGACTTTCTCAGTTCATTTTACCCTGAAATGTTTTCTCAGAAAGTATGTTCAGCGCAATTAACTCTCATAATTAGTTCCTTAGGGTTAAAAAAAAACTCAGTCTAAAAAATATCAGTAAAATAGGTTATCTGGGCACTGTTCCAAATAGAATGTTATAGAAATTGCTAGTTTGGAGATCACCCAATAGAAGCACCTAGAGCACTGCTTTACATATAGTAAGTGCTTAATAAATACCACTGAGTATTTTACCACATGATCCCTTTTTGTGGAACCACATTCCTCAATGGGAGAAGGAATTTACAATGAACAGGAACTACCTGAATCAAACTGAAACATTCATCTTAAGTTCTCATGAGGAGTGAAAAGAAAACTTGTCTTGGGTAGGACTCTTTGAGGCAGGGCAAGGCAGGCATGTAACAGGATGTTCCATAAATCTGATTAGTAAACAGCCCCTCCAACAATTCCAGCATCTAGTGGTTTGTGATTTCTGATGGCTGCATTCCCACCTAAACACCTGAATTTATTCACAGCAATAATTCAAAAATATAAACCTCTCTCAATATTGCCTCCCCAAGTCCTACCTCTAGCTAATGGGAAAATTAGCTAATAGGTTATTCAGGTGACTTGATTAATGACTTTGAATATTGTGAAGAACTGAAATCATTCAGTAAATCATATTTATTGAGTGTTTACTGTGTGCAGATCAGATCACTGTACTAAATTCTTGGGAGAGTACAATATAACAGAGTTGGTAGATTCATTCCCAGCATACAAGGAGTCTAGAGGGAGAGACAGATATTAAAACATTAAAATCACAGTCAAGAAGTTTTTAAAAAATTTCTACAGTAAAAAAGGATAAAGAAAAAAAAAACAGAAGCCATATTACCAGAAGTATAAGTACAAATTCTGCCCACACAGTGTCTGCAGTGGGGAGGAAAGAGAAACGCAAAGATAACAAAGATAAAAGGAAAAGGAAAAAGTTGTCCTTCTTCCACACCCCATTTGTCTCTGTATCTGCCTACCTGCTCTTGACACTTAACAGGATTTTTTTTCCATTGTTAGTAACTTGTACTTCCCAAGCGCTTAGTACACTGCTCTGCACACAGTAACCACTAAATAAATATGATTGAATGAATGACTAAATAGTGGTCAAGTGACTATTGTGGATCAAAGACATTAGTGAAGTCTTCCTTGTGGACAGGGATCATGTCTACCAACTCTATTGTATTGACTCTTCCAAGTGCTTAGTACATGACTCTTCACATAGTGAGTGCTCCAATAATTATTGTTGATTGATTAAGTATTGGTATTAGAATGATCATCAATGCTCCCTTCACCTGTACTTATCAACCGTGGCCATTGATTATATGTTATTGCATAAGTCTCAGTCCTAGAGAAGCAGTATGGTTTATTGAAAAGAGTCTGGGCTTGGGAGTCAGAGGTCATGGGTTCTAATCCGGGCTCTGCCACGTGTCTGCTGTGTGACTTTGGGAAAGTCACCTCACTTCTCTGTGCCTCAGTTCCCTCAGCTGTAAAATGGGGATTAAGACTGTGAGCTCCACGTGAGACAACCTGATAACCTTGTATCTACTTCCAGTGCTTGGCACATAGTAAGTGCTTAACAAATACCATCATCATCATTATTATTATTGTTATTATTGTTAAAGAGAAAAGTAGCAGCGGAGAAAAGAAAAAAGAATGAAGTATCTGAAGGAGGAGTAAGGGAAACACTATTTATTCACTTCCTTGCTTAATTTACCTCCTCCATTTTCTCTTCAGAATATTCTCCAGGACAAAGATATCCATTTTCCCTCAAGCATGCTTTAGTTCCTGTCAAACCAATTCCTATAATCCTACACAAACACCTGCATATATTTCCACTTATGTATGCTATTCCTCTCCAGACACACAACTCCTATTTCAAACTTCCCTATCAATACTGAAATCTGCTTTCTTAAAATAACACCTTGATTGAAAGTAAGGACCCTTGCTGATCTACACACTGATGGGAGGTAAGGTGGTTTAACTGCAGTATGAGATGACATTATCTCTAGGGGACAGTGTCCAAACACCAGGAAGTTTTAAAATTTCCTTCTTGTGAAATCTTCAATAATTCTAGAGATGTCAATATTTGAAATGTTCTATATAGGAGAGGAATTTTAATTCATTCCATCGTATTTATTGAGTACTTATTGTGTACAGATCATTGTACGACGTGCTTGGGAAGTGCAACTCAGCAACATATAGCAACTCACCCAACAACGGGGTCACGGTCTAGAAATTTTAATCCTAAAACTTGATTTTAAAGCACATATTAACACTATTATACTAAGCAGTATATGGTTTTATTTTTGAAGTTTTTAAAATTTTATAAAAGGATGACAATGTAGAATTCTTCAAAATTAAATTTGTATGCATCTACTTAATTTTTTTGATCACTCTAATTGCAAATATGTAAGTTCCTTGTGGACAGGGGCATATAAAGTGCATCCCATGGAGTAGGGACTAAATAAATGCTTCAGCTACTACTACTACTAGAGAAACAGCTTGCCATAGTGGACAGAGCATGGGCCTGGGAATCAGAAGGTCATGGATTCTAATCCCGACTATGCCACTTAATAATAATAACAATAATAATTATGGTATTTGTTAATTGTTTACTATGTTCCAAACACTGTTCTAAGCGCTGGGGTAGATACAAGGTCAGCATGTTGTCCCACGTGGGGCTCACAGTCTTACATTTTACAGATGAGGTCACTGGGGCAAAGAGAAGCTAAGTGACTTGCCCAAAGTCTCACAGCTGACAAGTGGCAGAGTCCAGATTAGAACCCATGACCTCTGACTCCCGAGCCCATGCTCTTTCCTCTAAGCCATGCTGCTTCTCACTAAGCCACGTGACCTTGGGGAAGTCACTTCACTTCTCTGTGCCTGTTACCTCATCTATAAAGTGGGGATTGAGACTGTGAGCCCCATATGGGACAGGGACTATAACTAACTCCATTTGCATGTAACCACCCCAGTGCTTAGTACAGTGCCTGGGCACATAGTAAGTGCTTAACAAATACCATCATCGTCATTATTATTATTATTGTTAGTAGTGGTAGTACTATTATTACCACTATTACTCAAATGCTGCTACTACTGCTGCTGCTGTTGCTACTAAAACCACTACTTTTGAAACTCCTCAAAATACCTCACCAAAGTGGCACTTATCTCAGGAACTTTTGATGAACTGCTCAGTGGCTTGAGTTTTCTAATGCAGATTCATACACCTGCTTAAGTCACCTCTTTTATCTCAAAAAGGTGTAGAGTAGGCTTTACTGGGCCCAATTTTCTGTCCAGCCTAGCCTTAGACTGATGGTGATGGAAAAATGACTTGTCACAATACCTACAGCTCTGACTCTTCCTTTAGGGATTACAACTTAATGGTATGGTAACTGTGTACATATGCAGAATACAATTTATATTTCAGTTACTCTACAAGACTTGAGTTGGTTAAGTCAGAGCTGTAGGTATTTTGTCAAGTCATTTTTCAGTTGAAGGTGGATAAACTAGGAAAATATCACAACCTAGTGAACATTCTTTCATCCAAAGGAAAAGGACCTGCCCATCTCCCTGGTATAATTACCAATCCAAGATCAAAATAACACACCAAGGAGTGAAGAACAATTCAATTTACCGGTTTGCCTTTACACTGGTGCAGGGACTGGAGGACTCCTGCCTGCAGAGTAAAGACCATTGTCCCTTAGACCTCTTTCTTCTGATATGTCAGAAGGTATCATTCCCTCCGACATTCCTTGCCCTGAAGATGGACATCCTTTCTTCTGATATCAGTCTTGGTGGTTTAGGGCATTCCTGAGGTGTGTCCACATATTTCAGGGTGTCCCTTGGTTGGAAATCTGTTCTTTCTGGGCTGATTTTCTGGGGAATGTTTTCCTGACCCTCCAATATTGCCAATCTCAATAGATTTCCTTGTGGCAATGGGTTATCTAATTTTTGTTGAAGCCCTATTGTCCCATGTAACTGCCATGATCCCATCCTCCTTTTGTATTCTATTTATCATTTTGTGCTCCTGGTTACCTGTCTTTTGTTTCTGACAAACTGAATGACTTACTCCTTTCTCCTGTTCCATCCAATACTCTTAATAAGATACAATTTGAGTAACCTAACATCAGCCATAGGCCCATGGGACCCAAGAGCCATAGGAAATCTCAACCCCAATGTCCAGTCTCAGTAACAACCCTATGAAGAAAGTACAGTATAGTTAATCACAAGGATTTCTGCCCTCAAAGAGCTTGTAATGTAATACAGACACTTAAATACAGGTAGAGGCAAGGAACAAATATGTACCTATGAACATCAAATGCTATTTGGAGGTCAAAAGTTTATACCAAATGAGAAATGACAATGTAAGAATATCTCCATTTAGATAAACATTGTGGCATTGTTAAGAGCTTACTATGTACCAATTATTTTTTGTTACATTACAATCAGACCTGACAGAGTCCCTGTCTATATGAGGAGCTCAGCATTAAAGGGAAAGAGGACAAGTATTTAATGCCCATTTTATAGATGAGGAAACTGAGGGACAGAAAAGTTGAGTGATTTACTCAAGGCAAGTGTCATAGCTGGGATTAGGACCTAGGTTTCTGACTCCCACTCTTGTGTTCTTTACAATAGGTGATGCTTAGATGTTCTACCAAGTATCTCAACATATCTTAAATATGTTGAGGAAAGCAGTGTGACCCAGTGGAAGAGCATTGGCCTGGGAATATGAGGCTCTGAGTTCTAATTTCAGCTCCATCATTTACCCGCTGTATGATTTGGGTAAGTTGTTTAATTTCTCTGTGCCTAACTTCATTCATCTGCAAAATAGGGATTAAAACTGTGAGCCCTATACGGGACATAGACTGTGTCCAACCTTATTGTCTAGAATCTACCCCAGTGCTTATTTATGTTCTCCCCACTCTTTTCCATGTAAAACCAGATTATCCTGTTCTACTCAATTGCATTTATTGGGCACTTACCATATGCAAAACACTGTACTAAGTGCTAGGGAAAGAACAATACAACAATAAACAGCAACAGTTCCTTCCCACCTCCTTGGCAGTTCTTGGCATATAGTAAGCACTTAAAATAATTATAATTATAATCATAATAAATGTCAATCTTCTAGTTGTATCAAAATACTACATCCTTTTTAATCACCCATGCTGTTTATCACACCATCTTTCAATTTCTATGTTCAATCTACTGCCAAATCCAGTTCATTCTTCCTACAGAACATCTCCCAGGCCACTCAATTTTCATCCAAATGAAACCACCCTGTTCCAAGCTCTCAGCATTCTCACTGATATCCCTGACTGCAGCTTCTCCTCTTATTCTTCATGCTGTCATATGCATAAACCCTCTATTCCTCAAACCCCTACACTAACTTTCCATTTCCGAATTGTATTTTCCAAGTGTTTAGTATAGTGCTCTGCACACAGTAAGTGCTCAATAAATACTATTGAATGAATGAGTTAATTTCCTTCCATATCAAGAAAAAGGTCCTCTTATTTATGCTTGTCTCACTCCCTCCAGCTTCCAATCATATTTAAAAACCTTCCTAAAATCTAATATCCTCCAAAAATCCTTTCCTGCTTGATTCTGCCCAGACTATCAAAATTGTACAAATGCACTAACCACTTCTAGCATTTATGAGCAAGAAATTTTTACCCTTTCATATTATTCCTGTATAACCAAATGGTTCTTTTTTTCCTGAATGATAAATAGTAATAATCCCAAATCTGCGTGAAATTAAAGGGTACACTTCAGGGTGTCCAAAGAATCAGAGATGTTGATAAAGAATAGAATCTACTACTCCAGCAGGGTCAAAGAAAGTTGTATTACGATTACAGTCAGTAAGAAGTATTGTGATACTTGCTGCAAGAAAAGGGAGAGATAGAAGAAAGAGGACAGCTGTAATTAGTACTGATAAAACAAATAAGAGTGTTTGGTATTGGAATATTGCAGGGGGTTTTATATTGACAGATATGTGGGTACAGATATTCATACAGTTATATCCAAACTTGTGAATATGTTTTTTCTGTGGTACATTCAATTTATTTTGATTACCTCTTTAAGCAATAAATGTATCCCTTCTTGGTGTCGTATTTTCTCCAGTACTTGGAATAATTCATTTCATTCATTTATTCACTTGGTCTTATTGAGCCTTTACTGTTTGCAGAGCACTCTTGGGAGAGCACATAAAACAATAAGCAGATACATTTCCTGGTCACAAAGAGCTTACACTTTAGAGGGGGAGACAGATACTAATATAAATAAATTAAAGATGTGTACATTTTTACATTTCTTTACGTAGATATGTACATATTTTACCCAATGTTTACTACTATTACTAAGCCAATTTCTGTCTCCTAACTTTTGCGTATCCCACGTTGGTCAGCAATCACAACTTTTAAAACGCGCACATTCAGCAACACAGGCGGGCTCCTGCCCACACTTGGATCCTGGATGGGAAGATTTCAATGGTTAGATTTCTCTCCCAGAGTGTCTGGGATGAAGATAAAGGTAGCCTAGCACTCAGGCTGTCCCTGCATACTGCAATGGGTGGAAGAAATTAGGTTTAATGGCTCCTTGTAGAGTAGCCTGCCCTCTGCTACTCTAGCAGGATGTCCCTCCCATAGTACTAGTTGGAGAAGGGAAAAGGGTAAATCCTATGACAAACCATTGCCTGAAAACTCTGGATTTCCAGATAATAAATGAAAAAAATGATTGTGATAATTGTTGGTGCTTACTCTGTGCCAAACACTGTGCTGAGCACTGGAAAAGATACTAAATAAGCAAGTCAGACACAGCCCTTCTCTATCTTAGGACTCATATTCTGGTATTTCAGATATTTCATTCTAATAGTAATATAATAATAATTATGGAATTTAAGTGCTTATTGTGTGCCAAGGACTGGGGTAGATATAAGGTAATAAAGTTAGACAGGGTCCTTGTCTCACATGGGGCTCACTGTCTTAATCCCCATTTTACAGATGAGGTAACGGAGGCACAGAGAAGTTAAGTGACTTGTCCAAGGTCACTCAGCAGACAAGTGGCAGAGCCAGGTTTAGAGCCCAAGTCCTCTGACTCTCAAGCCAGTGCTCCTGCCACTAGACCATGCTGCTCCTCATTTTATAACTGAAGAAATGGAGGCACATAAAAGTGAAGTAACTTTTCCAAAATCACAGTACTGGCAAATGTCAGAATTAGAACCTAGGTCCCCTGATTCATAGGACCATGCTCTTTCCTCTAGGCTACAATGTTTCACATGGTTTGATATTTCTTTTGGTCCTCTATTTGCCTGTCACTCTAGACAAAATGGAGAAACATTTTGCAGAGACCAAGCATCAATATAATTTCCTGATTAGTTGATGAAGTTCATAAACCCCATTCAAAATACTGCTACCCATACTAACATGTTCATGAATCAATCAATGATATTTCTGGGTTAATATGTGCAATCAGTTTTCTCAGTTCTTCGGAAAGTACAATAAAAGTAGATTTGGTCCTTGCCCTAGGGGTTTGCAATCTGTTTTTGCAACACATAATAAGCTTATTAAATAAGGGTGTTTTTCAAAGATACCTCAGTTTTTTAATGGTATTTGTCAAGTGCTTACTATGTGTCAAACATTGTTCTAAGTACTGAGGTAGGTACAAATTAATCCAGTTGGACAGAGTTCCTGCCCTACTTGGGGCTCTGAGTCTAAGTAGGATGGAGAACAGGTATCAAATATCCCTTTTACAGTTGAGGAAACTGAGGCACCAAGAAGCCACACAGCAAGCAATTAATTGGCAGATTAGGGATTAATACCCAGGTCCTCTAACTCCTAGGACTGTACTCTTCCAAGTACATAGTACAATATTCTGCACGTATTGATTGATTGAGAGCTATTTAGATACGTTAGAAGACTGAGAACCTCCAGAAACATCCAAGCACCATCTCAGAGGAGTGGTGTTGTACTAAATATTCTGGAGAGTACAACACACTTGCTAGACACAAGCCATGCCCACAAAGAGCTTACAATTTAAAGTAGGAGGCAGACATTACAATGTCCTTGGAGTCACTTTAGGAATACCTGAATCCCTGATAGCACCCACTGCTTACTGAGTCTTCTAGTTCTTCCCTATCATTAACAGGCAGGATTTGGGACTTCTTGTCTAATAAACTCCAAATTTCTGCACCCCATCTCTGCCAATTCCCCTTGTTTGAGGCCTCTGCCAAAAATAAGAGAATCACCAGAGGACTAGTCCACCTTCTTCAACCAAGGACTGCTTACGGAAGTTATTGGCTGCACAACGTCCCCCCCGCCCACGGCTTTCTAGGTCCAAGTATCTCCTAAAGCATTACCTCTAGTACTACCAGAGGCAGAAACTCAGAACAGAGACTTAAATTCATTTGAGTAGATACACTACTCAAAAAATACAAGTATTTTTTATCACATTAATCGGGTAACAAATAATTAAAGTTCAAATCCAAAGCACTTCTCCCTACCTCTAGTAGTTTTATGCCCTGTACACTTTCTGCTTTCCTGTAGTTGTCCTGATGTTCTCATTCCTTTGGTCCTTTCTCTATTCTTCCACAAGATCACAGGTTCCAGTCTCACTCTTTCTGACTCCTTTATGGTTAGGTCAACTTTGTGCCATTTCTCCCCTTCAGGAGCAGAAGTTTTATTTCTCCTGGCTTTACCACCTAGACTCTAAACATTTTGGATATTGTAACACTTTCAGATTACGTCTCTGATCCCGTTCTGCAAATGTGACTTCCCAGGTTTACGGTTTAACCCTTCTCTGTGCCCTGACCTAACGGGGAATGTGGTCTGTGTCCTGACTTCCCAGGATCACAAATTAGTCCTCCTCTCTAACCTGACTTCCCAGGGTCACAGCTCAAATGTCTTCTGTGTCCTCACCTCCCAGGGTAACATACCAAAACTTCTCCCCTAAAAAAGCTAAGGAGCTCCTTCCCAGCTATCTGTTTGCACTTTGTCCTTTTGTCTGTTTGGTTGGGTTCCAAGTCACTACCTTTTAAGTCTTTAATACTATCTCCAACTAATCTTCCCTCACATATTTGTTAGGCACTTAGGAGTGAATCTCATCCTGGGTTCCTCTTCCCCCCGCTGGGTATAGGGACTGGTTGGAGTAACTTAAACTGAGGCTGACTAACCTAGAAGTAAATGTGTTAAAGTTACTGCATGAGAATTGGCTGCAGATGTAAATATAGAACAGTGAAAGTTGTTATGTACTGGCTATGGATTACACCGAAAATTATAAACTTTGTGAAGAGTCATAAACACTTAAAGTACTCTAAAAGGAAAGAAGTGAATATAGATCACAAAGTGGAACTGACATAGAAAATAAGTTATTATTTATTATTCAAATTTTTGAAACATAGTACAGCATATCAAGATCAATTATTGTTATATTTAAGTGTATTTACTGCATCTAACATTTGAAAGAAAATAGGCCACAGTGCAATACATTTCCAATTGGTTAAATTTTCTATATGCCATATTCACTTTGGGATATATTCAGACAAAATCTTGGCTGAAAATAGGTCAAAATAAGATGCTATTTTAGAAATCGATCCTACCCAAGACAGAGTTTTAATAGCAAATATATCAGATTAAACTGAACAATTTACTATGCCTGTATGCTGAAATGCGTATTGCTAATCATTCGACAAATGACGCAACAAAAAAGATCCTTGGTATTTTAAATCAGAAGCTATTCTGTTTTACTTAGCAAATCACTCAATATACTGCAATGGTATTTATTGAGGGCTTAGTATAGAGCACTATACTAAGAGTTTGGGAGCATGCGAAGTAACACAGTTGGTAGACCCACTCCATGCCCAAAAGGCGATTACAGTCTAGAGGAAAGACACATTCATACCATGTTAATATAAGCACTTATCCTATCCCACCTTGATTAATGTATCAGCCTTCTTCTGCCTGTCTCTCCCTAATTCAGTCCATACTCCACTCTCCTGCCCATTTCCTACAAAAACTTTCAAGCCATATTTCTCCACTCTTCAAGACCCTCCAGTGGTTGCCCATCCACCTCCTCATCAAACAGAAATCCTCACCATTGGCTTTTAAACACTGAATCACCTTGCCCCCAGGTAGAACCTCACCTTGCTGCTCTCCTACTGCACCCAGCCTGAACACTTCATTCCTCGAATGCTTACCTTACCATTGCACCTCAATCTCATTTATCTTGCCACCAACCACTTGCCCACATCTTGCCTCTGGCCTGGAATGACCACCCACTCCCACCACTCCCCCGCCCCCACATTAGACAACTGTTATTCTCCTTCAAAGCTTTATTGAAGGCACATCTCCTCCAAGAAGCCTTCCCTAAATCCTCATTTTCTCTTCTCCCACTCCATTCTGTGCTGCCCTGACTTGCTCCCATCATTCATCCCCCCTCCCTGCCCCATGGCACTTATGTATATATATTTAAGAGAAGCAGCATGACATAGTGGATAGAGCACATGACTGGGAGTCAGACAGTCATGGGTTCTAATCCCGGCTCTGCCATTTTTCTGCTGTGTGACCTTGGGCAAGTCACTTCACTTCTCAGGGCCTCAGTTACCTCTGTAAAATGGAGATTGTCCCACATGGGACAGGGACTGTGTCCAAACCGATCTACTTGTATCCACCCAAGCACTTAGTACAGTGCCTGTCACATAGTTAAGCACTTAACAAATACCATTATTATTATTATTATTACTAATGTCTGTCTCCCCCTCTAGACTGTGAGCTCATTATGGGCAGGGAATGTGTCTGATCTTGTATTGTACTCTCCCAAGAGCTTAGTACAATTCTTTGTACACAATAAGCACTCAATAAATATGATTGAATAAATGAATATTAAAATCAATTATGGATATGCACATGAGGGCTGTGGGTCTGAGAGTGGATTGAATATCAAGGGCTTCACAGGTACAGATCCAAATCCATAGAAGATGCAGGAAAGGGAGGGAGTAGGGCAAAAGATAACTGAGGAACGCTTCTTGGAGAAGATGTGATTTTAGTAAAGTTTTGAAGATGAAGGGTAAGAGTACCAAGCCCTAAAGAAGAATTGGACAAGGGAAGGACAGTGAGGAAGATGACACTGAAGTACACTAAAGGATAAAAGGAGTATTAAAGGAGCAAAGTGTATGTGTTGCACTGTTGTAGAAGGAAACCAGAGAGGTAATATAGGAGGGGGAGCACTAATTAAGTGTTTTCATGCCAATGGTAAGTAGTTTTTATTTGTTGCAAAGGTTGATGGGCAGCCACTGAAGGCCTTGAGGAGTGGTGAGACATGGAGTGATAATTGTTTTGGAAAAATGATCCAGCAGCAGAATGAAGTGAGAATTTAAGGGGGCAGAGACAGGAAGCAGGGAGATAAATGAGGAGGCTGATGCAATAGGGTAGAATTTATTCATTCATTCAATCACATTTATTGAGCACTTACTGTGTGCAGAGCACTGTACTAAGTGCTTGGGAAATACCAGTCAGCAACATATAGAGATGGTCCCTACCCAACAACAGGCTCACAGTCTAGAGGGGGGAGACAGTCAATAAAACAAAACAAGTATACAGGTGTCAAAATCATCAGGGCAAATAGAATTAAAGCTATATGCACATCATTAACAAAATAAATAGAATAGTAAATATATACAAGTAAAATAAATGGAGTAATAAATTTGAACAAATATATATACAAGTGCTGTGGGGAGAGGAAGGAGGTAGGGTGGAGAGGATGGGGAGGAGGAGAGGAAAAAGGGGGTTCAGTATGGGAAGGCCTCCTGGAGGAGGTGAGCTCTCAATAGGGCTTTGAAGGAAAGAAGAGAGCTAGCTTGGTGGATGTGTGGAGGGAGGGCATTCCAGGCCAGGGGAAGGACGTGGGCCGGGGGTCGACGGCGGGACAGCTGAGAACAAGGTACAGTGAGGAGGTTAGCCGCAGAGGAGCGGAGGGTGTGGGCTGGGCTGTAGAAGGAGAGAAGGAAGGTGAGGTAGGAGGGGGAAAGGGGATGAAGAGCATTGAAGCTGAGAGTGGGGAGTTTTTGCTTGATTTGTAGGTTGACAGGCAGCCACGGGAGATTTTTGAGGAGGGGAATAACATGCCCAGAGCATTTCTGCACAGAGATGATCCGGGCAGCAGAGTGAAGTATAGACTGAAGTGGGGAGAGACAGAAGGATGAGAGATCAGAGAGGAGGCTGATGCAGTAATCCATTCGGGGTAGGATGAGAGTGAACCAGCAATGTAGCAGTTTGGATGGAGAGGAAAGGGAAGATCTTGGCAATGTTGTGGAGGTGAGACCGATAGCTTTTGGTGATGGATTGGATGTGTGGGGTGAACGAGAGAACGGAGTTGAGGATGACACCAAAGTTGCGGGCTTGTGAGACGAGAAGGATGGTAGTGCCGTCTACAGTGACAGGATAGTCAGGGAGAGGGCAGGGTTTGGCAGGGAAGATAAGGAGTTCAGTCTTGGACATATTGGGTTTTAGATGGTGTTTTAGATGGTGGGCAGACATCCAGATGGAGATGTCCTGAAGGCAGGAGGAGATACGAGCCTGGAGGGAGAGAGAGAGAGCAGGGGCAGAGATGCAGATTTGAGGGTCATCAGTTTAGACTGTGAGCCCACTGTTGGGTAGGGACTGTCTCTATGTGATGCCAATTTGTACTTCCCAAGCGCTTAGTACAGTGCTCTGCACATAGTAAGCGCTCAATAAATACGATTGATTGATTGATTGATTGATTTAGAGATGATAGTTGAAGGCGTGGGAGTGAATGAGTTTACCAAGGGAGTGAGTGTAGATCGAGAACAGAAGGGGACCAAGAACTGACCCCTAAGGAACCCGTACAGTAAGGGGATGGGAGGGGGGAGAAGGAGCCCACAGAGGAGATTGAGAATGAACGTAGTAGTAAATGTAGTAGTTTAATTAGATGGGAAATGTTTTAATTTAGAGTTGTCATGAGGTAGAACCAACAGGATTTGAAGACAGATTGAATGTGTGTTTTGAATGAGAGAAGTGATTTGAGGATAATCCCAAAGTTGTCTTCTGGTGAGTGAAGGAATGACAGTGATTTTGTCTACAGTGATAGGAGGCTAGGGTTTCAGTGGGGAATGAGGAATGTTGTTTTGGACATGTTAAGTGTGAGGTATTGGTGGAACATGTAAGTAGAGATAGCCTGAAGACAGAAACAAATGCGGAACTACAGAGAAGGAGGATGGTCAAGGCTGGGAATGTCAATTTGGGAATCATCATCACAGATGAAAAACAAAATATGAAGTGAATATGAATAGTTACAACTTTCAATTTTCATAATAAACTTTACAATCCTGTCCTTACCATCCAACCGCCTTGTTTTTAACTTTCTCCCCAAGCATACTTTTGAAGATTTGGTTCCCATCTATTCAGTTATCCCCTCCCTGAAGCCCATCATCTATTGGTGATAATGAGCAATGCAATATCAAAAGGATAGACAAAACTGAAGTGAAAAATGAAAAACTGTGGCTGTGCATAATTCATAAATTGCAACATTGTCTCTGGAAAAATACTGAGTGCAGTGACCTTTGTTTTCACACATAGACAGAATATTGCTATTTACAGTACATGTTAATTTAGAAAATTGAAGTGTTGTTGAGACAATGACCCTGATATTCAGTTTTCACTCCACATCGTTTGAGAAAAAGTGGTTCCTTAGCCCCAGATTATCAGAGTTAGCCCTCCCCAGTGATGATTTTTTTTGTTACATTTGTTAAGCACTTACTATGTTTCAAACACTTTCTAGGTGTTGGACACAGTCCCTGACCCACATAGGGATCACAGCCTAAGAAGGAGGAATAAAAGCAGAACTGAGGTATAAAGAAGTTCAATACCTTGCCCAAGGTCACACAGCAAGTAGTTGGTGGAACTGGGATTAGAATCCAGGTTCTCTGACTCCAGGCCTAGGCCATGGTGCTTCTCAATTGCCAAATAATTGTCCACTCTCTTATTTCTCCTACAGAGGCTTAGAAATATCTTAACACATATATTCAGTTCCATGCACAGGTCAAACAAAGGAAAGAAGTATAATTTGTTCTTGAAACGAATTACTGTTTAGGAATTCTATTGTACCGCTCTCGTGGGAGAATTTAGGGCCTTTAAGGTTATGGAGGTTGGTGATTATATGAAGGGAATCAAGAGACTCTTGTTTCTAGAGGTCTACAAAACTCGATAGCATTGTACTCTTCCAAGTGCTTAGTTCAATGGTCAGCCCACAGTCAATGCTCAGTTAATACCACTGATCGATCAATGGATTGACTGAGTCATTTCCTAGTGGAGAACAGGGAGGATATAACATCTTCAGTACTGTGCTCACCATGTGACTACCCAGTTTACATTTCCTTTTAGAAAGTGGTTGCCATCTAGACGATTGCCACGTTTTGAGAGTTGTTCTGCTGAGAAGTCCCCAGTCCACGCACATTTGTTTGTACTTTTCTCCCTTTGTCACACAGAGAACACTGGAAATTTTTTCAGGTTATGCAGTTCCCGAGCCTTGTCATGGCCTGGTTTATCAAGGGAAGCAGGGCATGGCGAGTTTTTTTGAATACCTAGCAAATGGGTGGGAGAGCTCCCTACATTCATCTCAGGGCCTGGTGTTGAAACCGTTCCAGGGAACCCCCCATACCTCCCCTAGTCTACATGGCATCCCCATAGGCTCCCTGAAGCTAACTGAGCCATCCCAAGCTCCTGGGAGATAGATCAGAGATACATGATCCACATTAGTTAACATCCTGGAAGGTCTCTGCCAGTTCAGTAAACCTTAGAATAAAGGCAGGAAAAGCAGGTGAAGGCGATGAATCCAAGCTGCCTAATGCCAGGGGATGCACAGTATCATTAACTGAATCAATCATCCACAAGGAGCTTAGTCTGGAAAAGCTTATCTGAAGTCATAATTTCTCAATGATAAACTTAGAATTATTTTGGTAGATATTTATATTCTTTGAAAATGTCTGTCTCCCTCTAAACTGTAAGTTTCTTGAAGGCAAGGATCGTATCCAACAACTGTATTATTTTGGGCAGCCATGGCCTAGTGATAAGAGTATGGGCCTCAGAGTCAGAGGACCTCTCTATGTCTGACAGACAATATTCATATTCAAATGCATTTATTAAACAGTTACGGTGTGCAGAGCACTGTACTAAGCTCTTGGAAAGTGCAGTTCGGCAACATATAGAGACAATCCCTACCCAACAACAGGCTCACAGTCTTAGAAGGGGCGAGACAGACAACAAACAAACAAGTAGACAGGCATCGATAGCATCAAAATAAATAGAATTATATATATATATATATATATACATATACACACAAGTGCTGCGGGGTGGGGAGGAGGTAGAGCAGAGGGAGTGAGTAGGGGCAATGGGGAGGGGAGGAGGACCAGAGGAAAAGCAGAGCTCAGTCTGGGAAGGCCTTCTGGAGGAGGTGAGCTTTTAGTAGGGCTTTGAAGGGATCACTATCCCCACCTTCGAAATATTATTGAAGGCACTTCATCTCCAAGAAGCTGACCCCAAGTAAGCCCTTGTTTCCTCTTCTCCACTCCTTCTTGCATCACCCTTGCACTTATATTTGTTCACTTTTCTCACTTCTCCATCACTCCCACAGTACTTAAATTATGTGTAAGTAATTAATTTATTTATATTAATGTCTATCATGCCATCAATACTGTAAGCTTGTTGTGATCAAAGAAATTCTATACTTTCATTCATTCATTCAATCTTATTGAGCGCTTACTGTTTGCAGAACACTGTACTAAGTGCTTGGAACGTACAATTCAGCAACAGATGGAGAAGATCCCTACCCAACTCCTGCCTGTAATAATAATGATGGCATTTATTAAGCGCTTACTATGTGCAGAGTGCTGTTCTAAGTGCTGAGGGGGGTATACAAGGTGATCAAGTTGTCCCACATGGGGCTCACAGTCTTCATCCCCATTTTACAGATGAGGTCACTGAGGCTCAGAGAAGTGAAGTGACTTGCCCAAGGTCACACAGCAGACATGCGGCAGAGTCAGGAAGCCTGTACACTTCACTCCTCTAAAAACACCAAGAAGAATTGTATTTGTTAAGCACTTACTATGCACCGAGCACTGTTCTACACCACTTGTCTGCTGTGTGGTCCTGGGCAGATCACTTAACATCTCTTCTCCTCAGTTATTTCATCTGTAAAATGGGGATTAGAACTGTGAGCCCGACGTGGGACAGGGACTGTGTCCAACCTCAATCAATCAATCGTATTTATTGAGCGCTTACTATGTGCAGAGCACTGTACTAAGCACTTGGGAAGTACAACCTGATTAGCTTGTATCTACCCCAGCTCCTATAACAGTGCCTAGCACAGAGGAAGCACTTAACGAGTACCATAAAGAAAGGTAGGTAGCCTTTGTGGGTCCCACAAGGGGCCCACTCCCAAGTAGGAGAGTTCAAGAGTTGAGTTATGTTGCCAACTTGTACTTCCCAAGCGCTTAGTACAGTGCTCTGCACACAGTAAGCGCTCAATAAATACGATTGATTGATTGATTGATTGACTGAGTAAATTTTAGTGGCTATAGGGAAAGTGCCATGTCGGTTCCTGCTGCTGCCGCTGCTGAAGGGGGATGTAGGGGCTGGAGGGACCCAGGCAAAGCTGTCTGAGCTTTGGGGAAGGGGTGGGATGGACCCACAGATGACTCTGGCTCAGAAATGGTGGGGCAGACTGGGGAGCGGAAGAAAGGAGCCGCTTCGAATGGAAAAATCCACAGCCAAAATCGCTGTGGAATCCGGCGGGTCTGTGGCCATTATTAGCTGTGGGCCTCCTACCCTATCCCAATCTGGCCCCCGCATTTTAGCAGCTTTCTAGAGGGCTGGCAGCATGTCAGGAGGAGGAGGTGGGGTGAGGAATGGGAAGATGGGCGGAGAAGGTCAGGGGTTCTAATCCCGGCTCAGCCGCTCCTCCACTGTGTGAAGTTGGGCAAGCCGCTTAACTTCTCTGTGCTTCAGTTAACTCATCTGTAAAATGGGGATTAGGACAGTGAGCCCCACGTGGGACAACCAGTCTACCAACTCAGTAATATTGTTATATTGTACTCTCCCAAGTGCTTAGTACAGTGTTCCGCACATGGTGAGTGCAGCGTGGCTTAGTGGAAAGAGCCCGGGCTTTGGAGTCAGAGGTCATGGGTTCAAATCCTGGCTCCGCCACCTGTCAGCTGTGTGACATTGGGTGAGTCACTTCACTTCTCTGCGCCTCAGTTACCTCATCTGTAAAATGGGGATTAAGACTGTGAGCCCCCCGTGGGACAACCTGATCACTTTGTAAACTCCCCAGTACTTCGAACAGTGCTTTGCACATAGTAAGCGCTTAATAAATGCCATTATTATAAATCCCGGCTCCACCACTTGTCAGCTGTGTGACTTTGGGTGAGTCACTTCACTTCCCTGTGCCTCAGTTACCTCATCTGTAAAATGGGGATTAAGACTGTGAATGCCCCGTGGGACAACCTGATCACCTTGTAACCTCCCCAGCGCTTAGAACATTGCTTTGCACATAGTAAGCGCTTTATAAATACCATCATTATTATTATTATTAATAAATAGGATTGATTGATTGACCTGAGTTCTACTCCTGGCCCCATAATTTGCCTGCAATTTGCCTTGGGCAAATCGCTTACCTTCTCTGGGCCTCAGTTTCCTCAACTATAAAATGGTTTTCCTCCTACTGTAAGCCGTATGTGTGACAGGGACTGTGTCCTATCTAATTAACTTGTATCTATCCCAGTGCTTCCCCTCTCAGGGTCGCACCTGGGGAGTTTCCAGTACTCGATCAGTCTCGACTATGGGAGGGAGAGTCAAGCAGAAGCATATCCATTCCATTCCTAGCTCAGGCAGTTGTCTAGCAAGTGAAAGGCAATCTGTTACAAGTCAAAACTCATCTGTGCTGGGCAGCAATGTCATGGGAGAGAGTCATGGGTGGAGATTCAACTTTACTGCATGGAAGGAGCAGTGGTAAACCACTTCTGCATTTTTACCAATAAATCTCTATGGATACACTACCAGAATGATTGCAGTTGGAGGTGGGGCAATCTGTGAGAGATGTGTCCATAAGTCGCTATGGGTCAGAGATAATAATAATAATAATAATGCTGGTATTTGTTAAGCGCTTACTATGTGCCAAGCACTGTTCTAAACGCTGGGGTAGATACAAGGTAATCAAATTGTCCCACATGGGGCTTACAGTCTTCATCCTCATTTTACAGATGAGGGAACCGAGGGCCAGAGAAGTGAAGTGACTTGCCCAAGGTCACACAGCAGACGTGGTGGAGCCGGGATTCAAACCCATGACCTCTGACTCCAAAGCCCGTGCTCTTTCCGCTGAGCCACGCTGCTTCCCTCGAGATGACTCGATGGCATTAGACAATAGCCCCAGTGCTTAAAACAGTACTTGACCCATAGTAAATGTGTAACAAATACCAAAATCATTTTCACTATGGTTTGTCTCTCAAGCACTCCCAAGCCATTTAGAAAGGATTTGACAGAAAATAGTACTTATGGCTCTCTCTCTGGGACCCCTATTCAATGGATACTCAGTCTTTAGAGCTGTATCTTTCTAACCTCAAGGCATTTTAGGTAGCAAATAGACCTTACTATTTATGAGACTGGACTGCAGAATCTGTGTGTTTAGGATAACTCCTGAGCTGGGAGTCTTAAACATTCTATAAACCTTGTTCACTCCCCAAGATAGGACATCAAAATTATATTTCATTTTTCAAGCTCATTTTTGTCTTTCTTGTCAGTTCTACTTGACAGTATACCTTGTGCTCATACTGTGAGCCCACTGTTGAGTAGGGACCGTCTCTATATGTTGCCAACTTATACTTCCCAAGCGCTTAGTACAGTGCTCTGCACACAGTAAGCACTCAATAAATACGATTGATTGATTGAAAAAGCTCATTTTTATTATTGAAAAACTGGAAGACAGTTTTTGCGGCCCCACTTAATTTATTTTTAATGGTTATCTCCTCCTGTAAGATCCTTCTGGACAAAGATTGCATCAACAAACTCTGTGGTATTGTACATTCCAAAGCACTTAGTATTGTGTTGCGCACACAGTAAGTGCTCAAAACTCACAAAATTGAAGGACTAACGAAAGTACTTGATCATTTTTTTATTCATAAACCTTAAGATGAAATATTATCTTTTTAAAAAGAAAACTGCATGCACAAAGTTATTTTGCCCTTCACTGACAAAGGAATGGTTTGAGAAGTGGCAGGAGAAAATGAATTAAGATTTAATTTCCAATATGTTCTATTGTGGAAATAAATGAGATAGAAAACTTGGAAAATATCACTGCAGGATTATCAGCAGATCAGTCAGTATTGCTCATTGAGCTCCTACTGAACAAAAGTCAATTAATGAAATTTCTTTATCAACTTTCAAACTTCAGATTAGGCATTGTTCATTCTATTTGTCACAAAACCTCTACCTATTTTGTTTATAAGGGACGGGAACTACTTTTGTGTGAATTGCTAGGGAACGTATTAGTGAATGGCTCGAGGGAAATTCATTGACAGTGTGATTTTGTGCTAATTGTGTGGAAAAAAATATTTCTGGCCTTTAAAAATACTGCACTCCAAGGTACTACTGAGAATTCAGCTCACCTATTAGAGCTATTCTATTCAACCTTTCTCAAGGGCATTGAATCATATTGTTTGAGTCATATAGCATTCACATCAAAGCAGAAACTAAGGAAAAGTCTCTGGAGGCACTGCTAGAAATTTAAATGGTTTATTCCATTTGTATATAGAAAGAGAAAGGTAATGTGATCTACTGAATTAAGATCCATTTAAAATGTAATATTAAATTCTAACTACCTGTATTAAGGAGTCAACCCATAAATGTGCATATTCATTAGTCTTTCTTTTCTTGTTTTTTATTCTATATAGATTTATTTTATTTAATGGACATTCTTTTGAGGCTATAATCTTGTTAAAACGTTTATTGCATATGGCCATTTGGGAAACTCAAGCAAATCTGTTTAAGAAATATTAAAAAACAGAGCTATTGCTTTAGCTCCTCGGACAACACATTTTCAAGACAAGGCTTGGAAATAAATTACAGCACAGAAATGATTAAATAGTTTTCAGAGAATCTTTTGCTTATTGATTAAAAAGGAAAAAATTGTGACAGTTTGGCAGAAAAATCATGAGCTACAATTAAGTGACAGATAAGGAAAATGGATGTATTAAGCATTTCAAAATCCTAGATTTTTAACAGAAATAAAAAATAAGTTCAAACACAAGGTTTTTGAGGAGGTCTCCAGAAAGATGTGTTTCCAGTGACTTTATCAACATAGTCACTTAAAAAGAGGCTGCCCATTATGTTTATGAGTAGCCTCCTATGTTGATTATCTGTTCTTAAGAATGCCAAGAATACTATGGCTTAGAGAGAGGGAAAGGAAAGAAGGCCTGGCCTTAGGAAAATGATCATATTGTTAGAGTATTAAGTTTATTTCACTCTCTGATGCTGTTGTCTTTACATTATGATTTGCCCCTGCTGAACTCTGGCTGGGTTAATCTGAGATTTGGTTATCGGATGCTTTATGCTGTTCAGTTTAGCAGTCAGTTCTGGATCCCTATTGTGCCTCAAAGACCTTGGGATAGTAGTGACATAGAGGCTGTCAATTATCAGTGTTACTGTACGCTTTCTTGTCCTTGGGCTATAGTTCAAGGGAAGGATCATATTTGCTTCAGAAAATCCATGACAATTTATGCATACTGGGCCATTTCATATTTGTGCATCATCTTGGAATTGTTCAAATCATAATATAACGCAAAAATACAGTGGAATAATAACAATGGTATTTAAGGCCTGCTATGTTCCAGGCGCTGCACTAAACACTGGGGTAGATACAAGTTTATCAGGTTGGACACAGTCCCTGTCCCACATGAGACTCACAGTTTCCATCCCCATTTTACATCTGAGGTAACTGAAGCACAGAGAAGTGAAGTGACTTGCTGAAGGTCACACAGCAGACAAGTGATAGAGCTGGGATTAGAACCCATGACCTTCTGACTCCCAGGGCTGTGCTCTATCCACTATGCCATGCTGCTTCTCATGGCATGATGTACTAAGTATTATTATTATCATTGTGTTATTTATTAAGCACTTTATTCCCCTCAAAGGTGACGTCAATGATACCTTCTTTGAATCTGAAGCCCGCTATATATGTACTCTTTGTCAAGCACTCTGCTGAACACTAGAGTAGCTAGAGGACCAGCTCCGATAGGTCCTGTTTTACACAGGGTTCATGATGATGATGATGATGATGATGGCATTTATTAAGTGCTTACTATGTGCAACGCACTGTGGAGTGAGCAGGTTTTTTCCTCATTTAACAAATGAGCAAATTAAGGCCCAGAGAGACCGAGTGACTTGCCCGAGTTTGCACAGGCGTCCAATAGTAGCATCATCTTGTCAGTGAATAATTATTAGGTTCTTGAGTATTTTTATATTTCCGAGGTCGATAGAGTTTCAATTATTAATCTAGTTTTCAAATCCTGCCCATGAGATTGCATGGAAAAAGGCAAGCAACGCCCTGGTACCATGGTATGAAACTGTAAATTCCAACTACTTGTACTGAGTGGTTCAGTTATATGATCTAAAAAGACACTGAACACAAAAAGCAGAAAAGAAGCCACATGCCTTGGGATCAAGAGATCATAGTTCCAGCTCTGCCACTAGCCTATGTGCCACCTCTGGACCTCAATCTGTGCTAAAAAAAAAAAAAAAGATAGGGACTGTGTTCTATCTCACACTCAGCACACAGTAAGAACTTAATAACTGTCATTACCATCAACTCATTCACTCCCTTGGCTTCAACTATCACCTCTATGCGTATTTGCCCAAATCTACATCTCCAGTCCTGATCTCTCTCTCCCTCCCTGCAGTCTCACACTTCCTTGTCCCTACTATGCTGTCCTCCCATCATCTCAAGCTTAACTTGTCCAAAACAGAACACCTTAACTTCCCTACCAAATGCTGCCCTCCCCCTGAGTTTCCCATTACTGTAGATGGCACCACCATCCTTCTTTTCTCACAAACCCATAATCTTGCATTATCCTGGACTCCTCTCTCTTAAAACCAAATATTCAATCCATCACTAAATCCTGTCAATCCCACCTTCACATTGGTAAAATCTGCCCTTTTCTCTCCTTTCAAACTGCTACCAAGATAATACAATCACTCATCCTATACTGCCTGGATTACTGCATCAGCCTCTTTGCAGACCTCCCAGCATCCTTCCTCTCCCCACTCCAGTCCATACTTCACTCTGCTGCCTGGAGCATTTTCTACAGAAACATTCCGGGCATGTCAACCCCCCCCTCAAAAAACTCGCAAGGTTGCCCATCCACCTCTGCATTCATTCATTCAATTGTACTTATTGAGCTTACTGTGTGCAGAGCACTGTACTAAGTGCTTGGGAAGTACAAATCGGCAACATATTGAGATGGGAGGCTTTGTGGGATGAAGCTGAATGAGAGTTGAGGCCCTTATTGAAACCTGGAATTCCGTCTTGGCTTCATCTTCTGGCCTTATCTATTTTACTGGGAAGGTGGAGTAGGGTAAATAAGGCTGACTACCCTGCTGAAGGAACTGTTGCAAAGCTAATGGCTCCCATTTGTTCATATTTGTGCTGCTTATAGTCATGACTCAGGAACTATTTAGCCAGGTCTAAAACACCAAAAGGAACTACATTCCTAGTGCAAAAACTTCATCTTTTTTTCTTGTTAAAATATCTCCGTTTTCATGGGAGGCTGAAATCCTTTTAAAGATGCTCCCTAAAACAGCTAAGTGGCTAAACAACAGATGGAACAATTCAGGTCCTTGTGTTCCTGCCCCTATTTTGCCAATATAATTTGCTGTGTAATCTTGGGCAAGCAAGTTATCTTCAGCTAATTGTCTATTCTGTAAAAGAACATAGCCACAGGGCCTGCATATTAGATTTCAGAAATCAAATCATGAATCTGCCTCATCATCACTCTCAAGCTGAAAAGAGAGGCATTTCACACTTGATTAATAAAGAACTAGAAGGATCATATTATTACAATGTTATGGGCTCCACTGTACCAAGTGCCTGTCATGATTAGGTACTTTAACTTTTTGGTTCTATTAAGGTGCCCTTTAGATCATTACTATTAGCGGTTAACTCTGTAGGCGATGCTGTTAGCATTGACGTCAGAAGTAACGTTTGGGGCTTATTAAGTTTTTCCTTGCTCAGTCATCCCTGAAATACTTCTAATACCTCCACATATTTAAACAAGCTCTAACGGTTCTTACCTTCATGAGGAAATATTTTTTTGAAATAAACATTTCAAATAATAGTCAGTCAGTCAGCAGGATTTGTTGAAACCCACTCTATACTGAACACAGTACTCAACACCATGATTTCTGCCTTTCAGGAGGACATAAAAGCAGTTTCCTTCTGGTTGAAACGACTAATAGAAAATACATTAAACTGCAAGTCAGGAAATTTGGGCTTTAATTTTCTTCATCACCAAACTACTATAATCCCATGTACAAATTACTCTCTATGCCTCAATTTCCTCCTGAGCAAAATCATCATTTCACAAAGCACTTCACAGACTATAAGATGGTGGATTGGTGAGCAATTTGAGTTAAATCCACACCATCCTGACCATACAATATAATACAAGTTATGATAGACCAAGGAATAAACAATTGTAGAAGCACTGCGCAAGGTCATAATTTAAATATGTTAATATGCTATAATTAAATACATAATTATAGGACATGGGTTTAACAGCATCTACCCTGGAGCTACCTGTTTTCTTATAAAAACAATTGTAAAATTATTATTAATTTCCCTTATGATATGGATATTAACAGAGGTTTATTTTTGAGTTGCTCAGGGTGGATTATAATAATAATAATGGCATTTATTAAGCACTTACTATGTGCAAAGCATTGTTCTAAGCGCTGGGGAGTTTACAAGGTGATCAGGTTGTCCCACCGGGGGCTCACAGTTTTAATCCCCATTTTATAGATGAGGTAACTGCGGCACAGAGAAGTTAAGTGACTTGCCCAATGTCACACAGCTGACAATTGGCGGAACTGGGATTTGAACCCATGACCTCTGACTCCAAAGCCCATGCTCTTTCCACTGAGCCATGCTGCTTGATTAATCACCCTAGGAGCTGTGGAGGGGAGAATAGGCCTGGTTCATCATAGACTCTGAAACCATCAACCCATTCCAGGTTGCTCACCACCCCCTTTTCCATCAATCAATCAATCAATCAATCATATTTATTGAGCGCTTACTGTGTGCAGAGCACTGTACTAAGCACTTGGGAAGAACAAGTTGGCAACATATAGAGACAGTCCCTACCCAACAGTGGGCTCACAGTCTAGGGAAGGGTCAGGTGCATTTCTGAATTTAATCCTGAGAAGATTAATTAAACAACCTCATGGAGCCTCATGAGAGGGGATAGTCATATGAAGGGAATGGGCAGTACAGTAGGAAGTCATCCAATGTCAAAGCTGACAGTCTGACCTCATCTGCACATAGTAAGCGCTCAATAAATATGATTGATTGATTGATTGATTCAGGTTATAAATGTCTGGTATTGATAGTACCATGAAGCAGCATGGCATAATGGGTAGAGCAAGGGCCTGGGAATCAGAAGGTCATGGCTTCTAATCCCAGCTCCATCACTTGTCTGCTGTGTGACTATCGACAAGTCACTTCAGTTCTCTGTGCCTCAGTTCCCTCTTCTTTAAAATGGGGATTGAGGCTGTGAGCCCAACATGGACTAAGGACTGTGTCCAACATGATTTGCTTGTATCCACCCCAGAGCGTAGAACAGTGCCTGGAACATAGTAAGTGTTTAACAAATACCATCAGTATCATTAGTATGAAGCAGCATGGCCTAGTGGATAGAGCATGGGCCTGGGAGGCAGAAGTCGTGGGTTCTAATCCTGCCTCTGCCATGTGTCAGCTGTGTGACTTTGGGCAAGTCACTTAACTTCTCTGTGCCTCAGTTAATTTATCTGTAAAATGAGGATGAAGCCTGTGAGCTCCCTTTGGGACAACCTGATTACCTTGTATCTTCCTCAGCTCTTAGGACAGTGCTTGGCACATAGTAAGCACTTAACCAATGCCTTCAAGACATCTCCATCTGGATGTCTGCCCGCCATCCAAACCCCAATATGTCCAAGACTGAACTCCATATCTTCCCTCCCAAACCCTGCCCTCTCCCTGACTTTCCCATCACTGTTGATGGCACTACCATCCTTCCCGTCTCACAAGCCCGCAACCTTGGTGTCATCCTCCACTCCGCTTTCTCGTTCACCCCTCACATCCAATCCGTCACCAAAACCTGCCGGTCTCTCCTCCTCAACATCGCCAAGATCTGCCCTTTCCTCTCCATCCAAACCGCTACTCTGCTCATTCAATCTCTCATCCTATCCTGACTGGATTACTGCATCAGCCTCCTCTCTAATCTCCCATCCTCCTGTCTCTCCCCACTTCAATCTATACTTCAAGCTGCTGCCCAGATCATCTTTGTGCAGAAACGTTCTGGGCATGTTACTCCCCTCCTCAAAAATCTCCAGTGGCTACCAATCAACCTATGCATCAGGCAAAAACTCCTAACTCTCGGCTTCAAGGCTGTCCATCACCTCGCCCCCTGCTACCTCACCTCCCTTCTTTCCTTCTACAGCCCAGCCCACACCCTCCACTCCTCTGCCACTAACCTCCTCACTGTGCCTCGTTCTCGCCTGTCCCGCCCTCGACCCCCGGCCCACGTCTTCCCCCTGGCCTGGAATGCCCTCCCTCCCACATCCACCAAACTAGCTCTCTTCCTCCTTTCAAAGCCCTACTGAGAGCTCACCTCCTCCAAGAGGCTTCCCAGACTGAGCCCCTCTCCTTCTTCTCCCCCTTCCCCCCCTCCCCATCCCCCCGTCCTACCTCCTTCCTCTCCCCACAGCACCTGTATATATGTTTGTACATATTTATTACTCTATTTTACTTGTATATATATACTATTCTATTTATTTTATTTTGTTAATATGTTTTGTTTTGTTGTCTGTCTCCCCCTTCTAGACTGCGAGCCCGCTGTTGGGTAGGGACCGTCTCTATATGTTGCCAACTTGTACTTCCCAAGCACTTAGTACAGTGCTCTGCACACAGTAAGCACTCAATAAATACGATTGAATGAATGAATGAACAAATACCACCTTATTATTCTAATTCCGGCTACGCCATTTGTCTGTTGGCTGATCTTCTCTGGGCCTCATTTCTCTCATCTGTAAAATGAGGATTAAAACTGTGACTGAGTCCCATGTAAAACAGGGACCATGTCCAACCTGATTACCTTGCATCTACCCCGGCACTTAGAACAATGCTTGACCCACAGTGAGCACTTAATAAATGCAATCATTATCATTACTATTATGATGAAGCCAATCTGAGTTAATGGACAGCAATGCACCTATTCGATTAAATCCGCAAAGATTTAGGGTTTTCAGGCAGCTTATCAAAATAATTGTTTTGTTTCACAAGTTTATGACGTCTCTGTTTTTCACATTGCTAGCAACAGAGGGGATGGGTTAGAGAGAGGAAACAAGGGACTTCAGGGTTCTGCGTATGTTTCTCGCATAGATTTGTAGGGAAATGGGAGAAACATGTGTAGGTTTTTCATGGAAATTTGAAGAGAAAGAAATATTTTCTGCTTTCCCTCTACTCGTTTGCAGTTTATTATCTGCTCGCCTCTCCTGTCTTCCCCCCTGTGTGCTACCTGCAAGGAAAAAAGCTGTGGGCTTTTTGCAGAGATTCATGGAGACAGAAAAAAAATTATCCGCTTTCCTTCCACTTGTTTGCAGTTTATTATTGGACTTCACATGGTATTGACGCACTAGGAGGCATGTTAAGGGAGAAAAATGACTCTCTCCCTACTACCCCAAACTCCAGGGATCATTTCTTAATAGGAACCTGGGAAACGTTATTCAAAATACCCTCAGTTTACAGTCTCCTGGATTCAGAGGGCTCATGAATGAGTGTGTCTAGGATCAAACACTCTCCCGATCTCATCCAGACTATCTCCCCACTTCCCTTGCCCATATGCCTCTCTTTCTCACCTCATCCCACTGTGCCCAGAAGCAAGGAATAGAAACAGCTGTCAGGGACAGCAGGCACAGTCAGTGGCCATGGCGCAGATCATTCTGATGTCTTATCAGTAGCAGATACTACCAATCTATAAATCAATGTTAAGTGTGAGATTGAGTTATTAATAAGAAAAGGGGTTGTCTTGGTAGTAGTTGTGATGCTAGGTTTTGGGGCTCTTGGAATAAGATAACAGTTTTTGTGGGGTTGGGTACAAAAGGGAATGGGAGTGGTAAATGGATTGAAATTCTATTCTATTTTCTCCTTGATCCCCTCTAATCTGGCTTCCATCCCCTTCAATCCATAGAAACTGCCCTCTTAAAGGTAACAGATGACTTCCTTCTTGCCAAATCCAACGATCTCTACTTCATCCAAATCCTCCTTGACATCTCAGCTGCCTTCGACAATGTCAACTACCTCCTCCTCCTGGGAACATTATTCAACCTTGGCTTAACTGACTCTGTCCTCTCCTGATTCTCCAGCTGTCTCTCAGTCCTATTTGCAGACACCTTTTCTGCCTCTAAGTGTGGGAGTCCCTTAAGGCTCAGTTCTGAGCCCACTTCTTTTCTCCATCCACATACACTCCCTTGGAGAACTCATTCGCTCCCACAGCTTCAACTACAACCTCTATGTGGATGATTCCCAAATCTATTCTCCAGACCCGATCACTCTCCCTCTCTGCTGTCTCATATTTCCTTCTGCCTTCAAGATTTCTCTATGTGGATGTCCCACCGATATTGCAAACTTAACATGTCCAAAACAGAACTCCTTATCTTCCTACCCAGTCCCTCTCTTACTCCTGATTTACATGTCACTGTAGAGAGAACCAGCATCCTTCCTGTCTCTCCAGGGCATAACATTGGCATTATCCTTGACTCATCATTCTCATTCAAATGCACATATTAAATCTATCACTAAATTCTGTCTGTTCAACCTTCACAACATCACTAAAATTCATCCTTTCCTCACCATTGCAAACTGCTACCACATTAATCTAAACAGTTATTCTATCCCACCTTGATTACTTTGAGCCTCTTTTCAGACCTCCCTGCTTCCTGCCTCTTTCCATTCCAGTTCTTACATAACTCTGCTGCCTGATAATTTTTTCTTCAAAAGCGTTAAGTCCATCTTAACCCACTCCTTATGAATTTCCAGTAGTTGCCCATCCACCTCCACAACAAACAGAAACTCCTTACTAGTGGCTTTAAAGCACTCAATCACCTCACCCCTTCCTATATCACTTACAGCACAGCCCACACACTCCACTCCTGTGCCACTAACTTACTCACTGTGCCTTGTTCTCTCATGACCCACTGTCGACCCCTCGCTCAATTCTATCTCTGGCCTGGAATGCCCTCCCTCCTCACATCTGCCAAACTAGCTCTCTTCCCCTTTTTAAAGCCCTACTGAGAGCTCACCTCCTCCAGGAGGCTTTCCCAGATAGAGCCCCCACTTTTCCTCTGCTCCTCTTCCCTTCCCCACAGCACTTGTGTATATTTGTACATATTTATGCATCAGGCAAAAATTCCTCACCCTCGGCTTCAAGGCTCTCCATCACCTTGCCCCCTCCTACCTCACCTCCCTTCTCTCCTTCTACAGCCCAGCCCGCTCCCACTGCTCCTCTGCCGCTAATCTCCTCACTGTGCCTCGTTCTCGCCTGTCCCACCATCGACCCCCAGCCCACATCATCCCCCGGGCCTGGAATGCCCTCCCTCTGCCCATCCGCCAAGCTAGCTCTCTTCCTCCCTTCAAGACCCTACTGAAAGCTCACCTCCTCCAGGAGGCCTTCCCAGACTGAGCCCCCTCCTTCTTCTCCTCCTCCTCCCCCTCCCCATTCCCTCCGCCTTAGCTCTTTCCCCTCCCCACAGCACCTGTATATATACATATATATTTATATATATACGTTTGGATGTATTTATTATTCTATTCATTTTATTTGTACATATTTATTCTATTTATTTCATTTTGTTAATATGTTTTTATTTGTTGTCTGTCTCCCCCTTCTAGACTGTGAGCCCGCTGTTGGGTAGGGACCGTCTCTATATGTTACCAACTTGTACTTCCCAAGCGCTTAGTACGTGCTCAATAAATATGATTGAATGAATGAATGAATTTATTACTCTATTTATTTTATTAATGTGTATATATCTATAATTCTATATATTTTGATAGTATTGACACCTGTCTACTTGTTTTGTTTTGTTGTCCGTCTCCCCCTTTTATACTGTGAGCCCTTTGTTGGGTAGGGATTGTCTCTGTTGCCGAACTGTACTTTCCAAGTGTTTAGTACAGTGTTCTGCACATTGTAAGCACTCAATGATGGGGGTCCCCTCATGTACCATGGAAAGGTTGCAGATATTGTTTGAATGTGCGCGGTTCTGTTGCCATATCTGGTATGGGCCTTAGACCCTGCAGCCCACTGGCTGGGTACAGGAACCATACCAAATAAGAGGCAGACTCTGCCCAGCTCTGTACCAAATCTGCACCAATCCAGTCCCCACTGTTTTCAAATCTACCAATCACTGTGATCAGCAACAGTGGTATATAAGCCCTTTGTATTGGGCACTCGGGGCCTTTTCCCTTAAGGAAATGAGCCTGCCGGGTTCATTACCCCCTATTCGGTCT
This sequence comes from Tachyglossus aculeatus, assembly GCF_015852505.1. Lineage (NCBI taxonomy): Eukaryota > Metazoa > Chordata > Mammalia > Monotremata > Tachyglossidae > Tachyglossus > Tachyglossus aculeatus. The sequence continues at coordinate 122,444,620 of NC_052067.1, forward strand.
TCGGGGCCTTTTCCCTTAAGGAAATGAGCCCTCTGGGTGCGTTACCCCCTATTCGGTCTTTGGCCTTACCAATAAAAACTCTTTTAAAACTTTCAGCAGTCACATGCTGTCTGACTAATTCTTTAGTCGCCTGGTGACTTAGTGGCCATCCGGAACAACCGCCGCCACCACTCAATACCGTTTTTTTGATGGTGTTTGTTAAGAGCTTACTATGTGGAAAGCACTGCTCTAAGTGCTGTGGGGGATACAAGGTGATCAGGTTGTCCCAAGTGGGTCTCACTGTCTTAAACCCCATTTTGCAGATGAGGTAACTGAGGCCCAGAGAAGTTAAGTGGCTTGCACAAGGTCACACAGCTGACAAGTGGCAGAGCTGGAATTCGAACCCGTGACCTCTGACTCCCAAGCCCGCACTCTTTCCACTGAGCCACGTCGCTTCTCTGAATGAATATTACAACCCAACCCACACATTTCACTCCTCTATTGCCATACTACTTACTGCAAATCTATTTCATCCATCTCACTGCCAACCGCTTCCCTGCATCCTGCCTCTGACCTGGAATGCTCCCCCTCTTCGTATCTGATGGACAATTACTCTCCTCATCTTCAAATGCTTATTGAAGACAAATTTCATCCTGACTAAGCCCTCATTGCCTCTTTTCACACTCCCTTCTGTCACCTTGATTTGGTTCCTTTATTCAATCCTCAACCCCAAAGCATTTATGTACATACCCATAATTCATTTATATTAAACTCAAAATGCCCAAGAATGAGCTCCTTTTCTTCTCTCCCAAACCCTGTTTTCTCCCTGACTTTCGTGTCACTGTAGACAGCAATACCATCCTTCCCATCTCACAAGCCAACAACCTTGGTGTCATCCTTGACTCTGCTCTTCCATTCACCCCACACAACCAACCCATCACAAAAACCTGCCAGTCTCACCTCTGCAACATCACCAAGATCTGCCCTTTCCTCTCCATCCAAACCACTCCCTTGCTGGTTCAATCTCTCATCCTATCCCGACTGGATTACTGCATCAGCCTCCTTTCTGATCTCCCAATCTTCTGCCTCTCCATGCTTCAGTCCATACTTCACTCCGCTGCCCAGACTATCTTTGTACAGAAATGCTCTGGGAATGTCCCTCCCCTCCTCAAAACTCTCCAATGGTTGACTATCAACCTTCGAGTCAAGCAAAAACTCCTCAGTCTCGGCTTCAAGGCTCTCCATCACCTCACATCCTCCTACCTCACCTCCCTTCTATCCTTCTACAGTCACTTTAGGAGAACCTGGACCTTTTTTGGCCTCTGCTGGGCTCTAAAGTCATCCAGCTAGTCTATTCCTGAAACAGAGGTTCAGAGATGCTCTACTCATTGCTCCCCAAGACCCTGTACCCCTACACTGCCTCTATCTTTTGGCTGAAATCCAAGTATATTCCTTAAGGCTGAGGAATAATCAAGGACCAATTTACCACACTCCTCCTTATGCTAGCTGAAGGAAGCTTGCAGAGAAAACACTCCTTCCCCCTGCTACATTCCATGTGTCTCCCCAGCACTAGTCCCTAAATCTGTCAGACGCAAAGAACTGAGATCTCAATAATATTTAATAGTTTCTGAATTCAGTAACAGTAATAGCAATTCCAGTTTTAGCCTCATTTCTCCGGTTCTAATATTTTTCCTCCCTCAGAACTTTGGTATTTCTCTGCAGCCAATCTGGCTCTCACATTCCTGGGGTCCTTTCTCATCACCTATATTGTTCTCATTTCACCATTCTGAAGTCATTCAGATGCAGGGTCTCTCCATGTCCTTTTTCCCATTTAGTGGGGGAGCCTAACTGCTGGATCCCACACCTCCAGGATATCCAACCCTAATCTGGATTTTCTCAGATTTCTCCCTGCCCATCCAGGGTCCACAGCATGAGCTTTTCCTGTGTCCAACTCTCCCAAGTAGACTTCCCGCAACCTCTCACCTTCAAGATGGCTCTCTCCCCCAAAAACAGATCACTCCACTTCATTTGGAAGGGTTGGACTCCAAATCTTGCCATGCAGAATATTAACCACACTTCCTCAGGAAGTATCAACATTACACTCCTGTCAATCAATCAATGGTATTTATTGAGAACTTCCTATGTGCAGAGCCCTGTACTAAGCACTTGAACACCCCTGGCTTCCTCCTTCATTCATTCATTCATTCATTCATTCAATCATATTTATTGAGCACTTACTGTGTGCAGAGCACTGTACTAAGCGCATGGGAAGTAAAAGTTGGCAACATATAGAGGTGGTCCCTACCCAACAACGGGCTCACAGTCTAGAAGGGGGAGACAGGCAACAAAACAAAACATAGGTACAGGTGTCAAGTCATCAGAATAAATATAAGTAAAGCTAGATGCAAATCATTAAAAACGTTAATAGAATAGTAAATATGTACAAGTAAAATAGAATAATAAATAATAATAATAATGACATTTATTAAGCACTTACTATGTGCAAAGCACTGTTCTAAGCACTGGGGAGATTACAAGGTGATCAGGTTGTCCCACTGGGGTGCTCACAGTCTTAATCCCCATTTTCCAGATGAGGTAACTGAGGCACAGAGAAGTGAAGTGACTTGTCCAAAGTCACACAGCTGACAATTGGCGAAGTTGGGATTTAAACCCATGACCTCTGACTCCAAAGCTCGTGCTCTTTCCACTGAGCCACGCTAAGTGCCGATCACTGCATTAAGTGCTGGGGGAGATTAAGAGAATAATGTCGTACACGGTCCCTGCCCCACATAGGGCGCACAGTCTAAGTAGGAGGGAGAACAGGAGAGAAATCGATTCTCTAAAATGTCGTTCTGTCCCCCTGCACGGCACGGAACGTACAGAAAAAAGTGAAAACAATGAAGCAGGAACTCAGCCTGACCCTCTTTTGGGTTCCAAAGTGTGCCCTTCCCTTGTATATATTTGTACATATTTATTACTCTATTTTATTTGTACATATTTATTACTCTATTTTATTCGTACGTATTTATTACTCTATTTTATTTGTACATATGTATTACTCTATTTTATTAATGGATGTGTACATAGCTATAATTCTATTTATTCTAATTGTATTGATACCTGCCTATTTGTTTTGTTGTCTGCCACCCCCTTCTAGGCTGTGAGCCCCTTCTTGGGAAGGGACCGTTTCTATATGTTGCCAACTTGTACTTCCCAAGTGCTTAGTATAGTGCTCTGCACACAGTAAGCGCTCAATTAATACGATTGAATGAATGAATGAATATGTTGCCGATTTGTACTTCCCAAGCGCTTACTCAGTGCTCTGCACACAGTAAGCGCTCAATAAATACGAATGAATGAATGAATGAATGAGGTGGAGGATTCCCCACTGCCTTTTGAAGCAATATTCAGGGAGGCCGGTCTGATTCATTCTGACAGTGCTTAATACAGCTTAATATAGTCCGATAGTGCTTAATGAAGTGGCATGGCGTTGTGAATAGAGCATCGGCCTGAGAATATAAAAGGTCAAGACTTCTAATCCCGGCTCCACCACTCATCCGCTGTGTGGCCTTCTGCAAACCATTTTACTGCTCTGTGCCTCAGTTACCTCATCTGGAAAATGGGGATTAAGACTGAGAGCCCCATGCAGGACAGGGACTGTGTCCAACTTAATTTGCTTGTATCCACCCCAGTGTTTAGTACGGTGCCTGGCACATAATAAGCGCTTAGCAAATACCACAATTTTATTATTATTATTATTATTGTTATTATTATTATTATTATTAAAAATACAGGGCTTTGCTTACAGTGCTTTGCTCACAGTAAGTCATACAAATGATTTTTTTAAAATGATTTCTGTTAAGTGCTTACTATGTGCCAGGCACTGTACTAAGCACTGAGGTAGATACGAGTAAATCAGGTTGGACTCTGTCCCTGTCCCACGTGAGGCTCCTAGTCTTAATCCCCATTTTATAGATGAGGGAACTGAGGCACAGAGAAGTGGAGTGACTTGCCTCAGGTCACACAGTGGACAAGAGGTGGAGCTGGGATTAGAACTCAGGTCCTTCTAACTTCCAGGCTCATGCTTTATCCACTAGGCCACAGTGCTTCTCATAATAATGATGACATTTTATTAAATGCCTACTATGTGCAAAGCACTTTTCTAAGCTCTGGGGGGATACAAGGTGATCAGGTTGTCCCACAGGTTGGGTGGGAGGGCTCACGGTCTAAAACCCCATTTTACAGATGAGGTAACTGAAGCCCAGAGAAATTAAGTGACTTGCCCAAAGTCACACAGCTGACAACTGGCGGAGCCAAGATTTGAACCCATGACCTCTGACGCCAAAGTCCGTGCTCTTTCCACTGAGCCATGTCTCACAACTGATCAGCTGTTCCCTTCAAAGCCCTACTGAGAGCTCACCTCCTCCAGGAGGCCTTCCCAGACTGAGCCCCCTCCTTCCTCTCCCCCTCCTCCCCCTCCCCATCCCCATCGCCTTACCTCCTTCCCCTCCCCACAGCACCTGTATATATGTATATATGTTTGTACGTATTTATTACTCTATTTTATTTGTACATATTTATTCTATTTATTTTATTTTGCTAATATGGTTTGTTTTGTTGTCTGTCTCCCCCTTCTAGACTGTGAGCCCGCTGTTGGGTAGGGACCGTCTCTATATGTTGCCCACTTGTACTTCCCAAGCGCTTAGTACAGCACTCTGCACACAGTAAGCGCTCAATAAATACGATTGAATGAATGAATAAATACGATTGAATTGAATGAATGAATGAATCAGCTGGGAACCAACATCACATGGAAAGGAGGGGGGCAGTGGGTACCACTGGCTTTTCAGTTCACCACCTACCCATAAGGGAATATCCCTGTCAGTGATACCATCTTTGAATTTGGACAACTGGCAGGGAATGTGTCTGTTACATCACTATATTCTATTCTCCCAATAATAATAATAATGATATTCTATTCTCCAAAAAATAATAATAATAGTAATAATATTGGTTAATCACTTACTACGTGCCAAGCACTGTTCTCAGCACTGTGATATCCAGCACTTAGAAGAGTGCTCCAGTGCTTAGAATAATAATCATCATCAATCGTATTTATTGAGCGCTTACTGTGTGCAGAGCACTGTACTAAGCACTTGGGAAGTACAAGTTGGTAACATATAGAGACAGTCCCTACCCAGCAGTGGGCTCACAGTCTAAAAGTCTAATAATAATAATAATAATAATAATAATAATGTTGGTATTTGTTAAGGACTTACTATGTGCCAAGCACTGTTCTAAGCCCTGGGGTAGATACAAGATAATCGGGTTGTCCCACGTGGGGCTCACAGTCTTCATCCCCATTTTACAGATGAGGGAACTGAGGCTTAGAGAAATTAAGTGACTTGCCCAAGGTCACACAGCTGACAAGTGGCGGAGCCAGGATTTGAACCCATGACCTCTGGGGTCCCAGCCCGTGCTCTTTCCACTGAACCATGCTGCTTCTGCTCGGCACAAGATGCGTGGTCGACAGAGACTACTGACTGATTGAAAAAATGTATATCTAGTTAGAGGGGCATAATAATCCATTCATTTAGCAAATTAAATATGGGCCAGTTTTCCCAAGATGGAAACCTTTGTGCCGATTACGCTGTGGCCACATTGTGTAAAAAACGCTCGGTTGCACTTTACAAAGTGCACCCCTCCCTGTCTCCTGCCATGTTGTGCTTATCATCCCAAGAAAAAATAGCATGGCTTAGCAGCAAGAGCCTGGGCTTGGGAGTCAGAGGTTGTGGGTTCTAATCCCAGCTCTGCCACTTACCAGCTGTGTGACTCTGGGCAAGTCACTTAGTTTCTCTGTGTCTCAGTTACCTGGAAAATGGGGATTAAGACTGTGAACGCCACGTGGAACAACCTGTATCTACCCCAGTGCTTCGCACATAGTAAGCGCTTAACAAATACCATCATTATTATTATTAAGGCGGGTAGCAAAGAAAGCGTGTAACTGGCACTGCCCCAGGTTTTAGCACTATTATAATCCAATCCGTCTTGCAGGTTCTCGGCTCTGAGGTTTTCAGGGTCACACTTTGATTGTCACGGGATTGTAAACTCGTTGTAGATGGAGACTGTGCCTGTCCCCCCCTTCTAGACTGTAAGCCCGCTGTTGGGTAGAGACCGTCTCTATGTGTTGCCAACTGGTATTTCTCAAGTGCCCAGTACAGTGCTCTGCACACAGTAAGTGCTCAATAAATACGATTGTATGAAATGAATGAATGATATTGTTTCCCAAGCACTAAGTGCAGTGCTTTGCACACAGTGAGTGCTCAATAAATACCACAGGTTGATTGACTGGTGGGTGACACCATCAGTTTGATAACTAGAATAGTAAATATGTACAAGTAAAATAGAGTAATAAATCTCTATAAACATATATACAGGTGCTGCGGAGAGGTGGAGGAGGGAGTTCAGGGGGATGGGGGAGGAGGAGAGGAAAAAGGGGGCTCAGTATGGGGAAAAAGGGGTCTGTGTGGGATAAGTTGTTGGTATGTTTGGTTCTGTTCTCTGTCTCCCCCTTTTAGACTGTGAGCCCACTGTTGGGTAGGGACTGTCTCTATGTGATGCCAATTTGTACTTCCCAAGCGCTTAGTACAGTGCTCTGCACATAGTAAGCGCTCAATAAATACGATTGATTGATTGATTGATTGATTGATTGATTGATTGATAAGTGGTGCTGGATGTCACAGCTGTTTGGGGGCAAACTCTATCAGGTTGCTGGAGCAGGAGCATACTAGATTTTCAGAATTTCTCATATAGGGACCACAGTTTGTTGTTGACGGAGAGCAGGTGACCTAACAGGCTTTTCTCTGTCTTTCAAAATCTAGGTAAAATGCAAAAGAGAGTAACAAATTGTTAATTGTGTCTCTGACACAATTAAAGCATCAAAGCTTGGTAAATCCCTACAAGGTACCCATTTCTGGATGGTTATGCAATACTTCTGGGTAAATTTGGAAGGTCTAATTCCATACTGTCCAATAAATCAATCAACCATATTTCTTGAGTACTTCGTGCAGAGCACTGTAGTAAATTCTTGGCCAACCGCAAACAATTTGTAACTTGGAAACTGGCCAGGTATTATAATAATAATAATAATGATGGCATTTATTAAGCACTTACTATGTGCAAAGCACTGTTCTAAGCACTGGGGAGGTCACAAGGTGATCAGGTTGTCCCACGTGGAGCTCACAGTCTTAATCCACATTTTACAGATGAGGTAACTGAGGCACAGAGAAGTCAAGTGACTTGCCCAAAGTCACACAAATGACAAGTGGTGGAGCCTGGATTTAAACCCATGACCCCTGACTCCAAAGCCCATGCTCTTTCCACTGAGCCAAGCTGCTTCTCTACACATACAGTTGTTATGTTGTAAAGCTTTGTGAAGGATGGTTCGTAGAGATGATTGCTGGATACAGCTTGTTTTAAAGAAGACTTCCATCAGTGGATGAATTAAAAAAAAAAGATGTCTTACACTGTTTTATGTCTCCTCTTGCCTGGATTCAGTTTGCTGTCATAAAAATACTGGCAGTTCAAAAATATTCGCTACTGAAATGCCAGTTGTAGATAGTGAAGAACTATGAGCTTTTTGTACCTAGGAAGCGCAGGGAAGAGAAATCACACCTCCCCAGAAGTCAGCTTTTCTGTGCCAAACCAACGCTGGGACATGAACAACTAAGTAAAATTAAAACAATAAAAGGAGAGAGGGATCATCCAACTTGCTATCTTGATCACCATCTGTTCCTGCAAGTTAAGCAGACCTAGACTTTTGTCTCAGTTTAGAAAAAATGTCCCGAAGACAAAGGATTTATGGCTCATTCTCATTTCCCATAGGAAATTTTCATAAAGGCTCTTTTACTGGTCCTTTTGTTTGAAGAAGGATAATTTTCTAAATTCATTCATTCAGTTGTATTTATTGAGCACTTACTGTGTGCAGAGCACTGTACTAAGTGCTTAATTAATTCTACTGTTTTCCTGGGATGACTAGATTTTAGCCTGTGAGTTCCACTTCAGACTGTGAGCCATGTGGGACATGGAACTGTGTCTGACTTGATTATTTCCTTTCTGTACCAGCCTTAGTACAGTGCATGGCACATAGTAACACTTAAGAAAAACCATCATCATAACCATGACTAGTCAGTAATGCCGAGGTCCTATTTAAATCATTTAAACCAAATGTCTTCTCTATTTAAGACTTCTTTCCTTGCTCCTCCCTCTTTTAGACTGTGAGCCCACTGTTGGGTAGGGACTGTCTCTATATGTTGCCAACCTGTACTTCCCAAGCGCTTAGTACAGTGCTCTGCACATAGTAAGCGCTCAATAAATGCAACTGATTGATTCTGTATTGCCTGTGAACTTGAATCTGCACTCTTTAAGACGTTGAGAAGTAGTGCGGCCTACTGGATACAGCACGGGCTTGGGAGTTATGAAGACATGGGTTCTAATCCCTCCCACCACTTATCCTTGTCAGATGTGTGAGCTTGGGCAAGTCACTTACTGCTGCCTGGATCATTTTTCTATAAAAACATTCAGAACATGTCAACCCACTCAAAAAATTCCAATGGTTGCCCATCCACCTCCACATTAAACAAAATCTTCTCACCACTGGTTTTAAAGCATTCTTATCACCTTGTCTCCTCCTACCTCACTTTGCCATTCTCTTACTATAACCTGGCCTGCAAACTTCACTCTTCTACTGCTAATCTTCTCATTGAGCCTCAATCGCACCTATTTCACTCTTGACCTCCTGCCCATGTCTTGTTTCTGGCCTGGCATGCCTTCCATCTTCAAAGCTGACAGTTACTCTCCCCCACCCTCAAAACCTTACTGAGGAAACATATTCTTCAGGAGGCCTTCCCCAAGCCCCCCTTTCCTCTTCTTCCACTCTCCTTTGCAATGCCACGACTTGCTCATTTTGTTCTTCCCCCTTGCCAGCCCCACAGCACTTATGTACGTATCTGTAATTTATTTATATTAATATCTATCTTCCCCCTTCTAGACTGTAACCTCATTGTGGGCAGGGAATTTGTTTATTGTTGGTTTTTACTCTCCCAAGTGCTTAGTACGTTGCTCTGCACATAGTAAATGCTCAATTCATTCATTCATTCAGTCAGTCATATTTATTGAGTGCTTACTGTGCTGAGCACCGTACTAAGCAATTTGGAGAGTACAATGCAACAATAAACATTAAATATGATTAAATGAATGAATGAACTTAACTTCTCTGTGCCTCAGTTACCTCATTTGTACAGTGCTCTGCACACAAGTAAGCACTCAATACATGCCATTAATTTATTGGTTGATTTTTTTTTTAGTTTTATCAAAAATTCAAAGTAAACCAGGAAGTCAGTTAAAGGTAGTATAATAGGTTGAAGTGTATTTAGTTATTCATTAAATGAATTTCATGTATTTAATAATGATAGTGTGCAATTAGCTAGTTATATGAGCAAATATGCTGTGGAAAATCAATGAATTTTCTCTAGCAATATTGGATCATGTTTGTTAAGAATAATTCAACTATTCAATCTGGGAAATAAACCGTTACAAGGGAACAGAGATCTCATCTATAAGGAAATGTAATCTAGTGATTTGAGATCATCGTGCCTAGACGATAGTAATTGAGGATGGTGACATGAACTTTTTTTAAGGTTTTTTCTTGGTGAGTCATTACCCCAGAATTACTACCTCAAAGCCTTCCTCACCCCTACTTCAATCTACCATAGCTCTCAGCACCATGTTAAAAGTGTTAAAAGTTGTGCCCCTATGAAGGCTACCAGGGATGATGAGTTGCCAGGTCTCTGATGGTGATTTGGCAAGGGAAGTTCAAAACAAGGCCTTACAGTCACATAATTAAATGTGATCAGTGCATTTGGACTTGATTACAAACTGTAGTTTTGCCTTTTCATGACTGTATCTTCCCAATCATTCAAATCTTGAAGCCAAGCAGGAGTGCAGAGGAAGTCATGCCTCTCTTCACAAATACGCACTGTCATTCTCAGGGAATGCGTGATGTATTGCATTGTAAGCCCTATTTTACTGGAGGAAAATGTAGGAAAAGACAAGAACCAAAAATCACTTAGCATCACAAGATAGTCATTCGGTGCTTTTTTCTCTTTAAGATTACTGTGCAACCCATGATATAAACAAGGCATAATGTATTGCAAGAGACAATTAAGTCAAGGAACATTTTTTTAAATGGAAATTACTGAACAAATGCCATTTATAGAGTACTTGTCATGGGCACAGCACAACACCAAGTAATCGCTTAGAACAGTGCTTGGAACATAATAAGCATTTAACAAATACCATCATTACTATAATAGGGAGAGTAGAATAGACTTTGTAATATGATCCCTGTCTTCAGGAGGATACAATCTAGTAGGAGGGATAACCATGAAAATAAATTGCAGGAAGGGAGAAGCAAATGAGAATTGGATTTTCTATATAAATGCTGTGGGGTTGGGGTTAATATCAAAGTGACCAGGGAATATGGGTTTAAATGTACTGACAAAAAAAAAAGAGGGAAAATAAATGATAATTGTGGAATTTGTCAAGAGCGTACTATGTACAAAGCACAGTATTAAGAGCTCAGGTAGGGTACAGTCCCCATCCCACTTGGGTCTCACAGTATTTAATACTCATTTTAAAGATAACTAAGGCACAGAGGAGTTAAGTGGCTTGCTTAAGGTCACACAGCAGGCAAGTGATAGAGAAAGGATTTGAACTTGAGCTGTCTGACTCATAGGCTTCTGCTCAAGCCCAGCTGGGAAATTAGATTAGAGAGTGATTTGAAGGTATGGGTGTCATAGGAATATGAAATGATCATATTATGATGTAGTTACAACTTTCAGTAACTGACAGATTAGCATTCCAAGAACTAACATATCATTGGCTAAAAGTGTTTTGGCTTTTTTTTTTTACTTGCAGGGAAATGCCTCTGCTTCTTAAAATTTAAAGTTAGCAACAGGGCAATTATAGACTCACATATTTAACTTATTAGAAATGTATCAAAAAAGAAAAACTTGACAGACTGGAAGAAAGAAAGAAAATAATGAGACCGAAAGGGCAAACTGTTTTGGTAATTGTGTTATGTTGTTGATCTAATTGAATAATTTTCATAATGTTTAAGTTTTAAAATATGAAATCTATGGGCAGCATTCATAGATCATAAATACCATCTGTCAGACTCAGTTCAGGAGAAACACATTTGAAAATAATGAATTTAGGAAACTACATTCATTAACAATATTTGATTTTGTAAACAAACAAAATTAAGGCAGATGGTAGAGTTTGAGGCATTAAAACAAACTATTGGCTTCATTGTACTATATCATTACTGTCTTTGTGCCAAAAACAGTTTCATGAAAGATAGTCATACAAAGTGAAAAGTTGGCTTTGTTTTGTTCTGGCCATGTTAAGTGAAAAGTTGAGAAGATTTTCCAGATAACTTTGAAAAAAAAATTAGGGATTTATTTTGAGGGTGTGAGTAGAAATCATTTATATTGTCTGTCCATATTGATTAAATTCAGCAGATAATTGCCCAACTTTCCACTTCACTTTGTCTCTGGAGATACAGCTTGAAGCTCAGTTAGGTCCATCGCTTTCTCACTATTTTGCCATCTTTCAAGTTTTGAGACAAGCCTTAAAAAATATGTCTTCGTGAGGCAAATGTGTTTGGAGGAGATAAATTTCCTTTGAAAGCAGCATTCTGGCTACCATCCCATATGGGACAACCCAAACACCAAGTGTTAAAGTACAGAGAGCAATTTCATATCCACAGAGACAAAGCAGACAGAAGGGAGTTATGCCGCCCTAATCCCATGTCCAAGTCCCTGACAGGAATCCTTATGTTAGTTAGAGACTAACTTTTGTTAGTTGTTGGATGATGTAGGGAAGCAAGATGCAGACAGAATGCCAGGAAGGACTCGCCCATCATGTAGACATCTAATTCAATCAGAAGGCTTACATACAAAAGTATCTCACAGCCGAAATGCCTTGTTACCATAAATTTAAGCCGATTATTTCCAGGTCCGTCACGATGAACTGTAACCGAAAAATGCTCTTTGATTACAATTAATTTGAAGAAAACAAGGTAGCTGATTTGAGCCTATGTTTTTTCAATGCAGGATGCATGAGCTTTCTTTAGATTTTTCAGACTTAAATTCACTTAACTTTATGAAGTCAAGCTTATTGCTGGCCCATAGTCCTCTGAAAAATAACATAAAACATGTTGTGGAGGCCCTCAATTCATAAACTGATAATTACTAGAGTGAAATTCCTCCTTCAGGAGTTACCACAGAAAGGAATGTATCTCTCTCTCTCTCTCTCTCTCGCTCTCGCTCTCTCTCTCTCTCACACACACACACACACACACATGCAGAAGTGACTATTTTTCATTATGAGTGTATCTTGATAAGGGAACAGACATGATAAGGAAGATACAATTAGGCAGATGCAGACTACTAAGCTAACAGAACAATAATTCAACATTTTGGAATTCATAGCGATGGCAGAATTCTTGCCATGATAGAAAACCTGCAAATAAGTATAGTAACATAATAAATGGTAGAATGTTGCTCATATGATATGAACTTGATATTTTCCTTGATTACTATGATTAATGGTGTTCATTAGACAAAAATGACTTCTTAATAATTATGGTATATAAGTGCTTACTATGTGTCAACCACTCTTCTAAGCAATGGAATTCAGATGAGTTAATCAGGTCAGACACAGTCCATGTCCCTCATGGAGCTCACAGTCTAAATAGGAAGAAGAATAGGCAGTTGAGGAAATTAAAGCACAGATTACTTAAGTGACTTGACCAAGGTCACAGAGCAAGCATGTGGCAGAGTCAGGATTAGAAACAAATCTTCTGATTCCCAGGCCTTTGGTTTTTTTCATTAGGCTATACTGCTTCTTCTCTTATTAGGTCCAAGATGTACATTTTGAATAGTGGCAATCTCTGTGTCCTTCCTACTAGGAATTCAGTGAGGTTCTTTCAGTATATGTTCTGGCAAATGCCTCTTACCTGACACTAATGCTAACATAAATCTCTCTGCTTGCTCATTTAACAGAAAGTATAGATGGTTATTGCCTATAGGACCCAAACACAAGTTTAAGTCTTGCTAGGGGCTTTATAGTCACTTATAATAGCTTCTGAATGATATAGAAACAGATAGAGATAAAGACATAGAAAATGATTTAGTATAGGTATAGATGTAGGGAGGAAATTGAGATAGATTAGAGATATAAAAAGATAGTGGAAACTGTCCTTGATGATTTAGTCACCATGAAATGAACTGCCAGTCCATCCTTGGTTTCCTTCCCAAATTCATCAAGAAGTACTCGCCAGGTGGGGCATTCCTGATTCAATTGGTGGCTCTTTTAATAATCATGTGCATTAAAACAAGGCCACCAGTTGTACCAAAGATAAATGATCCTGACATTTAGGTAAGTCAAGTCAATCACTGGTATTTATTGAGCATTTGCTGTATGGAGATCACCGTACACCGATATCTGTATCTGATAACCTGTATATATGTATATATGTTTGTACATATTTATTACTCTATTTATTTATTTATTTATATTACTTGTACATATCTATTCTATTTATTTTATTTTGTTAGTATGTTTGGTTTTGTTCTCTGTCTCCCCCTTTTAGACTGTGAGCCCACTGTTGGGCAGGGACTGTCTCTATATGTTGCCAATTTGTACTTCCCAAGCGCTTAGTACAGTGCTCTGCACACAGTAAGCGCTCAATAAATACGATTGATGATGATGATGATGATGATGATATCTCAAGCTCAGTGTGTCCAATACAGAACTCCTCATATTCATTCCCAAACCTGTCCTCCTTTTGACCGTAGACATCATCCTCCCTCTCTCTCTAACCCTAACCTTAGTCTCATATCTCCCATTCAACCCATATATTCAATTTCTCACCAGATCCTGTCAGTTCTACCTTAACAAAATCCCCTGTATCCAAACTACTATGATGTTTATCCAAACACTCATCCTATTCTGCCTTGATTACTGGATCAGTCTCCTAGCTGACCTTCCTTCAAGGAACAAACTACCTTCGTTCTCCACTTCAGTCCGTACTTCACTCTGCTGCCCTGATGATTGATTTTTCTACAAAATCATTCAGTCCATGTTTCCCCACTCCTCAAAAGCCTCCAATAGTTGCCCACCAGTCAATCAACTGATCAACTGTACTTTCTGAGTGTTCAACTATATGCAGACCACTGTACTAAGTGCTTGGGAGAATACAAAATAACAAAGTTGATATATATGTTCCCTGCCCACAAGAAGTTTACAGTTTTGAGGGGATACAGACATTAGTATAATGAATAAATTATGTAAACGTACATAAGTTTTAGGGCTGAGGGAGGGATGAATAAAGGGTGGCACAAATGGGAGTGGGGAAAGAGGAAAAGTCTTATTACAGTGCTATAAAGCACTGAATCATCTTGCCACCTTCTAACCTCTTTCATTTCCTACTACAACCCAGTGCACACATTTTGTTCCTCTAATGCCAACCTACTCACAATAACTCCATCTCATCTTTTTTTGCCTTTAGGCCCTTACCTATGTCCTGCCTCAAGCCTGGAATGCTCTTACTCTACATATCCTATAGATGATCACTCTCCTTCCTTAGAAGACTTACTATTCATTAATTCAGTCATTCATTTATTCAGTTGCATTTATTGAGTGCTTACTGTGTGCAGAGCACTATATTAGGTGCTTGGGAAGCACAACAGAGCAACAAATACAGACAATCCCTACCCACAATGAGCTCACAGTCTAGAAGGGGGGAAGCAGACAACAAAACAAGTAAACAGGCATCAGAGGCAGCATTATAGAGTTAAAAATAGGTGCACATCATTAATAAAAATAAATAGAATTATAATTATAAATACGTACATATATACACAAGTGCTGTAAGGGCAGGTAAGGGGATAGAGCAAAGGGAGCAAGTCAGGGCAATGGGAAGGGAAGGAGGAGCAGAGTAAAAGGAAGGCTTAGTCTGGAGAAGGTGAGCTATCAAACACATCTCCTCCATGAGGTTTTTCCCAACCTCTTCTCCCACTCCCTTCTGCATCACTTGGACTTACACCCTTTACTCACCCTTTCCTCAGCCCCACAACACTTATGTATCTATCTGTAATGCATTTATTTATATCAACATCTGTCTGCCACTCTACACTCTAAGCTTTTCGTGGGCAGAGAACAAGTCTACCAATTCTGTTATATTGTACCCTCCCAAGTTCTTAGTATAGTGCTCTGCACAAAGTAAGGGTTTAATAAATATGATCAATTTATTGACTGAGAGTACAACAGAGTTGGTAGCTATATTCCCTGTCCACAAGAAGCTTATAGTCTATTGTGGCCAGACATCACTATACTAGTGTATGTATTTTTTGTTATTTTATATTTACCTCTGTTTTGCAATTATCAAAATTCCATTTTTAGGTATTTTTGATCCCCCAAAATTTAAAAGAAATGTTAAAAAAGCCACAAATGATATGACTACATATATTGGAAGCTAAACGTTACATGCTGGTGCAATTTTATCCAAATAATTTTTGTTTTCCTCGTGGAATCATCAGCTTTTTTTGCAATGCTAACCATTTTTCCATGGTACATCATATTATGCCTCCTGCAATTCTTGGTTTGAAAGCCGTGATGTTAGCTTTATGTTTTTACAAGATCTCCCTCGTCTGGCCACAAGATATATTACGGTTAAATTAGATAAAGGTTTCTCAAACCTGTCACAAAGTTTTTAAACAGCGAATTCACCCTGAAAAGCATTTCTTATCTAATAGCGGAAGAGGAAATCGTTTTCAAAAATATCATCTGTTAACATAAGTTCCCTATAAATCTTTGCAACTAATTTCAATTTTAAGTTTGCTGGTCAGTTATAGCCATATCATTCATATGTCAAGGTAGGGAATGAGTAAATAAATGAATGGAATGCTTGAGCTATTCCAGATGGAATGAAATTGCAAATCGTTCCATTCATGAATCTGATAAAGTACAGACAGCAGAAATGCAAGCTCCTAAAACACATTTACCAACATCTCCGACATTGAGGGTCAGCAGTCTATAACTGTCCGAGCACTTTTCAAACATTACCTTTCCGAAGAGACTGCTCTTAAAAAGGCATTAATTCAAGTTTATTGTAATGAATACGTGGTGGAACTGCAGATACTAGAGGCTGTGTCTATGCAATAAAAATGAAGGGGAACTCAAGTAACATACCAGACCATTCAGATTTTTAGGAGTTGGCCTGAATTCTTTAGAAATGTTCGATTTCACCTAATAATTGCTTAACCCACTTTACTGAAGGCATACAAGCTTTTGAAAAAATAGTCTATTGTTCTCTATGACTTTCTGCTTATTTTGCTATATTATGGTGTATATTTAGGTAAATATAGATATCTATCAATCCTTTGAGTTTGAAGTGTGCCTTGTGACAGTGTGACATAAAACAATGGTCTCTTCCAGAAGCAGCATGGCATAGTGAATATAGTACGGGCTGGGAGCCAGAAGGTCACGAGTTCTAATCGCAGCTCTGTCACCTGTCTGCTGTTTGACCTTGGGCAACTCACTTTACTTCTCTGTGCCTCAGTATCCTCATCTGTAAAATGAGGATTGAGATTGTAAGGGCCCACGTGACAAAGGATTTGTGTCCAATCCAATTTGCTTGTATCCACTCTAGAGCTTAGCACAGTGCCTGGCATACGGTAAGCACTTAACAAATGTCGTTATTACTATTAGCAGCGTGGCTCAGAGGAAAGAGCACGGGCTTTGGAGTCAGAGGTCAATGGTTCAAATCCCAGCTCTGCCAATTGTCAGCTGTGTGACTTTGGGCAAGTCACTTAATTTCTCTGTGCCTCAGTTACCTCATCTGGAAAATGGGGATTAAGACTGTGAGCCTCCCGTAGGACAACCTGATCACCTTGTTCCCCAGCGCTTAGAACAGTGCTTTGCACATAGTAAGCACTTAATAAATTCTATCATTATTATTATTATTATGTCAAGATTACAACCTGCTGTACTGCTCCATTTTCTCTCCAAAATGCTTAACGGTTTTCTTTCCTTCTGGTGTTCCAACTTTTTTATGGCATTGGTTCTTTCATTCATTCATTCAATCATATTTATTGAGCACTTACTGTGTGCAGAGCACTGTACTAAGCGCTTGGGAAGTACAAGTCAGCAACATATAGAGACGGTCCCTACCCAACAATGGGCTCACGTAAGTGCTTACCATATGGCAGGCACTGTATTAAGTTCTGAGGTAGACACAACATAATAAGATTGGACATACTCCATTTCCCATATAGGACTCACCATCTTAACACCCATTTTTCAGGTGTGATAATTGAGGCACATAGAAGTTAAGCAACTTGCCGAAAGTCAAATAGCAGACAAGAGGTGGAGGAAAGATAGAACCAGGTTCTTCTGACTCCCAGGCTATTCTCTCTCCAGTAGGGAACACTAATAGTAATAATAATAATAATCATAATGGTATTTTTAAGCGCTTACTATGTGCAAATCACTGTTCTACGCATTGCGGGGATACAAGGTGATCAGATTGTCCCATATGGGGCTCACAGTCTTAATCCCCATTTTACAGATGAGTTACCTGAGGCACAGAGAAGTTAAGTGACTTGCCCAAAGTAACACAGATGACAAATGGCGGAGCTGGGATTAGAACCCATAACCTCTGACTCTCAAGCCCGTGCTCTTTCCACTGAACCACGCTGCTTCGCTGCTTCACTACTTCTCTCTTCTGAAGCATCTGCTTTTAGACTATCTTATTTTTGACTGATGCAAGACAGTCAAACAGCCATAAGAAAGACCCTGAAATTATCCTGTACATCTGATGTCTTGTAGGTGCCACATTCTACATTTGTGACCACTAAAGGCCACACTAACAGTATGGACTCATTGTTATACCTCAGCGTGGCTCAGTGGAAAGAGCCCAGGCTTTGGAGTCAGAGGTCATGGGTTCAAATCCTGGCTCCAAGTGTCAGCTGTGTGACTTTGGGCAAGTCACTTAACTTCTCTGTGCCTGTTATCTCATCTCTAAAATGGGGATTAAGACTGTAACCCCCATGGGACAACCTGATCACCTTGTAACCTCTCTAGTGCTTAGAACAGTGCTTTGCACATAGTAAGTGCTTAATAAATGCCATTATTATTATTATTGTTATTGCCTCCTTATCTAATTTGGCATTGTGGGGGTAATGTGAAGCAGATGGCTCAGTGAACAGAGCACGGGCTTGGGAGCCAGAGGTCATGGGTTCTAATCCCAGCTCCGCCACTTGTCAGCTGTGTGACTTTGGGCAAGTCACTTCACTTCTCTGTGACTCAGTTCCCTCATCTGTAAAATGGGGATTATTCATTCATTCATTCAATCATATTTATTGAGCACTTACTGTATGCAGAGCACTGTACTAAGCCCTTGCGAAGTACAAGTTGGCAACATATAGGGACGGTCCCTACCCAACAACGGGCTCACAGTCTAGAAGGGGGAGACAGACAACAAAAGAAAACATGTGGTCAGGTGTCAAGTTATCAGAATAAACAGAAGTAAAGCTAGATGCACATCATTGACAAAATAAATAGAATAGTAAATATGTACAAGTAAAATAAATAGAGTAATAAATCTGTACAACCATATATACAGGTGCTGTGGGGAGGGGAAGGAGGTAGGGCGGGGGGATGGGGAGGGGGAAAGGAGAAAGGGGCTCAGGCTGGGAAGGCCTCTTGGAGGAGGTGAGCTCTCAGTAGGGCTTTGAAGGGAGGAACAGAGCTAGCTAGGCAGATGTGTGGAGGGAGGGCATTTCGGGCCAGGAGTAGGATGTGGAAGACTGTGAGCCCCATGTGGGACAATCTGATTACCTTGTTCCCCCCCCCCAGCGCTTAGAACAGTGCTTGTCAAATAGTAAGTGCTTAGCAAATGCCATAATAATAATAATAATGGTATTTGTTAAGTACTTACTATTTGCAAAGCACTGTTCTAATTATTATTATTATTATTATTATTATTATTATTAATGTTCTTCTAAGGTAGGATCCACTGACAACATTCACTGGATGTCTTTGGTTATTCAAGCAGATTTTTAACAAGTACTTCTAGTTTCATAAATGTCAAATTGACGTCCTCAACATCACTCTCTCTACTGAATTCAACTCACTCACTCCCCTATCCCTTCGCTGATCTCATACCACTAATCCACAGCTCTGGATCATCCCCATAGCCTGCTTCCTTTACTCCTATGCATGAGCCACAGAGCTCTGCTGGATGAAATCCAGATATCAGGCTGACCTCATCCATCTCAAGTTCCTCCTGGCCTGCTTTAACTCTGCCCTCTCTTCTTTCCCAGCAACATTATTTACCCATCCTTATTGACTCATTCATTCAATCATATTCATTAATAATAATAATGGCATTTGTTAAGCTCTTACTATGTGCAAAGCACTGTTCTAAGCGCTGAATAATTATTATTAAGCCCATTGCAGGCAGGGACAGGCCCTCTTTATTTCTGTTTCGTGCAGCAGAATGGGGATGAAGGCTGTGAGCCCCACATGGGACGATCTGATGACCTTGTGTCCACTCCAGGGCTTAAAACAGTGCTTTGCACATAATAAGCACTTAACAAGTACCATAATAGTAATAACAATAATTATTAAGCCCATTGTGGGCAGGGATTTTCCCTCTTTATAGCTGTATAATAAGGATGGTATTTGTTATGTGCTTATTATGTGCCAAGCATTGTTCTAATTGCTAGGGTAGATACAAGATCATCAGGTTGCCCCACGTGGGACTCACAGTCTTAGTCCCTATTTTACAGATGAGGGAACTGAGGCACAGAGAAGTGAAGTGACTTGTCCAAAGTCACACAGCTGATAAGTGGCAGAGCTGGGATTCAAACCCACGATCTCTCACTCCCAAGCCCGGGCTCTTTCCACTAAGCCATGCTGCTTCGATTTATTGAGCTCTTACTGTGTGCACAGCACTGTACTAAGCACTTGCCATGCCCATTGCCCTTGCCACTTGCTTCACAGATTTAACTTCTTCCTCAAACCTCTTTTCAACTGCCTCCCCATCTCTTGCCCCTAATGACCTGGCCATGTACTGAATTGAGAAAACTGAAGTTATCAGGCATGACCTGCATAAAATCTCTCCTGTTTCTCTCCAGTCCTTCCCTCTTCCTGCCCTTTCTTCAACTCTACCTTCTTTTCCAGCAGTCTCTCGGGGGGAAATCTCCTGCCACCTCTCAAAATCCAACCTTCCCACCTGCACCTCCAATCCCACCCCTTTGCACTTTATTGAGGTGCTGCCCTTTCCCTTCTTGACTCGCTGACCAGCTGGTGGTCAGGTGAAATCCTCCAAGATGAGTGCATTTAAACTGTTAGTTGTCTGTCTAGAAACAAGAGGGTGGAGTCAGTCAAGCGAGCGTTGGGACACCATTTCGACCCCTCCTGTAGTGACCTCTCTCTTCTTCAAATGCCGTCAAGTCATTTCCGATCCATAGTGACTCCATGGACACACCCTCTTCAGAACATCCCATTTTCTCTTATAAACTAATAATAATAACGGCATTTATTAAGTGCTTGCTACGTGCAAAGTACTGTTCTAAGCACTTGGGGAGGTTACAAGGTGATCAGGTTGTCCCACGGTGGGGCTCACAGTCTTAATCCCCATTTTACAGATGAGGTGACAGAGGCCCAGAGAAGTTAAGTGGCTTGCCCAAAGTCACACAACTGACAGTTGGCCGAGCCTGGATTTGAACCCATGGCCTCTGACTCCAAAGCCCACGCTCTTTCCACTGAGCCACACTGCTTCTCATAAAATCATTCTGGTATGTATCTATAGAATTTTCTTTGTACAGATACAGAAGTGGTTTAACATTGTCTTCTTCCACACAGTAAAAACTTGAGTCTGCCATTGTCTTTGATCAATGTTTTGATCACTTGATCATCCACTTTTGAATCTTTCCCATGCCACTGCTGCCCAGCACAGGGGATAGACTTCGCCTGGTGCTTCGGCTTAGACCTTTCCATTATGGGAAGCCCTATATGGCATAGCTCTTAGCCTCATCTGCATATGCAAACTTTCCTACCATGATAAGTCTTTGATAAATAGGAGAGACCTCTCTCTTCCTAAACACCAAATTCCCTCCCAGAGCATCCTTCACTTATTCTCTATACTTCCCCATAAGGGCGGTGTCAATGAGGGTCAGTGGTTAAGATGGGCAATGTCCAGGCTGAGAAACATCATGGCTCAGTGGAAAGAGCCCAGGCTTAGGAGTCAGAGGACATGGGTTCTAATCCCTCCTCTACCACCAGTCTGCTGTGTGACCTTGGGCAAGTCACTTAACTTCCCTATGCTTGTTACCTCATCTGTAAAATGGGGATTAAGACTGTGAGACCCACGTGGGACAACCTGATGAGAAGCAGCGTGGCTCAGTGGAAAGAGCATGAGCTTGGGAGTCAGAGGCTCTAATCCAGGCTCCACCACTTGTCTGCTGTGTGACTTTGGGCAAGTCACTTCATTTCTCTGTGACTCAGTTACCTCATCTGTAAAATAGGGATTAAGATTGTGAGCAACCTGATCACCTTGTATCCCCCCAGTGCTTAGAACAGTGCTTCGCACATAGTAAGCACTTAACAAATACCATCATTATTATGTATCTACCTCAGTGCTTAGAACGGTGCTCAGCACATAGAAAGCACTTAACAAATACCATCATTATTATGTATCTACCTCAGTGCTTAGAACGGTGCTCAGCACATAGAAAGCACTTAACAAATACCATCATCATCATCATGTTCTCTCCTCAGCAGCCAGGCCAGAGCCACTTCATCTTTTCTTTGCCCAGGGTGATGGTGGTAGATATAACACCCCAACCTCCACACAAGAAGCTGCTCATGGAGGAAGCAGCAGGAGTGGGGTGGGCATACCTCCTCCCTCACCCCACCATGGAGCTAGGATGCAGAATTGTGTGGTTAATGGGAAAGGATACTGATTAAATTTAGATCTCTGAGACCCACTCTGATTTTACTGTATCAGAAGACTGGCAGATCTTCCAATCAGTCACATCCCACCTGCAGGAACCACTCAGAAGATGTGGTTCATGGCATGTTACACATCAACCTCTTCAACTGAGAGGAGGATGAGCTTTTTTTGTTTTAGTGATATTTGTACGGCATTGGGGTATATACGAACTAATCAGGTTGGACACAGTCCCTGTCCCACATGGGGCTTATGCTCTTAGTCCCCATTTTACAGATGGAGAAACTGAGGCACGGAGTGATTTGACCATGGTCACCCAGCAGACAATTGGCGGAGCCAGGATTAGAAGCCAGGTCCTTCTGACTTGACCCACTAGGCCATGTGTTAAGGGATGGCCTTAATCCAATCAAAAATACCTTAGGAAATTTGCACCTGCATCATGTTACCCTGGAGGACATCATACAACAGAAATTGGTTCTGGTGAAGAGATAGAGTAAGCATAAGATGAGGAAGTCCAAGATAAAGAAGAGTTTGTCCAGGATGGAGGAGGAATTGTAGAGGCTAGAGTTAAAACAGGTGTGTGGGGTGGGAGTGGAGTATAGGGGATGTAGCACATTTGATTTGGAGTCTGCAGTGAGAGAAGAGGATAGGGATCTGGGAGCAGAAAATTTGGTGAAAAGGGATATAGAAAGTTGAAGGAGTGTTTGCTGACAGCTGGAGATCAGCAATCCACATATCAGGATTATGTTTCCCAATAGGATAGGATAGACTGAGCACCATCACTCAGGTTAAAAGATGAAAGGGAGATGCATGGTAGGAAAAAACACTCCAAAACAGGCACTACAAGCTCTTAAAAAGTCACTGGATCTTGATTTATGTCAGTCGTGCCACACATCACTGCAACCTTCCACAGGTCTAAATGCTGGGTAGGCAGTCTTCTCTCCTGCTCCACTCCGATGGAAAAGTGGCTCTAGAATTAAGGCAATGTGTATTTATCTTGTCTGCATCTGTTGCCCACACCACCTTTCTGTTCAACCCTATCATATGAGCTGCTAAATGTCCCATCAAGTGCCCATCAATCAATATCAATCAGATGTTCAATTAAATTTATTGATCATTTTCAATCTGTAGAGCACTGTAAATAACTCTAGGGAAAGTACAATAGAGTATATAATAATAGTAATAATAATGATAATAATAATAATAATAATGGCATTTATTAAGCACTTACCATGGGTAAAGCACTGTTCTAAGCACTGGGGAGGTTACAAGGCGATCAGGTTGTCCCATGGGGGGCTCACAGTCTTAATCGCCATTATAAAGATGAGGCAACTGAGGCCCTGAGAAGTTAAGTGACTTGCCCAAAGTCACACAGCTCACAATTGGCGGAGCCGGAATTTGAACCCATGACCTCTGACTCCAAAGCCCGTGCTCTTTCCACTGAGCCACGTCTTTCGAGTAGCTGACAACCTAGTTGGGGAGACACATTAAATGAATTACACCTTGAGAAAGCCACTGAGTTTAATACAGCAGTCAAGGCAGGATATGACAAGTGTTCAAACAAGCGTAGGAAGAAAAAATTAGGATCTAGAGATGGATTGGAGGTAAAACCAACGGGATTACATATTTGTAATAAAGTACATGTTTGTAATTTATTTATTTATATTAATGTGCTCTGCACACAGTAAGCACTCAATAAATACGATTGATTGAATGAATTAATTAATTAATGTGTGTCTCCCTCTTTAGACTGTAGGCTTGTTGTGGGCAGGAGATGTCTGTTTATTGTTATACTATACTCTCCAAGCCCTTAGTAGAGTGCTTTGCACACAGTAAATGTTCAAAAAATACAACAATGAATGAATGAAAGAGTGAATAGGGAGGTTAGGCATCATCTTTAAAATGGTAGTTGAAATCTCGGGAGCAGACAAGCAGTCAGAGGGAATGGGTGTAAGTGGAATACAGGATGGGAGCCAGAATTGAGCTTTAAAGACTCTCACAATTTGGTAATGGTAGACAGAGGAGCTGGTGAAACATTCCTAGGATTGGTCAGAGAGATAGGCAGAGACACAGAATCAATCAATCGTATTTATTGAGTGCTTACTGTGTGCAGAGCACTGTACTAAGTGCTTGGGAAGTACAAGGTGGCAACATATAGAGACAGTCCCTACGGGCAATGTTTGTAAAATAAAGTTTGGGCAGGGCTTCCTGGACAAGGAAGTGGTCCAATTAGTCAGTCCTTCCTACTTTATCAACCCCTTTCTTCCCCAAGTATCAGTCAGACTCAATTAAAGATCAGAGTAAAAGCCATGTCTTCGTATATTAGCAGGGACTATATTGTTTTTCTTTGTATTTGAATAAGGGATCACTTAAGGTGACGTTCACTTATGAATTCATGTAAAGGCCTATTTATAGCAACAATTCTGGCCACATCATGCATACAATAATAATAACAATAATAATAATAATGGCATTTATTAAGCCATTATGTGCAAAGCACTGTTCTAAGCGCTGGGGAAGTTACAAGGTGATCAGGATGTCCCACAGGGGGCTCACAGTCTTAATCCCCATTTTACAGATGAGGTAACTGAGGCAAAGAAAAGTTATGTGACTTGCCCAAAGTTACACAGCTGACAATTAGCAGAGCTGGGATTCGAACCCATGACCTCTGACTCCAAAGCCTGTGCTCTTCCCACTGAAGCATGATACAAAAGGGCTGTCCTTTCTTTCACTGTCACAATGGACAGTAATCATCCTTCCAAAAGTGTCATTCTCATGGCATAAGGTAATGTTGTCTAGGGTAAAGAGCACGCATGAACCTGGATGTGGGAGGATCTGAATTTTAATCCCAGTATCAGCATTTGCCTGCTGTGTGACCTTGGGAAAGTTACTTCAATAATAATAATAATAATAATAATTGTTATTTTTAAGCACTTACTATGTGCCAAGCACTGTTCCAAGTGCTAGGGTAGATACAAGGTAATCAGGTTGCCCCGCATGGGGCTCACAGTCTTAATCCCCATTTTACAGATGAGGGAACTGAGGCACAGACTTGCCCAAGGTCACACATCTTCTGTGTCAGCATGGCTCAGTGGAAAGAGCACGGGCTTTGGAGTCAGAGGTCATGTGTTTGAATCCCAACTCTGCCGCATGTCTGCTGTGTGACCTTGAGCAAGTCACTTAACTTCTCTGAGCCTCAGTTACCTCATCTGTAAAATGGGGATTAGGACTGTGAGCCCCACGTGGGACAACTTGATCACTTTGTATCCCTCCCAGCACTGAGAATAGTGCTCTGCACATAGTAAGTGCTTAAACAAATGCCACCATCATTGTCATTGTTATTATTATTATTCTGTACTTCACAACTTGTATCTGAAAAATGTGAATTAAATACCTGTCTTCCCTTCCCCTAAAACTATGAGCCCCATCTGGGACAGAGACTTTTTCTGCCCTGATAAGTTTCTATTGATCTTAGGATTTAGTACAGTGTTTGGAACATAGTAAATACAGAGCAGCAAAGCCTGGAGAAGGTGTGGCCCCATGGAAAAAGCACAGGCCTGGAAGTCTGAAGATCTGGGCTTAATCACAGCTTTACCACTTGCTTCCTTTGTGGCCTCGAGCAAGTCACTTAACTTCTCTGTGCCTTACCTAGTCTGTAAAATAATGATAATAATAATAATAATAATAATAATGGCATTTATTAAGCGCCTACTATGTGCAAGGCACTGTTCTAAGTGCTGGGGAGGTTACAAGGTGATCGGGTTGTCCCACGGGGGGCTCACAGTCTTCATCCCCATTTTACAGATGGGGGAACTGAGGCACAGAGAAGTCAAATGACTTGCCCAAAGTCACACAGCTGACAATTGGCAGAGCTGGGATTTGAACCCATGACCTCTGACTCCAAAGCCCGCGCTCTTTCCATTGAGCCACGCTGCCTCTCGTGGGGTTAAAACTATGATTCCTACGTGGGACAGGAAAGTACCGTAATATGATTATCTCGTCTCTACCCTGGTTCTTAGTACTGTGCCTGGCACATAGTAAGCTCGTAAGAAATATAATAAAAAATACTGAATACTACAATTATTATTATTATTATTGTTATTGTTTCAATGAAATTTTTTAAATTACGTGTCCATCTCTTAAAATTTCCTCTGTCTATGAATGGAAGCAGCGTGGCTCAGTGGAAAGAGCCCAGGCTTGGGAGTCAAAGGTCATGGGTTCTAATCCCATCTCCTCCACATGTCTGCTGTGTGACCTTGGGCAAGTCACTTAACTTCTCTGAGCCTCAGTTACCTCATCTGTAAAATGGGGATTAAGACTGTGAGCCCCACGTGGGACAACCTGATCACCTTGTATCCTCCCAAGAGCTTTGAACAGTGCTTTGCACATAGTAAGTGCTTAACAAATGCCATCATTATTATTATTAGTATTATATGGTTCAGTCATTCTATGGCGATATCTCTGAGTCCAGCCCTCATTTCCCCTACTCCCTCCCTCTTCTGCATCACCCGTGCCCTTGGAGCTGTACCCATTAAGCACTCAATATTAACCTCAATCCCACAGCACTTATGTGCATATCAATAATTTATTTTAGTTCCTGTCTTCCCTTCCAGACTGTAAACTCCTGGAGGGTAGGGGATATGTCTCCCAACTCTGTTGTACTGTACTCTCCAAAGCACTTAGTACAGTGTCCACAGTAAGTGCTCAATAAGCATCATTTAATTGATTCAGAGCTGCATAGTAATCTATGAATTAATTTCAGCCAGCCATAAACCTCACATGTTTCTTGAAAAAGTGGTTTGTGACTAAATTCTTTATTTCCCTATTCACTTCCTTTCTGCACTGTGTAGCCAAAGCACTTCAAAGTCACCTCACCCCACATCATCAAAGTACAAAACCCTATACCCTAACCATTTCCCTTATCTCTAATTTATCTAATGTTTTTCTCCCCTTCTAGTCTGTAACCACTTTTTGGGCAGAGATCATGTCTACCAACTCTATTGCATTGTACTGTTCTAAGTACTTAGTACAGTTCTCAACCAGTACGATTTATAAATATATGTTGCCAACTTGTACTTCCCAAGTGCTTAGTACAGTGCTCTGCACACAGTAAGTGCTAAATAAATACGATTGATTGATTGATTGATGGATTGCAGAGTAGATTTTTCCATAAACTTGATAATGGTGTCTCCCGTCATATTTGATGGGTGAGTTCAGCCCAATCATGAAAATTCCAAGACATTTCACAGAGGAGTTGATTATTAGTACTAGGGGTTAGAACAGTGTCACTCACACACTCTTTGTTCTGCAAGTTGTGTTCTTTGTGGAGCAGTGGGCACACTGATTGAGTAGACAGTGAAGTGGGCATCATAGGTATCTTTTTCAACAGAGAGTGATAGTAATAATAATAATAATAATGATAGCATTTATTAAGCACTTACTATGTGTAAAGCACTGTTCTAAGCACTGTGGAGGTGACAAGTTGATCAGGTTGTCCTACGGGGGGCTCACAGTCTTAATCCCCATTTTACAGATGAGGTAACTGAGGCTCCTAGAAGTTAAGTGACTTGCCCAAAGTCACACAACTGGCAATTGGGAGAGCTGGGATTTGAACCCATGACCTCTGACTCCAAAGCCCGGGCTTTTTCCAATGAGCCACAGGTAGAGGTGGTAGGATGTGACTCTCAAGCCTACCCTCTTACAGGGTTCTGTCTCATGGGAATAACAACATGGCCTAGTGGATAGACTATGGGTCTGCGAGTCAGAAGAAACTTTAATCCTGGTTCATTCATTCATTCATTCAATAGTATTTATTGAACACCTGCTGTATGCAGAGCACTGTACTAAACACTTGAAAAGTGCAATTTGGCAAGCGATAGAGACAAACCTTGCCCACAACGGGCTCACAGTCTAGAAGGGGGAAGACAGGCATTGTCTGCTGTGTGACCTTAGGCAAGTCACTTCACTTCTTTGTGATGTGAAAAACTGTGAGTCCCATGTGGAATATGGACTGTGGCCAACCTGATTAGTGCTTAGTACAGTGCCTGACACAAAGTACCATGAAAAAGAAAAAACAAGAGGATACCCTCCACCCCACACACTCACCATTGAGACTCCCATAGACCCCTTCTCCTCCTGCTAGGATGGTGAGCAAACAGTGACAGCATGAGGCCTTCTCAATTTTCAGAGAACTGGGAAAGCTATGCCTGGGACTGTGACCATAAGCTCCCCTCCACAACATCACCAAGATCCGCCCTTTCCTCTCCATCCAAACTGCTTCCTTGCTGGTTCAATCTCTCATTCTATCCTGACTGGATTACTGTATCAGCCTCCTCTCTGATCTCCCATCCCCCTGTCTCCCCCCACTTCAGTCTATATTTCACTCTGCTACCCGGATCATCTCTGTGCAGAAAAGCTCTGGGCATGTTACTCCCCTCCTCAAAAATCTCCAGTGGCTGCATGTCAAGCTACGAATCAAGCAAAAACTCCTCACTCTCAGCTTCAAGGGTCTCCATCGCCTCGCCCCCTCCTACCTCACCTCCCTTCTCTCCTTCTACAGCCCAGCCCGCACCCTCCGCTCCTCTGCCACTAACCTCTTCACTGTGCCTCGTTCCCGCCTGTCCCGCTGTTGACCCCCGGCCCACATCCTCCCCCTGGCCTGGAATGCCCTCCCTCCGCATATCCGCCAAGCTAGCTCTCTTCCTCCCTTCAAAGCCCTACTGAGAGCTCACCACCTCCAGGAGGCCATCCCAGACTGAGCCCCCTTTTTCCTCTCCTCCCATCCTGCCCACCCTACCTCCTTCCCCTACTCATAGCACTTGTATATATATTTGTACAGATCTATTACTGTATTTATTTTACTTGTACATATTTACTATTCTATTTATTTTGTTAATGATGTGCATATAGCTTTAATTCTATTTGTTCTGATGATTTTGACACCTGTCTACGTGATTTGTTCTGTTGTCTGTCTCCTCCTTCTAGACTGTGAGCCTGTTGTTGGGTAGGGACCGTCTCTACATGTTGCCGATTTGTACTTCCCAAGCGCTTAGTACAGTGCTCTGCACTCAGTAAGCGCTCAATAAATATGATTGAATGAATGAATGAATAAGCTGGCACTATGGCGCTGAGAAAGAGCTCACAAATGGGTTTCATACACAATGAGAAGCAGCATGGCTCAGTGGAAAAGGCATGGGCTTTGGAGTCAGAGGTCATGGGTTTGAATCCTGGCTCTGCCACATGTCTGCTGCATGACCTTGGGCAAGTCACTTAACTTCTCTGAGCCTCAGTTCCCTCATCTGTAAAATGGGGATTGAGACTGTGAGCCCCCAGTGGGACAACCTGATCACCTTGTATCCCCCTCAGAACTTAGAACAGTGCTTTGCACACAGTAAGTGCTTAACAAATGCCATTATTATTATTATTATTATTATTATTATTATTATCATGAGGGGGCTCTCAACCTATGTATGAAGGAGCAGGCAGGGAAACTGACACAATGAGAGAAATGAAACAATCGACCATTGACATAACTTAAGGGACAAGGACAGATCCACAATACCCAGAATAAATCCAAAAGTCATTAGGGAGTAGTGACTGGAAGAGTAGAATTTCAGGCTTGTGATTCAGTCTACAGCATATCTGGAGCCACAGTGACGACTACTGTGCTGAAGTTATATGAGGTCTCATGCTTCAGATGTTGTTCTCTTTCCTGCCACAGTGATACAGCCCAGCCTGCACCCTCCACTCCTCTGCCGCTACTCTCCTCACCGTGCCTCGATCTCACCAGTCCTGCCATCGACCCCCGACCCACGTCCTCCCCCGGGCCTGGAATGCCCTCCCCCTGCCCATCCACCAAGCTAGCTCTCTTCCTCCCTTCAAGGCCCTACTGAGAGCTCACCTCCTCCAGGAGGCCTTCCCAGACTGATCCCCCTCCTTCCTCTCCCCCTCCACCCCCTCTCCATCCCCCCACTTTACCTCCTTCCCTTCCCCACAGCACCTGTATATATGTATATATGTTTGTATGTATTTATTACTCTATTTATTTATTTATTTTACTTGTACATATCTATTCATTTTATTTTGTTAATATGTTGTGTTTTGTTCTCTGTCTCCCCCTTCTAGACTGTGAACCCACTGTTGGGTTGCCAACTTGTACTTCCCAAGTGCTTAGTACAGTGCTCTGCACACAGTAAGCGCTCAATAAATACGATTGATTGATTGATATAAAGCAGGACAAGATGGGGTCTACTTGATGGAGAAAAAGGGAGCTGGTTCTGGTTCCTGGGGAGGCAATGTGGCTAGTTCTCGGTATATGCCGGGAGGCAGGCTCAGAGATGCCAACCATGGGAGGGGATACTGAGGGAGCCCAGGGAGGTGAGACTGCAATTACCAAATGTTTTGGTCCTCTAGTAATAACTGCAATTACCAAATGTTTTGGTCCTCTTGCAATAACTGCAATTACCAAATGTTTTGGTCCTCTAGCAATAATGTTGAAAATACTGCCCTTGTCTGTTATATTGGTTTTGTGATTTTATTGTTTAACCTTCCCTATACATTTGTCTCTTGTCCCCTTTACCCACCCTTATTCTTAGGTTATGAGTCTTGTGAGAAGCAGTGTGGTCTAGTGGAAACAGCACAAGCCTGGACATCAGAGGATGTGGGTTCTAATCCCAGCTCTGCCACTTGTCTGCTGCGTGACCTTGGTCAAGTCACTTAACTACTCTGTGCCTTAGTTAACTCATCTGTATAATGGGGATTAAGACTGGGAGTCCCATATGGGACAGGGAACTGTGACCAACGTTTTTACATTGTATCTATCTCAGCACTTCACCTCTCAGGGTCACACCTGGAGCATTTTCAGTACTCTACCAGTCTCAACTACGGGAGGGCGAATCAAGCAGAGGCATTCATTCATTCAATCATATTTACTGAGCACTTATTGTGTGCAGAACACTCTACTAGGTGCTTGGAATGTACAATTTGGCAACAGATAGAGGCAATCCCTACACAACAATGGGCTCACAATCTGTAATGGGGAGACAGACAACAAAACCAAACAAGTAGACAGGCATCAATGGCATCAAAAGGCTAGCTTGGGCAGGTTAGTGAGTGGAAAACAATCTGCAACAAGTCAAGACTCCCCTGTGCTGGGCAGCAGTGGCAAATGAGAGAGTTGAGGGCGGAGACTCAGGTTTACTGCGCAGAAGGTGGCAATGTTAAACAACTTCTGCATTTTTATCAAGGAAACTCTATGAATGCACTACCAGAACGATTGCAGATGGAGGGAGGGCTTTCTGGAAGAGATGTGTCCGTGGCGTCACTATGGGTCGGACATGACTTGACAGGATAAGACAACTACAACCCCAGAACTTAGAACAGTGCTTTACATAGAGTAAGCTTGTAACAAATACCACAATTATTATGATTGTTTTTATTAAGGTCAACGATAATGTCTAGTTTTCAAAAATACAATTTTTTGAGTGCTTAGTACAGTGCTCTCACACTGCTGGCACTTAATCAATACTATTACTACAACTATTCGTAAAGGCTTGCAAAATTACATGTACAGAACTCATTTACGGCCAAAGTGAATGCAGCATAGTGTTGCTGCTGTACTGCAGTGCTGTAGACCAGTAGGTGTCTGCCTTGGTATCTGTCTTGTCAGACATTTTGGTCTCCACTGCCCAAGTTGGTTGGCTATTTTCAGGATTACTGCTGGACCCAGGATATAAATTATGATCCACTCCAAAATTTCTGGAATAGTGATTTGAAATGATTTTATGTTCAGTATACTGTGATGACAAATGTCACTAAACTACTGTTTAACATTTTTAAAGTAATTCAACATATAACACAATAATTCTGTCTCTCATTTTGGACTTTAAACTTCTTGAAAGTAGGAACGATTTCTCTTACTTTATTCTATCATCATCATCATCACCATCATCATCATCATCAATCATATTTATTGAGCGCTTACTGTGTGCAGAGCACTGTACTAAGTGCTTGGGAAGTACAAGTTGGCAACATATAGAGACAGTCCCTACCAAACAGTGGGCTCACAGTCTAAAAGGGGGAGACAGAGAACAAAACCAAACATACTAATAAAATAAAATAAATAGAATAGATATGTACAAGTAAAATAAATAAATAAATAGAGTAATAAATACGTACAAACATATATACATATATACAGGTGCTGTGGGGAAGGAGGTAAGATGGGGGGATGGACTACTCTCTAGACTACTTTAGACTACTTTAAGTCTTTACGTCTTTAAGAGTACTTTAGACCACTCTCTAAAGTGCATAGTGCAGTATTCTGAAGACAGTTGTTACTCAAGAAACTTTATGAATGGATAGGAGATGAAAATTCTGATGATGAAAATCCATCAGTGTGGGGTTGAAAGCATGGATGTGTGACTGAAAATCCCTTCCACATTCTGTACATAAATATTGGCACTGTCCTCTACCCACAGTCTTCTAGATTGTAAACTCTTTGTGTAATACAGGGAATGTGTCTGTTTATTGTTATATTATACTCTCCCAAGCATTTAGTACAGTGCTCTGCCCAGAGTAAGCATTCAATAAATATGATTTATTGACATACTGACACAGGGCATGACCCTTTTTTTCTATCTCTCTAATTACATCACAATATTCTTGAAGCCGCAGTTTCAAGAGTCACCATATTTCTAATTACCATAGGGTCTAAAAGTACCTGAATTGTGACCACAGTGAACTCAATTCATATTATTTGAAAAATTGATGTTAAACTAGCAAAACTTCCTTTGATGTAATTAATGCTGCTTTCATTTTGGGAATGTTTCTTGGCATCACAAATAGACTCTCCACCAGATGTCAGCACATGCTTATAAATGTTTTGAAATAAAAAGGCGGTTAGCAAGTCTTCAAGTGTAAATCTTTCAAGATTCTCTAAATTATTCAGAAAGCAAATAATGATAAAGTTAAAGAAAGATTCCTCAGAAAAATTGACCCTTTTTAATTCATCTATTATCTATGCAAAACTGATGCAAAACCAAATGGATGAGCCTGCTACTTCGATTCATTTTCATACAAATAATTCATAATCTCTACTGTTAATGGAAAACTTACATTTAAAAAATGAATATTTTGATAAAGTGACTCATTATTTTACGAACATCATTTAATGCCCTTATACATCAATTGCTTTTAAATTTGAATTTAGATTAAAATGTTTAGTACATGAAGCATGTATATTATAGCCATAAATTTATTTGAGAGCCCAGGTGTTAAAAAAAGTCTGGTAATACAACAGATATTAATACTCTGCATATTATATTGTATTTTTTCAGTAGTATTTGTTAAGCGATTACTATATATCAAGTACGGTTCTAAGTGGTTAGCGCAATTAGGGCACAGCCCCTGTCCCATGTGTGGCTCACAGTCTAAGCAGAAGGGAGAACAGGTATTGAATACTCATTTTGCAGTTGAGGAAAATGAGGCACACAGAAATTAAATTACTTGCCCAAGATCACAACAGGTAAGTGGTGGGGCCAGGATTAAAACCCAGATCCTCTGACTCCCAAGCCCATGCTCCATCCACTAGGCCAGCTTGGTTCTCTCTCCCAAGCACTTATTACAGTCCTCTGCACACAGGCCTGTGCTCTATTAATTATACCATCTTACTGCTAGTACGAAATTACTGAACCCAAAGGACAGCTATGCGTAGAAATTGAACTAGTTTCACCACATCATTAAACTATATAAAGAGAAGCAGCGTCGCGCAGTGGAAAGAGCCCGGGCTTTGGATTCAGAGGTCACGGGTTCAAATACCGGCTCTGCCAATTGTCAGCTGTGTGCCTTTGGACAAGTCGCTTAACTTCTCTTGCCCTCAGTTACCTCATCTGTAAAATGGGGATTAAGACTGTGAGCCTCCCATGGGACAACCTGATCACCTTGTAACCTCCCCAGCGCTTAGAACAGTACTTTGTACATAGTAAGCGCTTAATAAAAGCCATTATTATTATTATTATTATTTAATCATTCATACCAACGGCTGAAAGGTGGTTCACTTTGGGGACATTGCTCAGTAAACAAATTGTTCTTTACTCTTTGAAATTAAGATCCAACTGGGTGATTCCTTCATTATTATTGATAGTAGTAGTATCAATATTGGTATTATTAGAATTACTTTCGCATTTTTTTTTATTCTCACAACATTCTTATAAGGTAGGAAGATGCAGACATCATTATCCTTATTTTATTGATGAGGAAACTCAGATGCAGAGTGGGTTGCCTAAGGTCACACAGTAGACCAAGGGCAGAGACAAGGAGTTTGGGTCTTTGGATTCTCAGTATCAAGTACTCTCTGCTAGGCACCCTTGCCTACATTTAACTATGTATTTCTGTACTTTTTGCATTTATAATCAATGCTGTTTAACCCCTTTCTAAATGAGGGTCTCAAAAGACAACTGAAACATCTGTAAGCAATTCTCTCTGTAGCTTCTGTTTGCAGTCTTAAAGTTTACAGGTAAGTCTTTGTGCTTCTTGGATCGAATATTGTTCTCTTTCTAATTAAGTGTTGCTTTATCTTATCTCTCCTTATCTCTCCTTCCTCTGTTTTCCCACTTCCTATAGCCATCAAATTCTGCATGACTACATGATCTGTCTGCTGATGGCATTTCCCACATTGACCAGCTCTGATAGAATATCCTGAGATATTGGTCTGAAAACCTGTCTAGCATTTTCTCTCCATACTTAACTTTTATCACCTTTTGCTGATCACATAATAGTTACTTAGGTACTAAGAAATGGGAGTCTGTCAGGCTTTTTTTATCCAAATTTTCAAGTCAGTCAATTAATCAGTGGTATTTTGTGGAGTCCTTAATGTGTGTGCATAGCACTGTACTAAGCGCTTGGGAGAGTACAATACAAGAGAGTTGGTTAAGACAACCCCTTCCCAGTCCCTGATAAAAGTTTGTAGGGCTTTGTTTCAAAATTACTGCATAGCAGCAATGGCCCAATGCAATGCAATTCAATGCAATGGCCCAAGGCCGTTGAACCACTTCATCTTGCAGTTGATTATTTCCCAATAATACTAACTATAGTGTATATTAAGTGCTTGCTCTGTGCTTCTGTTTTCCAACACGTTTACATAACCCCTATCCTTAAAAACAACCTCACCTGACCCAACGATTTCCCCAAATTATTTCCCCATCTCACTCCTACCATTCCTCTCCAGTTTTTTTGGGGGGAGAGAATTGTCTAGAATCACTCTCTCCAGTTTCTTTTCTCCATTTCTCTCCTTGAGTTTCTCCAGTCTGGTTTCCTCCCCCTTTCTGGTTTCCTCCCCCTTCACTCCATGCAAACAGCACTCTCTAAGGTAACCAATAACCCTTTTCTCACCAAATTCAATGGCCTCTACTCATCCTGATCCTCCTCAACCTCTTCGCTGCCTCTGACACCCTTCCACCCCCTTCTCCTGGAAACATCATCCAACCTTGACTTCACTGACACTATTTTCTCTTGATTCTCTCCTATCTCTTTGCTCCTTCTCAGTCCCTTTTGCAGGCTTCTCTTCTGCCTCCCACCCTCTGTCAGTGGGTTTTCATCAAGGCTCAGTTTTGGGCCCCCTTCTATTTGTCATCTATACCCATTCCCTTGGAGAACTCATTACTCAGAGACAAAATAGAATAAATCTCTTAAATTAGTAAATAAACTTCATTTTAAAACATTATATATCTTTAGACTTCAAAGTTTGCTCCTGCCACTCAGCATCAACATGAAGTACAGATTTTTTTTCCTTGAAGATACCCACTTTCCTTTTTCGCTCCAATTCATTGTAGATATTAGAAATTTGCCAAGTTAAAACTTGATCCATGATAGATTACAAGGGATTTTATTTAACATTTTTACTTAATGTATTTGTTCTATAGCTTTCCTTAGAATGAAGATTTATTCCATTCCTTTTACTGTTGTTACTACTAGTTCAATATTTTAGTGAAGGCTAGATTTTAAATTCCAAAAGATTTAAGCTTTAAAAACCAAATTGTTACCCTAAGGCACAAACACTTTGCCAGCCTGTGTAATAAATATTGTTTAAATGAACTAAGACACTTTTATCTCCATTATCAAATCACTACTGTAGCTAAGTGTTAATTTTTACTTGGGGATTGAAAAATACAGCTGCCAATTTACCACAGGCGATCACACATTTCCACTGCATAGGAATCCAGACCTGATGTGGCTTTCTCTGGGAAAGCATGCCTAATTTCTGATGAGCAAATCATAGAAATGGCATCAGATACTTAGAGACTAGGACTCAAGTGTTCTGCTCCATTTTGGGGCCCAATAGAGTTGATTCCTAACTGAGCTGAGTGTCCTGGATAAAAGCAGGGCTAACACAGGAAGTGATTTGTCCAGAGCCTCACTCAGAGAAATCTACAACAACCCAGTAAAGTCAATTATTTCCTGGGGTTGGGACTCACAACTGTTTAAGATGACACTAATGCTGATCATAATACTACATTATATCACAAAAAATATTAATATTCATATTGAAAAACTTTCAGCCCACATTTTCTTCCCCCTCCCAGCTGCCGACCCTGAAGGGATGATGAAGGAAAACATCAGGATTTTTAATTACCTCTTTTACTTCACATATCATTAATGTAAAGTGTCTATTTTCAAAGTTGAATTGAGTCTGGGGGAAAAAGGAAAATATTCGTCCCGAAACTCAAAAACTTATATTATCATCTTCTTCAAAGCTTTTCACCATCGTGCTCTAAATTATTCCTGAGTATTGACTTACTTCCAGAACCCATTCACTCAGATCTTCCAGAAAAACAGTTTCCTTCATTGGAAAAACTGTCTCCTATCTTGAAGGTTGTTCCAGATCATACTCCATGTTGAGAAAATCCTCTAATCCATAGTTCACCAATCTCTCTTCTTCTGATAGGTCAAACAATTCCCAAGAGCCCACTCAAAGACTTGCCTGCAATTAATTGGAAGAGAGCCACCGATGTGAAAACCTTCCTACCTCATCTGAACTAGCCAATCTCACAATTTATTCTTGACTCATGCCATGCAAAATGCACTTATTTCACAATGTGTCTATAATAACAATGTTGATTTGTTGTTTGTGCATTTTGTGACTTACCTCTTATTGCCTCAGTTGCCTCATCTGTACAATAGAGATTGGGACTGTGAGACCCACATGGGACAGGGACTGTGTCCATCTGCATTTGCTCGTTTCTGCCCCAGTGCTTAGTACAGTGCCTGTCACATAGTAAGCGCTTAACAAATACCATGATATTTATTATTATTGTTATTTAGTATGTGTAGTAGAATTAGTTATTAAGTATCCACTTAGTGTGGTGCACTGTTCAATGCACTGGAGAAGTACAAGATAAAGAAGTGACACATTTCTGCCCGCAAGTTGCTTATACTCTATCAGGCAAAGCAAAAATAAATACATTACAACTAGGCTCATACTCTAACAAAAATAAAAGCATTTACAACTAGAGTAGTTACTTTAAATATTTAAGTGTACACAGGGAATGTCTGTCATTTGGTTGTGTTGTATTGTCCCAATCTCTTATAACAGTGCTCTGCACACAGTTAACTCCTCAATAAATATGACGGAATGATTGACTGACATTCACATGAATGCTAAGGTGGGTATAAAGTTGAGAAGTACTACTGGGGATGATATGGCTCAGGGTGCTGGGAAACTAATTGGGGAGAGCTTGTTGGAGGATGTGGGATTCAAAAGGGCCCTGAATATGGGTAGAACTAATGATCTGTCTGAGGTAGAAAGGGAGGTACTCCCAAGATGGGGCAACAGTGTAAATGAAGAGATGGAGGCAGGGGAATAGACAGCATGGTACACCTAGAAGGGAAGTTTTGAAGAATCAAATATAATTAGTTGGGGAATAGCAGATAAAGAAATCAGGTGGTTAGATAAAGTGGGGCACGATGTTGGAGAGATAGCAATGCTTCAGGAAGATGAACCATGCAACTGTGTAGTGCAGAAATGAGAAGGAAGAAACTGGAGTTTGGGACTAGTGAGGAGGCTAAATGATAATATGGCCATAGTGTAATAACAGAGCTTGCTTCAGGGTGGTAGCATTTTGTTGGAGAGGATAGAATGGATCTTAAGGAGAGTACAGTGCTCTAGGTGCTTAGTACACTGCTCTGCACACAGTAAGAGTTAATAGAAATGATTGAATTGTTTGAATTGTACAGAAAGAACTAGCAGGATTTAGCAGTGAATTGAATGTAAGAGTTGAAAGATAACAGAAGTCGAGGATGTCAGCAAGATTGCAGGCTTCTGGGCCAAGGAGGATGGTAGTGATATTGATTGAAATGGGAAAGGTGGTGGAAGTAGTTGGATCAGGGGAAGAGATGAGCAATTCCTTCAGATTTTACTGGCTAAAATGTGTTCTCTTTTTTGTGTTCTTGATAGATTGTCCTCCTCACATTACTTGTCCTAGATCTTTAACACCTTTAAACCAATAACCTTACCTCCTTAATTTCCACTGTGCCCTGACTTAGTTCAAGCCCAGATATATGAAGGTCTGAATAAATACATTCTTTGATTATATAGTCGGAATATCACCTCATAAACTTTCAGATTTATCTGCTTAAAGTTTCCCTGCTGAATCCCTAAATACATAGATTAAATGATTAGATCTGCTTTATGAAGGAGATGATACAAGGCCAGAAAATTGGATCACATATTACCACCTGAGCATTCTCATGAAAATGTTCTTTTCAAAATCTTTTTTGAATAGTTCTTTTAACCTACTTGAATTCAAATTATAAACAAAGTGGACTGAACAGCTCCTGATTAAACACAGAACAATAAAAAGGAACACATTTATAAACATTAAATAAGAGAAGTGAAAGTATTCTGTGATCATTTGTAGTCAATCTGTAGGACTTGGCAGAAAAACTTTAGTTCTTTTTTCTGTTTTACAATAGTATGCACAGATGTTCAAGGTCAAGAGACAGGAGCTTTTGTTCAGAAATTCAAATCAGTCTGTTCTGCAAAATTGTTTTAAATGGACCTCAGGACACAGTATCACAGAAGAAATTAGAAAGCAATACATTGGAGAGAGTAGAGATCAAGAATAAAATTTGTATTCAGGGACAGCCAGCCAGGTAGAAATGAGAAAAAAAGATAGTGTAATGGAGTTTATCTATCTCTATAATCCATTAAATCTAACCCCACAAGTTCTGACAAGCTACTGCTTGTTCTTATTTGCGATACTGCCTTTTCAACACTACTATTACCATTAATCAGTAGTCACTAATTCATTTATTTTTATTTTTAGTCATTGGGGATTGAAATAGTTTTGACTTATGTTCAATCCTATTTTCAACTTTATGGGACCAAGAAAATAAAACAAAAGTTTTTGAAAGTTAAATTCAACCCGAGGTTAAATTTGAAAAATGATAAGGTCATTTTCTTTAATTGCATTTCTTAAGTGCTTAAAACGTGTACGTTCCTTGAGGTCAGGATTCTATCAACTCTTTTGCACTCTCCAATGATGAGTACAATGTTCTGCACACAGTAGGCACTCACTGATTGATTATGGAAAGATACAAGGGTATTACTTTGAAGTCCTCACAAGCTAAAAGGTAAATAGGGGAAATAACCAAAATGCTATAACCAACAATGAGCCAACAATAACAAAAGGCTGCAAAACATTACTGTTGAAAGAGTAGTTTTCCATTTCAGGTATGGTTGACCTAGTTCGACAATTATAACCCCCTTCCCCAATATCTAAAAGATGGTAAAAACAAGTTTCTGCCCACCTTATCTCTGCAGCTTGAATGAGAAGCAGCATGGTTCAGTGGAAAGAGCACAGGCTTTGGAGTCAGAAGTCATGGGTTCAAATCCCGACTCCACCAGTTGTCAGCTGTGTGACTTTGGGAAAGTCACTTAACTTCTCTGTGCCTCAGTTACCTCATCTGTAAAATGGGGATTAAGACTGTGAGCCCCCCGTGGGACAACCTGATCACCTTGTAACCTCCCCAGTGCTTAGAACAGTGCTTTGCACATAGCAAGTGCTTAATAAATACCATTATTATTATTATTATCTTTATGCTTTGATGGCAGGAGGGTAAGAGAGGAATCACCTGTGGATCTAGAAGCTTCAAGAAAGAAAGAGCTACACGGTTGCAGTCTCAGCGACATCTCCTCAGGATGAGGGATTTTCGTTCTGCTGAGACCAGGCAGAGGATGGAGGTGCCATCCCAAAGACTCCAATGGGAATTCTCCCCATGACTCATGTTGTTACATTTGTAGCAATGGGTTTCTCATTCATGTTATTTAATCTCTTGCTTCCGTTTACTGTTTGCTGATAGAATCTTTCTCTGCCCTTTACATTGCTTCTAAAGTTCAAAACCATTCCTTCTGCTATCTACTTTTGTTTGAACATCTATTAAAACAGAAAACCTCCCTTCAAAAATTAATTTTATAGTAGTAGTAGTAGTCACAGTAGTAACTGTAGTAGTAATGATCATGTTCATAGCCGAGGTTTTAGTAGTAGAGGGATAGAAGGATTAACATTTTTTGAGTGCCCACTTGGGGTTAAATATTGTACTAGTACTTGGGAAGTACAGAAAAATGCAGTGACACACTCCTTGTTCACAAGAAGAGGAAGAGTACATAAAGACATATGTACAACATGAATGTGTGTACATATAAGCACATATACATACACAATAATAATAATGGCATTTCTTACATGCTTACTACGTGCAAAGCACTGTTCTAAGCACTGGGAGGGAGACAAGGTTGTCCCATGTGGGGCTCACAGCCTTAATCCCCATTTTACAGATGAGATAACTGAGGCTCCAAGAAGTGAAGTGACTTGCCCAAAGTCACACAGCTGACAAGTGGCGGAGTGGGATTAGAACCCATGACCTCTGACTCCCAAGCCCGGGTTCTTTCCACTGAGCCACACTGCCCTCCTGATAGTGATACATGAGTATGCATCACTAAAATTCTATTTTACTGTTTATATACATGCATACATACATACATATGTACATTGATGACATTTGTTTATGTACGTTTTCATGTGTATGGAATGGAATATATGAGACAATGATTTCTATAATTTCCTGATCATTATAAAAAATGAAATTAAAAATGAATTTCCTGAAAAGAGTTAACTCAAAAACCACAGAAAAAGCCAAAGCTGCTTTAGTTTAGTTGCAGAGATAAGGTGGGCAGAAAAAGCTAAAGCTGCTTGTAATATTTCATTGTATTACATAGTGAAACATTTAATTCTTTCTTTGCTTTTAGGTATTGCAATAGTGGCTGCTCCACCAACTATGAAATCTACCATCCTTGGAGGACTAAATATGAAACTTTCTGAATTTCACAGTATTCAGCATTCACATCAAATTCCAAGTCTCCTTAAACCTTCAAAGTTCTTATTTCCATTTTTTAATCTGCTACAGGCCAGCTTCCAAAATACAGATTAATAACACCACAATCTGTCAGATAGTAAGGGCAATTTTGGAGGATGGTGTCAAATTATAAAATAAAGGAACTTTATAGATTAAATGTAAAGAAGATAGGAGATTTATGAGTATGTGGGTGTTTGCCCAGTGATGGGAGCAGTGTCCTTCTTCCTGGCTAACACTGAGGAGGTGACAAGTCACTCCTTTCCATTCTGGCTGCTTTTTCTTAGCTCACTTTCCCTTCTCTGTCATTTATGCACTTGGACCTGTGACCTCTGGGCATCTAGCCCAACCTTAACCCCACAGAACTTATATATATACACATACACATATATATAAATTATATATTGCAAATTATATATTGTATTTATTCATGTTACTATCTATCTCCCCCTCTAGACTGCAAACTTCTTTTGAACAGGGAACATTTCTGCCAACTCTGTTGCATGCCCCCTCCTACCTCACCTCCCTTCTCTCCTACAGCCCAGCCCACACCCTCCGCTCCTCTGCCACTAATCTCCTCTCTGCCTCATTCTCTCCTGTCCCGCCATCGACCCGTGGGCTAGAATGCCCTCCCTCCACACAACCACCAAACTAGCTCTCGTCCTCCTTTCAAAGCCCCACTGAGAGCTCACCTCTTCCAGGAGGCCTTTCCAGACTGAGCCTCCTTTTTCCTCTCTCCTCCCCATCCCTTCCCACAGCACTTGTATATATTTGTACAGATTTATTACTCTATTTTACTTGTACATATTTACTGTTCTATTTATTTTGTTAATGGTGTGCTTAAAGCTATAATTCTATTTATTCTGACGATTTTGACACCTGTCTACATGTTTTGTTTTGTTGTCTGTCTCCCTCTTCTAGACTATGAGCCCATTGTTGTGTAGGGACCATCTCTATATGTTGCCAACTTGTATTTCCCTAATACTTAGTACAGTAAGTGCTCAATAAATATGACAATGAATGAATTACAACTCCGTTTTATTGTACTCTCCCAAGAGCTTAGTGCAGTGTTCTCCACATAGTAAACACTTAATAAATACCATTGTTATTGAAGATGATAATGATGATAACATAGTAACTAACATAGTTTAAACTACTTGGTCAATGGATGAGGCAGTGAGAAACTATGGTGGCTTATCAATTTATCTTGGAAGACTTGGCCAGATAAATAGTTCAAAATGGTGATAATCCTTTGTGATACTTATATTCTAAGCCCCTTGTGTGTCAGGAATCAAATATATATATATACATAATTATTATATATATACATGTACATGTATATATACACATATGTGTAGGGACTGTCTCTAAATGTTTTCAACTTGTACTTTCCAAGCACTTAGTACAGTGCTCTGCACACAGTAAGCACTCAATAAATACAATTGATTGATTGATTGATTGATATACATAAGTATTTATTGTGCTTCTTAGTTCAATGCCTCACACATAGTAAAATCCTGATCAATGCAATTAATGCCAGCTATAATAAGAGTAGTAATAATAGGGATTTTTAACGTTAAATAGCTTCAGAACTACATCTTAAGGAAAAGCATATGTTCCAGTAATTGCACTGAAACAACTTATTGTGTCA
Organism: Tachyglossus aculeatus; assembly: GCF_015852505.1. Classification (NCBI taxonomy): domain Eukaryota; kingdom Metazoa; phylum Chordata; class Mammalia; order Monotremata; family Tachyglossidae; genus Tachyglossus; species Tachyglossus aculeatus. Next base: position 122,487,741 of record NC_052067.1, read on the forward strand.
TACTAATGTTACAGAAAAAAATACAAATTTGACCTGTTTAAATATCTCAAGATCGGTGTATGGAATTCCATTTGTCAGAGTACACTAGATATAAATAACTTCTGTTCTGTCAAAAGAGTATTCTTAATACTATTCAGATGTTTGCAACTGTTGAGGTGTACTGTTAAGTTATTCAATAAAAAGATAAAAAACAATGACCTATAGAAATAGATTATCCTTTGTATTATATTATTCAGATAGGCCTTTTTTCCAAGTTCATAGTCAAGACTTGAATTTCGCAGCACATTGTACCAACACTAAGGCTACTCACACTAGGATTGGCAAAATGATTCAAGTAATATAATAATAATAATAATAATAATAATAATAATAATAATAATGGCATTTATTAAGCACTTACTATGTGCCAAGCACTGTTCTAAGCGCTAGGGAGGTTACAAGGTGATCAGGTTGTCCCACGGGGGGCTCACAGTCTTAATCCCCATTTTACAGATGAGGGAACTGAGGCCCAGAGAAGTGAAGTGACTTGCCCAAAGTCACACAGCTGACAGTTGGTGGAGCCAGGATTTGAACCCATGACCTCTGACTCCAAAGCTCGGGATCTTTTCCACTGAGCCACGCTGCTTCCAATATCAAAGTGTATCCCTTCTAGGGTATTTATTTTTTCAATTCCAGCTGTGAACTTAGAAATCCCAAGTACCACAGACTGAACCCTTCTTGGCTTGCAGGTTATTAAAGTACAACAGCACAGGACCTTTTAGAATATGAAGGCAAATCCTTGGACTAAGAATTCAATTTAAAGTGATCTTGTACTTGAAGGTATGCTTTGAAGTATGAGAATCAAGTACAAGAAAGACTGATCAGGTTAGAGCACCTAAGGAGGAAAATGGCATAAGGCAAACACAGGAAGGGAAAGGCAACTAGTGAAAATTTGGCATAAAATGAGCCAATCAATCAATCAATCGTATTTATTGAGCGCTTACTGTGTGTAGAGCACTGTACTAAGCGCTTGGGAAGTACAAGTTGGCAACATATAGAGACAGTCCCTACCCAACAGTGGGCTCACAGTCTAGAAGGGGGAGATAGAGAACAAAAACCAAACACATTAACAAAATAAAATAAATAGAATAGATATGTACAAGTAAAATAAATGAATAAATAAATAGATAGAGTAATAAATATGTACAAACATATATACATATGTACAGGTGCTGTGGGGAAGGGAAGGAGGCCAGACGTCTTAGTGACACACAGATAGGAAGGTAACACATTAATGCATATGCTGAAGCTCTGGGTTGCTTAACTTCTCTTCTGCCACCAACACTGCACTTCCAGAGTTTCCACTGCCATTATGGGTCTTTTTGTCTCTCCCATGTCTGCTACTATCTCCATCTGATAGGCAGAAATAACTCTAGTGGAGGAGATGTTGAAATTTCAGTGTCTACCAACACATCTAGGAAGTAACAAATTGAGTGACAGTGGAATCACTAAACCAACCTCCACTTAATGGCTGTCCCCTGGAATACATGCAGTGCTCCCATAATGTTCGGGTAATGTGTTTGAAGAAAACTGCAACTGCATTACATCATGCACTCCTTGATCTAATCAGCGCCTCTGCTTAGAACCATATCTTCATCATATTTTATTTACACAAAATTTCCTAATGGAGATCTATAACAAAAAGCATTCCATAATTATTTCAATTACATTTATTGAGCACTTACCCTGTGCAGAACACTGTACTAAGCAATTGGGAGAAAACAGCATCAAAGAGTTTGGAGACATGATCTTTGGCCTCAAGCAGCTTACAGTCCAGCGGGGGAGATGTTATTAAAACAAGTTGCATGTTGAAAAATCGTACAGTAGAAGGAAATGCATATAGGTGGGAATCATCCAGGTAGAGGTGATAGTTGAAGCCATAGGAGCAAACAAATTAGGAAGTGAGTGTACATGGAGAATTCAGATGGACCCAGAACCTAGCCCTGAGGGACTCCCATAGTTATTGGGTGGGAGGTAGAGGAGGAGCCAATAAAAGAGACTGAGAAAAAAAGAGGCCAGAGTGTTGAGGGAAACCAGAAGATGATGGCACCTGTGAAGACAAGGTTAAATGATGTTTCGACAGAAGAGTGTTGTCAAAGTGTCAAAGACAGTTGGGAATGATTAGGATATAGTAGATTTTATTGGATTTGGACAGAAGATCATTGGTGACCTTAGAAAGGGACATTTCTGTGGAGTTAAGGTAGGATGTGGTCAGGGAGAGAAGTGGAACAGAAGAAGCAGAGGTAGTGAGTGTACCTACTTCCTCAAGGAGTTTGGAGAGAAATAGTAGGAGAGAGGTTGGTAACTGGAGAGTGCCAAGGCATCAAGGGAGGGTTTTTATAGGATGGTGATTTGTGGGCATGCTTAAATGCATGGGGAAAGAGCTACTGGAAAGTGAACAGTTGAAGATAACAATCAAAAGGGTGGAGGCAAGTGTTTTGTTTTTTTTTTTGATGAAAGTGTAAGGGTAGTAATTGGAAACACAGATGGGGTGGATAGATTCTGAGATGAAGCAGTACATCTCTTCTTGAGTCTTGAGTGTGGGAGATAAGGCCCCTTTGGATGACTTCTCACCTCATCCTGCCTCTGGCCAGGAATGCCCTCCCTCCTCAAATCCAACAGAAAGTTGCTCTTCCCTCTTCAAAGCCTTATTAAAGGCACATCTTTTCCAAGAAGCCTTCCCTAACTAAGCCCTCCTTTCCTATTCTCTTTCAACTTTCTGTATCATTCCCTTTATTCATCTTCCCAGTCCTTATGTACTTCATCTTCACAGCACTTATGTACTTATTTGTAACTCATTTATTTCTATTAATGTCTGTGTCCCCCTCTAGATGGTAAGCTCACTGTGGGCAGGGAATGTGTCTATTGTGGCACTGTACTCTCCCATGCGCTTGTGCAGTGCTCTAGACATAGTAAGTGATCAGTAGATATGATTGACTGACTTTCAGGACAAATTCTGCATAATTGGCACTAAGGCAAATTCTATACATCAAAATAAATTCAGGTAACTATCAGAAGCACAGTCATTCCAGCCAGAGAGGAGTACTGGGCATGCCACTGAGTGAGGTGAAGGTCTTGATTTGAACTGACTGATTCTGGACTCCTGATATTGCTGCCACAAAATAATAACAGCAACAGTAATAATGATATCATTATAATAATGATAATAATAGTGAAAATTATTGTGGTATTTAAAAAGTGCTTACTATGTGCCAAGTACTGTAGTTAGAACTGGGGTAAAGATGATTAGGTTGAACACAATACAATCAGATTAGTCATAGTCTGAGCAGAAAGAGGTATTTGGATTCCCATTTTACTGTTAAGGAAACTGAGGACTGAGAAGTTAATTGACTTGCCCAAGGTCACAGACCTGGCAAATGGTAAAGCCAGGCTGAGAACACAATCTACATGAGTCCCAGACTTGTGTCTTTCTACTAAGCCACTCTACTTCTCTGAAAAATCCAAGTTGCAGCTTATCTATTATTGAATAAGGGATTTATGAAATAAGGTTTGGGAGTAATTATGATAATGACGGTATTTGTTAAGTGCTTACTATGTGCCAAACACTGTTCTAAGCATTGGGGTTGATGGATTCAGAGGAAGAAGAGAGATCAAAAAGGCTTATAAAAGAGAAGGCTATTGGATTTTGCCAGAGGGAACTGACCTTAGTGAGATCAGATTCAGTAGCTTTGAAGAGTTTAAACATGAAAGAGAAAAAGAAGGCTGGACAGTAACTGGAAGGAGTGGTGATATAAGAGATGAAAAGTTTCATTTTGTTTTCAGAATACAGGTTAATTTTAGCATGCATAAAGGCAGAAAAGAAGAAACCAGTGAGAAAATCATGTTGTCCCATGTAGGGCTCACAGTCTTCATCCCCATTTTACAAATGAGGTAACAGGCAGAGAGAAGTTATGTGACTTGCCCAAGGTCACACAGCTGACAAGTGGAGGAGCAGATATTAGAACCCATGACCTCTGACTCCCAAACCCGTGCTCTTTCCACTAGTCAGTTTATGCTGCCAGTTAGAGATTCTCAAATAACTAGCAGGTGCTCCTGAAACTCCCAATAGATCAAATGGGAGTAACACCTGCCTCAGTCCACATCTAGGATATAGGAGTGAAGTGAGGCTGGGACAGAGAGGACACCTTCCATCTCTGCTCTTGAGAAGCTATTTCCTACCTACCCTCATTACTCCTCTCCATTATCTCATCCTTTCTGATGACTTGGCTTTCACTGTGTTGGGTTATATTTTATGAGAGGGAGTCCAGACTCTAATCTCCTCTCTAAATGGTAAGCTCGTTATGTGTAGGGAACATGACTGCTAATTATGTTGTATTACACTCCCTCAAGTGCTTTGTACAATGCTTAGCACATAGTAAACACTCAATAAATATGACTGATTAATTGAATTGAAAGTCTCTGATGTTTGAGCAGAAATCCTTTACCAAGGCTGTCAATTTTTCAACACGTTGAGTATTTTAGGATGAACTATAAGAAAGGGAGAATAGTGTTGCAATTGACAGTAATGGGAATGCCAGGAGAAGGGGAGATTTTAGGAAGGAAAATGAGTTTAGTTGTTGCCCTGATGAGTTTGAAAGTCTGAACAGCAAAAAAAGAAATTCAAGGCTGAAAGGAAGGTTAGGGTTCATGGCCAAAGATATAAATTGGAAAGCCAGTGATAGAAACCATGAAAGAAGCTGATTTCTAGAGATAGTGCTAATAAATTAGGAAGAGAACAGGACTTGGATGGAGACATGAAGCAGTTGAGCCAGACAAAGAAACAGAAAAAGATCATCAAGGACTCGGGAGAGGAGCCAGTAGAGAACCACTATTTAAATAATGACCAGAAAAATATTCCTAGTAATAGAAAACAGTCGATGGATTCAGAGGAAGAAGAGAGATCAAAAAGGCTTATAAAAGAGAAGGCTATTGGATTTTGCCAGAGGGAACTGACCTTAGTGAGATCAGATTCAGTAGCCTTTGAAGAGTTTAAACATGAAAGAGAAAAAGAAGGCTGGACAGTAACTGGAAGGAGTGGTGATATAAGAGATGTAAAGTTTCATTTTGTTTTCAGAATACAGGATAATTTTAGCATGCATAAAGGCAGAAAAGAAGAAACCAGTGAGAAGAGAGTTGACAGTAACAATGAGTGATGGAAAATAACAATAAATAATGGTAAAAGAGTTGCTCGTGATATGACAGGGCAGGAGTTTAAGGCACAAGCAGAAGTTATGATGTAGAATGACTATTTTCTCCCAAGAGACAAGAAGGCAATAGGAAAGGTGGATATAGGGGGAGAAATCTTCTGTCTCTCATCCACACCTTAGTGATTCTCCAAGCTGTCCCTAAGGCATTTGATCCTGAAACCTCTCTTACTCGCCCAAACTACTATAACTTTCCTGAATTCTCTAACCCCTTTCCCCTCTCTAGAACCATAGGCTTTCTTCTTCTTCTTTTACTACTACTATTACTACTACTACTACTACTTCCTCTTTCAGGATCACCCCTGGACAGTTTCCAGTACTCCACCAGTCTTGACTATGGGAGGGAGAGTCAAGCAGAGGCAACCCATTCCACTCCTAGCTTGGGCAGGGCTAGCGAGTGGAAGGCAATCTGCTACCAGTTAAAGCTCGCCTGTGTAGAGGCATGGGAGAGAATCAAGGGCAGAGACTCAGGTTTACTGCATGGAAGAAGGCAATGGTAAACCATTTACTATGTGCCAGGCACTGTACTAAGCGCTAGAGTTGATACACACTAGTCAGATTGAACACAGTCCATTTCCCACATGGGGCTCACAGTCCTCATTTTACAGATGAGGGAAATGAAGTTTTGGCCTTCATCTCCTAGGACTAAGCCTGGCTTATCATCATCATCATCATCAATCGTATTTATTGAGCGCTTACTATGTGCAGAGCACTGTACTAAGCGCTTGGGAAGTACAAGGGTCCTTGTTAGTGTGCCACACACCATTTACACATTTTATCCATTTACACCCCAAAGGGACCTCCCGTCCCACTGCTCACGGCTGAAATGGTTGGAGGGAGTACAATTTCTTGTGCCTGAGGTTGCTGGGAGATGTCACCTATGGAGTGGGAGTCTAAAGGCAGGCACAGCGTGCTCAGTGGAAAGAGCACGGGCTTGGGAGTCCGAGGTCATGCGCTCAAACCCTGGCTCCGTCAATTGTCAGCTGTGTGACTTTGGGCAAGTCACTTAACTTCTCTGTGCCTCAGTTACCTCATCTGTAAAATGGGGATTAAGATTGTGAGTCCCACATGGGACAACCTGATCACCTTAGATCCTCCCCAGTGCTCAGAACAGTGCTTTATTCATAGTAAGTGCTTAACAAATACCATCATTGTTATTATTATGATTACTTCCATATTTTTTACCAAGAAAACTCTATGGATACACTACCCTAGTGATTGCAGATGGAGGTGAGGCATTCTGGGAGAGATGTGTCCATGGAGTTGTTGTGGGTCGGAATCAACTCGACAGCATAAGACAAGACAAGATTACTACTTCTAATTCCACCACCACCACCACTACTACTACTACTACTACTACTACTACTACTACTACTAATAATAATAATGATGATGATGATAGCTCTAGACCTTATTAAGTACAATGTGCTAAACGTTGTGACAGATACAGATTATGAGATTGGATATAGTCATTGGCCAACACAGAGCTGACAGATAAAACAACTGAATCCCAGAGAGGTTGTGTTCTCCAACCAACAACGGTTGCCCATGCACCTTCCTTAGTGGTGTCAGGGGCTCAAAATACGTCTCCTGACTCCCAGTCTTACACTCTTGTCACTAGACCCCACTTCAGTCTCTACTAAACACAACTCCTATGGTCCCTGGTTCTTTCAGCCCCCAGTTCCTGATCACCCCATAGTCTCCTCAACTCCTTCATTCTGAAACTGAGTCTGTTAGTGGAAATTCAGAAACAAGCCCAACTCTGCCACTTCAAACTTACCCTTTCTTGAGAAATATATATATAATAATAATAATAATGGTATTTGTTAAGTGTCAAGCACTGTTCTAAGCACTGGGGTAGATACAGTGTGATCAGGTTGTTCCACATGGGGCTCACACTTTTTATCCCCATTTTACAGGTGAGGGAACTGAGGCACAGAGAAGTTAAGTGAGTTGCCCAAGGACACACAGCAGACAAGTGGTGGAGGCCTGATTAGAACCCACGTCTTCTGACTCCGAAGCCCATGCTCTTTCCACCAAGCCACGCTGCTACACACACACACATATATATATATATATTCCCTAATACAGACTACCTCCCTCTTCTAGCCCGACGACCTCAATGACCTCTTTGTTGTCAAAATAAAGATCATCAGACCCATTACTTAACCCAGATTGCATTCAGCTATGTTTTCAATAACTCTCTCAAGTCCCAGTCTGATAGGCTCCACTCTGTCCTTCTTATTCTTGATTTACCAGCTACCTTTGATAATGTTGATCATACCTTTTCCTATTATTATTATTTTTGCATTTGTTAAGCACTTATTATGAGTCAAGTACTGGAGCACTGGAGTACTGGGGCTTAGTCAAGCACTAAGCACTGGACTAAATACAAGTTAATCAGGTTGGGCATAGTCCCTGTCCCATGTGCAGCTCAGTTTAAGTAAAAGGAGACAGGTATTTAATCCCCATTTTACACCTGAGAACACTGAGTCATAATGAAGTTGTGACTTCCTCAGCATCACATAGCAAGCAATTGGCATAGCGAAAAATTAGAACACAGGTCTTCTGACTTCGAGATCTATGCTCTATTATGCCACCCTGCTTCTCTAGACACAAAATCCAGTCTTGAATTAACCAGGATGATATTTTCTTGAATCCTACCATGGTGACTGCTCTGTTTCCTCTGCTTGTTCTTGGTCCTCATCTTCATCTTTCAGTGATGAGCCTCAACAAGGCTTTGTTCCTGGGACTTATACACATCTATGTGTATGACATACTTTCCCACTTCGCTGACCTCCCTGTCTCCTGCTGTCTCTACACACTCCAGTCAATGCTTCACACTGCTAACCAGACCATTTTTCTTTAAATCAATTCAGTCCATGTTTCTCCACTCCTCAAGAACCTCCTAGTGGTTGTCCATCCACTTCTACATCAAACATAAATTCCTTACCATTGGTTTTAAAGCTCTGAATCACCTTGTGCCTTCCTCCTACATGACCTCTCTGATTTTCTATTACAACTCATCTTCACATTTTGCTCCTCTAATGTCAACCTACTCACCATACCTTGATCTCATCAATCATGCACAAAACCCTTGCCCACATCCTGCTTCTGGACTGCATTTCCCTCTCTCTACCCCTCCAACAGACTTTCACTTTTCCCCTTTCAAACCTTAAGTGAGCCCACTGTTGGGTAGGGACTGTCTCTATATGTTGCCAATTTGTACTTCCCAAGCACTTAGTACAGTGCTCTGCACACAGTAAGTGCTCAATAAATATGATTGATGATTAAAAGCACGTCTCCTCCAAGAGGGCTTCCCTGACAAAGCCCTCATTCCCTCTTCTCCCACTCCCTTCTGGGTCACACTTGCAATAGGATTTGCACCCTTTATTCACCCCTGTCTCAACTGCATGGTACTTATATACTTGTCCATAATTTAATTTATTTATTCATATCAATTTTGTCTCCTTTAGTCTTCAAGCTTATTGTGGGCAGGGAATGTGTCTACACCTCTGTTATATTATGCTCTCTCAAGCGATTAGTATGGTGTTATGCACACAGAAAGTGCTCAGTAAATTTGATTGATTGATTGATCTACAATCATTTAGAAAATAATATTTGGTAGATTGTAAGCACACAGTAAATATCCTTGATTGATTGAATGCTTTCTGCCCCACTGACATGGAAACTTTTATTGTGAAATTCCACACTGAGGAAAACTCATTCTCTAGTGCTCACTGTGTCCAGCTCAACATGCATCATGGATGGAACTGACAAAAAATTTGTTGGAGAATCATTGTGAACTTTCCAGCTGAGAAATATTCTTTTATTAAGAATCTTATATTAAAAATTCCTCTTCATCATTTTGAAGATAATGACTGGTTATGTAAAGGGCAGAGTAACAGCTCAGGCATCTCACACTGCAGTGGAGCTATTTCTGTTTCACTTTTTTTTTTCCTCTTGCTATCTAAACCATCTCTGTATACAAAATCTATTTGATCTATATCTTCTGTTAAAAAGGTCAGACTCAATGGTCTTGCCAGGCGTTTCTCTTTAAAAGCAGGATACCAAGAGTCTGCTTTGTCAATTCATGAGCTGCTTATCCTTTTCATGACTGTTTTTAAATAATGAATAGCTTACTAAATGTGAAAGCTTCAGAGGGTCTTTTGTTGTGGAGCAAAACAAACATCAAAAAGCCTACCTTTATAAAGGGGACTTTTATGAATTTCCCTCCAACTAATTGGTCCCGAAACATTTCATTTGTCTTTTAGATTTAAATTAATACTGATATATGGTACCGTAGAAAAGGGAATTGTAAAATATTGATCCAGGTAGTTACATAAAGTCTGGATGTGTGTTGTCCCTTTTCAGTTATTCTTATTTGCCTATTCAACTACTCTAAAAGCTGACATTTTCCCGCTCTAAATTAAAACTATAAAGTATATTTTTAGTATATGGAAGTGCTGAAAACCCTGTTTCCAAGTATGCAAAATGTATAGAGATGCAGTTTTCTTATAGATCAACGCCCCAGATGCAATTTGAGCAGTTAAGTGCAAGATAGAGTAAGTATAGCAAAACACGTTCTATCTTATACTTTTGCCTAGTAGGTTTGTAATACATAATTTAGTACTTGTTTAAAGAAAAACATAAATATTATCTGTGAGTCAGCCATTGTTATTACCAGGTCTTTACTGCATTTTTAAATAAACATAGTTTAGCTGGCTTTGCTCAGGCTAAAGCCATAAGAAATTCCAACAGTATTTATCACTTCCACTCTCATCTGGCAGAGCTGAATCATTATCTAACCCAGCAGGAGACCTAGAGCAGGAATATTTTTGAAGGTCTTTCTTAAGGGATGAGAAACATTCAACATGCCCTCTGGCAATTTAATCAGTTTTGATGTGACCAATTGTACTGGATGTCTTTTGAATGCAGAACAGGGAGGTGTACCCATGGAAATATACAATATGTGCTACATTTCAAAATGTTTCAATAATTCAAACCCACAACAAGTGAAGAAAAGGGTCATATCTGGTAAAGAAATAAAGAAGAAGAAATTATTTAGTTTTTTTTTTCTGTTTGGATAAAAACAGTAACTTAATCTTGACTATCAAGATGCTTATTGTGTGCAGGGCACTTTTTTGTTTAGTACAGCACAACAATATAACAGACACATTCTCTGCCCACAACGAGTTTACAATACAGAGGGGGAGACAGGCAATAATATGAATAAATAAATTATAGATATGTACATAAGTGCTGTAGGGTTGGGGGGCGGTGGGTAGTGAATAAAAGTAGCAAGTCAGGGTGACACAGAAGGAAATGGGAAAAGAAGAACGGAGGACTTAATCAGGGAAGGACTCTTGAATATGATGTGCCTTCAATAAGTCTAATTGGCAATCGGAAAAATAGACTCTCACTTGCCTGCTGTGTGACCTGATCACATCACTTAACTTCTCTGTGTGTCTGTTTCCTCAACTGTAAAATGAAGATTAAATTCCTTAGACTGTAAGCTCCACGTGGGACAGGGACTATGACTGATCCAATTATCTTGTATCATCCCCAGAGTTTTATTACAGTGCTTGGACCATAGCAAGCACCTAACAAATAACACAATTAATATTACTAAGGCAATTTCCTGTTTTATTTTCCTTACACTTTATGAGGCACTAAAATAAATTGTATCAAGATCTATAATACTGACAATCCTCCTATAAGGAGCCTTTTTCTTGAAGAACCTAAAGGTAAATGAAACTCACAATTAGTTTGCCTGCCTGAATCAATTCCACATGCATGAGCATAACGGCATCCTCTGGCATCATATTGCAATCTATCCAAACAGTGTGCATTCCCAGAGGACCTTTCCTTAATATCCCACCTGTGTTCTGTGCAAAAAGCATAGCGAAAGCATTCATTATGGGCAAAATTGCAGTCGGTTTCTTAGCTAAGGATATAATACATAGAGAAGCAGCATGGCATAGTGGATAGAGCATGGGCCTGAGAGTGAGAAGTACAGTGCTCTGCACATAGTAAGCGCTCAATAAATACAATTGATGACGAGAAGGTCATGGGTTCTAATACCAAGTCTGCCACTTGTCCGCTCTGTGACTCTGGGCAAGTCATTTCATTTCTCAGTGCCTCAGTTCCCTCACCTGTAAAATGGGGATTGAGACTCTGAGCCCTAAGTGGGAAAGGGACTGTGTGCAACCCGATTTGCTTGTATCCACACCAGAGCTTAGTACAGTACCTAGCACATAGTAAGTGCTTAAGAAATACCACAATTATTATAAAATCTATCATGATTTAGGTTGCACATTTCCTAATATTCATTCATTCAATCGTATTTATTGAGTGCTTACTCTGTGCAGAGCACTGTACTAAGCGCTTGGGAAGTACAAGTCAGCAACATATAGAGACGGTACCTAATGCACTCACAGTCTAGATGATCACAACAAAACTTCATATCCATTTTTTTTGTACAAAGATAATTTATTAATTTACTCTCCCTTAAACTCAGAGCCGCATGAGGGACACGGGCTGTGTTGGACTTAATAATCTTGTATCTTACCCGAGCACTTAGTATATAGTGAGTGGCACACAGTAAGCAATTTACATATAGTACTACCATTAACAATGATTATCACCTCTAGTACCTCCTATTGAAGAAAACATATCCACATGGATTAAAGTATCACAGTGACCCTTATTTGAGACAGGGACTGTATCCAACATAACTACTTTGTATTTACCCCAGCAGCTACTATAGGCCTTACACAGAGTAAGCATTTAACAAATACTACAATTATTATCATTGTTATTATTTTACATGTTTTAAAGACACATAAGTGCCTACTACATGCCAGGCATTGTACTAAGCACTGGAGTTGCAGCGTAGTCTAGTGGATAGGCCAAGGACCTGGGAGTAAGAAGGACCTGGGTTCTAATCCTGACATTTATTTATTGTGGAACCTTGGGCAAATCATTTACTTTTCTGCGTCTCAGTTCCCTCATCTGTAATATGTGGGAGAGGGACTATGTCCAACCCGATTAGTTGGTGTCTACCCCAGAACTTAGAACAGTGCCTGTTAACCGCTTAACAAATATTACAATCACTATTATTATCATTATTGGGGTAGATACGAGCTAATTAAGTTGGACATGTCCATGTCCACCTGGGAGAGTACTAATCCCCATTTTACAGATGAGGTAACTGAAACACAGAGAAGTTACATGACTTGCCCAAGTTCACAGAACAGACAAGAGGCAGGCCCAGGATTAGTAGGCCCTGCTCCACCCACTAAGCCACACTCCTTCTCTAAGTATTGGTATCATTATTATTACAATGATAACACTTTTTCTTGCTTAACTGATTTTCTAAATTCTGTAATTGTTTTACACATATATATGTTGAAATATCAATGTGAATGTACACTGATTATCCTTATAGTGGTATAATCCTATCTCTGTGTGCAAGTGTAGCTAAAAAAACCCACATATGGTCATCGTATACTTTTTCTTGCTTAACTGCTTTTCTAAATTCTGTAATTGTTTCACACATGTATATATTGAAATATCAATCTGAATGTACATTGATTATCCTTCTGGTGTTATAATCCTATCTCTGTGCGCAAGTGTAGCTAAAAAAACCCACATATGGCTCTGTACTCTGTAAATGCTGTCTGTACATCAGAAGAAAACTTTGCTACATTCATGAGTTTGTCCCACATATGCTTTGATCCTTGTTTAGCCTACTTCTTGGTAGCCCAATTTTCAAGAGTCCTCTCTGAAAACAAGGACAATCCCTTCCTGATTATTACCCTTCTGGCTTGTTCTCTGCTGCAGTCTTCTCCCAAGAGATCTTGGTTTTTTTCATGGTATTTGTTAAGCAGTTACTATGTGCCAAGCACTGTTCTAAGTACTGGAGATACAAAGTAATCAGGTTGTCCCAGATGGGGCTCAGCATCTTAATCCCCATTTTACAGATGAGGTAACTGAGGCACAGAGAAGTTAAATGACTTGCCCAAAGTCACACAGCTGACAAGTGGCAGAGTTGGGATTAGAAACCCCTGACCTCTGACTTCCAAGCCCGTGATCTTTCCACTAAGCCACACTGCCTCTAAGCACTGGATACAAACTAATAAGGAGGGGTGGGCCACAATCCACATCCCACATGAGACTCATAGTCTTCATCCCCATTTTACAGATGAGGTAACTGAGGCAAAGAGAAGTGAAACGACATGTCCAAGGTCACCCAGCCAACAAGTGGCAGAACTGGAATTAGAACCCAGGACCCAGGACCTTCTGACTCCCAGCCCTGTGCTCTATCCACTAGGTCGCATCACTTCTCACTTACTGAGTGTGACTCAAAGATGAAACTGATGAAACATTTTCTAGAATGTGTGGTCCATAGAAGGTTCGGGTCTCTCTGCCATGTAGAAGGTTGAATATGGCAACAGCCTTGTGGACCTTTACCTTGCTATGGAGTTTGATGCTGGTGGTCTTTTAATGACGCATTTTGTTTTGCAATCTGCCAAAAGTCCTGCGTCTCTTTTATTCCATTTCTATTACATTTTCATTTCATTTTGGATCATGCACTGCCTAGGTAACCAAATTTGGTGACAACTTTAAAATTGGGTTACTGATGACAACCTTTGGCTGTGTGTAGGACTAGAAAAAACTTTGGTTTTCTTCATACTTGCTGTCAGTCCAAAGTATACTGTTGAATCTGTAAAAGTAGTTATAATCATTTACATGTTCTCATGTGTGTTCCTCCAGGGCACAGTTACCTGCATAAAGCAATTCTTGGAACACTGTCTCAAAGATTTGTAACTTCATATACCTGCACATGGCAGAGAAAAAGAGAGGAGAGGCAAAGAGAGAGATAGGGAGATAAAGAAAATGAACTCTCCTTCAGTTTTGAAGATGATGATTTTGAGGATGATTATGATAGGTTTTTCTCATTGTGTTCTTCTTGTGTGTGAATGACAACTCCTTTACATGGAGGGCATGGAAAAAATCTCCCTTGCTGCACAGTTGAATTTGCTATCTGGAGTGTCAGACATCATTACTGACTCTCCCTCTTCTTAAAGTCTCTGCTCTAGGAATTCTTCCAATTTTTATTCTTGGTTTTTGTAAGACCAATGTATTTCTGCTATTGTTTCAACCTCCTCAGTTTTGTTGTATTTTTGATTCCACTATGCATTCAATATCTTTATTCATTTTTCCTGATTATGATTTCCAATTTTAGCTTACCACATAGCAATAATTAGTTCACCTATTGTTAATCCTCTGTCAAGTCCCATCCAATGATGATGTGATGCAATAAACAGTACTTAGATGCAGGTATATTGTTTGGGTTGCAAATCCTCATGGTTCATAATCCCATCTTGTCAGTCAATCAGTGCTATTTATTGCGTGTCTACTGGGTGCAAATTCCTGTACAAAACACTTAGGAAAATTCAATAGTGAGACATACACTGCTTTACACAATGTGAGAAATAAAAATCAAACTCTACTGAAATGTGAAATGAAAACTGATGTACTGAAACAAGGGTACGAGGTAGGGGACTTAAAGGAGCTACAGGAACATCCCAGGCCAAGCAAGTATTTATTCATTCATTCATTCATCCAATCATATTTATTGAGCGCTTACTGTGTGCAGAGCACTGTACCTAGCACTTGGAAAGTACAATTTGGCAACAGATAGAGACAATCCCTACCCAACAGCGGGCTCACAGTCTAGAAGGGGGAGACAGATCCAACAAAACAAGTAGAAAGACACCAATAGCATCAAAATAAATATAATTATAGATATAAAATAGAATTATAGATATATTATTTAAAATTATAATTTCAATGTAATAATCAATTTTTGTTTTAATGATTATAAATTTAAAATTATAGATATTTATATTAATGTCTGTATCACCCTCTAGACTGAAAGCTCATTCTGGGCAGCAAATGTGTCCGTTTACTGTTATATTGTATTCTCCCAAGTGTTTTAGTACCATGCTTTGCATATATTAAGCAGTCAATAAATATCACTGAATGAGAGGCCACACCCTTCTGCCTGAAAGAGCAGGAAAAACAGGAGCTATGGGAGCAGGGACAGAATGGCCAACTTTCGAGCCTGCCCCTGGTTACAGCAGGGACAGCATCTTATCTGGAGCTATGCTGGGTCTCTGAGGGATGTACTAATGCAGCAGCTGGATGACTAGCTGCCACTCTACTGCTGTTCAGTCCCCATCAAGTATGACTGTAAAGAAAATCTTTGAGTGAGACTGGATCTGGACTGTTACCATACTTTTCTCCTCAAGAAATATTCTGAGGCTGCTTGAGATCTGATGCTGCCTGCCATTTCATCATGGGTGAGGCTGACTAGATGGAAAACTGCTCTGGGAGAGCATAACCATCTATGTTATCTCACACTCACACTTCAACTATTCGCTCCAAACAAAAACAAACAAATAAAAAAAACATATTGTTCCTTTCAGACCATATTGAGAAATGCGCATGTCTTCTAGTTTTGTGTGTTACCTCATTTAGCCCACCCCTAGTGACTCTGTTGATTTTCGAATCATTTTTGGACATTGATAATCCTTTCAGAACACTCAAACCTGTTTAGTAGCTGTAGGAGCCCGGTTCTGCTACCAGTAACAAATGCTTTTTAGTCTGTGAACACTGTCCAAGTGTTTTGATGTTATTCCCTACATGCTTCCTGAGATCTATGGGAAGCAAAAAAAACCCCATATCTATTCACAGAGTTCTCAATCTGTGCAGAACATTTTTAAAAATGTTTGGAAGCTTGCAGCAGAGTTCATAGAAAAAAACCTCTGCTCTCAAAGAGCATAGAAGGGAAATAATATAAATGAAAACAGGATTTTTGCTGTAAATTTACAAAAAATTACTTCAATTATAACTATCTTCTGGGAAGAAACAAAGTCTGAATTCAGCAAGATATCTTTCTTTCATCTTTTCCAACCAGATACGATGCTGAGCACGTCTTTTTCATGGCCTCTCTCACTGTTAAGATGTAATTTTCTCCTTTTACCATTTTGGTAGATAAGATTAACTTTCCTTTATTTGTGTACTGAAGCATACCTTTCTTTTAACAATCAGTCAATCAATCAAAGTTATTTTTTGAGCCCTCAGTGTGTGCAGAACACCGTGTAAATCTCTTGGGAGAGAATGGTGCTCTGTTTGTGTCTAGGAATATGCAAGCATTAGAAGAATAGCAGATTCTCTTCCCAGCGTTCCCTGGCTGCATCCCCAGATGTTGGTGAGTAGAGGGAAAAAATATTCCCTCCGGCAACCCATTCTCTTTCCTTCCTGATACTCCCTCTTTTTCCTGCCAATAAAACTCAGTATCCCTAGTATTAAAAGGAAAATCAAATTCCTAGTTCATTTATTGTGCATGGTTTAGGAATTCCGTAACTCTTGAATCATTTTACATAAGCTTTCTGTAAGCTATTTGCGAAAGTAAAAAGGTTGAACCATATCAGTGATGTTTATTTTGAAAGTAAAAATGTAACAACTAAACACCAAAACAGTAATGGATTTTATCTTCTCTCATAAATGGTTCTGCAGCCCTTCACACATAATTGATTGACTGGCCTAAAATGCAAGCCCCTCAAGTAAAGAAAGGCTCTACTAGCTCAGTAGGAAAGACAGCAAACATATTCACCTTGGATCATTAAATTTTCAGAAGTGGTGAGCTACTTTCCTGTTTGGGGCAGGGATTATGTAGAGAATTATCAACTCTGGAACTATAGATAAAGAAACTAGTATTCTGCTCATATCTTGTGTCTTTCAAATCCCTAAGGATATGTTTTTGACAAGACTCTATTGATTTATGCCACTAGTTGTACAGTCACTGGCAAAAACGATTCTAACATTGAATTTCCCGGTTTGACTTTTATGGAAGAAGCCCTTGATTTTTTAAAATAAGCCTTTCTTTTTTTTTTCATGATCTGTGGTAGCTGTAGTAGAAAAGAAAAGGGAAATGAGGTGGAGTGTTCTGAACCTTTTTATCACTGCCGATAAAGGTATGCTCTATAATACAGTGTTTCTGGACCACTTCATTTGACTCATTGTGGGGGAAAAACGGGATAAAATAAAAATATAGTTCACATAGATTTTTCTATGAGGGCATTTTTATCATTTATTTACTAGAAATCTAATTTTCACATGATTTGATATAGTATTTTATAGAAAGCTACTTTACAAAGGTAATGATGTTATAGGGATTTTATGGCTTATGTGATAAAAAGTGCTAAGATTACTTTATAATCATTTAAAATTCAATTAAAACTCCACATGCTCTTAGTACTCGGCTAGACACTTTAGATAAATTAATATAGAAATGAAACAATCTTATTCTAGGAGATTAAATTCGGTAGTAAAAGCAACACTGCTAATGGCTCTACAATTGTTGAAATTTTTTAGCTAGAGTTTGTGACTCTTACGGGGCACTCTTGGCAGTGTTTGTGAAAATGTTCAGGTTTCTATTATAGGTGAAGCTTTAATCAAAGGATATTGAAGGAAGAGTGGGAAGTCCTTTCCTAGCCCTCTTCTCTTCAGAAGTGCATTTTCCAGGATCCATTTGGATTACATTTCCCAGAATCTTCTGGAAGAGTAAACTTCTTGCCGTTTAGCAAGAAGGTTTTGAGAAATCCTTGCCATTTATTAAGAAGTTTTAGGAAGACGTTTTAAATTTTGAAAAGAAAGAAGGGGCTATCTCTCTCTCTCTCTCTCTTCCCATTTTCATGTCTCTGACCTATATAGTCATTTCCCCAGTATTTGGTACAATTACCATGTACTGCAATTTAGGATAAGTTAGTAAATTTTGCAGTAGTGGAGGTGTGTTGAAGAGCACATGGAGATGTCCTTGACATCTTATTCATTCATTCATTCAATCGTATTTATTGAGCGCTTACTGTGTGCAGAGCACTGTACTAAGCACTTGGGAAGTACAAGACGGCAACATATAGAGACGGTCCCTACCCAACAGCGGGCTCACAGTCTAGAAGGGGGAGACAGATAACAAAACAAAACATGCGGACAGGTGTCAAGTCAGCAGAACAAATAGAATTAAAACTGGATAATAATAATAATAATAGTGATGGCGTTTATTAAGTGATTACTATGTGCAAAGCACTGTTCTAAGTGCTGGGGAGGTTACGAGGTGATCAGGTTGTCCCACGTGGGGCTCACAGTCTTAATCCCCATTTTACAGATGAGGTAACAGGCCCAGAGAAGTAAAGTGACTTGCCCAAAGTCATACAGCTGACAATTGGCAGAGCTGGGATTTGAACCCATGACCTCTGACTCCAAAGCCTGTGCTCTTTTCCACTGAGCCATGCTGCTTCTCTATGCACATGGATGCACATCATTAACAAAATAAATACAATAGTAAATATGTACAAGTAAAATAAATAGAGTAGTAAATCTGTACAAACATATATACAGGTACTGTGGGGAGGGGAAGGAGGTAGGGCGGGGGTATGGGGAGGAGGAGAAGAAAAAGGGGGCTCAGTCTGGGAAGGCCTCCTGGAGGTGGTGAGCTCTCAGTAGGGCTTTGAAGTCTAGACATTTTTGGTCTGTTGCAGCCAGCATAACCTGGAATCGCTTCTGCTTTGATGTCATACCTATCACACCCGTTACACCTGTGCCTTAATTTGATTTGCTAGGTGTGATGTATGTTTCTGAAAGGCTCACTCCTGTCGGGGTTAGCAGATGTTTCAGGATACTGCTTCTCCATTCAGTATTTTTCAGTCAGTGGTATCTCTGTCATTTGCAACAATTCAATCTTAGTCACTTCTCTTGGCAGTGTCAAATTTCTTGGCAGCACCTCTATCAGCATCCTTTCCCATCTTATCAAAATGCTTGTTCCCTTCCTTCTTCCCTACCTGACAGCCATCTTCTACTGTCGACTCTGCAGTGGCTTCTTCCCTACTGCTTTTAAACATGCTCTTGTCTCTCCATCCTAAAAAAACCTCTTGCCCCATGACTCTCTCCAGGTTTATCACCCCATTCCTTCTACCAATCCTCTCCAAAAAACCTAAGCAAGTTGTTTTCACTAACTGCCTCCAATTCCTCTCCTCCAGTCATGTCCTTGATCCCCTCCAATCTGGCTTCCTTCCCTGCACTCACTGGAGGAAAGGGTCCTCTCTAAGGTAGCCAATGATGTCCTCGCCAAATCCCATAGCCTCTACTCCATTCCAATCCTCCTCGACCTCTCACCTGCTTTTGACATTGGTGATCACCACTTCTCCTGTAAACATCCAACCTTGACTTCACTGACACTGTCCTCTCCTCGTTCTCCTCCTATTTATCTGGCTGTTCATTCTCAGTCTCTCTCTCTCTCTGTCTCTCTTTCGTTGGCTCCTCCTTTGCCTTGCACCTTCCAAGTGTGGGAGTCCCTCAGGGCTCAATTATGGCATCCCTTCCATTCTTCATCTACATCCACTCCCTTGGAAAAGTCATTCCCTTCCATGTTGTCAAATACCAAACGAATGCAGAAGATTCCCAAATCTACATCTCCAACCCTTAACTCTCTCCTTCTAGACAGTCTCAGGTTTCACCTGCCTTCAGGCACTGATCCTATCCCATACTGATTACTGCATCAGCCTCCTTGCTGACTTCCCATCCTCCTGTCTCTCCCTACTCCAATCCATAACTCACTCGGGTACCTGGATCATTTCCCAGACTGAGCCCCCTCCTTCCCAACTGAGCCCCCTCCTTACTCTCCCTCTCCTCCCCCTCCTCATCCCCCCGCCTTACCTCCTTCCCCTCCCCACAGCACCTGCATGTATGTATATATGTTTGTACGTATTTATTACTCTATTTTATTTGTACATATTTATTCTATTCATTTTATTTTGTCAATATGTTTTGTTTTGTTTTCTGTCTCCCGCTTCTAGACTGTGAGCCCACTGTTGGGTAGGGACCATCTCTATATGTTGCCAACTTGTAATAATAATAATAATAATAATTGGCATTTGTTAAGCACTTACTATGTGCAAAGCACTGTTCTAAGCGCTGACTTGTACTTCCCAAGCGCTTAGTACAGTGCTCTACACACAGTAAGTGCTCAATAAATACGATTGACTAAATGAATGAATAAATGAATGAATGAATGAATGAATTTTTCTACAAAAATACTCAGGCCATGTTTCTCCACTCCTCACAAACTTCCTGGGGTTGCTCCTCTACCCCTGTATCTAACAAAAAATCCTTATTGTTGACTTTAAAGCACTCAATCACCTTGTCCCCTCTTATCTAGCCTTGCTACTCTCCTACTACAGCCCAGCCCACACACTTCACTCCTCTAATGGTAACCTTCTCACCATACCCAGTCTCATTTGTCTTGCCGCTGACCCCTCGGTCATATCCTGCCACTGGAATGGAATGCCCTCCCTCTCCTTAGCCAAAAGAATACAGCCCAGCCCGCATCCTCCGCTCCTCTGCTGCTAACCTCCTCACTGTGCCTCGTTCTCTCCTGTCCCACCATTGACACCCAGCCCACGTCCTCCCCCTGGCCTGGAATGTCCTCCCTCTGCACATCCGCCAAGCTAGCTCTCTTCTTCCCTTCAAAGCCTTACTGAGAGCTCACCTCCTCCAGGAGGCCTTCCCAGGCTGAGCCCCCTTTTTCCTCTCTCCTTCCCCATCCCCTCTGCCCTACCTCCTTCCCCTTCCCACAGCACCTGTATATATGTTTGTACAGATTTATTACTCTATTTACTTGTACATATTTACTATTATATTTATTTTGTCAATGCTGTGCATCTAGCTTTACTTCTATTTATTCTGATAACTTGACACCTGTCCACATGTTTTGTTCTGTTGTCTGTCTCCCCCTTCTAGACTGTGAGCCCATTGTTGGGTAGGGACTGTCTCTATATGTTGCCAACTTGTACTTCCCAAGCGCTTAGTACAGTATTCAATAAATACGCACTCAATAAATACGATTGAATGAATGAATGAATGAATGAACAGAAAATTTCTCTCCTCAACTTTAAAGCCTTATTGAAGGCACATCTCTTCCAAGAGGCCTCCCTAAATTTTCCTTTTTCTTCTCCCACTCCATTTTGTGACTTCTTGAGTTGCTCCCTTTATTCATCCCTGCTTCCAGCCCCTCAGCATCTATGTACATATCTGTAATTTTATTTATAGTAAAGTCTGCTTCCTCTCATTTAGACGGTAAGTTCATTGCGAGCGGGGAATATGTCTGTTATATTGTACTCTCCCTGTTGTTTAGGACAGTGCTGTGCACACAGTAATGGCTCAACAAAAATGACTGACTTACTGACTGATTTCTAGCTTAACTCTTAGATTTCCTATGGCAATGCAGCCTGCACGCTTCACTCCTTAATGCCAGATTACTCACTATATTTCAGTCTTGACTATATTGCCACTGATTCCTCACCCACATACTGCCTCTGGATTGGAACTCCCTTCCCTTTTATATCTGATGGTTGTTAACTCTCCCGACATTCAAAGCCCTATTAAAATCACATTTCTTCCAAGAAGACTTTCATGACTAAGCCCTCATTTCCCCTTATCCCACTCCCTTCTGCATCACTCTTGCACTTGAATTTACACCCTTTATTCAGCTCTTTCTCAAGCCCACATTCATTCATTCATTGTCATATTTATTGAGTGCTTACTGTGTGCAGAGCACTGTACTACACACTTGGAAAGTACAACTTGGCACCAGATGGAGACAATCCCTCCCCAACAATGGACTCACAGTCTAGAAGGGGGAGACAGACAACAAAACAAGTAGACAGGCATCAATAACATCAAAATAGCACCAGGTTCCTTGCTTCCCACCAGCATAGAGACAAGGTGAGGAAGGGAGCTGTAGATAAGCCATTTGGACCTTTGGTATAGAGCTCTGTGCACCCCAGGGGAGCAGGAGGAAGAAACAGTGAGCAGCTGGCTTCATTGGGGATGCTCAGAGGAGACAAAAGGGTAGACTGGGAAGTGATGGCACCACAGACAGGGCTGCTGCTTTAAGCCACAAGTGCCGTTTGCTCCGCAGCCGGAGGCAGGAGGTAGGGTTTGGGTTGGTGGTCAGGGCCAGCTAAGTCGGAAAATTGCTGTTTCGCTGTAGAGTAAAACAGCACAATTTGACGATAACACAAAGGAAGAGATGGCATCAGCCTATTGATATAGGGAATGATATTTTCAATTGGCACCTCAAAGGAAAATATAGTATAAGGGCAAAACTGTAAAAAGCAACCCAAGGATTCAAACCTAACCTATTTAGGATGAGTAGACACCTGGTTTTCACTGTTAGCTCTGCAGCAGGAGTATTGTAATAACTCCTGCTCCAGTTCTCACACCCACGGCTCCACCCTGGAAGGGGCACAGGAAGTCTGGGGGCATGGAAGGCAGGGTCCATGGGGCTCTGAACAAGGGACGCCTAGAGGGTCTGCTGCTGGGAGAAGATAGGTGAGTTTCTTTCCCCTCACTCCATTTAATCTCTACCAGGAGGAGGCAGAGGAGTAGGAAATCCACTTCCAGAGAGGAAAAGGTGAAAGGAAAGCTGAAGGAGTCGGGTGTTTTTTGAATCCTGGAGTGAGGAGACTCTGGCAAGCTGGTACCGATACTGGCAGGAAACGCGGTACATTCTCACCCAGTGATTTAGCTGCAGCAGCCATTGTTGTGGCTATTGCTCATTTATGTACATATCAGTAACTTATTTATTTATATTAATGTCTTTCTCACCCCCACACACTGTAAGATTTTTGTGGACAATGATAATAATAATTATGGTATTTGTTAAGCACTTACTATGTTCAAGCAAATAGGGGTGGACACAGTCCCTGTCCCACATGGGGCTCAAAGTCTCAATCCTTATTTTACATCTAAGGCAACTGAGGCACAGAAAGTGAAGTGACACATAGCAAACGAGTGGTAGAGTCAGAATTAGAACCCATGACCTTCTGACTCCCAGGGCCATTCTCTATCCACTATATCAGGCTGCTTCTTGTATACCAACGCTGTTATATTGTGCTCTCCCAAGCACATAGTACTTTTCTCAGAACACAGTTAGAGCTCAATGAATAGGACTGATTGATTGACTGATACAGCATCAGCAGCTGGATGTTCTTGTTAAAGCAGGGCTGTGGTCATATTGCTGTAGATTTACCTGAAGACATCTTTATTCTCCAGGTGCTGGGTTTTCTCCAGTTTTGATCATAGAGAAGCAGCGTGGCTTAGTGGAAAGAGCCTGGGTTTAGGACTCAGAGGTCGTGGGCTCTAATCCCGCCTCCGCCACTTGTCAGCCGTATGACTTTGGGCAAGTCACTTAACTTCTCTGGGCCTCAGTTCCCTCATCTGTCAAATGGGGATGAAGACTGTGAACCTCACTTGGGACAACCTGATTACCTTGTTGTCCCAAGGTGACCCTGGGGTTCCGGCCATCTCAAGGTCAAATACTATCTTGTGACCACCTGAGCCAGCAGGCAGAACTCAGAAGTGAGGGTGGGATACCGCCCCCACAACCAAAACTGCTAGATTGACAGCCCAAGCCGGGAATACAGAAGGTGTCCCTCACCCCCGTGCCAATCAAATTAGGTATGGAGGAGGGGGGGAGTGCATAGATTGGATAGACTGAGGCTGGAAACTGCAATGGCCTAGGGGCACAGGCAGTAAATACCTGTCGCCTCTGACCTTCGGGGTCAGAACACCAAGACATGCAGCAGCAGCAGGAGGAGCAACCCATGTGTCTTTCTCTGCCTAGAAGGCCAGATGCCCGATCTGCAACCAGAACCGACACACTGAGGCAAGGGCCGTGGGATGGGTGAGTGTCTCGTGGGTGGGACCCTGGTGCCCTGCTGCTGATGGGAATCATGAGTGGATTCCTCCCATGTAGAGAGAGCACATGGTGAGAGCTAGCCGCCTACCATGTGTGCGGGGAATGGAATGAATTCTTCCCATGCGGGAAAGTAAATGGATTCTTCCCGAGTGGGAAGCTAGCCACCTCACCCACGTGCGATTAACGTATGATCGTGTTCCTCCCGTGTAGGGAAGCTCTAATATTGCTAATTCATTATATTCCTCCCAAAAGTGAAATTCAATCCATTGCGCCTAAACAATTACATAAATTCAATTCGCCTCACGGTATAAATTTTATATAAAACTCAGGCTTTCCATCCCCAGCCTGCCTCTCTCTCTCACCTGCCTCGCCGATCACTGAAAGAACCCGTCCCCGGACGACGGGTGACATAAATGGTGACGAGGGTGGGATCGGCGATAGGCGACAGAGAGCCGAGAGGGCTGCTTGAATTCCTCGAGGATCAGGGATGGAAAACCCTGAGATAGGCCAGCTGCTGGGTGGAGGAGCACTGGGAGGATCCGGCCAATCTGGTGAGGGAATTTTGTGATTGGCGGGAGGCTACCCAAATCAGGAAATAGAAAGGAAAGACCGTCCTTCTCGGTCTCCTAGCAATGGCGCTGTAGGCCGCCACCTGGGACGGCTGGCGGTGGCGGCCAGAGAGGGCCGCCCTCAAGGGAAAACTAAAGGAACAGGAGATGAAATGCCTCTTACTGCAGACAGCGGCCGAGCTAAAAATGCAGCAGGCGATCCTTTTAGAGCAGAAATTGGCACCCCGGGTGGCTAAGGCGTTAGAAGAACGGGGGAAACTTCCCGTAACTGAGCAGGAGGTCAAGAGGGTCATGTACTCAGAGCTGGGTGGGAAGAATTCCTCTGAGGATGAGAATTCCCCTGAGAATTCCTCTGAGTCCCACGTGGGGCTCGCAGTCTTAATCCCCATTTTACAGATGAGGTAACTGAGGCACAGAGAAGTTAATTATTATGTGTTAGGCATTATACTAGGTACTAGGGTGGATACCTGCTAATCAGGTTGGACTCAGTCCTTGTCCCACATGGGAATCACAGTTTTACAGATGAAGTAACTGAGGCACAAGTCAAGCGAATTGCCCAAGGACGCACAACAGAAAAGTGGTGTAACCAGAATTAGAACCCAGGCCCTTGCAGTCTAATATTGTTGGCACTGTAAACTTTGGTAACCCAGACTGTGATCCCGTTGTTGGGTAGGGACCGTTTCTGTATGTTGCCAACTTGTACTTCCCTAGCGCTTAGTACAGTGCTCTGCACACAGTAAGCTCTCAATAAATACAATTGAATGAATGAATGATGAGAAGGGGGATCCCGATCCCTTACCACAACTGGAACCCTGCGGAATTGGGAGGTGCCCCCGCAGAACCCTGAGTGGCAGCCCAAGCCCCTCTATCCTATTGTCAAGGAAAAGCAGAATCCTCAGGGAAAGGTCACCACCCAAACTACTCACAGCCAATGAACTCAGGCAGCTCTCTAAGGAGTTTTCCCGGGACCCTGGGGAGCTGGTGATAGGCTGGCTGGCCAGGGGATGGAAGGGAGCGGCTGCCCAGGTGAACCTCGGCCCAAATAACAATAATAATAATAATAATAATAATAATGATGATGATGATGATAATAATGAATAATGATAATAATGATAATAATAATAATAATGGCATTTATTAAGCACTTACTATGTGCAAAGCACTGTTCTAATAATAAAAATAATAATGGCATTTGTAAAGTGCTTACTATGTGCAAAGTACTGTTCTAAGCGCTGGGGAAGATACAAGGTGATCAGGTTGTCCCACGTGGGGCTCACAGTCTTAACCCATTTTACAGATGAGGTAACTGAGGCACAGAGAAGTTAAGTGACTTGCCCAAGGTCACACAGCTGACAATTGGCAGAGCCGGGATTTGAACCCAGGTGATCAGGTTGTCCCACGGGGGGCTCACAGTGAAAGCAGCCGCCTTGATTTGGGCCCAGGGGTGGATGTGACCAACACTCAAACTCAAGGTCCACCCTCTGGACCCTTGCAGTACACTGGGCTTGGACAGTCCCCCGGAGTGAACAGGGAAGGGTCAGCACCCTCCGCTGGACCGACCCAGCTACATTAAACCAGCATCTCATGGTGCTTGGAATTGAACAACTCCTGGATGAGAGTTAGAAGACTCAGGAACCAAGCCCCTGGTCCCTCCATGCTCAAGAGGGCCTACTTCATGCAGTAGTAATGGGTGCACCCCCAGGGCCGGAGCACGGGCTGGCCCACTGTTTGAGGGATAGGGCCACTGGGGTACAAACCTGGAGCACTTTGGCCAATGTGGTCAACAGTGACTGGTCCCTATTCCAGTCCCCTAAGAAGCCGATTACCCGGCATTTAGCAGCCATGATTAGGAAAGACCTGGGGTTCAGGAGGGCAAAGCCGGTTCCAACGAATAGTAAAAGGGGTACTCACCAACCCCCACAGCCCGTCAATCAATCAATCAGTCATATTTATTGAGCTCTCACTGTGTGCAGAGCACTGTACTAAGTGCTTGGGAAGTACAAGTTGGCAACATATAGAGGTGGTCCCTACCCAACGGTGGACTCGCAGTCTAGAAGGGGGAGACAGAGAACAAAACCAAACATATTAACAAAATAAAATAAATAGAATAGATATGTACAAGTAAAATAGAATAATATGTACAAACATATATTTATATATATATATATATACAGGTGCTGTACAGGGTCGGTTCAGGAAGGTTGGGTCTAGGAGAACGGGTGATCATATGGAGACTAGACTGTGAGCCCACTGTTGGGTAGGGACCGTCTCTATATGTTGCCAACTTCTACTTCCCAAGCACTTAGTACAGTGCTCTGCACACAGTAAGCGCTCAATAAATACGATTGAATGAATGAATGGAAGGAGTTAAGGGAGCAGGGCTTTCCTATGGACGAGCTGGATGGGCTGTCCACACATATCCTGAAGCTGCTCACTCAGGAAGGTAGACCAACGGCCCCAGCCACCACGGAGGAGGGAAATTAGAATGGGATCCAGCGGTTGCGGCCCTCTCACAACTCGGGTGCTCCCCGCATATGACCGTCCTAGTAAATGATCATCGGAAAGTCTCCTTACCAGTAAACACCAGGGCCCGGGTATGTATGATGAGGAAGGATGCTTGGTAAGGAGGCCAACCATCAATTACAGGAAATAGTTCCATAATTGGGGTTACTGGGAAACGGGGGACACTTCCCGTCGCCCAAGCACCCAGCTACTCAGAAGAAGTTTGCAAGATAAGGCACTGGGGTATGAAACTTAACCACTTTGCCTTCAGGGAGAGAGCTATCAGATTGGGAGATGAAAAGGGAATTCCTTTGAGGGAAGACACCTCCTTCCAGCAAGGGGTTGCCTCCCTCTTCGTGAATGGCTGCCTTCCTCAATCTAAGGCACCTCCCTGTAGAAACTACAATGGCGGTAGTTAGGTAATTAGGTAATATGTTGCCAACTTGTACTGCCCAAGCGCTTAGTACAGTGCTCTGCACACAGTAAGTGCTCAATAAATACGATTGATTGATTGATTGAGTGAGTGAATTGGGAATGAACTTGCCATTGTTCTCCCAGCCTAGGAACAACTGGAGGGGTGGTGATTTAATCATTATTTCTGAAATGCTACTACCTTAAATTCCGCTAAATTAGTAAAAGTAAAGCAAATACAACAGTCATCCTGATATATTTGAAATGATAAATGAAACTGACTGGTCAGACCTGTACAGCTAATACCAATGAGGGCTGCCCACTAACTTTGGTAGAGGCTTGGAGATCCTCCAAGAGCTAAACCCTTCTCTTTTGCAGACACCACGCCTGGGAGAGGGGAAATGATGACACATAGCTCCATGAAACTGCTTGGCCTGCTCATCACTTACCGTGTTAAATACTATTAGGACACGCAAAGTCCAGATTTAATTGCTGCATATTATACATTGAATGTATTAGAACTGGGGTCTGTTCATCTTTGCTTGCTAAATTGGTTCAGGTAGTCTTTAATATAAAATTTCCATGATGTTAAGGGTTGACAATGCACGTTCTGTGTGTTGTCTCTGCTGTAGCCTAGCTGGGGGAAAAAAGCAGTTGTATGTTATTCGGTATCATACATATGTACAGATCTGGATGTCTACTTTGTCTTTTGTGATTGTTTCTTTTTAAGGGACTGGAAAGGTTTAGTCATCACCCCAAGGATTTGGAAAGCAACAGAAGAATAATTGGAAAATTTGTTAAAATTGTTAGTAATTTATTTAAGAATGAGTTATTAGGAAAAAGCTATTATTTCTAACTTTATCAACCGTATCTGGCTATATGCTGCTCCTGGGGACTTCTCTGCCTCACAATTCTATGGTCAGGATTGCCTGACTTCCAGACAGGTCCAGCAAAGGACTCATCACTGAACTACCTCCCAGGGAGCCTGTCTTCAGTCTTAGCCATGATGTGACAAGCTAGCTCTCTTCCTCCCTTCAAGGCCCTACTGAGAGCTCACCTCCTCCAGGAGGCCTTCCCAGACTGAGCCCCTTCCTTCCTCTCCCCCTCATCCCCCCTCCATACCCCCCATCTTACCTCCTTCTCCTCCCCACAGCACCTGTATATATGTATATATGTTTGTACATATTTATTACTCTATTTATTTATTTATTTTACTTGTACATATCTATTCTATTTATTTTATTTTGTTAGTATGTTTGGTTTTGTTCTCCGTCTCCCCCTTTTAGACTGTGAGCCCACTGTTGGGTAGGGACTGTCTCTATATGTTGCCAACTTGTACATCCCAAGTGCTTAGTACAGTGCTCTGCACACAGTAAGCACTCAATAAATATGATTGATTGATTGATTGACAGCATCAGGGAAGGGAACCTGTTTCTACCAGGTGACCTGTTTCAAAGTGCCTGGTGCTCCTCGCCCCCTCATTCCAGTGATTCTGGACAATTGGACACGGTGATTTCTGGCAGTGTACCATGTAGCTAACGAGGAGTCCACACCACCAGAGGAGTTTTGGACTGATTCTATTGACTCTTTAGACTTGAGGGGGGAAGCTCACTATTCCACGGGTTGCTGCTACTTTTGCTCCGGGCCGTTGGCTTAGTGGGAGGATGGTGGTTACTAAGTTGCTGTTGCTCAGCCCTTTTCACACAGGTGCGACAAACACTACAGTCGCCCCCAGCTCTTGCTTCTGTGTGCTATCTTAAGACCGTTGTGCCATTGTAAGCTCTTAAGAAAAACCATCATTATTATTTGGAAGCTACTCTTTGACACTGTGGTTATAAAGACAGTGTGACCTTGAAATTTATGAGATGATAATCCAACCAACATTCTACTCCACACATCCCTCCTGTGACTGTACTTCTCTGCAATCCCTATGTTTTATTCTGCCCACAGAAAGCAGTCAATAAATAATATCGATTGATTGAAGGAGATTATTTGTGAACTTTGAGAGTGCAGTTTTGGTAGATTGAAGGGGAGGAAGCTGGATTTGAGGGGGTAAAGGAGAGAATTGGAAGAGAGGAAGTGGATGTAGTGTGTGGAAACAACTTTCTCAAGAAGTTTGGAGAGGAATGGTAAGAGAGAGATGAGGTGAAATCTAGAGGGATCCTTGGAGTCAAGGAGCGGAGATACATGAGCATGTTTGAAGGCAGTGGGGAAGAAGTCATTGAAGAATGAATATTTGAAGGTGTTCAAGTAGCAGCATGACCTAGTGGATAGGGCATGAGCCTGGGAGTTATGATAGGGTTTGAATTTCGGCTGTACCACTTGTCTGCTTTGTGACCTTGGGCAACTCACTTAATGTCTCAGTGCCTCAGTTACCTCACGTGTAAAATGGCGATAAAGGCTGTGAGCCCCGTGTGGGATGGGGACTGTGTCCAACCTGATTTGCTTGTATCCACTCCAGCACTTAGTATATTGCTTGGCACATAGTAAGCATTTAACAAATACCAGTATTAGTATTACTATCATTATTTTCATGATAATAATAATCATAAATACCAGTAAAAGTGGCCATCAGAGAGGAAAGAAAGGTGAGGGCAAGTGTTTTCATCAATCGTATTTATTGAGCGCTTACTATGTGCAGAGCACTGTACTAAGTGCTTGGGAAGTACAAATTGGCAACATATAGAGACAGTCCCTACCCAACAGTGGGCTCACAGTCTAAAAGGGGGAGACAGAGAACAAAACCAAACATACTAACAAAATAAAATAAATAGAATAGATTAGGTTTTGATAAGGTATAAAGGAATTGGGTTCGAGGTGCAGGTGTAGCAGAAACAGAAGGGGACAAGCTTTCCTTTGCATTGGGTTTGGAATCAGCTACCCTACCTATGCCTTCACAGGGTCACACTTGGAGAGTTTCCAGTACTCTACCAGTCTCGGCTAAAGGAGGGAGAGTCAACCAGAGGCATACCCATTCCATTCCTAGCTTGGGCAGTGGTGAATTAGTGGAAGACAATCCTCTACAAGTCAACTTACCTTTGCTGGGCAGCAGCAGTATGGGAGAGAGTCAAGGGTGGAGACTCAAGATGACTGTGTGGAAGGAGGTTATGGTAAACCACTTCTGTACTTTTACCAAGAAAACTCTATGGATACACTACCAGAATGAATGTAGATGGAGAGCAGGGTGTTCTGGTACAGATGTGTCTGTGGTGTCACTGTAGCTCAGAGATGAGTTGACGATATAAGACAAGACAAGCCCCTACCTATGCCTCCTCACTCAATGGTGCTTTGGCTTTAGTGGGCTTTAGCACTTCCATGATGTTCCTGGTAGAATAGGAGCCATCAGTATATATGTGAGTAATGCTCTCTGTTAAGCATCCTCTGCCTGTTTCTCTCCCATGCAAAGATAAATTAGAATCATTTGGATGAATGAATGCTTAACCTATTGGTTTTAACCCCAATACCCAACATGTCATAATCTTAGTTTAATTGGAGGATTTGAAATTTATGAAAAAGCACCAGTTCCATTCAGTGGGATAGATTTGTAATGAATAATTATTGAGCCTTCATCCACTTCCCCCTCCACACACACCCACGTACACACCACAAGCCATAGGCAGTGTTGTCAGAAGACGCAGATCTGTGATCTGTTCCTTGCTTTGCCATTGATTTGCCAAATAACCTAAGGCTAGATAACTGTTCCTCAGTATTTTCCATTCTCTGTGATATTTATTCATCTACTCCAGGAGTTAAAGAATCTACCTTCTTTAGTTGTATAGTTTATCCTTCAAAAAAGGGCAAGGTCTTGGCCCTGTTCCCAGTCCTCCCAGAGGATCTGAAATCTTTCTAGTATTTCATTTGATAAAAGGGTATACAAAAACTAAAACAGTAAAAAAGGAAAAGCACTTCGATTTTATTTTCCAGTTTGGAATTTCATGTTGAGATTGAAGTGTGATGGTTAAAAGTTTGCATGGTAGTTTCATTGACATAAGGCTTTATCAGATGAGAAATAAATCCCAAATGATGATGTTTCTTGTCATCAGTTGGTGAAGGTGTTTCTAGCACCTGATATTTTTTTGGATATTTAAATAGGTCAAGTACAATGCAGGGATACATTCAAGTGACAACATTAAATGTTTGGTCAAAAACACAACAGTTATGGATTTTTTTGAATGCTTACTGTGTGCAAAGCTCTATATAGCTAAAAGTTGGGGACACTAATATAAGGATGGGAATTTGACAACGTCCCTGACCCGTAAAAGGGATGGGGGTAGTGATTGACACACAAGGAAATATAAAGCAATAAAAGCATGGAAACAATATAAAGACAAGGACAACAATAAATCCAACTGGAACAATAGGACATGTTAGCTAGAGGAGCAGAGTATCAGATAACTTGCATCTCAGAGAGCCCCAATGGCCACTAGTCACAGTTGCACCTGAAGTTATGGTCTCCCCAATGTTTTAAAAATTGAGAAATCCTCCTGCCACAGACGTTTCCTAACCTCGCAAATGAAGATGAGACCAATAGGAGTCCTGACAGCATGGGGTTGAGCATCCTTTTTCAAATACAGTATGACTTAGTGGGCCACGTGAAAGGAATCAGATGTGGGGTCATGCTATGGAGATTCCTCACTCCCTTCACTGAAGAAGAAGAGGCCAACAGAATCCCAGTGGGCTGAAGGTGGGCAATCAATCAATCAATCACATTTATTGAGCGCTTACTTTGTGCAGAGCACTTTACTAAGCGCTTGGGAAGTACAAGTTGGCAACATATAGAGACAGTCCCTACCCAATAGTGGGCTCACGGTCTAAAAGGGGCTCCACAGACCTCTGTGATCTTGGGATAAGACCTGCCAGGGGCTCCCACTGCTGGGAATTCCTCATAACAGAACTGAGGCTTTGGGAATTCTGTTTGCATTCCTCTTGAATCTGCAGAGATTCAATCGTATTTATTTATTGAGCGCTTACTGTGTGCAGAGCACTGTACTAAGCTCAGAGATATAAAAATCACTGTGAGACAGGGAAGCTGCCAGCAATATACCTTCACCAGTTCAAAGAGAAAGAGAGTCTTTTTTGGGTTCCTCACTCCTCCACACCTCTAGAATTAGAGACATTCTTTTAGAAACCAAAGAAAACCTATTCCTTGAAATGGCTTCTAGAGAAATGGAACTTACATTGAACACTTAAAGTATACATCTGCCTTCATAGTGTACTCTCCCAAGTACTTAGTACAGTGCTCTGCATCTATTAAGCACTCAATAAATATGATTTCTGGATACAAACACACACATACATACACACACATATACACTCCCTGAGTCTATTGTGTTTCACTACTATGTAGCTTTTAGCTTAACACCCTCAATGCTCTATAGCTTGGGAAACACATGAGCATTCAGAGCCCTATCCAGTGATCAAGGCCAGATTAACCCAGAGATTTTGTTGAGTGCTTGAATCCCAGAGACGTGGGTTCCTCTATATATTAGAAAACACCTTTCTCTTTCTTATATTTAGTAGGCACATAGGTTAGAAAAACACCTTTTATACATTTAATAGGTTTATAGAAGCAACATGGCATAGTGGATAGAGCATAGGTCTGCGTGTCCGAAGGTCATGGGTTCTAATGCCTGTTCCACCATTTGTCTGCTTTGTGACCTTGGGCAAGTCATTTAAGTTCTCTGTGCCTCAGTTACCACATCTGTAAAATGGTGATTGAGACTGTGAGCCCCATATGGGACAAGGGACTGTATCCAACCCAGTTACTAGTATTAGGTGATTAAAAGAGCCAAGAATGTTTTCCCTAGATTTTTTTTTCTGTCCATTCATCCATAAAACTAATTTATGGGAAAAGCAGGTAGGTTCCAAAATTATTGGAATGGAAATGATCCGATTGACCTTTAAATAGTGAGATTGCTCTTTCATTAGACCAAAAAAGCAAAAGGTGGAAATTAGAGTAAGAAGCATGCTTGTAATCTGGAAATAAGTAACTGTGTTAAAAGGAAGACTCTATATAACCCTTAAGAACCATTCAGCTTAAATTAAGTATATTTTGAATTTAAACTTTGACTTTTATGAGGATCCATGGATGAAAACCATTTTAACTGCTTATAAAACACGCAGCCATGGTTCAGTTTCAACAATACTGTTATTCTTGAAAATAATTGTATCAGTGTATATGGGTATAGCTGGTAACTCACTAGACACGTCTGAGTTATCACAGGTATAATTCACTGGAACTTCCAAAATACAAGCATCTGACCATTAACTGACTGAGGCCGTGTTGATTATGTGAAAGTATAACATTTAGTATTTTTCAATAGTTAGCCCGGGAAGACTCTGGCAAGTAATTTGCAGAGTATAAGGATTCCTCACTCAGCACTGAGGATTTGGGGGCATTAAGCTGTTGTGGCAATGGAGAAAGTGAAGGTCAAGGGAACCACAGTGAGGATTCAAGTTTAAATACGGAAAGGAAAATGGCATCAGGGAGGTATTAGGAGGGAACACAGCAGGCTTAAAAAAGGTAATGTCTCTCTGAGATAATAACTAGTAGGTAAAGGAGTGCTGGCCAGCTGGAGACCAGCTAACAGAGTACTTCTATCAGCACTGAATCTGACTGTGAGATGGATATTCAAGTTTTTTACTCACCCAGATTATACAGAGTGCATTTTAGAGAGATAAAACTGAGTATTTGCTTTATATTTATTCATTCAATTGTATTTATTGAGTGCTTACTGAGTGCAGAGCACTGTACTAAGTGCTTGGGAAGCACAAGTTGGCAAAATATAGAAACGGTCCCTACCTAATAGTGGGCTCACAGTCTAGAAATGATGTGTATCTCATGAACAACAAATATTTTAAATTCTAAATTCATAAATAATAATAATAATAATAGCATTTGTTAAGCACTTACTATGTGCAAAACACTGTTCTAAGCACTGGGAGGGATACAGGGTGATCAGGTTGTCCCATTTGGAACTCAGACTTAATCCCCATTTTACAGATGAGGTAACTGAGGCTCAGAGAAGTTGTGACTTGCCAGAAGCACTGTGGCTCAGTGGAAAGAGCATGGGATTTGGAGTCAGAGGTCGTGGGTTCAAATAATGGCTCCACCAATTGTCAGCTGTGTGACTTTGGGCAAGTCACTTCACTTCTCTGGGCCTCAACTGTAAAATGGAGATTAATACTGTGAGCCCCCCCTGGGACAACCTGATCACCTTGTAACCTCCCTAGCACTTAGAACAGTGCTTTGCACATAGTAAGCATTCAATAAATGCCATTATTATTATTATTATTATACAGCATAAATGTGGTGGAGGCAGGATTTGAACCCATGACCTCTGACTTCCAAGCCCGGGATCTTTCCACTGAGCCACGCTGCTCCTCTAGTATGTTCTATATGAGATACATTTCATTGGTCTGACTTTAAAAGATTTACTGGGAAAAATAAACTAGTTTTTCCCCCATACAAATTCAATATGATCTGACCTGAGAAACTAGGAAATAAAATAAGGAAATTGTTTATTGATAAAATATATATTTAATAAATTGATGAACTCTGGAGACATTGAATTACTGTCTGTTCCGGTAAAATGCAGTACTTGCACTTTCTGAATTTTACACTCAATAAAAGAGACAACTATTTGGGACAGGAGAAGACTTCATAAATGAGAATGACTATTTTTACTGAGCTGGCAGTTTAAAGTCCTTCACTTTAATCCACTGAGAATAAGGTGTTTCACTTATCTTGGAGTTTTTGTTTTAGTGATGAAGCCAATGTCACAAATTTTCATATCTCACATTCTTCTTCCATTCATTCAACTGATATTTATGGCATTTTTTGAATTCAGACCACCTTGCTTATGCTTGAAAATTGAAACTCTGCCTTGCCTCATTTGTCTTATGAGTATTTAGGTCTATATGTGATGTATACTTTTCCTCTTGTCTCCTCCTCACCAAAGGTAGATTACTGCTTTCAGGCAAGAAGAGGTTGGAGTGTGAAAAAATGCTAATAATCCTAAAACCTTTCAATTTTAGACATCAGGTGGTACAGACTGGGATTCTGCAATCAGGGTAAGCTGATGCCTCTCCTCTGGTCTCATGGATCCTGGCATATAGAGCATCTTATTGACATTATTAATAGGTCTGTCCCTTAACAAGACTGCAACTAAAAGTGGCAGCTTGGGCAGATGTGTCTTTTCAACAAAATATGCTCTATGGCACTTAGGTAACCTGATGATGTTTGGAAAATAAAGAAAGAGACTCAGGGGATGGTTCTGGCAGATATTTGAAGGATATATATCTATATATACCTATATATATATATCTATATATGTGTGTGTGTATGTATATTTATATATATATATATATCCCATATATCCATTATATATATATATATATAAATATATAAATATACACATATATATATATCCTTCAAATATCTGCCAGAACCATTCCCTGAGTCTCTTTCCTTATTTTCCAAACATCATCAGGTTTCATTCATCATTTTGACACTTTTTCCTCAGTCTTTCCCAACTGAATATTTCACATGTTTGAGATAACAATGTTAAACCTGGTATGATAATGTTTTGTTTTACAGCTTGGAGTCTTCCAGAATTTTTACTCTCTTAATTTTAGGCTCATCTCTGTGTATTTCCAATGTTGATGAGTATCCGTACATTGGTGTCACCTTCCCCTATTCATACTGTGGGGCTTTTGATCTCTGTTGGCATCTAATTGCATTTAAATCTCAGTAAAATAAAAGTCAGGCCATTTCACCTTAAACACCTGTACAGGTAAACCTCATTCATTACTTTTTTATCCAGTTGATTACTGCAATTTCTCAGTCTAGGACCTTGGGTGGCAAATACAGGAAGCATCACCTTTGCCCTTGCCCATCTCCCCCAGGCCCCAGACCCGGAGGTATGAATTTCTAAGGCCTGGGTACCCTCTTGCAATAAGATCTGTACTCCTCTAGGTCATTTTGACACACTTGCCTATACTGTGAAAAAAATCAATTGTTTCACATCTACTTAAGATGTCTACCACTGTGAAGTCCCTCCAAAATTCCACAAAAACAAATCACAGGAGAAACTCTTGGTAGGAACAGATAAAACTGTTGCTAGCTCATCCCTAGAGCAAGTACGTTCATATGTTGGTTGCTGTGTAGTTTCTAAAGGACTTCAAGAAAATGTCTGAGGCAGGTTTTAAAAAGCAATTTTAAAAGCATCATAAAACTACTGGGGACATGCAAAGGATTGAAAGAGAAGTATCAATTTATTACCAAACTCATACTGTAGTAAGGCTAAAGCACTGAAGCAAAAGAATGAGAAAACACACTGTTTCGTTAACTGGAACAGTATAATGGGAAATCCTAAATGCTCAGTTAAGATATTTGAAGGTGAAAACTAAGCTTGGACTTATTCAAACTAAGAGTCAAAGGAAGAATCTCATTGCTGAATCTGCACAATGAAAAACGAATGATCTTTTAAAGAAAAGAAAAATCCCAACCCAGCAGAGACTTCACAGCTTTGTTCTCAGTGCACTAAAGCAAGGCAGTTTATATGGATTAGTTAATATAAGTCTTATTGCCAAAAGGGTGTCTTCCTATTGGCTCAAGCCTTCCAAATGGCTAGTGACTGCTGGGATGTGCTCAGGCCTGAGGCTCAAACGGGTGACCTCCTTGAAAGTGGCAACAGGGACAAAAGAATGGGCTCAGAAAAATTTAAAAAAATCACTATTTTCCTCTTTCAACAAAAGGATAAGCTAAGAATAGATTTCGCACAGAAGTTTCTAGGAAAAAATAATGGTATAATTTTAACCATTTCCTTCTTTCACAGAAAATCTCAGTGTACCATCTCACATTCTACCTCTGGAAGAGCATGGGCTTGGGAGTCAGAGGACATGGGTTCTAATCTCGGCTCCACCACTTTTCTGCTATGTGACCTTGGGAAAGTCACTTCACTTCTCTGAGCCTCAGTTACCTCATCTATAAAATGGGGATTAAGACTGTGAGCCTCATGTGGGACAGGGATGGTATCCAACCTGATTACCTTGTGCCTCTCCCAGCACTTAAAACAGTGCTTGACACACAGTAAGTGCTTAACAAACACTGTAATTACTTACTATTATTATCACCTCTTCACCTGGGAATCAATGTGGCATTAAGTGGGTAGAGCACGGATCTGATTGTCAGAAAAATGTGGTTTCTAATCCTAGCTCTGCCACTGTCTGCTATCTGATCTAGGGAAAGCCACTTAACTTCTCTGTGCCTCATTCACCTCCTCTGTAAAATGGGGAATAAGACTGTGAGCCCCATATGGGACAGGACTGTGTCCAACATGATTAGCTCGTATCTACCCCAGCCCTTAGTACAGTGCCTGGCACATAGTAAATGCTTAACAAATACCATAAAAATAATAATGATAATTGTTGTGTTCATTTAAAGTTTACTTACCGTGGGCCAGGCACTGAACTAAGTGATGGGATAGATACAAGCTAATAGATTTAAGAACTCTGTGGTTCTTTTCCCTAAGGGAAGTGTAAAATTTAGCCAAACCAATTTGACATAATTGGGAAAGAAGTAGAGGAGAGCAGGTAGTTGGAGATGAAGATGAAGTTGGCCATCTAACAAGGTGAGAGGATAGCAAATTGTTTATCTGTGAGAGCAGGACATGGAGGGCTTGTGCTATGGATGTTGGAAGGACAAAGGACACAGAGAGGGATCAGAGAGGTTCAGAGGTTAGGTGTCTGGAAGGAGGACTCTGGAGGAGTTGAAGTTTCTGCCCCTATGGAGTGAAGAATGTGAATCACAGTACCATCAGCAGGGAAGTACAGAGAGTCTTGGACAGGGGGAAGTAGTAGATCCAGAGAAAGGTGGTCTGAACTAGGTTTATTTTATTTTGTTACCTAGTTAAGAATATATTAAATATTAGTGAGATGTAAGACCTTGGTGTTCGCCTGCAGTAGGGGCTGGAAGACAAGCTACAGGTACTGTGGAGACACATGGACTGGGGTACAGCAGGTGCAAGAAGGAGAACTTTGTCCATGAGTTCCCTGCAGCCAGTCCTGAGAAGAGGGGTGGTTCTGAGAGACATCTTGGCTCAGTTGAATAGCAGCATTAGGAGTTTTAGGCATGGGGAGTCCCCTAGTAGCAAAGATTCCCAGAACCTGCATGACAAGAACGTGAGAACTGGAGGGTTTTAGGATTCAGTGGTGACTGATGGACTCCAGGTGCTCTTAAGATGATACCACGTGGCTCAGTAGGAAAAGAGCACGGGCTTAGGAGTCAGAGGTCATGGGTTCAAATCCCACTCTGCCAACTGTCAGCTGTGTGACTTTGGGCAAATCACTTAACTTCTCTTTGCCTCAGTTACCTCATCTGGAAAATGGGGATTAAGACCGTGAGCCCCACGAGGGACAACCTGATCGCCTTGTAACCTTCCCAGTGCTTAGAACAGTGTTTTGCACATAGTAAGTGCTTACTAAATGCCAACATTATTATTATTACCAGGGGCTCTTTTGGGGAAGGATTTAACCATTCATTCATTTAATCAAATTTACGGAGTGCTTACTGTGTACCGAGCACTATTCTAAGCACTTGGAAAGTACAATTCGGCAACAGATAGAGATAATCCCTACCCAACAACAGGCTCACAGTCTAGATGGGGGAGACAGACAACAAAACAAGTAGACAGGCATCAATAGCATCAAAAACCAGAACAAGAAAGAGGAGCAGCATGGCCTAGTGCAAAGATCACTACCCTGAAGTCAGAGGGCTTGACTTCTAAACTGGTAGAACCCAAGCTCTGCCAGTTTCTTGTTGTGTGACCTTGGGCAAGTCACTTAACTTTCCCATGCCTCATCTTTAAAATGGGAATTCAATGGCTGTTCTGCCTTCTACTTAGACTGTGACCCCCATGTCGGACTGTATCCAACCTAATAACTTGTATCCACCCTTGTGATTTGAACAGTGTTTAACATATAATGAATACTATAATGATAATCATAATGATAATAATTTAGGCTTAAAACCCCCAGTGATGTCACAACCGTGCATTCAGTTATTTATTTGGATCTATTTGTAAATACTTTTGCCTGTTCTCCCAATTAGCGGGTATTCAAAAAATGCAACTGCAAAATTCCCATTTGTCCTCAAAGAGAAAGGAATAATTGAATCTGAAAATAAGTAAGAGCTAACATATTAGTATTTACAAATCATTTACAAGTCAATAAGTACAGAACTGTTATATGGGTGTATACGAGATAGAAGGGACCTGTTGAGAAATAGTGGGATTTTGGAAAAATGCATACACTAAAGGATTTTGAAGAAAGCCAAGGGACATTTTAATAAAATTATTTGGAAAATGAAGTTAGGTCTGGAGAAGAGGCTGAAGACACAGGACTAGAGAAGCAGCATGGCTTAGTGTCAAGAGCCTGGGCCTTGGAGTCAGAGGTCTTGGGTTCTAATCCCACCAACACCACTTAGCTGTGTGACATTGGGCAAGTCACTTAACTTCTCTGTGCCTCAGTGACCTCATCTGTAAAATGGGGATTAAGACTGGGAACCCCACGTGGGACAACCTGATAAACTTGTATATACCCCAGCACTTAGAACAGTGCTTTGCACATAGTGAGCGCTTAACAAAAACCATTATTATTATTATTATTATTATTACGAGGTGGTTGATACAGTTTCCTTGCCACCATATGACGAGCATGTAGATCAGGATGGTGTCTGTTTAAATGGAAAGGTAAAGGAGGATCTGGGAAATGTTGAGTAGGAAAATTGGCAGGATTGACAAGAGAATGTGAAAATTGAGAGTGTGAAGAATCAAGAATAATAGCAAAGTTGTAGGTTTTGAGTGTGACAGTATTTTTGACTGGAATGCCAATGTTAAGGGAGGAATGTATTTGAGAGACATATATCTGACAAGGACTTTTCAGAAAGCCATAGAGTACTTTTTTCCCCCAAACTCACCAATCCAGTTTTCTGTAATTTCTAATTCCAGTACTAAGGTAGAAATATTTCACTGAAGATGAGATTCTCTCTCCCTCAGTTTATAAAGTAACCATCAACCTTCTTTGAAACACTGTCATCAAAAAACATTTTGATTTTTAATGTATACTGCCCACAATGTAAAAAAAAGATTTACATTTTCCAGAATATATTTTTCCTGTCTCCAGAAACAGAGGATTTCACCTCAAAGCACAAAGGACCACAGTGGAGAAAAAAGAACAAAGTTTCATTTTTGCTTTTATAGTTCTTTTCTACATCAAATTAACAGCAAGTCAGCAGTGAATATTTGGCTTGCCTGAGGCAAATGTGAAATCAGCTTTCCTTTTGGTAGTTTATATTATGCTTTGTTCTCATCTGATAACTCTTCAAAATAAGTGCCAGTCTTCCTCTCTAGTTCACAGTCAGCAACTGTGGTGCTCCCCCTTGAATTTATTCATTTTATTACAATCATCCGAAGCTCTGTTCTACAGTTTATGCTCATAAGAAAAAGTGATGATGCACTTCAAAAGAAAAGCTTGGGAAAAGGGGCTATTCCATCAGAATAAACAACTTTAGTACCCACCCAGCTTTCTTTCCTTATTCTCTTTCTCATTTCTTTCTTCATTTTGCCCCCATTCCTTTTCCTTCTCCATAATTTGGTTTTCTCCATTTCTTTCTCCCTTTCTATTTTTTATGTAGTATTTTTTAACTGCTAGGCACTGTATAAGCACTGGAGTAGATTCAAGATAATTGGGTTGGGGACAATCCCTGTCCTACATGGAGTTCAGTCTTAATCCCCGGTTTTCAGTAACTGAGGTACTGAGAGATTAAGTGATTTGCCCCATGCTCTTTCCCCTAGGCCACACTACTGTTGCCCATGAACATTTTCCACCCTCAGTCATTAAATCCATGGTATTCACTGTGTGCTTACTGTGCAGAATACTATTCTAAGCACTTGGGAGAGTACAATTCAACAGAGTAGGTATATAAGTTCATTCATTCATTATTCAATCATATTTATTAAGCACTTACTGTGTGCAGAGCACTGTACTAAGCACTTGGGAAAGTACAATACAACAATGAACAGTGACATTCCCTGCCACACTGAGCTCACAGTCTAGAGGGTAGGAGACAGACATTAATACAAATAAATTACATTTATATATATATATATATACATTTATATATATACATATATATACACACACACACACACAGTGCTGTGGGGCTGGGTGGGGTGGTGAGGAGAAAAGGAATCAAGTCAAGGTGACACAGAAGAGAGTAGGAGATGAGGAAAAGTGGGGCTTTATCTGGAAAGGCCTCCTGGAGGAGTGTCACCCGTCGTCCGGGGATGGGTTCGTTCAGTGATCGGTGAGGCGAGAGAGAGAGAGAGGTCGGGGACGGAAAGCCTAAGTTTTATATAAAATTTATTCTGTGAGGTGAATTGAATTTATGTAATTGTTTAGGTGCAATGGATTGAGCTTCCCTTTCGGGAGGAATATAATCAATTAGCAATATTAGAGCTTCCCTACACGGGAGGAACACAATCATCCGTTAATCGCACGTGGGGGAGTTGGTTAACTCTCACCCATGTGCACTTCCCACTCGGGAAGAATACACTTACTTTCCCACATGGGAAGAATTCATTACATTACCCACGCACGTGGTGGGTGGCTAGCTTTCACAATGTGCTCTCCCTACATGGGAGGAATCCACTCATAATTCCCATCAGCAGCGGGATACCTGGGTCCCACCCACGAGACACTCACCCATCCCGCGGCCCTTGCCTCAGTGTGTTGGTTCTGGTTGTAGAGCGGGAATCTGGCCTTCTGGGCAGGGAGAGACACGTGGGCTGCTGCTGCAGTGGCAGCTCCTGCTGCTGCGTGTCCTGGTGTTCTGACCCCGAAGGTCAGAGGTGACAGGTATTTATTGCCTGTGTCCCTAGGCCATTCCAGCTTCCGGCCTCAGTCTATCCAATCTCTGCCCTCCCCGCCTCCTCCATACCTAATTTGATTGGCACGGGGGCGAGGGACACCTTCTGTATTCCCAGCTTGGGTTGTCAATCTAGCAGATTTGGTCGTGGGGGCGGTATCCCACCCTCACTTCCGAGTTCCACCTGCTGGCTCAGGTGGTCACGAGATAGCTTTTGACCTTGAGATGGCCGGTACCCGAGGGTCAACTCGGGACAAGGAGATGTGTCTTAAATAAGGCTTTGAGGTCAGGGGAGAATAATTACTGGATTTGAGGAAGGAAGGTGTTCCAGGCCAGAGGCAGGTCATGG
This sequence comes from Tachyglossus aculeatus, assembly GCF_015852505.1. Taxonomy (NCBI): domain Eukaryota; kingdom Metazoa; phylum Chordata; class Mammalia; order Monotremata; family Tachyglossidae; genus Tachyglossus; species Tachyglossus aculeatus. The sequence goes on from NC_052067.1 coordinate 122,530,573, forward strand.
GCCAGGGGTCAGTGGCAAGACAGGTGAGTTGGGGCACAGTGAGGTTAGCATTAGAGGAGTGAAGTATGTGTGGTGGGTTGTAGAAGGAGAGAAGCGAGGTGAGGTAGAAGGGGATAGGGTGATAGAGTACTTTAAAGCCAGTGGGGAGTTATTGTTTGATACAGAGGTGGTTGGAGATTTTTGAGGAGGGGGAGTGACATGATCCAGGCAGAGAAGTGAAGTATGGACTGGAGTGGGGAGAAGCAGGAGGTTGGGAGACCATCATCGAAGCTGATGCAGTAATCTAGGCAGGATAGGATGAGTGATTATATCAACATGGTAGTAGTTTGATGGAGAGGAAAGGGTGAATTTTAGCGATGTTTTGAAGGTGGGACCAACAGGTTTTGTTGACGAATTGAATATGTGGGTTGAATGAGAGAGAGGAGTCAAGGATAACAGCAAGGTTACAGCTTGTGAGATGGGAAGTTCCCTGTCCACAAGGAGCTCCTCTTTTGCTATTCTTTCTTCTTTCCTAAGGGAAATTTCAAAAGTATATGACATGGGCCCAAAACTCCAGGATATTAAGGGCAACAGAGCTAGATAAATCTTTATGTATGTTTCATATGTTACTGGTGCCGGATGAAAAGCTCCAAATGGGAAAAGAGATGAGAGGACAGAGGAGAAAACAGTCCCAGACTCTGTAATCATTATAGTAGCACAACAGGGGATAGTCTTTTTGTGTGCCTTCTGTGGTCGGGACATTGGCCTTCTCTGTCTATTAAGTGCCTAATAGTTGAACTTCCCTGTGAATGGTGTCATCTGGAATACGAAGGAAAATGAATAAATTTTTGAACTACATACATGCTTACATATATATATTATTATATACATTATATAATGTATATATATATACATGTACGTATATGTATATATACATATATAATGTATATATATAATGTATTATATATATATATTATATTTTTATACACACACACACACACACACACACACACATGTACATATGCAAGTACACTCCCTGGAAACAGCCTCCAGTTTTTAAAAGCTCCTTATTGCCCCAGTATGCTGGAAAACACAAACTTCCTCAGGTACAGCCTGTCCTACTATTCAGCATTATCTATACAAGGACCCAGTGCTTCCCATTGTCAAGTCACACTTAGCATACTTTGAATTCTTCAATCTAGACTATAAGCTCATTTGGGGCAGATAACATATCTGCTAATTTTGATGTATTGTGCTCTCCCAAGCACTTAGTATATTGCTCTGCACATAGTAAGCACTCAATAAATACGATTGATTGATTGATTGATTGATTGTGGGCAGGAAGCAGGTCTGCCAATTATTGTATTCTACCAAGTGTTCAGAAAAATGTTTTACACACACAGTAAGTTCTCAACAAATACCACTGATTGAGTGACAGATCCTTTGCATAGTCCACTATCTGGGAAAATTAGGTAAATAAATACTTAGAATAATATAATTTGCTGAATGTCCAGCTGCTTCTAATGAACTTTCCTTATGGTTCCTTGGTTCCTTATCCAACCAAGTGATAAACTACAGAAGCAGCATGGTTCAGTGGAAAAAGCATGGGCTTTGGAGTCAAAGGTCATGGGTTCAAATCCCTGCTCCGCCACTTGTCAGCTGTGTGAGTTTGGGCAAGTCACTTAACTTCTCTGTGCCTCAGTTACCTCATCTGTAAAACGGGGATTAAGACTGTGAGCCCCCTGTGGGACAACCTGATCACTTTGTAACCTCCCCCGTGCTTAGAACAGTGCTTTGCACATAGTAAGCGCTTAATAAATGCCATTATAAAAAAACCCAAGGCACTTCGCTCTCTCTTGTATGCAATATACAGCTATTGGTACCTTAATAGGAGGAACCATGAGGTTAGCAGCCATGAATTTCTTCTGCCCAGCAATAAAGGGCAGTCAAGCAGACTTAAGACGTTATACTTTGAATGTATTACCTTCTTCTTTGACTTCACAATAGTCCATTTTCCTGACTTAGAGAGCAAAGTCTGATTGATTTCTTTCTTGTCTGTTGGTTCCAATGTAACATGGCATTTATTTATGTTATGGCATAAACATGCTATCTTGTCAGGAAAAAAGAAAAACTGAAAACATTAGAAAATGAGAGGAGAGAAATATAAAATGTCAAAAGGCATTTTTAAATCTGTTTATAGATATTCAAGGAGTCTCAGAACAAACAATGGTTTATTCACTGAGGATTGTTATTACCTAAATGTTCAAGTAGGTTTATTTTAAATATGGCCTGTCAAATAGGATTAATGGTAATTAACTTGTTCATTTCAAAAAAAGTGGTTGATAAGTGCTTAACAAAGGATTCTTGAAATTGGGCAAATAGGAAAAAGATATCCCATTTTCCATACTTTATTACCTAATTAACTGTATTTGTAGGAAACTACAGGGGTTATTTATACTTATTGCTTTCATTAATATGTGATCTATCGATAACATAAATAAGTCTCAGTTTTCTATAAAGAAGGGTTGTTTAGTACTGACAGCAAATCAATGGAATTCAGAAGAGTTCTTATCTACTCTAACTAGATGGTTTTGCCACCTTCCCTTTAGATGTATAAACCTATAATGATCCAATAAAAATCCAAGTGAATTGTAACATTTCTTTGGGTATTTGGCTGGATAAACTAGAATAGTGATAACATTTATGAAAACCAAACCAAAGTATACTTATAATACAGTACTAATGTTATCAATATACTTAAAATTTGAATTCTAAGTATAAAAATGTATCTGCAGAATACATAAATAAACTATTAACCTTTATAAGAATGGCAATGTACTTCCATTCTGTCATTTTCCCTTTCCTCCTGTGCTGTTCAATCCAGTTACAACAGTGCTTTGCACATAGTAAAAGCACTTAACAAATGCCATCATTATTATTATTCTGAGTTCTTATGAAAGGATTTCTAATCTGTAATTTACATGGGTAAAGTGAACCCCAGAAGGACTGTTTCATAGTTATGGATGGCCAATTCTTCTAATTCTTCCAAATCCTTGACCAAAGGATACATTTCCACATTTTCACATTCATCTCTTTAATTTGAGTGAAGGCTCACTGTGGATAGGGAATGCGTAACTCTTTTGTACTTCCCAAGCATCCAAAATAGGGCACTAGAGAGGGGGCCATTCAACAAATTTTGATATTACTACTACTTCATCTATTGCTACTACTGCATGCAAAGCTAGGTTTCTCTAATCTGTATAAAACAATATCAAAGTATATCAAAACCGTGAAACTGAAAGATTCAAAAGCTGTCAGGCCACTTGGGTTTATACAGATTGCTGATATCCATCTACAAACATGTCTCCAGGGTGTTAAAAGTCAACTTGAGGTACACCTACTTCTCTTCTTCTCTTCCCCTTATACCCCAAGGATCCAGCAGAAAAGGTCTTGAATGATTCAGAATAAAGCAGTATGTAAAAAGAGAGAACAGGGAACCACCTGTCTCCCAGCCCTTCAGAATATGCCTAGTGTCAAACAGAAGCATTATTCAATGTTCCACAGCAGTAGAGCCAGATGATGAGTGTGTCCTTCTAGTTTTCATTTGTCAGCAAAATTTGTCATCAGATTATCACTTCCACAAGATCTGAGTTATTCAGAGAGTTAATATGCAGTGGGCTTGAATAAAATGGGCAGTATTAAGGGATGAAGCAGAAAGGAAATAAGCAGTGGGCTTGAGTAAAGTGGGCAGTACAAGGAGAAAGGAAAAAGGTAAAAAATATCAGGCAGAGATATTAACTTACAGCTTCCCCTTATAAACAGGAGCTCGCTGTGGCTACCACCTCCTTATCCTTATACCACAGTGAGCTGTGTAAGTGATCGTTCCACTTTCCTGATGTGTGACCTTGGGCAACTCACTCAACTTTTTTGTGCCTCAGTATCCTCATCTGCAAAATGATGTTTAATACCTCTTCATCCAGACCCCTTAGACTGTGAGCCTTAAGTGGTTCATGGGCTGTGACTGATCTGATTTTCTTGTATCTACCCAAGTGTTTACTTCAGCGATTAACATAGTTGGTGCTTAACAAATATCCTTTTGATGATGAGGAGGAGGACAAGGATGCATTGGGGAGAATTATTGGAGTTCCACTGCTCTGTCACAGTGCACTAACAGCTGGAAACAGCGCTTAGTACAGTGCCTGGCACATATTAAGTATTTAATAAATACCATTAAATATAGTATTTGTTAAAATATATATATATACACATATATATATCCATATAATACCATCATTATTATCCAACTTTTCCCTTTCTCCCTCCCCAATTACAACCCACCTGTTGGAGGAGGCCTTCCACACTTAACCCCTAAGGAGAATTGTTGTCCTTCCAAGCCCCCTCAGTATCTGGGCACCTAAATATGGTTGTTTATCTTCTAGGTTGCATGGTGTTTGTTTTGTTTTCATAGTGTTTAAGTGCTTACTATGCCCCAGTGCTAAGCACTGGGGTAGATTCAACCTAATCAGGTTGGACACAGTCCCTGTCATGCATGGGGTTCGCAGTCTTTGTCCCCATTTTGTGGGTGAGGTACCTGGGCACAGATAAGTTAAGCCGCTTGCCCTCGGTTACACAACAGAGTAGCGGCGGAGCCGTGATTATAAAACGAGGCACCCGATTCCAGGCCCATGCTCTTTCACTAGGCCATGCTCTTCTCACTGTGCAACACTGCTTCTCATCTGCCTCTGTTAGATTGTAAGCTTTTTGAGGGCAGGGATCATTCTTTATTCTTCTTCTGTAAAGCTCTTCAGTGCCCAGTGTCATGCATTGCTCAAAGAAGGCACTCTTCATTTATTCAGTGGTGCCTGAGTGTCCAGTAAGTGCAAGACACACTACTAAGCACTTAGGAGAGCCAAATAGAAGCATAATGCAAATCCATTACTCTCATGTTCTTTTATGTTCTTTTATGTTCATGTTCACAGTCTTTAAGACTGTGAGCCCACTGTTGGGTAGGGATTGTCTCTATATGTTGCCAATTTGTACTTCCCAAGTGCCTAGTACAGTGCTCTGCACACAGTAAGCGCTCAATAAATACGATTGATGATGATGATGATGTTACTATCCGGGCTTGGACGGTAAGGACGTAGGTATATTGCTGTTTTACAATTGGAGAGACAGACTTAAATGATTTAAATTAGTTTGGGTGGCTGTTCACAGAGCCCTGGACAGAGCAGAGATTTCAAGCCCATGATCAGCTCAACCTGAGTGAAACTAAAGATCGCGGAGTTAATTCGGTTGGCATCGGGTCGGAACCAAGCCGCGTCTCATTAGGGGATGCTTTTTTGTTTGAGAAGCAGTATGGCCTAGGGGAAAGAGTTTGGGCTGGGATTCAGGTTCTCATCCCAGTTCTGCCACATTTCTGCTGTGTGACCTTGGGTAAGACACTTCACTTCTCTGAGCCTCAGTTCTCTTATCTGCCGAATAAATAAATAAGATAAATGATGGCATTTATTAAGTGCTTACTATGTGCAAAGCATTATTTTAAGCTTTGGGGAGGTTGCAAGGTGATCAGGTTGTCCCACAGGAGGCTCACAGTCTTAATCCCCATTTTCCAGATGAGGTAACTGGGGCCCAGAGAGGTTAAGTGACTTGCCCAAAGTCACACGGCTGACAGTTGGCAGGGCTGGGATTTGAACCCATGACCTTTTACTGCAAAACCCATGCTCTTTCCACTGAGCCACGCTGCTTCTCTAATGGGAATGGGGATTCAATGGAGATTCAATACTCGTTAATAATAATAATAATAATAATAATAGCATTTATAAAGCGCTTACTATGTGCAAAGAACTGTTCTAAGTGCTGGGGAGGTTACAAGGTGATCAGGTTGTCCCATGTGGGGCTCACAGTCTTAATCCCCATTTTACAGATGAGGTAACAGGCTCAGAGAAGTTAAGTGACTTGCCCACGGTCACATAGCTGACAACCCGTCCTCCTTCCCGCTTAGTCTTTGAGCCCCATGAGGGACTTGATTATCTTGTATATACCCCAGCACGTAGTACAGTCCTTGGCATATAGTAAGCACTTAAATAGTGCAGTGGTTGTGTGATGCCCTTCCCAAAGACTATTGGAAGGTGCCATTGGACCATCCAGGAAATGATCGTGCACAAGCAACAAACCTGTTGCTTCTCCCTCCGACTTAGACTGAGTCCCGTGTGGTACAGGGGTTGGGTCCGACCTGATGGATGGGTATCTACCATGGTGTTTAAAACAGTGCTTGACATATAGTAAGTGCTTACATGCTATTTAATATATATATATATATATATATATATATATATATATATATATATATATAATGGCATTCAGTGCTTATTGGGTGTCAAGCACCATTTTAGACTGTGAGCCCACTGTTGGGTAGGGACTGTCTCTATATGTTGCCAACCTGTACTTCCCAAACACTTAGTACAGTGCTCTGCATACAGTAAGTGCTCAATAAATACGATTGAATGAATGAAACAGGGGGCTGGCTTGTGGGGAGGGCGAAGTGAGTTTAAGTGTAGGAAAGGGGGACAGAGATTCACCCTTCTTATGACCCAAGTACAGAAACTGACATGAAGAGTTGGTCACCAAGAAGAGAAAAAAGGGAAGGAATAGGGACATGGGGCAAGATTATTAATAAATCTCCCCATCTATAGGCTGTACCTTAATCTTCTGCTCGTTCATTCTTTGTGAGGAAGGAGGAAACTGGAAGGGGAGAGGGAGGTGGAATCAATGAGTAAGGACTTGGGACCCCTTATTCGTCAGTCAATCATGTTTATTGAGCACTAATTGTGTGCAGAGTACAGTACAAAGCACTTGGGAGAGTACACTACAACAATAAACAGACACATTCCCTGCCCAAATTGAGTTTACAGTCTAGAGGGAGACATTAATATAAATAAATAAGTTACAGATATTTACATAAGTACTATGGGGTAGGAATGGGACTGAATAAAGAAAGCAAGTCAGAGAGACTGGGAGAAGAGGAAAGGAGGCTCAGTAAGGGAAGGTCTCTTGAAGGAGATTTACCTTCAATAAGGCTTTGAAGTTGGGAAGAGTCATTATTTGTTGAATATGAGAAGGAAAGGCATTCCAGGACAGAGGCAGGAAGTGAGTGAGGGTTTGGTTGCAAGGCAGATGACACTGAGGTATAGTAAGAAGGCTAGCATTCTAGGAGCAAAGTGTGTGGGCTGGGTTGTAGTAAGGAGAGTAGCAAGGTGAGGTAGGAGGGGCAAGGTGATTGAGTGCTTATAAGCCGATGGTAAGAAGTTTTAAAGCCAATGGCATGGATGATGTGGAGGTGGATGGGCAAACATTGGAAGTACTAGAGGAGAGGGGAAACATGGCTTGAATGTTTTAGCAGAAAAATGATCTGGGCAGCAGAATGAAGTATGGACTGGAGTAAGGAGAGACAGTAGTCAGAGAGGTCAGGAAGGAGACTATCAAAGTGGGATAGTACAAGTGATTGTATTAATATGGTAGCCACTTGAGTGAAGAGAATAGGGAGGATTTAAATGATGCTGTGAAGGTCGAACCGACAGGATTTAGTAATGCATAGAATATATGGGTGTATGAGAGAGTGGAGTCAAGGTGACACTGAGGTTGAGGGCCTGTGAGAAAGGAAGGATGAAGGAGCTGTCTACAGTAATGGAAAATTCAGGATGGACAGTGTTTGGAAGAGAAGTTAAGAAGTTCTCTTTTAGACATGTTAAGTTTGAGGTGACGGTAGAACACCTAAGTAGAGATGTCTTGAAGGCAGGAGGAAATGCGAGACTGCAAAAAGGGAGAGAGATCTGGGCTGGAGATGTAAATTTGGGGATCATCCACATAGATGTGGTAGTTGAAGCCATGTGAGTGAAAGAGTTCTCCCAAGAGTGGGTGTAGATGAAGAATAGAAGGGGACCCAAACTGAACCTTGAAGGACATCCACAGTTAGGGGTGGGTTAATATCAGGTTATTAAGATTACACTAGACAATCAGGTAGAAAGTGAAGTTGATTCCTGATCTTCAAGACACAACTGATACACTAGGCATAACTAGGCATTCCCTCCCAAACCTTGTCCTCTCCCTGACTTTCCCATCTCTGTTGACGGCACTACCATCCTTCCCGTGTCACAAGCCCGCAACCTTGGTGTCATCCTCGACCCCGCTCTCTCATTCACCCCTCACATCCAAGCCGTCACCAAAACCTGCCGGTCTCAGCTCCGCAACATTGCCAAGATCCGCCCTTTCCTCTCCATCCAAACTGCTACCCTGCTAATTCAAGCTCTCATCCTATCCCGTCTGGACTACTGCACTAGCCTTCTCTCTGATCTCCCATCCTCGTGTCTCTCTCCACTTCAATCCATACTTCATGCTGCTGCCCGGATTATCTTTGTCCAGAAACGCTCTGGACATATTACTCCCCTCCTCAAAAACCTCCAATGGCTACCGATCAATCTGCGCTTCAGGCAGAAACTCCTCACCCTGGGCTTCAAGGCTGTCCATCACCTCGCCCCCTCCTACCTCACCTCCCTTCTCTCCTTCTACTGCCCAGCCCGCACCCTCCGCTCCTCCACCACTAATCTCCTCACTGTACCTCGCTCTCGCCTGTCCCGCCATCGACCCCCGGCCCACGTCATCCCCCGGGCCTGGAATGCCCTCCCTCTGCCCATCCGCCAAGCTAGCTCTCTTCCTCCCTTCAAGGCCCTGCTGAGAGCTCACCTCCTCCAAGAGGCCTTCCCAGACTGAGCCCCTTCTTTCCTCTCCCCCTCGTTCCCCTCTCCATCCCCCCGTCTTACCTCCTTCCCTTCCCCACAGCACCTGTATATATGTATATATGGTTGTACATATTTATTACTCTATTTATTTATTTATTTATTTATTTTACTTGTACATTTCTATCCTACTTATTTTATTTTGTTGGTATGTTTGGTTCTGTTCTCTGTCTCCCCCTTTTAGACTGTGAGCCCACTGTTGGGTAGGGACTGTCTCTATGTGATGCCAATTTGTACTTCCCAAGCGCTTAGTACAGTGCTCTGCACATAGTAAGCGCTCAATAAATTCGATTGATTGATTGATTGATTGATAACTGAATCATCTTTCACTTGAAGAGAAGCGACATGGGAAATTTTCTGAGACTTCTACCCAGTTGACATTTATGCAGTAATTGGCTATAGACTAGATTATCGTTGTTAACAGGATCAATTGTACATCTGTGTGTGGAGAACACAGGGAATATCACTTGGGAACATAATACAGGAATAAGAACCACAATTGAAATTTTGTGTGTGTGTGTGTGTGTGTGTGTGTGTGTGTGTGTGTATGTGTGTGCCTAACCATGCACATTAAGTATGGCTCAAATGCCTATGGAAGTCCATACTTCCTCCACCTACAAGGTGTCCAGTAAGGACAAATCCTTCCTGAGCTAATGGCTTTGTTACTGTCTCTGCTTTTAATTTTATGTTTTGAAATAATGTTCTTATTAGGAAGACTTTTTTCTAGGGGTAAACTCCTCTCCAGATTAATGTCCTCTTCGATGATCTGCCAGCCGCAGTGGCCAATAGCAAGAGTATAAGCAGAGATATAGATGATAAAAGTAAAAATAAACAAGCATGTAAGTAATTAAGAAATAAAGCTAAACAAAGGGGCTAAAGTGACTTATGGGCAGGTAGGACCAGGAAGGTGGAGATTAATCAGGGAATGCTTCTTAAGGGAGATTCTTTTCCTTTGAATGAATATAAGAGAATACAGATGAGCAAATGGCAGAGACTACCATTTATCAAGATATTACCTATAGATTATCTGGTAAGAATGGTTGGTAAAAGCTAATTTTATTTTTATTATTGGAAACACTACCAAGTTTAGAAATTGTACAGATAAAATAAAATATATGTGCATTGTTCAAAACTCTTCATTCAAAATAGACATGAAAATTGATTTCATAAATCTATAATGAATGCTATAATTTAAAGGTGGCAATACAGTTCTAGCTACCTTGTTGGTTAAAATCCATCATTTTATTTTTCTGTAGTTCTTAATGCCACAATGAGTTGCCTGCTGCATGGATAAGCTTCAGTAAAATTTCATGACACAAATTTGTTTAGAAAGACTGCATGTGCACTTAATGTGACATAACGATGACTTATTTGTCATTTTTAATGTAGAAGTTCCAAGTATAAATAGTTCAATTTAAAATATATAGCAGAAAATCAAATTGTACGTAATCTACTTAATCATTCCTGCCTGAAAGATTTAATCACATACCATAGCTCTAAATCTTGCTATGATTCACTACTGTGCTATATCATTGCCATGTTTTTCTGAATACTTTATGTTTGGTTGCCTCTGTATGCTAACGAGTGAATTTAAGGTGATACAATAAATCTAATTAGCTCACAGTATTCTGCCATTCTATGTATTTTGGCATCCCATGAGGATTTATTCCCAGAATGAATCTATTAATGCACATTTCTTAGTAGATGGACTTTTGAATCGACTATTTTATGGTAATTCACACAGGCCATCAAAAAATTTGCATTCATGCTAATTTGCTAATTCTGCTATCATCGCAAGCTGCTGCAAAGTATTTCTCAATTGGAACTGTCTTCTTGACTTAAAATTTTTATGTTAAACGGCATACTAAGAAGGCATTTTGAAGTTCTTTAATGAACAATTCATTCATTCATTCATTCAATCGTATTTATTGAGCGCTTACTGTGTGCAGAGCACTGTACTAAGCACTCGGGAAGTACAAATTGGCAACATATAGAGACAGTCCCTACCCAACAGCGGGCTCACAGTCTAGAAGGGGGAGAACGAGGCACATTGAGGAGATTAGCGGCAGAGAAGCGGAGGGTGCGGGCTGGGCTGTAGAAGGAGAGAAGGGAGGTGAGGTAGGAGGGGGCGAGGTGATGGACAGCCTTGAAGCCGAGGGTGAGGAGTTTTTGCCTGATTCATACATACATTCATACATTCTACCCTCTAATTCTGCTTTCTAAAGACTTTTTAGAAAACGGGGAAAATTTGAAATGCCTATATATGTTTTCAAAACTAAAGAATGCAGTCAACAATCTCCCAAAAGAAAAGTGATTTATTCCATCAATTTTATAACTTTCAATTTTAAATCTTTCTGACAAGTTATGGAAAAATTTAGAGTTTATTTTACATAACCTTACCAGTAGGGTATTCAAAATAGCAAAATTAAAACTGAATAAAACAGTATAGTGAATGGTAGGAAAAATAAAACTAAACTTTAAATATTAGAAAGAACTTCTACTTTTTAAAAATCACCTTATAGTCTTTGAATTTAATTTCTTCTTATGAGGATGCTAAAATCACCTCAACAATATATCAATATCATTTCAAATTCACACACAGTATGTGCATCTAGAATGCTTAGAAATTATCTAGGCAATTGTATATATTAACATTTAGATTGATATTATGTTTGGTGTCCATCTGTTGGCCCCATTATATGGCAAAACCTTGAGGAATCAGGACTCACCCTTTAATTCTAATTCCCCTCCACACTCAGTACAGTGCTTCAGACATTGTAGGCAGGTAATAAATATGACTGATTGATTGAGAGCACATGATTGTCGCAGTGGTAACTATCATCAATACCACAAAAATATCTCAACCTTATATCCTCTTCACCCAAATGGCAAGAGGGCAAAAAATAGGCTCAACTGTATTTTCATGAACATAGTACGAAAGTGAGATCATCTCTCAGTGACACAGCTCAAGACAAACTCACTGACAGCAACATCCTTCCTCTCCCCCTTCTCCCCATCCCCACTCCTTACCTCCTTCCCCTCCCCACAGCACCTGTATATATGTATATATGTTTGTACATATTTATTACTCTATTTATTTATTTTATTTGTACATATTTATTCTATTTATTTTATTTTGTTAATTTGTTTTGTTGTCTGTCTCTCCGTTTTAGACTGTGAGCCCGCTGTTGGGTAGGGACCGTCTCTAGATGTTGCCGACGTACTTCCCAAGCACTTAGTACAGTGCTCTGCATACAGTAAGCGGTCAATAAATACAATTGAATGAATGAATGAATGAATGAACGAATGAACATCATCTTTGAACCAAAGGCGAACCCTCCGTTCTACAAGCATGGATAAAATATTATAATCATTAGCATCATCTTTGGACCTGAAAGCAAAATTCTTATTAACTCTCTTTGTTTCCAAGCATGACATTATGGACTACTTGGCCTTGCAATTATTATAGCTAAAACTAAGGCAGGATTGCTTCCTCTTCCTACATCCTCATCTATCATTGGTTTCAGTGGCAAAAAGAGCCACAGAAAATCAAGGAATGGCTGCAAAAGCAACATTAGAAGGAGCAGGTAATAGAATCAACCATTCAGCATTCTGAGACTCAGTTTAGGCTGAGAGTAATCAATTTATTCAATCAATCAACTGTACTGAAAACTCACTGCGTACAGAGCACTTTACTAAGCTCTTGAGAGTACAACATAACAGATGGGTAGACATGTTGGAGAAGCAGCATGGCTCTGTGGAAAGAGCCTGGGCTTTGGAGTCAGAGGTCATGGGTTCAAATCCTGGCTCCACCACTTGTCAGCTATGTGACTTTGGGCATGTCACTTCACTTCTCTGGGCCTCAGTTACCTCATCTGTAAAATGGGGATGAAGACTGTGAGGTCCCCCGTGGAACAACCTGATCATCTTGTAACCTCCCTAGTGCTTAGAACAGTGCTTTGCACATAGAAAACACTTAATAAACGCTATCATTATTATGTTCCCTGCCCACAAGGAACTTACAGTCTAGAGGAGGAAACAGAAAGAAAGAAATTATGGATATGTAAATGCCATGGCACTGATATTATGGTGAATATCAAGTGCATAAAGGGTACAAATCCCAGTGCAAGGGTCATGCAGAAGGGAGAGAGAGTAGGGAAAATAAGGGCTTAATCAGGGATAATAATAATAATAATGATAATGATTATGGTTGTAGTATTTGTCAGTTGTTTACAATGGGCTGAATTCAAGGTAATCAAGTCTGACAAAGTCCTTGTTCTCCACTATGCTCATTGTCTAAATGGGAAAGGGGACAGGTATTGACAGGTGTCAACAGGACAGGTATCTCCATTTTACAGATGAAAAAACTGAGGTACAGAGAAGTTAAGTTAACACTATAGACAAGTAGTAGAGCTTTGATTAGAAACCAGATCCCCTGACTCCCAGGCCGAGTATCTTTCCACTAGCACGTGCGGCAATCACAATCAAAATATTGACTTCTTCCTGAAGCCTCCCATGACCCCATCTCCTTCTTCCCCAAGCCCTGTGATCCTTTTTGTAGTTCTCCTGCTTCCCTCTCCTATTTCTCAGGAGTAAGTTTTCCGACTGTTCATTAGATCCAACTCCACCAAGAAGACTTTACTGACTAATATCTCATTTCTTTACCCTATTCTACCTCCCTTCTAATTTATCCATGCACTGGAATCTATGCCCCCTTAAGCACTATGATACTCACCCCGTTCCTGGGCCCTACTGCACTTATTTTAATATACTTATACTCTGCCACTTTCCCTATCTGTAATTTATGTTAATTTCTGTCTTCTCCCAATACATTGTAAGCATCTTGAGAGCAGGAATCGTGTCTACCTACTCTATTGTATTGAATACCTCCCAGAGCTTAGAACAGTAAGTTCTCAATCAATACTACTGGTTGATTAATCCCTTTTACCACCTACACCCCACTGCTCACGCTGTTTCCTTCATTTGGAGCTAATTCCCTCTTCACATTAGACAGAACCCCCATTCAGATCCTCCCTCAAATGCTACCTTCATCTCACGAACTTGTGGACGTATTGATACCATCCTGGGGAAGTAGCGTGGTTCAGTGGAAAGAACACGGGCTTTGGAATCAGAGATCATGGGTTCAAATCCTGGATCCTCCAATTGTCAGCTGTGTGACTTTGGGCAAGTCACTTAACTTCTCTGTGCCTCAGTTACCTCATCTGTAAAATGGGGATTAAGACTGTGAGCCCCCTGTGGGACAACCTGATCACCTTGTAACCTCCCCAGTGCTTAGAACAGTGCTTTCATCATCATCATCATCAATCGTATTTATTGAGCGCTTACTATGTGCAGAGCACTGTACTAAGCGCTTGGGAAGTACAAATTGGCAACATATAGAGACAGTTCCTACCCAACAGTGGGCTCACAGTCTAAAAGGGGGAGACAGAGAACAAAACCAAACATACTAACAAAATAAAATAAATAGAATAGATATGTACAAGTAAAATAAATAAATAAATAAATAGAGTAATAAATATGTACAAAAATATATACATATATACAGGTGCTGTGGGGAAGGGAAGGAGGTAAGAAGGGGGGGATGGAGAGTGGGACGAGGGGGAGAGGAAGGAAGGGGCTCAGTCTGGGAAGGTCTTCTGGAGGAGGTGAGCTCTCAATAGGGCCTTGAAGGGAGGAAGAAAGCTAGCTTGGTGGATGGGCAGAGGGAGGGCATTCCAGGCCCGGGGGATGACGTGAGCCGAGGGGCGATGGCGGGACAGGCGAGAACAAGGTACGGTGAGGAGATTAGCACATAGTAAGCACTCAATAAATGCCATTATTATTATTATTATTCATTAATTCAATCAGATTTCTTGAGCACTTACTGTGTGCAGAACACTGTACTAAGCACTTGGGAAGTACATATCACACATATTTTCATATACCTTTTTATTATTGGTCTCTCAAATGCTAAATATTTTTGTATTCATCTCTCCTGAAAAAGTGGGCAGGGAATGTGTCATTTCATTTTTGTGAGGTCCTAAGCTCATAGAACAGTGCATCAGACAAAGGGGGCACTCAATAATTGCTATTACTACTATTACTGTGATTACTACTACTACTATGACTATTATTGCTACTGCTACTACCATGAGCTTTGTTCTCAACAAGCTTACAGTCTAGTAGGGGAGGCAGACATGGTTAAGAGAAAGCAAAATCTTTTAAAGATATGTGCATATGTATATAACATGCAACCCAGAAGAGAGGTGGTTGACAGCCAAATGATTAGGTAATGTGAAATGTTAAATGGCAGTGGTGTACTAAAAATCTGTCCAGAACTCTTCAGCGTTAGAGGGCTGCGCAATACCTGTCCATCTTCCGCTGTCTCTTCGGTAGATTAATATAGGTGCTTCTCCCCACTCCTTCACAGAAGGGAATTAGCCTCAGTTCATAATTCTTACTATATCAATCCCTAATCTTGAATACTCTATTAATATCACATTAGCATTTCAGAGTAAAATTCAAAATGATATACTCTGATATGAATGTGGACTCCTGTCCAAAGGACTTTTGAGTACGTTGAATAGATTATCTCTTAAATGCCAAATTCAAAAAATTAATAAATTCCTCTTCAAGCAGTGATGTCTCTGTGTATTTGTGTGTATCACATGCACATGTGTGTAGCTGTCATGTTTCCTCTGGCACCATAATTCTGCCAATTTCAGAAGAAGAAAGTTACACATTTTTAAATTACTTGCTCTACTACACTCCCTTAAATATCCTAAATGCAATGCAACTTGCAATATAAGTAGCAAAATTTATCCCATACATTCAAAATCAAGTTATAATTTAGGTCATATTTCAACAGTGCATGCAGAGAGAGGCTTCTACTTCCTCCATGGGTTCTGAATGAGATTATTAATAATAAAAATAAATCCATCATAGAGTCTCTGGTTTATGCATTAATAATATCTCTCTCTACCCCAGGAGAAATAGTTAAAAACCAATAAATATACCTTAATAAAAGAAACTTCAAAACTCATGGTTGGCCACAGAGGCTATGAAAACCGTATATTATAAATTTAAGTATTACTACCCCAAAGACTATAGAAGTGGCAAGCTCAGTCTATGCAGAATATGAAAACTTGGTCTTCAGAGATGTGTGTTGTAATACATTCTATTATGATTCTTCTCTCAGTGTTTTCATTGCCATAGCCTGATGGAAAAAATTTAGAATTACAGCCAAGATAGCTATACCACTGAGGTTTTATGTGCCTCGCTATCTTGACTGTTGTTTTAATCTCTATAAAATTGCAAAATCTATCAACAACTATCTACAACTAGAAAAAAATATTGAGGCTGATAAGACCTAATGTACTAGAGGGAGAAAGACCAAATTCTCCAATCTTAAATAAGCACCATATTAAAGGGCACATGAACAATGCAGATGCTTATAGAATTTGCCACGCACCCATTTGGTAAAAGTATTGCAAATTCCTTCTGTGGCCTGTGCACTGAATGGCAAAAAACACAGCAACAGAGTAAAATAGAGTTCTAATGTTTTCTTTTTTTTCCCTCATTGAATTTTAATGTTGCAGCACTGCCTCAGCATTTTAAAACTATGTCAAAATGAAGAGTGTTCAAACACACTGTTATACAGCATTCAACTCTCCACCTTTACTTGTGAAAGGTATGTGTTCCTTTTTGTTAGCTACCTAAATAAATGAATTCAGATTTTAAAAATATGATTTTTTCATCTAGCTCACAAATCACTTTTCCTGCCTGCTTCTAGTAATTTTTGAAGGGAAATCCTTCTCCTCCCCTTCCATCTGACTCCTTCCCACCCCTGCACCGCGCCCACCCTCGCTCGCCCCATCCGTTTTCTTGTCCCAGAGCTGCTCGTCATCCCTCTTCTCCATCTCAGTCCTCATCAGTTCACTCTCATCCAACCCTTCCCGACCTGTCGCACCATCCCCTCCTCCCACATCCCCCACTCCCCAGCCTCAGCCAAGTGGGGCCTACGGAACCCCCATTTCATTATGGGAAAGCTTCCCTTCATCCATGATCTGTTCCTGACCAGGTCACTGCTCCTCCTCACCATCACGGAAATCTGGCTCTCCCCAGATGACATGGTCTCACGGGATGCTCTCTCTAGAGAAAGGTTTTATATTCTCCCATGTAGTAAGGCACTGGAGGCTCTTTGTTCCATTATTGTAGAGATATACACTAAGTCTGTTGGAGAAATCATGTCAGTCAGTCACACAACAATCTTACAATCTGGAAGGGAGACTACATTATCAGGCACCTGATAATAGAGGTGAGTTTGGACATTAGTTATACTAGATATAGATATACCAGATTTACTAGATATACAGACCCTAGATATACAGATATACCAAGAACCCTCCCTTACATGGTGTGACAGATACCAGACCATGCATACAGACATGAAGGAATAGGCAAGGAATAGCAAGAAAGCAGGTGTAGGGATACAATTAGAAAGAGGGGGAAATACGCAGAAAGGCTACTCTTTTGCTTTTCTCATGCCTTTCTGCCTTTTAAAGCTGCCTTATTTTTGTCCAATATAGGAACAGAACAGCTTCAGTTCCCACAGACATAGAGCCCTGTACCAAACCTATTCCTGAAGGGGGTGGGATTGAGTTGTGGAAGCAGTGACTTTGTGTATTGGTTGGGGAAGGGAAATGTTGCCTTTCTTAGGACCACTTTCCTCATATGCTCTCTAAGGGAAAGGCTGCAGAAGGTTGGAGAGAAGTACCTTAAAGCCATATTGATGGTTTCCATTAATCAATCAATCAATGTTTGAGGAATTACTGTATCTAAGACAATGAGTGAAATATTTGAGACAGTATGATAGAGCTTTGAAACACACAGGATTCCTGCCTTTCTTAGGACCACTTTCCTCATATGCTCTCTGAGGGAAAGGCTGCAGAGGGTTGGAGAAAAGTACCTTAAAGCCATATTGACAGTTTCCATTAATCAATCGATCAATTTTTGAGGAATTCCTGTATCTAAGACAATGAGTAAAATATTTGAGACAGTATGATAGAGCTTTGAAACACACAGGGTTCCTGCCCTCAAGAAGCAGGAGGAGAGAGATGTAAAATCATTTTTAGATAACTCACACCCTCCTTTACTCCCTCCATGACCACCATCTTCAACTGCTCATGATCCAATGGCTTCTTCCCTACTGGTTTCAAACATGTTCATAGCTACCCTATCCTAAAAAAATAAAATAAACTACTCCCTTGACCCCCATGCTCCCTCAGGTTATTGCTGCATCTCCCTCCTACCTTTCCTCTTCAATCTCCTGGAGTGAGTTGTCTACACCTGTTGCCTTCACTTTTTCTCCTCAACCCCCTCTAATCTGGCTTCCATCCCCTTTCTGCCAGTGAAACTGCTCTCTCAAACGTCACCAGTGATCTCCTTCTTGTCAAATTCAAAGGCTTCTCCCCAATCCTAATCCTCCTAGACCTCTCAACTGCCTTTGACATTGTCAACCACTCTCTTTGGGAAATATTATATGAACTTGATTTCACTGACACTGTCCCCACTTAATTCTTCTTTGTCTCTGGCCTCTCCTTCTCAGTCTTTACCATGGGATTCTCTGTTCACTCTCCAATGACTTCTTCCCCACTGCTTTAAAACATATTTTCTCTAACCTAAAAAAAAACCCAAAACCTTTCCTTGACCCCATGGAATCCTCCAGTTATTTACCCATCTCTCTCCCACCCATTCCTCTCCAAACTCCTTGACCAAGTTGTCTGCATTCTCTGCTGACTCCCCCTCTATACTGTAAGATCGTTTTGGATTTTGGTGAAGTATCATTTGCAATTTATAAATATATTCAAGTATTCCAGAATTAAAACTGTTCTAGTGAAACCAGACAAATGCTGTGCATTGATGTTCATCTGTTTTTACTCCCATTAATTGATTTATTGACCTTGTCCTAGCTAAAACCTAGGTCCCAGAGTCTTCTGGGGATTTGAGGAATTGGTGTCCAAGAAAGCCAGGATCTTCCATCACACATTGTCATCATCATCAGTTCTCATGCTTGCCAAGAGGGGAAAGAAGATGTACAGTCTTGGAAAAGGAAGCATTTGTCTCAGTCTTCAACAAGCATGATGTTGTCAGATTAACTAAGGACTTTATAATCCTTTACATAGCACATCAAATAATTGTTTTTAAAGAAAATTCAATTTTAAAAATATTTTGAGGTTGAATAATGCCCACGGATTAGAAGTGAGGGAGGGACAGTGCTCTGATTTCTTAGTATCTCTTTTTGCTTTTTTTTAAGGAATCTGTTAAGCACTTATTATGTGCCAGGTACGGTACAAAGCACTTGAGTAGATACAAGATAATCAGGTTGGACACAGTTCCTGTTCCACATGGGCTCACAGTTTCAATCTCCATTTTACAGATGTTAACTGTGGCACAGACAAGTTAAGTGACTTGCCAAAGTTCACCCAGCTGACAGTGGTGGAGCCAGGATTAGAACTGGCATCCTTCTGTATTTCCAGGCCTGTGTTTATGTCTCTTGTACCAAACTCGAAGAATTTTTCCACATCAAACTATGTGGAAAATCCCTCAATTATAGCCTGACAGGATACATCTTTTTTCTTCTTCATATCATTCAGGAAGTCTCTAGGATAAATGAGGTATGGATTACCAATTTATTGCAAGCACAGTTGGTAAACTATTTTGCTTCGCTGGGTAAATTGCTGACTGTAGAACACTTAGTTTTGGTTTTAGTTTATCTGTACAAAAAGCATTATCTGGTCCTATGTATTAATTCTCATTTAGCCTGAAGTTTCCAAGTACATACAGGCAATTTCACTCAGTAGTATTAGCATATTATAGCAATTAAATAAATATTACTTGATAGTGCTAATCGTTCGTGCCCAATCCACTTCCTAGAAAGTGTTGGGGTAAATACCAAGTTTAAAATAAATCTGAATGTAACAATGAAAGCTATTGTCGTGAGTGTATGCTATGGAATTTAGATTTCAAAAATGCTAATATTTGAAAAGACTGCAATTCATATGTAGATGGAATGTGAATCAAAGTTCTACATATAAAATTATAAAGTGAAATAAAAATAAAGGGAAAGAATAAGGTTTTGGTTCAGGACATGTTTTGAGATTTTCAGTGCAGCAGATAGACAGAGGATGACTGATTTAAAATGATTGCTCCAGTAAGGAACACCATGAAATAGTGAAACTTACATAAAAGGGGAAAAAAAAGCCAACTAGCAATAGTCTATGGAGACAGAACAGGAATGAATTATTCTAAGTGAACTTTCTTGTGGAAAACATATACTTGTAAAACTGTTTATTCTATTTTAATATTTAGTAGCCAATATTGCTGATAACTAAAACCAAGGATAGGAACCCAACACCTGGCCTCAAGGTAAGTGTGTTCTATTCAGGATTTTATTATGAATTACATATAAAACATACCCTTCATTAAAAACATCATTGTTTTTATTACCTGAGGCCATAGGCATTAACAATAGTTAAACAATTGTTAAACAATAAAACAATTGTGAACACAAAGAGAGAAATTCAATTACTTATCAGGAAAAGTTTTAGGCTTTGGGAATTTGTAAATGATTCTTAACATATCTTATACATATGATCCTTTATGAAAACCCTCCTTTCCTCTTCTCCCAATCCCTTCTGTGTCACCGTGAGTCACTCCCTTAATTCACTCCTACTCCCAGCCTCACTGTACTTATGTTCATATCTGTAATTAATTTGTTCTTATTAATGTCTGTCTCTTCTCTATACTGTAAACTCATTGTGGGAAGGGAATGTGTCTGTTTATTGTTGTATTTTACTCTCCCAAGCACATAGCACAGTGCTTTGCAAATGGTAAGTGCACAATAAATACAATTGAATTAATGAATGAATGAATATGTATATGATTCATTATATATCATATGCAATGATTCTTTTCATTTTCATCAGAAATTTACCCTTAAATATTTCCTTGTTTTGCTATTATTTCTAATATTCTATTTGTGCTCATTGGACTCTAATTGAATATGATAATCATTTGAATGTGAAGCTATAATCAAAACCATTATGGGTCCAGTGACAGCAATTGGTATCGGAAACAGAAATTTAACTTGAGAAAATGAAATTAAGATAGGAAGAAATTCTCAATTAGAACTTTCCCAGAGTTAGGTCCCAATGGTTTATGAAACAACCCTAGCTTTCATCTCTTAATAGTGATGTTGTGAATAATCTGAAGTGAATATCCAAAGTATGCTTTCTTATGGGTACATTCAAGATTCTGTTTTTGTCATTACATCCCTAGATCTAAAAAGGCTGCCATATCAGCTATTCGTATTCTGTATCAAATGCACCAAAAACACTTAAAAAATATTTTCATTCTTAAATTTTAGAACTGCAACACTAAGGAAATCAGCACTGGTATTAACCAAATGGAAATAAAGGGATATATCTCATCCTTAACTAGAACATAGTGACAGAGAGTACAGGTAGTGTTGATAACTAATATCTGAGTCCTGGAAGCCCATCACACAACGAATACCAACAAATGCATTATAATTTCAATGACTTTTCTCACTAAAAGATTTTGAATGTTTGTTCAATACAAACTCTAAGTTTGGGCTGTAGTGGTGCACTCTGGATCATGTACGAGAATTTCAAATACAAAAAAAGTGATTTGCATAGATGATAATCACACGAAAACAATGTGTATTAAATGTTTCATTTATTATCATAAAGAAAAAAATTTACTGCTGTAATTTCAGGAATGTTATCCAGAGTTAAATCCAAGTCTGATCAATAAACTGGTTGATGAAACTGTAATTTCAGTCTAGGCATGTATAGTCCAGTATATATTTTAAATCAGAAACTTTCCCTT
The DNA here is from genome assembly GCF_015852505.1 of Tachyglossus aculeatus. Classification (NCBI taxonomy): domain Eukaryota; kingdom Metazoa; phylum Chordata; class Mammalia; order Monotremata; family Tachyglossidae; genus Tachyglossus; species Tachyglossus aculeatus. Next base: position 122,552,256 of record NC_052067.1, read on the forward strand.
GCAAAATTGATTAAGCTAGATGAAAACATTGATTCCCCAAGTCAGATTGTCTAATTTAACCTGAAGTCCTGTTTTCAAATGGACCTTTAAAATGATATCACAAATTGAAATGAATAATTTCAAATAAAATGTCTGCTCACATCTTCAAATAAAGTAGACCAGGATGTAACCATCTGTATTCAATGGTTACAAGTGAAAATAGGTATTGAATAATTTTGCATGGTGTTTACTGAGGCTCATTGATCGTTCTTCTTAGGAACCTTTATCCATCATGGGATTTAAAGGTTTTTAATTTTAATTTTTATGTTTGCATAGACAAAATGATGGAAAAATCCATACTTACCTAACAAGAACTTGAGCACTATCCAGCAGTTGTTTGGCTAATCATTTTGCTCTAATAACCAATACTGACTGCTTTTGACTATTGTCTCTCCAAGCCTCATTCCCACTTTCCAGATAAGCATAGAAGTCTTTAAAAACCTCTCTCTGATGATAAGTAACCTTGTTAGAGAAACATGATTGCGGCACTTGCCGAAAAAGGAGAAAATTACAACAGCTGATCTGCAGAGATGATTCTAGTAGTAAAACACTTACGAAAACAAATTTCTTTCATTTATTAAAAACCAGACTACAGCCCTCAGAAAATGTATAAATGATAGGAACATACTAGATATAATACTATGACCATAGCACTACCCAACATTTAGAACAGTGCTTGGCACATACTAAGTGCGTCACAAATACTATCATTATTATTATTATACCTCTGAACAGGAACTGGCCAATTCTTTACCACATTTCCTTTTTAGTGAAATTTTGAGTTAAAAATGTTGTCTATATTGCTTTTCTGTTAGGTACTACACCCTTGCTACTTAGTGAAAGGGTTTGTATTGCATATAGTAACACTGTCATCTGAAAGATTGTTTTTTCTTAGAACTGTTGCATTTGTGCTATCTTAAATTATTATTCTGTTTTATTATTATTACATGTCCACTTCTAATTAGTAAAATAGGATTTGTGCAGGATTACTGTACAAACCTAGGCCAGCCCTCTCTTCTTAAGCGCACACAAACACACACACACACGAACATACAGAATATTGTTTTGTTGCACTCAGGTGCTTCAAGATTATCCAGGTAGTACAAGATATAGTTGTAGTTTATTTTCGTACATAGGTATCAGAAAATTTAGTACCTCTTTTTGAGGCAAATGGGTAATTTTGATGCGTTACTAATTCAGTCTACTAAATACTTAATTCATCTTAAAAGAATGTCTAACTTTGAATGAGTTCTGCACACAGTGCTCAATAAATACCATTGATTAATGTATAGATTAAGTGGGGTGTAATCTGACTCATTTCAGTTTACATGTCAGAAGACAAAATAATATTGTTATTACCAAATGATGCCTGTACTGGGTCTTCACTCCTTTTTTTTAGTCTGATTGATTAATGGAAACTGTCAATATGGCTTTAAGGTACTTTTCTCCAACCTTCTGCAGCCTTTCCCTCAGAGATCATATGAGGAAAGTGGTCCTAAGAAAGGCAGGAATCCTGTGTGTTGCAAAGCTCTATCATACTGTCTCAAATATTTTACTCATTGTCTTAGATACAGGAATTCCTTAAAAATTGATTGATTGATTAATGGAAACTGTCAATATGGCTTTAAGGTACTTTTCTCCAACCTTCTGCAGCCTTTCCCTCAGAGAGCATATGAGGAAAGTGGTCCTAAGAAAGGCAACATTTCCCTTCCCCAACCAATACACAAGGTCACTGCTTCCACAACCTCAATCCCACCCGCTTCAGGAATAGGTTTGGTATAGCGCTCTATGTCTGTGGGAACTGAAGCTGTTCTGTTCCTATATTGGACAAAAATAAAGCAGCTTTAAAATCAATCAATCAATCAATTGTATTTATTGAGCGCTTACTGTGTGCAGAGCACTGTACTAAGCGCTTGAGAAGTTTAAAAGTCAGAAAGGCACGAGAAAAGCAAAAGAGTAGCCTTTCTGCGTATTTCCCCCTCTTTCTAATTGTATCCCTACACCTGCTTTCTTGCTATTCCTTGCCTATTCCTTCATGTCTGTATGCATGCTTTGGTATCTGTCACACCATAAAAGAGAGGGTTCTTTGTATATCTAGTATATCTAGGGTCTGTATATCTAGTATATCTGGTATATCTATATCTAGTATAACTAACCAAACTAACAAAATAATATTGTTATTACCAAATGATGCCTGTACTGGGTCTTCACTCCTTTTTTTTAGTCTATTAGTTCCTTTTTAACTGTGTTAATGAGAGATTTTGCCTTGTTTGGGCCCAGCGAAGAGCTTTCATTATTCATTCAGGGCTATCACATATCCTGAAATACTATTTTAGCTAAATTACAACGGAACAAGGAGTTGTGATCAATCGGTAGTATTAATTGGACACTTACTACTGTGGGCAGCATACTTAACTAAGCACTAGGGAAAGTGAAATACAAGAGACAAAATCTTTTCCCACAAGGTGCTTACAGTCTGTGGGATACACAGACATTTAAAATAAATTATAGCTAGGAATAGCAGTAAAGTATAAGAACATGTACATAACTACGGTACATACTTTGGATGCCCCAACTTCACCTCAATCTTAACATGTCCCAGTAAGAACTCCTTATCTTAGAACCCAAACCCTGTCTTCTGATTTTCTTGCCACTGTAGATAGTACCACCAACCTCCCTGTATCACAGGCCTGTAACCTTGGTATTAGCCTTGACTCATCCCTTTCATTCAACTCACATATCCAATATGTCATCAATCCCACCGGTTCAACCTTCCCAACATTGTTAAAATCTGCCCTTTTCTCTCCATCCAAAATGCTATCGTATTCATCCAAGGATGTGTCCTATTCAATTTTGATTACTGCATCAGTCTCCCTCAACCTCTCTGCCTCCTGTCTCTCCCCACTCCAGTCCATCCTTCAACCTGCCACCTGGATCATTTCTCTACAAAAACATTCAGTCAGTATTTCCCCAACCCTCAAGAGCCTCCCATCCATCTGCACATCAATCAGCAACTCTATGCTATCAATTTTAAAGCGCTCGATAACCTTTCACCCTTCCTACCTGCCTCCCTACTCTTGTACTACAACCCAGTCAACACACTACACTTCTCTTAATTTCAAACTATTCAATCTGCCTCAACCTCATCGATCTCACTGCAGAACTCTTGCTCACACCCTGCCTCTGGCCTGGAATGCCTTTCCTCTTCATATTCGTCGGACTATCACTCTCCCCACCTTCAAGCCTTACTGAAGGTACGTCTCCTCCAAGAGACCTTCTCTGAACGGGACCTCATTTTATCTTCTCCCTTTTGCATTGCCCTTGTACACAGATTTGAACCATTTATTCACTCCATCCTCAGGCCCACAGCAAGTGTGTACCTATCTGTAATTATGTATTTATTCATATTAATATCTATCTTCACCTCTAGACTGCAAACTCACTGTGGCCAGAGAACATGCCTGCCATCTCTGCTATACCGTACTCTCCCAAGAGCTCACTACATTGCTCTGCACACAGTAAGTGCTCAATAATATGATTGATTGATACTATAGGGCTGGGGCAAGTATCTAAGTGCCTAAGGGACATAGAGTTCAAAAGTGACACAGAGAGGAGGGTGGGTAGGAGAAATAAAGTGCTTAGTTATCTTGAGGGAGATAGAAGTTTAGAAGATTAGAAGGTTTTGAAGTTGGAGAGAGTGGTCAGACACCAGTCAGATAGCTTAAGCTCCTTGTGGGCAGGGATCATTTCTACTAATTCTATTGTACTGAACCTTCCCAGGTGCTATAACAGTGTTCTACACAATAAATAGCACTGAGTGATTGATTGACATGAAGGGGGAAGTTCCAGGCTAGAGGGAGAATTTGGGTAAGGGATAGGTGGTGAGATAGTCAAGACTGAGGTTGATTTAGTGCAGTAGAGCATGAGACTATCACTGTAGCAGTAATTCAGCAAGATATGTCAGGAGGGAAAGAATTGATTAAAGTGGTTTTTTCATGGTATTTGTTAAGTGTTTACTATGTGTTAGGCACCGTAGTAAGCACTAGGGTAGATACAAGCTAATCAGGTTTGACACAGTCCATGGGTCTCACTGTCTTAACCCCCATTCTACAAATGAGGAAACAGGCACAGAGAAGTTAAGTGACTTGTCACTGTGAGACTGTGAGCCCACTGTTGGGTAGGGACTGTCTCTATGTATTGCCAATTTGTACTTCCCAAGCGCTTAGTACAGTGCTCTGCACATAGTAAGCGCTCAATAAATATGATTGATTGATTGATTGATTGTCCAAGATCACACTGCAGACAAGTAGAGGAGTCAGGACTATAACCCAGGTCTTTCTGATTCCTAGGCCCATGCTCTAGCCACAAGGCCACACTGAATCTTAAAACCAGTGGTAAGATGTTTCTGTTTGATTTGGAGGTGGGTGTGAAAAAAATTAGAGGTTTATGAAGTTCTTTTCAGAAAAAATGATAGGGGAAGCAGAATGAAATAAGGATTGTAGAGAAGAAAGATAGAAGGCCAGGAGTTAGGTTAGGAGACTGATGCAATCAATCAATCAATCAAATCATATTTATTTAGTGCTTACTGTGTGCAGAGCACTGTACTAAGTGCTTGGGAAGTACAAGTTGGCAATATAGAGACGGTCCCTACCCAACAGTGGGCTCACAGTCTAGAAGCAGTAGTCAAGGTGAGATATGATAAGCTCTGAGAGGATAATAATAATAATAATAATAATGGTATTTGTTAAGCACTCATTATGTGCCAAGCACTGTTCTAAGTGCTGGTATAGATAAAAAGTAATCAGGTTGTCCCACATGAGTCTCACAGTCTTAAACCCCATTTTACAGATGAGGTAACTGAGGCACAGAGAAGTTAAGTGACTTGCCCAAAGTCACACAGCTATCAGTGGTGGAGTCGGGATTCGAAACCATGACCTCTGACTCCCAAACCCTTGCTCTTTCCACTAAGCCATGTTGCTTCTCTCCCCAATGTGGTAGCCATTTAAAGTGAGGAGAAAGAGCAGATTTCAGAGATGTTGCGAAGGCACACCTAAAGGATTTTATGACAGACTGAATGTGTGGGTTGAATAAGAGAGATGAGTCATGGATTATGCAAAGTTTACAAGTTTTGAGACAGGGACCTGGTGGCCACATCTGCAGTGATAGGAAAGTAAGAGGGAAGTGGGACAAGGATTGGGTGGGAAGATGAGGAGTTCTCCTTTGGACATGTTAAGTTTCAGAGGTTGGAAGGACATTTGAATAGAGATGTTCTGAAAGCAGGAGGAAATATGAAACTGCAAAGAAGAACAGAGATAAGGGATAGAGAGCTATATTTTGGAATTATCCACATAGAGATGGTAGATAAAGCTATGGGGTGAATAACAATAATGATGATAATTGTGGTCTCATTTATTAAACACTTCCTTTGTGAGAAACATTGTACTTAAGCACTTGTATTTTCTATCTAGTCAAGTTAATCAGGTGAGATAGAGTTCCTATCATACTGACAGTCTAGGTAGGGGGAAGTAACAGGCATTGAACCCCCATTTTATAGATGAGGAATATGATGCACAGAGATGTTAAAGGACTTGCCCAAGATCACACAATAGGCATATAAGGATTAGAACTCAAGGCCTATTCTCTTTCCCCTAAGCCACAAAGTAACTACAAGGAAATAGTTGTAGATGAAGACTGGAAGTAGACTCAGAACTAAATCATGAGGAACCACAATGCTTAGAGGGCAGGAGAAAAAGAAGAAACTAGCCAAGGGACTGAAAAGTCGTGGTCAGAGAGATAGGAGGAGAAACAGTAGAAGACAGTGTCAAGGTTAAATGATATTTCTAGGGCTGGTCAACAGTACCGATGGCAGCAGAAACATTTGAGGAGGATTAAGGTGGAGTAGAAGCCATTCAATTTGGCAAAAAAGAGGCTATTAGTGACCATCCTCTTAAAGAGCAATTTTTTTTAATGTCTATATACCTCTTTATACTCTGAGCTCCTTGTGGGCAGGGAAAGTGTCCATCAACACTAATAATAATAATATTTGTTAAGCACTTACTATGTGCCAAGCACTGTTCTAAGAGTTGGGATAGATTAAGGTAATCAGGCTGGACCCAATCCCTATCCCATAGGGGGCTCAGAGTCTTAATCCCCATTTTACAGATCAGGTAATTGAAGCATATAGAAGTTAAGTGAATTGCCCAAGGTCACACAAGAGGTAAGTGGCAGAGTCTGGATTAGAACCCATGTCTTCTGACTCCCAAGCCCATGTTTTTGCCGCCAGGCTATGCTGCTTCTCTATACTGTTATTGCCTGAACACTTAGTCCATACAAACAATAAGTGCTCAGTAAATACTACTGATTGATTGATTGATGAGTAAAGGAATATCCATTCCAAACACCTCTTGAGAGGATAAAGTTTATTAATTTATTAGTTTATTCGTTTATTAAAGTTTATTAAAGTAGTATCAGTAAATACTACTGATTGATTGATTGATGAGTAAAGGAATATCCATTCCAAACACCTCTTGAGAGGATAAAGTTTATTAATTCTATCATACTCTCCCAAGCACCTAGTATACTGATTCACACACTGCAAGGTGCTTAACAAATACTATTGACTGATATTGTTCGATTTGACCGCTTCTGTCACTTCAACCCATCAGTAACCTCTAGCACATATTTATTTCAACCCTCCCTCAGCACTTATGTGTATCTTCTTAGATGCTGTAAAGTCGTTTCCACCTCATAGGGGCTCTATAGTTCTTTTTTCCTTAGAGTTTTCTTGGTAAAATATACAGAAGTGGCTTACCATTGCCTTCTTCTGCACAGTAAAAATTTTAGTCTCTGCCATTGTCTTTGATCAACATTTTGATCACTTGATCACCCGCCTTTGACTCTTTCCCATGCAGCTGCTGCCCAGCACAGGTGAATAATCTTTGTCTGATGCTTCTGCTTAGACCTTTCCATTATGGATAGCCCTAGGAAGAGAATATCTCTCAATATCATAGCTCTAAGCTTCATTAGCATTTACAAACTGTCCTGTCACAGTAAGGCGTTGATTCATAGGAGAGACTTATGTATAGATGCATGTGTAATTTATTCTAGAGTGAATGTATTTATTATTTATTTGTAAGTGCATTTATGGCAGTATATAAGTTCCATATGGACAAGGAATCTGTTTCAAGCTTTTGTTGTACTTTCTCACCCATTTGTACTAAACACTAAATCCAGTGGATATTCAATTCATTCAATCATATTTATTGAGTGCTTACAGTGTGCAGAGCACTGTACTAAGTGCTTAGCACCTGCCCTGATAGCCAATTTACAATCAACAAATAAATCCAGGCCATTTTTGGAGTGCTTACTGTGTGCAGAGCACTTTATTCAGCACTATGGAGAATAAAATACAATGGAGTTAGCTGGTGTGATCCCTGCCCAGAAGGATGTTTTATATAATGACATACCACTGCTTTTAATTTCCCTGAGATTTGTATCCTTTGATTCCCTCAATTCAGGTAACCTTGCCTTCAGAAAGCTAATTTTTTATGGTATACAAATAAAATAAGGAAAGAGAAAGAGAAAGAACACAGAAAAAAACAGAAAGAGAACAAAGGGAAAGAGAAACACAGCATTACAAGGATAATTTGTGATGCAGAACATACATATATGCACAATGAAAACAACACTATCCCTCAATCAATTAATATATTTATCGAGCCCTTACTATGTGCAGAGGTCAGTACTAAGCACTTGGTGAGTATAATAAACTACAGTAATATTAGGAAATAGGATTTTAGAAGCAGTGTAGTCTAGTGCTAAGAGCATAGATCTGGGAGTTAAAGGACCTGTGTTCTAATCCCAGCTCTGCTACTTACCTACTCTGTGACCTTGGGTAAGTTACTTAGCTTATTTGTTCTTTAGTTCCCTCACCTGAAAATTTTAATACCTGTTCTCCCTCCTACTTAGACTATGAGCCCCATGTAGGTCCTGATGATCTCATTATCTCATATGATTATCTCATATCTACCCCAGTTCTTGGCACATATAAAATGCTTAAAATATTATTGTTATCATTAGTAGTAATAATAATGGCATTTATTAAGCACTTACTATGTTCAAAGCACTGTTCTAAGTGCTGGGGAAGTTAAAAGGTGGTCAGGTTGTCCCACGGGAGGCTCACAGACTTAATTCCCATTTTACAGATGAGGTAACTGAGGCACAGAGAAGTTAAGTGACTTGCCCAAACTCACACAGCTGACAATTGGTGGAGCCGAGATTTGAACCCATGACTTCTGACTCCAAAGCCCCTGCCTGCTCTTTCCACTGAACCACTCTGCTTCTAGCCCTAGGTGTAGGCTTATTTAATTTACAAATATTCAGGAGGTTAAAAAAGCCAAAAAAATTGTCCATTCACCAGCAGATAGTCCTGTAGACAGCTATAACTAGGATGAGATGTTCAAACGTCCTCTAGACAAACCCTCTGGCAACATTTGAAACAGTAAACAAACATTCTTCTCTTTCTTTGAGACCACCAAAGTCACCTATTTTAGTAGAAATACAGGGAAGTGTTTGTAAAAATCACAAGGGCATCTTACCACTTTCTATTCCTGCATTACTATCAGAATTTACCTGATCAGGCTTCTGAAAATTATAGTTACTCCCAAATACAGCACAGCTAATGTGATATTTGCAGAACCACAGAAGCATATAAGTCCACACATAAATTCTAAGACACTGTTTTTACAATCTCACATTTTGACAATAGACCAGTACTCTTGGAAATAGTGAGTTTATTTGGATACTTTGGAAATTCACAAATAGCCCTAGTAACAAACTCACTGATGGTTTAGTCAGTTGAGTTGGGTAGGCACTGTCTCTGTTGCTGAATTGTACTCTCCAAGTGAGAAGTACAGTGCTCTGCACACAGTAAGCACTCAATAAATACAATTAAAGGAATGAACAAATTGATGTATTCTTTCACAATCACTATCATTGTATTGCAGGGAGGTACTGTTTAGTTATGCCACTAGGCTGGAAGGGGCAAAGAAAGGACTTTAAACCTGAAGTCAGCATATGCATCTGATGTACTAAGAAACTTTTCTAACAGGCTTTGAGGATCAATGAAGGTTTTTGAGAAAATTATACACTTGAGGTCCATACAAGAAACCATGCAAATTATTATGTATGAATCTGCAGTCATCTCAGTAGTAAGGATTAGGAATATATCTGATAAATTCTAATACTAGACATGTTCAAGAAGAACTACACTACAGTTCCACTGATAGCAGAGCATAAACTTATATTCTGCCACCCTCCCCATCTATAATTTATTTTAAGGTCTGTTTCCCATTCTAGACTTTCCAAATTGCTTAGTAAAGTGCTCTGCATACAGTAAGCACTCAATGAATACCATTGGTTGATTGATTAACCTAATCCTGTTACTAAGATCTAAGGTTACTAAGATCTTATTAGATGCCATATAAAGATGCATATTTAGACAAATTATTAGAAAAGGCAGTTTGGAAGATTGCATGACAAGTTTAGAGATTATAAAGGGTCATCAAACGTCTTACCAAATTGAAGGTATAGAAAGCTAGAGGTTTATCCAGTTTGCTCAGCACCTAAATAGCTGGTTCTAGCTAAAACATGAGAGATCACAGCTCAGAAGCAGTGTCTACTTGTTTATGAATCCCCACTCCCATCTCAAAGATTCTCTACCAGACCTTGACTCAAAACATGTACAAAGATTTGCTTTATTCTCACCAGTTTACGTTTGTGAATGTGTTTCACAATGGTAAAATGTGTAGCATCTTTCTTAGGCTCTCTGTTGTTGTCAGTGGCCATTTATGATTATCCTGCCAAGTTTCTGTTTTTCTCCAAAAGAGACCTGTGTTTCTAACCACTAGTTTCCCCTTACAGGTTCTGAATCTTTTCAAACCCCCAAATCACCACTACCGAGTTGACCTCACCACTGGACCACCATTTGTGACATTACCTGGTTTTTCAGCCCTAAATCTCTTTCAAAGATCCCCATCCCCCCAGACACTGAAGGTGTGCCCAGACCCGAATCAGACTCTGCTGTGCCCTAAGAGCTCCATTCTCATGCTCTTCTGTCACAGATTTGGAGGCTTCTCATTCAGTAAGCCACAAGTTCCTCAACTCTAATTCCAGCTCTGTGACTGAAGCCCTGAAGCCTCAGAAGTCATTGGGCACTAGTTTATCACCCCCCCCCTTTCCAGTCCACATATCTCCTCGGCACCCAGAGCTTATTCCACAGTCTTACACTGCAGACAGACACTAAGATCTGAGATCTCAAGATGGTTAATATATTATTAGACAGTAAAGGAAATCCAGTTCAAACTTCATTTCCTTGGATTTGCTATTCTCCCCTTCCTGGACTCTTTGTACTTTCCTGTCAGTGCTCTGGAGCATTCTTTCCTCCCTCAGACACAGGTTACCTCTCGCTCCTTCGGAATTCCATCCACTGGAGTATGAATCTTCAGGGATCCTCTCTGAGCCCTCTCTGGACCCTGTGTCTGGCCTAGGTCCACGGGATGAGCGCTCCTCATGTCCTGCTCTCCCAGGCCCACAGCAAATGGTCTCCTCATCTCAGGATGGTTGAGGTTCATCTTCTTCTCCTCCTCCCTCCTCACCCTGTCGCTTTCTCTGATTGGTTCAGCTCCTCTGGAAGGGGCATAATGGAATAGCTCTCCTGGTTTTCTCCTCCTTCTCCTAAATCTGGGTGCCTTGTGGAATTGTTTGTCACAACATCCACTGAAGAAGCCTGTTAATCATCATCAATCATATTTATTGAGCGCTTACTATGTGCAGAGCACTGTACTAAGTGCTTGGGAAGTACAAATTGGCAACGTTGCAGCAAGTATGACAACAGGGCTAATGATGGCCTATGGAGCATATGATTGGGTGGACTTGGAGAAATGGGTCCCAAGAAATAGGTAATTTTAGCCATTTGTTCCATCCCCAGTGCTCAGGGAGAACTAAGATGAAGCTGGTGGAGAAGGACTTGGTGCTCCTTCTCCTTTTGTACCTCTTTCAACTTCTTCTTTTGTCTTTTTCTATTTCCTGTCTCTTGTTCCCTCTTCCTTCACCACTTCTTCCCATGTTTCTCTTCACCCTGACTGTTCCACCCACAGGTTCACAGTGAAAAGTTGATGTCACTCTCTGAAGTATTAAAACCCTTTCCACAAAAGTGGTGGGCATAGTTCCAAGATTTAAACACTGCAAGTACTTGGAAACTCTGGATCACTAGTAATCATTCCTTCCTTAATGATCTTATGATTCCTAAAATCTTTCCAACTTTTTCAATAGTTTGCACAGAGGCTAGAATGATGCAATGTCAATTTAATAAACACTAACACCACTATTTGGTAAAAGGGAAAGGGCTTGGAAGCTGTCAATTACAACTCATTTACAGGATAAAGACAAGTCAAAACTTTTAAGGACAAAAAATTGTAAAGAACAGAGGTTTCATTATACTACCTTACTTTATCAGAAGTGTACAATCCTTTCTATTTTGTTTTCACCTATTTGTGCTTCATGATGACTTAACAAAATCATCAAATAACTTGCTTTTTTAGATCCCAAACCGAACAATTTAGTCACAAAGAACACTTTTTAAAGCTACTTGTACATAAAGATAAAATAGAGGCCTGTTATAGAGAAGAAATGGAATAGTTTTACAATCAGATATTGAGAGAATGTAATTCTAGAGAGAGTAAACAACATTTACGTGGGCTAGGATATAATTAAATTGGAAGTTTGAAAGCCCATAAAACCCACTGTGATGGTGCCCTTATAAGTAACTACAGATGGATTTAAATAAACACAGGATTCTATCCTTGGCAGACTAAAAGGGTCTGATAAAATTGGATTAAGTCTATATTTGATAGAGGTCTATGCCGTCCTCTATTTTCAAATTTACGTCTTTCACAAAGACACCGTTGAAAGACTACTGCAAAAGACTGACCAGCCTGGTGCATAGCAATTAGAAGCAGATGACTGTTGTAGAACAGATCCTATGAAAAGATAATAACACCAAGAGACATAACAGCTCCAGGAACTGAGAGGAACAAATTCAACAATACAGTCTTCTAAACTGTGAGCCTGTTGCTTGGTAGGGGTTGTCTCTGTTGCCGAATTGTACTTTCCAAGCACTTAGTGCATTGCTCGGCACACAATAAATGCTCAATAAATACAACTGAATGAATGAATGAACGATGCCACTGAGGGCAATATTTATGCAAATAGATTGCTGAAAATATTGCTGTAACTCAATAGTGTATATTCCTGTACTTTCTAGTCCTATAACCCCAGCCCCCAGTCAATTCATCATTCATTCATTCATTCAATTGTATTTATTGAGTGCTTACTGTGTGCAGAGCACTGTACTAAGCACTTGGGAAGTACAAATCAGCATTATTTATTAAGTTATTACTATGTGCAGACCACTGTACTAAGTGCTTGGGAAAATACAACAGAGTTGGTAGCATAATCTCTGCCCACAAGGAACTTACAGTCTCCAGGAAAAGACAAACATTAAAATAAATGACATATGAGGAAAATAGTAAAATATAATAATATTTACCTTAGTTCTGTGGGGTTTTAGTGCTTAAAAGGTGAATGGACAAATGCATAGGGATGCTGAGGAAAGGTCATAGAGAGGAAATGAGGGCACAGGAAAGGCCTTTTGGTGAAGATGTGATTTTAGGTTGGGTTTGAATTGATAAGACTGGTGAACTGTTGGATATGAAGGGGGATGGAGTTCTAGGCCCAACGTAGGATGTGAAGAAGTAGTCAGTGGTGGGATAAATGAGATAGAAGTTCAGAGCACATGTTGTCATTGAGTAGCAGAGTATGTGGATATAGTTGTAGTAGGAAATGAGAGGTAAGGTAGGATTATTGGGAACTGAAACTTAAAGCAGATGGCAAGGAATTTCTGTCTGATATGGAGGTGGATGGGTAACCACTGGAGTTTTTTAGGAGTGGGGAGATATGGACTGACTGATTTTCAGAAATAATATTCAGGCAGACGAATGAAATATTGACTGGGGAGGGGAGAACCGAGGGGCAGGAAGCTTAACTAAGAGCCTGATGCAGACATTAAGGTGGGAAATGATAATTGCTAGTATCAGCATGGTAGCAGTTGCTTTTGCCAATCAGAAATATTTGCTCCTGTTCTATTTTCTCCCTCTCTGGATGCTTAATTCCACCTCTTATTTTTAAAGGAGACCTTTGTTGTCAAACATGTTCAAGTCTCCCCTATGTAGTGGGTCCCACAGCCCTCTTCAATCAATCAATCAATCAATCAATCGTATTTATTGAGCGCTTACTATGTGCAGAGCACTGTACTAAGCGCTTGGGAAGTACAAATTGGCATCACATAGAGACAGTCCCTACCCAACAGTGGGCTCACAGTCTAAAAGGGGGAGACAGAGAACAGAACCAAACATACCAACAAAATAAAATAAGTAGGATAGAAATGTACAAGCAAAATAAATAAATAAATAAATAAATAGAGTCATAAATATGTACAACCATATATACATATATACAGGTGCTGTGGGGAAGGGAAGGAGGTAAGACGGGGGGATGGAGAGGGGGACGAGGGGGAGAGGAAAGAAGGGGCTCAGTCTGGGAAGGCCTCCTGGAGGAGGTGAGCTCTCAGCAGGGCCTTGAAGGGAGGAAGAGAGCTGGCTTGGCGGATGGGCAGAGGGAGGGCATTCCAGGCCCGGGGGATGACGTGGGCCGGGGGTCGATGGCGGGACAGGCGAGAGCGAGGTACAGTGAGGAGATTAGTGGTGGAGGAGCGGAGGGTGCGGGCTGGGCAGTAGAAGGAGAGAAGGGAGGTGAGGTAGGAGGGGGCGAGGTGATGGACAGCCTTGAAGCCCAGGGTGAGGAGTTTCTGCCTGATGCGCAGATTGATCGGTAGCCATTGGAGGTTTTTGAGGAGGGGAGTAATATGTCCAGAGCGTTTCTGGACAAAGATAATCCGGGCAGCAGCATGAAGTATGGATTGAAGTGGAGAGAGACACGAGGATGGGAGATCAGAGAGAAGGCTAGTGCAGTAGTCCAGACGGGATAGGATGAGAGCTTGAATGAGCAGGGTAGCAGTTTGGATGGAGAGGAAAGGGCGGATCTTGGCAATGTTGCGGAGCTGAGACCGGCAGGTTTTGGTGACGGCTTGGATGTGAGGGGTGAATGAGAGAGCAGAGTCGAGGATGACACCAAGGTTGCGGGCTTGTGAGACGGGAAGGATGGTAGTGCCGTCAACAGAGATGGGAAAGTCAGGGAGAGGACAAGGTTTGGGAGGGAAGACAAGGAGCTCAGTCTTCGACATGTTGAGCTTTAGGTGGCGGGCAGACATCCAGATGGAGATGTCCTGAAGGCAGGAGGAGATGCGAGCCTGGAGAGAGGGGGAGAGAGCAGGGGCAGAGATGTAGATCTGGGTGTCATCAGCGTAGAGATGATAGTTGAAGCCGTGGGAGCGAATGAGGTCACCAAGGGAGTGAGTGTATATTGAGAACAGAAGGGGACCAAGCACTGAACCTTGGGGAACCCCCACCGTAAGAGGATGGGAGGGGGAGGAGGAGCCTGCAAAAGAGACTGAGAAAGAACGACCGGAGAGATAAGAGGAGAACCAGGAGAGGACGGAGTCTGTGAAGCCAAGGTCAGATAACGTGTGGAGGAGAAGGGGGTGGTCCACAGTGTCAAAGGCAGCTGAGAGGTCGAGGAGGATTAGGACAGAGTATGAGCCGTTGGATTTGGCAAGCAGGAGGTCATTGGTGACCTTTGAGAGGGCAGTTTCCGTGGAATGAAGGGGACGGAAGCCAGACTGGAGGGGGTCGAGGAGAGAGTTGTTGTTGAGGAATTCTAGGCAGCGCGTGTAGACAACTCGTTCAAGGAGTTTGGAAAGGAATGGTAGGAGGGATATGGGACGATAACTAGAAGGTGAGGTGGGGTCAAGAGAGGGTTTTTTTAGGATGGGAGAGACATGGGCATGTTTGAAGGCAGAGGGGAAGGAACCAGTGGAGAGTGAGCGGTTGAAGATGGAAGTTAAGGAGGGGAGAAGGGATGGAGCGAGAGATTTCATAAGATGAGAGGGAATGGGGTCAGAAGCACAGGTGGCCGGAGTAGCACTTGAGAGGAGGGAGGAGAGTTCCTCTGAGGATACCGCTGGGAAGGATGGGAGAGTAGCAGAGAGTGTTGAGAGCCGGGGGGTTGGAGAAAGAGGGGAAGAGACTTTGGGGAGGTCGGACCTGATGGATTTAATTTTGTTAATGAAGTAGGAGGCCAGATCGTTGGGGGTGAGGGAAGGAGGAGGGGGAGGAACCGGGGGCCTGAGAAGGGAGTTGAATGTACGGAAGAGCTGGCGGGGGTGATGGGCATGGGTGTCAATAAGGGAGGAGAAATAGTTTTGTCTGGCAGAAGAGAGGGCTGAGTTAAGGCAGGAAAGGATAAACTTGAAGTGAACGAGGTTGGCATGGTGTTTAGACTTTCGCCAGCAGCGTTCGGCAGCTCGAGCATAAGAGCGAAGGAGGCGGACAGTGGCAGTGATCCAGGGCTGTGGGTTAGTGGTGCGAGAGCGGCGAAGGGAAAGGGGAGCGAGTGAGTCTAGCTGAGTAGAAAGGGTAGAGTTGAGAGCAGTAATCTGATCATCAAGACAGGGTAGAGAGGAGAGGGCGGCGAGGTGGGGTGTGAGGCGCTCCGAAAGATGGGTGGGGTCCAGAGAGCGGAGATCTCTGTGAGGGAGTAATACGGATTTACGGGGGAAAGGTGTGTGAGTGAGGAGGCAGGTGAGAAGATTATGATCAGAGAGAGGGATCACAGAGTTGGTGAGGGTGGACACAGTGCAGCGGTAGGAGATGATGAGGTCGAGGGTATGACCAAGTTGGTGAGTGGGTGAGGTGGGGTGGAGGAAGAGGTTGGCAGCGTCAAGTAGAGATAGAAGGCGGGAGGCAGAGGAGTCGTTAGGGATATCCATGTGGATATTGAAGTCTCCGAGGATCAGAGTGGGCATGGAGAAGGAGAGAAGGAATGTGAGGAAGGGGTCAAAGTCGTTAAAGAAGTTGGAAGTGGGGCCCGGAGGGCGGTAGATGACGGCTACAAGAATCTGGAGGGGGTGGTAGAGGCGAATAATGTGGGCTTCAAAGGAAGGGAAGGAAAGGGAAGGGGGAGGAGGGATAGTGCGAAAGCGACATTGGGGGGCGAGAAGGAAACCGACACCTCCTCCTTTTCCGGTGAGTCTGGGGGAGTGGGAGAAGAAGAGGCCTGCACTGCAGAGAGCAGCAGAAGAGACTGTGTCGTCCGGCGACAGCCATGTTTCAGTTAGGGCGAGGAGGAGTAGAGAACTGGAAAGGAAAAGGTCCAGGATGAAAGGGATCTTACTTAAAACGGAGCGGGGGTTCCAGAGGCCACACTTGGCATCAGCTGTCGAGGGAGGGGAGGGAGGGGGAAGGGTGCGAGGGGTGGGGAGGGTTTGGATTGGGATGAGTTGGCGGGGGCCTGGGCGGGGAGAGTGGGAAGGGGCGTGGCGATGGGAAAGGAGAACTGGGATGGGGTGGGGGCAGGGAGAAGGGGAGGAGGGGGGCCGGGAGGGAGAAGCAGAGGACCTGCGCTGGTACAGAGGAATCCTTGGTAGGGGTTGAGGGGGAGCGGTCTTGGTGGGTGAGAGGGAGGGAAACAGCTGGGTGGGAGAGGGGAAGGGGAAGGTGAGGAATGGGAATGGCAGTTGGGAGCAAGGGAACTGAAAGTTCATGGTGAGGTCAGCAGGGCGAGTGACAGTACCGCGGGGGGTTAACAATTGAGATGCAGAAGCAATAAAACAGTAGCAATGATAAAAGTAGGCGATGGCATCACAGGGTGTAGTTGAGCAATCAATATGCTATGGCAATAATAGAATTGGCAGACAATGATGCCACAGAGAGCAGATACAAACTATTAAGAGCTGGAGTAGGGTGGGCCAGTTAAGGGGGGACAGGGAGCAGAGATACCTGGGGAGGGGAGCGAACAGTCAATTAGCATGGGAGGGCTGAGGAGGTTTGAATGAGGTTGCCGTTAATGTAACATGTAACATGGTGCTAACATGGTGCTAACAAGGTGCTAACAAGGGCTTTTTACCTGGGGGCAGGGGGAGAGTCAGTCAGGACCGGACCGGGAAGGGGGGGGGGGGATGAGGGGCACTTTACGGAAGGCCTCCGAAGTGGGGGGGGGTGGAAGCCTTCTGTTCTCAATATACACTCACTCCCTTGGTGACCTCATTCGCTCCCACGGCTTCAACTATCATCTCTACGCTGATGACACCCAGATCTACATCTCTGCCCCTGCTCTCTCCCCCTCTCTCCAGGCTCGCATCTCCTCCTGCCTTCAGGACATCTCCATCTGGATGTCTGCCCGCCACCTAAAGCTCAACATGTCGAAGACTGAGCTCCTTGTCTTCCCTCCCAAACCTTGTCCTCTCCCTGACTTTCCCATCTCTGTTGACGGCACTACCATCCTTCCCGTCTCACAAGCCCGCAACCTTGGTGTCATCCTCGACTCTGCTCTCTCATTCACCCCTCACATCCAAGCCGTCACCAAAACCTGCCGGTCTCAGCTCCGCAACATTGCCAAGATCCGCCCTTTCCTCTCCATCCAAACTGCTACCCTGCTCATTCAAGCTCTCATCCTATCCCGTCTGGACTACTGCACTAGCCTTCTCTCTGATCTCCCATCCTCGTGTCTCTCTCCACTTCAATCCATACTTCATGCTGCTGCCCGGATTATCTTTGTCCAGAAACGCTCTGGACATATTACTCCCCTCCTCAAAAACCTCCAATGGCTACCGATCAATCTGCGCATCAGGCAGAAACTCCTCACCCTGGGCTTCAAGGCTGTCCATCACCTCGCCCCCTCCTACCTCACCTCCCTTCTCTCCTTCTACTGCCCAGCCCGCACCCTCCGCTCCTCCACCAATAATCTCCTCACTGTACCTCGCTCTCGCCTGTCCCGCCATCGACCCCCGGCCCACGTCATCCCCCGGGCCTGGAATGCCCTCCCTCTGCCCATCTGCCAAGCCAGCTCTCTTCCTCCCTTCAAGGCCCTGCTGAGAGCTCACCTCCTCCAGGAGGCCTTCCCAGACTGAGCCCCTTCTTTCCTCTCCCCCTCGTCCCCCTCTCCATCCCCCCGTCTTACCTCCTTCCCTTCCCCACAGCACCTGTATATATGTATATATGGTTGTACATATTTATGACTCTATTTATTTATTTATTTATTTATTTTACTTGTACATTTCTATCCTACTTATTTTATTTTGTTGGTATGTTTGGTTCTGTTCTCTGTCTCCCCCTTTTAGACTGTGAGCCCACTGTTGGGTAGGGACTGTCTCTATGTGATGCCAATTTGTACTTCCCAAGCGCTTAGTACAGTGCTCTGCACATAGTAAGCGCTCAATAAATACGATTGATTGATTGATTGAAGGGGACCAAGCACTGAACCTTGGGGAACCCCCACCGTAAGAGGATGGGAGGGGGAGGAGGAGCCTGCAAAAGAGACTGAGAAAGAACGACCGGAGAGATAAGAGGAGAACCAGGAGAGGACGGAGTTTGTGAAGCCAAGGTCAGATAACGTGTGGAGGAGAAGGGGGTGGTCCACAGTGTCAAAGGCAGCTGAGAGGTCGAGGAGGATTAGGACAGAGTATGAGCCGTTGGATTTGGCAAGCAGGAGGTCATTGGTGACCTTTGAGAGCGCAGTTTCCGTGGAATGAAGGGGACGGAAGCCAGACTGGAGGGGGTCGAGGAGAGAGTTGTTGTTGAGGAATTCTAGGCAGCGCGTGTAGACAACTCGTTCAAGGAGTTTGGAAAGGAATGGTAGGAGGGATATGGGACGATAACTAGAAGGAGAGGGTTTTTTTAGGATGGGAGAGACATCCCATCCCCTTCAACTGCTACCTGAGCTCCCTGGACCTATTCTTATCTGTATAATTACTGCCTTACTTTTCTTTTCCAACTCTTTTCTTGATCCACTAAAATCTGGCTTTTGACTGCCTTGCTAACACAAATACAATAATCTTCAATTTTACCCCTAACTTACTCATAACCAAATCCAGTGAGTTTTCTTCTGTCTTTATCCACCTTGATCTGTATGAGGCCTTCAGCATAATGGACCAGAGTCTCTGTGACTGTTCCTTCTCCACTACTCTTTCACGAGATATGGCTCCTCAAATCTCATTTACTCTCTAGGGGAGATCTTTCAATTTCATCAAGGCTTCAGCTACAATCTCAAAAGCTGACGGAGTCTCTCTCCAGTTCTCTCTCCAGCTCCAACCTTGACCTAATCCACAATCCCACATTTCTTCTTACTCCAAAACATATCTATTTGGATGTCCCAGTAGCACCTCAAAATTAACAGGTATAAAGCAGAACTTTTCATATGTCCTCCTATAGCTAGTTCTCCTACCAGTATTATCATCTGCACCATTAACATCTATCATACTTCCTCTCCCTGATTCTGCAATCTTGGTGTCAAAATCCACTTGTCACCCTTTCATTTCTCACATTCAAATGGGAAAGCAGCATGGGCTAGTGGAAAGAGCAATAGGACATGGATTTTAATAGCCCTGCCACTTGCCTGTTCCATGACTGAAATTCTCCATGGCTCTAATTCCTCAAGGACAGAGAATGTATCTACTAATTCGGTTATACTGTACTCTACAAAGCATTTAGTACAGTGCTCTAGATATAATAATTGCTCAATAAATGCCATTGATTGATCGATAAAATGGAAATTAAATACCTATTTTCCCTCCCACTCGCAGGTGGTGAACCCCATGAAGGATGGAAACTGTTTCTAACCTGATGGTCTTTTGTCTACCCCAGCACTTAGGAAAGTGCTTGGCACATAGTAAGTGCTTAGCAAATACCATTACTAAGAATGATTCAATCAATTGCTATATTTTGCCAGGTTTTTCTCCATAACATTTCCTATCTTTCTGTCCACAAAATAGGTGCCACCCTGCCCCAAGGTCTTGTTTTATTATGATTAGATTATGATTATACTGCTTTATCATTGTTTTCTTTCCTCCAAACTCTCCTCCTTTCAGTTGATACTTGTCCCTGATACATAGATCACCTTTCTGAAAAATCACTCAGCACACATGAGTCTACTACTCCAAATCCACCCATATACCCAGTCATCATGCATAAATTCCTAGTGACTGAATTTCAGGCTGTACACTGTCTTTATCCCTCCTTTATATTTCCATTTTACCTGCGAGACTTAATTCTCATTTTTACGAAGTAATTTTACTGTAATCCTCCCTTGATCACCCCCGCTTCCTAAATGCAATTTGCTTAACTGGTTTGAGGAAGAAGTCTATTTCAGAAATCAACAACATTTCTTGTTAGAGACAATAACACTGGGAAATTTCCACCAATCCCATACCTTAGGCATGCTGGTTTACAAATGTTTGCATATATTGCTCTTTTGGGGATTTATGTCATTCTACCTTGATTACTAATCCATCTTTTGCCTAATTCCTTTACATCTTCATTAAAATCAATCATGATAATGCCCGTTGGCAATTCCTGTTAACAACTAAATATTATATGATATTATTTGGATTCGTATAAACAACTGATAGGAATGATTCAAAGGACACCAACAGTCTGCTTCTCTCCTTCTACCACCCAGCCCGCACACTTCACTTCTCTAGTGCTAACCTTCTCACTGTGCCTCGATCTTGCCTGTCTCACCAATGACTCTTCAGCCACATACTGCCTTTGGACATGGCAGGTTCCACATCCTGGAAAGTAGGGCTGAAAACACTGGTGTATTATCACCAAGCCATGTTTTTTCTTTTTGCAGTTGCTTTTCTGTTTTCTATTCTGCCTCTTTGCATGAGTGATATATGTGTTAGACCTAGTGATTGAAAAGCTTTTCACATTTATAAGCAACTTCTTTAGCTGAGAGACAGTTATTTCCAGGCATGCAAGAGGAAGGATTGTAATTGAGAATCACTGGGCATTGCTTCTCAAGCCCTCCCTTTCTAATCCACAGACGACCACTCTTGCCTGCTTCAAGGTCTTATTGAAGGCACATATCCTCAAAGAGGCATTCCCAGGCTAAGCCCCACTTTTACTCATCTCCCACTCCCTTCTGCATTGTTCTGACTTGCTCCCTCTACTCTTCCCCCCTCATTCATTCATTCAATCATACTTATTGAGCACTTGCTGTGTGCAGAGCACTGTACTAAGCGCTTGGGAAGTACAAGTTGGCAACATATAGAGACGGTCCCTACTCAACAGGGGCTCACAGGCCCTCCCAGCCCCAGAGTACTTATGTACCTACATATCTGTAATTTTATTTATCCCTTTGCTCTTCCCCACTCCCTGCCCCAAAACTCATACAAATCTGTAATTTTATTTACCCGTATTGATGTCTGTCTCCTCCACTGTATACTATGAGCTCGTTGTGGGCTGAGAATGTCACTGTTTATTGTTATATTTTATTTTCCCAAGTGCTTAGTATAGTGCCGTGCACAGAATAAGTGCTCAATAAATATAATCTAATGAATGAATGAATGAATGACTACATCATCAGATCAATGGCTCATCTAACCAACAATTTGCTATTTCAAAATTTTCTCTAATAATAATAATAATAACGATAGCATTTATTAAGCGCTTACTTTGTGCAAAGCACTGTTCTAAGCGCTGGGGAGAAGGTGATCAGGTTGTCCCACGGGGGGCTCACAGTTTTAATCCCCATTTTACAGATGAGGGAACTGAGGCCCAGAGAAGTGAAGTGACTTGCCCAAAGTCATACAGCTGACAGTTGGTGGAGCGGGGATTTGAACCCATGACCTCTGACTCCAAAGCCCGCGCTCTTTCCACTGAGCCACGCTGGAGTTGAATGTACGGAAGAGCTGGCGGGGGTGATGGGCATGGGTGTCAATAAGGGAGGAGAAATAATTTTGTCTGGCAGAGGAGAGGGCTGAGTTAAGGCAGGAAAGGATAAACTTGAAGTGAACGAGGTTGGCACGGGGTTTAGACTTTGGCCAGCAGCGTTCGGCAGCTCGAGCATAAGAGCGAAGGAGGCGGACGGTGGCAGTGATCCAGGGCTGGGGGTTAGTGGTGCGAGAGCGGCGAAGGGAAAGGGGAGCGAGTGAGTCTAGCTGAGTAGAAAGGGGAGAGTTGAAAGCAGTAATCTGATCATCAAGACTGGGTAGAGAGGAGAGGGCGGCGAGGTGGGGTGTGAGGCGCTCTGAAAGATGGGTGGGGTCCAGAGAGCGGAGATCTCTGTGAGGGGGTAATATGGATTTACAGGGGAAAGGAGTGTGAGTGAGGAGGCAGGTGAGAAGATTATGATCAGAGAAGTCACTTCACTTCTCTGCACCTCAGTGACCTCATCTGGAAAATGGGGATGAAGACTCCTTCCCCTCCCCACAGCACCTGCATATATATTTGTACATATTTATCACTCTATTTTACCTGTACACATTTATTCTATTCATCTTACTCGGCTAATATGTTTTGTTTTGTTGTCTGTCTCCTCCCTCTAGACTGTAAGCCCGCTGTTGGGTAGGGACTGTCTCCACATGCTGCCAATGTGCACTTCCCAAGCGCCTAGTACAGTGCTCTGCACACAGTAAGCGCTCAACAAATACGATCGGATGAATGAATGAATGACTCTACAAAAGTTCAGGTATTTTCATTTTGTTGTTGTATTTCAAACTTTTGTGGAAAACCTCTGTCAAAATAAAGATGTGTTTTATTTCTCAATTTCAATATGTCAGTGTTAGTAAATTTTCCTTGTATTGCCATTCTTGTTAATGTAAGAAATATAATCATAAAAGCAAGATGTTTTCATATATAAATATTTTGAAACATATTCCAGATTTAAATTTCTAATTACTACTGTTATTACAAGTGTGTCCTAATTACCTTTTGGTAGAGCAGGTCGATATTTAGGAAGTTCAGAAATTCTACCTAGACATCCCAAAGAACCTCAAACTAAAGATGTCCCAAACAGAACTCCTTATCTCCCCACCCAAACCCAGTTTTTTCTCATTACTCTAGACAATGCCAATAACCTCCCTATCTCACAAGACTGTAACCTTAGCATTGTTCTCGACTCATTTCTCTCATTCAACCTGCATCTGTCACCACATAGTGTTCTACCTACACAACACTGATACAATCTGCCCTTTCCTCTCTATCCAAACTGCTACCATGTTATTCCAAGCATTTAGCATATCCCACCCATTTCAATTATTGCACGAGCCTACTTACTGACCTCCATGCCTCCTGTCTCTCCCCACTACAGTACATAGTTCACTCTGCTGTTCATTCTGCTGAAATAACGTTAATAATAATGATTAATAATTGTTGTATTTATAAAGCACTTAGTATGTTCCAGGCACTGTACTAAGCACTGGGGTGGATACCAGCAAATCGAGTTGGACACAACCCCTGTCCCATGTCGGGCTCACAGTCTCAACCCCCATCTTCTAGACTGTAATCCTGGTGTGAGCAGGGATTGTCCATCTTTATTGCTGAATTGTACTTTCCAAATGCTTAGTACAGTGCTCTGCACACAGTAAGCGCTCAATAAATTCTATCGAATGAATGAATTTGATAGATGAGGTAACTGATGCCCAGAGAAGAGAAATAACTTGCCCAAGGTCACACAGCAGACAAGTGGCAGAGTCGAGATTATAACCCATGACCTCCAGATTCCCAGGCCCAAGCTCTATCATCAATTGTATTTATTGAGCGCTTACTATGTGCAGAGCACTGTACTAAGCGCTTTATGCATTATGCTTTATCCATTATGCAATTCTGCTTCATTCTCTCCATGTCTCCCCAGTCCTCAAGATGGAGAGGCTGATCCACCACTTAGCATTTGCCTTAATACGCTTAAAACGCTGAGAAGCAGTGTGGCTCAGTGGAAAGAGCCCGGGCTTTGGAATCAGAGGTCATGGGTTCGAATCCCGGCTCCACCACATGTCTGCTGTGTGACCTTGGGCAAGTCACTTAACTTCTCTGAGCCTCAGTTACCTCATCTGTAAAATGGGGATTAAGACTGTGAACCCCACATGGGACAACCTGATCACTTTGTATCCCCCCCCAGCGCTTAGAACAGTGCTTTGCATATAGTAAGCGCTTAACAAATGCCAACATTATTATTATTATTATTATTATTATTACCTTACCTTACTGATCTCCTCCTACAGCCCAGCCCACCCTGTTCACTCCTCTAGCACAAGCTTTCTCACTGTGCCCCATGGTGCGGACCCCTTTACCATATCGTCTCACTGGTCTGGAGCTCTCTTCCCTTCCATATATGCCAGACCACCACTCTACCCACCTTGAAAGTGCTATTAATCTCCTCCAAAAGGCCTTTCCCGATAAATCATCTTTTCCCTGGTTCCCTCTCCCTTTCGAGTCAACCATGACCTTTGGACAAGTGATATCCCAACCTCAGCTTCAAAGTACTTATGTACATCTATGTAAATAATTTATTAGAAATCATTTATTAATATTAATGATTCTCTTCCTCTCTAGATTGTAATCTAGGCAAGCTAGATTGTGGGCAGGGACCGTGTTTACCAACTCTGTTGCACTGTACTCTCCAACCACTTAGTACAGTGTTGTAATCACAAAAGTGCCCAATAACTTCCATTGAAGATGATGTGAAAATAAGGATTAAGCACCTTTTCTCTCTCCTACTTAGAATGTGACCCTCGAAGATGATGTGAAAATAAGGATTAAACACCTTTTCTCTCTCCTACTTAGACTGTGACCCTCATGTGAGACAGGAACTGTGTCTGACCTGATTGATTTGTATCTACCTAAGCACTCAGAAAATTTCTTGACTCATAGTAAACCGTTAACAAATACCACTAAAGACATATATTCTCATCCTGTTATGGGTTTTGAGTAGAAGTTAACTCCGCACCCTGATGGAGGGATCAAAGAAGGTGAATTTTGGGTTAGTAGAGTCTTGGGTCAGACTCCTTCCTCTTGTAATGCCTGGAAACAACTGTCACTCAGCTAAAGAAGAGTTGGTCATAAATGTGAAAATCTTTTCGATCACTAGGTCTGGCACCTATATCGCTCATCAAAATATTCAGATTATAAAACAGAAAAGCAACTGTAAAAAGGAAAAGCATGGTTTGATGATAATACACCAGTGTTTTTAGCCCTACTTGCCGTCATGGGTTGAAGCTTGCATTATGGGTATACGAAAGCATAATAAAAATTCACAATGAAGGTATATACTTGGGTAGATATCAATTTATATGCTCTACTGTTATTTATTTAATAATGTTTAACGATGAAAGTCTTGCATATGCAGTTTAGTCCCCACTCTCTGGCTATACATTGCCCCTAGTGACCTAGCTACATACTTTGGTCAATAAAATTGAAACCTCCCTTAATCCTCTGTAGTCCTTTTCTCTTCCAGTCCCCTTTTCGACTCTCTGATCCTTCCCAGGAGAATCTCAAGAAGAGATCTCCCACCTTCTCTGAAATTCTTCCTCTTCCACTGTGCTTCTGAGCCCATTCTTTCTCACCTAATCAAAATAACTGTTCTGTACCTTCTTCCCTCTGAGATCACCATATCCAACCACTCACTTTTCAATGGCTCCTTCTGCACTGTTTTCAAGCATGTCATGTTTTCCCTATCCTTCCAGTTATTGTCCTTTCCAAACTCATTTGAGTAATTTGTCTAACTTGCTGCATCTACTTCCTCTCCTCCACCCCCTGCTATCTGGTTTTACCCCTTCTCCAAGGTCACCAAGAAACTTCTTCTTACCAAATACAATGGTCTCTACTTCATCCTAATCCTGTTTGACCTCTCAGGTGCCTTCAACACTGTGGACTGTCCTCCTCCTCCTCCTTCTAGACTGTGAGCCCACTGTTGGGTAGGGACTGTCTCTATATGTTGCCAACTTGTACTTCCCAAGCGCTTAGTATAGTGCTCTGCACACAGTAAGCGCTCAATAAATACAATTGATTGATTGATTGGACCAAACCCCTCTCCTTGAAACATTATCAAACCTTCACTTCCCAAACACCACCCTCTCCTGGTTCTTTTCTTATGTGTCTTGCAAAGGTGTCTTGCAAAACACCACCCTTCAATCTCTTTCTTAAGTTCCTCCTCTGTCTCCACTTTTTAACTAAGCGGTTCATTACAGGCTCAGTTCTGGTTCCCCTTCCAGTCTATATCTACACCCACTCTCTCGGAGAACTCACTCATTACCACACCTTCAACTACCATTTCTATGGAGATGATTCCCAAATCTATCTCGCCAACTCTGACCTCTCTCCTTTTCTTAAGTCTTGCATTTCCTACTTCCTTCTGGACCTGTCTACGTGGATTCCTGCTGACACCTCAACCTTAAAATGAGCAAAACAGCACTCATCATTTTCCCACCGAAGGCCTCTTCTCCCCATTACTTTCTTATTACTGTAGACACACCACCATTTTCCCTACTTCACAAACCCAACCTTGGCAATATCCCCAGCTCATCTCTCTTTTAACCCACATATTCAATCTGCCATGAAAAGCTGTTGGCTATATCTTCACAAAATCTCTAGCATCCACCCTTTCTGCTCTATCTAAAATGCTACCATGCTGCTCCAAGCCTTTATCATTTTCTACTTTCACTATTGCACTGTTCTCTTCAAAGATGTCCCTGTAAATATGTCTTTCCCCACTCCATTCCATACTTCACTCTGCTACCTGGATCATTTTTTCAGAATAAAAAGTCAGTCCACATCTCACCTTTCTTCAGAAATTCCAATGGTTGCCCATCAATCCTTGGATCAAACAGAAACTACTCACCATTAACCTTAAGACACTCAATCAACTCTCTCCCTCCTACCTAGCCTCAGAAGTCTCATACTACAACTCAGTCCACAAACTCCATGCCTCTATCACTAACCTATACTCTCAGTACCTCAATGTTATCTATTCTGTAACTAACCTCCTTGTCTACATCTGCTCTTAGGCCTGAAACTTTCTCTCTTTTCATATCCAACAGAGTATCACTCTGCCCAATTTCAAAACTTCCTAAAATCACATCTCACTCAAGGGATCCTCCCTAAGTCCTGTATTTCCGCTATCCATCTTCCCTTCTGCAGTGACTGTGTACTTGGCTTTTATAATCACCCCAGCTCCATAGTACTTACATACATATTCTAATACTCTACTAGCCCTAATCTATTTTAATATCTATCTCCTCCTATAGACTGAATCCTCCTTTTGTTCAGGGATGACACCAACCAACTCTGTTGTACTGTACTTTCCCAAGCAGTTGGTACAGCACTCTTCAAACAGTAAGTGTTCAACGAATAACATTGTTGGATTGATCAATAACAATGTTACATATATGTAAAGAGAAGCATGTATTAACATTCCTTATGTTCCAAAAAAGAGAACTGTAAGGAAAAATGTCATGATAAAATATGATATAAATCTAGTTGTTTAGCTTTAAACATACATTATCTTCACCCAAGGGAGTTATCAGAAGTACTTATTGTTTGCTTGAACTCACAACAGACCCTTCTCTAGAAGAGGAAGGGGCATATATGATTCAAACAGTTAGGAGTTTATTGCCAGGTGAAGTTTACTGGCATAACGTGCAGACAGCCTCACCTGGAATACAGCCTGATCTTATGTCCAGTCCTCTCCTGACTCTAGGTATGCTGTCTACATAAATCCTAGATGATAGTGCCCAGACTGAGCCCCCTTTTTCCTCTCCTCCTCCCCATCCCCCCTGCCCTAACTCCTTCACCTTCCCACAGCACCTGTATATATGTTTGTACAGATTTACTACTCTATTTTGTTAATGATATGTATCTAGCTTTATTTCTATTTATTCTGATGACTTGACACCTGTCCACATGTTTGGTTTTATTGTCTGTCTCCCCGCTTCTAGACTGTGAGCCCATTGTTGGGTAGGGACCGTCTCTATATTTTGCCAACTTATACTTCCCAAGCGCTGAATACAGTGCTCTGCTCACAGTAAGCGCTCAATAAATACGATGCAATGGATGAATGAATGAATGATAGTGACCTTACCTGGATTTTCCTGGTTGATCCCCTTGATCTGTCTGTCAACAGATAGAAGTCCTGGGAACCCATCTCTGAGTCTGTTGTTGGGTAGGGACCGTCTCTATATGTTGCCAACTTGTACTTCCCAAGCGCTTAGTACAGTGCTCTGCACACAG
The DNA here is from genome assembly GCF_015852505.1 of Tachyglossus aculeatus. Lineage (NCBI taxonomy): Eukaryota > Metazoa > Chordata > Mammalia > Monotremata > Tachyglossidae > Tachyglossus > Tachyglossus aculeatus. The sequence goes on from NC_052067.1 coordinate 122,580,530, forward strand.
TAAGCATTCAATAAATAGGATTGAATGAATGAATAAATATGAATGAATGAATGAATGAATTTCTGATTTGGCCCTTCATTAGGTAAGGTGGGTTTCTCCCCATTATGACTTAGCAGCAGTTCGTTATAATATGTGCATGAACATTTTCACTACCAAATTTCCACACCTAACAGTTATTAATTACAAGCATCCAACATTTCTCAAGAACCTTTAGCATCTAGATATACAATCTGAGTATCAGAATTATCAAGAAACAATTCATTGGCAAGCTATCAATTTATATAGGTACCTTAATATATTCAAGAAGCTACCAGCAAGAAAGCACCTCTCGCCAATTAGAGAGAATATCTCCAAATGCAAAGTGAGATGGTGAAGTTTCTTTCAAACAGTGAAATATTCTAGAAAGAGAACAGGACTTGGGGTCAGCAGACCTGGAAACTGCTTTGCCAATTGGAGAGCATATCTCCAAATTCAAAGTGAAGTGGTAAAGTTCCTTTGAAACAGGCATACTGGAAAGAGAACAGGACTGGGAGTCAGAAGATCTGTGTTCTAATCTCAGTTTTGCCACTTACCTGCTCTGGATTCTGGGTGACAACTTCTCTGTGTCTCAATTTCTTCGCCTGTAAAATAGAGATTCAATATCTGTTATCTTGCCCTGTGAGACTGTGAATCCTATGTAGGACAGGAACCTTATCTGATTGAATTGTATCCATCTGAGTGTTTATTTAGACCATTCATTCATTCAATCATATTTATTGAGTGCTTACTGTGTGCAGAGCACTGTACTAAGCGCTTGGTAAGTACAAGTTGGCAACATATAGAGACGGTCCCTTCACAGTCTAGAAGGGTGCTTGGAACATAGTTATGGTTTATCAAATACCAAAATTACTGTCATCATCTGGAGTATTCACGTATAGTGGAGATGGCAAAATATGAATGTTGTGAAAGTTCACTAGACCTACCAATTTTGAAGTGATATGAAGTTAGGTTGACAGGGGATAAAACCAGGAGAGCAGTGGTGGCCAAGTCTCCTGAATTGAAGAGCCACAAATCAAGAGCACACTATGGATGATAACAGCAATAACTGATCATTCAGCAGGCATCAGATGGGAGGAAGGTCACAGGGATTGGGGAAGAATGGATGTTTTCAGGCTTGGGGTAGCAGTGTTGCTCAGTGAAAAGAGCATGGGCTTGGGAACCAGAGGTTATAGGTTCTAATCCCGGATCCACCACTTGTCAGCTGTGGGACTTTGGGTAAGTCACTTAACTTTTCTGGGCCTGAGTTACCTCATCTGTAAATTGGGGATTAAGACTATGAGCCCCATATGGGACAACCTGATCATCTTGTATCCCCCTCCCGTGCTTAGAACAATGCTTTACACATAGTAAGTGCTTAACAAATGCCATCATTATTAGTATTATTATTATTGGGATGGTAGTTAGTGATAACAGTAAGCAAAAGACTGACCTGGAGAGGTGAGATGGGAGATGGGGTCTGAGAGTGGAGCCGAGGATATTTTTTCAGTGGCCCACTGCAGTTCACCACAACAGAGGCAGTGGGATAACAAAAGGCTTCATACTCAAACCTCCAGCAAGGAAAAAAAAGTGCCATGTGGCTTGTGAGCTGCAATTAGGCAACTTGAGGTATACTACTTAAGACTGCTTTGTTTTTAATATGGTAATAAAGTGAGTTTGGATAATGTTAGTCGAAAAATCTGTTAGGAAAGGCAGCTAAATAGCATTGGTGTTTTTACTTTATGTTCTCATCTTTTTCATAATGTAAGATTACATGTTAGTGATATTCCAATGACCTTATAAAATCATAACAAATGTTGTCATGAGTATGTGTTCCTGCCTTACTTGATGAACCATGATTTTTGATTCATTAAGTTATATTTCTATGACAGAATTGTCAACAAAAATAGATTAATTTTTCATTTTAAAATAGTCATTTTCACTAATGTGCAATAGGAACACACTGCTTATTCCTCTTCCCTACTTCATTTTTTCACGATTTTAAGAACATTTGACTTGTCTCCAAAAAGCTTTAAAGTGACAATATCTCATTGACCATATATATGACAGTGATATTTCACTGTATTTTTTATGTTTCTTTTTCTTATAAAATATGTTATCTAAGTTTCCTGAGTAATGGTAGTGGTACCACAAGCAGTAGCACTAAGGTAGTAGTAGTAATAGAAACAGTAGGACTAGTTAGTAGTAGTTGTAGTGATTTGCCTCCCCCTTCTACACTCTGAGTCCGTTGTTGGGTAGGGACTATTTCTATCTCTATATGTTGCCAACTTGTACTTCCCAAGCGCTTAGTATAGTGCTCTGCACCCAGTAAGTGCTCAATAACTATGATTGAATGAATGAATGAGTACACACTTGGTATAATGCACTGCACAAGGTTCATTCATTCATTCAATCACATTTATTGAGCGCTTACTGTGTGCAGAGCACTGTACTAAGCTCTTGGGAAGTACAAGTTGGCAACGTATAGAGACGGTCCCTACCCAACAGTGGGCTCACAGTCTAGAAGGGGGAGACAGAAAACTAAATAAAACATATTAACAAAATAAAATAAATAGAATAAGTATGTACAAGTAAAATAAATAATAGAGTACTTCCCAGGGTCCTCGGGAAGTAAAGTTATAGTAAAGAAATTATAGAGTATTTTCTTAGACAAGTCTTATTAATACTCAATATTATCAACATGTCAAAATTGAAAATTTACATTAGAAATATTAGTCACCTTAAGGAAATAGAATTAAATGGAAAGACTTCATTGTGGGCCTACTTTTCATACTAGCATTCTTAGGTCTGATAAGTCTATTTTGAGCTGTTCTTTCATATGTTTCATTCTGTCGACTGGATCATTTGGTCCATGTAAAAGAAGCATGATAGTTATTTTCATTAGTAAAGCTGAATTGTAGAAGCAAAACTTGGTCAGTTGCCTCAGGAAAGACAACAAGAATGAACAGTAGTACATTCTCAATTCTGGATAGGGTAATTTTTCAATCAACTCAATTTGTACCAAAATCCCAATCCTTGTGAACTTGAACTGAAACTCCTAGGGAAGTCCCAGAAATATTTGTTCTTCAAGGGGCTTTTAAGATTTCCACTCACTACCAACCCTGTTACATCCTACTTTCCCTAAGCGCTTGGTACAGCACTCTGCACACAGTAAGAGCTCAGGAAATATGTTTGAATAATCCGACTCCAAAGCCTTTCCACTCAGCCAGGCTGCCCAGGGAAGGGATCTACCAACCCTGTCACATCCTACTTTCCCAAGTGCTTAGTACAGCACTCTGCACGCAGTAAGAGCTCAGTAAATATGTTTGAATAATCTGACTCCAAAGCCTTTCCACTCACTACCAACCCTGTTACATCCTACTTTCCCAAGCGCTTGGTACAGTGCTCTGCACACAGTAAGAGCTCAGTAAATATGTTTGAATAATCTGACTCCAAAGCCTTTCCACTCACCCGGGCTGCCCAGGGAAGGGATCTACCAACCCTGTTACATCCTGCTTTCCCAAGCGCTTGGTACAGTGCTCTGCACACAGTAAGAGCTCAGTAAATTGTTTGAGTAATTAATTGAGTGATTAACTGATTGCTCAACCCCACCTCCACAAACAGCTGCCCAGAGCAGAGCTTCCTGCTAGCCTGGAGTTAAAGAAGGGACTTGAGCTCAGGTGTTTTCAGTGTTGAAGGGCAGCCTCGCCCCCAGCCCTAATCAACCCAGGTGCTTCTAAATGAGGTGTGGAGGCACTGGCCCTTTATTCATTCATTCATTCATTCAATCGTATTTATTGAGCGCTTACTGTGTGCAGAGCACTGGACTAAGCGATTGGGAAGTCCAAGTTGGCAACATATAGAGACGGTCCCTACCCAACAGTGGGCTCACAGTCTAGAAGGGGGAGACAGAGAACAAAACAAAACATATTAACAAAATGAAATAAATAGAATAAATATGTACAAATAGAGTAATAAATACGTACAAACATATACACATATATACAGGTGCTGTGGGGAGGGGAAGGAGATAAGGGGGGGATTCATTCAATCGTATTTATTGAGCGCTTACTGTGTGCAGAGCACTGGACTAAGCGTTTAGGAAGTCCAAGTTGGCAACACAAGAAACGGTCCCTACCCAACAGTGGGCTCACAGTCTAGAAGGGGGAGACAGAGAACAAAACGAAACATATTAACAAAATAAAATAAATAGAATATGTACAAGTAAAATAGAGTAATAAATACGTACAAACAAATGTACATGTATACAGGTGCTGTGGGGAGGGGAAGGAGGGGGAGAGGAAGGAGGGGGCTGAGTGTGGGAAGGCCTCCTGGAGGAGGTGAGCTCTCAGTAGGGAAAATGGGGGAGGATCCCCCCAGGCCCAAGGTTTTATGGCCCCAGTGGCTACCGGGCTTTTCCCCGCCCTATATAAGGCTCCTGATTTGGGCCTGCCTCAGTTTACAAGAGGATAGGAGACAGAGAGTGGCCCACCGTGGGTCCAGGTAAGGAGGGGGGCCCTGGCTGTTTCAGCTACATCCCCCCAGCCCTTTTTTTAGGGTGGGTGTGGGATTGAAAGTGTGGGGATTGCTGATGACTATTGCATTGATCAAGATAATAAAGGTTGGGGTGGGTTGGGACTGATTCAGGGTTTGTGAAACGATTTAAAAACACATGGTGGGGGCAAGGGAATGGATTGTGATACTGCCAATGATGTGCATATGTTGTACATTGCCCAGGGCGGGGCAGGGTTTGGGAAACTGGGGAGGGAGTGGGGGGTGGGGGTGATTGTCCTGGGGGGTTCTGATGATATTTGTGAGTTTGGGGCTGGAGGGAGGGGCATAGAACTGCCCTTGCTGGTTGGGGTTTGGGGGGCACACGCAGGTTGGTTGGGGGAAGGTTTGGGGAATAGATAGATAGTCTAGGTCTTGGGGAAAGTCTGGCCTGGTTTGGGGATGACTACTGGGCCTCGAGTCTAAAGGCCCGAAGGGCTGGGACAGAGGATGCCTTGATGACGGACAAAGGGGGCATGTGGGCTGAGTGTCAGGTGATGCATGCTCACTGTCTGTCTGTCGGTTTGTCTACACCTCTGTGTGTCTGAACATTGGTCTGTCTGTCCCACTCTCTGTAATAATAATAATAATAGTATTTGTGAAGTGATTACTATGGGTCAAGCACCATTCTAAGCGCTAGGGGAGAGATAAGGTGATCAAGTGGTCCCACGTGGACCTCACGGTCTTCACCCCCATTTTACAGGTGAGATCACTGAGGCACAGAGCGGTGACTTGCCCAGGGTCGCACGGCTGATGGGTGGCGGAGCTGGGGTTGGAGCCCACGTCTTCTGACCCCTAGGCCCGGGTTCTTTCTACTAAAGCCATGCTGATTTTCTAATAAGAGGGTGGGGACACTGTCCTCTCTCTATGTATGAGAAGCAGCATGGCTTGGTGGGTGGAGCATGGGCTTGGGGGTTAGAAGGGCCTGTGTTCTGATCCCAGACCGGCCACTTGTCTGCTGTGTGACCGTGGGTAAAGTGATTCGCCTCTCTGTGGTTCATTCATTCATTCCATCGTATTTTTTTGAGCGCTTACTGAGTGCAGAGCACTGTACTAAGCGCTTAGTTACCTCATCTGTAAAAGGGGGATTAAGATTGGGAGTCCCATGTGGGACATGATCTAATAATAATAGTACATGTCAAGCACTGTTCTGAGCTCAGGGGGAGCTACAAGATAATCAGGTTGGACACAGTCCAAGAAGCTTGTCTCTATCCTTGTGTTTAGTGGAAAGCCTGACACACAGGAAACATTGAACAGGTACTGTAAAAAAAAACAACCCAGAACTCAAAATGGTGGCGGATGCCCCTACCATGGCTGCGGTATTGGGCTCTCCTCCCCTCAAAGCCCTACTGAGAACTCACCTCCTCCAGGAGGCCTTCCCAGACTGAGCCCCCTCCTTCCGCTCCCCCTCCTCCCTCTCCCCATCCCCCCTGCTTTACCTCCTTCCCCTCCCCACAGCACCTGTATATATTACTCTATTTATAGAGTAAATGAATAGTAAATACGTAAAACTCTACATATTTATTACTCTATTTATTTATGTATATTTATTCTATTTTATTTTGTTAATATGTCTTGTTTTGTTGTCCGTCTCCCCCTTTTAGACTGTGAGTCCGCTGTTGGGTAGGGACCGTCACTAGATGTTGCCAACTTGGACTTCCCAAGTGCTTAGTACAGTGCTCTGCACACAGTAAGCGCTCAATAAATGTGATTGAATCAATGACTGAGCCACCTCCTTCCTCTCCGCCTTACCTCCCTCCCCTCCCCACAACACCTGTATATATGTATAGATGTTTGTACGGATTTATTACTCTATTTATTTATACATATTTATTCTATTTATTTTATTTTGTTAATATGTCTTGTTTTGTTGTTTGTCTCCCCCTTCTAGACTGTGAGCCCACTGTTGGGTAGGGACCCTCTCTATATGTTGCCAACTTGTACTTCCCAAGTGCTTAGTCAAGTGCTCTGCACACAGTAAGCACTCAATAAATGCAAATGAATGACTGAGCCCCCTCCTTCCTCACCCTCTCCTCCCCCTCCCCATCCCCCCCACCTTACCTCCTTCCCCTCCCCACAACACCTGTATATATATATAGGTTGGTATGGATTTATGACTCTATACATATTTATTCTATTTATTTTAGTTTGTTAATATGTCTTGTTTTGTTGTCTGTCTCCTCCTTCTAGACTGTGAGCCCGCTGTTGGGTAGGAACCATCTCTATATGTTGCCAACTTGTACTTTCCCAAGCGCTTAGTACAGAGCTCTGCACACAGTAAGCGCTCAATAAATGCAATTGAATGAATGAATGACTGAGCCCCCTCCTTCCTCTCACTCTCCTCTCCCTCCCCCCCCCCCCCGCCTTACCTCCCTCTCCACCGCACCTGTATATAGGCTTGTACATATTTATTATTCTATTTTATTTGTATATATTTTTCTATTTTATTTTGTTAATATGTCTTGTTGTCTGTCTCCCCCACTAGACAGTGAGCCCGCTGTTGGGTAGGGACCGTCTCTATATGTCGCCAACCTGTACTTCCCAAGCGCTTAGTACAGTGCTCTGCACACAGTAAGCGCTCAATAAATATGAATGAATGAATGCAGGGTCTCCTAAAATCCATCCAGACCTTCCTGGTGGTCATGGAAGATTCTTAACTGACATCCATCTTATTCCAAGTTAGAAATATGTCACAGGACTGAGTGACAGTAGGCTTGGGTTCTAATCCCAGCTTCCCACTTGCCTGCTGTGTTATTTTGGGGAAATCACTTTGCCTAAGGTTCTTCATATGTACAATCGCTACTATATCTTTTCTCCTAACCTTCTAGACTGTGAGTTCCATGTAAAATTGGCTCTGTGTCTGATCTGAACCCCGAATGGGGCTATTTCACATATATTTGAGGTGGGCTAGGAGTAATGACCCCTCTCAGGGTTGCATCTGGAGAGTTTCCAGTATTCTACAAGTCTTGGCTATGGGAGGGAGAGTCAAGCAGAGGCATAGCCATTCCATTCCTACCTTGGGCAGTGGCTAGCAAGTGGAAGGCAATCTGCTACAAGTCAAAACTCAGATGTGCTGGGCAGCAGCGGCACGGGAGAGAGTCAAGGGCGGAGAATCAACTTTACTGCACTGAAGGAGGCAATGGTAAACTACTTCTGAAATTTTTACTAAGAAGACTCTATGGATACACTACTCAAACGATTGCAGATGGAGAGCGGGACGTTCTGGGAGAGATGTGTCTGTGGTGTCGTTATGGGTCGGAAACGACTCGACAGCTTAAGAAAAGACAAGATAAGAGTAATGAGGCTCTATAAAATCCATTCCCTCTAATGGTCTAAATCAAAGGTAAAGCTGACTGGAGGTAAAAACAATACAAAATTTGGGAGTTTAGATATTTACATATACATTTTTCTATATGTCTCCAATCTGAAATGTTATGAATACAACATGACACAATAAAATTATGATTTTATATGTAGCTTTCAGATTAGTGTGCTTGAAGAACAGTTAGCAAAAATATTTCATCCAACATCTGAATTGTACTTCCCAAGCACTTAGTACAGTGCTCTGCACATAGTAAGCGCTCAATAAATACGATTGATGATGATGAATTTTTCCATAGAAAATGCCACATTGTATATTTTTCCTGTAGGATTGTAGGACCTAAGATAATAAAAATATATTTAGTTCAGAAATGACAGATTATACTTTAAAATAACATAATAGCTTTATTTAATATTAGTTATTATTGACATATGTGGATATGTGATTGTATTATTTCTTTCATGTATTGAAATGTTGAAACAATGATGAAGCAGTGTTATTTTTGTTTTCTTTTAATTTATAAAGACATACTTTCATTTCGTTCTGGACTCAGTTTATTGATTTCAAATAAAATTTACACTCAAAGCATAAAGGGGCTTCTGTACTTGTTAGAGTAGATTGATATGCCACTTTTCAGTGGCTAAAATGTAACCAATGCAGCAGTGAGGCCTTTGGAATTTCATTTCTCTTAGTTGGAGGAAGGTAAGAATTTTCCAGTGGATAATGAGCTTATAATGAGCTCTAATCTCCTGAGGGAAAACAGGGATGCTTTAAAAGTGCTTAAACACATATTGCAGGTTTAAAGTGGCAGGGGAGAATTTAATATCAGGATGCCGGAGGCTTATGTCAGTCTCGGGGGCCTGCTCTGTGTAACGAACAGTCCCTTTGCGGGTAGTCCCAACATTACCCCACCAGAAGATTGCAATCTATCCAGGGAAAATTTCCTTAAAGTCCACCAGAGATTCAAATACCTTGGTGTAACTCTGAATAACCACACCACATAGATATTCTGCCCTTGGGAAGGCACAGACCACAGCCACACTGAATTGCAGTAAGTGTTATTGATGATTCTAAAACTTAATGATGGTCATAACCTCCAAAATCATTATCAATATATTCCTGTTACGTTACCCAGTTTTGTGATTTCTTTTAAGATCTCAGTTCCCTCATAGTTATCATACTCTTTGGTATGGCTGGTAGCAAATGATGTTTTTCTCACTTCCTGACAGGTGGAAAGAGATTATTCAGTCTTGAAACAGGTAATGCTAGTATGTACCCTCAGTACTATCTCGTAAACTACTTTTGTACCTTAAATGAATACTCTGTTTTCTGGAACTCTACTATTAAGAAAATTAATCAGGAAAAACAGCCTTGTGATTTGGGTGTATTTATTTCATTTGATAACGTTAGATATTCCCAGACTAGATTTTGAATATCTCCCTTTTTTGAAAAATAAATTATTCTATTTTATTCTATTGGTTCATGCACATAAGAACAGAAACACAAACACACACATGCACAAACATACACATTCTTTCAAAATAATGGTCTCATAGTCAATCAATCGTATTTATTGAGCATTTATTCTGTGCTGCAGACTGTTCTAAGCGCTTGAGAGAGTACAGTACAGTAGAACTAGCAGACACAGTCCCTGCCCTCAAAGGAACTTACAATCTTGTAAGGGAGACAAACACTAAAATAAATTACAGGATGGGGAAAACAACAAAGTTTAAGGATATGTACATAAGTGCTACCTGGGGGAAAAACAAATGCTTAGGAAATTTGTGCCCTAGTGTGTATGCTCATATACCATTTGACATGCACATACTCTGAGACATACTAATATATAGACATTGTCATGTACAAAGTAGAGTTGTTCATTTTAGCTGAGATGAGCTGTAAGAAATCCAAAATGGAAATGGTGAAAAGGAAAGTTAGATAATTAAAAAGTGTCACACCTGCAAACACACTTGGGAATTCAAAAATGATCCTTCAGAAACTAGAAATGTTTGTTGTTTACAATTAATGTACGTGTTATATTTCAAATATCAAGTTATTGAAAAGTAAGCATTGTGAAACAAGATATTTTTCTTTGAGAACTGTACTTCTGTATATTTTTTATTCTCATTTCTATTTTCAAAATAATACATTGAAGTATGTCTACTATATCTGTGACTCTCAAGATTTGAGAGCTGATTCCCTATTGCTTTTGACTTTAGCACAGAAGCTGGGAGAATTATTTTAAACTGTAATTTTATTTCACACATTTTATATTCACTGAACTAATATAATCAAAAATTAATATTGAGCTATGGTCTATTGCTGAAACTCTCAAGGGTGCTACAAATTCACTCTCAAAATCTGTAGAAAGGAAAACAAACTTCCTTCAATTTCCTCCCTTAATCTCCTTTGGGAGCAAATTTATGTGTTCGGTTGCATAATGAGCTGACCTTACAACTGCCAGCCACCACAGGAATTGAGACTCTGAAAGAGAGGTTATACTTCTTAGTGACTTGAAGCTCAATAGTTATTGTTCTGCTTAGAGTACTTTTTCCAGAAATACTTAGCAACTAAAATGGCCACCCATCACTACTACAACCATTGACTGCAATCTCGTATCAGTGTAAAGCAGTTCCATCTCATTTAAGTGAAACTTATCCCATATAATAGTTCCAGGTTGGGAAGTAGCTCAGTTGAAATAAAATCACTAGTTGTCAGGACCAAGCAGTCAGAATGGCTGAAAATGGTAGATTTTTTTTTAAAACATCCACCCAAATTAGAATACATGGTCTTCCTTCCTAACTGCCCAATCTGCTCCTTGCCTCCTTCAGACAGGCTTGAGAGGTAGGGAAACACAGCACCAGTGCTGGTTATACAGATGGAAGGTTCACCTTGGGCATCCCAACATTGCCCCCCTTCACTCCCTTTTTGTTGACAGCACCAAATTGTGCTTTTTTGTCATCTTTACCATTCTAAATAGCATATTTGCTCTCTGCAGAGAGCACACACTGCATGCAATACAACTGTCCTTTCTCTAAGGAAAAGCATCTGATATAACAATAGTAAATTAAACTACTTAGGCTGGCCAGTACATAAAGGAATAAAATTATTTAAATCAGTTCCTATTTCATCTTGCTTCGAAAACAATTCAATTTTAAAATCTTATCTTTCCCTCATAAAGAAGATATGAGAAAGAGAAATGACGTTGAAATTAGGAACATAAGAAATGTCAATATGAATCAGACCAAAAGACCATTCAATCCAGCATTCTGATTCCAACAGTGGTCCCTGAATTCTTAGATGAAATTCTTGATAATTGCCTGTCTCAATATCTAATAGCAAGAGCTGACATTGATTTCTTCATATAGACAAGTGAAGAATGGAGCTACTTTACTAAATAAAAATAATTCCTTAGTCAATAGCAGTGTAATGAGCTTGGATTTATCTATTCATTCATTCATTCATTAAATTGTATTTATTGAGCACTTACTGTGTGCAGAGCTCTGTACTATGCTTGGGAAGAACAAGTCAGCAACATATAGAGACGGTCCCTACCCAACAACGGGCTCACAGTCTAGGAGGTGGAGACAGACAACAAAACAAAACATGTGGACAGGTGTCAAGTCATCAAAATAAGTCGAAATAAAGTTAGATGCAAATCATTAACAAAATAAATAGAATAGTAAATATGTACAAGTAAAATAGAGTAATAAATCTGTACAAACATATATACAGGTGTTGTGGGGAAGGGAAGCAGGTAGGGTGGGGGGGATGGGGAGGAGGAGAGGAAAAAGGGGGTTCAGTCTGGGAAGGTCTCCTGGAGGAGGCGAGCTCTCAGTAGAGCTTTGAAGGGAGGAAGAGGGCTAGCTTGGCAGATGTGCGGAGGGAGGGCATTTCAGGCCAGGGGAACGTTGGCCGGGGGTCGACGGTGGGACAGGCGAGAATGAGGCACAGTGAGGAGGTTAGTGGCAGAGGAGCAGAGGGTGTGGGTTGGGCTGTAGAAGGAGAGAAGGGAGGTGAGGTAGGAGAGGGTAAGGTGATGGAGAGCCTTAAGCTGAGAGTGAGGAGTTTTTGCTTGATGCGTAGGTTGACTGGCAGCCACTGGAGATTTTTGAGGAGGGGAGTAACATGCCTAGAGCATTTCTGCATAAAGATGATCCGGGCAGCAGCGTGAAGTATAGACTGAAGTGGGGAGAGACAGCAGGATGGGAGATCAGAGAGGAGGCTGTTGCAATAATCCAGTCGGGATAGGATGAGAGATTGAACCAGCGAGGTAGCGGTTTGGATGGAGAGGAAAGGGCAGATCTTGGCAATGTTGCGGAGGTGAGACGGGCAGGTTTTGGTGATGGATTGGATGCGAGGGGTGAACAAGAGAGTGGAGTTGAGGATGACACCAAGTTTGCGGGCTTGTGAGAAGGGAAGGATGGTAGTGCCGTCTACAGTGATGGGAAAGTCGGGGAGAGGGTAGGGTTTGGGAGGGAAGATAAGGAGTTCTGTCTTGGCCATATTGAGTTTTAGATGGCAGGCAGACATCCAGATGGAGAAGTCCTGAAGGCAGGAGGAGACATGAGCCTGGAGGGAGGGAGAGAGAGCAGGGGCAAAGATGTAGATTTGGGTGCCATCTACCTTTCATTTAATTTAGCAGTCAATCAGTCAGTCAGTCATATTTATTGAGAGCTTACTGTGTTCAGAGCACTGTACTAAGCACTTGGAAGAGTACAATATAACAATATAACAAACATATTCCCTGCCCACAGTTAGCTTACAGTCTAGAGGGGAAAACAGACATTAATATAAACAAATAAATTACAGATTTGTACATATGTGTTGTAGGGCTGGGAGGGTCTTGCGGAAGGGAGTTGAGGAAAAGGAAAAGGGCTTAGTCAAGGAAGGCCTCTTGGAGGAGTTGTGCCTTCAATAAGGCTTTTAAGGTGGGGAGAGTCTGTCAGATATGGGGAGGAAGGCTATTCCAGGATGTGGGCAAGAGGTTGGGGGTGAGATAGATGAGACAGAGGTCCAGTGAGAAGGTTAGCTTTAGAGGAGCTAAGTGTGCAGGCTGAGTTGTAGTAAGAGTATTGGCATAAAAACAAAATATTCATGGCATACATAGCATAGCTGAACAGTCCAAACCTATTGTTAAATCATGAAAGCTACTTTTCATAAAACAGTAAAAGGCATATAACTCTTTAGTGTAAGTCAAACTGTCAAGTTAAGTTTGGTGAAACCTCTGTCTTTTAGTCTACCCATCAATCTTGAAAAACAATGAAAAACACAGAATAGCATATGCACGCACACACACACACACACACATACACACAAGAAGAGAAAAACAAATGAGCAGTGTCTTTGTTGTTATCACTTGGTCCTGAACGTGGTTCCTACTCTAGAAATGGTTGGTATCCATTACGGACAGATACTTTTTCAACCTTGAAAATTTCTTCTTTACTAATTGTAGAGTACAATGAAAGAGTAACTGTCTAGAAGCTATCCTCACTATAGAGTATTGAGAGACTTCAGTGGATGTCATTTAATTTGAATGGGTGCCAGTGTTCTCCAAAATGACACTTAGAAAGACTGATACCATACAGGTATATATTCAGTATTAGAAGGAAATGTATTTCAAAAGAAAGATAGATCATTAATAGCAGCAATGTGCATTTGCAAAACTCCAAATTTTCCTTGAGGCTTGGATCTCATCACTTTCCTGGCAACTTGTGGTGTCCAGGGAATGAGATGAAAAAAAAAAAAAAACAACAAAAACCCCAAACCTCAAATCAATGTAGAATGATTCTTAAGTATTTCAAGGTCTGAAAGGGGAATTCAACTTGTAATTGAAGTTTCATTAGTTCCAAGGGAATGAATTCCTTGATCTGACAATTTTTGCCACTTCTAAGAGTTGTTATTCCTCCTCACTCCTCGGATGTGTATTTCCTATGGGTTATCACATTCTACTTGGTATTTTAATGGTGCTAGCTGTCTCATCTGACCAACAGTGAAGACCACAATAACCAAGGCTCACTGTTGTTGATAGCTGTTGGTTACATTTAAAAGAAATTCTCCTGAGCTCTGATATTTATTGTTGAATTAAAATCTGTGCATTTTTTTCACTGTCAGAGTCATCCTCTTGAAACAAAGGTGTGTGTGCATATACATACATACATATAGATTAATTTATAGATATATATGAATATATAGAAAGAGAGAGACAGAGATACAGAGACAGAATGTTTAATATTTTCAGCAAGATATTTTCTCATTTTGGAGTTCCTTTGGTCAATATTTCATCCAGATTTTACTGGACATTTTACTGGACATTTTTCGGGACAGCTGAGTGGACAGAGGACATTACATTGGACTGTGAAACCTGGACAAAACATTGACAGAAGAACTTCAGTAAGAACAATCCACATGCAGTGCCCAGTGAAAATATGAAACCTTTTTCTATATTATAGTGAAATCCTATTCAAACACACATGATATATACATGATCAATCTTTTCCTTGGACATGGAATTTTCATTGAGAACAACCGGATCATGTTAGTGGATTGAATCCAGAAAGAAAGTCTTTTAATATTCAAATCTTCACAATATTGAAAATATTTTTCAATCCACTCCCATGAGACATAAAGTATTGTGTTAAGGACAGCACATAATTCATATATACGTTTATGTTATATATAACAATATTTTTTGAAGTCCAAATTAGAACTCTTCCCACTCTTACATTCCAGTACTGATTTCTATTGGCTACCTTTAAGGAAGGAAACTTCTAGTTTGGATCACAATAAATTTCTTCTGTAGAGTGGCTGGCTTAATTTTAACTTATTACTGCAGGAGAAAATCTGTCCTATTTCCAAGGGCTTACATGCAAAGAATCAAATAGCATTCAGTGTGACTATAACTTACATGCGTACACTGAATCAAACACAAGGCTATAGCCAATTAAGTCTGTTTCTTTGGCAAACATTTTCATAAAAAGAGACAATATGTTTCAATATAGCTAAAAATGTATATTTCTTATTTGCTTGCTAAGCTTACTCAGACATTCGGAAGAAAATGTTACCACAATCTTTTAAATGCACATTTCTAGTGATAGTGATAGTTTGGTTCAAGTTGAAGAGGCAATCACTGGTCTTCATTCTCTTAATCCTCCTTCTTTACGTAAATGAGGAAGAAAGAGTTCTGTCAAATTCCTTCGAACTATTCCTCTTAAGAGAAACCAACAACCTGTTTTAACAGATGACTGTATGAGGTTTAATGCCATAATATCTATCTACAATTTTTGAAAAGTAGCCACAGTACCTAAAATCATTTAATATCTTATCATCATTATAAATAGCCAGGACACAAGTATATTTCCCAGATGAGTGTGTTTTTTTTGGACTTTGCAAGGTAAATAGGGCTTTGATGTCTCTGGTTATCTACACTTGTACAAAGCCAAGTACCAAGAACATTTCTGAAATAGATACCCATTGGCATACATGCAGACCAGGATATGCTTTTGCTCCTACTTCTCTTTGATACCAGTGGGTCAATTTCTATGGCACTCCACATTCTAATAAACTTATTCACATCTTCTGATACAAAAATAATACTTCCAGCGAGTAAAATCCCAAATAATGAGAACAAGTCAAGTTTGTTTGATGACTACAACACAGGCACCTGCTCTTCCAATATTTAATGAGGCCATCTGTTGAAAAAATATGAAAGTTAGTCCACCATTAAAAACATTATGTTGAATAAACTATCATGCAAGAACATAAAACTATGATATTTCAAAAGTGCTCAAACGCAGTATGTAGAACTAGAAATTTTAAACAATTGATATGTTTACGATATAGAACGGAGATTAGTTTAAGTTATAAAAAGATAAAATTAACTACATTAGTGGTAGGCAAATAAGAATTATTGTGGTATTTGTTAAGTGTTTACTAAGTAACAAGCACTGTACTAAGTACTAGAATAGGTTCAATATCATCTGGTCCACCTTGGGCCTCACAGTTTAAGTAGGAGGGAGAAGAGGGATTGAATTCCCATTTTGCAGATGAGGTAACTGAGGCACAAAGAAGTAAGTAACTTACCCAAGGTCACATAGCACACAAGTGGATTAGAAACCAGGTCCTCTGATACCCCGGCCCTTGCTTTCTAGTAGGCCGTGGTGCCTTTATAGCACAAACTTTGTGACTAAACTGATAGCAGATGGCATTATTTCTATAAGGGTTTCCCCTGGAGCAATGCAGTCCATGTGTCCAGGGCACTAGGAGGAGGGGATTTCTGTTTCCTTTCCCCAATTGAAACTCATGTAAGGACCCAGTCCTTTGTACCTTTGTGGGTGTTATGGGTGTTTAGGATTATAATTGAAAAAGTATAGATGGGAGATTAATCTTGAAAGCATTGCAGGAAGTCAACTGTAATGAGTCACGTGCTCATCCAATTGCCTCAAATCACACCATAGACTTCCTGGGCTCAGAAATGGATGATAGAGGAAGGGTAAATGAGGTGTGAAGTACATTTCAATTGGCAGAGTCCCAAGATGTTGGGAAACAATTTAAGGACACTTGGGGAATAATAATAATATAATAATAATAATAATGATGGCATTTGTTAAGTGCTAACTATGTGCAGAGCACTGTTCTAAGCGCTGGGGGTGAATACAAGGTGATCAAGTTGTCCCACGTGGGGCTCACAGTCTTAATCCCCATTTTACAGATGAGGGAACTGAGGCTCAGAGAAGTTAAGTGACTTCATCATCATCAATCGTATTTATTGAGCGCTTACTGTGTGCAGAGCACTGTACTAAGCGCTTGGAAAGTACAAGTTGGCAACATATGGAGACAGTCCCTACCCAACAGTGGGCTCACAGTCTAAAAGGGGGAGACAGAGAACAAAACCAAAAATACTAACAAAATAAAATAAATAGAATAGATATGTAAGTGACTTGCCCAAGGTCACACAGCAGACATGTGGCGGAGCCGGAATTCGAACCCATGACCTCTGACTCCAAAGCCCGTGCTCTTCTCCACTGAGCCACGCTGCACCTCTAATCCAGGGAGGGGTTCTTTCAGTTGGTCCTGCTTCCCATACTGAACTGAACTTCCAGAACAGCCAAAGTGATTCCCAAAACAGTGTCTCTAGAATCTGTACAATCTTGCTGACCTCTCAGGACAGAGAATAATAGCCATTGCCAGATCCATGGATACCAGGACCAGATTCAAGAAGCTCATAATACTAATAACGATAATGGTACTTGTTAAGTGCTTATTATGTGCCAGGCACTACAATAAGCACTAAGGCACTGTGCTACCTGGACCCACTGAGACTCATTAAAGTATTAAAGTACAGCAACAAGTGTTGTTCCCTATTCAGCTCCAGACTGATGAGAAACTTAGTCTCTCAGGAGGGCTTCTTGGGTTCTCATACCAAAATCATAACACTGTAGTATTGGGCTCATTTAATGCTTCTCATTTAGAGAAGCAGTGTGGCTCAGTGGAAAGAGCACGGACTTTGGAATCAGAGGTCATGGGTTCAAATCCCGATTCCTCCACTTGTCAGCTGTGTGACTTTGGGTAAGTCACTTCACTTCTCTGAGCCTCAGTTACCTCATCTGTAAAATGGGAATTAAGAGTGTGAGCCCCATGTGGGACAACCTGATCACCTTGTAACCTCCCCAGCACTTAGAACAGTGATTTGCACATAGTAAGCACTTAATAAAAGCCATTATTATTATTTAAGCCATTTTCTCACTCATGATTTCCTAGGTAGGAAATAGTGGTTGATGAGATATTGGAATACCGCTCCTCTAATGCCATCGTTCTCACTGTACCTTAATCTCATCTATCTCACTGCCAACCTCTTGCCCACTTCCTGCTTCTGGCCTGGAATGCCTTCCCTCTTCATATCCAACAGGAAATTACTCTCTCAACCTTCAAAGCAGTATTGAATGCCCATCTCCTCCAAGAGTTCTTCCCCTGAGTAAGCACTCCTTTCCCTTTCTCCTGTTTCCTTCTGCACCACCTTGTCTTGCTCCCTTTATTCAGCCCCCCTTAGTACAGTGCTCTGCACACAGTAAGCACTCAGTAAATGCAATTGACTGTCTGACTGACTGAATTTTTAACTGCGTTAAAAAATTTTACTTGAAATATGTAGCCTCGTGGCCAGAGAAGGTGTTTATCAACTCTGCTGTATTGTACTCTGTCAAGTCCTTAGTACAGTGCTCTGCATACAGTAACCCTCAATAATTACCAATGATTGAATTATACATTTTTAGTGGTATTTGGTAAACATTTACTATGTGCCAAACACTGTACATAGCACTGGGGTTGATACAAGATAATCAGTTGGATGCAATCCATGTCCCACATGGGCTCGCAATCAATTGTATTTATTGAGCACTTACTGTGAGCAGAGTACCATTCTTAGTACTTGGGAGAGTACAGTATAACAATATAGCAGACACATTCCCACAACGAGCTTACACTCTGGAGGAGGAGACAGACATTAACATAAATAAATTATTTACGGATATGTACTTGAGTGCTGTGGGGCTGGAAGGAAGGATGAATAAAGGGAGCAAGTCAGGGCAACACAGAAGGGAGTGGAAGAAAAGGAAAAGAGGGACTAGTGAGGTAAGGTTTTTTTTTTACTAATGAGGTAACTGAGATACAGAGAAGTTAAGCGACTTCTACACAGACAGTCACACAACAGAAAAGCGGCAGAGCCGGGATTTAGAACCGAGGTCTGCTGATTCTCAGACCCATACTCCTCCACTAGGACAGGCTGCTTCTCTAAATCTGTGAAGACTTTACTCACACTTCCTTCACCCTTTTTCACCAAGGGTAATATCTCAGCTGCAGGACCAGGACAGGCAGAAACTGAGGCTGCAGCAGGGCCCTTTGGTGTCAGTGTTTTCTGCCAAGCTTATAAGGCTCATCATTAAGTTATCACCAAGGTGAAGTCAAGCATAATTCTGTGGTTTAGATAATCAGATTTTCAGAAATATTTTAATTGTTGGACTATAGGTGGCCCAGATGGGAAAGGTGAAGGGCATGAAAATTTTTCCTCTATCAGTGATGTTCTAGAGTTTTTATGATTATTGAGATTATTATTGTTATTGGCCTTATTATTGGTCTGTATTTATCCCATTGTTTCTTTACTTGTATGCCTGCTGCGAGTTATTCCTTTTAGATTCTGAGCTCCTTGTAGGCAATTGGCAAAGTCGGAATTAGTAGCCCTTGTATCTTTCATACACACTCAGTATAGTGCAAAGTCTGCTACTTAACAAAACTAATATAAAATTATATTAAAATGTGTAATTCATTCATTATATTCTGAGAAAATATTATTTTGCTTATTAAAATTCAAACAATATTTATAATGATTGTTTAACTCAACCTAGTTTCACTAAGTAGAGTAAATATTTTTTGTGATAAATACCAAGATTTAAATAAAACTGGAATGTGTTTCCAATCTTTAGGCACTATTTAGTTTATTTTGTCTTCAACATTGCTATTCTTCATGATGGTTTATTCACAAGTTGATCTTTAGGAATTCATTTTAAAGCACAAACCACAGAAGTGTGCAAGTCAAACACATATGATGGAAAGAATGAATAAGCATAACCATAAATAAAATTTCTCTTTCAGAAGAGGGCAGCTATCATTACCCCAGCCTTCAGGTGTTAAAAAGTAGCATTGTGTTTTTCTTCTCCCCTATTCCTTCTTTAGCCTCTCCCTAAAAATACTTTAAAAGTATTTTTAAAAAATACCATGTTTTCCCTTAATTCAGTTTACTCTTGTGGGTATGTCAATGATTCAATCTATGAAATCTATTCAATCTATTAGGAACTTACTATGTGCAGGGCACTGTATTAAGTTCTTAGGAAAGTACATTTTGTAAACAGTGTAAGAAAAAAGTAGCTATGGCAATATTTTCATTTTGTGAATATTAATTTTAGAAAAGGAAAAATATTAAATGAGAAGGACAAATAAGTAAATCCTATAAGAATGATGAACATTTTAAAAAACATGAATTTCACCAAAATAAAGTTTGTTTCAAATTATTTTAAAGTCCCTCGCTGCCCCAAAGTGCTCCTTCAAAAGCAATGTATGTACTTCAGATATTACTACAATTTCAATTTTGGAATAACTGGAGGTACAATGACTAGTTCTAAATAAGCAGTAAGACTATTATATTACATTCTCTCCATACCCAGAGCCTATAACTTATTCTATTCCCATACTTAGAAATAGACAATGCTTTTTTATCCTCTTCAAGCCCAGAAGGATTCTAGTTGTCTGTGTGGGCATAAAGGGCCTCAGGAGAAGCAGTGTGCCTATTAGAAAGGGCCTAGAAGTCGGAGGATCAGAGTTTAATCTCAGCTCTGCCACTTGTCTGCTGTGTGACCTTGGGCAACACATTTAATTTCTTCGCTCCTCAGTTGCCTCATCTGTAAAATGAGGATTAAGACTGTGAGGACTATGTGGGACAAGGACTATGTCCAATCTGATTATCTTAAATCTATCTCAGTGCTTAGTACAGTTACTAGCACACAGTAATCACTTAACAAATAGCATTTACAACAACAAAAAAATAGGTCTTCCCTCAAGACTGCTTTTGAATTCTTTTCCAGAATTGGGCTGATACATGGTATCAAGAAAGGCTACAGACCTGCTCCAAGGTCAGTGAAATATGACTTTTTTTTAGCCAGGGAGAAAAGTTACTAAACAACCTCAGCTATGATTTTCATCAGTGGTATTTATTGAGCATCTTTATTGGAGAGTACTATACTATTCACTTAGGAATCTGTAATTAAAATAGAAGACATGACTAAACAAAAATCAATAGCTTAATAAATAAGTGTAAAAAGTGGAATAATAATAATAGTATTTGTTAAGCACTTACTGTGTGCAAAGCACACAGCGCTGGGGAGGTTGCAAGGTGATCAGGTTGTCCCACAGGGGGCTCACAGTTTTAATCCCCATTTTATAGATGAGGTGACTGAGGCACAGAGAAGTTAAGTGACTTGCCCAAAGTCACACAGCTGACAGTTGGTGGAGCCAGGGTTTGAACCCATGCCCTCTGACTCCAAAGCCCATGCTCTTTCCACTGAACGATGCTGCTTCCAGTAAATAATAATGATAATAATGATGATGGCATTTATTAAGCGCTTACTCTGTGCAAAGCACAGATCTAATCTGATCAGGTTTTCCCATGGGGGGTTCACAGTCTTAATCCCCATTTTACAGATGAGGTAACTGACGCACAGGGAAGTTAAGTGATTTGCCCAAAGTCACACTGGCAGAGCCGGAATTTGAACCCATGACCTCTGACTCCAAAGCCCGTGCTCTTTCCATTTAGCCATATAACCAGTAAGAGTACTAAGGTAGCTAGTGGGATAGCCTGACCAACTAGATGGAGATTATTTGTGTAACGCCTCTGGGAGGAGGATATTTTGGTGAGGTCCACATTTTAGGTATAGTCCCTTGTGTAAGTGCACACCATGACTCTACACAAATTTCTCTGTGAAGAGAAATAAACCAAAGCCTTCCTCTGTGGTTTTAACAGAATTCACACTTCACCACACAGTTGAAAAATGAAGTCCTAAAATTCTAAATCAGTAAGGAAAATCAAGAGAATGTCGCTATCAAGGCATTCCAATTACACTCCTCCCCCGCCACCAAGATGACTGTTGTTCCATTCTAGATTTTATCCACACCATATTGTACTTCAATTATGGGGCTCAAAATTCAGCTACATATAACAGGAAAGCACATAAGGTCAAAATAAATTCCGACTAATGATGGTTATAATAAATGCCTTTAGAGGCAGTATATTATACCATATTCAGCATTGAGTTTTCTTCTGTATCTGCATACTTCCATTTGAGATTTCCTGGGCTTCCACATCTGTTTCTGTCATGTCTTATTCCGTGGATACTTGTCCCATCTTGCATTTATGAGTTCATTTATTTTCTATCAATTATTGACCCAAATAAATGTAATCTATTTTTGTTTATATCCACCTCCTTTGAACAGTCACATTTTAATTTGTTTCTTTAAGTAACTCTACTAACAGCTCATTTTCATTTATCCACAAATTTAATGAACATTCTAGTTTGGCATTCATTTGAGGCCAAAGGGCTCCAAGTCTTTAGGGTGGTATTTTGCTGGGACAAGACACTATGTCATGCAAACATGTAAAGCATTTTCCAGGTATTTTGGCGAAGATGTTTAGCATTCAGAAATGTAATGCTTACCTGAGTCCATTCATTAGTTTGTGGGTCATAGGATTCCATAGTGTTCAGGTATGTCTGCCCATCATACCCACCTACTGCATATAATTTATCACCAAGAAGACAGACACCAACAGCATCTCTAGGCATGCTCAGTGGAGACACCATTGTCCATGTATCTGTTTTGGGATCATATCTATAAGTCAATGGAGAAAAAAATAAGAACTCAGAAATAAAGATACATGTAAACTACTTTCAAAAAAGAGTTTTGAAAAATAGGATAGTTTCTTATTCAAGCAACATATAAATTCTAATAATGGAAAAGGGAGTATATTCTTATTGCTTAGTGATTATATTCCTAAGTAGTTAAAAGCAGTGTGTAGTCTCTAATCTGTATTCAGAAGCATCACAACACATATTATTATTTGCACATATCTAAAAATGTACATATCAGTCCTAAGTCAAGTCTTTCAATGCAAACACCAGCTACATAATTTTGGAAGTCTGTGGAAGTATGTCACTAATAAAGGTCTTCAGGCCATGTATGTAGGAACCCTTTGTGACTGTCTTACAGGACATCTCTGTTAGTGATAGTGATAATTTAATATTGATTGATTTCATTTCCAACAAGAGTATTTCACAATAGTCAGGCCAGAATAAGTGTGGGGTTGGGGTAGCACTGAACCTATCTTCCCCACAATTCTGTGTAAGCTTTTGCTTAACTGCTGGGATTAGTAAGAAAGCAAGAACATTCTTGAAAAGTATTAGAAAAAAAGTGATATTCCCTGCCTACAATGAGACCATAGTCTAGAGAGGGGGAGACAGACATCAATACAGATAAATAAAATTAAAAATATACAAGTAAGTGCTGTGGGAATGGAAGGAGCGAAGAGCAAAGGGAACAGGTCAGGGTGTGGGATAAGGGGAATGGGAGAAGGGAAGTGGGAGATGAGGAAAAGCAGGGCTTAGTCTGGAAAGGCCTCTTGGAGGAGATGTGTCTTCAATAAGGCTTTGAAGAGGGGGAGAGTAATTGTCTATCAGATTTGAGGAGGGAGAGCATTCTAGGCCAGAGGCAGGACATGGGTCACGGGTCAGCGGTGAGATAAACGAGATCGGGGTACAGTGAGAAGGTCAACCGTAGAGGAGCAAAATATGAATGCTGGGTTGTAGAAGGAGAGAAGTGAGATGAGGTTGGAGGGGGCAAGGTGATGGAGTGCTTTAAAGCCAATGGTGAGGAGTTTTTGTTTGATACAGAGGTGGTTGGATAACCACTGGAGATTTTTGAAAGAAGGGTGACATGTCCTGAACATTTTTATAGAAAGAGGATCCTGGCAGCAGAGTGAAGTGTGGACTGGAGTGGGGAGAGACAGGAAGGTGGGACGTCAGCAAGGAAGTTGATGGAGTAATCTAGGCAGGATCAGATGAGTGATTGTAATGTGATAGCAGTTTGGATGGAGAGGAAAGGGTGGATTTTAGCGGTGTTGGGAAGATGGGACCAAGAGGAATCATTTAACAGATTGAATATGTGGGTTGAATGAGAGAGAGGAGTCCAGGACAACACCTTGGATATAGGCTTGTGAGATGGGAAGGTTGGTGGTGCCATCTTCCATGATAGGAAAGTCAGGAAGAGGATGGGGTTTGGGTTCATTCTTCCTAAACTCACGTACTATCTGAAACTTGCTCTTAATTTTTCCATGTCTGTTATCCTGTTCATACTTTTCCACCGGCCTGTAAATTCCAACTGATCTTAAGCCAATAGATGAGTTCTCTCTACTTTCAAGGCCTTCATAAATTCTACCTTTTCGATCAATCTTAAACAATTTAGACTCCTCATCCTCCTCCTCCTCTCCTCCTTGATACCTCTGCTGCCTTTGACATTGCCAATCACTCCCTTCTCCTAGAAACATTATACAAAGTCTGCTTCACTGACACTGTCCTTTCAGGGTTTTCCTTATATCTCTGGCCACTCATTTTCAGTCCCTTTTGCAAGCTGCCCCTCTGCCTCTCATCCCCTAACTGTGGGTGTCTCTCAAGGTTCAGTTCTGGGTCCACTTCTTTTCTCCATCTACACCCACTCTCTTGGAAAACTGATTTGCTCACATGGCCTCAACTACAGCCTCTATGCTGGTGCCACCAAATTTGTATCTCCAACCCTGATCTCTCTCCCTCTCTGCTGTATCACATTTCCTCCTGCCTTCAAGACATCTCTACTTGAATGTCCTCCTGTCACATCAAATTTAATAGAATAAAACTAAATAAATAAAAATAAATAAAAATAAAATGAAACTTCTTTTTTTTCCCACACAAACCCTGTCCTCCCACTCACTTTTCCATCACTGTTGAAGGCACCACCATTCTTCCTGTCTCACAAGCCCTTAACCTTCTAGATTGTGAGCCCTTTGTTGGGTACAGATGGTCTCTATCTATTGCCAAATTGTACTTTCCAAGCACTTAGTACAATGATCTTCACACAGTAAGTACTCAATAAATACGATTGAATGAATGAATTAATAAATTATCCTTGACTCCTCTCTCTCGTTCAACCCACATATTCAAGCCATCACTAAATCCTGTCAGTTCTATGTTCACAACATGGCTAAAATCTGCCCTTCCTCTCCATCCAAACTGCTACCACACTAATGCAAGCACTAACCCTCCTTGATTATTGTATCAGCCTCCTTGCTGACCTCCCTCTTTCTGTCCCCTCCTACTCCAGTCCATACTCCATTCTGGGGGTTCCCCAAGGTTCAGTGCTTGGTCCCCTTCTGTTCTCAATCTACACTCACTCCCTTGGTGCCCTCATTCGCTCCCACGGCTTCAACTATCATCTCTACGCTGATGACACCCAGATCTACATCTCTGCCCCTGCTCTCTCCCCCTCCCTCCAGGCTCGCATCTCCTCCTGCCTTCAGGACATCTCCATCTGGATGTCCGCCCGCCACCTAAAGCTCAACATGTCGAAGACTGAGCTCCTTGTCTTCCCTCCCAAACCTTGTCCTCTCCCTGACTTTCCCATCTCTGTTGACGGCACTACCATCCTTCCCGTCTCACAAGCCCGCAACCTTGGTGTCATCCTCGACTCCGCTCTCTCGTTCACCCCTCACATCCAAGCCGTCACCAAAACCTGCCGGTCTCAGCTCCGCAACATTGCCAAGATCCGCCCTTTCCTCTCCATCCAAACCGCTACCCTGCTAATTCAAGCTCTCATCCTATCCCGTCTGGACTACTGCACTAGCCTTCTCTCTGATCTCCC
This sequence comes from Tachyglossus aculeatus, assembly GCF_015852505.1. Lineage (NCBI taxonomy): Eukaryota > Metazoa > Chordata > Mammalia > Monotremata > Tachyglossidae > Tachyglossus > Tachyglossus aculeatus. The sequence goes on from NC_052067.1 coordinate 122,605,902, forward strand.
ATCCTCGTGTCTCTCTCCACTTCAATCCATACTTCATGCTGCTGCCCGGATTATCTTTCTCCAGAAACGCTCTGGACATATTACTCCCCTCCTCAAAAACCTCCAATGGCTACCGATCAATCTGCGCATCAGGCAGAAACTCCTCACCCTGGGCTTCAAGGCTCTCCATCACCTCGCCCCCTCCTACCTCACCTCCCTTCTCTCCTTCTACTGCCCAGCCCGCACCCTCCGCTCCTCCACCGCTAATCTCCTCACTGTACCTCGCTCTCGCCTGTCCCGCCGTCGACCCCCGGCCCACGTCATCCCCCGGGCCTGGAATGCCCTCCCTCTGCCCATCCGCCAAGCTAGCTCTCTTCCTCCCTTCAAGGCCCTGCTGAGAGCTCACCTCCTCCAGGAGGCCTTCCCAGACTGAGCCCCTTCTTTCCTCTCCCCCTCGTCCCCCTCTCCATCCCCCCGTCTTACCTCCTTCCCTTCCCCACAGCACCTGTATATATGTATATATGGTTGTACATATTTATTACTCTATTTATTTATTTATTTATTTTACCTGTACATTTCTATCCTACTTATTTTATTTTGTTGGTATGTTTGGTTCTGTTCTCTGTCTCCCCCTTTTAGACTGTGAGCCCACTGTTGGGTAGGGACTGTCTCTATGTGATGCCAATTTGTACTTCCCAAGCGCTTAGTACAGTGCTCTGCACATAGTAAGCGCTCAATAAATACGATTGATTGATTGATTGATTGATTCTGCTGCCCAGATCATTGGATCGTTTTCCTTCACAAACATTCACAGTGTTTCCCCACTTCTCAAGAAACTCCAGTGGTTGCTCATCCACCTCCGCTACAAACACAAACTCCTAATCATTGGCTTTAAAACACTTAATTACCTTGCCCCCTCCTACTCACTACTCTCACTACTCTCCTACTACAACCCAGCCCACACACTTTGTTATCATAAATACTAACCTTCTTACTGTACCTCAATCTTGTCTATCTTGCTCCTGCTCTTGACTTCTAGCCTGGAATGCCCTCCCTCCTCTTATCAGACAGATAATTGCTCTACCCCATTTCAAAGCCTCATTGAAAGCACATCTCCTCCAAGAAGCCCTTCCCACAGTAAGCCTTCCTCTCCTCTTTTCCCACTCCGTTCTACTTGTCTAGACTTGCTCCCTTCATTCATCTTCCCTCCCAACCCTAAGGCACATATGTATATATCTGTAATTTATTTATTTATTTATTTATGTCTCCTCCTCTAGACTGTGAGGTCATTGTGGGCAGTGGATGTGTCTGTTTGCTGTGGTATTGTATTCTCCCAAGTGCTTAGTACAGTGCTTTGCACACAGTAAGCATTCAATAAATATTGATCGAATGAATAAATGAACAATCAAGTCCCAACAACCCAAGTCACTTCAACACAGCAGTTATTTCTACTATCAATCAGTCAATTAATTAATGCTATCTGACAAAGTGGTCCATTATATATGAATGGGGAGTGAGCTCCAAGGCCAGAGAAAATGAGTGAGTTGCATGATAGATGAGATTGATGCCCAGGGAGTCAGTTGATTTTAGAAGAGTGAAGTGTGTGGTCTGGGTTTTAGTACATCAGCTAGCTGAGGTAGAGGGAAAGAGGTAATTAAACGACTTAAAGTCAATGATAAGGAATATTTGTTTGATGTGGAGGTGGATAGGCAAGAATTGGAGTTTTTTTAGAAAAATGATCTGGACAGCAGAGTGAAGTAAGGACTGAAGTGGAGAGAGACAGTAGGTGTGAAGGTCAGTGATGTGGCTATTGGAGTAGACAAGGAGGGTTATGATAAATCCTTGTATCATCATAATAATAGTTCAAATGGAGAATAAAGTTCAGATTCTGTGACGTGGTTAGGTACAACTGAGTGTTGTTGTGAGATACAACTGACAGGATTTTGTGACAGATTCACTAAATGAGTTGAATGAGAGAGATTATTAGGGACAACGCCAATGTTACTGTCTAGTACCTACACATTTATTTATCTATACCTGCTTTTGTATCTCCTTCTCCATGATTAGAATGCATAACTTTATTCCTTTGTTCATCTCCTCTCCCAGCCCCATGGCACTTATGTACATATATGTAATTTATTTATTTATAGTAATGTCTGTCTCCCCTGCTCTAGTCTGTAAACTCATTGTGGGCAGGGACTGTGTCTATTTATTGTTGTATTGTACTCTCCCAAGCACTTAGTACAGTTCTCTGTACACAGTAAGTGCTCAATAAATATGATTGAATGCATGAATGAATGTTCTGTTATAATAGATAGGAAAAATGTCTAGTGATTCTGTTGTATTTTCCCAACACACCCAGTGATCCTTCAGTAAATATCATTTCTACTACTACTACTGTGTTAAAAGCCTCAGGCAAGAAAGATATATTTCTAGCCCATAGTATAAAGTGGGTGGCCCCTGGGAACCAGGGTGATATGGGAGCAGATTTAAAGGTGTGGGGTTTTGCAGGGAATGTTTCTACCAACTCTGTTACATTGCTATATCGTACTCTCCCAAAATCTTAATACAGTGCTCAGCACACAGTAAGGACTCAATGAAAATGATTGATTGATGTATTGATTGAAGAGAGTGCAAGGGAGTTTTGGGGAAACAAAGTTGTAAAAAGAGTTAGTGCCAAAAAGAAAGCTCTCACCATGAAGTTGACATCAATGTATTGTCAAGCTGAGACAGAATGACAATTTAGAAACACTATAGGAGACTAGCATTGTATCAAAGTAAGTTTGTTCATAAATACACACAAATACATAGATAAACAATACACAGATAAACAATGCACAGATAAACAATACACACATGCATGTGTACATACATACATACACATGTTGTTTCTCAAATATACTCATACTATTGTGATTAATTTAGAAAGGACTTCTGTTGCCAATTACAAGTCTGTGAGAGGTCCATATTGTTCATAGTGAATAGCATCACTTTCATCTCATAGGGGAAATCATTAAAATTGTATTGTTTGAATGATATTAAGAACAGGCTTTATTTTCTTTTCTTAATCTTTGGTTTGTAGACAGATATCTCCCAAAGAGCCCAAGGTCTCTTGGCTTTTCTACTTTTCTTCAACTTTCAGTAGCACTTACTCTCTTTTTCATTAGTTAATTCCCAGGAAATTGAAATAGATCAGAGGCCGTGGAAAAGGTCACACTACTGTATAAATAAGGAATTCCTCAAGACAACAAATATAAAGAGGGTGCAATTTATCTCTGTGGACTAAAGTTTGAGGGGTGGAAATTGTGAATGTAAAGAGTAGAATATTAAGTTTATAAACTAACAACTTTAAATTAGTCCACCAAGTCCCATTTGCAAATATTTTCTGCTGTTCTCTCTAACAGTTGCAGGAATAAGTCTCAGACAAACTATCCTTTGTCTTTATCTAATAGATCACCCCAATTCAGCAACATTCTTTTTTACATTTTGAAAGAGGTTTTTATGAAATAAACATTTATTCATGGGGAAAACAACATTGGAAACATTGATAAAATGCCTCAAAAACAGTTGTTAGATGCAATGAAAAAGCTCATGAGGTTAAATAATTTTATTTGCTAGTACTACTCAATACAGTCATAGTAAGTGGGCCATGGCCTGATTAAGGAGTTTAAATTCCACATTTAGGAGACAAACCTACTCTAATAATTATTTTCAGTAGTTAGCAAAGGTCATTGTTTTAGATAATTTGGAACAGAACTGACAGAGCTTCTGATTCTCACCAATACAGCATTGAAATTACTATCATGTCAGGGATGATTCTTTCAATCATATTGAGCACTTACTGCGTGCAGAGCACTGTACTAAGTGCTTACAATGAGCTTCTTTAAGGGGAAATGATGTATAAGTGATCATGAGCCAAGAAGTATGATTTGTGAAAGTAAATTGTATAGGAGGTATTGTTACAACCCAACTAGCATGCTTCACACTACTTCAGCACCAACCTATTCACTGTACTTTGATCTTGTCCATCTCTCTCCCATTACCTTATCCACATCCTTCCTCTGGTCTGGAACTCCTCCACCACCCCATCTGCCCTTCATATATGACAGACTACCACTCTTCCTAACCTTTAAAAGCTTATTGGGATCCTATATCCTCTTCCCTGACTGACCTCTCATTTCCCTTCTTCCTCGTCCCTCTATGTTGCCCATGTATCTGTATCTGTAACTTTAAATCACCTCAGGACAGTAACCCCATCTTCAGTATACATACCCTTAATTTATTTCAATATTTATCTCCCACTCTAGACTGTAAGCCCCTTGTAGAGAGAGAGAGTTTCTACCAGCTCTATTTGTACTCTTCCAAGCACTGAGTACAGTGCCATGCACAAAGTAAGTACTTAGAAAATGACATTGGTTAATTGGCTGACAGGTACGGCCAACATATGCCAACTATCCCTCCCACATTAAGGGCCTTTAAGGGCTGGCCTATAAAGATTAAACTAAAGGTTTAGCACCATTTTTGTTTTCCACCTTGGCAATATACTTAAGATTTTGTACAAAGAAAGTCACTCCACTTCTAACTGCTGTAGATAGGCCTGGCTTTTGTAGATTATCTTTTAGTTATATACAGCTTTCACATACACACCTACACACACTCTCACGGTATACCTCATGTGATGCCCAGATGAAGTACTGATTTAAGCATATTAATAAGGAAAAAATCTTGCCCAGAGACATACTAAAACTACTAACCCTCTACTTCAATCACTCTTTTGAAAAATCTTGGCAAGCATATGTGTCTTTTGTATTTGGTTTTCCTGCATTTTCAGCTATTCATCTAGATGACTGCAGTTACAAGAATACTGCATCCAAGGCTCTATTAAAGTTTATGGCCTTCAGGCAGTGGAAGATGTAACACGCGATCGCTAAAGTAAGTTGTTAAAAAAGTATAACAGCTAGAGGCATCCCGGGGTCTTAGAAGAAAAGTTGGACTGACTGAAAAAGTCACTTACCTTTTTCTGGTTTGACTTTCAATTTTCAGTCATTAAACATCATCACATTGTGAGCTGGGAATATGTCTACCAACTCTGTTATACTGTACTTACCAGGGTGCTTAGTACAGTGTTCTGTATATAGTAAGGGCTAGATAAATCCCTTTTTTTGATTGATTGGTTTCAATATCTTGTCAGAAAAATCATTAGAGATTTTAAAGGAAAAAAACATTAGTTTTGAAAGTTTAAATTTTTACTGTAGTGGTAAATGCATATTTGGTAGGATCTCAATAAAATTTGAACTCAGGAGAAACTATAAATTTAACCCTACTTTTTTAGAGATTTCTGTGAAAATATGAGGCTATCGATCAATAAGCCCCAAAAGTGATGGTTTTTAATTGCAAGAAATAAGCCCTGAAATCCCGTTTGGCACTCATTCTGGGCTAGATATTTATAGGGAAAGTGATATAAGTATAAAAAATTGACTTATGTAAGGAGCACATCCATTTATATGGTTTTAGCTACTACTGTTGGATAATACCTAAATCTTTGGCCTCGACAACTCATCCACTTTATTGTCTTGAAATTCCTCCTATCTCAAGGACATCTCTACCTGACTGTCCCATCAATATCTTAAAATCAATTTGTGAATAGCTGAACTCATCTTTCATTTTCTTTTCAATAATATACTGTTAACATCACCATCCACACTTCCTCACAAATTCACAACCCTGTGTTATTTTTGACTAGCCCATGAAATTTAACTGCTATAGTCAGTGTGTTTCTACATACTACCTGTTCTTTCTCTTTAACATTTCCATTGTACTGATTTGCAGGACCAAAATGACTCTCATAAACACATAAGATTAACCAGAATGAGGAGACATAATCTTAATCCCCACATTCAAGGAAGTAATCTTCACAGCCAAGCCTTAGCTTTAAAAAAACAATTAAACTATTCAAATCTACTGAAGAAATCCACAATGGAACATTATGAGAAGCAGTGTGGCTAAGTGGAAAGAGCATGGACCTCAGAGTCAGTGTATCTGGGTTCTAAATTCCTTGCAGAAGGTAAATTAGGGGCTCTGCAGGGTGCCAGCACATCCAAAAGAATAATGCTTTGACCTCATTTTTTTTTGTTTTCCAAGTACTGACACTGGAGGAAGAGGTCTGGAGTCTGTAGACACAGAACTATTCTGAACCCTTAACACTAGTGAACGCCACTGTGTATATGTGAAACACACACACACACACACACACACACACACACACACGCACAAGCATGCATGGACATGAATCCATATGTAAACACACCCAAATTACTCAAGAGTGGGCATGCACAAACTGCAGGTTTGGATATTGAATCAAAAGTCCTTTCACTCCCGGTTCATGGGGCAGATTAATTTGGAGGAAAAGGGCAATTTTCATGCCCTAAATTATCCAAGATTGATCATTTCTCACCCCTCCAGCATATTTTGCCAGGAGAAGATAAAATCTAGGAGTCCCATAGGTATACATTTTAAAATCCATACCTCTCAACATAGTCTAACAGCCGAGAACAGTGATTGGAAGCAGGAGCATCATGTCCTCCTACCGCGTAAAGAAAACCATCACAGGTGGCTACTCCAACACCTCCTCTTCTCTTACACATAGGGGCACACATGTTCCACTTGTTTGTGTGAGGGTCATAGTACTCCATTGAACTCAAACAGGAACTTCCATCCCGACCACCGACTGAGTACAACCTAAAATACAGAGCAAGAAATTCAATAAAGTATTACTAAAACACAAGGAGTCAGTGATCAAATACATAGTCCCTGAAAGTGACTTTTCAAACTCATCACTAAAATCAAATGGTCTATAACTATGATAATAGTTAATAATGTGTGCCAAATACTACATGAAGAGCTGGAATAAACATGAACTGAACATATCAGACACAGCTCATGACCTATCTATGGCTTGGAAGAACAATTATCTTATCCCTGTTGTTACTGATGAAAGGAATGAAACACAGAGAAGGTAGGTGACCTCTTTTGTGGCAGACAAGTGACAGAACTTCAATAAGAACCAAATCTCTAGATTTTCCATCTCATGTTTTCCCCCCCAGGCCATGCTGTCTCTCAAACCGTCTTCCCAGTCTTATAGGAGCCACATTAATGTGTCAAATATGCTTTTTTATCAGGAAATTTTGATTGAGCTTTAATAAAGGGCTTGCTACTGAAGAACTAGGAAACATTTTATCATCAGCACTATTATAGGAGATTTTGATATGCCTGCAAGACTTGAAATTCCATTCAACTTCAATTTCCTTCCGAAAAGCAAAAGTTACCTCTGCCTGACAATGTTTTCAGCGAAACTACTAACAACTTATCATTATGTTGTCACTCATAAGGGATACAAATATTCACATAAAGGTAAAAATAGCCCAGTAGTGAGGAAATATTTTAAGTTCTTAACAAATAAATCCTGTAGCAGACATTTCAAATAATAATGATAATAATAATAATTAATAATAATAATAATCATGGTATTTGTTAAGCCCTTACTTTGTACCAGGCACTATTCTAAGCACTGGGGTGAATGCAAGCAAATTAGGTTGGATACAATCCCTGTTCCACATGGGGCTCACAGTCTCACTCCCCATTTAACAGGTAAGGTAATTTAGGTCCAGGGAAGTGAAGTGACTTTCCCAAGGTCACACAGCAGGCAAGTGGGGGAACCAGGATTATAACCCGTGAATCCCAGGCCCGCGTACTAGCCACTATGCTATGCTGCTTCTCTAATGCCATTGATGTGACAGAATTACGATCCACTGGTCCCCTCCTTATGGAAAAATATACTTATATAAAAGTAAATTGATTTTAATGTTTTAGTAGTCAATGTCTTTACTCACTTAAAGTTTTCCTAAGCAGAAGTCATTTTAAGGATTCATGAAGCTTCAAGTGGCTCTCAGGTGAGGGAAGAGAAGGCGTGATATGAATGAAGTTAGGCAGGAGTCCCTACCAAGGTCTCAGTCTTTTTCCTTTGATATTTATATCTGTCAGTTATCCCACAAAGCAAAGGAGGAAAAGCAGTGTTGAAGCAAAATGAACGATCTCACAGGTAGTATGGCAGTTGAAAGTGTGTAGCAAAAGCCTTTGGGGCTAAATTAGTTTCCTTTGATGTGGGCTAGGTTCTTGATTGCCATTTTATTTTCTGCCCTAATGGTACGGCTTGAGTTCTTCGGGGTTTAGCCATATGCCCAGTTTATTATGCTGCCATGAAAATGGATGCCAAGAGGAATAATGCATAGGATAACGTATTATATATCTCCCTTAGAGTGTAAACCTTGTGTAGAACAGGGACTGTATAGCACTTAACAATGCCATAATTATTAGTGGTAAGGGCATTCATTAAGCACTTATTAGTCATAGTAGCAGTAGAAGTAAAACAATTAAAAATGCATGTCTATTTTCAATATTACAGCAATAGTCATATTTTAAATTCTGAAATGCATGTTTCTCTTTTTATCCAATCCCTTGGTTATTAGTTTCCCATATTCTATTTAATATATTGAGATTAACCTATTCAAACATGTTTAAGTCTGAGCATTTGGTGATTTGAGTTGCCAAGCCTTTTGGCACTGAAGCAGTTATGCTTTTGCAAGTGTTTACTGATTGTCTAAACATCCCATGATTCTGAGCTGAACTTTTGTTAAATTCAAATTAAGGACATCCTGGAAATAACTCCAAATATGAATAATATAATCTTTAGATTTTCCAAGAATCCATAGGATTTGACTGAAACTTTATGGGAGGCCTTCTTATTCCACCTATTTCACTTTTATGTGCTAAGGGGATAAAAAACTTGGACACACTCCGGAATATTTATCCATTTATACATAGTAATAATGTGTTAAAATCAGTAACAATGCTTTGTCTCACCCAAAGACAAATCAGAGGTTCTCTTTGGAATCAAATTAAACTATCAGAAAGAAAATGAGAATCCCTCATACATCAAATATTGAATTATTCGCAGTATTGAGAGAAAACAAATTAGTGGCTCCACTTAAATAGACCTGGCTAAAGGGGGAAAATCAATTTATAGGAACTGACATTCTGTATAGGTCCTGACTAAAAAAAAAATGGAGATAAGATAGGCGAGGGTAAAGGGATTGAGTGACTTAAAGCCCAATGGTTAACAGTTGAAATGGTCTTCAATCCAACCAGTCCTTTAAAACTGCATTGTTTCAATCATACTATTGAGCATTTAACATGTGGAAAGCACTGTACGAAGCACTTAGGAGAGTACAGTATATCAACAGACTCATTCCTGCCCACAAGGAGCTCACAGTCTAGAGGGGGAGATGGGCATTAATATAAGTAAATGAATAGATAGGTAAATAAATAAATAAATTACAGATATATACATATGTGCTATGGGGTTGGAAGGGAGGATGAATGAAGGAGCAAGTAAGAGTGGTGCAGAAGGGAGCAGGAAAAGAGGAGAGCTTAGTCAGGGAAGGCTTCTTGGAGGAGATGTGCCTTCAATAAGGTTTTGAAGTAGGAGAGAGCAATTATCTGTCTGCTATAAGGATGGAGGATATTCCAGGCCAGAGCAGTGAGGAGCAGAGCAGCAATGTACAGTGAGAAGGTGAGCATTAGAGGAAAAATGTGTTCCATGGGTTGAGTAGGAGAGTAGCAAGGTGAGGTATGAGGAGCAAGATAATTAAGTGCTTTAAAGCCAATGGTGAGGAGGTTTGTTTAATGTGGAGGTGGATGGACAACTACTGGAGTTTCTCGATGAGTGGGGAAACATGGTCTGGACATTTGTGAAAGAAAATGATTTGGGCAGCAGAATGGAGTATGGACTGGAGTGGAGAGAGACAGGAGGCAGGGAGGTCAGCAAGGAGGCTGATACAATAATCAAGGTGGGCTAGGATAAGTGCTTGCATTAATGCGGTGGTCATTTGGACAGAGAGGAAGGGGAAGATTTTGGTGATGTTGTCAAGGTAGAACTGGTAGGATTTAATGATGGTCTGAATATGTGGGTAGAACGAGACAGAGAGGAGTCAAGGATAATGCCAACCAAGATTACAGAATTGTGAGACAGGAAGGATGGTGGTGCCATCAACAGCGATGGGAAAGTAAGTGGGAGGAAAAGGTTTGGGTAGGAAGATAAGAAGTTCAGTTTTAGGCATTTTAACTTTGAAGTGACAGGAGGACATCTAAGTAGAGATGTCTTGAAGGCAGGAGGGAATGTGAGACTGCAAAGAGGGAGAGAAATCAGGGCCGGAGATGTAGATTTGGATGTCATCAGCATAGAAGTGATAGTTAAAGCCGAGTAAGCGAATGAGTTTTCCAAGGGAGTGGGTGCATATGGAGAAAAGAAGGGGCCCCAAAACTGAACGTTGAGGAACACCCTCAGTTAGGGGATGGGAAGCAGAGGAGGAGCCCGTGAAAGAGACTGAGAATGATAACTAGAGAAATAAGAAGAGAACCAGTAGAGGACAATGTCAGTGAAACTAAGTCTGGTTAATGCTTCCAGGAGAAGGGAGTAGTAGACAGTGCCAAAGGCAGCTGAGAGGTTGAATAGGATTAGGATGGAGTAGAGGCCATTGGATTTGGTGAGGAAGACATCTTTGGTGATCTTTGAAATGGTGGTTTCTATGGAGTGAAGAGGACAGAAGCCAGATTGGAGGAGATCAAGGAGAGAATTGGAGGACAGGAACATGAGGCAGTAGGTGTAGGCAGCTTGCTCAAAGATTTTGGAGAGAAATGGTAGGAGGGAGATAGAGCGATAACTGTAAGTACCTGTGTGGTCAAGGGAGGATTTTTTTTTAGGATAGGGGAGATATGGGCATGTTTAAAAGCAATGGAGAAGAATCCACTGGAGAGTGAATAGTTGAAGATGGCAGTTAGGGAGGGGAAGAAGGGAAGGGGCAAGTGTTTTGATGAAATGTAAGGGAATGGGGTCAGATGCACAGGTGGAGGGTGCTGATTTTGAGATAAGGCATATTTCCTCTGGAGATAGTGCTGGAAAAGATGGAAGAGTTGACAAAGAAGCAGGAGAGGGGAGGGACTGGAGAGGGGCAGGAAGATTTTTTTGGGAGATCATGCCTCATAGTGTCAATTTTGGTGATGAAGTAAGTGACCATATCACTGGGGACAGGTGATGGGGGAGGTGCGGAAAGAGGAGGCCTGAGGAAGGAGTTAAATGCCTGGAACAACTAGAGAGGACAATGGGCATGGGTGTCAATAAGGGCAGAGAAATAGCTTCGGCTACTGTGAGCCCACTGTTTAGTAGGGACTGTCTCTATATCATCATCATCATCATCAATCGTATTTATTGAGCGCTTACTATGTGCAGAGCACTGTACTAAGCGCTTGGGAAGTACAAATTGGCAACATATAGAGACAGTCCCTACCCAACAGTGGGCTCACTTTCTAAAAGGGGGAGACAGAGAACAAAACCAAACATACTAACAAAATAAAATAAATAGAATAGATATGTACAAATAAAATAAATAAATAAATAGAGTAAAAAAAAATATGTACAAACATACAGGTTTGTATACAGGGAAGTACAGGTTTGCAACATATAGAGATGGTCCCTACCCAACAGCTGGCTCACAGTCTAGAAGGGGGAGACAGACAACTAAACAAAACATATAAACCAAATAAAATAAATAGAATAAATATGTACAAGTTAAATAAATAAATAGAATAATAAATATGTACAAACATATATACATATATACAGGTGCTGTGGGGAGGGGAAGGAGGTAAGGCGGGGGGATGGGGAGGGGGAGGAGGAGGAGAGGAAGGAGGGGGCTCAGTCTGGGAAGGCCTCCTGGAGGAGGTGAGCTCTCAGTAGGGCTTTGAAGGGAGGAAGAGAGCTTGCTTGGCGGTTGTGCAGAGGGAGGGCCTTCCAGACCAGGGGGAGGATGTGGGCCGGGGGTCCCTGCATTGGAAACCACATGTCTTTCTTCTTCATAGTCCACTAAATATGTACCTGCTCCAGAAGGCATCTCAAGATTAATAAGAAGCAGCATGGCTTAGAGGAAAAAGCACAGATCTGGAAGTCAGAGGACTTGGATCCCAATCCCCAACTCAGCCAGTTGCTTTCTTATGTGACTTTGGGAAAGTCACTTAACTTGTCTGTGCCTCAGTTCTCTCATATGTAAAATGGGGATTCAATACTTATTGTCTCTCCTACTTAGGCAGGAGCCCCATATGGGACAGGGACTGATTAACTTGTATCGATCCCAACGAGAAGTATGGTTCTTGACACATAATAACTGCTTAAGAAATACCATAATGATATTCACAACTTCCCAGTCTCACTGTACTATCAATCACCTCAGCACTCATATATTTAATTTACTTATTCATCATACATTTATTCTCACAGACTCTGAGCCCCATGTCAGACAGGGAATGTATCCAACTTGATTAGCTTATATCGATCCCAGCACTTAGAAAAGGGCTTGTTACATAGAAAATGCTTAACAAACGCTAACTTGAACTAGTGCATTGAGTAAGGGCCTGCGAGTCAGAAGAATCAAGGTCCTAATCCCACCTCTGCCACTTGTCTGCTGTATGATCTTGGGCAGGTCATTTGACTGCTCTGTGCCTCAGTTATCTCAATAAAATGGGGATTAAGACTGTGAGCCCCATGTTGGACGTGAACTGTTTCCAAAACGATTAGCTTATATCTACCCCAGTGCTTCTTGCAATGCATGGTACATAGTAAATGCTTAACAAATGCCATAAAAATATAATTATTATTTGTATATTGCTTATATCAACTTACTTTTAGCAATCATTTATTTAATTAATCCCTTTTAAATAATCCACCCATTAGATTGTAAACAGTTTGAAGAAAGCATGACATCTATGTTAACATGTTACCCACGTGCCTAGTGTGATTATCTGGACACAATAAACACTTAAAAATGATTTTGAAGTGGACTTGGTTCCACATTAGCTAGGCATCAATCACTTAGTAATAAGAATAATAATTCTGGTATTTGTGAAGTGTTTACTATGTGTCAAGCACTGTACTAAGCACTGGGGTAGATACAAGCAAATTGGGTTGGACACAGTCCTTGTCCCATGTGGGCCTCACATTCTCAATTCCCATTTTACAGATGAGGTAACTGAGGAACAAAGTTAAGTGACTTGATGAAGGTCACCCAGCAGACAAGTGGAGGAGCCAGGATTAAAGCCCATGACCTTATGACTCCCAGGTTTGTGCTCTAGCCACTATAACAGCTGCTTCCCATAGTGGTTGGTTCTGTGCTGTAGTGAATTCAACAGAGAATTACTGCTGCATCATTTCTCCTATTCCAATCCTCCCCAATGTCACTGGTTGCCTGGTGTCTCTCAAGCTAACCTGTATCTTTCATTTACTTTCCATTTCTGTTCTAAACCTAAATCTGTTCTAGTGGCTCCAACATGGTGGCTCTTACTTTCCCTTCTATTGCCCCATCAATCCCTTTGATGGCAGGCAGTCCTTTGACACAGTAGCCGCAAAATCAGTAGGCTAGAGCAGATCAGGGTAAGATAGGGAAAGAGCCAGTGGTGGTGTCAGAGAATGTATGGTGGAGGGATAGGAGACTTGGAGGTTCATAGATGATGCTGATAAAAAATACTGGAAGTGTTTTCTGTACAGGTCTGGATTTCATAGTCACACAGAAAATTGTACACTACAATATTCTTGTAGGCCATCAACTTGAGCTGCAGCTTGATACCCAATTGTCACCCCACTTTCTTCTGCACTTGTCCCAAGGTAGTGTTGTGTTCCTTGATTCTATTTTCTGTATCTTCAACAGTCTTTTATAATTGTACAGAAAACTGTTGAGGAAGCCAAATTTGATGACTGCTTTCAGTCACTGTTGGCAATGAAAACCTTCATTCATGAGGGCTTTTGAATAACTTTGATTTCTTTCAGAATTCAGGTCAGGTTATAGTACTGTACTGCAGGTACAAGACAATACGACTGCATGTCTTTTAGTGTACATGGTTCTAGAATTTAGGAACTACACTCTAAGTACTAAGCTACATTTAGTTTCCTGAACCACTGTCTGCTAGACAAGTCAGTCGGCCAATTAATCACTTATTGAACACTTACTGTGTGCATTGAGTTCAATATAACAATATAACCAACACATTCTCTGCCCGCAGTGAGCTTACACTCTAGAGGGGGAGACAGATATTGATAAAAATAAATAAGATTACAGATCTATACATAGGTGCTGTGGGGCTGGGAGGGGGAATGAACAAAGGGAACAAGTCAGGGCTACTTCGTTTTTAACCTGTTTCCCAGTAGAATATAAGTATATTCTGATGCCAGACCACTCACTGCATCCTCAACAATGGTGACATAGACTGTGTTGAACATGAACAGACCTACCATATAAATCCACCATCACACAATTAAATAAGGTAAGAATCTTGTTGAATGTCTTAGGACAGTCAAATTTGCTTGGCAATTTCCAGAATTCTGGTCAATTAATTGTATCAAATGCCTGAACATAGCACATATTGACATTTAATAAATTCAATAGCAATCTAACTTTACTTTTTATACTACTTTTGCATCAATTTATTGAATTTCATCCTTAAATGAACTCTGAGATGGATATCATTATTAAATACCATTTTTCAGATGGGAAAACTGAAGTACAGCAAGATAAAGTGCCTTTGTCAAGTCACACTATAGGATAAGTGGAGCTGGGCCTAAAGGTTATGTCTCCAAATTCCTAGAGTGTAAGTTCCTTCTAGAATTCAAACCCCTTATGGGCAAGGAACTAGTGTACCAACTCCACTGTATTTTAAGTGTTCCTTAATTACTATTAATTGGCTGATTGATTGATTGTACCTTTCCTACTAGCCCATGCTATCTTTGTCCTGTCTGACTGGAAAAAGTAAAAGCAGTTCTTACTCCCTTAATTTCCAAGTTCAAAGATGAAGGTTTATTGTTATATTGTGACACTAAAAGTTTTTGCTTTTAATTTTGGTTTCAAATACAAATTTTAATTCACCCTTGTATTGAAAGAAATCTCCAAGTAGACAGAAAAACCTTTTGCTGAATAATAATTATTGCTCAGTGAAAGTCATCAGGCACAACTAAAGGTATTTTATAATCTTGATTCACGAGGATTAGTACCTAAATCGCTATGAATCAAGATGAGAATATTAAATTCTGCTTCTGAAGGAAAAGGCTGAATGCTGTTATTCCAAATTGCTTCTTTTAAACTGCTAAGAAGGTACTTGACAAAATAAACAGAACTATTTATTTTCATATTTATATGGTATCTATTCAATTTTAAAATCATTGAATTTCTTATGATGGAGTAAAAAGATCTTACACATAATTACATAACAAATATTCTACTGGGGTGCTTGATTTATTAGAATTTGGATTAAATGATTTAAAAATATCCCTGAAAAATGAAGGGAGTTTCTTTTGGGGAAGGATAGTCCCAATAGATAACATCAAGAATTTGCTAGTGTTTTGCTTAGGTATGCTTGGAGACTTTGATTTAATGCCTTCTTAAAAATGAGGACATGGATTTGCACTCTTCCTGCCAAAATTCAAGAGAAACTGGTCTTAATGGACATCTACTGTGTTTACCTTGGAGACAATGTGATGTCAATCAAACAATCAGTAAGTGTCCTTTATTGAGTACTTACTATATACAGAAGACTGTATTAAAGTGCTAGGAAAGTACAATAAAATTGGGAAATATGGTCCCTAATAATAATAATGATAATTGTACTTGTTAAGCACTTACAATGTGCCAAGTACTGTTCTTGGCACTGGGGTAGATACAGGATAAGCTGGTTGGACCCAGATCCTGTCCTTCATGAGGCTCACACCCTTAATCCCAATTTACAGATGAGGTAACTGAGGCCCGAGAAGCAACTTGGCCAAGATCACAGAGGAAACAAGTTGTGGAAATAGATTTAAACCCAGGCATTTTGACCGCTAGGCCCCTGCTCTTTCCAGTAGCCCATGATGCTTCTGAACAACCCACTCACGGAAGACTCAGGGAGAACTGCTGGTTTCCTGGCTCTCCCCAGCACAACCACAAGGCCTCAGAATTTCCTAAATCGGATCGTCTTTACATACATTGACAGATGAAATTATATGTCAGCTGTTTCCATGCTGTCTGGCAACCGAATGCAAATATTTTTATCCTCCGAGAAGCAGATTTACAAGGCCAGAAAGAGAACAACTGTCCTGTTAAGTTTCTGTCCTCAGAAGGTGCTCAACAGGAAAAATTTCCAAGGGGATTTCCTCCTGAGTCCATTTTCTGTCAGCCTGGTTGGGAGCAATGGCTAGGAGTTCCCTACCTTCAAGGAGGTTACAATCTAGTGGGGGAGACAAACATTAAAATAAATTTCAGGTAAGGGAGAGGATATAGCATGTAAAGATAGGTGCACAAGTGATGTGAGGTATGGAAATCTGTGATAATGTTCGGGTTTTAGCCAGTTTTAGGCAATCGTGACTGGATGTTTACTTGAAGTTCCACTCTCACAAGGGCCCCTTAGTCACCTTCTATAGTGGCTTCTCAAAGTCTATCAACTTTTCAATTTCAAGCTTGAATTCCATGTCATTATTAAGTACTAAGTGTAAAAGGGAGTCAGAAAGGCCTTTCTGTTTTCTTCCCTCCTTTTTCACATAGCTCCTCGTATTATATACAAGGTACATAATAATTATGGTATTTGTTAACATTAACAATATGTCAGGCCCTGAATTACTGTACTAAACTCTGGGATAGACACAGTCTGTATAGATGGAACACAGTCACTTGTCGCACATGGGTCTCAAAGTCTGAATAGGAGGGAGGACAGCTATTAATCCCCATTTTACAGATGAGAAAGCTTGGGCAGAGTGAAGATAAGTGACTTGCACAAAGTCACAGAGCAGGGAAATGACAGAATTGGGATTATAACCAATGTTCTCTCTTAGGCCTGTGCTCTTTCCATTAGGCAACTCAGGGATAAAGAAACTGCCCCAGATAACTACCCTCAAGTTTTGAGAAAATACGCAGGGCGTTTACTTAGTCATTATGGAGGCCATATTTACAAAACCAAATCCCAGTTTTTATGTCTACTCCTCTGAAATAAAAGCAATTCCACAAGCTGGAAGAGTAAGAACAAACACAAGAAGCTGGAGGTGCACATGGAGGTGAGAGCTGCAAAGAGATGGGATGGGTTTGGGCTCAAACATGCCTTGCCCACCTCCAGTTGTCTGCCTGCTGCCAAACATCACTCTTGTTAATCAATTCTAACCTGTTACTGTTGCAACCTAAACTGCAACAATTACTTCTATTACTATCATTACAATTACTATTAATAGCAGTAATAGTATAAAAACCAATATCCTAAGGATGTGGGTTATTATACTACATAGTCCTTATGTGGATTATTTTGTTGTCAGCAACGGAGACATGGTCTTCTAGATTAATTTCCATGAGACATAAAGTTGAATCATCAGTAAATGTCTAAGAGGTTGGGGAGGGATAATAGAGGGGTAACAAGGATAGTAGGAATGTAAAAAAAAGTGTTTCAATATTTCAAGGGCACTCTGATGAAATTAAAGGAAATAGAATAATAGTGATGATATTCAACTGTTTTTCAAAGAATAGGTGAAGTCAAGAAAATCTGTAACAATGAGATTTGAACAGAGCAACTGGAAACAAGTTTGAGAGAGAAGAGGAAAGAAAGCAAATGTGTGAGATCTCGAATAATAACTAATTGTGGTATTTCTTAAGAGTTACTTATATGAAAAACATTGTACTGAATGCAGAATAGATGACAAGACATGAGGCCCACCGTCTAAGGGGAAGAGAGAACAAAGTTTTGATTCTTGCTTTACAGATGCAGTAACTGAAACATGGAGAAGGTAAATGACTTGTCCAAGGTCACACATCAGGAAACTGGCAGTTCCTGTATTAGAAGAACCCAGATCCCCTGACTCTGAGACCTGTGGTCCTCCCACTAGGTGACATTGCCTACCAGAGCACAATATAAAAAGAAATGATTAATTAATTAATTAAATCATATTTATTGAGTGCTTACTGTGTGCAGAGCACTGTATTAAGCACTTGGAAAGTACAATTCGGCAACAGATAGAGACAATCCATACCCAACAATGGGCTCACAGTCTAGAAGCAGGTGTCAGACAATAAAACAAAACAAGTAGACAGGCATCAAAAGATTAATGATAAGGGACTTAAAAGGACTGAAAAAGGTGAAGAAGGGAATTTACAATTTGAGGAGCAAAAATTAGTATGTGAAAAGCTGAATAGAAAGCTGAGAGAAGCACAGAGAGTGAGTAAAGAGGGGTTGTTTTATAGCCCTTTACATATTTTAAGTTAGGGAAAATATCTGCGCTGCTGAAACCTAACGCTGCTTCTAAACATAACAGAAGCTTTAGTGAGAGCTATTCAGGGAAGGTAAGAAGGTGTCAGTATAATGATTTATGCCATAGATTCAAGACCCATTATAGGACTTGTTCGAATCCCAGCTCCACCAATTGCCTGCTGTAGGACCTTGGGCAAGTCACTTAACTTCTTTGTGCCTCATGTTTCTTATCTTTTTTAGGGCATTAAGTGCTAGGAACTGTATTAAGCCCTGAGGTAGATACAAGGTAATAAAGTTGGACCTGGTCCATGTTCCGCATGGGGATCACACTCTTAATCTCCATTTTACAGATGAGATAACCGAGGTACAGAGAAGTGAAGTGATTTGCCTGAGTCAAACAGCAGGCAAGTGGCAGAGGCAGGATTAAAATACAGGTCCTTCTAGAGAAGCAGTATGGCTCAGTGGAAAGAGCATGGGCTTTGGAGTCAGAGGTCATAGGCTCGAATCCCTACTCTGCCACTTGTCAGCTGTGTGACTTTGGGCAAGTCGCTTAACTTCTCTGTGCCTCAGTTATCTCATCTGTAAAATGGGGATTAAGACTGTGAGTCCCCCGTGGGACAACGTAATCACCTCGCAACCTCCCCAGCGCTTAGAACAGTGCTTTGCACATAGTAAGCACTTAATAAATGCCATTATTATTATTATTCTAACACCCTGACCTATGCTCTATCTACTAGGGCACACTGCTTTTCAAGAAATACTTATTTGCAAAGCCCTACAGAGAGCTGAAGGCCCTACTGAGAGCTCACCTCCTCCAGGAGGCCTTCCCAGACTGAGCCCCCTCCTTCCTCTCCCGCTCCTCCCCCTCCCCATCCCCCCTTACCACCTTCCCTTCCCCACAGCACTTGTATATATGTATATATGTTTGTTTGTATTTATTACTCAATTTGTTTATTTATTTTACTTGTACATATCTATTCTATTTATTTTATTTTGTTAATATGTTTTTTTTGTTCTCTGTCTCTCCCTGCTAGACTGTGAGCCCACTGTTGTGTAGGGACCGTCTCTATATGTTGCCAACTTATACTTCCCAAGTGCTTAGTACAGTGCTCTGCACATAGTAAGCACTCAATAAATACGATTGATTGATTGATTGATCTGCATGTGTGTGTGTATGTATATGTTTGTGTAAATGGGCCTGTCATTTCCATCTGTATTTCTCTTTCTTTTTCTGTCACTCCATGTCCTCTGTTTTTCTCTAAACTCTCTCACCTTAAATGCCATTTTGCTCCAATTTTACTTGTGCCTTTGGTCTCACTTCTGAAGGCTCCCCCTTTTATAACCTTCCAGGAACTTTCCAAAGCCCTGCCATTTATCTCTAATTGAAATATTCACAGTCATTTCCCAATTCCTGATCACATTTCACAAGTCATGCTGGGCGAATGGTAAGGATACAAGAATAAAGGGAGGCAGCAGGAAAAAGATGGAAATGGAAGGAAGAGATGAGAAGGAAAAGGAAGATGTAAACAATGAGAATGTCAGGTAAAAATGATTTAGTAAAGATGAGTTAAGACAAGAGGATCAGACAAGGATATGTGGCAATGAAATGCAGGAGAAGAAAACAAGTCTTCTTAAGTCCTGCTATTCATTAACAACTCATTGTTATGCATTTTGACATAAATTTCATTGCTATGATAAGCCAGCTAATGGTCCAAATCTCAACTGAACTGTTCATGTAACTAAATGCTTGCTAGCAAAATGTAGCTTGGAATATTGCTACTCTTCCTATAGATAAATATAGCTTGAGACACAAGAAAAAAATTTTGGCTCCATATCAAGAAAATGCTAAAAGTCCACAGTCTCCTTGTACCAGAATAAAAGGTATCTAGTTCACAAGTTTATTATTAAAATAAATTTGATTTATGCTACATGCTGTGGACAATAGAAATGAGTATGATATAAAATTTGAAGGCATTACAATTGCATATAGATATCAAATGTATAATCTTGTGAAATAGATTAAATTACACAAAACTCAATTCCAATGAATCCTAAACTTCCATGCAACAGTACATTTTCTCCAAACGTTTCTTAAATATTCATATACGCAAATATACGTTCACACAGGAAAATGCCTATTTTCATCAGGCCTCTGGATTTTTGGAAAGGCAGTCTGACAAGTGGAAGCTAACCAGATGAGCACAATTTTTTTTAAGGCAATAACTAAGATTTACTTCTCTTGCCTGTACTATTAGCACTGTGCTATTTTATCCTATTAATAATAATAGTAATGATAATGTTGGTATTTATTAAGCATTTACTATGTGTGGCCTCCTTCCCAGACTGAGCCCGCTCCTTCCTCTCCCCCTCCTCTCCCTCCCTATCCCCCCTGCCTTACCTCCTTCCCCTCCCCACAGCACCTTTAGATATGTATATATGTTTGTACATATTTATTACTCTATTCATTTATTTATTTTATTTGTACATATTTATTCTATTTATTTCATTTTGTTAATATGTTTTGTTTTGTTGTCTGTCTCCCCCTTGTAGACTGTGAGCCCGCTGCTGGGTAGGGACCGTCTCTATGTGTTGCCAACTTGTACTTCCCAAGCACTTAGTACAGTGCT
The DNA here is from genome assembly GCF_015852505.1 of Tachyglossus aculeatus. NCBI lineage: Eukaryota > Metazoa > Chordata > Mammalia > Monotremata > Tachyglossidae > Tachyglossus > Tachyglossus aculeatus. Next base: position 122,626,862 of record NC_052067.1, read on the forward strand.
CTGCACACAGTAAGTGCTCAATAAATACGAGTGAATGAATGAATGAATTTTCTAAGCTCTGGGGTAGATACAAGGTAATCAGGTTGTCCCATGTGGGGCTCACAGTCTTTATCCCCATTTTACAGATGAGGTAACTGAGGCACAGAAAAATTAAATAACTTGCCCAAGGTCACACAGCTTGACAAGTGGTGGAACCTGGGATTAGAACCCATGACCTCTGACTCCCAAGCCCGTGCTCTTTCTACTAAGCCACGCTTCTCAGGAAGCTAAGGACAGAATACAGAGTCAGCATCAGCAATACATGCATTTCCCCCTCTAGACTGTAAGCCCATTTTGGGCAAGAAATCTCTCTGTTACATTGTTATATTGTACTCCCAAATGCTTAGGATAGTGCTCTACACACAGTAAGCACTAAATAAATATGATTGACTGACTAAATGGGGAAAAGTAGAATGCCACTTGCTTCATACTTTTTACCATCTAATAGTAAAAGATTTTGCATTCATCACCATCACCCTACGTCTGTAAAGAAGAGCAAAAATTTGTACTAGTTAATCTTCCGTGACAATTGGAAAAAGAAAAAAAGAATAAAATCACAAAGGAAATGTCATAATGGATCATCTCACCTGGCCCAACAGTCAGAAACAGTGCATAAACAAACAAAATGACTAATCTGGCATCATTCTCATAATTAGTGATGCATAATATAACATCCTTAACCTTTACCTGTAACATTACATAATTATCCTATTACATATGCATCTACTCAACCTTCTAACTCCTTCTAACATATCCAAGTTTTCCACTAGCGGCTTTAACCTTCTCTACAATCAACCATTATGACAGATAGTCCCTTCAGATCAGCAAACCTGTGCACATGAAATCAGAAAAATAACCGTGAGAGAGAAAGTTCCTAGGATATTAACCTAATAAAAATAAGTGAAATAAATATATACAGAAAAATTAATCCTAAAATAGCATTCACAAAGAAGCCAAGAACTCTGTGTGATTTGGTCTGACTAGTCAACTAAGTCAGTGGTTGTTGAGCCATTCTCTAGGTTGTTAGAGAAGTGGCATGGCCTAGCACGGGCTTGGGAATCAGAAGGAACTGGGTTCCAATCCTGGATCCACCACTTGTCTGCTATGTGACCTTTCAGAATACAGTTTTGTAACCTATACACTGATCAAGCAAGTCACTTTACTTCTCTGTGCCTCAGTTATATCATCTGTAAAATGGGGATTAAGATTGTGAGCTCCATCTGGGACAGGGACTGCCCAACATGATTTGCTAGTTTCCACCCCATCAGTAAGTACAGTGACATTGTAAGTGCTTAACAAATACCGCAGTTGTTGTTGTTATTATTATTATTATCATTGTTATCATAAGAAACTCTCCATTTTGCTACAGGGAATCATATATCCTCCAGTTTAGAGGGAATGAAAGATGATTTTCTTCAGCAGACTGAAAGTGATGTAGACACAGGATTTACCAAAATTTCTATTTTCTGCCCCCCGGCCAGGTCAGGTAATCTTTTTGTGACATATTCTCTTATAATTCTTCCTAACACACACACAAAACTGTATACTGAAAATAAGCCATGAGAAATAGCATAGGAAAAAAAGGCCAGAGGAAACAAGTAGAGGAGACAAAAATAATATGAGATCATATCTACAGAAGGAAGAAAATACAAACAAACTTGACAGATGCCTTAGGGAACAATTTTCTGTCTAACTTTATCATGTAAGTGACAATCCCTCTGTTTGAGGCACAGATTAAGAAAAATTGCAGTTCAAACTGCACTTTGCAGAATTGTACAAATTGTGCCTTGATCTATGCTAAAATGAAAAATGGATTTAGGCCCAAAGGAAACTAAAGATATGATCAGAAAATAAATTTCTAGAAAATAATTTCAAATTCAAAATTAAAATAGAAAAGTGTTTCTTCTTTACCACATTCCATATTGGGTCATGATATTTGGTAGGAAATTCACAACAGGGGAACTATACTCCTCTAAAATACATCTTTAAGGACACAGTCAGATTCTTTTTGTTATAATTATTATGTCCATTTATAATTATTTAGTAAAAGGGAACTTTTACAGTGTAAAACCCTAGTAAGCAGTATCAGTTGTACTTTCCCAAGAATTGCATAGAGTAGTTGGTTGATAAGTACCATTACTTGTCTTATGCTGTCGATTCGTCTCTGACCCATAGCAGCACCATGGATACACCTGTCCTAGAATGCCCGACCTCCATCTACAATTGTTCTGGTAGTGGATCCATAGAATTTTCTCGGTAAAAATATGGAAGTGGTTTGTCACTGCCTCTTCCATGCAGTAAACCTGACTCTCTGCCCTTGGTCCTCTCCCATGCTGCTGCTGCCCAGCACAGTTGAGTTTTGGTTTGTAGCAGATTGCCTTCCACTGGTTAGCCCAAGCTAAGAATGGAATGGATATGCCTCTGCCTGACTCTCCCTCCCGTAGTCGAGACTGGTAGGTTGCAACTCTGAGAGGGGAAAGTACCATTATTACTTCTCTCCAACAACCACCACTCTTAATTAATTAATTAATTAATTAATTATGGCATTTATTAAGCGCTTACTATGTGCAAAGCACTGTTCTAAGCGCTGGGAGGTTACAAGGTGATCAGGTTTTCCCACGGGGGGCTCACAGTTTTAATCCCCATTTTACAGATGAGGTAACTGAGGCACAGAGAAGTTGAGTGACTTGCCCAAAGTCACACAGCTGACAGTTGGCGGAGCCGGGATTTGAACCCATGACCTCTGACTCCAAAGCCCGGGCTCTTGCCACTGAGCCACGCTGCTGCTATTTGTTAAATGGTTGCCATGTGCCAGGCACTGTTCTAAGCACCGGGGTAGATACAAGCCAATCAGGTTGGACACAGTCCATGTCCCACGAGGTTCACAGTCTCAATCCCCATTTCACAGATGAGGGAACTGAGAAGTGAAGTGGTTCATCCAAGGTAATTCAGCAGACAAGTGGCAGAGCCCAGATCTCTCTGATTCCCAGGCCCGTGCTCTACCCACTAGGCCGTACTGCTTCCATTATTTTATTATGAAGGTATTTGTTAAGCGCTTACTATGGGCCAAGCACTGTACCAAGTGCTGTGGTAGATATAAATTAATCATGTCAGACCCAATCCCCAGCCCTCATGGAGCTCAGTCTAAATTATGACTTGCCCAAGGTCACAAAATAGGCCATTCTCCCTCCTATATAATAATAATAATGACCATGATTTGTTAAGCACTTACTATGTACCAATCAATCAATCAATCATATTTATTGAGTGCTTACTGTGTGCAGAGCACTGTACTAAGCGCTTGGGAAGTACAAGTTGGCAACATATAGAGACAGTCCCTACCTAACAGTGGGCTCACAGTCTAGAAGGGGGAGACAGATTTATCAATTTACAGTCTTTCTGCTCTTTCAGTATATTTTACAAACTATGGCAGACCTTCATCTTTCTAAACCATTGCTCAGAAAAGATCTCTCTACCCTCCAAAAACCTCCTGTGGTATTGTTTCATTGCTCCTGATGTGTCTGTCTTCACTTCCCTTCCAGTCTATAATTGTAGATTGTTAGACTTTTGAGGGACAGGGTTCATGTCTATTTCCTATTTTTGTACTCTTTTCCTGCTTTCAATATGTTGCTCTGCACCATGAAGCACTTAATAAATACTACTATTTACTCCTCTCCCCCTCCTCCCCCTCTCCATCCCCACCGTCTTACCTCCTTCCCTTCCCGACAGCACCTGTATATATGTTTGTACATATTTATTACTCTATTTATTTATTTATTTTACTTGTACAGATCTATTCTATTTACTTTATTTTGTTAATATGTTTGGTTTTGTTCTCTGTCTCCCCCTTCTAGAATGTGAGCCCACTGTTGGGTAGGGATTGTCTCTATATGTTGCCAACTTGTACTTCCCGAGTGCTTAGAACAGTGCTCTGCACACAGTAAGCGCTCAATAAATATGATTGATTGATTGATTGAGACTATTATTACTAATGCTACCACTGTATATGACTGTTGGGAGCAGGCACCAGTAACAGAAGAAGAAAAAAAGGAGATATTTAAAATGGAAAGAGCTGCTGGAGCTGCTGCCTTGAAGTCAGTTGTGAGAAGGGTTTTCTTCATGTGGAGAAATATAGGAAGCTATTGGAGGTTTATCAGGCACTGAACAGTCTCTCTTAACACTCCAACTTCCAACAATTTGATCATGCTGTCCTTCCCTGTCTGGAATTTCGTCCCCCTTAACATCTGCCCTGCCTATTTTCAAAGACCTACTGAATTCCCACCTCCTCCATGGAAGTAATCCCCCTTCCTCCCTTTTCCACCTAACTGGCATTTCTGTGTACAATCAGTTATTAGTTACAAATATTACTGTTAATAATATTCCCATTAAGTGTATAGTCTATGAATACTGATATTAGCTATGAATATGCCTAAAGACAAAAACTACTTATGAAAAACTATGCAGTTTCTATAACATTGCAATAACTGACTACTGTAATTGTAATAATATTCAATTTTTAATCAGATAAAAAATAAATGAATTTAATCAAGTTTAATATTTAAATGCACTCCACTTACCTTCACTTAACTGTTCTAAAATTCACTTCACCCTACTTTCTTCCTTATGCCTTAAAACTTGTGTGAAAATTGCTTTTTTAAAAAAATCTGTGACTTAAGGAGCAAACAAGCTGTGATTTAGACCAAATAATTTATTTCACAATAGTGTTTTCCTTTAAACTAAAATTAATGCCCAGTTTCTTTTCATATCACTTCTGAAAAATGAAACAAGTTTTTTTGATATAAATTTATCTTTACTGACATGTACTCAACTAGCCTCACCTAGTTTTCTTTTACATTGGGAATGAGGAGCTGACAAACTAAATGGTTAATGTTTCACCCTCATGGAGAGTTAATTACCTTAATTGTCTATTATTTCAGTCTGTAATGGTGATTTCCTCTTTTAAACTTTTCTTCCCCCTAGACCTATAGATTTTCTCTGGGCAGGGACCATGTCTACCAACTCTGTTCTAGTGTATTCTCCCAAGAGCTTAGTACAGATCTCTGCACACAGAGTAAGCACTCACTAAATACCGTTGATTGATAATTGTTCTGAAAAGCAATTAAGGTATATTTTAAAGAATCTCATATTTCCAAATATCAAAAATATTTTTAAAATACATAAAAATAGATGCATTTTCATAATGAAAATTCATTTTCTTTGACATTTGTGTGGTATCTTATATAAGGGATCAGTTTATAAAAGGAAGGAAATAATTTTCTCCATTGTAATTGATGAAACTGTTCCATTTCTGTAATTTAGGGAAGCTAAGTTAAACTCAGGAGGGTGATCCTGAAGTCTCTCCAAAGTGGGGAGGTCTGTTATGTATGTACTGATATTTGGAAAAACTGGACTCAGGATAGACCTGATAAGGGGGACTTAGTCTCCCAACAATCATTACCTTAGGGGTGTCTCAGGGGAGTTAGTTAGTGCAAATTTTCACTGTTTTTAGTATTATGTGTTCCCTACAAAATGGATAGGAAGGACAACTGTATGCATGTTCAGGTTGTGAATGAAGTATTGCAATTCCTTACCAAAGGGAAGAACTTGTATAATGATGTGTCTGTTGTCTAATGGGATCAGCAGCAGGACATCAGGGGGTAAGGGAGATGACTGTGACAGACACTTTCGATGCAAATCCAGACTCCATTCCTGATCCAGTTATTATTCACATCTATATGTATTTTAACTGTAATTATGAGTACAAGCTTTGGTGAGGTTACAGTTTAAATATTTCCATTTTTTTTTGCAAAGCTACTTTGAGCTTACTTTAAATATGAACAAATTTATATTGCTTTGAAACATTTTACTCACTAGAAACTGACTCTGTTTAGATTACACTGAGCTTCAGAAGAAGAGTTCATCATTGTGGTATTTTCAAAGTCCAATTCAAGGCATCTACATTTTACAATAGGCAGGAAGCAGATGGGATGTGCACTTTGGAAAATGTAAAGCTGTGGCTTCTTGTTGCTGCTACAATGTCAGGTTTTTTCTTAAGCAGGGCAGGATTAATATAGCAACTTTAAGGATGAAGCCCAGGGCTGAGTTGGGGTTGGTGTGTGGGGATGAACACATCACAGTGTGGCTCCCAGGCTGCGCAAATGGCTACTGACAGCAGTGTGGCCTAGTAGAAAGAGTACATCCCTGCGAGTCAGAGGACCTGGGTTCTAATCCAGGCTCTGTCACCTGTCTGCTGTGTGACTTTGAGCAAGTCACTTAACTTCTCGGTGCCTCAATTCCCTCATCTGCAAAATGGAGATTGAGACTGGGAGCCAGCCCCACATGGACAGGGACTGGATCCAACTTAATTTGTTTGTAATCAGCCCAGCACTTAGTTCAATGCCTGGCATACAGTAAGAGATTAAAAAACACCATTACTATTATTATTATTATTTTTATTATCTGTTCTCCATCCTACTTAGACTGTGAACCCCATGTTGGACCTGATATCTTGTATCTACCCCAGCACTTAGTATAGTGAATGCTTGGCACATAGTAAGCACTTAACAAATACCACCTATCATTGCCAAGAGTGTACCCACCACCAAGAGCATACCCACCCCTCACCAAAAAATATCCTCCTCGCAGCTTCCTGCATTTCCCAGAAATTTGGGAATGAAGCCCCCAGCCTTGCAGGAGCCATGGCTCTGGAACATCCCTTTCAGCTTTCGTAAGTAAGGAAAGAGAGAGAAATCACACCCCTTCACCTGTCTTCTCCTCTCCTCTCTAACCCCAACACAAAAACACTTAGCAGTGAGAGTGCCTAGCTTTGGATGAAGCTGCACTGCTACAGTCTAGAGAAAATGCCAAAAATGCAAATAGCTCCATTAGCAGTGGCAACAGACATGCAAGCAATCCAATTTTAACTGGGCTGGCATGCTGCTGTTGGCAGTGAGGGGAGGGCTTCTCTCCAGGTCCTAATTAGTGAAGGTGGGGATATGAATCCATGTTGTTATATAATCATCATATCATAGCAACATCAGGTGACATGGGGGTAAAGAGGGGCTACAAACAATCTATTAACCACAGGCCCATGGGATTCTCTATTACAGCCATGGTCTTCAGAACTACTCATTTCATTGCTTGAGTCTCTGATTGTTTAAGGGACATAAGACCCACCCCAACCACTCGATGGGCTAAGAACTCCATGGGGAAAACAGAAAAAATGGGAAACTTGTATCTGGTGCCAGAGGCAGCATTTAAGAGATACTAGAGTCTCAACCAAAGATGTAGCCAGTGAGCCAAAGAAAGCAACCAGAGAAAGGCAGTTAAGAGAGTGAAAACTGAGTGAAAACAGGGGTAGAGAAGTCTAGAGAGGGAAATCCCAAGATGAAATAGAGACAGCAACAGTAGGCAGGATGAACAGTGACAGACATAAATACAGAAACTACCTTGGATCTACTTTCATAGCATTCCAGGGTGAACAGTGAACACATCATGCCCTGAAGGAGAGGAGGCCCAGCCCACTGATATCTCCATTGGCAGGCTGAGAAACAAGTCTGCCATACCAGTGGGTAAGGGCAAGTAAGATGAAAAATGATAGAAATTGGACCTACCATGAAGGATTGGAATGGTCATTGCAATCTAGGGACTGAATTGCAAACATTCTCCACCCTGAAAACAATAATCACCCATGTACCACCATATTAAGTGTTCATAGATCCCTTATGGTTTGACACACAAAGGAGGCATGGTCTACATTACATTGGTATTACATGGAAACAGATTTGCATAGGATGACTAGAAGATATTCAGAAAAATATAACAAAGAACTGACTTATTTTGGGAGACAAAACACTTTGGGTGATAGTGTCATCTTTAAATATGATTGATAACTATTTAAGATTATATACAGTGCAGAAAGAATAAACATCACCTACTCACTTGCCATTTAATGCTGCCACACCAACTGTGCTTCTGGCAATTGACATACTTGCCACAAAAGTCCATTGTTGACTTTGTGGGTCCCACCTTTCAACTGTGTTCAGATAACTCCAGCCATCATGCCCTCCAACAGCGTACATAGGTCCTTCCAGGACAGTCACACCTACCATTTGAGAGAGACGATACATAAGTTTACAGTTACTGTGAAACAAATGTGAATATTTTTCATAACGAAGCTAAAGATTCTAAAATTCAAACACAATTTGTCCTTTACGATTTTGTCAGTGTAAGTCATTTTTATAAAGTGCATGTTAGAGAAGGCAAAGTAAATAACATTTTTTAAAAATACTGTAAACTTTATGAGATCTCATGGATCATGTCTATTAATTCTATTATACTCTTATACTAGCATTATAGCCTAGTATACAGTTGGTGTACTATTACATGATACTGATTGATTGATTAATGTACTATGTTGCCTAAAATTTATGCTACCTACTTACATGTTCCGCAATTTGGTAGGTTTACTACATTCACTATGTATTATGCATTCATAATAGCATTTATTAAGCAACTACTATGTGTAGAGGAATATGCCAAGGGTTCGCAGATAAAAATATAAGATTAGTTGTTAAGATATGATCTCTGATTTACAGGGTGCTTCTACTAGTCTTTCACAGTAACTCTCAGTGTCTCTCAGGGGTTAATGAGAGATGAAGAAGACTGCCAAAGGACTGCCTGGGAGAAATACAAAGTTAATATAGCAAAGAAAAATAAGATTACAAGAAAAATATTAAAAACAATAAGAGTTGCAATTGCTATGGCTCTTGACATGTCTGGCCAGATTGTCCAGAGTCCAATAATTATAGCAGCCAAAACTGCCCCCAAATTTGAGACTTTGGCAACATTTTCTACCCCTGCCACTGCAGCCAATCCCCTTCCAGGGGATCAGGATTGGATCCCCTGTCAGGATAGAGAGGAGACGAGCAGCATTTCATTCTTGGACCTTGGTAATCTAAAGATCATTCACTGCTGGAGAAATTTAATGTTTTTTGAAGTGTCCTCAAGAAGCACTTGTAATTAGGTGATTAGTGGAGCAGAAAAAATAGAGCCAGAAACTGTAAACATCAAACATAACGACACAACGAGTTACAGCCTTCTTGCGTGCATGATCTCACTGGGACTGTGGGGCGCAGATTGGTCTTTCAGTCAAACATGCACTCATAGGTCAATCACAACTTAGAGTGTCTTTGTTGCAAATGACAGATAACTGTATCATTTTCAGTTTTATTATATTTTAGACTCAGTTTTTAAGGATGCAGCATGGCGTGCTGGACAGAGCATGGGCTTGGGAGTCAGAAAGTCATTGGTTCTAATCCTGGCTCTGCCACTTGTCTGCTAGGTGACCTTGGGAAAGTCACTTCACTTTTCTGGGCCTCAAGTACCTCTTCTGTAAAATGGGAATTGATACTGTAAACCCCACGTGGGACAGGGTCTGTGTCCAACCCAATTTGTTTGTGTCCACCCCAGGACTTAGAACAGTGTTAAAAAAACCTTGATGATGATGATGATTATCATCATTATTAATTATATTAGTACAGTGCTCTGGACTATGCTCAATGAATACCATCATCATCAATGGTATTCATTGAGTGCTTACTGTGTACAGAGCATTGTAAGCACTTAGGAGAGTACAGTACATAGAGTTAGTAGATACATTCTTAGGTGATGGGATGGATACGACCAGATAGACAGACAGATTGAAGATAGATAGATTGATGATAACTCTCTTCACAGGAGCTAGTTCTTCTAAATGAATGGATGGTTTATTGGTCAACCCAGTAATAGCATTTCAAATTTTCTTTCGTTCTTTTCAATCCTGAGCTTAGTACCAGAGTCCTGTATCATACCTATGGGTTAAATCCCTAGGGAAGAAGCATCTTATATGGTTGCTGCTTTAAAATTATTTTCATTGAGCACCTGAAAGGAGCACTGGACTAAGTGGTTGGGGAAATATAATGAGTAAAAGACTCCTTGACTTCAAGGAGTTTTAAATCTAGTAATAACTAATCACATCTCCAAGCACCTTCTTAGTAGTAAGTATTATGGTTAATGCAAGATTATGTGATAATAATAATGACATTTATTAAGCGCAAAACACTGTTCTAATCGCCGGGGAGTTTACAAGGTGATCGGGTTGTCCCACATGGGGCTCACAGTCTTAATCCCCAATTTACAGATGAGGTCACTGAGGCCCAGAGAAGTGAAGTGACTTGCCCAAAGTCACACAGCTGACAGTTGACGGAGCAGGGATTTGAACTCATGACCTCTGACTCCAAAGCCCGGGCTCCTTCCACTGAGCCACGCTGCTTCTCCTGTGATCAGTTGCAGTCACTGTCCCACCAGGAATCACAATCTAACTTCAGTCTACCTTCTCCCCATTTTACATTTGAGAATATAGAGGTCTTGGAAATTAATTAGGAAAATTAATTTTTCCTCTAGGAGGTAGAACTTCAGTAGGGAGTTCCAGATGCGAGTGTGAGTGAGGAGTCAAATTTCAGATGGGAGCAGAAATATGTGCTGCAGGGCTAGTCACAAAAATATGCTGCTCACTTAGCATAATGATTACCTCCCCTAGAAAGCCAAATTTCCTTAGTGCTAGCCAGATGTTAATAAATTTCCAGTGAAATTGTAGTTTTCAGTTTTACTGTCTTAAGATATCAGTAGTGTCTGGAGCTATCAGCAACTAATAAAGAATAAGAATACTGTAGAATATGCAGAATTAGGTATAGAGAGTTATTTTGTGTTCCTTAGAGAAATCTTGATATTTCTGAAATTTCAATTTGGTTCCAAATTCCTTCTTTACCAGATTTTATTTTGAATAAGAATGATAATGACAGTTATGATACAAAAAAACTAGTGCATTATTTTTAAATAATGCAAAAAAACCCTCTGAATTCAGGTGAACTGTCACTTAGGAATGAAAAGCCATTGGTAGTTGGTTATGAGTGAAGGACCTCTATTTTATGAATTAAATCAGTCATACTAAATAAGTGCAAGGATGAACAAAACTGAATATATTCTATTTTCTTATAATAAAGAGAACCTTAGCTCTTTATTAATATCATTTTCACAGACTGGGAACATTGAACAGCTTCTTCTCCTTTAAATAGTTACTCTTTTAGGAATTCAAATAATTCACAGTAGTGTTGTTTTCACAGTGTTCAGCACCTAGTAAACACTCAATAAATACCATAAAAAAGCATGAGCATTGCATGGGAATGTAAAATGTGTCAAGTCAGTGGGATAGCACTGTGAGTAAACGTACATGTCATCTGTGTTAGTATATGATAGTGTAAGCATATATTGTTGTTGTTGTTAAGGGAACATCCCCAAACTGCATTTTTATACCTGTGAAGCTATTATAATATTTATTTGCATACTAAGGATATGGAACTCTACCTTATCTTCCCCGAAGACCTTTGTAATGTTCCCGGTAAAAAGAAGCCTGAAAGTAAGACCAGCTCCACAGTAATAATGTAGAATCAAGAAAAGTCTACACTTTTTAACAATTTTAACAATGGGAAGAAAAAAGATGTTTGATTTTCTCTACTGTCTTCAATTTCCAGAACAGATGCAGACAAGGCAAGTAGACTATAAGAAGACTCTAATATGAATGTCAGTTTTGTGAACTTCAGTAATAGAAAGGGAGTTTGTTGGACCTTCTGTTCCTCATGAAAACTCGGTTTGTCTAATTTATGTTTCCATTCACTTAAATCACCATGTAATTTGCTTATCGAGTCATGGGTAAAACATATAATAATAATAAACATGTGTTCTTAATTACATTTAAATATTTTGATAAAGTGAAATAATGGGCTTATAGTAGTGAATTATAATCACAGACTTTAAGATAAATATTTTTGAGGTCAATTTGTTTTTTTTCTCCTTCTAATACATAGTACTGTAGTTTTTGAAGAAAGCATCATTACTATTAATGACAATAATGAGGGCATTACAGTAATGCTATTTTAATAGAAAGATTTCATAAATGTATAAATGGATTAAAACAATATCACAGAGGTATTTAGGTCCTTAATGCCTACAGTACATTTGGATTTTACAAGAAATATCTTTCCTCATCCATATTTATGACTCATCTGCATTTCCAGGAATAAAATGTAACAGTTACTTAGCCAAATCCAAATATTGACTATACAAATTAAAAGTATGGTGAGGGGGGAAGAAGGAAGGAAAGCTAAATAAATTAAAGAAAAGAAGGGAGGAAACCAAGTTGGATAGATGGATGGAGAAGGAGGTGGTATAGGATACCTCCTTCGGTTTTTCTATACTAAAAGAAACCAGACTGTAAAAAGTAACTTAATGACAGGATATTAGTACAGATAATTATTGAGTGCTCCCCTTGATGCAATGTACTCTATGAGTGCTTAGGCAGAACAGAGGTAAAATGTGTCACATTCCCTGCCCTTCAGGGAAGAAACTAATATAAAAATTTTGACAGGAGAAGTCACAATAAAGAAGAATCCCTTCCATGTGAAATACTGTATAACACTAATACTAGCTTGGCCTATTGATAGCAGATTTACATTTTTGTCACACAATGATATTCAAGTCAGAGCTTCCAAGTCTTTTTTTTTCTACCCCTTATTTCCCTATATTTGATTTGTGTTGTTTGTTTTTCTCTTTAATCAATAAATATATGGCATTTATTAAACATTGTGTGTAGAGCACTATGGGCATGAGCACTGAATGAATATGATATAATGAATATACGATGAATACTATTAGGTATAAAAATGATGGTATCTTTTAAGTGCTTATTATGTTATGTGGCTCGCACTGTACTAAGCATTGGGGTAGATACAAGCAAATTGAGTTAGACATAGTGCCTGTCCCATGTGGGGTTCACAGACTCAATCCCCATTTTACAGATGAGGTAACTGAGGCACAGAGAAGTGAAGTGACTTGTCCAAGGTCACACGTCAGACAAGTGGCAGAGCCGGGATAACCTTCTGACTCCAAGGCCCAGGCTCTAGCCATTATACTATCCGGCTTCTCTGATATTGTTGCTTGGACAATTGTAGAGGGAAGAGAATTCAGAGGAAAGGAGTGTGAATTTTCCAGCACAAGAAGGAGGATTTGAAGATGCACAAAAATACAATTTAAGTTTTCATACAGCGTCTGATTTCTTGTTTGGTTCTCATGAGATTAAAGACCAGAATGCCCTGTAACACTAGTTATAAACAGTAACACTGTGTGTTTCAGGTGACCTCAGGCTGACCAAGCCTAGGACTTCTTGAAAGGATGTAAGAAGTGATATAGAGAAGGGGGAACTGGACTGCAACAATTTAATGCCTTATTAGCTGTAAATCTAGGGAACGGTAATTCTAATGACATTTTCTGGTTTATATTGTTACCGTTACCAATAAATACATGTAAGTTACTCAGGGAATAAACATATTTAAGCTGCCGATATTCTAACCACAGGGCTTATGTTAAAATCTGGATAAAGATCCATGCTACACATTATAAGCATAGTACAAAGTCAAAGGGGAAATTTCTCCCTTCCTGCAGGGGCAACCCTATAGAACTTGGGCATGCTGCCTGAGACCTCATAGATACTTCTTCTTTTGGAGTTTATTTGTAAAGTTAAGCTAGAGTTGGCAGGAAAATTAGGGTTCCCTTGAGGAAAACAGATAAAACTGCCTGGAAGGGAAAAATTCTGCGGGTTTTTAGGCACTCTATACAAAGAGAGAAATTTATATGAATTTTTGCCCTGAGTAAAAACATATTTTTCAAGACAACCTGTTAAAGCAGAGCATATTCTATATATACAACAAAATATAAAGAAAGCTAGTCCTCTAGAGGAAGTCCTGAGCTGAAGGCTGACCCACCGTGAGGGAGCCTTTTGAAATTCTGATATATAGAATGGCTATTATAATCATAAAAACAAATTATCACTATGCGTAGCAGAATTTGTGAATCAGCTTGATTCATCAGGGTATATTATGCTCACTTAATATGCGCATACCTTCATTTGCATTACTTTGATTCAGTGATTTAGGAGCCCTAATTCTCAGCTGACGAAAGACATTACAACCTATTGTTTTGGAAAGAAAACCGAAGGTATGGAATTGACAGGCCTGAAATAAATAACATTTTTAAGGCATGAAAATAATAATAATAATTGTGGCATTTGTTAAGCACTTACTATGTGCCAGGCACTATACCAGGAGTGGGTACAAGCAAATTGGGTTGGACACAGTCCCTGCCCCACGTGGGGCTCACAGTCTCAATCCACATTTTACAGATGAGGTAACTGAGGCACAGAGACATTAAGTGACTTACCCAAGGTCACACAGCAGACAAGTGGTGGAGCCGGGATTAGAACGCATAACAATCTGACTCCCAGGCCCGTGGTCTGCGCAAAAATGCCTTGGCCACACCACTGGATTAGAGCAGGAATTCAGACACATCCACCACATACAATAGTAATAATAGTAGAAGTAGCAGTAGTAATAGTAGTAGTAGCCACAACAGTAGGAATAGGAGTGTTATACTTCAGTCCCTGTCTCATTCAACCTTCAAATTCAATCCATCACTAATTCCTGTTTATTTAACCTCCCGTACATCTCTAAAATCCACCATTTCCACTCCATCCAAACTGTAGAAGTAGTATGTCATAGTGGATAAAGCACGGGCCTGGTGGGCTCTAATCCCACCTATGCCACATGTCTGCTGTGTGACCTTAGGCAAGTCACTTCTCTTCTCTTCTCTCCCCCTTCTAGACTGTGAGCCCACTGTTGGGTAGGGACCGTCTCTATGTGTTGCCAACTTGTACTTCCCAAGCACTCAGTACAGTGCTCTGCACACAGTAAGTGCTCAATAAATACGATTGATTGATTCTCTGTGCCTCATTTACCTCATCTTCAAAACGAGGATTGAGACTGTGAGTCCCATGTGGGACGAGAATTTATCAAACCCAGTTTGCCTGCAGGAGTTCCTGGACCCTGATCAGCCTCTGTTGGATTCTAAAGACCTTCAGTTTCTCCTTACCATACCCTAGGGTTAGTTCAAGATGTTCCTACTAATTAATTCCCAAGTCCCTGTAAGTCTCTTGCTGCCACCATTATATGATCAAGACCATCTCACCAAGGTATGTAAGTCACTCAGGACTACCTACCTAGTAGGTAGTATGGCCTAGTGGATAGAGCACTAGCTTGGCCTAGTGGATAGAATGCAGGCCTGGGAGTCAGAAAGACCCGGGTTCTAATCCCGACTCTGCCACTAGACTGCTGTGTGAAATTGGGCAAGTCACTTCACTTTTCTTCACTTCTTTATGCCTCACTTAGAGCCCTATGTGAGCAGGGACTGTGTCCAACCTGGTCAACATGTATCTACCCCAGTGTTTAGAACAGTGCTTGGCATATAATAAGCACTTAAAATATTATTATTATTGTTATTATTACTACCTCCCCTTCCCAGGGCTGGCTGTGTGAAATCCACAGACAAAGCAGTCCTAACTGTGGATCTCCTGACCATGTTTTCCTGGGCTCCTGGAGCTTCTCTCCTAGACCCCATAGTAGGTATACACCATTCATTCATTCATTTATTCATTCATTCATTCATTCAATTGTATTTTTTGAACAGTTACTATGTGCAAAACACTGTACTAAGAACTTGGGAGAGTACATTATAACAGTAAACAGACACATTCCCTGCTCACAATGAGCCTACACCAAAAACTGGGATCCTAAAATATTTAATGTGTTTTTAATAAGGTAACAACCAAAGCAAATCCAAGTCAAACCACTTTTCCCTGGATTTAATACTGCTCCTACCAGGGTCCTCTGTATTTCTCTGTAGGCATCCTGAGGCTCATGCTATTCTCTCACTCAGGGGCAGGCATCTCTCTATTCTGGGGTTGTGGCCACTGGACTCCCAAATTTTAGGGATCCTATCCAATCCCCCTTGCTGTATACTGTGTCCATACAACATGAGTTCTCCCCATGTCTGCTCTCCCTACAACACTAGATTGCTTCAAACTGCCTCAAGATTGCTGAGGGTCTCCTTCTTTCCCAACCTAACTCTCTATGATTGGTTAGGTTTACACATCAGAGAGGGGCACCAAAGAAATGTTCTCCTGGCTTCCTTCTCCATTTCTGAAGTATGGGGGCCAGTGGAACTGGCCATCACAATACAACAGAATTGGTCATCACAATACAACAGAATTGGTATGCTTTGGCTTCAAACCTCTCCAACACCTTGCCCCCTCCTACCTCACCTCCCTTCTCTCCTTCTACAGCCCAGCCCACACACTCCACTCCTCTGCAGCTAACCTCGTCTCTGTGGCTCATTCTCACCTGTCCTGCCATCAGCATTCTACCTGGCCCACGTCCTACGTCTGGCCTGGAATGCCCTCCCTCCACACATCTGCCAAACTATCTCTCTTCCTCCCTTCAAGGCCCTACTGAGAGCTCACCTCCTCCAGGAGCCCTTCTCAGACTGAGCCCTCCTTTTTCCTCTGCTCCTTCTCCCATCCCCATTGCCCACACTCCCTCCTTCTGCCCTATCCCCTTCCCCTTCCCACAGCACTTGTGTATATTTGTACATATTTATGGCTCTATTTTATTAATGATGTGTATATATCTATAATTCTATTTATCTGTTTTTATGGTATGGACGCCTGTCTACTTGTTTTGTTGTCTGTCTCCCCCTTCTAGACTGTGACCTCGTAGTTGGGTATGGATTGTCTCTATCTGTTGCCAAATTGTACTTTCCAAGTGCTTAGTACAGTGCTCTGCACACAGTAAGCACTCAATAAATACAACTGAATGAATGAAAGTGAATATGATCCCTACCCACAAGGAGCTCCCATTCTACGGGAGGACATGTACATTAAAACAGATTAGAATTAGGGGAAATAATAGAGTATAAGACTATAATCGTACATTTGGTAAGCGTTTACTATGTGTCCAGCACTGTTCAAAGCTCTGAGTTATATACAAGTTATTCAGGCCAGACATTGTCCTGGTTCTACAAGGGGCCTCACAGTCTAAGTAGGAGGGAAAGCAGTTACTGTAAGAGAGTATCTACATAAGTACTATGGAGTTGGGGTGAATAGCAAAGTGTTTAATGGGAACACAACCAAGCTCAAAGTTGGGAGGGTGGGTAGGGAATAGGGGGTGTAAAGTGCTTTGTCTGGGATACCTATTTGAAGAGAGGTGAATTTAGGAGCATTTTGTTAAGGTGGGGAGTGTGGTGGACTGTCAGATATGAAGTGAGAGAGAGATCCAGGCCCATGAGAGAACTTGTGCAAGGGATCAGTGGTGAGATAAATGATTTCGAGTTACAGAGAGTAGGTTGGAATTAGAGGAATGGAGTGGGCCATTTGGGATGTAGTAGAAGACAAGCAAGTTTAGGAGGGAGTAAGCTGATTTGGTATCTTAAAACCCAATGGTAAGGAGTTTCTGTTTAATGCAGAAACTCACTCTCTAAACTATACATTCTTTTGAATAGGGAACATGGCTGCCAACTCTGTTACACTGTACTCTCACAAGCAGTTAGTACAATGCTCTACACTCAGTAAGTGCTCAAAAAATTCAATTTATTTATACAGGAGTAATAGATAAACATTAAAGGTTTTGAGGAGTGGGAAGCTGTGAACTGAACCATTTTCAGAAAAATGATCAGCACAGCAGAGAAGTAAGGATTGGAGAGGGGAGAAAGAGGACTCAGGGAGGTCAATGAGGAGTGATACAGTAGTTAAGGAAAGAAATGATAAGTGACTGGTAGCATAAATGGTAGCAGTTTGGATGCAAAGAAAAACGCAGTATTAGTAGTAGTAAGTAGTAGTAGTAAAAGTAGTAATAATTGTAGTAATAGTAACAGAAGTAGCATTTACTGACTGTATTGGTATGATACACTGTAGTAGACAATTAGGAAGAACAGTATAATGAAGCAGTAGGTTCTTGACAACAAAGAATTTACATTTTAAAAGGAGAATTGAACATAAAAATAGTTACAATACTGTAAATATAAAAAATTGAGTACATAAATATGCATGAGTGTGAAAGAGGCTACAAATTAAAGTTAAGTTCATGAGTCCAGGAGGAACACCATGAGCTTGGGGATTGAATTGAATTGTAAGCTCTTCAAGGATATGGACCATGTCTAGTAACTTATTTTTACTCTTCCAAGCACTTAATACACCATAGATACTTAATAAATACTATTGCTTGATTAATTTTAGTTAAACATCCAACAAATAAACCTTTTCTCTCCATTCCCAACACCACTGTTCACCAAAAAATAAATTTCATGATTTTTTTTCCCCTCTCACCAGAACCCGATGTTTAAGAGAGAAGGAATATGAGAGGTAGAGGTAGAAGGTGGAGCAGGTTGTCTCATGGCCTAAACTTTTTTTTTTTTCTGCCAATACCATAATAACCGAAAACCATTCTGGGATTCCCTTAGAATCCCTCCAAGGAAACCTCTGAGATTGTTAACTCAGACAGGACTGATAAAAGAGAATGGGGAAAGAGATAGTTTATTATGGCCCCTCATTCTAAGTAAACAAAATTGTATATATAAAATGCAGCATATGAAAAATAGTATTTGAATAATACCTTATCGGGAATTTTCCCGCATAATTTTGACCTCGAAAAGCAGAATTATTTCCAGTTTTGCAATGTAAGTTTATGATCTGATAGTCAATTAATGTTTAATATAATTCCTTGAAACAAAGAGGAAAATCAATATATTGTAATTCTTTATGTTTTTAATATAGCTGCATAAACTTCCAATCAAGTTTTTTGCTTCAATATTTTTCTGTTGACTCAACATAATAAGCAAGGATCATACTCCTTTGATTGTTTTCTTTATGCAACTGCTGATAACACAGTTCATGATTAAAGTAAATCCCTATGGCATTGTGATTTAATCTAGTGTAATTATTGACAGCTTTTCTACCAGCCAGTTATGGACTGTAATTAAGATAACAATGAAGACGGAACAAGCTATTGTTAACAGGATTAATGAGAATAACTTGATCTAAAGTGCAAGAAATGTCTTCTATAGAGTAGAGGATCATTAAGATTATGAACTTCCAATTAATTGAAATAGATTTATAAAAACAAATCATTATATATTTTTGCTAAACTTACTATAAAATATCAAAGCACTGCATTAAGTGTAGGCAAGTGGATAAGCATGGGTGATATATTTCCAACTTGTGGATAATTTTCAGTTTACATAATTATTTCCTAGTGAGAAAATCAATTCAGATCTTCTATACAATAAATGTGCAATAATAATAATAATAATAATAATAATAATAATAATGTTGGTGTTTGTTAAGTGCTTACTATGTGCCAAGCACTGTTCTTAGCACTGGGGTATATACAAGGTAATCAGGTTACCCCATTTTACAGATGAGGTAACTGAGGCACAGAGAAGTTAAGTGACTTGCCCAAAGTCACACAGCTGATGAGTGACAGAGCTGGGATTAGAATCCAAGACCTCTGACTCCCAATGCTGGGCTCCTTCTGCTAAACCATGCTGCTTCTCCGAAGCTTTCAAGTCTACAGTTAGTATGTTTTCCTTTTTCTTTCTTGTCTATCATTGAAGGTAGCAATAATTTAATCAATATTCAATGATGATAGTAACATTTTTTCCTATCTGACCTCAAAGAAGTTCCCATGCCAAAGAATTAGAGACTTTATAGAGAGTAATTTATTCTTATTTAGATGAATTTTAAGAACACATGTTTTAGCTCCATTTTATCTCTGTACATGTCTTCGTTAGTGTGTTTAAGTGCTTCCCTTGCTTCCCTTCCCTTTGCCACTAGCAAACAACATGGAAGCTAAATTCTGGCCTAAAGGCATGTGAAAAGTGCATCTAATATTGATACCTTTAAAGGGAACAATAACTGAGTTTAAAACAGAAATTGTTGGCAAATCCTTGAATGCTACATATATAGCTTTAAACTTTTATTTTGATTTAAAATTAATTAGCTTTGCTATAAGAAACAAATTTAAAGTGTTTCCCCCATTAAAGTATGAATGAATCTTGTATTTAACATGAGGAGGATAAATTCCTGATAACAGTTGTAAATCACAAATCCGCTCTTAAAGCAACCATCTTGTATTAAGATAATCCTTCACTAGAAAATACAATGAAAGTCATATTTTTTTCTGCTCCAAATACCTTTTCCAAAACATGTATTTTTTAGATGTTCAAATGGCACATAGTAAGCATTTAATAAGTACTGTTTTTTTAAAAAAAATTTAAATGACCTAAATGGTTTAACTCAGCAAATGATTAATTGGAGCAATTATTAGTGACAAGTACATTTTCTAAAATATACTGCAAATCCAGGCTATGTTTTGAAGCATAGACTAGATTGTAAAGCTGGTTAGAGATTTAAGATTTCATTTTAAAATACTCTTCCTACTGCTATAAAGGCAACACCTAACCATCTCTTTTAAATACCATAGAGGTCTATAGCTGTCTGCCTGTCTATCTAATCTATCTATCTTTATATCTATCATTTTACTTTTGGAATAGTCAGGCTGGTTCTGAACAATGTCTGCTGAGGATTTATAAAACTGGATTCAGTGGAACAGGGGAAAGATGCTAGAGTTTAGGGCATAAGGGACATTAAAGGATGCTCATTGGTTCATTCAGCTCAGTATTCTGTATGCACAACAAAAAACAATTGCTGGGAGGAAGAAGCATCCTTGATATATATCCTAATGTCTTAGTAATTTTAACCTGACATCTTTAACCTTTAACCCTTTATACCTCTGAATAAGCCATAATGTAACACTCCATTGTGATTCAAAGATATTGCAGGCTAGAATAGCCCTCTATTCAATAAATGATTATCACCTTTATCTCCTTTTCTTCATGATAGTTGAGAGAGTACACTCCCAATCAAATAATTACGAATAAATAGATCTGCAGTCTATTTCACTGTAAAATCCTCATTCACAAATAAAATATTTATTCCTGAAAAAGTATCACATGAACTGAGTGAAATATGAATATTCGATCAGCCTCTCACAAAGAATGTCTTTTATCAGGTCCACCCCTAATCCTACTGGATTTGTGAGATCTTTCAGGAATCAGGATTACACCCATAAAGGTTTCTTTCTTGCCATTAATAAGTCTTTGGCTACCTCAAAACAATAAAACCCTAAAAACATTCTATGTGTTTTTGCACTTAAGAAACATACAATCAGGTGAAATTAAGCCATACATCTAGAAAGAGAGAATAACCAGCTATTTTTCTGTTCTGGAAGAGAAAATCTGGTGAAAGAAAATGACAAGAACAAATAGAACATTAAATAAAATGCAAACATCTTTAGGATTAGCATGACACTCTAGAATGTGATGCCTAACCCTGCACTGTTTAACTACAATGTACGAAGCTGCCATCTGCTAGAATTTTTACACTTGGCTATTGCACACATTAAGGCTGCTGACAGTGCAAGAAAGCAGCCCTGAGGAATTGTTCCATAGCTCCATTCCGTTTCAATGGCAATTGAATGCTACTGCTACATGCGAATGTGTTTACTGTTCAGTAGGTGGAAAAAAGGGTTGCTAAGTATGAGGGAATGCTGATGGAAAGCCTTAAAGCCAATGATTAGGAATTTCAGTTTGATGTTGAGTGGAGAAAGTGACCACTTTTTTTTTTTAAGAGTAGGGAGACATGAATGAAATTTAGAAAAATATATCTGGGCAGCAGAATAAAGTATGAACAGGATGGGGGAGAAACTGTAAGCAGGGAAACCACTGACAAGGCTGTCGTAGTCTTTAAAAATGAAGGAGCTTCTGCTTGAATGTAATTTCACTCACTCCACTGCTCCTTTCTTTTGCCTTCTGCTGAGCTAGTTTTGACATTGGCCAAACCTCTGCTGCCTGAGAGTTTCCATGACAGAAGAATCAACTTATCACAGGGATCCATTTATTTGAAATGCAAAGAGTTGTCAAGTACCTCTCTTTATCCAATCAATGGTATTTTACAAGAACTTGCTGTGCTCAGAGCCCTCCAGTAAATTTTTGGAGAGGACAATAAAGTAGGTTAACACAATCGCTGACCATAAATAGTTTACAGACTAGTGGGGGAGACAGACATTAAAATCAATTACAGGTGGATATGTTCATAAATGCTACAGGGGTAGGTTTGGGTGAATATCACTTTTTTAAGTGTTTAAGGTTTGCATGCCAAAGTGAATATGTGAAACTGAAGGGAAGACAAATCAGGGAAGTGAAGACAGCCTGGGAAGGCTTTTTGGATTTTAGTAGGGCCATTGAAGATGGGTGGTGTGTGGTCTGCCAGATATGAATGGAAAGGAAGTTCCAGCGCTTAGAACAGTGCTTTGCACATAGTAAGCACTTAATAAACGCCATCATTATTATTATGGAGGGTCTGAGCATGGGGTTGGTAGCAAGACAGACAAGATTAAGTTACAGTAAGTTGATGTTGATTGAGTAAATTGTACATGTTGGGTTGTAGTAGGAGATCGATGAGGTTAGGTTAGGAAAGCTGATTAAGTGACTGTATATGGATGGTAAGGCATTTCTGTTGTATGGGGAAATGGTCAATGTTAAGAGGCTTACAGGAGATAAGGTCTGAACATTTCTTAGAAAAAGGACCCAGGCCTCAGAGTGAAGTATGGATTGGAGAGGGCAGAGACAGGTCAGTGAGGTCAGCAAGGAATAGTCAAGACAGGATATGAAAAGTACATGGACCTGCATGGTAGCAGTTTATGTACAGAAAGAATGGATTCTATAGATGTGAAGGTAGAATCAGCAGGATTTGGAGAACACTGAATATGTGGATTGAATGAGTTTTGTTCCTGCCTGCTTCTTTGATCTTGCTGTGTGGAAGAGCTTAACTACATTTCTTAGGTTCCTAGATTTTGAGTCCCACAGGAGATAGGGACCATGTCCAAAGCCTACAAGCATATTCTCTCTTAGCATTTAGTACAGTGGCTCCAGAAGGTAAATGTTTTAACAGATTCTATCACTACTTCTTAGTTATAGAAGAAACTCTTTATCATCAGCTTTAAAGCACTTAATCCCCTTGTCCCCCTCCATCAGTCAATCAATCATATTTATTGAGCGCTGTGTGCAAAGCACTGTACGAAGCGCTTGGGAGAGTATAATACAGCAATAGACACATTCCCTGCCCACAACAAACTCACAGTCTAGCAAGGCAGAAACACATCCAGCTGTACTTAATCAAATATGGGTATTATTATTGCTCTTGCTATTATTATTGTTCCTCAAAGTGCCTCACCAATGTTCCCATGTGTCAGTCTGTGGGCAGGAGGAACTGTTTGAGCCCGTGCCGCTGCCATGAGTCGGTCGGGTGCACGCCCCAAACTTCCTCATCAAGTGGATCAGTGAGTGCGGCTACTGAATAATAATGATAATAATAATAATAACAAGTGCTTACTATGTGCCAAGCACTGTTCTAAGCACTGGGGAGGTTACAAGGTGATCAGGTTGTCCCAGGTAGGGCTCACAACCATAATCCCCCTTTTACAGATGAGGTAACTGAGGCACAGAAAAGTGAAATGACTTGCCCAAAGTCACACAGCTGACAATTTGTGGAGCTGGGATTTGAACCCATGACCTCTGACTCCAAAGCCGGGGCTCTTTCCACGGAGCCATGCTGCTTCTCCGTGGAAAGCTGTGAGCTCTGCTACCACATTTACCACATCATTGCCATCAGCACCAAGAGGTGCTGGAGGTAATCTCCCCACCCCAACTTCTACCTCACCTCACTGCTCTCCTACTACAACCCAGCCCACACACTTCACTTCCCTAATGCCAACTTACTCACTTTACCTCAATCTCATCTACCTTGCCACTGACCTCTCTGCCTATTAAAGGCAAATCTTCTCCAAGAGGCCTTCCCTGACTAAGCCCTCAGTTCCCCTTTCCCCATTTCTAGACTGTGAGCCCATTGTTGGGTAGGGACCATCTCTATATATTGCCAATTTGTACTTCCCAAGAGCGTAGAACAGTGCTGTGCACACAGTAAGCTCTCAATAAGTATGATTGAATGAACAAATGAATTCCCTTCTGTATCATCCAGTCCCACAACATTTATGTACACATCCATAATAAACTTATTTATATTAATGTCTGTCTCCCCCTCTAGACTGTAAACTCATTTTGGGCAGGGAATATGTATGTTATATAGTTGTGTTGTACTCCTCCAAGCTCATAGTACAGTGCCCCGCACACAATTGCTCAATAAGTACAACTGACTGACACTTTCTCTAATTTTTTAAAGATGTTTTTCTTTAGAGAACCTCAGTTTATACCATTTAAGAGAAAGTGAGTGCAACCTCTTTCTCTCAGGCCCCTCTCCCAGAAAACGTGAAAGGACCACACATGGTTACTCTCGTACAGCCGATCATCGCAGTTATAAGGTGAGGAATCATGTCAATGAAAGAACTCTGCCTGTATGGACAGCAGTGTTGCTATTTGGTGACTACCTGAAATCAATCAATAAATGACTCAATAATATTTGTTAAGGTGGCATGTGCTAACCACTTACTGTGAGCCAAGAAGTGTACTAAATGTTGGGGTAAATGCAAGAAAATCAGGTTGATAAAGTCCCTGTCCACACGGGACCTATGTTCTAAGTAAGGGAGTAGTCACTCCATCATATTTACTGAGGGCTTACTGAATGCAGAGCACTGTATTAAGCACTTGGGAGAATACAATATTACAGACGCATTTTCTGCCCACAGCGAGCTTACAATCTAGAGGGAGTAGCAATTTAATCCCCATTTTACTGATGAGGAGACAGCAGCACAGGAAAGTTCAATGATTTGCCCAAGATAACACACCAGACAAGTGGTGGGAGCAGGATTAAAACCCAGGTCTCTGTGTGCAGAGCACAGTACTAAGTGCTTGGGAGAGTACAATATAGCAGAACTGGTAGACAAGTTCCCTGCCCTCAAAGAGTTTACAGCCAAGAGGGATAGGCAGATATTAAAATAAGTTTGGATATGTGCATAAATGCTGTGGATCTGATGTTGGGGTAAATAAAGGGTACAAGTCCAAGCACAAGGGTGACAAGGAAGGCAAATGGGGTAGGTGAAATGAGGGCTTAGTCAGGGAGGGCCTCTTAGAGGAGATGTGACTTTAATGTGTCTTGAAAGTGAGGAAAGTAATCATCTGTCGGCTATGAAAGGGAGAGCGAATTCCAGGCCAGAGGGTCAGCAGCGAGACAATGAGACTGAGGCTCATTGAGTAGGTTGGTGTTAGAGGAGCCAAATTAATGTGCTGGGTTACAACAGCAAATCTGTGAATTAAGGCAAAAGATGATTAAGTGCTTTGAAGTCTATGGTTAGGATCTTCTGTTTGACATGGAACTGGATTCATTCATTCATTCATTCAATTGTATTTATTGAGCTCTTACTGTGTGCCGAGCACTGTACTAAGTGCTTGGGAAGTACAAGTTGGCAACATATAGAGACGGTCCCTGAAACCACTGGAAGTTCTTAAGGATTGAGGAAACATGGACAATGTTTTTTTTAGAAAAGCGATCCAGGCAGCTGAGTGAAGTATGGACTGGAGTGGGGAGAGACAGAAGGCAATCAATAATCATATATATTGAGCAGTTACTGTGTGCAAAGCAAGGTACTAAGCACTTGGGAGAGTACAGTATAACAGAGTTGGTATACATGCTCCCGGCCTAAATCAAGTTTACAGTCTAGAGGGGGAGACAGACTAATATCAATCAATAAATTATGGATATTGATGAGTGTTGTGGAGCTGAGGGAGGGGTGAATAAAGGGTTCAAAATCAAGAATGGTGACAGAATGGAGTGGGAGAAGAGTCTAGGAAAGCTTAGTCAGTAATGAAAGCTATTAGTGAGGGAAGCAGGGTGATCAGCCAGGAGGCTGACACAGTAGTCATGGCAGAATAGGATAAGTACTTTGATTTATTTATTTTACTTGTACATATTTATTCTATTTTATTCTGTTATTATGTTTTGTTCTCTGTCTCCCCCTTCTAGACTGTGAGCCCACTGTTGGGTAGGGACCGTCTCTGTATCTTACCAACTTGTACTTCCCAAGTACTTAATACAGTGCTCTGCACACAGTAAGCGCTCAATAAATATGATTGAATGATTGAATTAATGTGAAAGCACTTTGGATGGAGAAGAAAGGGTAGATTTTAGCAATATTGTGGAGGTAGAACCAACAGGATTTGTTGGCAAATTGACTATATGTGTGTGAATGTGAGAGATGAGTCGAGGATAGTACCAAGGTTATAGGCTGATAATACGATGTTTATTGATCTGTGAGACAGGGAGAGCGGTGGTGATGTCTTCAGTGATGAAAAAGGTAAGGAAGGAGAAGGTTTGGGTGGGAAGATGAGAAGTTGTATTATGGACCTGTTGAGTTTGAGATATCAGCAGGACATCCAAGTAGAGATTTCTGAAGGCAGGAGGAAATATGAGACTGTGAAGAAGAGATCAGGGTTGGAGATATAGAGTTGAGAACCATCTGCATAGAGGTGGTAGTTGAAGCCATGGGATCCAATAGAGTAATTATAATATTTGGTCTGCTTTCTGTCTTCCACAGAACTTGCATACGAAGATTTAGAGGAGTTCTTCCAACACCCTGAATGTAAAATACATTCTAGAGGTAGACAGTTAGCTCATCTTTTGACCACTGTGGGCTGGGAACTTGTCTGCATACATTGTTGGGTTGTGCTCTTCCAAGTACTTAGAACAAGGCTCTGCACATAGTAAGCATTCAATAAATGTGATTAATTGCTTGATTGAATCAATGGTATTTATTGGGCTCTTACTGTGTGCAGATCACTGTATTAAGTACTTGGGAGAGTATAATACAACAGGGTTGGTATACACATTCCCTGACCACAGGTTCATGAATTAAAGGGGACTGATGCTTACACAACTGTGTGACCTGCTTTTTTCACTTTCTAAGTATTTAAGGTTTAGAAAGTTACAGTAATGCCTCTTCTGGGTCTCAAGCAGATTTTTTTTGCCTTTAGTCATTTATTCTTATGAACAAGTCAAATACCTTTATAAATTCTTTCCTCATGGGAAAAATTTGCTGACAGTTTCAGATTGCTAGACACTTTAGCTATCTGAATAGAAATCTTTCCACACCAGTCGTTCCAAACAACAAATAAGTTATTCATTGTTATATTAAACTATTTATAAGTGTATTTTTGTATAAGTATACTTTCTTCCTCTCCTATCCCTACTCCTTGTGAGATTATTTCATGGGAGTCTTAATAGGAAAGAAGAGTTGAAGCGTAGAAAAATACGTTCTGGTGAACCTAAAGTTTTGTCTTAGCCATTCTGACTCCTGGACACAGAGCTTTATGGACCTATACTGGCAGCAGCTCAGGAAAACAAATGACCAAAGTGCCACAAAGCTATCTAATATTGGGCTCATGGCCCTGCCTTTGATTCTGATCTGATCTGATCTGATCAGATCAGATTTGATTCTGATTTGCTTCTGATCTGGCCCATTCTGGTGGCTTCTGGTGAGGTTACAGCTACCTGTTTATGTCATAAACTCCTTTTCAACCATAGCCATAGGTTCTTCCAGTCCCATTAGAGTGTAAGCTCCTTCTGGGCTGGGGGTGGGGGGAATGTGTCACCCACTGGCATGTTTCCTACAAGTGCTTAGTATTACACGGTGGTTGTACTATAAATAAATATTTATAAATAATACTATTTTTAGGATAGAGGTGTCATGAGCATGTTTGAAAGCAATGTGGAAGAAGCCACTGGAGAGTGAACAGTTGAAGATAGTGATAAAGGTAAAAAGGAAGAAATTAGAGAGAGACTGAAGGTTATAAGGTAAATATTCAAGTAAGCAGCAGTGACTACTGTTGCAGAGTAAAGGAATCTCTTCACTTTTATTCACTAAAGTAAGGACCACTAGATATACTATAGTTTTTCCTTTCCATCTATAAGAAGAACAGTAAGTTCCAAAGAATTATGCCTGAATGCAATAGATTAACATTCTCATATTAATCGTGCTGTAGGGGAAAATCCTATTTTCCCAGGAGAAGGGGAGAGCCGCTCAGAAAAGATACTAAGGAAGATATAAAGCAGAGACTGGGCAGGCTAGGCTGATTTATTTTGATAAGTAGCTACATATGGATAGATAGATAGATAGATAGATAGATAGATAGATAGATAGATAGATAGATAGATAAACTATATATGGAACACACACACACACACACACACACACACACACACACACACATCCTGGCTCTCCTGTGATATAGTCTTTGAGCAAAAGATACCATTTTTCTCATGCAAATTTGCTCCTATATAACTCACATTGAATGGCAAATTAGGGTACATGATGATGCTTCAATTTCAGCAGGAGGATACTTCAATTTTTGAGAATTACCTCACTCTTCTTAGCTTTTAAGCATATTTTAAGCCCAATTATTCACCATCAAGCAATAATTACATATTATTTAAACTGAGATGAATTACTGGTGTATTCCAAGCAATTTCTCCAAGGCTGAGATATTTATCTACATTATTCCTTTTTTAAAAATTAGCTATCTTCTGATGCAGAGATTGTGCACAATTATATATATATATATATATATATACACATAGACATATATATTTCTACTGGAACATGGAAAATTGTAATTTTAAGTTAATGGTAATTTATATTTTAGATGATTCAAAAATGGAAGCACATGGGTTCATATTTTGTTTCCATCCACCATTAGGAGAATGTTTTACTCTTGCTAATTGTTGCTGTTTTACAGTGTTAACTTATGCAAAAGTGCAAAAAGACACATAAACACAAAATACCAAATAACATAGTAAAGCTACATCAGAAGGTGGAAAACATAGCAGTATCTTGTAGTGATGCTCAGATATATGTGCAACTATCCTGAAGCCAGTTATGCCAACATGTAGATTGTTCTGTACCTGTCTACTTGTTTTGTCTTGTTGTCTCTCTCCCCTTTCTAGGCTGTGCGCCCATTGTTGGGTAGGGACCATCTCTATATATACTTGTACTTTCCAAGTGCTTAGTACAGTGCTCTGCACACAGTAAGTGCTCAATAAATACGAGTGAATTAATGAATGAATGAATTACAAAATGTTTTGTGTAAGAAGAAGCCATCATGGAGTGAAAACACCTGTTAGAGAAGAATTAAATAAGTATATATATATATAGATAGATAGATAGATAGATAACTTATAGAGCTAGTGTTGGAAAGACTAATGACTGACTGTGTTATCTTCTTTACACAGTAATGTGTCCTCTTTTTTCCTGAGTCATTGAGATTTCATTCCATTCCTAATGGCTATAACCCAACGGAAGAATATTTTCATCAACGTCAACATTGTAATTGATTATCTTTGGAATAAATGATTAATAAGTACTTGAGGGTAGTTTATGGTCATTCATTCATTCATTCAATTGTATTTATTGAGCACTTACTGTGTACAGAGCACTGTACTAAGCACTTGGGAAGTACAAGATGGTAACATATAGGGATGGTCCCTATCCAACAATGGGCTCACAGTCTAGAAGGGGGAGACAGACAACAAAACAAAATGTATAGATAGGTATCAAAACCATTAGAATAAATACAATTATAGCTATATGCACATTATTAATAAAATATAGTAGTAATATGTACAAGTAAAATAATATAGTAATAAATATATACAAATATATACAAGTGCTGTGGGGAGGGAAAGGAGGTTGGTGGGGCGATGGGGAGGAGGAGAGGAAAATGGGGGCTCAGTCTGAGAAGGCTTCCTGGAGGCCCTTATGGAGGCTTTGAGGGCCTTAGAATGTATGCTAAAATAATTTGAAATGCACTCAGGTAACACTTAAAACTTTGTGGTCAATGCCTTGAAAAAAACCCCAATTTTTTTTTGCTTTACTAGTTTTATACATATACATATATATCTGTGTGTTTATATGTGGATTATATTTTTATATTCACGTATTTATTAATTTAGACTCTCAAACAAGATGCAAATTTGTGATATTAGCTCCTACCTTGATACATCTGTTTACTTACGTTCATGTGATTATGATAAAGTAAAGATTGTAGTTTAAAACATTTTAAAGGTATATTGTTTAAGTTTCAGAACCTTACCTAAGCCATGTCTATGTGTTGACATTGGAGGTAAAACAGTCCAAGTCTTGGTTTTAGGATTGTAACATTCAACAGTGTTCAGTGTCTTTAAGCCGTCTCGGCCTCCAATAACAAAAAGCTTTTCATCAATGACAGCCACTCCAAACTGTAACCTTCTTCCATTCATAACTCCGGCTTGTATCCATAAATTTGTTCTGAGGTCATACTTTTCTATAGATGTAGCACCTGGTAAAACACATAATGGTTTCAGCATCAATTCATAGCTATTTATTGTGTTACCGAATATGTGCGTCACACTGTCCTACCTTCAAGAGCACAATTGAACTAAAGCATGACAGACATGACAGTTTTTGTGATTTTGTTTCTCATATTCTAATTCTGATGTCAGCATTAAACTTCCCAAAATGTATGGCTAGATTCAATATATTTGTAATCTGAAACAGTTTGCCACAGAACTATTTGGGGATTTCTCTGGGTTGTTGACCAACATTAAGTTTTTCCTGAAAGATTGTCTACTGAACAACCAATTCAGTGCAGTTATTTTCCATCGTGAACTTTCATTCATTTTCACAAATGATGTGCATGAAAATAATTTCTAATGAGTCATGTATCCCTACATTTTGTAACTTTTGAAATTGTAATATATTTTACTCATATATTTACTGGAATATTTTCTATTTTTTTAACTAATATATTTGACATAAGCTGTAATAGAAGCCCAAGTTGTAAAAGCATGTATTTCCTCTCTCCTCCTCTCCCCCTTTTAGACTGGGAGCCCACTGTTGGGTAGGGACTGTCTCTATATGTTGCCAATTTGTACTTCCCAAGCGCTTAGTACAGTGCTCTGCACATAGTAAGCGCTCAATAAATACGATTGATGATGATGATGATGATTTCCTAAACACAACATGATTTATGGGAATCAATGATTTCTCAAAACAATTTATGGAAAATAAAAAATATAGGAAATGCAATACAATTTAGTAATCCAAACAGAAATAATAGATAAATGAAGAGCTTAATCATGTGTCAGAGAAAATCTAAATACCCTACACTTCATTGTATTGATTACCTTATAGTAATTACTAATTTTAAACACATTTTAAATTTCTTAAATGATAAACCTAAGGCTATTTCATAAATGGATACTTTGCAATCTTTGTATGAACTAAATATCTTTGGTATTTGACTCTGATGTTCATGTTATATTCAGTAATGCTTCATTTCCAATGTTAGAATCCCACAGAGAACTTCAGCACAATTGTATTTCTCCAATTAAGCTTTCATTCCATCACATTCATTGAGCACTTACTGTGTGCAAAGCACTGTGCTAAGCTCGCCAATCTTATTTGTCATAATAAGAAATTTTTCAGTACTCATTCACTGTTTTTTCTACTTCCCTGTTCCTTCTCATTCCCTTCAGGCTGGCATCTCCCCCTGCCTTCAGGACATCTCCACCTGGATGTCCTCCCGCCAACTAAAACTCAACATGTCCAAGAGTGAGCTCCTTATCTTCCCTCCCAAACCTTGTCCTCTCCTGACTTTCCTGTCACTGTGAATGGCACTACCGTCTTTCCCGTCCCACAAACCTGCAAACTTGGTGTCATCTTTGACTCTGCTCTCTCATTCTTCCCACGTATCCAATCTGTAACCAAAAACTGCAGGTCTCACCTTCACAGCACACCAAGATTCCCCCTTTCCTCTCTATCCAAACCTCTAACATGTTAGTAAATCACTCATCCTTAGAGAAGCAGTGTGGCTCAATGGAAAGAGCATTGGCTTGGGAGTCAGAGGTCATGGGTTCTAATTCCACCTCTGCCACTTGTCAGCTGTGTGACTTTGGGCAAGTTACTTAACTTCTCTGTGCCTCAGTTACCTCATATGTAAAATGGGGATTAAGACTGTGAGCCCCACGTGGGACAATCTGATCACCTTGTAACCTCCCCAGCTATTAGAACAGTGCTTTGCACATAGTAAGCACTTAATAAATGCCATTATTATTATTAAGTCCACATTCTAAAAACTGATGATCGTGGGAGACAGCTATCAATGCACAAGTGGAGACTGATGCTCTACTGTGTCCCGATCAGAGCAGCCACATGAAGTCCCAAGGATTGAATAATAATAACTGTGGTCATTTGTTAAGTGCTATGCGCTCAGCAGTGCACTAAACAATTAATCATATTTATCGAGCACTTACTATGTACAGAGCACTGTACTAAGCGCTTGGGTACAGTACAACAGAATTAGCAGGGATGTTCTCTGAGTATAAGCTCCCTTGCAGAGGGAGCTTACAGTCTACTGGGGTAAATACAGTACAGAGAAACAGTGAAAAGAGCACGGGCTTCGGAGTCAGAGGTCATGGGTTCAAATCCCGGCTCCGCCAATTGTCTGCTGTGTGACTTTGGGCAAGTCACCTAACTTCTCTGTGCCTCAGTTACCTCATCTGTACAATGGGGATGAAGAATGTGAGCCCCACGTAGGACAATCTGATCACCTTGTATCCTTCCCAGTGCTTAGAACAGTGCTTGGCACATAGTAAGCACTTAAGAAATACCAATATTATTATTATTTTCATTATTATTATTATTATTGGCAAGTCATACAAAGTAGCCATAACCACAGGGGGCTTAAGTGACAATAGGCTCCTAAGCTCCATATTTCAACAATCACAACCACCAGTGCATCAAAGAGTAACATTCAAATGGTCAGAAAGACCAAACAACAAGTTCCTGGAAAATAAAACATCCTATGACAACATCCCAGAGTCTTATTTAAACCAGGACCCTGCTTCAAATGAAAACATTGATTCAGAATGGGTAGTTCTCAGGAAAATCAGGCAGCCAGCAAGACTTTAGATGTGGTAAACAGAAAACATCAAAATCAGCTAGAGAGAAACAATTCAGATAATTAAATATATTTTATTATTATTATTATCAAATGCTGTTGAGTCATTTGCAATTCTTGGCCAATCTATGGATATATTTTCTCCAGAGTGTCCCATCTTCTGCTATAACCTGTAACCTTGCTAATAGGTTATCATTGTTATGGTTTCTATCTATCTAGCTGTTGTTTCTAGCATTAGTGTTGTCTCCAAAAAAATGAAGTAACAAGATTTTTGCAGCTTTTCATCATTACAGTAATATAAATACCTGAGACATACCATACAGTTCAAACTCAGAAATATGTTTGACAGGGGACTGAATTCTAAATCTAGAGAAATGAAGAGATTGAGTGCAAATGTGAAGCACAATTTCATAGCAGCTCAAAAGAATACAATACATGCAATTTATGCCCTGGTAGGGCTTACAATATATTATGATAATTTAAAGTATATCCCTTTTTCTTCAAAATATTTTTTAAAAGCAATCAATTATTACGGTTAAAAAAAAAACAAAGTTTTCCTTTGTTCTTAATTTGGACCAATAACTTCTCCTTCCCTTTCCTTCCCATGAACACCTTATCTAAATCTTCCAATAATTCCTAAGAAATATATCACGTGTTTACTGAACTATCCACAGCAATCGCAAATTCCTTTGTAAATCTAACAAAAATGGTTCAAGAAGAAGGTTTGGAGTTTATTGCATTTCCTTTAAACTTGTCATCTGATTTTCTTTAGGCTCTGCTCAGTTTAAGCCTTTGCTTCACTGAATTGCTCTGAATTCCCAAATTCCCAACATCCTCAGCTTAATAGAAGAAAGTCTACAATGTAAGACAGTTATTGACATTATATGTATGTATTACCTCCAGTGTTAAGATTTAACTTCCCTTATGGGGAAAATAACAAAACATAGACCCAGCAGGTAAAAATATTACTTCAAAGGCATTTCATGTCCTTAGTAAACATTCCATGGACATAAATCCAAGCTTTGTGATATTTCCACAATAAATATTGTATTCCAATAACGGGCAACCATTTTCAAAATCCAAAAGAGCCTTTGGTGAGTTGATTTATTTACTAAAATACTCCAGGTGCATTTACTGTCCAATATTTATTAGACCTTTGTAAGCCTTTAAATGAAACTACAGTCCCTTTGATGAATGAATGGGAAAATGTCTACTTTGCCTGCAGTTTCTCACACTAACACTGAACATTTGCTAAAATCATATGATCTGTCATTTCTTATAGGAAAGACTTACCAATTTCGGGTATACCAGAAGCTTTCATTCATTCATTCATTCATATTTATTGAGCACCTACTATGTGCCAAGTACTGCACTAAGCGCTTGGAAAGTACAATTTAGCAATAAAGAGGGACAATCTCTGCCCACGAAGGGCTTACAATCTAGAAGGGCAGAGTCAGACATCAACACAAGCAAACAAACATCAATATAAATAAATAGAATTATAGATATATAAACAGCAAAACAAGTAAACTGGCATTAATATAAATAGACTTATAGTTATGTACATATATACACAAGTGCATAGAATTATGGATATGTACATATATACACAAGTGCTGTGGGGTGGGAAGAAGAAAGGTAGAGCAAAGAATGCAAGTTGGGACAGCATGGAGGGGAGGGGGAACTGAGGAAAAGGGGGGCTTAGTCTAGGAAGGCCTCTTGGAGGAGGTAAGCCTTCAGTAGGATATAGAAGGGGGGATTCTACAAAGCTCTAATAAATATTGGACAGTAAATGCTTATCTGCACCTGGAGTATTTTAGTAAATAAATCAACTCACCAAAGGCTCTTTTGGATTCTGGAAACGGTTGCCCGTTATTGGAATACAATATTTATTGTGGAAATATCACAAAGCTTGGATTTATGTCCATGTGATTGTTTAGTGGATTTGAGGAAGAAGGGCGTTCCACACCAGAGGTAGGACGTGGGCCAGGGGTCGACGAAGGGACAGGCGAGCGTGAGAAGGTTAGCACCAGAGGAGCAGAATGTGTGGTCTGGGATATATGTGCATTTTGAAGTGTATTTTCCAACTATGAAAGACCACCGCAAAACAACAGTGGTTGAAGATGAGGAGTGATCCTTAAATCTAAGTTTAGTCATTTTAAAAGGTGGTCTTCCTCATTGAGGATGACTGTTTTTATTTATATATTTATGTGCTATGTGCCAGGTCCTGTAATAAACATTGAAATAGGTACAAAATAATCAGGTTTACCACAATCCCTGTCCCACATGGGGTTCACAGTCTTAATACCACAAAGTAATTGAGGCACAGAGTCAAGTGACTTCCCAAGGTCACACAGCAGACAAATGACAGAGGTAGGATTAGATAGAACCCAAGTCCTTCTGATTCAAAGGCCCATGTGCTATACAATAGGCCATGCTGCTCCTCTCATATTAGGCTCGATGAGAGATAAGCCAAAATCACCTGGTCTAGCTGTAAGCTAATTTTATGTTTTCCTTCCATTTCTATTTTACAGGAAGAGCAATCCTCTCCTCTTGGATGTAAGCCCATGAAGGGCAAAGACTTCGTCAGATATGATCATCTTGCATCAGTCCAAACAGTAAGAACTTTATAAATGACACAATTATTATAAAGCATTGTTTTCACTGAATTGAGTTCACAACTAACTACTTGAAGGCAGGAGTCATGTTTACTAATTCTAGAAAGATCCTCCTAAGCACTAAGTACAATATTCTGCATGTTGTACACCCAGTAATTGCTCAGCTAAAATACTATCGATTGAAATCAGTTCCAGGAAGCATTTTTTATAATTGCTAATTTTCTTCCCTAATAGTAAAGCAAGGTCCAATTATCCAATTGTATAAATAAGCATCAACATCAGTGGTATTATTGAGGGCTTACTGCAAGCAGATCAGTGTACTAAACTTTTGGGAAGTTCAATACAACAGAGTTGGTAGACATGTTCCCTACCTATAGTCTACAAAATATATACTATGATCTTATGACCTAAAGTCTTCACAAATATACACATATGTACATATGAGGGAGATTCATCAGGTAATTTAGCATTTATTCAGTGAACATCGTCACAAAGGCAGCACAGTCACTAGCAAGTAGTGCTGTAGACAAGTCATTATCAATAATTTTGATTACAAAGGTATATGTACATAAACAACCTCCTGTCTCTCCCCATTCCAATCCATACTTCATTCCTCTGCCTGGATCATCTTTTCACTCCTCTCCTCATAATCTCCAGTGGTTGCCCATCCACCTCCTTATCGAACAGAAACTCCTCACCATTGGCTTTAAAGCAGTCCACCACCTTCTGCCCTCCTACCTCACATCGCTTCTATCGTTTTACAACCCAGTCCACAAACCTCGCTCCTCTAGTGCTAACTTTTGCACTGTGCCCCAATCTCATCTGTCTTGCTGCTGACCCCTGGTATTTGTCCTGCCTTTGGCTTGGAAATCCCTTTCCCCTCAAATTGACATGAAATTACTCTCTTCCCCTTCAAAGCATTACTGAAGGCACAATTCCTCCAAGAGGCTTTCCCTTACTAAGCCCTACTTTTCCTCATCTCCTACTCCCTTCTGTGTCATCATGACTTGCTCCCTTTGCTCTCCACCCCACCAAACAGCACATATGTATATATCTATAATTTCATTTACTTGTACTGATGTCTGTCTCCCCCTCTCTAGACTGTGAGCTCATTGTGGGCAGTAAATATCACTGTTTATTGTTGTATTGTAATTTCCGCAGCACTTAGTACAGTGATCTGCACACTCTAAGCACTTAGTAAACGTGATCAAATGATTGATGTACATGAACTGCAATTAACTTGCATCAATCCCAGCATTTACTGCAGGACCTGACACATAGCGCTTAGCAAATATCAAAATAAAAAAGTCATCATCAGTGAGGAAGAACTCCGTTTGAAATGTCTAAACAAAGATCACTCATTTTCTTCAAGTAGTACTGTTTTGTGTATTCCTTTATAGTTGGAAAGTGCAATTCAAAACCTTCTGGTATTCCTGCCCCTGATGAGTCTTTGTATTTGCTATAAGAAATGACAGACGGCATGATTTTTGCGACCATTGTGTTACTTTGAGAAGCTACAAAGTAGACATTTTCCTATTCATTTATCAAAGGGACTGTAGTATCATTTACAAGTTTGCATATATATGCATATATTATAATAATAATGATAGCATTTGTTGAGCGCTTACTATTTGCGAAGCACTGTTCTAAGTTCTGGCGGGGGGATACAAAGTGATCAGGTTGTCCCACGTGGGGCTCACAGTCTTAATCCCCATTTTACAGATGAGGGAACTGAGGCTCAGAGAAGTGAAGTGACTTGCCCAAGGCCACACAGCTGAAAGTGGTGGAGTCGGCATTCAAACCCATGACTCATATTATCCCAGAGAGCTTCAGGACATAGGTTGCATATGGAGGATGATGATTGGTCACTAGCATGTAATGTTGTTTACAAGCCATTGTACTAATGTTGTTTACAAACCATTGTACTGGTAATGTTGATTACAAGGTGTCGGTCATTTAAGAATGACCCAGACAGCATACAAATCTACAAAGAAATTATCCATCACTAATATGTGATGTGGAAGAGTGTATGGGCCTGTTCGTATTTCATTTACTTTATTTCTCTGATGTAAGTGTTGGGTTAATTTCTTCTCTAGCCCCTGCCAAACCACTCACGCTCTTGTTAATGTGGTATTCCTTCAGGTGTACAAGAAGCCACTGACTTACAGGCACAAAGGTGCCAAGTGGGCATAATCAGTTTTCACACCCTGCCTGGCATACTGAAATCTACAGACTCCTGCTTCTGATATTAATGAAAGAGGAAGATTTAAAAAGTAGAGCATTAAAGTGATATTATGTTTTGTTATCTTTCTCCCCCTTCTAGACTGTGAGCCTGTTGTTGAGTAGGGACCATGTCTATAGGTTGCCAACTTGAACTTCCCAAGTGCTTAGTACAGTGCTGTGCACACAGTAAGTGCTCAATAAACATGATTGAATGAATGAATATTATACTCATATGTCTCTCAACTTATTTTTATCTTATTTTTATATTCAGTCCATTAAATTTGTGAATATTAATCTTAACATATATTAAGCATACATGTGGATGATATTTACTTGCATGCAGAGAAATAACTATGCTGGAATAATTTTGCTGAGAAGGCCCTTCAGAAAGCTCTTTCAATCCAATTTTTCCTAACCCAATTGCCACAAAAACTTCCACATCTTTGGGACACTCTCTTCTAGTTCTAGTCTGAAGAAAATGCTGCATGCAAGGATAACCAACAGAAAAGGCATGTTCAAAAATAGTCTGGATGGATGAAAACACACAATGCTGCTACTTAACCCTGCTATGAGCCACATTAATAACAAAATAAAATTGGACCTTTATCTGGGGTCACCTCTTTCCAAATTGTAAGGTTTGTTTTTTCAACTAACAAATTATTAAAAGTCTTGGCTCTCAGTTATCTCATAACGGATGAGCTATTTGTGAGGATTTTTTTTCTCCCTATCCTTTGTGTTTCTGAAATAGGGATGCATCCTTAGACTCTCAATCAATAACTTTCAATAAATAAATCAAACAATGGGGAACAGCTTGGACTAGTGGAAAGATGGCAAGTCTGAGAGTCAGGGAACCTGGGCTCTAATCCTGGTTCCATCACTTGGCTGATGTGTGATCTTGAAAAAGTCACTTAATTTTGCTCTGCCTCAGC
The DNA here is from genome assembly GCF_015852505.1 of Tachyglossus aculeatus. NCBI lineage: Eukaryota > Metazoa > Chordata > Mammalia > Monotremata > Tachyglossidae > Tachyglossus > Tachyglossus aculeatus. Next base: position 122,665,650 of record NC_052067.1, read on the forward strand.
TTCCTCATTTGTGGTCTGGCCTAGTTAGACTGTGAGTCACATGTGGGAGAGGGACTGTGTCCAGCCAGATTATCTTCTATATATCCCAGCACTTAGTAGCATGGTTGGCACATAGTAAGCACTTAATAAATCTCTTTTCATTAACTATTGTGTTTATTGAACACTTATTGTGTGCAGTGCACTGTACTAAGTGCTTGGAATAGATTAAATGGACACACTCCCTGCCCACAAGGAGTTTGCAGTTTAGTCCTTTTCCTTGTGGACTTACTACAACCCTTATCCTCATGGGCTAGTTACACTGTTGCGAGCTGCATTCTGCTTCCAGGCAGATTGTACCCTCTTCCAGATTACTTATAAGGAGGAGGCTGTTCCTGAGATGACAAATCATTTTCCTTTGACTTACTAAATCAGCACATTATGGTCCTCTTTAAATATTATTTTCTTCACTTTCTGTCTCAACTCCTTAAACATCTCTTATATAGCAGTTTCCCCAAATACGGGTCCTTTGAAAAAATGGGAAATGAACCCAAGACATATTCTGCCCAGTGCCCCTGAGGGAAGATCAAGGAAATGTTGTAGAAATATTTCTGAAAATGTAAATGCTAATGCCACAATTACTGCTTTGTGCTTTGCTGTTTTACTCGAGATTTAGAGTTGTTTCTGTTGTTGCAAAGTGATGACCTTGATCCGGGGATCTGCAATGTTGTACTCCAAGCTCAAAAGAAAAGTGCTGAAATGGAACTAATGTTAAGTGAACTGGGTTACTGAGCCAGACAAACGGAGCAATGCTACTGAGAGCAAAGATGAGAAGATAAGATTTTACTATCCATTCCCCTATGTGACAGGAATGTGTTTCAGAGTAGACATATGGCTTCTTTATGATTATTTTAAATTCATTTTCCCACCTCATAAAACTCACCAGTTTCTCTGATGCTAAAATCCTGTGAAGTATAATTCATTTACTATTTATCTCAAATAGGACTAACAATGTAGTTTAACACTGAACATTTGAATTCTAACTGCTGTGATAAATCAATTTATATTTCAGCATCCCTATTCCTTGTTTTTTATCATTCTGTGACCTGTTGAAAGCCAAAACATGAAATGTAATTAAATACCTGGGTATAGTCTTATGCTACTGATGATTGCTTACTTCCATTCTGCTTAAATGTGCTACCAAGAACCCCTGGTAAGCAGTATTCATTCTGCTATGTATTTGTATGTTTGTGCATTTTGGACTGTAATATTTTGCATCTCTACCAAGAGACCCAAGATAAAGATAACTGCACCTAGAAAGAGCTTAATAAATGCTATTCATTTACTGATTGAGTGGAGAGGCAGCATGGCATAGGGAAAAGGACATGGATCTGGGAATCAAGAGACCCAGTTCTTTTCATTCATTCATTCATTCGTATTTATTGAGCACTGTACTAAGTGCTTGGAAAGTAAAATTTGGCAAAAGATAGAGACAATCCCTGCCCAACAACAGGCTCACAGTCTAGAAGGGGGGAGACAGACAACAAAACAAAACAAGTAAACAGGCATCAGTAGCATACAAATAAATAGACATAGATAATAATGATGGCATTTGTTAAGCGCTTACTCTGTATGTTTTCCTATCACTATTCTAACCTTAGGAAATCAATCAATCATTCATTCAATCATATTTATTAAGAGCTTACTGTGTGCAGAGCACAGTACTAAGCATTTGTTAGACTACAATATAGCAGAGCTAGTAGACATGTTCCCTGCCCACAACAAATTTACATTCAAACTGTGACTGAATTGATTCTTTGGAAATATGGTGTTAGAAAAGGCTTTGCTAGGCTATGGTGTCATGGACAGCCCGAAAAACAAACAGACGGATTTTGGAGCAAATTAAGCCAATGGAGTCTTTGGAAGGCCAAATGACTCAATTTAAGATTAGCATATTTTGGACACTTCATCACGAGGACTAATTCTATGGAGAAGACACTAATACTAGGAAAAGTCCAGGGGAAACATGGAAGAGTCAGACTATAGCAGCTAGATGGATAGAAAGCATAACAATGCTAACAGAAAAACCATTAGTGTTAGAGATTATGGCAGAAGATAGGGCATTCTGAAGAAAATATATTCATAGAGTTTTTATAAATCAGAAGTGATTGACAGCATTTGATAATAATAATAAAAAAGGGATGTTAGCTGCTTCATTCATTTCATTCATTCATTCAATCATATTTATTGTGCACTTACTGTGCGCAGAGCACTGTACTAAGCGCTTGGGAAGTACAAGTTGGCAACATATAGAGATGGTCCCTACCCAACACTTAAGTGACAAACCCAGTGTGGGCAGAGACTGTGTCAGATATGATTATCTTTACTCAACTCCAGAGCTAATAATCACTTAATAAATGTCATAATTACTGAACATTATTCTCACCACATTAAACCCAAAACTCAGTCATGCCAGTTACAAATAACCAAACTGTGAGTTTAAATCTAAGTAGTTTAAACTGTCATTCATTCATTCAATCGTATTTATTGAGTGCTTACTGTGTGCAGAGCACTGTACTAAGCGCTTGGGAAGCACAAGTTGGCAGCATATAGAGACGGTTCCTACCCAACAGCGGGCTCACAATCTAGAATCTGCACACCAGAGACATTTAATACAGTAACTCATTAATTAAATGGCATTTCTGTACCAATTTACTCAAAAAATCAGAGAGGTCCGTTATCTGGAGTATCCAATTATATCTATTTTTTTAAATTTGAGAGATTATCTCAATACCAGAGAGTCTTAGTATTTATTGTAATAATAGACTGTTTCCACAACATAAGTGGAGAATATCATTTCTTCTGCAGTGTCACATTTTTCCATATTGTGGAATGAATTCACACTTTTCAAAATTCGTATTTTGTGGAACGAATAACATTTTGAGGGATAATACATTTCATGATGACATTTTAGATGCAGCCTTTTTGCATATAAACACAAATGGAAGTGGCCTGTGCTGGTAGGAAGAACACAGGCCTGAGAGTCACTGTCTGCTGTGCTTCCTGGGACAAGTCACTTTTTCTTTTTTAATGATAGTTCAGTCACACAGCAGACATGCGGTGGAGCTGGGATTAGAACCCAAGTCCTCTGACTCACAGGAATCTTTCCATTAGGCCACACAGCTTCTTCTTCTACCCTATTGGCCTCCGTGACACTCTCCACTAACGTCACTACCATAACTTAGAACTGTCCTCTAACTCTTCTCTGTCCCCAGGAAGTGTGGAGGCTTTGAAAGCAGGGAGATTATAGAGGGTAATAACCCAGGCTGACATGACCCCTTCTGAGCATTGTACATATTCATTCTATTTCTTTTATTTTGTTAATATGTTTGTACATATTTATTATGCTATTTGTTTTACTTGTACATATTTATTCTATTTATTTTAATTTGGTAATATGTTTGTACATATTTATTACTCGATTTCTTTATTTTACTTGTACAAATTTATTCTATTTATTTTAATTTGGTAATATGTTTGTTACATATTTATTACTCTATTTATTTATTATTTTACTTGTACATATCTACTCTATTTATTTTATTTTGTTAATATGTTTGGTTTTGTCGTCTGTCTCCCCCTTCTAGACTGTGAGCCCACTGTTGGGTAGGGACCGTCTCTATATGTTGCCAACTTGTACTTCCCAAGTGCTTAGTACAGTGCATGATTACTTCCTTTTGATATTATCTTGTCCTTTCAATTATCCAAAAGACATCAGAAATAATATCTCACATCCCTCATCCTTTTCGGAATCCTGCTTGAACACCGGGCAATTCACTTTCCATGTAGGTCTTCATTTGATGCTGTATATCAATCAATCAATCAATCAATCGTATTTATTGAGCGCTTACTATGGGCAGAGCACTGTACTAAGCGCTTGGGAAGTACAAATTGGCATCACATAGAGACAGTCCCTGCCCAACAGTGGGCTCACAGTCTAAAAGGGGGAGACAGAGAACAGAACCAAACATACCAACAAAATAAAATAAGTAGGATAGAAATGTACAAGTAAAATAAATAAATAAATAAATAAATAGAGTAATAAATATGTACAACCATATATACATATATACAGGTGCTGTGGGGAAGGGAAGGAGGTAAGATGGGGGGATGGAGAGGGGGACGAGGGGGAGAGGAAAGAAGGGGCTCAGTCTGGGAAGGCCTCCTGGAGGAGGTGAGCTCTCAGCAGGGCCTTGAAGGGAGGAAGAGAGCTAGCTTGGTGGCGGGGCAGAGGGAGGGCATTCCAGTCCCGGGGGATGACGTGGGCCGGGGGTCGATGGCGGGACAGGCGAGAGCAAGGTACAGTGAGGAGATTAGTGGTGGAGGAGCGGAGGGTGCGGGCTGGGCAGTAGAAGGAGAGAAGGGAGGTGAGGTAGGAGGGGGCGAGGTGATGGAGAGTCTTGAAGCCCAGGGTGAGGAGTTTCTGCCTGATGCGCAGATTGATCGGTAGCCATTGGAGGTTTTTGAGGAGGGGAGTAATATGTCCAGAGCGTTTCTGGACAAAGATAATCCGGGCAGCAGCATGAAGTATGGATTGAAGTGGAGAGAGACACGAGGATGGGAGATCAGAGAGAAGGCTAGTGCAGTAGTCCAGACGGGATAGGATGAGAGCTTGAATGAGCAGGGTAGCGGTTTGGATGGAGAGGAAAGGGCAGATCTTGGCAATGTTGCGGAGCTGAGACTGGCAGGTTTTGGTGATGGCTTGGATGTGAGGGGTGAATGAGAGAGCGGAGTCGAGGATGACACCAAGGTTGCGGGCTTGTGAGACGGGAAGGATGGTAGTGCCGTCAACAGAGATGGGAAAGTCAGGGAGAGGACAAGGTTTGGGAGGGAAGACAAGGAGCTCAGTCTTCGACATGTTGAGCTTTAGGTGGCGGGCGGACATCCAGATGGAGATGTCCTGAAGGCAGGAGGAGATGCGAGCCTGGAGGGAGGGGGAGAGAGCAGGGGCAGAGATGTAGATCTGGGTGTCATCAGCGTAGAGATGATAGTTGAAGCCGTGGGAGCGAATGAGGTCACCAAGGGAGTGAGTGTATATTGAGAACAGAAGGGGACCAAGCACTGAACCTTGGGGAACCCCCACAGTAAGAGGATGGGAGGGGGAGGAGGAGCCTGCAAAAGAGCCTGTATAACTTTTAGCAATACCTTGCTGGCATGTGAGAGCAAGGAAACTGTACAATAATTGTCACAATTACTTGTATCTCCTCTCATCAGTATTGGAACTTAAACTGATCTCTTCCAATCACAGCTTCAAAGCTCGTCATCACCTTGTCCCCTCCTACCTCACCTCACTTCTCTCTTTCTATAGCCCAGCCCCACACTCCACTCCTCTGCTGCTAACTTCCTCACTGTGCTTCATTCTCACCTGTCCTACCATTGACATCTAGCCCACATCCTACCTCTGGCCTGGAATGCCCTCCCTCCGCACATCTGCCAAACTACCTCTCTTTCCCCCTTCAAAGCCCTACTGAGAGCTCACCTCCTCCAGGAGGCCTTCCCAGACTGAGTCCCCCTTTTCTTCTGCTCCTCCTCCCCACCCCATCATCCTTATTCCCTTTCTCTGCTCTACCCCCTTCCCTGCCCCAAATTACTTGTGTATATTTGTACATATTTATTATTCTATTCATTTTATTAATGATGTGTATATACCTATAATTCTATTTATCTATTTTGTTGCCACTGATGCCTAGACTTGTTTTGTTTTGTTGTCTGTCTCCCCCTTCTAGACTGTGAGCCCGTTGTTGGGTAGAGATTGTCTCTATCTGTTACCGAATTGTACTTTTCAATCACTTAGTACAGTGCTCTGCACACAGTAAGTGCTCAATAAATATGATTGAATGAATGAATGGTTAGCCATAACTGTTGACGTAATTTGGTAAGGACTTTAACTGATTCCTCTCCAGCTGCCACGCTCTGGGAATGTTACTCCCCACCTCAGAAATCTCCAGTGGCTGCCTGTCAATGTACGAGTCAAGCAAAAACTCCTCACTCTTGGCTTCAAGGCTGTCCATCACCTCGCCTGCTCCTATCTCACCTCACTTCTCTCCTTCTACAGCCCAGCCTGCACTCTCCACTCCTCTGCCACTAACATCCTCACTGTGCCTCATTTTCACCTGTCCCACCGTCAACACCCAACCCACGTCCTTCCTCTGGCCTGGAATGCCCTCCCTCCACAAATCCGCCAAGCTAGCTCTCTTCCTCCCTTCAAAGCCCTACTGAGAGCTCACCCCCTCCAGGAGGCCTTCCCAGACTGAGCCTCCTTTTTCCTCTCCTTTTTCCTATCCCCCCCCACCTCCTTCCCCTCCCCACAGACTTGTAAATATTTGTATGGATTAATTACTCTATTTTACTTGTACATATTTACTATTCTATTTATTTTGCTAATGATGTGCATATAGCTATAATTCTATTTGTTCTGTCGATTTTGACACCTGTCTACATGATTTTTTTTGTTGTCTGTCTCCCCCTTCTAGACTGTGAGCCCGTTGTTGGGTAGGGACCATCTCTATATGTTGCCGACTTGTACTTCCCAAGCGCTTAGTACAATGCTCTGCAAACAGTAAGTGCTTAATAAATATGATTGATTGAATGAATGAATGAATGAATGATACACCTCATTAGGAAGCCAATCAAAGCCAGGTGCCTTACTGTTGGCAAGACAGTGTAAAGCTGACCTAACTTCACTTTCCACGATGAGTGGCTCTAATTCAAAATACTTCAAATACTTCCTGTATATCTTTCTGGTATAGTTCCTGTGTGTACTTTTTCTCATTTTCTCATTTCCTTAGTACTTAGGAAATAAGTTCTGCACAAAATAGGAAATAGGAAATTTGTTCTGCACAAAATAAGTGCTCAGTACTATTGCTATTTGTTAAGCACTGTATTAAGCACTGGGATAGATAAAAGAAAATCTGGTTGGACCGAGTTCCTGTCTGACATGAAGTTCCCAATCTAAGAGGAAGAATAGGCAATGAAACTTCAATTTTCAGATGAAATAACTGAGGCACAGAAAGGTTAAGTGACTTAACCAATGTAACACTGCTGACAAGGGACCTCGCTGGGTTTAGACCTGGTTCTTTGGACTCCCAGAATGAAGATCCTTTCACTCACTAGCCCATACTGCTTATTTTGATGCCTTTATTTATAAATACATTTTGCCTATCTTCCCTACTGCAGAATAAACTCTTTGTGGGCAGGGAGTGTGCTACTTGTTTTGTACTTTTCAAGTTTTTAATACTGGGCAGAACAGCTAAAGGGCACTCAGTAAATGCTATTATTGCTACCTCTGGGAATTGAAAGGATTCTACAAAAGTCTGAATCTGAGTGTTGAAACACAGAACACTGATTCAAGTCTAATGTTCAAGGTTTGGACTTTGGGCACAGTAAGAATGCAAGTGCTATTGACTCTGATGAGAAAATTTGGCAAAGTGAATTTTAGAGGAAAGATGAGTTCAGTTTTACACATTTTGAATTAAAGGTTTTGGTTGAACATCCACATAGAGTTGTCTGGGAGTTGAGAAAAAAAAAATCAGTGGTGTTTATTGAGCACTTACTGTGTACTAACTGCTTGGTAGAGTAAAATACAACAGAGTTGGTAGAAGCATTCCCTGCCCACAAGGAACATAGAGTGTAGAAAGGAATTTAAAGTCAAAAAATCAAGGAAAGGCAGTGTTGCAAACTAGTGAGAGATTGGGACTTAAAAGTTAGATTTGTTGTAGCTAAAGCCATGGAAGTGGATGTGGTCCCTGAATGAGTGAGGAAGTGTAAACTGAAGAAAAAAGGAGAAAATCCAGAATAGGGCTTTCAAGGGCACCAACATTTGGCGAGGGGAGGGGGAAACCATTTAAAGGAAGTTATAAATGAAGGACAAATATATACCCATTTATTGATCCATTTAATTATTTTTTTGGTCAAACCCCAAGGGTAGTCATTTGCAGGAAAGATCTTGTCAGTTTTCCTTTGAAAGTTTCCTTGTACATTGTGTGTAAGGCAGAAAAAATTGTATCATATTTATGACCTTTTGGAGGATAAGGTGGAAACTTTTTGTGTATTAGCTAATTACATGACATTAAGTAAAGTTAGTTAAAGAGCACTATTTAAATCACATCTGCCCCTTGGTAGGAATTTGCAAAAAGCCATGGAAAGGCAGTGTAGACAAGGATTTTCTCTAGCAGCTGAAATTAACTTCATCGTAACTGGCGTATTTTTGTCCCTGCAATTGAGGACCTTTCTAATCCATGATATTGTTCTAAGAATACACTGACACCTCAGAGAATAAAAGAGGACCACTTCTACATATATAATCGTGAACACTATTTAGTATTTATTATTCCCACAGGAACAGTCAGTGGTTATTTTCCAGGTTTTATTGTGTATGCTTAACAGAAACAATTACCTGCCTAGGGAATGTAACTTTAATATGTGGCTACAGATATTGCAGCCACGAGTACCTGTCTACTTACTGTCTGTTTCCTCAAGTTACAGAGATTATAGCATTACTGTCTCTGTGCTCACTAAAGAGCCATAGAATATGAATGAAAGCACGTTATAAACCAGAATAAACAATGGGCACAAAGTCACCACCCATGACTCTAATGATAACATTTTAAATCCCTTTCCCCATGTCAGTTAAAGCAGATCCCATGATTGACATACTATTCCAGATACAAAAAGCCCAAATAAATGTAGACACCTTAGGATTTTTTTTTCTTGATTATTCTGGATCCATCTTGAAAAATAGGGAGGCCTTGATCATAGGCAATATGTACTACATGAATACCTATTCCTGGGGCCTGCTGGAATTTGCACTGTGCACATTTACACTTTATCTCTTGCGGGTGGTATTGCAATCAACAAGGAGCTATTGCACACCCACTAATTACACAACACAGTGTACAATTAGTGCTTGGTCTCCCAAGAGAACTGTTCCTACAAAAGAAGGAAAATAAATGTTCTATGACCTCAAAGACTTTAAAATCTACTGGAAAAACAGGCTTACAAAAACTAGTTAAAAATAGTGGGAATATGAAGAAGTATGAAGTAGAATAACTAGATAGCAGTAAAAGAATGTCATCATGAAATAGTGAAATTAATCAAACTAGGAGGGAATTCTCACTCTGTGGCTTCATCTGCCGTTTTTGAATGTGGCGCTTTCTTCTATTAATATCAATATTCATAAAAGATCCAGTTTTGTAATGTTAATACTGTCCATACTATTTTCATGGGATGCCATGAAACATGCTGTGATATTATTATAATAAGAATTGGGAAATTGTGAAAAAGTAGCACAACAATATGCTATGGCCCAGTTTTAGATATTTTTCTCTGCTTGTGCATTAATTATTTTCATGTATTTGTATGATGCTTAGAGGGGTATTTTCTCTTTTATAGTGAAATATGAACTTTTAATGACAATTAAAAAGGTGTTATTCATTAAAAGGTTAAAACAGGAAGAATTACGGGATAAATAAAAAAAATTATACAGGGTGTGACATTTAGCATAGTGTCCTTTTCATTTTATCGAGAATATTTTTTCTTCTCAGAATTAGAATTATTGGGCCTATTTAAGGTTCCCTCAGGACAGTGTATCCATTTTACCAAAATTTAAAACTGATTTTAAATAAAAATAGTAGTGCTTGTCTCATGGTATTAAAAAAAATGATGTTTTGTTGCCTGATGATTAAGTGACTTACACTGGACCATTCAAATTCTCAGTATGTTAAAGAGTTAGGAAAAAGTTCTAGGACTGCTTGTGAGGACCATCCGGAGCAAAATAACTGGATGCATTGTTAAAATAAAGGTCAGGAGGTTTTGGGTTATTTTTTTTTTGTTTTGGCTTCCAAACATGTTCCAAGGCTCACAAAAAAGGACCAACCTGAATTTTGTGCACACTAATGAGTCAGGTAAATCTTAGCCAGTCATGGATCTTATTTACTCATACATTTGAAACCAGGTGACCAAAATTAAAGGATGTTTCTCAAGTATTATCAGTTATCATTTAACCTTTTATCCCTGAATTAATTTTTAAAATCTAAAATATGTACAATATGCATGTGGAATGTATTCTCCTTTAACATAACTGGGAAAATGGAAACCATAACATATAATTGTAAGAGTGTTAACACTGTCAAAAAGAGATTATTCTAGATTACGTCTCGGATTGTTCACCTGCTAATCATATGCTTTTCCACTTAAAAGCATCTTACAAAACATCCAGGTTTTCACTTTACCAAATTCATTAAACTATAGTGTTAAGCAAAAGAGCACTAAGTAAAGTGTAATCTCCCATTGTAGATAATAGAAAGTGCAGTAATATATTCATTCCCAAGATTTAGTAATTGACTAAAGCAATAGAACAGTCTTTGAAAGCAGTCAGTGATATTTACTGAGTGATTACTGTTTGCAAAGCACTGTATTTAGCACCTTGGAGAGTACAAATACAACAAAATTGATAAACACATTCCTTTCCCAGAAGGAATTTACAACTTAGAGACTTATTATAATAATAATTTTGGCATTTGTTAAGCACTTACTATGTGCAAAGCACTGTTCTATATGCTGGAGAGGATACAAGGTGATCAGAGTGCCCCATGTGGGGCTCACAATCTTAATCCCCATTTTACAGATGAGGGAACTGAGGCACAGAGAATTAAGTGACTTGCCCAAAGTCATACAGTTGACAAGTGGCAAAGCCAGAATTTGAACCCATGACCTTTGACTCCCAAGCTCGTGCTCTTTCCAATGAGCAATGCTGCTACTTATTATATCATGGCATTGCATTGTAAATACTTACCTTTACATGAAAGATTATGAGTTGTGCACAACATTCACAATATGCAAATAAAATTTTAAATTTTCTGTGATATTTTCTCATATCATTCAGCAAAGTAGACACCCTCTACTAGCATATTAGACATCTTTTATGTGTTCCTTTAATCTCTTCATTCAGTATTAGTTTTTTGAGCAGCCACTGCATGCTCAAGAGACAATCCCTGCCCACAACAAGCTCACAGTCTAGAGAAGTGGAGAAGACAACACCTGCAGCTACTCTCCTTGAGAACACAATAAGGCATTTGTAAATAAAACCAGTTGGAAAATCAAAGGACTTTCTTTAAATAACACTGTAATAACATTGTCAAGTCTGTCAAAGCACTTCAAAGATTGCAGGGGAGGAGAAGAGATAGAGAGTAAGAATTGACCGAAAGCAATATTTGCAAGGACTGTGAATGCTGACCATTACTTCTACATGAGAAAGTACAATACAAAAATAAAAGCATCACTTACTGGAAATAGGTGCTCTCAGAGCATGGTAACAAGTTATTCCTGCAATTGTCTTCTTTCATACAAAACATAGCACATCTTCAATTTCAGAACCACATACCTTTATTGTTGTCCATTCCTCCTACAGCAAACAACATTCCAACAGTAGACTTTCTGGGTTTAGTTCTGGGACTTTGCATTAAAGTCCTTCTTTCTGGCAAGAGATGGTACTTCATGGCTTCCAGAATCAATTTTTGACATTCCAAGTCATCCTTAAAGAGAGTGTGATTTTCTAAGTCTGCCAAAATCTGTGAATTATAGATTCATAATAAATAATGATTCCCCTTGTCAATAAAAATATCAATAGTTGTATGCAAGGTTAGTATTAGACTATATGCCAAAACTAATAATTGACCAGCAAAAGTCATTAAAATAAAAAACTGAAGTAATACATCATTTGAGACAAAGTCCATTTTACCAACAATAACTTTAGATCAATGTTCAGTTTCAATGTGACTGTATAGACTCTGTGAGACAGTTATTCATTTTGACTGCATAGACTATGAGACAGTTATAAACACATTTCCTTTCAGGTTTTGTGACAGCTTGCCAGACTCTGATGTGTTTGTCCACACTGTCCATCTTCCATCATTAATTTCCATGACATATAACAATACTGAACAGACTTTCCCCATCCTGAGCATCCTGTGATCAATTAAAATATCCCCAGGAAGCCAAAGAGGGGAAATAAAATTCATTTTGCCCACCTCTAAGTCCTTATTTGAATTCCTGCATCACCAGCACATCACTTCCTGAATGAGTTTTGGTTGGGTACTTACATACATTCTGCTCTCTTCATCGAGCACACCTCTTGAAGCTGTAAAATATTGACTTTATATGTCTGTGAAAGAAGCAGGGATCTTCTGGTTCCCCATGTCAGAGGAAAGAACACTAATCTTGGAGTGTTCGGTCTTTCTGTATATATGTGTATATATGCATATCATTCATTCAATCATATTTATTTGGCACTTCATGTGTGCAGAACACTGTACTAAACACTTGGAAGGTACAGTTCAGCAATAAAGAGAGACAATCCCTGCCCACACTGGGTTTACAGTTTAGAAGGGGCTTACAGTTTCCATATATATGCTCCTGCACTGATGTGTAACCTTGGAGAAGTCATTAAATATTTATTCAAAAATTCAATCTTATTTATTGAGCACTTACTATGTGCAGGGCCCTATATTAAGTACTTGGGAAAGTACAATATCACAATGAAAAGAGACAATCCCTTCCCACAACAAGCTCACAGTCTAGAGAAGCGGAGAAGACAACACTTGCATCTACTCTCCTGGAGAACACAATAAGGCATTTGTAAATAAAACCAGTTGGAAAATCAAAGGACTTTCTTTAAATAACAAGTTATATTACTGTACTAAATTGAGCTACCAGCCAAACCAAATTAATGCAGGGGTCTTAGAGCCCGTGGAAAAAGGGAAAGGAAAGGAAAAGGAAAGGAGAAGGAAAAAGTCTAAGGTCCCCTACTAGAAGAGAAGCACAAGATGCAGTAGCCACTGCTGTCCCCACTGAAAGCAACTTACAGTGTGCACAAATCAAAGACAGTATTCTACATTCCCCCACCATCGCCCCATGCTACCAAGGGATCAGAGCAGCAGTGCCAAGATAAACCCATTGAGAAAAGGAGTAACCAAGCTTCCCCCAGCTACTAAATTCTTAATTTATCAGTTTCACTTAAACCCAGTTTCCTGTCACTGAACTGTTAGTTTATCAAAATAACCCTCTCTCTGTCAGATTGCTAGTTACCACTCTGATTATGAAGTAAACAGGTACCTCCCAATTCCGTTAATTTATAATGTAAATCCTGGACTCAATCTCTGCGGGAGCATTAGCATTTGCAGTTTGTCAGTGAACTTTCCGTGCTATTAGATGCTGCTGGCCATTTGAAAACCTCACCCCTCCTCTACCACCACAAGGGCAGCCCCAGGATCAGCCAGGAAACTTAGCTTGATAAGAGGGTTAGAGCACTTCCCAAACCTCTCAGCTTCTGTGTTGATGGCATAACATTGTATAATGCATTATGTGAGCCACACAAAATCAAAGATCCTAAATTCCATCATCTGTTGATATGGCCCTGCTTCCAGCATAGGGGGTGGAAACCCATTTTAGGACTACAGAGGGGAAAGTATCTCCCCTGACCTCTATCCATGGCAAGACATTTACACTCTAACTTTCATAAGAATCCCTGGTCTCTTTGATATTCATTTTCATGGAATTTCCCCTTCAGGAGCATGCTCACTCCAATCCAAGACATTTTGATACAGAAGCGTTTCTACATTCAGTGTCATAAAAATAGCTGAATGTTAATGAATAAAAATTGCTTATCACACATTTAACATTTATATCTATTTGTTTTTTTTCAAAACCACAAAGCAATCATCATTTAATATCTATGATATATGTTGAATATTTGTGGCTAGTCAATCTATTCCCAAGAACAGTTATTTTCTTAAAAAGATACATTGAAAGAATCTATTGTTGCCTTTGGATAGTACATTAAGTTTGCATAGTACTTCCTTTTTCCATGTGGATTCATGTTTTATTTTGCTGTCACCATCATTCATTAAACAATACTGAGTGCCTCTCTCCAATGGGTTTTTTATCCCTGCCCTGAAAAGGGGAAATCAAGGCATGAAATGCATAAAGATAGTGGGAGCAGGAGGAAAAAAAATGTATATCTGAAAACAGTAAGAGTGTGCACCTCAAGATATCCATAGGTGCTACAGGAGGACTTTTATATGACATGTGTGGGCAGTATAAATTTGCTGGTGAATGCCCCCAAGAAAACAAGTGTATTAAAGATACTGAGAGACTTTTTGTGGTGTACTTAAAATGTGGGAAAATTTTGGGAGGAGAGAAGAATTGAGAGTAAACTGCAATAGTATGTTTGCTTGGGAAAAGCAAAGTGCAAAACTGGAGTGTAGCACTAATAGCAACACTAAAGAGCAGAAAGCACTGGTGGACTGCCGTAAAATCATCATCAGGAACTTTTTTTTGATGTGGAGGGAAATGGATAAGCATAAGATTGTGAGCTCCCCATGGGACAACCTGATCACCGTGTAACCTCTCCAGCGCTTAGAAGCGCTTAATAAATGCCATTATTATTATTATTTATTATTATTATTATTATTATTGGATGCTTTCCCAGAGTGTATTGCTATGGTTTGAACAACACTTTATGAAGTTGCAGAGTGTAGAGTAAATTGAAGAAAGAAGAGGACGGAAGAAAGGAATCCAGTGGAGAGGATTATTCAACTTCGGACAATGACAGGAGCTGATTCCAGTAGTGGATGTAAATTTTGGGGAAATAAATAGCATTATTTAGAGCTAGACAGACTATGCACAGAAAAGCAGGTAGATGATGTATCCAAGGATATATTATATTATGGGTCAGAATCTAGAATCCAGGCATATTTTCACAAGTAAATGCTATATTTACATAGCAGCGTGGCTCAGTGGAAAGAGCACGGGCTTTGGAGTCAGAGGTCATGGGTTCAAATCCCAGCTCTGCCAATTGTCAGCTGTGTGACTTTGAGCAAGTCACTTAACTTCTCTGGGCCTCAGTTACCTCATCTGTAAAATGGGGATTAAGACTGTGAGCCCCTTGTGGGACAACCTGATCATCTTGTAACCTCTCCAGTGCTTAGAATAGTGCTTTGCACATAGTAAGAACTTAATAAATGCCATTATTATTATATGTAATAGTTTTTCTCAATCTTGCCTACAATCTCCATCAGTAAAACAATGCTGCTAAACACTGATAGATCCACTAGCCCCTGATGTGTGGGTATGTGTTTGTATGTAAACTCACATATGAAAAGCAAGAATTTTATAAATGAGGTACTAAAAGAGATTAAAGGCTCAAATTCCTCCATCATTTGTCTATTTGATGTGATAATAGAAAAGCACTATATGTAATGCCTGGAAAATAAGTACCTCCCTAGCTGCATGCATAATCCACTACTCAGGAAATGATTAGGTACAGAAGGAAACAAGACATAATTCATTTAAGGTATTTATTGGAAAAATATCACTTCCTAATAACACATAAAATATATACAACTACATTGGACGGTTGGTTTATTGCCTCCTGCTTCATTTCTAAAATTATGTTTTTTGAAGGCATTGGTTGCCCCCATTAAGCTTATTTTTTATGGCATTTATTAAGTGCTATGTGCAAAGCACTGTTCTAAGTGCTGGGGAGGTTATAAGGTGATCAGGTTGTCCCACGGGGGGCTCACAGTCTTAATCCCCATTTTACAGATGAGGTAACTGAGGCCCAGAGAAGTTAAGTGATTTGCCCAAAGTCACACAGCTGACAGTTGACAGAGCCGGGATTTCAACTCATGACCTCTGACTCCAAAGCCCGGGCTCTTTCCACTGAGCCACACTGCTTTATTTAATTATTGAATTGAAAAAGGCAAAATAAATATTAGACTTTTTTTCCCTGTAAATTACATCCTGAAAAAAAATCACATAAAATAAGCCAAAATCAACTTCCTGTTGCATTATCTTTCTCATAAATTTTCATTTTAATTATTTCTAAACTGAGAGAATTGTGCCATAGACATCGAGACATTGACTAAGCCAAGAATTTTAGTTGAAGGATAGTTCACAAAAATAAGTCCAATAGACATTTTTTTTTTTCTGGAGAGAATCCTCTGAAAAGAAAAAGATTAACAAATGAAGGCTTTGCAATCATCCAATTGTCTCAAACCTTCAAAATCCCCCAGATTGACTAATAACCCCACACCTTCCTTTAAAACAGATGAGCTCTACTATATTCACCAGTGCATATATTCTCATCATGACTGCCACCCAAAAGGGGATTAATTTTTAAGGATCTAGATAGAATACTCAGAACAGTGTTCATTAACAAGTACACTGCCACTTCTTTGATATATTGTCTAATGTTGGCTGTTGAAGTATAGGAATATTATTGAACTATGTACAAATGGAAGCTATAAGGCAATAACAGCCTCCTCTTGCCCTTAGCTAGCAAACACTAATTGTTATAGGAAAATTTAAAAATGCAATACTGAATCTGGAAAGAGGTATGATTTTAATTCTCTGGTAAACATTTTGCTTTCAACAAGCTAAGCACATCATACAAGCCCCTCAGTTGACTTATGCAGTAGTATATATATCCAGTACTGTATATTTATCAAGCACTTACTGTGACAAAGCACTGTACTAAGCACTTGGGGACTACAATATAAAAAAGTTGGTAGACACAATCTCTGCCCACAATATGCTTAGAATCTAGAGGAAGCACAAGAAGGTACAAACACAAACACAAATTTTTGAATGATCATTGAACTCTTTTCAGAGTGAGCAATGTACTATGAACTATCAATATTTCTGAAATTTTGTTTCACTCCACATTCAGGAAATCTTTTGCACAAATAAAATTTTCCATCGGAAACACAGAGTTGATTGGTGTTATTAAATTTTGCTACCTGCAAGGACAAAAAAAGAAATGATAAAGCCTGCATCAAGAAAGCAGCATGACCTCAGTGTGTTGCACATAGTAAGCACTTAATAAATGCCATTATTATTATTAATAATAGTATATTATTATATTATATTAATATAATACTATTATAATAATATAATAATTATAATAATAATATAAAGAGCATAGGACTGGGAGTTAGAGGACCTGGGTTCTAATCTTGTGTATGCCACTTTTCTACTGTATGACCTGTGAAAGGCTCAACTTCTAAGTGCCTCTATTTCCTCATCTGTAAAATCAATTGATCATATTTATTGATTGCTTTCTATAAAATAAGGACTGAAAATATGTTCATTTTCCTACATGGACTGTAAGCCACATTTGGGACAAGGACTTTGTCCAACCTAATAGTCTTATATTATCCCTATGGTTAGTACAGTTCTTGGCACATAGTAAGCACTTCCTAAGTACTATAAATATTATTATATGTCCTTTGAGATATTGATAGGCATATATGACATCCACTGTCTACCACCAAGTGCACACTAGCATAAAAACAACTACATAATGATTATGGCATTTATGAAGTGTTTACCCAGTTCTGCAATGCCCATCTAATTATAAGGTTGTAGGTCCTCATGTCTGGTGAATTCCCTGTATATTTTCAACTTTAGAGGTGGCTTTTCAAAGAGAATATTTGCTTATGCAAATATAAGTAAGGGTCAGGTTTGGCACTGTTAGTGAAGAGGGGGCAGTGGCAAAAAGATAGGGTGGGTCAGTGAACTGCTTGGATTTTGCAAGGACATTCAGAGGGAAGCACAAGGAAAACTACAGGATACAATAGTATTTACCATTTCCCCCCCACCCCCATTGTTCACAGTTTATTGTCTTTTCACCTTTTTCTATTTCTATCAGTCCTGCTCCCAGCAGGGAAAATGTTCTACCTGTTTCATGGAGATTCAGGGGAAAGCAGGATAAAAAGCCGCAGAGAAAAGAACTATCAATCCATCAGTGGCTTTTATCAAATGCTGTTTGCAGAACACTATTCTAAGCACTATACATTCATTCATTCAATCATATTTATTGAGCACGTACTGTGTGCAGAGCACCGTACTAAGTGCTTGGAAAGTACAAGTTGGCAACATATAGAGATGGTCCCCACCCAACTACAGGCTCACAGTTTAGAAGGGGGAGACAGATAACAAAAAAAAAAACCATGTAGACAGGTGTCAAAATCATGAGAATGAATAGAATTATAGCTATATGCACATCATTAACAAAATAAATAAAATAGTAAATATGTCCAAGTTAAATAGAGTAATAAATCTGTACAAATATATATAAGTGCTGTGGGGAGGGGAAGGAGCCGGGTGGGATGGGGAGAAGGAGAGGAAAAAGGGGGCTCAGTGTGGGAAGGCCTCCTGGAGGAGGTGAGCTCTCAGTAGGGCTTTGAAGGGAAAGAATATATGTAAGCTGCTCCTCTAGACTGTAAACTCCTTATGGGAAGAGAACATATCTTCCAACTTTGTTATATCACATTGTCCCAAGTGCTTAGAACAGTGCTCTGCACACACAAAGTGCTCAATCTTCAATAAATAAATCATATTTATGGAGTGTTTATTGTGTGCTGAGTGGGAGAATAATGATAATGATAATAATAATAATAATAATAATAATAATAATAATGGTATTTGTTAAGCACTTACTATGTGCCAAGCACTGTTCTAAGTGCTGGGATAGATACAAGGTAATCAGGTTGTCCCACGTGGGGCTCACAGTCTTAATCTCCATTTTACAGATGAGGCAGAGAGAAGTTAAGTGGTTTGCCCAAGGTCACACTGCAGACAAGTGGCAGAGCCAGGATTAGAACCCAGGTCCTCTAACTCCGAAGCCCGGGCTCTTTTTACTAAACCACACTGCTTCTCTAAACAATTCGGGGGTTGGTATACCCATTATCTGCCCACAATGAACTTTCAGCCTAGAGGGGGAAACAGCCATTTATATAAATAATAAATTACAGATATTATACATAATAAGTGCTGCGGAGCTGAGGGAGAGGTGACTAAAGGGAGCAAATCAGGGCTAGCTATGCAGAAAGTAGTGGGAATACAATTGATTTATTAGCACTTGGGAAAGTTCTGCTTCCCTTCCCACTTGTTTGCTGTTCATTATTTGGTTTCAAATGGAATTGAAACTCAGCAAGACTTTCAAGGGGAGATAAATGCCTCTCTCACCACCTATCCTGAACCAGACTACTTTTCCCTCAGGCTCCTTGACTTTCTGATATCTCGTTTCCCACAGTTTTGGCTTTGACTATGGAAAGAGCTAGGGACTACTTGTTAGAAAATCGGGGAAACAGAGAGAGAGTCCACTGCCATGAGAAGCAACATACAATGGGTGCCAAATACCCACCGCAGCCACCCATAGTGGATGAAGTCATGGAGATTGTATCACTGGCAGGGGGAACTCAACTGGTATATTTTCCCACCAATCATATCTTGCCTACTGCATGCAATCAGATGAGGCAATAGGAATTTCAGGTTGTAAACCAATATTTTAATTGGCAGAATTGAAATGACAAAGGTGCTCTGGAAGTCTTTCATTTGTTATGGGGGTTGTAGATTAGCAAACTGCAAACCTATTGTGTACCCCTGTTCCCTAAGAATTGGTGTTGATACATATTTATAAGATTGGACACAGTCCTTGTCCCATATTAGACTCATAAAATACCTTGTCTTCTAGACTGTGAGCCCACTGTCGGGTAGGGACCATCTCTATATGTTGCCAACTTGTACTTCCCAAGCGCTTAGTACAGGACTCTGCACACAGTAAGCTCTCAATAAATACGATTGAATGAATGAATGAATGAATTTTACACTTGAGGAAAATGCAGTCCAGACAGATTAAGGTTGTACAGCTGGTCTGTAGAACCCAGGTTTCTGACTCGCTGTACCATATTGTTTCTACCATTCAAACCTTCAGTACATTGTAATGGCTGTGTGAAAGGGGATATTAAATCTTTATCTAGAATATTTGTCATAGTATAATCATCTATTCCTAAAACATTTTATATTTTAAAATAATAAACATGCAATTGAAAAAATGTACTTTACCTACTTGAAAAATATACAATACATTTTAAGTAGGCAGTGTCACAAAACATTTCAAGTAGGTAGTTTAACTGTGTGTTATGAATAAACTTTGTATTCAGCTCCTTTGCTCCTTTGTTCTGTAGTATATGGAATATTATTGTAAATTATTAAAGATGACTAAAATAATGATTCAAATACTCTTCAAAATTGTCATTAAAATGTATTAAAATAAAATTATATCAAACAATCAATCAATTAATGATATGTATTGAGTACTTACTATGTGCAGAGCACTGTACTAAGTGCTTCGGAGAGCACAATACAACAGGATTAGCAGACGTGTACCCTGTCCACAATGAATTTGCAGTGTAGAAGAAAGGGTTAAAGCATGAAACAAGTATTCTTACTAATTTATAAGTATTGATATATTCATTCAGTCATATTTATTGAGTGCTTACTGTGTGCAGACCACTGTACTAAGCGCTTGGAAAGTACAATACAACAATAAACAATGACATTCCCTGCCCACAACAAGCAGTCTAGAGGGATAATTGTAGTATTTGTTAAGTGCTTACTATGTTCCAGGTGCTGAACTAAGCACTGGGGTGGATACAGAGAAATTGGGTTGGACACAGCATGTGAACGGTCCAATATCAGAATAATTTTGTGTACCTGACCTCACCCACTGGAAAGCTATTATGAAATATCTTTAAAATGGGAAAATGAGAAGAATAGAACCCCTCCTCTTTCCATTTCTGAAATTTAAAAAAGGTGAGCCTTAAACATTTGCTTTATTGGGAGGGAAAGTATTTGTTATACTTTTGTATGTGGGGAAAAAACTCAACTGTCTGGAACTCCGGAGGAACTCCAAAATCAAAAATTGCCCTTGTTAAACTGGAAAATGTGGTTAGCCTATTCATAAAAAAGTTATGAACAGTGGGAAAAGTGCTCTTTCTCATCTAGTGGCAGATTAGAACAAGGAAGATTCAGGGATGATTTAATCTTTGAAAATATGTGTATAAGAACAAAAGAATGTAAGAAATATATCTCTGGGTTTCACTACTACTACTAATAATAATTAATCATAATAAATTATAATATGATGATATAGCACTCACTACATGCTACTCAAGCACTATGCAAAATACTGGGATAGATACAAGGCATCAGGTCAAACAAAAGAAACAAAAGCTTGTCCCACATAGGACTACACTTTAAAACTGAAGAAGAGCAGGCATTTTATTCATATTTTATAGACAAAATTAAAGCAGCACTTGACTGGACCAAGGTTACACTGCATGCCAATTGTAGATCTGGAACTCTCCTTCTCTGCAGTTTCATATTTCCTCCTGCCTTCAGAACATCTCTACTTGGATATCCTGCTGAAAATTAAAACTTAAAATGTCCAAAACTGAAGTCCTTATCTTCCCATCCAAATGCTGTCCTTTCTCTGACTTTTCCATCACTGTAAACAGTTCCACCATCCATCTAGTCTCACAAAGCCCTCAACCTTGGCATTGTTCATCATGACTCTTATCTCCATTCAACGCACTAATCAATTTGTCACTAAATCCTATTGATTCAAACATCACATCGCTATAATCCGCCCTTTCCTCTCCATTGCAACTGCTACCATGTTAATTCAAGCACTTATGCTATACTGCCTTGATTACTTTAATAGCTTCCTTGCTGACCTCCTTCCCTCCTGTCTTTCGACTCCTCATTCCAGTCCGTACTTAGCTACCAGATCATTTTTCTACAAAAACATTCATTCAGCCCATGTTTCCTTGCACAAGAACCCGCAGAACTTTACACTGACCACACTCTAAGATTGTTGGCTTTTAACCTAAACATAGCTCAAATTTCAGATAAGATTTTATATGATGGGCTCATTTTGATAGGCTCATGATAAAATCATCCTCATTTTATGCACGTGTTAAAATTTGAATCTTATTGTAGACACTTAGGATCTTCTGAACTTTTCCCATTTGAGAATAAGGTCTAATATCATCTAGTTCTAAAACTTTAATGTATAATATTAAATTAATTCAAGTTAGAAGAGACAGTTCCCTCCATGCTGACCTCCCAGTCTCCTGTCTCTCCCCTCTCCACTCTGCTTCACTTCACTCTTCAGTACTTTACTCTGTTACCCAATTCATTTTTCTACAAAGATGTTCACTACACGTTTCCCACTCCTCAAGAATCTCCAGCATTTGTCCAGTAACTTCAGAATCAAATGGACTCCTTAATATTAGCTTTGAAGCTCACAATCACCTTGCCCCCTACTATCTCACCTCATAGTCTCCTACCACAACCCAACTTGCAAGCTTTGTTCCTCTAATGCCAACCTACTCACTGTGCCTCGGTTACATCTACTGACCACTGACCACTAGCCCACATCCTGCCTCTGGCCTGGAACACCACACCCTCCCTTTTCATATCTCACAGACAGTCACCCCACCTTCAAAGTCTTATTGAAGGCACATCTTCTCCAAGGCCTTCCCTACTAAACCCTTATATCCTCTTTTCCCATTCCCTTCTGCATTACCCTCACGTGCTCCCTTTATACACCACTCCCCCCACCAGCCTTCAGCACTATGTATATATCCATATTTCATTCATTTATTTATATTATTGTCTTTCCCTCTAGACTTTAAGCTCGTTGTGGAGAGGGAATGTGATTGTTTTATTGTTCTTTGTACTCTCTCAAATGCTTAGTACAATGCCCTGCACACAGCAAGCACTCGATAAATATGATTGATTGAAAAGAAATAATTGCTTTATAACTTTTCAGGAAGCCTCCTAAATGGAAGAAAAAAAGTGTATTAAATAAAGGAGATAGGCTGAGAAGATTTTCTAAGAATAAGAATTTTCAAATAAGGATCTGCAAAATTACTAGAATTTGTACTGAAAAATTTTCATGATTCAACAGTTAAATGTAGCCTTGTGTGGCTCCATGTGCTGGACAGGACTATGCTCATATGAATAGGTCCATATGCTTCAAACCTAAGAAAGCAATACCTTCTTCTCCCTCTGTTTTCCATCACTGATGACACCTCTGCCATCCTTCCTCTAACACAAACACACACCCTGGCCTTATCCTTAACTCATCTCTCTCTCTCCTTTAGCCCACATACTCAGTCTGTCACCATATCCTGTTGTTCTACATTCACAATAATTCTAAAATCTGTTCTTTTAGGCATTTTTGCCAAACTGTTACCATGCTGATCCAAGCACCTTTCATATTCTTCTCGACTATTGTGTCCTCCTTGCAAACTTCACTGCAGCCAGCCTCTACTTTCACCCTTCTGCTTCTTGTATCATTTTTTGTCAGTACACACCTCCCTACTCCTCAGAAATCCTCCAATCACTGTCCAATAATCTCCATATACTTGCTTTTAAAATTCATTTTACCATAATTATCCTAGATCTAGCTATTGGGTTCTTAATAGTCACATAAACACTTTTCTGTCATGTAGATTTTCCTGTTCCATATTCTGGTTGTGAAAACTGATCTTGAATATGAGAACACATCTTGAATAATAACTGTGTCATTTCCTTTCCCAAAGGATTCCTGTAGTGGTGTCTCCTCCTTTTTGGAAAGTTGGATATATAATGAAATCTGATACAGAGTACTTTTGCTAACAGATTTTCTTATTTTTAGGGCAAAAAAAAACCCCAAAATTGTTTTCTACTATGCCCCTGTTAAAGCCTAAAAGATCAACTCATATTTGTAGTAATAAAAATTCATTCTTCTTTGAATAACCATTCGTATGGAACTTACTTTCTTCTAGAATGTTTGTCCATTTCGATTTTAGAGATATTAATTTAATGTGCTGCTTTACTTGATATTATTGAATTTCAGTGTTAATAATTTCAGCACAATGTTGATAAAATTCAATTAGTTTGGTTACTTTATACTGCATGATTTTGCTTATTTTTCTCATAGGAGATGTGCAATGTTATGAAGTAATTTCAAGGTAATTTCTAAAACAATCACGCATTACTAAAAAATAGCTTTAACTAACAGTGCTTTGGTTACCTAAAACATAGGTGATTGATTAAACACATTTGCAAGATTTGCCCACAATGAAAAGTGTCATTATTCTTTAATTTATCAGTAGCAATAGTAACAGTAATAATAGTAGTAGTTCTTGAAGTAGAAATATTTATTGAATATTCACTCAGTGCAGAGCACTAAATTTTGAAAGTACAGAATAAAAAAGTGGCATATTCTCTGCCTGGATATTATAATTTCATTAGTAGAGCAAATGTAAAAATTAATAATTGAATGTACAATTGAAAAATTGAATGTGCAATTGAATCTAGCTTCTGCCTATAGAAAGCTAGATTCAATTGTACGTTCAATTATTTCTTTTATTGTACATTCACTTATATATTCTCTCTATAGACAGATGCTTATGGTGGGCAGGGAAGGTGTCTACCAACTCTGTTGTACTGTGTTATCCCAAATGCTCACAGAATAGTGCTCTGCACACAGTAAGTACTCAGTAATGACTGTTAGTTCAGTGTAGTCAGGGAATGTGGCTTCCAACTTTGTTATATTGTATTGTCCAATGTGCTTAGTACATGCTCTGCATACAGTAAGTGCTCATACCACCCTGAACATGCCCGATCTCATCTGATATCAGAAACTAAGCCGGGTTGGGCCTGGCTAGTACTTGGATGGGAGTCCACTGGGAATATCGGGTGCTGTAGGCTTTGTGAAGCAGCATGGCTCAGTGGAAAGAGCACAGGCTTTGGAGTCAGAGGTCATGGGTTCAAATCCTGGCTTCACCAATTGTCAGCTGTGTAACTTTGGTCAAGTCACTTACCTTCTCTGTGTCTCAGTTACCTTATCTGTAAAATGGGGATTAAGACTGTCAGCCCCCTGTGGTACAACCTGATCACCTTGTAACCTCCCCAGTGCTCAGAACAGTGTTTTGCGCATAGTAAGTGCTTAATAAATGCCATTAAAAAAAATAAAAATAAAAAATAAATACATTTGATTGAAGAATATTGAGGATAGGCATAAATACATTTATATATTTAAGGGATTATTGAGTCCTTGAATAAAGATAGGTTCATTAAAGGAAATTGCATTTTAGGAGAGCTTTGAGATCAGTGAGGTGACTGGTGAATCAGTCTATCCATGAAACACTCAGAGCATGTACCACGGTGCTAGTAGTTTGGGTGGATCAGAAGGGGTGGATGCAGGTGATGTATAGGAAAAACTGGTAAGGTGTCAAAGTAATTCGAATGTGAGAATGGAAAAACAGTGAGGAGTCAAGGATGAAACAGAGTGGTGGGGTTCTCGGTCAGGGACAATAGTCAAGGAGGATAGTGGCATTATTGGTTGAGGCTGAAAAGTTAGGAGATGTGGGAGTAGAGGAAAATATGAGTTCTGTTTCAAACATGTTGAGTCTGAAGTGCCAGTGGGGTATCTGAGTGGAAATGTCCTGGAAGAAGGAGGAAATGGGGGATTGTAGGTCTGATGAGAGATCAGAGTTAGAGTGATAGATTTTGGAATCCTTTGTGTAGAAATCATGGGATGGGATGAACATGCTAGGATAATATACTAAGATAATTTAATAGGGGTAAATATGAAAATGAACATTTTATAGGAATAACTTGTTCTTTGACTCTTTAAAATATTCGACTAATATTCAAGACAAATGGGCAGATATTTTTTAAAGGTATTTTTTAATTGCTTACTATGTGCCAGGCAATGTTCTAAGAGCTGGAGTAGATACAAGGTTGGACATAGTCCCGCATGGGACTCCCAGTTTTAATCTCCATTTTACAAATGAGACAACTGAAGCACAGAGAGGTTAAGTGACTTGTCCAAGCAGCAGGTAAATGGCAGAGCTGGGACTAGAACCCAGGTCCTACAGACTGAAAAAGAATATGTGGAAGAATATGTGCTGGATTTTTGTGCCATAGGGAAGGCTAAATACAACAACTACGGTTTCAGAGAAGTCCATTTAGTCTAAAATTAAAGCCACACTGCGGCCACATCCTGCCATCTTCTAAAGGAAATGTGGTCTTTTTTCTTCAATTTCCTGCTTCTGTGGCTATTCAATATATTGTTAAGTGGTGTTATACCAAATATAGAAGAATTCAGGGCCAACTTCCATCTTGTTTTGTTTATGTATCTTCAAATGTATATAGCATCATTTCATGTGTGCTGTTTCTATAACTGATTCAAATGTTTCTTTTGTTTCCTATACTATGCTGAATCTGAAAGGGCAATAATTTGTATCTTATATTACACATGTTCTTTTACAGCATCTCCTGGATTACTACTGTCTCAAGGACTTTCACTGATGCACAAATATATCAAGTGGGAAGATTTCCTTATATAAGCAGAGATATATTCCACTATAAGGAAGCTATTCTCTTTCTGCACCTTCAAGCATGGCTGAAAGCTACTAGGTTGAATATGACTGGGATTTTGCACAGTAATGCCTCACAGTGTTAATTATGGGTAAAAGGTGGAGCAATGAATCTTCATTTCTAAAATGGCATCGTATCATAGTAATAATGATTACCAATCAATCATTTATGTTAATTGAACCCTTCCTATGTGCATACCTCTGTACTTTGCACTTGCGAGAGTACCATATAACAATATAACAGTTGATAGACATATTTCCTGACCACAAGAAGTTTACTGTCTATAGTGGGAGACAGACATTGACATAAATACATAAATTATGGATAGTTTCATAAGTACTATGGGGCTTAGGGAAAGGTGAATAAAGGGAGCAGGTCTGGGCAATGCAGAAGGGAATGGGAAAACAGGAAATGGGGGTTTAGTCAGGGAAGGCATCTTGGAAGAGATGTGCCTTCAGTAACGTCTTGAATATGGAAGAGTAATTCTCTGTCGGATATGAAGAAAGCCACCAGTGGTTGCCCATACATCTCCACATCAAACAGGAACTATTTACCATCATATTTAAAGCACTCTATCACTTTGCTCATTTGTATCTCACATCATTACTCTCCTACCACAACCCAAGCCTGAAAACTTCACTCCTCTAAACTCACTGTACCTTGATCTCATCTATCTCACTGCTGAACTCTCACCCACATCCTGCCTCGGTTCTTGATAACTCTCCCTGTATATCTGACGGACAATTACTCTCTCCATCTTCAAAGCCTTATTGAAGACCAAGAGGTGTTCCCTAACACCTTTTTCCTTTTCTTCCACTCCCTTTGGTGCCCTCCTAACTTGCTCCCTCTCTTCATCCTTCTCCCAGCCCCACAGCAATCATGTACTTATCTGTGATTTATTTTTATTAATGTCTGTCTCCTCTCTAGACAGGAACCTCATTGTGGGCAGTGTATGTGTCTGTTATATTGTTACTGTACTATACTTTCCCAAGCATTTAGTATAGTGCTGTGCACACAGTAAGTGCTCAATAAATACCATTGATTGATTGACTCTCAAAAAGTGCTATTGCTCTAATTGACTGGAAGTTGTGAGAACTTAAATCCTTAGGTGACATAGAAATCCTGAAGTGGCAGAGGGGTATGTATGAGAGATAATGAACTCTCTCATTAATGGATAATGAATGGATATTATAAATTAATCAGGAAGGGTCTTCTGAATTAGATATGATTTTAACAAAGCTTAGGAAATGGGGAGAATGTCAGTCTGTTGGATATAAAAGAGGCAAAATTTCCAGGCAAGAGGAGGGTGTAAGTAAAATGTCAGAGTCAGGAGAGATAATAAACTGGAGAAGAATGAAGAGTGTTACTCGAAGTGTTGTGCGACAAGAAGGAAAATAAGTAGGAGGGAGAGAGCTGATAGTGTCTTAAAGCTAGTGGCCAAGTGCTTCTGCAGAAAGGATGGACCATCATTTGAAATTTTTGAAGTAAGTGACGTAACTAAATTGCAACTTTTAAATGAAATGAAATGATTTGGGAAATGGTATGAAGTATGGATTGGGATAGAAGAGAATGTTTATCAGCTAAGGCTGATGGAACTGTCACAGTGACATACAAGTGCCTGGACCAGTATGGTGACTGCTTAGATAAGGAAGAAGGGGTGAATACTATTATACTTCCCCCTGTACTAACTGACCACAGTAAGTGTTTATTAAGTGTCATTGATTGAATGATTTGTCTTATTAGAAATGTTATGGAAGAAGGACTGACAGGATTTGGCTACTGAGATGATGGAAGGGATAATGATCATGGCAAGGTTGCAGATTTGAGATATAAGAAGGAATTTTTTTTGTCAACTGTGATGAGAAAATTAGTATGTAAAGGAAAGGGTTTTTGGGGAAGAGATGAGAAATTTGGTTTGGACATATGGAGACAGCAAAATATCCATGTGGAGATATCCCAGAGGCAGGAGGAAAGGACAAATCACAAAGAAGGAGAAAGGCCAGGACTAGCAAGATAGATTCATCCCCAGAAAGGAGATAATTGAAGCCATGATTGCTGATGAGTTGCTTCCAAGTTAGTACAAACTATGAAAAGGGAACTTGGAATGAAGCTTCGAGGGGCTTCCACAGTTAGCAGGAGGTAAGCAAAGGAAAAGTTCCCTGAAATAACAGACTGGCTTGTGATGTAAGAGGGTAAATAAGAGAGAATTACATCATAACAATGAAAGTAGGATAGTGTTGTAAGTAGAAGGGAGTGGCTTGCAGTATTGAAGGTGGTTGAGAAGTCAGTAAGGATTAGTGAGGAGGGGAGAAATGTAGAGCCAAGGAAGGAATTGGGGAAGAGACTGTGGAGGTGATAGGTGCATAGATCTAATTAGAGGAGGGAATGAGAGACAGTAAAAAAAAGTATTAATGGAAAAGCACAGGGGGACCCAGGGAAGGATTTTTTGGATAGGTGAAATGTGGGCCTGTTTGAAAGCAGATGAGGAGCGAGCCAATGGAGGTGAACAGTTGTAGGTAGAGGTGAGGAAATGAAAAAATGGGTGAAAGTGTTTATAGTAAACAAAGGAATGGGTTTACAGACATAGGTAGAAGTGGTAGATTTTGAAAACAGTTGTGAAATATTTTGAGATGACCTAGAAAGATGAGATAGTTTTTATGGGTGTTTGAGGGAAGTGGGGAGATGAGCAGGAGATTTTAGAGAGATCATTCACTCATTCAATCATATTTATTGAGCACTTACTGTGTGCAGAGCACTGTACTAAGTGCTTGATCATGCCTGATGGCTTTTAGTTTTAAAATATAATGAAATGCCTGGGTATATTGTGATTTAAATTTCATAAATTTGAAATCAGTTTTGTTGTTTGAAATAAATTTTACAGGCAATATGGATTTATAATAATAATAATAATGATTGGTATATGCTAAGTGTTTACTGTATGCTAGGGCCTGTACTAAGTGCTGGGGTGGTTACAAGCAAATTAGGTTAAACACAGTCCCTGTTCCACATAGGGCTTACAGTCTCAATCCCCATTTTACAGATGAGATAACTGAGGCACAAAGAAGTAAAGTGACTTGCCCAAGGCCCCACAGCAGACAAGTGGTAAAGCCGGAATTAGAACCCATGATCTTCTGGTACCCAGGAGCATGCTCTCTCCACTAAGCCATATAAAATACGGAAATCATATTTTACAGTAGTTTCACTGGCCCCTATACTTAGGAGATGGAGAAGGAAACCAGAAAAGTCACTCCATGGTTCCCCTTACTGAGGTGTAAGCAAAACCAATTGGAGAGAAGGACTTGAGAGGAAGCAGAAGGGCCAAGCTGGGGAAAGTAGGAGACATTTGGCCATCATGTGATAAGAGGAAGCAAGCTGTTGGTCTAGGACAGCAGGACCAGGGAGAGCTCATGTGTGGACCCTAGACAGACATAGGGCACAGGGAGAAGTCGGAGAGGATTCCCAGAGGTACAGAATCCAATGGCCAGGATTCTGGAGGAGCGAGGCCCTCTGCCTCTGAAAGGCAGAAGAATGTGACCCCGGGGATGCTACCAGAGCAGTATGGAGGAGCCTGGAGGGTGAAATAGTAGATCCAGAAAAAAGTGGTTTGAACCATATTTATTAGGACTGTTATCTTATTAAGAACATATTCAACATTGGCGAGAACTCGGATCTTGGTGTCTACCCAGAGTACAGGTTAGGGGAGAATCCCCAGGTGCTGGGAAGACATATGATTTGGAGAGCCAAAAGAGGAAACAACTTGTTCATAAGATTCCTGCTTCCAGTCCTGGGGATGGGGTGGAACACTAGTCCTTGATGACCTGTACATCTCTGAATATATGCCTGGGATTCAGACATTGATCTATAGGGGTGCAGGAACTTGGGGGATGGTTATTTGGATGCCACAAAAATCTGTGGAAGAAGAATAACATAGCTGTTGAGAAATTTAGGACTCAACGGAGGCTGACTGGCATTGAGTCCCTTAAAAGTGTACCTGGAACCTCTTCAGGCTGGGATTTAGGGCTGAAAACCCCCAGTAACCTCTAGGAGCATCCTGTAAAATATGTGCACACCATTCCATCTACAGTTTTCCACTCATTTTGGGTTGAAAACAAAATTTAAGAACATTTTGTTAACTGGAAAAGAACAATATTTCTAAATGACATGCTGATGTAATGACAGTTTAAAATGTTCAGTTGGATAATGTGGAAAAAGGCATTTTATAAATGTGGAGAGTCAGATGAACAACTCCAAAAAAACTATTATTTACATTTTTCAGGATTAATTTCAAATATTTGATTCATCCACTTTCTAACTGTGGTTGTATGAAATAATTCTGTTGGTATTGATTTTCCTCCAAAGACATAAAAAAGGGTAGGATTGAGGAAATGATATGATTTGTAAGTGCTATGTCTTAAACTATGTTGCATATAGTATACTTAAATTAAGAAGAAAAAATTAAAATAGATTACATGACTTTTAGATTATTTCAAAAAATACTATTGATTTATTATTTGTCATGTTTTTTGCCCTTTTATTATGTTTCTAAATTGTAGCCATAATTATTATGGACAAAAAAAACTTTGTAACTTCACATTTGATCTATTTTCCTTCCAATATGGTAAATTCTGTGGAGTTCCTTAAACCTTTCTTTGCTTTCCCACTGCAACAAGAACCTTTAAAAAATAAATCACTAGTTTCCCTGGGAAGAATATATTCCTGCAAAATAAAGATACTTTGGAGATCAACAACACATGTTTGTTTCCCATGTCATTTTTCTCTCCTTCCACTGGAGTTAACTAATTTCTACATAACTCTCTTTCTACATCAGTGCCAGAGTTCAGTGCCTTTGTAAATTTTCAAGGTTCTACATCTGTTTCCCTTAGGAAACAGAAATCTGCAGACACATTTCAGTTAAAGGTTTTAAGTTTGCATCCTAGAGTACTGAGACTAGCACCTCCTCATAGCAGAAGAAAACCACCTCAAAGAAATGTTAGCGATTCACTTGATTTATTTTATTCTTTTTTGGGTTTTCCCAGGTAATGACAAAACTAGGTTACTACAAAATCAACACATTTACCTGCATTTCAAGTTATTTTACCTATTCAACAGCATTATAATAGTTAACTATATAATAGCAAATGATTAATTAATCAAGTATTACCAATTAACAATTATCATCAGTTAATGAAAATAGCAATCTTTTTCCCACATCCATTTTTATTATCCCTTTTCTAACTTAAAAATCAGGGAAGCCTTTTCAAGGTCATACACTACTCAGAAGATACTCATATTAAAAATTCTTGCTTTTGTTTTTTGCAATATGCATTTCAACTCACTGAGTTTCCTGCCCTGCCATGATAAATCAGCTATTTATAAAAATAAAATACAAATATATTATTAATAATGATAATAATAATAATCATGGTATTTGTTAAGCACTTACTATGTACAAAGCACTGTTTTAAACCCTGCGGTAGATACAAGGTTATCAGGTTGTCCCACATGGAGCTCACAGTCTTAATATCCATTTTACAGATGAGGTAACAGGCACAGAGAAGTCAAGTGACTTGCCCAAGGTCACACATCAGACAGGTGGCAGAGGCAGAATTGGAACCCACATCCTCTGACTCCCAAACCCGTGCTCTTTCCAGTAAGCCAAAATGCTTCTCAAAGTGAAAACAGAACTCATCTGGGATTTGAATCCGGGCCTGTCACACCCAAAGCGAGAATCATAACTGTAGACCAAGGAGTCAGCACCTAAAAACCTGGAGGGATTGCATTGGTCATCCCAAAACTTTCATGAGATAATGCTGTTGCCCACTGTTTTAACCAAATTTGCCTTTTCATCCAATTTTCTATAAAACCCTAAGGAAACAAGGTTTTTTGCTTTTGATATTTTCTATCATATTTCATTAAAAGGAGAAATAGACACAAATATGATGCTTTTGTTTTGCTTTTCTTCTTTTGTGTCATTTCTTTGTCCTGAAGGTCAACTGCCCATCTATAAATCTCTACTATTGTTCCTGACATCCAAACCATCTCTTCTCTCTGACTTCCTCATCACTACAGACAATACCAATTAGTCATTGGTACTAACTGAGGTCTTACTGTAAAAAGAGCATATTACCAAATGACTAGGAGATTATAACACTACAGAGTTAGTAGATATGATCTCTATCCACAAGGAGTTTACATTCCAGTGGGATAGACAAACATTAAAATAAACTACACATGTGGTAAGGGACAGAGAATAGGAACATGTACATGATTATTATGGGGTGGAGGGTGTGAATATCAAAGTGCTTAAGTAGTACAGACCCAAGTGCAAGTGGATGATGCTGAAAGGAGGGCTAATAGGGTGAAAAAAAAAGAGATTAATCAGGAAAAGCATCTTGAATGAGATATGATTTTAGAAGGGCTTTAAGATGGGGCAAGTAATCATCTTTGGATTATGAATAGGGAGAGAGTTTCAGAGCGGAGGGAGGATGTGAGCAAGGGCTCGTATGAAAAAGTCAAGATCGAAGTAGAGTGAATAGGTTAGATTTGAATGAGCAAAGTGTGTAGGTTGGATTATGTTAGAACAGTGATGTTAAGTAACAGGGAGAGAGTTAAGGAGTTTCATTTGTTCATAGATGGATGGGAATCTATTGGCGATTTTTGAGGAGTTTGGAGGAGTGGGAAGAGAGTGATGGAAAAGTCAGAGGAAGGAGACAGGGGTGAAGATGAGGAATTCTGCTCTGGACATGTTCAATTTGAGGTGTCTGAATGACAACCAGAGATGTTTTTAAGTCAGGAGAAAATGTGAGATGTAGAAAAGAAGAGAGTTTGGGGTTTGAGAGATAAATAGGGGAAAACTCAATTTGTAGATGGTAGTTGAAGCCATGGGAATGAGTTTTTTTAGAACAAAATGATGTGGATAACAGAGTGAAGTATGGACTGGAGTGGGGAGAGTATAGAAGCAGGGAATTCAGTGACAAGACTAATTCAGTAGTTGAGGTGGATATAATCAATCATATTTATTGAGTGTTTACTGAGTGCAGAGCATTCTACTGAGTAATTGGGAGAGGAAAATGTAATAAACAATATAACAGAAACATTCTCTTCCCACAGTAAGTTTACAATCTAGAGCTGAAGCAGACATTAATATAAATAAATAAATTACAGAGATGTACATAAGTATTGTTGAGGGGCCTGTGAGGAGAGATGAATAAAGGGAGCAAGTCAGGGAGATGCAGAAGAGAGTATAATAATAATAATAATAATAATAATAATAATAATAATAATAATGATAATAATGGCATTTGTTAAGCACTTACTATGTGCAAAGCACTGTTCTAAGCACTGGGGAGGCTACAAGGTGATAAGGGTGTCCCTCAGGGCCTCATAGTCAATCCCCATTTTACAGATGAGGTAACTGAGGCACAGAGAAGTTAAGTGACTTGCCCAAAGTCACACAGCTGACAATTGGAGGAGCCAGGATTTGAGCCCATGACCACTGACTCCAAAGCCCGTGCTCTTTCTACTGAGCCATGCTGCTTCTCTAAGGAAAAGAGAGTTTAGTCAGGGAAGACCTCTTAGAAGAGATATGCCTTCATTAATGCTGAGGAGGAGCCCATGAAAGAGGGAAGGAGCAGTCAAAGAGACAGGAAGAAAACCTGGAGTGGACAGCGTCAGTGAATTCAAGGTTTGATAAAGTTTCCAGAAGGGAGTGGTCCACAGTGTCAAAAACAGCTGAGAAATCAAGAAGGATGAGAATGGAGTAGAATAGTGTTTCACAAGAAGGAAATTACCGGTGATCATAGGGCAGTTTCTGTGGAGTTGAGGGGCAGAAGCAAAATTGAAGGGGGTCAAGGAGAATATTGGAAAATGGGAAGTGGAAGCAAATTCTCACAAGGAGTGTATAAAGGCATGGTAGGAGAGGAATGGAGTATTAACAGAATAGTGCTGTGGGGTAAACGATGGCTTTTATAGGTGAGGGAATGTATAGGTATAATCAAAAGCCCTGGGGAAGAAGAGACTCAGAATCAATCAATCAATCAATCATATTTATTGAGTGCTTACTGTGTGCAAAGCACTTTACTAAGCGCTTGGGAAGTACAAGTTGGCAACATATAGAGACGGTCCCTACCCAACAGTGGGCTCACAGTCTAGTAGGGGGAGACAGAGAACAAAACCAAACATATTAACAAAATAAAATACAATAGATA
The DNA here is from genome assembly GCF_015852505.1 of Tachyglossus aculeatus. Classification (NCBI taxonomy): domain Eukaryota; kingdom Metazoa; phylum Chordata; class Mammalia; order Monotremata; family Tachyglossidae; genus Tachyglossus; species Tachyglossus aculeatus. The sequence continues at coordinate 122,700,173 of NC_052067.1, forward strand.
TGTACAAGTAAAATAGAGTAAAAAAAAATGTACAAACATATATACATCTATACAGGTGCTGTGGGGAAGGGAAGGAGGTAAGACGGGCGGGTGAAGAGGGGGGCGAGGGGGAGAGGAACGAGGGGGCTCAGTCTGGGAAGGCCTCCTGGAGGAGGTGAGCTCTCAGTAGGGCCTTGAAGGGAGGAAGAGAGCTAGCTTGGTGGATGTGCAGAGGGAGGGCATTCCAAGCCAGGGGGATGATGTGGGCCGGGGGTAGACGGTGGGACAGGCGAGAACGAGGCATGGTGAGGAGATTAGCGGCAGAGGAGCGGAGGGTGTGGGCTGGGCTGTAGAAGGAGAGAAGGGAGGTGAGGTAGGAGGGGGCGAGATGATGGAGAGCCTTGAAGCCCAGGGTGAGGAGTTTCTGCCTGATGCACAGATTGATTGGTAGTCACTGGAGATTTTTGAGGAGGGAAGTAACATGCCCAGAGTGTTTCTGCCGGGCAGCAGCATGAAGTATGGATTGAAGTGGGGAGAGACACGAGGATGGGAGATCAGAGAGAAGGCTGATGCAGTAGTCCAGACAGGATAGGATGAGAGCTTGAACGGGCAGGGTAGTGGTTTGGATGGAGAGGAAAGGGTGGATCTTGACAGTGAACAATTGAATATAGTGGTCAAGGAGGGAAAAGGGAGGAGATAGATATTTTAGTAAAGTACAAAGAATGGGGTCAGAAATGAAGGTGAAGGGGGTAGATTGTGAGATGAAGTGAGAGATCTCCTTTTTACATACTACTAAGAAGATTGGAGAGTTGAAGAGGAAGGTTCTGCCTCTGTCTCATGGAAGAAAAAGGTTCTTATAGTACTCTTTTCAAATGCTGGTCAAGTGGAAAGGGCATAAGCTTAGAAATCAGAAGATCTGGGTTCCAACTGTGACTCTGCTTCCTGTCTGCTATGTGACCTTAAGCAAATCCTTAACTTCTTCGTGCCTCAGTTTTCTCATATGTAAAATTAGGATTCAGTGTCTGTTCTCTCTCTTACTTATTCTGAGAGTCCCATGTGGGACAGGGACAGGGTCTGACCTGATTTTTTTGTATTTACCACAATGTTAGAACTGATCTTGACACACAATAAATACCACAATGAATAGGATTATTATTAAGTGCTTACATCAATTTTGTTACTCCTTTCAATATCAGGTCACCTCATTCTGCCTATTGATTTCACCATACCTACTATCCTTTGTTCATTCACAACCACTGCTTCACAAGTTTTTAATAAACCTTCCCGATATTAATCCTGTGTAGAAGCTTTCACAACATTTATTAACGCCCAGTTATTCAGGGAAATAGTACAGGCTAAATGATAATGTTAATAGTATTTGCTAAGCACTGTTTGAAATAAGCAATGGGGTAGATACAAGATAATCTGGTAGGACACAGTCCCTGTCCTACATGGAAAGTTGCATTTTATATAGGAGAGAGAACATGTATTCAATCTCAATCAATCAATCAATCAATCATATTTATTGAGCGTTTACTGTGTGCAGAGCACTGTACTAAGCGCTTGGGAAGTACAAGTTGGCAACATATAGAGACGGTCCCTACCCAACAGTGGGCTCACAGTCTAGAAGGGGGAGACAGAGAACAAAACAAAATATATTAACAAAATAAAATAAATAGAATAGATATGTACAAGTAAAATAAATAGAGTAATAAATATGAACAAACATATATACATATATACAGGTGCTGTGGGGAGGGAAGGAGGTAAGGCGGGGGTGATGGAGAGGAGGAGGAGGAGGAGAGGAGGGAGGGGGCTTAGTCTGGGAAGGCCTCCTGGAGGAGGTGAGCTCTCAGTAGGGCCTTGAGCTCTCAGCAGCACCTTGAGCTCTCAGTAGGGCCTTGCAAATAAGTATTTCTTGAAAAGGAGTGTGCCCTAGTAGATAGAGCATAGGTCAGGGTGTTAGAATAATAATAATAATGGCGTTTATTAAGTGCTTACTATGTGCAAAGCACTGTTCTAAGCGCTGGGGAGGTTACAAGGTGATCAGGTTGTCCCACGGGGGAGTCACAGTCTTAATCCCCATTTTACAGATGAGGTAACTGAGGCACAGAGAAGTTAAGTGACTTGCCCAAAGTCATACAGCTGACAAGTGGCAGAGTAGGGATTCAAACCTATGACCTCTGACTCCAAAGCCCGTGCTCTTTCCACTGAGCCATACTGCTTCTCTAGAAGTACCTGTATTTTAATCCTGCCTCTGCCACTTGCCTGCTGTTTGACTCGGGCAAATCACTTCACTTCTCTGTGCCTTAGTTATCTCATCTGTAAAATGGAGATTAACAATGTGAACCCCATGTGGAACATGGACCATGTCCAACTTTATTAGCTTGTATCTACCCCAGGGCTTAATACAGTGCCTAGCACTTAATGCCCTAAAAAGATAAGAAACATGTGGCACAAAGAAGTGAAGTGACTTGCCCAAGGTCCTACAGCAGGCAATTGGTGGAGCTGGGATTAGAACAAGTCCTATAATGGGTCTTGAATCTATGGCATAAATCATTATACTGACACCTTCTTACTTTCCCTGAATAGCTCTCGCTAAAGCTTCTGTTATGTTTAGAAGCAGCAGTAGGTTTCAGCAGCGCAGATATTTTCCCCAACTTAAAATATGTAAAGGGCTATAAAACAGCTCCTCTTTACTCACTCGTCTGTGCTTCTCTCAGCTTTCTATTCAGCTTTTCACATACTAATTTTTGCTCCTCAAATTGTAAATTCCCTTCTTCACCTTTTTCAGTCCTTCTAAGTCCCTTAACATTAATCTTTTGATGCCTGTCTACTTGTTTTGTTTTGTTGTCTGACTCCCCCTTCTAGTCTGTGAGCCCATTGTTGGGTATGGATTGCCTCTATCTGTTGCCGAATTGTACTTTCCAAGTGCTTAATACAGTGCTCTGCACACAGTAAGCGCTCAATTAATATGATTTAATTAATTAATTAATTAATTAATCAATCATTTCTTTTTATATTGCACTCTGGTAGGCAATGTCACCTAGTGGGAGGACCACAGGTCTCAGAGTCAAGGGATCTGGGTTCTTCTAATATGGGTACTGCCACTTTCCTGATGTGTGACCTTGGACAAGTCATTTACCTCTTCTGTGTTTCAGTTACTTCATCTGTAAAGCAAGAATCAATACTTTGTTCTCTCTTCCCCGTAGACTGTGGGCCTCATGTCTTGTCATCTATTCTGCATTCGGTACAATGCTTTTCATATAAGTAACTCTTAAGAAATACCACAATTAGCTATTATTAGTGGTCTCGCACATTTGCTTTCTTTCCTCTCCTCTCTCAAACTTGTTTCCAGTTGCTCTGTTCAAATCTCACTGTTACAGATTTTCTTTGAAAAACAGTCGAATATCATCACTATTATCCTACTTCCTTTAATTTCATCAGAGTGCCCTTCAAATATTGAAACACTTTCTTTACATTCCTACTATCCTTGTTATCCCTCAATTATCCCTCCCCAACCTCTTAGACATTTACTGATGATCCAACTTTATGTCTCATGGAAATTAATCTAGAAGACCATGTCTCCACTGCTGATAACAAAATAATCCACATAAGGAATATGTAGTATAATAACCCACATCCTTAGGATACTGGTTTTTATACCATTACTACTACTAATAGTAATTGTAATGATAGTAATAATAGTAATTGTTGATTGTTTATGATGTGTCAAGCACTGTTCTAAGTACTGGGGTTGATACAAGTTAATCAGGTTGGATGATGTCCCTGTCCCACATGGGACTCACAGTCTAACTAGGAGGGTTTGGGTGAGTTCTTTCAAATGCTTTTATGGAGTAACATTTAATTAAAAGAAAACTGAAGGCAATATCATGCCCTAATGAAAATATTGAGCTCACATTTTCAATTATTCAATTTCCATTTCTTGGTACAAAAAGAAATCATTCATTCTATTACCTGTGGCGGAAGCAGAGGCAGTCTTATAAAGGCAAGCAACATACTCAGATCACTGCATCTCCTCTGCATGTCATACTTAACCCACAGCATCAGTGCATCGAAGATGGTTTCTTCATCCGGAACATTCACATCATCACTAGCCAGAAGCTTATGGAGTTCATCAGCGGGAAGCAGTAAGAACTCTTGATTTCTTATAACTTCGATTATGTTTTCCTGCCAAGAGATAAAAAAAAAGAACCTCAAAATAATTTTGCGGGATTCCTGTTAAAGTAGGAAAAAAAGAATGATAGTCAATAAGTTTCTATCATACATTATAATACTCCTTGAGAACCAGTCCTTTAGAGACAAGAAACTGTTAAACATAAATATGGTAACAAGTGATAGCCTTCCTGAGAGACTCTACTCCTTGTATTAAATGGAGGTTCATAGCTTTGAGCCTGTTGATGTAGGCAGAATTCTCTAGACCATTAAGTGAACAGACGTCATGTTACAACTGCCACATAATTTAGTGGAGTCCTCAATAAATTTGTCTGTCAATCCCCCCCATTAGACTGTAAACTCTTTTGAGACAGGAAAAACTTATCATTTCTTTTATATTCTCCTAAATACTTAGTACAGTTCCTAGAAATCAGTAAGTACACTTTCCATATGTAGCACTAATCAAAAATGACAACAATTTTGAGGTATATATTCTAATGTATAAATTAATATTCATAAAGTTAAGGAACATATATCATCTTAAGAGTCATTGAAGAGTCATGACCATTAGAATATTATAATACAATATCATAAGCTAATTCGGAAAGGATAAGATTCTGGAGATCCTCTATCTTGGTTATCCTGCCACTGACCTATCACCCACATCCTGCCTGTGTCCTGAAATGCCCTCTCTCTTCAAATCCAACAATTACTCTCCCCACCTTTACCACCTTATTTGAAGCTTGTCTCTTCCGAAAGCCCCACTAAGTCCTCATTTGCTCTTCTCCCACTCCCTTCTGTGTTGCCTCTGCACAATTTTTACATCCTTTATTCATCCCTCCTTCAGCCCCACAGCATTCATGTACATACTCATAGTTTATTTATATTAATGTCTGTATCCCCCTCTAGACTATAAGCTCACTGTGAACATGGAACATTTCTACCAACTCTTTCATACTGAACTCTCCCAAGCTTTTAGTCGGTGTTCTGTGCACCACAAGTTCTCAATAAATAAAATTGACTGATCTGAGTTCTAATTTAGCCTAGAAGTGTGGCAGTCATACACTGCTTTTGATTATTCTAAATTTTATCTTTTAACAAAGATCTACATTTAGTATTGCTCATTCTTCGGTCAACTCAAAATTCCTCTAAGAATTTTTGAGCTCTAGTAATGCATTACTCAAGTCTTTAAATAGTCTACCATACAAGACATCAAGACCTTTCTGAATTTGAAGCATTTGGTAAATGATTTTTGGCAAAATGCTCATCAAAGTCTATTCATTTCCTTTCCTTCAAAAGCAACTATTTCTTAAGAACATTTTCATACTCACTAGCACTTTGATGTTCACCCACCCCTACAACACCTATGTACATATTCTTATATTCTGTTGCTTTGTCTATGTGTAATTTATTTTATTGTCTTTCTCCCCAACTACATTATAAACTCTTTGTGGAAAGAGATCACATCTGTGAACTGTGCTGTACTCTCCCAAGACCTTGTACATTGTACATTATTACAATGTCCTGCAGAGAGCAATCATTTAATAAATACCACTGAGTCATTGATCGATATGTTGTCAAGATTATATTGACCTCCATATATTCATTCATTCATTCATTCATTCAATCGTATTTATTGAGCGCTTACTGTGTGCAGAGCACTGTACTAAGTGCTTGGGAAGTACAATTTGGAAACATATAGAGATGGTCTCTACCCAACAGTGGGCTCACAGTCTAGAAGGGGAAGACAGAGATATGATTCTCACCCCCAACCCCCTTGTCAAGGTATTTGTTTAGCACTTACTATGGTCCCGGACTTGTACTGAACATTGGGGTTGTTACAAGCTAATCTGGTTGGTTGTGGATTGTATCCATCTCCAACAGGGAGCCACAGTATTAATCTCCATTTTTCAGATGATGTAACTCAGGTATGGAGAAGTTTCATAACTTGCTCTAGGTCACAGGGTAAGCAAGTGGAGGAGCAGGGATTTATTATTATTATTATTAATATTAAGCACTTACTATGTTAAGCACTTAGTATACGCCAGGCACTATACTAAGCAAGGGGATGTATACAAGCACATGAGGTTGGATGCAATCCCTGTGCCATGTGAGGCTCAGAGTTTCAATTTCCATTTTACAGAAGAGACAACTAAGGCACAGAGAAGTTAAATGACTTGCTCAAGATCATACGACAGACAAGTGGAGGAGCCAGAATTATAACCCGTGTCCTTCTGACTCTCAGGCCTGTGCTCTATTCACTAGGATATGCTATTTCTCAGGAAATACATTTTCCTTAGGTTCAGTGAAAAAACATCCATTCATAGTCTTCCTAAATTTTCTCAAATTACATTTCAACAAGGATAAAAAAAATCACCTTGACTCTCCTAGAAGCAACAAAGATGGCTCTATCATTTCTGAATAACTTTGTCCATAAAAGTAAAGGGTACATTTTAGTTCAGAGACCTGGAGAGTGCTTGAAGATTCTACTTTCTATTTTTTCCTTTGTCTTGACTGGAAGGTACCACAATTTGAACTATTGGACATAAGGGACTCGATTCCAGGTGCCAAGAAGTACCCGACCCTCTGCAAAGGTGAAATTCTTTCACCTTCATGGTGGCTAAGTAGGAAGGGGTCTGCCTGATTTTACCTGAAATACTTACCTGACAGTTGGTGACCACTTTTACTTTCAAATTTATTTACTTTTGAATACTTATAATATTGTTCATAGCCATCATTTCCTGGTATTTCGATATAATTTACAAGACATATACAAACACAAAATATGATCTTACTTTTGAACCAAATAAGTGATTTTATTTGTAGTCCATCAGGACTTGATAAAATAATCAAATCAGTCCCTACTGGGAAGTAAGTTTCATTTCCTAGGCATGAGGGATATACTGTACCATTCTAGGTGCAATTTTAAATTACAATGAAAAGTGTATTGAAGGCATGAGTAGTATTTATTTTGTAAAATGTGATCATTATTAGCACAGGAACTAAATGCAATTGTTACATTTCAAGATCATACTGTAAACATTTTTATCCTAATTTCATGTTTTCTTTGTCCTTTAATTTCATTATTATTTGAATCACACCAACACATAATTGCATCCATGTAATATTATCAGCTACATATCCAGTAAGATAATTTAAGAACATTAAGTAGAACTCAATTTTAAATAAGAAGTTTTTCCATAACCCCAGTAAAACTCAATTTTAAATAAGAATTTTTTCCATAACCCCAGTTATAATCCTCCCTAGAAACCTTGTATGTCAACTTTTGGAAAAGAATTGATCATGAGAATACCACGTTCATTACTGAATTTAAAATATCCTTAATTTCACTTATCCTAGATTCAGTAGTATCTAGAATCTTAGGTTCTAGAAAGTCCCAACGTACTCTATTATGATATGAATGAGAAATTAGTGTCCCACACAGAGTGCATCAGGTCTTCAAGATGCTCCATTTCACATTTCCTAGTTTTGTTCCTGGGAACACTGCCTGTTAAGACTGGAGTCCAAGATAAGGGTGGGATATGCATCAGAGTGATTTGGTGGGCTTACACATTCGTCTAGGCATCTTATCAGTATTACCAATCTCAAGGCGAAGGGATTGAACTTCAATCTAGGATAGTGCCATCTCCCCTTAATAATCAGATGACACAATCTGATACCTGTCCCTCACATGCATCCCAGCTTCCACCCTTACCAAGTATATCACAAGAGTGGCAGCAACATTCATTCCTTCATTCATTCAATCATATTCATTGAGTGCTTACTGTGTGCACAGCCCTGTACTAAGAGCTTGGTAAAGAAAGTACAATGCAGCAATAAAGAGAGATAATCACTTCCCACAAGGAGCTCACAGTCTAGAGGGGGAGAGACAGACATCAATAGAAGTAAACGTACATCAGTAAAAAAAAAAATAAAATTACAAATATATACATAAGGCTGTGGGACAGGGAAGAGCAAAGGGAGCAAGGCAGGGCAAGAAGGGAGTGGAAGATGAGGAAATATGTTTCATTCTTGTCTCTCCCATAACTTTAACTGTTACCTGGAACTCCTTCCCACTTTATATTCAATTGATGACAGTTCCCTACAATTCAAAGCTCTATGACATCACATATCCTACAGGAAACCTTTTAATCTTCCCTGCCACCTAAGAAGTTGTTACCACAGTCCCCATAACATTTAGGTATCTATCTACATTACTCCCCTTACCTGCAATTCATTTAAGTGTCTGTTTCCCTCCTAGACTATAAAGTTCTTGAGGGAACTTCATGTTTCATAACTCAAGCACTTAGTACAGTGCTCTGCACATAACTGATGCCCAATGAATGCTACTGTTGTTGATGATGATTGATAATGATGATAGTGATGATGATGACGATGATGATGCTGACAGTGATGACAATTTTTGAGCAAAGATTTGCTTGAAGGAATCCAGCCTTTGTCCTGTGGGGCAATATGTACCCATCTTCTATTCCTGTAAGGCAAAGAAGACTGAATACTTCCTAGTAAATACACATATGAAAAAGATCTCAGTTCACCTCCAGGTACCAGTGAAAAAGGGATGTACATTTTGCGTTTGATGTGGGAAATGGTGGAAGAAAAAAAATCTATTTTTTCAAGGAATCCAGCCTTGATCCTGTGGGGAAATGTGTGTGTATCCTATCTTCCATTCCTGTAATGGAAAGAAGTCTGAATACGTACTTTCAAATATAACTGGAAGAAAGTTCATTCTATTTATTTTACTTGTACATATTTACTATTCTATTTATTTTGTTAATGATGTGCATATAGCTTTAATTCTATTTGTTGTGATGATTTTGACACTTGTCTACATGTTTTGTTTTCTTGTCTGTCTCCCCCTTCTAGACTGTGAGCCCATTGTTGGATAGGGACCATCTCTATATGTTGCCGACTTGTACTTCAAGTAAATTCAATTGTATTTATTGAGCGCTTACTGTGTGCAGAGCATTGTACTAAGCGCTTGGGAAGTACAAGTTGGCAACATATAAAGACGGTCCTTACCCAACAACGGGCTCACAGTCTAGAAGGGGGAGACAGACAAGAAAACAAAACATGTAGACAGGTGTCAAAATCATCACCACAAATAGAATTAAAGCTATATGCACATCATTAACAAAATAAATAGAATAATAAATATGTACAAGTAAAATAAATAGAGTAATAAATCTATACATATACATATACAAGTGCTGTGGGGAGGGGAAAGAGGTAGGGCAGGGGGATGGGGAGGGGAAGAGAAAGGAGGGGGTTCAGTCTGGGAAGGCCCCCTGGAGGAGGTGAGCTCTCAGTAGGGCTTTAAAGGGAGGAAGAGAGCTGGCTTGGCAGATGTGTGGAGGCAGGGCATTCCAGGCCAGGGGAAGGACGTGGGCCAGGGGTCGACGGCGGGACAGGAGAGTACAAGGCACAGTGAGGAGATTAGCGGCAGAAGAGCAGAGGGTGCAGGCTGGGCTGTAGAAGGAGAGAAGGGAGGTGGGGTGGGAAGAGGCGAGGTGATGGAAAGCTGAGAGTGAGGAGTTTTTACTTGATTCGTAGGTTGACAGGCAGCCACTGGAGATTTTTGAGGAGGGGAGTAACATGCCCAGAGCGTTTCTGCACAAAGATGATCCGGACAGCAGTGTGAAGTATAGACTGAAGTGGAGAGAGACAGGAGGATGGGAGATCAGAGAGGAGGCTGATGTAGGAATCCAGTCGGGATAGGATGAGAGATTGAACCAGCAAGGTAGCGGTTTGGATGGAGAGGAAAGGGCGGATCTTGGCGATGTTGCAGAGGTGAGACCGGCAGGTTTTGGTGATGGATTGGATGTGTGGGGTGAACGAGAGAGCAGGGTCGAGGATAATAATAATAATAAGAAGAATAAGAATAAGAATAAGAAAATAAGAATAATGATGACATTTATTAAGCGCTTACTATGTGCAAAGCATTGTTCTAAGCACTGGGGAGGTTACAAGATGATCAGATTGTCCCTTGGGGGGGCTCACAGTCTTAATCCCCATTTTACAGATGAGGTAACTGAGGCCCAGAGAAGTGAAGTGACTTGCCCAAAGTCACACAGCCGACAGTTGGTGGAGCCGGGATTTGAACCCATGACCTCTGACTCCAAAGCCCAGGCTCTTTCCACTGAGCCACGCTGCTTCCCCAAAGTTCTTAGTTTAACCCTTAGTCCTAGTAAAAAAGGGATATATATTTTGCATTTGATGAAAAATAATGGAGGAAAATATGATCTGTTTTAGCACCAAGCATTTTTGACTGCCTGTCCCTGTGGTTTTCTGTGTAAAACTAATCTGTTGGTGTTCTAGGCATTGTTTAGAAAAAGGTGAAAGGACAGTAGCATGGGAAGCTGCATGATCTAGTGGAGTGATTAATAAATGCCATCATTATTATTATTAATAGAGTATGGGCCTGGGATTCAGATGACCTGAGTTCTATCCCAGCTCCAGCACTTGTCTGCTGTGTGATCTTGGGCAAGTCACAGTGCTTGGCACATAATAAGTGCTGAATAAATACCATTATTATTATTAACTTCTCTGTGCCTCAGTTACCTAATATATAAAATAGGGATTAAGACTGTGAACCTTATGTGGGACTTGATTCTATTCAATTAGCTAGAACCTAATCAAATTGAATAGAATCAAGTCAATTAGCTTCTAGCTGCCCTAATGCTTAGTACTTAGTACAGTGACTGGCACAATCTAAATGCTTAACAAATACTGTAGAAAAAACCCTGTTGTCAAAAAGTGTCCTTCCACCTTTCTTTATCATGCACAGAACATTAGCTCTTACATGCTTTTAAAATACGAAGTTATAAAAATAATAGGCAAAAAATATAATAATTGGATGCAGTCTGCTACTCTATAATACTCCAATCAATCAATCAATCAATCAATTGTATTTATTGAGCGCTTACTGTGTGCAGAGCACTGTACTAAGCGCTTGGGAAGTACAAGTTGGCAACATATAGAGATGGTCCCTACCCAACAGTGGGCTCACAGTCTAGAAGGGGGAGACAGACAACAAAGCAATACATATTAACAAAATAAAATAAATAGAATAGATATGTACAAGTAAAATAAATAGAGTAATAAATACGTACAAACATATATACATATATACAGGTGCTGTGCGGAGGGGAAGGAGGTAAGGCAGGAGGAAGGGGAGGGGGAGGAGGGGGAGAGGAAAGAGGGGGATCAGCCTGGGAAGGCCTCCTGGAGGAGGTGAGCTCTCAGTAGGGCCTTGAAGGGAGGAAGAGAGCTAGCTTGGTGGATGGGCAGAGGGAGGGCATTCCAGGCCCGGGGGATGACGTGGGCCGGGGGTCGACGGCGGGACAGGCTAGAACGAGGCACAGTGAGGAGGTTCGCGGCAGAGGAGTGGAGGGTGCGGGCTGGGCTGGAGAAGGAGAGAAGGGAGGTGAGGTAGGAGGGGGCGAGGTGATGGACAGCCTTGAAGCCCAGGGTGAGGAGTTTCTGCATGATGCGTAGATTGATTGGTAGCCACTGGAGATTTTTGATAATTTTTAATTTTGATTTAATTTTATTTTTAACAATTGGAGTAAGTTTGCTACTTCTGGACTATAAAGTACGAAATCCCCAAATCCTTAATTAGATAAGTCTCTCTTTCTAACTGAAACAGCTAATGAATAGTTAAGTCCAATTCTCTCAATACCCATATTTCCTCCCCAACAGTAAATTTGGCACTTTGGAAGGAGTATTAGCTCTTTGGGAACCCATAGCATAACTGGATCCTCAAATCAACTATAGTTTGAGAGCATGTTTGTTTTTATGAAGCTTTGTGAATGAGACCTTAAGGTAGTAATTTTGTAATGATCTTTCCACTGAACTGCTCAGAAACAGATAAATTCCCACAGACCGAAAACTAGTATTATTTCCAGACAAGAGGTCGATTGCTACCGATTTGGACCTACTGGTCTTCTGTTCAGATCCCCATAATCCACTCAGTGCTCAAAGTCAATATGCTGACAGTTCTAATCATCCCACTAATTCAATTTTACCCCAATACAAAAAAACCTTGCTCTAAACTCCTGTATAAATTTGGGAATGTCAGAAAAGCACATCACACATTCAATTATTATTTTGAAACTCATTTACAGTATTTTAATGAAGGAAATTGGAATATATCCCTCTGGTCTTGATCATTTTATAAAACTAATAGCTACATGTACCCATATTAGAAAATTGCAGTTATAAAATTTCTTGGGACTGCACCTAATTTTAAAACTTAATAACAGCAGCCATAATTAGGGTCATCAAAAAATGTATTAAGAGAATAAAAAAATTACTACAGTGGAAATCCAACATATTAGATAATATTACAAAATGAGGGGAACAATTCCTGACTTTCCTACAACATAAAAAAGTCATGAAAACAACATGAAATGAACGATATGAAAGTGTGTTGTTGAAATAGAAATACTCTTAAAATTCAAGGTTTATTGTTTTTTGTAAACAATACATTTGTTCACATGATCATTTAACTCCTGAGTAAACAACGGAATATGAAGGAAATGGTAGAAGATCATTTTGAATCATACTTTGTATCAAATATAACATAATATCTTGTCCTTCGAAATGCACTTTTATTCCTAGAGTGCACTCATTACTTCTTTTTTTCCCCCACAGAGGAACACTGTGAGGTAGTTATAAAGCCAGATATTATCGTTCCCAATTTGTAAATGAGGAAAGAGAGATACAAAGAGGCTAAGTGACTTTCACTTGATCGCACAGCAGGACTATGACAGTTCTCAGACTCAAATTTGAACTCCAGTTTCCAGACTGGCACTATTCTGAGGCTTCTCCACCTATTTACCGTGGTCTTTTATCCACAGAAATGTTTTAAAATGCCATTCTGCCATGTCATATCTCAACACTCATAAAGATATGCCTGAAGAATCAATTTTGGAATTCAAGTTGCAGTCCTGCAGTGATTCATGAATGAGCTTTACTAAAACAGTGCATTTGGAAGAACATGTTTCGATGGCATCCCAACACATCTTACACTCCAATAATCCTCCTCCTCACACAGCTAGATTTGGATCTAAAATATGTGACATGACATCTTTTTCAAAAAGTTCTCAATTTATACATGGTATGTTAAATGTGAAAAACACTTAGGAATGAGCATATATAAATCCTTTCTAATTTTCTATACTCATTCATTCTCTCTCAAAACTACTACCCCTTCTAGCAATCTCTACCCTATTATTCCGGTTCAAACATTTGACCATGTTGTTTTATCTGCAACTTCCATTTCTCCTCTACTACTCTATCTCCTTGACTCTTGACAATCCAACTTCCATATCCTCCAGTCCCCTGAAACTGCTCTCTCCAAAGTCAATTATGACCACCTTCTAAATCCAACCAACTCTATTCCACCTCAATTTTTCTTGACCACTCATCATCCTTTAACTGTGGGCCACACACACTTTCTCAAAGCACTATCTAACCATCGTTTCTCGGGCACTGCCCTTTTCCTGGTTCTCTTCTTATGTCCCTGGCATTCCCTTCTTGATCTCTTCTTCTGACTCTCACCCATAACTATTGTACCCCTCAAAGCTCAGATCTGGGAACCTGTGTTTTCTTAATCTAACATCACCTCCTTAGGGAGCTCATATCCCTTCATGGCTTCAACTACTACTTCACATGAATAATTCCCATATCTATATTGCTAGCTCTGACATCCCTTCTCTGCAGTCTCATATACCCTCTATTTCTTGGACATCTTTACATGGCTATCCTGCCAGCACCACAGTTTCAACCTACCCACAGTGGAACTTTTCATCTTCCTTCCCTCCTCCTAATTTTCCCATTACTGTGGAAGCAGCCTGGCTTAGTGGAAAGAGCACAGGCTAGGAAGTCAGAGGTTGTGGGTTATAATCCAGGCTCCGCCACTTGCCTGGTGCATGGCCTTGGGCAAGCCACTTCACATCTTGGTGCCTCAGTTACCTCATCTGTTAAAATGGGGATTAAGACTGTGAGCCCCATAGGGGACAACCTGATTACCTTGAATCTACCCCAGTGCTTCGAACAGTGCTTAGCACATAGTAAGCACTTAACAAATATCATTATTATCATTATGAGAAGCTGTATGGCTCAGTGGAAAGAGCCCAGGCTTGAGAGGCAGAGGTCATGGGTTCTAATCCAGGCTCTACCACTTGTCAGCTGTGTGACTTTGGGCAAGTCACTTTACTTCTCTGTGCTTCAGTTCCCTCATCTATAAAATGGGGATAAAGACTATGAGCCCCATGTGGGACAGCCTGATTACCTTGTATCCCCCCAGCACTTAGAACAGTGCTTGACATATAGTGAGAGCTTAACAAATACCATCATTATTATTACAAAACACCACCATACTCCCCTTTGAGCAGTCGTGTTTTACAGCATCCCTGTAAAAAGAACAATAAGCACAGAGCTTTTCCTCAATTTATAGATCATTGATTAAGTGCACAATTCTTAAAAAATGCTCTCAGAAATCCCACATGAAGTTACAGTCCACGTGAAGTTCACGGTCTAGGCAGAGAATCCCCTTTTTAGAGTTGGGGAAACAGAGGCCCAGAGAAGTCAGGTGACTTGCCCAAGGTCACCTAGCAGGCAAATGGCAGAGCCAGGATTAGAACGCAGGTGTTCTGACTCCTTGGCCTGGCTTTTTCCAGTAGGCTGGGCTCTTTCCACTAAGCCATGCTCCTCCTCCACTTACTGTGCCTAGAGCAGTGTATTAAGTGCTGGAAAAAGTACAGCAGAAAGGAACTGGCACAAAAAATCTCTGCCCACAAAGAATCATCATCATCATCATCATCAATCGTATTTATTGAGCGCTTACTCTAGATTGAGCTTCAATATTACCTACCCATCCTCCCTCCTAAGCACTCCTATCTTCCCATCTTCTCCGTCTCTGTTGACAACAACACTAACTTTTGAGTCCCGAATGTACAACCTTGATATCATTTCTGACTTGTCCTTGTCATCTACTCTGACAACCAAACTAATGCAAAATCCTACATGTTCCTCAAAAAGAGCATGCAAATGTGTCCCTTCCTCTTTAACCGTACAACCTTTACCTTATTGTGAATGCCCATCACACCATGATTTGGATTAAATTGTCGGTCTTTGTGCCAGTCTCCCTTCCTCAAGCCCATCCCTACTTCAAGGCTGTTGCCTCACTCAATTTTCTGAAACACCTCTCCTCAAAAGCGGTATTGCCTAGTGCGGATAGAGCAAGAGCCTAGGAGTCAGAAGGACCTGGATTCTAATTCTGGCTCTGCCAGTTGTCTGCTGTGTGACCTTGGGCAAGTCATTTCAGTTCTTTGGTGCTCAATTACCTCATCTGTAAAATGGGCATTGATTTGAGCTCCGTGTAATAATAATGATAATAATGGCATTTATTAAGTGCTTACTATGTGCAAAGCACTGTTCCAAGTGCTGGGGGGTTACAAGGTGATCAGGCTGTCCCACGGGGGGCTCACAGTCTCCATCCCCATTTTTTACAGATGAGGTAACTGAGGCACAGAAAAGGTCAGTGACTTGCCCATAGTCACACAGCTGACAATTGGCGGAGCTGGGATTTGAACCCATGACCTATGACTCCAAAGCCCATGCTCTTTCCACTGAGCCATGCTGCTTCTCAGTCCATTTGGGACATGGACTGTGTCCAACCTAATTAGCTTGTATCTAACCCAGTGCTTAGTTCAGTGCCTGGCACAGAGTTAGCACTTAACAAATACCATTAAATACAAAACCTCTTAAGACTGTCTCTCCCCAAACAGAGCCCTTGCCATTAGCCTCTATGGTCCCCATCAGGTTTCTTCACATTCCTAGCTGTACCATGCTCTCAACTTTCTTACCTCTGACCCCTTGTTCACAGTGTCCCTTCACTCAAATCTGCCAGATTTCACCTCTCCCCACTTGAAAACCCTTCAAAAATCCCACCACCTACTTTCTACCCCAACTAGTCACCATTTTCCTGAATGCTACTAACCCTTTAGCAGCATATTGCATAATTTTGCTCCCACCATTAGAAGCACGTATATATTTGTGTATTTAATTCTATATTCATTTTTTTTTTTAATTCCTTTGCTTGGAAATAATAACGGGCCTGTCTCCCCCATTAGATTATAAACTCTCTGTGGTCAGGGAGAGTGTCTTATACTTCTGTTGTTCTTTTCAAGCTCTTAATGTAATAGATTCAGATTGGTGAAATAAATATCGGTATTATTATTACTACTAAGTTGGACTGGATATGTAAAAATCAGTCAATCAATCATATTTATTCTTACAGATATTCATGTTCATATTCTTCTAGACTGTGAGCCCACTGTTGGGTAGGGACCGTCTCTATATGTTGCCAACTTGTACTTCCCAAGCGCTAAGTACAGTGCTCTGCACACAGTAAGTGCTCAATAAATACAATTGATGTACTTCCCAAGTGCTTAGTATAGTGCCCTGCACACAGTAAGCGCTCAATAAATACGATTGATGATGATGATGATGATGATTGATATTTATTGAGCACCGGGATATATTGAGTGTGAAGTGAATGATAGCAGGGTATCAAGCAGATGCTATATGATCAGCTTAAAAGGGGCACATACGAGCAAGAACAGTAAATTAATGCTATAAAACAAGTACAATAGAGCCTCAACAAAATGGCATAGCAGTACACTGTTGAAGAACTGTGGCAGCAGGTAGACCAGCCTGGTGGGCAGAAGTCCAGATGGTGGCTGTTCTCACTGAATAAGCTATTTGCAAAGCTTGGAGTCCTAAGAGATGGGTTCTGAAACTAAGATGAGTGCTAGTGCAGTCAATCCAGCTGGCTTTGTGGGTCAAATTTCAGTCTTCTCAGTTACAGTTACACACATGGATAAGGCTCCTATAATCAGTAGTAACTTCCTCACAAATAAAGGCTAGCTGTCTCTCTATAGTTCTATTAACATAACAGTTTAACCTACTGTTACAATTGGTAACACTCATTATGATTCAAAGCACTCATTTTTTAATAATTATGTCCCAATCTTATCTATCTCATCGCCCTCCCCTTTCTATATCTTCCCCCTAGCCTGGAACTCCCTACTCCTTTACATACACTAGATCACTACTCTCTCCACCTTCAAAGCACAATTAAGGTCACATCTTCTCTAAAATGGCCTCTCCCAATTAAGTCCTTTTTTTCTTCGCTTAGCTCTCCCTTTTGCATCATCTATGCACTTAAGTCTATGACTTCTAGACCTTTGATATTCACCCAATCCCCAGCCTAAGCACTTATGTACAGATATTTAAATGATATATTATAAATTATTTCTTTATTCATATTAATATTCATTCAATAATGATGGTATTTGTTAAGCATCTACTATGTGCCAAGCACTGTTCTAAGAGCTGGGGGGGGGGGGGTACAAGGTCAGGTTGTTCCATGTGAGGCTCACACTTTTAATTCCCATTTTACAGATGAGGTAAGTGAGGCACAGAGAAGTTAAGTGACTTGCCCAAAGTCACACAGTTGACAAGTGGTGGAGCCGGGATTAGAACCCATGACCTCTGACTCCCAAGCCCATGCTCTTCTCACTGAGCCACACTGTTAATATCCGTCTTTCCCTCTAAGACTTTAAGCTCATTACGGGCAAGAAGCGTTTCTGCTAATTCTGTTGTTTTGTACTCTCCAAAGCGCTTAGAACAGTGCTCTGCACAGAGTAACCACCCAAGAGATATGATTGATTGATTGATTGATTGTTTGGCAACATATATAACATATCACTAAATCCACAGTACATCTGATTGTGAGGAGATATAGAAGAATATCATGTTAATTTCCCTTGGCTAGTATAAAAGTTTCTAATAGCAAAAGACATTCAGCAGTAAAGGAGTTTAGGGATCTGGCCAAGTCTCAGAAAAAACTCTGCATGAATATATATATAGTAATGAATACATTACTGCATCAGCCTCCTCTCTAATCTCCCATCCTTACTGCATCAGCCTCCTCTCTGGCGTCCTTTCTGATTTCCCATCTTCCTGTCTCTCCCCACTTCAATCCATACTTCACTCTGCTGCCCGGATAATCTTCGTACAGAAATGCTCTGGGCATGTCACTCCTCTCCTCAAAATCTCCAGTGGTTGCCTGTCAACCTATGAATCAAGCAAAAACTCCTCTCTCAGCTTCAAGGCTGTCCATCACCTCGCCCCCTCCTACCTCACCTCCCTTCCCTCTTTCTACAGCCCAGCCTGCACCTTCTGCTCCGCTGCCACTAACCTCCTCACTGTGCCTCATTCTTGCCTCCCACCGTTGACCCCTGGCCCATGTCCTTCCCCTGGCCTGGAATGCCTTCCCACCACACATCCTCCAAACTAACTCTATTCCTCCCTTCAAAGCACTACTGAGAGCTCACCTCCTTCAGGAGGCCTTCCAAGACTGGGCCTCCTTTTTCCTCTCAATCAATCAATCAATCAATTGTATTTATTGAGTGCTTACTATGTGCAGAGCACTGTACTAAGCGCTTGGGAAGTACAAATTGGCAACACATAGAGACAGTCCCTACCCAACAGTGGGCTCACAGTCTAAAAGGGGGAGACAGAGAACAGAACCAAACATACCAACAAAATAAAATAAATAGGATAGAAATGTACAAGCAAAATAAATAAATAAATAAATAGAGTAATAAATATGTACAACCATATATACATATATACAGGTGCTGTGGGGAAGGGAAGGAGGTAAGATGGGGGGATGGGGAGGGGGACGAGGGGGAGAGGAAGGAAGGGGCTCAGTCTGGGAAGGCCTCCTGGAGGAGGTGAGCTCTCAGCAGGGCCTTGAAGGGAGGAAGAGAGCTAGCTTGGCGGAGGGGCAGAGGGAGGGCATTCCAGGCCCGGGGGATGACGTGGGCCGGGGGTCGACGGCGGGACAGGCGAGAACGAGGTACAGTGAAGAGATTAGCGGTGGAGGAGTGGAGGTTGCGGGCTGGGCAGTAGAAGGAGAGAAGGGAGGTGAGGTAGGAGGGGGCGAGGTGATGGACAGCCTTGAAGCCCAGGGTGAGGAGTTTCTGCCTGATGCGCAGATTGATTGGTAGCCACTGGAGATTTTTGAGGAGGGGAGTGATATGCCCAGAGCATTTCTGGACAAAGATAATCCGGGCAGCAGCATGAAGTATGGATTGAAGTGGAGAGAGACACGAGGATGGGAGATCAGAGAGAAAGCTGGTGCAGTAGTCCAGACGGGATAGGATGAGAGCTTGAATGAGCAGGGTAGCAGTTCGGATGGAGAGGAAAGGGCGGATCTTGGCAATGTTGCGGAGCTGAGACTGGCAGGTTTTGGTGACGGCTTGGATGTGAGGGGTGAATGAGAGAGTGGAGTCGAGGATGACACCAAGGTTGCGGGCTTGTGAGACGGGAAGGATGGTAGTGCCGTTAACAGAGATGGGAAAGTCAGGGAGAGGACAAGGTTTGGGAGGGAAGACAAGGAGCTGAGTCTTCGACATGTTGAGCTTTAGGTGGTGGGCAGACATCCAGATGGAGATGTCCTGAAGGCAGGAGGAAATGCGAGCCTGGAGGGAGGGGGAGAGAGCAGGGGCAGAGATGTAGATCTGGGTGTCATCAGCGTAGAGATGATAGTGGAAGCCGTGGGAGCGAATGAGGTCACCAAGGGAGTGCGTGTAGATTGAGAACAGAAGGGGACCAAGCACTGAACCTTGGGGAACCCCCACAGTAAGAGGATGGGAGGGGGAGGAGGAGCCTGCAAAAGAGACTGAGAAAGAACAACCGGAGAGATAAGAGGAGAACCAGGAGAGGACGGAGTCTGTGAAGCCAAGGTCAGATAGCGTGTTGAGGAGAAGGGGGTGGTCCACCGTGTCAAAGGCAGCCGAGAGGTCGAGGAGGATTAGGACAGAATATGAGCCGTTGGATTTGGCAAGCAGGAGCATATTAATATGCTTATTAATAAGCATATACTTGAAAGGTAATGCAAGACAAAATAAAAATTTAAACCCTAAAATCACCAGTGTTAATTTTCTTGACTATTTTTCCAGTATTGATCAAATTGAGGCATCTGAGGACATTTGAAAGCCTGGTTCCTGGATTTACAACTGAACGTCTCTTACAGCCCTAGGTACCAGATCCTGTCCCATTCCCTGACTACTACCAAGATAATTCTGGGGTCTTGGTTCCACCCCGAGCAGTAAATGCATAATTCTTGTTAAATCTAGTGAAATAACTTCTTTGCCTATTGGTAAATGTAGTTTCCCCTTTCCTTCTCCCAATTCCCTGGCCAACCTTTGACAGGAGCTCAGTTTTGCAATTGCATGGCTTTCACCAAAGAGGGATAGTAATACTATACATAAAGTCTGGCATGTTATTTTAATAATCATATTTATCAAGTGTTTATTGGGTGCGCAAAACTGTGCCAAATACTGTGGTAACTGTAAGAAATCTGGTTGGGCACACCCATGGGAAGAGAGTTATCCTTAATTTACATATGAGGAAATTCAGGCATAGGGAGATTAATTGATTTAGACTGTCTTTTAGACTGTGAGCCCACTGTTGGGTAGGGACTGTCTCTATATGTTGCCAATTTGTACTTCCCAAGCGCTTAGTACAGTGCTCTGCACACAGTAAGCGCTCCATAAATAAGATTGATGATGATGATGATTTGCTCAAGGTCACCCAGCAGTCCAGATTTTCTGACTTTCAAGCCATGCTTTAGTCAACCCTGACTACTTTTTATGGTATTTATTAAGTGCTCACTGTGTGTTGAGCGTTGTTCTGAGTCTTGGGGCAAATAGAAATTAGATAGGATACAGTCCTTGTCCCGTATGGGCTCACAGTATAAATAAGAGGGAGAACAGAAATTTCATGCCATTTTTACAGATGAAATTAAGTGACTTGACCAAGGTTACACAGCAGGCAAGTGGTGAGCTGGCATTAGAATTCAGGTCTCCTGGTTCACAGGACCATGTTCGTTCCACTAGGGCATACTGCTTCCCCCTACAAAACCACTGTAATCCAACAAAACCATCAAAGTGTATTTCTGAAAACCATCACTAAATGGTAAATCCTAATTTAAAAATTTCTATTGTCTTCCCACTGAGCACCAAATAAATAATTATAAAATGTTACCATTTATTTCTAGATGAATAAATATGCTGTTGATGATGATAATATAGATTCTCTCACGGAGAACGGCAGTCAGACCTCAGTCCTAATATTTTCAGGTCTGAAAACTTGTATGGAGGAATGTATTGTAGTGGAAATGCTATTTGCATGCTACGTCATCCATGAAAGTTGTTTTTACACTGGGACATAGAGTATAATGAATGGTTAGCTAGTATACTGCAAAGTGTACACAGAGGGTTTTTTATTTTTATGCATAGAACCCATTTATAGTTTACTTGACTGCAGCAATGGTATGAGCATGAACCAGACTGTAGTTGCCTTGGTAACAGATTTAGCTTTCACTGTCCACATTAGCCAGATATTTTCTTCATCACTGAATATCCTAAGTGGTTATTTGGTCAGAAAGTTTCACCACTGCTTACAGAACCACTGCCATCATTTCCTTATTTCCAGAGCCAGGACTAGAACCTGAACCTTCTCGAGTCTTCTGATTTCTAGACTGTATTCTATCATTGGACCAGCGGACAGGTTAAATCACACAGATATGTATATGCACACATAAACACACACAAATAACTGCACGCTGCATCAATGTAAAAGCATTATCACTGCACAGGATATAAGTTCCTTGTCTGCTAACCATAATTTGGAAAGTTTACTAAGCTTTTCCTTATAGGGTTATTCAATGTGTAACTGAACTCCAGGGCAGTATTTGTTACTAAATTTTATTTTATGTTACCAGATACCAAGTACAGTGTTTACCATATTGTACGGGAGGATAAAAAGAAGATAAGGGAGGAAGAGGAGAAATAAAAAGAGGCAAATGAGAATGAACGAAATAAAGAGAAGAATCATGTAGCTCTGTCAAAAACATTATTTTCCAATATCTAAAACTAAATGTAAAATATATAAGAAGCAACATGCCCTAGAAGAAACTAATGGAGAGAGCATGGCCCTGTTAGCCAGGGGACTTGGCTTCTAATCCCATCTCTGCCAGTTTCCTGCTTTGTACCCTTGAACAAATCATTTAACTTCTCTGGAACGCCCTCCCTCCTCAAATCTGCCAGACAATCACTCCCCTCCCCTTCAAAGCTCTACTGAAGGTGCATCTCCTCCAAGAAGCCTTCCTAGACTAAGGCCCACTTTTCCTTATCATCCACTCCCTTCCATGTCACCCTGACTCACTCCCTCTGCTCTTCCTCCCTCTCCCGGCCCCACAGCACTTATGTATATATCTATAATTTTATTTATTTATATTGATGCCTGTTTACTTGTCTTGATGTCTGTCTCTTCCCCTCTAGACTGTGAGCTCATTGTGGGTAGGGACTGTCTCTCTTTATTGCTGTATGGTACTTTTTCAAGCACTTAATACAGTGTTCTGCACACAGTAAGTGCTCAATAAATGCAACTGACTGAATAAATGACTGAATCTTTAGTTACTGTAGGGAACATAGGGAGAATCGAAGTGAGTGGATGAAGAGTGGGGCATGGAGAGAATCAGGAGAGATTTTAGTTAGATCACACTTGATAGTTAAAATTTTGTTGAAGTAGGTGAAAGGGACTTTGTGGGACGGTGAACAGGAGGTTTGTGGAGGGAGTTAAATATCTGAAACAGCTGGGTATGGAAGTGAACTAGAAGGGGGAGGCCAGGCAGTGGGGAGGGCTAAATTGAAGCAAATAATAATTAATTTAAGGTGGACATGATGCAGTGGAGAGGGATGAATTGAAGCAGACAAGAATTAATTTAAGGTGGACACAATCAGAGCGATGTCTGGATTTCTTCCAACACAGTGCCACATCCTGGTCCAGGTGCTTAGGAAGTGTACTGTGGAGGTGATCCAGGTTTGCTGGTTAGTGGTGCAAGACTGGAGGGACAGAAGAGCAAGGGAGTTCAGTTCATTGGCTAAGTGGTGTTGAGTGTGTTGATTTGTGCATGAGGAGAAGGTGGTTTGGGTATGGAGAACAAGTGGAATAGGGTGGCTGGAGAATATTCAAGGCAGTCTCTGTGGGGGAAAAGGGTAGATTTGCAGGGGGTTGCTGTATAGGAATGAGAACAGGTCAGGACATAGAGGAAATTTAGAATTGGTGAGGGTAAAGATTGTACAGTTACTAGAGTTCACAAGATTAAGTGTGAGCCTAAATTGGTGGGTGTGTGATGAGTGGAGGAGCAGGAGGTCATTACAGTAGAGGAGTGAGAGAAGGGGGACATTGGAAGGATTGTTGGGAACACGCACATGGATACTGAAGTCCCCTAGGATCGGTGTAGGGGGTGATAAAGAGAAGGATCAAAAAGGGATCAAAGTAGTTCAGAACACTGGAGATGGGGAGGCCTGGGGAATGATAGATGAACATTTTTATTCATATATATAACCATTTATATTTTATCCCTTAAGGTACAGAGAATGACAAAATATAAAACAATAGTTTCTTAAAACATTACTTTGAACAATCAATCAAAACCAGTCCATCAGTGGCAATTTTTGAGTGCTTACTGTATGCAGAGCACTGTACTGAGTGCTTGGAAAGCACAATAAAACAGAGTTAGTCAACAGGTTTCCTGCCAGTAAGTGATTTTCTTCCTCCCCACATTTCTTAATAATACTGTCTCTTGTCTGCTCCACAGGTTCCTTTCTAGAGTCATCTTTTAAGATTAGATTTCCTTACTCTAGACTTTAAGCTTGTTGTGAGCTGGGAATGTATCTATCAACTCTGTCACCAAATCCTGCAGGTCTCACCTTCACAGCACCATCAAGATCCTCCCTCTCCTCTCCATCCAAACCTCTACAATGTTAGTACAATCACTCATCCTATCCAGCCTGGATTACTACATCAGCCGCCTTTCTGACCTCCCAGCCTCCTGCCTCTCCCCACTTCAGTTCATACTCCACTCTGTTGTCCCGATTATCTTTCTACAGAAACGTTAAGGACATGTCACCGTCCTCTTCAAAAATCTCCAGTGGTTGCCTCTCAACTTCCATATCAAACAAAAACTCCTCCCTATTGCCTTCAAAGCTCTCCATCACCTTGCCCCTTCTTACCGCACCTTCCTTCTCTCCTTCTACAAACCAGTCTGCACACTGCACTCGTCTGGTGCTAACCTTCTCACCATGCCTCGATCTTGCCTGTCCACCTGTCAACCCATGGCCCATGTCCTACCTCTAGCCTGGAACGCCCTACCTCCTCAAATCTGCCAAACAATCACTCTTCTCCCATTCAAAGCCCTACTAAAGGCTCACATCCTCCCAGACTAAGCCCCACTTTTGCTCAGCTCCCCCTCCCTTCCACGTCACCTCGACTTGCTCCCTTTGCTCTCCCACCCCACCCCACAGTACTAATGTATATATGTATATATATATATATATCAATATATATGTATATATAATGTATATATGCATATATATATATATATAATTCTATTCATTTATATTGATGCCTGTTTACTTGTTTGATGTCTGCTTCACCCCTTCAGGACTATAAACCTGGTGTAGACAGGGAGTGTCTCTCTTTATTGCTGAATTGTACTTTCCAAGCACTTAGTACAGTGCTTTCCACACAGTAAGCATTCAAAAAATATGATTGAATCAATCAATCAATCAATCATATTTATTGAGCGCTTACTCTGTGCAGAGCACTGTACTAAGCACTTGGGAAGTACAAGTTGGCAACATATAGAGACAGTCCCTACCAACAGTGGGCTCATAGTCTAGAAGGGGGAGACAGAGAACAAAACCAAACTCAATTACATTGTACTCACCCAAGCACTTTGGGCTTTTGCCAATAAATCTGATTGACTGATTCCCAAGTAGTCAATTGGGGCTTGTCTTAAACTGAAGCCTATTCAAATGAGCATTCTGTAGCTTGCTAAACTCTGTACCGTACATAGATTATTAAGACTGCGATCCCATGTGGGACAGGAACTGTATCCAACATGATTAAATTGTATCTTTCTCCACCCTTAGAACAGTACTTGGCACATAGTAAGCACTTAACAAGTACCATAGATATTATTATTAGAGAATCACCAAAATCTGATATTCTCTAGGAAGTATTTTTCCACTACTAGGAATAAGAATGATGAATTTTACTGCTCCTTATCTTATTGATCAATTTCTTAGTCACTATCCGCTAAACCAATTATACCATTAATGACTTTTTCATGTTCATATGAACAAAGTTCCTACTCTTCATAACTATCTTCGTTCTAAAACATTGTTAAGAGTGGTTGTTAGTGATTCTTGGCTATAAATGATGGGAAAGGTAGCATACTTATTTATTTTATGATTCCTTTTTTTTTCCCTTCAAATGAAAATAAAGCATTGGGATGAGGAGAACCATTAAATGTCTATATTAATGAGTTTGATTGCTCTTGTTAATTGGTGTTATATGATCATTAATATATTCCAAGATTTAACTCAAAAATCAAAAAATGTGAAAATTAAAAGTTTGAGGAAAATATCAAACTAACTTTCATTGAGATGCTACATTGACTACCAATTGGCTGAAACAAAATCTGAAAAAAATTACTTCAGACTTGAAATCAGCATTTCGGTAAAGCTAAATAATTGAACATACTTTAGTGTTCTAATAAAATACAAGGCAAATATATTGGAAGTAAAACTCACTTTCTAAAGCCCCTTTTCAGAAAAAAACCTGGAAGGGCTAAATACTTAGATTATAATGTTTACATCCATATGCATATAATTCAATGAATATTCTACATATGCCTCTATTTTCCAAATATATAAATCTGCCTAATAATAATAATAATAATAATTGTATTTGTTAAGTGCTTACTATGTGCCTGGCATTAAGCGTTGGGGTAGATACAAGTAAATTTGGTTGGACACAGTCCCTGTCCCACATGGCGCTCGCAGTCTTAATCTCCATTATACAGATGAGGCGGCTGAGGCACAGGGAAGTTAAGTGACTTGCCCTAGGCCACACAGCAGAGATGTGACAGAGCCTGCATTAGAACCCATGACCTCTGAATCCCAGGTCTGTGCTCTATCTACTATTCCATGCTGCTGATTCTGCTAACTGGCAGTGGCATAATGCTAAAATGTGACCATTAATACTTATATATGGCTGAACAGCCCTTCTCCATTTTGGGTATGCATGCATTTCCACTGCTTTAAATTGATGTATTTTATCTACTATAATTAGGATAATTTTCATCTCTCCTTTTATGTGTGGTTATTGCAAATTGTCTGTTTGGAGAAACCAAGTATTTGTTGGGGGGGGGGGGGGGCAAAATAAGGAGTTTAGTTTCACATAAATTGCTCTTGAAATGTCTTGGGGCATTCTTGTAGAGATGTTCTGGAAGCAGGAGAAGAGAGTGATGTAGATTTGGGATTTATCCATTTACAAATGGTAGTTAAAGTTGTGGGAGCGGAAAAGATTTCTCTCCACTTTCCCCACCAAGTAATAATCTCCTCCACTTAATTTTCTCTTCACAGTTGATACCATTACCATCCTCCACATCTCCCAATCTCACAACCTTGGCATTGTCTTTGACTCCTTTATCTCTTTCAATTCACTCTATCAACAAATCCCCTTCACAATATTTCCAGAATCCCCTTTCTCTCTATCCCAATCCCAATTTGTACTTCCCAAGTGCTTAGTACAGTGCTATGCACACAGTAAGCACTCAATTAATACGATTGATGAATGAATGGCCAACACATTTGTGTAGACACTTGTCATTAGGCTTGACTTACAGCATCAGCCTCTTCATTGATCACCTGGCCTCCAGTCTCTCTCCTCTTTAGTCCATACTTCTCTGCTGCCCATATTAATTTTCTAAATGGTGTCTGCACACATCTTTACACTCTTCCCAAACCTGAAATGGTCATCCATTCATTTTTGGATCAAGCTTAAACTCCTGAACAATGGCTTCAAAACACTCAATCAGCTCCTTATCTCAAAATTGCTCACTCTTCTCTCCCATTATGTCCAACCTGGAAAT
Organism: Tachyglossus aculeatus; assembly: GCF_015852505.1. Lineage (NCBI taxonomy): Eukaryota > Metazoa > Chordata > Mammalia > Monotremata > Tachyglossidae > Tachyglossus > Tachyglossus aculeatus. The sequence goes on from NC_052067.1 coordinate 122,727,435, forward strand.
CTTTATTTCTTTTAAACTAACCTACTCACTGTGCCTCATTCTTGACTCTCCAGCTGCTGGTCTTGGACCATGCCTTCCCTTCTGCCTCCCACTTCATATTCTGCACACCACAGTTCTCTTTAACTGGGAGTACATCTCCTATCTCCTACATGAGGTTTTCCCAATTAATCTCTAATCTCAGCAGGGTACAACCGCCAACTGCCTCTTTAACCCTTCAGTACCAGTTTCATCATTCCCTTAGCAACTAATGCACGTACTATGGATCCTCACCATAACTGTGATTTGCTTATGTGTCTGACTCCCTTGCTAGATTGCAAACTATTTGAGGGCAGGAAAGAAGTCTTTTAACTATTGCATTCTTCTAAGTGCTTAGTTCAATGCTCTCCACGCAGTAGTTAATAAATGCTATGGATTTATTGTAATATATTGGTTGAAATGAGAAAAAATTATCCAGCATAGAGTGTGATACATACCAAAAAGGATAGAGGCTGGGGTCAGGAAAAATAGTCGGGAGGCTGGTACAACAGGTAAACTGGGATAAGATGGGCAACTGTTACCAGCGAAGTGGCCTCTATACTGTAAATAAGTTTACTGTGGACAGCCAATATGCCTACCAACTCTGTTGTATTGTATTCTTCCAAGCACTTAGCATAGTTTTCTACACATGGTAGGTATTCAAAAAAGTACTGTTCCTGCTGATGATGACCATGGGCATTATGGGCATTAGAGAAGCAGCGTTGCTCAGGGGAAAGAGCACAGGCTTTGGAGTCAGAGGTCATGGGTTCAAATCCCAGCTCTGCCAATTGTCAGCTGTGTGACTTTGGGCAAATCACTTCACTTCTCTGTGCCTCAGTTCCCTCATCTGGAAAATGGGGATTAAGACTGTGAGCTCCCCATGGGACAACCTGATCACCTTGTAACCTCCCCAGCACTTAGAACAGTGCTTGCATATACTAAGCACTTAATAAATGCCATCATTATAGAGAAGCAGCATGACTCAGTGGAACGAGTACGGGCTTTGGAGTCAGAGGCCAGGGGTTCAAATAGCTCTGCCAATTGTTAGCTGTGTGACTTTGGGCAAGTCACTTAACTTCTCTGTGCCTCAGTTACCTCATCTGTAAAATGAGGATTAAGACTGTGACATCTCTGTGGGACAACCTGATCACCTTGTAACCTTCCCAGTGCTTAGAACAGTGCTTTGCACATAGTAAGTGCTTAATAAATGCTATTATTATTATTATTATTATTATTATTATTATTATTATTATTATTATTATTATTATTATCGTGGACAAAAAGAGGAGGCTCCCAAAAATGACAGATATGTAAAAACTGTCTACATTTACTGAGAAAATTTATTGGTCCGTCAGAAGAGACAGAGGAATCAAAGATAACACGGAGGTTGTGGGATTCTGGAACAGGATCAATCAATCAAACAAAGGTAATTATTTAGTGCCTACTGATAAGAGCCATATTTATGAGCTTGGGGCTCATATCACTTGTGAGGTCCCCATGGGACTCAATCAATCAATCAATCGTATTTATTGAGTGCTTACTGTGGGCAGAGCACTGTACTAAGTGCTTGGGAAGTACAAGTTGGCAACATATAGAGACGGTCCCTACCCAACAGTGGGCTCACAGTCTAGAAGGGGGAGACAGACAACAAAGCAAAACATATTAACAAAATAAAATAAATAGAATAGACATGCACAAGTAAAATACATAAATAGAGTAATAAATATGTACAAACATATATGCATATATACAGGTGCTGTGGGGTAGGGAGGTAGGTAAGGAGGGGGGATGGAGAGGACGAGGAGAGGGAGAGGAAGGAGGGGGCTCAGTCTGGGAAGGCCTCCTGGAGGAGGTGAGCTCTCAGTAGGGCCTTGAAGGAAGGAAGAGAGCTAGCTTGGCGGATGGGCAGAGGGAGGGCATTCCAGGCCCGGGGGATGACGTGGGCCGGGGGTCAACAGCGGGACAGGTGAGAACGAGGCACAGTGAGGAGATTAGTGACAGAGGAGTGGAGGGTGCGGGCTGGGCTGTAGAAGGAGAGAAGGGAGGTGAGGTAGGAGGGGGCGAGGTGATGGACAGCCTTGAAGCCGAGGGTGAGGAGTTTCTGCCTGATGCATAGGTTGATTGGTAGCCATTGGAGATTTTTGAGGAGGGGAGTAACATGCCCAGAGCGTTTCTGGACAAAGACAATCCAGGCAGCGGTGTGAAGTACGGATTGAAGTGGGGAGAGACAAGAGGATGGGAGATCGGAGAGGAGGCTGATAGTCCAGACGGGATAGGACTCATAATGCAGAAAACATGCACAGCTCCATGGTGGTGTCACCAGTAGCATGTTAGGATCCATCATTATGTCATATAGTACTTTGACATCCAGCTATAATTCCTTCTCCTTTCAAATCTCCCAAAATACAGTTCACCCCAGCTTCACAGTCCTCTTCAGAAGGACAGATAGACACACACACACACACACACCTCTCCCCAAGAGGTACCGGTGCTTTAGGGGTAGTGATGGCATGACTAGAATGGGAATGGTTAAGAAGACTGCCCCTACTGTAATAATAATAATCATATGGCATTTATTAAGTGCTTACTATGTGCAAAGCACTATTCTAAGCGCTGGGGAGGTTACAAGGTGATCAGGTTGTCCCACGTGGGGCTCACAGTCTTCACCCCCATTTTACAGATGAGATAACTCAGTCACAGAGAAGTGAAGTGATTTGCCCAAAGTCACACAGCTGACAAGTGACGGAGCCAGGATTTGAACCCATGACCTGTGACTCCAAAGCCTGCGCTCTTTCCACTGAGCCACGCAGCTTCTTCCATACCTCAGCTGGCCCCGTCACCCCCCCCCCCCCCCCCCCCCCCCAACAAGCTGAAGGCAGTGCCCTTGAGCTGTAATGGGGGACATTCCAATATCAGTGGCAACAGCATTGGCAGTACAAAGCTAGGAGCTGCTGGTAGGAGCAGTAGCAGCATGGGAATGGTGGACGACGGTTGTGGCATCATGTCATACTGATGTCTTAGGTCACTGCTCTGCACTAAGTGCTCAATAAATGCCACTGGTTGACCGATTGGGAATTGGAAAATGAAGGCAGAGGCAGAAGGTGGGAATGGAAGCTTGCAAGGTTGTGTCACCAAGTGTAATAGGACTTTAGGACAACTTTCTTATAGCTGCAATAACATAATATAAGGGAGTAGGGCATCTGAATCTCCTTGGGCTCTTAGTTTAAGGCCCATAAACCCCTACTTTAATCTGGCTTTGCTACTGAGTACAAAATACTGTACTAACTGCTTGGGGTGTATAGACTTAGTTGATATGATCCCTATCAGGAAATAATTTATAACCTATTGGGGTTGATAGACATTAAATTGCAGATAAGAGGAACAATGATAAATAGGAAGAAAAAATAAGATTTCAGAGTGAAGATGAGGAATTGAGATCTTGAAATAGTCATATTTGAGCACTAACTGTATTCAGAGCACTGTACTAAGCACTTGGGGGAGTACAGAATGACAATGTAACTAACACATTCCCCGCCCACAATGAGGATGAGTTTCCACTCTAGATATAGTGAGCTTAAGTAACCGATGAGATATACGCGGGCAGATTTTCTGGCTTAAAGACTTCAGAGGAGAAGAGAGGTGAATGTAAAATAGAAAACTGGTCCCGTTATAAACCCTTGAGGGAAACTTACAGTTAGAGGGGGTGAGTAGTGAGAAATTACCTGGTGATAGAGTTAGCTAGGAAGAGGAGGAGTCGCTGGAAAGAGAGGAGAGGACCAGAGAAAACCTATACATGGCATATGACCATGAGAAGCAGCGTGGCTCAGTGGAAAGAGCATGGGCTTTGGAGTCGGAGGTCATGGGTTCAAATCCTGACTCTGCCAATTGTCAGCTGTGTGACTTTGGGCAAGTCACTTAACTTCTCTGTGCCTGCTACCTCATCTGTAATATGGGGATTAAGACTGTGAGCCCCCTGTGGGACACCCTGATCACCTTGTAACCTCCCCAGTGCTTAGAACAGTGCTTTGCACATAGTAAGGGCTTAATGAATGCCATCATTATTATTATTATATGACATGACATTATTTGATCAGACCAAGTATTTATCCAGCCCAAAGTTAGGGCTCAGCAGTGGAAAAACACAATTCTCAGGGAAATTGTGTGATTATTGACTTTCTTAACGGCCACTTTAATATTTAGGACTATGCATCTACAACCCCTAACTATTAGAATTCTCTAAGTCCTCCCTTTTGTGTAACTTCGATCAGTCATCAATGGTACTTTACTGAGCATCGCATGCTGAGCACTGTACTATGTACTTGGGACAGTAGAATACAACCCAGTTGGTAGCCACGTTCTCTGCCCATAAGAAGCTTACAGATTAAAGGAAGAGCTAGCTTGGGTATTTTCCTACTAAGCTCTTTAATAGTCACCCTCCCCCAGACCTTATGTATGTATCCATCTGTAACTTATTTTAATGTCCACTCACCCGCTAGTCTGTAAGGTTCTTATGGGAAGGACATGTCTACATCTACTCTGTTATACAATATTCTCCCAAGCATTTAGGATAGTGCTCTGCACACAGTAAGCACTTAGTAAATACCAGTAACTGACTAATGGATTGATCCTTACCTTCCTATAGATAACCTGCTCCACCCATTTGATAATTTACTAAAATAAGTCTTAGGATACTTCTTACAGTAGGTTCCAGATACCTTCAATGTTGTTTATAATTAAAGTGCATTATATACACATTATTGATGATCATTCCTTCCATTAGCAATGTTTAGCAAATTCAAAGGATTAAATGTCCTTACCCAAAAGTTTTTTAATTTTACCTGGTTATGACAACCAACATCGTTCATTAAAGAAAGAATCTCCATAGAGGTCAATTTTCTTCTCTCTATGCCTAATTAGCTCCCATTAATGTCACTTGGAATTACACATAGTTATAGAAAGGAGACTATCCCCTCCAGCGAGAACTAAAACCAAAAGCTTGGATTAAGAAATTAAAATGAAAAGTAAGTTCTTTAGGACTATTATAAGATTTTTTTCAATAGTTACACTGTATTGAATAAAGAGAATTATTATCAATCCACCCCTCCTTGGTCTTTGTAATTGAGGTCCATTTTTCTAGCTCTATTATGTTGTCAGAGGGAATAAAATAAATACTAGAATTGGACTGTGGAGACATACGATAGAAAATGTATTAGGCAAATTATTCATGCATTGCTAAAATAATTTATGAGAACACGATCTCATAATTCTTTTAACTTGACTTATTTAGCATGTATCTATTTATATAGCAACTTATATTCTTTAAATTATATATGGAGAAACTAGCTTAAGCAGGAATGCATTTAATCTGTTCATGTGTAGATAGAAAACATGAATTTCTTTGTTTCTTCCAGAGGAGAGAACCCCATATTTCAAACTGCTTTAATTCTTTCCTTTTGTACAGGATGGCTGGACGTAAAGTGAGGAGGAAACAAACAAACAAACAATGAACTCCAATGCCATCTTTTTGACCTCCTCTTCTATCTTCCTATTTCCCTTCACCCTTCCAATTTCCTGAAGAGAATACAGCACAACTGGGAACCAAGTGCCCCATTGTACTTCGGCATGTGATAGCCATTGCGGCAGAAATGATTAAGGTTATTCTTTCCCTTGTGCAGCCCCACCAGGCAAAAAACATCAATATAGCTGCAGTTCTAGTCTCTGCAGCTCAGTCTTGAATACCTTCTAATTCTAAACCATTTTCTGGTTTGGGTGAAGTGAGAGATTTGCACTTTTGTTGAAATGAGTGTAAGGAATCCTTATAAATGTTTGTCACATTGTTATCCCCAGAGGTCAGGGAATAATAAGATGGCCATTCCCTGGCAATCATTTTTTTTCTAATTGCAACCACATTAGTAGCAGTGGCAGCAGTTGCATTTATTGAGTGCCTACTTGGTGCAATGCACAGTAGTCCTAATAATAATAATGATAATAATTTTGGTATTCGCTAAGTGCTTACTGTGTTCTGAGCACTGATCTTAGCCCTGGTGTAGATACAAGCAAATCAGGTTGGACACAGTCCCTGTCCCACATGGGGCTCATAGCCTCTATCCCTATTTTACAGATGAATTAACTGAGGAACAGAGAAGTGAAGTGATTAGCCTAAGGCTACACAGCAGAAAAGTAGCAGAGCTGGGATTAGAACCCAGGTCCTTCTGACTCCCAGGTTCATTCTCTATCCATTAGGCCATCCTACTCTGGCAGACACTTGGTGTGCACAAAATAAGCAAGTTACACATTCTCTGCTCATGTTACACTATAACAGAAAAGACAAACATGAAAATAAGTGCAAGTCTGACATGAATTGAACTGACATAGGTACATGAGTGTTAAGAAAAGCATCAGTGAGTTCATACCTTCTTAAGCATGTATTGTAGTATTCAATAGTTTTAATGTTCATCATCAGTTGACTATTTTGTCACTGAAAATTGGGGTGTGTGTGTGTTTGTGTGGGTGTGAATGACTTCTAGGAATTTGCAATTGAATAGGGGAGACAAATAAACCTAAAGACAGGAACAAGCAAGTGGTTAATCAATCAGAGAAAAAAAAGCAATGCTGCAAATATGGATAGCCAACTTTGGGGAGCTAATCTGCTCATATAGTTTCAGCCAGCATCTCTATGCAGATGACTCTCAAATTTATCTCTCTAGCTCTGACCTCTTGTCTGAACTGAAATCCCACATCTAGCTTTGCTTCAGGACATCTCCACTGCTGGCACTTCAAAATTGACATATCTAAAATAAAGCAACTCATCTTTCTTCGCAACTTTCCCATGTCAGTGAGTAAAATCACCATCATCTCATCCCACAATCACACCATATTAGTGGCGCCTTGTCTCTTCACTATCATTTAATTCTCACATTCAGTCCATTGCCAAATCCCGTCAGTTTTTCCTGATCAGCATCTCCCATATCCACCCCTTCACCTCAGACTAAAGTGTTTCCAGCCAGGGACAAGCTCTGGTCTTTCCATAGCTAGAATATTACATTATCTTTAACCCAGTCTCTTTTAACCTAAGCAGCAGGTTGCTTTCTGGATGTCTTCCCTGAAGCATAACTCAGCCTACATCTCAGCCTCCAATGACTCACTGCTTCTCTTTCGTGAAGCAAAAACTCCTCAGTCGGCTTTAGGTCTTTCCATTATCTGGCCCCAGTGTGGAGTATGGAAAGTCTTAAAGCTTATTCTAGAAGTTTGGGGAAAATTTAAGGAGGGCAGAGGCTGGGGGCAGTGAAGTAATTCATTTCACTCTCATATGACAAAGATCTTTGACCTAAGTGGTAGCTGTTCGATTGGAGATGAAGGGATGGATCCAGGAAATGTTTCAAGGATCCAGCCACAATACAATTAGTTGAAAGGGCTGCTCTGCTACTCGTTCTGTCATTTAAAATGTGGAACTGTCTTTAGGAACACTCTAAACATGGTTTATGACTGTAAAATTGTTATTAAAAATATCAGCTGCATAATCTGTTCTGTTATCCTTCTTACACCATGCTCTTGAATGAGCAATACCAAAACTGACTTATTGTCAGCTAAAAAAAAAATTGTCCAAAAAGAAAAAAAGGCTAGGAGAAGATAACTTATTCAGAAAATTATATTGTCAGACCAAGTACAGATTAGTTTAGAAGCACAGTGCTCATCATTTTCAGTGACTTGGCTACTTATTGAAGATGCCAAAATGACAGTGATAAAGTATAATTTCTAAAGAGATCAAGGAGTATCAATTTAACTCCATGTATAATTAAGGGATGTCTCATAATTAACATCCCAAGCTGAAAGGGATTTAAAGTTAATTTGATTTCATGAATACAATCATTTTTTAATTTTCTCTAAACATATTCTGGTGCATGCTAAACATGCTTATATCTGAAAACATCTGTTAAACCCTAAATTGCCATACACATATATGGTCTTATGGATAATCTAAAATGTTTGCTTCCTGAGAAACATTGTAATGAGAGTTACTGTAGTTTCTGTGTCCATCTTTTTTCAAGAATCTTGTCAGTGTCTTTGGGCATGCATCCTACTGTGCCTCCTTGACAGAATGATGCTTCGAGCCTTATCATGGTATGCAGCAGTTCCAGAACAAGGAATAAAACATATTAAATTCTACACATTATTTATTATTATCACTGATTCATATCTACTCAATAAATCTTGATACCTGTGATGTTCTCTATAAACCTAAATCTACAATGTGACAATATCATCACTCTAGTTGTATTTGACAGTATCTGACATGTTCTTAACTAACAAAGGAGTTATGGAAAGGTGCATATATGATCATTTATAATCAATCAATCTTGAATGCTCTTTCAATTCAACAGTGATGAATATCTTAAAACATTTTACACAGTTTTATAAACTCCATTCTGGAAGGAGGCATGCTACTATGATATTGTTTGAAATCAGCCTTCTGGAGAGTTTCAGGAAGAGGGCATTGTTTCATCCTGGTGGGCAGACCATATTAAGAACTTCAATTGTGATACCATCTTGCCACTTAATGTTAAGTACAGCATTTTTAGAAGTGCTCTAGAAGTCAGATGTGGTATGTAGAATAGATAGAGGTCTTACAAACTTAGGAAGTTGGTTGCTACAGTGAATCTAGTGCCCTGTAGTTGTTACATTTAGTAGAGTGTTCTCTGCACACAGTAGATGTTCAATAAATACCACTGATTCAGTGATTGATTTGTGGACAATCTTACTGTTTAATTGATACCGTCCTCTATCAGTTTCATCATAAAAGAAATGCTAGCTTTTTTGAATCCATTTTCTATACTCTGGTACCTGCAGAATTCAGTGATGATATTCAGCTCTGTATAGCTATATAGAGGGCTTTATAAATAATCACCTTAAGGTCATTTTCCAGTCACAGCACTTTGTCAATTTAGAAATTGTTTAGAGAGCACAGTAAAAGGCAAGAAAAGTCCAGTTGATAGCTGATGCTCCCAGTCTGTTGGATTCAAGTAGTTTCCCAGTGGATAGAATTATGTTTCAACCATTTCCATATTCTTTACTGTCTCCTTGAATAAGAATGCATTCAATACCTTGAACAAGACTTGACAATACACTTCTGCAGATGATTGTTGATGACTCTGTTGATGATTGGGACATTTCAGACAAGGACCTTCCAAACCCTGCATGCACAGAATTATCATCACGAAGTTAATTTAGGATTTTAATAACCATTTGCAGGCAGCCAATCATTTTTAATTTTAACAGTTGTCTGAGTACTTTTTTACTGATGGTGTCAAGTGCTTCTGAAAAGTAAAAGAATATTGCATAAAGGTTTCTTTTGGACCCTTTTCTCCAATTCCATTACCCCTCTCACTCTTCACAGTTTCACAGACAACTTCCTAACTACCTTTTACAGGATTCTCCTTTCTCCAGCCCACCACTCATCAGTCTTCTTCTTCAAATCCTCTAATAAACTCCCACTAACTAGTCATGCCACCCTGTTAGACACCTTACTACTTTACAATGCAAGCTGCCTCTTCAGAATTTGTGTATTCTAGTTTCTCTTATTAGATTGCATGCTCTGGGAGGCAGGGATTGTTTCTTTTGATTTTGATTTATGTTTCCCAACTTCAAGTACAATGATCTGTATACATTAGATACTCAATAACTTAGGTTTATGAAATGATGTTAATGATTAGGATAAAGAAGGAGAATGTACAGATTTTTTTCTGATGTAAATCTCAAATAATTTCCTAAAAGGGGGGAAATATAAAAAACAAATAATACTTGTAATCTTTTCTGGAAACAGCAATAAAAAAGAAAATGGGGGCAGAAAAAGCAAATATCCTCAGATTTACTTGCTCACAGGGCAGTTAATATTCAAAGTCTTTATCAGAGGGCCAGCAGAGTGGGTATACTGAATAATCGTAAAGTAAGGTAAGAAGTATTTTGTAGATAAGCATTCAGAACAAGTTTTCCTGTTTTTCCGCACCTGAAAGTTGCTTACAGATAATAAAACTAAACTTTTCCCTATAAGTACATTATTTTATCCAAATTGCTAATGTCCCCTTAAATCCACATCTGTTGGAAATATGAAATATACCCTGAACAGAAGTTATATTAGAAAATTTTCAAATCAAAGCATCTAAGACTTGCTTCTCTACCTTTAGGGCAGTGACAAGCTACCTGGATTGTATTTGAATCCAGATGAAACTCACAAGGCTGTAGAAAATTTAAGGGAAGACCATTATCACAAGACTGATAAAATGGTGATTCCAAATCAGCTCTTGAAACAGCTTAGTAGCAATTTCAAATAAATGGTATTTGTGAGAAAAATTAATTCGCATTTTAAAAAACGGGGCCCAGAGAAGTGACAGGACAGCAAATCTCTGGAGAGTGTATTGTCCACATGTAAATGTTCCCCAAATGTCTAGAGAAGCTGTGTGGCTCAGTGGAAAGAGCACCTCACCTCCTCACCCTCGGCTTCAAGGCTGTCCATCACCTCGCCCTCTCCTACCTCACCTCTCTTCTCTCCTTCTACAGCCCACCCTGCACCCTCCACTCCTCTGCCGCTAATCTCCTCACCGTACCTCATTCTCTCCTGTCTTGCCATCGACCCCCGGCCCACGTCATCCCCCGGGCCTGGAATGCCCTCCCTCTGCCCATCCGCCAAGCTAGCTCTCATCCTCCCTTCAAGGCCCTACTGAGAGCTCACCTCCTCCAGGAGGCCTTCCCAGACTGAGCCCCTTCCTTCCTCTCCCCCTCGTTCCCCTCTCCATCCCCCCATCTTACCTCCTTCCCTTCCCCACAGCACCTGTATATATGTATATATGTTCGTGAATATTTATTACTCTATTTATTTATTTATTTTACTTGTACATATCTATTCTATTTATTTTATTTTGTTAGTATGTTTGGTTTTGTTCTCTGTCTCCCCCTTTTAGACTGTGAGCCCACTGTTAGGTAGGGACTGTCTCTATATGTTGCCAACTTGTACTTCCCAAGTGCTTAGTACAGTGCTTTGCACACAGTAAGTGCTCAATAAATATGATTGATTGATTGATTGAAAGAGTACAGGCTTGTGAGTCAGAGGTCATGGGTTCTAATCCCGGCTTCGCCACATGTCAGCTGTGTGACTTTGAGCAAATCAATTAACTTCTCTGCACCTCAGTTGCCTCAACTGTAAAATGGGGATTAAGACTGTGTGCCCCATATGACACAACCTGATTATCTTGTATCTCCCCCAGCACCTAGCACATAGTAAGTACTTAACAAATACCATTATAATAATAATAACTTCTCTCATTGCTGCAAGTTCATCCTGCAGTACTTCTTTCTGGCAATCCTGGCCAATAGGACCTAACAGGAAGAAAACTATTACCTCCCTTAAAAGTTGATGCAAAGTATCACCTTTCAAGATACTTTGGATAGAGTTATTTGGATTGTAAGAAAGAGAGAGAGAGAGAAAGAGAACAAAAAAGATCCCTCAGCTCACCAGGGAAGGAGTGTATGGGTCAGCATCAGTGACCAAATAGCATTCCATGCCAGAATAGATTGTAGTAGTAATAACAGTAGTAGTAGTAGTGATAGTAGTAGTAGTTGTCATTATTATTGTTGTGGCAGTGATGTAATTTTTTGTGTGCTTACAAAATATACACTGGAATTTTCAAGTGACAGATCGAGGAGAAATTGAAGGTGCAGAAATGAAGAGGAGTGGATCCTGTAACTGAATACAACCCCTGTGGAACTGGATCTTTACTTAAGCACCTCACTACAAAACAGCACTCAAGACCTTTCTCTTCCTTACAAATTATTCAACTTGTATTAAATTATAAAATTATAAGGGCAGGTGGCATTAGTTTTGTTTTCCTCAAACTGTGCAAGCTGGACTTATAAACAAGACACGGCAACTACCTTGTGCCTAGAAAATTCATTAGTAAGCTTATCTATTGGCAAGTCACCAGGGTGAGCTATCAGGTTGTCAGTGGGCTAGCCAGCCAGGGAGTTTCCCTTCCCTGTACTTGGAGGCAATGATCATTAATTAGTCATTACAATGTGGCAAGGGGGAATAAGCTTGCTCAGATAAGTGAATAATGAAAGAGTTATATGGATTGTAAGAGAGAGAGAGAGAAAGAGAAAGAGAGAAAGAGAACAAAAGAGATCCCTCACTCAGCCCACCAGAGAAATAGAGTATGGGTCAGCATCAGTGACCAAATAGTATTCCGTGCCAGAATAGATTGTAGTAGTAGTAACAGTAGTAGTAGTAGTAGTAGTAGTGATAGTAGTAGTAGTTGTCATTATTACTGTTTTGGCAGTGATGGAATTTTTTGAGTGCTTACAAAATATAATTCAATCCTCATTAATCCTTGAGAAATACAACAACAATACAAGACATTTCCATGGCCACAAGGAGCATACAGAGTGGAAGCATGTTTTAGAGGTGAAGGATAAGTGGGGAAAGAAGGTGCCAATAGCAACTGGCAGAGATGTGATAAGGAATCCAGGCTTTATACTGGAAAAGTGGGAAGAGTTTGGCAGTTGTTCTCCAGAAAGACTGAGGTGAGGATGTGACAGGGCTCAGGATGTTAGCAGTAACATCACAGAGTGCCATCATCCTCAACAGACTCACACTCAAGCAACTGAGAAATTCACACTGATGAAGGCGAAAGGCAATCAAACTGAAGTAATGATAGCCAAAAAGAATTGGGGACTTCTGGCCGTACTGTTTCCACATCCTACCCTCTCCACTCACTTTTAGCATGCAGCTTGGGAACATAAACATGCATACACAAATCCTCATACACAAACATATTAGAATTAACTGGCCTCTTACACAGAGGGATAAAGAAAGTAGCATGCATCAAATATAAAGGAGATATTAAGGATAACACATAGCCAAATAGGGATTTCCTATTTGCAGTGTTCTGCTGGAACAGCAATGTCTTCCCGCCTTGCAATGAGGGTAGGGACCGTCTCTATATGTTCCTTACTTGTACTTCCCAAGTGCTTACTACAGTGCTCTGCACACAGTAAGCGCTCAATAAATATGATTGAATGAATGAATGAATAAATATCTGCTGTTCTTAAAAGGCATGTATAATGTCGTGGTTTGTTTTCCTTGGAATATGTCCACCTTCCTGTCCTAGCACTTTTATCACATCCTTTACCTTGGACCTTTTTCCCAAGCTGGAAGTTTCACCTCCAAACTTTTAAGTCTGCCAAGTGGTGCTGATACAAATCTTTCTCGGCTAAAGTAGGGCTTTAAACTTAATGTCGTAGTGTTGTACTCTAACAGAATCTTGAGGAGGGTTTAAATTGTGGAAGTGAAATCATTTCTCCTGGCAATGTCTTCTACCTGGCACTAAGTCAGTTGTGACAGGGAGTGACATGCGTTGCGATGCTGAGAACCAGTGTGGTATGTGGTTCTAACCCCATCTCTGACACTTGACTACTATATAAGCTTGGGCAAGTCACTTAAATTCCCTTTGCCTCGGTTTCCTCACCCGTAAAATGAGAGTTAAATACCTGTTTTCCTGCCTATTTAGACTATGAATCCTATGTGGTACAGAGATTAGGTCAAAATTGAATGCTCAAATTTACTCTAGTGCTTTGTACCGTGATTGGCACATAGCATTTGTGTTTAACAAATTTTATTATTGTTATTATTAGTCAATTAGTAACTCCCACTCACCACTGTTCCCAGATTCCCTGCATGTTAGGAAATGCATCTGCAACTGGTTTGGGAGCAGCTGTGGTGTGCCATAATGGCTGACTGGAGGCAGGCCACATTGAGGAGATTAGATTATGTCACTAGGCAGATTATATCCATCCTGCAGGCTATATCTACACCCTGCTTACTGTAGCACAAACATTTATTGCTTTTATTGGAAACTGCTTAAATAATTTTACAGGGCATGAATCTACCAGCCAAAAACATCTGAGAACATCAGCAGGGTCTCAAGGCCTTAAGAGGTTCAGCTACCCTAAAACTTTCTCCAGATCTTAAGGTCAGTCCAAGATGATATATTCGACTGCATCAAAATTGAAAAGTTGTCTGTTACTTCTCCCATTTCCGGTGAAGTAAAGCACTGTTGTACATTAATTATGGTACTATTTAACCCATTTTGTGCAGTAGTGATCTAAGAAACAAAAAGGCATTGGACTTTATTCAAGAATATCTTCCAACTCAGCTTACTAGAAGCATCATTGAAGTTATTGCATTAGTCATTAAGGAGCAATGATGACTGCTCTCTTTAAGGAACTTACCCAGGAGATAGCACACAGATAATTGTGGACTATTCTTTTCAGGATAATCCCAAGTTTTATCAACACAGAATTTTATGCTTTCACTATTACTTAAGCAAGAGATTGTCCCAAAAGACAAGTGTAGACCAGGAAGAAGAAAACTGCTCAGGATGACCACTATGTCCTTAGGGTGACATTTAAAAGCATAATGTGCTATCAACCTTGCATTAAGTTTTAGACCAAACTGAGGAACTACAGGGCAAATTGTGTTTCCAGGCCTCTATTCAGTGATGACACCTAGATTAACCACACTTATTTGACTTCTGGAGCCATTCCGTTAGCACCAGCTAAATGTCACACTTACCATCAAAAGGCAAGACATAAACAATGATGTCCTGGCATGCTGTCATTTTACCACCATTGAAACAATGCTTGTCCTAGCTCACCTTCACTTGGGATACGTGGGGTTAATAGATGTCCTCAGGGTACCCATACAGCTGCTGAATGATGAGCTGAAGTGGAGTGGAAGGACTGTAAACAAGGAGGACAGAAGAATTGTTTTAAAGACTCAGTGAAACAAAATCTCAGAAGATTTGGCATAACTAAGGGAAGCTGTGAGGCAGCAGCAGAAGGCGAGCCAGCCCGCAACATAGCCATCAAAAAGGAATGAGTTTTTTAATGCAAAAACTAGAAGATCATCACAGCCAAAAACTGAAACCAAAATGAATTCAGGCATCACCAGAAGCAAGAGTTCAATTCATCTTAGGGAAATTCTATATGTGACTATACGGCAAATGGAAATTGCAGTCATTCATAGGGCTTATCAGCCACATTCGCACACACTGATAGAAGGCATCATCAAATGTGCACTGTTGAACTCCTGTTGATATTTCTATATGAGCCAGAATAATACCACAATCAGAATATATAAAGGCAATAGGACTTTCCTATATTATAAGATTAAAGGGCTCATTAATTTTATATACTTAAATTGTTGAACTATTCTTTTACTTGTTTTAAAACTAGGTTTTAACAATTTTCAAGCTCGTACCTGCCTATATATGACTTTAGAGTATACACATACACACAGGAAAAAAGTATGTATGCTTTAATAGCCTCAAATCATAATGCAAAAGACAGATTTAGAATCTAAGTAGAAATATAGACAGATTCACACTTAAAGAGTGTGGGACTCAGCTACCCCAACAGAAGAGATGGCAATGAAATGAAAATTTGACTATGAATTACAAGTCCCACTTTTTTGCCAAATCCACCCACACAAATTGAAGAGTTTAAAGGCACTATGAATAATTCTGCAGAAGCATTGTGTCCCAGTACGCATCTTGCAAATGTGGTTCATATTTACAGGTTCAATATTCTAAAACAAGCAAGAGTTTAATCAGAGGAGGACTGGAATGAACACAGAAAGGGAAAATTCAGAGAAATTTCAAGCCCCTATTACTTGCCCTAAAATTATTCCTTAAACTTTGCAAAGTGAATAAGATGATTTAATGAGTGATCTCTCACAAGGCACAAAAGCAAAGGGGTCTGAAAACACAACTCAGGCACCAAAGGAATAGCCCAGAAGAGAAAGGTAGAGACTGAGAGATAAAATGGTTCTAACAACCCCTTTGAAAACCCCATCTCTGGGTAGATAGGGTGAGTAAGACAAAAGGATTCTAGGAAGTTTTGGTGTTTCCAGTCCTATTTAGGAGTAGAAGATGCCACTTCCAAAATAGGGTCACCAGTCCAAGCCTATCTTCCCCTCAGTTCCTTGTCTATGTCTAGAGAAAATAGGTTTAAGTGTTTGCCTGAAAGACAACACAGTCCAATAAACTGGGTACAACTTCAGAGTCATCTTGGTTGACTATGTTGCTTTCTCAGGGTTACATTTTATACCATAGATAGAGCAACCTACGTCTTCTAGACCACAATGTCATTGATACTAGGACACAAAAAGAACTGAGTTTGGAATAGCTAAAAATGTGTAATAGGTAGTCAATCAGGTTTTCTATTACAACATTATATTCATCAGAAAGTGCAAAAAAGATGAAAAATTTTATGTTTCCTAAGTTGCAAAAATGCATATGGTGCTTCTGCAAATATAAGAAAATACTCTCAAGAAAATACATCTTTTATCTACATTGATATTTTTCATTCAATTGTACTCCTAACCCCGAGGTTTTATTTTCATTTAAAGGAGAAAATAAAACAAAGGGAACACAAAATGAATAATTAAGTATACTGCTCTCACCATCATTAATGAGCAGGAGTCATTAACTACAGCCTTTAAGCATTTTATAAAGCAAAGACTGTTATGGAGAGCAAGAACATTAAATTCACATACACATAAAAAAGTCATAAAAGCAATAACCTCTGTTCAGTTTAGGTATATTCATAACATTTTCTTCTACATAACAATTAAAAACTCTGGTGCTGTTTCAGCGCTTATTTGGCATGTATAAGTTGTTTGCTCTATTCTAAAACGTAAATGATCTTATTGCCCAAATAACATGAGATATGTATTTTTCTATTATAAAATTTGGTCTCTGTAGGCTTAAACTCAAGTATAATTGCAATGCTTCATTCCTAGGGAAAAAGTACTCCAAAGAAGTATTTATCATCAAATTATATATCTAATAGTGCCCTGGATAGCATATTCTGTAACACACATTTCTACTAACAGAATAAGTGTACAAGAATATTTTAGTAGACAACAATTGCCTCATTTTATTTTAGTATCCCAAGTGCTCCCAAGCACTTCCTAGTTCAATGCTCTGTCCATTGTAAGTGCTCAATAAATATCATCAATTGATTGAATGTGCAGTAAATACATCTTGTCTTGTTTGACAGTACGTTTATAGGCAATCTAAAATGGAAATGGTCTCATTAAACCGTTCCTTTTTTTAATCTTTGAAGAATTTGCAGGTATTCAAATTTTAAAACTCCAGAACAAGGGAAAATAAATCACTTCAAACAAATTGTAAACTCTTTTTTCCTATCTGAAGAATTCCATGCAGTTCCAGAATATACCTCCTCCCACTTTCACTCCTTCACTCAATAGTACTTCTATCTTTTATTTCATTGTTATTACACTTGTTTTAAGTGTTTACTCTGTGCCACAAATTTTACTTAGCTTTAGGATAGATATACGATAATTAGGCTGGTCACAGTCTCTGTGCTACATGGGGCTCACAATCTAAATTGAAGGGAGCTAGATTTACTGTTATTATTTAATTCCCATTTCACAGAAAAGGTAACTGAGGCACAAAGAAGTTAGGCAACTTGTCCAGGTCACACAGTAGACAAGTACCAAAGCCGAGATTCAATCTTAATGGTATGGAACTATCTACTAACACAGTAATAATAATAATAATAATAATGACATTTGTTAAGCACTTACTATGTGCAAAGCACTGTTCTAAGTGCTGGGGAGGTTACAAGGTGATCAGGTTGTCCCACAGGGGGCTCACAGTCTTAATCCCCATTTTACAGATGAGGTAACTGAGGACAGAGAAGTTAAGTGACTTGCCCAAAGTCACACAGCTGACAGACACACACAGTCATTCTTAGGTCTCTCTGGAAGATGGAAAGGACACATGAAATTGCAACGTGGGAATCAGTGCAAACATAGTTTGCAGGGATGGTTAAAAGGTGAGTACATGATAAAATATGTTCTTAGGGTAGTGCTGTGACAGTAGTGTGATTTAAAAAAGAGGACACTTGTTGGGTTGTACAGTTTTCTGGCCATTTTATTTTATCAATTCTATCAGTCCTGAGGTGAAGGGGTTCGAATTACGGTCCAACATGGCACAACCTCCCACTCTGTCATATGAAACAGTCTGATTCTGCCCTAATACCAATTCCCCTGTCCACTCCCATTCCTGGCTCCTGCAGTCATAGGTAATCCAGACATTCTTCAAGGCCTGGGGAAAGACTTGTTCGTGTGAGTGGTCCTGGTGCTTGGTGGCAAGATGGAGTTGGAGAAGATAATTTACAGCCTTGCTTGCTCCTGTAACAAGGTAGAGATGGACAAACAGGGAGAGGAGACAGGCAGATAGATGGAGAAGAGAATTTACAAATTCTTAAATTATGCTCTTCTCCCATTTTCAAGATTTTCCCCAGAACAGGTGGAGCAGATGGAAGTGGAAAAACAGGGGGCAGAGGAGGCCCACAGCAGATGTAGAAGATAATTAAAGTAGTCCATTTTCTTTGGGAACTATTTTTATTTCTGAGCACTTACTCTCATGCCTGACCTTAATTTTTATTTTAAACAATTCTCACTTCTAGAGTTGTACCCTTTCTGAAATTCTTATTCACCCCACATATCTGTAATTTATTCAAATTATTTTCATCCTTTCTGGTCTGTAAACTCTTTGTGGTCAACA
The DNA here is from genome assembly GCF_015852505.1 of Tachyglossus aculeatus. NCBI lineage: Eukaryota > Metazoa > Chordata > Mammalia > Monotremata > Tachyglossidae > Tachyglossus > Tachyglossus aculeatus. Next base: position 122,746,094 of record NC_052067.1, read on the forward strand.
AACATACCTAGCAACTCTGGAATATTATATTTCCCTAAGCACTTAGTACGGTGCTTTACACACAGTAAGAAAACAATGATTAACAATGATTGATTGTTTGATATGAAATTCTGTGACAGCTTTATCAATTGTCTTGTAATCAAGAGGAAAGTGAAGGACATCCTAATGAGGAATCCTACTCTCACCCACCACACTTTTCTAAGAACGTAATGCAGTGCTCTACAGTCATTAAATACTCATTAAATACCATTAAGGATCATGTCCACCAACTCCGTTCTATTGTATTCCCCAAGCACTTAGTAGAGTGCTTTGAACACAGTAAGTGCCCAATGGATACGACTATTTGGTTGATTGGAGTGGCCACAAATTTCAACAGACAGGTAGAGAGAATTGAAGGAGAGATGGATGGATGAAGGTTGTGGAAGTATTCTGGAAGGATTTTTTTTTCCCCAGCTACCTATACAAGCTCCTCAAGGGCATGCCACAGTTTCTTCATTATAATGAGACAATTTGCAAAGCAGTCACTGTGTTTCATATCAATCAATAAATAAATTGTATTTATCAAGCATTTATATTTATCAAGCACTTACTGCGTGCAGAGCACTGTACTAAGCACTTGGGAAAGTACAATATTTCTGTTCCTCCACCCAGTGTCCTAGAAAAATCTTGAAAATGGGAGAAGGTCATAACTTAAGTATTATTAAATTCTCTATTTTGGCTGTCTGTCCCTTCTTCCCATTTCTCCACCTCTATCTTGCCTCAAGAGCAAAATTCTTCCTCCAGGGTTCTGGCCCATCTCACAAACAACCCACCCTCCATCTTACCCTGTTCAGAATCTAGGAAAGGCAAAGTCTAAAGATCTGCCTTGGTCCTGGGAGAAGTGTGGATTGTGTCATTTGACTTTCAGCTTGAAGACTCACCTTCCTCTTCCTCAACTCTGCTTTGGAGGGCAAACTTTGCACTGAACAATTCAAGACGTGCTAACAAAGCACTTTATAGTATCATTGTGAAGGGTTTCAGTTAATTTACATTTCCAAGAGCAAAATCCACTCAACTGTTTTGGACCTCTTGAGTGAAGAATGTAAAGAGTATTAAAAGTTGTATTTTCTTGTTCTCAAATGCAAAGAGTTGCCAATTAGAGTAGAACTATGAAATAGTTGCTAGACAGTGCTAACCTAGCCATAATCACGGTATATCAGTTGATTATCTATTCAGTGTTTACTATTTAGAAGAGTAAAATTGTGACACAGTTAATTGGCATGATTTCTGCCCACAATGAGCTTACAGTCTAGAGGGGGAGAGAAACATAAATAGAAATGAATGAATTATGGATATGTTCATAAGTATTGTGTGGCTGAGGAAGAGTAGAAAAAAGGTAGAAAATGTCAAGAGTAAGGGTGACAAATAAGGGAATGGAAGAAGAGGAAATCATGGCTTAGGAACAGCCTCTTGGAGATATGCCTTAAATAAGGTTTTGAAGGTGGGAATGGTAATTGTCACTCAGATATAAAGAGGGAGGGCATTCCAGGTCAGAGGCAGGATTTGGGCAAAAGGTCGATGGCAAGATAAATGAGATCAAGGTACATTGCATAGTTTAGCATTAGAGGAGTGAAGTGTGCGGGCTGGGCACACTAGTGGAAGAATAGTGAGGTAAAGTAGGATAAGCAAAGTGATTTGATTGCTTTAAAGCCAACAGAAAGGAGTTTTTGTTTGATGAGGAGGTGGATGGGCAACCACTGGAGGTTCTTGAGGAGTGGAGACACGTGGCCTGAATGTTTTTGTAGGAAAATGAAAAGGGCAGCAGAGTGAAGCAGCTCCTGTACTAAGTAATTGGACAAATTGTTCACTAAAAACAACTACCATAATCAGCAGGGCAGGCTTATGCTTCAGCACCTCCCTAAAAGGACTAATAGTACAAATCCTCATTCATTTCATCTGATGCTTTTCTTTAAATTACTATAACAGAAATTAAAGTTGAGTAATATTTAATGTAGCGCTGTTGTTGATGCACAGAGTTAATGTGGGATCTAAACGTCACCACACTATCTTGCCATTTTTCAAAGGCCATGATGATCTTCATATTTATGTTTTATATTTCTTTATCTGTCTGGAATGTTAGAGTACATCCTAGGTATCAAAATTTGTTGACTTTTTCCAAATAAATCTTCCATTATACGTAAGCTTTCCTGGGTGTAAGTGGTATATATGTACACACATACGAACACAAAAACACATCCATGATATTATACGTTCCTTCTTAGATCATACTAACAATTATGAGATCATATCTAATCTCACAGGTTATGCCTGGAAAGATGAATTCACTACTAACAAAATAATTTGCAGTATGGGCTCTTAAAGATTGTACTTTCCTAAAATGATGCACATGGCAATTGCAAGGTCCTTAGCATATCAATCTTCCAAGCATTCTCATGAAGAGCAACAATTTCAGATTCTGAGACTGTGATTTATTATATTTTTCAAGTGTGTCATGTCTCCTGCATTGGATATCTGTGTGTGCATATAAAAAAATAATTTATTTTTATAATGAAGATGACATCATTGACAATAATGTTTACATATGATTGATATGATGTCTAAAAATACCAATTGGACTGATATGGACCTATATGACCACAACAATCACAACCAAAATACTTTTGTTAGGCTGTCAAATTTGTGTTATTTAGGACTCAGTACTATTTACATCCCCTCTCAGGGTCGCACCTACTGAGTTTCCAGTACTCTACCAGCCTCAGCTATGAGAGGGAGAGTCCAGCAGAGGCATACCCATTCCATTCCTAGCTAGAGCAGTGGCTAGTGAGTGGAAGGCAATCTGCTACAAGTCAAAAGTCCCCTATGCTGGGCAGCAGTGGCATGGGAGAGAGTTGAGGGTAGAGATTAAAATTTACTGTATGGAAGGAGGCAATGGTAAACCACTTCCATATTTTTACCAAGAAAACTCTATGGATGTACTGCCAGAACAATTGCAGATGGAGGTGGGGTGTTCTTGGAGAGGTGTGTCCATGAGTTTGCTATGGGTTGGAAAAGATTTGACAGCATAAAACAAGAATATTTTCATTTCATCTCTTCATTTTATTCAATATGTCAGCAATTCCTGATAGTTCTACCTTAGCCCCTTTAGAATCTGCCCATTTCTCTCCATCTAACCTGTTGCCATGCTGGTCCAAGTACTTGTCATATCCTGCTTCGATTAGAGCATCAGCCACCTTGCAGACATTCCTTCCTCTAGCCTTTTCCCTCTCCAGTTCATATGCCACTCTGCTTTCCATTACATCTCTCTATATTTCTTTTCACACCTTCCCATTCCTCATCACCGCAGAGACTGTGAGTCCGTTGTTGGGTAGGGACCATCTCTATATGTTGCCCACTTGTATTTCCCAAGCATTTAGTACAGTGATCTGCACACAGTAAGAGCTCAATAAATATGACTGAATGAATGAAAAACTTCCGATGGCTACCCATCCATCTCAGCTTCACACAGAAACTCCTCATGCTCAGCTTAAAGGCAATCAGCTTTCTTCCTCCTAGGTAACTTTGCTGATCTCCCACTACAACCCAGTCCACATATCCTCTCTCAGCCCTGGAACACCCTTCCCTTTCATATCCTACAGATCATCACTGTCCCAATATTCAAAGCACAACAAAAATCACATTTCCTCCAGGAGGTCTTCTCTGACTAGCCATTAACCCTACCATATCCTCCCTTCCTTCTGAGTCACCCATGCAATTAGGTACATACACCCTGGGCATTTTGATACTCACCCTACTTTTACCCCCAGAGCAATCATGGACGTATTTTTTTACTCCGCTGTCATTTATTTTAATGATCATCCCCTCACTAGATTAAACTTCTCGAGGGCAGAGATTTTGTCTACCAACTCTGTTGGAAGTCTCACAAGCACTTAATACAGTGCTCTGCATTAAATAAGTATCCAATAGATACCTCTGATTGATGGATATTAGAGTTCACCAACTATAATCTACTGAGCCTAGTTTGTATTGGGCAGATAGGTGATATTTAGAACCTGTTCTCGAATTGGGGAGAGCAGAGTATTCCGAGATAGGGCTGCCCAGGTGTCAGGTTGCAACACAATGATATAAATGTAACAGGCAGTAAAATTCCGGACCTTTCACAGAGTATATCTTTGTTTAGGATAGAGCAAAAGGTATCCCACGTTCAGTAATAATAATAATAATAACTGGCATTTGTTAAGCGCTTACTATGTGCAAAGCACTGTTCTAGGTGCTGGGGAGGATACAGGGTGATCAAGTTGTCCCACGTGGGACTCACAGTCTTAATCCCCATTTTACAGATGAGGTAACTGAGGCCCAGAGAAGTTAAGTGACTTGCCCAAGATCACACAGCTGACATGCGACGGAGCGGAATTCGAACCCGTGACCTCTGACTCCAAAGCCCGTGCTCTTTCCACCGAGCCACGCTGCTTCTCTTCTCTCGTCTTGTTTTATGGTTGAGATGCAAGTTTTTAGCATAATTATTTTGCCTGCATATGTTTAAAGTATATCAGCCTATGGTTAATCTGATATTCAGGACCCTACATGGCTACAATGATCCATAAATCTTTTAAGTCCTGTTGTCAAAAAATGACATAATCACTTAGATGATGTTATACATTATGTTGTTGATGTATAATTCAATAGATATTTCCCTACTGACATCAGACAGCTGTGACAGTGACGGTGTATCAATCACTTAATATTTAAAACCCTCTATCCTGTCAAGTTCCTGATTAATGTAGTTCAATCACCTCGATGAGTTAAGAGCTGTTTTTCTGATTTGAATAATCATCCTTTTTTCCTATTTCTAAAGTGAGAAAGAATTTCCCATTGTCTTCCTGAAAATACCGTAAATGCAAGTTGGAAGAACAAAAAGTGATGATTCAGATCCATTTATAGATTCTCTCATGTTCTGCACTAATTTACATTTATGATCCCTTTTAAGTATTTAGAGACTTTCAGGAACTTAAAGGACTATGAGAGATCCCATCCCCAAAACTTGTTTCTACAGGGAGAAGAAAATCACACCACCTGCTCCCATATCCTAAACCTTCAGTGTAAAAATTTCTCAGCTACATCCTGAAATCCCTTTTTTGGGACAAGACAGCATTAGGGAGAGTTATAAGTAAGCATTTCAAACCACCATTTTCACTGAGAAACATTAGCCTGCTGTATTTTTCATGTGTGACTCAATTAATTTGAGTTTTCTAGCAGTCAGAATTGTATTTCCACCCCATATTGCATATCACTCATTGCAACCTTGAACAAGGCAGCAACGAACAGATTGAGCAGGGCTGCACCTATCACCCAGCCCTGCTTCTTTTTCACAGTGTAGAAGGGAAATGCCTAAATACCCTTCAACTCTGACTATTTTAGGGAAGTTTAAAAATATCTGGGAATATTTCAGAACAGACAAATCTGCTTACCAATTTTCCAAGCTCTGACCTATTGATGGTGGCTAAAGCTATAAAAGAACAATAAACACAGGATAAGGATGATTATATTTATTACTATCACATAGTTGATAAGTATGTCCAAAACCTCCCTCATCATAAACATAAAGGGAATCCTACCCAGATGGAAAAGCATCTATAATTTACTTTTGAACACATATTTTACCATAATAAAGGAGGTCCTTCAAACCATAATAATAATAATAAGAATAATGATGGCATTTATTAAGCACTTACTAGGTGTAAAGTACTGTTCTAAGTGCTGGGGAGGTTACGAGATGATCAGGTTGTCACACAGTATTAATCCTCATTTTACAGTTGAGGTAACTGAGGCACAGAGAAGTTAAGTTACTTGCCCAAAGTCACAAAGCTGACAATTGGCAGAGCCGGGATTTGAACCCATGACCTTTGATTCCAAAGCCCATGCTCTTTCCACTGAGCCACGCTGCTTCTCATAGAAAATTGACCAGAATGTGGTTACTTGCTCATGACCCTAATTTTTGAAGAAGTATACCTCTACATTCAAAGCCAAAAATACATCTAAGTGTTGCCGATACCAAAGAAAGACCTGGCACCATAAATGACTGGAGTCTGAAAATGCATTTGCAATGCCTTGTAATTATATAAAAAAGACTGATATTTTGGTATATCAATAGGACTGAACCCTCATGAGCTGGAAAGTATGGAATTCTATGGAATTAGTTTTATGCATAGTAATCATTATGTTCAGTTTTGGTCTCCACACTAATATATGTCAAGAGGATCAAAAGAAAGGAACTGGAACCAGAAGAAAGTGACTGAACATTGGTTTTAAGACAAATGGTTCAGGGAATTGGGAGAATGGAATTTGGGGGAATAAAAAAAAAGATGTCTGTGTGATTGCCTTCAAAAAGATAAAAGTACATTTTTGTGTTTTGCCTATGAGGAGGAAGGCAATGACTATTTTTGCAGCATTTCTCTTGGTTTCTGTGTTAACAGAAAGTCAAGAAAGAGGAATTTGTTTAAATTAAAATAGGAGAGCTGTTGGTTGTACTTACAGAAAACATTTTTGATAAGAAGCTATAAAATATCAGTTGTCCTGGATATTGTCACTCTTGATTTACTTCACTAGATAGGGAGAGAAGGGAACAAACTGAAACAGTGGGCCAACCTCCTGACACTGATACTTCTCCATTGGAGTTATGCAGAAATTTCATATAGAAATACAGTTCCTTCCCTGCCACTCTAATGGCTTCTTAGAGCTTCTGTGCATCTAGGAAGGTCTGGGCTTCCTGGGTTGGGACAAACTGTCCCACTAGATTAGCTGGAGTTTGATAATTGCTGATTACATACTCGGTTTCCTTTGCATAAAGATGCATTTTATTTGGGATATTCTAATGAGTTATGCAATGCTAACAATGCTATTGTTTCTAACTCAGGCTATTGCTATTACATATAACCTTATTAAATGATATGGAGGAATGACTATTTTGCATTTCAAAATGGAAAAGCTCAGTGAACATTTACTATAGGAATCAATCAAAATGGTTATTTTAGACATATTAGAAACTAAATGTAGTAGTAAAATGCAATCATTTTTATGTGTAAAGTGAGGCCTCCATCTACTGTACAAATAATAAATGACAACAAACTTAATCCTGTACTTACCAAAATAGGTTGTTTCACTGAATACATTTACACTATTACAATGAAAACATCTTAAATAACATAAATTATCTTCAACTCAAAGTCAAGCACCATACTTATATAAAATTCACACACGATCAACAAAATGAATATAGTTGCAATTAGACATGAAGAAGGGTACATAAATCATATGCTATTTTATAGATAATTTTAAATGTGCATTAATCTTTTCATTGTGAATTATTCTGGGAACCTGACATACTTTTTGATGTATGTATAGAATATTTTAATAATGTTTCTTTCCATCCGCAATCAATCAATTTTACTGTGTACAGAGCACCATACTCAGCGCTTGCAAGAATACAATATTATCCAGTTTGTAGAAATGTTTCCCGCCCACAAGGAGAATATAGTCTGGAGGGGGACAGAGACATTAAAATAAATTATGGATATGTATATATAAGTGTTGTGGGGCAGAGGGTCAAGAAAATAAGGGAACAAATTCAAGTTTAAGGACAATCCAAGGGAGTGGAAGGGACATGAGGGCTTATTTGGGGAAGGTCTCATGGAGGAGATATGATTTGAATAAGATGTTGAAGGTAGGTGAGTGATGATCTGTTATTATGAAAGGTGAGAAGGTTCCAGGCCAGAGGCAGGATATGGACAAGAGGTCCATGAGTGTTACAGGAGTGAAGTTTGCATGCTATGTTGAAGCCGTAAATCAGAGAGTTGATAAGCTCAATCATATTTATTGAAAACTTACTGTGTGCAGCATTTAAGGGAAATACATTATAACAATATAAAAGACACATTCCATGTCCACAGTGACCTTACAGTCTAGAGGAGGAGATAGACATTGATTTAAATAAATAACATATATGTACATAAGTGTTGTGGGACTCAGAAGGGAATGAAGAAAGGGAGCAAGTCAGAGGGACAAGGAAGGGAGTGGACACAGATTTATTACTCTATTTACTTTACTTGTACATATTTACTATTCTATTTATTTTGTTAATGATGTGCATTGAGCTTTAATTATATTTGTTCTGACGACTTGACACATGTCCACATGTTTCTTTTGTTGCTGTCTGTTTCCCCCTTCTAGACTGTGAGCCTGTTGTTGGGTAGGAACCGTCCCTATATGTTGCCAACTTGTACTTCCCAAGTGCTTAGTACAGTGCTCTGCACACAGTCAGTGCTCAATAAATACAATTGAATGAATGAAGAAAAGGAAAAAAAAGCCTTAATCAAGGAAGGCCTCTTGGAGGAAACATGCCTTCAATAAGGCTTTGAAGGAGGGGCAAATAATTGTCAGATATGAAGAGGAAAGCCATTCCAGGTTAGAGGCAATGTGTGATATGTCTGCGGCAAGGTATATGAGAACAAGGAACAGTGAGTAGGTTTTCTTTAGAGGAGTGAAGTGTGTGAACAGTGTTGTAGTAGAAGAGTATTGAGGTGTGGTAGGAGGGGGCAAGGTGATTGTTTTAAAGTCAATGATGAGGGTTTTGTATGTTGCAGAGGTAGATGGAGAACTACTGAAGGTTCTTTTTTTTGAAAAACTCTTCTGGGCAGCAAAGGGAAGTAAGGACTAGATAGGGGAGAGACAGAGGCAGAGAGATAAGCAAAGAGGTTGATGCAGTGGTCATGGCAGAATCAACCAATCAATCAATCAATTGTATTTATTGAGCACTTATTGTGTACAGAGTACTTTTTATGGCATTTCTTAATTAAGCCCTTGGGAGAGTACAATATAGCAATCTAGCAGACAAATTCCCTTCCCACAACAAGCTTACAATCTAGAGGAGGAAACAGACATTAATACAAATAAATTAATTGCAGATATGTACATAAGTGCTGTGGGTTTGGAAGGGGCGATGAATAATAGGAGCAAGTCTGAAGGGAGTGGAAGAAAAGGAAACAAAGGATTAGTCATGGAAGGCCTCCTTGGAGAAAATATGCCTTCAATAAGGCTTTGAGAATCTGTAAGGCCTGTGCTCTGGGAGTTAGAAGGTCATGGGTTCTAATCCACTCTGCCACTTATCTGCTTTGTGACACTGGGCAAGTGACCTCATTTCTCTTGTGGCTCAGTTACCCCATCTGTAAAAGTTAGAATGCTTAGAACAGCGCCTGGCACATAGTAAGCACTTAACAAATACCATAATAATAACAAATAATAATAATAATTATTATTATTATGAATGAGGGAGAGAGAAATTGTCTGTCAAATGTGAAGAGGGAAGGCGTTCCAGACCAGTGGCAGGATATGGGTGAGAGTTTGGTGGTGAGATAAATGAGATCTAGGTACAGTGAGTAGGTTGGCATTAGAGGATTGAAGTGTGTGAGCTGGGCTGCAGTAGAAGAATAGGTAGGAGTGGGAAAGGTGATTGAGTACTTAAAAGCCGATGGTAAGGAGTTTCCGTTCGAAGCAGAGATGGATTGACAACCACTGAATGTTCTCAAGGATTGAGGAAACATGGATGGGATAAGTGCTTGGATTAGCATAGTAGCAGTTTGATTGGAGAGGAAAGGGTGGACTTTAGTGATGTTGCGATGGTAGAATCAGTAGCATTTGAATCAACAGATTTAATATGTTGGTGTATTGAGAGGGTTGAGTTGAAGAAAAAGCCAAGTTTACAGGAATGTGAGATATGGAGGATGATTGTGCTATCTATAGTGATGGGAAAGTCAATGTTAGGACTGCAGAGGAGGAAAAAGATCATGACTGAAGATGTAGAGTTGGAAATCATCTGCATGTTGGTATAAGACATGGGAGCAAATGTGTTCTCCATGGGAATGTGTGTAGATGGAAAATCAAAGGGGACCCTGTACAGAGACTTGAGAAACTTCAATCAATAAACTGTATTTATTGAATGCTTACTTTGTGCATCGCATTTTACTAAGCACTTGGGAAAATACAATATTACAGAGTTGGCCTTACAGTCTACAGTGAAAGAAAGACATTAATAGGAATAAAGAAATTACAGAAATTTGCACAATTATTGTAACCAAGCACTGATTAAGACCCCTTCCTACTGGGAACATCATCCAACCCTGACTTCACTGACACTGTTCTCTTCTGGTTCTCTGGATGCTCATTATTAGTCTCTTTTGTGGGCTGCTCCTCTGCTTCCCATTCCCTAACTGTGGGAGTCCCTCAAGCCTCAGTTCTGGGGACTCTTCTATTCTCCATTTAAATCCACTCCCGTCTCGTTGCGGATGATCCCCAAATCTACATCTCCAGCCCTGAAATCTCCTTTACTGCAGCTGTGCCTTTCCTTCTGATTTCAGGACATTAATGCTTGACATCTCCAAAACAGAACATATCATCTTCCCACCTAAACCCTGTTCTCCCCAGACTTTCCTGTCACTGTAGATAGCACACCATCCTTCTGGTCATACAGGACCATAACCGTGGTGCTATTCTTGTCTCACCTCTCTCATTCAACCTACATATTCAATCTGTCACTAAATCCAGTCAGTTCAACCTGTCAGTTCCTACCTGCTCGCACACCTTTCATTCATTCAATCGCATTTATTGAGTGCTTACTATGTGCAGAGCACTGTACTAAGCACTTGGGAAGTACAGGTCAACTACATATAGAGACAGTCCCTACCCAACAGCGGGCTCACAGTCTAGAAGGGGGAGACAGACAACAAAACATATTAACAAAATGAAATAAATAGAATATGTACAAGTAAAATAGAGTAATAAATATGTACAAACATACATACATATATACAGGTGCTGTGGGGAGGTGAAGGAGGTAAGGGGAGGATGGGGAGAAGGAGGAGGGGGAGAGAAAGGAGGGAGCTCAGTCTGGGAAGACCTCCTGGAGGAGATGAGCTCTCAGTAGGGAGGAAGAGAGCTAGCTTGGTGGATATGTAGAGGGAGGGCATTCCAGGCCAGGGGGAGGACGTGGGCCGGGGGTTGACAATGGGACGGGCGAGAACAAGGCACAGTGAGGAGGTTAGCGGCAGAGGAGCTGAGGGTGCGGGCTGGGCTGTAGAAGGAAAGAAGGGAGGTGAGGTAGGAGGGGGCAAGGTGATGGAGAGCCTTGCTCCTCTAGAGCCAGCCTGCCCACTGTGCCTCGATCTCATTTCACTCCTGACCTTTGCCCACTTCTGAACTCTGGCCTGGAACAACCTCGCTCTTCATATCCAACTGAGATGATCACTCTCCCCACATTCAAAGCCTTATTGAAGGTACATCTCTTCCAAGAAGCCTTCCCTAACAAAACCTTCCTCTCCTCTTCTCCCATTCCCTTCTGTGCCATTCTTACTTTCTCCCTCATTCATCCTCCCTCCCATGTCCACAGCACATATGTATATACCTGTAATTGATTTATTTACTCATTTGTATTGATGTCTGCCTCCCTCCCCCAGCTCTAGTTTGAGCTTGCTGTGGGCAGGAATTTGTCCGTTTGTTGTTATGTTGCACTCTCCCAAGCTCTTAGTTCAGTGCTTTGCATCTAGTAAGTGTTCAATAAATACGATTGAATGAATGAATATGAAATCTTTTCTTCAGCCTTTTATGAGCACACATTCATTCATTTATTCAGTTGCATTTATTAAGTACTCTCCCAGTACTAAGCACTTGGGAGAGTATTAGCAGAAATACTAATTAGTACAAGTACAACTAAGTACAACAATTAGCAGACACATTCACTGCCCACAACAAGCTTACAATCTAGAGGGGGATACTGACATTAAAAAAAATAAATAAACTACAGATATGTACATAAGTGCTGTGGGACTGGGAGCAGCAACTCAGGTTCGTGAATAGGAAACTACTTCAGTCAAATTGAGCTGGCCATTTCTAAAGCCATATAGAAACATGCATCTTATTTATAGATACAATTTTCTAGTCATGGTTATTACGGGATATAGTTTAAAATTGTACATTTTCTTCTTTGGCACTACTTTGTAAATGTGTTGTAGATTTTCTATTGCTGGTACTTCCTAATTAGTACTCTTACTTGATTATATAATAATTAATATTTGTATTAGTAAAGCACTTACTATTTGCCAAGCATTATACTACATCCTGGAGTAGATACAAGATAAGCAAGACAGTCACAATCTGTGTCTCACACAAAGCTTACAGTTTAAGGAGGAGGGAAAACTTCCATGGTACAGGTGAAGAAACTGAGGCACAGAGAAGTTAAATGACTTACCCAAGACCACCCAGCAGGTTAAAGGCAGCATAACCCAGTTCTCCTGACTCTCAGGCCTGTGCTATTTCCACTGAGCCCTAACAAAATGTTGTTAAAATAAACAGCACAATGTGGAGCATAGCCTTCCATAGGAAATAATGCAAAGTGCCAGAAATGGACAGAAAATCCAGGCAAAGCAATGGACAGAAAGAGAGATCTAGTCCAATACATTTTGGATGAAGAGACATGACACCTGGAGATAGAGACAGTCATGGAGGAGCCCTACCAACCTCACCTGATTATTTTCTTGAGAGAAATACTATATTGATTTTGATTCTTCAGAAATTCCTGGTGCATGCCTGGAGTTTCTAATAGCAGGTTATGTCTGCACTAATATATAGGATTATAGAACAAAAGATATAGATACTTATTTGGCACAGAATGTTCCAATACAAAGCAACATTCAAATAACTAGGAAAAACATTAAAATAGCAGTTGCTTTTGTGTAAAGAATTTCTGTTCCCCAAAGCAGTTGAATGAAACAGTTCTGTTTAAATAATGATTTCAATCTAGTCACTAAATGCACTTAGATACTTATGGGGATAAGGGAATTTGGTTTTTAGGCTAGCTGTAAAAGAAGATATTCATTTTAATACCATATGCAAATTAAATGCAAGCATCAGTGTAGTGGCTTGTTCGTTACATTCTCTAAAATGAGGTTTAACAATAATGAAGTAAACCATTTCCATATTTTATTTAATCCAATAACTTATTTAAATAATTTTAAATAATATGTCTAAGTAATATTACTTAGATGTGTAGTACAAAGACAAAATAAATAAAACATTTGAAAGAATAATTACTTAGTCCCTCAGGTTCAAGAATGGCTTGTAAAATGATCTTCTAGCACATATGGGGGAAAACCCTCTGAAAAGATCCTTCAAGATTCACCTATGCATCTGGGTAATATTTGGAGCAATGCTGCAAAATTGTATAGCCATAACCCTTACCGTAATCGGGTTTTGTCATTACTTTTTATGGATTCAAACAAAATCCAACCCTGTGAAAAATTGGAAGTGATTAAAGGAGGAGCAATGAGAGAGTAGACACAGGGCAAGAAAAATAAGCTAAAATATCAAGGAAGGAAGAGAGAAAAATGTTACATTTTATATGTGCATTCATAAGCATTTGTTAAGTCATTTTTATGTGCTAAGTACTGTACTATCTGGAGTAGATATAGCTAATCAGGTAGGACACAGTCCCTGTCTCAAATGGAGCCAACAGTCTATGTAAAATCAAAGTAAAATCTTCTAAATCATTGATGAATGATATAATAAAACTCTAATTTCTCTCTAGGCATCTGTGTTTCTGCCTAGAAGAAGTACTCCACATGATCTGGAATGTATAGAATATTTTTACTGTACACTGAAGAGTGATCACAGTGTTTATTGTTTCATTGAATAGCAACAAAATAATGTCTTCGAATAACATTTTTGGAATTATATGATAAGGCCCTGAATATATGAGTACAGCAAGACATTCTTACCATAGTATAACTGTGAGCCACTTTCATAAGTTCAATGCATCCTTGAGCATCAGCAAATGCTCGGATTCCAAGACAGTTAGATGGATGTAAAAGCTTCACGAGAAAATGACAACATACTTCGACTACTTGAGGAAGCTGAAGAAGACAGGCGGCTGACAAAAGATTTTCAATAGAGTCCTCCTTCAATTCCAAACAGCCTGAAAAATGAAGACAATTGTAATTTAACCTTACAATAATTATGGTACTTGTTTAGCACTTACTATGTGCCCAACACTGTTCTAAGCCCTAGGGTAGTTACACGTTAATCAGACTGGACACACTCCATATCTCACATGGGACTCACATTAGGATTTCCCATTTTACTGATGATGTAAATGAGGCACAGAGAAGTTAAGTGACTTGCTTAAGGTCACACAGCAGACAAGTGGTGGAGCTAGGATTAGAACCTAGGTCTTTCTGATTCCCAGTCCTGTGCTCTATTCTCTAGGTCATTATGAATATATGACTGTCAAATGGAAACAGTAAAATGTAAATTGGTAGGGGGTGGTGAATACCCCTGTGATTTGGTTATGAAGCTCTGAAGTGGTAACTGTAGTGGAAAAAGCTTGGAGAAATCACATTTTAGTATGATGCCACTCCCAGTTGGCAGAATCAGCAGCAGGGCATAGTAGATAGAGCACAGGCCTTGGATTCAGAATGTCATGGGTTCTAATTCAGCTCTGTCACTTCTCTGCTGTGTGGCCTTGGGCAACTCACTGAACTTCCCTGTGCCTCAGTTGCCTCATTTATATAATGGGGATTAACACCGTGATTCCCAGCCCATTGTTGGGTAGGGACCATCTCCGTATATTGCCAACTTGTACTTCCCAAGTGCTTAGTACAGTGCTCTGCACATAGTAAGCGCTCAATAAATATGACTGACTGAATGAATGAAAAAGGGTCTTGAAGATGGGTAAAATAGTGGTCTGCTGGATGTGAAGAGGTTGGGAGTTTGAGTCAAAACACATTATGTCACTAGCCAATCACCTAAATAATGTGCAGATTAAGATGATGACTTAAGTACTTGCAGTTAACTCAACTTGACCCACAGGCATCTCCTAAAGCAAAGTTGTGATCTGTTCAGTACCAGGCAGGGGCAAGTAAATTCTGCAGTAGAATTGCTTCTAGATGTGAGCCCGTTGTTGGGTAGGTATTGCCTCTATTTGTTGCTGAACTGTACTTTCCAAGCACCTAATACAGTACTCTGCACACAATAAGCGCTCAATAAATACTATTGAATGAATGAAAAATTGCATTTATCCTGCCCTGATAGTAGACACTGCCAGGAGAGTTGGCTTACAAAGGATGCATTCTGCCTTGTCCCTGCCATAACCCTCTCTTCTCTGCCATTTTTCTTCCCATTCATTCAATCGTATTTATTGAGCACTTACTGTGTGCAGAGCACTGTACTAAGTGCTTCTCCATTTCCCCCCCGCTCCCTCCTTCTTCTGCCCAAGGGTACGATGATAGGGCATCCCTCCTCTGAATTTCCCACCTACTTTTTCACCCTTTGGGACTCATACTTTTCCAAGACTCAGATAGTGTTAATTCTGAATCTCAAGGGAGGAGGAAATGGGCAGTACAAGTTTGTTGTGTACAGGGAACATTTCTGTTCGTTGTTGTTTTGTACTCTCCCAAATGCTTAGTACAGTACTTAGCTCACAGTAAGTGCTCAATAAATACCAATGAATGAATGAATACACAGACAGTCACCCTGACATAGAGACTTGCACATCAGAAAATACAGCTCTCAGTTTTGTGCGATGATGCTCCTGATCAAGTCTTCAGATGTTGTCCTCTAGATTCAGGAAGCCAGAGACCTATGCCTCTCTAATTGTGATTGTCCTGAAGATGAACAATGTATCCAAAAGTTGTATTCAGTGCCTATCGCTGGGGGTTGTCCTTCCACTGGAAATCTGGATTTGCTCAATGCCCAATTTAGACAGTTCACAAGGAGTAGTGTCATTCTTCTACAGAAACAACTCTGATTATTGTCAAGTATGGTCCTAATAGAGCCACTTTTACTAGATTTTGGGGTAGGGTATGTTTAGTTAGGCCCTGCTCCTGTGATCCTTGATGACATCTCTTCAGCATCACCAGCCAGAATGACAGCAGAGAGGAAAATGAGCTGTGGGCAGTCCCAGTCCCAGGAAGCTTTTTGTCTTGGAGGAGATGAGGAAGGGCAGAGAAGCAGTGTGGCTCAGTGGAAAGAGCACGGGATTTGGAGTCGGAGGGCATGGGTTCAAATCCTGACTCCACCAAATGTCGGCTGTGTGACTTTGGGCAAGTCACTTCACTTCTCTGTGCCTAAATTATCTCATCTGAAAAATGGGGATTAAGACTGTGAGCCCCATGTGGGACAACCTGATTACCTTGTAACCACCTAGTGCTTAGAACAGTGCTTTGCACATAGTAAGCACTTAATAAATGTCATTATTATTATTATTAAGGGGAAAAGGGAACCGATACCAGGAATAGGAGAGACCCCACTCTTCTCCTCTTCCTCATCATCTTTGCCATCAAGTATTTTCTTCCTAAATTAAAGGCTGCTACTGGGTGGCAACTGGAGGGTAAAGGGTGGTGGAGAGTTCCCTTCTTCCCACTCTACATTATAGTAACACTCTACATTAAGTTGTCATTGCATGAGTAGGCACATATGGGCTGGCACACTGGAGTCATCTCTGCACTGTATAGACTCCCCATCTAATCACCAGAGCCAGCTCTTAAACATCAGAGTGTTCCCCTTTCTACTCACTAACTAGCAGTTTAATGATTGCTCCCAACCAAGAATTCAGCAAGATTTCCTTTAGAGACATTGAGATCTTCATAGCTTCATCTTGAGCTAGTGACCAGGCTTGGAATTAGCACTTTTTTTTCATGGTATTTGTTAAGCACTCTAAGGTTCAAGCACTGTTCCAAGCACTGGGATAGATAGATACATGTTTAATCAGGTTGGACAGTCTCTGTCCCACATGAGGCTCACCTTCTAAGTAAGCACTGGAGCTCAGCACCTGTTTGTGCTATTCATTAATCCCGAATCCTCAGTGGGTGGACTGAGAAGTGGGAGGAGGCTGAAGCTCTGAGAATTTTAAGGGTTTAGCTTCAGGACATGAGATTCCCCTTTGTCCCTTTGTTTTAAGAGAAATGATACACTAGAATGGTTTGTTTGGAGGCAGCCATTTTGTGAAGGACACCATCTTCGTAATGCTCAATCAGCAGCTATATCAGCAAGGTTGAGAAGGGGACATGAAGGGGACATGAAGGGGAAAGGGCAGCCAAACTATAAAGAGGCCTGAAAAATCAATCAATCATATTTATTGAGCGCTGACTGTGTGCAGAGCACTGTACTAAGCGCTTGGAGAGTATAAGTTGGCAACATATAGAGACAGTCCCTACTCAAGCATTGGGGTAGGGTATGTTTAGTTAGGCCCTACTCCTGTGATCCTGAATACAATGCTGAAAATCAAGCATTTCATGCATACTAATACATGTATGCACCCTATGAAGGTCTGCTTTAAAATTTGGATTTCAGTCCCACTCCTTCCCTCATTTCAAAGCCCTTCTGATATTCCACGTCCTTTCAGAAAGCTTCAGCAGTTCATTCCTACCACTTCAAATTTAATCACCTTAACAGTTCCTCTTACAGATGTTTGTTTGCATACCCATGCTCAGTAATAATGTATGAATATGTTTATATTCAATTGTGTATATTCATTTCTTCTGATTTACTCTTATTTCATCCTATTTGATTTACTGCCTATTTTATTGTGTTCTTTCCCTGGCTCTCTCTCTCTGTAAATAATTATGGGAGTTTGTCAACCCATTGGACTGCAAAATCCTCACGGACTGAATTTATGTGCTTTGCTTCAGCTGTACTTTCTCAAGTATTTAATAAAGTGTTTTGCAGTCAGCAGGTGCTAATTGATATATTATTTTAGATCCTTAGCTGGTGCTGGACAGGTGGGAACCTAGTCATTTCTTTCATTGGTTATGACAAACAATCACCAAACTTATTTACTGAATATAATAAAAAAAAGACTCCTCCTTCAAGAAGTTCACAGACTAATAATTTTAATATGTTGTCCTAGGAAATAATTACAATATAATTATAAAACTAATAATGATGGTATTGTTGTTAAGCACTTACTATGTGCCTAGCACTGTTCAAAGCACTGAAGATATACAAGATAATCAGGTTGTCCCACAAGGGGCTCACAGTCTTAATCCCCATTTTTACAGATGAGGTAAGTGATACACAGAGAAGTTAAGTGACTTTCCCAAAGTCACACAGCTGACAAGTGGCGGACCAGGGTTTAGAACCCACAACCTCTGACTCCCAAGCCCGCTCTTTCCACTAAACCATACTGCTTCTCTGTAAAATATAAGGTTTTGCGACTCACTCTAAAACATATTTGGATCCTTGTTTATCCTGAATCTGTAAGAATCAAATGTGTAACATAACTGAAGTATAACCTCCAAAATTTTAAAATAATTTAAAAAGGAAAATGTAATTCAGAATGAGCTCATACATCAACTGTTGAGCTAGTACTACTAAATTTAGGAACATAGTTATACTGTGTGATTTTGTTGCCAAACTGTAGGTGACTTCTTTCTATGTAGTCCTATGTAGTGACTGTGATAAAGTACTAAATTTAGGAAGTGAAAAAATGGCTTCTTTTCTCTCTGAAAGACATTGAATGTAACCATTTATGGAGGGAAGAAGGAACCACTAGAGTATTTGCAAGATGCATATTTGAGTGAACATAATTGAGTATTATGCATGATAACCTGGACATTATGATAGAAGTGGTAGTAACAAGGTAAACGTAGAACAAACCTAAATAAGTAAATTACCCTTTAAAAAAAGTGATTGGCAGGTAAAATTTTCAAAAGTAATTTGACATCTACTAAAATACAAATGGAAAAATGTTCTAAGTTTGTTTCAGCTCTAAGGGAGCTGAAAACCTAAAATGCTTATCTGAATTTTTGTTCTAAGTAAATCCTGGATTTCCAGTGGTTTTTATATTCAGAAAAAGTATTTAAGAGCACCAATTCTCCAAAAGTGAAGCTGTGAATATTTGAATTAAAATATATGTACAATTGTAAATACTTCAAATGTATCCAATGGAATGAAACAGACTTAATATGGATTGAGGTCCTAAGTCCTAAAGTCCAAAAATGAAACCAATTCTCAGGTATGCTAAGATACTTGAGTAGGAGTAAGAAGTTTAAAAAACTTAAATTTGAACATAAAAGCAGCAATCCTTTATTTCTATAATGAATATATGTAATATGTACCAATTAACGTCGATGATATTCATTGAGCACTTCCTATCACAGAGCACTGAACTAAGCACTTGGGAGAGTATAGTATAACACTTGCAGTACACATGCCTGAACCACAATCCCCCAATCATATACATATGTAAAAGATTGGGGATAGTCATTACAATGGTACACATGTAACTGTATATATTTATTTCCCTGATTTACTCCTATATTTCATATTCTTTTACTACCTCTATTCCTTTACTACTTATTTTACTGAGTTCTTCCTCTGGCTAACATAAAAGTGAAATAGAGAAAATTTACAAAATTATGAAAGGTATAAACAGGATGAACAAAAAATTGATCTTCATTAAATTCTACAACATCAAGATTAGGGTTACCCACTGACACTTGAAGGTTAGTGGGTTAAACACAAACAAATTAAAACATTTTTTGAAACAGTGGATAACAAATACAAGGAATTAGTGTTCTAAGGACATTGAGCAGAGAGAAAAATGCAATAGGCGCTGTAATGATAATTGATTGATTGATTGATAATTAGATAATTTATTAATAATAATAATAATTGTGCTATTTGTTAAATGATTATTGTGGCCGGGCACGTAACTAAGCTCTGGTGTAGATACAAGCAAATCGGCTTTGACACAGTCCCTGTCCCATGTGGGACTCATAGTCTCAATCCCATATTACAGATGCGGTAACCAAGAGACAGAGAAGTGAAATGACTTGCCCAGGGTCACCCAGCAGACATGTGGAGGAGCTGGGATGGGAACCCATGACCTTCTGACTCCCAGGATCATGCTCCATCCACTGCACCATGCTGCTAACCAATATCACAGACATGGTATGATAGGGAAGAGGCCCAAGTGTGGGGCGAGTGGCGTGAGGTTTAATTCTGATCTATTTCTGGGTTTTGGGGGATGAGATGGAAGAAGGACAATAGTGTTGGTCAGGAGAAGGGAGAAATATGCGAAAACATTGTTGCTATTTGGAAAATATGATTAAGGATCTTGACCTTTTATCCAAGATCCACATCAAGAATATGTCTAAGACGTAGCATGTCAATCAACTATTCACTCTGTGGGGTTTATTGAGCATATACTGTATACAGAGCATTATTTTAAACACTTGGGAGAATGTAATACAGTGAAGTCAGTAGACATGACCACTCCCCATAAGGTGCTCCAAGTAAAATTGTTCTATAAAATGAAATATATGCACACATCCTAGAAAATGTCTCATGAAGGTGAAAAGTGACTCATGGAAATACAAATAGATTTGAAAGCTCTTAGACAAAACTGTATTTCAGAGATGCTTTTTTCATCTCTTACTCTTGACAAAAGTTGTGACTAATGCTAAAATACTTTCTATTCTAAAATGAAATCAAATGTTATGATGAGTCCCACATCAAAGATGGTCAGCAACCATTGTATTATGTCTATTCCAAAAGCTGACTTGCTTGAAGTAACTTTTTTGATGCATTTGATCAAAATGAGTGTACTATCAAACAACAGCCTAGGACCATTATTAAATCAAGTTATTAAACCATTTTCTTACAGAAGAAAGCACCACCCCATCCTGTTGTGATCAAGTTCAATCTTATGACAACTCAAAAGAGCACAGCTTAAATTGGCAAATTTTCAGGTGCCATATTACATTGCATGAAACAACACATTGTACTTGCATGTGACCCTTTCTATATTTACTGCCAACTCTAAATGTTAGATCCAATCCAAATTTAACACTCCCCTGATTTTTGAAGATATATCTACCCACCAAACACATTAACCTTATTTAATCTCTTTTTTAAAAATTTACCATTTTAACATGTCCACTATGAGGCCATTTAAGTACAGATTTACTGTCATTTAGGTTAACTGGGGTCTTTGATTCCTGAATTCAGTCCAGTATTCCTTTATCAACCAGTTCAGCCATAAATAACCCCTACATCCCTTTCTCAGGGATTTTTCTTTTACCCACACACAAAGAAAAAATTTTCTAAACCTCTAATATTTGGCATCAGTGAGAATAAGTAAAAATAGTTCTCACTGCCATTAAGTATTAGAGTCTTAGAAAATTGTTTAATTTTATTTCTAAAGTTTTCCATTCAGTGCATTAACCTTAACAGTCCAATGGCTGTGCTGCCTTCATTTTTCTTAACTTAGATAGTTCCAAAGATGGATTTATTGGTGCATTTATGTAATTGTACTTTGAGATTCATAAAAGCCCATATTAGTATATGCAATTATTCAGAAAACACTGAAGTGCAAAATAAGACATGAGCATTCTGAAATATTCTAAGATTTTTGGTGAGTGTACAGTAAAAGGGGGCTGCACAGGACATGGACTCATTTTCCTTGAAGAAAAGTGGGAAAATGTGGAATTATTTATTTAGTACATGGACTCTGATCCTTCCTCAAACTCCAATATTCATCTCAATTCCTATATAAATATCTATATAGAAAGTTATATACAATAAGCACTCAGTCAGTCAAGTAATGGTATTTATTGAGCCTTTACTGTGTGTAGATCACTGTACTAAGTGCTAGGGATAGTACAGTACAAAAGAGTTGTTAGACACAATCCCTGCACATAAGGAGTGTACAGTCTTCCATAGATTGATTCATTCATTCATTTTTGGAAGCACAACCTCTTCCTTTGGCAGAATCTACCAAACTCTATATACCCTGTCCATCTACCTGCTCCATTCCCATTCTCAACTTCATATTCACCGTCCTCTCCCCGATGCAAAAAACGACTATCTAAAACATGGCCCTCCCTACCAAGTAATCCTCTGTTTCTCCTTTATTCATGCAATACTAATGCCCAAATCTGGTTTCCCTCATTCATTCATTCATTCATTCAATCGCATTTATTAGCATTTACTGTGGACTAAGTGCTTGGAAAGTACAGTACAGAAATAAAGAAAGACACTCCCTGCCCAGATTGGGTTTACAGTCTAGAAGGGGAAAGACAGACATCAAAATAAGTAAACAGGCATCAATATAAATAAATAGAATTATAGATATATACACATCAAAACAAGAAAATCGACATCAATATAAATTAATAGAATTATAGATATATACATAAGTGCCGTGGAGCAGGGAGAGGGGAAAGAACGGAAGGGAGAGAGTCTAGGTGACAGAAGGGAGGGGGAGATGAGGAAAAGGGGGTTTAGTCTGGGAAGGCCTCTTGGTGGAGGTGAGTCTACAGTAGGGGCTTTGAAGGGGAGAAGACTGATTGTTTGGCAGCTTTGAGGAGGGAGAGTGTTCCAGGCCAGAGGTAGGACATGGGCAAGTGTTGGGGAGTGAGACAGGCGAGGTCGAGGCACAGTGAGAAGGTTCGCACAAGAGGAGCGGAGTGTGCGGACTGAGATGTAGAAGGACAGAAGGGGGATGAGATAAGAAGGGACAAGTTGATGGAGAGCTCTGAAGCCAATAGTGAGGAGTTTTTGTTCGATATGGAGGTTGATAGGCAACCACTGGAGATTTTTCAGGAGGTGGGTGTGACATGCCCTGAATGTTTTTGTAGAAGGATAATCCAGGCAGCAGAATGAAAATGGACTGAAGTGAATAGAGGCAGGAGGTTGGGAGGCCAGAAAGGAGGCTGATGCGGTAATCCAGTTGGGTCAAGATGAGTGATTGTACTAATAAGGTAGCGGCTTAGATGGAGAGGAAAGGGCAGATCTTGGCAATGTTGTGAAGGTGAGACCGGCAGGATTTGGTGATCGTTGGATATGTGGGGTGAATGAGAGAGCAGAGTCAAGGATGGCATGACACCAATGTTGCAACTGAGCATCACTGTCAGTAGGTAAACCAGACACCTTTTTGACTTTTCACGCTTCTCCCTAATCTTCCCTTTCTTCTCCTCAGAATGGATAATTTTATGATCTTCATCACTTTCAAGTGTGGCACACTCTTTTAGTAGTTGCCAGAACCATTATACTGGTATGGGTAAGTGCTTAAAAGCTTTTGTGGTTATTTTAAATCCCTTAGATAGATCTTGTTGTTGTGTCCCATTTTTAATATATCATCAAAAGTCAGCTTTCTCTTTTGAACCAACCCAAGCTGGCTTTCGAATAAGAGGTTACGGGTTCAAACCCCGGCTCTGCCAATTGTCAGCTGTGTGACTTTGGGCAAGTCACTTAACTTTTCTGGGGCTCAGTTACCTCATCTGTAAAATGGGGATGAAGACTATGAGCCCCCCGTGGGACAACCTGATCACTTGCAACCTCCTCGGCACTTACAACGGTGCTTTACACATAGAAAGTGCTTAATAAATGTTATTATTATTATTATTATTATTATTATTATTATTATTACCTTATCACCATGACTCTTTCTCAACTTTCCTGCTTCTGGCCCTGGGGCCTGTCATCATCCAGCCAAGAAACCCTTACCCCTTAAAAACCTTTAAACCACAGCATATCTTTCTTCAAAGTTTTCCTGAAATCCTATCTAATTTGGAAGACAATTTCTCTTCACCCTAGGTTCTTCCTCCTAAATAGCACCTTGGCAATTATGAATTCACAGCCCCCGAGATGAACATTGTCTTTTGCAATCTTGGACTCCATGGCAGAGAGATGAGCCCTGGGTTGCTTCCATCAAGGAACTGACACAAGTTCTTGCTTCATACCTTCCTGTTCATCTGTCATCATGCAGCCAAACTGCATGCCACGGAAACCCTCCCACATCCCCTTGTACATAGATTTTCTGCCCCCATAGGGTGTCCCCAGTCTTCCTCACTCCTTCTCAACTTTCCCACTTAAATTCACATTCTGGGTTGAGCTCCAGGGTGCAAGGGAGCTCCTGGTTGCTTGTCAGCACCACAGTTCAGAAAGGGAATGCCAAGTCACTTTGTGATTCCTGTGGTGTGAGGTGAGCCCTGCGACTTCGAGCTTTGAGCTGCTTTCACCGTGGACCTAACGCCTCCTACTCCCCCATGACTCTCTCATATGTGGCACAGTCTGAGGGCCTGAACTGCTGTTGCTACAGAGCACCTCGAGTTGTGCCAATGCCTCCTTACCATGCACAGTACCTCACCTTCCCATTAGTCCCAGAGCCAATTCCACTTTTGGACTGGCTTCAGCATCCCAAGTTCACTGCCTCTTCCCCGCCCCCCCAAAACACACCAATGCTGAGGTGCCGTGTTACATCCCCCAAAACCTGTCCGGGAGGGCAGCAGACCACAGTATCCTCTCAAGCCGCTGCCAACGCAGTTCAACTCCAGCCCCGGCCCTATCACAGTTTGGGATTGACCCCAGTGCTCTGTGACATGGAGAAGTTACCAAGAGTGATGAATGGGACCATTGGAAACTGGGGGATGCCAGCTTCCTCCTCAACCACCAATGACAAACCATGGAATCTGACTGACATCTTTGGGGCAGCCAAGGGATGGTGATTGTCTCAGCCTATGCAATGGAATGGATGAACTAAATCCTACGTGGGCTAACAGCCTGTGCTCAGAACCTGAACTGGCAAACTTGTGCTGAGGCCACCTGGGAAGAAGTGGGATCACAGGTGCCTGACATGGAGGAAACTGTTTTCCCTGTCTTCTGCATGCCATACCTCTTTGGGAGTGTAATAGTTTGGGAATACACTATAGAATAATGTTAAAATTAAGTCTATGTGTATCACAGACAGAGTTAATGTGTTTCACCATGACTCAACAAGTCATTATTTGGCAGTTTAATTTTCTCTCCTTCTTCCTAATACCCTTTGGAACTGGGTATCTTATTTTATTTACTGAAGTGTTCACTGTATCAGTCCTTTATAAGACCTGACACTTTGCTCTATCTCTGTAATTGTATTGTCCGTATTTGTAAGACTTTTATGTGATTACACTTCAATGAATTAAATATATATTTTAGGAAATGTACTAGGGCTCTGTCAAAGATAAAACAATTTAAAGGCAAGGTAAGTAATATAAAGACAAGGTAAGTATCACAGCTTTCTGCAATATTCTCATACTCCCCACATCCAAGCAGATATGCAAATGATTGTTAACTAATCAATCAAAAACAAAAGTAATGTATTAGCCTGGATCAGGGAAACCATTCCAAGAATATATAGACTGAGGTGTCAAGCTTTAAAAAAGAGAGAAGCAGCACACCATGTGCAAAGATTTTGCCATGATAAAGATACAAAGAGGCAATTTAAAACACAGAGACAAGTCCTTTGTGGAACATGCACATCCATACATCCAGGAACTCTTTTTACCTGCACTCAATATAGAAGAAAATATCAGTCACGCATCTATATTTTCAGCCACAATGAAAGCACTGATAGAATCTCTGTCAGTAATGATGTCATCAAAAACAAGACAGCTATATTCATGAGTATATATCTAGCTGTTGTTTATTATTGATGTGTCCCTCAATGTTTATTTTAGAACCTAAATTCCCAGAGGAAAGGAATCATGTGTAGCTAATAATGTATAAGTGATGCCAAACCAGGCTTTGGAAAAGTGTGTGCACTTATTGGAGGGGAAATGGAAGGGATCCACGAAATTTGATGCTTGGAAATCATGTTTCCATCAGGCCAGAGGCCTTCATTTCCTGGAATCCTTCTGAAAAAATATCTAATCAGCAAGCCGAGGAGAGCCTCATAATTCTAGTGAAGAAACTCTTGCTTACTTTCTTCTTGAACCATGCCCTGGTAACTTTGTCAGATTATCTGCAACGTTTGCTAACTTGTGAGTATGCTAGGCTGTAAGATCCTCATGGACAGAGAACAGGTACACCAACTCTATTATACTGTACTCTTTCAAGTGCTCAGTACACTACTCTGCACACAGTAAGCACTCAATAAATACCACTGAGTGATAATACTTGTTCACACATTCATATATGGAAATTTGCTTTGTGTATATTGCCATTTATTAGGTACATGCTGAAGCTGTTAAATCTACCAGTAAGTATTCAGCTGTAGTTTTACATTCCCCCGTTCTCTGTTAATTAAACCTAAACTTCTATGTCGAAGTTCTGAATGATACTCAGGTTTGAAGTAGTAGCACCTTATGAAAGATTCTCTATAGCTATAGAAGTAGAAAACCTGTACCTTATTTCTGTACTATGAATTTGCATCGGAAAAACATTTTTAGACAGGTGTAATTCTGAAATATTACAATACCTGTGTATGCAAACTGAACAAGATCCCAGAGAGCATTGGGATCTATGCCTTCCATTTTGATTTCTTCTTGCTTGGCTTCACAAACATCACTTGTAAACATTGCAGCAAAGTAGTCAGAAACAGAACTGAGAACAAGCCTGCGAAAAAGGCAGATGGATGCAAGTTAAGTGATAGCAGTTACATCAACTATTAAAAATGTTTTCAGAAAGAAAACAGTAATAACTTTGTAAAATTCATGTACTTGCTTAACATGGCAGTCCACAAGGAAAATTCAGTGTTGTAAATTGCATTAGAATAAGGATATGCAGTTCTGTGCTTTACTGTTCGATTGGTGTCTGAAACCAATCAATCAAACAATGATATTTACTGAGTGCTTTCTGTTTGTAGAGCACTCTACCAAGTGCTTCGGAGAGTACAAAAGTTAGTAGACATAGTTCCTGGTTTTTTTTTCACTCATATTTATGGAGAGCTTACTGTGTGCAGAGCATTGTACTAAGAGCTTATAACCTACCAGTAAGAATGGTGTCTCAAGTCAAAATATTGCAAAATCAAAACTATTTTTCCCACAAGGAACAATTTTTTAAGTGCGGAACTGATTCCTGAACCAAGGCAGGTATCCTGTTTTTACCCAAATTATCTAAAGTTCTGTGCCCAACCAACTGAAGATGAGTAATATAGCTACACTGATGTTTTTCACATTGTAAATAGCAAATAATTAATACATAAAAATCGTATCAAAAATTAAACATGGAGTTCTGATTGTACTGTCAGATCTTTGAGATTGTTCTCTGCTATGGCTTAGATTGGGAGCTGGTGAGGTAATTTTTTGGCTCCCCATGCCATGCTCCCCTCCTGACTGGGGGAAACAAGAAAACCTAAACTAGGAAAGGGGTAAGATTATTTATTCACTTTAATGCCTATCCCCCCCATTTAGATTGCAAACTTAGTATGGGCAGGGAATACGTCTGCTATTTTCTCTTATATTGTACTCTTCTAAGCACTCAGACAAGCCACAAGGCACAGTGGATTAAGCATAGGTCTGGGTGTCTGGTCATGTGTTCTAATCCCACCTCTGCCCCTTGTCTGCTGGGTGACCTTGGGCAAGTCACTTCACTTATCTGAGCCTCAGTTACCTCATCTGTAAAATGGGGATTGAGAGTGTAAGAATCACGTAGGACAGGGACCGTGTTCAACATGCTTGCTTGACTAGTACAGTGCCAGTAAGTGCTTAACAAATACCACAATTGTTTTTATTATCATGATTATTATTATTATTATTAGAACAGTGCTGTGCACACAGTAAGTACTCAAATACCCACTGATTGATTGATCAATTACATTAAACAGATCTTAATGCCTAATGTTGTAAATTGAGAGACGACAGAAGTGCTTTTTGTTATACCTCAGAAGATCTCACCTATCATGGGACATGGAATTGAAGAAAAGACCTTAATCCAGCCTCTAGTCTTCCTACGTGATGAGACCTAATTCACCCAAGACAGTTCGCTGTTTTACCTATTCTTCAAGCTTACGAGGGATAAAAAGAATTAAGAGATATGATTTTTAAAGTGGGCTTGAAGAGGTAAAATTTAAGTACTGGTGGATGGCAGTGGAGTAGATATTCTGATATTGCGCTTTGGGTGGAGTTTGACTTCAGTTTTTTTTCATACTGGTTGTCATCTTAAAGCATTAAGCAACTCATACAAAAGATTATTGAAAAATGTTTGTTTCCAAGAGTGCTGATATTGAGGGAGCAATCAATCTTGGATAGTAGCTTCCATTTGATAACCTTTGACACATTTATTGGGATACAAAGTGCTACTACCAGTCTAGAAGAGAGTGCATATAGACTCCATATTGCATGCTTTTGAATGCACCAGTCAGCAAGGCTGGAGGAGTAGCATGGCCTGGTGGAAAGAGCACTGATTTGGGAGTCAGAGGACCTGAGTTCTAATCCCAGTTCAGCCACTTTCCTTCTGTGACACCTTGGGCAAGTCACTAACTTCTCCATGTTTCAATACCTACCCTTCCTCATACTTAGACTGTGAGTCCCATGAAGGACAGGAACTGTTTGATCTCATGGTCTTGTATCTAGACCAGTGCTTAGTACAGTGCTTGACATGTAGTAATCAATGAATCCATCAGTAAATCTGGGTCCCCTTCCATTCTCCATCTACACCCATTCTTTTGGAAAACTCATTCATTCCCATGGCTTCGACTACCACTTCTATGTGGATAAGATCCAAATATACAGCTCCAGGTCTGATCTCTCCCTCTCTGCAGGTTCACATTTCCTCCTGCCTTTAAGACATCTCTACTTGGATGTCGTCTTCCCATGTACAAAACAGAACTCCTTATCTTCCCTCCTAAACCCTGTCCCCCCGCCCCCACCCCCGACTTCCCCATCACTGTAGACGGCACCACTACCCTTCCTCCTTCTCAAGCCCATAACCTTGGCATTATCCTTGTCTCCTTCCTTGCCTCTCTGCACTCTAGTCCGTATTTCCTTCTGCTGCCTTGGTCATTTTCCTACAGAAATATTCAGACCATGCTTCTCCCCTCTTCTAGAAACTCTAGTGGTTGCCCAACCACTTCCTCATCAAACAAAAATTCCTCACCATTGTCTTTAAAGCAATCACCTTGCCCCCTACTACCTCACACTGCTACTCTCCTACCACAACCCAGCCCACACACTTCTCTCCTAGAATGCTAACCCTCTCAGTGTACCTCAGTCTTACCTATCTTGACGCCAAGCCTTTGTCCACATCCTGTGTCTGGCCCGGAATGCCCTCCCTCCTAAAATCCAAAAGACAATCACTCTCCCCCACTTCAAGGCCTTATTTAAAGCACATCTGTTCCAATAGGCCTTCCTTAATCCCCCCTTTCTTCTCCCATAACCTTCTGTGTCACCCTGACTTGTTCCATTTATCCATTACCCCCTCCCAGCCCCACAGCACTTAAATATATATTTGTAATTTATTTATTTGTAGTAATGTCTGTCTCCCCCTCTAGAGTATAATAAGCTCATTGTGGGCAGGAAATGTGTCAGTTTATTGTTATATTGTACTATCCCAAGGTGCTTCTTACAGTTCTCTGAGCACAGTCAGTGCTCAATAAATACAACTAAATGAATGAATGAATGAAGTGCTTACATAGTGCTTACAGAGCACTATATTAAGAGCTTGGTAAAGTACAATGTAGCAAAGTTGGTAATAATAATCAATCAATCAATCAATCAATCGTATTTATTGAGCGCTTACTATGTGCAGAGCACTGTACTAAGCGCTTGGGAAGTACAAATTGGCAACACATAGAGACGGTCCCTACCCAACAGTGGGCTCACAGTCTAAAAGGGGGAGACAGAGAACAGAACCAAACATACCAACAAAATAAAATAAATAGGATAGACAGTAATGGCATTTATTAAGTGCTTACTATGTGCAAAGCACTGTTCTAAGCACTGGGGAGGTTAAAAGGTGATCGGGGGCTCACAGTCTTAATCCCCATTTTACAGATGAGGTAACTGAGGCCCAGAGAAGTTAAGTGACTTGTCCAATGTCACACAGCTGACAATTGGCAGAGCCGGAATTTGAACCCATGACCTCTGACTTTAAAGCCCAGGCTCCTTCCACTGAAATGCCCTTCCAACAAGAAGCTAACAGTCTAGAGAAGCAGCGTGGCTCAGTGGAAAGAGCCCATGCTTGGGAGTCAGAGGTCATGGGTTCTAATCCCCACTCCGCCAGTGATCAGCTGTGTGACTTTGGACAAGTCACTTGACTTCTCTGGGCCTCAGTTCCCTCATCTGTTAAATGGGGATGAAGACTGTGAGCCCCACATGGGACAACCTCATTACCTTGCGTCTACCCCAGCGCTTAGAATGGTGTTTGGCACATAGTAAGCGCTTAAGAAGAAATTTACAGTCTACGAGAGTTGTTCCTGGTATATAGGAGGAGATTATCAACCTCATCATCATCTACAGTATTTCCAGTGCTTAATGGGGGAAGAACTGTACATTAGGTGCTTAGAGAATATATAGTTAAAATATAAAAAACAATTCCTAATTCATTCATTCATTCAATCGTATTTATTGAGTGCTTACTGTGTGCAGAGCACTGTACTAAGTGCTTGGAAAGTACTATATGGCAACAGATAGAGATAATTCCTACCCAACAAGGGGCTCACAGTCTAGGAGGGGGTAGACAAACAACAAAACAAAACAAGTAGGCAGGCATCAATAGTGATAGTGATGGTATTTACTAATGATTTATTACATGTTAAATGCCCAGGTAAACTCAAGATAATCAGATTGGACAGAGTACCCTTCCTACATGGAGCTAACAGTCTAAGAGAAGCAGCATGGCTCAGTGGAAAGAGCACAGGACTTGGGCTTTGGGCAAGTCTCTTAACTTCTCTGTGCCCAGTTACCTCATCTATAAAATGGAGATTAAGACTGTGAGCCCCCCGTGGGACAACCTGATCACCTTGTAGCCTCCCCAGAGCTTAGAACAGTGCTTTGCACATAGTAAGCACTTAACAAATGCCATAATTATTATTATTATTAAGAGAGAGGTAGAATGGATATTTTATCCCCATTTTATTATTGAGGAAACTGAGGCACAGAGATGTTCAGAGACTTGCCCAAATTTACACAGCAGACACATAATGGAGGCAGGACTGAAATCAGTGTCTTCTGACTCCCAATCCTTATGCTTCCATACTGCCTCTCACAAGAAGCTTCCAATCTTATGGAGACAAACAGAAATAGTATTCTAAAAATTAAATAGAGGAAAATTATAGGATATTTAAATAATAAAGCAAGGACATGTAATCAGATGAAAACCTGAATGCTAAGGCAAATGGTGGCATAACTATGAATGTTTGGGAATTCAGTGGTGAATCTCTCCTGGAGAAGATGACTTCTTATGAAGAGTACGCTGGAGGGTGGAGGAGGGGAAAAAACATAATTTGTGAAAGCTGAGGAAGGAAACCTCTCCAGGTAGGGAGAAAGGTGTGAAAACTGGCTAGGAGGGAGATTGAAAATGGAAGACAATTATAATACTAACTTTGTAAGAACACCTCCAACCTTTTGACACACCACCCCTTCCATTCTGAACTCAACAGCTCTCCCTGTATTCCCAGCACTTCTGTGATCATATTCCCTCCAAATAGCCTAACCTGATTATTTTTCTCTTCCTCCATGAGTTATATGCCCCAAAATGTCACTTTCACCCTTCTGATCAACTTGACCAGTCATTCAAGCAATTCTATTTACTGAGTGCTTACTGTTGGCATAGCACTGTACTAAGGGCTTGGGAAAGTACAATAAAGCAATACAAGAGATAAATTCCCTTCCCACAGTGAGTTTACAGTCCTGAGGGGGAGACAGACTTTAATATGAATAAATAAAATTACAGATGTGTACATAAGTGCTGTGAAGCTGGGAGTTGGGGGACTTTTTGTCACTTGTGTGCTCTCGGTATTCCTTCAAACATACTCTGTGGATTTGTAATTCACATGTAACTGGTTTTCAGATATACTGCATCAAACCAAAAATTGCTATAAAATGCTTCTAATTCAAAGTGAACTGGTTTGCAGGTAGGTGTAATGAATAAACCTTTGAAACTGGCACTATGTGTCCTTCAGTACCTTAAATATTAATGAGATAATGATATTATTACCAGGTATTTCCATTTTACATTAGATTTAAGAATACTAGTAAAAATGTGTACTTTTCTTTAAAAGCCTCAAGAGCACCATAATATATAAAAAAATTGTGAACAACAGCAGTACTTTTATACATATAATAACGTAATATGCACACACCACTCCAAGGTTTCCAAAAGAAAAAAAAAAGTTATACCAATGTGAAGAATAATAACAATGATGTTATTTGTAAGCACTTTTCTAAGTGCTGGGGAGGTTACAAGGTGATCAGGTTGCCCCAAGTGGGGCTCACAGTTTTAATCCCCATTTTATAGAAGAGGTAACTGAGGCACAGAGAAGTTAGGTGACTTGCCCAAAGTCACACAGCTGACAGTTGGTGGAGTCGGAATTTGAACCCATGACCCCTGACTCCAATGCCCATGCTATTTCCACTGAGAAGTATTGATTTTTTTTTTTAATGACTATGGATTTTCAGAATCTTTGTTTCACCATCATGTTAAAAGGGTATCATTACCAGAGTCTACAATCATTACAGCCTTATAATGTACTTGGCCCTAATTCAAATTATGTGCCTAATATATAGAATATCAGTTTCAGTAGACATTAATGAAGAGCTCTGTAGATTCTCCTGAGGCTTTAGTTCTTAAATCTTCTGGAATTGCAATAGAGCATTCCATTTTCAGAATAGATTTTCCTACATCATCTAATTTGAATTAACATTAAACTAAATACATTAGATAACTCTCAACTTAAAAAAAATAGTTTTGCCCTCACTATCACACTGTGTGTATGAGAAAACGTACATATTGCTTAAACTATTTCTGCCCCCTTATAAGGAATGAAGAAAGAATGCTCCCATAGTTTTCCTTCAGAAATTTAAGATCAAGATC
Source organism: Tachyglossus aculeatus (assembly GCF_015852505.1). NCBI lineage: Eukaryota > Metazoa > Chordata > Mammalia > Monotremata > Tachyglossidae > Tachyglossus > Tachyglossus aculeatus. The sequence continues at coordinate 122,778,926 of NC_052067.1, forward strand.
CATAACCTTAACAAATTCTATACAATTGACATTTTAAAATATATGACTAAATTAAGGTTTGAAAAATACTCCTATACCTATGTGCAGGTATCTTGCGATTCCCCACAATCAGGATAACATCACAGAGTTGCTGTTGCTTCAAGTAGCTTTCCATCTTTCTGAAGGTTTGTTCTGCATGATGCATTGCTTGATAAAATTCCTCAGAATTACTGGGGTCCATATCACTTTGTGGTGTCAGAGGGTGGCCGGATGCTGACAGCCTGTGAAGCATAAAGGTAATTTGATTAAGTGCTACAATTGTCCAGATATGACAGTGAATTTACAAGTCCAGCAGGTTACCAAATGATCTCTTAATATTGAGTTACTTAAAAGAGCAATCATGTTTCGGTTCTCTTTATCTTTGGAGAGATTTTATAGTACTTAACAAGTCAAATTCAAAGGTAAAATATGCAATTAAGATAATCATCCTCAATTTAAAAAAAGAAAAACTTACTAATATAAGAACCATAATTACTAGCTCAAGTCACCAGTCTATCCAGCCAAGTGCTTGATCTCCAACACTGAAAAAAAGATCCTTTTTGATACTCTGTATCATAATTGCCTACTCTGACATCAATCCTTTATTTAGGAATGTACCAGGTATTATTCTTACCCTTTCTCTTAACATTCCTAGCTTTTCTTTTGGCACCATAGTTTGGTCATTGATGAAATTATTTATATCCATTTCAAACACATGAAATTTTTTCCTCAACTTACTTTGGGAACAAGCTGCAGGAGAGCACATGTTCAGTAGAGCATTATTCCTTGTCAAACTATCACGTGTAAGTAAATCTATGTGCATGTTTATATTCCACCGAGCCCTGTTTTCATAGTTCCTAAGCTTCTCAATAATTATAATATAGGTAATCTTGGAAGATTTGTAGATTATTTTTAGGTGATTGATATTAGTTAGTATGTAATATCATTCAGCTACTAGAAACTATTCTTCGATTTGACAATGTACGTTTTCCTATATTTTTTTGTATTCAAAATTCCAATATCCAGTTCTGTTTTCTCCTTTTTTCAATACCAATAAATGGGACTCATTAGATGCCTTTCTTCATCTCTTTATAAATTCACATAAGGTGGGGTTATAGACTGTAAACTCATTGTGGACAGGGAACATATATACCAGCTCTATTGTACTATATTCTCCCAAATGCTTAGTATAGACCTCTGTAGACAGGAAGCTCTCAGTAAATGCTTTTGAAGATAACAAAGAAGACAAAAACATTCCCAAAACATTAAGTAGCCATGCAAGAAAGCAAAAGACTAGACAGGAAGAGCTTTTCTTATGAGGGAGAAAACTGAAGCTAAATGTCAATCACTTGAATAACCATTCATTCTCAGGCTCTTTCACAGGTTCCCCCCCCACAACCCATCCCCTTACTGTAGGGGTTCCTCAAGGGTCAGTTCTTCATCCCCTTCTGTTCTCCATCTATACTCACTCCCTTGGTGAACTCATTTGCTCCCATTGCTTCAACTATCATCTCAAATCTACATTTCCACCCCTGTTCTCTCTCCCTCCCACCAGCCTCTTATCTCCTTCTGCCTTCAGGACATCTCCATCTGGATGGCTACCCACACTTAAAACTCAACATGTCCAAGACTGAGCTTGTTATCTTCCCTCCAAACCCTTTCCTCTTCCTGACTTTTCCATCACTGTGGACGGCACTACCCTCCTTCCCATCTCACAAGCCCGCAACCTTGACTCCGCTCTCTCATTCACCTTATACATCCAATCCTTCACCAAAACCTGCCAGTCTCACCTCCATAACATCTCCAAGACCCGCCCTTTCCTCTCCATCCAAACCGCTCCCTTGCTGGTTCAATCTCTCATCCTATCCTGACTGGATTACTTCATCAGCCTCCTTTCTGATCTCCCATCCTCCTCTCTCTCCCGGCTTCGGTCTATACTTCACTCTGCTGCCCGGATTATCTATGTTCAGAACGCTCTGGGCATGTCACTTCCCTCCTCAAAAATTTCCAGTTCTCGCCTATTAACCTTCGAATCCAGCAAAAACTCCTCACTCTGGGCTTCAAAGCTCTCCATCATCTCGCCCCCTCCTACATCACCTCTCTTCTCTCCTTCTACAGCCCAGCCTGCACAATCTGCTCCTCTGCTGCTAACTTCCTCACTGTGCCTCGTTCTTGCCTGTCCCACCATCAACCCCAGGCCCATGTCCTACCTCTGGCCTGGAACGTCCTCCCTCCACACATCTGCTAAACTAGCTCTCTTCCTCCTTCAAAGACCAACTGAGACCTCACCTCCTCCAGGAGGCTTTGCCAGACTGAGTCCCCCCGCTTTGTCCTCTCCTCCTCCTCCTCCCCATCACCCCCCTCCCTCTTCCCTACCTCTTCCCCTCCCCATCTCCACAGCACTTATGTATATCTGTACATATTTATTACTCTATTTTATTAATGATGCATATATATATAGCTATAATTTTATTCATCCTGATGGTATTGACACCTGTTTACTTGTTTTGTTGTCTCTCTCCCCCTTTAGACTGTTATCCCGTTGTTGGGTAAGGACCATCTCTATATAGTTGCTGACTTGTACTTCCAAACGCTTAGTAGAGTGCTCTGCACACAGTAAGTGCTCAATAAATATGATTGAATGAAAGAATGAACCACTGTCCATGAGTCATTTAAGTTTTCCTCCCATGAAGTTATAAAGCAAGAATTTCAAAGAAACAAAATTCCACTAAAATGCTTAAGCTATGGTAATCTTTGTTTTGGAAGCTATAGAAAATTGAAAATATATAAGCAATATGCTCCATGGAAAGAGCTCGGGCTTTGGAGCCAGAGGTCGTGGGTTCAAATCCAGGCTCTTCCAATTGTCAGCTGTGTGACTTTGGGCAAGTCACTTCACTTCTCTGTGCCTAAGTTACCTTATCTGTAAAATGGGTATTAAGACTGTGAGCCACCTGTGGGACAACCTGATCACCTTGCAACTTCCCCAGCACTTAGAACAGTGCTTTGCACACAGTAAGCACTTAATAAATGTCATTATTATTATTGGAGAAGCAGCATGGCTCAGTAGAAAGAGCACAGGCTTTGGAGTCAGAGGTCATGGGTACAAATCCTGACTCAGCCAACTGTCAGCTGTGTGACTTTGGGCAACTCACTTAACTTCTCTGTGCCTCAGTTACCTCATCTGTAAAAGAGAAGCAGCATGGTGCAGTGGAAAGAGCTCGGGCTTTGGAGTCAGAGGTCATGGGTTCAAATCCCGGCTCCACCAATTGTCAGCTGTGTGACTTTGGGCAAATCACTTCACTTCTCTGGGCCTCAGTTACCGCATCTGTAAAATGGGGATTAAGACTGTGAGCCCCCCCATGGGACAACCTGATCACCTTGTAACCTCCCCAGCACTTAGTACAGTGCTTTGTACACAGTAAGCGCTTAATAAATGCCATATTTTTTTTAAACGGGGATTAAAACTGTGAGCCCCCCATGGGACAACCTGATCACCTTGTAACCTCCCCAGTGCTTAGAACAGTGCTTTGCACTTAGTAAGCACTTAACAAATACCATCATTATTATTATTATTAAAACTGCTGCTGATACTTACATTTATCTCTTGGTACAATTGATTTCAATGTTGATTTGCTTAAGTATTAACAAAAGATTTTATCAGTTGACATTCAACTAAACATTCTAAAATTCAAGGACAGAATAAAAATGATTCAATCTGAAATACTGAAGCAAAAGAACTGAGAGGAGAAGAAATGACTTAGAACAATCAATTAATGGTGTTGCTGACAGTTTATTGTGAGCTGGGAAGAGTACAAAACAACAAGCTGGTAGATGTGACCTTACCACAGTGCACTTACAGGCTAGAAGAGGAGGCACATTCATAATAAAATACAGATAGTAGAAATGCTTAGTGGTTAGAACATGAGTCTGGGAATCAGAAGGACCTGGCTTCTATTCCGACCAGTACATGCCTGCTTTCTGACCTTGACCAAGTCACTGTAGCTCAGTTAGCTCATCTGTAAATTGGTGATTAAGACTGTGAACCCCAGGTGGGACATGGATTGTGTTCATGTTGTGTGGTTCAGTGGATAGAGCATGGGCCTCGGAGACAAAAGGTCATGGATTCTAATACCAGTATGTCCACATGCCTGCTGTGTGACCTTGGGCAAATACTTCACTTCTCTGGGCCTCAGTTACCTCATCAGTAAAATAGGGATTAACAGTGTGAGCCCTATGTGGGACAGAGACAGTGTCCAACCTGACTAACTTGTATCTACCCCAGTGCTTAAAACAGTCCTTGGCACATAATAAGTGCTTGACAAATCCCATGGAAAATAAGTGGCATAATGTAAGGATATGTGCATGGCACAGAGATGAGGTGAATATCACGATCTTAAGGGATGCTGATCCAAGTGCATAGGTGACATAGAGGGGAGACTGGATGGGAAAAGAAAGCTTAGTCCATGAAGGCTTCCTGGAAGAGATTCATTCATTCATTTATTCAATCATATTTATTGAGTGCTTACTGTGTGCAGAGCACTGTACTAAGCACTTGGGAAGTACAAGTTGGCAACATTTAGAGATGGTCCCTACCCAACAACAGGCTCACAGTCTAGAAGGGATGTGGTTTAAGGCCCACTGTTGGGTAGGGACTGTCTCTATATGTTGCCAGCTTGTACTTCCCAAGCGCTTAGTACAGTGCTCTGCACACAGTAAGCGCTCAATAAATACGATTGATTGATTGATTTAAGTAATGCTTTGAAGGTGGGGAGAGTGGTGGATGGTCAGCTATGTAGGAAGAGGGTGTCCAAGGCCAGAGGGAGGACATGGGCCAAAGGTCAGTATCATAATAGATGAAATTGAGGTACAGAAAGTGGGTTGGCATTAGGAGTTCGGAGTGGTAAGATAAAATGAGGGAGAGGATAATGTAAGGAATTTCTGTTTGATTATGGAGGTGGATAGGCAATCACTGGAGGCTTGGGAGAAATGGGCAGCTGTAAATGGAGCTTAAAAGTATAAAATAATTAGCAGAATGAAGTGTGGACTGAAGCCCAGTAGAAATAAATGATTCCTATTAAAATAACATCTGTAAGGTTTCCATTTTAGCAGATTTGCAAAGTAAATAACACTATGCACCCTCTCCTCCCCCCCCCCCGCCCCCCCACCATGCTAGATCTTAGACCACAGCTTTCCTGCTTCCTCTCTTCAGATGCTGAATTCCCTTGCTCTGGATCCATACTCTGTGTTCATTCATTCAATCGCATTTATTGAGTGATTACTGTGTGCAGAGCACTGTACTAAGTGCCTGGGAGAGTACAATACAACAATAAACAGGCATATTCCCTATCTACAATGAGCTATGTCCCCGTGCCTCCCAATTATTGCTCATCTCTCTCCATATTAAAAAAATATGTATTTATCCATTCATTTATTTATATGAATGTCTATCTCCACCTCTAGACTGTGAGCTTGTTGCGGGCAAGAATGTATCTGTTGTTATACTGTACTCTCATACGTGCTTAGGACAGTGCTTTGCATACAGTAAGCACTCAATAAATACAACTACACGAATGAATGAAAAAAGTACCTTCTCTGTGCTTCGCACTGGGATGTTAATACATTTTATGTCACAAAGATTCCACAATCAAGGTGGGAATAGACAGATAAAAACAATGGTAACAATGGATTACAAACAAAAAGAAGCAACAGTCAACAAACAGTGATGACAATGTTAAGACAAGTAAAAGAATGGATGTTAGAAGTAGGGGTTTTTAGTATTCCCCATTACTCCAAGTACACAGAATTTTGTTACAGATCATCACACCCTCTTCAGGTTCTAACGGTTTAAAAGCATTTGGTGTCTTGGGGGGTTCTGCAACAGAGCCGGTTCATTTTTCACTATGGCTCATTATCCAGGTGAAAATTCTTCAGGATGATCTATCAGAGAGCAGCCTCATATGTCTTTAGGACAATCTGTTTTCCATACTGTATTACTAATTCACCCATTCTGGAGAGTATGGAAGGAGCCCTATAAGAGGGAGGTAGGACTTCCCGTGAAGCTGGAAAGAAAAGAATCTGGGCTTATAAAAGAAGCAGGTGTCGTTTCCTCTGAAACCAAAACTTTGTGTAGGGTGAACCTGGAGCTAATCTCAGTGGCAGAAGGGATTTCAGTCTGGGCTTATCACAGAGAGCAACTCCTGCTCCCTCTGGATTGCCAGTACTGCTGCCCTAAAATAAAAATAAATTTCCTGACTTTGGTGCTCCTCCATCTGTTGGATGTATCTGGCCATGGAAAAGTAGCAGCAGTCATTCTTTAAAAAAAAAGAATTAAAAAAAATGCCCCCTAGTTCTGGTGAGCTCAGCTTATACATTCAAGCTGACCACACCCAGCCCCCTCCTGCCACCCCCATCCTGTCTCTTTCATTCAATCATATTTATTGAACTTTTACTGTGTGCAGAGCACTGTACTAAGCGCTTGGGAGTCTCTTCTCTGCCCCCCTCCATAGCTCTGAGTCCCAAGGAGCTGGGGGTGTTCTGGGAAGCCCTAGCTCCGGTAGGACAATTTGAGAGCCCGGTTTCTACCCTTTTCGGTGGTCTTCTGCCTCAATCAATCAATCCAGGGTAGTTATTGAATGCTTACTATGTTCAGAGCACCGTACTAAGCACTTGAGAGAGTACAACAGAATTGTACTGTACTGCTTCCTCTGTGTCCCTCTCGCAACTGTGTGCACTGAGGAGCCAGGAAGCTGTGGGTGGCCCCCGGTCCAAAAGCACATTTGGTGAGACCGCCTTCTATCTCTCCTGGCTCCCTCTGCCTCCTCTCTGTACCATCTGTGACTCAGAAACCTGAAAAACAGGGGAGGTTTTGGTGGGAAATTTGGGACTCCATCTTCTACCCCTTCAGACCCTTCTCCTCCACCTCTGTCTCTCCTCCTTGGCTCCGCACCCTGAGATGCCAGAGTGGCTGCAGTAATGGAAAAGCGGTGGCCCCAACTTCAAATCTTTTCTGTAGCAGGGGATAATAATAATAATAATAATGGCATTTATTAGTATGTGCTGTGAGCCCACTGTTGTGTAGGGACCGTCTCTATGTGTTGCCAACCTGCACTTCCCAAGTGCTAAGTACAGTGCTCTGCACGCAGTAAGCACTCAATAAATACGACTGAATGAATGAATGAATGAAAAGCACTGTTCTAAATGCTGGAGAGGTTCCAAGGTGATCAGGTTGTCCCATGGGGGACTCACAGTCTTAATCCCCACTTTACAGATGAGGTAACTGAGGCACAGAGAAGTGAAGTGACTTGTCCAAAGTAACACAGCTGACAATTGGCAGAACTGGGATTTGAACCCATGACCTTTGACTCCAAAGCCCGTGGTCTTTATACTGAGCCACACAGGGGATGTGGGGTTGACAACCGGGAAAGGTACTGAATTTGATTTTTCAGAAACATTCTCTCACTCTCTGTCTCTGTGTCCTACTCTGATCTCATTATTACCTGGGATCAGTGAAATTTAATAAAGCTTCTATTGAGATGCAGGGGCACTGGCTCCAAACCTCTCCCACAGCCAGGACAGTTGAGCTGGGGATGGGGAAGGATACACATTCCCTAGGTCACTAATGAAGTTTTAATAAAGTTTCAGATCCTGTCAGCAGGCAGGGCCTGGCTCCAAACCTCTCCTGGATCCTAATTTTGATTTTAAGAGATGTTTTCTCCGTCTCAAATAAAGTTTTAATGAGGTTTCAGATCCTGCCGGCAAGGATAAAAGAATGAGTTTGAGAAATGACATCTTATCCCTTGCTATAAATTAACCCCTTCAATTTAGTGAAGGTAGATAGGGGCCCCAGGGGAAGCCGTAATCCAATCATCATCATCAATTGTATTTATTGAGCGCTTACTATGTGCAGAACACTGTACTAAGCGCTTGGATAAGCAAATCAATCAAATAAGCAATCAAACATAGCATAGACATTATGTACCCATGTTGTATAACTTCTTGGGGCACATGAGTAGGCTGGGAGTGGTCAGGGAACATGACTACCAACTCTGTTATATGTAATCTCCCAAGTACTTAGTACAGTCTTCTGCACATAGTAAGAGCTTAATAAATATGACTGATTGATCGATTGATTGGCTAGTCCAGTCAGTAGCAGCGGCCTGGAGCTTCTGGTACTAGGTGTTCTATAGCACAGTCTTGGCACAGAAGGATTTGGGGGAAAAGACGTTAGTCATGGCCACAGTCTTCCCAACATTATGAAAGTTGGGAAAGTCTCACCCTACCACTTCATCCTCCTTTGGCCATGCTGGAGCCAGGTCTGCTTTGAGCCTGAATGGTGTGTGGGCTGGTTGGCCTCACCCTGGGGTGGTGAAGCACTTACTTTGTGCCATGCACTGTTCTAAACACCGAGGTAATAATAGCAATAATAATAATGGTGGCATCTATTAAGTGCTTACTATGTGCAAAGCACTGTTCTAAGCACTGGGGCAGTTACAAGGTGATCAGGTTGTCCCACGGTGGGCTCACAGTCTTAATCCCCATTATACAGATGAGGTAACTGAGGCACAGAGAAGTTAAATGGGTTGGCCAAAGTCACACAGCTGACAGTTGGCAGAGCCGGGATTTGAACCCATGACCTCTGACTCCAAAGCCCGGGCTCTTTCCACTGAGCCACGCTGATAATCAGGTCCCGGCTCTACGTGCAGCTCGGTGTCTAAGGGGAGAGAAGAGAGACATTTAATCTACATATTACAGTTGAAGAAATAGAGGCACAAGGTTAGTTCCTTGCCCAAGACCACACAACAGTGGCAGAGAAAGAATTAGAATCCAGGATCTCTGACTCAGGTCCATCCTCCTTCCAGTACGCCATGCTGCTTCTGCTTAAAAAGTCCCAACCACTGGTTTCAAGATCCTCCACAAGCTTTCTTTATTATATATCTCCTGTCTTCACTCAGTATCCTTCAGCCCACCCTCTATGCTCCTTCTACAGAAACCTTCTCACTGTTCCTCCATCTCACCCCACCTGCCTCAGGCCCTATGCTCATGTTCTTCCTATTTGTTGAATTCAAATCTGCCACACCACAACTACAAAGTTCTCCAGAAACCCTACCTCCTAATTAATTTCCTTCTGTCCATATCATATCCTTTAAACTATCAACTGACTACTTATGTGCTAGAAGCCACTCACAATATACTTCCTTTATCATTTATCTTTTAGACTGTGAACCCACTGTTGGGTAGGGACTGTCTCTATATGTTGCCAACTTGTACTTCCCAAGCGCTTAGTACGGTGCTCTGCACACAGTAAGTGCTCTATAAATATGATTGATTGATTGATTGATTTAAACACCTACTTATTAATTTATTCACCTTTGTCCTCTTTTACTATAAACACTTTTCCTGTTTAAATGTTAATCTTTTTTGTGTACGTCTCCCCCATTAAACTTGTAACCTCCTTGAGGACAGTCATCTTGTCTTTTACCTCTACTGTGCACAGTGGGAACGCAATATTAGAGATAGACAGCAAACTCCAGAACATAATTTTTCACATATATTACAAAAACAGCAAGTTATTTCTCGGTTATTTTCCATGAGATTTTTCTCTTCCATCAGTGAGACGTTCCATTGGGAAAATATCAGTGAAATTATTTCGGCTTTACAAAAACTCATAAAAATCCTAGCAGGGTTCTTTTGAGTTTGGCACATCCCTGAATGTCAGCTATGTCACCACTCAGAGCCAGGACTTTGTCAGAAATTCCTTACAGACATCCCTTTAGGGTCCTGACCCAAATATTCAGTCGATAGCTTTAGCGGCTTATTGTAAAATTACAATGCAGGAAGGATACAATCTTTTTTCCCTGTCAAGGAATGCAAACGCGACCAGATTGTCTGACCACTATCTTCACCTTCCTTCATTCTTGCCCCTGTTTCCCACACCCAGCATGTGCCCTTCTGTTCTATCTCCCCAATTCTCCTGAACCCCTTGCTTTTCCATAACAATTTTCTATTCTAGTAACTTCATACATTTTGAGCAGCTGCTATTGCACCTGTTGTCTGCCTTTTCTGCCTTTCAGGATTGGACTGGGGTGGGTTAGATGGAGGACAGTAGGAGGATGGTGGAGGAGGGCAGTGCCTTTCCAGGTCTCCTCCATTTCTGCCACTATTGATCTCTCCCCTGAAGCCCATTCTGGTCTGGCTCCAGTCCTTCAGTTTTGCAGCAACTTAAAGGAGAAATGCATATCTGGAAAAAGGCTATTAACAACAATAATAACAATAATGTTGGCATTTGTTAAGCCCTTACTATGCGCTAACTGAGGCCCAAAGAAGTTAAGTGACTTGCCCAAGGTCACACAGCTGACAAGTGGCAGAGAAGTAGCTTGGCTTAGTGGAAAGAGCACTTAACTTCTCTGGGACTCAGTTACCTCATCTGCCCAATGGGGATTAAGACTGTGAGCCCCACACAGCTGACAAGTGGCGGAGCAGGGATTAGAACCCATGGAAAACACTCCCAAGCCCGTGCCCCACAGAATTTATGTATATATCTGTAATTTATTTATTCCTATCAATGTCTGACTACGCTTCTAAACTGTAAGTTCACTGTAGGCAGGGAATTTGTCTATTTATTGTTATATTGTACATTCCCAAGAACTAAGTACAGTGTTCTGCACACAGTAAGCACTCAATAAATATGACTGAATGAATAAATGAATGAATAGTAGTCGTAGTAATAGTAGTAATGCTAATTGTACCATGTATTTTGCTTAAATATAAAAGCAGGATTGCCTAGTGGATAGAGCATGGGCCTTGGAATCAGAAGGACCTGGGTTCTAGTCCCTGCTCTGCCACTTGTCTGCTGTGTGACCTTGGGCAAGCCACTTCACTTCTCTGTGCCTCATTTACCTCATCTGTAATGTGGGGACTGTGAGTCCAGTCTGGGACATGGACAGTGTCCAACCTGATTACCTTGTATCTACCCCAGTGTTTAGACAGTGTCTGGCACATAGTGAGAGTTTAACAAGTACCATTAAAAAAAAAAAAGATCTTTGGAAACAGTCCAAAAGAAGAGCCCAAGAAATGTTCCCCCTAAACAAGCAACTTATGCTCTAATGGAAAAAACGTACAAAGATACCTACAAATTTCAATTCAGAATAACTTCACTTGTATTCTCAATTGAGCCTCAGATATATGCAGTGCTTTGGCCAGGAATAAGTAGAAGCATAAGTGCTAGAGGGTCTGTTAGGTGATGATGGTAATGAACTGAAAAAAGCTTATTGGAGAAGGTGGGATTTTATGAGGAGTTTTAAGGTGGATAGAGCTCTAGTTTGGTAGACTTTAGTAATAGGGAGTCCTGGTCTGGGAAACAACAGGAGCAAGGAGTCAGAGGCAGATAAGGCAAACAGCAGGATACAGTTAGGTGGGAGTTTTAAGAGAAGCAAAGAGTGTGTGATGGGTTTTACTGGGAAAGAGAACCAATGTCAAAATGAGGAGTGCTGGAGGAGATGAGTTTTGCTTGATGTGATGGATACTGTGAAACAACTGGAGATGCTTAAGGAGTAGAGATATATGCGCTGAATGACACTTCAAAATGATGATCCATGCTACAGAATGTAGCATAAATTAGAGGAGAGAAAGCAAGGGAGACCAATGACAAGACAAAGACCAGTGATGAGGCTGATACCATGGGCTACCAATCAATCAATCTTATTTATTGAATTCTTACAGCGTGCAAAACATTGAACTAAGTACTTGGGACAGTAAAATACAATAGTGTTGATAGATCTGTTCAACTCCGACAATGAGTTTACAGCCTAGAATTCTAATTTGTTTCATCTCATATCTCACTGATTAGTGTTATGGGATCATTCATCCAAGTATCATCTTGTCGAGGCAACTCGATCTTATTGTCCAGTTTATTTTTCTTCATACGAAGAAACCAGTAAAGTACATCTCATCCCCTCTGCATCTTCAAAATCTCATTTCAATTTGATAGCCCACAGTCACTCATCAATGGAAAGGCATCATGCTGTTCCACAAGAAAGTTTATTACTTTGATGATCATTTGACGAGATAAAGGAGAGAGACTGGTTACGGTGGAGCAAAAGCATGCTCATGGGACACTAAAGGATGGTAAAGGTTAACATCATCATGCAGTTCCTTGATCAGAAAAGGAACATTATACAAGTGGCACTTGTCGATAATAAAAGTGGGGAGAGAAAAATTCAAAAACCAAAGGATATAAGATCACACTACATCACATAGTGAAGGCCAGTTGAAGTAGGGATTAAATAAAAAAAATCATTAACCCTACTTACTGCCCTTTGTGCCTGGATCTCATTCATTCATTCATTCAATCATATTTATTGAGTGCTTATTACTGCATGCAGAGCACTGTACTTAGTGCTTGGAAAGTACAATTTGGCAACAGATAAAAACAATCCCTACCAAAAAACGTGCTCACAGTCTAGAAGGGTATACTGTATACATGGATCTCAGTGAGTGAGACTTGGGTTAATGTTGGCAATAGAAGTTACAGTTTTATTGAAAGAAATGGAATAAGAAATAAAATATGTATGTTCCACAGTCACAGAGCTTCACACTCTTCACAACACTAGCCAGAAGGGATTGAGTGGGAAACCACACTTCCCCAGAAACCTGACTTTCCTGTATCAAACCATGAGAAGACATGGAGGTAAAAGAAAACACAAAGCTAAAGTGAGAAATGTCTTCAGCTCTTGGTTACCTCCTCCTGCCTCGTCCTGGTTCTGGGTCCAAAGAAGCCTTCTCTGACCTTTCCCTCCCCTTTGAAAATCTATTCATAGGCTCAGTGTGAAGGAAAAGATAGCTTGGTTCTATTATGTAATGTAAAATTAAGTATTCAATCAGTTATATTCAATCAATTACTGTTTGCCTTGATTATGATCCTGGCTCTGCCAATTGTCAGCTGTGTGACTTTGGGCAAGTCACTTAACTTCTCTGTGCCTCAGTTCCCTCATCTGTAAAATGGGGAGTAGGACTGTAAGCCCCACGTGGGACAACCTTGATTACCTTGTATCCCCCCGCCGAAGTGCTTAGAACACTGTTTGACATATAGTAAGCACTTAACAAATACCAACATTATTATTATTACCTAAAGTACTGGGTTTGTAAAAGCACCTAGAAGAGAGTCCATAAAAACAGAATCCATAAAAATTCCTAGCTTTAGGGCTGGGTTAAATATTGAATTTATTGATTTCTTACCTTGTATTCTGACTTCAAAGTACAATTACATTCTCTTAGGGAGGAACAGTCCTAATTTTTGCCACTCCTGCTTGCAATTTACAAATTACAAAATTTATCAGGAAAGCTCTTTAAAAATGCAGTATGTACCTTTGTACATTTTGGAGTGACAATTCATTCATTCATTCAATCGTATTCAATCGTATTTATTGTACTACGCGCTTGGGAAGTACAAGTTGGCAACAGATAGAAACAGTCCCTATCCAACAGTGGGCTCACAGTCTAGAAGAAAATTGGGACAAAAAGTCAGTTAGTCAGTCAGTATGGCAGCCAATTGTATTTATTGAGTGCTTATTGTGAGTAGAGCACCGTACTAAGTGCTTGGGAGAGTACAATAGAACAATATAACAGACACATTCCCTGCCCAGAATGAGCTTACAGTCTAGAGGGGAGACAGACATTAATATAAATAAAAAAAATTACAAATATGTACACAACTGCTGTAGGGCTGGAAGTGGGGGAGAATAAAGGGAGCAAGTCAGAGCAACACAGAAGAGATTGGAAGAAGAGGAAAGGAGGACTTAATTAGGGAAGTCAGGTAAGCCCTTATTGAAAAAAGGTTTCAGAAATAATGTCACGATAAGAGGCAAAATTGAAAATATTTTTGGTGTTACAAACAGCAAATACATAGGAAGAAAACAATGTTTGCATGTAAGCTCCTTCTCTAGACTGTAAGCTCCTGGTGAGCAGATGAAATGTCTATAAACTATGTTGTAGTCTTCCAGTAAGCCCTCGGTAAATATGATTGATAGTAGGACACATTTCAGTCATTAATAAACATGGATAATATTTCATTCTTTTCAGTCATATTAATAAACACAGATACTATTTCCTATCAATAGCATTCAAATGATCAATCAGCTTTCCTACAATCTGTGTTTTCATTACAAATTTTGAATAGAGCTGATGGCATTGTGAAATTAGGGAAGATTCTTCCAACACCCATCTGTCTGCATAAGATGCAATTCTATCACAGAAAAAAAGTTGCTCACTTCTGCTCAGTGCTACATGTAAGTACCATACATGAGTTTTACTTAAGACAAGCATGCAGTCCCTAGGTTAAAGGAGAACTGACTGTACAATTGATGGCACAGACTCAAACACGTATGCATTTATTCAGATTTGAAATACCTGAGAGAAACCTATTCACTCGGTAATCTATTAATTGTATGCTTATTAAATGGCAAGTTTTAATCCTTTTTTCCCCTTATCAAAATTCTTCCTCAGAAGTCAGTGGGCTGAATGCTTTCCAGAGATTTCCAGAATCAATAAATCAATCATATTTGTTAAGAGCTTATAATGTGCACAGCACTGTACTAAGTGGTTGCGAGAGTACAACAGAATTATCAGACGTATTCATTCATTCATTCCCTGTTCATCATCAATCATCAATCGTATTTATTGAGCGCTTACTGTGTGCAGAGCACTGTACTAAGCGCTTGGGAAGTACAAGTTGGCAACATATAGAGACAGTCCCTACCCAACAGTGGGCTCACAGTCTAAAAGGTGGGCTCACAGTCTAAAATAATGTTCATAATGAACTTACAGTGTAGAGATGAGCATAAAAGAAAAAAGTTCAACTGTTAACATTTTTCAGTCTTTTATGTGGATATAGCAAACATTATATCCCATCATTGCTTAAAGGAAAGCTTAAATATATCAAATATATCAAATACTATGTTTCTGGAAAATTAAATATGATGTGATTACTCAGATGCAGATCTATGCCATGGGCCATCCAGCCCTTTCCCACTCCTTGTGAGTGTGGGGGAATTCAAAGAAGCTCCCATGTGTTTGTGGCTACAGTGGTAGTGTTGAGCAGGGTTGTGTAGTGTGCAGGGCTCGGGATGCCCAGCCTGACTAAATGCAGCTGTTGATGAAAAGGTTTGAGCTTTTCCACTCGGGCATAGCACTGTATCATTTTTACTGGTAGTACCTGGATGGAGGGGGGTTTCTAGCCTTTTCTGGGTGTCTCTGACCCTGAGTTACCATCATTTCTCTGACCCAGCACTTATCTCAGCTGCCGTTCAGCTGTTATGCCTGAGAAGATAGTTTTTCAGACTGTACAACGTGGCTCTCACGATGGATCCATCTGGCAAAGATGGAAATAGTTCCTTGCAGGCATACCACCCAAATCGCAGACAACACATCTGAGCAGAAAATCCTCCGAACTAAGCCACAAAAGATATTTTTGTATTTACTGGAATTTCCAGTTTTGTTTCTTGGCTGAGTGCGGATCGTTCTCGTGACCCGGTTGAGAAGAATAAGTCCACAGTACCATGGAGATAATTGGCCCAGCTCTGGAGCCTGAAAACACTGGGCTGATCCCAACCCATGACCAGAGATGCAAAATTTCTTTTTTTTTAATGGTATGTGTTAAGAGATAACTATATGACAAGCACTGTATTAAGCGCTGGGGTAGATAAAGCTAATCAGGTTAGACACAGTCGTCCATGTCCCTCATAGGACTCACAGTCTTAATCTTGATTTTACAGATGAGGAAACGGAGACACACACAAGTTAAGTGACAAGAACTGAGGCGGGATAGGATAAATGCTTGGATTAACATGATAGCAGTTTGGATGGAGAGAAAAGGGTGAATTTTAGTGACATTGTGATGAGTAATTCAGGAGGAGGACATAGTTTGGGTGGGAAGATGAGGACAGACTTGGACTCTTGGCTTCAAGGCTCTCCATCACCCCGCCCCCTCCGACCTCACCTCCCTTCTTTTCTTCTACAGCCCAGTCCACACCCTCCACTCCTCTGCCGCTAACCTCCTCACTGTGCCTCATTCCCACCTGTCCTGCTGTAGACCCCCGGCCCACGTCCTCCCCCCATCCTGGAATGCCCTTCCTCCGCACATCCGCCAAGCTAGCTCTCTTCCTCCCTTCAAAGCCCTACTGAGAGCTCACCTCCTCCAGGAGACCTTCCCAGATTGAGCCCCTTCCTTCCTCTGCCCCTCCTCACTCTCCCACCTGCCTTACATCCTTCCCCTCCCCACAGCACCTGTATATATGTATATATGTTTGTACATATTTATTACTCTATTTATTTATTTTACTTGTACATATTTATTCTATTCATTTTATTTTGTTAAAATGTTTTGTTTTGTTTTCTGTCTCCCCCTTCTAGACTGTGAGCCCACTGTTGGGTAGGGATCGTCTCTATATGTTGCCAACTTGTACTTCCCAAGCACTTAGTACAGCGCTCTGCACACAGTAAGCACTCAATAAATACGATTGAATGAATGAATTTGGACATGTTAAGTACTATCCCAAGCACTTAACACAGTGCTCTGCACACAGTAAGCCCTCAATAGATATCACTGAGAGTTTACATACATTATTTTAAAATTCCTTAAGAATTATGGAGAGTTGGAGTAGAAACTTTCAAAAAATGTTTCCATGCATTAATTAGTGAGAGATCCATAAAGGATTATCAGAAGTCATATTAAGTGATGTTAGAAAGTGTATGTTTAAATAAAATAATGGCCGTAAGTGGATGAATAGAATACTAGATGTCCTGTGTTCTGGACTAGATATGATATTGGACTGGCACAGCATGGCATTTGTGTGCTCTTTAAAATCACTCCTGTAGTGCCTAATACAGGACATGCATACTTTTAGTAGTTAATAAATATTAATTATATGCATTCTCTTTCAATTGGTTAGCTTTCATCTGCTATTATTGATTAGAATGGTTATCTTACACTTGATGCTTAGGATTATTTTTATGCATTTTCTTGAGTATCTTAATTTCTCCCCATGGTTGGTTCCACTAGACAGCTTTATTTTTGTGTTTGTATATTTGAACTTGGAGTATAGGCCAAATATCCAGCTCACTAGTCTCAATATTCAAATGATTATTTGGTGAATTCTTGGAAGATTTTCTCTTTCCATTACTTTGGTTACTAACTAAGCATTGTCAAACTTTTTCTGAAAGTTCACACACAGACACTCACACACACACACACACACACACATGCACATAAGTCATCTATGTTGCCTTTGTTTTCTCTCTAGTTGATTACTTCATAAAGATTACTGCCTATTATAGACAGTCTTAACTTTTAGTCTCCTATCCAAAGACAATGTTTTTTAAAATTTTCCCCCATGTACCTATTTGTGGAAAATGATCTGATTCTCCATTGTTGCTTTAGCAGAAAGAGTTATTATTAAATTACATTTCTACTAATATTTGGAAAAAGTTAGTGTGGCTTTCATTATAACCTCAATTTCTAAAAATTGTAGTTGCAGCTGTGTTGGCCATCAGTGGTAGTCACTGAGCATTTACTATGTGCAGAGCACAGTTATAAGACTTGGGAGCATCTTATAGCACCATCACCCTGACCATTTAATTTATTATAGAATGATCTATCAGAAAGAAAAAAAAACATTAATATCTCCTCTGCCCAATTCATCTATCTAGTGCATCACTTATGCACTGAGTTGTTACAGCCTAAGAACTTGGGTAGGGTTTCTACAATGGGCTTGCACAAGAGGGATTTGGTTGGTTTGCTAATTTGCTAATTTTTCTGGGCAGCCAAGAATTCTTCCAATCCCAACGTGAAAGGGTTGAACTATATTCCAACATGGCACCTCTCCCTGCCAGTCATGTGATGCAATCTATAGGTCAAGTAGCACAAACCCTCCTAAGGAGCTGGAAGAGCCTTGACTATAGCACCCCGGGCTGGGGTTCCCTCTGCCCCTGTTGGGATAAAGTCCAGGTTCACCCACATATCCTTCAGTTTCAGAGGAAGCATACGCTTACTTTCCCAGAGGACTATCTGCACGCTCTCAATAAACCTGAGTTCTGGGTTCACAAAAAGTCCTAATTCCCTCTTCTCTGGTGCCACCCCTTCTTAGAAGATAGGGTGACCTAGTATTTATGAGCAGATCGATCAGTAGCCATAAAAAGCTTCAGTTTGTCATACCATCTTAAAGGATTTCACTTGACAAGGTTCATAGAGCAAAATGCATCCATCTGTCATGGAACACTTGGGTGCTTATCCCAACCCTTCTCCCCAACAGTACTTTAAGCACATTTCTTTTTAACTGGTTGCTCGGCCTATCTGCAATTAATTTTTGTGTGTCTGTACTGCTAGATTATAAATTCTTATTCATTCATTCATTCAGTCGTATTTATTGAGTGCTTACTGTGTGCAGAGCACTGTACTAAGAGCTTGGGAAGTACAAGTTGGCAACATATAGAGACGGTCCCTACCCAACAGTGGGCTCACAGTCTAGAAGGGGGAGACAGAGAAGAAAACAAAACATATTAACAAAATAAAATAAATAGAAAAAATATGTACAAATAAAATGAATAGAGTAATAAATACGTACAAACATATGATTTTATGATCTAGGGATCTACTAACTCTAATGTACAATGGTTTTCACAGAGTAAGAGCGGAGTAAATACAATCAGTTGATCAAAAGATAAACATTACTAAGACTAATTCAACGAGAGTGATTGTGCCCAACATAATTATTTTGAATCAGCTCCAGTGTTTAGTTCCATGATTTACACATCATAAGCAATCATTCATTCATTCAATTATATTTATTGAGCCCTTAATGTGTGCAGAGCACTGTACTAAGCACTTGGAAGGTACAATATGGCAACAGAGACAATCCCTACCCAACAACCGGCTCAGTCTAGAATCGTGAGAAGCATCATGACCTACTGGAAAGAGTAAAGGGCCTGGGAGCCAGGAGAATCAATCAATCAATCATATTTATTGAGCGCTTACTGTGTGCAGAGCACTGTACTAAGCGCTTGGGAAGTACAAGTTGGCAACATATAGAGATGGTCCCTACCCAACAGGGGGAACACAGTCTAGAAGAGAACTGGGTTCCAACCCTGGCTCTGCCGCAGGTCTGCTGTGCAATCTTGGGCAATTCACATAATTTCTCTGTGCCTCAGTTACCTTTTGTAAAATGGGATTAAGACTGTAAGCCAAATGTAGGATGTGGACTGTGTCCAATCTGATCAGCTTGAATCTACCCCATCAATTATTACAGTGCTGCCACATAGTAAGCACTTAAATACCATTAAAAAAAGTAAATGCTTAACAAATACCACAATTATCAATACAGAGTTAGAAAAGTTAACTTTGGCTCTTAGGATACATGTGCATATTCTGTACCCTATATGTGTATATTAGATAAGCGTTAGACCACGTTGCTCTAAGAGTTTTGTATTACATAGTCAATAACACCATTGATGGTCCATGAGTGTGGGCTGAAAAGGCCAATGCAGTGTGGGCGTGTGGGGGTGTGTGTGTCTGTGTGTTTGTGTGTGTCCTTGAATCAATCAATTGTATTCATTGAATAATTATAGGGTGCAAAGCACTATGGTAAGCTCTCGGTAAAGTTCAATATAGCATGTTCCCTTCCCACAAGGACCTTACGATTTTAAAGATAGATGAGATAAAGTTATAGTGAGTATGTTGGTTGTGAAGTGAAGAAGTGAAGTGAGCATGATGGGTTGTAGTAGGAAATCTGTATTACAGGAGCACATAAGATTGAGTTCTTTAGAATCAATGGAATTTATATTTGATGTGAACTCAGATGGGCAGCTACCGGGCATTCTTGAGGACTAGGAAAATATGGTGGGTTTTTTTAGAAAAAATGATTCGGGCATCAGAGTGAAGTATGGACTGGATTTGGGAAATAGGAGGTAGGTGGGTCAACAAGGAGGCTAATGCAGTAAGCAAGGCAAAGTAGGCTAATGTATTGGATTGGATTGTAGTAGCAGTTTCGATGGAGAAGAAAGGGAAGGTTTTAGTGATGTGAAGACAGAACCAACAGGATTGGTGAATATGTGGGTTGAATGAATGATCAAGTAAGAATTATGCCAATGCTACTGTGTCGTTAAATAGGAAGGATGTCTACAGTGATGGGGAAGTCATGGGGAGAAGAGGGTTTGAGTAAGTAGATGAGGAGTTCTGTACTACATTTTCAAATGACACCTTTGCTGGCCTATGTTTGTGGGCTGAAAAGGCCAGTACAGGATCCATACTCCTAGCCACTTAGGGAACACAAAATGGTTGGTCCTTGTTGTGTTGTTGTGCTTAATGTCAGAAGCGTCTAGTGTTTTATCTTTTGCCTCCTTGTCTCTCTGAGGAAATACTGACATGTAATTAAAATTCTGTAACAGCATCTATGTTGTAATCACTATAACATTTTTAATGACTTCACATAAAGAATAAAAAGTAAGCTGTGGTGAATTATAGAGCTATAATTTCACTGAAATACTGTTAATATTATAAGCTACATGAGCTCTGTTAAGTGCTATTAAAATATTACTTTATCTTATAGTTATGGAAAATCTTTTAATTCACTTTAATTTCATCATTAAAGGAACATATTTCGAAAGTCTTAGGTGATGAACCATCTATTTTATTCTTTATGCTATTAGATATTGATTTTAATAATTTATCCAATATTGTCTCTCAGTTGGTACACTTCATTTCACACGTTACTTCACCTTCCACTACTTAACACTTTCACCTCTCTAAAACTGGATAATAAATGAACTTATATTGAGCACAGGTGACACCATATGTTGCCATATTCTGTGGTCTTCATGACATTAAAACAGATGTTCATCTGGAGTGTGATTTCTTTATCACTTAGTAGGAGGAAGGGATACACTGAACACATTAGCTATGCAGGTGGACTAAGGCAAAAGTCAGACTAAATCATTACAAAATTAGCAAAGTTATGTAAGCACTTGGGAAAATGAAATATAACAGCGATGGTAGACATGTTCTCTGTCCACAATGAGCTTGTGAGTGCCTCTAAAACACTGAAAAACCAACTCAAATTCTCGTGTATGCACTATAAATGGAGAATTGATTATGTCTCCACTAAGTGCAAAACAGTGTACTAAGTGTAAAGGGAATTCTGTGTAAGAATTAGGCATGGTCCCTTGGTCTGAAGGGGCTTGCAATCTATGCATCTAAAAATAAGCATTGCAGGAGTAAAAGATCAACAAACACAGGAGGAAAGGTGAAAATACAAAAACAGTATAAGAAGCAGAGACAATGATCAATACAACAGCAATATACATTAAGGTTGGAGTAGCAGAGTTGTAGGATCTTCCTACAAAGAGGACAAGTTGTAGGTTTATGTTGCTAACAAATTTTATCATTTTGTTATTAATGATACAATTTTATTATAAATGTATATATATGCACATGCATACATGTACGAACATGCATATATGTGTGTATATTTATATATTATGCATATTTGGAGAGAGAAAGAGAGAGAGAAAGAGAGAAAGAAAGAGAGGTTGCCCTTCTTATTCAAACTTAAAATTCACCATTGAGTGTCCGTGAGACTGATGTCCCCACAAGGATTAACTGCTAGAATCTGCATCCTCAGCTACCTTGGAAGATCCTTGAGAAAGGAAGTTGTGTCTATTTACTCTATTGAATTATCTCAAGTGCTTACTATCAGTGCTTTGCACTCAGTAAGTGCTCAACAGTAAAATGGTATATAAAACAATTGTAGGGATTCAACTCTGAATATAATGTAACCACCATCAAGCTGTAGGGTCTTTTAAGATTCTTCCTTCTCAATTGAGATAGGAAGAAAGAATTGAGTAAGTGAGGAGCAGCGATTAGAACCAACATCCTCTTGACTTTCAGGCTGTGCTCTCTCCACAAGGATTTCTTTTCCTTCTAGTCCATCTGTCTTCTACCTTTCCTAACCTTGTGAGAACACCTCACATTTTCACACAGGAAATGAAAGGAGCCCCTATCTATAAGGTAGGGTGGCAAAAAGGATTTGATGAGGGAATTTTGGTGGACAGAAGGAGAATGGGATTTTCCCATGCCTCCAGGTAAACTCCCAGTTTATTGTCTTATCTCTCTGGACTAAGAAAAGGGATGTCAGAGATATTGCTTACAAAGGCAAAGCTTATCTTAGACAGGGTGGTGTACTTACAGCTGAAGGTGGTAAAGAACCTGGGGATAGAAGATAAGAATATAATACTGTTGCCTCACCTTTGGCTTCTAACCTTTAACTACTTCAGCTGGGATTCCTGAAGAAAGAGACCATAGAGCTGGACAAGGTAGAATCAACATAGCCAGGGTCACCTCTAAATCAAGCTAATTTCTTCAAGGATTTAAATTTCGAATGCCACTTCTATGCTGAATTGCTTGCCTTCCCCTAACTTCAGTGAGCTTTATTCATAGGATAATCAATCAATTAATCAATCATTGGTATTTCTTGTTGCAGAGAATTGTACAATACCATACAAGAGAAGCTTCATGGCTCAGTGGGAGTCAGAGGTCATGGGTTCTAATCCCACCTCTGACACTTGTCAGCTGTGTGACTTTGGGCAAGTCGCTTAACTTCTCTGTGCCTCAGTTACCTCATTTGTAAAATGAGGATTAAAAGACTGTGAGCCCCACGTGGGGCAATCTGATTACCTTGTATCTACCCCAGCACTTAGAACACTGCTTGGCACAAAGTGAGAGTTTAACAAGAGCTTAACAATCAAACACAACAAATTGCTGATAGGAAAAGCAGCAGAGTACAAGGATATGTACATAAGTACTGTTGGGCTGCTGGGGAGGGAGAGAGTATCAAACCACTAAAGGGGTACAGACCCAAGTGCACAAGACATGCAGAGGAGAGAACAATTAGGATGGAGAAATGAGGGGTTAGTCAGGGAAGGCTTCTTGTAGGAGATATTATTTTAGTAGGACTTTGAGACAGAAAGAGTGGTGGTCTGCCATAAATAAATGAGGATAAAGTTCCAGGCCAGAGGAATAACAGTGCTTGGCACATAGTAAGCTCTTAACAAATCCCATAATTATTATATGAGCAAGGGGTTGGCAATGGGACTGGCAAGACAGATACAGTGAGGGGAATGGTGTCAGAGGAACAAGGCATGCAGGTAGGATAGTAGGAGGAGATTAGTGAAGTCAGGTAGAAAGGAAACAGCTGCTATGAAGTCATATGTGCTTCTATTTTCTTAAATTGTAATATAGCTATGCTATTTTTCCCTACCAAATCAACCTACATTCTATTCCCTATTAATAATTCCTCAATGAATACAGCTGATTGATTGAAGGGAAGCAGCATGGCCTAGTGGATAGAGCACGGGCTTGGGAGTCAGATGGACCCGGGTTCTAATTCCTGCTCCACCACTCATCTGCTGAGTGACCTTGGGTAAGTCACTTAATTTCTCTGTGCCTCAAGTACCTCATCAGTAAAATGGAGAATATGACTGTGAGCCCCATGTGGGACAGGGACTACGTACAGTTTGATTAGCTTGTATCTAACTCAGGGCTTAGAACACTGCTTGCCACATAGTAAGAGCTTAGCAAATGTCATCTTTATTATCATTATTACTGATTGTTAGAGCAGTAGAACAGTTGTCATAGTAATGATAGCATATTTTGATCTGTTACTTGATGGGTGTACTGTACTAGGTGCTTGAGAATTATCGAATAATGAAGTGACATTCCCTGGCTATAGGGGAAAGAAGCATAATTAATCTTGTACGATAGTATTGAGATGAAGTTTTGGAGGAGGTTTCATATGTGTTAAGCACTTACTATATGCCAGGCCCTCTAATATACGCTAGGGTAGATACAAGATACAAGTTTGGACACACTCCACATCCAACTTGGGACTCACGGACTTAATTCCCATTTTGCAGATGTACCTGAGGGAAAGAGACTAAGCAATTTGCCCGAGGTTACCCAGCAGACAACTAGTGGAGGCAGGAATAGAACTCAGGTCCTCTATCTTCCATGTCCATGCTATTTCCACTAGGCTATGCTTCTTCTCATTAATTTGGGTTAATATGTATGATTTGCTGGAAGAGGATAGTCTTTTTTCCTGATACCCAGGCTATAGGACAACTCAAAATAGCTATGATGATTAGGACATGAGAGGAGAATAGCTAACAGTAGGAAACTCAAACAGTGCTCTATGGTAATTGTATTTTGGAAACACAAAGCGTGAAGGTTAGAGGAAATGTTATAAAGTAAACTAAAACATCATGAAGTGCTGCATCTCAGCTGAAAACTGGGAGTTAATTGTCACTGATGCATAAGTGATACACTGTAATAAAAGAAACTGATCTTTTTGGGCAGAGCTTTCATAAGGACCATGATAAAAGGAGACAAAAGTGAGAATAGTTCCAGACATTTCAAATATCAAACATAACACCCATACTATTGTGGGGTATAGGGTTGGGTTTGTGAGTAGATGTTCAAGCACTTAGTACAGTGTTCTGCACACTATAAGAGCTCGATAAATACGATTAAATGAATGAATGTGCTAGTTTGAAGGTCCCCCAATATGTCTCTTGGACAAAGGTACTCCTAAACCTGCTTACAATGGCTTGGATGTCCATATATGTCCCCAGAGCCTTATTACTATCATGTTTTTCCTTGCTTGGGACAGGGAAAGTTTTAGAAGTCCAGGAAAAGTATCCCTAACCATCATTCCCCTTGACCCTCTTGATTAGCATCACCAAATGGCAAAGGGATTATTTAGGAAGCAGCCCAGAAGCCCTGCTCTTGAGAAGGCTTACTGGTACTTGGGAGAAGATTTTCATCCTCCCTCTGACTTATTTTCAAAAATGAGTGCTTTCTCCAGTTAGCACCTCAAACTTTTTCTCTTCTTAACTCAAATCTGTTATATAATAGATATTCTCTTAGCAGAAAATTGCCTATCCATGAACTTAACACAACCACTATGAAGCTATTTGAACATCCCTTGTACAAAGGTTTCCTGGATCCTATTAGATTTTGAGGTCTTTCTGAGCATCATGTCCTTGGTAAACTCTGGCCCATTCTCTACGACCTTTCTTAAGGAGTCCCAGAGTGAACTCAAGGAATCCTGAGGAAGTCTACCATACTGTGTAATGTGCTTAAGAAAACAAATAAGCCTAACGAAAGAATCATTGTAACAAAGCTCAAAATTTCATACTCACTGTATGGAGTGCAATGTGGCATATAACGTAGAGATGAAAGTAAAAAAAAACCTCCTTTAAACAGAAAAGGGAGTTAGCACAGCTGGAAGCAGGGAGAGGTGGGACACTGTTGTCAGGTGTGCTAGCCTTAAGTTTGGAAAGCAAGTCATTCATCATTTACTCCCTGTCTTCCTTTCCTTGACCTGTTGCTACTCATAGCTGTGGGGCCTAGTCGTTCACCAGCACAAGCAACTTTAGCCAGATTTGGAGACAGGTTCAGACCAGGAAGTTACCTCTCCAAAAGGCTACCCTAAGCAGCAGGATGTGCACAACAAAGGGAGAGAATATTGAATCAATTGGCTTGAGTTATCACACCTGTAGACCCTGCGAGCCCTTCATCTTACACTCTTTCTGTATCTCCTACTCACCCTCTTCTCAACACCTCCTCTCCTGCCTCACAACCTGACTTCCTCCCTTGCTGAACACAGCCTAGAATTAGCCAGGCCAACCCTCGCTCTCCTCCACCCTGCCTTCAGACTAACAAAGTGGATCCGCTTCCCGACCAGGCCAATGGACATTGATTTGGACAGTGGGTTAAGAGAAAATTAAAGAGGTAGAGAATGAGCTGGCTTTCCACCTCATTTCCAACAGCCCTTGAGGGCCAGGAGTAGGTCTACTAATTCCACTGTACTCTTCCCCAGACTTAGTACAATGCTCTGCACAGAGTAAGTGCTCATTTTTTATGGTATTTTTTAAGCACTTTCTATGTTCTAGGCACTGTACTAAGTGCTGGAATAGCTATAAGATATAACTGGGTTGGACACTGTCTCTGTTCCACATAATGATAGTAATAATAATAATGACATTTGTTAAGCGCTTACTATGTGCAAAGCACTGTTCTAAGTTCTGGGGAGGTTACAAGGTGATCAGGATGTCTCACAGGGGACTCATATTCTTCATCTCCATTTTACAGATGAGGTAACTGAGGCACAGAGAAGTTAAGTGACTTGCCCAAAGCCGCATAGCTGACAGGTGGCAGAGCCAGGATTCAAACCCATGACCTCTGACTCCAGAGCCTGTGCTCTTTCCACTGAGCCATGCTGCTTCTCAGTCTCACTCCCCATTTTTACAAACAAGGCAACAGAGGTACAGAGAAGTTCAGTGACTTTCCCAAGGTCACCCAGCAGCAAAGTGGTGGAGCTGAAATTAGAACCCAGTTTTTCTGACTCTCAGGCATGTGTTCTTTCCAATGAGTCACAATTCTTTTGCATCTATGCTAAAGCCTTTCATGCCTATCTCCCCATCTTGCTGTCTTAGGATTCGGTGCATAACAATTCTCCCTGATCACATCCTTCATCTCCAATCAGCCTTCAGATCTGATGTTTTCAGGCCACTCTCATATTAAAAGTTCTTCTTCATCTTGATCACTCTCACTGAGTCAAATTGAGTCAAATGTGTTTCTGCCATCAGGCAAAAACTTCTCACTCTCAGCTTCAAGGCTCTCCATCACCTCGTCCCCTCCTACCTCACCTCCCTTCTTTCCTTCTACAGCCCAGTCCACACCCTCTGCTCCTCTGCCGCTAACCTCCTCAATGAGCCTTGTTCTCACCTGTCCCGCCGTCGACCCCCAGCCCACGTCCTCCCCCTAGCCTGGAATGCCCTCCCTCTGCACATCCACCAAGCTAACTCTCTTCCTCCCTTCAAAGCCCTACTGAGAGCCCACCTCCTCCAGGAGGCCTCCCGGACTGAGCCCCCTCTTTCCTCTCCCCCTCCCCATCCCCCCCGCCTTACCTCCTTCCCCTCCCCACAGCACCTGTATATATGTTTGTACAGATTTATTACTCTATTTATTTTACTTGTACATATTTACTATTCTATTTATTTTGTTAATGATGTGCATCCTCGACTCCGCTCTCTCATTCACCCCTCACATCCAAGCCATCACCAAAACCTGCCGGTCTCAGCTCCGCAACATTGCCAAGATCCGCCCTTTCCTCTCCATCCAAACCGCTACCCTGCTAATTCAAGCTCTCATCCTATCCCGTCTGGACTACTGCACTAGCCTTCTCTCTGATCTCCCATCCTCGTGTCTCTCTCCACTTCAATCCATACTTCATGCTGCTGCCCGGATTATCTTTGTCCAGAAACTCTCTGGACATATTACTCCCCTCCTCAAAAACCTCCAATGGCTACCGATCAATCTGCACATCAGGCAGAAACTCCTCACCCTGGGCTTCAAGGCTGTCCATCACCTCGCCCCCTCCTACCTCACCTCCCTTCTCTCCTTCTACTGCCCAGCCCGCACCCTCCGCTCCTCCACCACTAATCTCCTCACTGTACCTCGTTCTCGCCTGTCCCGCCATCGATCCCCGGCCCATGTCATCCCCCGGGCCTGGAATGCCCTCCCTCTGCCCATCCGCCAAGCTAGCTCTCTTCCTCCCTTCAAGGCCCTGCTGAGAGCTCACCTCCTCCAGGAGGCCTTCCCAGACTGAGCCCCTTCTTTCCTCTCCCCCTCGTCCCCCTCTCCATCCCCCCGTCTTACCTCCTTCCCTTCCCCACAGCACCTGTATATATGTATATATGGTTGTACATATTTATTACTCTATTTATTTATTTATTTATTTATTTATTTTACTTGTACATTTCTATCCTACTTATTTTATTTTGTTGGTATGTTTGGTTCTGTTCTCTGTCTCCCCCTTTTAGACCGTGAGCCCACTGTTGGGTAGGGACTGTCTCTATGTGATGCCAATTTGTACTTCCCAAGCGCTTAGTACAGTGCTCTGCACATAGTAAGCGCTCAATAAATACGATTGATTGATTGATTGATTGATCTAGCTTTACTTCTATTTATTCTGATGACTTGACACCTGTCCACATGTTTTGTTTTGTTGTCTGTCTTCCCCTTCTAGACTGTGAGCCCATTGTTGGTTAGGGACCGTCTCTATATGTTTCCAACTTGTACTTCCCAAGCTCTTAATACAGGGCTCTGCACACAGTAAGTGCTCAATAAATATGATTGAATGAATGAATGAGTCTTTTCCTTCTCCACTAGGCCCTTCATAGGCCTTCCACTACACCTCACTCAGTATACACCCACACTGCAGTAAAGCCATGTGTTTCATTTTTTATTTCTTTTCTGATTATTGCCTGATACTTTTTGGCTCTCAGCACACATTAAACCAGTGTTTTAGGGGAGAAAAAACTCTAAAATGTGTTGACCGAACTATGATTGACACTTTAAATCTCATGTTCATGGAGATGAAGTGAAGCTTATTATTTTTTCACTTCACAAATGACATTGCAAATGTTCATCTGAAACTCCACTGTGAGTTTTCAGGCCAGTCACTCAGATTCTGAAGCCTATCTGCAGTTTTTTCCCATCTCTATTTCACTAACTGCAATCTGCATATTTAATGAAGCCGTCAAAGAAAACCACTCTAGACCTCAGTCCGGAA
Source organism: Tachyglossus aculeatus (assembly GCF_015852505.1). NCBI lineage: Eukaryota > Metazoa > Chordata > Mammalia > Monotremata > Tachyglossidae > Tachyglossus > Tachyglossus aculeatus. The sequence continues at coordinate 122,807,620 of NC_052067.1, forward strand.
GATCATATTTAAAATTCTTCCTCTGTGATAAGAGGTTGTTCAGCTCCACCCCAGATTTCTTTTGTTATTTTTTCTTTATATTTAATTCCCTCCCAAAACAGGATTTTAAAAAAACTATTGTGTACCCATGTCAAGGTTTCTTGAAAATATTAGACATTTTGTCACTGGTTTCTGCATTGGCCTAGTAGATAGAGCATGGGTCTGGGCATCTGAAGGACATGGGTTCTAATTCCAGCTCTGCCACTTGTGTGCTGTGTGACCGTGGGCAAGTCATTCCACTTCTCTGTATCTCAGTTACCTCATTTGTAAAATGGGGATTAGGACTGTGAGCCCAATGTGGGCAAGGTACTCTGTCCAAACCAATTCTCTTGCATCTACTTCAGCACTTAGTATAGTGTCTTAATAGCACAATTGTTATTATTATTATTGTCATTGGCCACGTGCTTATGAACCTCTTCAAATAACTGCTAGATTACTAAAATGGTTTGCCCTTAAAAAAATCATGGCACTTGGGCATTTAATGAGTGCTTACAATGTATAAAGCCTGGGGTAGATACAAAATAGGTCAAACACAGATTCTGTCCCACACAGAGCTCAAAATCTACCTCATTCCTATTTAATAGATGAGAAAACTGTCAGGGAATTTAAGTGACATATCCTAAGTCACCAAGTAGGCAATTGTAAGAACACATGGAGCTCAAAATCAACATGATCCCCATTTTATAGATGAGGAAACTGAGACATGAAGCAGTTAAGTCACTTGCTGAAGGTCAAAGGGTGCCAGTGGTGGAACTGGAACTCAAACATAGGTGTCCTGACTCCCAGTTCTGTAATCTTCACAGTAGGCCACACATAATGATAATAATAATGGTATTTGTTAAGCACTTACTATGTGCCAAGCACTGTTCTAAGCCCTGGGGTGGATACAAGGTAATCAGGTTGACTCATGTGAGGCTCAAGGTCTTAATCCCCCATTTACAGAAAAGGTAACAGGCACAGAGAAGTGAAGTGACTTGCCCAAAGTCACACAGCTGACAAGTGGCAGAGCCAGGATTAGAACCCACAACCTCTGACTCCCAAGCCCATGTTCTTTCCACTAAGCCATGCTGCTTCTTTCGCTCCAACAAGGTGTGTTTCTCAGTGCTCACTGATCTTAAATGTAATTATAGAATTTACCAATGTGCCACCAAAGGACTCAGCCTTCTTTGTCTAAAATAACTATGCATACTTCTTGACCTCATTTTTTTGTTTTTTGATTAGAGTTGGATGTCTTCTAGTAAATCATTCATATTTAGTGAGCACTGTGTGAAGATCCCTTTACTAAACTCTTTGGAGAGTACAAAATACTCTGCAGCAGCATGGCTTAATGGAAAGAGCACGGGCTTGGGAGTCGGAGGTTGTGGATTCTAATTCTGGCTCTGCCACCTGTCTGCTGTGTGACTTTGGGCAAGTCACTTAACTTCTCTGTGTCTCACTTACCTCATCTGTAAAATGGGGATTAAGACTGTGAGCCCCATATGGGAAAGGGACTATTTCCAACTTGATAAGCTTGATTCTACCCCAGTGCTTAGAACAACGCTTGGCACATAGTAAGTGCTTCACAAATACCATTATTATTTTTATTATTCTATAATGAAGTTGGTGGACACATTCCCTGCCACTAGGAGCTCACAATCTGGGAGGTGAAATAGGTCCCTCATTCTAAAATCCCTCATTTTAGATAGGAGCTCCAAATTATATCCTCCATTCAATATAATTTAGATATTCAAACTATATTTACAAGGAAATCATTTTAACCACACTGTATTTTTCCCAACTGTTTGGTTTTTCTGCAGTCACACATGATGCAACAGTGTGGAAAACATCTGTATGCCAAGAGGATACAGGGTCACAGAAGGTTACACGCCTGAACGAAAATCCTAGGAGGTCTGAAATGCAATTTCTAAAATGGCCCTGAGACTGAATAGTCCCTCTTCCCTCAACCTGCCCATCCAGTCTTCATTTATTCTCACTCCATGTCATTTTCCGATCCGGTCACACATGGGAGAAAAGTCAGTGCTTGGCAAATAGAAGGCATTTTATACACACCATTAAAACAAAGTAAGCTCCCTCTAGACCCACCCTAAGCTCATTATGGACAGGAACTGTGTCTGTTTATTGTCTAGTGTCTTATTAAAGGCACATCTCCTCCAAGAAGCCTTCCCTGACTAAGCCCTCCTCTTCTCTTCTCTCACTACCTTCTGCACCCCTCTTACGTGCTCCTTCATTAATCCTTCCACTCATCCCCGCAACACATGGTTTAGTGGAAAGAGCACGGGCTTGGGAGTCAGAGGTCATGGGTTCAAATCCCAGCTCCGCCGCTTGTCTGCAGTGTGACTTTGGGCAAGTCACTTAACTTCTCTGTGCCTCAGTTACCTCATCTGAAAAATAGGGATGGAGACAGTGAGCCCCACATGGGACAACCTGATCACCTTGTAACCTCATCAGCACTTAGAACATAGTAAGTGCTTAGCAAATAGCATCATTATTATTATTATCTATCTGTCATTTTTTTATTTATTTGTGTCTGTCTCCCCCTCTAGACTCTGAGTTAATTGTGGGCAGGAATGTGTCTTGCTATACTGTACTCTCTCAAGTGCTAATTACAGTGCTTAGCACACAGTAAGCACTCAATAAATACAATTGAATGAATGAATGAACAATAAAATCCAATGTCACCCTCATGTCTCCCCAGGTCATCTCACTCCACCCTGTATTTCCTTTGGTAAATCAGTGAGGTACACAGTCGTCTGGAGCCGTGCACCAACCCAGGGAGGAGTAGGGAAGAAATTACTAACAAAGTCACTCCTTCCATTTGGATGAATACCTGGGACCTGGCCCTATATCCCTGCCTCAAGGGACAAGGGAGATGACTGTATTTGACCTGGCTGCCTCAGTGCTCTCTGGTGACTTTTATCTCTCTCCCCCAACACTATGGTGCATTGACTTCTTAGTGGCTCTTGGATCCTATCTGACTTCTGCTTTGCCCCCAGTTGTACCAGAAGTTCTAATGTAGCCACCAACAGCTATTTCTTCCCATTGCTTGTCCCTCCCCTCTGAGGCTGTGGAGATTAACTACGTTCATGGTGACCATACTGGATGTAATTGAAGGTTGGAAGTGCCTTGAAGGGAGGTGAGAGTTTAACAACATGCCTTGAGAATACCACTGGCAGCTCTGAAGTGAGTAACTGATTTAGGAGGGTGAGTAAAACTTTTCAAAAGGACAGAGATTGAACTGAAAAGTATGAAGGGAAAAGGGGGTGGGAGAAGAATTGATTTTCCAAGAGCAATTGGATACAATATGGGGAATGGCTTATGGATTTTAGCTACATCATCTATTAGTACATGCTGAATCTTGGCATTTTACATTTTGGGGTCATTTGGACCTGAGGATATACCTACATTAACAACCATATTCAAGCTGTTGTTGATGTTGCTTTCAAATAACCTACGGGCTACTGAAATTAGAATCATCTTTTTGCTGTCCTTTCATAACTAGCACTTTCAGTTAATAAGAAAAAACCTGTAAGCTGTAAATGATCTACTATTTCTCTTTCTTTACTTCATATTTACACTTACATCAACTGGAACGTATATCTTAGAAGGTCCTATATATTTTTCCCATTATCAAATATTTTTTGAATTTGCAATACTGTACTTAGTATGGTATACAAGCTTTCTTAGTAATAAGCTAGGGATTGGAATGAACTGAAGTGCATTAACTGATGCTTAGTAGTAGTGATGTTTTAAATGACACCATCTCTGGTAGCAGTGGGGATAGAATGGAAGTAAAACAACTGCCCCGGGCATTCCCTCTGACCCATTCAACATTGCAGGCATCAGGTCTACCAACTCTCATATTGTACTCTCTAAAGTGTTTATTACCGCGCTCTGCTCACAGTAAGCACTCAATAAATATAATTGAAGTCTACTAACTCTAATGCAATCAATCCATAATATTTATTATGCAGACTACTGTACTAAATGCTTAGGAGAGTAGAAGTGAGTTAGTAAATACAAAGCTTGTCTTCAAGTAGCCTATTCTCCCAAGCATTTAAGAGAAAACTATGCACAGAATAAATGTTTAATAAATACTATGGATTTATAACTCCTTGAGAGCAGGATTGTGTCTACTACCTTTATAGTACTCTCCTGAGGGCTTAGTACAGTGCTCTGCATAGAGTGAGCATTCAATACTATAGATTGATTGTAGGAGCCATGCCTACCTTCCCAAATTTGAGAACACTGGTAAGAATGCAGCAGTTTGGAATACAGGATTGTTCACCTGGAGTAGAACCAAGTACCATTTAGTGTGTAATCAAACGTATTTACTGTTTATGGTTTTATCCGTTCATTTAACTCATTTTCATTGTGTTTTAATTTTATTCTTTTTTAAGCATCAGTCCTTACTCTCTTATATTAAGAGCCCCTAGTGGGCCAGAGAGCAGGTCTTAAATTATTTTATTGTAATTAACTGAACTCATAGTGAATAAACACAGGTTAGTAATAATGAAAACAAAATAAGCATGAAGAACGTGAGGCTAGGAAAGAGGTGATTTCCTGTGACAGACATACCAGGGCTACACCCTGAAATAGGTAGGGGAAAAGGAAGACAGTTCCTTTTATTCTCAAGGAGACTCTGTCATCTATATCTTTTGTCTTGGCTTATGCTGTCAAGTTGTCCCTAACGCCTAGTGACGGCATGGACGCATCTCTCTCAGAACACCCCATCTCCATCTGCAATCATTCTGGTAGTGTATCCATAGAATTTTCTTAATAAAAATACAGAAATGGTTTACCATTGTCTCCTTCTGCACAGTAAACTTAAGTTTCCACTCTCAATTCTATTGAATACCACTGCTGCCCAGCACTGTTGAGTTTTGGCTCGTAGCAAATTGTCTTCCACTAGCTAGCCACTGCCAAAGCTGGGAATGGAATGGATATGCCTCTGCTTGACTCTCCCTCCCATAGTTTAGATGGGTAGAGTACTGGAAACTTTCCTGGGGTGACCCTGAGAGGGAATCTATATCTCTACATTTAGATATTGTATATATCTAGAGATAAAAACACATGGAGAATGTGAAACATGTGAAAGACCATAATCAGAAAAGATACATTTTTTTTGATATGGTATTTGTTAAGCAATTCCTATGTGCCAAGCACTGTTCTAAGCACTGGGGTAGATACAAGGCAATCAAGTTGTCCCATGTGGGACTCACAGTCTTAATCCCCATTTTACAGATGAGATAACTGAGGCACAGAGAAGTTAAGCGACTACCCAAGGTCACACGCAGAAAAGTGGCAGAGCCAGGATTAGAACCTGTGACTTTCTAATTCCCAGGCTCATGCTCTATCCACTGCACTATGATGCTTCTCTATATAAGTGCTGTGCAGCTGAGGTGAATATCATGTACTTTGAGGTTACAGATCCAAGTGCACAGGTGACAGGAGAAAAAGAGTAGAGGAAATGTTGACTTAGTTTAGGAAGACTTCTTGGAAGGGATGTGATTTCAAAAAGGTTTTGAAGGCAGAGAAACTGGTGGTCTGTTGAATATGAAGAGGGAGGGAGTTCTAGGCCAGAAGGAGGATTTGGTCAAGGGGTCAGCTGTGATATAGACAAGATCCAGAGGTATAGTGAGTAAGTTCACAATGGAGGAGCGAAATGGGTGGGCTGAATTGAATTAAGAAATAATAATAATAATATTGACATTTGTTAAGTGCTTGCTATGTGTGAAGCACTGTTCTAAGCGCTTGAGGGGTTACAAGGTGTTCAGGTTGTCCCACGTGGGGCTCACAGCCTTAATCCCCATTTTACACATGAGGTAACTGAGGCTCAGAGAAGTTAAGTGACTTTCCCAAAGTCACACTGCTGACAAGTGGAGGAGTGGGGATTAGAACCCATGACCTCTGACTCCCAAGCCCATGCTCTTTCCACTGCGCCATGCTGCTGCATAAATCAGAGATATTTATGATTTACTTCTTCAAATACTACATTTAATTTAGGCATTTTATACTCTTAAGAAAATACAATTATTTTGACTAAATTGGGAACTTAATTTTGTTCTGGTAGGATACTTTTGAAAATAAGACTTTATGAATGCAATGCAATATCTACCCTGAGTACCATTTTTTGATGCGTTAAACAATGTCCAGGTCATCCACACTCAGAAGGAAATAAGCTTAGTTCAATAATAGTTGAATTTTTGATTTTCTACCAATCCAAAAAAATAATAGGCATCACATTTTCTGAATGATACATCTAGAACACAATGTAAGAAAGACGACTGGCTTTCCTAATTCTGATTTCTTTTCTGCCAAATATTATTTGTACAAGAGGAAGCTTTGCAGACAGCAAATCCTTTGGGATTAACAATAATGTCACCTCAAAACAGTAAAGGAGAAGAAAATATCAAGTTAGGAGGAGAAACTACAGCAGTGACAGTGCCTAAGTTTAGCACACTGCAGAGTGCTGGTAGTATGCTCTTGGGAGCTTACTCTACATTTTTCTCTCTTCGTTTTCCCTACTTTCTTCTAGATTGTCTCAGCATCATGTGAAAACTTTTCTTAAATCTATTCTTCCCCAATGACTAAATCACATTAGATCCCATCAAAATTGCCTTAACTCTTTCATACTACTTGGATATAATTAAGGCTTTGAAATACCCACTGAAAATTATTGTGCTACCCAGGGCTGGGATTAAAACCTAGGTCCTCCTGATTTCCCAAGCCTGTGATCCACCTACTAGACCCTGTTACCTCTCACCATTGAGGACAATAAAGAAGAGTTAATCAATCAATCACTGGTATTTATCGAGTATTTACTACAAGGAGAGCACTGTACTAATATCTTGGGAGAGTACAATGCAATAGAGTTGGTAAACATATTCCCTGCCCACAGGGAAGTCTGAATGTGGAGATATACATTAAGATATATTTTGAGCATGTACATAAGTGCTGAAAGGCTTAGGGTGGAGTGAATATCAAGTGTATAATGTGTACAGCTCAAAGTGCTTAGATGATGCAGATAGGAACGGGAATATGTGAAAAGAGGGCTTAACTGGGAAAGGACTCTTGAAGGAATTGTGATTTTAATATTATTAAATGTTTTAGAACAAGGAAGTGCAAACATCAACAAAAGAGAATCAAAAGATTAACCTTTTTGTGGGTTCACTTTGCCTTTATCAATAGCCCTTAAAATGAATCTTCTTAGTTTCTTTCTTGGATTCCTGTACTAAATCTTCTTGGTGTCTGCAATTTTTCACGGGACACAATTTAGGAAGGTATACCTTTAGATAAGGTGCCAGGGTGGTATTGGAGCAGATGACCCACCTGACCTGGAGTCTGTAAGAATTTGTTTGTTTAGTATTTTACCACCTTCATAATGGTAAGGGGCCCTTTATTACCCCAGTTTCATTCAGCTCTTGCATATGACTCCCCATGTAAGTGCTAGTGGAAGTTTGTACAAAATGGATTTGGAAGGTCCTCCAACCTAATCTCTGCCTACTAGTCTTGGTAGAATTCATAGACTGATAAATGAAAATCCTTATTTTTTAAATGAATTACCAGAACCTGGAAATGGATGGCTTCTTATTGGGAACATTCCATCTTTGAAGGGTTGTAGATCCACTCTACACCTGCAGAATGCCAACCCATAACCTCCCTGTACCTGCCAACCCCCACCCCCACCAAAAAAAACCTTACTTCCCTGGACCAACTTACATCTTAACTGCAGGTACCAGGTGTCAAACCAGTTAATGGTAAATCTCTAAGAAGTATGGGCAAAGCCTGCCATTCTTTCATCCATAACCTGGGCTGGCTGATAACAATAATGATAATATTAATAATGATGGCATTTATTAAGCACTTACTATGTGCAAAGCACTGTTCTAAGCACTGGGGAGGTTACAAGGTGATCAGGTTGTCCCACATAGGGCTCTTCATCCCAATTTTACAGATGAGGAAACTGAGGCTCTGAGAAGTTAAGTGACTTGCCCAAAGTCACACAGCTAATTAGCAGAGCCAGAATTTGATCCCATGACCTCTGACTCCAAAGCCCGTGCTCTTTTCCACTGAGTCACGCTGCTCATTCTTCCTGAATTCTCATCTTCCCATCTAAAAATAATGGTGCCAGCTCAGGTAAGAGTAAGAGTGGAAAGGAGTGATAGAAGGGAAAAGCAAAAGGAAGGCTAGGGTGGTTCAAAGGTGCGGGCTGTGATTACTACTTCTGGCCAAAAAGTATTTCAGTCACCCTATTGGGAGACAGTAGTCACAACTCTTCTTTCCTTCATTCAGTGCAACTGAATTTACATGCCCTGACCCCTATTGATAACTGCATACCTCATACCTGCATCTTGACACATGTTATCTTCCCTTTTGCTATGTCTGATGACTAGTCAAGTCGATTCAGTGTGCATATGCAGGTTTTGCTTCCAGTTGCCTTCAGCTAAGTGTGTCACTTTCATAGGACAATTTGCATGCCTAATGTTTTCCTTAATGGCAGAGGAAATTATAAACTAGAAAGTGCATTTATTCCTCAAAACTAAAGTAAAAAAGTTCCTTTTGATAAGTTAAGGGATATACTAGACTAACAAATGGGAGTACATATGGCATATTTGAAGACAGACAGTAGGATACCCAAACCTAGCCAGAAATCACCTAAGATTTGTCCACATTTGGCACTCAGAGATTTGTAATAAGCTCATGAGGGGAGTTTTAAGTATAGTCACTAAGTATGGTATTTTACAGATATGTGTACATATCTGTAGTCCCTTGTGCTTATTGAAACACACACACACACACACACAAACACACACACACACATACACATATATATACATATATAGAGAGAGAGGGAGAGAGAGAGAGAAGTAGAAAAAAAGAAGTGAAGAAGGGAGGAAGAAATGATAGGAGAAGGAAGAGGAAGGTAAGAAGCACTTGAGACTGCATTTCTTACTTCTACTGCACTTTCCCAAGTGCTGCATACAATAATCACAAGATTTTTCACTTCCCCACCCCTGCTGTGTTGTCCACATTCTCAACCTTCTGCGTTTTGTTACCCTGGTCCATCTCAGTCATATGAATCAACTGCCCCCACCAGTTCTGAAACATTCTCATTCATCCCTTTGTTGCTGTTCCTATCTCAGCATGAGGATGTCACTGCTTACAACTATTCTACTAAAAATAATCTTTAATTTCCTCCTCAAAACTGTCATACAATATGTGTGTAAATATGGGAAATATGTATACATATGTTCTAAAGATGAATATTAACAAGTACACAAGTGCTAGAGATTCCCCATTAATAAACACCACATTCTTACATTTTTTTTGAGACTGGATATTGCAGATGTGGAAACCAAGAGACATAAAAAAGGAAAACTATAAGAATGAGTAGAAATTGGAAAAGAGGACATGTAAGAAAATATTAAAGAAAATTTGATTATTTAGAAAGCCAATGAGACTAATAATGATTATTATTATATTCCAGTAGATGCATACATGAGAAGCAGCGTGGCTCAGTGGAAAGAGCCCGGGCTTTGGAGTCAGAGGTCATGGGTTCAAATCCCAGCTCTGCCAATTATCAGCTGTGTGACTTTGGGCAAGTCACTTAAGTTCTCTGTGCCTCAGTTACCTCATCTGTAAAATGGGAATTATGATTGTGAGCCCCATGTGGGACAACCTGATCACCTTGTATCTCCCCAGCGCTTAGAACAGTGCTCTGCACATAGTAAGCACTTAATAAATGTCATTATTATGATTATTATTATTATGATATATTATACATTCATTCAATCAATTGTATTTATTGAGTGCTTACTGCATGCAGAGCGCTGTACTAAGTACTTGGAAAGTACAATTCGGCAACATATAGAGACAGTCCCTACCCAACAACAGGTTCACAGTCTAGAAGGGGAAGACAGACAGGAAATCAAAACAAGTAGACAGGTGTCAATATCATCAAAATAAATAGAATTATAGGCATATACACATCATTAATAAAGTAAAGCAATAAGTATGTACAAATATACACAAGTGCTGTGGGGAGGGGAAGGGGGTCACTCAGGGAGAGAGAGTGGGGGCAATGGGGAGGGGAGGAGGAGCAGAGGATAAGGGAGGGTTCAGTCTGAGAAGGCCTCCTGGAGGAGGTGAGTTCTCATTAGGGCTTTGAAGGGAGGAAGAGAGCTAGTTTGGTGGATGTATGGAGGGAGGGCATTCCAGGCCATAGGTAGGACGTGGGCCAGGGGTCGATGGTGGTACAGGCAAGAATGAGACACAGTGAGGAGGTTAGCAGAAGAGGATTGGAGTGTGTGGGCTGGGATGTAGGAGGAGAGAAGGAAGGTGAGGTAGGAGGGGGCAAGGTGATGGAGAGTTTTGAAGCCAATAGTGAGGAGGTTTTGCTTCACGTGAAGGTTGACAGGCAACCACTGGAGATTTTTGAGGAGGGGAGTGATTGCCTAGAGCATTTCCGTAGAAACATAATCTGGGCATCAGAGTTAAGTATAGACTGAAGTGGGGAGAGACAGGAGGATGGGAGATCAGAAAGGAGGCTGATGCAGTAATCCAGTTGGGATAGAATGGGAGAGCATCAGAGTGAAGTATAGACTGAAGTGGGGAGAGACATGTTGATGGGAGATCAGAAAGGAGGCTGACACAGTAATCCATTCGGGATAGGGTGAGAGACTGAACCAGCAAGGTAGTGGTTTGGATGGAGAGGAAAGGGCGGATCATGGCGATGTTGTGGAGGTGAGACCGGCAGGTTTTGGTGAAGGATTGGATGTGTGGGGTGAATGAGAAAGTGGAGTCAAGGTTGTGGGCTTGTGAGAAGGGAAGGAGGGTAGTGCCATCCACAGTGATGGGAAAGTCAGGGAGAGGACAGGGTTTGGAGGGAAGATAAGGAGCTCAGTCTTGGACATGTTGAGTTTTAAGTGGTGGGCAGACATCCAGATGGAGATGTCATGAAGGCAGGAGGAGATATGAGCCTGGAAGGAGGGAAAGAGAACAGGAAAGGAGATGTAGATTTGGGTGTCATCAGCATAGAGATGATAGTTGAAGCTGTGGGAGCAAATGTGTTCACCAAGGGAGTGAGAATAGATGGAGAACAAGAACATAAGGGGACAAAGAACAGACCCTTGAGGAACCTTTACAGTGTGGAGATGGAAGGGGGAGGAGGAGCCTGTGAAAGAGACTGAGAATGAATGGCCAGAGAGATGAGGAGAACCAGGAGAGGACTGAGTCCATGAAGCTAAGGTTAGATAACGTATTGAAGAGAAGGGGATAGTCGACATTGTCAAAGGCAGCTGAGAGGTTGAGGAGGATTAGGATAGAATAGGAGCCATTGGATTTGGCAAGAAGGAGGTCATTGATAACCTTTGAAAGGGCATTTTTGGTGTGGTTTAGAGGACAGAAGCTAGTTTGTAGGGGGTCTAGGAGAGAGTTGGAGTTGAGGAATTAGAGGCAGCGAGTGTAGATGACTTGTTCTAGGAGTTTGGAAAGGAAGGGTAGGAGGGAGATAGGGTGGTAACTGGAATGGGCAGTGTGGTCAGGAGAGGGTTTTTTAGGATGAGGGAGAAGTGAGCATGTTTGAAGGCAGATGACAAGAAGCCATTGGAGAGTGAGCAGTTGAAGATGGAAATTAAATAGTGGAGGAGGGAAGGGGTGAGAAAATTTTTATAAGATGAGAGGGAATGGGGTCCGAGGCACAGGTGGATGGGGTGGTACTTGAGAGGAGGGAAGAGATCTCATCTGAAGATACTGCTGGGAAGGATGGGAAAGTAGAGGAGAGGGTTGAGAGCAAGGTGGATGGAGGCAGTTTGGATGGAGCAGACAGATGGATTTTAGCGATGTTGTGAAGGTAGAACTGATAGAATGTAGTGATGGAATGGGTATCTGGGTGGAATGAGAGAGAGGTGAGTCAAGGACAATGGGCTTCTGAGATAGGGAGGATACTGGTGTTGTCTATAGTGATGGGAAAGAAGGTGGGAGGACTGGGTTTGGTGGGAAGATAAGGAAATCAGTTTTGGCCATGTTTAGTTTGAAGTGTCAGCAGGACATTAGGTAGACATATCCTGTAGGCAGGAGGAAATGAGAGATTGCAGTGAAGGAGAGGGGTCAGGGCTAAGATGTAAATTTGGGAATCATGCATAGAGGGTAACTGAAGCCATGAGAGCAAATGCATTCCCCAAAGGAGTGGGTGTATAGGGAGAAAACGAAATCACAAATTACTAAACATATTATAGGGAAGAAAGTGAATTTATATAAATAAAAAATAAAGATAATCCATCAATACATTCCAATGAGTAAACAAAACAATTAAACAGACACACATGAATGTAGAAGTGACTGGAAAAATAGAGTTGGTCAGGGAACATCTCATAGGAAAGGTGGCTTGTTAGGAAGAACATGAAGGAGGGAGAGATCTGCTGGATAGATTTGATGGGGCTGTAACGTCTGTGCAGGAGAAAGTATAAATATTGAGTTAAAAGTGGGAGTGATTCATGAAGCAGTCGTGAAAAGTTACCTTAGGAAAAGAGAACACTGTGAACCAGTTTTTCAGGAGAAGAGAACAGATAGGTAAAAGGAAAACAGTTAATAAAAAACCTTGAATATAGTCATAATAGTAGTAATAATAGCATTTACCGAACATTTACTATGCGCAGAGCCCTGGATTAGGTGCTAGGAAAGCAATATACAGCAGAAATAATAGACACGGTCCCTCACTCCCAAAATCGAAAAATATGGTGGTATGGAGTGATATTGATAACACAGACAAGTAAGAAACAGTGAAGAAACATGGATAAGACAAGGATGATGTAAATATTCAAAGATCAGCAGGAATCAACAATCACATCACTGATCAACAATCCCAGAGGGTTAAATGGGACATTTTAGCAATATAATTATAGCCCATAGGGAATCAACAGCAGAGACAGATCAAACTGGGTTACAGCAGTTAGAATGGAGTGAGTCACCTAGAGAAAAAAAAAAAAAAACTTTGAAAGGATTACAGTATCAAGTGGGAGAAATAAAAATTTCCTCAAGCACTGTGGATAGCCATTGTAACAGTATAACAAAAGTAGTCTTTACATGCATGTGATTAACAAGGAATTTGACCATTCTTGGGCCTTATCATACAATATCAATAAAAAAGGTAAGTAGCATCATATTCAAATCTTAAGGAAGGCAATCTATTTCTCCATCTTCATGAAGAAACTGGCTCATGAAGGATTCTGCGCTCCAAAAAAGCGGGCCAGCCTGACAATCCACAAGTTTGTCACTTTCAAAATAATACTTTTCCTCGGTGATAACTGCCAATGGGGTAAGTCGTCCAGGAAATTCTTCCAAATACCAATACAAGTTGAAGGACTGGCCCAATGGGCCCTGGGTTTGTATGGGTTGAGGACAAGGTGATGATTTATCATTTCAGTATCATCAATCTGATTGGATCCCCTATCCTTCTTAACTATTCCTTGATAGGGTAGCAGACATTTAATTGACCAGTAGTAGAACATTCATGTTATATCTACCTAACAATTCCATCTGGCAAAGAGGTAATCCTATCCTTTCACTTTCCCCATCCATCTTCCCGCTGAAAATTTTCCAGAGACACCAACAACCTCCTCTTCTCCTGTCCAACACCACTTTCCAATATTTTTTGTTTTTTTTTTTTTTTTACTTGTTTCATGATGGCCAGATTCTGAACCCTCCTGAAGACTTCAGGTCTAAACTAACCGCAGGGACCAGATTGTGTTATACTTGGCACAATCTGGTCCCTGCGGTTAGATTAGCCCTGAAGAAGATCAGCTAAAAGTAAATTACCACCTGAGGGGTACGGTTCCTACAATTCCTCTCCAAACTCCTTGAGAGAGTAGTCTACACATGCTGCCTCAAACGCCTCTCCTCCAATTTTCTCCTTGACCCCCTCCAAAATGCCTTTTGTCCCCTTCAGGTCACAGAAACCGCCCTCTCAAAGGTCACCAGTGATCTCCTTCTTGCCAAATCCAATGGCCTCTACTCCATTTAATCCTCCTCAAACTCTCAGATGCCTTCAACACTGTGGGCCACCCCCTTCTCCTGGAAATGTTATCCAACCCTGGCTTCACTGACTCTATCTCTTCTAGTTCTCCTTCTTACCTCTCTGGCAGTTCATCTCCATCTCCTTCATGGGCTGTTCCTCTGACTCCCACTGCTAACTGTGGGGGTCCCTCAAGGTTAATTTCTGGGTCCCCTTCTATTCTCCATCTATACCCACTCCGTCATTCATTCCCATGGCTTCAACTACCACCTGTAAGCAAATGATACCAAAATCTACATTTCCAGCCCTGATCTCTCTCCCTCTCTGCAGTCTCACATTTCCTCCTGCTTTCAAGACATCTCTACTTCTCCTGTCAACTTAATGTCCAATAAAGAACTCTTTGTCTTCCCACCCAACTCCTCAATTACAATTTACAGTTACATACAACAAAAATGTATTAATTTATACATTTTTGTTAAAAATCCAGCCGTGGTAGTCTGATAACCCTGAGTAATTGCTCAGGTGTATCATTTTCTGGTCGATGAACCACTCATCCTTGTTTTGATATATTCATATATGTCCATGTTAAACACATCATTAAAAAAAGGAATATCACTACTTTATGGGTTCCAAGACTACGCTACTTATAAGATTTTTAGGCATTTGACATGACTGAGATGCTAGAAAATTCTCTCTATTTCATATGCACATAAAGATAGCCCTTCCTACACTGTTAACTGTATGTACAAAAACCTTATTTCATCTTCCTTATTTGAATCTTCCTGAAGCCTCAGTTCTAATGCAGTCACCTCATTTTTAGTTGCTGTAGATAAAGCTAATCTGTCTTCTGCTGCTGCTTATATAATGCACATTATTTTAAGCTTTGCTTTACGATGTCTATGAAACATTTCTCTGGTCCACCCTATTTACCATCTCCCTATTTTAGCTCACTATAAAGCAGTTGTTTGGCTAGCTTACTCCATTCATTCTTCCCATATGATTCGCCATATTAAGGTCTGATGCTGAAGAGATTCTTGTTTCATTCTTTCAGCTTTCATAGGAAAATGTTACTATTGATTGAAAGTTTGAAGAAGAATGATATGAAGCATCTATGGAAAGCTAAAGCGCAATTTTCATTTTAGTAAATCCCCTCTGCTTCTCTTGAGCTGAACGTATCCAAACTGCAACCCTATTCTTAATATTTTATGATCTCAAACCTCATAAAAGTTTAACTCTTATGATGAAAATTTCATATATAGGCAGAAGCTGGTTACCACATATGAATGATGTGACAAAGGTTTATTAAAAGGGGGAAAGAAAGCATTGAAATAATGTGTGAATATTTCATGTTACTGAGTCAACTTCAATGAAAAGCTTTAATTCATACTTTTAACAGACACATCAACAATGGATTACTGATAGCCTTTTAGAAAGGTTCTAAAATGAAGATACAATATTACTTACCACATATTTTATATGTTTTAAGAGTGTGTGCATGCCTTATTTTATTCTACAAGGTAATGTTTTTAGGCTTTTTTGTTTGCTTTTGCTCTGTTTTTCACATTTCCCCTTGTTATCTGGCAAAAATGTCCTTTTTCGGTTAACGAATTTGCCCTTTATTTCATCTCCAAGTAATTACACGACTTCTCTGCAGACAAATGGAAAAGTTCTCAATGTTTCCTACACCAGAAAAGATCACATAAATTCTGAGCTTTTAATAGGCCTAGGACCTTGTCCTAATTGATTTTTGTGTAATTACTACAAAGGTTAGGACAGTGCTTTGTGCCTTTTAATATATAAATGCATGCTAGGAATAAGATGAAATATGAGATTGGATCATATGACAATATTATATAAAATGGATGAAAGCACAGCAGGGTCTGCTGCTGAGATGCTGATGACTCATGACTCCTCATAATCCAGGTTAGCCACCTTTGCACGTATGCTGCTGTCACAGAGGGCAAGACTCAATTCAGCTGCAAAAGCAAATCGATTATCCACTCCTCAGGTTGCAAGGTGTACCATTCCGACAAAAAAAAAAGGGTCACACAACTAGATGGTTTAGTTTATTGTTGTTAAAAACAAAAGAGCGTCATTTGATAATATTTTGAAATAGTGAGTGACCATATTTAAGGGTGCACCACTACCTTAAAAGAAATTTTTTAAATTCAGGACTAAACTGCAAAGATATCTTCATAAAATTTTATTTAAGTAGGTTAAATTAGTTCGAATGGGCTTCAATGTAACCAAATTCAAAGTAACAAAATAATGCATACAACTCTGCCATAATTATGACTCTGAGCAACAAGCAACACTGAAGATCCTTTCCTTGAATCACCCACGTGGCATGTGGCATTAGCCTAAAAGAGCATTTAGATAGACACCCAGGTCACCTTATTTATTATTATTATTATTATTATTATGGCTTTTATTAAGCGCTTACTATGTGCAAAGCACTGTTCTAAGCGCTGGGGAGGTTACAGGGTGATCAGGTTGTCCCACAGGGGGCTCACAGTCTTAATCCCCATTTTACAGATGAGGTAACTGAGGCACCGAGAAGTTAAGCAACTTGCCCAAAGTCACACAGCTGACAATTGGCAGAGCCGGGATTTGAACCCATGACCTCTGACTCCAAAGCCCGTGCTCTTTCCACTGAGCCACGCTGCTTCTCATAGCCACGCTGCTTCTCATTTTTTATGAGGGATTTTTGTGAGGGATGCATTTATTTTGTGAGGGATGCATTTTTGCCAATCCCTGCATTAAGGGACCTAATGTGGTAGTACTTACCCTATATCATACTTTACACGCCTGAAAACAATCACAGTTCTCAACACTGTATGGAATGATAGACAGGTAAATATCATAAAATGTTCTAGCCATTTTATCCTAGCCAAAACCTATAATAGACTTGCATTATGACATAACAGAATGTATTATGCATTTTATATTGTGAACCCCCTGAGAGACCTATGAATTCCCACCTACAAATTATTTCCCGACATTTTGAATAGTGCTCTGCACATATTATGCATTTAATAGTTTCTTCATGGCATTTGTTAAGCATTTACTACATACCAGGCACTATACTAAGCACTGGGGTAGACACAAGATAATCAGGTTAGACATAAGCTCTGCCCCACAAAGCGCTCGCAGTCTTAATCCTCCTTTTAAAGATGGCGTAACTGAGGCACAAAGAAGGGAAGTGACTTGCACAAGGTCACACAACAGATGAGCAGCAGATCTAGAATTAGAACCCACGTCCTCTGACTCTCAGGTCTGTGCTCTTTCCAATAATAATAATAATAATGGCATTTATTAAGCACTTAACTATGTTCAAAGCATTGTTCTAATTGCTGGGGAGGTTACAAGGTGATCAGGTTGTCCCACGGAGGGCTCACAATCTTAATCCCCATTTTACAGATGAGGTAACTGAGGCACAGATAAGTCTTGCCCAAAGTCATACAGCTGACAACTGGTGGAGCCGGGATTTGAACCCCTGACCTCTGACTCCAAAGCCCGGACTCTTTCCACTGAGCCAGGCTGCTTCCCCTATAGCAATAGGCTATATTGCTTCTCTGGCCAATGCTTCTCAATCACTTTCCTTCTCTTTCTCTGCATGACAGCTTCTAATTCATTCAATCGGATTTACTGAGCACTTACTGCGTGGAGAGCACTGTACTAAACGCTTATACTATTCTAATTGTGAATGTCAATCAAGGCTCTGTTCTGGGCTCCCTTCTTTTTTCATTTGCAATCACTCCCTTGGGTAATTCATCAGTCAGTCATATTTATTGAGCACTTACTGAGTGGAGAGCTCTGTACTAGGTGGCTGGGAGAGTACAATACACACCCATCATCTTTCAACCTCCATTCAAAAATCTATCTCAAGATCTTGTTGTTGCTTCTCACTGAACATTTCTAAGACTGACCCATGTTTCCTCTTTAAGCGGAAACTCCTGGACAACACTAACCCCAGGTTGTTTTCTATTCACTATGATTCATTCTTCTTTCTCTAACAACGACCCCCTTGTTGTCTCTTGTTCATATCCTACCAGTTGCTTGGAACTCTCTCGTACTTCACATCTGACACACCAAACTCAACCTATCTTTAACCCTTCAGAAATTATATCTCCTTCAGGAGGCCTTTCTGGAACAATCGCTAGTTTCCTTACTCTACAAATCCCACATGCATACCAGAACTTCTACACATTTGAGCACTTAAATACCCCCATCACACTTAAGTATTATATCTTGTATGTTCAATTACTAACTTATCTGTAATTTAGTTTACTGTCTATCTAACTCAAACCTCATAGCTAATGTGCATTTTTCTCAATTAAGGCCAGAAAGGATGAAAATAGTAGAGATCGGTGTGGGGTTTTTTTGTTCCTTTCCTTCCCTGGCTCTGTAAAATCTTGAAGTATTTATTCTCTTGTGTATATTTGCATTAACTTCCATCCTTCAGTTTCAGAAGCGAGGAAAGGAACTGTCACTGCCCTTTCCATCCATCTTCAGTAACCATAATCATTCTGCTGTATTTCTCAAATTTAATTGCATGTACTCCACCACTTGTTTTTTTTTTAAAGTAGAAATATCGTCTTATAACCAGGACTGTTTTATTTCTTAGATGTAAAAAAGTTACTTCACTCTTTTTCGACTTTTGCTACAATGTTTTAACAGAGTTTCATCCTTCTTGTCCTAGTGGAAAGGGAGTCAAAGGTCCTGGATTCTAATCCCAGTTCCACCACTTGTATGCTGTGTGATTTTGGGCAAGTAACTTTACTTCATTGTGCCTCAGTTTCCTACTTCTAAAATGGGGATTTGATCTTACTCATTCTTACTGAGACTGTGATCCCTATGTGGTACATGGCCTGTTTCCAACCCATCTTGTACCTACCCCAGTGCTTAGTACAGTGCAAGGCACATAGCACTTAACAGGTGTTGTTACTGTTATTATTATTATTATTACTCCTTGATAATCAGCCTATCATAGAGACAAATTTACACCCCACATCCGTAGCTATTTGAATAAAGTCAAAATCCTTTGGATTATTTATTCACTAGTGTCAAAATTGTCATATTTTCCCTGTTTAAAATGATATATTAAGCTCTATATTCCTAGAGTCTGTAATCCCAAGGCCCAATAGAAACAGTTTTCTTCATTACACAGTCTGGTTCTGTCAACTCTCTTTAAATCTAAACCTAATGTCCATATCAGTGGTAACTTTCCTGCATTTGACAGGACCCCACCTGGAGGCAATTTTCTTTAGTGCCCTATAAAGCCCTCCCAGTTTATATTCCAAAGTCCAGGCAATTATTTCTCTGAGTCTTTTCTGCTAATTCTTATATGCTTTTGCTCTTTTGAGAAAAAAGAGAAAGAAAAATAACTCGAGATAGAAATCTTGCTACCATCCTCTTTAACATGACAAAGGCAGCCTTTTTGTGTGCACAGTGGAAAACACTGTGGGTCGGGCTGACCTCTTCAGTCATCCACATGCAGTCTATAAATTGAACATGGAGAAGCAGCATTGCCTAGTGAAATAGTATGAGCCCAGCATATACTAAGCCAGTGCTCAGTACAGTATCAGGCAGATATTAAGTGCTTGACAAATTGCCATTATCATCATCTAGCAGGCAGGACAACTGGGTTCTAAACCTGGCTCCACCACTTGTCTGCTGTGTGAACAAGGGTAAGGCACTTAACTTCTCTAAATTTCAGGTTTCTCATCTCTAAAAATGGAAATTACATACCTGCTCTCCCTTCTCTCTCTTGGATTGTGAGTCCCATGTGGAACAGGGTGTGGGTATTACCTGATTTATCTCCTATCTCCCCAGTAGTTAGTACTGTAATTGACACATAGTAAGTGCTTACCAAACTATTATGGAAATAATTACATTAGCAACTTCAAAATATGACTATGATGATTATTACTATAATGATACTAAGGAAAATCCATAACTATAGTGATGACCATAATAACAGTCTGTATTTTTATTAATACATATTTTAGTTAATGTGAATAATGGAGTTATAGGACTTAGCCTGTAACTCACCTCAAAGACAAGCTAGGGACAATTTGGAATGTTCCATTTTACTGACTGAAAAGAAAGAATTGGAAAAAAAGATAATGTATGATAAAACGTTTAACCAATGATTGGTTTTAAACATTTTCTTTCAGACAAGATATTCTTTGTATTGTACAGTTGTTCTTTGAATAACACAATGACTTAACAAGAGGAGATACATTATGTTACTATTCAAAGGAACATGAAACAAAATTTTGAAGTTGCTAATGCAACTTCAATTCCGTGCAATTATTTCCATATTGTGCATATGGTTATAATTATGTGCCTTTTTGATCTATTCATTCTATGTTTACACTATCAGTAGTATAATCTGATAGTAGCAGTATGTAGTAAATAATTACTTTTTATGGCATTTGTTATGCTGTTACTTCTTGTCAAATACTGTTTGAAGCACTGGGGTAGGTGCAAATTAATTAGGTTGGAAGTAGTCCCTGTCCCACATGGGGCTCATAATCTAAGTAGGAGGGAGAACAGGACAACTGAAGCACAGAAAAATTAAGTGACTTGTCCAAGGTCACACAGCAAAAAATGCAGGTGAAAATTAGACATGGTCCCTGGACTTCAATGGGGCTCATAATCTAAGAATAAAGGGGGAAAGGGGATAGGCAACTATGTGAAGAAAAAAGGAAAATAATAATGCCTCTATGAACTGAAAAATTGATATTCATGTAAATGTATTTAGTATGAGGCTTGTCCAATATATTTGTTTTTTTGAAATGATTTGAAATGAAACAGCTATTCTGTTCATGCTGTGTATTTCAGTAACGTAATTTTTTTCCATAATTAATGAGGAGTTTTGTTAAATGGCCTTCTAAACTATTATTTTGCCAGTGTCTTTAGGTCAGAGATAGTGTCTACAAATTCTACAATGCTCTCCTAAGCACTCTGCACACAGTAAGCACTCAAATCAAAATCAATCAATCCATGGTAAATATTGAGCACTCACTATATGCAGAGCACTGTATTAAATTCTTGGAGAATATAACACAGAGTTGGTAGACACAATCCCTGCCCTCAAGAAGTTTAAATTCCATTGACTGCTTAAATTCCCGCCTATAAAAAGTGCCAAACCGATGTCATTTTCTTTGTCTTGTTTTTTCTTTGCAAAACATCTATTTATGTTGGCTTCCTTTCTTTCTGTTTCCATGGTTTGCTATTAAAAATGGATTGTATCTTTGCTTGGGAGAGGATGGATCACTGGTATTAACAAAAGAAAAACTTAATTAGATGTTTGATCAAATTTCTGGTATCTATATGAATCAAATGGTTCTATGGTTTCATGCCTTTAATGAGCAAATTTACACCCTAAACACCATGCTTTCAACTGAATTCAACTCACCCCACCCCTATCCTTTTACCAACCTCATACCACCAACCCACAACCCTGAATCATCTTCACAATCTGCTTTCTTCTCTCCTGTGCTCAAGCTGCAGGAGTGCTGCTGGCAGAAATCTAGATATCTGGCCAACCCTGGCCATCACAAAATCATCCTTCTTGCTTTAACTCTGACCTCTCCTCTGAGTGGCAACATTAGTTTTCCATCCTTACTGACTCCCATGTTAACTGTCCTTGCCAGACATGTAACTCCATCCTCATATTCTCACCATCTCTCGTCCCTAAATGACCTGACCACATATTATACTGAGAAAAGCATCAAGTGTAATTTCCCTAACTTCTCCTCTGCTCCTCTCCGGTCTCTTCCACCTCTTGCCCCATCTTCGACTCACCCATCTTTCCCAGTAGTATCTCAAGAGATCTCCCACCTCCTCCATTTGAGTCCCCGACCCTATCCCTGTGAACCTTATTAAATCACTTGCCCAATGTTCTTCCCTCCCTAACCATCTTCAACTGTTCACTCTTCAATAGATTCTTCATATCCCCTAAAAAACTCTGCCTTGAATCCATAACTCCTTCCAGTTATTGCTCCATATCCCTCCTAACACTAATTTCCCAACTTCTTGAGCTAGTTGTCCACACTCACACTCTCCATTTTTCCTCCTCTAATTCTCTCTTTGACCCCTTCCAATCTGGTTTCCCCTCCACTCCACCAAAACTCACCAATGAGCTCTTCCTTGGGAGTCAGAGGTCATGGGTTCTAATCCCAGCTCCACTATTTATCAGCTGTGTGACTTTGGGCAAGTCACAACTTCTCTTTTCCTCAGTTACATCATCTGTAAAATGGAGATTAAGACTGTGAGCCCCACATGGGACAACCTGTTTACTTTGTATCTACCCCAGCGCTTAGAACAGTGGTAAGCACTTAAATACCGTCATCATTATTATTTATTACTTTCCAAACCCAATGGCCTCTAATCCATCCTACTCTCCTTCAACCACTCAGCTACCTTTGAAACTGTGTATCATTCCCTACACCTGGAAATGATAGCCAACCTTTCCTGGTTCTCCTCCTCTCTCTGGCCACTAATTTGTGGTCTATTTCACAAGCATCCCCCTTTGTCATTGTATGATGATTAATGTGGATGATTTCCAAGTCTACATCTCCAGCCTTCATCTTTCTCCTTCACTAAAGTCTCAGGTTTCCACCTGAAAACTCTAGTTACATGTCCTGCCAACATCTCAAAGTTAACATTTCCAAAACAGAACTCCTCATCTTCCCACCTCAACCTTGCCCTCCATATGAATTTCCTATCATGAATTTCCCATCACTGTAGTCAGCACTATGGTTTTTCCTATCTCACAAATCCATAACCTTGACTGATTTATCATTTAACTCACATATGCAATCTGAATTCAAATACTGTCAGTCTCTGCCGTTTCCTCGCCATCCTAACTGCTACCAAATTTATCCAGCCAAGCACTTATCCTATCCCACCTAGATTACTCTCTCAACCTTCTTGTTGACCTCCCTGCCTCCTGCCTCTTTCCATTTCAATCAATACCACTCCCTCCTGCCCAGATCATTTTTCTACAGAATGATTCAGTCCATGTTTCTCCACTCCTCAAGAACCTCCAGTTGTTGCCCATCCACCTCTGCAAACAAACTCCTTACTATAAGCTTTAAAGCATTCAATCACCTTGGCCCCTCCTACATGACCACCCACATTTCCTATGCCAACCCATCCCATACATTTCACTCCTCCAATGCCAATCCAGTCACTACACCTCTATTTCATCTATCTACCACTAAGCCTTCACCCATATCCTGCCTCAAGTCAGAACTCCTTTCCCCTTCATATCCTACGGATGAACACTTTCCCCACCTTTTAAGTCTTATTAAAATCATATCTCTTCAAGATACATTCCATGACTAAGCCTTCATTTCCTCTTCTCCAAACTCTTATTGGATTTGCACTTGGACTTGCACCCTTTATTCCCCCTTCTCAGCCTCACAACACTTACATACATATCTATAATTTATTTATGCATATTAATGCTTATCTCTCCCTCATAATTGTAAACTCCTTGTGGGCAGGGAATGTATCTACCACCTCTTGTTACATTTTGCTCTCACCATGCTTAGTCCAGTGCTCTGCACACAGTAGTTACTCAAGAAATACAAATTATTATTCTGCTCTTTTTTTGTTGTGAAGGAGAATTATGATTTAGTAAACAACAGCATCTTTTCTACATGGATTACAAAAATTTGACTCATCAAATTTAACTTAGAAAGGGAAAGAATAATAATTCTTCCTTTCTGTAAAGTTGTGGGAAATTAGGGAAGACCTTAGTTTTCTGTTTTTCCTGCATTTTAGAAAAGGCCTACTCCTACCCAAGCAGTGATGCTTAGACATTTGGTAGTCATGGTAACTATTTCATGAACCTGAAAGCAGGCACTATAGGCACTAACTATCTGAGTCGTTTTGAATCAGACATAGATACATAAACAGAAGTCTTCGCTGGGAACCTCAGCTTTTTTAATGTCAGACATGAGAAGCCACTTAATCACAGAGCAGTGGATGTTTTTCATCCACAAAATTATAGTAATTATGTTATTCCTCAGGTGGCTAAACTCTAAAAGTGAAACTATTTTGTAAATGAAAATGCATATGAATATCAACAATGGTAGCAGCATCAACCCATGAGGATGATTTTTTAAAAATATACTTTTTAACGGTATTTGTTAAGCATTCACTATGTTTCAACTCAGGTGTCCTGCCTGACAGACCTGTGCTATTTCACTCAGCAATGTTGCTTCTCTATGCTCAATTTATAGACTGTGTGTGGGTGACTGGAGAGGTCAATGTGAGATCTGCAGTACTTTCACACTGTACACACAAGAAGACTGCCTTAAAGAGAAAAAAAGAAAGATAATAAGAGTTTTCTATCTTGCTCTCTTTTTCTTTCCTATGTTAGAAAGAAGGATAAAAGGTATGTGATCTCCATTTTACAGTTGAAGAAACTGAGGTGCAGAGGTTAAGTGACTTGCCAGAGGTCACACTGCAAGTGGTTGGCAGAGTCCAAATTAGAACCTAAGTCCTCTGACATCCAGGCCCAAGCTCCTTCCACTAAACTACCCTGCTTCTATCATGAATAGTTTATCTGCCACCATGTGAAACTTTAGCTCTTGCTCCAGTATCTTTTTATGGTATTTGTTAAGCACTTACGTGCCAGCACTGTACTAAGTGCTGGGGAAGATACAAGCTAATTAGGTTCGACAAAGTCCCTGTCACACAGAGCTCATATAATAATAATAATAATAATAATAATAATAATAATAATAATAATAATAATAATGGTATTTGTTTAGCACTTACTATGTGCAAAGCACTGTTCTAAGTGCTGGGGGGATACAAGGTGATCAGGTTGTCCCACGTGGGCTCACAGTCTTCATCCCCATTTTACAGATGAGGGAACTGAGGCCCAGAGAAGTTAAGTGACTTGCCCAAAGTCACACAGCTGACAAGTGGCAGAGGCGGGATATGAACCCATGACCTGTGACTCCAAAGCCCGTACTTTTCCACTGAGCCACGCTGCTTCCAACTTTCCAACTTAATACCAACTTTCTCACTGTATCTCTCTATCCTGTCTAACTCGCTGCTGACCTTTCTGTCCTGGAACACACTTCCTTTTCATATCCAACACAGAATAACTCTCCCCCCGCTTCAAAGCCTTACTGAAGGCCCATCTCCTCCAAGAGGCCTTCCCTGACTCAGCTCTCCTTTCCTCTTCTCCCACTCCAGCTGCGGACAGGAGATTTCGGGACTGAGACTCTGCTCAGAGCGACTGGTTCTAAAAATCAAGCGCTTACTCTGTGCCGAGCACCGTGGCAAGCTCCGGGAGACTGGGGGAGCTTCAAGTGAATTAAGACAGACACTAACCCCATCCCAAGTGGGGCTCACGGTCTAAGTAGGAGGGAGAACGAGGAGGAAACTGAGGCCCAGAGAAGTGAAGCGAACCGCCAGAGGTCACCCAGCAGGCAAGTGGCAGATCTGGGTTAGAACTCAGGTCTGACTGCCATATCCCTAATCCCCATTTTACAGATCAGATAATTGAGGCAGAGAGGGCAACTTGCCCAAGGTCAAACAACATAATAAGTCACAGAGCATAGCAAGTAGTGGAGCAGGGGTAAGAAACCAGGTCCTTCTGACTTCCATGCCAGTGCTCTATCCATTAGGCAATGCTGCTTTTTAATAATTGATAAAGTCTTGTTGCAGTTAAATCCGAGAGGATTAATCATCTTCTGAATAATAATAATTGTATTTCTTAAGCGCTTATTATGTTCCAGGTACTGTACTAAGTGCTGAGGTGGATACAAGCAAATAGGGTCCCTGACACAGTCCCTGTACCAGGTGAGGGTCACAGTCTCAATCCTCA
The DNA here is from genome assembly GCF_015852505.1 of Tachyglossus aculeatus. Classification (NCBI taxonomy): domain Eukaryota; kingdom Metazoa; phylum Chordata; class Mammalia; order Monotremata; family Tachyglossidae; genus Tachyglossus; species Tachyglossus aculeatus. The sequence continues at coordinate 122,833,533 of NC_052067.1, forward strand.
TTTTACAGATGAGGAAACTGAGGCACAGAGAAGTGAAGTGACTTGCCCAAGGTCACACAGCAGACAAGTGGCAGAGCTGGGATTAGAACCCATGACCTTCTGACTTCCAGGCCAATGCTCCATTATGCTATGCTGTTTCTAAATGTGATAATATAGCAATTGAAATGAAGGTAATGATCCTCCGTCCCATATTTGGCTTTTTCCACAATGTATGAAGGAAATATTAAGGAATGAATCAATATTTCTAGGCTACCAACATTGTCACCATACTCAAGAATAAAGTGGAAGAGCTGACTTTGGAATTATTGGAATTCCTCCCCCTCCCCATCCCCCCCCGCCTTATCTCCTTCCCCCCCCCCCCACAGCACTGTATATTTGTATATATGCTTGTACGTATTTATTACTCTATTTATTTATTTATTTTATTTGTACATACTTATTCTATTTATTTTATTTTGTTAATATGTTTTGTTTTGTTGTCTATCTCCCCCTTCTAGACTGTGAGCCCGCTGTTGGGTAGGGACTGTCTCTATATGTTGCCAACTTGTACTTCCCAAGCACTTAGTACAGTGCTCTGCACACAGTAAGCAGCCCCTTCCTTCTTCTCCCCCTCATCCCCGTCTCCATCCCCCCCATCTTACCTCCTTCTCTTCCCCACAGCACCTGTATATATGTTTGTACATATTTATTACTCTATTTATTTATTTATTTTACTTGTACATATCTATTCTATTTATTTTATTTTGTTAGTATGTTTGGTTTTGTTCTCTGTCTCCCCCTTTTAGACTGTGAGCCCACTGTTGGGTAGGGACTGTCTCTATATGTTGCCAACTTGTACTTCCCAAGCGCTTAGTACAGTGCTCTGCACACAGTAAGCGCTCTATAAATACGATTGATGATGATGATGATAAATACAATTTAATGAATGAATGAATGTATTATGAGATCCCTCTGCTCTCCATTGCTGATCAAATCTGGAATCTTCTCATCCTTCCCAAAACTGAAATGTGATTCAGGCCACTGTGGGCAGAGCAGGCATGATCATGCCTGCATGAGCTATGTAGTAGAAATGCAGAGAACAGAAATGCATCAAGACCCCTAAACTGTATTTGTACACCCTACAAAACATTGTGCAGGATTCGTCGACCCAGACTCTAGTAACCATTGAAAGAGTTTGACTGTCCCCAAAATAGTCTCCGAGGATATGTTTGACCACATAAGCCCCATCAATTCCTTATCAAAGCATGAGAACAGCATGGCCCAGTGGAAAGGGCATGGACCTGAGGGTCAGAGGACCTGTGTTCTAATCCCAGCTTCATCACTTATCTGCTGTGTGACCATGATCAAGTTATTTAACTTTTCTATGCCTCAGTTATCTCACTGATAAAATAGGGAGTAAGGATAACTTTGTAAAGTGCCTGACACATAGTAAACACTTAACATACACCATTAAAGAAAAAGTAATTCCCCATTACCAAAGGAGTCAAGAGGGCAGTGTACTAAAATCAGCCTGTTCAACCTATTACATGCACATAGATGTTTTCAAGGGATATGTAACCGGGTGTTAACAAACAATTCATTTTATTTATGAGCACCTATTATGTGCAGGGCATTTTTAAGCACTTGGGAGAGTACAGTGGTGTTATACTTGATCCCTGTTCTCAAGAAACCTGCCATATAAAGCGTTTTTAATGCAGTAGACTTAAAGCACCGTAAGTTGTCCTTAATTCACTCATACAGAAACTCCAAAATACTGATACACATCCACAGGCTATATTATCCTTCTATTTTTGATTTTCTACTTTGTTGTCTATTACTGCATCTTGTTTCAGGTGCTACCTAGGTAACAGATATCTCTAGCAGGATTTATATTTTTATTAGTAGTATTATTATTATTATTAATATACTTTGTGGTACAGGCTGAAACACCATCTTCAGAAACATCACATCAGGGCCATGGTTACCCTGTCTGAACCATTTCCCATTGTCACTGGAGTAAAGCAGGGGTGAGAAGAAAGCCCCTTCCTGTTCAACTTATTCTGTGCAGTTGTGCTAGAGGATGCAACAACAGACCTGGATACTGGTGTTAGAATATACCTTCTGTATTTCTGGGAAAGTATTCCCTCAGAAAAGTTGGAGTATCAGCCGAAGTCCAAAGAAAAAGCAGCATGGCCTAGTTGAAACAGTGGATAGAGCGTGGGCCTGGGATTCAGGAAGACCATGGTTCTAATCCCAGCTCTGCCACTTACCTACTGTATGACCTTGGGCAAATCAGTTAACTTCTCTATGCCTTAGTTACCTCATCTGTAAAATGGGGATTAAAACTGTAAGCCCCACTGGGACATGGAATGTGTCCAAGCTGATTAGCTTGTATCCACTCCAGAGCTTAGTACAGTGCCTGGCTCATAGTATGCACTTTTTTTTCAATTGTATTTATTGAGCGCTTACTGTATGCAAAGCACTGTACTACTAAGCGCTTGGGAAGTACAAGTTGGCAACATATAGAGACAGTCCCTACCCAACAGCAGGCTCACAAGTCATAGCACTTGAATACCATAAAAAGCCCTAGAGATAGTCATTCAAGAATAGCTTCTAGATGTGGTTACCCAAATCTACATCTCCTCCCCTGTTCTCTCTCCCTCCCTCCAGGCTCACATATCCTCCTGCCTTCAGAACACCTCCACCTGGATGTGCTCCCATCATCTAAAACTCAACCTGTCCAAGACTGAGCTTCTTATCTTCCCTCCCAAACCCTGTCCTCTCCCTGACATTCCTGTCACTGTGGACGGCACTACCATTCTTCCCATCTCACAAGCCTGCAACCTTGGTGTCATCCTTGACTCCATTCTCTCATTCACCACACACATCCAATCTGTCACCAAAACCTGCTGGTCTCACCTTCACAACATCGCCAAGATCCACCCTGTCCTCACCATCCAAACTGCTACCTTGTTAGTACAATCAATCATCCTATCCCAAATGGATTACTTTATCAGCATCCTTTCTGATCTCCCAACCTTCTGTCACTCCCCACTTCAGTCTATGCTTCACTCTGCTTCCTGGATTATCTTTCTAGAGAAACGCTCTGGACACATCACCCGCCCCCTCAAAAATCTCCGGTCGTTGCCTATTAACCTTCATATGAAGCAAAACTTCCTCACTATTGGCTTCAAAGCTCTCCATCAACTTGCCCCCTTACCTCACCTCCCTTGTCTCCTTCTACAGGCCGGACCGCAAACTCTGCTCTTCTGTCACTAACCTCCTCACTGTGTCTCGTTCTCGCCTGTTCCATGATCAATCCCTGGCCCACGTCTACCTCTGTCTTGGAATGCCCTCCCTCCCCACATCCAGCAAACTAGCATGCTTACCCCCTTCAGAGCCCTACTGAGAGCTCACCTCCTCCAGGAGGCCTTCCCAGACTGACCCTCCCTTTTCCTCTGCTCCTCCTCCCCTCCCCATCTCCCTGGCTCCCTCCCTCTGCTCTACCCCCTTCCCCACCCCACAGCACTTGTGTATATATGTACATATTTATTACTCTATTTTATTAATGCTGTGTATAGATCTATAATTCTATTAATTTATATTGATGCTATTGTTGCCTGTCTACTTATTTTGTTGTCTGTCTCCCCCTTCTAGACTGTGAGACTGTTGTTGGGTAGGGATTGTCTCTATCTGTTGTTGAATTGTACTTTCCAAGCACTTAGTACAATGCTCTGCACACAGTAAGTGTTCAATAAATACGATTGAATGAATGAATGAATGGATATGGCTGTGCCCTAGAGCTACACACCCAAGAAGACAGGAAAATGATGATAAAGTTCTTCACCCATGAGCCGGACATTAGTAAATAAAATTGAGGTGGTTTATCATTCAGTATCAGAAAAGCCACACAGACAATTAGAAAATTCATATTTACAACAAAAGCTGTGACAGGTTTATGCAGTTCAGTCACCACAATAATGTAATGATGGACAAGGACATGGAAAACAAAATCAAAATGCCCGCACATCCTTTGAGAAACTGTTATGGTGAATCCACACCAAACTAAAGGTCTAAAGCTCTATAGTGTTGACCTTTCTTCTCTACTCACTATGGCCGTGACAGCTGGATCCTATAAAGGACCCACATCTTGCTCCTAGAATGGTACCATCGATGTTATTTATTGCCAGACTCAATATCAAATGCTAAACCAGATCAGGAACAATGAAGTTCTGGAAAAAAGTCTCCTAGCATTAAAGCTATACTCACTTTACCACAGCTACACTGTGTGGGGCAACTATATTTATAAATAAAGTTACACCTTTCTCTAGCTGCTTCTGGCAAGTAATTGCTGCTCATGTGGTGGCCCTAACAGTGACCGAGACATGACATGGGCCCAATTTTGTGACCCTGTGAGCACTAACTGTCCACCTATCTCATCCATGTTTCCCAGGAATCCTGAGGAATCTTCCAGGGATGAGACTGGGGTTATAGCTCTGGTGCTGCTGGGCCACCAAGCCCAGGACAGAGAAAAACATCATGGCTTCATGTCCAACAGTTCAGCATTCTGCCAACCTCCAAAACCCTCCTAAAACCACATTTCTTCCAAGAAACCTTCCCTGTCTAAACCCTCATTTCCTCTATCCACTCTCCCCTCTGTGTTGACTGTACACTTGACTGTGTAGCCCTTAAGCCCTATGAGAGTCACTGCCCCATAGCATTTATATATGTATTCTTGTACTCTACCTCCCCTAATTCATTTTAATGTTTGTCTCTCCTTATAGGTGGTAAGCTTCTTAATAATAATAATAATAATAATAATAATGGCATTTGTTAAGCACTTACTATGTGCCAAGCACTGTTCTAAGCGCTGGGGGTGATAGAAGGTAATCAGGTTGTCCAACATGGGACTCACATTCTTAATCCCCATTTTACAGATGAGGTAACTGAGGCACAGAGAAGTTAAGTGGCTTGCCCAAAGTCACACAGCTGACAAGTGCTGGAGCTGGGATTAGAACCCACAACCTCTGACTCCCAAGCCCGTGCTCTTTCCACTGAGCCACACTGCTTCTTGTGGGCAGGGTGACACCTACCAACTCCTTTGCTCTGTAAGAACTTAGTACAGTGCCCTGCACACAGTAAGCACTAAATAAATACCTATGATTGACTGATTGATTGAACAATGACTATTTTGCCTCCTTATCCCCTTCCATCTTTCCTTTCTTTGTCTTTATGTCTCTCAGACACCTCCTTTGTCTTCTTTTATTCCATTTCTTCCGCCTTTAATTCCCCTCCTATTTCATCCCTCATAAATAACTAGGGTAATTGAAGGTGAAGAAATAATACAATGTTTGGCAGAAAAGCAAACAAAGCATTTAAACAAGAAATATAACACTGGTGAACTTCTTTGAACACAGTTGTTATTCTATCTACTGCTTTCCTTTCTAACATTTAATTAAGATTTGCAAAGGCATCAGTAGCATAAAATAAATCAGAATTCAATTCAATTCCTCAGTTCTTTCCTAATGCATATTTTCACTACTCATTATGGATAAATCGTGGTTAGAGAATTAGGAAATATTCTAATAGACATCCATCTGACTGGTACACAATTCAGTATCATTGCACAGGTATGCCACATCAGAAGCATCAGTCAGGCACACATACCACCATGTGAATTTTCATCTATACAGATTCATCAAGAAAGTAAACACCATGTTACAATCAGGCTTTATCTCCAAAACACACAAAAATTTTCTTTTTATGGTATTTGTTAAGGGCTTACTATGTTCCAGGCATTGTACTAAGCACTGGTAGTCACAAGCTACTCATGTAGGACATAGCCCCCATCCTACACAAGACTCACAATCTTAATCTCCATTTTACAGGTGAGGTAACTGAGGCACAGGTAAATTAAGTGACTTGCCCAAGATCATCCTGGTGTCTGAACCAGGATTAGAATCCAGGTCCTTCTGACTCTCAGGCCCTAGCTCTACCCACTAAGCTATGCTGCTTCTCAACTTCAAATATATATGAAGTTACAATGCTTCAACAAACTTAGATCTATTTGGCCTTATCTTAGGTTTGATTAACATGAGATTTGATGAATATAGAGCATTTGTTCAATCAGTGGTATTTATTGAGAGTTTTCTATGTGCAAAGTATTGTACTAAGTGCTTGGGAAAATACAGTAAAGCAGAGTTGGTAGACATGATCCTTTCACATAAAGAACTGTAACGACAGAGAGAAATATTCATTAGATTAGGGATAGATAAGATTGTCTTTATTTGAGTCATAATTGCTTTGCAAAATTTTCCTGTTTTTCTCAGTCTGATTGAAAAATATATATTCACAATATGAATTAAAGATGTCGTAATAAGGGTTTTTTTTCAAGTTCATGTCAAACTTCTTTAAACGCTGTACTTCCAACCTATTTATTTACTCATTCAAATGGTTTTGACAAGGGAATGATTTTTTTTAATGGCATTTATTAAGTGCTTACTACGTGCAAAGCCCTGTTCCAAGCGCTGAGGAGGTTACAAGGTGATCAGGTTGTCCTGTGTGGGGCTCACAGTCTTAATCCCCATTTTTCAGATGAGGTAACTGAGGCACAGAGAAGTTAAGTGACTTGCCCAAAGTCACACAGCTGACAACCATCTTCAACCGCTCACTCTCCACTGGTTCCTTCCCCTCTGCCTTCAAACATGCCCATGTCTCTCCCATCCTAAAAAAACCCTCTCTCGACCCCACCTCACCTTCTAGTTATCGCCCCATATCCCTCCTACCATTCCTTTCCAAACTCCTTGAACGGGTTGTCTATACGCGCTGCCTAGAATTCCTCAACAACAACTCTCTCCTCGACCCCCTCCAGTCTGGCTTCCGTCCCCTACATTCCACGGAAACTGCCCTCTCAAAGGTCACCAATGACCTCCTGCTTGCCAAATCCAACGGCTCCTACTCTGTCCTAATCCTCCTCGACCTCTCAGCTGCCTTTGACACTGTGGACCACCCCCTTCTCCTCAACACGTTATCTGACCTTGGCTTCACAGACTCCGCCCTCTCCTGGTTCTCCTCTTATCTCTCAGGTCGTTCATTCTCAGTCTCTTTTGCAGGCTCCTCCTCCCCCTCCCATCCTCTTACTGTGGGGGTTCTCCAAGGTTCAGTGCTTGGGGAACTGTTCTCGATCTACACGCACTCCCTTGGTGACCTCATTCGCTCCCACGGCTTCAACTACTATCTCTACGCTGATGACACCCAGATCTACATCTCTGCCCCTGCTCTCTCCCCCTCTCTCCAGGCTCGCATCTCCTCCTGCCTTCAGGACATCTCCATCTGGATGTCTGCCTGCCACCTAAAGCTCAACATGTCGAAAACTGAACTCCTTGTTTTCCCTCCCAAACCTTGCCCTCTCCCTGACTTTACCATCTCTGTTGACGGCACTACCATCCTTCCCGTCTCACAAGCCCGCAACCTTGGTGTCATCCTCGACTCCGCTCTCTCATTCACCCCTCACATCCAAGCCGTCACCAAAACCTGCCGGTCTCAGCTCCGCAACATTGCCAAGATCCGCCCATTCCTCTCCATCCATACCGCTACCCTGCTCATTCAAGCTCTCATCCTGTCCCGTCTGGACTACTGCATCAGCCTTCTCTCTGATCTCCCATCCTCATGTCTCTCTCCACTTCAATCAATACTTCATGCTGCTGCCCGGATTATCTTTGTCCAGAAACGGTCTGGGCATATCACTCCCCTCCTCAGAAATCTCCAGTGGCTACCAATCAATCTGCGCATCAGGCAGAAACTCCTCACCCTGGGCTTCAAGGCTCTCCATCACCTCACCCCCTCCTACCTCACCTCCCTTCTCTCCTTCTACTGCCCAGCCCACACCCTCTACTCCTCCGCCACTAATCCCTTCACCATACCTCGTTCTCGCCTGTCCCGCCATTGACCCCTGGCCCACGTCATCCCCCGGGCCTGGAATGCCCTCCTTCTGCCCATCCGCCAAGCTAGCTCTCTTCCTCCCTTCAAGGCCCTATTGAGAGCTCACCTCCTCCAGGAGGCCTTCCCAGACTGAGCCCCTTCCTTCCTCTCCCCCTTGTCCCCCTCCATCCCCCCTTCTTACCTCCTTCCCTTCCTCACAGCACCTGTATATATGCATGTTTGTACATATTTATTACTCTATTTATTTATTTATTTATTTTACTTGTACATATCTATTCTATTTATTTTATTTTGTTAGTATGTTTGGTTTTGTTCTCTGTCTTCCCCTTTTAGACTGTGAGCCCACCGTTGGGTAGGGACTGTCTCTATATGTTGCCAATTTGTACTTCCCAAGAGCTTAGTACAGTGTTCTGCACATAGTAAGCGCACAATAAATAACGATTGATGATGATGATGATGATGATGACAATTGGCGGAGTCGAGATTTGAACCCATGACCTCTGACTCCAAAGCCCGTGCTATTTCCACTGAGCCATGCTGCTTCTCTATGATTTAAATATGAATAGTGTAGGAAGACATGAGATCATTTTTCTACTTTTCATTTAGGGTGCTCTCCTGGGATCCTGAAAGTACTTATTAGATCCAGAAGAAATTGATTTGAAACAGATGGATTTGGGTTGCATTTTCTGAAACTTCTAATGAGGTCTGTCTAGGCGGCACTTTCAGAAATGCACAGCCAGGCCAAGAAAACACAAGGGGCAAGGACAATCTTCCTCTACCACTTCCCTGCTCTGCCTATTACACTGCTCCCTAATGGAATGCTTCATTTAAATCAGGGTATTCATTGAGTGCTTACTGCATTCAGAACACTTTAGGAGAGTATAATAGAGTAGACTGCATGATCCTCAGTGACAATAGCTGCTGGGGCCATATTGCAGGAAAATCAAAGAATCAAATTGCGCCTGCTCTAATACCACTGAATAATCTTCAGATGAAACAAGTTGGTGCCTGCTAGTCTGCCCTTGTAAATCCTAGTCTTCCGCTTCTTAAAGTTTCAGGCAGCCAACCAGGAGCAATTCCTAACTGAGGTGTTGCTCAGTAGAGCAGGAGCCTGGGAAACAGAAGGGCCTAGATTCTAATCTTGCTTCTGCCACTTGTCTACTCTGTGACCTTGGGCAGGTTGCTTCAATTCTCTAGGCCTCAGTTTCCTCATCTGTAAAATGAAGATTAAAACTCTGAGTTCCATTTGGGACGGGGACTTTGTCCAACCTAAGTAACCTCAGTGCTTAGAACAGTGTGTGGCACGTAGTAAGTGCTTAACAAATACCATAAACAAACAAGTGGAGTCCAGAGGCAAGCAGGTCTCTACTCCACCTCAACCTCTCAGCTAATTTTGACACTGCTGACCTCTCCCTTCTTCTGGGGACATTATCCAACCTTGACTTTGCTGACACTGTCCACTACTGCTTCTCCTCCTATCCCTCTGGCTGCTCATTTTCAGTCCCTTTTGTAGGCTCCTCTTCTGCATCCCATCCCCTAACTGTGGGTATTCCTCAAAGTTCAGTTGTGGATCCCCTTCTTTTCTCCATCTTCACTCCCTTGGAAAACTCATCCATTCATATTTATTAAGTGCTAACTGTGTGCAGAGCACTGTACTAAGTGCTTGGGAAGAACAATACAACAATAAAAAGTGACAATTCCTGCCCATAATGAGCTCACATTTGTTCACATGGTTTAAACTATTACCTCTATGCTAACGATACCTAAATACACATCTCCAGCCATGATCTCTCTCCCTCTCTGCAGTATTGCTTTTCCTCTGCCTTCAAGACAGCTCTATTTGGATGTCCTCCTGTTGCCTCAGGCTTAATATGTCTAAAACTGAACTTATCTTCCCACCCAAACCCTGTGCTCCGGCTCACTTTTCCCAAAGCTGCTGTTGGTACCACCATTCATTCAATCGTATTTATTGAGCACTTAACTGTGTGCAGAGCACTGTACTAAGCGCTTGGGAAGCACAATCCTTCCTGTCCTACAAGTCTGTATTCTTGGCATTATCCTTGACTTCTCTCTCTCTCTCGTTCCACCCACATATTCAAGTCATCACTAAATCCGGCCAGTTTTACCTTGACAACATTACCAAAATCCACCCCTTCCTCTCTGTTCAAATGGCTACCGCATTAATGCAAGCACTTGTCCTTTTCCACCTTGATTATTGTATCAGCCTCCTTGCTGACCTGCCTTCTCTCTCCCCACTCCAGTCCATACTCCATTCTGCCCAAATTAAATTCCTTCAGAAACATTCAGACCATGTTTCCCCACTCCTCAAGAAACTCTAGTGGTTGTCCATCCACCTCTGCAAACAAAAAACTCCTCACCGTTGGCTTTAAAACACTTAATCACCTTGCCCTGTCCTACATCACTTCATTACTCTCCTACTTCAACTCGGCCCACACACATTGTTCTTCTAATGCTAACCTTCTCATTGTACTTTGAATTTATTTATCTTGCTGCCCAACTGTCACCCACATATTCCGGCCTGCAAAGGCCTCCGTCCTCATATCAGACAGATAATTGCTCTTTCCCACTTGAAAACCTTAAAAAAGGCACATCTCTATTATTTAGAGAAGCAGTGTGGCTCGGTGGAAAGAGCACGGGCTTTGGAGTCAGAGGTCATGGGTTCCAATCCCAGTACGCCACTTGTCAGCTATGTGATTTTGGACAAGTCACTTAACTTCTCTGGGCCTCAATTATCTCATCTGTAAAATGGGGATGAAGACTGTGAACCTCCGTGGGATAACCTGATCACCTTGAAACCTCCCCAGCGCTTAGAACAGTGCTTTGCACATAGTAAGCACTTAATAAATGCAATAATTAATTAATTATTATTATTATCTCCTTCTAGAAGCATTCCTTGAAAAAGCCCTCCTCTCCTCTTCTCCCACTCTCTTCTGCGTCACTCTTACTTGGCCGTTCATTCATCCTCCCTCCTATCCCCACAGCATATATATAGATATAGATAGATAGATAGATAGATCTGTAATGTATTTATTTGTCCATTAATTTATATTAATGTCTGTCCCCACCTCTAGAATGTGAGCTTATTGTGGGCAGCACTGTGTCTGTTTGTTGCTATATTGTACTCCCAAGTGCTTAGTACAGTGCTTTGTACACAGTGAGCCCACTCTTTTAGACTGTGAGCCCACTGTTGGGTAGGGACCGTCTCTATATGTTGCCAACTTGTACTTCCCAAGCGCTTAGTACAATGCTCTGCACACAGTAAGCACTCAATAAATACGATTGAATGAATGAATGAAGAGAAAGTGCTCAATAAATACGATTGAATGAATGGTGGTCTGCCTCTCAAGGGCTTCTGCGGGGATCAAGCAGGTGGAGTTTCTTCTTCCCCCTGCACTTGCTCCTTCCAAGTAGAATCTCTGTCCTGTCTCTCACACTACCCTGGAGGTGGCAAAGTCCTCTTGGCCTGGCAGATCAGAGACCTTATTCATTCATTCATTCATTCAATCGTATTTATTGAGCGCTGACCGTGTGCAGGGCACTGTGCTAAGCGCTTGGGTAGTACAAGTTGGCAACATATAGAGACGGTCCCTACCCAACAGTGGGCTCACAGTCTAGAAGGGGGAGACAATGTTAAGAATCTACCACCTATCTTTCTTCCACCTTCGGTCATCTCCCTACCTGCCTTTGCCCCTGTTCCATCATACATTCTTAAGCAGAGTCAAAGCCAATTCAAAGAAGCCCTAGATAAAATAATAATTGTTTTGTGAAGTTGCTCAACATAAAAATTAGACTAACATGATGATTGCCTATTCCAAAGTTAGCTTGTGTGAATATCCTTTCCATGCAGTATTTAGGTATAAAATTTTATCTGTTTTATTTCCCAGAATCAGATTGTCACAGAACTTAGTATAGTGCTCTATGCACAGTAAATTCTTAATATACACTATTGCTGTTACTAAGAAAGGTGAAGAAATATTGTATTTTGTACTCAGTGCACAACTGTCATGGAATGAAAGCAAAATTAATCAATGAACTCTTCATTGTTCTCAATGAAAGGTTTATTATTCTGCTGTTTTTCATTCTCATTTTTCCTCCATGATGAAAACTAAGAGAATATTTCTGTCCATCTTAATTTGAAAAATTATGAATTTTTCAAGCTTTTTCATTCTAGGTTTGTAAAAAGCCAGGTATAACTCCATTTAGCTTGTAGATTCATTCCACTTTATTCTCACTTGGTTTGTTAGTCTTAGTTATTATGATTTCAGATTATGTCCAATTATTTAGACAGGATAATTGTATTTCTACTAGAAATTTAACTCCTTTGTAAGTGTATTTATTATTATTAATAATGATAATGATAATAGCATTTGTTAAGTGCTTACTATATGCAAAGCACTGTTCTAAGCACTGGGGGGGATACAAGGTGATCAGGTTGTCCCACGTGGGGCTCACAGTCTTAATCCCTATTTTACAAATGAGGTAACTGAAGCTCAGATACATTAAGTGACTTGCCCAAGGTCACACAGCAGACGTGGCAGAGCTGGGATTGGAACCCATGACCTCTGACTCCCAAACCCATGCTCTTTCCACTGAGCCATGCTGCTTCTCTACTGAGAGGTTACTGTGTGCAGAGCACTGTACTAAGCACTTGGAAAGTATAATGCAGCAATAAAGAGAGACAATCCCTGCCCACGATGGAGTGTTTCCAATGGGACTATCTTTTACCTGCACCAGTGCCTGGCACAGTGTTTGGCACATAGAGCCCATTGTTGGGTAGAGACCATCTCTATATGTTGCCGACTTGTAATTCCCGAGCACCTAATACAGTGCTCTGCACCCAAAGCACTCTGCGCTCAATAAATACGATTGAATGAATGAACATAACAAGCCTTTTACGAATACCAAAAAGACAACGGGTTCCCTAGCCACAAGACCACACCTCTAAACCAAATTAACTACCTCACAATGCTTACTTCCAATCATACAATCACATGAAGGTTAGATTAAGGAGCATGGATTTCTCTGCATAACCATAGTCAACTATCTGGACCCACAAACACACAGCAACAGCCAGAGATAGACCCCAGACATAGTCTCCAAGATGTTTCAGAATCTTTATAAGGCAAGCATAATGCATACACAGAGGTAGACACAAGAAATTTGAAACAGGCAATGACACATTGAAATATAGTGATTCAAAGACAGAATGAGAGAAAGATAGAGAAGTTAGAATTTAGAAGACAGAAATACAGTGGTGATTTCTTTTAGAAATCCTCATGCTATTAAGTAGCAGAAATCAATTTCAACCCTGAACCAATTGTCAGCCTGCTTAATCAATTAGTTAACTAGGAAATCTTAGGAAGTATTTTGCATGGAATGCTGAAGACTCCTAATGAAGAAAAAACCAAAAAGTGACTGAAGTGAAAAACTGCAGAAAATGGGAATAATAATGAAAAGAAAGCTAATGAAACAAAAAGCAAGGTGGGCAAGAAGCAATTCCCTTCATATTCTAAAGTGATCCTAATGGCCTTAAGTATATCTATGTGGGTGTTACTAAAAATAGATGTTACCCAGTATCCCCTTCCACATTTAATGTGTCTAAAAACTAGAGTAAGTTTTAGAGGTGGAGAAGCTGAATAATAGTTATCTGGTACAGCAATTCAATAAGTAGGCTGATGGGCTTTACCTCACATTTTGCCTCCAGAGGCAGACTCCTCCAGAGCTTGTGGCTAGTTGCAACACCAAGGGTGGAACACCTCAAGGATTTTTCCACAGTCAATTTTTCCTCTGGTCCAATGAATGGTGGTGATCAGCTTGGTGGAGGCGGGGAGAGGGTTACAAAACTAAACTTATGCAGCTGTTGCAATGGTCCCCTCCTGGGAATGAGCCTCAGATGGTGGGGATACAGAACTCATGACTCCAGGGCTTGATTCAGTGAGAGGCAAACTCAAGAAATGGCTCTATTACAGTGGAAAAGGACGCCACTCTTTAAATCCCCTACACTTCTACCTCTTTGAACCTAGAATCCTGAATGGCTATCCTAGGGCTGGTTAAGCTCCTGGCATTTAACCTGGTATATTGCCCTTGCTCCCTAATACATAGATTCCACGTTCCTCCACTGGATTGAGAGTTCTTTGAGGTTAGGTATCATGCCAACCTTCTCCACTGAACTCCCCCAAGTGTTTAATGCAGTGGTATGCAAACAGAAGCATGCAACAAATACCACTGATTGAATTGCCATTTTCAGTTTCCAAATGGGCCTCTTGAAATGTTGACCTTCTAGATGCCTCTGCTTAAGGTGAGCAACCTCTTTTCTGCTCCACATTTCAAGTTGTTCTCTTTTCTGTAGTTTCTGCATAACCCTGATGTTATAACTACATTGTTTGAAAATTGATGTACTCTTTTTAAAGCATTTGTTCTGTCCTTTCTAGGTTGTGCATGCCATGTGATTTCACCATTAAACATCTGTGTAGGAATCTTGATGTTATACATTTTCCTTGTATGGGGTTGCCCAGGGAAGCTGTTGTTAGGAGAGTTGCCATCAGGGGTACCCCCAGTAAAACCCTCTACTTTCCGATCTCAGCAAATTCTTCTTTATGATGTCTTTCTGTTCCACAGTGTGACCCATATGACACACATAATTTAATGTAAGTTTTTTACTTCCAGACTGGCAAAGATCCCACTGGTGGTATTCCCGAGCATCACCATGACCATTTTATTTAGGGAGTAGATTATACAGATAATGTTCAAAAGAATATGAAACTGAAACAGAACTCAAAAGACCTTGATTCTAGCAAAAGAAAAACAAGAACCAGAAGGGGTTTTCTCATATGTATTACCTGGAATGGTCGAGCTTCACTTCACGGCTGTGTTTGGTTTCACATTGACTCTGGAAGGGGATGCAAAATGTAGGAGCTGTGTGGCCACTGTGAGATGTGCAGGAGCTATCATGAGGTACCAGTGAGTCAGGCATGACTCCAGGCAGAGATCTCCATTCTGGGTTGATGTTCAGATCACCAATCTGGTGAGTGGATGGGATTTTCTATTTAGATTATTAGTGCAATTCATTAATAGTTTTTTAGCAAATGTACAAGGGAACATCATGTGACATTGCTCCCCTGTTGTAACATGTGATGTTATGAGCAAGATCTTTTCTTTCTTTTCATTAATTTTAGTAATCAGTAGAAGTATTTAAAACAACTAAAACTCAAAGTTCTGCGAGTTTAATCTAACCTACAGTAATTATTTGGGGAAATAGGGAACAATGATAAATATTTCCATCAGTTTATTCAGAAAATGTTTATTAAACTACTCACTTCAGTGTAATTATTCAAAGTAAAAAGTAATGAACAATAATAAGTAAAGCAAAATGAGTGTGTACAGCTTTCCCTGTGGTCTACCAACTGTGCTAGCTATTCTCTGTACGATGAATTTAGAATTGTTTTAATTTCCTCTAATTCATTGGTGGTAGAAATTGAAAGTAAGGTGAAGCAAAAAAAAAGTAATTAGTTAATCATGCTGTTTCATTTTCAAACATTCTGAAAATGATGATCTCCTTAAAGTTGCAACTAAACATCCTGGTGAAGGACAAGGTGGACTCAGGATGTAGGAATAGAGTGATATCGTGATTTTGGACATATCAAATTATTTCTCTCTGATTTTGAGGGAGTACATGTAAAATGAGCAGACTGAACAAAGGACTAATTAAAAATGCAGGAAAGAGAAAATTACTAATAGGTTTGGGATTCAAATATTGCATATTCAAATGTTGACTGCTACAGAATCATTGCATGACAACTCATTTGGCTTCCGTTTTCTCATGTGTAAAGTATTAATACTATTTTTTTATCAAACAGCGACAGGGAATAACTGATGAATGGTCACAAGAGGATTACAAATAGTATATATGATCAATTAATAACATATCCTATGTATTGTCTTGAACATATCTCTTTCATAGAAGGATTTCATATTCTAAATTCATGCGATACTTTCACTAAAGGACATTTTTACTCTATCCCACCTTTAACTACTGCATCAGCCTCCCTGGTGACATCCCTGCCTCCTTCCTCTTCCCTATCCAGTCCTTATTTTGCTCTGGTTTCCTACAAAACCTCTTAGTTCATGTTTCTCCACTCATGAACTCCAGGGGCTGCCCATCTACCTCCACATCAAATAGAAACTCCTAACCATTAGCTTTAAAACACTCAATCACCTTTGTCCCTGCTTCTTCACCTTTATGACTTCTCTCTTCAAATGCCAACCTACTCACTGTACCTCTACCTCACTGCCAACCTCTCACCCACAGTCTGCTTCTGGCCTGGAATGTCCTCTCGCTTCACGGCTGAGAGATGATCACTCTCCCCACCTCAAAAACACATCTCCAAGAGCCCTTCCCCAACTAAGCCTTCATTTCCTCTTCTCCCACTCCCTTCTGTATCACCCTTGCACTTGGATTTGCACCCTTTATTCACTCCACCCTCAGTCCCACAGCACTTATGTACATATCCATTATTTACTTGTGTTAATGTCTACATCCCCCTCTATACGGATGTCAAAGTGGGCAGGGAACCACTTAGTATATTAAGCCCACTCCCAAGCACTTACTACAGTGTTCTGTGCATAGTCAACATTCAATAAACATGATTGATTTTTCTATAGAAATACATTTTAAAGAACATGGATGCTGCCAGCTAACTAAATATCTTGAATACCTACAAGTCAGGGGCAACAGAATGGGGCCAGCCAGGTGGGGTTGGGCAGCCAAGCTGGAGGAATGAAGAGTGGGTCAGAGAGCAGGATTGGAGAGACCTTCGAGCACTTTGTTAACCACCACCGCTCCAACAGCACATACAAATATGTCTTTATGCTCTGATGCTTCTCTAACATTTTAATGTCTGTCTCTACAACTAGATGGTAAACTCCTTGAGGACAGAGATCCTGTCTACCAACTATAATGCACTGTACTCAACCAAGAGCTGTGCAGGCAGTAGTGGCCTTGTGGAGAGAGCACGGTCCTGGACATCAAAGGACCCGGGTTCTAGCCCCAGCTCTGCCAATTGTTTGCTATGTGACCTTGGGTAAATCACCTGATTTCTCTGAGCCTGTTACCTCATCTGTGAAATAGAGATTAAGACATGAGTTAGACAGGGACTGTGTCCAATGTAATGCTCTTGAATATACCCAAGTATTTAGTACAATACATAGAACACAAGTGCTTAACAAATACTATTTTTGAAAAAAGTGCTTAGTTCAGTGTTCTGCACATAGCAAGTGTTCAATAAATACTACTGATTGATGGACTTATTGGTCAAGAAAAACATTACATGCTTGCTCATTCATTCATTCATTCAATTGTATTTATTGAGCGCTTACTGTGTGCAGAGCACTGTACTAAGTGCTTGGGAAGTACAAGTTGGCAACATATAGAGATGGTCCCTACCCAACAGCGGGCTCACAGTCTAGAAGGGGGAGACAGACAAACAAACAAAACATGTGAACAGGTGTCAAGTCATCAGAATAAATAGAAATAAAGCTAGATGCACATCGTTAAAGTAAATAGAACAGTAAATATGTACAAATAGAGTAATAAATCTGTACAAACTTATATACAGGTGCTGTGGGGAGGGGAAGGAGGCGGGGCCGGGGGGGGGGATGGGGAGGAGGAGAGGAAAAGGGGGCTTAGTCTGGGAAGGCCTTCTGGAGGAGGTGAGCTCTCAAAAGACAAGAACAAATGAGAGAGCAACAGAAGATAATTTACTTATTTGAAAGAGAGTCTGTAACTGAGTTGCACTGACTGACATGGAATTAATCGTTTTTGTGAATTAGAGTAGAATGGGAAGACATTATGGGCCCTACTGCACCAGGGACTGGAGCTTCTGGGATCCTGGAGGCAGTGGCTAAGACCACATGGCTGGGGGTAGGAAATTAGAGCCAGGCACGGGGCAGTGAGAGTGCTGTAGCAAGGTCAGTCCAGACCGGTCCATACATTAATTTATTCAATGAATATTGAGTGCATACTGTGTCCTGAGCACTGTAATAAGCACTTGGGAGAGTACAAAATAACAATAAACAGACACATTCACTACCCACAATGAGCTTACAGTTCAGCGGGGCAGACAGACATTAGTATAAATAAATAAATGACAGAATTGTACACAAGTTCCATGGGAGAGTGAGAGGGGATGAATAAAGGGAGCAAGTCTGGATGGCGCTGAAGGGAGTGTAAGAAGAGGAAAAGAGGGCTTTGGGGCTGGGCCCCAGGGACCAGTCAATATCCCAGAAGCATTTTCCTGTCACTCTTTCTCCGGAGAAGTGGCATGTGCATTGTGTTGGGACTACCCTTGTGCTCAGTTTCAAAAATAACCCTGGAGGAGAGCTGCGGATATGGCCAAGGTGTTGCTGAATTTGGGGTGCAGCAGGGACTTGGAAAAGCCTTTAGGAACAAAGAGGAGTCAAGAATTGTGAATGGGGGGGATTTTCTGTGTCATTTTTACTACCTCTGGAGCTTGGCTGTTGTCAAGTGGGGTCAAGAAGGGACATTAACTATTTGCACATAAGCCTGTGGATAAACATTCTCCATTGTACAGTCATTCACCACACAGACATGTTTTTGAGGAACATAACCATCTGAATCAGTGTGTCACTTTATTTTTAGCCTGCCTTCCTATTCCTAGTCTAGAGCTACTGGTTGGAAAGTGAAAACTGATGAGACCCTAGAGCATCATTTTCCAACTTTACTCACTTTATGCTGATCCACTCTGAGCCTGAAGCTGCTGGCAAGTGGGAGTATCTTGTTTTCATTTCTGGACTCATGACCCTAATAAGAAAGGGAACAGCTCCAGCAACTAATGGGAACTGGGTGTCCTTTGCACATCTCTTCCACAAATCCAAAGGTGCAAACGAATAAGGAAATACTGGGTTGCATTTCTGATGCAGCTGCCAAGTTCAAGAGGTTTCCTGGTGTCACCCCAGAGTCAGAAAGAAGACCCTGTTTTCCCTTTCTCTTTAGCAGTTCTGGACTCAGAGTGGGCAATCATCATTTTTAATCTGGATCTCCTTTCTGATTACTAAAAAATGCATGGAGAGATTAGGAAAATAAAATAATCATTTTAATAAAACACAATGGCAGTGAAAACCAGCGTAAACAAGAATCACAAAGTTGTACAGTCAGACTTTCAATAGTGTATAGCTCTTGCAGGAGTAAGGAACATGTATATTTTGATTTTATTTTTTTCTGATATGGTTGGTGAATTTTACTTTATCTGGTCATTTCATTTTACTGGGTCTATCTCAGATCAGTAAGTGGATTTAACTTGTTAAAGATTATCTATAAGAAATTTTGACACCAATTTAAATACCCCCAACAGTAAGAATGAACAGTTGGTCTGGTACAACTATATTGAGTTACTGCAACTAAAAACTATTTATCAGTCATGCCCAGAAACATGGCAGAAGATTGTTCTAGGCAAAATAATTTAAGAAAGATCAAAGTACCTTTTTTTTAAATGGACTGTGATCTAGACAATCATTGAAAGAAGTATAAATGAAAAGCTGGAGGCATTGTTATGGTATTAATAGAAATAAATACTTCCATCATGTATAAATGTCAGTGTTCTCTTTCTTGTCTTGGGAAAGGACTAGCACATCTTCAGCTCTGTTTTTTCAGGAAAGATTATGAAGATGGTGAGATTTCAGAATATGTTGATGCGGGACGGGGGGTGGGAAAGGAGTTCCAAACAGAAAGAGAATTGCAACAGTCCAGACTGAACTGAACTGCAGAAGGAGTGATGGACAGTGATGCTAGGAAAGTGTTGGAAGTAAGCCAAAATCAGCTGCCACTTGGCCACAGGGCAAGAAGTAGTCCCTGGAAGAGTGTTGTGGGACAGTGGCAGGGGGTATTGCCTGCATCGAGATGGGACCTGGATGGGGAAGGACTGCACCTCCCAGTCCAGACCTCAGCTCCTGCTGGGTGATATCTCCTGGTTCACCAGTGGTTCCAGCCCCTCTTTCCCCATGACCTCAGGCAGTCCCTCCCTTAATAGACTTTGGTGGCCATTGTTCTTGGCGTGGAAGCAGTGTGGTTTAGTGGATACAGAAGGGGCCTGGGAATCAGAAAGACATGGATTCTACTCCTGACTCTGCCACTTGTCTGCGTGACCTTGGACAAGTCATTTAACTTCTTTGTGCTGCGGATACCTCATCTGTAAAATGGGGATTAGGAATGCAAAGCCCAAATGGGACATGGACTGTGACCAACCTGATTAGCTTGTATCTTCCCCAGTGCTTGGTACAGTGACTTGAACATAGTAAACACTTATAAAATGCATAAAAAAACAAAGCTTTTGTGATAGCTTCAGATCGAATACCACGGCAACGGGGGAAGAGGATATGAGGCGCAAAACCGAATCGAGCATCCATCATTTGATCCTGTTTTGGACAGGAGACTTAAAGGGAAGGGAGATGTTTATCGGTTAACCTGCTGTGAATTTTATGATAAATCATTAGGTCCAAGGTTTGGGAGATGTCATATTTGATTTTTGTTTTGTTGTCTGTCTCCCCTTTCTAGACTGTGAGCCAGCTATTGGGTAGGGACTGTCTCTATATGTTGTCGACTTGTACTTCCCAAGTGCTTAGTACAGTGCTCTGTACACAGTAAGCGCTCAATCAATACGATTGAATATAACATTTTCACTCCCCTCTCAGGGTCACACCTGAAGAGTTTCCTCCAGTACTCTACCAGTCTTGGCTACAGGAGGGAGAGTCAGGCAATGGCATATCCTTTTTATTCCTAACTTGGGCAGTGGCTAGAGAGTGGAAGGCAATCTGCTACAAGTCAAAATTCACCTGTACTAGGCAACAGCAGTATAGGAGAAAGTCGAGAGTGGAGACTCAAGTTTACTGCACAGAAGGAGACAATGGTAAAACACTTCTGTATTTTTACCAAGAAAACTCAATGGATACACTACCAAAACGATTGTACATGGAGGTGAGGCATTCAGAGATAGATGTATCCGTGGCATCGCTATGGGTCGGAGACGACTTGACAGCATAAGACAACAACATTTTTATTAACTCCCAAATCACCAGTTGGATACAGAATTCTATCCTCAAATTTTCATTTTTGAGT
Source organism: Tachyglossus aculeatus (assembly GCF_015852505.1). Classification (NCBI taxonomy): domain Eukaryota; kingdom Metazoa; phylum Chordata; class Mammalia; order Monotremata; family Tachyglossidae; genus Tachyglossus; species Tachyglossus aculeatus. The sequence continues at coordinate 122,854,603 of NC_052067.1, forward strand.
AATATTCCTCGTTGGATGTGTTTAAATGAATTAAATGAGACTAGTCTGTCAGAGGAACCTTCATTTTGAAGACAGAAAACAAGTATGTCTTCTAGGCTAGACTATCAACACTTCAAACCAAAATAACAACCTGCCATTATTACTACAGAAGTATCTTGAAGTTTCCAACAGTCAAGGGTGGTGGAGATCAAATTATATTTCTGTGGCAGTATACTAATTGAGAGACATTTTGCTAAAAGTCACTATGTTTATTTTTTGATGGATAGCTAAAATAGTAATTTCCACTGATGACTTTGGATGTTGGTGAAATTTTCTGGAAGGGTATCATTATTCATCTTCTTTAGTTAATGAAAGTCTATTTAAGGGGATTTGTAAAAAAATGATCTTTTCTAAAGTTTTTTTATATACAATTATTTTAATAAAAATTTTGAAGCATCTTCAATTTCAAATTAGAGCTAAGACACTTGTTAATTTACAACTAATTATAAAAATCAAGGAGTGATTTTAGCTTAAACATTGAAAAATTGTATAATTCAGTATTGCATAAAATTAGAAATTTGAGAATTGAGAAATCCAGTCAGTAATAAACCTTTTAATAAGTTTGTCCTTTTCTGTATTATTTATCATTTTTGTAAAAAAAAATAAAGTAAAAGTATTGTTTAAACTCATAGTTCATCTTTAGGAAAAAATCAAAACTTGACATTGGCTTTGACGATATTGACCTGATCTTTTTTTTCCAGTGCTTAGAACAGTGCTTTGCACATAGTAAGCGTTTAATAAATGCCATCATTGTTATTATTGAATCTGTAGTACTTAGGTGATGCCACTACATCCATTTCATCATTTCTATGGCTTGGCCATTGTCTATATCTTCCTCCTGAATACTAGGAGATGAAGGTAACTTGAATTTACACGGTAGGCCCCAATCTTTCTTTAGGCTGGTTTGAAACAGTGGAATTAAATAAAGGACACTTTCACACCCGTAGTTCTGAGGGCAAAGGTCAAAGTGGACAAAGTTAACTTGGTAATAAAGTGACCAACCATCAAGCTTAGGTGAGATCATACAAATTTAAGAAGGCAAGTAGCAGCTTGGCCTAATGGAAAGAGACCAGAACTGGAATCAGGAGACATGGGTTTTAGTACCTGCTCTACCACTTGACAGCTGTGCAACTTTGAAAAAGCCACTTATATTCCCTTTGTCTCAGTGTCTTCATCTCTAACACAGGGATTGAATTCGGGTTCTTCCTCTCCCTTACATTCTGAGCCCCATGTGGGACAGGGACAGTGTCCAATCTGTTTATCTTGTATTTAACCCAGTGCCTAGTGGAGTGTTCAGCATGCAATAAGCTCTTAACAGATACAGAAATTATTATTACTGTCAATATTGCCTTATTATAACCAAGAAACAACAGGTGCCTTGATAGTTTTTGAAGCAGCAGAAGTAGCAGCACTGGCACTAAATAAAATGGAGAAGTGACTGTCCAGCTTACTCCTCTTTTGAAACCACCACTACCACAGTAACCTGTGCTGTTTCTGATGAGGGTAGAAATGCATGAAAGTGGCAACACCAGAAAAAGTCACAGAGAACCCATGGCTACTATTGGCATAACCTGCAGCTACTGTACCATTTGATTCAGCTGCTGCTTCCATGCTACTATGATAGAGGGAGTAGCAGATGGTTGTGTGTATCTGATGATGATAATAATAATAATAAATAATGTTATTTGTTAGGTGCTTATTATGTGCCAGGTGTTAGTCTGCCCACAAATAAAAACCAGTCAAAGGCAAAGAAAATAACAACTGTGTCACAGAACATGACATGATGTGATAATAAAGACAACATTTTCCAGAAAGGATATTTAGTACACATGGAAGTAGTAAGATATGGCGTCAGCATTTTAGCCCTGAGCAAATAAGAGACTTTTTGATAATAGCAATGATGGCATTTATTAAGCGCTTACTATGTGTAAAGGACTGTTCAAAGCACTGGGGAGGTTACAAGGTGATCAGGTTGTCCCAAGAGGGGCTCACAGTCTTCATCCCCATTTTCCAGATGAGGTAACTGAGGCACAGAGAAGTCTTGCCCAAAGTCACACAGCTGACAATTGGCAGAGACAGGAACTGAACCCATGACCCCTGACTCCAAAGCCCGGGCTCTTTCCACTGAGCCAGCTGCAGCTCATGGAAATTGGGGCTGTTTACTAATTTATTTACAAAGGTCATTGTCTTCTGGAAGAATCACCAAAGAAGGATCACCAAAATCTGACTGGAGGCACTAGTGAGAAACTAAGAAGCATGGCTCAGTGGAAAGAGCATGGGCTTTGGAGTCAGAGGTCATTCATTCATTCATTCAATCGTATTTATTGAGCACTTATTGCGTGCAGAACACTGTACTACGTGCTTGGGAAGAACAAGTTGGCAACTTTTAGAGACGGTCCCTACTCAACAATGGGCTCACGGTCTAGAAGGGGGAGACAGACAACAAAACAAAACATGTGGATGGGTGTCAAGTCAGCAGAATAAATAGAAGTAAAGCTAGATGCACATAATTAACAAAATAAATAGAATAGTAAATATGTACAAGTAAAATAAATAGAGCAGTAAATCTGTATAAATATATATACAGGTGTTGTGGGGAGGGGAAGGAGGTAGGGCGGGGAATGGGGAGAGGAGAGAGGGGGCTCAGTCTAGAAAGGCCTCTGGGATGGTCATGAGTTCGAATCCCTGCTCTGCCACATGTCTGCTGTGTGACCTTGGTCAAGTCCCTTAACTTCTTGGAGCCTCAGTTACCTCATCTGTAAAATGGGGATTAAGACTGTGAGCCCCACGTGGGGCAACCTGATCACACAGAGAAACAGCATGGCTCAGTGGAAAGAGCACGAGCTGTGGAGTCAGAGGTCATGGGTTCGAATCCCGACCACCACAAGTCTGCTGTGTGACCTTGGGCAAGTCACTTAACTTCTCTGAGCCTCAGTTACCTCATGTGTAAAAATGGAGATAAAGACTGTGAGCCCCACGTGGGAAAACTTGATCACATTGTATCCCCCCCAGCGCTTAGAACAGTGCTTTGCACATAGTAAGCGCTTAACAAATGCCATTATTATTATTATTATTATTATTAACATTACTATCTAATGACCCTGAAAGCATGTTTCAAAACTGAAGCCCTTACTATGACTGAAAGTTGATCATCAAGGGAATGTATGTTTGGACAGGGACACTGAAACAGGGAGAAAAATTCAACCTTGGACTCAATATGTCCAAGACTGAACTCCTCTTCCCTCCCAAACCCTGCCCTCTTCCTGACTTTGCCATCACTGTAGATGGCACTACCATCCTTCCCGCCTCATAGCCTGCAACCTTGGTGTCATCCTTAACTCTGCTCTCTCGTTCACCCCGCACATCCAATCCATCATCAAAACCTGCCGGTCTCACCTCCACAACATCGCCAACACCCGCCCTTCCCTCTCCATCCTAACCTACCCTCCTGGTTCAATCTCTCATCCTATCCTGACTGGATTAGTACATCAGCCTCATCTCTGATCTCCCATCCTCCTGTCTGTCCCCACTTTAGTCTTTATGTCATGCTGCTGCCCGGATCATCTTTGTGCAGAAACGCTCTGGGCATGTTACTCCCATCTTCAGAAATCTCCAGTGGCTACCAGTCAACCTACGCATCAGGCAAAAACTCCTCACCCTCGGCTTCAAGGCTGTCCATTACCCCGCCCCCTCCTACCTCACCTCCTTCTTTCCTTCTACAGCCCAGCATGCACCCTCCACTCCTCTGCCTCTAACCTCCTCACTGGGCCTCATTCTAGCCTGTCCCGCCATTGACCCCTGGCCCACATCCTTTCCCTGGCCTGGAATGCCCTCCCTCTGCCCATCCGCCAAGCTAGCTCTGTTCCTCTCTTCAAAGCCCTCCTGAAAGCTCATCTCCTCCAGGAGGCCTTCCCAGACTGAGCCCCACTCCTTCCTCTCCCCCTCCCCATCTCCCCCGGTCCTATCTCCTTCCCCTCCCCACCGCACGTGTATATATTTTTGTAAAGATTTATTACTGTATTTATTTTACTTGCACATGTTTACGACTCTAATTTTGTTAATATGTTTTGTTTTGTTGTCTGTCTCCCCCTTCTAGACTGTGAGCCCATTGTTGGGTAGGGACCGTCTCTATACGTTGCCAACTTGTACGTCCCAAGCGCTTAGTACAGTGCTTTGCACACAGTAAGCGCTCAATAAATACGATTGAATGAATGAATGAATGAACCTTACTATATAACAAATGCATAATAAATGCTTTAAGGTGTGTTAATTAACAACTATTGTGAGATGAGATAGTGCTGCATTTTGAAGGAAGCAGTATCATAGATCCTAAGGACATTGCATTATTAAGAACATTTGGAACTGCAGCTGGAGAAAGCTAGAAGTCTAAGTAGCTGGGTTATATGTGCATATTAGCAAATACCAATCAGAAGTAGCTTTAGAAGTTTCATCCAGTCTTCTTGGAGTGCTTCAGAAAGAGATTGTTTTGGAAATCTAAAACTCGAAGTGGCAAATGCATGTCTATCTGCAATTCACTCAGTAATAATAATAATGATGGCATTTGTTAAGCGCTTACTATGTGCAAAGCACTGTTCTAGGCACTGGGGAGGATACAAGGTGATCAGGTTGAACCACATGGGGCTCACAGTCTTAATCCCCATTTTACAGATGAGGGAACTGAGGCACAGAGAAGTTAAGTAACTAGCTCAAAGTCAAACGCGGACAAGTGGCAGAGCAGGGATTGGAACCCATGACCTCTGACTTCCAAGCCCATGCTCTTTCCACTGAGCCACGCACTTCACTTCAGGATATCCAAATAGAAGAAAACTAAACACTTAATTTCACACTTATAGCTCATATTAGATTTTAAAAGAACTGAATGCCCATACCCCAAAACCACAAACGATTAATGCTATGATGGAATAATGTGCGAACAATTTTCTTGTGGGTGTCTTGCCAAAATAGTTCTCATTCAAGCATTTAGTATAGTGCCTGGCACATAGTCGGTGCAGAGGCTTGATTGAAGGAGCTTACACTGACATAGTGCTTTTTTCATTAAAAATAACCTGGAAAGGAGTGAGGCCTAATGGAAAGAAGATGGATTGTGAGAGTTGGAGATTCTGAAAACCATCAACCATGCTTCCTTTTGCCAAATTGGGCAAGTCATTTCACTTTTCTGGTCCTAACCTTCAATGTTGGTAGAATGGAGATGATAAAAATTCACATCATAGAAATGTTGTGAGGATAACCTGAGATAAGTAATGTAACAGTACTTAGAAAAAAATGTAAGTGCCCTAAACTTTCATGGTGTTTCTAAAATAGGTTTCAAAAGTGTCATTAACCAGATCACCAAATGGGACTTTGGATGATGGCACTTTGAGGGAGAAGAGACTCGGAAGAATTAAACAGAAACTGAAGTATATTGAGGATTAGTGACTGATTCTAAATTTTTTTAAAAAAATGTATCTCTTATTTCTCAATCCCTCAATTAATCCATCGTATTTATCGAACACCTGCTTGTTGCTTCTTTTGATAGTATTTGTTGAGTCATTCGTTGTTATGTGCTAGGTACTGTACTGAATGCAGAATAGATTAGGTTGGACACAGTCCATGTACCACATGGGTCTCACAGCCTATGCAGAAGGGAGAACAGGTAATGTAAAATGGGGTTTACCATTTTACATGGTACATTTTACCATGTAAAATGGTAATCCCCATTTTACAGATGAAGAAACTGAGGCCCAGAGAAGTTACCCAGTCACACAACAGACAAATGGCAGAGCTGGATTAGAACCTAGTTCTCCTTCCAGTCTTTTACTGTTTCCTCTAGGCCACAATTTTTCTAGAAATGGCCAGAAGACAGTTTTGGCAATGGGTGATTTGCAGCATGAGACAGATGAGAGTGTGGATGTGGAAGTAGAGGGTAGGATCATGGAGGTACCAGAAAATGTGATGGACAAGCTCTAAAACTGGATGGTGAAGCTGGAAGAAAGTCAGGTGAATAGATATCAGGTCATCTCATTGTCAGGGGAGGAAAGTGATAAAGACAGAGGAAAAGAGAGGAAACATTCCCATGATTGGGACATATAAGTTAGGGCTACCACTGAAGAGACATATAGACACCAGACTCTGATGTGACGTGTGTTGCACCAGGACCACTGCTTAGCATAGTAACATCATCACAGAATAACACTTAGCCAAAGTATGCTCTTCCTTCAGAGCCATTATGGACCCATCCTAGATCTCTCTGAGTACGGGCCCCACTTCTGAGTCATGAAACTTGGCAGCAGGAGCAGAGGCGGCAGGGGCTGAATGCTGAAAATAGAACTACTGTACATAAAGGTGCCTGATGCCATGTCTGTACCAAGCAGGGGATGGGCCAGCTGAAATGATATAGAAATAATACTCATTTTAAATCTAAAAGTTTTACTTCTACCTCACATTTTTATCAGATGCTCAAAATAAGTTCTATTTCAGATTTCATAGATTCTAATTCATTGTGTTCTGAACCTACTTCATGAAAGTAGCATTTCCTCTTTCAGGCTTCTGAATACTTGAGTAGAAATTTCCCAACTCAAGAAGTGGAGACTTGAGTATAGTTCAGGACCACTGAGAATGTATTGAGTCCTCTCAAATGAATATGAACCTAAATAAATACCCAAGAACACCAGAGTTTTCCTGAGCTCAGAATGAGCTGAAGTTTATCCCACACTCATGCTTACGGACTAACTAGTGTTATCTAAAATGACGCAAAGCTGGAAAATACCGATAAATCAATTAACATATTTTAAGAAGTAAATATTTTTTGCTAAAATCGGCCCATGTAACGGTGAAGATGCACGCAGAAGAGATTATTCTTCTTTATACACAGCTGTGTTTCTGAACCCTGGAGAAGTGCAAACATTCTGAGGCTCTGTCAGTACAAACAGCAAACTCACCACAATCCATCCATTGGTGTGAAGATTGAATGTGTAGTTCTTATACCTACAAATGTGCTTGCATTCCTGTATGAGAAAACAGTTTTATAACATTGTACATTAGCTATCACTGGTAAGTGCCCACAGTTCAGATGGGATATGTAGTTACACAAAAGCCTGTTTTGTACCACTTGCCCAGATAAGATTTTTGTTGTCTGTCACCCCCTTCTAGACTGTGAGCCCATTGTTGGGTAGGGACCGTCTCTGTATGTTGTCGACTTGTACTTCTCCAGTGCTTAGTACAGTGCTCTGCACACAGTTAGTGCTCAATAAATATAATTGAATGAATGAATATATCTATTTGATGCTATTGATGCCTACTTGTTTTGTTTTGTTGTCTGTCTCCCCCTTCTAGACTGTGACCCCTTTTTTGGGTAGGGACTGTCTCTGTTGCCAAATTGTACTTTCCAAGCTCTTAGTTCAGTGCTCTGCACAGCACTCAATAAATGCGATTGAATGAATGAGTGAATAAGATGGTGTAGATGGAGCGGGGAGGAATTCCAGTCCAGAGGAGGATATGGGAAGGGGGTCGGCGGTGAGCTAGACGATATTGAGGCAGTGAGCGAGGTAGCGCTCAAGCGTGCAGACTGGGTTGTAGTAGGAATTCAGTGAGGTGAGTAGGATAGGGCGAGTTGAGGGAGAGCGTTAAAACCGACGGTAAGGAGTTTCTGTTTGATCCCCATTTTACAGATGAGGTGACTGAGGCATAGCAAACGTAAGTGACTTCCCCAATATCACATAGCAGACAAGTGGTAGAGAAAGGGTCAGAACCCAGGTCCTCTGACTCCTGGGCTCGGGTTCTTACCACTAGACCCCTCGGCTTCTTATCCTTAGGCCTGTCTCCCTGTGAGAATGGGTTCCGCACGTTTACCATGGAGGAGAGTAGTAATATTACAATAACAATTGTACTTGTTAAGCCCTTACTATGTACCAAACACTGTTCTACGTTCTGGGGTAGATACAAGTTAATTCCCAGACTGAGCCCCCTCCTTCCTCTCCCTCTCCTCCCCCTCCCCCCCCCCGCCTTACCTCCTTCCCCTCCCCACAACACCTGTATATATGTATATATGTTTGTGCATATTTATTACTCTATTTATTTTAGATGTACATATTTATTCTACTTATTTTATTTTGTAATATGTTTTGTTTTGTTGTCTCTCTCCCCCTTCTAGACTGTGAGCCCACTGTTGGGTAGGGACCGTCTCTATACGCCAACTTGTAGTTCCCAAGCACTTAGTACAGTGCTCTGCACACAATAAGCGCTCAATAAATACGATTGAATGAATGAATGAATGAATTCTACTGTCAGAATCTATCATATTCATACTATGAAAGGTATATATTTGAAGCTGACATTCCTGATAATGTTTAATGCATTAGGCAACCTGGCTTATCATGTATCACTGAGACAGATTCTGTGGATGCTCCATCCTTCTTTTTTATCTCTTCGCTTCATATCCCTTCCCTTCAACTTTTCTTCTCTTATCCTATTATTCATTCATTCATTCAATCGTATTTATTGAGCGCTTACTGTGTGCAGAGCACTGTACTAAGTGCTTGGGAAGTACAAGTTGGTAACATATAGTGACAGTCCCTACCCAATAGCGGGTGTTGTTTCTGTACTGCATTATTTCAGCTTTCATTCATTCATTCATTCAATCGTATTATCATACATTGATTACTGCATCAGCCTCCCTGCTGACCTCCCTGTCTCCTGTCTCTCCCCACTCCAGTCCATACTTCACTCTGCTGCCTGGATCATTATTCCACAAAACCAATGAGTCCATGTTTCCCCACTCTTCAAGAACCTCCAGTGATTGCCCAACAACTACAGAATTGAACAGAAACTACTTGCCATCATCTTTAAAGCACTCAGTCACCTTGCCCCCTTCTACCTTACCTCACTGATTTCCTACTACATACAACCCAGCCCACACACTTCACCTTTCTAATGTCAATTTATTCACTGTTCCTCAATGTCATCTACCTCACTGCCAAACTCTTGTCCAAATCCTGCCTCTGGCCTGGAATGCCCTCTCTCTTCATATCTGACAAACAGTCTTTCTCCCTCCCTTCAAAATCTTATTCAAAGTACATCTCCCCCAAATCTACATCTCCTCCCATTCTCTCTCTCTCCCTTCAAACTCATATCTCCTCCTGCCTTCAGGACATCTACACCTGGATGTCCACCTGCCACCTAAAACTCAACATGTCTAAGAATGAGCTCCTTATCATCCCTCCCAAACCCTGTCCTCTCCCTGACTTCCCCGTCACTGGGGATGGCACAACTATCCTTCCCATCTCACAAGCCCGCAACCTTAGTGTCATCATTAACACAACTCTCTCATTTACCCCACATATCCAATACATGACCAAAACCTGCCGGTCTCACCTTCACAATGTCACCAAGATCTGCCCTTTCCTCTCCATCCAAACCTCTACCTTGGTACAATCGCTCATCATATCTGGATTGGATTACTGCTTCAGCATCCTCTCTGATCTCCCAACATCCTGTCTCTCCCCACTTCAGTCTACACTTCGCTCTGCTGCCTGGATTATTTTTCTACAGAAGTGCTCTGGGCATGTCACCACCCTCCTGAAAAACTTCCAGTGTTTGCCTATCAACCTTCTCATGAGCCAAAACTCCTCACTATTGGCTTCAAAGCTTTCCATCAGTTGCCCCCTCCTACCTCACTTCCCTTCTCTCCTTCTACAGCCCAGCCCACACACTCTGCTCCTCTGACACTAACCTCCTCACTATGCCTCATTCTCTCCTGTCCCACAGTCAACCCCTGGCCCACATCCTACCTCTGGCCTGGAATACCCTCCCTCCTCACAGCCACCAAACTAGCACACTTCCCCACTTCAAAGCCAGGTGGAAAGCTCAGTTCATTCATTCATTCATTCATTCATTCATTCATTCAATCGTATTTATTGAGCGCTTACTGTATACAGAGCACTGTACTAAGCGCTTGGGAAGTACAAGTTGGCAACATATAGAGATGGTCCTTACCCAACAACGTTCTCACAGTCTAGAAGGTGGGGAGGACAGACAACAAAACAAAACATATTAACAAAATAAAATAAATAGAATAGTAAATATGTAGAAGTAAAATAAATCGAGTAATAAATCTGCACAAACATATATACAGGTGCTGTGGGGAGGGGAAGGAGATAGGGTGGGGGGGATGGGGAGGAGGAGAGGAAGGAGGGGGTTCAGTCTGGGAAGGCCTCCTGGAGGAGGCCTTTCTGCAGTTTCTGCAGGAGACCTTCCCCGACTGAGCCCCCCTTTTCCTCTGCTCCTCCTCGCCTCCCCATCACCCCTACTCCCCTCCCTCTGCTCTACCCCCTTCCCCACCCCACAGTAATAATAATAATAATAATGTTGGTATTTGTTAAGCGCTTACTATGTGCAAGGCACTGTTCTAAGTGCTGGGGTAGATACAAGGTAATCAGGTTGTCCCACGTGGGACTCACAGTCTTCATCCCCATTTTCCAGATAAGGGAACTGAGGCCCAGAGAAGTGAAGTGACTTGCCCAAAGTCGCACAGCTGACAAGTGGTAGAGCCGGGATTCGAACCCATGACCTCTGACTCCAAAGCCCGGGTTCTTTCCACTGAGCCATGCTGCTTCCCAGTATATACACACAGTATACACAGTACTTGCGTATATTTGTACATATTTATTACTCTATTTACTTTATTAATGATGTGTACATATCTATAATTATCTTTCTACAGAAATGCTCTGAGCATGTTAATCCCCACCTCAAAAATCTCCAGTGGTTGCCTGTCAACCTACCAATCAAGCCAAAACTCCTCACTCTCAGCTTCAAGGCTTTCCATCAACTTGACCCCTCTTACATCATCTCCCTTCTCTCCTTCTAAAGACCAACCCGCACAGTCTGCTCCTTTGCCTCTAACCTCCTCATTGTGCCTCATTCTCCCAGGTCCTTCCTCTGGCCTGAAATGCCATCCCTCCACACATCTGCCAAACTAGCTTTATTCCTCCCTTCAAAACCCTACTGAGAGCTCAGCTCCTCCAGGAAGCCTTCCCAGACTAAGCCCCCTCTTTTTTCCTCCTCCTCCTCCCCTCCCCATCACCTCCTCTCCCTCCCTCTGCCCTACCCCTTCCCCTCCCCACAACACATGTATATATTTGTACATATTCATTACTCTATTTATTTGTACATATTTACTACTCTATTTTATTAATGATGTGTATGTAGCTATTATTCTATTTATTCTGACAGTATTGACACCTGTCTACTTGTTTTGTTTTGTTGTCTGTCTTGCCCTTCTAGACTGTGAGCCCGTTATTGGGTAGGGACCGTCTCTCAATGTTGCTAACTTGTACTTCTCAAGTGCTTAGTACAGTGCTTTGCACACAGTAAGTGCTCAATGAATATGATTGAATGAATGAATGAATTTATCTATTTGATGCTACTGATGCCTGTCTACTTGTTTTGTTTTGTTGTCTGTTTCCCCCTTCTAGACTGTGACCCCTTTTTTTGGGTAGGGACTGTCTCTCTCTGTTGCTGAATTGTATTTTCCAAGCACTTAAGTTACAGTGCTCTGCACACAGTAAGTGCTCAATAAATATGATTGAATGAATGAATGAATGTCTTCCTTCACTAAACTCTCATTCGCTCTTCTCCCACTCCCTTCTGTTTTGCCCTTGCTCTTGGATATTGCACCCATTTTTCATCCCCCTCCCTCAGCCCAACAGCATTTATGTACATACCTGTAATTCATTTATTCTTACTAATATCTGTCTCCTTATAGACTCTAAGCTTATTGTGGGCAGGGAACAAATCTACCAATCCTGTTATACTGCACTCTCTCAAGCATTTAGTACAGTGCGCTGCACACAATAAAAGATTAATAAATAGGATTGATAATCTCTGCTGGATGTTCTTTTTCTCCTCTGGTTTACTCTTTTCATCTCTTCCCTCTCATTACACATTTTTTCTCTTCCAGTGTTTTTGCCTTTTACTCCCTATAGTTGTCATATCATTTCTCTCCTTTCTGACTGCTCCATGACCTCACCTCCACCCAGATTCTTCTCTCCACTCATGTTCCATTCCTTCCACTCTGCTTTTCCCAGATCCCTGACTTACCTTCCTCCTAAGCCTGTCCACTGTTGCACATCCACTATCTACCAGGCTCCACTCCCTACTTTTTTCATTCCACACCTTACTGTCAAATGATCTTCATCTGCTCACTCAGACCTGACCTTTCATCTAACATAGATTTATACATCTCACCTTACCTCCAGACATTCTCATTCAGATATTCCACCAGTCCTTCAAATTTAACAAGTCTAAAGCTGAACAGGGTTTTTCTTTCTCTTTAATTCACTCCTCCTCCTAATTATTACATCTTGGTCAATACATCATTCTTCTTGCCCAATACAGCATCACTGAGGTATTATCCACATCTCCTCTTGTCAACTCCCACATTCAATCTCTTACTAAATCCTGCCAGTTTTTCTACACAATATTACCCAGATCAATCAATCGTATTTATTGAGTGCTTACTGTGTGCAGAGCACTGTACTAAGCACTTGGGAAGTACAAGTTGGCAACATATAGAGATGGTCCCTATCCAACAGTGGGCTCGCAGTCTAGACCCAGATCTGTCCATTTCTTGTCCTATCACAGCCAGGTTATTTTATGAGGTTCCTCACTGGTGTCCCTGCCTTTCTCTCTGCCTCTAATCTATACTATATGCTTTTACACAGATCGCATTCTTGAAACACCATTCATCCTACATCTCCCTTCTCTTCAAAACCCTGTGTTGGATTCTCATTTCCTTCCACATCAAGGAAAATCTCACATTCAGTTTCAACCCTCTCAACCAGCTCTGCTTAACTTACACACCAGATCTTCTCTCCTCCAAAGCTGACTTAAACATAGTTTATTGTTTACCCTCCAACCTCCAACCCTCTGTATACAACTATTTCTATGCTTTGGACCTCTCTCCCCCTTATTATACAAGAGAATGTAATTCTCCCACCTTAAAATCCCTCTTACAAATCTCTCCTTCAAGAAGCAGCATGGTCTGGTGGTTAGAGCAAGGACTCGGAAGTCAGAAAGATCTGGGTTCTAATCCTAACTCTGCAACTTGTCTGCTGTGTGACCTTGGGTGGGTCTCTTAACTTCTCTGGGCCTCAGTTACCTCCTCTGTAAAATGGGTATTAAGACCATGAACCCCATGTGGAACATGGACTGTGCCCAACCTGATTAGCTTGTATCTGCTCCATTGCTTTGTACAATGTCTGACACATAGTAAGCACTTAACCAACACCTTAAAAATCCAGCATTAACTCCCAACCTCCCGAGTCATGCCAGACACTTCTAGCGTTTGCAAATATGTTCATATCCTTCCTCAGCATTTGTGTAGATATGCATAGCACTGTAAAATAAATCATTTATTCTAATTACCTTATTTGTACATATTTTTATGACTGTCCCCCCATTAGAGTTTATGCTTCATATAAGCAGGAAATTTGTTTCATGCTTCCATTGCACTTACCCTAGTGCATTTACACCCAGTGGGTGCTTATTCATACCAGTGCTACGACTTTAGGCAACTCCTTAGGCCTTTTCCAACACCTTAACCTTGTTTATCTTATTGGAATCCTCTTCTCTCTACCATTAGAAGCATGTACTTCAGAACTATAGAGAAGGGTTCAAAAGACTGAAAGAATTACCCAGGCATAGGTTCAGGGATGTCCAGTCCATTTCAGTTATCTAAACAAATCATTTTTGCAAAAGAGGATGAAATCAATACTTCTCAGATCTATGTGAGTTGTCCGAGTATGGATATGATTACTAAATTTAGTATGGTAATATCCATCATAATCACAGAACCAAAACTCTATGAAAAGAACGTACACAATTCAACAAAACCAATTAATCACCATGAAATACTTTACAAGTGAGAAACTAAGATGCATCATGCATATGTAAATACCAGTCTTCAAATGAAATTTAGACTGCAATGGAAAAATTTCAAGTTATGATCCAGAATTTCTTATAGCATCCACATCAATCAAGAATCAATCAATGAATTGTTGGTGTTTATTGAGCACTTATTGTGTGCAGAGCACTCTACCAAGCACTTGGGAGAGTGAATAAAGCAAAGATGGTAGATATGTCCTTTGCCCACTGGTGAGTTAGTAAACTAGTTAGTTAGAAGTTGGTTAGGGTCTAGAGGACCCTAGAAGAATGTAATCATGAACATGCTTTGTGGATTATTTTTGTTTCCAGATGAGCAAAGTTCAAATGTCTGTATTTTTCAGGTTGTAGGATTTACACTTGTATCATTATCCTAAAGAGAACTTTGTGATTCCATTGTTTTCCATTTGAATTTCATTTAATCACTTTCTCAATTCAAGGATCTAAATTTTTGTTTCAATTTTCTCCATTTGAAACTAACACGTTTGCATTTTAAAATCCTCTCACGCAACATATAGCTCATTAATTTAACGTTCAATAGTTGAGAGCTTAATTACTGTGAATTGAACATTACTCATTTTTTCCAACCATTAAAAGTCTATTTCAAGTAGTCCAGATGAAGGAGCACAAGTCAGAACTCCATTCTAGTCCCCAGTTTTGCTGCAGCCTGCTGTGAAACCTTGGGTAAGTCACTTACCATCCTTGGGTCTCAGTTTCTTCATCTGTAAACCGAGGTTAACAGGGCTTATATTCAATCCTAGAACTTTACATCTATTCCCAGACATGATGAATGTATAATATTATTATTATATATGCTATGAAAGCTGTACTGACTTGAAACAGTCTTCTATCATTTCAGTTTTTCCAAAGATTTTGAGTCAAGAAAGCCTGCAAGTAGCTAAGTTAATGAGCAGTAAAATTTACTCAGTGCGTCTTATTTTGAGCTATGTGAGCTCTTGTAATGCAATACTAAATTTATGGATAGTTTGCTAATTCCCAAGCAAGCTTCCAAGTTTGCTTCTCTTTTTATGGTGGGGGGAGGGAAGGGAAGTGTAGAATAATAGAAGCCAAATGAAAACTTCCTAAAAATAAAATATATGATACCAAGACAGATGAATATGCAGTATTGGAAACTTAGATACCTGCACTTATAGTACTTTAAATTTTTGCAATTAATCACTAACTGATAGGTCAGAGCACTGTATTTACTAAATAGGTGAGTAAATTAAGAATTTTGAATTTGTTCTGAGCAGTCTAAATTACGCTGCAATCACTTCTTGAAGATAAGACTCCTCTTAGATTGAAAATCATGAGGAAAGTGTAGGAAAAAAGAGGTCAGTTGTCTGGAAACCAATTTTTATCCAATGTAGAATTCCATTTAACTTAATTATTTTCCATGAAACTTGCTTCTGATTTCCCTGGAGTCTGACACCAAGGGATAAAACTTTAAGCACGCATTTTAGATAGGTTGTAATTCTTCACCAAACTCAATAAAGTAACTTGTTCCTAGGTTAGCATTGTGTTCTCAGACTATCAATCCCCCTTAAAACAAATATTTACTTGAACCTTTAAAAGAAACAGAAATGAAAACTTTTAAAAGTAATAATCAGCATTTATATTGAGGGCTTTTAGAGACAATTAAATTTACCATTGTCTTTAGCAATGAAATAAATATTACATTTTCCTGCACTTGCCCTATATTCTCACTCTCTCACTCTCACTCACTCACTCTCATTCTCACACAACTTAAAAAGGATTAATCATATATTTTATGTGGTGCCCATAAAAGAAGTTTTGGGATATCTTCTAGACTGTGAGCCCATTGTTGGGTAGGGATTGTCTCTATCTGTTGCCGAACTGTACTTTCCAAGCGCTTAGTACAGTGCTCTGCATACAGTAAGCGCTCAATAAATACGATTGAATGAATGAATGAATGAATATCGTGCAAATAGCACGTCAGTTTTCTTAAACATTAAAATCATCATCATCAATCATATTTATTGAGCACTTACTGTGTGCAGAGCACTGTACTAAGCACTTGGGAAGTACAAATTGGCAACATATAGAGACAGTCTGTACCCAACAGTGGGCTCACAGTCTAAAAGGGGGAGACAAAACCAAACATACTAACAAAATAAAATAGAATAGATATGTACAAGTAAAATAAATAAATAAATAGAGTAATAAATATGTACAAACATATATACAGGTGCTGTGGGGAAGGGAAGGAGGTAAGATGGGGGATGGAGAGGGGGACGAGGGGGAGAGGGAAGGAAGGGGCTCAGTCTGAGAAGGCCTCCTGGAGGAGGTGAGCTCTCAGTAGGGCTCACCTCCTTAAATGTCACAAGTCAACCGGTCTATTCTTTAACTCTCATTCATCCAGCTAAGAGTTGACTGGCAAAATATGAGCGTCTTCCAACTTGCATTCCCGTAACCAAATGCCAGTCTTAACTACTAAGCATATTTAGATTCAGCACTTGGAAACAATTTTATTGTCACCTGGGAGAGGAATACAAGGATTAATTCTTAACGGGATTTAGAATTATGTGGGCAAAGATGCCAAAGCATTGGGATTTTAGGACAAAAAAATGCTCACTCAAATAGGATTTTGTACATAACCGTGACACCATCCTAGACTTTTGTAGACTGCATAGACAGCTTTTTTCTGTAGAACAGTTGGTAGACAACAAAGCCCTAACATGTCTTCTCCAAATATGTTTCTTTCCTCTCCCTCCCTTTGAGAACTGACACCCTTTTATCCTGGGCGCTTTTGCAGGTCAGTATCTTTGAAGAACTTGTAAAGCATCACTCTCCATGTTTCATTACCAGTTGCCTCAATCAGTCACTCATAAAATCTTGGAGGGATGATTTTCAGGCGCAGAAATATAGGTACCTAATTCAGTCATCTGCTCTCAGCGGTGACTTGCTACCTTCTGGTGACTGACAGATTGGTTTTGGGAGCGAAGCGGAGCTCAGTACCCACCGCAGATTCTGGTGACATGGTAAGAAGATGTATTTGCAATAAAGATAGTGCTCCAATGGTCAAGACAGGCCATTGTAATTTGACCAAGTCTCCGTCCTCCACTAGCAGAAGGCTGCATCATTCACTCATTCATTCAATCATATTTATTGAGCGCTTACTGTGTGCAGAGCACTGTGCTAAGCGTTTGGAAGTACAATTCGGCAACATATAGAGACGGTCTCTACCCAATGAAGGGCTCACAGTCATGGAAAGAGCTCAATGGAAAGAGCACGGGCTTGGGTGTCAGAGGTCATGGGTTCTAATCCCAGCTCCGCCACTTTGAGCAAGTCATTCATTCATTCAATCGTATTTATTGAGCGCTTACTGTGTGCAGAGCACTGTACTAAGATTTTGGGAAGTATAAGTCGGCAACATATAGAGACGGTCCCTCCCCAACAGCGGACTCAAGTCACTTCATCTTTCTGTGCCTCAGTTCGCTTATCTGCAAAATGGGGATTAAGACTGTGACTCCCATGTGGGACAATCTGATTACCTTGTATCTCCCCCCCAGCGCTTAGAACAATGTTTGGTACCTATTAAGCCCTTAACAAATACCAACGTTATTATTATGATTATGAGATCCCTTCCCCAAATGGAAAAAAAAAATAGCTGTAGCTATCAATTTAACTTGGATTTGTAAACTCTGAAACCGTGGGGTTTTTTTTCCTAAAAACCCAGTGCTTTGGCACCTTTGCCCACATGATGCTAAATCCCATTAAGAATTAATCCTTGCATTCCTCTCCCAGGTGACAATAAAATAGTTTCCATCATCATCATCATCATCATCATCAATCGTATTTATTGAGCGCTTACTATGTGCAGAGCACTGTACTAAGCGCTTGGGAAGTACAAATTGGCAACATATAGAGACAGTCCCTACCCAACAGTGGGCTCACAGTCTAAAAGGGGGAGACAGAGAACAAAACCAAACATACTAACAAAATAAAATAAATAGGATAGATATGTACAAGTAAAATAGAGTAATATGTACAACCATAATATGTACAACATTTCCAAGTGCTGAATCTGAACATGCTTAGTAGTTAAGACTGACATTTGGTTACTGGAATGTAAGTTGGAAGACGCTCCTATTTTGCCAGTCAGCTCTTAGCTGGATGAATGGGAGTTAAAAAGAAAAGACCGGTTGACTTGTGACATTTAAACGTTTAAGAAACCCGGCCCGTGCTAATTGCACGCTATTCTTTCATTCGCTCGACCGTATTGAGCGCTCGCCGGAGGCAGAGCACTGTACCAAGCGCTTGGAAAGTGCAGTTTGGCCTGTGAGCAGTAACTGTACTAAGCGCTTGGAAAGTGCAGTTTGGCCTATGAGCAGTAACTGTACTAAGCGCTTGGAAAGTGCAGTTTGGCCAATGAGCAGTAACTGTACTAAGCGCTTGGAAAGTGACCGGTAACTGAACTCTGGTCCTGCCCTACCACTTTATATTGCTTTTCCACACCTTTTCCATCCGCCAGCACTTTGGGAGGGAAAGAAAGGGGGGATGGCAAGTCAGCCCTTCTAAGTGACAGGTTGGGAAGCGGTTCTCTCTGGGGAGCGACGGGATCGATCGATCGTATTGATTGAGCGCTTACGGTGTGCAGGGCACTGTACTAAGCGCTTGGGAAGCACAGGTCGGCCACATAGAGAGACGGTCCCTACCCAACAGCGGGCTCACAGGCTAGGAATGGGGAGGGGGGCAGGAGGAGAGGGCCGTACCTGTGTCCACCCTCTTCACCTGTTGCCCGGCCGGGGTCCGCCGGCTTCGCTCTCACCTCCTGCGGCCCCTGGGCTTTTTGTGGCTCTCGGGGGCAGTCCGACACCGGCTCCTCCTCCTCTTCCTCCTCCCCCTCCTCCTCCCGGCCCAGGGTCTCCACGTAGAAGATGGTCCTGGTGGGCGGCGGGGGCTGGGCCGGGGTACCATTGAGGGGGCTGCTGCTGCAGGAGGAGGAGGAGGAGGATGCTGAGGGCTTCTTCCAGAAGATGCCCCTGCTGCCGTCCTGGCTCTTGAGCAGGCGCCCCTGGCTGGGACCCCAGTGCTCGAAGCCGCCTCCGTCCCGCTGCGGCTGCAGCTGCGGGTTTGGGGGCCGCAGGCAGCCCCCCCCCCGCCGGCCCGCCCGGGGAGGACGAGCAGGAGGCGCAGGGCGAAGGCGACGGCGAGGAGGTGGAGGAGGAAGGGTGGCTGAAGAGTTTCCAGCGGAGCCGCAAGATGTGCTTCACGTCGAAGTCCTTCCTGGCCGAGCCCGACATGCTGTCGGAGGGGCCGGGCCGGGCCGGGCCGCGGACCCGGATCCAGGGGGTCCAGAGGCGGTCGGAGGGGCCGGCGGCACGGGGGGCAATGTGCGGGCGCTCGCTCGCTCGCAATCCCCTCTCCCTCTCTTTCCTTCGCTTTATCTCCCTGTCTCTCGTTTCCTCTCTCTTCCCCTCCCTCCCTCTCTGTCTCCCTTCCTGTCTCTCTCTCTCTTTCTCTCTCCTCTCTCTCTCTCTCTCTCGTTCCCTCTCTCTTCCTCTATGTCTCTCCCCCCTCTCCCCTCTCCCTTTCTGTCCCCCCTCCCCTCCCTGTCTCTCTCGCCCTCTGTCTCTCCCCCCCCCTTCTCCCCCTTACCCTCTCGTTCCCTCTCTCTCCCTCCCTCTCCCTTCCCCTCTCCCTCTTTTTTCCCCTCTCTCCCTCCCTTTTCTCCTCTCTCTCTCCGTCTCGTTCTTTCCCTCTTTTCCCCCCTTACCCTTTCGTTCCCCCTCTCCCTCTCTCCCCCTCTCTTTTCCCCTCCTTCCCTCTCTTTTATCCTCTCTCTCTCCTTGTCTCGTTCTTTCCCTCTTTTCCCCCCTTACCCTTTCGTTCCCTCTCTCCCTCTCTCTTCCCCCCCTCTTTCTCCCCCCTTACCCTCTCGTTCCCTCTTTCTCCCTCCCTCTCTTCTCCTCTCTCTCCCTCCCTCTCTTTCCCCCCTCTCTCCCTGTCTCGTTCTTTCCCTCTTTTCCCCCCTTACCCTTTCGTTCCCTCTCTGTTTCCCTCTATTTCCCCCTCTCTCTCTCCGTCTCGTTCTTTCCCTCTTTTCCCTTCCCTCTATTTTCCCCTCTCTCTCTCCTTGTCTCGTTCTTTCCCTCTTTTTCCCCCTTACCCTTTCCTTCCCTCTCTCCCTCTCTTCCCCCTCTCCCTCTCTGTACCTCTCTCGTTCTCTTTCCCAATCTTTTCCCCCCTTATCCTCTCGTTCTCTCTCTCTCCCACTTACCCTCTCATTCCCTCTCTCCCTCCTTCCTTACCCTCTCATTCCCTCTCCCTCCCCCCTTACCCTCTCGTTCCCTCTCTCTCCCTCCTCCCTTACCCTCTCATTCCCTCCCCCCTTACCCTCTCGTTCCCTCTCTCTCCCCCTCTCTTCCCCCTTCCTCCCTCTCTCCCCGTCTCTCTCCCTCTCTTCCCTCTGTCTGCCTCTCTTTCTCTCGTTCTTTCCCTCTCCTTTCTCCCCCCCTTCCCCTCTCATTCCCTCTCTCTCCCTCTCTCTCCTCCCCCCGCCCCGTCTCCATCTCTCCACACGCACAGATGCACACAGACCCAAGGGAAGCGGAGAGGGAAGCAGCCCGACAGGTTGGCAGCGGTAGAGCCTCCCCCTTCCCGCCAGATTTTTTCTCCCTCCCCCAAGCCGGGGGCTCCGGAGGCCCTCCCCTAAGGTGAGGTAGGTGAGCTCCCTGGAGGAGGCTACAGCATAATTCATTCATTCAATCGTATTTATTGAGCGCTTACTGTGTGCAGAGCACTGTGCTAAGTGCTTGAAAAGTACAATTCGGCAACAATTCATCCAAGAATAATTCATTCATTCAATCGTATTTATTGAGCCCTTACTGGGTGCAGAGCACTGTACTAAGTGCTTGGAAAGTACAATTCGGCAACAGTTCGTCCAAGACAGGTCCCTTTTCCAGGGCCTGAGGGTGTGCAGGTTGACCCTTCTCTTCCTCCCTTCAAGGCCCTGCTGAGAGCTCACCTCCTCCAGGAGGCCTTCCCAGACTGAGCCCCTTCCTTCCTCTCCCCCTTGTCCCCCTCTCCATCCCCCCCCATCTAACCTCCTTCCCTTCCCCACAGCACCTGTATATATGTATATATGTTTGTACATTTTTTTTACTCTATTTTATTTGTACATATCTATTCTATTTTATTTTGTTAGTATATTTGGTTTTGTTCTCTGTCTCCCCCTTTTAGACTGTGAGCCCACTGTTGGGTAGGGACTGTCTCTATATGTTGCCAATTTGTACTTCCCAAGCGCTTAGTACAGTGCTCTGCACATAGTAAGCGTTCAATAAATACAATTGATGATGATGATGATGACCCTGCAGACAGGACTGTTCGTGCAGGGAGGTTTAACCCAGCTACGGAATTAAGGGCCCTGGGTCTTCCCAGTCCCACAGACAAGTCAGACAGAACCAGTTCCCTGCACAGAGTTCCAGGTCCTGTTTCCAGCACCAGCCTCCATTCCTAGAGTGGCAGCCTGGTCTTAACTATCCTTCCCCAAAAGCTTAACCCCTTCACACACACACAAGTCCTTCCATTTGTGGTGGCAACAATGGTCCCCAATTCAACCTCTCACTGGTGGGGCAAATCTGGGGATTGACTTGACTGTGCACACACTGCAAGGGGATGGTCCTCAAGGCCAGGGCGACACGTTCAACAGCATCAGCGAGCATCAAACCCGAGAGAGGAGAAAGAGAGAAGGGGCGGGGAGCCCCCAGGGAGGATGAGCTGCCCAAAAGTCGGGCGGGCCTGGGGCAGAGGGAGGGGAGGGGCGCCTATCACAGCCACACGTGGGAAAGAAAGGCTGCAAAAGTGGGACACACACAGGTCTTGGAAACCGTACTACGCAGCGAGGATAGAATGGCAGATGGAAAGGGTTTTAATCGAAAGGGAGAGCCTACTGGGGCACAAGTAGGCTACAGTGCCACAACCACCCCAAACCTCATCTCAAGGCCCTGCTGAGAGCTCACCTCCTCCAGGAGGCCTTCCCAGACTGAGCCCCTTCCTTCCTCCCCCCCTCGTCCCCCTCTCCATCCCCCCATCTTACCTCCTTCCCTTCCCCACAGCACCTGTATATATGTATGTTTGTACATATTTTTTACTCTATTTATTTTATTTGTACATATCTATTCTATTGATTTTATTTTGTTAGTATGTTTGGTTTTGTTCTCTGTCTCCCCCTTTTAGACTGTGAGCCCACTGTTGGGTAGGGACTGTCTCTATATGTTGCCAATTTGTACTTCCCAAGCGCTTAGTACAGTGCTCTGCACATAGTAAGCGCTCAATAAATACGATTGATGGTGATGATCATTGGGGAATGCGTGAACTCCCGGCAATAAAACGAGAGACCCAGATTGGCTGGACAGCTCCTAAAATGACAGGTAGTCCGTTTTCTCGGCCCACTTTTCCTGTTTGGCATTGGCTTTAGTGTGCCAGGACAAGATTCGATGAGTTTCCTAACTCGGCCAAGGATATCCTTGTTCTCCGTTCCTGGAAGCCAGGCTCAGCGATCTCCATAGGAACCCTGGAATCTAATATTAAAACAACAGGTCTATCACCGTTCTGTGAGTCGATCTTAGAGCAGTAAGCCGAGGAGGTGAGCATCGGAAGTCAACCCGAGATAAATTCGGGCCATTTAATAGAATGGGAAATTCAGGAACCGGCCTAATTTTCAGAGGGGCGAGGGAACCACTATAATGCATTTTAAATATTGATTTACGCTACAGCAGCTGGACTGTAACGTCCCTTGAGCCTTGATTTTTCTCTCAGTATACAGTAATAAAAAAGACAAAGCCTTTTAAAACAAACCACAGTGACAGGTTATGTTTATCCAATAGCTGAATCCAGTGAGTATTTTCCATTTGGGAACAAGTTTGAAGAGGAAGTATATATCACACAGGGATGGAGACACACAGACACACACACACACACAAAAGCTTTACATTGCAAAAATCACGTTGAAAATTCCAGGTAGATTTTATTTATTGCTACTTTAGTGCTGTTTGGTGGATTCTCTTAATCCATCAACATTTTGGAAAGATATAAAAGATGAAAAATATGTATGATAATTTTATTTCAAACTAAAGAGCACAAAGAAAACCGTGGTGAGATCTAATTGCAGCTAGTTTATGTCTCTGCTATTTTGTAAAAGCTAACTATAAACCGTCATCAAAATATCCCCCTCACACACTCATAAATAGTTGTAATTGATATGATTCAAGGTAATAGAGTGTGAATACAGTATTTTTTTAATCACAATGACCCAAAGTAGATTTCTGAAAAAGCTGAAAACCTCTTTCTTTTGGCTTCATTTAATTGTATCCAAATTTTGTTCAAAATTGGAAAGTACTGCTTATGCTGAAATAAATGCTCCTTTGCACTTTGAACTCTGTTAATAGCAATGACTTGAAAAGAATGGGTGCTTTTGTCAACGCTAATTTGGTTATGGGATCACATAGTAATTTCACTGTTACTCGAGTGATCTGTACAAAAGGCTGAAAATCTGATATTTTGCCTTCTATACCAGATAGTGTGAAGCGTAAACTTCAGGATACAGTTTGTACATGTTACATATCAGCATTACAGTCATACCATTGGTATTTATTGTGGTTTTTAATCCCTGTTTAATAATACATGTCTATTTTGGGATCTTCAGAACACAATAAGCATTTTGCATGACTTTCTAATAATATTATACCTGAGTTAGTGCTTAACATTCTATTTTCATGGAACAAATCAATTTTCTATTTCAATTAACCACATTGGGATTTACCCACACTGGCTCTGGGTGTTATCCAAGCTAACCCTCTTTATTCGCATTTTTGCTTCTTATCCTGCATTCAGGACATCTCTACTTACCTGTCCTACTGACCCCTAAAACTGAACTCCCTCCCTTCCCAAACACCCTCTTTCCTGCAACTTTCCCATGATACTCGACAACACTATCATGCTTCCCATCTTTCAAGCATGTAACTGCTCTTGAGTTTCCCTGTACTTCAACTCCCATATTCAATCTTGAGCAAACCTTGCTGGTCCTTTCTGCACAAGATTCCTAGGATTTGCCCCTTTCTTGCCGTCCACATGGCCACTACATGGGTCGAGGCGATGGGCATATCCTACCTAGTCTAGTGCATCTGACTCCTTGCTGATCCATCAGCCTCACCTCCCCAGTCAATAGATGACTCTGCTGCTTGTATCCTTTTCTAAAGCATCGTTGCCCATCCATCCACGCACGGAGTAGAAATTCCTCTAGCCTGGCTTTAAAGAACTTCAATCAGCAATCTTCTCCCTAAGCTTCTTTCACAACTTCCCTACTATAACCTAGCCCATATTGTTCCTCTAACATCATCCTCTTTTATGTGGGCTTGGGAGTCAGAGGTCATGGGTTCTAACTCCGGCTCTGCTACTTGTCAGCTGTGTGACTTTGGGCAAGTCAATTAACTTCTCTGTGCCTCAGTTACCTCATCTGTAAAATGGGGATTAAGACAGTGAGCCCCACTTGGGACAACCTGATTACCTTGTATCTACCCCAGTGCTTAGAACAGTGCTTGGCACATAGTAAGCACTTCACAAATGTCTTTATTATTATTATTCCTCTCTCTTTCTCCTTGTTCACTCACTTCAAGTTTGATAGACATGACCCTCCCCATCTTCAAAGCCCTACTAAAATCATCTATAAAACCTTCACTGAATAATCTCTCATCTGCCCATCTTTGTTTCTGCCCAATGGGTCATTTATGCCCTCCAGTCCATGTCCCCTAAGTACTTAGATACTCATCCCACTGCTCACCGCCACAGCACTTATGTACC
Organism: Tachyglossus aculeatus; assembly: GCF_015852505.1. NCBI lineage: Eukaryota > Metazoa > Chordata > Mammalia > Monotremata > Tachyglossidae > Tachyglossus > Tachyglossus aculeatus. The sequence continues at coordinate 122,879,404 of NC_052067.1, forward strand.
TATCTTTATTTTCAGTTACTTCCCCTACCTGAAATGTATTTGGGTGCCTGTCCCCCACCAACTCGTATGCAAGTTCCTTGAGGGCGAGGATCAGATCCTTTTATTCTATCATACTTGTCCATGCACTTAGTACAGTGTTTTGCACTATTAAGCACCCAATAAACGCTACTGATTGTTGCTTGAACTCCAAAGATAATAACTACTACTTCTTCCTGAACTTCATCTAACTAGATTTATATAAAATACAGGTGGGAACCTTTAGGTTGAAAGCATTATTTGATGCAAAATTTTTAACTCTGATTCCTCGTTGTAACATCAGTGGGCTTTCCTGATTCTGCAACTCAACTTCTTAAGTTGACTTAGATAAATTTCCTTGGATTATCACACATTTCAGTTAACAAATACCACGTTTAAAAATATATTTTGATTATTATTTGGTGAAGTTCCTGTTTGTACTGCCATGCATCAGGAACTGTATGTAAAATATTTTTTAATGTCATGTACGGAAGGCATACCTACAATACCTTGCGCTATGAACTGTCTTTGTTTTTTTTTTTTTTAGGGAAGTATCACATTCATATTGGTTTTCTTGTTTCTAGAATTGATAAATAAAAATCAGGGAGCCTAAGGCAGTAGCTACTCTCTGGTTTTAAAGTGGAATTTTTCACTCTACTGCATCCTTCTTGTTTTAAGAGAACAAAGATGAAAATATCAACACCATGAATTTGGTAAGCAATTTCAACAGTATTATTTTAGTAACATAATGAATTGATAAAAGTGTAGTAATCATATAAACAAAGTAATAATGTCTCAGGTTGGAAAGTAAGTAAATAAATGTAGTAAATTTTATCAACATTTAGTGACTAAGGAAAACCTTGTATATCTGTCTATTGGATATAAAAAAAAACTTCAGGTGAAGGTTAGACTGTAATTCACTTTAAAATGAAGCATGTAATGAACCCACTGGATGTTAAATATAAATTAGTAATGTTTTCAAATTTTGTTTGCATTAAGATATTTGTGATACATTTAGAAAGCTTTCCACCAATTTCAAAATCAAACCTACTAAAAATTGACAATATTAGGATGAGCAACAATTTTTAGTGACTCCTGAAAATAGAGCACTTCACTAGGTTCTTGGTGAAGTAAAATGAAGGTATGATTCTATCTTGGAGAATGTACAATCATATGGGAGGTAGGATAGTCATAAATTGATGAATTTGGTGTAATTCATAAAATGAGAGGGTAATAATGTTCAATAACAGGCCCAAGGGAATAAGGACAAAATTGAAAAAAAAACACAGAAAAATGCATGCAACTGAATGATGGAAAAAGTGGAATTAATCAGGGATTGTATTTTCAGAAAAGATGGTTTTGCAGGGGTATTTTGAATATTGGGAGGATGTGGATTGGTAAACTAAAGTTTGGAGAGAACATTCAGGAATAGGGAAAGGTGTGGCAAATGGGTTGGATGCAATTTGTTTAAGGGTTTTTCTGTTTTCGATGAGAAGGTATGGAAACCATAAAAGGTTTTCATAGAGTGTCTGACAACACACTGACAATATCATCAGATATGCTTTCCCACAAAAGTAATGTGCTACTTTTTTTTGTAATCGGCAATAAGACAAGCTCCTATAATGCACAAGGGTAACTTTGTTTTATTTAAAAAAAAAAACAGCCTGGACTCCATTGACCCCACTCAATAGTATTATTCTGAGCTGAACACTGTATAAATGCTGGGCATATGACATCAAGCAGTGTGGCTCAGTGGAAAGAGCATGGGCTTGGGAGTCTGAAATCATGGGTTCAAATCCTGGCTCCACCACTTGTCAGCTGTGTGACCGTGGGCAAGTCACTTAACTTCTCTGTGCCTCAGTTCCCTCATCTGTTAAATGGGGATTAAGACTGTGAGCCCCACATGGGACAACCTGATCACCTTATATCCTCCTTAGTGCTTAGAACAGAGCTTTGCACATAGTAAGTGCTTAACAAATGCTCTCATTATTATCATAACATTAAGGGACATAATCCCTGCCCTCAAAAATCTCACCATCTATTGGGGGAGACAGACACTAAAATAAATTACAAGCAATGAGAAGTAAAAGTGTTTAATGATATATACAAAAGTGCTACCAGGGAAGGGAAGGGGTTAGTACCCAAGTGCTTAGGTAATAAAAATTTCTAAAGATTCACTGGGGGTGGGGAGGAGGGGGGAGTGGGAAATAAGGTGGAGACATGAAGGAAAGGGCTCTCGGAGTAGAGATTATTTCAGAAGAGAGAGTAGTGGTCTGCTGGTTGTGAAGGGGAAGGGAACTCCATGTGGGAGAGTGGGTGTAAGCAAGAGGTTGGTGTCAGAATGTGAAAAAAAGAGACACAGTAATGCACTGACATGGGAGAGTTAAGAATGTGAGCTGGAATATATTGGTAGAGGAGTGAAAATAAGTAGTGGGGAGACAGATGATGAAGTGCCTTGAAGCCAATGATCAGAGGTTTATCCCCCCCCCCCCAGCGCTTAGAACAGTGCTTTGCAAAATGTAAGCACTTACCAAATACTCTTATTATTACTATTATTATTATTTTCCTTCAAGCAAAGAGGAGTAGTCAAGTAATGAATGTGGTAGCTGGTTGAGGGCAGGTATTATGGGTAAAGCATCCCAATTTCTGCATTGCAAGGACAAAGAAAAATAAATTGTGGGCAAGTATAGGAGTGAAGAGCACCTATCTCTACAAACCATCTACGAGAGCTCGTATCAATTCCGGTCTTCTCTCCAGTTGGTCTAGAGGTTCCCAATCCTTTCGGGTCATGTCAATCTTTACCTAAACTTCTGGGTCTCCACCACTTTTGTCCAAAATCTTTGTTAGGGTAAGTAATTATCCTTAGAACTCCTCGGGCCAAGGAGTTAGCTTGATCATAAAATATCACAGGTGCCAATATTATGTCATAAATTTCCATAGTTTAGGTCCCTTGAAGGTCGTTTGTTCCCATCACTCTGCACCCCAGTTCCAAGTTTCAAAAAAGGTCTGGGGCCAGTTGAGACTTTTGTGAGTGTTTAACACTATGTGGTTCACCTCACAATTACTTTAAAGGAAACCAGGAAGGGAATCATGTTCCAGTGGAAAGAAGATAGGCTTAGGAGTCAGGACACTGTTTAAAGATGTATTCATAAATGCTACCAGGGATGAGAAGTGGGGAGTACCCAAGTGTTTAGATGATTCAGTCCATTTCCAGTTCATTTCAAACACTGGGGTATGTTGTGACTTCAGAGCATGTAACCTTGCTCTGCCTCATTTTTTAAAATCCGTTAAATGGGGATAATTTATATCCTATCCTTAACTCCACAGAGAACATGGGCTAAGGTAGCATGGCACATATTCTCTCACATCAGGGAGTCTACGAGTTTAAATGAGAGACAGACAAAAATTCCTTGTGGACAGGGAACATGTCTGTGATTCTGCTGAACTCTCCCAAGGACTTTCCCACCCACTTTCACCATTGATTTTCTTATTGCATTTACTATCTCACTAGGAATACGACTGGAAGAGACAGCAAGAGTGCGGGGGACTATAATCAACCACTCACTATACTCAAGTCTTTCATTCAGGTTTTTGGTGTCTGCTTTCTGAGGTTTTCCAGACTAGACTGAGAGGTTTATCCTGCATAATTGGAGATTCCATCATAATTATACATTTTATGAAATGCTACAGAAATCATTAACTGTGTCATTCGATGCTCTGAAAGAAATATTATGACTATTGTTAATAACAATATTTGTTAAGTACTTGTGCTAAATGTGGCCTATTGTGTTAGGTAAAAAAAATAATAATAATTATGGTATTTGTTAGGCGCTTACTATATGTCAAGCACTGTTCTAAGTGCTGGGGTGGATTTAAGCAAATCGAGTTGGACACAATCCCTGTTCCACTTGGGACTCACAGTCTCAATTCCCATTTTACAGATGAGGTAACCGAGGCACAGAGAAGTAAAGTGAGTTGCCCAAGGGCACCCAGCAGACAGCAGGCTGAGCTGGAATTAGAACCCATCACCTTCTAACTCCCAGGCCCATATAAATGAGAGGATGGATGCAGTAACAGTGATTCCTAGGAGAAGCAGTATTGCCTAGTAGAAAGAGCATAGGTCTGGGAATCAGAGGACCTGGGTTCTAATCTCCACTCCTATACTTGTCTGCCACGTGACCTTAGGCAATTTACTTAACTTCTGTGTGCTTGAATTTCCTCACTTGTAGAATTCCCATGTAAGCCTCTTCATCATCAATCGTATTTATTGAGTGCTTACTACGTGCAGAGCACTGTACTAAGAGCTTGGGAAGTACAAATTGGCAACACATAGAGACAGTCCCTACCCAACAGTGGGCTCACAGTCTAAAAGGACAGTCTTGTGAACAGGAACTGAGTCCAACCTGATTATCTTGCATTTACTCTAGCATTTAGTACACAGTATGTGGCACATAGTAAGGTAATAGCAAGTAGCACTCTAATTATTATTATTAAAATTGTTATTATTAACACCAATTAGGTTGTAGAAGGATGAGAAATACCCAAAAGGGTCCCTGGCTACTCCTGGGTTTCTCATGAGCTCATGCTTTCTTGGCCTCAACTACCACCTCTATATCAATGATACCCAAATCTACATCTCCAGTCTTTCCCTCTCTCCAGTCTTGCATCTTCTCCCGCCTTCAAGACATCTCTACTTGGATGTCCTCCCATCATCTCAAACTTAACATGACCAAAACTGAACTTATCTTCCCACCTAAACTCTGTCCTCCCACTGACTTTCCCATCACCATAGATGGCAACACCATTCTTCCTATCTCACAAGCCCATAACCTTGGCATTACCCTTGACTCCTTTCTGTCATTCAACCCTATATTCAATCCATCACTAAATCTTCTCAGTCCCACCTTCACAAAATTTCTAAAATACGCCCTTTCCTCTCCATCTAAACTGCTACCACATTAATACCCATCCACCCCGGGCAAAGGCAAGCAGGCTTGGGGCCGGTCTGAATTCCGAAGGCTCCAGAAGTGGGGTCCGTCCTGTCCAATTATGTCATATCTATAAATCATACATTATAGCTATATTATATATCAAACCATTAATAATAATAGTAATAATGGCATTTTTTAAGCACTATGTACCAGTCACTGTGCTAAGCTAGGGTGGATACAAGCAAATTGGGTTGGACACAGTCCCTGTCCCTCTTTGGGTAGGGACCGTCTCTATATGTTGCCGACTTGTACTTCCCAAGCGCTTAGTACAGTGCTCTGCATACATTAAGTGCTCAATAAATATGATTAAATGAATTAATGAATTAATTAATACAATCACTCGTTTAATCCCACCTGGATTACTGCATCAACCTCTTGGGACCACCACCCCACCTTCTGTCTCTCCCCACTCCAGTCCATACTTCACTCTGCTACCTGGGTTATTTTTCTACAAAAACGTTCAGGACATGTAATCCCACTCCTCAAAAAACTCCAGTAGTTCATTCATTCATTCATTCATTCAATGGTTTTGAGTGCTTACTGTGTGCAGAGCACTGTAGTTGCCCATCCAACTCCACAACAAACAAAAACTCCTCACCACTAGTTTTAAAACAGTCCACCACCTTGTCCTCCCACTCCCACACCCCCAAATTCACTTCACTTCTGTTCTTCTACAATCCAGCCCACACACCTCACTCCCATAGTGCTAACCTTCTCACTGTGCCTCAGTTTCAACTGTCTCACCGCCGACTTCAAGCTCAATCCTGCTTCCGGCCTGGAATGCCCTCCCTCCTCAAATCTGACAGACAATTGTCTTTTCCCACACTCTCCCACACTTTAAAGCCTTATTGAAGGCACATCTCCTCCAAGAGGCCTTCCTAGACTAAACCCCACCTTTCCTCCTCCCCCATTCCCTTCTGCATTGCACTAACTTGCTCCCTTTGCTCTTTCCCCTTTCCAGCTCCCCAGCACTTATGTACATATCTGTAATTTTATTTATTTGTACTGGTGTCTTCTCCCTCCCCTCAGACTGTAAGCTTGTTGTAGGCAGGGAATGCGACCGTTTATTGTTGTATTCTCCTAGAAGCTGAGTATAGTGCTCAGCACACAGTAAGTGCTCAATAAATATGATACAATGAATGAATGAATAAGTGTCTACCAGAATACTTTGGGTTGTGAAGGTGGCACATAATAAACCAAGAAACAGCTAATTGGTTCTGAAAAGTTTGAATTGGAAATTCACACTTCCAGGCTGCACTGGATTCCCATATTCTTTCCTTCAATTTTGGGGAACGCTTCCTAGAAGACAATATTCTGCATCGTTTCTAGGTAACAAGTGACATGCATAATATGGTTCAAATATGACACCTCTTTAAAGGAAGGACAAATTGTGGTATTGAGACAGTGCTTGAAAAACCTATGCCTGAAGTAGTTATTTAGTAAAAAGAACTCAAGAAGCCTAGCATTCATGATTTATTTATTCATTCATTCATTCAATTGTATTTATTGAGTGCTTACTGTGTGCAGAGCACTGTACTAAGCGCTTGGCGAGTACAAGTTGGCAATATATAGAGACGGTCCCTACCCAACAATGGACTCACAGTCTAGAAGAAGGAGACAGACAACAAAACAAAACATGCAGACAGGTGTCAAAATCGTCACAATAAACAGAATTATAGCTATATGCACATCATTAACAAGATAAAAAGAGTAGTAAATATGTACAAGTAAAATAAATAGAGTAGTAAGTCTGTAAAAATATATACAAGTGTTATGGGGAGGGGAAGGAGGTAGGGTGGGGGGGATGCGGAGGAGGAGAGGAAAAAGGGGGCTCAGTCTGGGAAGGCCTCCTGGAGGAGGTGAGCTCTCAGTAGGGCTTTGAAGAGAGGAAGAGAGCTAGTTTGGCTGATGTGCAGAGGGAGGGCAGGGGAAGGATGTGCGCCAGGGGTCGACGGCGGGACAGGCAAGAATCAAGCGTTTAGTACAGTGCACTGCACACAGTAAGCACTCAATAAATATGATTGAATGAAGAACGAGGCACAGTAAGGTTGTTAGCAACAGAGGAGCGGAGGGTGTGGGCTGGGCTGTAGAAGGAGAGAAGGGAAGTGAGGTAGGCGGAGGCGAGGTGATGGACAGCCTTGAAGCCAAGAGTGAGGAGTTTTTGCTTGATTTGGAGGTTGACAGGCAACCACTGGAGATTTTTGAGGAGGGGAGTGACATGTCCAGAGCGTTTCTGTATAAAGATAATCCAGGCAGCAGAGTGAAGTATAGACTGAAGGGGGGAGAGACAGGAGAATAGTAAATCAGAGAGGAGGCTGATGCAGTAATCCAGTCGGGATAGGATGAGAGATTGAACCAGGAAGGTAGTGGTTTGGATGGAGATGAAAGGGCGGATCTCGGCGGTGTTGTGAAGGTGAGACTGGCAGGTTTCGGTGACAGATTGGATGTGTGGGGTGATTGAGAGAGCAGAGTTGAGGATGACACAAAGTCTGTGGGCTTGTGAGACAAGAAGGATGGTAGTGCTTGTCTACAGTGATGGGAAAGTCAGGGAGAGGGCAGGGTTTGGAAGGGAAGTTAAGGAGTTCAGTCTTGGACATACTGAGTATTACATGGCGGGCAGACATCCAGATGGAGATGTCTTGAAGTCAAGAGGAGATACGAGCCTGAGGGAGGGAGAGAGAGCACGGGCGGAGATGTAGATTTGTAAGTCATCAGCGTAGAGATGATAGTTGAAGCCGTGGGAGTGAATGAGTTCACCAAGGGAGTGTGTGTAGATAGAGAACAGAAGGGGACCCTTGAGGAACCCCCACAATAAGAGGATGGGAGGGGTAGGAGGAATCTGCAAAGGAGACTGAGAATGAACAGCCGGAGAGATAAGAGGAGAACCAGGAGAGGACAGAGTCTGTGAAGCCAAGGTTGGATAGTGTTAAGGAGAAGGGGGTGGTCCACAGAGTCAAAGGCAGCTGAGAGGTCGAGGAGGATTAGGATAGAGTAGGATACTTATTCTACTCCATGCATGTCAAGTACAGGTATATCTTCCAGCCTATTTTATTATAGATATCAACAGAGGGTAAACTGAACTAAGAGTCTCAAAAATACAGCTTGATTTTTAAGTCCTTTTTTTGAAAGTGTTTGAAATTACTTCGTGGAATCTGGGGACTTGCACATATTTAGGATCTGGCTGATCACCGTCATTCTGTCTCTCCTAATGTTGGCTTTTAGTGTGAATTATACGAAATAATTTAATTGTAGACTTGAAAACAAAGGAATGCTTAAGCTAGTAAGAAAATCCCTATGTGAACAATCTATCAAACTGTATTGGCCTGTCAATGCTTTAGTTCCAGCACCTTGTTGAAATCTGTTTTGCTTATCTTTGTCCATTAAAAACTCAAAGCAATTAAAATATTGCAAATGACAATTATAAGACATAATTATTCCTGGAGGACAAAGTTATATCAAAATGACATTCCTTTGAAAAATTATATAGAGTGATAATGAAATTAAGTTTGTATAATCTACTATAAACATTCACAACACAGAAAACTGTCAAAACTTCACTACATAACCATACATTGAAAATGAATTATGATGCTCCAATTTATATATAATTAACTCGTGCTGCATGAATTTTAATATAAAATTTGGCAAGCATAATATAAAGTGACAGGTAGTCTTTTTAAACATTCCAGGGGACAGGAAAGTGAGTAAAAGTAGTCATTGTCTTTTAGGTTAGGGGTACGTTTTGGGTCCTTTTCTACTCTGCATCTACAACTACTCCCTTGGAGAATTCATCTGTTTCCATGGCTTCATGCCACATGACTAACTCCCAAATCTACCTCTTCAGCCTGAGCTTCTCTCCTTCTCTTCAGTCTCACATTTTCTCCCGGCTTCAGTTCATCGGTACTTAGAATTCCTGCTGACACAAACTCAGCACAAGAAGCAGCATGGTCTAGTGGATAGAGCACAGTTCTGGGAGTCAGAAGGACCTGAGTTCTAATCTCAGCTCCACCACCTGTCTGCTGTGTAATTGTAGGCAAGTCATTTCGCTTCTCTGTGCCACAGTTACCTCATCTCTTAAATGGGGCTTAAGATTGTGAGCCCCATGTGGGACATGGACTGTGTCCAACCTATTTTGTATCCAGCCCAGCCCTTAGAACAATGTCTGTCACAGAGTAAGTGCTTAACAAATACCATATAAAAACAAAAATAAAAAAAAAACAAATTAAAAAAAAGCCTCGAGATATCCAAAACTTGTTACTCAAATCCTCTCCTTCCCCAACTTTGCCACTTCTGTTTATAAAAGCATCTTCCTCCATGACTCACAATCACACAATCTTGGCGTTGTCCTTGACTTCCTCTGTCTCATTCAACTCACATGTTCTGTCACCAAATCCTGTTGGTTATATCTTCACAGCCCATCCTCTGTATCCAAACTGCTCTCATGGTGGTCTAACCAATCGAAATATTCCATTTCAACTACTGCAACAGCCGCCTCAATACATAACAGTTGAATGATTGATTTAAAGGATTACAGTGAGTGAGTAGGTTGGCATTGGAGAAGCGAACTGTGCAAGCTGGGTTGTAGTAGAAAAATCAGTGGGGTAAGATAGGAAGGGATGAGCTGATAGAGTACTTTAAAGCTGATGGTTTCTGTTTGATGCAGCAGTGAATGGGCAGCCAATGGAGGTTTTCGAGAAGCAGCAAGATGTGAAATAAACAGCTTTTTAGACAAATACTACCTTAATGGTATTTCTTAAGAACTTACTACAAGCCAAGAACTGTATTAAGCTCTGATGCTGATACAAGATGACCAGCCCCTGCCCCTCATGGATCTTTTAGTGTAAGGCAGAGGGAGAACAGATATCAAATCCCCATTCTGAAAATGAGAAAATGGAGCACAGAGAAATGAACTTGCCCAAGGTCACACATCAGGCACTTGACAAAGTAGAACCCAGATCTTCTGACTCTTAGCCTATGCTCATCGCTAGGCCACACTATTTTTTACTAGGCCATGCTACTTCTTACAGACATATTTTAGTTTATCAGTAGATAGAGGGAAAATTCAAGTAGTGTATTTTGATATTAAATGTTTTGATAATTCTGCTATTTGAATTCATTTTTCAATGAGTCTGTCTAATGGTATTTTCAGATGAAATGCAGAGTTAGGATCCTTAAAGTACCTCAGCTGTTTTTGCCTACACCTTATTTTAATCGATTATATTTTGTCTATCATCAGCACCTTCAGGTAATATTCATAGTATTCATATTGTATTTTAATTTCATCATGCAAATGTTATGCTGTTCATTGACTTATTGTGTGCTACTTCTGATATAAATCTCACACTGCTTTACCTGTATCTCTGGACCCAGCCCCTCTCACCTCTTAAAAACACTGCCTCCTTAATCTTACTCCCTTCCCTTACTGCTATCATCAACCTCTCATCCTTTAATGGATTCTTCTTCTATTTTCTCCCCTCTACTAAAATGCCTTCTTTGGAACCAACTGTCCTCTCTAGGTATCACTCCATATGTCTGCAGGCTGTCCTGCCCTTCTCCTCCGCACCCAGACTGTAAGTTCATTGTGGGCAGGGAATGTGTCTGTTTATCCTTGTATTGTACTCTCCCAAGTGCTTAGTACAGTGCTCTGAACGTAGTAAGTGCTCAATAAATGATTGAATGACTGAATGCTGAGTTATAATACAGTCCATGTCCCACATGGGACTCCCAGTCCTAATCCCTGTTTTACAGAGGAGGAAACTGAAGTGCAGAGAAGGGAAGTAAGTTGTCTAAGGTCAAACTGCAGACAAGTGGATTAGAACCCAGATCCTCTAACTCCCAGGCCTGTGCTCAGTCCGCTAGGTCATACAACTTCTCTGAATCTTGAAGTACAGCCTCAGTTAGGGACCATGAGTAGCATTTTTAAGCACATTTGTTTTATCATGATAATACCAGTAATATTTTAAAGGGTTTACTATGTGCCAAGTACTGTAAGAACCCCTGGAGTAGGTACAAAAGAGTCAGGTCACAGTCTGGAGGAAAGGTATAACAACTCTCGAATCTCCACTGAATCCTGTGCCTGGGTGGCAGAGGAACTGGATTTTGATTCCAGATATGACACTGTGTGACCTTGGACAAGTCACTTAACCTCTCTGAATCAACTGAGATCCAGTAGTCACTAGCTTTTTCCACTAGCCATGTTGTTTCTCTAAGTGGTCTATGACAATAATAACTAATGTGGAAGATATGGCTCATTCCCAGAAACCTCTGGGAATGGAAGTAAGAAGATAACTTAAAAAATGCTCATTCTGGGACAGAACCGCCTTCAATTTCCCCATCCACTATGACATATCCATATAGATGAAGCAGCGTGGCTCAGTGGAAAGAGCATCGGCTGGGGAGCCAAAGGTTGTGGGTTCTAATCCTGGCTCTGCCACTTGTCAGCTGTGTGACCTTGGCCAAGTCACTTAACTTCCCTGGGCCCTCATCTGTAAAATGGGGAAGAAGACTGTGAGCCCCACATGGGACAACCTGATTACCTTGTATCTACCCCAGTGCTTAGAATAGTGCTTTGCAAATAGTAAGCACTTAACAAATGCTATTATTATTATTGTTATTATTATTATTATATATGATGACCAACCACACCATAAGGTTTAAAAAAGCACATTTAGGTAAAATAGTTGAATGGGAACAAATGCTTAAGTCAATCAATGGCATTTATTGGATGCTTACTATATGTGGAGCACTATATTAAGCACTTGGGAAAGTAAATGACAGAGTTGAAGTTGTGATCCCTGCGTCAAAGGCAGTTACAATCTTCAAAGGCAGTCATTGAAATAAGCTACAGACAGGGGAAATGGAAGAGTTATAAGAGTATAACTTCCAAAAATGCTGTGGGGCTGGGGTGAATATCAAGAAGCTTAAGGGGTACACAGTCAAATGTATAGGCGACACAGAGGAGAATGTGGGAGGGGACATGTGGGCTCAATCTGGGAAGGCCTCTAGGAGACGGTACTTTGGGAGGGTTTCAAAGGCAGAGAAAGTGGTAGTCTGACAGATATGAAGGGGGAAGAAGCTCCAAGCTATGGAGAGCACATGGGAAAAAGATCTGCGGTGAAATAAATGAAATCAAATAACAGAGAATCGGTTGGTGTTAGAGCTGTGAAATGTACAGTAAGAAGTCAGCAGGTAGGAAGAAAGAGCTAATTCAGTCCCTTAAATTCCAAGGTCAAGAGTTTGTTCTTAATGAGGAGTTGGATGAGTAAGAGTTGGAGGTCCACGAGGAGTGGAGAGATATGGATTAAATGGCTGAGGTCTCAGATTTTGGTGTCTGCCTGTGATAAGGCCTGGTCATCATTATTCTGATGACTTGACACCTGTCCACATGTTTTGTTTTGTAGTCTGTCTCCTCCTTCTAGACTGTGAGCCCGTTGTTGGGTAGGAACCGTCTCTATATGTTGCCAACTTGTACTTCCCAAGTGCTTACTACCACTGTAATAAGGGGAGGGCTTAATGCCATAACAGACTGAATAGGGTCAGAGAGTTCTTAAAGTGACTCCTGGGCATGCTTTGGCTGATATTGGGTTTGCAAACTCCAGTAACATCACACTGTAAGATGAATTTACTTACTCTCAATCACTATGATGGCTAAATGAAGATCTGTGGTGAGGTCTCCATCAAGTCTGTACTTACATCTGAAGGCATAAACGGCAGGTAACCTCATATTCCCTTCTGGCTTCCTCAGATTATGAACAGATACTCAGTTGTCCTAAAAGGGATACGATTCAAAATACAGGTACATTTAGGAAAGAATGTTTAATGCTGGATTCTTTTGAGACCAGTTAGCTTATTTACAGTATTGTACTCTTGATTTCTCCCATGAGGAACTCTGTAAATTACTGGTGAAAAAGAGCATGTTCAACTCTCAGCACTATAATTAAGGAAACAGGAAAGACATGTTTCATCAGTGACTCCAGAAAAAGAAATGTTAATTTTACTTCGTTGCTTTCCCTTTTACTCAATATGGACTAACACTTTTAATTTTGTTTGATATTTAACAAATCTCAAATCACATTTTGTTATGTTCAAACACAATTTGGGGGTTTGATTTACAGGGTAAGAAAATGATTTTAAATTGCCTTGAACAATCTAGACTGTCCAAATTCAAAGGATGTATTCACTGCCCTGCTTTCCTGGGAAGAAAAATTGTGAATTAAATATTCAATTTCAGTAGTGTTTTGATATAAATATATTTCATGTTATCAATGCTGCAATGTCCAGAAAACAATTGAAAGCTTCTACAGCATTTGAGGTTACAAAATTTTACAATGTTTGGGTACAACATTTGGGTAGATCATCAACATCATATAATAATAATAATGGTATTTGTTAAGCGATTACTATGTGCAAAGCACAGTTCTAAGCACTGGGAAGGCTACAAGGTGATCAGGTTGTGCCACGGGGGGCTCACAGTTTTTTTAATCCCCATTTTACAGATGAGTTCACTGAGGCACAGAGAAGTTAAGTGACTTGCCCAAAGTCACATAGCTGACAGTTGGAGGAGCTGGGATTTGAACCCATGATATCTGATTCCAAAGCCCGGGCTCTTTCCCCTGAGCCACAGGATAAGCAGTACTTCAGATTCCAAATGGACATGGTGGATGGTGGATTTTTTTTTCAGTGAGTATGCAGGCATGGCTGTTAGACTAAAAAACGCTTTTCACATAGTCATTTGCTTGCACTGTGACTTTTATTGCTCAAAATGTAAACTACAAATTTTTTTTATGCTAAGTCAGGATTTGGCAATTCATGACACCAGAGGGCTAAATGGATCTTTCTGGAAGCAAAGGTGGCTCTCTAGTCTGGATGGGAGAGAAGGAAGGCACTTAAAGCTATCATATAGGGCTTTAGGATCAGTATATGGAGGGCCACTAGACCCCAACAGCACGTAGTGTTACTACTAGTCATAGAACTACCACAATCAATAAGTCATGACAGGTAGTGCAGGGCCAATGGACTCTAGGTATTGGTGAGGAGCCCTGAAAGCCTTCCTCTAGACTATAATCTTGTTGTGGTCAGGGAATATGTCTACCTACTCTATTGTATTATATTCTCCCATAGAACTCACAGAGAAGTAGCATGGCCTAGTGGAAGATGGAAGGATCTGGGTTATAATCCCAGCTGCACCACTTGCCTTTTGTATGACCCTGGGCAAGTCACTTCATTTCTCTGAGCCTCAGGTCCCTCATCTACAAAATGAGGATTGAAACTGGGAGTTCCATATGGGCAAGGATTGTGTCCAACCTGATTATCTTGTGTCTATCTTCAAGCTTAGAACATTGCCTGGTACACTGTAAGCATTTAAATATCATAAATAAATAAATACAATTGATTGAGATGCAATTTTAAGAGGGTTTTGAGGGTGGGAAGAGTGGTGAACTGTCAGACATAAAGGGGGTGAGAGTTCCAGGCTTAAGGAAAGAATGTGGGCAAGGGGTCGGTGGAAAAATAGGTAAGACTGAAGTACATACAATGAGTAAATTGGTGTTAGAGAAGCTAGTGTATGGGTTGGGTTGTAGTAGACAGACAAGGTTAGTTAAGAGGAAGAGAGCTGATTGAGGACCTCAAAGCCGATGGCAAGGATTTTCTATATGATTCAGGGGTGGATGGACAACCATTGAAGGTTTTTAAGGAGTGGGAAGATGGACTGAGTGATTTTTCAAAAACCTGATCTGGGCAGTAGCAGACTGTACTATGGGCTGGAGATAGGATGGACAGGAGACAGAGGGTTCAAAGGGAAGACTAATGCAGTTATCAAGGTGAGATATGATGAATGCTTGGAGCTGGGTGGCAGCAGTCTGAATAGAGAGGAAAGGAAGGATTCTTGAGATGTTTTGAAAGTATAACCGACAGGATTTCATAACAATCAATAAGTTGGCAAAGTGAGAGATGAGCTGAGGATAATGCCAAAATTAAGGGCTTGTGAAATAGGGAGGATAGTGGTGGTGTTTACAATGATTGGAAAATGAGGGGGAGAACAGGGTTTGGGTAGGAAGATGAAGAGTTCTGTTTCGAATATAATGCGTTTGAGGTGTCAACAGGATATCAACCTAGAGAAGGCCTTGAGGTAGGAGGAAATTTGTGACTGCAGAGCAGGAAAGCAGTCAGGGCTGGAAAGGTACATTTAGGGGTCACCTGCATAGAGCATGGATCATGTCTATCATATCTTATTATTTTTTTATTTATTTTTAAAAAATATATGGTTTGTTAAGCACTATGTTACAGGCACTGGAGTAGCTATGAATAATAATGATGGCATTTGTTAAGTGCTTACTATGTGCAAAGCACTGTTCTAAGCACTGGGGAGGATACACGGTGATCAGGTTGTCCCACATGAGGCTCGCAGTCTTCATCCCCAGTTTACAGATGAGGTAACTGAGGTGCAGAGAAGTTAAGTGACTTGCCCAAGGTCACCCAGCTGACAATTGATGGAGTCTGGATTTGAACTCATGACCTCTGACTCCCCAGCGTGGGCTCTTTCCATTGAGCCAGGCTGCTCAATGGAAACTAATCAGGTTGTACTGTCGGACACTTAGACTGTCTTAGACACTTAGTATAGTGCTCTGCACACAGTAAATGTACAATTAACACCATAGATTGGTTCTGGCCATTTACGTGGCTAATTTGCTGTTTATTGAAAGTCCTTCCTGTTTTGTCTTGACAACACCAGGTTTGATTTATGCAGGAAAGGCATCAGGTCCCCCACAGAAACTTAGAATAATGGATCCTCAAGTTTCTTAAGTGCTTTTATTAGGCTGCAAGTTGGTAGCAAGTGCTGGTGGCAAAACTGAAATCAATCAATTTTATTGATTTGGGCACTTACTGTGTTAAGGGCACTATACTAAGCACTAGGGAGAGTAAAATATAAAGGAGCTTACAGTCTAGAGGGAGAGATGTCATCAATCAGTTCCTGCTACTGTCAGTGTTGTTGGTGTAGTCTGGGAATTACTTATACTGAATCTGAAGATATTTCTGTAGACTACTCATTTAGGTGGTTGAGGAATATTTTTAATGAAGAATTTCAAATTTCCATTATATTAAAAATAATAATGGTAACATTTAAAAATTCCACATACATCATGGATTTCATTCAAGCATTCTCAAGTGTGTGCAACATCACTTCAAAGGTTTACCCAATAGCTCCTTTATTTAGAATAGTGATCATAGATTTTATCCACATGTTACAATATTAGAAGGATCTGTGTATCAAGCTTACCTCAAGGCACTAGGATGAAAAGAAAACTTTACTTTGATAAAGATTGATATAAGAAAAAACATGGATGTCAACTTTATATCATATATATATATATATATAATATATATGTCAAGTATGGTGACAATTTTCACTGAAGACAGGTCATTAACACCCAGTTTGGGATTTTTTTTACTATTATTTTGCTTTTTAGAGATTTTAGCTAGTTACCTAGCTTCCTTAACTGTGCAGTTAGTACCATAGAGTGGTTCTGAACATTTTAGATTGCAAATCTGCTGTTTATTGAAAGTCCATCCTGTTTTGTCTTGACACCATCAGGTTTGGTTTGTGTAGGAAAGGCATTGTACAAACCTTACTAATATGTGATATTGTTAACTGCACAACTGGCATTCCATCCTTGCTCTGGTAGTATAAATGATTACACCTTAACTTCTACAAAAAGATATTGCATTTGCAAATCATCTTTCACTTTAATAAGTTTTTGAATGTCTTGTTTCAACCCACAAACTTCTTCATTTATTAATACTAATCTTATCATAGCAATTCATTTTTCCTCAGAAGAATGATGAAAGCCAGGGCATTTTGATTAATATCATCCTAATTGGAGTCTTTAAGAGGTTCTACTATCAGTCCAGCTTCAGAAGGCCAAGGAGGCAGTTACTTACCTGAAGTGTTTGACCAGATGTCAGGAAGGGTCATTGTATGCATGGGATAATCAAACAATAGCAGCAGCACCCTCAGGAAGTTGTAACCAAGGCAATCCATCAAATAAACTGGGTACATAGTGTTGTAAACTGAGCTGGGGTAAATAATCAAAGAGACAGATAGTATGACCAGATGGTTGTAGTGTACTGTGTATTGAGAAAGTGTGGCTTAGTGGAGCACTGGCTTGGGAGTCAGAAAGACCTGGGTTCTAATACCAACTCTGCCACTTGTCTGCTGTGTGACCTTGGGCAAGTCACTTAACTTCTTTGTGCCTCAGTTCCCTCACCTGTAAAATGGTAATTAAGAATGTGAGCCCTATGTGGGTGGGACAGGGACTGTGTTCAAACGGATTATCTTTTATCTACCCTAGCACTTAGAACAGTGCCTGGCACATAGCAAGTGTTTAACAAATACCACAATCATTATTATTATTACAAAGCGGATGTAGTGCAGAGTAAGACAACAAACACTACAGGTAGGATTGTAAACGATGTGGACAGGGAATGTGTCTAGGAATTCTGTTCTAGTTTTATATTGTACTCTCCCAAGTGCTCAATACAGTGCTCTGCAAACAGTAAGTGATCAATGAATATGATTATTGACTGATACCCCCCAGAATGTGGCATGGTTGCAACCCAGGACAAGGACTTAAACAATACTAGTTTAACTGCCAATGTAGAGGCCAGGGATGTGCCCATTCTGTAATGAGGTATGATGAGGTGTCTCTCGTCAACTGCCATGAAGAGTTTGGGTTCACAGACCCTAAAATCCAACCCATACTTCTCTCTGGAACAGGGTCTGAGTGAAGTAACCAGAAATAAGGAAATGCCTCCTGGGTTGATGCCATTAGTGTAAAGGTTTCTGAATATCGATCTATGATATTCATTGAATGCTTACTCTTTGCAGAGCACAGAGGTAAGCCCTTCATTCATTCATCCATTCAATCATTTATTGAGCACTTACTGTGTGCAGAGCACTGTACTAAGCACTTGGGAAGTGCAAGTCGGCAACATATAGAGATGGTCCCTACCAAACAATGGGCTCACAGTCTAGAAGGGGGAGACAGACAACAAAACAAAACATGCAGACAGGTGTCAAAGTCATCAGAACAAATAGAAAAAAAGCTATATGCACAGCATTATCAAAATAAATAGAATAGTAAATATGTGCAAATAAAATAGAGTAATAAATCTATACAAATATAAGTGCTGCGGGGAGGAGGAGGAGGTAGGACTGGGGTGATGGGGAGGAGGAGAGGAAAAAGGGGGTTGAGTCTGGGAAGACCTCCTGGAGGAGGTGAGCTCTCAGAAGGGCTTTGAAAGGAGGAAGAGAGCTACCTTGGTGGACATGTGGAGGATGGCATTCCAAGCAAGGGGAAGGATGTGGGCCGGGGGTCGATGGCGTGACAGGCGAGAACGAGGCACAGTGAGTAGGTTAGCGGCAGAGGAATGGAGGGTGTGGGCTGGGCTGTAGAAGGAGAGAAGGGAGTTGAGATAGGAGGGGGTGAGGTGATGGAGAACCTTGAAGCCGAGAGTGAGGAATTTTTGCTTGATTCGTAGGTTGACAGGCAGCCACTGGAGATATTTGAGGAGGGGGGTAACATACCCAGAGTATTTCTGTACAAAGATAATCCAGGCAGCCGAGTAGACTAGTATAGACTAAAGTCCTTGGGAAGGTACAATACAACAAAGTTGGTAGACGTTCCCTGACCACCATGAATTTACAGTCTAGAGACTGGTGGAGGATCTTGGATGATGGACAGCTAAACAACAATCTGTAAAATAGCTGAGTGGGAAAGAACACAGCTGTTACCAAAGAAGGTACTGAGCTACTGAGCTGGTCTATACTGCCTCCTGTCTAATCACCTGTTGCACCCATTGCCTCAGCGGGAACTTGACTGGCCAGAAAGAGAGAGTATGATTGCTACTATACAGCCCTATATCCAGTTCCTTTGCCCAAATTTTCTGCAGAAAAATTTCTACCTTTTCTACAGAAACGTTCTGGGCATGTCACTCCCTTCTCAAAAATCTCTGGTGGTTGCCTATCAACCTTCTCATGAAACAAAAACTCCTCACTATTGGCTTCAGAGCTCTCCATCACCTTGTCCCCTCCTACCTCACCTTCCTCCTCTTCTTCTATAGCCCAGCCCACACACTCCGCTCCTCTGCAGCTCACCTCCTCAATGTGCCTCGTTCTCGCCTGTCACGCCGTGGATCCCTGGCCCTGGACATCCTACCCCTGGCCCAGAATGTCCTCCCTCCATATATCCACCAAAGTCCTTCCTCCCTTCAAAGCCCTAGGAGAAGCAGCGTGGTTCAGTGGAAAGAACCCGGGCTTTGAAGTCAGAGGTCATGGGTTCAAATCCCAGCTCTGCCAATTGTCAGCTGTGTGACTTTGGGCAAGTCACTTAACTTCTCTGGGCCTCAGTTACCTCATCTGTCAAATGGGGATGAAGACTGTGAGCCTCCCATGGGACAACCTGATCACTTTGTAACCTCCCCAGCACTTTTAGAACAGTGCTTTGCACATAGTAAGCACTTAATAAATGCCATCATTATTATTACTGAGAGCTCACCTCCTCCAGGAGGCCTTCCCAGACTCAGCCCCCTCTTTTTCCTCTGCTCCTCCTCTCCTCCCCATTGCCCCCACTTCCTCCCTCTGCTCTACCCCTTCCCCTCCCCACAGCACTTGTGTATATTTGCACATATTCTATTTATTTTATTAATGATGTGCATATACCTATAATTCTATTTATCTATTCTGATGGCATTGACACCTGTCTACTTGTTTTGTTTTGTTATCCGTACCCCCCTTCTAGACTGTGAGCTCGTTGTTGGGTAGGGACTGTCTCTGTTGCCGAATTGTACTTTCCATGTGCTTAGACCAATGCTCTGCACACAGTAAGCACGATTGAATGAATGAATGAATGAAATTTATGGCCTGAAAACTAACTAAAGCACCAGAAGAATTTGCAGTAACTCTTTAATAATAATTAATTAATTAATTAATGATGGCATTTGTTAAGCACTTACTATGTGCAAAGCACTGTTCTAAATGCTGGGGAAGACACAAGGTGATCAGATTGTCAATCAATCAATCATATTTATTGAGCGCTTACCGTGTGCAGAGCACTGTACTAAGCGCTTGGGAAGTACAAGTTGGCAACATATAGAGACAGTCCCTACCCAAAAGTGGGCTCACAGTCTAAAAGGGGGAGACAGAGAACAAAACCAAACATACTAACAAAATAAAATAAATAGAATAGATATGTACAAGTAAAATAAATAAATAAATAAATAGAGTAATAAATATGCATAAACATATATACATATATACAGGTGCTGTGGGGAAGGGAAGGAGGTAAAATGGGGGGATGCAGAGGGGGACGAGGGGGAGAGGAAGGAAAGGGCTCAGTCTGGGAAGGCCTCCTGGAGGAGGTGAGCTCAGTAGGGCCTTGAAGGGAGGAAGAGAGCTAGCTTGGCGGATGGGCAGAGGGAGGGCATTCCAGGCCCGGGGGATGACGTGGGCCGGGGGTCGATGGCGGGACAGGTGAGAACGAGGTACGGTGAGGAGATTAGTGGCAGAGGAGGGGAGGGTGCGGGCTGGGCTGTAGAAGGAGAGAAGGGAGGTGAGGTAGGAGGGGGCGAGGTGATGGACAGCCTTGAAGCCCAGGGTGAGGATTTTCTGCCTGATGTGCAGATTGATTGGTAGCCACTGGAGATTTTTGAGGAGGGGAGTAACATGCCCAGAGCGTTTCTGGACAAAGACAATCCGGGCAGCAGCATGAAGTATGGATTGAAGTGGGGAGAGATGTGAGGATGGGAGATCAGAGAGAAGGCTGATGCAGTAGTCCAGACGGGATAGGATGAGAGCTAGAACGAGCAGGGTAGCGGTTTGGATGGAGAGGAAAGGGTGGATCTTGGCAATGTTGCAGAGCTGAGACCGGCATGTTTTGGTGACGGCTTGGATGTGAGGGGTGAAGGAGAGAGCGGAGTCGAGGATGACACCTAGGTTGCGGGCTTGTGAGATGGGAAGGATGGGGCTCACAATCTTCATCCTCATTTTACAGATGAGGTAACTGAGGCCCAGAGAAGTGAAGTGACTTGCCCAAAGTCACACAGCTGACAATTGGCGGAGCCAGATTTGAACCCATGACGTTTGACTCCCAAGCCCGTGCTCTTTCCATTGAGCCACACTGCTTCTCATTGATGGCATTTAAGTACTTACTTGGAGCCTATACTAAGGGGCTGGAGCAGATAAAAGATAATTAGGCTGTAAACAGTCCCTGTCCCACACAGGGTTTACAGACTAAGTAGGAGGGAGCACAGCTAGTGGTTAGAGCACAGGTCTGTGAGTCAGAAGGACCTGGGTTCCAATTCCCACTCTGCCACTTGCCTGCTGAGTGATCCTGGGCAAGTTACTTCACTTCTCTGTGCCTCACTTTGTCTGTAAAATGGGGATTAAGATTGTGAGCTCCACGGAGGACGTGGACTGTGTCCAACCTGATTATCTTGTATCTACCTCAGTGCTTAGAATAATACTTGACATGTAGTAAGAGCTTAACAAATTCCATTAACAAAAAAAAATCCCATTTTACAGATGAGAACCAAAGACACAGGAAAGGGAAATGACTTACCAAGGTTGCAGAGCAGGAAAGTGAGATTGGAACCCAGGTCCTCAGACTCCTCTAACTCTTGTGCTTTTTCCAGAAGAAAATACGTTGGTTCCTCTAGACATTACTAAAAACTCAGAATTTGGTAAAAAGATATACCCAGAGATAAGTGGACCAGTCAAATGGTGACAAATGTTTACGCACCATTAAATTTACAGATCTCAGCTCACACAGAAATTATTGTGTATATGAAAGTAAGCTGTTTTAGATACTTGGAAAAAATCTGAACATTACTCACAATTAAACACAGATGCAGGACAAACAGTAAGGCTACTACACTGTATTCCATCCAGTAGAATGAAAGCAAGTTTTCTTTAACCTGAACGGAAAGATTTCAGCCAGCTTGATGACTGGCTGTCCCTACCGGAAAAGTGTAGATAACTGTAGGTCTCTGTCTTCTGGGAAGTGCATGTCCTTGGCAGCAAGTGGGAAATAATTTCATTTTTCAGGGTCCCTTGACCTCAACTCCCAACTTTAAGCTACTTGTGGGCCTGGATGGCATCTACCAACTCTATTATATTGTAATTTCCCAAGCACTCATTTAATACCATTGGTTGATTAATTAGCTTAACAGTCTCAATCAAGTTCAGCGTCACTCATCAGTAGGCATGACAGACACTTGTCTTATTCAACTAAATCTATAAATTATTACTTGATAATTCAATTAAGGTAAAGAAGAAGAGGATAGAAAGATGAGGAAATTTACACCTAGGCAATAAATCCCTCATGCATTCAAGTGTCAAGTTTTCACATCACAGTATTTTCTTTGTAGAAGAACAACAATTGAAAGATGTGTAGCTTTGTTGCAGTGTCATTTTAGACTGGTCGTCTACCTGAGAAAATCACTTTTCTACAATATCCCTATTTAAATGCTCTGACAAGATGAGCCATTTAATATTTTGACTCTCCTGCTGGCATGTCCTTGGGTAAAATGTGTTGATTACTTTGTTTTCTGTGCTAATGGTCATTAAGTGAAATAGGCTTCTGGAGCAAAACATCTGCGGCCCAAGTTACCAAGATCCTTTTTAACAGTTGGGAAGCCACCTGATGATACACTCTTACTGTTCTATGGAACATTAGTTCACTATAACAGTTGTAACAAAAATCATTTGCTTCCCACACTCCACTTTATATCCCAAGGAAACCATCACAGTATTTAAAGTGTATTATCCAGAAAATCTTGGGAGTACTTGCCTTTACTAGCTGTAGTGACATTGTTAAAATGCAAAAAGTCCATTTTGGATTGAGGTGATAATAATAATGGTATTTGTTAAGCGCTTTCTATGTGCCAAGCACTGTTCTAAGCCCTGGGGGTTGGGGGGGGGGAGGAGGTACAAGGTAATCAGGTTGTCCCATGCGGGGCTCACAGTCATAATCCGCAGTTTACAGGTGAGGCAACTGAGGCACAGAGAAGTTAAGTGACTTGCCCAAAGACACACAGCTGACAAGTGGCAGAGTGGGGATTAGAACCCATGACCTCTGACTCCCAAGCCCCTGCTCTTTCCACTGAGCCATGTGAGGTGAAAAGTCATGATTTTATTTGTAAATCTCAGAGCCCAGATATTGATTTTTTTTAAAGACATAACATACACAATGTCTATCCTACCAACTCCTTTCCCACATCCTCCCTTTGGTCTGGAAATTTCTTCCCTTTCATATATGACAAATCACCACACTCCCCATCTTCTAAGTCTTATTAAGATCACATTTTCTCCAAGAGGCCTCCCCATTTAAACCTAATTTTCCCCAATGTTCTCTCCCTCACTCTTCTCCAATGCACTTGGATTTGTACCCTTGAAGCCCTTGTCTTTCAGCTCTGCAATACTTATGTACCTATCCACAATTTATTTTATGGATAAAAATAAATTAATAAAATTGATAAATAATAAAAACTCAAAACTAAGTTCTTCGTTGGCAGGGAATGTGTCTGCCAGCTCTGTTATATTGTACTCTTTCAAGCACTTGGTACAGTGCTGTGCACATATTGAGTGTTCAATAAATTCCTTTGATTGATTTAAAGATTTTTATATTTAAGTACAATAAAATCTGGCTCACGCTCTGAATCTCCACCTTGGCTTTGCTGTTCAATGAGTGTTGACACTGACTTTCAGGTATTGGCATTGCCACTTCTTATTCACTGCTAGGGCATTCTCAAGTGACTCGGGAGTGACCATAGTCTCATGAACTGAAGATCTGCATAGCAAAATACATGGTAGAGATATGGACTAAAAAAAATAATTTAACTAGAACAGCAAGCAGGGATTGACAGAAGTGGGGGAAAGGTGGTGAGCAGGAGTTAGTGAGTAGATGGGCTGGGTGTAGAGTTTGGAGCTGCTACTATGCCCTGGCCCTGGATTGGCATAGCATCACACTTAAGTCTGCTGCCTCTAATGAGGAAAAATGAAATGAATAACAAAACGTATGTTATCGAGCTCTTTACTGTGAGCCATACTCTAAGCGAAGAGCCACAAGTAGCTGGGGAACCTCAGTTTGATCATTTTGGGCATAGGACAAATCTAACTAAAGCTTGAAAAAAGCTTACAGAATCCATGTGCTTCCTAACTGTCCTAACAATATCAGATTTCTTCACCCACTTACAAAACAGACAGTTTTGCTAAAGTTCAGAATGGAAAGACTGAACAGCACCTAGGTTAGGGTCATAGACATTGGGCCTTTACTTCTGGAATATGGCATCTCTTATGATAGGTTTCTGATTGGTCCTATGCCAGTTGGGGCTTTTCAGGACTAAGTGGTGGGTCACCTGCCAGGGTTCTAGTATTATTGCTTTTGGCTGTTCTTGAAAATATTTGCTAACACAAGCTGTCTAATGGCTTCCCCGGGGAAGGTTTAGGGCAAAAATAAAATGACCTTTTTGAAATGTCCTTCAGAAAGGCCTGACACTCTCTTTTAGGCATTATCATTTAGTGGATGTTGAAGGCAACCATTAAGGCTACATTGGGTTTGATGAATCAGTTGACTGACCCAGTAGTGGCATTTCTTATATCCCTGTGTGCAATCCCAGAAAAATAGGTTAAGAGTTTTCTACTGGGCCAACTTGGGCCTTAGAGGAAAAAAAAGAATCCAATATTTCCCAGCCTTTTCTCTACTCAATAAAAAAGGAATTACAATCATTCCTTTCAAAATATGATCATGTTGTTTTTGTCCATTGCTACTTCCAAAATATATTTTCCAATTTCAAGATGTGTTTTTCCCCCTCCTAGGGTTGAAGAACTTATTTCATGTGAACAACTTACTCTTCCTTTTTTTCCCCAAGAGATTATTAATAACATTTAAAATGAAGATTGCTATTAATACTTAATGTACAATTATTAACAGTGCAATTATTCATCACTGACAGGAGTGTAAAATAAATATTACATAATAGCAATGAAATTCAAATCTCAGTATTTTTTTTTAAAAAAAGACTAGTTATACCACCAATTCTTAAAAATATGTGGGTTTTCGAAGATTTGTAAGTAGATATAACATAGTACACATCAGCAGCATCTTGGGATTTGTAAAATGGATAGTATTCATGAGCAGTTGCACATATCAATCACAAGGGACTAACAGAAGACCCAGTGTTCTGCTAATGATGTCTTAGATTAGTGTCTTCTAATTTAAATAGACGGCAGGGAATGCTCTTCATAAGATTAATAAAAAAAAACAGCTGTTGTTTTCTTGGAAAAATATAGATTTTGAAATTAGTAGATGTTGATGACTTTATGCAGTGCACGATAGATGTATATATTGAAACACTATTATACACTTAAGCAGTTCTCATATTTTAAGCTCATCTGTGTTTAGTCATACATTAGATTTTTGTTACTCAAATCCATCAATAATATTTATTGATCATTTACTCTGTGCAGAGCACTGTACTGAACATTTGGGAAAGTACAAAATATTTACTAAGAGCTGATCCCTACCCGTAAGCAGTTTCACAATCTAAGGGGCTGACATATTAAAATAAATAATAATAATAATAATGAGCACTATTCTAAGCGCTGGGGAGGTTACAGGGTGATCAGGTTGTCCCACGTAGGGCTCACAAATCTCCATTTTACAGGTGAGGTAACTGAGGCCCAGAGAAGTTAAGTGTCTTGCCCAAAGTCACCCAGCTGACAAGTGGCGGAGCCGGGATTTGAACCCACGACCTCTGACTCCAAAGCCCGTGCTCTTTCCACTGAGCCATGCTGCTTCTCCAATAGGTAGGTAATAGGTAGGGGGAAGTAACATTTGCCCTGTGAGAGCAGGGGCAAAAAATTGTTTTCACCTGATCTAATACTCATACATTTAATCAAATATCAAATTTAATTGGTTTTTATTTGTATTGACTTTTTTTCCAAATTACTACATCTAATTTCAAAAGAAAGCAAATTTGCACTCTAAGTTGGAATGGGACATGCATAAGTCCAATCACCTAATCAATGTTAATAGTAATTTAGCTGAGTAGCAGAGCCCTAGTAAAAATAGTGGTATTTGTTAAGCACTTACTATCATCAATCATATTTATTGAGTGCTTACTGTGTGCAGAGCACTGTACTAAGCACTTGGGAAGTACAAGTTAGCAACATATAGAGACAGTCCCTACCCAACAGTGGGCTCACAGTCTAAAAGTCTACAACAGTCTTCTACATTTCAAGCATTATATTAAGCACTGGAGTAGATATAATGCAGTGTTTATCCCACATGGGGCTCCTAGTTTAAGTGAAAGAATGAGTTTTTAAACCCCATTTTACAGGTGAGGAAACTGAGGCATAAGTTATGTAAATTACACATGGTCTCCCACAATCAAGTAGCAGGGATGAGATTAGAACTAAGATGCCTTGACTCCCAGTTTCATGATATTTCCACAAGGCCACACAACTTCTTTAGCCCTGCTCAGTCTCTCAGCAGCCTATGGGTCCAGCAGAACCAGTGCACATGGAGCATATCAGTCTGGGTTTACCTGATAATTCATCTATGTTAGACCATAATCAGATCCTCTTCAAGGTCCTTTCATCTGTATTTAGAGCCATTTTTGGTGGGGTCACTATTGATTGATTATTGCACTTATTTACGAGAAGCAGCATGGCTCAGTGAAAAGAGCCCTGGCTTTGGAGTCAGAGGTCATGGGTTCAAATCCCATCTCTGCCAATTGTCAGCTGTGTGACTTTGGGCAAATCACTTAACTTCTCTGTGCCTCAGTTCCCTCATCTGTAAAATGGGGATGAAGACTGTGAGCTCCCCCCCACCCCCGTGGGACAACATTATCCTCCCCAGTGCTTAGAACAGTGCTTTGCACATAGTAAGCACTTAATAAATGCCATTATTATTATTCTCTGTGCCTCAGTTACCTCAACTGTAAAATGGGGATTAATACTGTGAGCCCCCTGTGGGACAACCTGATCACCTTGGAACTTCCCCAGCATATAGAACAGTGCTTTGCACATAGTAAGCACCTAATAAATGCCATTATTATTATTATATATGTAGGGCACATTTGTGCATGGATGGCTTTGCTCTGAAGCTTCTGGGACTTTGTTAACTTCGCACACTGCTTTTATCTTTGACGGTCCAACTACTGGATAAAATGCTCCTGTTCTTCTAACGGAATGTATCCACATGGATTCACAAAGAGAAGAAAACACCGTCTGAAAAGCAGGTCATTCTTAGCATGGAATTCCTGTTTTGTTTTATATCTCATTCCCATACCGAGTATCTCCAAACTAGGTAAATACCTGGCATCTGTTGACAATTACTTACTGTGGTTTTATATATATAAAAAAAAAATAATAATAATAATAATTGGCATTTGTTAAGTGCTTACTATGTGCAAAGCACTGTTCTAAGCACTGGGGAGGATACAGGGTGATCAGGTTGTCCCACGTGGGGCTCACAGTCTTAATCCCCATTTTACAAATGAGGTAACTGAGGCACAGAAAAGTTAAGTGACTTGCCCAAGATCACACAGCAGACATGTGGCAGAGGTGGGATTCGAACCCATGACCTCTGACTCCAAAGCTCAGGCTTTTTCCACTGAGTCACGCTGCTTCTCTGTCGGTCATAAAAAAATGACTGACATATCTTCGCTCTCTTGGATATTTTCATAGATGGCTAAACCTGCTTCTCATTTGTTTTCCTCTTTCTTAATAGGCTAATCATAAAGGAAATTTCCTTATCTGACTACTTAGAAAAAAGATAGCAAATCATATCCACACTTGGGGAATGCGAATTTTTCTAATTGAATGTTTGGTTAGGACATTCTGTTTTAGCCATTGATCAATTAGAAGCTAGCCTGCTGATCAGCTTCCAGTTAAGTTTCACAGTTTGGTGATAGATCCGACCAGCATCAGCTGAGGCTCACATCATAAGTCCCCAGTCTGAAACTATTCTATGAATCTGATAGCTTATTTATCTGATTGATCCACAAACAATAAGGCTTCCACACCTTTTTCACTAAGCCCACTGTTGTCTGGATGGCTTCATGAATGTTGGTATTTTGGAGTAGACAAGAGGGACTGATTATAATCACCCTTAAGTATTAACTATAAATCAAGTAGAGACCAAGAAGAAATAAATAGGCATTCAGTAATGCCATCATTATTATTATAGAGAAGCACACACATCCCCACTCCTTCCTTCCTTCTTTCCTCTCTCTTTCCCCTATCTCCTCTTCTTCTTGCACTTATAACTTCCTCCTTTCCTCCCATCCTTCCTATTTTCCTTCTATTTCATAAACACTAAAAGCATCATACTAAGAAACTGTACAAAATTAGTAAATCATACATCATCATCAATCGTATTTATTGAGCACTTACTGTGTGCAGAGCACTGTACTAAGCGCTTGGGAAGTACAAGTTCGCAACATATAGAGACAGTCCCTACCCAACAGTGGGCTCACAGTCTAAAAGGGGGAGACAGAGAACAAAACCACACATACTAACAAAATAAAATGAATAGATATGTACAAGTAAAATAAATAGAGTAACAAATATGTACAAACATATATACATATATAGAGGTGCTGTGGGGAAGGGAAGGAGGTAAGATGTTGGGGTGGAGAGGGGGATGAGAGGGAGAGGAAGGAAGGGGCCCATGGTCCCTGGGCTTAGTTTGTAGTTTAAAATATAAGGGAGTTACAGACACAATGGGAAACAATAACTGGCAAATTAATAAAAAAATCAATTCAATGACAGAATGAATAAAGAGTAGTGGTACTTTACATATTTATTCTATTTATTTTATTTTGTTAATATGTTTTGTTCTCTGTCTCCCCCTACTAGACTCTGTGCCCACTGTTGGGTAGGGACCATCTCATATGTTGCCAACTTGTACTCCCCAATCGCTTAGTACAGTGCTCTGCACACAGTAAGTGCTCAATAAATATGATTGAATGAATGAATGAATGAATGAACTGGAAAAGAATAGCATTCAAGCTTCTCACTACTTCATTCAGGTCCTGCCCTTGGTATAAAGTCACAACCTCCTTGATTTCTAAATATTCAGGATGGCTGGTCTTCCTTCCATAAATGGTTAGAGAGGAAATGGATGGGGGAGAAGGACATGCAATTTCAGATAGGAGTCAGGGACCCAATGGTGGGAAAGTTCAGCATCATGGTTGCAAGCCCAGTCTCCACCTGTCCTGCTGATTTGATTCCTGTCAAATGCTTGTTAATGGACCTTGTCTCCACAAAACCAATCAAGAATACTCACAGTGATGGGGGATGAACTGCCATTAAAAATTACTACTTAAGTAAAAATTACTACTTAATCCCCCATTTTTATACATTGAAAATAAACCACAATACTATACCTGCTCAACATCAAATGCCGTTCTCCTAGAATATTATTATGTTTAATTGATGTGCACTTCAGCAACCATAGGCAAGTAGAGACTGTTGAGAGATTATATAATGAATTTGATTAATGTTGCACTCTTTTTTTCTAATTTGCCCACACTTCACTGTGCCCCTTAAGTGCAGATCATTTAAAGAAAAAAAAAAGGCTTATAAAATATTGAATAAAAGGAATATACTTCTTTCCCAAACTCCTGATAATACTATGATTCCTACCCTGATGTGATAATTTAATTGTAAAAAATTTGGTATTTTTGCAATTACTATTCTGAATTCTTGACATGTTTATAAAGAAGAGTAAGATACAAACATTTCTCCTCCTTCTAGACTGTGAGCCCATTGTTGGGTAGGGACTGTCTCTATATGTTGCCGAATTGTACTTCCCAAGCACTTAGTACAGTGCTCTGCACACAGTAAGTGCTCAATAAATATGATTAAATGAATGAATGAATGAATCCAAGTTGAAGAATTCATTAATCCCTCTTGCCCCTTGTACAGAGAGATTTTTTGCAGGGCCTATGCAAGGGCTACCCCTCTTTTGGCATATTGATGACCTATACCATTTGCAATTGGTCTAGGGATAGAGAATTTGCTGTGTTTCAGGGGTGATGTTGCCTCCAGTGCTCTAGTGCTGCAGGAATCTGAATGTCCCTTGTTACATTTCCCCAAAACATTATTTTCGGGGAGGGGGAGTGGCCATGAACATATGCACAACAAGAAGTACTCAATTTCCATATTGTCTTGGATTCTGCCAGGATCCTAGGGTGTCATAGGGTTCAATCAATCAATCAATCATATATATTGAGCGCTTACTGTGTGCAGAGCACTGTACTAAGTGCTTGGGAAGAACAAGCTGGCAACATATAGAGACAGTCCCTACCCAACAGTGGGCTCACAGTCTAGAAGGGGGAGACAGAGAACAAACATACTAACAAAATAAAATAAGTAGAATAGATAGGTACAAGTAAAATAAATAAATAAATAGAGTAATAAATATGTACAAACATATATACATATATTCAGGTGCTGTGGGGAAGGGAAGGAGGTAAGATGGGGGGGATGGAGGGGGGACGAGGGGGAGAGGAAGGAAGGGGTTAGGGTTCATGGCAACGTCAGGGTGTTTGTAGCCAGCAGTAGGCACAGCTAGGGAAGTCAAGGGAGGTTTACCTGGGGCTAGTGGGGAAATTACTGGGACAGTTTTATAGACCCTTCAAATCATTCTTGGATATTTTCCAGATTCTCAGTAGGGTAACAGAAATTGGATCCACTCCCTAGTGACCCTGACATTTCTGTAACTCAGGGCAACCCAGTACAACATGAAAACAATGCAGCCTAATATACCAAGAATCTCAGGAACTGGTGAAGGACTTATGGACAATGCCTGGGCTACAAGATGAAAGGGCACAAACCTGTTTCCCTGAACAGACACTGCTCTTGAAGAAGATGTGCTCCAGTTTTGCATTTATTTCAGCTCAGTATCTGGAAGAGGGTTGTCTAAACACCCATAGTTCAATTCATGGCCAGATTAATTCAGACACAAAGCAGAGCTGAAGTCTCAGGTTTTAGGGGGGGCCCCGAGAAATAAGCCTCCTTACACAACCTTACCAAAGTGACTGTAATTGTCTCACAATGGCTGCCACACTTGAAACATCAAAGATTTGGTGTCTGGTGTTTGTCTACCATCCCCGCCACCTGACAAACCCCTACACTCTCTCTTACACTGTTCCTGTATGGCCACCATTGCAAATTTTTCCGTTCTGTTAGAGAGGGCTAATAATGGGGGAACAGAGAGTGGAGAATGGAGACAGGGAAGTGTGTAGGACTGCTGGATAGATCTTAGTTCTGGTCCTCTGCTGCTTCTGCAAGACTCCCATGGCATAGGCATCCCAAGAGAGAAGCCTACATGCTTCAGACCCAGAAAACAGGACTTGCCTGTGGGACACTTACCATTCACTTCCCCTTCACTTTACACTTGTAAAATTGTCAAGGGGACAAACAGGTGGTCTTGGAAGGTGGGGAATAGTGGCAGGAAGCACTGCAATATTCATTCCTTCATTTATTCAGTCATACTTATTAAGTGCTTGCTGTGTGCAGAGCACTCTACTAAGCACTTGGAAATTACAATTCAGCAATAGAGAGAGACAATCTCTGCCCACAACGGGCTTACAGTTTAGAAGGGGGGAGATATACATCAAAACAAGTAAGCAGGCATCGATATAAATATATAGAGTTATAGATATGTACATATATGCAAGTGCTGTGGGGTGGGGACGGGGGTAGAGCAAAGGGAGAGAGTTGGGAAGACATGGGAGGGAGCTGAGGAAAAGGGGGGCTTAATCTGGGAAGGCCTCTTGGAGGAGGTGAGTCTTCAGAAGGGCTTTGGGGTTGGGGGGAGTGGGGCTGGTGGATTTGAGGAGGGAGGGCATTCTAGGCCAGAAGTAGAATGTGGGCCAGAGGTCGACAACAGGAGAGGCGAGAATGAGGTACAGTGAGGTTACCACCAGAGGAACAGAGTGTGTGGGCTGGGATGTAGAAGGAGAGAAGGGAGGTGAGGTAAGAAGGGGCAAGGTTATGGAGAACTTTAAATCCAATAGTGAGGAGTTTTTGTTTGATACAGAGGTGAATAGGCATCCATTGGAGATCTTTGAGGAGGGGTGTGACATGCCCAGAACATTTCTGTAGAAAGATAATCCAGGCAGCAGAGTGAAGTATGGACTGAAGTGGGGAGAGACAGAAGGTTGAGAGGTCAGAAAAGGGGTTGATGCAGTAATCCAGTTGGGAAAGAATGAGTGATTGTTTTACCATAGTAGTGGGATTGGATGGTGGATCTTGGTGATATTGTGAAAGTGAGACTGTCAGGCTTTGGTGACAGATTGGATAAGTGAGGTGAATGAGAGAGCGGTGGCCAAAGTGGCTTTGTGAAGCCACTATCTCAGCCCCATCTTTCCACCAAGTTCAGATGGATGGCCACTCCAGGGTATGGATTGGCCAGGATTTTATTGAATCCTCTGTCTTGTGCTGTACACAGAGCCTCCTTCCTTTGAAATTTCAAATCACATAATGGGTCATCTTTGAATCTATAATATGAAGTCACAAAGATTTATGGGCATGTACTCCCTATCCCTTGTAAATTGGATATTTGGAAAGAGTTTTAAATATTTCAGGATCTAGCTGTTTCCGAAGAAGCATAGCACTGTGTGATGATGTCATCATACCATGCCACATATGATGTCATTTTTGTTGTGAATCACACGGGGCCCCTCCAAAACATACAACTCTTCTCCTGGACATCAGTTAATCATGTCCTGTTTCCAGTAGACTTTTAGTTGCATTTGCCAAAGATCGAACCCAAATAAGCAGGTTACACAGGCATCACTTTACAACATAAACACAACATGAAACAGGGCAGAAGTTCTGTATTACAATTCTTATGGCATGGAGTATCCCCAACCAAGAGTATTCTTTCATTCTTTCCACTGGGTTGCCTCTAATGCAGTTCTTATGCTTCTGTGTCTCTAGCTCTTTGGGTACTACTTTTTACAGAAGTTACTGACCCAACAAGGTTTTAGATCCAGCAAGTAAGGGTGCTGGGAAACACTATTCTCTAGTAGGAGAGTAGCTTGGACAATATAATGTTAACAAATCAATCAATCCTGTTTATTGAGCCCTAAGTGCATATCACTGTTCTAAGCACTTCAGAGGGTACAATAGAGTAAGTATACACAATCACTGCCATCAAGGAGGTTACAATTTAGTGGGGAAGACATAAAATAAAAGAACAGATTGGGAAGCAAGAGAATATTAGAATATATTTATAAGTTCTGTAAAGATGGGGTGAGTGTAAGGCTTCAAGCCTGAATGAATCCCATAAATTTGATGTCAAAAGAATGCATAACACCTTCTCCCACCATAGAAATTTCAGAACTTTTCATCCTTCTTAATTTCACAGATGGGCAACCTCAATCGCTATTGTTTACTATTTACATGACCTAATGATTCAATTATCCTGTAGCTTAATGAACTGTTATAATTTGCTACCTATGAAAAATATATCTCATAAGTCAAAATATTTAATTGTGGTGTTTGTTAAGCACTTACTGTGTGCCAGGCACTGTACTAAGCACTGGGGTGGATAAAAGAAAATCAGGTTGGAAACAGTCCCTATCCCAGCTGTGGCTCACAGTCTCAATTCCCATTTTACTGATGAGAAAACCGAGACCCAGAGAAGTGAAGTGACTTGCCCATGGTCAAACAGCAGACAAGTGGCAGGACTGAGATTAGAATCCATGACTTTCTGATTCCCAGTACCGTGCTCTATCCACCACACCATGAAACACTGTATGTATTATAGCCAGGAGAATATTTGCGAGGTTGTTTTCTTTTAACAAACATTTTAGCTACATGTTCAACTAGTGAGACATGATCAATTATACACAGGCTGTTAGATATGTATGACCCACATTTAGGTCTTGAAGGCAGTTTCTGGGGGAGTATTGTTTGCAGCCTGGTACAGAGGCTAGAACAAGGGCCTGGGAATCAAGAAGGTCACGGGTTCTAATCCTGACTCTGCCTCTTGTCTGCTGTGTGGTCTTAGGCAAGTCCCTTCCCTTCTCTGTGGCTCAATTAACTCACCTGTAAAACGGGGACTTCATCACCAAGATCCACCCTTTCCTCTCCATCCAAACTGCTACCTTGGTAGTACAATACTCATCCTATCCCGACTGGATTATTGCATCAACATCCTTCCTGATCTCCCAACCTCCTGTCTCTCCCCACTTCAGTCTATACTTCACTCTGCTGCCTGATTATCTGTCTACAGAAACGCTCTGGGCTTGTCACCCTCCTCCTCAAGAATCTCCAGTGGTTGCTTATCAACCGGCAAATCAAGCAAAAACTCCTCACTATCGGCTTCAAAGCTCTCCATCATCTTGACCCCCTACCTCACCTCCCTCCTCTCCTTCTACAGCCCAGCCCGCACAGTCTGCTCCTCTGTCACTAACCTCCTCACTGGGCCTCGTTCTCGCGTGTCCCGCTGCCGACCCCTGGCCCAAGTCCTACCTCTAGCCTGGAATGCCCTCACTCCTTGAATCTGCCAAACTAACACACTTCCCCCTTCAAAGCCTTACTGAAAGCTCACCTCTTCCAGGAGGCCTTCCCAAACTGAGCCCATCCCTTTCCTCTGCTCCTCCTTTCCTCCCCATGGTCCCTCCTCCCTCCCTCTTCTCCACCCCACTCTCTGCCCCACAGCACTTGTGTGTATATATGTACATATTTATTATTCTATTTATTTCATTAATGATGTGTAAATATCTATAATTATATTTATTTACATTGATGCTATTGATGCCTATTCACTTGCTTTGTTTTGTTGTCTGTCTCCCCTCTACTAGACTGTGAGCCCATTGGGTAGGGATTGTCTCTGTTGCTGAATTGTACTTTTCAAGCACTTAGAAGATGCTCTGCACACAGTAAGTGCTCAAAAAACATGATTGAATAAATGAATGACTCTGAGGCCCTTATGGGACAGGGACTGTATCTAACTCGATTTGCTTGTATCCATCTCAATGCTTAGTTCAGTGCCTGGCACATAGTAAGTGCTTAACAAATTCGACAATTATTATTATTATTGATGCTGTGTTTATATGCAGAAATGTTTTGTGTCTAAGTAACCCTGACAATTTTTCTGGTGTTTCTTCCTTTAATAACTTTTTAGGTTATTAGCTGTGTTCAATGCTGCCTCATTGGATAATGAGAGAATTAGTCCCCTCTTCTGTTTAGTTAGCATCAACCTCACCAAGATACTAGATTTACTTTTGTCAAATCAGTACCCAAGGCAGCCTTAGCCCTTTTGAAGGGGTATTGAGGCACACAAAGAGAAAAGAGTTGTGCAATTAACCAGGGAATTTGATTCATATAGACAATCTGGGTCATTCAAACGTTAGCACACCTCAACCTCACAGATCATTGAGATTATTTCCTCAATTTTCTACTTCAATTTCTAGACACAGCCAAAGGGATAGATGGAAAACTGATTATGGAGTTTAGCTAGATTCCTGTTCCTTTAAAAAAAAAAATCCACCATTTCAGAGCATTTGATTCTTATTCTTTGTTATGTCAAAGAAAAGTTTGGGTCATGCTATATACCTCTTGGTGATAAAATTAAAATTCAAGACAATGTAAGTGATTGAAAATACTACAAATAATATAAAAAACAAAGCTACTCAGTTTTATAATAATAATGTTATTTGTTAAGTGCTTACTGAGTGTCAGCACTGTTCCAAGCACTGGAGTAGATACAAGCTAATTAGATTGGACACAGTCCCTGTCCCACATGGGGCTCACAGTCTTAATTCCCTTTGATGGAGGAGGGAACTGAGGCACGGAGAAGTGAAGTGACTTGCCCAACGTCATGCAGACAAGTGGCAGAGCTGGGAGTAGAACCCATGACCTTCTGACTCCCAAGCCATGCTCTAATCACTAGGCCAGTATAGTTTTACAGAGGTTAAATTCCAAAATAATTGCTGGAAAATTAATCTTCATTAGGCTTATTTCATGACTTTTCTGAAGAAATAGAAACAGAAGCACAGATGGAGTAATTATCTTTACGTCAGTAAAATGCATCAAGCTTTACATTACTTTTGTAAGTAGAAGCATAGCGGTCCGGTTTGATAATGATGTTGCCAATGGTGATTTAGTAAGTAGAGCCCAGTAAGGTTCCGATGGAGCGGTTTACGGATCATATAGCAGTGTTGGTTCAAGAAATACATTTCATTTACCTTGAATTTCTTTTGGAGTAAATAGAATCAAATGAATACTTGACAATTTCACAAATTCAATTAAATTTCAAACTATGGGATTAGTGGGATCAGATCAATAACATGGCTATTGAGTGACATGATTATCTAATTGTCCTTTACTGTATCAATTAGGAATATTAGTTCTACTCCCCTTCCCATTAATTCAAAGACCAAAATTGAAACATAGCATCTGATATAGGCTATAAAACTAAAGTGTAATAAAATTATTAATAGAACTTCTGATTTTCATTATCAATGTCACCAGTAGTATTACTGCACTAATGTCCTTGTATTCAAAGAGTTTATAAGTTTAGAAGGAATACACAATATTTAAAAGATTGTGAGAGTAGATAGAAGAAAATAGTCCAAGTAGGTTAATAAATAAATAACCTATAAATAAAAAGATAAGGGCACAAGTGAACTCCATACGATAGTTGAGAGGTGGCATACAATTATATAGGTATTTATAGAGTGACATGTATATATACTAGACTGAAATTAACTTATTCAAAGTGAATAAATTGCATTGCATACATTATTTGTGGTAAATTTGATTAATTGACCTTTGGATATTGCAGTCAACTCATTTGGTAGGCTAATAATCTTTCTACAATTTTAAAAGTGTTAAAAGCAAGAAAACATTTTTACTTCACCATTTTATAAAACTGCACTAAGTGGGACAGCATCAATGTCAGTATCAAATATACATCTCTATAGTATTTTGTAACCTGGGCTTTATGAGGACTTGATTTATGAAGGAATTCACCCTGTTGTCCACCCAGCAATCATTCATGTTTTAGCTGCCTGTAGCTTTCTGATGATTAGTGATATGTCTAAGAGAAGGTGATAGTGAGCTCAGCTGCTCCTTGTAAAGATATTAGACTTGATAGACCCTATTTCCAGCCAAAATTCTTGCAGAACTTGTAAACTTTTTAGAGTTTCTTTTCGTCGACCATTTTTGCTCTCTTTTTTTCATTTAATATTCAGATGTGTTCTTTTGGACTCGATTTGTCTTTCTCTTTCACAGAGCAAGAAAGACAAAATAGTTTGGGTATGTACAAATAGCCTGGATTTGAAAGTCAGGAAACATGATTGCTGAAATTTCAAAAATAACATTTCTATATAGTTATCTTTTCTTATCAAAGATGATACTAATAAATTATATTCACACCTGGCATATGTAATCTCTTTTTACAGCTCTAAGGAGAATATTCCCTATTTTTGGTTTATCCAAAAGCACATATTGAAATGAAGTATTACTAGTTATCCAAGCCTCTGATTGGTACTATGATCATCCCCATCCTCTTTCCTCCTTTCTTCTCCCCATCCCCGCCAACTTGCAGAGTGTCATTGTGATCAATATGACTTCCGACTCTGTTATATTGTGCTCTCTCAAGCACTTAGAACAGTGCTCTGTACACAGTAAGTGCTCAATAAATAATTGATTGATGGAATAACCTGGAGAACACATAGCTTTTGGGCCACAGAATGTAAATTCCCCACCTGGGAATGGATCTGAGCTTCTGAAGGGAGAGAGGAAGGGTGCTTGGGAATTTTTTTGCTGCTAGACAGGGAGGAGGTAGTAGGTTGTGACCATTATTCTAAGAAACCTAAAGCCTGTGGCAAAAAATTTCTTTCTCTCTAAGGTAGCCCCGAGATAAAGAGGACGGTGCCTCTAGGTTACTACATCAGTCTCTGTTAACCATCCTCCCTCCGCTCTTTCCCCACTCTAGTCAGTACTTAACTCTGCTGCATGGGTCATTTTACTCAAACTTTGCTTTGAGCCCATATCCCCACTCCTCAAAAAGCCTCTAGTGATTTCGCTTTCTCTGCATCAAGCAGAAACTCCTGAGCATCCTGAGCTTTAAGGCCTTCACATAGCTGATCTTCATTCCTCTCCTACAACCCAACCTACACATTTCATTACTTCAATGTTAACTTACTCACTGAGCCTTGTTCTTGCTTCTCTTGCTGGCTGTAACCCATCTTCCTGGCTGTAACTCTCTCTACTTTCTGTCCAGCAGATCACCATTCCCCCCATTTTCGAAGCCCTGCTAAAACCGCATTTTCTCTGTGAGACCTTCCCTGGCTACTCTCTCATCTTCTTGCTCTATTTTCCATTCCTTCAGCATCCTCAATCCACCTTAGTCTGCTCCATTGCTTAGGTATTTATGTACAATTCTTTATACTCTGTTGCTTAAGGTGATCAAGTCCTTTTCTGACTGCTGTACAACCAGGGAGGTTTGTCTGCTGGAGACATTTCCCAGGAGTCTACTGATATATCATTCAATTTAAGTCTTCACTACGTCATTCAAAATGGTATTTATTAAGTGCTTATTCTGTGTAAAGTACTAAACACTAAGGAGAGTACAGTAGTACGACATAATCCCTGCTCTGAAGGAGTTTATATCCCACTTACAAACATTTGATGCCATTTCAATATATAGTTGCATCTTTGGTTACTATTAGCAGTAGTAACAGAATTTACTAGGCTTCATTTGGTGCAATCAACAATGGCATTTATGGAGCAGTTTCTGTGTGAAGAACATTATTCATTCATTCAATTGTATTTATTGAGCGCTTACTGTGTGCAGAGCACTGTACTAAGCGCTTGGGAAGCACAAATCTACAACTTATAGAGACAGTCCCTACCCAACAACGGGCTCACAGGAGAATACAATAGAATGGAAGTTCCTGCCCCAAAGGAATTACAACCAGTCAGGACAGGGGGTGGGGGTCCTGACATTAAAACAGATTATGGGAGGAGAAATAAGAGAGTGTAAGGAAATGCACAGAAATGCTGTGGGGATTGGGTCAAGGATGAGAAATCAGACTTTTGGGAGGAGATACTTTAATAGAGCTCTGAAGGAGAATGATGGTCTTTCAGATACGAAGGAGGAAGTAGTTTTAGGAAAGAATCCTGTTTACCCCACTTCTTTGCCACCTCTGCACTCAAGTCAATACCATATAAATACTTAGATACTTCCCCTGCCACATCATTCAGGTACCCACTTTTAAACTTTCATGTTTCCCTCCTTATTTTAATATGTCTTTCTGCTATCCTGCAAGGTCTTTGAAGGCAAAAATGGTCATAACTCCATTTCACTCTCCTTGAAATTCTCCAATCTTGATTTTGCTCCCTTTAGGGAGCGTATCTACCAATTCTGTTGTATTACTATATTCTCTTCCAACTGCTTAGTGCTCTGCACATAGTAAGTGTTCAATATGAATGATTGATTAATTCCACAGAAACTGCCCTCTCAAGTCATCCATGATCACCTTCTTGCCATATCAAATGACTTTTATTCTGTCCTAATCCTACCTCGACCTCTCAGCGGCCTTTCCTGTGTTTCGGGAAAAATCATCTAACCTCGGCTTTAGTACACTTTCCTCTTCTGTTTCTTCTATCTCTCTGGTTCGTCTGTCTCTTTCACGGGCTTCTTTTCTATACCTCCTGCCCACAAATGTGGTAGTCCTTCAAGGCTCAATTCATGGTACCTTTCTGCTCTCCATCTGCACCCACTCCCTTTGAGACGTCATTCACTCTCATGACTTCAATTACCATCTCTATGTGGGTTATTCCCAAATCTACATCTCCAGCCCTGATCTCCCTCCTTCTTTGCGGTCTTGTATTTCTTCCTGCTTTTAGGACATCTCTACCTGCATGGCCCACTGACATCTAAAATAATTTCTCTTCTTGCCACTCACACCTGTCCTCCCTCTGACTTCCTCATCACTGTAGACAACACCACCACATTCCCTCCATCACAACCCCAAAACCTTGGAATTATCCTAGACTGAGTTCAATCATCTTCAGCATAACAGCCCTGAATTCTGTTAAGAGGGAACCCAAACTCTTCTCTCGATTCCATTGAATGGCAGATATGATTGTACAGAGTTTATGGATTCCATCATCACAGAAGTGATCTGTTAAAATTAGTAAAGTGCTTGTTTAATTTAGTTTAAAATTTGAATTTAAATAATTTAATATAAAAATTAGAAAATCGTGCCTGCTGCCGCTGCACAAAGGGCATTTTGGTCTAGACTTATTTTCAATACAGTTGTTACCATTGCTATTATTGCTGTTATAATTATTTGTTTGAGTATTATTGATAAATTAACTGTATTCAGTTTTTAATTTTTTTTAGTTTTTAGGTTTGTTAGACATTGAACTTTAGGCTTGATCTGTAGGAAAATTGGATAGAATAGACTTTTCCACTTGAATCATTTCCAGGGAGAGGATACAACATTGCTCTCAACAGCTGAACAGAATTTCTAGTTCTAAGATTAAAACAAAATGATCCTTTTTGCAGGAAGCCCTAATTATGGAAAATATTATAGACCCAATTTTTCTTTATCACAGTCATTATTCAGAATGCAGAAGGATTGGAATGTATTCGTTCAATGAATACATGTAACTTTTAACAATAAAAAAATCCAATGTATAAAGTAACAAATGAAAAAATTGTTAGATCACATTGAAACAGATTACACTAATCCTATTTACAGTTTGCTCATGATACGACATCTAACATCAATATAATGAGTACTATTAATAGAATTCATTTTTGAAATTGCACATTGATTTGATTTCACTAGAATGCAAGTTCATTTAGCATATTAGTGCAATTCATTTCCAGTTTAATTAATTTCTACTAGATCTTTTTATGTCTATAATTAGTATTATATGCCTAAATGAATGGCAAAATTACACTTTTGTAATCTAATGTTTTTTGTATTTATGGTTTAGATCAACAGGTGTTTCACTATGATTAAAAATGAGGCTCTTTTTATTGAAATTGGAAGCGATTTTAGAAAACATTGGGGATATAGATGGATGAATCGATCAGTGGTATTTATTGAGGGCTTATTATATGCATAGCACTGTACTAAGTATTTGAGAGAGTACAATATAACAAAAGTAACAGACATTCCCTGCTCATAACAAGCTTCAGTCCGAAGGGTGAGGCAGATACTAATATAAATTACACACACACACACACACACACACACACACACACACACACACTGGGCTGAGGGTGGAGATATACCTAAACTTTTAAATTGAAATTCATATTTCATTATTTAAATTTTGGCCATTATTTTTTTTCCTATCCTAACCTGAGTTTGATCTGGGGGATTTACAGAGATTTTTAAAAATTAGATTATTGATGTTATAGTGTATTTTGCCTGGTTTACTGGATAGAACCTGGGAGTCAGAAGGACCAGGGTTCTAATCCCAGTTCCACCAATTGTCTGCTGTGTGACCTGAACTTCTCTGTATCTCAGTAATCTCATCTGTAAAATGGGGATTAAGACTGTGAGCCCCATGTGGATTAGGGACTGTGTCCTAAACTGATTATCTTGTATCTACCCCAGTGCTTACAACAGTGCTTGACACATAGTAAGCACTTAACAAATATCATTATTAACAAATATTATTATTATCCCATCAGAAATGTCATTTTGTAATGAGTGTTATGACAAAAAAAGTATTTAATTTTAGTTTATAGTTGACCATCAACCTCTTTCCTCTTCCATGATGTTGCACAGAGGTTGTGCTTTTTTTGTAAGTGTTATTTATGGTATTTGTTAAACAGAGAATGAGAGAAATCAGGGTGGGGATGTACATTTGAGAAGCATTTGAATAGAGATAGTAGTTAAGCAGTGGGAGTAAGTGGGTTCTCCAAGGGACTCTAAGTAGATGAAGACTAAGAGTGGACCCAGAATTGAACCTTGAGGAACTTCCAAAGTTAGGAAGTGAAGGGCAGTTGAGGAACAAAAAAAAGGAAGTGAAAAGATGGGATAACCAGGATAAGACAGCATCAGTGAAGCCAGAATGGATGGTGTTTCCTTGAGAAGGGGGTTGTGCACAGTGTTGAAAACATCTGAGCAGTCCAGGACGTTAAGGATAGAGGTAAAGCAATAGGATTTGGCAATGAGGTGGTCATTGGTGACCTTTGAGACAAGGGGGTCAAGGAGACAATTGGAGGAGAGGATGGCTCAGAGAAGCAGTGTTGCTCAATGGAAAGATCATGGGCTTTGGAGTCAGAGGTCATGGGTTGAAATTCAATAAAAAAATGACTGGGCAAGTCACAACTTCTCTGGGCCCATTACCTCATCTATAAAATGGGGATTAAAACTGTGAGCCCCCTTGGGACAACCTGATCACCTGGTAACTTCCCCAGCACTTAGAACAGTGCTTTGCACATAGTAAGTGTTTAATAAATGTCATTATTATTATCATCATCTAAAGGCAGTGGCTGTCAAGGAGTTTGGAAAGGAACAGGGAGATGGGGAGATAACTAGATGGTAGGTACTGTGGGTGTTTTTTTTTTTTTTTAATAGGGGATATGTGGACATATTCAGAAGCAATGAGGAAGGAGCCATTGGAGATGGAGTGGTTAAAGGTTCTCATCCCCCTAGACAGCCCTGTCCATGTTATTTCCCAGCTTCACACTTCATCCCCTGGCAGCCCGTCACAGCCCACTCCTCTCCAACTCTTTCCTATCCACAGTCTTGGACATAGTAGGTGCTTAACAAATACCATA
This sequence comes from Tachyglossus aculeatus, assembly GCF_015852505.1. Classification (NCBI taxonomy): domain Eukaryota; kingdom Metazoa; phylum Chordata; class Mammalia; order Monotremata; family Tachyglossidae; genus Tachyglossus; species Tachyglossus aculeatus. The sequence continues at coordinate 122,922,248 of NC_052067.1, forward strand.
AAAATAACATTATTATCATCATCATTATTACTATTATCCCCTCTCCCCCTAAAGACTCCTTCCCACCACAGCCTCAGCCAAGTGTAGCCTGTGGACTCCTGGATCCATCATTGGAAAGCATGCCTTCACCCCTTTCCTGTTCCTGAGCCAGTCACTCTTCCTCCGTACCATTAGTGAAATCTGGCACACTCCAGATGACAATGCCTCACCAACACTCTTACTGAAGAAGGCTACATATTCATATTGGCAAAATAGATATGATCGAGGTACACTTGGTTGGCATTAAAGACGAAAAGGGAGCATGCAGGGTTATAGAAAGGAAGGGGCAAGTTGAGTGTTAAAAGACAATGGTAAGGAGTTTCTGCTTGATGGACAGCCGCTGGAGATTCTTAAGGAGTAGAAAACATGGACTTATTGTTTTTTTAGAGAAATGATCCGGACATTAAAGTGTGGTCTAGAATGAGAAGAGACGGGAGGCAAGGTGATTGATTCAGTGGTCAATGTGGGATAGGATAAGCAATTGGACCAACATGATAGTAGTTTGGATGGAGAAGGGAGGATGGATTTTTAGTGATATTGTGAAGGTAGAACAGAGAGGATTTGGTGACAGAATGAATATGTTGTTTGAATAACAAAGGAAAATGAGTTCCAAGGTTATGGCTTGTAAAACAGGGAAGATAGTGATGCTGTCTGCAGTGATGGGAAAGTCAGATGGAGAACAAAGTTTTATAATTATATAGTTTTGTAATTTCCTACTAGGTCTCACCCTGCATACTTGGCTCATCCAAGTGCCAACTTGCTTAGCTTCCCACCCAAACTCTGTCCTTCCCATCGCTATAGACAATACCACTATCCTTGCCTTAAAAACCATAACCTCAACTCATCTCATACAATTAAGATTACTGTGCACAGAGCACTGTACTGAGTGCTTGGATCTCAGTGTACTATCACTACACTAGAGATAGCAGACATGATCCCTGTCCTCAGAGATGATTTATCATATGAACGCAGTAAGTGCTTAATACATGCCACTGAATGATTAATTGAAGGATCTTACAATCTAGTGGGGGAATCAGTAACTAAAATAAATTGCAAGTAGGGGGAGGCAACAGAATAGAAGGATATGTATCATTGACTGATTGATGTACATGAATAGTATGGGAATGAAGTATAAAAGTACTTCAGGGATGCAGTGTACTAGTGATGCAGAAGGGATGGAAAATAAGTTGAGAATATGAGAGGGTAGTTAGGGAAGGCTTCTTGGAGGAGATATGATCTTCCGGACAACTGTCAAACTAAGACGGTCCGATTTTCGTTACCTCAGTAGTTATCATAACATGAGTCCACTCCACAGATTTACATATAATTCAGGTGACAGTTTGTGAAAATATTTGCCTTGAAATAGCCTCAAACTACAGATGGAAGTCACAGACATGGGAATTTGTTTTTAAACAAAGAACATTTTAGACGGAAAATACAAAATATACATGCTTGAACTGCAGGAAGATAAAAATAAAGACAAAAGTCCTTTCAGGAGTCATTCCTCTATTCTTTCTCCCATTTTTTTCATCTTGCCATTTCATCAGATAGCAAGGCGGTACCAACTGGCCCAAGGGTTTTGATCAAACTCAGAACAGTGTACATAGACCACACAAATTTCCCCAACCACTACAGTGCACTTACTTATTAACCTTAAAAACATTTCAAGAGAACTTCTGTGACTTTTCATCATAGAGGATGAGTCTTTGAGGAAGAAGCATCATAGCCTAGTAGAAAGAGCAGGGACCTTGGAGGTAGAGGACCTGTTTCATAATCACAGCTCTGCCAATTGCTAGCTGTGTGACCTTGGGCAAATCACTTTACTATGCCTGTTTCCTCAACTGTGTAATGAGATTAAATACCTGTTCTCCCTCCTATTTAGACAGTGATCCCATGCAGAATAGGGACTGTGTCCATCCTATTTAAGTTGTACCTACCTCAGTGCTTAGAAGAGTGTTTGACCCATAGTAAGCACTTAAATACCATGAAAAAAACACTGGCTTGCTTATGTATGAAGAGAAGCCTTCCCTTTAATACCTAAAGAAGTCAAATCTTCTTAGAAACTGTAAAGAATGGTTAGGGTTAACTGTGGGATTTTATAGAAACTCACTGCTCTCCACTGCTGGCAAGATACTAGTTAAAATAGTAATGACAGTCATAATAATTATGATATTTCTTAAGCATTTAGCTTTCAAGGATTGTCTCTTTCTTCCATATCTCACTGATAAGGTCAAGTCTTGCTTATCACCTGTGGTATCTCACAGCCCATTCCACACATCTCCTCTAGAGCCAGCTTGCTCACTCTGCCCTGATCTTTATTTTGCCATCGACAACTTTCCTATTTCCTGAAATTCTTGCCTCCTTTCCCCCTCCATATAAGCCAGTCAAAAACTCCCCTCACCTTCAAAGCCTTATTGAGATTGCATTTCCTCCAAGACGACTTTCCAAATTACTTTTTTCCTTGGCTCCTTCTCCCTTCTGTGTCATTTATGCACTTGGATCTGTGACCTGTGGGCATTTAATATGTGTCCCACAGTCCTTATGTACGAATCTGCAACTTATACATTACAAATTATTTATTAATGTCTGTATTCCTCCCCAATCAATCGTATTTATTGAGTGCTTACTGTGTGCAGAGCACTGTACTAAGCACTTGGGAAGTACAAGTTGGCAACATATTGAGACGGTCCCTACCCAACAGTGGGCTCACAGTCTAGAAGGGGGAGACAGAGAACAAAACCAAACATATTAACAAAATAAAATAAATAGAATAGATATGTACAAGTAAAATAAATAAATTAATAGAGTAATAAATATGTACAAATATATATACATATATACAGGTGCTGTGGGGAAGGGAAGGAGGTAAAACGGGGGGATGGAGAGGGGGAGAGGAAGGAGGGGGCTCAGTCTGGGAAGGCCTCCTGGAGGAGGTGAGCTCTCAGTAGGGCCTTGAAGGGAGGAAGAGAGCTAGCTTGGTGGATGTTGGGAGGGAGGGCATTCCAGGCCAGGGGGATGACGTGGGCCGGGGGTCGACGGCGGGACAGACGAGAATGAGGCATGGTGAGGAGATTAGCAGCAGAGGAGCGGAGGGTGTGGGCTGGGCTGTAGAAGGAGAGAAGGGAGGTGAGGTAGGAGGGGTGAGGTGATGGACAGCCTTGAAGCCAAGGGTGAGGATTTTCTGCCTGATGCACAGATTGATTGGTAGCCAATCCCTAAATTTGTTGTAAGCAGAGAGCACATCTACCAGGTCTAATGCACTGTACTCTCCCAAGGATTTAGTTCAGTGTTCTCAACTCAATAAATATCATGAATGACAATGAGAGAAGCAGTGTGGCTTAGTGGAAAGAGCCTGGGTTTGGGAGTCATAGGTCAGGGGTTCTAATCCCACCTCTGCCACTTGTCAGCTGTGTGACTTTGGGCAAGTCACTTCACTTCTCTGTGCCTCAGTTCCCTCATCTGTAAAACAGAGATTAAGACTGAGCCCCACGTGGGACAACCTGATTACCTCGTATCTACCCCAGTGTCTAGAACAGTGCTTGGCACCTAGAAAATGCTTAACAAATGCCATCAACATCATCATCATGATGTACTAAATTCTGGATATATACAAGACTATCCAAATGGACACAGTCCTTCATCAGGCAAAAACTCCTCACCCTCAGCTTCAAGGCTCTCCATCACCTGGCCCCCTCCTACCTCACCTCCCTTCTCTCCTTCTACAGCCCAGCCCGCACCCTCCGATCCTCTGCCGCTAATCTCCTCACCGTGCCTCGTTCTCGCCTGTCCCACCATTGACCCCCGGCCCATGTCATCCCCCGGGCCTGGAATGCCCTCCCTCCACAGATTTGCCAAGCTAGCTCTCTTTCTCCCTTCAAAGCCCTACTGAGAGCTCACCTCCTCCAGGAGGCCTTCCCAGACTAAGCCCCCTCCTTCCTCTCCCCCTCACCTTACCTCCTTCCCCTCCCCACAGCACCTGTATGTATGTATATATGTTTGTGCATATTTATTACTTTATTTATTTTATTTGTGCATATTTATTCTATATATTTTATTTTGTTAATGTTTTGTTCTCTGTCTCCCCTTTCTAGACTGTGAGCCCACTGTTGGGTAGGGACCGTCTCTATATGTTGCCAACTTGTACTTCCCAAGCGCTTAGTACAGTGCTCTGCACACAATAAGTGCTCAATTAATATGATTGAATGAAAGAATACGTGGCCTGTGATGATAATATAGCAGTCCATTCAAACCCCCAAAATGTGAGCATTTCTGGGGAACTGCTAGCTCCCCCTTGAGTTCCTGTTTTTCCCTGAAAGTCTTCATTAACACATGTGCCAATTGACTGGTTTGGCATTTTAAAATTTTAATTAATGCTGTCCATCCTTCCATCATCACCTATCTATTGTTGCTACCACTGCCGCACTTCTGATGATGGACCTTAGTGTGCATTTTTCAGCCATTCACTAAATGAAATCAACACTGTCCAAGAAGGAAAAACAAAAATGGTGCCAAATTAGTAAGGGGACCATCTTTGTAAGCAGTCTTTATGGAAAAAAAAAATTGTTCACCTTGTGTTGGTCTTAATGGCCACTTTCTCCCCAAACAATGGAAGTCTGGCCATATGTAGTCTCATATCCAGACACACATAAACTTTCGTCTACTGCCTTGTTAGTGCAAAGCACTATCAAGGAGCTCAGTTGCCTTGAAAATTACATAAAAAGAAATGCATGAGAGACTGGAATCTAATTGACAGTCATTCAATTTAGAATTCTTGTAGTCTATGGCAGAATCATTTTTCTTCTGGATCATGACTTTCAGCATACCAGAAAATGCCTGAAAATTTTGACTGGATAGAGATCTTGATTTATATACAGTTGGAATTCTGATTCAGGAGTTTAAAATAAGTCTTTAAGTGGTAATAATGAAAAAGTTTTATTCCAAAATTCTATGAGGTGTGAACTAGATTCGGATGACACTTCGGTTAACATGACTTTTCACTCTATAGACCACAGTTATAATCACAGTATTGTGAAATATGATGAGTAAGCATATCTTGGCTTTATTATATCAACTGGAAAACTGTAGTTTGGCCAATACAGTATGACCTAATTCTATTAGCAGACATGGAAATACTATAAAATACAGGAATAGGGTTTTGCAGTGAGCTGAATTTTTACAGGAACAGTAAAAATAATTTCAAAAATAACTAAAAGCACATTTTAATAAAGAAGCTACAATACTGTTGAAGGGACACAATAGACATACATTAAAATTACACAAGACTTGCTACCTGGTTATTGCTTGAAAAATATTAACTGGGTTGTATAATTCTGAAAGGTTGTATTTAAATTAGGTTGCTAAACATTTAGTTGTACAGAGTATTAGGCTCATATATTTAATGGAAGAAAGATGATTTTTCAGGATACATAATGTATTCATCCCAAGATGCTCTTGAACAGATGCTGTATATTTGGATTTTTTTTTTAGCGGTCCCTATGCTGCTGAGCTTGCACTTCTTTGCTACCTTATTCATTTTAACTCTATTTCATATAGTGGTATGTGAAGGGCAATGTTCAGAGATTTAACATTAATAAGTCTCAAAATTATCCAAGTAATCAAAACCACCCTAAATTACCGAGATTTTCCCCATTAATTTTGCTCAGACAACTCACTCTTCCTAGTCCTATTTTTTCTACTTTCATTAATTCATTCAATTGTATTTATTGAGTGCTTACTGTGTGCAGATCATTGTACTAAGCACTTGGAAAGTACAATTCAGCAACAGATAGAGACAATCCGTACCCAATAACGGGCTCACAGTCTACAAGCAGGAGACAGACAACAAAACAAGTAGACAGGTATCAAGAGCATCAAAAAAGATAAGCAGAATTATAGATATATACACATCATTAACAAATAGCATAATAAATATACACAAATATACACAAGTGCTGTGGGGTGGGGAAAAGGGAGAGAGTGGGGCAATGAGAAGAGGAGAAGCAGCAGAGGAAAAGGGGGCTCAGTCTGGGAAGGCCTCAAGGAGGAGGTGAACTCTCAGTAGGGCTTTGAAGGGTGGGAAAAGAGCTAGTTTGGCTGATCTGAGGAAGGAGGGCATTCCAGCCAAAGGTGGGACATGGGCCAGGGGTCGACTGCAGGACAGATGAGAATGAGGCACAGTGAGGAAGTTAGCAGCAAAGGAGTGGAGTGTGCAGGCTGTAGAAGGAGAGAAGGGAGGTGAGATAGGAGGGGGAAAGGTGACGGAAAGCTTTGAAGCCAATAATAAGGAGCTTTTGCTTTGTATGAAGGTTGATAGGCAACCACTGGAGATTTTTTTTTTTTTTTGGGGGGGGGGGGGTGACATGCCCAGAGCATTTTTGTAGAAAGATAATCCACACAGCAGAATGAAGTACAGACTGAACTGGGAGAGACAGGAGGTTGGGAGATCAGAAAGGACGTTGATGCAGAAATCGTCGGGATATGATAAGAGATTGTACCAACAAGGTAGCAGTTCAGATGGAGAGGAAAGGGCAGATTTTGGCAATATTGCGAAGGTGAGAACAGCGGGTTTTGATGACAGATTGGATGTGTAGGGTGAATGAGAGCGTGGAGTCAAGGATGATACCAAGGCTGCAGGCTCGTGAGACAGAAAGGATGGTAGTGCCGTCCACAGTGACGGGAAAGTCAAGGAGAGGGCATGGTTTGGGAGGGAAGAACCTTTTACTATAAGTGTTGACTAGACTTCAACATTAACAGTTGCTGGGTGGGCATGAAGTTTCTTTTTTTGTTGAAATCAATTCCCTATTTCATAGCTTACCATTCATTTTTTAACCTTAGTCAATTGTAATATTACTGGGGGTAATGAGAAACATGAGAAGGACACTAAGCTTAGTTGGTTTTGGTTCTAATATTCTGTTTACTAGTTCCAAAAAGTGATGTTCTTATAATTTTTAACACAACACTGATTCCATAGTGTACCAAAAAAACCTTATAAACCCATACTATAGGGCTGTGCACTGACAAAGGATCAAAATCTAGGTTTACTTAGGGCCGTAAGACAGAATGTTAGGAAGAAGGTTTCCTGGGGAGATGTAAGAGAACTTATCACAAGCCCTAGCTGAAATTGGTTGAGACCAGGAGTTGGGGTGACCCAAGTAGAGGAGCAGGCATCAGCTCACCTGATCTGTCAATTACAGAATGTCACCTATTGCAGAAGACACCCCAGTGAATGGATCTGAGGGAGGGTGAATGTAAAAAGATGGATTGCAGTTGTCAGTGTGTCTCACTCTGGTTGACAAGATAGAGATCACCCATCAGATCACATCTGATGTGGTCCTTCTCCTTGATAGGTTGGAAATAAAGCTGCAATAGCAGCTTTTAAGCAACGCCTTGTTGTAGCTTTGTGGTGCCTCACCCCAAAAGGATAAAGCTGCTTCATTCAGCATGACTCGGTGGAAAGACCACAGGCTTCGGAGTCAGAGGTCAAGGGTTCAAATCCCAGCCCCGCCAATTGCCAGTTGTGTGACTTTGGGCAAGCCACTTAACTTCTCTGGGCCTCGGTTACCTCATCTGTAAATGGGGATGAAGACTGTGAGCCTCCCATGGGACAACCTGATCACCTTGTAACCTCCCCAGTGCTTAGAACAGTGCTTTGCACATAGTAAGTGCTTAATAAATGCTATTATATGCAGATTTGAGCACCTCCTTGGTGAGGGTTTACAGCACAGCCTTCTGCAGATAAAGCATACCATCTTCTAAGAATGGTATTTGAGGCAAAATCCAAATTGGTTCTAATTTATTTTCTGCCTCAATTTTTACCTTATATAATTCTCTATCATATTATGATAATAGAGAAAAGGACAACAATGTGCATCACAATTAAAATAATAATAAATTTATTAATGAGCTATCCAAAAGTAACAATGGGAAAATTCTTCTGAACAGTTCCAGGTCTTGTAGAAAAATCTACACACTCAGCTTATTCTACTCTAACTAAATTGAAGATGTGGACTTCAGAAAACACTCTTTAAATCTTCTATCCAAGTGCTGTCAGTGCCAAGAATTGATGGCTCAGTTCTGATATTCTCTACATCACAGTAGTAGTCTTTCACAGGAACTGGCCGAAGTCATTTATCATAGAAATTTGTCCTTTCCGTCTTGTTTTGACAATCTTCTAGTTATGTTGTGTTAGGTGTTTTTTTTTCCCCTTTAACACAAGCGGGCTTGTGTTCTTTCCCTTTAACACAATGATAAAAGTGGGCAGTAATCTCAAAATAATTTAATGCATTTTGCATTCTCCTAAATGAGCAAGTATCCTGGTGTTATAAGCACATTTCTCTAGGGATATTATATCCCAACCATTGGGAAATCCTTAAATCAGAAAGTACACATGGTTTAAAAAAAGAATGTTATCTGAAAATTTTCTTACAGGCATCTATAGCGGGAAATTGACTTGATGCTTAGATATCTTCCCATGCATTTAGGAATAATATTTAGGCAATTACTATGTGCCAAGCACTTTACTAAGTGCTAGGATAAATACAAGATTATCAGGTTGAACACAGTTTCTCCCCAAAATTGGGCTCAGGTGTCAAATGAACAGGTGTTTGATCTCGATTTCACAGATGAGGCGACAGATACAGAGGAGTTTAGTGACTTGCCCAGTACTACACAACTGGCAAGTGGCAGAACTGGTTTAGAATAAAGGTCTCCTAACTCCCAGGCCCTTGCCCTTTTTACTAGACCAGAGCTGTTTTGCTAAAAAATAATACCTTGGTTTTGTATAGCACTTTGATTTCCAAAGCTCTCACATTAATTACATCAGTTTTTGACCTCACAACAATCCTTTGCAGCAGGTAGAAAAAAACTACTATTATCCCCATTTTTCAGGTAGGAAAACTGAAATAAACAAAATGCCTTGCCCATGTAAAAGTGAGGAAATAATACGGGATTACAGAAGAAAGGCAAAAGAGCATTGGAAATGGAAGTTCCCAGTATAACAATGTTTCCTACTATTGACAGAGTTCTTGTCCAAGATCTCCTGGTTAGGTTATTGAAAAATCATTTCAGCAATGTCATTTTTCAATCTTAATGTGCTTCATGTAAGAACACAATTTAGCAGATGGGGTCTTTGCAATAGGTAAGACCCTAGAGAAATTTAAGGATCGAATCCTAGATCCCTGTATTAAATTCAAAGCTCTGACAAAAGCATTTAACACACCCATAGACATAGATTCTGCAACTTCTCATAGTACTAACAGCATTTATAGACTGCCCACTTGGAAAATGAAACACTTGGGAAATTCAGAACAAAGAACTGACAAATTCCCTACCCCAAAAAGAGCTTTCAATCTAACTGGGAAGGCATATAAAATTATTTCCCAATAGAGCAATCAAAATAAGTGATTGAAGGTACTATTGAAATAACATACATATTCTGCACCTAAGTGCTATAGATAGCTAATGCTATAGAACTTGGGAGGTGGGGATTAAGAACAAGTCTGGTTAAAGGAAGTGGGATTTCAGGAAAGCTTTGAATAGGGAAAGGTCTGTGGATTTGGGGAGGGAGGGAGTTCCAAGTTTGCCAATCAGCATGAGCAAGGGGATGGAATCAATATCAAGGTATCATTAGATTAACTGGGGAGGAATGAAAAGAATGAGAATAGCAGGTGAAGAGAGCAGATATGTAAAATGTGGTGACGGACAGCCTTGAAGCTTATTGTGCAGAGGTTTGCTTTATCTGAGACACCAGAAGCTAAATAAAAGTTTTGAATATTGAAGAAATTCATTAGCTCAAGTGTTTGACAGGATTGTCAGACTTCTCTTCATAGCTATAGGTGGTTGAATCAGAATTGGTTGTTCTGCCAGATCCTTTCCCCTATCCCTATCATAGTTAAACAGAATTCTATAAGTTCAGGCCTGATGAACTTTCTGATTTCCCATCCTCCTGTCTCTCTCCATTTGAGTCTATACTTAACTCTGCTGCCCAGATTATCTTTGTACAGAAACGCTCTTGACATGTTACTCCCATCCTCAAAAATCTCCAGTGGTTGCCTATCAACCTTTGAATGAAGCAAAAAGTCCTCACTATTGGCTTCAAAGCTCTCCATCACGTTGCCCACTCCTATCTCACCTTCCTTCTCTCCTTCTACAGCCAACCCTCCACACTCTGCTCCCTCTGCCACTAACCTCCTCACTGGGCCTCGTTCTCGCCTGTCCCACCATCGACCTCTGGCCCACATCCTACCTCTGGCCTGGAATGCCCTGCCTTCATGCATCCGCCGAACTAGCTCTCTTCCTCCCTTCAAAGCCCTACTGAGAACTCACCTCCTCCAGAAGGCTTTCCGAGATAAGTTCCCCAACTTTCTCCTCTGCTCCTCCTCCCCTCTCCCCCTCCTTTGTACAGCACTTGTGTATATTTGTACATATTTATTACTATATTGAATTTATTAATGATGTGTATATAACTATAATTCTATTCATCTTTTGATGATACTGACACCCATCTACTTGTTTTATTTTGTTGTCTGTCTCCCCCTTCTAGACTGTGAGCCCATTGGGTAGGGACTGTCTATATCCATTGCTGAATTGTACTTTCCAAGTTCTTAGTACAGTGCTCTGCACACAGTAAGCACCTAATAAATATGATTGAATGAATGAATGAATGAACTTCTTCTATGTGGTCATGCTTGAGGTATAAAAAAAAATCTATGAGAATCATCTAAAGACTCAAATACTTTTCCAGAAGGCATGTATGCTGCAACTATGTTCTAGACATTAGTTGTGATGATAGTAACTGAATGGAGTTACTGAAGAACTTGAGTTTCACAACTACTGGTGCTTTATGCTAAGGTGTCAGGCCAAGGTATGAGGTCCACTGCTGTCTAAACACAAAAAGATTAGCATTGACTGTTTTCCTGCACTTGGAATTTACTTTTTACCAAAACGTTTCTCTTTTCTCTTTTGTTGTAGAATTATTTGTTTTAAGACTAGATAGCTCCAGGTTTTTAAGTTTTGAGAGAGTGTGCTTGGGTGCATGTGTATATGTTTATATAGGTGTTCTTCACAAGGTGACCCAATGGAAAGGGCATAGGCTTGGAGTAAGAGCTATAGTATTAGCAGTATTTATTAAACACTTGCAGTGTGCAAATCATCTTATGTGCTGGAAAAGAACATACCAGTTTGAATTAGGCCTCGAGGGACTAATGATTTATGAAGGAACTGGGTTCGAATTCTGTATTAGACAACTGTCTTCTGCATGACCTTAGATAAATCAGTTTACCTCTGTATGCCCTAGTTTTCTCATCTGTAAAATGGGAATTCACAAATATTTTCCTGTGAGTGCCATGTGGGAAGGGTATTGTGTCCAACCTCTATCCAACTTACCCCAGCGGTCAATCATATTTGAGTGCTTACTGTGTGGAGACAACTGTACTAAACACTTGGGAGAGTAAAGTATAACAACATAACAGAGCTAGTAGACACATTCGCTGCCCACAATGAGCTTAACTTGGAACAGTGCTTGGCACCTAGTAAATGCTTAACAAATATTATTACTAAGGAAGGTACTTATAATTGGGAAATTTTAGTGGAGATTTATCTGTAACAGAAAATGCCAGCCCCAGTGGATTACTCCTATTCATTGGTGTCTTCACTCCCAAGGCCCCAACAAAAATTCAACCATCTCCTCGGTCATGGGTTCTAATCCCAGGTCCACTACTTGCCTGTTGTGTGACCTTGGGCAAATCACTTCACTTCTCTGTGCCTCCTTTACCTGATCCATAAACGGGGATTGAGACTGTGAGCCCAATGTGGGACAGTGAAGCATCCAATCTTTAATCCCTCTCACATTCCTTATCTCGCTCTCTATGCCTACATTGATACTTGAAGACTTCAATATCCACATATATGTCCCTGATGACCCTTCTGCTGACCACCTCCTATTACTCCTCAACTCCAATGACCTCCTGCTCCACCCCACCTTGCCCACTCACCAATATGGTTTGTTGTACCCACCCCAGCACTTAGTACAGTACCTGGCACAAAGTGCTTAAAATACCACTATTGTTTTTATCATCATCATTATTATTATTACTCACTTTCAAAGACCCAAGGACAATTCTCCTCTGGGTATCACCAGATTAAAAATTTTTAATGCTGTCTTTTTTTCCTCTCACCAATCCACCATGGCCCTTCAATCCTTGGCTACATTTTAACCTATCCCAGTCCTCTTCTCCCACATACTTCCCTAACCCCTTCTGCCACCCAACTCTTCATGCCTAGTGCCATTCCCCCCTTATTTCCTGCCATATCCCTGAAGTCTTCTCCCAGCGCCAACCCTTGTCCCCCTTTCCCCACACTTGCCCTCATCGACTCACCCCTGTCCAAACCCTCCCCCGCTATTCTCCCCCACAGCTTCAGCCAAGTATGGCCTGCGGAATTCCTGCTGTATCTTGGGACAGCTACTCTTCATCTTTGACCTGTTCCTGACTCAGTCACTCCTCCTCCTCACCATCATATCCTGGCTCTCCACAGATGAAACAGTCTCCTCTGCTGCTCTCTCCATAGGAGGACTTATCTTCTCTCACTCCCCCAGAATCAGTGGTACAGGAGGAGGCACTGGCTTCCTTCTTACTTCATAATGTCACTTTTGCACCATTCCACCTACCCCATCTGTTTCTTTCTCTTCCTTCAAAGCCCATATCATATCCAGATTCCAGAAATGGTCAACTACCACCCCCCACAAGACCCACCTCCAACACTTTAAAACCATTTTAATCCCTCTCACATTCCTTATCTCTATCTCTCTATGCCTTCATTGATACTTGAGGACTTCAATATCCACATATATGTCCCTGATGAGCCTTTTGCTGACTGCCTCCTACTACTCCTCAACTCCAGTGACCTCCTGCTCCACCCCACCTCACCCAATCACCAACTTGGGCACACATGTGATCTCTCATCTCTAGCCACTATACAATCTCTACCCTCACTAGTTCTAAAATCCCTCTCAGACCCCAACCTCCTTACTTGCCTTCTCTCCTACACATCTCGTCTCTGTCAATCTGTACTATTCCCCCCGAAGAGAATCTTTTGACCCCATCCGATATTGGCAACTTATGACCCACAGCCTCCATACCTAAACTACCTTCCGTTGAAGACCAAATTAAGCAACTAAACACAACCCTGTCTACTGAACTCAACTCACTTGCTCCCCTATTCCTTCATCAATTTTGTACCACTGAACCACAGCTCTGGATCACCTCCAAATTCCAAATCATTTGCTCTTGTGCACGAGCCACAGATCACTGTTGGCAGAAATCTAAATATCAGGCCTACTTCATCCACTTCAAGTTTATCCATGCATGCTTTAACTCTGCCCTCTCCTCTGCTACCAAAATTATCTCCTCTCTTATTGAAACCCATCACCCTTGCTAGTTGTTCCAGACATTTAACTCCCTCCTCAGGCCTTGTGTCCCCTACCTTCCCCTTTCCTTTGACCCCAGTGACCTGGTCATCCACTTTATTAAAATAATTGACCCTATCAGGAGTAAGCTCCCTAAAATTCCCTCTACCCCTCCTCAGTATTTCCCTCTTCCCATCCCCTCTTCGACCTTCCAATCTTCCCAGCAGTATCTCCAGAGAAGATCCTCTGACTCCCCTCAAACTACACCCTCTCACCTGCACATCTGACCCCATTCCTTCACACCTTATCAAAACACTTGTCCCTGACTCTTCTTTTCCTAACAGCCATTTTCAACTGTTCACTCTCCAGTGGCTTTTTCCCCACTGCTTTCAAACATGCCCAAGTCTCCCCATCCTAAAAAAAAACCTCCCTTGACCCCACAGCTCCTTCGAGTTATCACCCCATCTCCCTCCTACCATTCCTCTCCAAACTCCTTGAATGAGTTGTTTACACCTGCTGACTCGAATTCCTCTCCTCCAATTTTCTCCTTGACCCCCTACAATCTACGTTCTGTCCCCTACACTTCATAGAAACCATTCTCTCAAAGGTCACCAATGAATTCCTTCTTGCTAAATCCAACAGCCTCTATTCCATCTTAATCCTCCTCTTCCTCTCATCTTCCTTTGACACTGTCCACCACCCTGTTCTCCTAGAAACATTATCCAACCTTAGTTTCACTAACCCTGCTCTCTCCTGGTTCTGCTCATTTCTCTGGCCATTCATTCTCAGTCTTCTTCGCAGGACCCTCCTCTGCCTCTTACCCTCTAGTACTTCCCAAGTGCTTAGTACAGTGCTCTGCACACAGTAAGCACTCAATAAATATAATTGAATGAATGAATGAACAAACGAACTGTGGAGATTCCTCAAGGTTCAGTTCTTGGTCCCCTTCTATTCTCCATCTACACCCTCTCCCTTGAAGAACTCATTCACTCCCATGGCTTCAAATACCACCTCTATGTGGATGATTCCCAAATCTAGATCTCCAGTCCTGATAGCTCTCTCTCTCTGTAGTTGAGAAGCAGTGTGGCTCATCGGAAAGAGCCCGGGCTTTGGAGTCAGAGGTCATGGGTTCAAATCCGGGCTCCGCCAATTGCCAGCTGTGTGACTTTGGGCAAGTCACTTAACTTCTCTGGGCCTCAGGTACCTCCTCTGTAAAATGGGGATGAAGACTGTGAGCCCCCCGTGGGACAACCTGATCACGTTGTAATCTCCCCAGCGCTTAGAACAGTGCTTTGCACATAGTAAGCGCTTAATAAATGCTATCATTATTATTATTATTATTATAGTCTCACATTTCCTCCTGCCTTCAAAATATCTCTACTTGGACATCCTCCCATCACCTCAAGATTAACATGTCCAAAACAGAACTCCTAATCTTCCCACCCAAATCCTAAGTTCCCCCATCTATGTTGATAGCACCACCATCTTTCCAGTCTCACAAGCATGGTGTAATAATAATAATAATAATAATAATAATAATAATAATAATAATAATAATACTTCTTAAGTGTTATGTGCCAGGCACTGAATAGGACACGGGCTTAAGAGTTATAAAACTATAACTCCTACCACCTACCCATTCCACTTACCCCATCAGTTTGTTTCTCTTCCTTCAAAGCCCATATGATCTCCAGATTCTAGTAATGGCCAACTACCACCCCCCGCAAGACCCACCTCCAACAGTTTAAAACCATTTTAATCCCTTTCACATTCCTTATCTCTACCTCTCTATGCCTACATTGCTACTTGAGGACTTCAATATCCACATACATGTCCCTGATGACCCTTTTGCTGACTGCCTCCTATTACTCTTCAACTCCACTGACCTCCTGCTCCACTCCACCTCACCCAGTCACCAACCAGCTTCACCACTTGCTTGCTGTGTGACTTTGGGCCAGTCACTTCACTTCTCTGTGCCTCAATTGCCTCATTTGTTAAATGAAGATAGGCAGTGAGCCCATGTGGGAGAGGGACAGTGTCTAACAAGATTACCTTGTATCCACTCCAGTGCTAAGAACAGTGTCTGGCACATAGTAAACACTTAAATACCATAAAAAGACCTTGATGTAATCCTTGACTCCTTTTTCTCATTCAACCCACATATTCAATTAATCACTAAGTCCTTTGGTCCACCTTCACAGCATCACTGAAATCTATGCTTTCCTCTCTAAAATTCCACTCTGCTGCTGGGATCATTTTTCTACAAAAATGTTTAGGACATTAATTCAATTGTATTTATTGAGCGCTTACTGTGTGCAGAGCACTGTACTAAGCACTTGTTTCCTCAGTCCTAAAAGAAACTCCAGTGGTTGCCCATCCACCTCTGCAAACAAAAATTCCTCACCATTGGTTCCAAACTCTCAGTCACCTTTCTCCCTCCTACCTCACTTCACTACTGTCCTACTACAACCCATCCTGCACACTTTGCTCCTTTAATATTAACCTTCTCACTGTTCCTTGATCTATTCAAACTCTGTACATATGGGGGTGAGGGAGGAGTGACACAGAAGGCAGAGGGAGAAGAAATTAGAGCTTATTCAGAGATGGCTTTTAGGAAGAGATGTGTTTTTAAAAAGGCTGTGAAAGTGGGAAGAGTGATCATCTTTTGAATTTGAAGAAGGAACGCATTAGCAGAAGTCAGCAGCTAGATAGATGAGATCAAGATTTAGTGAGTTGGTTGGCAGAGTGAAATTTTCAGCAAGGGTTGTATTAGAAAATCATGGAGATATAGTAGGAGGAAACAATAAATGGTAGAGTGCTTTAAATTCTATCAAAGAATTTGTTTGATGCAGAGGTGGGTGGGAAACCACTAGAGATCTTTGAGGAGTGGGGAAACATGGACTGAATGGTTTTATAGAAAAGTTATCCAGGCAGCAGAATGAAGTACATACTGGAATTGGGAGAGAAAGAACAAGGGGAGGTCAGCAAGGATGCTAATGCAGTAATCAAGGATGGCTAGGATAAATTCTTGCATGAACATTGTGGTAGTTTGGATTGAGAGGAAAGGGAAGATAACGATGTTGTGAAGGTTAACCTGACAGGATTTGGTGAAAAAGTGAATATGTGGGTTGAATCAGAGATGAGTCAAAGATAACTTCTGAGACAAGGAGGATGGCAATGCTGTCTAGGAGTATTGGAAAGTCAGGGGGAGGATAGGGTTTAGGTGGGAAGATTAGGAGTTCTATTTTGCATATGTTAAGTTTGAGGGGTTGGCAAGACATCCAAATAGAGACGTGCAGAAGGCAGGAGTAGATGTGAGACTGCAGAGAAGAAGTGAGATTAGGACTGGAGATGTAGATTTTGGAATCTCTTCCATGAGTTCTTCAAGGGAGTGGGTGTAGATGGAGGATAGAAAGGGACCCAGAATTGAACCTTGAGAGACTCCTACAGTTAAGAGGTGGGAGTCAGAGGAGGATTCCCCCAAAAAGGATGGAGAATAAGTGGCCACAGAGAGAAGAGAAGAATCAGTATAGGACAGTGTCAGTAAAGCCAAGGTTGGATAAATATTTCCAGGATAAGGGAGTAGTCAATACTGTTGAAAGAACCAGAGAGATTGAGGTAGGGTCAGGCTGGAGTAGTGGCCATTTGATTTGGAAGGAAGATCATTGGTAACCTTAGAGAAGGCAATTTCCTTGGAGCGCAAGCAACAGAAACCAGATTTGAGGGTGTCAGAGAGAATTACAGGAGAGGAAGTGGAGACAGTGGATAAGACAACTTGCTCAAAGAGTTTGTAAAGGAACAGTGATGGGGAGAAAGGATGATAACTATTCCTTGTAGGTTGGCAGTACCTGGAACAGGTTTAGTTTTTGACTCCTATCACAATAGTTTTAAAACTTCTAGTTAAAAAAATAAAGCCCCTTTGTCTTGATAACAGTGTTCCAGGCAGGTCTTTTGAGGTTTTGACCCCGATTTCCAGCTAGGATGCAGTATGGTCTTGGAGCTTGTTTTACTATTTCTTGAAAACATTTCCTCTATTCTTGTTGCTTTCAAATTACCAATTTCAGTTCACCATAACCAACTATGTGAGTATTCTGATGTTTTCTCATTTGTAAATTGGGTATTGAGAGATTGAGATATTTCCCACATTCCTTTTCCTTTACAAAGTGAAACCAATCAGATTTGCATTCTAACCAATGTTATATTAATTTGACATCTCTTATCCTGACCATCTTTCGATAACCTTTATTATTCTATTCAAGGATCAATAAGGATTTTAATATTTCACAACAGAATTATACAGTGCAGTTTCCAAAGAATTAAGTTTTGTGCTTTAAAGTTACAAAGTAACACTTACAGATGTGAAATATGCAGTAGATGGTTGAAAAGTAAGCCCTTTTATTTTTTATTTAAATGTAATCTGCATTTGCATTTCAAAAGAAAAAAATTGATCCTTTTTATTAATTATTTCTAGTTAGCTTTCAATCTCTACTTTAAAACTCACTTTCTGCCTTATGTAGAACTGTGAACTTCATGTGGGATAGGATTTATCCAACCTAATTATGTTGTACCAGCCCATTAAGTTCTATCTGTAGCTAATTGAGTAAGTGCTAAACATACCACAATTATAATTCTATTCATTGTTATTATATTTATTGTTGCTATTATTCTATGATATTTATTTTTATCCTCAGAAATCAGGCAAGTGTGGATGAAAGTGAATATCAGGATATATCAGGAAGAAGGACAAAGTCAGCCAAGGGAGGGGAGGGAGTGACTCAGCCAGCTTTGAGTCCAACAAGTTGGAATAACCAGCATACTACTTCCCATATAAAACTCTATTCTGTAACTCATTCTGGTATTACAGCATTTTAATAGTTTCTGGGTTTTTAAAATAGAAAATAAGAAAAGATTATATATCAAACATGGTCCCTGTTCCAGTAGGCATCAAAAACAAGTAGAAAATATTCAAAGTTCATAATGATGAAAAATTAATAATAAGTGCAATTCCCATTAGACAGGAAACAATAACACACTGTGTGACCCTGTTTCATCAAATAACTTATGGGTAGTTGAAAAAAAAATCTCAATATCATTTTTAAAAGGATCAAGCACCATATTAGAGTACTGTCATCCTCCACAAAATTTCCAAGGCTAAACTAGACTTTATCTTCTTTTATTACAAATCTAACCCTTTGGCTGTGTTATTGGGCATGAACCAAAGCCAAACATATTTAACTACCAAATTTGTGCTATTTCAAAATTGCTCATTCAGTTGGGTTATTGAAGTTATAAAATGGTGCTTTTGAAATTTTAAAGTGATCACATTTATCGGAGTTATCGTATTGAAATGGAATTAAAGGGCAATATAAATTCAACAGAGCAAGTTTAATTTGGTGTTAGGATTCTTGTCTATGTATTTAAAAACAAAGCCTGTTTTTATTTTCATTTCTTAATCAATATAGTTATTTAGAACACTGAAAGTAAAATTTTATTAAATCATTTCTCTAAGATGTTCTACTTCCAGCTCACCAGTTACGTTTGCTATCTTTTTAAATGTTGTAATAAACTTTTATTTGATTGAAATGGTAAAAAAAACAGAATATTTAAGTGGTGAAAATACTGATAGGCTTTTGTAAAATTTGCCTTTTATATCTTCAAAGAAGGGGAAGATAAAATTGCCTTAATGTAGTAGTAGTGGTGGCATTTATTGAGCCCTCACAGGATAACTAAGTGGTTTCATGACAGGAGTGGTACATTTTTCACTATGAATCATGGTTTAGGTGAAATCCTTCAAGTTGATATATTAGGCAATGGTTTTTTAATGTCTTTGGGGCTCTCTGTCTCAGTTTGAAGCAGGAGGAGCAGCTCCGGAAGAGGCAAGTAAGACTTCCTGTGAAGGTGGGGAGGAAGGATGATCAAGGGATTTCTTCCAAAACCAAAGCCTATGTGGGAGCTGATCCTTGTGGCAGAGGGAGCCCCAGGCTAGGGCTGCTGCAGTCTGGGGGTCTCCTGACTGGTCGTGAAGAGCTCCTTCCTGCTGCCACCACAACTGCCCACTCTTTGGGTTGCAGGAGGGAATGTGGAGGAGCTGGAGAGCTTCCATTAGTCACTCAGTCATATTTACTGAACACTTACTGTGTGCAGAGCACCGTGCTAGGTGCTTCGGAGAGTACAATAATTATAAGACACATTCCTTGACCACAATAAGCTAACAGTCTAAAGTGGGAGGCAAACATCGATATAAGTAAATGGGTGCTAGTGAGCATGACTCCTACACCTCCTTCCCCAATCTCCCCCCACCTCCTCTCTGTCTCCTCCATAGTTCTCAACTTGAAGAACTGGGGTAGCTGAGGAGAAACCAGGCTCCAGTGGGACACTTGATAAGTCTGACCTCCGCCCCCTTCTAGGCACCCCCTCTACCTCTTCTGAGAGCACACAGAAGCCACAGTGAGGTTGGAGACAGGGAAGGATACTGATTTTAATTTTTCAGATGTTTTCTACATCTGTCTCCAATAAAGCATCAGATCCTGTTGGCAGGAAAGGCTTGGCTCCAATCCCTTCAACTAGCATGGTTAAGGTAACTGGGTGTGTGTGGGGGGGGGGGGGGGTGTGTGTGTGTGTGTGTGTGTGTGTGTGTGTGTGTGTGTGTGTGTGTGTGTGTGAGAGAGAGAGAGAGAGAGAGAG
Organism: Tachyglossus aculeatus; assembly: GCF_015852505.1. Lineage (NCBI taxonomy): Eukaryota > Metazoa > Chordata > Mammalia > Monotremata > Tachyglossidae > Tachyglossus > Tachyglossus aculeatus. Next base: position 122,942,373 of record NC_052067.1, read on the forward strand.
AGAGAGAGAGAGAGAGAGAGAGAGAGAGAGAGAGAGAGAGAGAGAGAGAGAGAGAGAGAGAGAGAGAGAGAGAGAGAGAGAGAGAGAGAGAGAGAGAGAGAGAGAGAGAGAGAGAGAGAGAGAGAGAGAGAGAGAGAGAGAGAGAGAGAGAGAGAGAGAGAGAGAGAGAGAGAGAGAGAGAGAGAGAGAGAGAGAGAGAGAGAGAGAGAGAGAGAGAGAGAGAGAGAGAGAGAGAGAAAAACAACCCAATTCAGCAGGTCAATGGAGCTGGGAATCAATAAAAATGTGGTTCATAACCATGCAGTAAATTAGTCCCTTCTGCTGAGTTGAGGAAGTTCAGAAAGGGACACCAGAAACAGCTGTACTCTAATGCACCTTTGTGGTGTACCCTACTAAGCACTTGGGAAAATACAGTTGAAGCAAAATACATGGTCTTCCCACAAGGAACTTGCATGAGGAAGCACCATGGGATAGTGGATAGAGTCAAGGCTCTCCATCACCCCCTCCTGCCTCACTTCCCTTCTCTCCTTCTACAGCCCCGCACACACCTCCACTTGTCTGCTGCTAACCTCCTCATTGTGCCTCATTCTCACCTGTCCCACTGTCGACCACCAGCCCATGCCCTCCCCCTGGCCTGGAATGCCCTCCTTCCACACATCTGCCAAGCTAGCTCTCTTCCTCCCTTCAAAGCCCTACTGAGAGCTCACCTCCTCCAGGAGGCCTTCCCAGACTGAACCCCCTTTTTTCTCCCCTCCTCCCCATCACCCCCCTGCCCTGCCTCCTTCCCTCCCCACAACACTTGTATATATTTAGAATACAGATTTATTATTCTATTTTACTTGTACATATTTACTACTCTATTTTTTATTAATGATGTGCATATAGCTATAATTCTATTCATTTTAACACTTTTGACACCTGTCTACATATTTTGTTTTGTTGTCTGTCTCCCCCTTCTAGACTGTGAACCCATTGTTGGGTAGGGACCGTCTCTACATGTTGCTGACTTTAACTTCCCAAGCATTTAGTACAGTGCTCTGCACACAGTAAGCACCCAATGCATACAATTGAATGAATGAATGATGATGATAATGGTATTTGTTAAGCACTTACTATGTGCTGAGCACTGTTCTAAGCACTGTGGGCTCTAATCCCATGGGCTCTAATCCCAGTTCTGGCACTTGTTTGCTGTGTGGCCTTAGGCAAATCACTTGACTTGTCTGTGCCTCAGCTACCTCATCAATAAAATAGGGATTGAGACTGAGTCCCATATGGAACAGGGACTGTGTCCAACCCAATTTGTTGTGTCCACCCCAGAATTTAGTACCATGCTTGGCACATAGTAAGCATTTAATTCATACCATTATTATTATTCTACTGCAGAAGACACACATGAAAATACTTACAAATGTCGGAAGCAGCATATGCCTAGTGAATAGAGCATGGGCCTAGGATTCAGAAGGACATGGTTTCTATTCCTAGCTTGGCCACTTGTCTGCTGTGTGATCTTGAGCAAGTCACTTCACTTCTGTGGGCCTCAGTTACCTCATCTGTAAATGGGATTAAGACTGAGTCATACATGGAACAGGGACTGTGTCAAACTGATTACCTTGTATCCACCCAAGTGCTTAGAATAGTGCTTGATACATGGTAAGTGCTTAAGTAATGTCTTATTATTATTATGGAGGCACAAGGAATTACTGAACCTACCGCTGGAAAAAAATGTGTATATAAATGCTGAAAATGAGAATAAAAGTATTCATGATGAGCTATTTGACTACACTAAATTCTTGCTGAAGTATAACAAAAGGATGATACAGTCTCTAACCACAGATAGTTTACACTTTTATGGTAGAGAAAATATTTACAATTAGAGTAACTGTAATTATCATTCCATCAGTGGTATTAAACACTTCCTATGTGCAGAGCACTGTATTTAGTTTTTAAATAGTTAACTGCACAGTTGACTATATTACATATACCTATGGATTGATCAATTGTTATATAAGAACAAGTGTTAAGGATGGACATATACTAATAGGCAAAGTACCTGAGTTGACTGGAATGCCTATGATATGGGAATTAATCAAGAAGATTTGTTAGAGAATGTTGAATGTAAGGAAAACTGGTCTGTTTGGAATAGGCAGAAATTCTAGGCTGAGGAAGTGGTGCTAATGAGGGGATGGAGGCAGGAGACTAAAGATCGATGTAGAGTTAGAAAATTTGAGAACACCACAGATTGAGCTGGGGAGCAGTGATTGAAAAGATTTACTACATAAAATGGAAATACTTGATAGAGATCTCTGAAACAATAGATTGACTGATATTTATTTTACACGCTGGGTACAGAGCATTGTAACAATAATAATAATGGCATTTGTTAAGCGCTTACTATGTGTGAAGCACTGTTCTAAGCGCTGGGAGTGATGTAAGGTGATCAGGTTGTCCCACGTGGGGCTCAGTCTTACTCCCCATTTTACAGATGAGGTAACAGGCACAGAGAAGTGACTTGCTTAAAGTCACACAGTTTATAATTGGCAGAGCTGGGATTAGAACCCAAGACCTCTGGCTCCCAAGCCCATGCTCTTTCCACTGAGCCACGCTGCTTCTCACACTTGGGAGAGTTTAAAGCTGAGAAGTTTTTTCTTGGGGTGGAGAGAAATTCGATTGAATGAAAATATGAAGCCATTGGAGAATGTAAAGAAAGGGGGGAATGCAACCTGATAAATGTTTCTGTAAAACTCTGTGCAACTATTTATAATGTAGCATGGAGAGGAAAGTAACTGGAGGCTAGGAGTTCAGTGAGGAAGCTTAGAATAATCTAGTTGCACTACATGAAGAACTTGGATAAAGGTGATAGCAGAATGGGCAAATCTGGGAAATGTTACGTGGAAAGACCCCAGCATAATTTAGCACTTGTGTGAATGTCAAAGTTGAACATTGCAAGTGCCGGAGGCAGCTGTCCCATTGATAATTTTGAATCTAATTGATGATGGCAAACAACAAGAAAATTGTTGCTTACTAAACTAGGCTTTATAGAACATATTTTCTATATGACAGTGTTGTGGTTTCCAGGTGAAGATGCCCTCAGTATATTTTACTTGCTTTATTTAAAAACTAAACAGAGACTGAATTATCTACTACCTTGTGTGCCCACAGCAATCCACCATTGCAACTATAGCAACTACCTACATTTCTTTTTGTTACCGGGCATGAAACATTTATGAAGCATGTGATTAGAAGGTTATAGTAACTTATCCTGCAGCCACACTTCCAGCAAAGTAACTAAAAAGATTTAACTATTGCTCAATATACTCATGATTAAAAAGTTTGATGACTATTACCATATCAAGTATTTATTAATCTACAGATTTTAAAGGGCTTATTACCAGATTTGCAAAGATGCATCATATTTCCTAGGTGTTTCTTCTCATCTTATATTTATAGTGCATATAATTGTTGGATAGCAATTTTATCTCGGTGAATTTTCTGTAATATCAAAAAAACCCTAATTGATTGCTTTTGTAGAGGCAAAGCATGATTAGAGAGCAATTACGCTGTTTCCCAAAGAACACATTAGTAAACTTGGAAAATATATAATAAAATAACCTGCTAAAAGTATTTGGCCCTTACATCCTTTGAATTCACTTTCACAAATCATTTCTTGCATTGCCAAAAAATCTTATATAAAAATGGGCCCAAAATAATTCAATGCTTCGATAATTGTGTCTCTGCTTTGTAGTATAACTTTTCTATCCTCATTCTGTGTTTTTAGCTCTTAAGTTTGCATGTAAGACATATTGTGAAATTACCAAGCAAGATTATTTTATTAGGGACTAATGCATTTCTGGGTTTCTATATATCCTAATTATTGAGTATGACCATGGCAAATTGAGTATGATTATGATTTTTTTTTTCCCTGTGGAGGAAGAAGGCAGTTTTGCATCTATTTTTAAGGGCTGGTCTGTCCAGGCTGACACACCAGGGGAAAATCTGACATTCTCCTCCTCTCTTCATGGATGCTGAACACCACTTGTTTACAAGGTTTCTATTGCCCCTAATGCTTCCATAAGTGAACAACACTATATGGGGATGGGTGACTTGCTGCCTGCTCTAGCCAAGACTGAGCAAAATAACCTCACAGACTTGTTTCTGTGGAAATTCTGGGCTCCTCTCCTCCGTGGTCAAGTGAAAGAACAGGAAACAGTCCTATCCACAGGATTTGTTCGGTGCTTACTGCATGCAGAGCACGGCACTAAGCACTTGGGAGAGTACAGAATTGCTAGAAACCCTTGCCTTTCCTCCCCAGAGACTGTGAGCCCATTGTTGGGAAGGGATTGTCTATCTGTACAGTGCTCTGCACACATTAAGCGCTCATTAAATATGAATGACGCCTGTTGCTGATGTGCTCTGTATGCTCTGGCCTATGAGAATCAAAGCTGTTGCTGGGTGTTTTTGACATCCACCCAGCCACACTGCCTTCCTGAGAACCAGCATCCTCTGCACCATCAAGGAGAAACCATCCCATCCTGCCTTCCATCTCCCCAACAGAGAAGAAAGTATCTGCATCATGAGGACTCCACAAAATTGTGGGAAAGCTGATAGTTGTGATTTTGGGTGTACTCTGGACTCAGCTACAAGGAGCTTAACAATCTACTGCTCTAACCACAGTGCTCTACTAATCTTTGCTTTTGTGTATTTGTCTTTGTATTTTATGTGGCTTTAACTTTTTATTGTTTCATCACTGATTATGTCTGTTTCCAGTCCCTTCTCTCCAACTTGTATTCATAGATTGTGAGCCTCTTGAAAGCTAGGCATTGTGTTACTTATGTCCACTTTTCCAGAATTTCAAATGGTACTGTATACCCAATAAGCACATTAAAATGATTAATACCACTAACCAGCAGATGACCAGTGTCTCAGGCAGTAGCAGAGTGACTAAGAGAAGGTGGTGAAATGAATTTCAGCTGGGTATAGGGAACCTCAAATTTGCAGATATCCTGAGTTTGGGGATACATATATGGGCACATGGTTCTAAAATGGTTCTAAAAACAATACTAATCTTCCTTGAACTGTAAACCCTTCTGTCCTAGAAGGGTATTCTGACCCACTCAGAATACCTGTAGGTCAAAGGAGACTTCCAATATTATTAAAGAGTAAATGTGTTATTAAGCACTTACTGCATATTGATTGAGTGCTAATAGGACTGAATCCTACACAGCATTATGAAGTAAAGGTCTCAGATTTCTGATTCCTCCAGAATGCCGTCCCAAGTTAGTCTGCCATGTGATGCTTTAGAGTGCACACCCATTACAACCTGAGGTGGTTTCCTTTGGGAAGGGGTGTGGAGGTGGGGAGAGGGAAGAGTGAGAAACAGTGTATACAAAGAGCAGGTTAGAGGAGAACTTTAAAGCCAATTGAGGATTTTTAGTTTGATACCAAGAGATACAGGAAACTAGGTGAGAATTTTGAGAAGAGGGCTGGATAATACTTCAGAAAGATGATCTGTGCAGCACTATGTAGGACAGGTTGGATAGGTGAAAGGCTGTAACTAGAAGGTTACCCGTCACAAGTACCCCTGGTTCATACCAACCAGGACCTTACTGGACCAGGGGAGCCTTGGTGACATGTAGTAGAAGTCAATCCCCACCTCTGATTGCCAAGGTTAATATGGAAAGTCTTTTACCTAGTTTTATCAGTATGCAAAGGAGTGACACAAATACACACTCACTCCACCAAAGGTCCAATACCAGTCCATGGTCAAAGGAGTCCACTCTGGGAGTACATCTTCTTTCTACTTCCAAATACTGCTCTCCAGCTACTGCTGCTTCTCTCAGTGCCTCCTGCAAGAAAGTGAATGTACCAAAGCAACTGCCTTTTATCTTTCTTAGTCATGGCAGCTGTGGCAGTCATTGATTGATCCAGGCCCATCACCAGTAGATGGGAGAGAAAGCCACACCTCCCTCCATGCTCCACCCCTACAGCTCAGCAATCACCTGTCTCAGATAGAGCCCATTAGTGTCTTGGCAAAGTCTCTCCCTTGTTGTTGCCCATGGGATCACAAACAGTCACTAACAAGGCAGCTGGTGGTGGGTTCTCCACAGTACTAAGGTAAGACAAGAGCTACAAGGGTGGTAACAGTTTGGGAAGATAGAGACAGAGCTGGTAGACTTTTTTTTCTTTTTCAGGAAGAACTGGCAAGATTTGGCAGGAACTGATAGTGAATGAAGAATTGAGCATGGCAGCATAATTTAATTGTCTTTTCCTGGTGTTAAAGCTTGAAAGAGTTGCCAAGGGTAGAATCAGATTCCACAACATTGACTTTCCCAAGATCTTTACACAGAAGAAAAGGCTTTAGGGGAATTTATTCTTGATCAGGAAGTGTTAATGTTTTTTTTTTCACTATGGACAAAAACAAAAATGATTTAGAAGTGCTGGGAAGTATCAAATTCATTCATTTCCTATGACTCAGTGAGTCACAACCTCTTTTAGGAATTGTAGAACAATGGAGTAAATCAAATATAATTCTATATCTCCAGCCTTATCCTCTCTCCTTCTCTGCAGTCTCCCATTTCTTCCTGCCTTTCATTTGTCTTTTCAGTTGTCATTTCCTCATGACAACTGTACCTCATGATACCCTCCATTAACTCCCTTCACCTTCAGCTCCACAGGCCAACAGACTTCCCATCTCCAAAGCCCTATATAAATAATTCTGCTCCCAGAAGGATTCCCTGACTAACCTTTTATCCTCCTACACTATTCACCCTCCCTTCTGCATTGCTTATGAACTTGATTTTGTACCATTTAAGCACATGGAGAGTCATGGTAGTATAAGGAGGTAGTTCTGACCCCCCCAGAATTTATCTTATCTATAAGTTACTTTATTATATGCCACCCCCTAACTAGACTGTAAGCTTCTTGAACAGTGTGGCTTTGGAGTCAGAGGTCATGGGTTCAAATCCCAGCTCTGCAAATTTGTCAGCTGTGTGACTTTGGACAAGTCACTTAACTTCTCTGGGCCTCAGTTACCTCATCTGTAAAATGGGAATTAAGATTGTGAGCCCTCTGTGGGACAATCTGATCACCTTGTAACCTCTGCAGTGTTTAGAACAGTGCTTTGCACATAGTAAGCACTTAATAAATGCCATTATTATTATTATGCCTACCAACTCAATTGTATTGTACTCTTCCAAATACTACAGTGCTCTGCTATATCTTTGCATATCTTGAACTCTCTATCTATCTTGATTGATAGTTCTTTAGGTGCTATTCAACACAATGACTATATTTTTTTTTAAGAAATAAAGTAAGTCTACTCTTGTTTTACCATAAAAAACCAAATGTAATTTTAACTATAAAGAGAAACAGCATGAGTTGCTCTGCTTATGCTATTTGTTAAAATTAACAACACTCACCTGCATGTAACATAGTTCAAAGATGTATTTTTTTCCCCTTTAAAAAGACCCATACAAATATAAGCATGCACACAAACACACATACACACTTGTCCTTGGTGTAAATGTTTGGTTGATAACTGATGTGAATCCACTATCTATTCCACATGACCTCTTTGTACAAATTCTCTTGTGGTGAATTTGCAACTGCTCCCTCAGTATTGCTGTCATTTTCATTTTCACTTCATTATATTAGAATCTTCTCAAAGCCACATCTGAGACAGCCCATTTCTAATTGTTCACCACCAGGCTGGTTGTAGTAGTAGCGGTAGCTGTACTAAGAGTTATCATATTCATTAAACCACTTAGATGTGCATAGAACTGTTCAGGGAGCTGAAAAATACTATATGAATGAGAACTAGACGGGGGTTGCCAAGGCTCAGTGGTTGGCTATCTGATCAATCATATTAAGTGCTTACTATGTCCAGAGCACATAGCCCATGCCCATCATCCCTGTCAGCTGTGCCGTACATTCAACTCCCTTCTCAGGCCCCCGGTTCCTCCCGCTCCTCCTTCCCTCACCCCCAATGATCTGGACTCCTACTTCATTAATAGAATTAAATCCATCAGGTCTGACCTCCCCAAAGTCACTCCCCCGCCTTCTCCAACCCCCCGGCTCCCAACACTCTCTGCTACTCTCCCATCCTTCCCAGCAGTATCCTCAGAGGAGCTCTCCTCCCTCCTCTCAAGTGCTACTCCAGCCACCTGTGCTTCTGACCCCATTCCCTCTCATCTCATGAAATCTCTCGCTCCGTCCCTTCTCCCCTCCTTAACTTCCATCTTCAACCGCTCACTCTCCACTGGTTCCTTCCCCTCTGCCTTCAAACATGCTCATGTCTCTCCCATCCTAAAAAAACTCTCTCTTGACCCCCACCTCACCTTCTTGTTATCTGCCCATCTCCCTCCTACCATTCCTTTCCAAACTCCTTGAACGAGTTGTCTACACGTGCTGCCTCGAATTCCTCAACACCAACTCTCTCCTCGACCCCCTCCAGTCTGGCTTCCATCCCCTACATTCCACGGAATCTGCCCTCTCAAAGGTCCCCAATCACCTCCTGCTTGCCAAATCCAACGGCTCATACACCATCCTAATCCTCCTCAACCTCTCAGCTGCCTTCGACACTGGACCACCCCCTTCTCCTCAAGACGCTATCTGACCTTGGCTTCACAGACTCCGTCCTTTCCTGGTTCTCTTTATATCTCTCCCGTAGTTCATTCTCAGTCTCTTTTGCAGGCTCCTCCTCCCCCTCCCATCCTCTTACTGTGGGAGTTCCCCAAGGTTCAGTGCTTGGTCCCCTTCTGTTCTCGATCTACACTCACTCCCTTGGTGACCTCATTCGCTCCCACGGCTTCAACTATCATCTCTACGCTGATGACACCCAGATCTACATCTCTGCCCCTGCTCTCTCCCCCTCCCTCCAGGCTCACATCTCCTCCTGTCTTCAGGACATCTCCATCTGGATGTCAGCCCGCCACCTAAAACTCAGCATGTCCAAGACTGAACTCCTTGTCTTCCCTCCCAAACCCTGCCCTCTCCCTGACTTTCCCATCACTGTTGACGGCACTACCATCCTTCCCATCTCACAAGACGGCAACCTTGGTGTCATCCTCACCACCGCTCTCTCATTCACCCCTCACATCCAAGCTGTCACCAAAACTTGCCGGTCTCACCTGCACAACATCGCTAAGATCTGCCCTTTCCTCTCCATCCTAACCGCTACCCTGCTCGTTCAAGCTCTCATCCTATCCTGTCTGGATTACTGTATCAGCCTACTCTCCGATCTCCCATCCTCCTGTCTCTCCCCACTTCAATCCATACTTCACGCCACTGCCTGGATTGTCTTTGTCCAGAATCGCTCTGGGCATATCACTCCCCTCCTCAAAAATCTCCAGTGGCTACCAATCAATCTGCGCATCAGGCAGAAACTCCTCACCCTGGGCTTCAAGGCTGTCCATCACCTCGCCCCCTCCTACCTCACTACCCTTCTCTCCTTCTACAGCCCAGCCTGCACCCTCTGCTCCTCTGCTGCTCATCTCCTCACCGTACCTCATTCTTCCCTGTCCCACCATCAACCCCCAACCCATGTCATCACCCTGGCCTGGAATGCCCTCCCTCTGCAAATCCGCCAAGCTAGCTCTCTTCCTCCCTTCAAGGCCCTACTGAGAGCTCACCTCCTCCAGGAGGCCTTCCCACACTGAGCCGTTTCCTTCCTCTTCCCCTCCTCCCAGTCTCCATCCCCCCCACTTTACCTCCTTCCCTTCCCCACAGCACCTGTATATATGTATATATGTTTATACATATTTATTACCCTATTTATTTATTTTACTTGTCCATATTTATTCTACTTATTTTATTTTGTTAATATGTTTTGTTCTCTGTCTCCCCTTTCTAGACTGTGAGCCCAATGTTGGGTAGGGACCGTCTCTATATTTTGCCAACTTGTACTTCCCAAGTGCTTAGTACAGTGCTCTGCACACAGTAAGCACTCAATAAATATGACTGAATGAATGAATGAATAAGAGTACTGTACTAAGTGCTTGGGAGAGTATAATATAGCAGAGTTAGTGGATACATTTCCTGCCCAAATGGAGTTTACAGTCTAGAAGACTATTTTACAATCTAGAGACAAAGTCTGATGGTAAAGGAAATGTGTCCTGTTGTCTCCTCACTCTGGATCACAAGATGGCATAGAGGCTGAGTGGCTTCTCCCCGCTGTCTTATGCCGTGCTTTTGATTCTGAGAAAATCCTAAATCTCTGGAAGCCTTTGTATGTGCATGTTTCTTGAGCAGTTTCCAATGGGAAATTTCCTTATGAATTCACAAATGTTCAATGTTGTGCTGAAGCTATTGATTATGAATCCCAGTTTCCAGATTTCCTGTTGTGTCCTCAGGGATGAATGCATAGAACTGTTCAACAAGACTGGATCTAATGTGTAGTGAGACCTAAGGGGCCTGGAGCTTTCTTCCACTGGGGTTCCCAGTGCTTATGGCAGTATTTTTCCTTCTGAACAGGAAGTTGAAACTCCACTAACCCATAGTGGTCCACAAAACCTGGGGAACGTATGTTCAAACAGCTCTGTAGAGTGGGAGAGATATCCAATGCCAGTGGCAGCCTCCCTATGCCACTCCTACTTTGTGGTAGCAAAGCCTTGACTACCCATGTTCACCAGTGACCAGAAATTCCTATGATAACATTAAGAATGCTAGGAAAATTTTGACTGTTTCTCAACCAAAGGCTCCTCACCTGGGATGTTGATATGCTCAGAGATGGCCCTCCAAAAATAGTGTTTAATTCCCATATTATATTGTCAATGTGTGTGTTAACATACCATATTTACTTAGTTGCTTGCACAATGTTTTTAATGTTCTATGTGTCACAGCCAGATTAAATTATTAGCCTAAAGCTCACAACCATCAGAAATTTGTAGCTATAGGTGAGCATTTGAGATTCTGGTGTCTTTTTTTGTGGTAGTTATGGACTTACTATGTTCCAGGAACTATTCTAAGTGCTATTCTTCCCTTCTATTTACCACCAACATTGCCAAGCAGAACACATCCCCCAAAAATCTTCATTTTCAACAATTAAAGCATTTCACCAAAGACGCCACTTTGATCAGGCAAAAAGTCTAAGAATTACTCCTTCTCACCAGCATTGCCCTGTGGATTTTGTTGGGTTAGTGAATAGTTTAATTTGTTGAATTTGTCAATATATCTCCACTTGTTGCCCATCCTCAAATATCTGCCTTAATATATTTAATCAGCTTTTCTCCTCCTATGTTATCTTGTTGATACTATAATAATAACAATAATGGCATTTAAGTGCTTACTATGTACCAAGCACTGCTCTAAGCAACCTAATACAAGGTTATCCAGTTGTCCCACATGGGGCTCTCAATCTTAATCCCCATTTAACAGATAAGGTAACAAGCACAGAGAAGTTATGTAACTTGCCCAAATTCACACAGCTGACAAGTGATGGAGCCAGGATTAGAACCCACAACATCTGACTCCCAAGCCCATGCTCTTTCCACTAAGCCATGCTGCTTCCTTCTACAACCTCTCCCTCACATTTCTCTCCTCAAATGCCAGCCCACTCACTGTCACTCCACCTAGTTTATCACACCACTGACTCTTTACTTCATTCATTCATTCATTCAAACAGATCTATTGAGCATTTACTGTGTGCAGAGCACTGTGCTAAGTGATTGGGTGCTAAGTTCAAAATAACAATAAATGGACACATTCCCTGTCCACGAGAGCTTAAGGTCTAGAGGGGGAGACAGACATTAAAGTAAATATATTACAGATAATAATAATTGTAGTATTCGTTAGGCACTTACAGCCGTGGTGGACCAAGATTTGGTTTTGGAAAAAAACTTATGCTTGCATCCCCACACCACACCACAAACATGAGTTTCTCCCTCCTGCTGGGCATAATGGAAATTCCCATGTCTTCTTCTCCATTTCTGCACTGCTCAGAAGATTGGGTAACCTAGTAATGCAAAATAAGATATGGATGAATTAGTAGTCTTTAAAAAGTACTAGTTTGTCATATAATCTTGAAGAACTTCACTTGAGTAGTAATTAGTAGAGCAAAATATTTCAACCCATCCTGGAACTTTGAGATGGACAAAGTTGACTTGGTGCCCAGATTTCTATCAGCAGCACTCAACAACTTGAGCACATGAGTGGAGGAAACATACTGTGGAGGTGATCCAGGGCTGTATGTTAGTGGTGTGTGATAAGAAGAGACACAGGACAAGGAAGGAGTGTGAGGGAGTGAGTTGAGTGGAGAGATTTTTGATTTGTTCATCAATAATGATTATAATAATGGCATTTGTTAAGCACTTATTATGTGCCAAGCACTGCGTTGGAGGAGATACAAGGTAATCAGGTTGTCCCACATGGGGCTCACAGTCTTAAATCCCATTTTCCAGATGAGGGAACTGAGGTACAGAGAAGTTGTGACTTGCTCAAAGCCACACAGCTGACAAGTGGCAGAGCCAGGATTAGAACCCATGACCTCTGGCTCTCAAGCCCTTGCTTTTTCCCCTGAGCCATGCTGGAGTTTGGAGACAAAATGGGACATGATGATTAGAAAATTAGATTCAAAAGGTTGGAGGGCTCTGTGGGGAAACAGAATAGTTAAGTGCTGAGTACAGTGCTCTGCACACAGTAAGTGCTCAATTACAATAAGTGCTTAAGCACAGTAAGTGCTCAAGTACAATTGAATAAATGAAGGAATTTGCACAGAATGGGTGTCTGGGAGAAAAGACAAGTGAGGAGGTTGTGGTCAAATAGAGGAATTTCGAGTTGGCAAAGGTAGAAATTTTGCTGTGATTAGAGATGATGAGGTCAAGCTTCTGTCAAAGTGAGTGGGTGAAATGGTGGGAGTTGAAAGTCATTATAATTGGGGAGTGAGAGGAAGTGGACAGAAGAAGGTATATAGGAACAAAATGGAGTCCCCAAGGATCAAGGATGGAGAAATGAGAGGAAGAATGTAAGAAACGATACAAAATGGTTAAGAATTTTGCAGGACCTGGGAGGTGGTAAATGATCATAATGAATAACTGGAATGGGTGGTAGAGGCAGAAGTTATGGGCTCCAAATGAAGGAAAGGAGAGGGATAGTTGAGGTGGAATGGTGCAAAAGTAATATTTGTGAGTGAGAAGAAAGACAACTATTTTCCAGTGAGTCAAGAGAAGTGAGAGGAAAAAAAATCCATCTTCACAACACCACTAAAATCTGCCATTTCCTCTCCATCCACACTGCTACCATGTTAGTCTAGTCACTTATTCTTTCCTGCCTTGATTACTGTATCAGCATCCTTGCTGATCTCCCTGTCTTCTGTCTCTCCCTAGTCCAGGTCATATTTCACTCAGCTGCACAGATCATTTTTCTACAGAAACTTTTGGGCCATGTTTCCTTACTCCTCAAGATTCTCCATTGGTTACCCATCCACCTACCATAAAAGAAAAACTCCTCACCATCAGCTTTAAAGCACCTTGACCCCTCATACTTCACCTCACTACTCTCCTACTACAACCCAGCCCACACACTTCACTCTCATTAACATTAACCTTCTTACTGAACCACGATCTCATGCATCTCACCTCCGACTATTCACCCACATCTTGCCGTTAGCCTAGAATGCCCTCCCTCTTTATATCTGACAGACAATTTTCTGCCTCTGTCTTAGAGTCTTATCGAAGGCACAGCTCATCCAAGAGGTCTTCCCTAAGCCCTTCTTTCCTCTTCTCCCATTCTCTTCTGCATCACCCTGGCTTGCTCCCTTTATTCATCCCTCCTCCCGGACCCCCAGCACATATGTGTATGTATGCATATATATGTATATATATATATATGTGTAATTCATTTATTTACATTAATGTCTGTCTTCCCTGCTAGACTGTAAGCTCATAATGGGCCGGGATGTGTCTACTGTTATATTGTACTCTCCCAAGCTCTGCACATGGTAAGTGCTCAATAAATACAAGTGAATGAATAAATGAATGGGGAATGAGGACCCCTTTGGAGAGAGTGGCAAGGGAGAGAGTGTCATCCTGGGAGAGCCAGGTTTCTATAATGTTGAGAGGGAACAATTACTGGTGAGGAAATGGGTCAAGGATGAAACAAAATTTCCCAGATGGAGCCGGGGTTCTATCGGCAGCACTTGGTTGGAGCTGTTGAAGGGGACAGTGAGAGAGGTGGAGAGGGCTAGGTGGAGTTCATTTTTTGGAATGTGTCTATTCTATTGTTATAGTGTACTCTCTCAAGTGCTTAGTGCTATACACACTGTCAACGCTCAATAAATATGATTGATAAAAGGGCTGTTGGAAAGGAAGGACGGAGGGGTAATTAGAGGGGATTGAGGGGACAAGATGAGGTCAGAGAAGTTTAAGGGATATAAGAGAAGTTCGCAGCAGCAATAACTGCTTAATCTACTGCTTCTTTGATTAACTGCTGTATCGAATGTAGGTCTTGGGAGTAAAGTTGTGAACGTTATGAGAAGCAGCATGACAGAGTGAATAGAGCGTGGTGCTGGGAGTCAGAAGGTCATGGGTTCTTATCCAAGCTCCACCACTTGTCTGCTGCGTAACCTTGAGCAAGTCACTTCATTTCTCTGTGCCTCAGCTACCTCATCTATAAAACAAGGAATGAGACTGTGAGCCCCATGTGGGACAGGGACTGTATCCAACCTGATTTGCTTGTATCCACCCCAGCACTTAGTACAGTGCCTGGCACATAGAAAGCGCTTAACAAATGCCATAAAAAATGTTTGTGAGCAAACAAACAGCTGAGTTTGTATGTTTAAAGATGGGTAAAGGTGTTTATGAGTAAACAGGCAGGCAGCTGTCAATATGTCAAAAGATGGGAAGCAGTGTGGCTCAATGGAAAGAGCACAGGCTTGGGAGTCAGAGGTCATGGGTTCAAATCCTGGCTCCACCAGCTGTCAGCTGTGGGACCTTGGGAAAGTCACTTAACTTCTCTGTGCCTCAGTTACCTCATCTGTAAAATGGGGATTAAGACTGTGAGCCCCACGTGGGACAACCTGATCACCTTGTATCCTCCCCAGCACATAGAACAGTGCTTTGCACATAGTAAGTGCTTAACAAATGCCATTATTATTATTATTAGTATTATTATTATTATTATTATGGGTCTTTGTCACCAGCATTCCAGACAGCCATTGCCTGTCCTGTATTCGCTCTAATGTGTATTCATGCCAGGCCACAGGCATAGTGGGAGCAGAGTAAGATAAGATGGAGGAATATTCACTTCTTGGTGCAGCCGTTTGGGAGAGAGTTCGCTGCGTCCTGACTGGCCATGGCAGTGGTTCCAATATTAATCGTTTCAATTTTTCAATCAGCCAATGACTCCCCAAGCTGAGTTATCTTTAGTTGAAGCTTGGTATGTTGAGACCTGCTCTAGACTTTCCTTTTGCCATAAACACCACCACAATGCAAAACCTTGGCCGTATCCTTAAGCATCTCTCCCTCAACTTGCTTATCTAGTGTGTCACCAAATCTCTTTGATCCTACCAAGTTCTGTTGTTTTTACCCTTACAACAGCTCTAGAATCTGCCCCATCCTCTCCACCAAATTGCTACCACCCTGCTGTAAGTTCTTATCATAATCCACCTTGACTGCCACATCTACCTACCATGCTGAACTCCCTGTCCTGCCCGCTGTGTCTCCCTCTTCATTCCATACTTCATTCTGCTGCCCATTTCATTTCCCTATTTAATCACTGAGTCCATATCTCCCCCTTGCCCTAAAACATCAAATCGTTGCCAATCTAGCTCCAAATCAAGCAGAAACTCCTTAATGGAAGTTTTAAAGGTATTAATCATCTCTCCCCTTCCTACCTTGCCTCACTGATTTCCTACTACACCTCAACCTGAACATTTTTCTCCTCTAACACCCACCTACTCTCCTTATTTCAATCTCATCTTTATTGCCTCTGACCTCTTGCCCAGATTTCCTTCTGGCCTAAAACTCACTCTCCTCTCATATCTCACAGACCATTTCTCTTCCCACCTTCAAAGACCAACAAAATTACATCTACTCCAAGAAGCCTTCCCTGACTAAGCCCTCATTCTCCCATTCACCCTCCCTTCTACAATACCTAAGCACTTGGATCTGTGCCAATCAATCAATCGTATTTATTGAGCGCTTACTGTGTGCAGAGCACTGTACTAAGCGCTTGGGAAGTACAAGTTGGCAACATATAGAGACAGCCCCTACCCAACAGTGGGCTAGACTTGATGTTCACTCCAGTCCTACAGCATTCAAGTACATATCCCTATACTCTCTCATTACCCCATCAGTAATTTATTCTATTGTCTGTCTTCTCATCTAGATTATCTAGAAGCTTCCTGTGATCAGGGAATGTCTAAACCAACTCTACTGTATTGTTCCCCCCTTGTGCCTAGCATGGTACTTGGCACATAGTAAGTGCTCAATAACTATCATTGATTGATGATGATGGATTTCCTTTCTAAAATGACAGAAATGCCTTAGTCCTGAAACACTGGGACACAGAATCTTAGTGAAGCAATTATTATGATAGTAATAATTCATTCATTCAATCATATTTATTGAGCACTTACTGTATGCAGAGCTCAAATGCTTTGGAGAAGTATGATACAACTATTAGCAGACACATTCCCTGCCCACAACAAGCTTGCAGTCAGTGTCGCAAGTACTCTCATGTTCCTAATAGGCACAGTCCTGCTAGGGCATGGAATGCACCAGTGAGTACGTGAGCAACGGGGTAGCTCATTGTCCAAGACTATATAAGGCCAAAGAGAGTATAGTCTAGCACTGGTGTCATGTCCCACTGCTATGAGCTGGTAGATGCTACCTTGATAGACTGTGGTCCTAGAGTCATCAGTTTTTTTGAGCGCCCACTGAGTGTGAACTTCTGTATTTATAGAGCCAATATTTGCCAACTATTTTTCAAGATTCCTGTCTACTACAGGTCTGTCTCCCCTGCTAAACTCTAAACTCCTTGATGGTAGAGATTATATTTACTAATACTATTGTAATGTACCAAGTACTTTTTTTTAGTATAGGGCTATAGTCATAGGAGGCATTAATTGATTGATCAGAGTAGCAACATTACCTAGTGGATAGAGTATGGGCCTGGGAATCAGAAGGACCTGGGTTTTAATCCCAGCTCTGCCACTTGTCTGCTGTGAGACCTTAGGTAAGGCACTTCGCTTCTCTGTTCCTCAGTTACCTCATATGTAAAATGGGGATGAAGACTATGAAATCCATGTGGGACAGGGACTGAGTCCAACCCTAGTATCTACCCCAGTGCTCAATAATAATAATGATAATATTAATAATAATAATAATAATTTTGGTATTTGTTAAGTGCTTACTATGTCCCAAGCACTGTTCTAAGCACTGGGGGAGATACAAGGTAATCAGGTTGTCCCACATAGGGCTCACAGTCTTAATCCCCATTTTCCAGATGAGGTAACTGAGGCACAGAAATGTTAAGTGACTTGCCCAAAGTAACACAGCTGATAAGTGGCACAGCTGGGATTATAACTCATGACCTCTGACTCCCAATCCCAGGTTCTTTCCACTGAGCCACACTGCTTTTCTTGTAATACTGTGCATCAATGCTTAGTGCAGTGTCTGGCACATAATAAGCACTAAACAAATTCTATCATCATCATCATCACATAGTAAGTGCTTAACAAATACCACAATTATGATTATTATCATTATTCATTGATTGACTAGGGATGAAACAGTACCAACAGGCACCAATCTACTTGCAGAGCTATAAGTAAAGTTTATGTTTCTGGTTGCCCAAACTCTTGTTCATATGTATATTACTTTAAGCAATATCACCATGAGTGTTTGTGAAAATGAATTCAATATAATGAGAATTGAAATATGTGAGCAATGTTCCCTCAATCAGTATAAGAAAGGAACCTTTTATACACTGCATATATTCCTTGAGATTTCAAAGACTTTAAAATTTATATGACTTGTTTATTTCTATTATAACATAGTACTCTGTTTGGTTTAATCTTCTTTGTGTTTTTATGAGCAGAGAATTAATCAAAACTCTTTCACAACCTGAAATCACCCAAATGATTTTAGAGAAACCTCAGATTTTCCAGGAGAAATTCCTTAAAAATGTTCATTACAATATATTACAAGAGACTTTAACCTCTCAGTCTTTCATTTAAAATAGATTTTAAGAAATGAGTATATTAACTTCTTGGATGTCAGTGTATTGTACAAGTTCAATATAATTTGCATTAATAGAGATTTATGCACATTTATCAAATTTGGTCTGTAATGAAGTCAGTGTGTTTGCTACTCCTCTGTGCATTATTACAGATACAATTGTGGCATTTGTGCATCATTTCTGCACTACAATTTCCATGCAATATTACCATATCAAATGAAATGTACATTTCTGTTTAACATAATTTTTGATGTCCTTAGATTTAAAGTCCATTTCCTCAGTAACTGTTTCTGTCTTTAAAGGCAGACAGATGGTGGAGTACAGAACCTGCCAATCAGGCAAGAGAACAGTGACAGCAGAAAATGAAGAAATCCTCCAAGGACACTGCATCAGTCCAAGGGCAGTGTTTATTAAACCTGAAAAATAACATGATGATACAGTTTCTGGGTAAACTGCAAGCTACTGCAAACAGCATCCCAACTGATGGGTCTGCTGCAAGGAGTTGTTCTAATTAACATACACTGTAGGGTGATAATAGTATTATTTTAGTGTAAACTGTTCAGAGAAGAACATGTTGACTGAATCTACTTATTTTTGTAGATGTGAACCCACAGTAATGAAATTTTCCATCATTATGCTTGCTATAGGAAACTGACATTTTGGAGAAAAAAAAATCTCATTTTAAAGGTTAATTACATTAGCTAGTTATTCTAAGTGATAATTTATTATGATATTAAAGACGTCTTAAAGGAAAAGACAAGAAATCCCTGTAGCATCCAGACTTATCTACAAAAAATGCATGTATGACCTTCAGCTGTTAAATTAGAGTCATGGTATTTACAAACACAAAACTATATTATCATTTCACTTCAAAGGATTCCTATTTTATAAGAAATTCATGTGTACATATTTTATGTGAGTGAATAGTGTATATATATGTATATATATATAATTAAATATAGCCATACACATTTAGACAAAATTGGCCTCCAGTGAGATTGTCATGTCTCACACACACCCATATGACCAGTTTTGAAACAACTTTCTTTTAATATAAGTTGCTAACAATTTGACTTCCCCCAAATGTATTTGTCTACCATTTGAAATGGAAAAATAGTAAAAGTTACAATTCTCAGCATTAGAGGCAATGAGGTATTCATTCTGCCCATGGAATGGAATATATGTCAACCTACACCAAATTCAACATATTTAGCCCTAACTGAATATTTCTCAAATTTGTTTCTTCAAATTAGGGGTATCATTCATGATTTAACAATACACATGAATGATGTTAGTATAGTAAAAGCTTTAGGTACAAATAACAAATCTAAACATTAGTTTTATATTATATAAGCTGAATGTAGGTGGGCAAAGTTAAGAAGTCCAAAATGGAACAGGAGCTACCCATTGGGAAAGAGGAATAAAAGAGTCAGGAACAACGGGCGAGTCACTTGGCTTTTCTGTGCCTCAGTTACCTCATCTGTAAAATGGGGATTGACTGTGAGCCCCCCGTGGGACAACCTGATCACCTTGTAGCCTCCCCAGTGCTTAGAACAGTGCTTCACACATAGTAAGCACTTAACTAATGCCATTGTTATTATTATTATTATTAAGAAAGATTAAGGAATGCCAAAGAAAAACAAGCCAGATACATCAAGAAAAAAATGGAGAAACTGAGATGGAAAATACTGTAAGAAAGGAAGAAAGGGAAGGAGAAAGAGTGATCATGTATGGAACAGGAAAGTAGTAGGGGAATCACCCCAGTACAAACATCCCTTCCCTAACCCATTCATATAAAAATGTTTTAGGTTTAATAATGATACTATTAATGTATGTGAATGCTGCTGCTAGGACCAATGCATGACAAGCAACTCTTCAAAATTGTTGGTATGCATGGTATCCTCCTTGCTTGAACTGCTGGAATTTCTACCTGCAGTGCTTAATCTCATTTTATGGCATTATCATCTCTGGAGTGAGTCAGGTAGATCTGAATCATGTTATGCCACATTGTGTGAAGTTATGTTTCACTGAGTATTTGATTCCTGTGGATTTTGGTCTTTCTGTCACTAAGGTCACCTATACAACAAGAGGATTTCCTTAATTAAGACCCTTTTTTCCCTGACTCCCTATGCCTTCTGTGTCATCTTTGTGCTTGAATCTGTACCCTACCATAAGTCCCACAGCTGTTTAGTACATCTCCATAAATTATTTATATCAATGCTTGCTCTCCCTCTAGACTATTAGCTAGTTATGGGACGGGAGCATGTGTACCAACTCAGTTACACTTAGGGAAGCAGCATGGCTTAGTGGAAAGCGCACGAGAGTTAGGGGATATGGGTTCTGATCCTGATTCCATCACTAGCATCCTGTATGACATTGGGTAGATCACTTAACTTGGTTATGCCTCAGATTCCTCATCCATAAAACGGTGTTTAAGTCTGTGAGCCCCATGTAGAACATGGACTGTGTCCGACCTGATTAGTTTGTATCTACTTCAGTGCTTATTACGGTGCTTGGGACAGAGTAAGGGTTTAACAAATACCATTAAAATAACGGCACAGCTGTTTATCTCACCTGTGTGTAATTTGGTTAATTATCCCCTTTGTGTTGCTGGACTTAATGGGTTTTGGGACATCATTGTTTGTGAGCCTATATTGTATTAGAATAGATGTTTAGTTGTGTTGATGAAATTACCCTAGAAGTAGGATGTGACCATTTTGGTTAACCCAGGACTCACAGCTATAGTGAAGGCTAAGCACTGATATTGTTCTCTGCATTATAATTGTAGTACTTATTAACTGTTTACTATGTTCCAAGCACTGTTCTAAGTTTTGGGGTAGATACAAGTTAATTAGGTTGGACAAAGTCTCGGTCCCACGTGGGGTTTACAGTCTAAGTACGTGGAAGTAGGATTGAATAATTTAATAATTTGTACATCTTCTGTTTGGTGTGAAAAGTGATGTCACGGTGGCAAGAAAGCATCCCACTTTTTTTTCCTCCTGGCAGTCAATGAAAGAAGGTCATACTAGCTGCCCTTTTGCTAGGGCTGTGCAGCCTTCTGACTAAGGCCCTTTCTGAAATATGCAGACACACCTCCAGAACATTCCTCACTGACCTCAGGAGTGAGGAAGCCCACCTTCAGGGTGGAAGCAGGGAGGAGAAAAGAGTGTTTGAGGATGTAAAAAGGGTCCAAGAGACAATATTCTTCACCCTTTTGAGTGTAGTCCACTGGTCCCTATACCAAAGTAAAGATGAGAAAGTAAACTGTATTATTGTAGACCTCTTGATGCGTCATCTCATTCCTGGAAGGGAATCAGATAGGAAGGACTGGCAGTTCTTTCCCTGTTTTGGCGGTTCTCTTACAGAACCACCTGTAGATTGTTGATCGGAAGTGGGCAGCAACAATGATTGATTCTGAATATGGTTCATAATGATTGGGATGGCTTTGTGCATGTGTTTCTATATATACATCTTTGTATGGTGATCTCAACTAAGGTAGCCAGTCAGTCTTATAGTGCTCAGTCCTGTACACAGAACACTGACTGGTATCGTGGTAGTGGTTGTGAGTGGGGGTCAATAAAGGCGGTTTATTCTTGAATGCTGGCAGTGGCCATTCTACTCTCATTCTGATCTCAACTCTCAATTCCTTATTGGGAGCACCAACCATGGCTGATAGAATAAGTTGAATAAATCAACCTAAAACACAGATCTGATTTACACTTCTCCAAGAGGCTTTCCCTGATTAAGACCTCTTTTCCCTGGCTCCTTCTGCATCACCTACACACTTGGGTCGGTGAACTCTGGATATTTGATGCCCCTGATCCCACAGGATTTATGTAGGTACCTTTAAATTATACATTACAAATTACTCAGTTATTTATATTACTGTCTGTCTCCCCTTCTAGACTGTAAGCTCATTATGGGCAGGGAACATCTCTGCTAATTCTGTTACGTTGTACTCTCCCAAGTTCTCTGCACACAGTCAGTGTTCAATAAATATCATTAACTGATTGATTGATTACTCTGTGGATGATGAGTAAATAAGATCAAATAAGATTCCTCTATTTTGGGTGACCATAAATATCATTCTCCCAGAATCTTAAGGTCTTGATATACAATTCAGGGCAGCTAAACATTTGTAGCAGTTGCCAGAGCTCTGGGTTAGTAATAGTTTCAAATGCATTGCTAAGGCCTATTAATCTTGATATTTTATCCTGCAATTTTCTTGAATCTTACTATTGTAAAAATCAGGTCTGCTGTCGAATGAAAGTTGAGATACTGGAGGTGAATGGTTTCTAGTTTGCCTTTGAGTGGTTTCGAGTGTACTTCAAGAGTCAGTCCAGAAATAATGTTAGGATTTGGCCCACAATGGAAAGAAATGATATTTCAAGGCTCACCTTTCTTTTTGAAGATGGTAATAATGATGGCATTTTTAAAGACCCACTGAAATTTATCTTTGACAAAAAGCTCTCAGCAGCTCTCAAGCGATCTCTATTGTCTCTATTTGTTGCTGAATTTTACTTTCCAAGCACTTAGTACAGTGCTCTGCACACAGTAAGTGCTCAATAAATACGATTGAATGAATTCTTAATAAGATTTTAATATATTACAATTGATCCATTAAGTCCTTATAGGCAGGGAAAACAACCAAGTCTGTTGTACTTTTCCAGCACTTAGTGTACTGCTCTGCATTTAAAAGTGCACAGTAAATACCACTGATTGATAGGTTGATTGAACAGATTGAAATTAAAGGAAACATGCTGGTTTCCCAGTAACAATGGAGGATTTTGTATTAAGTAACATTAATCTCTGCTTTACCTTTTTTACACAGCCATGCTTGCAAAGAACCACAGAAATCTGGAACTAGTGTCAAGGACAATGATCCTATCTAGGATCATACTCAGACTTAAAAAGTTCCAATATGAGCCCTCTGCAGGAGTGCATTTGTGTGGCATTGGCAGCATTTTGGGTAAAAATAAATGATCATAATGCATAACCTTTAGCCTTGTGTATTAACTACAAATACAGAGCCCCACTCAAACTAATAATGATATCAATAATAATGGTATGCGCCAGGCACTGTAATAAGCACTGGGGTGAATATAAGCAAGTTGGGTTGGACACAGTCTCTGTCCAACGTGGGGCTCACAGTCTCAATTGGCATTTCGCAGCTGAGGAAACTGAGGCACAGAGAAGTCAAGTGACTTGCCCAAGGTCACACAGCAGATACATGGTGGAGCTGGAGGTAGAAGCCATGACCTTCTCTAGAAGCCATGCTGTAACCACTACACCATGCTGCTTCTGCACATAGATCTTCTGTCTTCATGGGGCCTCCCTGGGATACCACAGTGGTTTTTTCATTGTTCCCTTCCCTCCCGTACCCTGATCCAAACCTTGGTCTGAGTTCAACTCCATGTTACAGAGAAGGAGATCTGAGCCACATTGTCATTCCCATGGTCAAGAGTGATCTTTGCAGGCCTGAGGGGGGGTTCCAGGCTGCCATCATTCATCCAATCATATTTATTGAGGACTTACTGTGTGCAGTAAGTACCGTTTGTTCCATCACCATGGAACCAATGTGACACTCTTTCTTCCCTATTACCTTACCTGTGGCACCCGAAGGGCCTGAACTACTGTCACTACAGATTCCTCTAGGGTGTTCCAAGGCCTCTGTGCCCAAGCACTACACCCCTCCCACCCCTACCTTTCCTGGAGCGCAGCTCCACTGTTGGACTGCTCTACTAGCTCAGGACCACCTCCTTCTTCCTACATGTACCCTGATACCAGCCCCTTTCCCCCCGGACACACCACCCACAAGGTGTCCTGGTTGGTTCCAAGATGAGGGATTGGGCCACCAGTTGGAGACCAATGAGCCCACTGAAGGGGGGAGCAAGAGTGATGACCACTGAAAGCCCAAGGGATTCCAACTTCTGCTCAACCACCAACAAGAAGTTACAGAATCTTACTGATTGCATGGGGACTAGTGATGATTGGTGATATCATCTTTGGACGGGCCAAGAGAAACTGACTTTGTTGGCTAGGGACATACTTATGCAAATGGATGGATGTGTTAAAACCCCATCTGTGGAAATGGCCCATATTCGGTGTCTGAACCTCTGGACATGTCCTGGGAGGGAGTAGTAATAAAGGTATTTAGAACTAGAATGAGCTTCTCTTTTGGTGTTTTCTGTTATGCTCCCTGGAAGAGTGACAGCAAATATCAAATCTGATAAATTTAAAACATATAGTATCACAAATAATGAGGTCTTGGAATTATGTTAGGTCACCAGTATAAACCATCAGTTGTAGCATCAAATTTTCCTGAGCAGAGATGTGGCAGAAATGAACGTTATCAGGGTAGTCAAACAACTGCTCTTTGGGAGTTAAATATCAAGGAGGAGGATGAAATAAGTATAAGTGTTTGTATGTAAAGTATAGTGGGAATACTACTTGGGGAAATGGGGTTGGGGACAGATAGACAAATAATTTCAGAAGGCATCCTTTAAGACGTTTGGTTTCAGAAGGGCCCTGAGGATGGGGAGAGCAGTGGACTGCCAGGTGTGAAACGGGAATGATTTTCAAAGAGAGGAAGGGGTGAACAAGGGGTCAGCATTGAGAAAAACAAAATATAGGGCTGAGTGGGTATGTTAGCTTGAGAGAACAAGGGGTATGAGTTGAGGTAGGGAGCAACGAGGAGTCTAAGTAGAGGGTAAAGAGCTCATCAGGTACCCTAAAAGCAATGCTCAGGAGTTTCTCCTTGATCCACAGAACTATGTGCAACCACTAGAGATTTTTGAGCAATGAGGAGACTTATGGAGAATGAAATGGTAGAAAAAATGATCCAGTCAGAAGAGTGAAGACTGGTCAACAAAGGAAAAATGACTGGAGGCAGGGTATCCTTTGATTAGGTTGATGGAGTAACCAACTCAGATACAACAAGGGCTTGGGCAAGCATGGTGGCAGTTTGGATAGGGAGGAAGTGGGGCATTCTGGATATGTGCAGGAAAAACTGACAGAACAAGGTAACAGAGGAATGAGGGATAATACCAAGAGGGAAATAATGCCAATTAGAAGGAAAAACCTATCAATTAAACATTCCATAAATTGAGCATATTTATTGGAGTCCATACTGTGTTGCAGAGCACTGTACTCTCTGGGGGAGAGAGTAGATAGATACAATCCCTACCCTCAAGGAGACAACAGACTAGGGAGGAAGACAGACATTATCATAAATTGCAGATGGATATTCATAAGTGCTGTGGGGCTAGAAAATTGTGATTTTAGTAGGACTTTGAAAGTGGGGAGAGGTGTCCTATTGGATATGAAGGGGAAGAGAGTTCCAGGGCAGAGGGATAATCTGGGCAAGGGGTCCATGGCAAGAAAGACGAGATTAAGGTAAAATGAGTAGGTTGATGTTAGAAAGCAAGGTGTACAGGTTGGTTATAGTAGGAAATCAGCAAAGCAAGGTGGAAAGCTGATTGAATGTCAATGCTGATCATGAGGGGTGCCTGTTCGATGCATAGGTGATAATTGGGATTTTTAAGAAGGGGAGTTATGGACTGAATATTTTTTCAGGAAAATCATCTGGACAGGAGAGTGAAATATGGATTTGAGAGTGAAGAGACTGAAGGCAGGGAAATAGAGAAGGAGGTTTATGCAGTAATCACTGGGAGATATAAGTAATTGGATCATTCATTCATTCAATCATATTTATTAAGCGCTTACTGTGTGCAGAGCACTGCACTAAGCGCTTGGGAAGTACAAATCAGCAACATACAGAGATGGTCCCTACCCAACAATGGGCTCGGAGTCTAGAAATGGGCTCACAGTCTAAGGTAGCAGTTTGGAGAGGGAGAAGTGGATTCTGGAGATATTATCCCTATCATTATCATCATTACGATTTGGGTATTTTCAAGCACCTACTGGGTGCACTGTACTGAATTCAGCTATTTTATTTAGGGTTGTATTTTTAAACCATAAAAAGGCATATATTTTAAGAAGTATAGTATACTGTATGGTGACCTTGAATTACTAATGATAATGCTTCATAATGATAAGGGTACTAACTCATTTAAATATTTGATTTTCCAATATGTGTGGTAATAAAGGGACATTTAATACCTCTATTTCACTTTATGAAACAAGTTTGTGCCCTCCTTATGTAAATGTCTTTTTAGATCCCTAAATGCAAAATGAAAATGCATAGTTGGTAATTTCATTCTGCTTTCATTAAATTATATGACGCCCATGTGAAAAAGAGATGAGTGAAATTTGGAAGCTGTATGAAGATTGTATTCTCTGAATGATGAGTCTTTTTTTTATTTTCTTGCTAAGGAAAAGGACCATAATTTTCTCCTATGCTTTAACACCTACTTTCCTGAGGATGGCTATATAGTAAAACACCAAATGGCGCAACTTTTAAAAACAGTTAAAGGAGTTCATTTCATCATCTACAATAACACGGATTCAAAATATGTTTGTTACCTTCTGAAATACTCCTTAACTTTATGTCTTATTGAGCAGGGAACATGTCTGCCAACTTTGTTGTGTTGTACTCTCCCAAGGCTTAGTAGAGTGCTATGAAAATAGGAAGCACTCAATAAAGACATTGTGCTCAGTGAAAATAAAGCACTCAATAAATGATGATGATAAAATGGGGATTAAGACTTTGAGCCCCACTTGGGACATGGACTGTGTCCAACCTGATTAGCTTGTATATCTAGCCCAGCATTTAGTACGGTCCTGGCATATAGTAAATGCTGAACAAATACCATTTTAAAAAATAGCATGATCCGTTGGATAGAACACAGGCCTGGGAGCAGACGGACCTAGATTCCCAATTCATCATCATCATCATCAATCATATTTATTGAGTGCTTACTGTGTACAGAGCACTGTACTAAGCGCTTGGGAAGTACGAATTGGCAACATATAGAGACAGTCCCTACCCAACAGTGGGCTCACAGTCTAAAAGGGGGAGACAAAACCAAACATACTAACAAAATAAAATAAATAGAATAGATATGTACAAGCAAAATAAATAAATAAATAAATAGAGTAATAAATATGTACAAACATATATACAGGTGTTGTGGGGAAGGGAAGGAGGTAAGATGGGGGGATGGAGAAGGGGACGAGGGGGAGAGGAAGGAAGGGGCTCAGTCTGGGAAGGCCTCCTGGAGGAGGTGAGCTCTCAGTAAGGCCTTGAAGAGAGGAAGAGAGCTAGCTTGGCGGATGGGCAGAGGGAGGGCATTCCAGGCCCGGGGGATGACATGGGCCGGGGGTCGATGGTGGGACAGGCGAGAACTAGGTACGGTGAGGAGATTTGCAGCAGAGGAGCGGAGGGTGCGGGGTGGGCTGTTGAAGGAGAGAAGGGAGGTGAGGTAGGAGGGGGCGAGGTGATGGACAGCCTTGAAGCCCAGGGTGAGGAGTTTCTGCCTGATGGGCAGATTGATTGGTAGCCACTGGAGATTTTTGAGGAGGGGAGTAATATGCCCAGAGCGTTTCTGGACAAAGATAATCCAGGCAGCAGCATGAAGTATGGATTGAAGTGGGGAGAGACACGAGGATGGGAGATCAGAGAGAAGGCTGGTGCAGTAGTCCAGACGGGATAGGATGAGAGCTTGAATGAGCAGGGTAGCGGTATGGATGGAGAGGAAAGGGCGGATCTTGGCAATTCTGTCTCTGCCGCTTGCCTTCTGTGTAACCTTGGACAAATTTGTCTCTGTCTCAATTTCCTAATCCTGAAAATATGAATTAAGTATTTAAATAGGAATTAAATATCTGTTCTCCCTCCCAACTAGACTGTGAGCCCCATTTGGAAGAGGGATTTGGTCATAAAACCCCACCAACATGGCCTAGAAAAGCAGCATGGCCTAGTGGTTAGAGCATGGACCTAGGAGTCAGAAGGTCATGAGTTCTAATCATGACTCCACCACTTGTCTGCTGTGTGACCTTAGGAAAGTCACTTCACTTCTCTGTGCCTCAGTGTCCTCAACTGTGAAATGGGAATTGAGACTGTGAACCCCATGTGGGACAAGAACTGTGTCCGTTTTGATTTGCTTGAATCCAGCCCAGTTCTTAGTACAGTGCCTAGAGCAGAGTGTGTGCTTAATAAATAACACAATTACTATTATTATTAGTAGTAATAAATTGCCTAGGTAGTACACTGTCCAATAATACACAGGTATATAAAGCAGTGACAAAAACAAAAAGTTATTGTGTCCCATCTGATTTACCCCAGTGCCTAGTAGAGTGCCACTCTCATTATTATGGTTTTGGAGGATGGATTGGGGTAAAAATAAGGACATCAAAAAAAACCATATCAAAGTTTTTTTAATTCTGTAGTGGTACCCAACGTTCATTGTGGCTTTGCACGCAGCAGAAGCATTTCAGGCATTTGTATTATAAGCTTCATACACTGAAAATATTTCATTTGAATATCATTTAAATATACGTTTAATCAATCAATCAATCGTATTTATTGAGCACTTACTGTGTGCAGAGCACTGTACTAAGCACTTGGGAAGTACAAATTGGCAACATATAGAGACAGTCCCTACCCAACAGTGGGCTCACAGTCTAAAAGGGAGAGACAGAGAACAAAACCAAACATACTAACAAAATAAAATAAATAGAATAGATATGTACAAGTAAAATAAATAAATAGAGTAATAAATATGTACAAACATATATACATATATACAGGTGCTGTGGGGAAGAGAAGGAGGTAAGATGGGGGGGGATGGAGAGGGGGACGAGGGGTAGAGGAAGGAAGGGGCTCAGTCTGGGAAGGCCGCCTGGAGGCCTTAAGTAAACATGCTGAAAATATTTCACCATTCACCAAATATATACATATATATCTGTTTCAGAGACAGACAGATGGATATGTATATATGTAAAATGTAATTTTATGGCATAAATAACAGTCCAGTAATAAAAATTACAGGTCTGACTACCTGGCCAAAAAAATGGATTATATTGTTAGAGATTTTCACAGTGCCATGACCTGCTAGTAATGTTAGAATGGAGGAAATTGTTGTAGTAGATGGGTAAAATGGTATATTTCTAAGTTCATGCAACGATTTTACATTTAAAATGTCATTTACATTTATAATACACTCTCATCATAGTGTTGATGCTTTAAATTAATTGTCAAGAAGTGTACTCAGCTTTCTAGCTTTATACCAGAAAATGTAGCAGTGGGCCTGTTGGCTTTCTGATTCTGTAATGGTGTTGGATGCTTTTATACCAAATTAAAAAATTTCCTTGTCAAACTTCTGTCATGAAGCCATGTTCCATGGCTCACACATTGCTCCAGACTCAGACTAACCTGGATTCGGAAAGCAAGGCTGTTGAAAAAAATTTCTTCTAATTTTACACTTAATTATTTGGGTAACTCATTCTCTCCTGTAATCTTTCTTGAGTTATGGGTTTTATTGGGAGAATCATTATACATTCTCAACAACCTCTGTTGGCCTCCAAGGTATTTGAAACTCACGGACTACTTAACCCATATTTTAAACTCTCTACTAAAGAAGACATTCAGATTATTCTCTCATCCTAAAATTAGCAGAGGAATTTGATCATATATTCATCTATCTTCAACCACATCTGGTTATTTCCACCAAAGGTTGGTAATATCAGTATTTCTGGTCCTTGAGAATAGAATCAGAATCAAAAGTTCAGAATCTGAACTTTTCTGTGCAACTAAAATCACCTCAATGGTTATATACATAGTTAATGGAAAATACATCTCCTATGGCTAACGTCATTTATTTTTCCTAGTGGAATTAGTTCTTAAATGAAATTTAGTAGGAACATTGATTAAAATGTTAACATTCATCTACTTAGAAAAGATGTTAAAATTTCTAATTCTTTCCATTTTCTCTTAGAAGAAACTGTGGTTACTGTAATGAGATTAAGGATACCACTTAGGTGAACAGCACAGTACAGCAATCACAGTACAGCAATCACAGAGATCACTTGATCTCTGTCAAACTGTGATATCCTTTGGGCACTACAATGAAACTCACCACTAATGTAGATTTAAAATAATTTGTCTTTAGAAAGACTGTTTCTCAGAGTTCCTGAAGGATTTTATGACTGAAATGAGGTTGGTAAACAAATTGATTTTTTAATAAGAACTTTTAACTTTTGCATTGTCCATCCATGCTTCTTTAGGCTTATTTCTAGACTGTAAGCTCATTGTGGGTAAGGAAAGTGTCCATTTACTGTTGTATTGTACTCTACAGGCACATAGTGCAGTGCTTTGCACTGACTAAGCACTTATTTTATTTTGTTGGTATGTTTGGTTCTGTTCTCTGTCTCCCCCTTTTAGACTGTGAGCCCACTGTTGGGTAGGGACTGTCTCTATGTGATGCCAATTTGTACTTCCCAAGCGCTTAGTACAGTGCTCTGCACATAGTAAGCGCTCAATAAATACGATTGATTGATTGATTGATTGATTAATAAATATGATTGAATGAATTATTTGTCAATTAATAATAATAATAATATTGGTATTTGTTAAGTGCTTACTATGTGCCAAGCACTGTTCTAAGCGCTGGAGTGGATAAAAGGTAATCAGTTTGTCCCACGAGGGGCTCACAGTCTTCATCCCCATTTTCCAAATGAGGGAACTGAGGTCCAGAGAAGTGAAGTGACTTGCCCAAAGTCACACAGCTGACAATTGGCAGAGCTGGGGTTCGAACCCATGACCCCTGACTCCAAAGCCCGGGCTCTTTCCACTGAGCCATGCTCCTTCCCCATTAGCACAATTAATAACAGTGAAAAATAATTTTGTGAAAATAATTAATGTAAAGTGCCTTTAATTCACCTAAAGAAATCTTAATGGAATAGGCTTTGAGTTCAGGTCCATAAAATCCAGTTTGGGTTTGATGTTTCAGTATCTTAGCAGTCTCACCTTCAGTTGAATACTAGTTAACTAAGTTGTTATATTATAATGACAAATACTAATATAACAAAGTAGTCTGAGAGAATGAATAAATTTTCCTTGGTAGATGTAAAAAAAGTCCTTTAATTACTTTAAATGGGTAGACCAGAATAACACTTACTGCCTTGAAAATATCATTCCTAATAGTAAATAAGTCCTTTAAAATTTGATGTTGCCATGCTCTTAGAGAAGCAGCATGGCTCAGTGGAAAGAGCACAGGCTTGGGACTCAGAGGTCATAGATTCTAATCCTGACTCTGCCACTTGTCTGCTGTGTGACTTTGGGCAATTCACTTAACTTCTCTGTGCCTCAGTTCCCTCACCTGTAAAGTGGGAATTAAGACTGTGAGCCCCACATGGGACAACCTGATTACCTTGTACCTCCCCCAGCACTTAGAACAGTGCTTACCACATAGTAAGCACTAAACAAATGCCATCAATATCATTATTATTGTTATTATCATTTACATCAATTTCTAATAGGTTATATATAAATTGTAAGCTAGAAACAAGGGATATACAAACAACCACAAATGAAGTGTGAGAAAGTTTATTAACCTGAAAATAAATAAAAGAATCAACTTAGACTTACTAATTTACTATGACAGAAAAATAAAAATGAAGTGCAGTGAGAAGGCATGGTCATTGAATAATCAATCAGTCAATTATGGTGGAGCACGTGGTAGTAACTTCTTGGCAAAGCATAATAAAATCAAGTATAGGCAATTCATTCATTCAATCATATTAATTGGAGCACTTACTGTGTGCAGAGCACTGTAGTAAGCACTTAGGGGAGTGCCATGCAACAATAGACACATTCCTTGCTCACAACAGGTTTGCAGTGTAAATGGGGGAGACAGACATTAATATAAATAAATAAATTACATAAATTACAGATATGTACATAAGTGCTGTGTGACTGGGAGGCGAAAGAACTAAATGAGAAAGTCAGGGTGTTACAGAAGGGAGTGGGAGAAGAGGAAAGGAGGACTTAGGGAAGGCCTCTTGAAGGAGATGTGCCTTCAATAAAGGCTTTGAAGGAGGGGAGAGTGATTATCTTTCGGATACGAAGAGGGAGGGCTTTCCAGGCCAGAGGCAGGATGTGGGCAAAGGGTTGGTGGTGAGATAGACAAGATTAAGGAACAGTGAAAAGATTAGCGTTAAAGGAATGAAGTGTGCAGGCTAGATTGTAGGTGGAGAGTAGCAAGGTGAGGTAGGAGGGCAGGAGGTGATGGAGTGCTTTAAAGTCAATGGTGAGGAGTTTTTGTTTGAAGAGGATGAGAAGTCAATGGTGAGGAGTTTTTGTTTGAGGAGGATGAGCAACTACCGGAGGTTTTGAGAAGAGGGGTGACATGTCCTGAATGTTTTTGAAGAAAAATGATCCAGGCAGCAGAGTAAAGTATGGACTGGAATGGGGAGAGGGAGGAGGCAGGGAGGTCAGCAAGGAGGCTGATGCAGTAATCCAGGCAGGATAGGATGAATGACTGTACTGAAGTGGTAGCAGTTTGTATGGAGAGGAAAGAGCAGATTTTAGCTATGCTGTAAAGGTGGGACCGACAGGACTTAGTGATGTATTAAATATGTAGAGGAGTCAAGAATAATGCCAATGTTATGGGCTTGTGGGACAGGAAGTTTGGTGGTGCTGTCTATAGTGATGGGAAAGTCAGGGGAAGGACAGTGTTTGGGTGGGAAGGTAAGGAGTTCTGTTTAGGACATGATCCCCTTTTCACAGGAGCTTTCAGTTCAGAGAGTAGACAAACATTAGCCTAAAAAACAGATAAGTATAGTACATAAGGTTCCATGGGGATAGAGATAGGGAGAGTATCAAAGTGCTTAAGGAGCACAGACTCAGAGGTATAGGCAAAGGGGTATACACAGAAGGGAATAAGGTGAAAAATAAGTATTGTTACACTTCAATAAAAGTGATAGTTTATAATAATAAGAATAATTGTGATATTTGTTAAGAGCTTACTATATGCTAGGCACTGAACTACGCCCTGGAGTGGATACAAGAAAATCTGTTTGGACACAGTCCCTGTCTCATGTGGAGCTCACAATCTCAAACCCTATTTTACAGATGAGGTAACTGAGGCACAGAGAATTGAATAGACTTGCCTATGGTCACACAGCATACAAATGGAGAAGCGGAGACTTGAACCCAAGACCCATGGGAGTCCCAGGAACGTACTCTATCCACTAAGATAACCTGTTTCTTGATCAGTTTTATCACTGTCCCCTATAAATTACATTCCTGTAAATCAGGTGCATTCATTCAATCATATTTATTGATCCCTTACTGCACGCAAAGCACTGTACTAAGTGCTTGGAGTACATGTGTGTGGCTGGAAAGGTCATTCATTGTAGTACTCACAGCCCTTACCACACAACACACATACGAAGACCATCCTTTTCTCTGTTGTTATTTTTTTTTGGCAGTGGCTGGTGCTGTTTTAACTTTTGCCTCTTCATCCTCTGATCCCTTCAAAGTGCCTTTCTTTATTGCAATGGTTCCATGCTGATTTTTCTGCTACAACTTTTCCAAGTTTTCAACTGAGAGGGTTGACTATGTTTGGGCTGAAAATTAGCTTAGTGCAGTGCTCTGCACAAAGCAAGCATTCAATAAATATGATTGAATGAATGAATGAATTTCTTTTAAGGATTTGTATTGGCTTGTGTGAATTGAGAAGAATAGAGAATTGTGTGAACAGAGAATAGTGTAAATAGAGAATTGTGTGAATAGAGAATAGTGAATAGAGGATTGTGTGAATAGAGAAGTAGTGTGGCTCAGTGGAAAGAGCACGGGCTTTGGAGTCACAAGTCATGGGTTCAAATTCCTGCTCCATCAATTGTTAGCTGCGTGACTTTGGACAAGTCACTTAACTCTCTGTGCCTCAGTTACCTCATTTGTAAAATGGGAATTAAGAGTGTGAACCCCAGTGGGACACCCTGATCACCTTGTAACCTCCCCCATTGCTTAGAACAGTGCTTTGCACATAGTAAGTGCTTAATCACTGCAAGTAAGTGCTTAAGTGCCATCATCATCATTACTATCATTATTATTATTAATTGGATTGCAAGTTTCTTGAGGTCAGGGATCATGTCTACCAACCATACTGTACAGTTGTCCAAGTGAATAGGATAGTACTTTGCACAAAGTAAGTACTCAGTAAATGAATAATTAAATACGTTCCTTTGAAAAGGAAAAGATTCAGAATTATAAAAATTCATTATTTGCCATTTTTAATAATTTTAAAAATTAGTTATAGCCCAATTCTTCAACAATTTAATTTGCTTTAAGTTATATTGTTCAAAAATAAAATGTACTATTTTATAGTCGTGATGGTTTTCAATGGGGCTGGAATAGTGCTTTGCATATAGTAAGCACTTAATAAATGCCATCATTATTATTATTATTATTACATAGAGGAACAAATTAACATGGGGATCAGAGAATTTCTTGGTTTCAAGAATAGTTTTCATTTGGGTTGTGAGAATAGTAGGTAAAACCTGAAGCAAAATAGTTATTTCATATAACTTTGCATGTTATGAAAATCCTTCAAGAAAACCAGGTACTTATTCTCGTATTATATCCTTTTTAATGAGAAGCAGTATGGCCTAGTGGTTAGAGTGCTGGCCTGAGCATTAAAAGGACCTGGCTCTGCCAATTGCCTGCTGGGAAGTCACCCCACTTGGGCAAGTCACTTCACTTCTCTGTACCTCAGGTACCTCATCTGTAAAATGGGGATTGAGTCTGTGAGCCCCATGTGAGACAGAGCCTCGTTCCAACCTATTTGCTCCTATCAACCCCAGTGCTTAGTACAGTGTCTAGCATTCATTCATTCATTCAATCTTATTTATTGAGTGCTTTGCTAAGAGCACTGTACTAAGCACATGGGAAGTACAAATCGGCAACATATAGATATGGTCCCTACCCAACAACGGCTCACAGTCTAGAAGGGGGAGACAGACAACAAAGCAAAACAAGTAGACAGGTGTCAGTATCATCAGAATGAATAGAATTATAGCTTTATACACATCATTAATAAATAGATTAGAGTAATGAATATTATTACTCTAATAATAGAGTAATGAATATGTACAAATATGCATAAGTGCTGTGGGGAGGGGCAAAGGGTAGGGTGGAGGGGCAATGGAGAGGGGAGAAGGAGGAGAGAAAAAGGAGGGGCTCAATCTGGGATGCCTTCCTGGAGGAGGTGAGCTCTCAGTAGGGCTTTGAAGGAAGTAAGAGAGCTAGTTTGGCGGATGTGTGGAGGGAGGGTATTCCAGGCCGGAGGTAGGACACGGGCCAGGGGTCGACAGCGAGACAGGTGAGAATGAGGCCCAGTGAGGAGGTTAGCAGCAGAGGAGTGGAGTGTGCGGGCTGGGCTGTAAAAGGAGAGAAGAGAGGTGAGGTAGGAGAGGATGAGGTGATGGAGAGCTTTAAACCTGAAAGTAAGTACTTAATATAGTAAGTACTTAACAAATACCGTAGTTATTATTATTATTATCATTATTATTAATAACAATGTCAGTTTTCCTATCTTGAAGATTAAATTATTTTACAAAAAATATATTCTCTTTAGTATTACAGTCCTTGGGTGTTTTCTTGAAAAGTTTCATTACGTCTCTTAGAAATGAGTTGCGTAAACTTGTGTGAAATATCTAGGTCATAGCCACAATTGTTTCCAATAAAGGGGAAAAATTGTATGAAAATATCCATGCTTAATTCAAATGGAGAATTTTAACTTTGAAAATATTGGCAGAAATATTTTCCTCCAAAAGATGACAAATTTGAACCGATTGGCATTCAATTAGCAATTGCCATACAGAGATACACTTCTATTTCAGTAACTATAAACACCTGAAGAGTTGCAGCCAAGAATTTTGTCATTTGTTCTTTGAAGTTATTCCTGTTTTTGTTTCATCATAATTAAATAGTTGTCAATAAAACAGAAGTTCTCTTCAAGTAATTAGACAATGTGGAATTAGAAAAATATCAGGTGTTCACTGATTACATTTCAAGAATTTCATTTAAATTTACGTTTAAGGAAAGATTTGATTAATATTCTGTCAAAGCATAAAGGGTTTTCTGGTATGGTTTCAGTACCAAGCTGAATTCATTCAGTATGCCTGCTATAAATATAAAATGTGTGCTAGCAGTATTTATAAGGACAGAATTAAATTTCAGGGTACAGTGTGCAGTGCCTTTTATAGGTGCATTCATATTGATTACATGCAATTTTATAAGAGACTTCTTTTAACTTTATAGGTCAAACGGTAATTAGATGTCTACAGTTTTCATTTTCACTACTTGTCCTATCCAGCATTAGTACTATAGAAAACCATCTGTTCAGAATATAACTAACTGATTGAATTACTCATTTTCTCAACATCTCCCAAAATGTGTTAACTAATTTTTAAGGAAAATGTTTGACCATGAGAACATAGGAACACAAGAAATATCCTTACTGAGGCAGACCAAAGGTCCATCTAGACCTAGCCCTGGTTTCCAGCAGTTATAACATGATATTTGGAGAAATTATATTAGTACAGTGCTCTGCACACGGTAAGAGCTCAATAAATATGCTTGATTGATTAATTGATCCCATGGCCTCCTAGTATTGGAGAGCCATGCTGCCTTGCTGCCGTATCTCTTTGCATCAAGCGCTTAGTACAGTGCTCTGCACACAGTAAGTGCTCAATAAATGCGATTGATTGATTGATTGATCATCTTGGGACTGCAATCTCATCCTGCCTTGCAATACTAGCCTAGTGGATACAGCCTGGGCCCGGGAGTAAGAAGGACCTGGGTTCTAATATCCTGCCTCCCTCCACTTGTCTGCTATTTGACCTAGGAGAAGACACTTAACTTCTCTGTGCCTCAGTTCCCTCAACTGTAAAATGGAGAATAATATGGTGAGCCCTATGTGAAATGTGGACTGTGTCCTGCCTGATTATCTTGTATCTACCCAGAGCTAAGTGAATAGCACATAGATAGTAAATGCTTAACAAATACAATAAAACAACAACAGAACATCATGGTGAGACGGACAGGATTGTTGGCAGCATGACAACATTTGGGATATTGGCTAGGTTGTGGCGAGTTCTCCAACTGTGTTGGTAACTAGTTATTGATATGACTTGGGATTTCAGCTACGAACAGACTGCACCTCTGCTATTCTGGCTGCATTACCCTCCAGTAATATTTGTTAAGCACTTACTTTGTGCCAAGATAAGTGGGTCAGACATAGCCCCCGTTTCAGAGTTTATGTTGCAGAGACAAATTTTTGTACTGCTTGTTTTCACTTTATGTATATTTGTCCTTGTTTCAGGTTGCTTCGCTATTTCTATTGTTTCATCTCTCCTTAAGTTCTGTTGCTTTGAAGAGGGGACAGCAATTGTCTGTCTGATATGAAGAATGAGGTCATTCTAGGCCAGAGGCAGGATGTAGGTAAGTGGCTGGAGATGAGATAGACAAGATCGAGGTACAGCAAGAAGGTTAGCATTCTAAGAACAAAATGTGCAGGCTGCGTTTGCAATAGGAGAGTAGCGAGTTGAGATGAGAGTGCAAGGCGATCGAATGCTTTAAAGCCAATCGTGAGTTTTTGTTTGATGCAGAGGTGGATGGGCAACCACTGGAGCTTTTTGAGGACTGGGGAAACAGTTCCTAAACGTTTTTGTAGAAAAATGATCCAGCAGCAGAGTGAACTATGAACTGGAGTGAGGAGAAGAAGGAGGCTGTGAGGTCAGCAAGGAAACTGATGCAGTAATCAAGGCAGGATAGAATGAATGACTATATTAATGTGGTAGAAGTTTGGATGAAGAGTAACAGGTGATTTTAGTAATGATGTGAAAGTGGAACTGACAGGATATGTGATGTGTTGAATATGTGGGTGGAATGAGAGAGAGGAGTCAGGATAAAGCTAAAATTATGGGCTTGTGAGACAGGA
The DNA here is from genome assembly GCF_015852505.1 of Tachyglossus aculeatus. Classification (NCBI taxonomy): domain Eukaryota; kingdom Metazoa; phylum Chordata; class Mammalia; order Monotremata; family Tachyglossidae; genus Tachyglossus; species Tachyglossus aculeatus. The sequence continues at coordinate 122,980,448 of NC_052067.1, forward strand.
AGGATAGTGGTGCCAACTACTGTGATGTTCCCATCCCATCCCCTTAGTCACGGGGAGGACAGCCCTTGATTGTTGAGCCCTTGATCTTTTGCTAGCACCCATTCTTCTGCCTGAAACTCCCATCGGGCAGACCACTGCTCCTCTCTTCACTTAGTCCCTGCTGAAACCATATCTCCTGTAGGTCCTCTGTGTGACCTTGGGTTGTCACAACTTTAAAGTGCCTCAGTTTCCTCTTCTGTAAAATGATGATTAAATCCTATCACTTTTAGTTACCAGTTAATCCCATGGGGGTTAGGAAGTGAATATCTTGTAACTACCTTAACAATTAGTGCAGATCTTGACCCATAACAAGCACTTTACAAATGCCATTATTATTATTATTAGGAGGACTTTCCTGATTAATTCCTGATCATCAATCGTATTTATTGAGCGCTTACTGTGTGCAGAGCAATCTCTCCAACCTATATATATACTCAACTAGTGCTTAGGCAAGTATATGTCCCCTGGATAAAATTTTAGCTAAATGAATTTGGATTCCAAAAAATGTGTTTGAATCCTGTTTCAAGTTAGCTAACTATGCAATGCTATCACTGTTATGATATCATGATTTTCTGTTATGAACCATTCACAGTACTAAAGGGCAGGACAAGTGTACCAACAACAAGATCCTGAAATGAACAGACAGGATTACCAACAACAAGATCCTGAAATGAACAATAACACAGCTTGCTGGCTGTGGCATGAAGAAAATATATTTTAACAGGATATACAAGCTAAAGCTGTACAGTAATCTGAAAGAGGTCATAAGCCAATTGAGAGGGAAGAATGAATGGTTTAAAATAGAATGAAGTACTGTCTCAAACAGTATTAGGAGACCAGACAGAGCAGAGCAGGCAGACAGCTATTGGGAAGGGGACTGTTTTCCTAGAGAGAAGGTTAATGGAGTCAACCATCCTAAATGATGGATGAGCCTTAGTCCAGTCACAAAGACTTTGTGTCAGGAAGAAATTAATAATAATGACCTGTGCAATACCACTTGAAATCAATCATTTAATTAATGGTATTTATGGAGCACTTCCTGTGGAGGTTGAGGGGGGAAAACTTGGAAGAGTTCAAGAAACATGATCTATGCCCTCTAGGAGCTTACAATTACAGCTTACAATTACTCCCTTCCTTTTACCTACTGGTTATGGTCCCACAGGGACATTGAACACAGAAAGCAATTATGTAGGAGCAAAATGTTGAGACCACACCTTAGAGCAGTACAGCAGCTAACAGCCGCTCAGGGGAGCTGTCATGGTGGACAATGCTGTCACATCAAGCAGTTTTTTTGACACCTGAACCTGTTCACCACACAATCTTAGAATGGTTCTGTGACAGTATACCTTCACTACTGATGGCAAGTCCTATGCATCAAGGTCGTATTCTGAGTCCTGCAAGCTAATATCTTGGGCCCATGCTGCATATCCATCTCAAAAATAAATACATTCATTCAATCATATTTATTGAGCACTTACTGTGCATAGAGCCCTATACTAAGTGCTTAGGAGAGTATGATGCAATAATAAATAGGCACATTCCCTGCCCAAACCGAGCTTTATAATACATACATCTGTTCATTAGAATGAAATTCAGACTGGTCTGAGAGTCAGATGGGTCAGAATTTTGGTGCTACCTGACTACTGAGTCATATGGCTTTCTATACAGACTTCACCTGGAAATTCTCTAGTGATATGGAATAGATCAGGACTTCTGGGGAGATAATACATAGGTGGAAGGACCAGTCTGGTATGTAACAGTGAGGAATCGTGTTGTTTCTTCTGACCAGAAATTTCAGATTAAGCATGATGCAAAATAGTTGGAGCAGTTAGCAACTAAGTGAATACCAAATTCAGCAGCACAGTAAAGGACCACCTTTATTGTGCCCCAAAACGATTGATACTGACCCACTGAAGTGCCAAACTTTGGCTTTCATTAGAAGAAGCAAATACCAAACGCTGCGGCATAATTATCATTGTGATATTTGTTAAGCATTTACTATGTTCAAAGCACCAAGTGCTGTAATTACAGTATAAGCAAACAGGATACAGTCTCTGTCCCTTTTGGGGCATAGAGTCTAAGGGTGAGGAAGAACAAGTGTCTTATTTCCATTTTATAAATGAGGAAACTCAGGTACAGGGAAGCCAAAAGTCGTATCACAGGCAAGTGGAAGAGCCAGGTGTACAGCCCAAATTCCCTGACTTCCAAGCCTATGATTTTCTACTATCTACATTTCTTATTTGAGCATTAATGGTTTAACTTTACGTGTGCCTCAGGAAGACAACAGTGATACTCACCCACTATAAACTTGTGCAACTTTTCTTTGTTTCAGCTTCCTTGTCTTTAAAATGAGGATTCAAAACCTGTTCTTCTACTTAAACACTGAGCCCCATGTGGAACAGGGACCACTGTCGACCTCATTGTCTTGTTTCCATAATAATAATCATAATAATAGCATTTATTAAGTGCTTACTATGTGCAAAGCAATGTTCTAAGCGCTGGGGAGGTTACAAGGTGATCAGGTTGTCCCATGGGGGGCTCACAGTCTTAATCCCCATTTTACAGATGAGGTAACTGAGGCCCAGAGAAGTTAAGTGACTTGCCCAAAGTCACACAGCTGACAATTGACGGAGCCAGGATTTGAACCCATGACCTCTGACTTCAAAGCCCGTGCTCTTTCCACTGAGCCATGCTGCTTCCATACCAGTGCCAGTGCTGGGCACATAGTAAGTGCTGGGTAAATGACACTGTTATTAAGGCTGTTGTTATTATTATCATTGTTGTTGTTTTTGTTATTGTTGCCAACTTTTAGTTTTGAGTGTGGTGGTAAAGAGGAGACAGGGTTTCTAGAGTTAGCTATTTTGTACTAGGGAGGAACACACTACTGAGAAACAGGTTTGGAAGGGAGGGATGCATATGGCTTGGTGAAAGGGAATAATTGGCTTAATGGATACAGACTTGGAACCCCACGTGGGACAGATACTATGTCTAACATAATTAGCTTGTACCTACCCCAGTGCTTAGAACTGTGCTTGACATATAGTAAGTGCTTGACAAATTGCCATCATCATCTCATCATCAATATGAGGACTGACTCAAATCTGAGTAAGTCTAGTGCAGAGGAAAGTGAAGAGGTTAGCTTGAGCAGTAAAAAGTATCCTCTGGGATATGGAAAGATGGGAGGTTCTGCTAAATTGTTTTTTCAAGTTTTTTTTTTTTTGGTATTCAGCACTTTTTTAAGCACTGGGTAGATACAAGCTAGTCATTTTGTTTGCAGTCCATGTCCCACATGGGGCTCACAGTCATAATCTCCATTTTACAGATGAGGTAACTGAGGCAGAGAGAAGTGAAGTGACTTGCCCAAGGTCATTCAGCAGACAAGTGGCAGAGCTGGGATAGAACCCCGGTCCTTCAAACTCCCAGGCCTGTCCTCTATCCACTCAACCACACTGCTTCCCAAGATTGTCACTGGAAGCCAATTAATATATTTTAGAATGAACAAACAGCAATTTAGAAGACTGATTGTTGCTGCTTTATCTAGAGTGGACTGGAGGGGACAAACAATAGTGGTAAAAAGACCAGCATTACACATAGTAAGGATTTTAAGTGCTATCACTACTACTACTACTGCTACTACTATCAATCAATCATATTTATTGAGCGCTTACTGTGTGCAGAGCACTGTACTAAGCTCTTGGGAAGTACAAGTTGGCAACATATAGAGACATTCCCTACCCAACAGTGGGCTCACAGTCTAAAAAGGGGAGACAGAGAGCAAAACCAAAACACACTAACAAAATAAAATAAATAGAATAGATATGTACAAGTAAAATAAATAAATAAATAACTACTCCTACTACCATTACTAGTGCCTGACACATAGTAAGTTCTTAGCAAATACCTATTATTATTATTATTGTAATTATTATTACTACTACTAGTACTGTAGAGAAGATCAGTCAGAAGAGAGTAAGGGCTTCTATGAAGAAAGTGGCTCTCTGAATAAAAACAAAGGGGTGGATCCATCAAATATTGATGAGTAAGCATTGTCCAGTTCCTGCCCAATTTGGATATGAAAGTAAATAAAGTCACATATAATTTGAAGGTTAGGATTCTGATATCCAAAATTGATAGTGTTTTTCATCAGGGACTGATAGAGGACAGGATTTGGGAGTGAAAATGAAGAGCGTGCTTCTAAATACACTGTGTTTGAGTTTGTACAGGATTGATCTCCTTCTTGACAAATCCAACAGCCTCTACTCCATCCTAAATCCTCCTTGGCCTCTCAGCTGCCTTCGACACTGTGGACCACCCCTTTCCCCTGGAAACGTTATCTAACCTTGGCGTCATTCTGGCCATTCATTCTCAGTTTCCTTCATGGGCTCCCCCTCAGCCTCCCACTCTCTAACTGAGGGTGTCCCTCAAGGTTTAGTTCTGTGTCCCCTTCTGATCTCTATCTACATTCACTCCATTGGAAAACTTATTTACTCCCATGGTTTCAACTCCCATCTCTATGCAGATGATACTCAAATCTATATCTCCTCCCCTGATTTCTCTCCTTCTCTCCAGGCTCTTATCTCCTCCTGCCTTTAAGGCATCTCTACTTGGTTGTCCTCCTATCACCTCAAGCTTAACATGTCCAAAACAGAGATCCTTATCTTCCCTCCCAAACCCTGTCCTCTCCTCGATTTTCCCATCACTGTAGATGGCACCAACATCCAACGCATCTCACAAGCCCTTAACCTTGGCATTATCATTGACTCCTCTCTCTCAGTCAACCCACATATTCAATCTGTCACCAAATCCTTTTGGTCTCACCTTCACAAATTACTAAAATTTGCCCTTTACTCTTCATCCAAACTGCTACCACGTTAATACAACCACTCATCCTCTCCCTTCTGGATTACTGCATCAGTCTCCTTGCTGACCTCCGAACCTCCTGTCTCTCTGAAATCCAGTGCTTCCTTCAGCCCTCTGCCCGGATCATCTTTCTACAGAAACATTTCAGACATGTCACCCCCTCCTCAAAAATCTCCAGTGGTTGTCCAACCACCTCCGTATCAAACAAAAACTTCTCACCATTGCCTTTAAACACTCCATCTCCTTGCCCCCTCCTATTCACCTCACTTCTCTCCTTCTTCAACCCAGCTTGAATACTTCACTCCTCTATTGCTAACCATCTCATCATGCCTGTCTCATTGTCGAACCCTGGCCCACATTTTGCTTCTGGCTTGGAACTCCCTCCCTCCTTAAATCTGATAGACAATTAATCTCTCCCCCTTCAAAGTCTTACTGAGGACACACCACCTCCAAGAGTTCTTCCCAGACTAGGTCCCACTTTTCCTCCACTCCCACTCCCTTCTGCATCACCCTGACTTACTCCCTTTACTCTTCCCCCCCAACCCAGCTTCACAGCATTTATGCATATATCTATAATTTCATTTATTTGTATTGATGTCTGTCTCTCCCACTCTAGACTGTGAGCTCATTGTGGGCAGGGAATGTCACTGTTTATTGTTGCACTGTACTTTCCCAAACTCTTAGTACAGTGCTCTGCACACAGTAAGCACTTAATAAATATGAATGAATGAATGAATGAATATACATGCCAGGGAAAGGAGAAATGGTGGAATAAATTACAACAGATGAATATTCCAAGAAGGTAAGTATAAAGAGAAGACCAAAGGACCCATGGTGAGCATACTTTTCATAGTGCTGAACAGGCAATATATATATATATATATATATTCAAAGGGTGCTATATATTGATCACTTCTTCTCAAAGTGCTTTGAGACAGTAAATTAAAACTCTAGATCTTCCCAGACCTGTGAATCTGTTGGATACCAAATCCTGGCTCAGATGGTCCCAGAGTCAAATTCTGTTGGAGTGAGGCTTGAATTAAATGGTTTCTATCTTGTTCCCAAGTGCTAAGTACAATCCACTGCACTCAATAGGTGCTCAATGAATACCATTAGTATTATTGACCAGTTTGAGGTAGTTAACAGTGGCATCAAACCAAAAATGTTTACTGCCAGATCAAAAGTGATTGCAGGATGATATGTAGGTCAACGTCTGAGCTATCCGCGCATCCATTTAGGAGCCAGAGTATGTTGAATTGGGCTCTAGATTTCCAACCCATTGTATTGTGATATCCAGCTTACAGTGTGCAACCATTATGCTGTATGGAGGCAGTGAAAGTGCCTTGAATTTGGGGGAAATAAGATAATGTATTAAAAAATAAAATCATTTTATAAGGTTAACTTTTTCACTGTGAAATTATGTTTTGTGTAAATTAATCAAATAATCTAATAAATCAGACAATAAAGCAGGATATCAAGATTTTGGTATCTGGCTACATATAATGTATAAAACATAGGAAAGATGTATATACTGAGAACTGAACTCATATGCTACCTAGTAGAGAATATTGCTGGTCACACTAATCCAATTAAAATGTGGCTAAACATGAGCATATGTTTTATTAATTTGTTGGACTATTATTTACTTAGAACTTGGAACACTGTCATAGATTTAGGCATGAACAGCTGGCTGTGAAATATTTTAGTTAACCGCAGCAGAGAAGCAGTTAAACTGGTGTAATGTTACAAATAAATCATGTGTCACATCAGCACAGTATATACAAAGTGCTTACCCACTATACTTCATCAAGAACACAAAGTCAAGGGAAGGAAAGATGTCACAATGTAAAAATAGTTCTAGAAAAACAAACCTAAGAGCTCTGTTTAAGCTGCCTACTCTGCTGAATAAGTAAGTCCACTGCTAACAGCTTAGAGGTGAAACATACTTTCCATTATCATATAACATTTTTCCATTTCCTGGAAGATAGCATATAGATGTTATCAGACTTCAAACCATTCATCAGTAAGGCCTTTTGCAATCTATAAGTAAACTGCCTCTTGGACATGGAAATAAAAGCAGATTTTTTGCCTACATAGTCCTGCTTATTTGTTTTAAGAGTTGTAGAATGTTAGCAAAATGGCAATGCTATTTTAGTTTATATTTTGCAAAGTTGCCTGTTAAAGCCTTTTTTATAATTTTATTTTTACTATCTAAGACATAATCCTCATTTCTTTTTGCCTGAATAAGAGTAAATCTTCATATTCGTGCCTGGCCATAGTAATTAATTGATTAAATATTAATGATAAAAATGCATTTTAATATAGTTCCTGCATTACTAATACATTTTTCCTCTATTTGTCAGATACTATGCCTAAGATAAATCAAATAATGGAACAGAAAAATTTTCATATGTCCAATCTCTATATTGTTACTATATGATAACATGCACATAGAGGATTGTAATAAATGAGATTTGACAATCTACCTTTATTTCAAAATACTTTACTGACAAAAGACAAAATGACTATTCTGTATCGGTGGTATCAGCAAAACAGTAGTCAATTCATTAACTAGTTTGAATTGTTGGATTTGTATGTTTGGAGTGCTCAAATCAGAATGTCAGAACATTTATCTAAATACGTAATCTGTGAGGGTTTTATTCTTTTTTAGTATTAGATTTTTGTTATATTCATACGTTTCTTCACATCTGACCACTTCTCGCTAAGGTCTAGTCATCTATCACCATTTATTAGAGTGTATCAATAAAAATGGTCATCTTCCTGATGCTCCTCTGAAACAAATGTAATTAAATGTCAGTCTTCTCAGTTTGTTCTTTTCTGAAATGGCAAAACACTGAAATCTGTTTTAGTAACTTTATTGTATCATTGTATTGACCTAACACTCGAGGACAAAAGGCAAATAGAGTCCTCCTGTTCTGGTTTCAGATAGCATTCTTTTATAGTGAAGCTCACTGTATTCCACCTTTTCTTTTTTAATTTTTCTATGTACTTTTGAGATTTTAGACCTGACACTAAAAATATGGATGTATCCAATTCTGCATAAACTCATGCTTTCATTAAAAGGTTTGGCTAAAATATTATAAAATTAGGGGATGTTTGTTTGATAGTGCCAACCATGGTGAACAGAGGGGAAGTACTCCCATCCCCGCCTTTTGCTCTCCTTCTCTTAACTTTCCCTTCTCCTTTCCTCTGAACCTTCTACCTTCCCCTCTTCTTCTTTCCCCCTATTCCCTTAAAGCCCTGCTCCTCAAAACACCCCTAATTGTGCATCCCTCCCATCAAAGTGAAGAGTGAGTGGCTCCGCTGACATTTTTCACTCCCTTGTTCCTTTATTTGAAATAATTTTCTCTATTTTTCTATTCCCTCTAGACTGTAAGCTTACTGTGGGCATGGAAGGTATCTACCAGCTCTTTTAAATTATACTCTCCCAAGCGCTTAGCACAGTGCTCTGCACACAGTAAGCACTTAATAAACGTGATTGATGATTGATTATTTCACTAGTTGGCTGATTATTCAGGTTTGAGGAAGAGTTGGGTATGTAAAAAACTGAACCCATTGGATTATAATAGAGTTTGTGACATGTCTCATTTGGTATTTGGATGTGTACGATCACATCCTATTCGATGTGGTGTAGACAAATGCACTTTATTGTACAATTGAATACTTTTGACACCATTGAAATGATGTAATTTTATGATGCTCAGAGCTACATCCAGGAGTAGGGATGGAAGAGGTAGGGAAATGGATGGAGAGAAGGGAAACAGTGGCAGAATAGGCAAACCATTCCCTCCGCTCCATGTTCAGTGAAAACCCTCATGTTGAGTAGATCGTGGAAGGTACTAGTTTCTCCCTGATTCAAAGAAATGTCTCTCCCTCTGCTTAGCCCTCAGGCAGCATTACCCTATGTTTTTAGCCATATTTATGAGCCACAACCTGCTCAAATTCCTGCCCAACTCTAGGATTCTATTATTTCCTAGAAGAGTGAGAGGAAAAGGAAGTAATTTTACAAGAGGTCGAGCTGTTCTGAAACTGGCTTTTTCGGCCTTAGGCCAGCAATGGAGAGGTCTGTGGAATTAGATTTGTGGTACAGAACTTGACACCAGATTTATCTCATTAAATACACTCACATAGTGTCATGACATTACAGCACCACCCACTTGAATTAAATGGTTTCTATCTTGTTCCCAAGTGCTAAATACAATCCACTGCACACAATAGGTGCTCAATGAATACCATTAGTATTATTGACCAGTTTGAGGTAGTTAACAGTGGCATCAAACCAAAAATGTTTACTGCCAGATCAAAAGTGATTGCAGGATGATATGTAGGTTGCTTCTATTATTCATTCATTTATTTAATCGCATTTGAGTGCTTAGTGTACACAAAGCACTGTACTTAGTGCTTGGGAGTGTACAATATAAGAATAAACAGGCACATTCCCTAGTGCTCACAGGATAGAGGGGGAGACAGATATTAATATGAATAAATAAATAAATAAACAAATAAATTGCAGGTATTTACATAAGTGTTGTACGGATGGGGGGTGATGAATAAATGAAGCAAGTTAGGGCAACATAGAAGGGAATAGGAGGGGGGAAAGGGTGACTTAGTCTAGGAAGGCCTCTTGGAGGAGATGTGCCTTCAGTAAGGCTTTGAAGAGGGGAGAACAATTGTCTGTCTGATATGAGAAGGGAGGGTGGTCCAGCCCAGAGGCAGGATCTGAACAAGTAGTTGGCGATGAGATGGACAAGATCGAGGTACAGCGAGAAGGTTAGCATTACAAAAACAAAGTGGGTGAGCTTGGTTGTATAGTAAGAGAGTAGCGAGGTGAGGTAGGGGTGCTTTAAAGCCATCAGTGAGTTTTTGTTTGATGTGGAGCTGGATGAGCAATCACTAGAATTTCTTGAGGAGTAGGGAAATGTGGTCTGTAGGAAAATGATCCAGATAACAGAATAAAGCCCACTGTTGGGTAGGGACTGTCTCTGTATGTTGCCAACTTGTACTTCCCAAGCACTTAGTACAGTGCTCTGCACACAGTAAGCGCTCAATAAATATGATTGATTGATTGGAGTGGGGAAAGACAGTAGGCAGAGAGGTCAGCAAGGAGGCTGATATAAAAATTCAGTTTATACTGAAATCTATGTTTTCCTAGGCTACCTGGCTAGTTAGCTTATTCACTATTTAAGTCCAGGAATATATGCACATAAATGTTAGTAACAAACATAAAAAATGAGTAAAACCAAATTTTGGAAATCATTATAAAAGAGAATCCTGTTAAGTCTCAGAAGCTAACATGAGTTTGGTTGTGCTGCATTATGCCTTTGTAAAATACTATGTTAGAATGAAACATAACATCTGAAGTTCTGACCACTTCAACTCTGTTGTATTGCACTCTCCCAAATGACTAGTATAGTGCTCTGCATAAAATAAGTGCAATTCTCTAATGTGCTGGTGGTTAGAGAATGGGCCTAGGAGTCAGGATTTGGGTTCTAATCCCAGCCCTGCCACTTATCTGCTGGGTAACCTTGGCGAGTCACTTAACTTCTCTGTGCCTCAGTCACCTTGTCAGTATAATGAGGATTAGGATTCTGAGCCTTTTCTGGGACAGGGACTGTGTCAAACCCGATTATCTTGTATTTACCCTAGTGCTTACAGCAGCAGAGATACATTTATTTACTTCCATGTGGATTTGTTTTCTTTTGCCCAGTCTCTTCCCAACAAAAGTGTTTCTGTTGTTGTTGTTTTATGCTGTCGAGTCGTGTCTAGCCCATAGCGACGCCATAGAAACGTCTCCCCAAGAATGACCCACTTCCATCTGCAATAATTCTGGTAGTGTATCCTTGGAGTTTTCTTGGTAAAAATATGGAACTAGTTTACCATTGCCTTGTTCTGGTAGTGTATCCTTAGAGTTTTCTTGGTAAAAATATGGAATTGGTTTACCATTGCCTCCTTCCATGCAGTAAATGAGTCTCCGCCCTCTACTCTCTCTCATGCTGCTGCTGTCCAGTAAAGGTGATTTTTAACTTGTCGCAGATTGCCTTCCATTCACTAGCCACTGACCAAGCTCGGAATGGAATGGGTATGCCTCTGCTTGACTCTCCCTCCTATAGTTGTGACTGGTAGAGTACTGGAAACTCTCTGGGTGTGAAATTTAGAGGGGACAGTGTGTCTAAGAATCTGAATAATCAGAAGTCTATCTGGACAAAACACTTTATCCCGTAAGCCCAGGTTTCAGAAAGGATGCATTTGAAGAATATAAAAAAATTTGCCCGAAGAACATGAGAAATACCCTGTGTAGAGGGCTTTCAACAGCATATGTGCTCCAAATTCACCATTTCTAGGAGCCACAAATTATTTGAAGATAACTCGAGATGAATCATTAAAATTAGATCCTTGTTTCCCCCAGGTAGCTAAGGAGAAGTAATCAGTCCACAGTAATCACTCCATGAGCCAGCTAAAAGTTTAACCTATGAATAGAAACTCCATGGCCTAGTAGTTAAAGCATGAGCCTGGGTGTAAGAGGGACCTTTATACTAATCCTAGCTCTGCCATTCGTCTGCTCTATGACCTTGGACAAGTCACTTCATTTCTCTGGGCCTCAGTTACCTATCTGTAAAATGGGGATTAAGACTCTGAATCCCATGTGAGACAGGGACTCTATCCAATCTGATTAGATTGTATCTAGTCCTGGTACATTCATTAAATCACCTGTACTTCCCAAGTTCTTAATACAGTGGTCTGTACACAGTAAGCGCTCAATAAATATGATTGAATGAATGAATTAATATTTACTGAACACTTACTGTGTACAGAGCACTATACTAAGCACTTAGCATTGTACTAAGCGCTTGCACTGTACTAATAAGTGCACATAGTAAATGCTTAACAAATACCATAAACAAACAATATAAATCAATGGTATTAATTTATCACTTACTGTGTGCAGAGCATTGTGTTAAGAGCTTACTATGTACCTACTGAAAGCTCACCTCCTCCAGGAGGCCTTCCTAGACTTAGCCTCCCTTATTCTCTGCTCCCCCTCTCCGCCCCATCACCCCGACTCACTCCCTTTGCTCTACTCCCCTCCCTGTCCCACAGAACTTGTGTATATATGTACATTTCTATTACTATAATTCTATTTATTTTTATTTCTATTATGTTCATATATCTATAATTCTTTGTATTTATAATGATTCTACTGATGCCTGTTTACTTGTTTTGATGTCTGTCTCTAGACTGTGAGCCCATTGTAGGCAGGGATTGTCTGTCTTTGTTGCTGAATTGTACTTTCCAAGCACTTAATACACTGCTCTGCATGCAGTAAGCACTCAATAAATATGACTGAATTAATCAATGAAACATTCAATGCTTGGGAGAGTACAATACAAAAGAGTTGGTAGATATGTTCCCTGCCAGCAATAGTTTACCATCTAGAGGACAGACAGACATTACTTCAAATAAATTATATTCAGATATGTACATAAATGTTATGGGGCTGACAAAAGGGTACTGATAAAAGCACACAGGTGACACATAAAGGAGAGGGAGTCAGGAGAAAGAGGGCTTAATAGGGGAAGATCTCTAGGAAGAAATATGATCTTAATAAGATTTTGAAAATAGGGAGAGTAGTGGTGTGGAGAATGTGGAGGGAGAGGGTATTTCAGGCCAGAAGGTGAACTTGGGAAATGGATCAATGGTGAGATACGTGAGATCGGGATGCAGTAAGCAAGTTGGTGCTTCAGGAGCGAATTGTGCCATGTGGGTTTTAATAAGGAAGGAGAGGGTAAGCTGATTGAGTTTCTGTTTGATGCAGAGGTGGATGGGCAACTGTGGAGAAGTGGGAAAATGTGGACTGAACATTTTTTTGAAAACTGATCTAGACCTCAGAGTGAAATAAGGATTGGAATGGGGAGATACAAGAGGCAGAGAGGTCAGTTAGGAGGCAGACGCAGTAGTCAAAGTGTGTTAGGACAGGTTCGGATGAGAGGAAAGATATCTGATTCTTAGTTGAGAGTTTTCTAAAATAGGGTCATAACTGCCTGTCAGCTCATTTTTTTAAACTGAGGTAATGACATTATATAGCTGAGCCTCTAGATGAAGAAACAAGTCATTTTTTCAGATAATTCAAGGGGAAAAAAACCCTTTTCAAGTAAATTAGGTTAATTCATTCGTTCATTCAATCGTATTTATTCAGCACTTACTGTGTGGAGAACACTGTACTAAGTCTTGGAAAGTATAATTTGGCAACATATAGAGACAGTCCGTACCCAAAAGTGGGCTCACAGTCTAGAAGTGGGAGACAGACAGCAAAACAGAACAAGTAGACAGGTGTCAATATCATCAGAACAAATAGACTTGTAGCTATATAAACATCATTTATAAAATAGAGTAAAAAATGTACAAATATACACAAGTGCCATGGGGAGGGGAAGGGGGTAGGGTAGAGGGAGGGACGGGGGCGATGGGAAGGGGAGTAGAAGGAGAGCATAAGGTGGGGGATCAGTCTGGGAAGTCCTCCTGGAGGAGGTGAGCTCTCAGTAGGGCTTTGAAGGGAGGAAGAGAGCTAGTTTGGCGGATGTGTGGAGGGAGGGCATTCCAGGCCAGGGGGAGGACGTGGGCCGGGGGTCGATGGTGGGACAGGTGAGAACGAGGTCCAGTGAGGAGGTTAGCGGTGACAGAGGAACGGAATGAGTGGGCTGGGCTGTAGAAGGAGAGAAGGGAGGTGAGATAGGAGGGGGCGAGGTGATGGAGAGCTTTGAAGCCAATAGTGAAGAGTTTTTGCTTCATGCGAAGGTTGATAGGCAACCACTGGAGGTTTTTGAGGAGGGGAGTAACATGCCCACAGCGTTTCCAAAGAAAGATAATCTGGGCAGCAGAGTGAAGTATAGACTGAAGTGGGGAGAGAAAACAAGAGGATGGAAGATCAGAAAGGAGGCTGATGCAGTAATCCAGTCGGGATAGGATGAGAGATTGAACCATTCATTCAGTCATATTTATTGAGTGCTTACTGTGTGCAGAGCACTGTACCAGTAAGGTGGAGATTTTTGAGGAGGAGGATGACATGTTCTGAATGCTTTTGTAGAAAGATGATCCAGGCAACAGAGTGAAGTATGGACTGGAGCGGAAAGAGGCAGGAGGTTGGGTGGTCATTCATTCATTCATTCAATCATATTTATTGAGCGCTTACTGTGTGCAGAGCACTGTACTAAGTGCTTGGGAAGTACAAGTAGGCAACATATAGAGATGGTCCCTACCCAACAACGGGCTCACAGTCTAGAAGACTGGTCAGCAAGGGTATATCAAGTAGGCAAGTAATGGGGAGTTATTTCCTTTCCTAGTTATCAAAATTATTTGATCATAATTAGTAGAAGTAATTATGATCTTGCCATTGTCAAAACTAGATGGCCAGATGATATCATTATCAGCTACTTAAGGGAAAGAAGAATCCCTGCCTCTGTCAGGATGATCTCTGTGCCTCTGTAGGAGATCTTAATATCCATGTTTATCCCCTTAAAGAAAATATTTTTGACATTCTAGAACTTCAGTTGAAAAACAGGATACACTTCTCAACTCAACCATTTCTATGCTTGTACAAAACATTGTTATCTAATCATTTAATATTAAATGATTTGTTTTTGGTTAAATAAAAAATAAGATTCACAGTCCATTATTATGGTATTTCAGAATTTAGAAGAAAGGCAGTCTTGTAGGTTGTTGGATGTAGTGTTTTAAAAAACTCCAATTCTGTGGCATTTCATTACCTTGCCTTGAACTCTTGACAGCCTTTCTATCTCTGTCTTTTCCAGCTCAAATATTTTATGACTCTTTCCATCATTCTTCCTGTAGGCCCTACAATTCCTAACCTTCCTCTTTTTCATGCTAAGGCCCTTTCTTGCACTCCTGGTTCTATTTCCTACAGTAGCTCTAGCATTTTATTCTCATATGAAGAGAAGGTGTAGTAATGTTCTCATTTAATAGTTAATCAGTCAACTGCTCATATTTATTGAAAACTTACTATGTGCAGAGCACTGTACTAAGCTCCTGGGAGAGTACAACGGAATTAGCATGTTCCCTGCCCATAACGAACTTCCAAGTCTTCATGGGGAGACAGATGTTAATATGAATAAATAATTTATAATAATAATAATGATAGCATTTATTAAGCGCTTACTATGTGCAAAGCACTGTTCTAAGCGCTGAATAATAATGTTGGTATTTGTTAAGTGCTTACTATGTGCAAAGCACTGTTCTAAGCTCTGGGGAGGTCACAAGGTGATCAGGTTGTCCCACAGGGGGCTCACAGTCTTCACCCCCATTTTACAGATGAGGTAACTGAGGCCCAGAGAAGTGAAGTGACTTCCCCAAGTCACACAGCTGACAATTGGCAGAGCCGGAATTCGAACCCATGACCTCTGAACTCCAAAGACCGGGCTCTTCCCACTGAGCCACGCTGCTTCTCTAGACTGTATAATTTAAAGATATGTACATAAATGATATGAGGTTGGGGATGGGGCTACTATCAAGTGTCCAAAACAATTCCCTGATTTGGGCTGTGAAAAAGGATCTTTGTAGTTGTGTATTTTTCAATAAATTCAAGCTTATTCTCTGCAATATTTTTACTCTGATTTTCCAGTATTAATTTTTCTCTGGATAATCTTTAATTTTTGGTCAATCTTTTCTGTGTCCCATTCTTGTTTCCCTTCTTCTATATCTGAACACAAAAAAGCTCAAGGAAATAAATAGGTGCTATAAAATGGGTTAGTCACAAGTCTTGATTACTAACTTTTATAGATCCCATATTGACTGTTAAACTCCATTATAATATTGCCTCATAGAGAAATAAACCTGCTAAGTATATTAAAAAAATGGTTCACAGTATGAAGTCCAATTATTCATTAATGTATCTAAAGAAAACTAGGTACCTGAACATGAACAATGACATTAATTCCTATACCTAAATAATATGATTTTTTTGGCCATGATGTAGCTTAAAGTATAACATTACTACTGATTATTGCATATGCCACATATTGAATATATTCAATATTGCATATTCTTTTCTTTATTCAATTAATTTTAGTCAAAGTATTCTAGAAAGGTAACTAAAATAAGCAAAATGCTTTCTTCACGTGACAACAAGAGCGAAATTACTGAAGAATTATATCTGTATAGACTACTCCACAACATATGGGAAAAGGGTCTGCATGATTTGTATGTGACATTTTAGTCAGACCTTGATGAATATGCTGTATGGTTCATGGTAGATATATCTTTTGTATGGTATTCAGTTTCATATTATTTCCAATATGTTAGAGTTTTTAATATGTAGTACAATCATATCTATACTAATACTAATTTCTATACTGTAATTTTCATTACTAATGTTTCATTGCATGCCCAGGGTTTGAAAAACAGTAAATAGTACTCTGATCTGAAAGTTATTGCTTACTGCTATTATTTACTAGAATAGCATGCCCAAAGAACATAGTGTAAATAAAATAATTAAAATGCAAACGCTATGAGGTATGGAAACATTTGGTGATAATGATGGCAAATTGGAAACTCAGCACCCAAGTGTTACTGTTGAATTCTGACATAGCTGTCATGAGCCCGTCTCACACTGTCAGGCACTTACTCTTTAAAGTCCCTGGTCCTCTCAGGCACCTCTCTTATAGGTCTGTCCCCATCTCACCCTATCAGCAGCATGGCTTAGTGGCAAGAGCACGGGCTTGGGAGTCGAGGTTTTGGGTTCTAGTACCGACTCCGCCACTTATCAGCTGTGTGACTTTGGGCAAGTCACTTAACTTCTCTGTGCCTCAGTTACCTTATCTGTAAAATGAGGATTAAGACTGTGAGCCCCACATAGGACAACCTAATTACCTTGTATCTACTTCAGAGCTTAGAACAGCGCTTGGCATGTAGTAAGTGCTTAACAAATACCATCATCATCATCAGGCACTTATTCTATAAGTCTATCCCTGGTACTGTCAGGCACGTATTCTATTCATTCATTTGTTCAATCATATTTGTTGAGCTCAATGTGTGCAGAGCACAGTACTAATCGCTTGGAAAGTACAAATTGGCAACATATAGAGACAGTCCCTACCCAACAATGGGCTCACAGCCTAGTCTATTCTACAGAGCCAACCCTGTCTCACCCGCTCAGGCCCGTATCCTATAGGTCCATCCTTGTCTCACCCCGTCAGGCACTTATCCTATAAGTCCGACCCTGGTACTATCTCACCCTGTCACTTCAATGACAAGTCACAAACCACAATGAAACCAAGTCACCATGATATATAGCAGAAAGCTTTATTCAATTCTCAGTCTAAGTGGAGGGATAAATTCATGCACACACACACACACACACACACACACACACACACACACACACAAACACACACATATATAGCTACCCTGTCTGACTGTTTTCCCCATGTTCATGCAAATAGTCCCACATCGGAAGAGTCTGAGGAGTCTGGCTGCTCACAGCATGTCATCCTGGTGCAAGTCTTTAGGTGGTTCTTGGCGGTCGTGCCTAAGGCGTCTCAGCTCAGGTGGTCTTTGCCGCCTTCCAGGGTCAGATTCTTTAGTTCATGGAGAATACCTGCCTCAGATGTTCAGTCCCCTTGTTTGGCGCACACTTACTCTCCTTGCTCTCTTCTCTCAGTCGGATGTGCCTTCCATCCCTACCCCGCTTTTTATCTACTCATGTTGGTTGTTTAAGAGGATTCGTGGAGGGTCCTGATTCATTGCTTTAACCTACCTCCTGTTTGAAGCCTCTTATTGGGTAAAGCCAGGGGAGGATGGCTACCCCTCTCCTCATGCCCACCCTATGGACTGTTTTTGCAAGGTAGCTTATCTCCTGTACCTCCGGCAGCTTCCTTTTGCCCGGTGGCAAGATGGTTTAGTGCCTCCTCAAGGCCCTCCTTCTTTATCAGTTCCTTCTCAAATTCCTCCTTCTATGTTGTTGTTCATGGAGTCAAATGATCGTTGCTCATAAAACCTGATCGTTTCTGATTGTTGCTCAGAAACCATAAAATGATTTCTGTTGTAAAAAGTGGAGACACTCATGCTCATCACATCAGCTATGTTTATTTATAAGGAGTTTACTTTGACTCCCAACAGTTTCTATTTCAAATTAATCTGCATCAGATGGACAGAAAGTAGTGAAAAGTAATGTTACACTCTACCAAATGCTAGTCTTTTCTTCAGATGAGTGACTTCAAGTAAATGGTTTTGACTAAAGCAGAAGTTACCTGCCATAACTTGTGAAACCAATGATAACATAGTCTACAAAGTAATTATTAGTGAGCTATAGTACATAGAGATAAAAACAGGTCCACCTCAGTATTTCTAAATGAAATTGAAGTATGAAGCAGAATTAGTATGTACAGCTTTGTTTATGAAGATATGGTTCCCCCAAGCATCTCTTGAACTTTGTAGCCACATCCTAACTGTAGCACCTATATCCTGCATATTCCCTATACCCAAAAGATTGGTATAATTATGTATGAAATAACCAAAATTTTGAAAAAAAAATACAGGAAACCTGAGATCTTAGCTTTCTCCCCATGCTCTCTCCACCAGTGGGTGTGACTATCTTTTTTTTTTTTTTACTTTGATCTTGATTCTCCCATCCAGGGCTAACAATCATACCTGACAGATTCCCATCCTCTCTTATCTGTTCTAAAGTCTTCTAAAGAATTATCAGCCCCTACATTTGCAGTTCTTGCAAATTTCCATTTCTCTACTATCAGCTTTGGCTATCCTTCTTTACCTGCTTTCATCCCTGATAACTGGCTGGGCACTACCCTGCAATTTCCATTTGGGATGGCCCTTCAGGACTGAATGATCAGGACACTTACCCCTTTACATCTTCTTATCTCCTGCTTTGAATCTGCATTGGTTTACTGTGAAGCCCCATGAAGTCCAGGGATTTTGGCAGTGTAGTGATCCCCCCTGGCATGTTTGATAACAGGGCTTTCTCAACTCCCTTGTTCAGGCCTTGTCTTAAGGTACTGGATCTAACGAAACCTGGCACAGCTTGTTCACATACTCAAAGTCACATCCCCCACAGAAATCCTGTTTGAGTCAATCAATAAATCAACAATATTTGTTTAGTGCTTACTGTTGGCAGAACACTGAGCTAAGTGCTAAGGAGAGTACACTACAGTAGGCACATTCCCTAGCCACAAGGAGTTTGCTGTCTAGAGAAGAGTACGCTACACTAGTTTGCTTACTCTAAAACTTGGCCATCTTTTTCAGACTGCTTCATGCATACTCAAGTATGCACTAATAACAAATTATTAACTGCAAATTATTTTTAGTTAGTCATATAAAACAAATCCTTTTCCTTTCTAACCCTTATTCTAACTTCTAACAACCCTACAATTTTTTGCATTTTCCCTGCCTTTAGATTGAAAAGCTTGGCACCATCTTTGACTCCTCTCTCATCTATCATCTATATTGAGTCTATTGCTACAGTTATATCTTTATCTAATGTATTTTGTGATTTCTCCCTTTCCTCCACACTTCAACAATTACTTCCCTGATACAATTTGACTCATCTTCATCTGTGTGAGGTACAAGCAATAGAATGTTTAGTAGCTTTCCTTTCAACAGCTTTTCCCACTTTAGCTTACATTTAGTTGTGGGAAGTGTTTAAATATGATAATATATATCAATTCATGACTTTTATTGGGACCTTACTTTGTGCAGAGCATTGTATTAAGCACTCATCCTTTAGTTATTACAAGGAATGAATTCCTGACCTTAAGCATTATGAATTGCTTTCAGCTAGCTTCCCTTCCTTCCCAGTCATGTTGCCTTATCAGCATCCTCAGCAGTTTACTTATTTTCAATACTCGGCACTTATTTATTTATTCTTTCAGGTTTATAATTTTTCGATTTTCTCCCAATTAATTATATATTAAATTTGTATTATGCATGAATAATGAATTACGATGACTGTTAACTTGTTATTGAGCATTCATTATTAATTATTATGATTGTCTCCTCTATTCTAAGGTCCTTTAGGGTGGGGATTATTTCTTTTACTTCTTTACTATGTTCCTCAGGAACTCAGTACAATGCTCTTTATACAGAAGTTGCAAAAAATTATTCTGATGCTGATAGTTAACTTGTTGAAAATTACTTACTTCATTCATTCTATTATATTTATTGAATGCTTACAGTGTGCAGAGAACTGTACTAAGCACATGGGAGAACTCAAAGAACAGCAGGTATGGTAATTTTTTTGGTAATTATAAAGACATGGAATTCAGAAATACATTTGAGAAGCTTTACAAAGTATGGACTATTAATAATGCATTCTGATTTTTTATGTAAAGAAGACTTGGGTAATATGTATGCTATTGTCAGAGATTATGTTTTCTTCATCATTTTTGTCAATATTAGTCTTGGTAACTTCTAATTAAATCCATGTCTGGTATGTCTCATTTGCAATACATTTAGTGCTGTGGGCAAACAGTGGGATATGACATTTATCACCTACAAATAGAAGTCATTAGCTGCCTGTGGTACGTAGATGCCTTTTAGTTGTTATCATCATACATTAGAACACCTCTGATATTAAGTCTATAATTTAAAATTTGAGAATGATTTCAGATCTGCAAACTTCAAACACATTTAATTGTCAGTTTAATATTCAATTTCCATATGCATGAATTATTAATCAGAGGTAAAGTACCAATTTGCTGTCACCAGCAAAAGTTACCTTACGCTAATCTAAAAATCTGTTAGCATTTGTGTTTTAATCCTAAAAAGTATATTCCATGAATGAAATATTCAGTCATAATGTAATCTCTTAGGTTACATTTTTAGAATTTCCACGACCTATTTACATGTAAGCTGTGACCAATTGTTTAATACCTAATTTTTCATTGTTCTGTCCTCAAAAAGTATTCTGTCAAAATGATAAACAGATGGAGTGTAATGATTTGAGGCATGAAATGAAAAATACCATCAGGGAAATATCAGCCCTCAGATATGTACACTGATGTCAAATGAGAAGTAGGTAAAGTTAATGGAGTGGCACATATCTGAGCAAAAGACAACATTTTGGTTATTAGAGTATAAACTCGACTTGACTATAAATAGTTCAAGTTAATTTTTGATCAAGGATTTGGTTGTAAACTCATGATTTGGAAACTAATCGGATGTAACTTAATTGATGAAGAAACACATTTTTTTGCAGGCTTCTGTGAACTAAGTATAATGATTAAGGGGATTAAAAAACACAATTTTAATGCCATTTTGTCTCCTTACCTGAAATGGTATAGGCAACCATAAGCACCAATCCTGATATTGGGATTGTGAGTTTAAGTCATTAACTTCACTCCCACAGCACTTTTGGTAGGACTCCTTGGTGCCAGATTGAAGTAGGACTCAGGAAGCTGTAAACAACATTGGCTGGAAAAAATAACCGGAGCACTTGTCACTATAGTAAAAAGGCCCTGGAAACCTCTTTTCCCCTCTCAATCTGTTGAAGGTAGGATGGACTGAGAAGCCAGCCCCTGGTTCTGAGAAGCAGCATGGCTTAGTGGAAAGAGTGTGGGTTTGGGAGTCAGAGGGGTCATAGGTTCTAATCCTGACTTGGCCACTTGTCTGCTGGATGACCTTGGGCAATCCGCTTAGCTTCTCTGTTCCTCAGTTACCTCATCTGTAAAATGGGGATTAAGACTGTGAGCCTCAAGTGGAACAACCTGATGACCTTGTATCTACCCGCTGTTGGGTAGGGACCATCTCTATATGTTGCCAACTTGTACTTCCCAAGCGCTTAGTACAGTGCTCTGCACACAGTAAGCACTCAATAAATACGATTGAATGAATGAATGAATACCCCAGTGCTTAGAACAGAGCTTGGCACATAGTGTTTAACAATACCATTATTATTATCATTATTATTATTATTATTATTAGTCAGTCACTGAATCACTATAATTTATTGGGCACTGTGTGTGTTCAGAGAACTGTACTAAGCACTTGGAAGAATACAAAAAAATGGGGTTGGTATTCATTCATTCAGCCAGTCAGTCATATTAATGGAGCGCTTACTGTGTGCAGAGCACTGTAGTAAGCGCTTGGGAAGTACAAGTTGGCAACATATAGAGACGATCCCTACCCAACAACGGGCTCACAGTCTAGAAGGGGGTGACAGACAACAAAACAAAACCTGTAGCACCGTTCTAAGCGCTGGAGTAGATACAAGGTTATCGGGTTGGACACAAACCCTGTCCCACATGGGGGTCCCATTCTTAATCTCCATTTTACAGATGAGGGAACTGAGGCACAGAAGTGAAGAGACTTGCCCAAGGTCACACAGCAGACAAGTGGCGGGGCCAGGATTAGACCTCACGACCTTCTGATCCCAGGCCCGGACTTCTATCCATTAGGCCTTGCTGCTTCTGTTCCTGGTCCTGCCTCCCCCCACTCCCTGGATCTTGGTTAGGGAGACCCAAAAGGAGCTGGTTGAACCTGCGGTCGGACTCTCCCTCCCTCCACCCCTGGCCGTGCCAGGGTCGCGGGTGCCCGCTGAGGCCTGGAGCCCTGGACCTGGAACTGCTCCTCTCCCAACCTCCTCCTTTCCCCGCTTTGCCGTGAGGATGGGGCACTTCTGCCAATCAATCAATCGTATTTATTGAGCTTTTACTGTGTGCAGAGCACTGTACTAAGCGCTTGGAAAGTACAAGTCGGCAACACATGGAGACAGTCCCTACCCAACAGCGGGCTCATAGTCTAGAAGGGGGAGACAGAGAACAAAACCAAACATACTAACAAAATAAAATAAATAGAATAGACATGTACAAGTAAGATAAATAAGTAAATGCCAACGCAGCAGTTCTGCTGGCTCCCGCCCCCTCGGCGATAGCACCATCCGGTTCCCGATGGGCTGAGCCCACGTCCCCTCCCCATCTGGCCCATCTGCTGTCCTAGGGACTGCGTGAGGGCAGTGGTCCATTCCTGGCCTGGAATGCCTTCCCTCCCCACATCCGCCAAGCTAGCTCTCTTCCTCCCTTCAAGGCCCTACTGAGAGTTCACCTCCTCCAGGAGGCCTTCCCAGACTGAGCCCCCTCCTTCCTCTCCCCCTCCTCCCCCTCTGCACCCCCCGCCTTACCTCCTTCCCTTCCCCACAGCACCTGTATATATGTATATATGTTTGTACGTATTTATTACTCTATTTCTTTTACTTGTACATATCTATTCTATTTATTTTATTTTGTTAATATGTTTGGTTTTGTTCTCTGTCTCCCCCTTCTAGACTGTGAGCCCACTGTTGGGTAGGAACCGTCTCTATGTGTTGCCAACTTGTACTTCCCAAGCGCTTAGTACAGTGCTCTGCACACAGTAAGCACTCAGTAAATACGATTCATTGATTGATTGATTGGTCCTCCTGGACTCTGGGCTCAACACTTCTCTCCCCCCGCCGGCCGCAGCTGTTAATCCTTGGGGGCCCTCCAGGTCCTGCTGCCGTCAGTGGGTCAAATGACCCTCACCATAGGTGGGTACACAGATAGCTGAGCTGGTTTCTTCTTTTGCCCTGGATGCCAACCCCCTCACTTTCTCGGGGCAGAGCCAGAGCCTGTCCTCTGTACTTCTGTAGGTTGTAAACTCCTTGTGGGCAGGGATCGCTGCCTAACAACTCTGTTGTGTGTTCCTCCCCAGACACTAAGTACTCTGCTTCTCGTACAGAGAAGCAGCGTGGCTCAGTGGAAAGAGCCCTGGCTTAGGAGTCAGAGGTCATGGGTTCAAATCCTGGCTCCACCAATTGTCCGCTGTGTGACCTTGGGCCTCAGTTCCCTCATCTTAAAATGGAGATGAAGACTGTGAGCCCCATGTGGGACAACCTGATCACCTTGTATCCTCCCCAGCGCTTAGAGTAGTGCTTGGCACATAGTAAGCACTTAACAAATACCAACATTATTATCAGCATCAATCGTATTTATTGAGCACTTACTATGTGCAGAGCACTGTACCAAGCGCTTGGGAAGTACAAATTGGCAACATATAGAGACAGTCCCTACCCAACAGTGGGCTCACAGTCTAAAAGGGGCAGACAGAGAACAAAACCAAACATACTAACAAAATAAAATAAATAGAATAGATATGTACAAGTAAAATAAATAAATTAATAAATAGAGTAATAAATATGTACAAACATATATACATATATTACAGAGAAACAGCGTGGCTTAGTGGAAATAATAATAATAATAATGGCATTTGATAAGCGCTTACTATGTGCAAAGCACTGAAAGAGCCCAGGCTTTGGAGTCAGAGGTCATGGGTTTAAATGATCCCTGCCTTCAAGGAGTTTACAATCTAGGGAAGGGATTAGCATTCCTCTTAATCACTAACAAGGAAGGAATTAGGTCAGGGAAGAGCCTGAATAAGTTTTTGGTTTTGCCTTGTTTCATTCTCCATCTAAGCCTCTGGCTTGTCTTAGGCTGTGTTTATCACTGTAATCTCTGTACCCCTAAATATGAACAACCTCGACAAACCAGCCTCCCCAGAGAATTGTTACAAAACTACCATAAACAACTGGGTCATTAACAGCAGGGCATTTGCAAAAGCAGCAATCATCCTCCAGTAAGGAGAATGGCACTGTGTGGAAGCTTGCTGAATCTGGAGTTGGTATCTATCAATCAATCATTGATTACAACTTAATGTGTGAGAAGCACTATACTAAGAGCTTGGAAAAGTACAATATAGTTGTTACACATGATATCTGTCCACAGAGATAGCAGTCTGTATGAGTGCTTGCAGCAAGAAATTAAACAAACAATAAATTCCTTTGCAATTCCTAATGAAATTTGCTAATAATAATAATAATAATAATAATGGCATTTATTAAGTACTTTGTACAAAGCACTGTTCTAAGCACTGGGGAGGCTACAGAGTGATCAAGTTGTCTCAAGGAGGGCTCACAGTCAATCCCCATTTTACAGATGAGGTAACTGAAGCACAGAGAAGTTAAGTCACTTGCCCAAAGTCACACAGCTGATAAGTGGCAGAGCCGGGATTTGAACCCATGACCACTGACTCCAAAGTCCGTGCTCTTTCCACTGAGCAACGCTGCTTCTCTGGTACCCTATATGCATTTTTTGAAGAGATTAATCATCCTTGGAACGAAAGATTGCAGGTGTGGCAGAGCAATCAGGCAATTATATTTTCTTTCAAATATGACCATAGACAATAATGAATGTCTAATGATCTTACTTTAAAAAAAAATAAAGGATTTTCCTACAATAATGAGTATTATTACAAAGAGGAGAAAGAGCCCATAGGATCTAGAGAGATGAAGTACAGCAGTCCCATAATTTGATAAACCCATTCTCATGTGAGGTTGCAATGTATGTGTGGTGAGTCTTGTCTTGTTTTATGCCATCAAGTCATTTCTGACCCATAGAGACACAACGGACACATCTCTCCCAGAACGCCCTTCTCCCCATCTGTAATCATTCTGGTAGTGTATCCATAGAGTTTTCTTTGTAAAAATATGGAAGTGGTTTACCACTGCCTCCTCCCGTGCACTAAACTTGAGTCTCTGCCCTCGACTGTCTCCCGTGCCACTGCTGCCCAGCACAGGTAAGTTTTGACTTGTAGCAATCAATCAATCAATCGTATTTATTGAGCGCTTACTGTGTGCAGAGCACTGTACTAAGCGCTAGGGAAGTACAAGTTGGCAACATGTACAAATTGGCAACAGATTGCCTTCCACTCGCTAGCCACTGCCCAATTTAGGAATGGAATGCGTATGCCTCTGCTTGTCTCTCTCTCCCATAGCCAAGACTGGTAGAGTACTGGAAACTCCAGGTGGAGAGAGGGGGTATGTGTAAGTAGTGATTTTAAAGTGAGGAGAAAAATCATTAACCAATATTATTGATAAGCCAAAGAGCTACAACTTTCTCTTTCTCAGTGAATGTGCTATATCTTAGCCCAGTTTTTTGCTCACTAAATAAAATGAATACACCATGGTTATGGTATTTTATTATTCACATATTGTATGTAGCAAGGCCTGAAGATGATCGCATATGGTGTTGAATGATGCACTGACCATCTCTTGACATGTTTTAAATATTCCCTACCAATTGTCAATATATCACAAAGTAGCATACAAACCAACCATTCAATCATTCATTCAGTTGTCTTTATTAAACACTTACCGTGTGCAGAACACTGGACTAGTGCTTGACTAAGTATAATACAACAATAAAAAGTGACAATTCCTGCCCAAAATGAGCTCACTGTCTTTAGAGGGGCAGAAGGGATTGGGAGATGAGGAAAAGTGGGGTTTATTCTGGGAAGGCATCTTGGAGCGGACGGGCTTTCAGTAAGGCTTTGAAGGTGGGGAGAGTAATTGCCTGATGGATTTGAGGAGGGAGGGCATTCACGCCAGAGGCAGAACGTGGGCCAGGCATTGGTGGCGAGATAGGTGAGATTGATTAGTGAAGCAGTGTGCCAGTGGAAAGAGCATGTGACTGGGAGTCAGAGGACCTGTATTCTAATCCTGGCTCTGGCAATTCTCTGCTGTGTGACCTTAGGCATGTCACTACATTTCTTTGAGCCTCAGTTTCCTCATATTTAAAATGGGGATTAAATCTCACTCTCTTTTATCAAGACTGTGTACCCATGTGGGACAGGGATTTTGACCAGGTAAACTTGTATCTATGTGGTATTTAGAACATTGGAACTCATCTCCTACTAATCAGTCAATCAGTCAATGGCATTGATGACAAGTGCTTACTATGTGCAGAGCACTGTGTCTGGTATTGCTTGAGTGCTTATGTGCAGAGCACTGTAGTGAGAGCTTGGGAGAGCACAATACAACAGAATTAACAGTCACAAATTAGCAGGCACGTTCCCTTCCATGACGAGCTTGCAGTCTAGAGGGGGAGATTGCTATAACCCAGCCTGCACACTTTGCTCCTCTAACATCAACCTACTCACTACTCACTATACTATTCTATTTATTTTATTTTGTTAATATGTTTTGTTTTGTTGTCTGTCTCCCCCTTCTAGACTGTGAGCCCGCTGTTGGGTAGGGACCGTCTCTATATGTTACCAACTTGCACTTCCCAAGCGCTTAGTACAGTGCTCTGCACACAGTAAGTGCTCAATAAATATGATTGAATGAATGAATGGAACTTCTATTTTCGCATCCTGTAAACCACTACCTTCCCTTGTTAAGCCCTTCGGAAATCGCATTTCTTCCTCAAGACTTTATATGACTAATCTATCTTCCCAACTTATTTCACCCACTAGTGCCACCTCAGCATCTTTAAGGTTATTAAGCACTTAATTACTAAACTTCCCAACCCCCTTGCTAGAAGTTCCATGAATATCTTTAAAATCTGTAATTTGTTTTTGTGCCTACTTTAGCTATCATACACCCCTTACAGTACACAAACAGATAATTTTCAAATATAGTATAACCAGTCATTTGGCACTTTATCAAAAAGTCTAGATAACCAAATTTCTGATATTTCCCAATCCAAGAAAATCCTAGATAACTGATATCTTGTGGGGAATACATCCATATAGAGAAGCAGCATGGCTCAGTGGAAAGAGTACGGACTTTGGAGTAAGAGGTCATGCGTTCAAATCCCGACTCCGCCAATTGTCAGCTGTGTGATCTTGGGCAAGTCACTTCACTTCTCTGTGCCTCAGTTCCCTCATCTGTAAAATGGGGGTTAAGGCTGTGAGCCCCACATGGGACAACCTGATCACTTTGTATCCCCCCAGTGCTTAGAACAGTGCTTTGCACATAGTAAGCACTTAACAAATATCATCATTATTACTATTATTATTATTATTATTATTATATAGCAAGTACAGGAACAGATTAGGGAGAAGAGAAGCAATAATATGGTGTTAATGCATAGAACATGGGCCTGGGAATCAGGAGGTCATGGGTTCTAATCCTGGTCATCCACTTCTCTGCTGTGTAGCCTTGGGAAAGTCATTCACTACCTTGTGTCTCAGTTCCTTCTTCTGTAAAATCAATCAATCAATCGTATTTATTGAGCGCTTACTATGTGCAGAGCACTGTACTAAGCGCTTGGGAAGTACAAATTGGCAACATATAGAGACAGTCCCTACCCAACAGTGGGCTCACAGTCTAAAAGGGGGAGACAGAGAACAAAACCAAACATACTAATGAAATAAAATAAATAGAATAGATATGTACAAATAAAATAAATAAATAAATAGAGTAATAAATATGTACAACCATATATACATATATACAGGTGCTGTGGGGAAGGGAAGGAGGTAAGATGGGGGGGATGGAGAGGGGGACGAGGGGGAGAGGAAGGAAGGGGCTCAGTCTGGGAAGGCCTCCTGGAGGAGGTGAGCTCTCAGCAGAGCCTTGAAGGGAGGAAGAGAGCTAGCTTGGCGGATGGGCAGAGGGAGGGAGATTAAAATGTAAAATGGAGATTAAGACTTTGAGCCCCATGTAGGATAGGGACTGTGTCCCACCTGATTTGCCTGTAACCACCTTAGCTGTTAGTATAGTGCCTGGCACATAGTAAGCATTTAAAAAATATCACTGTTCCTCGGGAGTTTTCCCTGTCAGGGCCTCCAAGGGAGTCTTTGCTTCTTTGACAGCTAGAACACATAAATACTAGAGTTCCGCTAATTTATAAAACCAAAAAGTCTTCACTAATAACAATTAACCCTTCCCTTCTTCTTCCCACATCTGATTGCCAGTTCCCATGTTAAGTCCATAACCACTCACTTCAACCACACCCTTCATCCACTCACTTCCAGTGGCTTCATTCTCACTACTTTAAAGCATGCCCATGGATCCCTATCCTAAATTAACCCTCCCTTGACCCCACAACACCATCCAATTATTGCCCTTTCACCCTCCTACCATTTCTCCCCATTTATCCCTGTTAGTGTAACATGACTGACTCCATTTTAGAGAGAGACTGCCATTTCAGGACCTCATAAAGGACACGTATCCATGGCTCCTTGGGCCTGGGGTTAAAAGTTCTGTTCCTGTTGTTTCTAAGTTCCCCATTAATAGAAGGTCCTCTTCAGTAGCCAACCAATTAGAAGCAACTATGACTCTTGACTCTTAACAATCCACTCTCCCTCATGGGTTTATCAGGCTCCTGTAGATGCGTGTTGGGGTCAGTCATGGGACACCCCATAGCTGGGTTAATGGTTGGCCGGGACCTGACTCTCAGAAATGCCTGGGGGACTCTGTGATGAAAATCACGAGATGCAGGGACTCCAGCTCATCATTTTCTGCTGGTTTTGTGAGTATTCTCCTTCCCCTTCCCAGAACTGCAGTTAGGTTTTACTTTAGCTTTGTGGTTTCCTTTTGTCAGATGCACCTCTTTGGAGATATTTCCCCTGATGGATTACCCTAGGACCTCATTAACCAGGTGGTTCTGGTGCCTCAATCCTGTCTACTTCACTGCTGACCCCTCACTCACATCCTGCCTCTGTCCTGGAATGCCATCCCTCCTCAAATCCAACAGGGAAGTACTCTTCCCTCCTGTAAAACTTTATTCAAAACACATATCTTCTAAAAGCCTTACCTGATTTAGCTCCCTTTTCCTCTTCTCCTACTCCCTTCTGTGTCACCCTCACTTGCCCCCTTTTTTCTTACCTCTCCCAGCCCCACAGCACTTATATACATGTCAGTAATTCATTTATTTGTATTAATGTCTGTCTCCCCTCCTCTAGACTGTAATCTCATTGTGGGCAAAGATTGTGTCTATTGTTGTATTATACTCTCTCAAGCACTTAGTACAGTGCTCTGCATACAGTAAGCACTCAATACAATTGAATAACTGAAGGAATGAATCATCCATGAATGCTTAATTGGTTACTCTTTTCTCTGTGGCAACTTTTACAATAAATTTGCTGTTGTGGCTGTGACTACAGATGCAGACATTCACAGGTCTCCATTACCCTGAGTCCTGCAATCTCGGTATCCAGACATACCCTACCCCTGGTGTGGCAATCCCCCATTCTAAAGAAACAATCTCTTGACCCCACAGCACATTCCAATTATCACCCCTTCCCTCCTACCAAGTTCTCCAAATTATCTGAGGGTGTTGGCTACACTCATTGGCTCCAGTTCATTTTTTCCAACTGTACTCTCTATCCCCTGCTATATGGCTTCCATCCTCTTCACTCCATGAAACTTCCATCTCTAATTTCACCTGTGACCTCCTTCTTACCAAATTCAATGGTGCCTACTTCATACTAATCCTCCTTGATCTGTTCAGTGGATCACTCACCCGTTCAATCATATTTATTGAGCACTTGCTGAATGCAGAGCACTGTACTAAGCACTTGGAAAGTACAATTCAGCAATAAAGAGAGACAACCCCTAGAAGGAGGGACACAGACATCAAAATAAGTAAACGGGCATCAGTAAAAATAAACAGAATTATAGATAATATATATATTTGTATATATATATATATGTATACATAAACATCAACACAAGTAAACAGGCATCAATGCAAATAAATGGAATTATAGATATATACATATATACATAAGTGCTGTGGGTGGGGGTAAGGGGGTAGAGCAAAGGGAGAAATTTGAGGTAAGCGGAAGGGAGAGTGGGCTGAGCAAAAGGGGGGCTTAGTCTGGAAAGGCCTCTTGGAGGATGTGAGCCTTCAGTAGGACTTTGAAGGGGGGAAGTGTGATGAACGGATTTGAGGAAGGAGGACATTCCAGGCCAGAAGTAGGACGTGGGCCAGGGGTCAACAGTACGACAGGCGAGAACAAGTATGGTGAGAAGGTTAGCACCAGAGGAACAGAGTGTGCGGACTGGGATGTAGAAGGAGAGAAGGGAGGTGAGGTAAGAAGGGACAAGGTGATGGAGAGCTTTGAAGCCAATAGTCAGGAGTTTTTATTTGATCTGGAAGTTCATAAACAAGAAGCAGCGAAGCAGAGAAGCAGTATGGCTTAGTGGAAAGAGCCCAGGCTTGGGAGTCAGAGGACATGGGTTCTAATCCTGCCTCTGCCACTTGTCTGCTGTGTGACCTTGGGTAAGTCACTTAACTTCTCTGTGCCTCAGTTACCTCATCAGAAAAATGTGGATTAAAAGTGTGACACCCATGTGGGACAACTTGAATACCCTGTATCTACTCCAGCACTTAGAACAGTGCTTTGCACATAGTAAATGCTTAACAAATACCATCGTTAATTAATTAATTAACCTTTGGAGATCTTTGAGGACAGGGGTGACATGCCCAGAATGTTTCTTTAGAAAGATAATCTGGGCAGCAGATTGAAGTATGGGCTGAAATGGGGAGGGACAGGAGGTTGGGAGGTGGAAAGGAGACTGATCAAATAATCCAGTTGGGATAAAATGAGTGATTGTACTAACGTGGTAGTGGCTTGGATGGAGAGGAAAGGGCAGATCTTGGCAATATTGTGAAGGTGAGACTGGCAGGATTTTGTGAAGGATTGGAATGAGAGAGCCATCGACGATGACACCAGGTTGCATGCTTGTGAGACAAGAAGGATGATTGTGCCATCCACAGTGGTGGGAAAATCAGGGAGAGGAAAGGTTTTGAGAAGGAAGATTAGAACTCTATCTTGGACATGTTGAGTTTTAGGTAGTGGGAGTACATCCAAGTAGAGATGTCCTGAAGGCAGGAGGAGATGCGAGCCTATAGGGAAAGAGAGAGAACAGGGGAGGATATATAAATTTGGGTGTCATCTGCATAGAAATGATAGTTGAAGCTGTGGGGGCAAATGAGTTCTCCAAGGGAGTAAGTGTAGGTGGAGAATAGAAGGGGACCAAGAACTGACCCTTGAAGAACCCCTACAGTTAGGGCATGGGAGGGGGACGAGGAGACCGTAAAGGAGACTGAGAATGAGTGGCCAGAGAGATAAGAGGAGAACCATCAGAGGACAGAGCCAGTAAAGCCAAGGTTGGATAACGTGTTGAGGAGAAGGGGATGTTCAATAGTGTCAAAAGCAGCTCAGAGGTTAAGGAGGATTAGGGTACAGTGGGAGTCGTTGGATTTGGCAAGAAGGAAGTCATTGGTGATCTTTGAGAGGGCAGTTTCAGTGGAGTGGAAGGAGTGGAAGCCAGATTGGAGGGGGTCCAGGAGAGAGTTGGAGTTGAAGAATTTGAGGCAGCAAATGTAGACAACTTGTTCCAGAAGATTGGAACGGAAGGGTAGGAGGGAGATGGGGCGATAACTGGAAGGGACTGTGGGATCAAGGGAGGTTTTTTTTAGGATTGGGGAGACATGGGCAAGTTTGAAGGCAGTGGGGATAAGCCATTGGTGACTGGGCGGTTGAAGATG
Source organism: Tachyglossus aculeatus (assembly GCF_015852505.1). NCBI lineage: Eukaryota > Metazoa > Chordata > Mammalia > Monotremata > Tachyglossidae > Tachyglossus > Tachyglossus aculeatus. The sequence goes on from NC_052067.1 coordinate 123,012,685, forward strand.
GTATCTAGGGAAGGAAGGAGGGAAGGGGCGATAGTTTTAATATGGTGCAAAGTAATGGGTTGTGATGCGCATGTGGAGGGGGTGGTACTTGAGAGGAGGCAGGAGATCTCCTCTGAAGATACTGCTGGGAAGGATAGGAAAACTTGAAAAAGGGACTGAGAGGAGGGAAGATGAAAGATGAAGGAGGGGGAGGGGTGATTTTGGGGAGCTCACACTTGATGGTGTTAATATTCTTATTGACCTAAGGCCAGATTGCTGGGTGAGGGAGTTGGGGGAGAGGGGAGGACAGGGGCCTGAGGAGGGAGTTAAATGTCTGGAACAACTGATGAGGGTGATGGTCATGGGTGTCAATAAGGGAAGAGAAATAGTTTTTTTCCAGGCAGAGGAGAAGGTAGAGTTAAAGCAAGAAAAGACAAACTTGTAGTGGGCAAGGTCGGCTTGATGCTTAGATTTCTGCCAGCGGCATTCAACAGGTTCAGCATAAAAGTGATCGAGTAATTACTGTGTTCAGAGAACTGTACTAAGCACTTGAGAAAGTACAGTACAACAGAGCTGGTAGACAGACCATTGACCATAAAACTTTGAATACATTTCACAGCAAAGACCATATTAAAATAAACAGAATGTTTAGAAGATAGTTTAACTATGAGCTTGATTCTTCTAAGACATAAAGCATTTATGATCATATTTTGAACACAGAATGAAGCAGTGTGAATGTTATCATTAAAATATACTTAGAGAAAGAATATAGATGTTTTGAAAATAATCTTTGTGCCAGAACAAAAATAACTAATAAGTAAGCAGCAATATGTTTCTGTCTGCATCTTTTCTGCCTGGTTAGTTGCACTCTTTCAACATATAAACTCAATTCAAAATGATTCGTTGTCATTTGGTACTCCATTACCTGTAGTAGCAGGCAATAGCATGACAGATTGAAGGCAGCTTGATTTTATAGAATGGGTGGCTGTTGATAAAAAATGGAAGAAAGTAATTTAGAAAGAAAAAGCTTATTCTGAAACTTCAGAATGAGTGTAGGAGAAAAATAGGGTATAAAGTGACACCCATATGTATTATACCATATTTTGGCATAGTACACAAGAACACTGTAGAAAATAAGAACGAAAATTACAGTTGAAAGAGAAATTAAAAGATGCAAATTTATCAGCATTAGTCAAGCTTTCCACAGTTTGGGAAAAAAATCAAACTACATTTGTACTTCTTGATAATAAATATTTCCATGACGAAGTCTCTTACCACCCATACTAATGGATCAACCTTGGCTATTCAGTGAATCAATAGTATGTATTGAGTCAATCAATATTATGCATTGAGACATTCTTGTATCTCTTCTTTCCTAAAAAAACCCGCCACTCCCTTGACCCAATAGCTCCCTCCAGTTATCATCCCATCTCACTATTACCGTTTCTCTCCAAACTCCTTCAGTGAGTTTCTACACATGCTGCCTCTACTTTTCTTCCAATTCTCTTCTTGACTTCCTCCAATTTGGCTTCAGTACACTTTACTCCACCAAACCTACCCTCACATAGGTTCCCAATAATCTCTTTCTTACCAACTTCAATGACCTCTACTCCATCCTAATTGTCTTTAACCTCTCATCTACCTTCGACACTGCAGACCACCCTCTTCTCCTGGAAAAATTATCCAAACCTTCCATTAATTCCATTGTATTCATTGAACACTTCCTGTGTGCAGAGCACTGTATTAAGTACTTGGGAAAGTACAATACAACCATAAACCGTCACCTTCCCTGCCCACAAGGAGCTCACAGTATAGACAGGGGGAGACAAGTATCAATACAAATAAATAAAATTTGTATTGATACAAATAAATAAAATTATAGATGAATACGTAAGTGCTGTGGGACTAGGATGGAGGAAGAGTAAAGGGAGTAAGGGGAATGCGGAAGGGAGTGGGAGATAAGGTAAAGTGGGGCTTAGACTTGAAAGGCCTCTTTGAAGATATGTGCCTTCAATAAGACTTTTAATGGGGGGAGAGTAATTGTCTGTAGGATTTGAGGAGTGAGGGCATTCCAAGTCAGAAGCAGGTTGTGGACGAGGGGTTGACGGAAGACAGGTGAGATCAAGGCACAGTGAGAATGTAAGCACTAGAGGATCCGAGTGTGTGGGCAGAGTTGTAGAAGGAGAAAAGTGAGGTGAGGTAGGAGGATAAAGGTGATAGAGTGCTTTAAAGCCAATGTTGAGGAGTTTTTGTTGGTGGAAGTGGGTGGGCAACCACTGGAGTTTTCTGAGGAGTGGGGTGGCAAATCTTCAACGTTTTTGTAGAAAAATGACCCGGACAGCAGAGTGCAGTATGGACTAGAGTGGGTGGAGTGGGGAGAGACAGGAGGTTGGGAAGTCAGCAAGGAGGTTAATGGAGTACTCCAGAAGGAATAGGATGAGCGATTGTATTAACAGTGGTAGCAGTTTAGTTGGAATCGAAAGGGCAGATTTTTGTGATGTTGTCAAGGTGTGATGACAGGATTTAATGATGGATTGAATTGGTGGGTTGAATGAGAGAGAGGAGTCTAGCATAATTCCAAGGTTAGGGGCTTGTGACACAGGAAGAATTGACACTCTTCTCTCCTGGGTCTCCTCATATCTCTCTGGCTGTTTATTTTCAGTCTCTTTTGTAGATTCATTCATTCATTCAATCGTATTTATTGAGCACTTGCTGTGTGCAGAGCACTGTACTAAGCAGTTGTAAAGTACAAGTTGGCAACATATACAGAGAGTCCCTACCCAAAAACGGGCTCATGGTCTAGAAGGGGGAGACAGACAACAAAACAAAGCATGTAGACAAGAGTCAAAATCATTAGAATAGGTAGTATTATATCTATATGCACATCATTAACAAAATAAATAGAATAGTAAATATGTACAAGTGAAATAGAGTAATAAAAATGTACAAATATATAGTGCTGTGGAGAGAGGAAGGAGGTAGGGCAGAGGGGGAGGATGGGGAGGAGAAGAGGAAAAAGGGGGCTCGGTCTGGGAAGGACACCTGGAGGAGGTGAGCTCTCAGTAGGGCTTTGAAGGGAGGTAGAGAGCTAGCTTGGCAGATTTGTAGAGGGAGGGCATTCCAGGCCAGGGGAAGGACGTGGGCCGGGGGTCGTCAGTGGGACAAGTGAGAACGAGGCCCAATGAGGAGGTTAGCAGCAGAGGAGTGGAGGTGGTGGGCTGGGCTGTTGAAGGAGATAAGGGAGGTGAGGTAGGAGGGGGTGGGGTGATAGAGAGCCTTGAAGCCAAGAGTGAGGAGTTTTTGCTTGATTCTTAGGTTGACAGGCAACCACTGGAGATTTTTGAGAAGGGGAGTGACATTCCCAGAGTGTTTCTGTACAAAGATAATCTGGGAAGCAGAGTGAAGTATAGATTGAAGTGGGGAGAGACAGGAGGATGGGAGATCAGAGAGGAGGCTGATGCAGTAATCCAGTCAGGATAGGAAGAGAGATTGAACCAGCAAGGTAGTGGTTTGGATGGAGAGGAAAGGGCGGATCTTGGTGATGTTATGGAGGTGACACTGGTAGATTTTGGTGATGGATTGGATGTGTGGGGTGAATGAGAGAGTGGAGTCGAGGACGACACCAAGTTTGCAGGCCTGTGAAATGGGAAGGATGGCAGTGTCATCTACAGTGATGGGAAAGTCAGGGAGAGGACAGGGTTTGGGAGGGAAGATAAGGAGTTCAGGCTTGGACATATTGAGTTTTAGATGGTGGGCAGACATCCAGATGGAGATGTCCTGAGGGCAGGAGGAGATATGAGGCTGGAGGGACGGAGGGAGGGAGAAGCTTCTATCCCCTACACTCCACCGAAACTGCAATATTTAAATATTCACTATGACATTCTGCAGCACTGGTTTAGAAAAAAATTCGACATCTTTATATTGTTTATATCTTTATCTTTATATTATTATATTAATTTTTAAACACTATTTCAGCAGAAATAGTGTACTGTACATTGATGTGTATATCCATGCAAACTTCTCTCTGAAAATAAGTAAAACAATAGACCTGCAATATTTGGGATGGTCTTGGCTCATGTGAATATGAGGTTAGTTATTATCTCATATACAGTTTCATGTGTGAGATCATTTTTGTTGGGATTATGAAGAGCTTCACGAGTTTAAAAATGAAAACTGTTTCTCAAATTTCATTTCTGTTTTTGACAGCTTAGGTAACACAGTCAAAATCTTGATCAGAAAAATGATGGCTGCATGTTTATAAAATTCACAGCTTCTGCATCTCAGGGGATTTAGTGTCATTTCAATCAGAAAATTGCCCCTAGACAAATGCAGTAATAGATTCTAGAAATCATTTTCAGCTTTTACTTCTACTGGTATGAACCTGAACAAGCTGGGAAGTGAGAAAATAGGAATCATAATGAAATGGATAACAATTAATTTTCTACCTACTTCTCTGCTCATTTTGTGACAGAAATGAGAGCTCTCCCTTATAGCAAACATACACAATTGCTTTATGTCATGACTTTAAATATTGGGAGTGCTTGGTAGAGAATAAGCCTGGAAAAGGTTTTCCATAAAGTATATTTTAATAACATGGCTTGCAGGGTTTCTCAGGATAATATACTTCCAGAACAGATGTCAACACTAGCCAGAAGACATATCTGCTATTGTTACAAGTAAAGCAATGGATTCATTATAACTCAGTCCCAGGATCTACAACTATATTTTTCTTATGTAAATTAAATGTGATCTATTATCAGTTTCTGGGTTAAAAAGATGAACTTATTTCACTAGTCAGAACATATTTTTTCTGCCTGAACTGTAAAAATGCCTCTGTTGTGATTTTAGTCATTCTAGCTAAGAGTCAAGATCACATGCCTCCAGTTTGCAGCTTGTTTTATGCATGCATTTCTGTGCTGGAAACTTCATTTTCTAACCAGAACTTACAGAGAAGAAATCATACTCTCCAAGCAAAATCTTGTTGCCAAATTAATGAAATTTTGTGACAATCCACTCAATAGTCACAGCCACTGTGTCTGCATGTAGACCTAATTGGCAAATAAAAAGTATGTCAGAGCTTTCCATCTCCTACTCCATCCTCCTTGTGTGTCCTCGGGGCAATTTCCAGAGTCCAGAAAGTTTGGTGGCAAGATTAAGAGGGCAACAGGACTTCCAGTGTGCCAGCATCCATTGCCTCAATGGATCCAACATATCATCTTTCAGCGTTGATGATTACAGAGACTTTACTTGATAATAATAATGATGATGATAAATATAATAATTGTATTATTATACCAGTTCTAGACTGTCAGCTTGTTGTGGGCAGGAAATTTGTCTACCACTCTGTTGTATTCTCCCAAGTGCTTGGTGACAGTACTCTGCACCCAGTAAACACTCAATAAATATGAATGGTTGATTGATCTGTTAAGTGCCTATTATCTTCCAAACGCTATACTGACCCTGGAGTAGATAATCGGATAATTAGGTGGATGCAGTCCCTGATTGATTGGGTTCAAAGCCTAAGTAGAAGGGAGAATGGGTACAGACCAGAAAAGTGGGGTGCAGAGAAGCTGAGTGATTTGCCCAATGTCACACAGCAGACAAGTGGTACAGGCAGGAGAAGTACACAGATCTTCTGATTCTCAGTCACTATGGTCATGGTGATTCCCGCTATTGTAAGTTATCTCGCTTATAAGGATTCATTTCTTACCATGCTATCATTAATTAAAATACTATCATAGAATAACCAGGATAAAATAAATATTAAAAATCATATATGGCCATTGTTCACTAAATGAGAGAATGAATAAATTGAACTATCCGGAAAAATCTTTTTTTTTAATTTTACATTCCATTTTATGTTATTCGTTCTGCTATCCCTCGAAGTGCTCTGAATGAATAAAACATGTTCTTTAAATGGGAGGTTAAAAAAAGTAAGAAAAATGACACTATTAGGACATGCCTGTTTTATGAATGAAATATGGAGGCCTTGTTTCCAAATGAATGGATGTCTTGGCTCTTGAGTGGTTTGATTCAAATCCTAAGAAAATTCATGAATAGCAAGTCAGAATACAATTGGTAGTCATTTATCTACCTTTTGCATAACACTAATTTCTCCACAAGTGAAAGAAAATTTGATGATTAATCACTTTATTTTGATGGACCACCCAAAAACCTCAGAATAGCAAATTATTAAGTTTTTTAAAATATTTTATTGCTTGTGATTAAACTCTTTGAAGATCTAAAATATATCTTGTAGCAATGTAAAAGCCAGATCCTGTTTAAAAGCTAGTATTAATCTTAAGAGTCATTAATAAGATGACTCTGGAGAAGCAGCGTGGCTCAGTGGAAAGAGCCCGGGCTTTGGAGTCAGAGGTCATGGGTTCAAATCCTGCCTCCACCACTTATCAGCTGTGTGACTTTGGGCAAGTCACTTCACTTCTCTGGGCCTCAGTTCCCTCCTCTGTAAAATGGGGATGAAGACTGTGAGCCCCCCGTGGGACAACCTGATCACCTTGTTAACCTCCCCAGTGCTTAGAACAGTGCTTTGCACATAGTAAGCGCTTAATAAATGCTATCATTATTATTATTATTATTATAAGTAGAGGTAGAGGGCCTTGTATATGCTGAAAACCTTGAGCCTTGCTATGAGAAACCTAAAGTGAGATAACCAGAGATTTTCAATGGTCAAACATAACTTAATAGGCCATTTTCTAGAAATAGGTATTCTATTTACTCAACTTCCACAGCTCTAATGCAGTGCTGTTAATGGTAATTATGAGGGGAACAGTGAGGTTAATGGGCAAGGACAACTTCAAAGATACTTGAAAAAAATAGATTGGGAACATAAATTGGATGTCTGAATTTCTTTCTTCCTTACTTGAAAGTTGACAGCATGGGATGATCCAGCTAAAACTGCTGGTCAAGGAATGGGGAGATCATTTCTATTCTCCCCATTTTATTTCCCCAATGTACATATCAGCACTTCGGAGCCACCTAAGTACTTAACTATTATTGTTATTACTGCTACTCTTATTATTAACAGTAGTAATAAAAGTAGTAGTAATAATAATAGCAATTATGCTGGTAATTATAATAATAATTGTTAATTGTTAAGTGCAGAGCTACAGTGCAGATCTACTTTAAAAACAATTGAGTGTTGGTGTTTTTTGACTGTTTTTTTCAAAGAATAATTGAAGAATTCATTTTACAGTAAAGTAGGATTTTTTTTTTGTTTCAAATGCTGTAATTTAAAAGGTTAATTGTGTTGAAAAAGCAGCCTCAAAATTACATTGTAGTTTTGTTGTAATTAGCTGTATACTGTAAACCTAATAATTCCCCATCATACGTGGGACTCAAAGTATACTTGGAGGGCAAACAGGCATGGAATTCCCATTTTACAGATAACGTAACTGAGGGACATAAAAGTGAAGTGACTTGTTCAAGGCCACACAGCAAGTGGCAGAACTAGCCTTAGAACTCAGCTCTAATCCCAGACGATTTTCTTTCCACTTGACCATGCTACTGTTCTAGATTGTAAATTAGATTTCCTTTTTCCATTGGTACTTGTTAAGGACTTACTATGCCTCAAACACTGCTGTAAGCAGTGGGGTAGGTACAAGTTAATTAGGTCAGCTATAGTCCCTGCCTGGGCCCCATAGCCTAAGTAGGAAGAAGAACAGCTATTTAATTTCCATTTTACAGTTGAGGAAAGAGTAAATTGTGAAGCAACATGACCTTGTGGAAAGAGCATGGTTGGAAGTCAGAAGACCTGGGTTTCTTAGTTTGGCTCTGCCATTTACCTACTGTGTGGCCTTGTTAAGTGCCTCATTTACCACATCTGGAAAATGGGGATTAAAACCATGAGCCCTAGAATGAGACAGAGACTGTGTCCAACCCATTTATCTCGTATCGACTTCAGCACTTAGTAAAGTGCTTAGCACAGTAAATTCCTAATGATTAGGAATGTTCGGTGTGTTCATATGCCATGTACGATATTATTCACTTCTATTTGTAATATACCTTCAGAGAAGCAGCATGGTTTAGTGGATAGAGCACGGGCCTTGGAATCAGAAGGTTATGGCTTCTTATCCCATCTCTGCCACTTGTCTGCTTTGTGACCTTGGTCACTACTTCTCTGGGCCTCAGTTACCTCATCTGTAAAATGAGGATTAAGAATGTAAGCCCCATGTGGGACGGGGACTGTATCCCACCTGATTTGCTTGTATCCACCCCAGCGCCTGACACAAAGTAAGCACTTAAATACCATAATTAAATACCTTAGTGTCCATCTTCCCTGCTTCTTGGGGGCTGGGTTCATGCTTCATTTTTTTCTTTCAATGTTATTTACTATGTACCTACTGTGTGCAGAGTATTGTACTAAGCACTTGGGACAGTACAGTACAACAGAGTTGGTAGACACATTCCCTGCCCACAGTGAATTTACAGTTTATAGGGATAGGCAGACATTAATATGAATAAATAATTTATAATATATAATTTATAATTTTGTACATAAATACTATGGGGCTGAGGGTGGGGCGAATACCAAATGCCCAAAAGGCCCAGAACCAAGTGTATAGATAGAAGGGAGAGTAAGTCCCGGAAAAGAGGGCTTCATAAGGGAAGGCCTCTTCGAGGAGATCATGTCTACTAATTCTATTGAGTTCATGCTACAAATGTGGCCTTCTTTGATTGTCCTCCACCCATTGCAGGGATGATTTATGTCACTTTCATGAGACAGATCAGAGGATTGCCATTTACCTTATGCAGATAGGGGAATCCAAGCAATTTCCATGATTAGCATGTGCATTTCTGCTCCAGCTCATCAGGTAGAGTGGGAATAAGTAGCTTCTAGGTACACCTCTGGTGACTAGATAAAGATCACATAACTCCAGGCAGTCAGGCATGATCTTATTGGAACACAAACAAAAATAACCCTGTCTGCAGTGAAAGACACTGGGAGACTGGGAGACTCTGAAACTTAAACAAGACAAGATGATAACCCATTGACTTGGAAACTGTGCTCATATTTTCTAGAGATAGACAGACAGAAATACAGAGAGAGACACATACAAAGGGAGATGGAGATGCATAGACAGAGGCACAGAGAAACACAGACAGACTGAAAGAGACAGAGATGCAGAGACACCTAAAGAGAGTCAAATAGAAAGACAGACAGGGAGGAACAAAGAGAGTGAGAGAGGCACAGAGACAGAGAGAGGGACACTGAGACATGGGCACAGAGACAGAGAGTGATTTCTGCAGGCTACATTTTACAGTTTACATTTGGTAGGGCTTTATTAAAATCTCCCCCATTCCTAGGTAATAGTGAAATCACAGTGGGACTATCACTGTCCTAATAGGCCTCACAACCCCCTCTCCATAAGCCATAGCCCATGTCCCGGACTTCCTGGGCCACTTTATAAGCCACAGTTCATGCCACAGCTAGCTTAATAGACAGAAGGAGGAAGAAGAGAAAAAAAAAAAAAAAAACCCAAAGGTGGCTTCAATCTGAGTTTCTCAGGAAGAGTTGTGCCTAACCAGGGCATTCCCCTTCAGAATCCTTGGCCCCCATGGAAGTTGTCCTGGAGGGATAGAAAGAAAAGATAAAGGAGGAAAAAACAAGTAGCTGGAGATCATTGTATGCAGGGAACATATGTGTCAGGCCCATCATATTGTACTCTCCCAACTGTTTAGTGATTGATTGATTGAGACGTAAAAACCAAAGTGGCTCTAGAGGGGATAGAAGCAGGTCTCATCTGAATGACCCATACTCCTCTTGTCTCATCCTGGTCCTTCTCACTAGGTCAGTGTTTAACACAGGTTAATGGACTTAAGTAATGGTTGATGCTGGTTTTCGTCTATCTCTCTGGCATCTTTCATAGGCTCTTCCCTCTTTGTTCTCCCATCACTTAATGGTTGGAGTTAAAGGCGCAGTTCTGATTTTCCTTCTATTCTCCAACTACACACATTCCTTGGAGGACTCATTCACTTCCGTAGCTTCAAACTACCATCTCTATGCCGATGACTCCCAAATCTACAACTCCAGCCCTGATCCATCTCCTTCTCTGCAGTATCATATTTACTTCTGCCATCAGGACATCTCTACTTGGATGTCTCACCATCACTTTAAAGTTAACAGAACTCTTAATCTTCCCATCCAAACCCTGCCCTTCCTTTTACTTTTCTGTCTCTGTAGACAGCACCACCATCCTTCCTGTTTCAAAGGCCCATATCCTTGACATTGTCCTTGACTCATCTTTCATTCAATCCACATATTTGATTTGTCATCAGATCTTGCCATTCATTCAATCATATATATTGAGGACTTACTGTGTGCAGAACACTGTACTAAGCACTTGGAAAGTACAATTTGGCAACAGAGACAATCCCTACCCAACAATAGGCTAACAGTCTGGAAGGGGGAGACAGACAACAAAACAAGTAGGCATCAATAGCATCAAAGGTCAGTTCTTGTCAGTTCCATCTTCACAGTATTGCTAAAACCCACCCACTCTTTCCATTCAAACTGCTACCACATTTTTCCAAGCACAAATCCTATCAAGCCTGGCCTACTGCATTAGCTTCCTTGCTGATTTCCCTGCCTCCTGTCTCTCCCCACTACAGTCCACACTTCACTCTGCTGCCTGGATCATTTTTCTAAAAAAAGTTCAGTCCATGTTTCCTCACTCCTCAAAAACTTCCACTGCATGATCATCCAACTCCACATCAAACAGAAACTCCTTACCTTTGGATTTAAAGTACTCAATCACCTTGGCCTCTCCTACCTTACCTCACTGATTCCCTACTACAAATCCATTACACTCACTTTGTTCTTCTTACACCAATTCTTTCACTCTATTCTGCTCTCATCTTTGTTGTTGCCCTCCATGTCCAGTCTCTTCCCTGAAACTCCCGGCCCCTTCATATCTGACAGACCATAACTCTGCCTACCTTCAAAGCCTTATTAAAATCACATCTCCTTGAGGCCTTCCCCAATTAAGTCCAGATTTTCTGTACTACCTCCCCTTTCTGCATTGCCCCTGCACTTGGATTCAGCCCCTATTTTCACCTGACCTAGAGCCCCGTGGCACTTATGAAGCAGCGTGGCTCAGTGGAAAGAGTATGGGCTTTGGAGTCAGAGGTCAGGGGTTCAAATCCCAGCTCCGCCAATTGTCAGCTGTGTGACTTTGGGCAAGTCACTTAACTTCTCTGTACCTCAGTTACCTCATCTGTAAAATGAGGATGAAGACTGTGAGCCCCCCGTGGGACAACCTGATCACCTTGTAACCCCTCCATTGCTTAGAACAGTGCTTTGCACATAGTAAGCACTTAAAAAATGTCATTATTATTATTATTATTATATCCATAATTCACTTTAATGTCTGTCTCCCCTTCTAGACTGTATGTTCCTTGTGGACAGGTTATTTGTCTACCAACTCACTGTTGGGTTGATCCTTAGTTAGTATTTATATTCACATGGGGCCACTGATGCTGATAAAACCTACACCTTTGAAATGATATATTAAACATTAGCTCAGTGGGGTTGCCAAATACCAGCTCCTAATCACCAATGCTTTCACGCTTTGCCCTTTTTGAAAAAGATCAAGAAATAAAAATCTAAGATCTAAGCAGTTTCTCCTTACTGATTATATCATCTTAAAGGATGATCCTGCTATTATGTTTGATGTTGAGTGCTGTACTATCATTGCTATGTTCACTAGGGTCTCTATGGCAGTCTTTAGCCTTAGACATTTACAACAAAATACCACAGTCGGTTTGATGATAATTATTTTGAAATCCAAGAGGTATTTGCAGTTAAAAAATGCAATATATCAACCAAACTAAGAGTAAAAAATGTAAAGTTGTGTGACCAGTCTGGCCCTGGCCAGAACAGTCTCTACCTTTATGACAGAGTGAAAACTCTGAATAAGCATACCATATACTTCCAGTCTCCAACCTGAGGTGTGGCTCCCTTAATTCAGAAGGTCCACAAGGTCACTAATGTTGGAAGATGCCAACCCTTCAGATGGGTTCTGTCACATGATCCTCCCCACTATGCAAAATATGGACACAGAAGGGAGGAATATCAACAGGTAGTAGGGTATATCTGGGGAGGGGTCTCCACAAACTCTTTGTAGTAGGTTGAAACTCTGTTACACCAGCATAGTGAGTTGCTTCTACCCTGTTTCAGGGATGCCCACTCTGTTGTATCCTGCTTGGAGTAAGGAGAAGTGAGTATCCCCTTGGGGAGGGAGCTCAATTGCCAGGTGATTTGAAAGATAGGCCCTGGAGATAATTAGCGCCTTCTTCCTAGTTCCACCAGCTGCTACAATTTGGAGACTGTGCTGGCTGCATAAGTTTATTCCTCCTGAGAAGGAAGCTTTCAGTTTGAGAGGGTGGAGGATGCCAAACTAAAATAAGCATTCCTTCTGAAAGGGAAGTTCTACTTGCCACGTGCAATAAATCTTTCATGGCTCAGCCTTTCTGACTCCGGTCTTGTATCTCACCGCACCGATCCTTGACCCCATCTCTATGCAATGGGTGACAGGTTGTTCAGACCAAAATCAAACAATGAACTTCTAGGTATCTCAGGAGTAGACTCATATGAACAAACACCATACCAATGAAGAATAGAGACAGTTGCACCTACATCACAAAGAAGAAATCTTAAAACAATGATAATGACATTTCGAAGATTACCTTAACATTTCTTCATAACTGATGATTATTTGTGGTGTTTAATTAATGCTTACTTTGTGCCAAGCATTATGCTAATGTATGATGCTCTTCAAAGAGTACTTTGCCTAGGAATGCATTGAACTAATTTAATCCCGTTAGATTTTTAAATTAGGACTTCAAATATAATAGTATACCAGCTTATATCTCCTAGTATGCGGACACCATGTGGTTTAATAGCTTCTCCTCAAGATTTAGAATAATGGGGGAATGTCTGAAGATTTCAAGGATGTGACCATCATCATCATCAGGAAAGAAAAAACTATGGAAATTATCTTGATATCTCACAAAAGAAGTATTTAAAGACATAGTGAAGCAAAATCTCAAATAAAGTGCTATAGTGGACAGCATCAGAAGACAGGTGACTTTCCTGGAGGAGAGGATTTGTAGTATTGTGAAACAATCTTTTGGTGTTCTTTTTCATGGTATTTGTTAAGCATTTACTATATGTCAAACACTGTTTAATATCTGGGATAGGTACAAGTTAATTAGGTAGACATACTCCCTGCCCCTAATAGGGCTCACAATCTAAGTAAGTGAGAGAACATCTCCATTTTACAGTTGAGGATTCTAAGGCACAGAGAAATGGCATGGCCTAGTGGAAAGAGTACCAGCCTGTGAGTGAGAGACCTTGGTTCTACTCACAGCTCTGCCAATTGCTGGTGACATTGCCAATTGGCAGAGCCCAGATTAGAAATTAATGTTCTCTAACTCTCAGGCTGTGGCAGACCTAACATCTGGCCCATCAATTACTGGGCCTAAGTAGTAAGCCAGGCCTTCCGTGCTCACAGGAAGACCTATAAGGAACTGAGAGGAGAGCTGTGGACAGGCAAGAGTTACTTGTTATCGGCCCTACGGCCTTGCATAGAAGGGTGTTGCTTGTTACTGGCTTTGAAGGTTACAGAATTGCTGTGTTAGTTATAAACACAGGAACATGGAAAAATACAGAATGTGACTGAAAGATATAAAAGTCTTGCTGCTTAACCCAATAAACGATTTCGTGCTTACCCTAGCCGGAGTCCGTGCCTTCATACACCACATCAGGCCTGTGCTCTTTCCTCTAGACCATGCTGCTTCTCAGTCATTGAGAAATGAAAAAGTGCTAGAAATTGGTTGTGATAAATTTAAAATTAGCAAAAGGCAATCTCTACCAATACACTATAGGAAAGGGATTGTTGATTCCTCATTGGTTTTATCACCTGAACTTATGCACACTAATAAAACTCACTGTTAGTAATATAATCTCTGAAGCCTAGGATCGTTTGAAATGCTTAAATAAGCCTATTTCTCTCTCTATGTTCATTTTCAATTTCTAACTGGTATTATAAATAGAATATTTGGCAAATTTGGCAAATAGCAAATCAGTGATTAATAAAACGTTTCTAAAATCTTATCTAAAATCTAGTACTCAGCAAGAGCAAGTACGGCTGACAATTAAAAATTTAGTTCAGTTAAAAAGTACATTCTCCCGAAAACACACTGAGGTTAGGACTTAATTAGGATGTCTCAGAAATAAGTAAAGGATTGGGGTTAGAGGCCTTGGGCTAAGGTTTTTTTAATTTGGAGGTTGGGTAAATTGTTGGATATGTCCATTTAAAAATCTGTAATATTAAAGCTTCTAGAGGGCAGGAACTGGGTCCTGTATATTAACTCTATTGTACTCTCCCATATACAGAGTAATGAGTAAACACTATTTTTGAATGATTCATTATTTGTTATAGTTTTTACAATGGGCATTTTGGGCATTCTCATTACACTGAACTTTCACTGATACCAATCTCTGAGGGATATAAGATGATTACATATTTTAAGATAAATCATTTGTGTCTTGAAACTAAACTATGCTACACTTTTTCCTCTATCATACCCTAATTTTGTACTTTGCTCTGAGTTACTTCATTTGTACGAACTTCCCTTTTTTTCTCAATCTTCTAGTGCATGATATAGGATGCTCCTGGATTGTCATTCTTTTCATTCTCTAACTCTATGGATTAAAGTGACAGGTCTATTTTCAAAGTTTCCCATGTGGATTTATAGCACCCTGTCAATTTAAAACACTGAGCTTCCATTTTCATGGTCATCACCCTTTGTGTCTCAATGAATTTCCAATTTTATGAGACCGTATTCCTTCCAAGTCTCGTGTGAATCTCAACAATCCCATGTGTTGACTATAGAAGGAAAATACTCCAATTCTCTTTTCAGACATCATTTAAGTCTTTCTTCCTCATGGCACACTGTTTTCAAGAGAAAAAGCCATTGTGTCACTCAGAAAAATGATAGATTTCTTTAATCTCTGTAATATTATGACTTACCTGGTGCTCAACTTCTATTGAATAGTTTCGTTTACCCTGATCCAATTTTGGAATTTACACTTGTATCTATCTTGATGAAGTCATCTATTCATGTTCATAAGAATAGTTCTCTATACTATCTGAACAGGATGAACTCTGTTTTCAGAAACCTTTTAGGTTGTTCTCTAATTTATCTTTATTAAACCTGATTCTCTGTGATAGGTCATGGGGGCAAAGCTCATACAAGGATCCCTAAATTGCATGTCCTCCCCAATCCTGCGTAGGAAGCAAATTTGGTCTCATCCACACCTGACCAAAAGGGAGAAGGGCAGGCCAGTGGAAAGGCATTCAACCTCCAACCCTGCTCTTCCCTGCTCTTAAGTGTAAATCTTACACTTCAATCTGTACCCTTGGCCCTTGATATTCATGCTAATCACAGCCCCAAGTTTTATGTACATATCTGTAATGTATTTATTTATGTTCATTCATTCAATCAATCATATTTATTGAGCACTTACTGTGTGCAGAGCACTGTACTAAGCGCTTGGGAAGTACAAGTTGGCAGCATACAGAGACTGTCCCTACCCAACAACCGGCTCACAGTCTAGAAGGGGGAGACAGACAACAAAACAAAACACGTGGACAGGTGTTAAGTCGTAAGAATGAATAGAATTAAAGCTAAATGCACATCATTAACAAAATAAATAGAATAGTACATATGTACAAGTAAAAAATAGAGTAATAAATCTGTACAAACATATATACAGGTGTTGTGGGGAGGGGAAGGAGGTAGGGTGGAGGGAGGGGGAGAAGGAGAGGAAACAAGGGGGCTCAGTCTGGGAAGGTCTCTTGGAGGAGGTGAGCTCTCAGTAGGGCTTTGAAGGGAGGGAGAGCTAGCTTGGCAGATGTGAGGAGGGAGGGCATTCCAGGCCAGGGGAAGGACGTGGGCCGGGGGGGCGATGGTGGGACAGGTGAGAATGAGGTACAGTGAGGAGGTTAGCAGCAGAGGAGCGGAGGGTGCATGCTGGGCTGTAGAAGGAGAGAAGGTAGGTGAGGTAGGAGGGGGCAAGGTGATGGAGAGCCTTGAAGCCAAGAGTTAGGAGTTTTTTTAAGGAAGGGAGTAACATGCCCAGAGTGTTTCTGCACAAAGATGATCCAGGCAGCAGCGTGAAGTATAGACTAAAGTGGGGAAAAGACTGAAATACTCCTCCTCTAGACTGTACATTTGTTGTTGGCAGGGAATGTGTTGTATAGTACTATCCCAAGCACTTAGTACAATGCTAGGCCCACAGTATGTGCTCAATATGTACCATTGATTGACTGGTAATCATTGGTGTGGAGTCTCTCAAACTCCTTGGAAGATCCTCCAAGTGGAATCTCCAGTGGCTACCAATCAATCTGCGCATCAGGCAGAAACTCCTCACCCTCGGCTTCAAGGCTGTCCATCACCTCACCGCCTCCTACCTCACCTCCCTTCTCTCCTTCTACAGCCCAGCCCTCACCCTCCGCTCCTCTGACACTAATCTCCTCACCGTGCCTCGTTCTCACCTGTCCCGCTGTCGACCCCCGGCCCACATCATCCCCCTGGCCTGGAATGCCCTCCCTCTGCACATCCGCCAAGCTAGCTCTCTTCCTCCCTTCAAGGCCTTACTGAGAGCTCACCTCCTCCAGGAGGCCTTCCCAGACTGAGCCCCCTCCTTCCTCTCCCCCTCGTCCCCCTTTTCATCCCCCCATCTTACCTCCTTCCCTTCCCCACAGCACCTGTATATGTGTATATACATTTGTACATATTTATTACTCTATTTATTTATTTTACTTGTACATATCTATTCTATTCATTTTATTTTGTTAATATGTTTGGTTTTGTTCTCTGTCTCCCCCTTCTACACTGTGAGCCCACTGTTGGGTAGGGACTGTCTCTATATGTTGCCAACTTATACTTCCCAAGTGCTTAGTACAGTGCTCTGCATACAGTAAGCGCTCAATAAATACGATTGATTGATTGATCCTGGATTAAACACCAGCTAAACCAGACACTCCAATGTTTGGCAGTGATTCAGGCAAACCTAGAGAAGCAGCATGGCCTAGTGGATAGAGCGTAGATCTGCGAGTCAGAAGGACCCAGATTCTAATTCCAGCTCTTCCACTTGAAAGCTGTATGTCCCTGGGTAAGTCATTTTTTCTTTCTCAGTTACCT
This sequence comes from Tachyglossus aculeatus, assembly GCF_015852505.1. NCBI lineage: Eukaryota > Metazoa > Chordata > Mammalia > Monotremata > Tachyglossidae > Tachyglossus > Tachyglossus aculeatus. The sequence continues at coordinate 123,029,893 of NC_052067.1, forward strand.
CATCTGTAAAATGGGGATTGATACTGTGAGCCCCATGTGAAACATGGACTGTATCCAACATGATTATCTTGTGTCTACCCCAGAGCTTAGTTCAGAGCCTGACACATAATAAGTGCTTAACAAATACCATAAAAAAAACTAAAGAAAAAACCCAAGAGGATCTACTACATAGGCAACTGCTCCCTGGGGGATACGTTCTAAGATTTCCAAAACTGAACTACACTGGTTTAAGAATCATGCATGGGCAGTTTAATAGCACCTTTTAAAGCCTTAGCTAGGAAAATAGGTTGTGAGAAATCTGTAAATCCCTGGAAATCATGGATTGAATAATGCTAATTCTAAATTAAAGCTCCTTAGGTAAAAGGAGCCAGAGGCAGACTAGAATAAAGAATACAGTTAATTCTTTTTAGTTACTTAGTCTCTCCTTCCAAGGAGAGCTGCCCATGGGGATATAGGGAAGAACTAATCAGAAGAAGCCTGAGGTGAGGAACTAGGGGGACTAGGAGACCAAAAAAAGTTTATAAAAGGAGAAAAAATAGATGAGCTTTGGAGTTGTCGATAGATGGTCTGAATTCCCTCTGGTCCTTAGTTGAAGGATTCAGAGTGCAGAAGCTGGGAGCTTTTTAAAAAAGGAGCTGCAAGCTACTGAATCACAGATCAACCCCTTCAATGTGGGGGTCTTGGTTTAGAGTGAAGTTGAGCCAGGGTTGAACTCTGGAGAATCACATCATCAAATAAAGAAAGAAATAAAGAAAGGAGCCAAAGGCGAGATCTCTCTAAACAATCAACCATCATCCGGGAGCTGTCTGGGATAACTGAAACTCTTCTTGACCCACTCACTTTAAGAAGGGATGCCCGAGTGGTGTTGGCAGAAATTACTGTGGAAATCACTTTTCAGGAGGGTCCCTATAGCCCCATCCCCAAAATGGGGAAAAAAAATCTTGGAGGATTGGAAATCCAGTACTTGTTGTGGAATCCAAAAACTCCTTTGTGGTTGTCAGGCACAGGTGCTCATTGTGGCTCATAAAACAAAATGCATGATGTAGAAGGAGTTGGGAAGACTGCAGAATTGCTGAATCTGCCCCTCTCCTCACCACTGATGATGGAGGCAAGAAGGATGCATCCTCTAAATAGCACTGGGTCATTGGAGACCAAGCAAGTGTGTGCTGAGTTCAAGGACAATGCATATACCCCTAAAATTTAGTTAGGAAGGGGAGGAAAGAAAACCCTACCATGTTAACACGTCAATCCATGGAGACAACCGCTGAGAGTTCAAACCCCTTCCACAATAAATATAACTGATCACTTGATTGATTGAGCACCCCAAGAGACGTGTTACATGTTTCCATCAACATAAGCCATCAACAACATCAACATGATATTAGAAACAATTTAAAACCTAAATCCAAACCGTATGATGTCTGTTCAGTTAACTCCCCTGCACAGACTTCAGAGACCTATTGGTCTATGATTCTTTCTGGCTTTGAATGTTGCGAGGCTTCTCATTGTAACATTCTGCCTAGAGTTAAGTGTTAAATGAGTGTTTTAACTCACCTTCAGTTAAGAGGGAAACTGCCAGAGCAGTGAGTGGAGAGCTGGATGATTTTTTGAAATTGGTTCTTGAAAAAATCGAAGTTTTTTCTTTCAAAATGAAATATTTGTTATTGCTTTTCAAGTAAAAATAACACATATATAAAGAGCATTCTGCACACTCAAGACCTTCATTCTAAAGCATACCCAGAGCTGGGCACAAATTATTGGCTATATGGATCCGCTCAAGCACAGCTGTGTAAATAAAAGATAAAACTAAACAGACTTACACAGTTATATAGATGTACTCATGTATACTCTCTCTAAATATATCAATCAATCAAAGATATCTATTGAGCACTTACTATGTGCCAATCACTGTAATAAGCACCTGGGAGAGTAAAGTTTAGCAGAATTATCAGACATCTTCCTTCCCCATAATGGGTTTACAGTCTAGAAGGGGAGGCAGAGACTATTATGAATAAATAATTTGTAATATGCAATTTGAAGATGTGTACACAAATTCTGGGGGGTCGGGGGGAAAAAAACTCGAGAAGCAGCAGCTCGAGCCCAGCATCACTAGGATTCTGGGCCCACTGGTGTCAGCTGAGGGCTAGTAGAAGTCCTTCCTTCTCCACTCATCAGTAGAGAACAAAGCCAGCCTAAATATGAAAAGTTGAGAAGTTTCTAGACTACTAGAATGACAAGGTGATGGTAAGTGAAATTCAATTTTGGCTGGTGAAAACAATTGGCTGGTTGGTTTTTCTTGTCCTAATTCACTTTGCTGTGGACTTCCTCTTTTCTCTTTTGAGCTTGAGAGTCCTTCATGGGTGGGGAACACATCTGGATGGATACCCATAAATTCTCCCCGGAACTTACATTTTTAAGATCTGATTATGACCTTAAGTATGATAGTAATTTTTAAGGGTTTATTTTGTGCCAGGAATTTTACAATTAAATCAGGTCAGGCACAAGGTCTGTCCCATAGGACGGGTCATGGTATAAGTGGGAGGGAGATTAATAAATGTTAATGACTATTTGGTTTATTTTGTTGACTGATGAACATTAAACTCTTCTTGAGCTTCAGGAGCTAATTCAGAAGCAATGTGATTTTAGTGAAGAGAGCGCAGTACTGGGTGTCTGAACATCCCATCCCAGAACATCCCAGTTCTGCCACTTTTCTGCTGTTTGAACTTAGGCAAGTCACATAACTTTATTGTGCTTCAGTTTCTTCATCTGTAAAAATGGAGAGAAGATACCTGTTCTCCCTCTCACTGATATTATGTACTCTTTTTGGGACAGAGACTGTGTCCTATCTGCTTATATTGTTTCTACAATGCTTGGCATATAATCAACACTTAACAAATGCCACTTTTATTGTTGTTATTCATTCAATCGTATTTATTGAGTGCTTACTGTGTGCAGAGCAATGTACTAAGCGCTTGGGAAGTACAAGTTGGCAACATATAGAAACAATCCCTACCCAACAGTGGGCTCAGCTCTCGTTCTGATCCCAGCTCTATCATTTCATTCATTGATTCAATTATATTTATTTAATGCTTACTGTGTGCAGAACACTGTATTAAGTGGTTATGAAACTATACCACAACAATAAACAGTGACATTCCCTGTCCGCAATGAGCTTACAGTCTAGAGGAGGGGGAGACAGACATTAATACAAATAAATAAAATTACGGATGTGTACATAACTGCTGCGGGGCTGGGAGGGGAAGAGATCAAAGAGAGCAAGCCAGGGTAATGCAGAAGAGAGTGGGAGATGAGGAAAAGTGAGGCTTAGTGTGGGGAGGCCTCTTGGAGGAGATGTGCTTTTAATAAGGCTTTTCAGAGAGACAGAGTAATTGTCTGTCAGATTTGCAGAGGGAGGGCATTTCAGGCCAGAGGCAGGAGGACATGGGCTAAGGGTCGGTGGTGAGACAGTCGAGATTGAGGCACAGGGAGAAGGTTAGCACTAGAAGAGCAAAATGTGTGGCCAGAGTTGTAGAAGGAGAGTAAGTGGAGTGAGGTAGGTGGGGTCAAGGTGATGGAGTACTTAAAGCTAATGGTGAGGAGCTTTTTGATATGGAAGTAGATAGCCACTGGAATTTTTTGAGGAAGGGAATGACATGTCCTGAGTGTTTTTGTAGAAAAATGATCCAGGCTGGACTGGAGTAGGGAGAAACAGGAGCCTGGGATGTCAGCAAGGAGGCTGATGCAGTAATCCAGGTGGGCTAGGATGAGTGACGGTATAAAGTGGTAGCAGTTTGGATGTAAAGGAATGGGTGGATGTTAGTGATGTTGTGAAGGTGGGACCGACAGGATTTGTTGACAGATTGAATACTTGGGTTGAATGACAGAGAGGCATCAAGGATAATACGAAGGTAATGGGCTTATGAGACAGGAAGTATGGCGGTGCCATCTTTGGTTGGGAAGATAAGGACCTCTGTTTTGGTCTTGTTAAATTTGAGGTGATGGGAGGACATCCAAGTAGAAATGTCTCAAAGTCAGGAGGACATGCATGACTGGAGAGAGGGAGAGAGATCAAGGCTGGAGATGTAGATTTGGGCATCATCTGCATAGAGGTGGTAGTTGAAGTCATGGAAGCAAATGAGTTCTCCAAGGGAGTGGGTGTAGCTGGAGATTAGAAGGGGACCCAGAACTGAGCTCTGAGGGACCCCCACAGTTAGGGGGTGGGAGAAAGAGGAAGAGAAGGAGACTGAAAATGAATGGCCAGAAAGGTGAGAACCAGGAGAGGACAGATCAGTGAAGCCAACTAGATAAGGTTTCCGGGTGAACCTGGGTAAATCACTTCACTTCTCTAGGCCTCAGTTTCCTCAACTGTAAAATGGGGATGAAGACTGTGAGGCCCATGTGGGACAGGGACTGTGTCCAACCTGATTTTTTCATATCCTCCCCGGGTCGTAGAACAGTGCCTGGCACATAGTAAGTTCTTTACAATTGCCAAAATTATTGTTCTTATTAAAGGGGGAAAGAATGGAATTGAAACCTGTGAGGAAGAACCATTGTAGCCTAGTGGAAAAAACATGGGCCTGGGAGTAAGAGGACCTGAGTCCTCATTTTGATTCCACTACTTGCCTGCTATGTGACCTGGGGGTAGTCACTTCACTTCTCTGGGCCTCTGTTTACTCATCATAATTAAATACAGGGTCTCCCTCACACTTAGGCTGAAAGACATGGGGGAGAGAGACTGTGTCTCACCTGATTGAAGTGTTTCTACTCCACTGCTTAGACTAGTGCCTGACACATAGTAAGCACTTAAAGACCATATCCATCTGGTAGGAAGTATATGCTCTAATCCTGCTATCTTTGCTCGATTGAGGGTAATTGTTGTCACTGGGATCACTTCATTCTCACTCTCCTTTTCCACTTTCACCACTTCTTATGCAGCACAGCCAACCATTTAACCTTCAATCCTAGTCTATTTGGGAGTTTTCTCATTACATGGTACTGTCATGGAGAAGGCTTATAGAGATCTTAGATACTGACTCAGGCCTTATGGACATGGAAGGGGACACTAGGTTCAGACAGGCCTAAGCTGGCAAGCACTTGGACTGCTCTCAGAGAGTTGAAGAACCAGAATATTTGCAGAAGAAGCCAGAATGATTTCCATGGTGGTCACCAAGAATGATAAAGCAGATCACTTGTGGGAGCACATCCATGGTACTAATATCTGGAGCCTATCAGGTACAAAATATTAATATAAATTGGCTAACCTCTATTTGATTGGATTATGGACATCCCCAGAAGACCATATCTGATCATCCTCCACCTACTTAAAGGGGTTGATTTAGAGCACGCCTATGAGCTGAGTCCTCTGATGGATTCCTGCAGAATTAATTTGGAAGATCTGCCAGTCTTCTCATGCAGTGAAATCACAATGGGACAGAGATAGAGAGAGAGAAGAGAATGGTTTTTGGAAAATCAATCAGTATTCTTTCCCCATTCCCAACCCTGTTGCCTACCACAATCATCTCCTCCCAGTCTCCCAATGCCAGATCTCAGCTCTTCAAGTTAGTGGCCTGTGCCCACCCCCAACCCCTCCACCACCCCCACTAGCCTCATGTCACTGAGAATGACACCTCAGTCTTGAGTGTTCATGTGTGCCACTGCTTTCCAAGACAGAAAAAAGGTAAAAGAAAAAAATGAAGTCTATCTCTCCCAGATCAGAGGGGTTGTACATGTCTGAAACAACACCCTTGGCCACTGTAGCCACCACCTATATGGGGGGGACAGAGAGAAGGTGGAGTGGGCCTATAGGAGCTGTGCTGTTGGTAGAGAGGGTTTAAGAGACCTATCTTGGAAAGGTAGGAGCTGGGCTCAAAGGAATATCCTAACTCCATCGTCCCTAGACTCACCTCCTCTTTGTTAGGCCAGCCACTAAAAAAGTTTAAATCCTTCAGATAGTGGCTGAGGGGGCAAGATACTACAGAAGCTTAAACAATCATTTTATGGGACTTGGCCAAAAACAAGGTTCATAGTCCATAAAGAAGATAATCCTCCATGGAACCAGCTAGTCCAGGAGCTGCCTCAAGAGAACAGAGGGAACAATAGAAATCAGAGAGGATGGTAAGGCTACAACTGGTTCAGTGTGGGAGAGTGCCCAGTCCCAATATCTCTGGATCAGTCAATCAATTATATTTACTGAGTAAAAACACAACATTGCAACAAACACATCCCCTGCCCACAGTGAGCTTACTCCTAAAGGAGAGGTGTAAATGAACAGTAACTGAAACTGTACTGTAGCTGTAAACTAAAAATGAACCCAAAGTCACAATGAAGAACAAATCATTTCAAAATGTTTCTAAATTTAACTAGCAGTACTTATGAACTAATACAGGAACTATAGAAAGTGAAAATGATAAATTTTATTACTGAACATGATAATTAAAAAAAATAGAGAGAGAGAGAGAGATGGAGCAAGTTGATTGAAAGCCTTGAAGCTGATTGTGAAGGGTTTTTGTTTAATGTGGAATGAATCGGTGGCCGGGGGCGAGCTAATGGAAATAAGAAGTTTCTAAAAAAGGCACTTTGCCTTTTCAGAATCTTTCCTTTCCCACTTCTCTACCACCAACCTCACTCAAAACCAGAGGTCTACATTACTGAGTAATCTTTGCTACCTTTGTTCCTTCCCTCATCTGATCTCAGATTTACATCTTGAAATAAATCATTTTGATATCTTTCTTTTGGGAACAAACAAAAAACTGATGCTAGGTGTATTTGTAATGTTTAGTAACAAAAGAAAATGTATTAGCTTGATTAATGCTAGGGGAATGTGCATATTTATGGCATTATCAGAAGCTGGGATGGAAAAAAAAAGCAAATTATAGGATCATGATACTAAAACTTGATTCAGACAAATCTCCACATACCCTCCTTCTGGAAATACTGGATTCTCGGAGGATATTTATTTTTTAATATACCAACAGAGTTAGATATGTTTTCCTCATTTATTTCACTTAGCCCACTTTCAAGGTCAGTGAGGGTTGGCTTGGGAGTAAAGCATAATCATGACACCAAAATAGTAAATTCAGGCTTCTAATTCAATATATCGGTTAATGAACCTTCAAAAGAATCTATAGTGTTTGGTGTCAATACTAGTATTCCAGGTTAGAATAATTAATCTCTTGCTTATTCAATAATATCATATTTTTTAAAGGCAGAAGTTTGTTACATGCTTGATTAATGCTAATAGAGGTCATTTTCACTGCTTTGTTAGAAGACAATGAATACATAATTAGGACAACAGGGATTTGCTGTTTAGCTGACCAACATAAATCAAACATGACAGTCAAACCTTGATGAACAAGTATGTGTCCTTTGCTGGACATATTCTATAACAGATGAATTTGGACTGTAAGCTTAAGAGATTGATACTACAAAAGAAGAATGCTATACTCAGCTATGAATGAGCATAATTTAGATAATTTGCTGTATTCACCACCAAAATGTAATAGTATGTAGGAGTATAAATTGGAATAAGTGAACTCCAATATGAGAGATAATGATACACAGTAAGTATCAGGAAGTGCATCTTGTTAGTTCACTTGAAAGTTTCCATTTACCTAATTCAGCATTTTCCACAGGCTTGGTCACAATATTAATTTCCTGAGAATTTCTCAGGGCCAAACAATATTGCCAGGTGTAGTCAAAGGTGAGAAAACTGAGTTCAAAGGAAAATTCTGAAATGAAATTGATAGGTCCTATTGGGCTGAGAATATAAATGGAAAAGGCACCCAGTGAGAGCTAGTTAGAATATCCTGCATTATTACCAGAGGACAACAAAATGAAAAGTAAGACAAAGTCTTTTGCTCTACCTCTGCCTTTTGAATAGAAATGGCCAAAAAAGGTTTTTTTTAATACATTTTCCATAGAGATATTTTCATTATTATTACTGGGTCTCAGGTAGATTCAATGCAGTCAGGTTAGACAAATTTTTGTCCCTCAGTTTAACAAAAAGGAAGAAATGACATTTCATTCCAATTTTGCAATTAGGGAATTTAGATTCAGAAAGTTAAGTGACTAGCCCAAAGTCACACATCAGGAAAGTGAAAGAAGCTAGATTAGAGCCCAGTTCTCCTGATTCCTAGTCCTATACTCTTTCACTTGGTCATTCTACTCTCTTAAAGGCAAATGAATTTAAACAAGAAATTCATTTTAAAAATTTACCTGCAAAAATACTAAATAATGGCATAGGAAACTTTTCACTTGAAGACTAGGTGGAAAATATTCCTGAAAAGTAGGAGAATTAGTATCTTCATGAGTTCTTCACATTAAATTTTACTATCATCATTTGAAGCCTATTGGAGATCATCATCATCATCAATCGTATTTATTGAGCGCTTACTATGTGCAGAGCACTGTACTAAGCTCTTGGGAAGTACAAATTGGCAACATATAGAGACAGTCCCTACCCAACAGTGGGCTCACAGTCTAAAAGGGGGAGACAGAAAACAAAACCAAACATACTAACAAAATAAAATAAATAGGATAGATATGTACAAGTAAAATAAATAAATAAATAGAGTAATAAATATGTACAAACATATATACATATATACAGGTGCTGTGGGGAAGAGAAGGAGGTAAGATGGGGGGATGGAGAGGGGGACGAGGGGGAGAGGAAGGAGGGGATCAGTCTGGGAAGGCCTCCTGGAGGAGGTGAGCTCTCAGCAGGGCCTTGAAGGGAGGAAGAGAGCTAGCTTGGCGGATGGGCAGAGGGAGGGCATTCCAAGCCCTGGGGATGACGTGGGCCGGGGGTCGATGGCGGGACAGGTGAGAACGAGGTACGGTGAGGAGATTAGTGGCGGAGAAGCGGAGGGTGCGGGCTGGGCTGTAGAAGGAGAGAAGGGAGGTGAGGTAGGAGGGGGCGAGGTGATGGACAGCCTTGAAGCCCAGGGTGAAGAATTTCTGCCTGATGCACAGATTGATTGGTAGCCACTGGAGATTTTTGAGGAGGGGAGTAATATGCCCAGAGCGTTTCTGGACAAAGATAATCCGGGCAGCAGCATGAAGTATGGATTGAAGTGGAGAGAGACACGAGGATGGGAGATCAGAGAGAAGGCTGATGCAGTAGTCCAGATGGGATAGGATGAGAGTTTGAATGAGCAGGGTAGCGGTTGGGATGGAGAGGAAAGGGCAGATCTTGGCAATGTTGCGGAGCTGAGACCGGCAGGTTTTGGTGATGGCATGGATGTGAGGGGTGAACGAGAGAGCGGAGTCGAGGATGACACCAAGGTTGCGGGCTTGTGAGACGGGAAGGATGGTAGTGCCATCAACAGAGATGAGAATTAGAGGAGCTGTGTAAGCAAAGGTTATAGGGGAGCAAGGGGTCAACAGTGAGATGAAATCAAGGTACTGCAAGTAGGTATTGATATTGGATAGTCTTAGAATTTAGTGTTGTATTCTATGTAATCCAGGTCCAGCAAACAAACTAACCTACTCATTTCAAACTAGCCTACTCATTAATGGAGAAGGGGTTCTGGATATCATCCCAGGCATACTTGGAGAAGCAGGTTCATATAATACCCAACTCAACAGGACTTGTTACTGCTTTCAGGAGACAGGATAATTTTTCTTCATGGCCTCCTAAATTTGCCCTGAGCCCTGGATGGGCTGGATCACCATTATGCCCTTAAATTCCATCTATCAGACCGGTAGAGGATTCTGGGCAGGTATGTGATCTTAATATCATTTTCATATGAGGCATTTGTTCGCATTACAAATGTGATTGGGTGTCTTATCAGATTTACCCATCCCAAGTAGGAGTGAGCTGTGATCCAATTTGGCAAAACATCCCCTATGAATGACATCTGCCAATCATATAAGGCATCTGGTCCAAGCCTCCCAATCCTCTCCCCTGTATCTGTAATCTCAATGTGTCCCTGGTAGAGTAAACGCCACACAAGACTCTACTGCAAGGCCTTTCCCCTGAGCCAGCGCCATTTGGATCAGCTCTGGAGGAACCCAGGAGAAATATGAAGACATAATCAAAGAAGGGCAGCTTCCTATGAATTAATTCCAAGAGTGTGGTTTAGTAGCTAGAGCATGGGCCTCGGAGTCAGAAGGTCGTGGATTCTAATCCCAGCTCTACCACGTGTCTGCTGTGTGACCTTGGGCAAGTCATTTAACTTCTCTGGGCCTTAGTTACCTCATCTATAAAATGGGAATTTAGAGTGTGAGTCCCATGGGACAACCTGATACCCCTGTAGACTTAGTGCTTAGAACAATGCTTTGCACATAGTAAGTGCTTAATAAATGTCATCATTATTATTATTATTATGTCGGTTAGGGATTGTGTCCCACCTGCTTAACTCATGTCTACCCCAGCGCTTAGATCCATCCTTGGCACATAGCAAATGCTCAACAAGTACCATTTAAGTAATTAAAAATGAGAACTCGTAGGCAGGGAAACTATTTACCAACCCTGCTATGTTTATTATACTGTCCTTGAACACAGTAAGTGATCAATAAATACAACTGACTAATTGACTGGGAGAACAGCATAATTTAAGTATGTTTAAGTTCTCTTGCCTTACCGCCTTTCGTCCTGATGTGGAGAGAAGTCTCATAGCCTGGGCCCTTTTTCTGAAGCTGATCCCCTTGGTGGGATAGTGGGAAGAGGTAACTCAGGGTTGTCTTCCAGAACTGACCCCCATGGTGGAGACAGTGGGGAGAAGCCACCCAAGGACCCCCCTCTGGAGCTGACCTCCATGGTGTGGGCAGTGGGGGAGGTCATCTAGGCTCCTGCTAAACGACTGACCCCTGTTACAGGGACAATGGGAAGAGTCTGTTAGGGAGACAAGGAAATTCCCAACTCCCTCATGACTTCCCTGCTTGCAAGATCAGGAGAATTCATAATTTAAACTATGAAAACAATCAACCAGTAGCCAATCTAATCTGGGGCCCTTGTCCTTGCTCCTTAGTTCAGAGCAATTAAAGGTCTGACAGAAAATTTTATTTTCAAATAACATGATGAACTTGATTTTGTATTTCCTTTTTCTTCTGAAAAAAATAGTAATAGTAATGATATTTGACATATAATCTCAAGCCTATTAATGGTTTCAATTAAGCTTATTTAGTTGTGTTTCAGTTTATAATGCTTTTCTTTGTAGGAGAAAATTTTAGTTAGTTAATTTCACTCTAAATAACCTATCTTTCCCTTTTTTAAAAACCTTTTCATTTGCAATAATTTTCTGGGCAGCAAAGTCATTAAGCTCATTCATTAGGTTTGATGAAAGAAAACAAGCATCACATAAACCTAGTATATGTGTAACAGAGAAATTCTGTTATGGTGACTTGAATCTTGAGCGTCTAATAGCAATGACCTGAGCATAATACTTAGAGATAACACAGCTTCCCAGTATGTCACTTAGAAATTGCATTATAGCACATACATTTATTTTCCACCCTAAAAACATCTTTGCAACACATTATATTTTGAATATTCACTTTAGACTCTGATAACATATGTTAAACAGTATAACTCAAGGAATTTTTTTTTCATGTAAAGGACTATTTGAGAGACTCACATTTTACCTTAATATATGATTAAAGGAAATGCCCATTCTGACCCAGTTCCTAATAAAAGAATTTACTCTGTCTATTGAGAATGACATAATTATCTAGTAAACACAGGCCCACTGCTTATACTTAAAAAGAAAACTGCATTAAATGGAACAGACTCTCCCACCTTGAATACTCTATCAGCCGCCTTGGTGATGTTTCAGCTTCCCGTCTCTCCCCACTGTAGTGAAGTATGAAGTGCTTCACTCTGCTGCCCAGATCATTTTTCCACAGAATCGTTCAGGACATGTTTCCCCACCTCCCAAGAACCTCCAGTGGTTGCCCATCCACCTCCATATCAAACAGAAATGTTTCACTATTGACTTTCAAGTACTCAGCCACATTGCCTCCTCCTACTCCACCTCACTACTCTCCTACTATAACCCAGCTTACACAGCTCCTCTAATGCCAACTTTCTCACTGTACCTCGATCTTGTCTATCTTACCACTGACGTCTAGGCCACGTCCTGCCTCTGTCCTAGAATGTGCTCACTCCTCACATCCGACAAACAGTTATTCTCCCCTCTTCAAAGCCTTATTGAAGTCCCATCTCGTCCAGGAGGCCTTCCCCGACAAAGCCCTCCTTTTCTTTTCTCCCATTCTCTTCTGCACTGCCCTCAGTTGCTCCATTTATTCATCCCCTTTCCCAGCCCCACAGCACTTATGTACACATTTGTAACATTTATTTATTATTAATGTCTGTCTCCCCTTTACACTGTAAGCTTACTTTAGGCAGGGAATATGTCTATTGTTATATTGTTGGATTGTACTCTTCCAATTGCTTAGTACAGTGCTCTTCACACATTGAGCACTCAAACATAATTGCTTGACTGACCGTTTCAAAGGCAGGAGCCGAGTGGTTGGTCATCTTTCCGGAAAGATAGAAATGCAAAACACAAATTCACCACGACTTCCAGTTCAATTTAAAATTTTGTACTTTTCTGATAAATAATTTTGTCTCATGAAATATAAAAAAAATTCTTATCTTACCCATATCCAGTAGGCTTCAAAGGATTCCTCTGTCTGCAGCCTTCTAATGGAAACCTTACCCATTTCCAATTGGACATTTTGCACTTGATAAATCCCAAGAAAACACAAAACTGTTTTACAGTCCCTCTGTACCATATGTTCCTTTTGAGCAGGGAATGTAAGCTCACAATAAATACCACTGACTGATTGTGGGAGGCAACGGATCAATCTTCAGCTTTCTGTGTTTCTTTTCTTTTAAATTTAAAGATAGCATCCATGGATTTTTTTCAAGTTCTTCAAGAAAGATGATTTTATATGGTGACAGTTTAGAAGGAAAACTCTCCAAAAGAAACTTGTCTGACAGAATTGATTCTAGTAATTTTGGTTTGATCACTGTCACTTGCACTTTGTCTTTGTTAGACATCTGTCCACTGAGACAGAGTGCAACAAGGAACTAACCAGGCAGGGTGCAATCAATCAATCAGTTGTATTTATTGAGCGCTGTGTGCAGAGCACTATACTAAGCGCTTGGGAAGTACAAGTTGGCAACACATAGAGACAGTCCCTACCCAACAGTGGGCTCACAGTCTAGAAGGGGGAGACAGAGAACAAAACCAAACATATTAACAAAATAAAATAGAATAGATATGTACAAGTAAAATAAATAAATAGAGTAATAAATATGTACAAACATATTCCCCAGGAGCTTCTGGCCTGGCTTTACAACCTGGTGAGGATAAATTAAGCAGTAATGGTGGCACTGGAGAAGGAACCAACTCTATTGTATTATACTTTCCCAAAGCACTTAGTAAACACACAGTAAGAAATTAATAAATACCATTTATTGATTGAGTTAGAGATAGTGAAAACACAATAAGTGTGAGTTATTTCATTGCATGCCTGTTTCATAAACCTCCCTTTTCTTTCTCCCCTCCTTTCCCCCTCCTCTTCCTTCTTCTTATCTTCACTCTTTTATCCTCTCTCCTATATTGCTAGATTCCATTCTTACATGCTCTATATTAATGATCCTCCTATATATCAATGTAGCAAAAATTGCATAAACAGATGAAACTGTTAAGCAAATAAATATGGTGCAAAAAAAATTCATTTAACACCTTTCCATTTCACCTATTTCTACTTTCAATGAAATAACCCAGAGCTTATTTTTTAAAAAAACATTCACAAATTTAACAAGAATAGAAAACTTGAAAAAAATCCACACTGATTAATCACTTTTAACTTGCCATTAGTTACTCTATTATAGATATATAGGAGGATTAAGAAGAGATACATTCTATAATAGTGATGACAGGGAAATATTTTTATAGTACAAATTAGGTTATATTTTTCTGTCTGTTCACGCAATCACACATGACTGATATGCCAATCAATCATACTCTAGAGAAAAAATATGCTGAATTTTTTAAGAAACAGCATTAGCCATAACCAGTGATTAGGAATTAAGGCAATAATTATTGAGTAGAGCAAAGATAATATTAGGTGTATCTGAAACCTAAAGCAAACATAATCATCATCATCATCATCAATCGTATTTATTGAGTGCTTACTATGTGCAGAGCACTGTACTAAGCGCTTGGGAAGTACAAATTGGCAACATATAGAGACAGTCCCTACCCAACAGTGGGCTCACAGTCTAAAAGGGGGAGACAGAGAACAAAACCAAACATACTAACAAAATAAAATAAATAGAATAGATATGTACAAGTAAAATAAATAAATAGAGTAATAAATATGTACAAACATATATACATATATACAGGTGCTGTGGGGAAGGGAAGGAGGTAAGATGGGGGGATAGAGAGGGGGACGAGGGGGAGAGGAAGGAAGGGGTTCAGTCTGGGAAGGCCTCCTGGAGGAGGTGAGCTCTCAGCAGGGCCTTGAAGGGAGGAAGAGAGCTAGCTTAATATTACCTTAATATTAGGCATACCTGAAACCCACATTCTCTGTAGAATATCTAGTACTCTGCTGTGAATTATTATAATCTTTAAAATAAAACTAATTCATCTGAATGGAGGTTAAGGAGTTTTGGATAAGAAATAATGGCAACAATTGTATTGTTAAGGACTTACTATGTGCCTAACTCTGTACAAAGTCCTGGATTAGATATGAGATCATCAGTCAGATACAGAACCTGTGTCACAGCAGAGTACCAGTATTCTGTTTAAAGGGAAGTTCAACAAACTGCTACAGACAATTGTAGAGAACAAACACCTAAGAAAGGTAAACTGGTGGGTGGGTGTTTACTGAGGAGTGAGCCTACACTTTTCACCCCAAACAGCTGTTGATAATGTTTTTACTATAGGTGCTGTGAACAAAATCATTGAGGAATCTGACATATTATCTCAAGGGTAGGCTTAAGGCTGGGGAAGTTAATAGTTCCTTGAATCTGTTTAGTACACACTGACCATAAATTAGGTCTCTGTCAGATCATATCAGATCATTTTAAAAGACCACAAGTAATGAAATTCAGACATCTTTCTTTTGAAAACATGTCGGGTCTAAACCCAGTTTTTTGTTTGTTTGTTTGTTTTTCTTTTCATATAGCTAAGTTCAGTCTCATGAATAGTTTCCCACATATTCCAGTTTGGCTGGACAGCCTTGGAAATTCAGGCTCATCTAGCGTCTCATGAATGTACTGTATTTCCCCCCTATCTTGAATTTACTCAGTTGCCTTAACTTTTAAAATTTTTATTCATATGTGCTACTTTCCAGCCCTCTGAGTACTTTCCATCCAGGCTTTTCACTTTAGCTAAAATTAGCCGATGGCATGCACTGATCCAAAATCCGCTGGTATAGGCTGAATAAAGGAAAAATATCTTGTTAATTCCTGAAAAAGCACTATAATATGACCAGTATATTCTGATAGTGGAAACGTAGATGGTTCCATTTTCTTGTTGATGATTAACTCAACGCAGATCAGATAAAATTTAATGTGTGCAAGCAATATTACTATCAAGTGACAGCAGTATAATAAGTTATATTTTATTAGGTAATTTGGGCAGCTATCTTTGTCTTGCAAATTCTAATAAGCATTTCCCTTGACTCTTTTCTATTACTGCCTTTGCAGAATTTATATGCTAATTAGGACCAGCATATGCTAATTAGTTTTCTTCTCTTTTTTGTGAGGACCTCTATTTGTGCTTACCTAATCGTTACTGCAGGATTAATGGATAAAATGATGATAATATTGGATTAGCACTTTTCTATTCATAACCTTTGTGTTTGCATATATCCTATATATTGATATAACATGACTTTTCCAGAAGTGAATATGTAGTTCTACAATAGAAAAAGGTGTATAAGTTTTCAAGCTTTATACAATACAAGCTTTATACAAGTACCTTAATTATCTGCATCAACTTGTTAGTTTTCTACATATATAAATATGAGTTGGTTATGCTGCCTTTCTGAGACTATTCTGGTGGATGCCTTGAGTGATTTGAATTATCAGCCCACTACATCAGCCAATAAATATAATCATGACGGCATTGTTGGAAACAATAGCTGGAGATTGTATTCATATCTGCCCTATTGCTCTAGGAATTTATGAGCAGAAAAACTGGAGTCTGTTGCTGCAAGAATTGTCTACTGCCTCTCATTTTTAAAGGTGACACTATTGATTATAGCAGCCATCCTACAATGTGCGACATTGATACTACCACTACTAATAATAATAATGGCATTCATTCAATGCTTACTCTGTGGCAAGAACTGTATTGTTGTGACTTTGGTCAAGTCACTTAACTTCTCTGTGCCTCAGTTTCCTCATCTGTAAAATGGGAATGAAGACCCTGAGCCCTAAGTGGAATAACCTGTTTACCTTGTATCTACCACAGGAATTAGAACGGTGTTTGGCTCATAGTACATAACACATAGTAGGTGCTTAACAAATACCAGAATTATTATTATTATTACTAAGTAAGGACAGACACAGTTCCTGATCCACAGGAAGCTCACAGCCCAAGTTTGATATTTCAAATAGAGTATGGGAAGATAAAAAGCAAAGTGTGTGAAATAGGGACAGGGATTTCCTGAGTGAGTGTTACATTATTTATATACCAAGACAGTGGAGACAGAAGTCTTTCTTGATAAATCTTATTGGTTCTTGAAAAGAATTCAGTATATGCTTCTCTCCCCAAGAACATCCAGTCATTGACTACCCACCTCTGCATCTCAGAGAAGTGTCTTTCTACTTGACTTGAAAGCATTGTTAGCTTGTCCCCACCTACCTATTCTTAGTGATCATCTACTAAAGCCCAGTCCACACATTTTGCCCCTCTAGATCCAGCTGGCTCACTGTGCCTCAATCTCATCTACCTCACTCCCTATCCCTTTTTCACATCCTCCCTCTGACCTAGAACTCACTACCCTTGGCTATCATACCAGACCACTACTTTTCCCACCATAAAAGCCTTACTAAGGTCATATTGCCTCCAAGAGGCCTTCCCCAATTAATCCCTCTTTTCTCTAACTCCCTATTCCTTCTGCATTATCTGTGCATTTGGATCAGTACTCTTTAAGCACATGATATTTACCCCCAGCACTTATGCACATATCTATAGTTCATTTACTTATATAAATGTATTGTAAATTCACTGTGGGCAGTGAACATATCTACCAACTACACTGCATTGTACTCTCCCTCAACCACTTAGGACAGTGCTCTGTACAAAGTATGATTAATAAATACTAGTGGCTGAGCCAAATGCATTGGAGATGCACAAGAGAGAAGGACTAATGGAAATGAGGGATTAGTCAGGGAAGACCTCTTGAAAGAGATGTGATTTTAATAAGGTGTTTAAGGTGGGAAATAACACTTCGACAGTGGGACGAGCGGAGACCAGATGAAAGGCATGAGTAAGGGTTTGGTGGTGAGACAGACAAAATCAAGGAACAATGAATAAGTTGGGGAAGCAGCGTAGCTCAGTGGAAAGAGCACGGGTTTTGGAGTCAGGGGTCACGGGTTCAAATCCCTGCTCTGCCACTTGTCAGCTCTGTGACTTTGGGCAAATCACTTAGCTTCTCTGTTCCTCAGTTACTTCATCTGTAAAATGGGGATTAAGACTGTGAGCCCCATGTGGGGACAACCTGATCACCTTGTAACCTCCCCAGTGCTTATAACAGTGCGTTGCACATAGTAAGCATTTAATAAATGACATTATTATTATTACTAGAAAATGACCTTGTGGAAACAGGAAATCAGCAGGGTAAGGTAGGAGTTGATTGGATTGAGTGGTTGAAATCTCTTGACAAAGAGTTTCCATTTGATGTGGATGGACATTCCCTGAGGAGTGGAGAGATGTGAATAGCAATTTTTCAGAAAAATGATCTGGGCAGCAAAGTGAAGTAAGGACTGGAGTTGGGAGAGGCAGGGAAGGATCTGTAGCTTTTAAGCACTTGTTTAATCACTCAACCTTTAGCCCCATAGCACTTCTATCCCTAACTCCTTTATAATAATAATAATAATGGTATTTGTTAAGTGCTTACTACATGCCAAGCACTGTTCTCAGCACTAGGGTAGATACAAGGTAATCAGACTGTCCCACATGGGGCTCACAGTTTTAATCTCCCTTTTACAGATTAGGGAACTGAGGCCCAGAGAAGTTAAATGGCTTGCCCAACATCCAACAGAAGACAAGTGGCAGAGCTGGGGTTAGGACCCACATTCTCTGACTCCCAAGCCCTTGCTCTTTCCACTAAGCCATGTAATATCTATCCCCCACCCCCCCCACATATTGTATTGAGGGAAGCCATCTACCACCTCTATTGCCTTGTTATCTCCCAAGCTCTGCTTTGCCCACTGTGTGCTAAATAAATACTATTGATTGATTGATTGAATCTAGGTTTGGCTATTACTAGGGTTATCTTAATCCAGGTGATTTCAACTCAGTGGATGTAGGAAGAGATGCTGCTTATTTATTTCTGTGAGGAAACACTAATTGAAGTCACATGCTACACAGATAAAGCTCAATTAGCATGATATGTCAGTCAATATCCTGAGCCAGTAAAAGAGAAGTCTGAGGAGGGAGGGACTTTAGGAGAAAGTAGTATGAAAAAGCAAAGAGGAAAATGAAGTTGAGTCATGTTTTTATAAGCATACTGATGTTTTTGAGGAAATAGCTGAGTTTGGGAGGTTTCTGTTTCCTTCAAAGGCTTTACCTACTGGAAAATCAAGATGGTGCACCTTTTTCTGGCCGATAAGAAGAGAAGGTAACCATGAGGTGTTAAGTCTATCAAATAATAGGTAAGCCAAAGCGAGTTGTTCATATAGACCTTAAAGTGGAAGAGCCCAGGAAGAACTCCTGGAAAGTAAATGGATCCTGGGATAAGAGAAAATATAGAGTATTAGCTATCTAAACAAGGGTCGGGCAATTTGTATTCATGTTAACTGATCAAAAAGTGTATCTTACTCTGTGACTAAATGTTTAAGTTGGTTTAATTTCTTTCTCTGGGTATTTGAGCAGGATCCCAACTTATGGTCAAGTGATACACTGCTGCTGAAGTATATCAGAACCAGAAGTGAGAAGTGGCAAGACATAGAGAATAGATCATAGTCCTGAGAGTCAGAGGGTCATGGGTTCTAATCCTGGCTCTGCTGTGTAAACTTGGGCAATATGCTTCACTTCTCTAGGCCTGTTACCTCATCTGTAAAATGGGCATTGAGACTGTGAGCCCCATGTGGGACAGGGACTGTGTTCAGTCGTACTTGTATTCACCGTAGTGCTTAGTACAGTGCCTGGCACATAATTGTTTAACAAATACCATAATAAAACTGAGTAAAGGTGGGGAAGAATGGACACTAGCCAACAGCCCTAGAGAAGTGAAACCTCAAACTCTTGGTTATTTTTAAAAAATCTTTAAGGTATTTAAGTGCTTACTCTGTCCCAGGCACTATACTAAGCACTGGGTAGACATAAGATATACAGTTCTTGTTTGTCATAGGTACCATAGTCTTAATCCCTATTTTACAGGTGAGGTAACTGAGGCCCAGAGAAATTAAGTGATTTACTCAAGGTCATAGAGCTTACAGGTGGGTAGGATTAGAATACAGGTCCTTCTGACAATCAGGCCTGTATTCTGTCCACTAAGCCATGATACCTCACTGGCTTGACAAGGATTGTGGTAATAGGTGCCACTATTCTGATGCAGATGGAAAAGTCCAATGTGCTCTTGATCCCTGAGGTGGAGCCCAAGTGTCTCATTCTAGTAGACTTTAGAGTTCCTTTGTTAGAAAATGGCTGGGTAAAATCCAACATTCCACCTTGCAGGTGAAAAAACTTGCAACACCCTGCCCACATAAGAGATTCCATATCACACATGGGAGGAAGTATGTGTTAATGGATGAAGCATGAATCTGGGAGCCAGAGGAGTTGGGTTCTAATCCTTACTCTATCACTTATTTGTTGTGTGAGCTTGGGGAAATGACTTATCCATGTCTCAGCTTTCTAAACTGCAAAATGGGATTCAGTCCTTGTCTTCCCTCCTACTTAAATTGTTAAGTCCCATATGAAACAGGGACTCTATCTGGCCTGATTAACATTTATCTACTCCAGTGCTTGAAACAGTGTTTGATGCATACTAAGTGCTTAACAGATACCATTAAAAAAAAATAGGATACATCCTTGCTCTCGTAAGGGGCTTGTCCAATACAGTCCTCCTCTCCTTTTCAAGCCTGTCTCTTTGCAAGCTGCTCTTTTTGAGCATTTGCTCAAGGAGAGAAATTCTGTTGTTGGTGGCTCCAATGACAGGCTGATCTTTTAGCTTCAGCGATCTCCTAGAAGTCTATTAATACACCTCATTATTTTACATTTAAAAGAACAGGAAGGGAAATCTTCTATAGCTATGAAGGTAGAGCTGACAACTTGGGGACAGACTGAATGTGGGTTGAATTGAAACAAAATCAAGTCAAGGATAATGCAAAGAGTACTTGGTTTGGAGATAGGTGATTGTGCTATTGTTTACAGTTATAAGGAAACTCTGGGGACAGACAGGGTATGGTTGGGATGACGTGTTCTGTTTTGGATACCTAAAAATATATAGCGAAGACAGGAGGGACTGCAGTATGAGATGTCAGGGTTGGGTAGGTGGATTTGGGAATCATCAATGTAGAGATCAGAGTTGAAATTGTGGGAGGTAGAACAATAACACACTGAAGAGCTTGGTGTTACTCCCTGAAATTGTCTGGAACTTATTTTGCTGCAAAAAGCAGAGTCAGAGGTTGTGGGTTCGAATCCCATGTCCACCACTGATCAGCTGTGTGACTTTGGATGAGTCACTTAGCTTCTCTGTGTCTATTACCCCAACTGTAAAATGGGGATGAAGATTGTGAGCCCCATGCGGGACAACCTGATGACCTTTGTATCTCCCCCAGTGCTTAAACAAGTGCTTGGCACATTAGTAAGTGCTTAACAAATACCATCATAATTATTGGAAAAGCAGCATGGCTCAGTGGCAAGAGCATGGGCTTGGGAGTCAGAGGTCATGGGTTCTAATCCCAGCTGTGCTGCTTCTCAGCTGTGTGACTCTGGGCAAGTCACTTAACTTCTCTGTGCTCAGTAACCTCATCTGTATAATGGGGATTAAGACTGTGAGCCCCACCTGGGACAACCTGATGACTTTGTATCAGCGCTTAGAACAGCATTTGGCACATAGTAAGCACTTAACAAATACCATCACTATTATTATTATTATTACTACTACTACTCATTTCTGCTTTATCTACTTGGGAAGCTCATATTCTCTGATGTCTTTGACTAACATCTCTCACAGATGTTTCCTAAGTCTACTACACCAGCCCCAATCTCTTTCCTTTTTTCCATCTTATATTTCCTGCTTTCAGGGTGTCTCAACCCACTTGGATCACAAACTCTGTCCCAAACTGAACTCTTCATCTTCCCTCTCCTCCCACAACTGATTATGTTGATTACAACAGCACTATCCCTACTTCTCACAAGCCCCCAAACTAGGCATTTTCTATGACTCATCCCAGCGTGGCTTAGTGGAAAGATCACGGGGCTTGGGAGTCAGAGGTCATGGGTTCAAATCCTGACTACCACTTGTTAGCTGTGTGACTTTGGGCAAGTCACTTAACTTCTCTGTGCCTCAATTACCTCATCTGTAAAATTGGGATTAAGACTATGAGCCCCATGTGGGACAACCTGATTACTTTTTATCTCCCCCCCCGCCCCCCCGCCCCAGCACTTAACAGTGCTTGGCACATAGTGAGTGCTAAACTATCATTATTTCCTTTAAACCACTTATTTGGTCAACTACTAAATCCCCCAGTTGGTCCTCTTTCACAACAGATTCAGAATCCACTCCAGCCTTCCCATTTAAACTGTTACCACTTTACACTTAAAATTTTATAACTCAATTATTACATCAGCCACTTCACTATTCTCCCTACCCCTGGCCACTTCTTTCTCCAGGCCATACTTCATTCTGCTGCCAAGATCATTTCAAAAAAACTAGAAGCAATAAAAGGCAGTATGGACTATTGGTTAGAGCATGGGCCCAGGAGACAGAAGGACCTGGATTACAATCCTGATTTTGCTGCACATCTGCTGTTTGACCTTGGGCAAGTCACTTAACTTCTCTGTGCCTCATGTTACCTCATCTGTAAAATGGAAATTAAGACTGAGCGACATGTGGGACATAGCTTGTAATAGGTGACTGGCACTTAGTAAGCACTTAATAAATACCATTTAAAATAAAACAAAAACAGGTATTGAATCATTGTTTTACAGTTGAGGGAACTAAGGCACAAATAAGTAGTGACTTAGCCAAGGTCAAACAGCAGGCAAGTGGAGGAGCCAGAATCAGAACCCAAGTCCTCTGAATTCCAGGTCTGTGTTCTTTCCAATAGGTCACAATGCTACTGATTGACTTTGGTTTTTATCAAGCCAGATTGGGATTGAGATTACTGAGAAACAATGTTAGCTGCAAGCAATCTTTTCAGCTTGATTTGAACTAGAATCTTACCGGCAATGGAAAGCGGGATTATTTCCTTGTGTCACTTTCTCATGTTTCCTTGAAGCAATGGTGGAATTGCGTCAGTGTCTACCACACACAAATAATAGGACAGCTAATGGAAGCATGCAAACATAGTACTTGTGGAAACATACAAGACATTGCGTGCAATATGCTAGTGTCACATGAAGGTCTTGTACATGCCATTTTATATAATTCCACAGTGTATGGAACCTGGATGCTTAATTTGTGTAACCTCTTACCCAACCACTTGCTCCTGAAGACCACCTCTTCAAACATCCACTTTCCACTGAACAGCACCCCTCCATTGAATGTCAATGTCACAACCTAGCTGAAAATGGTAGTGGGGAACATGGAGTATGCTAATCTCCCCTATATATATATATATATATATATATATATGATACAAACATCGCACATCTTACCTTTGATAGAGGAAAATATATATATATATATATATTTTTTTTTTCCTCTCTCTCTCTCTCTCTCTATATATATATATATATATATTTTCCTCTATCAAAGGTAAGATGTGCGATGTTTGTACCATTGAGGAATTACTTCATAAGTAAAAATCAGCCTTAGGTTTTCCCTGTATAGGTTGTCAATGTGCAAAGATTCCTAAAATGCAACATTAATTGTTGACCCAATAAGCAAGGGACACATTTTAATGTTAAGACACAGTGCTAAGAAGCCAATCCAAATTTATAGAAAGTTATCCTAAATTTCCATTTTTGAGACAACTTAGAGCAAATACTCCCTTTCCCAACTGTACTAAGACAGTTTTAGAATTGCTAGCATTGTGAAGTTGGATGTGGGAAACAGAGCAGGTCAGGGTTCTACCTGGGTGTTTTTTGTGGAGATTTGCAGGGAAACAGGAGAAGAATATTAAATGCAAAAATTAGTTTGGGCAAAAATTAGCCTTCCATACCATACTCCAGCTATCATATCCTGGTAGTCAGGAAAACTAGGAAACAGTATGTTCTAAAGAGACAGCGTACCTACCTTCCAGGTTCAGCTGGTGCTCCTGAGTGAGCATGTTGGGGCTTCTCAGTCACATCCAGCTTCCTCCCCTGTATCCCTATCACTCCCACACCTCCCACAGTTTCTGCTACAGAAAAAACATGGAACAAAGCAAAATATGAGTGGTGACTGGCCACTGTACCCATTCTCTGCATTGGTGACTCCTTTGCCCCCAAATCAGATCCTGTCTTGGAAGAAGCAGTCAGAGGAGGAGGAAAGGGTCCGAAAGCAAAGGAATCCAAACAACAAGGGTTTCCAAGAAGGATTTCAAGTGGAAAGTAGTTGTATATTAGCAAACCACATCCTGTCTTGTACCCCATGGCATTTCATGTAGCTGCTCATTTATTTTCTGGAAGTCTTGTTGTTTACTCACATTTTGGGTTAATCAAATCTGTCATACATTTTCATGAAATACTTTTGAGAAGCTCCCAAAAGAGAACATTCTACTCATGGAATTAATCTAAAACTCATTTTATTTTCCTAATGTAGGCAAGCTATCAGAAGCTTATGGGCATGTGCAATCATGTACAATATTGTACGTATTACTGGATTAGAATTTTGGCTTTGACATTTTTCCTCCAAAACAATCATTAGCGTTGCTTTACCTTCAAAGGGATTTAACAATAGTTTGTCTGTGGCACTATATTTTATTGATTGTAATATGTTTCACACTAGAGAAAGCTTTCATCAGTCTCATCTTTAGAGATGCTACAGGGATCATACCCTAGGCATAAATTTCTGATCTGAGAGTGCTACAGCATTTTTTATTGTATTTTAAGCACTTACTATTTGCCAGGCTCTGTACTAGTTCAGATATAAGGTTGAACACAGCCATGACCCATGTAGTGCTCACAGTCTTAATCCCCATTTTACAGATGAAGTGCCTGGGGATCAATGAAGTGACTTGTTCAAGGTCACAAAGCATACAAGGGGCAAAAATATTGTGGAGGAAAATGACAGGATTGATTTAGTGACAGAATGGATTTAGAAGTTGAAAGAAAGGGAGGAGTCATAGATAACACCAAGCTTGAGAGGTTTCATGATAACTAGGAAGGTGTTGTTGACTGTAGGTTAGGAGTAGAATATGTTTAAGGTGAGGAATTCAGTTTTAGCAGCATTGTATTTAAATGGACACTGTGCGGGAGAGATTTGAGGAAAGTTAAAGTTTAACAGAAGCTGAAGAGGTAGATCTGGGGCTACTCAGAAGTGGCAACTGAAACAATGAGAGCAAATGACAAGAGAGAGAGAGAGAGAGTAAAGTGAAAAGAAAGAGGAGCCAAGACAGAAACTTGTAGAACATCTACAGTTATGTTGGAGAAGCAGCATGGTTTAGTGGTTAGAGCATGGTCCTGGAAGTCAGAAGGACCTGGGTTCTAATCCTGGATCTGCCACTTATCTGCTGTGCGACTCATGGCAACTCACTTCACTGCTCTGGGCCCCATTTGCCTCATCTGTAAAATGGAGATTAAAAGTGTGAGCCCCATGTGGGACAGGGACTGTATCCACGCTGATTAACTTGTTTCTATCCCAAAAGCAGCTAAGAAATCAAAGAACAATTAGGGAGAGCTTAATTAGGCCTGGCTAAGAGAAGTTCCTCCATAACATTACAGAAGAGTAAAAATTTTATATTTGAAGCCAAGAGTGTTCTTAGTGTTTTGAAAAAGTCAGCAGCAACATTCAATAGTTCAGGGTGCCTTGTTTTAATTGATAGTCACATATATTTCTAAGCTGTGATACAAGCTAAATCTGCAGAACCAAAAGATGCACTTTTTTTGTACTATGAATAACTATAACATTTGATAGTATTTCAAACTCCTGTTATTTTCCCATATTCATCAGGTTTGTTCTACCTGATTTTGCAAAGATAAGAAATAGAACCAATATTGAATGGCAGGCTGCCTCTGTCTACATCAGAATATAGATCATCAATCGTACTTATTGAGCGCTTACTATGTGCAGAGCACTGTACTAAGCACTTGGGAAGTACAAATTGGCAACACAAAGAGACAGTCCCTACCCAACAGCGGGCTTACAGTCTAGAAGGGGGAGACAGACAACAAAACAAAGCATACTAACAAAATAAAATAAGTAAATAGTATTGATTTAATTTTCTGGTGAAGTTTGAAGAGAAGCAGCATGGCCTAGTGATTACAGCATGGACTCAGAAGACCTGGGTTCTAATCCCAGCTCTGCCACTTGTCTGCTGTGTGACCATGGTCAAGTCACTTAAGTTCTCCATGCCTCAGTTCACTTATTTGTAAGATGGGAAATAAGACTTAGCCCCATATGGGACAGGAACTGTGCAATCCAATTACCTTGTATCTACCCCAGTATTCAGTACAGTGCCTGGCACATAGTGCTTAATAAACTTTGTTCCATTATTTGTGTGCAGACCACTGTCCTAAGTTCTTAGCGGAGTACAATATAACAGTAGACTCATCCCCCACCCACAAAGAACTTAGTCTTCTCAACTAGAAATTCCTGGTCATGGGCTTCAAGACTTTTCTCCAAATCTCTGCTTTTTGTAGGTTGCTATTTACCAGCTCATAACTTCTTCACTCCTTTCCTCCTCCTGACCTTATTTCAGTCTCACTCTCAACTTTCAATACACAGTAGACACTCAAATACCATTGAATAGTAGACACTATTCTGCCCCCGCCATCCATAATCTCACTACTTTCCTACTATAAGTGAACCCACAAACTTTGTTCCTCTAATGCCAACCTTCATGCTCTCTCCTGGAAAACTCTCCCTCTATATCAATCAATCATCATATTTATTGAGTGCTTACTGTGTTCAGAGCACTGTACTAAGCGCTTGGGAAGTACAAGATGGCAACATATAGAGACGGTCCCTACCCAACAGTGGGCTCACAGTCTAGAAGGGGGAGACAGAGAACAAAACAAAACATATTAACAAAATAAAATAAATAGAATAGATATGTACAAGTAAAATAGAGTAATAAATACGTACAAACATACTTACATATATACAGGTGCTGTGGGGAAGGGAAGGAGGTAAGGTGAGGGGGATGGAGGGGGAGAGGAAGGAGGGGACTCAGTCTGGGAAGGCCTTCTGGAGGAGGTGAGCTCTCACTAGGAAGAGAGCTAGTTTGGCGGATGTGCGGAGGGAGGGCATTCCAGGCCGTGGGATGACGTGGGCCGGGGGTCGACGGCAGGACAGGCGAGAACGAAGCACGGTGAGGAGATTACCAGCAGAGGAGTGGAGGGTGCGGACTGGGCTGTAGAAGGAGAGAAGGGAGGTGAGGTAGGAGGGGGCAAGGTGATGGACAACCTTGAAGCCGATCATACAGACAATCACTCTCCCCACCTTCAAATCCCTATTAAAAGGGGATGCCTTTTCCTGATTAAGCCCACATCTCCTCTTCTCCCACTCCCTTCTGTCAGCTTTGGGCTTGGATTTTCACCCTTTATTTACCACTCCCTCACCCCACCCCCCATCTCTCATCCCCACAGCACTTAGTACATATTTATTATTTATTATATTAATGTCTGTCTCCCCTCATAGACTAAGCTCTGTGGGTGGTGAATGTCTATTAACTCTGTCAACACTTAGAACAGTGCTTGTCACATAGTAAGTACTTAACAAATACCATCATTATTGTACTTTTCCAAGAACTTAGTACAGTTCTCTGCGTATATTTAGCACTCAAATACCATTGATAGATAAGACTTGGTTTTGCCAAGGATAAACATTTTAATTATGTTTTCTGAGTGTATCCGTCTTGAGTTTCTTAGAATTTTCTGGACTCAGTGAGAGATGTGCTATCTGGGAAATGTTTTCTTCAGAGGTAGACCAGGGAGAACAGAAGGGTTTGGAGGAGCAATCAATCAATTCTATGTATTGAGCACTCACAGTGCTCTGCACACAGTAAGAGCATGGGCGAATACAATATAACAGACACATACCCTGCCCATAGTGAACTTAGGTGACTGAGCCAACTACATTCTAACAAATTTAGAGAAATGTTTCTAATGTCCATTTGGACTCTGTCTTCGAATCATGTTTGCTTCAACTTTCTGCAACATGCAGATCATTTTCTGTCATGGACTATTGACCCAGTGTGTAAAGATATTTAAGAAAGTAGTAAAGATCCTAATTATTCGGGTAGTAGAATGATGTTCACATTAAAGAAAGTTACAAGCAGCTGATGACGGGTTAAGTGTTTGCTGCCTGTGTGGGATCCTTAAGATACTCAGCTCTGCTACAATGTATGTTTTTACTTTGCATTTTGGATAGATGTGACAATCACACTTTTCAACAATGCACATCTGTCTGGAAACATCATTCTAGGTACTCCAAAGAAATGGTATGCATGCTCTGTTGGACACATAAGAAGAAAATTTGAATTTTGCTTAATTATAGGGTTCCAAAAAGAATGCACTTCCCCCAAGTTATAGGAGCACTGGATGTATTCTCTTTTAAAGTGCTAACTTTGTTTTACTGTACTCTTCCAAATTGTTTGTGCTGTGTTCTGCTGAATAAATACCACTTATTTACTACAGTTATCTTGCAATCAGTGTTAAACCTATTTACAGTATTAAAAGTAAATCCAGCTCATCCTTCTGCTGGGTGGTAGCCCCCATCAAAAAAAGAATGCATGCAAGAATATGGTATGGTAACAGCTCTGTAAGGCTCTGTTAAAATTGAGGAGTATATCATTCAACTAAACAAGCACCCTAAATATTTTCTTGTCTTCAAACAAAATGGTTATAACTGATGAGCTTTAACTTCATGGCCATAACACAGCTGTTCAGAAACAACTGCTGCATCACGGAACATCAGAACACTATATAATAATGATGGTATTTGTTAAGCGCTTACTGTGTGTCAAGCACTGTTCTTATTAACGCTTAGAACAGTGCAACGCTTAGAACAGTGCTTTGCACATAGTAAGCGCTAAATAAATGCCATTATTATTATTAACAGTTGCCCAGAAAGAATGACATTATGTTCTACATAGCTGAAACCTTGACAGTTTGACAAAAAATGGTGTAGAATAAATTTTTACAGGTTCCTCATCTTCCGCACACAGCATCAGTTTCCAATCATACA
This sequence comes from Tachyglossus aculeatus, assembly GCF_015852505.1. Lineage (NCBI taxonomy): Eukaryota > Metazoa > Chordata > Mammalia > Monotremata > Tachyglossidae > Tachyglossus > Tachyglossus aculeatus. The sequence continues at coordinate 123,058,582 of NC_052067.1, forward strand.
CAGTCTAGGCAGTTTCCCTTTTTATGCACTGACAAATAACTCAGCCTACTTCTAGCTGAAACTCTATGTTCCTTCCAATAACACATACAATCACCACTATAGTAGATAATGATTTGTAGAAATAGCCTGCACGTGTACTGCAGTCTTGCCAGAAAAAGTTTGCATGAAGCTGAAAAGTAGTGAGAATATTAATAATAATGGCCTGTTTTTGACCAGTAACTAAACTGCATATAACCTTAAAATTTAGGCAATCTTCCACTGACTGATTGGGAGTCAGGGAGACATTTGAGAAGTAAATGGAAATTCATAGAAATATAGGTTCAATAATATGCTTAGGATTTGTTTATATGGTATACTGTCCACAATAGTAGGAACCATATTTTTGTTATGAATAAAATTGTATTTTGGATACCAAGAAGTAGTATCCAAACCACTACTTATGTTGTACATGATATGGGGAAGAATTTTGAGAAAATGCATGATATGCACCAAAATGCACCAAAAATTTCTTGCAAGTTACAGACTGTTCTTTTTATTTCAAGTATGAACTTGTTATGTTCAGGGAATATAGCTACCAACTCTATTATTGTACTCTCCCAAGTGTTTAGTACGGTGTGCTACAACAGTACGCCCTCAAGTATAATTGATCAGTGTCAAGTATATGCCAAGAAAGAGACTACTAAACATTGATACTCTATGAGGAAAGTATTTCATGAATGTTTAAAAACACATGTAAGGGGCTAGCTGAGTAAGATGGAGAGAGCACGGCTGGGGAGCCAGAGGTCATGGGTTCTAATCCCGGCTCCGCCACTTGTCAGCTGTGTGACCTTGGGCGAGTCACTTAACTTCTCTGGGCCTCAGTTCCCTCATCTGTAAAATGGGGATGAAGACTGTGAGCCCCACGTGGGATAACCTGATTACCTTGTATCTACCCCAGCACTTACAACAGTGCTTGGCACTGTAGGCACTTAACAAATACCAACATTATTATTATTATTATTATTATTATTATTATTATTATTATTATAAACATAGCTTAATTCTCATCTATCAGTTATAGTCTCCCATAAAGAGATATCAGAATTCTGTCATCACTTACTTCTCAGACATCTATCCTTGAAAACATATCATTACGATATGATTATTGCTTATAGAATAAAAACATTTCAAGAAAGCAAAAGAGTAATTAAAATTATTAAAGTATTAAGCATTAAAATTATTTCTCGCAGAAATCAAGATCCAATGAAATCACACAGGTGTGGAAAAAGTAAGGCTGAATTATTTACCACTTTCTTATTTTCCCTGGAGGATTAAAAGGGAACATTCATTCAGGGTAATTTAACATGTTGGTGCCTAGAGAATTTAATGAGCACCATCTAGAGGCTGCCTCTATATTTCATTAAGCAATCAAGAGGAGGTTTGAATGTTTGAAAATACCTGATTATACGGGGACCATTAGTTGTCTGCCCTTGCAGCGATACAGATCACAGTAGGTTTTATAGTTATGAGTATGGTCACAAAGAAATAACTAGTGTGGAACACCTCCACATTATACTTTCAGATTCATTGACTGCATATCATAACACAAATACTCTAAATATACTTTTAGAAAACTACATTTATCCAGCCTGAATTTATGGTTCTATTTCTAAAGTATTTTACATGTACCTAATACAAATTAGACATAATAACTTGGAAAGATCACAGAGAGACAAGGTATAGATTTAAAATCAAGTTGATCTGCAGTTTGTAATTTAATCTTAATGTCATGAGGGAAATATATGAATGTCTAAGAAATATAAAGCTCTAAAGCTCTCAGCCTAATAATATTTAACCTGCTTTTTCCCGGGGAGCTTTTAAGTGTGAAAAGGCATACACAAAGAAATCATGTGAAACAGCACAGACAGACTTCGTAACTTCTTTGTCTCTGTAAATCTAGGACCACACTACTGGTTGTGTACAGACCTGGCCTGCTAGCCTTGCTGGCCAATTTACCCACACAATTACACTTTAGACAACCAGTTTGGGACTAGAATGCTTCCAGACAACTGTCTATGATTTCTATGGAGGTCATTTCATTTAAGTCTAGACCCCCTGGAGATCTACAGCTTGAAGCACCTCCTCACAAATTTCTGCCCCATGAATCTTGACAAACTCAGACTAGCCCAGGCGCCTTAGATTTCAGGATCCCTAATCCTCTGTCTATGCTAGTAAAGTGATCCATAGGGCTTCATTGTCATTCATACCAGGCCCAACTTGTTCAGTGAGCAGTGATGCCCAAAGCTTGTGGATAGTCAACACTGACTCACCTTCCCTGACTACAAATTGTTACTGTTGATGTGGGTTAGACAATAGGGGCCAGGATATTTTAAGTTGTAGTCCCCCAGAATTTGGACATATTTATACTTCAAAACCCGGTGTACCATGCCTGAAACTAAGCATGTAGAGAGCATCCTCTTGCCCTGATATGGAGCTGCAAGAATTTGAAATGAATTCCCCTTTCTAGACTGTGGGTTGTTGAGTAGGGACCATCTCTATATATTGCCGACTTGTGCTTAGTATAGTGCTGTGCGCACAGTAAGCGTTCAATAAATACAATTGAATAAATGAATGATCAGGAACTCTGTAATGTTGGGGCAAAATACACTGATCTTTTAAGGATGGTTTCAATTCCAGGACACTTGTATCTTTCTTTCCATCACCCCATCTAAAATTGCTCATGAGATTGGTCGGCCTATTATTTTAGTAAGTTACCCAAAGTATCAAACAAAAGAAAGAAATGAACTCAACTGAATTCTGAGAACTTTTATTAAAATCAAAACTACCAGTTCTTTTCTCTGGATTATTATAATGTGAATGAAAATATATTGAAGGTACTTTCACCTATTTAAAGCTAAAAGTTTCAGGAGAGAGTAACTGTGTTAATTTGTTTCTTATCCTTTCAAATCCAGGTGACAAAATCAGTGTGTGGAAAAAAGAAATCTGCTCCATTCACTTGATTTAAGTTAAGGTGACCACTTGGTATTCTAAAACTCTATTATTATAAATAAAATTCAACATTGCTTTGCCTTTACTAAGGTCATCACTATAACTTTTGCGACTCAAATTGTTTATGAATAAGATATTTCTGTTTCAAACATGGCAATCATTCATTCATTCAATCGTATTAAGTGCTTACTATGTGCAGAGTACTGTACTAAGCGCTTGAGAAGTACAAGCAACATCTAGAGATGGTCCCTACCAAGCATCGGGCTCACAGTCTAGAAGGGGGAGACAGGCAACAAAACAAAGCATGTGGTCAGGTGTCAAGTCATCAGAATAAATAGAAGTAAAGCTAGATGCACACCATTGACAAAATAAATAGAATAGTAAATATGTACAAGTAAAATGGAGTAACAAATCTGTACAAACATGCACAGGTGCTGTGGGAAGGGAATGGAGGTAGGGTGGGGAGATGAGGAGGGGGAGAGGAAAAAGGGGGCTCAGTCTGGGAAGGCCTCCTGGAAGAGGTGAGCTCTCAGTAGGGCTTTGAAGGGAGGAAGAGAGCTAGCTTGGTGGATGTGCGGGGAGAGGGCATTCCAGGCCAGGGGGAGAATGTGGGCCAGGAGTCGACGGCAGGACAGGCGAGAACGAGGTACAATGAGGAGGTTAGCAGCGGAGGAGCGGAGGTTGTGGGCTGGGCTGTAGAAGGAGAGAAGGGAGGTGAGGTAGGAGGGGGACAGGTGATGGAGAGCCTTGAAGCCGAGTGAGGAGTTTTTGCCTGATGCATAGGTTGACTGGTAGCCACTGGAGTTGTTTGAGGAGGGGAGTAACATGCCCAGAGCGTTTCTGCACAAAGATGATCCAGGCAGCAGCGTAAAGTATAGACATAGAAGTCTCCTGCAAGCTACCAGTTTGCCCACATAAATTGCTATTCTGATTTAAATATTGAGCCCAACTCACAGATGGCACTTAAGAATACCATGATTTACACAGAGGAATTATAGATGCAACTTAACCAAATATCTAGTAGAAGTTGGTGATGCCCACTTCTATTGGAAAGTAGTCAAATTGCAGTGATCTAAATTAATGCCTGCTCTGCACCTCCCTAATATAAATGATAGCTTTTTTTCACATGGTATAAGAGGAGGATTCCTGGTACAAGGTGGTACATAACAATATTCAGACATAATTTTTTTCATTGTCTCCACTGGCTTGAATATTCTAGAAAAACATGAGGCGTGTCCTTCCCACCCCAACCCTCCCCAAACCTAGACTGTAAGCTCACTGTGGGCAGGGAATATGACTGTTTATTTTTGTATTGCACTTTCCTAAGTGTTTAGTCAATGCTCCGCACACAGTAAGAGCTCAGTAAATATGACTAAATGATTCCCAAAATAAAGATAAAGCAGAGTCTCCGGCTGCAGAGGTATGACGGAGACTTTCTTCCCTTACTATCTCACAATTTGTCAATTCGTGCCGTTGACTCAATGGGTGATGAGAGGGTGAGGATAGTTCAGCACAACCATTACTTCTACCGGAAAATGAAGTAAGTTGCATGTATTGTTAAAATGGGAAACTCTTCCCCAGGCCCGGCACTGCCTCCTGTGTCTCTACTTTCCAGTTCCTACTTTACTCTGGATCATTTTTCTGAGCAAACTACAGATTGGGGAAATGGTAGCATAGAGGAAAGGATATGCACATAAGTGCTACAGGGGTAAGGGTGAGACAAAAATCAAATGTCTGAATGAAGCAGCTCTAAGTACATAGGTAAACCAGAAGGGTGAGTGAGTAAGATAAATGAAGGCTTAGTCTTATAAGGTCTCTGGGAGAAGATGTGATTTTTAGTATAGCTCTGAAGTTGGAGAGATATATCTAGGTGAGGGAGTTCCAAGCCAGGCCATAAGGAGGACACGGTCAAACGTGTTCATGGCAGAGAGATTGCTGCAATCAAGGTGTGTAGGTTGGTACTAGAGAAACCCAATGTGTGGGCTGGGTTGAGGTAGGAATCAGTGAGGTAAGTTAGGAAGCGGAAAGCTGCTTGACTACCTTAAAGCTTTTGTCTAGTTTAGTGCGTAAGGGGCTGGGCAATCACTGATGGTTTATGAGTGATGGAACAGACTCAATGTTTTCTTAGGAAAATTATCTGGGAGGTAGAGTGAAGTACTGAGTGGAGAGGGGAGAGATGGAAGGGAAGTCAGCAAGGAAGCTGATGCAGTAGTTTAGGCAGGATTTGGTAAGTGTTGAGTCTTTGAAATTTTGCTTAGCCTCTCCTCTGCAACCCCAGCTACCCACTTTACCCTGACTCATCCCCTCCAATACCGCATCTTATTTTTTAAACCTGCCTCCAACCCACCTTGCCACCTATGAATGTGCCATAGCAATGGGCACTGGACCAGACAGGGTAGAATGGAGCAGAAGCTGGATAGCAGTGGTCTTCTCTCTTACTCTGTGCACCCCAGTCCATCCCTATGGCTCCGGTGTTCCCAGGAGTAGAAAGACGTATGGAAGGAGTCAATGTCACTGGTGAAAAATATTTAATAGAGGATGTGGACATAACCAAATCATCCCCTCTCATTAATAGGCTATGCAGGAGAATACACTTGAGAGCTGTGAAACCAGGAAAATAATTACAGAAGTTATGTTGGAGTGGAGGGACGTATATGGTTTTAGGCGGGGTAGGAGTAGATTGATGTTCAGGAGAGGTTGTGGTTAGGGTCAATTTATCTGATAGCCAGCTGGGGGCCCAAAGTGTAATGATGTGGCAGGTTTAATTCTGATGAAATTGTCATCTCTACTTACTGGAGGAGTGACTTTGATCCATCCTTATCATGTTGCCAATCTTATCATGTTAATTCTCCTCAATGTATTACCCATCCCATGTCTTGACAGCTATTATGTGCCACAGCCAAAATATGTACACAAGAAATGGAATAAGCTGAGTAGCTTACAAATCACTTTCATTTGGACTAATGGCTACTTGACCACACTTAAGGGTACTGCATCATTACTGTCTCAACCACTAACAACCTCTTGCTCATGGTCTTCCTCCTGTTTGGAACTCCTTCCTATTTTCACATCCAACAGACTCCATCTCTCCCCAAAGTCAAAGCCCTTTAGAAATCTCATCAGTTCCATGATGGATTGGTACATTTTGCAGGTGAAACATAATTTGGTGAAATCCTTCAAGATGCTCCCATAATGGAGCATTTTGTAGTGCCTTCTGCTTTGGTGTATACATACTTGATATAATTAAAGTATGCTCAGGGGGCAACACAGGAGAAGAAGGAGAGGAACTTTCCTCCACAGCTGATCCTCATCAGATGCAGGGGGGACTGTGTCATTCCAAGGCTGCATGTGGATTGCGGGGGTTGGGATAGCCCGAGGAGTCTGCATCTTGCTATAAGAACTCTTCCCCAGCACTGACCCCCATAATAGAGCCAAGGGGTAGGGAGTCTATCCAGGGGTGCATGTGGATTGCAGTGGTGGCATGGAGAGTATGTTTTTCTTCCTCAGAGTTAACCCCCGGGAGCTGCAGTAGCCATCTGCCAGCTGTGACAGAGTTGCTTCAGTTTTGCTGCCACTTTCATGGACTTGTGAGGGGCCACTGCTCGTCTTGGGTTTGCAGGAGGGGACGGAGTCAAGGAACTGTTAGTGCTGCCCTATATCTGCGCCATGTATGGGGCCACATCATTTTGTGAAATATGAAAGAGGTGAGTGTGATGCCATGTTAGATCATAGTTCATTCCCTTCAACTAGGGATTGCTATCATCGATAAGCTGCTGAGATAATGTTAAAAGCCAAGAACTAGGCCCATATGCAAATCTCACCATCTTTCTTTTTTTTTTTTCCCCAAAAGGATTCCATTTAGCATGCACTATAGTTGATTATGTATCAGGGAAGCAGCATGGTGAAGTGGATCAAACATATATCTGGGAGTCATGGGTTCTAATCCTGACTCTGCCACTTTGCTGTGTGACCTTGGGCAAATCACTTCTCTGTACCTCAATTACCTCATCTGTAAAATGGGGATTGAGATTGTGAGCCCCACATGGGACAAAGACTGTGTCCAACCTGATTTGCTTGCATCCACTCCAGTGCTTCGTACAGTTCCTGGCACATAGTAAGCACTTAACAAATATTATTATTATTATGTATAGGAAGGAAAGAAACAAAAGGGTTTGAGAAAGTTTAACTAAAGCTCTTTATAAGAAACTAACCACTTACATTTAAAATTAGGATATCAGAAATTATTTGTCGAAGATGAGGATGATCCCAAGCCTTCCTCTATCTTTGCATTTTTGACAACGAATGTGGATGGGTGAAAGAGATAGAGAAGAAGGACAACAGTGCAGAGTTAAAAATATTCCAGTAGTACATGGTGGCCTACTTGTGTTTTATACCTTTCTAAGTGGTTAGCATATTATATTCCTACTGACCTACAACTGCAACCTGCATTTGGGGAATTTTCATTTCACGGCTCATAATGCTGTGGGCTAAAGTGAATAATTACTGTGATATGTTCCAGCCCAGACATGGAAGATGAGGTAAACAGCAACTGGAAGTTGGTGCAAGATAGGCTACCAGATTTAACCACTAGAGTCCAAATCTACGATAACTGTATATCTATCTAAAATTGCTTTTGCCAACTACAAGAAGTAGTGTTGGCCTGTCCTAAATCATGATAGGTGGAAAGAATTATACTTGCACATTAGAAGCCAGGGTTCACAGCATTGTAAGGCATGTATAAATGTTTTTCATGGACATACCACAAAATGAGGTCAGCGGTGGAAACACCGCTTCAAATAAAGTGGAGCAAAACTCAGTGTAAAAATTATCAGAGGCAGAGTAGAGCGAGGCCAAATAACTTTTATTTCATTTTTCCACTGGCTTTCAATTGCCTGCTTTTCAATTAGACATTTGAGATCTTTAGTGAGGACCCCAGAGTCTCATACAGAACAGACTGAATTAAAAATCTACATTGTATCTCAATTTCCTGCCCATATCAGGGCAGAACTGGCCTCATGATACCTCTCTGATGTTAGTTAGCTTGTCTCAGGCAGATTCAGGTCATGACCAGAAAATTACTTGAAAAAAAAAATTTATTTCCTTACTAGGGATATTAAATGTATTCCCAACACTTTGCTACTTTCTGTGCTTTTTTTTCTTCAGGAAACAGAAAAAGACAATGATTCAAAGGTGTTAGGAAAATAATTATCTCATAGTGGTAATTGAAATATTTATCAACTGCTTACTATGTCTAAAGCATTGCACTAATGCTTGAATAGAGTCAAGATAATCAAATAGAACACAGTCTGTGTCTCACAAGGAATTGACAAACTAAAAGGTAAAGGAATCAGGTATTTTCTCTCTACTTTCCTGATTAGTGAAGTATGACTCAGAGAAAATGTGATTTACTGAAGATTGCATATCAAGATAGTGACACCACTGGAACTAGAACCCTGGGTTCCTGGATTCCCAGTCCGGTGTTTTTGTCCATTAAACCTTACCACCTCTCAAGTAATCTCATTTTCAAGGAGAGCACAGCAAGCCTTTAGGTTTGCCTCAACTCAAAAGTAATATTTACCATACAAACCACAGTCCAAATTCATCATTTAAGGCATTGAAGACTAAAGATAATAAATGTGCCCCTCTTTCAAATAAATGCATAGTCCTTCCACATGGAACGATTAACTGTTGCTTTTCATATTTTCCACATTCTGTAAGATTCAGAGTTATCTATGTCTTTCATTTTCCTCCAGCATTTACCTTCTCCAGACCACACTTCCGTCTGCTGCCTGTATTACTTTTCTAAACATTGTTCTTCTCTGCTCCTCTCATAAAACTCCCAGTAATCAGGCATTCCTCTCCACATCAAGCAGAAACTCAACCTTCGGCTTTAAGACTCTCAATCAACTCTCTTCTGGCTACCTCTCCTGGCTCTCTCCCACTAAACTCTGAGCGCACTCTTCACTTCTCTATAGGCACTGTAACACATTCTCATTTCTCGACCATCACCATCCTCTTGCCCCTATCCTCCCTCTACCTAGAATGCCCTCCTCTTCATAACTGGCAGAAAACTGCTTTCCCTATCTTCAAGGCTGTTCCAAAAACCGCATCTCCTCTAGGAGGCCTTTCCTGATAAATCTCTTATCTCCACACTATTTTCCCCTTCCAATTTCTACTTTAGTACCTTAGGGTTATCTGAGGTCTTGGTTATTATTTTCTTTGCCCCAAGCAGCATGGCTTAGTGGAAAAAGCACATGTTTGGGAGTCAGAGGACATGGGTTCTAATCCCGACTCTGCCACTTGTCTGCTATGTTACCTTGGGCAGGCCACTTAACTTCTCTATTCCTCAGTTACCTCATCTGTAAAATGTGGATTGGGACTGTGAGCCCCATTTAGGACAACCTGATTACCTTGTAATTACCCCAGTGCTTGGCACATAGTAAGTGCTTAACAAATACCATAATAATAATAATAATAGCAATTATTATTATTATTATTGAAGGACTTATTAGATATTTTAAACTCCATTTATTCCATCTACCAATATTTTAGTGCCTTACTGCTCTGTGTCATTGATTAACCTTGAATGGGAAGAGTCAAGGTTGGGTAAAAGTTCACCAGACACAAATACTAATTTAAATAGGTAAATGGTCTAATAAACACCTCAACTGACTTCCTTGTAGGTAGCATTAATTCACAGAGAGCCTCTAAGTCTGTCTCCCCTTCTAGGCTGTAAATTCAAGCCTATTCCTATTACTTCATGAGTCTCAGGGCAGGCCAGTTACAGTGGTGAGATACAGCTCTGATGGTTACCAAACTAGGGAGTTCCTTGTCCTACCTCGGGCTGGTCACAGTGTGGGTGTCCGCTGTCACACCTGTTGTAGGCTCAGACCTGCTGGTGTTCTTTGCACAAAGTAGCTACAAAGCACCCCCAGGTCAATCTGGGTTCTGCAGATGCTGAAATGCTGAGAGGTGACATATCTGTTTCCCCCTCTGGACTGTAAGCTCGTTGTGGGCTTGGAATGTATCTGTCGTACAATAGTACTCTCCCAAACATTTAGTATAGTTGTCTGCCCACCATAATTGCTCAATAAATACTATTTGAATGAATGAAATCAATGAATGTCTTGAATTTGTAATTATGCATGCACTGGGACAACCTAGTGCACTTGGTCTTCAGCATGTATGTCATACCACCTCACCATTTGAACAACCCAAGGGTCCGTGCTTCCAGTCCATACTTCTGAGTTATTTTGCTTGGGATGCTTATGGTGATGGGACAGACCCTGTCAATCTGCTTGGTTATAAGATCCTTGAAGGAAAGGTTCATGTCTATAAAATCTATTTCATTCTTCCAAGTGCTTAATATAGTGTCTTGCACAGAGCAAGCACTCAACAAATATTCTTGTTTGGTTGATTTATAATTTAAAAAGTGCCAGGTTTTGAGGTTAGGGGATTCCTTTGAATGCCTGACTATATTAATGCTGAAGTTATACATTGCCAAGTCCAGTGGTCATGGCTATGAACTTCAATTCCAGAGGTCCTGGACTAGATTTCCATCAAGCTCCAGCACAAGTCAAGCACTGCTTGATTTAGGGAGTTACACACCTGGGACTAGGTCTTGAGTGTAATAGATTGTTGATGAGGATGGTCACCTAAGTAACCTAGCCCAGTGGCCAGCATCCTAGACAATATAGTTTAATCTCGACATAAAAGCTAAATTTTCAGGGATTAGGACAAATTATTTTCAGCAAATCTGAAATACTTCAACTGAACTTTTTTTTCCAAGCCCCTTTTATCTGAATTCAAATGAAGCTGGGAACAGTTTCAGACTCTTAAAGATGGATTGAATCATGGTTCCAAGACATGAGATTGTAATTTATATCTATTTGTCATGTTGTCTGCCAGGGCTAGAAGAGGAAAAAACATAAAAATGTAGGATGTTTCCACAAATTCTTCAATTTATATGACTCAGGTACAGTTCATTTTGGTCTGAACCTTCTCTTTTAACTGATCACCTTCTTCCTAAACTTCTCCTTATTAAAAGCGCATCTCCCCATACAGGCTTTTTATGACTAAGCCCTCCTTTCCTCTTCTCCCATTCCCTTCTGTGCCACCCTTATATTTGGATTTGCACCCTTTATGCACCCCTCCTCAGCCCACAGCATTTATGTACATATCTGTAATTTATTCATATTAGTATCTGTTTCCCCCTTCTAGACCATGAACTCGTTATGCACATGAAATGCATATGCCAACTCTATTATAAAGTACTCTCCTAATCCCTTAATATAGTAAACATCATAAAATATGATGGGTTGATTCACTGATTCCCCTCCATCTCTTAACATACTTTAGTTGATCCTATTCTAGAAAAGCCTTCTCTAAATCACACTGCATCATCCATCTATTGTCCCATGTTCCAAACATCAAATTCTCTCCTACAACTTCCTTGTTGACCCACTAACAATTGGTATTCTGTCCCCTTCCTTGCATTGAAACATCAATCAATAGTCACTGATAGGCCCATTCCATTCTAAATCCAATGAACACTTCTCTATCCTTTATCTTTGGCCAAATTAGAAACTATAGAAGACTCCTAGCTGGAAAACATGATCCCTGCTTTTGAAGAAACTGACAATTTATGAAAGGAGACAGAGAATAAAATGATTTATAGATAGGAGAAAGAAAGGCAACGTGTATGTGAATTAGTATTAGGTAATGGGATATAAAACATACACACAAGTACTCATTAAGGTTGCAAGTACTGGAGTGGGTGGCACAGAACTGCTAAAGTTGAAGTTGGGGGGATGCAAACTGGTTAGATTGGCAAGAACTTCTGGAAGAGATATTTATTATAGGACAGCTTTTATGAAGGGAAAGCAGGGTATTATTAGATGTAAGAGACAGGATTGAGATGTAAATTGGCAATGAGAGACACAAAAACAAGACACAGTGAGTAGGTTAGCCAGCTTGAAAGGAATGAAGAGTGAAAGCTGGGATGTAGCAGGAGAACAAGGTGAAAAACTGAGCACTTAGTAGAGTGCTCTGAATGCACTAAATGCTCAATAAATATGATAAGTAGGTGGGGAAGGACTGATTGTGTGCCTTGAAGTCGAGTCATTCATTCATTCAATCATATTTATTGAGCACTTACTGAGGGCAAAGCACTGTAGTGAGTACTTGGGAAAGTACAATACACCCATAAAAAGATACATTCCCTCCCCACAGCAAGCTTACAGTCCGGGATTGGGGGTGAGGGGGCAGGGGGTGTTGGAGAGAAAGACATTAATACAAATGAATAAACTACAGATATGCATGTAAGTGCTCTGGGGATGGGAGGGGGGAAGAGAAAAGGGCAATGTAGAAGGGAGTGGGAGATGAGGAAGGGTGAGGATTAGTCTGGGAAAGCCTCTTGGACGAGATGTGCCTTTAATAAGGCTTTGAAGTGGGGAGAGCAATTGTCACAGTTGAGGAGGGAGGGCATTCCAGGCTAAAGGTAGGATGTGGGCTTGAGGTCAGTGGTGAGATAGGTGAGATCAAAGCACAGTGAGATGGTTAGCACTAGAGGAGCGAAGTGTGCGGGTTGGGTTGTAGAAGGAGAGAAGTGAGGTGCGATAGGATGGAGCAAGGTGGTGGAGTGCTTTCATGTCAATGGTGAAGAGTTTTTGTTTGATGTGGGGTTGGATGGACAACCACTGGAGTTTTTTGAGGAACTGGGCGACATTTCCTGAATGTAGAAAAATGATCCAGGTAGCAGAGCAAAGTATGGACTGGAGTGGGGAGAGACAGGAGGTTGGGAGGTCAGCAAGGAGGCTGATTCCATAATCCTGAAGGGATAGGATGAGTGTTTGTTCTAATATAGTAGCAGTTTGGACGGAGAGGGAAGGGCAGATTTTAGCAATATTGTGAACACAGGACTGTCAGGATTTAATGAAGGATTGAATATGTGGGTTGCATGAGATAGAAGAGTCAAGGATAATGCCAAGTTAATGGGCTTATGAGACAGAACACACAATAAGTACTCAATAACTACAACTGATTTAATAATAATAATAATAATAACAATAATAATGGTATTTAAGTGCTTACTATGTGCCGAGCACTGTCCTAAGCCATTTACACTTATGGGAAAGTTATAGGGTTTGGGTGGGAAGATAAGGAGCTCCATTTTGGACATGTTAAGTTTAAGATGACAGGAGTACACTAGAGATGTCTTGAAGGCAGGTGGAAATGAGAGACTGGACTGGAAAGGAATGGGGAACAATTTGAGGTGTATGTAGTGTGGATGAGGTGTGCAGAACAAAGTTGTAGAAAAAATTGGTACAAAAGCTAAGTATGGACTGAAAAAGAGAAAGATGATGTAGGAAGACCAATGGATAGTCTAATGCTGTAGTCAAGATGGTAAATGCAAGAGCCAGAACAGCCATTTGGCTGAATGGGAATTTATTTACATTGATGTTATTCACTTGTTCTGATGTGTAGCGTGGCTCAGTGGAAAGAACCCGGGCTTTGAGTCAGAGGTCATGGGTTCTAATCCTAGCTCCGCCACTTGTCAGCTGTGTGACCTTGGGCAAATCACTAAAATTCTCTGGGCCTCAGTTCCCTCATCTGTAAAAAGGGGATGAAGACTGTGAGCACCACATGGGACAAACTGATTACATTGTATCTACCCCAGTGCTTGGCACATATTAAGCGCTTAACAAATACCAACATTAACACCTTCTAGACTGTGAGTCCTCTGTTGGGTAGGGACCATCTCTATATGTTGCCAGCTTGTACTTCAAAGTGCTTAGTACATTGCTCTGCACACAGTAAGCACTCAATAAATACGATTGAATGAATAAATGAATGTGTATATATCTATATTTTTATTTATTTATATTGATGCCTGTTTACTTGTTTTGATGTCTGTCTCTCCCCTGGTGTGGGCAGGGATTGTCTCTCTCTATTGCTGAATTGTACTTTCCGATCTAAGTACAGTGCTCTTCACACAGTAAGCGCTTAATAAATATGATTGAATGGAAGAGCATTTAAATGTAGAGAAAAAAATTGATGGGATTTGGTAACTGAACTGTCAGGATTTGGTGCTGAAAGAGAGGAATACAAGAATAATTTCAAATGTTCAGGCTTAAGATATGGAGAAGATGGTTGGTGCCATTGACACTGATGTGGTAGGTGGAGAAAATGACTTTGAAGGAGAGACAGATTTCAATTTTGAACATATTGAGCATGAAGTGCTATTAATGCATCTCTATGGAGATATCTTGGAGGCAGGAAGAATTGTCTATATTGTCACCAACCCCTTGCCCATGTCCTCCCTCTGACCTAGAGACTCCATCGCCCTTCATTCATTCATATTTATTGAGCACTTACTGTGTGCAGAGCAACACACTAAGCACTTGGGAAGTACAAGTTGGCAACATATAGAGATGGTCCCTACCCAACAATGGGCTCACTGTCCAGAGGGGGAGAAAGACAACAAAACATATTAATAAAAAAAAAATAAAATAGTAAATATGTACAAGTAAAATAGAGTAGTAAATCTGTACAAAAATATATACAGCTGCTGTGAGGAGGGGAAGGAGGTAGGGTGGGGGAGAAGGGGAGGGGGAGAGGAAGGAGGTGGCTCAGTCTGGGAAGGCCTCCTGGAGGAGGTGAGCTCTCAGTAGGGCTTTGAAGAGAGGAAGAGAACTAGCTTGGCAGATGTGCAGGGGGAGAGCATTCCAGGCCAGGAGGAGGACGTGGGCCTGGGGGTCGATGGTGGGACAGGCAAGAACGAGGTACAGTGAGGAGGTTAGTGGCAGAGGAGCGGAGGGTGTGGGCTGGGCTGGAGAAGGAGAGAAGGGCGGTGAGGTAGGAGGGGGCGAGGTAATGGACAGCCTTGAAGCCGAGGGTGAGGAGTTTTTGCCTGATGTGTAAGCTGACTGGTAGCCACTGGAGATTTGTGAGGAGGGGAGTAACATGCCCAGAGCTTTTCTGCACAAAGATGATCCGGGCAGCAGCGTGAAGTATAGACTGAAATGGGGAGAGACAGAAGGATGGGAGATCAGAGAGGAGGCTGATGCAGTAGTCCAGTCGGGCTAGGATGAGAGATTGAACCAGCAGGGTAACGGTTTGGATGGAGAGGAAAGGGCAGATCTTGGCGATGTTGCGGAGGTGAGACCGGCAGGTTTTGGTGACGGAGTGGTGAGGGGTGAACAAGAGAGCAGAGTTGAGGATGACACCAAGGTTGTGGGCTTGTGAGATGGGAAGGATGGTAGTGCCATCTACAGTGATGGGGAAAGTTAGGTAGAAGGCAGGGTTTGGGAGGAAAAATAAGGAGTTCATGTGCGATTGACCATCACTCTACCCAGCTTCCAAGCTTTATTAAAATCACATCTTGTCCAAAAGGCCTTCCACATCTAAGCTGTTATTTACCCAACTCCATCTTCCTTGTACGGCACCTGTGCATGTTCATATCTACAGAACCTATGTATATACACGTAATTTACTTCAATGTCTGTCTTCCTCCTCTAGACAGTAAGCAGCTTGTGGGCAGGGACTGCTGAGGGCAGGAACCACTCTATTGTACTCTCCTTAGAGCTTAGTACAGTGCTGAACACACAATAAGTACTCAATAAATACCACTGATTTAATAATAATAATAATAATAATAATAATGGTATTTAAGTGCTTACTATGTGCCAAGCACTGTCCTAAGCACTGGGGTAGATACAAGGTAATCAGGTTGTCCCAGCTGGGGCTCACAGTCTTAATCCTCATTTTACAGATGAGGTAACTGAGGCCCAGAGAAGTGAAGAGACTTGCCCAAAGTCACACAGCAGACAAGTGGCAGAGCTGGGATTAGAACCCACAACCTCTGATAACAGGCCCAGGCTCTTTTCACTAAGCCACACTTCTTCCCAAATGCTGATTTATTGTGAGATCACTGAGAAATAAATTAGCCATTTGTTTTATTGAGGACATATTGTGTATAGAACACTATACTAAATGCTTAGGAGAGTATAGTAGACATAATCCATGCTCAATAATTTATAATCTAGAAACAGATAAAGATAATAAAATAAACCATGGGCAGGAGGAGGTAATAGAGTATAAAAACTATACGAAGGTTCAATGGAAACTGCGAGCACCCAAATTTTGGTGATGCAGCCACTGATTACATGATTACATACGCATCAGGCAAAAATTCCTCACTCTCTGCTTCAAGTCTCTCCATCACCTCCCCCTCTCCTACCTCACTTTCCTAATTTCCTTCCACAGCCCAGCCCGCACCCTCCGCTCCTCAGCAGCTAACCTCCTCACTGTGCCTCGTTCTCGCCTGTCCCGCTGTTGACCCCTGGCCCATGTCCTCCCCCTGGCCTGGAATGCCCTCCCTGCTCACATCTGCCAAGCTAGCTCTCTTCCTCTCTTCAAAGCCCTACATGGAGCTCACCTCCTCCAGGAGGCCTTCCCAGACTGAGCCCCCACCTTCCTCTCCCGCTCACCATCCCTCCAACCCTATCTCCTTCCCCTCCCCACAGCACCTGTATATATGTTTGTACAGATTTGTTACTCTATTTTACTTGTACATATTTACTATTCTATTTATTTTATTTTGTTAATTTGTTTTGTTGTCTGTCTTCCTCTTCTAGACTGTGAGCCCATTGTTGGGTAGGGACCGTCTCTATATGTTGCCAACTTGTACTTCCCAAGCGCTTAGTACAGTGCTCTGCACATAGTAAATGCTTAATAAATACGATTGAATGAATGAATGAAGAAATCATTCAGGGTGAGGAGATGAAGGTTAAAATTAGGGGGGCATCCGGGAGAATGTGTGATTTCAGGGGGTTCTTGTAGATGGGAGAAGGAGAAATCTTCTAAATGTAAATGATGAAGGAGTTTCAGGCAGAAGTTTGGGCATGAGGAAGAAGTTTGTTCCAAGAGGAAAAAAAATCATAGATAATAATAATAATAATGGTATTTGTTAAGTGCTTACTATGTGCCAAGCACTGTTCTAAGCGCTGGGGTAGATACAAGGTAATCAGGTTGCCCCACGTGGGGCTCACAGTCTTAATCCCCATTTTACAGATGAGGTAACTGAGGCCCAGAGAAGTGAAGTGACTTGCCCAAAGTCACACAGCTGACAAGTGGAGGAGTGGGGATTAGAACAAATGACCTCTGTCTCCCTTGCTTATGCTCTTTCCGCTAAGCCACGGTGCTTCTCAAAGACAGCCTACAGCACTCGGCATTCCCAGATGGTCTCCCATCCAAGTGCTAACCAGGCCCAACCTATCGGGTGTCTTCAGGGTTGATCATATTTACTGAGGGCTTAATGTGAGTAGATCCCTGTACTAAGCACTTGGGAGAGACCAGTATAACAAATAAATTCCCTGCCCACAATGAGCTTACAGTCAGAGGGACAGAGAGTGCACTTGGCTAATGAAATAGACTGGATAGTTTATATTAATGTCTGTCTCCCCCTCTAGAGCGTGAGCTCGTTGTTGGGTAGGGACCGTCTCTATATGTTGCCAAATTGTACTTACCAAGCTCTTAGTCCAGTGCTCCGCAGACAGTGAGTGCTCAATAAATATGACTGAATGAATGACTCCCCACAGCACATATGTATCTATCTGTATATATCTGTAATTTATTGTTTTATCTATTTGTATTAATGTCTGTCTCCCCCTCTAGACCATGAGCTCATTGTTGGGTAGGGACCGTCTCTATATGTTTCCAACTTGTACTTCCCAAGCACTTAGTATAGTTCTCTGCACACAGTAAGCGCTCAGTAAATACGACTGAATGAATGACTCCCCAAAGCACATATGTATCTCTCTGTATATATCTGTAATTTATTGTTTTATCTATTTGTATTAATGTCTGTCTCCCCCTCTAGACCGTGAACTCGTTGTTGGGTAGGGACCGTCTCTATATGTTTCCAACTTGTACTTCCCAAGTGCTTAGTACAGTGCTCCGCACACAGTAAGCGCTCAATAAATACGATTGAATGAAGGAATGAAAGTGGCATTTGAAGCCATAAAGCTGATCAGCTCCTAGAAGAAGAAGTAACTGAATGAGTTGAGAAGGGGATCCAGAGTAATACCTTGAGGGGCAGACTCAGTTATGGAAGTGGAAAGGCTAAACCAGAATGGTAAGAGAAAAACCAGGAGAAAACTCTTCTGTACACTATGCATTGAATTGAGGGTGTCATTTGACTGATGTTGGGGTGCTCTTATATGTATGGGCAATGTTGGAAGGAACAGAAGAATGAGGGTGGGCTGTAACACAAGGCAGATGCGAGGAGGAACACAGTGGTAAATAGAACATAAAAGGAGGGATAGGATTAGGGCAGTCACAGATAAGAGAGCTCTAAGAATAGATAATCCCATTGCCAACCAGGAAAGCTATTGATTTTGGTAGTACTGAAGGAACAGGGAAATTTTCCCACACTACAAATCTAAGAATATCATATTTGCTGACCTGACCATGACCTTTGACCCTGACTGTGACAAACAGTGTGGATAAAGAATGGGCCAGGGAGTAAGAAGGACCAGGGTTCTAAACTCAGCTTTGCCACTTGTCTGCTGTGAGATCTTGGGCAAGTCACTTAACTTCTCTGTGCCTCAGATACCTCAACCATAAAATGGGGTTTAAGGTTATGAACCCCATGTGGAACGTGTCCAACCTGATTAGGTTGCCTCTACCCTAGGACTTAGTGCAGTGACTGACACATAGTAAATGCTTAAAAAATAGGCTATTAAAAAAACAAAAAAACTATGCAGACTCCCAACCACAGAGCACTCAAAATAAGCACACATCAGGAATTCCCTAGACCAAACAGACTGATGTCAGAGGTGAGGGGGCCCACCTTTAGGGAGGAACCACAAAGAGGCTTGTAGGCTAGAAGGATATAAAAATGGTCCAGGGAATAATGGTCTATGCTCTGTGGGACAGAGTCCACTGTTCCTTACACCAGTAAAGTGCATTGTAAACCCCTTGATGTGCCACACCTTCTTGGATTGGTAATCATACCAGGGTAATGAGGGGTCCTTTCCTTTTTTGTGGGACTTCTCATATAGAAACTCCAGTACCTTGCTGATAGGAGGCAGTTTGTTGCTGACAACTGTCAATAAAGTAAGAGCAAAATTCAGTAACTCAGCTTGGTTTGCTCATTTGGTCTCATTTCCAGATAATTCTGGATAATGTATTCCTTTGACCTGTGGAAAATGGGCAGGTGCACAAATACGTTTCCTACCTTCACATCAATCCCTTAACCTCGTCTCCTCCAAAAAGGTGGGAAACACTCCATAACCAATATCTACCAAGAACTGGATCCACCACTAAGGGATATGTGGTTTGCAATATTTTTGAGAAATGAATGTTATCTTTGCTCAGTGTGGACTAAGTGTGGGTGAATAGGCTGTGAGCCCGTTGTTGGGTAGGGATTGTCTCTGTTGCCGAATTGTACTTTCCTAGAACTTAGGACAGTGTTCAGCACACAATAAGCACTCAATAAATACAATTGAGTGAATGTATGAATGAATACCAAGATCACCAAAATTATCCCAGACACAGGAATCCAAAGTAGAGCCAATCTTAGCACACTAAGAAACCCACACCATCTCTACTTCTACCTACTTCCTTCCTCCCATATTTCCTACTTTAACCATCATCTTAACTGGTGAAGAACGAGGAACAAAGAGACTCTCAGGTTTGTTCCATGACGGGGTTCAACGATTTTGGTAGGAATAAAATTAGTAATGTTCCAATGAAAGGATTAGACATATCCACGTATGAAATATAATGCATTTTTATAGAGCAGCATTTATTTTGCTTGGTAAAAACTAGTGACTGGAGTATAGGGCTTCCAAAAACTACATATAGTGAAGTGAATCTTCCCTATGTGATTTCTTCAGGAAAAGGATGAGAGCTTAGAAAGAGGCTGGTGTTGGAAACTTCCATCTAGAAAATGAAATTCTGAATGCCAAGAGCATGGCATTCAAGCTCCTTTGCTTTAAATGTCAGGGCTGTTGGGCTGCATCAAGCCCCAGCCTGATAAAAGCACCCCATAAAAGGGGAAGTAGACAGCTAAAAGTGACCTATGGAGGAACACAATATAGTATCATAAAATTTAACATTAATGAGGTCCATTCCAAATAAATAAAATGAATTACTTTAGATTTATTCATAATTGAGGCATGAAACAAAGTACAAAACACCCATAATAAAGCTGCTTTTATACATTCTGGTATCTGGTGAAAACAAATTGAATAAACACATTTCTAGTCATGCAGTCAAATTGCCTGCTCAGAGCATCATTTGTCGAATAAAAAAGGAACCTAGAAAGACTAAGTTCATCATTAATTACACATGGATCTTTTTAATCAAATGTTCAGTTTTTATAATCATAAGATTTAATTTGTGAAAAATCCACTTTGAGTAAGCTGAAAGCTAAATGTATCGGTTTCAGGAAAGGAAATGAAGAATATAAAGGACCTTGTCATTGAGGATGCACTAGCACCACAAAGCCAATCTAACTTTATTATAGAGAAATCTTCCTTTTTGGTGAACTTCCCAAAGATTGACTGTTTGAGACACCTTATCAAACCAAGGCTCAGCTTCAGGAGGAAGCTGGAAAAAATATGCAGACAGGAGAGACTCATTTGTCATCCTGGTCAGGCGCCACCAGTATCATTTCTCTGGGGAGCCACTTCTCTGTGGAAGAGCCTACTCTGTAGGTTCCAGATTTGTTCCTCCCCACTTTTCTACCTCCATTCAAGTTGTGTCATAGCCAGTGTCTGGTTTGGGGTGGAGAAGATACAAGGAAGCGAGTGTGACTTGGCTCAGACACCTCAGTCACATCCTAACTGCTTCCTGCCCCTTCCCTCCACACCTCCCACAGTTTCTGCTTTTGCTATTAAAAGGGCAAGGAATTGCTAAGGCAGGAGACCCCATAAGCGGAGTACCTGATACACTGTTTCTTAGAGTTTTTAATTTGGCTAGAGAAAGAGCTTTTTTTTTTTGGTATTTGTTAAGCGCTTACTATGTACAAAACAATATTCTAAGAGCTGGGGGGGATACAAGATGATCAGGTTGTTCCGTGGGGGGCTCACAATCTTAATCCCCATTTTACTGATGAGGTAACTGAGGCACAGAGAAGTTAAGTGACTTGTCCAAAGTCACACAGCTGACAAGCAGTGAAGTGGGATTTGAACCCATGACCTCTGACTCCCAAGCCTGTGCTTTTTCCTCTGAGCCACGCTGATTCTATTCTACATGGTGTTCAACCTAATTAGCTTTTATCTACCCCAGTGCTTAGTATAGTGCCTAGTATAGTGCCGGTCATGTAGTAGGTGCTTAACAAATTCCATTTAAAAATAGCATAGAGTACCTAGAGTGCCAAGATTTATTGCAATTATGCAGACAGTACTTTTTTTCATGCATTCATTGAGTAGTATTTGAGTGCCTACTGTTTGTAGAGGGCTGAAGAAGATCAAAACAGAAAAATGATTACACAGCAATCAGTCAATGATATCTGTTGAGTATGTACTCTGTGGAGAACACTGTAGTAAGAACTTGGAAGAGTACAATACAGTAGAGTAGGTATTAGATAATCTCTGCCCACATAAGTGACTCCCAACTTAAAAGAATAAGGTTGGCGTTGAGCAGATGAAAACAGAATTGGAACAATAGCTACGTTTTGTGAGCTAGAAGTCACCTTGCTTTAGAATTAGAAGTAAAAGGAGCCATATGCTAATCTAGTCATTCAGAAGGAATGAAAGACATACAGATTCTGGCCAGAATCTGAAAGGAAAAAAGGAAAGTGTGCCTATGTCCTTAAAATAGGTCTTCAAATTCTGATTAGATGTTTGTTAACCAATAATTTAAATCTAGATTCAAATGAAATGAATGGAGAAATTAAGTTCAACTAGTAATTTTGAACCACGAACAATGATTGAAAACACAGATCTCCTCCCTCCTCTCAAGTGCTATTCTGGCCACCTGTGCTTCTGAACCCATTCCCTCTCATTTTTTGAAATCTCTCGCCCCGTCCCTCCTCCCCTCCATAACTTCCATCTTCGACCGCTTACTTTCCACTGGTTCCTTCCCCTCTGCCTTCAAACATGCTCACGTCTCCCCCATCCTAAAAAAAACCCGCTCTTGACCCCACCTCCCCTTCTAGTTTATCTCCCTATCTCCCTCCTACCATTCCTTTCCAAACTCCTTGAACGTGTCATCTACAACTGCTGCCTCAAATTCCTCAATGCCTACTCTCTCCTCGACCCTCTCCAATCAGGCTTTCGTTCCCTACATTCCACCAAAACTGCCCTCTCAAAGGTCACCAATGACCTCCTGCTTGCCAAATCCAACGGTTCCTACTCTATTCTAATCCTCCTCGACCTCTCAGCTGCCTTCGACTCTGTGGACCACCCCCTTCTCTTCAACATGCTATCCAACCTTGGCTTCACAGACTCTGTCCTCTCCTGGTTTTCCTCTTATCTCTCCGGCCATTCACTCTAAGTCTCCTTTGCAGGCTCCTCCCCCCCCTCCCATCCCCTTACTGTAGGGGTTCCTCAAGGGTCAGTTCTTGTACCCCTTCTGTTCTCTATCTACACTCACTCCCTAGGTGAACTCAATCGCTCCCACGGCTTCAACTAACATCTCTACACTGATGACACCCAAATCTACATCTCTGCCCCTGCTCTCTCTCCATCCCTCCAGGCTCGTATCTCCTCCTGCCTTCAGGACATCTCCATCTGGATGTCTGCCCACCATCTAAAACTCAATATGTCCAAGACTGAACTCCTTATCGTCCCTCCCAAACCCTGCCCTCTCCCTGGCTTTCCCATCACTATTGATGACACTACCATCCTTCCCATCTCACAAGCACATAAACTTGGTGTCATCCTCGACTCCGCTCTCTCGTTCACCCCTCACATCTAATCCGTGACCAAAACCTGCCGGTCTCACCTCCGCAACATCACCAATATCCGCCCTTTCCTCTCCATCCAAACTGCTACCCTGCTGGTGCAATCTCTCATCCTATCCCGACTGGATTACTGCATCAACCTCCTCTCTGATCTCCCATCTTCCTGTCTCTCCCCAATTCAATCTATACTTCATGCTGCTGCCCGGATCATCTTTGTGCAGAAACACTCTGGGCATGTTACTCTCCTCCTCAAAAATCTCCAGTGGCTATCAATCAACCTATGCATCAGGAAAAACTACTCACTCTCAGCTTCAAGGCTCTCCATTCCCTCGCTCCCTCCTAACTCACCTCCCTTCTCTCCTTCTACAGCCCAGCCCGCACCCTCTGCTTCTCTGCCACTAACCTCCTCATTGTGCCTCATTCTCGCTGGTCCTGCCCGTCGACCCCCAGCCCACGTCCTCCCCCTGGCCTGGAATGCCCTCCCTCTGCACATCTGCCAAGCTAGCTCTCTTCCTCCCTTCAAACCCCTACTGAGAGCTCACCTCCTCCAGGTGGCCATACCAGACTGAGCCCCCTTTTTTTCTCTCCCCCTCCCCATCCCCCCTGCCCTACCTCCTTCCCCTCCCCACAGCACTTGTATATATGTTTCTACAGAGTTATTACTCTATTTTACTTGTACATATTTACTATTCTATTTATTTTGTTTATATGTTTCGTTTTGTTGTCTGTCTCCCCCTTCTAGACTGCGAGCCCACTGTTGGGTAGGGACCATCTCTATATGTTGCCAACTTGTACTTCCCAAGCGCTTAGTACAGTGCTCTGCACACAGTAAGCGCTCAATAAATACGATTGAATGAATAAAGGAAAACCTTGAAGTACATCACCAACCCCTACTTCTCTGGGCTACCATCTTAGGCTAATGAGGTATTAGAACCATTTTCCCAAGTAGGGACTGCTTTTATGAGCTGAAGGAAGAAGCGACTCACTCCACCAGCACTTGGTGGAAAGAGACTTTTCTTCTGCATCCCAAGTTAATTTTGGGGGCTAAACACAGTACAGACTCCCATGCTGTTGAAAAAGGCAGTAAGATAGCACTGTTGCTCCCTAAAAAATGCTTTTACTTCTTTCCTTCTCTGAGTCCCTTGAACTTCCAATAGGAAGACTTATTGTAGCACAACACAGTCTACCAAAAGATCTACCAAACACTGGGATTAAAGGAGCTGTTTCCAGGCTACTTAGGAGAGCTATCTCTGACCCTCACAACAGTCAGGACCTTCCTAATGTCCTGAAGATTGGGAGACCAAGCTGCTGGAGCAGGACAGGACGGGAGCCTTTTTTTTTTTTTTTCATTTTCTTACCATTAACCTTTACAAATTGTTTTCATTTTAATCTTTAGGAACAGCTTAAATCAATGTTGATAAACTGAATGAAATAAATGAATTTTAGAAATTCTAATCCTACCTATTGTGTTATCACATTTAAAATAAAAACCAAATATGTTAGAATAATTCATTCAGTTCTTGTAACAAGTATTTTACCTAGGTATAATATTGCCTACTGGATGCAGAGCACACTGCATGAGACTTTATCCCTAATTAGCCTTCATAATTTCAAAAAGACACCACTGATGATAAAATCCACATGAGTGTGTTGTATAACTAGATGAGGGCTATTGCAAGACCTGCAGTCCCTGACACATTATGCACACAAAAAATGGTCCTCTTGTGTTGCCAATTGAGAATTTAATATAACACTTACAAACATGATTCATTTAAGGGGCTTAAATCTAATTTTCCCATCCCTCTTCCTTTCATCATTCCAAGTAATGAAAGTGTATTAGTAAAATTGCTGGTATGTTGTGTACTTTAGAACCAGCAATTCCTTGAATTTAAGGAATATTGCAATTTAAACCTAATTAGAATAATTTTAAGATTGCAGCTGTCAATTACTGATTGACACGTTAAATAGATTGAATAAGATGTCAGGATTTTATGACACCTACTTTATTACTAGTACATAAATAAGTCCTGCATAGAATCTAATTGCAATATAAGCAACCTAAAGACAAATTAGGCAATGAACCTAACTGGAAACTAACAGTGGACCTAATGAGAATAGGAAGCAGGCCTTAATGAAAATTCAATTTCCCTGTGTCTTTCTAGTCTAATTTGGTCTTCAGAGGATTCTATATTTGTGAGGGGAAATTTAGATTATTTTGCTAAAAAAAAACCTAAAATCATTTATGCAAGCTACAATAAGATGGGAAGGAAGAATTAATGTGGATAGAACAAATTTAAGTTTAGAGGTGCAAATGGAAATGTTGAAAGTGTGACGCTTTTTGAATTCAGAGGGGCAGGTTTCTCCTACTCCCTTTCTACTACATCCTTCACTGTACCTGAAAAGGGGAAAATAAATCATGATAATCCCAAAGTATACTTTTAGAGGAGAATTTGGAGACAACACAAAAAAGCAGAACTACAGTGTTTGTGCTGTTAGAATTTGGAGCACATAATAATAATAATAGTAATAATAATGGCATTTATTAAGCGCTTACTAGGTGCAAAGCACTGTTCTAAGTGCTGGGGAGGTTACAAGGTGATCAGGTTGTCCCACTGAGGGGTCACAGTCTTTGTCCCCATTTTACAGATGAGGTCACTGAGGCACAGGGAAGTAAAATGACTTGCCCAGAGTCACACAGCTGACAAGTGGCGCAGCCAAGATTTGAACCCATGACCTCTGACTCCAAATCCTGTGCTCTTTCCATTGAGCCACACTGCTTCTCTTCAATGCTTAACCAAGAGCCACATCTCCAAATAACAATAATAATAATGATGGTATTTGTTAAGCACTTACTATGTGTCAAGCACTGTTGTAAGCACTGGGATAGATACAAGGTTATCAGGATAATGATAATAATAATAAGGGCATTTATTAAGCGCTTACTATGTGCAAAGCACTGTTCGAAGCGCTGGGGAATTTACAAGGTGATCAGGTTGTCCCCCGTGGGGCTCACAGTCTTCATCCCCATTTTCCAGATGAGGGAACTGAGGCCCAGAGGGTAACTGAGGAACAGAGAAGTTAAGTGACTTGCCCAAAGTCACACAGCTGATAAGTGGCGGAGACAGGATTAGAACTCATGTCCCAAGCCCGGGCTCTTCCCACCAAGCCATGCTGCTCGAGTGGCTAGTAGCGAGGTCTGTGGGTTGGAAGGAAAGGAATGAAAGATGCTATGGAGTCAAGGGTGTGGAAACAAGATTGCTGAGGAAAAACAGGCCTCATATACAAACAAGAACCATAGGTCATTTTTCAATAAAACCATTCAGTTCATGTTTCCCCACACAAGAACCTCCAGTGGTTGTCCATCCACCTTCACATTAAACAGGTACTCCTTACGATCAGATTTAAAGCAATTATCTTGCCCCATCCTACCTTACCTCATTGCAATGTTACTACAACCCAGCTCTCACACCTCGTTCATCTAATGCCAACCTACTCACTGCATATCTCAATGCCAACTTCATATCTGTCAACCATTCTCTCCACCTTCTAGGCCTTATTTAAGCCTTCCTTATGCTCTCTTTTCCTCTTCTTCCATTCCCTTCTGCATTGCCCTTGTTCTTGGATTTGCGCTCTGTACTCAGGGGTCAGCCCCAAACCAATTCATTCATTCAATCGTATTTATTGAGCGCTTACTGTGTGCAGAGCACTGTACTAAGCGCTTGGGAAGTACAAGTTGGCAACGTATAGAGGCGGTCCCTACCCAACAGCGGGCTCACAGTCTAGAAGGGGGAGACAGACAACAAAACCTGTAGGGGAAGCAGCGTGGCTCAGTGGAAAGAGCCCGGGCTTTGGAGCCAGAGGTCATGGGTTCAAATCCCAGCTCTACCACTTGTCAGCTGTGTGACTTTGGACAAGTCACTTCACTTCTCTGGGCCTCAGTTCCCTCATCTGTAAAATGGGGATGAAGACTGTGAGCCCCCCGTGGGACAACCTGATCACCTTGTAAACTCCCCAGTGCTTAGAACAGTGCTTTGCACATAGTAAGCGCTTAATAAATGCCATTAAAAAAAAAAAAACAACAAAACCAAACGTATTAACAAAATGAAATAAATAGAATAGTAAATGTACAAGTAAAATAGAGTAATAAATCTGTACTGTAATAAATTAACATATGCAGGTGCTGTGGGGAGGGGAAGGAGGTAGGGCGGGGGGATGGGGAGGGGGAGAGGAAGGAGGTGGCTCAGTCTATACTGAGCTCCCTCCTTATATATATTATATATATTATATACACATCCTTAATTTATTTATTTGCATTAATGTCTATCACCTCCTCTAGACTGTATGTTTATTACGGGCAGGGAAATTGTCTAGCAATTCCATTTATATTGTACTTTTCCAAGCAGTTAATACAATGCTCTGTACATTATAAGTGCTTAATACAATTGATTGATTTTTTCATAGTACTTGATGATGAGCAGGAGAAGCTGCATAGCTTACTGGAAAGAGCGCAGGCTTGGGAGTCAGAGGACGTTGCTTCTAATACTGGCTTCACGACTTGTCTGCCGTGTGATCTTGGGCAAACCACATAAGTGCTCTGTGCCTCAGTTACTTCATCTGTAAAATGGGGATTAAGACTGAGTCCCACGTGGGACAACCTGATTACCTTGTATCTACCCCAGTGCTTAGAACATTGCTTGGCACATAGTAAGAGCTTAACAGATACTATTATTATCAGAGAAGCAGCATAGCTCAGTGGAAAGAACCTGGGCTTTGGAGTCAGAGGTCATGAGTTCAAATCTCAGCTCTGCCTGTTGTCAGATGTGTGACTTTGGGCAAAGTCACTTAACTTCTCTGTGCCAGTTACGTCTTCTGTAAAATGGGGATTAAGACTGTGAGCCCCCTGTGGGACAACCTGATCACCATGTAACCTCCCCAGTGCTTTGCACATAGTAAGCACTTAATAAATGCCATCATTATAGAAGCTGCATGGCAAGATCACAGGCTTGGGAGTCAGAGGTCATGAGTTCTAATCCCAGCTCTGCCACATGTCCGCTGTGTGACTTTGGGCAAGTCACTTAACTTCTCTGAGCCTCAGTTACCTCATCTGTAAAATGGGGATTAAGACTGTGAGCCCCACGTGGGACAACCTGATCACCTTGTATTGCCCCCCAGCGCTTAGAACAGTGCTTCACACATAGGAAGTGCTTAACAAATGCCATCATTATTGTTATTATTTACTATGTGCCAAGCACTGTAGTAAGCAGTGGGCAAATCAAGTTGGACACAGTCCATGGCCCACTTGGGGTTCAAAGTCTTAATCCCCATTTTACAGGCCTAGAGAAGCTATTAATTGTCCAAGGTCATACAGCAGACAAGTGACAGAGTCAGGATTAGAATCCAGGTCTTTCTACTCCCAGAGATCTGCTCTGTCCATCAGGCAGTACTGCTTCAGAGAAGCAGCATAGCTCAGTGGAAAGAACCTGGGCTTTGGCGTCAGAGGTCATGAGTTCAAATCTCAGCTCTGCCAGTTGTCAGATGTGTGACTTTGGGCAAAGTCACTTAACTTCTCTGTGCCAGTTACCTCATCTGTAGAATGGGGATTAAGACTGTGAGCCCCACGTGGGACAACCTGATCACCTTGTAACCTCCCCAGAGCTTAGAACAGTGCTTTGCACATAGTAAGAGCTTAATGAATGCTATCATTATTATTATTATTCTTGTCACTGTTTTTTCACATGTATTTACTGTTGATAAGATCCACCCTCTATCAACAATGCAGTCTATGGGAGGTGGGTGGGGAGCCCCTGAAAGAAAACCCATGATAGCTCCAACCTGTTGTCCCTACCAAATTTCTCGAAAAATGGATCAAACATGCTAGGAAGTCCAAAGCAATACAGGTCGCTGTATACAAGTGTACATGGCCGCCCACACAAGTGCACCAACTTGTGGTCCCCTTTTGGCAGAGTGGAGCAAAGATCACACATCAACAAGCCTCTTTAACCACAACCAGCATCCTCCCTTGCACCTCCCGAGTCAGGTTTCTTACCTCTGACAGACCTTCTTCTGGGTTTCTTGGTGTTCCTGGATGATGCTGACATAAGGAGGAGGAGGCTGGTATAATTTCTTCTTCCCACATCTCCCTCCTCATCCAGTATCATCTTTAGAATATTAACTACTAAGTGCATATTGATGCAAGGTTCTTTACTAAGAGCTGGGAGAGAATACATAGGTGAGAATTAGACATAGTCTACTCAAATCCTTGTGATCAAAAGTTATGCTTATGATTCTGCTTTTTGTGTGAAAGTTCCCCTTATCCTACTTTTTTGATTTCTTGATTCTTTGCAGTTCCTGTCCTTTAAAGTTGCTGTGTTGATATTTGCTGAAAAAAAAATTCTGCTTTCCTGTAAAACAAACTCCAGTTATTCTTCCCTTCATATTCTTTCATCCTGTGGCCCTCTGGCTCAATTCTTTTTAACCTACCCAGTGTCTCTGCCTCACAATCTATTTACCCAGTAGACCTCATGCATCTCAAGCATCGAAAGCATCAGAGTGGCCCAAAATACTTACCTTCTCATTTCCTGTTATGCATTCTAATCCATACTGAGCTGTTCATTTCACACTTAGAATATTATTTTCTGAAGAGTAAAACAGTAAATAGTATTGGCAGTAATATATAAATGCACCTTTTTTCTATTGGCAACATTCAGTTTGGATTAGAAAGACAATGCATAGGTCTCACTTTCTTTTAACATAAGTGTTACTGTCAACTTTACACTATCAACCAGGTTACAAATTAAAGGGACTGTAATAAAACCTCATTTTTTTTATGCCGTCTTGAGAGAATTTTTTTCCACTCTGTAAAATTGCTAATTTTATGTTTCAAACCTTATAAAAACTTTAATTCAACTTTACTTCTGATAAACTTTGAAGATCCCTGTGTTTTTTGATTAACCTAAGGCTAATGTTATTTAACATGTTTATTAATGTTTTGGGAATAAACTGAAACATTGTAAAGTGCTAAAATGGAAAGAAATGAACTGAGATTGTAGCCACACATCAACAGATGAAATTCTTTGTGGACATAGGGATAATGCTATAATTTTTATCCTATTATTATCCACGTCTAAAGCACCTAATGAGCCTTTTTGTTTTTAATTGATGTCTGCCTATTGTGCTATGAAAATTTGAGAATGCAAATGGGATCTATGGATTCATTAAAAATGTTGGAGAGATGATATTGAAAATCTTATAATGATACCTTATACTTAGCTCAGTGCATTTCCTCTGGGAGGATTTAAATGCTACTGTTTGGAAGGAAAGTATCATAGATACTCAGCATTTTGACCAGGTCTCTCCCTCCCCACAACCACCCAGCTCCCAATTAAATCCTCTAAAAATTCAAAAGTTAAAGGTTATAATAACAATGGTATTTGTTAAGCACTTACTATGTGCCAAGCACTGTACTAAATGCTGAGGTAGGTACAAGGTAATCAGTATCTGGGACACAGTATCTGTCCCACATGGGACTTATTAATTGTAGGAAGGAGAACGGGCATTACTTCCCTATTTTACAGATGAGGAAATTGAGGCCCAGATAAGTATAATGCCTTGTTCAGTGTCCAAGAGCAGACAGGGGCCAAATCTTGGATTGGAACCTCGATTCTCTCTCTCAAAGCCTTTCTCTTTCCACTACGCATATAACATACGCTCTGAAAAATCCAGTATACTTTAGACTACTTTTAAAGCAGTATTAGGTTCAGCAGATGTTTTCACATGCATCTGGGAAAATTTGGAAAACCAAGACCTCAAATCTGAGGCCATTAATATAATAATTTAGAATATTAGGCTGAAATCCTTACTTAGCACCACATTTTCACATAAACATGCTCCTTGTTGTCTTGTTATCGTGTTTTTGTAGCAATGGATGATTCTAGTTTTCTGCGTTGATGCCACAATATCTGCGTCTTCTGGACTGCGAGCCCGTTGTTGGGTAGAGATTGTCTCTCTTCTGTTGAATTGTACTTTCCAAGCACTTGGTATAGTGCTCCGCATATAGTAAGCGCTCAATAAATACGACTGAATGAATGAATATTTTCAGGGTGCCTATCAGTATGGTTTTCAGATGCATTAGCAAAGGCATCATGTCAGCATGCCCAGCCCCAGAAGAAGATCTCTTTTACCTCTATATATTTGAGCAATAGGACTCTTGCTCACTGGCATCCTCACTGATCAGCATGGGCCAGACTAGAAAGCCAGTGCATACTTAGTTACTCATGATACCCAGCCTTGGGTGGAGATGGGCAGGTAGAAAATCATCATTTATGATTCAGATAGAGTGATCAGGGGGCGGACTGCCACTGAGAAATTTTTCATGGTTGCTACATTCAGTGCTACCCCAGACTTCTCTATCAGCTCAGGACTGTTTTCCATCTCTTCATTCAGTACCACCTATGCCAAAATTCACAAATTATTATGATTTTTTGAGTCAGACTTCTGGGAGGGGCGAGGGATGCCCATGGTCATGGAATTTTCATTTCCCAGAGAGGATGTTAGTCCAAACTACATTGGTAGGGAGGAGAGGGTTGGGGAGACATGGCTGAGGGGGAAAAATCCAAAATGAATGGACTAAAGGGTGGGTCTCTGGAGTGGAGGGTCCAGGTATGCAGAAGAGGAAGGGAGAAGCTTTCCCTCCCCTCCTTTCCCTGGTCCTGCTCCACCCCTTTCCCCTGCCAACCTGAAAATTCCTTTCTGCCTGCTGAAATTTCTAGAATTCCCCCACTAATTGAAAAGTCACCAGCCAAAGAGATCAGTAAGCAATTCAGTGGTATTTAATGAGAATTTGTTGAGTGCAGAGCGTTGAATCAAGTAATAATGATAATTGTGGTATTTAAGCACTTACGTGTCAAGGACTGTTCTAAGTGCTGCAGTAGATACAAGGTAAACAGATTGTCCCACATGGGGCTCGCAGTCTTAATCTTAGTCTTAGGAGAAGCAGTGTGGCTTAGTGGAAAGTAACAGGAGTATGTGCAGGGCCTGGCACACAGTAAGCATTCAGCGTGGCTCAGGGAAAAGAAAATGGGCTTTGGAGTCAGAGGTCATGGGTTCAAATCCTGGCTCTGCCACTTGTCAGCTGTGTGACCTTGGGCAAGTCACTTCACTTCTCTGTGCCTCAGTTACCTCATCTGTAAAATGAGAATGAAGACTGTGAGTGCCACGTGAGTCCCTGATCACCTCGTAACCTCCCCAGCACTTAGAACAGTGCTTTGCACATAGTAAGTGCTTAATAAATGCCATCATTATCATTATTATTAAACAAAAAATCAATCCAACTTTGGCTTCACTGATACTGTACGCTATTGGTTCTCTTCCTATCTCTCTGGTCATTCATTCTCAGACACTCCAGTGGGC
Source organism: Tachyglossus aculeatus (assembly GCF_015852505.1). NCBI lineage: Eukaryota > Metazoa > Chordata > Mammalia > Monotremata > Tachyglossidae > Tachyglossus > Tachyglossus aculeatus. The sequence goes on from NC_052067.1 coordinate 123,090,893, forward strand.
TCCTCCTCTGCCTTCCACCCCATAACTGTGGGAGTCCTTCAAGGCTCTGTTATGCGTCCCCTTCAATTCTCCATCCATACCTTTCCGTTGGAGAACTCATTGACTCCCCTGGCTTCAAGTGGTATCTCTATGAGGATGATTCCCAAATCTACATCTCCAGCCCAGATCTCTCTCCTTTCCTACAGGCTCACAGTTTCTCTTGCCTTCAAGATAACCCCACTTGAATATCCCGCTGACACCTCAATTGTAACTTTTTTATAGTATTTGTTAAACCTTACTATGTACCAGCCACTGCACTAAGTACTTGGGTAGATACAAGCTAATGAGGTTGCACCCAGTTCCTGTCCCACATGGGGCTCACAGTCTTAGTCTCCATATGCAGATGAGATAACTGAGTCACAGAGAAGTTAAGTGACTTGTCCAAGGTCACACAGCAGGCAGGGGGCAGAGCCAGGATTAAAACCAGGTCCTTTGAAATTCCAAGCCCACGATCTATCCACTAGGCAACATTGCTTCTCATGACCAAAATAGAGCTCTTTATCTTCCCTCCCAAACCCTTTCCTCCCCCTGACTTTCCTGTCATTGTATTCATCTCTACGCTGATGACACCCAGATCTACATCTCTGCCCCTGCTCTCTCCCCCTCCCTCCAGGCTCGCATCTCCTCCTGCCTTCAGGACATCTCCATCTGGATGTCTGCCCACCACCTAAAGCTCAACATGTCAAAGACTGAACTCCTTGTCTTCCCTCCCAAACCTTGTCCTCTCCCTGACTTTCCCATCTCTGTTGACGGCACTACCATCCTTCCCGTCTCACAAGCCCGCAACCTTGGTGTCATCCTCGACTCCGCTCTCTCATTCACCCCTCACATCCAAGCCGTCACCAAAAACCTGCCGGTCTCAGCTCCGCAACATTGCCAAGATCCGCCCTTTCCTCTCCATCCAAACTGCTACCCTGCTCATTCAAGCTCTCATCCTATCCCGTCTGGACTACTGCACCAGCCTTCTCTCTGATCTCCCATCCTCGTGTCTCTCTCCACTTCAATCCATACTTCATGCTGCTGCCCGGATTATCTTTGTCCAGAAACGCTCTGGGCATATCACTCCCCTCCTCAAAAATCTCCAGTGGCTACCAATCAATCTGCGCATCAGGCAGAAACTCCTCACCCTGGGCTTCAAGGCTCTCCATCACCTCGCCCCCTCCTACCTCACCTCCCTTCTCTCCTTCTACTGCCCAGCCCACAACCTCCACCGCTAATCTCCTCACTGTACCTCGTTCTCGCCTGTCCCGCCGTCGACCCCCGGCCCACGTCATCCCCCGGGCCTGGAATGCCCTCCCTCTGCCCCTCCGCCAAGCTAGCTCTCTTCCTCCCTTCAAGGCCCTGCTGAGAGCTCACCTCCTCCAGGAGGCCTTCCCAGACTGAGCCCCTTCCTTCCTCTCCCCCTCGTCCCCCCTCCATCCCCCCATCTTACCTCCTTCCCTTCCCCACAGCACCTGTATATATATATATATGGTTGTACATATTTATTACTCTATTTATTTATTTATTTATTTTACTTGCACATTTCTATCCTATTTATTTTATTTTGTTGGTATGTTTGGTTCTGTTCTCTGTCTCCCCCTTTTAGACTGTGAGCCCACTGTTGGATAGGGACTGTCTCTATGTGTTGCCAATTTGTACTTCCCAAGCGCTTAGTACAGTGCTCTGCACATAGTAAGCGCTCAATAAATACGATTGATTGATTGATTGATTCATTCATTCAATCATATTTGAGCGCTTACTGTGTGCAGAGCACTGCACTAAGCACTTGGGAAGTACAAGTCGGAAACATATAGAGATGGTCCCTACCCAACAACGGGCTCACAGACTAGAAGGGGGAGACAGACAACAAAATATGTAGACAGATGTCAAAATCGTCAGAACAAACAGAATTATAACTATATGCACATCATTAAAAAAATAAATCGAATAGTAAATACGTACAAGTAAAATAGAGAAATAAGTACAAATATATACAGGTGCTGTGGGGAGGGGAAGGAGGTAGGGTGGCGGGGTGGGGAGGAGGAGAGAAAAAAGGGGGCTCAGTCTGGGAAGGCCTCCTGGAGGAGTTGAGCTCTCAGTAGGGCTTTGAAGGGATGGAGAGAGCTAGCTTGGCGGATGTGTGGAGGGAGAGCATTCCAGGCCAGGGGAAGTATGTGGGCTGGGGGTGGACGGCAGGACAGGTGAGAACGAGGCACAGTGAGGAGGTTAGTGGCAGAGTAGTGGAGGGTGCGGGCTGGGCTGTAGAAGGAGAGAAGGGAGGTGAGGTAGGAGGGGGTGAGGTAATGGAGAGCAATTGTAGACAGACCACCATCTTCGCTGTATTACAAGCTTGTAGCCTTGGCATTATACTAAACTTATCTTTCTCATTTGACCCATATATTCAATCTGTCACCGAATCCCATTGGTTCAACCTTCATAACATCACTAAAATTGGCCCTTTCCTCTCCATCCATATAGCCACCACATTGCTGCTATTTTGCCTTGATTACTCCATCTGCCTCCTTGCTGACCTCCCTGTCTCCTGTCACTTCCCATTCCAGTTCATTTGTGTCTGGACCAACTTTCTACAAAACTATTCGGTCCATGTTTCCTCACTCAAGAATCTCCAATAGTAGTTGGCTAGCCACCTCAGCATCAAACAAATTCCTTACCATTGGCTTTAAAACACTCAGGTGCCTTGATCCTTCCTACCTTACTTACTGGTTTCCTCCCACAGCCCAGTGTGCACACTTCGCTTCTTTAATGCCAACCTACTCCCTCTACCTCAGTCTCATTTATTTCACCACTGACCTCTCGCCCACATCCTGCTTCCGGCCAGAAATGTCCTCCCCCTTCATATCCACAGACAGTCATTCTCCCCACCTTCAAAGCCTTATTGAAGACAGATCTCCTCCAAGAGGCCTTCCCGAACTAGGCCCTTATTTCTTCCACTCCTTTCTGTATCGCCCTTAGACTTGGATTTTCACCCTTTATTCATCCCTCTCTCAGCCCCACAGCACTTATGTACATTCATTCATTCATTCATTCAATCATATTTATTGAGTGCTTACTGTGTGCAGAGCACTGTACTAAGCACTTGGAAAGTACAATTCAGCAACAGAGATAATCCCTACCCAACAACAGTCTAGAAGGGGGAGACAGACAGCAACAGCATCGACATAAATAGAATTATAGATCACATCACATCATTAATACAATAAATAGAATGATAATTGTGTACATATATTCACAAGTGCTGTGGGGTTCTGAGCACTAGGGTAGATACAAGGTCATCGTGTTGCCCCCCATGGGGCTCACAGTCTTCATCCCCATTTTACAGTTGTAATAACTGAGGCCCAGACAAATGAAGTGACTTGTCCAAGGTGACCCAGCAGACAGGCTGCAGGTCACCTCCTCCCCCTCCACACTGAATGTTGACCGCTGGGCCAACCTCATGGGCCCTCCGACCCAGCCTGCCAGAACTGCTCACTTCCCATTTTACAGGCCGGGAAACTGAGGAGGGGGTGGGCAAACTGCCCATCCTGTCCCTCTAGTCCCTGGTGGAGGAGCAAGGCCGCATGCTGACCCTCCCACCACTGTCATTTCCCGGGCAGAAAATATACCTTTTGCTCAAGAAATCCAAATCAGTTTGCTTCCAAGCAAATGTTCATGAGCTCATTTCTCTTCATTACTATTATTTTTAGACAGCTCACTGATCTTGCTGGCAGGAGGTTGTCCCTGCAGGAAGATGAAGTTTTTCCCTGATAATAATAATAATAATAATAATAATAATAATAATAATAATAATAACAATAATGGCATTTGTTAAGCGCTTACTATGTGCAAAGCACTGTTCTAAGCGCTTGGGGAGGTAACAAGGTGTTCAGGTTGTCCCATGTGGGGCTCACAGTCTTAATCCCCATTTCTACAGACGAGGTAACTGAGGCTCAGAGAAGTTAAGTGACTTGCCCAAGGTCACACAGCAGACTTGTGGTCGAGTTGGGATTCGAACCCATGACCTCTGACTCCAAAGCCCGTGCTCTTTCCACTGAGCCACGCTGCTTCTCTAACTCTAACTCTCCACCTACCTTCTCCTACCTCCACCTCTCCACCTACCTTCTTCTAGGGACTCACCTGGGGAGGGACATTTATACCTCGTTGGCCTCTGGGACCTCAGTACTAGTTGATATTTCTGAACTGCAAGTGGGATCGGGGGGGCTTGGGAAGCTCCCTACATCAAGTTGAAAGGAGCCCCAAGGTGGGTGGAGGAGGAATCAGTAGATTGTAAATCTTTAGCTGGGGGTGCCCAGGCACACCTATAATCCAATCAAAAGAGCACTTTGGAAATTAGCACTCTTGTGGCTTTGGAGTCACAGGTCATGGGTTCAAATTCTGGCTCTGCCAATTGTCAGCTGTGTGACTTTGGGCAAGTCACTTAACTTCTCTGTGTCTCAGTTACCTCATCTGTAAAATGGGGATTAAGACTGTTAGCTTTCCGTGGGATAACCTGATCACCTTGTAACCTCCCCAGTGCTTAAAACAGTGCTTTGCACATAGTAAGCGCTTAATAAATGCCATTATTATTATTATGATTATTATTATTATTGCCACCCATCCTTGAGAGAAAAGATGACTTTCCTTTTGGACATATTGAGCTGAGGTACTGGTTGGAGGTCTATGTTCTGGAGATGAGTGGCAATGCAATCTTAGTGAGAAAGAGGTTACAGCTCAAGGTAGATTTGCGAGTTGTTCCATGATTTTCTTATTCCAGGGCCACTGTTCAAGGAATTCCTATATTATTGTCTCTTTACAAAACAGCTATCAAAACTCTACTAGGAACCAAGTGCTTGAACTCTTATTTGATTAATCCTTTTTTTTTCCAATTATTCCAATCTGTCCTTTAACCTTTTGGAACTTTGCAAATATCTTTACTTTGGATTGCATTTTCCATAAATTCAAATCTGTACCTAACTTTTACATATGAACATACTTATTTTTGGTCTGTTTCATGTATTTGGTTTTTTTATCTTACATTGATTTTGTTTCTTACTCACCTTATATTTCACTATCAATGATGATAATCAATCAATCCCTGTAGAGTGTAAACTCACTGTGGGTGGGAAATGTGTCTGTCATAGTGTTGTGTTGTATTCACAAGTGCTTAGAGTGCTGTACACACAGTAAGCACTCATTAAATATGATTATCATTGGTGCTCTCTGGTTTATGAATTGAAAAATCGCTATATTCTAAACTGTAGAAGTGGAAATTTATCAGGATGACTGCAATAATGTACTAGGTATATAAAGACAAATATATGGATGAAGGAGATAAATCAGACAATTGTTAGATTTTGCTTTTGGACAGGGATAATAGTTTGAGCCTAGGCAACCACTACAACTCAAATTATGTGATTGTAATATAAACATGGGAAAAATTTAGAATATTTCTTATATTCATTCAATCGTATTTATTGAGCCTTACTGTGTGCAGAGCACTGTACCAAACTCTTGGGAAGTACAAGTTGGCAACATATCGAGATAGTCCCTACCCAACAGTGGACTCAAAGTCTAATCAATCAATCAATCAATCGTATTTATTGAGCGCTTACTATGTGCAGAGCACTGTACTAAGCGCTTGGGAAGTACAAATTGGCAACACATAGAGACAGTCCCTACCCAACAGTGGGCTCACAGTCTAAAAGGGGGAGACAGAGAACAAAACCAAACATACCAACAAAATAAAATAGGATAGAAATGTACAAGTAAAATAAATCAACAAATAAATAGAGTAATAAATATGTGCAACCATATATACATATATACAGGTGCTGTGGGGAAAGGAAGGAGGAAAGATGGGGGGATGGAGAGGGGGACGAGGGGGAGAGGAAGGAAGGGGCTCAGTCTGGGAAGGCCTCCTGGAGGAGGTGAGCTCTCAGCAGGGCCTTAAAGGGAGGAAGAGAGCTAGCTTGGCGGAGGGGCAGAGGGAGGGCATTCCAGGCCCGGGGGATGACATGGGCCGGGGGTCGACGGCGGGACAGGCGAGAACGAGGTACGGTGAGGAGATTAGTGGTGGAGGAGTGGAGGGTGCGGGCTGGGCAGTAGAAGGAGAGAAGGGAGGTGAGGTAGGAGGGGGCGAGGTGATGGACAGCCTTGAAGCCCAGGCTGAGGAGTTTCTTTCTGATGCGCAGATTGATTGGTAGCCATTGGAGGTTTTTGAGGAGGGGAGTAATATGCCCAGAGCGTTTCTGGACAAAGATAATCCGGGCAGCAGCATGAAGTATGGATTGAAGTGGAGAGAGACACGAGGATGGGAGATCAGAGAGAAGGCTGGTGCAGTAGTCCAGACGGGATAGGATGAGAGATTGCACCAGCAGGGTAGCAGTTTGGATGGAGAGGAAAGGGCGGATCTTGGCAATGTTGTGGAGCTGAGACCGGCAGGTTTTGGTGACGGCTTGGATGTGAGGGGTGAATGAGAGAGCGGAGTCGAGGATGACACCAAGTTTGCGGGCTTGTGAGACGGGAAGGATGGTAGTGCCGTCAACAGAGATGGGAAAGTCAGGGAGAGGACAAGGTTTGGGAGGGAAGACAAGGAGCTCAGTCTTCGACATGTTGAGCTTTAGGTGGTGGGCGGACATCCAGATGGAGGTGTCCTGAAGGCAGGAGGAGATGCGAGCCTGGAGGGAGGGGGAGAGAGCAGGGGCAGAGATGTAGATCTGGGTGTCATCAGCGTAGAGCTGATAGTTGAAGCCGTGGGAGCGAATGAGGTCACCAAGGGAGTGAGTGTAGATTGAGAACAGAAGGGGACCAAGCACTGAACCTTGGGGAACCCCCACAGTAAGAGGATGGGAGGGGGAGGAGGAGCCTGCAAAAGAGACTGAGAAAGAACGACCGGAGAGATAAGAGGAGAACCAGGAGAGGACGGAGTCTGTGAAGCCAAGGTCGGATAGCGTGTTGAGGAGAAGGGGGTGGTCCACAGTGTCAAAGGCAGCTGAGAGGTCGAGGAGGATTAGGACAGAGTATGAGCCGTTGGATTTGGCAAGCAGGAGGTCATTGGTGACCTTTGAGAGGGCAGTTTCTGTGGAATGAAGGGGACGGAAGCCAGACTGGAGGGGGTCGAGGAGAGAGTTGTTGTTGAGGAATTCTAGGCAGCGCGTGTAGACAACTCGTTCAAGGGGGAGACAGACAACAAAACATGTGAACAGGTGTCAAGTCATCAGAACAAATAAAATTAAAGGTAGATGCACATCATTAACAAAATAAATAGAATAGTAAATATGCACAAGTAATATAGACTAATAAATCTGTACAAAGATATATACAGGTGCAGTGGGGAGGAGAAGGAGGTAGGGTGGGGGGGATGGGAAGGAGGAAAGGATAAAGGGGGCTTAGTCTGGGAAGGCCTCTTAGAGGAGGTGAGCTCTCAGAATTTTAGCATTGTTATTGAGAATTTCCAAATAATTCTAATCTAATAATCCAAGTAGTGTTACATAATCTAATCTAAGTAGTGTTAAAATGAATATTTTAATTGATAAGGCCTCTGGATCAATCAAGTTATTAACAGTTGGGAAGCTTTCTGAAATCATCATCATCATCATCATCAATCGTATTTATTGAGTGCTTACTATGTGCAGAGCGCTGTACTAAGCGCTTGGGAAGTACAAATTGGCAACATATAGAGACAGTCCCTACCCAACAGTGGGCTCACAGTCTAAAAGGGGAAGACAGAGAACAAAACCAAACATACTAACAAAATAAAATAAATAGAATAGATATGTACAAGTAAAATAAATAAATAAATAGAGTAATAAATATGTACATATATATATATATATATATATATATATATGTGCTGTGGGGAAGGGAAGGAGGTAAGAAGGGGGGATGGAGAGGGGGACGAGGGGGAGAGGAAGGAAGGGGCTCAGTCTGGGAAGGCCTCCTGGAGGAGGTGAGCTCTCAATAGGGCCTTGAAGGGAGGAAGAGAGCTAGCTTGGTGGATGGGCAGAGGGAGGGCATTCCAGGCCCGGGGGATGATGTGGGCCGGGGGTCGATGGCAGGACAGGCGAGAACGAGGTACGGTGAGGAGATTAGTGGCGGAGGAGCGGAGGGTGCAGGCTGGGCTGTAGAAGGAGAGAAGGGAGGTGAGGTAGGAGGGGGCGAGGTGATGGACAGCCTTGAAGCCCAGGGTGAGGAGTTTCTGCCTGATACGCAGATTGATTGGTAGCCACTGGAGATTTCTGAGGAGGGGAGTGATATGCCCAGAGCGTTTCTGGACAAAGATAATCCAGGCAGCAGCATGAAGTATGGATTGAAGTGGAGAGAGACATGAGGATGGGAGATCAGAGAGAAGGCTGATGCAGTAGTCCAGACGGGATAGGATGAGAGCTTGAATGAGCAGGGTAGCGGTATGGATGGAGAGGAAAGGACAGATCTTGGCAATGTTGCAGAGCTGAGACCGGCAGGTTTTGGTGATGGCTTGGATGTGAGGGGTGAATGAGAGAGCGGAGTCGAGGATGACACCAAGGTTGCAGGCTTGTGAGACGGGAAGGATGGTAGTGCTGTCAACAGAGAACTACACTGTTGTATCTTTACTGTCCATTACATAACTTTTTATTCTTAGTCAAATTGCATTCATTTATTCAATCTTATTTTAACGCTCACTTTGTGCAGAGCATTGTACTAAGTGCTTGAGCACTGTACTAAGCACTTGAGCACTGTAGTGTTTGGAGTCCTGTTTTACCAGACAGTTTTATAATTAGAAAGTGTTAGACGTCAGCCAACAGCTTTTGAGGGTAGCAAACTAGAATGTCCCTACTAGTACTCTAACTCATTTTGATAGAGTTATGGTAGAGTGGAAGCTTGTTGTGGCCAGAGAAAATGTCTACCAACTCTGTTACATTGGACTTTCCCAAATGCTTAGTAAAGTGCTCTGCACATGGTAAGCAGTAAGTAAATATGATTAATTGCTTGATTGATTGGTTTTAGAAATCCCTACCAGACAGACTTCCTTTTTACTTGGTTATTGAACTCCCATCTGCCCATTGCACTTCTCCTGAGTTCTGTATCTGCTCTACTGCCCTTGTGATTTCACCACCTTAAACAATCTTCTACATTCTCATTTTTTTATAGATACAAGCTAATCAGGTTGGACACAGTCTGTGCCCCACAAGGAGCTTACAATCTCAATCCCCATTTTACAGATGAGGTAACTGAGGAACAGAAGTTAAGTGACTTGCACAAGGTCACACAGCAGACAAGTGCGAGAGGTGGGATTAGAACCTAGGATCCTTCTGACTCCAAAGTCTACATTCTAACCACTGCTTCAGTTTTCTAGGAAAGGAAATGTCATATTAACTACCTGGGAAAATTGCTCAAGTATTGGTTTGCAATATCATAAATGGGTAGAAATAGGAAGTTTTGGGGGTATCAAGTTTCATTTTTCAGTAGTAAGACTATTAGAGTTCTATGTTTATTGCAGTGAACAAAGGGACATATGGTGGGTTTATAGGAGAAAATGATTAATTACAAAAGGAAACTAGTGAAGAGCATAAATGATATTTTTTATATGGAGAAAAGAAGCTAATGAATTAATAGCAGTTCTAAAAGAATTGAAATAAAGCATCCATAGAGGAAAAAAAAACATTTGCATAAGGGTACATTTATCACGAGAGAATTATTAATCATGAAATAATGACCTAATCAATCCTAGTTAAAATGACTGCATGATAGCAATCGATAATGGTTATATATTAGACATGTTCTTAAACTTCTATCAAATTCATTTAGAGTTTTAGTACTTCGTTCAATGGAGAGATTTGTGATTGTAACCACTTTCGTGAGAATAATCGAGAGTTCACTTAAAAGCAAAGATATTAAACTCCAAAGTGCAGGAAGACTAAATTCTTCATTTAAAAACACCGTCTGGAAAACGTGGATTGGTAGGAATGTGAGAGAGTATTAACAGAATGATGGAACTAGATGCACCCGGTTCTCCTATAACATGGCAGAATTCCACATTAAAAACAATATATATAACTTGGTAGAACTCTCCCTGTGTTTGATGCCATAGGAATGCATGACTGTTTCTTCTGACACCATATCATGCTCTGTTTAGATAGATATTCTTTGAAAAATATCCCCTATTGGTTGGTTCTAACATTTTATTCTAACAAAATGCAGAGTTAAAAAATGAAAAAATTAAGTATGTTTTGCTTCTGTAATCTCTCAAATGCATATCTCTTGATTCAGCTCACTCCAGACACACGGCAATTCATATTCCCACTCACCTGCATATAGGCTCACATTCCTCCTTTAATCTTTTCAGATTAATTCCTTGACCTATACTTTCTAACAGACACTACCACTTGCCTCATCTCCTTAGCTCTTTATCCCTCTCTACATCTCTACCTTCTCTTGAGAAGAAGTGTGGCTCAGTGGAAAGACCACGGATTTGAGAGTCAGAGGTCATGGGTTCTTATCCCGGCTCTGCCACATGTCTACTGTGTGATCTTGTTCAAGTCACTTAACTTCTCTGAGCCTGTTACCTCATCTGTAAAATGGGGATTAAGACTGTGAGCCCCATGTTGGACAACATGATCACTGTGTATCCCCCCCCACCCTGCAGCGCTTAGAACAGTGCTTTGTACATAGTAAGCGCTCAGTAAATGCGATTGAATATATATGTTCACACACATGTTCACATATGCACATATATGCTGAGAATTGTTGAGAGCCCAGTCAGTATCATGAGAGAAAATCAGGAGGTGTCGGTTTTGTTTAATAAACAATTCTGGCAGAAGAACAGGTACATATTGTGTGTGTGCAGTGCGCTCTTTGAAATAGAGACTCACATTCACTCACCCATCCTTGTTCTTTCTCTGTAATTTATATTAGTGTCTGCTTTTCATAGTAGATCATGAGCTCTATGAGGACAGGGATGTGGTTTTCTCACTGCTATACTCTGCTAAACCCTTAATGCAGTTCTCTGCACATAGTAGGCACTAAATCAGTGCTACTGATTAAATGATCAGAAACTTTGCATGTCTACTGAAGGTGATACTGTTCTTTCCCGTGAGGCAATGTTCACTGCCATATCGGTCCTTAAATAATTATAATAATACTTATGGTATTTTAGGCACTTACTATATGTCAGACACTGTACTATGCATTGAGGTGCTGCATCAGACTCCTCTCTGATCTCCCATTTAGCTGTCTCTCCCCACTTCCGTCTATACTTCACTCTACTGCCTGGATTACGTTTGTGCAGAAACACTCTGAGCATGTCACTCCCCTCCTCAAAAATCTCCAGTGGCTACTAATCAACCTACGCATCAGGCAAAAACTCCTCACTCTCGGCTTCAAGGCTCTCCATCACCTCACCCCCTCCTACCTTACCTCCCTTCTCTCCGTCTACCTTACCTCCCTTCTCTCCTTCTACCTTACCTCCCTTCTCTCCTTCTACAGCCCAGCCCGCACCCTCTGCTCCTCTGCCACTAACCTCCTCACTGTGCCTCGTTCTTGCCTTCCCTCCATCGACCCCGGGACCTGGAATGCCCTCCCTCTGCACATCTGCCAAGCTAGCTCTCTTCCTCCCTTCAAAGTCCTACTGAGAGCTCACCTCCTTCCAGGAGGCCTTCCCAGACTGAGCCCCCTTTTTCCTCTCCTCCTCCCTATCCACCCCCCCAACCTCCTTCCCCTCCCCACAGCACTTGTATATATATTTCTACAGATCTATTATTCTATTTATTTTACTTGTACATATTTACTATTGTATTTATTTTGTTAATGATGTGCATAGAGCTTTAATTCTACTTGTTCTGACGATTTTGACACCTGTCTCCATGTTTTGTTTTGTTGTCTGTCTCCCCCTTCTGGACCGTGAGCTCATTGTTGGGTAGGGACTATCTCTATATGTCAGCGACTTGTACTTCCCAGCGCTTAGTACAGTGCTCTGCACACAGTAAATGCTCAATAAATACGATTGAATGAATGAATAAATGAGTTGGATACAGGCAAAGTGGGTTGGACATAGTCCCTTTGTCCCACATGGGGCTCACAGTCTCAGTCTCCATTTTACAGATGAGGTAACTGATGTACAGAGAAGTGAAATGACTTGTGCAAGGTCACACAGCAGACACGTGGCAGAGCTGGGATTAGAACCTATGGCCTTCTGACTCCTGGGCCCATTTTCTGTCCATTCTGTCATGCAGTTTCCTTCTCCCCATATCTCCCTCCATAGTCCCATGATTACAGTTACCCGCTTCTTCCTTATTCTCTTTCTGTACCGATTCTTTTGAGACCTCCGATTAGCCATGAATGTGCAAATCAGTCAAACTAGAGGGCTGCATTTCCTATCTATCTAACTACTAAACAGGAATCCTTTTGTCCTGGGCTGGAATTTCCTACTTCTCTTCCCACAGTCACAATAGCTGAAGTCTCCAAAAACGTGTTCAGAGATTTTTTTTTAATACAATAATCTATAATCTACCAGTGTATTTCAATATTCAAGTTATATGTATGTACAGATGCATGCATATGCATCAACAGTTTATGAAGGTGATGAATAGGATGATGAACTAGTGCGTGGGCAAACTGCAGGGGGATCTAGGTGATAAGAAAGCTGGGTCGGGATTGAGGGGACAAATCTGTATCTCTATCTGACTCTGTATGTCTGGATACTGGCAGCGTGGCCTCCTGAAAAAAGCCTGGGCCCAGGAGTCAGGGGACCTGGGTTTTAATCCCAGCTCTGCCAGTTCCTTCTGTGTGACCTTGAGCAAGTCACTTAACTTCTCGGTACTTCAGTTTGCTCGTCGATAAAATGGGGATTCAATTCCTGCTTAAACTGGGAGTCCTAATTGAAACAGCTGTGCTTGAGCTGATTAACTCATATCTACCTCAGTGTTTAGAACAGTGCTTGACACATGGTAAGTGCTTAAACATAATAACAATAATCATAATCAGAGGCATCTGAGTCCTCACAATGTACAGAGCACATAATATTCATTCAATCGTATTTACTGAGTGCTTACTGTGTGCAGAGCACTGTACTAACCACTTGGGAAGTACAAATCAGCAACACAGACTGTCCCTAGCCAACAACGGGCTCACAGTCTAGAAGGGAGAGATAAGCAACATAAACAACACAAAACAAGTAGGCAATATATTGGCAGTAGTCTTCTAAACTTATGGTGACATTTACCTGTGTATCTGAAAAGGCCAATGGGAACCCACAATCCTTCCTATGGATAACACTGTACATATATAAAAGCTTACCCTTGATATTTCCTTATTTACAAACCATAATAAATTTAGTGGGCAAGATTATTAAAATGGTTTTAAAATTAGCTTTGAGGATAATTATGTGCAAAAGCTAATAATTAGAAAACAAATTTCTAAATTTAAGCAAGACAGCAGTTTTCATTTCATAGTTATTGCCCTTTATTTGGCAATTTTCTTTAGAATGAAAATTTTCCATCCAAATGAATGACTAAGTTTTAAGAGATGATCCCTAAATGCTGATTATTCCTAGTTTGATGGAAAACTTTGTAATTTACAGATAGCAAAGGGCAGTTACATACTTTACGTAGTCCTTTAGATATTTATTCATGCATGCAAATAGATGCAGTCCATAAGATTTCAAATGTCATATCAGAAATACAAACTAATGATCCAGTACGACACTTCGAGTCAACTTGATGTTAACCCACCCATCCCCATCCAAGTGTTTTAGCTTAAAATGGTTAACAAAAATTATTATATTTTGGGAAATCACAGTTTTTCCAAGAGGAAATATAAAGTATCAGTGAACTCAGTAAATAGATGATGATCAAAATGCCAACCATCAAAATCCCATTTTCTTTAAAAGACAAAGGTACTTAAGGGTTGATATGGGTAAAATTGGTTTTGATATCTCTGAAATTGAGCCTCTATCCTGTTATTGACACCTGCAGAATGAACTGTGGCAAATATATTGCAGCCTATTACAGCTCTTCCCATTAGATCTGAAGGAGGAGGTGGAGAGGGAACAGAGCAAAGCGGCAACGTTCCTGAAAGATAAGGGCAGTAAAAGAAAAAACAGAAACAAATAAAATGTCCCATTGGAAGTCGAATTTCCAGGTTTAAAAAAATTCACATCATTCAGTGTCAATATAAACGGTTTATTGAGCACATACTGTATCCGGAGCACTGAAGTAGAAAGGGAAAGACAAATTTAAAATGAGAAACCTTTGTCTCAGAGAGCTTTGCAAAGTAAGGGGTTAGGCTATAGATATACTATTGAATTATGTCTTGAGCCCCCGGTACTTGAGCCTCTGATCACCAAGGTGACTGTAGAAAGTTTTTTATTTAGTTTTAACAGAGTGCAAGGGAGTCTCTCTCTCTCTCTCTCTCTCTCTCTCTCTCTCTCTCTCTCTCTCTTTCCCTTTCCTTCCCCCCCCCCCCCCCCCCCCACTCCACTCCACTCCACCAAGTCTGTGGTCCAGTCTGTGGTCAAAGAAGCCCATTCTGCCAATGCTTCCTCTTTCTGCTTCCAAGTGCTGCTGTCTTCTGCTGCTCTCAGCATGCTTCCTTCTTGCTTCTCTGCATCCTTCTGCTCCTCATGCCTCCATGCTGCATCCAAATACCCCTTTTTATCTGTGTTAGTCGTGGCAGCTGTGGCTTTACGAAGCAGTCGTTGATTGGTCCAGGCCCATTATTGGGTAGAACAGGGAGAGAAAGCCACGTCTCCATGCTCTGCCCCCACAGGCCTCAATCACTTGTCTCAGGTAGAGCTCATCAGTCCCAGTCTCTTCCATGTTGTTGTTCATGGTATCACAGTCACTAGAAAAGCAGCTTGTTGTGGGTTCACCTCAAATTATTTTATGAATAAAGTAATATAATATGTTATATACTGTAATCTAGGGAATACTTTGAAACTAAAGTTGAAAGTCGGAGTTAAGATTTGGTCTAGAGAAATAAGATTATTCAAAATCACAGACACACATTATTAAACATAACTCTTTCCAGTGATTCCAGAATGCTTACAATTGACACGGCTAAGTGATTTTTGTAATCTTGGGGAAAAAATAATTAATATACTTGGATTTGGGGAAAAATAGTGCACGTGTGTGTGTGCATTTTTTTTCCCTCCGAGATCAATCTCCGAGAGCTCACCTCCTCCAGAAGGCCTTCCCAGACTAAGCCCCCTCCTTCCTCTCCCCCTCCTACCCCTCTCCATCCCCCCTGCCTTGCCTCCTTCCCTTCCCCACAGCACCTGTATATATGTATATATGTTTGTACATATTTATTACTCTAATAATGTATTTATCTTACTTGTACATATTTATTCTATTTATTTTATTCTGTTAGTATGTTTTGTTTTGTTCTCTGTCTCCCCCTTCTAGACTGTGAGCCCACTGTTGGGTAGGGACTGTCTCTATATGTTGCCAACTTGTACTTCCCAAGCACTTAGTACAGTGCTCTGCACACAGTAAGCACTCAATAAATATGATTGATTGATTGATCAATCTGGTCAATCAGTAATGTGTGGGCAAAAAATGATACAAAATTACTGTATCGTAAATGTCCTCTACTGTTTATTGATCTGTCACATAACTTCACCTACTCTCATAATTTACTTAAATGATTCCTTTTTTTAGGATTTTTACCCCAGTGTTTTGCAAAGTGTTTTGGCTCATAATAAGCACTTAAAAAATACCCCATCTTTAATACTACTGAAAGGGCAAACTTGTATTAAAGGAGAAAGATATTCTATGTAGATTTTTCCCCTAGAGTTGAACCAACCACTAAAGTTAGTCACAAGAATGTGTAAGAATTTCTACGTCTGTTGTTACTCTTGTATTTGCTAAGTGCTTACTGTGTGACTTTGGGCAAGTCACTTAACTTCTCTGGGCCTCAGTTACCTCATCTGTAAAATGGGGATTAAGACTGTGAGTCCCACGTGGGACAACTTGATCACCTTGTATCCTCCCCAGTGCTTAGAACAGTGCTTTGCACATAGTAAGCACTTAACAAAAACCATTATCATTATTATTATTATTATTATTAGCTAAGGAAATATTCATTCATTCAATCAAATTTATTGAGTGCTTACTGTGTGCAGAGCACTGTTCTAAGCACTTAGGAAGTACAAGTCAGCAACATATACAGTTACCACTCAACAACAGGCTCACAGTCTCGAAGATATCATGGTATTAGTAGTATTTACTAAGTATTTCCTTCTGTACATAGCACTGTAATACATGTTGTGAGAGAATGCACAAAAGAGAATTAGACATAGTCCTTGTCCCTCAGCAGGCTCACAAATTCTCAACAATGGCAACTGCAATATTTTCCAATCCTGCTATTTCTGGGAACACAGATATTTCAAGGAATCATCAATCAATTGTATTTGTTGAGCACTCGTATGCAGAGCACTGGTCTAAGCACTTGAGAGAATACAATACAAAGAACTAGGTGTCTACATGTTTTTACTAACTTCAGTGATTGTTCTTCTGTATTTATTTAATAAACTGTAAAAATCTGCATATTAAATGTCGGTTTTATTGCCTGTGAAGATTTTTCTATGAAGAATTAATTGTCATTTGGGAAAATCAGTACTGGACTAAGTGTTAGCAGTTTCATCTGAGGTTCATAAAATATACAGCATGGCTCAGTGGAAAGAGCCCGGGCTCTGGAGTCAGAGGTCACGGGTTCAAATCCTGGCTCTGCCAATTGTCAGCTGTGTGACTTTTGGCAAGTCACTTAACTTCCCTGTGCCTCAGTTACCTCATCTGTAAAATGGGGATTAAGACTGCAAGCCCCACGTGGGACAACCTGATCATCATCATCATCATCAATCGTATTTATTGAGCGCTTACTATGTGCAGAGCACTGCACTAAGCGCTTGGGAAGTACAAATTGGCAACACATAGAGACAGTCCCTACCCAACAGTGGGCTCACAGTCTAAAAGGGGGAGACAGAGAACAAAACCAAACATACCAACAAAATAAAATAAATAGGATAGATATATACAAGTAAAATAAATAAATAGAGTAATAGAGTAATAGAGTATTAGAGTAATAAAATAAATAAATAATATAAAATAATAAATATTAAAATATCAACATTAAAATTAATCAATTAATTATCTAATTAATTAATTAAAATTAATTAATTTAAATCAATTAATTAATTTATTAATTAAAATTAATACTTTTTAAAAAATTTAATTTTAAAAATTTAAAAATTGAAAGATTAAAAAATTTAAATTTTTTTAATTTTAAAAATTTAAAGATTTAATTTTTAAAAATAATTTAAAAATTAATTAATATTAAAATATAATAAATAGTAATAAAATAAATAAATAAATAGAGTAATAAATATGATCACCTTGTATCCCCCCAGTGCTTAGAACAGTGCTTTGCACATAGTAAGCACTTAACAAATGCCATCGTTATTATTATTGCAAATGAGGCGGCATGATGGCTGAATCAGAATCTTCCAAATTTTGAAAGTGTGTTGAATTGATTAAAAACAAACTATCTTGAATAAGAATATAAGCCAGAGAACCAATAAAGCTGGAAAACCCAACTGGATTGTGGATTTTTAGTATTTCAAATGACCAGTTGACCCAACAAATTGTAATAAACATTGAAGAGTTTAAAGAATTACTCTATATTTGAATACAGAAAACCCAAAGATTATTCAAATAATTGCCTAAGGAAATTTGTAAAATATCAAACCGACAATAGATATTCCTCATAATGGAAATGACCAACGCAACCACTAATGTTACATCTATGTGTCACACATAAAGCATATGCCTTAATATAGGTCAAGATATTCTTTTTATTTTCCTTGCAACTGACCATATTAATAATCAGTTAAGGGATTTTTAAGTGGTTAAGACCTGGCATTTTGCTGTTGAGCTGCCTTCTGGCACACAGCTTGACTCCAGGGATCACCCACAGGGAGACATTTAGTCTAGTTATAGCTCTCTATTATGTATGAAACAATAAAAGCCACACAGCTCTCACTAAATGATCTAAGAATGAAAAGGATTTATCATCAGCATAGCTAGCATTTGGAAATAGTGGATAACGAAAGAAATTAAGATTATGTACGGCCATTTCCTTATATAAAATTTTCAATATTAATATAAAACTGTTTAATAAGAGATGGTTTCTGATATGGTAAGAACTGATTTCTTGAGCTCCTCATTTACCATGATCATAAAATAGGACCAGATACACTTCTAAGAACCACGTATTGTAAGTAGTGGGAGTTTTGTTTTGGTGTCTGCCTCCCCCTCCTAGACTGTGAGCCCATTGTTGGGTAAGTCCCTACCCGTTTCTATATGTTGCCAACTTGTACTTCCCAAGCACTTATTACAGTGCCCTGCACACAGTAAGTGCTCAATAAATATGATTGAATGAATGAACTGGAAGCTACATTTAGACAACTGAGCCATAGAACTAGGAGAATATTTGTAAATCAATTTCTTAAAAATAGTATAAAGGTATTTGAGTTTAGGAAACTTATCTTGATGAGCACTCACAGGATGCATTTAAACCTCAGCTATTTATACATTAATTAAATATTTGTCTCCATTTTTTAAAACATTTGTTAAATGCTTACTATGTGCGAATCACTGTTCTAAGCACTGGGGGGATACAAGGTGATCAGGTTGTCCCACGTGGGACTCACACTCTTAATCCCCATTTTACAGATGAGGTAACTGAGGCTCAGAGAAGTAAAGTGACTTGCCCAAAGTCACATAGCTGACAAGTGGCAGAGCCGGGATTAGAGCCCATGACCTCTGACTCCCAAGCCCGTGCTCTTTCCACTGAGCCACGCTGCATTTAATTCTTCCCTGTCTTTTTTTCATATATTGAATACTTGGAGTGCAGTACCCTGGTACAAAGTATCTCTAAGCCTCAACATCATCAAGACCATCTATGAGCCTGTTGTTGGGTAGGATTATCTCTATATGTTGCCGACTTGTACTTCCCAAGCGCTTATTACAGTGCTCTGCACACAGTAAGCACTCAATAAATATGATAGAATGAATTTATTGACCTTCCAGAGGTAGAGCACTGAACTATGCACTGGATTTTTTTAAGTATACCCTGACATCAAAAAGCTTAGTCTCATAACTTGAAGTGTCCAGTCACTTAGAATTCAACATGTTTGAGACTATCATCAACTAATTAATCATATTTACTGAGCACTCACTGTGGGCAGATCACTATACCAAGTGCTTGGGGAGTACAATATAAGAGAGACAGTAATAATAGAGACATTCCCTGCCTGCAACCAGTTCTCCTATGGCATAAGAAATGTGCTCCCAAAGAACCCTCTGATAGGGGAAAACTTGCATTTTAGAACTCACTCCATGTCCAATAATCAGGAGTAATTAACTCAGAGTATTCCAGAGCTGAACCCACAGTTCCCAGGCTTGACACGATCTCTCAAATGCTCCCTAATTTGGTCTCTAGCTGCCCACCACTCCATTCCAAATAATCAATCAATCAATGGCGTCAAGTGCTTATTGTGTGCTGAGCTCTCTAGTAAACTCTCAGGAGAGTACACTAAAATAGAATTAGTAATCATAATCTTTGCCCACAAGGAACTAATACAGTAAGTGCTCAATAAATATGATTGAATGAAATATGATTGAATGAACTAATAGTTCCTGCAGCTCCAGCCTGTTGCTGGGGAAGTAAACAGGATTCAGGAACCACATCTCCAGTTAATTTGGCTCAAAAGACCCTGGCTCTGCTTTGGTAAATTGGAAAGGGGTGAGAACCCAGTTGGGCAGGGAGAGAAGTGGGAGTTGGGTAATGATCTGCCCTCTCCTTCCCTTTCCATAATTAAAAAAAAAACTTGGCTATGAGGGAGATGACCTGGGAAGAGACATATAATCTGAGGCCTAGGAAACTCCCTAGAATTCCAAGGAGGCTCGCAATTGTTAGTGGGGCACACATGATCACAGTATGGCTAAAATCCCCCCTTTCCTCTCCATCCATACTGCTACCACGTTGGTACAATCTTTCGTCCTGTCCCTCCTGTTCAGCCTCCTTGCTGATCTCCCAGCCTCCTGTTTTTCCCTGTTCCAGTTTTATTCTTCATTCTGCTGCCTGTATCATTCTTCTACAAAAACTTTCTGGACAGTTTCTACGCTGATGACACCCAGATCTACATCTCTGCCCCCGCTCTCTCCCCCTCCCTCCAGGCTCGCATCTCCTCCTGCCTTCAGGACATCTCCATCTGGATGTCCGCCCGCCACCTAAAGCTCAACATGTCGAAGACTGAGCTCCTTGTCTTCCCTCCCAAACCTTGTCCTCTCCCTGACTTTCCCATCTCTGTTGACGGCACTACCATCCTTCCCGTCTCACAAGCCCGCAAACTTGGTGTCATCCTCGACTCCGCTCTCTCATTCACCCCTCACATCCAAGCCGTCACCAAAACCTGCCGGTCTCAGCTCCGCAACATTGCCAAGATCCGCCCTTTCCTCTCCATCCAAACTGCTACCCTGCTAATTCAAGCTCTCATCCTATCCCGTCTGGACTACTGCACTAGCCTTCTCTCTGATCTCCCATCCTCGTGTCTCTCTCCACTTCAATCCATACTTCATGCTGCTGCCCGGATTATCTTTGTCCAGAAACGCTCTGGACATATTACTCCCCTCCTCAAAAACCTCCAATGGCTACCGATCAATCTGCGCATCAGGCAGAAACTCCTCACCCTGGGCTTCAAGGCTCTCCATCGCCTCGCCCCCTCCTACCTCACCTCCCTTCTCTCCTTCTACTGCCCAGCCCTCACCTTCCGCTCCTCCACCACTAATCTCCTCACTGTACCTTGCTCTCGCCTGTCCCGCCATCGACCCCCGGCCCACTTCATCCCCCGGGCCTGGAATGCCCTCCCTCTGCCCATCCGCCAAGCTAGCTCCCTTCCTCCCTTCAAGGCCCTGCTGAGAGCTCACCTCCTCCAGGAGGCCTTCCCTTCTTTCCTCTCCCCCTCGTCCCCCTCTCCATCCCCCCGTCTTACCTCCTTCCCTTCCCCACAGCACCTGTATATATGTATATATGGTTGTACATATTTATTACTCTATTTATTTATTTATTTATTTATTTATTTTACTTGTACATTTCTATCCTACTTATTTTATTTTGTTGGTATGTTTGGTTCTGTTCTCTGTCTCCCCCTTTTAGACTGTGAGCCCACTGTTGGGTAGGGACTGTCTCTATGTGATGCCAATTTGTACTTCCCAAGCGCTTAGTACAGTGCTCTGCACATAGTAAGAGCTCAATAAATACGATTGATTGATTGATTGATTGACATATCACAACACTCCGAAAAAAGCTCCAATGGTTGCTCATCCACCTCCATATCTAACAAAAACTCCTCTCCATTGGGTTTAAGGCACTTCCCTCCTCTAATTCCACAGACAACCACTCTCCCCCGACTTTAAAGGCTTATTGAAAGCGTATCTCCCACAGACCTTACTTTCCCTCATCTCCACTCCCTTCTGCATTGCCCTGACTTGCCCTCATTGCTCTTTCCTGCTACAAGCCCCAAAGCTCTTGTGTACTTATCTGTAATTTTTTTTGTATTGATGTCTGTCTTCCTTACTCTAGACTGTGAGCTCATTGTGGGCAGGGAACACAATGCTTAGTGCAGGAGCTTAGTACAGTACCCTGCAAATAGCGCTCAATAAATATAATTGAATAAATGAAAGTGATAAGTCCCCAAAGGACTGAGAGAACTGTGGTACAAGGGAACCAAAATGGATACAGAAAAGTAGCCAATCAGTTAAATTGGGATACTGCTACCATGTTGGTATATGAAATGTGTCACATTATGTGGGAAGCTTGCAATATATACTAATCCTAGGCTAAAGAGGTATTAACACAACTCTGTTGAAAGTGCATGCATGTGCATAACTTTCAGCATCACTTCACACCCAATCCAGATATCTATCGAGTTCTCTCCAAAACATAGTGAAAACACCCATTGTCAGAACTCACCAATTCAATTTTGAATTTAATTTTGTTTAAAGCTCATAACTGATGTTAAAATAATACTTTGAGTTTATTTGCACTGTTCAGTTTCAGTAGCATAGCATATATTCAAGCTACTCACTTCTCCTTTCTCCTATTTTTCAACCTAAGGTATCCCTGATAAACTTCCTAGAAAAGTAGGATTTGAGGTAAATACAGGTAAGTGGTGGAGCCAGGATTAGAACCCACAACCTCTGACTCCCAAGCCCGTACTCTTTCCACTAAACCAGGCTGCTTAATACTAAGTGCTTATCAAATACCATAATCATTATTATTATTATTATGTCCTGAATGTTTTTACAGAAAAGGAAGCGGAGTGAAATATGGACTGGAGTGGGGAGAGACAGGAGGTTGGGAGGTCAGCAAGGAGGCCAATGCAGTACTCTAGGTTGGATAGGATGAGTGACTGTATTTATGTGATAGCAGTTTGAAGAAGAATGGGTGGATTTTAGTGATGTTGTGAAGGTAGAGCCAACAGGATTTTGCAACGGATTGAATATGTGGGTTGAATGAGAGAATGGAGTCAAGGATAATGCCATGTTTACAGGCTTGTGTGATGGGAAGGAAAGTGATACCATCTTATCTATCTTGCCGCTGACCCCTAGCCCACATCCTGCATCTGGCCGGGAACACCTTCCCTCCTCTAATTCCATAGACAACCACTTTCGCCCCACTTTAAAGGCTTATTGTAAGCGTATCTCCCAGAGACCTTACTTTTCCTCATCTCCCACTCCCTTCTGCATTGCCCTGACTTGCCCTATTTGCTCTTCCCTGCTACCAGCCCCAAAGCCCTTGTGTACTTATCTGTAATTTTGTTTGTATTGATGTCTGTCTCTCTCAATCTAGACTGTGAGCTCATTGTGGGCAGGGAACACAATGCTTAGTACAGGTGCTTACAGTGATGGGAAAATCAGGGACTTCACCAAGTACTAATATGATGCTCTGTATACATTAAGGATCTTGTTGTTCTTTGTGGTTTAATTTTGTTGTTTGTTTGAAACTCCTCCCAACTCTATGCTAACAGTGCTCTACACATAGTAAGCACTTAACAAATACCATTATTATTATTATTATTATTATTATTATTATTATTATTATTATTGGCAGGGAACGTGGCTACCAATTCTGTTGTACTGTATTCCCCCAAACACTTAGTACAGACTTTTGTACTCAGTAAGTGGTCAGTAAATGACATTGATTGACTAATTTTTCAAATAGTGGAATATATAAATCATTATGTTTTAATAAATGCTATGGATCAATGTGAGAACCTAAGTGCTCATGTAGATTATGGAAGATCATGACTTGGGAGAATAAAAGTAATCAGGGAATCAGGAATGATTTGAGATTTCAGGAGAATTTAAAATACTTGAAATTTTAGGATAGCAAATTTGTAGAGGGAAGGCGTTCTAGGCAGAAGGGTAAGTCATGAGAAAGGTTTGGAAATGGAATAGATGAGAGAAAAAGGGATAAAGTTCACCTGTTAGAAGCATAGGGGCATAATAGAGTCAGGAGAGTTAAAAAGGTAATTTAGCCAGAACAGAAGAGATGGTGGTCAATGCTCAGAGGGGAATCAATACAGACTTTAAAGAAGAGGAGAAAAAGGGTTTCGGAAGATGACACAGGTATGTAGTGTAGTAGAAACTGAAGATGAGAGAGGTTGGGAACAGGAAGACCAATGAGAAGACTGGTACAATAATTTAATAAAAAGATGAGGAGATCTTGGATCGGAATGGTGGTTATTAGGGTGGAAAAAAGGAGCTGGTACTAGAGAGGTTTTTTTCTTTCATACTTTCATATTTCAGAGAAGCAGCATGATGTAGAGGATGAGAGTAAGGTCTCAGAGATGTAAAGACCCGATGGTAATTGTCTATAAATCAATCATTTACTGAGCATTTACTATGTGCAGAACACTGTAGTAAGCATTTGGAAGAGTACAGTACAACAGAGTTGGTAGGCACCTTCCTTGCCTACAAGGAGCTTAGATTATAGAGGGAGGAGTTAGCTGAAAAAGACTTGGTCGAGAGAAAGTGAGCCTACTGGATATACGTGTCTATTTGGAGGAGTTGCATAAGACCAGCAGCTAGATGGATAGAAACCATAACATCAATAATGGAAGAAACGTTACCAAATTTACAGATTAGGGCATAACACAAGATATTCCAGAGAAAATGCATCCCTAGAGTCACTATGAATCAGAAATGACTCAATGGCATTTAATAATAGGAATGGGATCAGAGCGACAGCTGAATGATTCTGGGGGCCCCCAGAAAGCCTTTTTTTTTAAGAACAGGTTAAAAGACAAAGGGGAAAGAGTCACTGGAAGGTAAGGAATTAAAGGTGGCAGTAGGAAGGTAAGAATAACTTTAAAAGAGACTAAATTGTCATGGATTCTGCTACTGGCTTGAATTAAATGAGTAAGCACAAATTTCCTGGAAAAGGAAAAACTACATCTGTTTGATAAGAAAGGTGAAAATTGATATTCTCAGTGGATAAATAAATTATTTCATCTACCCCATCGGTTTGCAAGATTCAGTACAAATTGTCAACATCCTCATCTGCAACGAGCAGCCTATATACAAGCTATCTCTACAATTTTGTAAATTTGCTTACATCCAGGTACCAAACCAAATTGAATCCATTACATTCATTCATTCAATCACATTTATTGAGCGCTTAGTGTACAGAGCACTGTACTAAGTGCTTGGAAAGTACAATTCGGCAACAGATAGAGATAGTCCCTACCCAACAACGGGCTCACAGTCTAGAAGGGAGAGACCTTCAGCAAAACAAAACAAGTAGACAGGTATGAATACCATCAGAATAAATAGAATTATAGAGAAACAGCGTGGCTTTAGTGGAAAGAGCCTGGGCCTGGGAGTCAGAGTTCATGGGTTCTAATCCTGGCTCCGCCATTTGTCAGCTGTGTGACTTTGGGCAAGTCACTTAACTTCTCTGTGCCTCAGTTACCTTATCTGTAAAATGGGGATTAAGACTGTGAGCCCCACAGGGGACAACCTGATTATCTTGTATCTACCCCAGCGCTTAGAACAGTGCTTGGCACACAGTAAGCACTTAACAAATTCCATACTTATGATTATTATTAATTATAGCTATATACACATCAATAATAAAATAGAGTAATAAATATGTACACAATATACATACACAAATATACACAAGTGCTGTGGGGAGGGGAAGAGGGTAGGGCAGAGGGAGGGAGTGGGGGCGATGGGGAGGAGAGGAGGAGCAGAGGAAAAGGGAAGGCTCAGTCTGGGAAGGCCTCCTGGTGGAGGTGAGCTCTGAGTAGGGCTTTGAAGCGTCGGACCTTCTACCCCCTCCTCTCGCTCTGCCTCGGCCCGACCTTCCCATGGCAAAGGCCAGAAGCTTCAGGGAACCTCAGGAAGGAGGGGAAGGGGAATAAATAAATACATAAATCAATCAGTCAATCAATCAATAAATAAATACGATTGATTGAAAGGGTAGACGAGGGTCCCCCTTCCTTCCCCAGGCACCAGCTGGGGATCCCTGTTCCCCCTGGCTGATCCTGGCTTTTTCTACACTAACTAAGCAATTACCAATGGCCTTTTTACATTTTTTTCTTTAATGAGGAATAATATTGCATGTAGAGAATGCCTCCTACTTAGAGGCTTCCCATATATTCCTTTAAATCAGACCATTACTTAAATGCATTGCTGATGGAATGGTATACAATTTTTGAAGCCTTTTTGATTTCGGGGTAGATTGAATTGTATCGCTTCTAAACTGAAAGTGGGGGCTTGTAGGGGGGTCCAGGGCAGCCCCGGATTAGGTGGGCGGGACAGGATAGGGCCGGGGAGATGGGACCGGACTCGGGCTATTGGGAGTCGAAAGCACCTGGGTTCGAATCCCGCTCCTGCCGCCTGTCTGATGGGTGACCTTGAGTAAGTCACTTCCCCGGGCCTCAGCTCCCTCATCTGGAAAATGGGGGTTAACACTGGGAGCCCCATGGGGGACAGGGACTGGACTTAACCTAATTACCTTATATCTACCGCAGTGCTTAGCACTGTGCCTGGCATGTAGTTCATTCATTCGATCATATTTATTGAGCGCTTACTGTGTGCAGAGCACTGTACTAAGCGCTTGGGAAGTACAAGTTGGCAGTTAAGCAAGTAAACAAAAAAAAAGCATAAAAACCTTTGTGGTTGCCCAACTGGGGCAGAAGAGGGCAACTTTTCTTTCCTGCTACTTAGGGAAGCAGTGTGGCTCAGTGGAAAGAGCCCCGGCCTGGGAGTCGGAGGTTGTGGGTTCCAATGCCGACTCTGACACTTATCAGCTGTGTGACCTTCGGTAAGTCACTTAACTGCTCTGTGCCTCAGCTACCTCATCTGAAAAATGGGGATGAAGACCGTGAGCCCCACATGGGACAACCCGATTACCTTGTGTCTCCCCCAGTGCCTAGAACAGAGCTCAGCACATAGTAAGCCCTTAACAAACTCCATTATTATTATTATTATTTTTATTATTATTGTTATTATTATTAAAACAGGGTGATTAGCCCTGGTATAAACATGTAGCCACCTAAATAATAATTGGTGGAGTCCTGTCCTGCTTCAAAGCCCGCCTAAAGCCCCTCTATTCCAGAGACCTTCCCCAATTAAAGGCAGTAGTAGTACTTATTAAGCACTTACTATGTGCAGAGCACTTTGCTGAGATCTGGGAGAAAATATATAGTTGGGCATTAGACATACCTACATTAATAATAATAATTATGGCATTTGTTAATAATAACAATAAGAATGGTATTTGTTAAGCGCTTACTATGTGCAGAGCACTTTGCTGAGATCTCAGAGAAAATACATAGGTGGGCATTAGACATCCCTACATGAATAATAGTAATAATTATGGTACTTGTTATGTAGACATCCCTACATTAATAATAATAATTATGGTATTTGTTAATAATAATAATAGTATTAGTTAATGCTTACTATGTGCAAAGCACTGTGTTAAGTGCTTACTATGTGCAGAACACTTTGCTGAGATCTGGGAGAAAATACATAGGTGGGCATTAGACATCACTACATTAATAATAATTATTATTATTATGGTATTTGTGAAGCGATTATTATGCAAGATCTGGGAGAAAATACATAGGTGGACATTAGACATCCCTACATTAATAATAGTAATAATTGTGGTATTTGTTAAACACTTTGTGCAGAGCACTTTTCTGAGATCTGTGAGAAAATACATAGGTGGGAATTAGACATACCTACATTAATAATAATAATTGTGGTATTTAAGCGCTTACCATGTGCCAGGCACTGTACCAAGCTCTGGGGTGGCTACAAGCAAAGTGGGTTGGAGACAGTCCCTGTCCCATGTGGAGCTCACGGTTTCAATCCCCAACTGACAGATGATGCAACTGAGGGCACGGAGAAGTGAAGTGGTCTGCCCAAGCTCACACAGCAGACAAGTGACAGAGCCGGGATTAGAACCCGGGTCCTTCTGATTCCTAGGCGTGTGCTCTATCCATTACGCCATGCCGCTTCTCCCAAATCGTGCTTACATTATTACCCGTGGCACATAGTAGTCATTCATCCAATTGTATATACTGAGCGCTTACTGTGTGCAGAGCACAGCACTAAGCATTTGGAAAGTACAATTCAGCAATAGAGACAATCTGTCTTTGTTAAATGTGCATTATATGCCAAGCGTATAACTTTCTGTGTGACCCATAACAATCTTAATTTGTTAATAATCTTTTAACAAATACCATTAAAAAAAATGAAACCAAAAAAACCTAAATTCAGTTCCCTGGCAAAAACTGATCTCCCCCTCCATGTAAATCATGAGACTGAGAAACAGTAGACCATTCAATGTTAACACAGTAATTTTGGTAGCAATTTATGGAAATAGTAGCTTGTTAATCCCATAATACGTGCCTGGCACTGTACTAACTGTTGGGGTAGATAAAATGCAATCAGATCAGACGCACCCAAACAACTGCCGTTTGAAGAGCTGAAGTTGGGACACCAGCTAGGTTTAGTGGAAAGACCATGGGCTTTGGAGTCAGAGGTCATGGATTCTAATCCCGGCTCTGCCACTTGTCAGCTGTTTGACTTTGGGCAAGTCACTTAACTTCTCTGTGCTTGTTACCTCATCTGGAAAATGGGGTATTAAAACTGTTAGGCCCACGTGGGACTACCTGATTATCTTGTATATATCCCAGCCCTTACAATAGTGCTTGGCACATAGTAAGCGCTTAACGAATATCATCATCATCATCAGAAGCAACAGAACATAGGGAAGCATTTTAAAGGCATAGAAAAACAAAGTCTCACACAATGCAGCATTCTCGCCAGAAACTGGGAGCAAATTGTTCAAGACAGACCTGCACAACATTCTGATCTCAAGTCTATATAGACTTGAATTCAAATACAGTATATCACAATTGGTGAAAGTCGCCTATGCGTGCATGTGTCCGAAAAGGCCAATGTGAAACCCACAGTTCTTTCCACTTTGTGCATACAAAAAGGCCATCCCTTGAGCATTTTAGCACTTGGTATGGTAGAGTATGATAAAAGTGTAATTCTCAGTCCATGCCATCAAGAAATTAATAATCCAATGGGATACAGTGAGTTTTTCCTCCCTCTGCTCCTCCCCCAGGACTCAGTACAATGTGTTGTTGTGTCCTGTCATCCCCTTCTGACTGTTAGACCCTCCAGAGGCCAATGATCTTGTCTCCTACCTCTTCATCCAGGCTGGCTGTGCTCTCCGGGCCCCCAGGGGAACCAGCATGACCAAATGAGATGCAGAGTACCTGAGTTCTATTCCTAGCTCTTCTAATTCCTTGTTGTGTGACTTTGGACAAGTCACTTCGCTTCTCTGTGTCTGTTCTCTCATGTGTAAAATAGGGATTAAATCCTCCTCCCTCCAATTTAGACCATGAGCCCCATGCAGGATAGGGACTGGGTCCAACCTGATAAACTTGTATCTACCCCAGAGCTTGACCCATAATAATCTTTTAATACCATTTTTAAAAAAATGAAACAAAAAAAAACAAACCTAAATTCAGTTCCCTGGCAAAAACTGATCTACCGGACTGAGGTTCTAGTAACTGTATTTGTACTAAGGTTCCAAATTGAATCATATACAACTGATGGCTTGGTTGTAGGTTCACACAGGAGATGCAGAAGATAAAGAGTGAGTTGTTACAAGAAAACATACAGGGATGAAGCAGTAAGTAAGGGTTGGGGTACAAGAGGAGAAGAACCTAGATTGGTGTGAGAGAGAAGTTTGTAGTTGATTCATAGGGTTAAAGACTTGCCACTGGGAAGCTGAAAATATTATAGAGAAATAATATGGATGAAGGCACCAATGTGACAGATAATTTTAGGTTTAATGTGTCAAACATATTGGAAGCTGAAAAATTGTCCATTTGGATGTGTCTATGAGGGAATTATCAGTGACCTCTCAGGGGAAAGAAAGGTGAAAAGCTGTTTGTAGTGAGTCACAAAAAGAGATGGTGGAGAGAAAATGAAGATAAGTAGTCTGTACAACCTATTTGAGGAGTCCAGGCAAGATAAGGAACTCGAAGATGGGGTGGTAGCTAGATGAATATGAAGAGAAAGGAATAAAGGCCAGGGTTAAATACTGAGGTCTCACATAAAGTAAATCAGTGAAGTCAGGTGAAATCAGTGTAGGAAACACACTAGAAATCTAAAAAAGGAATAGCATAAGAGAACCATTGCAACATGGGCTGAAAACCATCTTGTCAAACTGCAAGAGAGCTGAGAAAGATGATAGTATAAAAACGTTGGATTTGCTCAATATGAAGTTAGCTATCTTAGATCAATTTACATTGACAGGTGAAGGTAAAATCCAAGCAAAGACAGAAAATACAAACTGTAGAAATAGCTATTACACTAAAGCTGCACATTATTGAAAAGACAAATATAGGACAAAAAAATTATCTTCATTTATTATGGTTATTAAAGGGCTTACTATGTGTCACTGTCTTAAGTGCTGGAGTAGTTAAAAGTTAATCAGATTGGACAAAGTCCCTGTCTCACTTGAGGCACACAATCTAAGTGGTAGAGGGAACAGGTATTGCATGTCCATTTTACAGTTGAGGAAACTGAAGCATGGTAATGTAAGTGACTTGCCCAAGGTTGCCCAAGACAACTGGTAGAGTAGGGATTAGAACCCAAGTCCTTTTATGACCAGGCCCATCATCATCATCATCATCAATCGTATTTATTGAGCGCTTACTATGTGCAGAGCACTGTACTAAGTGCTTGGGAAATACAAATTGGCAACACATAGAGACAGTCTCTACCCAACAGTGGGCTCACAGTATAAAAGGGATATGTACAATTAAAATAAATAAATAAATAAATAAATAAATAAATAGAGTAACAAATATGTACAAACATATATACATATATACAGGTATACATATATACAGGCCCATGCTCATTCCTCCAAATCATGCAGCATTCCATTATACTTTACATGTACTCCCCTTTTTAAGTTGAAAGTTGGAATTAAGACTGCTTTATATAATATGCCCTTCTGTTTGAATCAGTAGAAGGGGATCATTTTTAGACTACAGTTTTAGGGTACTATGCTCCTAATTTGTGATTAATTTGTGATTTAAAGTCTCCACCCAATGTTGGGGTTATTGCCTGAGAAAAATGTCATTCTAAAAGCAGGAAGAAAAGTGAGAATGTCATTTTCCATCATTCTCAGAATTCAAATAGTCAAGCAGTGTTTTTAAAGATGGTTGAGTGTTTTTTGAAAGACCTAGTAGTAGAGGCCAGTTAGGTAATGGGTTTGTCAGTTCACAAGAACATCAGCTGAGGAATGAACTCATACCTAGAGGCCTGAAGAAAGGATAAATAGGGGCAAAAGTAATGGGGAGGAATGATGGGAGAAAACCATAGAAAAAAGAGGTAGAAAAGAGAAAACAACAACAAATTAAAGTATTTTCAATGTCAGAATTCAACATTCCAGTGGAGACTACATTTCCAATGTTTCAAAGACATGTCTGCTGCCATTCTTCATGAGGGGCACAGCCTGAGAATTGGGTCCCTTAAGTGCTGGGTTGAAACCATTCTTAAAGACAAGCAAGAACATGGCAGAATCAAGGGATGCTATGCTTCCATTTAAGGGTAGCCTGAAAAATGTAGGGCATGTTTTAATGGAAAAGATTGACAGCTTAATGAGCACTAAACACACACATAGATTACAGCAAGTTCTCTTATCCTTGATTCACTTGGGGTGAGCATTACATCCCTTAATTAGCCTTTCTGAGATACCAAAAATATTTTAGAGTTGAGGTGGACTGGAGTAAGGATAGGTCACTGCCAGCAGAATAGATATTTGATTTGTTTTGGCATCAGTGGTGATGGCTTGTACTGAGCTATCTCAACCTTTTCACCAATTCTCAGGTAGTCAACAGCACTCACAATAATGAAATGACTAAGAAAAATGTCATCGGCCACTTCAATTACTAATCACAGTCATTTTCTGCCTCACAGACTTTTCTTCCAATGTCCTGAACCATTTTCATCCCTTTCTAACATTCTGTCTCCATCCCTACATTAATTCTTGTGGACTTCATTACCTACGTGGGTATTTCTGGGTTACAAGAACCATTTCCATCCCTTTCTCGCATTCTGTCTCTCTTTATCTCTACACTGGTTCCTGGGGACTTCAATACCTATGTGGATATTTTTGGTGGCCCTCGGCCATCGCTTCCTCTCAGTCATCTGCTCCTCCCCACCTCAATTTCCCACCAATTTGGACTCACACTCTATCTCTTCATCTCTAGTAATTGTGCAATCTCTACCTTTACCACCTCTGAAAGTCCTCTCTCAGAATACAATCTCCTTACCTGCCTTCTCTCTCACACACCCACTCCCTTCAAATCTGTCCTGTTCCTCTAGAGAGACCTGTTTTTTTAACCCCTCCAATTTTCTAAAGCCATAATGCCCCACTTGGTCTCCATATTCAAACTACCTTCTCGAAATGCACACAGACACCCTCGAAGCCATCCTTTCTAATGAACTGCTCCCTTGTTCCCCTTCAGTCTCATGCCAGTAACCTGCAAACCCTCGATCAACTCTACAGTACACTTCCTCTTGCTCCTATGGTGTGCTACTGGCAGAAATCCAAACACCTGGCTGACCTTTTCCATCACAGATTCACCTCACTTTAATTCTACACTCTCTTCAGAACTGACAACAATACTTCTCCATCCTCCAATACCTATTGCCCAGACCAGCTGATGCATATGTTTAACTTCCTTCTCAAACCCCTTGTCCTCCCACCCCTACCATCTCTTGCCCTTGATGAGGAGAAGCAGCGTGGCTCAGTGGAAGGAGCACAGGCTTTGGAGTCAGACGTCATGGGTTCAAATCCCGGCTCCGCCAATTGTCAACTGTGTGACTTTGGGCAAGTTACTTAACTTCTCTGCGCCTCAGTTACCTCATCTGTAAAAAGGGGATTAAGACTGTGAGCCCCACGTGGGAGAACCTGATCTCCTTATAACCTTCCCAGTGCTTAGAACAGTGCCTGGCACATAGTAAGCACTTAATAAATGCCATTATTATTATTATTATTATGACCTGGTAATGTACTTCTCTGATAAATCTGAAGCCATAAGACATGATCTCAATTAGAACCAAGTCAGAAGGACATGGGTTCTATTCCCAGCCCTGCTGCTTGTCTGCTGTGTGACCTTGGGGAAGTTGCTTAACTTCTCTGGGCCTCAGTTACCTCTTCTGTAAAATGGGTATTAAGCCTATGAGCCCCATGTGGGACAGGGAGTGCTTCCAACCCAAATAGCGCTTAGAAAAGTGCTTCACACATAGCAAGAGCTTAACAAATACCATTCTCATTATTATTATCATCTCTCTAAAATCTCCTCTAATTCTCCCCAGTACCTCCCTTCTCCTGTGCCCTCTTTGACTCCCTCATCTTTCTCAGCGGTGTCTCAAGAAGAAACCTCTCTCTTCTCAAAATCTATTCTT
Organism: Tachyglossus aculeatus; assembly: GCF_015852505.1. NCBI lineage: Eukaryota > Metazoa > Chordata > Mammalia > Monotremata > Tachyglossidae > Tachyglossus > Tachyglossus aculeatus. The sequence continues at coordinate 123,123,973 of NC_052067.1, forward strand.
GCACCTGAGCCTCCTGATTCCATCCCTTCCCCTTACCAAAAAACTTGCCCCCTTCTTCCTTCCCTTCCTGCCCGCCATATTCAACCATTTACAATGGCTTCTTCCCCACTGCTTTCAAACTTGCGTATGTATTCAAGTCTTAAAACTCCTTTGACCCCACAGCTCCCTCCTTCCCACCATTATCGTCCCACCTTCCTCACACCATTCCTCTCCAAACTTCTTGAACAACTTATCTACACCTACTGTCTCCACTTCTTCTCCTCGACCCTCTCCAATCTGATTTCTACCCTCTTCACTCCATAGAAACAGCCCTTCCTAAAGTCACCAATGACCTTCTTGCCACATCTAGTAACTTCTATGTAATTCTAATCTTACTTGATCTCTCAGCTGACTTCGCCAATGTGGACAACCACCTTCTGGAAATATTGTCTAACCTTAGTTTCACTGGCACTCTCCTCTCCCGGTTCTCCTCCTACCTTTTGGATCACTCCTCCTCAGTCTTGCTCAAGATTGTTCTCTGTCTGAATCCCACCTTCTAACCGTGGGAATCCTTCACAGCTCAGATCTGGGTCACCTTCTATTCTCCATCTACACTCACTCCCTTGGAAAACTCAGTCACTTCCATGGCTTCATCTACCATTTCTATATTGTGAAGTCCCAAATTTACCTCTTTAACCCTGACCTCTTTCCTTCTATGCAATCACAAATTTCCTCCTGCCAACAGTACATCTCTACCTGGTTGTCCCACCGACACCTCAAACTAAATATGTCCAAAACAGAACTCCTTATCTTCCCACCCAAATCCTAACCCCCAACAGGCTTTCCCATTAATGTAGATAACACAACTATCACCCCTATCTCGTAAGCAGGCTGGTTTAATGGAAAGAGTCAGAGTTTGTGGGTTCGAATCCCGGATCTGCCACTTGCCAGCTGCATGACTTTAGGCAAGTCACTTAACTTCTCTGTATCTCAATTATCTCGTCTGTAAAATGGGGATTAAGATTGAGCCCCAGGTGGAACAACCTCATAACCTTGTATCTATCCCACTGCTTAGAACAGTGCTTGGCACATAGCAAGCACTTAACAAATACCATCATTATTATTATTACAAGCCCATTATCTTGGCATTATTCCCCACACAGGAGGGGAAGAGTCCCCAAAAGCCAGGACCCATGAGTGGGTATATTGATCATTCTACCTCCCTTTGCTAGAGAACTAGGTCACAACTGGAATGAGGAGCCTAAAATAGATGGGAAGAGGTTTATAGGGAAGGGATCACAGACTGCAAACCTCATGGTACAAAGGGACTGTCTATGCCTACATTTCTCAGAGCTCATTGGGAAATGTTAAGTAGAGAGTGGCTTCCCTGACAATAGTGGGGAAACTGGAGGGGCCAGATTATCATTCGATGTGGGCCTAGGAGAAGGCCGGAAGCCAATTTTGTCTTAGCTGTGGTGTACCTTGTCTGCTTGTCTGTCACCCCTGAGACTCAGCCAGAAGATCAATTTATGTGGCAAAGAATATCTTTCTGAATAAACTATACCTGGGGTAAAAATCAAGCTATAATTAGGTAATTTTGGAAAATTTTTAGACTAAACCCTATTTCCAGCCATTTTTCTGAAAGTATAAAACTCGCCCTCACGTTCTCTTATTCTTCCAAATATTGCATCGTGGGAGAATATTTCACAGCAGCACAGGTCCTTCTAACCTCATCTCAGTTCAAATCTCCTCAGTTCTCAGATCTGAAGAGCAAGAGAAGGATCCAGACTTGATTTACCTATAAAAAGACTTATCTGCATCAATGGTGATCAGCCCGGTGGGTGCCCCTTACTCAATTCATTCATTCATTCAATCAATCGTATTTATTGAGCGCTTACTGTGTGCAGAATAGTGTACTAAGTGCTTGGGAAGTACAAGTCGGCAAAATATAGAAACGGTCCCTACCCAACAACAGGCTCGAATCTTGGATTACATTTAATAATAATAATAATAATAATGGCATTTGTTAAGCACTTACTGGTTAAGTAATGACATTCGTTAAGTGCTTGCAAAGCACTGTTCTAAGCGCTGGGGAGGTTACAAGGTGATCAAGTTGTCCCATGGGGGGCTCACAGTCTTAATCCCCATTTTACAGATGAGGGAACTGAAGCACAGAGAAGTTAAGTGACTTGCCCAAAGTCAAACAGCTGTGTTGCCTGGGCATTCACTCATTAATCAGTTAAGAAATCTGTTGTTACTACTGCTACTATCATAAATTCCCTTTGTTTTTCACTCTCCACCACTAAAATAGTGTTAACTAGACTTCAAACTTCAGGATAGCAGTGTTGAGCAATGTTAATGCAATAGTTCAGAAACTGCAGAAGGAGTGCCAGTTCAAAATTAGGCCCCTAAATAATGATAATAATAATAATTATTATGATACTTCATAATAATAATTCAGTATGCCAAGCACTGTTCTAAGTTGTAGATACAACTTAAATAGGTTTGACATAGTTCCTGTCCCACATGGGGCTCACACTCTTAATCCTCATTTTACAGATGAGGTAACTGAGGCCCAGAGAAGTTGTGACTGTACGAGGTCACACAGCAGACATGTGGAGGAGCTGGGATTAGAACCCAGGTCCTTCTGAAACCCAGGCCTGTTGTTCTATCCACTAAGCCACGCTGCTTCTCTATAGAAAGTCCAATATTAGAAAAATTTGTGCTATTTGTTAAGTGTTTACTGTGTGACAAACATTGCGTTAGTAGAGAAGTATCATGGTGTAGTGGATAGAGCACGGCCTGCAAATCAGAAGGTCATTGGTTCTAATCCCTGGCTCCACCACTTGTCTGCTGTGTGAACTTGGGCAGGTCGCTTCACTTCTCTGGGCCTCAGCTACCTCATATGTCAAATGTGATTTGAAAATGATGTGAGCCCCGCATGGGACAGGGATTGTATCCAATCTGAGTTGCTTGTCTTCACCCCATTGCTTAGAATAGTGCCTGGCACTTAGTAAGCACTTAACAAATATAATAATTATTATTACTGGAGTAGATACAATTAATATTAGGCCAAAGTCCCTGTTTTACATTGAGTTTTACTCTAAGGGGGAGGAAAAACAGGTATATAATCCACATATTACAGGTGATGAAACTAAGGCACAGAGAAGGTAAGCAACTTGCCCAGGGTCGCATAGTAGGTGACCTCCCTTGACCCCATGGATCCCTCCAGTTATCACTCCATCTCCCTCCTACAATTTCTCTTCCAACTCCTTAAGTGAGTTGTCTACACCTGCTGTCTCAAGTTCCTCTTCTACAATTCTCTCCAAGTCCTCCTCCAATCTGGCTTCTGTCCCCTTCGTGCCACAGCAACCACCCTCTAGAAGGTCACAAATGATTTCCTTCTTTCCAAATCAAATGGTCTCTACTCCATCCTAATCCTCCATGACCTCTCAACTGCCTTCAACACTGTCAAGCACCCACTTCTCCTGGAAACATTATCCAATCTCGGCTTCACTGACACTGCCTTCTTCTATCCCTGGTTCCCCTCCTATATCTCTGGCTGCTGATTTCATTCATTCATTCAATCGTATTTATTGAGCGCTTACTGTGTGCAGAGCACTGTACTAAGCATTTGGGAAGTAAAAGGGGGCTCAGTCTGGGAAGGCCTCCTGAAGGAGGTGAGCTCTCAGTAGGGCTTTGAAGGGAGGAAGAGAGCTAGCTTGGCAGATGTGCAGAGGGAGGGCATTCCAGGCCGGGGGGGGACGTGGGCCGGGGGTCGACAGCGGACAAGGGGAGAATGAGGTACAGTCAGAAGGTTAGCGGCAGATTCTCAGTCTCTTTTGTGGGCTCCTCTTCTGCCTCCCACCCCCTAACTATGAGAGTCCCTCAAGGCTCAATTTTGGGTTCCCTTCCATCCTCTATCTACACCTACTCCCTTGGAGAACTCCTTTGCACACATGGCTTCAACTAGCACTTTAACTAGACTGAGCCCCTTTTTACTTCCCAAGCGCTTATGTAAATTATTCTCAATTCTACATCTCCAGCCCTGATCTCTCTTCCTCTCTTCAGTCTAGCATTTCCTCCTGCCTTTAAGACATCTCTACTTGGCCGTCCTCCCATCACTTCAAACTTATCTAAGAGAACCTCTTATCTACCCCTGATGTTCCCACCTTCTTTCTTGTCTCACAACCCCATAACCTTCACATTATCTCTCTCTCATTCAACCCACATATTCAGTCCATCACCAAGTCCTGTCAGTTTGACCTTCACAGCATTGCTAAAATCTTCCCTTTCCTCTCCATCCAAACTGCTACCACATTAATCCAAGCGCTTATCCTATCCCATCTTGACTGCTGTATCAGCCTCCTTAATGATCTCCCTGCCTCCTGTCTCTCCTCACTCCAGTCTATACTTCACTCTGCTGCCTGAATCATTTTTCTACAAAAATGTTCAGATCAAATTTCCCCTCTCAAGAACTTCTAGTGGTTGCCCATCCACCTGTACATAAAACAGCAACTTCTTACAATCTGCTTCAAATCACTCAATCACCTTGATCACTCCGATCTCACCTCTCTATTCTCCTATAGTGACTCAGTAAACACATTTCACTCCTCTAATGCTAACCTTCTTACTGTACCTCGAGCCTATCTATCTCACCATCGACCTCCCACCCACATCCTGCCTCTGATCTCGCATGCCTTCTCACTTCATATCTGAGAGAGAGTTATTCTCCCTCCCTTCAAAGCTTTATTTAAGGCACATCTCCTCCAAGAGGCCTTCCCTGCCTAAGCCCTCCTTTCTGCTTCTCCCACTCCATTCTACATCACTTTGACTTGCTTCTTTATTCTTTCTCCCTCCCAGTCCCACAGCACTTATGTACATATCTGTAACTTTATTTATTTATATTAATGCCTGTCTCCCCTAAAGATTGTAAGCTTGTGGGCAGGAAATTTGGCTAGTACATCTTTATTGTACCATGCCAAGAGCTTGGTACAGTGTTCTGCACACAGGAAGTGTTCAATCAATATAATCGACTGACTGACTGAAGTGATTGGTAATGCCAGGATAATAACTCAGATGTCCTGATTTCCAGTCCTGTGGTCTTTCCACTAAACCATCCTTCTTCTCCCTAAATAAGGGGGAGTCCCTGCTACTGGATGTAGATTGGTAACTGTTCCCTGCACTGAGGATACTAGTACCTAGTCAAAGAGTGGCTTTCTATTAAATAAGTTAGGAAGGAGAGGCAATTGTAGAATGACACTGGAGATGTACCAGAAAAATGGGTGAACAGAACAGTGAATCCTTGTTTATATCCCTTTCTTTTGTGGAACCTATCCTTTTCCCTTATTCTATCTCTTTAGCAGTCCTCACCCCAAACACATATTTACACACACTGTAAGGAGGTTTAATCCCTTGTCACCTAGATATACAGATAATTAAACATAGGAAAGTAATTTGTCAGATGTAGGAAATGCATGCTACAGGATAGAAAACTATTGATTCACAGTTCCTTCTGGTATCAGAGGCTTCTCTCTGGTTCTGATATAGGCAGGTTGTTTAAACCATCTGGGTATGTCTGCCCCATATGAAATGCTTTTCATCTCTGCCTCCATTGTGTCATTTTTGGTTGTAGCTGACATTGCTGTGGCATATGATTTCAGCCACTGGGGGATATGAAGCTTTGAAAACTTGTAAGCACTTGATTAAAAAATCAGAATCTAAGGCTGCTTCAGGCCCTTGGTGACATTTAAGAAGTAAAAAATCCACCCCCCCCACCCTTCATTCAATCAGTCAATCAGAGGTATTTACTGAGTGCTTACCGTATGCTGGGCACTGTACTAAGCACTTGAAAAAACTTAATACAACTGAGTTGGTAGACACATTTGCTGCCTAAAAGGAACTGACAGTCTAGAGGGGGAGACAGACATTAAAATAAATTATAGATAACATGTACAGTCTTAATCTGTGAGCCCTCTGTTGGGTAGGGACCGTCTCTGGATGTTGCCAACTTGGGCTTCCTGAGTGCTTCGTCCAGTGCTCTGCACGCAGTAAGCGCTCAATAAATACGACTGAATGAACGTCCTTTATCACTGTCCACGTTCTCATCCTTTTTTCTTCTTCTGCCAAATGCTTCTGCTTATCGCCGGCACCGGTGGCCCTCCTGCCTCACCCTCCCTGCCCCCAAATGGCGTTTCCTCTCTCCCCCACCCAAACCCCACCCCTCCTGCCAGACTCCTTCCTCTCATGGGTGGCCTAATGGGTAGAACCCAGGCCTGGGACCTGGGTTCTAATAAGAATAATAAAAATAGTAATAATGACCCCATTTCTTAAGTGCTTACTAGGTGCCGAGCACTGTTCTAAGCACTGGCGGGGATAGAAGGGGATCAGGTGGTCCCACGCGGAGCTCACGGTCTTCACCCCCATTTGCTAGGTGAGGAAACGGAGGCTCAGAGAAGTGAAGTGACTTGCCCAAGGTCACACAGCAGACACGTGGCGGAGTCGGAATTCGAACCCACGACCTCTGACTCTCAAGCCCGGGCTCTTTCCGCTGAGCCCCGCTGCTTCTAATCCCCACTCATCTGCTGCTGTGGGGCCTTGGACAAGTCACTTCTCCGGGCCTCGGTTGCCTCATCTGGCAAATGGGGATGAAGACCGTGAGCCCTGCTGCTTCTAACCCCTGCTCCGTCACTCGTCTGCTGCTGTGGGGCCTTGGACAAGTCACTTCTCCGGGCCTCAGTTACCTCCTCTGGAAAATGGGGATGAAGACCGTGTGCCAAGCACTGGGTGTACAAGGTAATCAGGTTGTCCCACATGGGGCTCACAGTCTTAATCCCACAGCACCTGTATATATGTATATATGTTTGTACATATTTATTACTCTATGTATTTATTTATTTATTTTACTTGTACATATCTATTCTATTTATTTTATTTTGTTAGTGTGTTTGGTTTTTTTCTCTGTCTCCCCCTTTTAGACTGTGAGCCCACTGTTGGGTAGGGACTGTCTCTATATGTTGCCAACTTGGACTTCCCAAGTGCTTAGTACAGTGCTCTGCACACAGTAAGCGCTCAATAAATACGATTGATTGATTGATTGATTGATGTACATAGGTGCTGTGGATAGGGTGGATATCAAGTGCTGAAAATATACAGATCCATATTTGGGCAACGCAAAAGAGAGAGGGAGTAGGGGTAATGAAGGCTTAGTTGGGTAAGATCTCATGGAGGAATTCAATTTTAATAAAGCTTTCATTATGGGGAAAGGGTTGGATTGTAAAGAGGAGGGAGTTCCCGGGTAGAGGGAGGGATGATATAAGTAAGGGGTCGATGACAAAATATACACTATAATAATAATAATGTCATTTATTCTGTTCTAAGTGCTTGGGAGGTTACAAGGTGATCAGGTTGTCCCACTGGGGGCTCACAGTCTTAATCCCCATTTTACAGATGAGGTAACTGAGGCACAGAGAAGTTAAGTGACTTGCCCAAAGTCACACAGCTGACAATTGGCAGAGCTGAGATTCGAACCCATGACCTCTGACTCCAAGCTCATGCTCTTTCCACTGAGCCATGCTGCTTCTCTATGTACAATTAATAAATTAGCATTAGAGGAGTGAAGTGTGTGAGGTGGGTTCTAGTTGGATGTCAACAAAAATGTTCAGTTTATATAACCCCATTCCTCAAGAACTCCCAGTGGCTGCCCACCCACTTCTATATCAAATCAAAACTCCTTACCATTGGCTTCAAAGCACTCAGTCAGCCTACCCCAGCCCACCTCACATCACTAATCTCCCATTGTTGTCCAGCCCACACAGTCAGCTCCTCTAGTACCAGTTAACTCACTGTGCCCCAATCTTGTCTGTCTCACTGCTGACCCCCTTCCCATGTCCTCCCCTTATCCTGGAACTCCCTCCCTCTCCATATATGCCAGACAACCATTGTCCACATCTCTTCCAAAAGGCCTTCCCCAGTTAACCTCTCATTTTCCCGACTCAGTCTCCATTCCAATCTAAGACCTCTGGACACTTGATATTTCCAGACCCCCAACCCCGTACAATTTATGTACATATCTTTAAATTATATATTGTCAATCATTTATTCACATTAATATCTGCCTCTCCATCAAGGCTGTAAGCACATTATGGGCAGGGAACCTATCTGCTAATTCTGTTCTATTGTACTTTCCCAAGTGCTTATGACCGTGGTCTGCATATCGTGAGTGCTCAATAAATATGATTGATATTGGCAAGGTGAGGTAGGAAGGGCTGATATGATTGAGTGCTTTAAAGCTGATGGTAAGGAACTTGTGCTTAATGCTGAGATGGATAGACAACCACTGGAGGTTCTAGAGGAGCAGGGAGACATGGACTGAACTTTTTTTAAAAAAATGATATAATAATAATTATGGTATTTGTTAAGCACTTACTATGTGCCAAGCACTGTTCTAAGTGCCGGGGTAGAAACAAGGTAATCATGATGTCCCACTTGGTGCTCACAGTCTTAATCCCCAGATGAGGTAACTGAGGCACAGAAAGGTTAAGTGACTTGCCCAAGATCACAAGGCAGACAAGTGGCAGAGCTGGGATTAGAACCCACGTTCTCTGACTCCCAAACCCATGCTCTTTCCACTAAGCCATGCTGGCAGAAGAGTGAAGTCCTGGAGTGTGAAGAGACAGAAGGCAGGAAGGTCAGCAAGAAAGATGATGCAGTCGTCAAGCTGGGATAGGATAAGTCCTTGGATCAATCTAGTAACAGTTTGGAGTTTTTTATCTATGGAATTTGTTAAGTGCTTATAATGTGCCAGGCACTCTACCAAGTGCTGGGGTAGATGCAAGCCAACCAGGTTGGACACAGCAAACGTCTCATAAAGGCACCAAAGTCTAAATTCCCATATTACAGATGAAGTAACTGAGTTACAGAGAAATTAAGTGATATCCTCAAGGTCACAGAGCAGACAAATGGTGGAGCTGGAATTAGAACCCAGGTTCTTCTTCTGATTCCCAGGCCCAAGCTCTATATACTAGGCAAACACCTTGATTGAAGAGGAAAGGGTGTATTTTAGTGGTGCTGTGAAGTAGAAAAGACAAGCTTTAGTGACTGATTGAATATGTGGGTTGTAAACTCATTTTGGGAAGGGAATGTGTCTGTTTATTGTTATATTGTATGTTCCCAAGCATTTTGTACAGAGCTCTGCACACGCTAAACACTCAGTATGATTGACTGACTGACTGGCTAAAGAGATGAGTCAAGGATAATGCAAAGGTTATGGCCTTGTGAGACAGGCCATAGATTAAGGCCGATCTAATCTAATTAGATTAAGGAATCTAATTAGATTCCTTGTGAATCTAATTAGGATTAGAAACCCTGTCCTAATCCTGTCTTTCTCATCACTACAGACTATCCAGGATAATCTGTAGTGATGAGAAAGACAGGATTAGGACAGGGTTTGGGTGAGAAAAATGAGCAGTTCTGTTTTAGGCAGGTTAAATTTGAAAGCAAGGGCATGGGAGTCAGAAGGACATCCGTTCGAATTCTGGCTCCACCACATGTCTGCTGTGTGACCTTGGGCAAGTCACCTAACTTCTGTGGGCCTCAGTTACCCCATCTGTAAAGTGGGGATTAAGAGTGTGAGCCTCATATGGAACAGGGGACTGTATCCAACATGCTACCCCAGTGTTTAGAAAGTGCTTTCCACATAATTACTGAAATCATTATTATTATTATTATTATTATTATTATTATTAATAGTGAGACATCCAAGTAGAGAGATCCTGAAGGTACAATGAGTAGGTTGGCATTACAGGAGCACATAACATTATTTACATTTATTTGTAGGCTTGGTTTCATTCAGATTCTAACCTCAGCACTGACATCGACCTCTCCTGGTTCTCTTCCTATGTTACATACATAAGTATTATGTATATCTAGTGGTGTGAAAATATTTGCATCTGCTTAAACTAAACTTGTGCCTGAGTTCTAAGGGTTTGAGAAAGATCAGCAGGGATGTTGGGGAGGCTGATAATAATAATAATGTTGGTATTTGTTAAGTGCTTACTATGTGCAAAGCACTGTTCTAAGCGCTGGGGTAGATACAAGGTAATCAGGTTGTCCCACGTGGAACTCACAGTCTTCATCCCCATTTTACAGATGAGGGAACTGAGGCCCAGAGAAGTTAAGTGACTTGCCCAAAGTCGCACAGCTGCCAAGTGGCAGAGCCGGGATTTGAACCCACGACCTCTGACTCCAAAGCCTGGGCTCTTTCCACTGAGCCATGTTGCTTCCAACAATAATCCCAGTTCTACTTTTCTAAGTGGTCTGAAATTACAATTTCTTGATTTGAAACCTTGTTCTAAGACATCTTAAATGCTCCCATTTTAACACTCAGATATTAGAGTAAACAAGGGTAGGATCAGCTATGTTCATTTAGAGCTTATTTTTTCAGAAGTTGAATGCAGTTTGGTATGTATAATTAAAGGAACATTGAGAAAGTTATTTGAATTTACCACTAATTTGACAAGTAAATATTAAGTACAAAGGACTAAAAACAAATCCATTATCTGAAGGCAATGGGAGCACTGGGTTCTTGAAGATAATAAATGCATGCAAGAACCTATTATTCAAGGTTGTTCAAGGAAAACACTAGCTAGTACAAGAAATAATTATCATGTAACACAATAGAGAAAATGAAATACAGAAATGAGAATGTATTTTGACAAGTTAAATGGCCTTTACTCTGCCCCCCAAACATATATTTTGTTCTTACATATAGCTTTCCTCAGGGAAAATGTGTCCTTGTTGCATATTCCTTTTTAAATGTCCTGCAAAATGGTTGTGGCACTTGAGGTAGAATTTCTTGACTGGTTTATGCCCACACAGATAGAACTGTGGTATTGTAAATCTAAGAACTGCCAGAATGTTCACACACACTATGCCAAATTGCCCATGATCTTCTATTATTTCTCTTTAAATATTTTATGGTCCTGACACAAATCCAATATTGCCGGCATGGCTGGATGAAATTTTTGGATTCCAAGGTCATTTTCAGTGTTGGTAGATCATGAACCTCATAATTAAGAGTTGTTCAGAAATGCATCATGTGGTCATGTTATTGTCTGAAATGACGCTTTCTTTTTACTGCAATCCTGTACCACGATAACAGACATTTGGAATAAGCCTTCTTCCAGGCATGTTTTCCTAATGCTGACACCTTGTAAAATTGAAAACCTCAGATTTTACGGGACGCAGACAGTGGACATGGCAATTTCTTCTTCCATTTGTTTACAAAAATGATAAGGTAGATACGCTGTGTACCAGGCTTAATATAAATTCTGTGTTGGAGATTATTTTAAACTTTAACAGAACATAACAAGGTCAGCTTCAGACTGAAAGTAACAAGAGGGAAAAGGCTTCATCCCTTCATCTGTTACTGAGTCCCTCAGCTTGGAAGAGAGGCCCATATTCACAGACACCTGGGAAGATGACATGATGCAACGCCTCAAGTGTAAGTGGAAAGTGGGGAGGTATCAGGTCTCAATGTAGTGGTGTAAATTATCATTTCTATTACGTTGCATGCTTGGTTTCACTCATAATCTAACCTTGGCACTAACACAGTACCCCTCCTTGTTCTCCCCCTTTTTCTCTGGCAACTCCTTCTCGGTCTCTTTCACAGGCTCTTTCTCTGCCAACCACATTCTAACTGTAAGAGTCCCTCAGTGCTCAGTTCTCAGTTCAGTCCCTTAGTCCCTCAGAACTCATTTGCTCCCACTGCTTCAACTACCATCTCTAAAATGATTATTCCCTTATCTATCACTCCAGCTCTCACTTCATTCCTTCTCTGCATTCTTGCATTTCCACCTGCCTCTAGGACATCTCTATCTGGATATCCCATTGACACTTCAAACTTAACATCTCCAAATTAGAACTCCTTATCTTCCCACCAAAATTTTGTCCTGCCCCTGTCTTTCCCATACCATTATCTTTCCTGCCTCACAAGCCAAAGCCTTGGTGTTGTCTTCCACTCAAGTCTCTCATTCTACCAACATATTCAATCTGTTACCAAATCAAAACATTAATAAAACCCACCAATTCCTCTCCAACCAAACTGGTACCACACTGATCCAAATGCTTATTCTATCCCACCTTGACTACTGCAACTGCCTCCTCAAAGACCTTCCCACCTCTTTTCATTTCCCATTCAAGTCCATACTTCCCTCTTCCACCTGGATTATTTTTCTACAAAAACATTCTGTCCATGTTTCTTCACTCCTCAAGAACCTCCAATGGTTGCCCATACACCTCTGCATCAAACAGACACTCCGTACCACTGGCTTTGAAGCACTCAATCAACTCTCCCCCTCTTACCTTACATCACTCATCTACTACTACAGCTCAGTCCATACACTTTCTGGCTCTAATGCCAGCTTACTCACTGTGCCCTGATATCTTCTATATCACCATTCACCCCTTTCCCAAATGATCCCCCTAGCCTAGGACTCCATCCCCCTTCATATATGCCTGACCACCACTTTCCTACCCTTTAAGCATTATTATTAAGGTCACAGCTCCAAGAGACTATCTCTCATTAAGCCCTCTTTACACTAGCTTCCTTTCCCTTCTGTGTTATCTATGCACTAGGATATGTGACCTTGGGCATTTTATATTTGCTCCACTGTCAATCCCACAGCAATTATGTACATATCTTCAAATTACATGTTATAAATGATTTATTCACAATGATGTCTGTCTACCCTTCTAGATTGTAAGGTCATTGTGGACAGGGAATGTGCTTCCCAATTCTGTTGTATTGTACTCTCCCAATCATTTAATACAGTGCTCTCTACATATTCAGCACTCATTAAATACCATAGACAAAGGTGGTTGTTAACCACTTTTCCTAGTCATCCAGGTGTTATTCGTTGTCATAGATCCAATGTTTCTACCAAGAATGTTAGGTCCTTGAGAGCAGGAGTCATATAACTTCTGCTTCTAAATACTTTCCCGAATGCCTGGTAAAGTGCTCTGCACATAGTAGGCATTCAGTAAATAATATTGATTGATAGATTGATTAACTATGGTACATTGAAAGTAAAAGTCCCAGTTACTGCCATTGTGGTGTTTAAAGTCTGACATCTCAAATAATAATGTAAAATATGCAACAAATATATTTTTTCCAGGTAAAATTGAGGCTAAAAGAAGAAATCTATTTACCAAAAATTTCTATCAGAAAAGATATTCATGTACATATAGGCACATAGTAGACATTCAGTAAATAATATTAATTGATTGATTAACTATGGTACATTGAAAGTAAAAGTCCCAGTTACTGCCATTGTGGTGTTTAAAGTCTGTCATCTCAAATAATAATGTAAAATATGTGACAAATATATTTTTCCAGGTAAAATTGAGGCTAAAGGAAGAAATCTATATACCAAAAAATTCAATCAGAAAAGATATTCATGTACACATAGGCGTGGAAACATTTGTGACTTCTAGTTCAGTGTAATCCTTGCATGCACTATTACTTTCATCGTGCTTATAAAATATTTGATTTGTGATTTTAATGTATAGGGTTGTAAAAATCAGTCACATTTTTTTTTTTAAGTCTTTGATAGTTATTTTGGATTAGCACAGGAGTTTTTCTGGTAGACATTTATGCTACTGTTAATAATTTTTCCACATCTTTTTTTTTTTGTCCTGCCCTCCATACTTACACATCCCCCCTTTGAGAAGCTCTCTCAACATTACTTGAGTATCTTGCCATCATCCAGTCATCTCACCTGCCCTACCAAATGGAGGTGGTAACTGTCAGCTTTGCTTCTAGGTAATGCACCTGTAGGTATCTAGGGGAATTTGGTTGGACTTGTGTCTTTGATAAAGTGACCTGACTTTGCTAATGATTCAATTCAATTAATCATTTATTCAGTGCTTACTGTGCAGAGCACTCTAAGTGCTTGGGAGAGTGCAATATAACAGAGTTAGTAGACATGAGTTTACAGTGTAGTGGGGACAATTGGGATTAGAGTGCTTACTTTTTTTATTCCTCATTTAGTATGATGAAATATACATCTTCCAGGTTAGATTTTCTTGTTTCAAATATTTTCCCCAATGAATCTTCTTATAAAATGAGTCCCATAATCAGATGATAATGATATTTAAGTGCTTACCTTGTGCCAGGCACTGTACTAAGTGGTGGGATTAATACAAGCAAATGGGTTGAACACAGTCTCTGCTCCTCACAGGGGCTCACAATCTTCATCACCATTTTACAGATGAGGTAACTGAGGCACAGAGAAGTGAAGTGATTTGCCCAAGACCACACACCAACAAGTGGCAGAGCTGGGATTAAAACCCATAACCCAGGCCGGTTCTCTACCCCACTACCCCATCTTGTTGGCATGAGAAAACCTAACAATACATTATGAAAAATTCATAGACTCCACATTTGTCTTAAACAGTCTTAACTAAATCACCTGCAGATTATTACCTTAGGGGCTTGAAAGAATACAGTTATGTGAGGCACCCATTTCTTGCCCTCAAGGAATTTACAACCTAGTAGGAGAGTCTGATTAACACAGTCCATTTGCGTATAGTTGGAGGAGAAAGAAACAATAGTAGCAATATGTAACATCCATTGTTCTAAATAAATGCTAAATGATAGAAACAGCTGCATGATAGATGCAATTAGATTAGGTGAAGTTTAACAAGTGCCACAGGTGCCAGTGGGATTTCAAAAGTCTTTGAACATTGAGGGGTGGGGAGGCTGGAATGCAGTGAATTTGAAAGAGGATGGCAGGCAGAAGAACTTGAGTAATGGTTTGGAGCTGGGAAAGTTGAGAGATGGAAAGCTTAAGGAAATATCCCCCAGATCACTGGATCACCAGGTTAAATTCTCTGGGCAGCGACTGCAGTAGTTTATTGGTGAATATTTTATTGGGAAATTTTTATTGGGGAATATAAATTGCTCTGGAATTTCTGTAGTTTGAAATGAAGCCTTCTTGATTATTTGGAAATGTCTGCCAGTAGCCTTAATTATATTGGGATCTGATCCCAAGATGTGTAGGAAATATTTTGACTCCCCTTGGCCTTCTCTAGAGGGTTTGGGAATTATTTGTTCTCCTGTGAGACACTTATTATCAGAGAAGCAGTGTGGCTCAGTGGAAAGAGCATGGGCTTGGGAGTCAGAGGTCATGGGTTATAATCCCGGCTCCACCACTTGTCAGCTCTGTGACTTTGGGCAAGTCACTTAACTTCTCTGTGCCTCAGTTACCTCATCTGTAAAAAGGGAATTAATACTGTGAGCCCCATGTGGGACAACCTGATTACCTTTGTATCTACCCCATCGCTTAGAACAGTGCTTGGCACATAGTAAATGCTTAATAAATATCACCATTATTATTATTAGCTGTTCCCCCAATGATCCAGTATGACTGGTCTACCTAGAGAGTTGGACTAATAAATTATACGACATGACAGGCTGTATTTCTAAGGGCCTATTGATTCAAATAGTAAAATATTGAAACATATAAAAGGCATGATAAGCTCACAAAACGTCACAGAATTGGGTGACAAGTAAGAAAGCATGTCTGATAAAGATAAAATACAAAGGCACAACATTATATTGAGCCATGCTCACCATTTAAGAGTTCTGATTCGTTTGGTCCTAGTAACATAACCTACACATCACCTTAAACCTGCTATAATTTTCAGCTATCACATTTCACTCATGACATAAAGACATCCTCTTTGACTTTGTGTTGAGCCTTTGAGCTTCAGGCTTTAATCCATTTTTCTAGATCCCAGTGTTCAAGGATTTGGTAAGCAACAATTCTAGGTTAGCCTAATAGAACACAAAGTATTCAAATAT
The DNA here is from genome assembly GCF_015852505.1 of Tachyglossus aculeatus. Lineage (NCBI taxonomy): Eukaryota > Metazoa > Chordata > Mammalia > Monotremata > Tachyglossidae > Tachyglossus > Tachyglossus aculeatus. The sequence continues at coordinate 123,139,817 of NC_052067.1, forward strand.
AAACACTTTGGAGAGAAATCGTTTTTCTATTTCTTTGCCTCATTTTTCTTTTCTTGGTCCTTAGAGGATTGACCTGATATATAATAGACTTTGGTGGTGAATTGTAACTTTCGGCAATTTTCATTAATGGTTATTTTTTTCCTTTACAGTACAGTAATGCATTGAATCCTCAAACATATTAGTTTAAAATAATTCTTAAATATAAATAAAACAATTTTTTTTTGTTTTGTAGAATAGAGCTTTCTAGGTGAGAACAATGCAACAGATAGAAATGGAAGACACTTCATCTGCCAACAGGGAGCTTACAGTCTAGAGAGAGAAACAGACATTAATATAAATAAATGAATTAAGGTTATGTATGTAAGTGCTGTGGAGTTGAGGGTGATGTGAGTAAAGGCTGCAAATCCAAGTACAAGGGTGACACAGAAGGTAGTTGGGAATAAGGTGAAATGTGGACTTTGTCGGGTATGGCCTTTTGGAGGAGATGTGATTTTAATAAAGCTTGGAAGATGAGATTCTCAAAGTACTGTGTTCATGTTTATTTGGGCAGAGTGTTTCTGATTCAGACTTCCATTCCAGACTTCCATTCACCTTCATGTCAGTAACTGTGTTTGTGATGGGAAGGATTATATATCTTTTCTATTAACTGTTGGGTAATATACTTGAAGAACTTTCCTTTAGTTTCCTTCCTTTACAAGTTAATCACTCTTAAATTATGTATGTTCCCGTTTATTTCCTCCATTCTTGTGATTCTTTTGTTGTGAATGTTTTAATTTTCCAGTTCCATAAATGTAAAGAAAAATATAAAACATACTCCGGAAGCCCCTATAGATTTAAATGAGAAACAGATTTATACTGCTATAAAAATCATTGGTGGTGCTGTACAAAGCCTTCAAATATTAATAAGGTATATTTTAAGTGAGGTCACCTTTTGGGAATAATTACATTTATAGCCAGAGTCTTCCATATTGCAAGTTGCTCTTAAAAGTCCATTATTTATTTGGGGAAATCACAGTAACTCTTTCAACTAACTAGAAAGCCAACTTTTATAAGTTACATTCCAGGGAGTTAAATGACTAGGAGCTGCTAATTATCCCCAGGACATCATTTGCTTGTTAATAGGAACTTTTTTTTTAAACTTTCTTCAGGAAACTAATCTTTCCTGGAGGGAGTGCTCATAAAATACAGTTAATTTAATAGAAAAAAAAATCCTAAATCCTAAACCTGATTGATAGGGTTCTTACATTTTCTTTCAAATTTAAAATTGATGAAGCCAAATAACTTATACTATCAAATCACAACAGTTTAATTATCTTCTCTTACTATGAAATGGAAATTATACCCACTCAAAGTTAAGTAACAGATATAGTCTAGTTACATATATGCATATGCATGGTTTCGACAGGACAATGCAGGTTTGAGGGCTGCCCCTTATCCGGAAAGTACCTTGGATACTATAGTATCTCTAATACTCTGAGAATATATGTGGTATAACTAAAAAGTTGTGGAACTGAAATCCTATGTATCATAACAGACAAAATCTAGATAAGCTCTGCTCAAAGTATAAATTAGAACAATTATGGAAAGAGCAAGGGCTGTGGAGCCAGAGGTCATGGGTTCAAATCCCAGTTCTGCCACTTCATTCATTCATTGAATCATATTTATTGAGCACTTACTGTGTGCAGAGCACTTGTCAGCTGTGTGATTTTGGGCAAGTCACTTAGTTTCTCTGTGTCTCAGTTACCTCATCTGTAAAATGGGGACTAGGACTGTGAGCACCACATGGGACAACCTGATAACCCTGTATCTACCCCAAAGCTTAGAACAGTGCTTTGCACATAGTAGGTGCTTATCAAATACCATCATTAGTAGATTTGTTCCAGCCTTTATGACAAATTAAAATTGCACTTTTAGTGCAATAACATTGCTGGCCCTGGATGTCTTAGTGGTTTTTGGTGCATTGTCTGCATAGATATACACATAATTTTTAGCTATTGTAAATTATTATGCCAGTCATAACTCTCCTATAAATGATCACTGACATATGAAAGGAAAATGAACGTCTATATCCTAAACCTAATGGAGCTGCAATTTCATAGACCTTTATCTGCCAGGAAAACAAATTGTAAAGTACATTTCATGAAAGGAGTGCCCAGAGGAGTATGCCAAATATAACTTGAGATTCAGTTTGCACAAATAAGGACAAACTATGATTTTAATTGAGGAGTGGAAGCAGATGGGAGCTACACTTTGAAGTGGAGTTGCTGCCCTAATGCTTTGAGAGGGATCTGTGCAAGGCAGTAGCAAAATATTCCATTTTCGTAGAGAAACTGTCAGCTGATTCGCCTCCTTACACTGAGAGCTGCTAAGCATCTCTCCAAAGCAAGTGAGTACTGGTGCCTTCCTCTAAAAGGAGGGCCCTCTTTTTAGAAACTTAAATGTAAACTGCTTCACCCTTTTGATCTTTAACTGACCAGTTACTTTGAAGCCCAAGGAGGAAATGAGTAGGGCAAAGGGGAGGGAGGACCATAATAAGGCAGAAATAAATTGAAAAATAAAGAGAGCAGGAAACAAAGAAAGGAAGCAGAGGAAGAATAGAGGATAAAAATGAAGATAGTGAAGAGGAAGGAGTGAGAAAGAGAGATTGAAAATCAGGAGGATGAGGGAGAATGACAGGGAGCAAAAAGAGTCATGAAAAAGAAAATGATACTGATAAGCATTTACTCTGTGCCACGAGCTGTACTAAGTGTTAGGGTCAGTATTTATTCCCTCAAAGTCCCCAGGAAGCAAGTATAGGAATGACCATACACATACTACATTAATGAGTAGGGTAAGAGCAAAGTGAGAGCAGGTTGCCCAGTTTGCCCAATGGTAGCTAAGTCTTCCCTCTGTTCAATTTACCAATAGATAAGAATGAGCAGCCTCCAACCTAGCTCATTTTACAGAGGGACTGCTATTGTTTCCACAAAAGTCTACCGAGGACAGTCATAATTCAGATATGAAATAATGCTCTAGTGGTTCTTTCAGCCATCGTGTTTGTTTGTTTTTTTCAATGAAGTACTTTAAAACTGTATAATGGTTTATTTTGTTTTTGCTGTAAGTAATCATGATAGATACACTTTGATTTCAAATTAATTTCACTTCCCCGGCATAAAATACATTAATAGAATGGAGGAAGATCTATATTGATTTTTAAGAAATTGATTTTATTTTATTTTGTACACTGCAAGAAACAAAATCACATTTAACGGCAGTTTGAACTATTTCTGGCTAATCAATTACTTTTATCGTGGCAAATACTGTCCAGATATAGAGTGGAAAGTTGTATTCAATTATTCCCAACACTCTCTTTTAAGTCAGGGATTAGGAAGGCAAAACATCACTAAAGTGGTACAGTCAAAATTGAGCCGCATGACTGGATTGAAAGCTCAGCTATTCAACACTCTTTCCTATCCGTAGATTGAGGAAGTGGGCAGAGCAGTACCTTTTCTAATGGTCTCCATTTGGGTCTTGAAACTAGCTCAGATTGGGTTATAGAAGAAGGCAATGTAAACTCAGTGAGTCCCTGGAGTAATTTTGCGAAGCAATGCTGGGGTACATAGGCTGGACATGTTACTTTAGTTGGAAGCTGGAACATTGGGTATGTTTTGCCTCATTCTCTCTTGGCAAAATGGAGGGGGAGGAAAAAGATAGGTTAGAAGGGTATATAAAAGGACCATAGGTATCAGACTGTTTATGCCCCTTCACTTACTGAGCGGGCACTGTCCAAGATTACTAATAACCTCCTCCTGAACAAATCTAATTGACTCTATACTAATTCTGTTCAAACTCTCAACTATTTTTAGGTACATGAATAAAGATGCACCTTGCTAAAATGTAAATAACTATGAAATGATTGGTCCCCAGACCATCTTCTTTGACCATATCCCACAAGCTGAAAGCACTGTTTTTAGGATACTAAGAGTTTACATTTTTTTAATAGTATTTGTAAAGTGCCTACTTTGTGCCAGGCCTCTACTTCAACACTGTGGACTAACTCCTCCTTGAAACATTATCTAACCTTGGCTTGACTGTTACTATTATCTCCTGGTTCTCAATCCATCTCTCTCGCCACTCCTCAGTCTCTTTTACAGACTCAACCTCATTATCTATTCTACTTGTTAAGCATTTTACTATATACAAAGCACTGCTATAAGCATTGGGTTATAATACAAACCTCAATATACCTCTGCATCTCTACATTGAGCATTTCCAATATACCTCTTCCCTTCTCTGTAGTCTTACATTTCCTCCTGCCTTCAGGGTACCTGTACTTTGTTGTTCCAATGACACCTCAAACCTAACATGTCCAATACAGAACTCCTCATCTTACTACAGTGCTAAGTGCTTAGTACAGTGCTCTGCACACAATAAGTGCTCAGTAAGTGTGATTGAATGAATACCTAAGCCCTCTTCTCTCTATCTTTCCCATCATTTTAGAAAACACCACTATCATCCCTGTCTCACAAGCCTATAACCTTGGCATTATCCTCAACTCATCCCTATCATTCAGCCCACATATTTGATCTGTCATCAAATCGTCTTGGTTCTACTTTCACAAAATCACTAAAATCCACCCTTTCCTCTTCATCCAAACTGCTATCAGTGTTGCACAGATACAAACACTTATCATAACCTACCATGAATACTCCATCAACCTCATCACTGACGTCCCTGGTTCCTGTCTATCCCTATTCCCATCCATACTTCACTATTCTTCCCAGATCATTTTTCTCTAAAAAGTTCAGTCATGTCTCTTTAACTCTTCAAGAATCTTAGCACATCAGGGAGCTGTCCTACATTCAATCCCTGTCAGATTTTTCAGTCATACCTGCAAGTATAGTACGATTTTAGTGTCTGTGACATCACTTTCAAAATTTGGGAGCAGGAAACAAATTAACAGTGAGTCATAGCATCATATATAAATACATTATTGATGCTGGTAATAATGACCATGAATAGATAGTTTGTGGGTTTTTTTCTGAGTGTCTGTTTTGTCTGGGTTGTATTGGTAAAACCTAAAGTAGAAGATTAGATGTTCCCTGCCTTTCCTGCCAATTTTCTCTCCAGTCAAAGGGAAAAAAAGGTACCAGATTGAAATGGGAAATGTATTAAAATGTATAAAATTCTGTAAAATCTTCTGAAACACAGCTTATTCAAGACATAGGTTTACTTCTTAATAGTTATAAAACTGACTCTGATTTTGAAAATTTACAAAGAGAAATTTTATTATCAAATAACAGATGTTTTACTGTTTATCAAAGTATTAAATTTTTAATTTACAGAGCATGTTCTGACATTTAAATAGTTTGATATTTACCTTTGATATTCCTGCCTTGTAAAATAGTCAGCCATGGTGCCATTTACCAGTTGAATGATGCTTATTACTTACAAATGTTATGTAATCCGTTTTGAATGTAAAAGGTTATATGTTCCTTTCATTCCTCATTTTGATTAAATCTAATTTAGCATCGTAGCAAAAGGATTACAAAATAAAAAGGTGAATTTTAAACAAGATTTTAACCTAAGGCTTTCCCTGTATATATTTCAAAATGAGGTTAAATGTTCAATTTTCTGGCATAGGGAGCTATTTTTTTTTCTTTTTTCACTTGTATCTGTGATTTAATTAAATGCAAATAGAAAGAGCTTTCCTACAGGAAAGGAACATGAATGTTTCATGAGTCTCTTTTCAGTGAAGAATGATCTGACGTGGTGTGGAGACAAACTGTGAAATAGATACTCTTAAGTGTGAAAGAATCCTAAACATTGAAAATAACTGTATTATGTAATGTTTTAACATTTTCTCATTGGACAATTGTTTGCTCTTTAATTCCCACCATGTATTATAGTTCAGTATTCTATCTTCTATGCATGCATGAAGTTCCTAGCCACATTTCAAATGTCCCAAAAGAGAAAATACATTTCACAATATTTTGGGTGTCATTATTCAGTTCTGAAAAAACTTTCAAAATGTTGAAAATATGCTTCAACATCATTTCAGAGAATGAAACAAGTCTGGGATTTGGTGCTTAAAAAATGGCTACACTTAGCAAATTCATGTAAAATCAAAACTGAATCTAATCTAATACTTTCAAGTCCTTTACAATGCCCTTGCGTTTGTCTCCCCCCAGCCCCCATCCTCCCAGACTGTGAGCCTGTTGTTTTATAGGGATTGTCTCTATTTGTTGCCGAATTGTACTTTCCAAGCGCTTAGTACAGTGCTCTGCACACAGTAAGCACTCAATAAATATGATTCTGGATTGTGAGCCCGCTGTAGGGTAGGGACCATCTCTATATGTTGCCAACTTGTACTTCCCAAGCACTTAGTATAGTGCTCTGCACACAGTAAGCGCTCAATAAATACGAACGAATGAATGATTGAATGAATTAATGACCACTTCTGAGTCAATAATTTATTATAATTTAGACTATTGTAATTTCGAAAATTATTTAGGTTCATGGTATTTTGGCTATATTTTATGTTAATAGATTGAATTGTTTTTATTCAAATTTAAATGTATAAATCAACCATAAACCAAAAAAACCCATAATCGGCCCAAACTACTACTTCTCCAAATAACCTTTGAATGTCTATGCATGCCAATAGACCAATTTCCATAATTACAATACTAATTGCATAAAGTCCTTGGAATGTATGATATTAAAAATGCATGCAATCATTTCTGCTCTTTCATTTCTTGTTTGTCGTATATTTAATGAAGATTCATATTTAAAATTCTTAAATCTACAGTAATCAGAATGTAACATTTCCTGGTTTATGAGTGTCAGTCTAGGAGGGAAGGTAGATTATCAACCAGCATCATTTCATTTTCAATTTATACATAATGCTAACGTCTCTTGCTGCTGCTTTTGATTTGATATTTGGGAAAAATATGTTTGGCTCCCTCACTGTATTATATCCTGGATGTTATTGTGTCAAACTGAGCAATTTTACCATAAAAGTGGTAAAATAATCCAATGCCCATCTTTGGAAAATGGACTATTGGTTCAAATGTAATTACCAGATTATCACTTATTTGTCATGCTTATGTGCCTAAATGGAATCTATTGCCAATCATTTACTTCTCTTGGATAACAAAAAAGAGCCTATCTCTTCCATCTGCTGGGGAATCCATTCTTACTCATGGAACCAGCTTTGCAGGAATTCCATGTATGGCTTATTTGAGGACAACATTTGGAAAGATTTGTTTGCCACCTGCATACAGACATCTGAAAATGCTTTTTGGTGGGGAATCCTTTATCTAGGGAATGCCATTTCAAAACCATTTGGAAAAAAGAATATTTTCCCTTGGTTTTCTCACTGTAGAATGATTGGTGTTCACATTTTAATGAAATCAAACCAAGTTAAATTACGTAAATCACATTTCAGAAATTCATAAAGAGCAGTTTTATCTGAATTTGGAATTGTTTACTGATCATTTCACCATTATTCAAGCCATTTGTTATATCATTTTAGTTCCCGTCAGTCAGTAAGTCATATTTATTGAGTGCTTACTGTGTGTAGAGCACTGTATTAAGTGTTTGGGAAAGTATAAGATAACAGTCACATTCCTGGACACAGTGAAGAGGGATAATTGATAAAATTAGGTGATGGTTAATAGCATCACCTCACAATTTGTATGTATCAATAAATCATATTTATTGAGCACTTACTGTGGGCACATTGCTGCACTAAGTGACTGGGAGAGCACAATATGACAGAGTTGTGCATTTCTGTATGTAAACTCTTTTTTTCCCCTTTTTCAATTCTGGCTTCCTTTTTTGTGTTAATAAGATCATTAACAGTGGTGAAAGACTAATGAGTCTTCAAAGGCATTTAATAGAGACCTTGTTCAGCTAGAACATAATATCCTCTAATCTCATGAACAAAATTCATTACTCTAGTTAAAGTTCCTGTTGTTAGTCATTTAATGCGATTGAATGTGATTTGAAATTGAACCCATGAATGGAATTTTGAGCTGTGATTTAACTACTAGTACACACCATGATTCTCTATTTTCATTCATCAAGAAGATTTAAGGATAAAGAATGGTGATTTGTTGCTTTGGATCTACATCTTGATCTTAAAGTAAAATTTAAAAAAGACTCATTAAAGAATCAAAATAAGAAAGATTTACATTACTGCTTACAATATTTCCAAAGCTGTGAATCTATTGCTCTCACATGTCCAAGGGAACTTTTCATATAACCCATACTTTCCTTTTAAAAAAATCGATTTTTGTCCAATTCTGTGCTTCCGAATATTTTCAGTGTTTCAAAACAGGAGTTTTCATTTTCACTGGATTGCGCTCCTTCTTCCCATTCCCTCCTCTTCTCCCCAGAGACAGGCCATCATCTAACTAGATCAATCAATCAATCGTATTTATTGAGTGCTTACTGTGTGCAGAGCACTGTACTAAGCGCTTGGGAAGTACAAGTTGGCAACATATAGAGACGGTCCCTACCCAACAGTGGGCTCACTGTTTAGAAGATGCTGCTAAATGAAGAAAAATATACCCAAGTGCCAGGGATATAGTGAAGTATTGGCTTTGTTGACCTAATCTTGACCTAATCTTCCCACTTTATCTTATCATCCCCTTCTAGGCTGTAAGCTTTTAATAGGCAGGTAATGTTTCTGTTTATTTTTATATTCTATTCTCCCAAGCATTTAATACAGTGCTCTGCACACACTAAGTGCTCAGTAAATATGACTGAATGAGTGAATGAACGGTCCATAGGTGGTGATGGGTTTTGGCAAGAATTTGTCCGCCAACTCTGTTGCATTGTATTCTCCTGAGTGCTTAGTACAGTACTCTGCACACAGTAAGCACTCAATAAATTCCAATGATTGATTGATTAAACCAGAACTCACAGCATCAGACTACCAGTTTGAAAAAAGGAGTTCCAGAACAGGTTTTCTGACTTTGCTGCACAGACCCAGAAGCAGAACACAAATTGTAAAGAAAGGTGGAGGCTGTGAGCTCAAAGACATACCACAGTTCCCTCTGCTCCCATAGCAAGCTATGCAGATGAAACATGGTTCTAGTGGGGACCAGAAGATATGGGATTGCCGTTCTGAAGTGGTGGAGGGTCAGAGTATTGGGATATTTGAGGCAAGTGATCATTGTTTGGGAGGTGGACAAGAGTCCACTTTTGTATGGCACTTCTGCAGCAAAGTCCACCCTCTCAACCAGTGCTTCCATTGTCACTCCTTGACACCTACCTTGTCCCCAGCCTATTTTCCAAGTTAAAGAGAATGATAGTGGCAGAAAAGAGTAGGGGACCTCTCCAACTACAGCAAGGGTGTAAAAAAGATCTAAGCTTATCAATTTTCAGGGAATCCAAAGTATTGGTGGTTGAAAATAGGTTCTGTCGTGAACACTTCAAAATTGAGAGTTTGCGGTCATATAAGGCAGACAGTTGTTTGCTCCCACTTCAAAGCCTTATTGAAGGCAGACCTCCTTCAAGAAACCTTCTTTGACTAAGCCTGCCTCTCCTCTTCTTCCATTCCCTTCTGCATCACCCTTGCTTGCTCCCTTCATTCATCCTCCCCCCAATCTCTATGGCACATATGTATATATCTGTGGTTTATTTAGTTGTGTATATTAATGTATGTCTCCCCTTTTAGACTGTGAGCTCGTTGAGGGCCCTCTCCCAAGGGCTTAGTATAGTGCTTGCACCCTTCCTCTCAAAACTCTTTTGAACAAGCTGTCTACACTTGCTACTTCGAATTCCTCTCCTCCAACTCTCTCCTGGACCCCCTCTAATCTGGCTTCCGCCCCCTTCACTCCACTGAAAACTCCCTTTCTAAGGTCAGCAATGACCTCCTTTTTGCCAAATCTGACAGCTCCTACTCCATCCTAATCCTCTTTGATCTCTCAGCTGACTTTGAGACAGCTTTACCTTATCCAGCCTTGACTTCACTTCTCTGTCCTCTCCTGGATCTCCTCTTATCTCTCTGGCCATTCATTCTCAGTCTCCTTTGCGGGCTTCTCCTACCCCTCCCATCCCCTAACTCTAGGGATCACTCAGTTCTTGGTTCCCTTCTATTCTCCATTTACACTCACTCCCTTAGAGAACCCATTCTTCCCCACAGCTTCAACTATCATCTCTATGCTAATGACACCCAAATCTACATCTCCTCCCCTGTTCTCTCTTCCTCCCGATGAGGAGGCTCATATCTCCTCCTGCCTTCAGGACATCTCCATCTGGATGTCTGTCCGCCATCTCAAACTCAACATGTCCAAGACAGAGTTCCTTATCTTCCTTCTCAAACCCTGTCCTTTCCCAAACTTTCCCATCACTGTAGATGGCATAACTATCCTTCCCATCTCACAAGCCCGTACCCCTGGTGTCATCCTTGACTCCGCTCTCTCATTCACCCCACATATCCAATCTGTCACTAAGGCCTGCAGTCTCACCTTCACAACATTGCTAAGATCCACCCTTCCCTCTCCATCCAAATCACTACCACATTAATACGATCACCCATCCTATCCCGACTAGATTACTGATTCAGCCACCTTTCTGACCCACCAACCTCCTGCCTCTCCCCACTTCAGTCCATACTTCACTCCACTGCCCAGATTATTTAGAACCTGGGTTTGGGAGTCAGACATCATGGGTTCTAATCCTGGCTCCACCACTTTTCAGCTGTGTGATTTGGGGCAAGTCACTTAACTTCTCTATGCCTCAGTTACCTCATCTGTAAAATGGGGATTAAGACTGTGAGTCCCATGTGGGACAAACTGATAACCTTGTATCCCCCCCCAACACTTAGAACACTGCTTTGCACATAGTAATAGTAACAAATACCATCGTTATTATTATTATTACCTTTCTACAGAATCGCTCAGGGCCTGTCATCCCTCTCCTCAAAAATCTTCAGTGGTTGCTGATCAACCTCCATATCAAACAAAAATTCCTCACTATTGGCTTTAAAGCTCTCCATCACCTTGCCCGTTCTTACCTCACCTCCTCTCCTTCTACATCCTTTCCTTCTTCTACATCCCATCCTTCTACATCTCTGCTCCTCTGGTGCTAACCTTCTCACTGTGCCCTGATCTCACCTGTCTTGCCACCGACCCCTGGCCCACGTCTTACCTCTGGCCTGGAAAGCCCTCCCTCCTCAAATCTGCCAAACAATCACTCACTCTTCGCCCTTTCAAAGCTCTACTGAAGGTGAACCTCCTCCAAGAGGCTTCCCCGACTAAGCCCCCATTTTCTCGGCTCCCCCTCCCTTCCACGTCACCTTGCCTTGCTCCCTTTGCTTTTCCCCCAACAAAGCACTTATGTTTATATGTATTTATCTATAATTCCATTTATTTATGTTGATGCCTGTTTACTTGTTTTGATGTCCTTCTCCCCTCTTTAGGCTGCAAGCCTGTTGTGGGCAGGGATTATCTCTCTTTATTGCTACATTGTACTTTCAAAGCACTTAGCACAATGCTTTGCATCTAGTAAGCACTTAATAAGTATGCAAGCCTGTTGTGGGCAGGGGTTATCTCTCTTTATTGCTACATTGTACTTTCAAAACACTTAGCACAATGCTTTGCATATAGTAAGCACTTAATAAATATGACTGAATGAATGAATGAACAGTAAGCACTCAATAAATATGATTGAATGAAAGACTGAGTGAATATAATGCCCCAAGACAGTTTAGTTTTGAATAGTGTCATCTAGAATAATGCTACAGATTTCACTTAAAAGTTTTCTGACTCTAGAAAGATATAGCTTGTCAGTGCAGAGACTCAATTAGGAATGTTTTCTTTTCAAAGTTATATTTAACTATTTTGTTGAAAGCATAGAAAAGATGGATCCTGGCATTTGTGATATTTTTATAGGGTAGAGTGAGAAAAGGAAGGAAAGAATCTGTAGATCTGTTTGGCCTGAGGATTCTGATTCTATTTCTGCACCTGCCTAGTGAAGCATACCAAATTTTTCCCTTTGCAAGTCGTCAGCTGTAGTGAGATTCTTTTTATAATGAGCCTACCAATGGAGTGCAGACATCCAAAGAGACTTATGGCTTTCAAGCTATTAGCTCTACTGTAAGGACCAGAATAGGAGAATAGGTAGAATGTCACTGTATGTGACGCAACATGACAAAAATCTGTCTGGATAAGTAGCATACATCCTGTGGGGTTAAAACATTATGGAAAACCTGATCATCAGATCATGAGGAAAGTGAACTAAAATACAGGAAATTCCTGGTAAACTGCGTTGGATGAGATTAAATGGAACTCATCAGGACAAGAAGTGGTGGTAAATGCTTATTTCTGGAATAGCTAGATTAAGAACTTGCAAGGGAAGGTAATGCACTGGATTTAATTTGAGTAGTGAGTTGGAACTTGTGCATGTCACTGGAGGAGTGATTATCACATAAATTAGGATGCCTGCTTTGGCAAGAAGACAACTGTGGAATTTCACTCGAGGCTATTAGATGCAAATGAAGTGGTACCTGATGAAATGAAATTTTTAAAAAAAGTTCTTCCCCTGAGCAATTTGGGATGAACATTTATCCATGTGCAGGATTTCAGGACAGCAGTATGTTGTCAAAAATCACTCAAGGGCAGCTTGGCCTGGTGGAAAGAACACAGACCTGAGATCCTCCCTAGAACCTCTCCTGCCCCTCCCAGTCCTTCCATTCTCCTGCTCCTGTTTCACCTCACCCATATCTCCCAGCAGTATCTCAAGAGATCTCCTACCTTCTCTCAAAATCCACCTCCTCCAACTGCACATCTGACCCCATCCCTTCTCACCTTATAAAAACATTTGCCCTCTCCCTTCTTACCTCCCCAACAAGCAACTTCAACTGCTTGCTCTCCAATGGCTTCTTTTCCACAGCTTTCAAGCATTCCTATATCTCTCCTATTCTAAAAACCCTTCATTAACCCACTGTTCCTTCCATTCATTGCCCTATTTTCTTTTTACCATTTTTCTCCAAGTTCCTTGAGCAAATTGTCTACAACCTCTGTCTCAAGTTCCTCCCCTCCAATTCTCTCCTCGACCTCCTCCAATCTGGCTTCCGTTCCCTTCACTCCACAAAAGCTATCCTCTCAAACGTCACAAATGATCTCTTTCTTGCCATATGCAACAACCTCTACTCCATCCTAATCTTCCTCTGCCTCTCAGCTGTCTTCTACATTGTTGAGCACCTCTTCTCCTGGAAACGTTATCCAACTTTGGCTTCCCCGACCCTGTCCTCTCCTGGTTCCCCTCATATCTCCCTGGATGCTCATTCTCAGTCTCTTTTGTGGGCTCCTACCCTACTTCCCAGCCCTAACTGTGGCTGTCTCTCAAGGTTTAGTTCAGGGCCCCCTTCTATTCTCTATGTACAATCACTGCCTTGGAGAACTCATTCGCTTCCATGGCTTTGACTACTGCCTTTATGCGGATGATTCCCCAATCTGTATCTCTAGCCCTGTATCTGTCCCTCTCAGTACTCTCGCATTTCCTTCTGCTTTCAAGACATCTCTATTCGATGTCTTGCCCTCACTTCAAAATTTACATGTCCAAACAGAACTCCTTATCTTCTCACACAAACCCTGTCCTCCCTGTGACTTTCCCATCACTCTAGGCAGCACTACCATCCTTACTGTCTCACAAGCCCATAACCCTGGCATTATCCTTGACTCCTCTCTCTCATTCAACATACATATTCAATCTATCGCTAAATCCTTCGGTTCAACTTTCACAACTTCCACATCTCTAAATTTTCCCTTTCTTCTCTATCCAAACTGCTACCTCCTTAATCCAAGCACTTATCCAAGCCTCTCTTGGCTGCTAAATCAGCTTCCTTGCTGGCCTCCCTGCCTCCTGCCTCTTTCCACTGTAGTCCAAACTTCACGCTGCTGCCTGGACCACTCTTCTACAAAAGCGTTCGGCCCATGTTTCTCCAATCCTCAGGAACCTCCGGTGGTTGCCCATCCACCTCCATATGAAGCAGAAAGTCCTTACCATGGGCTTTGAAGCACTCAATCACCTTTCCCCCTCCTATCTTACCTCACTACTCTCCTACTAAATCTCAGCCCACACATTTGCCAACCTATTCACTGTACCCCAATTTTCTATCCTGTTGCTGACCTCTCCTACAGGTCCTGCCTCTGACCTGGGATGACCTCCCTCTTCATATCCGAGAGACAATTACTCTCCCATGCTTCAAAGCCCCATTGAAGGCACAGCTCCTCCATTGGCCTTCCCTGACTAAGGCCTCTTTTGCTTTTCATTCATGCCCTCTTCCGGCCCCACAGCACCTATGTACAGATCTGTAATTTATTTATATCAAAGTCTGTCTCTCCCTCTAGACTGTAATTTGTTGTCGGCAAGGACTGTGCCTGTTGTACTTTCCCAAGCTCTTAGTGCAGTGCTCTGCACACAGTATGTGCTCAGTGAATTTGATTGATTGATTGATTCAACAGAACCTGGGTCTAATTTTGCTTTTGTGACCTCCTTTGTAATCTGTAACAAGTCACTTAACTGTTCTGTTTCTCAGATTTTTCTAGTCGTGTAGTGGAAATTAAATTTACTGTTTTCTCTCCTTTTAGACTGTTGGCTTGGTGTGGCACAAGAACTGGGCCGTGCTCAGCACTTAGAACAGTGCTTTACCATTGTAAGCACTTAATAAATGCCATTATTATTATTATGTCTACCCCAGTTTAGCATTAGTATTATTATAATCATTATTTTGATACAGCTGTCCCTCTTTCCTGGAGAAGAAACTGGAATAGGTCTGGGTTAGGCCTTATAGGATGTCTTTTTTTTCCTCAAATTTGCAAGATAATTTTAGTAAGGTATTTTTCTTCTATCTCTGTGAAAATTGGCCAGAAAAATAAGGGTTTGTGACATACTTCTGATTTTGTGTTTTAAATCGTAGTTCTTTCCTTTCCATCCCTTTGTCAAGTGGAGGTCCTAGAGTAAATTTTGCTGGGAATTGCTGGATCTCTAAGCTCTGTTCAATTCTTTTTCAAAACTCCTGAAAGGATTTATGCCATTTTCCTCTCAGCCTTAGTCAGACTCCTAAATCCCATGTTTATTCTTAATGACCTGTTTGGTAGAGCCATCCTTTGGCTCTACCTTAAAGGTAGCGGTCCATAGTCAGAACTCTATGACTAAAAGGCTACCTTTAGGTTAGAATATTCCAAAGGTCAAAGATATATGCCATTCTAGATGTATTTTTATTTGTCTCTGCAATTGCAGGGATGGTTTCCTCTGAGCAAATACACTCTATCACCAGTTGCCCTGTGACTATCGCACACACTGCAAAATAGCTGGCCAATGCAGTCTGTGGTCAATGAATGGGATGTTTCTGCATGACTTTGGGAAGAGCAGGCATTTCTATACCCTTGTCCATTTTTCACAAATTATTGTTGGAAGCAGTCACAGGTTTGGAGAATCTCAGCCCCGCCACTTGTCTGCTGTGTGAACTTGGTTGAGTCACTTCACTTCTCTGTGCCTGTTACCTCATCTGTAAAATGGGTTTAAGACTGTGGGCCCCATGTGGGATAGGGACTGTGTCCAATCTGTTTACCTTGTATCTACCCATGTACTTAGAACAGTGCTTGGCACATAATAAGCACTTAACAAATACCATAATAATAATAATTATTATTTTAGGAAGGGTTGGGACAGTTTTTTTCAGATTTCTTCAATAACTAGATGAAATAACAATGAATGATATTGAACTAAAATAAATAAACAAAAGCGAGGTTGGAAAAAAACACATTTGAAAACAAATGTACATGGAAAAAATATTAAGTAGAATTTTGACACTACTTTAATAAAATTAATTTTACAATTCTTCTGCAGTCCATAATTTCTCTCTTTTCCATACTGTGCCCTTCCCCAACGCTTTCTTCCTTCTTTTCTGTATCCTGATTTTTCAATTGGCTTGTCGCCCCTTAATTGCCCCCTCCCAGGACGCTCTCCTAATCCGCAATCATTACAAGAGACACTATGATTCTGACAAGTCTTAAATCAGTGGAGTTTTATGAATAATAGTAATTTGTCATAAAATATTTTGGATTGATGGTCAAAAATGTAGAATTAATTGTGATTTTAATCAATATAATTTTACCATTAAATCTATTCTAATAATGAAATGAACCTCCATTAAATCTATTCTAATAATGAAATGAACCTCCAAAACATGGTTTCAGCCCTAAATATATTTTACGAATAGCATATTGATTTGTTTTCAGAAAAAGAAATGCTTAATACCAGGACATAGGTGCAAATATAATGAGTTATGCTATGTTTTTGACAAATTATAGTATGACTCACTTACTAATTTCAAGTCTAAATCAGGGTCAATGCAGACTGGGAAGAAAATGAAATGCAAAGTAAAACTCATTTCCTTAAGATCATTTTTACCTATGAATTAATGAATAAGTTTTAGAAAGACAATTCAGAAATCATAAGTTGAGTTTCATATATCTCAAAGCCAGAGATAACTGAGTCCAGATTCCATTTCCTGAATTAGAGTTCATTAAAATATATCCAATAATTCCTGTTTGTGAATGAGTTCAAGACCTTGGGATGGAGAATCCACAAATACCTAAAATATTTCTTTCTTTTTTAATTCTTTTTTTTTTCTTAACTGCATTAAGACATAAATTCCATTTTAAGCACATTGTTCCCAATAAATGAATCAATCATTCAGAAGTACTGTACTTACTGCATTTAGATCACTATACTAAGGACTTGGCAGAGTGCAGTAAAAATAAGTAAATGTGATCCCTACCTTCAAGGAGGTTACAGTCAAGGAGGGGATACAGACATTAAAATGTAACAGCAAGGGGAAACAACTGACTCCTTAAGCGATAAGAACTTAAAAGGTTGGATGAAGGAGTAGGGCAAGGAAATACAATATTCAGAAAAAAGATTATTGAAGAAAAGCTTTCTGGAGGATATTAATTTTATGAGGGCTTTGAAAATGGGGTGAGTAGTTGGGGAAAGAAGGAGGATTTGTCGGGAAAGGAAAGCTAATTTTCTTAAAGCTGATTCTAAGGTGTTTCTGCTTGATGCAGATACATATGAACAACCATTAGAGGTCTTTGAAGAGTGGGGAGACAGAATGATGTATTAAAACTGATACAGGGAGAAGGGTAAAATATAGACTAGAGAGAGG
Source organism: Tachyglossus aculeatus (assembly GCF_015852505.1). Taxonomy (NCBI): domain Eukaryota; kingdom Metazoa; phylum Chordata; class Mammalia; order Monotremata; family Tachyglossidae; genus Tachyglossus; species Tachyglossus aculeatus. The sequence goes on from NC_052067.1 coordinate 123,156,984, forward strand.
GAAGGCTCAAGGTTGAGACGTCAGTGAAGGAGCTGATGCAGTAGTGAAGACAGGATATGTCAAGTGCTTGGACCATTCATTCATTCATTCAATCGTATTTAGCACTTACTGTGTGCAGAGCACTGTACTAAGCACTTGGGAAGTACAAGTCGGCAACATACAGAGATGGTCCCTACCCAACAACAGGCTCACAGTCTAGAAGGGGGAGACAGACAACAAAACAAAACATGTAGACAGGTGTCAAAATTGTCAGAATAAATAGAAATAAGGCTATATTCACATCACTAACAAAATAAAAACAAGTGAAATAGAGTCATAAATCTGTACAAATATATACAAGTGCTGTGGGGAGGGGAAGGAGGTAGGTCGGGGGGGGATGGGGAAAAGGAGAGGAAAAAGGGGGCTCAGTCTGGGAAGGCCTCCTGGAGGAGGTGAGCTCTCAATAGGGCTTTGAAGGGAGGAAGAGAGCTAGCTTGGCAGATGTGTGGAGGGAGGGCATTCCAGGCCAGGGGAAGGACGTGGGGTGGAGGTCGACGGCTGGACAGGCGAGAACTATATTTTAAACATGCACAGGAATTTAAGCTCCAGCTCTGTACACAACACTTCCACATATTACCCCAGTAGAGCAGTATATGATGGTTCAGGAAAGTCCATATTAGATGGGAGTGCAACTCAGGACTTCAGCAGGATCACAGACTGGTGCTGCCTTAGGCCTAACTTAGATAATTAGGTAAAATGCGTGTAAGGAAAGATTTTTAAAATGTATAATTACTGTAATTGCCATGACTGCAGGACATATTTTAATGTGAGTTATTGAGATCAATGAGGTACTTTCTTTCTCTGAAACAATTAATGCTTTCAGCTAAAAATGCTTAAAAATATCTTTATACAATATTATGATAGGATTCAGCACTGTCTGTAAAGATCTTTAACATCCCAAACACCTCACCTGCTTAGATGCACCTATGTGAAAGCACAAATTCTTCTATGCAATGCTTTTCTGTTTTAGATAAGCAAGCTTAAAATTATGAAGCATGCCATTAGGAAATCTGTTGGTGAGACTAAACAGGGACAGGGAAAAGGATTATTTCAAAACGTTTATTCAGTAGAAGTGAGTAATACCATAGAAACCATAAATGTGTGTGTGCACGCACACACACACAAACACACAAACGTACACCACAAAGTGGCATGACTTGAATGTTAATGATGTGTATTTGAATTGTGAGAAGCTGAAGGCAAATGAGAAAAGGAAATTCATGAAGCATACTCTGAAAGGTCAAAATCCACAAAATATCAAGGTATTTTGCATTTTTCATTCATATTTATGTTATCCTCGAAATAAATAACCAAAAGATTTGGATTATTTATAAAGTAGACAAAGGATAGTCAGTATATTTTATATTAAATATTCAGACAAAATACTAAATCCTCACTTGACTCTAGAAATTTTTAATCGTTTTGTAAGTAAAAGAAACATATTTGAATCAGAAGTAGCTATTTTGTTCCTTAAGTGTATTCGTGTTTTTGGATGAGAGATCTTTGGAAATAAAATTTCAAAATATACATAAACTTGGAAAATTAATGTATTTTTTTGTAAATTTAGGGATATTAGAAGAAAAAAATCTATATTGTGTTTATTCAGGTATTAGCATTTAGAGAGACTGCATGGCCTAATGGGTAGAACACAGGCCTTGGAGTCAGAAGGACCTGGGTTCAAATTCAGATTCTGCCATTTGTTTGCTGGGTGACCTTGGGAAAATCAGTTTACCTCTCTGTGCCTGTTACCTCATCCATAAAATGGGTATTAAGATTGTAAGCCCCATGTGGGACATGAACTGTGTTCAGCTTGATCAGCTTATATTTTACCCAGTACTTACAACAAGTGCCTGACATATAGTAAATGCCTAAAAAAAAACCCTTAAAAGATCAATATATATTACCATACATCAGATTAATCATCATCATTATCAGCATTTATTGAACAATTACCGTCTGCAGGACACTTTGTGAGCATATAGATGTCAAGGAAAGAGTCACCTTCCGAAAGGAATTTCTAATCTAATGGAATTATTTGTACAGAATATGAGCTGAAATAATGCTCAGTTCATATGCATATTCAGTTTTAATTTTAGTTAAATATGGATTCATATGAATAATCAACTTAAATGAGTCATCATTATTTAACTTTATGGGTTTGTTATAATCTCTTGAACAGCAATTTTCTACTATAGTGTCATCATGTTTTGGTGAATGAAAAGGGTGGTAAAACAGGATTTAGTAGACAGCAGTGCAGAATAGTGGAAAGAGCACAGGCTTGAGAGTCAGAGGGCCTGAGTTCTGATCCCTGCTCTGCTACTTATCTATTGTGTGACGTTGGAATCACTTAACTTCTCTTTGCCTCAGTTTACTCTTTTGTTATATGGAGATTATATCTTACTGAGAAGCAGTGAGGCCAGTGGATAGAACATAAGCCTTGGAGTCAGAAAAAACTGGGTTCTAATATCAGCTCCTCCACTTATCCGCTGTGTGACCTAGGACAAATCACTTAATTCCTCTGTGTCACAGTTTCCTCATCTGTAAAGCGGGGATTAAGACTATAAGCCTCATGTGGGACAGATACTGTGCCCAACCAATTATCTTGAATCTAAACCAGTGCTTAGTATAGTGCCTGGCACATAGTAAGCGCTGAACAAATACCATAATTATTATTACTACTTCCCTCTATTTGGACTGTTAGACCCATGTGGGCGGGTACTTTGTCCAATCTGATTATTTTATATTTAACCCACTGCTTAATACATTGGGTTGGCATGTAGTAAGCACTTAAGAAGTACCATGTACCAAGATAATAATAACAGAAGGTCATACTAACGTTCATGTGATTGCCCAATTATTTTATAATGGCTTTGTTGTGTTTTGTATGTAATTGTTGAATAACTTTGGCACGATGGTACAGGAAATAGTTCATGAAATTGTTCTTAGTTTAGGAAAGTTGAAAGAATGATCAGTATTATTTTTCAATGGCACTTCAACTTCTCATCAGTAGTGTTGCTGTATTTACCTCATCTCTCCTCCATTTTCTTAAGCAATATAAACAATAAATAAAAGTGACAGTCAATTCGTAACCTGGCTGAAACTATTCATTAGCAACCTGTTTGCCTAGAAATAAATTTTCTACTTCTAAGAAGTATTGAAAATTGTCGATTCATTTTTTGCTTATTCATACCTATCTATAATTAAGTTTAAGAATATAAACCTTGAACTGTATATACGTTATGTTGTATTTCTCTGTTGATTACATTTGTTGTGTGTTTTTTTTCCAAATAGGAACTTTCTTAATATTTAAATAAATTGGATAGTGAAATTGTTAATCATCATTTTAAGCCTGTGGGAAATAATTTTAACTGTCTCATTCTTGAAAAGATGCTCTCCTTTTCTGACTCTTGTCAGCTGTCACTGTTCTTCATTTTTCCTGTCAGTGAAGTGATGATAGGAGGAATATAATCATCAAGATCTGGCATGTCTTATTTACCTCTGCCTGTTTCTGGCTCTTGGGACATTCTGAGAGGTATCAAACTCTTTATAAACTATTTTTAGAGAAATTAAAAGCTTATAGTATGGTGCCAATATGGTCCAAACCCAAAATGAAAAAAATTTAAAAAATTAAGAAATAAAAAAGTAGGAAATGAAAAGAAACAAATCCATATAGAATTCCTTCACCAAAACTTAACCATTTTACCTTGAGTACATTTCTGAAAATAGCATTTTGGTATGAAGTTTCAAGTTTCGATTGATCACAACTATATTTTCATGAATATCACTCATTTTCTAGAAAATTGAAAACTCTTCATTTTTAAGTTAATATAATACTGAAAATTATCCTGAGCTTGTTTGAATTTTACAGATAACTGAAGAACATTTTTTGACGTACTGTCAAAATAAATCAATATTACAGTATCACATCCCCTGAATCAATTAAAGTATTCAGCTTTTTCATATTCTGCATCCAGTTTATTTTCAATGACCATCAGGGCTTCTAATTTCTTTAAACGGAATTTTCATTCAGCAGCATGGCCTAGTGAAAGAGCCCAAGCCTTGAAGTTGGAGGACCTGGATTCCAATCCTGGCTCTGCTGTGTGACCTTGAGCTAGTCACTTCTCTGTATCTCTCTGTTCTCTGTGAAATAGGGTTTTAATACCTATTTTTCCTTCTATTTAAACTGTGAACACCATGTGGACCTAATTACCTAGCCTCTCCTTGTGGACAGGGAATGTATCTGTTAGATTGTTGGGTTGCACTCTCCCAAGCACTTAGTAGAGTGTCTACACACAATAAGCACTCAATAAGTATGATTGATTGACTGTATCTACCCCAGCACTTGGAACACAGTAATTTTAAGAAATATCACTATTATAATTATTGCCATTATGTATTATATTTGATGGCTTCATGCCAGTTCTGTTGTTATTTGGTGTTGGTAGTAAAGTGTCACTATAGATTAACTCAACTGTGGCACTCTGAATAAATAAGAATGAAAACTCATAATGCAAATTAATTATAGTTTTCATTTCCCTCACAGGTTCATTCATTCATTCATTCATTCCCTAATTTCTAATTTTTTAGAAACCCTAATTCATTCCCACTCTGAATTTTCATAGTGGATTGAGACCAGCCTATCATGAGACCAGCTATTCAGAGCTGCATATAGGCCATATATTTAGTATGTTCCCAGTAAAAAAAAAATCAAATGCATAATTTAAATAAATATGGTAAATGATTCCAATTTTTTCTTGCATTCTAATAATATCAAAGGGACTTAAAGAATGTGTCAGTAGAAATAACAATTTTTTTAAGACCTTCGCTTAGGTTTAAAATTGATTTTAAGGGATTTAACCTAGCAATCCTTGCTTACCATCAAGCTTACCAACTATCCAATCTCAATTCAATCATTCAGTTGTATTTAGAGCATTTACTGTGGGTGGAGCACTGTACTAAGCACTTGGGACAATACAATATAATCTTAGACACAACAAGCTTGCAGTCTAGAGGGGGAGACAGACAATATAAATAAATTACATATACACACATAAATGCTGTGGGGCTGAGAAGGGTAGTGACTTAACAGAGCAAGTCAGGGTGAAGCAGAAGGGAATGAGAGAAGTGGAAAGATGGGCTTAATCATGGAAGGCCTCTTGGAGGAGATATGCTTTCAATAAGGTTTTGAAGGTGGGTAGAATATTTGTCTGATGGATTTGAAGAAGAAGGGAGTTTCAGGCCAGAGGCAGGACCTGGGCAGGGATCAGTGGTGAAATAGACACGATTGAGGAAAACTTGAGGTTAACATCAGAGGAATAAAGTGTGTGGACTGGGTTGTAGTAGGAGATAGTGACATGAGGTAGGAGGAAAAAAGGTGAGTTATTGCTTTGAAGCCAATGGTGAGGAGTTTTTGTTTGATACGGAGGTGGATGGGCAACGCCTATCATTTGCTGAGGAGTAAGGAAACATGTCGTGAATGTTTTTATAGAAAACTGATCTGGCCAGCGGAGTGAAGTATGGACTGGAGGTCAGTAAGGAGGCTGATACTGTAAATATGGCTGGGTAAGATAAGCGATTGTATTAACAGTATTAGCAGTTTAGATGGAGAGGAAAAGGCAGATTTTAGCGGTCGTGAAGGTGGAACTGATAGGATTTACTGGTTCATTGAATCTGAGGGTTGAATGAGAGAGAGGAGGGCTAGTTGTAACTCTAACTTATTACTGATATTCTAAAAGGACATTTTCTAACATATTGCCGAAACGAACATTATTGAAGCACCTTAAGGACTTCTGCTACCTTTGTACCATATTGATAGTATTTATTGAGCACTTACTTTATCCAGAACACTGTACTAAGTGCTTGACTACTTAGAGAGTATAACACAGTAGTATAACAGACACATTCCCTGTCTACAACATGCTTACAGCCTGGAGAAGAAGCTTCATATAAATCTAGAATTCCTGAAATTTATTTATTTTTTAATGGTATTTATTAAGCACTTACTATGTTCCAGGCGCTGAACTAAGTATTAGGGTAGATGCAAGCTTATCAGGTTGAATGCAGTCCATGTCCCACATGGGGATCACAGTCTTAATCCCCATTTTACAGGTGAGGTAACTGAGGCACAAAGAAGTTAGATGATTTGCCCAAGGTGACAAAGCAGACAAGTGGTGGAGCCCAGACTAGACTCCATGTTCTTCTGTCTTCCAGGTCGATGTTCTATCCACTAGATGACACTGTTTTTCTGAATTATCAAAATATGAAATAAATTAGGTAGAAGAAACATTGACATCTGTAATTTATTATCCACCGCAGATCTTCCATTGTCGTCATGACAAAACACTGACAGCAACTTAATTGTGTTTGAGTGCTTACTATGTGCAGAGTGCTATAGTATGAGTTTGGGAGAGTACAATATAACAGAATTAGCAAACGTTCCCCTCTATACTGTAAGCTCATTATCATCTTGGAACACAGCCATTAATTAACTTGGGTTCCTATCCTGGCTCTGTCACTTGTCTGCTGTGTGACCTTGGGCAAGTTACTTAATCTTTTTTATGCTTAAATTTATAAAATGTGGATTGACATTGTAAGCTCCATGTGGGACATGGTCTTTGTCTAACCTGATTAGCTTGAATCTACCCCAGCATTTAGTACTGTGTCTGGCACATAATAAGTGCTTAGCAAATACCATTTAAAAACAAAAACACAAGAAACAAACTCAGGAGGTTACTTGTCCTGCAGGTCAAATGTAGCAGAGTTTCCTGGTTCCTATTTACTCAAAAAAGAAAAGAAAAGTTAATCTATCCAGAGGACAGGAAGGCTTCTCACAGAGATGTGTAATAAAGTTCTGTGCCAATATCAATTCAAAACAAATATAAAGGATTCCCAGAACAAGTAACTCATTTTCAGTAGAAAATGGTATCAAGGTGTCATGGATTTCAAATGAAATATGAATCTCAAGCAAAATCTTTGATGGAGTTGCTGACTCTCCCTTAAGGGTTTGAGAATTCATTGCAGTTCCTATGGTTAAACTGAAAAACAAAAGTAATTTTATCCTTTCCTATATTCTGTATTGTGTGAAATAATGAAAACTGAAACTCTTCTCATCCCACCAATACATTTTCTCATCTACCTAAGTACTATTGCAATGTATCTGTTTAATTTATTCAGTTGTGTTATCCATATCTAGTCTCACAGTTATTGAATAAATATATATCTATCAATATGTGTTGGCTGCTTACCCCACTTTCCATGAGTGCAGAGATTGTGTCAGCCACTTAAGATGTAGCCCCAAATGCATAGGGTGTGGACCTATACACATACTAATGATGATGAAGTAAGCATGTTTATGTTCTGCTCATATTTGAAAATTTCTGTGAGCCATACTAACCCCTAAATGTCAAGCCCAGGAAAAATTATGTATTAAGAACTCAGATATTAAAATTAACCTTAGAATGTGTCTGTTGGCAAGGCTTTTTTCCCCAGTAGGATTTAAATGGAGAGGTGTATCTGTGATTCTGTTACTAGGCACAGAGGATACTCAATGGAAGTAAGGATGGGGCAGTGTAGAAAAGCAAGCACCATTGGATAAAGAGGAAGGAAGATATTTAAGAAGTCATCTTGGACCCATTATGACCCGACAGTTCTTCAGAGCTCTTCAGTTCTTGCATATGATAATTAAAATTACTGTGGCGCTTGAAAATTTAAATATAAGAAAAAGCAGTCCGATGGTTCCATAGCCATTCACCAAGTGGTCTATGCCACAAGGAAAATATCTCTGTGGAAAACACAACCCTTAGGGATCTCACCTCTGTCTTGAAAGCATCTTGAGAACAAACTCTGGGAATAACATGGCAGCATCAAGACGGTCAGTGACATCAAGTTGCATTCTGCCCCAGGCTCTCCCAGTAGCAGATGAACTGACAGAGATTCCTATGGGCTGAGCTATTGATGTCTGTTTTTGCCCTTCTAAGCCATAAGACCGGTATGGACAGGGATTGTGTCTCTTTATTGCTGAATTGTACTTTCCAAGCACTGTACTAAGTGCTGTACAGTGCTCTGCATACAGTAAGAGCTCAATAAATACGATTGAATGAATGTAAGGGTTACTGTGCACTCAGAAATATTGCTTCACCCTTGGAGAAAGGTGGGGGGATAATGGTGTATTCTCATGGAAAACCCCTACCCCACTTGCTACAATGGCCTAAAAGCAATGTAAGATTTCTTGTGCACCTTTTCCCAGCACCTAACCTGGATTCTATTTTATTTTAGGAGATTTTAGAAGCTACAGTCACTTTCAGGTTGCCAATTAATGCATGCTTATGCCAAGAGAAATAGTTGGAGTCCTGGGAAATCGAGATTGCTCAAGCACAGGGCAATTTTTTTTCATTTCTTTGGCTCTTTTAAAATCCATCTTCTTGTCTAGTGACTCTGGCCCTCGAGCCCTACTCTTCCTTAACCCAGATCTGTACATTCCCACCCCACACACTTATACATTAAGGTGAGTTAAAAGGAAGAAAACCTGGGAGGAAATGGAAGCCTTATTGCTGAACTTGAGGCCCCGACAGAATTTGGCATTATGTGATTATAAAATATTTATTCTTTCCGATCTTTTAGGTGGTAAGTTTCCAGAGGGAAGGAGCAATGATGAAATTGGGTTTGCCTCCTTTTGCTTATTTCTTTGGTGAACTTCTCTTCTTCTTTTTTTGGAATATCTACTTTCAGGTGGCTCTCTGAGAAAGGGGAGATTTTGAACTTGAGATCCTGAAAAATACCAGTGAACAAACAACATATCTCACAGTACTGAGTTTGTCGTGGGATTCATCCTTGGGTCTTTAAGAAGAAATCCAGAGCTCAAATATTACAAGGGAAGCCTGCAGTGCCTATTCCGAATGAGCTCCAGTGAGTATAGAAATTATAAAATTAATTAAATGCATATTGTATGCTTAGCACTGGAGTAAATATGATACCATAATAGTGGAGCTGAATTTTGTTAAAGCTACCTGTGTAGACAAGCCTTTTCAATGGAAAGGGAACCATTTAACTAGAAAAGCAAATTACTTTGTATCTACTCCAACCTTTAGGTCAGTGATTGGCACATAGTAAGCACTTAACATATACCACATTTATTATTTTTCAGTGAATGTTAGGGACTAATTCTATTTATCTATTTTGATGGTATTGACACCTGTATACTTGTTTTGTTTTGTTGTCTGTCTCCCCCTTATAGACTGTGAGCCCATTGTTGGGTAGGGACTGTCTCTGTTTGTTGCCGAATTGTACTTTCCAAGTGCTTACTACAGTGCTCTGCACACAGTAGGCACTCAGTAAATACGACTGAATGAATGACTTGTGCATGCAAGTTAATCAGCTTGGACACGGTCCCACTTGAAGTCTAAGAAGACTGGAGAGAGAATGATATCAGATATGTTGTTATTAGTTAAGAGCCATTGGAGATGAAGACCCAGCACGGGGACCGAGGAACACGGCTTTTCAAATTCCTGTGCTGTCAAGTCTACTGATCCTGCGTAGACAAGCTCAATGGTTGAACAGGTATGGGATCACTGTAGCTTTCCTGGAACACATGGATTTTAATGCATCAGATCCTTATAAGCGAGTAATGACCTGACTTGGTTCAAGGGCTGGGGCATTGACAAAAATGTCAGGTCAAGATAATAATATGAAAGCAATAATGACATCATTTGACTTTGACTATAAAAAGCAAAAGACACCCAACTTTGGAAATACATTATTTTATAAAAGCATAGTAACAATAAAAGCCATTCATAACAGTACTTATTAATGCTTGTCAGGGAAAGGGAATGATATGACTATAACTTCTGATGTTACTGCAGCTTAGAGCCATGTCTTCCCATCACTGTATTAATTGTTCTTTTGTCTGGAAAGGGCCTCAAGCAGTTCCTTCCCCTAGTCCCTATCTGCCTCCTTCTTAAGGGTCCACGTTAGGTGTGTGGTTTGCAAAGCTATGACTCCCACAAAAAGCTATAGGCTTCTAGGAAATCTTTGCCATTCAGATTCTTCCAATTAGAGCATTGGTTTACAATCTTCCCCTCCCATCCCTTCTTCTGTTTAGTTACTTAAAATATGATTCACCAGGTTTCAACCAGTAATTCCTTTACCATTGGCTTTAAGGCACTTTCAGCTCTCCCCTGCCTCAGAGTAATGTTTGATTCTTTAGCATTACCTCTGATGAGGCCATCATGGGAGGGGAAGGGGTGGGGATCCCACTCTTCCTATTCCCTGTGTCCACCCTCTTATTGATAGGCTAGTGAATATGCAGTTTATCATATCAATCATTCAATCAATTGTATTTATTTAACATTTATTGTATGCACAGCACTGCACTAAGTGCAGTTCTTGGGAGAGTCTACTTAGCAGGTCATCTTGATGGACTTTGCCTGACATATGGGTCATAGTTCAAAATGGTGCCAATGCCCATTGCATCTTGCCAGTCCTGTTCTCTTGCCATAGCAAACGCAGAAACTGAGAGAGATGGTGTGGGTGGGAGGAGCAGTCTGGATGAGATTTGGGGAGTGGCTGAGCTATGTACTCAGCGCCCATTGGACTTAGGAGTGTGGGTAGGGTAGGCATTCTGGGACCCTCTGTTTCCCTGGTCTTATGATGACCAGGATGTAATAGCTGGAGTTTGGGATGGAAGAGGAGTAAAAGGGCTTCTGTCCAGGTCAGAGTGAAGTCTTACCAATACTCCCTGTGTCAAGGTACATTCTTATTCCTCCCTCTAGACTGTAAGTGCATTTTGTTCAGAGAACTCTGCTATATCATACTCTCCCAAGTGTTTAGTACAATTCATGGTCAGCCCTCCGTAAATACCACTGATTGAATCATTTCTCCCAGGGAACTGTCTGTTGAAGTCCTAAACGACTAGGATGGTTGGATATCTAGAGTAGTCCATACTACTGCATTTCCAATCTACTCCTTCAGATGCTAGATGTCTGATTTCCATGTCAGTGCCTATTCCTGTGGGGTTTTATTTTGTTTGCATGTGTTTAGCATGTGTATATAGGTATATGATAGATGTTTCTCTGTGTCTATGCATCTATTCATCTATGTGTCAGGATTGGTACATGGTCTGTGCCTTCATATATCCATGTGTGTGCATGTCTGTGAACTGAGTCAGGTTGGACTGTGCTGGGTAGATTTTGTGTGGAAACAAGAAGGTTTCCTATTGGCTAAAATGGATAAAAGTCCTGAATGAGAACCTCATGTTTGGGACAGGATGAGAGGGTATGTTTTCTTTATAGCTGTGCTTCCTTAATTCCCCAGGGTGAGGACTAATCTTCTAAAATGTTAACCTCTGGTTAGTGCGCACATTTCTGGGGGTACTTCATCCTGTGCTATTCAGTACTGCTTGCTAGATTCCTGGTAACAGAAGGCCTATACTCCTGATTCCAGTACTTGGAAGAAGAGATCAGGAGCAGGCTGAACGACAACATGTTATGGAAGGATCACGGGCTACTTTTACCAGCTGCAAGCCCAAATACCCACATACCATTCATACGCACACATGCACACACACACACACACACACACACACACACACGACACACGAACGTTGACAAGGGAGGAAAGTCACCAAATTGTTTGAAGCTGAGCTGCTTCCTGGAGCTGGGAGCTGCTGAGGGAAGTCATGGACCCAATCTAGGCTGGCTAGAGTCCAGGTGGAAATAGGAGAAGCGAGAGTGAGTGGAGGAATGGATGTGTGTTAAGAGTTCTCAGCCCTAAATCTCATCCAAAAGATAATCCCCTGGAATTACTTTGAGTGCCTAGATCCTAGTCCACCCACACTGTGTGCGAAAGCCTTCCAGCTGTCCCATTCTTCTAATGCAGGTTTTGGGGACCTTTCTGCTCAGGGGTCCTCAAGTCCCTTTACCTTCGCTCCTTCCATCACACCTGAAGCCCAGGCATCTGCAGGCAAGTGGCAGAGGTGGGATTAGAACCCACGTCCTCTGACTTCCAAGCCCCTGCTATTTCCACTAACCCATGCTGCTTCAGAGTATGCTGTGCTCTCCGAAGAGTTTAATATAGGGATCTTCACACAGTGCTCACTAAATAAATTAAGGATGTGGGTTCTAATCCCCCCTCTGCTACTTAATAGTAATTATAATGATAGCATTTATTAAGCACTTACTATGTGCCAAGCACTGTTCTAAGTGCTGGGGAGATACAAGGTGATCAGGTTGTCCCACGTGGGGCTCACAGTCTTTATCCCCATTTTACTGATGAGGGAACTGAGGTACAGAGAAGTCAAGTGACAAAGAAGTCAAGTGACTTCTCTTTGACAGAGAAGTCAAAGCCACACAGCTGACAATTGGCAGAGTCAGGATTTGAACCCGTGACCTCTGACTCCCAAGCCCGAACTCTTTCCACTGAGCCATGCTGCTTCTCTAACTGAGCCACACCTTGGGCAAGTCATTTAATATCTCTGTGCCTCATGACCTCATGTGTAAATTGGGGATTAAAAGTGTGAGCCCCATGTGGGACAACCTGAGTACCCTATATCTAGCCCAACACTTAGAACAGTGCTTGGCACATAGTAAGCACTTCAAAAATACCATAGTTCCACACATCTGGAACTTCTCCTCCAGCAGCAACTACAGGCAGACAGACAGCAAGATCTGAGATTTCAATGATATATAATAGTTTCTTACCATAACAACAAAAACAAATCTGGTTCAAACTACCTTTCCCTGTACCTAATTCTTGCTTCACTTCATTCATTCATTTAATTGTATTTACTGAGAACTTACTGTGTGCAGAGCACTATACCAAATGCTTGGGAAAGTACAATACAGCAGTAGAGACAATACCTGCCCATAGTGTGCTCACAGACTATAGGGGGGGAGATAGACATCAGTGCAAGTACACATACATCAATATAAATAAATAAAGTTACATATATATATATACATATACATGTATATATGTCAGATATATATATATATATATATATAATGGCATTCATTCATTCATTCAATCATATTTATTGAGCACTTATGGTGTGCAGAGCACTGTACTAAGCACTTGTGAAGTACAAGTTGGCAACATATAGAGACGGTCCCTACCCAACACTGGACTCACAGTCTAGAAGGGGGAGACAGAAAACAAAAGAAAACATATTAACAAAATAAAATAAATAGAATAAACATGTACAAATGAAGTAAATAAATAGAGCAATAAATACATACAAACGTATATAAATACATACAGGTGCTGTGGGGAAGGGAAGGAGGTAAGGCAGGAGGGATGGGAGGGGAGGGGGAGAGAAAGGACGGGGCTCAGTCTGGGAAGGCCTCCTGGAGGAGGTGAGGTCTCAGTAGGGCTTTGAAGGGCGGAAGAGAGCTAGCTTGGCGGATGTGCAGCGGGAAGACATTCTAGGTCAGGGGGATGACATGGGCCGGGGGTCGATGGCGGGACAGGCGAGAACGAGGCACGGTGAGGAGATTAGTGCTTACTATATGCAAAGCACTGTTCTAAGCACTGGGGAGGTTACAGGGTGATCAGGTTGTCCCACGTGGGGTATATATATATCATTCATTCATTCATTCAATCATATTTATTGAGTGTTTACTGTGTGGAGAGCATTGTACTAAGCACTTGGGAAGTATAAGGTGGCAACATATAGAGACAGTCCCAACCCAACAACGGGCTCACAGTCTTGAAGGGGGAGACAGACAGTAAAACAAAACATGTGGACAGGTGTCAAGTCATCAGAAAAAATAGAATTAAAGCTAAATGCACATCATTAACAAAATAAATAGAATAGTAAATACGAACAAGTAAACTAAATAGAGTAATAAATCTTTACAAACATACATACAGGTGCTGTGGGGAGGGAAAGGAGGTAGGACTGGGGGTACGGGGAGGATCAAAGGAAAAAGGGGACTCAGTCTGGGAAGACCTCTTGGAATAGGTGAGCTCTCAGTAGGGCTTTGAAGGGAGGAAGAGAGCTAGCTTGGCGGATGTGTGGAGAGAAGGCATTCCAGGCCAGGGGAAGGATGTGGGCCGGGGCTCGGCAGCGGGACAGGCGCAAACAAGGTACAGTGAGGAGGTTAGTGGCAGAAGAGTGGAAGGTGTGGGCTGGGCTGTTAGAAGGAGAGAAGGGAGGTGAGGTAGAAGGGGGCGAGGTGATAGAGAGCCTTCACCCTGGACATATTCCCTTGGACGTTCTGTACTTCCCTGTAAGCATCTCTGTAGCAGTTCAGATTCCTGGAGTCCTTTCCTCTATTATCTTGAGGCACTTCAGTTTCCAATCTCACCCTTTCTGAGTCATTTGACTCAGATGATTCATTTGACTCATCCCCCTGGCCTGGAATGCCCTCCCTCCCAACATCCGCCAAGCTGGCGATCTTCCTCCCTTCAAGTCCCTACTGAGAGCTCACCTCCTCCAGGAGGCCTTCCCAGACTGAGCCCCCTCCTTTCTCTCCCCCTCCTCCCCCTCTCCACCCTCCTGCCTTACCTCCTTCCATTCCCCACAGCACCTGTATATGTGTATATATGTTTGTACATATTTATTACTCTGTTTTACTTGTACATATCTATTCTATTTATTTAATTTTGTTAATATGTTTTGTTTTGTTCTCTGTCTCCCCCTTCTAGACTGTGAGCCCACTGTTGGGTAGGGACCATCTTTATATGTTGCCAACTTGTACTTCCCAAGTGCTTAGTACAGTTCTCTGCACACAGTAAGTGCTCAATAAATATGATTGATTGATTGATTGATTTGCCCGTGAGTGTCCTTTCTTCCCATCAAGGTGTGACTGGTCAGGCCTTGCCCAGACAAAGTACATTTTGTAAGAAGCCTCCATTTTGCTCTGAACAAATCCAACATCTGTGGACCCATTTGCTTCTGAAGACCCACAAGGTCACTGATTCTGGGGGGCTAGTAGTAAATGATAAGGAACTGTGGGCCCCTCAGTTTTGAAAAGAACAGTCAGGCTGGAGGGACTGGCAGTGAACAATAAGGTAAATTTCACTGGGTCTTGACACACAAATCTCCCAAATATGATCACAAAGTGGTGCGAGGGGGTTGGATCAGGAATTATCAGAATAGTTTTGGAGTGGAGCCTCCAGAAACTCCTGTTACTAGGTTGGAACTCTGTCAAATTGACATGAAGAGTTTCCTCTACCTAGAATCGGGGCACCCACTCTGTCAGATCCTGCATGATGCCAAGTGACCAATAGGACCTCATTGCTGGAATAACAAGAAATGAGTATCCCCTTGGGGAGGGACTTAACTGCTAGTTGATTTGAAAGGTAGCCCTTGTTCAGGTGATTTGCAAGGTAGCCCTTGAAACTTTATGGCCGGCTGATTTGAAAGGAAGTCCGTGCTAGCATGATTTGAATGGTAGCCCCTGGAGACAAGTGTCTCCTCTTGTTTCCACCATCTGTTAGAAGTTGGGGACCAGGCTAACGAGCATACCTGTTGCTTTTTAACCTAGGATTAGCTTTGCTCTTGTAGATTACCTCTAGCTAATTCTTTGCACTCTAATCTTAATAAACCTGCTTCTACCACCCATAACCCTGGAGCCTATGAATCCATTTCCAATCCGTCCGATCTGCAAACTCACAAGTTACCTGGAAGCTCGTTCTACCCAGTGACTCAGTGGCAGGAGCCATGCTCCTCTAGAGTCCCAACTTTAGACCTGAACTTCTATGGTACCCAAACCATAATCCTCCCTGTGCCTCATGTCCTTGGACGATCCATAGTATGGGCTTCCCTTGTGTCCTTCCTCCTACTTAGACTATGAGTACCATGTGTGACAAGGGACTGTGACCAACGTTAATAACCTATTTCTACCCCAGTGCTTAAAACACACATAGAAAACACTTAATACCATCATCATTGTCATCTTTCTCTCCTAGGCAGCCTTGGGCACTGCGGAAGCTCATCTATCTATCTTATCTACTTGGTCCCTCTAGTTATTCTTCAATCCTGCTTTCTGGTTTGGTTAGCTAAGTCTTTACATTTCCCACAAGGAAAGACATAATGGGTGACCCTCCTGGCTTCCTCCTCCCTCACCTAAGAGTGAGAGTCAGTGGATCTGGTCATCACAGTGGATCAGAGAAGATGGAAGTGCAAGGGGAAACTCCGACGTGTCTGGAATGGGATGAAAGAGAAGACTGCGGGTGGTGAAGCCAACATCCCAAGAACTGAGACCAGATGGACTGATGCACCATTAGCTGAGAGCATATGGCCTTCTTCCTCTATTGATCTGGGTAAGAATGAACTTGCTGCATGGCTGAGCTGGCAGCAAGTATTTTTCTAATCAACTGCCACATGCCAGACCTTTCCTGTCAGTCCAAACCAGGACAAAATGGTACAATCCATCAGGAAAATGGCCTGAGGCTTATGAAAGAAACCCAACCCTCGATTTAGTACCCAGAGTTTCCAGAATCCGAGATGACAGCCATCCACTTTTTCGTGATAGATCTAATCATCCATACAGAAGGCTTTGTGCAACCCATGTTGCCCAGTCACAGAATGCTCCAAATTGAAATCTTGTCATTTGTATTCGCTGATGTAAAACTTTCCAAGGTGAAACTATTTTCCTCTGTATATCGTGCACTTCCTGATACTATGCAATTTTTCTTTTGTAACAGAATGTTTGGATGAAAGTTTTACTTTTGCCCCAGTTCCATGGCACATTAGCGAGCATTAAGGAAGAGGGCTTACGTGGGTGATATCACTGTTATTATTGTGGACAGAGTCCATCCCTAAGCCTTCCCAAAGAATACCAATTTCAGCATGTTGAACTGGCTAAGCTGGAAATTCTAGACCTGAAGATTACAAGCTAAGAATAGTACTTCTTTCTCTGGAGGCAGGAAGCAAAGGTAAATCAATGTAACTCCACAGTTAATTCCCTCTTTCTCCACATTCTGGATGCATCTGTCTATGTCTTACTAATCAATCTCCAATTACTCACATGATTCTGGCCACCGAGATCCTGGATCTTGTCTTTTTGTTTTTAATTTTTTTTTCTTTTTTTGTGTGTTCATTTCTGAAAATCTTCCCCAAATAACTAGAACTGTATTAAGGAGATGAATGCTTGAATGCTTTTGCACTCCCTATGCTCATTAGTGTCATTTTGCCAGTTTAAATAACCTGCCTTGATTTGAAACAACAATTGACTCCAGTGTCTCCCTTGTTCACTTTTTAAGGACTAACACATTCCATTAGCTGCATTTACTACTTACAGAGTTTTGGCACACTTTCCCCCTTCAAAGCCCTACTGAAGACTCACCTCCTTCAAGAGGCTTTCTCAGACTGAGCCCCCCTTTTCCTTACCTTCCCCTCCACATTGCCCCCAACCAACTCGCTCTCTTTGCTCTACCCTCCTCTCTCTGTCTCACAGCCCTTGTTATATATCTGTAATTCCATTTATTTATATTGATTCCTGTTGATTTGATGACTGTCTCCCCCCTTGTAAACTGTAAGCCCAGTGTGAGCAGGGATTGTCTCTTTATTGCTGAATAGTACTTTCCAAGCACTTTGAACAGTGCTCTGTACACAGTAAGCGCTCTATAAATACGGTTGAATGAATGAATGAATAAATGGAGAATTATAAAGGAAAAAATGAGCTTTTACTTTGCATGGAGAGGAACAGTCTAACAGACTCAGCAGATTTATTTATATATAAACAGTCTGTTAGACTGTTCCTCTCCATGCAAAGTAAAAGCTCACTTTTTCCTTTATAATATATAAGGTATATATATATATATATATGCTGTGCACTGACTAAACACTCAGTAAATACCATTATATTATTGCTATTATTGTTAATAATAATGACATTTTTAGGTGCTTATTATGTACCAAGCACTGTACTAAGCACTGGAGCCAATACAGAATTATTAGGTGGGATACTGTCCCTGTGCCACCTGAAGGGCACAGTCTAAGTAGGAACTACAGTAGGTATTTGATCCTCACTTTACCAAAGAGGAAATTGAGGTACAGAGAAGTTAAATGACTTGCCCAAGGTCACATAGATATATATATATATATATACAGATATACTATATATATACGTCTTACCTCCTTCCCTTTCCCACAGCACCTGTATATATGTATATATGTTTGTACATATTTATTACTCTATTTATTTATTTTATTTGTACATATCTATTCTATTTATTTTATTTTGTTAGTATGTTTGGTTTTGTTCTCTGTCTCCCCCTTTTAGACTGTGAGCCCACTGTTGGGCAGGGACTGTCTCTATATGTTGCAAATTTGTACTTCCCAAGCGCTTAGTACAGTGCTCTGCACATAGGAAGTGCTCAATAAATACGATTGATGATGATGATGATGATGAATATATATATATATATATATATATATTTATCTACTTTTCCATATGAAGCCACGTAGCCTACTGGAAAGAATATAGGCCAGCAAGTCAGAGGATCTGGGCCCTCATCTCGGCTCTACTGCTGGCCTGCTATGTGACCTTGGGCAAGTCATTTAACTTCTCTGTACCTCAATTTCCTCTTTGGTAAAGTGAGGATCAAATACCTGGAGTAGTTCCTACTTCGACTGTGCCCTTCACGTGGCACAGGGACAGTATCCCACCTAATTATTCTGTATTGGCTCCAGTGCTTAGATTCACTGGCATAGATTCAAGATAATCAGATCTCCCTAAAATTGCCCTGCTCCTCTCCAGTCCCTCCCTCCTCTTGCCCCTCCTTCAACTCTCCCATCCTTATCAGAAGTATCTCAAGAAAAGATCTCCTGCCTTCTCTAAAAATCCACAACCTTCACCTGCACACCTAAGCTAGCTCTCTTCCTCCCTTCAAAACCCTACTGAGCACTCACCTCCTCCAGGAGGCCTTCCCAGACTGAACCCACTTTTTCCTCTCCTCCTCCCCATCCCCACCGCCCTACCTCTTCCCCTCCCCACATCACTTGTATATATTTGCACAGATTTATTACTCTTTACTTATACATATTTATTTTACTTGTACATATTTACTATTCTATTTGTTTTGTTAATTATGTGCATGTAGCCTTAATTCTATTTGTTCTGATGATTTTGACACCTGTCTACATGTTTTGTTTTGTTATCTGTCTCCCCCTTCTAGACTGTGAGCCTGTTGTTGGGTAGGGACCATCTCTATATATTGCCGACTTGTACTTCCCAAGCGCTTGGTATAGTGTTCTGCACACAGTAAGCGCTCAATAAATACCATTGAATGAATGAATGAATGACCCCATCCCTTTGCACCTTATCAAAACACTTTCACCCTCCCTTCTTCCCTCCTTCCCTCCCTGACTATCATCTTTAACTGTTTGCTCTCCAGTGGCCTCTTCGCCACTGCTTTCAAACTTGCACATGTCTCTCCTATCCTAAAAATGAAAAACACTTTCCCTTGACCTTTTGGTTTCCTTCAGTTGTCACCCCATCTCCCTCTTACCATTCCTCTCTAAACTCTTTGAGAAAGTTATCTACGCCTGCTGTCTCCAGTTCCTTTCCTCCAAATCTCTCCATGACCCCCTCCAATCTGGCTTCCATCCCTTTCACAGAAACAACTTTTTTGAAGCTCACAAGTGATCTCCTACTTGCCATATCCAAAGGCCTGTACTCCATCCTAAGCATCCTTGACTCTCAGTTGTCTTTGACACTGTCCTGGAAGCATTATCGAACCTCAGCTTCACTGACATTGCCCTCTTTTGGTTATCCTCCTATCTCTCTGGCTGCTCATTCTCAGTCTCTTCATGGACTCCTCCTCTGCCTTCCACCCTCTAACTGTGGGTGTCCCACCCCATTCAGTTCCGGGTACTCTTCCAATCACCTTCTACATCCACTCCCTTGGAGAACTCATTCACTCACATGGCTTCAGCTACCATCAGAAGCTCCATCAGATAGCCTCTGGAAGTTGTTAAGACCACGATGGAGCTGCTGTTGGAAGGGGAAGACTGAGAGGCTGGAACATCAGCTTTGCCAGATCATGCAGAAGAACAGCCAGTGTGACACCTGATGTGCATTCCATTGAAATCAGTCCAAAACATCAAGGAGTTATTGGCAACCTCTGATTGATTCTCTACCATGGCCCTCACTTTCTGTTGCCTGACCTGTTGTAGGTCTGCCTGCCAGAGGTCCCACATAAAGTCTAGTAGGCTACATAGAAGTGAAGGAACTCATATTGGAAATACCAGCACTGCACCCCCAAAATGTCTGACATCAGTCATTCCATTGGAAGTCTTCCTTTGTAGACAAAGAAGTTGATTGGTGGGGTTGCTCTGTTTGGGGAACTGATGAACATGTTTTAAGATTCACAACCACCCCAGTAATATACCCTCCAAATGTATTGATCTGTGACAATACAACCTAGGCTAGGTCTACAGACAGATAAAGGAGAAAGCTCTAGAAATTTCTTGAGCTGAGAAGCTGCTCACTCATCAATACTACTACCAGAGGGAAAGCTAATTTGCATAATGTAACACACCCCCTTGTGAGATCATCTGAAGCACAGCCAGTTACATGGAATAATAATAATAATAATAATGATGGCATTTGTTAAGCACTTACTATGTGCAAAGCACTGTTCTAAGTACTGGGGGAGATACAAGGTGATCAGGTTGTCATTCATTCATTCAATCATATTTATTGAGCACTTACTGTGTGTGGAGCATTGTACTAAGCGCTTGGGAAGTACAAGTTGGTAACATAGAGAGACAGTTTCTACCCAATAGCGGTCTCACAGTCTAGAAGAGGGAGACAGATAACAAAACAAAACATGTAGACAGGTGTCAAAATCATCAGAAGAAATAGAATTAGGGCTATATGCACACTCTGTACGAATATATATACAGGTGCTGTGGGGAGGGGAAGGAGGTGGGGGGGGGTATGGGGAGGATGAGAGGAAAAAGGGGGCTCAGTCTGGGAAAGCCTCCTGAAGGAGGTGAGCTCTCAGTAGGGCTTTGAAGGGAGGAAGAGAGCTAGCTTGGCGGATGTGCGGAGGGAGGGCATTCCAGGCCAGGAGAAGGACGGGGGCCGGGGATCAACAGCAGGACAGGGGAGAACGAGGTACAGTGAGGAGGTTAGCAGTGGAGGAGCAGAGGGTGCGGACTGGGCTATAGAAGGAGAGAAGGGAGGTGAGGTAGGAGGGGGCGAGGTGATGGACAGCCTTGAAGTCGAGAGTGAGGAGTTTTTGCTTGATTCTTAGGTTGACAGGCAGCCACTAGAGATTTTTGAGGAGGGGAGTAACATTCTCAGAGCATTTCTGCACAAAGATAATCCAGGCAGCAGAGTGAAGTATAGACTGAATTGGGGAGAGGCAGGAGGATGGGAGATCAGAGAGGAGGCTGATGCAGTAATCCAGTCAGGATAGGATGAGTCCCTCATGGGGTTCACAGTCTTCATCCCCATTTTACAGATGAGTTAACTGAGGCTCAGAGAAGTTAAGTGATTTGCCCAAGGTCACACAGCAGACATGTGGCGGAGCCGGGATTAGAACCCATGAGCTCTGACTCCCAAGCCTGTGTTCTTTCCACTGAGCCACACTGGAAGGCATTGGTTAAGGAGGAGGTGTCTTGTACAGGAGGAGGAGGTACCCTCGACCTCATCATCTCCTACCGCTGCACTGTGTCCACCCTCACCAACTCTGTAATCCCTCTCTCTGATCATAATCTTCTCACCTGCCTCCTCACTCACACTCCTTTCCCCTGTAAATCCGTATTACTCCCTCACAGAGATCTCCGCTCTCTGGACCCCACCCATCTTTCGGAGCGCCTCACACCCCACCTCGCCGCCCTCTCCTCTCTACCCAGTCTTGATGATCAGATTACTGCTCTCAACTCTACCCTTTCTACTCAGCTAGACTCACTCGCTCCCCTTTCCCTTCGCCGCTCTCGCACCACTAACCCACAGCCCTGGATCACTGCCACTGTCCGCCTCCTTCGCTCTTATGCTCGAGCTGCCGAACGCTGCTGGCGAAAGTCTAAACACCATGCCAACCTCGTTCACTTCAAGTTTATCCTTTCCTGCCTTAACTCAGCCCTCTCTTCTGCCAGACAAAACTATTTCTCCTCCCTTATTGACACCCATGCCCATCACCCCCGCCAGCTCTTCCGTACATTCAACTCCCTTCTCAGGCCCCCGGTTCCTCCCCCTCCTCCTTCCCTCACCCCCAACGATCTGGCCTCCTACTTCATTAACAAAATTAAATCCATCAGGTCCGACCTCCCCAAAGTCTCTTCCCCCCTTTCTCCAACCCCCCGGCTCTCAACACTCTCTGCTACTCTCCCATCCTTCCCAGCGGTATCCTCAGAGGAACTCTCCTCCCTCCTCTCAAATGCTACTCCGGCCACCTGTGCTTCTGACCCCATTCCCTCTCATCTTATGAAATCTCTCGCTCCATCCCTTCTCCCCTCCTTAACTTCCATCTTCAACCGCTCACTCTCCACTGGTTCCTTCCCCTCTGCCTTCAAACATGCCCATGTCTCTCCCATCCTAAAAAAACCCTCTCTTGACCCCACCTCACCTTCTAGTTATCGCCCCATCTCCCTCCTACCATTCCTTTCCAAACTCCTTGAACGAGTTGTCTACACGCGCTGCCTAGAATTCCTCAACAACAACTCTCTCCTCGACCCCCTCCAGTCTGGCTTCCGTCCCCTTCATTCCACGGAAACTGCGCTCTCAAAGGTCACCAATGACCTCCTGCTTGCCAAATCCAACGGCTCATACTCTGTCCTAATCCTCCTCGACCTCTCAGCTGCCTTTGACACTGTGGACCACCCCCTTCTCCTCAACACGTTATCTGACCTTGGCTTCACAGACTCCGTCCTCTCCTGGTTCTCCTCTTATCTCTCCGGTCGTTCTTTCTCAGTCTCTTTTGCAGGCTCCTCCTCCCCCTCCCATCCTCTTACTGTGGGGGTTCCCCAAGGTTCAGTGCTTGGTCCCCTTCTGTTCTCAATATACACTCACTCCCTTGGTGACCTCATTCGCTCCCACGGCTTCAACTATCATCTCTATGCTGATGACACCCAGATCTACATCTCTGCCCCTGCTCTCTCCCCCTCCCTCCAGGCTCGCATCTCCTCTTGCCTTCAGGACATCTCCATCTGGATGTCCGCCCGCCACCTAAAGCTCAACATGTCGAAGACTGAGCTCCTTGTCTTCCCTCCCAAACCTTGTCCTCTCCTTACTTTCCCATCTCTGTTGACGGCACTACCATCCTTCCCGTCTCACAAGCCCGCAACCTTGGTCTCATCCTCGACTCCGCTCTCTCATTCACCCCTCACATCCAAGCCGTCACCAAAACCTGCCGGTCTCAGCTCCGCAACATTGCCAAGATCCGCCCTTTCGTCTCCACCCAAACCGCTACCCTGCTCATTCAAGCTCTCATCCTATCCCGTCTGGACTACTGCACCAGCCTTCTCTCTGATCTCCCATCCTCGTGTCTCTCTCCACTTCAATCCATACTTCATGCTGCTGCCCGGATTATCTTTGTCCAGAAACGCTCTGGACATATTACTCCCCTCCTCAAAAACCTCCAATGGCTACCGATCAATCTGCGCATCAGGCAGAAACTCCTCACCCTGGGCTTCAAGGCTCTCCATCACCTCGCCCCCTCCTACCTCACCACCCTTCTCTCCTTCTACTGCCCAGCCCGCACCCTCCGCTCCTCCACCACTAATCTCCTCACTGTACCTCGCTCTCGCCTGTCCCACCATCGACCCCCGGCCCACGTCATCCCCCGGGCCTGGAATGCCCTCCCTCTGCCCATCCGCCAAGCTAGCTCTCTTCCTCCCTTCAAGGCCCTGCTGAGAGCTCACCTCCTCCAAGAGGCCTTCCCAGACTGAGCCCCTTCTTTCCTCTCCCCCTCGTCCCCCTCTCCATCCTCCCGTCTTACCTCCTTCCCTTCCCCACAGCACCTGTATATATGTATATATGGTTGTACATATTTATTACTCTATTTATTTATTTATTTATTTATTTTACTTGTACATTTCTATCCTACTTATTTTATTTTGTTGGTATGTTTGGTTCTGTTCTCTGTCTCCCCCTTTTAGACTGTGAGCCCACTGTTGGGTAGGGACTGTCTCTATGTGATGCCAATTTGTACTTCCCAAGCGCTTAGTACAGTGCTCTGCACATAGTAAGCGCTCAATAAATATGATTGATTGATTGATTGATTGTAAGACAGGCAAGACATAATAAAGTCATCTTGTGAGACTCCATCTTAGGCATCTGAGGGGAAGGTATTAATCAATCAATCAATGGTATTTATTGAGTGTTTACTATGTTCAGAGCACTGTACTAAGTGCTTTGGAGAGTACAACACAACAAAATTAGCAGTCAAGTTCCCTGCCCATAATGAACCTACAGTCTAGAGAGGAAGAGGTTCTAAATGTGAGTCATGGGATGGTGGTAACATACCATGGCCTACCTCTGAGCATGCAAGTTTGAATCTTCCCCACAAAAAAATATTTCATTTGATTGTAAAATGACAAGGAAGCTCAGGCCTTGGGATACCTGTTATACTGAAAAAGTGGCTAGAAAGGTCACAGTTAGTGGAGGAATTCAGTAGCAAATGCTATATGACCATCCCAATGTCACTGCACCCAAGCAATCACCAACCATCCTCCTTTCAGAAGAGATCAGAGGCTCCAATGAGGTGTTATGAAGAGGCCAGAATTATAAAAACTGAAATGAGGTGAAAATGATGGGGCACCTATTATTGCCTCTCAACATTAGATTAATTTAATGTGGTGTCATGAGCCCGTTATCTGGAAATTCACCTTCCCCTACTCTCAGGCTCTTAAAACAAGTACTAAGTGAAAACTTTCCTCATCACCAATTTATGTATCATGAGCTCTGGGCCCTGCTCTGAGGGTTCCAAACAAGTCCCTCTTCATGAACTGCTGGAGAAGCAGCTTGGCTAAGTGAAAAGAGCACGGGATTTGGAGTCAGAGGTCATGGGTTCAAATCCCGGGTCTGCCAATTGCCAGCTGTGTGACTTTGGGCAAGTCACTTAACTTCTCTGTGCCTCAGTTGCCTCATCTGTAAAATGGGGATTGACTGTGAGCCCCCTGTGGGACAACCTGATCACCTTGTAACCTCCCCAGTGCTTAGAACAGTGCTTTGCTAGCCTCCTCACTGTGCCTCATTCTTGCCTGTCCCGCTGTCGACCCCCGGCCCACGTCCTCCCCCTGGCCTGGAATGCCCTCCCTCCACACATCCACCAAGCTAGCTCTGCTCTCTTCCTCCCTTCAAAGCCCTACTGAGAGCTCAACTCCTCCAGAAGGCCTTCCCAGACTGAGCCCCCACATTCCTCTCCCCATTCCCCCCACCCTACATCCTTCCCCTTCCCACAGCACCTGTATATATGTTTGTACAGATTTATTACTCTATTTTACTTGCACATATTTACTATTCTATTATTTTATTTTGTTAATATGTTTTGTTGTCTATCTCCCCTTCTAGACTGTGAGCCCTCAGTTGGGGAGGGACCATCTCTATATGTTGCCAACTTGTACTTCCCAAGCGCTTAGTACAGTGCTCTGCACACAGTAAGTGCTCAATAAATACGATTGATTGAATGAATGAATGGACATAGAAAGCACTTAATAAATGCCAGTATTATTATTATTATGAACTGGGAAAGCCCTCGGTTCCTACTCTATGGCTTCCAAACCAGCCCCTTCTCCTGAGCTGGGAAAACTCACTATCCTAACCAACCTCAAAAGTCGGGAATATCCTAGCTGTCCCAGAATGTCTGAGATCCTAATCATACATAATGAGAAGAGTGCTCTGCACATAGTAAGCGCTTAACAAATGCCATCATTATTATTATTATAATGACCACGAATTTCCTAGACCAGGGAACCTGTGACAAATCCAAATAAATCCGAACCACCATTATGTATAGGGAAGAGCTTTATTCAATTCTTGGCCTAATTAAATGGGGAAACACAACACACATCCCCTCCCCACCACACACGATAGACATTGCTACCCATCTGACAATTTCCTGGAGGTGATCCCACTTGGGAGGAATCTGGCTGCGTGGCAACTGTGTTGCCAGGAATATCCAGTACTAGTCTGAGAAATTTGCAGTTAAACAGCTCACAGGGGCCACGCTGCCTTGCGGTGACTGAGGCAGCGACACAAACACCCAGTGCAATTCTTAGCAGTTTGTGGGGGTCATGTTGGTTTGTGATGGCTGTGAGCTGGCATCGCAGACTCCTGGCATGAGTCATGGCCAAAGATGGTTCGCGGCAGCCACTCCAGTTAGTGATGGTGACTCATTTCTGTGGCAACGGTAGTAACGGGGACATCAGTGGCAGCAAAAGGGGAGGCCCTGGTGGCCCTGACTCAAGGCAACTGCCTTTTATCTGCCTCTGCCTCCAGAGTCACAGCAGTTTCTGATTCGTTGCCCAAGGTGTCTTGGTGGTGGTTGATTCACTGCTTTGGGCATGGTGGCAGTTGTTAATTCACTCCAAGCCAGTTACTAGGCAGAGCTCGGAGGGCCACCCCACAGACTGGGTTTTTTCAATGATCTGTCCTGAGGAACAGCCTTCTCCTTCGAGTTCCTTCTTGAATTCCTTCCTCATTGTTGTTGTTCATGGGTTCAAAAACAGTCACTCACAAAAATGGATTCCGAACCAACAAAATTGCTCCTGCAGGCTCACACATATACTGGCTGCATCTGTTGTCCCCATCAGCCACTTAGCTCTTGTCTTGTCTTACGTTATCGAGTCTTTTCCGACCATAGCAACTCCATGGACTCCAGAATTCCCCACTCTCCATCTTCAGTAGTTCTGGTGGTGTATCCAAAATGTTTTCTTGGTAAAAATACAGAAGTGATTTACTGTTGTTTCCTTTCACGCAGTAAACTTGAGTCTCCACTCTCGACTCTCTCCCATGCCACTGCTGTTCAAGTCAGATGAGTTTTGACATGTAGCAGATTGACTTCCACTAGCCACTTCCCAAGCTAGGAAAGGAATGGGTATGGCTTTGCTTGACTCTCCTTCCCATTAGCCGAGACAGGTAGAGTTTGGAAACCCTCCAAATGAGATCCTGAGAGGGATGTCACTCAGGTAATCTTTTTCCCTCGAACATTATCTTTACTGTCCTTCACAGTAATGTAAGATCATTGAGGACAGGGAATTTGTCTACTGACTTTGTTATATTTTACTCTCCCAAGTGCCTAGGACAGTGCTAGTGCTTGGTACAGTGCTCTGCACACAGTAAGTGCTCAATAAATTTGATAGGTGGGATGATTGATGGGAACCAGTCACTTATTCTGATGCTAGCACGTGCGATACTATTTGCAATCATATATTCCAAGCAGTATATCTTAGAATATTCCACACAAATAGTGGAATATGGGAGTTGAATTATATTAAAAGGATTTGTAATGATCTCAGTTTCCGGGTATGTAATCAAAGTTACCCTACATTTATGTGACTATTCTGGTATGTAAAGCTGCTATAAAAGACTACTGAAAAAGGCCCTCAAGATTTATCCCATAAGATGGCATTTTCATACAAACCATAATTACCTGGGGGCATTAGTTACTATAATCTTTTCTGGTTAATTCAGGATCCCACCTTTCTGATACATTCAGCACATGCTGTGGGTGGGGGCAACCTTTGGTATGATCAAATAACTCTGCAGCTGATAGCACACATAGCAAGCCAATGATAATTGTGCTAATGTTGAACTGTGAGCATGTAGATTTTATAAGCATAGACAGGACTGACTAACTCCAGGTTTTTTTTTGCACCCTATGTGGTTCCACAACTTTATTCATATCTGTTCTTCTGGGTTTTTAAAGTTAAGCTTTATATTTTTTTAATCTTGGTACTGCATAATGTTTAGATTTATACATTTTGTTAAAGTTCACTCATTTTTTAACGGGAAAGGGAAGGGAAATGGGTTCCTTGGATCTTTGAAAGGTCCTACAGACATTGGGCTTGACATGAGATACTAATTTCTAACCCCATATCAACTATTTTAACATTTAGTCTGTAGGACTGGTTTCATTTACACAGTCTGTGAGAAACTCATTTCACTTGCGCCTTAACTTCTCATTATGCCACTGTAAATCTTAGTATTCAGCATACATCCGTTTATTTCTTGCTCTTTCTCATTTACGTCAATATGCTTTCAAATCCCTGCCAATCTGTTCTTGGGCTTGTATCACAGATGACACATTTCTTCTTCTTCTATTTGTTTCTCTCTTTTTTTGCTGAGGAGAGTTTAAGAAGGATTAATGTTGTTCAGAATTCAAGAATCATATAGTGTGTACTAAAAATGTGAGAGGTGAAAGCTTGGACTATTCCACCACTACTTATAATTGAAAAAGGACAACACAATTCACATAAATATTTTCAAGCAACATAATACACCAGGGTCCTCATGTTTTCTTAGCAATAATCGTATGTATCTTTAGGCAACTGGAGCTTCCTATTTTTCTGAGGATAATAATCATATTTCACGGATGATAGAGAAACCACTATGTTGCTAAATTAACCGAAGCACTTTTAAGTTAGCTCTATGGAATGAAACGAATATGGATGCTTTGGATATTTCTGGTTCTGCTAAAATCTTTAAAATGCTTTGTGATTTCTTAAGGGATCATGTGCTCTTAAACTCTGTTATCTTTTTTCATAATAAAGTATTTATCAGAAAGTGTCAACATAAAGTAATCCAAATATAATCTCACATTATTTCATAATTTTGACTCATATATTAAGATCATGAAATAGGAAAATATATAAAAATTGAAGTCCAGAGAGGAGAGGACCCCAGTGTGCCGTGGCCAGGTCAGCCAGAATCCATTCCCTCTCAGGATTCCCCAAAGGATTAGTTTCAATTTTAAATTATGACCTGTTTATCAGATGAAGTCCTTCCGGAAGGTCAGATAAATGGCTGCCTTATCTCGCCTGCCTAATTCATTCATTCAGTCATATTTATTGAGCACTTACTGTGTGCAGAGCACTGTACTAAGTGCTTGGGAGGTACAAGTTGGCAACATATAGAAACAGTCCCTACCCAACAACAGGCTCACAGTCTAGATGGGGGAGACAGAAACCAAAACAAAACATATAGACAGGTGTCAAAATCATCAGAACAAATATAATTATAGCTATATGCACATCATTAACAAAATAAATAGAATAGTAAATATGTACTAGTAAAATAAATAGAGTAGTAAATCTGTACAAATATATACAAGTGCTGTGGGGAGGGGAAGGAGGTAGGGCAGGGGGATGGGGAGGGGGAGAGGAAAAAGGGGGCTCAGTCTGGGAAGGCCTCCTGGAGGAGATGAGCTCTCAGTAGGGTTTTGAAGGGCGGAAGAGAGCTACCTTGGTGGATGTGTGGAGGGAGGGCATTCCAGGCTAGGGGAAGGACATGGGCCGGGCATTGACAGCTGGACAGGCAAGAATGAGGCACAGTGAGGAGGTTAGCTGCAGAGGAGTGGAGGGTGTGGGCTGGGTTGTAGGAGAGATGGGAGGTGAGGTAGAAGGGGGTGAGGTAATGGAGAGCCTTGAAGCCGAGAGTGAGGAGTTTTTGCTTGATTCGTAGGTTGACAGGCAACCACTGGAGATTTTTGAGGAGGGGAGTGACATGCCCAGAGAGTTTCTGTACAGAGATAATCCAGGCAGCAGAGTGACATATAGACTGAAGCAGGGAGAGACAGGAGGATGGAAGATCAGAGAGGAGGCTGATGCAGTAATCCATTTGGGATAGGATGAGAGACTGAACCTGCAAGGTAGCAGCTTGGATGGAGAGGAAAGGGCGGATCTTGGTGATGTTGTGGAGGTGTGACCGTCAGGTTTTGGTGACAGATTGGATATGTGGGGTAAATGAGAGAGTGGAATCGAGGATGACACCAAGGTTGCAGGCTTGTGAGACAGGAAGGATGGTAATGCTGTCCACAGTGAAAGGAAAGTCAGGGAGAGGGCAGGGTTGCCTCTCGCAGGGCAGGCCTAATGATGGGAGGTGAGGGGAGGGACATCCTATGACCCTCTCTCATACCTCTCCCATAGTGGTTCAGGTCCCTGCCACAGCAACCTTCTCTCTGACTTCCAGAGGAGCGGAGGTAGCCCGACACCCTACAGGTCTCCTACATCTACCCAATGACCTCCAGAAGGGTGGGGATTGTGGTGGCCAGTGATTATAGAGGGAAGCAGCGTGGCTCAGTGGAAAGAGCATGGGCTTGGGAATCAGAGGTCATGGGTTCAAATCCCAGCTCTGCCAATTGTCAGCTGTGTGACTTTGGGCAAGTCACTTAACTTCTCTGTGCCTCAGTTACCTCATCTGTAAAATGGGGATTAAGACTGTGAGCCCCCCGTGGGACAACCTGATCACCTTGTAATCTCTCCAGTGCTTAGAACAGTGCTTTGCACATAGTAAGCACTTAATAAATGCCATTAAAAAAATAAAAATAAAAATAAAATGCCCTGGGCACCTCCACCACAAGGGGCCAGAATGCAGTGTTGTAAGGCTGTCAGAAGTTTGTGAGGGTTTTTTTTTTTTAATGGTATTTTTTAGGTGTTCCAGTCATTGTACTAAACACTGGGGTCGATACAAGCTTTTCAAGTTGGATATAGTCCATTTCTCACACGTGGCTCACAGTCTTAATCTCCATTATATAGATGAAAGAAGGGAGGCACAGAGAAGTTAAGTAACTAGCCCAAGATCACACAGCAGACAAGTAGCAGAGCTGGGATTAGAACCCAAGCGTTTAGTACAGTGCTCTGCACACAGTAAGCGCTGAATAAATATGATTGAATGAATGAACCCAATTCCTTCTGACTCCCAGCCCTGTGCTCTTATCCATTAGGCCACGCCATCCGCATCTCTCCCCCAAATCCCTATTTGCATCAGATTGCTTCATATGGTTAGCAGATGCTCCCAACGAATCAGATCCCATGTCCAGGAACTGATCAGAAGATGCAGCTCATTAGTGATTTGTCAATCAACCCCTTCCACTGGGTGGAGGATGATCAGATAGAGATATCCAGACACACTCGGAATCCAATCAAATAAATTTTAGGAAATTCCCACCCCTGTTGTGTACCCCATCAGAGCTCTGCAGGAATGGGCAAATCAAATAATAGGTGGAAGGAGTCCACTGAAGACTTGGGTTATGCCACTTGCATGCTGTGTCACTTCGAAAAAGTCATCTTGATTTCTCTGTGCCACAGTTTTCAGTGGGAATTAAATGGGAATTAAATACCTGTGGGGGTCAGGAATTGTGTCTGACTTGATTATCCTGTATTTTCTCCAGCAGTGAATACAGTACTTGCAAGTGCTTAAAAAATACCACAATTATCATCATTCATATTATTAGTAGTAATCATATTTATTGAGTTATATTTTACTCTCCCAAATGTTTAGCATAGTGCTCTGCATAGAGTTAATGCTCAATAAATATGATTGATTGATTGAGTGCTTATTGTGTGAAGAGAACTGCCCTTGCTCCAACACCAAACTTCTAATTGAACCACAATCTCATATTCTTGCATCCAACTCCTTCCCTACATCCTCCTTATGTTCTGGATCCGTCCTCCCCCTTCATATCTGACATTTTAGCACTTCAAGACTCCCCTAAAATCACATCTCCCCCTCTAGACTGTATGCTCTTTTGGGCAGGGAATGTGACTACCAATTCTATTATATTGTACTCATTCAAATGCTTAGCACAGTGCTTTGTACACAGTACTGCTCAATAAATATGATGGATTGATTGATCTCCAAGGTGCCTTCACTGATTAAGCCCTCATTTTTTCATCCTATTCACTCTGTGCTCTGCACCGCCCATACACTTAGATGTGTGTTCCTTAAGCACTTTGATATACTCCTTTAATCCCAGTCTCACAGCACTTATGTACATATGTACACTGAGAAGCAATGTGGCCCAGTGGATAGATCGTGGCCCTGGGAGTCATAAGGACCTGAGTTCTAATTCTGACTTTGTCACTTGTCTGCTGTGTGACCTTGAGCAAGTCACTTCACTTCTCTGTGCCTCAGTTCCCTCATCTGTAAAATGGGGATTAAAACTGTGAGCCCTACTGTGGGAGAGGGATTGTGTTCAACCCTGTTGTTCTATCTATCCCAGTGCTAAGAGCAGTGTCTGGCACATAATAGGCTCTTACCAAATACTGCAATTATTATTGTTATTACTATCATTATTATTTCCTTATTCTCATCTATCTTCACCTCTAGATTGAAAGCTCCTTGTGGGCAGGGATCATGTCTTCCAGGTCTATTGCAGTGTACTCTCCCAAATGTTTAGTAGTTCTGCACATAGTGAATGCACAATAAATACCATTTCTTATTATTAATAGCAATAATAATTATGATAAGCATGGTATTGTTCAGTGCTTACTATGTGCCAAGTACTCAGTGCTGGGGTAGATGCAAGATAATTAGGAGAGAAAGACCATGCTCCTTCTACCAGGTAACACTGCTATTCTGATTGATATTAAGTACTTGGAAGAATTAACTGATTTATTAGACATGATCCCTGCCCTCTCTGTGCTTATGATATTGTTGGAGAGGCAGAAATTGAAATGAATTACAGGAAGGGGATGCAACAGAGTATACTGATAAGTATGTAAGTGCTGTGGGAATGAGTGAGGGATGAGTATTAAGTGACTTTTAGGATGCAGATTTAAGTGTGTAGTTTATGCAGAAAGGAGGGAGAATAAGGAGGGGATTAGTCAGGGAAAGCTGCTTGGAGGAGGTAAGGGGGTCTGTTGGTAGTAAAGGTCCATGATAGCATGGTGAAATGGTGGCAGTTTCCCCATGATCTGATTTGGCAGTCAATAGGAAGAGAGGCTAAGAATTCAAAAGGAGTCAAAGAGATGTGCAATGTGACCAGAAACCAAAAAAGGGCTTTCTTTCCGTACTCTGAAGAACTACAGAACTCTCATTAACAATGTCATCTAACAAATAATATTTTAATCAGAAATAAGATTGAAAATATGAAAGTGAATAAATTCAAACAAATAATCAAAATAGATTATCAATAGTCTTTTCCCTGATCTACTCTTTCAT
The DNA here is from genome assembly GCF_015852505.1 of Tachyglossus aculeatus. NCBI lineage: Eukaryota > Metazoa > Chordata > Mammalia > Monotremata > Tachyglossidae > Tachyglossus > Tachyglossus aculeatus. Next base: position 123,190,079 of record NC_052067.1, read on the forward strand.
CAGTTTAACACTTTGTGAAAGAGGGACTCTGTCCAATCCGATTGTGTTGCATACACTCCAGTGCCTATCAGTTAATAAATGCCACAATTATTATTACTCCAAGGGCTTATCCATTGAGAGGCAGTGTGGCCATATGGAAACAGCATGGTCTTGTGAGTCAGAAACACTGGTTTCCAAACCCAGCTCTGCTACTTGCCTGCCGTGTGACCTTGGGAAAATCACTTCTTTTCTCTTTGTCTCAGTTTCTTCATGTTTGAAATGGGGATTCAATACCTGTTCTCCTTCCGACTTCGACTGTGAGTGCCATGTGGGATGTGGGCTATAACCGATAATAAGCTCAAATTATATCTAACCCAATGCTTAGTACAGTGTTTGGTGTGTGGTTAACAAATACTATTGTTATTAATAGTAGTAGTAGTAGTAGTAGTAGTAGTAGTAGTAGCAGTAGTAGCAGTGTCTGAAGCCAGCAGAGCAGAGAGATAAGACGTTTGTCATCCAGTATCAGGAATAAAAGACTGATTTCAATACAGAACCAAAAACACTTCTGTTTAAATCTCTAATGATCCCGAATGCACAGGACATAATGGGAGCTAAGGGATTAAATGGCAATGTGAGACGATGGCAGGAGTTCCCAGTCGCTATGTTTGTCAGTCCACGGCATTTGGCTACAAACAGTACAGTGGATAAAAGTAGAGGTACCACCCTTTTAAACCTTTCCTTTCTCCCTTCTCACTTGCAAATGTTCATACAGGGATTTTTTTCAACCATAATTATGTTGTCAGTCTTTCCCTTGTCATAATTGGTATAGGACATATTAATTTTAGTCAACTTAACCATCTTCGATTAATTTAATGGTTTTTGCTGAGTGCTTACTGTGTGCAGAGCACTGTATTAAGCATTTGAAAGAATATAATATAACAATGTAAGTCATTTATGTTTTTTATTATGGTTTTCCTTAAAAAAATCTATTTAGGCATGATATGATTCCACTTACAAATTAATAGAATTCAGTTTCTAACTGAAATAAAGTAAATTAATCATTCATTCATTTATTCATGTTTTCATATTTTGTTTTAACCATTAAATATAACGGTGTACCTTAAATTCCTTGCCATGTTGAAATGGCTCTCTTGTTTGTAAATGTGTGATTTGTCACCTATTATTTGATCAAATTATTTTACTCGTACATATTTACTATTCTATTTATTTTGTTAATGATGTGCATATAGCTATAATTCTATTTGTTCTGACGATTTTGACACCTGTCCACATGTTTGTTTTGTTTGTCTATCTCCCCCTTCTAGACTGTGAGCCCATTGTTGGGAAAGGACTGTCTCTATATGTTGCAAACTTGTACTTCCCAAGCGCTTGGTACAGTGCTCTGCAGACAGTAAGCGCTCAATAAATACGACTGAATGAATTAATTAATTAATCAAAGACTAACTTTGAAATCTTGCAGAAAAAAGTAACATTGCTATATTTCATATTGTCACTGTGTGATTTGTTTCTATGAAGATATGCAGTGAGTAGAAAGAGTAGTTACAAGCAAAATCCTATTATAAACTCCATCTCTTTCAAAGTGAGCTTGTTATGGTTTTAGATCCCAGCATGCTTATGTTTGATTGCTCCATTTAAACATAAGGTGCAATTATATTAATCAGCTGCCATCTGGCACTATATAAAATATAAAATTGCTGTACCCAATGCAATGTAAGCTAACAATATGTTCCTGCACTCTTTAGATACACCTACATTTTAATCTAATATACCTCCAACTTAGTGCACCATAATGCGGTACAGGTAACTGTTAATCTTACTCCAGTTAGAATATCTAATGCCAGATATAAGGAATAAAAATATTTTTTTTCAAATGTATGTATATTCACAGGTATGTGTATATAAAATGTCATCAATCATTTGCCTTCATAGCGACTTTTCGAACATATTTTCTCCAGAACGTCCTATCTTTTAGACTGTGAGCCTGTTGTTGGGTCTCTATATGTTGCCAAATTGTATTTCCCAAGTGCTTAATACAGTGCTCTTACACAGTAAGCACTCAATAAATATGATTGAATGAATGAATGAATGAATCTTCTGCCATAATCCGTAACCTTGTTTACTACTCTTCCATTATTGTTGTTATGGTTTCTATCCATCTAGCTAATGATCTGCCTCTTTTATATTTTCCTTGGACATTTCCTAGTATTAGTGTCTTCTCCAGAGAATTAGTCCTCATATAAACAGAAGATATACATTATATAGCATTAATTCCTATTGTAATAAATGCTGACTGACTTATTTGGATCATTTCTGTCTAACACAAGTTCAATCTTAAGGTCAGTTAGTGAATAGTATATAATGCTCATTGTGTGCAGAGCACTGTATTAAGCACTTAGGAGAGTACAGTAAAATGAAGTCATAGACTAGATCACTGCCCTCACATTATGCTTCTGATTCCCTGGGAAATTTCAAACTCGAGGTGCTGTGAAAATCATCCAAAGTCTCTGTTACAGTGGTCAGGAAATGTCACATGCAAAACGCTACTCTAGAGGCACAAATACAGAAAGACCTGTAAATAATTATAGATCACTTTACAGCATCAACACAATTTTATGGACAGATGTTAACAATATTTGGGAGGTGATGTTGATGGATGTATCATGTTTTTTGGGTGTAGTGACATGTTAAGCTTTGACCATATTAACTCTCTATAGGGTCAGTAAAGTGCTATAGTTCCACATCATATTTAGCATCCAACCATTCATTCAGTAATACTTGCTGAGTTGCTACTGTGTGTAGAACATCCTACTTGAAACTGGGGAAAGGTAAATTATATTTCAGACATTGTCTCTATATATATCATATCCTATATCACATTCCTCACTGACCTCCCTACCTTCAGTCTCTCCCCACTACAGTCCATACTTCATTCTGCTCCCCAGATAATTTTATTTAAAAAGTCATTCTGTGTACTTCTCACTGCTCAGAAACTTCGATGGTTGACCATCCAGGTACCTGAATAAGTTGCATTTGATTGGATTACAGCCATTATTGCCCATATCTTATCGTCCTCCAACCAGTTGAAGGGGTTGATTTATCACACACTCATGAACTGCATCCTCTGACTGGCCTCTGCAGACATGATATAATTGACTGGAAGATATTCCAATCTTCTAATACAGTGAAATTATAGTGGGACATAGAGACCAAGAGAGAATGTTTCTGAAAATCAAAATCAGTATTCTTCCCCTCAAGCTTTGCAATGCTGCTTATTCATTCATTCATTCATTCATTCATTCATTCATTCATTCATTCATTCATTCATTCATTCATTCATTCATTCATTCATTCATTCATTCATTCATTCAATCATATTCATTGAGCACTTACTGTGTGCAAATCATCATAACTCCTTAGTGATGGGGAGGAAAAATTGAAGGAGCTCTGATCCAGGTACTTGGGATGGGCTGTGCCCACCATGTTCACTCCCCTCCATTCTAGACTTTGAGCCTGTTTCTAGACTGTGAGCCTGTTGTTGGGTAGGGATTGTCTCTATTTGTTGCTGCATTGCATTGTGCTTTCCAAACGCTTAGCATAGTGCTCTGCTTGCAGTAAGCACTCAATAAATATGGTTGAATGAGTGAACCAACGAATAACTCCTGCCAGAGGACAGAAGAAAGGAAAATGGGGGGAAGGGAGTCCAGAAGGGATTGAGTTGGTGTAGGGTGACAGAGAGATCATTCCAAAAGGGGTGGAAGCCAGGCTTACCAAAACACCCCACTTCCCTCTTCCTCATCTCTGACCCCTTGTTGCTAGCACCTGCATTCATTCATTCAGTCAATCGTATTTATTGAGCACTTACTCTGTGGAGTGCCCTGTACTAAGCACTTGTGAGACACATTCCCTGCCCACAACGAGCTTACAGTTTAGAATGGGGGGGAGGTAGACATCAATAGAAGTAAATAAATTACAGATATGTGTGTAAGTGCTATGGGGTTGGGAGGGGGCAAGAACAAAGGTAGCAAGTCAGGGCGATTCATAGTTTAATCAACTTAGTCAGTGGATGAGACAGCCAGAAACTTCAGCTTTTCATCTATTCATAAATCAATCAATGCTCATCTTGGAGGATTTGCCAAATAAATGGGTCATTGTTCAAAGTGATGACAACCCTTTGTGGAATCTTCCAGCCATCTCCACAACAAAGAGAAACTCCTACCATGAGCTTTAAATCACTCCATCAGCTCTCTCACTCCTACTTTACCTTGCTAATCCCCACTGCAACCCAGACCACACATTTTGCTCCTATTAACCCCAGTCTATTTGCTGTACCTTGATCTGATCTGTATCACCACTGACCCTTTGCTCACATCCTCCCCGTGGCCCAGAACTAACTGTACTCCTGGCCAACAGAGCACAGCTCTTTCCTCCTTCTTTGCTCCTTGAAGCCAGTCTCCTCTCAGATCCCTTCTCCTCCCCATTTCCCCTTTTTGCCCGCATACTGAAAATGCCTATCTACAATGACAAGAGCTTTACATTAACCTAAATTTAAACACATCTATGTCTCCAAGTGGAGTTATAGTAGAATTGCTGGGAACTTACAATAAACTGTTCCACTATGAGCCATTCAGTTGAGATCAACCAATAAAGTTCTGTGCAGCTCTGAAATCCTTATTTCAGTTATTCGAAGGAAGATTTTTTTCTGCAAAGGTTAGAATTTATTGAGGTGTGGTGTGGTACACTGTACTAGGTATTTAGGAAGTATAGAATAATCAAGTGATATATTCCCTCACCAGAAGGAATTTACATTCAAATAGGAAAGACTGTCACAGCTGAGGTGAATGCAACACCAGCTGGTGTTCTCTGACCTGATAGTATAATGGAAGATTTTTTTAATCTTGCATTATTCATTATTTTAAATTTTAATGATCATTTCAGCTGTTAATTTATAATTTTATTGATTTAACTGATGATATTCTATTTGAACACATTCCCTGGGAATGTTTCTGTGGAGAAAATTGTGCAACTTGTGCAACTGTATATAGTCTCAAAACAGAAATTTTCCCTTTTCTCATGGACCTCCTATTATCATATTTTGATTAGTGTGTTCCTTAATGTGTTTCTGGAATTACTACATTCCTATCCAAATTCATTTTTGTTCTTAAAGTACAGTCATTAAAATTAGCTTTTCTGTGGTAGTCATATTTTACCTCATACCTTAATTCTTATTCATGAACATCCCTATATTCTTGCAAGCATCTTTGTCTCCCTTGAGATAAGTCTATTTTTCCACTTCTGTGAATACTCTCTCCTTCAGTTTTTTTGCTTGCTCGCCTGGGAAACTTAACTATAGTATCATATTCTTTCCCCAGTTTTTCACTTACAATACATTTTTTTTTTGCCTTGAGCACTCTGACGACTGTCTATGTAAATACATTAAATGTTTATTCTCTGCATAATGCTTTTTCACAGAAACTGCAATATGCTGGTCCTTAATTACTGTAGCTGTCAGAAATTCTAGGCATCTCTTTTAAGCTCATGGATTTAGTGCTTCCTCCTAAATTACAGTAATGAAGAGACCCATTTGTTTCCCCAAATTTAGCAATTTATCTTTAGAAATTTGTGTTTGTCATAGCTCTGGAAAAATGTTGTGTGTTACTTTTATTCTCAAAAGTGGCTTGTACATTTTTACAAGATATGGGTGCAATGTTAAATACAGGGAGTTAAAATTTAGGCTAAGGAGATTGGACAGCTAAAATTAATTTTCTCTTTAAGTGCTAAACCATGGAAAAGTAGAATTCTTCCCTCCCACACATATGTTTTATGTTTTGTTTCTCTTCCCCTAAAGTGTTTTTAGCCTCCTTCTTTTACCAGAAGGCAGCCTGAAAGAATATAGCTAGAGAGCTGCCATATAGAGTTGCAGATGAGAAAATGATGCAAACTCTTACTGCCATGATACCCAATTTCTAGCTTATTAATTGTCTTTCAAATAACAGGAACAACCTTAATTGTTATTATAAGCATGGGAGACTCACTTTATTGCTCAAAATGTAAGTAATGTGCCAATAGCTACTGTTTTCAGGTTGGAGACTATGTGCCAAGAAATATGACAAGTCATTGCCTAAACCCCTTCTGGCATTAACATTACTGGGTCAATAATCTAGCTCCAAGGATGAATAGAGTAGGACTACTCATCCCCTCATAAACAGGCCAGTAAACACTCTGCTTAGAGTCCCCTGGAGAAAATTGCATGTGAGCTTATATAAAAGAAATAGCTGTTTATAAAAATAGACTCATGATGATCCTTTGGATTTAGAAATGAAGTTATTGATGGCAAAGTTTTAACAGTACAGGTAAGTATTGCTGATGTATGAACATAATGTGCATCAGTCAGTCTGTGGTATTTATTGAATAATGCAGTTTGCAGAGCACCTACTAATCACTTGAAAGAGTTCAATTGGAATAAAATACACAATCCCTGCCCATGAGAAAATTACATTCCCACAAACATAAAATTATTTATAGATAGAATTAATGAGTGAATAAACAGGCCCTTAAATAATAATGAAAACAAATATATACATAAGTGCTATAAGTGTCTGTGAATGCCTAGATCTTAGGTGGCATTTGGGAAGATATGTCTGAGGAGAAGAAGATTAATCAGGGAGTTTCTTCTATAGTAGGTGATAGATCAGGAAGGCTTTAGAAATAAGGTTAATCTCAAGGGCAGATTTTAAACTTTCAATTCTAGATTCTTAGTTTCAAAAATACCGTAGATCATATATACTTTCCTGATTTGTTAAAACCACCAATGATTGATCCAAACCCACCAGAAGTCTTTCACCCCTTGACACTATAATGAATGGTGCCCTTAGGTTTCTACTCACTTGAAGTCAATACTTACCAATGTTGCACCCAATCTTCATGTTAACACAAACGTGTAGTTTCATGTTCATAACCATCCATTAGCATATCTTTTGGTCTTTCTCAATTAATCAATCACTTAATCAGTGGTATTTATTCAGTACTCATCCAATCCATCACCAAAACCTGCCGGTCTCAACTCCACAACATCGCCAAGATCCACCCTTTCCTCTCCATCCAAACTGCTACCTTGCTGGTTCAATATCTCATCCTATCCCGACTGGATTAATGCATCAGCCTCCTCTCTGATCTCCCATTCTCCTGTCTCTCCCCACTTTAGTCTATACTTCACTCTGCTGCTTGGATTATCTTTGTACAGAAATGCTCTGGGCATGTTACTCCCCTCCTCAAAAATCTCCAGTGGTTGCCTGTCAACCTACAAATTAAGCAAAAACTCCTCACTCTTGGCTTCAAGGCTGTCCATCACCTCACCCCCACCTACCTCACCTCCCTTCTCTCCTTGTCCAGCCCAGCCTGCACCCTCTGCTCCTCTGCCACTAACCTCCTCACTGGGCCTCATTCTCGCCTGTCCCACCTTCAACCCCCAGCCCACCTCCTTCCCCTGGCCTGGAATGCCCTCCCTCCACACATCCACCAAACTATCTCTCTTCCTCCCTTCAAAGGCTTACTGAGAGCTCACTTCCTCCAGGAAGCCTTCCCAGACTGAGCTCCCTTTTTCCTCTCCTCCTCCCCATCCCCCCTCTGTCCTACCTCCTTCCCCTCCCCACAGTACTTGTATATATTTGTACATATTTATTACTCTATTTTGTTTGTAAAAATTTACTACTCTATTTTGTTAATGATGTGCATATAGCTATAATTGGATTTATTCTGATGATTTTCACACCTGTCTATATGTTTTGTTTTGTTGTCTGTCTCCCCCTTCTAGACTGTGAGCCCATTGCTGGGTCGGGACAATTTCTATATGTTGCCGACTTGTACTTCCCAAGCACTTAGTACAGTGCTCTTCACACAGTATGTGCTCAGTAAATATGATTGAATGAATGAAAGTATACTTACTGTGTGGAGAGTTGTACCAAGTGCTTGGTACAGTTACAAAAGATTTAGACATGTTTTCTGCCCACAAGGAGCTTACACTTTAGAAGGAGAGATATACTTTAAAATATATTACAGATATGTACAAAGGTGCTAGAGAAATGAGGGGTGAATATGAATCAATTGCATTTATCATTTGTACATATTGAGCCTTATGTGTGTAGAGCACTGTACTAAGCATGTGGGAGAGTATAATATCAAGTGCTCAAAGTCGATCAGTCAATCAATTGATTATATTTATTGGTGATTTACTTCACAAAGAGCATTTGACCGAGATTTTCTTCTTTCTGTCTCTTCCCCCACCTCAAGTCTGTAGTCTCTTTGTGAGCAAGGATTGTGTCTGCTTACATACAATATGATATTTAATACTAGTGGTATTTGTTAAGTGATTACTAAGTGCCAAGAAGTGTACTAAGTGCTAGGGTAGATACAGGATAATAAGGTCCCACAATGGGCTCACATTCTAAGTAGGAGGGAGAACAGCTTTGATTCCCCATTTTGCAGATGAAGGAACTGAGGCACAGAGACAAGAAATGGCTTGCTCAAGGTCACACAGAGGGCAAATGGCAGAGCAGTGAATGGAACACAAGCCTGTGCTCTTTCCACTAGCACTACTAACTCTGTTCAATTGTACACTCCCAAGCACTTAGTATACTGCTCAGCACACAGAAAGCTCTCAATAAATCTCACTGATCAATTGATTGCTCTCTTGATATAAAAATGCCTTTTTTTACGTTGGCCTTTAAGATACCCCATTTCTTGATCTTTTAGATGTATGTTGCTACCTCCCAAGTTCTTTCTCAACTAACTCCTCTTTTCTGACAGTCCATGCCCCAGGCTCGACCTGCCCCATTCTGGGAGGTGGCTGTAGAACTTCACTCCTACTCTGTATTTGGAGGATTACTGTTTTACAGTTTTCACCTTCATCTTCTGAAAACAAATTATAACCTAAAACATTTTACAGAACTATGCAGCATAGATACCAATTCAGTAGGAGCAGTGGTGATTTTACTAAAGAGCAGAACCTTTGTTGATTGCCCTCCAAGCAGTTCGTATGGAACTTCTAATCTCTTTTACCCTAGATCTCCAATAAGACCTTTTTTTTTTCAAATGGTATTTGTTAAGTGTTTACTCTATGCCAGGGACTGTACTGAGTGCTGGGTAAATACAAGCTAAGCAGAGTGAATTCAATTCATATCCTACATGGAACTCATAGTTTTAATCCTCATTTAACAGATGAGATAACTGTGGCACAGAAAAGTTAAGTGATTTCCCAAGGTCACGCAGCAGATATGTGGCAGAGTCAGAATTAGGACCCAGGTCCTCTTAATCTTAGGCCAATACTTTTCCCACTAGACCTGAGAAATGCAGATCAGCAATGAAAGCACACCAAATAAAGTTCTTCTGGCCTGTAACTAATATCAGCCTTCCAAAACCTTAACCTTACCTATTCTCACTCAAATTCCTATCAATCTTTCACCTCAAAATGCAAATTACACCTATGATACACAACAGTTCTTTGATCACACCCTACACATTCTTGTGTGTCTTAGTGATGTGATGCTTGAGGGATTCATGGAGGAAAATGTGACTAAGACCAGATTTAGATATAGTCTTAACAAAAGGGCATTAATAGAGCAGCAAAACTAGACAAAGACAATGGATCATGGTAATGCTTGAGAGCCACTAATATCTAAAGTATGTTAAATAAGATTCTGAAAGTCTATCCTCTTCATTAAAACCAGCTTCAATAAACAAAGCCATCAGAGTTTAATACTCATTCATATTTATTTAAAGGTTTAGATCTGGCATAATTTGTTGCTGAATTGCACTTTCCAAGCGCTTAGTACAGTGCTCTGCACACAGTAAGTGCTCAATAAATATGATTGAATGAATGAATGAATGCAAGATTTGGATAAATTGGTTGGGAAGAAAATTAAGATTAAAATAGAGAAGCGGCATGGCTTAGTAGAAAGAGCACGACCTTGGGAGTCGAGCACATGGGTTCTAATTCTGGCTCCACCATTTGTCTGCTTTGTGACCTTGGGCAAGCCATTTAACTTCTCTGTGCATCAGTTACTTCATATGTAAAATGGGGATTAAGCTTGTGAGCCCCAGGTGGGACAACCTGATTACCTTGTAACTACCGCAGTTTTTAGAACAGTGCTTGGTATATAGTAAGCGCTTAACAAATACAATGATAATAATATTCCAGACATTTAACTCCCTCCTCAGGCCCCCTGTCCCCCTGCCTCCCCCATCCCTTACCCCCAGTGACCTGGCCACTTACTTCACCAACAAAATTAACACTATTAATGTTAATTAATTAGTGTTAATTAACAAAATTAACACTAACACTATCAGTCATGATCTCCCGAAAATCTCTCTGCCCCTCTCCAGTCCCTCCCATCTCCTTGGGCCTTCTTCAACTCTCCCATCTTTCGCAGCACTATCTCCTGAGGAAATCTCTGCCTTCTCTCAAAATCCACCCCCTCCACCTGTGCATCTGACACCATTCCTTCACACCTCATCAGAACACTTGCCCCCTCCCTTCTTCAGTCCCTGCCGTCTTCAACTGTTCACTCTCCAGTGGCTTCTTTCCTTCCATTTTTAAATGTGCCCATATCTTCCCTATCTTAAAAAACCCTCCCTTGACCCCAGGGCTCCCTCCAGTTATCACACCATCTCCCTCCTACCATTCCTATCCAAAATCCTTGAGCGAGTTGTCTTCACCTACTGCCTCAAGTTCCTCTTCTCCAATTCTCTCCTTGACACCCTCCAAACTGGCTTCCGTTCTCTTCATTCCACAGACACTTTCCTCTCAGAAGTATCTGATGATCTCCTCCTCACCAAATCCAAAGGCCTCTAACCTAATCCTCTTCGACCTCTCAGGTGCCTTTGACACTGATGATCACTCCCTTCTTCTGGAAACATTACTCTATCTTGGCTTCACTGACAATATCCTCTCCTGGTTCTCCTCCTATCTCTCTGGACTCTGATTCTCAATCTCTTTTGCAGGCTCCTCCATTGCTGCCCATCACCTAACTGTGGGTATCTCTCTCAAGGTTCAGTTCTGGGTCCCTTTCTTTTCTCCATTTACAACCAATCCCTTGGAAAATTCATTTACTCACAAAGCTTCAGGTATCACCTCAATGCTGATGACACCCAAATCTACATCTCCAGCCCTGATCTCTCTCCCTCTCTGCAGTCTCACATTTCCTCGGGCCTTCAAGACATCTCTAGTTGGATGTCCTCCCATCACCCCAAACTTAATATGGCTAAAACTGACTTTCTTATTTTCCCACCCAACCCTGCCCTCCCTTTAACTTTCCTATCACTGTTGATGGAACAACCATCCTTTCAGTCTCACAAGCCCATAACCCTGGCATTATCCTTGACTCCTCCCTCTTGTTCCACCCACATATTCAAACTATCACTAAACGCTGTCAGTTCTACCTTCACATCACTAAAACCTGCCCCTTTCTCTCCATTTAAACTACTACCATATTAATGCTAACACTTGCCCTATACTGCCTTGATGATTGTATCAGCCTCCTTGCTGACCTCCCTGACTCCTGTTTCTCCCCTCTCCAGTCCTTACTCTGTTCTGCTACCTGAATCATTTTCATTCAAAAATGTGCAGACCATGTTTCCCCACTCCATAAGAAACTCCAGTGGTTGCCCTTTCACCTCCGCATCTAACAAAATCTCCTCACCATTGGCTTTAAAGCACTTAATCACCTTGCTTTAAAGCACTTAATCCTAAATCACTTCGTTACTCTCCTACTACAACCCAGCCCATTCACTTTGTTCCTCTAATGCTAACCTTGCTGTATCTCTGTCTCATCTGTCTCACTGCCAACCTTTTGTCCACATTCTATCTCTGACCTGGAACACCCTCCCTCTTCATATCAGACAGATAAGTGCTCCCCCACCACTTCAAAACCTTATTGAAGACACACCTCTTCCAAGGAGCCTTCCCTGACTAAGCCCTCCTCTCCACTTCTCCCACTCCCTTCTGTGCCGCTCTTACTTGCTCTTTCATTCATCTCCCTCCCATCTCACAGCACGTATATTTACTTATCTACTTATTTGATCTCAAGCTGCCATCTCCAAAAAGGTTGGAAGAGTGGGAAGAAGCATGACTGGTGGATAAAAGCATAGGCCTGGGAGTCTGAGGATCTGGGTTCTAAACCTGGCCTGCCATGTGACCTTGGAAAAGTCATTTAACTTCTCTCTGCCTCAGTTACCTTAGTTGTGTGGCTCAGTGGAAAGAGCACGGGCTTTGGAGTCAGAGGTCATGGATTCAAAGTGGTTCTTCCACTTGTCAGCTGTGTGACTTTGGGCAAGTCACTTCACTTTTCTGTGCCTCAGTTACCTCATCTGTAAAATGGGAATTAAGACTGTCATGGGACAATCTGATCACCTTGTAACCTCCCCAGCGCTTAGAACAGTGCTTTGTTCCCCCTCGTCCCCCTCTCCATCCCCCTCATCTTACCTCCTTCCCTTCCCCACAGCACCCATATATATGTATATATGTTTGTACATATTTATTACTCTAAACCTCCCCAGCGCTTAGAACAGTGCTTTGTTCTCCCTCGTCCCCCTTTCCATCCCCCTCATCTTACCTCCTTCCCTTCCCCACAGCACCCATATATATGTATATATGTTTGTACATATTTATTACTCTATTTATTTATTTATTTTACTTGTACCTATCTATTCTATTTATTTTATTTTGTTAGTATGTTTAGTTTTGTTGTCTGTCTCCCCCTTTTAGACTGTGAGCCCACTGTTGGGTAGGGACTGTCTCTATATGTTGCCAACTTGTATTTCCCAAGCGCTTAGTACAGTGCTCTGCACACAGTAAGCGCTCAATAAATATGACTGATTGATTGATTGGTTGCTTTGCACATAGTAAGCACTTAATAAATGCCATCATTATTCTTATTATAACAGATATTTAGTATCTGTTCTCCTACTTCATTCATTCAATCAATCGTATTTATTGAGCACTTACTGTGTGCAGAGCACTGTACTAAGCACTTGGAAAGTATAATTCGGCAATAGATAGAGACAGTCCTTACACAACAACAGGCTCACAGTCTAGAAGGGGAGACAGACAACAAAACAAAACAAGTAGACAGGCATCAATAGCATCAAAATAGATAAATAGAATTATAGATATATACACATCATTAATAAAATAAATAGAATGATAAATACATAGAAATATACACACATGCTGTGGGGAGGAGAAGAGGGTAGAGCAGAGGGAGGGAGTAGGGGTGATGGGGAGGGGAGGAGGAGCAGAGTAAAAGAGGGGTTCAGTCTGGGGATGCCTCCTGGAGGAGGTGAGCTCTCAGTAGGCCTTTGAAGTGGGGAAGAGAGCTAGTTTGGCAGATGTGTGGAGGGAGGGCATTCCAGGCCAGAGGTAGGACGTGGGCCAGGGGTCAGTGGCGGGGCAGGCGAGAACGAGGCACAGTGAGGAGGTTAGCGGCAGAGGAGTGGAGGGTACAGGCTGGGCTGTAGAAGGAAAAAAGGGAGGTAGGAGAGGGCAAGGTGATGGAGAGCTTTGAAGCCAATAGTGAAGAGTTTTTACTTCATACAAAGGTTGATACGCAACTACTGGAGATTTTTGAGGAAGGGAGAGACATGTCCAGAACGTTTTTATACAAAGATAAACCAGGCAGCAGGGTGAAGTATAGACTGAAGCAGGGCGAGATAGGATGTTGGGAGATTAGAGAGGATATTGATGCAGTAATCCAGTCGGGCTACGATGAGAGAATATACCAACAAGCTAGCGGTTGGGTACAGAGGAAAGGGTGGATCTTAGCAATATTGTGAAGGTGAGACCAGCTGGTTTTGGTGACAGATTGGATGTGTGGGGTGAATGAGAGAGTGGAGTCAAGGATGACACCAAGGTTGTGGGCTTGTGAGACGGGAAGGATGGTAATGCTGTCAACAGTGATGGTAAAGTCAGGAGAGAAGACAGGGTTTGGGAGGGAAGATAAGGAGCTTGGTCTTGGACATGTTGAGTTTAGGTGCTACTTGACCATGAGCCCCATGTGGGACAGAGAATGTGTCCCACCTGGTGAACTGGTATGTACCCCAATGCATAAGACAGTATTTGATATATATTAAGCACTTAATAAATATCACAAAAAGATAATTAAAAAACTAAACCTTCTTTTATGTCCCCCTTTCTCAGGTCTATAAATATACTTACAGGATTGGTTTCTGACTTCTAAATAGGATTACTCCAGAGGTGAGAGTATTCCCCCTACATGCTTCCCCAACTCACACTTGCTCTAAGACTTAAGTGCCCCAAGAAGCTAACCAACCTCATAGTGCTCCTAGCTCTTGGTATCAGGTCTAAGAAAATGTAGTTTTTACCTTGGATTCATAATAATAATGATTATTATATTTGTTAAGTACCTACTATGTGCCAGGCACTGTACTAAATTCTGGAGTGGATACTAGCAAATCGGGTTGGACACAGTCCCTGTACCATGCAAGGCTCATCCCCATATTACAGATGAGGTAACTGAGGCGCAGAGAAATGAAGAGGCTTGCCCAAGGCCAAACAGCAGACAAGTGGTGGAGCTGGAATTAGAATCCAAGACTTTCTGACTTCCAGGTTCATGCTTTATTCACAACACCATGCTCTTCCTCTATCTTCCCACCCCAGCAGGGTTTGTTTTGTTTTTTTACCTTGGACTGAAAGCAGTCTTCCCTTTCCCTTCCCTGACTGACTGCAGAAGAGTGCTATGGAGATTACCTGAAAACTGTCTGGCAAGATTCAGTTTCCTCTCATGAAAAGGAAACTAAGTTTATCAGGAATCACTCTAACTAGTGGTTTCCCCTTAATCTTCTAGCCAGGTAGAATCAATCAATCAATCAATCGTATTTATTGAGTGCTTACTATGTGCAGAGCACCGTACTAAGCACTTGGGAAGTACAAGTTGGCAACATATAGAGACGGTCCCTACCCAACAGTGGGCTCACAGTCTAGAAGACTGAAAGGAGAAAGGAGAACAGAAGCAGAGTGGCCTAGAGGAAAGATCACAGTCTTGCGAGTCAGGGGACCTGGGTTCAAATTCTGACTCTGCCACATGTCTGCTGCATGACCTTGGGTAAGTCATTGAACTTCTTTGTGCCAGGGTTACCTCATCTAGGGATTCAGTCCTAATTCCTCCTACTTAAACTGTAAGCCATTTCTGGGACAGGGACTGATTAATTCATATCTACCCCAGTTCTTAGAATACTGTTTGGCACATAGTAAGTGTTTAACAAGTTCCATTAAGAAAAAAAACAGATACAAACAAATAAAACAACCCCCAAAAAGCACAGATGTTTAGTGGAAGATCTCAGCTGATAATTTTTTATTGAAACAAATAACAAGCCGAGACCATATCCTGTGTTGCAATGCACTGTATTGATAGGATGCTCGGTTCAAATAGATTGCATCAATCAAGAGATCAATCATGTCTCAATGTCACCATTTTTTATGAGCATTACCTCTGCACCTATTCATTCAACTGTATTTATTGAGTGCTTACTGTGTGCAAAGCACACTAAGACTTATTGTAAAGCAAAGCTCCCTAAGCATTTGGGAGAGTACAGTATAACAACAAAAAGACAAATTCCTGCCCACAATGAGCTCATAGTCTAGAAGGGGAGACAGGCATTAATATGAATATATAAATAAATAGATAACAATAATGATGGCACTCTGTGCCAAGCACTGTTCTAAGCACTGGGGTAGATACAAGGTAATTAGGCTATCCCACGTGGGGTTCACAGTCTTAATCTCCAGTTTACAGATGAGGTAACTGAGGCACAGAAAAGTTAAGTGATTTGCCCAAAGTCACACCAGCTGATAAGTGGCGGAGCTGAGGTTAGAACCCACGACCTCTGACTCCCAAGCCTGTGCTATTTCCACTAAGCCAAGCTACTTCTCTGTAAATAAATAAATACATGTAAATAAATAAATAATAGTTATATACAGGTATAGACATATATAGAAACAATGGGACAAGATTACCAAAACTGAAGTCCTGAATCACAGGTAGCTCATTAGCAATGAAGCAAAGGTGTCTACAATGGAGGTACGATTTGCATAAGAGGCCTTTGGTTGACTTTCAAAATTGCCTGGGCAACCTATCATTCTACCAAAACCAATTTGAAAGAGTTGAACTCTGATCCAACATGGTGCCATCTTCCCTATATTTGACCACTGCCAGTCATGTGATGCAATTTGATGCCAGCCTGGAGCCTGCCTTCTGTGTACATACCGAGCAGATGGTATGGAAAGGCTGGGGAAGCCCTGACAGCCCTCCTTCAGACCCATATGTAGCAGCAGCAGCAGCTTTCCATGTCCTGCTAGGAAAGCCCAGACTCCCAGCTCTCCTGCATTCCAGGCCAGGCATGATGATGGTGACAGTTGTAGCGTCCACTCTCTGTGCCCCTCCAGGAAAGCCTCAGCTCCCTAGCTGTCTTGCATTCTTTAGGGTGGTACTGGGAGAGCCCTACTAGAGGGCTACTCTGAAGAAAAGTCCTGCCTCCCTCTTCCCTGGCACCACTCTTCTGTTGGAAGGTGAGGTAACTTCATAATTCAAATTATGGAGGCAACACTATAAAGCACTCCTTTATGGTATCATCTTGAAGGATTTCCCCTAATTAATGATTTGTAATGCAAAATGCATCAATCCATCAGGGAACCAAAGTTCCCAGCATTATAATACTACTGGCCATTCATTCTTTCATTCAATCATATGAATTGAGTGCTTAATGTGTGCAGAACACTGTATTAAGCACTTGGGAGAATACAGCAATAACGTATTCCCTGCCCACATTGAACATACAGTCAACAGGTTTCCTGACTCCTCCCCTTTCCCCCAGGCAGATGTAGTTGGGTATCTTTCTTGGCTCCGGAAGGGTGGTGGCAGCAGTGGGGATGGCCCTCACTGAGCATCCCCACTCTTTCTTGCTCGGTTTCCCCTATGCCAGTGGGCTCTACCATGGTTGGGTATGACCTGAGGTCCCAGAACAGGATCTGATGGTAATCCCCACTCTACCTGGAGGGATGCCCAGTGGAGGCATCCACTGGAGCTGGGTGTGTGTGGGATCTCTGAACCCCTGCCTCAGGTACCAGGACCAGCCAAGCCACCAGGCAAGAGAATGTTGATCAGGAGGAGGAGGAGGACATGACACCTGAAAGGACTCTAGACTGTAAACTCACTGTGGGATGGGAATTTGCCTGTTGCACTCTCCTAAGTGCTTAGACCAGAGGTCTACACACAGTATGTGCTCAGTAAATACAACTGAATAAATGAAAGGAATGGATGACCAAGCAACTGATGTTTTAAGGTCTGAAATTAAGCATATACAAGCACATGGGGCAGGAAAAAAATCATTTAAAGATATAGTGAAGAGAAGTTTCGGACAATGCATTATAGAAGCATGTCAAGAATGTACTGCAGCAGAAAGACAATTTGATGGGCAGAATCAGGAGAGGATTTATTATCCTTGAGCAAAGGCTTTATGAATATCAGGATACTAGAAAGAAGACTCAAAATCAGACAGGCTCGGTGTGGGACAGACGCATTAGCGAAGCCAGGATTTCAAGGATTTATTCTTGTGAGCAGTATGAAATGATTTAACCAGCATTCATTTGGAGAGCTGACTGCTCAGCAAGTCACATGACTTGTACAACCTGGGAAATGGAGACAGTAGTGCACAGCCTGGGGAGGACTAAATGGCTTAGCTAGAATCAGAAGTGCTTAGATATTCTCTTGGTTTTCTTGTCTTAGCTGATTCTCTGAGCGAACAAAATTGACTTGTTTTACCTGTCAAACTTTTTTTTAAGATTTGTCAATTTCTTTAGGATAAGATATTATTACCCCAAGGATTGTAAACTGACCTGAGTTGTGGATTTGGGACAGAGGGAAATAAAATTAAACAGACAGGCTTATGTTGGAATAACAAATGAAACTGAGAATAAATTCATTGTTTAAATTTTCTCCCTTTTTCCGCTGATATTTTTCGCGTCTGTTGTAATAGGCTTCTATGATTTAGGATGAGTCCAAACACTTAGATCTTTATTTCAGCAGATTTCCACTCTGGTTATTGTTAGCAGCCAACATCAGGATTGATCTGAGAATGGTTAAAAAATCAAAGAACTACTTACAGTAAAGTAATAATGTAAAAATATGTTGACGAGTTAACAAAAATAATAGCTGGATCAAATATTTGAGTTGCAATTATCCCTCTGCTTGTTTACAAAAATACAAACTCTGAAATAATTAGATCCAAATGTACTGAGTAGTTATTATTTGTCATAATTTATAGGCTGTTTTGTCATTATGCTGTAGTGTATATGCTCAATGTAAAATTGTATGTGATAAATTTATCTTGACACTCATACCTCAATATATCAGTATTAAGGTACATAACTGTATAATCTAGGGCTTTCCTCGAAAAGCTCAGAGTACTGTCTATAATAGAAGTGATTGTAGCACTAATCACTAAACTGCAACTCAAAAGAAAGGAACTCAGATTAATAGACAGCTAATAATGGAAACCCAAAAGGTTTGTTACTGTTCCGCAGATATGAACTGATTTTGCTATTCTTATGAAAAATTGATATATTGGCATACACCCACAAGTTTGTACAACCTCTCCATATGTCTCATCACTCCTAAACGCAGTACTAAGGCTAACGCCTCCTTTGTCCTTATTATAAATTAATTGTCATTTTTTGTTTAGTATAAAAAATAAGGACTATTGATTTCACTGTCAGAAGTCAAATCTTCAACGTTCACAGTTAAGTGAGTATTAATTAATTAAGGGAGGCAGCATGGCCTAATAGAAATAGCAAGTGTTTGTGAGAAGCAACGTGGCTCAATGGAAAGAGCCCGGGCTTGGGAGCCAGAGGTCATGGGTTCTAATTCCGACTCTGCCACTTGTCAGCTGTGTGACTTTGGGCAAGTCACTTAACTTCTCTGTGCCTAAGTTACCTCATCTGTAAAATGGGGATTAAGACTGTGAGCCCCATGTGGGATAACCTGATCACCTTGTATCCCCCCCAGCGCTTAGAACAGTGCTTTGCACAGAGTTATCACTTAACAAATGCCATTATTATTATTATTATTATTCTAATCTTGGATTTTCCATTTGCTTATTGTGTTATCTTGTGCAAGTCATTTAACGACTCTGTGATTGAGTTTTCTTCAGTCAGTGGTATTTATTGGGCACTTACTTTGTGCAGAGCATTGTACTAAACACTTGGTAGAGTACAATAAAACAGAATTTGCAGACATACTCCCTGCCCATAATGAGTTTATAATCTAGAGGGGAAGAGAGACATTAATATAAGTAATTTATAATATATAATTTAAATATTTGTACATTAGTGTGGGGTTAAGGGGGGACAAATATCAAATGTCCATAAAACACATATCCCAGTGAATAGCACAAAGGAAAGGGTAAGCCAGGGAAAAGAGGACTCCATCAGTGAAGGCTTCTTGGAATAGATGTGACCTTAATACTGCTTTGAAGATGGGGTAAGTGGTGGTCTGGCATATATGAGCTCCTTCCTTCCTCTCCCCCTCGTCCCCCTCTCCATTCCCCCCCATCTTACCTCCTTAACTTCCCCACAGCACCAGTATATATGTATATATGTTTGTACATATTTATTACTCTATTTATTCATCTTACTTGTACATATCTTTCTATGTATTTTATTTTGTTAGTATCATCATCATCAATCGTATTTATTGAGCGCTTTCTATGTGCACAGCACTGTGATAAGAGCTTGGGAAGTACAAATGTTTGGCTTTGTTCTCTGTCTCCCCCTTCTAGACTGTGAGCCCACTGTTGGGTAGGAACTGTCTCTATATGTTGCCAACTTGTACTTCCCAAGCACTTAATACAGTGCTCTGCACACAGTAAGCGCTCAATAAATATGATTGATTGATTGATTGATTGATATGAAGAGGACGGAGTTCCAGACTAGAGAGAGGAAATGGAAAAGGGGTCGGCAGTGAGATAGATAAGATCGGGGCACAGTGGGTAAACTGGTGCTAGAGGAGCAGAATGTGTGGACTGGACAATAATGGGAGACTAGTGATGTGGGATGGGGTAGGCTGACTGAGTGCTTTAAATCCAATGGTAAGAAGTTTCTGTTTGATGCAGAGTTGGATGGGCAGCCATTGGAGGTTCTTGAGGAGTGGGGACACATGAATTGAATGCTTTTTTAAAAATCTGATTACTGTTGTGATCCCACGGAGCAACAATAAGGGAGAGAATCTGCAAAGGCACTGATGGGCTCAGCTTGAGGACAGGTGATTGAGGGCCTGTGGACACAGAGCATGGAGGGAGGAGGGGCTTTCTCTCCCTGTTCTACCCAGTAACGGGCTTGGATCAATCAATGACTGCCACATTCAGCAACAGCTGGATGCCTAATGCAGAAAAAAGATGGTCCCCTTTTCCTCAGTTCCCCCTCGCCTCCTCATCGCTCCTACTCCCTCCGCTCTACCCCATTTCCCTCCCCACAGCACTTGTGTATATTTGTACAGATTTATTACTCTATTTTATTAATGATGTGCATATAACTATAATTCTATTTATCTATTTTGATGGTATTGATGCCTGCCTGCCTACGTAGAGAAGCAGCGTGGCTCAGTGGAAAAAGCACAGGCTTTGCAGTCAGAGGTCATGTGTTTGAATCCCGGCTCCACCACTTGTCTGCTGTGTGACCTTGGGACCTCACTTAACTTCTCTGAGCCTCAGTTACCTCATCTGTAAAATGGGGATTAAGACGTGGGACAACTTAATCACCTTGTATCCCCCCCAGCGCTTAGAACAGTGCTTTGCACATAGTAAGCGCTTAACAAATGCCATCATTATTATTATTACTTGTTTTGTTGTTTGTCTCCCCCTTCTAGACTGTGAGCCTGTTGTTGCATAGGTATTGTCCCTATCTGTTGCCGAATTATAGATTCCAAATGCTTAGTACAGTGTTCTGCCCACAGTAGGTGCTCAATAAATACAATTGAATGAATGAATGAATGAATTGCAAAAGGACACACAAAAGCAGCAAGAAAGGGGGCATTTGGAGGCACACAGATGGCATGCAGTCAGGGGCATTCAATCAATCAATCAATCGTATTTATTGAGCGATTACTGTGTGCAGAGCACTGTACTAAGCACTTGGGAAGTACAAGTTGGCAACATAAGTTGGCATGCAGGGAAGCAGCACAGAGGCATGCTAAGATGGAGAGAGAAGCAAGCACTGGAGCACCAGGAGAGCAGCACTTGGAAGCAGAAAGAAGAAGCATTGGCAGAAGGGGCTCCTTTGACCACAAATTGATACTGGACCCTTGGTGGAGTGAGTGAGTGTGTTTATGTGTCACTCCCTTGCACATTGGTGAAACTAAAAAAAAGTTACACATTAACTTTGATGATCAGTGACGTGGTTTGCCTTCTACTATGTGTCAATAAGGCTCCCCCGGTCCAGGAAGGTCCTGGTTGGTATGATCCGGGGGTTCGTGACCATTATAACCCAGCCCATATACTTAGTTCCACTCACTCCACCTTCAAAGCAATATTAAGGTCACATCTATGCCAAGAAGCCTTCCCTGATTAAGCAGAGGTGTATTGGCAGTCATTGGAGGTTCTTGAAGAGTGGGAAGTCATGTACTGAATGTTTATTTAGGAAAATAATCCATGCAGCAGAGTGAAGTGTGGACTGGGGTTGGGGGAGAAGGTCAGCAAGGAGGCAAATAATAATAATAATAATAATGGCATTTATTAAGTGCTTACTATGTGCAAAGCACTGTTCTAAGCACTGGGGAGGTTACAGGGCGATCAGGTTGTCCCACGTGGGGCTCACAGTCTTAATCCCCATTTTACAGATGAGGGAACTGAGGCACAGAGAAGTTAAGTGACTTGTCCAAAGTCACACAGCTGACAATTGGCATAGCCGGGATTTGAACCCATGACCTCTGACTCCAAAGCCCGGGCTCTTTCCACTGAGCCGCGCTGCAAATGTAGCAGTCAAGGCAAGATAGGATAAATGCTTGGATCAGCACTGCGGCAGTTTGGATGGAGAGGAAAGGGCAGATGTTGTAAGGTAGGATTGACAGGGATTTGGTGACAAATCAATTATGTGGGTTGAATGACTGATGAATTGAGCATAAAGTCAAGGATAATGGTGCTGTCTTCAGTGACAACATCGCTAGTAATAATGTGCAAAGTTCTGAATTAAACTTCTCTAAGAAAACAATGGAAGATTAGATCTAGGCTCATGAGTAACCCATATTTGGTTGTAAGTCTCTCTGGGTTACCTGTCTCGCAGTGTGTACTTTCTGATGGCCCAGTATTAACCAGTGGAAAGAGCCAGATCTAGGAGTCAGAAGACCTGTGTTTTAATCCTGGCCCTGCCACTTGTCTACTGTGTAACTTGGCTAGTTATTTAGCTTCTCTGTACCTTAATTTTCTCATCTGTAAAAGGGGGTTCCATACCTGTTCTTAATAATAATAATAATAATGGTATTTGTTAAGTGCTTACTATGTGCCAAGCACTGTTCTTAGCGCTGAGGGAGATACAAGGTAATTAGGTTGTCCCAGGTGGGGCTCACAATCTTCATCCCCACTTAACAGACGTAACTGAGGCCCAGAGAAGTGAAGTGACTTGCCCAAGGTCACACAGCAGACAAGTGGCGGAGCGGGATTTGAACCCACGACCTCTGACTCCCAATCCTGAGCTCTTGCCACTGAGCCACGCTGCTTCTCTAATAAGATAATGAACCACAGGTATCCAAACCTGATTATCTTGTACCTACCTGAGCACTCAGTACAGTTCTTATAATAATAATAATAATAATGGCATTTATTAAGCACTTACTATGTGCAAAGCACTGTTCTAAGTGCTGGGGAGGTTACAAGGTGACCAGGTTGTCCCCCGTGGGGCTCACAGTCTTAATCCCCATTTTCCAGATGAGGTAACTGAGGCCTAGAGAAGTGAAGTGACTTGCCCAAAGTCACACAGCTGACAAGTGGCAGAGACGGGATTTGAACCCACGACCTCTGACTCCAAAGCCCAGGCTCTTTTCCACTGAGCCACGCTGCTTCTTGGCACATAGTAAGAGCTTAACAAATACTACTAGCATAATGATTACTTTTATCATTAATATGATGATGCTTCTATCCCTCCTCTAAGAAGGTGTATGAAATTGTCCATTGTCATGATCATTGTTCTCTGAATGAGAGAGGGCAAATATCTAACTGGCCTTGAATAATTTAGCAGTTATCACCATTATTAATTGTATTTATTGAATGCTTACTGTGTGCTGTAGTAGGAAATCAGTGAAGTAAGGTAGGAGAGGGTGAGCTGATTGAGAGTTTTAAAGCCAATGGTAAGGAGCTTCTAGCTGATATGGAGCTGAATGGTCAACCTTTGGAGTTTTGGAAGGTAGGGAGATGTGGACTAAACTTTTCTTTAGGGAAAAAAATGATCTGTGCAGAAGAGTGAAGTATGGATCAAAGTGGAGAAAGACAGGAAGCAGGGAGGTCAGCAAGAAGGCAGATGTAGTACTCAAGGCAGATAGGATAAGTGCTTGGATCAGCATAGAAACAGTTTGTATGGAAAGAAAAGGGCATATTTTGGCAATTTTGTGAAGCTAGAAATGAGAGGATTTGATGACAGACTGAAAATATAAGTTTAATGAGAGCGGTGTGGCTTAATGGATGAAACACGATCCTGGGAGTCAGAAGGATCGGGGTTCTAATTCTGGCCTTTCCACTTGTCTGCTGAGAGACCTTGGGTAAGACCCTTAACTTCTCTGTACCTGAGTTACTTCATCTGTAAATTGTAGATAAAGATTGTGATTCCTATGTGAGACAGGTGTTGTGTCCATCCTAATTTGCTTGTATCCACCCCAGCGTTTAGTACAGTACCTTACATAGTAAGTGCTTAACAAATTCCACAATTATCATTATTACAAATTGAAGATCGTACCAAGTTTATGGGATTGTGAAATAGGGAGGCTAGCAGTATTGTCGTCAGTGTTGGAAAAGATAAAGGTGAGCAGGGTTTGGGTGTGTGCTTTTAGTTTGAGGTGTCAGTGGGCTATCCAGGTAGAGGTGTCCTCAAGGTAGAAAGAAATGCCAGACTGAAGTAAAGGAGAGGTCAAAGCTGGAGATTTAGATTTAGGAATTGTCACAAAAAATGGTAGTTGAAGCCCTGGGAATGAATGAGCTCTCCAAAGTAGTGGGTATAGATAGAGACTAGAAGGGGTCCAGAAATGAATATAGAGGGACCCTCACTATCAGAGGATGGGAGGCAAAGGAAGAACCTGCGAAAGAGCCTGAGAAGGAATGGTCAGAGAGCTAAGAGGAGAACAAGAGAGGACAGTGTAAGTGAAGCCAATATTGGATAAAGTTTGAAAGAGGAAGGGGTGGTCCACAGTATAGAAGGCAGCTGAGAGGTCTAGGAGGATTAGGGCAGAGTAGAGGCCTTCTGGAGTGAGAAGCACACTTTGCTCCCCAAATGCTAACCCAAGCGCTTAGTACAGTGCTCTGCATACAATAAGCACTTAATAAATATAATTGAATGACTGAATAAACCTTTTCCCTGTACCTCGTTCCATTGTATCTCACCACTGACCCTCACCCATGTCCTGCCTCTGTCCTAGAATTCATTCAGTCATTCATTCATATTTATTCATTCATTCATTCAATTGTATTTATTGAGCACTTACTGTGTGCAGAGCACTGTACTAAGCGCTTGGGAAGTACAAGTTGGCAACATATACAGACAGTCCCTACACAACAATGGCCTCACAGTCTAGAAAGTCTTCCCTCCTCAAATCTGACAGGCAGTTACTCTCCCTGTGTTCAAAGCCTTATTGAGGATACATTGCCTCCAAGAGGCCTTTGCTGACTTATCCCCACTTTCCTTTTTTCTCACTCCCTTCTGCATTGCCCTGACTTGTTCCCTTTGTTAATATCACCTCCTGGCTCGACAGCATTTAGATAAATATCTATAATTTATTTATATTAATATCTGTCTCCTCCCCTCTAAAATGTTTGCTCGTTGTAGGCAGAGAATGTGTCTGTTTATTGCTATATTGTACTCTCCCAAGTTCTTAGTACAGTACTCTACGCACAGTAGGCACTCAATAAGTATGATTGAATAAATGACTGACTGAATGAAAAAAGGTCACTGCTTACCTTAGAGAGGGCTGTTTCCATGGAATGAAGGGGGTGGAAACCAGATTGGAGGTTGTTGAGTAGAGAATCGTAAGAGAGGAAGTGGACACAGGTGGTGTAAGTAATAATAATGATTTTGGTATTTGTTAAGCGCTTGCTATGTGCCAAGCACCGTTCTAAGCGCTAGGGTGGATACAGGGTAATCAGGTTGTCCCATGTGGGGCTCACACTTTTAATCCCCATTTTACAGATGAGAGAACTGAGGCACAGAGAAGTTAAGTTTCTTGCCTAAGGTCACAAAGCAGACAAGTGGCAGAGCTGGGATTAGAACCCACATCTTCTGACTCCCAAACCTGTGCACTTTCCACTAAGCCACGTGACTTTCATAGGGAACTTGCAGAGGAATTCATTCATTCATTCATTCAATCGTATTTATTGAGCGCTTACTGTGTGCAGAGCACTGTACTGAGCACTTGGGAAGTCCAAGTCGGCAACAGATAGAGACGTTCCCTACCCAACAGCGGGCTCACAGTCTGGGCGGGGGGAGACAGACAACAAAACAAAACATATTAACAAAATAAGATAAATAGAATAAATATGTACAAGTAAAATAAATAAATAAAGAGTATAACTGTCTGCGGGGCCGAGCACGCGGGCCCTGCCCACCTCACCTTCCTGTGGAGGACACTGCCGCTCTGGACCGGCTTGATTGGAAGGAGATGGAAGAATAACTAAAGGGAGCTGTGGGGTCAAGGGACAATATTTTTAGAATAGGGGATATTTAAGCATATATAAAAACAGTGATAAAATAAGTAGTTGAAGATGGCTGTCAATGAGGGAAGAAGGGAGGGGGAAAGTGTTTTTATAAGGTATGAAGAGATGCATCAGAACTCCAGTTTGGGGGAAAGCTTTTGAGAGGAGGAGAAACATCTCTTCTTGAGATAATGCAGGGAATATAGGGAGAGTCAAAGAAGGTGGAGGAGGAGGTGGGGATTTGAAAGTAACAAGAGATATTTTAGGTAGATCACTCCTGATGGTTGCAATTTTGTTGATGAAGAATGGGTCCAGGTAATTAGGAGAAAGGGATGGTGGGAGCAGAGGGACAGAAGTTTTGAGGAGGGAGTTTAATGTCTGGACCTACAAGTAGCGGCAATGGGCATGTGAGTGAATTAAGAAGAAATATTGTTGTTAGGCAAAGAAAGGGCTGAACTGAAGCAGGAAAGAATTAGTTCAAGGTGGACAAGGTCAGACAGATATCTGGATTCCCTCCAACAGTTCTCCACAGTTTATGCACAGGAACAAGGAAAGTGTACTGAAGAGATAGATGGTCCGGGGTTTAAGGTCACTGTTGTGTCAGAGGACAAGAGAACAGTTATTTCAACTGAAAACTCTAGAATGAAAATGGAAAACTTCAACAGCTGGGTTCTACCCAGTAACCCACTTCACAATGCTTAAAACCTGGCAGTACATTGTCATGTTTCAAATCATTATAAAATAATTAATAAAAATGCATGATATTTGCAGTATTAAGCCTACAGTATGTTCCAAGAACTGTACTAAACTCTGGGGTATATACAGTACATGAAGGTCAGATGCAGTCCGGTCCCATATGGCTTTTCCAGTCTAAAAAGAGAGGAAGAATAAATATTCACAGATAAAGAAACTAAGACACAGAGAAGCAAAGTGACTTGCATAGGGTCGATACAATAGGCAAGTGGCAGAGCTGGGCTTAGAACCCAGCTCCTCTGACCCCTAGGCTTGTACTCTTTCCTCTAGGAAACACTGCTCCTAATTTATAACAAACATGAATCCTCTGTGGAATCTAAAAAAGAATCCAAATCCATATATTCAGAATGACTATGATAATTCAATCAATCAATCAATCAATCAATCGTATTTATTGAGCACTTACTGTGTGCAGAGCACTGTACTAAGCACTTGGGAAGTACGAGTTGGCAACATATAGAGACAGTCCCTACCCAACAGTGGGCTCACAGTCTAATTCCCTCTGAAGCATTGGGTTCCCCATGTAAATAAGCAGGCAGGGGTGCTGCACATTGCAAAGTGGGTGTACAAAGCCCATTTATATGCCAAATAGCTGCGGCCTAGTGACAGTGCTGTTCCATTGAACCATAGACCAGGTGGTTGCCAGGGGAGCCTCCTTCATAGCTGCTGTGAGCCTCATTGCCTGCATTAGTCAGACTTTCTCAGGATTCTTGCTGAGTCTATTCACCGTAAGAGCTACCCTCCTGGCCCGATCAGAAATCTCCTCAGAGATGGCATGGCTCCCGCAAGCAGGAAGAAAATCCCCTTCTTCTAGGGGCTTCACCCCATTGTCACCTGTAGTTGAGCTATGCATCAGAATTTAGCCAGGGGCAACCTTCATATGCTTGAGAAGCAGAGAAGTGAAGTGACTTACCCAAAGTCACACAGCTGACAATTGGCAGAGCTGAGATTTGAACCCATGACCTTCCTCCCTTCAAGGCCCTACTGAGAGCTCACCTCCTCCAGGAGGCCTTCCCAGACTGAGCCCCTTCCTTCCTCTCCCCCTCGTCCCCCTCTCCATCCCCCCATCTTACCTCCTTCCCTTCCCCACAGCACCTGTATATATGTATATATGTTTGTACATATTTATTTCTCTATTTATTTATTTATTTATTTTATTTGTACATATCTATTCTATTTATTTTATTTTGTTAGTATGTTTGGTTTTGTTCTCTGTCTCCCCCTTTTAGACTATGAGCCCACTGTTGAGTAGGGACTGTCTCTAGATGTTGCCAATTTGTACTTCCCAAGTGCTTAGTACAGTGCTCTGCACATAGTAAGTGCTCAATAAATACGATTGATAATGATGATGATGGACTTGGGAGTCAGAGGTCATGGGTTCCAATCCCGGCTCTGCCACATGTCTACTGTGTGACCTTGGGCAAGTCACTTAACTTCTCTGAGCCTCAGTTACCTCATCTGTAAAATGGCGATTAAGACTGTGAGCCCCATGTGGGACAACCTGATCACCTTGTATTCCCCCCGCACTTAGAACAGTGTTTGGCACATAGTGAGCGCTTAGCAAATGCCATCATAATTATTATTATTATTATTATATGCTACACCATGTATAGATTTGGGCATAAATGTGTACAGATATATGGATCAAAAAAAGGTTTTATTTTCAGTTTGGCAAATTGAGTTACTAAGTAATAATACAGGGACATTTTTCTTTTTTTTTTCTTTTTACATTCTACTTTGAATACAGTGCACTGTAACAAGAAAGAGGTAAAAATTCAATATTTTGGTCCTGTACAACTTGATCAGAACACCTTGATTGACTATGTTGCCAACTTGTACTTCCCAAGCGCTTAGTACACTGCTCTGCACACAGTAAGCGCTCAATAAATGCGACATTGATTGACTGCATTTATTTGCTTCCAGTAGTAAAAGGATTGAAATAAATGGAGCAGTGGCAGGGATTCAAGATGTTTTATCCTTTTTGAGAGAATCCTATCATCCAAGCTAAGCTGATCCAGGGACTTCTGCTACTCCCTCAAGTGCACTGTCTACCCTTGCTATGTTACAGTCTGTAGTATTTATCTGATCCAAGTTGGTTCTGCTCTGCTCATTCAGGAAAGTGACAATCAGCAGCTCAAGAAAAAATAAAAGAAAACTAGATGATATGGTTAAGTTTTTGATATTATAGAAATTATACACTTTCCTCTCTTTTTAAGACATTTTTTTCCCGCTTTTACCCAGAATATGAAAATACTAGAAACTGCTTTGAATTGCTTTTAGGTAATTTTTGTCAGTAAAGAAAGAGACTGGTATCTGGTACCCTGTGCTGGAAGAATGGGCAAGTCATGGTTAATTCTGCCATATTATTCAGGAACACATTATAGCACTTCAGATATTCCTATGAATCCTTAGAAAGATGTAGGTGAATCCACTGCAATGAAAAATCCTGGCAGCCAAGGACATTTCTAAACTTTGCTTAAAATATTCCTTCATATTTCTCTGTGTCCTTGGAAAAGTTCCATTAATGGACGAAAGCATACAGACTTTCAAATGTGAAGAAGTCGATTCAAAACATCTGTGATATAAACTCGTGATTACCAGGAAGTAAAATTAGGTCCAACTGTTGTCTCTGGGGTCATTACCATTAGATTGGCAGCCTTGATTTCCTAAATTTTTACACCTTTGCCAATTTTGATTGTATTGTTATGGCTTTGTAACAATCAATCAATCAGTATTACTTATTTCATGTTTTGTGATAGATGTTAAGCGCTTACTAGATGTTGAACACTATCTATATGGTGGGGTAGATGCAAGTTGAGTGTTCACCGTTTGCAGAACACTGTACTAAACATTTGGGGATGGGGATAGGATGAGTATCAAAGTGGGTAAGGCATATAAACCAGGTACAAAGGCCACACAGAAAGAAGGTAGGGTGTAAAAGATAGGGAAATGTCACTAAATCCTGTTGGGTCAACCTCCACAACATTGCTAAAATCTGCCCTTTCCCATCCATCCAAACTGCTACCAGATTAATCCAAGCACTTATTCTATCCCACTTTGATTACTGTAGCAGCATCCTTGCTGACCTCCCTGTCTCTTGTCTCTCCTCTCTCCAGTCCATACTTCACTCTATTGCCTGGATCATTTATCTAAAAAACGTTCAGACCATGTTTTCCCACTCTTCAAGAACTTCCAGTGGTTGCCCATCCACCTCCGCATCAAACAGAGACTCCTTACCATTGACTTTATAGCACTCAATCACCTTGACCCCTCTTACCTCACCTCACTACTCTCCTACTACAACCCAACCACACACTTCACTCCTCTACTGCTAATCTTCTCACTGTATCTCCATCTTGTCTATCTTGACACCGACCACTTATTCACATCCTCACTCTGGGCTGGAATGTTCTCCCTCAACAGACAATTACTCTTCCCTCCTTCAAAACCTTATTTAAGGCACATCTCCTCCAAGAGGCCTTTCCTGACTAAGCCCTCTTTTCCTCTTATTGCAATCCCTTCTGGATCACCCTGATTTGCTCCCATTATTCATCACCCCTCCCAGTCCCACAGCACTTAATAATAATAATAATGGCATTTATTAAGTGCTTACTACATGCAAAGCACTGTTCTAAGCACTGGGGAGGTTACAATGATAGCATTTATTAAGTGTTTACTATGTGCAAAGCACTGTTCTAAGTGCTGGAGAGGTGACAAGGTGATCAGGTTGTCCCACGGGGGGCTCACAGTCTTAATCCCCATTTTACAGATGAGGTAACTGAGGCCCAGAGAAGTGAAGTGACTTGGCCAAAGTCACACAGCTGACAAGTGGCAGAGCCGGGATTTGAATCCATGACCTCTGACTCCAAAGTCTGTGCTCTTTCCACTGAGCCACGCTGCTTCTCTTAATGATGATGATGGTATTTGTTAAGTGCTTATTATGTGCCAGACACTGGGCTAGATACAAGCTAGTCAGGTTGGACAGAGCCATGCTGTACATGGGGCTCACAGCATTATTCCCCACTTTACAGATTCATTCATTGATTCAGTCCTATTTATTGACCACTTACTGTGTGCAGAGCCCTGTACTAGGTTCTTTGGAGAGTACAGTTCAACAACAAGCAGACACATTCCCTGCCCACTACAAGCTTACAGTCTACATGATGGGAGACAGACATCAATACAAATAAATAAATTACAGATATGTACATATGTGCTGTGGGGCTGGGATGTGGGAAGAACAAAGGGAGCAAGATAGGGTGACACAGAAGGAAGTCGTAGAAGAGGAAAGGAGGGGCTTAATCTGGGAAGGCCTCTTGGAGGAGATGCTCCCTCAATAAGGCTTTGAAGAGGAGGAGAGTAATTGTCGGATTTGATGGTGGTGGTGGGGGGTGGGGGGGGTCGGTCATTCCAGGCCAGAGGCAGGACATAGGCTAGGTCCGGCAGTGAAATAGGCAAGGTTGAGGTTAAAGTGAGAAAGTTGGCAATAGAGGAGCTGGGTTGTAGAAGCAAGGTGAGGTAGGATGGGCAAGATGGTAGAGTGCTTTAAAGCCACTGGCGAGAAGTTTTTCTTTGATGCGGAGGGGGACAGACAACACCTGGAGCTTTTTGAGGATTGGAGTGACATGCTCTGAACGTTTTCTGTAGAAAAATGATCCAGGCAGCAGAGTGAAGTGTGAACTGGAGTGAAAAGAGACAGGAGGCTGGGAAGTCAGCAAAGAGGCTGATGCAGTAATCAAGGAGTAATAGGGTGAATGATTGTATTAGCATGGTAGCAGTTTAGATAGAGAGGAAAGGTCGGATTTTAATGATGTTGTGAAGGTGGGACTGACAATATTTAGTGATGGATTGAATATGTGGGTTAAATGAGAGAGCGGAGTCAAGGATAATGCCGAGGTTACAGGTTTGTGAGACAGAAGGGATGGTGGTGCCATCTACAGTGATG
This sequence comes from Tachyglossus aculeatus, assembly GCF_015852505.1. Taxonomy (NCBI): domain Eukaryota; kingdom Metazoa; phylum Chordata; class Mammalia; order Monotremata; family Tachyglossidae; genus Tachyglossus; species Tachyglossus aculeatus. Next base: position 123,221,724 of record NC_052067.1, read on the forward strand.
GGAAAGTCACAGGTAGGACAGGGCTTGCATGGAAAGATAAGGAGTTCTGTTTTGGACATGTTAAGTTTGAGGTGATGGGAGGACATCCAAGTAGAGATGTTTTGCATGTCACACCCCTCCTCAAAAATCTCCAGTGGTTGCCTGTCAACCTACAAATCAAGCAAAAACTTCTCACTCTCAGCTTCAAGGCTCTCCATCACCTCGCGCCCTCCTACTTCACCTCCCTTCTCTCCTTTTACAGACCAGCCTGCACCATCTGCTCCTCTGCCACTAACCTCCTCACTGTGCCTCGTTCTCAGCTGTCCCACTTTCGACCCCCGGCCCACATCCTTCCCCTGGCCTGGAATGCCCTCCCTCCACACCTCTGCCAAGCTGGCTAGCTTCCTCCCTTCAAAGCCCTACTGAGAGCTCACCTCCTCCAGGAGACTTTCCCAGACTGAGCCCCCTTTTTCCTCTCCTCCTCCCCTCCCCATTGCCCGCCCCACACTACCTCCTTCCCCTCCCCACAACACTTGTATATATTTGTATATATATATATACACAAATATATCCCCCTTGTATCCCCCCAGCACTTAGAACAGTGCTTTGCACATAGTAAGCGCTTAACAAATGCTATTATTATTATTATTGTACAGATTTTTTACTCTATTTATTTTACTTGTGCATATTTACTACTCTATTTTACTAATGATGTGCATATAGCTATAATTTTATTTATTCTGATGGTTTTGACACCTGTCTACATGCTTTGTTTTGTTGTCTGTCTCCCCATTCTAGACTGTGAGCCGTTGTTGGGTAGGGACCATCTCTATATGTTGCCAACTTGTACTTCCCAAGCACTTAGTACAGTGCTGTGCACACAGGAAGCACTCAATAGATATGATTGAATGAATGAAAGAGGGAATGTGAGAAGGAGATAGATCAGTGTTGTAGATGTTGGAAAAGCAGCTTGGCATAGTGGATAAAGCATAGACTTGGGAGTCATATGGTCATGGGTTCTAATTCTGGCTCTGCCCCTGGTCTGCTGTGTGACCTTAGTCAAGTCACTTTACTTCTTTGTGCCTCAGTTCCCTCATCTGTAATGTAAGCCTCATATGGGACAGGGACTGCATCCAATCCAACTTGCTTATATCCACTCCAGTGCTTAGTACAGTGCCTGGCACACAGTAAGAGCTTAACAAATGCTACAATTAATATTATTATTATTATTTGGGTATCATCCGCATAGAGGTGGTAGTTGAAGCAATGTGAGAGAATGAGTTCTCCAAGGGAGTCGGTGTAGATGGAGAATAGAAGGGGACCCAGAATTGAACCTTATTATTATTATTCCTCACAGGTAGGTGGTGGGAGGCAGAGGAGGAGCCCATGAAATTGACTGCGAAAGAACAGCCAGAGAGATAAGAGCCAGGAGGGGACACAATCAGTGCAGCCAAGGTTGGATAACATTTCCAGGAGAAGGGGACGTTCCACAAGGTCAGAGGCAGCTGTGAGGTTGAGGAGGATTAAGATTCATTCATTCATTCAATCAATCAGTCATATTTATTGAGCACTTACTATGTGCAGACCACTGTACTAAGTGCTTGGGAAGTACAAGGCAGCAACATATAGAGATAGTCCCTACCCAACAATGGACTCACAGTCTAGAAGGGGGAGACAGACAACAAGACAAAACATGAAGACAGCAGTCAAAATTGTCAGAAGGAATAGAATTAAAGCTATATGCACATCATTAACAAAATAGAGTAGTAAATATGTACAAGTAAAATAATTAGAGTAATAAATCTGTACAAATATATATAAGTGCTGAGGGGAGGGGAAGGAGGTAGGGTGGGGGGGGATGGGGAGGGGGAGAGAAAAAGGGGGCTCACTCTGGGAAGGCCTCCTGTCTCAGGAGCTCTCAGTAGGGCTTTGAAGGGAGGAAGAGAGCTAGCTTAGCGGATGTGTGGAGGAAGGGCATTCCAGGCTAGTGGAAGGACATGGGCCGGGGTTGATGGCAGGACAGGCAAGAATGAAGCACAGTGAGAAGGTTAGCGGCAGAGGAGCGGAGGGTGCGGGCTGGGCTGTAGAAGGAGAGAAGGGAGGTGAGGTAGGAGGGGGTGAGGTGATGGAGAGCCTTGAAGCCAAGAGTGAGGAGTTTTTGTTTGATTCGTAGGTTGACAGGAAGCCACTGGAGATTTTTGAGGAGGGGAGCGTTTCAGGTGTTCATCCCAGGCGGCTGCTTGACCACTTGCTAGAATCAAAGGATGTCATCCAGGAGATTCTGATTCAGCAAATCCTTGCAGGCTAGGTGGCACAGGTTCTGTGTGGGAGTCTCTTCATTCTCACACCAGCAGGAGAAGCTCAGCTGGAAGGTGCCGTGGTCTTTGCTGCCATCCAGGTTGTGGTCCACGGCGGCCGTATCGATGGAGTAGATGCTGTTGGATTTGGCAAGGAGATCATTGGTGACCTTTGAAAGGGCAGTTTCTGTGGAGTGAAGGGGACGGACACCTGAATGGAAGTTACCAATGAGGTAACTGAGGCACAGAGAAATGAAATGACCTGCCCAAGGCCTCACAGCCAACAAGTGGCAGAGCTGGGATTAAAACCCATGTCTTTCTGACGCCCGGACTCATGTTCTACCCACTAGGCCACGCTGCTTCACTTATATACATATCCATAATTTATTAATTCATATTAATGTCTGTCTCCTCCTCTGGACTGTAAACTTCCTGTGGGTACAAAAAATGTCCATACATTGTAGCGGACACTAGTCTTGTAGTCTCTCAAGAGCTTAGTATGGTGCTTTGCACACAATAAGCATTTAATAAATACAATTGATTGAGGAATAAATAATAATAATAATAATAATGGCATTTATTAAGTGCTTACTATGTGCAAAGCACTGTTCTAAACACTGGGAGGATACAAGGTGATCAGGTTGTCCCACGTGAGGCTCACAGTCTTCATCCCCATTTTACAGATGAGGGAATGAGGTCCAGAGAAGGGAAGTGACTTGCCCAAAGTCACACAGCTGACAAGTGGCGGAGCGGGGATTTGAACCCATGACCTCTGACTCCAAAGCCCATGCTCTTTTCCACTGAGCCATGCTGCTTCTCACAATTAATCAGGGAAGGACTCTTGGAGGAGATGTGATGTAGAAGGGGTTTGAAAATGAGGATAGTGATGGTCTGTCAGATATAAAGTGTGAAGAAGGTCCAAGAAGGAGGAAGGATATGAGCAAGGAATCGATGGGAGAGAGACAAGCTCAATATACAATAGGTAGGTTGGTGCTACAGGACTGAAGTGTGTGGTCTTGGTTGTAGTGGGAGCTGAGTGAAGTTAGATAGGAAAAGTAGAGCTGATCAAGTACTTTAAAGACAATGGTAAAGAGGTTTTTATTTTTATTTTTGATTCAAAGATTCATTCATTCAATCATATTTATTGAGCGCTTACTGTGTGCAGAGCACTGTACTAAGTGCTTGGGAAGTACGAATCGGCAATGTATAGAGACGGTCCCTACCCAACACTAGAAGAGAGAGTCAGACAACAAAACAAAACAAGTAGACAGGTATCAATACCATCAGAATAAACAGAGTCATAGCTGTATACACATCATTAATAAAATAAATATAGTAAATATGTACAAATAAAATGGAGTAATAAATATATACAAATATATACAAGTGCTGTGCAGAGGGGAAGGGGGTAGGGCAGAGGGAGGGAGGGGGGCTCAGTCTGGGAAGGACTCCTGAAGGAGATGAGCTCTCAATTGGGCTTTGAAGGGAATAAGAGAGATAGTTTGGCAGATGTTTGGAGGGAAGGCATTCCAGGCCAGAAGAAGGATGTGGGCCAGGAGTCAACGGCAGAACAAGTGAGAATGAGGCACAGTGAGGAGGTTAGAGGCAGAGGAGCAGAGTGTGTAGGCTGGACTGTAGAAGGAGAGAAGGGGGGTGAGGTAGGAGAGGGAGAGGTAATGGAGAGCCTTGAAGCTGAGAGTGAGGAGTTTTTGCTTGATGCTTAGGTTGACTGGCAGCCACTGGAGATTTTTGAGGACAGCAGTGATATGCCCAGAGTGTTTCTGAACAAAGATAATCCTGGCAGCAGAGTGAAGTATAGACTGAAGCGGGGAGAGACAGGAGGATGTGAGATCAGAGAGGAGGCTGATGTAGTAATCCAGTTGGAATACGATGAGAGATTGAACTAGCAAGGTAGCAGTTTGGATGGAGAGGAAAGGGCAGATCTTGGCGATGTTGTGGAAGTGAGACCAGCAGGTTTTGGAGACAGATTGGATGTGTGGGGTGAATGAGAGAGCAGAGTCAAAGATGACACCAAGGTTGCAGGCTTGTGAGATGGGAAGGATGGTAGTGCCATCTAAAGTGACGGGAAATTCAGGGAGAGGACAGGGTTTGGGAGGGAAGATAAGGAGCTCAGTCTTGGACATGTTGAGTTTTAGATGGTGGAAGACATCCAGTTGGAGATGTCCTGAAGGCAGAAGGAGATATGAGCCTGGAGGGAGGGAGAGAGAACAGGGGTGGAGATGTACATTTGGGTGTCATCAGCGTAGAGATGATAGTTGAAGCTGTGGGAGTGAATGAGTTAACCAAGGGAGTGAGTATAGATAGAGAACAGAAGGGGACCTGGGGAGACATGCACAAAATGATATTTTGTAAAAATGATCTGGGAAGCAAAGTGAAGATGGGACTGAAGCTGGGAGAGGTGGAGGCAGGGAGGTCAGTGAGAAGGTTGATGCAGCAGTCAAGGAGACTTAGGACAACTTTTGGAGCAACATTGGGGTAATTTGAATAGAGAGGAAGGGGCAGATTTTGGAGATGTGAGGGTAGAACTGAAAGGATTTGGTGGAAGACTGAATATGTGAGTTGAATGAGGGAGATGAGTCTAGACTAATGCCTGTGAAGCAGGGAGTATAGTGGTATGGTTTCAGTGACTAGAAAGTCGGAGGGAAGAGAGGGAAGATGATGAGTTTCATCTTGGATGGGTAACATTTGAAGTATCAGCAGGACATCCAGGTAGAGATATCCTGAAGGCAGGAGGATATTTGAGACTGCAAAGAAGGAGAGAGGTTGGGGCTGGGAAGATTGTTTGGGGAATCATCCATGTAGAAATTATAGTTGAAGCCATGGAAGTGAGTGAATTTTCCAAATGAGTTGGTGTAGAAGGAGAATAGAAGAAACCTAGAACTAAGTCTTGACAAACTCCTACCTTTTAGAGGGTGGGAAGAAGCAGATGAGCCCTCAAGAGATACTTAGGAGGAAGTATGACAGGAGAAACAGCACAGATCTGGAGTCAGAGGACCCAGGTTCTAATCCTGGCTTAATCACTTAGCTTTTCTGTGCCTCAGTTTGTTCATCTGTGAAATGGGGGATTCACTACATAGTTCTCCCTCCTACTTAGATTGTAAACCCCTTGTGGGACAGGGGCTGTGTCTGTCTGGATAACCTTGTACTTACCCCAATCCTTAGAAGTGGTTAACAAATGTTATTACTACTGTTATTAACATTATCATTAATGTTACAAAGAGTGGCCAGAGAGGTAGGAGGAGAATTCAGGAAAGGACAATATCACCTGGGCATGTCAGGAATTTCCTGAATATATTTTTGAGTAGCTACAAGTGTTAAAATGACCAATTGTAATAGCAGGCAGTTGCATGTTGAAAGACCTACGTGTCATAACAAGTAGAAATCAGTATGGCCTGGTGTAAGAACACAGGACTGAGAGTCAAGAGAACTGAGTTACTAATCCTGGTTCTGCCACTGTCTTGCCGTGTGACCTTGAGCAAAGTCATTTAATTTCTCTGTGCCTCAGTTCATCTATAAAATGGGAATTAAAAACCTCTTCTTCATATCCTTTAGCATGTGATCCCTATGTGGAATAGAAACTGTGTCTGATATTACAGGATTACATCTGAATCAGCACTTGACTCGCTATGTCATAGAAGTATAAGAACTGATAGTCTAAGAAAATAAATCCATTCTTAATCTATGTCTCTATATCCTTGGATGTTCGGTACTGTCAGAATTCTGCATTCAATTTGGATTTCCCAGGTTTTCCCACTGTGCTATTAGTTAGCACTTGAATTGTGGGAATTTGTTCATCTGCAGCCACCCATGTAATTGGAAGCTAAAATGTCAGGTGTATCTGAGCAGGTGAAGAGTAGAAAAATCTAATTTTAGAAAGAACATTTTAAACACCATTGGCCAAACTATAGCTTATGGGCAAAGAGTGGATTTTCTTCCTTTCTTGTAAGTCTTGCAGGGAAAGGCTGGGAAACATATTAAGAAGCAGCATGGCTAGAGCATGGGTCTGGGACTCAGAAGGACCTGGATCCCAACTCGGCTCCATGTCTGCTGTGTGACCTTGAGCAAGTTACTTAACTTCTATTCTATCTATTCTATTCTATTTATTTTATTTTGTTAGTATGTTTGGTTTTTTTTTTTTTCTCTGTCTCCCCCTTTTAGACTGTGAGCCCAATGTTGGGTAGGGACTGTCTCTATATGTTGCCAATTTGTACTTCCCAAGTGCTTAGTACAGTGCTGTGCACATAGTAAGCGCTCAATAAATATGATTGATTGATTGATTGATTGATTCTCTGTGCCTCAGTTACCTCATCTGTAAAATAGGAATAAGAGTGTGAGCCCCACGTGGAACAGTTACTGTGTCCACCTTTTTACCTTGAATATACCCCAGCGCTTAGAACAGTGGTTGGCATATAGTGAGTGCTTAACAAGTACTGTAGTTGTTGTTTTTAGTATTATTATTAATAACATATGCCTTGTGCCTCAATCATGAGTGAAAATAGGCCAAAATGAGTGGTAACAAATGTCACTGGAACAGCTGTGGTAGCGTGGCAGCATGTCACAGGCTGCAGTGATGCCTGTTGTCATCATGGGGTTAGTGTAGAGGGCATAATCCAGCTCCCGCACCACTTCCATTCCACCCCGGCTGTCTCTTGCTTGCTGACACAACTCCTTGCCAGTCTTTCCCCACCAGTTAAGCCTTCTTACCACCACTACCATCCTCCCTGCAGCTCAGATTGCCTGGTAGCTGTAAAAGTGAAAGAGATTTTTTTTTTCTCTTCTTCAGCTTTTCATCATATTATTTTTATGGGTTTCAGGTCACCTCTGGTCTAAAAGCATCTTGCTGGATTAATTGACCCACTAGACAAAAAATAGATCTCTGGGAAATTAGGCCCCTAGACTTCATAATTCAACTGCATCCACAAGGGGGAAGTTCTCATCATAAACTACAAACGCTACATATCATTGGAAACCCTGGAGAGAGTCTATCCAAGACAAAGAGCTTATTTTAAGTCAGTAGGGGAGGAAGTTAGATGTTCTGAAGTCTTGTCACAGTTACAACAAGTATTGGTCATTATTTCTCATTAAAAATAAGTGACCATAAATAGAATGCAAAGGGTAAGAGTTTCCCTCATCCTTAGAATTTCCCTCATTCTTCCTGTCACACCACTTCCTCATAGGTGGTGACTGGGAGGCAGTGACCTACCAAATTGGATAGTGTAGGAAGTATTATAATTTTCTTTCTTCAGTTTTGGAAGCTTCCTCTTCAAGATTCAGATACAAAATAGTGAAACTGGAGGTCTTTGGTCACCTGACATTAATTCACTCTTTAGGTAAAGGTTCCCAGTCTTTACAAGGGAGATGATTATGGAAGCTGCCATCAGAAAACACGTGAGACCCAGTCCTGCACAAAGGAATCGATTCCCCGAGAGGAACAGAGAGTCCTGAACAAGCGATGCATTGTGAAGAACATGCAGAGGTATTTTTCATGTGAGGCCCATTTATAGCTGAAGTAAACATAGCAAAGGGTCATAATTGTGCCATTGTATGATAACCCATTGTTTGGATGACCTGTTAACTATTGTTATCTTTGTGGCCCATATGGGCCACTTTCTTTTTAGAATTCTTACTAGGCCTATCCATCTTGCAGGTGGCTTAGGTGTTTTTTCTTCCTTCAATCATATTTATTGAGCACTTACTGTGTGCAGAGCACTGTACTAAGCGCTTGGGAAGTACAAGTTGGCAACATATAGAGACGGTCCCTACCCAACAGAGGGCTCACATTTCTGACAGAAACCTTCACCACTAATGACTTCTGGAGGCAGAACCAGGAATAAAGCTTACATGCTCTGATTCCCAAAACAAGGGTCTTTCCACTGGGCCGACATCAGGACATCAGAAATCATGGATTTCTCTAGAATATTCAAGACCCAGTGAGGTCATGACAAGGACCCACTGGAAGCAATGTCATTGCTGATCACTTGGATTTGATGAGGAGCAGAGTGGTCTAGGGGAAAGAGCAGGGACATGAAAGTCAAAAGCCCTGAGTTCTAGTGACGGCTCTGCCACTTGCCTGCTGTGGGATCTTTGTCAAGTCATTTAATTGCTCTGTGCCTAACTTTCCTCACCTGTGAAAGGATGATGAAATTTAGCTCTCTCTCCCCTATACGTGGTGAGCCCCAGGTGGGCATAGGAACTGATTCTGACCTGATTATCCTGTGCTTACTAAAGTGCTCAGTACAGTGCTTCATCAGGGATGAATCAAACAGGGAGGAACCAGGAATTCGGAATGTTTAAATTAGTAAAATCAAGAGGCTTCTATTATTCTTATTAGAAAGAATGTGTTTTGTTCCTTATTTTACTGGCTTCTCCCACCACTTCAGATGCCAGCTTCTTCTTTATGAGAAGCAGCCTGGCTTAGTGGAAAGAGCCCGGGCTTGGGAGTCAGAGGTCATGTGTTCTAATCCTGGCTCTGCCAGTTGTCAGAGGTGTGACTTTGGGCAAGTTACTTAACTTCTCTGTGCCTCAGTTACCTCATCTGTAAAATGGGGATTAAGACTGTGAGCCCCAACAGGGACAACCTGATTACCTAGTATCTCCCCCAGTGCTTAGAACAGTGCTTGGCATAAAGTAAGAACTCAACAAACACTACTATTATTATTATGTTGTTGTTGTTAGATTTTACTAGAAATGGTGGTATTGATAAAGTCCTTACAAATTCACCACACCAATCCTTCCTCCATTCTACCACCCTCTTTTAATAAAACAGATGATGTGACTAAAAATACCTACTGGTCCAAGATCACTGCATTATAGCTTTGTTTAGAAGAGTTCCCACTACCCAGAAAGCCCCTGCCCAAGTGGCCCTCCCCCAGGTCACCTGCTTTGCTCAAAATGAAAAACTGGCATCCCTGCTACAATCTCACTTTAAAATACACTTATGTTCATTCATTCATTCATTCAATTGTATTTATTGAGTGCTTACTGTGTGCAGAGCACTGTACTAAGCGCTTGGGAAGTGCAATTGGCAACATATAGAGATGGTTCCTACCCAACAACAGGCTCACAGTCTAGAAGGGGGAGGTAGACAACAAGACAAAACATGAGGACAGGTGTCAAGCCATCAGAATAAATTGAAATAAAGTTAGATGCACATCATTAACACAATAAATAGAATAGTAAATATGTGCAAGTAAAATAAACAGAGTAATAAATCTGTACAAACATATATACAGGTTCTGTGGGGAGGGGAAGAAGGTAGGGCGGGGGGGATGGGGAGGAGGAGAGGAAAATTGAGCTCAGTCTGGAAAGGCCTCCTGGAGGAGGTAAGCTCTCAGTAGGGCTTTGAAGGGAGGAAGAGAGCTAGCTCGGCAGATGTGCAGAGGGAGGGCATTCCAGGCCGGGGAAGGACATGGGCCAGGGGTCGATGGTGGGACAGGTGGGAACGAGGTACAGTGAGGAGGTTAGTGGCAGAGGAGCAGACGGTGAGGGCTGGGCTGTACAGGGAGAGAAGGAGGTGAGGTAGGAGGGAGTGACGTGATGGAGAGCCTTGAAGCCGAGAGTGAGGAGCTTTTGCTTGATGCGTAGGTTGACTGGTAGCCACTGGAGATTTTTGAGGAGGGGAGTAACATGCCCAGAGCGTTGCTGCACAAAGATGATCCGGGCAGCAGCATGAAGTATAGACTGAAGTGGGGAGAGACAGGAGGATGGGAGATCAGAGAGGAGGCTGATGCAGTAATCCAGTCAGGATAGGATGAGAGATTGAACCAGCAAGGTAGCAGTTTGGATGGAGAGGAAAGGGCAGATCTTGGCGATGTTGCAGAGGTGAGACAAGCAGGTTTTGGTGATGGATGGGATGTGAGGGGTGACCGAGAGAGTGGAGTCGAGGCTGACACCAAGGTTGTGGGCTTGTGAGACGGGAAGAATGGTAGTGCCGTCTACAGTGATGGGAAAGTCAGGGAGAGGGCAGGGTTTGGGAGGGAATATAAGGAGTTCAGTCTTGGACATATTGAGTCTTAGATGGCAGGCAGACATCCAGATGGAGAAGTTCTGAAGGCAGGGGGAGACCCGAGCCTGAAGGGAGGGAGAGAGAGCAGGGGCAGAGATGTAGATTTGGGTGTCATCAGCATCTTAGAGATGATAGTTGAAGCCGTGGGAGTGAATGAGTACATCAGTGGAGTGAGTGTAGATAGAGAATAGAAGGGGACCAAGAACTGACCCTTGAGGAACCCCTACAATAAGGGGATGGGAGGGGGAGGAGGAGCCAACAAAGGAGACTGAGAATGAATGGCCAGAGAGATAAGAGGAGAACCAGGAGAAGATGGAGTCTGTGAAGCCAAGGTTGGATAGTGTGTTGAGGAGAAGGGGGTGGTCCACAGTGTCAAAGGCAGCTGAGAGGTCTAGGAGAATTAGGATAGAGTAGGAGCCGTTGGATTTGGCAAGAAGGAGGCAATTCATCTAACTTTAATTTTTGTCACAGTGCCTAATTTGGAGACATACGTAATATAGACTACCATTTAGAGTTAGTGCAAGTTTATTAAATACTCTCTCCTTCTGTCCTCATTTGTCAACTTGATTTGTAAAATAATATGTACCCCAAGGGCAAATAGACTCAATTTCAACCTCATTTTAACTAACAGTACAATGAATGAGGATTATGTATTCATCTTTCACATACTTTACTACTAACGGCAAGCAGCTGTAGGAAATACGATTTTAAATTTCTTCTGAAGGCATCCCACAATTTTTAAAGAAGAATTTAAAAATGCAGTTGAATTGCCATATTAAATGGTGATGGAAAGTCTATGAGCTACTGCATGTCTATTAGTTTCTTCCAAATCATGAGTTCAAGAATGAATGTAAATGGAAGGAGACTGCAATCAATCAATCAATCAATCAATCATATTTATTGAGCGCTTACTGTGTGCAGAGCACTGTACTAAGCACTTGGGAAGTACAAGTTGGCAACATAACTGCAATGAATTGAAGTTGGATACAAAATACAGTTATGGCCCGTTAGGATTTTTTGGATACAAAATAGAATTATGGCCTGTTCCGACTCTTAATAACCAAAATCTTAAGTCTTAATTTCATTCCACACCTCCGCTGGTATGCTTTGTTTTCCAGATCTGTATTTGATCAGGTCAAAGCAATGGCAAATTACATAGGCCTAAGGTTTAGGAGCTGGAAACAAAATTACTCTGACAAATACTTTTAATGATTATTTTCCAGATGTTCCATTACATAACTTGAGGAGTAGCATGGCCTAGTGGTAAGAGCACAAACCTAGGAGTCAGAGGACCTATGTTCTAATCCCACTCCGCCACTTGTCTGCTGAGTGAAACTGGGCAGTCACTTACCTTCTCTATGCCTCAGTAACCTCATCTTTAAAATGGGGATTAAAACTATGCGCTTTGTATGGGACAGGGACTATGTCCCACCCAATAATCTTGTATCTATCCCATATCTTAGTACATCACCTGATGCATAGTAAGCACATAACAAATATTATAAAAAATAAACAAAACTTGCCAGATACTATTAATCCTTTGAAACTTATTGCCATTTCTTTAGATGATGTTGTTCATTGTCTAATTCCACTACTTTAGAAAATGGGGAGAAGTATAATGCAGTTAGGCTGAAGAGTCTGATATAACTTCAATAATAATGATAATAATTATTATTATGGTAATTGTTAACTGCTTACTATCTTCCAAGCACTTTTCTAAGCACTGGGGTAGATAAAAATCAATCAGGTTGGATACAGTCCGTGTCCCTCCATGGGGCTCACATTCTTAATTCCTATTTTACAGTGAAGTGACTGAGGCCAGAAGAAGTGAAGTGACATGCCCAAGGTCACACAGCAAATTTGTGAAGGAGACTGAATTAGAACCCAGGTCCTTCTGACTTCTAAGCCTGTTCTCCATCCACAAAGCCACACTCTTTCCCTTAACTCTTAATTTTGAACTATAGCCAACTACAAAAGTAAAATACAGATTTTTTTTCTGGACTTAATTCCAGGAAGTAAATTAGATAAAACAGGTTACTTTAGTTAACAAAATTTCTTACAAAATTTAGTTTACAAATTCCTAAGCAGTCATAAAGTTGCAATGTTCTTGGCATTCAAAATTTAAGAAAACTATAGTTGCCATCTTAAGGCAGTTAAAAAATATACATTTTAAAACAACTGTTCTCCTACATTTGCTCCATGCCAAACTTCCAAAAGTCATGCTTTTGGATTCTTACAAAACACTGATGCATGATAGAGCTACTGTGTAAGTGCAAGCTTTACTTTGTCCTTCTCTGTGAACATCTTTCACCTCTCCGCCAGATTTCTGAACTCACTGCTCCCTCTATTTTTCAGCATCTCCACGTACCAAAGTCTACTGTGGGGAAGTGTGGAGTCTGAGATGTATGGTGTTTGATAGTCTGAAAGATAATTGACAATCAGAGAAATAAAAACAAAGACTTATATGTTGAGAATTTAACAGCAAAAGGTAGCAACTTAACTCTTTTGAAAGGGAGGCATAGAGGGGAAATGCAAACGGCTTTTGGAAGCTCTGTGAAATGGAGCTGTAGAATTTAGAATTCATTCACTCATTCATTCATTCATTCAATCATATTTATTGAGCGCTTACTGTGTGGAGACCACTCTACTAAGGACTTGGAAAGTACAGTTCGGCAACAGAGACAATCCTTGCCCAACAACAGGCTCACAGTCTAGAAGGGGTGGGACAGACAACAAAACAAAACAAGTAGACAGGCATCAGTAGCATCAATATAAATATATAGAATTATAGATATATACACATTAATAAAATAGAATCATAAATATGTACATATATACACTAGTGTTGTGGGGTGGGAAGGGGAGTGGGGAGGGGAGTAGAGCAGAGGGAGGGAGTCAGGATGATGGGACGGGGAGGAGGAGCAGAGAAAAAAGGGGGCTCAGTCTGTGAAGGCCTCCTGGAGGAGGTGAGCCTTCATTAGGGCTTTGAAAATGGGAAGTGTGCTAGTTGGGTGGATGTGAGGAGGGAGGGCATTCCAGGTCAGGGGTAGGATGTGGGCCAGGGGTTGATGGCAGAACAGGCAAGAACGAGGAACAATGAGGAGGTTAGTGGCAGAGGAGCAGTGTGGGCGGGCTGGGCTGTAGAAGGAGAGAAGGGAGGTAAGGTAGGAGGGGGCAAGGTGATGGAGAGCTTTGAAGCCAATAGTAAAGATAGCCAATAGAATACATGATGCTCATTTAAATCAATGGTATTCATTGAGTGCTTAGCATTTGCATTCAATCATTCATTAATTCATTCAGTTGTATTTATTGAGCACTTACTGTTCTAAGTGCTTAGGAGAGTATAATACAACAATTAGCAGACACATTCCCTGCCCACAATGAGCTTACAGTCTAGAGGTGGTGAAACAGACATTTATATAAATAAATGAATTACAGATAGGTACATAACTGCTGTGGGGTTGGGAGGGAAGAAGAAACAAGGGAGCAAGTCAGAGCAACACAGAAGTGGGTAGGAGAAGAAGAAAGGAGGATATTAGTCTGGGAAAGCCTCCTGGAGGAGATGTGCCTTCATTAAGGCTTTGAAAGGGGGGAAAGTAATTGTCTGGATTTGAGGAGGGAGGGTGTTCCAGACCAGAGGCAGGACAGGACTTGAGCTAAGGATTGGTGGTGAGATATGCAAGATCGAGGCACAGTGAGAAGGTCAGCATTAGAGGAGCGAAGGGTTGTAGAAGGAGAGAAGTGAGGTGACGAAGGAGGGGGCAAGGTGGTGGACTGCTTTAAAGTCAATGGTGAGGGGTTTTTGTTTTATGCGGAGGTGGATGGGCAAGCACTGGAGTTTTTTGAGGAGTTGGGTGACATGTCCTGAATGTTTTTGTAGAAAAATGATCCAAACAGCAGACTGAAGTATGGACTGGAAGGAGGAGAGACAGGAGGCTGGGAGTAGACAGAAAGGAGGCTGATGTCGTAATCTAGGCGGAACAGGATGAAAGGTTGTAATGACGTGGCAGAACACTTGACTAAGTACTTGGGGGAGTACAATACAATCAATATAGGTGGTATATACATTCCTGGCCCATAAGGGGCTTACAATCTGGGGAGAGCTTACTTTATCCATCTTCAAAGCCCTCGTGTCTCTCTCCACTTCAATCCATACTTCTTGCTGCTGCCCTGATTATTCTTTGTCCAGAAACTCTCTGGGCATATTACTCCCCTCCTCAAAAATCTCCAGTGCCTACCAATCAATCTGCGCATCAGGCAGAAACTCCTCACCCTGGGCTTCAAGGCTGTCCATCACCTCGCCCCCTCCTACCTCACCTCCCTTCTCTCCTTCTACAGCCCAGCCCGCACCCGCCGCTCCTCCGCTGCTAATCTCCTCACCGTGCCTCGTTCTCGCCTGTCCCGCCATCGACTCCCAGCCCATGTCATCCCCCGGGACCTGGAATGCCCTCCCTCTGCCCATCCACCAAGCTAGCTCTCTTCCTCCCTTCAAGGCCCTGCTGAGAGCTCACCTCCTCCAGGAGGCCTTCCCAGACTGAGCCCCTTCCTTCTTCTCCCCCTCGTCCCCCTCTCCATCCCCCCCATCTTACCTCCTTCCCTTCCCCGCAGCACCTGTATATATGTATATATGTTTGTACATATTTATTACTCTATTTATTTTACTTGTACATATCTATTCTATTTATTTTATTTTGTTAGTATGTTTGGTTTTGCTCTCTGTCTCCCCCTTTTAGACTGTGAGCCCAGTGTTGGGTAGGGACTCTATATGTTGCCAATTTGTACTTCCCAAGCGCTTAGTACAGTGCTCTGCACATAGTAAGCGCTCAATAAATATGATTGATTGATTGATTGATTCTATAAATCATATGTCTTCCAAGAGACCTTCCCTGACTAGCTATTCACTTCCCACCATCTGTCACCAGGGAATTTGTTCCTTAGACTTCTGACCATTAAAAAAATCTGGGTCCTACTACATTTAAGCCTACTTTAAAATGAAGGTTGTAATAATTTTTTAAAAAATCAAATGCACGTTAGTTCTAGTCCCAAACTTTATTGTCCTTTCAGAAATGCAGTCCTCATCCAAGCATACAAATACCTTCTGTCTTGCAAGTACCTACTTCAAGGTCAATATAACAGGAAGCTTAGGAGAAAGTAGATCATCTTCAAGAAAACTCTGAAGCTGGAAATTGTGCTTTAAAAAGCACCTTCCTCGTATCAGTTATAAAAATGCCTTCGCCTCTTGGGGAAAAAAACTTAAGTGCACACTATGGAGCAAAAGGTTCTAATTAAATGGTAAAAAGGTTAAGTGAACTTATTTTGATATTTTCCTGAAGGAAAAAGCCCATTCAAAACATGTACAGTCTGTGCAAACATGGGGTCAAAAGGTGAGAAACTTCACAGTGCAAATGCATTTTCTTAAACCTATTTAAGAAAAAACATATAGGAGCAGTTCCACTTGTGTTGGTTGACTTTGGATTTTGTAAGTGTGTAATAAGGATCATTATGTTAGCACCAGTGGCTGAAGTAGGGGAGCCAAATGAGAAAAAGGGAAGTTTGTTCAGGAGTAAAACTGAGCTATAAACAAAAGTTTGAATCCTTCCTTACTTTGTTGGGCAGAAAATGATAATAGCCACAGGTCATATAGAAGTGAAGACCTTTACACACTAGTTATCATTAAAATGCCAGGTAAAAATAGAAAGCCAGTTGTCACTTCTAAACTAAAGCTAGAGATCCTTCTTAGTTACGTCCATTTCTGGAGACATTCAGGGAAATAAATCATGGGCCCTCTCATAGGGTTTTCACCTAGTTTGGGTAAAAGGATCCTCCAGCTGTTGATTTCTATCTTTCACAGATAAGCCATGAAATAATAATGAAACCTAAAATTTCACTAAGTATAATTTACATGTTTTTAGGGAGAGCAAACCAGCTCACTAAAAATAATACGATTGAGCTGTTAATTTGTGAGGTTCACAATATCTCTTTACCCCCCTCTATTCTATTTTCTTTCATCCCACCTTGACAAATTTTTCCGAGTACTTTCATATTTATAAAGCTTCCATTTTTGTGTGATTAGCACTTCCCCCTTTATACTTCTCCTTGAGCTGCATGCCTACCAGCTGCTGTGTATCTTCTTAAAAGAGAATTCAGTTTGGATAATGAAATGTTGTGATATACCTCTATCCCATCTCCCAACCTGAAATGTTAACAGCTGTATGTTGAGAACAAAGATGTGTCAATTAATCTAAGCCACATATTGAAATAGGTGAATTGGCAAGCGATGAAAAAATTCCAGAAACAATTTGCTTTCAAGTCGAAACATCTGGTACCTGGCATTTACACATTAGATTTCCTTGATGAACAATGGTGCCAAACCTCTGAGCAAAAAGTTCTTTTCTATTTGATGATGATGATGATATTTGTTAAGTGCTTACTATGTGACAAACACTGTTCTAAGCACTTGGGTAGATACAGGGTAACCAGGTTGTCCCACGTGGGGATCACAGTTTTCATTCCCATTTTACAGATGAGGTAACTGAGGCACAGAGAAGTTAAGTGACTTGTCAAAAGTCACACAGGTGACAAGTGGCGGAGCTGGGATTAGAACCCCCGACCTCTGACTCCCAATTCCATGCTCTTTCCAGTAACAATAATAATAATAATAATAATGGAATTTATTAAGTGCTTACTATGTGCAAAGCACTGTTCTAAGCACTGGAAGTCATGCTGCTTCTCATATTTGGGGCTAATTTGTTTGCTGTTGAAGACATATAGGGGGATAGGTCATGTAGTGACATCTATCTGTGATAGATGCTTATTGTGATCAGTGTAACACTTAAAATCCATAAGAAATCAGGACCTCAGGAAGCTAATAACATATATTTCAATGACCAAAATAATAGGCCTCTCAACATAGTCATTTATTATAAAGTTAAAAATCATCATCCTAAATCCCACCAAAATTATATACATTTTCTGGTGGAAATATAAGCAATAATAATGATGGCATTTATTAAGCACTTACTATGTGCAAAGCACTGCTCTAAGTACTGGGGAGGTTACAAGGTGATCAGGTTGTCCTCTGGGGGGCTCACAGTCTTAATCCCCATTTTACAGATGAGGTAACTGAGACACAGAGAAGTTAATGACTTGCCCTAAATCACACAGCTGACAATTGGTGGAGCCAGGATTTGAACCCATGACCTCTTACAGTGAGCCACGCTGCTTTTGCCCCTTTCGTGTTAACTCTTACCTCCTTGCTTCCACCTACAATCAGTCGTTTTTAGTGAGTGCTTACTGTGTGAAGAGCACTGTCCTAAGCGCTTGAAAGAGTACAATATAACATATGCACTTGTTACATGATGACAATAGTACAGTAGTCTTTTCCCAAAATCTGTACATACATTCTTGGGAGGTTATTAAATAATCAGCATTTACAAACCATTATTCCTATTGGTTATAAAGTAATGTGTTCCAAACTTTTCCACAAAATTCCCTGCTTGTTGGAATGCCATTTACTACAATACCATGCTTAAGAAAACATACAAACATGATTCAAATACCGTGAGTTAAACAATGAGATCTCATTTCACTTAAAAATAACACACGTATGTTTCAAGTGTGCTGAGACCTCATTTCACCTTATGTATATTAAGATGGCTTTGTAGTGAAAAAGGCAGTATCCGAAACCTCTACTAGTACCGATGCAGCTGAAGAATGTGATGTCTGACCAAAATGCACAACTCTTCAATATTTTTTTCATTCTTCTGATTTATTTTTCTGAACCATGCAAATATCCATCTTCATGGCATTGTGAATATTTATATGATCACTGTGTAATTCTTCCTGAAAATTTATCCTAATGAGAAAGCACTTTATTGAGAATTCCTAAGTGCACTCTATTTTGAAAGGACTTTTGAAGAAAATATTGTTTGGATCATAGTAAACGTCAGGTAGCGTGTGATGATAACTAACAACAAAGTTGTCAATTATTAAGTCAATGATACTTACTGAATGCTTATTGTATACAGATAACTGTACTAAGCATTTGGGAGAGTACATACAGTGGTGTTGGTGCATACAATCACTGCCTTCAAGAAGCTTACGATCTAATGAAAATTATGAAACAACATCAGTTTATGGATATTAAAGTGACATACTATCCTAACACAGCTTTGCTTGGTAGGACGAATGTGAGAATAAATGGCTCCACAAAGCAAATGTGGCTTTACAGATGGAAATCCAGCTAGTTGGTCAATTCCTCTAAGATTGTCCCTTATGAGGCCATCGTTGCTAGGCAACTATACCCTTTCGAAGCAATGCTTTAACAGGTAGAAGCCTATCCATAAAGCTCCACTGAAAGTTTACTAAGCTGCAATGAGCCATACCCTAGGAAGCCTGGTGTGTGTATCAAAATGAATGGCATGAAGGTGACTAATTGGCTGCTTTAGGGTGAGCTGATAATTGGTCAATTGAAAACAAGGCCAGAGGAAACTTTGACAGATTCAATAAAGCACAACTTTAGACAATATGACATGGCAATCGAAACGTGGGACACAGCTAAAATAGACAGCCTGGAGCATTTAAATTCCAGAGTGATTCAGCCTACATCGAAAAGCAAACTTTTCCTTCAGTGACATGAAACTCAAGTTTGAGAGACTACATGTACAATTCCCACACACCTGATAATTTTACCTTCTGAAGTCAGGTCATAAACCTAACTAAGGTACTGATGGTTAAACATATGGCTATGCAAGCAATTATCCAGAGAATCTTGGTCCCCAAAAAGGTGACTAAAACAACATTTTGGCTTTGAATGATTGAGACCAGAACATATTCATCAATTCCTTTGGGAATTTAATGTCTAAATCCATGAAAACATGACTACCCAAGGTAAGTGTAAAAACAGTGCTGCTAACTGTTCTCCTAAAGATTCAAAGAGTCAATTTGGAAAGAGTGGGATGGGATTTGTACGTGTCCACGCAACTGAGGACAAAAAAAAGTGAACAGCTTTACTTGGTCCATTACAGTGACCAATTCAGTTTTCAAAGATAACAGCTTAGAATTCCATTTTATTTTTTTCTTTCAATTTAGTGTCATCTGCCTAGTAAACACTGCACTATCAAGCTTGTATTTTTCCATGTGTTCATTTTCTGATTTGTCCCTAGTTTTAGTACAAGTCACCCATGCTGTCCTAGAGTGATTGTAGTCCTTTCACTCACACTTTCCTTGTGCCCTCCTGAGAAACTGAACTGTGGAATATCCAAAGGTCTGTAGTGGCTTTGAGATGGAAGAAGGTTTAGCAAGGCTCTCAGGGATTAATGGATTTTCACTTCTTGTTGCAGGATTAATGGTAGTAGTTTCCCTGACTGACACTGTTAGAGGAGGTTTGGTATGAAGGGTATGATCCCATCATGACCCTTTCATGAATATGTGATAGACTTGGAATCCTGCTGATAACTGTCTCCCAGATCACCTGATTAAATATGAACGAGCAAAACTCATAGATTAGAGAGGTCATAGGAAAATAAAGTAAGGAACAGGTCTATGCTGACCTGATTATCTTGTATTTAATATACAGTGCTTAATACAGTGCTTGGATCATAAGACGTTCTTAACCAATATCACCATTATTACTAGGAGAGCTGTACATCAATTAATCAATTCTATGTATTGGGTGCTTACTATGTGCAGAGTGCTGTACTAAGTTCTTGGGAGAGTACACTATAACAGAGTTGGTAGATATGTTCCCTGCCCACAAGGAGCTTAAATCAGACAATAGTAATTACAAAGACTCCTCAGATGAAATCTGAAAAAAGTCTGTTCTGTGTTCTCAGAACAATCTTCCTCTTAGCATTAGCAGATTTGTAGCGGTTCAAATGAACCTCAGTACCTTCATCAGAACCCATAGTGCAAAATGAATGTACACTCCAGAAGCATCATTTAGATATGCACAGGTTATTTTATAAAAGAAAAAAAATGTAGTTTTTAGCTTTGCCGGGTCTGTGTTTTCTTCTCTCCAGGAAGCTGGAGCACTATAACGTCTAGTTTATTAACTTATTAGGCAGGGGTTTATGCAGGGACGAGGAAGAGCTGATGACTGCTGCTTCAATTGCCACCACCACTATTAGCATCATCGTCATCACCTTCATCAATGATTTGTTGAGCTCCTACTTTATGCTTAGCACTATTTGTTTGGGAACACACCCAAAACGTGCTATTTTTTACTGGCAAAATAAATATCTCTATTCCTAACATTCTGAGATTGTACTTATGCTAATAAGAAATGAATGATATTGCAGATGAGAATTAAAATTCCTTTAAAACACTGAGTTATCCAAGATTCAAATTTAAAAATCATGCCACTGGAGAATGACGGTACTGGAACGACAGTATCTGAAATTTTAGAAAATCTTTTAGCACCATCTTGTGGACAGATTAGAATAGAACAAAATAAAAAAAAAGAATGCTGGGAGAGTTGGAAGTTCGATACATTTCACTGGATGCAATACAAAATTATTTTTTATTCCTTAGATATTTTTCTTTTCCTTTTTGTGACCCAAAGTGTCCAATCTCATGGATACCAATAATTTAAAACTAAGATCCTTTTAGTGGAAGTTGCTGTGAAATGAGTCAAAATCATTTTGACTAATTAAACACTCTGTACTTAGTATCCCAAGGCAGTGTCCTCTGTGAGAGGACGAGGCTTTCACCCTCATAACAACCTTTTGGCCATTATAGGAGCTGTCTGGTCCAATATACCCAACACGGGTTCAGGAGGTGTGAGGAAGACAGTGGCTTTTTTCACTGTCTAACCAGAGGCATCTAGCTATTGCCTACTTCTCCATTTTAGCCTGGTGGCTTCTATCTCTGGCTTCCAATGTTTAAAATGTACTCAGGTAAGCTATGGATCATTTTACATTCATTTTACTGAGAATCCACCAATACCTAAATTCTCTTCTTTTCTCAGAGCAGAGTAGATACCACTAGCCTCGGGCGGTGATAACTTTCATAGATGGCTCTGGTCTGGATTTGAGGTCTTCTGCTCAGTCAGTCTCCTAGCTCTGGCTTCCAATGTTTAAAATGTACCCACGTAAGCTATGGATCATTTTACATTCATTTTACTGAGAATCCACCAATACCTAAATTCTCTTCTTTTCTCAGAGCAGAGTAGATACCACTAACCTTGGGCGGTGATAACTTTCATAGATGGCTCTGGTCTGGATTTGAGGTCTTCTGCTCAATAAGTCTCCTAGGGTGGGGAGGGGGCAAATAGCAGCCAAGGAACAGCAAAAGGAATCCAATCTGGGGCCAATGAAAGCTTCATCCTATCTCCACCCCACCATAATCTCTAGGGCAAAGTTCCTACTACGACCATCACTACCTGACTCCTCAGTTTTCCTCACCTTTGGAATAATAGTAATTGTGTTTCTTGTTAAATGCTTACTATGTGCCAAGCATCACCTTGAGAACTGGATTACATCAATTTAGGCAGATTCTACAAAATCCCTGTTTCACATGAGGTTTACGGTCTAAATAGAAGGCAGAACAGGTGTTTAATCCTCATTTTGAGGATGAGGAAATAAGGGAGCTTTTAAGTGATTTGGTCTACATCCCCCAGCAGGCAAGTGGCAGAGCTGAAATTGGTATTCAGGCAGTTCAACTGACTTCCATGCCAGAACTCTTTTCACTAGATTATGTTGCTTTTCACTAGATTATGGAGGCACTTCGCTTTTCTTTCCTACCTGCATTTTCTCAGAGTCATAATGAACATTCAGAAATCTAGCAAATGAGAACTTCTAAAATCTTTTGTAAATATAGGTTAGCTTCATGGTTAACATACAACAAGTAAAACACTGGAAATAAAACATTTCCACTTCTCCAGAAACTCCACGTTTCCTTTTAGAGTTAAATTAATAAATGCTTTTACTTTTCAAATATCAGGGTTGCAACTGACTCTGGGTCAATCTAGATCATTGATCCCACCTCAGAGGATAAAAAAAGTCAGTGACCTGGAGGTTAATGTGAGGGGCCAACATGTGGGAATCCTTGCATACTGACACCCATTTTTGTAGTTGTTTTTTGTTGTTGTTGTTGTTGTCATTTTTCAATGATATTTGTTAAACTCTTACCACGTGCTGCTTGGAGAAGCAGCATGGCTCAGCGGAAGGAGCACGGGCTTTGAAGTCAAAGGTCATGGGTTCAAATCCCGGCTCTTCCAATCGTCAGCTGTGTGACTTTGGGCAAGTCACTTAACTTCTCTGGGCCTCATCTGTAAAATGGGGATTAAGACTGTGCGCCCACCTTGGTACAACCTGATCACCTTGTAATCTTCCCTGCACTTGGAACAGTGCTTTGCACATAGTAAGCGCTTAATAAATGCTATCATTATTATTATTATGTGCCAGACACTGTACTAAGTACTGAGGTAAATACAACAGTTTCACATAGGGCTCAAAGTCATAATCCCCATTTTGCAGTTGAGGTAACTGAGGCAAAGAGAATTTAAGTGACTTGTCCAACATCACCCAGAAAACAGGTTTCAGGGAAAGGATTACAACCAGGTCGTAGGACTCTCAGGCTCATGCTCTTTCCATTAGGCCACTCATCTTCTCAGTTGATAAAAGGATAATTGCTTTACTGAATTTTGCTCCTAGACAATATACAGTCTTGTAATGCATGCAGAGGGACCACAGTCTCTTCTCTTCCACCTGCTCTCTAAACCTATGGCTTATACATAATAATAATAATAATAATAATTGTGGTATTTTAGCCCTTACTATATACCAGGCACTGTCTTAAGCACTGGGGAGATACAAGGTGATTGTATTGGATACAGTCCCTGTCCCATATGGGGCTCATTGTCTGAATCCCCATTTTACAGATCTAGTACCTGAGGCACAGATAAGTAAAATGATTTGCCCAAGGTCACACAGTCTGTCCTTCCGACTTCCAGGCCTGTGCTCTCTCCACTATGCAACAGTGCTTTTCTACCCTAACCGTATCTTCAACTTTTCCCTTTCAAATAGTTCCTTCACTTAATCCAAGCACTTACCATATCCCACCTTTACTGCATCAGCCACCTTCCTCACCTCCCTGCCTCCTTTGTCTCCCTACTCCAGTCACTTCACTCCCCTGTCTGAACAATTGTTCTAAAAAAAAGTTCAGTCTTTTTAACCACTGGCTTTAAAGCACTCAATCAGCTTATCCTCTCCTATTTTATCTCGTGATCTCCTCCTACACCCTAGATCACTCACTTTACTCTCTAATCCCAACCTACTTAGTCTAATCTCTCTCACAGCCAACCCTTGCTGATGTCCTCACTCTGGCCTGGAATTCCCCTTCCCTTCATATCTGACAGGTGATCACTCTTTTTCACCCTCAAAGACCGTTAAAATTACATATCCTTTGAGAGGTGTTGCCTTACTAAGCCTTCACTTCCTGACTCCCTTCCCCTTCTGCGTTGTCCTGGCACTTGGATTTGTACCCTTTATACACCCATCCTCAGCCCCACAATTTCTGTACATATCCATAATTTATTTTAATGCCTGTTTCCTCCTCTAGACTGTAAGCTCCTTGTAGGCAGGGAACATATCTACTGAATATGTCATATTGTACTCTCCCAAGCACTTAGTTCAGTGTACTGAACAGAGTTGAACACACAGTATATATGACCAATTAATTGATTGATTAATTTCACCCCATCTCCTGGCTTCTTTCCCTGCCCATACGACTTCTAAAGGCTAATAATGTGAGGCCTTCAATTCCTCTCCTCAACCTGAGCCCTAAAAGTGGGTTTTGAGCGCCACTAGAACATGCCGTGTTTGTTGCTAAATGCAAAGTGCTATACTCTCTCCTAATTCTCCTGGACCTCTTTGCTGCCTTCAATACAGTCAACTATCAAAAATAAAACCATCAAAACACAAAATCAAAATAAAAGATGGACCCCTTCAGAACTTCTTGAATAGGCTGTATGTAATTGCAGGTCTAATCCACTTCCTCAACACTTTTATCAATTTTCTACAGTTTGGGACCATACTCACCCAGGTCTAGTAAAACCTTCTACTGGGAAAATATAATGTGCTCTTCATTCTTCTAATGGTACAGAAATTTTAAGCCAATGATGACACTCCAGAAGGATGAAGGGGAAAGACATTTAATAATCAAGGCTTATTTCCCTGGTAGCTTTAGGTGGAACTGAAACACTAATATGTATGACAGGCCTGGTGTGAACTAAAATGCTTGTAAAGGGTTGTTGGGACGTGTAGCAGGTAGTTATCTTGCTTAAGTAAAAATATCTTTACCTAATCATTATGAGAGTTTTAATTCTACTGGAATTCCCTTTCTTCAAATGTCTTGGGTTGTTTTTTCCCTTTCCCCTTTCAATTATCCTGCAATCCTTACACCATCCACATCTGCCTTCAAATGTACTGGTCCAGCTCTGGATTCCCATTGCATCTTTGGTTTGTAGCTAAATGCATTTGACATTATTTTCAATTAAATATGTGAAGACCCCAACAATTTGCATAGCAGATGTGAGTTCCACACTGAACAGCTGCCTAAAAAATGAAAAGTGAATGAGGACACAGCACAGTTCCCAGCTCCAGTGATGTTCAGAGATATTCTGTTCCATGATTCTACTGATCGACTGAATGTCTTTCAATGCGTGCTGCTGATCAGAGAAGTACTAGCAAGACAGTATGGATAGATCTGTGCAGACCATCATTACTACTGAAAAAACAATTTCACCTCATGCTTCCTGATGATGGGATTCCACTTCTTTCTACTCCATATTGAAAGTCCTCTATATTGGCAGCAGCGACATTATTTATTATCAGTAGCCTTTTCTAGGATCACACTGCTCCAAATGCCACAGGTTTAGAACGGACACTTCATTAAACTCAAACCTGAATTCATTCATTCATCCATTCATTCAATCATATTTATTGAGGGCTTACTGTGTGCAGAGCACTGTACTAAGCACTTGGGAAGTAGAATTCGGCAACAGATAGAGACAATCCCAATGAACACAGGATTCTCTGGCTAAAGTTTACCTTGCCACATGGATAGTATCTTGCCATCTGTTGCATTACCTTGAAACTGAATGTATTTTACAGATGATGGAACAGGTGATAAGAACTACCCCCATATCTCTCTCTCTCTCTCTCTCTCTCTCTCCACACATACATATATATGTGTATGTGTATATATATATATATATGTGTGTGTGTGTATATATCTATCTATCTATTTATCTATCTATATATATATATATATATATGAGAAACAGCATGGCGTAGTGGACAGAGCATGGCATTGGGAGTGAGAAGGTCATGAATTCTAATTCCAGCTCTGCCACTTGTCTGCAGTGTGGCCTTGGGCAAGTCACCTCACTTCCTTGTGCCTCAGTTACATCATCTGCAAAATGAGAATTAAAACTGTGTGTCCCATGTGGGAAAGGGATAATATCCAACACAATTTTCACGTGTCCACCCCAATGCTTAGTACAGGGCCTGGCGCATAGGAAGTGCTTAATCAATCAATCAATCAATCATATTTATTGAGCACTTACTATGTGCAGAGCACTGTACTAAGCGCTTGGGAAGTACAAATTGGCAACACATAGAGACAGTCCCTTAACAAATACCACAATTATTGTTATATGTATAAAATATAATATATTATTATATGTATGTATATTATATTATATTACATGTATATAACATAATATATAAGATGATTCATATTATATATAATGTTTAAGTCTCTTTTTCACTTAAAATATATACACTTATAAGCCCGGTATGGGCAGGGATTGTCTCTCTTTACTGTAGAATTGTACTTTCCAAGCGCTTAGTACAGTGCTCTGCACACAGTATGTGCTCAATAAATACTATTAAATGAATGAATGAAAATATATATATATATAACATTTTCAAACATATTTATTGAGCACTTAGTATGTGCAAAGCAATATACTAAGTGCTTGGGAAGGCACAATATAACATCAAATACATTCCCTACCCACAGTGAGCTCACAGTCTAGCAAGGAGACAGACATCAACATAAATAAATAGATAAATTAATTAATAAATATATTACAGATATATATGGTTATAGACATATGTGCCTTGGCAAAGGGAGAGAGGATGAATGAAGGAGTAAGTATGATGGGCACAGAAGGGAGTGGGAGAAGAGGAGAAGAGGGCTCAGTCAGGGAAGTCTTCCTGGAGGAGATATGCCTTCAATAAGCTTTGAAGTGCGAGCAAGCAATTATCTTTCTGATATGAGGAAGGAAGATTCTAGGCTTAGAATTTGCAAACTATACTATTTTCCTTGCCATCTTCTACCTTCCTCACTGTTCATTTTCAGCTTTCTTTGCTGGCTCTTTCCTTTCTTCACAAATTAACTGTAAAATTTAATTAGAATTAAATTAGTTAGAATAAGACTTAGTCCTGGATCCTTTACTCTTCTAAATCTGCACCCAGGCTGTTCATTCACTCCCATAGTTTTAGCTTTTACCACTATGCAGGTGGCTGTAGTCCTGTCTCTAGCCCTGTTAACTTGCCTACCTTACAGTTTCATACTTTGTTCTGCTTTCACCTCCTCCAGGAGGCCTTCCCAGACTGATCCCCCTCCTTCCTCTCCCCCTCCTCCCCCTCCCCATCCCCCTGCCTTACCTCCTCCCCCTCCCCACAGCATCTGTATATAAGTATATGTTTGTGCGTATTTATTATTCTATTTTATTTGTACATATTTATTCTATTTATTTCTTTTTCTTAATATGTTTTGTTTTGTTGTCTGTCTCCCCCTTCTAGACTGTGAGCCCGCTGTTGGGTAGGGACCGTCTCTAAATGTTGCCAACTTGTACTTCCCAAGTGCTTAGTACAGTGCTCTGCACACAGTAAGCGCTCAATAAATACGATTGAATGAATGAATGAACCCAAACCATTTCCTCTCTGTCTTCTAGTTTCGAGAAGAAGAACGGCTTAGTGGATAGAGCATGGGCCTCGAAGTCTGAAGGACGTGAATTCTAATCCAGGCTCCACCACATGTATGACCTTGGGTAAGTCACTTAACTTCTCTGAACCTCAGTTACCTCATCTGTAAAATGGGAATTAAGAGTGTGAGCCCCATGTGGGACAAGGACTGTGTCCAACCTGCTTAACTTGTATCTACCCCAGCACTGAGAACAGTAATTGGAATATTATTATTATTATTATGAGCTCATTCTGTTGTTCACGTAGTGTTGTGGAGATTCCCATAGAATGTAGGCTATCTATTCACGAAATCAGTCCAAGGTTTGGGGAATGGCTACTTCTGTGGAAATCAGAAATTTCATAGACTGCTGTCAGTGTTTTATAATAATAATAATAATGGCATTCATTGAGTGCTTACTATGTGCAAAGCACTGTTCTAAGCACTGGGGAGGTTACAAGATGATCAGGTTGTCCCACATGGGGCTCACAGTCTTAATACCCATTTTACAGATGAGGTAACTGAAGCACAGAGAAGTTAAGTGACTTGCCCAAAGTCACACAGCTGACAATTGGCAGAGCCGGGATTTGAACCCATGACCTCTGACTCCAAAGCCCATGCTCTTTCCACTGAGCCACACTGCTTCTCGTTCTTATATTTCTCACCTTCCGTATTTTCACACGCAATTTGACTCTGGTTAATATAAGCATATTTTATATACATCATTTACTTACAGTTCATTAACTCATTATCAAATTGTATGTGTGTGTATGTGTGTGTGCTCCTTTACTATATGTTGCACATTCCTTATTTGCCTTGATTACTGCCAGAATCCAATGATCAGATTTGAGTACATTTTGGTTGAGTTGTGGAGCTTCTGTTGTTTCCTTTTATTAATTCTTTGGTTAATCCTGATAATGTATGTGTCACTTGGTTTATATTTCTGGCTATTTTTTATATAAAAGGCTTTTTTTATACTTTGATTGATTTCTTACCATGGCTTTAGTATTACAGTTTAATCCTTTCAATTAATCATTCAACTGTCATATTTTACTTTCTGACAATTTTATACTACTTTGTTGGCTTTAAATGATTATTATGCTATATAGCTAAACTAAATATAATTATAGAAAATAACTACCTTAGTAAATCAGATTTATATGATAATTTATTACATGTGATAACCCCTGCTTCCTTACTTTTGACCCAGTGCTGGTTCTATACTTTTAATTTATTTGCTCATTTTCATATTATTGATTGTGATAGTTGAAAAAAATTGGACTTGCCATGGTCATTGTTTCACCCTATTAATTACTGTGATTTATATATGGATTACACTTTGAGTATTAATTACTGTGATTTATGTAGGGATTACACTTTGAGTAATTATATTATGACAAAGAATCCTTAATGCAAGTAAATCATTCACTTTAAACATTTGCTAGTGTTTGCATCGTTAACCTTTCCATCAACAAAGAATTGATTTGATAGTATAAAAGCAATATTTGATTTTTCTTTAAGCAATTTGTCTGAATGCAATTTACCTTTCCTTTAACCAAGGAGTAGAACAGAACCCACAATATTCTAGAATAGTCAGTAAATAATGACATCAAGGTTGCTGCCCAGACACTGGAGTCTTTGAGGAGTTGGGCGAAATACCAAGGAATTCTCTGGAGCAGAAAGGAGACAAAGAAGTTCCCTCTTCTTCCACTTTCTGAGTACTTAGTACTGTTCCTAACACCTATGAAGTGCTTAATAAATACCATTATCATTATTTAACCCATTCCTCTTATGATCTTGAGCCCCTGGACCTTGTTTCTAGCTGTGCGACCTTTGGAAACGGTACTCAGTAAATCTTATTCTTGGATGGTGGCCATATATCATTTACTAAGATGCTTGTAAAGGGTTGTTGGGACATGTAGCAGGTTGATATTTTGCTTAAGTAAAAATATCTTTACCTAATCATTATGAGAGTTTTAATTCTACTGGAAAGTACATAAAAATTGTAAGTGAAAATAAAAATCAGTCGCAAAATGCATTTGGCACTACACCCGAAACATGAATTTTTACGTACCAAAGTGTACATGACCAACATTTTTATCATTTATGTTCATTTTTCATTGTGAATATTTCACAATACAATTTTTGGAAATTTCTTCTTGATACGATTGTCATTTTGGCTCCTGAAAATTCTCACTATTTTTGATGTCATAAAGATCATTTTTCATACTATTTGTATTTCAGTACCTAGAAATGATTCCCTCATTATCATTCTCTTTATGTAAAATAAATTTCAACACTGTACTTCATTAAGTTTACAGATGTCCTTATGTTGCTTGATTTCCACTTACAAATTCAGATTGGTTCATCAGCATTCTTACGTGGAATTAAATATGACAAGAATCCAGACCATTGATTCTGTTCATGGTAAGAGTATGCCAGTGTAGTGTATTTTTGATGAAGATAAATAATCCATAAGGGTTGGCTATATTTTTAAAAAATGCATAGTCTAATTTGCTGAACTATTTTCAATATATTTTCCAATGAAATGTTCCCATGGAGAGGTGTCAATGTAAACACGTGTGGCAGGAAAGTGTCTGTTTCCATGAAGAGTTCCAAAACACCAGATGACTTCTTAGTGTGAGATTTGTTATTGAATGGATGTGATCAAGATCTCTTTTAGGACTTAGGGTACTTAGAAAACTGAATGAAAACAGGAATACATTCCAAATCTTTCAGCATAAATATCCCTCTGTCTTTGTTTTCTCTTACTTTTTCCCTTTGCCTTCACATTAGGAAGCAAAAGAAGTGGTGGGGAAAAATTATTAAGTAGCTCTTAAATACTACATATATTATATGTATATAATGTGTATATATGTATATACTGTAGATGTATATTGCATATACAGTTTATATACACTGAACAATATCTATTGTCTATCCAATTAATAATCATCATCATAATAATAATTGTGGTATGTGTTAAGCACTTACTTGCCAGATGCTGTACTAAGTGCAGGGTTGGATACAAGCAAATCATGTTGGACACGGTCCCTGTCCCACGTGGGGCTCACAGTCTCAATCCCCATTTTACAGATGAGGTAACTGAGGCACAGAGAATTGAAGTGACTTGCCCAAGGTCACATAGCAAACAAGTGGTGGAGCCAGGATTAGAGGAAAGCCCTCTTTTAATTTTGAGAGCAGGAGCAAACTTGGGGTGGGACGTGGAAGGGTGGAGAATTGAAGGCATTTTGGGCCTTTCTCTTCTCCCACTGCTGCCTTTTTTGTGGTTGCCAGAATGCTTAACACCTATGAGAGCTAGCCACATCTTTGACTCAACTTTGCCAGCTCTTCCCAAGCATCCTGTGGGATCCATGGAGCCAAAGGCATGTTAGGGCAAATATACTATGGATAGTATATATGCAATGAATAAGGATAATTTCTACACTCCTGGAACTTGCCTCTTCCTACTATATCAAGTGATATGAAGCATGCAACGGTAATACTTCTGACCCTGTTGAATGCACCCCATTGCAATGCCCACCTCATGCTCTATAGATTTCAATTCGCTGTATGGCTCTCACTGGGGTAGTGAGAGAGTCTTGTCCCAGTCTTCCTCTCCAATCTATACTGCATGTTGTACGTTTTTTGAAGTGCCAATTGACATGTGTCTAAACTCCTCAGAAATGTTCATTGGCTTCATATTTCTTCTTAATAAACAAAGCTCTTCACAATTGGCTTCCATGTTTTCCACCAGCCCTCCATCTTACATATGTCTGTTCTCTCCTTCTGTGTATTCCACGGTGATCTCCATATTTTTTCTAGCTAAACTTCTATCTATATAGTTTGTGCTCATGTCTCCTACTTTCATCCCTTCTCATACACTGTTTCCATGGCCTGGAGCTCCCTCTCTCCATAAATATGACAGATCACTGATTAATCCATTTCAAAGACTCCTAAAATCTTTCCTCCTTCAACCAGTAGTACCCCAATTCATCTCCAAAATGCTCAGTCATATCATTCCACCAGTAATGCCTAGAACTTATGTTCATTTGT
Source organism: Tachyglossus aculeatus (assembly GCF_015852505.1). Lineage (NCBI taxonomy): Eukaryota > Metazoa > Chordata > Mammalia > Monotremata > Tachyglossidae > Tachyglossus > Tachyglossus aculeatus. Next base: position 123,253,056 of record NC_052067.1, read on the forward strand.
GCATATTGTTTGCATTTATGTTGTCAATTGTACATTAAATTATTTATTGTGATTATTCATAAATATGTTTATGTCTATCTCCTTTGGATTGAGTTCCTTGGTAATGGGAGTGTGTCACCTTTTTCTTTTTTTCTTTCCCTAGTGCAAGTAAACAGCATTGTACCAGGCTCACAATACATGCCATCATTACTATTGCTGCTAACTTTGGCAATGAAGTAAATAAAGGGGAAAAAGTATCACTTGCTTCCTTAAATCTATTCTCTCATCCAAAACATTTTATTTAATGCCCTATCAAAGATCTTTGTCCATCATTTGAAACAAACATTCTTGAGCCTTTTCATTTCTCCAGCCATCCCCTATAGCAGCCAAATATGGATCACATGTCCATTAATTGTGGAACCTGATAAAATCCAAAGAACAAACTCAATCAATCAATGCTATTTATTGAGTGCTCATTATGTGTAGAGCACCAAACTAAGCTCCTGGGAGAATGCATTGAAACATTCTCTGCCAACACAGACATTATAGTCTGAAAGGGGAGACAGACATAAATGTAAATTACAGATATGTCAAGCGCTTAGTACAGTGCTCTGCACATAGTAAGTGCTCAATAAATACGATTGATGATATGTAAATAAGTGGTGGAGAGTATGAAGAAGATCAAATGCTGAAAGGGTGCAGATTTAAGTATATAGGTGACACAAAGTTAGAAAGAGGAAGGGAGGGGAAATGAGGACTTAGTTGGGGAAGGCTCTTGGAGGAGATATAATTTTAATAGGACTTTGAAGGTGGAGAGACTGATGGTTTGTCACATATTAATCAATCAATTATATTTACTTATTTACATTGCAGAGCACTGTACTAAGCACTTGGTGGGGGATGATGAGAGACAGACAGTGGTTGGCTGCAAGAGAGATCGATGTACAGTGAGTAGGTTGGCATTAGAGGAGCAAAGTGTTCAATTTTGGTTGGTAGGAGGAAATCAGTGAAGTAAGGTAGCATGGAATTAACTGATAGAGTACTTGTAACTGACAGTAGGATGTTCAGTGCAGATATGGGTAGTCAGTGACTGGAGGTACTTGAGAAGTAGGGAGTTGCGGACTGAATTTTTTCTTTAGAAAAGTGTTCGGGGCTGGAAAGTGAAATAAGGACTGGAGTAAGGAGAGACTGTAGTGGGAATAGATAGGAGGTCACAAGGAGGCTGATTCAATAGTCATCATCATCAATCGTATTTATTCAAGTCAAGGCAGAATATGAAAAGTGCTAGGATCAGCATAGTAGAAATTTGGATGAAGAGGAAAGGATGGATTTAGCAATGCTGGGAAGATAGAGCTGAAAGTATTTGATGGCAGATTGAATATGTATGTCGAGTGAGGGATAAATCAGGGCTAATTCCAAGGTTATAGTATTATGACCCAGGGAGGATACTGCTGTTGTCTACAGTGATGAGGAAAACTGGGGAGGACACAGTTTACGTGGGAAAATGAGGAGTTCTGTTTTAGACATGTTAAGATTGAGAGAAGTGGTGTCCCCTCTTTGGACTGAGGGCTGCAGATGATTTTACCTTACAGCATTTAGTAATCTGCAGTTTACATTTGCTGAAAATATATTCAAATACATACAAAGGAAGTTAAAAAGCACAGAACATTTCTAAGTTCCCAAGTGGCTCACTCTCCCCCAGCTAGCTCCACCAACTCTGTTGCACTGCAACTCTCCCACACTGAACTTAGTACAGTGCTCTGCACTTAGTAAATACTCAAAAAATACAATTGATTGATGGATGGATAGATAAATAAACTACAGGCCCCAGCCACCACCACCCATCATCATCATCATCAATTGTATTTATTGAGCGCTTACTGTGTGCAGAGCACTGTACTAAGTGCTTGGGAAGTATAAATTGGCAACATATAGAGACAGTCCCTACCCAACAGTGGGCTCACAGTCTAAAAGGGGGAGACAGAGAACAAAACCAAACATATAACACACCACTGCTCCTGACTCCTCACCCCAGAGTAATTCCATAGGCCGCAAGGCCCTGATGCCTGCATGGCAGATATGGACATAAATGCCTTTGTTTAGTGTAAAAATTATGATGCTTTTGCCTTTTATCCTTGCCTGCAGATTGTCCCAATAATAACTCCTAGCTCTATATCTTGAGTGATGACTGATAGCCAACCTTTCATCTTCATGTTGTTGCTACTGAAAAAGGAAGAACATTGGAAGTATTTCAGTTTCTAGTTCTGTGAAAAATGAACCAGGGAATTGGTTTCCTTGCAATTGCGATCTTTGTTCTTTCACTCTTCCTGTCTGGAATACAAGTTGAGATATTAAACATATTTTTCTCTGAAATTTTTTAAAAAATCTGTTTCAAAAGTTTGCTTTTATACAAGACATACAGTAAAGCAGAGGGATCTGATATTATATAAATATGATTAGGTTCATTCATTCATTCAATTATATTTATTAAGTGCTTACTATATATATATATATATATATATATATAATGGTATTTGTTAAGCACTTACAATGTGCCAAGCACTGTTCTAAGCACTGGGATAGATATAAGGTCAACAGGTTGTCCCATGTTGGGCTCAGTCTTAATCCCCATTTTACCGATGAGGTAACAGGCCCAGAGAAGTTAAGTGACTTGCCCGAAGTCACATAACTGATAAGTAATGGAGCTGGGATTAGAACCCATGACCTCTGACTCCCAAGCCCTTGGACTTTCCACTAAGACATGTTGCTTCTCTTTACTATGTGCAGAGCACTGTACTAAGCTCTTGAAAGAGTACAATTTAAAAATAAACAGACACATTTCCTGCCCACAACGAGCTTACAGTGAAGCAGGAGGGAGACAAACATTAATATAAATAAATATAAATAAATAAATTACAGATATCTACATATGTACTCTGGGGCTGGGAGTGGGGAAGAACAAAGGTACATCAGAAACAGCATGACTTAGTGGAAAGAACATAGATAGACATGGAAGTCAGAAGACCTGGACTTAATCCTGGCTCCACAACTTACTTGCTATGTTACCTTATGCAAATTACTTAACTTCTCTGTCTCTCAGTCTCCTCCTCTGTAAAATGAGGAATAAATACCTGTTTTCCCTACCCCTGAGTCATATTTGGGACAAAGATTCCATCTCCTCTGATTTACATCGTCTCTACTCCAGCACTTAAGATAGTTCTTGGAACTCATACATAGCACTGAACAAATACTATTATTAGTAGTAGTCAAGAAAGGAATAGCTCATTTTGAATAGAAACTGCTAAGGAGGAAGGCAAAAGTGAAATCATCACCAGTTACTGCCAACAACAAAACAAGCCTCTATGTGTGTTCAATGAATCCAGGGCTATGGATGCCGAGTTCCACATTGAACTTTTCAGTCGCATAATCACCATCAGTGATGCTTCCTTTGAGTTCAAAGGATAACCTATGAATATGGCCTAGTGGAAAGGGCAAGGATCATGGGTTCTAATGCCGGCTCTGCTAATTACTTGCTGTGTGACCTTGGGCAAGTCACTTAACATCTCTGTGTCTCAGTTCCTTCTACTATAAAATGGGGATTAAATATCTGTTCTCTGTTCTATTTAGACTGTGAGCAAGCTGCTTGTGAGCTGGAAATGTCTGTTTTATTGTACTCTCCCAGCGCTTAGTATAGTGCTTTACACATACTAATCCCCCAACAAATATGATTGGCGGACAGACTGACAGGGACAGTGTCTGACCTAATTAACTTGTACCTACCCTAATACTTAGAACAGTTTTACACATATTAAGCCTTTAGCAAATACCATTAAAAATGCAAGTATAATTTAAAATTTGTTGCCATCAATAAATGATCTGAGGTAAGAAATATTTCAAGATTTCAATTAAAATATTTCCCTTTGATTGTTTTTCAAGTAAAATGTATAAATAAGGCTCTTTATCTGTAAAGGACTGAGGGATATTGGGATTCCAGGAACCATGCAGAGTTAGCTCTGGTTGTGTGGAAGGAAACAAGATGTTGATTTACTGAAATGCTTATTTCGGAGGATTAATCTTCATTCATGTGTTGTAAAAAACGGTTCAAGTGAAGTGAATGAATGAATATGTAGAAAATATCATTATGTCTGAATTTTCTTCAGGCTTGAAATTATAGCATCTTACCACTAGAGCTCATTGTTGCACTTTCCAAGATATTTCACTGTTAATTCTTTCATCTATCCATAGATGTAATCATTAAAAATATCATCTTGTGTTAAGGGATGTGTCACCAAGCCAAAGTCACTTCTAAATTTCAACTACTTAAAAAAAAAAACAGGGGTCAAAACAACAAAATCTGTTGCCATTATAGTAGCTAAAGAAAGGATTTTAAAAGTGAAACCAGGACATTTGTTTGTTCCGTACTGCAAATTTTGAGATGAAAAGGACACCAAAAGACTAACCCAAGGATGATTGTTGTCCAGAATCTTCCAGGGACAGTGCTAAGTCCTAATTAATGTTATCAGTGATTGAACTAAGCAGACAATACAAATGTTTAGGAAGTCACACACTATTTTCCACTCCTCTCAGTCTAGTTAAGAGGCTGGGTTACAACAATGTATCACTGATGGAGCATGTGTTTTTTATTGTTCCCTACCCTAACCAATACCATCTTGCAGCCAGTTGGGCAAGAGTTGTCTTTATGTGTATTTGCAGACCAATCATGAAGTATGCACAAAAAAGCAATCCCTTAGACGTATAATCTTAAGTGTGTGTGTGTGTGTGTGTATCTGCCCTTCAATTTTGAAGATGGTGAGTGGGTTTGACTGAAAAGATCCCTGGATGCTTGATACTTTTCCATATTATGTGCAGTACCTTTTTTTTTTTTGTAACAGTATTTGTTAACCACCTACTATGTGCCAAGCAGTATACTAACTGCTGCGTTAGATACAAGGTAATCAGGCTGGTCACAGCCCCTGTCCATCTGGGATTCAGTCTAAGTAGGAAGGGGAGCAGGTATTGAATCCCCATTTTACAGATGAGAAAGCTGAACTGTTGTGTTGAGATCTCCATTTTCAAAATTTCCTCTTTGTATTCCAATCTTTATGAAGTTTACATCAGGGAAACTGTGCTTGTCAGAATTACTGTGTGTGAGCTTTGTCCCATGCCCACCTATCCACCTATTGTGGGAAGCAGATTAGATTTGGCTGCTGGGCAGGATGGCTTCCAGTGCCAGCATGTACCCTGGCACTGAGGACTGGATGGCCCCTCTTACTTCCTGATGGTAATAAAGACAAAAGAGAGCGAATGTGGTGGGACGAGGAGAAGGGTAACTGGGAAGTGGTAAAAATGGTTTTAGATGTGGTGTCGACATTGGGAGTAGGAGGCATGTTCAGAATAAAATGCTGACAACATGTGGCACTTGGGGGAAGAGTACGTTCAACTTAATAGCCTAGTGGAAATCCTAACAGCATGAGCAGTTGTAGCAGAAAAGACTTATTGTATGCCTGACCTTGTTCCATGTTAGGAGCATATAAAGTTGGTTCCTTGCTGCATTTAGATATATACCACATAATAGTCATTCCTATTTTCAAAGCTTTTTCTTGGTATCCCAACTTCATGAACTCAAGAAAAGTAATCCATGTCACAGGCACTATCTGCCAATCTAGTCCTTTGCTCTCCTATTCATTAGATGTGCTTTGTGCCAGTCAATCAATTATCAATCAATAATATTTATTGAGCACTGTCTGTGTGCAGAGCACTATAGTCAGCACTTGGGAGAGTGTTCGTTCAATCATATTTATTGAGCGCTTACTGTGTGCAGAGCATTGTACTAAGCGCTTGGGAAGTACAAGTTGGCAACATGTAGAGGATGGTCCCTACCCAACAATGTTTCCTGCTCAGAAGGGGCTTACAGTCTAGTGGGAAATATTGAATTGGTCAAAACCTATCATCAGGCTTAGCTTAACTCAGAGGATGCTAGAAAACTGCCAGACAAGGCACCTTAAAATCTTATTAAATAAATGATAATGTTGTAGAGCAGCATGAGGTTCTTGATGGATTTTTCAGAGGAAGTAATCTACAGAGCAGTTGTCACAACCCAGGTGTGTTATTGACTTGGAAGCTCCACTAAATGCTTCCAAATAATGAACAGAGTAGTTACCTTACTCTTGATTCCTACACTTTTCTTTATCTACCTTATGGGAAAGATCATATATACTATTGAGTATTTGTTCTGAGGCCAGGTTTAGAAGATTCAGTAGGCTGCCCATAATGATTCTGACTATACCAGTTCAACTTAATGTTGTCAGTGCAAATGGTGTTGTAAAATACAAGCTACTAACCTCATTTCATTAGGTTGAAAAATATCCCTATTAATGAACAAGAAGGGTCATTATAGTTATTGTTCTTTTAGTACAGTGAACTACATAACCCACCCCCAATCTATTGAGTCTAATGACCTATCCATGTATTTTTTTTGATAAAATTGCAATTCTCAGGTGTGATCTCCCTAAAATGCCCCCTGCTCCTCTCCCATCCTCCTCCTAAAACTTCTTCCACTCTCCTCTTTCCCTCCCGGGTTTCCGGAGCAGATTTCCCACCTCCTCTCAAAATCTTCACCTTCCACCCGTGCCTTTAACCCCATCCCTTTGCACTTTATCAAGACATTTGCCCCTTTCTGTCTTCCTTCCCTCACTGTCATTTTCAACTGTTAACTTTTCAGTGGAGCTCCCCTTCTCCTTGAAACACTATATAACCACGGACTCCTGGTTTTTCTCTGAACCCTCAGACACTTCTTAATCTCCCTTGCATTTCTGGGTCTTCTTCTATTCTCCATCTACACCCACTCCTTTGGAGAAATCATTTGCTCCATATGTTGCCAACTTGTAATTCCCAAGCGCTTAGTACAGTGCTCTACACACAGTAAGTGCTCAATAAATACGATTGAATGAATGAATGAATTTGCCCCCATAGCTCCAACTACCATCTCTATGAGGATGATTCCTAAATCTATTCTCTGGCCTGGACCTCTCGCCTCAGCAATCTTGCATTTCCTCCTACATTCATGACATTTCTACTTGGGTGTCCCTTCAACATCTCAAAATTAATATGTCTAAAGCAGATCTACTCATCTTCCCACCCAAACATGCTGTCTCTACTCTCTCCTATAACTACAGACAACACCATCCTCCCACCCTACAAATCTATAATGTCAGTATTATCCTTCATTCAACTTTTTCATTCAAACCATATATTCAATCTGTCACCAAATCCTTAACTTCAAAGCATCACTAAAATCTGCTCATTCCTCTCCATTCAAACTGCTACCATGCTGATTCAAACACTTACTGTTAACCACCCTAAGGCATCAGCCTCCTTGCTAACATCCAGCCTCTCCCCACTTCAGTCTTTACTTCACTCTGCTGCCCAGATATTTTTTTCCTAAAACAGTTCAATATATGTCTGACCAGTCCTCAAGGACCTCCACCTATACACCAAGCAGAAATTCATTACCATTGGCTTTTTATTATTCTATTAATTTTATTAATGATGTTTATATATCTATAATTCTGTGTATTTTGATGGTATTGACCCCTGTCTACCTGTTCTGTTTTGCTGTCTGTCTCCCCCTTCTAGACTCTGAGCCCGCTGTTGGGTAGGGACTGTCTCTATAGGTTACCGAATTGTACTTTCCAAGCACTTAGTACAGTGCTCTTCACATAGTAGGTGATAAATAAATAAGATTAAATGAATGAATGAATGAATGAAAACACTAAATCAGTTTGCCTTCCTACTCGGAGTCCTCACACCTAGCTCCTCTAATTTCAAGTTGCTCACGGTACCTTGAGCTTATATATTAATTAATTCATTCAATCATATTTATTGAGGTCTTACTGTGTGTAGAACACTGTACTAATTGCTTGGGAGCAGCAACAGCAGCACGGCATGGTAGACAGAGCACTAGCCAAGAGCTAGAAAGTTAGGTCTAATCTCTCCCTACTCTGCCACTTGTCTGCTGTGTGACCTTCAGCAAGTCACTTAACTTCTCTGTGCTTCAGTTACATCATACATCATCAGTTACATCCCTCCTTCCTCTCCCCGTCTGCCCCCTTCCCATCCCCCTGCCTTAGCTCCTTCCCCTTCCCACAGCACCTGTATATATGTTTGTACGTATTTATTACTCTTTTTATTTAACTTGTACATATTTACTATTCTATTTATTTTATTTTGTTAATATGTTTTGTTTTGTTGTCTGTCTCCCCCTTCTAGACTGTAAGCCCGCTGTTGGCTTACAGCGGGCTTAGGGACCATCTCTATATGTTGCCAACTTGTACTTCCCAAGCACTTAGTATAGTGCTCTGTACAGAGTAAGCGCTCAGTAAATACGATTGAATGAATGAATGAATCATATGTAAAATGGGAATTGAGACTATGAGCCCCATCTGGAACAGACCCTGTGTTCAATCCAATTTGCTTGTATTCACCTCAGCACTTAGTATAGTGCCTGGCACACAGTAAGCACTTAACAAATACCATTATTATTTTTATTATTATTGGGAGAGTACAATGCCGCAATAAATAGCTATAATAATAATAATATTATTATTATTATTAAGTCACATTCCCTGTCCACAACAAGCCTACAGTCTAAAGGAGGGGAGAGAGTCATTAATATAAATCAATAAATTACAGATGTGCACAGAAATGCTGTGGGCCCGGGAGGGGGGAAGAAACAAGGGAGCAAGTCAGGGTAACAGAAGGGACTAGGAGAAGAGAAAAGTGGGGGGCTTGGTCGGAGAAGACCTCCGGAAGGAAATGAACCTTCAGTAAGATTTTGAAGGAGGGGAGAGCAATTGTCAGATTTGAGGGGGGAGGACACTCCAGGCCAGAGACAGGATGAGGGTGAGGTGTCAGTGGTGAGATAGGTGAGATGGAGGTACAGTGAGAAGGTTAGCATTAGAGGAGCCAAGTGTGTAGGCTGGGTTGTGGTAGGAGAGTAGTGAGGTGAGGTAAGAAGGGGCAAAGTGATGAAGTGCTTTAAAGCCAATGTTGAGGAGTTTCTGTTTGACGCAGAGGAGGATGGGCAACCACTGGAGTTTTCTGAGGTGGGGGTGACATTTCCTGAACGTTTTTGTAGAAAAATGATCCGGGCAGCAGACCGAAGTATGGATTGGAGTGGGGAGAGGCAGGCAACTGGAAAGTCAGCAAGGAGGCTGGTGGGATAGGATGAGTGGTTGTATTAACGTGGCATTGCCACATCCTCCTTCTGGCCTGGAACTCCATCACCCTTGCGTGGCCTAGTGTAAAGAGCATGGGCTTTGGAGTCAGAGGTCATGGGTTCAAATCCCGGGTCCGCCAATTCTCAGCTGTGTGACTTTGGGCAAGTCACTTCACTTCTCTATACCTCAGTTACCTCATCTGTAAAATGGGGATGAAGACTGTGAGCCCCCCGTGGGACAACCTGATCACCTTATAACCTCCCCAGTGCTTAGAACAGTGCTTTGCACATAGTGAGTGCTTAATAAATGCCATCATGATTATTATTATTACAACTTACCCCACCTTCAAAACCTTATTAAAATCACATCTCACCCAAGACTCCTTTCCCAAGTCCTTATTTGCCTTACTCTCACTCTCCTCTAAGACATCTATGAAATGAATCCGTATCCTTTAAGCACTTGATATTCAACCCCTCAGCCCCACAGCACTTGTGTATGTATTTGTAATTTATTTTAATGTCTGTCTCCCCCTCTAGACTGTAAGCTCCTTGTGGGCCAGGAACATGTCTACCAACTATATCATATTATACTCTTCCAAATGCTTGGTACCTTCTGGCCCCCTCTTCAACTCTTCCATCCTTCCCAGCAGAATCTCCAGAGGAGATGTCCTGACTCCTCTCATAATCCACACCCTCCACTTGTGCAGCTGACCCCATTCCTTTGTACCTTATCAAAACTCTTGCCTCCTCCCTTCTTTCCTCCTTTAACAGCTATCTTAATAGCAATAACAATAATAATAATGGTATTTGTTAAGCACTTACTATGTGCCAAGCACTGTTCTAAGCACTGAGGTAGATACAAGGTAATCAGGTTGTCCCACTGAGGCTCATGGTCTTAATCCCCATTTTACAGATGAAGTAACTGAGGCCCAGAGAAATTTAGTGACTTGACCAAGATCACACAGCACACAAGTGGCACATCTCTTGCAGGAGGCCTTCCCTGACTAAGCTCTCAAATTCCTCTTCTCCTACTCCCTTCTGCGTCACCCTGATTTACTCCTTTTGTTCCCACCCCCACCACCCCCTGCCTCACATCACTTATGTACATATAATAATAATAATAATAATAATAATGGCATTTATTAAGCACTTACTATGTGCAAAGCACTGTTCTAAGCGCTGGGGAAATTACAAAGTGATCAGGTTGTCCCACGGGGGGCCACAGTCTTAATCCCCATTTTACAGATGAGGTAACTGAGGCCCAGAGAAGTGATGTGACTTGCCCAAAGTCACACAGCTGACAATTGGCGGAGCTGGGATTTGAACCCATCACCTCTGACTCCAAAGCCCGTGCTCGTTCCATTGGGCCACGCTGCTTCTGTAATTTATTTATAGGTCTGTCCCACCACACCTCTAGACTGTAAACTCATTGTTGGCTGGGAATGTGTCTATTGTATGCTCCCAAGTTTTTAGTACAGTGCTCTGCACACAGTAAGCATGGAATAAATATGGCTAAATGAATGAGTGCTCTGCACACTGAAAGAACTCAGTAAATACTGTTGAAGATTGATTGACTAATAGATAGCTTTTACCCATGTGCAATGGAAAACAACAAATAGGTGATGGTCTAATGTGAAATTTTCTATATTACATTATTCTTACATCAAAAAGTTGGTCATTCATTTTCTGATCCAAAGGATCTATTTGTTTATGTTTGTTTTTGAAGAATAGAATTGTTAGGGAGTCAAGATTGGGGGTTTTTTTGGAGGTTTTTCACTTTAGTTTGTTTTCAATCTTCTGACCAATGTGGGTAAATTTATTTTACATGCTGGTGTAGTACCTGAAAATGTAGGATAAATGATAGGTGAAAGACAAAGTAATTCAAATGAGAGAAATGTGCGGATATATCTTTCCTTTCAAGTTTCCTGACAATTCGCAAGATGTGGGCTATATACTAAAGGTAGAATTGAGTACTAGAAACTATATCCCTTCCTGCTTGGACTGTCTTAGACAAATAGACAGCCTTCTGGACTAGAGCAGGTAGATATTATCTTCAAGATAAAGTAAGAGTTTGACTGACAGGTCAGAATCAGAGAAATACTTTGGCATATCAGTATCTTAATGCAAATAAGATAAACCAGTCAAGCAGTATATAGCTATATTTCTTATAAGGGCATACCAAACTAGCAAAAATAGGAATGTTATTGCCTGTGATAATGATTTTTTATAATGGTTAAAACTAAGAAGAAGATAAATTGAATACAAAATTTCAGAAAGGCAAGCATAACTATCTTAAATATCAAAACAAAGCATCCCAAGTGTCACCTTCTAAAATTCGGCCAAAAAGCAAAAAATGAAAATATGCTACACAGCATACTATTCTATCAAAAGCAAATATAAAAGTGTTACAAATCTCTTCCTCCTACTTTGTACATATGAAGTATTTATTCAAAGATTTTGATTCTATTCTTACCACGTGATAGTATTAGTATAATTAGTATACTTCTTAATCTCAGTAATTATCAAATTCACAATCACTAATTTTAGGAATATGGATGGCCATTAAGGTGTCAATTCAAAGAGAACTTGTTCTTTGAAAACCACCTCATCGTGTCACTCCATTTTCACTTTATTGGCAGTCCAAAACTTCAGCGGCTTCAAGTGGTGATAAAGGGTACTTTCATTTTTTCCAGATTTCATCTTTACCACATCTTGCCTTCATTGAAGTTTACCTAATCAACAGTGAGTCACCAAAGAGGATTGAGGCATCCATTTTATCCCATTTATAATTCTAAAGAAGTTGTTTTCTAATCCTGGAACCTCTCTGACTCAATATAAATATATTAATGCACCTACAAAACTTAATAATGATAATAATTGTAACGTGTTAACTATCACTATATGCCATGCAGTGTACAAAGCACTGGGGAGATGCAAAATGTATATATGAGGCACAGTCCCTGATCCACATGGATATGGAAAAGGTATTGAATCCCCAGTGATGTGAAACTGAGGCACAGAGAGGTTTGCTCAAGGTAATACAGCAGTTAAATTAAAAGATCTGAAACCAATCTATTTTAAACAGTTAAGAGAAACGTTTGTAAAACTGGGGTATCCAACTCTGGTTAAGGACCCAATACACCCATTTCTAACATTGTTCTTATGAGAAAATTGCTTCAGATATACAATGTTTCAGTTAAAGATACCTCTTTGGATCAAATTTTTATCAAAACTACAAGGACTGCTTAATCCCAAACCCAGATTACAAAACTACATTATGGGCATTCAAATTCCCATCAGTGTAGACAGCAATACCATCCTTCCTGTCTCACAAGCCTGCAACCTTGGTGTCATCCTTGACTCCACTCTCTCATTCACCCCACACATCCAATCCATCACCAAGACCTGCCGGTCTCACCTCCATAGCATCACCAAGATTTGCCCTTTCCTCTCCATCCAAACTGCTACCTTGCTGGTTCAATCTCTCATCCTATCCCGACTGGATTACGGCATCAGCCTCCTCTCTGATCTCCCATCCTCCTGTCTCTCCCCACTTCAGTCTATACTTCACTCTGCTGCCCAGATCATCTTTGTGCAGAAACACTCTGGGCATGTTACTCTCCTCCTCAAAAGTCTCCAGTGACTGCCTGTCAACCTATGCATTAAGCAAGAACTCCTCACTCTCAGCTTCAAGGCTGTCCATCACCTCGCCCCCTCCTACCTCACCTCCCTTCTCTCCTTCTACAGCCCAGCCCACACCCTCTGCTCCTCTGCCGCTAACCTCCTCACTGTACTTTGTTCTCTCCTGTCCCGCCGTCGACCCCCGGCCGACTTCCTCCCCATTGCCTGGAATGCCCTCCTTCCACACATCCACCAAGCTAGCTCTCTTCCTCCCATCAAAGCCCTACTGAGAGCTCACCTCCTCCAAGAGGCCTTCCCAGACTGAGCCCCCTTTTTCCTCTCCTCCTCCCCATCCCCCCTTGCCCTACCTCCTTCCTCTCCCCGCAGCACCCGTATATATGTTTGTACAGATTTATTATTCTATTTTACTTGTACATATGTACTATTCTATTTATTTTGTTAATGACGTGCATTTAGATTTGTGTTCTGATGACTTGATACCTGTCCACATGTTTTGTTTTGTTTTCTGTCTCCCCCTTCCTGACTGTGAGCCCGCTGTTAGGTAGGGGCCATCTCTATATGTTGCTAACTTGTACTTCCCAAGCACTTAGTACAGTGCTCTGCACACAGTAAGCACTGAATAAATATGACTGAATGAATGAATGAATCTATCAATCAATGTAGTGTCATATTTTTTACTCATGCTTATATTTTCTTTGGTTCCACCATGTATTTTTACCTTATTTTCTTTAATGATATGGACAATTAATTCAAATTATTTTCAATGAAGATATTTATTATTTCAAAACCCACTAATGTCTTGTAAAATCTAGGCCTTACATCTGTTTCTCCTTTTTGAACAGGGATGAGGGAATGGGGTGGGAATAATGAGTATCACATCTGCTTCAAATTTCCTTTTTACAACCAATTTTCTCAGCAAGTGGTCTAATTAGTTGCTTCATATTCACTCATTTCTTGCTGTATTGTCTTTTTGACTTGATACTGTCCAGTTTTCATAAAATTGGCTGAAGGTTGTTGATTTTGATTTCCTTTAACTATTCCCTATCTCCTGTCTTCACTCTCATAGACTATGAACCTTAGCTGTTTAAGGAGTGAATTGAATGGACAATATCTATTTTACTCAAAACTTTGAGTAAAAAGGTAATTGGAAATCCCGGATAAGAAATTAAAATGTGTCTTAATTGTTAATTTTTCCTTTTCAAGGTAACAGAAAACTTAAAGAAAACAAATGCCATGCATCTTTTGTTGGGGATTCTAAATAGGAATGGTTAAAATTTTAGTACTAACATAGTTTTGTATAAATAACCCTTAAGTCAAGAATGAAAATTGTATTTTTAATGTGCAAAATAACTTTATCTTCTTTAACTTGTTTATTACTATCTTAAATTTGGTACCAATGTGGAATTTACTCACTAACCAGAAAAAGTTTTCTTTAGAAATAAATTTTTTCTTCTATTATCAGCATTCCACCTTAAATGAAAGAAAAGAAGGCATTCCATCATTACACAGACTAAGTTACACTAGATGAATTGTCCTTCGGTTATGATTTAGGAAAAAAGATGTGTTTCTTTAAGAAATGTACGGCATATAAGGAAGATGGATAGAAATTTTCTTAATTGCAAAGTAGGGTACACAACACTTGATATTTTTACAATAATTTAGATTAAAATATTTTAAGTGCAACTCTAGCAACATATATGCAAGTATAAGTCTAGACTATGAATAGTGAATCATTCAATCAACCAACAGCATTTAATAAATGCCTATTGTAAATGGAGCATTATATTAAGAGACTGGGAGGATTTGAGATTAATATTCATGTTCTCTGTCTTCAAGTAGTTTAGTGGAGAAGCCAATCACTTAAATGCATTACAGATTGAAGGAAATGACAGAAGCATATAAAACATGGAGAAGCAGTGTTGCTTAATGGATAGAGCACAGACCTGGGACTAAGGGTCAGAAATCTTTTCCTGGCTCTACCACTTGTTTGCTGTGTGACCTTGGGCAAGTCATTCAATTTTTCTGGGATTCAATAAATGCCACACACACACACACACACACACACACACACACACACACACACACACCAAAAAAAAGGGATTTGTGAGTAGTTTAACAGTCAGGTGGAACTAAGGGACATAAAGAGTCCTCCAAACACACTACTACTACTTCTGGGCTCTAAACTAAAAAGGATCACTTACAGAAAACCCAACCCAACCTAATCCAACCTACCTCCCCATACCATCCCAGGGAAGGGCTTGAATTAATCAATCTTCCAATCAGTTGGTATTTATTGAGCACTTATTTTTTGCAGAACACTGTATTAAGTGCTTTGGAAAGCACAATACAATTGAATTGGGAGACCAGATTTCCACCAAGAAGCTTAGAGGAGGGGACTAACATTAAAATGAATTACTGAATGTAGCTGTTCAGAGCATAGAGATTAAACCTTTGGCAGTAGGAGTAGCACACTCTCTTCCTGCATATTTCAGCAGTCCAGAGCTACTATGTTGTTATGGAGAGTCATAAATTAGATGCAGTGTTCTGGTGATTTAGGCATTCCTAAATTATTTCACTAGGAAAAAGCAGGGCTGACTGAGCCCTGGTAGCATGCCTGTGGCCTAACCCTACAAACACCACTTTTAATTTCCCTCTTGATTGGTTTTTTAATTAGTAACTGAAAAATAATATTGGGATATTTTTAATTACCACTTTAATCATATTAATGCACTTCTTTGATCACTAAACTCTAATCAAGCCCAGTAGTTATGTCACAAAAGAAAGGACTCAGATTATTACTGTTTTTGTTACTTTGGTGTAGTTTCTGTGTAAGATAGTATTTCCGACTGTTGACTCTCTGAAAACTTCTCTAAATTAAGCAGAATAAAAATATATCTAAACCCCTCAAAACCCTCATAGATCTTCCACAGGAATAACAACTTCCATTAGAGAGTGATTGCAGACTTATTAACAGTGACTCTCTGTGGTTGTTTGGGTTATGGGGCAAGTTGATTGGTTACGCCTGAGCTAATTTTTGATTTTAGAAAATGCCAGGATATATGGAGGCTGAAGCAGAGCTTACAAGTTGCAAAAAGGGCCAGGAAGCACCCAGACATAAGAGATTCTTTATTTTTCCTAGATCAGATTAATGCCCCCAAATCGTTCAGTGTTTCCAAGAGCCAACAGTATGCTTGAACAGTAGCCAAGTTTCCAACTAGAAGAGGGTTTGCAAGAACCCATCTATGAGTACATTCCCTTGGAGGCAAATGTAACTCCTAAACCTGTTTGACCACCTTTACTACAGTGAAGCATAATTTAGAATTTTTGCCAATAAAAGCAGTTGTCTCTACATTCCAGTGGACAGCAATTTCCTCTAGTACAGTGCTCTTCACACAGTAAGCGCTCAATAAATACGATTGATTGATTGATTGATAGCATTTACTTGCTACTTGGAGCCAGAAAAAATATAAAGAAATACTTTCACATCCATTCCCTTCTCTTTTCAGAGTACCCAGCTTCTTACTGGATGCTTCTCTTTACATGAGTAACCAGAGAAAGACCATGGACATTTTCTTGTGATACACTTGCAACACCATGCATATCACATAAATCACATCCACTGCTCTTAAGGCCATGATGATAAAGCCATGATCTAAAATTTGTAGTAGCTCATAGTTCTGCTGGTAAGGGGAAGGAGGGATCATTGCACATAGTAAGCGCTTAATAAATGCCATTATTATTATTATTATTATTATTATTATCTCAGGTCTAAATCCCCCTACCTTTGTCAGCTTAGCTTCTGAGTTCTGTTCATGCCTTAGGGAATCAATGGTGGTGTGATTGCTGCCACCATGGCTAACTAAAATGTCCAAGAACCAGGGTTATAGTCAGCAAAGTAGTAACATCAACTAAGAGGTAAGCTGCAGGACAGATCTGGAGAATGAAATGCACTCCCTTTGGCTCTTTTTAGCTGCTGCTGCTGTCACTGATGTCACTGTCTCAGGGAGGGAGACATCATCTCTCAATCTCTCATTGGTATCTCTGTCTGCATTTCTTTGTGACAGGGCTTCGATGTGTCTTTGTCTTTCTGTCAGTCTCTTTCTTTTGCTACATTGCTCTATGTTTCTCACTATCACTCTTCTCCTCTCCCTCCCTCTCTATCTCTCATTATTTCCGTATCTGTTTCTCCTTTCCATGGACCATCATCCCCACCCCTGGAAACCTCATCAACTAAAACGTCTGCAAGAAAATGAAAAAATCTGATTTACTAATTTTGTTTATTTTTATTTAGTAATGGGTTAGGTTGCTGGTAATTTTTGAAGACCCTAGAATTAATTTTTTAACTTTAAAGAAGTATTTCTGCTATGCATGCCAAAATATCCTTAAGACTTGGAATTGGTTTAGGACAGGAATGACTTTATCATGCCTAATATAAGTTCCTGGATATTTGAATTTTGGCAATGGAAGTTTCAATTGAAATTAGAAGTCAGAATCCATTTTTGTCCATAGATGGCAGCAACACCCTAAATCTCAAATAATTATGTCCTTATTGGATCCTTTGGAAACTTATACTAAAGACCATATTCTCTTAAGAGTACATAAAAATTATTTAACAGGAACTATAGCACTGATAGGATATGAAGAATGCAATAAAAATCCTCTAATGCCAGTCCCAGTTCTTTATTAAGTGAACCAAAGCGTTGTTCTGTTTGCTTAACTGGAGGTTTTTTGTCATTCTAACACTCATCAAAATGGATATTGGTGAAAAAAAGTTATTTTACCATAAGAACAGTGTAAAACTATAGCAAGAAAATAGTCTGTCAGTGCTGGCTATTGGAATGCATTAAGAAACACATTTGGCTATCTTTAATTTGTTTAAAATAAATTTTTGAAAAGACTGGAGCAAACAAATGCTAAGTCCTTTTCTGAGCAAAGAAAAGGCTAAAGAGGGAGGAAAAAAAGATCACTAGAGTAAGACCCATAAGACAAAACAAACTGTGTAAAATAGGCCCAAGGGAGTAGAAAAATGCTCAAAGACTAGATTGAACTAGAGAGAACTATAATAAATCAGAAAAATGAGCTGGGAATCCCTTTCCTCCACATCCTTTGGTCAGCTGTAACAGTCCTTTTTTCTAAAATTATAGATCAAACATTGGATCAAATATACAGTTATTATTAAAATGTAAAGGAATTGGCAGCATGTCATCTCACTTGCATCAGTTATTCTGAAAGTGAATATTATAATCATATAAAATGATATTTTTATTCTTTGTAGTAATAAATGCAAATATTTCTTAACTCCAAATAATTTAAATCACTTAAAATTTGATTAGGTCTTCAAATATATATTTCAAGATATTATTCTAAAATAACTTCCATTTAAGGAGAAAAGAAGGGGCAATGGAAAGAGATATAAGGAGGGGGAGAGGAAAGTTAATATGGTACAATTCTACACTGACAAAACCAGCTGTGGAGCAAAGGACTGTTGTTTTACTATGACTCACATGGTTCAAAGCAAAAAATCTCCAACAACTTACAGATGTAGGTTATACAAAATATTAACAAGAGTCTTTCTGAACTCGGCTTAATTTTTTTCCACTCTTTCAAAAATGCATAAATCTTGTAAATCTTCCAGTACCCACTGTCTAATTATATTGGATATTCTTATATTTACTTCATAAAACCTTATTGCCTTTGGAAACTTTGAAGATCAGATTCTGAAAATGGTAATAGATTGCATATTAAGGCCTCTTTCCTCAAATGCTTTCATCTTTGGACCGTTTTCCATCTCATCCTTCCATTCAAGCTTTCCCTCCTCTCAGCCAGGCATTTTCCTCCAAGAAAACATTTTCATCATTTTCTTTCATGCTATAATGTAAGACTACTAAAACGTGAAAAATAAGGTCATGAGTGCCGCCAAATGTAAATGCTTGTGTTACTTTTAGGTCATGGAGCATTTCATCAAAAAACAATAGCTACTGAAGAAACTGTGTTAAGAAGAAATGAGGAAAGACTAAGGAAGCACAGTTATAGTTTTCTGTATTTTTTACATACAAAATGTATATAGCTTTTCAGATTTTCCAGTAGAGAATCTGTTTAATATTTCTTACCTGAGTTGGGCCCGCTATAATCTGAAGCTGGGAGTCCAAAAGAATCAGTTGTGAAGTCATTGGATCTTTAGTGTTAATGTTGCCTCCTCTAAAACTGTCCCTCAAAAGTGTGTACATGTACACACATACACATATGCACACACACACACACTCACACAGATAATGCTAGACTTTGATTAGAAGGTTCAGCAGTTTTGTTTGGTGCTGAGTTTGGTACCTGCTTAAGCTATAGGCATTTCCCTAAAAGGTGATTTTGATGTCAGCTAATACTGGAGTGGAAAGGTACATTTAAATCTAACAGACAGCATAGAAGGCTGGAGAGGTAGTGACGTATCCTTGAAGAGATATATCATATTTTCGAGCACAGAACAGAGCCAGTAGGAATGGCAGATTGGGGGGCAGGATGTTTTAAAGGAGACTCTTCTTTAAGTCCCCAGGACCATGTTAAGGCTGTTTTAGAGTCCTTCATGTGAAACCCAGCGCTTAGACCAGTGCTTTGCACATAGTAATCGCTTAATAAATGCCATTATTTTATTTGTACATATTTATTCTATTTATTTTGTTTTGTTAATATGTTTTGTTTTGTTGTCTGTCTCCCCCTTCTAGACTGTGAGCCCGCTGTTGGGTAGGGACCGTCTCTATATGTTGCCAACTTGTACTTCCCAAGTGCTTAGTACAGTGCTCTGCACACAGTAAGTGCTCAATAAATACGATTGAATGAATGAATGAATATGGTGCAATTTTGGCAACTTACCTGTATTATGAAATATATGAATTTTAGAACCACTAATATGCCAAATTTTGAAATCTTATAATGAGCTCCCTCTGTAATTAGCTGAAATTTCATATTTAGAAATACTTCTCTTGATACAGGTACGTAGAGTGCCTTCCCAAACCACCAGACAAGCTCCCTCCCTCAAACACACATCCCAAGTCCTTCTTCCTACTCTGCCCTCTATTTTAGCACACACCAAATAGTTTGGCTTAGTGGAAAGACCATGGGCTTGGGAGTCAGAGATCATGGGTTCAAATCCCGGCTCCACCAATTGTCAGCTGTGTGAACTTGGGCAAGTCACTTAGCTTCTCTGTGCCTCACTTACCTCATCTATAAAATAGGGATTAAGACTGTGAGCCCCACGTGGGACAACCTGATGACCTTGTATCCTCCCCAGCACTTAGAACAGTACTTGCACATAGTAAGTGCTTAACAAGTGCTGTCATTATTATTATTATTATTATTATTATTATTATTGCTTCTCATGGCAGGGTAAGTTTGACAGAGCTGAGTCACACTCACTCAGGACTCAGGATTCAAGGTCCAGGAAAAGTGGGGGCAAATTGGGTTTAGGAGGGTAAATAGCATGGTAGAGGGAAGGGTTGGGGCTTTTTCTCACTCAGGGGATGTCTAGGAGAGAACAATCCCATGAATCCCAACAAATTTCCCTGGGTTTATTTCTGCCTGAAGGCAGAATGAGGACAGATAGATGCCTTCCCACAGCTTCCAGCTTGAGGTAAATTGGGTTGGGGGAAATAGTTGAGTCTGGAGAGAGAAGAGAAGTTTGGCCCTTCAACAGAGGGAGCACAACCCAGTCCCATCTTATCTACTACCCCTGCCCCACCTCCTCTTCACTAGGTATACCAAAATGGAGCCTTAGTCTTGAGAAAGGAAATAATCACTTTGTAAAGCCACCTCTAAAATGATCAATCTGGGAAAATCATACAAATATGATCATCTGTTTACAAGAAACTGGATTAGATTCAGGGTATCTCCTCTGGTCCCCCCTTTGTTCAAGGGCAAGCATTGTAGATGACAAATAGGGAAATTGAGTATAGATAGTCTCTGGTCGAAGAACAGAAAAGCAACCACCACTGGGTCCTCATCCATTGCTTAAGCCAATTCTGAGTGACTTAATAAGTTAGAAAGTCATTTTCACTTAAAAACCATGGGAAAAGCTCACAAGAAATGAAAAGATAACAATAATAAAATATACAGTTGATCTCCACATAATGCTAATTGTCTGCTGTGCCACCTTGGGCAAGTCACTTCACTTTGTTGTTTCTGTTACCTCATCTGTAAATTGGGGATTTAGACCGTGAGCCCCATGTGGGACAAGGACTGTGTCCAACCTGATAGACTTGTATCTACACCTGCGCTTAGTACAGTGACTGGCACGTAGTAGCACTTAACAAATACCAAACTTATTATTACTAAGCTGACAGACCTGTGCCAAAAACACATCAAATGCTCCAGAAAAGGAAATATCAATCAATCAATCTGTTTACTGTGTGCAGAGCACTGTGCTAAGCACTTGGGAGAGTACACTATAACTAACAATAAATAGACATATTCCCTGCCCACAGTGATCTAGTCTAGGCAGATATTAATATAAAAAATTATGGATTTGTACATAAGGGCTCTAAGGCTGAGGGAGGAGTGAATATCAAGTGCTCAGCATTCTTGGGGGTCACATAACTATTTAGTGATGGAGGCAAAAGGAGTTTCAACAAGATTTGGAAACTGTTCCCAGAAATTGTGTGACTAAAAAACCATTATTTGTGGGATAATTAAAAAGACAAGAGAATATCAAAAGGAAGTCAGCATGTGCTTTATTGATTATAGTAAGGCCTTTGTGCGGATCAGAAGAAACTCTGGAGCACATTAAGGAAAATGGGCATGCTGGACCATTTAAACTGCATCAATACGGAACCTATATGCCGAACAGGAGGCTACAATAAGAACAGAATATGGAGAAAACGATTTGTTTCCCATTAGTAAGGATGGAAGACAAGGATGTATATTATTGCCTTATCCGTTCATCCTTTATACCGAGTACATAATAAGAGAAAACAGATTGGATGAAGATGAACGGGGAGTAAAGATTGGAGGAAGGAAAATAAACAACCTTCATTATGCTGATCATACAATCCTACTAGCAGAAAGTGAAGATGATTTGAAGAGCTTTTTCTCATCTGGGATCAATAATCAATATTAAAGGAACTAGTAGTCAGGAAATATGCCAAAGATTAATGTTAGAAAGTGCTGTTATGAAGAGCCTGGAAAAAGTCATGAAATGTGCTGATGTAATAATTGCCACCAAAATACAAATTGTCAATTCTAAGGTGTTTCCAGTGACAAAATATGGATCTGAAAGCTGGGAAGTGAAAAAACTGGATAGGAAGAGCATGAATTCTTTTGAAATGCAGTGTTGGAGAAGGCTTTTGTGAATACCATGGACTGCCCAAAAAACAAACAAATGGATTTTGGAGCAAATTAACCCGAAGAGGTCTTCAGACAGACAAATGATTCTATTTAGATTAGCATATTTTGGACACATAATGAGTAGAACTAATTTTCTAGAGAAGACACTAAAGCTAGCAAATGTCCAGGGAAAATGCGCAAGAGGCATACCAACAGCTAGATGGATAAAGAGCATAACAATGATAACCATAACAATGATAACAACCATAATAACGGAAGAACCATTAGAATGGTTACAGATCATGGCAGAAGACAGGACGTTCTGGAAAAAATTTAACCATAGAGTTGCTATGAATTGGAAACACCTCGACGGCACTTTATAATAATCATGATAAAACCATCCCAAGATAGCCACTGGTCTGATGGGAAAAGACCTCTTGAAAATAAGATGCATCCAAAACCCTTCTCCACAATCAAACTCTGGATCAGAAAGTCCTACCAAACACCAGGGTTTCAAGTCCACATTTGGCCAGCATAGAAGCGAAAAGTATCTCCATCCTTTCTTGGCAATGGCAATGATCTCATTGCCATCCGGTGCTCTTAGA
Organism: Tachyglossus aculeatus; assembly: GCF_015852505.1. NCBI lineage: Eukaryota > Metazoa > Chordata > Mammalia > Monotremata > Tachyglossidae > Tachyglossus > Tachyglossus aculeatus. The sequence continues at coordinate 123,275,808 of NC_052067.1, forward strand.
AGAAGAGGAAGAACAGTATGGTGTAGAGAATAGAGCATTGGCCTAGGAGTCAAAAAGTCATGGATTCTAGTCCTTCAATATTCTGGCACTTGTCTGCTTTGGAACCTTGGGCAAGTCCTTTCATTTCTCTGGGCCTCAGTTACCTCACCTGTAAAACGGGGATTGAGATTGTGTGCCCCCACATTGTTCAGGGATTGTTTCCAACCTGATTTGCTTGGATCCACCCCAGCACTTCCATATAAAATATGGAGAAGGAGTGTTGCCTAATGGATAGAGCACAGGCCTGAGAGTCAGATTCAGGATTCTTTTCATGCTCTACCACTTGTCAGCTGTGTGACCTTGGGTAAATCACTTCACTTCTCTGGGCCTTAGTTACCTCATCTGTAAAATGAGGATTGAGACTGTGAGATCCACGTGGGACAGGTACTGTATGCAACCCAATTTGTTTTTGTCCACCCCAACACTTAGTAGAGTGCCTGGCACATAGCACTTAACAGATACCACAATTATTATTATTGTTATTATATTGAGCAGGGTGAATGAGTGGGGTAGAAAAAATAAACATCCAAAAGATTCAGGACCACACTCAAGATCTGACAGCAATCCCTTTTTGGAGTCAGGCTAGTGGGAGAACATATAAAGACAAATAGTTGTTCTCTTGCATGCAGTTCACACATTATGTTTGGGTGAAACTGTTTCTACCATTTATTGACAATTGGAATACTGTTATCTGAGAGTCAAAGAGTGGGGATCCATGGGCTTCCCCAAAAGCTCCAATTCCAGGCTGAGTGAAATAGTATGAGGATCAAAGAAAGAAAAGAAAAGAAGGAAAGAAAAAAGGTAAAAAAAGAAATTGTTAGCTTACATATAGGAAGTCTTCAAAATTTTGGCATTGAATAAACATTGATATATTTGTCAGTTATGAGTGTTAAATCACGTTAAACAACAAAAATAGAACTGACCGATCATTTGAACAACATCCAGAATGCCAATTCCAGACAAATCCTAAATTTTACCTTAACTCTAGCTCTCTCACAGTACCTTTCTCCCTCCTACTTAGACTGTAAGTCCCATGTGGGACAAGGACTGTGTCTGACCTAATTAACTTTCACCTACCCCAGCCCTGAGAACAGTGTATGACACATAGCACTTAACTAGTACTTTAAAAAAATCTGGACCCTCGTGTATTTTATGTGATAAATAATAAAAATAGTCATAATAATAATAATCTTAATTGTGATATTTAAATGCTTACTATGTACCAAGCACTATACTAAGTACTGAGGTAGATAGAAGATAATCGGGTACCACATGGGACTCCCCAGTCTAAGTAGGAGAGAGAATAGGTTTAGAATCCACATTTTGTAGATAAGGGAACTGAGGCACAGAAAAGTTAACTTGCCCAAATTCACACAGAACGTAAGTGGTGGAAACTTTTCCTCAACTTCTCTTTCAGCCAACCCACATGTTCAGTGTTATCTATTCTTTAAACTTCTACCTTCATAGCATCACAGTGAATCATATTGTTGAGCATTTACTGTGTGCTGAACACTGTACTATTCATTCATTCATTCATATTCATTGAATGCTTTCAGTGTGCAGAGCATGGTCCTACGGGCTTAGGAAAATACAATGCAACAATAAAGAGTGACATTCCCTGCCTACAATAAGCTCACAGTCTAGAGTGGAGAGAGAGACATCAATACAAATAAATAAAATTACAGATATGTACATAAGTGCTTTGGGGCTGAGAGTGGGGATTAGCAAAGGGAGCAAATCAGGGTAATACAGAAGGGAGTGGGAGATGAGGAAAAGTGGGGGTTAGTCTTGGAAGTCCTCTTGGAGGAAATGTGCCTTCAATAAGGCTTTAATTGGGGGAGAGTGGTTGTCTGTCAGATTAGGCCAGGCCTAATCCCAGCAAATCAGGTTGGAAACAATCCCTGAACCATGTGGGGGTTCACAATCTCAATCCCCATTTTACGGGTGAGGTAACTGAGGCCCAGAGAAATGAAGTGACTTGCCCATGGTTCCAAAGCAGACAAGTGCCAGAATAGGGAGGGACTAGAATCCATTCCAGGCCAGGGGAAGGATGGGGGCTAGGAGTCAGTGGAGAGACAGGCAAGATTGAGGCCCAGTGAGAAGGTTCATTCATTCATTCAATCGTATTTATTGAGCACTTACTGTGTGCAGAGCACTGTACTAAGCACTTGGGAAGTACAAGTTAGCAACATATACAGACAGCCCCTACCCAACAGCGGGCTCACAGTCTAGAAGAAGGTTAGCATTAGAGTAGTGAAATGTGTGGGCTGGATTGTGGAAGGAGAGAAGAGAGTTAGGGGTCGGAGGGGGCAAGGTGATGGTGTGCTTTAAATCCATGTCACTTGGAAGAGTAAATTATAACAGAGCTTGTAGGCAAGTTCCCTGCTCACAATGAGATTTCAACTAGAAAGGGAGACAAACATTACTAACAATAAATACATTGAATCAGGGATATATATCTAAGAACTATGGGGCTGAGAGTGAGGCAGAAGGGAGTGGGAGAAGAGGAAATGAGAGCTTAGTCAGGGAAGGCCTCTTGGAGGAGATGTGTTTTTAAAAGAGCTTTGAAAGTGGGCACAGTGAACATCTGTGGGACTTGAAGAGGAAGGGAGATTTTGGGCCAGAGGCAGTACACGAGTAAGGAGTTATGGTGAGACAGATGAGATCAAAGTTCAGTGAATACATTGGCATTAAAAGAGCAGAGTGTGTCGGCTGGGTTGTAGTATTGTATAATTCAGGGAGGTAAGGTAGAAGGTTGCAAGATGATTGAGTGCTTTACAGACTATGGTAATTCTCATGAACCATGTACCATGACCATGTCATGTCATGGTCATGAATCAAACACACCAACCAGGAATTTCCTAGGTCATTGGATTTGGCAAGAAGGAGACCTTCTAGACTGTGAGCCCACTGTTGGGTAGAGACTGTCTCTATATTTTCCCAACTTGTACTTCCCAAGCGCTTAGTACAGTGCTCTGCACACAGTAAGTGCTCAATAAATACGATTGATTTATTGATTGACTTTTGAGGGGGCAGTTTCAAAGGAGTGAAGGGGTGGAAGCCGGTTTGGAGGAGACAAAGGAGAGAATTGGAGGAGAGAAAATGGAGACAGCGGGTGTAGAAACTTGTTGAAGGAGTTTGGAGAGAAAAGGTTAAAGGGAGATGGGGGAATAACAGGAGGGGGCTGTGGGATCAAGAGAGGTTTTTTTTTTAGAATAGGGGAGACATAAGCATCTTTGAAGGCAGTGAGAAAGAAGCCACTGGAGAGTGAACAGTTGAAGATGGCAGTCGGGGAGGGGAAAAGAGAGGAAGCAAGTGTTTTAGTAAGACACAAAGCAATAGGATCAGAGGCTCAAGTGGAGAGGGGGTGTTGAGAGGCAGCAGGGAAATCTCCTCTTGAGATACTCCTGGAGAAGACAAAAGAGTTGAAGAAGTGGCAGCAGGAGGGAGTGAATGGAAGGAGCAGGAGAGGACTTTTTAGGGAGATCGTGCCTGATAGTTTCAAATTTCTCAATAAAGTATGTTGCCAGGTCATTAGGGGCAAAAGAGAAGCAGCATGGGTCAGTGGAAAGAGTACGGGCTTAGGAGTCAGAGGTCATGGGTTCAAATCCTGACTCTGCCAATTGTCAGCTGTGTGACTTTGGGCAAATCACTTAACTTCTCTGTGCCTCAGTTACCTCATCTGGAAAATGGGGATTAGGACTGTGAGCCCCATGTGGGACAACCTGATTAACTTTTCTCTCTGCCAGGGTTTAGAACAGTGCTTGGCACATAGGAAGTGCTTAACAAATACCAAAATTATTATTATTATTTTTAAAAGAGGGATGGAGAAAGAGAGAATGAGTGTGAGAAAGGCATCAAAATCATTTAGAAAATGGATCTTAAAAAAACAACCTGCTGATTAGCAGACTGAATAAAGGAGTAGTAGTTCAACTTTAGTTCCTGTGTTGCTTATTTCTCTCTCCCATTTTTTTGCTTTGAGTTTTAAAGCTGTCCTAAATTCAGTATCATTACTACTTGTAACTGAAATACTGAGACCGCTGTTGGGTAGGGACCGTCTCTATATGTTGCCAACTTGTACTTCCCATGTGCTTAGTACAGTGCTCTGCACACAGTAAGCGGTCAATAAATGCGATTGAATGAATGAATGAATGTTGCCAACTTGTACTTCCCAAGTGCCTAGTACAGTGCTCTGCACACAGTAAGCGCTCAAGAAATACGATTGATTGAATGAATGAATAACTTTCTCCCCCTTCTAGACTGTGAGCGCGTTGTTGGGTAGGGACCGTCTCTATATGTTGCCAATTTGTACTTCCCAAGCGCTTAGTACAGTGCTCTGCACACAGTAAGCGCTCAATAAATACGATTGAATGAATGAATGAATGAGGAAGGCCCTAGAGGATGGTAGATGACCATGACTAATAACTGGAGTGAGTGGTTGTTAAACTGACATGACTGACTGCATTTTTGAGAGGCCGCCATTTCAAGACCTCATAAGGGACATGCAGGCATGGTCCCAAGGGCTAACTAAACTGCCTGCCCATGATGTTCCTGTGGTTTTTGATTTCCTCAAAAATGGCAGAGCCCTCTTTGGTAGCCAACTATTTGGGAGCTCCTACAACTCTTGGCTCTCAACGATCCACTCCCTTTCAAGGGTTAATCAGGTTCCTGCAAACTTGTGTTGTGATTGATCATGGAAGGTCCACAACTGAATAGGTGATCAGCCCGAACCCAACTCGGGGATGCCTAGGGGTACTCTGTGGCAACATGAAGGAGCTGTAGGGACTCCAGCTCAGTGTTTTCGGGTGTTTTTGGTGTGCGAATTCCCCTTCCACTTTCCTGAACTGCTGTTAGATTATCACTTAAAGTTGTATGGTTTCCTATTGTCAGTTGGAGGTGGGGCCTGGTGGGATAGTATATGACCATGCCTATTATCTGGAGTGGGTAGTGGAGGTAGATGATATGGACTTTGAAGGAAGGAAAGAGAAGGATGGGGAAGGTGGAGGGGTGCAAATGTGGGATTGGGGAGTGAGAGGAAAGCTGACACCTTTTCCCAGTGAGTCTGGGGGATAGGGAAAAGATGGGGCCCATTCTAGAGAGAGCAGCAAGGAAGACTGTTTCTATTGGAGAGAGCCATGTTTCAGTGATAGCAAGAAGTAGCAGTGACTTGATCAGGAGCAGGTCAAGGATGAAAGGAAGCATTCCTGTGATGGAGTGGAGCTTTCTGCTGGCTCACTACAACTGTGTGTCAAGCACTGTACTAAGCACTGGTGGAGACACAAGTTAATCAGGGCAGACCCAATTCCTGTCCCATGTGGCGTTCACAGTCAAAGTAGGAGGGAGAATAGGATTTGAATCCCCATTTTACAGTTTCGGGAGACTGAGGCACAGAGAAGTTTAGTGACTTGTCCAACACCACACAGCAAGCAATTGGCAGAACCAGAATTAGAACCCAGGTCCTCTGACTCCCAGGCCCATAGTCTTTCCACTAGACCACACTGTTTCCCTTATTCACCCCACTCTTATTGAACCCCTTATGAAGCCCACCCTTAGCCTCACACTATTTATGTATCTGCAATTTATTTTAATATCTGTCTCCCTCTCTAAATTATACAATTGCTGCTGCCCAGATTATCTTTCTTAGAAATGTTCTGTGTATTTCCCCGCTCTCCTCAAAAATCTTCTGTAGTTGTCTATCAACCTCTGTATCAAAAACTCTTCACTATTGGCTGCAAAGCTCTCCATCAACTTGTACCCTCCTACCTCATCTCCCTTCTCTCCTTCTCTGCTCCTCTGGTGCTAACCTTCTCAGCGTGCCCCGTTCTCACCCTTCCCGCCATCGACCCCCGGTCCACGACCTACCTCTGGCCTGGAATGCCCTCCCTCCTCACATCCGCCAAACAAGCTCACTTCCCCCTTCTGAAGCTCACATTCTCCAGGAGGCCTTCCCAAACTAAGCTCCGCTTTTCCTCAGCTCCTACTTCCCTCCCCATCACCCTGACTTGCTCCCTTTTCTCTACCCCTTTCCCCATCCCACAACACTTGTGTATATAGGTACATATCTATAATTCTATTTTTACATACATTAATGCTTACTTGTTTTGATGTGCATATATCTATAATTTTATTTATTTATTTATTTATTTATTTATTATTTATTTATTTATTTATTTATTTATATTGATGCTATTGATGCCCGTTTGCTTGTTTTGATGTCTCTCTGCCCCTTTCTAGACTGTAAGCTCACAGTGCTCTGCACACAGTAAGTGCTCAATAAATACGATCGATTGATTGATTGTGGGCAGGAATTGTCTCTATTGCCGAATTGTACTTTCCAAGTACTTAGTACCAGTATTCTGCATACAGTAAACGCTCAGTAAATACAATTGAATGAATGAATGAATGAATATCACTACATTCTCAGCACACACAAAGAAATCCTTAGTATTGAGAAGCTAAGATCAATTTAGAATACAGTTAATAAACATGGAAAGTATTTAAAATATTAATACAAACCCTGTCCTATAAAAATCCTATTAGAGAAGCAGCATGGCATAGCAGATAGAGAACAGACCTGGGAGTCAGAAGGTCATGGGTTCTAATTTCTTTTATATAATAATAATAGTAATAATAATAATGATAGCATTTATTAAGTGCTTACTATGTGCAAAGCACTGTTCTAAGCGCTGGGGAGGTTACAAGGTGATGAGGTTGTCCCACGGGGGTCTCACAGTCTTCATCCCCATTTTCCAGATGAGGGAACTGAGGCCCAGAGAAGTTAAGTGACTTGCCCAAAGTCACACAGCTAAGTGGCGGAGCCAGGATTTGAACCCATGACCTCTGACTCCAAAGCCCGGGCTCTCTCCACTGAGCCACGCTGCTTCTTCTCTGTAACTTGTCTTCTCTGTGACCTTGGGCAAGTCACTTCACTTCTCTGTGTCTCAGTCACTTCATCTGTAAAATGAGGATGTAGACTGTGAGTCCCATGTAGGACAGGGACTGTGTCCAACCAGGTTAGCTTGTAACCACCCCAGTTTTTAGTACAGTGTCTTACACATAGTAAACCTTAATAAATGCCACAATCATTATTATTATCAATTATTAAATAAAAACTATACTGGTCATAGGAAACAAAGTGAATTGCTGCGCATTCATTCAGTCATATTTATTAAGCAATTATTGAGTGCAAAGTATTGTACTAAGCAATTGGGAACATACAATGCAACAGCAAACGGGCACATTTTCTGTCCACAATGAACTCAATGCAGGCAATAATTCAGATACAGGAGTTCAAATTTACATTTAAATTTCAGAAAATTATAAAAAAACCCCAAAATAAAACAGAAATACAGTGTTAGGGAAAAAGCATAATAATACTAATAATACTAATACTAATACTAATAATAATAATGGCATTTGTTAGACACTTACTATGTGCAAAGCACTGTTCTAAGTGCTGAGGAGGATAATAGGTGATCAGGTTGTTCCACGTGGAGCTCACAGTCTTCCTCCCCATTTTACAGTTGAGGTAACTGAGGTTCAGAGAAGTTAAGTGACTTGCCCAAGGTCACACAGCAGACATGTGGCAACATCGGGATTAGAACCCATGACCTGACTCCCAAGCCCATGCTCTTTCCACTGAGCCACGCTGCTTCTTCTAAAACAAGAACATCTAACTGAATGATTTCTCTAAATATAAAAGCTCATACAGTATTATTCATTCAATCACATTTATTCAGCACTTACTGTATGTAGAGCACCGTACTAAGCACTTGGAAAGTACAATTCAGCAACAGAGAGACAATCCCTGGCCACTGTGGGCTCATGTCTGGAAGGGGAGAGAAAGACCTCAAAACAGACATCAGACAGTAAACAGACAGCATTAGCATCAGTAAAAATAAATACAATTAGAGATATATATGCAATTCAGAACAAGTAAAATAGGCATTAATATAAATAAATAGAATTGTAGATATGTACATATATACACAAGTACTCTGGGATGGCAGGGTTGAGCAAAGGGAGTGAGTCAGGATGAAGTAGGAGGGAGGGGGAGCTGACAAAAAGGGAGGTTTAGTCTGGGAAGGCCTCCTGGAGGAGGTGAGCCTTCAGTAGGTCTTTGAAGGGGGGAAGTGTGATTGTTTGGCAGATTTGAGGAGAGAGGGCATTCCAGGCCAGAGGTAGGTCGTGGGCCAGAGGTCGATGGTGGGACAGGCAAGAATGAGGCACAGTGAAAAGGTTAGCACCAGAGGAGTGGAGTGTGATGGCTGGGATATAGAGGGAGAGAAGGGAAGTGAGGTAGGAGGGGACGAGGTGATGGAGCTTTGAAGCCGATAGTGACTTGTTTTTGCTTGATATGGAGGTTGATAGGCAACCACAGAAGATTTGTGATGACGGGGTGACATGCCCAGAACATTTCTATAGAATGATAATCCTAGCAGCAGAGTGAAGTATAGACTAAAGTGTGGAGAGACAGGAGGTTTAGAGGTCAGAAAGGATGCTGATACAGTAATCCAGTTGGGATAGGATGAGTGATTGTACTAATGTGGTAGTGGTTTGGATGGAGAGGAAAGGGTGGATCTTGGTGATGTTGTGAAGGTGCAAACAGCAAATTTTGGTGATGGATTGGATGTGGGGGTGAATAACAGATTGGAGTCAAGGATGCCACCAAGTTTGAGGGCTTGTGAGATGGGAAGGATGTCCACAGTGACAGAAAAATCAGGAGAGAGAGTAGGGTTTGGGAGGAAAGATAAGGAGCTCAGTCTTGGACTTGTTGTGTTTCAGGTGACAGGAGGAGATGTACTGAAGGCAGGGGGAGATGCAAGCCTGGAGGGAGGGAGAGAGAACAGGGGAGGAGATGTAGATTTGGGTATCCTCTCCTTTAAGATGACAATTGAAGCTGTGGGAGTGAATGAGTTCACCAAAGGAGTGAGTATAGATGGAGAATAGAAGAGGACCAAGAAGTGACCCTTGAGGAACCCCTACATTTATGGGATAGGAGGGGGAGGAGAAGCCCACGAATGAAGCTGAGAATGAAGAAGGAGAAGCAGCATGGCTCAGGGGAAAGAGCCTGAGCTTTGGAGTCAGAGGTCATGGGTTCAAATCCCAGCTCCGTTAATTGTCAGCTGTGTGACTTTGGGCAAGTCACTTCACTTCTCTGGGCCTCAGTTACCCCCACTGTAAAATGGGGATTAAGACTGTGAGCCCCACGTGGGACAACCTGATCTCCTTGTATCCCCCCAGTGCTTAGAACAGTGCTTTGCACATAGTAAGTGCTTAACAAATTCCATTATTATTATTATTACTACTGGCCAGAGAGATTATAGGTGAACCAGGAGAGGATGGAGTCAGTGAAACCAAGGTTGGATAACATGTTGAGCAGAAGGGGATGGTTGACAGTGTCAAAGCAGATGAGAAGTCGAGGAGGATTAGGATGGAGTAGAAGCTGTTGTATTTGGAGAGAAGGAGGTCATTGGTAACCTTTGAGAGGTCAGTTTCAGTGAGGTAGAGGGGATAGAAGCCAAATTGGAAGGGGTCTAGGAGAGAGTTGGAGGAGAGGAATTTGGGCAGTGAGTGTAGATGACTCACTCAAGGAGTTTGGAAAGGAAAGGTAGGAGGGAGATGGGGCACTAACTGGAAGGGGCTGTAGGGTCAAGAAAGGTTTTTTTAAGAAAGGGGGAGACATGGGCATATTTGAAAGCTTATGATTATTATTATTATTAGATGATTATGTCATCAACATCATAAAAGAAGCAGTGTGGCTCAGTGAGAAAAGCTAGAGCTTGGGAGTCAGAGGTCATGGGTTCTAGTCCGCTCCCACTTGTCAGCTGTGTGACTTTGGGCAAGTCACTTAACTTCTCTGGGCCTCAGTTACCTCATCTGTAAAATGGGGATTAAAAGTGTGAGCCCCACGTGGGACAACCTGACTTCCTTGTACCCCCGCCTCAGTGCTTGGAACAGTGTTTGGCACATAGTAAGTGCTCAACAAATGCCATCATTATCATCATCATCATCTTCTGTCAGAATGACTGACAAAATTCGGGGCCAAGACTTTCAGGATTGAGAACTACACAGAATACATCACCACACTGTCCCTAATGTGCACAGTATCATTCACACTCTCTTTTCTACCTGTCATGGTCCCACTAGGGCCCACTGTGCAACAAGCCAGTTTTTGGTCAGCACTGTGAGACATTGGAAAGATTTGCTTCTCTTAATTGTTTTTTGGGGTAATTGTTAATCACCTACAATGCTTCAAACATTATACTAGAATATGTATATCCTTCTAGACTGTGAGCCCGTTGTTGGGTAGGGACCATCTCTATATGTTGCTGACTTGTACTTCCCAAGCACTTAGTACACTGCTCTGCACACAGTAAGTGCTCAATAAATATGATTGAATGAATATAGAATACAAGCTGATCATGCCTAATCTCTGAATGGCTCACAGTCTATGAGGAAAGGAGAACAGGCATCTTATTCCCATTTTACCAATGAGACATTTTAAGCAGAGAGGAATAAAGTGACCTGCCCAAAGTAATTCAGCCGACAAGTGGTGGAGCTAGAATTAGAACCTAGGCCTCCTGACTCTTATTCCTATACTATTTTCACTAGACATGTTGCTTCTCAAAGGCATACAAAAATATTTTACCACAGCACTATGTGCATTTGAAGTAAAGATAAATTTTCTCCCATCTGTGAAAATATGAACTGGGGTCAGGTAATTCTGAAATATTTGAGTTTTTGGTGTCTGTTTTTGGTTTGTTTTTGTTCTTCCCTGTGCTTCCTCCTTTTTCCATTTCAAATTATGATTTCATTGCCCATTTATCATTCTACCAGCAACCTGAAACCCAATTTACTAATCATGTCTGAATAGCATTTAAATAGGCTTTACTTGGGTACTGCCGTTTGACCTACCAGAGTAGCCTTTCTCTTGGTAGGTAAGGGAGCTGTTGGTTTCTGAGAGAGAAGTGGTAAGAGAGAAGTGATTCATTTTAAAAAGTCATGTACTGAACTTGAAATCATATCAGAGAGTGTTGCTAATCCGTGCTTACCGAGATGTTCTGCGTTACTACCACAGGCTGTACCCCTAAAATCCTGCCAAGTATTTTACAATCTGTGTGATTTCTATCGGGATACTGGGAAAAACTATGAAAGACTCAAGACCTAGGAATTCAGACGTCCTTTGCATTACTTGCTCAATCACTGAAGTGGATCTTGGCAATAGTAACGGTAATAATAATAATTATGGCATTTGTTAAGCACTTACTATGTGGCAGGCACTGTACTAAGTGCTGGGGTGGATTAAAGCAAATCAGGTTGGACACAGTCCCTGGCCCATGTAGGGCTCACAGTCTCATTCCCATTTTATAGATGCGGGAACTGAGACACAGGGAAGAGAAGTGACTTCCCCAAGGTGACACAGCAGGCAAGTGGTGGAGCCACGCATGACCTGAATCCCAGGCCCGTGCTCTATCCACTATGCTATTCTTCTTCTTCTTCTTCTTTCTTCTTCTGGGAAAGCTGGGACAGATACACTTCAGTTTGAGAAGAAACCCACATCCCCTGTAATCAATCTGTTCCCATATCCCCCTCCCTTTCTCCTGTGAAAATCACAGAAAATCTTGCCTCCCTCTTTACTGGCCCCAGCCACTGGTCAGAAGGTCAGGGGGTTCTAGTGGCTAACTTATGAGATGATCAGTATCCATTAGAACCCATTCATTTATCACATCATCTTGAAGGATTTAACTTGAATAATGGGTAGTTGTTAAAAATGAGCCAATCTATCATAGAACCAAAGAGAGTGAAGGAGGGAGTCAGTTGAGGGAGAGAGCTGATAGAGTTCTTTAAAACAAATAACCAGGAATTTATGCTAGATGTGGGTCTGTCACCCTGTCTAGACTCTAAGCTCCTCATAGGCAGGGATCATGTCTACCACTTATATTGTACAAGACTTTGCCAAGTGCTTAGTACAGTATTCTGGACCCAGTAAACACTCAATGCATTTCCGTCAATCAATCAGTCACATGCACGGAGCACTTTCCGTGTGCACAGCACCATACTAAGTGCTTGGGAGAGTACAACAGAGTTAGTACTGATTGATACTGATGGGTATTGATTGGTACCACTGATTGATTGATAATGATTTGATGATCTAAAGAGTGGAGTAGATTTGTGAAGAAAAGGGTTTAGGAAAAATATTTGGTCAACAGAGAAAAGTATGAACTGGAATGACAGAGACTGGAAAGCAGTAGATTAGCAAGGAGACTAGTACAGTAATCAAATCAAGTACTGACAAATGGCTGGACCAGTGTGATCAATCAAAGAGTGTTATTTATTGAGCAGTTACTGAGTGTGGATGATTATACTAAGCCCTTGAGATAGTACAATACTGCAGAGCTGGTAGACACAATCCCCACCCACAAGTAATTTACAGTTTACAGAGAGAGAAAGACAATAAAATAGATTAGGGATAGGGGAAATAGTAGTGTATAAATATATTTTGATAGCTATTATGGGATGGGATTAATATTAAAGGGTTTAAAGAATACACAGGTAAGCTCATACTTGACACAGAGGGGAGGGCAAATGGGAAAAAAAGGATTTATTCTGGGAAGGCCTTTCGGAGGGATTGTGATTTTAAGAGGGTGTTGAAGGTGGGGAGATTGATGGACTATTTGACATGAAAGGGGAGGGAGTTTCAGGGCCCAGGGAGAATGTAACCAAAGGGTCAGTGGCAGAGCAGGCTAGATCAATATATTAATTAATTAATTAATTAAATGTTGGTATTTGTTAAGCACTTACTGTGTGCTGAGCACTGTTCTAAGCGCTGGGGGAGATACAAAGTAAACAGGCTGTCCCACATGGGGCTCACTGTCTTAATCCCCCATTTTATTGATGAGGTAACTGAGGCACAGAGAAGTGAGGTGACTTGCCAAAGTCACACAGCTAACAAGTAGCAGAGCCGGGATTAGAACATATATATATATACATATATGTAGAATATATACAAAGTAAATTGGTGTTAGAGGAGTGGAATGCGTGGTTTGGGTTCTAGTAGGCGATCAGCAAGGTTAGGTGGAAGGAGAGAGCTCTTTGAGTGTCTTAAAGCAGATGATGATTGCAGCCTAATTGGCAAGAAAGAGTATGTAGAACAGTGTTACAGAAAGTTGTATGAAAGTGAATGGATTGGAAGGGGTTGATTCTGAAAATGTTGGAGAGGAAAAGCCCATAGTATCTGGTAACAGGATATGGTTACAACAAGATTTGGTGACAAACTAAACATGGGGATTAAAGTAGAGGGGGGTGTCAAAAATAATTCCGAACATGGGCATTTGAGAAACAGGAAGAATGGTCTTGTCAACTGTGATGGGAAAGTTATGATAATTTCAGAAGGAATATGAGGAGTTGTGTTGGACATGTTGAGCTTGAGGTTGTAGTGAGACTGAGCCCCATGTGGGACAACCTGATTACCTTATGCCCCCATCCCTGCAGTGCTTAAAACACTGCTCAGCACATAGTAAGCGCTGTAGGCACTTAACCAATGCCATTATTATTATTATCCAGGTGGAGCTATCCAGGAAGTAGGAGGAAATGTGTGACTTCAGAGAATGAGAGAGGTCAGGGCTAGTTGGGATAAATTTGGGTGACATCTCCTTAGAGGTGGTATTTAATGCTGTTGGGGCAGTTGATTTTGCCAAGGGAGTAAGTGTAAATTTAAAAGAGAAGAGGACCAGAAAAGAGCACTGTGGGATATCCGCAGTTGGTAGTTGGAGTAAGAGGAAAAGCCAGTGAAAAGACTGAAAAAGACTGGCCATGTAAATAAGAGGAAAGACTAGATGGAACCACTTGTTTGCTGTTTGACTTTAAGGCAAATTATGTAATGTCTCCATGCCTCAGTTATGTGATCTCCGAAATGACAGTTAAAACTGTGAGCCCCAAGTGGAGCATGAACTGTGTGTATGACTGTATCCAACCTGATTAGCTTGTATCTAACCAGCGCTTAGTAAAGTACCTGACACATGATAAGTACTTAACAAATAACATAAAAAATCTAGGTTAGGTAGGTCTTTTGAAGGTAGGAATCATGTCTACTATTCCTGTCGTATTCTCCCAAGTGGTTAGTGCAGTGTTCTGCACAGAGTAGGAATTAAATTAACAGTACTGATTGAATAAATTAAGCAATTCAAAGGGCTTTAAGAAAAGCTGAGTTGTTTTTCAACCTAAGAGGACAATGTTCTTACTAAATTTGAATAACCGCCACCAGTCAATCAATCAATCAATTGTATTTATTGAGCACTTACTGTGTTCAGAGCACTGTACTAAGTGCTTGGGAAGTACAAGTTGGCAACATATAGAAACGGTCCCTACCCAACAGTGGGCTGACAGTCTAGAAGGAGGAGACAGAGAACAAAACAAAATAAAACATATTAACAAAATAAAATGAATAGAATAGATAGGTACAAGTAAAATAAATAAATAAATAGAGTAATAAATATGTACAAACATATATACATATATACAGGTGCTGTGGGGAAGGGAAGGAGGTAAGGCGGGGGGATGGAGAGGGGGAGGAGGGGGAACAAGTCAGTAGAACAAGCTTCCATTTCTGCTGTCTCCTACAAAGATTCATAATCATATGATTATTCCTTGCTTATTGAAGGTTGTGTTTTGTTCTCTAACTTCTGTGTCACTCTTGCACTTGCAGTTGCACCCTCTATTCACCCCTTCCTCAACTCCACAACACTTAAGTACACATTATGCACATTATGTACATAAGGGGAAGCAATGGGGCTCTGTGGAAAAAGCCCGGGCTTGGCAGTCAGAGGTCATGGGTTCTAATGTCAGCTCTACCACTTGTCAGCTGTGTGACTTTGGGCAAGTCACTTCACTTCTCTGTGCCTCAGTTCCCTTATCTGCAAAATGGGGATTAAGACTGTGAGCCCCATGTGGGACAACCTGATCACCTGTATCCCCCCTGTGCTTATAACAGTGCTTTGCACATAGTAAGTGCTTAACACATGCCATTATTATTATATTATGGGCAGAGAATATGTCTGCTAATTGTTATATTGTGTCCTCCAAGCATTTAGTCCACTGCTTTGCACACAGTAAGAGTACAGTAAATATGATTAAATGTGAATGAATGATTATCCACAATTTATTAATTTACATCAATGTCTGTCTCCCAATCTAGATTGTAAACTCACTGTGAACAGCGAACATTTCTACCAACACTGTTATATTGAACTCTCTTAATCACTTAGTACAGTGTTCTGCACACAGTAGAAGCTCAATTAATATGATTAATAGATTGGTTGATCAATGAATTGTTTTTAATTATTTTTAAAAAAAGTCAAAGTACTTCAAAGGTTTAGGAGAGGAGGGATATTTGCAAGCCAGTGTTAGCTTGTCAATGTTAAAATTCATTAGCATTATGTAAATGTGCTATCAAAGAGTGCTATAATGAGGAATGACTCTAGTTTTCCATAGATTCTGGATAAATAGGGAGACTCCTCCCTCTTCCTTTCCAGGAAATACAGGAGTTCATTGTTTTTCAGTCAATCTATCAAGGAATGGCATTTATTGAACATTTACTGTATGCACATTACTCTATTAAGTGCTTGGGTGAGTACAACACAATTAAGCTAGTAGACATGAGCCTGCCTTCAAGAATTATACAATCTAGTGGGAGACAGATATTTTAAAAAGTACAGGAAGGGGAAGGCACAGCATGTAAGGATGTGAACATAAGCACTGTAGGAGTAGGGGTGTCTTTTCCTTAAATCTCAATATCATTTAAATCTATGCACTTTATTTCTCAATATTTTGATATGTTTATTAAGGTTTTCTCACTGAAAATGATGGATATAATCACTAACAAATACGTCATCGAATCACATAATATTAGTCACTAATCATATGCATTTGAATCCATTGCTTTGATAGATCATAGATCACAGAAGTTAAAGAAAGAAAAGGCCTGTTACAACAGCATACTAGTGCCCCTGCCTGAGTGGAATATAGTCCTCAGGCATAGGACGGAACACTTGATCTTAACCAAAAGGCCAAGAACAAAGGCTTTTGTAATTTATCGCAATTAAAATGAATGGGATTCAATCTAACACATTTATGAGAATGTGATAGCTATCGAATCACATTCATTTCAATGGGGTGTGTTAGTCATCCAATTTTATTCATTTCCACGGGGATCCATTATTTATTGAATCACATTCATTTAAATGGGGATTCATTAGCTAAAAAATCTAATTAGATTCTTGTGCATGCAATAGCTATTATGTCATCCTTCCTTTCAAAGGCGATTCACTAGTTATCAAATCACATGCATTTATGAGTGGATTGGATACAAGAGTTTGAGAAAGCAGTTACTCTTAATTAAACTGTTCTAATAAACAGTATTACGGTCTACAGCATTGTTTTATTTTTTTATATCTGAACAGGAAGTTATAAGATGTGTACCTTGGCTTACTCTAGGACTATGTTCTAAAATATTAATTTGAAAATGTATGATAATCAAATTCAATCATTAGAAAGTCAATGCAAGTCACATGAAAATAGACTCTTTCCATTCTATCACCCAATCAGTAGTACTTAGTGAATGCTTGTTGTGTGCATTCACTGTACTAAGTGTTTGGGAGAGTAAAATATAACAATATACAGACACATTCCCTACCCACAGTGAGCTACAGTGTGAGCTACAGGGGGTGACAGATATTAATATTAATAAATAAATTACGGATATGTACATAAGTGTTGTGTACTGGGAGGGGGGATAATGAAAGGGAGCAAGTCACGATGATGCAGAAGTGAATGGAAGAAAAGGAAAAGGGGGCTTAGTTGGGGAAGGGATGCTCGTTTAATTAGGCTTTGAAGGCAGAGAGAGTAATTGTCTGTGGGATATGAAGAGGGAGTGTGTTCCAAGCCAGAGGTAGGATGTGGGATAAAGGTCGGCGGTAAGGTAGTGAGATAGAGGGAGAGGGAGAGCTTACCCTCTAGCTGAATCTCTGTTTTCTTTAACATTTCTATTTTCTTCATTATTGGCTAGATCCTCTAGTATTTAGAGGTCTTTACAGATTTGGGATTACCCAGAATCTGTCATGATACGAAATCTCCTAGTGTTTATCCAGGCCCACCCTCTTCTATTCAAAGAACTGGGCTCCATGGTACTAACTCATCTCTCTCTCATTCACATAACTATATGAGGGAAAGACTAATGAATGGAGATGGCATTCTTTAATACTTTGTGCTAAAAATATCATTTTGAAAAAGGAGAATAATTCTATAGTTGAAAGAATTTATGTTTCTAACTTGGCCTTCCCCCAAAAGGTGAAAAGCTTCATTAGGGATATTCCTCTGTCATCAGTTAATAGATAAGCAGTTTTAATAAAGTGCTATAAGAAGTAGTTGTCATTAAGGAATTTGTCTAGAGGCAATGTTTCAAGAAAAAACTAAATATGAACCAAGGAATATTTTAATTCAATAATTTGATGTGTATATAGGATAATGTATCATGTAAGCTAGAAGCTGTTTACAGTTGAAATTATTTCACATCCTTAGGTCACTGGATTGTTTTGGAATATCATTCATCTGGATTATTTTAATAATGCTTAAAAAGGGGAAAATGATTTTAGACAAAAGTATTTAATAGGATAGTAGCAGTAATAGTAGTAGTAATGGCATTTCTAGAGTGGCCACTTTTTGCAGTGCATTAGACTTAGAAAGGACAAGAAGAACCATGTCATAGTGGATAGAGCATGGTCCTTGGAGTCAGAAGGTCATGGGCTCTAATTCCAGATCTACCACTTGTCTGCTGTGTGACCTTGGGCAAATTAGTTGACTTCTCTATGCCTCAGTTACCACATCTGTAATACGGGGATTGAGGCCCTCTCTTCAAGGCCCTGCTGAGAGCTCACCTCCTCCAGGAGGCCTTCCCAGACTGAGCCCCTTCCTTCCTCTCCCCCTCGTCCACCTCTCCATCCCCCCATCTTACCTCCTTCCCTTCCCCACAGCACCTGTATATATGTATATATGGTTGTACATATTTATTACTCTATTTATTTATTTATTTATTTATTTTACTTGTACATTTCTATCCTATTTATTTTATTTTGTTGGTATGTTTGGTTCTGTTCTCTGTCTCCCCCTTTTAGACTGTGAGCCCACTGTTGGGTAGGGACTGTCTCTATGTGTTGCCAATTTGTACTTCCCAAGCGCTTAGTACAGTGCTCTGCACATAGTAAGCGCTCAATAAATACGATTGATTGATTGATTGATTGATTGAGGCTGTGAGCTCCATGTGGGGCAGGGACTCTGCCCAACCCAATTTGCTTGTATTCACCCCAGCACTTAATGCAGTGGCTGGTACGTATTAAGCACTTGACAAACACCATATTTATTATTATTATTACTCTACAACTATAGTGGCCAAAATAAATTATTACATATCTATTAATGAGTGCTGAGGAAGGAACAAATATAATTGAATGAATAAATTAATCAGTGATAGAGTTGACTGGATAAATAATTGATGTGGCTCAAGGAACTGGGAAATTAATCAGGAAAGCTTCTTGGAGGAGGTAGGATTTTAGGAGAGCTTTGAATGTGAGAAAAGCTGTGGTCCGACTGACATAAATTCCAAGCTGGAGGAACAGAGTGAGCAATAGGATATTTTAGCAAGACTCAAGAGTTGAATCCAGTGGGGCAGATGGTTTGGGAGGCTAAAAGAAAGGGACCCAGTGGATGAAGAGAGGAGATAAGTAAGCTAGATGGTGGAGAGCCTTGAAATTGATTGTGAGAAGTTTTTATCTGAAGCAGATAGGAAGGTAGTTGAGGGTTTTGAAAATAACAATAATAATTATAATGATGACAATAATGAATAATAATAGTAATAAATGATTAATAATATGTGTGGTATTTAAGAGCTTAATATGTGTCAAGCACTGTGCTAAACACTGTGGTACATACAAGGTTATCAGGTCTCACATGGGGCTCACAGTCTAAGTAGGAGGGGTAGCAGGTATTGAATCCACAGTTTTCAGATGAAGGAACTGAGATACTGAGAAGCTAAGTAACTTGGCCAAGGTCACACAGCAGACAAGTGATAGAACCAGAATTAGAACCCATATCCTCTGAATCCCAGGTGCTTTTTTTCAGTATGCCACACAGCTTAGAAGTGGATAGATTTGAGCTGAACAATTCTTCAAAAATGCTTCACATTCCTTCTCTCTTTTTCCATGCCTACTTTGATCCTTAGGGACTTAAGTATCCCTCTGGTCACTCTTCTGCTACCCGCCTTCTCTCACTCCTCAATGTCGCTGAGCTGCTGCTCCACCCCACTTCACCTACTAACCAATTTGGACAGACAAAAATAAATTAATTATGGATAAATATGTAAGTGCTGTGGGGCTGGGGGAGGAATGAAATAAAGGGTGCAAATCTAAGTACAAGGGTAATGCAGAAAAAAGTGGGAGAAGAGGGAAGGCCTCTTGGAAATAAAGTGTTTTTAATAAGGTTTTGAAGATGGGGTGAGTGATCATCTGTCAAATATGTAGAAGGGGGCATTCCAGGCAAGATGCACGATTTGGGATAGAGGTGTGCAATGAGACAGATGAGATCAAAGTACAGCGAGTAGGTTGGCATTAAAGGAGCAAAGTTTATGCGCTGGGTAGTAGGAGGAAAGTAGTTAGGTAATGTAGGAGGAGGCAAGGTGATTGAGTACTTTAAAGAAGATGGAAAATAATTTCTGTTTGATGTGGAGGGGGTTAGGCAACCACTATAGATTCTGCAAGAGTGGAGAAATGTGGACTGAATAATTTCATACAAAAAATGATCCAGGCAGCAGAATGAAGTATGGACTGGAGTGGGGAGAAACAGGAAATAGGAAGGTCAGCAAGGAAGCTGATGCTATACTTAAGGTGGATAGGATATGTGTTTGGATTAATGTGGTACCAGTGTGTATAGAGAGGAAAAGATGGCTTTTGGTGATGTTGTGAAGGTTTAACTGACAGAAATTGTTGACAAATTGAATATACGGGTTGAATGAGACAGACTGAATGTATGGGTTGAATGAGTCCAGGATAGCACCAGGTTTATGGGCTTGAGAGACAGGGTGAAGGGTGATGCTGTTTACAGTGATGGGAAAGTCAGGGTTAGGACAGTTTTGGTGGAAAATAAGGACTACTGTTTTGGTCATGTTTAAGCTGGTGGTGTAAGTGGTACATCCAAGTAGAGATGTCCTGAAGGCAGGAGGAAATGCAAGACTGCAGAGAAGGTGAGAGCTCAGGGCTGGAGATGTAGATTTGGGGATCAGCTGCATATAGATGGTAGTTGAAACCATGGGAGTGAGTAGTGATGGAGAACAGAAGGGGACCCAAAACTGAGCACTGAGGGACTCCTATATTTATGGTTTGGGAAACAGAGGAAGAGCTCTAGGGACAGTGTTCTGCACATAGTAATAACTCAATAAACACCATAGATTAATCGATTGACTGCTGAAGGAACAGTTAGTGGGTTGGCATTAGAGGAGTGAAGTGTGCTGGCTTGGTTGTATTCAGAAATGAGCAATAATAAGAAAGAGGAAGGAGCTGATCGAGTGCCCTTCTAGAACACATTTAGAGAGGTCCTCTAGCCATCATCTAACAGATAAGTGGGTCTCCCAGAAGATGACTATCTAAACCATTTAGAGCCAACGCACCCTTTATCTGCTTGATATGAGTGTAAGTAGATTGTTTTTCTTGTCCAAGAGGAATCTTGGGAGCTAAAATCCTTTCCCTCCCATTCAATTAAAGTTGCCATAGAGTACACTGGGTCAGTACTGTCATCATCAAGTACTTGTGATAATAGGATTTATCAAATACTCATTGAATGAAATGCACAATGGAACCAAAATCAGCTATATTCAGTACCTGATAATAATAATAATAACAATAATAATAATTGTAGTATTTGTGAAGCACTTACTCTGTGTCAGGCACTGTACTAAGCACTGGGGTGTATACAAGCAAATCAGGTTGGACACAGTCCCTGTCCCCTGTGAGGCTCATAATCTCAATTCCGTTTTACAGATGAGGTAACTGAGGCCCAGAGAATTGAAGTGACTTGCCCAAGATCCCACAGCAGACAAGTGGAAGAGCCGGGATTAGAAGCCATGACCTTCTGACCCCCAGGCCCATGCTTCATCCCCCTCGCCATGCTGCTCCTCTAGCAACATGATGATGCTGGTTCAGTGCAATTCTTCTCCAGTGCAGTCACCCTGATTCCTTTAACCCCCCTTCTAGACTGTAAGCCCGTTGTTGGGTGGGGACCGTATCTATATGTTGCCAACTTGTACTTCCCAAGCGCTTTGTACAGTGCTCGGCACACAGTAAGCGCTCAATAAATACAATTGAAAGAATGAATGAATGAACCTTATTCTTCTGACAGAGAGTGACTTTCGTCTTTTCTGAATCTTTTTTTAAAGTGTCATGATTTAAACCAGCTCCACAGTCTAA
This sequence comes from Tachyglossus aculeatus, assembly GCF_015852505.1. Taxonomy (NCBI): domain Eukaryota; kingdom Metazoa; phylum Chordata; class Mammalia; order Monotremata; family Tachyglossidae; genus Tachyglossus; species Tachyglossus aculeatus. The sequence goes on from NC_052067.1 coordinate 123,297,356, forward strand.
TAAGAAGCTGATAACTGAAGAATTAGTGGAAGGTTTCCTCCTGATCCATTTTTATCCTGGCTCCATTGATTCATCCCACTACATGTAAATTTTTTAAATAACAGGACTGTATTCAGCTCTGATCAACTATGAGCAGTCATTCCTCTATTGGAGAATAGTTTTATTTTGATGAATAAAAAGTCATAAACAGCATTACGTGATTAGGGAAGCAGCATGACTCAGTGGAGCCGGGCCTTGGAGTCAGAGGTCATGGGTTCAAATCCTGGCTCTGCCAATTGTCAGCTGTGTTACTTTAGGCAAATCACTTAATTTCTCTGGGCCTCAGTTACCTCATCTGTCAAATGGGGATTAAGACTGTGAGCCCCACGTGGGACAACCTGATCACCCTGTAACCTCCCCAGCACTTAGAACAGTGCTTTGCACACAGTAAGCACTTAATAAATGCCACCATCATTATTAGGAGATTGGCTTATTGATCATTTGAACTGTAGGTATTAGGTTTAGTTGATTTTTAGTTGATTGAGTTGATTTTTCAACCATCAAAAATATAAAGAACATATGGGAAATCAATGGAAAGGTGACTGTAATAAGGGTAAGGAGAATCACAGTCCCACTGGACCAATAAAATGCAAAATATGGAGTTGATTTATCTGAAATTATAGAAAGAACCGAGATTTTAAGGTAAGATGTCTTTATAAGGAGAGTGAGAGAGGAAGAGAGAAAAGAATAAGTGTCCTTCATTTTCAAAGATGACATTATGAATGGTTAGATCCTTATGGGACAGGGAACGTAATTCTAATTCTGCTAATTACGTAATTCTGCTAATTCTGTGGTATTGTACTCTCCCAAACGTTTAGTACAGTGACTCTGCACACAGTAAGCACTCATTAAGTATCATTGATTGGTTGATGTGAAGTTACCCACTTGTCACAGGTTTTGCTGCTCTAAGAAAAGCCAAAATCATTTGCATGATCCTTTTGAGCTATATGAAACTAGCTTTGTCCTTTCCAACATACCAAACCCCAAACCACCTCTTTCTTTTCACTGGGATTTTAGGGCTGTCCTCCCATTTCCTTGATTCCTTCCAGCACCTTCTACTTGTCTGTAGCTATTTTTATAACTCTTACTTTTTTTCTATTGTTCCAAAAGATGGGTCTCACCACTGCTGCCCTTCTACCACCCCTCCTGACCTGTCTCTATGCTCAGGAGTTCCCCATCTTCTGAGGCTGCAAAGCTGGTAAACTATTCATCTTGCAAGCTGAAGCTTCATGAGTTTGGCATTGTGACCCTTTAGCTAGCTGTACAACACCTGAATGATACAAAAATAAGCAGAAGGAAGCAGTGTGGCCTACTGGACCAACTCAGGGTTAGGAGTCAGAGGACCTGGGTTCTAATACCAGCCCTGCCACATGCCTGCTTTGTGACTATGGGCAAGTCACATAACTTTGCTGTGCCTCAGTTTCCTCAACTGTAAGATAGGAATTCAGTACTTAGAATGTGAGCGCCATTTGAGTCAGGTACTTGAATCTCCCCCAGAACTTAGAACAGTGCTTGACAAATAGTAAGCAGCACATTGAACAATGCCTGTGACAGAGACTTACCTGAGGACACTATCTTCCTGCCAAATGACCTCAGGTCGCATGGACTATTGAACAACACCTGGGACAGAGATCTGCCCGAGGACACTGAGATTTCTCCCTGCTAAGCAGCTTCAGCTGGAACATTCATTCAGTCAGTTGTATTTATTGAGCACTTACTGTGTGCAAAGCACTGTACTAAACGCTTGGGAAGTACAAGCCGGCAACATATAGAGTCGGTCCCTACTCAACAACAGGATCACAGTCTAGAAGAGAACACAGACCTGCCTAAGGATACTGAGATCTCTCTGCTGAGCATCCTCGGCTGGCACAGCCCATTGAAGAACACATGGGACATAACCTGCCCAAGGACATCGAGATCTCTCTGCTGAGCTGTGTCAGCGGACCTAGGTCATCAAACATTGGAACCATTCTCCCGTCATGACACAGAGATTTCAATCCTGAACTTCAGTAGCTGAGAAGCAGCCATTCCTTCATCTTCCCTCTATCTGAAACCCTGGCTGAATCCACAGTGGAGAACGCAGAACACTTGTGGCTGTCTGAAACGCTGATGACAACAATATGGATTTTTATATATAAAGTGTTGCCTGCATTCTTGCCAACCCAGCCTCCAGTGTACTCCTAAACTCTCACCTATTCACCCTCAAGGACCCAATGACTTGCATACAGTTCAACAATTTATTCAGGAAACCATTGTATTAAGCAGTTATTGCTGTTGATAACCTCTCCTACAACCCTTAAACTTCCCTGAGCTCACCATGACCCCTCAATCCTTACCCTCAATCCATACCCTGTCTTCCCAAGCACTTACTATGTGCCAAGAACTGTTCTATGCACTGTGATAGATATGAGGTAATCAGGTTGTCCCACGTGATACTCACAGTCTTAATCCCCATTTTACAGATGAGGGACCCGAGGCACAGAGAAGTTAAGTGACTTGCCCAAAGTCACACAACTGACAAGTGGCAGAGTCAGGATTCGAACCTAGGACCTCTGACTCCCAAGCTCGTACTCTTGCCACTAAGCCACATTGCTTCTCAATTCATTCATTCAATCGTATTTATTGAGTGCTTACTGTGTGCAGAGCACTTTACTAAGTGCTTGATCCAACCTCTCTCCAAACCTTGCCCCATCCTTCAGTCCTCTCCCACCCGATTCCTGTCATCATGTCCCTGTGCTACCCCTAATTTGCCTCTCCCAACGTTAGCCCCTGTCAGCTCACTCCCATCCAATCCTCCTCCACCCCTGGCATGGTCCCCTTCCCCAACTCCTCCCGCACAGTCTCAGCCAAGTGGGGCCTGTGGAAATACTACTCCGTTATGGGAAAGCTTCCCTCCATCCTTGACCTGTTTCTGATCAAGTCACTTCTCTTCCTTGCCATCACTGAAACCTGGCTTTCCCAGGGTGATGCAGTCTTCCCTGCTTCTCTCTCTAGAGGGGGCCTCATTTTCCCCAACTCCCCCAGACTCACTGGAAAAAAGAGTCAGCTTCCCTCTCACTTTTCAAGGCCACTTTTGCACCTTTCTACCTCTCCCATCCCTCTCTTTCCCTTCCTAAAAATCCCATATCATCTTTCTCTACCACCCACTCCAGATACTAGTCATGGTCAACTATCACCCCTCCAGGCCCCATCTCCAACTTTTTGAACCATTTTGATCCCCTTTCCACATTCTCCTTCTTAATCCCTACATTGATCCTTTAGAACTTCAATACAATAATAATAATAATAATTATGGTATTTGTTAAGTGCTTACCACCAGGCACTGTACTAAGCATAGATGTTCCTGACAACCCTTCCCCTGCCTCATTTCTGTCACTCTTCGACTCCATTGACTTTCACCCCAGATCATCCACTCACTAACCTGGACACACATTCAATCTCATCATCCTTATTCACTGCATAATCTCTTCCCTCAACAATTCTGAAATCCTTCTATCTGACCAAAAACTCCTCATCTGTCTTCTCTCCTATACACCGTCTCGCCTGCAACACCATCCTGTTTCCCGATGGTGACCTCTAGTTTCTTTATCCCACCCAATTCTCTCCAGTTATCATGCCCTATTTAATCTCCATATCCAAACTGCCTTCCCCTGATGACCGAATTGAGGCCATCAGCATCACTCTGTCTACTGACTTCAGTAGCTTCTGAGAGTGTAGATGAATCAGCCCCTTTGCACCTTGCATTTTGCTTTACACTTGTCCTTTTCTGCTTATGGTTCTCTTCACATTGTTTTCACCAATGCTATTCATAAAAGAGTTTAAAAATCACACAACTTGTGCTGTATCTTACCTCTAACAGAGGCCTGGCCTAGATGGGATCAGGATGGATGGGGACCAAGCGGCAGTAACTGAGTAGTGGGAGAGGATAAGGGGTAGAACCTTTTACTTTCTTCCCATTTCTTCTCCTCTGCTCCTTTTCCGGCATTTCAGCCTCTGCATACTCTCCCCCTACACTACCCTGGTCCATCCTATTCAATGTCACTACACATGTACCACAGGAGTTGAAGGAGCCAGGGCAGTTGGGTAAGCAACATCACATTGGATCTTTAGGGACAATTAATGATAGGAAGAATGATAAAGATGGGAAGAGAATTTGGGAGATAAGTAGATGTGTGAGAGTGGACAGAGCATGGGGCCTGAGAGTCAGAAGGTCATGGGTTCTAATGTTGACTCTACAACATATCTCCTGTGTAACCTTGGACAAACCACTTCACTTCTCTGTGCCTCAGTTACCTCATCTGTAAAATGGGGATTGAGACAGTAAGCCCCACGCAGGACAGGGACTGGGTCCAACTTGATTTGCTTGTATCCACCCCAGTACTCAGTATAGTCTGGCACATAGTAAGAGCTTAACAAACACCATAAAAATTATTATTATTATTTGGAATGTGACAAGAGGAGAGCTAGTGGTGAGAACGAAGGGTTACTTTCCTCTCAGGTTTGCAAAAGTGAAGACCAGAACTTAAATTACCTGAAGAATAAGGATTGATGAGGATTGATGAGTGAACATGAAGTCCTGCATCCAATAATGTGTTTTCTACTTAAAGGGCCTATCACTGTTTTCAAACTGCCTCTTGGTATCCCAGTATTCTTGAAGCTGCTACTCATAAGACTAAGCTATCTTCTGAGTGCCTCATTCCAGGCTGGTTTATCCAAAAACACTGTTAAAATATGCTTGGATTTCTTAGTCACAATGGATTTCTCTTTAATTAACAAAAGCATTTTAAAACAGAGCAGGTTGAATTGATACAGAATTGATTTATTTATTAAAAACGGCCAACCTGCATTCTGACTTCAGTTTATTAACACAATAGGAAAAATATTCAGTAGCCTATTGTAGTAATTAAGAAAAAATGGAAATAAAATTAAGACAGCCAAAGTTACGTTTCAATTGGGAAGCAAGGGAAGACACAAAAATAGAATACTTTATAAAAATGGATCATGGCTTTAACAAGCAATAGGGAAGAAAGAAGAGGTTGAATATTAGGTCATGAAAATCAAAATAGATCAGCCAAGAAAAGTAAAAAAGTTCCAAAACTTACACTTGAAACATCAATCAATTAATCAGTGTTATTTTTTTGTGTTTACTGTACTAGACTTTTGGGAGAGTAAAAAAGACAAATAGGCATGATCTCTCTTCAAGGATCTTACAGTCTAGATGGAATTCCATATTAGTTTATGATGTAAAAAATAGTTTCAAGTTTAAATGTGTTTGAAAAGCTTAATGCTCAGAGTTGCTTTGAAAAATACAATTCACTTTGAAAAATAAAATCTAAATAGATAATGATTTTAATAATATAATAATAATAATGGCATTTGTTAAGCTCTTCGTGCAAAGCACTGTTCTAAGTGCTGGGGGGATACAAAGTGATCAGGTTGTTCCATGTGGGGCTCACAGTCTTAATTCCCATTATATAGATGAGATAACTGAGGCTCAGAGAAGTTAAGTGACTTCCCCAAGGTCACACAGCAGACATGTGGCAAAGCCAGGATTAGAACCCATGACCTCTGACTCCCAAGCACGTTACCCTTCGCCATTCCAATCCTCCTTAACCTCTCAGCTGCCACAGCTGTTGACACTGTGGACCTTCTCCTTCTTCTGGAAACATTACGCAACTTTGGATTCACTGACACTGCTGTCTCCTGGTTCTCCTCCTATCTCACTGGCCACCCATCTCAGTCTGTTTCACAAGTTCCTCCTCTGTTCCCCAACCCCTGATTATCAAAATCTTTCCAGGCTTATTTCTTGGTCCCTTCTATTCTTTCTTCATACACCAAATCTTTAGGACAACTAATTCATTCTCATGGGTTCAACTACCATCTCTATGCAGATGACTCCTAAATCTACATCTCTAGTTCTGATCTCTCTCTAGTCTCCAGTCTCTTTTTTCCTCCTGCCTTCAAGACACCCTTACTTGGTTGTTCTGTCAACACCTCAAACTTAATATGTCCAAAGGAGAATTTCTCATCTTCCTACCCAAACTCTTTCACCATATTGACTTTTCCATCACTGTAGATGATACCACTATCCTTTCTGTCTCACAAGCCCATAGCCTTGGCATTATTCTAGACTTCTCTTTCTCATTCAGCCCACATATTCAATCTGTCACCAAATTATGCTTTTCCTACCTTCACAGCATCAATAATATCCACTTTTTTTCTCTCTATCCAAACTGCTGCTACTACCAACCAGGCCTATCATTTTTTCACCACTGTCATTAATATTGAAAAATACAGGAGCATGCTTCCAGCCATGAGTAGTTTACAGAATTTTTCTGTTAAAAATATTTTTTTTATTACTACATTTTTTTGCCACAGAAGAAGGTGCTAAAGCAGTCTAGTCCCAAATATTCTAGACTGTGAGCCCACTGTTGGGTAGGGACCGTCTCTATATGTTGCCAACTTGTACTTCCCAAGTGCTTAGTACAGTGCTCTGCACACAGTAAGTCCTCAATAAATATGATTGATTGATTGATTGATCCAAGTGTTACTTAAATCTGGCCTATATTCAGCTCTCCTCACTCCGGTCCATACTTCACTCTCCTGCACAGATTTTTTTTTTCCTAAATAAAACCCTTAGCCCATGTTTCCTCACTCCGCAAGAATCTTTAATGGTTTTCTATCTACCTTTGCATCAAATGGAAACTCCTTACCCTTTTCTTGAAAACACTTTATCAACTTGCCCCTTCATATGAGAAGCATCATGGCTTAGTCAAAGGAACACGGCCCTGGGAGTTCAGAGTTCCAGGACTCTGACCCAATTCTGCCCCTTCCCTGCTGTGTGACCTTGGTCAAGTCAGGTAACTTCTCTGTGCCCCAGTTTCCTCATCTGCAAAATGGGGGTTCAATACTTTCTCTCCTTATGATCCCCATGTGGAATCTGATTATCTTGTATCTACCCAATGCTTTTAACAGTACTTAACACATAGTAAGCACTTAGCAAATACCACAATTTTATCTTATCTGGCTTATTTCCTACTACAACCCAATCTGCTCAGTTCATTCCCACACCTACCTTATCATTCAACCTCTATCTTGCTGCTGATCCCTTGCCCATATCCTCCCTCTGGCATGGAACTCCCTTCCCTTTCATAGCTGACATACCACCATTCCTCCCACCCCGAACTTCAAAGACTTACAAGAACATATAATAATAATTAAATATAATTATGGTATTTGTTAAGCACTTACTTGGTGCCAAGCACTGTTCTAAGCACTGGTTTAGATACAAGTTAAGCAGATTGTCCCTAATAAGACTCACAGTCTTAATCCCCATTTTATAGATGAGGTAACTGAGGCATAGAGAAGTTAAGTTACTTTCCCGGGGTCACGTAGTGGACAAGTGGCAGAGCTGGGATTAGAACCCGTGTCCTCTGACTCCCAAGCCCGGGTTCTTGCCAATAAGCCATGCTGCTTCAAATCGCTTCCCAGGACCTTTCCCTAACTAAGGCCTCATTTTCCCAGCTCACTCTCCCTTCTGTAACATCCTGGCACTTGGATTTGTACCCTTTAAGCACTTACTTGATAGTCACCCTACCCTCATTCCTACAAAACTCCCTTCCACATCACCCTGACTCACCTCATTTAGTCTTCCTCCCTCACCCTGCCCCACATCTCTTATGTATATATGTACATATCTATATTCTATTTATTTACATTGATGCCTGTTTACTTGTATTGATGTCTGGTCTCCCCCCCACTCTAGACTGTGAGCCCATTGTAAGTGGGGATTGCCACTCTTTATTGCTGTATTGTACCTTCCAATCTCTTAGTATAGTGCTCTGCACACAGTAAATGCTCAATAAATATGATTGAATGAGTGAATGAATGAATGAATAAATGAATGAATACAGGAAGCAGAGTGGCCTAGTGGAAAGAGCACAGGACTGGGAATAAGAGGACTTGGGTTCTAATCCCAGCTCTGCCAATGGTCTGCTATGTGAAGTTAGGCAAATCATTTAACTTCTCTGTGACTTGATTTTCTCATCTGCAAAATGGGGATTTAATCCTACTCTGCCCTACTTAGACTTTGAGCCCCATGTGGGGGAAGGACCATTTCCAAACTTGATTGCCTTGTATAATAATAATAATAATAATAATGATAATAATAATGATAATAATAATAATAATAATATTTGTTAATCAATCAATCATATTTATTGAGCGCTTACTGTGTGCAGAGCACTGTACTAAGCGTTTGGGAATTACAAGTTGGCAACATATAGAGACAGTCCCTACCCAACAGTGGGCTCACAGTCTAGAAGGGGGAGACAGAGAACAAAATCAAACATATTAACAAAATAAAATAAACAGAATAGATATGTACAAGCAAAATAAATAAATAGAGTAATAAATATGTACAAACATATATACATATACATATATATATATATATATACATATATATATATATGTATATATATATATATATATATATACATATATATACACAAGCGGTCAACTATGTGCCAGGTACTGTACTAAGTGCTGGGGTTGATACAAACAAATCGGGTTGGACACAGTCCCTGTCCCATGTGAGGCTCACAGTCTCAATTCTCATTTTGCAGATGAGGTAACTGAGGCCCAGAGAAGTAAAGTGACTTGCCCAAGGTCACACAGCAGACATGTGGCCAAGGTGGGATTAGAACCCATGATCTTCTGTCTCCTAGGCCCATGCTCTATCCACTACACCATGCTGCTTCTCACAGAGAAACTACCACAGAGCTTAGTAAGCATTTAACAACTATAATTTACAATTATTGAAATGATAATATACAGCATTTATTTTAATCTCTGTTTCCCCCCTCTAGACTGCAAGCTTATTATCAATAATAATAATAATAATAATTTTGATATTTGTTAAGCACTTACTAAGTGCCAAGTGCTGTTCTAAGTGCTGGGGGAGACACAAGGTAAGCAGGTTGTCCCACATGGGGCTCACAGTCTTAATCCCCATTTTCCAGATGAGGTAACTGAGGCCCAGAGAAGTTAAGTGACTTGCACAAAGTCACACAGCGGACAAGTGACAGAGTGGGAATTAGAACCCATGACCTCTGACTCCCAAGCCTGTGCTCTTTCCACTGAGCCATGCTGCTTCTCTAATTGTATATAGGGAATGTGTCTACCTACTCTGCTGCACTGTAATCTTCCAAATGCTCTGAACGTAATAAGCACCCAATAAATATCATTGATGGATTGATTGGTTAATTCTTGGGAAATCTACTTATGTATAATTCTGAGCCAGTCTCCTGAACTAAAGTATAAGGTTCCTCTGGGCCGAAGCTAGTCATGATTCTGCTGTTCTTCACAAGTACTTAATACAGTACATTGCATTCAAAATGTATTTAATTAATACTCATACTGCTAATAATACCGACTAGGCTGGCACTGAGGAAGTAGACTTTGAAATAGTAAGGATGATTAGATGTCAAGAGAAATGGAAAACTGAATAGGAGTGGTTTTAGGAGGATGAGGAAATCAGTTTTTAATATCTTGTCAGATATGCTGGACATCTCTATGGTGATGTCCTGAATGCAAGAGGAAATTGAAGATTGTATAGCAGGACAGAGACAGTGCTCTGCACAAAGTAAGTGCTCAATAAAGGTGATCGAATGAATGAATAAATTAGAGTAAGAGAGGTTGATTTATGATTCATTCACATAGACCTACTAGCTGAAGCCATGATGGTTGGAAGGATTCCCCAGCAATCAATCAATCAGTCAATCAGTGGCATTTATTGAGTGCTTACAGAATACAGCACACTGTACTAAGCCATAAGAGTGAGTGTAGAGGGAGAAGATTATCAGAATTAGAATAATATTTTTTTAGATTCCTACATACGGGAAATGAGAAGGGGAAAAACAAACATTCATTAATTCATTCAGTTGTATTTACTGAGCTTTTACTATGTGCAAAGCATTGTACTAAGCGCTTGGGAGAGTACAATGTAACAATATAAGACGCATTCCTTGCCCACAATGAGCTCATAGAGAACTAAATTTCTTATGAACATAGCTTATATTATCTAAGGTTTCTGACTATTCTGATGTCTTGCCTTGAGTTGCTCTTGCTCCTGGACTACTGTCATTTAACACGTCATGTGCTTGATTAGTATAATTTGGCAAAATCATCATTTAGTTTGAGTCTGTTCCTTGAACAGGAGTAAATAAAATGAACTGACAGCAAAACTTGTAGCTAGTGGAACTGAGCTAGTAGCTCGGTATGAAGGTTCTGTGAGTCCATTAAAAGAAAAACCTGAAAAATGATGAGTGATTTAGGGCAGAGCCTCTCTGACTCACTACCAGGTATTCGTTGGGGCCGCCACTCCTCTCCAACTATCCTCTATCCCCTTCTCTCAGCAGCAGCATGGCCTCAGGTACAGTACAGGCCTTGAAGTGGACCTGGGTTCTAATTCCGTCTCTTGTGTGACCTCGGGTAAATCACTTACCTTCTCTGTGCCTCAGTTACCTCATCTGTAAAACAGGGATTAAGACTGTGAGCCCCATTTGGGACAGGAACTGTGTCCAACTTGATGATCTTATATCTACCCCAGCACTTAGAACAGTGCTCGGCACATAGTAAGCACTTAACAAATACCATTATTACTATTATCATTATTATCATTATTCTCTCTTCAGGTGCTATGGAATACCTTTAAGCATATAAAATGTGTTCATAGGAGACTTTCTGGTGGCTTCCACCACTCAGCCAGCAGCAGCATCATTCCTAAAGACAGCTTACTAAATGTAAAAGCCCAGGAAAAGGTGAAGACCCTGGAAGGAAATGAAGGAAACTGTACATTCCTTATACACTCAGCAAGAAGGGCTGAATTTACCTTTGAGCAACTGAAAAGTTTGTCTTGATCTTATATTCTGTGTTCAAATTCATTTTTATAGAATCTATTAGGAGAAGTCACTCATTCAATAGCCATACAAATGGCAGTGGAAAGTTACATAAATCCTGATATGAAGTAGGCTGGAATAAAACACATTAATCTCCATCAGAAAAACCAAGTCCACTGCCAATGAGCCTCAAGTGTATGCCACATGAACTAAGAAATGTATTTCTGAGGGATAGAATGAACGTCCTCTGTAGATTGTACTCATCTAAAGCTCACTTGCACATCTGTTTTTAATAAATGTGATTTTGTCTGTCTTTTTGGAGTACAGGGGCCTCTTCTCTTTCTACCTGCTTCACTCCTCATATATCAGAATATGCACATTCACCCACCCCATCTCAGTCATGATTTTCAATCACTTCTGATTTAACTTTGCACATCAATATTTACCTTCATTTAAACACTTGTTGGTAGTATATTCGGGTGAAAGATGAGATTCTGGTGTTTAATTTCTCTACATATAAGACATATTTACATTTCTCGAAAGAATAGATAACATTCAGTGCTACTTAGATGAATGCCCATTACCAGACATTTTTATACAAAAATGGAACAAGGTCAAATCATTCTTTACCCCTAATGTACTGACTGTACTCCCTGCCTGAATGTTTGTGTGTAAACTTTATCCTAATGGCTGATAAATAAACTAAGCAGATTGCAATATATTTTAATTCTTTAGTAGCAACACACAAATATCACCCTATGGAACTCACATCCATCAGACAAAATGATTAAATCTACATCACTTATTCAATACAATAAAATGAAGTTATGTTAATATAACAACCAGTGGATCAATGCCTTCTGCTTTAGAATTGAACATTGAGCTTTCCTCTGGCATTTGAAGAGGAGCAAGAGATCATTATTCACTGAGGAATTATGGCAATTCACCGTCTGATGAGTCATGACCTTTGCTCCTTTTTTCTCAAGGAGAAGCAAACTCAGAAGAGGACATAGGTTCTCATGTGCTTTCAGACCTGAGGGATTTTCCCCATAGATTGTCTCCAAAACACTGGTTTACCTGAAGAAAATTATTAAGTAGTACCTTTCAATGGACAAAAAAGATGGAAAATCACCATCCTCTCCCCATCTTCATTTTCCACTCATCCTTTATATAGTATGCTCCCTGAGGTTATTTTGTTGTTGTTGTTTTTTATGTTTTATGGTATTTGTTAAAACTTACTACATGTCAAGTCTATACAATTCAATCAGGTTCGACACAATGCCTGTAGGAGGGAGAAAAGGTATTTAACCCCCATTTTACAGTGTGAAAACTGGCACAGACAAGTTAAGTGACTTTGATAATATCACACAGCAGGTAACTGACAGAGTCAGGATAAGAGTCCAGGCTCTCTAACTCCATGCCTGTTCTCTTTCCACTGGCCCACACTGTTAGCTCTTACTATGTGCCAAGCACTGTAGTAAGCATTTTGTCTAATATAAGATAATCAATGCAGACACAATCCCTGTCCCATATGGGGCTTATATGAACCCTCTTACTAAGACACATTATCTGAGGAAGACCTTCTCCCTTGCTCAAGAGTCATTAAGTTCATCTTCTGGGTCCTGTTCAGGCAGTGCCATTTCCAATGATGTCCACATTTACGTGTATTATTGCCACTGCCCCTCTGCTGTTACCAATCTACTCTCTTACCAATGATGTACTTAGAGTCAATCGCCTCACTTTTTTTGCTATCTGAAGCTGGCCCATCTCTAGCTGTCTGAGAATCAGTGTTCTTCCTAAAGTGGTTAAAGAAACAGAAGAAAAAATTAAAGTTATATTCTTTTTCCTTATGCATTTTTCATAGCTAGATGACTGATCCACAGCTTTGCTTGAAATCAGATGTGCAGCAATGACTGAGTGGCTAAATATTGAGGATGAAAGACTCAGTCTGCAGTAGTGTCCTTTCTGATCAGTCACTCCACTTAACTACAGAATCCTAGCTTAGGCTAGGTACTAAAAATCCCATTCTAAGAATACTGCATTGAAAAAACCAAGTTCATTCATTGGGTAGCTTTTCCATTTGTAGTGTATAACATTAATAAGAAATTGAGATCTGTGTTTTCCAGAAACCCCGCTAAATATTATGTAGATGACAGTAATGCAGGAATAAGACACTGTATTTTGCTCTTGGTAAGATATTTGCTCTATGTGATCTAAGATTCATTCGATTTTTAAATAAAAATGGCCAGGAACAGCCAAACTATTCAGCATCTCTTAAGGATGAATTATTTCAACTCTTCTGAAAATGACATTCCAGCTCTTTGATTTTCTTCTTAGTATTCTAAAGTGTTGTATATGAACTGTGAGAAGGAAGCAAGATCATTATCACATTACTACCATACCCTATATTTCCTCACTACTGGAATTCCATCATCTTAAAGTGTGTTGGTAGGGTAAAAGTTTTGGGCTGTGGGAGAAGAATGGCAAGTGATCTATAACAGGTCAGATTTTGTGACATTTTAGTTTCCAATGGCTACCCAAATGGATGAGTGAATTAACTTGAACATCTTTAAGTAGAAACTTGATCACTGAGGCAATCCCACCATATGATGCAAAAGCAAAGTAGGTAAACATTTGATATTTTCAGATCAGAGCAGAGGTTAACTACAGTTCTGATCACTTTTCAGGTGGCTTTACCATTTGAATAGGAAAAAAAAATAGTTTGAATACTATGGTACTTAACCTAGTACTCCTAGACCATGCTATTCAGCAATTATTATGGGTATACCTACTAGTTCTTTCTCCTTCTAACAGTAGTAATGAATAAAACAAAGAAACAGAGAATGGTGCTGGGTGTGTTGTTCACTAGCTGACTTCAATTTAATTAATTTGTCTAAATTTAACCAAGTCGTCAGATGAAAGAAGTTCAAAATTTCAAAAATACTTTATCCCTTTTTTTAAAAAAAATGGTATTTATTAAGTGCTTATTATATATCAAGTACTGTTCTAAGTGCTGGGATAGATACAAGGTCATTAGCTTGGACAAAGTCCTTTTCCCACATAGGGTTCACAGTCTAAGTTGAAGGGAGAACAGAATCCCCATTTTACAGTTGAGGAAACTGAGGCACAGAGAAGTTAAGCAAGTTGCCCAAAATCAGACAACAGGCAAGTGGTGTCCTCTGACTTCTGAATCCATGTTTTTTTTTTCTAATGCTTCTCAATGTGCTGTAGTGGAACATGTTTTGAACTTCTTGCAAATCTTGTGCACTAATATTTTCTTGGAAGGGAGGCTAGATGTAGACTATCATTCACGTTTAAGAGACCTCCATAACAATGATTGTTTTTCTAGTTACCCAGTTCCAGGCTATCAGCAATTATTGCTATACAACAATGGGTACAATTTGGAGTTACTCATGAATGAATTGCTGGTATACCCCAGGTTTCATTAGATTTACTCCCAAAGTTCTAGGCTTCTAGGCTGAGCCTGTTGTTGGGTAGGGATTGTCTCTACCTGTTGCTGAATTGTACTTTCCAAGCACTCAGTACAGTGCTCTGCACACAGCAAGCACTCAGTAAATACGATTGAATGAATGAATGAAGTTATGACCAAGCACCACTGATGGATGTAGCAATCCCATCCCTGCTCTACACACCCTTGTTCCTACTCACCCATATTAAGAGAAATTGCCCTAACCATTTCCAGCCACAAATCAGGCCTTTCCATCTTGGCTTCACCCCTCAGGGGATAAAATATTGTCCTTAATGCACTAGGACCTCTCCATACAGCTGACAAAAGCACTATGGTAACCACTAACCACCAAGGGTCTCCACTCTCAACATGCTCCATGCCCACCAGGCCATAGATAAAAAGCTTCTCCCATGCACTCATGGATTCCTCCATTCCTGCTGAGAAAAATACCCAAACACACCCACAGCTGGAGTCTTCTACAAAACACGAGGAAGGCTAGTGGTTGCTGTAGTGGTTGCTGCAGCTATTGGTGTGTCCTGAATTTTAAGCCTATTTTTTTGTATTTTTTAATATTTTGTTTAATGTTTCATTACTCTTCAAGTGTCTGTGGTGAGCCCACAGCAAGCTGCCCTATTATTGACTGTTTGCACAACAAACTGTCTTGTTAGTGACTGTTTGTGATGCCGTGAACGACAAGGAAGAGACTCGCATAGGCACTGATGGGCTCTACCTGAGACATATGATTGCTAGCCTGCTGGGGCAGAGCATGAAGGGAGACATGGCCTTCTCCCCCTGCTCTATTCAGTAACAGGCCTGGGCTGCTATGTAGAACCACAGCTGGGACGCCTAAGGCAGCTAAAAGGCATTCCTTTTAAATCGCGAGAGGGCACAGAGAAAGCACAGGCAAAGGGAAGCACCTGGAGCAGAAGCACACGCAGAAAGAAGCAAGCATTCAGGGGAAAAGCACGCAGAGCAGCAGAAGCAAGCAGCAAGATAGTAGCACTTGGAAGCAGAAAGAAGAAGCAAGGGCAGAAAGGGCTCCTTTCACCACAGACTGGTACTGGGCCCTTGGTGGAGTGAGTGAGTGAGAGTGTGTATATGTCACTCCCTTGCACGTTGGTAAAACTAAGTTAAAACTTTCCACAGTAACCATGGGGGTCGGCGGTGTGGTTTGTCACTGAGGCTCTCCCGGTCCAGGAAGGTGCTGGTTGGTATGGACCAGGGGTGGGGGGCTTGTGACAATCTCCAGTCCCTTCTCCCTACTTAAACTCTTAGATTCTGAGCCCCTCATGGGACAGAGATTGTGTCTGATTCCTTCCTGTGCATTCTCTCCCAGCGCTTAGTATAATGTTCTGCATGCAGTAAGTGCTTAATAAATACTACTACTACTACTACTACTACTGCTGCTGCTACTACTACTACTACTAGTACTAAAACAGTGTGGCAAGTGGTACTGTGGTCAAACCATAGTAGCAGTAATAATAATAAAATTGACAATTATTATTTGTATATTTGTTAAGTGCTAAGTAATGTACTAAGCAATGGGATAGATACAGGGCAATCAGGTAAACCCAGCCCTTATCTCACTTGGTGCTGAAAGTTGAAGTTGGAGGGAGAATATATTTTGAATTCCCATTGTGTAGATGAGAAAACTGAGACACTAAGAAGTTAAGTGGCTTGCCTAAAATCACACAGCAGGCAGGTGGCAAATCTGGGATTAGAATTCAAATCCTCTGACTGCCAGAGCACATGTTCTTTCAGTGGAAGGTAGGCTGGAAAGTACTTACAGGGTCCCATCTGGGACCCTCATTATAGGTCTGGCCTTAACCTTTTGTGGTGCGGAGATGTCTTGGTTGTTCTGGCTGTCTTGGTCTCACTGCTCTCTGTTTGACAAGAACCTTCTACCCCATGACTGAATGCGCGTGTTTGGATTTCCTAGCTTCAGCAGTTGCCTCCTCAGCCTGAGGAGCCCACTGGGCTGCTGAGGATAATCCTGGAACTCTGATCTACCAGAAAGTCCAGACCCTGCTGCACTGGAACAAACAGCCCTGTGGCTCTCACCCCACCCAACTGAAAGTGCTCAAGAAGGCACTCTAAATGCTGTGGGTTCAACCTTCACAGCATTGCTAAAATCCATCCTTTCCCCTCCCTCTAAATTACTACCTCATTAATCCAAGCATCTATCATAACCCATCTTAATCCAAGCATCTATCATAACCCATCTTGGTAACCAGGTCAGCCTTCTTACTGACCTCCCAGCCTCATTGTCTCTCTCCACTCCACCCATACTTGACTCAGCTGCCTGCATTGTTTTACTACAAATATGTGCGGTCCAGCCCATGTTTCCCCACTCCTCATGAACCTCCAGTGGTTATCCATCCACCTCCACATCAAAAAGAAAGTCCTTACCACTGGCTTTGAAGCACTCAGTCACCTTGCCCCCTTCTACCTCACTTCACTTCTCTCACCCTATAGCCCAGCCTGCAGATTTCTCTCCTCTAATCCAACCTACTCACTGAAACTTGATCTCGTCTACCTCACCAGTGACCTGTTGCCCACGTCCAGACTCTGTCCTGGAATGCCTCCCACTTCATATCTTACAGACTATTACTTTCCTTATCTTCAAAACCTTATTGAAAGGATAGCTTCTTCAAGAGGCCTTCCCTAACTAAGCCCTCAATTCTGCTTTCCCATGCCCTTCTGACTCACCCTGATTTGCTTCCTTTATTCATCTCTCCCTCAGTCCCATAGCTCTTATTTACATATCCTTAATTCATTTATTTTTATTAATCTCTGTTTCCCCCTCTAGACTGTGCGCTCATTGTCAACAGGTAATGTGTCTACCAACTTTGCTGTATTGTACTCTCCCAAGCACTTAGTAAAGTGCTCTGCACATATTAAGCGCTCAATAAATAGGACTGATTGCTTAATTCTTGGCTTATCCAGGCTCTGTGGTTCTAGGGCACCAACTATTCTGTTAGAGACCAAGATGCCAGGATATGGTGCGAGGAGGGGTTGCATGTGGGGAATGGAATAGGCAGTAGGGAGCCAACCAGAAAAGGATGAAAGCTTTTATGGAGATGGAGATGTGTGAACAGAGAGATGTGGTGATGCTTTGTTTTGTTGTCTGTCTCCCCCTTCTAGACTGTGAGCCCATTGTTGGGCTTGTTATAGATAGGGAAAGTGTTTGGTTATTGGTTTGGTTTGGTTATATTGTACTCTCCCAAGCAATTAGTACAGGCTCTGTACACAGTAAGCACTCAATAAGTATGATTGAATGAATGAAATAACTAATCTTCTGTGTTTTGATAAATCCCTTCCTTTTGAACATCACCAACACAATAAATCAGGTAATTTGAGCTCCTACTAGGTGCACAGCTATAGAAGTTTGGAAATAAACAGTAGAAGTCAAAGAGACACTGAACATCACCTGAGGGATTTGTGGAAAGTACGCAATCCTGGGAGTCAGAGGACCTGGCTCAGCCACTTCCTGGCTGTATGACATTCGACAAGTCATTTAACTTCCCTGTGCCTCAGTTTCTTTCACTTGTAAAATAGTAATTAAGCTTGTTGTGGACAGGGAATGTGTCTGTTTATTGTTATATTGTACTCTCCCAGACACTTAATACAGTGCTCTGGACACAATAAGCACTCAATCGATATGACTGACTGAATGAATGAAATTCATCCTTTAGACTGTGAGCTCCAAAATGTTTCTGATCTGATTATCTTATAACTAGCCAGGAATTAGTACTGCACTTGGTACCTGGTACGTTCTTAACAAATACCACAGAAGACAAGAAGGATCATGTGGTCACAAATTGCAATCATATGATTTTCAGGCTAAATCAAAGAATTCCAGAATATTAAGGCTAGTTTCACTGTACCATTTTAGGAATGCAGAAGCCGAGTCAGTAGCAATTCCCTTTTAGGTTTGATTCGTAACTCAAAGTGGAGTAGAACTGAAAATAGTTCTAAATGCATGCCATTAATTATCTTTGTTTTAATAGGCAAGAAACTTTTCACATTAAAGTTGTCATTGGGAATTCACGTTTGCTGTAAGTCTTTTCTAATACTACAGTACTTAGTGTCATGGTTAGTAGTGCTTTGGAAGAAATATGTCTGCAAGTGTTAATTCTGCTACGAAGCTCAGATGGCAAAACTTGGAGAAACATTTTGTAGTCCCCCCGCAACACTTACCCTTCTATTTTCTTGCCTCCTAATGTACATGGGCACACATTTTGATGTGGGAATTTGTGTTTTGCTTTATTATAAATTTGTATTGCTTATATATCCGAAATTATGCCCATTACCTTTTGTACTTTGTTTCTAAATCTAGCTTAAATACCTATTCAAAAATATGCCTTATAGAGTATGAGGTATGTTTATGTATATATTCCTATTAACCTTGCACCATAACACCAAAGTTTGAAATGCCTACTATGTACTTTGACACACTTTTCCCTAGGATTTTTCCTATATAGAAATTATTAACTTATATACTTCTATTCGTGGTTTTCATTTTATGTACATATTTATTTCATATGCCTAAATCAAAGATCTAAATTTTAATTTTCTCATCTAAACTGCCTGCCATACATTTTATCATAATGATTTTCCTATATTCAGCATCAACTACTTTAAATATGTATTTCTACATGAAGCTTTCTTTGAGGATCATATTGCCTTGTTTTTCAGAATTAAACACTTTTTATGTAAACCCCACCCCAGGGATCCCAAACTGAAAGTTCAAGCAAGAAAAATAATGTATCTATTTGTGGTTTTGGGACTCCACTTCCTCTGAGTTTCTGTTACAGTGTGTTGAAAATGCAAACCACAAACTAAAAAAAATAAGGAATGGCATACAGTTTTAGTTGTCTTTCACCTTTTTAAATGGTGCAACCAAGATTTCAAACAGAGAGATAATTAAACTGAATGGAATTGTTGTGAGTGTTTGATAAGAATGTGGTTTTCAACCATATTGTGAAATTTTAGTACAGTTAGGAAAAGCTATGTCAAATATGCTGTATATCATCTATTTTACTTTTTTATTACTTCATAATGTAAAGGCCAAAATTGTGTTCTTTTTGCTATCAGTTAATAAAACATTTCCTGAATTATTTAACTTCCTTACAAATTCAAACCATTTTAATACTTTATCATTTTTTATGTCAACAGTCATATTCCTGGAGGAAAAACAATTTAGGTGCATGTTTGCTTTTATTTGAAATTGTTTAGTTTTGAAGGGCACAGTGTGAGCATAGTTCTGTCTTACTGTGGCTGTTATATTTTATTATGGCTGATTCGGAGAAAATGAAGTCTTAAGAAAAAAGAAGATAGGGCTAATTGAATAAAATCACATATGAGGGATTGCAAATAACTTTTTGTTTAGTGGAAATCTGTCATCGTTGATATATGGCTTTGAAATATATGGCAAATAGACAAATGGTGCTTGACTTTTTTTGTTTAAAACATAATATCAAACATGCAAGCACTTTAATTTGCTACAACAGGTAGTTCTATTTTTCAGATTGAAATTATGGTTTTAATATTTACTATAATTTTATGCATCTCAGCACACAATCACAACTTCCTCACTACTAATGAATATTTATTTCTGTTTCTGTCTTTTCTTTGTATTCATCAGATGACTATATTGTTCAGTCTGCCCCTTTGCCATGGTAGTGTGTTGAATAAATGTTTAAATGTTAAATTAATTATTCTAGTTTCATCATACATATAAGATTGATGACTCTAAATGTTAGGTTGAAGCTGGTCTAGGGAACAAGCTTTAGGTACAGTACAATTAGAGAATGAAATTTAGTTCTTCTGTATTCAATTTTTTTCTGAATCTGTTTCCTTATTTTCTAGAAAGAGTGTTGGGGCCTGAGCCCCAGATACTCTCATCTGCTGGGATTATGGGGAATGGGATACCATTTCCTGCTGCCCCAGGAGAGCCACAAACATGAAAGAGGGATACTGACTTCTGACAAGATCAGGAGCTAACCTCAAAGTGATGTTAAGTGGTTTTGGTTGAGTTTATTGTGTTTGCTTCCTCAGGATAGGAGAGTATGAGTATAACACTCATAATCATTATGAGTGTTTCTGCTCATAATAATAATAACTGTGGCATTTGTTAAGCACTTACTCTTTGACAAACACTGTGGTAGATACAGGATTATCAAGTTGGACACAGTCCCTTAAACCATGTGGGATTCTCCTGTAACTGTGTTTCTCCTCATCGAGGGACGTTCTTTAAAAGTATGTTAACTTTTCCAGAATTCATTCCTTCAGTTCATTCAGTCAAATTTATTGAGTGCTTACTGTGCGAAGAGCGCTGTACTAAGCACTTGGAAAGTACAATAATGCAATAGAGAAAATTCATGCCCACTACGATTTCTCAGTCTAAAGGGGGGAAGACAGACAACAATTCAAGTAAACAGGCATCATTATAAATTAATAAAATTACAGATAATATACATAAGTGATGTGGGGCTGGGGGGGGGACGGAAGAGCAAAGGGAGTGAGTCAGCGTGACGCGGAAGGGAGTGGGAGATGAGGAAAAATGGGGCTTACTCTGGGAAGGTCTCTTGGAGGAGATGAGCCTTCAGTAGGTCTTTGAAGTGGGGAGAGTGATTGTCTGGAGCTTGTGAGGAGGGAGGGCATTCCAGGCCAGAGGTAGGATCTGGGCCAGGGGTCAGTGGTGAGACAGGTGAGATCGAGGCACAGTGAGAAGAACAGCACCAGAGGAGCAGAGAGTGTGGGCTGCATTGTAGAAAGAAAGAAGGGAGGTGAGGTAGGAGGGGACAAGGTAATGGAGATCTTTAAAGCCAATAGTGAGGAGTTTTTGGTGGATACAGAGGTGGATAGTCAACCACTGGAGATTTTGAGGAGGTGGCTGACATGCTCTGAACATTTCTGTAGAAAGATAAAACTGTCAACAGACTGAAGTATGGACTGGAGTGGGGAGAGGCAAGAGGTTGGGAGGTCAGAAAGGAGGTTGATGCAATAATCTAGAAAGGTCGGACCTTGGCGACTGACAGAATTTGGTGACAGACTGGGTATGTGAATTGAATGATACACCAGAGGCAAGGATGACACCAAACTTATAGGCTTGCGAGACGGGAAGGATTGCTGTGTTGTCTACAGTAACGGGAAAGTTTGGAAGAGGACAGCGTTTGGAAGGGAAGATAAGGAGTCTGTTTTGGACGTGTTAGATTTGAGGTGGTGGGAAAACATCCAAGTAGAGATATCCTGAAGGCAGGAGGAGAAGCAAGGCTGGAGAGAGGGAAGGAGATCAGGGAAGGGGATGTAGGCTTGAGTATCATCCGCATAGAGGTGGTAGTTGAAGCCATGGGAGCGAATGAGTTCTCCGAGGGAATAAGTGTAGATGGAGAATAGAAGGGGACTGAGAACTGAACCTTGAGGGTTCCCACAGTTCGCGGATGAGGGGGGGGGAGGAGCCTGCGAAGGAGACTGAGAATGAATGGTGAGAGAAATAAGAGGATAACCAGGAAACGACAGAGTCAGTGAAGCCAAGGTTGAATAACATATCCAGGAGGAGGGGATGGTTCACAGTGTCAAAGGAAGATAAAAGTTTGAAGAGGACTAGGATGGAGTAGGAGCTATTTGATCTGGCCAGAAGGAGATCACTGGTGATCTTTGAGAGGGCAGTTTCAGTGGAGTGAAGGGGATGGGAACTAAATTGGAGGGTGTCCAGGAGAGAGACTGAGGAGAGGAATTTGAGGCAGCGGGTGTAGACAACTCGCTCAAGAGTTTAGAGAGGAAAGGTATGAGGAAGATAGGACAATAACTGGAGAGAACTGTGGGGTCAAGAGAGAGTTTTGTTAGGATGGAGGAGACATGGGTTCCATCCATTCTCTATCTAAACTTACTCCCTTGGTGAGCTCATTCGCTCCCATCTCTACACTGATGACACCCAAATCTACATCTCCACCCCTGCTCTCTCTCTCTCCCTCCCTCCAGGCTCGTATCTCCTTCTGCCTTCAGGACATCTCCATCTGGATGTCTGCCTGACAACTAAAAAGCAACATGTACAAGACGGGGCTTCTTATCCTCCCTCCCAAACCCTGTCCTCTCCCTGACTTTCCCGTCACTATAGACAACACCACCATACTTCCTGTCTCAAGTCTGCAACCTTGGTGTCATCCTTGACTCCGCTCTCTCATTCATCCCACACAGCCAATCCATCACTAAAACCTGCCGGTCTCACTTCCACAACATCGCCAAGATCTGCCCTTTCCTCTCCATCCAAACCACTACCTTGCTGGTTCAATCTGTCATCCTATCCCAACTGGATTACTGCCTGAGCCTCCTCTCTGACCTCCCATCCTTCCGTCTCTCCCAGCTTCAGTCTATACTTCACTCTGCTGCCCGGATTATCTTTGTACAGAAACACTTTGGGAATGTCATTCCCCTCCTCAAAAATCTCCAGTAGTTACCTGTCAACCTACGAATCAAGCAAAAACTCCTCACTCTTGGCTTCAAGGCTCTCCATCACCTCACCCCCTCCTACCTCACCTCCCTTCTCTCCTTCTACAGCCTAGCCGGCACCCTCCTCTCCTCTGCTGCTAACCTCCCCACTGAGCCTCGTTCTCTCCTGTCCCACCATCGACCCCTGGCCCATGTCCTTCCCCTGTCCTGGAATGCCCTCCCTCCACACATCTGCCAAACTAGCTCTCTTCCTCCCTTCAAGGCCCTACTGAGAGCTCACCTCCTCCAGGAGGCCTTCCCAGACTTAGCCCCTTTTTCCTCTCTTCCTCCCCATCTCCCCCACCACCCTACCTCCTTCCCCTCCCCACAGAACTTGAATATATTTGTACATATTTATTACTCTATTTTACTTGTACATGTTTACTATTCTGTTTTATTAATGATGTGCATATAGCTATAGTTCTATTTATTCTTATGGTTTTGACACCTGTCTACATGTTTTGTTTTGTTTTGTTGTCTGTCCCCCTCTTCGGGAGGGTGAGCCCATGTTGGGTAGGGACCATCTCTATATGTTGCCGACTTGTACTTCCCAAGTGCTTAGTACAGTGCTCTGCACACAATAAGCACTCAATAAATATGATTGAATTAATTAATTAATTAATTAATGGGCATGTTTGAACACAGTGGGGACGAAGCCATTGGAGAGTGAGTGTTTGGAGATTACTATGAAATAGGGAAGGGGTGAGAGTTTTTATAAAGTGTGAAGGAATGGGGTCTGATGTGCATGTGGAGGGGGTGGCATTTGAGGGGAGGTAGATCTCCTCTGGAGATAGTGCTGGGAAACATGGGAAAATTGAAGAAGGGGCCAGGAGGAGGGGGGATTTAGGAGGGGAATGGGTGATTTGGGTAAGCTCACACCTAATGGTTTGGGTCAAAATGGGTCATGCTAAGACCCCCAAATTCAAGTGAAGGTGATGGATTTAAATAACTCATAAAATCCAGACTGCTTCCAGTGGTGTGGAACAATCAACCTCTGTCATAATCCTGGAATACACTTTATTATTTACTGACCTGCTAGTTTTAGGGAAATCGAGAAGACCTTAGTGAGACGTAGCATGGCCTTGTGAAAAGAGCATTCATTCATTCAATAGTAAGCGCTCAATAAATACGATTGATTGATTGATTGATTGATTCAATCACATTTATTGAGCACTTACTGTGTGCAGAGCACTATACTAAGGGCTTGGGAAGTACAAGTCAGCAACATAGAGATGGTCCCTACCCAACATTGGGCTCACAGTCTAGAAGGGGGAGAAAGACAACAAAACAAAACATTAACAAAATAAAATAAATAGAATAGTAGATATGTACAAGTAAAATAAATAGAGTAATAAATCTGTACAAACATATATACAGGTGCTGTGGGGAGGGGAAGGAGGTGTGCGGGGGGTGGAGCATGGACTTGGAAGTCAGAGGACCTAGGTTCTAATCTCAGCTCTGCCAGTGACTTGCTGTATGACCTTGGGAAAGTCACTTAACTTCTCTGTGCCTCAGTTTCTCAACTGTAAAATGAGGAGTCAATACCTGTTCTCCACCCTACTTAAAACTGTGAGCCCCCATGCAGGACATGGACTGTGTCTGACGTAATTAATTTGTACCTACCTCAGTGCTTGAAACAGTGTTTGAAACATGGTAAGTGCTTACTAAGTACCATACAACAATAAACAAATAAGACCTTAAAACTTTGAACCCTATGTGGACAGGGACTATGTCCAACCCAATTATTTTGTATCTTGTTTTGCCTTATGTTGTCGAGTTGTCTCCAAACCATAACAATGCGATGGACACATCCTTCCCAGAATGCCCCACCTCCATCTGCAATCATTCTGGTGGTGTATCGATAGAGTTTTCTTGGTTAAAAAAAAGGAAATGGTTTACCATTGTCTTCTTTCATGCAGTAACCTTGAGTCTCTGCCCTTGACTCTCATGCTGCTACTGTCCAGCCCAGGTGAGTTGAAGCAGCATGGCTCAATGGAAAGAGCACTTGCTTGGAAGTCAGAGGTCATGGGTTCAGATCCCGGCTCCGCCAATTGTCAGCTATGTGACCTTGGACAAGTCACTTAACTTCTCTGTGCCTCAGTTACCTCATTTGTAAAATGGGGATTAAGACTGTGAGCCCCACGTAGGACAACCTGATCAGCTTGTATCCTCCCCAGTGCTTAGAACATTGCTTTGCACATAGTAAGCACTTTAAAAATGTCATCATTATTATTATTATTATTTTTAACTTGTAGCAGATTGCCTTCCACTCGCTAGCAACTGCCCAAGCTAGGAATGAAATGGATATGTCGCTGTTTGACTCTCCCTCTCGTAGTCGAGACTGATAAATTCTGATAAGAAATATTTATTCTATTTATTTTATTTGGTTTATATGTTTTGTTTTGTTGTCTGTCTCCCCCTTCTAGACCGTGAGCCCGCTGTTGGGTAGGGACCATCTCTATATGTTGCAAACTTGTACTTCCCAAGCGCTTAGTACAGTGCTCTGCACACAGTAAGCTCTCAATAAATATGATTGAATGAATGAATGAATGAATGAATAAGTACTGGAAACTCCCCAGGTGAGACCCTGAAAGAGGGAACTTGTATCTACCCCAGTGCTTAGTTCATTGCCTGCCACATAATAAGCATTTAACCCATACAACTGAAAAAAATAGAAAGTGTAGGCCAGAAGTGACATTTCACTTCATGAAGAAATGCAAACTGGGTGAGATCACAAGAACTGTCTGCTGTAATGGATCAATTAATCAATTAATCAATCATAATTATTGAGTGTTTACTGTGTGGAGAGCAATATAATAAACTTTTGGGAGAGTATAATATAGCAGAGTCGGGAGATACGTGCCCACAAGGAGCTTACAGTCTAGAAGGTGAGACAAACATTAATATAAATAAATTGTGGATATGTACATAAATATTGTTGGGACTGAGAAGGGTGATGGAGAAAAAAGTGGGAGAAGAGGAATCAGAACTTAGTTGGGAAAGGGCTCTTGGAGGAGATGTGCCTTCCATAGGGTTTTGAAAGTAAGAAGAATGATTGTCAGTCAGATATGAAGGTAGAAGGAATTCCAGGCCAGATGTAGGACTTCAATGAGGGGTCAGCAGTGAGATAGAAAGGTAGAAGTAGAGTGAGTAGGTTAGCCTGAGAGAAGTGAAGTCTACAGGCTAGGTTGTAGTAGGAAATCAGAGAGATAAGATCATTAAATGCTTTAAATCTAGTGGTAAGGAGTTTCTGTTTGATGAGAAAGTGAATGGGCAACACAAGGGAGGTTTTTGAGGAGTAGTAAAACATGGATGGAATGCTTTTTTAGATAAATGATCCGGGCAGCAGAGTAGAGTGTGGACTGGAGTCCCAGACTGAGTCTCCCCTTTTCCTCTGCTCCTCCTCCCCCCACCCTTCCCACAGCACCTGTGTATATTTGTACATATTTATTACTTTATTTTATGAATGATGTGTATATATCTGTAATTTCTATTTGTGTATTTTGAGATGCCTGTCTACTTCAATCAATCAATCAATTGTATTGAGCGCTTACTGTGTGCAGAGCACTGTACTAAGCTCTTGGGAAGTATAAGTTGGCAGCATATAGAGACAGTCTCTACCAACAGTGGGCTCACAGTCTAAAAGGGGGAGACAGAGAACGAAACCAAACATACTAACAAAATAAAATAAATAGAATAGATATGTACAAGTAAAATAAATAAATAAATAAATAGAGTAATAAATATGTACAAACATATATACATATATACAGGTGCTGTGGGAAAGGGAAGGAGATAAGATGGGGGGGATGGAGAGGGGAACGAGGGGGAGAGGAAGGAAGGGGCTCAGTCTGGGAAGGCCTCTTGGAGGAGGTGAGCTCTCAGTAGGGCCTTGAAGGGAGAAAGAGAGCTAGCTTGGCAGATGGGCAGAGGGAGGGCATTCCGGGCCCGGGGGATGACGTGGGCTGGGGGTCGATGGCGGGACAGGTGAAAATGAGGCACGGTGAGGAGATTAGCAGTGGAGGAGCGGAGGGTACGGGCTGGGCTGGAGAAGGAGAGAAGGGAGGTGAGGTAGGAGGGGGCGAGGTGATGGAGAGCCTTGAAGCCGAGGGTGAGGAGTTTCTGCCTGATGCGCAGATTGATTGGTAGCCACTGGAGATTTTTGAGAAGGGGAGTAACATGCCCAGAACATTTCTGGACAAAGACAATCCGGGCAGCAGCATGAAGTATGGGTTGAAGTGGGGAGAGACATGAGGATGGGAGATCAGAGAGAAAGCTGATGCAGTAGTCCAGACGGGATAGGATGAGAGCTTGAACGAGCAGGGTAGCAGTATGGATGGAGAGGAAAGGGCGGATCTTGGCAATGTTGCGGAGCTGAGACCGGCAGGTTTTGGTGACGGCTTGGATGTGAGGGGTGAGCGAGAGAGCGGAGTCGAGGATGACACCAAGGTTGCGGGCTTGTGAGATGGGAAGAATGGTAGTGCCGTCAACAGAGATGGGAAAGTCAGGGAGAGGACAAGGTTTGGGAGGGAAGACAAGGAGCTCAGTCTTGGACATGTTGAGTTTTAGGTGGCGGGCAGACATCCAGATGGAGATGTCCTGAAGGCAGGAGGAGATGCGAGCCTCTGTGGGTTGTACATATCTGTAATTTAATTGCTTAGCTTGGCGGTTGTGCAGAGGGAGGGCATTCCAGGCCAGGGGGAGGACTGGGCCGGGGGTTGATGGTGGACAGGTGAGAATGAGGTGCAGTGAGGAGGTTAGGGGCAGAGGAGCAGAGGGCGTGGGCTGGGATGTGGAAGGAGACAAGGGAGGTGAGGTGGGAGTGGGCAAGCTGATGGAGAGCCTTGAAGCTGAGAGTGAGGAGTTTTTGCCTGATGCGTAGGTTGACTGGTAGCCACTGCAGATTTTTGAGGAGGGGAGTAACATGCCCAGAGCATTTCTGGACAAAGACAATCCGGGCAGCGGCGTGAAGTATGGATTGAAGTGGGGAGAGACAGGAGGATGGGAGATCAGAGAGTAGGCTGGTGCAGTAATCCAGTCGGGATAGGATGAGAGATTGAACCAGCAGGGTAGCGGTTTGGATCGAGAGAAAAGGGCGGATCTTGGCGATGTTGCAGAGTTGAGACTGGTAGTTTTAGGTGACAGAATATTTGGTAACATTTATTGAGCAGTTCTGTGTGCAGTACACTGTACTAAGTACTTGATAGCAAATCGGGGATTCGTGTCACTCCCCCTTGGGAAGTGGAGTGGCTAGAGCCCGGGACTGGGAGTCAGGAGGTCCTGGGTTCATATCCGGCTCCTCCACTTGTCTGCTGTGTGACCTTGGACAAGTAGCTTCTCTGGACCTCGGTTACCTCATCTGGAAAGTGGGTATTGGGATTGGTCAGGGACTGTGCCCGACTCAGTTCCTGGCACATAGTAAGTACTTAACAAATACCCTAATTAACTATTATTGTGGCTCAGTGGGAAGCTCCTGGGCTTTGGAGTCAGAGGTTCAAATCCCGACTCTGCCAATTGTCAGCTGGGTGACTTTGGGCAAGTCACTTCACTTCTCTGGGCCTCAGTTACCTCATCTGTAAAAGGTCATAATAATAATAATAATGTCTGTATTACTCCCTCACAGAGATCTCCGCTCTCTGGACCCCACCCATCTTTCGGAGCGCTTCACACCCCACCTCGCCGCCCTCTCCTCTCTACCCAGTCTTGATGATCAGATTACTGCTCTCAACTCTACCCTTTCTACTCAGCTAGACTCGCTCGCTCCCCTTTCCCTTCGCCGCTCTCGCACCACTAACCCACAGCCCTGGATCACTGCCACTGTCCGCCTCCTTCGCTCTTATGCTCGAGCTGCTGAACGCTGCTGGCGAAAGTCTAAACACCATGCCAACCTCGTTCACTTCAAGTTTATCCTTTCCTGCCTTAACTCAGCCCTCTCTTCTGCCAGACAAAACTATTTCTCCTCCCTTATTGACACCCATGCCCATCACCCCCGCCAGCTCTTCCGTACATTCAACTCCCTTCTCAGGCCCCCGGTTCCTCCCCCTCCTCCTTCCCTCACCCCCAACGATCTGGCCTCCTACTTCATTAACAAAATTAAATCCATCAGGTCCGACCTCCCCAAAGTCTCTTCCCCCCTTTCTCCAACCCCCCGGCTCTCAACACTCTCTGCTACTCTCCCATCCTTCCCAGCGGTATCCTCAGAGGAACTCTCCTCCCTCCTCTCAAGTGCTACTCCGGCCACCTGTGCTTCTGACCCCATTCCCTCTCATCTTATGAAATCTCTCGCTCCATCCCTTCTCCCCTCCTTAACTTCCATCTTCAACCGCTCACTCTCCACTGGTTCCTTCCCCTCTGCCTTCAAACATGCCCATGTCTCTCCCATCCTAAAAAAAACCCTCTCTTGACCCCACCTCACCTTCTAGTTATCGTCCCATATCCCTCCTACCATTCCTTTCCAAACTCCTTGAACGAGTTGTCTACACGCGCTGCCTAGAATTCCTCAACAACAACTCTCTCCTCGACCCCCTCCAGTCTGGCTTCCGTCCCCTTCATTCCACGGAAACTGCGCTCTCAAAGGTCACCAATGACCTCCTGCTTGCCAAATCCAACGGCTCATACTCTGTCCTAATCCTCCTCGACCTCTCAGCTGCCTTTGACACTGTGGACCACCCCCTTCTCCTCAACACGTTATCTGACCTTGGCTTCACTGACTCCGTCCTCTCCTGGTTCTCCTCTTATCTCTCCGGTCGTTCTTTCTCAGTCTCTTTTGCAGGCTCCTCCTCCCCCTCCCATCCTCTTACTGTGGGGGTTCCCCAAGGTTCAGTGCTTGGTCCCCTTCTGTTCTCAATCTACACTCACTCCCTTGGTGGCCTCATTCGCTCCCACGGCTTCAACTATCATCTCTACGCTGATGACACCCAGATCTACATCTCTACCCCTGCTCTCTCCCCCTCCCTCCAGGCTCGCATCTCCTCCTGCCTTCAGGACATCTCCATCTGGATGTCCGCCCGCCACCTAAAGCTCAACATGTCGAAGACTGAGCTCCTTGTCTTCCCTCCCAAACCTTGTCCTCTCCCTAACTTTCCCATCTCTGTTGACGGCACTACCATCCTTCCCGTCTCACAAGCCCGCAACCTCGGTGTCATCCTCGACTCCGCTCTCTCATTCACCCCTCACATCCAAGCCGTCACCAAAACCTGCCGGTCTCAGCTCCGCAACATTGCCAAGATCCGCCCTTTCCTCTCCATCCAAACTGCTACCCTGCTCATTCAAGCTCTCATCCTATCCCGTCTGGACTACTGCACTAGCCTTCTCTCTGATCTCCCATCCTCGTGTCTCTCTCCACTTCAATCCATACTTCATGCTGCTGCCCGGATTATCTTTGTCCAGAAACGCTCTGGACATATTACTCCCCTCCTCAAAAACCTCCAATGGCTACCGATCAATCTGCGCATCAAGCAGAAACTCCTCACCCTGGACTTCAAGGCTGTCCATCACCTCGCCCCCTCCTACCTCACCTCCCTTCTCTCCTTCTACTGCCCAGCCCGCACCCTCCGCTCCTCCACCACTAATCTCCTCACTGTACCTCGCTCTCGCCTGTCCCGCCATCGACCCCCGGCCCACGTCATCCCCCGGGCCTGGAATGCCCTCCCTCTGCCCATCCGCCAAGCTAGCTCTCTTCCTCCCTTCAAGGCCCTGCTGAGAGCTCACCTCCTCCAGGAGGCCTTCCCAGACTGAGCCCCTTCTTTCCTCTCCCCTCGTCCCCCTCTCCATCCCCCCGTCTTACCTCCTTCCCTTCCCCACAGCACCTGTATATATGTATATATGGTTGTACATATTTATTACTCTATTTATTTATTTATTTATTTATTTTACTTGTACATTTCTATCCTACTTATTTTATTTTGTTGGTATGTTTGGTTCTGTTCTCTGTCTCCCCCTTTTAGACTGTGAGCCCACTGTTGGGTAGGGACTGTCTCTATGTGATGCCAATTTGTACTTCCCAAGCGCTTAGTACAGTGCTCTGCACATAGTAAGCGCTCAATAAATACGATTGATTGATTGATTGATTGATTCTCTGGGCCTCAGTTCCCTCCTCTGTAAATTGGGGATGAAGACTGTGAGCCCCCCGTAGGACAACCTGATTACCTTGTATCCCCCAGCGCATAGAACAGTGCTTTGCACATAGTAAGTGCTTAACAAATACCATTATTATTATTATTATTATTATTATTATTATTATTATTATTATTGTCTGTCTCCTCTCTAGACTAACAAGCTCATTGTGGCAAGGGAATGTGTCTGTTTATTGCTATATTGTACTCTCCCAGGCACTTTGTAGAGTGCTCTGCATACAGTAAGTGCAGTAAGTAAATACAGATGAATGAATGAATGAACATTTATTTATAAGCATGCAGTAGTTAGTGCAGGATACCTGCTGTTCTATATGGTATTTGTTAAGGATTTACTTTATGTCAAACATTGTTCTAAATGCTGGGGTAAGTACAAGTGAATTAGGTCAGACCCAGTCCCTGTCCTGCATGGGACTCACAATCCAAATAGGAGGGACAAAAAATATCCCCATTTTTCAGGTGAGGATATTAAGGCACAGAGAAGTTGAGTTACTTGCCCAAGGTCACATAGCAAGTCACACAGCCAGGCCTGTGCTCTCTCTACTAAGCCTTGTTGCTTTCCAAGGAGTTTATAATCAACTGAGGCATACAGTGGAAGGGTTTCTTAATTGTGCATTAATCAATGACAGCATCTGTATATGTTTGGGTGAATGTTAAAATTGTGTGGAGAGGAAATATTTTTAAATTAACTTATTCAAGGGAAGTGAAAATTTTGAGCTCCCAAAAATATTAATGGTTCAATGAAATATTTTAACTACTTTCTACCATTATTTTCAATAGTGATTTTCAACTTGATTTAGAAGCTTTTAGCCCCCTAGCTGTCTTGAATGGCTACACAGTTACATTATTTATTTAATAAAGGGCTGTTTTCTAGAGGTATGTGATGATCACAAATAATAGGATTTGAAGTGAGCAATTTCAAAGGTTATTGTCTAGAAGGAGAGGATACAAAGAGCTTGAGTTATTATAGATATATTGTTAAAAAAAGTCACAAAGGTCATTGTTTCATAAAAAAAGAAAAATGGTAGAATTTGAAGGAAAGAGTAGCATGTAATCACAGAGAAGACAGTACAGTGTTGTCACAGTTCAATTTTGAGATCAAACTGGCTGCAGAAGTCATTATATAGATCTGACATGAGGTTGAAGAAAGTATCTGGCAATTATAATGACTAGAAATGAATTTGAACACGTAAACTTTCAGCAACCCTTTAAGAAAAATTGAACGTTTTGGGTTATTTGAATAAAAGAGAACAAGGATATTATGACTCACACCTGGATCATTATGCATTAGAAAGCTATCAAAGATATTTGTACATTTTAAATCTGATATTCTAAATTTTATGTTTTATAATTTTTGCATTCCAAAGTCAGTGATTGGCTTAGAAGTAAATTACTGAAAAAGAGGCATACTCTTCCTTTAGATTATTTGCATTTTTAAGAATGTCAACAGTTCTTTAAACCTGTTCATAACAAGAAATGATCTGAAGATAACGGTTACCTGCACATGTCAGATTTTTTAAGACTGATTCATCCATTTAGAAGCATGGCAAATGGAAAATAAAGGAAATATGAATGTTTTTCATATAGCACAAACAGAATTCCAGTATCAACACAAAATGTATTAATGGTTATTTTGCACTACAGTTCTGGAAGTCTTCATTTCTTTGAAGCTTGAACTTCTCTCACAGAAGGTAGAAATGTGTCAGAAAGCCTTCTTGGAGGGATTTTTGGGTCATTTTTTTTTTTTTACAAATCTCTTTAAAAAGTAGGGATTGTTTAAGATTACAAATGTCTTTATTGGAATAATGCTCTTACCCTCATTTATTTTAACAAGATTTGTAATGCATTCTGCCCTTTGATCTCTTAGTTTGAAACACTGCCTGTTGTTCCATTATTCCACCATCCATTTGCAGATAACAATACATCAGAACCTTTTTCTTGCTGCAGAAACAATGCCCTTTATTTGAGAAAGGACATTGTTTTGACAGATAAAGTAGGCATTTGATAAATTGAAACAGGTTCTGAATTATTTTGAGGGGAATATGTGCTACATCTGTCTGCTGATTTTCCACTGAAACAGTGCTTAACTTTCTTGTCTGTTTGTGATTTATTGAGCTTCAGAAAAGGTTAGGAAAATTTCATGGCTCTTCTCTTATAATTTGTAAGTGAATCAAACAGCATTTGTTACTGTTTATGATGCTTAAAAGACAAAATTACTCCAAAACATTTATTCACAACGGAGGTTGTGGTGACAACTTGAACAAAAGGAAATACTGAACAGAATCATTATCTATTCCATTAGTATGATTCTATAATGAAATCCTAAGGTAAAACATAGTAAGCTGCAAACCATCATTTTCTCTAGGACATTTATATACCAAGCTTATAATTTACTAACTGGCATGATTTAGATGTCTAGAAGCATGGGAAAAATACAAGGGAACATAAAGTGACCTCTATTTGTATTGCTAGGAAATATCTTGAAGAAAATTACTTTAAAAAGGAAGTATGCACTTTCTTATTGAAATTAAATTGAAAATAAGACGAAATAAAATTTAAATTGAATTGAATATTACCGACTTCTATAAACAATGTTTTAAATTCCCTAAGGAAACTTATTTTAAAACAATTTAAAACGAAAAATGCCTTTCTAATCAAATATCGTGAAAAATATGTATTTAAACATCATCAAAGTACAAGAAAAAAACCGTGGAAGACAGTTTCATGCAACAAACAAATTATGGTACTTCTTGAATCTGAAAGTAAGCACAGCTCTTTTAATCCTTTGCTCTGTTCCATTTTTTACAGAAGGCATGTAAGCTTTACTCATGACAGAGAAAATTTGTTCTGAAAGTAAAAGAAAAGAGGCATTGGAATTTTTTAGTTAATCTGTGAAGAAGCCATGTTCTTTGTTACTTCAAGAGGTGGAGCAACAAGTTACAACTACTAACGGTTAGGGCTACAATCCTGAGCATTTGGGAAGAACACTTTAACAAAGTTCTCAATTGCCCTACAGTGATCTTGAAGTGACCTGGATGCCCATATTAAATGTACTGATGACTATAAACCAAGCTTCAGAGGAACAGGGCACTGCTTCACATGGCATTCCTATGAGGGTGTACAAATACAGAGGATGTAAAATCAACATAAAGTCACCAATATGTTATGCATAATTTGGTAATGGGAAGAATTATCTCAGAAGTTCAAAGATTGACATGTTTTCCATTTGTGTGCGTATCATTATATTAAGTATAATATAAATAAATATATGTATTATACATTAAGTATAATATAAATATGTGTATATATATATGATACTATTTATATTATGATAATCTCTTGGTCACTACTGGAAATGTTCTAGTCATAATAATATTATCCATCTAGTTGAAAAGCTAGTGGAAAAATATTTCTTGAAAACCAATGAGACTTCAGTCTGTCCATGCTCCTATTGGCATAATATTTGCCACTCTATACCATCAGAGAACACACAGAAAGCACAACCAGGACCGATACTTGATCTTCAGCAATTGCTCAAAGATTTTCAACCCAGTAAATTTCAATTGTTGATTTTTTTAAATGGTATTTGTAAAGCAAAAAACTAAATGCTGGGGTAGATACAAGCTAATCGGTTTGGACAAAGTCGATATCCCAGATGGGGCCCACTGTCTTAATCCCCATTTTACAGATGAGGTAACTGAGGCATAGAGAACTTAAATGACTTGTCCAAGATCACACAGGAAAGAAATGGTGAAGCTGGGATTAGAACCCTGGTCCTCTGACTCCAGGCCCATGCTCATTCCACTGGGCCACACTGCTACTCTGATATGCCATTCTTTGTATGTTTAATTTTCTGGAAATGTTTCTTAACATAATGAGGTCATTTTCAGCATGGCTCAGTGGAAAAAGCACGGACTTGGGAGTCAGAGGTCATGGGTTCTAATCCCGGCTCCGCCGCTTATTAGCTGTGTGACTTTGGGCAAGTCACTTAACTTCCCTGTGCCTCAGTTACCTCTTCTGTAAAATGGGGATAAACACTGTGAGCCCCATGTGGGACAACCCGATCATCTTGTATCCACCCTAGCACTTTGAAAAGTGCTCTGCACATAGTAAGTGCTTGAGATGCCATCATTATTTTACATTGGACGGGCAGTCAGAGTTCCAGATCTGTTAATTCACATTCTTTACTATCCCAAATAACATTAAGCAAGGCTATATTCTCCTACCAACTTTTCACCTTAATAGTCACAGCCTTGCTGACATGCATTCTAAGTCAATCAATCAATAGCACTCTGGGTGCAGAGCTTTCAACTAAATTCTGGGGAGACTACAGTAGAGTTAAAAGACATGATGACTGTGCACAAGGATCTTAGATTCTAGCAGGAGAGGCGGGTATAAAATATTTTTACAAATAGGAAGAGAAAGTGTTCTAAGCATGGGTACATATATTGACACGTGCAAAAATGAATCAAGGAATTGGGAGTGTAAAATGCTGAAATTATGAGAGATGATCCCTAGGGAGAAGAAAAGTAATTAGGAAAAATCCTCCTGGGGGATTGTGTATATTTCTCTTCTCTTAGAAATATTATCCAACCTTAGCTTCACTGAAACTGTCCTCTCCTGGTTCTATCTTTTCAGCTACTCATTCTCGGTCAGTCTCCTTCAGGTTCCTCCTCCACCTCCAGCCCCCTGACTGTGGGAGTACCTCAAGGTTCAGTTCTGGATTCTCTTCTATTCTCCATCTACAGCCAATCCCTTGGACAACTGATTCATTCCTAAAGCTTCAACTGTCATGTCTATGCAGATGATTCCGAAATCTACCTCTTCAGCCCTCATCTCTCTTCTTCTCTGCATTCTCACATTTCCTCCTGCCTTCAAGAAATCTCTGCTTGGACAACCCACTGGTATCTCAAGCTTAACATATCCCAAACAGAACTCTTCACCTTCTTACACAAACCACACCATCCTCCTGACTTTCCCACCATCCTTCCTGCCTCACAGGCCTGTAACCTGAGCATTATCCTCAACTTACCTTTCTCATTCAACCTACATATTGAACTGTCACTAAATCCTGAAAGTTCACCCTTCACAACATTAACAACCACCCTTTCCTCTTCATCCAAACTGCTACAATGTTAACTAAGCACTCCCATCTCATTTTGATTACTGCATCAACATCCTTACTAGCATCTCTGCCTCTTGTCTCTCGTTACTCCAGTCCATACTTCAGTCTGCTGACCAGATCATTTTTCTAAGAAAAAGTTCAGTCCATGTATCCCCACTCCTCAAGACCCTCCAGTGGTTGCCCATTCACAAAACATTCAATCCATGTTTCCCCATTCCTCAATTACCTCCAGTGGTTGCCTATTTGCCTCTACAAGAAACAGAAACTGCTTTCTATTGGTTTTAAACCACTCAATCAGTTTTCCTGCTCCTACCTAACCTTGCTGCTCTCATTCATTCATTCATTCAATTGTATTTATTGAGCGCTTACTGTGTGCAGAGCACTGTACTAAGTGCTTGGGAAGTACAAGTCAGCAACATATAGAGATGGCCTCTACCCAAACAACGGGCTCACAGTCTAGAAGGGGGAGACAGACAGCAAAACAAAATGTAGACAAGGTGCCAAAATCGTCAGAATAGAATTATGCTCTCCTACTACAACCCAGTCCACACACTTCATTTCTCTAATGCCAACCTACTCACTGTACCTTGCCTTCATCCATCTCACTACCAATCTCTCACCCACATTCTGCCTCTAGCCTAGACTTCCCTCCCTCTTCATTTCCTACTGAGACTTACTCTTCCCTTCTTCAAAGTTTTATTGAAGGCATATCTCCTCCAAGAGGCTTTCCCTGGCTGAACCCTCATTTCTTCTTCTCCCACTTCCTTCTGTGTCACCCTTGCACTGGATTTGCTCCCCACATTCACCCCTTCCTCAGCCCCACAATACTGATGTGGGGCTTCATCATCAGAGAGAATACCAGCCTTCTCTCTGATCTCCCATCCTCGTGTCTCTCTCCACTTCATACTTCATGCTGCTGCCCGGATTATCTTTGTCCAGAAACGCTCTGGGTATATTACTCCTCTCCTCAAAAATCTCCAGTGGCTATCAATCAATCTGCACATCAGGCTGAAACTCCTCACCCTGGGCTTCAAGGCTGTCCATCACCTCGCCCCCTCCTACCTCACCTCCTTTCTCTCCTTCTACAGCCCAGCCCACACCCTCCGCTCCTCCGCCGCTAATCTCCTCACCATACCTCGTTCTCGCCTGTCCCGCAATCGACCCCTGGCCCACGTCATCCCCCGGGCCTGGAATGCCCTCCCTCTGCCCATCCACCAAGCTAGCTCTCTTCCTCCCTTCAAGGCCCTGCTGAGAGCTCACCTCCTCCAGGAGGCCTTCCCAGACTGAGCCCCTTCCTTCCTCTCCCCCTCGTCCCCCTCTCCATCCCCCATCTTACCTCCTTCCCTTCCCCACAGCACCTGTATATATGTATATATGTTTGTACATATTTATTACTCTATTTATTTATTTATTTTACTTGTACATATCTATTCTATTTATTTTATTTTGTTAGTATGTTTGGTTTTTTTTTCTCTGTCTCCCCCTTTTAGACTGTGAGCCCAATGTTGGGTAGGGACTGTCTCTATATGTTGCCAATTTGTACTTCCCAAGCGCTTAGTACAGTGCTCTGCACATAGTAAGTGCTCAATAAATATGATTGATTGATTGATTGATTGACCTTGGGCAATTCATTAAATTTTCTGTGCCTCAGTTACCTCATCTTTAAAATGAGAATTATGACTATGAGTCCCATGAGGGACAGGAACTCTATCTAACCTAATTAGATTGATTTTGCCCCCGTACTTGGTACAGTGTCTGACACATAGTAGGCACTTAACAAATACAATTAAAAAAAAAAAGAAGAAGAAAGGATGATACCATCATCACCCTATTCAAGAATAAAGGCAAAGATAAGATTGAAGTCATTATCAAGACCTGATTACTTCCCAAGGCTGGTGAAATCATATCTGGAATACAATTGGATTGCTTAGTAAATGACATAGCTGACCAAATGCTCCAAGAATGAAGATGTGGCTGCAGAACATAGGTGGCACAGCAGAGATGTTCTTTGCAGCATGTCAGATACTTACTTTCCAAGGCTGGTGAAATCATATCTGGAATACTATTGGATTGCTTAGGAAATGACATAGCTGACCAAATGCTCCAAGAATGAAAATGTGGCTGCAGAACATAGGTGGCACAGCAGAGATGTTCTTTGCCGCATGTCAGATACAAAACCACTTGACTCCATTAGTGGATCAAGGATGGGACTTCTGGCCACTCTTCAGTGAAATTGACTGTATAATTCTGAAACCACTTCATTTGCAGCCTGGCTTCTATCATGCATTTGAGATGCCCTGTCAGAATCATCACATTTCTAATAGATTAAGCCAGGGATGTTTAGGTGCCCATTACCTACAATTTATTCTTCTCAGTCATGATGTAAAATGCAGAAAAGATATCAGAACGTATGTGCTAGAAGAAACATTTGCTGCTCTGTGAAAGTCTTCCCATTTGGGACATTATCCAAAGTCCTAGAGACAATGAAGATTTATGACAAGCAAATGACTATACCCTGGAAACACACACCCAAGAAGATATCCAAATCATTGAAAACTATCTTGCTGAATCAGTCAAGGGATAGGGATGACATTAAGTATAAAGAAAACTGAAGAAATATATCAGGAAAGCATACTCACAATCAAAAATGTATATTGGCAAGAGTGAATTAAATGCTCTCCCAAGGATGCAATTATAGACAAAGTGGAAAATTGAATTAATCATAAAAATAATAATAATAATTATGGTTTCTGTTAAATGCTTACTATGTGCAAGGCACTGTATTAAGCATTGGGCTAGATACAAGGAAATTGGGTTGGACACAGTCCCTGTCCCATGTGGGGCTCACAAACATAAACCCCACTTTACAGATGGGGTAACTGAGGCTCAGAGAAGTGAAGTGACTTGCCCAAGGTCACACAGGAGAACAAGTGATGATATTGACACCTGTCTTCTTGTTTTGTTTTGCTGTCTGTATCCCCCTTCTAGATTGTGAGCTCGTTGTTGGGTAGGGACCGTTTCTATACTTTGCCGAATTGTACTTTCCTAGCGCTTAGTACAGTGCTCTGCACACAGTAAGTGCTCAATAAATATGATTAAATGAATGAATGAATGAAATGGCAAAGCCGGGATTAGAACCCATGACTTTCTGACTCCCAAGCCCTTGCTCTATCCACTAAACCATGTTGCTTCTCATGAACACTAATACCGTTGGAGAACCATCAAAGATAATGTGGTGGCAGCAGTGTTAAGACTCCAGACCAAGTTTATTGTAGTACTTTAATCAGTCAATTGAATTTATTGAGTTCTTACTGTACACAGAGCACTGAACTAAGCACTTAGTTCTACAGTCTTTCCCTAGAGCTGTGAGACTCGGACTGTGTTTATAGATGTCATATCTGACTCTTTGAGTGATTACTTTAGCATCACTTACAAGCTATATTCAACATTGAAAGGCAGGGCAGGACTATCTAGACAGAAGTCAGGTCCCTTAATACTGAAGTTCTGCTCACCTCAACACAACTGCATTGGATGGAGTCACCTGAGTAAATCAAATTAGAAGAGTATACCCACACATCTGTGTAGGGCAAGACAATATTGGGGAAACATAAAGTAAGGGGCAGAGGAAAGGTTTTCGGAAACCAGAACAACAAATCCTCAGATGATTGTGCATCCCATCTTAAAACTGGGAATCAACTGCCACAGAGGAACCAGCCACTTGCACCCCAGTCAAGAAAGAAATGGCTATTTTTGAGGTGAAGCTTCATAATGACTGGGGGAAGGGGAGTCAAAAGCAAAAATAATGCAAACAATAAACATGACAGCAGAATAAGGCACAGTCTTTGTCCATAGCATGGTTGAAATTGCGGGTTTCACAGTGGCCTTTTCAATTCTACCCATAACTCGAGGTAAATGTCTCAATCAATCAATCATATTTATTGAGAGTTTATTGTGTACAGAGCACTTCACTAAGCGCTTGAGAGTACAATATAACAGTGACAGTTTTGCAGTGAGATAGATGAAATCGGGATACAGTGTGTAAGATAGCATTAGAGGAGCAAAGTGGATAGAGTGGGTAGTGGTAGAGCAGTAAGGTAAAGTATGGGGGGGCTAGGTGACTGAGTGCTTAAAAGCCATTGGAAAGGGGTTTCTGTTTGATGTGGAGTTGGATGGGTAACCACTACACATTTTTGAGGAGAGGGAAAACATTGGCTGAACAATTTTGTAAAAAAATGATCTGGGCAGCAGAGTGAAATATAGACTGCAGTGGGCACAGACAGAAAGCAGGGAGGTCAACAGGGATACTGACATAGTAATCAAGGCAGGTTAGGAAAAGTGCTTGGATTAATATGATAGCAATTTGGATGGAGGGGAAAGGGCAGATTTTAGCAATGTTGTGAAGGTTGAACCTACAGGATTTAGTGACAGGTTGAATATGGGGGTTGAATTAGAGTGATGAATTGAGGATAACCCTGATGTTATGGACCTTTGAGACAGGAAGGGTGATGGTGCTGTTCTATGGTGAAAAGAAGCACAGGGTTTGGGAAGGAAGATCAGGAGTTTGGTTTTGGACTTGTTAAGCTCAACATCCAAGTAGAGATGTCTCAAAGACTGGAGGAAATGTGAGACTGCAGAGAAGGAGAGAGATCAGGACTGGAGAGGTAGATTTGTAAATGATCTGCATAGAGATAGTAGTTGAAATCATGAAAGGAATGAGTTCTCCAAAGGATTGGGTGTAGATGGAGAATAAAAGGCGACCCAAATCTGAACCTTGAGGGACTCCCACAGTTAAGGGGTGAGAGGCACAGGAGAAGCCCACAAAAGAGATTGAGAACACTTCCAGCAAGAAAAGAGGACAACCAAAAGAGGACAGTATCAGTGAAGCCAAGTGGTCAACAGTATTTGACAGCTAAGAAGTCAAGGGGTATTAGGTTGCAGTAGAAGCCATTGGATTTAGCAAGATCATATGTGATCTTTGAGATGGTGGTTTCTGTGGCATGATGGGGACGGAAGCCAGATTGGATGGGGTCAAGGAGTGAATTAGAGGAGAAAAACTGGAGATAGTGGGAGTAAACAACTCTCTCATAGAGTTTGGAGAGGAATGGTAGAAGAGTAAGAGGGTGATTACTGGAAAAAGCTGTGAGGTCAAGGGAGGGTTTTTTTTAAGAGAGTGGAGACAAAACTATGCTTGAAAGTAGTGGAGAAGAAGCCACTGGAGAGCAAACAGTTGAAGTTGATAGCCAGGGATGGAAGAAGGGAGCAAACAGTTGAAGTTGATAGCCAGGGATGGAAGAATGGAGTAGGCAAGTGATTTGATAAGGTGCAAAGGATCTGATGCACAGGTGGAGAGGGTGGATTTTGAGAGAAGGTAGGAGATATCCTCTTAAAATACTGCAGGGAAAGATGGGAGAGTTGAAGAATAAGCTGGTGGATGGAGGCATTGGAGAGGAGCAGGGGAGATTTTAGGCAGATCATGTCTGATGGTCTCAATTTTCTCGATAACATTGGTGGCCAGATCACTAGGGACAAGAGAGCGGGAAGGTGGAGGGACAGGAGGTTTGAGGAGGAAGTTAAACAGTTGAAAAACTGGTGAACGCAATGGGCATGGGAATCAATAAGTCAAGAAATAATTTTGTGGGGCAGAAGAGAGGACAGAGTTAAAGCATGAAAGAATGAACTTGAGGTGGATGAGGTCAGCCTGATATCTAGATTTTGCCAGCAGCAATCTGCTGCTCATAAGCAGGTGTGAAGGAAATGGACTGTGGAAGTGATCCAGGTCTGTAGGTTAATGGTATGAGATCAAGAATGGAATAAGAAGCAGCATGACCTAGTAGATAGGCCTGGGATTCAGAAGCACCTGGGCTTAAAATCTGACTCCACCACTTGTGTGCTGAATGACCTTGGGCAAGTCACTTAACTTCTCTATGCCTCAGTTCCCGCATCTGTAAAATGGTGATTAAGACTGTGAGCCCACATCTGATATGGATGGTGTCCAAACTGATTACCTTATCTTTCCCAGTGCTTTGAACAGTGCGTGCTACATAGGAAGCACATAACAAATGCCATTTAAAAAAAAAAAGATAAGGGAGAGAGTGAATTGACATCACTAGAAAGAGTGGTGCTGTGGGAATAAATTTGGTTGTCAAGGGAAAGTAGATAGGATACAGCAATTAAATAGGGGACAATGAGAAAATTGGACGAGATTAAAAGATCAGCAGTCTCTTTGGGGGAACAGGACAGATGTGCGGGGCTGAGTTGTGTGGGAGGTGAGGAGGTTGCAGTCAGGTAGAGGGATTTCAGAATGATATAATAATAATAATGATAATGGTATTTGTTAGGTGCTTACTATGTGTGAAGCACTGTTCTAAGTGCTGGAGGGGTATGCAAGGTGATCAGGTTGTCCCACATGGGGCTCACAGTCTTAATCCCCATTTTACAGAGAAGTTAAGTGACCCAAAGTCACAGAAATGACAAGTGGCGGA
Organism: Tachyglossus aculeatus; assembly: GCF_015852505.1. NCBI lineage: Eukaryota > Metazoa > Chordata > Mammalia > Monotremata > Tachyglossidae > Tachyglossus > Tachyglossus aculeatus. Next base: position 123,339,997 of record NC_052067.1, read on the forward strand.
GTCGGGATTTAAATGCATGACCTCTGACTTCCAAGCCTGTGCTCTTTCCAGTGAGCCAGGCTGATATGATTAGATCAAGTTTGTCCAAGTTGGTGAGTGGACAAGCTGGGCTGGAGTAGGAGGTCAGTAGAGTTGAGGACTGATAGAAAGCGGGAAGCATAAGGATTGATGTAGATATTGAAGCCCCAAGGATCTATTTAGGAATGGAAAAATAGAGAAGGAAAGCAAGGAAGGAATCAAAACAGTTTAAAAAGTTGGAGGTGAGGCCTGGGAAGCAATAGATGACTATGACTAGTATCTGGAGTGGGTGTTGATATGGATTTTGAAGGCAGGGAAAGAGACGAATGGGGAAGGTGGAATGTTACGAAAGTGGCATTGGGGAACGATAAGGAAGTTGACTCTACTCCCTTTCCCATACAGTCTGGGGGAGTGGGAGAAAATGAGTTCACCTCTAGAGAGAGCAGCAGAAGAGACTGTGAGCCTGTTGTTGGGTAGGGACCGTCTCCATATGTTGCCAACTTATACTTCCCAAGTGCTTAGTACAGTGCTCTGCACACAGTAAGAGCACAATAAATATGAATGAATGATTGAATGAATCTGGGGAGAGCCAAGTTTCATTCATAGTAAGGAGGAACGGTGATTGGGTCAGGAACAGACAGGTCAAGGATTAAGGGAAGCTTCTGTGATAGAGTGGTGTTCCAAAGGCTGCCCTTGGCTGAGGCTGTGGGGTGCCTGAGTAGGGTGGGGATAATAATAATAATGATGGTTTTCTTAAGCATTTATGATGTGCCAAGCACTGTTCTAAGCACTTTTCTAAGCGCTGAGGTAGATATAAAGCAATCAGGTTGTCCCATGTGGGGTTCACAGTCTTAATCTCCATTTTACAGCTGAGGTAACTGAGGCACAGAGAAGTGAAGTGACTTGCCCAAAGTCACACTGCTGACAAGTGACAGAGCGGGATTAGAACCCATGACCTCTGACTCCCAAGCCCGAGCTCTTTCCACAAGGGGGGATGAGGAAGGATGCTGAGTGCAGGGGGAAGAGGTGAGGGGTTCAGATCTCCTCTTCCCCCTCCCCACATGCCAGCCCTCTTCATTTCACTCCTATCCAACCTCTCCCCACCCCATGTGCCACCCGCACCCCTCTCACCAATCCTATCCCTGCCATACAGAGGTTGAGTGCAGGGGACAGGGATCTGGGGATCAGAGGTAGGAGACTGAGGGAAAATGGTGGGATTAGGACATAAGGGAGAGAGAGTCTGAAGTGTAGGGACCATCTCTTTATGTTGCCAACTTGTACCTCCCAAGCGCTCAGTACAGTGCTCTGCACACAGTAAGTGCTCAATAAATACGATTGAATAATCTGCAGACCCAAAGCCTAATTCAGATGCTGCAGCTTCCAGCTGGGGGCTTTTACAAGTTCTGAACTGTGATTAGCAAGTCATTAATGCTTCTGTGAATGGGGGAACCTTATCAAGTCCTTAGTTGTTGATGAATGACTGACACATTGTTATCTCCTCAATAAGTCTTAGTCCTTCTTCTTTCTGGCATCCTAGAAGATCCCCAGTGTGTGAAGGAATGGAGGTTGTAGGCATATTGGAGATTCTTTCTTCTTTCCATCCCATCCCCAGTGTACAGCTCAGGAGATGGGGTCTGTGGGGGCCTGTGTCCCCTCCCTCGATGTAGATCTAAGTCCCTGGTCTACAGAGGGGAAGGGGCCTGGTCTCTTGCCTCTGGGCATTCCTGGACCTCCAGTGGGCAGGGCTCAGGGGAAGACTATCCTTCCCTTTGCTCAATACTCAGGCACCCACATGCAGAGGGTGACCCTTCTCTGGGTTGTGATCCTAGGCTCCGGGGTGACTGAGGGATGATGGAGAGGACGGAGGGTGCTGGAGCACTTGGCATCCCTTCCCTCCTTGCCACCCTAGGCCCCTGAAATGGGAAGAGGTGCAGGGTGAAAAGGCAGAGACCCTCCCGCCCCTTGACTCTGTTTCTTGGCCCCTGGTATGCTGAACGGGCACTAGGGTGCTTGGTGGCCCTTGTCTCTGATGTGATCCCAGGCCTTCTGGGTGAGGGGAGAAGTCAGATCCATCAGCGTCCCTTCACCTGGAGAGATCCCTGGCCCTTCGCGGTGGAGGAAGGACAGGAAAGGGTTAGTGAAGACTCTCCCCTTGATTCAGTTTGTGGCCCCCATCTTGCCTACTGGGCATTGGGGTGGTCAGCTGCCTTTCTCTCTGGCCAACAATGGGTCCCTGCTGTGGGGCAGTATTCATTCAAGAGCTGATTTTCTAGTTTTTGAACGATCTATGTGCTTCTGCTTCCCTTTAAATTCTTTAACTGTGCAGTAAAAAGTATGATCAGCAAAATGCTGAAACCAAAACACCAAGCAGTCATGTTGACTAGTCTAGTGGTAGGTTTGAATGTTAAAATGTTGGCTAAAATGAGGCTTGGAACCCAATAGGATTTCTGTTCCTTTCTCGTCCTCCATGATGCCAAATCAACATTCAACTGCAATTGATGATGGCAATATTACAGTAGAAAATCAGGAAGAAAAATTGACTTCCTTCAACTAACTTAACTGAAATGAAGAACATAGTGTAAACAAGAATTTTAGTCACTGTGGATTTTAAATAATGCATTTCAGTTTCCCACTTTAGAGAGCTTCAGTGTATCTCATTTGGCTATCCTAACAAGTTCATCAAGATTCTAAAGGTACCCCAAGATAGTATGGGAATTTGTCAGACTTGAGTTTAAAAGATGCCTGATACCCCATAACCATCAGAGTGCTGATGAAGTCTTTCATTCTAAATGATTGCTGACCCTTGGTTCAGTCACAAGGACTTTGCAAACCAAAAACCTACAGTGAAGAACTGTTTGTAGTGCTAGTGGTTTGTGCAGCACCATTTGCACTCTCTCACAGATTGTTATGGTTGAAACAATCTGCCAGGTGCTATCAAGAAACTTACATTCAAAATCCATTAATGGCTAAAGTGACCACAGCATGATGCCAGTGCTAACACACAATAGAGGTGATTGACAGGAGAGCTGTCTCAGATGCCACATTAGCCAATGGTTGCAGGATTCGTCAGATTCTGACAATACTCCAGACGCCCCAGATGGTCTTTGGTCAGAAACCTTCACTATTGATGGAAGAGTCTGGCAGGCTCTACATTATTCATTTATTCATTCAATCATATTTATTAAGCGATTACTATGTGCAGAGCACTGTACTAAGCACTTGGGAAAGAACAATACAACAATAAGCAGTGACAATCCCTTCCCACAACGAGCTCACAGTCTAGAGATGGGGATACAGACATTAATACAAATAAATAAAATTAAAGATATATACCTAAGTGCTGTGAGTCTGGGAGGGGAGAGAAAGAGCGAAGGGAGCAAGTCAGGGCAATACAGAAGGGAATGGGAGATGAGGAAAAGTGGGGCTTAGTCCAGGAAGGCCTCTTGGAGGAGATGTGCCTTAAAAAAGGCTTTGAAGTGGGATTAGAGTAATTGTCTGTGAGATTTGCAGAGGGAGAGTGTTCCAGGCCAGATGCAAGACATGAACCAGGCGTCGGTGGATAGACAGGAGAGCTTGAGGCACAGTGAGAAGGTTAGCACCAGATGAGCAAAGTTCACGGGCTGGGTTGTACAAGGAGAGAAATGAGGTAAGGTAGGATGGGCAAGGTGATAGACTGATTTAAAGCTAATTGTGAGGAGTTTTTGTTTGATATGAAGGTGGATAAGCAACCACTGTAGATTTTTGAGAAGAGAAGTGACATCTCCTGAACACTTCTGTAGAAAGATGATCTGGGAGGTGACGTGAAGTATGGACTGGAGTGGGGAGACCAGAAGTTGGGAGGTCAGCAAGGAGGCTGATGCAGTAATCTATGTGGGATAGGATGAGTGATTTTACTAACATAGTAGCGCTGTGGATGGAAAGGAAAGGGTGGATCTTGGCGATTTTGTGAAGTTGAGACTAATAGGATTTGGTGACGGATTTAATATGTGGGTTGACTGAGAGAGAGCAGTCAAGGATAATGCCAAGGTTAAGGGCTTGTGAGATGGGAAAGATGGTGGTGCCATCTATGGTGATGGGAAAGTCAGGGAGAGGACACAGTTTGGGTGGGAAGACAAGGAGTCCTTTTTTGTACATGTTAAGTTTAAGGTGAAGGGAGGACATCTGCATAGACATGGTAGTTGAAGCCATGGGAGCAAATAAGTTCATTCAATCATATTTATAATAATAATAATAATGATGGTTTTTATTAAGCGCTTACTATGTGCAAAGCACTGTTCTAAGTGCTGGGGAGGTTACAAGGTGATCAGATTGTCTCACAGGGGGCTCACAGTCTTAATCCCCATTTTACAGATGATGTAATTGAGGCACAGAGAAGTTAAGTGACTTGCCCAAAGTTACACAGCTGACAATTGGCAGAGCCAGGATTTGAACCCATGACCTCTGACTCCAAAGCCTGTGCTCCTTCCACTGAGCCACACTGCTTCTCTATTTATTGAGCACTTACTGTATGCAGAGCACTGTACTAAGTGTTTGGGAAGTAAAAGTCGGCCACATATAGAGACGGTACCTACCCAACAACGGGCTCACAGACTAGAAGGTAATTATGATATTTGTTAAGCGCTTACTATGTGCCAAGCACTTTTCTAAGCACTGGAATAGATACAGGGTAATCAGGTTGTCCCATGTGGGGCTCACACTTTAATCCCCATTTTACAGATGAGGTAACTGAGGCACAGAGAAGTTAAGTGACTTGCCTAAAGTCACCCAGCAGACATGGTCACCCATGTCCTTTGACTCCCAAGTCCGTGCTCTTTCCACACTAAGCCACACTGTTTCATCTCCACCAGTGTAGTAAGGTTTCAGTCAGACAGAGTGAAACAGATTGCTTATGAGGTTCAGGTTCATAACCCATTCTCTTCAGCAAGGCTTGATGATGGGAAAAAGGACCTAGAAGCTGAAGTCAGTATGTTTCCAGTAGTCCAAGGAACTCTTCCAACTCAATAGGCTATGGAGATCATTGAAAATCTTCAAGTCATTCAAATAAAAAAAAATCCTAGTGACTGTGTTGTTGTAGCACATACACAAGATATTTGTAGAATAATGTAATAGATAGTGTATATACCTTTTGACAGGGGTCTCCTCAAGCTAAAATGGTTCCAGAGATATATGTCTAAATATCAGCTTGGAGAACAGTGTCAGACTGTTTAGCATAAATGAGATTCAAAGTTAGCAGGGAGTTCAGAAGCATTATGTCTACTTCTGAAACAGAAATGCTATACTACTATAATCATTGCATCTGCCCCCACTATGACAGCTTACACTGAGGAGAAAGAAATATTCTACAAGGACCTGAATAGACTCATCATAGATGTTCCAATCTCTGACAAGTTGATTGTCATGGGAGATTTTATTACTCACTTAAGCTGCAATGCTGAAACATGGAGTAAAATCATAGCACCACTTGGGATGGGAAAACAAATGACCTTCCCCTACTCATACTCAATTTTTGTAACAGGTATCAACTTGGCACCAATGTATTCTTCTGGTTTCCATATAAGAAAAAGGCTGATTGGTATACCCAGTATCAAAATAGTGGTGACTTACTAAACAAACCATTATTCCAAGAGTGAACTCTGAATGATGTTACTGGCTGTTCTCAGCCCTAAACCTCAGCCAGAAGAGCTCTAGGAGTCTTTCTAGGAGCAACCAAATCCTGATCAATCTCCTCTGGGTCCCAAAGTTCTCCAATTTTTCTGTTATGTTTTATGACCTCTGCTCAGTGCACTACAAATCCCAGAACTCCTCCTATCTCTGCCACTACCCTACAGCTGAAGCCCAGGCACCCCTCTGTAGGAAATGGGTAATCAGGGACCAGTCTACCAGCCCCATAACTTTCCAGGGCAGGCTGTAGTAAAATCATGAACAAAGTGCTCCCTCGCCCTTCTGCAGCTTCACAGTCCACAGTCCTCAGCTCCTGGAGCTTCTCCTCCAGCATCAACTCCAGACAGACAAAAGGATATGAGATATCAATAGTTTTCTAATGTTTTCCTAATTTAGCAGCAATGGAAACAATTCCAGTTCAAACCACCCTTCCATGTATCCACTACTTTTCACCCTAGCATCCTAAGTACTTTTTTGTATGTGACATTTGTAAAACGCTTACTATGTCCAAGCACTGTACCAAGTGCTGCACTGGGTATAAGGTAATCAGGTTGTAATCATAGTCTATGTTCCTCATGGGGTTAATCCCCATTTTTCAGTTGAGGTATCTGAGGCACAAAGAAGAGAAGTGACTTGCCCTTAGCCACACAGAACAGAAGAGACAGAGTAAGAATTAGAACCCAGGTCCTTCTGAATCGCAAACCTGTGCTCTATTCATTAGGCCATGCTACTTCCCTATGGGTGCCCGAGTCTCACATTCCTCTGGTCTTTTTCCTCTTATTTGGGGGAGTCCTTGTTTCTAGTTTCACTCTCCCCAAGTCCTTCAGATACAGTACTCTTTCTCCCTTTCAGGGACAGGAGCCTCACTTTTTAATTCTTAACTCTGGACTCTGAACCTCTCCTCAGTTCTTCTCTGATGCCTCCTGTGTCCTGTGTCTTTTCAGAATCTCAGTATCAACTTTACTTGTGTCTGTTTAGGGTCACAACATGAGCTTGCCCTATGTCCATCTAGGGAAATAGCACAAGATTTCCCTGGGCCCTTCTCTCCCAGGCTCTTCTGACCCTCACCTTCATATGGCTGTGGGTCTTCCCCCTCCTATTACCTTCCCCTCATACTTACCCCAAAAGCTTTCCTGATTTTTGGCTTACCTAAGTATGTAAACTTCCCTTCAGGAGGAGCACAACGAAGCAACTCTCCTGGTTTCCTCCTCCCTCCCCTAAGTGTGTTACTTGCCATTGTAGACTGAAAGATGATTATGTTACTATTGCTATGTGTGGTACTGAATAATTTTAGTAGCCAATGTTTTACATTACCTTGGATAATTTAACTCTTCAATCCCTGTTACTGGAAAATAGAGCCAGGAAAGGAAAAAAAAAATTAAAATTAAAATAAATTACTACTACCACTGTTGACAGTTCTAGATCCAGGCAGAGGTAGAGCAGCAGGACAGGTAAGCCCTTTTCTCTCCTATATTGTGTGGTTACTTATATGTGTTCTATTTGCATTTCTTCCTTAGCTCAGGAGGAATGAGAGGCTTTCTGTCCAAAAATAGCATCAAATAATCAAGGTAGTTGAGTGAGTCATGTGTTAATACCCATTTCATTACTTAGTTCTTTCTAAGAATTGGGTGATTTCCAGTCATCAGATTTTCAGTATACAAGTAGCATTCCCACATTCTTTGCTGATTAGTCTCCAGTCCTCTAGGTTGAGTGTTAAAAATCAAGACTCTATAAATTACTAGAGTTTTCCCTGAAATCTGCCCTGAATACTTTGTCAAGTTTCTGGGTCTACTTCATGACAGCCAACTTTGGCATGCATCTGGAAGATGCAGCAACACGTGAATTATGTAGGAATACACTTTCACACCTCTAAGGAAGTGCCAGCTCAATATCCAAAACATCATACAAAATCCTAGTAGCGTGGCTCAGTGGAAAGAGCCTGGGCTTGGGAGTCAGTGGTCATGGGTTCTAATCCAGGCTCTGCCACTTGTCAGCCATGTGACTTTGCGCAAATCACTTAGCTTCTCTGTGCCTCAGTTACCTCATCTATAAAATGGGGATTAAGACTGCGAGACCCACGTGGGACAACCTGATCACTTTGTATCCACCCCAGCACTTCAAACAGTGCTTTGCACATAGTAAGCGCTTAACAAATGCCATCATTATTATTATTCAAGATTTTTTTTTTCCTAATGGTATTTGGTTAAGTGCTTACTGTACTTTCAAATGCTGGGTATATGCAACCTAATTAGGTTGGACACAGTTCCTGCCCTACACGTGGCTCATAGGGAATCTCTTTAAGGATGAGATAACTGAGGCACAGAGAATTTACAAGATAATCAGCTCACATAGCAAACTGGCAGAGTTGGGAACCGACCCTGGGTCCTCTGAACCACAGGCCTGTGCTCTTTCCTCTCAACCCAATTTTTAATTGGGTTGCAGTAGTTAAAAACAAAGATGGGCTGGTCATAAATGATGCCAGTGGAATCAAAGAGAGATGGAAGGAATGCATACAGGAACTGTACCAGAAGGATAACAATGTACAAGAAGTATTTGAAGAAATTCCTTATGAATTAGAGCCACTCATCATGAAAAGCAGTTAGATCAGCTTTGTACTGTCTTGCTAAAAATAAGTTACATGGCATAGATAGGCTTCCTATTGAGTTGTTTCAGACAGCTGGAGAGGAATCGGATAAAGTCCTTACCAAATTATGTCAACAGGTATGGCTAACCACTCAATGACCATCTGATTGGAAGAGATTAGTTTATACCCCAATACCAAAGAAAGGAGAGACAACTAAATGTGACAATTATCATACAATTTCCTTGATTTAGCAAGGTATTGCTAAACTAATACAGTATTGAATGGAGACCTACATGGAGTGTGAATTGCCCGATGATCAAGCAGGATTCCGGAAAGGACGAGGGATGCAAGATATTATTGCTGATGTACATTGGATAATTGTTGATGGCACTACCATACTTCCCGTCTCACAAACCCGCAACCTTGGTGTCATCCTCGACTCCGCTCTCTCATGCACCCCTCACATCCAAGCCATCATCAAAACCTGCCGGTCTCACCTCCGCAACATTGCCAAGATCCGCCCTTTCCTCTCCATACAAACCGCTACTCTGCTCATTCAAGCTCTCATCCTATCCTGTCTGGATTACTGCATCAGCCTCCTCTCCAGTCTCCCATCCTCCTGTCTCTCTCCACTTCAATCCATACTTCACGCCACTGCCTGGATTGTCTTTATCCAGAAATGCTCTGGGCATGTTACTGCCCTCCTCAAAAATCTTCAGTGGCTACCAATCAACCTATGCATCAAGCAAAAACTCCTCACCCTTGGCTTCAAGGCTGTCCATCCCCTCGCCCCCTCCTACCTCACCTCCCTTCTCTCCTTCTACAGCCCAGCCAGCACCCTCCGCTCCTCTGCCGCTAATCTCCTCCTGGAACACATTAAGGAAAATGGGCATGCAGGACCATTTAAATTGTATTAATATGAAATATTTATGCCCAACAGGAGGCTACAATAAGAACAGAATATGGAGAAACTGATTTGTTTCCCATTAGTAAGGGTATAAGACAAGAATGCATCTTATCACCTAATCTGTTCATCCTTTATGCTGAATACATAATAAAAGAACCCAGATTGGATGAAGACAAACGGGAAGTTAATATTAGAAGAAGGAATATAAACCATCTTCACTACGCTGATGATACTACCCTACTAGCAGAAAGTGAAGAAGATTTGAAGGGCTTATTATTAAAAGTTAAGGAGCAGAGTAAAAAGATGGGACTGCATTTGAATGTCAAAAAACCAAAAGATCATGACAACTGGAAGTTTAACACATTTATAGTGGATGGAGAGAAGATTAAAATAGTTGACAATTTTTCTCTCCTAGGACGATAATCAATAATAAAATAACAACTAGTCAAGAAAACACCAAAGATTACTATTAGGAAGATGTGTTATGAAAAGCCTGGAAAAAATAATGAAATGTGCTGATGTAACAATTGACATGAAATTACAAATTGTCAATTCTATGGTGTTTCCAGTGACAATGTATGGATCTGAAAGCTGGACAATGAAAAATAGGATAGAAAGAGCTTGATTCCTTTGAAAGATGATATTGGAGAAGGCTTTTGCAAATACCAAGAACTGGCCAAAAAACAAACAAGTGAGTTTTGGAACAAATTAAGCCAAAATGGTCTTTGGAAGGCCAAGTGAATTGATTTAGATTAGTATATTTTGTGTACATCATCAGGAGGACTAATTTTCTAGAGAAGACATTAATGCTAAGAAAAGTCCAAGGAAAATGTGGAAGAGGCAGCACAGCAGCTAGATAATAATAATAATGATGGTATTTGTTAAGCGCTTACTATGTGCAAAGCACTGTTCTAAGCTAGATAGATAGAACCCATAACAACGATAATGAAAGAACCATTAGCAAGATTACAGATTATGACAGAAGATAGGCCATTCTGGAGAAAATATATCCATGGAATCACTTTGAATCAGAAATGACTCAAAGACACTTGATGATGATGATGATAATAATAATAGTCTGAGGCTTTGTTTTATCATGTCCTTGAAACTTTGCTCTGCTCTCTCTACTTTTGATGTCCAATTTCAGTTCCCACACAGATGTTGTTTGGGTATCTTGCTGTCCCTCAGTTTCATTCATTCAATTAAATTTATTAAGCACTTACTGTGTGCAGAACACAGTTCTAAGTGCTTGGAAAGTACGATTCAGAAATAGAGACAATCCCTGCCCACAACAAGCTTACAGTCTAGTTTCCATATATGTCCCACTCAGCTTAACTTCAGTACATTCCAGAACTTGATCATTTGTAATCTTGGATAAAGCAGCACAGCGTACTGCTCTTAAGAAAGGAGCAGTGTTTTTTTAAACAGCAGTTTCCTAAGAAATTATAAATAAGGAGGCAAATAAGAAAGCAGTACCATGCTCTATGAACATCAAACATGGCAATACATGAAGACTATAAGCTTGTTTAGGCAGAGAAGCAGCATGGCGTAGTGGATAGTCCAGGAGCCCGAGAGCCCAAAGGTTAAGGGTTCTATCTAATCCCATCTCCACCATTTGTCTGCCCTATGACCTTGGGCAAGTCACTTTACGACTCTGTGCCTCAGCTTCTTCTTCTGTAAAATGGGATTAAGTCTGTGAATCACATATGGAACAGGGACTGTGTCCAACCCAATTTGTTTGCATCCACCCCAGCATTTAGTACAGTGCCTAGCACATAGTGAGCGCTTAACAAATACCACAATTATTATTATTATTATTGTTATCTTGAGCAGAGTGAAGGAGTGGGCAGAGTTTTGCTAGTGGAAACAAATGAGAAGCTGGGATTAAAATGACCAATGCCCACAAATCTTTGAAAAGTGACTTTTCTTTCCCATAGCTTTTAGAATCTGTTCATTCAATTGTATTAATTAAGTGCTTAGTGCTTAGTGTGTGTATGTGCTTAGTGTGTGTGTGTGTGTGTGTGTGTGTGTGTGCATGCAGATCACTGTATTAAGTGTTTGGGAAATTAAAATACAGCAATGAAGAGTGACAATCCCTTGCCCACAACAAGCTCACAGTCTGGGAGGATTGTAGGAATGTGAGATGCCCATCAATATAAATAAAAAGACATCAGTATAAATAAAATTACAGATATATACATAAGTACTGGGGGGCAGGGAGGGAAGAAGAGCAAAGGGAGTAAGTCAGGGTGATGCACAAGGGAATGGGAGATGAGGAAAAGTGAGGTTTAGTCTGAGAAGGCCTTTTGGAGGAGCTGTGCCTTCAGTAAGTTTTTGAAGAGTGGAGGAGACTCATTGTCTGGCAGATTTGAGGAGGGAGGGTGTTCTAAGCCAGAGTTAGGACATGGGCCAGGGTTTGGCGGTAAGACAGATGAGAAAGAGGCACAACAAGAAGTTTAGCACCAGAGGAGAGAAGTGTGCAGGCTGGGTTGTAGAAGGAGAGAAGCAAGGTAAGGCAGGAAGGCACAAGGTGATGGAGAGCTTTAAAGCCAGTGGTGAGTTTTGTTTGATATGGAAGTAGACAGGCAACCATCAAAGATTTTTGAGGAGGTTGATGAGATGCTCTGAACATTTTTGTAGAAAGATGATCCGGGCAGCAGAGTGAAGTATGGACTGAAGTTGGGAGAGGCAGGGGGTTGGGAGGTCAGAATGGAGCCTGATGCAGTAATCTAGGTGGGATAGGTAGCAGGTACTAACCTGGTAGCAGTTTGGGTGGAGAGGAAAGGGTGGATCTTGGCGATGTTGTGAAAGTGAGACTGACAGAATTTGGTGATGGATTGAATATGTGGGGTGAATGAGAGAGCGAGTCGAGGATGACACCAAGGTTATGGGCTTGTGAGACGAGGGATAGTGGTGCCATCTACAGTGATGGGAAAGTTTGGTAGAGAACAGAGTTTGAGAGGGAAGATAAGGAGCTCTGTTTTGGACAAGTTGAGTTTGAGGTGGCAGGAGAACATCCAAATAGAGATGTCCTGAAGGTAAAAGGAGATGTGAGTCTGGAGGGAGGGACAGAGAACAGGGGAGGAGTTGTAGATTTGGGTGTCATCTGCAGATGGTAGTTGAAGCCATGGAAGCAAATGAGTTCTACAAGGGAGTGAGTGTAGATGGAGAATAGAAGGGGACCAAGTACTGAACCTTAAGGGATCCCTACAGTTAGGGGATGGGAGAGAGAGGAAGAACCCATGGTGGAGACTGCAAATGAAGAGAGATGAGGAGAACCAAGACAGTCAGTGAAGTCAAGGTTGGATAACATATGGAGGAGAAGGGGATGGTCCATTCTGTCAAAGACAGCTGAGAGTTTGAGGAGGATTAGGATGAAGTAGGAGCCACTGGATTTGGCAAGAAGGAGATCATTGGTGACCTTTGGGAGGGTAGTTTCAGGGGAGTAAAATGGGCAGAAGCCAGACTGTAGGGGGTCCAGGAGAGAATTGGAGGAGAGGAATTCAAGGCAGCCAGTTTTGATGTCTCGCTCAAGAAGGTTGGAGAGGAAAAGTAGGAGGGAGATGGGGAAGTAACTGGAGGGAGCTGTGGGGTCAAGGGAGAGTTTTTTTTAGGATGGGGGAGTCATAGACATGTTTGAAGGCAGTGGAGAAGAAGCCATTGGAGGGTGAGCAGTTGAAGATGGTACTTAGGGACTGATGGATGGAGTTAGAGTTTTTATAAGGTAGGAAGGAATGGGGTCTGATGCACCTGTGGAGGGGGTGGCATTTGAGAGGAAGCAGGAGATCTCCTCTGGAGATACTGCTGTGAAGGATGGGAAAGTTGAAGAGGGGGGCTGAGAAGAGGGGGAATTGAGGAGAGGAAGAAGAGTTCACACGATGTTAAACATCAGTGCCTTCACCTGTAAAATGAACATTCAGTACTTCTCTTTTCCCACCTATGAGTGTGAGCCCTAGGTGGAAAACATATTGTATCTAATCTGATTGCATTAATCAACCCCAATACTTAGCATATAGGAAGTAAATACTATAATTGCTATTATTTCAATGATTTGCCTTTTTGCAGACTATTTTTAGCCATAAAATAGTTCTGAGGTGTATTTGTTATGAAGAATCTCTATAGAATATATTTAAAAAACTCTTCATTTGTCTCTAAGGATAAATAGGGTCAGCTATCTTCAAGCCAATATTTCATGTGCTCATGCAAACATGCCTATAATTTTATAATGTATTAGAGATATAGATGTAATGCTATTTGTCATTATAATATAAGCTTTAACATTTTGAGGGAAACAAGGGTAAAAACCACAAACAGCTCATTTTGAAAAGCTATATTTTGTCCGGAACAAGGAAATAATCTAGGGCAGAGATATTGGACACAGTTGTGATAAAGTACACCACACAGCTTAGATTAATGTCCTTTGTCTAGAAAGAGCTAGCTAGAAGCTAACATTTTGACAAAAATGCATGTTGTATGCATCCTAAAGAAAGTACTGAAAATACAGCTTTAATGATAGCAGGCACAAAAACATTTAGCATGTTCATTCAAACACAAATGTTTAATCCTCCTGAATTCTTTAAATCTCTGTTCTCCTCTGGGGATAAAATAACTGCAGGGCTCAATTTGTACTGGTAGCTTAATGATTAAAGATGAAAAATTCTTTGCCTATGCATCTGATTTTTATAGGCCTTGTTTTACTGCAAATCCTATTAAAATAAACTCTGTCTTTAGTTGCTGGGAGTAATTGGATCCAACCCTTCACAGTTGAAAAAATGTTGGCTTCTATTTGAATCTTTATTGCTAGAAGGGAATGGCATTTAAAAAAAGGTCATACTGGATAAAATTATATAAGTAAAAAGAAGGAACTATACATCAGGCTATTGGATTGTATGTATTTTGAACAAATAGTTGACAGGTTGATTATAAAATGGTATATACTATTCATAATATTCCAGCACTTCAAAAATATTACATTGACACTGACTGGGCACTTAAAACTTCAAAACTGTGTGTGGGCTAAAATGATAAGAGTAAATCTTAAAGTGTTGAAGCTTCTAAAACACTTTAAATGCAAACTTATCTTTTTTAATAATAAAATTGCTAATAATTTAGTCTTGTTCAGAATAACTGAACAATGCTTTATGTATTCTGTGAAATAAATGTAGAATAAATTTAAAATGAATACGTACACTCCATTTGCAACACTCAAGTGAAATACATGAGTATTCCACTACATGTTTCACTGACAAAAGAGCGCCTTATAAATCTTCCATATACAACTGCAATTTGGTGAAATATGCAGTTTTCTGTTTTCCATTACTGTATACAGTATAAATTTTTCCTGCTGGAAGACAGATTTGACAAATTTGCAAACAACATCCGTATTCATACATTTGAAACATTAATTTATCCAGCAATAAAAACTTTGATTTCCCTAAAGGAGTGCCATGTCTGAGAACTAATGCCTATTTCTGAGATTTAACTGAGTTTTCAGTGTTAGTCATTTTCTTATGACTTACAATTCTCCTATGGAAAAATATACAACTTAGCAGCAAGTACAGAGAGTTAAAAGGGTCACACAAAACATAAATCTCTATGCCTAGTTTATGTGTGAGTGTAATTTATATAAATAAAAGTTTGACTACCTACTTTCCATTGAGGAAAATGCTTTTGTTAGCAGCAATTTTTAACAAAACAGCAACAGGGAAGCCCTACCTACCATGTAAATTCTGCATTTACATGCTCAAATAAGAAGCCCCACTTTAATCAGTATAAAAAATGAAGCAAGTTCAGATTATTGATTAAAGCTGTGTTTGTGACAGTGATCTTTACTCCCATTTATTTCATGCAGTTGCCCAACTAAGTATTAACCCAGTGGAAAACCTCAATCAATCAATCAATCGATCAATCAATCATATTTATTGAGCGCTTACTGTGTGCAGAGCACTGTACTAAGCGCTTGGGAAGTATAAGTTGGCAACATATAGAGACAGTCCCTACCCAACAGTGGGCTCACAGTCTAAAAGTGACTGTCTCTTTATTGGTCTGCCATAATATATGTGAACTATATACTAGCTGTTTATGGAGTTAATGCATTCTTGTATCTTTGCTCGTATTTAGTGAATAGAAGGTGCTTAGTCTCCTCCTGATATTGGTTCAAAATCTCTATAATCAAATTCAAGACTCTTCAGCAACTAGTTCTCAAATATCTGATGGAGCTCTTCTTCCACTACATCTTTGCTTGTTCCTCTGACTGATGCAAGCTAACCTTTTACCAAGTCCTGTATTGACCTGTTTTTAAGTCATTTCCACACCGTTGCTCTATCACCCTACATGGACTCAACTATACCTTCATGCTACACTGACTCTACCACGTGTCACCTCTCTTCAAAACTTTTTTCAAAATCCACTTCCTCATTTCACTTTCTTTGACAATATTCTTGCTGTTCTAACCATTTCAGGGCCATTAGCTTGCCTAAGAAGTCTGGCTTCACTCAGGACATTGAAATAAACTTTATATATGAGCAGCTTATGGTCAACAAATGGTTTTATTCTAGATGACTATCATTGCCATGACAGATTCAATTTTGATTTGATTTAGGTATGTTAGTAGTTATTTTCTGAACAGCATGACAAAACCTCTTACTGGAAGTAAAGTGAGAAATAAATTTGGATGAAATTTAGGTAATATTTAGGCCATCTCTTAAGACTCTTTTCCACACTTAGCATATAGTAAGCACTTAATAAAGACCGTCATTGTTATTATAAGGTAAATAATGTGTCTATACCAAAGATGCTGCTAAAAGGTGGACTTATCAAGACTCTCCAGCAACTGAACTACCAAAATTCCTGACCTCTGTCTAGGGCTCTAGTTTGGATATCCCACATTCAGCAGTTCATCTTTGAATTATCAAAGTTCATCCCACACTGAGCCCCCTCCTTCCTCTCCCCCTCCTCCCCCTCCCCATCCCCCCTCCTTACCTCCTTCCCCTCTCCACAGCACCTTTATATATGTATATATGTTTGTACATATTTATTACTCATTTATTTTACTTGTACATATTTATTCTATTTATTTTATTTTGTTAGTATGTTTTGTTTTGTTGTCTGTCTCTCTCTTCTAGACTGTGAGCCCACTGTTGGACACTGTATGTTGCCAACTTGTACTTCTCAAGTGCTTAGTACAGTGCTCTGCATACAGTAAGCGCTCAATAAATACCATTGAATGAATGAATCAATGAGTCAATTAGTCACTTAGGATGCTAATTCTCTCAGATCATTCAGACGTTATAATTTGACTGTGATTTGGAAATCTAAGAAACTAAAAGTTGAAGCTTGAGTAATTTTTAAAGTTTGATTTTTTTTACCCCCTCTAACCTCTCTATTCATGATTTGGTTCATTTATTTCTCAGGACTCCAAGGTTAATAGTAATTGTACCTGTAGTTGTAGTTTGTACTTATTGAGAGTCTCCTGTGTGCTGAGAACTAATCTGAATACTGGAAAAGCAACAAGGATGTTAAATCATATATGATCTGGCCCACAGGTGGTGCAGAATCTAAGTATTGGGGGGGGGGGGGGTATGGTGACAGACACACAAGGAAAGAGGATAGATAATAATAATAATAATAATGGCATTTGTTAAGCACTTACTATGTGCAAAGCACTGTTCAAAGCACTGGGGAGGATACAGGGTGACCAGATTGTCACTCGTGGGGCTCACAGTCTTCATCCCCATTTTACAGATGAGGTAACTGAGGCACAGAGAAGTGAAGTGACTTGCCCGAAGTCACACAGCTGACAATTGGCGGAGCTGGGACTTCAACCCATGACCTCTGACTCCAAAGCCTGTGCTCTTTACATTGAGCCATGCTAATGTTGCAATGTATGCAAATAACATAATTTTAAAATTACTATTATATTATTTAGTACGTTATTATATTGTATTAATTTTCATACATTGTATTAATTATTATAAATCATATACTTCAGGGTTGAAAATTCATGTGACTTTCTCAGCTATTTGAATAGTCATGACCTGAAACCTGCATCACTGCTGCTTTTTTTAATTAAATTTTTACCCAGAGGATAATGACATTCAACAGTTTGTGAGCTTATTCTCTTTAGAAATTGTGTAGTGAGTTGTTTGCACTAACCATAAGGTGTTCTAATGTCTTGGGTTTTTGCACTGTAAATGTCTGATCATTTTTCCTGCTGTTCTACTTTTGACCCATTTTAATTGACATGAGCAATAGTTCTGAGATTGTTCTCTGACTGATTACCTGAACAGGTAATGGAAACAAAAGTTCAAACAGTAAAGCTAAGGGGCAGATTTTGTACTCATCTAGTTGCACAAACTTGTCATAGAAGGAGAATGATTTAGTAAGAATATCAGAGGAAAACTTCACTTTGCAGGAAGGCAATGAATGACCCTAGAGAGTTCTTCAACTCCAATGTTTATGAATTTCTCATTTTTAATTAATTTCTTCTTTCAAGTCAATACATTTTCACATATCATTGTCTTAGTACCACTTTAGGGATAAGAAAATCTAAACCTCTTCATTGTTGACATTTGTGTTAGGTGAGTCTGGCAATCACTTCTTATACTTGAGTAGAATTTAATTTCAGGATCTTATTCTCCCTCCAAACAACTTTTCTGTGTCCAATAATTTTTAATCAATGTTGTTTGCAAGTTAATATTTTTTCGGATGTTCCTAGTTGAGATAGGCCCTTATTGCACCTCCAAGTGACCTTCCAAATGACATTTTAAGCATAATTAACTCTTGATTTTCCTTTGGGATATGTCAACCTTCTTAAACAATAGGCTTTATTCCAAGATTTCAAAAATGTACGTAGGAAAAGTGTGCTTGGAAATGACCACAAATGAGTGTATTTCAAAGGCTTAGGAACAATTCCAGCAAGAAATTTGTCTTAGGCCTCTGGCTTTTAGGCAGCCTTTGGCTTCTAAGAACCTAGATAGGTCTCCCAAAGCTTGTTGGATTTTATGAACAGAGATCCTCCTGTTTTGCAAATTCCCTTTCTCAAGTGTAATGAGGCTCGGTTTAGGCATTGCTAGTGAAGAGGGGGCTGGGAAGCGAAGGAGGCAGGGTGGGGCTTCTTCTACATCCAGTTCAGGGGCAGATGGGCAGAGTTCATAGTGGCAATTTTGTTTCTTTGTTTCTTTTGTTTGTTATGGTATTTGTTAAGCACTTACTATTTGTCAAGCACTAAGTGTTGGGGTAGATACAAGATAATCAGTTTGGATGCAGACCCTGTTCCACATAGGATTCACACTCTAAATCAGATCTGTTTCCCATGTAACAAGTGAGGTGACTGAGACACAGAGAAATTAGGTAGCTTGCCTAAGGTCAGGTCACATAGCAGAGAAGCAGCGTGGCTCAGAGAAGCAGCATGGCTCAGTGGAAAGAGCAGGGGCTTGGGAGTCAGAGGTCATGGGTTCAAATCCCACCTCTGCCACTTGTCAGCTGTGTGACTTTGGGCAAGTCACTTTACTTCTCTGTGCCTCAGTTCCCTCATCTGTAAAATGGGGATGAAGACTGTGAGCCCCACGTGGGACAACCTGATTACCTTGTGTCCTCCCCAGCACTTAGAACAGTGCTTTGCACATAGTAAGCACTTAACGAATGCCATCATCATTATTATTATTATAGCAGGCAAGTGGCAGAGCCAGTATTAGAACTCAGGTCCTCCGGCTCCCAGATCCACTTTTCCTCTCTGAAGAAACCAAAGGTTCCAGATCTGCTCCTCTTCCCCTCTCACCCTGAAGGGTCTCATACCTACCTGTCCTCAACAGAGCTTGCTTTCAGTCAAGGGCAAGCAGCAGTAAGCCATGACCCCTCAGATAACCCCGCAACCAAATACAAACTCTCCTCCCACCCCACTATATCCCCATCTCCTGCAGTTTCTGTTTATGCTTCAGAAAGATCACGGAACTGATAGTTACGAGACCTAGGAAACAGAGTGTTGCTGCAATGGAAGCCAAGATGCAGTGGGTGTTGAGTGACTTTGGGACCTTACTCCCTGCTTTCAAAACCAGAGAGGATTACATCATTAGCACCGGGGACTCAACAGGCTGATTTTCCCACGAAACAGATCATGGCGCACCTTCAACAAGTAGATAAATTTTCCCATCAATCAGACCACTGATATAGTATGTCGATATATACAACCAGCGGAGAGGTGGGTAGGGGAATAATGTGAACAAATATTTTAACTGGAGGAATCAAGGAACAAAAATTTCCTGGACTCCTTTCATTTGTGCTGGGAGTCATAGATTAGCAGCACGTATACCTAGGGTAGTTGTAGAAGATGTTATAATGAAGTAGAAGAGGGTGTGTGTGTGTGTGTGTGTGTGTGTGTGTGTGTGTGTGAGAGTGTGTGTGTGCACATGTATGATTGTATCTGTGCAATTTGGTAGTGAGGTATTGAAGAGAGAATAATTTGGAAATATTACCTTCAGGAGATGAGTTTTAATAATAATGATAATAATCATAATGATGGCATTTGTTAAGTGCTTACTATGTGCAAAGCACTGTTCTAAGCACAGGGGGGGCTACAAGGTGATCACATTGTCCCACGTGGGGCTCACAGTCTTAATCCCCATTTGACAAATGAGGTAACTGAGGCTCAGAGAAGTGAAGTGACTTGCCCAAGGTCACCCAGCAGACAAGTGGCGGAGCTGGGATTAGAACCCACGACCTCTGACTCCCAAGCCCAGGCTCTTTCCACTGAGCCATGCTGCTTCTCTAGTTTTGAAGCTGAACTCTAAAGAAAGACAGACAGATTGCCTTTTGGTCAGGGTGAGCAGTTGTTTTGAGGCAGAAGGGTAGAGTGTGAAGTATGTATACTATCAACAATGGGACTGAGCAGGGCAGGGCCAAGAACAAAGGATTTAGCTCTAAAACAACTGTAATTGAATCAAGGATTTTTTTTAATATAACAGAAAATTTATTCATTCATTCATTCAATCATTTATTGAGCACTTACTGTGTGCAGAGCACTGTACTAAGTGCTTGGAAAGTACAATTCAGCAATAAAGAGAGACAATTCCTGCCCACACCGGGCTTACAGTCTAGAAACAAGGGGAGTGTGAGGGCTGGGATGTAGAAAGAGAGAATAATAATCTGGGATGTAGAAAGAGAGAATAATAATCTGGGATGTAGAAAGAGAGAATAATAATAATAATAATAATGGCATTTGTTAAGTGCTTACTATGTGCAAAGCACTGTTTTAAACTCTAAAGGGAGGTGAGGTAAGTAGGGGAAAGAGGATGGAGAGCTTTAAAGCCAATAAAAATTTAGGTATGTTTTAAGGGAAGGGGAAGGAGTCAGGAGAGATGGAGGAGTTGAAGATAGTGGTAAGAGAATGGACACAGAAGCAAGTAATTTTATGAGACGACTAAGAATGAGATCCAAAATAAAGACATATCTCTTGGGAAAAGTTGACAATAAAAAACATATGTCTATTGGAAGAGAACGTTGGATGGATATGGGGAGAGTGCTCATGGGAAAAGTCAGTTTTTGTATTAAGTAACTGTTTTAGGTACTAAGTACTAGATCAGGAAAAAATCAGATCAAGCAGCATCGCTTTAACACTTGGGACTCATAATCAAAAAGGAATAAATTTGCGAAGTCTATAAGGTGAATAAACAATCATAATCAGGTTTCTTGGGTCTTAAATGAAAGCCTCAATTTTTGATCAAATGGAAATATTTTGTAAGCACGCCAGCTTTTCCCATTTTATGCATCAGTCCTCTTTATCTACTACTCTCCAGGTCATCCTCTTCATTCCTTCTAAGCTAATCTTCTAGCTGTACCCTGCTCCCAAGGGAACTTCCTCCCCTTCCATCCCCTTTCTGAGAACATTCCCAAAGCTACCCTAAAACCCACTTCCCCCAACAGTCCTTATTCCATTAATTCTGTTCACCCCAAGCTTCATCAATTCATCGGCCACCTAACAATAATAATAATAATGATGGTGGAAATTGTTAAGTGCTTACTATTTGCCAAGCACTATACTTAGCATTGCAATAGATACAAGATCATCAGAATGGACACAGTCTCTGTTTCACATGGGGCTTATAGTCTAAGTGGAAAGGAGAACAGATATGGAATCTCCATTTTACAGATGAAGAAACGGAGGCCCAGAGAAGCTAAATGGCTTTCCCAAGGTCACACAGCAGGCAAGTGGCAGAGCCAGGTTTAGAACCCAGGTCCTTTGACTTCCAGGCATATGCACTTTCAATCAATCAATCAATAAATCAATCAATCGTATTTATTGAGTGCTTACTGTGTGCAGAGCACTGTACTAAGTGCTTGGAAAGTACAAGCTGGCAACATATAGAGACAGTCCCTACCCAACAGTGGGCTCACAGTCTAGGAGGGGGAGACAGAGAACAAAACCAAACATACTAACAAAATAAAATAAATAGAATAGATAGGTACAAGTAAAATAAATAGAGTAATAAATATGTACACATATATATATATATATATGTATATATATATATATATATATATATATATATATATATATATATATATATATATATATACATATACAGGTGCTGTGGGGAAGGGAAGGAGGTAAGATGGGGGGATCACTTGTCCACACTGCACCTCTAGTGATTACATACACATTTGAAGATAGTAGCATCAACTATTATATATTTACAATATAATACACTGTAAATTTGTTGTGAGCAGGGTGTGTGTCTGGTATTTTGTTATATTGTACTCACCCAGGCACTTAGTTCAGTGTTCTGCACAGAGTGAGAGTTAGGAGAGCAGCATGGCCTAGTGGATAAAGCACGAGCCCGGGAGTCAGAAGGACTTTGGTTCTAATTCCGGATCCACCACAGGTCTGCTGTATTATTTTGGGTACATCACTTCACTTCTCTGGGCCTCAGGGACCTCATCTGTAAAATAGGGATTAAGACTGTGAGTCCCATGTGGGACTGTATCCAACCTGAATAGTTTGTATCTACCCCAGCACTTAGGAAAGTGCTTAACACATAGTAAGGGCTTAGCAAATACCACTATTTTTATAATTCTTGTGGATAATGATAAATATGATTGCTTGACCTTACAGAATAATATATGAAGTTCAAGTTTTCAGGATGGGAAAGGTGGATATTGGAGACTGCTTTGGGACAAGACATGTTTAAGGAAAGAATTTGTAAAGAATGTGGCGCTAAAAGAAAAAAATAAATAAAACAGCTGCCTCCTGAAACAGAACAAACCTATCCCAAAGACCAGATTCATTCACACAAATTGTGTGGAGAAGAACTCCAAGTGCAACAGAATCAATCAATCATATATAATTCAGTGCTTAGTGTTTACAGAGCGCTGAACTAAGCACTTGGGTGAGTACAACACAGTATAACAGACACATTCCCCGCCTACAGTGAGTTTACAGTCTAGAATGTACTTCTGTACATTTCCAGCTGCTCTCCTGCCGTACCCTTGGTTGTCCGCCTATGGAAATTAGGGGCTACAGGTTTATTTCCACACCTGAATGTGGGAAAATAGAGTACAGTGATTTCTTTCAGTCTCTGCTCCTGGAATATTCATGTGAGCCCACTGTTGGGTAGGGACTGTCTCTATATGTTGCCAATTTGTACTTCCCAAGCGCTTAGTACAGTGCTCTGCACATAGTAAGCGCTCAATAAATATGATTGATGATGATGATGATTCCTACTTTTATCTGAATTGCATGAAGAATGAAACAAGCAAAAATTATTTTAACTTCTGATCTGCTTATTTCAAGTCCAAGTGATTTCTATTTTCTGAAAATTACTTCCAACTCATGGGTTATTATTGATCCAAGCCTCTAATTGCATGAAAGTTGGCTGATAATGAAAATGTTGATAGCCTTTAAACCTGGTCTATGACTTGGGCATCTTAGCGAAAGTTCAGCCTTTATTTGGCTTTTTCAAGGGACGACAATAGCAATGAAATATCTACCTGGGCCAAAGACTTTTGTAAATTCTTCAGGATTCCAGGTTTGCTTCGGAACAAAGATGTACTTACAGTACGATAAGTCATTCTGGCATACTATACAATCTGGATGGGAAACAGAACGCAACAGTGCAATATTTGGGGGATGTGAGGTTTCTCATAAGTGTTTTTTTTTTTGTTTTTTTGTAGGATTTTTTTCTTTTGTTTTTTAATTTAATCAGACCTGCAGGGTCTCTGATCTATTCCTCAAAGGGTAAAATTTTCCCAAATGTTGTAAAATGCTGCCAATTCAGAAAAGGTTTAAATGAGCATTAATGACGAAAACAGTAGGGAGGAAACCCAACTGCCACCTGGAGAAGGCAGATGTGGAGGCATCGTTTGTGTTTGTTTACCTTGTTAGTGAGATAGTTCCACATTAGATGGCAATGAAGATGTGAATTAGCCTAGAATATTTACTCCTCCAATTGAGTCATTTACTTTTTTTATAATACTGCATTTTATAAACTAAAGAAAGAGCAGCAGGCTGATTTTTCAGACTAAAATCTGGATGAATTTGAACATAAAATGACCTTCTGCTCAAAGTACCATTAGAAAAGTGTAAAATACATTTTTGTCCATAGAAAAACACAGCTCACTAGATAATTGTTGCATCAGTTTGGGAACCAACTACTTTTCTCTTTGGCTTTTTTCTCTAAATTAGAATAAATTAGGACATAGGGACAGGTATTTGGGAAAATCTCCAAAACCTTTTCTATTCTGCTACTGACTAGCTGCATGGTATTGAGAAAGTGGCAGTGATAATATACAGTTCTCTGAAATGCCTTGTGAGAGCTATTTAGTGTCCATAAACTATTGTGAACTCCAGGTAAAAAGGAATTTGTGAGTAGTACAGAGTGGAAAGTGGTGGATATACTTTTCTACCAATTTTGGGCTGTTTTATAATACCATTCCAGGCACGTGCATAACTTATAAAAAATGAAAGATAATCCTAAATGGCTCATTGATATGGCTCCCACGTTGTTCCATCGTGGCTCAGTGGAAAAGAGTGTGGGCTTTGGAGTCAGGGGTCATGGGTTCAAATCCCTGCTCCGCCGATTGTCATCTATGTGACTTTGGGCAAGTCACTTCACTTCTCTGTGCCTCAGTTACCTCATCTGTAAAATGGGGATGAAGACTGTGAGTTCCACGTGGGACCACCTGATCACCTTGTAACCTCCCCAGCGCTTAGAACAGTGCTTTGCACATAGTAAGCGCTTAATAAATGCCATTATTATTATTATTATTATCTTTCTTCCAGGGGTTCAATGAAATGGATGTTTGAATAGGGAACACAACAATTATTCAAAAGTCATATCAGCTATAGCAAAGTATCTAAATAGATAATAAACATCCCACAACACATGACATCTAGATTATCTAGATATCTCAGTAAAAGAGTATTTTACCTGAATTACCCAAATAATTTTCTACTGAAGCCCTAACAAAACCATTAGCCACCTGCATTCTATACAGGATCCAAAAATAATTTTCATTCAATCGCATTTCATTCAATCATATTTACTGAGTGCTTCTATGTGCAGAGCATTCAATTCATTTAATCGTATTTATTGAGCACTTACTGTGTGCAGAGCACTGTACTAAGCACTTGGGAAGTACAAGTTGGAAACATATAGAGGCGGTCCCTACCCAACAATGGGATCACTGTACTAAGCACTTGGAAAGTACAATTTGGCAACAGAGACAATCCCTACCCAACAATGGGCTCACAATTTTAAGTTCATAATAATAGTAATAGTGATGGCATTTGTTAAGCACTTACTACGTGCAAAGCATGGTTCTAATCGCTTGGGGGATATTCAACATGATCAGGTTTTCCCACGTGAGGCTCACAGTCTTAATCCCCATTTTACAGATGAGGTAACTGAGGCTCAGAGAACATGTCCTAGACTGAACTCCTTGTTTTCCCTCCCAAACCCTGCCCTCTCCCTGCCCTGACTTTCCCATCACTGATGACGGCACTACCATCCTTCCCGTCTCACAAGCCCGCAACCTTGGTGTCATCTTGACTCCGCTCTCTCGTTCACCCCTCACATCCAAGCCGTCACCAAAACCTGCCGGTGTCAGCTCCGCAACATTGCCAAGATCTGCCCTTTCACTTCTATCCAAACTGCTACCCTGCTCGTTCAAGCTCTCATCCTATCCCATCTGGACTACTGCATCAGCCTTCTCTCTGATCTCCCATCCTCGTGTCTCTCCCCACTTCAATCCATACTTCATGACGCTGCCCAGATTGTCTTTGTCCAGAAACGCTCTGGGCATATTACTCCCCTCCTCAAAAATCTCCAAAGGCTACCAATCAATCTGCGCATCAGGCAGAAGCTCCTCACCTGGGCTTCAACGCTGTCCATCCCCTCTCCCCCTCCTACCTCCCCTCCCTTCTCTCCTTCTCCAGCCCAGCCCACAACCTCCACTCCTCTGCCGCTAATCTCCTCACTGTGTCTCGTTCCCACCTGTCCCGCCGTCGACCCCCGGCCCACGTCATCCCCCGGGCCTGGAATGCCCTCCCTCTGCCCATTGGCCAAGCTAGCTCTCTTCCTCCCTTCAAGACCCTACTGAGAGCTCACCTCCTCCAGGAGGCCTTCCCAGACTGAGCCCCCTCCTTCCTCTCCTCCTCGTCTCCCTCTCCATCCCCACTGTCTTACCTCCTTCCCTTCCCGACAGCACCTACCTGCATATATGTATATATGTTTGTACATATTTATTACTCTATTTATTTATTTTACTTGTACATATCTATTCTATTCATTTTATTTTGTTAATATGTTTGGTTTTGTTCTCTGTCTTCCCCCTTCTGGACTGTGAGCCCACTGTTGGGTAGGGACTGTCTCTATATTTTGCCAACTTGTACTTCCCAAGTGCGTAGCATAGTGCTCTGCACACAGTAAGCACTCAATAAATACGATTGATTGATTGATTAAGTGACTTGCCCTAGGTCACACAACAGACATTTGGTGGAGCCGGACTCCCAAGCCTGTGCTCTTTCCACTGAGGCACAAGATGTTACATGTTTTTACCATATCACTTTATCAAGTGTAACCAAGCTATTCTGAAAATAAATATCAAGGAGTGAATCTGTGACCAAAATATGGGTCAACTGGAGCTACCTGATTGATTGGGTGCTTCCTGTAAACCACAGCAAATTAAAAAATCAATTCACCAATCAGTTCTGCAGTGCTTCCCACTAAACTAACCAGTTGGGAAATTAAGAATATACTTGTTTTTATGTTTGTCATTTGAGGAAGCATTACTTATCTCCTAGAGGCAGATGGTTAAGAAGGATAGATTGGTCAAATTCCACTAATGTGAGCTCATTTTGGGCAGAGTGTGCCTGTCTGTTGTTGTATTCATTCATTCATTCATTTCAATCATATTTATTAAGCACTTACTAAGTGCAGAGAACTGCACTAAGCCCTTGTGAAAGTACAGTACAACAATAAACAGTGACATTCCCTGCCCACAGTGAGTTGTATTGTACTCTCCCAAACAGTACAGTCCTCTGTGGACAGTAAGTGCTCAAAAAACATGATTGAATGAATGAATTAAGGTTAGAATTCTAGTACATCGATAAAGTGAAATGCACACCTTTGAATCTAAGTATAATTCAAAGAATTATATATTAATATATTATATATTATAATTATATTATATATTATAATTATAATATATATTAATATTACATATTAATACAAACCCTTCTTACCTAGATCTTGGGTTGTAGGGCTATGATTTTTTTTTTAAATCACCTTAAGTACATTTGAAACACTGATGCACCATTTTTGTTCAAATAATTTTCCACTTTTTTTGGATTAAGACAAATATTTAGGCTTAAAGTGAAATAACTATATCGGGCAGGCTGAATGACAGTTTGGAAAAAAACAAAAACAAAAAGCTATTTGAGTATTTCCTGCCTGCAGCCTTCCAGTTATTTTCAATCACAAAATGGGTGTAGGTAACCATAAGTTTCCCTGAGTAGCCTGGGAGTTACCAGTGTTGGTATAATCAAAGGCTTATGAATAAAAGAAACTTGGACTGCCAGCGTCTATCACATGGAAAGAACTTCAAGATTTGTGGAAAACTATAACAAAAAAATCACTCCAAGTCTGTCAAAGTTCACTGCTAACAGTGGTCCCATGGCAACAGGGAACTTTGAACATTTACAATTAAATTCCCTGTGAAATGCTAATGAACTCCTGCTGCAGTGTTATCCTAGAATTGGATGTATCAAGCAAGACTGTAGAAACTAAAACTGCATACATAGTGTGGTAACCAAAATTAAGCTGCAAAAATTAAGAGTGGATATTCAAAACTGCAGTGCGAGACAATGGTTGGTTAGAGAAACCGAAAGTTTCTAAGAATGGCAGGGAGAAAAGTGCAATGGAGATGGATCAGGCGGGGAGAGGGGCCACTGATTACTACTCGTAGATATCTGTATGTGAAGACACAATTATTTTGTTTTGAGTAGAAATAAGAAATTCATTCATTTATTCAATCGTATTTATCAAGCGCTTACTTGTGTGCAGAGCACTGTAGTAATCAGGTCTGTCATTGTAGCTAACAATTAACCAAATATAAATCCTGTCATGATTCAGATCTTCTTTTTTAGAATCAGAAGGTGTATGACTGAGGAGTGACTCCTCCTAACTCAGACATGGAGATAGAACAGTATTGGGATAGAAGAAAGTGTGTTAAAGAATAACATTTAGGCATTCGATTTCTAGAATTTTGGAATTTCTGGATTTTTTTTCTCTCCCTATCACTGATCAGTATTCTCCAATGATTGCCCATTCTTCTCTACATGGTAACAGGGAACTTTGAACATTTATAATTAAATCCCCTGTGAAATGCTAATAAACTACTGCTGCAGTATTATCCTAGGACTGGAGGTAGCAAACAAGACCTTAGATACCAAAATTGCATGCATACGTAGGTAGCCAAAATGAAATTACAAAAATTAAGAGTAGATATTCAAATGCACAGGTCCCTGACCATTGGCAGTAAGGCACTCAATCATTCCTCTGGCTGCTACTTTTCCTTGCGCATCTCCACCCGCAACCAGCTCTAATACTTTGCTCCACTCAAGCCAAACAAATCATTGTGCCTCTCTCTCATTCATCACTTTCTTGATCATTCCCTTCTTCCCATCTGGAACTCCCTCCCTTTTCATATTTGGCAAACCACTGTTCTCCCCAGTTTGAGACCTGTTCTAAAACAATACATCACTTAGGTAGGCCTTCTCTGATTAACCTCTTATCCTCCCTCACTGGCTTGATCGCTTGATTTTTTTGTTCCCATCCTACTGACATGTAAGCTTACTGTGGGCGGTGAATATGCCTGTTTGTTGTTATATTGTACTCTTCCAAGCACTTAATATAGTGCTTTGCACACATGAAGTGCTCAATCAATATGATTAAGTGAATGAATGAATGAACTTTCACATCACTTAACCACTTGGGTACTCATTCCCAGTAGCACTTTATGAGGTGTTGTTAAACTCTGTTACTTCCTGCTACTAATATGACTTAGTGGATAGAGCACAGGCTTGGGAGTTAGAAGGTCACGGGATCTAATCCTGACTTCACCACTTGCATGTTGTGTGGCCCTGGGCAAGTCATTCTACTTGTCTGTGCCTCGGTTACCTCATCTGTAAAATGGAAATTAAGACTGTGAGTCCCATGCAGGAAAGGGACTGTGCTCAACCCAATTTGTATCCTCTGCAGCACTTAGTACAGTACGTGGCATGTAGTAAGTGCTTAGCAAATATCACAATTACTATTAGTAGTTCATTTTAGTACAGGTTTTCCCCCAAACTAGATAGTAAATTCTTTAGGGATAGGGATCATGCATACTAACTCTTGACTGTGTCAACTTACTCTTTGTATTCTACCAGATATTTAACAGTGCTGAACTCTAAATAAATACTATTGATGGTTTAATTGATCTAACAAATTATATATATGCATTTAATATGCATTTCAATAATAATATTTTATATTCATAAATAATTTTCATGCCTGTACCTCACAAAATTGGAAAACCTTAATGACTTCTCATTGAAAAGAAGTACTACTACTACTACTACTATTCCCATTTCGACCCTGTAAAGTGTTAAACCCTGAAAAATTGGGTCCTGAACCTGGGTTTGGGATATAGTGGTCGAACAGAGCAACTCAGGTGGAAGCGAGGGAATGGTGCATAGGCCAGTGATTTCTTTATTTTCCTATGGACAGAACTTATAAATCAAAGCAAGCTATTATGCACAAACCCCAAGTAACATACACCTGAAAATCCAATCGACACTGAGACAGAGTCCTGCAGAATTACAACAATATCCTGCTGGCAAGCAATGCATTTAATCAAACAGTGAGCAATTATCACAACAAATCCCACTCCAAACAATCTAGCAACGCCGAAGGGTACTGGGGCCAGGAGTGACTACTCTAGATTCAGCTAAAACAAAAGCAGTAACTTTATGTGTGGGACTCTCATGAGCAAAGCTGGAGGGTACTGGAGTTGGGTTTGATGCGGTCCCCAGCTGCCTTCTGTTTCAGCCGTTCAGGCATAGATTTGACTAGCCTTCCCCTCCAAGCCGAGTAATTGTTTTCATCTCATACCCATTTACTTCTCAGTGCCAGAGAGCCTAGGCATCGTCTGGTAAACTCCTTCTGGGCATTCCTGTCATGCTGTGTCTGGGAGAGCTTTGGAGTACGTATCTCCTTTATGGAAGGTCCTTTTCTGCTTTTATTTTGGGCATTCCAAAGGTGGGTGGAAGAGGAGGGAGAGGGTCTTGTAAAATGTTTAACCTTCTTATTTCTTTACTTACACCATTATGTGCAACCCTGAGCTATATCTACAAACTGTATGCTTCTTTCTGCCAAGATGTCTACTCCCTTCATCTATGCCATCATGTGCAACCTTGGGCATATCTACAGACCACAGCCTTCTTTTCTGAGAACTGCAAGTCCTTTGTTGAATAAAACCATTCTCAGAAACACCAGATGGCAGGGCCCCCCAAAATGGAATGGGTCATGCTAATCGTCCTATTTGTCCCTCCTTGCATATTTTCTTGCACATAGTTGCAAGAAAATAGTGCATAATTGCACATAGACTATCTTTGTACTCAGAAAGAAAGGAGAATATATATCTAGACTGTGAGCCCATTGTTGAGTAGGGACCGTCTCTATGTGTTGCCAACTTGTACTTCCCAAGCGCTTAGTGCAGTGCTCTGCACACAGTAAGTGCTCAATAAATACAATTGATTGAATGAATATCACTTGCCAAGGGTCAAGACATCTCCAGTGGCCTTTCCTCTTTATAGTTTTTACTGCTCACTTAATTTCTGTATTTGGAGTCTTTCAAGAGATACCCAAATAAATGT
The DNA here is from genome assembly GCF_015852505.1 of Tachyglossus aculeatus. Taxonomy (NCBI): domain Eukaryota; kingdom Metazoa; phylum Chordata; class Mammalia; order Monotremata; family Tachyglossidae; genus Tachyglossus; species Tachyglossus aculeatus. The sequence goes on from NC_052067.1 coordinate 123,370,579, forward strand.
TTCCTTTTAATTTAATCAGTGAATCAAGAGATTGAGCCAGGATCAACATTCAGTTATTTGAACTGACCAGCTATGTGAAATTATTGCACCTGGGGTATGCTCAAAGAATGTGGAGCTGACTGCATAATCAAATTCTGAAAGCCCACATGCAGGATGATCATCTTCTCTCCTCTCCATAACTAGAAAAGCACAAATCTGAACTGGAAGCAAGCATAAAATCCTGTCTCTTATTCCCATTCCTTAGTGATTCTTAGTGCCGTCACTTGGGGCCCTTGGTTTTTCACGTTCGTATGTCCGCCATAAAGGCCCTATATTTACTGTACAAACACAGATGCAAGCATTAGCTATTCTAGTCTTTCTTTGCTTAGAATGGTTCCCACGAGTTACCAACCATATTTCCCAGCTTCTCCTCTACTGATTCAAAAGACGCTTATCATGACAGTGCCCCCATTCTCCGGTCTCCTAAGCATCCTGACTCACATATCTTTCCCCATTCTCCTGGATCTCAAAGTCTTTTGCTTCTACTTAAAAAAAAAAAGTTATTAAGCACTTCCGATGTGTCAGGCACAGTATAAGCGCCAGGGTAGGTACAAGTTAATCAGTTTGGACACAGTCCCTGGCCCGCAGCAGACTTCCGGTCACTTAACTTCTCTGGGCCTCAGTTCCCTCATCTGTAAAATGGGAATTAAGACTGTGAGCCCCACAAGGGACAACCTGATCACCTTGTAACCACCCCAGCACTTAGAACAGTGCTTTGCATATAGTAAGCGCTTAATAAATGCCAACATCCTCATCATCAATAGGATGGAGAACAGGTATTGAATCCCCATTTTACAGATGAGGGACCTGAGCATAGAGAAATTAAAAGACTTGACCAAGGTCACATAGAAGAAAAGTGGCAGAGGAAGAATTATAACCCAAGTCCTCTGACTACAAGGCCCTTGGTTTTTCCACTAGGGATGCTGCTTCCCCCCAGAATGGATTGAGCTTTAAAATGGTGTAATGCAGTTCATAATCAAATGCTCCAACTAATATAATTATTGAACTCTACATGGAATTCAAAATAGTGAAATGCTTTCTAAATTTTAAATCATTATTCCATGAATTCACAAGAATGGAATGTCAACAAAATAATCTGAATTGCACAAACTGGAAGCCTGGAAGGTTGGAGTATTTGAATAAGTGAAACAGAATGCTGGAATCGTTTTTCAATGAAACAGGAACACAAAAAGTTTCTTAATGCTGTTCAATAGTGATCATGTTTGTGCTTCAGCAGGGCTCCTGCTTTTGTTTTTTTCCCTCTATATTGTTTCTGGTATGACTGGAAGTTTAATGATGTTGGCACAAAGCCTGAAATGTAATTTGCTATTTTTATTACTCTGTCAATATAGTGCATTAAGGACTTCAATAGTCTTCCACAAATGTAAAGGAAAAAAAAAAACCCAACAACAAAACAATGCGACAAAAAAACCCGCTCTATAAAACAAGCAATGTAGAAATGAAAACAGGAAATGTCTAATGGTCTAAAGTATGTTCCTTAATACCACAGCCTAGATTAAAGCTTTTGAGTCTACCTAGCTAATTAATTGAATACTCTGATGAAAATCAGCGTATCAATATTTGTAAGGTTTCCAAGATTTTTATCAAAACAGCATTTCAAGTGATTTCTTACTCATGATAGGAACACTCATATATAATTCCCTAGGTGGGAGGAAATACTTTTGTAGCTCTTTCCCAAACTCTGAAGGCAACCTAATCAATGGCAAAGGTCTTGGAGTTAGAATACCTGGGATTTTGTCATAATCTAGATTTGACCTGCAAAATAACCTTGGGCAAGTATTTAATCTCAATGCCTTTCAATTTCCTCCTATAAACAAGGGTAAACATATCTGACTGTCCCTATTTCACAAAAGTACAGTGAGGGTAAAATTAAAATTAATAAGTAAGATTCTTGGAAAAATAAAAGAGTTAAATAAATGAACAACACTTTGGCAACCATGGCAGTAGTATAGACAATTTTGGAATGAAACCTAGTGTACTAGCTAATTCTTTGTTTCTTTTTTAAATAATAATAACAATAATGATGGAATTAGTTAAGCACTTACAATGTGTGAAGCACTGTTCTAAGCGCTGCAGGGGATACAAGGTGATCAGATTGTCCCACGTGGAGCTCACAGTCTTAAACCCCATTTTACAGATGAGGGAACTGAGGCACAGAGAAATAAAGTGACTTGCCCAAAGTCACACAGTTGACAAGTGGTGGGGTTGGGATTTGTAGTCGTGGCTGAGTGGTTAAGGCGATGGACTAGAAATCCATTGGGGTCTCCCCGCGCAGGTTCGAATCCTGCCGACTATGGAATATTTTTCCCCCTTCTAGACTGTGAGCCCACTGTTGGGTAGTAACCGTCTCTGTATGTTGCCAACTTGTACTTCCCAAGCGCTTAGTACAATGCTCTGCACACAATAAGTGCTCAATAAATACGATTGAATAAGTGAATGAATTCGAACCCAGGGCCTCTGACTTCCAAGCCCATGCTCTTTCCACTGAGCCAAGCTGCTTCTCTTCTAGGTGCCAAACACCGTTATAAGCACTGGGGTAGACACAAGGTAATCAGGCTGTCCCACATGGGGCTCACAGTCTTCATCCCCATTGTAGAGATGAGGTAACTGAGGCACAGAGAAGTTAAGTGACTTGCCCAAAGTCACACAGCTGACAAGTGGCAGAGCCGGGATTAGAACCCACGACCTCTGACTCCCAAGCCACTTTCCACTAAGTCATGCTGCTTCTCAAATTAATAATAATAATAATTGTGATATTTGTTATGTGCTTACAATGTGTCAGGCACTGTACTAAGCACTGTGGTAGATACAGACTGATCAGGTTGGGCACGGTCATTGGCCCACATCGTGCTCACAATTTCAAGTTGCATTTTACAGATGAAGTAACTGAGGCACAGAGAAGTTAAGTAACTTGCCCTCCTCGGTCAACAGACAAGTGGTAGAGCCGGGATCAGGTCCTTCTGATTCCCATGCCCATGCTCTAACCACTAGGCAATACTGCTTCCCCAGTTGTAAATGAAGTGAGCATGGGAAAGAGAAATGCTTTTACTTATGGTTTTTCCCCTCAATAAAACCGTGTGCAATTTTAATACTTGTGTTTCGAAGGAAATGTCTATGTTTTTGAATGAAGTCACATTCAATAAAAACAACTTGGAAATCGTTTCACAAAATAGTCAAATTGCACAGCACTGAAACATTTTAAAATATATGGTTAAGGGTCCCACATATTTTGCTAAAATCACCCAGATAGTTACTCGTGCCCTCTACCTGACTTAATCTCATGAATACACCTTAACTGAATTCCATCATGTTTTGCTGAAAAAATTACGTGCTGTGACAGACATGATCATGTGATCCTATTTGCTAAGTGGTCATTGACATTTGTACAATATGAAAACTATAAGCAACACAAGAATAATAATTGTAAATAAAATAGCAAAAAAGCCTTTCCCACAAAACTAGCTTTAAAATAAGAAAGGTTGGGTTTACATAGAATTTTATTTTTTAAAATGCTGCATAACTAAATAGGTGACTTCAGCCAAGAAAAAATATAAAAAATACTTCTAAAAGTTAAAGTTTCCCTCTTCAGAAATAGGAGTAATTTTTTGTTGTTGTTTTTAATCAAATCCAACTATTTTCATGAACTCTTTATTCTAACATCTATTTACATATACCTACAACCATAATCACCAAACTAATTTGATCTAGTAGCCAAACATAATAATAATAATAATGATGACATTTGTTAAGCATTTACTCTGTGCAAAGCACTGTTCAAAGTGCTTGGAGGGATACAAGGTGATCAGGTTGTCCCACTTGGGGCTCACAGTCTTCATCTCCATTTTACAGATGAGGTAACTGAGGCTCAGAGAAGTTAAGTGGTCACACAGCAGACATGACCCATGTCCTCTGACTCCCAAGCCCGTGATCTTTCCACTGAGCCAGCTTCTTCATTTGGCTACCTGGATTGTTTTACTACAGAATTGTTCAGTGCATGTTTCCCCACTTCTCTAGACCCTCCAGTGGTTGCCCATCCACCACCACATCAAACAGATGTGATTTTCACCCCATCTACCACCACATAAAACTGAAATTCCTTACCTTCAGCTTTAAAAGCACTCAACTTGTCCCCTCCTATCTTAACGCCCTGATTTCCAATTACAACCCATCACACTTGTTCCTCTAATGCCCACATACTAACTATACCTCAATCTTGTCTATCTCACAACTGACTGCTTGCCCACAACCTGCCTCTGGCCTGGAGTGCCCTCCCTGTCAAATCCAACAGATGATCACTCTCCTCACCTTCAAAACCTTATTAAGGAAGAGACATCTTGTCCAAGAGGCCTTTTCCACCTAGGCCTCATGTCCTTTTCTACCACCCCCTCCTCGTTCATCCTTGAACTTGGATTTGTACTCTTCATTCACCCCTCCCTCAACCCCACAACACTTCTCTACATATCTGCAATGTATTTAGTCATATTAATAGTTGCCTTCCCCTCGAGACTGTAAGCTCGTCATGGGCAGGGATCATGTCTAACAACTCTGTTATACTGTTCTTTCCCCAAGCCAAGTATAGGGCTCTGCACATGGTAAGCACTCAATAAATACAATTGATAGAATAAAATGAAAGATTAGTTCAAATCCTTATCAAATAGCTGTCTCCCCCTTTTAGACTGTGAGCCCACTGTTGGGTAGGGACTGTCTCTATATGTTGCCAACTTGTACTTCCCAAGCGCTTAGTACAGTGCTCTGCACACAGTAAGCACTCAATAAATGCGATTGATGATGATGATGAATTTCACGATGTACATATCTTTAACTGACATCTCTTTAATTTATATATTATAAATTATTTGTTTATATCAATATTTATCTCCCTCTAGACTGTAAGCTGATTTTGTGACGGGAACTGTCAATTCTGTATGTCTGCCAATTCTGTAATACTGTACTCTCCCAAGTGCACATGGAAAGCACTCAATAAATACCAGCGGTGATTGTGATGATAATGATGATAATTGAAGTTTTATTCAATCAATAAATAATCAATTATATTATTTCTCCATGTAATTGTCCTAGTGTAGACAAAACTTCTAAGTAAGTGTTAGGAAATAAGAGAGATGAGTCTGAAGACAATGTCAAGGTTATTTAATTGTAAGAAAGAGAGTATAGCTGTGTTTTCTACTGTGATGGAAAGAAAGGGTGTGGCATGGGAAGATGAGGAATCTGATTTTAGATATCTAGATATCAGGCTGACTTTGTCCACTTCAAATTTATTCTTGTGTGCTTTAACGCTGCTCTCTCCTTTGCCTGGCAAACTTATTTCTCCATCCTTATTGATATCCATGCCCATCCCCCTCAGCAGTTGTTCTAGACATTTAACTCCCTCCTCAAACCCCGTGACCCCCTGTCTCTCCCATCCCTTGCCCATCATTGGGGACAAATGACCTGACCTACTTTATTGAGAAAACTGACACTATCAGGTGTGATCTCCCCAAAATCTCCATTTCCTCATACCTCTCTTCTTACAACTCTCCCGTCTTTCCCAGCAGAATTTCTAGAGGAGATCCACCTTCTCTCAAAATCCACCCCCTCTACCTGCACATCTGACCCCAATTCCTCACACTTAATATGTATAAAACAGAACTTCTTATCTTCCCACCCAAACCCTGTCCTTACCCTAATTTTCCTATCACTCTCTCAGTACTGCCATCCTTCCTGTCTCACAAGTACATATCCTTGGCATTATTCTTGATTCCTCTCTCTTATTCAACCCACATATTCAGTCTACCACTATATCCTGTTGGTTCCTCTCCACCCAAACAGCTACCGCATTAATCCAATCACTCATCCTACCCTACCTTGATAACAGTGTCAGCCTCCTTGCTGACCTTCCTGCCTCTTGTCTCTTCCCACTCCAATCCATACTTCACCCTGCTGCCTGGATCATTTTTCTACCAAAATGTTCAGGCCATGTTTCCTCAGTCTAATGATTGCCCATCCACCCCCACGTCAAACACAATCTCCTCACCACTGGATTTAAATCACTTAATTACCTTGCCCTCTTCTACCTCTCCTCACTACTCTCCTATTACAACCCATCCTACACACTTTGCTCCTTTAATGTTAACCTCCTCACTGTACCTTGATATTGTCTATCTCACTGCTAGCCTCTCACCCATGTCCTGCCTCTGGCCTAGAACATCCTCCCTCCTCAAATCTGACAATTATTCTCTTCCCCTCCAAGATTCTTCCCTAATGAAGCCCTCCTTTCTTATTCTACCACTCCCTTCTGCGTCACCCTGATTTGCTCACTTCATTCATTCTCCCGCCTAGCCCCACAGAACTTAGGTTCATATCTGTAATTTATTCATTCATATTAATGTCTGTATCCCCCTCCAAATTGTAAGCTCATTATGGGCATGGAGTGGATCTCTTTACTGTTGTATTGTACTTTCCCAAAAGTTTAATGTAGTGCTCTGCACACAGTAAGCACTTAATGAATACAATTGAAGGAATGAAAGTTTTGAATGGGAAAGAGATACTAGAGAAAACGAGAGCTTAATCTGGCAAAGCCTCTTCAAGGAGACATGATTTAATACACCTTTAAAGGTGAGCAGAATGAAGGTCTGAAAGATATGACGGGAGAGGGAGTTTCTGGCCAGGACAGAATGTGGGTCAATAGTGAGATAGAGGAGATCAAGTTACAGTGAATAGGTTGGCATTAGGCTACTGGGATAGAAGGAGACAAGGTGATTGAGCAGTTTAAAGTCCCTGGTAAGAATTTATTTATGAAGCAGAAGTGGATGGGCAACGCTGGTGTTCTTGAGGAGTGTGGAATATGGACTAAACTTTTCTTTTAGGAAAATGATCTGTGAAGTATGTACTACAGTGGGGAGACACAGGAGGCAGGAAAGTAAGCAAGAGACTAATGAAGTCATCTAGGTGGAAGAGGATGAATGTTGGTATCAGACTAATAGCAGTTTGGATGGAAAAGAAAGGGAGAATTTTAGTAATGTTGTGAAGAAGGTAGAGCTTATTAAATGTGACATTAAATGTGTGAGTTGAATGAAAGAGATGAGTCGAAGATAATGCCAAGGTTATGGAGTTGTGAGAAATGGAAAATGGTGGTGCTGTCAACAGTAATGGGAAAGGCAGGGGGTTAGGATTTGGGTGGGAAAATGCTTACATAATAATAATAATAATAATAATAATAATAATGGCATTTATTAAGCGCTTACTATGTGCAAAGCACTGTTCTAAGCGCTGGGGAGGTTACAAGGTGATTAAGTTGTCCCAAGGAGGGCTCACAGTCTTAATCCCCATTTTACAGATGAGGGAACTGAGGCCCAGAGAAGTGAAGTGACTTGCCCACAGTCACACAGCTGACAATTGGCAGAGTTGGGATTTGAACCCACGTCCTGACTCCAAAGCCCCTGCTCTTTCCACTGAGCCACGCTGCTTCTCATCTGTTAAGCGCTTACTATGTGCCAAGCTCTGTTCTAAGCGCTGGGGAAGATACAAGGTCATCAGGTTGTCCCACATGGGGCTCACAGTCTTAATCCCCATTTTCCAGATGAGGGAACTGAGGCCCAGAGAAGTGAAGTGACTTGCCCAAAGTCACATGGCTGATAGTGGTGGAGCCGGGATTCGAACCCATGACCTCTGACTCCCAAGCCCGGGCTCTTTCCACTGAGCCACGCTGCTTCTCTCAAAGCATTATTCAGAGAAGCATTTATTATAGTCTATTATAGAGAAGCAGCATACATCTTCTTATGGTTCCTATAGTTATACCTGTATTTTCCATTTTGGGAAGTTAGAACTTCTAGCATTATCCTCTGTACCCCTTTCTCTTCTCAGTTTACACTCACTTCTCTTGACATCTCATCCACTCCATGACTTCCATTTCTAGCCCGGAATCTACCTTTATCACTGGCCTCTTTCTCTGTGTGCAATATAGCATTTCTTTCTGCCTCCAGGATCCCTTCACATGTTCTCCAGGTGACATATTCTGATTTCTCTCATCTCCCCACCCTATATTCCCTACAGCTTGTCACTTCTATATTACCTAAGCACTTGGTTACTCACATTGACTACAGGTACATACTCCATCACTTTCTTCAACCTGTAATTTGGGGATAAATGGGGATTAAAACTGTGAGCCTCATGTGGGACAATCTGATCACCTTGTATCCCCCAAGCACTTAGAACAGTACTTTGCACATAGTAAGCACTAAACAAATACCATCATTATTATTATTATTATTATTATTCCCCCTAAGACTGTGAGCCTAATGTCAGACAGGGACATTCTGTACACCTTAGGCTTGGTAAAATGCTTGCAAAATAGATGTGCCTAAAGAAAACATTATTATTTTTAAATATTGTTTTGGATCAATCAGTGATATTTATTAAATGTCTATTGTGTGCAGCATTCAACCTTGAACTTCCCAGTTTGTGCCATATTTTTAAGAGATTGAAGAAGTACCTGAGTAAGGAAGGAAGTTCTGACAGAAATAAATACTGCGATTACTGATAATTTGATTGCATTTATTCAGAGAAATCTTTGTCCAATGAAAGTATTACACTTTCACAGTAAGCCTTGCACCAATTTTCAAGAAAACATATGTACTTATAAATATGTTTGAAGAAGAAGACTGTAATGAAAAGAAGGTTTCAAAGAAGTGTAGATGCAAACAAGGAGTTAGGCTGTTGTAAGTCAACTGAGCATTCTACCTCAGCAGCCTCCTTCGAAAAGATCGTATGACATTTTTAAAAGTTCTGGACATGTATGTGCACAACATGTAGAAAATGTAACTCATGGCATAACCCCACTTTCAAGGAATATAACACTATTGTATCATGGAGTATAACTGCATAGGTAAGAATATTACCAAGCAGTATTATGTCATGAGACAATGAAATTCAACTGTGCATGGCAATAAAGAATTGGGCAATATTTTTCATTTTGGAAGTACTGGGAGATTAAAGGACCTGAACAGGGTATGAGTCTCCAAAACAATCGCAAATGTACTTGCCTACAAATATCATCTGGAACCATAAACTTTAGAACAGTGTTTACCCATGGATCTTACGGAAATCACTGGTTTTGTTGTTGTTTTTTAAACGGTATTTGTTAAACACTTACTATGTGCCACACCCTTTATTAAGTACTGGGGTAGATTCAATTTTATCAGGTTGGATCCAGTCCTTGTCCCATACAGGGCTCACAGTCTTAGTCCCCATTTTACAGATAATGTAACTTGAAGCAAAGAGAAGTTATGTGACTTGCATAAGGAAACTCAACAGACAAGAGGTGGAGTCAGGATTAGAACCCAGGTCCTTCTGACTCAGACCCATGCTCTGCCTACCAGCTGCTTCTTCACCTATAGACTACACATAAGGAGAGTTATTCATGTCAGTGAAGTCATTTTTTGATATAAAAGACAAGATAATATATATTTTGCTGCATGCAAAAATAAAAAGTTTAACATTTACCTCTAAATGTTGTATCATTTTTCATATGAAATGAAATGATTTTCCAGATGTTCAAGGATTATAGTTGCTAAAGTGTGGATTTTGCATTTTGTTTGGTTACCGTTGGCATTCCTGTGTTATTTCTATGTCTTTATCTGAGATCATTATGAGAAAGAAACAGAACTGAAAAATACAAAGTAGCCATTCCTGAGATGAATGGAACCATGAGTATAACAATTTCACATCATCAAGCTAGCATGAACAGGATTCAGGTACAAATTCTATTCATTGCAACAGTCATTGAAAAAAGAGATCCTTCAAATACAACAGTAAGAAAAAGAGGGAAATTACTAGACAGATAGTATATGATGGGGTATTCTCTTCTAAATCCTCTGTTTATTACCCTTAAATGATAGCTAAATGAAACACTAACAGAAAGTCAGTTCAGATTGGCACAAGGTTGCAATGATATACAAAATTTGCTTTTTTTAACAAATGACTACTCAAGCAAACTTAAAATAGCTTAAGCAAACCAAATGAAGACATTTTCTCCAGCATTATTGTAGCAATCCAATGTTTCTATTTAGAGATTAAGTTTTCATGTCTAACAAGGCAATGTGAAACATTCTATTCAAAATACCTAATAACAAAGATTGTTCACCTTAAAATTCAGTATGGTTGTCCCTCATTGGCCATATGAATAAAAATTGGAAAGGGAAGATAAGAGTAGAATTGCGACTCTCCATGTCCGGGGTTTCATGTTTGGATAGCATTTGTCTGCCCCATTACAGCCTTGTTAGCACAGTGCTCTGCACACAGTAAGCACTCAATAAATATGATCAAATGAATGAATGTTCAAAACAGAATGTGGACTGAAGAACCACAGTGTTTTATTCATTGCATTGAATGTTCAACCAGAGTGGTCAAAATATGTGGGTGCAAATATTATTATTATTATTAATAATAACAATAATAATTGTATTTGTTAAGTGCTTGCTACATGTCAATCACTGTTCTAAGCTCTGGGATAGGTACAAGTAAATCAGACAGAGTCCCTGTCCCACATGGGGCTCACAGCCTAAGTAAGAGGAAAATCAGATACTGAATCTTCATTTTCCAGATGAAGAAACCTAGACTCAGAGAAGTTAAGTGACTTACCCAAGGTCACACATCAGGCAAGTGGCAGAGCTGGGATTAGAAGCCAGGTCTTCTGACTCCCAGGCTCTTGATCTTCTCACTGTGCCTCGATATCATCTATCTCATAGCTGACCCCTCATCCATGTCCTGCCTTTGGCCTGGCCCACCTCCCTCCTATATTCGGACAGACAATTACTCTCCCCTTCCTCAAAGCCTTATGAAGGCCAACATTCATTCATTCATTCAATCGTATTTATTGAGCACTTACTGTGTGCAGAGCACTGTACTAAGTGCTTGGGAAGTACAAGTTGGCAACAGACAGAGACAATCCCTACCCAACAGCAGGCTCGTAGTCTAGAAGGGGGGAGACTACAAAACAAGTCGACAGGCGTCAATAGCATCAAAAATAGATAAATAATAATAATAATGATGGCATTTGTTAAGTGCTTACTATGTGCAAAGCACTGTTCTAAGCACTGGGGGGGATACAAGGTGATCAGGTTGTCCCACGTGGGGCTCACAGTCAATCCCCATTTTGCAGATGAGGTAACTGAGGCTCAGAGAAGTTAAGTAACTTGCTGAAGGTCACACAGACATAATAATAATGATAGCAATAATGATGGCATTTATTAAGCGCTTACTATGTGCAAAGCACTGTTCTAAGCGCTGGGGAGATTACAAGGTCATCAGGCTGTCCCACGTGGGGCTCACAGTCTTAATCCCCATTTTACAGATGAGGTAACTGAGGCTCAGAGAAGTTAAGTGACTTGCCCAAGGTCACACAGTTGACATGTGGCGGAGTCGGGATTAGAACCCATGACCTCTGACTCCTTGCAAAAGAGGGTGAAAGTAAATTTATAAGTGCTAGAATCATCAATCAATCAACCAATTATAAGAATATTTACATATTTGTGAGGCTAGGGTGAGTATCAATGTGTTAAGGGTTACACAGCCAAGTTTATAGTCTATGCAGAGTGGGTGGTGGATAGAGGAAATAAAGGGCTAAGTCTGGGAAGGCATTTTGGAGGAGATGTAATTTTAAAAGGATTTTGAAGGTGGAGAGAGAGTACTGGGCCAAAGGGAGAATGTGGGCAAGGGGTCCTTGTCAAGATAGATGAGATCAAGATAAAAGGAATAAAAGAAGATCTAAGGAGTTTTCTGTTTGACGCTGAGGTGGATGGGCAACCACTGAATGTTTCTGAGGACTGGGGAGATATGGACCTGATGGTTTTTCATAAAAATGATCTGGGAGGAAGAGTAAAATAAAGACTGGGATGGGAAAGATAAGATGCAGGGAGAATGATATAACCCAAGGTGCATCTATTGGGGAAAAGTCGGAGGTTGAGATTGGGGAGGGTAATGTAATTTGCCTAACCATAGTTGTTTCAGAGTAGGAAGGATCTGATCTGGGAGATAATATGGGGAACATACTGGCAGGATTTGACAGCTGACTAAATGTGAGAGTTGAATGAATGATAGTGACGGTCAAGGATGTGGGTTTCTGGGATGGAGAGGAAATGGTGACGTTGACTGAGATAGAAAGTAAAGAGGATCAGTGGTTTACAGGTGCACTCTCTTGGGACTGCTTCTTGAGCTAGCCATTTTCATAAGATTTTAGATTATTTCTCAGCCCATACTTCTGTTAGATATGTAGCATATGTACTTTAGCTTTCATCTGAACTAGATGAGATTGTGGATGACTCAAAGCAAGCCATCACCACTACTGTAAAAATTACTGAAACACATGACAATAAATCAAACTGTACCTACTTAATACCTACTATGTGTAGCTAGTGTAAGCTCACAGTCAGCTGGGATCATGTGTAACAACTCCATTGTTTTGTACTCTTTTGAGTGCTTTCAACTTTCCTTCATGCAGAGCTCTTCAGTGAAGGGTCAAGAATAAGCAAGCCCATCTAACTTGTGCCCCTGCCAACCTTGATTGGGTTTTCAATAGTTTACCAGTCTAAAGTGTGGCTCACATCTGGGATATTTTATTCCAAATTGATCTTTGACAACATTAAACATTTCAGAAGACCTCAGTTTGACCAAATATTGTTGTGTATTGAAGAAAACTGATGTATGTGGCTGTTGTCAGTTGTTTTTCTCCCTTTGCTATCCAATTCTATGCAATTAAATCCATTTTACAGGCTCTTAATAATGGCAGTGAACTTAATGAAATAGGAAATCACAAATAGAATCATATTTGAAGATGTTTTAGGAAAATTTTTACTTGTCCATCTTCACCTATTATGCTTCTTCTAAGTCCAGGAAAAGGACTTTCATATGTGTAGCTAGTAGATATGCTACTTGCAAGGCTGAATTGATAATAAGTAACAAAAATGATACACATCATACCAGAATGAAAATTATGTCCTAAGGATAAATTAGTTGTGTCCATGGTATATTAAATCTTTCATCTCACTATTACCCCAGTGGATAAATCCCAACAACAATGCTATTGAGGAGAACATAGTGTTGGTTGTTCCTTTAGCTTCTGGTAGTCCAGACATGTCACAGAGAGTCTGCTCTGGCATGCTCTAGGTGTCAACAAATTAAATGAAAGTGTTAATTTTTAAGCAATTCACTCAATTAGTCTTATAAAATGTTAGAATAGTTTGTAGAACTGTAAACTGATATTTTCTGATAGCCAAAACCTACATTCCTCATTGGATAATGTACAATTTTATGAGTTGAAAAGTGGCAATACGGAATGAAAACAGCTCTGGGATCTTAAGCGCTTAGTATAGTGCTCTGCACACAGAAAATGCTCAATAAATGATTGAATGAATGAATGATCTTGAGACCTGGGTTCCAATTACCAGTCAATCAAGTCAGTCATATTTGTTGAGTGCTTACTGTAATCAAGCACTGTACTAAGCATTTGGGATAGTGCATTATAACAATAAGACACATTCCCTGCCCACAAGGAACTTACAGGCTAGAGAAGGAGACAGATATTAACATAAATAAAGAAATTGAAGATATGTACATAAGTGCTGAGTGGCTGGTAAGAGTGATGAATAAGGGGATAAAGTTAGGGCTATGCAGAAAGGAGTGGAAGAAGTGGAAAGCCTTAGTCAGGGACTAAGTCAGGGACTAAGTCAGCCTTAGGGACCAGCTCTTCCCAATTATTCATTCAATTGCATTTATTAAGTGCTTCCTGTAGTACTGTTATGACCACTCCACTTGCCTGCTGTGTGACTTGTTCAAATTAATCAACTTATCTGTGCCTCAGTATCTTCGTCCTGCAAAATGGGAATTAAATTCCTGTTCTCCTTCCTTAGACCGTAAGCTTCATTTGGATAGGGACTGTTTCCGATATGCTTATATTGTATCTATCCAGCACTTAGTAGAGTGCTTTATAAATACCATGATTACTATTGTTATTATTGAAAGCACTTCAAAAATACCATCATCATCATCATCATCAATCGTATTTATTGAGCGCTTACTATGTGCAGAGCACTGTACTAAGCGCTTGGGAAGTACAAATTGGCAACATATAGAGACAGTCCCTACCCAACAGTGGGCTCACAGTCTAAAAGGGGGAGACAGAGACCAAACGTACTAACAAAATAAAATAAATAGAATAGATATGTACAAATAAATTAGAGTAAAAAAAAATATGTACAAACATATATACATATATACAGGTGCTGTGAGGAAGGGAGGGAGGTAAGATGGGGGGATGGAGAGGGGGACGAGAGGGGGACGAGAGGGAGAGGAAGGAAGGGGCTCAGTCTGGGAAGGCCTCCTGGAGGAGGTGAGCTCTCCTAATATCCTTGACCTCTTTGCTGCCTTTGACACTGTTGACAACATTCCCTTCAATCAATCGATCGATCGTATTTATTGAGCACTTGCTGGGTGCGGAGCACTGTGCTAAGCTCTTGGAAAAGTACAGTACAGACACGTTCCCTGCCCACGGCAAGCTTACAGTCTTCTTCTAGACACTCTATTCTCGTGGTTCTCTTTCATACTTTCCTGACCATCTTTCTCAGCCTCTTTTACTGGCACTTCCTCCCACCAATCCTTTCACTGTGGCTGTCCCATAAGGGCCTGATCTTGGGCTAACCACTTAACTTCTCTACCACAATTATTAGTATTGTTATTATTAGAAATAATAATAATTTTAATGAAAGGATACCTAATTAATTTGGAAATTACATTTCTCATACACCCATCCTGGATCACTAGTGTAACTGAAGAGATGTAATCCATTCTCTTAGAATTAAATGTGGACTATCCTGAAAACAGTTCTTGTTGGGAGGAGAGAGTGGTTCTGCTGAACTCCCAGAGATTTACCCCCTTTGATTCACATCAATTTCCAAAGCTAGCCACCCAATTTCAATTTTCTCTAATGCATTTGGTTCCATTAATAAGTCAAACTCTATACTTGGAAGTGTGTGCATGAATTCCACTCCCAGTGTAGTCAATAGGAGCTGCATAATACAGACCTTGAAAGATATAAATGACCCACTGTTTAAAGTGAGATGTTTTAAATGTGTACCATCTGATATTGTCTATTGCTAAAGGTTTTTACAGACCACTGATTAATAAGAACATATTACCATTTTTATCCTCAAAGTCGATATCAAACAAAAACTCCTCACAGTTGGCTTTAAAGCACTCCATCACCTTTCCTCCCTCCTACCTCACCTCGCTTCCCTCCTTCTACAGCCCAGCCTCCATACTTCACTCCATTAGTGCTAACCTTTTCACCGTGCCGTGATCGAACCTGCCTCAACACCAACACTAGCCCATGTCCTGTCTCTGGCCTGGAACACCCTCCTTCCTCAAATCCTATAGACAATTGCTTGCCCCTTCTTCACAGCCTTATTGAAGGCACATCTTCAAGAGGCCTTCCCAAACTTAGCCCCACTTTTCCTCATCTCTCACTCCCTTCTGTGTTGCCCTGACTTGTTTCCTTTGCTCGTTTCTCCCCACACACCCTTCTGCCAGTACCACAGCACTTATGTATATATCTGTAATTTTATTTCTTTTGATGTCTATCTCCCACACCTCTACCCTGTGAGCTTGTTGTGGGCGGGTATTGTCACTGCTTATTGTTGTATTGTACTTTCCCAAGAACTTAGTATGGTGCTGTACACACATTAAGCGCTTAATAAATATGATTGAATGAATGTAGTCCAGAGGACGATATATTTTCTGGAACTGTATTCATTTTGGACTCCCCAAAATCTTTCGCTTAATCTGTATTTTTGTACCTGTTGCCAGTTCCCTTATCCCTTTTTTATGTTTAGATTCTGAGCCCTCAAGGGACAGGGATGTGTTTAATTCTCAGCTATGTAGTCTTTCTAAGCACTTAGTGAGTGCTATGCATACCATAACTGTGTTACATCAGAGTCTGTCTTGAGAATCCTGGAAATGATGTTTCATCTGACAATTCAAGTATTTTTCTGCACTTTCATTAAATCATCCATATCTATGCTTGTTATGTGCAAAGCCCTCAACAGAGCAGTTGGGAGAGTACAATAAAACCGAGTAGGTAGGAACATTCCCTACACACAGTCTAGAGGGAGTTTACCATTCTGGGTAGCTTTATGATGGTTTCCAGAGTCCAGACAACTGGGTAGTGGTGGGAATAATGACACAGTAAACAAATCTAGCCACTCTTAGGCACCATATCTAAGAGATGAAATTCAGAACATGAAAAATATCTTAGCCAAAACCCTTTGTCCCCTCAGGCTAAAGTGAATGGCTTTCAGGAAGTTGCAGATGACTACATTCTCACTTTAGCAAACCCCTTTTGAATTGCATAAACTGGTTCTGAATCTAGTTTTGCTTTGAATTTACACTTTGTATTGTCGTATAATCATTTTTCTCCAAGTATACAAAATGGACATGTTTGTGAATTCTTCAGTAGTAACCACAATCTGAGACTCAGATGAACATACTCAACATAAAATAATCCTCCTTAAAGCAGACTGCTGTAGCACACAACCCTTACTAATTACGTGCAGTGTTTTATGTGATTTCTACCAAGTCACGGACAAAAAAGGATTCAACTCAGGAGTAGCGATAAGTATAGTGGAAGCCTAAAACACTTTTGCTGGCAGGTCATAAAAAGGAAAAGCTATTGCAATGAATTGATCCTGCGTGGTTCCAATTGATTCAGAGGACTGCTGATGGTGCCGATTCTACTGCTGACCTTTCTTTACAAGGCACTTGACACACTTCCACTTCTTTATTTCCTTTCTTTTTCTTAACCTTCTTTGTGCTTTTCGATTCACTGTTTTATTTCACACTTTCCTCTGGTCCACTACCTCCTTACAACTGTGGTTGTTTTCTATCCTCATACATTTTCTTCCTTCATCCACACATCTTACTGCAAAAAAAAAAAAAAATTAAAATCTAACGTTTCCAGTGTTTATGAGGTCAAGCTTCTGGAAGGATCCACTTCAGACCCAATTTATGGGAATCACTACTTATAGCATTGCCAATTCAGCAGAGCTAGCTAAAAGAGAATTAGCCCTAGAATTCGCAACCAAAACAAAAGCACATTGTATTGAATTCCCAGAGTAGTCGTACATTAGACAACTTGTACTTTTTCCTTTGTTCTGACTAAAGTAAAGAATAAAATTGATTGGGGAATTCAAAAGTGTAAAGTAACAAGTATATCTTAAAAAATGATAAAAAAAATTGCACATGATTAGTATTTTCTATCAAAACGGTTTAGTGTTATCTAAGGTAATATGAAACAATCTGGTTTTGGGTGACTAATCTATCTGCAGGAGGTCTCACAGCATTGCAACACCTCTCTTTCCTGGGCTCTGGACAGGTGCCAAAGAGCTAAAATTAAGCTGCTGATTGGGCCACCGGACAGTTTGGGGTTATCCGAGTTTAAGGGACCCTCAGAGCTCTTGTGGAAGTGGAGGCCCTTAAGGGAATCTAACTAATAAAAGTCTCTGGAGAACCCAGATCCAATCAGTTATCCATAGATCTCCCAAAATGCCCAAGTCCTCTGGGGTTCCCAAACAAGAGCTGTAGTGAGCTAGGATAGACCTATATCCAGAGGAACTCTCAAGGTCTATCATCTGTGAAACGGTGATTGAGACTATGAGACCCATTTGGGACAACCTGATAACCTTGTATCTCTCCCGGTGTTTAGAAGAGTGCTTGGCACAGAGTAAGCACTTAACAAATACCATCATTATTATTAGTTGAGAGGATAGATATTAAATCTCTATTTTGCAGATGAGGGAACTGAGTCAAAGAGGAGTTAAGTGTCCACACAGCAGCCAAGTGGCAGAGCTGAGATTAGAAACCAGGTCTTCTAATTCCCAGACCTATGTCCTTTTCACTAGGCCATACTAAGGTGTTATTTTTTACTTCAACACAATTGTGTCCTCGGTGAAGCCATGTGAATGTGTGGTCTAGTGGAAAGAACATGAGTCTGGGAGTCAGAGGACCTGGGTTCCAATTCTGACTCTGTCACTTGCCTGCTTTATGACTTTGGGCAAATCACTTAACTTCTCTGTGCCTTAGTTTCCTTATCTATAAAGTGGTAAATGGAGATTCGATATATGTTCTCCCTCCTCCCTCCTTAGACTGTAAGCTCAGTGATGGACATTCACTCATTTCATTCTTATTGTGTGCAGAACACTGTACTAAGCACTAGGAAAGTACAATTCAGCAATAGAGACAATCCCTGCCCACAACATGCTTACATCCTGAGGGAGAGGGGAGACAGACATCAAAACCTGTAAATAGATATCAATATAAAGAAATAGAATTATAGATATATACACATATACACAAGTGCTGTGGAGCAGGGAGTGGGGAGGAGGACAAAAAGAACCAAGTCAAAATGACACAGAAGAGAAGGAGAGCTGAGGAAAAGGGAAGCTTAATCTGGGAAGGCCTCTTGGAGGGGGTGCACCTTCAGTAGGGCTTTGAATGGGGAGAGAAGTGATTGTTTGACTGATTTGAGGAAGGAAGGCATTGCAAGCCAGAGGTAGGACATGGGCCAGGGGCCGATGGCGGGACAGGCAAGATCGAGGCACAGTGTGAGAAGGTTAGCACCAGAGGAGTAGAATGAGCAGGCTGGGTTGTAGAAGGAGAGAAGAGAGGTGAGGTAAGAAGGGGCAAGGTAATGGAAAGCTTTGAAGGCAATAGTTAGTAGTTTTTGTTTGATGCAGAGGTTAATAGGCAACCACCGGAGATTTTTGAGGATGGGAGTGACATGCTTTGACCAATTCTCTAGAAAGATAATCCAGGCAGCAGAGTGAAGTATGGACTGAATAATAATGATGGCATTTGTTAAGTGCTTACTATGTGCAAAGCACTGTTCTAAGTGCTGACTGAAGTGGGAAGAGGCAGGAGTTGGGAGGACAGAAAGGAGGCTGATGCAGTAATCCAGTCAGGATAGCATGAGTGATTGTACTAACACGGTAGCAGTTTGACTGGAAAGGAAAGGGCGGATCTTGGTGACTTTGTGAAGGAGACACTGGCAGGATTTGTTGACAGATTGGATAAGTGGATTTAATGAGAGAGCGGAGTCAAGGGTGACACCAAGGTTACGGGTTTGTGAGATAGGATAGATGGTTTTGCCATCCACAGTGACAGGAAAGTTTTGGAGAGAACAGGGTTTGGAAGGGAAGATAAGGAGCTCTGTCTTGAACATGTTGAGTTTTAGATGGTGAGGACGTCCAAGTAGAGATGTCCTGAAGGCAGGAGGAAATGATGATGATGATGATATTTGTTAAGCACTTACTATGTGCCAAGCACTGTTCAAGGCACTGGGGTAGATATAAGGTAATCAGGTTGTCCCACGTGGGGCTCACAATCTTAACCCCCATTTTACAGATGAGGTAACTAAGGCACAGAGAAGTTAAGTGACTTCCCCAAAGTCACACAGCTAAGTGGCAGAGCTGAGATTATAACCCACAACCTCTGACTCCTGAGCCTGGGCTCTTTCCACTGAGCCTCACTGCCTGGAATGGGTTAGAGAGAACAGGGGAGGAGATGTAGATTTGGGAGTCATTCACATAGAGATGATAGTTGAAGCCATGACAGTGAATGAGTTCTCCAAGTGGGTGAGTATTGATGAAGAATAGAAAGGGACCAAGAACCGAACCTACCTGATTATCTTGCATCAACCGCAGTGGCTGGTACAGTGCTTGATGCATAGTAAGAACTAAACAGGTACCATCTTTAATATTTCTAATTGTAGAGAATAACAAGAATTAAAATATTTTCTATGATCTGATTCAGATTACACATAGACTTGTTCAACTCTTGTCATCCACTATTTAGTTCACTTTAAGCAAAAGTGGTGACTTTGCTTTATAATATTACTCATATGAAATTTACTGGAAACATTCCCTGCTACCAAATTATATTTATCATGGAATATAGCATCACTAACCTGTAACAAACTCTTTAACTGAAACTTAATTCTAGCAGACATACTAGAATAAACTCTGCAAGATTTTTCAGAAAGTGTTTGATAAGTGGATTAGCAAATTATCTGTACTAATTTATTTAGAATAGAATCTGATAAGAGATCTGACCATAGTTTATGGGAGAAAAGATTCAAAAAAAAAAAAGAAAACAAGTGGAATTAGGGAGAAGTTGACAGAAAATGCAGCATGAGGAATTTAAAAAAGTCAGTAGTGGCACATATGATAATACTTTCAACTGCTGGGTCACTATTAGCTGAATAAACTTTCTAAATCTGGTAGCTATCAGTTAAACAGTTCTTGGAAAACATATCCAAAAGAGCAGATGGCTGAGAATTCAGTTTCCCCATACTTAAACTAGCAGTAAAGATGTCATTACTAATCCATACACCAAAGTGCATCTTTTAAATTCAACTGAATCTTTCTAAATATTGCATAATTATTTCCCAGACTTGCAGGCTCAAGGTAATCTGAATTTTAACTACTTCATATTAATCTGTCATGACATATAGCTTATAGCATTTTTTTCATGGAGATACTGAAAGAAACAATTTTTATTGGGATTCAGATAAATCTTTCTAATGTGGTTGAATCACCGAATGAAAAAGAGAAGCACACATAACTGAATCATTTCTTCATTTTAAAATAGTCAAGAAGTATTATTTTAGATGAATCTTAGCCATAACCATCTATCTTATTCAGTTGTAGATTCAATCAGATTTGACCTCAGTCTGAAAAGTGAAAGATCTTATTATAAATCCATCTTATTAACCAATATTCAACCTCTTCACTTTAAAAAAAATTCCAGCAGCATTTAATGTTGTTTTGCATGTAGCTATCAATAAGTTCTGAGATTGGATTCTGGGGAAGTAAATCCACTTGCATTTACAATGGGTATCTGTGGAATAATTATCAATATATTGTGATAGGTCTTATGTCTGTAGGCAAGAAGGAAATACACATAAGGGTTATTTTTATCATTGAACTATAAGAGCACAGGCTTTGGAGCCAGAGGTCATGGGTTCAAATCCAGGCCCTAATGCTTGTCAGCTGTGTGACTTTGGGCAAGTCACTTCACTTCTCTGGGTCTCATTTCCCTCATCTGTAAAATGGGGATTAAGACTGTGAGCCCCCCGTGGGACGACTGATCACCTTGTAACCTCCCCAGAGCTTAGAGCAGTGCTTTGCACATAGTAAGCGCTTAATAAATGACAGCATTATTATTATTATTATTATTATTAGAAAAGCAAGTTTATGAAATATTAATTTTATGTGGGAATACTATGTGTGTAGCTTTGTTGTCTGTTTCCCCCTTCTAGACTCTGAGCCCGTTGTTGGGTAGGGACCATCTCTATATGTTGCCAACTTGTACTTACCAAGCGCTTAGTACAGTGCTTTGCACACAGTAAGCGCTCAATAAATATGATTATGAATGAATGAATGAATGAATATGGTATTTTAATCCAAGTATATTTTATTGCTTTGCATGGATGATAAGATCTTAGCCATAATCTCCTGAATTGGCTATTCTTCAGGAAGGCATGTGATATCCTCTATAATCTATAATGCTTGTCTACAAATTATTTGGTCGTATTAACATCTGTCTTGCACTCTAAGCTGCAAGCTCTCTGTAGGTAGGGAACGTATCTACCAATTCTAATGTACTGAACTCTCCCAAGCACTTAGCTTAATACTCTGCACACAGTAAGAGCTCAATAAGTACCATTGATTGATTGATTGGTTGATCTAATATTTAATATCATGTCACTGTGTTAATGCTTGCACAAAGTAGTGTAACATAGAATACACCAAGTCCACCTGAACACTAACTGTGAGGGGGGAAACCCTAGCCTCCTTTTGCTCCAGGACACCATTCTTACTCAGAGAACACTTCTATTGTGAATGAATGAACAGCCACTGCCCTAACCACTACTCTGAAAGTGCTTCCTGAGACGGCTGCCTTATTGTTTACTGTCTAAACCAGCACTGATTCTGGAATCCTATCTTAACCTATTCAATCAAAGTGCCCACTTGCACAATTCATTCAATCAATAAATTAATCAGTGGTAATTATTAAGTCCTTACAGTGTGCAGCACATTCTACTAAGCTTTTGGGAAAGATTACAATACAATAGCTTTAGTAGACACATTTCCTGTCCACAAGGATCTTACAATCTAGAGAAGGAGACAGACATGAAAATAAATTATGGATCTGCATGTAAGTGCAGATCCATAGAGAAGCAGCATGGCTCAGTGGAAAGAGCTCGGGCTTTGGAGTCAGTGGTCATGG
Source organism: Tachyglossus aculeatus (assembly GCF_015852505.1). Classification (NCBI taxonomy): domain Eukaryota; kingdom Metazoa; phylum Chordata; class Mammalia; order Monotremata; family Tachyglossidae; genus Tachyglossus; species Tachyglossus aculeatus. The sequence continues at coordinate 123,392,968 of NC_052067.1, forward strand.
GTTCATGGGTTCAAATCACGGCTCTGCCAATTGTCAGCTGTGTGACTTTGGGCAAGTCATTTAACTTCTCTGTGCCTCAGTTACCTCATCTGTAAAAGGGGGATTAAGACTGTGAGCCTGCTGTGAGATCTGATCACCTTGTAACCTCCCCAGCACTTAGAACAGTACTTTGCACATAGTAAGCACTTAATAAATGCCATTAAAAATAATTAAATAAATAAGTTCTGTGGGAATCATCTGGGAATAGGCATCAGACTCCAAATGCTTAATCCAGTTGAAGCACTATCCACCCAATAATACTAATTTCCAAAATAATACCTGGGTTAAAAGGCTAAAAAAGAGATGGGATCATTTCAGAATGTAGCCTTGAAAGGATAGAGTTAGAGTGGGCTAGTGGATAGATTGTGAGACCAGAAGTCGGGAGAACTTGTTCTAGCCTTGGCTTTGCCCATCTCGTTCTGTGCAACACTGAACAAGTCACTTACCTGCTCTGGATCTCAGTTTTGTCATCTGTAATATGGGAAATAATACCCACTTTCCCTGGACTGTGTCCAATCTGATTATTTGATATGTAGCACAGTGTTTAGCATAGAGTAAGTGCTTAATGAAGACCTATTGAGTCCTGGGTGACTCCAGGACCCATTTTATGGATTCATTTTTGTTTTGCATTTTAATGTCTGTCTCCCCCTGCCTTCAGAAGACCTGCAATAATCACCACTAATAAACTGACTGATTTCATAGATGATGTAGAAGGGAAAGGGAGTAAGGGGAAATGAGGGCTTCATCAGGGAAGGCCTGCAGAAAATGATACAAACTAAAGTGTAGTTGTAGAAAGAGGACTTACTGAGTAACCACTGTGTACAATGTTCAGGACTAAGTGCTTGGGAAAGTATAACAGAAGCATGAGTCACTTTCCCTGCCCACAAGGAACTTACATACTAGTAAGGGAGACACAGAAAATATTTACAAGCAGGCAAACAGAATGAAAAAATTAATTGTATAATTGACCATACATAAAAATGTTTAAGTTGGTTATGAATCAGATGATCATCCTGGAGTTTGAAATGAGTTTGGAGTCTTACTTAAAAAAGGGAGGCTTTAGCAGGGCTTTAAAGTTGGAGATTTGCTGTGGTCTGTTGAAAATGAATGAATAGGGAATTCCAGACTGGTGAAACAGTTGAGAGATGCTTGGAGGCAGGAGAGGTGCGAGTGAGCTAAATCTGGAAGGTTATCTTGGAAGGGATGAAAGGAGAGAGCTGGAAAGGGCTGTTATATATGACAGGGAGAGGTGGTAGAAAGAATAATTCATGAGGAAATGAGAAGGCTTTGGAGGAATTTGAGGAGATGGATGATGTAAAATGAACACCTTCAAGAAGATGATTCATGCAGCATCTGGGGAGAGAGCTAGAGGCAGGAATATCAGGCAAAGAAGCTGATACAATAGCTAGTAAGTTGGACTATCAGCACCCCTTGTAATTTAATTAACTAATTAATTAAATCACATTTATTGAGCATTTACTGTGTGCACTGTACTACTTGGGAAAGTTCAGTATAGTGGTAAGCAGACACAATCGCTGCCTACCATTCTCCCTGGATTTCCATTACCTAGAAGGGTGAAGGAGGTGAGGAAACAGACTACGGGAGTGATCAGAATTGAAGATTAGTGGCACAAGAGCAATGAAGGAAGACACAAGCAAGGAGACTGCTTTGGATGGAGAAGTCAGAATTAAAAGCATTTACTTTGGCATCAGTGAATGGAAAGATTGTCTGGCTTTCATGGAAAGATGGGATAGTTGATGTATAGTGATGTAATATCAGGTCAGAAGGTCTTTTTTTTAAATGGCATTTGTTAGGCATTTACTATGTAAGGAACTGAACTATGCACTGGGGTAGATACAAGACAATTTGGATGGACACATTCTGTGTCCCACATGGGGTTCACAGTCTTAACCCCCATTCTACAGATAAGGTAACTGAGTCACAGAGAAATGAAGTGATTTGTCCAAGGTCACGCAGCTGACAAGTGGCAGAGTTGAGATTAGAACCCATCATGACGCCAAATTCCGCCCTTTCCTCTCAATCATTCATTCCTTCATTCTATCGTATTTATTGAGTGCTTACTGTGTGCAGAGCATTGTACTAAGCACTTTGGAAGTACAAATCAGCAACATATGAGATGGTCCCTACCCAACAACGGGCTCACAGTCTAGAAGATTGAGACTGACAACATAAAACAAGCCTAACCGCTACCTTGTTGGTTCAATCTCTCATCCTATCCTAACTGAATTACTGCATCAGCCTCCTTTCTGATCTCCCATCCTCCTGTCTCTCCCCACTTCAGTCGATACTTCACTCTGCTGTCCAGATTATCGTTCTACAGAAACGTTCTGGGCATGTCACTCCCCTCCTTCACTCCCCTCCTCAAAAATCCCCAATGGTTGCCTATCAACCTTTGAATCAAGCAAAAATTCCTCACCATCGGCTTCAAAGCTCTCCATCACCTTGCCCCCTCCTACCTCACCTCCCTTCTCTCCTTCTCCAGCCCACCCCGCACCCTCCGCTCCTCTGCTGCTAATCTCCTCACTGTCCCTCGTTCTCGCCTGTCCCGCCATCGACCCCTGGCCCACGTCCTACCTCTGGCCTGGAATGCCCTCCCTCCACTCATCTGCCAAACTAGCTCTCTTCCTCCCTTCAAAGCCCTATTGAGAGCTCACCTCCTCCAGGAGGCCTTTCCAGATTAGCCCCCCCTTTTCCTCTGCTCCTCCTCCCCTCCCCATGACCCTCACTCCCTCCATCTGCCCTACCCCGTTTGCCTCCCCACAGAACTTGTGTAGAACTTGTGTATATTTGTACATATTTATTACTCTATTTTATTAATGATGTATATGTAGCTATAATTCTATTTAACTATTCTGATGGTATTGACACTTGTCTACTTGTTTTGTTTTGTTGTCTGTCTCCCCCTTCTAAACTGTGAGCCCATTGTTGGGTAAGGACCTTCTCTATTTGCTGCCGATTTGTACTTTCCATGGGCTTACTACAGTGCTCTGCATGCAGTAAGCACTTAATAAATACGATTGAATGAATGAAAGTCCTTCTGGCTACCAGGCCCGTGTTTTATCTACTAGACTATATTGCTTCTCAGATGACCGTGGTCAGACAGAGATAGGTGGAACTTTACAGAGTTAGAAACAAAGTACTGTTAGGTTATTAGATCTAATAACAGTAGTAAAGATAGTATTTGTTTCTTAAACACTGATTATGTGCCAAGCACTGTACTAAGTACTGGGGTAAAAGTAGTAGTAGTAGTAGCAGCAGTAGTAGTAATAGTATTTATTAAACTTTTCTTGTGTGAAGAATGTACTAAGTACTGGGAGAAAACACACAGGTAGGAATTAAAAACAGTCCTGTCCTTCATAGGGCTCACAATCTAAAAGTAAAAGTAGGGTGGAAGTATTGGAGACAAACACATCAGGAGTGATGAAGCAATAAAACATCATGAACAAATGGACAAAATAGCCTTCAAGTTTTGGCAGTGATGAAGGAGTCCCAGAGCACAGAGGAGCAAGTTGGGAGCAGGGACTTCTGGTGGGGAGAGGGAAGGTCGTAATTACACAGAGATTTTCTTGGTGGTGATGGAAGTGTCTGAGAGTCCACAAGAGCAGCTTTAATCCCAGGCCTGAAGCAGGTGGAACATGTTGGGAGCACTTACTGTGTGCAGAGCACTGTACTAAGTGCTTGGAAAGTACATTTCAGCAATAGAGACAATCCCTACCCAACAACAAGCTCACAGTCTAGACTGGGGTAGACAGATAATAAAGATTAGAGTAGGAAAAGAGGAAGTAGTAAAATGAGAAAGGCATCAAAATCAGAGTTACAAAGTTGAGATCAGGAAGGAGGTACCAGTGTCTAGAAGTTGAAAGGGTTGAAGAAGTGGACAACATGGAATTTAAAGTAAGAGAGAACATGGGATCCTTGTGGGCAGGATCATGTCTCCCAGATCTGTTATATTAGAGTTTCTCAGGTAATAATAATAATAATAATAATAATAATAATAATAATAATAATAGCATTTATTAAGCATTTACTATGTGCAAAGCACTGTTCTAAGCTTTGGGGAGGTTACAAGGTGATCAGGTTGTCCCTCGGGGAGCTCACAGTCTTAATCCCCACTTTACAGATGAGGTAACTGAGGCACAGAGAAGTTAAGTGACTTGCCCAACATCACACAGCGGACAGTTGGCAGAGCTGGGATTTGAACCCATGATCTCTGACTCCACAACCCAAGCTCTTTCCACTGACGTGTCTAGTACATAGCTCTGTCACAGTGAGCACTTAATAAATGCCACTGATTGAGACTGAATTAGCACCATAGATTGAAATCAACATGGCGGGGGATGAACTGGTCAACTCTTCTCTGCTTCTCTGAATAGAATGGGAGAAGAGGAAACTTCTTCAAGAACAATATTTAGGGACATAGTGCTATCTGGGCAACAATAGCAAGATCTGGGTTAAGATTAGGAGAGGGTATATTCAGAGGAAGAATAGGTCATTGCTGAAGAATAGTTTAGAATGGACTTTCCCGAAACTGAACACCGGAGCCCCATTCTTTGCATGACACCTAATTACGTGAGTCTTAAACCACCTTAAAACCAGAATTCTCAATCTAGCACCATCCCCCAACCCATCTACCACAGAACACCAAATGCCAGCAGCCTTCCTTTCCAGGCCTTAGGACCTGGGGGAGACTCCTATGTTAACTAAACGCTGCTTTCCAGGAGCAGATTCCTTCTTTTACTTACCTTGGCTTTGTTTTCTCAGCTTGTTGTGAGTCCCATTTGGGTCGGGGACTGTATCTGTTCTATCATGATCTGATCCACCTCAGTGCTTGGCCTAGTAAGAGCTTAATAAATACTAGGACATATCTTGCTCCTTTTGCAAGGGGAGAGATTTAGTTCTGGTTTCCAGGTGTTGAGAAGGAGTTTTGTTACTTGGGACATAGGATTTCAGTGCGAGTCTGTTGGGTCTGAATGGCTATGTGTTTTGGCACTTTTAAAGAATTCCTCCTTTTGAGAGGAAAGCTTGAGGGTGTGTTAAAAGCAGGGTATGTCAAAAGAAGTCTTCATAAATTATGTAATCCATAGTACAAAAGTCAGACTAGCCAGAAAGTGTCTCAAGTCAGGGTTGGTTCATGAAATGTGTAGTTTTAGTTATTGTAAAGTCAACAAAAGGAATAAGAAAAACATACTATCTTTTAACCATGAATTCTAAGGCACTGGAGAAGTGCTTAATTTTAGTGGATTTGCTAGAAAGCAGCAAGAGGATTTTACATGGTACTATCAAAATTATAGTCTTGTAATAAAAATATTATGTTTCCAAAAAATATTATTTTTCAAAAATTCATATTAAAGAAAGTATGCCTGGGTTGCAGCCACCTGCAAGTGTAAAACCATTTCTTCTAACACCATGGTATAGAGGTAAGAGAAGCAGTGGAAAGTTAAAAGGAGAATTGGAAAGAATGTGGGTCTTGGAGTCAGAGCACCTGGGTTCTAATCTAATCCTGTCTTCATTATGTACCTGCTTTATGACTTTGTGCAAATCCCTGAACTTTTCTGAATCTCAATTTCCTCATCAGCAAAATGGGGAATCATACTTAGATTGTGAGCCCCATGTGGGACCAGATGATTTAGTATCTACTCCAGTGCTTAGTTTGGATGCTTAACAAAATCATTATTATTATTACAGATAGTCATCCTATAAGGAATCATGTTCCCTCTTTCAACAATGATGTGCAATCCCAAATGCAAAATGAAGACACACATGGTTAGAGAACTGACTTTACTGCCAAAGCTACTTAAGACGTTACACGGACCTCATCTTCAGACTTGCTCTCATTTTCATTTTTTAGAGTGGAAAAAAAGCTACCTTCAGCACCGGTCAGGTTCTAACCAGGTCTCTTGCAATCAACTGCAGTTTGACTTGGAAGTGCTAGGTAAGAACTGTTTCCTGACATTTAATTTCCTCTTCAAGCTTAAATGTATGTTTTTGTGGTAGGAATCATTTTCAGGTTGAATCCAGATCAACAGATATATAGCCTTCTAAGTTGTTAAGCTAAAAAGGATCAAAGATGTTGGCAGGAAGTATAAGCTCTTCATCACTTCATCACGAACTATTGGGACTGGTGACACTTCCCTTTTACCTCCTCTGATTATCAGCCTCTTAAGGAACAGAGAGAAGCTGAGGCCCAGATTTTTTACCTCAGTTTCTTTTTTCTATTTGGTCTTTTTCCAGGATAGAGATTTCTATTTTGGAAAGAACTACATCAGATGGTAGCCAGTCTAAAGTTCTTTCCTGGCTGACACTTAAGGAAAAAGGACAGGGATGAATTAAATTGAACCAAATTTTCAGTAAGACCTATGTCCATTTTACAGAACCATATTATCTTCAGGCTGGTGTAGTGGGGCAGAAATTCTAGCCTGAAAAATGAGTAACTTTACCAGGCCCTTATAGGTAGCTGGAGTAAAATATTTTTTCATTTATTTTTAATGAAATGTTTTGTAAATGATTCCCCAATAGTATTCATTATTAAAATCTCCCTCATTTCTCCTGTTTTAGGAAATATAATATTTGGTAGTAAATCTGGGAAGATCAAGTGTTTTAATGGATTCTATCTTTGACTCTTTCACTAACTTTTCTAACTGAAAAATGAGTAAGCTTTTCTTTTATGCTTAAAACATGGGGGTTGCATTCTTACAAAACTCCTCATTAAAGGAAACTCACACTAGCACTCACAGAATCAAGTGTTGTACACATGCACACTAGCTGTTTCTTCCAACTCTGTGATGTCCTTTGTCCTAGCAGGACTTGTGTCTTACTAACTTAGAATTTAATTTCCCAGTAACATTCTAACCAAAATTAAATGATACATTCTTGAACAACTGGATATAATTTACTTTTCTGTGAAGGTGAATGTCTCCTGATTGAAAATATTGTGGTAAGTAGCATGCTGTATTCATGTCACCAAATAATAACAGGGCCCAATTTTCTTCATCATTTATTTTTATCATTTGATGCCATACTTTTCTCAGTATAGATTATCCCCTAATATCAATCATCATATTGCTTTAGGTTCAAGGTTTGGAGCTTATAGACTTTGTCTGGAAGAAATAAGTCTCACATATATTTTAGGGACTGTGAATGGAAGAGTCACTTTTTACAAAGAAGTGATACACTTTTGAAAACTAACATCTTATTTCCCGATGAAGCAGTATTTTCACTTAAAGTTCATTTCTTCAAAATGAATTCTGAATTTTGTTGCACTGCAAAATAAACCAGTAAAAAAAATGAAATTCTGTGGGTTTTCAATGTTTGACTTAGCTATTGCCATTGCAGAAGCTCTTCATCCCTATGAACTTGAATGTAAAAAAAAAATGATGTGCTTTATAGCAGTAATCCTCTTAAATACTTGAGGCTCTGCCAGCTTTCAACTAACAAGCCAGGTTATGAACAGCTGCCATCCTACAACGATCAGGGATTATTGTCTAGGCCTGCTGACAATGCATTGCCAGTGACCAGTTTGTAAAAGGCAACCTGTTTTTTTTATTTCACAGCCTGATCAATGATTAAAACTGCTTAAAGCATGAAAACCTGACTTCCAACTCAGATCACTTTTTAGTACAGTAATAAGTTGAATTATACCATCATTTTCCATCTGAAAGATTCTGATTATAGCACATGTAAATTATCTACAAGCTTTTAGAATTTGTAGGGTGATGAAGTAAACTTAAAAAGGGCATCCATTGTTTTTAAAGCCTTACCTTTTCTATAATAAATGACATATCTGTCAGAAGACTGACTCCCCTTACCTAATTCCTAATATGGAGTTTCTGACAAGTATACAGATTTGCTTTAATTATTTATTCATTTCATTGAAATCTTCTTCAGCTGTTTTAAATTTCTAATAAGTCTATTTAAATAGAGTGAATCCTAGTTGAATGCTTATTTTATATTTGAAAAATCCTGAAGATAGGTGAATGTCTGCAAAAGTGTTATGAAGTGTGCAGCTTTCTGGCAAGAGGAACAAAAATTCATATTCGCTGGTGCTGTTCAGTGACTGCTTTTTAAGAAATGTACTTATGTTAAATAGTCTGTGAGCCCATTGTTGGGTAGGGACCATCTCTATATGTTGCCAACTTGTACTTCCCAAGCGTGTAGTACAGTGCTCTGCACATAGTAAGTGCTCAATAAATATGATTGAATGAATGAATGAATCAAAATGTATATTTTTATTAGCTCCATCAATGAAAAGAAATAGTTATTTCTGTAGAAAAAAATGAAGTTGGAACTATTGTATTATTTAAGGTATAAAAATAATGGAAGACAAATGTCTCTACTTGGATCCTCTATATGCTTAAAGGATATAATTCGATAGCACAGGTACTTCTATTTTATTTGGACAGCAGCAGTATAATATTAACAATATAAACATTTTTGAAAACCCCCCAAAAACTAAAGTAAGAACAAAGGAAAAGGGAAAAGAGGAGGAAAGCCACTGTAGAATGGTTGCTTGGGCAGGAAGCAATAAGATGGCCCAGACTGAATGGGGACATTGCCCCCTCCTTTTCCTGTTCCCTCATTTGTTTGATCCAGACTAATATGAGAAATAAATAATTAAAAACAATACTTAGGATTGATATTTATCAGTTCTTCCAAAGAGCTCAGAGAACTGTCACATTCATCATCACATCTCCCTTGCAAGATTCATGTGAGGTAGGGAGGCAGCCGGTGACATCTGTGTTATAAACAACAAATCTAGAAAAATCAATTTCACCACTGACATGGCTCACAGGACCAAGGTAATATGTGGGGTAATGTAAAGAAAGAGGCAGGAGCGGCCACACCAGTGTTGATTATCATTTCCTTGTAGATAGCTTCCAAACAAATCTATCAAAATTGTTTAGGAGGAAACCTGCTTTGTTAGCCCACATGCATTTTTAAGCTCACAAAGAGGCTTCTCATAGTACTAAAATAGAAAACAAAATATATGCATGTAGCATATAAATAGAATGTGTGTTTATGTGGGTGCTTTAAAAACTAACCTTTAAACGATTCAAAAATTGTTCAGGGGATGTGAAAGGTGCGGAAAATCTAAGACATTCCACATGGACCATGGAAGACTCAAAAGGATTTCTAGAGACTATTTCCATTCCAGTATACCCTGTTTGAGAGGAGGATTTTTGTTTCCTGCTGTACAGATGGTAAGGGAAAGAGAACTTAAGGTTTTGCAAGACAATTCACAAAGACATTTCTGACAGGTGATCAAATCATTGAACACTTCCTACAAAACAGTGTTCAGATGGAGCCTAAGCATAGACACTGTGACAGCATGAACATACCTTCCTTTGTGTTGACACTCATTTTAATAATAGAAAATGCAAGCAGAATTTCTGGCAATGGCAACAAAAAAATAGACTATGCCCTCATGTCTGAGTTATAGAATTCTCATCAATTAAGGCATTTCTTTCGCTTGAGAATGACAGTTTTAATAAGAAACCTTTAACTTTTGATAATACATTAAGGCAAAGCATGTTGCCTGTGGAATCACCGTATTGGTTATTTTAGAGGCAAAAAGTCCAGGACATTACCATATTATACATGTTGGCAGAGGCGCTATTAATGGTGTTAACATGATCGCTTTCACTGAATCATGTCCTTGGTATTTAAAGCTAAACACGTAAACACATTTTCAAGGCTTCTGTCACTCAGGAGTACCTTTATATAGAATAAAGTTAAGCCCAGCTGTCACTCCAAGACACATGAAGAATGTTTTAAAATGCTGTGATCATATTCTTCTTTTAACTCTTAACTGACAGGACTTGCTTCTGTTATGATTTAGGATGTTTTATAAACTTTATCCTTTAACTGGAAGTTCAAATTAAAAATGATTTAATTGTGTTAACAATCCAATTTACGTAAGTGGTCCACCTGAATCAATCATAATTGATGGCTCATCTGACTGTGAAAGCCCATTAACTGAAGGAAAGAGTGGTCAGAAAGAGTAGCATGACACTTCCAGGTCTCCTGACCCTAGGCCTGAGTAGCAAGCCACCTTCCCCAACAAATACCACGTTGCCCTGCTTTTGATAAGACGGATAGCTTTGGAAGACCATTTACTACATCAGGAAGCAGGAATGAATGGACATAGAGTCCATCTGTAAATACTGGATAATGGGCCTATGTGACAGGTTATGGATGGGTTGGGAAGGACTGTGGTGAGCCCACCACAGGTTGCCTTTTTTTGTGAGTGTGATCCCTTGAACAATAGCAGCAAGGAAAAGACTCTCTAGGCACTGAGGAGCTCTAATTGAGCCAGGTGTGGTTTTCTCACCTTGTTTTACCCATTAACAGGCCTGGGCCAATCAATGACTACCACGTGAAGCCCCACCTGACAGGCTTAAAGTAGATAAAAGGCAGTTGCGCTGACGCACCCACTCTCTCACAAGAGGCACAGAGGGAAGCACCAGCAGCAGACGTAGCAGGAGAGTAGCATTTGAAAGCAGCAGCGGTTGGAAGCAGAAAGAAGAAGCATTGGCAGAATAGGCTCCTTTGACCTCAGACTGGTATTGGACCCTTGGGTGGTGGAGTGAATGTGTATGTGTCACTCCCTTGTATGTTGGTGAAACTAAGTAAAAAACTTTTCACAATAACCTTGGTGATCAGAGGTGTGGTTTGATTTCTACTATGTGTAACTGAGGCTTCTTCAGTCCAGGAGGGTCCTGGTTAGTTCAAACTGGGAGGACTTGTGACAAGGAAAATCAAAGGCTTAGATCCATACAAGCCCAAACCCAGACAACTGCAATGATAAATAGGTCTCATATTGGGACATAACACATACATATAGGGAAATGTATGCACATATGTATATATACCCTTATACCTGCTATACCCAGAGGTACCCTGCCTGGGTTACCTGTTAATACAGGAAAAAAACTATGCCACGGAAGGGAACATATTTGTTCATGTATTTGTTCTGTGTCATATATGTCACAGAGGGACACATATAGAAACACACACATACACACCCAAATGCACAGAAAACAGAAACATAAATAGGGTCATAGATTCGTATTGCTCCACACCAAATCAAAGCACTGTGCATGTTATCTCTAAAGCAAGAGACATGGTGGAAGGCAATTTATCTGTGAAGATCCTTGCCATCCTAATGAGTCATAGGACTATAATTGATGAGCAGATAGGTATGTTAAAGTGACTTTAGCATTTGTTCTAGCTATGAAATTGCATCAAAACCTTTGCACTTATTACTATGTAGTGAAATGAATTAATGAAATTTTGCAAGTTAATGTCTAGATCTTCATTCTGTTGTCTATGATTGGATAGTGCTGAACACTTTTATGAGTTAGGAAAGTTCCAGGATCTAACTGGTTGTGCTGGCTCAAATCTGAAAGCAGAGAGCAGCAGTAGAGTAACAGAACCAGAGGTATAAATGATTTGAAAATTTTAATAAGCCAGGCAGTTTATAGTTAAAAAAAATGTATTCCTGGAATGCTGAGAATTTGTGCAAAATTCTATCAGTTGTGAATCAAACTCATTGTGGATTGATTGGTAAAATAAGAAATATTCCTTTTTAAATATGGATATCAAATCACTTAGCAATGTTTAACTTGAGTCAAACCACTCACAAATGGTTATAATTTGTCCAAGAGTGTAACATTTTCCTAAGAACAAATGGTTGAAGTCTAATAGAGATTACAACATTTCTAGGTATAGCAAAGAAAGAAGCTGTAAGCTTGCTGTGGTCAGGGAATGCATCTGTTTATCATTATATCGTACTCTCCCAAGACCTTAGGACAGTGCTCTGCACACAATAAATACGGTCGAATGAATGAATGAAGCTTTAATTATTCAAATATTTTCACTTATCAGAACCTGAAAAAAACATAGTTTGGGGTTTCTATGACAGAATAAGTGGTGTATTTCACTTTATTAAGATTCATGTAAAATAGTTTTATATCAATCAGTCATATTTATACAGTATTTACTGTGTGCAAAGAACTAGGTGGTTGGGAGAGTTAGTTTGTCCCATGGTGTCATCCACACTGACTGCCTTGTCCCAGTTATTGACTCCACATCATTACTTCCTTCCTGCTCCTTTCCTCTCCTATATGTATTCTTACTCTCTTTTCTGTAATTGCATAGAATTTTAATCCCCATAAATCTCCTGAGCACTATCTCATCCCCTATCTTGCCACTGCCCCCATATCCTTATCCATCCTAAGTTCCTACATGCTTTCCTCTACAATGGTGCTATCTGCAGACCCATGACTGTACCAACCTCATTTACTTTTACTTTTAATCCTTTCTTGACCTCCAATTCTCATTCAATTGCATTTATTGAGCACTTACTGTGTGCAGAGCACTGTACTAAGAACTTGGGAAAGCACAATGCAACAATAAACAGTGACATTCATTCATTCAATCGTATTTATTGAGCACTTACTGTGTGCAGAGCACTGTACTAAGCGCTTGGGAAGTACAAGTTGGCAACATATAGAGATGGTCCCTACCCAACAGCGGGATCACAGTCGAGGTTGGGGAGACAGATATCTATACGAATCAAAAAAATTACAGATATGTACAAAGTGCTTTGGGGCTGGGAGATAGATGATCCCAAGCACTTAGTTCTGTGGTGTGCATATAGTAAGTGCTCAATAAATATCATTGATTCATTCATTCATTGTTGACCCTTCTCTGACATATTGTCTCCTTATATTCCCTACTCCTGATATTTCAAGCCATGGGGAAGTGGGAAGTGGACTGAGACAGCATCGCTCCATTTCCCAAGCCTCCTTGTATGCTGTGTTCTCTGCTGCCCTGATTCAGTGGTTTTGGAGGAACCAGAGGCATAGTTTGTAAGTAATGCTTATAGCAAGTAAGGGGGGAATGGGTATGGTGGATCAAAGGGGAATAGAAAGATATGTGGAGCAGATCCAAGAATGGATAACAGACTGTATGGGGGTAAAAGAGGAGTTTCAGTGATTTGCCCAGTTGAGGATGGAGTAGACTAAGGGTTATGGGGAGAGACATTCTGGTTTGACTGTAAGTGCACTGTGAACATGTCTATCACTCTGTTGTATTGTACACACCCAAGTAGTAAGTACAATGCTCTGCACACAGTAAGTGTTCAATAAACGATTGAATAAATGAATGAAAGTTATTGGGGAGGGAGACTGACACCTGGGGGATATGGATGACAGGATAGAAAAACATGAAAAACCATCATGTTGTCACCCTCCTAAATTTGGTAATCAAGAGGTTTCAAGATCAGTATTTGTCAAAAAAACAGAGACACTATAATGATTTATGAAGCATTATTAGTCTGATAGAAGAAGGAACTTCACCCACCCCTTCACTTAAGGCAATACAAGGACAAGGGTGATGACATTAAATTGCAAAAACATGTGGTAGGAATAATTACTCAAGTGATTCCCCACATTTATAAAATAGAGCTATACTGACTATATACATGTTTTGCATTAGTTGTTATAGGTAAAGGAATTTGGAACCAAAAAGCTTGTGTAATTGATTAAAAATGTAACCCAGAAGAAATAACATATAAGCAATTCCAATGGGGAAGAATGAAGATAGTCAAATATTTTCAAAAGTGGAATAGGAAGAAGAAAAATGAAAAGATTGAACATAATTGAGTTGGAATATAAAGCAAAAGCTAAGTAGAATGAAAGTAGACTCTTGGTAGACATGAGGTAACCTTTAAACCACACCAGATGTACAAGAAATTACAAATTAAACAGTAATTACAGAAATGCATAGAATAAATATACTTTCATAAATGGGAAAAATACTCCAATCATGAGTTTTTGAAATACACTGGCATATGTTAAGCATTAGAACATAATTACATAATTTGTTGTCATTAAAGGAGATTTGGAGATTAGGACTAGATTTAGTGCTTGGATTAACCAAAAATGCTGTAACTTGCTGAAGAAGGTGGTTTTGCCACCCAAACAGTTGCATACTCTCAACCTCCTATAGCACTTACCCAGCTCATCCCCTATTCAACCCCTTTGCACCCCTCGTCCCATTCCCACACCCCCTCCCCACAGCTTCAGCCAAGTGTGGCCTATGGAACCCCCACTCCATCATGGGGAAGCTTCCCTTCATTAATGACCTGATCCTGCCCTGGTCACTCCTCCTCTTCACCATCACTGAAACTGGCTCTCCCAGGACAGACATGTTCTCCCCTGCTACTCTCTTCAGAGCAGGGCTCATCTTCTCCCACCCCCCTGATTCACTGGGAAAGGAGCAGCATTGGCTTCCTTCTTGAATCCTGGTGCTGCTTTCACACCAATCCACCTCCCCATCCCTTTCTTTCCCATTTTTTAAGCCCATATCATCCACCTTTACCACCCCCTCCAGATTCTAGTAGCTGTCATCTACCTCCCTCCAGGTCCCACCTCCAACTTCTTTAACCATTTGGATCCATTCTTTGAGTTCCTTTTCTCTTTCTCCTTGCCTACATTGATCCTTGGGGATTTCAATATCCACATAGATGTTCCCGATGAGCCTTCCACTGCCCACCTTCAATCACTCTTCAACTCATTCATTCATTCAGTCATATTTATTGAGCACGTAGTGTGTGCAGAACACTGTACTAAGCACTTGGAAAGTACAATTCAGCAACAGATAGAGACATTCCCTACCCACCTCCAGCTCTACCATTTACCAACTTGGACACAGGCTAGATCTCACCTTTAGCCACTGCACGATCTCTAACCTCACCAACTCTGAAATCCCTCTATCCAATCACAATCTCCAAACTTGTTTTCTCTTTCACACACCTCCTCCCCATAAATATGTACAGTTCCCCCACAGATAACCTTCAATCTTTTGACCTCCAACCAATTTTCTCAACTCATCATGCCCATTTGGCCTCCATGCCCAAACTACCTTCCCTTGATTGCCAGATTGCCTTTCTCAACACCACCCTCTCAAGTGAACTCAAATCACTCTCTCCCCTAGCCCTTCGTTGCTCTCGTACCATTCATTCATTCAATCATATTTATTGAGCACTGACTGTGTAAAGAGCACTGTACTAAGCGCTTGGGAAGTACAAGTTGGCAATATATAGAGACGGTCCCTACCCAATGCTCACAGTCTAGAAGTGGGAGACAAAGAACAAAACAAAACATATTAACAAAATAAATAGAACAAATATGTACAAATAAAATAGAGTAATAAATATGTACAAACATATATACATATATACAGGTGCTGTGTGTAGGGAAAGGAGGTAAGGGGGTGGGTGATGGGGAGGGCTAACCCACAGCCTGGAACATCTCTACAGTTCACCTCCTTCACTCCTTTGCATGAGCCACAGAGTGTTGCTGGCAGAAATATAAATATCATGGCGATTTCATCCACTTCGTTTATCCTTGAATGCTTTAACTCTGCCCTTTTCTCTGCCTGGCAAAACTATTTCTTCACCCTTGTTGACACCCATGTCCATCACCCTCTCCAGTTGTTCCAGGCATTTCACTCCTGCCTCAGGCCCCTTCCTCCCCTGCTTACACCATTCCTTGCCCCATTGTCCTGGCCACTTACTTCCTTAGCAAAATTGACACTTTAAAGCATGATCTTCTGAAAATCTCTACTGCCCCTCTCGCCGCCATCCCCTCTCCTGCCCCTTCTTCAACTCTCTCATCTTTTCCAGCACTATCTCCAGAGGAAATCTCCTGCCTTCTCTCATAATTCACACCCTCCACCTGTGCATCCAGCCCTATTTCTTTGTTCCTCATCAAAACACTTGTCGCCTCCCTTCCTAACTGTGTCTTCAACTGTTCACTCTCCAATGGCTTCTTCCTCACTGCTTTTAAACATGCTCATATCTCTCCTAACCTAAAAAAAATCTCCCTTGACACTAGGGAAGTACAAATTGGCAGAAACCGCCCTCTCAAAGGTCATCAATAACTATTTTCTCATCAAATCCAATGGTCTCTACTCCATCTTAATCAATGGCCTCTACTCCATCCTAATCTTGCTCCACCTCTCAGCTCCCTTTGACACTGAGGACCACCCCCTTCTCCTGGAACACTCACTCCCTTGGTGAACTCATTTGCTCCCATGGCTTTGATTATCATCTCTATGAGGATGATACCCAAATCTATATCTCCTCCCCTGTTCTCTCTCCCTCCCTCTGGGCTTGTATCTCCTCCTGCCTTCAGGACATCTCTACTTGGATGTCCTCCCACCACCTAAAACTCAACATGTCCAAGACAGAGCTCCTTATCTTCCTTCTTAAACCCTGTCCTCTCCCTGACTTTCCCGTCACTGTGGGTAGCACTACCATCCTTCCTGTCTCACAAGCCCACAACCTTGGTGTCATCCTTGACTTTGCTCTCTTTCACCCCACATATCCAATCTGTCATGAAAGGCTGCCAGTCTCACCTTCACAACATAGCAAAGATCCACCCTTTTTTCTCCATCCAAATCGCTACCCTACCACGTTAGTGTAATCACTCATCCTATCCCAAATTGATTACTGCATTAGCTTCCTTTCTGACCTCTCAACCTCCTGTCTCTCCCCACTTCAGTCTATACTTCACTCTGCTGCCTGGATTATCTTTCTACAGAAACATTCTGGGAATGTCACCCCCTCACCTCAAAAATCTCCACTGGTTGCCTATCAACCTCCATATCAAGCAAAAACTCCTCACTATTGGCTTCAAAGCTTTCCATAACCTTGCCCCCTTCCACCTCACCTCCCTTCTCTCTTTCTACATCATAGGCCACACACTCTGCTCCTCTGGTGCCAACCTTTTCACTGTGCCTCAGTCTCGCCTGCCCCACCATCGATCCCTGGTCCATGTCTCATCTCTGCCCTGGAATGCCTTCCCTCCTCAAACCTGCCAATCACACTCTCCCCCCACCCCTTCCAAGCCCTACTGAAGGTGCACCTCCTCTAAGAGGCCTTCCCAGACTAAGCCCCCCTTTTCCTCAGCTCCCCTTCCCCTCCCCATTGCCCCAACCCGCCCCCCGACCCACAACACTTGTGTATATATGTGCATATCTATAACTCATTTTATTTATATTGATGACTAAACAGTTGTATATACACTGTATATACATATAAAACAAATATATACACTTGTTTTGATGTGTATATATCTATAAGTCTATTTAGATTGATGCTATTGATGTCTGTTTGCTTGTTTGATGTCTGTCTCCCCCCTTCTAGACTGTAAGCCTTGTGCGCGGGGATTGTCTCTATTGCTGAACTGTACTTTCCAAGCGCTTAGTACAGTGCTCTGCACACAGTAAGTGCTCAATAGATGATTGAATTGAATGAATAAAAAATGATCCAACTTTGGCTTCACTGACACTGTCCTGTCCTGGTTCTCATCAAATGTCTCTGGCCACTCATTCTCAATCTTCTTGGGCTCCTCCTCTACCTTCCATATCGTAACTGTGGGTGTCCTTCAAGGTTCAGTTATGGGTTCTCTTCTTTTCTCCATCTACACCCACTCCCTTGGAAAACTCATTCGCTCACATAGCTTCAACTATCACCTCTATGCAGATGTTACTCAGATCTACATCTCCAGCCCTAATTTCTCTCCCTCTCTGCAGTCCCACATTTCCTCCTGCCTTTAAGACATCTCTACTTAATAAAACTAATAATAATCATGGTATTTAAGTGCTATGTGCCAAGCACTGTTTTAAGCATGGTGCAGATATAAGGCAACCAGGTTGTCCTACATGGGGTCACAGTCTTAATCCCCATTTTTCAGATGAGGTAACTGAGGCACAGAGAAGTTAAGTGGCTTGCCCAAGGTCACACAGCAGACAAGTGGTGGAGCGACTAGAACCCATGTCCTCTGACTCCCAAGCCCGTTCTGTTTCCACTAAGTCACACTGCTTCTCAATAAGCTGCTTCTCAGTAGTGAGGACATCTACTTCGATGTCCTCTCATCACTGTAAACTTAATATGGCTAAAACTGAACTTCTTATCTTCCCATCCCAACCCTGTCCTCCTGCTCACATTCCTATCACTGGTGATGAACTCACCATCCTCCCTTTCTCACAAGCCCATACCCTTTGCATTATCCTTGACTCCTCTCTTGTTCCACCCCCATATTCAAGCCATCACTATATCCTGTCAGTTCTACCTTCACAGCATCGCCAAAATCCACACTTCCTCTCTATCCAAACTGCTACCACATTAATGCAAGCACTTAACCTAATCTGTCTTATTTTATCAGCCTCTTTGCTGACCTCCCTGCCTGCTGTCTTTCCCCACTCCAGTCCATACTCCATTCTGCTGCCCAAATTGTTTTTCTTCCAAAACGTTCAGACCATGTTTCCCTCCTCTGCAAGAAACTCAAGTGGTTGCCCATCCACCTCTCCATCAGACAAAAACTCCTCACCATTGGCTTTAAAGCACTTAATCACCTTTCCCCCTCCTACCTCACCTCACTACTCTCCTACAACTCAGCCCACACACTTCAGTCCTCTAATGCTAACCTTCTCACTGTACCTCAGTCTTGTCTATTTCACCACCAACCTCTCACCCACATCCTACCTCTGGCCTGAAATGCTTTTCCTCCTCATGTCAGATACTTGCTCTCTCCCACTTCAAAACCTCATTGAAGGCACATTTCTTCCAAGAAGCCCACTCCCACTTCCTTCTGCACTGTTCTTACTTACTTCTTCATTCATCCTCCCTCCCATCCCCACAGCACATATGTATGTATCTGTATATATTTGTAGATTATTTATATTAATGTCTGTCTCCCCTTCTAGACTGTGAGCTCACTGTGGGCAGGAATGTGTCATTTTGTTATATTGTACTCTCCCGAGGGCTTAGTACAATGCTTTATGCACAGTAAGTGCTCAATAAATATGATTGAATGAATGAATATGCCATATATGCCTATTAAACTTTAACTCATGCACCTTTTTCTTTCATATCCAATATGTACGTCGTTTCAGTCTGTTTCCCTAACTAGATTGTAAACTCCTTGAGGAAAGGGATGATGGCTACCATTCAATAGCACTTTCCCAAGTTCTTAGTGCTCAACAAACATCCATGACTGATGAAGACCATAGAATTGAGAACGTGCAGGAAGAAAAGAATCATTCCCTTCAAAGCCCTGCTGAGTGCTCACCTCCTCCAGGAGGCCTTCCCAGACTGAGCCCCCTCTTCCCTCTCCCCCTCCTCCCCCTCCCCATCCCCCCGCCTTACCTCCTTCCCCTCCCCACAGCACCTGTATATATGTATATATATTTGTACGTATTTATTACTCTATTTCTTTTATTTGTACATATTTCTTTTATTTATTTTATTTTGTTAATATGTTTTGTTCTGTTGTCTGTCTCCCCCTTATAGACTGTGAGCCCGCTGTTGGGTAGGGACCGTCTCTATATGTTGCCAACTTGTACTTCCCAGGCGCTTAGTACAGTGCTCTGCACACATAAGCACTCAATAAATATGATTGAATGAATGAATTATAGTGTGAGTGGTTTGGGCAGCCCCACTTTCATTCTGTAGTCAATGTCGTTGGTGTTTCTGCCAGGACAGTATATATGAACTTAAACAGGGTGTTAAATTCACATTCTTTTTCAGACAGAAGCAGTTTTACTGATTTGAATCCATCAAGGAACTGTCCTGTGCCCCATGCACTCCAAAAGAAAAAGAAGGGTTAGGGTTTCTAGCCAGGATCCAATTTTTTTTTCCTTTCCCAGTTGAGGTTATTTGATACAAAGTTTCATTATGCTTCAGGCAAATTATTAATTGTATCAGGCAAATTATTTATGGCATTGGGTAAAAATATGTTCTTTTTAAATGAATGAAATGTACATGAACATATACTTTTAAAAATTGATGACAAAATATAAGTTTTGTGGAGGCTCCTTATTCAAGCTAACACTTAAAAAAATGTGATGATGTATATTGTGTTGGTAATGGGTCATAAATTGAATTTCATTCCCTTAGCTTAATTATAAAGGTAGTAGAAGAGTAGTAGGATATGAGAGAGAGATTTGGTGATTTCAGTGATTTAAGTGATTCCAGTGATTTAAGATGTAGTGATTCCTATAACCTGACAACCCACTTGTTTCTATAGTCTTACTTTCATTATCTGCAATATAAGCGTCACAAGAACTATCCTATGTAACCTAGTTGTTGTAACTTAGGATACATGCACTCTAACTTGGATGGTCACCTGCAAAATGTGCATTGTAGTAAGCCAGTAAAAACTGCCACAAATAGAAAGAAATATTCAAATTGCCACCAAAATAAATGTTCATGCTATTTTTTTATGAAAATGTGACCATATTACGCTCGCATTTGATATTTTTATATGAATTTCTTAAAACTCAACAGTCTATCATTCATTCAATCGTATTTATTGAGCACTTACTGTGTGCAGAACACGGTGCTAAGCGTTTGGGAAGTACAAGTCAGCAACAAATAGAGACAGTCCCTACCCAACAACGGGCTCACAGTCTAGAAGGGGGGGACAGACAACAAAACAAAATAGACATTTTTTTTCTTCAGTTATCTGATTTACTTATTATGAGTAATATATGGCATTGGTAACTAGTAACTATATTTATTAATGGCTACTAGTAATGAATGACTAATTTTCTTATGGAATCAGGAGGTCAGGTTTGAACTATTATAGTGGGTAACTGCTTTACTAGATTGTCAGGAGAGAGTGTGTATACTAAGTGTATTGTACTTTCACAAGCCCTTAGTAAAGCCCTCAATAAATATGATTGAATGAATGAATGTGACTTTTTGGTAATATTTTCAAGGCAACATATCTTCTTAGTAAATGATATTGCTGGAAATAAACAGAACACAAACTTCAGGTTGATACATTTAGCTTCATTGACCTCTGTTTTTAAATGGCTAATTGAACATTTAGGATTATAGAGCCAAAGAATAAGACGTTCCTTAAAGTAGATATTTATGGCCTAGTATACTGTCTAAACCAACAAACATATTTTAGAACAAAAAAACTTAGATATTAAGTAGTATGCAGACAGAAACTATCATGAAAGCAATAAAAAATATTTATAGACTACAGCTCACGAAACCAAAATACTACTCATTTTTTCAGATGACTGTTTACAGTAAATAATACAGTTAATACCACACATTCATCACTTTCTGCATTAATTGGGTTTTTCCTCTTTCTAAGATCTATGAAGCAGTTTTAAGTAGCAATGTCAACAACAGTTAACATGATTAAAACTGCATTCCTAATAAGAATTTTATTTCAACTTATATTAATGTTTATTTTAAAATGCTTCTGAATTGTGCAACCATCTGTTTCTTCTCTGTTATGGTACATACGTTCTGCAATCACAGGGCTCATGGGAGATTTTCACCTCATTTTTCTTCATGATACAGTAGGAATTTGGCAGTTCATTCAAAATAAATATTTTGACTGAGGTTCAGAATTGTAACTAGGTGAAAAACTATTCCTAAAGAGTAGAATGAAATCCAACCATAAGCATCTAAAAATGTCTTATTACACTTGCTCTCAGTAATTTTAAATTAGTTGTACATTTTCTGAGCTTGGGAGAAAAAAAATATGAGTACTGCCAAAAGTCACATTTTTGCATGACTGGAAGAAAATCCCACTAAAAACAGCAGTAGCATCGCATTTAAAAATATGACTTTCAGATCACCTTTTTGAAAGTATTGAAATCAATTAAACAATACGTATATTCTCATTTACAAAAGAAATCAATCAGCTGTCATTTTTGATTGATTATTCTCAGTTAGAGTGGTATTTAATCTATGAATTTATTACACATTATTCAAGTACTATAAAAACACCGTGTGCATTAGAATGACATTTCAGAGTAAATGGATAGAAAATTTAGTTTCACTTTCTGAAGTTGTGACTAGACCACGTGGTCACCTGTTATTGATTTAGGAAGGTCATTTTTCTAAAACATAAAATAATATTGCTTTCTAATAAAGGTCATGGAAATAAGTTACCAGATCCTAGACTTTTAAAGGTGCTAGTGATATATCGAAGGCAAACTGTGTTATATTAGTCAATATACTTTCCTATTAGAGACTGGATGGTCCTATATAGAACCTACAAGATTGAACTAGTGTATCATTACCATTCTATTGGACACTACTTTACCTAAGATACTATTAGTCCAAACATCAGACACTGCAAACAGAGGTTTCAGGAGGGAGGTAGAGATCTGGAAAAGTTATGGAGGGCAAAGAACATAGGAGCTAATCATTGGAAGAAGTAGTGTTGATGAGTGAAGGAGGGGGGGCAGAGTTATAGCAGGTAAAGGTGAACTTCAAATGACAAAGGTCAGCCTAATGCCTGAATTTTGCCCAACAGGTGTGGGGAAAATTATGATAGAGGTGCTACGGGACCGTGAAGAGAGTTGATGAAAAAGCAGATTATCTGGGTTTGAGTTAAGTGCAGAGAGTGGAGTTGAGGGTGAGAATTTATGTACCAGGAGTGAAGATTGTGCAAGGATTCAAAATGAGGCATTATGGTCTGGATAAGTGGAGTAAAGAGATCATAGGTCTCTGTGTCGGGGGAGCATAGTTTTATTGGGAGGAGATTAGTGAAAGAGAAGGTTGGTGAGGGGATTGTGGTCAAAGAGGGAAACTTGAGTTGGTGAGGATAAAGACTGTATAATGATTAGTGATGATGAGCTCTACCATGTCCAACTTGGTGAGAAAGCAAGGGAAGGAAATGAGGACATCATAGAATTTGAGGGGTGAGAGGCAGCAAGGAGGTCATCAGTAGTGTCTACATGGATATTGAAGTGCCTAGGGATCAAAATAGAGGTAGGGAAGGAGAGAAGGAAAAGTTTTCTAGACTGTAAGTCACTTATAGCCTGTAAACCCCTCTAGATTGTAAGGTCATTGTGAGTAGGAAACGTTTCTACCAATGTTGTATTGTGCACACAGTTAAGTGTTCGATAAATGCTATTGATTAATTGATTGTTTGATGTCCGTAGGTGAAGGCAACTAGTAACTGCAGTAGGTGATAGAGGATAACAGAAATACTTGAAAGGAAAATAAACTGAAAGATAGAGAGGGTGGGATGGTGCAAAAATGACATTAGGGGACAAGCAGCAAGCCAACTCCTTTTCTCGTGAGCCCACTGTTGGGTAGGGACCGTCTCTATATGTTGCCAACTTGTACTTACCAAGCCCTTAGTACAGTGCTCTGCACACAGTAAGTGCTCAATAAATACGATTGATTGATTGATTCTGTTTGATGACTGGAAAAGGGAGATGAAGTCTCAGAAGAGAGAGGAAGAATACAGATTAAAAAATGTCTTCCACCAGGCAAATTCCTTCAGGACACCTCGATTCTGTGTCGTGCAAAAGGAAAATTGATTTCACTGTAAAATGGTAAATGTTTGTGCTCCTCAGAAAAAATTGAGGCATATGTCAATATAATAAGAATGCATGTTATTTTATTTAGCTTTTCACACAACCAAAAAATGGAAGGCAAACTGATTGGTCTAATATGATTTAATTTTCTGCAGTTTCTCATAGCGTGGTTAAATCTAGGAGATCAAATGTCTCCCCTATCCTAAAAAAAAAACCCTCCATTTTGGTCCGCATGGCTCCCTCCAGTTATCACCCTGTCTCCCTCATACAATTGCACTCCAAGCTCCTTGAATAAATTCTCACCACCCACTGTCTCCAGTTCCTCTCCTCCAATCCTCTCCTTGATCTAGATTCTGCTCCTTCATTCCATACAGACTGCTCCCATAAAGGTCACCGATGATTTCCTTCTTGACAGATTCAATGGCCTCCACTCCGTCCTAGTTTTCCTCAACCTCTCAGCTGCCTTTAACACTGTGGACCACCCCCTTCTCCTGAAAACATTATCCAATCTTAGCTTTACTGACCCTATCCTCTCCTGTTTCTTCTCCTATCTCCCTGGTCACTCAATTCCAGTCTCCTTTTTTGACTCCTCCTTTGTCTCCCACCACATAGTGAGGGAGTCCTTCAAGGCTCCATTCTGGGTCCCCTTCTATTCTCTGTCTATACCCACAACCTTGGAAACTCATTCGCTCCCACGGCTTTAACTACCATCTGTATGTGGATGATTCCCAAATTTACATCTCCAGCCCTGACCTCTCTCCTTCTCTGCAGTCTTGAATTTCCTTCTACCTTCATGGCATCTTTATTTGGATGTCCCTCTGTTAACTCTAACCTAACATGTCCAAAACAGAACTTCTTATCTTACTCTAACTTTTCTTGGTGTTATCTTCATCTCACCTCTCCCATTCAACCCACATATTCAATCTGTCACCAAATTCTGTCAGCTCAAACTTTACAACATCTCTAATATCTACCTTTTCCTATCCATCCAAACTACTACCACATTAATCCATGTACTTCTCTTATTCCCAACTTTATCAGCGTCCTTGCTGACCTCCCTGCCTCCCATCTCTCACCACACCAGTCCATACTAAAGTCTGCTAGGTGGTTTGTTTTTTTATAAAGATGTTCAGTCCTTGTATGCCCACTCCTGAAGAACTTCCAGTGGTTGCCCATCCTCCTTCACTTCAAACAGAAACTCCTTACCATCGGCTTTAAAGCACCGAATCCCCTTGTCCACACTCCTACCTTAACTCTCTCTGTGATTTGCTACTAAAGCCTTATTGAAGAAACACCTTCTCCAAGAGGCCTTCCACGCCTAGGTCCTCTCACCCTCTCTTTCCATCCCCTCTTTGCCAACCTTGTTCTTGGATTTGCACCATTTATTCACCCCTGCCTCAGTCCCACAGCACCAGTGTAGCCTAGTGGATTGAGCATGGGTTTGGGAATCAGAGGTCCTGGGTTCTAATCCTGGCTCTGCCAGTTGTCTGCTGTGTGACCTTGGGCAAGTCACTTAACTTCTCTGTGCCTCAGTTACCTCATCTGTAAAATGGGGATTGACTGTGAGCCCCATGTGGGACACCCTGATTACCTTGTATTTACCCCAGAGCTTAGAATACTGCTTGGCACATAGTAAGCACTAACAAGTACCATCATTATTATTCATTATTATTATTATTATTATATCAGTAATTTGCGTATTTATATTAACGTCTACCTCCTTCTCTAGACTGTAAGCTCATAATGGGCAGGGAATGTGTCTACCAATTCTATTATATTGTATTCTCCTAAGTGCTTATACAGTACTCTGCACATAAACTGTTCAATAAATATGATGGGCTGGTAAAATTAATCGATTGAACTGAAATATTAGTTCATATCCCTTTCAAATAGCTTTTTAACTGAACATATATGTATATATATACCTTTAAATTGCATATCTTTAAATTATAAGTTATAATCATATGTTATGTTATTCATTGTAACTTAAAAGTTACTTTTTTATATTAGTGTCTACCTCCCTCGTTAGACTTTAAGCTCATTTTGGGCAAGGAACGTGTCTGCCAGGTCTATTGTATTGTACTCTCTCAAATGCTTAGTACAGTGCTCTGCAGATAGTAAGCATTCAATAAATACCATTGATGGTGATAGTGATAATTAGTTTTACAACAATTATCAATCAATTATATTAACACTCTGGATAATTTTCCTAGTGTAGATGAAACCTCAGAATGTGTTAAGAAGTTAGAAAGATGAGTGGATGAAAATGCCAAAGTTATGGAATTGTAAGATATGGAGTATAGTTGTGTCTTCTACAGTGTTGGGGAATAAAGGGGAAGGATAGGATTTGCATGGGAAGATGAAAGATCCTGTTTTGGACATGCTTTGATTGAGGTTTCAATGAGACATTCAGGTGGAGATGGCCTGAAGGCTGGAAGAATTGTGAAACTGCAGAAAAGGAGACGTCAGGGCTAGAAAAGTGTATTTGAGGATAATCCACATAGAGATGATAATTGAAGCCGTGGGAATGAATGAGTTATCCAAGGGAGTTTCTGTTGATAGAACCAGAATTGAGCTTTGAGAAACCCGACCAAGGTTGTTTCAAGGAGAACGGAGATTTGGTGAGAAGAATGTCATTGATGACCTTGGAGAGAGCTGTTTCCATGAAGTGAAGAGGGAAGAAACCAGACTGGAGGGGACCAAAGAATGAATTGGAAGAAAGAGGTGTAATTAGTGAGTGTAGGTAACTCTCTCAAGTAGTTCAGAAAGCAATAGGAGGAAGGAGGCAGAGTGGTAACTCTCCAGTCAACCAGATAGATGGCCATGGGTTCAAGGGAGGATTTATTTTTAGGACAGAGGATACGCAAACTTGCTTGAAAGCAATGGGGAAGAAGTCACTGGAAAGTGAATGGTTGAAGAGGATGGTCAAGGAGGGGAGAAGTGAGGAATCAAGTGTTTTAATAAGGTATGAAGGGATGGAGTCAGGGGTAGGTGAAGAGATTAGATTTAAGAGCAGATGAGTGATCTCTTCTTGAGATACTTCTGGCAATACTGCAAAAGTTGAAGTGGGTGAGGGACTGGAGAGGAGGGGGGGAAATTTTCAGGAGATCATGCCTGTTGGTTTCAATTTTATAAACACCTGCCCAGAACTCGAGAAAGCATTTAAAACAAAACACTATCATTCTTAGCATCCATTTCTGTGGCTGGAACCAGGGTTCCAGCTCCAATTTTATCCCTCAGTCTTTAAGTAAGACTTTAAGTAAGCCCAATTTAATTTGAAAATACCTGCTGAAAAACATGATTTATTGAATTAAATCTCCTACTGGCCCAATAATATCCAAACTTCAAAATTCAAGTCCTTCCTATGTTATGCAGCAAATCCAGAAGAAAGACCACAGGATGGAGTTGGAATACCAGGATCTAGTCCCAGCTCTACCCTTTCCTACTGGATGACTCTGGGCAAACTCTTAACTTTTCTAAGCACCAGTTTTCTAATATGTAAAATGGTGTAAAATAATTCATCTCCCTTCCTTTTGGGTCATAAATCCAGTGTGGAACAGAAAATGTGCCTGATCTGAGTATCATGTTATCTATACCAGTAATAATTAAATATTTGGCACATAGTGCTTAATAAATATTATATTTATTTATGAATTGATAAAATTTATCATGGTAAACATGTTGTTTAGATGGATCATTTGGAATTATTGAATAAATGTGTTCCATTAAAAAGAAATGTGCTCTCAATTTACCAAAAAAACTTTCTCAGAATAGTCATGTGAATCATTATCATCATCACCATTATCATTATTGAGTGTATATATAGTTGTCATTTAACCTCAAAGAATAGAGCATTGAAAGGGAAAATCATCTCTGAGCCCATGTGTGATTGTTTCTGCAGCATTTTGATCCCTTTCTCACATTCCTTCTCTTTTTCTTCATCCCTACATTCATCCTCATTGAAGTTCAATATCCATGTGGAGGTTGCTGATGATGCGTCCACTGTTCACTTCCTCTCACTTCTCAACTCGTTGACCTCCTGCTACTCTATTTTACCCACTTGCCAACTTGGGACAAACACTCATCTCTAATCAATGCTCAGCACATAGTAAGTGCTTAACAAATAATAATAATAATAATAATAATAATAATAATAATGATGGCATTTATTCAGCATTATGTGCAAAGCACTGTTCTAAGCGCTATTATTAATCACTGAACTGTTTACTCTCATACCACAATCTCCTGACCTTTCTCTTTCTCACATCCATTGCAAATATGTCCTGTTCTCTTCATAGACTTCCAATTTTTTGATTCCCCCTTCAATTTTACAATGTCCATCATTCCTCCATACCCAATCAAATTGTTACCCTCAATACCCTCAACACTGAACTTAACTCTCTCATTCCCTGTCTGTCCACTAATCTCATAACTCTTACCTAAAACCCTGGATCACCTCCACTGTACTCTTTCTTCATTTCTGTGCTCGAGTTGTGGGGCGCTGTTGACAGAAATCTGGGTACCCAGCAGACCTCATTCATTTCAAAATCATCCTCCCCTGCTTTAACTTTGCTCTTTCCTCTGCCTGAAAACAATGCTTCTCCATCCTTACTTCTCCATATCCATTTCCCCCACTAGCTGACCCAGGCATGTAAGTCACTTCTTAAACCTCCTGCCACCAAAGAGATGGGTGCATCTCTTTCCAGTAATGGGTAAAAATAATACTTCATGAATGGTGCAGTGCTTGTATTCTACAAATATGCATATGGAATGCACAGTGCATGGTTTACATTTTACAAACATCTTCCATTAAATGACAGGCAATTAAAGATATCTTCATTCAGATTTGACTGGTCAAATGTAAGAAAATTTGATAGAGATGACCTAGGAAACTGAATTCATCAACATTTTTCAACTACAATAAGCTGTATTATAAATCTAAATTGACCTGTAGAATTCTAAGGGGAGGTGAATAAGAACACTTGCCAGTTATCCTAGTAGCAACAATATAATTTTTGAAACCTATGACAGCTCTATTGCTTTTTGAGTCATGAGTTGGCAATGTGTCAGCGATATCTCAACTCAGAAATGTTATTTTATCCCAACTGCAAGGTAAAGGTTTTGCCTATGATCTTTTTATAACATTGTAAGTAGATAAAGACACAGAAATGAGGTACATTAAGCTGAATCTGAACTTCAACTACAGTGAATTAGCATCCCCTTCACCTTTACAATGGCTAAAAACCAAGATTCCAGAAAATCCTCTAGTAGTTAAGAGTGTTTGCTTTTGCAAGCAAAGCAGTTTTATTAAATGGCATGTGCATATATTTCATAAACAATAAACAGATGTGAATAAAATGATAATCTCTAAAAGACAAGAGACTGTCTTTCAGGTCTAAATATGATAGCAGCAAAAGCAGGATTTTATCAGGAAACATCAGGCTAGCAAGAATAATGACATCCTATGTGGGCAGAAATTGTCTTTTTCTATTGCTCAATTTGTTACTCAGTGAATCTAACACTGTTTTTGTTTCTCCCTCTTGGTGTCATGATTTTCCAAAGCCTTTGCACCAAGACCCTTAGCCTATTTATTTTTTAAGGCAGGCTAATCTGTCATTGGCTGCTGAATTCCTCAAATGAATAATTATACTCAAACCCCAAGTTTTATTTTAAGATATAGATATTACTGTTAAGTGATGTCTTGATGAGATAGTGCTTTTTGTAAGGAAAATGAATACAAAAATGTTTGGAAAACTAGTTTGGCTCATATTTATGGCACGCTTTTGCTTGAAAACTGTACTATACCAAACAATTAACTTAAAAGGATCAAGTCCATGTGGAAAGGAAGACTATCAGAGGAGAATTCAACTAAGGAAATGTTTTGCAGATGTACTGCATTTAAATTAATAAAATCTCATTAGGTTTTATGTTTGCCAATAACGGCTGGAAAAGTTACCATACATTGTAGGAACAATTACCCAAATCTTCACTGTCTCATTAGTTTTGTCATACTGTTTTCATTATAATACATTAGAACTTGCAAGTGAGCCTTCAGTAATGACATATTGTTCCAATTCTCCTTTCGGCAGGCTCTAAGACATTTTAGTATTTGTGCTATAAGCCAGCAGGTGTCTTCACTTTGCTTTTTTCTGAATTGGTTTTATACACAGTTCTCCAGATACAGAATGGAATGTAAAAGGGCTTTCAACAACCACATAAAAATGAGTCTGATTAGAGTAAAGCAATACACACTGTTTTTTTATGTTTTTTATGGAAATTCAAGCCTCCAAAAATGTGCACCTTTAGAGTACATGTCTGATCTGGTAAGACCTGTCTGCTATTGAAAGCTGTATTAATGCAGATAAACCATGCAGTATATAAGGTTTGCAGATTTGCATAACAAATGGACTATAGAGAGCTTATTTGAATATCTAAAGCATTATAAACTTCAATAAGGACAACGTACACTGCTTGAGCTTCCTAGACACTTGCATCCGAATGAGTAAGATTTAGAAGGGATATGATTTTTAAAAGGCTTTGAAGCTTCCTATTAAAGGTCCTAGGCAGCTCAAGGTTAAAATAAATATTGGATTTAAGGTAGGTGGGAAAAGATTTAGAAGTAATTTAAAGTAGACATCACTTAGTAGTGCAATAGAGTGTAGATTTATAGTTATTTAGTTTAATTGTCACCTGACCTTCACAACAACAATGACTATGTGTTCTTTCAAGGGAAATTGAACCTCCCCATCTCACACATTACTGAAATTTAATGATAGGTGCAGCTGAAGAGAGTACACAAATGTCCTGTTTGCAAAAACTTTCTCACCTAAAATAATTTTTAAATTGCATAATTTCAAATTAATTCAAAATTTGGTAAGGAGTGTTTTTTGTTATGATTCAATCTGAGGACAATAAAACATATCATTTCTATGGGTTCATTCAAAATATGGAAGACATATGAGGTCACATGTTCAAAATATGTAACTACAGAGTGGAGGAAGAAGTGTGCCACCATTGAAAGTGTGACTTGAAAAGTTGGCATCCAGGTTAACCAAGAAAGCTGTGAAGAAAGAAAGGGTTGTGCCAGGTAAAGATCTACCTTGGGATTTATTCTATTCATTCCTATTAATGATGATCTGGGAAAATAATTCAGAATATGCTTATTGTATTTGCAGGTAGGACCTAATTTAATGTCACATAGATATTTGAAGGACAAAACAGAATTCAAATTACTTAGACCAATTGATTGCTGAACTAGGATGAAATTCAATAATACATTGTTCTGAAAAGTTTGTAAAATAGTATACTTAAGATGACATACATAAATGCAAGATTGGAAAAGACTGACTAGAGGAAAACAGACCCAATAGTCTTAGTTGCTGACAACCTGAATGTGATTCAATGATACAGTGACATTATTTTAAAAGCCAGTAAAGAATTGGAAAGTACCTTCAACTATATATACCCTGTATTAATCAAAACAGTATTAGAGTATTGGGTCCAATTTTGATCACCACGAAAGGATTAACAAAGAGATATGGGTAACTTAAGTGACCCAGAGAATAGCAACAATTTTTTTAAAAGAATAGAAAATGGGTTTTATAAGGAAATGTTAAGCAAAAAAAGGGATTATAGTAGAGAACTGGAGGTTACAGAGTAGCAATAATTGCCTTCAGGCATATGAAAGGTTTTTATGGGAAGTATGCTGATTGTTTTCCTCATCCACTGAAGATCAAAAAAGAGAAGTGGCCTTAAATGAAAGCAGGAAGATTTTTTCAATGAAATTTAAGGAAGAGATTTTCACAAAGGTGATAAATATCCTGAAATGGAAGATATTGCATGATGGTCGAAGTCCGTTAAGAAAACAAGAGGCATCACTCTCTTTCTAAAGGCTAAAGTTGGACCAGATGACCTTTTGAGGTCCTTTCCAGCTCTAAGATTTTATGACATTATTCCATCATGCTTCATAGTTTACCTATAACACAAGACAAGGAAACCTGAATTTGTAAAGGTGCTCTGATGTTCTATAAGGCTACCATCCACAAAGGATACAGTTCTGCTGTCTGCAAAGAAATGTAAAATGGAGAAATCGAAATATCAAAGTAAATATAAAGCAGCAGCACAATTCCTTAGTAACACTGGATAGAGAAACATTCTTATTTCAAATTCTTCTCAGGGTTCCTCCAGGGTAGATGGTGGTAATAATAATAATAGTGATTGCATTTATTCATTCATTCATTCCATCGTATTTATTGAGCGCTGTTTATTAAGGGCTTACTATGTGCAAAGCACTGTTCTAAGCGCTGGGGAGGTTACAAGGTGATCAGGTTGTCCTACGGGGGGCTCACAGTCTTCATCCCCATTTTACAGATGAGGTAACTGAGGCACAGAGAAGTTAAGTGATTTGCCCAAAGTCACACAGCTGACAATTGGTGGAGTTGGGATTTGAACCCATGACCTCTGACTCCAAAGCCCATGCTCTTTCCACTGAGCCATGCTATTTCTCTGTTTACTCAATCCATCAATCAGTAATATTTACTGAGAGCTTACTCTCTGCAGATCATTGTACTAAGCAGATGGGAGAGTAGAATGCAATAGAGTAGTAGATACGATCCCTGCCCACAAGTCGTTTACAGATGGGAAGACAGACGTTAAAACAAATTGCAGACAGTTATGCACATAAGTGATGTGGGGATGATAGAGAAGTGAATATCTAAGTACTTAAGGGGAATAGACTTAAGTGCTTAGGTGACACAGAAGGGACAGTGTAGCCAAGGAAGTGAGTGTTCAGTCACACAGACAGATGTTCAGGAGTGGCCCTGATTCCTGGTGAAGACCCGGGTTTTAAGCAACCATTCACACCAATCTGGCTACCTCACTCTATGTGATGGTTTCTTAATCATTACATCAAATTTCCCACTAGGAACGGTAGCCATTACAACTAACTGAATCAAATTGGGGGCTATACTTCTGCTAGATTCCTAGTAGTACAAAGTAAGTAAGTAGTAAGCGTTACGGTATTGCTAACTGCCTCGATTTGCAATTCATTCATTCAATCATATTTGAGTGCTTACTGTGTGCAGAGTACTGTACTAAGTGCTTGGGAAGTACAAGTTGGTAACATGTAGAGATGGTCCCTACCCAACAACGGGCTCTCAGTCTAGAAGGTCTAGGTCAATTCAGGTCTAGGTGTGCAATTCACATCCCACCACTCATGGTGTCTATATCATTTCAGTTGTTGACCTCATGAGAATTAGTTTTCACAGAACAATGATTTTGGCAACCTGCCTTTTGTCATGTGTGTATAATACCATCCAGCTGGGAACAGGGAGTGTAGGGCTCAATGACAGATATACTCTGAAATTTAGGCAATTCAGTGTTTGGGGCCTGCTATTGTCACTTAAGATTGGAATCGGAAATGATAAAGAGGAGGACAATTAAAACAATCCAGAAGTTGAGCTATCAGTTAGTCAATCATATTTGAGCGCTTACGGTGTGCAAAAAGCTGTACTAAGCACTTAGTACATATCGTAAAGTATGTCTAAACAATAAAAATGTTGTTTACTACTAGTGCTGGAGACAGAAAAATGAGCTGGTTGCTTAAGAAATACTATTATTATTATTATTATTTTTAGTAGTAGTAGTAATAGTACTGTGTCCTGATCTGGTGCAGAATTTTTAATGTCCTCAGGTCTTTTCCAGATGCAGCATTTGCAGTGTGGGGTAGAGAGACCTAGTTAGACCTGCTGCGGGACGAGATATAGCTAGACAAGGTACAGTAATGAAACTCTCTTATTACATTCATTTTGAGTAATGGTATTAATAGTCTTAATTGAGCACATCCAGAGTGAAATGCACTATATCAAGCACCTGAAAAGTACAAGGAAACACAAGATAAATCTCTAATGAAGAGACAGAGGTAAATATTAAATATGCACATATGTGAGTGGTAATATTGAAATAAATACATTAAGCATGTATGCAAGAGGAAATCTTATGGGAAGAGGTGATATTTTAGGAGAACTTGGAATGTGAAAAAGGGGCGGGTCTTCTGGATTTGGGGGACAATGAGTTTCAAGCCCTGCAAACAGATCTAGAGGTAGTAGTTGGGCAAGATGAGAGAAGGATGTAGTGAGGAGATTGGCTTGGAAGGAGGGGTGCAAGCAGGGGAGTAAGGTGAGAGCTGATGGAGAGCACACCTGCAGTAAGATATATGGAAAATATGTTTTCGAATGTTTCAAATATAGATATGAACAAATTTCAAAAGGAAAACCACTTAAAATAGTCTGACCCGGATATCTACTTGGGTAGGGACTGTCTCTATATGTTGCCAATTTGTACTTCCCAAGCGCTTAGTACAGTGCTCTGCACATAGTAAGTGCTCAATAAATACGATTGGTGATATGATTCTACTGCTCTGTTTGCTCTGATAGATTGATGAAAAAAATACCCAGAGCAAGAACAACAGCTGCCCTTTATTTTTAAAAGTAGCATTAATTTGCCATCAAGCTGTAGTCCAAACTGAAAGCAGAGGCACAGCCCTGTCTATCACTACAAAACCTGGATACATACCAAATTCATTGTGGACTTTCAATATAGTTTAATCAGTTTTGCATATGTCTTATGGCAAATCAGCATAGTAAAACCTTGTAAACCCTGCATATATACTTTTGGAAAACATGCAATATAAAAGTGGATTATATGCCATGAGTACATAAGAAATCAAAGCTTATGTTCTTTAGTTTTGATGTTTCATATTTTTGGAAAGAGTGAGAACATGTATGTAAATGCATAAAGCCATCCACTTTAAGATTCTCTGAGGTGTATCCCTAAGTGTTAAAGGAAATACATTTGATTATTTCAACAAATCAAGTAAATATTTGCTGCAGGAATTATATGAAAATGTAATTTCTTCAACAGTATTCTTTATTTTCAAACTAAATGGATTATTGCTGGTTTATAGCATAATATAATTATGTATGTACATATATGAAGGAGAATGAAAACTTTTCAGGAACTGCTACTACGGAAGATAATTCATCTTAGTAAATGTTTATTTAAATTTATAACTATTTATAATTTTGCCATAATATCATCTGTTTCATAGCAATATATGTTATTTTACACTCTCCCAAACTGGGCAATATTTTGTAAAGTACGAAACTGCAACCTCTAACTGAAATCCAGGTATAACATTGAAATGGCCAAATACCATGATTGTAACTTGGTTTTTCTCTACCAGTTAAAACTTAAATATATTTTACAACTTCTGTAAAGCCTAAGCCTGCAATTTTCTACTCCTCAGAATGATGAATATTACATTTATGCATCTGTCTCGTTACCTGAAAAGAGGATCTATGAAAATTTGAAGATACTCCAACCTGTACCACTTTTGATGAATAGAGTTTTATATCGACTTCCCTACAGTCCTACCAAAATGAAAGGGCCAAACATCTTCCAAGAAGATGTTTATAGTAGTCACGTGTTCACCACAAATTATCAACAGGTAATTTTTAACTGACCACTGTATTCTATACACCTGTAATTTTAGACAAGTCAAAGGCTTAGATTATAAACCATATCACTAGAAAACTGTAAATGTCATTTTGATATGAAGTATTCATATGCCACCCCAAAAGATTGTTCTTTAGATGTTATTGCAAAGAATATTAATTTCAGAACTTAGGACCTTTTGGTTTACAACATACCACAGGGAAGGCTATAAGATTTCTATGGAAAAAAATTCTAGATTGGAAGTTGTAGTACTAAAAAGGCATTAAATAAATAAAATTGTCTGTGGCTCATGTTGAGTTACAAGTTGGGAAGCTTCTATATGAAATCTGTACCATAACTCATTATAGCTCCTGGTGCTAATAACTTATGAGGCACTCAGATGCATTGGATAAACCTCATAACCTACAGAAATCTATATTATCCCTCCATAATAACTAGGGACATATGAAATTGCTGAAATTCAGCTCTTCATCCTGTAAATTTAGTTGTTAAAGGGAATAGATCAACACATATATTGATTTTGTCATCTTCTCAATGTGCTTTGTTATCCTGCTCCCCTTTAACCTTTGAAAGATTCCAACATTTTTCTTGCTGGTTTCTTCCATAATGACACATAGGGGTTGCTGCAAAAAATAAAAATAAACTAGCCTTCTACTTTTATGCCCATTTGAAGGGTAATTGTATTAGTAAAATTTTCCAGCATATTCATTTAACCCATGAAATGAATTACCAGAGAGAGAGAGAGATAGTGGCAGAGACATAGAGACAGAGAGGGAGAAATAGAGAGATTAAGGGTGGGGAGGAGAAGTAGAATGAAAGAGGAAGAGAGAGAAGGGAGGGAGGCCTTGTCAAGCAGCAGACTTGAGTGGTTTCAGTAATAACTACGGCCATGGTCGCCAGCACAGATGAACTGGCTCTTCATAGTTCATTCTTTGAAGTTTGACATATCTAATCATCATGCAATATTAGCCAGACCACAGAACATCCCCAGAAGTACAGTGCAGTTGTAGTGGTGATGACATTACAGACTCCCAGACTGAGCACCCCCTTTTCCTCTGCTCCTCTTCCCCTCCCCATTGCCCCAACCTCTCTCTCTCTCTGCTCTCCCCTCTCCACCCCTCAGCAATTGAGTGTATATATAAATATATATATATATATACACTCAAATATATATATTTTTCTATATGTTCTCTCTATATATGTTCTATATATAAGTTCTATTTATTGTATTAATTATATGTATATACAATTCTATTGATTTATATTGTTGCTATTGATGCCTGTCCACTTATTGTGTTGTCTGTCTCCCCACTTCTAGACTGTGAGCCCGTTGTTGGATAGGGATTGCCTCTGTTTCCAAATTGTACTTTCCAAATGCTTAGTACAGTGCTGTGCACACAGTAAGCACTCAAATACAAATGAATAAATGAATAAACATTAGAAGCAGCATGGCCTAGGAGAAAGAACTTGGGACTGGGAGGAAGAGGACCCAGGGTCTCATCACATTTCCACCATACACCATTTTTTTTTAATGATGTTTGTAAGTGTGTACTATATGCCAGGCACTGTACGAAGCGCTGGGGTATATAAAAGGTAATCGGGTTGGACAAAATCCGTGTCCCACATGGGGCTTACAGCTTTAATTTCCATTTTATAGGTAGGTAACTGAAGCACAGAGAAGTGAAATAACTTGCCCAAGGTTATGCAGCAGGGAGGTGGTGGACCTGTGTGACCTTGGGCAAGTCATATAGCTTCTCTGTGCCATAGTTCCATCACCTGTAAAGTGGGGATTCAC
Organism: Tachyglossus aculeatus; assembly: GCF_015852505.1. Taxonomy (NCBI): domain Eukaryota; kingdom Metazoa; phylum Chordata; class Mammalia; order Monotremata; family Tachyglossidae; genus Tachyglossus; species Tachyglossus aculeatus. The sequence continues at coordinate 123,429,704 of NC_052067.1, forward strand.
TTGTTCGATCATATTTATTGAGCACTTACTGTGTGCAGACCACTATACTAAGCGATTAGAAAGTACAATTTGGCAGCAGACAATCCCTACCCAACAGTGGGCTCACAGTCTAGAAAGAGGAGACAGACAACAAAACAAAATAAACGAGTAGACAGGCATCAATAGCAACAATATCAATAAATGGAATTATAGAGATATACACATCATTAATAAAATAAATAGAATAATAAAATGATAAATATGTACGTGTATACACAAGTACTGTGGGGCGGGGAGAGGGGTAAAGGAAAGGGAGGGAGATGGGGAAGTGGGGAGGTGGAGAAGAGGAAAAGAGGGGCTTAGTTTGGGAAGGTCTCCTGGAAGAAGTGAGCTTTCAGTAGGGCTTTGAAGGGGGGAAGTGTGCTAGTTTGGCGGAAGTGAGGAGGGAGAACATTATAGGCCAGAGGTAGGGAGTGGGCCAGGGGTCGATGCGGGATAGGTGAGAACAAGGAACAGTGAGGAGGCTAGCGGCAGAGGAGCGGAGTATGCGCGCTGGGCTGTAGAAGGGATGTGAGATAGGAGGGGGCAAGGTGATGGAGAGCTTTGAGGTGAATAGTGAGGAGTTTTTGCTTGATTCGAAGGTTGATAGGCAACCACTGGAGATTTTTGAGGAGGGGAGTGACATGCCCAGAGATCTACTGTAGAAAGATAACCTGGGTTGCAGAGTGAAGTATAGACTGAAGTGGGGAGAGACAGGATGTTGGGAGGGAGTCAATATCTTTACAATCTCTTCTCCCTTCTGCTTAGACGAGTCCCATCATCTTGTATCTACCCCAGTACTTAGTACAGTACTTGGCCCATAGCAAGCACTTAACAAATACCACAGTTATTAATTATTTATTACTAACAATATCAGTAGCTCCTGACATCAAAGGGCAGAAGGAAATGGAGGATGATTTGTTAACCTCTCCTCCACTTCTATCCTTGGTCATTGCATTACAGATGTTTCTACAGACATCAGCTTCCTTTCACCTTGTATTAAGGATACTGATGATCCGCAAATCATTTTCTTGGTTGGCAGGTTGGAACCTTAAAATTCAGGGCTATCTTGCCTATTGAGGACATACATTCATGTTAACTGAACAGCACTAATAAAAGCCCTCTAGAAGTTTTCCAGGGAAACTTCTCTGTAGCAACTCAAGAAGGGGAAATCCACTCATTTCACATAGAAGACATGAAACTCATCACATTACAGACTGACCAACTGCAAATGTGCATGCACACATGGGCATACACACACATATATGTAAAGTTACTGTCATATTGAACAATGGACAATCGTTTACTTTACAGTTCTGGTCTCCAAGATGAGAATAGGTTACTTTCATCAACTTAATATTGAGCTAAAGGGTTTTTAAGAAAGTGATTTCTGTCTCCCAGTTCTGAACCCTGCATTCCTACTTCATCCTCAGAAACCATTGTTTATTTCCCCTTCAATTTCTGAACATGAGTCCATTCTTTTTCTGGAGGTCAATCAATCAATCAAAGAATGGTATTTATTGAGCACTTGCTGTGTGCAGAGCAATGGATTGATTAATTGACTTCAACCCCCAAGTACTGGATTGCCAGTGACATTCATGGCAAGGTGTTTTCTTCTCTGGCACTTGAAACTGAAACCAGAATTTGGAGTGCTCATGTTGTTCTCATCTTGAATAAATTATTAGGCAAACATAATATTTATTTAAATGTGTTAAATCATATTTATCTGAAAGCAGTAAATGTCAAATGCATTTAGAAATGAATCAGCCAAAATAGTCTAGTTACTTTGGTTTCTTAATCAAATTGAAAATTCTTCAGTATGGCATTTTTAAGGGTGTGATGCAACCTAATCTTATCATTTGTTCTCATCCAGCCATTGTTCTTGGAAATGTTTATGCACTGCTGCAGATAATGAAGTAGCTGATCTAATTGAAGTTCTGTTATTTGATAAAATAGCAGAGCTAAATAAAGTAAGATCTTATAAACAGATAGCAGCTCTGGGTCTTTGGAAAAGCTCATCTTTTTTGTGATTTCCTTTCCATAAAGCAGTATAATGTACTATAAAATTTTAGAATATTGGCATAAGACAAATTACACTTTAAAGCAAGGAGAGATTTTTTGATCTCACTATATAATAAAATATTTCACTAAATCAAAAGATTCCATTTTTATTTCCTTATTGCATCAGTAGTTTCTTTCAATTCTAACAGACATTGAAATGTAAAGAAACTCTTCCCTATGTTACTACTGAACAGAAGGGAAATGCCATATCTGTATATTTGCCTTGGGCTGTACATTTTCACCGTTTCATTTCTTCTAAGATTTCATTGCTACTGGATGTTTTCACTGATAAATCTGAATTTTTGAATGAATTTTCCAGGAAACAAATTTGACTTGAGCACAGTACATGCTAAACACTCATGCTTTGCCCACAGTAAGCACTCAATAAATAATCATTGAATGAATGAATAAGATAATGCAGATTAAGATCTACAATTTTGCACACGTACTACCACCAGCCCATCCATCAAACCTGATGCCACCTCATCTGCCTTATATAGCATTTAATATTAAAATATGAAGTTATGTAGCATTTTAGGCTTTCCCACACTCTCAATCCTTCTCCCCCAACCAACTTGACTGGCTTCCCAGGGACAGTCAGACTAGCAATATAGGGAGAAAGCACATGTGCCAACACCCAAATATAACTGTCATTTGGGTATCCTCTTGGGCCAATTATGTGTCCCTAGTGGTATTTGTGTTATTTGTTAAGCACTTAATATATGCCAGTCACTGCCGTAAACACTGGGGTAGATACAAGCTAATCGGGAGAGACACAGTCCCTGTCCCACATAGGGATAACAATCTTAGTCCCCATTTTACAGATGAGGGTACTGAGGCACAGAGAAGTTATGGAACTTGCCCAAGGTAAAAGAGCAGACTAGTGGCAATGTCAGGATTAGAACCTAGGTCCCTCTGACTCTCAGGCCCATCAATCTCACACCAAACCTGCCCTGTCTGAGCACAGCATAGAGCTTTAGCCCTTTCACACTGAATTGGGAGTAGAAATATTGCTTCAATTAATCAATCAGTGGCATGTTTTGACCATGTACTTACTGTACTAAGCACCTGTGAAATGTTTCGGGGAAGACTGATTATCAATCAACCAATCGTATATATTGGGTTCTGTGTTCAAAGCACTGTATTAAGCACTTGGGAGAGTACAATAGGATGATGGTGGCATTAAGCCCTTACTATGTGCAAAGCACTGTTCTAGGTGCTGGGGAGGTTACAAGGTGATCAGGTTGTCCCACAGGGGGGCTCACAGTCTTAATCCCCATTTTACAGATGAGGTAACTGAGGCACAGAGAAGTTAAGTGGCTTGCCCAAAGTCACACAGCTGACAATTGGTGGAGCCAGGATTTGAACCCATGACCATTGACTCCGTAGCCCATGCTCTTTCCCTGAGCCACACTATAACAGGCACATTCCCTGCCCACAATAAACTTACAGTCTTGAGGGGTAGACAGACATTAATATAAATAAATAAATTACAGATAAATAGGTAGGTGCTATGGAACTGGGATGGAGGATCAATTAAGGCAGCAAAGCAGAACAAGGGAGTGGAATAAAAGAGGGCTCAGTCAAAGGAGGGCTCTTGGAGGAGACGTGCCTTCAATAAGTCTTTGAAGAGGGAGAGAGTGATTGTTTGTCGAATATGAAGATGGATGGCATTCCAGGCCTAAGGCAGGATGTGTGTGAGAGGTCAGCAGTGAGATAGATTAGACCAAGCTATAATGCGTATGTTGGAAATAGAGGAACATATGTGCAGGTTGGGTTGGTTAGTAGGAGAGTAGGTCAGTGAGGCAGGAAGGGGCAAGGCGATTGATTGTGTTACCGTTTTTATGTTTACGTGCTTACTTTACTAATCAATCAACAGCATTTAATGAGTAACTATTATTGTTAATTATGATATTTGTTAAGTGCTTACTATGTGCCAAGTACTGTTCTAAGCGCTGGGGTAGATACAAAGTAATCAGGTTGTCCCACATGTCCCATGTGGGGCTCACGGTCTTAATCCCCATTTTACAGATGAGGTAACTGAGGCATAGAGAAGTTAAGTGACTTGCCCAAAGTCACACAGCTGATAAGTGGCGGAGCTGCAGTTAGAACTTATGACCTCTGATTGCCAAGCCTGTGCTCTTGCCCCCAAGCCATGCTGCTTCTCATTGATAATAATAATAATGATGGCATTATTAAGTGCTTTCTATGTGCAAAGCACTGTTCTAAGTGCTGGGAAGGCTACAAGGTGATCAGGTTGTCCCATGGGGGGCTCACAGTCAATCCCCATTTTACAGATCAGGTTACTGAGGCATAGAGAAGTTAAGTGACTTGCCCAAAGTCACACAGCTGGCAATTGACGGAGCTGGGATTTGAACCCATGACCACTGACTCTAAAGCCCATGCTCTTTCCACTGAGCCATGCTGCTTCTCCAACTTGCTGCTTGATGTTAACAGTGTTGTGCTAAGTGCTTGAGTGAGTATAAATTAATTAAAATTGTGGTATTTGTAAAACACTTTATAAAGCACTAAGTGCCAAGCACTAGGAAAGATACAATCATTCATTCATTCAATCACATTTATTAAAGGCTTACTGCATACAGAGCACTGTACTAAACTCTACGGAAAGTACAATGTACCAACAGTGACATTCCCTTCCCACAGTGACATTGGTCACAGTCCCTGTCTCACAGTCTAACAGGGAGGGGAAATGAATATTTATGTCTCATTTTATAGCTGAGGAAACTGAGGCAGATTGAATTTGACTGGTGAAAAGTCCCAGAGGAGAGTATTGCAGCTGGGATTAGAATCCATGTTCTCAGACTTCCAGACTCTTGTTTTTTTTCCACTAAGTCACACTGCTTCTCTGTCCTTAAGTCTAACTGGGGAGACAGCCACACTTTATAGATGGGAGCAAGAAAAAGAATATTTAAAATATCCAATATATGTTTCTGGAAGATTTGAATATTTTGGTGCTCAGAAAGTACAAATAGGCTGAAGAAGAAGTTGGAGGGTACATAATTTTTAATCCTTTCCAAAACGGTAGCTTTCAAAATATTTGATATAACGTTTGTGTGTGTGTGTGTGTGTGTGTGTGTGTGCATTTATTCAAAGAACTCTTCTTGTCAGCCCTGATTCTTCAATCATCTAATACACTTGTATATGTGTATATATAGCACTACTTCCTACCTGAAGATACTTTTATCTAGTGGTTCTTCATATTCTAAGACACCACTGATGGTAAAATTTGCTATGAGTGCACACCTGGATGAGAAGACTAAGCAAATCCAACCACATTGGACCAAGTTCCAACTACATTGTGCACACATAAAAGCTGTCCCTTGTGTTGTTTTATTTAATGTTAACAGACCCTAGTATTGTTTTCCTGTTTTGTCTTCTTTTGTCTTACTTAAAATGATTTTACTCATAGGGACACTGTAGATATAGATGAAAACACCTATTTGTATATAATACCCCATAACACACCCACATGTTGCTACATATATATATGTATATATATTATCTTGATATATCAAGTGGAAAACCTGTGCTACTTGGATGCATTTCCCCCATACAAAGCCCATCTTGGACAGTTGATCATATGCATGTTCATTCATTCATTCTATCAGTTGTATTTATTGATCAATCAATCAATCAATCAATCGTATTTATTGAGCACTTACTATGTGCAGAGCACTGTACTAAGCGCTTGTGAAGTACAAATTGGCATCACATAGAGACAGTCCCTACCCAACAGTGGGCTCACAGTCTAAAAGGGGGAGACAGAGAACAGAACCAAACATACCAACAAAATAAAATAAGTAGGATAGAAATGTACAAGTAAAATAAATAAATAGAGTAATAAATATGTACAACCATATATACATATATACAGGTGCTGTGGGGAAGGGAAGGAGGTAAGACGGGGGGATGGAGAGGGGGACGAGGGGGAGAGGAAAGAAAGGGCTCAGTCTGGGAAGGCCTCCTGGAGGAGGTGAGCTCTCAGCAGGGCCTTGAAGGGAGGAAGAGAGCTAGCTTGGCGGATGGGCAGAGGGAGGGCATTCCAGGCCCGGGGGATGACGTGGGCCGGGGGTCGATGGCGGGACAGGCGAGAGCGAGGTACAGTGAGGAGATTAGTGGTGGAGGAGCGGAGGGTGCGGGCTGGGCAGTAGAAGGAGAGAAGGGAGGTGAGGTAGGAGGGGGCGAGGTGATGGACAGCCTTGAAGCCCAGGGTGAGGAGTTTCTGCCTGATGCGCAGATTGATCGGTAGCCATTGGAGGTTTTTGAGGAGGGGAGTAATATGTTCAGAGCGTTTCTGGACAAAGATAATCCGGGCAGCAGCATGAAGTATGGATTGAAGTGGAGAGAGACACGAGGATGGGAGATCAGAGAGAAGGCTAGTGCAGTAGTCCAGACGGGATAGGATGAGAGCCTGAACGAGCAGGGTAGCGGTTTGGATGGAGAGGAAAGGGCGGATCTTGGCAATGTTGCGGAGCTGAGACCGGCAGGTTTTGGTGACGGCTTGGATGTGAGGGGTGAATGAGAGAGCAGAGTCGAGGATGACACCAAGGTTGCGGGCTTGTGAGACGGGAAGGATGGTAGTGCCGTCAACAGAGATGGGAAAGTCAGGGAGAGGACAAGGTTTGGGAGGGAAGACAAGGAGCTCAGTCTTCGACATGTTGAGCTTTAGGTGGCGGGCGGACATCCAGATGGAGATGTCCTGAAGGCAGGAGGAGATGCGAGCCTGGAGGGAGGGGGAGAGAGCAGGGGCAGAGATGGAGATCTGGGTGTCATCAGCGTACATCAGAGATGTAGATCTGGGTGTCATTGAGCGCTTACTGTGTGCAGAGCACTGTACTAAGTGCTTGGGAAGTACAAGTTGGCAACATATAGAGACGGTCCCTACCCAACAATGGGCTCATAGTCTAGAAGGGGGAGACAGACAACAAAACAAAACATGTAGACAGGTGTCAAGTCATCAGAATAAATAGCAGTAAAGCTAGATGCACATCATTAACAAAATGAATAGAATAGTAAATATGTACAAATAAAATAGAGTAATAAATCTGTACAAACATATATACAGGTGCTGTGGGGAGGGGAAGGAGGTAGGACAGGGGTGATGGGGAGGCAGAGAGGGAAAAGGGGGCTCAGTTTGGGAAGGCCTCCTGGAAGAGGTGAGCTCTCAGTAGGGCTTTGAAGGGAGGAAGAGAGCTAGCTCGGTGAATGTGCAGAGGGAGGGCATTCCAGGCTAGGGGGAGAACGTGGGCCGGGGGTCGATGGCGGGACAGATGAGAACAAGGCACAGTGAGGAGGTTAGCTGCAGAGGAGCAGAGGGTGTGGGCTCGGCTGCAGAAGGAGAGAAGGGAGGTGAGGGAGGAGGGGGCGAGGGGATGGAGAGCCTTGAAGCTGAGAGTGAGGAGTTTTTGCTTGATGCATAGGTTGACTGTAGCCACTGGTGATTTTTGAGGAGGGGAGTAACATGCCCATGGCGTTTCTGCACAAAGATGATCCGGGCAGCGGTGTTAAGTATAGACTGAAATGGGGAGAGACAGGAGGATGGGAGATCAGGGAGGAGGCTGATGCAGTAATCCAGTCGGGATAGGATGAGAGATTGAACCAGCAAGGTAGCAGTTTGGATGGAGAGGAAAGGGCGGATCTTGGCTATGTTGCAGAGCTGAGACTGGCAAGTTTTGGTGATGGATTGGATGTGAGGGGTGAACGAGAGAGCAGAGTCGAGGATGACACCAAGGTTGCGGGCTTGTGAGATGGGAAGGATGGTAGTGCCATCTGTAGTGATGGGAAAGTCAGGGAGAGGGCAGGGTTTGGGAGGGAAGATAAGGAGTTCAGTCTTGGACATATTGAGTTTTAGATGGCGGGCAGACACCCAGATGGAGATGTCCTGAAGGCAGGAGGACATCTTCATTATTATTACCTCTGTATGACCATTAAGTGTACTGATTTGATGACCAAAAAGTAGATTCCCTATAACCACAATTTCAGCATTGAGGTTAACTGGTGTTTGAGTGCTTCAACCCTCCCTTCCATGTAGTCTATGGCCTTGGATCTGTACCCCTTAAGCATTTTAATATTCATTCCACCCCTATACCTACAACTTTTATCTGTGCATTATACTCTGATGCTTTTCTTATCTGTAATTTATATTTCTATCATCCCACAACTATGTAAACTCCTTGAGAGCAGGTATCTTGTCTACCAACTCTACTGTATTGTAGTCTTCTGAAGATTTATCACAATGCTCTGCAAACAGTAAGGATGAACTAAATACAGTTTATTGAATGACTGATTCCCAGACTTCACTAAAATGTTCAAGGATTTAATTTACTAGGGCTTCTTGGATATGTAAATAAACCGTCTTGTTAACCCTGATTTAGGTAATGTAATATTAACTACCTAAAATTTACCATTCCCAAATAATGATAGATAAATGCATATTCAAAACATATAATTCAATAACATTTAAGGGATGAAGCAAATTATTTGAAAATCTTCACACCATAAAATATCCTAAAACTTTAAAGAGTAAATTGATTCTCAGACTTTCTTGTAAAAATAATCTGGGTTTAATGTGTGCTTTTTACTGTATTAGGATATTAAAAGGATCAAAGAATAAATTCCCAGTATTGCCTTTTCTACAAGATTATAGTTAGCATAGGAGATTCACTTCGCTTTACACAAAGGTGGACCTATTTCAGGACCATAAATATTTAAATTATTTATGTTGTGAACATATAAAGAAATGCCTTCTCTCAAAGTATCTTACATTTATTTAACATTAATTTAAAATGAGGCTACAATGTTTCGCCTGTGAAGACTCTTTGTAGATACATAGAATATGGATTATACAGTGAAGAAATATAATTTTCTTATAGTGATATGACAGTTTCAATTTTTCAAACAAAAATTAAATTCTCATTAGTATTAATTTGTCCTACAAACTCATATTAGTATATATAAAAGCCCTATATAATTTGTGACACATTACTCTAGTTCCTAACAAAGCATCATTGTTGATTTAGGGAATCAATAAAGGAATTCAAACATAGAGTAAGTGAAGTTCTTTGTAAATTGACCTGTTCACCTTCTCCAATTAATCTATCATGAACCTAAATGAGCAAATTTAGAGTTTTCATATATTTTAAATTTGATACAAAATCTGAGCTATTTACATTCCATTTCATAAACTACAAAAAATTAAACAAATAAAACCCCAATGTGGCTGTGTTTCTCTAGAGTTAATAGTAGCCACAAACTTGCAGTATAAATGATAAAAGTTGGATTAATTTACATTTGTATTGATGTGTTCATAAATTTTCTCATTATTTGCATTACCTCAGCAGTAGAAAAAACTGAATCTCTGCTCTAAAGTGGAATTTTTCAAGCTTAATTTATTATACAATACATGGCATAGTCTGTGTGGTCATACCATTGTAAAAATAATCAAGAGTACCATCCCATTTGGGGTATAAAGAGCCTAAAACATTTCAACTAGTCCCTAATTTTCATTAATATACCTTTACGTATATTTTTGAAAACTTTTCAGTCATTCTCAAGTTTCTTTGCTGTATGTTTTTTCATTGTCTATTCAAATGTTCTTCTTTTTGTGCTTTTATGAACTCACTTGGTCATCTTCATAAAATTTGATACTCTGCCCTCCTTTCTCTATTTTAAAGTCACTGTTCAATCTATAAAATTCTGGTCTCTATTTTTGCCCAAAGGAATCTTAATATAATTTCGTATATGGGTTTTGGAATGTTTGAGACTGATGCTTATTACTTCAGAAACAAATTTCATTGAAATCTTTCTATGATGAGATCACTTAAAATATACAGTTTTTATCTGCAAAAGATTTTGAGATATCCAAACTTCACACTTGCATTTGCACAGTGTGAAAGAAATATCAACTTACAAATTTGTGTTGCTTGTTTTGTTTTTGTGAAATATGTTATAAGTGATTTTAGTGTATATATACGTGTGTGTCTGTGTATATTTTCATATGTATACATATAACAGCATTTGAAGACTTTTTACATTAGGATTTTACTAATGGTCAGAAAACCCTGCATTTTTAGTGTTCACTTCTGTCGCACTTAGGTTTAGAACAACAACAGCAGTTAGTCAATGTGATGTAATGAAGATTATGATGACGGTTACAGTGATTGATGAAGCAATGGGTCAGATTTCCCCACTGTTTAAATTTAGTTTTTTTGGAAGCAAATTAGGCTCTTTGGAAGCAGTGCAAACTTCTTTCAGAATACTAAGGAACTGTTAGAGCACAGAAGTGTTTGCACTTGTTCAAAAGAGATGACGAATTTCTGAACATTCTTGAACTGTATATACCGTTTTGATTGTTTTGGGTTGTTACCTCGTTATTTTATGTTTTAAACTATGTTCATAGTTCCTTGGAATTGTTTCTTCAATGTGAATGTTGACACAATGGTTAAAGTGATTTTCAAGAAAGAGCAATTGTCTAGTTAGTCTTTGTGAACAGAGTTAGTTAGCACTCATTTCTAGCTGCTTTGCAGATACTGTATTCCACATCTTGATTCACTCAACTTTTTTAACTGTGCATGAAAAACAAATAGAGTGACAGTTGGTTTCTTCTTGAGACCATGCTAGAAATGCATTATTGGAGTGTTTTGTGGATTTGCAGAGAATTTCTCTTTATGTCATTTGTGAGATGGTTGTTCTGGCATGTTTAAACTGTTTTCAGCTCTTGCTAAAAGGAGCGGGCTAAACTGAGCTAACATGATGTCTCCAGTAGTTCTTCTTTATTATAAATGTGTAAAAATATATCACATTCTATCATTTAAAATGGGTGAATATGTTTTAAATGATCACATAGATTATAATTAAGCCCAAATGTTGAACAAAGCAAATTGAAGTTACAGCTCCCAGCATCTGGAAGCAAACCTTCTAAACCACACAAGGGAGCTAGGGCAGTCAGAGATTATACTAAAACAAGGACATAAACTATTATCTAAACATGCATTTTAGGATTTTCTATTTTAGGGGCTGTAATATTTTTGGCAAGGTTTACTAATTCTGTTTAATTAGATGATATCAATTAGTTTTCTTGAGTAAGAGGATTTCAGGGAACATTTAAAATCTAGAAGCTTGGTTGCTTGTTGAAAAAAAGAAAATGGGACCTTAATAGGCTTACAAACCATCTCAAAATTATTCCTCTATGATGCCTTGTGGAAACAAATATTACTCTGAAAAATGATAGGAAACAGGACTAACTGGAATAGAAAACATGGATTGTGTAAACATCCTTAGCTGCCTATTCTTTTTATGCTATCTTCTCTTCCTAAATTCTTACTTTCACCTTGTGAGAACTACCAGGATGATAATGGCCACACATTTAGGATTTCTAATACATCTCTCTAATTATTTTATGGACAGGCATTATGAGGAAGTATCTGATTGTTGAAATCAGCTGAGTGTGGTGTATTTACAGAGAGCTCCAAAGAGTAATGCATTGTAATGGACTTCCTAGGTTCTGTTGAATCCAGGACAGATTTTACAAAATCCCTCACTCAAGATTTGAAGGGTTAGGCACTTGGCTTTCAAAAGCATTTTAGTTTATATCACTTCATTTATCAATCAGTCAATTTTATTTATTGAGTGCTTACTCTGGCCCGAGCACTGTACTAAGCACTTAGGAGAATATCCCTGAACACTTGACTTCTCTATCTTCCTATTTTTTTCTGCATGTGCTGTCCTGTCCAGAAGCCGTCAACCGGTGAAAATCACACTGCAGTTTGTGTTGACCCAGATTGAGGAGAAAAAAGGTCTCAAGTTCCCAAACAATAGCTTCTGTCCACCAAGGAGGACCAGTTTAGAAAAATGCCTGAAAATCAGACAGGCTAATAAAGAATTTGAAGACGCTTTAGTCAGTTCAGCCTAATGGTGGCTTCAGCATGTGCTTAATATGGCCCAATTACATTAAAATGATTTCTAAAGACTGTTTTTCATCATGTTTCTTCAATTCTTCAGTGTCTGCAGCACTGACCAACATCAGATACTATTAAGAAGTCTTCAAGCGTGTAAAATAATATGATTTCACAATGATTACATATTCATTCTACAGCTGGCTGAGTTTTTACATCTCCATTTGTCATTGACTATTGTGTCCAATTAAATGATTAGCTTTTAAAAACTGCTGCACATTATGAGAGTGAACTTGTGTTCCATTGCACTGAGTGATGCAGAAACAAACTCATTACAGCATGTAATTCACCCATATTAAATAACAAACAGATGGCTGCTGTAAATGAGAGCTCCTTTTTCTCTTGAAAAGTGCCAGGAAAAAGGTGTTTTTATTTATCTTTGTTTCCAGCTTCTTTCTGTTTTCTTGACAAGTGGGCAGCTGGTTGCTGAGGTTTTCAATTGGTGCAGAAGAATGAAAAGCCTGTTTCCATTAATTTCCCCATAAAATAAGTCTTTGAATCATTTCTGTTATAAATGCAAGTGCAGTAGCAAGCTGCTGCTTGATTAATTCACTTATTATGAAGATTTCATCTTTTATAAGAGGGCCTGCAGGTAATTTATCTTGTTTAGTAAGATTAGAAAAATGTAATTATCTTGATACCTTTGGACCCCTCTCATTTTAATTGTGTTCCCATAAATTTCAAACATATAAAGATGGGATTTTTTGTGCACAAATGTTCCAACATGTGGCTGAAAAATGTGCTGTAAGAGCTACATAAAAAGGTATCAAGAAAATACATTGGTGGGATTGTACTGTTCTAGGAATACATTCAAATAAAACAGGCACACAATTGCAAGCTTGTATGCAGATATCTGCATTTTTGGTTCCCTGGACATATAACAGCTGGGGTGGGGGAAAGTGGGTTGAGGTTTGTTTAGAGGATTTTTTGTTTTGTTTCATTTTGTTTTGTATTTTATCAATCATGAGTGTCACTGGGGAAATGAGAAAAACTGTTTTATTGAAAAAGTAAATTAAAATTGGCACATCTTCAAATGTACCACCAAATATGAATTTTCTAATTTTGAACAAATGACCTCACTTCTGCTTCTTTCACATTAAGTACACAGCCATCATGAATCAAAATGACTTAAAGTATTCTGTGCTTCTTGTTTCTTGGCAGGACAATATCACTTATTCTAAAGGACTCAATTCTGAACTTCTCCTGTTAGCTATTCTTATGGCTTAACCATTCCTTTCAGTAAACTAATTCTACCTAGCATAACCACTTATTGCTGTAACAGCAATAAATCAGTGAATCCAAATTACTTATTACATGCCTATGGTAAGTAAAACACTTGGGAGAGTCCAATAGAATGATAACAATGATGATATTTGTTAAGCCCTTACTATGTGCCAAGCCCTTTACTAAGCACTGGCATAGATATAAGATAATCAGGCCCCACATGGGCTTCATAATCAAAGTATAAGGGAGAACAGGTATTGAATCCCTATTTTGCAGATGAGGGAATTGAGGTACAGAGAAGTTAAATGACTTGCAGACAAGTGGTGGAGCTAGGATTAGAACCCATGTCCTCTGACTCCAAGGCCTGCACTCTTTTCACCAGACCATATGGCTTAGAAGACCTGGTTGCTGCAGTCAAGGAGTTTATAATATAATAGACACCATCAACCAACCTTTTCTTAGTGGATTTTAAAAAGAGCCAGTCATTATGCTCCATATATATTTCTCTCAAGAGGATAAAAACCTTACATGTACATAATCATATAAAAGTACCTTTGCTTAGGGAATATTCAGATCCCATCATGGTAATGAGAAGCAGCATGGCCTACGGGAAACAGCATGGGCCTGGGACTAATGGAACCTGGTTTAAAATTCCAGCTCTGTCACTTGTCCACTATCTGACCTTGGACAAATCATTTAACTTCTCTGTGCCTCATTTCCTCATTTGTAAAATGGGGATTAATGTTATTTCCTCCTGTTTAGACTATGAACCTCATGTGGGCAGAGACGACACCCAATCTAGTTATCTGGAATCTGCCCCAGCAGTGCTTGGTACATAGAAAGCATTTTACAAATGCTACTATTATTACTATGACTAAAAGTGATGCTGAATCATAAACATATAGATAAGCACTACTGTTTTTTAAACTGCATTAGCGGACAGACGTGAGAAAAAAACAAAAAAAAAAATACTTCCTACATTTCTATGGCTTGTAGGATATTTGTTCACCCTGTTTGCAACAGCTATTCATTTAAGGCAGTTCCCTCCTTTAGTGCATTACTTAAGTACATTTAATTTGTAAAAAATATGTGAAAGGAAGAAAACAATGGAATACAGTTTCAGGGCCATGGATTTTATTGAAGATTAATTAATAATCAGGACAGAGAGCAATCAATTCTGTCTAGAAAAGTACTAACCTCTCAAAAATGACCTTAGGTTTGGGTTTTCAGACAGAAATATGAATGAAAGGAATTTGGAGAAAAATGGGAAAATTGTCCTGGGTAAACAGAAAAAAATTCAGTAAGAACCTTTAGAAATGAAAAATAAACATCATAAGTAGAGTAAGAAGGAGGGCAGACTGAAGATATTGGTTGACCAAAACTTAAAACGGTTTAGAAAATCAACTGGACTGGATTCTGGCAGAGTCCTTCTGTCAATGGGATTGGCTAACAGTTTCATCTCCACAGGTCTGGCCAGTCCATTAAAACCAGAAAGGGGCCAGTAGGAGAACTAAGATGATAGAGTTTGGAATCCCCAATAGGAGAAATGCCACTTACTGGTCTGGTCCCAGCACCTGTGAGGTTCCTCTCATCCTTGTCGGGCTCTAGAGATAAGCCATGTAATTCTCTCACTCTTGGCCTCCAAGTGGGCCAAGTCATTAACCCACCTCATTTCACCCCCTCCAGACAGGCCAAGGGCTACTTTTTGGAGAGGCAGATATAAGGTTCCGCAGCCACCATTTTGCTTTTGTAAATTCAGTGGAATTATTATGTACGGTCACCACTCACCTTCCAAGATCCCAGTTCCTGACTTCTGATCCCATTCATTCAGCATTGGCTTATTCTACTCTGGTAGACTAACCTTTGCTGGTTGATATTGTTAGCAGCTGTGAGTCATAGCAGAAGATGCATACATACCAATCAGTTGATCAGTGGTATATATTGAGCACTTACTGTATGAAGAACAGTGCACTCTGCTCTTGGGAGAATATGATTGGGTTGGTAAATATGATCCCTGTTCACAGAGCGCTCATTCTCTCCCCTTTCTCCATCTCCCCTAATCCGTATTATTTTCTCTCCTCCACTTGTCTTATGCTGTCGAGGAGTTTCTGACCCATAGTGACACCATGGACACATCTCTCCCGGAATGTCCCGCTCTCCATCTGCAATCATTCTGGTAATGTATCCTTAGAGTTTTCTCGATTAAAAAATATGGAAGTGGTTTCCTACTGCCTCCTTCCATGCAGTGAACTTGAGTCTCTGCCCTCTACTCTCACCCATGCCGCTGCTACCCAGCACTGATGAGTTTTGAGTTGTAGCAGATTGCCTGCCACTTGCTAGCCACTGACCAAGCTAGGAATCACAGCAACTTAATCCTAACGATCAACATCCAAGTTGGAATTCCTGTATTAGGATAGATCAACACATGATCAATCAATAAATCAGTAGTATTTATTGAGGGTTTACTCAGTGCAGAGCATTGTACTAAGGACTAGGGAAAGTATAATGCACAATCCTGACCACAGGGAGCTTCCAGTCTAGCTGTAATGGACAGGGGAATGGCAGTGTATAACTACTGTGGTGCTAGGGATTGAGTGAATATCCAAGGGTTAGGGTTTACAGATCCAAGTGCATAGACCCTACAGAAGGGAGGGTGAGCGGGGTGGGGGGGGGGGGGATTGAGAGGGTAGGGAAGGCCTTAGTGGAGATGTGATTTTAGGAAATAATCTTTAAGAGATCCTGTCATCTCTATGTTTCTTTGTTTCTGTTTCCCCCTTGGTTTTTCTAGAGCCAAAACAAAGGATTTGAGTTACTATCTCTCCCTTTCCCATCTTTGCTCCTGGAAATTAAATGGGAAGTAAAATAAAATGGGAAGCAGTCAAGAAGTAAGGGATGAACCGTCCAATAGATAGTACAAGAATATATGAATGCAATTCTTACAAATAACAAAGTTTATATTTTAGCATATTATTGCAGGTGTAAATTCTAGTCTGAACATTTGTTAATGCATAAATCACTTAAAATTTGAAAACAAACAGGAAACATTAAAAACTGACTTTTAAAACAATTAAATGTGCAGTGTTTCTGGATATGTAAATGTGACTGGGTGGTACAGAAAACATGTCCCACTCAACCTCACTACAGCAAATGTAATAAATGCAGCTGAGTCAGTGCGAGTGCATGCGTATATGGTTAGTATTGTTTATACACGCAGCTGGATCAGCCACAGA
The DNA here is from genome assembly GCF_015852505.1 of Tachyglossus aculeatus. NCBI lineage: Eukaryota > Metazoa > Chordata > Mammalia > Monotremata > Tachyglossidae > Tachyglossus > Tachyglossus aculeatus. The sequence continues at coordinate 123,446,211 of NC_052067.1, forward strand.
TTCTGTGCCATGAACACTTACCTAGTGCTTCTTACTGGCAAATATGGTTACCTTTGGAATGTTTATTAGTAAACTGGAAGAGAAAGCATAAGTGTGGAATGATAGAATAGAGTTGCTTTGTCTTCTTACTATTGGAAGACCAGAGCATTCACAACTGTTAAGTGGGTTGATCATTTGACTGTTTTGCAGCTGATATATCAAAATTCAAAGCAGTGAGAGCATCTATGAAGTTTCTACTGTTGTATGCAAAACACTGTACTGTTGGGAAAAATACATATCCGTGTTTTCTAACCTCTAATTTACAGTCACATCCATAGCTTCCTAATATTATAAAGTTTAAAAAGAGCTCAAGCTTTCTAGGCTGGAGCATAGGATGATGGGAAATCCCAATTATTAGGCTTCTTTGTCTGGTTGTGTGTGTGTGTGTGTGTGTGTGTTGGTATGTGTGTGTGTGTTGGTATCTGTGTTGAATGAGGAGGACCAGATGAAAGAGTGTCCTTAAATCTTGAGAGCTGTCAGGTCAGTGCCGATTTGTACTTCCCAAGTGCTTAGTACTGTGTTCTGCACACAATAAGCACTCAATGAATATGATTGAATGAATGGTCATCCTACTGCCACAATTTGCAGGACAGACCAAAACACTACTATCAGTGTGCTGTAATTCTAACAAAGCATATCCCACTGAAAGTATGAGCCACCTGTGTGCCATTCTGATTCCATTCGGTGCTCAGGTCCTATGCTTTTGGGATGATTAATTTTTGTTAATTTTTATTGACTTATCTAGTGTATTTCATGTGGAAATCAGGGAGACATACACTTTTTGGAAATGGAAGTCTCAAGATATAATCCTTTCTGAGTCATCTGAGTGTGAGAAAGCATCTTACATGGAATTGGATTAGAGATAGGTAAATGGAATGGGAAAGAATATGATCCATTTAAAATATGAAATGCCCACAGAATAGTCAGTTAGTATTGGCAGCTAGGTTGAACTGCAAGGCCACTTCCACTGACGTTCACTTGTCCCTGTTACTGATGGCAATCAATCCAATAGTGTATCTTGCTACTCTCCTACCAGTTTTATTTGGGATTTAATTACCCAACTATTTTTAGCCTTTCATAGATCTTTCTTCCATTTGGAAACCCTAAGTTAGAGCAAAAGTACACAAGATGATATTGAATTTTCAGAGCATCAGGGCTCTTCATTAACCAGTAACAGTTGTTCCTAAATGCAAGCTCACATCCATTACCTTTAGGGCTCTTTATCAGCTCATTCTGTCTTCTATCAGCTTTCTGCTACTGCTTATATAATGCACTTTGGGCCCTTAGCTCTTGCTAACTACCCCTTCAGTCTTTAAAGTTCATGCCTTTCCTTTCACATAGAGCCAGAGTTGGTAGACATGTTTCTTAATAACAAGGAGCTAACAGTCTATAAGATGTAAACTCAATCTGGCCACCCTGTCTTCCTCATGACATTCATTTATTTATCTATTTAATTTATTTACCATTTATTAATTTTTTCACTGTTCCTGGAAACAAACTCAAATGCATGGCTTGATGATGGAAGAACTTCTTCCTGTTCACTTCCCCTCAACTAGGTGGCTCAGGATTTCAATCATTAGATTCCTGATGAACCACGAAAGATTTCCACCTACACTTAGGATCTTACTTTCAAAATGCATTGTTCCGCTTGAATGGTCAAGAGCCAAAAAAAGTTCCCTGAGTGTTGCCTCCTTAGCAAAACTGAAATGAATGCATCAAACAATGAAGTCACAACCAGAGAAGGATGCTTTAAATCATACGGTGGACTGGCACGAGAATTGCTGCAAACAGTACCTTCTGGCAGGAGCCTAGATCTCCTGTCAATCAACCAATCAATAATATTTATTGAGCACTTACTGTGTGCAGAGCACTGTACTAAGCACTTGGGAAGTACAAGTTGATCAATCAATAGTATTTACTGAGTGCTTACTGTGTGCTAAGCATTTGGGGAAGTACAATATAACAAAATTGGTAGACGTGATTCCCCTGTCTACATAGGGTGGCAGACATTATTATAAATTATAGATGGGGGAAATAATAGAGTAAAAGGATATTTATATGAATTCTGTGGGACTGAGGTGAGATTAAAAGTCCTTAAAAGAACTCAGTACATAGTAAGTTCTCAATAAATACCATTGATGGATTGATTGAGTCATTTGTATTTTTAACGGTGAACTTGTCTTTGATGATGAACTTAGACATTAGTCTGTATTAGTTCTGGCAAGAGTAATTCAAGGACCTTCCATGATGACCAGCTTCTTGGGTTGAAAGAGTTTCCAGAGGTTCAGAATTATATTCTGACAACAACTTCTGGAATCCTTGAGAAGCAGCATGGCTCAGTGGAAAGAGCCCAGTCTTGGGAGTCAGAGGTCATGGGTTCAGATTCCGGCTCCACGACTTGTCAGCTGTGTGGCTTTGGGCATATCACTTAACTTCTCTGGGTTTCAGTAACCTCATCTGGAAAATGGGGATTAAGACTGTGAGCCCACGTGGGACAACGTGATCACCTTGTATCCTTCCCAGTGCTTAGAACAGTGCTTTGCACATAGTAAGCACTCAACAAATACCATCATTATAATAATAATAATAGCATTTATTAAGTGCTTACTTTGTGCAAAGCAGTATTCTAAGTGCTGGGGAGGTTGCAAGGTGATCAGGTTGTCCCATGGGGGGCTCACAGTTTTAATCCCCATTTTACAGATGAGGTAACTGAGGCACAGAGAAGTTAAGTGACTTGAGCAAAGTCACAGAGCTGACATTTGGTGGAGCCGGGATTTGAACCCCTGACTTATGCTCCAAAGCCCGTGCTCTTTCCACTGAGCCATGCTGCTTCTCATTTTTGTTAAGCCTTCAAGCATATCTGAATCTATGGGTTGAACAGGACTGAATCTTGTTATCAGACCTGTTCTATTGCAATGGTCATGGAAAAATGACCTAATAATTATTATTAGTAGTATTATAGTACTCGTTAAGCACTTACTATGCGCCTAGCACTTTTCTAAATGCTAGAGTAGATACAAGTTAATCAGATTGGACACAGGCCCTCTACCACATGGGGCTCATGTGCTTAACTCCAATTTTACAGATGAGATAACTGAGGCCCAGAGAAGTAAGGTGACTTGCCCAAAGTCACACAGCAAACATGTGGCAGAGCCAGGATTAGACCTTTTCGATTCTCCTAATCCTGACCTGATCATGGATCATTTTAGGATGCTGATTAACTTTTTAGGACAGTAATTTTCAGTAATTGCTAAAATCACATCTACTGGCAGCTGCAGTAAAGGTCCGCACACATCATGTTAAGATCTGAATACCATTTCCCATATTTCCCCTATATCTGCCATGCCTTTATTTAAAACAAGTACTTACAGGATCATATCGATAGTTAAGACTTAGAAATAGCATCTAATCTCATCTATCCCTCTGCCCCAGAACATTAGCTGTCATCCTTTTATTTGAACTTCTGAGAGGAGATGGAACTATATCCTTGTTATAATACATTACAATGTCTAACATCATCATTGTCATCATCATTGATGATAATAGAGTGGCTTAGTGGACAGAGTAAATGCCTGGAAGAAAAAAGGACCCGGGTTCTAATTCTGACTCCTCCACTTGTCCGCTGTGTGACCTTAGGCAAGTCACTTCACTTCTCTTTTCCTCAGTTAACCCATCTGTAAAACAGGAATTAAGTCCGTGTGGGACAGGGACTGTGTCCAACCTGATTAACTTTTATGTATCCCAGCACTTAGTGCAGTGCCTGGTATATAGTAAGCATTTAGCAAATACCATTAACAACAACAGTGGTATTTATTTAGCTGACTGGATGCAAAGCATAGTACTAAATGTTTGGGAGTGTACAAAAGAACAGAGAGAGTTGGTGGGCATGTTCCCTGAAGTTGCTCCTGCTGCAGTTAAAGCCTATTCAACCTTGTTCTCATCCACTCAATTGTATAATACTCGAGGGAAAGTTTATGTCTCCTGACTCCACCGTGCTCTCCTAAGTGCTTAGCACAATAGCTGCTCAATCAATGCAACTGATTGATTACATCCAGCAAGAAAATAGAAAATAAAATCGAAAATTTAAAGACTTCATATTATTAGTCATATTTACTTTTTGATGTATTGAGACTGTCAGAGCATGAGAAACAGCATGGCGAAGTGGATAGAGCACGGTCATGGGAGTCAGAAGGTCATGGATTCTAATCCCAGCTCTGCTACTTATCTGCTGTGTAACCTAGGGCAAATCACTTCATTTCTCTCTGCCTCAGTTACTTCATGTGTAAAATGGGGATTGACCATGAGTCCCATGTGGGACAGGGACTGTGTCCAATTCAATTTGCTTGTATCCACCCAAGTACCAAGTACAGTGCCTGGTACATAGTAAGTGCTTAACAAATACCATAATTATTATATTATTATTAGTGTTTTTGTGCCATATAACAGGCATGGAGATATTTTTGTCTATTTAGCTTATATTATATTAAAACTTGCTTCCTGGGCCCAAAGCTGCACCTGCATCTGCCAGAGAAGTAACATGTTTAGTAAAGAAGCAGCATGGCATAGTGGAAAAAGTACAGGCTTGGGAGTCAGACGTCATGGGTTCTAATAATAATAATGTTGGTATTTGTTAAGTGCTTACTATGTGCCAAGCACTGTTCTAAGCGCTAGATACAAGCTAATCAGGTTGTCCCCCGTAGAGCTCACGGTCTTCATCCCCATTTTACAGATGAAGTAACTGAGGCACAGACAAGTTAAGTGACTTGTCCAAAGTCACACAGCTGACAGGTGGCAGAGCTGAGCCTGGGCTTGGGAGTCAGAAGTTGTGGGTTCTAATCCTGGCTCTGCCGCTTGTCAGCTGTGTGACTTTGAGCAAGTCACTTAACTTCTCTGTGCGAGTTACCTCATCTGTAAAATAGGGATTAAGCCTGCGCGTCCCATGTGGGACAACCTGATTACCTTGTATCTACCCCAGAGCTTAGAACAGTGCTTGGTGCATAGTAAGCACTTAACAAATACCATTATTATCATTATTATTCTTAGAACAGTGCTTTGCACATAGTAAGCACTTAACTATTATTATTATTATTATTATTATTATTATTATTATTACTTTCCTGATACCTGGGATTTCCATTATATTTATCATATTGCTATATTATATTTACTGAGCATCTGTTTTGTATGGAGAAATATGCAAATGCTTAGGAGAGTACAATAGAAATAGCAGTAATTATCCCTGCCATTAAGTTGTATAGCCGGACACTAAATCTATTACAGATCTGTGGAAGTGATTAAGTGTGAAGATACATGAATAAAGGAAGGATGATATGTGAAATGGTGATAGTGATAGATGTATTCCATGCTAATCCCTTATTTTCAAGTCCTGTTTCATCACTGTTTTGGTAAGCAGGAGTAGCTTCAGAGCAATTCCCAGAATCAGGATGGGCTAGTAGTGGAGGTTAGTAATGGGCTAATAATGGTGAGTGCAAAATTCTTGGCCCTCTAAGGTATCAGGCTTTGATTAGTGGGACTCCAGGCCAGTCTGGTGGTCCCACAAAGGTAAACACTGACAGTAAAAAAGAAGAGTTTGCCAACTAAAATTGGGACAGCAAGCACAAATAGCAAGTATCCTGACACTGTGGGTGTTAATAATGATTATAATAATAATAATGTTGGTATTTGTTAAGCGCTTACTATGTGCCATACCAACAATGGTGTTTAAGTGCTTGCTCCGTGCTAAGCATTGTAATAATAACACTGATAATAATGATGTTATTTGTTAAGCACATACTATGTGCCAGGTACTGTACTAAGCACTGCACTAAACATTGGGGAAGTTACAAGAAAATCAGGTCCAACCTGGGCCATACAGTCTAAGTAGGAGGGAGAACAGGAATTGAATCCCTATTTTGCAGATGAGGGAATTGAGACAAAGTTAAGTGACTTGACATGTTACTTGTCAACACAGGGAGGAGACAAGGCTGGGGAATTGGAGTAGTAATAGTAGTACAGAAGCAGTGAGGCCTAATGGATAGTGCATGGATAGAGAAGCAGCGTGGCTCAGTGGAAAGAGCACGGACTTTGGAGTCAGAGGTCATGGGTTCAAATCTCAGCTCCGCCAATTGTCAGCTGTGTGACTTTGGGCAAGTCACTTAACTTATCTGGGCCTCAGTTACCTCATCTGTAAAATGGGGATTAAGACTGTGAGTCCCCTGTGGGACAACCTGATCACCTTGTAACCTCCCCAGTGCTTAGAACAGTGCTTTGCACATCGTAAGCACTTAATAAATGCCATTATTATTCTTATTATTATTCTTATTATTATTATGGGTCTGGGAGTAAAAGGCCCTTGTTCTAATCCCAGCTCCATCACTTGTCTGCTGTTTGACCTTAGGTAAATTACTTAACTTCTCTGCGCCTCATTTACCTCATCTAACAAAAACGGGGATTAAGACTGTGAGCACCATGTGGGGCAGGGACTGAGTGCAAACTGATTTGCTTGTGTCCATCCCAGTGCTTAGTTCAGTGCTTGGCACATGGCTTAACAAATACCACAGTTAGTAGTAGTAGTAGTAATTGTAATATTTATTAATCACTCCTTGTGGGCAGAGTACTGGGAGAGAATACACACAGATGGGAATTAGAAATGGTCCCTGTCCCTAGGGTGGGCTCACAATCTAAAGGTATTCATGGGGAAAAGGGATCAGAAACAGACACATCTGGAATGGCGAATCACTAAAACATCAATAACATGCAATAAAAACAAAATCAGAAAGGTTCTGTGGCTAGAGGATCAGAATTTCAGCCTTCTAGGGAATCAGAGATCAGGGCGTACCTGTAACTACAGCCAACATTACAGCAACAACCAATTTCCTGAGACATTCTGGAAGCTTCATGCTATGCGTGTTTTCTCCTTCCTAACAGGCTGGGGAAGGCAGGACAGGACAGGATGGAATCTCCTTCACAGAGAAGAGCCAGTGCTGGTGCCTGGCGGGCAGAGTGGCTGGCTGCGGAGAGACGGGGTAGTAAGAGGGGAAGAGTGATGGGTGCCCAAGGCATGTTGTGACTGCTTTAACCTTACCCAGCAGATGAGGTAGAAAAGCAGCATGACTTAGTGGGTAGACTACGGGAGTTAGAAGGTCATGGGTTCTAATTCTGGCTCTACCACATGTCTGTGATGTGACCTTTAGTAAGTCACTTCACTTTTCTGGGCCTCAGTTACCTCATCTATACAATGGAGATTGAGAGTGTGAGCCCTGTGTAAGACAGGGACTGTGTCCAACCTGATGACCTTGTATCTACGCCAGCTCTTAGAAAAGTGCTTGGCACATAGTGCTTAACAAGTAACATTATTATTATTACCATTAATATTATTATTCACGAGACAAGGGATGGAATCCTCTCTGTAGTATGGAGGAGACCCAGTATCCATTCTCAGGGAGGCAATGTGGCTGATCATCTAAGAGGGACAATTAGCTTTCAAAATGAAGCATTATTTCAATCATTTCTACCAAGCCATATCAGCACCTTCCAACTATTCATTCAATCAGTCATTCATTCAGTCATTAGTTGAGTGCTTACTGTGTGCAGAGTACTGTACTAAGCGCTTGGGAAGTAAAGTTGGTCAGCCAAGAGGCTGAAGCAGTAGTCAAAGTGAGATAGGATAATTGCTTGGATTATTGCAGCAGCAGTTTGGTTTGTAAGGAAAGAGTGGATTTTAGTGATGTTTTGAAGATACAAGCCACAGGGTTTGGTGACAGTTTTAATATGTGGGTTGAATGAGAGAGAATAGTCAAAGTGCCATAGTGCCAAGGTTATATGATTTGTAAGATTCGCTTCCCACTAAATCTCACCACTCCACCTGCACTTCTTATTCCATCCTTCATACCTTTTTAGAACATTCACACTCTCCCTTCTTCCTTCCTGGACCACCATCTTCAACTGTTCACTTTACAATGACTTCTTCCCACTACTTTCAAACAGATTTAAGTGTCTCCTAACTTAACAATATCCTTCCTTGACCCCATGGCTCCCTCCAGTCATCATGTCAACCCCCTTCTACCATTCCTTTTCAAGTTTCTTGAGACAGTTGCTTAAACAACCAACTATTTCTAATTCTTCTTCTCTAATTCTCTCACTGGCCCCCTCCAATTTGACTTCTGCCCGCTTCACTTCAAGGAAACTGCCCTCTCTGAGATAATCAATTCTACCATGCAGAACCAAAGCCTTGCCAAATCTAATGGCATCTACTCTAGCCTCATCCAACTAGCCCTCCCAGCTGCCTTTGCCCCAGTTGACCACCCCTTCTCCTTGAAAATTTATCCAACCTTGGCTTCACTGACACTATCCTCTCTCAGTTCTCCTCCTATCTCTCTGACTGCTCTTCCTCTGCCTCTCCCCCTCTAACAGTGGGGGCCCCCCTCAAGGCTTAATTCTAGGCCTCCTTCTATTCTCCATCATGCAAATGCCCTTGGAGAATTCATTCACTCCCAAGACTTCAATTACTATCTCCATGTGGATAATTCCCAAATTCTACATCTCCAACCCTGACCTCTCTCCTGCCCAGCAATCTCACATATCATCCTGTATTCAGGAAATCTGTACTTCAATAACGTGCTGACATCTCAAACTCAACATGTTCAAAACTGAACTCCTTATCTTCCCACCCAAATCCTGTCCTCCCCTTGCCTTCCCCATCACTGTAGACAATATCACTATCCTCCATGTCTCCCAAGCCTGTAACCTTGCCATGGTCCTCAACTATCTCTCTTATTTCACCCACATATTCAATCTATCCTCAAATCCTGTTAGTTTTATTTTCACAACATTGCTAAAATTCAACCTTTTTTCCCCATCCAAACTACTACTATGCTGATCCAAATCCTTACCCCATCTGCCTTGACTTTTCCTTCTGCCTCCTCACCAACCTCCCTGCCTCCCGTTTCTCTCAACCCCAGTCCTCACTTCACTCTGCTGCATGGATCATTTTTCCTGAAAGAGTTCAGTCCCCACTCCTCAAGAAACTCTAATGACTGTCCATCCAGTACCACAGAAAATAGAAAGTCCTTACATCAGCTTTAAAGAACTTGGCTCCTCCCATCCTACCAGACTTCACTGATCTTCTATTCCAGTGCAGCCCACACACTTTGTTCCTTTAGGTCCAGCTTACTCACAGTGCCCTGATCTCATCTACTCATTCATTCAATCGTATTTATTGAGCGCTTACTGTGTGCACAGCACTGTACTAAGTGCTCGGGGAGTACAATGGCCCCTTTTCCACATCCTCCCCCGGCCTAGAATTCACTCTCCTCCATATATGCCAGATCACCACTCTCCCTACTTCCAAAACCTTATTAAAGTCACATCCCAAAAGGCCTTCCATGGTTAAGCCCTCTTTCCCCAGATCCCTCTCCATTCTTTGCCATCTATGCACTTGGATCTTTGAACTTGGGGCATTTTATATTTTCCCTCCCTCAAACACACAGCACTTATCTATATTTAAATTACATAATATACATTATTCATTTATATTAATATTTGCCTCCTGCTGTAAACTGTAAGTTTGTTTTGGGGTGAGAATATGCCTGCTAACTCTGTTGATTGTACTATCCCAAACACTTAGGAGAATAGTCTCACCTAGTTAGTGCTCAAAAATACCATTGATTTATTTATTGTTTGAGTTATGGGGAAGATAGTGATGTTGTCTACAGTGATGGAAAAAACAGAAGGTGTGAATGTGTTGGGTGGGACTATTCATTAATTCATTCAATCGTATTTATTGAGCACTTACTGTGCGCAGCACATTGTACTAAGTGCTTGGGAGAATACAATACAACAATAAATAGGCCCATTTCCTGCCCAGAATGAGTTTACAGTCTAAAGGGAGGGAGAAAGACATGAATACAAATAAATAAAATTACAGATATGTACGTAAATGCTTTGGGGCTAGGAGGAGGTATGGCCTATGGGAACAAGTCAGGGAGACACAGAAAGGAGTGGGAGATGAGGAAATGTGGGTCTTAGTCTGGGAAGGCCTCTTGGAGGAGATGTGCCTTTAATAAGGCTTTGAAAGGGAGAAGTGTAATTGTTAAATTTGATGAGGGAGGGCATTCCAGGCCAGAGGCAGGACGTGGGCTAGGGGTCATCAGCGAGATAGATGAGAATGAGACGTAGTGAGAACGTTACTGCTAGAGGAGTGAAATGTGCAGGCTGGATTGTAGAAGAGAAGTGTGGTGAGGTAAAAGAGGGCAAGGTGGTGGAATGCTTTAAAGTCAATGTTGAGGAGTTTTTGTTTGATGAGAAGGTAGATGGGCAATCACTGGTGTTTTTTAGGAGCAGGATGATATGTCATAAATATTTTTGTAGAAAAATAATCTGGGCAGCAGAGTGAAGTGTGGACTGGAATAGGGAGAGACAGGAGTCTGGGAGATCAGCAAGGAGGTTGATGCAGTAATCCAGGCAGGATAGGATCAGTGAGTTTATTAACATGGTAGCAGTTTGGATGGAGAGGAAAGGGTGGATTTTGGCTATGCTGTGATGGTGGGATCGACAGGATTTAATGTGGATAAAAGGGGACCAAGAACTGAGCTTCCCCCTGTGCATACCCATCCACACTAAATCCTCTGGCTTGTGAATAGATCAGCTAACTGGATAGAAAGACAATTTCACCATTGGTAATATACCTGCTTATGCCCTTCTTCCCTTTCCTACATTTTTTGGTGACAAATGGCCCATGGAAACTGGGAAGATGGCTGGGAATTGGAAGAATTTTAGTATGACTTAAAATGGTCTTATGCATCTATCAAATAGTCCCAAAAGCTCTGCACTGTGGAAACTAAATAAATACTGATGAAGATGATGAAATACAGCAATATCAGTCAGGTGGGTGTACAGCTGTCAAGGTCTCCCTGCCCAGGCCTAGAAGGCAATTGAGTGGTCCTTGACCCTAATGACATTGGTCATATCTGCCTTGTTTACATTAATATGAGGCTTACTTTGGGCTGATTCAGGACAAACCTCAATTTTTCCACTGGAAATCATTTTTTTTTAAATATTCATTTCCTATGTAGGCTTGACTATCTCACAGCCTTGACATAGTCCTGACAAATGATTCTTCTGACTAGGAGTATACATCGATTCAGGAAGAACTTTCAGTATTTAGAACAATGGAAAAGAGAAGATTTGAGGGTGGTGAGACAGCATGCAAGTTTATATGGAGAATGAGTTATGAGCAGGGAGAGTTAGAGTAAGTATTGAAGGACATGTAAGCAGTAATAAAGGGAGTCAAGAGATGAGAGCCTTAATAACCATTTTTTTTTTTTTTTTACAATCTCACTATCATGGTCATACTGTCAGCAGGGTTTGTGTCTATTTATTCTACTGAAGTCCCCCAAAAGTAAGTGCTTAGATCACCATAGTAGCAGCATGGATGGAGAGAAAAGGATGGATTTTGGAATGTTGAGAAGGTAGAGATGACAGGATTTGATAACAGATTGAATATGAGCACAGAGTAAATGCTTAATAAATGCCATTGATCAATTGATCTTTCTATGAGTCTCTATTTCTATTGCTGAAGATTTTCCTATTTAATAAATTCTAAAATTGTATTGTTACAAACATGAAGTTTAATGTCTTAAAAAGATGGATGGAGTGAAAATAATGTTCCCTAAATCCTTTGCAAAAGACTTAATGTTAGAATTTATCGTGAAAAAAAAACCTTTAAGATATGTTATTTTTGAGCTACATTTTTGGTATATATATGAAAAATTCCTTTCACAGTGGTAATGAATTCTCAATTGTTCTACAGTATAATACTATTATTCCCAACTGAAACTAAATTTAGTTACCGATTTAGAGTACAGTTTAATCATGTGTGAGTGCCAATTTAAAATGACTTCTGCTGTAAATAAGTATTATGAACTCACCTGGAATCTATATAACTACAGAATTTCTCCAGTATTTTTTTACAACTGCAGTAAGAATTTTAAAGCAACTCTTTGAAATGTGAGACTTGCACTCAATCATAAATTCCAGTTAAGCGTATTAGCAGCATGTCTCTTTTACTGTCCCCCTTTCAGATTAAATTAACTCAGTATTCTTAAAATCGAAGGTAGTATTTAAAGTAGAATGCAATGTCTGATATTATTGTTTCCTAGAAAATGTGTTCCTCTGTAAGATGAATATTATTGGGTCCTTGAACTTAATTTAATTTAATGATACTTTTGTAGGAAAAAATAAAATAACAGTGACAACTTTTTTCTTTTTTTTTTGCTTCTTTGGAGAATGAACAATATTTGACATGTGCATTTGCATCCTTCTATAGAAAGTCAAATTTTAAATTCACTCAATCGTATTTATTGAGTGCTTACTGTGTGCAGAGCACTGTACTAAGCACTTGGGAAGTACAAGTTGGCAACATATAGAGATGGTCCCTACCCAATAACGGGCTCAGTCTAGAAGAGGGAGAAAGACAACAAAGCAAACCGTGTAGACAGGTCTCAAAATCATCAGAAAAAATAGAATTAAAGCTATATACATATCATTAACAAAATAAATAGAATAGTAAATATGTACAAGTAAAATAAATGGAGTAATAAATCTGTAAAAATACATATACAAGTGCTGTGGGGAGGGGAAGGAGGTAGGGTCGGGGGAGGAGGAGAGGAGAAAGGGGGCTCAGTCTGGGAAGGCCTCCTGGAGGAGGTGAGCTCTCAGTAGGGCTCTGAAGGGAGGAAGAGAGCTAGCTTGGCAGATGTGTAGAGGGAGGGCATTATAGGCCCGGGGAAGGACATGGGCTGGGGGTTGACAGCATGACAGGCGAGAATGAGGTACAGCGAGAAGATTAGTGGCAGAGGAGCAGAGGGTGTAGGCTGGGCTGTAGAAGGAGAGAAGGGAGGTAAGGTAGGAGGGGGTGAGACTATGGAGAGCCTTGAAGCCGAGAGTGAGGGCTTTTTGCTTGATTCATAGGTTGACAGGCAGCCACTGGAGATATTTGAGGAGGGGAGTAACATGCCCAGAGCATTTATGCACAAAGATGATCCGGGCAGCAGCGTGAAGTATAGACTGAAGTGGGGAGAGACAGGAGGATGGGAGATCTGAGAGGAGGCTGATGCAGTAATACAGTCGGGATAGGATGAGATATTGAACCAGCAAGGTAGTGGTTTGATGGAAAGGAAAGGGCGGATCTAGGAGATGTTGTGGAGAGGTTTTGGTGATGGATTGGATGTGTGGGGTGAACGAGAGTGGAGTCGAGGATGAAACCAAGGTTGCGGGCTTGTGAGACGGGAAGGGTGGTAGTGCCATCTATAGTGATGGGAAAGTCAGGGAGAGGGCAGCGTTTGGGAGGGAAGATAAGGAGTTCAGTCTTGGACATACTGAGTTTTTGATGGTGGGCAGACATCCAGATGGAGATGTCCTGAAGGCAGGAGGAGATATGAGCCTGGAAGAAGAAAGAGAGAGATCAGGGGCAGAGATGTAGATTTGGCTGTTATCAGCATAGAGATGATAGTTGAAGCTGTGGGAGCAAAAGAGTTCACCAAGGCAGTTAGTGTAGACAGAGAACAGAAGGGGATCCTTGAGGAACCCCTACAGTAAGGGGATGGGAGGGGGAAGTGAAGCCCTCAGAGGAGACCGAGAATGAACAGCCGGAGAAATAAGAGGAAAACCAGGAGAGGACAGAGTCTGTGAAGCCAAGGTTGGATAGTGGGTTGAGGAGAATGGGGTGGTCCACAGAGTCGAAGGCTGCTGAGAGGTTGAGGAGGATTAGAATAGAGTAGGAGCCATTGGATTTGGCAAGAAGGAGGTCATTGGTGACCTTTGAAAGAGCAGTTTCAGTAGAGTGTAGGAGACGGAAGCCAGATTGGAGGGGGTCAAGGAGAGAGTTGGCACTGAGGAATTCGAGGCAGCGGGTATAGATGACTCATTCTAGGAGTTTGGAAAGGAAGGGTAGGAGGGAGATAGGGTGATAACTAGAAGGGGAGGTGGGGTCAAGAGAGGGATTTTTTAGGATGGGGGAGGCGTGGACATGTTTGAAGACAGAGGGGAAGGAACCAGTGGAAAGTGAGAGGTTGAAGATGGAAGTTAAGGAGGGGAGGAGGGAAGGGGAGAGAGATTTCATAAGATGAGAGGGATGGAGTAGCACTTGAGAGGAGGGAGGAGAGCTCCTTTGAGGATACTGCTGGGAAGGATGGGAGAGTAGTGGAGAGGGTTGAGGTGGGGAGTTGGAGAAGGGGGAGGAGTGACTTTGAGGAGCTCAGACCTGATGGAGTTGATTTTACTAATGAAGTAGGAGGCCAGATCGTTGGGGGTGGGTGATGGAGGAGAGGGAGGAACAGGGGACCTGAGAAGGGAGTTAAATGTATGGAACAGCTGACGGGGATGATGGGCATGGGTTTCAATAAGGGAAGAGAAATAGTTTTGCCTGGCAGGAGAGGGCAGAGTTAAGGCAGGAAAGGATAAACTTGAAGTGAACGAGGTTGGCTTGGTGTTTAGACTTTCTCCAGCAGCATTCAGCAGCTCGAGCATAAGAGCGAAGGAGGCAGACAGTAGGGGTGATCCAAGGCTGTGGGTTAGTGGTATAAGAACAGCAAAGGGAAAGGAGACTTATCAGCTGTGTAACTTTGGGTAAGGCACTGCACTTCTCTGTTCCTCAGTTACCTCATCTGTAAAATGGGGATTAAGACTGTGAGCCCCACATGGGACACCCTGATTACCTTGTAACTACCCCAGGGCTCAGAACAGTGCTTGGCACGTTGTAAGTGCTTAACAAATACCAATATTGTTATTATTATTATTAGGTTATTATTATTGTTATGAGAAGCAGCGTGGCTCAGTGGGAGGAGCCTGGGCTTTGGAGTCAGAGGTCATGGGTGCAAATCCCAGCTCTGACACTTGTCGCCTGTGTGACTTTGGGCAAGTCACTTAACTTATCTGAGCCTCAGTTATCTCATCTGTAAAATTGGGATTAAGACTGTGAGCCCCCCATGGGACAATCAGACCACTTTGTAACCTCCCCAGCACTTAGAACAGTGCTTTGCACATAGTAAGTGCTTAATAAATGTCATTATTATTATTATTATTAAGTGATGGCTTGCCCAAGGTTACACAGCAGACAAGCATTTCTAATTAGCATTTTCTAATTTCCTTCTAAAGTTCCTTAAATATGATGAGTGAAGAAATAGTTGTCTCAATTATTGTGATTTCTTCTGACACTATCAATAAGACTCCCAGTTAATATGCCAAGTGTTTTATATATGTTAATATGGGTAACTGGCTGCAAATGGTTCAGCTAAGATACATTTTCAAGATTTCAGAACTGAAGCACAATCAATCAATCAATCGCATTTATTGAGCACTTACTGTGTGCAGAGCACTGTACTAAGCGCTTTGGAAGTACAATTTGGCAACATATAGAGACAGTCCCTATCCAACAGTGGGCTCACAGTCTAAAAGGGGGAGACAGAGAACAAAACCAAACATACTAACAAAATAAAATAAATAGAATACATATGTACAAGTAAAATAAATAAATAAATAAATAGAGTAATAAATATGTACAAACATATGTACATATATACAGGTGCTGTGGAGAAGGGAAGGAGGTAAGATGAGGGGGATGGAGAGGGGGACGAGGGGAGAGGAAGGAAGGGGCTCAGTCTGGGAAGGCCTCCTGGAGGAGGTGAGCTCTCAGTAGGGCCTTGAAGGGAGGAAGAGAACTAGCTTGGCGGATGGGCAGAGGGAGGGCATTCCAGGCCCGGGGGATGACGTGGGCTGGGGGTCGATGGTGGGACAGGTGATAACGAGGCATGGTGAGGAGATTAGCAGCAGAGTACTGGAGGGTGTGGGCTGGGCTGTAGAAGGAGAGAAGGGAGGTGAGGTAGGAGGGGCCGAGGTGATGGAGAGCCTTGAAGCCCAGGGTGAGGAGTTTCACTGTTCTTAAAATTGCATGTATTAAGTGCTTACCCTTTGCAGAACACTATACGTAACTACTTGAGACTAAAATATAACAGTGAACAGACACATTCCCTGCCTACATTGAGCTTATGGTCTAGAGAGGGAGACAGACATTAATAGAAATAAATAACTTACAGATATGTACATAAGTGCTCTGGGGTTGGGGGAAGGGGATGAATGAAGGGTGACACAGAAGACCAAGTGCAAGCACAGAAGAGCAAGTCAGGGCAACACAGAAGGGAGAGAGGAGAAAGGAGGTCTTAGTCAGGAAGGCCACTTGGAAGGAGATCTGCCTACAGTAAGGCTTTGAAGGGGGAGAGTTTTCTCCCTTGCTTCCCAACAATAGCTATATAAAGATTTCTCAAGGCTAAATGATGATTATTATTATTATTACTATTTGTTAAGCACTTACTATGTTCCAAGCACTGTTCAAAGTACTGGGGTAGATACAAGGTAATCAGGTTGTCCCATATGGGGCTCACAGTCTGGAACCTGTGGGATCACCATCATCTTCTTTGGGCTGTGGGATAAGCCAGAGCAGCTTTTCCTCTCCTCTTCCCCCACTCAGTGCCTAAGTGTCCCAACCACAGTAAAACGGCCGGTCAATCATATTTACCGAGCACTTACTGTGTGCCCAGCAATGTACTAATCATTTGGGAGACTACAATGAAACAGAGAGGTAGATACGTTCCCTGTCTATAACAAGCTTACAGTCTAGAATTTTAAATTGTCACCCTCCCCTCCTCCAGCAGTGACAGTGGCAGTTTCCAATGGCTGATCATTCTAGTAAAAGATGGATTTCTCTTTCACTCCTTTCTTTTGTTAAATATTCTACGCATGTATCATTTAATCAATCAGTCAATCAGTGGTATTTACTCAGTGCTTACTGTGCGCAGACCACTACTAAGTGCTTGTTAGACTACAGTACAACCAAGTTGGTAGACACATTCCCTAACTGCAAGGAGCTTACTGTATAGATGGGGTGACAGACATTAAAATAAATTATGGCTGTGAACATAAGTGCAGTGGGGCCTTCAAGTTAATGGATTTGAAAGATGGTGGTGTTGTAGATGGTGATGGGAAAGACAATGGCAGAAGATTTGGGAGGGAAGGTAAGTTCAGTTTGGACTCAGTTCAGCTTGAGATATAAATGAGATACCTTCAGAGAGATATCCTGGAGGCAGGGACAAGTATAGAGTAATCAAAATTAACCGTGAAGATTGTCCAGGGCAGGATATTGGTTGGGCATGATGGATGAATATGGACGAAGGGACAGGAGGTCATTGGAGTTGAGCTGGGTTTAAAGGGAAAAGTTGAGAGCCCTGCTTTGCCCAACAGTCCATTCATACTGAATTGGCTGGTACGTTGTTGCTCATTAATATACTAGGTCAGAGACATTTACTCCTGAGGATGATTTTAGAGCTCATTAACATTCTGTGTCTTGCCTAAGATTGAATAGTAGGTTGCATTAAAGATCCTCATATCTTATCAGAGCCATTTCCCCTTGTAAGTGTCAGTAAATCCAATCAAAGTTTACAAAGCATTAGTGCCACTGAGTTTCCTTATAGGTGTTGATCTTGCACAGGGTCTTATTATTATATTCAGTTACTGGATTCATTCCATCAATACCACTTAACAACCTGGCTAATTTAGTGACACTGATTTGTTTCATCCACAAGTCATCTTGAGAGCTTTTCTACCTCTGAAACACAATCATGATTGTTAATATGGCAAATTAATCATTTTTTCAGTATATTATTACTATTTGTTCAAGTGAATAAAGTTTTTTCTCATACTTTTATACATTTATTAATTAATTCAGCATGTACTGTTGCAGAATTTAAAAAAACAGTATTTATTATTTTTAATTAAGCAACCATGGTTATTTGACCACAGTTCTCCCAAACACTTTCACTTCAACTAAACTGACACAATAAACCAGACCCATTATGGCTCATCAGGTCAATATTTTGTGAACTAAGAAGGATTAATAAAATTTACAACTCTCTTTTATACTGCCTATATTATTAGCAGTACTAATTGTATTTTCATAAACCTCCACAGCTTTCCTTGTTCTAATAATTTAGCCCTGCCTTGCACCAACTCATTGTTGTATGTGTTAAACAAAACAAAAACAAAAGCAAGACTTACCTGACAAAATATCTAGTTTGAGGAAGGATTTTCTTAGGTTTCATGAATTCAAAAAAGCATAAAAGCACAACAGACTATATATTTTGCTTCATACATTAGCAGGACTATATCTTTTAGCAAAATATCTTTGTTATTTTTAATGTTCACAACTTTGAAACTCAGAATTCTTCTTTGCTTCATGCATGAGAAAATCTCTCTAGTATTTTGTGGACCTTTTCTAAATTATTTGCAGAACTACTTAATTACATATAGGCCCTGCCTCAGGAACTAAAAATGTAATGGGAAAATAGTCTTAGAAACAATTAAAAACAATAACAACAACAT
Organism: Tachyglossus aculeatus; assembly: GCF_015852505.1. Taxonomy (NCBI): domain Eukaryota; kingdom Metazoa; phylum Chordata; class Mammalia; order Monotremata; family Tachyglossidae; genus Tachyglossus; species Tachyglossus aculeatus. The sequence continues at coordinate 123,464,679 of NC_052067.1, forward strand.
AAAAACATTTAAGTATGCTCAGCTCATCAGGATTACTCAGAGCAAAAGAGTGTTCTTAAGCCCTTCTATCCTTTCCTAGCCCAGAAGCTAAATGAATGAAAATGGTCACAACACTGATCACCACATTCTGTCACATGTCCTTTGTTTTTCCAGCTTCAGGCAGTACATGAAATAAACAATTTCCTCAGAGCAGAATCAGGAAGGTGCTCACAGGGCAGCCTAGTAGTCTCTTGTGTAAAGGTGATAAAAAAGAATGTAATTTATCAAGCCCAAGTCAGAACCAGCACCTTTGTTAACTGGGAGGAATATATAACGGGTTTTTATGGATCAAGGGTTTCCTCACATTAATTCTTTTTTTTTGTATTGTTTTAACAGGCTTCTGGATAGCATCATTATTTTACTTGGTGCACTCCTAAAAAAATATCATAACATAATAACCTCATATTGAAAGCTGGCTGCATGCCCAGAGGTGAATCATTCCTGTCTGGGGGCTAAATATTTGTAGCTGGTTTTGTCCTTTGAAAGGAGGAAATTTGGTAACTTGCTGCTCAGCAGCAAGGTTATGGGGGCAGAGCCCTGTGTTGCACTGAAGTTCTCATATTTGATCAGTAAATGAATCAATAGTATTGGAAGTATTTATTGAATATCTTCTGCACAACATCGTAGATTAGAACTTGGGAGAGTCCAGTAGAATTACTATACAAAATCCCTGCACTCAAGGAGTTTACTGTATAGTAAGAGACATAAGCTATAAAATTAATTACAGAGAGGAGGAAGTAAAAATATGATCATAGGTGCTATGGCACTGTGTTCAATACCTAAGTGTTAAAGTGGCAGTTGAAATATCAAGTGTGGTGATTAGAAATTAATTGGGAAGGCCTCTTGGAGCTCTTCAAAGCTCTCCATCACCTTGCCCCCTCATACCTCTCCTCCCTTCTCTCCTTCTCCAGCCCAGCTTGCACGCTCCGCTCCTCTGCTGCTAACCTCCTCACTGTGCCTCATTCTTGCCTGTCCCACCATCGACCCCTGGCCCACATCCTACCTCTGGTCTGGAATGCCCTCCCTCCACACATCTGCCAAACTAGCTCTCTTCCTCACTTCAAAGCCCTACTGAGAGCTCACCTCCCCCAAGTTAACCCCCCTTCTCAATCAATCAATCAATCAATCGTGTTTATTGAGCGCTTACTGTGTGCAGAGCACTGTACTAAGTGCCTGGGAAGTACAAGTTGGCAACATATACAGACAGTCCCTACCCAACAGTGGGCTCACAGTCCTCTTCTCCTCCCATCCCCATCACCCCTACTTCCTCCATCTGCTCTACACCCTTCCCGGCCCCACAGCAATTGCGTATGTTTCTATATGTTGCCAACTTGTACTTCCCAAGCGCTTAGTACAGTGCTCTGCACACAGAAAGTGCTCAATAAATACGATTGAATTAATGAAGTGTATTTGTACATATTATTCTATTTGTTTTATTAATAATGTGTATATATATCTATCTATTTTGATGCTATTGATGTCTGCCTACTTGTTTTGTTTTGTTGTCTGCCTCCCCCCTTCTTGTCTGTGAGCCCATTGTTGAGTAGGGATTGTTGCCAAATTGTCCTTTCCAAGCGCTTAGTACGGTGCTCTGCACACAGTAAGTGCTCAATACGATTGAATGAATGAATGAACAAATGAAGGAAGGGAGTTCCACGAGGTGGGAGAGTGGTGAGCAAGAGGTTGACACAGTCCTTCTAAACTGTAGACAGGAAATGTGTCTGTGAATTGTTATATTGCATTCTCCCAAGCACTTAGTACAGTGCTCTGTGCAGAGTAAGTGCTCAATAAATGCAGTTGACTTTCTGACTTGACAATAGGAAAGATCAGAACATTACCCAGTGGTGAGTAAGCTTGAGGGGAATGAAAAGTACAAGTGGGGTATAATGCAGAGTGGATGCATTGTGAGTTTGGAAGTGATTGAGCACCTAAATCAGGTCAGGTTATTTTTTTCTTTATGAGGAGAGGAATAGGTAGTCATTGGGTGTCTTTGAGGAGTGCGGAGATGTGTGCAGAATGACCTTTCAGAAAAAATGATCCAGGCAGCACAGAGTGAGGTATGGTCTGCAGAAGGGAAAGACTGGAGACAGGTAATCAATAAGGAGGCAGTTGTCAAGCCAGGAGATGACAAGTGTTTGGACCAGTGTGATGGTTGTTTGGATTTAGAAGGGGCAGAATCTGTAGATGTTAAGGAGGGAAAAACAACAGTCCGGTGACAGTCTGAATATGTGGAATGAAAGGGAGTGAGGAAGCAAGGATGTCAAGAGTTTGAGAGACTGAGATATGGTAGTCTTGTCAACCATGATCAATCTATCAATCATATTGAGCGCTTACTGTGTGCAGAACACTGTACTAAGCGCTTGGGAAGTACAAGTTGGCAACATACAGAGACGGTCCCTACCCAACAGTGGGCTCACAGTCTAGAACCACGATGGAAAGTTAGTTAAGAAAGGATTATATTCTATTACTAATTTTTAACCTATAACAATATCATTTTCACAACTGCAATTTCTATTAGTAATATTTTTGCTAAAATTCCAGTTTAAGGAAGTTCACAATTTGATTATAATCATTCTTTTTCCTGGCCCCTTCTGAGATTGACTAACGGGAATTGTTTTTCTTCTTCTCTGCCATTAATGAAGAATTACTGTGAACAATCAATATTGCGGCAGCTATTTCAACTGCTTGATTTAAAACTATAAATGATGACCTGAGTTCAGAGACCTTAGATTAAAGATTTTTTTTTCAAGTTGGAATGCTTGAATGGAAAAAATACTTTGGATTTTTAGTGTGATTTACTGAAAATAAATGACATTTTTTCAGTTAAATCCCCAAAGGGACTTTTAGCAATGTATTTGAATGTACATATGTAACAAAAACACTGGTAAAATACAACAGAACCATTATCTTACATTGTATAGTCATGAAAAGAAATGATTTCCATAATAAAATTAAAAAGAGTGTTTTAAATGTTATATGTTCTAAAATAAAACCATCCACTTCAAATGTGTCATGCTTCCCAAATTCATATGGATAATTTGCTTGTTTAGACTTGGATTTAACTTATTATAAAGAAACTAAAAATATTTAAATGGCCATATCTACCTTTATAAGTTCCTATTTTTCTCTTTATTCATCCTACAGACTCTAATTTTTATCTGACAGTTTTACTGAGTGGACAATTTGCAGAAACACAAATGGCAAAGAAGGCTAAGAAAGACTAGATAATTGAGTGATATAACAATAAAATGTAAAAGAGGCTGTAACAAAGGGCTTGGTGTCTGAATTTCCTTCTAAATAGTAAGCCTCTTAAAGACAGGTATCATGTCAGCTAACTGAATTTTATTCTCCTATAAACTTGGTTGACTGAATCTATTAGGTAAATTTAGCTGTATCATTCCAGTTAATTAGGTCGTCTAACTTGCTGGTGACTGTAAGACTCACCCCTCGATTTAATACTGGTGTCCTATTTGAAAATGCTGAAAATGCTCTGGGAGACTGTTGTTAATTTTTCATACCTTCTAGATTAATTTTTGCAAAAGGCATAGGTGGCATTAGGGTTAAATTGCAGCCTATTAAGCAGACATCTGGGTACGGAGGAAATGTCAAATTCCTGACCTATGCCTTAAAATAATGAGTCTCTCTCCAAATTAGAAGTGTTCTCTCAGTCATAACACAGGCCCTTCCTTTAAGTAAGAAGAGTTAAGTTAGATTTATTTGATTTAGAGGTTTCAAACAACAATAATTATCACAGCTGAAATTTTAACTGAATCTGGGTACTTAGTATAGTGCTCTGCACACAGTAAACACTCAACAAATATGATTGAATGAATCCATAGAAACTTCCCTTTTTTATATTCATTCTAACTTTTACCTGGCTTCCTGATCTCTCTGAAATACTTCCAGAATCAATCAATCAATCAATCGTATTTATTGAGCGCTTACTATGTGCAGAGCACTGTACTAAGCGCTTGGGAAGTACAAATTGGCAACACATAGAAGCAGAAGCAGATTCTCCTGGACTTATGCTGTCCCCACCTAGTTGGTAGCTTCTTTCTATTCTGGAATTAGGATGGGCAGTGAGAAAGTCCTTCTGGTAAAAAGTGTCTTCTTTGCTGTATCTGGATTTGCTGTATTAATTTATCCCATAGAAATAGCTGTGCTTCAGGAAATGTCATCGAGAGAGTGATGGATAAGGTATATAGAGAGCTATTCCCCAGGAAGTGGTCTTGGGGAGTTACTATATTGTAAATTCAGGGATCATGTTTGTTTCTGCAGTTGTACTCAGCTCAGTGAGAAGCAGCGTGGCTCAGGGGAAAGAGCGTGGGCTTGGGAGTCAGAGATCATGGGTTCGAATCCCAGCTCCGCCACTTGTCAGCTGTGTGATCTCGGGCAAGCCACGTAACTTCTCTGTGCCTCAGTAACCTCATCTGTAAAATGGGGATTAAGACTGTAAGCCCCAAGTGGGACAACCTGATCCCCTTGTATCCCCCCAAGTGCTTAGAACAGTGCTTTGCACATAGTAAGTGCTTAACTAATACCACCATTATATTATTATTACTCTTCCAGTATTTAGTATGGTGTTTGCTCACATTGAGTGCTCAATAACTTCCAGGACCAGATTAATTGAGCTATACCTTTACGTTCTCTAGACATTCCCAGAAACATCCACCTAAGTATGTGAGGTTTATGTGAGGTGCCTGCGCCAGCCAGGGATAACCATTGCAAGTCTTTCCCATATAGACATTTCCCACTGGAACAACTGACATTGAGCCAAGTTTCATAAAATTGCAAATATTTAAGGCAATTTATTTCATTTAAAAAAAGCCCAACTTCTGGAGAATGTGAATTGGGATTGCATTTGTGTATGAGGCTGCCAGGAATGCTATTTCCTAGAATTAAGACTATATTTCAGGAGAATAGTGGGGTTAATAGACCCATTCCTATCCAATTTATCTCTTCTAATTAAACTCCAAATGTTTTTTTTACTTTCCCTTCTGCTTCTCACAAAGCTACAGTATTCTAAGGGTAGGTGAAATAAGTTGAATGTTCTCCATCGTCCCTACTAGCTCTCTCTGCTCTACCCCCTTCCCGCCCCAAAGAAATTGTGTATATTTGTACATATTTATTATTCTATTTATTTTATTAATGATGTGTACATATTTATAATTCTATTCATCTATTCTGATGCTATTGATGCCTGTCTACTTGTTTTGTTTTGTTTTCTGTCCCCCCCTTCTAGACTGTGAGCCCATTGTTGGGTGGGACTGTGTCTATCTGTTGCCAAATTGTACTTTCCAAGAGCTTAGTACAGTGCTCTGCACAGAGTAAGCACTCAATAAATTTGATTGAATAAATGAATGAATGAATCTGGATAACTCAGAAGAAATCAAAAGTTGGATTAGCAAATATGAATACCAGGATATTGAAACTGTGCCATCTCAGTATTCTTTATAGACTAATTTTTATATTCTATATATTACAGGTGAATTACACATGTTGGTTGAAACTAGAGAAAGAAAATGAGTTTTTTTGCCAATTCTTGTTAAAGAGGGTAAATTTAACAAGGAAAGAAGGAAGGAAGGAAATAAGTTTGATCTATGCTAAAATAGTCAAACTATTCTTACACTACTTAGTCATTTAAAGAATGACAGTGGTTTGAAGATAATATTCATTATTGACATAAAATTGGAAAATGAAGGATAAGGAAGTTAGATTTTCTTCTTTTTTTCTGGACACTAAAGCTCTAAAGCTTTAGGATTCTTTTTTTATTGCTTGGTACTGTATGTTCTAATCAAGCATAAACTAAGGAAGTGAGTACTATCAAAGGACCCATAAAAAGAGTTTATGATGTTTCAAATTCCGACAACATAAAACAGGACATATTCAAATTAGAAAAACTATTAAAAAGTGTGATTCTATAAGGAATCTCCATAACAGACTTAATAATGTGATTAAAGAGACAAAGTAATAGCAATATACACAAGTACTAATTAGAACATTGAAACTATTACGCCTCATGTGGGAGACAAGTCATAAAATTCAAAGAATATTTGTAAGAAACACTATCAGACTAGCTTTTAAGTTTTTCAGTGCCTCAGGCTGATTATGTAAACGTTTGGTATGTGTTGAAAATGTTTAAGACAATTCACTTGCCCCAATTGTGCTTTCCTGTTTCAATATGCAATTGTAATACTGGAAATTACTTGGCAGAAAAATATTCTCCCACAATTGGGCTCTATGGTATGTTTCTTTTATACCTTGAAATAAATCATGTAACTACACTCTTCTAAATCAAAGTAATTGGTAACTTCAGTAAGCGATGTGTCCTGGGAGTTAGAGGATCTGGGTTCTAATCCCAGCTCTGCCACTTGTCTGCCGTGTGACCTTGGTTAAGTCATTTACCTTATCTGTGCTTTAGTTTCCTCAGTAATAATTGGGGATTCACTGCCTGTACTCCCCTCCTACTCAGACTGTGAGCCCCGTGTGGGACAGGGACTGTGTTTGATTTGATTAGCACATATTTCTCTACCCAACACATAACCTGACCCATAGTAATTACTTAACGAACACAATAATAAGATAAAAACTGAATTTTTTTTTCAAAAATTAAGTTGAGGAAAAATGTGCAAGATGAGGCTTTTTTGGTAGTAAGTGAAGGGTTTAAACACATTAATTCCCTTGTGTTTCAATAATAGGTGAATATTCATGTATACTACTTGCTCAAATTTTAGCATTTCATTTTCTGATCTTATCTCTAGATAATCACATCAAACCTAGGCAGTAGTGGAAACCAGAATTCCAAATGTGGTCACTATTAACTCATAATTCTGGAGTATCGCCATATAGGGCCAACTGTCTCAAAAAGCCATTTTATCAGGGTCACCAAAAAGTGAAAATTAGAAATCTGAATTTATGAGGTGGGTAACCAACGTAATGCCACAAGAAGAACATGATGATTTTGCTTTGTCCCTCCCCATCCATGTCCCTTCATCGACCCACTCTTCCCATTCATGAGCATCCAGCTGGACTTTTCTGTTCACACTCCCTGCAACTTTAAAGCACTCCACCACCTTTCTGTTTCAGGGTCTCTATCACCATGTACAACGAGCTCAATTAATCAATCCATCAATGGTATTTTATTTAGCACTTACTGTGTGCAGAGTACTGCACTAATTCGAATATGAGTTACACAGTAGAGTTGGTAGACACGATTCCTGCCTACAAGGAGCTTACAGACTACAAGGGGAGACAGACAGACATTAGGGAGGGGACAAGCCTGGCAAAAATGGAAAGGACTTACTTGCCTGATATGTGATGGCACAAAAACAGATAATTGATAATAAATCATTTTTCTAAGAAGTGATTTTCATCAGACTGTTTTGAAGAGAGCTTAAAAAGTCATGGAATAGTTTCCATTTTTTTCTTTTAAAAGCAGAAAAATACTGGCATAGTGGATAGAGCACGGGCCTGGGAATCATTCATTCATTCATTCATTCAATCATATTTATTGAGTGCTTACTGTGTGCAGAGCACTGTACTAAGCGCTTGGGAAGTACAAGTTGGCAACATATAGAGATGGTCCCTACCGAACAGTGGGCTCACAGTCTAGAAGGGGTAGACAGACAACAAAACAGAACATATTAACAAAATAAAATAAATAGAATAGTGAATATGTACAAGTAAAATAAATAGAGTAATAAATCTGTACAAACATATATACAGGTGCCGTGGGGAGGAGAAGGAGGTAAGGCAGGGGGTTGGGGAAGGGGAGGAGGGGTGAAGAAGGAGAGGGCTCAGTCTGGGCCAGAAGGTCATGAAGGTCATGAGTTCTAATCCCGGATCTGCCACTTGTCTGCTGTGTGACCTTGGGCAAGCCACTTCAGTTTTTCTGGGCCTCAGTTCCCCATCTGTACAATGGGGATTGGGACTGTGAGTACCAAATGGGAGAGAGACTGTGTCCAACCCGGTTTGCTTGTATCCACCCCAGCACTTAGTATGTCTGGCACATAATAAGTGCTTACAAATGCCATAATAATAATAATAGTTATTATTATTATTTACATACTTGTCTAAACACTGACCATTGAAAAAAAGAGACTATGCAAAAACACAATAAGTTATAGTGAAGTAAGTATCCATCTCTATACATAACATAATGGAGCAAGAAGCAGTGTGGATTTTTGGAAAGAGTGCAGGCTTGGGAGTCAGAGGTCATGGGTTCTAATTCTAACTCCATCACTTGCCGGCTGTGTGACTTTGGAAAAGTCACTTAACTTCTTTGTGCCTCAGTTACCTCATCCGTAAAATGGGGATTGAGACTGTGAACCCCACCTGGGACAACCTGATAACTTTGTATCTCCTTTGGCACTTAGAATAGTGCTTGGCACATAGTAAGCACTTAACAAGTATTATTATTATTATTATTATTATTATTATTATTATTATTATTATTATTATTATTATTATTATTATTATGGGCATTTGGAAAAATGCCAATTGGTCTGATACCTTCCATGTTCTCCTTCCTGTGCAGGAATTTGCACATCTCTACAATCCAGGACATGTGTTTGAGTGCACTGAAAACTGAGTAAGGCTTTTCTAAGCTACTGCACAATCAAGGTAAGTGGTGGCTACTCAAATCTCAAACAGCAAGGATGCTGTCAAAAGTCCTGCTTTTTTCCCTTGCCAAAAGAAATCCACAGGAATCCTACCTTCATCCTACTTAAATTTTAGTGGTTGAGGGGAAAGAAGGATGCAAAGGAGATGGTTATATTTTCACGATGCTTTGCATCAGATGTGTTTTACCTGGGAACATACCAAGGAGAAAGGACAAAGGGGAGTCTGAACATCAACGTAGCTGCTAACAATATCTTAACGTTCACCCATTCACTTTGGGGAGCCCCCCCATCTGGGAGCTTCTAGGTCTCTACTCACTAGTGTAGTCCGCTTCAGACAGTGCGTTTGTTGTGGGCAGGGAATGTGCTTGGCAATTCTGTTGTATTGTACTCTCCCAAGTGCTTAGTACAATGCTTTACAAATAGTAAGCAATCAATAAAGCAGCATGGTCTAGTGGATAGAGTACGGGCCTGAGAGTCAGAAGGACCTGGGGTCTAATCCTGACTCTGCTACTTGTCTCTTGTGTGACCTGGGCAAGTCACTTAACTTCTCTGTACCTCTGTTACCTCATCCGTAAAATGGGGATTAAGACTGAGAGTCCTATGTCGTACAGGGACTGTGTCCAACCCGATTATCTTGTATCTACCCAAGTGCTTAGAACAATGCTTGGCATATAGTAAACACTTAACAAATACCATAAAAAAATGAATGAGTAAATAAATACTATTCATGATGATAGTGGAACCTGCGTTAGTCACTGAATGCTCCAAATCAGCCGCGGCAGCTTTTAACTTTTTCTTAAATGAGCCTCTCAGTCCTCACTTTCTGGTCACCTTGCCCTGCTCCTCTCTTTCATCACCTCTCCTCATACCCTTCCCACACACTGACAAACTTCAGATCAATATCTTAAAGACCCTCCCCAACCCCATCCCTCTCATCCTTTCCCAGAGTCACCCCTCATCTCCCTTCACCCATGCTGGCTCCAGTTAGCTCACTCCCATCTAAGCCCATCCTACCCTACATGCTGTCTCCCTCCTCCAGCACCTCTCTACAGGCTAAGCCAAGTGCAGCCTGTGAAACCTCTGCTCCATCATGGGAAAACTTCCCTTCATCCTTGACTTGTTCCTGGCTCAGTCTTTGCTCCTTGTTGCCATTAGTGAAATCCAGATGACACTGTGTCCTTTACCATTCTTGTCAGCATCATCTACTCCGATTCCCCAAAACTTAACTGGGAAAGGGGGAGGAATCAGCTTCCTTCTTTTCCCCAATACTAGTTTTGCACCATTCCACCTGTCCCTTCCCTCTCTTTTCGTTTTAAGCCCATATCATCCACCTCTACCATCCTTTAATTCATTCAATCATATTTGTTGAGTGCTTACTGTGGGCAAAGCACTGTACTCAGCACTTGGGAAAGTGCAATACAACATCAAGCAGACACATACCCTACCCACAATAAGTTCACAGTCTAGAGACGAGCTCATGGTTACCAGTCACAGACATCTACCCACTCCAAGGCCCCTCATCCAAATTTACTGAACAATTTTGTCTCTTTTCTCACATTCCTTCTCTCTCAATTGTTATTCATTCAATCGTATTTATTGAGCACTTACTGTGTGCAGAACACTGTACTAAGCGCTTGGGAAGTACAAGTTGGCAACATATATTGATCTTACGGGACTTCAGTATCCATGTTTATCCCTAATGAACAATCCACTGTCCATTTACCATCACTCCATCACTACAGTGACCTTCTGTCCCAGCCCACCTCACCCACCTAATAAGACATTAACTCACTAACACCCACTCCATCTCATCATCTCTAATCAGTGTACAAACACTATCCTCACCAGTTCTGAAATTTCTCTACCGCCCCACAACCTCCTTACCTGTCTTTTCTCCCACACACCAACTGCAGGCAACTCTGGTCTCTATCCCTTCAGAGACCTCTGAACTTTTGATTATCGCCAATTTGCTGAAGTCATCATGTCCCTTTGGATCTCCATGCCTAAAGTGCCTTCTCTAAATGCAGAAATTGGTGCCTCGACACCTTACTTTCCACTGAACTCAATTCCCTCATTCCCATGTTCCTTCATCCAAGTCCACTTATCCACAGTCCTGAATCACCCCCAAATTTCACTTACTCCACTTCAGTAAAGAGCAGCAGAATGTGAATAATGGAAATCCAGACACCTGGATAAACTTGTCTATCTCAAGTTCATCCTGACTGACTTATTTCTGCCCTTTCCTTTGCCCAAAAATAATACTACAATCTTATTGACTTCCAAATACATTGTTTGTGCCAGATATTCCAGGAGTTTAACACCTTTCTCAAAACCCTCTATCGCCCCACTCCACCTGCACCTCTTTTCCCTAAGGACCTGGCCAACTACTATATCTCCTTAAAATTTCCCCAGCTCCTCCTCAGATGCTACCTATAACCAGTACATAACAATTGCAGTCGAAAGAGGCAAAATAGAAGGATGGTTTTCTCTGGCCAATATAATCTCAATTGTAAACTCAAATTACATGGCATAGTGGATAGAGCATGAGCCTGAGAGTCAGAAGGTCATAGGCTCTACTCCCAGCTCCACCACTTGTCTGCCGTATGACCTGAGCAAGTCACTTCACTTCTCTGGGCCTCAGTTACCTCATCTGTAAAATGGAGATTGAGGCTGTGAGCCCCATGTTGGAGAAGGGATTGTTTCCAACCTGATTTGCTTGTATCCAACCTAGTGCTTAGTACAGTGCCTGCACATAGTAAGCACTTAACAAATACCATAATAATAATAATAATTTGCTATTGTGAGGATTAACAGGATTTTTTTTTTCATTGACTGATGTTTCATTTCAGCATTAATAATGTTTCACAACTAATTGCAGCCTGATATAATTTTATTTTTTTAATGACAGAGCTAACAGATTTAATGATGTTATGCTTGGGACATAGGTATGCATATCATGAAAGTTTTCAGTGTTGTGTGGGTCTTTACAATTTATAGATTACACAAAGATCAACTTGGTCATAAAGTAGGAAATGGTATATTTTTTTGTGTCATGCTTAACATATTTTTTATGTTTACAAGTCGTTATTTTTGAAAATTGTCAATTTGCCCATGACTGACAGAAGAGAAAATAGCTGTGCAAAAATCACAAGTCATCACCTTTCTTGTATATTGCCAAGTTATCAATTTACCTAAGTAGTAGGTGCAAGTTTCCCATAAAAAATTAAATATACACACAAAATGCACCCATAAATTCAAAATGTTAATTTTAACTATAATTTTCCATATGTCTAAAATTAAATTTTACTGTATGTTGTTTTTCAAAGATGTTGCTCCTGATAAAGTGGGATGAAAAGTATGTGAGCTTGATAATCAATCATATTTATTGAACAATTACTGTGTTCAGAGAACATTTACTGTGTTCAGAGCACTGTACTATGCAACAGGGCTGGTAATCAATCAATCAATCAATCGCATTTATTGAGCGCTTACTATGTGCAGAGCACTGTACTAAGCGCTTGGGAAGTACAAGCTGGTAACATATAGAGACAGTCCCTACCCAACAGTGGGCTCACAGTCTAGAAGGGGTAGACAGAGAACAAAACCAAACATATCAACAAAATAAAATAAATAGAATAGGTATGTACAAGTAAAATAGAGTAATAAATATGTACGAACATATATACATATATACAGGTGCTGTGGGGAAGGGAAGGAAGAAAGACGGGAGGATGGAGATGGGGACGAGGGGGAGAGGAAGGAGGGGGCTCAGTCTGGGAAGGCCTCCTGGAGGAGGTGACCTCTCAGTAGGGCCCCGAAGGGAGGAAGAGAGCTAGCTTGGTGGATGGGCAGAGGGAGGGCATTCCAGGCCAGGGGGATGAGACAAATGGCAGCAAACCTTGTGACTCCCTGGCCCGTGCCCTAACCCTATGCAGCAAATGGCAGCAAACCTTGTGACTCCCAGGCCCGTGCCCTAACCCTATGCAATCAATCAATCAATCGTATTTATTGAGCGTTTACTGTGTGCAGAGCCTTGTACTAAGCGCTTGGGAAGTACACGTTGGCAACATATAGAGACAGTCCCTACCCAATAGTGGGCTCAAAGTCTAGAAGGGGTAGACAGAGAACAAAACCAAACATATTAACAAAATAAAATAAATAGAATAGATATGTACAAGTAAAATAGAGTAATAAATACGTACAAAAATATATACTTGTATACAGGTGCTGTGGGGAAGGGAAGGAGGCAAGATGGGGGGATGGGGAGGGGGAGGAGGGGGAGAGGGAGGAGGGGGTCCATCTGGGAAGGCCTCCTGGAGGAGGTGAGCTCTCAGTAGGGCCCCGATGGGAGGAAGAGAGCTAGCTTGGTGGATGGGCAAAGGGAGGACATTACAGGCCAGGGGGATGAGACAAATGGCAGCAAACCTTGTGACTCCCTGGCCCGTGCCCTAACCCTATGCAGCAGACAAATGGCAGCAAACCTTGTGACTCCCAGGCCCGTACCCTAACCCTATGCAATCAATCAATCAATCAATTGTATTTATTGAGCGCTTACTGTGTGCAGAGCACTGTACTAAGCACTTGGGAAGTTTAAGTTGGCAACATATAGAGACAGTCCCTACCAAACAGTGGGCTCACACTCTAGAATGGGTAGACAGAGAACAAAACCAAACATATTAACAAAATAAAATAAATAGAATAGATATGTACAAGTAAAATAAATAGAGTGATAAATATGTACAAACATATACACATATATACAGGTGCTGTGGGGAAGGGAAGGAGGCAAGACGGGGGGATGGAGAGGGGGACGAGGGGGAGAGGAAGGAGGGGGCTCAGTCTGGGAAGGCGTCCCGGAGGAGGTGACCTCTCAGTAAGGCCCCGAAGGGAGGAAGAGAGCTAGCTTGGTGGATGGGCAGAGGGAGGGCATTCCAGGCCAGGGGGATGAGACAAATGGCAGCAAACCTTGTGACTCCCTGGCCCGTGCCCTAACCCTATGCAGCAGACAAATGGCAGCAAAACTTGTGACTCCCAGGCCTGTGCCCTAACCCTATGCAATCAATCAATCAATCGTATTTATTGAGCACTTACTGTGTGCCGAGCACTGTACTAAGCGCTTGGGAAGTACAAGTTGGCAACATATAGAGACCGTCCCTACCCAACAGTGGGCTCACAGACTAGAAGGGGTAGACCGAGAACAAAACCAAACATATTAACAAAATAAAATGAATAGAATAGATATGTACAAGTAAAATAAATAGAGTAATAAATATTTACAAACATATATACAGGTGCTGTATGGAAGGGAAGAGGCAAGACGGGGGGATGGAGAGGGGGACGAGGGGGAGAGGAAGGAGGGGGCTCAGTCTGGGAAGGCCTCCTGGAGGAGGTGAGCTCTCAGTAGGGCCCTGAAGGGAGGAAGAGAGCTAGCTTGGTGGATGGGCAGAGGGAGGGCATTCCAGGCCAGGGGGATGAGACAAATGGCGGCAAACCTTGTGACTCCCAGGCCCGTACCCTAACCCTCTGCAATCAATCAATCATATTCATTGAGCGCTTACTGTGTGCAGAGCACTGTGCTAAGCACTTGGGAAGTACAAGTTGGCAACATATAGAGACCGTCCCTACCCAACAGTGGGCTCACAGTCTAGAAGGGGTAGACGGAGAACAAAACCAAACATATTAACAAAATAAAATAAATAGAATAGATATGTACATGTAAAATAAATAGAGTGATAAATATGTACAAACATATATACATATATACAGGTGCTGTGGGGAAGGGAAGGAGGCAAGACAGGGGGATGGAGAGGGGGACGAGGGGGAGAGGAAGGAGGGGGCTCAGTGTGGGAAGGCCTCCTGGAGGAGGTGAGCTCTCAGTAGAGCCCCGAAGGGAGGAAGAGAGCTAGCTTGGTGGATGGGCAGAGGGAGGGCATTCCAGGCCAGGGGGATGAGACAAATGGCAGCAAACCTTGTGACTCCCTGGCCCGTGCCCTAACCCTATGCAGCAGACAAATGGCAGCAAACCTTGTGACTCCCTGGCCCGTGCCCTAACCCTATGCAGCAGACAAATGGCAGCAAACCTTGTGACTCCCAGGCCCGTGCCCTAACCCTATGCAATCAATCAATCAATCAATCGTATTTATTGAGCGCTTACTGTGTGCAGAGCACTGTACTAAGCACTTGGGAAGTACAAGTTGGCAACATATGGAGCCAGTCCCTACCCAACAGTGGGCTCACAGTCTAGAAGGGGTAGACAGAGAACAAAACCAAACATATTAACAAAATAAAACAATAGAATAGATATGTACAAGTAAAATGGAGTAATAAATATGTACAAACATATATACATGTATACAGGTGCTGTGGGGAAGGGAAGGAGGCAAGACGGGGGGATGGAGAGGGGGACGAGGGGGAGTGGAAGGAGGGGGCTCAGTCTGTGAAGGCCTCCTGGAGGAGGTGAGCTCTCAGTAGTGCCCCGAAGGGAGGAAGAGAGCTAGCTTGGTGGATGGGCAGAGGGAGGGTATTCCAGGCCAGGGGGATGAGACAAATGGCAGCAAACCTTGTGACTCCCTGGCCCGTGCCCTATCCCTATGCAGCAGACAAATGGCAGCAAACCTTGTGACTCCCAGGCCCGTGCCCTAACCCTATGCAATCAATCAATCAATCAATCGTATTTATTGAGCACTTACTGTGTGCAGAGCACTGTACTAAACGCTTGGGAAGTACAAGTTGGCAACATATAGAGACAGTCCCTACCCAACAGTGGGCTCACACTCTAGAAGGGGTAGACAGAGAACAAAACCAAACATATTAACAAAATAAAATAAACAGAATAGATATGTACGAGTAAAATAGAGTGATAAATATGTACAAACATATACACATATATACAGGTGCTGTGGGGAAGGGAAGGAGGCAAGACGGGGGGATGGAGAGGGGGACGAGGGGGAGAGGAAGGAGGAGGCTCAGTGTGGGAAGGCCTCCTGGAGGAGGTGAGCTCTCAGTAGGGCCCCGAAGGGAGGAAGAGAGCTAGATTGGTGGATGGGCAGAGGGAGGGCATTCCAGGCCAGGGGGATGAGACAAATGGCAGCAAACCTTGTGACTCCCTGGCCCGTGCCCTAACCCTATGCAGCAGACAAATGGCAGCAAACCTTGTGACTCCCAGGCCCGTGCCCTAACCCTCTGCAATCAATCAATCAATCGTATTTATTGAGCGCTTACTGTGTACAGAGCACTGTACTAAGCGCTTGGGAAGTACAAGTTGGCAACATATAGAGACCGTCCCTACCCAACAGTGGGCTCACAGTCTAGAAGGGGTAGACAGAGAACAAAACCAAACATATTAACAAAATAAAATAAATAGAATAGATATGTACTAGTAAAATAAATAGAGTAATAAATATGTACAAACATATATACATGTATACAGGTGCTGTGGGGAAGGGAAGGAGGCAAGACGGGGGGATGGAGAGTGGGACGAGGGGGAGAGGAAGGAGGGGGCTCAGTCTGGGAAGGCCTCCCGGAGGAGGTGAGCTCTCAGTAGGGCCCCGAAGGGAGGAAGAGAGCTAGCTTGGTGGACGGGCAGAGGGAGGGCATTATAATGATGGCATTTGTTAAGTGCTTACTATGTGCAAACCACGGTTCTAAGCACTGGGGAGGTTACAAGGTGATCAGGTTGTCCCACGGGGTGCTCACAGTTTTAATCCTCATTTTACAGATGAGGTAACTGAGGCACAGAGAAGTTAAGTGACTTGCCCAAAGTCACACAGCTGACAGTTGGCGGAGCCAGGATTTGAACCCATGACTTCTGACTCCAAAGCCTGTGATCTTTCCACTGAGCCATACTGCACATTCCCTGCCCACAAGAAGTGTATAATAAAGATAATTTCATTGGGATTCTGTATTTATCACTTGGCACTAGACCACCACCACCACTCCTTTGTTTCCAAAGCCTTAATGACATTGTGTCTCTTCCAAGAGGCCTTCCCTGACTGACCTCTCATTTTCTCATCCTATCTACCCTCCCTTTTGTGTTTCTCCCCTCGGTTTTGCTATTCTATCCCCAGCACCACAACATTTATGTACATGTCTTTATACTCTGCCACTTTGTCTATCAATCAAAGGCATTTTTTGAGCACTTACTCTGTGCAAAGTACTGTACTAACCACTTGGGAAGGTAAAATGTAATAGAGTTGGTAGACCTGTTCCTTCAACACAAGGAACTGACATTCTAGAAGGGGAGATAGACATTAAAATAAATTGCAGATATGTACATAAGTGCTGTGGACTGCAGGTGGGTAGATATTTAGTACTTAAAGGATACAGATCTAAGTTCCAGGGCAAAGAAGAAGGGAGAGAGAATAGGGGAAATGAGGATATAGTTGGGGATTGTCTCTTGGAAGAGATCTGATTTTAATAAGGCTTTGAAGGTGGAGAGTGTGTGGTAGGATATGAAGAGGGAAAGGGTTCCAGGCAAGAGGGAGGACATGAGTAAGCAATTAGCAGCGATTTAGACAAATTTGGCATACAATAAGGGTTAGCTTTAGAGGAATAAAGTGAGCAGGCAGCATTGCATTAGGAAATCATTGAGATAAGATAGATAGGGTCAAGGTGATAGAATGAGTGTGTTAAAGCCACTAGTATGAGTTTCTCTCCTAGGGAGTGGGTGTAGATGGAAAACAGAAGGGGACCCAGAACTGAGCCTTGAAGGACTCCCACAGTTAGAGGGTGCAGGGCAGAGGAGGAGCCTGCAAATGATACTAAAAATGAATAGCCAGAGAGATTGGAAGAGAACCAGAAAAGGACAGTGTCACTAAGGCCAAGTTTAGATAACAATCATTCCAGGAGTAAGTGTGGTAGAAGGCAGCTGTAAGGTCGAGAAAGAACATGGTAAGAAAGAGGTTATTGATGATCATTGAGAGTTCAGTTACTGGGCCCTGATGGGGCCAGAAGCTCGATTGGAGGGAGACAGGGAATTGGAAGAGAAAAAGTGGAGGCAGCAGGTGTAGACAACTTGCTCATAAAGTTTGGAGAGGAAAGGGAGATGGGAGATGGGATTATAACTTGCTCTGCACACAGTAAGTGCACAATAAATACGATTTGAATGAATGAATAACTTGAGGGAGCTGTGGAGTCAAGGAAGGATTTTTTTTTAGGATAGATCATACATGAGTAGGTTTATTTTAATGTGTGTCTCCCCAACTAGACTGTAAACAACTTGAGGGCAGGGATCAGCTTAACCTATTCTGTTCTACTCTACTTGTCTCACACTCACAATCTATGTCATCCCCATTTTACAGATTAGGAAATGGAAACCCATAAAGGTTTAAGGCTTGAGCCAGATCACATAATAGGCCTATGATGGAGCTATGATTAGACCCTAAGTTTCCTGACACCCAAGCCCAGGCTCTTTTTAATAGGCTCTGCTCCTCCTCCATTTTTATATTTCACTGTTGGGACATATGTTCCAATCATGATAGCGAATCCTTCTTTTTTCTTAATAGGCATAGGATCAGTAGAGTCATAGGTCATTTTTTTCTGGTTAGATAGCTTGAGGTGACTAAGGTGAAGAACTATCAGATTTCAAGTCCTAGATTCTATACATTATGGAGAAGAGGCCTCTGCAGAGGAAGTTTTATCTAGCACCTGTCTCTGAGGTTCCCTGGGCTTTTTAAAAAAATCAGTGATTCTGATTTTACTCAGAGCTGGTATGTTAATTCCAGATTTAAATATATATATCATATTCTATCCTTTTCCATGCATGATTGAGGTCATTAGAATCACATAACATCTTTATGTTCTATGACACAGTTGTCATTTTAATTCTTTGATTTGTTGTAGCAGTATGAGATTAAAGCCCACTTGAATTACTAGCATTTTTGAATTACTAGCATTATTTTTCAAACAGTCATATTTACCCAACTCTTACTGTATGGAAACAAACATTATTTGTAAATAATTTCTAGGGGTAGTAGCAATAATGAATAATTTGTTAAATTAAAAATATTCACTATTTGTTAATAATTTACTACAGGCAAGGGTATGTTAGGATGCAGCAGATGAATAAATAGGTGAGAGGTGAATATATTAGTGGTACATACGGTTAGGGATTTAGCATCAATCCACACAGTGATATGTACATAAGTGAATAGGATAAGTGTTGCTACATAATAAAGGTGCACTTCAGCTAAACTGTGAATTTTTGATTACTGGATATCCCAGGTAATCTTCATTGATCATATTTTACCAATTTAAAGGGCTGCTATATGAGGTTTTGTCCTCTGATTTGTTCCTGCAGACAGAATCTGATTGATTGGAATATCTGCCACTCTTCTGATATTGAGGTCTGGATCTGATTTAGAGAGGGCATGTCTGAGTCTCATGTAGATGGGAAGAGAAAGACCTGGCGCAAGCACCTGTTGGGCTGAATCAGCAGAGCCCAGGATGAACTGGGTGTTTGTATGTTATTTAGGCTGTCTCCAGGTTTTTGAGGGTGCTTATTCCTCCAAGTTGGATGCTGAAAGTATACGGGGCATGCTGCTCTGAGTGGTTCCAGCCCCCGTACCCATCTCTCCCACCCAGCCAAAATTTTTTTCCATAAGTCACTGCAGCGGTGAACACAGATGCCACGCCCCTGCAAGCCAAGACTACTCTTATTGACCTCAGCACTCCTGTCACTATACTGGATGCAGGATGAGAAAGAGGGAAAATAAGCTGGCTCCATCCTGGGTCTTCAGGAAGGGGTTGCTCAGGGCATTCCACTTCAGAAGACCCAGCTCCCATTGCCACTAGATAGTAAGTGGCATGTAATAATAATAATAACAATGATGACATCAAGCATTTACTATGTGCAAAGCACTGTTCTAAGCACTGGGGAGGTTACAAGGTGATCAGGTTGTCCAACGGGGGGATCACAGTCTTCATTCCCATTTTACAGATGAGGTAAATCCAACTTGATTACGTTTTATCTACCCCAGCACTTAGTACAGTGCCTGGCACATAGTAGGTGCTTAACAAATACCACAATCATTATTATTATTATTACTATTATTATTAGCCAGTCTCCTGAGCCCTTGATGGCAAAGCACTCTGGCTCTGTGGGCCTCAGTTTTTGTAATCCCCATGCTCCTGCTCCAGACCTCTGTTTAGGATAACAAAGGAGGTATTCCACAGTCAATTGGGCATAGTCTTAAATTGTTTTTTCAGTCCTCAGTCATCCACACTTTTTCTCCCAACCCCTACTGGCAATCAGAATGAGTTGGGTAGAAGACTTCTGAATGGAATATCTCTGTGAAAGTCCTTTCAGCAACAAACAACTACTGTACCCTTAATACTTTATCCTCTGCTATCAACTGCACAATTCTCTACAGTAGTAGCAACCATAGGAAATTGAACTATCATACAAGGTATGTACAGATACCATGCTGAGCCTGATTACCAGACATTTAAGGGAGTAGCACATTTTTCCAATGCCACAGATAGGAAGCATTTCTTTTACTTGTTTGCTCTGGCTTTCTTAACTTTAATGTGTGGTCTCCCAAGCATCTACTACAGTTGACCACACAGAGTAGGTATTTAATTAATACTATTGAATGAATGAATAGTTGCATGAATATTTGCTCTAGTTTTGGTGTTAATTAAAATGTACTCTATCCAGGGGAGTGTTGGGAGGATCAGTCTGTATATGCCTTTCAGTTTCCTGCATTATGTGTTTTCATTGCGCATTTTGGATTGAATACTACTGAGAAATAGGGAAAGGCTTATTTCTGTGTCTGTTTGGATCCATAACAATGCACTGTTAGAAGAAATAGTTTTGCATTAATCCCTCAATTTGATTTCTCCTTCAAGAACACAGCCCCCACATATCTAACTGCATCTGGGTATTTTCAGCAGGTATGAGAATTTTGATGGTGCTAAGATGGATGTGTGACAGTTTAAGGTCTGGCTTAGCAGTTACCGTATTGCATTTATCATCTCTGTTAGGTGGGACATGGGGAAGAAACAGTTTGACCCCAATTAAAATTTAAAGTTAGACTGTATATGCAGCCAACTCAATTTACATGTCCTAATTGGGGAGAAGAAATAATGGATGTATAAAACCCAAGGAATCAGAAAGAAGAGGAAGAGAAGAAAGAGGTGTGGATTGTGGATTACATTAAATAAGGAGTCTTTGACTAAATGATACAAAATATGTGTTGGAGTGAGAGAGCGAGAGAGAGAACAAGAGTGAAAGACAGACAAAGTAGAGCAAGGCAGAATCAGAGTACAGCAAGGCAATGAGTGATGCCCTAAAGACTTAAGATCCGAATACAATTCAATTTAATTTAATCATATTTATTAAGCACTTTCTGTCTGCAGAGCACTCTATTAAGCGCTTGGAAAAGTACAATACAACAATAAAGAGTGACAATCCCTTGCCCACGGTGAGCTTAAAGTCCAGAGGGAGAGAAATATCAATGAATATAAAGAAAATTACAGATATATACATAAGTACTGTGGACCTGAGGAGCAAGGGGAAGCAAAGGGAGCATGCAGGGCAATGCAGAAGGGAGTGGGAGATGAGGAAAAGTGGGGCTTAGTCTGGGAAGGTCTCTTGGAGGAGTGTGCCTTCAGAAAGGCTTTGAAGGTGGGGAGAATAATTGTCTGGTGGATTTAACATGGGATCTAATCCCAGCTCCACTACTTGTCTATGGTGTGGATATGGACAAGTCACTTCACTTCCCTGTGCCTCAGTTACCTGATCTGTAAAATGGAGATTAAGGCTGTGAGCCCCCTGTGGGACAGGGACAGTGTCCAACCCGATTTGCTTGTATCCACCCCAATCAATCAATCGTATTTATTGAGTGCTTACTGTGTGCAGAGCACTGTACTAAGTGCTTGGGAATTACAAGTTGGCAACATATGCCAGCACTTAGTAGTGTCTGGCACATAGTAAGTGCTTAACAAATACCATTATTATCATTTTTTAAAATTATTATTAGTTGAGTAGAGAGGGCTTTCGAAGCCAAATGTAGGAAGTGGGCCAGGGGTCAGCAGTGGGACAGACAAGATTGAGGCACAGTGAGGAGGTTATCACAAGAGGAGTGAAGTATGCCAGCAGGGTTGTAGGAGGAGAGAAGTGCTAATGATGATCAGATCTGTATGTGCTAATGTAATGAGAATCAAGAATCAATTCCACACAGATATATGTAAAAATTGCCCCTTACTACATGACTGTATTTTCTACCTGTACTATAAATTGCCATTGTTTGCTATCACAATTTTCCTCAAGACTCCATTCAAAAAAAGTCATAGCATTTCAAATAGTTATACCTGGATTGAGTTCTGCTTCTGTCTCCCAACTGCCAGTGGGATGCCGTGTTATTTGAAGTTTTACTAGTTGGCATCTTAAGGCTTTCCTTCTAATTACCCTGGTTATGGTTTTCCCAGTCTTCTTACTATATGGAAACTGTTTGGACATCCTGCTGTTGTTCATTCTTCATATATATCCCAACAGTGATGTGAAGTGATGTTATGATCACTTTCTCTGATACTAATAAACTGCATGTCATGATCTCATATTTACCCCAGGTGCTAAATATAGCACAAACATGGCAGTGATTGAGGCATATTTTTCATAGCAATATAGAAAATTACACACCACAATTGTTCTATAGATCTTCAGTTTTATTGTCATCTTAATTTTCACTGTTATCTTCCTAAGGGCTATCACATCATTTGTTTCCCCAGGCTCCTGGCACAGAGTTCTGCTCATAGTAGGCACGGAATAGATAATGATGATAACAATGTTGATGATATTGATGTTGCTAATGCAGCACTCAGTCTTCCAAAAGACATATCAGACTTTGGATTCAGTCTTCTACCTCCACCTCCTAGTATCCAAATTTCCTGTTCTGTAGTTGATCACTGATGATCAATAGAGTCAATAAAGTAAACATAGAAAAGAAAAACTTGGTATAAGCAAGGGCATAGAAAGATTTTTAAAAACTAGCATTCTATAAATTTGCCTCCCAGTGCTTTAGCCTATTTTCTTCTCCTAGTGCCTGCTTGATCTCTCCATGGGCAGGAATCAAGTGTAATGTGGAACTCATTAGATCAGAATGGCAGCTCAATCACGTCTGCCCTGATTGGGCATTTCTTATCTCTTCCCAATTATGTGAATGTCTGCAATAAAGGCCTAATAGGCAATCTATGTAATCTGTGATTGAATGATGCCTTATCTTCATCATTCAAGGAAGTCTGTATACTTACCCACTCTCCTACAACTGCATGTCTTTGTGTGATTCGTTGGTTGTAATGAGGCCACCTCTACGTGAGTGAGTAACACAGTTGCATTACGGAACCACATGATGGATACGACTGGAACTCACCTTTCTGAATGTAAATTATGATCCAGAGTAGTAAATTAATGAGTGAAAACAATCACATGGCAGAGCCTTAATGTGACCCTAACAGTAACTCACCGTTCTGACTGTAAATTATGATTCAGAATGATGCAGACATAACCTATGTCACAATAGTGCAGTTTCCAGAATTAATATATCTTGGTGGATCTTTAATTTAGTTTGTAGGGTGTAGATATTCAGTCTTTCTAAAATATTAATTAATTTGCTTCTTGAAGCCTAATTATGGGATGTGGAGAACTGTATTCTAATTCTGGCTCTGCCAATTCCTTCCTGGGTGATGTTGGGCAATTTATTTAATTTCTCTGTTCCTCAGTTCACTCATCTGTGAAATGGGGCATAAACTGATGCTCTCCATCCCTGATAGATCATGAGCACCATATGGGACAGTCACTGTTCTTATCTTTTCATTCGTATCTACTCCAGAAACAAAGTGCTCGGCACATAGAAAACAAATTACAAACATCATTATTATTATTATAATTATTATTATAATCATCATTATTATTTCCCAAAACCTATATAAAGGAAAATAGTGATTCAGTCTAACAAAACAAAAGAACAGTGGTCAGTTTATGTGGTCTGCAAAGAGTAAGCATCCATTAAATACCTTTGATTACCAGTTTATCTGATATATATGACTCTGGAGCATTTTTGTAGTACCAAAGATGCACAAGAACATCTCATTTCATCTCAGTTTATCCCAGTGAATTTTCAGGATTATCAGACAAATCAGGTTCCACTTCAACTTGAACCAGATCTTTGAATATTGCCAAATCAAATCCTGAGTCATGACATAATCTACCACTGGTGTGCAGGAATAGGTGTCCTGTATACTGTTGAGAGCCTATATATTGCAGTCCAGGATATAGGGAGTGTCAGATGGCTGATAATATGTATGTTCTTTAAGGTTGCGGAAACAATAGTCTTCATTGCCCATAAATACTGTTCAATTTATTTCCACTTCTTCACAGTATTGCTAAAATCCACCCTTTCCTTCCATCCAAACTGATAGCCTGCTAATACAGGCACTTATCCTATCCCACCTCGACTACTGCACCTGTATCCTCACTGACCTCCCAGCCTCCTGTCTCTTCTCACTCCAGTCCATACTTCACTCTGCTGCATGGATTATTTTTCAAGTAAAATGTTCAGTCCATGTCTCCCAACTTCTCAAGAACCTCCAATGACAGCCTATCCACCTCTGCATCGAACAGAAACTCCTTACCATTGGCTTTAAACTAGTCAATCAGTTCTCTCCATCCTACCTTACCTCACTGATTTCCTACTACAACCCACCTCTTTCATTCATTCATTCAATCGTATTTATTGAGCACTTACTGTGTGCAGAGTGTAAGAGGTTAGTACAGTGCTTAGTACACTTAGTTTCCTGAACTCATCTATCTCACTGCTGACCTCTTTCCCATGTCCTCCCCCTACCCTGGAACTCCCTCACCATCCATATATGCCAGACCACCACTTAGCCCACCTTCAAAGCAGTTTTGAGGTCACATCTCTTCCAAGATGCCTTCCTTCATTAAGCTCTTTTTCCCCTGCTCACTCTTCCTTGCCTTCTGCATTGTCTGTGTATTCCCATCTGTGATCTATGCACATTTTACATTCACTCCACCCCAATCCCACAGCACTAATGTAAAAAAATTGAAATTATGTATTATGAATTATTTATTCATATTGATGCCTGTCTCCCACTCTACACTGTAAGCTCATTACTGGCAGGGAACATGGCTTCTAATTTTGTTGTGCTGTATCAAATCAGTCAATCATATTTATTGAGGGCTATGTGCAGCACACTGTACTAAGCACTAAGGAGAGTACAACACAACAATGCATAGTGATTGATTGAATGTACTCTCCCAAGCACTTAGTAGAGTGTTTGGCACATAGTAAATGCTCAGCAAATACCATTGCTTGATTGATGGATTGCATTGGGTCATATTGTTGAGAATTTAATATTCACCCATTTCTTTATCAAATTCTTAATTTTATTAGAAGCAAAAACAGATCAAAGCAAGGAAGCATGTTGAAGTATATCTTGCTCTTTCCTGCACTGTTTCACCTGTTTCTGAATCTGTCCTTGCTCTGAATGAAATGTCCTATCTAACTCTCTCTCCTGTTTCTTTGAGTAATGTAATCATCATTCCCTGTAAGTAGAACAGGCTTGATTAGATGCAAGCTCTTTCAATATCTGCAAACACTCTAGTAGATAGCAAGACTATAAGAGTAGTTATTAAGTCTGTACCATGATGATATATATGTCAGAATGTCATTCACATTGGGTCACATGGGGTTGGGGTGTTGTTGTATCTCATGCTAGATTGGCATTCTGGAGCAATCATACTCATTTCAATTGACTTCCTAGTTCACTGTACAATATGCATTTCTGACACATGCTAATGAATTTATCCTGGAGGATGTGTAAGCACAAACTGAATTAAAGTCCCAGCAGAGCACTACATAGATTATTTTAGCTAAGTTTAGCTGTCATAAAAACCTGTGTAACTTTTCTGAATTGACATTGGACATTGGTCATGATGGCCTTGAAAAATCTATGGCAACAGGAATCAATCTCTTTCTCTGGGGATTTAAAACTAGTTGACACCCACTTGACCTTGAAATATGTCACAAGATCTTCTTCAGTTGGAAGAAAAGTTTTCATTTGAGCTCCTTGATCAAGAGAGCAAGAATAGATCCAGGTTTGGGGGCTTTTGAAGCAGAAGAAATTTAGGGAACATGGAAAGCCAAAGCTTCCCTCTTTCCAGTTTGTCTGGAATATAGTTGGTCAGTCATTCAATCATATTTACTGACCACTTACGGAGTGCAAAGCACTGTACTAAGCACTTGGGAGAGTATAATATAACAATGAAAAAGACACATTCCCTGCCAACATCTGCCAATAGGCAAATGATCATCTTATCAATCAACGTAGGAACAATGGTTTTCTTAGAAGAACTAAATGATCATGCCATCCCCATTCTAAGAATTTCCCTGCCACTCACCATTCCATCATATCGCTGCTTCTTGGCCGCTCCATTCTGTCCCTCATCCCACTTTTTACATTTCCCTCTTCATACCCTTCATTTTTCTCCCTATTTCCCTGATGCTCCCTTCTGTCCCTATTGCAATACCAGCAGTCATCTTCTGTGTCTCCCATGGCCTCGCTTACCCTGGCCTGCCCAGAGACTTTTTTTTCACTTTTTCACTAGAGTCCCTTCCCCCAGTGCAACCCCAGAACTCGCACAGCTAGGAGACCAGGCCATAGAGGATACTGGGGAAGGATAGAACAGGGGATGGAGAGGGGAGAAATGGTCCCCTCTCAAGTCTTCTCTCCCACTGCTGTCCAATTGCTGTCCAATTTCCTCAATTGTTCTCCTTCCTACTTAGACTGTGAACCCCAAGCTGGACAGGGACTGTGTCTGACCTAATTAACTTCTATCTAGCCGATGCTTAGAACAGTACGAACAGTACGAAATACGATTGGATTGAATGAACAGTGTCTGACACAGGATAAGTTCATTCATTCATTCATTCAATCATATTTATTGAGTGCTTACTGTGTGCAGAGCACTGTACTAAGTGCTTGGGAAGTACAAGTCGGCAACATATAGAGACGGTCCCTGCCCAACAACGGGCCCACAGTCTAGAAGAGGAAGACAGTCAATGAAACATCCTCTGACTGGTTTCCACAGACAGCATACGACTGGTTGAGAAACTCTGCCAGTCATCTGACCCAATCTGATGCAGATGTAGGGGCCTGGACACTTTAAAGTTTACATTTGCAGAAATTTTATTAAGACCCACCCTCATCTACAGGTAATAGTGAGATCCCAATGGAGCACAGAGAGATGGAGAGACAAAGAGAATGTTCAGAAAAGTTAAAAGTCAGTATCCTTCTCCATCCCCAATCCTACTGCCTCGATATATTCATATCTCCCCTTGGCCAGATAAAGACAGCTGCCACCACTGTTACACCCTCTAATCTCACAGTGCCCCTCCACAAGCCATGGTCTGTGCCCCTGTTGTCCTGGACAGAGAAGGGGAACAGAATGAAAAACTGAGTCCAATGAGGGAGGGTCATGTCTGTGTTACTGTCCTCCCTGCTCGGGAGGGTCGAGAGATAAGGTGAGGGCTCCTGGAGGGGTTGTGTCCATGCTACAAATGCCAGTCTGAGGAAGGAGGGGTCCTGGAAGGGTCATGTCTGTGCCACTACCACTACTCTGAAGAAGGACAGAGAAAAGGAGAAGAAGGAGACCTGGAGGGGCCTAGTCCATGCTACATCTGCCATCCTGAAGCGGGGACAGAGAGGAGGCAGAAGAGGAATTTGCCCCTCTAGGAGACAGAGATGAGATGGAGAAGGGCTTTTTCAGGGATCTTGTCCATGTCACTGCCATCTCCCTGAAGGAGAGGAGGGGAGAGGTGGAGGAGGTCTATGGAAGTTTCTTTTCCTCTATTCATTCATTCATGCAATTGTATTTATCGAGTGCTTACTTTGGGCAGAGCACTGTACTAAGTGCTTGGGATGATTTTTGTTAAGTGCTTACACTGTATCAAGCATTATTCAAAGTGGTGTGGTAGATAAACGATCATCAGGTTGGACACAGTCCCTGTCCCACACAGGGTTCACAGCAGACAAGTCAGGGAGTCAGGACCTCTGAGAACACAGGTCCTTTGGCTCCCAGCCCTGAGATCCAACCACTAAGTCATGTTGCTTCTTGTGTCAAGTCTGGGCCACCACCAAAGGGGATAAAAAGGCCTCTCTGGCAGGCATTGAAGGACTCACTGGAATGTCACCTTCCTCTTTCCTTGTTCCACCCCTTTGCTCTAGGTGTCTGAATGATAAGAGCAATAAAGTATTGGGGCTAGAGGAGCAGAGTTTTAAGTTGTATATTATAAATTATTGATATAAATTGATGTCTTTCTCCCTCTCTATACTGTAAACTTGTTTTGACTTTGAGCAAGTCACTTAACTTCTCTGTGCCTTAGTTGCCTCATCTGTAAAATGGGGATTAAGATGTGAGCCCCCCGTGGGACAAACTGATCACCTTGTAACCTCCCCAGCGCTGAGAACAGTGCTTTGCACATAGTAAGCACTTGATAAATGTTATTATTATTATTATTATTATTATTATGGATGGGGAAACTTTTCTAATAAGACTGCTGTATTTTTCTCTCCCAAGAGCTTAGTACAGTGTTCTGCACAGAGTAAATGCTCAATGAATACCATCTATAATGATGATGATTACAAAGAAAATCATTAGCAGATATTTAAACCCAATTGGGTAATTGGAATATTATAGAAGATAATTCCCAAGACAGAGGTATGTTCCTCATAATAACAATAATGATAATAATGGCATTTGTTAAGTGCTTACTATGTGTCAAGCACTGTTCTAAGTGCTGGGGAGGATACTAGGTAATCAGGTTGTCCCACATGGGGCTCACAGTCTTAATCCCCATTTTACAGATGAGGTAGCTGAAACACAGAGAAGTGAAGTGACTTGCCCAAAGTCACACAGCTGACAAGTGGTAGAGACGAGATTAGAACCCATAACCTCTGACTCCCAAGCCCGTGCTCTTTCCACTGAACCATGCTGCTTCTCGTCAATTTAATTGACTTGTATTATACAAAAAGATCAAATAAAGGGAACACCCTCTAACATGCAATTTTAATGGTTCAATTGTTAGCTTGGAAAGGGGAGGACATCATTTTAAATTACTAAGAATAATAATTGAGAAGTAAAATGTTACTTCTGGCCATGATTAGCCATGAACCATAGTCTTTCTGAATTTCTACATTACCTGGTCATTCAGAATTAGGAGTAGTTATTACATAGCTGTTGACAAAGTTGGACAAAGCCAAATCCTTCTGGAGACAACGAAGGTCACCCATATACAGGAGACATACACTTCAGAAAAATAGAAACAGAAAGAGGGAGAATTAATTAGCAGAATAAGTTGAAAAAGATATTGCAAAGCAAAAGTTGGATGATATTATTATTCCCCTAAGGGAAATGCCTGCCTCTATCTGAGGAAGATTCGTCTGTGACAGATGTCATGGCTGCCGAGGAGCAGAAATGTGAAGAAGTCAATTTACAGGGAATGATTTCCTAGTTAAATAGAGACCAATTTTAGATTTTAGAGAACAATAAAATAGTTATGTCATGCATGATTTAGAATGTAACAAACAGCGACAGTCTTTTTTTTTCTTGCTTTGATACAAACTGTTCCAGCTGAACTGCGCCTGACTAATGTACTGAAGCAAGGCAAAAATGGCATAAAGATGGGCCAGGGGCAGAACAGTGAGAAAATGCTGGCCCCATTGCATCATTCTGAACTCAACCTTTTAAAAAGCACCAAAATGGAAAACACATTAAAAGTGGGTTAATAGTATTGCTTTTAGGGAAATTTGGATCTCTTCTGAATGTTGTAACTGCAATACTGGTCAGCAACTCTTGCCTCTTTTTTGCCTCTTGGCCCTTCTCAGAAGCACTCAGGTCATTGCAGAGACCTAAGATGACTTGGGCATGGCTTCTGGCCCCCATGTAGTGTAGTGTATGGAAGTGTGGCAGTCAGATGATATATGATAGGGAGATGGGGCAGAGAAAATTAAAGCTCCCATCACCCCCTAAATTAGTAACTGGGGTCATAATATCCAAGTCCAACTTGGAGCAGAGTGAGCATCCACATATTTGTGATGATGCCTCTAAGTAGATGAAATAAAGAAATGTAAATTCACAGAAGTATGATTTAGAAGAAATCAGTGGGAGACATGAAGACTTTCCCCTGAGGTTAAAGTGAAGGAAGAACCACAGTCTGGGAAGAAGGTTAAAGCATTGCAGATTTACTAATTCTTGCTCTTGGAGTTGGAACAGATAGTGGAGACCTGCAGTGCTGGAGTCTGTAATGTTATGTGGACAATGTGTGGCCTCAATCACTCCTGCACAATTGGATCCACAAGAAAAAGTGCCTGGGGTTGCTAATAACTGCGTCCCATCAACCCAATCTACAGGGGTTCGCCATGTTCATATGACCTGAAGGCCAACCTGAGTACATTCATTCTATGGGTAAGTCTCTTTATTCGTCTGACCAGGCACCGTGCTCTCAGTGTCAAAATGTTATCCAACTCTCCACTCTGGAGACAACAAACACCAGGTACTATCAGATTCTGGTCAGCAGTAGTTATTCATTAATACCCGCCAGTTCCCACTCCACATTAGGATGTTGACTGGTCCCTGAATCAACTCAGATCTGCACCCGATGGGTTATTATCACGGTGAGCTAAGGCTATTCTGGGGACTATTCCCAACTCCCTTGTTCAATCCCTTCTTGTATACTTTTAGTATCCCCTTCTTTTTTCTCCCTCTTTCAGCTTCTCTTTTCTTTCTTCTTATTTTTGTTGCTTGTGCCAGGATTCTAGCCTATTTCAGTCCTCTTTTCCTTCTTTTAGAGTTCCCAGATGTGTGCTCACCCCCCCCACAGCATTACACCATTCAGGAATGACTGCATAATCAGATGAGAAACTTACAGCCAGTGGCCTTGGAAGCCTGTGATAAAGTTGCACCTGCAAACAAAGGAGAGATTTTTGTTCTTCCTTCTGTTCCCTTGAATCTCTTCTCAAAACCTGGTACAATGTCCATTCACTTCCCACATCATCTGGAAATTCTATTATGCCATGCCATTCCAAAGCAAAATAGTGAAACTTATAAATGGTAGCAATGTGTCCTGCATGGAGTACAAAGGCACACTGCCCATTCTCCATTAATCAAACAATTGGTAGTATTTTATTGAGTGCTAACTCTGTGCAGGGAACTGAATTAAGCATTTGGGAGAGAACAATAGAGCTAATAGAAATAACCCCTGCCCTCAAGCAATTTACAAAATAGTATGGGAGACAGACAATAAATTGAATTACAGTTAGAAGAGGCAACAGAGTTTAACGATGTGACAAAAGTATGTTGTTCAAGGATGACAGCCGACCATGTACTTGGTAAAGAGGGCTGGGAGAGATTATGAGACTTAAACCCAATTCACTCTATATATCCCTGATATCTATGGGGTTTGATGTAGATAATAAAGTCCAGCAGCACCAAGGGTAGGAAGGTGAAATAGAGGTCAGTCATGTCAGAGGATGGTGCAGAGTATCAAGGAAGGCACCCAGTCAGAGACTATTCTTTCTAACTGACGTTTGCAAGGGAAGCTTCTTACCATGGTTGTTTCCAAATAATTCAGTCATTCCTTACTGTGGAAACCCTAAAGGAGAAGGGTCCATGTTAACTATCTTACCTCCTAATCGCACAATCTCTCACATCACCAATTCTGAAATCCCACTTTTCAACCACAACCTTCTCACCTGCTGGTCTCCTACACACCTCCTTTTCACAAAATGGTGCTTTCTCCCATACCGAGACTAGGTTTTTGTCTCCTTTCACTTAACCTGGGACATCCTACCCATTTTGATTTCCTACTCAGCCAATTCGATCTAGTTGCCCAAATCCGTAACTTCAGCAGTCTCACCACACTCAATTCCCTTCTGATACACAACTAGGATTTCCTGAAACTGAATATCGGACTGCTGTTATGCCCAAAGCAATTTATAATAATTCGCATATCTTCTTGTGGGTTTCTCTTCAGAGTACAAGTGGCTGCATACAATAATAATAATGATAATAATACTGGTATTAAGTGTTTACTATATGCCAAGCAATGTTCTAAGCACTAGGGTAGGTGCAAGGTAATCACAGTCTTAATCCCTATTGTACAGATGAGGGAACTGAGGCATGGAGAATAATAATGATAATTATTATTCATTTATGGCATTTATTAAGCGCTTACTATGTGCAAAGCAATGTTCTAAGTGCTGGGGAGGATACAAGGTGATCAGGTTAAGTAACATGCCCAAGGGTCACACAGCAGATGAATGGCAGAGCCAGGATTAGAACCCATGACATCTGGCTCCCAAACCCATGCTCTTTCTACTAACCCCCGCTGCTTCTCGCATATCACAATTCCTGAACTGTTGTCTCAAAGACTTTTTTGTGACCAAGAATCTGTTTATCTGGAAAAGATATCCACTGCTTCAGAAGCATATTCTCACTCCAATTTGCAGATCACTTACCTCCTTAAACATGGTAGCATATAAAATGTTGACTAATAAAAATATAATAATATGATTTTCATTTCAGCAGTGATGGGAAAGAGTCAATCAGGGATCTTTGAGAATTAGCATGGCAGAGTGGATAGAGAGCTGGCAAGGGAATCACAAGGTCATGGATTCTAATCTAGAAGCAACACAGCTTAGTGGAAAGAGCCCAGGCTTGGGAGTCAGAGGTCGTGGGTTCTAATCCCACCTCTGCCACTTGTCAGCTTTGTGACCTTGGGCAAGTCACTTAACTTCTCTGTGCCTGTTACCTCATCTGTAAAATGGGGGTGAAGACTGTGAGCCACATGTGGGACAACCCGATTACCTTGTATCTACCCTATTTGATATTTGAGTTCTTACTTTACGCTAAGCAATGTATTAAGCACTTGGGAGAATACAGTAGAGTTGGTAGACACGATCCCTGCCCTCAAGGATCTTAAAATCTAGTGGGGAGACGGACTTAAAAATTAGATAGGGGAAGCAATAGAGTGTAATAACATGTACAGAAGTGCTCTGGGGGTGGGGTGAATATCAACGTGTTTAAGGGATATGGTCATACTGTGTGTCCTTCACAGTTAAATTAAATTGAAGAATTGAATTACCTAATTGGTAGGAAAAATCTGCACTGCAGCTAATTCTAATTTCAAAAGGGAAGCAGCGTGGCTCAGTGGAAAGAGCATAGGCTTTGGAGTCAGAGGTCATGAGTTCGAATCCCTGCTCCGCCACATGTCTGCTGTATGACCTTGGACAAGTCGCTTGACTTCTCAGAGCCTCAGTTGCCTCATCTGTGCAATGGGGATTAAGACTGTGGGCCCCATGTGGGACAACCTGATCACCTTGTGTCCCACCCCCAGCGCTTAGAACAATACTTTGCATGTAGTGAGCACTTCACAAATGCCATAATTATTAAAAGGTTTGAAATTAGCTATGTTTCCATGTGCTGAAAAAAGCAAAATATACATTTTTCTGATACATGAAGACCCTCCTCAATTAATTTCTCATTGCACCATTCTGTATCAGTGGTATTTGAGCACTACACTAAACAGGAGAGTTCCATTCTATAGAGTTGGCTACATGATCCTACCCACAACTTCCTTGACAATTATGAACATGTCTTTACATTATTATATCCACTCTATAATTTATCTTCTAGACTGTGAGCCCATTGTTGGGTAGGGACCGTCTCTATATGTTGCCGATTTGTACTTCCCAAGTGCTTAGTACAGTGCTCTGCACACAGTAAGTGCTCAATAAATATGATTGAATGAATAAATGAATACCCTAGTGCTTACAACAGTGCCTGGCACATAGTAAGCACTTAACAACTCCCAACATTATTAATAATCTCAGCTCTTCCACTTGCCTGCTGTGTGACCTTGGGCAAGTCATTTCACTTTTCTGTGCCTGTTACCTCACCTGTAAAATGGGATTTGAGACTGTGAGCCCCAAATGGAACAGGGACTTTGTATAACCCCATTTGCTTGTATCCACCCCAGCACTTTGAACAGAACCAGGCACATAGTAGGCCTGAAACAAATACCATAATTATTATTATTCCTTCAAATGTGCCTTTATCAACCTCTAAATAAAAGCGCTAGTCCCTCATGATAACTGCTATCACTAATTCACTAAGAAGAAAGATTATATTTAATCAATTAATTCTTTGTATTTAATGAGTTCTTACTGTGTGCACAGTACTGCACTAAATTCTCAGGAGAGTAAACTATAAAAGAGTTGGCGGACACCTTCCCTGCCATTGCCCACAGCAAGCTTACAGCCTAGAGGGGGATACAAACATTAAAATTATGTATATATATATATATATATATATATAAATTATGGATATTAACACATACATGCTTTGAGGACGGGTAAATAAAGAAGGCAAATCTAAGTGCAAGGACAACACAGAAGGGAATTTGTTAAGAGGAAGTGAGGGCTTAATTGGAGAAGGCCTCTTGGAGAAGATGTGCCTTTAGTAAGTCTTTGAAAGTAGGGAGAATAATTGCCTGACAGACACAGAGAGGGAGGGCATTCCAGGCCAGATATGGAATGTGGGTGAGTGGTTGGTAGTGAGATAGATGAGACTGAGGTACACCGAGTAGGTATGAGTGAAGTATGTGGGTGGAGTTGTGGTACAAAATCATGAAGGAAAGGTAGCGGGGAGCAAGGAGATTGAGTTTTTTAAAGCCTATGATAAGGAATTTCTTTTAGATGTGGAGGTAGATGGCCAACTGTTGGAGCTTCTTGAGGAGTTGGGAAACATTTGACTGAGCTGTTTTATAGAAAAATGACACAGGCAGGAGAGTGAAGTAGGGACTGGATTGGGGCGAGCCAGGAGGCAAGGGAGGTCATTAAGGAGGCTGATGCAGTAAGGATGAATTCTATTCATTCTATTCAAGACTGACTAGAATAAGTTCTTGCATTAATGTGGTAGCAGTTTGGATGAAGACTATAGGACAGATTCTAGCAGGACATCGAGGTAGGAGTCCTAAAAGAAGGAGGAAACACAAAATTGCAGAAAAGGAGAGAGGTCAGTCCTTGAGATAAAGATTTGGGAATCCTCCACATTGAGTTGGTAGTTGAAGCCATGGGAGTGAATGAGTTCTCAATGAAGTGGGTGTAAATGGAGAATAGAAGGGGACCCAGAACTGATCCTTTTAGGGGGTGGGAGACAAACAAAGAGCCAGCAAAAGAGACTTAAAGTGAGCCAGACAGATTGGCAGAGAACCAAGAGAGGACAGTGTCAGTGAAGCCAAGGTTGGATAATGTTTCTAGGAGAAGGCAGCTGAGAGGTCAGAGAGGTTTTGGATGAAGTAGGTGCCACTGGACTTGGCAAGAAGGAGATCATTGATGACTTTCGAGAGGGCAGTTTCTGTGGAGTGAAGGGGTGGACAACAGATTAGAAGGGATTAAATAGGGGACTGGTGGAGAGGAAGATGAGACAGTAAGTATAGACAACTCTTTAAAGAGTTGTCTACTGATATGAAGACTCAATCAACAAATCAATTGAGTGATTACTGTGTGCTAAGCACTGTAAAAAGTCCACGTGAGAGTACAATAGAGTAAGTGGCTACAATCTTTACCTTCATTGAGTTTACAATCTAGCAAGTACTACAGACAGAAGAAGCAAGAGAAAATAAAGGTTTGTACATACCTACTGGTGATGCTGTGAACACCTAAGTGTTTAGGGAGTCGATGGGTGACCCAGTAGGGAGAGAAAATAGAATGGGGAAATGAGAGATTAGTCAGGGAAATCTTCCAGGAAGAGCTGTAATTTTAGTGAGGTTTTGAAAAGAGTAGTAGCCTGTCAGATGGGGATGGGGAGAGAGCTCCAGGCAGGACGGGGTGGGTGGGGTGGAGGAAAGGAATGAGCAAGGGATTGAAAGAGAGAGAGCAGAGTGAGGCACAGTGAGCAGTTTAGTATTAGGGGAGGACATGGTCAAGGCTGTGTTGTAGTGAGAGAAGAATGAAGTACATAATAATAATTTTGGTATTTGTCGAGCACTTATTATGTGCTAAGCATTATTTTTCAACTGTTTGCCACAGTGCTTGGACAAATGCTTGGCTCACAGTAAGGGCTCACCAAGTCCTAAAATTACTATTACTTACCCAGTGTCTGTCCCACTTGGAACAGGTATTTTCATTGCCATTTTACAGATAATAAAATCAAGGCACAGAGATAGTAGAGGGGAGAGACTTTATTGGGTGCCTTAAAGTGAATGCCATACTGGACAGACAATCATTGGAGGTTTTGGAAGAGTGGAGTGATGTTCACAGAATGACATTTAAGAAAAATGATCAGGGTGGCAGTGCTAAGTGTGGACTGGAGGGGAGCTAGGAGACTGATGGAGCCAAGTGTTTGGACCAGCATGATGGTGGCTTGGATGGAGAGGAAGGGATGGATTACGTAGATGTTATGAAGATCTGACAGGGTAGGTTGACTGACTGAATGTGAGGGTTAAAGGAGACTCATAAAAGTCTGATAAGATTTTCCTGAAGGAAAATGTTAACGTAGGTGGTCTGAGGCATGGCCTAGTTGATAGAGCATGGGTCTGGAAATCAGAAGGACATGGTTTCCAATCCCAGTTCTACCACCCATTTGCTGTGTGACCTTGGGCAAGATGCTTACCTTCTTTATGCCTCAGTTATAACAACTGTAAAATAGGGATTAAGGCAGTGAGTGCCATATGGCTTAACAAATATCATCATTATCATTATTAGGCGTATCGATTTTTGTAGGACTTCCACCTAATGCATGATGGTATTTCATCCTGCTGCACACTCCACAATGTGATGATGTCATTCTGTGGCACTTGGTTTCAGTGTCACTCCACCTCACCTGCCCCACCTCACCTCTGATCCCCCTGACCCTGTTCCATATTAGTGGCAGATACCTACCTTTAGACTGGTTACCCTTGGGGAAGAGTCATATGGACAAAACTACACAGAAGCACATCTCTGCAGCCTGTGTGGTTGCAGGGAAGCATGGGGTCGCCAAGCTGAGCAGGTGTGAGGACCAAGACCAGCCTTAACCAGCACGGGCAGCTCTCCCACTCCTTCCCCCATTCCCCTCCTTCCGCTGCCAGAGCCTGGAAGTACATTTGAGCCCCTGACTCACACAACTGGCATGTCTCCTGCAAGTGACATGTCCTGAAAGCAATGTCTCCTGCAACTACATCTCCTGGGCTTCATAGGTCAGCTTGACTCGGTCTATGCCACCACTACATATTCCTCGCTGAACTTCACCACTCCCCAGCATCAGAGTCCATGATGCTACACTCCCCTCATGATCCTCCACTTCCTTGCACTTGAGGAAAATGAATAAATGCCTTTTCATAAAGGCTTATTCTTTGCTGTGTTAACTTCAGGGGGCACCAGGCTGGAGGCATTAGGGAATAGTAGGTGAGGATATTGTGCATGGAGGGAGGTTTGGGAAGGATGGTGATGTACTCCCTTCTAGATTGAGACAACCTGCTGCACATGCACATTGACTGTATCAGGGGGTAGATCAGCTCCAACACCATCCCACCCCTTCTGACATTATATGTGCACACAGCAGTCACCTTTAGTAGGTCTGGATTTTACCTCCTAAGACTGTCTGTCTAGGGCCACTGCAATCACTGACAATTATTGAGTGCTTACTGCTTGCAAAGCACTGTACTAAGCATATGGGACAGTTGGTAAACATGATTTCTAACCTAAAGGGGCTTAAAATCTACCTTAGCCCAAGGCCCAGGGAGACAGTCTCAATGCCCCTAAGTTAGTACCACCCCCCAGAATGTGTGGACAGGAATAATGAATGGAATGCCAATATTAGCAGGTCAAAAGCTAGCTAAGGACTACAACATCATTGGTGAAGAAAAGTGACTTCAAATTAGTCACAGACATAGAGGAACTCTTAAAGAGATGTAAATAACACTTTTTGTGATCTCCTAAAGATTCCTACCATTTAATGGATGGTGCTCTGTAGAGAATTATGCCTACCATACTTGCAAATATGTATACTGCACCAACAATATACGCTGTAATTGTTTCATTGTAATTTGAATTGCGAATATAAGGCAGATCGCTCTAAAGATATTAGAATGATAATTATATTAAAAGATTTAAAACAGAGTTCATTTTTCTCACTTGAAGAGTTTCCAGAATAATGGTTTTCAAATTTTGCCTCTGATAGCCCAACAATCATAGAAATGTAGAATTGTCTATGAAAGGGAATTCATCAGAACATTGCCCTTAGGGAGAATTGTTGCAGGCAAACCAAACAGAAATCATTCTGAAGTCACTACCTGTCACCCAACTAAACTATTTTTAAAATGTTTCCTTTGCTTACCTCCATCCCTGTTCTCTCTGACCCGCATCTTCAGTTGCTCCATTCTCTTATCAACCTTAACATCTCTTTCCTTGGGACTACTATATATTAATCATGTGGAATCCCTGCACCCACTCCCAACATGCCCTCTGCCCACCCAAACCACCAGAATAACTCATTGACCTGTGAGCCTAAACCTGCATTGTGAATATGTGTATGTTTCTAATAGACCTGTTCTATCATTGGCCTTCCACTATCCCTTTCCTGGCATATGGATTTTTCACCTCTCCTTGCCTAAATTCTCAAATGCCGTGGGAGGGAAGGGTTGGCTGATAGGGGCCAGTGTTAGGAGGGAACTCTCAGTGTCATTTGGCAGGAGAAATCTTTAAATGATAACTCGAGAAAATCTGAAATAATGAGCTTTTTGAATCAAGCAGTTTGAACAAATTTAAAGTCAGATTACAGGGTTATTTTTTCAGTGATGATAACACTACACTACTGAAGTGAATGTTTTGAAAACAACAAGGTGTCACAACTTTGGAAATGGACAGAACTATTTTAGAGACATCTCAAGAATGAATTAATGCAAAGTTACTGCTGGTGAGTGGTGATTAAAACATAATTCAAAGTGGCACCTAAGAAGGATAGGAAAAATCTTAGATTTGAAAGAAAATTTTGGGTGGAAAGAACTTAACTAAGACATCTGATGTAGTTACGCACATGTCAGAATAAACTACAGACTGAGTTTTCACTGACAGAATGAAAAGCAGTGATGATAGTCTTCTGTGAAATCTGTACTAGACATTACTGTGCACTAACCTTCAAATATCCTTATTCTTTGCCATTCAGTCTGATGGCTTTGCTTTGTTTTGGTAAAGACAGAGTTTGGCTCTTTCTATGCAGATGAAACTGGAAGTGGCTTCTTTTGCATCATCTATCCCTCAAAAATCTCACCCAGTGAAGAGGTGTTGGTATGAACAATTATAATAATAATACCGGTAATAATAATGATCATAATAATTATAATAATAATAATAATAATGATGGCATTTGTTAAGTGCTTACTATGTGCAAAGCACTGTTCTAAGCACTGGGGGGGATAAAAGGTGATTAGGATGTCCCACGTGGGACTCACAGTCTTAATCCCCATTTTACAGATGAGGTAACTGAGGCACAGAGAAGTTAAGTGACTTGCCCAAGGTCACACATCAGACATGTGGAAGATCAGGATTCGAATCCATTACCTCTGACTCCAAAGCCTGTGCTCTTTCCACTGAGCCACGCTGCTTCTCTGGGTATTTGTTAAATGATTACTATGTGTTAAACATTCTACTAAGTGCTGTGCTAGATACAAAATGAGAAGGTCCCACATGGGGCTCACAGTCTAAGTAGGAGGGAGAAGAGGTTTAAAATTCCTATTTTGCAGATAAGGGAATTGAGGCACAGAGAAGTTAAGTTGCCCAAGTTCACACAGCAAGTATATGGTGGAGCTGGCATTCATTCATTCATTCATTCATATTTATTGAGCACTTACTGTGTGCAGAGCACTGTACTAAGCGCTGGGAAGTACAAGTTGGCAACATATAGAGACAGTCCCTACCCAACAGTGGGCTCACAGTCTAGAAGGGGGAGACAGAGAACAAAACAAAACATATTAACAAAATAAAATAAATAGAATAAACATGTACAAATAAAATAGAGTAATAAATACATATAAACATATATACATATATACAGGTGCTGTGGGGAGGGGAAGGAGGTAAGGTAAGGTAAGGAAGGGGGAGAGGAAGGCGGGGGCTCAGTCTGGGAAGGCCTCCTGGAGGAGGTGAGCTCTCAGTAGGGCCTTGAAGGGAGGAAGAGAGCTAGTTTGGTGGATGTGCGGAGGGAGGGCATTCCAGGCCAAGGGGAGGACGTGGGCCGGGGGTCGTTGGCGGGACAGGCGAGAACGAGGTGCGGTGAGGAGATTAGCAGCAGAGGAGTGGAGGGTGCGGGCTGGGCTGGAGAAGGACAGAAGGGAGGTGAGGTAGGAGGGGGCTAGGTGATGGACAGCCTTGAAGCCCAGGGTGAGGAGTTTTTGCCTGATGCATAGGTTGATTGGTAGCCACTGGAGATTTTTGAGGTCCTCTGATTTCTAGGCCTGTGCTCTTTCCATTAGGCACACTGCTTCTGTTTCTCAAACTTCTCAGTATTGCTTCAATTCTGGTACATCGACTGTGGTCTAGGAAACTGATGTGGCTCATCCTCTTCTGCCATCTGATGTTGAGTATGTTTCACAGATGATGCCAATAATAATGATAATTACAGTACTTGTTAAGTGTTTCCTATGTACCAGACACTGTACTAAGCACTGGGGTGGATTTAAGCAAGGCAAGCTGGACACAGTCCCTGTCACACATGGGGCTCCCAATCTCAATCCCCATTTTACAGATGGAGTAACTGAAGTAAAGAGAAGTGAAGTGACTTGCCCAGGGTCATACAGCAGGCAAGTGGCAGAGCTGGGATTAGAATCCAAGCACCTCTGACTCCCAAGTCCATTTTCTATCCACTACACCATTCATTGTCATATTTACTGAGCGCTTTCTGTGTGCAGAGCACTGTACTAAGCACTTGGGAAGTACACCATGTTCCTTCTCTAATGAAACTGATTCCCAACATGGATATGTCTTCTGTGGTAGGTCTAGATCTAACAGTATAGAGGGAGTTGCACACCGCAACAACCTTGTAAACCCTTTTGGTAAATTTTGATGAGCTGAGGAAGCCTCACTCTATTTTGCAATCTTTTGAAGACCATGCTGGCCATCTCAATCTGTTTTCTACTCTTTTACCTATCTACACATCATTGAACCA
Source organism: Tachyglossus aculeatus (assembly GCF_015852505.1). Classification (NCBI taxonomy): domain Eukaryota; kingdom Metazoa; phylum Chordata; class Mammalia; order Monotremata; family Tachyglossidae; genus Tachyglossus; species Tachyglossus aculeatus. The sequence continues at coordinate 123,505,560 of NC_052067.1, forward strand.
TGTAATGCCTAGGTACCGAATAATGCATATTATTTGGTCATAAATTCCTGATTTCTTTAAGCATATTTCTCATAATACAATAATGTTCTTGCAATTGCTAGACTAATTTAGTAAATTATTTCTAGGTTTGCTTCTTTTCTCTAGCTACCGGTGGACTATGAAAGTCATTCTCGACTCTGCTCTCTCTTTCACCCCCCACATCCAATCTGTCGTCAAAACCTGCCGGTCTTACCTCCACAACATCGCCAAGATCCACCCTTTCCTCTCCATCCAAACTGCTACCTTGCTGGTTCAATCTCTCATCTTATTCCGACTGGATTACTGCATCAGCCTCCTCTCTGATCTCCCATCCTCCTGTCTCTCCCCACTTCAGTCTATACTTCACGCTGCTGCCTGGATCATCTCTGTGCAGAAACACTCTGGGCATGTATCTCCCCTCCTCAAAAATCTCCAGTGGCTGCCTGTCAACCTATGAATCAAGCAAAAAGTCTTCTCTCTCAGCTTCAAGGCTCTCCATCACCTCGCCCCCTCCTACCTCACGTCCTTCTCTTCTTCTACAGCCCAGCCTGCACCCTCCACTCCTCTGCCGCTAACCCCCTCACTGTACCTTGTTCTCGCCTGTCCCGCCATCGACTCCCAGCCCACGTCCTCCCCCTGGCCTGGAATGCCCTCTCCCCGCACATCCACCAAGCTAGCTCTCTTCCTCCCTTCAAAGGCCTACTGAGAGCTCACCTCCTCCCGGAGGTCTTCCCAGACTGAGCCCCCATTTTCCTCTCCTCCTCCCAATTCCCCCCGTCCTACCTCCTTCCCCTCCCCACAGCACCTGTATATATGTTTGTACAGATTTATTACACTATTTATTTTACTTGTACATATTTACTATTCTATTTATTTTGTTAATGATGTGCATCTAGCTTTATTTCTATTTATTCTGATGACTTGACACCTGTCCACATGTTTTGTTTTGTTGTCTGTCTCCCCCTTCTAGATTGTGAGCCGATTGTTGGGTACGGACCGTCTCTATATGTTGCCAACTTGTACTTCCCAAGCACTTGGTACAGTGCTCTGCACACAGTAAGTGCTCAATAAATACGATTGAATGAATGAATTGAATGAATGAATGAAACACAATGAGATTATTGTATTTTTCAATGGACTTTGTAACAAGGTGTATGTGTGTGTGTGTGCGTGTGTGTGCATGTGTGTATGTGTATAAGAAGCAGGGGAACAAAGAATATATGAAAAAGTGCTTCATTTGTTCTGTGTCTTTTGCCCTATCCATTCCTATCTCCAACTCCTCTTATTGTTTCCCAGTTATGTATCCCAATTACTTATCATTTTAAGATTATAGAAGATTTTTTGAAATTTAATCAGAATACTTTACAAGAAAAATACTTTTGGGAAAAATTAGCATAGGGTTAGACATTATGAGCAAATGGTGTCCTTACATGCCTGAAAGATAAGAATAGACACTTAATTCAATTAATAATACTTTAAATAATGAATAATTATTTATCAGGTTAAATTTCTAACAAGAAAAGCAATTGGAAAGATTCTAAAGAAGAATAGGAATAATTTGAAGAGAGTAAAGACAAATACATATTTCATTCATTCATTCAATCGTATTTATTGAGCATTTACTGTGTGCAGAGCACTGTACTAAGTGCTTGGGAAGTACAAGTTGGCAACATATAGAGACAGTCCCTACCCAACAGTGGGCTCACAGTCTAGAAGGGGGAGATTCAAGTTCTGAAGAATTAAAATGAGGGACATTTGGAGTCAGAGGTCATGGGTTCAAATCCCTGATCTGCCACTTGTCAGCTGTGTGACTTTGGGCAAGTCACTTAACTTCTCTGTGCCTCAGTTCCCTCATCTGTAAAATGGAGATTAAGGCTGTGAGCCTCCCGTGGGACAACCTGATCACCTTGTAACCTCCCCAGTGCACATAGTAAGTGCTTAATAAATGCCATTATTATTATTATTATTGGTAGAATATCTAGAAAAGCATGACATTCATTTAATTTGTAGCTGAACAGAGAGTAACCCAATGTGCAGCAAATTTTGTATTTGTTCTGAATTTTTAAGGCCTTTTTTTTGCCATAGCCATGTTCTTACCCTAGCTGTTAGCTCTTAATATAGTTTCCTTATCATCTTTATTGATACAAGTGGTTGCCTATGTTTAAATCAAGTCTAGACTTATTGATTGCACTTTACCATTTAATTGTATATTCTTATATACAGTAATAACAGGAAAAGCATTCTGAGACTTTGCATGAAGGGTGTCATGCGTAGCAAATGTAAATGATGAATTGACTATGTACAGGGTTTTAAAGGAATTAGCTAACCTACTTACTGAACCACTTAAAATATTTCTGAAATTCATGGAGATGCAAGGAGACAAGGGAAAACAGGAGGGGTAAACAAATGCTCTTTTGATATTTTAAAATAGTTATGACAAGTGAAACTGAAATAACTTTCAAATCTAATATCAATACTTGGTAAAATAGTGGAACAATTATTCAGAGAATGTTAAATTCAGAGGACAATAAAATGAAAAGTACTGACAGATTTTTAGAAGAGCAAATGATACAAAGTAGTCAATAATTTTCCTACAAGAATTATGAAATAAAATATGATACATAGCCTTAATCTTTACCTATTCCAGGACGTGGAAAATTTAAACAGAAAGACAAATTATGCCTCCACGTTATGTTACTAGAAATTTAGTGTGGCTATTCTATGTCAAATGAATAATTTTCCCAGGCATAAATTCAATCAATCATATTTATTGATCACTTACTGTGTGCAGAGCACTGTACTAAGTGCTTGGGAAGTACAAGTTGGCAACATATAGAGACAGTCCCTACCCAATAGTGGGCTCACAGTCTAGAAGTATAAATTGTATATTAGAGTGATGTATTTGTCTCAGAAGTACTGATTATTCCCTCCTGGGCTTGCATTTTGAAAACATGGCCTTCTTGGTCGCAGGAAGATTATCTTAATGTTTTAAAGACGTAATTCCAGGCTGAATAAATGGGTCCATTGCTCTTCATTGTTCTCTTACACTAAGGCAAATTGCATACAATAACTTCTAGACAAAAGACCCATTTTTATTCACCAGCTGCCAAACTTTCTGGCACTGTCCTCATTTCATAGATCCTGATGCCTTAAGACCTTGCAAATTTCCTCTCCATTTCTTTCTATCAAAGGATCAATCCTCAGCTTAACCCATGACTTCAGCTACTATCTCTAAACATTTGGTTAACAAATCTACCACTCCAGACTTATCTCGCTCACTTTCTTCAGTCTCATATTTTCTCCCATGCTCAGGAAAACCCTGTCCTGATGCTTCAGTCCTTTAATGCCAATCTACTCAATACTAACCACAACCCACAGTGATTATGTATATATCCTAACACTCTGCCTCTGCCTCTTCCCCAATTAATGTCAATTTTCCCCACTATATCATTAGCTTCTTGAGGGCAGGGATTGTGTTTACCAACTTTATTATATTGTATTCTTCCAGGCACAGTGCTCTGAACATAGTAAGTACTCCTACCTTTCATTCTCTATGACAGTCCTTCAGAAGTCCACCACATGGCCTGCAGGGTCACTTCTTAGTCTCTGGGTTTGAGAAATGAACTTTTGGAGCTTAGAGGACAAAAGAGAAATATTTTTGAATAAAGTAGACTGACCAAATTACTGTTTTAAAACTGTGACATAATCCTTCCTCCATGGAGAAAGTGAGAGTGAGGAGAATGAAGGAGAGTGTGGGATTTAAGTCTCTCAGCATTACAGGTCATTTTTCCTAGGATGTTATAGGACATAAACTGAGTATACTAGAACTATATCAGCCCAGATGTTGAAATGCATGCATATAAGATGAACACGAGAAAGTGAGGTTCAGTCCAAGGCAGGTTTGAAAATTAATCCAAGGCAGTAGCAGTTCAAAAACATTCTCACAGCTAATTAAAATTTTCCAGGACTATTTTAAAAATAATAATCAGGGATTGCATTGTGTAAACTAAGAAACATTTGTAATTTAGAGGTTATTGGAAAATAATGAAAAGGTGAAGACTCTCCAATTCCCGGCTTCTTTGCTAGTCCTTCACTATCTCTTAATTTCATCCTGCCAATTATGCAACATTTGGCCATGTGTGAAAAAAACTCTATAAAATAATGTGCCATCGAAGTGGAACACTGATGACCTGAGTCCATATTATTGCTTTTTTTGTTTAATAGTGGTTTATCCCAGCAATTTTGCCCCGGTGTTTTAGATGGTTAACCTAGCACTTATTATGAATATATATATATATGATATGATATATGATATATGATATATATGATATATGAATATATGAATATATGATATATGAATATATCTATATAAATATATAGATTTTCATATAGATAAATAGATTTATATATATATAAGTATATGGGGGGGAAGAGCAAAGGGAGGGATTCATGGTGACTCAGAATGGAGTTGGAGCTGAGGAAAAGTGGGGCTTAGTTTGGGAAGGCGTCTTGGAGGAGGTATGCCTTCAGAAGGGCTTTGAAGGGGAGAATAGTGATTTTCTGGCCTATTTGAGGAGGGAGAGTGCTCCAGGCCAGAGGCAGCAATGGGCCAGGGGATGGTGGTGAGACAGACACGGGCTTGAGAGTCAGAGGTCATGGGTTCTAACCCCAGCTCTGCCACATGTCTGCTCTGTGACCTGGGGCAAGTCACTTAACTTCTCTGATTCTCCGTTACCTCATCTGTAAAATGAGGATTAAAACTGTGAGCCCCGTATGGGACAACCTGATCACCTTGTATCCTCCCCAGTGCTTAGAACAGCACTTTGCACATAGTAAGCACTTAACAAATGCCATCATTATTATTATTAAGGCACAATGAGAAGGTTAACACCAGAGGAGCAGAGTGTGCATGCTGGTTTTAGGAGGACAGAAGGGAGGTCAGGTAGGAGGGGACAAGGTGATGGAGAACTTTAAAGCCAATAGTGAAGAGTTTTTGTTTGATACAGAGGTGTATCCCCTTCACTCCACAGAAACTGTCCTCAGAAAGGTCACAAATGATCTCCTTCTTGCTAAATCCAATGACCCCTACTCCATTCTAACCCTCCTTAGACCTCTCAGCTGCCATTGACACCGTTGTTCACCTCCTTCTCCTGGTAAATACTATCCAGCATTGGCTTCATTGACACTGTCCTCTCCTGGTTCTACTCCTATCTCTCTGGCCACTCATTCTCAGTTTCTTTCTTGGGCTTCTCCTCAGCCGCCCCCCCATAACTATGGGTGTCCCTCAAGGTTCAGTTATGGGTTCCTTTTGGCTCAGTGGCAAGAGCCCAGGCTAGGGAGTCAGAGGTTATGGATTCTAATCCCGGCTCTGCCACTTGTGAGGTATGTGACCCTGGGCGAGTCACTTAACTTCTCTGTGCCTCAGTTCCCTCATCTGTAAAATGGGGATGAAGACTCGTGAGCCCCACGGGGGACAATCTGACTACCTTGTATCTAACCCAGCACTTAGAACAGTGCCTGGCACATAATAAGCACTTAACAAATGTCAACATTATTATTATTATTTCCCATCACCACCCAGTCCTTTGGAGAACTCATTCACTCACATGACTTCAACTACCACCTCTATGCAGACTATTCCCAAATATAAAACAGAACTCCTTACCTTTCCACCCACACCCTGTCCTTCCCCTGACTTTTCCATCACTGTAGATGGGACCACGATCCTTCCTGACTCACGCCCATAACCGTGGAATTATCCTTGACTTCTCTCTCTCATTCAATCTATATATTCAATCCATCACTAAATCCTGTTAGTTTGACCTTCACAACAACCCCAAAATCCACCTCTTCCTCTCCATTCAAACTACTACCACATTAATCCAAGCCCTTGTCCTAGCCTACCTTGATTACTGTTTCAGCCTCCTTGCTGACTTCCCCGTCTCCCGTCTCTTCCCACTTCAGTCCATCCTTCACTCTGCTACCCAGATCATTTTTCTACAAAAATGTTCAGTCCATGTTTTCCCCCCTTTAAGAACATCCAGGCATTGCCCATCCGCCTCTACGTCAATCAGAAACTCCTTACAACTGACTTTAAAGCACTTAATCACCTTTCCGCCAGCTACCTCACCTTGCTACTCTCGTACTACAATCCAGACTGCATGCTTCGCTCCTGTAATTCCAACCTCTAGACTGTAAGCTCACTGTGGGCAGGAAATGTGTCTGTTCATTGTTATATAGAACTCTCCAAAGTGCTTAGTACAGTGCTCTGCACACAGTAAGTGTTCAATAAATACGACTGACTGACTGACTGACTGACTGACTAATCTTCTCACTGTACCTATCTCACCACCAGCCCTTCACCTATGTCCTGCTTTGGCCTGGAACACCTTTCCTCTTCGTATCTAAGAGAGAGTTACTCTCCCATCCTTCAAAGTATTGTTGTAGGCACATCTTCTCCAAGAGGCCTTCCCTGACTAACCTCTTCTTCCACTTCCTTTTGTGTTGTCTTAATTTGCTCTCCACTCCAGCACTAATTTACATAGTGTTATTTTATTTATTTACATTAGTATTTGTACTCCACTCTACACTGTAAGCTTGCTGGGGGCAGGGGATGTATTTGTTAAATTGTCATATTGTACTCTCCCAAGCACTTAGAGCAGTGCTCTTCACACAATAAGCACTCAATAAATACGATTGACTGACTGCCTAACTGAAGAGTATTAATAGTTTACAATCTAACCCAGAAAACTGACACTAAAGTAAATTACAGATAGGAGGAAGTAATTGAATACACAAGATACTTACCTAAGGGCTATCATGTGTTTTGAGTTTCTCAGTGCTTAAGTGGAAAAAAAAAAAACATGTTGTGGAATTTGGGAATATATAAATGGTGGGGAAATGTGAAAAGAAATGTGACTGGCCTCCTGGAGATGTGATTTCAGAAGGACTTTGAAGATGAAGAGGATTGTGGTATGTTAGATCTGAATGGGGGCAGGGAGTTCCAGGCATGGGGAGAGGGGTGAGCAAGGAGTGATTGGTGGAAAAGGCAAGAAGGAAAATTAGTGAGAAAATTAACTTCAGAGGAAGAGTGTGTGTGAGCCAGGATGTATTAGGAGAGGACGGAGAGAGCAGATGGAGTCTTAAAAAATCGATTGTTGGGATTTTCTGTTTGATGCAAAGATGAATGTACAATTATCGGTTGTACTGAGATACCCCTTGTGTCTGGGTTGACATACACCAAAGAGTATGTAAACATGTACAATATACTTTGGAAACAAAATCTGGTAAGCCCAGTGAAGTATGAACTGGAGAAAGGAAAAGCTGGAGACAGGGAGATTAGTGAGAAGACTGTTACAGTAGTCAAGCTAAAATATGATAAAGGCCTGGGCGATCGTTGAGGCTGTTCGGATGGTGATGAATGGATCAATTCTGGAAAAGTGCTGTAGGAAGAAGTAATAGGATTTGGTGACAGACAGAAATTGTAAGAAGAGGAAAAGTCAACTGTAATGGAGAGGTTGAGAGCTTGACAGACCAGAAGGACCAGCCAATTGATCATTCAAGCAACAGTATTTACTGAATGTGCCGGGCACTGTACTAAACACTTGGGACAGTACAACAGAGTTGGTAGACACACTATCTATAAAGAGCTTGAGGTCTAGAAATAAGGATTTGCAATGTGACCCTCAGAGACTGACTTCCTCCTCACATCCGCCAAACTAACAGTTTCCCCCTTCAAAGCCCTATTGAAAGCTCACCTCTTCCTGGAGGCCTTCCCAGACTGAGCCCCCCTTTTCCTCTGCTCCTCCTCCCCTCCCCATCACCCCTACTTACTCCCTCTGCTCTACCTCCCTCCCTGCCCCACAGCACTTGTGTATATATGTACATATATATTATTCTATTTATTTTATTAATGATGGGTAGTTATAATTCTATTTATTTATATTGATACTACTGATGCCTGTCTACTTTTGTTTTGTTGTCTGTCTTCCCCCTTCTAGACTGTGAGCCCGTTGTTGGGTAGGGATTTTCTCTATTTGTGGCCAAATTGTACTTTCCAAACGCTTAGTACAGTGCTCTGCACATAGTAAACGCTCAATAAACACAACTGAATGAACTATCCTTAGGGGTCCAAAAGGAAGCCAAGAAAATCCAGGGAAGACAGGCAAACAGACCTATCCTTGTAAGGGAAAGGAACAACAAACTTCTTACTATGGCAGAAGATCTAGAAGTCCCACTAGGATGAAAAGTAGACTCCACCCTACAGTCAGATTGTTCCTAGGAAACCTGCTAAGTTTTAAGTCTCAAGGTAAGAGAGTCAAGAGAAAAAGTCATGTGTTTTTTATTTGAATAATAAAGGGAAATTTGATGTTATCTCTTTAGGTGAGGAAGTGGCATATTTTAAAGAGTTCAGTATTTGATTCGTGGCATATACGTGGTTTCACTCCCCTGGCTTATCCTGATCAGCTTTTCCAGCCTGGGGCAGGCAAAACTTAGCTCTTCTGAGAAGCTACGGCATTGACCTAACTCAGGAGATGCTGGCTAGAATAGGCAATGCCCACCCAACTCCCTTGCATTGCCAGCATTAAGTAAAGCCACCTGGCTATTATTATTAATAATAGCAATAATATTGATACTTGTTAACTGCTTACTATGTGCCAGTCACTTTACTAAGCTTTGGGGTGGATACAAGCAAATCAGGTGAGACACAGTCCCTTTTCCCAAGTTGGGCTCACAGTCTCAATCCCTGTCATGAGCCCATCTCACAGCACCAGGTACTTACTTTAATAATCTGTCTTTGGTCCTGTCGGGCACCTGTTACACTTTTTCTACAAGTCCCTCCCTGGTTCTGTCAGGCATCTCCCCCTCTCACACCATCAGGCACATATTCTATAGGTCTGTTCATTGTGTCAGGAACCTATCCTATAGGTCCATCCCTGGGGATACACCTTCCCCTACTGTCCCATCAGGAACTCAATGACAGGTCAAACCACAGTGAAATCAAACCACCACTGTATATAGCTGAAAGCTTTATTCAATTCTTAATAGTAATAGTCTAATTGAAGGTGGAAATAAACACACACACACACACACACACACACACACACACACACATAGAGCTACCCATCCAACTGTTTTACCCAAGTTCGTGCAGAAGGTCTCACGTTGGAAGAGCTTGAGGAGTCTGGCTGTCTGCAGCACATAGTTCTGGGTTAGATGTCTTAGGTCTTTGGTAGTCTTAGGTGGTACCCAGTGGCTATGCCGTAGGAGTCTCGGCATAGGACCTAGGTGGACTTCTGCCACCACCTGACATCTGGAAGCAGTGTGGCTCAGTGGAAAGAACACGGCCTTTGGAGTCAGAGGTCATGGGTTCAAATTCTGGCTCCACCACTTGTCAGCTGTGTGACTTTGGGCAAGTCACTTAACTTCTCTGTGCCTCAGTGACCTCACCTGTAAAATGGGGATTAAGACTGTGAGCCTCATGTGGGACAACCTGATCACCTTGTAAACTCCTCAGCGCTTAGAACAGTGCTTTGCACATAGTAAGTGCTTAATCAATGCCATTATTATTATTATTATTATTATTATTATTATTATTATTATCTGGTTCTTAGATCATGGAGAGCAGTCTAGTTCATATTCAAGATAGTTCATGATAGAGGTGTTTTTGCCACCACTGCCCAAGGGTCTGGCTCTTACCCCCTTTTATCCCTTAAGGTTGTTTTGGGGGTCAAGGCAGGTCCAGATTTGCTGTTTCGACTTGCCTACTGTCTCCAAGCACTTAGTACAGTGCTCTGCACACAGTAAGCGCTCAATAAATATGACTGATTGATTGATTGATCAAGCCTGTTACTTGGTAAAGCTAGGGGGAATGGCTTCTCCTCCCGTCATGCCCAACTCACAAGCTATGTTTGCAAGATAGGTTATCTTGCGTACCTCTGGCAGTCTTTCTTCTGCCAATAGGATAACAGTTCAGTGCCTCCTCAAGGTTCTTGTGGTGAGCCCACAACAAGCTTCCTTCCTAGTGACTGTCCGTGATCCCACGAACAACAACAAAAAAGAAACTCATGAAGACAGTGACATGGTCTACTTGAGGTCAGGTGGTTGCCAGCCCGTGGGGGTCAGAACATGGAGGGAGGTATGGCCTTCTCTCCCTTTACCCAGTAATAGACCTGCCAATCAATGACTACCACGTAGAGTCACAGCTGCAATGCCTAATACAGATAAAAGGCAATCGCTTTGAATAGCAAGAAGGGAAAGTATTCAAGGAAAAAAGCAGAAGCAGTGGGAGAGCAGCATTCCAGAAAGATGCACTCGAAGAAGCAGAAGAAAGGCATCAGAAAAAGGGAGCAGAACTTGGAGGGAAGCAGAAGCAGTAAATGGTGTTGAGAGACAAAGCGTGACAGAAGCAGCTTTTGGGGGAAGCTTTTGAGTGTGCAGAAGAGACTTGCAGCATCAGTGGTCCATGTCACCAGGAACTTCTCCCAACCTTCTGCCATGGGATCGACAGAATGGACAGAATGGGCTCCTTTTACCAGTAGACTGGTACTGGACCCTTGGTGGAGTGCCGTGAGTGACTGAAAGTGTGTATATGTTATTCCCTTGCACATTGGTAAAACTAAGTAAAAAACTTTCTTTAGTAACCTTGGTGGTTGGTGGTGTGGTTTGACTCTGTACATGTCACTGAGGCTATCCCAGTCCAGGAAAGTCCTGGTTGGTATGAATCAGGGGGACTCATGACAGTCCTCCTTCTGTGTTGTCAGTTCCTCCTCAAATTCCTCCTTCCATGTTGTTGTTGATGGGGTCAAATGATGTTCGCTCACAGCGTGGCTCAGTGGAAAGAGCGCGGGCTTTGGAGTCAGAGGTCATGGGTTCAAATCCCAGCTCTGCCAATTGTCAGCTGTGTGACTTTGGGCAAGCCACTTAACTTCTCTGTGCCTCAGTTACCTCATCTGTAAAATGGAGATTGACTGTGAGCCCCCCATGGGACAACCTGATCACCTGGTAACCTCCCCAACGCTTAGAACAGTGTTTTGCACATAGCAAGCACTTAATAAATGTCATCATTGTTATTATTATTATTGTTGTTATTATTATTATTATTATTATTATTATTCACTCGTTAAATGGTTTCTGTGTCACAAAATGGAGTCACTCTTGCTCACCACAATCCCCATTTTACAGATGAGGTAACTAAGACACAGAGAAGTTAAGTGGCTTGCCCAAGGTCTCAGAGCAGACAAGTGACGGAGCCAGGATTAGAACCTGTGACCTTCTGACTCTAAGGTCTGTGCTCTACCCATTACATTGCTTCTTTATTAAAACTAGAACCAGCACCATAATGACTGGGAGCACACTAGAGTCCAAGCGTGCCAGTACCACTTTCCCTCCCTTCTAGACTCTAACCTACCTAGTCATTCATTTTCAGCTCACAGCTCTGGGTGGTGGAAATGGGTACATACTGAATGTAATGTAATGGCTAATGCTTAAAGTGTTGTGCGAAGAATAGGTTAGATGAGGACTGAGATAACTGTGGCTATTTAAAACAAAAGTCACAGGTGACTTTCCCAAAGCAGGATGTTTATCGGCAGGGAACATATCCGCTAATTCTGTGTATTGTACTCTTCAAAGCACTTGTACAGTGCTCTGCACATAGTGCTCAATAAATACCATTGAGTGAGTGATTATCACAATGAACTTCTGAAAAATCGTGCTTGAGCACACTTTATACTGTGGTTTCCACCTAAGAAACAAGAATAAAACTGAACACAAATGACATAGTCCCATGTGTCGTTCTAGGGATAATTCATACAAGGAGCATCAGAGTTCCCTTGGTGTTTGCATAGGGGCTGCCTAGAATTGCCCATCTCAGGACAATATGGCATGTGATTGGCAACAGGACCCCTTTGAAATGGAAAAATTGTAGTCAATAATTTCCCCTAATGGGAAAGATGCAAAATGTCCCTGGGGAGGGCACTGGGCCTCAAGCATGGAAGTGGCACAATGCCCTCTGTTCTGGCCTCAGATAATTAGCTACCAAACAATTTTATCTTATTTTACGGAGTCATCTTTGAGTCCCCTAACATTTTCTGCTTCTACTGTGCCACCAGCTGCTTGAAACAGGCCTGTGATTGGTTACCCTTAGACTTTCTTCTAGTCCTCTAGGAGGGAAAACTATCTCTGCTTCTCCTGCTGCTGCTGGTTCTTCTGGAACTTTGTTTTTTTGGTAGGAAAAGAGTTCATCCTGATCTTATTCCGCAACTTGATTTTTCAGCTCTTGGTGTGAGTGGTTCGTCAGAACCTTTCTCTACTTCATACCATCTGGAATTTCCACACACTCCACCCTAGACTTCATCTGAAAACTTGTCCAGGAAGTGGACTGTGCCATCCCTTTGGGCTCTGGTGACGATGTGTTGGATCCCTTGGTGTGGCTCTTAGCAGTCTTCTGACACTGCCTAGAATCACGCAGCTCTTGGAGGGGCACACCTGTTACTGGGTTTGATTTTCTGTTTTGCAGGCTGCACACTGGCCTCATTTCCTTCATCTTCAGTTTCCAGCTATCTTCCAGGGAGTGGGCCTCTACAGTCTCTACAGATCTTTGGGTTGTTGTTGGTATAGCACAGCACACTGCCAGGGCATGCTTGTGTTTCTGGAACTCCCTATAGATGTAGCCCAGAGGCCGATCTTTGTGATTTCTGCGATGTTCTTCAGGTCTTGCCTTACCTAACATTTTTTGATGTGCATGGCCTGCCCTCTATCAGGCATCCTGAGCAGCAGTTTCTGGATCTATCTGTCATCCTTTGGGAGATTGTGGAGACAGAAGCTTATCATGCAGACAAAAATGTTCTAGTCCTTTAGCTTTTCATACTTCAGCTCCTCAAACCACATTCTCTTGGTGAGGTCAGTGACACTTGTCCAGGCATGGAGCAAGTCTTTTCTGGCAAAGTCGAGGTTCTGGGTTCCTGTTAGTTTTTTCAGCTTCTTGCTACACACTTTTTAGCTGCCTCCGGCTCACTACCAAGTCCATCCTGAGCTTCCGGTATTCCAACTTTAACTCTCTATTCTACATGACCTCCCAGAGCCTTCAGGCACTTCTGGATCATTTCTTGAGTAAGGAATTGGATAGCTTCTTGAGTAGTGAACCAGGTGAAAATGCTCAACGTATCACTGCAAAACCATTCAAATCTTTACTTGATTTTCCCAAACTGCTGGAACATCTCCCTTAGATTTTCTGCTTCTGAATCAAAGGACAGGTTCATGATGAAAATGGTTTTCGCCTTGTTCATGTCCAGTGACATCTTCCACTGCTTTAATTGGGCACTTCGTGGCCTAAGTCTGCTTCAGTTCATCATCACAATCATCTCAGGCTCTTCTTTGTCACTGATGTCTGTACTCTAGCAACTGCTCTTTTCATTCATTCATTCATTCAGTCGTATTTATTGAGCACTTACTGTGTGTAGAGCACTGTACTAAGCGCTAGGAAAGTACAATTCGGCAACAGATAGAGACAATGCCTACCCAACAACAGGCTCACAGTCTAGAAGATAGTGGATCTTCTGGTCATTTGTGATTTTCCAATCTCTTTATCATCATCATCTTCCTTCTCCACTTCTTCATGGTCCTTGTGAATGCTATTCTCTTCAGCTGTCTCTTCCTATTTATTTATTTATTCAGGGGGGATCTTCTTGCTCCCCTGGCCTGCAGCAGAAGAAGAATGGATTGAATTGCATGTATTCTTGTCAAGAGCCCAATGTACAGCCAGTCCCCACTCTTTGATCTCTTTCATGTTCCTGTCTTTCTGAGCCTTCTGTTCATCTAAAATGTTCTTGAACTTAACAAAAGCAAAGTCCTGCTTCTTCCCATGTGGTTTCTTGGGCATGTTCACTTCCAAGATGGCTCTTAACAGATCAAATGAATCCTCCAGGTCACTCACAGACCACTTAAAACTCATGTTCCAGGTGATCAGTCTGGCTTTTTTTTTAGCTGCTTGTCTTTTTTGACTTCACTTTAGCTTTGGCTTTGGCTCTACCTGTGGGGACTTGGAGCAGTCCTTCTATTTCTTAGTTTTTCCTTGGTTTCCTCTTGGCCACAGTCATGTTGATCTTGCCACCTTCCAAGGTCGTGACTTCCTTAAGGGCCTACTGGTCATCCTTCAGCATGGAGAAGGTTGTGTATCCAAAGCCTCTACAGGTCTCCCTGCTTTTCCGTGTCACCACAAAGCGCTGGTGACTGAGTCCAATTGGCTGAACAGCTGCTCCAACTACTAGCCACAGGTTGAAGCAGGCAGGCATCCCATCAACAGAATCAGTCTGGACATGGGTCTGGGCCATGAGGGTCAGGGGAGGAAAATTGGCAGTTGGACTGATTCAAAGGATTGTACCACCTAGGTTCAGGGCATAAGAGAGGGGAGAATCCCTTTTGGGCCATATGGGAGAGACTCAGTGCTTGGCTGTTCTCGTGTACACAGTGCTTAGCACACACTGACAAATACAAATTCAATTATTATTATTATGTGATGGGAAAGTGAGGTGAGGATAAAATTTATGGGCATAAGGTGATCTGTTCTGACTTAGATATACAGAGCTTGAGGTACTAGTAGGACTTCCTCACAGAGATGTCCTGAAGGCAGGAATCAGGTGAGGGGGAAGAAAGATCAGTTTCAATAAACTTACTATGTGTAAGTCATCCACATAGTAATGGTGGTTGAGGCTGTGGGAGTGGATGAATTTCCCAAAGGTGTGAGTATCATTTAAGATGAGATATGGTTCCAGAGTCTTGAATTATAATTAGGAAGATGGGGTTAGAGAAAAAGCTGCTGAAAGTGATGGAGAAGTATTATTCAGAGAGGTAAAAAGAGAATAAGGGAATAACAGTGTCAGAAAAGAACAATGTTAGTTACTATTTTCAGAAGAGAGGAATTGTCTTGTATACCAAAAGCAGCCAAGAGGTCAAATAAAGTTAGTACAAAATAAAGTCCATTAAATTTGGTCATGAGATCATTAGGGTCCTTGGAGACAGCCATTTCAGCTGAGTTGAAGGTGGAAAGTGGATTATAGAGAATCGATAAGGAAATTGGAGGATAAAAATTGGAACAAAGAATGTATACAACTTATTCAAGGAATCTGGACAGGAATGGAAGGGAACAGATAAGGTATATTGAAGGTGTAGCAGAGTATAATACAGATTTCTTTAGGATAGGGGCATATTTGAAGGCAGAGAGGCAGGAACCATCAGAGAGTGAGTGGCTGATAGTGGTGGTTGATAAGAAAAGAAGAGTGAACTCATGCATTTTAAAGGTGAGAGGGGATGAGGTCTGGATTAGGGAACATCTTCTAACAACTTAAGTGTTGGAAAAATTGTTCTGCACATGCACTTGTACACAAGCAAATGTCTTGGACTACTAAGTCCTACAATACAAATTTTCATTCATTCAATCATATTTATTAAGCACTTACTGTATGCAGGACTGATGCAACTTCCACATTATAAGGACAAAAAGGTATATATACATATATATATATATATATGTATATCAATATATATATATATTGATAAAGTCTCAATGAAGGACATGAAGGAACTGAATGTGGAAATAGTGTTATATATTCAATGCACACTTAATAACTTAAATGATAAAATAGCATTATAGATGAGTCAACAGTTGCAAGGACTGCCACCTTGGGTGCCTTCCAGTTATATCTCTATATCTCTTTAGACAGAAATCTTCATCACTGATTGATTGCATAGCCCTAGTGAATACCCTCTAAATTCTGGCTTTTCCAACTCCTCTACCGTGATGAATTGTTGGTCAAACTTTGGGGTGATTGGGATTGGGATTGGGATTGTATAATAGAGCATGGAAATATCTTGTGTCTGAAACATTTACCACTGTCTTACTGGCACACAAATGTTTTAACTGCTTGGTGGTAGTACACTTATAGGTATTTTCCCTCTAACACGATGATTAAAAATATTTCCCTTTTGTTATATAGCAGCATTTCATAAATATTGTCTTAATACATTTTAAAGACAATACATGAATAGCCTTGACTTCTCGTGTATTACATCCTTAAGTTAGTGTTTATGCTGTCTTACAAACTGCTATGGTAGGATAAGTTGGGTCTTTTACTGAGTTGTTATTCAGTACAAGTTAATGAAATACTCTTGAAACTGTGTTTATTACACTTTAGAAAATAAGAAGTGGGGTTGAACAATAATTTCTCAATTTTTGAAGCTGTAATAATGTTTTTGGTTTGCAAATATTATTTTTTGAATACCAATTGAATGAGTCTTTTATAATTTAACATTATAATGATTTCAAGGTGATTTGCTTTTTACAGTAAGAAGTCCTGTGTTTGCAGTTTTCCCACATGTTTCCTAAACATAATCACATATTAGTTGCAATTTTCTCTGCAACACAAGACTTAATTATGCTAAAGAGAAATGCTTCTTTTTATAATAGATGTGAAATACCACAGGTATCCAGTTTGTACTAATACCAAGATTGGAAACTCATTACCACTAAAAATGTCAGTTCTGATGAAGCATTTAAAAAAATTCCCAGAATCAAATTCAAAATGTCTTTACTAAGCTGTTTTATGGTAGAGTGTACCATTGGAAATGTGATGAGTCTTCATGTAAAAATGCTGATTTGAATTAGATTTAGAATAAATGTCA
Organism: Tachyglossus aculeatus; assembly: GCF_015852505.1. Classification (NCBI taxonomy): domain Eukaryota; kingdom Metazoa; phylum Chordata; class Mammalia; order Monotremata; family Tachyglossidae; genus Tachyglossus; species Tachyglossus aculeatus. The sequence goes on from NC_052067.1 coordinate 123,522,255, forward strand.
TCCTCAATTAGCCTTCCTTTCATCAAAATGATCTCACAAACACAGAGAATGAATCTTTATTTCCTCCTTTGCACATGGGAGGTCATTTGTCAGATTTAATATACTTCTACCTATGTCTTCCTACATGCTTTGGGTTCACGATGGATGACCACAGACTTCATGAAAAAGTTTTATAACTAAAACTTCAAATTGACTTTAATGTAATGTTAAAACCACATATTATACATTGTGAAGCATTTGCTGAAATAACTAGGATTTATTATCATTTAAAAATTATGAATTATTGTATGGATGTATTTGCAATCATATATTACCTATGTAATTTATGGTAAAAAGATTACTGAAAATTAAAGCAAAAAGCATTTTTGCCCATTTAACTAAGTAATACAGACCTGATGTACTTGTTAAGCACTTAGACGCTCCCCCAGACCCCTACAATTTATGTATATATTCAATCAATAGCATTTATTGAGCACTTACTATGTGCTGAGCACTTATACTAAATTCTCAGGAGAGTATAATTTTACAAGATTAGCAGGCACGTTCCCTGCCCATAACGAGTTAATAGTCTCGAGTACTGAACATATTCTTATACTCTGCCATTTTTCATATCTATAATTTATTTTAATGAATAAGCTCCTTGTGGGCACATGATCATGTCTACCTACTCTACTGTATCTTACTCTCCCAAGTGCTTAGTACTGTGCTCTGCACACGGTAAGTGTTCAGTAAATACCATTGATTGACAGATTGGAATGATCCTTCTACCCATAAGATGAATGCAAATAAAAATTGAGAAAACATGGTAATCATGCAGAAGCTTAAGGAGTTGACTGATATCTTCATGTCTCTGACAATTTTCAAGTAAGTGATTTATTTAACCATTAAATGCTCCAAAATACATCTTCAAAGTGCTTTTACAATATCCTTCTACAAGGAGACTCATGTTTCATTCATTCGTTCACTCACATTCATTGAATGTTTACTGTGTGCAATACTAAGAGCTTAGGAAAATACAACACAACGATAAACAGTGACATTCCTTGCCCACAACGAGCTTGCAGTCTAGAAGAGGGGAGACAGAAATCAATACAAATAAATAAAATTGCAGATATGTGCATAAGTGCTGTGGAGATGGGAGCAGGGAAGAACAAAGGGAGCAAGTCAGGGTAAAACGGAAGGGAAGTGGGAGATGAGGAAAGGAGATGTGGCTTCAATAAGGCTTTGAATTTGGGGGAGAGTAATTGTCAGATTTGATGAGGGCAGGCATTCCAGGCCAGAGACAGGATGTGGTCTAGGGGTAAGCAGCTAGACAGGAGAGATCAAGGCACAGTGAGAAGGTTATCACTGGAGAAGTAAGGTGGGTGGGATGAGTTGTAGAAGGAGAGAAACAAGCTGAGGTAGGAGGGGGGAAGGTGATGGAGTACTTTAAAGCCGATGGTGAGGATTTTTTGTTTGATATGAAAGTGGATAAGAAAACCACTGGAGATTTTTGAGGAGGGATTGTTACATGTCTTGAACATGTTTGTAGAAAGTGATCCAGGCGGCAGAGTGAAGTATGGACTGGAATGGGGAGAGACAGGAGGCTGGAAGGTCAGCAAGGAAGCTGATGCAGTAATCCATGTGGGATAGGATAAATGATTTTGTTATGATGATGATGATGGTCTTTGTTGAGTGCTTACTATATGCAAAGCACTGTTCTAAGCACTGGGGAGGTTACAAGGTGATCAGGTTGTCCCATGGGGGGCTCACAGTTTTAATCCCCATTTTACAGATGAGGTAACTGAGGCACAGAGAAGTTAAGTGAGTTGCCCAAAGTCACACAGCTGTCAGTTGGTGGAGCCGGGCTTTGAACCTATGACCTCTGACTCCAAAGCCCGTGCCCCTTCCACTGAGCCACGCTGCTTCTCTATTATCATGGTAGCAGTTCAACTACCATATCTATGCAGATGATACCAAAATCTACATCTCCTCCCAGATCTCTCTCCCTCTCTCCAGGCTTGCATTCCCTCCTGCCTTCAAGACATCTCTATTTGGATGCCCTCCCATCACCTCAAACTTAACATGTACAAAACAGAGCTCCTTATCTTCCCACCCAAACTCTTTCCTCTCCTGGACTTTCCCATCACTGTAAAGGGCACCACCAACCTTTCTGTCTCACAGGCCTGTAATATTGGCATTATTCTTGACTCCATTCTCTCATTCCACCCACATATTCAATTCATCACCAAATTCTGTGTGTCTCACCTTACAACATTGCTACCTCTGCCTCTTCCCACTCCGGTCCATATTTCACTCCGCTGCCTGGATCATCTTTTTACAGAACCATTCAGAACATGTCATTCCCCGCTCCTCAGAAATCTCCAGTAGTTGCCTATCTACCTCCTCCCTCACCTCGCCTCTCTCCTTCTACAACCCATGCCATACACTTTGCTCCTCTGGTGCTAACCGACTCACTGTGCCTCGATCTCATCTGTCTCATTCATTCATTCATTTGTATTTATTGAGTGCCTCCTGTGTGCAGAGTACTATACTAAGCGCTTAGGAAGTACAAGTTGGCAACATATAGAGATGGTCCCTACCCAACAGTGGGCTCACAGTCTCACACTGACCCCTGGCCTATGTCCTACCTCTGGCTTGGAAAGCTCTCCCTCCTCAAATCCACAAGACAATTACTCTCCCCAACTTCAAAGCCTTACTGAGGGCACACCTCCTCCAAGGAGTCTTCCCAGACTAAGCCTCACTTTTCCTCATCTCCCACTCCTTTCTGCATCAACCTGACTTGCTCTCTTTGCTCTTCCCCCATCTCCCCACCCCATAGCACTTACTCATATATCTTTAATTGTATTTAATTATATAGATGTCTGTTTATTTGTATTGATGTCTGTCTCCCCTCCCCCAGACTGTGAGCTCATTTTGGACAGGCAGGGATTTCACTCTTTATTGCTCTTTTGTACCTTTCCAAGCACTTAGTACAGTAGTCTGCACCTAATAAATACAATCAAATGAATGAATGAATGTAGAAGAAAGGGCAGATTTTAATGATGTTAATGATTTTAATGTTGTGAAGGTAGAACCTACAGGATTTGGTGGCGGGTTGAATATATGGGTTGAATGATAGGAACGAGTCAAGGATAATGCCAGGGTTATGGGCTGATGAGACAGGAAGGATGGCGGTGCCATCCACAGTGATGGGAAAGTTATGGAGAGGACAGGGTTTGGGTAGTAATATAAAGAGCTCTGTTTTGGACATGTTAAGTTTGATGTGATGGGAGGACATCCAAGTAGTGATGTCTTGAAGGCAGGAAGAGATGCAAGATGGGAGAGAGAGCAGGGCTGGAGATGTAGATTTGGGTATCATCGGCCTAGAGGTGGTAGTTGAAGCCATGGGAGCAAATGAGTTATCCAAGAAAGTGGGTTTAATGAAGAAAAGAAGGGGACCTTGGGGTATCCCCACAGTTAGGGGGTGGGAGGCAGTGGAGGAGGCCATGAAGGAGACTGAGAATGAGCAGCCAGAGAGATGAGAGAACCAGGAGAAGACAGTGTCACCAAAGCCAAGGTTGGATAACATTTCCAGGAGAAAGGAGTGACCCACAGTGTCAAAGGCAGCTGAGAGGTCAAGGAGATTAGGATGGAGTAGGAGGCCATTATATTTGGAGTAGGAGATCTTTGATGACTTTTGAGAGGATGGTTTCTGTTGAGTGAAGGGAATGGAAGCCAGGCTGGAGGAGATCAGGGAGAGAATTGGAGGAGAGGAATTTGACAAAACAGATGTAGACGTTTAAAATTATTTTTTTGTTAACTGCTCCAAAACTGCTCTAATTCTCAATATACCCATCAATGAAAAATATGGATAAGTCCTGCTAAATATGCAACCCTTCCCACACTGTCTTCAAAATTTGATAATGGAATAGGAAAGGGGAGGGCTTCATTGTAAAAAAATAACTAGGCTGTTGTGATCCCTTGTTATAGTTGCTGTATAAGAAACAGTAAAAGCAAATTTCCAGCAATACATTCCTCCTTTGCTTAGTTGTGTATGTGAATCACTTTAAAACATAGACTCCCATACTCATAAATACACCATAGGATTATGCATTCACAATCATTTACATGCACCCAAACCTTTTATAATAAACTCTAAAGGAAGAATGAAGTCAATCAGTAGCAGAAGCAGCATGGCTCAGTGGAAAGAGCCTGGGCTTTGGAGTCAAGAGGTTGTGGGTTCAAATCCCAGCTCCGCCACTTGTCAGCTGTGTGACTTTGGGCAAGTCACTTCACTTCTCTGGGCCTTAGTTCCCTCATCTGTAAAATGGGGATGAAGACTGTGAGCCCCACGTGGGACAACCTGATTACCTTGTATCTACCCCAGCACTTAGAACAGTGCTTTGCACATAGTAAGCGCTTAACAAATAACAACATTAATCAGTAGCAGAGAAGCAGCATGGCTCAGTGGAAAGAGCCCGGGCTTTGGAGTCAGAGGTCATGGGTTCAAATCCAGGCTCTGCCAACTATCAACTGTGTGACTTTGGGCAAGTCACTTAACTTCTCTGGGCCTCTGTTCCCTCATCTGTAAAATGGGGATGAAGACTGCGAACCCCCGTGGACAACCTGATCACCTTGTAACCTCCCCAGTGCTTCGAACTGTGCTTTGCATATAGTAAGCACTTAATAAATGCCATCATTATTAATATTATTATTAGCATTCATTGAAAACTAACTCTGCAGGGCACTGTACTAAGCTCTTAGGAGAGGGTAGCAGAACTAATAGACACAATTTCTGCCACTAAGGAATTTATAATCTAGCAGGGGCATTAAAAAAAACTACAGGTAGGGTAAAATCTAATAATGTTGGAAGACATGATCCATACCCACAATGAGCTTAGAAGGTGAGGAAAATATTAAAATAAATTACAGATAAGGGAAATAGTAGATTGCTGTACACAAAAATACGATTGAATGAATAGTAAGCACTTAATAAATGCCATCATTATTATTATTATTATTATTATTATTATTATTATTTTTATACCCTCATAAGTACTGTGGGGCTGGGATAAGTATCAAAGTGTTTCAGGGATATACAGCCAAGAGCACAGTCGACACAAAGGGAAGGTAGACAAGGGAAATAAAGGCCTCAGTGTGGGAAGACATGGATTTTAGGATGGTTTATGAGGTGGAAGAGGGGTGGTCTGTCATATATGAAGTAGAAGGGAATTCCAGGCCTGAAGGAAGACATTGACAAGTGGCGAGCCAAGTGTGCAAGTTGGGTTGTAATAGGAGATCAGCGAGCATAGGTAGGAGGAAGACAACTGACTGAAGTAGGTTATAAGGAGTTTTGAGGTGGATGGGCACACTATGGGAGGTTTCGAAGAGTGGGGAGGTATAGATTGACCAGTATTTTTAGAAAAATTATCCAGGTAGTGGAGTGAATAATGGCCTGGAGAGGAGAGAGACAGAATACAGATAGGTCAGCAGGGAGCTCGATGAGGAGTAGAGAAAAATAAACACTCTTTTAAAAAAAGATATTCTAGGTCACAAAGTGTGGACTGGAAAAGGGATAGACTGGAGTCAGGAGGATAGTGAGGAGACTGATGCAGTAGCCCAGTGGGAGTTATGATAGGCACTTGGACCACTGTGGGAACAGTTCTAATTCAGAGCAAGGAGCTGAATCTGGAGTGGGACTGAAGAAAGAATCACAAGGATTTGGTAACTGACTGACTATGAGGGTTGAAAGAAAAAGAGGAGCCAAGGAGAATGCTGAGATTGTGGGCTCGAGAGATGGGGAGGATAGTGTTGTCATTTATTCAGTCATGTTTATTGAGTACTTACTGTGTGCAGAGCACTGTACTAAGCACTTGGAAAGTACAATTGAGCAATAAAGTGAGGCAATCCCTGACCACACTGGGTTTACAGTCTATAGTGGGGGAGAGACAGACATCAAACCAAGTAAACAGGCACCAATATAAATAAATACAATTATAGATATATACATATATACATACATTCTAAAGGGTGGGGAGACGGGGGTGAGAGCAACAACATTGTTGGGAAAGTTAGTTGACAAGAGAGGATTTGGGAGGAAAGATGGATAGTTAATTTTGGACATTTTAAACCTGAGGTACTGGCAAGATGTCAATGTGGTTATGTTCCTAAGGCAGGAGGAGGTGTAAGAGAAAGAGAAAGGTGGGGAAAAGAAAGCATTAAATAGATGAATGAATGGTAAATCTGTGAGGTGTTATTAGAGTCAACATTGAGAAATATAATAATAATAATGGTATTTGTTAAGCACTTACTATGTGCAAAGCACTGTTCTAAGTGCTGGGGAGGTTACAAGGTGATCAGGTTGTCCCACAGGGGGCTCATAGTCTTAATCCCCATTGTACAGATGAGGGAACTGAGGACCAGAAAAGTGAAGTGACTTGCCCAAAGTCACACAGCTGATAAGTGGCAGGGGTGGGATTCGAACCCATGACCTCTGACTCCAAAGCCCGGGCTCTTTCCACTGAGCCATGCTGTGATTCTATGTAGTTGTATAACAAGGAATACACCACCACAATAAGGATATTTTCACTGAAGCTTCAAAGTATAGCATTTACTGATCCTTCCCTCATGCATATTCTCTAATTTCAAAAAAAAAACCTCCTCCGTATTCCATTATTATCCATTCACCACATACCCTTCTTTTTGTTTTGTTTTTAATGGTATTTTTTAAGCACTTGCTGTGGTCCAGCTACTGTACTAAGTGATGGCATAGATATAAGATAATCAGCTTGGACACAGTCCATGTTCCACATAGGCCTCAAGGTCTTAATTCCCATTTTACAGATGAGGTAACTGAGGCACAGAGAGGTTAAGTGACTTGTGAAAGGTCACAAAGTAGACAGGTGGCAGAGACAGGATTAAAACCCAGGTTCTCTGGATTCGAACCTAGTTCCTTGCCCTTCAGAGAAACTATGTTATTATTATTATCACTAATAATAATAATAGTAACACTAATAATAAGAATTGTAATCTTTGTTAAATGCTCACTCTTTGCAAAGCACTGTACTAAGTGTTGGGGTACAATATAAGGAAATCAGACACAGTCTCCAAACCAGTTAGCACTTACCCTCAGAGGAATGTTGCAATTTGAGAGGTCCCTATGCTTATTAATTAACTATTACTGGACTGCTTGAAGATGATTTTATCTTGGGCTTTTTGGACTTTGCTGAGTGAGATTCATGTAGGACACTATTTGAGGAGGTAGATTAGTTCTTTCTTTTAGATTCAGGCTTTGCACCTTTAGAGAAAATTGGACATTACAATTTTTGTAGAACTTTGATTCAAAGCTTGACTCTTCCAGTTATTGAAATTAAAATGACTAAAAAGCCAAAATATCTAAAAAAACCCTAAAATCTGTAAAAATCTGAAACATCAAAATCAGTCCAATTAAAAAGAATCAAAGTGTCATGAGTGGCTAATCTGAAATTTTGACTTTGCCATTTTTTTTTCTGTAACCAGATTATCCAATTCTATCTTCTTTTAGTTGATTTCATTTTAGGGTCTTTTTTTTTTTTTTTGATGATGTTCCTTGGATCTGATGCCAGGACCTAGGAGGTCAACTTGGCTTGATTTTCTACTTCCCTGTATTTCCACGGTTTGGGAAGCAGTGTTGCTCAGTGGTAAGAGCCTGGGCTTTGGAGTCAGAGGTCATGAGTTCAAATCCTGGCTCCACCAATTGTCAGGTGTGTGACTTTGGGCAAGTCACTTAACTTCTCTGTGCCTCAGTTACCTCATCTGTAACTATGGGGATTAAGACTGTGAGCCCGCTGTGGGACAACCTGATCACCTTGTTACCTCCCCAGTGCTTAGAACAGTGCTTTTCACATAGTAAACACTTAATAAATGTCATTATTATTATTATTATTATATCATTGGATAAGGTGATGCCTTGTTATATAAGAAATTGGTGGTATTATTCATGGTACTTTGGAATCTTAAGGTGCATGTAAGTTTTCTTAGTGCCCGCAAAATGGAACAACCATTGTCTTCAGGCATAAGATGAAGCTAAAAATACTTAAGCTTTGCCAAATAGCAGAAAACATAGAGAAAAACTAAAAAAAAAATGACACACCACAAAACAAAGCAGAATAGCATTTGACCCAGAGTAGCATTTATTTCAAATATTTAGTGATTGGTTGTCTTCTTAATAAAGTGACTCAGAATGTCCATTGATGAAGCATGAAATGTGCCTGTGCATATGGGACAGCAGAAAGCATCCTAATATTTGAAACTAAGGGGACTGTTCATTCTAGCTAAAAAGAAATAAAATGGAAGAGTTAAATAGAAGGAGTGCAGGAGATTGCTATATCCATGTATATAACATAATTTAATATTTTCAAGCTACCAAGAATTAAAAGATAAACTGTATCCTGATCATCTGGAGATTTTTGGAACTATTTACCAAAGATGCATGACTTGTGAGACAAATGAAAGGTTCAAATTAATTGTAAGATAGGAAGAAGATTAAAAAACTTTCACTAACAGTGCTGAAGAATTTATCAAAGTTGTAATTTTTGAAATGTAGCAGATTCTTCATTAAAGATGAAATGGTGATTAGAATAAGAAATGAGGACATATGGAAAAAAATACTAGAAGTGACTGAACTGGATTTAAACAAAACCATTTAAATGTCAAGCTGCTGAAGCTAATTCATTTTGCATGAAGCTGATGAGAAATAACACTAGACAAGGTTATGTGGCAGAGGATAACCAGCACTGGCTTGAGGTGGATCAAATGAGAAAACATGACAATAGAATGGGAATGGGAAAGACATTAAATCACAAAAATATGGCAGCTGTCACCAATCAGAAAATGTCTCAAATATTTGGAAATTTTTGTTTCTGCCGCAATTGACATAATCACTTTGCATCTAATTGAGAGAACAAGAGAAATACAGGTATGGTCCTGGACCAAAAGGGTGAATTTTTTTACCGGTGCTTGAAGATCAATGTATTACCGACAATCACTCCCATAGCTTGTCACACACTGACAGAACCTGAAAAGATCTTGCTAAAAACAGCTACCAGCTCCAGTTTATAAGCAGGACCTTCAACACCATCATATCCAATGGCATTTATTGAGAGTGTTTACCGTATGCCGATGACTGAACAAAGCTTGTTGGAGAGTACAAAACAGAGTTGGTAGGCACATTCCCTGACTATAATGAGCTTACAGTATAGAGGGAGTTTACAGCCTACAGGGATGAAGTAGCAGAACACCAAAGGGTGCCATCAGTGGGGCTTTATTAGAAAAAAAAAAAGATTATTACAGTGGTCCCCTTGTGTAATCTCAGTAGCTGGAAACACCCTACCAAAACTCTCCCTCTTTACTCGCACATCTCCAAACCCCAGCCCATTTCCCACACTTGCACTCACTCAGTTGAAAACTGTTGGATAAAAATCCAGATATCACACTACTTCAAATTTACCATTCATTCATTCAGTGGTATTTATTGAGTGCTTCCAATGTTCAGAACACTGTACTAAGCTCTTGCGAAAGTACAATACAATGATGAACAGTGACATTCCCTGCTCTTTTGCTGGAGAGGCACTACCTTGCTAAAATACCTGGAAAATAATCATAAAAATAGTGATGTTGGTATTTGTTAAGCACTTACTATGTGCCAAAGTGCTGGGGTAGATGCAAGGTAATCGGGTTGCCCCGTGGGGCTCACAGTCTTAATCCCCATTTTACAGATGAGGGAACTGAGGCACAGAGAAGTTAAGTGACTTGCCCAAGGTCACAAAGCTAATAGCATCCAGGTGCTGGGGATAGCCACTCTAACAATTAATTAGTTATGTTATTTGTTAAGTGCTTACTATGTGCAAAGCACTGTTCTAAGCGCTGGGGTAGATACAAGCTCAACAGGTTGTCCCACATGGGGCTCACAGTCTTAATCTCCATTTTACAGATGAGGCAACTGAGGCACAGAGAAGTGAACGGGCTTGCCCAAAGTCACACAGCTGACCAGTGGCGGAGTTGGGATTAGAACCCACAGCCTCTGACTCCCAAACCTGAGCTCTTTCCATTAAGCCATGCTGCAATCAGTCAGTCAGTCGATCATATTTATTGAGCACTTACTTGAGTACTGTGTGCTTGGGAGAGTATAATATAACAATAAACCAACATATTCCCTGCCCACAACAAATTTAAAATCGAGGGGTGTCTAACTGTTAAATGTGTATGGCTTATTTCCTTCTGTTCAACATCATACTTACAAATAGTTTTAGCAAAACTCTTTAAAGTTTTTGTCTACACTATGTTCAGCTCTTTTTCCTACTAGATGTGGCTCTTGAGCACAGGTGCAAAGGTGCCACTACATAATCTGTGTAGTCCCATCACTCCAGGACAACACTGTCCTCACAGCTGTGGGGGCAAGTTTTATTTGGCCTGCCTTATCCCTTTGAGCTGTAAAATAGCAAAAGATAATCCAAGACAGGGGCAAAGCTCAGAAGAAAAAGGAAGAAAGGAGGGGGAGGCACATCCATGCACCACCCAGCCAAATCATCCTGTATTTATCTTCTCCAAGTTATAATCCCTCTATAATTTCAATTTCCTTCCTTTATACCTGCCCACCAAATATCCTTCTTTCTGTTTGTGTGACAGATTCTTTATCACTAAAAGAATCATTAACTCTCATCATTCTATAACTTTATGTAATCTCATATACTGTGTCCCCTTGAGCATAGAGGAATATGGGTTTGAGATCTCCAATGAGAAGACACAAGAGAAGGATGCAAATAGAAATGGTTCCTAACAGATGTATTAAAGAACCAAGTGGTGTCCTTCTAGACTGTGAGACCTTTGTTGGATAGGGACCGTCATAGTCTATATGTTGCCGATTTGTACTTCTGCGCATAGTATGCGTTCAATAAATATGATTGAATGAATGAGCTTAATGAAGCGGCTATTTAAGAAACTGATGAGGGGCAGGTGGGTCTACTGATGAGGCAATCCCAGAATAGTTTGGTGCTGCAACAGGAAGTGAGTGTAGGTTGTTCTATCAGCAGTGTTAATCAGAACCTTGCCAAGTCCTCTGAAACTCTTCTACCTGTGTATATTTGTAACTGCTAGATCACTAATGTGCCTGAAGAGAATGGAGTTGCAGTTTCAACATTTATTTCTTCATGAATGGACAATTAGGTTTCCATTTGTCCAACTGGGAAACTCAGAAAAGTAAGTATTGGCCTTAATACAGTACTGACCAACGATTTACTTGACAAAAAGAATCAAGAAATTTAAATGTTCAGGGATATTCATTTGTATTTACCTAGACAATAAGATATTTCTCAAGCTTTTGAAAAATTACATTTCTTATTTGTCTTTCATAGGATTTTTCATTGAAGAAGACAATTATTTAAGTGTCTTGTATCTTTTAAAGAGTTCATAAATGTTAACCAGTTAGTTATTCCCAACAGTTGAATTTATTGTAACATACCTTTCCAAATGTCTTAATGAAAACTTTAAATTGAGTGACTCCTTTGGCTAATATACTGATAAGTAGTCTGTGAATTGCTTGCCATTAACGTACTATGGTTATGAGTAGGCTTTCCTGACTTTAATCCGGTAAAACATTAACATCAGCCTGTGCTGAATATGCAAAATGTTTCATCCCTTTTTTGTCTTCTTGTGTGTAATAATAATGATGGCATTTGTTAAGCATTTACTATGTGCAGATCACTGTTCTAAGCGCTGGGGGGGGGATACAAGGTGATCAAGTTGTCCCACATGGGGCTCACAGTCTTAATCCCCATTTTACAGATGAGGTAACTGAGGCTCAGAGAATTTAACTGACTTGCCCAAGGTCACATAGCAGACATGTGGTGGAGTCAGGATTCGAACCCATGACCTCTGACTCCAAAGCCCTTGCTCTTTCCACTGAGCCACGCTGCTTCTCTAATAATAATGATGGCATTTATTAAGCACTTACTATGTGCAAAGCACTGTTCTAAGCGCTGGGGAGGTTACAAGGAGATCAGGTTGTCCCACAGGGGGCTCACAGTCTTCATCCCCATTTTACAGATGAGGGAACTGAGGCACAGAGAAGTTAAGTGACTTGCCCAAAGTCACACAGCTGACAAGTAGCGGAGCTAGGATTCGAACCCATGACCCCTGACTCCAAAGCCCGTGCTCTTTCCACTGAGCCACACTGCTTCTCGTAAAGTGTAATGTGTCAGAAGTGGGATTTGAACCCACGCCTCCATATGGAGACCAGAACACCCATTCCGGGGAAGGATATCACCTTGAGTCTGGAGCTTTAGACCACTCGGCCATCCTGACACCCATCAGCCTGAAGTAATTCCTGGAACACTTTTTTTAGACTTTTGATGGTATTCAAGCTTCTTCAGTTTGGAAAGTCAATTGGAAGTATCTTCGGATTCTGGCTTAAAAATCTCTCACTGGACCACAAATATTAGTATCAGAGAGCAGGGTAAATTGACTAGGCCACTTCACTTTAATAAGGATGAGGAAATAGTCCTGGAGTAGCCTAAGAATCTCAGTGAATTTCTCTGGACAGCAGAACTTACTCATTCCTAGGGCTCTGTTGATGTTATGTTTTCATAAACACTGTTGGGTAGGGACTGTCTCTATATGTTGCCAATTTGTACTTCCCAAGCGCTTAGTACAGTGCTCTGCACATAGTAAGCGCTCAATAAATACGATTGATGATGATGATGATGATGATAAACTCAGATCAATGAACATAATTAATGGCAGGAAGGTCTTGTTGTTTCTGCCTGCATTCTTCATGTATCTGTTGTACTGCAAAGATCATATCGCTTGGCCTGTGATTCACTTGGATGACGATGTTCATAACTAGTCTGTATAGGTGGACTCTTGCTAAAAGCTTGCCTGATGTGGAGGGCAGGTGGAGTCCCTTTAAGGTTCCAGAATGAGGGTAGCTTAATTAGAAAGCATTTGTTTGCCAAAGAGATGGAAAAGGAAAACTAAAGTTTTAAACCAAAAAAAACCCCATAAATTATCAACCCTTATTCTCTGGCCCCAAGTATTGAAAAAACAAATAGAAACTCACTATATGCCTTACGTTTGGCTGGAAGCAGCATTTCAGGATTAGACCCCTCTCATCAAGTCAGTCCAGAAAGAAACTTAGAGCTTCCAGGAGAATTCTGGGTCGTTGGGTGAAGCATATGTGCACTGGGCCAAGTGGTGGAATGGGAAAGCAGTGTGGCCTAGGAAAAAGAGCTTGGTCCTGGGCATCAAAAGGCTTGGATTTTAATCCCAGCTCCCCCATTTTCCTGTTATGTGACTCTGGGCATGTCACTTAACTCCTCTATGATCTCATCCGTAAAATGACTCCAGTGCTTAGAATGGTGCTTGGCATATAGTGAACACTTAACGAATACTGTAATTATATTATACATTATTATGGCAACAATACAGGGCTCACAATCTGTGATAATGAGCAGTTATGTCCATTAGATGAGAATGAGACTTTCCTAAAATGACACAGAAGTAAATAGACATGCTGAGATTAGAACTCAGTTCTCTCAACACCCAGCCTTATGCTTTTTCAGCGTGGGTCATTCTGTCACTCCAGGCATCTTGGGTCCAACTCTGATAATAGAATGCTTTAAGAGACCTTGTGGTAATTGCCTTCCCTGTTAGTAGCACAAATGCTTAATCAGACATATTTATTGAGTGCTTACTGTGTGCAGAGCACTGTACTAAGTGCTTGGGAGAGTACAATAAAAGAGAGCTGGAAGACACATTCCCTACCCACAATGAGCTGGATTTACTGCATTATATCAGGGTCTTTTCCCTCATATCATAATGTGCCATATGGTAAATAGACTGCTCATCCATTAATTTTTCCAAATCCCTGATATTTTCTGCTGTGTAACTTTTTGGAGTAACTAATTCCATGCATTTACACCCACTATGTTAAGAACTGTTTTCTTGTCCCTTATTCCTATATTATGAAGTTTGGGTTTTCAAGCAGTTCTTGGTTTTGTAAATGTCCTCTCTTACTCTGTAACACTTCCAGACTGGCTGGACCTGATCCTAGAAAACCACTGCAAGGATGTTTCTCCATTCTCATGAATACCTTAACTGCAACTTTCTATGTACTTTCTCTAGGTTATAATAATAATAATAATGATAATAATAATTTTGGTATTTAAGTGCTTACTATGTGCAAAGCACTGTTCTAAGCGCTGTGGAGGATACAAGGTAATCAGGTTGTCCCATGTGGGGCTCACAATCAATCCCCGTTTTACAGATGTGGTAACTGAGGCACAGAGAATTTAAGTGACTTGCCCAAAGTCACTAAGCTGACAATTGGTGGAACCGGGATTTGAACCCATGACCTCTGACTCCCAAGCCCATGCTCTTTCCACTGAGCCACACTGAAAGTATGGTTCTAGAAAGCAGAAAGGACCTTGGTTCCTATCTGTGCTCTGCCACTTGCCTGCTGTTATACATGAAGTAAGTCACTTAACTTCTCTGGGCCTCAGTTACCTCATCTGTAAAATGGGAATAAGACTGTGAGTCCTATGTGGGACAGGGACTGGGTCCAATTTAGTTTTCTTGTAATCAACTCCAGTGCTTAGTACAGTGCCTGGCCCATAGAAAGAGCTTAACAAATACTATTATTATTATTATTACTATTATTGTATGGTGGCCCTAAGGGGCAGGGACCAGAAAAACACCTGTAATTCTAATTGTGTGCAAAATGGGGATTTGTGTGGCTAAAGCTAGTCCTGCTACAGATCTAGTTGCCTAATAGAAAGATCACAGCTACAAGGATCAGAGGGTCTGGTTTCCAATTTTTGTCTTTACCACTTCCTGCTACGGGATCTTGGGCAAGTCAATTAACTTATCTATGCCTCAGTTTCTATATCTTCAAAATAGGGATACAATACCTGTGTCCACTAATTAAACTGTGAATCTTATATGGCGCAGGGACTATGCTCAACCTGATTATCTTGTTTGTACCCCAGCACTTAATGGTTGTAACTTCAATCAATAGTATTGGAGTGCCTACTATGTGCAGAGAGCTGTGCTAAGGACTTGGGAGAGTATAGTATAACAGATTTGGTAGATATCTTTCCTGCCCACAACATTTACAGTATAATCCTGGCTCTGTCACTTGTTTGCTCTGTGACCTTGAGCAAGTCACTTAACTTCTCTGTTCCTCAGTTTCCTCATCTGTAAAATGGAGATTGAGACTGAGCCCCAGGTGGGACAAGGGAGTGTTTCCAACCCGATTTGCTTGTATCCACCCCAGCACCTAGTACAGTGCCTGTCACATAGTAAGTGCTAGCATACCATAATTATTATTATTATTATTACTACAAGGGGAGACAGACCTTAATATAAATAAATTATGGATATGTTCATAGGTGCTCTGGAGCTCTGTCAGTTCTATGTTCACAACATTACTAATATCCACCCTTTCCTTTTCATTTAAACTGCTATTACACTACTGCTATTACACATGCCTCCTTTTCCAGATGATCAGATATTCATAAAATTTTGTTAAACAAGATGTTAGAAATCTTGCTAAGTTACACAAATCCAGTCCAGTTGCTGATCTCTGAGGGGCTCTAGTAATTACACATTTTTCATCCTGAAAATGGTCATGTATCCCTATCCTTTGTTGCCTTTTAGCTAATTTCTATTCACACAGATTATATCTTCCATTGTCATGATTAAAAAAATCCTTTGGGGTGAGTACTTGACAGAGACCTTTGAAAAATCTAATTGTCTGTTGGTCCTCTCTAGCTATGTGCTTGAGAGTTCTCCTCAAGGAACTCCTGCATACTACCGAATTATGACTTACCCATGCAAACCCCATTTTGTGCTTCTACCTTTTATTACCTGAGCCCTTCTAAAAGCTCAAAACCAGTAGAATTCAAGTGTTTTTCAAAACTTTTACTGCCAAAATTTTCTGGCAAAGTATTTATACAACAGTCTTCAAAACCCCTCAAATCTAACCCAACCCAATGCATCTATTTAGTGAATAGATATTTAACATGATGAAATATTACTCTTATAATTCAGAGAAATGCTTTCCCAAATCTGCATTCATGATGGATGAAAGGAAACCAAATATTCACATTTAATTATCAGATTTTTTCCTTCTACAAAAATCGACCCTATTTATTTCTCAATGCTTTCTAGCCATGCATTTTTTCTTGCAACTATCAACATACTACATCTGCACTTTGCAAAGAGATTGAATTAACAAAAACGTGAAAGATTTCCCCTTGTCTTTATAACATTTATCTGAGCCGACCTTAAAAGAAGGCAAGTCTATGAATAATAATGGGTGCCTGAGGTTTTGTTTTTAATCAGACTTGTTTTTGTTTTTATTAATTAGTTGAATGCCAACAGTGATCAGCACAGTTCAGTACAAAATGGCATGTTGCAGTTCATCTCATTCTTCTATCCTGGGATGGAATTGACTACTTATAGTAATGTACACAGTTTAGGATTAAAGAGACCTCTTGCAGCCACTCTAGAGAATTACAGAAAGGAGGAGGAAGTAAATGCCCTGCCTGATAACAATAGTGTAAGAAGACAACAGCAGTAACCTCGAGTGTCTCAAAAACGCAAGCTCTGTTTGGTTATGTGCATAAGGAAGATGGTGTGGGCTGAGCAACATTTCCTGTCCCTGTGTTGAATGAGGCCCCAAGCAGGATGAGGAGACTGTGATGGGTAGCAACTCCACCTGGCCAAAGAACTACAATGCCGCTGGCCCTTCCTCTACTTCAACACTGTTTCATCAGAATGTTTTAAGCCAGGCTAGGTAAGCTCTAAAGTCCAGGGAGCCAAGAAAGATCCAGCATCCTACCCCTAGGTCACTCCTCCTACCAGTTGTTTCCTTTTGGCTGCCTGCCTTTCTCAGCCAGAGGCCTGTGCTTTCAGGAACCCCTTACCTAACCTGAGGAAGACTTCCATTGTGGCAGGAACATTGCATAGCCTAGTACTCAGCCATTTGAGTCACGGCAGGCATGATATGAAGCCACCTAAATGTCACGAAGGTTTTCTCTCACTAACCCAGCACCCCGTTGACCAATCATTCATTGAATCAATCAATTGTTTATTGATGGCTTACTGTATGTAGAACACTGTACTGAGTCCTTGGGAGAGTACAATATAACAGTTGGTAGACCCGTTTCCTGCCCACAACGAGCTTAATGTCAGAGGGGGAGACAGATGATGACACAAACACATAAAGTATTGATATGTATACATCAGTGCTGTGGGGTTGAGGGAGGGTTGAATAGAGGAATTTCAGTGCAAGTGTGATGCAGAAGGGGGTGGGAGAAGAGAAAATGAGGGTATAGTCTGATTCCCAAATCTGTACCTGTAACCCTCTTCTTTCTCCTTCTCTGAAGCCTCTCATTTACTCCTATGTTCATGTCACCACTATTTGGAGGTCCTGTTAACACCTGAAACTTAGCATGTTCAAAACATAACTCCTTATCTTCCCACCCAAACCTGTCCTTGCCATTACATTTCTGTCATTGTAGACAAGACTACCATCCTACCTGCCTCACAAACCCATAACCTCGGTATTACCCTTGACTCATCTCTCTTGTTCAACCCACAAAATAATGATTATAATAATTGTTGTATTTAAGCACTTACTATATGCCAAACACTGTACTAAGCGCTGGAGTAGACACAAGATAATCAGATTGGACACAGTTCCTGCCCCACACAGGGGTCACAATCTTAATCCATGTTTTACAGATGAGGTAACTGAGGCCCAAAGTCACACAGCAGTTAAGTGGCAGAGCCGGAATTAGAACCAAGATCCTTTCAATCCTAATGCTGTGCTCTTTCTGTTACTAAATCTTGTTGGCTCAACCTTTACAAAACCACTAAAATCCACCCATTCCTCTCCATCCAAACTGCTACCATGTTAGTACAAGCCCTTAGTTTATCCCACCCATCAAGATCCTTTTTATTTTAATTTTGACATCTGACATCATATCTTGCTCCATTCCATTCTGTGAGGAGAGTGAATATGTGGGTAGGGAATCTTTCTGTATCAAAAGGCCAGTTAAGGTAAATTGTATTGAAAGTATGTGAGCTTTCACTTTGTAAACAACACAATCTGTTTGATTTTGTCTTCTGCCTTTGTCCTTTGACCTGGAATCTACAGTATCTCACTTGGAAGGGGTCTGTCTACATTGCTCCCTGGATTTCTGCTGTGTGCAAAGCACTACTCTGGATGCTTTGAGGATTACCAAAGCAGAATAAGAAACAGTACCTGCCTTCGTGTGGAAAGACATCATTTAGAGCATTGTGGAAAACATTTGTAAAATCCAGAGGGCCTGAGATAGGAAGGAAGGCCTCTGGAGCACTGGTCTATATTGGGCACTGTGTTTTTCTCTTTTGTGAGTGTATGCACTAAGTCTTATCCTCTGTTGAAAAGAGTTGAGTCCTCCAACTTTGAACTATTCTTACCCCTTAGACTGCAAGTTCCTTGACTGGATAAAGGCCTTGTCCTCTGCTTCTTCTCTTACCAAATTTCCCACAGATTAGGCTGTGATTCATAGTAGATAATGGAGCTGGAGGTGATGATGGTGATGTAATAGTGTAATTTTGGGTGATATTGACTTGCTGTGGACTTAAACCCAGAAAACAAATCAGTCATCTAGCTGGAGACTTTCAAAAACAAGTTGCTTCCTCTCCTATTCTTTTCCATTCACTTTTGCATCCATCGAATATTACTTAAAATGTTGGATTCAGATTTTGTTGTTGACTGCTATAACCACAATATCATAAGAAATTATTGAGTAGTTTGATTTTTCCCAGCATAACAGTCTCTTATTAACTGGCCTAGTGAAAAGAGCACAAGCCTCGGTCTAATCTCGGCTCTGCCACTTGTCTCCTTTGTGACTTTGGACAAGTTACTTAACTTCTCTGTTCCTGTTACCACATCTGTAAAATGGGGATTAAGCCCGTGAGCCCCACGTGGGACAGGTACTGTGTGCGACCTGATTAGTTTGTATCTACCCTAATGTGTAACTTAATACAGTACCTGTACAAATTTATTACAGTGCAGAGAAGCAACGTGGCTCAGTGGAAAGAACACGGGCTTTGGAGTCAGAAGTTGTGGGTTCAAATCCCAGCTCTGCCAATTGTCAGCTGTGTGACTTTAGGCAAGTCACTTAACTTCTCTGTGCCTCAGTTACCTCATCTGTAAAATAGGGATTAAGACTGTGAGCCCTATGTGGGACAACCTGATCACCTTGTAACCTCCCCAGTGCTGAGAACAGAGCTTTGCACATAGCGCTTAATAAATGCCATCATTATTATAATTAACCTCTGCATCAAACAGAAACACCTTACCTTCTGCTTTAAAGTAATAACTTTGCCCCCTCCTATCTTACCTCAATGCTCTCCTACTACAACCCAGCCCACACATTTTGCTCCTCTAATGCCAAACTACTCACAGAACCTCGACTCGACAACCTAACTGCAGACCTCTCATCCACGTCCTTCCTCTGCCCTGGAAAAGCATCTCTCTTCATATCCTACAATCACTCTCCCCACCTTCAAGGCTTTAATGAAGGTACATTTCCTCCAAGAGCGTTTCCTTGACCAAGTCTTCATGTCCTCTTCTCCCCCTGCCTTCTGCATTGCTCTTACACTTAGATTTGCTTCCTTTAGTCACATGTAGGTAACAATATTAATTGTTAATTCTTTTGTGAAATAATATTATCAGGAATACAGTTACAATGAATTAAGGTTAATTTTTAACTATAAATACCTTACTTGAAGATTTATAATAGTAAGTCATTCCCTCTGTCCTTACATGAGCGACTCCTCAACCTTCATTAGTAAGATGTCAGGAAATGAACCATCACTCAGAATGGAATTCTAAATAATAATAATAATGATAATAGTAATAATAAAATTAAGTACTTATTTTGTGCCAAACACTGTACTATGCTCTGAGGTTGAAACATGATAATGAGGGCAGACATAATGTCACAGACTATGTAGGAGGGGACCAGATACTGAATCCAGAGAAGCAGTGTGGCTCAGTGGAAAGAGCACGGGCTTGGAAGTCAGAGGTCATGGGTTCGAATCCCAGCTCCACCAATTGTCAGCTGTATGACTTTGGGCAATTCAATTAACTTCTCTGTGCCTCAGTTACCTCCTGTAAAATGGAGATTAAGATTGTGAGCCCCACGTGGGACAACCTGATCACCTTGTATCTTCCCCAGCACTTAGAACAGTGCTTTGCACATAGTAAACACTTAATGCCATCATCATTATTATGATTATTTTAAAGGTGAGAAAACCGAGACACAGAAAAGTAGTGATTTGTCGAAAGACACAAAGCAACAAAATGGTATCAGAATTAGAACCCAGGTCCTTTGACTTCCAGGACCACGCTCTTTCCACTATGCCAAGCTGCTTCTGTAATGCCAAGAGTAAAATCAATAAGTTACTAAGTACAATAATTGTAGTCTACCTTCAGTTCCACGAGCCTAGCTTTTCTTATATGAAAATGAAGTAGACCATGTTAATATAAATATTATTTAAATATATTTCCTAGTTTTATAAAGCACTAAACAAATCCCACTAATAATTGGTCAAATCATTCAATTTCTTATCTATTTAGGATATCCCAAGAGTTAAAGCCTCCAGAGGAAAGCTATTCATTCCTTAGCTGTGAATGATTCATATTTTAAACTATGTTAAACTGCTTGTTCTTCATTTCATTCAAACTAATTTGGTTATGCTGCTTTAAATATTTTTTTATGCATTTAACACTTAGAGGTTGGCACCTGGAAACTTGGTGCCTCCAATGTCTTCTGACCTGGTGTTTCTAATGAGAAATCTGTTCTGCTGAAACAGGGCAGGTGGAAGCCAGGAATCTGAGCCCTTTCTCTGGGACTCAGGAATCCATGGAGAGAAGTACTTAGTAGGCACTTACTTAAATGCAGTACTTATTAATGATTTCTTGACTAGATGAGGCATTGCTTTCATATTCTTATGTATCATTTTGCAAAAGTTTCTACAAGCAAACACCCTATAAAAAGTTTCTGGGTAATGTGAAATCATATGGAACAGGTTGGGTTGGAGCATGCAGGAGAGAGATAGGAGAGAAGGGGGAGGAAGATAGGGAAATGAAGCAAAGGTGTCTTGAACATCAGCTAGTCTGTAAAATGAAAATGTGAATGAGGAAAAAAATTGATAAGAAGTTTATGTAAATGAAAAGTGTAGAATTTGGATGCAACCACTTTGGAACGCCACTGATATGAAAGTTTTGTTTTCTGCCTTGACTGAGCCAAGGCTGGTAAGAATAATCAAAGAAAATTTCAGCTAACTGAACAAAATTGAGTATACGCCTGTCTGAGGGAGCCAAACCCAATTTTATTTGTTTAGCTGAACTGTAGATATAAACTTGTCCCAGATTAGTTCAATAAATTAGAATTTGTTACTTGAATAAAAAAATTGAAAATATGCCCTCAACTACAAGGAGGGAATTTACCTAGAACACTAGGAAAATGATATTCAAAAACAGTAGATGAAGAATGAAAAATCAATGGAGCTATAGTGTATGCTTTAATGAACTAATGGTAATGGAGACATACCAATCGCTATGGGCAAGAGAAGCAGCATGGTGTAGTGGATAGGGCATGGGCCTGGGAATCATAAGGTTATGGGTTCTAATCCTAGCTCTGCCCTTTGTCTGCTATGTGGCCTGGGGCAAGCCACTTATCTGTGCCTCAGTTACCTCATCTGTAAAATGGGGATTAAGACCATGGGACAGGGACTATGTCCAACTTGATTTGCCTGTTTACACCTGTCCCAAGGTGACCCTGGGGTACCGGCCATCTCAAGATCAAATGCTATCTCGTGACCACATGGGCCAGCAGGTGGAACTCGGAAGTGAGGGTGGGCTACTGCCCCCACACCCAAGGCTGCTGATTGACAGCCCAAGCTGGAAATAGAGAAGGTGTCCCTCACCCCCGTGCCAAATCAAATTAGGTATGGAGGAAGGGGGGTGGGCAGAGACTGGATAAACTGAGGCCTGAAGCTGGAATGGCCTAGGAGCACAGGTGATAAATACCTGTTGCCTCTGACCTTCGGGGGCAAAACACCAAGACACGCAGCAGCAGGAGGAACAGGCGCTGCAGCAGCAATCAATCAATCATATTTATTGAGCACTTACTGTGTGCAGAGCACTGTACTAAGTGCTTGGGAAGTACAAGTTGACAACAAATAGAGACGGTCCCTACCCAACAGTGGGCTCACAGTCTAGCAGCAGCAGTGGCCCATGTGTCTTTCTCTGCCCAGAAGGCCAGATACCCGCTCTGCAACCAGAACCAACACACTAAGACAAGGGCCGCAGGATGGGTGACTGTCTCATGGGTGGGACCCAGGTGCCCCGCTGCGGATGGGGATCATAAGTGGATTCCTCCCATATAGGGAGAGCACATGTTGAGAGCTAACCACCCACCATGTGTGTGGGTAATGAATTGGATTCTTCCCATGTGGGAAAGTAAGTGGGTTTGTTCCTAGTGGGAAGTGCACATGGGTGAGAGCTAGCCTCCTCACCCACGCACGATTAACGTATGATTGTGTTCCTCCCATTAGGGAAGCTCGAGTATTGCTAATTGATTGCATTCCTCCTGAAAGGGAAACTCAATCCATTGTGCCTCAACAACTAAGTAATTCAATTAGCCTCGCGGAATAAATTTTATATAAAACTCAGGCTTTCTGGCCCCAGTGGTGTATGTGTGTGTGTCTCTCTCTCTCTCTCTCTCTCTCTCTCTCTCTCTCTCTCTCTCACACACACACACACACACACACACACACACACACACACACACCTGAGTGTTTAGTACAGAGAAGCAGCGTGGCTAGAAAAGCAGCATGGCTTGGTGGAAAGAGCACAGGCTTGGGATTCAGGTCATGGGTTCCCATCCTGGCTCCAACACTTGTCAGCTGTGTGACTTTGGGCAAGTTACTTAACTTCTCTGTACTTCAGTTACCTCATGCAGTAAGCATGCAATAAATAGGACTGAATGAATGAATAAAATGGGGATTAAGACTGTGAGCCCCACTGGGGCAACCTGATCACTTTGTTTCTACCCCAATATTTGGAAAAGGGCTTGGCACATAGTAATCACTTAACAAATACCATTATTATTATTATGGGCAGGATCTCTCATGGCTTTTAGTCTTGGGTGGATTTGATAATGGTAGATAACAATCATGGAACTTATATCCATTCTTTCATTTTCAAGTCTTGGCCATTTTAAGTACGAGGCGCTACATAAATGAGATACAATGATACAACTAAAAAAAATATGCTAAAATCATGGAGAGAAGATGGTGATGAAGACCAATAAGGGAAAATCAATTTTGATTAAGGGTGCTCAGTTTCCCAAGTGGAAAAGAAGATTATAGAGAAGCAGCTTGGCATAGTGGATAGAGCAGGGGCTTGGGAGACGGAAGGTCATGGGTTCTAATCCCAGCTCCACCACATGTTTGTTGGGTGACCTTTGGCAAGTCATTTCACTTCTCTGTGACTCAGTTACCTCAACTGTAAAATGGGGATCGAGACTGTGAGTCCCTCATGGGACAGGAATTGTGCCCAATCAGATTACCTTGTATCCACCCCCGTGCTTAATATATGTCTGTCACACAGTAAGCAGTTACCATTATTATTAGCATTATTACAATTGTTTTAGAACAGCTTCCCATTCCTAACTTTTTCTGCTCCATGGAAGTACAAGAGAGGAAAGGGTGTTATGAGTAAGCATCAAAAATGACTTGGTAAGGAACTAATCTAGAAGAAAACTTTTGTTAATGGAGAACAGGAAATTGCAAGAGATTCCATATTGCATCAAGTATTTGGGAAGGGCTACAAACAATCTAATAGCCTTAGAATGGCTCTTTTACAAGTTGAGGAAAGATATTAAAGATTAAACCAGACCAATAATAATGGAGGTGGAGAATGAAATTATTAATAGCACTAAATGACATACACTGAACTCCCAGGCTGGTAACCTCATCTTTAACAATAAAAATGAAGACAATTATAAATAGACCATTACAAAATAATGAAAACTAAGAATGCCTATAACAAAAGTAATTTCCCCACAAGAGGGGAAAATCCATGAAAATTTGAAAATCTATTGATAAGTAGGTTCATATGCAATATGTCCAGATATTAAGTAAATTAGGTGTCAGTTTTATTTCCCCAAAAGTAATTTCGGTGTTGATGGAGTTTTTTATACCTAATTAATGATTAAAAAGATACTGTAAATGTAAAGCAAAGATGAGAACTTAAACAAACCAAAATATTAATAAACTGTGTGATAAAATGTATGGAAAATTTAGAGCTAAAACTAATACTGAAGTAATGATAGATATACAAAAAGAAAAGCAGTATTGTACAGAGAATAATGAAAGCAGTAAAGTACATTTATTTTAATAATTTTGAAAATTTCCTCATTGCACACACCAGGTGAAGTTAAAAGAATCTGAATAATTGCATAATATCATGGATCTAGTTGGAGTAACATATTAAAATGTAATAATGATAATATTTAAGTGTCAATCACTGGTGTAAGCACTGGGGTAGATACAAGGTAATCAGATTGGGCACAAATACCTGGCCAAAGTGGTGGAGATGGACCCATCAGATTCTCTAGGGACAGAAATATTGGTATTTGTCAAGTGCTTACTATATATCAATCAAGTGTATTTATTGAACACTTACTGCATGGAGGTCACTGTACTATATCAAATGCCCAAAGATCACAGATCCAAGTGTCTACAAACTGTTACATTGTACTCTCCTAAGTGCTTACTACAGTGTTCTGCACACAGCAAGATTTCAATAAATATGATTGACTGACTATTGTTAAGAGCATATTATGTGCACACTCCGCTCCTCTAACTCCAACCTACTCTCTGTGCCTGGGTCTTCTCACTCTTGCTGCTGATCTCTTGCCCACATCCTGCTCTATTCTGGAAATGCATCCCTCCTTTTATCTGACAGACAATTACTCTCCCCCTCTTCAAAGCCTTATTAAAATCACATTTCTTCTAAGAGGCCTACCTTGACTAAGACCCCATTTTCCCTCCCACCTTCACCACTGACTACGCATTTAGCTGTGGACCCCTGAAGAATTTTAATGCTCATCCCAGCTCCACAGCACCAATGTACATATCCTTCTACTCTACAATTTTCCCTCTCCCTAATCTATTTTGATGTCTGTCTCACCCTTTAGACTGAGACCTCCTTTCAGACAGGGACCGTGTCTACCAACAGTAATAATAGTAATAATGGTGTTTATTAAACACTTACTATGTGCAAAGCACTGTTCTAAGGGCTGGGGAGGTTACAAGGTGATCAGGTTGTCCCACGTGGGGCTCACAGTCTTCATCCCCATTTTACAGATGAGGGAACTGAGGCCCAGAGAAGTCAAGTGACTTGCCCAAAGTCACACAGCTGACAATTGGTGGAGTCGGGATATGAACCCATGACCTCTGACTCCAAAGCCCGGGCTCTTTCCACTGAGCAGATCTCCCAAGCACTTAGTACAGTGCTCTGCATCCAATTAGCACTCAGTAAATACCACTGCTTGCCCTTGGGAGAGTACAATGCAGAGAGCTTAGAGTCTACAATACAATCTACCCCAGTCTACCAAGCATTCATTCATTCATTCAATCGTATTTATTGAGTGCTTACTATGTGCAGAGCACTATACTAAGTGCTTGGGAAGTACAAATTGGAAAAATATAGAGATGGTCCCTACCCAATAACGGGCTCACAGTGTAGAAGGGGGAAGTAGACAACAAAACAAGTAAACAGGTGTCAATACCATCAGAATAAATACAATTATAGCTATATACACATCATTAATAAAATAGAATAATAAATATGTACAAATATACACAAGTGCTGTGGGGTGGGGAAAGGGGTAGGGCAGAGGGAGGGGGGTGATGGACTAACGTAGTGCTCACAGAGTAAGAAGGAAGGAGGGCAGGGCACAGAGAAATTAAGTGTCTTGCCCAAAATCACATACTAGGTAGGTGGCAGAGCTAGGATTAGAACCCAGGTCTTCTGACTCCCAGGTGAGTGCTCTTTCCACTAGACTGCACTGCTGCTAGAGTCGATACAACAAGCATAGGGCAGGGTAAATCAAAGGGAAAATGGGACTGTCAACAAGCAAGTATTAGGGCAGGCAAACATGAACCAGGATAGTTCACTCACCAAACTCAGTCCTGGCAGAGGACAAATAGAATTGATTAGGTTCACAAGGCTGAGGAAACAACAAGAAGGTATGCTATGAGAAAACTGTGTGCAAGGATCAAAATTAATATCTGATCTCCACGACTTTTTTTTCCCAGTTTCAGGAAGTACCAGGAGAGGAGACCACAGGGATGCAGAAATAATAATAATAATAATGGCATTTGTTAAGCACTTATTATGTGCAAGGCACTGTTCTAAGCATTGGGGGGATACAAGGTGATCAAGTTGTCCCACGTGGGCACACAGTCTTAATCCCCATTTTACAGATGAGGTAACTGAGGCTCAAAGAAGTTAAGTGACTTGCCCAAGGTCACACAGCAGACAAGTGGCGGAGCCAGGACTCAAACCCATGATCTTGACTCCAAAGCCCGGGCTCTTTCCACTGAGCCACGCTGCTTCTCTAGCAATCTAGCAAAATAATGAGCAATCTCTCCCAGATGTATCTAAGGGGAAAGGGCTAGAGCATACAGTGTAGAAAGGGAAAGAGGGGAGGATAGAAATGGAGGGAGTTAGGGGAAGGAGAGGAGAGAAAAGTGATCACATTTTCCTTGAACGAAGTATACTTGAGTCTAATAAAAACATATAAAATTAGATTAAGTTAAAAGTATGAATCTGAAAAGTGAAATGTAAAAACTTCTATGGAAATATAGATGCTCAAATGAAGTATGTAAGGTTGACACTTTGGTGTCATATTAAATCCCTATCTTAGCTGACCTGTTCATTTAGCATTAATATTTACCACATACATTTTAATTATGTTTCTCCCTTCCTACTCAGTGATTGGAATATTTTAACCTTTTCTATATATTTCTGATTAGCATTTTTGCAAGAAGGGATATCTTTAGGTCTAAAGGTCTTAAAACTTTTTCAATTTATTGGCTAGTAAAGAGATCAAAGCACTCACTTGGATTATTGTCCTTGGAAGCTTTTTGCAGATAAAAAATACAAAAAACGAGGCCATCTTTAGTGGAGTATGTTGAAATCTTGTGTTCCTGGAATACTTCTCAGAAACTGTTTTCATTTCTTTATGTCAAGAGAAGAATATAAACATCCTACAATTGTACAATTAATTTTATGATTCTTCAGCAGAGATAATTCATCAGAAATGACAGAATTGTTCAACTCTGGTTTCCTTGGAACTTGTTAAATCCTTTTAAAATTTTGAAGACGTTTAGAAAGTTGAAGAAAACCTTTGAGAATATTAAGAGTCAGGACTCTACAGCTTCTCTGTAGAAGCATCCTAGAGTAGGATGTAGCATGTTGGTCAATGTGCCACTTACTGACTTATTTCTATGGCTCCTTAGTAAACCAGACTGTGTCTCTTTGGTATGTCATGCCACAGGACAGTTGTACATAGAAATCTTGCTGTTGCCCTACGGAGTTTAGCATTCCCCTCCTCCCCCTCCCCATCACCCCGCCTTACCTCCTTCCCCTCCCCACAGCACCTGTATATATGTATATATGTTTCTACATATTTATTACTCTATTTTACTTGTACATATTTATTCTATTTATTTTATTTTGTTAATATGTTTTGTTGTCTGTCTCCCCCTTCTAGACTGTGATCCCGCTGTTGGGTAGGGATCGTCTCTATACATTGCCAACTTGTACTTCCCAACTGCTTAGTACAGTGCTCTGCACACAGTAAGCACTCAATAAATACGATTGAATCAATGAATGAATTCAAATTCTGGGCATAATACAACTCAGTGAAACTGTTTGCTTATCCTTGGTCAGTGATTCAGAAAATATGAACTGTTAATCAATCTATCAGTCAATCTTATTGAGCGCTTGTTGTATGCAGAGATTGTACTACTAATAATAATGGTATTAAGTACTCACTATGTGCCAAGCACTGGGGTAATCAGGTTGTTCTACATGGGGCTCCCAGTCTTATTCCCCATTTTACAGATGAGGTAACTGAGGCACACAGAAGTTAACTGACATGCTCAAAGTCACACAGCTGATAAGTGACAGAGCCGGAATTAGAACCCAGCTAAGCACTTAGGAGTACAATATAACGTAAGGTCTTGCCAACTGTCCCTTCTACTTGCCCCAGCACTCTACTGCCTTATGCAAAATAACAAAAGCAGAATAAGTGGCCCTGATAGTGGAGGGTCTAGTTTCACACTTTAGAGGCCCTAAACATGAAAATCTAAGACCCAAGGTGGCTTTTAGGCTCCTGACATCACTTCAGTAATGAAACACAAATTTGCAGCCAGTCAATGTCATAAGTTCTGGAACAGGATGGATACTGCCCATGGATACTTCCACTGATTTGTGGTAGTGGACAGTTGTGATAAGAGAGATTCTGGGATCCAATTCCATTCAGAAACAAATCCTCAACTACTCTCTTAGCAGGAAACCCCTCTATATAATCAGAACCACATGGAATAAGAGCTTAGTGGGAGTCTCCTGCTCATCCTCTAGACTATAAGCTATAAGTACTAACTCTGCTATAGTGTACTTAGTGGGAGTCTCCTGCTCATCCTCTAGACTATAAGCTATAAGTACTAACTCTGCTATAGTGTACTTTCCCAAGTGCTCTGTATACAGTAAAGTTTCAGTAAATATGATCGATTGATTGACTGGAATTGGCTGGGTTGCTAGGTGTGGTCTGTAACTATGAGGGGTTGAGTTAGTTGAGTTAGAGCTTCCTGTCAATGTGTCTGTGAATTTGAGAATTCTGGCAGATAGAAGAGAGCCAGGAAACTCTTCATGGCCAGGTCAGTTGAAAAAATGAAAGGCATGGTTTAATTTCTAAATCATTTTAAGTGGGGAATGTGAGGGCACTAAGAAATGACATAGAGAGGATTAACTGTGGTGTAGGGCCTATGGTTCTAGCCCCTTGTGTTTTCCCATCACTCAAGAAAACTCAGGGATCTGCATGTAGCCCTCAGTACACTTTAAGGAAATGATTTCCCAGTCAGCCCAAAAAACTTCAATCAGTCAATCATACTTGAGTGCTTACTGTGTGTCAAGCACTGTAGTAAGTGCTTGAGAGAGTTACAGAGCTGTTAGACATTAATATAAACAAATAAATTATTGGTATGTACATAAGTGCTGTGGGGCTGAAGTAAGGGTGAAAAAAGGGTTACAATCCAAGTATAAGGCTGAAGCAGAAGGGAGTGAAAGAACAGGAAATGAGGGATTAGTGCAGGGAAAACCTCTTGGAGGACATATGTTTTTTAATAAGACTTGGAAGTTGGGGAGAGTGATCGTCTGTCAAATGTCAAAGAGGAAAGCATTCCAGGCCAGAAGCAGGATGTGGACGAGGGATCGGCGTTGAGATGAGACTGAGCTACAGTAAGTATATGGACATTAGAGGAGCAAAGTGTGTGCAGTCTGGATTGTACTAGGAAATCATGAAGGTAAGATATGAGGGGGCAGGAGGTTGAGCACTAAAAGCTTATAGTTATAGTTTGAATTGAGGTGGATGGGCAACCACTAGTGATTCTTGAGAAGTAAGGAAACGGACTATTTTTTTTTTTAATGATCCAGGCATTTGAGTGAAGTATGGACTGGAGTGAGGAAAGACAGGTGGCAGGGAGGTCAGCAGGAAAGCTGATGCAGTAGTCAAGGCAGGATAGAATAAATGCTTAGATTAACGTGGTAGCAGCATGGCCTAGAGCAGGTTCTGGGAGTCAGAGGACACTGATACTAATTCCAGATCTCCCAGTTGCCTCATGTGTGACCTTGGGGAAAATCTCTCAACTTCTGTATGCCTCAGTTTCCTCATCTGTTCTCTCTCCTACTTACTGTCAGCCTGATAAGAGACAAGGACTGGATCTGACCTGATTAACTTTTATCTAGCCCAGCACTTTTAACAGTGCTTGATACCTAGTAAGTATTTTACAAATATAACAATAATAATAACGGTAATTGATCCACATCTGTGGTTTTCTAGGAAACAAATGTGTGGTAAGTGAACTAAAGACTGCAATTGATGGGCAATCTTGAATGATGGAAATTAGCTTTAAAAACCTGATAATTTTAGGGGAGCGAATTGACAAGTAACCTTTCATTTAAGACTGTTTAGTTGTTCCCAGGACTGAAGCTGATCAGGATACTTTTTAACGTGGTGTAGCTTGGTCAGAGTAAAAGAAGGTAAATGTCTTAACCCCCTACAAAACAATAAAAACAACCCCCAAAAAGCAAGTGTATAAATACCATAGGAATTAAATACTGAAGCAATGTCTTACTGGATTGAACTAGTGGTCTAGCCTTCAGGACATCAAATTACATGATCATATTAACCAGTGGTAGGTTATGGTGTACTTTCTCCTCTCTCACTCTCTCTCTCTCTCTATCTCTCCCCCCCCCCCCCCCCCCGCCCTTAGTGGACTTAGTGGAAGGAGCACCGGCATAGGAGTCAGAGGTCGTGGGTTCTAATTCCAGCTTCATCACATCAGCTGTGTGACTTTGGGCAAGTTGCTTAACTTCTCTGCACCTCAGTTACCTCATCTGTAAATTGGGGATTAAGACTGTGAGCCCAACATGGGACATGCTGATTATCTTGTATCTACCCCAGTCCTTAGAACAGAGCTTGGCACATAGTAAGTGCTTAATACCATCATCATTATATATATATATATATATATATATATATGTATATAAATCAAAATATACTTTCTATATAATACGTACTTTCTCTCTCTTTGTGTGTGTGTGTGTGTGTGTGTGTGTGTGTGTGTGTGTGTGTACACCTTCCCTCTAGACTGTAAACTTATTCTGTGAAGGGAACGTTTCTACCAACTATTCTGTCAAGCCCTTAGTACATTGCTCTGCACACAGAAAGTACTCAATACTTTCCATCAGTTGTGCAAAAAGATTTTCTATTTGTTGATTTTTGAACCTCTCAGCTTCAATGAGTACCCATAGTTCCATAGTCGTGTTGGGTCAGTGAAAATTTGGAATGCCTTCTCCACACTCATAATGATTTCTGTGACTTGTTAATTCTATGCTCTTTGCCTTTGTCTTACTTAACCTTTTCAGTTTATTTTGATAGAAAAGCTGCTTCATCCACTTGATATTCATGTTGGGGCAAAATCTATTCCAGAATGTCCTGTCCTTCACAAAGGAGAGAGAACATTGTCTTTTAAAATTCAAGATTCCACCTATACAATTATCTGCAGTCTATCACCTAAATTGAATCTGTTCCCACATGTAGTTTTATCATGTCTGCAATGATTTTTGAAAAATAATAACCTTCATTGCACCTTAGGAATATTTTGTGATGTCACGTTCATATTGACATTTATACTGACTCCAGTTATGACAGAGTGAGGGTGATGAACAAGTCCAGGCAATAGGTCACCTTGTGTCAAGGATAGTATACAGACTGTCAAATACAGTGAATATAAGGCTGCTAATGAGGAATTAACTAGACAGAAAGTGGCTATTTGACTGTTTTCATGCACTCCTAAGCTGTTAAACAATGCTAATCAGGTGTTTATTAAGGGAAACCATTATGCCAAATTTGCTGCAAATCCTACCATATGTCAGAGGGGTTGCAAAGTACTATGCATTAGATTTAAAACTGATTAGTAAGAGTCATTTAATGGTGAACCTTATCTTGGCTATCTAAGTTCATATTTGAAGGTTAAACTAACCCTTACTTTAAAAGTAAAATTTTCACTTTTTAAAAAAAGAAAAGCTTATGATTTATAAAATGATTTTTAAACTGATGCTTTTAGAATACAATCAAAATTTTAATTTCTGTTTAACAAAGATTTTTGAAACAAAACATATACACATTAGATTTTAAAAAATGAACACACATATTCTCTTTCTCTCTCTCTCCCTCCTGGCTTTCTGCAAAGCAAGTCCAGGAAAGGAGCATAGTTTCAATGCTGGTGGTCTCAGTGCATTTCTTGTTGTTGTGATCCTTCTCTTGCTACTTGTGTGAAGCTTTGAAAGTAGATGGCATTAAGGAGACTCTAGAGAGACAGTAGCATAAACAAACAGCTGCTCTAGGTCTAGCTGAAATACATTAAATATAAACAGAGTGTTAAAAAGAAAGACATCACAAGAATAATGAAGCAAAATCTCAAATGATGTGACAACATTGGACAGCTAAAAGCCAGCAGCAGAAGACAGATCAGAATGGCATTACTGTTAGCAATAGAGTGACTGTAGATAAATCTGTAACAGTGCAGCAAAGATTAAATTTGACAAACACAAAATCATTAACGGGGATCGAGACTGTGAGCCCCACGTGGGACAGAGACTGTGTCCAACCCAATTTGCTTGTATCCACCCCAGCGCTTAGTACAGTGCCTGGCACATAGGAAGCCCTTAATTAATGGCATTATTATTATACAAGGTAATTTATGTAGGCAGGGTAATTATTCCAGTTTAATGATGAATTTGTCCAAATTAGGTTGAACAATAGCCTTTTTTTTTCAAAAGACCATGTAGCAAGCTGAGTCCCCAAAACTAGTGCACACTTTTGAACTAATTTGTTCAATCTGGGCCTTCTTGAAAACTGATGCAAAATGCTTTAACTCAAGATTTTAGCTGGAGTTGGCTAATCCAGGACTATGATTCCTACTTCATCTGTTTCAATATTTTACAGTGGCAACACTGAATTGTCACAGGGTTTGTCTTTTGGTTTTTTTTTTTCTGTGAATGGAGGTGGGGATGATGTTGTTTTTATACTATTGAGTGCTTACTGTGTGCTAGGCACTGTACTAAGCTCTTGGGTTAAGTACAAGCTAATCAGGATGGACACAGTCCATGTCCCACATGTGGTTCACAGTTTTAATCCATATTTTACAGATGAGGTAACTAAGGCATGGAGGAGTTATGTGACTTATTCAAGATAATAATAATAATAATGGCATTTATTAAGTGCTTACTATGTGCAAAGCACTGTTCTAAGTGCTGGGGAGGTAACAAGGTGATCAGGTTGTCCCACAGGGGGCTCACAGTCTTCCTTCCCATTTTACAGATGAGGTAAGTGAGGCATAGAGAAGTTAAGTGACTTGCCCAAAGTCACACAGCTGACAATTGGCAGAGCTGAGATTTGAACCTATACCCTCTGACTCCAAAGCCTGTGCTCTTTCCACTGAGCCACGCTGCTTCTCAAGATCATACAGCAGGCAAATTGCGGAGCTGGGATTAGAACACAGGTCTTTATGACTACTGGGCCTGTGGTCAGGCTGCTTCAGTTTGATAAAATCCCCACTGGACAAAGGTAAACTCAACAGCTGCATCGTCCATTTCTAAATTAAATTACTTTAGTCACTTTTAGGGTTATCTGCTCAGGGAGTTCTTCAGTGCTTTTGAAAATGACAGATTTTGCACAGAATTGTGAAAATCAATTCACTGTTGATTGCTTATTGTCAAGCCAGGTGGAGGAGGAGGAGGCAGGAAATGATTTAATTACCAACAGCACTTGGAGTGTCACAGCAGGCTGGACATATCCTGTGATAGACATCAAACCAAGTGCACTCAAACCTCATGAACTGAAGAATCACAAACTGAGAACCTATAAAGGGGTACAGGAGTGGACGGAGTGGAGGAAGCTCACTGGTACCACACCAATGCACGCAGCTCCCGGTGCTTGTGGTCCTTTCTTAAAATGTCAAAGGCGAATTCCATGTGTATTTTAGCAATTTCCCAACAGTTTGAGTTATTTCTTAGTTGGTTTTGGAAAGCAATTCCCCTTTCCTCCCTCTTCTGTACAAAATCCTAAACTTAGATTCCCCACTGAAAACCAAAACAAAATATTAAGAGCACTATCATCCAGAGATTGTGAAAGTTATGGAGTAGATGATACTTTATGTTTTTAGTAGGTATATGGTGAGGGTATTAGTGTCAAGTTCATCTCTATTGAGTACCTACCGTAGACCATGATTACTGTAAATATGCAACAACTGCTATCAATCAATGGTATTTGAATGCTTAGTAGTAATAATAAAAATAATGGTATTTGTTAAGCACTTACTATGGGCCAAGCAATGTTCTCAGCGCTGGGATAGATACAAGGTATTCAGGTTGTCCCACGTTGGGCTCACAGTCTTAATCCCCATTTTACAGATGAGGTAACTGAGGCACAGAGAAGTTAAGTGATTAGCCCAAGGTCAAACTGCTGACAAATAGCCAAGTCTGGATTAGAACCCACAATCTCTGACTCCCAAGCCTGTGCTCTTTCCACTAAGCCATGCTGCTTCATTGTTGTTATTGTGTGCAGAACATTGTACCAAATGCTTAGAAGAGTTCTGTAGGGTTAACAGACATTACCCCTACTCTCAAGCAGACTTGTCCAAGAAAATAAGTTGGTTAGTATAGAAAAGGCTGTTTTCTAAGTTCCACAAAATTAGTATTGGCTACTATTTCACTCCCTTATGGGTTGCAAGAGAAGAAATGTATATTCCCAAGTGCTTAGGACAGTGCTCTGCACACAGTAAGCACTCAATAAATGCGATTGAATGAATAAATCCAACTTTCACCATTGTTTCCAAAAACAATACAAGGGAAAATAAGACTGTAAGCTCCTTAGGGGCAGGGATCAGGCCTACCAAGTCTATTTACCCAACAAATTAGTATAGTGCTCAATACATGTCATCAATGGATTGATTATTGAAGTAAGAGGATTAAGACAAACGGATTTAGAGGATTATGACTAATGGAATTCTCTCATAACTGATGATCTTTAATTTCTTAGGAGCACTGTTTTTCTTGGAGAACAATGTGTTATTCAGTCTCTTGGTCTTTGCTTTTTCCTACCCTTTCCATTATCTCCTAACAACTTATTACTTTTAGTGATAGTTGGATGATCAGTATTTACTTTTTGTGTGTTATATGTGAAAAACAATAACAGTTATAAAATGTACTCAGCTCATATTTAAATAGTTGATTCAATCATGGAGGCTAAGGTTATTTTCTTAGACTTGTAAGACATCTCTCTTTGACTGGAAACTCCCTAATATCCTGGGTTATGCATTCTCCTTAATATGTTAACTTACATAGATCATAATGACTTGTAATGCATCAAATAGGTACTTAATAAATGATATCTTTTGAAAAAGATTAATTTAACTGTCACACAATTCTGATTGGGTATTAGAATGGGAAGACAGAAAAGAAAGAGATAACACATGCATTCACTTTTTCTGATAAAATGTGTGTGTAACAGAGTTTTAAATCTGAGGAGAAATTGGTCTATGGCATAATTCAATTTCAGGTAGTAATTTTCATTTTTCTAACTTTCTAATTCAACACAATGGTCCCACTAAAATATGTTGTCTTCAAATGCTCGAGAGCAGTTCTGAAGTTAAGTTATTTTGGAAATTCTGGTTATACATTATATATAAATATCAAATGATTTGTACTTTTAGGAATGGGGATATGATTGAATTTTCTCCTGTTCCTTTTGTATGTTATACGGCAGTTGACAAATACTTTGCTTTAGATAAGTGAGCACGTGTTTTGTTGGAGTAACTGATATATTAGATTTGCTATGAACAAAATCGTTGGAAGAGGTCAGTAACTACTAGCAGAGGAAAAGGGATAAATGAATTGTAAAGGGGATGATAAAACCACTTCTCCATCTCTTGATATCCTTAGGAACTTCAATATGCAAGTGGATGTTCCCAGTGACTTCCCCATATCTGCTTCCTATTACACCTCAGCTCCACTTTCTGCTTCACTCCACCTAAACCACTCACCAACTTGGATCCACACTCAATGTCATCATCTCTATTCACTGTACAGTCTCCACTCTCACCAACTCTGAAATTCCTCTATCCTACCACAACCTCCTAACCTGCCTTCCCTCTCACATACCCTCTGCCAACAAATCTGACCTGTTCCTCCACAGAAATCTGTCATATCAATTTCCTTAAGTCTTCATGCCCCATTTAGTTTTCCTACTCAAACTACTTTCCCTTGAAGCACAAACTGAGATACTCAACATGACCTTCTCCACTATACTCAACTCACTTGCTCCCCTATCCTTTTGTCAATCTCATACCACTAACGTGCTGCCCTGTAGCTCTTCTACAGTACACTTCTTTCACTCCTGTGCATGAGATACAGAATGCTGGAGACAGAATTCCAGATATCAAGACGACCTTGTTCATCTCAACTTAATCTTGACATGCTTTGACTACACCCTCTCCTTCACCTAGCAACATCATTTATCCAACCTTACTGACTCCCATGCCTATTGCCCTGACCAGTTATTTCACACAATTAACTGCCTTCTCAAACACCCTGTCCTCTGCTTCTCCATCCTAAAAAATACCTCCTTTGATACCATGGCTCCCTACAGTTATCACCTATCTCCCTCTTACCTTTCCTCTCCAAACTCCTTGCGAGAGTTGTCTAAACCTGCTGTCAAGTTCCTCTCCATCAATTCTCTTCTTGACCCTTTTCAATCTGGCTTCCATCCATTTCTTCACAGAAACTGCCCTATCTAAGGTCATACGTTATCTCCTTCTTGCCAAGTCAAATGGCTTCTACTTCATCTTAATCCTCCTCCACCTCTCAACTACATTTGACACTGTCAACCACCCCTTTCTCCTTGTAACACTATCCAACCTTGGCTTCATTGACAGTGTCCTTTCCTGTTTATACTGCTATCTCTCTGCCTGCTCATTCTCAGTCTCTTTCATGGGTTCCTCTTCTGCCTCCTATCCGCCTCCTGCCTCACTTATACTTTGATATTGCCCTGACCAGTTATTTCACATAATTAACTACCTTCTCAAACACCCTGTCCCCTACTTCCACATCCTAAAAAATACCTCCTTTGATACCATGGCTCCCTCCAGTTATCACCTATCTCCTTCTTGGGTGTCCCTCAAAATTCAGTCTGGGTGCCCTTCTGTCCTCCATCAATACCCACTCCATGGGAGAACTTATTCACTCACATGGCTTCAACAGCCACCTCTATTTGGATGATACCCAAAATCTACATCTCCAGCTCTGAGCTCTTTCCGTCTCTGTAGTCTCCTGCCTTCAACACATTATCTCTACTTGGATATCAACCTATCACTTCAAACGTAACATGTCTAAAACAGAACTTATCTGCCCACGCAAACTCTGCCTTCCCCCTTACTTTCCCAATCCAGTAGATAGTAACACCATTCTTTTTGCCTCACAAGCCCATAGCCTTGGCATTATCCTAGATTCCTCTCTGTCATTCAAACCACATATTCAATCCATCACTAAATCCTGTTGGTTCAACCTTCACAACATGGCGAAAATCTGCCCTTTCTTCTCCATCCAAACTCCTAAGTTATTACAATCACTTATACTATCCCACCTTGATTACATCAACCTCATTCTGACCTCCCAGCCTCCTGTCTCTCCCCACTCCAGTGCATAATTCACTCTGCTGTCATTTTTCTACCAAAAAGCTCAGGCCATGTTTCCCCTCTCTTCAAGAACCTCCAGTGCTTCCCATCCACTTCTACATCAAACAGAAACTCCTAACCATTGACTTTAAAGCACTCAATCATCTTGCCCCCTTCTGCCTTATCTTGCTACTCTCCTACTACAATCCAGCCC
The DNA here is from genome assembly GCF_015852505.1 of Tachyglossus aculeatus. Lineage (NCBI taxonomy): Eukaryota > Metazoa > Chordata > Mammalia > Monotremata > Tachyglossidae > Tachyglossus > Tachyglossus aculeatus. Next base: position 123,560,080 of record NC_052067.1, read on the forward strand.
ACACACTTTGCTCCGCTAATGCTAGCCTTCTCATTTTACATTGATTTCACCTATTATGCCACCAACCTTCTGCCTCTGCCTCCTCCCACTTACATCCTGCCTCTGTCCTGGAACCTTCCCCCTCCTCATCCACAATTACTATCCCCCCTTCAAAGCCTTACTGAAGGCACATCTCCTCCAAGCAACCTTCCTGGAATAAACCTCTTTCCCCTTCTCACACTTATTTCTGCATTGCCCTGACTTGCTCCCTTTATTCATCCCCCCTTCTGCCCCAAGCGCCAAAGCTCTTTGCATACATATCTCTGATTTATTTATTTGTATTGATGTCTGTCTTGCCTCCCTCTAGTCTATAAATCCATTGTAGGCCGGGAATGTGTGTGTTTACTGTCATATTGTACTCTTCCACGTGCTTAGTACAGTGCTCTGTACACAGTAAACACTCTATAAATATGATCATGTAGTCTGACTGACTGATGGACTCTTGCCCCTAAGGACCTTGTCATGTATTCTGAGCAACTAGAAACCAACAGGCATAATCTTCCTAAAATCTCCTCTCCAGTTCCTCTCTCTCTTGGCCCTCTCTTTGACTCTGTATCTTTCCAAGTAGTGTCTCAAGAGGAGATCTTCCACCTCCCTCTCAAAATCTATCCCCTCCACCTGCCTTTGCATCTATCACATCACATCTTATCAAAAGATATTTCCCCTGCCTTCTTTTCCCTGCCTGCCATCTTCAATTGTTCACTCACTAATGGATTCTTCCACATTGCTTTTAAACATGATAATACTAATAATGATGGCATTTGTTAAGCGTTTACTATGTGCCAAGCACAATTCTAAAAACTAGGGAGGATACAAGATGATCAGGTTGCCCCACGGGGGGCTCACAGGCTGAATCCCCATTTTACAGATGAGGTAACTGAGGCACAGAGAAGTGAAGTGACTTTCCTAAAGTCACACAGCTGACATGGGCTGGAGCCTGGATTTGAAGCCATGACCTCTGACTCCCAAGCCCGGGCTCTTTCCACCAAGCCACACTGCTTCTCTCTATCCCACATGCTAAGAAAAACCCTGGCCTGACCCCATGGCTTCCTCCAGATATTGTCCCATTACCCTCATACCATACTCCTTAAGTGAGTTTCCTACCCACTGCTTCCAGCTCTTCTCATCTAATTTTTTCCTTGGCCTTCTCCAATCCAACTTCCACCCTTTTCACTCTAAGGAAACCCATGCTTTCCTTCTTGAGTTCTACTCCATCCTAATTCTCGACCTCTCAGCTGCCTTCGACCCTTTGTACCACCCCCATCTCCTGGAAACATTATCTAACCATTGCTTTACTGATGCAGCGTGGCTGAGAAGCAGCATGGAAAGAGCCCAGGCTTGGGAGTTCAAGGTCGTGTGTTCCAATCCCGCCTCTGCCAATTACCACCTGTGTGACCTTGGGCAAATCACTTAACTTCTCTGGGCCTCATGAATGAAGACTGTGAGCCCTACGTGGGACATAATGATGGCCTTGTATCTACCCTGGAGATTAGAACAGTGCTTGGCACATAGTAAGCGCTGAACAAATACCAATATTACTTCTAGACTGTAAGCCCATTGTTGGGTAGGGACCGTCTCTATATGTTGCCGACTTGTACTTCCCAAGCGCTTAGTACAGTGTTCTGCACTCAGTAAGTATGATTGAATGAATGAATGATGCTGTCTTTTGTCCTGGTTTTCCTCCTATGTCTCTGGTTGCCCATTTTTAGTCTCTTTCACTGGCTCCTTCACAGCTTCCCACCCTCTAACTGTGGGAGTCCCTCAGTGTGACAGTCCAATGCTTAGTACAGTGCTTAGTACGTAGTAAGCACTTATCAAACACCACAGTGATTGAGGCTCAGTGTTCTATTTCCTTCTATTTTCTATATGAGAAGCAGCATGGCTCAGTGGCAAGAGCCTGGGTTTGTGAGTCAGAGGTCATGGGTTCTAATCCCAGTTCCACCACTTGTCAGCTGTAACTTTGGGCAAGTCACTCACTTCTCTGTGCCTCAGTGACCTCATCTGTCAAATGGGGATGAAGACCGGGAGCCCCACATGGGTCAAACTGATTACGCAGTATCCACCCCAGTGCTTAGCACAGTGCTTGGTACATAGTAAGCGCTTAACAATTACCATCATTATTACTATCTGCATCCACTTCCTCAGAGAGTCATTTGATCCCATTGTTTCAACTCCCATATTGATGCAGATGAGTCCCAAATGTACATCTCCAGCCCTGATCTCTCACCTTTTCTGCAGACTTGTATATCCTCCTGGCTTCAGGAAATCTCTACCTGGATGTCCCATCAACGTCTCAAACTAAACATGGCCAAAACAGAATTCCTCATTTTCCCACCCATCCCCTGTCCTCCCCATGACTTTCCCATCACTATATGCACGATTACTGTCTTCTTCATCTTACAAGCCCATGACCTTGTCACTATCCTTGACATATCTCATTCCACATTCATATTCTGGTGCTCATCAAATCGTGTTGTTTCTACATTCACAATTTTTCTAAAATCTCCCCTTTCCTCTACATCCAAACTACTACTATTCTGATCCAAGTATTTATCCTTTCCTACCTTCACAACTGCATCACCATCTTTGCTGATTTCCCTACATAATGTCTCTCCCTACTCCACTTCATAGATCACTCTGCTGCCTGGATCATTTTATAAAAACAACATTCACTCCATATGGTCTCAATCCTCAAAACCTCAAATGGTTGTTCATCCACCACTGGCTTTGCCATTAGCTCTCAAAGTACTCAGTCACCTTTCCTATCTTACATTGCTGATTTTCTACTACACCTCAGCACACTCACTTCGCTCCTCTAATGCCAACCTATTCGCTGTACCTCAATCTCATCTATCTCACCACCAATGCCTCACCCACAGGACTAGAACTCCTACCTAATTCATATCTAACAGACCATCACTCTTCGTACCTTCAAAGCTTTATTAAAAGCACATTTACTTCAATAGGTCTTCCCCAATTAAGACCTCATTTGGATTTGAACATTTTATTCACCCACTCTTGGTCATACAGCTTTTATTTGCATATGCAAAATTTGTTTTAGTGTACATCCCACCCCTCTAGAATGAGCAGGGAAATGTCTACTAACTCTTTTAGATCATATTCTCCCAAATGCTTAGTAAATGCTCAGCACATAGTAAGTGTTCAATAAATACCAACAAGTGATTGAGCTATTTAGGGTAGTTATTGGTGGCAGCATAGAACCAAGGGGGGATTATGATTGAGTTTAATAAACTTAAATCTGGAAAAGGGCAAGATGAAACCATGAAAGAGCAAACAAAAGGATGCCTCTGAATGATAGAAAACAGCAATCAGGAAGACAAGAGAATCAGGACTTCTTCCCTGTTCTGGAAGTTCTGATAAGAAGTGTTTTCCAACATAGAGGTAATCAGCCTGACAGGGAACTCTTGTAAGAACTAAACAAAAACATGTCCAGGAAGCCTCAAAAGTATTCAGACACACTGCAGAAACATCTTGGCCCATTGAATAAGGGTGTGGAAGATGGAAGACCTGCATTGGGGGCAGAACCAGGAAGGAATATTGGATGTTGGGTGGGGTAAAGGGGAATCTAGGAGATGGTGTGGTGCCTCCTAATCCCACTGTATAGCACAAAGTGATCAGTGCAGATGTGTGGAATGATTATTCTCCAGTAGATCTGTGTTCAGTGTTCAGTAGAGAGCATTACTTTGGATGTGTCAGCTCATTCTTTGGAAAACTGTGCTGGAGTGGAGATTAGATTTTGGGTGTTCTCTTCCTGGGACCCTAATACATTGCTGGCAGAGTTTGGTTTTGGGAAGCAGGTATGTCTTTGTGAGTTGGGTGTGTGTGTGTGTGTGTGTGTGTGTGTGTGTGTGTGTGTGTGTGTGTGAGAGAGAGAGAGAGAGAGAGAGGCATTTGATGCATCTGTGAGGCATTGTTAAGACTGTGGATATGACAGCAAGACAATTTCTTGACTTTAGCAGAGATGTTAACAGCAACACTTTGAGTGGTATGTATGTCTGTGTGCATACTTGAGCGTCCAAGTTCTGATGACCAGTTATGTATTTCTGATGGTGGTAGCCATGGATACTCGAAGGAATAGTGAAATGGTGAAATGGTTTCCCTCCACAACATTCTCCACTATACTTAGGGATGTACATCATATCTCTATATACTTTCATCTTCTAATAGCTACTTATGAATCTATTGTCAATAGAGCTATCTTTACACTTGAGTCTTCTAGCATCCATTACGGACCTCTCATCCATGAATTTTTGAACTTATTGATATTTTCTGCCTGAACAACTTCCTGTGGTAATGAATTCCAAATGGATTATAGGCAATGAATTTCAGTCAGATACAAGCTAGGTTGATTTCATGCCTTATTCAATAATTTATTTGAAGGATCTGAAAGTATTGGCAATTTAGTTGATCATAAATTGGCAAAACTATTTTTCACAATCCTCTCATTGGCACAGCCTAAAACACAGGGTCAAATAAAAAAATAAGAAGGTGTGAGGTGTGAATGCTCTGCTTGGCATAATGAGTTACAGAAGAAATTATCTCCGGAGAAGTCTCAGTCTTCTGAAGTCCTTAAATCCAAATGTGGAAGGATTACTGCCCTAGAAAAGAGAAGGAAATATATTTGACTTTTATTGTACTCTTCCAAACACTAGGAAGTTCTCAAAGCACAGTAGTCATCCAATAAATAATACTGTATCCACGTTATCACTCTAAATTGGTTGCATTGCATTAAGATGTTGTTAAGTGAAAGAGAATTGAATAATGTATAGCTTCACATAGGAAATTCAACGAGTGTTACAGCACTCCCAAGTTACCTGAAACTGCCCAAACCAACGTGGAGAAGTTAAAAAGTGAAAAACATAATTATTAAGGATTTTGAATTGTTTTGCGGACATTTTTAAGAGTTTTCAAAGTGCTACCTTTTCCCCATGTGGGACAGGGACTGTGATCAACCTGATAAACTTGTATCTACCAATGTGCTTAGTAGAGTGGCTGATACATAGTAAGCACTTAACAAATACCACAGTTATTATTATTTTCTATTCAGTTCAAAGCCACCTTGTGCTAACATTCCAGAAATCTATCATCTTTGACATATATATATTCATTCATTCAATCATATTTATTGAACACTTAGTGCGCAGAGCACTGTACTAAGTGCTTGTATATGTATAACTTGTATATGTAGCTCTCATCCTATCCCATCTGGACTACTGCATCAGCCTTCTCTCTGATCTCCCATCCTCGTGTCTCTCCCCACTTCAATCCATACTACATGCTGCTGCCCGAATTGTCTTTGTCCAGAAATGCTCTGGGCATGTTACTCCCCTCCTCAAAAATCTCCAGTGGCTACCAATCAATCTGCACATCAGGCAGAAACTCTTCACCCTGGGCTTCAAGGCCCTCCATCACCTCGCCCCCTCCTACCTCACCTCCCTTCTCTCCTTCTACAGCCCAGCCCGCACCCTCCGCTCCTCTGCCACTAATCTCCTCACCGTCCCTCGTTCTCGCCTGTCCCGCCATCGACCCCTGGCCAACGTCCTCCCCTTGACCTGGAATGCCCTCCCTCTGCCCATCCACCAAGCTAGCTCTTGTCCTCCCTTCAAGGCCCTACTGAGAGCTCACCTCCTCCAGGAGGCCTTCCCAGACTGAGCCCACTCATTCCTCTCCCCCTCGTCCCCCTCTCCATCCCCCCATCTTACCTCCTTCCCTTCCCCACAGCATCTGTATATATGTATATATATTTGTACATATTTATTACTGTATTTATTCATTTATTTATTTTACTTGTACATATCTATTCTATTTATTTTATTTTGTTAATATGTCTGGTTTTGTTCTCTGTATCCCCCTTCTAGACTGTGAGCCCACTGTTGGGTAGGGACTGTCTCTATATGTTGCCAACTTGTACTTCCCAAGCACTTAGTACAGTGTTCTGCACACAGTAAGTGCTCAATAAATATGATTGATTGATTGATGTATGTACAATATATACGGATACATATATATAGATATGCCAAAAGTCACGATATAAATAAAAATGGGCTGTAATCTCTTCAGAATCAAAAAGCTGCAAATGAAGAAGGGAATGTCTAGGTAAACTTGACAACATTATCTCTTCATAAGACAGCACCATAAGTAATAATAGCATTAAAATGCGATCAAATATAGCAAAGGATTGCTAAAAGAACATCATAACCGATAATTGCTATTCTAATAAATGAATCTGAGGTAAGTCTTCAGGGAAACTTACCAGAGATTGAGTAAAAGTTTCCATTGAATACAATACTAAGACATGTTTTATAAATGTTAGAGGTTTTTAAAGATAGTGGTCTGGGAGAAAAAAAAAACTTTACCTGAATCCAGTACTTTACTATTTTAATGGATTCATTTCTAAATCAGTTAACTTTCTTCATCTCCTGTTTTACCTTTAATATTTCATGTTTCTTGACAACAGAATTGGTGTTTTGTGTAATTTCTAATTTTACTTTGTCAGTGTTCACTAAATATTTTACTTTGTCAGTTTGTGATAAATTAAAATAGTCATCTAATTATGAATTTGCTGAGTTTCTGTAGCATATGGATATTTTGTGCCTCCATAAGATGGGCTATTTCTGACTCTACTTTAACGCCTTGATTTTTCAATACCTGTTTTGTTTTATTCACTAAGAAAACTAGTCTATACTTGTGTTTGATTTTTGATAAGACTTCTTCTTATATACCTTGTTCTTTATTTTTATTTGCACATAATTTTTAAATGCTTTATTAGCTTCCATGGTGTTTAAAAAAAAGTTTTCATATTTACTGCTACACAGTCTTATGGCCAGTCTTGTTAAAGTTGAAAGATCCTTCCATTCTTGACCACTGTTGGGATCGATCACTGGTTATCTACAAAGCACTGCTCTGTGCAGAGCACTGTATTAAATAAGTGGGAGCTCTGAAGTACTATGCAATTCAACAAGGACTTGGACCCTGGTTTTAAAATATATGGATCAGTTTTTTTCAACTGAGTAGACAATGGATATCTTCAAAAATTGAAAGTTTAAGAAACCTTTGGTCAAGATGTATAGCCCAGAAGTAATCCACCAACCTGAATAAAAATTATAAATGAATAATAATGGCATAATCACTGTATGTTCAAAAATCAAATTACACTAAACCTAAAGAACCATGAGCTGATATATCAGTTTATAACTTGGTAAATACTGTACCCTATGGTCTTACCACAGTGATATAGCCAAGCACTGTCTAACACTGGTCCCGAGGCTTGGTGGCAAGACCATGGGCTTGGGAGTCTGAGGTCATGGGTTCTAATCCCATCCTTGCCACTTGTCTGTTGTTTGACCTTGGGCAAGTCACTTCACTTCTCTGGGCCTCAGTTACCTCATCTGTAAAATGAGGATTGAGTCTGTGAGCCCCACATGGGACAGGAATTGTGTCCAACCTAATATGCTGTATCTACCTCAGTGCTTAGTAAGCACATAGTAAGCACTTAACAAAAAACCGATTTTTATTACTATTATTACCCCCGACAGATTTGAGTCATTCTATGCTTGAGTCGCCTCCTTAATGACGATCTGCATGTTCATAAGTATCCTTTCAGTCATTCATTCATTCACTTGTATTTATGGAGCGCTTATTGTGTGAAGAGCACTGTACTAAGTGCTTGGGAAGTACAAATTGGCAACATATAGAGAGGATCTCTACCCAACAACGGGCTCAGTCTAGAATAGGGAGACAGACAACAAAACAAAACATGTGGACAGGTGTCAAGTCATCAGAACAAATAGAATTAAAGCTAAATGCACATCATTAACAAAATAAATAGAATAGTAAATATGTACAAGTAAAAATAGAGTAATAAATCTGAACAAACATAGATACAGGTGCTGTGGGGAGCAGGAGGAGGTAGGGAGGGGGGGATGGGGAGGAGAGGAAAACGGGGGTGAAGTCTGGGAAGGCCTCTTGGAGGAGGCTTTACAGATAAGGTAAGGCACAGAGAAGTAACCAAGGTCACACAGAAGACAAATGGCCAAGCCAGAAACAGAACCCAAGTCTTTCTAATTGCCAGGCCCATGCTCTATCCACTAGGCCATGCTGCTTCCCCATAATAATAATAGCTAACTGGGTCTTTCCCCTGCCCTTACTAGTCCCCACTGGGAATAAGGCCTGACTTAGTTATTGAATGAAGCCTATTGAAATAGATTCCAAAGAACAGATGGACGGCAGTGTCATTTTGAAAGAGACTGTGGTTTGTGAAGCTTACAAACTATTCCAAAGGGCACAGGCTGAAACTAGATAGAAAAGTACAAAAGAGCTTTCAAACAGTAATCTTCTCTGATTCCATTACTTGGAAATATTTGTATATTTATCTTTCTATTGGGGTATAAGCTCTCTGTGGTTAGGGAACGTATCTTGTATTGTTCTCACTGACAAAGATGAGTTATGATTTCATTTTGTTTATCAGTGTCATAGTAAAGATGGCATCATATAGCTTAATGGTGAATAAAATTTCCTGGTTTGGTAGCAGGTACCAAATCCTTGGATTTCTGGTAGTCGGAAAGATCTGAGTTCTAATTCTGGCGCTGCCACTTTCTGGGTGACCTTGGACAAGTCACTTAACTTCTCTGTGCCTCAGTTCCCTCATCTGTAAAATGTGGATTGCAACTGTGAGCCCTATGTAGGACAGGGATTCTGTCCAACCCGATTTGCATGTATCCAGCCCAGTGCTTAATAGTGTCTAGCACATAGTAAATGCTTAACAAATACAATTATTATTATTATTATTTTTATTATCTGTGCCTATTACTTAATCTGTAAAAAGGAGATTAAAACTGAGAGCCCCATGGGGAACATGGACTATCTCCACCTTGATTAGCTTGTCCCCACCCCAAAGATTAGCACAGTGCCTGGCTCATAGTAAGTCCTTAAAAAATACCGCCTCTTTAGCTTTTCAAATTGGCCACACACGTCTATTGATCTTTATTTGAAAGTTTATCAGCCTTCATTTCATTATAACAAGGTGTTATATATTATTTTTGTTGCATTTCTTTCTTAGAATTATATCTACTTCAACAGTCTTGTGTTTTGAGGGTGACTTCTTGTCCTACCCATAGTCTTGATAATTGTCCAGTAATCTGGGATGTGGGCATTCCTATTTACTGCTTGTGTCATTACCTGGAGCTGGATTTGCTATTCCAGATGGGTCTCTGATAACATAAAGCAATGAAAGATTATTTATTTTCAAAGAGTGTTATATTTAGTCTTTATTGTTTGGATCTTTTCAATGTGTTACTGTACAATGGCCAGGACTGCATTGATCTATGCCTCTTTCATGCAGTGATCTCCAGTGGCTACCAAACCACCTACGCATCAGGCAAAAACTCCTCACCCTTGGCTTCAAGGCTGTCCATTATCTCGCCCCCTCCTACCTCACCTCCTTTCTCTCCTTCTACAGCCCAGCCTGCACCCTCCACTCCTCTGCTGCTAATCTCCTCCCCATGCCTCGTTCTCCCCTGTTCCGCCATCGACCCCCGGCCCACGTCATCCGCCTGGCCTGGAATGCCCTCCCTCTGCACATCCGCCAAGCTAGCTCTCTTCCTCCCTTCAAAGCCCTACTAAGAGCTCACCTCCTCCAGGAGGCCTTCCCAGACTGAGCTCCATCCTTTCTCTCCCCCTCCCCATCCCCACCTTACCTCCTTCCCCTCCTCCCCATCCCCCCCGCCTTACCTCCTCACCCGCCCCACAGCACCTGCATATATGTATATGTTTGTACACATTTATTACTCTATTTTATTTGTACATATTGATTCTATTTATTTTATTCTGTTAATATGTTTGGCTTTGTTCCCTGTTTCCCCCTTCTAGACTGTGAGCCCACTGTTGGGTAGGGACCGTCTCTATATGTTGCCAACTTGTACTTCCCAAGCGCTTATACAGTGCTCTGCACACAGTAAGTGCTCAATAAATACGATTGAATGAATGAATGATTTTTTTTAAAAAAATATGAGTGTCATTGTTCAGAGCTTGGACACCTACATAGCATCTTTTTTTTTTTTTACTTTAGAGATGGAAGTTGTTGGTTGTTGGATATAATGAGGAAGTGATTACCAATCTCACGAAGCCCCTTTTTTATATTTTGCATGTTTTGACTTCATCCACCATACGTTGTTACCTCCTATCATATGGTTCTGCTGGAAAAGAAGTAGAGTCTCTAGTTGATGTCTTATGGTTCTGGGAAGGTTTGGCATCAATCAGTCAATCAATGGTACATATTGAGTGGTTACTTTGTGCAAAGCACCATACTAAACACTTGGGAGAGTACAATTCAACAGTGTTGGTAGACACATTACTTGACCCAAACAAACTTGATGACTAGAGGGCTACCAGAGATTGTCAGATTACAAAACCAAAGTTTGAGTGATGTGTCCCCCCTAGAAGTGAGGTCTTTTCAGCTTTGGTCAATGCTAGGGTTTCAATTTTATATTTAGGCAGTTCATAAGCTACAAGCACCATGTATATTTGGGTAAAACTTGTCATCACCAACTTGTTGTCCGATGTTCCATGATGTGATAGTTTAGTCATTTTAAAGCTCATTGATTATTTCTGATTATCACTGAAAAATTAAACTTCAGTAGTCTGTTTTCTGCTTGGCCAACAATTGATGAGGCATGTTTATGGCAGTTTTTTTCTTCTTTGGGATTTTGAATGACCCTTTCAAATGTGTGTGTCTTCCTGCGTGTGTATGTGTGTGTGTGTGTGTGTGTGCGTGTGTGTGAGAGAGAGAGAGAGATGCAAAAGGCACCTGGGTTCAGTGCATGTAGAAATTTAGTACCACAGAAATTCATGCCACACAAAATTATGAAAAATATTTTTATAGTATTTGTTAAGCTCTTACTATAATTATGATAATAATAATGATGGTTTTGTTAAGCACTTACTATGTGTAAAGCACTGTTCTAAGTACTGGGGGGGATACAAGGTGATCAGGTTGTCCCACGTGGGGCTCACAGTCTTAATCCCCATTTTACAGTTGAGGTAACTGAGGCACAGAGAAATAAAGTGACTTGCCCAAGGTCACATAGCTGACAAGTGGCTGAGCTGGAATTTGAACCCATGACCTCTGACTCCCAAGCCCACGCTCTTTCCACTGAGCCATGCTGTGCTGGGCACTGTATTAAACACTGATGTAGATATGTTAATCAGGTTGGACACAATCCCTGTCTCCTATGGGGCTCACAGTCTTAATCCCCATTTTACAGATGTGGTAACAGAGGCACAGAAGTTAAATAACTTGCCCAAGGTCACCCAACAGACAAGTGGCAGAGCTGGGATTAGAACCCAGGTCCTTACGACTTCCCAAGCCTGTTCTCTATCCACTAGCTAGTCCTGCTGCTTCTGTACGAAAGAGTTCAAGAAAAATCAAGTTAATTTGAGATCCATAATGGATCATTGGAGGAAAATAGGTGATGTGAAGACTCAGGTTAGACTAAAGAGGACAGGTAAAGTCATATATGGAGGTTGATGAGCTGCAGTGTAAAGTCAAAGAGGGGTATGAGAGAAATAAGATTTCTAAATCTTCTGTTCTAGGAGATCTGCACATCAAACTAGTCTACCTGTTGCTGTTACATCCAATATGTGGCTCTACTGCATCATTTGACACTGACTTACTAATACTTTAAAATATTTTCTTGCTCATGTATGCTTCATTTTGTACCAGCAGCTTTTCAGGTATCATCAATCCTGTTATCATCAGCCTACCCTGTAAGCATCAATTTTCTTCACATACCTTTCTGTACCCAGTTTTGTTATGATGAACATTGTTTCCATACTGGTTAACTGACTGTTCCAGGATCTCATTGTCCCATGATTTAACCTATCATTTTAGTGAAAAGATTAAATGATTCAGATTCTTTCATTCTAATGCTCATACCTCTATAATGTGTTAAGCAATTAGCGAGCAGTACAACTAATATAAAGTGGTTTAGTATCCTAATCTTAATCTTATTGAGTGCAGAAAAGGCTTTCTGCTCAAATCTCTTTTCATTTACATTTTCTGAAAAGGCATCTCATAGTTCAGTTATCAATGCAGATAATAAATGTAAAAAAAAAAAAAATTGGACAAAGGCCAAATCCATCAACTTCTCTTTCCAAAAGATAACTTCCCATAGTCCATCCCTGATGACAGTGCCTTGAATATCTTTAACTTTTCTATCAAAAGCACTTAATGTTACTACGCTTTTCCACTGCTTAAGCATCACTACCATTGTCAGAATCAGGCAAACAAATTTATGATGATGTTCCTGGGAATACGGAACTAATGCAAAGGGGATTTCTTTGTAGTTCTTCATTAACATTTTATTCATTACAACAAGGGAGTCTTAAGAGTTTCCTTTTAAGCAAATTAGGTCACAGGATAAAAAATACACAGCATGGAAACGTAGTGTATTACTATATAGAACAAAAGATCTGGTTAATAAATTATGATAATGGAATTAGTCTTCTATTAATACTGAAAGGCACATTTAAATATTGTGGAATTTACATGGGGGATAGTTTTTGCCTGTTTTGCCTCCTTGTGTTGGAATTTATTGGAGCTCTTCCCTGCATCATTTTCTGTTTAGAAGTCTATGAACACGGTTGTCCTACATTTTCAGAGACCTTATCCATGCATAGAAGTATAGCTTAAAAACTTATACAACTGTCAGTCATATTAGAGGAAGACACAGCTGATGGGGAAGTTCATCTAGAAGTGTGTGTGTGTGTGTGTGTGTGTGTGTGTGTGTGTGTGTGTGTGTGTGTGTGTGTGTGTGTGGATGAAAAAGGTAAATGCAAGCTGCACAATCCTGACCATGTTGGGCACACACAAAAGGTTGCTCTTTGTTGTATTGCAGTTAATTTTTGTAGTACTTGGGTATGTTTTCCTCTTGCTTCCTGACCTCTCTAACCATAAAAAGAGGTTTTACTCAAAGAGTGCCCTACCTTACTTGCATTTCAGCTCTTCGTGCAGCAGTTATTTGGGTATTCCATTGTCACTCATTTTCCTCACAAGTCCCAACCCACGTAGCAGTGTTAAGGTGAGCAGAGCTTCAATTCTAGGAGAATGAATACCTTCTAGAAATCCCTGTTCCTGATAAACAAATGATACATGACTGACACAAAATCCTTCACGATTTGCAAATAAAGATGATATCTTTGTTCTATTTAAGACTTTGCTCTATTTTCAAAATTATCTTAGTCGTCCTGACTTTTTGTGGAGACTTATTTAGGGAGGGCAGCCCCCTTCCATTTATTGTGCAACAGGCCAGGCTGTCTGACATAGTGGTTTACCAACCACTTAATGTTTTTAAGAATGCTCTTCACTCTGTCGTTAAATGACTTTTTCTGCCCTCCTGAATTGGATGTGCCCTCTTTCAGTTCATCAGCATGCATTTGCTGGGTTAATCTCTGCCTGTGTCCCATCCATCAAAGTAGTGTTCTTGTGACTATCGATCAACAACCAATGGTATTTATTGAGCATTATCTGCATTCAGAAAAATGGACTAAAAACTTGAAAAGTACAGAGTTGATAGACATAACCCCAGCCCACAAGAAGCTTGAATTCTTCAGGGGCAGGAAGACATTAAAGTAAATTAGAGATAGGGGCAGTAGTATAGTATAAGAATATTTAAATTGTTGTGGGACAGGGGTTAGTATCAAAGTACTTTAGAACCACACAGCCAAGTCCATAGATAGGGCAAATAGGGTTTAGTCTGGGAGGACCAGAAAAGCAAAAAAACCTGAAGGTTATAGCAGGGGAAAACTCATTTGGACATACCTCTTCAATGCAGATTTCCCTATCACTGTAAAGCAGAAAAATAAAGAGAAAAAATAAGCTGTATATGGTAGGTGCTTATAAACAATGAAATAGTTAAGGGTTCAGTTTTTCTTCTCCATCAGTGATTCCCGATGCTTTAAATTCTGTTTTTATGGCACCTAGCCATAATGTGATTATTCCTTTAAATTGAGTCTTTATCAAGATTCTGAACTATTACTTATGTTGTGTGTATTATATCTATAGGATTTGAAGAAGATTGTGATAAGATTATCAAAATGTACAATTTTTACGGATGCAACTACCATGACCTCTCTGCTGCCTTTGACAGTGTTGACCACTCCCTTCTCCTGAAATCATTATCCAACCCTGGATTCACCAACCTCTCCTGGTAATCCTCCTATGTCTCTGGCTACTCATTTTCAGTCTCTTTCACAGGCTCCTCCTCAGCCTCCCATCCCTTAACCGTGGGTGTCCCTAAAAGTTCAGTTCTGGTTCCCCTTCTCTTCTCCATCTATATCCACTCCCTTGGAAAACTCATTTGCTCAAATGGCTTCCCCTACCACCTCTATGCTGATGATACCCAAACCTACATCTCCGGCTCTGATCTCTCTCCCTCTCTGCAAAGTCACATTTCCTCCTGCCTTCAAGACATCACCACTGGATGTCCTCTTGTCATCTCAAACTTAATATAGCTAAAGCTGAATTTTTTATTTTCCTATCCAAACCCTGTCCTTCCCTGAGTTTCCCAACACTGTAGATGACACCACCATCCTTCCTGTATCACAAGCCCGTAACGTTTGCATTATCCTTGACTCCTCTCTCATTCAAACCACATATTCAAGCTATCACTAAATCCTGTCGATTATACTTTCACAACATGGCCAAAATCCATCTGTTCCTCTCCATCCAAACTGCTATTACATGTTAATGCAAGTACCTATCCTACCCAGCCTTGAATATTATATCAGCCTCCTTCCTGCCTCCTGTCTCTCCCCACTTCATTCTGGTGCCGGATCATTTTCCTTCAAAAACGTTCAGACCTTGTTTCCCTACTCCTCAAGAAACTCCAATGGTTGCCTATCCACCTCTGCATCAAACAAAAACTCCTCACCATTGACTTTAAAACATTTAATCATCTTTCCCCCCGCCTACCTCACTTCTCTACTCTCCCAATACAACCCAGCCCACACACTTCATTCCTCTAATACTAACCTTCTCGCTATATCTTGATCTTGTTTGTCTCGCTGCCAACCTGTCACCCACATCCTAGCTCTGGCATGGAAAAACCTTCTGACTCATATCAGACAGACAGTGCTTAGTACAGTGCCTGGCATATAGTAAACACTGAACAAATACCATAATTATAAGATAACTGCTCTTCTTCACTCCAATGTCTTCTTGAAGGCACATCTTCTTCAATAATAATAATAATAATAATAATCATAATAATCATAATAATAATAATTGGCATTTGTTAAGCGCTTACTATGTGCAGAGCACTGTTCTAGCCTCCCCTGATTAAGCCCTCCTCTCCCCTTCTCCCACTCCCTTCTGCATTGCCTGACTTGCTCCCTTTATTCATCCTCCCTCCCATCCCCTCAGCACATACATGTATGTCTCCCCCTTTAGACTGTGAACTTGTGGGCAGGGAATGTGTTTGCGTTACATTGTACTCTCCCAAGTACTTAATAAGTGCTTTGTACACAGTTAGCACTCAATAAATACAAATGAATGAGTCATGAAATTCACTAATACAGCTAGTGTGGAGAAGAATTCCAAATTGACAAAGCACAGCCACATTTATATTGATTTTTACATGTATCAAGACATGTTAATGTTAAATCTTATGCAAAATAATCCAGAAAGGTTTACTAGCCTTATTCCCAGCCAGTTCCCCAATACAATATATTTCTTCATAGCTCAGTCCATCAACAAAAAATGCATAATTTCCTTACTGCTCTTCTCCTACAAACTCACCCCTGCTGCCTACCCAAACTCCTTCCCTCCTATCACAAACCAGGACAACAATACTTCCCCATCCCAGGACTCCTCACTTGCAGGCAGAGTGGGCTTCTCAGGCTCTGGACATTGGCACCCTGCAGCAAGTCTGGATCCGCTACCTAGAGGGCCAGAGGCCACAGGTATTTATCACCTGTACTCTTAAGCCATTCCTGCCCCCAGCCTTAGTTTATCCAATCTCTGCCCTCCCCCTCTTCCATACCTAATTTGATGGGCACGGGGGCGAGGGACACCTTCTGTATTCCCAGTTTAGGCTGTCAATCTAGCAGTTTTGGTTGTGGGTTCGGTATCCCATCTCATGGCTCAGGTGTCCATGAGATAGCATCTGACCTGGAGATGGCTGGTACCCAAGAGTCACCATACCACCCCTTGGCCCTCGCCATCACTGCCCAACTGACCCCACCCCTTCATGCATTCCCTCTGGGTCACATGGTGGTGGGGTGACGCTGGAAGCTGTGCCTTCCGGCGCTGTCCCTCCCCTGACTGCATGGGCCGATAATCTCCCTGGTTTGCCATGGGAACCAGGAAAGCAGATCCATGGGTCAGGGCAGAGGACAGTGCCTATCCCATGCCCGGGGCAACAGACGGCGGCACCCCACCCTTAGGGCATGGTAGTAGGAGGTATGGAAGCTGGTTGGTGGAGGCACTCTATGGTTTTAGAGGCACTGCACTGAGGTAAGGGGCCCGGGATAATGATGGCATTTATAAAACACAATGTGCAAAGCACCATTCTAAGCGCTATTCTAATCCCCATCCCAGGGCTCCTCACTTGATGCAGGCAGAGCAGGCTTCTCATGCTCTGAACAGAGGCACCCTGAAGCCATCTGCTCCAAGTCTTGATCTTCTGCCTAAAGGGCCAGAGGCCGCAGGTATTTATCACCTGTTCTCCTAGGCCATTCCTGCCCCCGGCCTTAGTTTATGCAATCTCTGCCCTCCCCCTCCTCCATACCTAATCTGATTGGCAAGGGGAGCGAGGGACACCGTCTGTATTCCCAGCTTGGGCTGTCAATCTAGCATTTTTGGTTGTGGGGGTGGTATCCCACCCTCACTTCCGAGTTCCGCCTTTTGGCTCAGGTGGCCATGAGATAGCATTTGACCTGGAGATGGCTGGTACCAGAGGGTCACCTTGGGACAGAGGTAGGACAAAAATATTGCTCCACCTTCACTCTTTCTTCATATTCCAAAACATGCCAAAAAGTTCCTGTATTGGCAGGAGTAAAAAACAATATTTGTGAAGCACTATGTGATAAGTACTGTCTTAAACCCTTGGGTTTAAGTTAATTAAATCAGACACAGTTCCTGTAACACATTGGACTCAGTCTGCCCAGGAGGGAGGACAAACAGTGAATTCCCATTGTAAAGAAAGGGAAATGGAAACACGGAGAACTTAAATGAGTTGCCCAAGGACCCACAGCACAAAAGTGACAAAGCTGGGATTAAAACCCAGGTTCTCTGGTTCCCAGGCTCATGCTCTTTCCACTAGGCCACACTGTTCTAACCAATACAACCAAGAGAAGCAATGTGGCCTAGTAAGTAATGGGCCCGGAAATTAGGAGGTCCTGGGTTCTAATCCCAGCTTTTCCACTTGTCTGCTGTGAGACCTTGGGCAAGTCACTTCACTTCTCTGTGTCTCAGCTATGTCATCTGTAAAATGTCGATTAAGACTGTGAGCCCCCTATGAAACGTGGACTATGTCCAACCTGATTATGTTGTATCTACACCAGTGCTTAATACAGTGCCTGGCATACTTAGAAAATACCTTAAAAACAAACAAAAAAAGGCATGAAAAATGGATAATTCTTTGCTGGACAGTGGTAGTGCACAGGGATAAAGCAGTGTCTTCAGGGGAGTAGTGTTTTTTGGTTTTTGTTTTTAGTGATATTTGTTAAATGCTAACTATGCGGCAAGCACTATTCTAAATACTGGAATAGATACAAGCTAATCAGGTTGTAATAATAATGATTGTAATAATAACTGTGGGGTTTAAGTGCTTACTATATGCCAGGCACTGTAAATGCACTGGGGTAGATAAGAGGTGAACACAGTCCACGTCCCACAAGGGGCTCACAGTCTTAATTCCCATTTTACAGATGAGGTATCTGAGGCACAAAGAAGTGAAGTGATTTGCTCAAGTTCTCACAGCAGACAAGTAGCAGAGCTGGGACTAGAACTCACATCTTTGTGACTCCTGGACCTGTGCTCTATCTAATAGGCTATGCTACTTCTCAGAGTTTACTGTGTGGCACTGGGGTAGATACAAGATAATCAGGTACCATATGTGGCTCACAGTCTAAGAAGGGAGGACAGTTACTGAATCCCTATTTTGTAGATGAGGAAACTGAGGGAAGTTAGTCGTTAATAGCTGACTTGCCAAGGTAATACAGCAGATAAGTGATGTACTAAGTGCTTAGTACAGTGCTCTGCACACAGTAAGTGCTCAATAAATGCGATTGAATGAATGAATGAATGCAGCCGTGATTAGAACCCTGGTCCACGGACTCCTGGTCCATGCTGTTTCCACTAGGCAACACTGCTTCTCTGTGATATGTGAACCTCTGTAAACTCATTTGGGGCTGGGAACCCACATCTACCAACTCTTTTTATTGAGCACTTTCTGTGTGCAAATAATAATAATAATAATAATAATAATAATAATAATGGCATTTGTTAAGCGCTTACTATGTGCAAGGCACTGTTCTAAGCGCTGAGGGGGATACAAGGTGATCAGGTTGTCTGACGTGGGGCTCACAGTCATCATCCCCATTTTACAGATGAGGTAACTGAGGCTCCGAGAAGTTAAGTGACTTGCCCAAGGTTACACAGCAGACATGTGGCGGAGCTGGGATTCGAACCCATGAGCCCAGACTCCAAAGCCCGTGCTCTTTCCACTGAGCCAAGCTGCTTCACCCACTGAGCCAAGCTGCTTCACTAAGTGAAGCACTAAGTGCAAAGCACTGCACTAAGCACTTGGGAGAATACAATATGACAATAGATTAATTGGTTGAACCTTAACCACAGAAGACAGAACTTTCCTTACTCACTCCCTGTCTCCCTTTCTTTGCTACTTTTGTAGCCCCTGGAAATCCCTCTTTCTCTTCATCATCATCATCATCATCATCATCATCAATCGTATTAATTGAGCGCTTACTATGTGCAGAGCACTGTACTAAGAGCTTGGGAAGTACAAATTGGCAACATATAGAGACAGTCCCTACCCAATAGTGAGCTCACAGTCTAAAAGGGGGAGACAGAGAACAAAACCAAACATACTAACAAAATAAAATAAATAGAATAGATATGTACAAATAAAATAAATAAATAGAGTAAAAAAAATATGTACAAACATATATACATGTATACAGGTGCTGTGGGGAAGGGAAGGAGGTAAGATGGGGGGGGGGGGGTGGAGATGGGGGTGCCACCAAAACCTAGCTAGAGGCAAAAAGGCAAAAGACTCCCAGTGGGATAGTAGCACCAGTCACAGTTACTAAGGGTAGAGAGTTTTGCATTACAAAATGAGAGAAAGGTCATCTTCTTGCCTCAATCCAGAGCTGCAGCAAGTTTCCTCTCCCTTCCTGCTTCTCTTCTACCTGCCCTCTCCTTGTTCTCTTCTGCCTTTCTGTACACTGTTGTGAATTCTCTAGGCCGAGCCAGGTGGCAGACCTCCCATTCATTCAATCGTATTTATTGAGCACTTACTGTGTGCAGAGCACTGTACCAAGTGCTTGGGAAGTACATGTTGGCAACAAATAGAGACGGTCTCTACCCTTCCCCACAGTACTCACTGAGGCAGGACCAGGCTGGAGCCGCCCTTTCCAGCACACAGATTAGATAGACAGTTGTCACAGATGGCTTTCAGTAAGATTTATTTGCCATCTAGTGAACTTTCTGGTTAGGAAAATGCCTATTTCCTATGAATAAATCAATTAATAGTATTTATTGAGCACATACTGTGTGCAGAACATTCATTTATTCATTCAATTGTATTTATTGAGTGCTTACTGTGTGCAGAGCACTGTACTAAGCACTTGGGAAGTACAAGTTGGCAACATGTAGAGACGGTCCCTACCCAACAGTGGGCTCTATTTTAAGTTCTTGGGAGAGTACAAAATAACAGAATTGGTAGACAAGCTCTCTGTCCACAAGTACCTTACAGTCTAGAGAGAGAAAGGGTTATAACACAATACAGCTCAATTGAGTAATGTTATGAAGTATGTATGAAGCCTTGTATGAAGCTCTGTACTTTGCAGATGAGAGCAGAAGCATAATACATAACACAATTGCACTTAGAATGTGGACCCCACAATAATAATAATAATAATAATAATAATAATAATGGCATTTGTTAAGCACTTACTATGTACGAAGCACTGTTCTAGGCGCTGGACGGGGATACAAGGTGATCACATTGCCCCACGTGGGGCTCACAGTCTTAATCCCCATTTTACAGATGAGGTAACTGAGGCTCAGAGAAGTTAAGTAACTTGCCCAATGTCACACAGCAGACATGTGGCAGGGCTGGGATTCGAACCCATGACCTCTGACTCCAAAGCCCTTGCTGTTTCCACTGAGCCATGCTACCAAGTTTAATTTGCACCTGAGTGTTTTCCCCCAGTTTAGGACATTACACTGAACACAGCATGTAAAAAATATATTACTGCTACAGTCGCTACTGTGAAGGAGCTTACAATTGACTGGAAAAACAATGAGAAGACAGACAAAAATGATTTACACATAGTTATCAAGGAAGCAAATTATTGGGCAGTCTGGCCTAGTGGATAAAGCGTGGGCTTGGGATTCAAAAGGACCTGGGTTCTAATCCCAGCTCTGCCACTTGCTGCTGTGTGATCATGGGCATGTCAGTTAACTTTTCTGTACCTTAGTTCACTCAACTGTAAAATGGGAATTAATATTGTGAGCCCCATTTGGGACACGGACTGTGTCTAACCTGATTAGCTTGTATCTACCTCACAGTTTACTACAGGGTCCGGCATGTGATAAATACTTATTGAATACCATTTAAAAAAAAAAGAGGATAAAAATAAGGCTATACAATGAAGTAGAACAAATATATCAGAACGAAATAGATGAATACATAATTGGAAATAAGGAACAATTAGAAATACATCAACAAATAATAATAATGATGGTATTTATTAAGCACTTATTATGTTCCAAGCACTGTTCTAAGTACTGAGGTGGATAGGAGGTAATCAAGTTGTCCCATATGGGGCTCACAGTCTTCATTCCCATTTTACAGATGAGGGAACTGAGGCACAGAGAAGTGAAGTGATTTGCCAAATGTCACTCAACAGACAAGTGGTGGAGCCGGGATTAGAACCCATGTCCTCTGACTCAAAAGCCTGTGCTCTTGCCACTAGGTCATGCTGCTAGCAGCGTGGCTCAGTGGAAAGAGCCCGGGCTTGGAAGTCAGAGGTCATGGGTTCTAATTCTGGCTCCACCACTTGTCAGCTGTGTGACTTTGGACAAGTCACTTAATTTATCTGTGCCTCAATTACCTCATCTGTAAAATGGGGATTAAAACTGTGAGCCCCACATGGGACAACCTGATAACTTTGTATCATCTCCAGAACTTAGAACAGTGCTTTGCACATAGTAAGGGCTTAACAAATGCCATCATTATTATTATGTGTACTTAAGTGCTGAGGGTAGAAATAAGGTACAGGTTAAGGTTTGGGTTGACTTAATGGGCATACTGGAAATGCAATTGGAGAAGGCGAAACAACACTGATTATAATAGTAACAATAGTTGTATGTGCTAGTATAAGTAATTTGAAGTACTGACTTCAGGATGCTGGAGGTATTTATCTTCAAAAAGTTTCTAGTATGCATGGAGCACTTCCAGCAATCATTTCCCTCTTTATGATTTTTTATAGGGTACACATTAGAATAATAACAATAATAATAATAATAATGGCATTTGTTAAGCGCTTACTATGTGCAAAGCACTGTTCTAAGGCGCTGTGGAGGATACAAGGTGATCAGGTTATCCCATGTGGGGCTCACAGTCTTAATCCCCATTTTCCAGATGAGGTAACTGAGGCACAGAGAAGTGAAGTGACTTGCTCAAAGTCACACAGCTGACAAGTGATGGAGCCAGGATTAGAACCCCTGACCTATGACTCCCAAGCCTGGGCTCTTTCCACTGAGCCACGCTAACAAGTCTGCACTGAAACTCATCCTTGCCCCACACAATCAGCCACTGAAACTGGAGATATTTTATTTATAAATGTTGCTTCTCACCCCAACCCCACATCACTTATGTATATACCCTTTTACTCTAGTATTCTGTTTACCCCAGCAGGCCCTGAACTCCTTGTAGGCAGGGATTATGTCTTCCAAGTCTACTGTATTTTGCTTTCCCAAGTGCTTTGTGCACTTCTCTACACAAAGTAAATGTTCAATAAATGCCACTGATTGATTGGATCACTAAACTGATATTGAAACAACTTAATTCTTATGAATGATCACCAAATAGTCTGGTTTACAATTGTTTCACTGTCTGTTCATATATCATATCCCTCTGAATGATTTTTGAAGACCAAATGAGGAGTTACTTTGTGAGATTTCATCTTTTAATAGCGCAAAACTAGTTGTGGATATCCCAGGAAATACGGAAATGAATTGTTTTTGGCCTAAGAAGCCACTGTCTGCAGTTTGTTATTGTGTGCAACTTTTCTATTGACCCATTATTGGGTTTCTTCTATGCATGTTTATATTCCTTCCAAGTTATTACTGCTTCTGAGTGGTAAAAAAATAAATAAATGATATCCATTACTATAATAGTATCTAGAGGCTTTTAAAGAAGAGGAAACAATATTCCCCAAACCTAATAAAATGTAAATGAATGGCTAATAACCTATTGAATAAACTATTTTGTTGTTCAAGAAACAGAGGAAAAAATGGTGCCCCTTTTCTGAAGGAATTGTAAGAGAAATAAACTGATTTCATGCATTGAAAAATATAGGGAAAATAGGTAACATATTTAAAGAGAGGGGACAGAGAACTGACCGCTTTGAGAAAAAACATATTCTTTTCCAAATCGACAAATGATCTGCTTGAGATTACCCCCAGGGAAGTTCTCCACTTAATGAGCGGCATTACACAACAAAGGAGACAAAGTGAAATGAGCTTGGCAGCAGGCCAGGCATAATATTTTCACTGAGATTATCTGTTTCTTTTTTTCACATCAAAAAAAGGAGATAAGCATTGCTTCTATTATCAAACAGCACCTGTATCTATTCCTTCTTCCTTCTAATTGTTCATAAACAAATGTAATTTTTGAAGGAAAATGAAAAGATCTACCGGGCTCCACTTTTATTAGTCTTGTATTTTCTCCTGGTAGTGATGAAACTGATAAAATTCGATAGCTGTCCAAATCAGAAATGTTATTTCCCTTAGAAAGTAACAATTTTACTGAAAACGGTAAATAACCTTCAGGACACTTCTTGGAAAACAACATGTCTTTCATGCATAGTTATTTCAAGTCTGTTTATCGGTGGAAAGTTCAGAATGTATGCTTTTTTATGACCTTAAAATTTGTTTCAGTATATCACTATTCTTAAGTAAATATTTTCATGACTGAAGGCTATGACCAACTTCTGTATGAGCAACTAGGAGTAAAATTACAGAAGAATGTTGGTATTTATTAGTCAATGGAATTTATAGAGGCCTTACTCTCTACAAAACACTGAACTAAGCACTCGGGAGAGTACAATGCAAGAGTTGGAAGACATGTTTCCTGCCTACAATGACCTTACTGTTCTAGAGGGGAAGACAGACTTTGATATAAATAAATAATTTATGATATATAATTTAAAGGTTTGTACATAGGTTCTGAGGTGTTGAGGGCAGGGCAACTATCAAATGCCCAAAGGCCACATATCATCAATCGTACTTATTGAGCGCTTACTGTGTGCAGAGCACTGTACTAAGAGCTTGTAAAGTACAAGTTGGCAACATATAGAGACAGTCCCTACCCAGCAGTGGGCTATATCCAATTCCATAGAAGATGCAGAAGGGACAGGGAGCTGGGGAAAAGAGGACTTAATTGAGAAAGGCATCTTGGAGGAGATTTGACCATAATAATGTTTTCAGGGTGGCGAGAGTGGTGCTCCAGCATATATGAAGTGGATGGAGATCCAGTCTTTGGAGAGGATTTTGGAAAATTGTCAGCACTGTGATAGATGAGATTGGGGCCCAGTGACTAAGCTGGAACTAGAGAGCAAAGTCTGTGAGCTGGACTGTAGTAGAACGGTGAGGTGAGGTTTGAGGAGGCGATCTGATTGAGTGCTTTATAGCTGATTGTAAGGAGTTTCTATTTGATGCAGAGGTGACTGAGCAACGACTGGAGGTTCCAGAGGAGTGGGGAGACATGAAATGATTGTTTTCTTAGAAAAATGATTCATGCAACAGAGTAAAATATGGACTCGGGTTGGGTGAAACAGAGGCAGGGAGGTCAGTGAGGAGGCAGAAGCAGTAGTCAAGGTGGGATAGGATATGTGCTTAGATGGGCAGTTTTGATTCATCCCCATGCTATAGACTAGACTGTGAGCTTCTAGACTGTGAGCCCACTGTTGGGTAGGGACTGTCTCTATATGTTGGCAACTTGTACTTCCCAAGCGCTTTGTACAGTGCTCTGCACACAGTAAGCGCTTAATAAATGTGATTGATTGATTAGGAAACTGACAGAAAAATGTAGTTACTAGCTCAAGATTATACACATTAAATGTGGTGGAGCCAAGTTGAGAACCCAGATTCCTTGACTCACAAGGCTAGGTTCTTTCCAATAGCTCATACAAGGTATAGAAAATATAATATCTAATATATATTTGGGCTGACACAAGGAATGTGGTAGCAACATGGCAAACAAACTGTATAGTAAACCAAATCTTTACAGACCAGAATTTATTTCCAATAGGACTGAAAAATGGTCTTCAACAGTGATAATAATAACAATAATAATAATAATAATAATAATAATGGCATTTATTAAGCACTTACTATGTGCAAAGCACTGTTCTAAGCTCTGGGGAGTTTACAAGGTGATCAGGTGTTCCCACGGGGGGCTCACAGTCTAAATCCCCATTTTACAGATGAGGGAACTGAGGCCCAGAGAAGTGAAGTGACTTGCCCAAAGTCGCATAGCTGACAAGTTGTGAAGCTGGGATGGAATCACCGTATGTGCTTATTCTGTGCTGGGTCCAGGATCATTCCATCAGACACAGTGAAGGCACCACATGGAGATTCCTGCCTTCTCCCTCTCAGGAGCCCCATCACCTGCCCACTGTATGACCTTGGGCAAGTCACTTCACTTCTCTGTACCTCAGTTACCTCATCTGAAAAACAGGAATTAAGATTGTGAGCCCCATGTGAGGCAAAAGGACTGTGTCCAACCTGATTAACTTTTATCTACCCCAGAGCGTAGAACAATCTGTGGCACATAGGTGCTTAACAAATACCCTTTAAATATATATATATTTCTTCAAGAGTGATGATCTCCATCACCCTCTGTTGGTGGGAATCAAGGGAAAGTTGTTCAGTGAGAAAATTCCTTCAGAATAAACTTTAAATTTAGAGAAAAAAAGCCAACAATGATGAACTGCAGTTTGATCCTACCAGGATATGAAAGCATTTGCTTGCCACTCCACTCCCCCATTATCTTTCACAACCCCATGTGCAATTTCCAATTTATCAATTCAATTTAGACATAATAATAATAATAATAATAATAATAATAATAATAATAATAATAATGACATTTTATTAAGCACTTACTATGTGCAAAGCACTGTTCTAAGCGCTGGGGAGGTTACAAGGTGATCAGGTTGTCCCACGGGGAGCTCACAGTCTTAATCCCCATTTTCCAGATAAGGTAACTGAGGCACAGAGAGGTGAAGTGGCTTGCCCAAAGTCACACAGCTGACAATTGGTGGAGTCAGGATTTGAACCCATGACCTGTGATTCCAAAGCCCATGCTCTTTCCACTGAGCCACGCTGCTTCTCTGCCACAAACAATGCAGACAACTGGAACATCATAATCTGCAAGCTGCATATGACATCACATGTAGCATTTAGAGAAGCGGCGTGGCTCAGTGGAAAGAGCACTGGCTTTGGAGTCAGGGGTCATGGGTTCAAATTCTAGCTCCGCCACTTGTCAGCTGTGTGACTTTGGGCAAGTCACTTAACTTCTCTGTGCCTCAGTTACCTCATCTGTAAAGTGGGGATTAAGACTGTGAGCCCCAAATGGGACAACCTGATCACCTTGTAACCTCCCCAGCACTTAGAACAGTGTTTTACTCATAGTAAGTGCTTAATAAATGTCATTATTATTATTATTATTAGTAGTAGTATTATTTAAAGTGTCATAAAAATTACCAACAGGCCAAACATGAAATTCAGTTGCAACACTGGATCATCAGCAACAAGGCCCTAGATAGAATAAATCACTGAAGTGATGTGTGCTGTGATAAACCCTTATTGAATTTCATGATAGATGTGGAGAAACATTCTTTGGAAATACCCAATCAGTGCCGGCCTAAAGAGCTAAAATGGCGTATTTTTGAGCGAGGTTGGCAGAACAAATTCTGAAGGCACCTTTCTTGAAGCAGCATGGCTCAGTGGCTTAGTGGAAAAAGCACAGGTTTTGGAGTCAGAGGTCACAGGTTCAAATCCCAGCTCCGCCACTTGTCAGCTGGGTGACTTTGGGCAAGTCACTTAACTTCTCTGGGCCTCAGTTACCTCATCTGTAAAATGGGGATGAAGACTGTGAGCCCCCCTGTGGGACAACCTGATCACCTTGTAACCTCCCCAGCACTTAGAACAGTGCTTTGCACATAGTAAGCACTTAACAAACACTATTATTATTATTATTATTATTATTATTATTATTATCAAATTTAATCGGTGTGGGAAAGGAAGGTGACAAATTTATTCACTTGCTAGGTTATCCATTAATAATGATGATAATAATTGTGGTATTTGTTAAACTCTTACTAAGTGCCAAACATTGGTTTCAGTGCTGGGTTAGATACAAGATATTCAGATCACACAGGGGGCTCACAGTCTAAGCAAGATGGAGAACAGGGTTTTAACCCGTATTTTGCAGATGAAGGAACTGAGGCAGAAAGAAGTTAAGTGACTTTCCTAAGACCACACAGCAGGTTCGTGACAGATATGGGTTTAGAACCCAGGTCCTCTGATTCCTGATCTGACCAGCAGTATGGAATATGGATTGGTTAAGACAGAACAGTGAAGATCCTATTGCAAGAGTCAAGTCATGGCAAGAACAGAGCTTGTCCCAGGGTTGTAGCAGTTTGGCTTTAGAGGAAGAAGTGAGTCCAAAAAATGTTGTATAGAAATGCCATAGATTTTGGCAGTAGACTGAATCAATCAATCAATCAATTGTATTTATTGAGCTCTTCCTTGTGCAGAGCACTGTACTAAGTGCTAGGGAGAGTATAATTCAACAGAGTTGATAAACATTATTTCTCCCCAGGGTGACCTAGTGGATAGAGCAGAGGCCTGGGTGTCAGAATGAACTTGGGTTCTAATTCTGGTTCCGCCACTTGTCTGCTGTGTGACCTTAAGCAAGTCAAAGAACTCTCTTATCTGTAAAATAGGATTGAAACTGTGAGGTCTAGCAGAACAAATACTGTATCCAACCTGATCGTCTATCCCAGTGCTTTGGACAGTGTCTGGCACATAGTAAGTGCTTAGCAAATATGATTGCTATTCATTATTATTGTTATTTACAATGAACTTACAGTCTAGAAGGGGATACAGACATTAATACAAATAAATCATTCATAATATGCAATAGATATGTGCATAAATGTAGTATAATAATGTGATGTGCTGTATGTGTTTGTGGATGAATATGAAATTTGAACGATAGAGAAGAGTTGAGGAAGATGCCGAGATTGTGGGTTCTGGGCTGGGGAAAGAAGGTGGTGTTGTCAACTACAAAGGAAAATAAGGTGCAGAGGGAGTGGGTTCAGTGGTAAAGATGAGTTCAGTGAATAAGTGGTACTATCAGGATCAATTGGAGGAGAAATGTAGCTGGGGTCATTCTTCCTGTCCTGTACCTGTGAACCTTCTGGGGGTTATCAATCCTAAATCCTGTCTGAAAGAGCCCTAGAGTCATTTTAGAAGCACACAGATCCCACTTGGCTTCCACTGGGTACTAAACTCTGCAGCTTTAGTGTTCTACCACAGTTTTTGGGGTTCTGAGCAATGTTCACTCAAGTCCTGATGTTCCTTCACCCCTGTTGCTGCTACCACCCTACAGTTGAGGCCCAGACATTCTCCTCAAAAGGAAAGGATTCATCGGAGACTAGTCTGACATTTCCATCCATCCCAGGGATGGCTGTAAGAAGCTTAAGGAGTGGTCCCTTCCATGCCTGTGGCTACTCAGGTCCATGTGTTACCCTAGCATCCAGCACTTCTGCCCCAGCCCCTTTTACAATCAGACACCAAGATATGAGATCTCAACCATTTTGAATCATTTTTAAACAAGATAACAATAATAATAACAAACTGCCTTTCCCTGAATCCAATAGCTTTTCCCCCAGGACCCCCTAAACACTTCCCAGTATGTGTCCCAGGGCTCACATTGTTCTGTCTTTCCCGCCTTCTCTTGGGACATCCCACTTTCAATATTGGCTGCAAGGTGCACTTTCTTCCATTCAGAGGCAGGAGTCTCCACCCTCCAGAGTCCTAGTTGCTGGATCCCAAACCTCCAAAGTACCCAAACCCTAATCTGGCATCAATCAATCATATTCATTGAGCACTTTGTGTAGAGCACTGTACTAAGTGCTTGGAAAAGTACAATATAACAGAGTTGGTAGATATTTCCTGCCCACAATGAGCTCACAGTCTAGAAGAGGATACAGACAATAATATAAATAAATAAATTATGGCTATATACACAAGTGCTGTAGGACACCCACTGTTGGGTAGGGACTGTCTCTATATGTTGCCAACTTGTACTTCCCAAGCACTTAGTACAGTGCTCTGCACACAGTAAGCACTCAATAAATAAGATTGATTGATCGATTGATTAATGGAATAGTGAATAAGGGTTGAAAATCTGAGTGCAATGGCAACATAGCAGGAAGTGGGAATAGACAAAATGAGGGCTAAGTCAGGGAAGGCCTCCTGGAGGAGATATGCTTTTAATAAGGCTTTAATAAGCCTTTTTAATAGGGAAGGTGATCGAATGTTGAATATTAAGATGGAGGACCAGGACAGAGGAAGGCAATGGACAAGAGATCAGAGTTGATATAAGATCAAGGTACAGTGAGCAGGTTGACATTAGAGAAGCAACGTGCATGTGCCGGGTTGTAGTGGAAAATCAAAGAGGTAAAGGGATTGAGCACTTAAAACCCAATGGTAAGGACTTTTTCCTTGATCCTGAAGTAGCTGGGCAACCACCAGTGGTTCCTGAGGAGTAGGCAAACATGGTCTGAAAGCAGCAAAGTGAAGGTTGGACTGGAGTGGGAAGACACAAGAGATAGGGAGGTCAGAAAGGAGGGTTATACAGTAATCAAGGCAGGATGGGATAAGTACTTGGATTAACATGATTTCTCTTAGAAGGAGAGGAAAAGGGCAGATTTTAGTGATTTTGTGAAGACTGAACCAACAAGATTTGTGACACTGAATGTGTGGGTTGAATAAGAGAGAGAAGTCGAAGATAACACCGAGGTAATGAGCTTGTGAAACAGGAACGATAATGGTGCTGTCCGCAGTGATGGGAAAATGAAGGGGAAGATGGGGGTTTGGGTGGGAAGATCAATTTCAAGATTAGGTTTGAGGTGTCAGCAGGACAACCAAGTAGAGATGTCATAAAGGCAGGAGGAAATGTGATGCTGCAGAGAAGGAGAGAGATCAGAGCTGGAGATGTTAATTTGGTAATCATCCTCATAGAGATGGTAAATGAAGTCATGGGAGCAAATGAGTTCTCCAAAGGAATGAGTGTAGATGGAGAATAGAAGGGGTCCTAGAACTGAATCTACAGGGACTCCCACAGTTAGGGGGTAAGAGAGGAGGCAGAAGAGGAGCCATCAAAGAGACTGAGAATGAGCAATGGAATCAATCAATCATATTTATTGAGCACTGTACTAAGCACTTGGTAGAGTACAGTGTAACAATATAATAGAGTTGGTAGACACATTCCCTGCCCACGTTGAGCTCACAGTCTGGATAGGGAGCTTACAGTCAAAATCCAGAGAGACAGGAGGAGACAAGGAGAGGACAGTGTCAGTGAAGACGAGGTTGAGTAAATCTTCCAGGAGAAGGGCTGGTCAACAGTGTCGAAGTGTCGAACTGAGAGTTCAAGTAAGATAGGATGGAATAGAGGCTGTTGGATTTGGGAAGAAGGAGATCATTGGTGATCTCTTAGAGAGAGGTTTCTGTGGAGTTAAGGGGACATAAAGGGAGGTTTCTGTGGAGCTAAGGAGACAGAAGCCAGATTGGAGGGGGTCAAGAAGAGAACTGGAAGAGTGAAGTGAAGATAATGGGTGTAGACAACTAGCACAAAGTGTTTGGAGGAATGGTAGGAGGGAGAATAGGCAATAACTGTAATGAAACATGGGGTGAAGGTTGTGGGGGCCGGTGAGCTTTGGAAGAAATGAGCATGTTTGAAAGGAGTGGGAAAAAGGTCATTGGTGAATGAACAGTTGAAGACAGTATCAGGGAGGGAGAGGGCAAGCACTCTGATAAGATGTGAAAGGATAGGGTCAGATCAAAGGTGGAGGGGTGGATTTTGAGAAGAGGCAGGAGGTCTGCTCTTGTGTTACTTCTAGGAAAGATGGAAGATTTGAAGAAGAGGCAGAAAGAAGTAGGGATTGGAGAAGAGCAGGGGATTTTTAGAGATTGTGTATTAGTGGTCCAAGATCAGCGAAGGGTTAGCAGAGTGAGTGAGTTGAGTTCAATAGAAAGGGTGGTGTTGAGGGTGTCAATTTGGTCCTCAAGGGAAGTTTAAGGTAGAGTGACTGACCGTCTCTATATGTTGCCAACTTGTACTTCCCAAGGGCTTAATACAGTGCTCTGCACACAGTAAGCGCTCAATAAATACAAAATAGGGCATGATGACTTGAGAAAATTGGTTGGGATCAAAAATGGGAGGTCTCTGTGGTGGAACAGGACAGATTCCTGAGAAGGGCTGTATAGGAGAAAAGACAGATGAGGAGATTGTGGTGGGATAGAGAGATCCTCTTGACACCTCCCTATGCCCTGTGTCCTGCTCTCCCAGGCACACTGATCATTTCTTCTGACCTTCTGGATGGCCAAGTGTCTTTCTACTTGGCCTCCCTACTTCCTCCCCAATCCTTCCCTCTGACTGCCATAGCTCTGTACACTCCCCTCAGGGAGGGGCATTCTGGAGTGACTCTCCTGGCTTCATCCCCAGTGGGGTCCAGTTGAAGTGATTCATGGTGTCATAGGCTAGAGGTTCAGCCTTCAAAACAAAGACCTCTTTTACTGAAGACGAGTTAATGGGAAAGAAGGAGGGTGTCTTCAAAATGAATCTGGAAGGAAATTGTAAGCTAAACTCATAATACTGTGCCTTTGGACCAGGACCAGAGCTAGCAGATTTAGAAATGGGATTTTTGAAGTTTTGAAAATAGTATGTTCTGTACAGTCAAAGGTATCTACTATATTAAAACATTTTTGGCTTTCAAAATTACCTTTCTTTGGGGTTTGGGGTGGATTTTATTATCTTTTTGTCAACTACCTCAACTTGGTTTATGGTTGTTGGTTTTTATGAGTTTTCTAATTTCTGTGCTAGACATTTGAGCGGTAAGCTTGAGGTTGTGATCCGTGTCAAAGCCTTTCTCAATACATTAATAGTTAACCCTTTGATGTACCAATTTAGCTAAAAATTATTTATTGGAAGTAGAAAAATTGTCCTGTGATATAAAGTTTTCTAGGCTCTTCACTTTGAAGCTATTTCTGAAAGGAGTCCCGCTAGAATAAAATCTGTTATTTGAGAAGATGTCATTACAAAGCTAGAAATAGATGCTGTACTTGCAGAGATATAAAGTTCAGGGCACACTAATTTCCAGAAGATATATAAAATCATTTCAATACAAAGTTGAAAATGCATTCTTTGAGGTTTCTCTCTGAAATTTTCCAGCTTTGCAATGACAGCCTCTAAATTCAAATGGTTATTCTAGAGGCACTTCTGTCAGAAATGCATCAAGATTCTGCAGATTTTTAAAGTCTAAAAACTAAAGTTTAAAGGTTTTGAAGTCATAGATAGAAGCTGAGAACTATGTCCAACCTTGCCACTTCGTGCTTAGTGTATTTCTTAGTACATAGTATGTGCTTAACAAATACCATAATAACAAAAACAAATATTATTATTATTTCTCATTTTACTGTAAGCAGAATTGACTAGAAACAGCATGGTGCAGTGGATAGAGCACGGGCCTGGAGTTAGAAGGTCATGTGTTCTAATCCTAGACTCAACACTTGCCTGCTGTTTGACCTTGGACAAGTAACTTCACTTCCCCACAGTCTCTTCCCCCCTTTCTCCAACCCCCCGGCTCTCAACACTCTCTGCTACTCTCCCATCCTTCCCAGCGGTATCCTCAGAGGAACTCTCCTCCCTCCTCTCAAGTGCTACTCCGGCCACCTGTGCTTCTGACCCCATTCCCTCTCATCTTATGAAATCTCTCGCTCCATCCCTTCTCCCCTCCTTAACTTCCATCTTCAACCGCTCACTCTCCACTGGTTCCTTCCCCTCTGCCTTCAAACATGCCCATGTCTCTCCCATCCTAAAAAAACCCTCTCTTGACCCCACCTCACCTTCTAGTTATCGTCCCATATCCCTCCTACCATTCCTTTCCAAACTCCTTGAACGAGTTGTCTACACGCGCTGCCTAGAATTCCTCAACAACAACTCTCTCCTCAACCCCCTCCAGTCTGGCTTCCGTCCCCTTCATTCCACGGAAACTGCACTCTCAAAGGTCACCAATGACCTCCTGCTTGCCAAATCCAACGGCTCATACTCTGTCCTAATCCTCCTCGACCTCTCAGCTGCCTTTGACACTGTGGACCACCCCCTTCTCCTCCACACATTATCTGACCTTGGCTTCACAGACTCCGTCCTCTCCTGGTTCTCCTCTTATCTCTCCGGTTGTTCTTTCTCAGTCTCTTTTGCAGGCTCCTCCTCCCCCTCCCATCCTCTTACTGTGGGGGTTCCCCAAGGTTCAGTGCTTGGTCCCCTTCTGTTCTCAATCTACACTCACTCCCTTGGTGACCTCATTCGCTCCCACGGCTTCAACTATCATCTCTACGCTGATGACACCCAGATCTACATCTCTGCCCCTGCTCTCTCCCCCTCCCTCCAGGCTCGCATCTCCTCCTGCCTTCAGGACATCTCCATCTGGATGTCCGCCCGCCACCTAAAGCTCAACATGTCGAAAACTGAGCTCCTTGTCTTCCCTCCCAAACCTTGTCCTCTCCCTGACTTTCCCATCTCTGTTGACGGCACTACCATCCTTCCCGTCTCACAAGCCCGCAACCTTGGTGTCATCCTCGACTCCGCTCTCTCATTCACCCCTCACATCCAAGCTGTCACCAAAACCTGCCGGTCTCAGCTCCGCAACATTGCCAAGATCTGCCCTTTCCTCTCCATCCAAACCGCTACCCTGCTAATTCAAGCTCTCATCCTATCCCGTCTGGACTACTGCACTAGCCTTCTCTCTGATCTCCCATCCTCGTGTCTCTCTCCACTTCAATCCATACTTCATGCTGCTGCCCGGATTATCTTTGTCCAGAAACGCTCTGGACATATTACTCCCCTCCTCAAAAACCTCCAATGGCTACCGATCAATCTGCGCATCAGGCAGAAACTCCTCACCCTGGGCTTCAAGGCTCTCCATCACCTCACCCCCTCCTACCTCACCTCCTTTCTCTCCTTCTACTGCCCAGCCCGCACCCTCCGCTCCTCCACCACTAATCTCCTCACTGTACCTCGCTCTCGCCTGTCCCGCCATCGACCCCCGGCCCACGTCATCCCCCGGGCCTGGAATGCCCTCCTTCTGCCCCTCCGCCAAGCTACCTCTCTTCCTCCCTTCAAGGCCCTACTGAGAGCTCACCTCCTCCAGGAGGCCTTCCCAGACTGAGCCCCTTCTTTCCTCTCCCCCTCGTCCCCCTCTCCATCCCCCCGTCTTACCTCCTTCCCTTCCCCACAGCACCTGTATATATGTATATATGGTTGTACATATTTATTACTCTATTTATTTATTTTACTTGTATATTTCTATCCTACTTATTTTATTTTGTTGGTATGTTTGGTTCTGTTCTCTGTCTCCCCCTTTTAGACTGTGAGCCCACTGTTGGGTAGGGACTGTCTCTATGTGATGCCAATTTGTACTTCCCAAGCGCTTAGTACAGTGCTCTGCACATAGTAAGCGCTCAATAAATACGATTGATTGATTGATTGATTGATTCCCCGGGCCTCAGTTCCCTCATCTGTGAAATGGGATTGAGACTGTGAGCCCACTTGGGACAGGGACTGTATCCAACCTCATTTGCTAGTATCCACCCCAGCACTTAGTGCAGTGCCTGGCACTTAGTAAGTGTATGCTATTGATGCCTGTCTACTTGTTTTGTTTTGTTGTTTGTCTCCCCCCTTCTAGACTGTGAATCTGTTGTTGGGTATGGATTGTCTCTATCTGTTGCCGAACTGTACTTTCTAAAGTGCTTAGTACAGTGCTCTGCACACAGTCAGTGCTCAGTAAATATGATTGAATTAATGAACAAATGCCATTATTATTATTATTAAAATTGGAATATTTGTTCTAATAGCCACAGAATCAGACTTAACATTATTTGTAAAATTGTTAAAATATGAATAATGCCTACAAAAAATGCACAATGCTCCTGATATTGCATATTCATATAGCTGGTAAAATTAGTCACATTTCTTTATTCTATGGATCTTCATGGGTCCTCAAAGTAGGATCTGATAATGATGATCCATTCAATCAAGTCATACCTACTGATCATCTACTTATAGAAAGCATTATACTGAGTACTTAGGACACTAAAACAAAGTTCAGTCCATCAGTAAATAGCATTTATTGAGCACTGTACTCTGTGTTGAAGAAAAGACAATATAACAGAGTTGGTAAACATCCTTGCTTATAAGGAGTTTATAGTCTACAAGGGAGACAGATATTGAAATAAATTATAAGTAGGGGAAATAGTAGAGAATAAGAATATATAAGAACTGTGGGGCTGGGGTGATTATCAAAGTGCTCAAGGGGTACCAAGCCAAATGCCTAGTTGATCATCATCATCATCATCATCAATCGTATTTATTGAGCGCTTACTATGTGCAGAGCACTGTACTAAGCACTTGGGAAGTACAAATTGGCAACACATAGAGACAGTCCCTACCCAAAAGTGGGCTCACAGTCTAAAAGGGGGAGACAGAGAACAAAACCAAACATTACCAACAAAATAAAATAAATAGGATAGATATGTACAAGTAAAATAAATAAATAAATAAATAGAGTAATAAATATGTACAACCATATATACATATATACAGGTGCTGTGGGGAAGGGAAGGAGGTAAGATGGGGGGGATGGAGAGGGGGATGAGGGGGAGAGGAAGGAAGGAAGGGGCTCAGTCTGGGAAGGCCTCCTGGAGGAGGTGAGCTCTCAGTAGGGCCTTGAAGGGAGGAAGAGAGCTAGCTTGGCGGAGGGGCAGAAGGAGGGCATTCCAGGCCCGGGGGATGACGTGGGCCGGGGGTCGATGGCGGGACAGGCGAGAGCGAGGTACAGTGAGGAGATT
This sequence comes from Tachyglossus aculeatus, assembly GCF_015852505.1. Taxonomy (NCBI): domain Eukaryota; kingdom Metazoa; phylum Chordata; class Mammalia; order Monotremata; family Tachyglossidae; genus Tachyglossus; species Tachyglossus aculeatus. The sequence goes on from NC_052067.1 coordinate 123,595,805, forward strand.
AGCGGTGGAGGAGCGGAGGGTGCGGGCTGGGCAGTAGAAGGAGAGAAAGGAGGTGATGTAGGAGGGGGCGAGGTGATGGAGAGCCTTGAAGCCCAGGGTGAGGAGTTTCTGCCTGATGCGCAGATTGATCGGTAGTCATTGGAGGTTTTTGAGGAGGGGAGTAATATGCCCAGAGCGTTTCTGGACAAAGATAATCCGGGCAGCAGCATGAAGTATGGATTGATGTGGAGAGAGACACGAGGATGGGAGATCAGAGAGAAGGCTGGTGCAGTAGTCCAGACAGGATAGGATGAGAGGGGATACAGAGGGGAGGATGGATACAGGAAATAAGGGGCTTAGTCATATAAGTCCTCTTGGATTTTATTATTTTAGGAGGGTTTTGAAAAAGGGTAGAGTGATAGATAGTCAGACATGAAGGGGTAGGGAGATCCAGGCTCAAGGGCCCAGGGGAATGTGGGCATGGAATTAGTGGATAGATTAGATTGAGATACCAAGAGTAGGTTGGTGTCTTGTTTTTTCCATGGTATTTAATAAATAATTATAATAATAATGGTATTAAGCACTTTCTATGTGTGAAGCACTGTTCTAAGTGCTGGGGGTGAAACAAGGTGATCAGGTTGTCCCACATGGGCCTCACAGTCTTAATCCCCATTTTACAGATGAGGTAACTGAGGCACAGAGAAGTTAAGTGATTTGCCCAAAGTCACAGAGCTGACAATGTGGCAGAGCTGGGATTAGAACCCATGACTTCTGACTCCCAAGCCCTTGCTCTTTCCACTGAGCTACGCTGCTATGATGGCATTTTTTAAGCACTTACTATGTGCCAGGCACTGTTCATTCATTCATTTAATAGTATTTATTGGGCACTTACTGTGTGCAGAACACTGTATTAAGCACTTGGAAAGTACAATACAGCAATAAAGAGAGACAATCCCTTTCCATAATCAATCAATCAATCAATCATATTTATTGAGTGCTTACTGCGTGCAGAGCACTGTACTAAGCGCTTGGGAAGTACAAGTTAGCAACATATACAGACAGTCATCATCATCAATCGTATTTATTGAGCGCTTACTATGTGCAGAGCACTGTACTAGAGACAGTCCCTACCCAACAGTGGGCACACAGTCTAGAAGGGGGAGACAGAGAACAAACCCAAACATACTAACAAAATAAAATAAATAGAATAGATATGTACAAGTTAAATAAACAAATAGAGTAATGAATATGTACAAACATATATACATATATACAGGTGCTGTGGGGAAGGGAAGGAGGTAAGATGGGGGGATGGAGAAGGGGACGAGGGGGAGAGGAAGGAAGGGGCTCAGTCTGGGAAGGCCTCCTGGAGGAGGTGAGCTCTCAGTAGGGCCTTGAAGGGAGGAAGAGAGCTAGCTTGGCGGATGGGCAGAGGGAGGGCATTCCAGGCCAGGGGGATGACGTGGGCCGGGGGTCGATGGCAGGACAGGCGAGATCGAGGCATGGTGAGGAGATTAGCGGCAGAGGAGCAGAGGGTGCGGTGTGGGCTGTAGAAGGAGAGAAGGGAGGTGAAGTAGGAGGGGGCGAGGTGATGGAGAGCCTTGAAGCCAAGGGTGAGGAGTCATAACAGGCTCACAGTATAGAAGGGGGGAGACAGACATCAATACAAGTAAAATAGGCATCAGTAGGCACTGTTCTAAGTGCTGGGGTAGATTCAAGTTAATTGGGTTGGTCTCAGTCCCTGCCCCACATGTGGCTCGCAGTCTCAATACCTGTTTTACAGATGAGGTAGCTGAGGCTCAGAGAAGTGAAGTGACTTTTCCAAGGTCACATAGCAGTGAAGTGGCAGAGCTTGAATTAAAACCTAGGTCCTCTGACTCCCAGTTTTTTTCCATTTCCACTAGTCCAGGTTGGTGTTAGAGGAGCAGAGTTTTTGGGTTGTATTTGTAGTATGGGATCAGTAAATAAAGAGGGAGAGAGATACCTGATTGAGTGCCTTAATGATAGGATCCCTTTTCTCAAAGGAGCTGATATGCTAATGGAGGATGAGGACATACAGTAAATGTTTCTAATCAGTAAACACAAAAGTTATGTGGGTGGCTGTGAGGGTACAAGTGCTGGTGGGTATGATATTGGGGAGAAGAAAAATCAGTCAGGAAAGCATAAGGAAGGAAGTGGAATTTCAAAAGGAATTTGAAGATAGAGAATCTGTGAATAAGTGGTTTTGAAAGTGCGGATGAAAGAGGAAAAGCATGAAGGTACTGGAGGAGAGATTATTGTGATCGAGAAACATTGAGAGGGTAAGCCTGGGGGGATTTAGGAGTCCAAGTTGGGCTGTAGTTGGGGAAGGGGTTGGAAAAGTAAATGGGAATAAGCTGATGTAACGCCTTAAAATCAAAGGTTAGAAATTCCCGGTTAATGCAGAGAGAAATGGTTGCCACCGAAGCTTTCAGAAAACAGGAAAGGTGAAATCTAAAATAGATGATTCAGGCAGCAAAGTGAGGTAGCCCTAGTTAATAGAGGCAAGGAAACCAGTGATACAAAGCTGGAATAAGATGTGTACTGTCAGGTGGCCTTTGAGATGAAGAGGGTGGATCAGAGAATTATTTTTCAATGATATTTGTTAAGGGTTTATTGTGTGTCAGGAACTACAGTGAATATCTGGGTAGGTAAAAGATAATCAGATAGGATGCAGTCCCTGTGACACATGTTGTCTCACAGTCTAAATCAAAGGAAGGAATATTTAATCCTCATTTTATAGATGAGGAAACTGAGGCACAGGTAAGTTAAGTGACTGCCCTAGGTGACAAAGCAGAAAGATGGAGGAGCTAGGAGGAGCTAGGATTAGAACCCAGGTTCTCTGTCTCCTAAGCCCATGCTACTTGGCCACGCTGCTCCTCACTGTGGAAGACAGGATTTAGCAGCAAACTAAATGTGAGAGTTTTCTCTCATATGCTAGGGGAAAGTTTCAGAGTAATGTGTTAATGTTTTTGCTTCTGGATTGTTGATTGAGTATTAGGGGGATAGGTTTAATTTGTACCGGGACAAATTTGGGAACAGAAAACCAGAAGCTCTCACATTGTTTCCCATTACCAAGTGAAGTTACTCAACCAAGAGCACAGGGATGGGGAGTTTCTAAAATTATTTTTCAAAAGTGAAGAATTGGGAACTTAAATTTCTCCATATTTGGTAGCCATTGGTTTCTCATTTAATGTCTAAGTGTAATTTTTTACTTGAAAATATATATTTTTTAAGGAATGCTTCCTTTTAAACACCAGTCAGCCCTCTCCCCTCCACTTGTCTACTCTTCAATCAATCGATCAGTTAATGATTGGTATTTATTGAGCACGTACTTTGTGCAGAGCACTGTACTAATCACTTGTGAGAGGACAATGCAATAGAGTTGGTAAACATGATCCCTGCCACTAGAAGTTTATAATCTAGAGGGGAAATTGAAATATATTTCAGATAGAGGAAATATAGAATAAAAGGTTAAGTACACAAATGTTATGGGATTGAGGTTGGGGAGAATCAATCAAATTGCATTTCCTGAGTGTTACTCTGTGCAGGCTACTGTCATCATCATTATCATCATCAATCTTATTTATTGAGCGCTTACTGTGTGCAGAGCACTGTACTAAGTGCTTGGAAAGTACAAGTTGGCAACATATAGAGACAGTCCCTAACCAACAGTGGGCTCACAGTCTAAAAGGGGGAGACAGAGAACAAAACCAAACATACTAACAAAATAAAATAAATAGAATAGATATGTATAAGTAAAATAAATAAATGAATAAATAGAGTAACAAATATGTACAAACATATATACATATATACAGGTGCAGTGGGGAAGGGAAGGAGGTAAGATGGGGGGGATGGAGAGGGGTATGAGAGGAAGAGGAAGGAAGGGGCTCAGTCTGGGAAGGCCTCCTGGAGGAGGTGAGCTCTCAGTAGGGCCTTGAAGGGAGGAATAGAGCTAGCTTGGAGGATGGGCAGAGGGAGGGCATTCCAGGCCCAGGGGATGACGTGGGCCGGGGGTCGATGGTGGGACAGGCGAGAATGAGGTACGGGGAGGAGGTTAGCGGCAGAGGACCGGAAGGTGCTGGCTGGGCTGTAGAAGGAGAGAAGGGAGGTGAGGTAGGAGGGGGCGAGGGGATGGAGAGCCTTGAAGTCAAGGGTGAGGAGTTTCTGCCTGATGCTCAGATTGATTGGTAGCCACTGGAGATTTTTGAGGAGGGGAGTAACATGCCCAGAGCATTTCTGGACAAAGATAATCCGGGCAGCAGCGTGAAGTATGGATTGAAGTGGGGGGAGACACGAGGATGGGAGATCAGAGAGAAGGCTGATGCAGTAGTCCAGATGGGATAGGATGAGAGCTTGAACGAGAAAGGTAGCGGTTTGGATGGAGAGGAAAGGGCGGATCTTGGCAATGTTGCGGAGCTGAGACCGGCAGGTTTTGGTGACGGCTTGGATGTGAGGGGTGAACGAGAGAGTGGAGTCGAGGATGACACCAAGGTTGCGGGCTTGTGAGACAGGAAGGATGATAGTGCCTTCAACAGAGATGGGAAAGTCAGGGAGAAGGCAGGATTTGGGAGGGAAGACAAGGAGTTCAGTCTCGGACATGTTGAGTTTTAGGTGGCGGGCAGACATCCAGATGGAGATGTCCTGAAGGCAGGAGGAGATGTCCTAAGAGGCATGTCCTAAGCATGTTGAACACTTGGGAGAGTACAACACAGCAATATAACAGACACATTCCGTGTCCACAATGAACTTGCAGTCTAGAGGATATCAAATGTTTATTTAGGTACAGATCCAAGGGGTCCCATTGATTTGTAGGCCACCAGACTATTTTTAAGCAGAAATGAATTTAGCATAGAACTGAATATATTTTTTTTCCTGCTTCTTACTTGGAATTTATTCCAATCAATAGTCATCCTGTATATGCCTGACCAGTTCCCCAGTGCCCACCTCCTCCAACAACTACTCCACACGTTTTTTAGCTCTCCAAAAGTCCCCACTGATCCCACTTTTTCCTTCCATTCTTTGGTGACTTCCTGAACTACTTTATTGATAAAATAGACATGATCAGGCATAAATTCCCAAAACTCCTCTCTTACTTCCCATTATTCTATACCCAACAACCTGTTTCTTGTCCTTCACAATTAACTCTCAAGGGACGATTTCCCTTCTGTTCTCAAAATCCATACCCTTCAACCCCAGACTTCTCACCTCTAAAAATCCTTCCTTCCATATTGCTGTCTTCAAGATTTCATGCTCTTTTTTAGTTTAGTGGCTTATAAATATATTGGAGCAATGTAATTCTACGTTGAAGTAGTAATTTGTTTGGACTATCAGCAAAACTTTTAGATGAATTCAAATTCTAAATATAACCAGCTGTATTAACTTTGGAGTTAAAATTCTCTATATATTCTGCATTGTTTTACTGTTTTGTAATCCGAATAATTTGCTTACAAAGAGTTTTGAATGTGAAAGGTAGCCATCTTATGTAATGTGCATATTATTGATTAAATATGATTTCTTTTCTTATGGCATGAATTCATTTTATAGTCATTATTACATGGAGTGTACTAGATAACAACAAAGTAGTGATTCTTCATCATCGTCAACATTAAACATCTTTTCTTTGGTATTTGAGGCTTATAATATTATTGTGAAAGGGACTCTTCCGTTTCTTTTTCTTTGAGTATCTTTTATTTTGTAGAGTACAATTAAGAACAATTAACTTCAAAGAGACCAATCTTTTTATCCCTGTTTACTTGATGGAGGAGGATATGGCCTATTACACATTTATAATGATCTATTTTCCTGCTTCTAAATTTCAGGTGCAGGTTTTAAAGAGGTATTACAAGTTGCTGTAGTGCAGGAATGACCTTGACTAAACATAGTCAAGCACTGATCTTCCAGGAAGATTTGGGAACATGTATAGGAATTTTCCATCAGCACTATCTTTGAAAATCAAGGACAGGTTTATTACATATGTGCATGCAAGGATGTTTAGGAGTAACAAAATCTTAGGGCTGCTACCTTGGGATCCCACTTGTTAAGGGGCTAAGAAATAGGGCTCCTCCATCATAGAACGGGATCACATGCTGAACCTTTTCTACAGACATTTCAAAGCAAATTGGCTCCAATGTTTGTCTTTCCTGGGCAAGCACAGAAAGAGCAACAGTTGGGAGTGAAAGAGTCTTGGAGAACCCTCAAATGAAAACTTACAATTAGTCTGTTTCCTGACTCTGCAAAGCCATGGTTTCATAGTTATATGATTGTTTTAGCTAATCTCCAAAGGAAAACACTGAATGTTCAAAGATTTTCTGAATGTGAACATTCATTCAATCGTATTTATTTAGCACTTACTGTGTACAGATCATAGTACTAAGCACTTGGGAGAGTACAATACAACAGTAAACAGACACATTCCCTGCCCAAAACAAGCTTATAGTCTAGAAGGGGTGGGTGGGTTGGGGGGGAGGCAGACATTAATGTTAATAAATAGAGAAGCAGCTTGGCTCAGTGGAAAGAGCCGGGGCTTTGGTGTCAGAGGTCATGGGTTCAAATCCCAGCCAATTGTCAGCTGTGTGACTTTGGGCAAGTCACTTAACTTCTCTGTGCCTCAGTGTCACCCGTCATCCAGGGACGAGTTTGTTCAGTGATCGGCAAGGAGAGAGAGAGAGGCCGGGGATGGAAAACCTGAGTTTTGTATAAAATTTATTCCGCGAGGAGAATTGAATTATGTAATTGTTTAGGCACAATGGATTGAATTTCCCTTTTTGGAGGAATATAATCAATCAGCAATATTAGAGCTTCCCTACATGGGAGGAACACAATCAATCAATCAATCAATCAATCGTATTTATTGAGCACTTACTGTGTGCAGAGCACTGTACTAAGCACTTGGGAAGTACAAGTTGGCAACATATAGAGACAGTCCCTACTCAACAGTGTGCTCACAGTCAATCGCGTGTAGGTGAGGAGGCTAGCTCTCACCCATGTGCACTTCCCACTGGGGAAGAATCCACTTACTTTCCCACATGGGAAGAATTCATTCAATTACCCGCGCACATGGTGGGCGGCTAGCTCTCACAATGTGCTCTCCCTACATGGGAGGAATCCACTCATGATTCCCATCAGCAACAGGGCACCTGGGTCCCACCCACGAGACACTCACCCGTCCCGCGGCCCTTGCCTCAGTGTGTTGGTTCTGGATGCAGAGCGGGCATCTGGCCTTCTGGGCAGAGAGAGACACGTGGGCTGCTGCTGCTGCAGTGGCTGCTCCTCCTGCTGCTGGTGTCCTGGTGTTCTGACACTTAAGATCGGAGGTGACAGATATTTACTGCCTGTGCCCCTAGGCCATTCCAGCTTCCAGCCTCAGTCTATCCAATCTCTGCCCTCCCCCCTTCTCCATACCTAATTTGATTGGCACGGGGGCAAGGGACACCTTCTGTATTCCCGGCTTGGGCTGTCAATCTAGCAGTTTTGATTCTGGGGGTAGTATCCCACCCTCACATCCGAGTTCCGCCTGCTGGCTCAGGTGGTCACAAGATAGTATTTGACCTTGAGATGGCCGGTACCCCAGGGTCACCTTGGGACACTGAGTTACCTCATCTGTGTACCTAAGACTGTGAGCCCCCCGTGGTACAACCTGATCACCTTGTAACCTCCCCAGTGCTTAGAACAGTGCTTTGCACATAGTAAGTACTTAATAAATGCCATTATTATTATTATTATTAAAAATAAATTTCAGTTATGTGCATAAGTGCTGGGGGAAGGATACTCACTCTCTCCATGTCTTAAAGTCTTAACAAAGTGGGACAAATTCAAGAACGAAGCTCATGTCAGCAGTAACCAATGAGAAAGGGTGTCTTATAATCTAGCCATAAATTAAACACTTCAGCAGAGTGAAGGAAGCTCAGATATGGGTTCCAGGGACAATCATAATACAATCAGACATAGATTAAGTAGTACACACTCCTGTTGTGTACCTGCCTAGCCTTTAGTCAAGGACATAATGATAATAATAATAACAGTATTTGTTAAGCATTCATTATGTGCTGAGTACTGTTCTAAGCACTGGGGTAGATACAAGGTAATCAGATTCCACGTGGGGCTCACAGTCTCCATTCCCATTTTACAGATGAGGTAACTGAGGCACAGAGAAGTTAAGTGGCTTACCCAAGGTCACACAGCAGACAAGTAGCGTAGCTGGGATTAGGACCCACATCCTCTGCCCCCCAAGCCCGTGCACTTTCCACTGAGCCATGCTACATGTGACCAGAATAATAATAATAAGAAGAATAATGGCATTTATTAAGCGCTTACTATGTGCAAAGCACTGTTCTAAGCGCTGGAGAGGTTACAAGGTGATGAGGTGGTCCCACAGGGGGCTCACAGTCTTAATCCCCATTTTACAGATGAGGTAACTGAGGCCCAGAGAAGTGAAGTGACTTGCCCAAAGTCACACAGCTGACAATTGGCAGAGCCAGGATTTGAACCCATGACCTCTGACTCCAAAGCCCGGGCTCTTTTCCACTGAGCCACGCTGCTTCTCCAGAAGACTTCAAACACTTCATGATATAATAAAGTTCCTCATTTTCCTGGAATTTCTCCTTTGGAAAGGAATAATTTTGTGTCTCACTATATTATCATAAAAAACTTTAATCACAAACCAAGGCTCAGAGCTTTAATCAATGCCTACTGATATTATGAGCTCAGGAAAGTTTCTGTTGCACTATGTGATATTTTCAGAGGTTCTCAGTCCTGAATCCTGGAAGAAATAACTCCCAAAGTAACTATAGGAGTGTCTGGATCTCTCAACCTCCACTGAGTCCTAAAATTCTCCTGTTCCTCTCTTCTGAAGACAAGCAGTGGATTTGTGGATCCCTGTCTAGGGCATTCAAAATTCATGCACCTGTACTGCTGCTTCAAACACCTTGTTTCATGCCCAAACATCTCCCTGACAGTAACAGGAATACTAGGAGTGTAGCTTACCATCCTCTCACCCAACTGGCTACTAGAAGCTCATAGGGAAAGAACACCCTCCCTTTCCTCCACTTCATCATCATCAATCATATTTATTGAGCGCTTACTATGTGCAGAGCACTGTACTAAGCACTTGGGAAGTACAAATTGGCAACATATAGAGACAGTCCCTACCCAACAGTGGGCTCACAGTCTAAAAGCTCACAGTCCACTTCCCAGGTCCAGAACCCAGAGTTTCTCCTCCAGCTCTACAACAGGCAAACACCAAGCTAAATAATCTTAATATCATTTAATTGCCCTCTTTCTAATATTGTTAATATGCTAACAAATAAATGAAATATAAATAAATATAAATAAACATTTATATTCTATATAAATATAGAAATGTATGCATTATATATAATACAAATATAATTCTGGCTAACCGTCTTTCGCTCTTGGCCGCTCTGCCCTCCAAGGACCCTTCCGTACCTTCTTGTAGGCATCCTGGGACTCATGTTTTACTAGTTATTTCTTCCCATCAGGATCAGGGCCTTTGCTCCTCTGGGCCCTAAGCCTTCAAGGTACTTCCAATCTCCTCAGGATTATCTCCTCTCCATAGGGCTTCTCTGTGCCTGCTCTCCAAGGATCTTGGGTTCAAATTTCCCTCTAAAATAACTTATGGGTTTTTTTTTCCCAAATACCTGATCCCCTACTTATTTCCCAAGCCTTCCCTCTGACTGGCTTGGTTCCAACATAATGCCATATAAGGTGTTAACATGTTATCAATTGAATGTCCTTCAAGATAGGGCATTTAGGAATAAATGTCCTGGGTTTCTGTCCTGCATCCTGATTGTGGGGCTAGTTGGAGAGGCAGCCACTAGCTACTTTTTCAGCCTTGGCACAATATTGCTTTGTGAAACTTTCCTCTCTCCCTATTCTTTATCCTGTGACACGGTGCTTATTATGTGATTACTTTGATTATTATGTGATTATCCCATCAATCAATGGTATTTATTGAGTGCTTACAATGGGCAGAGCACTGTACTAAGCCCTTAATATTGTATCAAGTGCTTAGTACTGTACTGTACAGTGGTTTCTGTCCTTACATCATTTTCTGTGAAGAAAAGAGTTATAGTGAAAGGGAAGCAGAGCACCTTAATTAGCTCTCCAACACTTCTAATGCAAAGTAAACCTTTAGGCAATGCACAGAAGTTTGTCAGCATAAGAGGAGAGAACAAAGAAGAAATCAGTAGTAATAATGATGATAATAATAATTATGTCATTTGTTAAGCGCCTACTACGTGCCAAGCACAGTTCTAAGCACTGGGTTGGGGTGGGCTACAAGATAATCAGGTTGTCCCACATGGGGCTCACAGTCTTCATCCCCATATTGCAGATGAGGTAACTGAGGCACAGAGAAGTGAAGTGACTTGCCCAAAGTCACAAAGCTGACAAGTGGTGGAGCCAGAATTAGAACCCACAACCTCTGAATCCCAAGCCTGGGATCTTTCCATTGAGTCACGCTGCTTCTCTAAATTTTGGCAGGCAAAATTAGCAAGGATGATTATGTTTTTTTGAACATTGATGTCTTTCCCCCTCCATTTGTATTGTCTCTGCATTGATTAAAATTATTATGACTATCTTGAGACAACAGGGTCTGCTGCAGTTTAGGCCAATATCCCACTACCTGTAAAAAGGAAATCCTCAATTCACTGTATCCACTCTTCCTCTATAACATATGATAATATTAATTCAAAGAACTATATTATTTTTCATATATTGTTTTTTCCTATAGAGTGATACTTCCATTTTTGTTTGCTATGAGTCCAAATGGCTGGCAACAAGATGAAAAAGCTTAGTTGAGGTCCATTTTATTTTATGACCACAGTTTTAACTCTGTGGATCCCGGATGGCACTTATGGATACCAGAAACAAAGGCACATGGGATGATTTCACAGGTGTTACTATTTCAACATCTGACATCATACAGATCATCTTGCAGAAACCTTTATCAGTTCACCATAACTTAGAATGTTTTTCAGTGTCATTTTAAAATGTTATCTTCCTCAAATCAACCCTTTCCAGTTCCCTGCAAATACAGTCACTGCTTCTGAGCTGTGGTGTTTGGTGGCAGGACTTGAAGGGTAGGAAGTTAGCCTCTTTAAAATAACACTGGATATAAAGGTGCTCATCTGGCAGAGGACAGAGCAGATGAAGACACAACTCTTGAATGTAAATCTCTGCACCCATCCATTCTTGTCCTATCTTAACAAAGGCTTGCAGCAGTGGAAGAATCTGGTGTTCATAATTGCCAAGATTAACTCATAAAATCTCTTGTTCATTATCTTTAAGGCCGCACTGTGAGAGTGATGGGAATGCTGTTGGGCAAAATAGTCAAACTACCACTGGAGATAGAACTATGGGATTAGGAAAAGAATTGCCTAGGAGTGACATTGCAAAGACTAATATCTCTACAAAGCTCCCATCAGTAATGGGAACCAATTGGGAGGGGCCCAGATCCATTAATCTCCTTCTTCCTGAGGAATTTTCTGAACTACTCTTGGGGAAGATCTTGGAATCTGCTGGGCACACCTCTTTAGAACGTGTTTGTGCTTTTTGAAAGGTTTGTTGTTTCTAAAATGATAGGAATTTGTGTGTTTTGGGGATTTTTTAAAGTATATGGATAAAATAACCTTAGCTTTCCTCTATTTCACTTGTTATACTTGGAAATTATATTCCTTTGAATACTTAGGCTTGAACACTTGACAATAGATGGTGGAATTGTAAATTTTTCTCAGGCCTCATCTCCCAGTATCTGGATAAACTGCAATAACTGCAATTATTTTGGTTTCTCACTGTTGCTTTATGACCAGTAATCACACTCCAAGCATCTTCAAGGGTTGGGAGTCCAAAAGCCTGAAGTAAATAGTTTATTGGTTCCAGACATCTTCTTCTTATCTAAGGAATTGAGACACTGAATACATTAAGAAGGCATATAAAAGAGCTAGGTGGATATCATTAATACAGCCTGAGGGAGATCTTCAGGGTCAAATGGGAGTACAGATGAATCAATCAATAATCAGTGGAATTCCTTGAATGCTTACTGAGGATGAAACACTGAACTGAGTGCTTGGGAAAGAACAATATGATAGAGTTGGTAATAATAATAATAATAATAATAATAATGGTATTTGTTAAGTGCTTACTATGTGCAAAGCACTGTTCTAAGCACTGGGGGGATACAAGGTGATCAGGTTGTCCCACGTGGGGCTCACAGTCTTAATCCCTATTTTACTGATGAGGGAACTGAGGCCCAGAGAAGTGAAGTGACTTGCCAGAAGTCACACAGCTGACAAGCGGTGGAGCCAGGATTTGAACCCATGACCTCTGACTCTAAAGCTCGTGCTGCTTCCACTGAGCCATGCTGCTTTTCTTGGTAGATATGATCTCTGACTAAGAGAAGCACACAGCTCTGGTGGTCCAACCTCAGAGAGGATATCACAAGTATTGTAGTTGTCTATGGAGATAAAGTCAAGCAAGTGACTAACAAAAGAATTAATTATCTAAGGACTGTATGGAAGATAATGGAGGCTCTACTACCAGTTCTTCATTGCCTTATGAAGAATGAAAAATACAGCTTTTTCAGCACATAGAAAAAAATAATCTTGCTTACTAATCTTGAAGGAGACAACTGTATAGAAATGTTTTTTGTAAAGCCGTAATCACTAAAGATTGCTTTTGCCTACGATTCTTTTAATTTTTAAAAATATTAAAAGTAGGTTTTTAAAAGTAATAATGGAAGAGGATTACATTCCTATAGCATTCTTAATGCAGAGAGAGGAGTCTAAAATATTTGATAAAGGCTTAGTGAATGTCATCCTTAGCAGCATGGCTAAGTGGAAAGAGCCCGGGCTCTGGAGTCAGAGGTCATGGGTTCGAATCCCGGCTCTGCCAATTGCCAGCTGTATGACTTTGGGCAAGTCATTTAACTTCTCTGTGCCTCAGTTCCCTCATCTGTAAAATGGGGATTAAGACTGTGAGCCCCCCCGAGGGACAACCTGATCACCTTGTAACCTCCCCAGCACTTAGAACAGTGCTTTGCACATATTAAGCGCTTAATAAATGTCATTATTGTTATTATTATTATTATTATTTTTATTATTATCCTTGAATAATCTACTGGTAGGTTGAGATCTGAAAGATAACAGTTCCAAGGATGGATGGGCCTAAACGTGGGAATGAGGATGTGTTTAGCCCCTAGCCCTCTTTTGGCTCAACAATATCTTGTTCCATGCATTGCACCACTGCTATGGTGTCAGAGATGTTCAAGAAATAAGATGAGCTGATAATGTGAAATATACTTATTTAATAATAATGTGATATTTTTACAAGCATATTATGTGCAAACACTGTTTTTAGAGATGGGAGAGAAACAAGATAATTGAATGAGAAACAGTCCCTGTCCCATAATCATTCCAAAATCTATCATGTGGGGCATCAATGACCTATCAATGGATGAATTTGCCACCTCATCTATGGTACAGTTTTAAAAATTCCACCACTGGTTCCAAATTGTTTTTAAGGATTGGATAAAATGCCTGCTTCACCCTGATATGAAAAATTTGGAATTCTTGTTCATAAAAGCAGACTACCATAAGCAGATATCACACAGGTGGATTCTAGGCAGTAAACTTAAAAGGGGATTATTTCACAAATGAATCTTTATTTTCCTTACTAATTAATAAACACCATGCTGTGAATAACTGGTGATAATGTTCTAATAAGAAAAATCAATAAATTTGAAGTGAGGGTCACAGTAATTGATGCTGTAGTATAGAAAAAAATGTATTCTGCATTGATCCTTTAGCAATCTTCCAACTAAAAAGGAGAGAAAAGAAAGCTAATTACTAAGTAAGCCTCTGAAAATGATAAGATTAAAAGAAGCTAATTATGTGTTCTTGAATAACTACAATGTTTGATGAAAGTAAGTTGAAGAAGGGCACACTTTGTCGCAGGAAAAGAGGTATTAGGTTTTTTTTACTAATTAAAATATAAAGCTGATGGCTCTAACTGCTCTTAACCAATGTTGAAACAAGTAGTTTAAACAAAAAGCCAAACTTTGCAAATCAACACTTAAACCTAGGAGATGATTAAGTGAGAAAAAATATAGGCCACACATTTTTGCCAAAATATTAAAAGTAAACTTGAAATTTAAATAACCTAACTGCTGGGTACTAATTTATTTTAAAGTATCCTGCAAATTAAAAGTTGGGGAAGGAGTGAGCCTGTTTTTGGGTAGGGATCGGCTCTATAAGTTGCCGACTTCTACTTCCCAAGTGCTTAGTATAGTGCTCTGCACACAGTAAATGCTCAATAAATACAATTGAATGAGTGAATATCAACCAAACAAAAGTCTTTATTAAGTACTTACTGGGTGAAAAGCACTACAGTCTTGCATTCGCAGTATACAGTATACAGTATAGTAAAGCTAGTACACATGATGCATGCTCTGAAGGAATTTACAATCTAGTGGAGTGACATGGCCAAGGGAAAAGAGCACTGGCCTGGGAAACAAACAATCTGGGTGCTAATCCTGGATCCATCATGTGCTTGCTGGGTGACCTTGGGGAAGTCATTTAACTTCTCTGTACCTCAGTTACCTCATCTGTACAATGGGGATTCAATACCTCCTCTCCCTTCTACTTATATTGTGAGCCATGTGTGGGACAGGGACTGTATCTGACTTGAATATTTTATATCTTCCACAGTGTTTAGAGCAGTGCTTGACACATAGTAAACTCTTAACAAATACCACAAGTATAGTTGCCATTGTTTGTTATACACATGTTTTCATCTTAGACTGATTGACACCGATGTACTGTGTGATATTGGCCAAGTCAACCTCCTGTGTTTGTTTTCTATCTATAAAATGGCCACAAAACACCTTGCTCTTAGATTGTAAGCCTTGTGTGGTTCAGGAACTGTCTGTATAATTATTGTGAAAGTACCCCAGTGCTTAGAACAGTACTGGGCTACACTTAAGCACTTAATATCACCATTGTTGATGAGATGATGGGGTTGATGACTGATGATGATGAAGATGGTTCTGTAATTCCATTAATGCACAAGTATACTGATGGGACCAGCATGCTGCGAAGTGCGCATGAAGGTCTAGTTCATGCCAGACCAATTTAAATCAGCCAATCAGTGCTTAGTCTGTGGAGAGCACTGTATTAAGTGCTTGGGAGAGTGCACTATAATAGACACATTCCCAGCCGACAGCGAGCTTACATTCTAGAGGAGTCGTCATACGTTAATATACATAGATAGATAGATAGATAGATAGATAGATGATAGATAGATAGATCCATATGTGCTGTGGTGCTGGGAGAGGAGATGAATGGAGAAAGTCTGACTGATGCAGAAGGGAGTTGAAGAAAAGGAAAAAAGGATTTAGGGAAGGCTTCTTGGAGGAAGGAAGTGTTCCTTCAGTAAGGCTTCGAAGTGGGGGGAGCAACAGTCTGTCAGATATGAAGAGAGAAGACGTTCCATGCCAGAAGTAGGATGTGCATGAGAGGTCCATGTGAGATAAATGAGATTAAGGTACTGTGAGTAGGTTGGCATTAGTACATTCAAGGGTGTGGGCTGGGTTGTAGATGGAGAGTAGTGAGATGAGGTAAATGGGGGCAAGGGGATTGAGTGCTTTAATGCTGATGGTAAGGAGTTTCTGTTTAATGCACTGGTGGGTAGGCATTGAGTGGATGGTCTTGAGGAGTGGGGGAACATGGACTGAAAGTTTTTGTAGAAAAATGATCTGTGCATTAGAGTGAAATATGAACTAGAGTGGGAGAGACAGGAAGCAGGGAGGTCATAGGGAAGCTGATAGAATAATCAAGGTGGGTTAGGAGAGGAAAAGATAGATTTTACCAGTGTAGCGGAGATTGATCCAATAGGATTTTGTGACAGATTCCACACAGTAAGCGCTCAATAAATACAATTGAATGAATGAATGAATTCCCAGGAGAGTTTATAACACTGTAACTACTCCAGTCTAATCATTTGTCCTACTAGACTATCAAAATCATGAAGAATTTGAGACAATTTGGTATCCTGATAATTACGTTCAAGAAGAAATGCAGCTATTTTACATGCCGTTGCAGAATGATCATAGCAATATTAACTAATCCTGAATTAAGCAGAGGAAGTGTCCCAGCCTTTACCAAGATGATCTACCCAAAATTTCAATGTGTCATTGAATTCAGTGTGTCCCAGACAGTACATTATCTGAAAATATACAGATAAACAACAAACAGAAATTGGAACCAAGAAAACGGTAGGTCTTTTGGAAGGCTGTTAACAAAAGGTTGGCTCTAAAGCTATGGAAGAGTCCAACTGTTTATATATATGTGAGACTTTGATCTCTTACAAAAGATACACCCATTTCTTGAGCAGTTTAACCAGTATCTTCTATAAACCCAAATTAACATAAAATGGTAAAATATAACTGCTTGTGAAGATCAGGATCCCCAGAGTTACTGTCTCCATGTTACTGTGATGTCAGTATGATTCCAAAACTCTTGGTATATTGTGAGATAGGATGGGGTGCACAAACCACCAGAGAGGACAGAACAAGCAATTCAAAGGCATGGTGAGGGACAAGGTAGATTGGAGGGCTGTTGGAAGACAAAAGGAGAAAATAAACAGCCTGCTTTTGCAACAGTCAGACTCATATTACAATCCATTGGTAAAGGCTATGGGAACATCAGGAAACCAAAAGATAGATTAAAAAATTATGACAGAGCTACATGAACCCCTTTTTGGAATAGATTTGGATAGGTCTTTTCAGTTATACCTTCAGGGCTGGATAGATTCTCACACTCTACAAAACTGTCTTCAAATACAAAGGCTATTTGTCTTTATATACTTTTTTTCTTGTTCTGTCCTTAGTGACAAAAGAGAACAGTTCATTACATCTTTATCATTATTACTGTCAACCTACAGCATTCCTTTTTCCTGACAGTCCCAATTACCCAAGTGTTTTTTCATAGGCACTATTTTCCAAACTTCCAATCATTTTGGTTGCTCATCTCTAGACCTTGAAGGACCTCTGGTCAACCAGGCATTAACTTAGTTGACCTGGGAATAACGACCTATTTGGATGTTCCTTCCACTGCTCATTATTTATAATTCTTTGTTCTCTTTTTATATTCTAAGGGTTCAGATGAAGGGTACTGGTTATGTATCGCTAAAATACACTAATAAATATACACATTACCTTTGTCAGCAAATCAGTCTATGATCTGGGTGAAAGGTTTTGATAGCATGGTACTGTCAGCACAATTAAATACTAATGCTTTCATATGTCTGTATCCGTTTCTCATTGCAAAAGAGTTCCTTTCCCAAATCAATAGTTCAATATCTTAGAGAAAAAGAATAATGTCAAGGATTGTGCAAAATGTCACCCTGAAAACCTTAGCAACTAAAATCAAGGTCATTTCCTTAGTAATCTTTAATATTTATGTTGAAGAGCATTTGAAACTTGACCGAAGGGGTACCAGCACTGTCTGTAGGTAAATAACTAGGTTACAATTGGTCATACATTCAAACAGTGATCATATAAGTGATATTAATGAAAAATACAATCATATACATTCATATGTCTAGCATCCCTTTCCTAAATCCCACTTTGTTATACAAGTGCAAATGGTATTTTTACAGCAACACGGTGAATGTCACAGTTTCAATATGAAACCACAATTATTTATTGCTATTGCAGATATTAAGAAAGTCCTCAGAATGGTCTATGATAAATCCACAAATGAAACACACTTATATAAGTGTGTTGAATGGGGGAATATGTGATAAGAGATCCAGGAAAGAATGTCAGTCAGCATTTTCCTTTATATTGGTGTGTGTATCAGTGGGATTTGACTTTGTCCAGTCTACATAAGTTGTATCATCCCCAGCACAAAGTGTAGTAAGGAAGGTGTAGTTCCTTAACAAATACAATTATTTTTATTATTACTGACATTCAAATGACAGGGTAAACTTCAGAATATTTACAGAATTTGGCATAGGAGAGACTCTTTTTAATAATAAACACATGATAGTTAAAGTCCACAAAGTTAAAGTTAAAGTTTCCTGATCATGAGAAAGGGACAAAGAGTTTGAATTAAAAACAACATAAGTGTATTACCTTTTTTAAAAAAGAACTAAGGTTATATGCAATCCTTATCTGGGAAAAAGCTGAGAGAATTTCTAAAAAAAAAAACAAGGTAGGCCACAGTGCCAAAAAAGTGTTGGAAAAGAATGTCAATGAATTAATGAGTTTTAAAGTCTAAATACAAAAACTAAGACTGAACCCCATGTTGGACAGGGACTGTGTCCAATCAAACCTGCTGGGCACATAGTAAGTGCTTAACAAATACCATAATGAAAGATATTCAAGATGTTCTCACACCTATATTTTTTTATAACATCCATAAATATTTGAACGAATTTTGGTAAATGCACAAAATGTTCTAGAAAAAATGATCAGGCCTGTATGAAGTCTATCCAGTTTCCAAAGATCTTTAAAGGAATACTGTGGAATCGCTAGCAAAATCTAACACATCATTACAACCAACCACTATTTTGGATGACTGGCAATTGCCACTGTAATTCTCACCACTATGAAAGACTCCATTAGTGGGAATTATGAATTATACACTCACACTTCCAGAGTAGGAAAACAGGTAGTATATATATATATATATATATATATATATATATATATATATATATATATATATATATATATATATATATGTATATATTAAAGTTCAGCATCCTTATATGTGAAATGTACACAACATATTGAGAAGACTCTGTTTCAGTAAAGACAGATGAACCCTAGACATACAGAGCGTCAAAATGGTTTTGATGTACATCTATTAAAAAAATTTAAGTATAGAATTGACAATAAATGTCATCATTGTTAAAGAACTTGGAAAAAGGTAAGAAAGCAAGAGAAAGGCTATAATATTCACTTTTGAGATTATGGAATGAAATCAGTAATAAGATTGGTTTTATTCAACATTTTAATAAATAATTTTTTGGGGAAAGAGTAAATCAGTTTACAGATGATCATTAGTATATTCAGCTCATGAATGTCTGTGAATAAATTAATGATCATCTGTAAAGTTTGATAAACTGCAGTAAGGCTTCAAGAAGACTGTGGACTACTAAACTCCTCGTGGGCAGGAGTGTGTTGTATTGTACTCTCCCATGCACTTAGTACAGTCTTTTACACACAGTACGCTCTCAATAAATACCATTGATTGATTGAAGAAGCTGAGTTATTGAGGAAAATAGGTATCATGAGGTACGCATGTGCAATTGTGCACATACAGATTGAAAAATAAATCTGTATAAAATTGCAGGAGGGTGATATATAATTTGTATTTTCTTCAGATTCATTTTCAGTGAATCAGAAGCATATTCCTACTCTAGCTTACAGTTCCCTTGTTGCATCTTTGAAGCACAACAGTTGATTGACTGATTGACTGGATCTATGTCAAAGAAAATAACAAAGTACTTGGCTTCACATCAATATTTTCAGCCACACCTCCCTATATGGAAAGGGTTTTACTATCAGTAATGCCTTCTATAAAAATGAAGGACGATATATTTTATCGTGAGAAGTATACATTTAACGATAGATGAATGAGACATTTCACACATTATGCAGCATTTCTTAGACCAAGATTCCTCTTTGACACTCTTGTCTGATTTACCTTTGGAACTCCCTCAGTCCAGCAGCAGATGTTTCTTATAAAAGCTAAAGCTAAACAATCAATCACTAGCATTTATTGGCATTTGCTTTGGGTAGAAAATTTTGCTAAGCACTTGGAAGACTACTATAAAATCAGTATATATCATCCCTGGCCTCAAGGAGCTTACAGTCTAGTGGGGGAGACAAGCAAATAAATTACTGATATGGGGAATAATGAAGTATAAAAAATTTACATAAATTCAATGGCTGTTTGTGAGTGGAAATGCTTGAGAGACAGTTGATAGGCAAATAGGATGAAGTCAGGATATAGCAAATTAATCAGGGGAGATTTTCTGTGATTCTGAGATTCAGATGGGCTTTGAAAATGGGTAAGTGGTGATCTACTGGAATATGATGGAAGAGAGAATTACAAATAAAATGGAGAATGTGAGCAAGAGATTGGCAACTAGAGTGAAGACAATGAGTCATAATAAGGGGATTGGCTTGAGATGAACAAAGCACACAAGTTGGTTGAAGTGGGAGAAAAACAAGGTTAAATAGTGGGGCAGAGTTGATTGAAGGCGTAAAAGCTAATAGGCAAGAGTTTCCATTTGGTGCAGAGACTAATGTACAATTGGAGACTTTTGAGGAATGAGGAGACGTACAAAAATATATTTTACAAAGATAATACGAACGGCAGAGTTGTATGGAGAGAGAGATAGGAGGCAGGGAGATCTATTTTGAAGCTAGTAAAAGTAATCAAATTCTGACTTAATTTCTGACCAGCATAGAGTAGTTTGGATCAATCATTCAATTGTATTGATTGTGCACCTGTTGAATGCAGAACACTGTATTAAACAATTGGGAGGATGTAATGTGCCATAGTGACAGACATGTCACTTAGAATGTCTAGAGGGGATGAACAGAAAGGGGCATATTGTGAAAAGCTGAATATGGGGGTAGATAGAGTGAAAGAATTCATAATTCAGAATATTTTTTGTAAGAATGCAAAGAATACAGTGATATGTTTGAAATCAGAGAGGAATAAGCCATCAGAGAATAAGCCATTGTAAATGGCAGTCAGGGAGGAAGGAAGAATGGTAGTAAAAATTTTTGTCAGGTGTGAAGAAGTGGGCTCAGATGTCAAAAGTATGTGGAACATCTTCTCGAGATAAACTGATTGATATTTTATTTAGATCCAAATAGGAAGCCCTGCTGAAATGTTTCTCCTTGATCTTAGTCAGCTGAGTGCCCCTGTCCATGAGACTCTTTTCCCCTGGCCCCTCTGATCAGGTGGTAGACAAGATAAGGAATTCTCATGGAAAGACTGTCAGTGGCAGACATACGAGTTTTTGGAGAAGCAGCACATTTCAGTGGAAAGAGCATGGACTTTGGAGTCAGAGGTCATGGGTTCAAATCCCAGCTCTGCCAAATATCTGCTGTGTAACTTTGGGCAAGGCAGTTATCTGTTCCTCAGCTACCTCATCTGTAAAATGGGGATTAAGACGCATAGAACAGTGCATTGAGCATAATAAGCGCTTAAATGCCATCGTTATTATTAGGATTTAAAATTACTATTATTTTAAAATCCTAATAATAACGATGGCATTTGTTAAGCACTTACTATGCGCAAAGCACTGTTCTAGGCACTCGTTGGTATTTGTTACTATAGCACTTACTATATACCATGCACTTCACTGAGCACTGGGGTCGAAGAAGCAAATCAGATTGGATACTGTCGCTGTTCCACATAGGGCTCACAGCCCAAATCCCCTTTTTGCATATGAGGAAACTGAGGCACAGAGAAGTTAAGTGAGTTCCCCATGATCATACAGTTCAGTGGACTACTAACCTGACACAATACATTATTTCTTATCCCCTGTTCTCATCTTGTAGCACTCTAAGAATTACAAGCATGGGAATATGGCTCAATACTCAACACTAATGATATTCTACACTTGTATATTCATCAAAGGATTTCAAATTGTTTTTTAAATATTTGCCCATCAATCCACAAAAGATCCCTCTGCAGCATAGCGTTTCATTACCTGTTTTTACTGTTTATGTTTTATTTTCTACTTTATGATCAATAATAAGTTGTTTGTTGCCAAAATGCAGCCCAGACCAGCATACCTACACATAATGAAGCATATATATTTGTTCTAAACTTAGCTACCCATGCCGCTGAAATCAGAGTGCACTGAAAACTTATTATGGCAATTCAACATCTGTACCTTTCCTTATATGCTTTAACTACTCAGCTTCTGTAATAACAATCAGTTTTTCAGTGTTCATTCTGCAGGTGCAAATGCTTTCTTCGTTTGCATAATTCTGCAATGCAATATTATGCCATATTGAAACATGATGAAATGTTGTTTAAGATGAATAGGTGCTAAAATGTTTTACAAGGTTCACTTTTTCCACTGCTGCCATAATACTTTGTAACAAAAAAAATTGAGAAACAACATCATTAACACGTGAAAAAAAAGTATCATAAGGTTAACATGTTTGCTTTTACTGTGATGTAGTGTATATTATTTGACATTATAACAGTAAAAAGGAAGTGGAGGCTAAAATGGTAGAAAGCCTTTCTTCATTCTCACTCTGAGATGTTTAAAAAAATTCACTCCATGCTATAGCAGCCAAAACTATTCAGTCAGTTCCTATGAAGAGTATCGTGCTGCATTAAAATGATTGGGAGAGAGAAAATCTTTTAGCATTTTTTAAAATGGCATTTGTTAAGCATTTACTTTGTGCCAGGCACTGTACTAAGTGCTGGGGTTCATACAAACTAATCAGGTCGGATTCTGGGGCTCATGGTCTTAATCCCTATTTTACAAATGAAGTACCTGAGGCAATGAAGTACCTGAGGCTCAGAGAAGTTAAATGACTGGCTTAAGGTCATGCAGCAAACAAATAGGGGATCTGGGATTAGAATAATAATGATAATAATAATAATAATAATGGTATTTGTTAAGCGCTTACTATGTGCAAAGCACTGTTCTAAACACTGGGGGGACACAAGGTGATCAGGTTGTCCCACATGGGGCTCACAGTCTTAATCCCCCTTTTACAGATGAGGTAACTGAGGCACAGAGAAGTTAAGTGACTTGCCCAAAGTCACACAGCTGACAATTGGCAGAGCCGGGATTTGAACCCATGACCTCTGACCCGAAAGCCCGGGCTCTTTCCACTGAGCCACGCTGCTTCTCTAGAACCCACGTCCTTCTGACTCCTAGGCTAACACAACCTAATTAGTTTTTAAAATCTCTGGTTACACTCTGAAAAATCACATTTTGAAACGGGTACATATCTTTGAAAGACATGGCTTGCAGAATCTTAGCTGTGTAATTTTCTTCACCAAATCTAAACTGTGCTTGTAAAAGTAAATTTAGGCAGAGAGTTAAGCAATTATCGTGTGAATGAATTCGAACAGTAAAACCATCAATCTGAACAATTTGAGCCACAAGCACAAAGTAACTATGTTTTATTGTCTTCTGAATTTATCTGGCACCCTGCAGGTCCACCCTTTCCAAGTCTTGATTATTTCCTCCACCTCACTAAGCCATATTATTCTCCTCGCTTGTGGAAAATGGAGCTGAATATATCCTGTGAGAGTTACATGACAGCAAGGAGGATATCTACCTACTCTATGTGCTGAGCATTATCCCTGTTCTGATTGACCTGCCAACTATCAAAGACATGTCATTTTGTACTAAGCACAGACACCAACAAAATATCCATAAGAGGCTCTATCAAACCCATGAAGATAGGAGTCATGAGGCTTGGGCTATAATTGCACCCTGCTTTGAGCTATCTGAGTACTTCCCAAACGCTTAGTACAGTGCTCTGCACACAGTAAGTGCTCAATAAATACGATTGAATGAATGAGTGACCTTGAACGAGTGACTTAATCTTTCTGGCCTCAGATTCCTCCTCATATGTAAAATGGTGATACGTACTCTCCCTACTTTTTAGCTTTTGATCACTGTGTTTGATCATATTACTTTATATCTATCCCAGTAGTTAGCACAGTGTTTGGCACATAAAAAAAGTACTTGGGGCACCCTGAGTCCCCTATTTCCAGATGGGCTCAGGTGCCCTACTAGGGATTTATTGGTGTTTGCTTCAGGAGGGCATGGTAGTTCCAAACAAAACTGGTTCCTGGTTCAGAAATCCACAAGGATTTAGCTGATTTGGCTTTCTATATTAAAGACATATACTCTGCAGCAGTTGCAACGGGCAATTTTTAAAAGACCAGTTGATGGAAGAAGCTCTTAGGTCACAATGGCTTGTTGAATCACACCCCATACTATTGGATTAAAATCACTCCCAGAAGTGTTATGTATAAAGTGTTTTTCAGAATGATTTGAGCCCTTTTTAGAATTCCAATTTTAAAATTTAAAGTTTAGAAAATCTAACGTTACCTGTTGTGGGTCAGCTCTGTTAGAGCCATGCTTTAGTGGCCCACCTGACACTGTTCACTGCTTTAGATATTTTTCTTGCAAATTCATCATCCCTGTAGCCCCCTGCTGCATCTAAATGTACCATACTGATATAAAACTCCATAAGGTACTGGGGATGGGACTTATTGTGTTTATAAGAAGCACCATGGCCTTGGGAGTCAAAGGACATGGGTTGTAATCTCGGCTCCACCACTTGTCTGCCATGTGACCTTGGGCAAGTCACTTAACTTCTCTGTGTCTGTTACCTCTCTGTAAAATGGGGATTAAGACAGTGAGCCCCACGTGGGACAACCTGATTACCTTGTATCTACCTCAGTGTTGAGAACAGTGCTTGGCACATAGTAAGCACTTAAATACCATAATTATTAATATATCTATATATATAGGTGTATGTATATATATATATATTATATGCAGTGTCTCAGAGCACTTACAGCACTGTATTAAGTGCACTTGCTAGTGCAATAGCATATGTAGACATAAACTCTTCTCTCAAAGAGCTTAAAATCTAGCGTGGAAGACAGACATTAAAATTAATTGAGGGATGGAGAATCCCTGAGTTCCTGTTGTAATGTAGATCATTTAATAGACCCCTATGTATGGACTCTAGGAATTCCAGGTTGAATTTATGGGTTGGACTAGCAGGTGGTGGATTCAGAAATATTCTCCTTCAAGGTTTGGGGTTGGAGGCAAGTTGTTCCTAGTGAAGAGTAGACCAATGCAAATTCTAGTCAGGTGTCAGTCCCATGTTCTTCAGGTTCTCTTTTCATGTGCTTTGTTTCTCCTCTTTGTTAGTGGCCACTTGGTCTTTTGGCAAGTCTCTGAGACCTTCCCAACTTTTCCATTTCCTCTCTGTGTTGGGTGGTGACACTGTCATCTTCCAATTTCACCTTTCTTAGGATTCTCATATTACTTATTCTGCTTTGAGTCCTCTGCAATTTGACATGCCTTTTTCTACTCTCTGACCTTGTGGTACATTTCTTTCCTTTCTGCTTCTTCACCATCTCTCATTGCATAGGAAGTGTACAGATTAATGCATAACTTTTCAATTAATGCAAATGAACCTGCAAATCATTACATAAGTGACACCCTTTCACTTCCTATTATAATTCTAATATTTTTATCATATACTCTGACACACACCTTCTATTTTGTTAAATGTCTCAAATGTCCTTGTATTCTTTTTCTCTTACACAAACATAGATATAGATTTATAAGGAATCTCAATATGTCACCTGACTAACCTGTCTATTTTCAGGCACATTAATTAAGAATGGGCTGTCGTTTACTATTTTCTCTAAGATTTCCACTGATAGCCTATTCTAGTGTCTATTGCTCTTAAGAAACATGAAGCTCTCTCATGAAAATTGTTTTGGCTTTATTTCTTCTTGCATAATCTCAGTGGATATGACAAACAACCGGGCAACCTCATTTCCATAAAAAGTACTTTGCGTTCTTGAATTCAATTATTGTCACCCTTAGCCCCTGTCTCCCTCTGGACTGTGAGTACTTGGAGGAAGGAAATGTGTCTACCACCTTTGTTATTTTGTACTCTCCTAAGACCTTCTTTCCTCTTGTTCCATTCCTTTCTGCATCACCCTGATTTGCTCCCTTTATTCATCCCCCCTCCCAGCCCCATAACATTTATATATTTATCTGTAATTTATTTATATTAATGTCTGTATCCCCCTCTAGACAGAAGCTTGTTATGGGAAGGAAATGTGTCTGTTTATTATTATATTGTACTCTCCTAAGCACTTGGTACAGTGGTCTGCACACAGTAAGTGCTCAATAAATAAGATTGAATGAATGAATGAACCACTTAGTACAGTGCTCTCTATGTAGCCCAAAATTCAGGCCACAAGAGGCTCTGGAATCACTGGAGAAGCATCTGGATCTGTCAGTCTCTACTTGTTCCTAAAGCTCTCCAGCTCTCCTGTTCTTACTAAACTATTCAGAATGGGCTATAGTTTATTATCTGGTACCACAAAAAATTTGTGTATGGCAAAAATATCAGTAGATCCACAGGATATTTATATAAAATTGTTGATGGTAGAAGTAGGTGGTAGATTTCTAGAGGGCAAAAGCTAGCATTGCTTTATAGTGTCCAAAATGGTAACCATCACCCTGCTCTTTCAAGCAGTTGCTAATCTCAGAATCCTGGCCTTGACTAGTCACTGGTCTAAGCCAGAATGGCAATAGCCCTCAGGTATTGAAGGCGATAGCACAGTGGAATTGGCAGCCCAATCCTATTCATAGGTAGAAACCTTTTAATGAACTTTGACATTTTCTTCATTTCGTCATTCCATAAGTGTAAATCTCTCTGAAATTGTAAATCCCAAAATTTTATGAGATATGAGACTATTATGGCTATATCAATCAATCAGTGGTATTTATTTAGAGCTTATTTTGTGCAGAGCACTGTACTAAGCACTTGGTAGACACACACACACATGCACACAAATTTATATAAAACCAATGTTAATCTGTTTAAAAATCTCACATAGGTAACTGATTGAATTACTTTTCTAAAATCATATAATTACTTTCTGAAGAACATTGTGGCTTTTAGCTAAACTTTTCAATTGTTCTCTCACTTGAAAGGTATCTAGCAGACACTAAATGAATTAAATTGCCATATTTATCAATTCCCACATTGTCTGTTGTTAACTGGTTCAGTGAATCAGAGACTACATTTGTATTTCTGCTTCTGCTTGATATGGAAAGCTCTTCTTTTAGTTATGCTGTAGTGCTGTTTTTCTATGTTCCAACTCCTCCCTCTTTATGGCTTTCTTAATTGAAAATTCAAATGTTTTTAGAAAGAGCATTGATTCATATAACATCATGAGAAGATGCTCTCAGATTTGAGGGATCCCCTCAAATGCCTAGAGAGAATTGATGCTTCAAATATTCATTCATTCAGTCATTTATTGAGCGCTTACTTTTTGCAAAGCAGTGTACTAAGCACTTGGGACAGTACAATATGCTAGTAAACAGATACGTCCCTTCATATTTGAAAATTGAAGTTGATTCTTCAGGATCCTGTTCTGCTTGGTCTTTATCAGATATCTCTACTGGACTATCCTTACTTAATGTAGTAGTAATGGAACCTACTAAATGTAAACCCCTGCATTAAGTGGTTGGGAAGGTACAATAGAAACACAAGACATATTCCCTGATCTTGGGGAGCTTACATTCAAATGGAAAGAACTTAAATTGACTGGCATACCAGTAAATTCAGTTTCATATATTAAGGATATTGACCATACTTAATGCTGTCTTTATAAAACTCAGAATTCATTTTGTTTTATTAATTCCTGAAAGCTGATTGTCTACACTCGGTGAAATTTGAAATACATATTTATAGAAGTTTCCATTTTTAATATCTGCTAAGAATTTGTAATCATTCTTTTTGAGCACCCTCACCCAGAAAAATTCGGGAACTGGAAGTAAAGCAAATTCTAAACTTGGTTTTGTCATAGAATCTTATATCCCTAAATTCATATCAAATCTTATGTATGTTTTGAAAACACTTATGTTTCAAAAACTATTGTTTTTAGGTACATCCAGGGAAATGTCATCATCAGCAGTGTGTATTGACTGTCTAATATATGCAAACCGTGTAGGCACCATCTCTATATGTTGCCAACTTGTACTTCCCAAGCACTTAGTACAGTGCTCTGCACACAGTAAGTGTTCAATAAATACGATTGAATGAACGAATGAATTGTACTGGATAGTTAGAAAACATAAAGGAGAAAAAACATGCTTATGCTGTAAGAGGGAAGACAAATATACAATAGGTGACAGTATTGTAACAGATATAATAAACACAAGCAACAACGTATTTTGTAAGTTCCCTGAGGGGTAGTATCATATGTACTAACTCTAACTCTACCTATTCATTCATTCATTTTTGTGGTATTTGTTAAGAGCTCACTGTATGTAAGCCAGTGTACTAAGCACTGGAGTAGATGCAAGATGATCAGGTTGGACACAGTCTCTGTTCCCCATGGGCCTCGCGGTCTTAATCCTCATTTTACAAATGAAGTAACTGAGGCACAGAGAAGTTAAAGGACTTGCCCAAGGTTACAGAGCAGACAAGTGGTGGACCTGGGATTAGATCCCAAGTCCTCTAACTCCCAGGCCCATACTCTAACCATTAGTCCACATTGCTTCTCATTGTGTTCCACTGCTACTCTACTATATTCATCCAAGTACTTGTTACAAGGTTCTGAAAGTTCACTGTGTGCAGGGAACATGCCTACCAACTCTCTCACATTGAACTCTTCCAAGCACTTAGTACAGTTCTCTGCATACAGCAAGTGCTCAATAAATATGATTGATTAGTCTCACCAAGTGGTCAAAAATTGAAACCAAACTAAAGTGAAAAGATAAATAAATTGCTAAATATCTGATTGCTGATTTGAATGAGAAAATGACATGATCAGAATCACTAATGGGGCTTCAGAGGGGCTTTCCTCCAAACAGTGAGAGAGATCAGCTATCTCCTGGTATGCCATGATTAGGGATGACTGTCTGCTGTAGTCAAAAGCAAGGAGATGCATAACTCTCATGGAAATTTTCATTTTAAGATTTTGAAGCCAGATGATTTTGAGATCAACTATTTATCAGATTGAAAGCAGCTTAGAAGCAGCATGGTTCAGTGGAAAGTGCCCGGGTTTGGGAGTCAGAGGTCATGGGTTCTAATCTCGACTCTGCCACTTGTCAGTTGTATGGCATTGGGCAAGTCACTTAACTTCTCTGAGCCACAGTTACTCCATCTGTAAAATGGGGATTAAGACTGTGAGCCCCACATGGGACAACCTGATCACCTTGTATCCCCCCCAGCGCTTGGAACAGTGTTTTGCAAGTAGCGCTTAACACATGCCATTATTGTTATTATTACTACTAATAATAATAAATTTAGAAGATGGGATTTATCATTGCTTTTACCATTTTCATATTCTGAACCGCCTCTACACCATTCTAATCCTTCACCCCTTAATGGTAAGAGTCCTTTAAGGCTCAGTTTCAGGTCACTTTCTATTCTTTATATGCATCCACTACCTTGAAGAACTTATTCAGTCCCGTGGCCTCAAATACTATCTCTATGCATATAATTCCCAAATTAACATCCCCAGCACTGATCTCTCTCTCTCTAGCAGCAATCTCACATTTCCCCCTGCTTTTAGGAAGTCTCTACTTAAAGGTCTTGCCAACACCTCAAACTTAAAATGTCCAAAACATAATTTCATATTTTCCCATCCAAGCCCTGTTCTCCCCTGACTTTTCATCACTGTAAACAACACTAGTATCCTTCATGTCTCACAGCCCTGTATCCTTGGTGTTATGTATGACTCACTTCATTCTACCCGATATTCAATCTGTCACCAAATCATGTCAGTTCAACCTTTACAACATCACTAAAATCACTCTTTCTTCTCAATCCAAACTGTTACAAGTTAATACAAGCACTTATCCTGCTTTGATTATTATTGCATCAGACTCTTGCTGACCTCCTTGCCTACTGTCTCACACCAATCCAGTCCATACTGCACTCTGCTGCCTGGATCATTTTTCTACAAAAAAAGGTCAGTCCATGCTTTCCTTCTCCTAAAGAACTCCCAGTGGTTACTCATCCACTGCTGCATGAAACAGAAACTCCTTACCACTGAGTCAACTTGCCTCCTCCTACCTCACTTTTCTGTTAATCTACCGCTACTCAGCCCACACATGTTGCTTCTCTAATGCTAACTTATACACTGCATCTCAAGGGTATCATTCTCACCCTCAACCTCTATGACACATTCTGCCTCTGGGCTGGAATGTCCTCCCTCTTCATATCCAACACATGATCACGCTCCTCACCTTCAAAAACCTTATTAAAAGCGCATCATTTCCTAGAGGCCTTCTCCAACTAAAACCTGACTTCCTTTTTTCTCACTCCTTCTGTGTCATCTTTGCATTTGGATTTGCACACTTTATTCACCCTCTGTCAGCCCCCCAGAATTTTTATTCATTCATTCAATCATATTTATTCATTCAGTCGTATTTATTGAGTGCTTACTGTGTGCAGAGCACTGTACTAAGCACTTAGTTTATTGTTTACTGCGAACACAGTACTGCACTAAGTGCTTAAATACATATCCATAATTTATTTAGTTACATAAAATGTATGTCTCTCCCTCTAGACTGAAGTTGCTTGTTGATGGGGAATATGTAGCTCTTCCGTACATTTAACTCCCTTCTCAGTCCGCTGGTTCCACCCCCTCCTCCTTACCTCACCCCAAACGATCTGACCTCCTACTTCATTAACAAAATTAAATCCATCAGGTCCGACCTCCCCAAAGTCACTCCCCTCCCTTCTCCAACCCCCCGGCTCTCAACACTCTCTGCTACTCTCCCATCCTTCCCAGCAGTATCCCCAGAGGAGCTCTCCTCTCTCCTCTCAAGTGTTACTCCGGCCACCTGTGCTTCTGACCCATTCCCTCTCATCTCATGAAATCTCTCGCTCCATCCCTTCTCCCCTCCTAAACCTCCATCTTCAACCACTAACTCTCCACTGGTTCCTTCCCCTCTGCCTTCAAGCATGCCCATGTTTCTCCCATCCTAAAATAACACTCTTTTGACCCCAACTCACCTTCTAGTTATCGTCCCATACCCCTCCTACCATTCCTTTCCAAACTCCTTGAACGAGTTGTCTACACGCACTGCCTCTAATTCCTCAACACCAACTCCCTCCTCGACCCCCTCCAGTCTGGCTTCCGTCCCCTACATTCCACAGAAACTACCCTCTCAAAGGTCACCAATGACCTCCTGCTTGCCAAATCCAATGGCTCCTACTCTATCCTAATCCTCCTCGACCTCTCAGCTGCCTTTGACACTGTGGACCACCCACTTCTCCTCAATACGCTATCCGACCTTGGCTTCACAGACTCCGTCATCTCCTGGTTCTCCTCTTATCTCTCGGGTCGTTCATTCTCAGTCTCTTTTGCAGGCTTCTCCTCCCCCTCCAATCCCCTTACTGTGGGGGTTCCCCAAGGTTCAGTGCTTGATCCCCTTCTGTTCTCGATCTATACTCACTCCCTTGGTGACCTCATTCGCTCCCACGGCTTCAACTATCATCTTTACGCTGATGACACCCAGATCTACATCTCTGCCCCTGCTCTCTCCCCCTCTCTCCAGGCTCGCATCTCCTCCTGCCTTCAGGACATCTCCATCTGGATGTCTGCCCGCCACCTAAAACTCAACATGTCCAAGACTGAACTCCTTGTCTTCCCTCCCAAACCCTGCCCTCTCCCTGACTTTCCCATCTCTGTTGATGGCACTACCATCCCTCCCGTCTCACAAGGCCGCAACCTTGGTGTCATCCTCGACTCCGCTCACTCATTCACCCCTTACATCCAAGCCGGCACCGAAACCTGCCGGTCTCAGCTCCGCAACATTGCCAAGATCCGCCCTTTCCTCTCCATCCAAACCACTACCCTGCTCATTCAAGCTCTCATCCTATCCCATTTGGACTACTGTATCAGCCTTCTCTCTGATCTCCCATCCTCGTGTCTCTCCCCACTTCAATCCATACTTCATGCTGCTGCCCAGATTGTCTTTTTCCAGAAACGCTCTGGGCATGTTACTGCCCTCTTCAAAAATCTCCAGTGGCTACCAATCAATCTGCGCATCAGGCAGAAACTCCTCACCCTGGGCTTCAAGGCTGTCCATCACCTCGCCCCCTCCTACCTCACCTCCCTTCTCTCCTTCTACAGCCCACCCCACACCCTCCGCTCCTCTGCCACTAATCTCCTCATCGTGCCTCATTCTCACCTGTCCCACCATCGACCCCCGGCCCACGTCATCCCCCTGGCCTCGAATGCCCTCCCTCTGCCCATCCGCCAAGCTAGCTCTCTTCCTTCCTTCAAGGCCCTGCTGAGAGCTCAACTCCTCCAGGAAGCCTTCCCAGACTGAGCCCCTTCCTTCCTCTCCCCCTCATCCCCCTCTCCATCCCCCTCATCTTGCCTCCTTCCCTTCCCCACAGCACCTGTATATATGTATATATGTTTGTACATATTTATTACTCTATTTCTTTAACTTGTACCTATCTATTCTATTTATTTTATTTTGTTAGTATGTTTGGTTTTGTTCTCTGTCTCCCCCTTTTAGACAGTGAGCCCACTGTTGGGTAGGGACTGTCTCTGTATGTTGCCAACTTGTACTTCCCAAGTGCTCTGCACAAAGAAGCGCTCAATAAATACGCTGGATTGATTGATTGATTGATGTCTAACAACTCTGCTATACTGTACTCTCCCAAAGCTGAGTGCAGTGCTCTGCACATAGTAAGTGTTCAATAAATATGATTGATTGATTGAAAACACAGGTGTGATTAGACTCATCGACTGCATGGCCTCGTGGAAAGGGGCGTGAGCCTAAAGTCGGATGAACTGCATTTCAATCCCGGCTCTACCACTTGCCTACTGTGTGACCTTGGACAAGTCATGTAATTCTTTGTGTTTCAGTTTCCTCATCTATAAAATATGTACTTTCCAAAGTTCTTAGTAGAGTGCTCTGCACATAGTAAGCACTGAATAATTGCTACTGATTGATGGATTGATTGAGAAAGAGTCATGAATAATACCAAGAGGGTGAGCTTCTGGGACAATGAGGACATTGAATTTTTGACGGAAATGAAAAAGTTTAAAGAAAAGATGATTTATGAGGTGAGGTATTTAAGCATACTAAACACATTAGCACATTTTGCCTTTTAAGACTAGTTGGGCATCCAGGTAAAGATATTCCCAAAGAAGAAGAAAATCTGAAAAAAATTGAGAATCTGGTAAGAGCCAGGGCTGGAGATCTGAATTTGGGAATGATCTATACAGAATAGTAGTTGAAATCACATGTGAGATTTTCAACTTCACAAAAAAAGAACTAAAGTATAGTCTTGGGTGGAATAGTCTGCTTTTGAAATTCTGTAACAGCGGGTCAAAGTAGATCTTCTATAGAAGAACATAGTAAGTTTCAGAGATCGAAATCTATTACAAACTCTATGTGTGCTTTTAATTTTAAACATTCTGCATTGAAAACCAAATTTTCAACCAAGGATATGTGTTTATTAAAAATAAATTAGACTTTCAGGTATTTTGCTACAAAAATTGCTGATTGGTATAGTAAGATCAGAATGCATATATTTTTTCTTAATTCCTGGTGTACCTGTCATGAATCATCCTGTCATATTCAACTCAATCACATTAGTTTATAACATGAGAACACAAACACGGCACAATTTGTCAACATAATCCAAATGTTTAATGCTATATCATAAAATTTGAGAAAAAAAATCCTTCAAACTAGATACTGATTATCAATTACCAGGAGATCCTTACCTGACTTTACTGTGACAAGAAAAATATAAGAGAAAGTTGCTTAATGCCAGAAAACTGATTTTCCTATCTTAATTCCATGATGGGAGACTGATGCTTTCAAAAAAAGGGGGAACTGCAAACATGTCTATTCTAAAAACTAGGAAATCAAATTTAATAACAGTAGAGAAACTGCAAGGAGAGTTGCTTACCTAGTAAACATAATTTTTGTTTCAACTTCTTTTCATACTATTTTGGGGTAGATATTTAAAACCTGTAGGTAAAATCTGTGTCTTGGTGATCTATTCATTCATTCATTCAATCGTATTTATTGAGCGCTTACTGTGTGCAGAGCACTGTACCAAGTGCTTGGGAAGTACAAGTTGGCAACATATAGAGACAGTTCCTACCCAACAGTCGGCTCACAGTCTAGAAGGGAGAGACAGAGAACAAAACATATTAAAAAAATAAAATAAATAGAATAAATATGTACACATAAAATAAATAAATAAATAGAGTAATAAGTATGTACAAACATATATACATATATACAGGTGCTGTGGGGAGGGGAAGGAGGTAAGATCTAGACTTTATTCAGTTTTTAATGAGACCCAATAAAGTCGAGGGATATGTTTGAGGTCACATAATGATACCATTTACACAGCTGGCTTTCAGAGCCAAGTTATTTCTTGATCCCAGTCTTTGGACTTTGAAAAGAATACCATCTAGTCTGCATTCCTTTTCATACAAATTCAGAACCAGCTCATTACATTGAAAAATATAGCAGCACATTACTGTAAAATAAAAGTAATATATGCTAGTTTAAAAATGTCAACTTTTCACAAGGAGCAATATGAAACTTCTTTTTAAAAGAATGCTTGAATGTGTTAACTTCAGTTATTCTGCTTATTCCCGGGTTCGTACACTTACATGCAAATTAAAAAAGGTGATATAGTAGGCGAAAGCTGTTTGCAATTTCCAGAGACCATTTTGTTGTCAAATGAAAGTCTTTTTCGATGTTTTTCATTATTAGGCAAACCAATTAAACCACACTCAGGGTATGCCACATATGCTAAGTACATAATTTGTATAAAATTCTAATCTGTCCATTACCTTCATGCTATTGATTCTTTTTCCCTTTCAGACTTAGGGTAGTAGGCTCACTTTTTAATAAGAGTTTTGTGTTAAAACTGGCATGTTGAAAGGCCTGACATGAGAATTCTCAAACTGTCTTAACTAGATTTTGGCATTTAATAAGCTGTAAACTGCTGAAGCTATTTGCAAATGAAGTCTAATTTTTGTCCATCAGCAGGGGGCTGGAAGCATAATTAATTGAGTGAAAGTTAAAAGACGGACAACCCGGTTACATTTATGCAAATATTGCAGTAGAACATCTAACGGAAGAGAAAAAATAGCTTATAACTGATTGGCTTGGTTGTGGATCGGATTCCACAGGGTCCATTTAAACGCTGTGGATTTTGTGTCTGACAATTAAGACCTACAGTGTTGCTAATACTTGCTGTGATGGTAAAAATAATAAGGTAAAAAATTCTAAGTCGAAGTTCTAAGTCTGGTAAATCTATTTTTGCTCTCCACTTTTCTACCGCTTGTGAATGTTAAAAAAATACTTGGAACAAAAGAAGAAAATCAGATAATAAGGCAGCAACCTTATGCCTTATGTCTGTTTGTTTCTTCTATTCATAATCCCAGGCACACTTGCCCTTATACACCAAAGGTTCTATTTAATTAAATGTTAGTTAAAAGCTTAGACCACAGAGATCAGGACAGCTGCTTGAGGTGCTAATCTGGTTACTCTTCAGGGATGCTATAAAATGCTACTGGTATTGTTCCCCTCAACAATACTCATTTACAAAGGGACTTCTGTATTGTTTGTGCACCTGAGAATGACCTATGCGTTCTCATAAAATAGGCTGAAAAAATCTTCTGCTGCGGCCACATAAAGTTTCAAATCTAATGACATTTTGCATATTGTTCCTTTGTATTTTTCTCTGTGCCTGGAAGGTTATGCCCCACTAAGCCAGTGATTGATTTACTTCACTTTTCCTTTGTGTATGCTTTTGATATGTCTGATGTTCAGGGACAGTATTTGCTCCATAGAGCAATTCATGGGTTCTTCCCTGAATTCTTCTCTCTCTCTAAATTCTCCTTCTACACTCAATGTTATTTCATTTTTATGATCTAGCCTAACTACTTAAAATAGCTGTGGCTATTTTGGTGTCATCATTTAGTCTTAAAAAATGGGTGGTAAAATTTTCTACAGGGCAAAGTGCATTTAAAATCTGGCCTCTGGGAATGGGGTAAAAAAAAAGGTGTAAAAATAATAGAAACACAACAAGGAGAACAGGGAAAATGAAATTGAAAATGGGGGTAAGGGAGGACTGGGATGACAAGTGAAAAATGTAGTACAGATGAATGTTGTGTTCAATTTTTTTTTCAATGATCATGAGATTAGATCTGTTCACTATATTTTACTTGCTACTTAGCCTCTTTGGCTCTTGTGTTTTCACTATTGTAATTAATCAATCAATCAATCAATCAATCAATCAATCGTGTTTATTGAGTGCTTACTATGTGCAGGGCACTGTACTAAGCGCTTGGGAAGTACAAGCTGGCAACATATAGAGACAGTCCCTACCCAACAGTGTATAGAATTCTAATTCTAATTAGACCCAGTCTAATTCACAACAGCAAGCAGTCTTTGAGCAGAGCTGTGTAATTTCCCAACATCCAATCTGATTTCGGCGCTTAGAACAGTGCCCTGCACATAGTAAGCGCTTAATAAGTACCATCATTATTATTATTATTATGGCAGTGACAAGTTGGCACCTCCAGTTGGGCTGGAGAGGGGTCCGCAGCCAGGCACAGCTGCTCGGCCAAGGGGCACAGACACCATGGGGTGGGGCCGGGCTGGCCTGGGGGAGACTCCATGCTGTCCATTCAGTCGACGGTATTTATTGAGTGCTTACTCCGTCCAGAGCCCCGGACTAAGTGCTTGGGAGAGTATGGCATAACAGAGGTGGGAAACAGGTTCCCTGCCCACGAGGAGCTTACAGTCTAGAGGGGGAGACAGGTGTATGTGGCTGGGGGAAGGGGACCCCTCAGTCCAACCAGCAGGCATCCAATCTCCTCCCTCCAGAGTCGTGTAAATGTGTTTCGGAGCAGTTGAGTGAGGAGAGCCAATAAGTCTAGACTTCTAGACTGTGAGCCCATTTCTAGACTGTGAGCCCACTGTTGGGTAGGGACCGTCTCTATATGTTGCCAACTTGTACTTCCCAAGTGCTTAGTACAGTGCTCTGCACACAGTAAGTGCTCAATAAATACGATTGATTGATTGATTGTGGGAGGTTGGGAAGGGAATCACAGGGGAGAAAAGGGAAAACCTATGTTTACCAATAGGCAGAGACTGATTCACTATATTTCACAGCAGGAAGGATCTGTTCTGGACATAATCAAACTCCCAGAATTCTCTTGGGGCGATGGAGCTGAGGCCTAACTTTGAGTTGTGATTTGGCTGAGAGTAGCAGCTCCTATGTTTTCAGCATTTTTGTCACCTAATCACTACTTGGGGGAAGAGGGAAGGCAAGTAAAGAAATTAGGGCTTGTGGTGTATTTATGCATTTTATGGTTTTAACCTTTATTTTCTCTTAATTCACACACATTATTATTTTATGGCCATCACTATCCCTTGAAATAATCTATGATATTTATTGAGTAAATAAATAAACTGCACCCTCCGCTCCTCTGCCGCTAATAAATAATAATTAATAATAAATAAATAAATAAACAAACCGCACCCTCCACTCCTCTGCCGCTAATCTCCTCACTGTACCTCGTTCTCTCCTGTCCCGCCATCGACCCCCAGCCCACTTCATCCCCCGGGCCTGGAATGCCCTCCCTCTGCCCATCCGCCAAGCTAGCTCTCTTCCTCCCTTCAATGCCCTCCTGAGAGCTCACCTCCTCCAGGAGGCCTTCCCAGACTGAGCCCCTTCCTCCCTCTCCCCCTCGTCCCCCTCTCCATCTCCCCATCTTACCTCCTTCCCTTCCCCACAGCACCTGTATATATGCCTATATGTTTGTACATATTTATTACTCTATTTATTTATTTATTTATTTTACTTTTACATATCTATTCTATTTATTTTATTTTGTTAGTATGTTTGGTTTTGTTCTCTGTCTCCCCCTTTTTATACTGTGAGCCTGTGAGACTGTGTTGGGTAGGGACTGTCTCTATATGTTGCCAACTTGTACCTCCCAACCTCGTAGTACAGTGCTCTGCACACAGTAAGCGCTCAATAAATATGATTGATTGATTGATTGAGTACTTTCTTCTTTATGGTATTTGTTAAATGCTTACTATGTACCAGGCATTGAACTAAGCACTGGGGTCAATCCAAGCTAATCAGGCTGGACACAGTCCATGTCCCGCATGGGGCTCACACTCTTAATCCCCACTTTAACTTTGCTCCAGTAGCCCAAACTTGCTCGCTCGGCCTCAATCTGT
The DNA here is from genome assembly GCF_015852505.1 of Tachyglossus aculeatus. Lineage (NCBI taxonomy): Eukaryota > Metazoa > Chordata > Mammalia > Monotremata > Tachyglossidae > Tachyglossus > Tachyglossus aculeatus. The sequence goes on from NC_052067.1 coordinate 123,633,860, forward strand.
CTTGCCACCAATCCTCTTCAACCATCCACCCTCTGACCTGGAACTCCCCAACTTTTGTAACCCTCATCTGCCAAATGAGGATTAAGACTAGAAGCATCATGTGGGGCAGGGACTGTGATCACCCTGATTTGCTTGTATCAATCCCAATGCTTAGTGCAGTGCCTGGCACACAGTAAGCACTTAACAAATACCACTCATTATTATTAATAGTAGTAGTAGTGGTAGTAATAGTGGTTGCATTTTTTGTGTGTCCACTTGGCAAATTGCAATTATCATCATCACCAATTTTATTTACTCAAAGCTGTACGCTGTACTAATTGCTTGGGAGAGTACAAAGCAACAGAGTTGGTAGACACACTCCCTGCCCACAAAAAGTTTACAGTCTAAAAGGAGAGAAAGACCTTCAATCATATGTAGTACATAAGTACTGTAAAGCTGAGTTTATCTTTGCTTCTCTGTTGAGAAGAGAATGAAAAAATAAAAAATGAAAAACCCATATTTATATTGACCCATTTAATTCTAAAGCAGTTTCTTATGATGATGATGATAATGGTATTTAAGTGCTTTCTATGTACCAAGCACTATTCCAAGTGTTAGGTTGGATACAAAAAAATTAGGTTGGACACAGTGCCTCCTCCATATGGGGCTCACAGTCTCCATCCCCATTTTACAGTTGAAGTAACTGAGACACAGAGAAGTGAAGTGACTTACCCAAGGTCACACAGCAGGCAAGAGGGGGAGTGGGATTAGAACCCATGATCTTCCGACTCCCAGGCCTATTCTCTATCCATTTAACCATGCTGCTTCTTAATGCCTTAATCTTTCCAAGGAAGAATAAAGGATTTAGAACTATAAGGAAATATATGTGTTTTTAGCAACCAAGAAAAGTAACAGTCATAATTTAAAATAAAAAAACACCTTTTTTATTTATAAAAAACACTAAAAAACCACTTTTTTCTCAGCTTAGAAATTTATTTTAAAATTTCTAAACTGAGAAACAAGTGTTTTTTTTAGTGTGTCATTGAAGTGTATATCAGTTTTGAGTAAGTACCAGTTTGAATGACAAAAAGAATGGTAGTAAATGTGCAGACTGTGCCAATGACGCTTACAATACTTTTTTCTTGGTGCATCACAAAAATAGCTATGTAAACTAAAATCATTTTGATCTGTTGCCTTACAGGATAGCTTTCAAGGTAGATTATGTATATATTCATTACATATGGTCCTCCCCCTCTCCATCCACCCCGCCTTACCTCCTTCCCTTCCCCAGAGCACCTGTATATATGTATATATGTTTGTACATATTTATTACTCTATTTATTTATTTATTTTACTTGTACATATCCATTCTATTTATTTTATTTTATTAATATGTTTGGTTTTGTTCTCTGTCTCCCCATTCTAGACTGTGAGCCCACTGTTGGGTAGGGACCGTCTCTATATGTTGCCAACCTGTACTTCCCAAGCACTTAGTACAGTGCTCTGCACACAGTAAGCGCTCAATAAATACGATTGATTGATTGATTGATTATTACATCTGGTACTATAGACACTTCCACCTAAAGTATATCTCAGCCTGAAGGCCAAGTCCAAAATTAGGTTACTGCATTAAATTACCTTCTTCTGCCACCTAACCTGTCTCTCTGCCCAGAGTTCTATTCATTATACTAAAGTGATACTCTAGAAAATTTAAAGTAGGCATAATGAAAATATGAAATCCTCTGTAAATAGGAATGAATTGGTCATATTGGGTAAAAATTGGAAGATTTTGGATAACTGCATAATTCAAAGGACAGTTTTTTAAAGGACATTCTAATGGAGAGACAAAAAATTCCTAAATTGTTTTCTTTTTTTCATTCATTTTAAATAGTGCTTCTTATATAAAGCAACTATTGATGCAGCACTGCTATAGATAAAACAACAGGTAGGCTATGTCTATTAAGATGGTGGTCTAAAAGTATTGGCTTTTTTTCTTGGTGCAGTTGTATAATGCTATGAATAAAATTTATTTTCTAGATATATCCTTAATATTCATCGTCAATCGTATTTATTGAGCGTTTACTGTGTGCAGAGCACTGTATTGAGCGCTTGGGAAGTTGGCAACATATAGAGACAGTCCCTACCCAACAGTGGGCTCACAGTCTTAATATTGACCTAATGCCCACTAAAATGCTAAATAAATCAAGAAAATTTGAAGCTCTAACGAAGTAAATGTGTAGAATCAAATGCTTCTTCCTAATTTCTATGATTAGAACAAGTCTTTGAACATAGTAGAGAATTATTTTTGGTCAATTGATAGATGACCAATGTACTCTAACTAAAAGAAACATTGTAAACAGATCAAATGATGATGATTACTCCAGGTAGGACAGTCATGATTGGAGGGATTCAATTTCCACTACCCAAAAGGCCTCAATGGAACAAACCCCCTAGGTCCCACTTTGACTGGAGTGGTAAGAGGATAGTTGATAGTTTCAGTAGGGACACGCAAAGTAAAATTCAGAAAGCTGGGCAGTGAAGAGACTGCAGAAATCTTACAACACCCCAGTGGCAGAATTTCACCAAACTTGAACCATTCATCGGCATTTTCTGTGGGGGAAAATTATTTTTTTTTGCCGATCATATAGGAAATACCTAAGAAGGAGTAGTTAATCAGCGCACTGACATCTTGGTCTTCACATTGTCAGCCAGTGGTATTTATTGAGCACTTACTGTGTGAAAAGCACTATGCTAAGTGCTTGGGGGAGTACAATACCACATGTTCCCTGCCTACAACAGGCTTACAGTCTAGAAAATGTTACTACCTCTATCTCCTTGCTCAAACTGCTCCACCTGCCTGGAACTGCCTCTCCAATTCTAATTTGAAAAAATTCAGCTTCCACTGCTTTGACAGCTTTTATTAAGACCCACCTACTCAACGAGCCTTCCTTGATTAACTCCTAACATCCCAAGTCCAATCAAACCCATCAGCCAGTCTGGGACATTCATGTTTACGTACTCATTTATTCCAAGTATGCTTTTTACAAGTATTTTCACACCTGTCTCCCTGTAGGCAGGGAGCTTCTGTTGTATTTTTCCTGGGGTTTAGCACAATGCATTCACCTAGTAAGTACATTTTATTACTACTACTTCTGCTAGTTGTTTAGTGTCCACAGCAAGTGAATGAGGATGGCTAAGTGGATAGTGATGATTCACGTTGGATTGAAAGTAGTCCTCTATTGTTTATTTTCCTCTTTCCACTCTTAATAATAAGTAAATAATATTGGTATTTGTTAAGCACTTACTATGTGACAAACACTGTTCTAGGCACTGGGGGGATACAAGGTAATCAAGGTTGTCCCGTGTGGGGCTCACAGTCTTAACCCCCATTTTACAGATGAGGGAACTGAAGCACAGAGAAGTTAAGTGACTTACCCAAAGTCACACAGCTGAGACGTGACAGAGCCTGGATTAGAACCCATGACCTCTGACTCCCAAGCCCGGGCTCTTTCCACTGAGCCACGCTGCTTCCCCATCTGTCCCCTCTTCTGTCTCATTGCCTCTTTCTTTCTCTTTTCCCAATCCTTTTTTTCCCTCTTTTTCCCTCCTTTTCTTCCTGTGGCCCACTTTTTCTGTTTCCTTCCTTATTCTTTTTCTCTCCTTGAGACTTTCTTAGACTCTGTCCCAAGTCAGGACTAGAATGATCACACAGGTAAAAGGCCCAAATAATCATGGAGTGGTATATATTGAGCACTTACTATGTACAGAACAATTCAATGAAGAAGATAGTCATGACCTCTCATGATCTCTGCCTTCAAGGAGCTTATAGGCTGGACTGCAAGCTCATTGTGGGCAGGGAATGTGTCTACCAACTCCATTGTATTGCATGCTTATAAGTGCTTAGTACAGTGCTCTGCAGAAGTAAGTGCCCAATAAATGTCATTGATTGATTATTATAATATCCATGGTATGAATAATTGTACATGTGTGAATATGGTATAAATAGTTGCACGTGTGGTTGATGTATGTACTTATTTACATTTTCACTCATCATTTGCTAATCTGTTCCTATAATTAATTATAACAATAAGAATCGTGGTATATTTTAAGCAATTACAGTGCCAAGAACTATAATGAGCACTGGGGTAGATACAAGATAATCAGGACCCTCATGGGGCTCACAGTCTAAGAAGGAGAATAGGCAATAGGCTGTGAGCCCACTGTTGGGTAGGGACCGTCTCTATATATTGCCAACTTGTACTTCCCAAGTGCTTAGTACAGTGCTCTGCACACAGTAAGCGTGCAATAAATACAATTGATTGATTGATTAATAGGTATTTCATCCACATTTTGCAGATGAAGGAAGAGAAGTGAAGTGACTTTTTCCCATGGTCATGCAGCAGGTAAGTGATAAGATGAGATGAGAACCATTATTATTATTATTAGTAATAATAATAGTCACCTTTCTGCTGATTGCTATGTGCCTGACTTTTTCTGTTCCATCAAAGCAACCAAATTTTATGCCATATTATTTGAAATCATAGTTCTCCGAGCCTTCATTCCCCTCCCAGGATCGCACCTGGAGGGTTTCCAGTACTCTACCAGTCTCAGCAATGGGTAGGAGAGTCAAACAGAGGCTTACTCATTCCATTCCTAGCTTGGGCAGTAGCGAATGAGTGGAAGGCAATCTGCTTCAAGTAAAAACTCACCTTTGCCGGGCAGCAGCAGCACAGGACAGAGTAAAGAGTGGAGACTGCAAGGAAGAAGGCAATGGTAAACCACTTCTATATTTTTACCAAGGAGACGCTATGCATACACTACCAGGACAATTGCAGATGGAGGTGGGGCATTTTGGGAGAGCTGTGTCCATGGAGTCATTATGGGTCAGAGATGACTCGATAACGTAAGACAAGAACCTTTAAAATGTTTTAATATGTTTTCCCAGGTACCCAGTTTGAGAGTAAATTGACTTAAGTATATTGGATCACAGGCATGCCTCGGCACTCCTATCTGACCGTCATCTTCACAGTTGAAGAGGTTGATTTACAATATGTTCATGAGCTGGGTTCTCTGATTGGTTTCCAGAGATGGGATCTAATTCATTTGGAACTTCTGCTAATCATATAATGCAATCTGACATAGTGGGAGAGTCTGGATCCAGCTAGTTTCCGTGATTAGCATATGCACATCTGCTCCAGTTTATCAGACAGGGCTGATGGGAGGGGGCTTCTTGACCCACTCTGGTGACAATGAAGTACTTATTTATTTATTTATTTTATTTGTACATATTTATTCTATTTATTTTATTTTGTTAATATGTTTTGTTTTGTTGCCTGTCTCCCCCTTCTAGACTGTGAGCCCGCTGTTGGGTAGGGACCGTCTATATATGTTGCCAACTTGTACTTCTCAAGGGCTTAGTACAGTGCTCTGCACACAGTAAGCGCTCACTAGATATGATTGAATGAATCTAGGCATTTGCCATGACTAACATGAGCGATTTTAAGGATAGGTTCTCTATCCCCAATTAAACCTTCTTTCCCCCTATTCTCTTTCCTTCCTGCATTGTCTGTGCATTTAGCTATGTACACTCTTTAATCACTTAGTGGTCACTCCACCCTCAGCCACACAGCACTTATGTATATATACAAAATTTATTTATTGATATTACTGTATTGCAATTTCCCAAGCACTTAGTACAGTGCTGTGCACACAGTAAACACTCAATATTATTGATGATAATGTCTGACAGCCCCCTTAGACTGTGAGTTCTGTGTAGGCAGGGAACTTGTCTACCAACTCTATCTCCCAGACATTTAGTACAGTTCTCTGCAAACAGAAAGTATTCAATAAATACCATGGATTGATAAGTTTTCTGATCTGCACGCCACCTTGAGTCATAACCCCTGTGGGCTTGGTAAGCTATTCGACAGTAGAGAGGCAAGTAAGTTTGAGGCTTGCCTGGGCAGTTTGTGGCCAAAGATATTTGATTTGTTTTATCCATAAATGTAATCTTAATCCCAGAATTGTGCATGACTCCTGGGAAGTAGGGAAGGCATGGGAGACAAACAGGATGTCCTGTGAGTCCTTGGACAGGTGCATCCCCAGAGAGATGGGTGGGCAGGCTAGAGCCCCAGACCCGTGAGGAATCAGAATGTCCCAGGAACCCAAATACCCTGTCTCAAAAGGCCCTTCCCTTGCCCTTACTGACTGGGGAAAGCTGGCACCCCTCTCAGTCAGTCCTTCATGCCAGGACCTGACAGAATCAACATAAACCACATCTCCCCATCCGCTGTCTGTCAGCCCTAAGGACTACATCTCCAAGGCTATCGACAAGGCAAGCATAAACTGCAGGGCCACCCCAAGGATGACTTTGGTGGGCCACTGTCCCCACCCCAGGGGAGGAGGGGAGAGCAGAAGAAGTGGCTCTGTCCTGGCTCCTAGGGAGGGGTTATGCCCACCCAAGATATTTCCCTTCAGAACCCACAGTAGCTGTCCCTCTCGGGGACACATTTTAAGAGTTGGAAGGCAGGGGTGGTGTCGGTGGAAGGGGACAGAGAGACCACTGTTTGATGGGTTGAGGAGGGTTTCACCAGAATGTCCCAGTCCCTCTTTCTTGGCTCTGCTCTCTTGTTGCTAAACTAGCAATTAATGGAGTTTAAATCACTTAGACAATGAATCAGACAACAAGATACTGCATCAGCTTATCTGCTCATTTTGGAGGACTTTGTCAGTTAGATTATAGCCAAAATGGTAATAATTTTGTATGGAACCATATTGTCTTTCCTGTTCACCAAACTGCTGCTTGGGGCTCACACTAAACTCCTTGTGGACAGGTAACATTTCTACCAGCACTGTTATATTGTACTCTCCCAAGTGCTTAGTATAGTGCTATGGATATGGTAAGCATTCAATAAATACCACTGATTGATTGCTACTAACCTCCACTTTACTCATATATTCAGCCCGGGGAAGTTGGGTTGCAACTGTTTCAGTAACCTGACTGTGTTCCAAGGCCTTGTGATAATTAATATTATTATTACCATTATGATTATTATGGTATTAGGTGCTTAACTTTGTGCCAGGCACTGTACTAAGCCCTGGGGTGGATATAAGCAAATTGGGTTGGACACAGTTCCTGTCCCACGTGGGGCTCTCAGTTTCAATCCCCATTTTACAGATGAGGTAACTGAGGCCCAGAGAAGTAAAGTGACTTGCCCAAGGTTACATAGCAGACAGGTGGTGGAGTCAGGATTAGAACCCATGACCTTCTGACTCCCTGACTCTACCCACTATGCCATGCTGTATATCCCATTCTACTTTGGGAGGTAGTCCTACCTTGAAATATGATTATATATATAAACACTTTGTAAATGTCATGATGAGGTATACACAAGATAATCCAGCAGCACTATGTATATATATATATATATATATATATATATATATATATATATATATATATATATATATATATATATATATATAGTGAAACTGCTGGATTATCTTGTGTATACCTCATCACGACATTTATAAATTGTTTATAAATGGTATTATTATCAGTATCGTTGTTGTTATTATTGCATTGTAGTAATAATTCTAATTTGTGGTATTACTATGTACCAAGCACTGTACTAAGTGTTGAGGTACATTCAAGATAATCAGGCTGGGTATACTCTCTGCCCCACATGGGGCCCACAGTCTAGGAAGGAGAACAGGTATTGAATTTCCATTTTTGCATATGAGAGAACTGAGGCCGTTGTTGGGTAGGGACCATCTCTATATGTTGCCAACTTGTACTTCCCAAGCGCTTAGTACAGTGCTCTGCACACAATAAGCACTCAATAAATACGATTGAATGAACAGAGTAGTTAAGTGACTTGCCCAAAGTCACACAGCAGGTAAGTGGTGGATCTGGGATTGGATGCCACCATCCTCTAGCTCCCTAAACTATGACTTTTCCACTATGACAACACTTCATGTTGAAGAACATGCATATCATGTCTGTGGAAGGTCAATAATTTCCCACATTCATTGAAAGTTGGATATCACTACAGATTGAGAATTCTTTGGTTTCATAAGAAACTTGATAAAAATAAGTGTTTAAATAGTAAAGTATGAAAGTCAGTGTGTCCATAAGAGTTGCTGGTGAGGGTTCATGAGTGAATAATTGATATATTTTGCACCCATTTCCATAGATAACTCATCCACTCAATCCTCAACTGGCATCTCTATTCAGATGACTCCTAAATATACCTTTCAAACACCGATCTCGCTTTTCCTCTCCAATCTCACATTTCCTCCTGCCTTCAGGACACCGCTACTTAGATGTACTAAAGCGTCAAATGTAACATGTCCAAAACAGAACTCCTTATCTTTCCACCAACCTTGTCCTCCCCATGACGTTCCCATCACTGTTGACAGCATCTCCATCTTTTATTTACTTTTATCCTTCAATCAGAACATTGTCAGCTAACAAATCGTTTTGGTTCTAGCTTCGTAATATTTGTAGATGCCACATCCTTCTCTTCATCCACACTACTACCATGATGATCCATACATTTGCATATCCCATCTCAGCTACTGAATCAGCTTTCTCACTGACCTCCCTGCTATCTTATATCCTCTGCAGTCAATATTTCATCCTGCTTCCCTAATATCTTTTTCTAGAAAATCATTCTGGGTATATCTGCCCACTCCTCAAAATCTCCAACAGTTGCCAATTCATTTCCACATAAAGAAGAGACTCCTTACCAATGGTTTTAAGCACTCAGTCCACTCTCTGCTCAGTATCCATCCTCAGTCCTTTCCCACAACAACCTACACATGAGCCCATACTTCTCCTCTAATACCAACCTAGTCACTGCACCTTGATCTTATCTCTCTTTCTGTCAACTCTTATTCCTTTCCTGCAGGAAACTCCCACTCCCTTCATCCAACAGACCACCACCACCACTCTCTCCTCTTTCAAGTCCCTCTAAAATATTTTATTCTCTAGTTAGCCTCTCCTGACTAAGCTCTCATGTTCCCCCACTATTTTCCCTCTCTTCTATGTCACCTATTGACTCAGTCCATTCTTCCTAAGACTTTGGAATGTACCACCCTCACACAGTACTTACTGTACTTATTTGTATCCTTATACTAAATTGCATCCCCTACTTTAATGTATTTTTATGTCTGTCTTCTCCATTTGATTCTAAGCTCATTCAAGACAAACATCTATTGTACTTTCCCAAACACTTAGCACAGTGTTTTGTACACAGGTCCTCAATAAATAAACTGACATTGTCACAGTGGTTCTGAGGTGATGGTTAGGGGAACTACATGGAATAGTAAACCAAAGGTCAGATGATATTTCTCATCCCTCATGAACTTACATTATCGTGGCACAGTTTACAATCTAGATGATGACAATTTTTTACATGATTTCCTTTCCTGACAATTTCAACAATTTTAGGGGCCTTTCCCAAGTAAGACCTTTTTACCTGACTCTCCATTCTGTCTCATCTACTGTACCTACTGTGTGACAACTGTGTGCAGAGCACTGAACTAAGCACTTTGGAAAGTACAATGCAACAAAGTAGACACGTTCCCAGCAAAAAATGAGCTTGCAGTCTAGAAAGGGAAACAGACATTAATATGAATTTTACAGATATGCACATGTGTTTCAAGGTTGAGGAAGGGGTAAATAAAGGGTGCAAATCCAAGTGCAATGATGATGCAGAAGGGAGTTGGAGAAGAGGAAATAAGGGTTGAGTCATGGAAGGCCTCTTGAAGGAGATGTTTTTAATAAGGTTTTGAAGGTGAGGAGAGTGATTGTCAGATATGAAGAGGAGGGGTATTCCAGGCCATAGGCAGGACATGGGCAAGGGAACAATTTGTAAGATATACATGGTTGGTTGAGATAGGACAGTTGGTATTGAAGGAGTGAAGTGTGCAACCTGGATTGTGGTATAAAATCCACGAGACAAGGTAGGAAGGAGCAAAGTAATTAAGTGTTTAAAATCCTATACTAAGGATTTCCGGTTTGATATGGAGGTATATGGGCAAACACTGGAGGTTCTTGAGGAGTGGCGAAACATGGAAAAATTATCCAGGGAACAGAATGAATGCCTCTTGGAGGAGATGTTTTTAATAAGGCTTTGACGGTGAGGAGAGTGATGAATAACAGAAAACATCATCATTATTAGCTCTACTTTGGCTTTTGGGGAGATTAAAGGCCATGGTGTTCAAAAATCTAAGGCAATTTATACTGGACATTGAACCAAATTTCTACAGAATAAGGAAAAAGTGTTGAGTGGTTTAAGTAATAACTTCATTAGATTTTAGACTATTGAAGCACAGAGATTGTGTTTCTTTTCATAGTGTATTTTCCCTGTGCCTTATTCCTATCTGCGGCAATTAATAGATCAATCTGTTGCATTTATTGAGTCCCTACTGAGGGCAGAGCACTGTAGTAAAAGTGCTTTGGAGAATAAAATAGAATTAGTGGATGACACATATTCTTAAGCAGTTTACCGTCTACTGGAGAAAGAGCATTCATTTACTCAATATGGTTACTCCTGTCATAAATAAAGGGTATTCAGTAAATATGCTTGTGGAATAAGTGAACATTATTAAATAAATACAAATCAGACCTAGGTCTTGACTTTCTCAAAATATCATGGTGACTGGGTATTAACTAGCTTCAGTCGATCAGTGGTATTTACTGAGCTCTTACAGTGAGCAGTGCTTGGAAGAGTGAAATCCAACAAATTTAGTAGACAAGAACCTTTCCACAAGTAACTTCCACTCTAGTGAGGGAAAATACATTAAAATAAATTACAGATGGATATGTACATAAAAGTGCTGTGGGGTTGGGGGGTTGAGTAAGTATGATAGTGCTTAAGAGGTACAGACCCAATTGCTAAGGGGTTACAGAACTGGGAAAGAAAAAGATTGGTCAGGCAGAGAAGACATCTTGAAAGAGAAATAATTTTAATAGAGCTTTGAAGTTGAAGAGATTGATGGTTTGTTGGATATGAGGGGGAAAGAGCAAGGGTTCAGCAGCAAGAGAGACAAGATTGAGGTACATTGAGTAGGTTCATACAAATTGTGTGGACTAGGTTGTAGAAGGAAATTAGTAAGTTAAGATAGAATTGGCAGAGATGATTGAATGTTTTGCAGCCTATAGAATTTTAGTTGGTTGAGGAGATAGATGGAAATTTTTGAGGAATGACCTAGGGGAAATAACACAGGTCTGGATGTTAGAGAACCTGGATTCAAATCCTGGCTCTGCCACTTGCCTGGTGTTTGAGCTTGGGAAAGTCACAAATTTTCTTTGCTTTAGTTTTCTCATATGTACAATGGGGATTCAATACCTGTCCTCCCTCCCACTAAGACTGTAAGCCCCATATAGGACAGGGACTGGGTCCAACCTGATTATCTTGAATCTACACCAGTGCATAACATAGTGCCTGGCACATAATAACTGCCAAGGAGATACCATTATTATTAGTAGTAATGGTAGGGAAATAATAACAATAGTCGTTATAATTAACAACTACTTGCATCTAGAACTCTTCAGGTAAACCACAATGTGGGGACAGTCTATCATTCATCCCATTCCCATTCAAAATCACTTATTCTCCACTTTTATCCTTAATTTTTCCTTAATCCTAAATCCATCCTCTTTCTATATGACTGAACTAAATTTAATAATATTAGGTTGCCCCCTAGGTATAATAGCAACTAATTTGATCAGTTTAACAAACATTTCAGGAATTTAGGTTTTTATAGATTGGAAATTTTGCTTGGCATTCTTGTTGAAGGTTTATATCCTATAAAAATACAACTGCTGAAGGCTACTCTAAGTAAAAAAAAAATGAAGGAAGTAATGATTAGCATTGGGGAGAGAAGCTTTGGACAGAAACTACTGCCATTTCCACAGTGTGCACTTACAGTCTTCTATGTTAATGTATTTATTTCTTAGCACATTTGTATCCAGAATGGAGGGTCTAGATGAGCTTTAAACAAGCATGATGCTACCTGTATAATTAGAAGCATACTAGGAGCTACATAAACAATTCATGAATAACTTTCCAACGTCACAAATGGGAATAAGACTGTTTAATTTCTTTAATACTTAGAAGCCCTTTATGTTCCAACCTAACAGACTGTCAGTAATCCACAGGTGCTAGCAGAATGAGCAGATGAACAAACACAAATGTTATTGTAAAGGGAATTAAGATCTTTTGTTCATGATACGTTAATCTCATGATATGTTAATATCTGTTACATATTTACAAGTGATGTTAATTTATAAATTTTAAGTCACAGTTTAATCCTAAAACTGTTTATATAACTCATTTATTAATACCTGGACTACTTATTTCTAGCACACTTTATGAAAAGACATTTGAGCAAATTACATAGATGACTAGTTGAAAATTTCAGGGATATTCTCAATCAATTATATCCAAGTTATCATAAGGATACACGTCGTCCTATTAAACTGAACTGGAAGGACTAACCTCCTCCTGCTTCAAATCCCTCTCACATTCTAAATCTCTCATTGTTGTTGTCGTTGTTATTGTGGACTTTGTAACCTTTGTGCCCTCCCTTTATCACTAAAATCTCAGTATAGGAATATACTCAAAATCTCAGTATAGGAATATGTTTTAATGCATGGTCTGTATTTCCATATGTGCTTGTGTATAAATGTTTATATGTTCTGCTTGTGCCTTCCTACCTCTCATCTCTCATCAGCAGAGGCAGCGTGGCTCAGTGGAAAGAGCCCAGGCTTTGGAGTCAGAGGTAATGGGTTCAAATCCTGGCTCTGCCACATGTCTGCTGTGTGACCTTGGGCAAGTCACTTAACTTCTCTGAGCCTCAGTTACCTCATCTGTAAAATGGGGATTAAGACTGTGAGCCCCACGTGGGACAACTTGATCATCTTGTATCCCCCCCAGCGCTTAGAACAGTGCTCTGCACGTAGTAAGCGCTTAATAAATGCCATTATTATTATTATTATCTCTTCCCTCTTCAGTCCATACCTCACTCCTGATCATTTTTCTAAAATTCCTTTCAGCCCAGATTTCACCTAACTCAAAAACATTCAGTTGTCATCCATTCATCTCTGCTTCAAGCAAAACTTTCTGACCATTTCCTCTAAACCACTCAACCCTCCTTGTTGTTCACCTTCTTCTCCCACTACAAACCAGCTTTCACTCTTCAGTCGTCTCAAACCAAGCTCATTGTTTTGTCTTATTCTTATCTTTCCCTCTGCCAGCCACTTGCTCCTGTTCATTCCACTGCCTGGAATTACCTTCTCCCCCAATTTTTCAGACCCTAACTCTCCCAATCTAGAAAGCCTTTCTGAAACCACACCTCTTCCAGTAAAGCTTGTAGGGAAGCAAGGAGTAAACTATGGGCCTGGGAGCCAGAGGACCTGGGTTCTAATCCTGGAACTGCCACTTAACTGCTCTGTGACCTTAAACAAGTCAATTAACTTCTCTGGGCCTCGGCTTCCCCAGCTGTATAATGGGTATTCAATATCTGTTCTCCCTCCTATCTAAACTGTGAGCCCCATTTTGGACAGGATCTGTATTCAGCCTGATTAACCTGTCTAGTCCAGTGTTTAGAACTGTGCTTGAGAAACAGCATGGCAAAGAGAAGCAGCATGGTATAACGGATAGAGCGTTGGCCTGGGAGCTAGGAGCGTGGCTCAATGGAAAGAGCATGGGCTCATGCTCATCAGAGGTCATGGGTTCAAATCCTGGCTCTGCCATTTGTCAGCTGTGTGACTTTGGGCAAGTCACTTAACTTCTCTGTGCCTCAGTTCCCTCATCTGTAAAATGGGGATGAAGACTGTGAGCCCCACGCAGGACAACCTGATCACCTTGTATCCTCCCCAGCGCTTAGAACAGTGCTTTGCACAGAGTAAGTGCTTAACAAATGCCATCATTATTATAATTATTATTACTATTAGGAGGACCTGGGTTCTAATCCTGGCTTCACCACTTGTCTGTTGTGTGACATTGGCAAAGTAACTGTACTTCTCTCTGCCTCAGTTACCTCATCTGTAAAATGGGGATTAAGACTGTGAGCCCCAAGCGGTAAAGTCCCAGGTGGCTCTGTGTCCAACTTGATAACATTCTGTGTATCCTAGAGTTTAGAACAGTGCTTGGCACATAGTAAGTGCTTAACAAATACCATCATTTTTATGACACGTGAATACCATAAAAAATTAATTTCTGTTCTCTCCAAGCTATACTCCTCAACTACCTCTTCAACACTTCCGCCCCAACTCTACATTTGTGCTTTGCACAACCATCCAAATAATACTGAAAGGTGTGAATAATAAGGTTACAGAATAATATTTAAAGTTGCAAAGTGTAAAGCTTCAAGTGCATTATTGTCTAATAACAAAAGCCACTCACTACATATTAGGTGGCATTGACATCCTAAAGATTTTGGAAAAGGAAGTTGAAAGGAATTTGGACTGAAACATCTCCAAATTATCTCACCCAACCTTCCTTTTAACCCAGAATAGCTTATGGCAGGAAGAAAACAGTTAACCTTATTAAAAACAAAATAGGGATCCAGGCTAGACAAGACATGCAACCATCAGAAGAGGCAGAGTATCAAACCAGACTCAAGCCTTTGCCAAAATTCTCCCATTGGGAAATTCAGCTCCACTCAGAATAGGGGTGGAGATTTTCTACTATTGGAACTCCGCTAGAAGATGATTGTAAAATAATTTACCAATGTTGTGAATTAATACCTTTACAAATATAATTTTTGAAATTGTCAGTTTTTAATGAGCAAGTATTTAAAATGTTTAAAATGGCAAACCTAACATAGGTAGTGGTGTGATCTATTGGAACGAGACTCAGGGACTCAGGAGACATGGGTTTTCTGATTCTGGCTTTGCCATTTGCCTGCTATGTGACCTTGGGCAAATCACTTACATTTTCTGAAACTCAGTTTCCTCATCTTTAAAACAGGGATTAAATAATAATAATAATAATAATAATAATAATAATAATGGCATTTATTAAGCGCTTACTACGTGCAAAGCACTGTTCTAAGTGCTGGGGAGGTTACAAGGTGATCAGGTTGTTCCATGGGGCGCTCACAGTCTTAATCCCCATTTTACAGATAGGTAACAGGCACAGAGAAGTTAAGTGACTTGCCCAAATTCACACAGCTGACAATCGGCAGAGCCGGGATTTGAACCCCTGACCTCTGACTCCAAAGCCCGGGCTCTTTCCACTGAGCTACGCTTCTTTCTCCCAGACTCTGAGACCTGTGTAGGTCTCGGATTGTGTCTGATATAATTATTCAGCATCTATCCTGGGATTAATCACAGATTTTAGCCCTTTAGAAGCACTTAGCTATCACAATTGTCATTATCATTTACATAAAATAAAATATCAAATATGCTATCAAACAACATTGTGACATATAAATAGATCAATCTTTCTACAGTTGTGCACTACTTTGAAGATATTTCTTACATATATTTTTCCAAGTGTGCAAGTTCAGCTAATATCATCCACATGTGACTGGCTATCCACTCCATAGTGCTTCACTTTTACACCCAGTGAGTGGCATTATTTTCGTTTCTCGTTATTGCAATATTTGATTTTAGAGACTATCCCATTTTTAATTGCTGTGTGCCTGTCTGATCTATTTTTATATGCCGGGGAATCTCTGCTGTCACTCAGTTTTCCATTCCCACACCTTATCACTGAGGATTTACTTTACAAATGTCTTAGAGTAAATTCTCCTGTCCACTTTACTCAATTTTCCCATTTCAGCTCAACAGCATGGAGAGGTATGAATACCTTACTGTAGTCTATGTTCAAGTGTCCCTGATATTCATATATATTGAAAAAGTGACAAGTTTGCAATGTACTGCATGTCTTAGTGGAAGGAGCATGGGTTTAGGAGTCAGAGGATGTAGGTTCAAATCCTGGCTCCACTATTTGTCTGCTCTGTGACCTTGGGCAAGTCACATAACGTCCCTCTTTCTCAGTTACCTCGTCTATAAAATGGGGATTAAGTGGGACAACGTGATTACCTCGTATCTACCCCAGTGCTTAAAACAGTGCTTGACATATAGTAAGCACTTAACAAATACCATAATTATTATGATTTTCATTATTACAATTGAAGGAAAGTATTTTGAAACAAAAATTGATATAAATTTATAATAATAGAATTGATATAAACATATAATAATAAGGAGGGTAAGTGTTTTACTTTTTAAATCCTGAACCATTCACATAATACCTGATTCATTAAAATATTTCCTAGAATTTGAAGCATCTATGAGAAGCAGCATGGTCTAGTGGAAAGTGCCCAGGCCTGGGAGATAGAGGCCCTGCGTTCTAATTCCCATCTCTGCCACTTAACTCCCTAGGACCTTGGTCAAGTCACTTACCTTCTCCATGCCTCAGTTTCCTCATGTACAAAAATGGAAATTCAATGCCTGTTCTTCCTCCTACATAAACTGTGAGGCCCATATGGGACAGATTGTCTTTCATCCATCCTAGTGCTTAGAACAGCTTTTGGCACATAGTAAGTTCTTAACAAATAACACTATTATTAGGATAAGCAGTTCCAGTCTCTAAGATTGGACAGTCTAAGATGTGCAGCTTTATTCATTAAATTAAGTTTAGATATTTTCAAATGGAGATAATCTTGAGCCTCAAATCATATAAGTGATCTCTTTCCCGTTCTTTGTGTGGGATGATCTCATTGAAAAATCTTAATTTTTCAATATTTGAACATCAGTTATTCATTACTCTAAGCTTTCATAAAGGTTATCACAATTAAAAATGGCAACTATTTTTTTTTTATTCTATGGGAAGGAAATACAAAGAAAATTATAAAGATTTTTATTTTGGTTCTCTGGTTTTTAAATGTTTAAATGTTTCATTTAAAGGATCAGAAATATCCTGGGCATTTAAGGACTTCAAACTTTGTGCTGTATTCCATTATGTTCAGTCTGCAATTCTCATGATTTATTGACAGCTGCTATAGATGGTTCTTTATTTTCTACTCATCCCAACCCTGGTCAAACAATGCAACCCTCCTGCTTTTTTCAATATTTTCCTAATATCTCAGCTCATTTAATTCTATTGATCCACTGAAGAGTATAATGGCACTGAAACTGGAATTAATAGCACCTCCCTTTCCAATGCTAAGAGCTTTTCTATTGAGTCTGTGGACCATCACACAAAATCATAAAAGTAGGCAAAAAAGTAGTGACCTTTATCAGAGCTGCTATTGTACTGAAAAATTCAACAAAACCCAGAGCATCACTTTCAGTTTTATGGTACTGTTTTCTTAAATAATAAGAGAAGGGGAAAAATGGAAAACTCACCCCTGTTCAGCATTTACTTAAGCAGAATTGGCATTAATAGAGCATTCTGTCAAAAATTCAAGCTCAAGAAAATGTATGGCTTTGTCCACAGCAGCAGCTATCTTAGCAGATTGCACTGTCACTGCTTCACACAAAGAGCATTGCAACACCATTAGTGGACATAAATAATGCACAAGCTCTTATGCAGTACTCAGCTAAGTGCATGGAAACCTTCGGCTCCTGTTGTCAGAAATTCAATGGATTAGTACCTAGATTTATTTTAAGTCTATAAAGCACTTTGTTCTTGACAGCGTTCAGAGTAGAAAGAGTGCTATCCTGAATGTGCATCTTAATACTGTCATTCCTGTCTTGTAAGAGTAGATGATGTATGGGCTGTAATACTTCGTTTTAATATTTAAAAGTTTTTACTGTGCAGATGCAAAAAATATATTAATAGTCATCCCCTGTTACTTTATTGATCTGGAAAAGAACAAAGGATCTGTAAAGTTCCACAGTAAGACTGGTAAAAGAGAGACATTACAATCATGGTTTAGTGTACAGAAGATGTGCAAATAAAAATTGTTTCAGGGTAATCTTCTTTAACCAAAGGTGCATCCCAATATTCTATCACATTTCCTACTTCTGCTACTATACTAATTATCTTAAATTTAGAATAACCATTGTAGTTCTTTAGTCTAATTGCTAAAATGAAGAGAGAAGTAATCACTTTCCCCTAAATATTATGTTCTTGGTTATGACATATGTATGTTAACCTTAATTACATTTTTTTTGTGAAAAGCATCTAAGATGCTGTATTAAAATTGTATAAATGACCAAAATATTATTCATTACACTAGCATAAAATATGGACAGTATTTGGTTTTAGATATTTTGGGGCAATGAGGTACAGTAGTTTCCCATGCACTGAGAGGATAAAAGATTTCCTTTGTGTGGATTAAAATCAGTTTCTATTGATATTCAGATTGTAATGCAAGAACAGCAATATCTCATGTGAAGGTCAATCTTTCCCAATTTTACTAAGACATAAAATCTTATTTTGAATGATAACAGTTACGTTTTATTTTAACCTACATGGTCCACGAATTTCCATGCAATTCATTGAACTAGTGGTCAATGAATGATCCATTATGGAGCCCTAAGATTTCAATATCACACCATGTAGGTCTAAAAATGCTTCAATTTCCTGGAATTTTGATTATCCCCAACATGCTATATATCTGGAATAGTATTATCATGTCTGAGTGTTCCACATGATTTTTAATATAGGTAGTGTGCTTAAATTTCTTTTCAATTCTAAATTCCTCACTGATCTCCCAGGGAGGTGTTTTTGCTGAGAATGAGGATATTGTATATTTCCATCCAATTATTTCAGATTGCCAATCTGCTGCGGTGTAGCTTATATACGACCTACTTGAAAAATTAGTTGAGGTAAAAAGAAATGTTTAAAGGCCCACAGAGCTTAGAGAAAAGTTTGGGGAAATATATTTAATATACACTCATCTTATTATTGCATATGAGTATTATGTGTATTTAGCTGAGACTTGGTACCTATCATATTTTAATAACCTAAAATACACCAGATAGGACTTCCAATCCTTTTAAGTTAAGAAGTCTCCAAGATTAGTAAAGCCAGGTAAATAGCTAAATAGGCTGCATCAATTGAAGGAATAGAGTAAAAAATGACTGAAGTTGTTTTTTTTAATCTTAATATGACTTGGATACAAAATGTAGTTAATATGACAAGTTCAAAGACCAGCAAAAATTTGCATATTATGATCAATAGGTGGCGCTTTTCCCCTTTCTGACAGCTTTTTCAAATATTTTTGCAGCATTAAAACAGTATTTTGAGTTTAAAATTCTTGAAATTACTTATGAAATTTAAGAAATACAATTAGTTTTTGCTTAGCATTCTGTCTCTAATATTCTAGGTCATCTACAGTTGGCTAATTCCCAACTTTGATTCATTGTAAAAGCCAGCTTAAAACTGTGCTTTAAATCTAAATGAACTCACTATGGATACGATGTAATTGTCCACAAAAATAGGTTAATCCTTGATTTATCTTTGATGTTTTATCAGGATTTTGATTCATATGCAAATTACATAAAAACTACTTCTGAACAAAATCACGTGTTTTAAAATCAAACTGTTGCTGAATATGAGCACAATAAAATACAATACCTAAACAAAATTAAAATGTCTCAAAATATAGAACTTTTTACTTTATCATAATCCTAAATCATGTTAGTGGCCTATTCTTAGAGGGATGTTTTACTACCCTTTTCTATGTTCATACCACTTTGTACATTTAATACAACTTTGTACATTTAGTAGAAACAAATCAGAACAGTTTGTGAATAAGAATTTACTATTTTGCATCACAAGGGTAAAAGTAAAATGATTTACAGGCTATAGATGATTTCTTCAGCTTTATACAAATTGCATATATAATTTCTACTTAAAAAGAAATAATTCTGTATCAAGAAAATCTTATAAAAACAGTGGATTTTCTTGTATAAAGGCTCAATCTCCTTTCTTGACTGAATATTTTGTAGGATTTGGAGTCTATTCTAAACATTTACAGCCAGCTAACTTTCTCCTAATTTGCAGTATAAAGAGTATCTTCATTCATTCATTCAATCTCAGTTATTAAGTGCCTACTGTGTCCAAGGCACTGTACTAAGCACTTGGGAAAAAACAATACAAGAATAAACAGTGATGATCCCTGCCCACAGTGAGCTCACAGTCTGAGGGGTGGGAGCAGGGCTACAAATAAATAAAATTATAGCTAGTTACGTAAGTTCTGTAGGGCTGAGAGGAGGGCGAAGAGCAAAGGGAGCAAGTTAGAGTGATGCAGAAGGGAGTGAGAGATGTGGAAAAGTGGGGCTTAGTCTGGGAAGGCCTCTTGGAGGAGATCTGCCTTCAATAAGGCTTTGAAGCAGGGGAGACTAATTGTCCGTCGGATTCAAGGACTGAAGGTATTTGAGGGCAGAGGCAGGACATGGGCCAGGGGTTGGTGGCAAGACATGCTAGATTGAGGCACAGTGAGAAGGTTAGCACAAGAAGACCAAAGTATGTGGACTGGGTTGTAGAAGGAAAGAAGCGAGGTAATCAATCAATCAATCGCATTTATTGAGCACTTACTGTGTGCAGAGCACCGTACTAAGCACTTGGGTAGTACAAGTTGGCAACATATGGAGACAGTCCCTACCCAACAGTGGGCTCACAGTCTAAAAGGGGGAGACAGAGAACAAAACCAAACATACTAACAAAATAAAATAAATAGAATAGATATGTACAAGTAAAATAAATAAATAAATAGAGTAATAATTATGTACAAACATATATACATATATACAGGTGCTGTGGGGAAGGGAAGGAGGTAAGATGGGGGGGATGGAGAGGGGGACGAGGAGGAGGGGGAGGTAGGAGGGGGCAAGGTGAGGAGTTTTTGTTTGATAAGGAGGTGGATAGGCAACCACTGGAGATTTTTGAGGAGGGATTGTGACGCCCTGCAAAACACTAGAGCCGTTTCAAGGCGATCTTAAGGTAGTATCTTTTGCAGTCTACCAAAAGAGCTTCAAAATGCCTGTACACCCTAAGTATCCCACTTAGTGTTTTGTTATGGAAAATAAGGATTTTTTTTTTTAGAATACTATTTGGATAGAACAAGATGGAATAGTATGAAAAGGCAAGTATGAAATCATCATAATGCTCTTCAGATCTGCTGGAAACATTGGTTGTAGCAAAATAACAAGGTTCTGTGGCGAACCTCACAACAAATTATAACAATAGTGTCAATAATGGTATTTGTTCAGTACTTACTATGTCGCAAGTAATTTTCTAGTATCAGTCCGTCAGTGTCATTTATGTCTTTTGTTGAGCACTTATTTTGTGTAGAGTACTTCACTAAGCAATTGGAAGAGTAAATTGCAGT
The DNA here is from genome assembly GCF_015852505.1 of Tachyglossus aculeatus. Taxonomy (NCBI): domain Eukaryota; kingdom Metazoa; phylum Chordata; class Mammalia; order Monotremata; family Tachyglossidae; genus Tachyglossus; species Tachyglossus aculeatus. The sequence goes on from NC_052067.1 coordinate 123,655,145, forward strand.
TGGTATACATATTAATAGTAATAATAATAATGGTATCTGTTAAGTGTTTACTATGTGCCAAGCACTGTTCTAAGCACTGGGTTAGATACAAGATAGATTGTCCCAGGTGGAGCTCACAGTCTTAATCCCCATTTTCCAGATGAGATACCTGAGGCCCAGAGAAGTGAAGTGACTTGCCCAAGGTCACACAGCAGACAAGGGGCAGACCCAGGACTAGAACTCATGACCTTCTGACTTCTAGACTCAGGACTCTATCAACTACGCCATGCCTGCCCTCAAGGAGCTTACAGACCAGTGGGGGAGACAGACATTTATTTAAAGTACAATAATAATAATAATAATAATAATATTAATAATAATAATAATAATAATGGTATTTGTTAAGCGCTTACAGCCAAGCACTGTTCTAAGCGCTGAGGTAGATACAAGGTGATCAGGGTGTCCCACATGGGGCTCACAGTCTTAATCCCCATTTTACAGATGAGGTAACTGAAGCCCAGAGAAGTGAAATGACTTGCCTAAAGTCACACAGCTGACAAGTGGGGGAGCCAGGATTAGAACCCACAAGTGAGCCCCTATTGGATGAAAATTATTTCTAATTAAAGGAGTTAATGTTTGTTGATCATGTATTTACTAGAATGCCTCAGCTATAACCATACGTTGTTATGTTAACACTCTGGTGGAGCTTAAAGTCTTATGTGGGAAACCATCTACCAAGATGGGGTAGGTTCAGTCCTGAGCAGAGGTTGATTAAATGAGCCGTAATAGCTCTTGAGGTATGACTTGTCTTTATGATTCCTGTCACCAAGGTGGGGACTTTCCTATCTGTGGCTCATTTTAGAGAAGCAGCATGGCTCATCATCATCAATCATATTTATTGAGCACTTACTATGTGCAGAGCACTGTACTAAGTGCTTGGGAAGTACAAATTGGCAACATATAGCGACAGTCCCTACCCAACAGTGGGCTCACAGTCTAAAAGGGGGAGACAGAGAACAAAACCAAACATACTAACAAAATAAAATAAATAGAATAGATATGTATAAATAAAATAAATAAATAAATAAATAGAGTAATAAATATGTACAAACATATATACATATATACAGTTGTTGTGGGGAAGGGAAGGAGGTAAGATGAGGGGGATGGAGAGGGAGACGAGGGGGAGAGGAAGGATGAAAGGATGATCAGTGGAAAGAGCCCGGGCTTTGGAGTCAGTGGTCAGTGGTCATGGGTTCAAATCCTGGCTCAACCAATTGTCAGCTGTGTGACTTTGGGCAAGTCACTTAACTTCTCTGTGCCTTAGTTACCTCATCTGTAAAATGGGGACTGACTGTGAGGCCCCCATGGAACAACCTGATCACCTTGTAACCTCCTCAACGCTTTGAACAGTGCATTGCACATAGTAAGTGCTTAATAAATGCCTTCATTATTATTATTATTATTTCGATGAGCTGCCTGTATTCTCCCTAATCTCCACGGTGCACTTTCGTTTATGCATAAGTGTTCCTGCTGCACACCAGAAACCCCATTTCCAGAAATACTGCTTTGCACGTCAGCTAGTATTACATAGCTATGCTAGAATTCAGTCTTTAATATATTCTCACATTCCCTGAGTGGAGAGAGATATGACTGCTCTCTTGGTTTACAGGCTAAAACGAATGAGTTTTGTAACAGAAATTCTTTTCCCGAGTCCATACCAAAATACATCGTACAAGTGTGGGAAGTAACTTAGAATAATGATATGTACTTAAATGCTGTAGGGGTGAAAGTGAGTTGAGTATATAAATGCTTAGGGAATGGAATTAAATGAGTTGTTAAGGAGTTAGGGATGGAAAATAGGATGGGAGGATCAGAGTTAGTCGGAGATGGCTTTCCTGAAGGAGCTGCTATTTCAATAGGACTTTTACTAGGACTTTAAAGATGGAAAATGTGCTGGTTGTCATATATGTAGAGGAAGAGAGATGTTAAATTTATTGGACATAGGCTCTTTCTGACATAGGGCTAAATATACTACTATTTTGCCTACCCTAATGTATTTTAATGTCTTCCCCAATCTATTTTAATGTCTTCCCCAAAATCCTATAGTCTCTGAGTTCCTTGAATTGTTCTCTAGTGTTCTGTACTTCCCAAGCACTTAGTATAGTGCTCCATATAAAGTAAGTGCAGAATATAGTCTATGAAATGAAGAGCAGTTCTATAACCTTTTTACAGATAAGGAAACTGAGGTACAGTTCCCACTTCTCCCACTCCCTTCTAAATACCCTTGCACTTGTATTTCTACCCTTGATTTACCCCACCGTTAGCACCACAGCACATATGTACATCGTCATGATTTATTTACAAAAATAATAATGATAACCTTGGCATTTGTTAAGCACTTACTGTGTGCCAGGCCCTCTACTAAGGGCTGGGATGGACACAAGAAAATTGGGTTGGCAACATTCCCTGTCCCAGGTGGGGCTCACAATCTTAGTCCCCATTTTACAAATGAGGTAACTGAGGAAAGAGTAGAAAAGTGACCTGCCCAAGGTCACACTGCAGACAAGTTGTGGAGCTGGGATTAAAACCCATGACCTTCTGACTCCCAAGCCTGTGCTCTATCCTCTATGCCATTGTTATTATTTATATTAACGTCTGTCTCTCTACACTTGAAACTCTTAGTGGGTGAGGAATGTGACTGCCAACTCTGTCATACTGTGTTCTCCCAAGCTCTTGGTCAGTACTACACTGTATGAGTTTTGCAGGCAAGTTAAGATGTAGATAAATTAATCTGACTTACAACCTCTGCAGTTTTTCATAGTGATGCAGTAAACAAGACAGGAATCATTCTTCAAAGGCTTTTGTATTATGCAGGTTATCATGCTCTATGGTCCTATTTCATTATATAATAAAAATAATAATAATAGTACTTGTTAACAGCCAAGCACCATTTTAAGCACTGCAGTAGTAAGTTAATCAGGTCGGACCCAGACCCCTACCACATGACGCTCACAGTCCAAGTGGGAGGGAGAACAGGAATTGAATCGCCATTTTACAGATGAAAAAACTGAGGCAAAACAAAGTTAAGTGACTTGCTCAAGGCCACACAGAAGGCATGTGGCAGAGCTGGCTTGAGAACCCTGGTTTTCCAACCCCCAGGTCTGTGCTCTTTCTGCTAGGCCATGCTCCTTCTCAAAAAGACTGACAAAAACCATAGTTCAAGCTGGATTCTATTAAACAACTCCCTTTTTCTGACACATTCCTTTTGTACCAATTGCCATGTTTGCACATTACTGGTCCAGTATCGGATAATTGTCTATGTTCTTTTTACCGTTTATGAGCAAATAGAAATAAGGTCAGTGAGAGTTGTTTTCTCAGGGTTATTCTGGTATAACAGTAAGGGGAAGAGTGTTAGCTTGAATAAAGCCATTATTTTGGATTTCTGGAGGAATCCTCCAATTGGTGAAAAACATACACACTGTCATGTCTAATTGTTTAATTATATTCTGACAGAATGAATGTGAAGTGGGACAGCCGCCATTCTGAACACCCCTGCTAGACATCATGAGTCTTGTTTGGAAGTTAACATATCCCTCAACTCTGCAAAAGTGAAGTATGTCTTGCTATAACCACTAAATCCTTATTAATATAATGTGTGTAATTGGCTGTTGTACTGATTTGGTAGATTGGAATATTTTTCATAACTGACTTGGATGAAGGAGATAGGCCTGACGTCAAAAAGAAAGCAGGAATAGTTAAATTATGAGATTTGTTTAGTAGCATAGAAGTATCAGTATTAGCTCTTAATACTCTTAATAGCTCTATTAACTCTATTAGCTCTTAGTACAGGACACAGCGCGGCTTGGTGGAAAGAGCCCGGGCTTGGGAGTCAGAGGTTATGGGTTCGAATCCCTGCTCTGTCGCTTGTCAGCTGTGTAACTTTGGGCAAGTCACTCAACTATTCTGTGCCTCAGTTACCTCATCTGTAAAATGGGGATTAAGACTGTGAGCCCTCCATGGGACAACCTGATCACCTTGTGACCTCCCCAGCACTTAGAACAGTGCTTTGCACATAGTAAGTGCTTAATAAATGCCATTATTATTATTAATAAATACTATTACCAATACTTCCACTTTTATGCTACTAGACAAAGCTCACAATTCGTTAACTATTCCTGCTTACTTGTTGACATTTCCCTGGCACCCAAGGGATTTGTAGCCTAAGGAAGGAGGAGAAAGGGTTGGCAAGAGACACATAGGGAGAGACAAACAAAAATACACAACATAAGAGGAGCAGCATGATTTCAGGATAATTGTGGTTTGAATCAATGGTCTCATTCATTCATTCATTCATTCAATCATATTTATTGAGCATTTACTGTGTGCAGAGCACTGTACTAAGCGCTTGGGAAGTACAGATTGTCAACATATAGAGACGATCCCTACACAACAAAGGATTCACAGTCTAGAAGGGGGAGAGAGGCAACAGAACAAAACAAGTAGGCAGGCATAAATAGAAGTCACAACTTCAAAAATAATTGCAGTCACTTAAGCACATATAATTGATTCAAAGAAAACATAGATAAATTAAATAATTTATGAAGATTGCATCAAATACATTTTTGAAAACTACATATATAAGTACTTATGCATTAATAAATGCCAATTACAGTAGTATTTATCATCCATGAGCAAGATAAGGGCATTAAAATAGTAGATTTAAGCATAAAACATAAAATCCAAAGGAAAATAGTAGAAAATCTGCTTGAGAAAGCTAAATTGTATCAATACAAAATGGTTTTCACTTAATTTTCTCCTGACTCAGCATGGTGCCATATCTGATGAGACTTTGGGCTTTATTATATAAATAAGCTTTTCACTTCATAAACATTCTTTAGATCAGTCATGAAAATAACTACTTGTCTGTCTCCTGGGGCCACACTTAAGCCTAAGGAAAATACAGTGAAGACAACTATTTTAAGAGCCTGTGAATGTGTGTTGGTCCGTGTGAATATAAAGGTAGTAATCTGTATTTTGGCTGGGTGAGGTGTGCATCTTTGCACTACTAGAGAAAACTGGCAGGTGCAGTACAACTCAGGCTAGTGTGGGTGAGTCAGATCTAAATAGTTTCTTAAGAAAATTGCCTTGTTTATTCTTATATTCTTAGTTCTCTAAATTTCCTTTCTTTCTTTCATCTTACACATTTTTTTGTGGGGAGGGGTAGTGAAATTGAGAGTACAGAGATTATAAAGGATTCCCTAGATTGCTCTGGGCAATTAATGAACCCTTGTGCAGGCCATCATTTTAATAATCTATAGGACAAACATAGAATTTCTACAGTAATTGGATGGATAACATAGATTTACTTTGTCGTTTAATGCCAAGTGTTTATGACCCACTATGGCTCATCAATCAATCAATCTGTATTATTTGTTCAGTGCCTACTGTGTGTGTAGCATTGTATTAAGCACTTAGGAGAGTTCAATTGACACTTCTCTTTACATCACTTAAAATCTAATGGCTCATGAGCTGTGTGCAGAAATCAGTAGAACCTGTGATGTTGCTCTGAGATTCGTAGACCCTCGTGTATAGATGATGAAATTCCTGGCCACTGTCACCTCCTTGATTTTTTTACCTTGGAGGGCCATGTGTGAATTTAGAAGGATTGCAAAAAGATGCTGATTTCCCCAGTAATATTCACTTATAGAAATTATGCAGTATTGTAATTATTGTGAAGTCAATTAATTGAAAAGAGTGCACTCAGTTGTCCTGTAATACAGGTGTTGTATTCTTACAAAATTTTGTATTAAGGACAGCGTATATTGTGGCATTTCCTCTTCTGAGGGTTTTTAGGTATTTTTTTCTCCGACATTGTAGTCCAAAAAACACAGAGTAGAAGGCATGTTATAGCAGAACTAAGTGCCCATTCAATACAATAATTTTTATTGCTAAATGCTGTCTTAATTGACTCGAAGAGTGAATGTAGCAAATGAGGTATACTGGTCAAAGTTCCAGGAAGAGTTAGTCTTAATAGTTTTGAAGCAGGGTCCCAGGAAGAGTTAGTCTTAATATATTTGAAGTAAGACTGCCTATTTGGCCATGGCACTCCATACACACAAGGAACAGTTTGCTCAGCACCACTATAACCAATTCCTTCAAAATATCTCATTCTTGTTTGGAGATTCCATAATTTGAAGATAGTTCTCTAGTCTGCTGGGTGACCTCAAGTCACTTAAACACTCTGTGGCTTGGTTTTTCTTTTCATTTATAAAATGGAAACTAGAATATCTGATTCATCTACCTCACAAGGATATTGTGAAGGCCAAATGGGGATAAGTAAAATAACTCACACTGAAAACATAAAAAGTTCCAGAAATTCAAGGTATACAAAGTATAATAATATTGGAGTGCTAGGATCTGGCTGCAAATTACCAGAATATTTTCTAGAGTCCTTACATTTTTACAGAATGCTCCACTGGTTGGTTTCTTGGGCTTTGTTTATTTGGTCAGGAAAGGCTGCTGAGAAACAATGTGATCTAGTGGAAAGAACCCTCCCTTGAGAACTCATTTGCTCACTGGACCTCAGCTACAACCTCTACAAGGATGATACCCAAACCTACATAACCAGTCCTGATTTCTCTTCCTCTCTGCAGTATTGCATTTCTTCCTGCCTTCAAGACATCTCTACTTGGATTACCTTCTGTCATCTCAAGCTTATAAGTCCAAAACTGAACTCCTTATCTTACCATCCAACCTGACCCCACCAGCCTCCTGTCTCTCTCCACTCCAGTCAGTGAGTGTTTCACTCTGTTCCCCCCTTTCTCCAACCCCCCGGCTCTCAACATTCTCTGCTACTCTCCCATCCTTCCCAGTGGTATCCTCAGAGGAACTCTCCTCCCTCCTCTCAAGTGCTACTCCGGCCACCTGTGCTTCTGACCCCATTCCCTCTCATCTTATGAAATCTCTCGCTCCATCCCTTCTCCCCTCCTTAACTTCCATCTTCAACCGCTCACTCTCCACTGGTTCCTTCCCCTCTGCCTTCAAACATGCCCATGTCTCTCCCATCCTAAAAAAACCCTCTCTTGACCCCACCTCACCTTCTAGTTATCGTCCCATATCCCTCCTACCATTCCTTTCCAAACTCCTTGAACGAGTTCTCTACACGCGCTGCCTAGAATTCCTCAACAACAACTCTCTCCTCGACCCCCTCCAGTCTGGCTTCCGTCCCCTTCATTCCACGGAAACTGCGCTCTCAAAGGTCACCAATGACCTCCTGCTTGCTTGCCAAATCCAACGGCTCATACTCTGTCCTAATCCTCTCGACCTCTCAGCTGCCTTTGACACTATGGACCACCCCCTTCTCCTCAACACGTTATCTGACCTTGGCTTCACAGACTCCGTCCTCTCCTGGTTCTCCTCTTATCTCTCCGGTCGTTCTTTCTCAGTCTCTTTTGCAGGCTCCTCCTCCCCCTCCCATCCTCTTACTGTGGGAGTTCCCCAAGGTTCAGTGCTTGGTCCCCTTCTGTTCTCAATCTACACTCACTCCCTTGGTGACCTCATTCGCTCCCACGGCTTCAACTATCACCTCTACGCTGATGACACCCAGATCTACATCTCTGCCCCTGCTCTCTCCCCCTCCCTCCAGGCTCGCATCTCCTCCTGCCTTCAGGACATCTCCATCTGGATGTCCGCCCACCACCTAAAGCTCAACATGTCGAAGACTGAGCTCCTTGTCTTCCCTCCCAAACCTTGTCCTCTCCCTGACTTTCCCATCTCTGTTGACGGCACTACCATCCTTCCCGTCTCACAAGCTCGCAACCTTGGTGTCATCCTCGACTCCGCTCTCTCATTCACCCCTCACATCCAAGCCGTCACCAAAACCTGCCGGTCTCAGCTCCGCAACATTGCCAAGATCCGCCCTTTCCTCTCCATCCAAACCGCTACCCTGCTAATTCAAGCTCTCATCCTATCCCGTCTGGACTACTGCACTAGCCTTCTCTCTGATCTCCCATCCTCGTGTCTCTCTCCACTTCAATCCATACTTCATGCTGCTGCCCGGATTATCTTTGTCCAGAAACGCTCTGGACATATCACTCCCCTCCTCAAAAACCTCCAATGGCTACCGATCAATCTGCGCATCAGGCAGAAACTCCTCACCCTGGGCTTCAAGGCTCTCCATCACCTCGCCCCCTCCTACCTCACCTCCCTTCTCTCCTTCTACTGCCCAGCCCGCACCCTCCGCTCCTCCACCACTAATCTCCTCACTGTACCTCGCTCTCGCCTGTCCCGCCATCGACCCCCGGCCCACGTCATCCCCCGGGCCTGGAATGCCCTCCCTCTGCCCATCCGCCAAGCTAGCTCTCTTCCTCCCTTCAAGGCCCTGCTGAGAGCTCACCTCCTCCAGGAGGCTTTCCCAGACTGAGCCCCTCCTTCCTCTCCCTCTCCCCCCTCCATCCCCCCGCCTTACCGCCTTCCCCTCCCCACAGCACCTGTATATATGTATATATGGTTGTACATATTTATTACTCTGTTTATTTATTTATTTATTTATTTTACTTGTACATTTCTATCCTACTTATTTTATTTTGTTGGTATGTTTGGTTCTGTTCTCTGTCTCCCCCTTTTAGACTGTGAGCCCACTATCGGGTAAGGACTGTCTCTATGTGATGCCAATTTGTACTTCCCAAGCGCTTAGTACAGTGCTCTGCACATAGTAAGCGCTCAATAAATACGATTGATTGATTGCCCAGTTCCTTTTTCTACAAAAAACGTTCAGGACATGTTTCCCCACTTCTCAAGAAACTCCAGTGGTTGCCCTTCTCAAGAAACTCCAGTGGTTGCCCATCCACCTCTGCATCAAACAAAAACTCCTCACACTGGCTTCAAAGCAGTCCACCCCCTTGTCCCCTCCTATATCACCTCACTACTCTCCTAATAAAACCCAGTCCATGCACTTAAAGCTCCTCTATTGCTTCTCACTGTTCCTCGATCCTGTCTCTCTCGCCACTGACCCCTTGCATGGCTCACGTGCCATCGCCTGCCATCACATCCTGACTCTGACCTGGAACACCCTCCCTCCTCAAATTCAACTGACAATTACTCTTTCTGTCTTCAAAGTCTTCTGAAGGCGCATCTCCTCCAAGAGGCCTTCCCTGTCTAAGCCCTCCTTTCCTCTTCTCCCACTCCCTTCTATGTCACCCTTACTTTCTCCCGTTGTTCATCTCCACTCCCATCCCCTCAGCACTTTTGTACATATCTGTAATTTATTTATATTAATGTTTGTCTCCCTCTCGAGACTGTAAGATCACTGTGGACGGGGAACGTATCTGCTTATTGTTGTATTGTACTCTCACAAGCATTTAGTACAGTGCTCTGCACATAGTAAATCCTTAATAATCATGATTGAGTGAATGGACTGAATGAATGAAAGCATTGGGCATGGAGTCTGTGGACCTGAATTTGAACTCCACCACTTGTCATCTTTGTGACCTTGGGCAAGTCCCTTAACTTCTCTGAGCCTCAGTCACATCATTTGTAAAATGGGGATTAAGACTGAGAGCCTTGGGTGAGACAGGGACTGTGTCAAATCTGATTATCTTGTACCTACCCCAGCACTTAGTATAGTGCCTGGCATATAGTAAGCACATAATAAAATCCTACACACAAAAAAAAAGGGACGTTGAAGAGCAGGACAACTCTGCTCTAGAATCCCCGAAACAAGTAATAGTTGGTTGGAAATAGAGATGAGGCATATCATTTCTTCAAATTCCATCCCCATTTTTGAGTTCCCGGATACGGAATTGACATGTACTGGGAGAGATGACCGTATACTGTGCCCCAGTTTCACTCCAAGTGTAATCTACATGATCTCCAGCCTAAAATTTTGTGATTGGCCAGTTACTCTATTATTGACTAAAATTCACCCGGATTTTTGGTTAAACACTTTCCAACCAAAAGATTCATTATCTAGCAGTTACTTGGGTAGCATATGTGATTAACTCAATTCCTTCAGCTCTCTGGCAATAATTCATCTCAATCAATGTATGTGGAGTTCCAATTTGAACTGGCAGATTCAAAAGATCAAAAGGCTATTCAGCATCTTTAATGCAAAAGTAGACGTAAAGAGCAAATTTAGGATAATATTGGTTTAGACTTCTTCAAGCTTATAAAAGAAAGGTTTACTGATGTTATTTTTCCTTTCTGTGTAAAATGTTTGCTAAATCTTACATGGTGGGCTGAAGGAAAACTAATTGATCTTGAATATTCAGAATTTATATATGCTCTGCACATAGTAAGCACTCAAAAAATACGATTGATGATATATGTGTGATACTGGTGTTATTGATACAATCCTAACTAAAGAGTCATGGATATGTTTTTAACTTCAAGCCAATTGTACTATTTAGTTAAATTTACTCTAAAATATAACAAGATCTCTCCTCATTTATATTCATGCATATAGTACACTTTACTTGAAATTAAATAAATATTATGGCTCTTTATATCTTATCATTTTTAATCATGTATTGAAAAGGGTTTTGAAGTCAGGTCAGGTACAATCTACTCAACTGATTAAAATAATACAGTAAATCAAAATTTCTCCAGCACAAAATTCAACTATTTGAGAAACTACAATCAATCAATCAATGGTTTTTATTTATCATTTACTGCTTGCAAGGCACTGTACTAAGCACTTGCAGAGTACAGTATATTAGAGTTGGTAGATATGTTCTCTATTCACAAAGTTATTACAGTCTAGAGGATGTTGGAAATAAATAAATGTCACAGTGTTTGAATTGTTGAACCAACTTATGGATAGTTAAAATAAGCAACATGTCTTTACTCTGATGTCAGTTTGATTACTGTATTTTAAAATACAATGTTGGGAAAACTTTGACTCTTGTAACTCACATAATGGTGACATTATATCAAATACATCTCTTTTATGGGATGAACAACCTTTTAAAGTAATGTGTAACATTCCCAGGAAGGATACAGTATCATTATTCTCAGCTATATGAGAGCATCCTTTGGGTGCCTAGTAAATACAATTTTTATTACTGCTATCTGTACCTTTAACATATTTGAGTCCATTTGAAATGACTGATTTTGTTGCAGCACTATAAGAGATATAAAGTCCTATTGACTTTTCTGAAATATGTGAATGAAGTCGGATGAAAGGAAAGATCAAAGTTAAAGGATGTACAAAAACTTTAAGATCCTAAGGCAAGGCTTGGTTAGTAGATGTGTGATATGAGTAACTCTGTAATATGGTGAAAAGCAAAATAGGATTTACATATATTCTTGTTCTAGTCTGCATCTAGCGCAGGCCAATAATTCCATTCAGGGAGGAAAACACTCAGTTCAGGTGAAGAAGGTAGATTTGGCATCATAAACTTCACCAGTGACAACCACATTTACTTAATTATAGATTTCTTTCCGTGACATGTTTCATCATAGTATTATTATCTTTGGAGCAGGAAAATAAATTATACAGTGTACAGTGCTTTAATAGGCTTCACAAATGTAGATATACCCATTTCAAAACAATAGAAAAAATGTTTTACCTTAGGATAAATTGTATTTTTAAAATACATTCTATAATGATACTTTTGAAAAGGTGCAAACACAATTGCATTAAGGTGTCATTATGAATATGATGCTTCTTTTCTTCCCAGACATGTTGCTTCCTAAGTCTTTTTCCTGAAACCTGTATGAGAGGATTGACATGAAAGTAATTGTACATTTTTCTTTTAATTTCAGGCCAAACAACTTATGTATGTCATGTTTCATAAAACTGAGAAAGAGTTCATGATAAATTTAATGGGATTTGGTGATTAAGAATATGAGTGATAACTTCACTCTTGTGCTATCCATATTCATTATTTTACAGAGATATGGATTCAATCGTTATAAAGCAGGAAAATATTCCAATTAATCTCAATATATTTTTTGTACATTTCCACATTCCTTAAGTACCAGTCAATTTTGAATTGCCTGTTCTAGATATTTGAGGACTACAGTAAGAAAGGTGTAATAAATTCATTTCTGTGCAGTTAATGTCAACATTATTTGTGCTATGAATAAAAAAAGATAATTTACAGAATTTACTGATAGGATAATTAAAAGAATTTACTTCTGAATCAAACACTTTTTGAAAAACAAGTGGGCAGAGTTCAAATTTTGGGTGAAAAGCCAATCGATTAAAGCATTTCTCTTAATTGGAGAAATTATCATTCTGTAAACATTTAGAAAAAATCATTATTTGAAACAGAATAGTATTAATACTAGGTAATTTTTTATTTAAAAAAAAACAGAGTAGCTGTACATGTATGCAAAAGGTGGTTGTGACATGATTGCTCTAAACTGCATTGACTTTTTGCTACAGCAAGTATGCTCATGAAATTTTTTATGTCCAGTATAGCTGAGAAAGTAACTAAATATTTGTAGTAGCTTTAAAGAAATATATTTTAACAGATTCCTAGAGAATGTTAAAAGCTAGAGACAGTAAACAATCTAAGAAACATTTATTAAAAAATAAATAGTAATAATAATAACTGTGGCATTTATGAAGTATTTAGTGTTCCAAGCATTGTACTAAGTGCTAGAACAGATACAAGATAATCGCACTGAACACAATCCTTATACCACATGGGGCTCACAGTCTAAATAGGATGGAGAACAGATATTGAATTCCAGTTTTACAGATGAGGAATTGAGGCATAAAGAAGTTAAGTGACTATCACAAGGTCACGCAGCAGGCAAGGGGCATAATCAGGATTAAAACCCAAGCCTCCTACCCACAGGCATGTAGTCTTCCTACTAAGACAAGCTACTTCTCAGTTAACTTGGGTGAAATACTGGTATTTTAAAAATATTTTTATTATATTGACAGAAAAGACAGAACCTTGTTTATGTATAAGTGTATGTGTGTATACATGAACATATCCTTATAATTATACATATATCACCACATATTCTTCCCAGAGTATCATCCTCAGTGATAGAAGTTGTCAGCCCTATAGTTGTTGGCTCTGTTTTCTATTTCATTTGGTGTCATGACCTCTCAAAGCCTTTGTCCCAGTGCAATATATGACAGGTTTCTCTGACCCAAAAGACGGAGAGTGAATTAATGAATCATATTTATTGAATGCTATTGAATGTAGAGAATAATGTGCTACCAAACTGGCTCCAGTTCCACCATTTATCAGCTGTGTGACTTTGGGCAAGTCAATTAACTTCTCTGTGTCTGTTACCTCATCTGTAAAATGGAGATTAAGACTGTGAGACCCACGTGGGGCAACCTGATTACCTTGTATGTACCCCAGCGCTAAGAATAGTGCTGAGCTCCATTCATTCACCCATTCATTCAATCATATTTATCGAGTGCTTACTGTGTGCAGAGCACTGTACTAAGCTCTTGGAAAGTACAATTCAGCAATAGATAGAGAAGCAGCGTGGCTCAGTGGAAACAGCACGGGCTTTGGAGTCAGAGGACATGGGTTTGAATCCTGCCTCCGCCACATGTCTGCTGTGTGATCTTGGGAAAGTCACTTAACTTCTCTGGGCCTCAGTTACCTCATCTGTAAAATGGGGATTAAGACTGTGAGCCCCACCTGGGACAATCTGATCACTCTGTATCCTCCCCAGTGCTTAGAACAGTGCTTTGCACATAGTAAGCGTTTAACAAATGCCTATTATTATTATTAATCCCTATCCAACATTGGGCTCACACAGACTCCCAAACCCGGGCTCTTTCCACTAAGAAACACTGCTTCTCTACATTGTGCAACGCTCTGCACACAGTACAATGCTCTGCACAGAATAAGTGCTCAATAAATACGATTGAATGAATGAATGAATCTCACTACAGGGCTTTTCCTCCGAGGAAACTCTGGAGATAGGGTCATCCACATCATCAGCTCTTCAGGGGGAGGATTTGGCTGAAAGCAAGGAAGCAGGTACGTCCTCAAACAGTCTTAGAAGAAGGACAAGGTATAAAACTTTCTAGCAGCAGTGAGGACTCTCAGGTGCAAAAGAGCTCCATAGCTCTTGAGCTCCAAGACAAGGAAACCAGCCTTGCTTGTCTTGCAGTGGAAAGCCTGGCAAAACCAGTTTTACTTGAGGTGGTAAAGTCCCATGAGTTTGGAGAGGAGGGGAGCCAGATTATGAACAACCATGATTGTGAAGAAGGGGAAAACAACAAAACTGTAGCTGAAACATCACATCATCATCATCATCATCATCATCATCATCAATCGTATTTATTGAGCGCTTACTATGTGCAGAGCACTGTACTAAGCGCTTGGGAAGTACAAATTGGCAACATATAGAGACAGTCCCTACCCAACAGTGGGCTCACAGTCTAAAAGGGGGAGAACTTCATAACATCTGGTTATGAAGGGATGGGGATGCCCCATGCTCTGCTTAGGGGGCAGTTAGTGTTTTACAGTCTATTGTTTGTACGGGATGGAAGACTGAGAGGCATTTGGTTGGCTTACTAATTTTTCTGGATATCTTATCAATGCTATTGACCAAGGTGAAGGAATGGAACTATGATCCAACATGGTACAGCCTCACCCTGACAGTCATGACTTAATCTGGCTCCATCCTGGTGCCCAGCCCCTGTGCCTGGCCCCCTGTGAGCTGGGCAGTGGCCTCAACCATCTTGGGGTGGTCCTCACCTTGGCCTACTGGTAGCTCTGGGGGATGTATTTTTGTCCCTTTTTTAAATATAAAGAAAACAAACACGAGGCATCTCATTTTACCTACTCTGCCCATCCAGTGAAGAGGCATATTTTGGGCAGCCTGAACCATCCAGGGGAGCTGGAACAGAGCTTCGTGGGTTTGTACCACTCTGTCAGAGAACTTCTCCACTCTGGAGCCTGAACTGCAGTGGCCCAGACTGAGGTCCCCCTGCCCCTGCCGCTGAAGTCAGCTCCAGATTCATTCATTCATTCATTAATTCATTCATTCAACCATATTTATTGAGCACTTACTGTGTGCAGAGCACTGTACGAAGGACTTTGGAAATACAAGTTGGTAACATATAGAGATGGTCCCTACCCAACAGTGGGTTCACAGTCTAGAAGGGGGATACAGACAACAAAACAAAACATACTAACAAAATAAAATAAATAGAATAGTAAATACGTATAAGTAAAATAAATGGAGTAGTAAATATGTACAAACATATACAGGTGCTGTGGGTAGGGGAAGGAGGTAGGGCGGGGGGATGAGAAGGGGGAGGAGGGGGAGAAGAAGAAGGGGGCTCAGTCTGGGAAGGCCTCCTGGAGGAGGTGAGCTCTCAGTAGGGCTTTGAAGGGAGGAAGAAAGCTAGCTTGGCAGATGTGTGGAGGGAGGGCATTTCAGGCCAGGGGGAGGACGTGAGCCGGGGGTCGATGGAGGGACAGGCAAGAATGAGGTACAGTGAGGAGGTTAGCGGCAGAGTAGCAGAGAGTGCGGGCTTGGCTGTAGAAGGAAAGAAGGGAGGTGAGGTAGGAGGGGTGACGTGATGGAGAGTCTTGAAGTTTTGAAGCATTGAAGCCTTGAAGTGAGGAGTTTTGGCTTGATGCGTAGGTTGATTGGTAGCCACTGGAGATTTTTGAGGAGGGGAATAACATGCCCAGAGTGTTTCTGCACAAAGGTGAACCAGACAGCAGCGTGAAGTATAGATTGAAGTGGGGAGAGACAGGAGGATGGGAGATCAGAGAGGAGGCCGATACAGTAATCCAGTCGGATAGAATGAGAGATTGATCGAACAGGGTAGCGGTTAGGATGGAGAGGAAAGGGCGGATCTTGGCGATGTTGCAGAGGTGAGACTGGCAGGTTTTGGTGACAGATTGGATGTGAGGGGTGAAAGAGAACTTTGGTTTCAGAGGAAAGCCAACTCGTGTCCTCAGTCCTCTCCCCTCATTTGAGTTCCTCCTTATAGAGCTTGCAGGAAAGTCCTACCTCCCCCTTTCCCGGCCCTGTTCCCAGCTCAGAAAACTGGGCATTTTAGTAATTTCAACTATGAGGCGGCTCAATCAGTACACCCGTTTGTCGTATCATCTTAAGGATTTTACCTGAATAATGTTACTGGGAGCAGAATTTGCCAATTTACTGTGGAATCATCTCAGCACAATTTGGCTTGAGCTCTATGGTTGATGACAGAGGTACCTAGGTTGGATTGCTAGGAAAAACTCAGACTTGGACATCAGTGGGACACAAACCCCTCAGAATGGTTACCTGGATGCATATGAAGATTGGCTAAAGGAACCCCAGGGGTAGTGGGTGTACTGATACTCCTGACCATGTCAAGGGCAAGGCGAGTGCCAGATAACTTTCATAATCAGGAGGCCTTGATTATGAATTCAAAATCAGGCCCCAGGCACTCTGTGTGCCACCCTTCCTGTGATCTTCTCCTATTGTCTTTCTATAATCCAGATTGCACACTTCACTCCTCTAATGCTAACCTTCTCACTGTGCCTGGATCTCACCTATCTCATGCTGATTCCTCACCTATGTCCTTCCTCTGGCCTGGATTGCCCTCCCTCCTCCAATCTGACCGACAATTACTCTCTCCCCCCTTCAAAGCCTTACTGAAGGCATATCTCCTCCAAGAGAAGCTCCCCCTTTCCTCTTCTCCCACTCCCTTCTGCGTTGCCCTGACTTGCTCTGATTGTTCTTCCCCCCACCTAGCCCCACAGCACTTATGTACATATATGTAATTTATTCACTTATATTATTGTCTGTCTGCCCCCCTTTTAGACTGTAAATCATTATGGGTAGCGAATGTATCTGCTGTTGTAGTCTCCCAAGGGCTTAGTACAGTGCTTTGCACAAAGTAAGCACTCAATAATTATGATTGAATGAATGAATAAATGAAGACTGGCCAAGACTCTCCTAGAGACCAGATGAAGAAAAAAGTGTTTACAGATTCAGGAGAGTAGAGGCAGAAAAAAGTCTCCTGATGACCTTAAGGCATTTGTTTCAGGCCAAGACTGAAGGATTTGACTTGGGAATATCTCTCAGGGTTCAGGGAGATTGGTTGGATTTTCCTCACAGGTTCCTTGATCCCAGTGGTATGCTTACCTTGTAGGAAATGGCTTTGCACTTAGAGCATCATTTCTATGGGGCAAGTAATCTTCCTCAGGGGAGAGGTGGCTATAGCCCTAAGGGTTTGTCAGGGGTGCATGATTGCCCAACATAATTATCCTGGGGGGATGAGAGTTGGCCTGGGAAGGTTCAGTGATGTGGACATCCATGGGGTGCGGGAATCTAGATATTGGAAGTTGCAGCACCAGTTGATGACAGAAGACATCATGACAAACCAAGGATAGACCAGATGATGCAGAAAGAAGATAGGACTAGAGATGGCAGAACTAATGGACCCAGGAAAGCAAGTGCCCTTGCTACATTGCTTGGACAATGACTATGATAGGATGACAGGTAACATTGCACTGTAAGCATTCCAGTGAGGTCAAGTATCACAGAAACTGTGCTCATTGTTTACATTATACTATGTCTTGGGAAATGTTGGGAACACATCACAGTTGGGGAAATGTGTTAAGTTAAGTTTTCCACACTCAGTATTTAACAACTGTATGTCTAAAAAAAATGTACCTACACACATCCTCTTTAATGTAGACTCTGAAAATAACATGTCTGTGAAGACAAACTATTATCCACATGGGGTAAGGAAGGCAAGGTGCCATAACTAGTTCCCCTGGCCCCACATTTAGGAGAGGGAGAGGAAAGCCAGAGCTAGGAAAGTCACTCCTTGGTGCCCACCCCTGAAGTGAAAGCTGAACTAATCAGAGAGAAAGTTTGAGGAGGAAACAAAGGTTCTTTGGGGGAAGAACCTAGGCCATTTAGAAGTAAGGAGAAGAGAACAGATATGGGGAGAGCTGGTGCCTTGGACCCTAGACAGACAGATCAGAGAGGATTCCTGGAGGTTCAGAGTCCAGAGGCCAAGATTGGAGTTATGCTGCTGCGCCTGAATGGGGAGAAGAATGTGAGCCCTAGGACACCTACGGGAAAGAACAGAGGCTCCCGGTGGTAGCAGCGTTAGATTCAGGGAAAGATGTTTTTTCCTGGGTTTGTTTCAGTTTTTAACTTAATGTAAAGATCTCAGATCTCGGTGTCTGCCTGTGGTTGGGGCTGCAGCAGAAGCTCTGGGTGGGGAGTGCTTTATCCACATGCTTCCTGCAGCCAGGATCAAAAAGGGGTATTTCCCTACCACCCCATGACCCCTCTGCCTTTGGTGAAATACCTGATCATTAGCCTTAGAGTGGTAGAAGAAGAAAGGTTGCAGAGACTTGAAGGGCAGTGAGTAGGGTACCCCAAAACCTGCAGTACAAAAACAAGAAGCTTAGAGAGCTCTAGAACCTAGTGGAAACTGTCTGGAATTTAGGCTGAAAACTCCGAGTAACATTACAAGTTGACCCATTTCTGGTTGCTACTAGACTAGCTGAACTGCTTTCTTTAGATCTCAACTCTATGCAACAGCATTTACATTTTTAATAATAATAATAATGGCATTTGTTAAGCACTTACTATGTACAAAGCACTGTTCTAAGCACTGAGGAAGATACAAGGTGATCTGGTTGTCCCATGTGAGGCTCACAGTGGGGCTTACAGAGAACATTTTGAAAAAATTTAGTGGTGATACCTCAACCACATTCCGTCATAAGTTTAAATTTATTCAACAGCAATTCTTCCCATAAGACACTATCATAATACTTTTGATGCAAACCACATAATGGCTATAAATAGTTATGACTAAGTATCATTTTTGTTCACTTTATTGACTGAAACATCTTTTCAGTTAGCTTTCAAATTGTTTCATCCCATTCTAAATTATCCTGGATAAAATGACATTTGGGATTTGTGTTACCTTTACAAGTGTCATGATAATGATGATGATGGTTATCATCATCATCATTACTGGTACTTTTTAAGCACTTACTATGAGCTGGGCACTATACTAAGCATAAGAGGAAACAAGCTAATCCAATTGGACAAAATCCATGTCCCACATTGACCTCAAGTTTTAATCCTCATTTTTCAGATGAGGGAACTGAAGGACAGAGAAGTTAATTGACTTGAACAATGTCACACAGAAGACATGTCGTGGAGCTGGGATTTGAACTCAGGTCTTCCTACTCCCTGGACTGTGCTTTTTCAACTAGGCCACCCTGCTTCTCTATATACTGCATATGTGGAACATCAACCAATCAAAAATGTATATTTATCATTTTGCTTTGTGCAGAGCACTCTGCTAAGCACATAGGAGAGTTCAGTAGAATTAGTAGACATGATCCCTGCCCTCCTGGAGCTACCAAGTGAAAATGTGCTTTAAGGGAATAAAACTACAAGTTGACAACCTTGAAAGCCTATCAGAACATGAGTATGGTCAATGATCTGTCAAATGCTGACCATGCAAACATGGAAATTCCTATTGATTTGTAAGAAATTGTAATTTTAGTTTAGTAGCAAAATTTGGCCAGATTTTTCAAAAAGTATATATCTAAATACAAAGTGAAAGATATTCGTACTCTATGATGGAAAAAAAAAATCTGAGGTGAATTCAATGTGAGTCAAGTACTGTAATGAACTTATAAAGTGCTTAGTGAAATGCAGTCAAGCTTGCAGATGTGTTTACAAAAAGGGAATGTTCTTCTTTCATATTTATTATGCTCTTTCACTGATTTAAGAATCCCGTACATTGAAACCCCATAAAAATATTTTATTTGCATAAACCAAAGCATAGCAAAATAAAAAAAAGTGGATTCAAGTTAGAGTATTCTATTCCCCGAGATCTCTGCAATTAGAGAATAAAGAGAAATCATCGAGGCTAAGGAATATTTGATGGGGGTTATTTATAAATACATATTTCTTCAAGAAAATAATCCAACCAAGATGGGATTCAAAAATGCCGCCGCTTCTGTTCTCATTGCCTGAAGTCACTGAAGTGAAGCTGCTGAGTAAAATGTTGATAAGAGACTGAAATGGCAAGTAAGCCTCATTTCTACTCAAAACCTACTGAAGAGATGAAGAATGAAATCTAGTTTACTTATAAGCAGCTTGATATAAGTGAGTTTTTACTTTTCAGATCCTGGGTTAATGAATAATGCCACATACTGTATATCTTTGTCTCAAAGCTATGGTATCTATTAAATGTAATTACCTTTCCTGTGGCTTTAAATTGACGGCAGATTCCAAATGAAGGTGGCTTCTATTAAATTTAATTACTTCCTCTGTCGCTTACATGGCAAAACTGTGTCTAGTAATGAGAATGACTTTCATTAAAAAATCTGCCTGGTCAAGGTGTGGCTATTAAATTAGCCTGATTACTAATGGAAAAAAAAAGACATATATTTTCCTGTTTACATTTAAAGTTGGTAATTTTGGAAGATACTTTTTCACTTCAAAAGCTTCTGTGGTCACATTACATCTGCAGGTTTGATTTCGTCCCTGCCATTAGGGGGATTTATATTGTGGAATAGAATCAAATTGTTTGGCTGAGTCATGACAAGTTATAATCAGGATAAAGTAGGGGTTTTGAGTATTTTTCATAAAAATTGAAATAGAACAGGAAAACACCTTATTTTAGATTCTCTGAGACTCTTGGGACAATGTGCTTTACTGCTTCTGAACCAGATGTCCATTTTTCTAGATAGGACGAAGAACAGGTCAGTGCCAAATAAATAGCATTGATTGATTGATTGATTGATTGAAATGGATTATGATTTTCATCTTTCTGGAGCCAGAGCTAATTTTCCTATAACTTGGAGGTTGTGTTACTGCCAAACCCTGTTTTAAGGAAAACTCATGTGGTAGTATTACCCCAGTATGCAAAGCTACACAAATGTCCAATAATAATAATAGTGCACTATTGCTTAAATGCTTAGTATGTGTCAAGCACTGTTCTACATGCTGAGGTAGATGCACGGAATAGGACAAACAGATGCCACATATGGCAAACAGTCTAAGTAGGTGGGAGAATAGGTATTTAATCTCCAGTTTGTAGATGAGGAAACTGAGGCACAGAGAAGTTAAGCAACTTTTTAAGGTCACACAGTAGGAAAATGGTAGAGCTGGGATTAAAATCCAGGTCTTTAGAGTCTCAGAGCTATGTTCTTTCACCATATAATGCTACTTCTCACTCACAATAGTATATTCTTTAATTGTGAACTGTGATAACCAGGCAGACGTGAGTCTGGCTAACTTAATTCTCTTGTCACAGTCAACCCAAAATGTATAGTGAAAACATATGTTCCTGGAGAAACCTAATGTGTTTTCAAAACTAAAGATAAGAGGATTTCTTCAGTTATGAATTTTAGAGACCATCTCTAACAATGCAAAGGATTTTAATACGTTCCACTACTCAGTCATTTCTTTTGTACCTACCAAACCTAAATTACAGTTATATAGTGGTAAGTTTGTCTTTCTTGAAGCTTAGTGAAGCTTCCAAAATAGGGTCTGCCAGTCTCTTCTCCATTACTTCTGAAGACACATTGGAAGATGGAGCTTAAACTCAAATAAAAGAGGTTAGATTAGAGTGGAAGAGATTAAAAACTATATAAACACACACACACACACACACACACACACACATATATATATATATATATATACATATATAATGATTAAAAATGACTTATAACCTCAATCCTCCTATAAGATATGTTTTTACTTCAAATTTTGGGTAGAACATTGTTAGGCACTAGGGATACATTTATCTGCTAATGCAAGACTAATTTGAATATGGCTGCCTCTGGTGCTGAAGAGTTTGTGCGTATGCTTAAGGTGTCGAAATTAATCAACCCCACAGTGTAAGTTTTCCTTTATATGTTGTTCAAGAACACAAATCCTGCACTATAGGGCTAGTGGGTGCATGTCATTAACACCCACACTTCTTAGCCCAGCTCTGCCTACTGTCAGCTGTGTGACTTTGGGCAAGTCACGTAACTTCTCTGGGCCTCAATTACCTCATCTGTAAAATGGGGATTAAAACTGTGAGCCCACCCCATGGGACAACCTGATCACCTTGTAACCTCCCCAGCACTTAGAACAGTGCTTTGCACATAATAAGCGCTTAACAAATACCATCATTATTATTATTATTATTATTATTATTATTATTATTAGCCACACTGTGAATAACTAATCTCTAGTCTTGTAGTTTGTGTGATGCCACTTTCATGTAACAGGAAGCTTATAGCTCAGAACTCGGAAGCTGCGGAAAGAAAGACAAAAGAATAGGATTGATAGCAGCAGAAATTAAACAACACTCACCCCTGGTTTGCAGGAGAACTAATAATTTCCAAATTAAGAATGGAATAGAAGTTGCATCTTGGAGCTGGAATACACTTAGTCTATTCTTCCTGGTTTTCCTGATGCCCATCCAGCATTAGATTGTGTTTTTGCTTCTGCTGTAAATGCAGTTAGTTCTACAGTCAGTCTTTAAACTGAGTTTCATGTGGGATAGGGACTATGGCTGACCTGATTAACTCACAGTTGCACACTACTTAGTACAGTGCCTGACACATAGTAAGCACTTAACAAATGCAAATATTATTACTACTACTTGGCTCTAAAGCATATTTTTATTATAAGAAGAGTTCATATTATGATGGAAGAATTAGGGGTTAATCTTCTCACCAAATGACTTTTTTCTAATTCTGGCATAATCTATATGTTGGTTCAGTTGTATTCTTATACCAAACCTCAGCACATATGTATACTTTTTATTGTACATTGTGATAATGTATTTAAGATTTTGTTTACAAACATTTTTACAAATATATTATTGTAACACTATCACCATACAATGGATTGTATTATCTCTCAATCACTTATTATAATGTTCTGCATACAGTAAATGCTCAGTAAATACCAATGATTGATTGATTTTATACTGTTTCTCCATTGGAGTGTAAATTCCTTGTGGGTAGGGAATGTATCACTTTGCTTGCTGTGTACTTTGCAAGCTACTTAGCACACCGCACTGCATTCAGTGGTGTTCAGTAAGTAGCCCTCTTAGTATTATTATTACTACTATTATAAGGAAGAAATGGTAGTGTAAACGTTGTGCATGTGCTAAGTGTCCCAGCCTCTGCCCAAGCACTACTGTACTACCCTGTACTATTTGTAGAGTACATTATATTTCTGGTATTCCTACAACTTTACTGTCTGTAATACAGAAAAATAACTTTGAGTGCTAAGGATCAAACCACTTTGCTAGTAGTGGACATAACGCTAATAAGGGAATTTGTATCAAGAATGATAATCATGGTTGTATCTTCAAGTCATCTATTTCATTTATAACCATTGAATCAGTGGCTATAATGCAATTTTCTCATAACGTGACTATAGTAGAATTGCTTATATTTTACAGAATGTAGTAAAATGACTATTTGTCAGAAATATTAAACATTCCAGACAGGAACAAAATTATTCCTGACTGATCAACACAGAGAAAATACATAGAAGGGCCGGATCATCTAAATAATTCCTTCACCTCAGACATTTTGCTATTATTTTCTATCCATTTAGTGGTTGCAAAAATTAAATTCATAAAGATTAACAATGAGTTTGCTTTGGCCAAATGTCTCATTTAATATCACTATCATTTTTGAAGTAAATACAAATCTTCTAAATTGGGGGCAAGTGGAAGAATGTTATTCCTGAGAGTTCTTGTGTGACCTGGGTTTTATATTTCAAATTTGGAAAAAAAGTCCCCATTAATTTCAATATTATGAGCATAGCTAGCCACTTCAACTAAAAGGCTTTTTAAAAATTTTATATTGAGATGAGCAACATTTAAACTTAATTATCTCTATTAATGAATCTTTTCCTTCCAATTGTGTAAGCCCACAGTGTACACGCAAAAAAAAAAAAAAAATTCCCAGAACTTTTGTTTATTGATCAGTCAACTATGGACAGGGAACGTTTCCGCTAATTCTTTGTATCATACTCTCCCAAGCACATAGTACAGTGCTCTATACTCAGTAAATACCATTGAATGATTGATTGAGTGGTATTTTTTGAGCACTTCCAATATATGCTTGGGAAGGTACAATATAATAGAGTTCTTAGGCATGATCTCTTTCCACAAGAAGCTTATATTCTTCAGGGGGAAATAGACATTAAAATAAATTACAGATAGGGGAAAGAGTAGAATATAAAGATATGTACATAAGTACAGTGGGGTTACACCGCTAAGTTCAAAGTAGCGTGGCTCAGTGGAAAGAGCTCGGGCTTTGGAGTCAGAGGTCATGGGTTCAAATCCAGACTCCACCAACTGTCAGCTGTGTGACTTTTGGGCAAGTCACTTAACTTCTCTGTGCCTCAGTTACCTCATCTGTAAAATGGGGATTAAGATTGTGAGCCCCACGTGGGACAACCTAATCACCTTGTTTTCCCCCAGTGCTTAGAACAGTTCTTCACACATAGTAAGCACTTAACAAATACCATTAAAAAAAGTGACACAGGGAAGAAAGTGGGTAGATGAAATGAAAACTTAGACAAGACCTCTTGGAAGAGATGTGATTTTAAGAGGGTTTTGAGGATGGGGATAGGGTTGAACTGTCAGATATGAAGGGGGATGGAATTCTAAACCAGAGGAACAATGTGAACAAGGGGTCAGTGGTGGCACAGGACAAGGCCAAGGTAGAGAAAGTTGGCACTAGGGGAGTGAAGTTTGAGGAGTGGGTTGTAGTAGGATATCAGATAATAATAATAAAAATAATGGCATTTATTAAGTGTTTACTATATGCAAAGCACTGTTCTAAGCACTGGGGAGGTTACAAGGTGATCAGGTTGTCCCACAGGGGGCTCACAGTCTTAATCCCCATTTTACAGATGAGGTAACTTAGGCACAGAGAAGTTAAGTGACTTGCCCAAAGTCACACAGCTGACAATTGGTGGAGCTGGATTTGAACCCATAACCTCTGACTCCAAATCCCGTGCTCTTTCCACTGAGCCACGTTGCTTCTCCTATATAGATATCTATCTCATAGATAGATAGTATATAGGATGAATGGCTGATGGGTGCCATGAAGTTGATAGTAAGGAGTTTCTGTTTTATACAGAAGAGGAAGGACAACCATTGGGGATTTATGAAGAGTCAGAATATATGAAATTAACATGATTTTTCAGAAAAATAATTTGCACAGAAAAGTGAAAGATGGGCTGGAGAGGGAAGAGACAGGAAGTATGAAGATCAGAGAGGAGCTTGATGCGTTAGTCAAGATGGGTCCGACAAGGCTTGGATCAGCCTGGTAGCAGTTTGTATAAAGAAGAAAGAAAATATTCTAGCGATATTGTGAAGGTTAAACTGAAAAAAAAATCATGACGTGAATTGAAGGAACTATAAATTGTGGAAAATGCCAAGGTTATGGTCCTGTGACACAGGAAGTATGGTGATGGTGTATATGGCGAGAGGAAAGTCATGGAAAGCAGTCATTAGAGAAGCAGCATGGCTCAGTGGGAAGAGCATGGGCTTTGGAGTCCAAGGTCATGGGTTCAAATCCCGGCTCTTGGCAATTGCCAATTGTGACTTTGGGCAAGTCACTTCACTTTTCTGGGCTTCAGTTCCTTCTTAATGTAAAATAGGGCCTCAGTTCCTTCCTAATGTGAAATGGGGATGAAGACTGTGAGCCCCCCTGTGGGACAACCTGATCACCTTGTAACCTCCCCAGTGCTTAGAACAGTGCTTTGTACACAGTAAGTGCTTAATATATGCTATCATTATTATTATTATAGAAAGATGGTTGGGGTGGGAAAATCAGGAGGTCTGTTTTCATTCATTTATTGAATCATATTTATTGAGCATTTACTGTGTGCAGAGCACTGTACTAAGTGCTTGGATATGTTTGAGGTGGAGGTGGGACATCTAGAATTGTTCCAAAAGCAGGAGGAAATGAGAGATTGAAGAGAGGTCAGAACTGGAGAGGTAGATTTGGGAAGCATGTGTGCAGAAATGGTAGTTGAAGCCAGTAGAGTGAATAATGAATAAGCTTTCTCAAGGAGTGGATTTGATGGAGAATATAATAATAATAATAATAATAATAATAATAATAATATAATGGCATTTATTAAGCACATTCTATGTGCAAAGCACTGTTCTAAGCTCTGAACACTGTTTTAAGTGCTGAGCACTGTTCTGAGCACGGAGCACTGTTCTAAGCACTGAGCACTGTTCTAAGCAAAGGGACCCAGCACTCAGTCTTCAGGGATCCTAACAGTTAAAGGTAGGAACCAGCAGAAGAGACTAATGTGTGACTGATGACATATATTACTGATATAGTTTCTATCACATATTGGAAATGAAAAAGAGACCATCACTAAAACTAACCTATTGAAATACCACAAGTCATTTCTAAAAAAATGGAAAATAAAATTGTCATTTGATAATAATAATAATGACATTTATTAATTTAAGCGCTTAGTACAGTGCTCTGCACATAGTAAGCGCTCAATAAATATGATTGATGACATTTATTAAGCGCTTATTATTATCCAAGCACTGTTCAAAGTGCTGGAGAGGTACAAAGTGATCAGGTTGTCCCATGGGGGGCTCACAGTCTTTATCCCCATTTTACAGATGAGGAAACTGAGGCACAGAGAAGATCTGCGCTTAAGTTTTCAAAAATAAAATGTAATCAATAATTTGGTAGTTACATGTGATTGCTTAGAAACTGATATTCCTGTATGTCCAATGGTAAGAAAAGGAATGATGATGTGAAGCAGGTTATTTTGCTGGAAAGAACAAGAGCCCGGGAGTCAGAGGACCTGGGTCCCAATCCCAGCCCTGCCACATAGGCAAGTCACTTAACTTATTTGTGATTCAGTTTCCTCATTTGTGAAATGGGGACTAAATCCTACCCCTTCCTACTTAGAATGTGGACAAGAATTGGCAGTGCTTGGTACAGAGTAAGTACTCAATAAGTACCATTTTATTATCGTCATTATCGTTCATATTTTTCTATTTGATATTATGCAGTCAGTTAAGCCTGGAAAGGCTGGAGTTATCTGAGCTAATGTAAACATAAAGCACTTGTATGGAGAGATAATCATTACTTGAACCGTATCAGCTGCACTTATTACACTTCGTAAATACCATGTTTTTGCCAAGACAAAGTTTACCAATTTTCTTGTGTTCTGTTATGCATTTATCAAAAAGGGACATTTAAGATTGTGTGAATTTGGATAATAAATATTCTTTTAAAAATTAAAAAAACATATTTGAATACATACCTTAGGTGAAAGAAATCAATTTAGTAGCCTTAAAATATTTCATTTTCACATTAATATTCACAGGAACCAAACTGATAATCATTTTTGTTACATTTAGCTCTACCCATAGAAACTGAGTCTATTATTGTTGCATATAGCATGGCTCAGTGGAAAGAGCCTGGGCTTTGGAGTCAGATGTCATGGGTTCAAATCTTGGCTCCACCAATTGTCAGCTGTGTGACTTTGGGCAAGTCACTTCACTTCTCTGTGCCTCAGTTCCCTCATCTGTCAAATGGGGATGAAGAGTGTGAGCCCCCCGTGGGACAATCTGATCACCTTGTATCCCCCCAGCGCTTAGAACAGTGCTTTACACATAATAAGTGCTTAACAAATACCATTATTATTATTAATATACAATTCAATATATTATATAATTATAATATATGATAATATAATTAATAATATTATATAATATATGGTATAACATAATAATATTATATTCATATAATTATTTCATAAAATTTCAAGGTGATTTGTATTATTCCATTCACCTGAAAATGTGTGTGATAAAATGTATTCCTTACTAGAGTAATTTCAATTCATTTTATCTTTTTTTGTGATTTTCTCATTTTAAATTCATATCAGTCCATCCGTTTTAGAAAGATTATCTTTTATATGAGATCTAGCAAATCAGTAAATGAGGTTATGTTACTAATTAGCATATTGTCTTCCACTACCTTAAGTACACTACAAAAATGTGACTTCTATTTTATCACATAGATGAAACAGTTATCTTTCAGTGTTTGAAATTTCTGTGATCTTTATGCTTAATAAGCTCAGTAAAAGGCATTCAAATTACATAATTTTTTTCTTGGAAGTTAAATTGGGAAATATTGCATTCACTGAGATGATAAACTCCTTAAAAGATAAATTATCATGAGAAATAGTTTTAATTGATTTACCATAATGAAAGTTATGTGACTTTGAAGTGCAAATGACACATTAAAATGAATCGACAGTATGTTGATAATAAAGTGACTTGTTTGTTAATGAAATAACTGACACCACAGATGCTTATTGGAGAGTTGTCTTCTATAGTTAATCAAGAATCATCAATGTATAATGGATATATAGTTCATTCAAATACAAGTTCAACTCTTTGCAAGTCATTTATTTCTGGAACTTGAGCAACAAACTGACCCAGGATCATTTTTTGTCTCACTTCCTCTTTTCCTCTATTTATTTATTGCAAGTCCCCATTGTCATGGAATCATATAAGAGAGGAATTCTTGAATTATGTCCAGGTTATCTACATTGAGTCATGGCCCACTGCCGCACAACTTCACAGGGAAAGGCATATGAGAATAGACAAGACAAGATTTCCAACCAGTTCATTCACTGTTGTATTTATTGAGCGCTTACTGCATGCAGAGCACTGTACTAAGCGCTTGGGAAGTACAAGTTGGAAACATCTAGAGACGGTCCCTACCCAACAACGAGCTCACATTCTAGAGGGGGAGACAGACATTAAGGCAAACAGATAAAACAAATTACAGATATATACAGATAGATACATATGTGCTGTGGGGAGTCATTCATTCAGTCGTGTTTACTGAGCACTTACTGTGTGTGGAGCGCTGTACTAAGCGCTTGGGAAGTACAAGTTGGAAACATATAGTTGGTCTTTGGTGAGCTGAAAAGGCTATAAGCAAGCAGGGAGGGAAAGACCAAACTTTGAAAGTGCATATTGAGACACAGTTTCAGCGTCAATCAATGTAGTTGAGGCAGTTTTGGGGGTTTTTTTTCATGGTATTTAAAGTACTTACTATGTGCCAGGCACAGAGTACTGGGTGGTTACATGCTAATTTAGTTGGACACAGTCCATGTCCCATATGGGCGTTACAGTCTCAATCCCCATTTTACAGATGAGGTAACTGAAGCAAAGATAAAGTAATTGAAGTGACTTGCTCAAGGTAACACAGCATATACAAATGGCAGAGCTGGGATTAGAGACCGTCATTTTGACACTCAGGCCCACGCTTTATCCACTAAACCAGAATTGCCATCCTTGACTCAATCCATCATTGATCACTGTGTTAAGTAATAATAATGAATTATGATAGTGATATTTGTTAAGCACTTACCATTAGCCAAGCACTATATTAAGCATTTGGGTGTATAACGCAATTGGATCAGACACAGTCCCAGACCCATATGGTCTAATAAGAGGGAGAACAGGTATCGCATCCCAATTTTACAGATGAGGAAATAGAGAGAAGTTAAGTGATTTGCCCAAGTTGTAGCAGCAGGTAAGTGGCAGAGTTGAAGTCAGAACCCAGGTCCTCTGACTCTGAGGCCCATTCTTTTTCACTAGGTAACATAACCGTGTAACTTTGAATTATTCATTCTTTCATTCATTAAATCATATTTATTGAGCACTTATTGTGTGCAGAGCACTGTACCAAGCACTTGGGAAGTACAAGTCGGTAACGTATAGAGACAGTCCCTACCAAACTATGAGTTTTGGCTGTGTATATATCTTCTCTCATTTAACAGGCTGATAGATTATCTCAGTTTTTTTCCCATATTGCTTGGGGGATTTGAAAGAACCGCTTCAAGTAATCTGCATGTCTTCTTCTGCACTCCACGGTGGAGTCATTTCCACATAGTAAATTTTGAATGACTAGAGAATTTTGTATAAATTCAATACTCTATTAAGTCAGAAGTGTTTCCTAGAGGAGCAGAAGTGAATTCTTATATCTGCATCTAAGTTTTGTATTGCAATCTCCACATGCTTGTGTATAATGTATTGGATAGAAATGTTTCTACTCTGAATGCCCATTCTGTCCCATTAGTCAAGGACATTCAGAAGTAGCTAATCCAGGAATACTCTGGCTAGAGCTTTCCAACAGTAAGGGACAATGAGATGTTTTGGTAATTGTTCCCAACTGATATGGGATCCAAATGGTAAAGAAGAGCTTATTCAAGTGTTTAATCAGGATGTCCACTTCACAGTTGTAAGAGCCCAGGGCCCACGTACCTTCCCATTTTTCATGGTCTTGATATCTGTTGTGCTGTAAATAATAATGATGATGATTGTTGCAAGCCCCGGTTCATACCAACCAGTACCTTCCTGGACCAGGGGAGCCTTGGTGACATGTAGTAGAAGTCAAAACACACCTCTGATCACCAAGGTTAATTTCGGAAAATTTTTTACTTAGTTTTACAAGTGCGCAAGGGAGTCACACATACACACACTCACTCCACTCCATTAATACCAGTCTGTGATCAAAGGAGCCCGTTCTGCCAATGCTTCTTCTTTCTTTTCCAAGTGGTGCTCTCTTGCAGGTACTTGCTTCTGTACCTCCCATGAGCCTTCTGTATGCATGTGTGCCTCCAGGTATCCCCTTTTTTTAAAATCTGCCTCAAGTGTTTCAGCTGTGGCTCTGTGTGATTGGTCCAGGCCAGTTACCAGGTAGAACAGGGAGAGAAGGCCAC
The DNA here is from genome assembly GCF_015852505.1 of Tachyglossus aculeatus. Classification (NCBI taxonomy): domain Eukaryota; kingdom Metazoa; phylum Chordata; class Mammalia; order Monotremata; family Tachyglossidae; genus Tachyglossus; species Tachyglossus aculeatus. The sequence continues at coordinate 123,685,853 of NC_052067.1, forward strand.
ACTTCACTCCATGCTCTACCCCCCAATCACCTGGGAATCAAAATGATGTCAAAATCACCCGGGCCTGGGAATCAAAATGATGGACTCTAATGAGAAAATCATTAGGTAGAGCCCATCAGTGCCTTTGCAAAGTCTCTTCCGTGTTGTTCGCAGGATCACAAACAGTCACTAATAAGGCAGTTTTGTTGTGGGCTCACCACAGTGACGATGACAATGATGATGTTAAGCACTTCTTATGTTCAAAATTCCACAGATTCAAAAGAATTAGGTTAAGACATAGAGACCTCAGTGAATTGCCCAAGGTCAAAAAACAAGCAAGTTGCAAAACTGGGATTAGAACCAAGGCTTCTGACTCCAAGATCTGTGCTCTTTCCACTAGGCCACAGACAGTTAGGACAAGTGTCATTTTGGAAGTTTTCCTATGTTTTGAAGGGCTTCACTTTCAAAAATAGAAAACATGCTGATGAGAATATTAAACTGCTGTTTTCACTCAAGATTTCTTCCTTGTGACTATTGGGACTTGAACTATCTTCACTCTTCAGAAATGCTGTGATTGTATGTATAGGTCCAAGCACTTCTAGACTGTGAGCCCACTGTTGAGCAGGGACCGTCTCTATATGTTGCCAACTTGTACTTCCCAAGCACTTAGTACAGTGCTCTGCACACAGTAAGCGCTCAATAAATATGATTAAGTGAATGAATTAATGAATGAACACTAGAAATCCCATCTTTAAAATATGTAATAATTCTTGCTTTTTGTGCTATGCACTGAGGTAGATACAGGAAAATCAGACTGGACACAGTCCCATACCTGGCACTCACAGCCAAAGAGTAAAGGAGAAGAGGAATTTAGTCCTCATTTTACAAATGAGATCCTCCTCTAGACTGTAAATTCCTTATGAACAGGTAACATGCCTATCAATTCTGGTATATCGAACTCACCCAAGTGCTTAGTGCTGTGCACATAGTAAGCACTCAATAAATATGATTGAAATGACAAAATTGGTTTATAAGGATATGAAATGACTTGTCCAAGGTCACAAAGCAGGGAGAAGAAAGAGCCTGAACCAGTTCTGTTCTTTTCATTTCCAGGCCCATACTCTTTCCACTAAACCACACTACCACCCCTAAGAATAATTATGGCGTTATGAGAGCTTACTGTATGCTAAGTGTCAGGATAGTTTCAAGGTTTGATATTGTACATAATCTTCTTCCAACAGATTCCTAAGCTAGTTTATTCCCTTTTAACATACAATGAGTCTGAAAAAATAGAGGTTAAATTGCTTAGCCAAGGTCATAAGCATAAAAGTGGTGGCACTGGGACCAGAACACACTCTTCATAACTTCAGTAGTGATACATGTTAATGCAACATGAATAATTTATCCCAAGCCAATTCTCCAACTGGGAACAGAGAGGCTACTAGAAGGAGTGAAAGCAGCACATCAAGTTTACCAAGAGTGTTCCTCATGGAAAACCCAGCTCCACCTATACTAGGAACTTGGCATATAAATTCTATTGAAAGCATTGAATAATCCTATTTACAGAAGACATTAAGACTATTTGTTAATCATCATTAATGGCCTGGTTTGATGTAAACAACTCAGAGATTAAAGAAGCAATTATAGAAGTCTCAGTTATGAGTTTCCATTGTTCTACTACACCTATCATGCTGCTAACAGTGAAGTTACATTGCAAGTCATGTTGTGCGTGGTTAATTCTTCTGAAGCCAGTCTGAAAAAACACCCTATCAGTTTCCAAAATTTGTTTTTTCTCTCATATATCTCTTGGAAGATAGTGATTATGATGGCATCTCTATGATGTTTCTTTTTAATTGCATATGTTGAGGAACAATCAGGAAACCAATTATTCTTTTTGAGCAAAAACATAAATTGGATAAAAAAACTAAAAGGTAAAACTGAAAATGCCATCAAGCACTGCAACAACAAATGTCAGCACAAAAGTGGACGATTTTAAGTATATACAATATGGCAGTGACTCTTGACTGGCACTGTTTTATTTTTTAAATATTCTACATACATGGGTAAAATTTGTTGTTAATGTCAAAATCCCAGATAAGGATGAAAACTATATATGGTCATCTTCCCTCTGAATCTTACTTCATTCACCGGTCACGTCTTCTTTTTCTAGCCTAATCCCTTGTCTCTTTCTTCTAGGCATTATGGTCTCCCTTTATATTCACAAACATTATATGTGGTCAAGGAGACCTATGAATCCCACTTGAGAATTCTGTGTTACAAACTCAAAATTACCAGAATTTTGAAAGCACAAAATGAATAATATCTTGAAATATGGCATTTCTTTCCTAATGTAGGAATACAAAATATTTTATTTATGGATATTTATTTGAGTCTCTTAGATGAAAGTGATATACTCATAAACATAAGTGATGGTAATTTTAAAAAAGCATTCTTAGTGGTAATAATATAGCTGTTAATTATTTATTGTTAGAAAAAAAATATTGAGAGAAAATATAGAAGTTATGAGGTAACATTCCTCACAGGGATTTGGGAATAATACTTGATGACTCTAAAGTGTCCTATAAATGTTCAATACTAATATTTTATTAGAGGTAATACTAAACTAAGAAGTATGTTCTTATTGTCATTTTTATTTAATGTAGAAAAAAATTTGAAAATAGAATGAGTAAATTTTGTTATCATCATCATTTAGGAAAAATCTATAGAGTCCATTGTGCTTCTAAATACTGACTAATTTCTTTGCTTTTTTGGTATTTTCTTCAAATTTGTATTTTCTTTAAAGATGCTACGCTTTATTCTTTAAAGGATTTATTATGTTACTGTAGAACATATTCAAATATAGTTAAGATTGTAGAGGTAAGAGCAAACATCAGAAGTTTCTCGTGTGCATTCATTTACCAATTTTCGCTACTCACGCATTCTGTACCCTTTCAGTTGGGAAAGCTTCTATCTGATTTTTTAGTGGCTGTTTAAACAAAAATAGATGTTTATCTCTTTAAAATTTTGCCAGGAAGCTGTCACTTTCCCATTTACTCAAGCTATGTTGTGACAGAATGTGTCAGCTTCTCACACAAATGAAAAGAGATATAGACCTGTATTTACTTTAGCTGAAAAATAAGTAGTCATCAATTCAGAGAAAAGTGTTTTCCCACCTGAAAAGATGGAGTAAATAAGAGTGGTTGAGAGAAGTGAGTATTTCCTAATGCTTAAAAGGCAGATGCAAACCAACATCCAAAGGTTGATTCATTTATGTTAACAACCTGAAAGTGGATAATATCAAGATATGCAGAGGAAAGTGCTCACTCTATGACATTTGCAATATATACATTTTTATAAAAGAGGTTTTTTTTACATTTTCTCATTCACTGGGGAGGAATGTCAGGAAATAAAAGGTAACTAAATAGGCAGGCATCATCAAGGTTCGGTGTTCATAATAATTTTCAGCCGAAGATTTGGATAATTGGTGGCAGATTGGGCAAAGCTTTCATAATGCATTAGGCATGAATAATAATGATTTTAGTGCCCAGGGAAAGGAAGTAAGGGTTTCTATAGCTGAATTACAGAAACAGTTGTGCTAAATTAATGAAAATGCATGCTAAAGAGAAAATTTCAAAGATTTTCAAAAATATATTTCCAAGTATTTTTTTCAATATGAAAAAATGTCATGGTGATTTTTTATGCTTTGACTACAGAAATCCTGCACTACTTGAGGGGATATCCATATATCCATGTGGACAGTGGTCCAAAATTTCAGTTGGGCATTCAGTTGGTATGAATATTTCAACTCAAAAGTATGAGGTACTCAAATGTATGAGAAATGGTGGGGGTTTTGTTTGTTTTTAAACCGGAAAAGGAACTATTTAAAAAATGGTGCAAAAAATGGGGAATCTGAGAAACAGCACGGTGAGGAGTAGTATGGTCTAGTGGCAAAAGTACTGGACTAGGAGTTAGGGACTTGGGGTTCTAATCCCAGTTCTACCACTTGCCTCCTGTGTGATCTTGGAAAATTCACTTAACTTCTCTGTGCTTCAGTTTCCTCCTCTACTCAATGGGGATTCAAGTCTTATTCTACTTCCTACTTCGACTGTGAGCCCCATGTGGGATAGTGACAGTGTCTCACAGTGATTATATTGTAGCTACTTTAATACTTGGCACATAGTAAGTGCTTAAAAAACACTAAAATTATTATATAGTGCCCAGGGCAGGTGGCTTGGCATTCTGCCCATTTTCTCACCATGGTTTAACCATACACTAGCGGCAATCAGTTTGTTTCCTAAATTCCAGGGCTCCAGAAAATTACTTAAACTTAGCCCCTGTGCTGACAAAAAAAGAAATAAGTACCTGTTAGAAATTATTCCGAGTTTGGTTTAAGCCTATGTGCAGTGTGAGGAAAAGATAGGGAAAGGAGACAGAGGCAAAGAGAGAGATATGAAATGAAATGAAATGAATAAGACAAACAGGGGAAAACTAATATAGAGAGAAAGAGAAGGAAAGTCAGGGACGAGAGATAAATAATGAGGGAGGGACAGCAACAGATCCTTAGGCAGAGTGATAGATGTTCTATAGACTGGGTGATAGAGGGCACTAAATAATCATAATAATGATGGTATTTGATAAGTGCTTATTTTGTGCCAGGCACTGTACTAAGCACTGTAATGGATACAAACAAATCGAGGTGGACACAGTCCCTGTCCCATGTGAAGTTCACAGTCTCAATCCCCATTTTCCAGATGAGGTAACTGAAGCACAGTGAAGTGAAACGACTTGCCCACAGTCTTACAGCAGACAAGTGTCGTAAACAGAATTTGAACCTATGACCTAAAGCAAGCATACATACATGACCAGGTGAAACAATACAAGATGGGCAAAAATTGGCACATACACAGTGGGAGGAAACATACAGAAGGAAAACAGACACAAACAGTAGCGTAGCTCAATGGAAAAGAGCCCAGGCTTTGGAGTCAGAGGTCATGGGTTCAAATCCTGGCTCTGCCATTTGTCAGCTGTGTGACTTTGGGCAAGTCACTTAACTTCTCTGTGCCTCAGTTACCTCATCTGTAAAATGGAGATTAAGACTGTGAGCCCCCCATGGGACACCCTGATCACCTTGTAACCTCCCCAGTGCTTAGAACAGTGCTTTGCACATAGTAAGTGCTTAATAAATACCATTATTATTATTATACACTCACATGCACATTTATTAATACAGAAATAATGATAATATTTAATACAGAAATATCAATAATGATAATAATTACAATTAACACAGAAATAATGATGATATATAATAATTACAATATAATAATGATGATGATGATGAAGTGCTTACCAAATGCCATGTATCATACTAAATCATGTCATAGATGCCAGTTAGGTCAGACACAGTCTCTGTCCCATGTGAGCTCACAATCACTTACATCCTTAGGAGGGAGAAAGAATAAGGAAACTGGGAACAGAGAAGTTAAATGCCTTGCAGACATGTTGGAAGCAAAATGTGTTAGACAATGTACTGAGTTTAAGGACTTCCATGGGAGCATTTTCTCTAAACACTGATGATGCCAAAGGCAAGGAACTGGAGGATTGTCAGAGGGCTAGAGTCTAAATCTGTGTTAGATCAGAAAAAAAAAAAAGATACATATCAGATACATTCTGGGAACATCAGTTGATTATAAGAGGATTAAGCTCCTACTGAACTGAAATGGTGCCATTCAGTCAGCACTAAAATGAATCAATCAATGCTATTTACTGAATGCTTACTGTGCACTGCGCACTAAACTGGTACTTAGGAGAGAAAAAATACAATACAGTTGACAGATGCATTCGCTGCCCATAAGGAGGTGCATGGCCTAGTGGTAAGAACATGGGCTGGGAGTCAGAGAACCAGGGCTCTAATCTCAGTTTTGTCGCTTCCACCTTCTCTGTACCCCATTTACCTCATCGGTAAAATAAGGATTAAAACTGTGAGCCCCAAGTGAGACGTGGACTGTGTCCAAACCTATTACCTTGTATCTACTCCAGCATGTAGTACAGTACCTGGAACATATAAAGTGCTTAACGAATACCATTTAAAAATACAAAGAGGAGCTCACACTCTACAGAGTTGGACAAGACATTAAAATAAATCACCAACAGAGAAATGAAGAGTATAAGGATTTGTACATAAGTTCATGCAATCATATTTATTGAGCACTTACTGTGTGCAGAATGCTGTACTGAGCACTTGGGTTAGGACTGGAATGAATAATTGCTTAAGGGCTATGGATCCAAGTGCATAGTCAGAGAGAAGGGAGGGTTGAATATGTGGGGAAAAGCCATCTAGAGCAGAAAGCCAAAAACTTGTATTGACTCAGCCCATGTGAATAGGGATGGGTCAAAGAATATGAGGTTGTTGGGTAGTTGGGAGGAAATCTAAAGAAACACATATAAAACTATGTGGGAAATAAGGACTGTGACTCAGATATGACCCTATTAAATACTGTGTGACCCTAGACAGGCCACCTTTTATAGACTAATTCCTTATTGGGACTAGAAGCTACTGTCAATTTCGTCACTTAACCCTTACCATGTATCACCTCTCAACAACGCAATTTGCTGTAAACCTGCTCCAAATCCAATCAGTCAAATGTATTTATTTGAATGGCTTATTGTGTGGAGAGCACAGCTCTTAGAGCTTCGCAGAAGACAGTACAATCAATCAGTGGTATTTACTGAGCACTTACTGTGTGCAGAGCACTGCATTAAGCACTGGAAGACTATGGTACAATGGAGTGGTAGACACATTACTTGCCCACAATGAGCTTATAGTCTAGAGGGGGAGACAGACATCAATATAAGTTACAGATGTGTATATAGGTGCTGTCGGGCTGAGGGAGAGGTGAATTAAGGTTGCAAATCCAAGTGCAAGTGTGATGTAGAAGGGAGTGGAAGAAGAGGAAATGAGGACCTAGTTTAGAAGGCATCTTGTAGAAGAGGTGCCTTCAGTAAGGCTTTGAAGTTGGGGAGAAGTTTGTGTGGGAAGATAAAGAGTTCTGCTTTGGACATGTTAAGTTTGAGCTGTCAGTGGGACATCCAAGTAGAGATTTCCAGAAGGCAAGAAGAAATGTAAGACTGCGGAGAAGGAGAGAGATCAGGGCAGGAGATGTAGATTTGGGAATGCTCTGCTTAGAGGTGGTAGTTGAATGAGTTCTCCTAGAGGTGGTAGTTGGGCCATATGAGTGAATGAGTTCTCCATGAGAGTGCGTGAAGATGAAGAATAGAAGGGGAACCTGAACTGACAGTTTGGGAGGCAGCTGAAAGGTCGAGGAGGATTAGGATGGAGTAAAGGACATTGGGTTTGCCAAGAAAGAAATCATCTGTGGCATTTGAATGACCAGTTTCTGTAGAGTGAAGGGGGCAGAAGCCAGAGTAGAAGTGGTTAAGGAGAGAATGGGAAAAGAGGATCTAGAGGGAATGGGTGTAGACCACTCACTCAAGGTGCTTATAGGAGAATGGTAAGAGGGAGATGAGGCATTAACTGCAGGGAGCTGTGGGATCAAGGGTAGGTTTTTTTTAAGATAGGGCATACATGAGCATGTTTGAAAGCAGTAGGGAAAAAACATTTGAGAGTGAATAGTTGAGGATAGTATTCAGGAGGAACAACAGAAGGAGCAAGTGCTTTTATAATGTGTGAAGGGATCAATCAATCAATCAATCGTATTTATTGAATGCTTACTGTGTGCAGAGCACTGTACTAAGCGCTTGGGAAGTACAAGTTGGCAACATATAGAGACAGTCCCTACCCAACAGTGGGCTCACAGTCTAAAAGGGGGAGACAGAGAACAAAATCAAACATACTAACAAAATAAAATAAATAGAATAGATATGTACAAGTAAAATAAATAAGTAAATAAATAAATAGAGTAATAAATATGTACAGACATATATACATATATACAGGTGCTGTGGGGAAGGGAAAGAGGTAAGATGGGGGGTATGGAGAGGGGGACGAGGGGGAGAGGAAGGAAGGGGCTCAGTCTGGGAAGGCCTCCTGGAGGAGGTGAGCTCTCAGTAGGGCCTTGAGTTGGAGGCGCATTTGAGAATTTTGAGAGAAGGCAGGAAATCTCTTGAGATACTGTTGGTAAAGATGGGAGAGTTAAAAAAGGAATATAGAAGAAGGATACAGTCTAGATGAGAAGATGGATGCGGGAAGCAGCAGAAGCATACTACAAAGACGTATATACGTTCTGTGGGACAACGGAGATAAGGTTGTGGGGCATGATTTTCCGGAAGCTGAAACTGCTCTTTACTCCTCTGAGACACGAACTGAATCTTTTACTTCTATGCATCAGAGTGGAGATATTCTTCAGTGCAAGCCTTTATCCTCTGCTTTTGTTTGTTCTAACCTTGTCTTCTTTCTAGGCCTCACAGACATGCACTTTTCCAAGTAAACTCCTTGTGCAAGCCTGATTCTGCTTCTTACGCACGCTTATGAAGCAGCATGGCTCAGTGGAAAGAGAACAGGCTTTGGAGTCAGAGGTCATGGGTTCAAATCCCAAACTCCGCCATTTGTCAGCTGTGTGACTTTGGGCAAGTCACTTAACTTCTCTGTGCCTCAGTTACCTCAGCTGTAAAATGGGGATTAAGACTGTGAACCTCCCGTGGGATAACCTGATTACCTTGTAACCTCCTCAGTGCTTAGAACAGTTCTTTGCACATAGTAAGCGCTTAATAAATGCCATCATTATTATTATTATTACACAGATTTTGACCCTTATTTTTTTTCCACCTCAGCCTGCCTCCCCACATGTTTCCAGGAAAAATTTTCCGCAGTGTGAGGATGTATCCACAGTATTAAGTTATTCTCAGTCCCTTTCACAGACTCTTCCTCTGTGAAGAGGAACATTTACCCAGTAAATGTTGAAGTCCCTCAAGGCCCAGTTCTGGGTTGCCATTTATTCTCCATCTACATCCATTCGGTAGAACAAATTCACTTCTCTGGCTTCAACTACCATTGCTATGCAGATGATTCTCAAATCTATGTCTCCTGCCCTGATCTCTCCTTCTCTGAAGTCTCACATTTCTCCTGCCTTCAGGACATCTCTACTTGGTTGTCTGGCCTACACTTCAAACCTAACGTCCAAAACACTCCTCATCTTCCCACCAAAGCCCTGTCCTCCCCATGACTTCCCCTCATTGTAGACAGCACCACCATCCTTCCTGTCTCAGAAGTCTGTATCCTTGGAGTTATCCTTGACTAATCTCTCTCATTCAACTCAAATATTTGGTCTGTCACTAAATTCTGTCAGTTCAAAATTCATGACACTGCTAAAATCCACCCTTACCTCTCCATTCAAATTTCTACCATATTAAACCAAGCACTTATCCCATCCTGCCTTCATTACTATATGGGACTCCTTACTGACCTCTCTACCTTGTGTCTCTCCCGACTCCACTCTATACTTCACTCTGCTGCCCAGATCATTTTTCTACAAAAACGTTCAGTCCAAATTTCGTCACTCCTCAAGACCCCCTCATGGTTGCCAATCCACCTTCCCATCAAACAGATATTCCTTAGTGTAGGCCTTAAAGAACTCCTACCTTGCCTTTCTGATCTCCCCCACTATAACACTGCTTACACACTTCACTCCTCTAATCCTAACCTACTCCAGATACCTTTATTTTGTCTGTTTTACCATCAACTTCTGGCCCTCCTCTAGCCTGGAACACCTCCCTCTACATATCGAAGAATCAATTACTTTCTCCACCTTCAAAGCCTTATAATAGCACATCTCCAAGAGGCCATCCCTGACTAAGCCCTCATTTCATCTTCTCCCACTCCTTTATGCATCACCCTTGCATTTGGATTTGCAATCTTATTTCACCCCTCCCTCAATCAATCAATCATATTTATTGAGCGCTTACTGTGTGCAGAGCACTGTACTAAGCGCTTGGGAGGTACAAGTTGGCAACATATAGAGACAGTCCCTACCCAACAGTGGTCTCACAGTCTAAAAGGGGGAGTCATCCTCGACTCTGCTCTCTCATTCACCCCTCACATCCAAGCCGTCACCAAAACCTGCTGGTCTCAGCTCCACAACATTGCCAAGATCCACCCTTTCCTCTCCATCCCAACTGCTACCCTGCTCATTCAAGCTCTCATCCTATCCCGTTTGGACTACTGCATCAGCCTTCTCTCTGATCTCCCATCCTCGTGTCTCTCTCCACTTCAATCCATACTTCATGCTGCTGCCCGGATTATCTTTGTCCAGAAACGCTCTGGGCATATCACTCCCCTCCTCAAAAATCTCCAGTTGCTACCAATCAATCTGCGCATCAGGCAGAAACTCCTTACCCTGGGCTTCAAGGCTGTCCATCACCTCGCCCCCTCCTACCTCACCTCCCTTCTCTCCTTCTACTGCCCAGCCCACACCCTCCGCTCCTCCACCGCTGATCTCCTCACCGTACCTCCCTCTCGCCTGTCCCGCCATCGACCCCCGGCCCACGTCTTCCCCCGGGCCTGGAATGCCCTCCCTCTGCCCATCCGCCAAGCCTACTCTCTTCCTCCCTTCAAGGCCCTGCTGAGAGCTCACCTCCTCCAGGAGGCCTTTTCAGACTGAGCCCCTTCCTTCCTCTCCCCCTCGTCCCCCTCTCCATCCCCCCATCTTACCTCCTTCCCTTCCCCACAGCACCTGTATATATGTATAGATGTTTGTACATATTTTTTACTCTATTTATTTATTTATTTATTTTATTTGTACATATCTATTCTATTTATTTTATTTTGTTAGTATGTTTGGTTTTGTTCTCTGTCTCCCCCTTTTAGACTGTGAGCCCACTGTTGGGTAGGGACTGTCTCTATATGTTGCCAATTTGTACTTCCCAAGCGCTTAGTACAGTGCTTTGCACATAGTAAGTGCTCAATAAATACGATTGATGATGATGATGATGAGACAGAGAGCAAAACCAAACATACTAACAAAATAAAATAAATAGAATAGATATGTACAAGTAAAATAAATAAATAAATAAATAGAATAATAAATATGTACAAACATATATACATATATACAGGTGCTGTGGGGAAGGGAAGGAGGTAAGATGGGGGGATGGAGCACTTATATACACATCCATAATTTATTTATATTAATGTCTTTCTCCCCCTGTAGACTGTAAACTTGTTGTGGGCAGTGAACATGTCTACCAACTCTGGGATATTGTAATCTCCCAAGCACTTAGTCCAATGCTCTGCATACAGGAAGAGCTCAATATATACAATTAATTGATTCTGACTTTCTCCTCTTTCTACCCTGGCATGGACCACTCTCACAATAAATATGATTGAATGAATGAATGCTTAAAAAAACCAATTATTTATTTTGTCCCCTAAAATCAGAGAATGAGGATGAATGCAGTCCAGACAAGTATGTCAGTAAATACAATATAACTGCTTGTAATATTTCCAAAGTGGATGTACCGTGTTTTTGTAAAGTGACAAATTTAGAGCTTTTATTTTGTTTTCTGTTCCCTTCATGAAAGTTGGCTGACATTTCTGGCTGTCATCACCCACTGTAGTAATAGCTGTCATTGTAGTATTTATCAAATGCCCTCTTGGAAAAGTACACTGCATTAATCACATGGGATGTGCAGAATAAGGAAGTGACAGGCTTCCTGCTCACAAGGATCTTGCAGTCTATCAGGGAAGATTGATTTAAAAATATACCTAGAGTACCTCAAATCATTGAATGTGCAACAGAAAACAAAATTATTCTTACAGTGAGGCTGAGAATGTGTATAAATAAGTTCATAAATGCTAGGGTTGGCTTACATAAAACTACAGTTTTTCACTTGTGTTGTAGTTACTATGTCAGTTTACCATCTTATTTATATAACTTGATTTTTTACCTCAGATCAAGAACTGGCACTTTTTCACACTAGGGCTCATCTACCACTCTTTAGCCCACTAATTCAGCTTTATGAAGTCTTGCTAATTTTATCATGACATTTTACAAGCAGAAGTTTTTAGTGTTACCTGCACACTCAAGATTTCACTGCACAGTTTCTTCCATTTCATTTATGAAGATTCTGGTCAAGATCAGTCTTATAATAATAATTTGTGGTATTTGGTAAGTGCTTGCTATGTGCTAGACGTTGTGCTAAGCGCTGGGGTAGATAAAAATTTGTCAGGTTGGACAGAGTTCCTGTCCCGCATGAACCTCACAGTCTTCTTCATTTTTCAGATGAGGTAACTGAGGCCCAGAGAGAAGTGAAGTGAAGTGAGTTGATCATACAGCAGAGAAGCAGCGTGGCTCAGTGGCAAGAGCCCGGGCTTGGGAGTCAGAGGTCATGGGTTCTAATCCTGGGTCTGCCACTTGTCAGCTGTGTGACTTTGGGCATGTCACTTAACTACTCTGGGCCTCAGTTAACTCATCTGTAAAATGGGGATTAAAACTGTGAGGCCCACATGGGACAACCTGATCACCTCGTATCTCCCCCAGTGCTTAGAACAGTGCTTTGCACACAGTAAACACAACAAATACCGCCATTATTATACAGCAAACTGGTGGAGCTGGGATTAGAACCCAGCTTTCTGACTTCCAGGACCATGTTCTATCCACTAGGCCATGCTGCTTCTGGAAGATCCTTTATTTGCATTTTTTAACCCAGAAAGGTAGCAATCTATCACTACCTTTAACTTTCCATCCTTTATCCAATTTTATATCTGTGGCAGAAACTTTCCCTTCAGTGCCATGTTTGAGTGTGTTTTAATTGTTATTTTGAGACTTTTTCTAAGGCCATTTTAAAATGTAAGTATATTATTTTCACTTGTTCCCTTATAGCTACACACTAATAGTTCCCTAGAGTAAATACAGAAGATATTGTGAAACCTTTTTTTGCAGACAAAACAAAACCATGTCCCCCAGTCTGTGTTTTCGATGTGTTTCACTTACCCAAAATTATCAATTATCCGAGGTCAGAGGTAGGATGTGGCCAGGGATCGACAGCGGGACAGGTGAGAACGAAGCCCATTGAGGAGGTTAGTGGCAGAGGAGCAGAGTGTGTGGACTAGGCTGTAGGAGAGAAGGGAAGTGAGGTGGGGGGTGGGGGGGGCAAGGTGATGGAGAACTTTGAAGCCAATAGTGAGGAGTGTTTGCTTCATACAAAGGTGGATAGGCAACCACTGGAGATTTTTGAGGAGGGGAGTGACATGCCCAGAGCATTTCTGAAGCAAGATAATCCAGGCAGCAGAGGGAAGTATAGCCTGAAACGGGGAGAGACAGAAGGTTGGGAGATCAGAAAGGATGCTGATGCAGTAATCCAGTTGGGGTAGGATGAGAGATTGTAGCAACAAAGTAGTGGTTTGGATGGAGAGGAAAGGGTGGATCTTGGTGATGTTGTGAAGGTGAGACCGGCAGGTATTGGTGACAGATCTGATGTGTTTTGTTTTGTTGTCTGCCTTCCCCTTCTAGACTGTGAGCCGATTGTTGGGTAAGGATTGTCTATATCTGTTGCCAAATTGTACTTTCCAAGTGCTTAGTACAGTGCTCTGCACACAGTAAATGCTCAATAAATAAGTTTGAGTGAATGAATGATTGAGGCTGTAGGAAGGGAGCATGAGGTGGGGATCGTGGGGTAAGAAGGGATTGAATGGGAGTGAGCTGATGGTGGGGGGAGGCAGTATAAGGAGTTGGGGAGGACTGGATGGGGTGAGGATGGCCATCCTGTGGGGAGAGGGATGAGGATGCTAGGCACAGGAGCAGGGGAGAGGGGAGAAGAGGGAAAGGGCTGAGGGAACGTGCCTGGTCTAGGGTGTAAGGGAAAGGAAATACAGAATTTCCTCAGGTTCTTGTAATGGTGACTGAGCAGCTTACAGCTGGGGGCAAAACACAAGTTCTGAACCGCAATTAGCAAGTCATTAAAGAGTCTGTGAGTAGGCATGCTATGGAGTCCTTAGTTGTTGATGGATGATTGGCACGTTGTTATCCCCTTGGTGAGCCATCTTCCTGCTCCTTTGGTGTGGGAATCCTTGTTGCAGAGGGGGAAAGGGTGAGGATTGTGGGGGCATTGGCGATTCATTTCTGTTACAATCCCAAATTCATTCATTCATTCATTCAATCGTATTTATTGAGCGCTTACTGTGTGCAGAGCACTGTACTAAGCACTTGGGAAGTACAAGTTGGCAACGTAGAGGCGGTCTCTATGCAACAATGGGCTCACAGTCTAGAAGGAGGAGACAGACAACAAAATAAAACATGTGGACGTCATCAGAATAAATAGAAATAAAGCTAGATGCACATCATTAACAAAATAAATAGAGTAGTTAATATGTACAAGTAAAATAGAGTAATAAATCTGTACAAACATATATATAGGTGCTGTGGGGAGGGAAGGAGGTAGGGCGGGGGGATGGGAAGAAGGAGAGGAAAAAGGGGGCTCAGTCTGGGAAGGCCTGGAGGAGGTGAGCTCTCAGTGGGGCTTTGAAGGGAGAAAGAGAGCTAGCTTGGCAGATGTGTGGAGGGAGGGCATTCCAGGCCAGGGGGAGGATGTGGACGGGGGTCAACGGCAGGACAGGTGAGAACAAGGCCCAGTGAGGAGGTTAGCGGCAGAGGAGTGGAGGGTGCGGGCTGGGCTGGAGAAGGAAAGAAGGGAGGTGAAGTAGGAGGCGGCGAGGTAATGGAGAGCATTGAAGCCAAGAGTGCGGAGTTTTTATCTGATTTGTAGGTTGACTGGTAGGCACTGGAGATTTTTGAGGAGGGGAGTAACATGCCCAGGGCATTTCTGCTCAGAGAAGATCAGGGTATCAGCGTGAAGTATAGACTGAAGTGGGGAGAGACAGGAGGATGGGAGATCAGAGAGGAAGCTGTGCACAGTGCAGCACGGCGTAGTGGATAGAGCACAACCCTGGGAGTCAGAAGGTCATGAGTTCTAATTCCGACTCCACCACTTGTCTGCTAAGTGACCTTGGGCAAATCACTTCACTCCTCTGTGCCTTGGGTCAAACCCAATTTGCTTTGTATCCACCCCGGCGCTTTTTACAGTGTCTGGCACATAGTAAGTACTTAGCAAATACCATTGTCATTATTATCATTATTATTGTTATTATTATCATTATTATTAATGCAGGGAGAGGGGAAAAAGGATATCGGTGTTCCCTAGCCCCCGATGAACTGGGTGGGGGGAACGGTCTCTTCGTTCAGGACAGCCTCCGGCCCTATGGTGGGGCTGGGGGAACAACGACATTCCCCTTTACAGTGCTTAGAACAGTGCTTGGCACATAGTAAGTGCTTAACAAATACCATAAAAAGAATGAAGGTGGGGGCAGGTGGTGGAAAACTCCCTTTTCCTGAAGTGATCCTAGGAGCCCCTCGGTGGAGGAAAGATGGAAGGGAGGTGGCGGAGACCCTCTCCTTGACTCAATTCTTTTTGGCTCCTTGTTTGTCGAGCAGGCATTGGGGTGAGTGGGGACCCTTGTGTCAGAAGCAATCCCAGGCCTCTAGTGTGAGGGGAGAAGTCAGAGGACTTGGTGTCCCTTCTCCCTAAACCATCCTTACTGTCCCATTATAGCTCTTCTACCAATGAGTCAGCATGCAATGGCAAGTCAGGACAGTGGCTGGGTTGGAAACATCCCATCTCACTGAAATAATTAAAATCATATAATAATAATAATAATAATAATAATAAATATATGTTAATTTTTGTCATAATGGGCAACGCACTATATTAAATGCTGAAATAGATGCAAAGTAATTAGGTCAAACACTTGACTTTGAAATAGTCAGGTTTTTTAAAAGAAGAAATGCCCTCCCTCCACACATCTGCCAAGCTAGCTCTCTTCCTCCCTTCTAAACCCTACTGAGAGCTCACCTCCTCCAGGAGGCCTTCCCAGACTGAGCCCCCTTTTTCCTCTCCTCCTCCCCATCCCCCCCACCCTACCTCTTTCCTGTCCCTCCATCACTTGTATATATTTGTACTGTGCCTCAGTTACCTCATCTATAAAATGGGGATTGAAACTGTGAGCCCCCCATGGGACAACCTGATCACCTTGTAACCTCCCCAGCGCTTAGAACAGTGCTTTGCACATAGTAAGTGCTTAACAAATACTATTATTGTTATTATTATTCTACATATTTGTTTACTTGTACATATTTACTATTCTATTTATTTTGTTAATGATGTGCATATAGCCTTAATTCTATTTGTTCTGACAATTCTGACACCTGTCTACATGTTTTGTTGCCTGTCTTCCCCTTCTAGACTGTGAGCCCGTTGTTGGGTAGGGACCGTCTCTATATGTTGCCGACTTGTACTTCCGAAGCACTTAGTACAGTGCTCTGCACACAGTAAGTGCTCAATAAATACAATTGAATGAATGAATGAATGAAGAAATTGAGGATGTCTAGACACCCAGTTGACCTGGTCATATCATGCAATACTGGTCAGTCTTCAGACACAACCCTGATCCAACCCAATTAAGGACTAGACCCCCAAATTCCAAGATTCATTTCTGTGATCCCATTGATTGATTGATCCCAGGATTACTCTCATGGAGGATTCCCCTCCTCTATATTGTAAGCTCATTGTGGGCAGGGAATGTGTGTGTTTATTGTTGCTTTATACTCTCCCAAGTGCTTAGTACAGTGCTCTGCACACAGTAAGCATTCAATAAATATGATTTAATGAATGAATGGTCCTCGTTGTCCCATTTAATTAGCATATGAAAACCAACTGGCTGGCAGAAGACAAAGTGATAGTGGTCATTGTAAGTACAGGTTCAACAAAGTATATTTCCCACCTCAAACATACACTTATCTCTTCCTTCTCCTTCAGGAGGTGGAAGACTTAGCAGGGGTGTAAATTCCCCACACCAACAATATACAGTTCTAAAGTGGAGGAAGAGGTCTTTCTTGAAGATATCATCACAGTGACAACCTTGCTGGGTATCAATGCCATTGCAATCAATCAATTGTATTTATTAAGCATTTATTGTGTGCAGTTTACTGTACTAAACACAGCATGGCTCAGTGGAAGGAGCACGGGCTTTGGAGTCAGAGGTCATGGGTTCAAATCCCAGCTCCACCACTTGTCAGCTGCGTGACTTTGGCCAAGTCACTTCACTTCTCTATGTCTCAGTTACCTCATCTGTAAAATGGGGAATAAGATTGTGAGCCCCCCATGGGACAACCTGATCACTTTGTAACCTCCCCAGTGCTTAGAACAGCACTTTGCACATAGTAAGCACTTAATAAATGCCATTATTATTATTATTATTATTATTATTATTATTATTTATTATTATTATTGGGAGAGTACAGTATTACACAGCTAATAGATGTGATCCCTGCTTACAGTGAGATTACAGTCCTGAAGGGGAAGCAGACATTAATATAAATAAAGTACAGATATGTACACAAATGCTGTGGAGCTGGGGGTGAGTGAATAAAGAAAGCAAATCAGGGTGATGTAGAAGGGAGTGACAGAAGAGGAAAGGAGGGCTTCAGTAAAGCTTTAAAGTAGGGAAAGTGATTGTTGGTCTGTATATATGTATATATGGTTGTACATATTTATTACTCTGTTTATTTATTTATTTATTTTACTTGTACATTTCTATCCTACTTATTTTATTTTGTTGGTATGTTTGGTTCTGTTCTCTGTCTCCCCCTTTTAGACTGTGAGCCCACTGTTGGGTAGGGACTGTCTCTATGTGATGCCAATTTGTACTTCCCAAGCGCTTAGTACAGTGCTCTGCACATAGTAAGCGCTCAATAAATATGATTGATTGATTGATTGATTGATTGATATAATAATGATGGTATTTGTTAAGTGCTTACTATGTGCCAAGCACTGTTCTATGAAGAAGGAAGGTATTCCAAGCCAGAGGAAGGATAGGGATGAGTTCAGGAACAAGAAAGACGAGCTCAAGCAACAGAAATTAACATGGTAGCAGTTTGGATAGTGAGGAAAGGGTGGATTTTAGCTTGAACCTAAGGTTGAACCTACAGGATTTATTGATGGATTGAATATAAGGGTTGAATGAAAGAGATGGGTAGAGGATAATGCCAAGGTTACAGCCTTGTGAGACTGGATGATGGTTATGTCTACAGTAATGGGAAAATCAAGGTGAGAACAGGGTTTGGGTGGAAAGATAGAAGTTCTGTTTCAGCCTTGTTATGTTTGAGGTGGCAGTGGGACATCAATAAATCACTGGTATTTACTGAGCACTTATCATGTGCAGAGCACTATACTAACTTACAGTCTACAGGATATCCAATCCTTGTGAGAAACTTCCTCTTACAGTCAGCCTACTTTTATGTGAACTTTTCCCCTCTGCCGCACCATCCCTGGTCTACATCACCCTCTCTGGCTGCCTTGGTTCTTATCCTACCCTTTTCTCCTATCATCTAGTTTTCCATCCCTGGCCTACCCTGCTTCCTGTTCCCAGTCCCATCCAAGCTTTGCTATGGGAATGAATCCAATGTGGTGCCAAGAGCTAAGCTTTGGCTTCCTGTAAAGGTGTTCCCCTTTTTTCCGTGAATGAGAAATACTGTATACCCAAGGTTAACATCTGAAAATATCTGTATATTGAATGAGGCTTTCAGTTTAAGGCCTTAAGATTGAGAAGATTAGTTTTTTTTTTAATTCTCATACCCTTAGATATTTTATAGATACTATTTTCTTTCCATCTGTAATAACCAGACATTTTGAATGCTCTGCTAAGTTTCTCAAGAAATCAGCAAAATGAATTGCCAGGAGCGTCAGCTGGGCACATCTGCACATCTGTTTTTCCTTAACCTTAGCCCAGGGGTTAATTTTGAAAGGTTTCCACACTTGGAAAAATAGAGTACATGAACATATGTAGATTTCATGTAAGAGTGTGGATGTGTGTATGCTTTTGTGTGCGTGTATGTGTATGCCAAAAATAATTTAATATATTAAAAGATTAATAAAAGCACTTCATACATAAAGCATCAAAAAGTCTAAATGACTCACGTTACTGTACTTTTCAGATGAAGGAACTAAAGACTTTGAGATATGCTTGATATATAAAGAGAGAGTACAAGTCATCTGACTTTATATTAAGCACAATTTTAGCCATTCATTTGTACCTAAATCTTATGGTTAAATACACTGCATCACAGTGTATTTGATATTGAATCCAATGGATTCAAGAACCTGATTTAATTAACCAAATACCAAATCCTTTGGCAAACAATTCTTGATATCTACAGAGAGCCTAACACACTGTTAGAACATGCAATTCATTGGGAAATTTTACTTTGATACCTATTCATTCTATAGGTAAGCCCTAGATTTTCTGATGATAGACTTTTTTTCCTATAGATACTAAATATAATTTCCTATTCAGAAAGCAGTTAACTATTTCAAATTCAGGATTCAGTCCTGAATAGGGAACTATTCACCTTATTATTAGGGAACTATTCACCATATTATTAGGAACATAGAATATAGGCCTAAGAACATATAATGAAGAAAAGCCACTTGCAATGCTTATTGCTGTTCTTGAGATCTGATCTACCTGATTTGCTCAAGAATTTTGAAAAGTGGGGTGGAACCAGACCCATGGTGACTACAGTAGGATTTCATTACGGGCAAACTCCATGATGCAATCAGATTATGTTCCTTTTAAAGGAAGTTGGATTGAGAATGGCTTTATCTAGGATACTTTCCCATAATCTTACATGTTATAAAGTAGGATTTGTTCCAAAAATCTAGAAAAATGGTATGAAATTCCTTATGTGCTAGACACTGAATTAATAAATAGTGAATAATAAAATTATAAATGATAATAATTTATAAATAATAAATATTAAAACTATAATGATGCTTACTTATAAGAACCTACTATGTGCCAAACACTGTGCCAAAAGCTGGAATAGATTGAAAGTTCTCTGATTAGATATAGCTCCTGTCCCTCCTAGTCCTCACAGTCCAGGGGAGAGGATTCTTGTTGTTTTAATTTTCTTTAAAAGCGTCTCCCCAGATAAATAACTTTTTTTAGCTATTGGCTCAGGAGTTGCATCAACATTTTGTCCTTATACCAAAATTGTGGGAAGAGTTTCTCCAAAATCTGTTTATTGCCACCTGTTAAATTTCAGTCTAACAAAAAGGCAACGTGCATGGGTGTGGAGTTTAGTTAACGGTACTCCCCTACCTTATTTACCTATCATACATTTAGCTGTTGGGACCAGATAGGAGTATCCATGGGGTAAAGCATCAAGTCACTAATCAGTCAATCACTCAGTAGTATTTATTCAGTGTTTACTAAGTGCAGAGCACTGTGCTAAGCGCTCAGGAGAGTACAGTACAATAGAATTAGTGGACATGATTCCTGCCCATAGTGAGCTTGCAGTCTAGAGAGGGAATAATAATAAAGGTTCTATTTCATTAGTGATTGTATCTTGGGGTGTTTTTAAACAGTTTGGGGTGATTGCAAACCTAGAATATGCCTGGGCAACATAAATTCATAAACGGGTTTGATTATGCAGCCCGGTAATGAGATTTACCGCTCTTCATTCCTAGGCCATTAACTAAATAAACATCAACTCAGTTGTTACAATGAAAAGAAGCAATCGCTTGATAATATTCTTGATAATATTTTACTATGTCCTATACATGGCTGACTAGACTCTTGCAAAAAAGATTATCTAAAATTGTTCTCATCCAACTGGGCCTATTTTTCAAATTTAAAAATCTTTCCTGAAGAAGTTTGTTTCTTATTTTCTTAATCATTGTATCTTGGCACTAATGATTGGGAAATTAAAAATGAAAACATTTATAATCAGTATCATTATTGATTCCAATACATCTCTTATTTTGAAGTCAACTTAGTGTCTGTTAGGTAATTCTCCATTGAAACCATATAATAATGATGATGGAGTCTCCTGTCAAGAGAGGCAGATGAACACCAACTCTAAACCTCAAGATTGAGAACCTGTGTGAAGTAATCAATTAAAGTGATAGTGGTTCATGCATCTTCACACTCATGCTTTTATCCCTTCCACTATGTCCTGATGGGGTACAAAGTGCAAATAGCGAATAAGTCTGAAGCGCAACACATGTAAAGTTCTCCGAAGTCTTCATCATGTGCAAGACTCAGTCACAATCAAACTGAAAGCAGCATTGTGTTGCTTCTGTAGTGTGCCATGATTTAAGACGTGGTTTCCTTGGTAGTCTTCACGTTAGCCTGCTATTTTTCTGTTACTTCTTTCTATCTACTTAAATACTCTAGGTGGTTCTTAAATCAAAACTTTCACATTTACTAGCAGAGTACAGTACAGTGTTCAGTGCTTAGTACAGTGCTTTGCACACAGTAAGCAGCATGGCATAGTGGATAGAACATAGGCCTGAGGGTCAGAAGGTCATGGGTTCTAATCCCTGCTCCACCACTTGTCTGCTGTGTGACCTTGGGCAAGCCATATCACTTCTCTGGTCCTCAGTTACCTCATCTGTAAATGAGACTGTTACCACAGTGGACAAGGACAGTGTCCAACCTGATATGCTTGAATCCACCCCAGCACTTAGTACAGTGCATAATATGCAATTAACAAATGCCATCAGCATTATTACTATTATATGCTCAACAAATATGATGGAATGAATAGTTTACTACTAAGAATTTTGAACCTCATATGGGAGGCCTTCCCAGACTGAGCCCCCTCCATCCTCTCCCCCTCCTCCTCCTCCCCATACCCCCTGCCTTACCTCCTTCCCCTCCCCACAGCACCTGTATATATGTTTGTACAGATTTATTACTCTATTTGTTTTACTTGTACATATTTACTATTCTATTTATTCTATTTTGTTAATATGTTTTTTTTTGTTGTCTGTCTCCCCCTTCTAGATTGTGAGCCCGCTGTTGGGTAGGGACCGTCTCTATATCAATCAATCAATCAATCAATCATATTTATTGAGCACTTACTATGTGCAGAGCACTGTACTAAGCGCTTGGGATGTACAAATTAGCGACATATAGAGACAGTCCCTACCCAACATTGGGCTCACAGTCTGAAAGGGGGAATATAATATGTTGCCAACTTGTACTTCCCAAGCACTTAGTACAGTGCTCTGCACACAGTAAGCGCTCAATAAATACGATTGAATGAATGAATGAATGAACAGGGACTGTATCCAGCTAGATTAACTTGTATCAACCCCAGGTTTTAGAATAGTGTTTAGCACATAGTGAATTCTTAATATAATAATAAGAACAGTAATAATAATAATAGCAGTAATGATGATGATGGCATTTGTTAAGCACTTACTATGTGCAAAGCACTGTTCTAAACGCTGGGGAGGATACAAGGTGATCAGGTTGTCCCACGTGGGACTCACAGTCTTAATCTCCATTTTACAGATGAGGTAACTGAGGCACAGAGAAGTTAAGTGCCTTTTAGATTGTGAGCCCACTGTTGGGTAGGGACTGTCTCTATATGTTGCCAACTTGTACCTCCCAAGCACCTAGTACAGTGCTCTGCACACAGTAAGCGCTCAAAAAATGCGATTGATTGATTGATTGATTAAGATGACTAGCCCAAAGTCACACAGTAGACAATTGGCAGAGCTGGGATTTGAACCCATGACCTCTGACTCCCGAGCCCGGGCTCTTTCCATTGAGCCATGCTGCTTCTCATAGAATGCAAGTCCCCTGAACCCAGACTCATTTGTTTTTCCACTAGACCCATAGCAGGGCTAAGAAAATAATGCAGTTAATGGAACCCACAATACATACTTAAAGATATAATTAACAAATTTAACGATAATTTTAAATTCACTCTAGGACTCTCAGTTATCCAGTTAATCAAGAAATAGTATTCCTTGAGTTCGTAATGTGTGAAAAGCATTATACCAAGCGCTTGGGAGAGTAAAATACAATAGATTAGATAGATTTGATCCCTGCCCACAATATGCTTACAGACTAAAGGGAGAGAGAGACATTAAACTAAATTACAGATGGATGTGAACATGTGACCATAGTTTAATAGTTGGCTTACACTAGGGAAAAAAATAAGCAATTATGAAATTGCCAACTACAATAAACCAGTTGAGCCAGAAGTGCAATCAAACCTAAAAATCAGGATAGAATCAAGGTCAGTGTACCCAGACTAGCTCAAGAATAATCACTTGGGGGTTTATAATACTTATTCACTGGCCCGGAAATATCAACCCGACACTGGTATGAATTTAACATACCTGTCCCAAGAGTGTAAACTGCTAAATATAAAGATGCCGCTAAGTAGTAGCAACCCTATGCGGATTACAGTATGCATTTGCTAATTGGTAGGAAAAATAAATCAGTATTTAGAGAAAATAGCATTAATTTCATACTGTATTAGAATGAAGATAGCCCCAGTGTTTCATATCAACATCCTAATAATGCCGGTGTTATAGCGTTTCGACTTCAAAATTTTTATTTTACAGCTCAAGGATATAGAGTTTCAAACTCCACCACACTGTTTCGTTTTTTTTTCAAAGTCCTGGAACACTGATCTAATCAAGTTCAGCAGGCTGTGGTTGGAGGCACAGTGTTTATTATATTTACTGTCATATGGCTTTAAGAAAAACCTTAATAGGAGAGAATTTCAATTTAGAAGCCACAGATCATTGAAACAGCAAAGGACAATTGAAGGTTGTTATTTTTTGTGGGACTGGTAATTCCAGTGCAGCATTACCAGTGAAGCAAGAATACACTAGGAGGTGGAAAACCAAATCAGGTGGAAAACCAAATCAAGAAGATTGGTGGGTTGACAACTTGGCATCAAGTTCAGGCTAAACTGAGAGTGGTGAAGGAAAACTATATTCTCATCTATATCGAGAAGCAGTGTTGTCTAGTGGAAAGAGCACAGTCCTGGGAGTCAGAGGACCCGGGTTCTAATCCTGGCTCTGCCATTTGCTTCCTGTATGACCTTGGGCAAGTCACTTGAGAAGCAGTGTGGCTTAGTGGAAAGAGCACGGGCTCGGGAGTCAAAGGTCATGGGTTCTAATCCCGGCTCCGCCACTTGTCAGCTATGTGACTTGAGGCAAGTCACTTAACTTCGGCCTCAATTACCTCATCTGTAAAATGGGGATTAAGACTGCGAGCCCCACGTGGGACAACCTGATAACCTTGTATGTATCCCAGCGCTTGGAAGAGTGCTTGGCACATAATAAGCACTTAACAAATACCACCATTATTATTATGCCCTGTGCCTCAGTTTCCTCAACTGCAAAATGGGGTTACTATGCTTCCTCCTGCTTAGACTGTAAGCCCCATGCAGATCAGGGACTGTTTCCAACCTAATTAACTTGTAGCCACTCCAGCACTTAGAACAGAGTTTGACACATTGGCTGCAAGAAATACGATAAAAGACTCTTCTATATTTCAATAAATATTGAGCACTTTCTGTGTGCAAAGCACTGTACTAAGTGCTTGGGAGAGTACAAGACACCACAGTTGGTACACAATTTTCCTTCCCACAACAACTTTACAGTTTAAAGGGCGGAGACAAAATTAAGATAAATAATTTACAGATATGTGCATAAATGCTGTGGGACTGAGGGTGGGGTTAATACTCAATGTCCAGAATCAAATACCAAATGCCCAAAGATCCAAGTGCATAGACAATTGCAGGAGAGTGAGTGAGTCAAGGAATTGAGGGTTTACTGGGGAAGTCCTTTTGGAATGTACACAGTCATCTGTACATATATTGTTATTATTATTAATGATACAAACACTGTTCTCCCTGCCCTACATGAGGCTCACAGCCTAAGTAGGAGCTTGAACAGGCATGGAAACCCCGTTTTACATTGAGAAAACTGAGGCACAGAGAAATTAAGTGACTTCCTCAAACTCACACAGCAGGCAATTAGAAAAGCAGGGATTAGAACCCTGGTCCTCTGACTTTCAAGCCAATGCTTTTTCCACTAGGCCATGCTGCTTGTAACTGCTTTATGTTTGTTTCTCCCAGAAGAGTGATTCCTTATAGTACAGTCCACCAGATCAAGTGGATGCTCAATAAATGTTACTACTCTCACTACTGCTACTAATACTTTCATTCATTCATTCTGTAATATTTATTGAGCACTCACTGTGTGTGAAGCACCATACTACGTGCTTAGGAGAGTATAATATAACAATAAACAGTCACATTTCTTGCCCACAATGAGTATACAGTCTAGAGTAGGGGAGAAGACTGGAACAGTGCTTTCCACATAGTAAGTGCTTAACAAATGCCATTATTATTATTATTATTAATAAAAATAAATAAAATTACAGCTATGTACATGAGTGCTGTGGTGCTGGGAGAGGGAAAGAGCAAAGGGAGCAAGTCAGGGTGACGCAAAAGGGAGAGGGAGATAAGGAAAGGTGGGGCTTAGTCTGGGAAGGCCTCTTGGAGGAGATGTGTTGTCATTAAGGCTTTGAAGGAGAAGAGAGCAATTCTCTATAAGATGTGAGGAGGGAAGACATTCCAGGCCAGAGGAAGGATACGGGCTAGGGGTTGATGGTGAGACAGGTGAGATCCAGGTACAGTAAGAAGGTTAACACTAGAGGAGAGAAGTGTGCAAGATGGGTTGTAGGAGAGAAGTTAGTTGATGTTGGAGGGGGCAAAGTGTGTAGTGCTTTAAAGCCAGTGGTGAGGAGATCTGTTTGATGCAGAGGTGGATGAGAAACCACTGGAGTCTTTTGAGGAGCAGGGTAACATGTCCTGAATGTTTTTGTAGAAAAATAATATGGGCAGCCGAGTGTAGTACGGACTGGAGTGAGGAGAGACAGGAGGTTGGGAGGTCTCATGGAGGCTGATGCAGTAATTCAGGCAGAATAGGATGACTGATTTTATTAATGTGGCAGCAGTTTGAATTGAGAGAAAAGAAAGATTTTAGTAATGTTGTGAAGATGGGACTGACAGGATTTAGTGATGGATTGAATATGTGGGTTGAATGAGAGAGAGGAGTCAAGGATAATGCCAAGGTTATGGGCTTGTGAGACAGGAAGAATGTTGGTACCATAATAATAATAATAATAATAATAATGGTATTTGTTAAGTGCTTACTATGTGCAAAGCACTGTTCTAAGCACTGGGGATCAGGTTGTCCCAAGGAGGGCTCACAGTTTTAATCCCCATTTTACAGATGAGGTAACTGAGGCACAGAGAAGTTAAGTGACTTGCCCAAAGTCACACAGCTGACAGTTGGCAGAGCTGGGATTTGAACCCATGACCTCTGACGCCAAAGCCCGTGCTCTTTCCACTGAGCTATGCTGCCTCTCCAACTACGCTTCTCTTCTACGCTGCTGCCATGTACAGTGATGGGAAAGTCAGGGGGAAGACAGGGTTTGGGTGGGAAGATAAGGAGCTCTGTTTTGGACATGTTAAGTCTGAGGTAATAGGAAGACATCCAAGTAGAGATGTCTTGTGTCTTGAGGGCAGGAGGAGATCAAGGAAAGGTCTCCTGGAAAGAGAAAAGGCCGGAGATGCAGATTCATTCAATCGTATTTATTGAGTGCTTACTGTGTGCAGAGCACTGAACTGGAGATGTAGATTTGGGTATCATCTGCATAGAGGTGGTAGTTGAAGCCATGGGAGCAAATGAGTTCTCCAAGGAAGTGGGTTTGGATGGAGAATAGAAGGGGGCCCAGAACTGAGCCTTGAAGGACCCCCCCCATAGTTAGGGAGTGGGAGACAGAGGAGGAGTGGACAGAATGAATGGCCAGAGAGATGAGAGGAGAACTAGTAGAGAAGCAGCGTGGCTCAGTGGAAAGAGCCCGGGCTTTGGAGTCAGAGGTCATGGGTTCAAACCCCGGCTTCACCACTTGTCAGCTGGGTAACTCTGGGCAAGTCCCTTCACTTCTCTGGGCTTCAGTTACCTCATCTGTAAAATGGGGATTAAGACTGTGAGCACCCCGTGGGACAACCTGATCACCTTGTAACATCCCCAGCGCTTAGAACAGTGCTTTGCACATAGTAAGTGCTTAATAAATGCCATTTTAAAAAAAATAGTAGAGGACACAGTCAGTTAAGCTAAGGCTAGATAATGTTTCCAGGAGAAGGGGATGATCCACATTGTCGAATGCAGCTGAGATATCAAGGAAGATTAGGATGGAGTACAGGCCATTGGATGTGGCAAGAATGAGATCACTGGTGAACCGTGAGAGGGAGGTTTCTGTGGAGTGAAGGGAATGGAAGCCAGATTAGAGAGGGTCAAGGAGAGAATACATTGAGTAGCATTGAGACAGTGCTAAAGTGAACATTACTTGAACAGGACATGTGAGGAGAATAGATTATTATGACATACACACAGTGCAGTTAAATTTTCAACTACAATAGAGAAAAATGGGGCCATCCTAAATTCTCTTCAGCATCAGTCCTGATCAGGAGTACTTCATTCTCCCTCTACCCATCCCCGTTTTAGTCACATGAAAGACTGTGAGCCTGATGTTGGGTAGGGACCATCTCTATATGTTGCCGATTTGTACTTCCCAAGTGCTTAGTACAGTGCTCTGCACACAGTAAGTGCACAATAAATACAATTGAATGAAGGAACTTGAGATTGGGAACATCTGGCTAACTTATACTATGTAAAGACTAAAATATTAACTCTTCTGTGCCAAGGGCGATCCAAAGGAAGAACTGTGATAAGGAGGCTGCCCAAGCTCTGAAGGGAAATGGAAAAACATTGGTTTCTGGTTTCTGAGATAGAATGATGGTCAGCAATTACTGTTTAATAAAATGTTATTTTTGGAAAGAGTACAGAGATTCAACTGGAGATTCGCCAGCTGGGATTTCAAGCTACACTCAAAAACAAAGACTATTGTTTCTGCGGACTGCAACAAGCTTATGTGCACTTTACTTGAAGGTTTTGCTTGGGAGAGAGATGGAAAATCACATATGCTATTTACTTCAGATATTTCTGTTAAACAGAATGAGAAAAAAAATCTCCACAAGTCTGAAGCAGATCTTTCAAGCAGGACCCAAGGTAGGCCACAGAAGAGGGCAAAAAGCAGAGAAAGATTTTGGACTCTGACCCTTCACTGATTAAGACTTAGCTATGCTTCAGAGGTGGGTGCAGTTTTCATCCTGGGAGTGAAGACAAACTCCTCCTGAGAGTGGCTACATTCTGGAAAATGTAGGCAACCAAAGCCTTTGCTTCTGAAATAAATAGTATTTTCTTTTCATTTCCCACAGTTCCTTCTCAGATTTCTCCGACCCAAAAAACTATGATCCAGCCATGTAAAAATCCCCTACATCCCACTTCTCTTTTTATGGTATTTGTTAAACACTTACTATGTGCCAGGCACTGTGTTAATCTCTGGAATAGATATAAGCCGAGTCAGGTTGCCCTTCTCAGAATGGCAGCTGGAGAGTTTCCGGTACTGTACCAGGCTCAAGGGAGAGTCAAGCACAGGCATAACCTTTCCATTCCTAGGTTGGGCAATGGCTAGTGAGTGGAAGGCAATCTGCTACAAGTCAAAACTCACCTGTGCTGGGCAGCATTGGCATGAGAGAGTCAAGGGTGGAGACTCAAGTTCACTGTGCAGAAAAAGGTAATGATAAACCACTTTTGTATTTTTATCAAGAAAGCCTTATGGATACACTACCAGAACGATGAGGTGACTGAGGCATAGTGAACGTAAGTGACTTGCCCAATATCACACAGCAAAGTGGTAGAGGAAGGGTCAGAACCCAGGTCCTCTGACTCCTGGGTTCTTACCACTAGGCCCCACGTCTTCTTATTCTTAGGCCTGTCTTCCTGTGAGAATGGGTTCCACGTGTTTACCATGGAGGATAGTAGTAATATTACAATAATAATTGTACTTGCTAAGCCCTTACTATGTACCAAACACTGTTCTACGTTCTGGGGTAGATACAAGTTAATTCCCAGACTGAGCCCCCTCCTTCCTCTCCCCCTTCTCTCCCTCCCCATCCCCCCCGCCTTACCTCCTTCCCCTCCCCACAGCACCTGTATGTATGTATATGTTTGTGCATATTTATTACACTATTTATTTATTTTACTTGTACATATTTATTCTATTTATTTTATTTTGTTAATATGTTTTGTTTTGTTGTCTGCCTCCCCCTTCTAGACTGTGAGCCCGCTGTTGGGTAGGGACCATCTCTATATGTTGCCAACTTATGCTTCCCAAGCGCTTAGTACAGTGCTCTGCACACAGTAAGTGCTCAATAAATACGATTGAATGAATGAATGATTGCAGATGGAAGTGGGACAATCTGGGAGAGATGTGTCCATGGAGTCGCTATGGATTGAAAATGACTCTACAGCATAACACAACACAAATCAGGTTGGGCACAATCTCTTTCAAACATGGGGGCCACAATCTTAACCCCCATTTTACAGATGAGGTAACGGAGGCACAGAAAAGTTGAGTGACTTGCCCAGCGTCACACAGCAGAAAAATGTCAGAGCCAAGAGCCCCAGTCCTTCTAACTCTCAGCCCTGTACCCTATACACCAAGCCATGCCACTTCTCTTCTTTTGCTTACAATTTTCCTTAATCAGCCACAGCACATTCTTATTCACTCATTCAATCGTATTTATTGAGTGCTTACTGTGTGCAGAGCACTGTACTAAGCGCTTGGGAAGTGAAGTTGACAACATATAGAGACAGTCCTACCCAACAGCAGGCTCACAGTCTAGAAGTGTTATCAAGATGACAAATCAGGGATACAAGATAATATGCAAGCATGCCTTCTGATTATGATTTTAAAAATAACTTGCAAAATTGAACAATTTTGATTAAAAATAAAGTTAGAAAGTTGAACGTTTTTTCAGACACAAAAAGATCTAATTAATTTTTTTTATTATTGGTATTCATCAATATTGATATTTTATCATGTCTATTTCATATATGCATATAGTTGGTCAATTTTTTGATCTTGGAGATTCATTCATTCATTCATTCAATCATATTTATTAAGCACTTACGGTCTGCAGAGCACTGTACTAAGCACTTGGGAAAGTACAATTCAACGTAAACCGTGACATTCCCCACCCACAAAGAGCTTACAGTCTTGAGGAGAGGAATGCATCAAGGCAGTTTACATTATTTTCTAGGCAAAAGAATGCTTTGATTAGCAGCCTTTCACTTAACATTTTATTTTCATGGAATCATTTAAGACTGCTATGGACTTTATCATAGATCTTCAGATAGCAGTATGGCTCAGTGGAAAGAGCACAGGCTTGGGAGTCAAAGGTGATGGGTTCAAATCCCCACTCTGCCGCTTGTCAGCTGTGTGACTTTGGGCAAGTCACTTAACTTCTCTGTGCCTCAGTTACCTCATCTGTAAAATGGGGATTAAGATTGTGAGCCCCACATGGGACAACCTAATCACCTTGTATCCTCCCCAGTGCCTAGTACAATGTTTTGCTAATAGTAAGCACTTAACAAAATACCAAAATTATTATTATTATTATTATTATTAGATAGGGTAAAAGGTCTATAGAGTATTATGGTTTCCATTCTTTTACATAGATTTGAAACATATACTTACCGTAACATCTAACTTTTGGGCCAGTTTCTTCAGCATCACCTATGTGCTTTACTTGGTACCAAATGAGAAGCAGTGTGGCTCAGTGGAAAGAGACTGGGCTTTGGAGTCAGAGGTCAGGGGTTCAAATCCCAGCTCTGCCAATTGTCAGCTGTGTGACTTTGGGCAAGTCACTTCACTTCTCTGTGCCTCAGTTCCCTCATCTGTAAAATGGGGATGAAGACTGTGAGCCCCCCTGTGGGACAACCTGATCACCTTGTATTCCCCCAGAGCTTAGAACATTGCTTTGCACATAGAAAGCACTTAACAAATACCATTATTATTATTATTATTATTATTACCAAATAACAAGGAAAGACCACCAAAAACTCAAATATTCAGATTTTCTAAGGACCAGAAAGGCAGAGGGTTGCTCATTATTCCTGCTTCCTCTTTTTAGAATGCGAGCTTCTCTAGGTCAGCAACTTTATGTGTTTATTTTCTTTGGAATAGCACTCCTCACAACAACAGTACTTAAGTACTAGTTGTTGCTGTTAATGATGGTGTCAATCACCTCTACACAACAACATCCCGACTCTGTGTGATAGCTAAGATGCTGTTTGTGAATATCCCGTCTACTAAAAAAGCATTCTTGGCAAGTTACAAACAAAATAGAATCCTTGGATCTCACAAAAAGGGAAGCTACTGGAGGTCCAATTGTGTTTTCCCCTGGACCTAACTATCAGCCGTGATTGAGAAGTACTATTAGCGTAAGTGTGAAGTGATTCCCTTTTTCAGAACAGGGTCATTAATGGTGTCCTCAGCTAAATCCCAAACTGATATAGGAAACACTCTAGACAGATTTAATTACATTCAGGTGCCTGGATTTCTCTAGGCAATTTTCGAAGAGCATCTGCATTACCATGTTCCAAAGAGGCTTTATATTGGGTATCGTACTGTAACACTTACAATGCCTAAAACAAATGTTGCACTATGGCAGCTGGAAATAAGGCAGCCAGCCTTGTTTCAGGAGGCTTTATGGTCAGTTATCAAAATGCATTTTCTCACACATATGTATGCATAGAATTTTATTACTCCAAGTGCTGTACTTAGGGCTTCTCTCCCTCATGTCGGAAATAATTTCCATTATTTTTTGTTAAGGTATGAAAGCTTCCCCTATGGGTTTTTCACTGAGAGGGTAGGTGTATCTATGAAAACTTAACTCTCAGCTTGAAAACTGGTTGCTTATGCAACCTTCTAAAATGAAGGGACACCGTAAGCTAAGGGTGTTAAACAGCAAAATCAAAATCCACAGACACCTGGGGCATGCACTCACATATTTCTCTTGAGCCCACTGTTGGGTAGGGACTGTCTCTATATGTTGCCAACTTGTACTTCCCAAGCGCTTAGCACAGTGCTCTGCACACAGTAAGCACTCAATAAATGCGATTGATTGATTGATTCTCTCCCTACCCAGACTTCCTTGTAGTAATAACTATACTCAGATGTGTCACATCTCAGGTAAAGAAGAAATCACAGGTCAAAGGTGAAATGTAAGTTCCACATATAAAACAGTACAAGCTCTGGAGTTGCTTGTTCTATTTTTTTCTTTTTCTGAAAAATCATTTTTATATTAAGGTTCTGATTTTTTTGTAAAATTGGCCAGTAGTAAAAATATATTTTTACTCCTCTCTAATATTAATTTGCTAGCTTTCTATTAGTATATTCATTTAGAGTTTTATGGTAGTTTTAGAAAGAATGCTCCTATTTTCAATGTTCATTTCATTGTCAATCTGGTCTTTCCACACAAGCAATGGGAGGAAAAAAGAAACACCAAGAAAACTAGAAATTCACTAGTGTACTACTTTAAATTGCTTCTCTTTTCCTTTTTATAAAATTGAACTATTAAATTCACATTTCTCTTACTGCATTACTCCTTTTCATCATCTCTATTATTAACAGAGAATAAATATTACAGGAAAACTAAAAGAATGAAAGAGCTTTTATATCACTTTTAAAATAATAAGCCATGGTTGGGTTTACATGAAACAATTGTTTTTGGGTAACATATGAGATATGAATAATCCATAACTGAATAATAATGAGAGCATTTGTTAAGTGGTTACTGAATACATTTATTATTAGTAGTAGTAACAATGATAATATTTGTTAATCACTTATTCTGTGCCAAACATTGTATGCCAAACATTGTACCGAGCACTTTGGTAGATAACAATAAAAAATCAAATCATACACTATTCTTGTCCTTCAGTGACCTTGTAGTCTAAATAAGAAGTAGAATTTAATCCCTATTTTACCAGTGAGAAAAACGAAACAAGAAAACTCTGCCCAAGGTAATGGAGCAGACAAGTTTCAGATCTGGGATTAGAACCTAGGTCTTTGATTACCAGGCCATGCTCTTTTCAATAATAATAATTGAGAATTGTGGTATTTGTTAAGTGCTTACTATATGTTAAGCACTCTACTAAGTCCTGGGGTAGATTCAGGATAATCAGGTACACATTGGCTCACAGAATAAGTAGGAGGGAGAACAGGTATTAAATCCCCATTTTGCAGATGAGGGAACTGAGTTACAGAGAATTTAAGTGACTTGCCCAAGATCCCCTAACAGGTGCGTGGAAGAGCTATGATTAGAACCTATTGCCTCTGACTCTCAGACCGTGCTCTTACCACTAGGTCACACAGATTCCCAAATAACTTTCTGACTGCTTTGCTAGTCCTCCTCAATCTAACAGCTGGCTTCAATATTGTGGACTACTCTTGTCCCCTGGAAACACTATCTAACTTTGGTTTCGGGGAAGTAGCCTAGTATAGTGGAAAGAGCCTGGGCTTGGGAGTCAGAAGATGTGGGTTCCAATCCCAGCTCTGATACTTGTCTGCTGTGTGACTGTGTGTAAGCCACTTAACTTCTCTGGACCTCAGTTACCTCATCTGTAAAATGGGGATTAAAATTATGTGTCCCATGTGGGACAACCTGATGACCTTGTATCTACCCCAGTGCTTAGAAGAGCACTTGGCATATAGCACTTAACGAATACCATAATTATCATTATTATTATTTCACAGATATTGTCCTCTCCTGGTTCCTTCCTATGTCTCTGACAAGTAGTTCTCGTTTACACTGGCTCCGCCTTTCCTCTCCTTCCTATCCCCTAACAATGAGGATCCCTCAAGATTCAGTTCTGGGACCCACCTCTATTCTCCAGCTACACCTACTCCCTTGGAGAACTCATTTACTTCCACAGCTTCAACTACCACCTTTATTCATTCATTCATTCAATCGTTTTTATTAAGTGCTTACTGTGTGCAGAGCACTGTACTAGGCACTTGGGAAAGTACAATACAGTGATAAAGAGTGATAATCCCTGCCCACAATGAGCTCACAGTCTACAGGTGGGGAGACAGACATCAGTATAAATAAACAGACATCAGTATAAGTAAATAAAATTACAGATATATAAGTACGGTGGGGTGGGGAAGGGGGGAAGAGAAAGGGAGCAAGTCAGGGTGATGCAGAAGGGAGTGGGAGTTGAGAAAATGCGGGGATTAGTCTGGGAAGGCCTCTTGGAAGAGTTGTGTCTTCAGTAAGGCTTTGAAGAGGGAGAGGGTGATTGTCTGGTGAATTTGAGGAGGGAGGGCATTCCAGGCCAGAGGTAGGATGTGGGTAAGTGGTCGGTGGAGAGACAGGTGAGACCGAGGAAAAGTGAGAAGGTTAGCACCAGAGGAGCAAAGTGTGTAGTCTGAGTTGTAGAAGGAGAAAAGTGAGGTGTGGTAGGAGGGAGCAAGGTGATGGAGAGCTTTAAAGCCAATGGTAAAGAGCTTTTGTTTGATACGGAAGTGGATAGGTAAACACTGGAGATTTTTGAGGAGTGGGGTGACATGTCCTGAATGTTTCTGTAGAAAGATGATCCAGGCAGCGGAGTGAATTATGGACTGGGAGTGGGAGGAGGCAGGAGGTTGGGCGGTCAGCAAGGAGGTTGATGCTGAAATCTAGGCAAGATAGGATGAGTGATTGTATCAATATGGTAGAAGTTTGGATGGAGAGGTAAAGGTTGATTTAGTAGAGTTGTGAAAGTGAGGCTGACAGGATTTGATGTGGCTGCTACCCAAACCTATCTTTCCAGCCCATATATCTCTCCTTTTCTGTAACCTCTCATTTAGTCATCCCACAGGACATATGTACTGGGCTGTCCTGCTGAGACTTCTAATTTAACATGTCCATACCAGACTTCTACATCTTCCTACCAAAGGACTGTTCTTCCCAAGACTTTCCCATCACTACAGACAACAGCCTTAACCTAAGTAATAATAATAATAATAATACTTATAACAGCATTTGTTAAGCACTTACTATGTGCAAAGCAGTGTTCTAAGTGCTGGGGGGTTACAAGGTGATCAGGTTGTCCCATTTGGGGCTCACAGTCTTAATCCCCATTTTACAGATGAGTTAACTGAGGCTCAGAGAAGTTAAGTGACTTGCCCAAGGTGACACAGCAGACAAGTGGCAGAGCTGGGATTAGAACCCATGACCTCTGACTTCTAAACCCGGGCTCTTTCCACTGAGCCACACTGCTTCTCCTAGCTGATGCAGTCGATGGTCAAGGCAGGGTATGACAAGTGATTGGATCAGTGTAGTAGCAGTTTGGATGGAGAGGAAGGGGTGGATTTTAGAGATGTAGAACCAACCTGATTAGCTTGCATCTACCCCAGTGCTTAGTACAGTGTCTGAAACAACTGAGCACTTAACAAATACCATCAAAAGATTGTATCTCTCTGACCGCTGATCCCTTGAACATTTCTCTCCTTTTACTTAGAACTCCCTCCCCTTCACAACTGACAGATCACAACTCTCCCCAACTTCTAAGTCTCACTGAAATCACCTTCATTCCAAGACTAAGTCCTCATTTCCCATTTTCATCCTCCTGTCTGCATTGCCTATGCACTTGGACCTGTACCCCTTAAGCACTTTGACCATCCCTTCACCATCAGCCCCACAGCACTGATAAAAATAATAATAATGATGGCATTTGCTAAGCGCTTACTATGTGCAAAGGGCTGTTCTAAGCACTGGGAAGGTTACAAGGTGATCAGGTTGTCCCACGGGGGGCTCACAGTCTTAATCCCCATTTTACAGATGAGGTAATTTAGGCCCACAGAAGTTAAGTGACTTGCCCAAAGTCACACAGCCGACAATTGGTGGAGCCGGGATTTGAATCCATGACCTCTGACTCCAAAGGCTGGGCTCTTTCCACTGATATACTGCCATTTCTCCTATCCCAAAATCATCAATCGTATTTATTGAGTGCTTACTATGTGCAGAGCACTGTAGTAAGCGCTTGGGAAGTACAATTGGCAACATATCGAGACAGTCCCTACCCAACAGTGGGCTCACGGTCTAAAATGTATTTTAATGCTTGACACCCCTTTAGATTATAAGCTCCTTATGGGCATGAATCTTGTCTACCAACTCTATTGTATTGTAGTTTTCCAGGTGATTAGTAGAGTGCCCTACACACAGTAAACACTCAGTAAATAGCTTTTGATTGATTGATTGACTTGGAAATTTTTAGATTATTGAAAACAGTTCACTTATTCCTTTTTCCCAAAATTCTATCATGTGAAATTTTGAGAAAAAGAATAAAAGGAGATACCTCACTCAGCATACAGTCACCTTCACTGTCATTTTAGGTCAGTGGGCTGGATAATTTTATGACCAATAATAACATTTCTATGAATGCATGCTGAGAAAAGACAATCAAATCATACACTTTAGGAAATGAGTTTCTCATTGTGGGTATTGGGAGGGAATAACTTCTTGCACAATTGGCTAGGTGTATTATGGGGTTGAGGTCATTGTCACCGGTAAGATGCTTGAATTTGATTGATCAATA
This sequence comes from Tachyglossus aculeatus, assembly GCF_015852505.1. Taxonomy (NCBI): domain Eukaryota; kingdom Metazoa; phylum Chordata; class Mammalia; order Monotremata; family Tachyglossidae; genus Tachyglossus; species Tachyglossus aculeatus. The sequence goes on from NC_052067.1 coordinate 123,722,216, forward strand.
CTAGACTTTACTAGACTTTATGCAGTTTTCTTTTGTGTGTGTGTGTGTGTGTGTGTGCAAACTAGGCAGTAAAAAAGGTCAAAAAAAGTACGTATCAACAGGTTTCAGGGGGCCCAATACCAATACCCTAACCCTAATAATATAAATGATATCCCTTTGTTGCATAGGAGGAGAGCAGTTTGTAGTGAGTTCATAGACATTGCTATTGTAATTTTTTATAGATTCCTCTAATGAGAAGCAGCGTGGCTCAGTGGGAAAGATCCCGGGCTTTGGAGTCAGAGGTCATGGGTTCAGATCCCGGCTCCGCCACTTGTCAGCTGTGTGACTTTGGGCAAGTCACTTCACTCTTCTGTGCCTCAGTTCCCTCATCTGTAAAATGGGGATGAAGACTGTGAGCCCCACGTGGGACAACCTCATCACCTTGTATCCCCCCAGCGCTTAGAACAGTGCTTTGCACATAGTAAGCGCTTAATAAACGCCATTATTATTATTATTATTATTATAATGAGAAGCAGCATGGTGTGGTGGATAGAGAATGGGCCTAGCAGTCAGAAGATCATGTGCTCTAATCCCGCCTCCTCACTTTTCCCCTGTGGTAACCTTGGGCAAGTCACTTTACTTCTCTAGCCATCAGTTACCTTATCTGTAAAATGGGGAATTAAGACTATGAGCCCCATTTGGACAGGGACTGTATCTACACCAATGCTTAGAACAGTGCTTGGCAAATAATAAGTGCTTAACAAATACCGCAATAATAATAATAATAATACTTGGTGTCGATTATGATGGGGACATGTATGTTGACATTTGTCACATAGCAATTCTGTTTCTGTTTCTGAAGGTGTAGGGAGTAGACTATCACTAATGCTTTTGGGCAGATCAGAAAGTCCGTAGACAACGGATTATCTCATTGTCTGTGAGGCTTATCCAGAAGAAGGAAGATGTCTGGAGAAAAAGAGTGTCGAACAATTATTTCTATGGCCTGTCTTTCACAAAGAGGTCTTGTTTCCCTAAGTGTTACAAAATTTGATTATGGTCCTGGCTAGTTCAGATAATGATAAAAATAATAATGATAGTATTTGTTAAGTGCTTACTATGTGCAAAGCCCTGTTCTAAGCACTGGGGGGTTACAAGGTGATCAGGTTGTCGCACGTGGGGCTCAAAATTTTAATCCCCATTTTACAGATAAGGTAACTGAGGCACAGAGAAGTGAAGTGACTTGCCCAAAGCCACACATCTGACAAGTGGTGGAGTAGGAATTAGAACCCATGACCTCTGACTCCCAAGCCTGGGATCTTTCCACTGAGCCACACTGCTTCTCAGATGCAACAGAAGTGTTATTCCTTAATGGACAATTGCTCTGGTCACCACAAATTTATTCCAATATTTAATGACACTATTTAAAAATTTGTTTTGTTTAGTAGTTTTCATTTGTGTTGTCAGATTAAGATTTACAGTGGAGCCTCAGCTAAGCATGGCTTGTGGACCCCTGACTCCAACATAGGAGAACTTTCCTTCATCCTTGATTTGTTACTGACCCAATCACTGCTCTCCTCGCCATTCCAGCAACCTGGCTCTACCCAGATGACACTGTCTTCCCTGATGCTCTCTCCATAGGGGACTCATCTTCTCCCACTTCCCAAGATTTACTGGGAAAGAGGGAGGTATTGACTTTCTTCCCACCTCCTCAATATCTTTCCTTTCCTTTGAATTCCATATCATCTGCCTCTTCCACCCACTCCATTCAATAGTCATGGCAATTTACCATCTTCCAGGCCTCTCCTAAAATTTTCTCACCCATTTTGATACTTCTCTCACATTCTTTCTCCATTTCCCTCTCCTAGGAAATTTCATCCTTGGAAACTTTAATATCTGTGTTGTTGTCTCTGATGATACTTTCATCATCCAGTTCTTCTCACTCCTCAACTCCAGTGACCTCCTGCTCACCCATTTACCAACTTGAACACATAATTCATCTCATCATCTCTAGTCACTGTATAAACTCAACCCTCACCAACTCTCTCTGAAAACCTTCTCACCTGCCTTCTCTCCCACACACCCAATCCTGCAAAATTGTCCTATTCCCCAACAGAGACCTCCTGTCTTTTGATCCCCTCCAATTCTCTAAGGTCATCAAGCCCAATTTGGTATCCATACACAAACTATCTTCTTTTAATGCAAAAATTGACACCCTCAACCCTACCCTCACCACTGAATACAACTCCCTCATTCCCTCACTCTCTCCCATACTGCTAACCCACAGCCCTGGATCACCTCCACAGTATGTTTACTCTGCTCCTGTGCTTGAGCCATCCATCCTATGCTTGACCTTATCCATCTCAGTTTCAAGCTCATTGTGGGCAGGGAATGTGGCTATCAAACTCTAGTCACTGTATAAACTCAACCCTCACCAACTCTCTCTGAAAACCTTCTCACCTGCCTTCTCTCCCACACACCCAATCCTGCAAAATTGTCCTATTCCCCAACAGAGACCTCCTGTCTTTTGATCCCCTCCAATTCTCTAAGGTCATCAAGCCCAATTTGGTATCCATACACAAACTATCTTCTTTTAATGCAAAAATTGACACCCTCAACCCTACCCTCACCACTGAATACAACTCCCTCATTCCCTCACTCTCTCCCATACTGCTAACCCACAGCCCTGGATCACCTCCACAGTATGTTTACTCTGCTCCTGTGCTTGAGCCATCCATCCTATGCTTGACCTTATCCATCTCAGTTTCAAGCTCATTGTGGGCAGGGAATGTGGCTATCAAATGTATTATATTGTACTCTCCCAATAACTTAATACAGTGTTCTGTACACAGTAAGTCCTCAATAAGTATGATTGATCCTTGTCTGCTTTGATTCTGCCATCTCCTCAGCCCAACAAAAATATTTTTCCACCCTTACTGACTCCCAAACACATTGTTCACACCAACTGTTCCAAACGTTTAGCACCCTCCTCAAACTCCCTGCCTTTCCTACCCCTCCCATTTTTTCCCAGTGACATGCTCACATACTTTATTGATAAAATTTCATTTTTTGTGTATATTTGTACATATTTATTTCTGAGTTACTGTATTCATGTTATTAATGATGTGCATATATCTATAATTCTATTTATTTTGATGGGACTGACAACTGTCTACTTGTTTTGTTTCGTTGTCTGTCTCCCCCTTCTAGACTGTGAGCCCATTGTTGGGTAGGGATTGTCTCTATATGTTGCCGAATTGTACTTTCCAAGCGCTTAGTACAGTGCTCTGCACACAGTAAGTGCTCAATAAATGTGATTGAATGAATGAATGAATACCCTGTTGCTCCTCGACCTCTCAGCTGCTTTTAACACTGTGGACCACAACCTTCTCCTGGAAACTTCATCCAACCTTGGTCTCACTGACACTGTCGTCAGCTGGTTCTCCTCCTATCTCTCTGACCACTCGTTCTCAATCTCTTTCTTTGGCTTCTCTTCTGCCACCCACCAGTAAATGTGGTAGTTCCAGAAGGCCCCGTTCTGGATCCCCTTCTTTCTTAAATCTACACCCACTCCTTTGGAGAACTCATTCAGTTCCATGGTTTCAACTACTATGTCTATGCAGATGATTCCCAAATCTACATCTCCAGGCCCAATCTCTATCCTCCCTTGCAGTCTTGCATTATCTCCTAACTCAGGACATCTCGACCTGGATTTCCTGCTGACACCCCAAATTTCCCATGCGCAAAACTGAACTTCTTATCTTCCTACCCAAACTCTGTCTTCCCCCTGTCATCCTCATCATTGTAGGGCACACTTACATTCTCCTTGTCTCATAAGTCTGTAACCTTGGTGCTACCTCAACTTTTTTCTCTCGTTCGACCCACGTATTCAATCTCTCACAAAATCCTGTTGGTTCATCCATCACAGCATCACTAAAATCTGCCCATTCCATCCATAGTGCTAACTCTTAATCCAAGCATTTATCCTATCCTGCTTTGATTAATGTGTCAATCTCTTTGTTGATATCTCTCTGCCTCCTTTCTCTCCCTATTCCAGTCCATACTGCACTCTGCTTCCTGGATCATTTTTTTGACAAAACCATTCAGTCTATGTTTCCCTACCCCTCAAGAACCTCAATTGACTGTCCGTCCACCTCCACGTTGAACAGAATTGCTTACCACAGTCTTTAAAGCACTCAATCACCTTATCCCCTCCTACCATACCTTTCTGCTTTCGTTCTACAACCCAGCTCACATACTTCACTCTAATGTCAACTTCATTCATTCATTCAATCATATTTATTGAGCGCTTACTGTGTGCAGAGCACTGTAGTAAGCGCTTGGGAAGTACAAGTTGGCAACATTTAGAGATGGTCCCTACCCAACAGTGGGCTCACAGTCTAGAAGGGGGAGACAGAGAACAAAACAAAACATATTAACAAAATAAAATAAATAGAATAGACAAAATAAAATAAATAGAAACTCCTGTTTCTCCTCATCTCTCTGAACATTCATTCTTAGCCTTCTTCGTGGGGTCTTCCTCCCACTCCCTTCTCCTAACTGTAGGGGTCCCTCAAGGTTCCGTTTTTGGTTCCCTTCTATTCTCCATTTACACTCACTCCCTCGGAGAAGTCATTCACTTCCACAGCTTCAACTATCATTTAATAATAATAATAATAATGGCATTTGTTAAGCGCTTACTATGTGCAAAGCACTGTTCTAAGCGCTGGGGAGGATACACGGTGATAAAGTTGTCCCACATGGGGCTCACAGTCTTAATCCCCATTTTACAGGTGAGGTAACTGAGGCACAGAGAAGTTAAGTGACTTGCCCAAAGTCACACAGCTGACAATTGGCGGAGCCGGGGTTTGAATCCATGACCTGTGACTCTAAAGCCCGTGCTCTTCTCCACTGAGCCACGCAGTCCTTCTGACTCCCACGCGCTTGCTGTGTCTATCCTACGTTACCTCAATCCACTCTCTATCCTGCAGCTCTCTATTTTGCAAATCTGTTTTGATCCAGTAGTTCCAAAGCCCTCACCCTCCTGCTGTGTAATGATTGTACTGGTCTGTTGTACAATGTGGCCTCTCTAATTTGGGTTTCCCCTTTGTACTGCAGCATGTTTGTTGTTTACTTTTTTGGTTTTGGCTCTGTGGAAAAAGTGCGGGCTTAGGAGTCAGAGGTCATGGGTTCGAATCCTTTATTTTATTTTGTTAGTATGTTTGGTTTTGTCTCCCCCTTTTAGACTGTGAGCCCACTGTTGGGTAGGGACTGTCTCTATATGTTGCCAATTTGTACTTCCCAAGAGCTTAGTACAGTGCTCTGCACACAGTAAGCGCTCAATAAATACGATTGATGATGATTGATGAATCCCTGCTCTGCCACTTGTCAGCTGTGTGACCTTGGGCAAGCCACTTAACTTCTCTGTGTCTCAGTTACCTCATCTGTAAAATGGGGATTAAGACTGTGAGCCCCACATGGGACAACCTGATCACCTTGTATCCTCCCCAGCGCTTAGAACAGTGCTTCACACATAGAAAGGGCTTAACAAATACCAGCATTATTATTATTATTATTACTCAGATAACCTCGTAACCCTATCATCGATGAGAATCAGAAATCCTACTCTACTGGGATGTATCAATACGAATGCAGTTTACGCAGATTCGTTGAAGGCACTGCGGGGGCCTGGGTGGAAGGGGAGAGCTCTATATAAATAATGTGTCCCAGTATGCATCTTAAAAGTGTGGTCTATATTTACAGACCCTATATTTATTTACAGTCAAGAATTTAATCAGAGGATGACTGAAATTAATAGAGAAAAGGAAAACTAACAAAACAGTCAAACCCTTATTGCTTGACATAAATTTCTTCCACAAGCATAACAAATAGAAAAAGGTGGTCAAATGATCACTCACCATGTGGAGGGGTGAAAAATAATAGAAATACCCAAATAAAGGCACTGAATAAAGAGCTGTGAAGCAGAAAAGCAGGACAGCAGCAAACCAGAAAGAGTAGTCCTTACACTTCTAAATTTCTGTCCCCCTGTAGACAGAAAGTTAAATAAAAAGCTTTCTGAGAAGTATTGCTATTTCTGCGTCCTGTTTATAAGAAGGAACTATCCTTTATTTTATGTGAAATGAAATCTTTAATAATAATTAATTTTCTATTTTATAATAGTGGTGATTCTACGTGCCAATCAATCAATGGTATTTATTGAGCACTTACTATGTTCAGAGCAGTGTACTAAGCACTTGGGAGAGTACAATACATCAGAATTAGCAATCAGTCAATCAATCAATTGTATTTATTGAGCGCTTACTGTGTGCAGAGCACTGTACTAAGAGCTTGGGAAGTACAAGTTGGCAACATATAATCATCCAACATATAACCATCCAACTAGCAATTCAGACTTCTCACAGGAGCTCCAATTTCACTACAGATTGTGGTCGACTCAAGAAAGCAGAGAGGTATTTCCTGCCCACAATGAGCTTACAGTTTTGATGGGGAGACTGACACTAATATTAATAAATAATTTAATAATAATTTAAATATATGTACAGTCCTGAGGGGTTGAGCACTCTAAGTTAAATAATCATATCAGACACTGTAGCTGTCCTATATGGAGCTCAGGGAGGGAGAACAGGTATTTAATACCCATTTCCAGATGAGGATATTGTGGTACAGAGATGTCAAGTAGCTTGTTCAAGGTCACACAGCAGGCAAGTGACGGTGCCAGAATTAGAACCAGGGCTCCTGATTCTCCACTCCATGCTATTCACAGCTTTATTTTTGTATCAGTCCATCAATCATTCAAATTTATTAAGCACTTACTGTGTGCAGAGCAATATACTAAGCACTTGGGAAAGTATCACAACAAAGTTGGTTGACGATCTCTGCCCTCAAGGAGCTTATAGTACACAGGGTAGACACATTAAAATAAATTACAGATAAGGGAAATGGCAGAGTATAAAAGTGTGAACAAGTGTTTAGGTTGGGGAGCATATCAAAGTGCTTATGGGATACATAGCCAAGTGAATAGGTGATTCAAAGGGGAAGGCAAGTAGGGGGAATAAGGACTTAGTAAGGAATATTTTTGTTTTAACAATTAGGACTACAAGATCCATTTTGAACTTTCCAGTCACACCCACCCTCTAGACTGTAAACTCCCTCTAGAGTGTGAGCTTGTTGTGTCCATTTATTGTTCTACTCTCCCAAGCGTTTTGTACAGTGCTCTGTAAACAGTAAGTGCTCAATAAATACAATTGGCACACACACACACGACAATTTTACTTCAGTGTTGAAGTCAATTATAAAGGCAGCAAATCTATATTAATTATGTTACTATAGCTATAGCTGTTCTTCATTTTAAAAGATGATATTACTGTTTTTAAGATTATATCTATGTGTGTGAGAGGATAAAAAAATGTGTAAACAACAGACCTTCCATACTCTGTGACTTAAGAATAAATCTTTGCTGTGATTGCTGGAGCTTATTGTCTCCCCCTTTTAGACTGTGAGCCCACTGTTGGGTACGGACTCTCTCTATATGTTGCCAACTTGTACTTCCCAAGCGCTTAGTACAGTGCTCTGCACACAGTAAGCGCTCAATAAATACGATTGATGATGATGATGATGATGATGATGTGATAATGGGTTGTCCAGTGAAAGGGTTGTCTGTGCATAAGCCCCCTTCTTGTATCCCAATCTTCTCAAAGCATTTGCCTAAACAAACTCACAGCTGCTACACAACAGGCTGTATACTGTGAGCCCATTGTTGGGTAGGGACCGTCTCTATACGTTGCCAACTTGTGCTTCCCAAGCACTTAGTACAGTGCTCTGCACACAGTAAGCACTCAATAATTATGATTGAATGAATGAATGTATCTAAAGCTCCTTGAGGGCAGGGATTATGTCTACCAACTCTATTGTATAATAGTGTTCTAAGCACTTGGTACAGTGCATTGCACACTTTAAGGGCACAATAAATGTCATTTGATTTTCTAGTTTATCCACCTCAATGGTCTTTCTGTAGTTAATTGTTTCATCACATTGCTTGAGGTTGAACTCACTATGTGTTCAAGTCATTTATTCTGCCTACGTGGCTTCAGTTTGCTCGTGTTTCGGTTCATCATGCTGCAGTTGGCATACCCAAACTCCCATGCTTTGACTCTAAAAACAGGTTTTACTGATTGAATCTAAAGGACACAGCTCAACAGGACAATGTACTATAGCCCCATTCTTTCCTTCTGGCATATGCCCTATCAATATTTCAATTATTTCCCAACAAAGATTTTCCAACCTTGGAAACATAATTTTTTGTTTCTTGATTCCCTCCACCACCCACCCCCCCCACACACCATGAGGAGATATGCCCATTTGGTAGTGTCCGGGGGTCAGAAGAACAGGAATAGTGAGGGAAGATCAATGTCGCAGCTGCTACCTCATCACCGCTGTACATTGTCTGGTGAGAATGGAGATGATGACTAGTTATGGAGGCTAATCTGTTTTGGGAAAAGATTTTCAGAATGTCTCACATGCACTGGTGGCAGTGGCATGCATCCTCTCTCTTGAGCCTTGACTACAAGAACTGGAACTACCGCAGTTGTGTCTTCAGATGAGAAGCAGTGTGGCCTAGTGGAAATAGCACACTTCTGGAAGTCAGAGAGCCTGGGTTCTAATCTTGACTCTGCCTCTTGTCTGCTGTGTGATTTGGGGACTCAGTTACCTCACCTGTAAAATTAGGCTTAAGATGGTGAACCCCATGGGGGACATGGACTGTGTCCAAGCTGATCATCTTGTATCTGTCTTGTAGTCTCTGGCACATAGTAAATACTTAACAAATACCATTCACTGCGACTAAAATGACCCCTCTGTTCATGGCAAGTGTTTATGACATGGTCAGGACATGTAATCAGGCCATGCCAGAGACCCCCAGCTCATCTCTAGAGAACCAGTTTGGGCAGGTTTGGGTGGTGAGAATTGCTGCAGTTACCACTAGCTCCTGGCAGCAGCCACTCTTTTCTGCTGCCAGTTGTAAACTGTTAGTAACTGCCATCTTGAGTAATAAAAGTGTTTATGGTCGGTCACCACATTGGCTTGGATTTTCACCCCACATACAATTGCTGGAGCTTATCGATGTTGAATGTTGGAAGTAGGGGCAGTGTGGTCTTGGCAAAATTGGGCCAAACATCAGTGTGTGTGCAAATGATAGTAGATGACAGAGGAGGTAATGGAGCCAATCATTAGTGAATGAATGGTACAAATGATGAAGATGGCTGAAGAGGTAAATTATTCCCCTTTTCTGTCCATAAAACTATTTCCCTCCCACCTCACCCAAATCCTCTTTTCCTTTCCCCTTGCATCTTTTTTTTTGTTTTCCATCTTCTCCTATTTTCTTTCCCATTTATTCTTTTCCCTTTACCTCTTTTCCCATTTCTAGTCCCTCTGTTGCCTCTCCCTTTTCCCCTTCCTCCGTCTATGCATTTTTTCTCTTATTTCTGTCCCTCTGCCCCACACCACAGAGATTCCTGGAAAACACCATCCTTGTTCCATCTAAGGTCATCAGATTTCTAGTTATTAACTTCCTGCCATTATGGATATCAGGGACAGCACCCTTTAAAACTCCTTACCATCAGCTTTAAAGCACTCAATCATCTTACCCCCTTCTACCTTGCCTCACCAGTCTCCTACTCCAACCCAGCCTGCACATTTCACTCCTCTAATGCCAACCTATTTATTGTACCTTGATCATCATCATCATCAATTGTATTTATTGAGCGCTTACTATGTGTAGAGCACTGTACTAAGCGCTTGGGAAGTACAAATTGGCAACATATAGAGACAGTCCCTACCCAACGGTGGGCTCACAGTCTAAAATTGGGCCTTGATCTCATCTATCTCGCCACCAATCTCTCACCCACTTCCTGCCTCTGGTCTGGACCTTCCTCCCTCTTCATATTGGATAGAGAATCAGTCTCCCCATCTTCAAATTCCTATTGAAGGCACACCTCCCAAAGTGCTTCTCTGACTAAGCCTTCGTTCCCTCTTTTTTTTATGACATTTGTTAAATGCTTACCATGTCCCAGGCACTGTTCTGAGCACTGAGGTAGATACAAAGTAATCAAGCTGGACACAGTCCATGTCCCACATGGAGCTCATAGCCGTAATCCCCATTTTACAGATGAGGTGACTGAGGCACAGAGAAGTGAAGCGACTTGCCCAAGGTCACACAGCAGACAAGTTCCAGAGCCAGGATTAGACCACAGGTCCCTCTGTCTCCCATGCCTGTCCTCTATACTCTAGGCCATGATGCTTCCCTCTTCTCTCACTCCCTTCTGTGTCACCCTCTCACCTGAATTTGCTCCCTTTATTCACCCCCACATCAATTAGAGAAGCAGCATGGCTCAGTGGAAAAGAGCACGGGCTTTGGAGTCAGAGGTCATGGATTCAAATCCTGGCTCTGCCAACTGCCAGCTGTGTGACTTTGGGCAAGTCACTTAACCTCTCTGTGCCTCAGTTATCTCATCTGCAAAATGGGGATTAAGACTGAGCCCCCTGTGGGACAACCTGATCACCTTGTAACCTTCCCAGTGCTTTGCACATAGTAAGCACTTAATAAATGCCATCATTATTATTAATTATGTACATATCTATAATTTATTAATTTCTATTAATGTCCATCTCTCCCTCTAGACGGTAAGCTCATTGTGGACAGAGGATGTGTCTACCAACTCTGTGATATTGTACTCTTCCGAGAGCTTAGTACAGTGCTCTCACACAGTAAGTGCTCAATAAATTTGATTGATTGATAGATTGAAAATAGTGTGAAAGCTCATCATCCATGGCTACACTCCCATGTGTGGGACAAAATATGTTACAACTTCCAACCCTGCAGGACTAGGCCCCTCTCTGAATGCTTAATGGTTCAGGAGTGTACACATCATAGGAGCAAGATTGGAAAGCTGGAAGTGGGATTCAATGAATTTGTCTTCAAAGACTTCACAGCTGTAAAAGGGGTTCCTGTTTCTACCTTCTCCACACCATTCTACCACTGTAAAATATGTTTTTTTGTAGTTAAAGACCAAGTAGTGTATAATTCTTCTGGTAGTATTTTTATTCAGTAACAGGGCAAGTTCCTACAGAAAAATATGTTTTAGGTTGAAATTAACCAAACTCTTTTACTTTATATTAATATTTAGCTACAGTTTTTCTTATCAATCAATCAATCAATCAATCATATTTATTGAGCACTTACTGTGTGCAGAGCACTGTACTAAGCGCTTGGGAAGTACAAGTCGGCAACACATAGAGACAGTCCCGACCCAACAGCGGGCTCACAGTCTAGAAGGGGGAGACAGAGAACAAAACCAAACATACTAACAAAATAAAATAAATAGAATAGATATGTACAAGTAAGATAAATAAATGAATAAATAGAGTAATAAATATGTACAAACCTATATGCATATACATATACAGGTGCTGTGGGGAAGGGAAGGAGGTAAGATGGGGGGGATAGAGAGGGGGACGAGGGGGAGAGGAAGGAAGGGGCTCAGTCTGGGAAGGCCTCCTGAAGGCCTTATACAATAAGAAAAACAATTCAGAATTTGAATTATCAGCAATTCAAAAAAGTACCACATAATTCTTCTTAGCAATTTAATAAAATAACTAATCTGTGGGTGTTTTCTCTTTACATTGGTTGGGAGACTATTTTATTGATTCTTTAGTTTATAAATCAGAGTAAATGATATACGTTTACTAAGCAGTTTGCAAATCCTATTTTCAGTAATCAGTGTACAATAAAATTATTTACTGAGCTGAGAACAGTGGTTTAGACAAACATAAAAATAATGATTCAGACATGATGTTGCTCTGTCAGTGTATCAGAAATAAAATGAGGTGGTTATTAGCATATAGAGAAGAAATAAGAGGATGAAAACCAACAGTTCAGCCATAATGATTTCATTAGGACAGATCTGTGGAGAGATGAAAGCAGGAGATCAGTAACAGATTGTTAGTGAAATGGTGTGGTGAAACAGTTGAATATAACATTAATAGAAATGCAAGTAGAAGTGCTTTGGAGAAATAGAAAGCTAAATATTTTCCCCATTTAGAGCATCAGCACATGATAAAAATGTATATTTTGTCAATTCACCTTAGAGTCATTGATCTCTGATGAATGTTGAGCTTAATGAGGTAAGTAGGAGAAAATCATAATGGCCCTTACATATGTGCATTGCTGGGCTCAGATTATTGTGCAGAACTAAATCGTGTTCCAGAAAGGAAAGTCTACATAACTCTTATTCCAGGAAAAAAAAATGAATATTAATTAATCAAAACTATTACAAAGGATTCTTTAATATTTTTAGCATTCAATGTGTATTTAAAATTTAATGTAAATTATTACTTTAAAAAATTAGCTAAGTGTCTGCCACGAACATTAACATGAACCACTTCCCTCACGGGATTTTATTTTGATACTGAAGAGATTCCTGAATTCTAGGACATTCTTACTCTTTTGCAATCTGAACAGAACAGGGTGCCCAGAATGGCCATGAATTTCACATAAACTATTCCTGACCAAATATCCAAGTGAGAAGCAGTATGGTGTAGTAACAGACCAGGTCTGGAAATTAGAGGACCTGGGTTCAAATCCAATCTCCTTTAGACTATGAGCCCACTGTTGGGTAGGGACTGTCTCTATATGTTGCCAACTTGTACTTCCCAAGCGCTTAGTACAGTGCTCTGCACACAGTAAGCACTCAATAAATATGATATATAGATTGATTGATTGATCTCTTTCACCAATCTGCTGTGTGACCTTGGACATGTCACTTAACTTTTCTGTATTTTAGTTTTCTCACCTACAGACTGGGAATAATAATATATTCCTTTCTACCTACAATGTGGACATGTTGTGAAGGCCTAAATGAGATAAGGAATGTGAAAATGCTTTGGGGTTAATTATTAATTATTATTAATAAATGTAGACCTGCTACATTCGATGTAACTATATCCTGAACACATAATATATGTATATATATATAAATATAAATATATATGTGAAATACTAGCAAAATTACCATTCATTGACTAGATAATCAAGATTTTATCTCTCCTACAGTCAGATTGTGAGAGGAATGGAAGATTGAAATGAATCACCTCTCTTCCTGAGGTGAGGGCTGCAAAGAAACCCAGGAATCCCTAGTGCTGTTTCTAAATGTGGTGGAAGATTTAGATCTCTCCTATAATCTGTTCTGGGCAAGTCAAACCAGTTCTAATTTAAATTGAGGATAGTTTGTGATTTGTAAAGTTTAACCAAATACTAGGTACTGATGCATGCACATCCCTATTTTCTGTTGTGAATAAAATGATTCCCCCATAGATCTAAGTAGTTGTAAGTAGCCTGAGCTACAGGTTGGTGAAGGTCAAACAATGACATAAACTGTAAGCTTTTTCTGGCTGGAAACACGTCTACCAAGTCTGATGTATTGTACTCTCCTCAAGCGTTTGTACAGTGCTCTGAACTAAATGCTCAATAAATACCATTGATAGATAAAAGATGGACAACACTATAATTAGCTGTTGACGTTAGCATGAAGGTTGATACCATGGTGTCACCATACTCCGAATCACATCCTCCAAAATGACATGCTTTTAAAAATTTTATTTTACACTTCTCTCCTATCCCTGCACCAATAGGTGAGGTTCTAACAATTGAGCAGGTATCTGTAAAAGTCTTTTCCTGCCTGTTTGGCTGCATAATTGCATTACTTTAGGCTAGTGCATTACCTAGTTATCTTCAGTGCATAGTGCTGGGCTTATTCTGCATACATTTCACAATCATCTGTTTATCTTCGTGTATGTGTCTTCTGTGTGCAGGCATTTCAAATGAAAACTCACACGAATAGAAAAGCTTTGAAATTGAAAGAAATCTTGAAGAGCAAATATTCATTCTGACTTGAGCATGTAGTTTTCTCGCTGAGTTTTTCTATTTTATTCTTCAACCCTCTCCATTTGATCACTCCTATTTGCCTTCTGCCAGTCCTGACCTTTTGTAGGAAGCTATCCTGGTTTCTAGACTGTGAGCCCACTGTTGGGTAGGGACTGTCTCTATATGTTGCCAAATTGTACTTCCCAAGCGCTTAGTACAGTGCTCTACACACAGTAAGCGCTCAATAAATATGATTGATTGATTGACTGATTGATATTTGCCTGCACTCATACTTGGTTCTTGACTGCCCTGTTTTCTTTTCCATGTACCCTGACCTGTGCTGGTTGGATCAATTCATTTCAGCAGTGGCCTGGCTCAGTGGAAGGAACACAGGCCTGGAGAAACATTTAGCCTTGTGGAAAGGCACTCTGCAGTATTGATGAGGTAATGTGCGAACAGAGCCAAGTAACTTTATTAATGATGAGTTAAATACAGCACAGGGTAGGGCCAGTATGGGCAGAGTCCTGGGGATAGAAAATATTGATTTAGTCTGTCAATAATGATTGTGGTACTATTGTATATGTTCAGATAGGACACCATCCCTTCCTTGTCTGGGAAAGCAGGTGGAAAGGGCATATGACTGAGAGGCAAGAGACCTGAGTTCTATTTCTGGCTCCACCACTTGTCTGCTGGGTGACTTTGGGTAAGTCACTTAACTTATCTGTGTATCAGTTCCCTCATCTGCAAAATGAGGATCCAATATCTGATCTCCCTCCTACTTGGACTGTGAAACCTGAGTAGCATAATAATAATAATAATAACAACAACAACAATTCATTCATTCATTCAATCATATTTATTGAGCACTTACTGTGTGCAGAGCACTGTACTAAGCGCTTGGGAAGTACAAGTCAGCAACACATAGAGGCGGTCCCTACCCAACAGAGAGCTCACAGTCTAGAAGGGGAAGACAGAAAACAAAACAAAACAAATTAACAAAATAAAATAAATAGAATAAATATGTACAAATAAAATAAATAGAGTAATAAATACGTACAAACATATATACATATATACAGGTGCTGTGGGAAGGAGAAGGAGGTAAGCTGTGGGGATGGGGAGTGGAGGAGAGGGAGAGGAAGGAAGGAAGGGAGAGGAAGGAAGCTCTTACTATGTGCCAAGCACTGTTCTAAGCACTGGGGTAGGTACAAGGCAATCAGGTTGTCCCGCATGGGGCTCACACTCTTAATCCCCATTTTACAGCTGAGGTAACTGAGGCACAGAGAAATTAAGTGACTTGCCCAAAGTCACACAGCTGACAAGCAGCAGAGCCAGGATTAGAACCCATGACCTCTGACTCCCAAGCCCTGGCTCTTTCCGCTAAACCACTACTATAATGCCTCCCCTCTCAGGATTGCACCTGGGGAGTTTCCAGTACCTTACCAATCTTGGCTACGGGAGGAAGAGTCAAGCAGAGACGTACCCATTCCATTCCTGTCTTGGGGAGTGGCTAGCAAGTGGGAGGCAATCTGCTACAAATCAAAACTCCCCTGTGCTGGGCAGGAGCAGCATGGAATAGAGTTGAGGGTATAGACTCACGATTACTGTGTGGAAGAAGGCAATTGTAATCCACTTTCCTATTTTTACTGAGAAAACTCTATGGATACAGAGCCAGAATGATTGCAAATGGAGGTGGGGCACTCTGGGAGAGATGTGTCCCTGGATCGGAGATGACTCAACAGCATAAGACAAGAAAAGACTACAGCGCTAGGAACGTAGTAAGCGCCTAAAATACCATTATTATTATTCAGCTGTTATCTGTCCAATAGCAATTGTAATTGTGATAATAGTAGTTATAATTATGGTATTTGTTAAGCAGTTAACAAACGAGAAGCAGCGTGGCTCATTGAAAAGAGCCCGGGCTCGGAAATCAGAGGTCATGGGGTTTAATCCTGGCTCCTCCACTTGTCAGCTGTGTAACTTTGGGCACATCACTTAACTTCTCTGTCCCTCAGTTACCTCATCTGTAAAATGGGGATTAAGACTGTGAGCCCTATGTGGGACAACCTGATCACCTTGTATTGCCCCCAGCACTTAGAACAGTGCTTGGCACATAGTAGGTGCTTAACAAATACCATTATTATTATTATTATTATTATTATTACTTAACTATGTGCCAGGCACTGTACTAAGCACTGGGGTAGATACAAGCAGATTGGGTTGGACACAGTCTCTGTCCTACATGGGACTCACAGTTTCAATCTTGTCTTCCCTCCCAAACCTTGCCCTCTCCCTGACTTTCCCGTCACTGTTGACGGCACTACCATCCTTCCCGTCTCACAAGCCCGCAAACTTGGTGTCATCCTCGACTCCGCTCTCTCATTCACCCCTCACATCCAAGCCGTCACCAAAACCTGCCGGTCTCAGCTCCGCAACATTGCCAAGATCCGCCCTTTCCTCTCCATCCAAACCGCTACCCTGCTCATTCAAGCTCTCATCCTATCCCGTCTGGACTACTGCATCAGCCTTCTCTCTGATCTCCCATCCTCGTGTCTCTCTCCACTTCAATCCATACTTCATGCTGCTGCCCGGATTATCTTTGTCCAGAAACGCTCTGGGCATATTACTCCCCTCCTCAAAAATCTCCAGTGGCTACCAATCAATCTGCGCATCAGGCAGAAACTCCTCACCCTGGGCTTCAAGGCTGTCCATCACCTCGCCCCCTCCTACCTCACCTCCCTTCTCTCCTTCTACTGCCCAGCCCTCACCCTCTGCTCCTCTGCCGCTAATCTCCTCACTGTACCTCGCTCTCACCTGTCCCGCCATCGACCCCCGGCCCACGTCATCCCCCGGGCCTGGAATGCCCTCCCTCTGCCCATCCACCAAGCTAGCTCTCTTCCTTCCTTCAAGGCCCTGCTGAGAGCTCACCTCCTCCAAGAGGCCTTCCCAGACTGAGCCCCTTCCTTCCTCTCCCCCTCGTCCCCCTCTCCATCCCCCCCATCTTACCTCCTTCCCTTCCCCACAGCACCTGTATATATGTATATATGTTTGTACATATTTATTAATCTATTTATTTATTTATTTTACTTGTACATATCTATTCTATTTATTTTATTTTGTTAGTATGTTTGGTTTTGTACTCTGTCTCCCCCTTTTAGACTGTGAGCCCACTGTTGGGTAGGGACTGTCTCTATATGTTGCCAATTTGTACTTCCCAAGTGCTTAGTACAGTGCTCTGCACATAGTAAGCGCTCAATAAATACGATTGATTGATTGATTGATTGATTGATGAGGTAATTGAGGCCCAGAAAAGTGAAATGATTTGCCCAAGGTGACACAGCAGACAAATGATGGAGCCACATTTGATATTTGACAGTGACTTACTATATTCCAAGTACTGTGCTAAACCCTAAGATAATTAGGTCAGGCACAGTACCTATCCTACATGGGGTTCATTCTCTATGGTTGAGAGAGAATATAATAATAATCATAATGGCATTTGTTAAGCACTTACTATGTGCAGAGCACTGTTCTAAGCTCTGGGGGGGAATACAAGGTGATCAAGTTGTCCCACGTGGGGCTCACAGTCTCAATCCCCATTTTACAGATGAGATAACTGAGGATCAGAGAAGTTAAGTGACTTGCCCAAGGTCACACAGCAGACATGTGGCAGAGCTGGGATTTGAACCCATGACCTCTGACTCCAAAGCCCATGCTCTTTCCACTGAGCCACGCTGCTTATATATTTAATCCCCTTGTAAAAGATGAGGAAACTGAAGCACAGAAAAATTGAGTGTCTTTCCAAAGATGACCCAGCAGGAAAGTGACTGAGCTGTCATTTGAACCCAGGTCCTGCCTTTCATTCATGTGCTCTTTCCACAAGGCTACCTGCTTCCCCAGACAGGCAAAGGATGGTGTCCTATCTGCACATATACTATAATACCCCAATTAACTATTGCCAAGCCAAGCTAATATTTTCTACCTCCTGGACTCTGCCCATGCTGGCCTTACCCTGGGCTGTAATTAATAATAATAATAATAATAATAACAATAATAATAATAACAATAATAATGGCATTTGTTTAGCACTTACTATGTGCAAAGCACTTTTCTAAGCACTGGGGGGGGATACAAGGTGATCAAGTTGTCCCACGTGGGGCTCACAGTCTTAATCCCCATTTTACAGATGAGGTAACTGAAGCACAGAGAAGTTAAGTGACTTGCCCAAGGTCACATAGCAGACATGTGGCAGTGCCAGAATTCAAACTCATAACCTCCGACTCCAAAGCCCGGGCTCTTTCCACTGAGCCACGCCGTTATATTGTACTCTCCAAAGCACTTAGTAGAGTGCTCTGCATACAGTAAGCTCTCAATAAATATGATTGAATGAATGAATGAACATATAAACTTTTGTTACCACTATCCCAGTAGCACTTATATACATATCCTATATGTACTATTATATTCTCCTATTTATTTAAGTGTCTGTTGTCACTAGATTTTAATTCCTTGAGGACAAGGATGTTGATTTTTTCAAATTATTTTGCACTCTCTCAAGTACTTAGTACAGTGGTGGCCACTTAGGTGCTCAATAAATAGACAAATTCTGTTTAATATTCATATTTATCCTAAAATACTGCACAACTCTATGAGTTAGAGTAGAAGCTTCCCTGTTTGATCCTCATTCCTTTGCCACTGAAAGAAGCAGGATTGTATGGTAGGTTCCACACATTCAGTGTTCAGCAATGTTCCATGTATTTTTTTGTCACTTTGAGAGACCTGGAAGCTGGGGTCAGAATATTTCCAATCTGTGGGTCATGTCTTTCCACTCAGCTGACACACGAACCCTCAAATGTTTTTGGAGCAGGTATCAAGGAGATTCTAAATATTTGTGTCTGTGCTTTCAGCACATCCACAAAGAGGTGTGAAAATGATTATGAACAACTTCACATGAAGGTTCTCACAGCCTAATTAGAACCAGTTACTCCTTTGAAACTTAGAAACAATCAAAGATACTTATCAATAACTCAGTACAAATTAGAGATATATGATTCTGCTATATAGACAATATCCTATCAATACTGCACAGATAGGCGTAGTAGTAGAAAATCAATCAATCAAGCAACAGCATTTTTTGAGTGTTTACTCCTTGCAGAGAACTACTAAATACCTGGGAAAGTATCACAGAGTTTAATGGCTGTGTTCCCTGCCCTCAACAACTTTGCCTTCTCGTTTTCAAAATAGAATTTAGATGAGCAGCGTGACTTTTGGAGGATTGACAAAATGACTTTGGTAGTTTGACACTAATTCCTCATGTTACCTGTAGGAAATTTAAGATTGCATTGGTACCTTATACCATACAGGGCTGCAAGACCATCAGGCTCCACCATTGATCAACATCCTGGTAGTCATAGGTATATTGGTATTATTCTCTGCAGTTCTCTTGGATCTAGTTAACACATCCACCATGCCAAACTGAATTCTAAAGTCACATTATTTAACTGCTCTTAGATTTAAAGATAATGTTACAGGTGCTGAGATCCTACCCATAAATGCTAAAAAGGGTGTGAAATCAAATTGTAATCAATCCCACCTTGATTACTAGAAAAGATAGATCTTTACGATGCAAGAAAGACTCTTCCACATTTGGCCTCTCTCTCTGTTTTTGAATCATGCCCTTATGGCCCAGTTTTCACAAGGCTTTTGCTCTGGAAGAACAGTCCTTCTCTTGATCTCTGCCTATCAGACTGGTCTATCTGCTGTAGTGTTCCAACAGTCCAGTGCAATGTAACCATGTTTGAGACTGGTCTTCAACCTGTTCTCAGTGCAACAATTGTTTCAGTAACCTGCTCATTCCCTCTTTCTCACATGTCTCAACCAGTGGAATCTATTACTTTGAGCACCATTTTGAAGCTAGTCAGATGATCTGACCTCTCAGGGTCACACCTGGAGAGTTTCCAGTGCTCTACCAGTCTCGACAACAGGAGGGAGAGTCAAGCAGGGGCATATCCATTGCATTCCTAGTTTGGGTGGCTAGCAAGTGGCAGGCAATCAAAACTTACCTGTGCTAGGCAATTGAGGGCAGAAATTCAGGTTTACTGCATGGAAGGAAGCAATGGTAATCCACTTACCAGGAAAACTCTGTGGATGCATTACCAGAATAACTGCAGATGGAGGTGGGATGTTCTGGGAGAGATGTGTCCATGGTGTCACTATGGGTGAGAGACAACCCAACAGCATAAGACAAGACATAAAATGATCTGAGTATCAAAATCCTATTTTTGATAATATTGTCCTGCTACTTGTTCTGTTACATAAAATTTATAGATGATGTTGATAGAACTGCTCCCAGATCTGGATATGTCTTTTGTGGATCCAGATCACACAGCTATGAAGGAGTTTGGAGACTTCGGTTAAGTAGAAAGATAATAAGTCTGGAAACCAGAGGCCTGGGTTCTGATCCTAAGACCACTACTTTGCCTGTTGGGTGACCTTGGGCAATTCACTTAATTTCTCTGTGACTCAGTTGCCTCATCTATAAAATGGGGACTCAATATGTGTTTTCCCACCTATGTAGATTGTGAGCCTCATGTCATACAGGAACTGTGTCTGGCCTGATTTTCTTGCATCTACCCCAGCAGTTAGCATAGAGCTTGGCACTTCATAAATATTATTGTTATTATTAATAATGATAAGAAGAAAAAATTTGCAGACACTCTACTTTGGATTGGCCTTGATGTCCTGTTAATGATAGCATTTATTAAGTGCTTACTATGTGCCAAGCACTGTTGCTGCCCCTAAACTCTCAATTGCAGTCTTCTGAGCGTCAGTCTGGCCTTTTTAATACTATTTTCTATCTCTTTATCGATACGTCATTAGATAGCATGCATAGGTTCTATAGCAGGATATAATGACTGCTTTTAGTCCTATTTTTTTGATGAAAACCTGTAGTTGGATGTGGGTTTGCCTGGAGTAGGGTGTTACACTATTTAATTTCTGTCTTCTTCAAAGATACTGTCAGGCTCTACTGCTGGGCTACTTCTGCAGTGCAACTCATAATCCCCTTTTTGTCTTATATATGCACTTCATTCATTCGTTCAAACATACTTATTGAGTGCTTACTGTGTGCAGAACACTGTACCAAGCACTTGGGAGAGTACAATATCACAACAAACAGACACATTCCCTGCCCAGAATTAGCAAGCACACAGTCTTCTGCATATAGCAGTTTCTCAATCACAGTTTCAAAGGCTTTAGACAATGTTAGCCTATTGACCTAGAAGTGTTTCTCAATGGATTGAAAGCAATGTTATATTCCCCATCTTGGCAGCATGAACTAGGTTGAAAAGAACCCCACCTGCCACACAACCCTGCTTCACCAGAACAGTAATGGTGTAAAGGTCAGACAAGGTTCCTTCAGCTATCACTTGTCCAAAAATCTCTCCATGGAGTAGATTTAGAATCTCGGTGAATTTCTTTGGACAGCTGCATTTGCCCAGCAGTTTTCAGAGCCCTGGTCTGTTGATGTTATGTTTGGTTTTATAAGATACGCAAACATAGTATGAAGGTTATGTTATTGTTCGTTGCATTTTTTTCCGTAGATATAGTGCTACAGAAATGATATTTGGTGTGTTGCAGTTTTGTCTGAGTCCATTCCGGTGGTACACAGTTAATAATTTTGTTGAGTAGTTGGTCTAGAAGGAATCTGCTAGGTTCTTACTTTGCCAGCAAAGTAGCAGTGAAGTTCAGAATTGTTGCCACATTTTATTCTTTTATCTTTCTCCTCAAAGATGGGGATGATGATATTTCCTTTAAAAATGCTTTGATATCTCACCATTGTTCCAGATTTTGAGGAAAAGCTTGTCGAATAAGCATTTACCTATATACTAAGAAAATCAACATTCAAGACACCTCATTATATGGGCATGTTTTATTAAAATGCATTTCTTTTAATAAGATATTTCAAAGCCCTACTTCAGCCCTGGAGAGCCTTAGATATACCTTTTTGCTGTCATTAGGTTTCCTGAGGTTCCCTCTTAAATACTCTGAGAGCCTTCTACTTGTTCATCTTGATATTTTTCATCTGTGCCCATAGATGGTGCCTATTTTGTAGCTAAAATGGATAAGTACACATAGATAAAGTGAATAAGTGGTCAGAGAGAAATTTCTTTCAAACTTGTAAATTTATTGTGGGATGATCCCATGGGAAAGAGACTAATTATCTAAATTAAATTATCTTGTTTGTACCTCAGTGCTTAGTAAAGGGTTTAGCACATAGTAAGCACTTAACAAATGCCACAATTATGATGATTAGTAGTAATAGTAATTATAATAATGATGATGTTAATAAAGTAAAATTTCTAGTTTAAATATTTGTCTCTATATTGGCAAAAGAAATGACCAGCTTGCTGTTAGCTGTCCCCCCCTTTAATAGGTGATGTGGGCACAATCGTACTGAGCCAGGATGTTCCAAGATTCTACATGGTGGGCACTGGTCTCTATAGTGGAAGTCCTCATTTTACAACCATCCAAGTTATGACAAATAGAACTTAAGACATCTCATAATTTCCATCCTGTTTATGGCCTAGGGCACTGGTTACAACTTTACTAACTTAGATATTTTTAGTTTGGTCACCACCATTATCACTATCATATTCAACCTCCCTGGGCTCTGCATCCTGTCTTTTTCATCCCCAGGCACTGCAGTTATTAATGTCCATTCTGTCACAGCTGCTGGCCTCCTACAGGGCCACTAGCTGCAAGGTTAGGCCAAGGTGATTCTGGGTTGTAGACTGGTGGTGGTAGAACCAACGTCAACAGTTGCTGTGGGATTGCTGCCCAGCCCCTTCTTTCTGAATTATCATAGCCAGTGGCAGAATCAGCAAAAGCAATTTTAGAACTATCCCAAGAGTCTACTCCTATCCTGTCATCGACCTCAACATGGCCACTGTCCAGAGGAGGGGTGGCCAAAAGAAATGGTCCTGGGGAGCCAGTGATTTTATTCCTGAGCAAAGGGGATGATTGATCCAAATTCCTCACCAACTCAGAGACATTCGATTCCAATCACTCACCGACTCAATTACAAGAGACTGAATATATTTTTTCTGTTTACCAAGTGAAGAGATGCTTTGATTTGTTGTAAGCTTCTTGAAGGCAGGGATCATGACCACCAGATCTACCGTATTGTACTCTCCCAAACGGTTAGTACAGTGCTCTGCACACTGTCAGTACTTAATAAGAACAATACAGTACTCTGCACACAGTAAGTGCTCAATAAGTATGATTGATTGCTTGACTGATTGATTGATGGCACAGTCTTCCCTTCATCCACTCATCCTCTCCACCATACCACAACTGTGACCTCCACTTCTGATTTCTCTTCCATTGGTATTGGGGATTCTGTTGAAGATTTCTGTTGCTTTCATCTGAATGTCTGGTCCTTGGATTATCTTGTTTGATTCATAGAGTAATGGTGACACAAGTTTCTGTTTAATGTGTGAATAAGGTGCTTTACAAGTGGTGGCTACTATCAACTCTGGTTCTCTCTCCTCTTCCCTCTTGGTCCTGAATAAATACCCAAGAAGAAATAAAGTTCATCCTTTATAAATCATGTTGCATCAATAAAAACACATGCATGCACAAACACACACATACAAACATGAAACAAATGAACAAAGCACCTAGTAACTCACTCAGTACTCAGCCTTATCTAAGTGGTAATCTTGTAAAGTCTGTAAAAAGTCACATAGCAACAAGTGAAAACTAATAATCGACATTAGCCTTTTATTAAAGTAACTTCTCCATTGCCAGGGGACCAAAATCTCCCTAAACTACCTCAAACCCCTCCGTAAACCTCTTCCAATCAAACTCACCTCATATGCCTTTTTATTTTTTTGAAAAAAGTGGGTGAAAAATGTCTATATCTGTAGGTTCACAGACAAGTACAAAGTGGTGTGTAGGTATGCTTTTAAAAGGTCTGTGATGGGGGTTAGAATTTGTATAATCAATAAATCAATCATTTATTTAGTGCTTACTTATATGCTGAACATACAAGAGGTGTTCGGTTGTTTGGACATCCTAACAGTTTTACCAAACCCAAGATGAAGGTTTAACTATGATCCTACATTCATTCATTCACTCATACTTATTGAACATTTATTGTGTGCAGAACACTGTACTAAACGCTTGGGAGAGAACAATACAACAATAAACAGACACTTTCCCTGCCCACAACGTGCCTCACATCTCTGTCAGTCATATGATGTAATCTGACTCCAGTCTGATGCCCGCCCCTGCACGGGCCCATTGTGGACACGGGGGTGGGTGGCAAGTGTCATCTCAGGCCTCAGTGAGAGAAGCCGAGACCAGCTAAAATAGAAAAATAGGTAACTCCCTTCGGGCCTGTTCAGGAATGGGAAAAACAAAGTCAAACACAGATTACTTTTTCACTGTTTTTTCATTGAAAAAGAAACAAACATGCAGGGTGGGTGAACCCTGTTCCCTGCTTTCCCCACTCCAGATGCCACTCTAGAGTCTGGGCCAACAAGTGGCAGGGGCATGAACCTTAATAACCAAGAGTCTGGTGAGAAGCTGCTGGTGCTTTCCTGATTTTATCACTCTGGCCACTGCTCTGGAGAACAGGCAAAAAATTCAGGACAGTGGGGAAAAGTGAATTTCCTGCTTTCCCTGCTCCAATCGCCACTAGGAACCCAGACAAATAATCTAGGACAATAGAGGAAAATGCATTTTCCTGCTTTTCTGGCTCCAGCTGCCACTCCAGAGTCTGGAAAAATGGGATGGGACACTGAAGGAAAGCATAATCATGCATCTCCAGTAGACAAGTTGGCCTGGGTATTCTTTTCTCCCGTTTCCTGGAAAATCACACCTCCCTCTACCCTCATTTCTCTCCCTGCTTAGAAGATCTTTAAGCCATGAGAAGTTCAACCAGTAGCATTATAAAATGCTCATTTATCATATCATCTTGAAGAAGTTCATCTGTTTCAGTGTTTCAGTGTTTCATAATCAAAATGCACCAATATGTAGTGGAGCCCCTTTAAACCCTCCAATCAGGTTTAACAAGGAAATTGAAGGGAAGGAGAGAGAGGAAACAATATTTCCCAGGGAGAAAAAGAGCTGACTACTTTTCACAATGTCAAGGATTATTCTAGGCCTAAACAAGCCCCAGGAGTTCTCTTTGGGGAAAATAATAAGAGACCAAGTGAAGATCTTTCTGCTTTCCAGTCTCTGATATAGTAAGCAATGTTGCATCTTGTTCCAGTTCTTCAAATCATATCCCACATGATAAGAAGCATCATTATCAACTAATTCATAGAAGGTAGGCCAGAAAATTTGTAGTTGGTATCCTATTCGGGGGTTCTGTGATTTAAATCTTAGTTTGTGTTTTCAAGTCTGTTTTCATTTATAATGCTTATGAAACATAGCCTGCTATTACACATTATTCACTTATATTAATTCCTGTCTCCCGCTCTAAACTGTAAGCTTGTTGTGGGCAGGGAATGTTTCTACTAACTCTGTTGTACTGTAATTTCCCAAGTGCTTAGTACATCATTCTCCACACTGTAAGTGCTCAATTGATTGCTATTCTTCCTGGCAGCTTAGTTCCTCTAGGTTTTGGTAAAAATCCCCTGTGGATCCTGACTAGCCCCCTTACATTCCTTTTCTATTTGGAATATTTGAACAGGAAGATTCATATATTTCACATATGTATTCTTTAATCAGCAAGCCAGCCCCAGCCTGAGGAATCTTCTAATTCTATTAAGAGGTATCACACATTGTACAGTGCTGTGCTGTACTGTTTCTTCATTTGCTGCATTTTTAACTTTTCATGTGACTTTTATGACAATATGAAAAATGCATTAGATTGGCTATTACTCATCTTCAATTGCTTGAGTATTCAATTCTGATAATCAGTTAATCAATGGTATTTATTTAGTGCTTACTCTTTCCAGACTTTTAGACTTTCAGACTGTGAGCCCACTGTTGGGTAGGGACTGTCTCTATATGTTGCCAACTTGTACTTCCCAAGTGCTTAGTACAGTGCTCTGCACACAGTAAGCGCTCAATAAATACGATTGATGATGATAATGATGATGATGATGCAGACTTGTACTACATGCTTGGGAGAGTACAGTACAAGGAAGTTGGTAGACATGATCCCAGCCCACAAGGAGTTTATAGTCTAGAGGGGAGATAGTAAAATAAATTACAGATACAAGTGCATGGGTAATACTGAAGGAAGAGTTGATAGGGAAATGAGGGTTTAGACAAGGAAGGCTTCTTGGAGGATGTGATTTTAATAAAGACTTTGAAGGTTGGGAGCGTGGTGGTCTGTTGCATATGAGGCAAAGTGAGTTCCAGGTCAGAGGTGTGTGGGGGAAAAATTTGGCAGCAGTAAAGATGAGTTGGAGATGGAGATGAGCAAATAGGCCTTACAGAAGTAAGTGTGCTGGCTTCCAGAGAGATAAGGTAGGAGGGGAAGAGCTGATTGAGTGCTTTAAAGCCTATAGTAAGGAATTTCTGTTTGGTGTGGAGGTTAATGGACAATCACTGAAGGATCTTGAGTAGTGGTGAGATCTAGACTGAACTTAAAAAAAATATATCCAGGCAGCAGAGTCAAGTATAGACTAGAGAACTAGGAGTCAAGAAGTTTAGTTAGGTGGCTGAAGAGGCAGCCAAGGCAGGATATGATAAATGCTTGCATCAGCATAGTAGCCATTTGGATGGAGAGGAAAGAGCATATTTTAGAGATGCTGTGAAGCTAGAAGTGAAAAGATTTCATGCTAGATTGTCTACATGGGTTAAATAAGAGAGATGAGTTGAGGTAAACAACAACAATTTGGATCTGTGAAATGGGATGATAGTGGTGTTATCTACAGTGATAGGGTTTCCAGTCGTGGTTCAACAAATACGATTAATTGAATAGTTCAGGAGTCAGTCCCCAATTATACCATTTTCCCTAATGGGAAAATTGCTTCAAATTTTAAACATTTTGAATTAAATGCTAATTCTCAGTAAAAAACTTCCCACAAGTAACCTTAGGGATCAGTGGTATGATTTGACTTCTGTTACATGTCACTGAGGTTTCCCTGGTCCAAGAAGGTCCTGGTTGGTACAAACCAGGGGCTCATGACACCCACAACTATCTTATGGACTGACATCTTCTACTGTCCCCATATTAACAGCCCTATTAAATCACATCACCAGAAAGATTAATCTCTTTTTCATCCACCCTATTTTCCCTCTTTGTAGGTCAATCTTGCATTTGAGTCTGTACCTCCAGAAGCACTTAAGCACTCACCTATTCCCCATTCCCACCACACTTCTAATACATCTCCTAACACTGTAATTGAGTTTTACATCTCCCATACTGTATAAGATCCTTGAGGACAGGGCTCATGTCCACCTACTTATTGTAAATGGATAGTAGCACTTAGTACAGTGTTAAGCACCATTGATGATGATGATAAGTCTCAAGAAAAGTAAGGTAATATATCAGCTAACACCAGCATGTACCCAATAAACATCTCCTCATAGGCTTCTGTTAAAGCAGTAATAAAGAAACAGAAATCTGAATCAAGTGACCAACTTATCCTTTAAGAGAAATTCAAGAATAA
Organism: Tachyglossus aculeatus; assembly: GCF_015852505.1. Lineage (NCBI taxonomy): Eukaryota > Metazoa > Chordata > Mammalia > Monotremata > Tachyglossidae > Tachyglossus > Tachyglossus aculeatus. The sequence continues at coordinate 123,749,762 of NC_052067.1, forward strand.
TATAGCAACAGTGTAGCATCCAGGTTTGAGTTGCTATCCAAATGTTTCTACAACTGGACTTCCCACAGAAGCCCCATCACATTCCAACAGCAGTTCCTATAGTATGATTATTGGCCTGTATTCAACATCAAAGACCTAGAGCAAAGTCATTCTCAAAGCATTGAAGCTATGATCCCTGCTACACAGTGGCTCTGGGTGGGGCATGGGATGAAATTGGGTGACAGCAGAATATCTAAACACTGTCCCATGTATGGTGGGTTGAAATGGAAACCGTGAGAATGGAGGACAGAAGAACCACCACTTTAGAACCAGTTAAAAAGGGGCCCAAACAATGCTGCATCTTAGCAGAAAACTAAGAGTCAATTTCCTTGGACTGACCAGAATGACATACTGCTATCAAGAAAAAGGGCTAAGTTTAAGCAAAAACCTTTTCAGGTTCATGACAAGGAGGCAAAAGCCAAAACAGCATCAGCAGCTGCAAACAACAAAGTGTCAGCACAATTGTAAGCTCCTTGTGGGCAGGAATTGCACCTACCAATGCTATTAAATTGTACTTTTGCAACCATTTAATACAGTGCTCTGCACAGTAAGCTCTCAAATGTCATTGGTGGGTTGAACCATCCATTGTGGTCAGGATCTACAGTGGTGAACTCAGTCACATGTGAACTCATATTTAATGCTCACATTAATGGTGTCTTATTAGAACCTGACAAATACACACACACACACACTACATTCACCCATATGTATATATATATATATATGTAATATGTGAAAACTAACCAAAACAGTTCTTCAGGAAATTACAAATGTATATTTTTCTAATGAAAATGATATAAGTTGATAAAATGTTGATCACATATTTAGCTTAAGCATTGACTAGATTTTTAATTTAAATTGTTAATAATTCCTCATTACATCCTATAACACGATCATCTTTCTCACCTATAATTTTTAAAGGCATATAAATACAACAGTATGTCATTAGCAAGGTCAGGTACACAATTAGCATTTGTATAATATATATATATATATATATATCACTGTTGCATGAAGTAGTGTTAATACTTCAAAAGACTATAAAATGAATGCACTTGAAGTTGACAGACAAGGAAAGAAAAAGCAAAAACAAAACAAATACAATCCCAGAACACTTTCCAAACTGTGAATCTCACTTTCTCCTTACCAATGTAACATGGACTACTGTTGTTACATCTTTTGACTGGAAAGTAGTTGAAACTACATCTATTTGCAATATTTTTGAGAAATGCTTCCATTTATATGAAAACATTTCACAGTCTGGGTTGCAACGATATTGTCTCCAGCATGGAGAAAGTAGAGGGGCATCGTTCGCTGAGTATTAAGCAATGCTTCACAGGTCATGTGGGACCACACTCCACACAGCTCAGCTTCAGAGCTAGTAGGCATCACCTTCCAGCCCTGTTGTATGAGGCCAGTGGTCGTAGAAAAGACAACTCTGTGACTTCAGCAGGAGTAGACACCACTGCTTCCATCACACCAACTCTAGGTATGAAAAGCAGACTGCTGAAAATAACTTTTGGGAACATTTGTTCCATGCCATTTTTTTTTCTTATTTTTCTCATGTTATTGCAAGGAAGACACCTGGGGACTTTGAAACCCGTGAACCTCTCTGGAGCCTCAGATAATAGGAGGAATTGGTTGATTCTATGAGCCAAAACGAAGACTAGGACTCAAAAGACCAATGAGGCGGGAAGTTGACATCTTTCTTAGAATAGAGAAGTCAGATTAGCCCAGGGGGAAGTATATATGTATATATATACTGATATATAAGTACACGGCTAAAAACAGAGAGGCCTGGCAGGGTTTATGGATTCATAAATAATCTTTGAAAGCCTTTAAAATCATGGGTTATAGCTTGGTGAGGTCTGTAAGTAGGGAAAGATGGGTGTTTGGGGACTAGGTTTTTTGTTATGCTCTTTTTACCTTTTAGAGATGTTAAATTGTAATCTGATATAAACTTGTTAACTTGTTGGACTTATTTTTAATTTTGGTTAAACTACTTTTAAGACTTTGTTTATAACGGTGCAGTTAAATAATGTATTTTTCCCTCTAACCTGATGTAGCTTGACTATAAGGTCACAACCTAATTAACCTTGGTGCGATAGAACCATCCCTCTAGGCTGTGGATGTGTGGAGTATTCATGTTTGGACTGAAAAATCCTGGTGGTTCAGTGTCAGCTGGGTTGGCCACTTCTGGCTGATCAGCTCAGGGAAGTGGATACATTTCTGTTATTCAATCCCCTCATTCCTCCCTACTTCTGCTCTCAAATCCCTTAATGATATTTTTCCCATCTGTCCCTGAGGAACCCCCACACCAGCCCTGCTCCAGGCAGCCTGAACCCTTAATCTGGTCCTCTGCAAGGTAAACATGCAAATGCAAAAAAAAAATAACGAAAAGTTACGGAAGTTTGTTCCTTTAAATACAGTTTTATTTGCCTTTTCAATAATAGCCTATAGTAAAATGTGATCTCACACTGTGTAGGTCTCAGTGACTTTCTGAGCATTGAAACTTGTGATTTCAGAGGATGACTAAGTCCAACATTCCATCTCCTTGAAATTTATTTCCAGGATGTTAACTGCAAAGCAAGTTATATATAGCAGTAAATGCATGCTTAATTTGTGCAGAAATCATGGTGTGATGAATACAATTAAGAGCCTCGGAGGGAATAATTATATTACTGCATAAAGCTGGTGGTTCTCAAATTGCCTGGTGCCTGGACTTTAAATTGGCCTGCGTTCCTGTTGTGAAAGTCATTCACAGAAGCAATGCAACTGAAGTGCTGTAGGTTCAAAGTCATGAAGGAAGCACATTCTTTCTGATCTGCTGCCATATATTCTTGACTAAAGGCTAAAGAATTGGCATCAGTCATTTCAGAGTCAGTTAATCTGAATGGAAAATTACAGTGTAATAAGTCTATCGAGTTTCATTCTGGTTCCTTGGCCTGAAACTCCCAAATTTTAGAAACTCTGTACTACCGATGGCCTTTCACATGCCAATTTGTACAAACTAATTCTTAACATATTTTTAATGGTTTAGTTGAAGTTAGTAATGTTTTTAATTTCGTTAAGATCCACTAGGCTTTAATTTGCTCAACCAAATTTATATTTAAACCTCCACATTGCTGGCCAGAATCATTGTCTTAGGAAGCCATATTTATTATAAAGTATTGATGTAGTTCTCGATTCCTAGCTAGTCAGTACAATTATTTTGAAACTGTAAAACCATTCACAATTGATTTACATACTATTAACTGGAGCTGTGACTTAAAATTTCATTACCTCCTTCAAGTGGATCCAATTTATAGCAACGTTGTTTGAAACTCACATCTAGCTCACTGATAATCAATTTATTCCTTTTCTGAATTATATTCTTGTTTCTATAAAGAAGGTAAATGTTATGAACCAGCCTGTGCCTAACAATTTCTACAATTAAACAAAAATCTCCAGTGTAATGATAATAATGGCATTTGTGAAGCACTTAACTATGTGCAAAGCACATAAGCGCTGGGGAGCGATACAAGGTGATCAGATTGTCCCACGTGGGGCTCACAGTCTTCATGTCCATTTTACAGATGAGGTAACTGAGGCACAGAGAAGTTAAGTGACTTGCCCAAAGTCACCCAGCTGACAATTGACAGAGCCAGGATTTGAACCTTGTTAACTCTGACTCCCAAGCCTGTGCTCTTTCCACTGAGCCATGCTGCTTCTCTGTGTGTGACACCATTCATTCAAACGTATTTATTGAGTGCTTACTGTGTGCAGAAACACAATGTAGAACATAGTCCTTGCAATATGCTACTTATGCACAGAATCTTCTCTAATGATACCAGGATATATAAAGAGGTGGAAAATGTAATCAAAAAGGCCAGATGCGCCTTGGGAGATTTTCAGAGTGTGGTGTCCACCTCTTTGGCATTTGTGGACCTTAGAGAGAATATATTGAACCACTATGATGCCCATCCTTAGAAATAGTTATAAAACCTATTTTAGTCTCAGATGTTCTAATCTAACTTTATGCAGATCAATAAATGCCAGGTATAATATCAAATGACAAATAAGATCGAAACAAGAAGGTCCTGAAACCCAATCAGTCCATTGGCATTGAAATACTGCTTTTGAAGTCCCTCCTTCTGGGGTAGATTTGTGAAGAAAAGAAGAGCAGCAGCCCAAACCCAAACAAGAACTGAAACCCAAACAAGTGCTGTGTGGCCAAAGTGAATGAAGAAACAAAAAATTGGGCGGTCAGAAAAATGTTTTAAAGATACATTAAGGCAAAGTCATGGAGAGAGCCAGACTGGCTCTGAAAATGTTTTTGGCCAATCTCCTTTCAGCTCATAGGAAGAGTCTGATATTGGTTTATCAGAGATTCTGCCGGAGATTCTCAGCCCTAAATTTACTGACTAAAAGAGTCCCCAGAGTTATTTTAGGACTGCCTGGATTCTAGTTAGACTCCAGTGAGTCCTAAAGACCTCCAGTTTTTTCCCTCTTGAAGGTTCAGGTTTAGGGACCTTTTGCCCAGAGTGTGTCACCCCCACCATTTCCCCTCCTCACTCTTCATCTGATGCCCAGGTTTCTCCTAAAGGTAAAGGGGTCATTGTGCACTTACCTACTACCTACTACTACTATGTTGCCAACTTGTACTTCCCAAGTGCTTAGTACAGTGCTCTGCACACAGTAAGCGCTCAATAAATAAATATGATTGATTGATTACTGACCTCCCAGCCTGGCTACAGAAAATGCTCCCTCCCCTTCCTGTGCTTTCCAAGTGCCCACACCTGGGTCTTCTTCTCCAGCCTCTACCACAGGCAATCAATCAGTCATATTTATTGAGCACTTACTATGTGCAGAGCACTGTACTAAGTGCTTGGAAATGTATAATACATTCCCTGCCCATAACAAGCTAACAGTCTTGAGGGGCAGACAATAAGATCTGAAATCTCAAAAATGTTTAATAGCATTTTTAATCTGGTAACAATAAAAAGCCATCTGACTCAAACCACCTTTGCCTAGCTTGATCACTTTTCCTCCAAGGAGTCCATTTACTTCTCCATAGGTGTCACAACATTCACATCCCATTTGCAGCATGGCACAATGGAAAGAGCACAGGCTGTGGAGTCGGACGTCATGGGTTCAAATCCCGTCTCCTCCAATTGTCAGCTGTGTGACTTTGGACAAGTCACTTAACTTCTCTGTGCCTCAGTGACCTCATCTGTAAAGTGGACATGGGTTCTAATCCTGGCTCTGCCACTTGTCAGCTGTGTCACTTTGGGCAAGTCACTTAACTTCTCTGTGCCTCAGTGACCTCATCTGTAAAGTGGACATGGGTTCTAATCCTGGCTCTGCCACTTGTCAGCTGTGTGACTTTGGACAAGTCACTTAACTTCTCTGTGCCTCAGTGACCTCATCTGTAAAGTGGACATGGGTTCTAATCCTGGCTCTGCCACTTGTCAGCTGTGTGACTTTGGACAAGTCACTTAACTTCTCTGTGCCTCAGTGACCTCATCTGTAAAGTGGACATGGGTTCTAATCCTGGCTCTACCACTTAGCTGTGTGACTTTGGGCAAATCACTTAACTTCTCTGTGCCTCAGTTACCTCATCTGGAAAATGGGGATTAAGACTATGAGCCCACCGGGGGACAACCTGATCACCTTGTAACCTTCCCAGCGCTTAGAACAGTGCTTTGCACATAGTAAGCGCTTAATAAATGCCATTATTATTATTTGTCCTTTCATTTTTTCCCTCTGGGAATTCCAGGGCCCAGTCTCACTGTCTGAGAGTCCTTTGAGATGCCAGGGCAGATATGTGCAAATTTCTCCTCAAGGGCAGGAGTCTTGCTGCTCTGAAGTTTTAGCTGCTGGACCCCAAACCTTCAGGGTCCAATCAAAGTCTTAGCAACCTCTCACCTCCAAATGGCCGAGGATCTCCTATCCTACTACTTGACTCAACGACTTCCTTTCCAAACCTTCCCTCTGATAGGCTCGGCTCCCAGCACTGCCAAATTAGACTCTCAGTACTTCCCCTTCCTGAGTGTAGAAGCTAGTTGGGCTGACTACATCCAGTTGGAAGTAAACACCTGAGCCCGGCAGCTAATCCACTATGACCAGGAATATGCTCCGATGAGTCCATATGGATACTGGTCCACCAGAATTTTCCCAGAATCTGTTCTGTTCTTAGAAGTTGTGGAAGTGCTGCTAACATTTTGGAAGCAGCAACAGAATGAATAGTTTTCTAAGGACACAACACATAAAATAGCTCAGTTTCTCCAGAAAGAGGTTTTAAATCATAGTATTTTCTATTATGAGAAATTGGAAAGAACAGAATATATGTGCTTCACTTACCATTGTCCTTAAGGCATTCAATCAGCTCTTTCTCACTGATCACCTACTACAATCCAGCCTGTAAACTTCATACTTCCAACACCAACCTACTCGTTGTACTTTCATATTGTCTCTCCAGCCACCTACCTCTTGCCCATATTATTCCTCTACCTAAAACTCTATCTTGATTTCCAATAGACCACCATCTCCCTATTTTCAAAGCCTTACTAAAATCATACGTCCTCCAAGAGGCCTTCCTTAAGTCCTCACTTCCCTGTCTAAGCTCTCCCATCTGCATCGCTTCAGCATATGGACTGTACCCATTAAATACCTACTATTTCCTCTTTATCTCTACATGGCCTGCTGAATGCCCTCATTCCTGTTCCTCCTCTGTTTCATGGTCCCACCCATTTTCCCCTCTGTGCAGTAAGTTGGTTGTGGGCAGGAAATGTGTGTGTTTATTGTTATATTTTACTCTCCCAAGTACTTAGTACAGTGCTCTGTACACAGTAAGCACTTAATAAATATGATTAAATGAATTAATGAATTTTCCCTTTTCTACTCTGCGCTATCTTGGTCACTTTACTTCCTGGTCTTTTTTTTTTCCCAATCTGCATCTGTCTTCCACTTTATGTGTCTGCCTCTGACTCTCTATCTTTCTGTTTTCTGTTCTTACCTCTTTGGTCCAGACCCTGGACTCCCTTCCCTCTAGAGATTCTGCCATCGTGGCACTTAGAACTCTCCAAATTATGATTACTTTAAGCCAAAGTCTTCTCAACTCTCCAAACATGGTTTCCATGAAGACTCAGAATACTGAATAGCCTGAGAAGCAGCATGGATTAGTGGGAAGAGCATGGGATTGAAAATCAGAGGATCTGAGTTCTAATCTCAGGTCCATCTATTCATTTCCTGCTGTGTAAGCTTCGGTAAGACTCTTCACTTCTCTGTGCCTCAGTTCTTCATCTGAAAAATGGGGATTAAATAAATGTTCTTCTTCCTTCTTAAACAATGAGCTTCATGTGAGACAGGGACTGCATCCAATCTGAATAAATGTGTATCTACTCCAATGTGCTTGACACATAGTAAGTGTTCAAAACAAACCATCATTATTATCATTATTATTATAATTTAATATTCACCCCATCCATAGCCCCACAGCACTTATCCACATATCCAACAAGTGCTTAGTACAGTGCTCTGCACACAGTAAGTGCTCAATAATATGATTGAATTGTGGCTTAGTGGAAAGACTACGGGCTTGGGAGTCAGAGTCATGGGTTCTAATCCTGACTCTGCCACTTAGCTGTGTGACTTTGGGCAAGTCACTTCACTTCTCTGGGCTTCAGTTACCTCATCTGTAAAATGGGGATTAAGACTGTGAGCCCCACATGGGGCAATCTGATCACCTTGTATCCCTCCCAGTGCTTAGAACAGTGCTTTGCACATAGCAAGTGCTTAACAAATATCATTATTGTTATTATTATTATTATTAAAGAATGAATTTATTTTAATGTATATATCCATTTCTGGTCTCTAAACTCCTTGAGGACAGGGTTCACATCTACCAACTCTATTGTATTGTATTCTCCCAGGGGCTCAGTACAGCTCCTTGCATCTAGAAAGTGCTCAAGAAAAAATACCATTGATTGATTTATTGATTGATTAATTTCTAAGATGGATTTCACATCTTTGAATTAGACTGTTTCATTATTGTCCAGTTTCATTTAAACTTTCCCCTTTTCTATAGTCAGAAAACATACTGAAAAAAACAAAATTCCCAACTGAGATGAATCCTGAGATGAATGTAGTCCCCTCACTTTGGGGGTCAATATTAATATGTTCTGTGTCCTTTTAAGTGCTGCTTTATTAACTGTTTTCAAATGGATAACTCTTCTTCCCCATAGACTTGCGTGTATTGGAAGTAAGCACTGAGAATTCAAAGCCCTGAATTTCTCTGAAAATGCAAATGCACAAAAAAAATCTAATATCTATTTAAGACTTTTTATACCTTCAGCAAGTTGTATCAGCTGCTTTATAAACTAAGCAAATCAGGTATCTACCTAGGGTTCATGGGCCTTAATCTGGTGCCGTATACTATGACAGCTTAGAGAATCATCCTGTTAAAATGGAGGTTAAAAAGGATATGAGCTGCAATTGGAAGCTTCCATAATAATTGTTTTAAGATCAATTTAAGAAGAAGTAAGCAGAAAGGTGGAGAGGATGGGAAAAGGCAGGCTTTTGCATTCACCAGTACCAATACTAGCTTTTCCTATTTCCTTACCCTATTCACTTATATTCCCCTATTCACCTATTCCCCCGTTCACTTGGCTTTAAAGCACTCAATCACCTTGCCCCCTCCTACCTCACTTCACTGTTCTCCTAATGATAACCTTCAAACTGAACTTCATTCTCATCTATCTCACCACCAACCTCTCTCCCACATCCTATCTCTGGCCTGAAACATCCTCCCTCTTCATGTCAGACAGATAACTGCTCTCCCCAACTTCAAAGCCTTATTGAAGGCACATATCCAAGAAGCCTTCCCTGACTAAACCCTAATCTTTTCTTCTCCCACTCCCATCTGAGTCATCTTGACCTGCTCCTTTCATTCATCATCCCCCTCATCCCCACAGCACTTATATATATATTGGTAATTCATTTATTCATTTATTTATATTAATAATAATAATAATGATGGCATTTATTAAGTGCTTACTATGTGTGAAGCACTGTTCTAACCACAAGGGGAGGTTACAGGGTGATCAGGTTGTCCCACGGGGGGCTCACAGTCTTAATCCCCATTTTACAGATGAGGTAACTGAGGCCCAGAGAAGTTAAGTGACTTGCCCAAAGTCACACACCTGACAATTGGTGGAGCTGGGATTTGAACCCATGACCTCTGACTCCAAAGCCCGTTGCTCATTCCACTGAGCCACGCTGCTTCCGTTAATGTCTGTAACCCCTCCAGACTGTGAGCTCATTGTGGGCAGGGAATGTGTCTGTTGTATTATACTCTTCCCAAGTGCTTAGAATAGTGCTTTGCAAACAGTAAGCACTCAATAAATACAATTGAACTGAATTGAATTCACTTCTCCAAAGTCTCAGGCAGCATTTCGATCTTGGCTGGGGATCTCTGCTTCTGTTTTTTCATTCCTTTCTTCCCAAACTCCTCTAGCTGTTGCCCTGATGAAACCTGTCAACTGGACTATGCCTGCTGGGGAAAGGAAGGGAGAATAGGTAAGGTTGATGAGAGATTGGTTAGGGAAAACTTCCTGGAGGAAGGCTTTTGAATTTTAGTAGGGCTTTGAAGTCAAATTCTTCTCAATGCAAATTCCCTTCTCCTCCTTCTCCTTCTCCTCCTCTTCCTCCTTCTCCTCCTCCTATGGGACTTGTTAAATGCCATATGCCAGGCACTGTGCTAACGCCCTGGGATAAAGCTAATGAGGTTTGACACACTCCATATCCCATAGGGACAAGGAGAAGGGTGTGGCTTAGTGGAAAGAGTACCAGGTTCTAATCCTGGCTCTGCTGCTTGTCAGCTATGTGACCTTGAGCAAGTCACTTAATTTCTCTGTGCCTTTTACGTCATCTGTAAAATGGGGATTAAGACTGTGAGCCCCACTTGGGACAACCTGATTAGCTTGTATCTACCCCAGTGCTTAGAACAGTGCTTGGCACATAGTAAATGCTTAACAAATACCATCATTATTATTATATGGGGCTCAGAGTACTAATCCCCGTTTTACAGATGAGGCAACTGAGACACAGAGAAGTTGTGACTTGTCCAAGGTCACACAGCAGATAAGTGGCAGAGCAGGAATTAGAAGCCAGATACTTCTGTCTACCCAGCCCACGCTCTACCCACTAGGTTTCTTCTGTTTGCCAAGGTAGTTAGTAGGCTCTATTTGCTCTGAAAATAAGATCTATTCACTGTCAAAGTAGACATAGTGGCATTTAATATTTAAATGGCATGTATTTTATATTTTTTAAATATATCAACTAAAATCCCTGCCATGTTTTGCAAATCCTTTTTCCAGCACAAGCTGCATCTGGGTAACAGTGTTCTCTATCTCTCTCCACAATATTTTCCTTGTCTTTTTTATTTCTGGATGGCTTTCATGAGACCCAGATGCTGAGCTACAAAAATTTCTTTTCCAACAGTAGCATCTGGCTTATTGGCAGCCTCTTTTTGCCCTTGTGTTGGCTACACTGCAGTTGTCTGCAGGCTGTGAAATAGGATGCTGATGTTATATCTTATTCACTTTGATGCACTTTCTTTTACCTTACTTGAGCTCTGAATGTAAAACATTTTTCACACTTATATCCCTCATAAATACAGTAAACCTTCTCAGAAGACCTGCATGTAGGCAAACACTATCCAAAAGAAATAAAAAGGGAATATTTGTTGATCTAAATTGCATCCATGGTTTCTATTCCAAGGTGCCAATAATGCCAATGGAATAATGGTACTCAGGTCAAGGAAGTGGGAAGGTTTCTTTACTATTTTTGCTCTAACTTTGTCTCTAACTCAAATTTGTTCAATTTTTTAACATATTTTTATGCTTAGACTAGTTACTGAGCACTGATTTAAAATTGCACATTGCAATTGTCACATTTATAATTGTCTCTTCACTAACACTATCACAATACATGAATAAATCAAAAGTTCGTTAAATTGATACTGGTATTTAATTGATAATTTGTATTTATTCTAGATTTGCTATGAAAGAACAAGAATTCATTCATAATATGAATCCACTTGAAAGCTTATGCTTAATTCTTAAAGGAATTTAGCCATTCTGAGTGCTCATTTTAGACACTATAATGAAATATCGTACCATTGGTATTGAAATATTAGATAACTAACTAAAAAGGGATGCTTACCTTCTTTGCCACTTCCTCATCAAAAATTTTTTTAATTTAACCTAATCTTTTATTTTCCTTCTACTCAATTTCATTCCACAATTAAAACTAAAGAACAGTTTTCTTTACTTTTCTGCTTTAATCTCATAGCATTTTTCATTTTGTAATTTGTCTGACTATAAACAAAACAATATAAATCCCTCTATGATTATGAATATTTGATCTAATACACCTTAAAAGGTTTTTGAATATTTCTACACTGACCGATTTGGAATTAACTTAATGGCTATTTGCCATTGGCCATATCGGTTGTGCACATTTGCTATTCACCCCACTCTCAGCCCTACAGCACCTATGTACATACCTATAAATCATATATTACAAATTGTTGGTATGAATGTCTGTCTTCCCCTCTAAAATGTAAGATCACTGTGGACAGGGAATGTACCTACAACTCTGTTGTAGTCTCCCAAACACTTAGTGATGCTCTACACACAGTAAACATTCAGTAAATACCATTGATTAATTGATTAGGGCAATACTCACGGTTAATGTGCTGAGTAACCATACCTAAAAGAGATCATTCATTCATTCATTTGTATTTATTGGGCACTTACTGTGTGCAGAGCACTGTACTAAGGGCTTGGGGAGTACAAGTTGGCAACATATAGAGATGGTCCCTACCCAACAGAGAGCTCACAGTCTAGCAGGAATAGATCAGAATTAACATCTAAAGGGATCCAAAAAGGGAGAAAAAGGAAATCAAAGTGAGACAGCCATTGGAAGGGCACAGAAAAGAGGGAAATGAAGGAAAAGTGTCAGAGTCAGAAACACAGAGAGAGAACTAATGACAGAGGTGGGAATAAGTCATAAAGACAGAGAGAAAGGCCAGATATTGCACACATTGTGTAAGTATGCCATTGACAATGTCACCGCTTACCTCACCTCACTTTTCTCCTTCTACAGCCTCTCATTGTGCCTTGATCTTGTCTGTTTCACCACCAACTTCTAGCCCATATCCTGCCGCTGGCCTGGAAAGCCCTCCCTCCTCCAATCTGACGATTATTCTCCCCCCTCTTCAAAGCCTTATGGAAGACACATGGCCTCCAATTGGCCTTCCAATACCAAGCCCCACTTTTCCTCATCTTCCACTCCCTTCTCTGTCACCCTGACCTGCTTCCTTTGCTCTTTCCCTCTCCCCGTCCCAGAGCATTTATGTATATATCTGTAACTTTATTTGTATTGATGTCTGCCTCCCCCTCTCTAGACTGTAAGCTAATGTAAGCTAATTTAGACAGGGAATGTCACTGTTTATTATTGTATTGTAATTTTCCAAGCACTTAGAACACTGCACATAGTAAACGCTCAATAAATACAATTGAATAAATGAATGAATAAAAATGGTAATGTTTAAACAATGATGCATTCTTGTAACATAAAATATTTTTAGCTTCATGCATTGTGAGAGAATATTCCTAAAGTAACCCTGCCCTTGTAATGCATAAGAGCACCTACTTGTTGAATTAGCATACTAGCTTTTAAGTGGACACAATTCTATTATGATGGTATGATATGAATATGAACGTCACAAATGTCTCTAATCATATCATAGAATATAAGTATATGTTCACGTTTGAAAATATAAGTGTGTCTGTAGGCATATATTAGTTTTCAGAATCTTCCAGAGAAAAATGCATTATGTAAAAAAATAATTTATTCTAAAAAAAAAAAAAGCTGCTGGGGCATCCCATGACCCACAGGGTATAATTCAGATCAAACATGCGTCTCCATTCAGATGCCCTTTACACAATAAAAGAAAATATTCAGCTGATACAAGGAAACAGATGGTGAAAAGTACCTGCTGACCAAACAAGAGCAGCAGGATTGAATTTGGGTAGGTCAGCTCATCTGTAATGGATAATCTCAATTGTCATTACACACATCAATTGCTTTTGATACTACTGTATGTCATGCAGTGCCTAGGGGCCGTATGGCTTTCCTTGAAACATTTAACATAAAAATGCTGAGATATTATAATTTTTGCTTCACATTTGGAATCAAGTTGCTAAATCCCCCAATAATAAATTAATGTTGCTAGCATATTGTTTTAAATTAAACTTGCTTCCCTTTTGTAAAGATACAAGACCATTGTTTGATATATATCCAATTTGTCTGCTAATTTATGAAAGTATAATGATATTGCATTATTGTTATAAAGTTAATCAAGACTTTAATGGGACAGCTATGTTACAATCAAGAATTTTTTTTACCATAATGTATGTGTTCAATGAGCTGATTATGCAGTGTGACAATGAATTCACTAATTACCAAGTTATTACTACATCTCTAATGAAGAGAAATTCTATCATTTTAAGTTGGGGATTTCAAATTCAGAAATGCTTCCTAAGAACAATAGAAAATCAAAAAGGTCTACTTTAAAAGATTAGGATTTTTGTATTTCTTTGTCACATTCGTGAGCCGGGTACTCCTGGCCTTCCCTCCTGCAAATTCTTAAAAACAAATAAGAAATATATGGTGTGTTTATATATGGAGTTAACCTTCGTGCTTGAAGCTGATGCTCCTGATTGTAAAATCGTAAAATTATTTGTCTGTTACGTAACTTATAAATTCAATTTTCCTTGCTCCTGTTCCCTCTATCTTGCACCTGTTACTGAACTCCTTTTGTCTGATAACGTTTTGTCCACTGGTAGTAAGAGTTTCTGTCAACAAACTGGATAAAGGTAATGTGGGACAGTAAGCAGGTTAAGCCATTTTCCTCCTGTATGTGTCCTTCCTAAGGCCCACTCTAGAAAAGAGTTCTCCTGGAGCATTGTGGTTCCCTGATTTCTGGCTTTCTTGCTATTGCATATAGAGTGTGGGATTTTCATTTGTTCCACTCTGTTTCTTCACTTTCTACAATTGTCACTTGATAATAACATTTATAATAATAGTAATGGTATTTATTAAGCACTTACTATGTGTCAAGCACTCTAAGTAAGCATTGAGCTTCATATGAGCTAAGAAGAGACACAGCCCCTGTTCCTCATAGGGCTTGCAGTCTAGGAGGAATTGAGAACTAGTATTTTAATCACTGTTTTACAGATAAGGAAAGAAAGGCACAGTTAAGTTGTGACTTGCCCAATGTCATACATTAGGCAAGTGGTAGAGCCACAGTTAGAAACCAGGTCTTCTGTTCGTTCAACTAAGCTACACTGTTTCTCTGTACTGAGTACTTACACTCTATTATAATAATGTTATAATGTATTATAAAAATATATTATCTTTTTATTTACAGGCACTGATCTGTTCAGTTGCATTTAGGACAGTGGTGTATTTTTCATTTTATTGTTGGTCTTGTATGTGTGTGTGTGTGTGTGTCTGTATATTTCTTATTAGCTTTTCCCTTGATTTTCATGAGAAAGTGGACAGAACCCCCAACCCTTATTAAGCCACTCTGAGTATTATACTCAACAATAGCTTGCCAAATGGATGAGGTCACAATGGTATCACAATGGTTGTTGAGTTCTCAGAAATAGTTTGTCCTGTGACTACATATGGCACCTGTTATTCCAATCACAGCATTCTGACAATGAGTGGACATAGTTCTCTAGGCTGTAAGTTGGTTGTGGGTAAAGAATGTGTCTTTTGGTTATAGTACTCTCCCAATCGCTTAGTATAGTGCTCTACACGCAGTAAGTGCTCACTAAATATGATTGACTGACAAAGGAACACCAGGAGAGGGAGTGTGGATGGCTCAGTGCAAATCATCACCAATTCTAGAAAAACAATTCAAATGCAGATCTTTCTGGTGGTTGCTATGTGAGCTATGCTTACCTGAATGACCTGTCATCAGTGAAAAGGCATTACTGTATTTTCAAGGGCAAAGTGTGTAAGAAATTATCTCTCTCATAGTCAGTTGCTCACAGGTGCGGTGTCACTGTCAGTGGCATTATCTTTAAAATTGGAAGAGTTGAATATAAGCCTGTGCAGTGGGAGCAGAAAAATAGGTGAATAGCCCTTCTAGAAGGTGAATTTGTCTTCCCCTCTATCTTTACTACCTAACCACGTATGGGACAGAACATATTAACTAGGTGATACACATAGGCTCTTTCTATTAATTACTAATAATTAATGCATAATGACATTATTTCTAATTGAGAACTGGGTATAATGAAGAGATAATTAAAGATGAATCTTTAGGTACAATAGATAATTAATACATCTTGTCCCTCTGCTTCCCTGATCTCCTGCCTCTAATTATCTTGTCATCTATTACATCAATAAATTTGAAGCCATCAGGGTGTGATCTCCCTAAAATCTTCCCTGCACCTCTCCAATCCCACCTTCCTACTGGTGCCTATTCAACTCTCCCACATTTCCCCAATGTATTTCAAAAGATCTGCCTCCTCTCAAAATCTTCATCCTCCATCTGCACTTCTAACTCCATGTCTTCACAGCTTATTAAAACACCTACCACCTTCTTTCTTCCCTCCATGACTGCCATCTTTAACCAATTACTATCCAATGGCTCCTGATTTCAAACATACCCATGTGTCTCCATCCTACAAAAACCTCCCTTGGCCTCTTCTTCATGCTGCAGTTATTACCCCAGTTATTTACACCCACTCCCTGAACTGCCTATTCTCCATTTCTCTCTCAGTGACTCCCTGAAATCTGGCTTCCATGCCCCCCACTTTACGGAAAGTAGCCTTTCTAAGATCATCAGTGACTCCTCATAAAATACAGTGATCTCTACTCCATTATAATCTTCCTAGGCTTCTCAGCTGTTTTCTCCTGTACTCACAATCTAACCTTGGCTTCACTGACACTGTCTTCTCCTGGTCCTCCCCGTATCTTTCTGGTTGCTCCTTCTCAGGCCTTTTGTTGATTTCCCCCTCACCCCACCTATCTCCCCTACCCAATTTGGGAGTCCCAGAAGGCTCAGTCCATTGTTCCCTTCTATTGTTGATCTACATCCATTCCTTTGGATAATTTGCTCCCATGGCTTCATTAATGTGGCTGGTTTTGGCTTCACTGACTCTGTCCTCTCCTGATTCTCCTCTTATCTCTCTGGCCAGTCATTCTCAGTCTCCTTCATGGGCTTCTCTTCCCCTTCCCATCCCCTAACTGTAGGGGTTCCTCAATTGTCAGTTCTTGGTCCCCTTCTATTCTCCATGTATACTCACTCCCTTGGTGAACTCATTTGTTTCACAGCTTCAAAATCATCCCTCACGGATGATACCCAAATCGATATCTCCTCCCCTGTTCTCTCTTCCTCCCTCCAGGCTTGCATCTCCTCCTGCCTTCAGGACATCTGCCACCTAAAACTCAACATGTCCAAGACTGAGCTCCTTATCTTCCCTCCCAAAGCCAGTCCTCTCCCTGACTTTCCCATCACTGTGGACGGCACAACCATCCTTCCTGTCTCACAAGCCCATAACCTTGGAGTCATCCTTGACTCCACTTTCTCATTCACCCCATATGTCTATCCATCACCAAAACCTGCCAGTCTTACCTTCACAACATTGTCAAGATACACCTTTTCCTCTGCATCCAAACCACTACAACGTTAGTACAATCACTCATTCTATCCCAACTAGATTACTGCATCAGCATCCTTTCTGACCTCCCAACCTCCTGTCTCTTCCCACTTCGGTCTGTAGTTCACTCTGATTCTCTTTCTTATTATCTGGATTATCTTTTCTATAGAAATGTTCTGGACATGTCACCCCACTCCTCAAAAATCTTCAGTGGCTGTCTGTCCACCTCTGTATCAAACAAAAACTCCTCACTATTGGCTTTAAAGTTCTCCATCACCTTGACCCTTCTTACCTCATCTCCCTTCTCTCCTTCTACATCCCAGCCCACACACTCCACTCTTCTTGTGCTAACCTTCTCACTGTGCCTCGTTTTCACCTATCCTGCCATCGACCCCTGGCCCACGTCCTACCCCTGGACTGGAATGTCTTCTCTCCTCAAATCCACCAAAAAAGTCACACTTCCCCCCATCAAAGCACTACTGAAGGCTCACCTCTTTCAGGAGGCTTTCCCGTACTAAGCCCCCCTTTTCCTCAGCTTCCCCTCCACCCCATCACCCCAACTGGCTCTCTTTGCTCTACCCCCCACCCCACAGCATGTATATACATATCTGTATTCTATTTATGTATATTAATGTCTGTTTACTTGTTTTGATGCGTATATATCTATAATTCTATTTATTTATATTGATGCAATTGATGCCTGTTTACTTGTTTTGATGTCTGTCTCTCCACTTCTAGACTGTGAGCCCATTGTGGGTAGGAATTGTCTCTCTTTCCTGAATTGTACTTTCCAAACACTTAGTACAGTGCTCTGTACACAGTAAGCACTCAATAAATACCAATGACTGAAAAAATGAATGATTCCCAAACCTACCTCTCCAGCCTGACCTCACTCCTTCAATCAGTCATATTGAGCACTTACTGTGTGCAGGGCACTGTACTAAGCCCTTGAGGGAGTACAGTATAGCAGAGTTCATAGAGACATTCCCTGCCCACAATGAGCTTACAGTCTAGAGGAAGAAAGGATATGTTCACAAGTACTTGTATCTATATACATAAATCAATCAATCAATCAATTGTATTTATTGAGCGCTTACTATGAGCACAGCACTGTACTAAGTGCTTGGGAAGTGCAAGTTGGCAACATATAGAGACAGTCCCTACCCAACAGTGGGCTCACAGTCTAGAAGAGTGGGCTCACAGTCTAGAAGGTAGACTATAAATGCTATAAATGCCGTGGGCCTGAGGTAGGGGTGATTAAAGGGCGCAAATCCAAGTGCAGGAACGATGCAGAAGGGTGTTAGAGAAGAGAAAATGAGGGCTTAGTTGGGGAAGGCCTCTTGCAGGAGATAGGCTTTTAATAAGGATTTGAAGGTGAAGAGAGTGATCATATGTCCAATAGGAAGAGACAGGATGTGGGAGAGAGGTCAGTGGTGACATAGATGATACAGTTATAGTGAGTAAGATGACCTTAGAAGACCAAAGTGTGCACGTTGGGCTGTAGAAGGAAAACAGCACGGTAATAATAATGGTATTTGTTAACTGCGTACTATGTGCGAAGCACTGTTCTAAGCACTGCGGGGGTTACAAGGTGATCAGGTTGTCACACGTGGGGCTCACACTCTTAATCCCCATTTTACAGATGAGGTAACTGAGGCCCAGAGAAGTTAACTGGCTTGCCCAAGGTCACACAGCTGACAAGTGGCAGAGCCAGGATTCAAACCCATGACCTCTGACTCTCAAGCCCGGGCTCTTTCCACTGAGCCAGGGGGAGACAAGGTGACCAACTGCATTAAAACCTATGATAAGGAGTCTCTGTTTGACGGGGAGGTGGATGGAACTGGAAGTTCTCGAGGAGTGGTGAAACAAGGACAGAACATTTTGGTAAAAAAAACCCATCTGAACAACAGAGTGAAGTATGGACTGAAGTGGAAGGAGACAGGAGAGAGGGAGGCAAGCAATGAGTCTAATGCATTAATCAAGACAGAATGGGATAAGAGTTTAGATTAACATGGTAGCTGTTTAGATGGAGAGGAAAGGGCAGATTTTAGCAGTGTTGTAAGTGTTGAACTGACAGGATTTGTTGACAGATTTAACATGCAGATTGAAGGAGATAAATGAGTCAAGTATTACACCAAAGTTTTGGACTTGTGAGACAGGGTGGAAGGTTGGTGCAGTGCTGTGGTGGAAAGACAGTGGAGGACAGGGTTTAGGTGGATGCATTCTTAAATCTCACCTTTCTGCCAGACTTCAGGACATCTGTAGTGGAATAGACTGTAAGCTTGTTATGGGCAGGGAACGAGTCCGCTAATTCTGTTGTCTGGTACTCTCCCAAGTGCTTAATACAGTGCTCAGCATGTAGTTAGAAACCATTGATTGATTGAATATCCCATCTACACCTCAAATGTAGTATGTCCAAAACAGAACTCCTCATCCACCTCACTTTCCAATCACTGTAGACAATACCACCATCTTCCCTGCCTCACAAGCCCTTAATCTTGTCTTGATCCACAATTCATGTCTTTCATTCAAACAGCATTTTCTATCTGTCACTGAACCTGCCAGCTTTACCTGCACAATATCCCTAGAATCTCCACCCAAACCATTAACATGTTTGTACAAGCACTTATCCTTTCTGCCTCAACTATTTCACTGGCCTCCTAATTGACTGCCCTGCCTCCAGCATCTTCCACTCCAAAACTTCACTTTGTTGCCTGGATTCCTTTCCTAAAAAAAACACTCTGTACACATCACCCCACTCCTCAAAAATCTCCAGTGGTTAACCTATCCATTTCTGCTTCTAACATTAGCTCCTTTCCATCAGCTGTAAGTCTTTATCAGCTTTCCTTCTTCTACTTTACCTCACTAATGTCTAAGAATAATAATAATAATGGCATTTAAGTGCTTATTATGTGCCAAGCACTGTTCTTACTACTGCGGTAAATAGAAGATAATCAGATTGTCCCATATGGGGCTCACAGTCTTAATCTTCAGTTTACAGATGAGGTAACTGAGGCACAGAGAAGTTAAGTGGCTTGCCCAAGGTCACACAGCAGACAAGTGACAGGGCCGGGATTAGAACCCAGGTCCTCTAATCACTAAACCATCCAGCCAGTACACTTTGGTCCTCTAGCACCAACATACTCTCCCTGCTTTGATTTCATCTCTTTCACCACTGATCTTTTCTCATGTTCCTCTTCCTGTCGTCATCATCATCATCATCAATCGTATTTATTGAGCGCTTACTATGTGCAGAGCACTGTACTAAGCACTTGGGAAGTACAAATTGGCAACATATAGAGACAGTCCCTACCCAACAGTGTGCTCACAGTCTAAAAGGGGGAGACAGAGAACAAAACCAAACATACTAACAAAATAAAATAAATAGAATAAATAGAATTCCTATCTGGATGTTCCTCCCACTTCACTATCTGACAGATCATCGCCAGTTTCCTAGCCTTACTAAAGTCACGTATTATGCAATAAGCCTTCCCTGATGAATCTCTTTTCCATATCCTATTCTCCCTCCCTTCTGCATCATGATTTATGTACTTGGGACCGTACCCCTTAGTCCCTTTGATACTCATCCCACCCTCAGCTGCAAAAGGTACATGTACATATCCCTATACTCTGCCCATTCCGTTTCTCTATCTATTTTAATTTCTATCTCCCCCACGAATTGTAAGTTCATCGTGGGTTGGGATGATGCCTACCCACTATATTGTATTGTAGTTGACTAAGAGTTTAGTACGGTGCACCACACACTGTAAATGTTCAATTATCAGCTGTGTGACTTTGAGCAAATTAACTTCTCTGCTTCTCAGTTACCTGATCTGTAAAATGGGGATTAAGACTATGAGCCCCATGTGTGATGATCTGATTACCTTGTATCTACCCAAGAACAATCCTTGGCACCTAGTAAGCACTTAACAAATACCATTATTATTCAGTGCTTAGAACAGTGCTTGGCACTTACTATGTGCTTAACAAATACCATCATTATTAATTAAAAAGTTGACTGATTAAATTATATGCGATAGCACCTGAATAATTAAATAGAAATATAATGCTTGATCAATCAATCAATGGAATATGTTGAGTGCTTACTAAATCCAAGGCAATGTATTAAGCATTTGGGAGAGTATAATCAATAGATTTGATATACATGATGCCTGCCCACAAGAAGCTAAATTGTCTAATCCCCAAAGCATTACATTACAATGTGACAAATCTAAGGCTGATGGTTTACTTCATAAATCACATAATAATATTTATTTCATTCAATTTTACAAGAATACCCCACATTTTACAACTGTATATGTTCCTTGAAAACATGGATTAAACATGGATTTATAATGACTGTTTTTACATTTTCCCATCGATTTATAAGTTATACATTGGAATTCATTTCAGAAGTTCTGGAAAAGTAATATGGACATCTTGACATGCAATGTTCTGTAATATTATCCTAAACTATTATTTATTCTATTTATTTTTTATTCTCTATTAAAGCAATTCATTCATTCCATCGTATTTGTTGAGTGCTCACTGTGTTCAGAGCACTGTACTAAGTGCTTGGAAAGTACAATTCCATAACAGATAGAGACAATCCCTAACCAACAATGGGCTCACAGTCTATAAGGGGGAGACAGAAAATAAAACATGTAGACAGGAAGCAAAACAAGTAGTTACACCGCAACATTAACTTAATGGTAAGTGTAAGCTTGCTTTTCTGGCAATGCTAGTAGTTTTTCAACTCTGCTGAAAAATGGGTCCACTTCAATGGAGAGCAGCGTGGCTCAGTGGAAAGAGCACAGGCTTGGGAGTCAGAGGTCATGGGGTCTAATCCCTGTTCTGCTGCTTGTCTGCTGTGTTACTTTAGGCAAGTCACTTAACCTCTCTGGGCCTCAGTTACCTCATCTGTAAAATGGGGATTAAGACTGTGAGCCCCATGTGGGATAACTTGATTACCTTGTATCCCCCCCAGTGCTTAGAACAATGCTTGGCACATATTAAGAGCTTAACAAAAGCCATTATTATTATTATTATTATTTGAACATCAGCCTTCTTCATTTACTCTCCCAAGTGCTTAGGACAGTATTCTGCACACAGCAAGTTCTCAATAAATATGATTAACTGATTGATAAAACTTCTTTTAGTAACTTAAAGAGAACCTTTAGAGAAGTAACCTTTAGAGAAGCAGAGTGGCTCAGTGGAAAGAGCCCGGGCTTTGGAGTCAGAGGTCATGGGTTCAAATCCCAACTCCGCCAATTGTCAGCTGTGTGACTTTGGGCAAGTCACTTAACTTCTCTGGGCCTCAGTTCCCTCATCTGTAAAATGGAGAGGAAGACTGTGAGCCCCACATGGGACAACCTGATCACCTTGTATCCCCCCAGTGCTTAGAACAGTGCTTTGCACATAATAAGCACTTAACAAATACCATTATTATTATTATTAACCTAAATCCTTCTGAACATTCCTTCAAGACCTTTGAATTTCTCTTCAAGGTCTTCTCCAATCACTCAAAGTTTCATCTTTCCTTGAAAACAAGGCAAGGCTTTTTAATCCAAAAATCTTAGCTCATCATGAAACAAAAAAGCCCATTGTGTAAAGTCGATAGCATCAGCAGTGGCATTTCCATCCTCGACCATTGGGACCAGTAGTTTCTCTGCTACAATCAAAAGCAGTGCAGAATCTGGGCTAAGGTGGAAAGCAGAAATTTTAACATAATTTAGACAGTCATTCTCTGAGTAATGATTCTGCACCTTTCAGATACTAGTACTCTGTCTCCTTTGCCGGTTCCTCCTCCACCTCCCATCCCCTTACCGTAGGGGTTCCTCAAGGGTCAGTTCTTGGTCCCCTTCTGTTCTCGATCTACACTCACTCCCTTAGTGAACTCATTCACTCCCCTGGCTTCAACTGTCATCTCTATGCTGATGACACCCAAATCTGCATCTCTGCCCTTGCTCTCTCTCCCTCCCTTCAGGCTCGCGTCTCCTTCTGCTTTCGCATCTCCATCTAGAAGTCTGCCCACCATCTAAAACTCAATATGACCAAGATTGAACTCCTTATCTTCCATCCCAAACCCTGCTCTCTCCCTGACTTTCCCATCACTGTAGATGGCACTACCATCCTTC
Source organism: Tachyglossus aculeatus (assembly GCF_015852505.1). Classification (NCBI taxonomy): domain Eukaryota; kingdom Metazoa; phylum Chordata; class Mammalia; order Monotremata; family Tachyglossidae; genus Tachyglossus; species Tachyglossus aculeatus. The sequence goes on from NC_052067.1 coordinate 123,772,662, forward strand.
CCGTCTCACAAGCCCGCAACCTTTGTGTCATCCTCGACACGACTCTCTCGTTCACTCCTCACATCCAATCCATCACCAAAACCTGCCGGTCTCACCTCTGTAACATCACCAAGATCCGTCCTTTCCTCTCCATCCAATCTGCTACTCTGCTGGTTCAATCCCTCATCCTATCCTGACTGGATTACTGCATCAGCCTCCTCTCTGATCTCCCATCCTCCTGTCTCTCCCCACTTCAGTCTATACTTCATGCTACTGCCCGGATCATCTCTGTGCAGAAATGCTTTGGGCATGTTACTCCCCTCCTCAAAAATCTCCAGTGGCTAGCAGTCAACCTACGCATCAGGCCAAAACTCCTCACTCTCAGCTTCAAGGCTGTCCATCACCTCACCCCCTCTTACCTCACCTCCCTTCTTTCGTTCTACAGCCCAGCCCACACCCTCTGCTCCTCTGCCTCTAATCTCCTCACCGTGCCTCGTTCTCGCCTGTCCCGCCGTCAACCCCCGGCCCATGTCCTCCCCTTGGCCTGGAATGCCCTCCCCCTCCACATCCACCAACCTAGCTCTCTTCCTCCCTTCAAAGTCCTACTGAGAGCTCACCTCCTCCATGAGGCCTTCCCAGACTAAGCCCCCCTCCTTCCTCTCCCCCTCCCCATCTCCCCCACCCTACCTCCTTCCCCTACCCACAGCACCTATATATATGCTTGTACAGTTTTATTACTCTATTTTACTTGTACATATTTACTATTCTATTTATTTTGTTAATGATGTGCATCTAGCTTTACTTCTATTTATTCTGATGACACCTGTCCACATGTTTTGTTCTGTTGTCTGTCTCCCCCTTCTAGACTGTGAGCCTGTTGTTGGGTAGGAACCGTCTCCATATGTTACCAACTGGTACTTCCCAAGCTCTTAGTACAGTGCTCTTCACACAGTAAGCACTCAATAAATATGACTGAATGAATGAATGGTATACACCCCACTTCCAGCCCCACAGTACTTACCTACATATTCAAAATTTATTAATTTATATTAATTTCCATCTCCTCCTCTAGACTGTAAGGTCACTGTGGGCAAGGAACATGTTTACCAACACTGCACTCTCCCATGAGCTTAGTATGTAGCACACAGTATTGCGCACACAGTAAGAGCTTAATAAATACCTTTGATTGGTTGCTGCTTTTGAAATGACCAGAGAAATCAGCTTTCAGGTAGTGTATGGCTAGAGGGGGAGGTAAAAAGAGCTTTGAGGAGGGAATTGAATTCTGGGTGATAATTGTACAAAGCATTGTGTAGGGAACCCTGATCACTAGTTACATTAAAAATTATACATCCCTGGCCGCCTCATATTGTGGTCGTTAAGAAGCAGGGGTTGACCTATATGATGGTAAGTAAACACGATTCTTTAAGTATCTAAGGAATATTACAAAATAGATATCTTCTCAGTTTGCTGGTCATTTCTGGTCATGTCACCCCCTTCCTCAAAAATCTCCAGTGTTTGCCTATAAACCTCCGCATCAGGCAAAACTCCTCACCCTCGGCTTCAAGGCTGTCCATTACCTCGTCCCCTCCTACCTCACCTCCCTTCTCTCCTTCTACAGCCCAGATCTCACACTCTGTTCCTCTGCTGCTAACCTCCTCACTGTGCCTTGTTCTCGCTTATCGTGCTGTCTACCCCTGCCCTGTGTCCTACCTCTGGCCTGGAATGCCCTCCCTCCTCAAATCTGCCAAATAATCACGCTTCCCCATTCAATCAATCAATCAATCAATCAATCGTATTTCTTGAGCACTTACTGTGTGCAGAGCACTGTACTAAGTGCTTGGGAAGTACAAGTTGGCAACATATAGAGACAGTCCCTACCCAACAGTGGGCTCACAGTCTAGAAGAGGGAGACAGAGAACAAAACCAAACATATTAACAAAATAAAATAAATAGAATAGATATGTACAAGTAAAATAAATAAATTAAGTAGAGTAATAAATATGTACAAACATATATACATATATACAGGTGCTGTGGGGAAGGGAAGGAGGTAAGATGGGGCGATGGAGAGGGGGACGAGGGTGAGAGGAAGGAGGGGGCTCAGTCTGGGAAGGCCTCCTGGAGGAGGTGAGCTCTCAGTAGGGCCTTGAAGGGAGGAAGAGAGCTAGCTTGGTGGATGTGGGGAGGGAGGGTATTCCAGGCCAGGGGGAGGATGTGGGCCAGGGGTCGACAGCGGGACAGGCGAGAATGAGGCAAGGTGAGGAGATTAGCGGCAGAGGAGTGGAGGGTGTGGGCTGGGCTGGAGAAGGAGAGAAGGGAGGTGAGGTAGGAGGGGGCGAGGTGATGGACAGCCTTGAAGCCCAGGGTGAGGAGTTTCTGTCTGATGCGCAGATTGATTGGTAGCCACTGGAGAGTTTTGAGGAGGGAAGTAACATGCCCAGAGCATTTCTGGACAAAGACAATCCTGGCAGCGGCATGAAGTATGGATTGAAGTGGGGAGAGACACGAGGATGGGAGATCAGAGAGAAGGCTGATGCTGTAGTCCAGACGGGATAGGATGAGAGCTTGAACGAGCAAGCACTTAGTACAGTGCTCTGCAAACAGTAAACACTCAATATCATTGAATGAATGAACGACTGAACATGCCATATGATGCAGCATGACAAAGTGGATAGAGCATGGGCCTGGGAGTTTGAAGGTCATGGGTTCTAATCCCTGCTCCTCCACCTGTCTGCTATGGTACCTTGGGCACTACACTGTTCTTCAGTTACCTCTTCTGTAAAATTGGGATCAAGGCTGTCAGCCCCACATGGAACAGTGACTGTGTCCAATTTGCTTAGTAAAGTGCCCGGGACCTAGTAAGTGTGTAAAAAATATAATTATTATCATTATTGTTAATACTATTATATGATAAGATCCTACTGAAATGAGCTATTGTTAGGGAGAGGTGTAGCCTGTTACACCTTATTTTATGACTCTGAAGCTACCACTGCTAGTAGAGAGGTGGGTTTAAGAACTTCTCAAGGGAAGAGAATGTGGATCATCACCATTAACACAGTAATAATTATAATATTAATCATAGTGATATTAATGATAATATATGTGGTATCTGTTAAGCACTGACTACATGCTGTAGTAGAGAGCACGGGACTGGGAGTCAGAAGGTTATGGGTTCTAATCCTGTCTCTGCCACTTGTCTGCTGTGTGACCTTGGGCAAGTTATTTAACTTTTCTGTGCCTCACTTACCTCATCTGTAAAATGGGGATTAAAACTGTGAGCCCCACATAGGACATTCTGATAACTTTGTATCTATCCCAGTGCTTAGAACAGTGCTTTACACATAGTAAGTGCTTAACAAATACTGGTTAGAGGATTTTAGGATTATTGGCAACTAGGAAACCAGGTGTGTGATGTGAATCTATTCAACCTAATTCCTCTTTTCCAGATCAGAGCTACCTGAAAGTTTGCAGGCTTTGAGAGTCAAACTTCTCTCTATCTTATGAAACCAAGCAGGAGACAGAGAAATAGAGAGTGAGAAGGAAAAAGAAAGAGAGAGTGAGAGTGAGAAGGGGTGAGAAATAGAGAGAACATTGCTTTTGTGCAGTCATCCAACATTCACTTATTTGAATTTATTGAGTTCCTACTATGTGCAGACCACTGTACTAAGCATTTGGGAGAGAACAATATAACAATAAACAGATACCTTCCCTGCCTACAATGAGCTTAGCTTGCAATGTGCTGGATAGTGATAATCGTTTAATGCAGTGAATGTGGGAAAACCAAGGCCTAACGTTTGCTCCTGCCATGGTCTGCTTCTGCGGGACAAGATGATAATTCAGCTCCAGGAAGTTTTGCAGCTTCTAGATCATGGGTGACTTTGTGTGGCTGTTGTATTTGTTGGACTCTGAACAGCCCTGGCTGAACAGCAGAAAACTTGAAACTTTGATTCTTTAGCCTCAATGCTCTATTGCTTTTAATGTGTATATTGTGATTTCTGAGACTTTTTGTAATAATAATAATGATGACATTTGTTAACCGCTTACTATGTGCAAAGCACTGTTCTAAGCGCTGGGGGGGATACAAGGTGATCAGGTTGTCCCACGCGGGGCTCACAGTCTTAATCCCCATTTTACAGCTGATGGAACTGAGGCACAGAGAAGTTAAGTGACTTGCCCAAGGTCACACAGCTGACATTTGGCGGAGCCGGGATTTGAACCCATGACCTCTGACTTCCAAGCCCGTGCTCTTTCCATTGAGCCATGCTGCTTCTCTAATGCTTCTTTGATGTTTTTTCTAATTTTAATTATTTTATATTTCAATATGTGCTCATTACCAGTTCCTGATTTATAATTCTTACATCATGAGGCTTTATGGGGCAAAGGACTGTGGATACTTCCTCTATAGAATGGAAGCTTCTTGTGGGCAGAGATAGTGTCTACCAACTCTAATATATTGTACTTTCTCAAGCGGTCAGCACAGTGCTCTGCAAGAAGTGAGCACTCAATAAATTGAATGAATTGCATATTTTCCCAGTGTTTAATACAGTGCTTTGCACACAATAAATTGTCATAATATCTTTGAATGAATGTATTTGTTGAGTGTTTACTTGGTTCAGAGCCATTCCAGCCTCACTGCTATTACTTAGAGAAGCAGTGTGGCTCAATGGAAAGAGCACCGACTTGGGAGTCAGAGGTCATGGGTTCAAATTCCGGCTCTGCCAATGGTCAGTTGTGTGACTTTGCACAAGTCACTTAACTTCTCTGTGTCTCAGTTACTTCATCTGTAAAATGGGGATGGAGACTGTGAGCCCCATAGGACAATCTGATCACCTTGTATCCTGCCCAGTGCTTAGAATAGTGCTTTGCACATAGTAAGCGCTTAACAAATGCCATCATTATTATTATTTTTACTTCTTGTATGAAAAAGTTTAATAAAAACCCAGTCTTCACTAGCATGTGGCAACAGTTCAATACCCTTTAATGGTACTAGAATTTACTTTTATTTGAAGTGTCATTAAAACTGAAAATATTTGCTTAGGAAATGAGGAGATATTTATCTTAGTTCTATGTAAATTACATGATACACAATTGCTATTTTTACTTTAAACAAATTGTTAGAGTGTGTATGTGTTAAATGAATTTTTAGAGCAGTACACCTAATAAGTTAGATTTATTAAGAATAAATTTAATAGAATACTTTAATTTTCTAATTATAAATGAACAATTTCAAATATATCAATTATTTACATACTGTCATTTCTAAGTGAGGTCACCACAAAAGAACATTTTCTTTGTTTTCTGAATGATAGTATCACGATACAACACATTTCCATGTTTCCATATTGCCTCAAACCAGTCATAGTCACTGGGCACTTCCTATTTTGAGAACTGTGCCAAGTACTTGGGAAGAGTACAATACAACAGAATTGGCAGACAGATTCCCTACCCACAAAGAGCTTACAGCCTAGAGGAGGAGACGGACATTATGAACGAATAAGAATTTATAATATATAATTTAAAGTTGAGTACATAGGTCTTGTGGGATTGGTGGTGGAAAGACTATGAAGTGTTCGAAGTTCACAGATTGAGATGCATAGTTGATGCAGAAGGGAGAGCAAGACAAGGAAAAGAGGGTTTAATTGGGGAAGGCCTCTTGGAGGAGATGTGACTTTATAATGCTTTGGACACAGAGAGAGTGGTGGTCTGGCATATATAGACAGCGTGGGGAGGGAGATCCAGGGTAGGCGGATGATGCAAGAAAGGAGTCAACAGTGAGATAGATCATCAATCATATTTATTGAGCGCTTACTGTGTGCAGAGCACTGTACTAAGCGCTTGCGAAGTACAAGTTGGCAACATATAGAGACAGTCCCTACCCAACAGTGGGCTCACAGTCTAAAAGATAGATAGATGATGATCTAAATGGATAGATAGATAGATAGATAGATAGATGGATAGATAGATGATCTATCTAAAAGATAGATGAGATCAGGGCACAGAAAATAAGTGGACACTAGAGGCTGGACAGTATTAGATTAGTGAGGTGAGGTAGCGCGAAGTGAGTTGATTGAATGCTTTAAGGTGTTTTTGTTTGATGCGGTGGTGGATGGACAGCCTTTGGAGCTTCTAAAATCCAAGAGAAGCTAGCTGATCACTATGCCTCACTTAGTATGTACATTTTAAGCTTTTGGTTTCATGGTTAACATAGAGAAAAATTACTAATATTGACAAAAATATGCAATGAATAGCAAAATAGTAGTAGTGGATAATACTTTCAGTGTTCATATCTAGAGTTATCCAGTTGTCCAAAACCTTGTCTATTTATTTTTCACCTTGGCATATCAACAGCATTACTTCCTCAGTTGTTTACTTGATATATAGTTTGGTTTCTATTATAATAACTGATACCACTAAACCCCTGCAATTATTGCAATAAAGCATTTTGCCTCTGGTTCTGTGTAAAAGGCAGAAATAATCACGTAATCATTTCTTAATTACATGGTACTTACCATGCAATTACATAGTAAATACATTGTAACTTCAAAATAATTACATGGATATTTGAATTATGCATACTACATAAACCAATTTTGACATATGAGGAAATGATAATACCTGAATAATTATCAGAAAAAAAGTTTTTTCCTACATTACCTTTCAGTGGGGGAAAAAAAGGTAAATGGCAGTCCCCCATAAAGATAATTTTGATAAGCTATGAATAGAAATTAGAATTAATAGGTGTGACAGAGTTGGACATACAAGGACATGACTGAGAGGACAATGGAATGAACCAAAACCTTGACCATTAATAGTAAGGACAAAAAAGAAAAGTCAAGGCGCAGGAGGATTGCAAATAAAGGATGCTTTTGGTGTATTGGTAGCATTATTTTAAAGCCCTCTATTATTTTTGCTATTAACTTTAAATGCTTCCTTTAATCTTAAGGGATAACTAATATCTAATTTGATCAATAAATATTGTTTACAATGCATACATACAATTTTAATCTGAACAAATGAAACGTGTAAATAACATTGTTATTGTTTATTTGAAATATTTATTCCATGACTTTCTGCAAAACTTGAGCCAGTAAATCGTGAGGCTGGATTTAAAGTTAGCAATCGTGTTTTGAACTCAGGGTTATTAAACATCATGTTTCAGGCACAAGGTGACTTTACTCCAAAAGCAGTTTTAGGAAGTTAGTTAAGGAGTGTTATTTATGAACTCTGCATTTTAACCACTAGTGAAATCAAGTATTTAGTTTGGTTATCAAAATGATCAACCCCAATGTGGCACAGAATTCTTGAGGGATAGTGCTGATTCACATTAAGTTAATTTTTGGAGATTATAATTTGTTTCTTGTCTGATAGAGCTCAAATGTTATCATTGCAATTCAAATTAATAGCCGTTTTTGTGTATAAAATTCATGAGAACTGAAAAGTAGATTATTAAAACATTTTTTAAGTATTTCTTTTTAATGACAATTGTTAGAGTATCTGATTTCAGGAAGTATAATACAATTTCCATTTTTAGTCAAATTCTCTGCTGAGAGTTTAAAATTGTGCGTTGTATACTTTATTTTTGTAAATGCTGCAGTAAATAGCGTAAAGTTAACATCTAGCAATTTTGTTTATTCTAGTCAATCACTTATATATACACAATTCTGATTTTTACCTTTTTAAACATTTAAAAGACCTAAGTGCCCATAAATCAGTTATGACAATCATTGTTAAAACAATCAATAGTGAAGAATATGCATTAATTCAAATAATATTGATATCCACATGAACTTGCATCAGCCTTTGGTGGAACAAGAAAAATGAGACATCTCTTTAAAATCAATATTTCCCTTTTTATGTCATTCATTTGAGGAGTATCAATAATACATTACTTTATACTTTATGTGTCATGGGTCTTATTTTTCAAACATATGTAACTTTGAAATGTTTTAAAATGGGAGAAAGGAAATCCTCCAAAATATGGAGTGCTAACAAACCTGAATTTGGCCTTTGACAATTTTCTAGGTATAAAGTTTTGCCTTCAGAGTTTAAGTAGGTACAACTTTGTCAATTAAATGCCAATCAATTAAAGCCATTTACTAACACCACTAGGTAGAGAACACTATGAAAAACATTGTGCTACCAGGTACAGTATTGCTATTTGCATTTACATTGTGAATCCCAAGATCATAATCATCTTCCTTCACAGCATCTTCATCATCAGTATGAATAATATTCAATCGATTAATCAATCGATTAATTTGTTGGGTATTTGTTGGGTACTGCTTATTGTGTGCAGAGCACAGTACTAAGCACTTGGGAGAGTACAATGCAATGGAATTAGCAGACATATTCCCTGCCCACAATGAGTTCACAATCACTTGGGGGGATACAATAGAAGTAAAACCTTCTAGAGTATAAGCTCATTATTGGCAGGGAGCATGTTTGCTAATTCTGCGGTACTGTGCTCTCTCAAGAGCTTAATACAGTGCTCTGCATCTAGTAAATGCTCATTTGATTGTTTCAAGTAAAAGACAGGGTCCCTGCCATCCAGAGGCTTATAATCTAACAAGAAGGCAGGTGATCACAAAATTAAACACAAATGTTTGGGGAAAATGGGAGAAACACAGATTCACTTATTTAGCAGTCGGAGTTTGATAATTTTGATAACTTAGGAAATTGAATACATTAATAATGTTTTACCCTGAAGTTTGAAAGCTTTAATTCAGGATTTCTGGTTTAACCTTGGCCCCTATGATCTGGGAAATTCTGCAAGTGGGCAGTAAGGTAGAAGTATAAGATGTGAAATTACAACACCCATTCATCAAAAAAAGAAACATTTTAATTGGTTATAGGTGGAAAATATCTCCTTTGACAGTCAGTTTCTCACTTTTCACGTAAGTGCTTTGCTGCTTGGATGCCTAATCTTGTTTAGTATAGGGAAAGTAATTTGACATGAAAGTACCTAGATGGCTGCCGAAAATTAATTGCCAATTAAAAAAGAAAAATGTTTGTGCTACTCTATAAACAAGCCAACATATAAACCTTTCAGTCTTGTTACTTTATTTATGTCTTTGTAGATCTGGTTTCAAGCTATTTGCATACAATTTACAAATTCATAATATAATTCTCCTGTATATTTATGATTTTATAGTTGTATATATTTTACCTCTATGAGAAATATTTATTTCTATATGCTTCAGCTGCTTATTATTTAACAAAAAAACATTGCATTGCATTTGATAGTTTATGTATCTTCTTTAGAACAAGACACTTTTATTTCTAAAGGACAAGCAGGAATATTTTCCCACAACTAAAGAAAAAAAACAACACAAATTGATCTTCTTTCAATCGGTTGTGATGTTGAATTAAGCCCATATCAAAGTATCAAGGGTAAGATATCGCAAGATTGAATATTCTAATAGGTTTCCAATGGTTACAGCCTCTCTGTTAGAAAACTTGAAGTCAAAAGTACTCAACTATCATTTCCTTAGACGTACTTAAGAAAAAAAAATCATTCATAGGACGAGGGCAATCCTCCAATCTAGTACTAGTTGTTATAATATGCTGGTCTTTATATGACACAATATTTTATGAAAAAGAGCACACCAAATTATTTAAGTGGATTCACATAAAGATGTAATCTCTTGGAAAAATTGACCTGCCTTCCTACCTTCACCCTAATCTTTTTAGCTCTTCTTTGCTGAATAATGATTTAAAAATTACTTGTCCTCTTATGCCATTATATTAGTTATTGTTATGAAGTGAAGATGCAGAAAAACATTTCCAATTGGGGAGGAGCTTAATTAGGCAAATGCTTGTTTAAATTTTACACTATTATTATTATTATTATTATTATTATATTTTTAAGCACAATATTTGCAAAGCACTATGTTGAGTGCTGAGATAGAGAAAAGATATTCGGATTATACGTAGTAATTGTGCTTCCCACAAGATTCAAAGTTTAAGAGGAAAAGAGACGCAGGTATTTTATCCTCATTTCAAAGTCCAGGGACCTAGTTCACAGATAAAAATAGGTATTTTGCCCAAGGTCACACATGCATAATGAAAGGCAGTCTCTTCCACATTGTTTCCATGAAGACATAGTAAAACCTTTTTTTCTGGAATCTAGCAACCTAAATAGGACTTTTCAAATACCAAGAACATTGTTAAATGACATTCCTGTATTCTATCAAAAAGAAAAGAGAATGGACAAAGCTGTGTCTTGTTAGTAGTAGAGTATATACTAATTTTCATGTGTTTTGATCTGTTAGATGTCACACTGCATTTTCTGAGCCTGTAAATTTCTAGGTTCTCAGAGCACTTCTTTGACCCATCCTAGTTTTGGGTGTCCTATTTAGATCACTAAACTAAAGGGTTGTATTGTGCCCCACCCAGTGATCCTAAGTTGAGAGAAACATCACTGGAATGTTAATAGAATTGGTTCATTACAGTACTTCTTTGTCTGTGATTCTCCCTTGCTACTCGATATTAGGTATGGCAGATTGTGATGATGATTAAATTTATCAAGAAGCTGGTAATGGCACTGTTTTGGCTTTAGACCTCACATTATATACAAGTTCTGACTACACTATGAATGCACTTCAAATTGAAGTTTGATTCCGTATTACAACCACACTCTGCCAATCTCCCAAAAGAAATGCAAGACCTCTTAGTTACATAGTCTACTGTCTTCTCCACTAGTGCTAAAATGGACAGTGTCACCATTCAGTTCTTCTCACCCAATGAAGATCTTCAGTTTGTTTAATTTTATTGGTATAAGTCAGTGCATTACCTCAGTTTCCTCCAGTCAGCCAAATGCAGCCAGGTTCTGCGAACTGGATCACAGTCCCCATCAACACTGATCATCAGTTATATGAGGCTGGAACAAACAGAAAACCACGCCCTATGTTTTTCCATCCAAATGAGTAGGGTTTAGGTTCTCTATAACACTCCAAAATTGTTAGGTTTGCGGAGTTTTCTTATACACTATAAAAATACACATTATTCAAGGTTGCTTTTCTTCATAATACCAACAGTATTTTCCCATTTGGCTGATTTTTATAGTCAAACAAATGTTTACTTTCCAAAGGTATTTCAGAAGCAATCTCTATGCTTTGTGTTTAAACAGGCATACAGGCATTCTTGTTACAGAACCACTCAATATATGGAGTTTTGCCATAATATGATTTATAAATTAGGGAACAAATTCAATATATGCTTATGTTAAATTCTCATTTACAGAGTTTTAACAACCTAACTTGGCATTGAGACTGGAATAAGAGGTGCTGAATCGGCTTTTTCTGCCTCCTCCCCTGTTTCCCAGAGTAGGAATCTTCAGTGTTGTCTCTCTTTTCCCTGGATAATTTGTGCTCACATGCTGAAGTAGGAAGAAGAGCCACAAGAGAGAATTTGTTGCAGATTCATGACTAGGAAAAGTGTCATGGAAAGCCACAGATTAATTGCTGTACTGTTGTTCTAAGGATATCTCAGATTTTGAAACTTCTGGTTTACTCGGAAGGTTATCATGTCACTCTAGGGAATGAGAATCTTGACATGGTTTTGGATAGGAATAAAGCTTCTTTCTCTTCTCTCATTGCAAACCCCATAATAATGCCAAAATGCAGAAAAGGAGAAATGCCCATCTGAAAGAGTGTCAGAATCAGTTAAAATTGATTTTTTTTTTTGGAACTGTGCTGTTTTTTTTCATTTTTTCCTTTCACAACCAGCCCAGCTCAGGCAGATAATAATAATAATAATATTAATTGTGGTATTTGTTAAGCACTTACTTTGTTCCAGTCACTGTACTAAGCTTCGGGGTGGATACAAGTGAATCAGGTTGGACTCAGTCCCTGTCCCACATGGAGCTCACAGTCTCAGTCCTCATTTGACAGATGAGAGAACTGAGGCCCAGAGCCAATTGACTTGCCCAAGGTCATACAGCATACAAGTAGCAGAACTGGGATTAGACCTTCTGGCTTGCAGGCCCAGGCTCTACCCACTATGGCATAACCCTCAACATCAGGAAGGGATCATCCAGGCAAAAAATCTCTGGAAAATAATGCAGGAACTACTTCAGACCGCTTCAGACCCCAATCCAAGAACACAAGCAATGTGGTCTAATAGAAAGAGCGTGGGCCTGGGAGTAAGAGGAACTAGATTCTAATCCCGGTTCTCCCACTCATCTGCTATATGACCTCAGAAAAGTCATTTAATTTCTCTGTGCCTCATTTACCTCATCTGTCAAATTGGGATTGAGACTGCTAGTGCCACATAGGACATGGATTGTGTCCAGCACGATTATCTTGTACCTACCCTAAACGATAACATTGCCATTTTAAAATGGTCCGAAAGGTCTAAAAAGTCTAAAGAAAACCAAAGATATATAGCCGCTTATATCAACAAAACCCAAACAACAGTTTTCATTGGCAGCACACGATTTAAAACTGGTAATGAAAATTGAAATATGAAAAATAAATAAGAAATTCTGCCTTAGGGAACTACATTTCCCTGAAAACAAGCAACCTGCATTTCTCAGATGCATTTGGGAATGGGTGTCAATCATACAGTGCTTTGCACATAGTAAGCGCTTAATAAATGCCATTATTAATTAATTATGTGGATGGGGAACTTAAAAATTAAGGAGACCCACTTTCGCTGGCCTCTCACTTATCTCTGCACCGCTATTCTTTTTTTGCATTCACTTACTGCCTCCTACAGAACTGTGATCTTGAGAAAGAACAAGCCAGGTGAAGGGTACAAGTAGACTCTGAAAATCATTATTCAAGCAACCTTGTTTGGCTTTGTAAAAAGCTATTCTGTTAAGGCTTTAAAAAATGGTAATTTAGAAGTTTTATAGACTTAAGTTTTCCCTTTGTTTCTCCGAGCTGTACTTATTCTTTACTGTGTTTGAGCTCTGAAATTTTGCAGGACTATGAATTTATCTCAGGCCTGCTCCTAATTATTCTGGTAGGCTGCAAGTTTTTTGGGTTTTTTTTTTTTAACGGTATTTGTTAAGCACTTACAGTACTGTACTAAGTACTGGAGTAGATACAAGTTAATCTAGTTGGACAAAGTTCCTATACCACCTGGGACTTATAGTGTTAATTCTCATTTTAAAGATAACCGAGGCACAGAGAAGTTAAGTGACTTGCCCAAGGTCACACAGCAGACAACGGTGGAGCTCGGATTAGAACCCAAGTCCTCCTGATTTGCTGGCCCTTGCTCTTTTCCACTATGCCATGCTGCTTCTTGAATTTGGAGCAAGTTATTTGGATTGTAACAATAGGTCCAAGTTTAGAGACCATGCTTTCAGGCATGTTAAAAAGTCCAAAGTTCTTACCAACTTAATAGGTCTTCAGAGTCAGATGGAAAGAGGGGAATTCCCCTCCCCATAGCAGCTGTATATATGTTTGTACAGATTTATTACTCTATTTATTTTACTTGTACATATTTACTATTATATTTATTTGGTTAATGATGTGCATCTAGCTTTATTTCTATTTGTTCTGATGACTTGACACCTGTCCACATGTTTTGTTTGGTTGTCTGTCTCTCCCTTCTAGACTGTGAGCCTGTTGTTGAGTAGGGACTGTCTCAATATGTTGCCAATTTGTACTTCCCAAGCACTTAGTACAGTGCTCTGTGCACAGTAAGCACTCAAATACGATTGAATGAATGAACAGGGAGGGGTAAAGACTGGCTGAAAAGCTTCTGAGTATACAGGAGTAGCTAGAGTGGGTAGAAATTCCTTCTCCTGCCTGATGGGAAGGAAAAAAAACTCTCCTTCTAGGTGGATTGGGACAAGATGTCCTGGTCAAAGAACTGTGAAAGGGGAATCCATCTGTGTCCTTCTGGGAATTGGTCCCCAACTGACCTTATCAGTGGAAGGCCCTGAGCATGATGCCTGTTAATGATTTCCTCAATTTCCTTCTCTCCTTCTCTATCTTCTGTCTTTCTTTCCCCTTCTTCCCTTCATAATATTAATAATGATATTTATTGAGCAGTTACTGTGTGTAGAGCTCTTACTGTGTGCAGAGCACTGTACTGAGGTCTTGGAAGAGCACAGTATAATAGAGTTAGTGAATACATTTGAATGAATGAATGAATGAATGTGTTCCCTGCCCATACGTATGGTATTTATTTTATGCCCTTACTGTGTAGGTGGTACTGTACTAAGCACTTGGATAAAGACAAGATAATCAGGACACATTTCCTGTCTCACATGGGGCTCACAGTCTAAGAAGGAGGAATGACAGGTATCGAAATCCCATTTTTCACTCTATTTATTCTACTTGTACATATTTATTATTCTATTTATTTTGTCAATGATGTGCATCTAGCTTTACTTCTATTTATTCTGATGACTTGACACCTGACCACACGGTTTGTTGTCTGTCTCCCCCTTCTAGACTGTGAGCCCGTTGTTGGGTAGGGCCCATCCCTATATGTTCTAACTTGTACTTTCCAAGTGCTTAGTACAGTGCTCTGCACACAGTAAGCACTCAATAAATACGATTGAATGAATGAATTAATTAATTTTACGGATGACAAAACTGAAGCACAGATAAGTTAAATGACTTGCCCAGGTCACGCAGCAGGCAAGTGTCAGGTACTCTGCCTCCCAGGTTTGTGCTCTTTCCATTAGGTCACACTGCTTCCTTCCAACCATCCCATTCCTTCTCTTCCACTCACCATAACCCCCAATAGGCTGAGAAGGTATGGAGCAGTGGATAGAGCATGGGCCAGGGTCATGGGTTCTAATTCCGCTCTGCCACTTGTCTGCTGTGTGACCTTGGGCAAATCACTTATCTTCTCTGTGCCTCAGTTACCTCTTCTGTAAAATGTGAATTGAGACTGTGAGCCCCATGTAGCACAGGCACTATGACCAACCCAATTTGCTTGTATCCACCCCAGCAATTAGTACAGTGCCTGGCAAATAGTAAGCACTTAACAAATACCAAAATTAGTATTATTATTATTAAAACAACAAATAGGAGTCTGTTTCATGAAAAAGATAGTGAACATAAGAACCATGGAATCACAGGAAAAAACTATCAGTAGCTTCAATAATAATAATAATAATAATAATAATAATGGTATTTGTTAAGCGCTTACTATGTGTGAAGCACTATTCTAAGTGCTGGAGGGGATACAAATTGATCAGGTTGTCCCACGTGGGGCTCACAGTCATAATCCCCATTTTATAGATGAAGTAACTGAGGCACAGAGAAGTGAAGTGACTTGCCCAAAGTCACACAGCTGACAAGGGACAGAGTCGGGATTAGAACATATGACCTCTGACTCCCAAGCTCGTGCTCTTTCCACTGAGCCACGCTGCTTCAAGAAACCTTAGGAAGAAGTTTCCAATATCAGCAGCAACTTGGATAGATTCATGGATTAGGGGTTCATTATTTATCACTAGAGAGAAAGATATTTATGTGTGAGGACAATAAATGATGAGGGCTCAAGATGATTTTAGATAGGTTCTTAGGCAATTAGGCTGTGGTAGGTGATTAGAGATATTTTAGATGGACCCTTCCCAAGTGTAGGACAGATGTATGGGTAAAGAGAGGGTTGAACTGAAAACAGAAATAACATTCAGAGCTAGAATGCTGAGCTGCATAAATCCAACCCAATAATATCATTTCAATCAATCAAACAATTGTACTTATCGTGTTCAGAGGACTGTACTAATCCCCATTTTACAAATGTGGGAATGGAGGCATAGAAAATTTAATAATAACTGTGACACTTGTCAAGAGCTTATTATACGGTAAGCACTATACCTGTACACTGAGGTAGATGCAAGATAATAAGGCCAGACACAGTTTCTATCCAACACTGGATTCACAGTTGAAAGAAGTGGGAGAACTGGTATGAATCCCCATTCTATAGATAAGGAAACTGAGGTACAGAGAAATAAAGTGACTTTCCCAAAGTCACACAATAGGCAGTGGCAAAGCGGGAATTAGAATCCCAGCCTTATGGCTCCCAGGCTGGAAGAACCATCAAGAACCCGGGTTCTTGACTCTCAGCTCTCTGCTTTTCCACTAGGTTCATGCTGCTTCTCTCTTTCTTTCTCTGTTTCACTCTTTATATCTAAACACAAATAAATACACAGGTACAAGCACACATGCCATCATTTTCCACTTCTTCATAAAGTCAGTGAGCAGGGATCAACCTCATTCTTTTTCCTCTGACTACCCGCTCAGTAAAAATTATCATAGACCAGCATACTAAACAAGGTTAAGTCCAGGCAGAAACAAGAAGGATGCAAGGCTTAAGCAACTGCTTCTTTCAATCGTATTTATTGAGCACTTATTACGTGCAGAGCACTGTATTAAATGCTTGGGAGAGTACAATATAACAATAAAGAGACACATTCCCTAACCACACCAATCTTACAGACTTATACTTCCTTCTGCCGGCAGTTTATTTCAGTGTTTGTCTTTTGTGTCAAATTTTAAGCTCCTTGAAGGGCTACTGCACTTACCCAAGTGCTTGGTGCAGTGCTTTGTGCTGTATTCAATTGATATTCAATGTATTCAATTGAATACAATTCAATTATATTCAATTGAAGAACAGGCATCTGGGAGACAAGAACCTGGGTTTTAATCCCAGCTCTACTACTTGTTAACCACTTCACTTTTCTGTGTTTCAGTTACCACATCTGTAAAATAGGGATTAAAACAGTGATACTATTGTGAGACAAGGACTGTGTCCAACCTGATTATCTTGTATCCATCCCAGCACTTACTAAAGTGTAGGAAACATAGTAAGTGCTTTTAAAAAGTAGATTGATTATTAGAAAGTCAGTCAGTCAATCAGTCATATTTATTGCGCACTTACAGTGGGAAGAGCACTGTACTAAGTGCTTGACATTGGATCACGTATTTCAAAAATCTTTCCATGTTTAAAGGATATATCAGGGTATATATGTATGCAACAAGGAGCTGAAACTATTTTATCAAAATATTTCCAAACCCATGATTTTCTGTCAACTTTTGCAAAGTAGCTACTGTTGTTACTACTGCTTACTGACTAGAAAATTTGAGATGCTGAGAGACTGAGTTTCACAGTAAGTCAGTTTCAGAGCCATGAATAAAAAAGTCAGCAATGATTTGAAATATGTTCCTTTTACTTTGAAATGATGAGCACATAAAATTGATAAAATACTTGAGATGGATTTTATGCTGAAAGGCTCTATAAGACTATAATACTATTAGCATAATGTAAACTTTACATCTACTAATGTGGCAACTGATGAAGAAGTGACACTAGTTTACAACCATTGGGTCAATAGCAAGAGCTTGGGAGTGATTTTTGGACGAATACATCCCAAGTTTGCAAGATTCAACCTTCTAGATAAAATTAACCAATCCAGTTGACAACCAAGCAATCAATCTGGGTCTTGGTCAGGTTCTTTCATTTACAAGAAACATCACTAGCATGCCAATTTTACTGAAGGGTAATTCACCAGCAGTAGTTTAATATGATGAATCAGATAAGTAAAAACAGTAGTATATTACATTATGATTTTTCCTTTATATTGATTATGTTTGCATTTGATGGTTTTTCCATGTAATTCACATTCTGAGTGCAGTTTATTATTCAGAATATTCAGGAACCAAAAATTGGTGTTGGTTATTCTGAATTTTCATATACTAAAGCTAACTTCCTCTATATCATGGGCATATAATAACAATAATGACAACAATAATTACAATAATGCAAAAAGTACATCAGTTAAGCACTTACTATATAACAAGCACCACACTAAATTCTGGGTTAGATATAAGGTAATTAGCTTGGACACAGTCCCTGACCTAAATTATTATTATGGTATTTGTTAGCGCTTACTGTGTCCCAAGCTGGGTCTGACAATCACAGTAAGAAAGGGAACAGGTTCTGAATATCCATTTTTTTAGATAAGGAAACTGAAGCACAGAAGCAGTGTTGTCATTATTAGAACAAGGTTTTCTGAGTTCATTCATTTATTCATTCAATCGTATTTAGTCCCTGTCTGATATGGGTCTCATACAGATTAGGTAACTGAGGCACAGAGAAATTAAAGTGATTTGTCCAGGGTCTTACAACAGACAAGTGGCAGAGTCAAAATTAGAACCCAGGTCCTTCATACTCCCAGGCTCATGCTCTATCCACTAGACTACAGTGGTTCTCATAATATTGTAACAATTATCTCATTATAACATCATTTTTAAAATGGAAGAAATACTACGTTTCTCCTCAAGAAGAAACTGGGGAGCAGCATGGCCTAGCCATTCTTACCTACTTAGATGGTTTCCACTATTACATGGTAAGGCAATCTAATCACAACTAAACATTTTCAAAATAAAAATTAAAAAAAGATTTATGTGTATTAAATATGTCTTCTCTTTAATGGTTTTTTTTAGATATATCCTGGTATTTCCTGACTAGTCAAATTGTATGAAAGCATGCTTAGTTTAATGGTTGGATTTGATTTTGTTACCAGCAACAACTGTCACTTTGAATACTTCGTAATTGTAATTTGCTACATGAGAACATGGTTACACTGAAGGTAATCTCTTGATTGTACTTCACTCTTGACTCCCTTAATTACATCCTCATGCTCATGAAGTACTTCCTTCCACCTCAAATGTGTCAGATCACAGTTCAGCCTAAATTCAAAGCCCTTCTAAAATCCCACCTTATCCACTTAATCCCCACATCCCAAACCTTCTTAAAAATTCACCAGCCATACAAACACATATAATTGTTTACACCTACAAGGATTCATCCATATTTTTTATTCAGTGGTTCATTCAATTGTTTGTCTTGATCATTCTATTTCTACATATTTTATGACTGTCTTCCTCACTGGAGTGAAAGTTTCTCGAGGGCAGGAAACATCGCTTCTCTGTGCTGTAATTTCCCAAGGGCAGAGTACAATGCACTACTGAACTAAGTGGAGGCTCAATAAATACTATGAAAACACTTCTATTGCACACAATAACTGTTAGATCGTTTATAAAATAAGCAGTTTTAGCTGTGTGAGTTTTTGTTTATAATTAAACAGTTCCTCAGTCCCGTCGTTATCTTTCCTTAATTCCTTGTTACTGACTTTTCTGACTTCTGCTTTATTTGTGGCTCTTTTAGGGATGTTTTTTGATTGCTGTCCACCTTAGAGACTGTTAATGTAGTAGGAAGTCTGAAGATGCTAAGCAGGTAACTGGATAGTCCTTCATAAATATTCAGCAGAAACAAATATTGTGAGAGACACTAATGATGATAGAATTTAAAGAGATGCTAAATAATACTAAAGCATTTCTTACTGAATGTTCTAGTAAGGATACCATGGCACTCTGCTTTAATAAGTTTCACTTTGACAAATGGCCAATGATGTTCCATAAATTTTAAATCATTTTTATTGACAAAAAGCTATTCCTTACGCAATTGTACTTTAAAATGAACTTCTGGTTATCTCACGTGAGGGAGGAGGAAAAAAATGAGGGTTTTTATATTAATGAACTGGGCATTAATATATAAAGTTTTTCAGTAGTAGAAATGATCAGTATAACTAAGAGTTATGAAATGGTATAGTAATTGGATGTGTGAAAAATTTCCTAAAGCAGAAGCTTTGAGAAAATCATGGTGCAAAGACTTGTCAGCAAAAGTGACAATGCAGCATAAACATCCAATGGAAGTAACTTTCCATCATGCATTCTTCTTCCTAGACACATTTGTACACATTTGCACATGGTAAAATCTCACAGTCAATAGGATTTTCTTCAAATCTGAAAGATGATAATGGTCCTCTATCTCTCCCTTTTTTTCCTCTCTTTTCCTCTATACATCACTTTCTCTCCTGTTTTCTCTTTTTGTGTATGTTTGTGTGTTGTATGCATTTGCGTTGATAATGTGTGCATGATAATAGAAATGTGAATAAGTTTCTCAGAATCCAGAAATTTTCTTAAGATAGTGTAGTTTTCTATTTTCTTAGCTAATCATATAAAAATATCTTGCCAAATTACAAATTTAATCAAAATAGGTGATTGGATTTCCTCAGAAGAAACAATACACTGTGTAAACTCATCCAAAAGATTGTGGTGTATATGGGGAAGGTGTTCTGGCAGCTTGACATCCCTGAATTAGAAAGAACATACTCAGTTCCTGCTGTTGGGATTGCTTCAAATACATTGGTGAGTTTAATTTACCTATGCCTATGGATGTAGCCACATCCAGATTCTTGCACGGTTTCATCTAGGAGCCATGCTAAATATCAAATGGAAGACCAGGATTACCAGTCATGAAATCCTGGAACTCAGCTCACCAACATTTTCATAATTCTCATAGCAATACAACTTTTTTGGTGACACACGTGAGGGGAAACTATCAACCTCCGTATCAAGCAAAAACTCCTCACTATTGGCTTAAAACCCTCCATCACCTTGGCCCCTCCTACCTCACCTCCCTTCTCTCCTTCTACATCCCAGCCCGCACACTCCGCTCCTCTGGTGCTAGCCTTCGCACTGTGTCTCATTCTCTCATTTGACAGGTCCCACTGTCGACCCATGGCCCACATCCTACCCCTGGCCTGGAATGCCCTCCCTCCTCAAATCCTCCAAACAATTACACTTGCCCCCTTCAAAGCCCAACTGACGGCTCACCTCCTCCAGGAGACCTTCCCAGACTAAGCTCCCCTTTTCCTTGGCTCCTCCTTCCCTACCCATCACCCCGACTTGCTCCCTTTTCTCTACCCCCTCCCCACCCCCAGCACTGTGTATATATGTACATATCTATAATTCTATTCATTTATATTAATGGCTGCTTGTTTTGATGTGCATATATATCTATAATTCTATTTATTCATATCGATGCTATTGATGCCTGTTAACCTGTTTCGATGTCTGTCTTCCTCCTTCTAGACTTTGAGCCCATTGTGTGCAGGTATTGTCTCCCTTTGTTGCTTACTTGTACTTTCCAAACCCTTAGTACAGTGTTCTGCACACAGTAAGTGCTCAATAAATATGACTGACTGAATGAATGAAAATGGGAGATAACCAGATAGCCAAGCATAGCTATCTTTGTGATTTTTCTGTATGCTCCATAGCTGTGACCTCCATGTTGTATAGGGACCAAATCTGAACTGAACCCCAGTGCTTAGCATAGTGTCTACACCATAGTATGTGCTTCATAAATGCCACAACCAACTAGGATGATCCAAAATGCCATACACCTAAAGCAGTAAGTGCTGAGACAGCCATTTCTATACAATTTAGAAGCATACTCTTTATTCATTTCTCTTCAGTGCTGAGCCCATCTCCACTGTTACTCAAGTAAAGAACTAGCATGGCTAACCAGGGGCTGTGGAAGAGAGCTGTTGTGTCAGTACTGAGAGTTGTACTATACTTCACTGGCTCAGAATTTTATTTTTTTATGGTGTCTGTTAAGTTATCACTTTGTCCTGCTAGACTGTAAGCTCCCTGTAAGCAGGGACCATGTTTACCAACATGTTAGTAATCTCCCAAATGTTTAGTACAGTGCTCTGAACATAGTAAGTGGTCAATTCATGTGATTGGTTCACGTGTCAAGAACTAAACTAATGGATGGAGTAGAGTCAAGATATCAGGTTGAACACAGTCTCTGTCCCAACTGGGGCTTACAGTCTAAGTTGGAGGGAGAAGGATTTTATCCCTATTTTACAGATGAGGTAACAGGGGCACAGAAAAATTAAGTGATTTGCTCAAGTTACACAACAGACAAATAGTGGATCTGGGATTAGAACCCAGGTCTTCTGACTCCCAGGGCTGTGCTCTTTCCACTGAGCCATGCTGCTCTCCCACATGATTTTTGTATTGTGTTTGCAAAGGAGTGGACTTGCCCAGATGTGGCACTGGCTCCCATCTGAGACCATAGATCTGGTTCAGAACATTTGGTCATTATCATCATCACCAACTCCTCCAGTAGCAAACTTGGTATGACTTTGGTTAGAAAAATGGGAATTTGATCTTCCAGTCAGTTAGGCTCCATCTTTGCAAATTATATTCCTGTTGGTGAGATTCTATGCATGTGTACAATTGTGACTGAAAAGATTGACCCTGGCTCCTGGTTTATTGTCTCAGAAGGGAAAACCCTTCCTGCATTAATGCTTTTCTCCTATGCAAGGTTGTTTCCATTCTTAAGTATGTCTCCAGGCATCATGAAACCACAGTACATGGAGTGCAATCATTTTTCCATCTTCTGCTCACAATTTTATTGGGTCTGCCTCGATGAATTCTTGGGATGTCACATTTTTAAAAACTATGCTTCTGTATCTTTAGTTTTTTTATTCTTTCAGGGTCCCCTTTGAGTTTATCATACAGCAGTTACTTAGGTATTCTGATGTCAACCACTTTTCTTGCATTTCATTCATTAAATCATATTTATTGAGTGCTTACTGTGTGCGGAGCACTTTATTAAGCATTTGGGAAGTAGAAGTTGGCAACATGTAGAGATGGTCCCTACCCAACAATGGGCTCACAGTCTAGAAGGGGGAAATAGACAACAAAACAAAACATGTAGACAGGTGTCAAAATCATCAAAACAAATAGAATTATAACTATATGCACATCATTAACAAAATTAATAGAAAAGTAAATATGTACAAGTAAAATGAATAGACTAATAAATCTGTACAAATATATACAAGTGCTGTGGGGAGGGGAAGGAGGTAGGGCGGGGGGATGGAGGAGGAGAGGAAAAAGAAAGCTCAGTCTGAGAAGGCCTCCTGGAGGAGGTGAGCTCTCAGTAGGGCTTTGAAGGGAGGAAGAGAGCTAGCTTGGTGAATGTGTGGAGAGAGGGCATTCCAGGCTAGGGGAAGGATGTGGGCCAGGGGTCGACGATGGAAAAGGCAAGAACAAGGCACAGTGAGGGGGTTAGAGGCAGAAGAGCAGAGGTGCGGGTTGGGCTGTAGAAGGAGAGAAGAGAGGTGAAATAGGAAAGGGCAAGGTGATGGACAGCCTTGAAGCTGAGAGTGAGGAGTTTTTGCTTGATTTGTAGGTTGACAGGCAACCACTGGAGATTCTTGAGGAGCAGAGTGACATGCCCAGGGTGTTTCTGTAGAAAGATAATCCGGGCAGCAGAGTGAAGTATAGACTGAAGCATGGAGAGACAGGAGGATGAGAGATCAGGGAGGAGGCTGATGCAGTAATCCTGTTGGGATAGGATGAGAGATTGAACCAGAATTTCCCACCCAATGGAGATGCATTGCTGCTGGAAGCACTGTTTCACTGCTGGAAAGATGACTACACCAGGATCCCATTTTTGATTAACTGTACTGCTATTTGATGATGAAAATGGTTTGCATATGATGAGGATTGAACTGCTTTAGGACCTGGATATATCTTCTATAGTAAGTTCTGGCCTCACAACCATATAGAGGTTGGATGTTGCAACAGTTTTTAAAGTCCTTTACCTCATTGTTGGACTTTCTCCATTTTCAACACAGTGTTTTGTAGTCAGGAGAAGCAATAGGCTTTTTTATTATTCTATTCAATATCCCCTGGCCGATCAAATCATAGTTGTTAGATTTCCAGGTATATACTGGTAGGTAGTTTTTGTTATATACCGTACAAGCTTGCATGGTCTGTTTGGAAGTATATGGGTCTTGGAGTAGGGTACTTGGTCTCTAATCCTAGCCCAGCCACTTGTCTGCTTTGTGACCTTGTGAAAGTCACTTCACTTTTTGTGTGCCTTAGCTTCTTCAGATGCAAAGTGGAAATGAAACACCCATTCACTTAAAGAAATGTAGGACCCACGTGGGATGGGGACTGTGTTTGACATGATTATTTTAGAGAAGCAGAGTGGCTCTGTGAAAAGAGCACGGGCTTTGGAGTCAGAGGTCATGGGTTCCAATCCGGACTCTGCCACTTGTCAGCTGTGTGACTTTGAGCAAGTCACTTAACTTTTCTGAGCCTCAGTTACCTCATCTGTAAAATGGGGATTAAGACTGTGAGCCCCACGTAGGACAACCTGATCACCTTGCATCCCTCCCAGTGCTTAGAACAGTGCTTCACACGTAGTGAGCACTTAAATGCCGTTATTATTATTATTGTTATTATTATTATTATTATATCTACCCTAGTATTTAATAGAATGCTGGACACCAGAAAGCACTTAACACACACCACCACAATTATTATTAACCAGAAATCTGTACTCAGTGAATTACCTAAGTGATTCTAGTCATTTAAGTATCTTCTTGTACATATACTTGTAGAGCAGAATCATATACACATAGCAGTAACTGAATCACTGTCTAAGATTTGTGATGGTTCTTGAAGCCTAAGTGTTTCTTAATGGATTGCAAGCATTTTATGACTAACTTGCAGATGTGTCAGTTCAACACTATTTGTGAGAAAAATTACTGGGAAAAAACTGGAACATTTGAGTGAAGTATTTTACATATATTCAAAGCAAGGCAGGTAAATTTTACGCTTCAGTGTTACAATTTTTGCTAAAATTCCCAAAATCTGGAGCAGAATTAACATTCCTCCTCCAGGCAAAAGTTTCTTTATTCATTCATTCATTCAATCAATCATATTGATTGAGTGCTTACTGTGTGCAGAGCACTGTACCGAACACTTGTAAAGTGCAATTCGGCAACAGATACAATCCCTACCTAACAATGGGCTCACAGTCTAGAAGAGGGGAAGATAGACAACTAAACAAAACAAGTAGACAGGCATCAATAGGATCAATATAAATAAATAGAATTACAGATATATACACATCAGTAATAAAATAAATAGAATAATAAATATGTACATATATACACAAGTGCTGTGGGGTGGGGAGGGGGATAGAGCAGAGGGAGAGAGTAGGGGCGATGGAGAAGGGAGGAGGAAGAGAGATGAGAAAAGCAGGAATTACAGTGGGAGCTCCATAGAAGCCTTCGTGTACATGACCAGGGGAAAATTCAACTAAAGACAAAACTGATAACTTTTAGACTGTGAGCTCCCACTTACACTTGAACCCTCTAGACTCTAGCTCACTGTAGGCAGGGAATGTGTCTGCTAACTTTGTTGTACTCTCCCAAGCACTTAGTACAGATAGTGCTCTGCACATAGTAAGCACTCAGTAAGTACCATTGATGATAATGATTATATTGATGATGATGATGTGAGGCAGAGACTCTGACCTGATTAACCTGGCTGTAACCCAGCACTTAGAATAGGGCTGGGCACACAGTAAATGTATACCAAATACCATTATTATTAATTATTATTATATTATAATTGTTATATAATAATAATAATGGTATTTGATCAGTGCTTACTGTATGCAGAGCACTGTTCTAAACAATGAGAAGACAGGTGGTCTAGTGGATAAAGTATGAGCTTGGAAGTCAGAAGGATCTAGGTTCTAATGCCACCTCGACCGCTTGTCTGCTGTGTGACCTTGGGCAAGTCCCTTAACTTTTTTGTGCCTCAGTTACCTCATCTGTAAAATGGTGATTAATACTGTGAGCCCTATGTGGGACATGGACTATGCCAAACCTGATTAGCTTGTATCTATCCCAGCACTTAGTATAATGTCAGGCACATAGTAAGCACTTGGCAAGTACCATTAAAAATAATAATAAATATTTTAATAAAGAGAAGGAGACAAGGGAGGTGAGGCAGGAGGGGCCAAGGTGATGGAGAGCTTTGAAGCCAATAGGAGTTTTGCTTCATGTGAAGCTTGATAGGTAACCACTGGAAATTTTTGAGGAGAGGGGTGACATCTCTGTAGAAAGATAATCTGGGCAGTAGAGTGTAGACTGAAGTGGGGAAAGACAGGAGGATGGGAGATCAGAGAGGATGCTGATGCAGTAATCCAGTCGGGATAGGATGAGAGATTGTACCAACAGGGTAGCAGTTTGAATGGAGAGAAAAGGGAGGATCTCAGAGATGTTGTGGAGGTGAGACCGGCAGGTTTTGGTGACCGATTGGATGTGTGGGGTGAATGAGAGAGAGGAGTCAAGGATGACACCAAGGTTGCGGGCTTGTGAGATGGGAAGGTTGGTAGTGCTGTCCACAGTGATGGGAATGTCAGGCATAGGACAGAGCTTGAGAGGGAAGACATAAGGAGCTCAGTCTTAGACATGGTGATCTTCCCCAGTGCTTAGAACAGTGCTTGGCACATAGTAAGCACTTAACAAATACCATTATTATTATTATCATTATCATTATTATTTATACGGACTTGGCCAATTTACTTAACTTCTCTATGCCTCGGAAGAAGTCAAATGATCTGTAAAACCTGTCAAATGATGATTTAAAAAAAAAATGTTCTCCCTTACTCTTCAACTGTGAGGTCGACATGGGATAGGCATTTTGTGCTGATTATCTCTGCCTGCTTAGCATTTATCACAGTACTTAGCACATAGTAAGTACTTAAGAGCCATGAGAAGCAGCATGCCTCAGTGGCAAGAGCCCGGGCTTTGGAGTCAGAGATCATGGGTTCAAATTCTGGCTCCGCCAATTGTCAGCTGTGTGACTTTGGGCAAGTCACTTAACTTCTCTGCCTCAGTTACCTCATCTGTAAAATGGGGATGACGACTGTGAGCCCCCCATGGGACAACCTGATCACCGTCTAACCTCCCCAGTGCTTAGAACAGTGCTTTGCACATAGTAAGCACTTAACAAGTACCATCACTATTATTATTATTATTATTAAAAAATAAAAATCTCATCTCATGCAGTGTTTCATTTCTAGGATTTCAAATAAGACCCAATCTTTCTGCTTGGCCCCACCCAAGGTGGGCCCTCAAAAAGAATTCTGGAATCTTGGCTTCATCCCCAAGACCCTCTGACTGTTATGAAATGTAATGAATCATACCCTTTGTATCCTAGGAAATGTAAGTTGTCATTCTCTTTCTGCAATTTCCTTGCAGATTTCATTAATGTTGGAAGATTTGAAATCATGTAGCCTTCCTCAAATACTGTTCCACTACACATTCTAATAATGTTATTTTTAAATTAAAAAATCTGAATTTTTGTCTTTTATGAATTTCTTTGTAACACAAGTAAGAAACAAATCATATGAATTAATTTAATTTTTAAGTAGTTGTTTTATTTGAATTGGGAAGAAACAAGAGCTAAAGAGAGTGGAACCAGGAGATTTGAGAGCGAAAATATAGTCAAGTGGAGGAGCCAGACTTAGAAACTACAAACTTGTTACTCCCAGGCCTGTGCTCTATCCAATAAGCCAAGCTGCTTCCCAAAATCTTTGCACTTCCCTGTCAGGAAATCGAACCCCGGCTCCCACTTTTTGAAATGACTTAGATCTTTCAGAAGAGTTCTTTTTCAGGAGTCCAGTAGAAGTTAATGATCATGTAAGTAACAAAGTTTACTAAAAGAAAGAGGAAAAACTAATTACCAAACCTCCAAGGAATAAACAGCATGGTTATATACTAAGCTCCAAGTCAAATCAAGCAGAAATAACATTTCCTTCCTTTGTACTTTTCATCGTCTAGCATTCTGCATAGGTTTTTATACTATAACCAGCCTATAAGCCCCACATATGTCCTTTTACATTAAAAACAGACAAAAGGAAGAGAGTCTAATGAGCTTAAACTCATAGCCCTGGAGATAATGAGAGCAAGAGACCTAGGTCTGCTAAGTGGCATCTCCCTTTATTTTGACTTGAGTACTCTCATCTAGTCATTTGTTCCTCCTCCAGTAATTTATCAAACAATGACAGACTAGAATTTTAAAAGGGGCATATCCTTAGAAACAGACTTGTGCTTGAGACAGTGAAAAGGGAAGATAATGAGATTGACACTTCTGACATTGGGAGTCTAGCGATACAAAGATCAGTTGACAATCAAATTACTACTATCCTATTCAGCGATAGCCAAATAAGAAAGAGCTACCTGTAAACTCTTTCCCCCATGAGTTATAGTGGGAAGACATGATAAGCATACATTGAGTCATTTAGTATTATTTAGCTGCTTTGAACAGGGGGAGATTCTTCCAAATGCATGATTTGTATGAGGTAATAATGCTAATTCATTTTTGAGCTTTTGTTTATATGTTTTCATCTTTGCTCAATCTGTTGTAATAAAAATATACTGGTGGGTTGTTGCGGTGCATGTGTGTTTTTGTGTTTAATTGAACCATTTTAGTTATGTAATTCTATCCTGTTTGTGCCAGAAAAGTGCCCAACCAGCTCCATTAGAAATAAAGCAAATCTGTTCAACAGTACCCTGAACAGCAGGCACTATATGCTTTATTGAGCAGAGGAACTTTAACAAACCTCATCCCTTATACATGTTCACTCTGCCTAAATTTTTTTGTGTATTAACCAACTTCATGAGAATGTGGGTGCTAGATCATAATAGCATTTTGCTTCTCGGCTTTCCTGGCCAGGTGGTTGATTATATAGTTTGGCAATTTTTGCAGGTGGTATAGAAAATCATATATACCAGCTGCTCAGCCTAGTAACACTTGCTAAATGACAGAGCACCAATGATACATAACAACATATAATGATATCTTTACTAGAATCATTTACCTCTGAAAAGAATTCTCAACGAAAGACATTTACCTGCTTCTGCCTTTGGTTCATGCTGTGTAATGTTTCAGAGAATTACTCACGGAGCATGTGAAAAATTCAAAAAAATATTGTCAAATCCGAGTTTCCTCTGTAAAGGTGCACTGTTTGCTTGATGACTTGGCATACAGCCACTACTACTTGGCATAACATGCTGGCTTCTGGCATGGGAAATGTTAAATATATTTTCCATTTGGTCTATGTTATACCACTTCCTGTGCACAATCAATATCGACCAACTGCATAAACAGCCAGAAGAACCTTGTACACAAGTGATCGCAAATAGAATTTGAATTATTTTACATAAATCTGAAAAGGTAGTAGTGGTTGACAATCCTATTAGTATTATATCTGAATGTTTTTATCATAATTGAGGGACATTATATTGAGTTTATTGAACTCTAACCTGCTTTGCTCTGACTATGATCTCTATACAGCAGGAAGAAAGCGCTCTGCACACAGTAAGCATACAATAAATACGATTGAATGAATGAATGACAAAGCCCTTCGATGGGTGCCATTCTTGGAGAGCAGCCAGAGTATTTATTTCAATGTGTGCAATTAATGGCCATATTGATTATATGGGATTTTCCCAGTAAATAGTGAATAAGACTTGCTGAATTTTCTTAGCAAGACAAGATCTGTTTTAACTAATATTATGATCTCAAAAATGGTGCTCAGGTGTTAATAGTGTAACTAAAGTTGTACAGTCTGTAGTAATTATTTGGAGACTGAAAGACAGCTATAAATGGGTGCTTAATAGCATCACCCAGCCTTGAACTTATCCACCATTAGAGCTCTGAAACTTACTGTTGGGTGGCTCCTGACCAACTCTGTGAAGCCCAAGTTCTGCCTCATCAGAAACGGTGTGTGTCCTTGAAGAAAGAACAAATGGATGAGAGTCAGAGGCCTTGGGTTTTAATCCTGGCTATGCCACTTGCTTCCTGCGTGTCTTGGTAAATTTACACACTTCACTTCTCTGTGCTTCAGTTTCCTCATCTATAAAATGTGGATTAAATATCTTTTCTCCTTCCTAGTTAGACTGTGAGCCCCCTTATGGGTGAGGGAATGTGTCTGGCTTGATTATTTTGTGTCTAACCTATGCTTGACACATAGTAACCACTTAGTAAATATTATTATTTTTATATTATGGCAGGTTTTCTTGAGGATCATAGTTATGTTGAAGAGGTGAGGTTCCCTAGGCTGTTCAATGAATGAACTCCTATTTTATCACATGTGTTAAGGTTTGAGTTTTCTGATTTTGCCTACATGTTAATTGTATGGGTGTCTGTCCTACCTTTATTTAAATCCTGAGCACTTGAGGATCAGAGCCTTTGTCTTTGTAAAGTTTCATATAATCATCCCTCAATACAATACAGTGATTTGCACATAGTTAATGATTAATAAATGCTGTTGATGATGATGATTATGACGATGATGACAATGATGAGGGATCTGTACCCCTTTATTGAACTTACCTATGTTCCATACACAGTAATTAATATGGCCCTAGCGTAGCTTAGTGGAAAGAGCCTGGGCTTGAGTCAGAAATGGTGGGTTTGAATCCAGGCTCTGCCACTTGTCAGCTGGGTGACTATGGGCAAGTCACTTCACTTCTCTGTGCCCTTAGTTACCCCATCTGTAAAATGGGGACTAAGACTGTGAGCCCCATGTGGGACAACCTGATTACCTTTTGTGTACCTCTTGCTTAGAACAGTGCTTGGAACAAGTAAGTGCTTAACAAATGTCATTATTCTTCTAGACTGTGAACCCGTTGTTGGGTAGGGGCTGTCTCTATATGTTGCCAATTTGTACTTACAAAGTGCTTAGTACAGTTCTCTACATACAGTAAGTGCTCAATAAATACGATCGAATGAATATATTATTGATTTATTAGTGGTGATGTATGCATGTCTAAAGAGAGATAATTTAGTTCATCAATGTTTTGTGTTCCTGTTACTTCCAGGCTAGAAAATTTGATAAGCAATGATGTTGCTACAATAGTTCAATATAATGAATTAAAATATATAAATGCTTAGCCATAGAAATTAAAATGTTCTTCACCAAAGTTGATGGAGCTTGACTATGTATATATCTCTGCCCTTTACATTCAAAGATACTGCTTTTGAGGGTGAGATTTTATCAGTATGTGTGAGGGTAGTTTTTTTATTAAAGTTTTTTTTTAAGCACTTACTATGTGCCAGGCACTGAACTAAGTTTTAAGACAGATACTAGCTAATCAGGTTGGACACAGTCCATGTGTCACATGGAGCTTACGGTCTTAATCCCCATTTTACAGATGAGTAACTGAGACACGGAGAAACTAAGTGACTTGGCCAAGGTCAGACAGCAGACAAGGGGTGGAGTTGGAATTAGAACCCAGATCCTGTGACTCCCAGGGCCTGTGACTTCCAGCCCATGCTCTTTCTGCTCTTTAAGAGGCAGCGTGACTTAGTGGAAAAAGCATAGGCTTGGGAGTCAGAGATCATGGGTTCTAATCCCCACTCCGCCGCTTACCAGCTGTGTGACCTTGGGCAAGTCACTTAATTTCTCTATGCTTCAGTTACCACATTTGTAAAATAGGGATGAAGACTGTGAACCCTACGTGGGACAACCTGATTATCTTGTATCTAATCTAGTGCTTTAAACAGTGCTTGGCACATGGTAAGCACTTAACTAATACCAACATCATTATAATTATTATTATTATTATTATTACTGGGCCACAAAATCAATCAATCTATCATAGTTGAGAAGACCTAAACATGACTGTAAATCCTTTCTATATTGCATCTATAGAAGGACTACTCTCGACTGCATTGTGATACTTGCTACTGTTTTCCTTTATTATTCTTGGTACCAGGACTCTTTTAAGTAATTTGCCTGGTTTTAGTACATACACTCCTATGCCAAATGATGCCAAGTTGTTGCTTCTGACCTTTGTTTTTCCTCCCATGCTTTTCTCCCCAGTTGTGTATGGGAAGTCATACACACTAACATGGGCAAAGAAGAGTCAAGAAGTTTTAAAATTGGCCAGGTTCAAATTGGAGATAGTTTTAGCTTAGATTTACATCTAGCTGTGCCATAACACATATTATCACTATGTTGGGAATGTGGGGAAAAGTTTATTTGACAATGTGAGCCTGTCTGGATAAAATAGGACAGGCTGTTGGAAAGATTGGCTGTGCCCATGTATGTAGCATCCAATTTGGGCTACTACTACAACACAAGTAAATTTACTCAGCTGGAAGTCCCATTTAACAGGACAACTGGAAGCATATCACTGAATTCTCTTAGTCATTTTTATATTTTTTTGACTTTCAGTGTTTCAGGATGAGAAAATCTGATTACATTGTACCTCCCCCAGTATTCATTCATTCAATAATATTTATTGAGCGCTTACTGTGTGCAGAACACTGTACTAAGTGCTTGGGAAATACAAATCGGCAACATATAGAGACGGTCCTTACCCAACAATGGGCTACATAGCACAATGCCTGGCACAAAGTAAGTGGTTAAGAAATAACCACAATTATTATATAAGAACACTTTTCATACTCTGGTAAAATGTTTCCATTAAAATGAAATCATTAAGTTTAAAGAAGCCTTTTGTGGCTCACTTTAAATTTTAAAAGGACCATTTTGCCATATAGTTGTTCAATAAATGAACCAACTATCTTACATATTAATAATTAATTAATATCATTGTTAATGCAACAACAATATTTGTCCCACTGATATCTGTAATGGTACTTAAGTGCTTGCTCTGTGTCAAGAACTATGCTAAATGCAGGGGTAGGTAAAAGTTAATAAGTTTGGAAGTAGTCACTGTCCTACATGAGGTTCATAGTCTGAGGGAAGGAGAAGAGGTATTACATCTCCTTTTAGCAAATGAGAAAATTGAGGCCCATAGAGTTTAACTAACTTGTCCAAGATCACACGGCAGTCAGATCTTCTGAATCCCAGTCATAAGCTTTTTCTAATAACATTGACTCTTTTGATTTGACTACTGCATCAATTTCCTTGATTCAGGCATTCTTTCAGTTGTATTATTGAGCGCTTACTGTGTGCAGAGCACTGTACTAAGTGCTTGGGAAGTACAAGTCGGCAACATATAGAGACGGTCCCTACCCAACAGTGGGCTCACAGTCTAGAAGGGGGAGGCAGAGAACAAAACAAAACATATTAACAAAATAAACTAAACAGAATAAACATGTACAAATAAAATAAATAAATAAATAGAATAATAAATACGTACAAACATATATACAGGTGCTGTGGGGATACAGGTGCTGTGGGGAAGGAAAGTGTTCTACAATTTGATGATCTCCCTACCTTCTGTCTCTCTTCGATTTATATTTCACTAGATTGTCCAGATATTTTTTTTTCTTGAAAATGGTTTAGTCCATATAACTCTACTCTAAAACTTCCAACATTTACCATCCTACTCCTCATCAAACATAATTTCCTTTCCATTGGCATTAAGGTACACAATCAGTTTTCTCCTTCCTATCTTAACTTATTGATGTCCTACTACAATGCAATCCACATACTCTGCTCCTCTAACACAGACCTACTCTTTCTACCTTGGTTTCATCTTTTCTGTCATCAGACTCTTGCCCAAGTCCTCTTTCTGATTTGGAAGTCCCTTGCCTTTCATATTTTACAATCCACCATGTTCCTCATCTTCAAAACTCTCCCAAAATTCCATTTCCTTCTAGAAGCCTTCCTTAAGACTTCATTTTCCCTATCTGCCCTCCCTGGGTGTCAACTATGCAATTGCCTATGTAACCTTTAAGAACTTTACTTCTTACCCCCAACCCCATATCAATTATTATGTACATATCCTTATATTCTATTATTTTCCCTAACTGTAATTTATTTTAATATCTGTCTCCCCTTAGAGACTGTAAGGTTCTTATAGGCAGGTATCATGTCAGTCATGACATCATATTTATTGACTGTTTACTGTGTGCAGGTGGGGAAGTATAAGTGCTTGGATTAATGTCATCACATTTTAGTTGGAAAGGAAAGGACAGATATTTTCATTCATCCATTCATTCATTCATTCAATCATATTTATTGAGTGCTTACTGTGTGCGGAGCACTATACTAAGCACTTGGGAAGTACAAGATGGCAACATATAGAGACAGTCCCTACCCAACAGCAGGCTCACAGTCTAGAAGGTAGGGACAGACAACAAAACAAAACATATTAACAAAATAAAATAAATAGAATAAATATGAACAAGTAAAATGGAGTAAGAAATATGTACAAACATATATACATATATACAGGTGCTATGGGGAAGGGAAGGAGGTAAGGCAGGGGGGATAGAGAGGGAGAGGAGGGGGAGAGGAAGGAGGGGGCTCAGTCTGGGAAGGCCTCCTGGAGGAGGTGAGCTCTCAGTAGGGCCTTGAAGGGAGGAAGAGAGCTAGCTTGGCGGATGGGCAAAGGGAGGGCATTCCAGGCCAGGGGGAGAACGTGGGCCGGGGGTCGATGGTGGGACAGGAGAGAACGAGGCACGGTGAGGAGATTAGTGGCAGAGGAGTGGAGGGTGCGGGCTGGGCTGTAGAAGGAGAGAAGGGAAGTGAGGTAGGAGGGGGCGAGGTGATGGACAGCCTTGAAACCGAGGGTGAGGAGTTTCTGTCTGATCTGTACGTTGACTGGTAGCCACTGGAGATTTTTGAGGAGGGGAGTAACATGCGCAGAGTGTTTCTGGACAAAGACAATCCGGGCAGCGGCATGAAGTATGGATTGTAGTGGGGAGAGACAGGAGGATGGGAGATCGGAGAGGAGGCTGATACAATAATCCATACGGGATAGGATGAGAGCTTGAATGAGCAGGGTAGCGGTTTGGATGGAGAGGAAAGGGCGGATCTTGGCAATGTTGTGGAGGTGAGATCGGCAGGTTTTGGTTACAGCTTGGATGTGAGGGGTGATCGAGAGAGCAGAGTCGAGGATGACACCAAGGTTGCAGGCTTGTGAGACGGGAAGGATGGTACTGCCATCAACAGTGATGGGAAAGTCAGAGAGAGGGCAGGGTTTGGGAGGGAAGACAAGGAGTTCAGTCTTGGACATGTTGAGTTTTAAGTGGCAGGCAGACATCCAGATGGAGATGTCCTGAAGGCAGGAGGAGATGTGAGCCTGGAGGGAGGGAGAGAGAGCAGGGGCAGAGATGTAGATTTGGGTGACACTAAACAATATTTTGCAATGTTGTAATGGTTGAACAAACAGGATTTAGCGATGGATTGAATATGTGGGTCGAATAAGAGAGAAGAGTCAAGGATAATGCCAAGGTTACAGCCTTGTGAGACAGGAATGTTGGCCGTGTCAACTACAGTGATGGGAAAGTCAGGGGAAAACCAAGGTTTTGGTGGGAAGATAAGGGGTTTTGTATACCAAATTTATTGTATTGTACTTCCCCAAGCAGGTTTTGTATACCAAATCTATTGTATTGTACTTCCCCAAGTACTTAGTACCATGCCCTGCTCACTACTAATGGTTAAAAAATGCAAAAGAATTGATTAATTCCATTCCATACGTCACTCCACTACTCAGATCATCTTTCTATAGAAATGCTCAAGACATGTTGCCCCCTTCCTTAAAAATCTCTAGTGGTTGCCTATCCACCTCCGTATCAAACGAAAACTCTTCACCATTGGCTTTAAAGCACTCCATCACCTCGCCCCCTCAAACCTCACTTCACTTCTGTCATCCATCCATTCATTCATTCATTCATTCTCTTTTATTTATTAAGCGCTTACTGTGTGCAGAGTGTGTACTAAGCACTTGGAAAGTAGAATTCAGCAAAATAGAGACAATCCCTACCCAACAATGGGATCTCCCTCTACAACCTAGCCCACACACTTCCCTTCTCTGGTGCTAACCTTCTTACTGTGCCTTGGTCTAGCCTGTCTCACCACCAACCCAGGAAATGCTTTCCCTCCTCAAATCCTCCAGACAATTACTCTCCCCCCTACTCTTGCTGAAGGCACATCTCTTCCAGGAGGTCTTCCCAGACTAAGCCCCAGTTTTCCTCATCTCTCACTCTCTTCTGCATCACCCTGACTTGTTCCCTTTGCTCTTCCCCCGTCTCCCTGTCCCTCAGCACTTATGTGTATATCTGTAATTTTATTTTATATTGATGTCTTCAAGGCCCTACTGAGAGCTCACCTCCTCCAGGAAGCCTTCCCAGACTCTTCCTCTCCCCCTCGCCTCCCTCTCCAACCCCCCGTTTTACCTCCCTCCCTTCCCCACAGCACCTGCATATATGTATATATGTTTGTACATATTTATTACTCTATTTATTTATTTATTTTGCTTGTACATATCTATTCTATTTATTCCTCACCATACCTCGCTCTCGCCTGTCCCGCCATCGACCCCCAGCCCACGTCATCCCCCGGGCTTGGAATGCCCTCCCTCTGCCCATCCGCCAAGCTAGCTCTCTTCCTCCCTTCAAGGTCCTGCTGAGAGCTCACCTCCTCCAGGAGGCCTTCCCAGACTGAGCCCCTTCCTTCCTCTCCCCCTTGTCCCCCTCTCCATCCCCCCCATCTTACCTCCTTCCCTTCCCCACAGCACCTGTATATATGTATATATGTTTGTACATATTTTTTTTACTCTATTTATTTATTTATTTTATTTGTACATATCTATTCTATTTATTTGATTTTGTTAGTATGTTTGGTTTTGTTCTCTGTCTCCCCCTTTTAGATTGTGAGCCCACTGTTGGGTAGGGACTGTCTCTATATGTTGCCAATTTGTACTTCCCAAGCGCTTAGTACAGTGCTCTGCACATAGTAAGCGCTAAATAAATGCGATTGATGATGATGATGATTTATTTTATTTTGTTAATATGTTTGGTTTTGTTCTCTGTCTCCCCCTTCTAGACTGTGAGCCCACTGTTGGGTAGGGACTGTCTCTATATGTTGCCAACTTATACTTCCCAAGCGCTTAGTACAGTTCTCTGCATACAGTAAGTGTTCAATAAATTGATTGATTGATTGATGTCTGTCTATTTTTATTGATGTCTGTTTCCCCCCATCTAGACTGTGAGCTCATTGTGGGCAGGGATTGTCACTCTTTGTTGCTGTATTATACTTTCCCAAGTGCTTAGTCCAGTGCTTTGCACACAGGAAGCACTCAATAAATACGATTGAATAAATGAATTTACTTGATAATTTCACAACAGTGCTATGCATATAAAGTCCAAAAGATATAATAAATGCAGAAATCTTAACATGCATTATTATTGCCATTAGAGCCAATCTCAATGTTCACAAACCTAGAAGGATGCTGTTTTGAAAGATTTATAAGAATTGCTCCAATACTTGTATTTACTAAGTGCTTACTATGTACTAAGCAGTGTATTAAACACTGGGATTAGTAAAAACATATGCAGATCAGATATGCAAAGCAGAGCACAAGCCTAGGAGTCAGAAGGACCTGGGTTCTAATACCAGCCCCACACTTGTCTGCTATATGATGTTGGGCATGTCAATTAACTTCTCCATGCCTCAGTTTCCTAATCAATCGTATTGATTGAGCACTTGCTGTACTTGAGCACTTCGAACACTGTACCAGGCACATGTGATAATGCAGTATAACAGAGTTGGTGGACACATTCCCTGCCCACAACGTGTTCACACTCTAGAGGGAGTGACAAACATTAATATAAATGAATAATGGAATGGGGTCAGCCCACAAGCTACCTTATTAGTGAATGTTTGTGATCCCACAAACAGCAAGAAGGAAGAGACTCACAAAGGACTGATGGGCTGTACCTGAGACAGGTGACTGTGGGCTTGTTGTGGGGGAAGGATGGTGGGAGGTGTGGCCTTCTCTACCTACTCTACCTGGTAATGGGCCTGATCCAATCAGTGACTGCCACTTAGAGCCACAGCTGTGATTCAGAGGCTGCCCCTCTGAATCACAGGGAGCATGCAGGCAGAGGCATGCAGAGAAGCACCCAGAGGAGAAGCAAGAAGGAGGCAGCACTGAAGCAGTGGCACACAAAGAGAAGGCAGTGCAGAAGCAGCAGGAGAGCAGCACTTGAAAGCAGAAACAAGAAGCATTGGCAGAACGGGCTTCATTGACCATAGACTGGTATTGGACCCTTGGTGGAGTGAGTGTGTGTTTGTGTCACTCCCTTCCACGCTGTTAAAATTAAGTGAAAAACTTTCCACAGTAACCTTGGTGATCAGAGGTGTGGTTTGATTTTACTACATGTCACCGAGGCTTCCCTGGTCCTGGTTAGTATGAACCAGGGGCTCACAACATGGATATGTACACAAGTGTGGTGGGGCTGAGGGAGGGATGAATAAAGGGAGTAAATCAGGGTGAAAGAGGTAATGAGAGTAATGAGAGTTTATTCAGGGAAGGCTTCTTGGAGGAGATGTGCATTCAGTAAGGCTTTGAAAGGGGGAAATGTAATTGTCTGGTGGATATGAAGAGGGTGGACGTTCAAGGCCAGAGGCAGGACAAGGTGAGAGTTCAGTGTGGCCAGATAGATGAGATCAAGATATAGTGAGAAGGTTGGCATTAGAGAAGTGAAGTGTGCTGACTGGGTTATAGTAGGACAGCAGTGAAGTGAGGTAGGAGGGAAAATGTGATTGAGAGCTTGAAAACTGATGGTAAGGAGTTTCTGTTTGATGTGGAGGTGAATGGGCAATCACTGGAGGTTCTTGTGTGGGGAAACATGGACTGAACGTTTTAGTAGAAAAATTACTTGGGCATCAGGGTGAAGTATGAACTGGTTTGAGGAGAGACCAGAAGGAGGAAGGTCAGCAAGGGAGCTATGTAGTAATCAACTGAGATAGGATAATGGTTGGATGATTGTGGTACCAGTTTGTATAGAAAGGAAAGGGTGGATTGTAGCAATGTTGTAAAGGTCGAATGGGCAGGATTTAGTAATAGATTTAATATGTAGGTTGAAGGAGAGAGATAAGTCAAGGATAATGCCAAAGTTATAGGCTTGCAAAACAGGAAGGATGGTGGTGCTGTCTGGGAAAATCTGGG
Organism: Tachyglossus aculeatus; assembly: GCF_015852505.1. Lineage (NCBI taxonomy): Eukaryota > Metazoa > Chordata > Mammalia > Monotremata > Tachyglossidae > Tachyglossus > Tachyglossus aculeatus. The sequence continues at coordinate 123,811,219 of NC_052067.1, forward strand.
GGAGGACAGGGTTTGAATGGGCAGGTAACAACTTCTGTTTTGGACTTGTTAAGTTTGTGGCATTAGCGGGACACCTGAGCAGAGATGTCTTGAAGGCTGGAGGAAATGCAAAGCTGCAGAGAAGGAGAGAGATCAGGGATGGAGATGCAGATTTGAGAGAAAATGGTGATTAAGACAATGAGCCCTATGTGGGACAGGGACTATGTCCAACCTGATTAGCTTGTATTTACCCCAGCACTTAGTACAATGCCTGGAAAATAGTAAGTGCTTAAAAATACCACAAAAAATTAATAAACTAAAAAAGATACAGTCCCTGTCCCATACGAACTTCACAGTCTAAGGGGGAGAAAGAGAGGCAGAAACTGAGGCAGACATAGGCAAGATTGGATCTAGGTCTTCTGATTTTAATGATTACAACAATGGCCAAAGGTATTTTACCATTTATTTTAATCATTTTATTTTCATGATGTTTTATTATTCATCTGTTCAGAAGAGTAAACTGAGGTACAAACTGAAGTCATGATGAAATCAACACTGGTATAAAATTGAACACCTGAAAATAAACTATTTAAATAGCAAGTCAGTATTCTCTCTATTAAATCTTTTTCTTTTCTTTTACTCTGAAAATTATCACTTACCCTGTTCTAAGTGACTGTTTTTATTCTCTGGTCCATTGAATTAATGACCTGGTCACACCTTAAAGAAGCAGTGATTTAGCCTAATAGATATCAAAGCCATTTATGTTGTCTGAATTTAGATTAGTTAACTATTGTACCTGTGCATAGTATGGTTCACCACAGTGATTATAGAGTGTGAAATACACCCTTGTGCTGCCTCTGCATACTTCAGCCATGTGTGCCACTAATATATTGCATGCACCATTTCTGTTAACCTTGGCAAATTAAGAGAGGCATTTGGGTAATCAGGCAGTTCAGTTTTTGTGTAGCTTAACACTGTTCTAGGAAAAAGGAAATTTATTCGGTAGGACTATGTGGAAAAACAACCACTGCTTGCTTATCGTTAATGTGTGTGCGCTGAAGTAACGTAAGGGAAAACACAAGATGTTTCTGATGAAATGCTCAGTTTTCACTAATAAAGGGATGGCAGAATCCAAGTATTATTAAATGACCAAAACTGGAAAAGGTTACTGATTTTTTTTCTCTTTTTGTTCACTTTGCAATTCATTTCTCAACTCCTAGTGGCAGTCTTTTCAGAACCTTGTTGACAGCTTTACTACTGACAGAATCAGAATAATCAATGTTGAAGATATGAAGTCACAATGAAAAAGGAATTCATGTTTACAGTAGTGGGGACTGCACACTGTGAGTTTGCATAGAAACTCAGCAGGTGCCAGATGAATAGCTGCAGTGTGATAGCAGATTTGGGGCTTCATGGTCTGAATAGGCTATGTTGTTCAAGTGCCTATCTACCCTGAAATGATCACAAAATACTTCTACCAAGGTTAGTGGAAATGGGATTTTTGCTAAATATCACGTCTAGCCTCATTGTATTTTACAGACTGAATTTCTTTGTCAATAGTTTTGCAGTGTGGAAAAAAATGACAATAAACTACGTCAAGAAATTGATAGTGATGATGATGATTATGCTCATGGTGTATGCTGTTGTAAACGATGAATGAGCATGGTTTATTCGCACAGGCTTCAGAACTAAGAACTTGTGCCATTAAATTTATTGATTTTAACACTATAGATTTTTGTAGGGAAGGATTTTGGCAGGGACACTCTTGTCCCTAACAGTTATGCTCTTGCTGAGGCAGGGAATTTAATAATCAGTAGGCAGGAAGGGGTGCAACACAGTCTAAAGTGCATGCAAGAATTTTAATTGCAAAATCTGTTTCCTACCATGATTAATGAGACACTTCAGCAGCATGTCCATAAGGGCAATGGCCTGAAGAGGGGAGAAGCCGGGTGCTTCAATTGTTCCTCTAGTCTTCCCTGGCCATCATGTCGCCTTCCCCAGGATCCTACTCAGGTTCTTCTTGTGTCGCTAAGGAACGTCCATTTCGACACGCCTCCCGGCACCCCGGCAGGACGGAGAAGAGAAGCTGCAGCTTTGGCTCTTGCTCCACAGAACCTCAAGAAGACTGTGGTCTTTGACTGATGTAGCAGTTACTGTGGCTGGCGTTGTGATTGAGAACTCTGATCCATGAGGTGCCTGAAATTCTGCTCCTCTTGCTACTGAATGCTAATGATATTAGTTTTTCTCTTCATGCCATTTTAGTATTTTGCTTTTAATCTCCCTTTATGTATGTATCACCAGTCTACTCTCCTGCTCTTGTACTCTTGGATTGTGAGCCTCCCACAGACCAGGAGCCATATCTAATTACCACCTACATATTTAGTACCAGAGTTTAGACAGTGTTCTGCACACAGCAAGTGTTTAACACATACTATTACCACCACTCTTCTCTCTCCCCATTCCGATCATTTAAACCCCAATTTTCTTGTAAGTCTTGCATGAGCCCACTGTTGGGTAGGGACAGTCTCTATATGTTGCCAATTTGTACTTCCCAAGCGCTTAGTACAGTGCTCTGCACATAGTAAGCGCTCAATAAATACGATTGATGATGATTCTTTGAATAAAATAGTCAAAGTTAACTAAAAATTGAAGGAAATAAAATATGACCTGGACATGTCCGAGAGAGCTGCAGAGACAATTGTAGGATGATAAGCACTACAGAAGTTTAATTTCTGTGACAGGAAATGTTTCCTTTTAATAGTTTCTAATCATTCTTAAAAAACTGAATAACTTACATAAGGATAATTTACTATTATCAAGCATAAGGCATAAAGCCTGAGTAGGATGCATTATTTTCCACATTTCTGATTTTGTTATGTTTCTATTTAAGCTATTATTGTTTTAAAAATTATTCAATTTGTTTTTCTGTTTTCAAATTGTTAATGGGCAGAGTAAATTTAGCATTATTTCCTAAAAATTGAGTGCAGTGCACTTCATTGGAATTAAGAAAAAAATGACCAGAAATACTTTTATAGTCCTTCAGAGACACAACTACAGATCAGTCTGAGCCTCAGGGGTACAAACAGGGACCACTCTGGAGTTACACTCCTACTCAGAGATGGAGACAACATTTAGGGACTCCAGAGGTATGACATGATCTAGAAGTGAATATTCAGGGAAAAGAGATGACAAAGAGATTGTAAAATCCTTGAGGGCGAAAAAATCATCTCTACCAATTCTACTGTATTGTGCTTTTCCAGGCACTTTGTACAATACTCTACATGCAGTAAGTCCTCAGTAAACAGCACTAGTTGATTGTCTTTTCACCTATTTGTCTCTTTCATGATCTTATTCTCTCTGTCAACCGGAAAGAAAGAATAAAAACAGAGGTAGAAAGGGCAGCTACAGCTGAGCTGAAGCTCCTAATTCTGTGAACCTTTAGAGTCCTCCAGAGGGTCATTTACAGCAAGATTTGCTGAAAGTGCTATAAACTATAAGGGTAGGAGGTTAGCTGCTTATGATTCTTAATAATTGATTATTATGTGTTAAGCACAATGCTGGGATAGTTTAAATTTTATATTAGGCCCACTCCTTGTCACAATCTAGTGGAGAATGAGTTCTTACTCTGGGCAGAGCCCTGAATTAAGTGTTTAGGAGGATATACTAGAATATGTAGACGTGACCCTTGCCCTCAAGGAGCTTATAACATAGCAGGGGAGACAGACACTAGAATAATTTACAGGTAGGAGTGTCCTGTAAGCTTTTTGTGGTGAGGGAATGCATCTGTTTATTGCCATATTTTACTCTTTCAAGCACTTAGTACAAGGCTCTGCAAACAGTAAGCACTCAATAAATGCAATTGAATGAATGAATAATATATATATTCATTCATTCATTATATATATATATATATATTTATTTATATATATATATATATATGTACATATATATATATATATGTACACTGTAGGAGTGGGGGAATAGGATAAGTAACCAAGTGATTAGGGGTCAAGGATTCATGTTTATAGGTGAAACAGTATGGGAATAAGTTGGGGAGATGAGAGATTAATCAGTGAAAGCTTCCTAGAAAAGATTGATTGCAGTACACCTCACTGGAATTAAGAAAAAAAAATCTCCAGAAATACTTTTAGTTCTTCAGAGAGACAGCTACAGATCGGTCTGAGCCTCAGAGGTACAAGCAGGGATCACTCTGGAGTTACAGTCTTATTCAGAGATGGAGACAATATTTAGGGACTCCAGAGGTATAACATGATCTAGAAGTGAACATTCAAGGAAAAGAGATGACAAAGAGATTGTAAAATCCTTGAGGACAAGAATCATCTCTACCATTATAAGCAGGACTTTAGAGACAGGGAAAGTGGTGGTCTATAGAAAGTGTAGGGCAAAGGAGGGAATGTGTGAGCAAGGGATTGATTATGAGATATGAGAGCAAGACACAGTGACAAGTTTGGTGTTAAAAGTGAAGTGTATCAGCTGGTTATAGTGGGAGATGGTCTAGACTTTTAGTTCCTTGTGGGCAAGGATTGTGCCTGCCAACTCTATTTCATTGTAAACTCTCAAGTGTTTAGTCCAGTGTTCTGCACATAATAACAATAATGGTATTTGTTAAACGCTTACGGTGTGCAAGGCACTGTACTTTGTGTTGGGGTGGATATAAGCAAATCGGGTTGGACACAGTCCCTGTCCCACACAGGGATCCCACACATAGTAATTGCTCAATAATTACTATTCACTGAGTAGTGATTAACAGTGAGGGGAGAGCTGACAGTGTGTTAAATTGGTAATGAGGAATTTCTGCATGGTGAAGATGAAAACTCAATCATTGGAGGTTTTTGAGGAGTTGGGACATGGTGCAGTGATGTTTTAAGAAAATAATGTTGGCAGCAAAGGTGTGGACTGGAGATTTAAAAGCCTGGAGGCAGGGAGGTCACTGGGAAAGCTGATACAATAGTGAAGGTGGAGATGGAATGGGACAAGTCCTTGGACAAGCACAGTGATAATTCGGATTGAAGGGAGAGAGGTATTTTATTTCCATTTTAAATATGAAGAAAGTGAGGCACAAAAAGACTAAGTGATTTTTCCAAGGGCACCCAGCAGTCCAGTGACAGGGCTGGGATATTACTACCTCCCACTTTCCATCTTTTGTCTTTTTGGTACATTAAATTGTACAAATTACTTTGAAGTGGCACAATCTACAGAGATTATAAATGCCTAAAATATATATTATAGAAAGTTCAGTAATGATATTTTTTTCGCACTGAAATTTTCTGTCTTCCTTTAACAATTAATGCTGATTTATGTTATTCTGTATTTTTTACAAGTATAGATGAAGTGATTTAAACACAGTATTCTTTCCACACTGTCTTATATTTCCTTCTTGGGTTAGTTTTCACAATCTGCAGGTTCTACTGCTATCTGAAGAGCTGTCTCCATCACATTAGCTATAAGATGACTTGATTCACACTCATTCATCCCTTCTTGCTGTTTTCAAGGCTGCACTCTCTCTGGTTAGCCATCAATGGCAATGCTGTTTTGATTAAAGTTATCCCTCAGAATATCCTCATAATTCCTCAGCCACCTGGCTTCCAATCTTCCCGGATCACCATCCAACAGTGACTTTGATCATCTGTTATCACATATTCTTCTCATCTGTCCACCTCAATTGCATCATGGCAAGTTTAGCTTCACAGATGAAGATCTGAAAGTGGTCTCAAACCCAAAATTATTAGAAATTCTTGGTCATTTGGCATGATATATAACAACCTGTAAAGTAGCCCTGCTAGAATTTATTCAGTACTGATATTTTGCAGGCTCGTAGTTTGAATTTGGGGTTTTCTGACTGCATTGGTTCTGTCACGAACTGGCTGAAGAACAGGGAGTCCCTTAGGCTTTAAAAGAACAGTCCTCAGTTAAGAGAATAAGCTTGACATTTTCAGATTGTCATGGTTACCTTCCAAGTAGACTTTTGGCCGTTGTAGAAATTGCTTGGTACAATGAAGTAACAATCCAAAGGTCAAGTTGCATGAAAGGGGAGCTGGAAGTGAAGGAGAAAGAAGAATATAACTAGGAAAAGGCAATGAAAGATAGGAAGTTGCAGACTGGAGATCAGAGACCACTTCGATCCTCAGTCAGAGGGTCAAAGTAAAGAAGCTGAAAGCTGAGTGGAGAGTCTGTCTCAGGGTGGTTGTGGCAAGACCAGGAAGCACCCAAGTTAAATAAGGTAGAGGCCTTTAGTTTAAGTGTGCATATGTCGATCCCAAGGTGTATTTGACTAGAAACAAGTGGTTCTGTGGGATTATTTTCTCCTTGTTTTTTAATAGGATTATTGCTATTTTTATTACTTGTGTTTTATGCATCTCTTCATATATAATTACCCTACCCTTTGCTTGTTAGGTGGGAAAGTAACCAGGGGACTTATGCCCCTTTGACTAATATTGTAGAAGCCCACACCTAGGAAAACTTGCAAATGATTGTAAACTGCTTCTCTGAATCAGCCAGGTCCCCTGTTCTGACAGTGTCTAGAAAACTGATGATGTACATCCTGCACTATACACACAACCAAACACTCATATTGACAACACAGAGCTAAGAGCGGTTACAGAACTCTGTTACCTAGGCAACAGACTGACAAACAACACAATGATAGACAAGAAAAAAGTAAATCCGATCAAGAAGGCCAGCATATCCTTCGGCAACTGCCAAACAGACTGTGTGGCAGAGTGGTAACAGGGCTCCAAATCAAACTTAGGGTTTAAAGTGCTATGGTGTTGTCCAACTTTTTTTATGGCTGAATCATGAACAACGAAGTTTTCTCGAACATAATCAATCAATCAATCGTATTTATTGAGCGCTTACTATGTGCAGAGCACTGTACTAAGTGCTTGGGAAGTACAAGTTGGCAACATGTAGAGACAGTCCCTACCCAACAGTGGGCTCACAGTCTAGAAGGGGGAGACAGAGAACAAAACCAAACATATTAACAAAATAAAATAAATAGAATAGATATGTACAAGTAAAATAAATAGAGAAATAAATATGTACAAACATATATACATATATACAGGTGCTGTGGGGAAGGGAAGGAGTTAAGACGGGGGGATGGAGAGGGGGACGAAGGGGAGAGGAAGGAGGGGGCTCAGTTTGGGAAAGCCTCCTGGAGGAGGTGAGCTCTCAGTAGGGCCTTGAAGGGAGGAAGAGAGTTAGCTTGGCGGATGTTGGGAGGGAGGGCATTCCAGGCCAGGGGGATGACGTGGGCCGGGGGTCGACAGCGAGACAGGAGAGAATGAGGCACGGTGAGGACATTAGCGGCAGAGGAGCGGAGGGTGCGGGGTGGGCTGTAGAAGGAGAGAAGGGAGGTGAAGTAGGAGGGGGCAAGGTGATGGACAGCCTTGAAGCTGAGGGTGAGGATTTTCTGCCTGATGCGCAGGTTGGTAGCCACTGGAGATTTTTGAGGAGGGTAGTAACATGCCCAGAGCGTTTCTGGACAAAGACAATCCGGGCAGCGGCATGAGGTATGGATTGAAGTGGGGAGAGACACGAGGATGGGAGATCAGAGAGGAGGCTGATGCAGTAGTCCAGATAGGATAGGATGAGAGCTTGAACCAGCAGGGTAGACATTTGGATGGAGAGGAAAGGGCAGATCTTGGCAATGTTGCGGAGCTGAGACAAGCAGGTTTTGGTGATGGCTTGGATGTGAGGGGTGAATGAGAGAGCAGAGTCGAGGATGACACCAAGTTTGCGGGCTTGTGAGATGGGAAGGATGGTAGTGCCATCAACAGTGATGGGAAAGTCAGGGAGAGGGCAGGGTTTGGGAGGGAAGACAAGGATTTCAGTCTTGGACATGTTGAGTTTTAGGTGGCGGGCAGACATCCAGATGGAGATGTCCTGAAGGCAGGAGGAGATGCAAGCCAGGAGGGAGAGAGAGCAGGGGCAGAGATGTAGATTTGGGTGTCATCAGTGTAGAGATGATAGTTGAAGCCGTGGGAGCGAATGAGGTCACCAAGGGAATGAGTTTAGATCGAGAACAGAAGGGGACCAAGAACTGAACCTTGGGGAACCCCCACAGTAAGGGGATGGGAGGGGGAGGAGGAGCCTGCAAAAGAGACTGAGAATGAATGACCGAAGAGATAAGGGAGAACCAGGAGAGGACAGAGTCTGTGAAGCCAAGGTTGGCTTCAGTCTCCTAGTATAGAAGTTGAGATCACCACTTGGCTAGACTGTCAGCTCATTGTGGGCATGGAATATGTCTTTTTAATGTTATATTGTACTCTTTCAAACTCTTAGTACAGTGCTCTGCACACAGTATCACTCAATAAATGTGATTGACAACTAATCCGACTTCATGCATAGCAATCCACATGTTTGATGAATTCTCCAAGACTAATTATTTTCAAGGAATTATTCAAAATTATTACTTCCTCTTTCAAATGTACTAAGATCCAATTTTGGTATTGATAGGGAGAGGGGGATGGGTGTGGTGAGGAACCTGGTTAGATCTGGGTTTTGCCCTCTCCACCTCTCTGGAGACCAAACATTTACCACCAATTTTCCTGGATCTGAAAGCTTGGGTCCAGACGGCTTACTTCACTCTGCCTTACCTGATCCTGCTCCTGCAATGGTGAAATTCTTGGAATTTTCACAAGGATTCATGGGCATATAGGAGAAAAGCTGGGACAGGAGAATATTTTCTGCTTTCCCTCACTTGATTTCCACTTTTTATTGGAGTTCAAAAGATATTGAAGCTCCACTGGGCAGTAAGGGGTTAAAATCACTAATCCTTTAAACACTTAGTGCAGTGCCCTGTACACAGTAAGCACTTGATGCCCTATACACAGCAAGCACTTGATAAATACCATTGATAAATTCCACTTCAAAATCCAGCAATCACATTTAGACTGTCCCCACCTCCTGCAATTTTTGATATCCCTTTCCTAGATTTTTTTTTTTTTGACTTTTGCTATTTTGCTACAGAAAAATCCCAGTATTGGTAATCAGAAGACAGGAAACAGTTAATCTGCTGCCATATGCATTTGTGAGTGTGTGTGTCTGGGCAGGGGGAGGGCTGGGGGAAGTGGGGGACATAATTTAAATCCCTGTTGCCTGAGGCTCTTCTAGTGATCATGGTTACAGGAGGCAGCAGTGGGTCACTAGGATTTCTTGATCTGGGTACCTGCTTCTTGCATATAATGTCTAGTCTTCGAAGAAATAGCACAAGTGAAAGATACAACACCTTACTGATAGCTTTCAGTTGTAGTTTTTCTTCTTAAGAAAATATGAGTTGTTACCCAACCTCAGTTGTACTTAAAAACATGATTTCAACCACAAAAGCTAACAGTATAGTTTAGAATGTGGAAATGAGAATCTGGGAACCCTGGGTGTATTAGGAAAGTAAGGATGAGCATGAAGGTGAAATTTACATTACAAAAATATGATCTGCAATCAGATTGCACATGCATAATGCACATATGTTAGAGTTAAAGAGATAAAGCTACAACTGACATCAGAAAAATATTAATATTTAAACCACTGAATGCCTATATCTCCTGCTGATAACTGTTTTCCTTAAGAGCTGAAAAAGACATTTTGAACAGATGGTAGCTGGTTTTCTCTAACCTGCATTTGCTCACAACTGCCACGAAGCCCTACTATTCATTAATCTTCCCTAGACTTCCAGTAGCACAGCAACTAAATTACACACACGCACACACCGAGGCCAGCACTTCTGTCAGGCCTAAACTAAAATGCACTGTGCCAATTCTTTTAAAACAATTCGTCTAGGAAACCATTAGAAAATGAACATTTAGCTGGGGCCTGACTCATGAATGTTTAATCTTGAGAAAAGGAAGTGCTTTCTGGTCACTGAACCTTGGGAATTTTCCACCAAAAACTGTATTCGCTAATAATATTGAAGTAGAAAATGTCAGATTTTAATTAATTTATTTACCTGAATATTTGTTTGAGGCCTATTTTTGTTTTATTTGCTACATCGCGGTATCCTTTTTTAGGGGACTATATCTACTAACTCTGTAGTCTTTCCAATCAATCTTATTTATTGGGTGCTTATTGTGTGCAAAGCACTGTACCAAGCACTTAAGATAGTACATTATAACAGAGTTGGTAGACATATTCCATTCATTCATACATTCAATAGTATTTATTGAGTGCTTACTGTGTGTAGAGCACTGTACTAAGCACTTGGGAAGTACAAGTGGGCAACATATAGAGACGTCTTTATGGCATAGGGGAGGGAGCATGGCATAGTGGATAGAGCTGGGGCCTGGAAGTATGAAGGTCATAGGTCCTAATCCTGTTTCTGCCACTTGTCACATTTTTGTGCCTCAGTTAACTCGTCTGTAAAATGGGGATTTTAGCATCATGGATTAGTGGAAAGAGCACGAGTATGGGAGTCAGAGGACATGAGTTTTAATCCCAGCTCCAAACTTGCCTGCCGTATGATTTGGGGCAAGTCACTTAAACTCTCTGTGCCTCAGTTTCCTCATCTGTAAAATGAGGATTAAGACTATGATCCCCACGTGGGACAACCTGATTACCTTGTATTTACCCCAGGGTTTAGAACAGTGCTGGGCATATAGTAAGTGCTTAACAAATACCATTATTATTATTATTACAAAGAAATTACAGTATAGATGGGAAGACAGATATTGATATAAATAAATAACAGATACCTACATAAATGCTATGGGACTGAGGGAGGGGTAAATAAAAGATGCAAATTGAAATGCAAGATTGATGCTCATCTCTAAACAGTGAGCTCATTGTGGGCAGGGTATGTGCCTGTTGTATTGTATTCTCCCAAGTGTTTTGTGCAGTGCTTTGCCACAGTAAGCTCTCAATAAATACAATTGAATGAATGAATGCAGAGGGAGGTGGAAGAAAAGGATGAGAGATGATAGGAAAAATAGATGAGTTCAAAGTACAGTGAGTTGGTTGGCATTAGAGGAGCAAAGCATGCAGGCTGGGTAGTAGTAGGAAATTAGGAAGAAAAGGTACTTTGCACACCTACATGCTCAATGAATATTATTGATTGATTTAATTAACTGACACAAATAAAGATGTAAGCAATAATGCAGTTACAAAATTGTCACCCAACAAGTGTGGGCTAAATTCAAATCCAGTATCTTGGTCTTAGAATTATGACAAGTGCTGCCACAAATGCTAGAAAAATTCTTAAATCTGGAAAATAAAGTACATGAATCAAATGTACTGTGCACTCGGCCTAAAAGAGCTTCTGTGTATGGAGACAATGAAGCATTTTTAAAATTTCTCCTGGGGATACTCTTTCTCTACATGAATGTTCATTTTATAATGTATTGGGAAATTTAAAACAGTATTTGGAAAAGAAAAGTGAGTTTCCATGAAACTTTATCAACTATTAATTTATCAAAGTTGGAATATTGGAATGTTTGGTTTTTAATCATATTTTTTACAAAGAAAGTTAAAACGTGGCTAAGCATCTTTTTATAGCTTAATTCACAGTTTGCAATACATATCTTCCCCCAAGAATACAGGAAGTTAACAAACTAGTAAAAAAACTCACAACAGATTGGAATCCAAACATAGCTCCAATATAATACATATCAGAGTTTAGAAGTAAATATATATAAAATATAAAGCACTTTCAACAATAATTTAAGGAATAAAGCAATTGCTCCATTGTATAAGTGAATAGTTAAATTGAATTTTGTTTTAATCATTTTAACATGGAAAATAAAGATAAAATTTTACTTGAGAAAGTTTTATTGACTAATCTAATTATTATCATTCAAATGCAAATTTGAGACTTTAATTTAAAACTAGTACTATCTTTTAATTGGATCAGTTTTAGTGGAGAATTAGTATTAATGTGCAATCACCACAATCTCTATAATTATGGATATGTCTGTAGTGGGAATCAAAGAGTTTCAGATATTAGGTATTTTGTATTTTCACTGTATATAAGTTTTTGCAAGAGTCCTACAGGTAAGATGACTATTAAAAAAAAAACAAAGATGCCACACTGAAAATAATATTTCATGCCATTTATGGTTCTACTGTTTGGCTTGAATCTGAGAAACAACATTTTTCTGATAGGGAAATATTATTATTGAGAGAAATGACATAAAACTTGTCTTATGCTGTTGTAATCTCCGACCCATAGCAACACCATGGACACATCTCTCCGAGAACGCCCTAGCTCCATCTGCAATTGCTCTGGTAGTATATCCACAGAGTTTTCTTCGTAAAAAATAAAGTGGTTTAGCATTGCATCCTTCCACATAGTAAACTTGAGTCTCCACCCTCGACTCTCGTCCATGCCGCTGCTACCTAACGCAGAGGAGTCTTGACTTGTACAGATTGCCTTCCACTCACTAGCCACTGCCCAAGTTAGGAATGGAATTGGCATGCCTCTCCTTGACTCTTCCTCCCAGAGTCAAGACTGGTAGAGTACTGGAAACTCTCTAGGTGCGACCCTGAGAGACTGACATAAAACTACTTTTAAAATTTTTTATGGAAGGTATTTGCCTTAGCTGAACCTGTTCTATCAATCAATAAATGGTATTATTGTATGCTTTGTGCAGAGCACTTGGGAGAGTACTAATAATAATAAAAGTAATTGGAGTAAAATACAGTTCACAGATATAAATGCCTTCAAGAAATTTACATTCTCGTGGGGGAAGTTGCCAAACTGCTGCTGCTTTATGATTATATGCCCCACAGCACTTATGTATATATCTGTAATTTTATTTATTTATTATGATGTCCTTCTCCCCCACCCTAGATTGTGAGCTCATTGTGGTCAGGGATTGTCTATGTTTATTGTTGTATTGTTCTTTCCCAAGCACTTAGAACAGTGTTCTGCACACAGTAAGCACTTAATAAATACAATTGAATGAATGAATGATAATGTTAATGATGATGATAGTAATAGCATTTAAGCACTTACTATGAGCCAAGCATTGTGCTACCACCCTCTCTGTCTCACAAGCTCATAATTCTGGCCTTAGTGAATAATAATATTCACTAAGTGCTTACTATGTGTCAAGTATTGTTCTAAATATTGAGATAGATATGTTTATTTGAATGCATGCAGTTCCTGTACCACATTGAGATCACAGTCTAAGAAGGAGGGAGTAATACTAGATTCTGGGAAATGAGAGTGATTTACTCCATGGAATTTGTAGTCTATGTATTCTTCCCTGGCAAGAGATTTCCCTTACTAGATCTGAAAACTTTTAAGTGCTTTGGTCATGTTTCCCAATAGCGTATAACACCTTTTGGGTTTAACTAATACAACTACTTTCTCAACATTTCTAGAATCTGCCTTTTCCTCTCCATCCAAACTGTTGCCGTGATGAACTAAGTATTTACCATTTTACACCTTGACTACTGTCTCAGTATCATCGCTCACTTACCTCCCCGCCTCCTGTCTCCCCCCTCTCCAGACCTGCTGCTTAAGTCTGCTGTTTGGATCATTTTTCTAAAAATGTTCAGTCCCTATCTCCCCACTCCTCAAAAACCTCTAATAGTTGGTCACCTAACTCCACATCAACCAGAGAAACCTCTTAACCATGAACTTTAAGGCACTAATCAGCGCCCCTTCTCCTATTTTACCCCACTGAGCTACTGCAACCCAACTTTCCATTCACTCCTGTATATGGCAACCAACTCTCTGTACCTCCATCTCACATATCAAACAATTAGTGGTATCTAATAATGCTTATTGTATGCCGATCTCTTTGCTAAGCACCTAGGAAAATATGATAGAGTTGGTAAACATGATCCCTTCCATAAGAAGATAACAGTCCCAATGCCAACCCCTTGCTTCAAAGTGATTGCCTTGTTATCTTGATGTTTGTCTGACCTCCTTCCCTTCCCCACAGCACCTGTATATATGTATATATGTTTGTACATATTTATTACTCTATTTATTTTATTTGTACATATCTATTCTATTTATTTTATTTTGTTAGTATGTTTGGTTTTGTTCTCTGTCTCCCCCTTCTAGACTGTGAGCCCACTGTTGGGTAGGGACTGTCTCTATATGTTGCCAATTTGTACTTCCCAAGCGCTTAGTACAGTGCTCTGCACATAGTAAGCGCTCAATAAATACGATTGATGATGATGATGATGATGACCTGGAACTATCTCCCTTTCATATCTGATAGTCCACCACCCTCCCCTCAATCAAAACCCTACTCCACCTCACATCTCCTCCCAAAAGCCTTCCCATTTCCTCTACTTGCTTCCCCTCTGCACTATCTATAAACTCAGATCAGTATTTCTAGGGGCTCATTTTTCACCCCACTTTCAGCCCCACAAACTTTATTTACGTATTCTTACACTACCATTTCCTCTTTGTGGGCAGCAGTTATGCCTACCAACTCTATTGCATTGTACAAGAGCTTAAGCACATAGTAGAAACTCAATAGATACCACTGATTGATGGATAAAACCTTAGTCTTCTGGATATAAGTTCTGAAACAGGAAGATAATATCTTGTTTTAAAAATGTTTCATGTAGAATGAATCCCTTTTTTTTAACAAGGGCATTCTTGCTGTCGAGCAATCAAAGGCCTAGAGATTATTATAGAATCATCCATTTATTAATCAGTTTTGTTGAATTAGCATTAACAGTTACATAGAATCGATAGATTATTGATTATAGGTCCCGCTGAATAATTTCTAGGCAAGGAGATTTGAAGAAGGCAAATGCATATTGAAGCTAGATTTCAGACAGTGATTAACACTGTTTTCAGTCCCTAAATAACCCTTGGGTTAAAAAGGAAAAAAAAAAAAAAGTGCAATTTCCCAATTGCCAGACATAGAAAAGCAACAGCTTAATTGTAAACAAAGCTAAAACCAATTTAATTGCTGGAGAATGAAGACAATTTGAAGGGCGAATCAGGGAGGCTCACCACACAGATCACACTCCAGGAGCTGAATGATTATCATCATCAAGTCTCTTTCAAACAGAGCACAGTAATGGAAAACAATGTAGGCAAATCACAAACTGAGATAAAGCCCATAAACATGGCAAAATACAACATGAAAAAAGGTGCCTAGAAAAAAAGACATTATACAGGAGACATGAGGGGAGGTTCAACAAATTAGCTAATCCAGAAAACATAAGACTTTTGAAAACGAGATTCCTCTAAAAAAATATAGTAATGAATGTTTTACCCTGAAATAAATATATGGATAGTTAATTCCACCCCAGTGAGGGGCAGTGTGGAAGAATTAGTAATAATTGTGCTAATATGAAGCCCTTACTATGTGTAAAGGACTATATTTGGGATAAATACAAGATAATCAGGGTCAGCCCTGTCACTGTTGCACAGTGTGGCTCAGTGGAAAAGACCACGACTTTGGAGTCAGAAGTCATGGGTTCAAATCCCAAACTTCGCCATTTGTCAGCTGTGTGACTTTGGTCAAGTAACTTAACTTCTCTGTGTCTTAGTTACCTCATCTTTAAAATGGGGATTAAGACTCTTAGCCTCCCGTGGGACAACCTGATCTCCTTGTAACCTCCCCAGCGCTTAGAACAGTGCTTTGCACATAGTAAGTGCTTAATAAATACTATTGTTATTATTATTATTATTATTATTATTATTATTATTATTATTAAGCTCACAGGCTAAAAGGAAGGGAGATAAGATAGGTATTTTATCCCCATTTACAGGTGAAGAAACCGAGGTACACCGATGTCTAGTGACTTGCCCAGGTCACACAGGAGGCAAGTGGTAGAACCAGCCCTGGAACCAGGTGAAGCCCAGTACTTCCCAGTAGCACTCTCTGGTCAGGCCTCACAATTACCTTTCATTCTTGGGGAATCTTAATATGTCCAAAGGGTCATGGTCATAAGCAAGTTCTGCTTATCATTGTGCCTATTTACATATTCCACCTGACACAATCAACTTCCTCTGTTGTTCCCCAAATGATCCCAAAGGCTCTTAAACTTTCACTGAATAAACTTCCAACAGTCTGCTCCTAAAACCCATCATTGATTCATAAGTAGGAAATCATGCTGGACAGTTTCCACCTTCTCCAAATCACTTCTAGGTGACATAATCAAACCTTATTCCTTGTATTCCTGCTTCTAGTGGTCTTTGCCATTTTGCAATTACTTGTCCCAACTCCCAGCCTGAGGTGCTAATAAAAATAATAATAATGATGGTATATGTTAAGTGTTTACTATGTATCATGCACTGTTCTAAGTGCTGGAGTAGATACCAGCTAATCAGATTGGGCAGAGTTCATGGGGCTCACAGTCTTAATTCCCGTTTTACAATTGAGAGAACTGAGGTCCAGAGAAGTGAAATGACTTGACCAAGGTCACATAGCAGACAAGTGGTGGAGCTGGATTTAGAGCCCAGGTCCATCTAACTCCCAGTCCACTAGGTCACACTGGAAATTAAGGCTTTCAGCCCTGTTTGGAAATCACAGTCAGAGATTTAGGATGAATGAGGCTCTGAGTTCAGTCCACACTACTGTGAAGACCATTCATTTCCCCCTTGCCCTTATGTAATGTGTTAGGTTAGGTAACACATAACAACCGTGTTAGGTATTATGGGCACCTACTGCCCATCCGCCAAGGTAGCTCTCTTCCTCCCTTCAAGGCCCTGCTGAGAGCTCACCTCCTCCAGGAGGCCTTCCCAGACTGAGCCCCTTCCTTCCTGTCCCCCTCTCCATCCCCCCCATTTTACCTCCTTCCCTTCCCCACAGCACCTGTATATATGTATATATGTTTGTACATATTTTTTACTCTATTTATTTATTTATTTTATTTGTACATAACTATTCTATTTATTTTATTTTGTTAGTATGTTTGGTTTTGTTCTCTGTCTCCCCCTTTTAGACTGTGAGCCCACTGTTGGGTAGGGACTGTCTCTATATGTTGCCAATTTGTACTTCCCAAGCGCTTAGTACAGTGCTCTGCACATAGTAAGCACTCAATAAATATGATTGATGATGATGATGATGATGGGCACCAGCTGGAATGCTTGTTTAGTTTGGGCTATTTGTGACAGTTTAATCTGGCTCCACTGCAATCCTTCTGTGGCTTCTTGCCTACCTGCAATTGTGGTTTAGCAGTTTAGGTTAGTGTATTTTGTTATTTCATACAACTGGGCCTGTTTCTTTTCCCAGATGCCAGACATTAGTCTCCTTTCTACCATTTTATTTATTTACCAATGTCCTACCTTATCTTGGTAGTTTTTTTAGGTGGTGTCAATCTCCCATCTGCATCTTCAACTCCTGAATTCAGAGTAAACATGGTGGTTATACCATGTCTCCATGGTGTACTCTGCGTAGTGGGCCCCAATAAACCCATTCTTTATTCTATTGAGCTGGTTTCTATGATCCTCACTAACTCTGACTGGATGTTTTATAGTTAATCCCATGCCTGAATCCCATCCACCAGAGGCAGTGGGGTAATCTCCCTTTCACTTCTCAACCCCACTTACTAATGTACTCAGGCTAGAAATCCCAATCCAAATTTTAACCACCTTTTTGGTGGTTTGGACAAAACTCCTTCCAAAGTGCCTGCCACCTTCAGGCCTGATAATGTCTTCTGTGGTTTTGTCTTCATGGGAAGAAATGAATTCTGACATGGCCTGCTGTACTCTTATTCATTCATTCAATCATATTTATTGAGTGCTGACTGTGTGCAGAGCACTGTACTAACCGCTTGGGAAGTACAAGTCGGCAAAATATAGAGATGGTCCCTACCCAACAACAGGCTCACAGTCTAGAAGGGGGAGACAGACAACAAAACAAAACAAGTAGACAGGTGTCAAAATCGTCAGAACAAATGGAATTGTAGCTATATGCACATCATTAACCAAATAAGTAGAATAGTAAGTATGTACTAGTAAAATTAATAGGGTAATAAATCTGTGCAAATATATACAAGTACTGTGGGAAGGGGAAGGAGGTAGGGCAAATGGGGGGGGAGTAATGGCTCTTATAAGCCAGCTGTGAAATATTACAGATCCCAGGCTTCCACCTCTTAATTCTTTGTACAGAGTTTCTCTCTTCTGAGGAGCTAGGGATGTGACCACCACTACCTCTGTGATGGGGGGATAGATCTTCTCTCATCTGGTGGGTAATCCATGCTTCCATGTGGAATGGACTTCTTCAGTAGGATGTGTACTTGGAAAGTGGTTAGGAACTGGATCCCCCTTCCCAAGGTTATACCTCACTCATGGTTGCTAACCAGCCAGATTCGACCAACATTAAGTAGCTCAGGATGTTATGAAGAGTTTAGGACCCAAAGGATTTTGCCCAGTTAAGGTGGGCATGACACCTCTGTTGGATGGGGGAAATGTGACAGTATCTTGATCTCCCATGCACTGCCCTTACTCAGATATTCTCTCCCTCATCATCTTTACCTTTTGCCTCAACCTCTGGATTCCCATTTAAAATGTTCATCAGTCCTTTACCTCCCTTCTAAACCACTTGTCTCCATGGAGTAGAGAAGCAGCATGGCTCAGTGGAAAGGGCACGGGCTTTGGAGTTGGAGGTCATGGATTCAAATCCCGACTCCACCACTTGTCAGCTGTGTGACTTTGGGGGAGTCACTTCACTTCTCTGGGACTCAGTTCCCTCATCTGTAAAATGGGGAAGAAGACTCTGAGCCCCACATGGGACAACCTGATCATCTTGTAACCTCCCCAGCGCTTAGAACAGTGCTTTGCACATAGTGAGCACTTAATAAATGCCATTATTATTATAATTATTATTATTGAAGACTGTCACCCTAGAGAACTGGACCAGTACCCTTTGCTGTTTAACTATATCTTCTAAAATAATGATGCATGCCTGTGAATTCATCATTTCCTCCTATAGATTGTGGATCTCACCAAAGCTTTGAATGCCATTCCTTAGACTCCAAATTTGCTGAGATACTGCCACTCCCAAGTAGGAAATAGCTTAGGAGAGCTCAAACTAACTCATCATCCCAGGGCTGATCCTATACTGCCACTCCCTGCTGGGATGTCAACAACAAGCCCACAGACCCAAGGCATTAAGCACATATTTTTTTTAATTAGTTTATTCATTCATTCATTCATTCAAGAAGCAGTGTGGCTTAGTGAAAAAAGTATGGGCTTGGAAGTCAAAGGACATGTGTTCTAATCCTGGCTACACCACTTGTCTGCTGGGTGACTTGGGTAAGCTACTAAACTTCTCTGTGCCTCAGTTACCTCATCTGTAAAATGGGGATTAAGACTGTGAGCTCCATGTGGGACAACCAGATTACCTTGTATGTACCCTAGCACTTAGAACAGTGCTTGGCACATAGTAAGTGCTTAACAAATACCATAATTCTTATTATTATTATTCACATGTCCGTACCCCAAGCCTTCCCTAACTAATGCAGTGAGCCTTCCCTGTTTCTCTCCCACATTGTCCTGCTTGAGTGAATCCACGCCCGAGTCCTGAAATTGAAGTACAGATGAAGCAGCATGAAAGAGAAAATAGAAAGAAAGTAGTATAAAGAGAATGGGCTCGGGAGTCAGAGGACCTGGGTACTAATCCCAGATCTACCACTTGTTTGCTGTGGGACCTTGGGCAAGTCATTTAACTTCTCTCTGACTGAGTTACTTCATCTGTAAAATGGAAACTAAGACTGGGAGCCTTATGTGGGACTGGGACAATGACCAACCTGATTATCTTGCATCTGCCCCAGTGCTTAGTGCAGAGCCTGGCTCATCATCATCGATCGTATTTATTGAGCGCTTACTATGTGCAGAGCACTGTACTAAGAGCTTAGGAAGTACAAATTGGCAACATATAGAGACAGTCCCTACCCAACAGTGGGCTCACAGTCTAAAAGGCTCATAGTAAGTGCTTTACAAATACTCTTTACAAAAAAAAAAAAAAGGGAGGAGGAGCTGGAGGCAGATCCCCAGAGAAGGTGGCTCATCTTCTTTGCATCACTGTGGAGCCCAATTCCACAGATCCTGAGGGGTTTAGAGTCTTCAACAATACTTTCTTGCTGTCAGAGGTCACCTGTCTGTGCCTAAAATAATTTCAAAATTGTGATATGGATTTCCCCATGTATATTTGTGCATAAGGGAAGAGCAGTCAATCAATACATTCATTCATTCATTCATTCAATCGTATTTATTGAGCACTTAATGTGTGCAGAGCACAGTACTAAGCATTTGGGAAGTACAGGTTGTCAACATACGTGATATTTATTGATTGCTGACCATGTGAAAACACTGTACTAAGCACTTAGAGTACAATGCAATGGAATTTTTTGGCACAACTCCGACCGAAAGGATCTTAAGCCTGCTCTCCATGCTTAAGAATGATGCTACTAGTGGTCAGAACTTCTATTTACATTGTGGGTATCTGTAAAGACCTCTATTTCTGATATTCCATTCCATTTGTTGTGCAAATAAAGATTACCATATTGGTGTTTGTAACTTGCAGCACCTCTGCTATTTTAAAATCTTCCTCTTTCTCCTGATCATTCTGAATGTGCTGAGGACCATTCAGAGCAGGAGTTGTAATAATCGTACTTATAAGCCCTTACTGTGTGCAGAGCACTGTACTAAGCTCTAGAAGATTACTCAGTGGAGACAGACATTGTCTCTGTCCATCAAGAGGCTCATACTGTAAGGAAAATATTCCGAAATAAGAGCAGGAAAGGGTGTTCACTACCATCTCTCTTTCCCAACAACACTGTCTTTAACCAACTGTAAAAAATTACACCGGGAGTGATGAGACTAATCTGCTTGGCCTAGAAAGCAATTTTCTCCGGAAGCATCTGGAAAGTGGAATAGCCTAGTGGATAGAGCACAGGCC
The DNA here is from genome assembly GCF_015852505.1 of Tachyglossus aculeatus. Taxonomy (NCBI): domain Eukaryota; kingdom Metazoa; phylum Chordata; class Mammalia; order Monotremata; family Tachyglossidae; genus Tachyglossus; species Tachyglossus aculeatus. Next base: position 123,832,032 of record NC_052067.1, read on the forward strand.
TGGGAATCAGAGGATCTGTGTTCAATTTTTGGCTCTGCCAACTGTTTACTGTGGGGAAGCCACTAAACTTCTTGGTGCCTCAGTTTCTTCATCTGTAAAATGGAGATAATCCTTTCTGCTTAGACTGTGAGTCCCATGTGGGAAAGGGACTGTATCCAATATGAGAAAACTTTGTATCTACCACAGCAATTAGACCCTTGCTTGGAACATAGTAAGTTCTTAACAAATGTAATAATAATAATTGCTACCATTTTCATAATTGCTGCCATTTTCATAATTGCTACCATTTTCATATGAAAAATAAAAAGATACAGTGAATGTTTGCTTTCCCTTCCATGTGCATCAAGGGGCCTCAGATTCATTCGTTCATTCAATCATATTTATTGAGCACTTACAGTGTGCAGAGCACTGTACTGAGGGCTTGGAAAGTACAATTCAGCAACAGAAAGAGACAATCCCTACCCAACAACAGGCTCACAGTCTAGAAAGGGGGAGACAGACAACAAAACAAAACAAGTAAACAGGCATCAATAGCATCAATATAAATAAATAGAATTGCAGATATATACACATCATTAATAAACTAAATAGAGTGATAAATATGTACATATATACATAGGTGCTGTGGGGAGGGGAATAGAGCAGAAGGAGGGAGTGGGGGCGGTGGGGAGGGGAAGAGGAGCAGAGGAAATGGGGGGCTTAGTCTGGGAAGGTCTCCTGGAGGAGTTGAGCTTTCAGTGGGACTTTGAAGTGGGGGAAGTGTGCTAGTTTTGCGGATGGGAGGAGGGAGGGCATTCCAGGTCAGAGGTAGAATGTGGGCCAGGGGTCAACGGCAGGACAGGCGAGAAGGAGGTACAGTGAGAAGGTTGACATTGCTGAATTCAGAAGTGTAAATTGGAGATTTTTGTCATCTTCCTTTTCCCCTTTTTCCTCATCCAACTCTTCCCGCTGGCTCCCAGGATTGATTCTGTGTATTTATAATTCTATTTATCTATTTTTATGCTATTGATGCCTGTCTACTTGTTTTGTTTTGTTGTCTGTCTCTCCACTCTAGACTGTGATCCCGTTGTTGGGTAGGGATTGTCTCCTTCTCTTGCTGAATTGTACTTTCCAAGGGCTTAGTCCAGTGCTGTTCACACAGTAAGTGCTCGATAAATATGATTGAATGAATGATTCTGGTGGTATTTACAAGATGTGGATCAGACTGGTCCCAGGTCCACAAAGAACTCTCAAGATAAAGTTATAGACAGATTAGACACAAACAATGCACCCACAACCACATATGTGCTTTTTTAAACCTAAGTGCTCAGGAACACATCAATCTGTGGTATTTATTGAGCACTTCCTGTGTGCGAAGCACTTGAGAGAGCACAATACAGAAGCATAGTTTGAAATGATCGACTACGAGAGGGAGAGTCAATCAGAGGCATACCTACTCCATTCCTAGATTGGGCACTAGCTAACAAGTAGAAGGCAGTCTGCTACAAGTCAAAACTCACCTGTGCTGGGCGGCAGCAGCATGGGAGAGAGTAAAGGGTGGAGACTCAAATTTACTGTGCAGAAGGAGGTAATAGTAAATCACCACCGTATTTTTACCAAGAAAATTTTATGGATATACTACCAGAACCGTTGCAGATGGAGTTGGGGCGTCCTCAGAGAGATGTGTCCATGGCGTCACTTTGGGTCAGAGATGACTCGACAGCATAAGACAAGTGCTAAATAAACACCATTGATTTATCAATTGATTGAAGTTCTTACAGGGTATAAGTAGAAAGGAAAGGTAATGCAGAAGAGAGAGTGAGTAGGGGAATTTAGGGATTAATGGATTAATGACGCCACTTCAGAAAAATTCAAAATATGGCACGAGGGACCCATTGTGGACTTTCCAAGGAGGAAATTGTGAGTCCTGAAAGTATCTGTGAGCCCGTTGTTGGGTAGGGACCGTCTCTACATGTTGCCAACTTGTACTTCCCAATACAGTGCTCTGCAAACAGTAAGCGCTCAATAAATATGACTATGAATGAATGGATGTAGACCTCCTGAGGAGATGTCATTATAGCGGGTGCAATTTGAAGGCGGAAAGAATGATAGACTGTAGAATGAAGTAAAGGATGTGGACAATGTGTGGGAGATGAGGTAGACAGGATCGAAGTCTACTGAGCAAGTTGGTGTTGAGGAGCAAAGTATATTAAGAAACACATTCTCATATATATATAGAAAAAATAATATTTTTATCTATCCCTGAAGAGTTTCTATTGGTCTATACTACTTCATTTTACTCAATCCTGATGTGATTCCACTCATCAAGGTATGTTGTGTTTCACTTTTCAAAGAAACAAGCAAGAACTGGAAGAGGAAACCATAGTCACAGAGTGTCAATAGAATGTTATCAGCATGGCAAATCAAAGCTCAAATTAGGTCTAGACTGTGAGCCCGCTGTTGGGTAAGGACCGTCTCTATATGTTGCCAACTTGTACTTCCCAAGTTCTGCACACAGTAAGCGTTCAATAAGTACGATTGAATGAATGAATGAATATGAGATGTAAATTTCCATTCCCAAACCTTTATTCCCTGTACTGAGAACAAGGCCAAAATGTTTCTGTTAAGATTTTTTTAGTAGTCATTTGGTTCACTCCATTCATACCTGTCCTCTCATGGCAGATTAATGTTTTCCTCTGATTCTAGTCCTGGCTCAGGACATAGCTGAAACATTATAACTAGAATTTCTATTTCTTATTGTTCTAAATATCCATATAATTTAGGGAAATATTGCTAAAACTTACCCTTAGTACAGACAAATAAAATTGATTTTTAATTAACTATCAATAGACTGGGGACCAATTAAAAGCAACACATTACAGCAAAGACAATCAGAACAAGTATTAAATTTTTTTTAGGGTAGGCTTTAGTGACAAAAATACAAAAAGTTGCAACTTTTGGATTGTCAAAATTATTTTTTCTATGAAAAATCCGATACTGGCCATTTGGATCATGAAACAAACACTTTAATAATATTTAATAATTTAATAATATTTATCAGTTTAAATCATTAAAACAAAAGTCCAGGAGGAAACTTTAACAGCATGCTATTGTATGTACTAAAACTAAATTGACATGTACCCCTCTGTTGCTCAAAAAATGCAGAATATCTTTGATGCTGTCACCGACAGATGTCCGAGTTGATTCCAAGTTAAGACTTGCTTCATGCCTTTTAAGATATTAGGTTCCTTCCAATTCTTCCAGTTCTCCTTATTACGGGGTTTGTGTGTCAGAAGAAGCTGGTGATATGGAAAAATGATGCGATAGTACCCATTAACACCTTAGGGATTAATGATTTGAGGTTTTTTTGTTCAGGTACCTAATGGGAATTAGTGATTGAGTTTTTAGATACAAATTTCTCCCTCTGTATTATTAAGTGCTCCACTAGCAAATTGCTTTATACGCTTTCATCTAATTTTGATTTGACTGTATTAAATACTGTGAAATTACAGAGGATAGAAGGCTACAATACAGGTTGGGGAGAAAAGCAGCATGGTCTAGTGCAAAGACCATCAACTTGGTAGTCAGAGGGCCAGGATTCTAATCCTGACTCTTCCACAGGTCTGCTCTGTTATTTCGAGCCTCGTTTCCCTCATCTGTAAAGGGGATTTAGACTCTGAGCCCCACAGGGAACATGGACTGTGTCCAACCTGATTAGCTTATATTTATCCCAGTGCTTAGTAGAATGCAAGGTGTATAGTAGGCACTTAACAAATACCATTAAAAAAATAGTACAGTAGCCTCATGCATGATCAACACAACTCTTCCTACACCAAATCTACCAGTACCAATTTGTGAATTGTCATTGTAAAAATTGTCACATGTGAGGGAAAACGGTTCCCTAATTTTTTCATTTATGTACATTCCAATCAGCCAATTAAAGCATGTTTATAGAACTGTCTGTAAACTCTTTACACTGTAAACTGTATATCTTTATATAGGGTTGATTGCTGGATGTACAGTGTTACATGTCTGACTGTCTAAGCTCAGACAAAGTAGCCCTTCCAGCTTTAAAGGCTCTCAAATTCAGTTCTAGAGCCCTGGGTTGCTAACCGTGCTTGTGACCAGGGCAATTATCAAGCAATCAATTGTATATATTGACTGCTAGCTGTGTGCAGAGCACTGTACTAAGCCTGTCAGTCTGTAAGTCAGTCAGTCATATTTATTGAGCACCTACTGTGTGCAGAGCACTGTACTAAGTGCATAGGAGAGTAAACAGTACTAGGCTTCATGGTACTAAAACTGTGAGTTCCATGTGGGATGCAGTCCAACCTGAGAAACTTATGTCTACCTCAGCGCTTAGAACCATGTTTGGTACATAGTAAGAGCTTAACAAACTCCATTATTATTATTGTTATTATATTATAATAATATTATATATTTATATCTTCTGCCCACAATAATCTTACAGTCCAGAGGGCAAGCAGACAGATATAAATAACAATAACACAGATATGTACATCAGTGCTGTGGGGCTGGGAAGGGGGTGAATAAAGGGAACAAGTCAAGGTGATGAAGAAGGGAGTGGGAGAAGTGGAAAGAAGAACTCAGGGAAAGAAGTTCCTTCAATAAGACTTTTGAGATTGGGGAGAGTAATTGTCTAACAGATATAAGGAAGCAGTATGGCTCAGTGGAAAGAACACCGGCTTGGGAGTCAGAGGTCATGGGTGCTAATCCCGGCTCCACCACCCGTTAGCTGAGTGACTTTGGGCAAGTCACTTAACTTCTCTGTGCCTAGTTACCTCATCTGTAAATGGGGATTAAGACTGTGAGCCCCACCTGGGACAACTGGATATCCTTGTATCTATCCTAGTGCTTAGAACAGTGCTCGGTACATAGTAAGTGCTGAACAAATGCCATTATTATTATTATTATTATTATTATTATTATTATTATTATTTTATATATATAATATAATATAGTATATTATATTATTATGTTGCCAACTTGTACTTCCCGAGCACTTAGTACAGTGCTCTGCACACAGTAAGTGCTCAATAAATACGATTGATTGATTAATTGATTATTATTATGAAGAGGGAGGGCGTTCCAGGCCAGAGACGGGACATGGGCAAGAGGTCAAAGTCAAGATGAACAAGATCGAGGTAGAGTGAGAAGCTTGACATTAGAAATGAGAGAGTATAATACAGCAGAGTTGTTAGACACATTCCCTGACCACAGTGAGCTTACAGTCTAGAGGAGGAGGCAAACATTAATGTGAATTAATGTTACACATATGTACATATAAATTCTGCAAGTCTGAGGGTGGGATAAAAGGTACAGATCCAAGTGTGGAGAAGACACAGAAGGGAAGGAGAGTCCATGGAAAGAAGGGCTTCTCAGGGATACTATCTTGTAGAAGATATGACCCTAATAAGGCTTTGAAGGTGGGGAGAATATTATTCTGGAGTGTATGGATGGGGAAAAAGTTCCAGGCCAGAGGGAGGATGTGGGAAAGGATTTTGCACTGAGATAGTCAAGATGGGGCAACAGTTAGCAGGCTGGCATTTGATGAGTGAAATGTGAGGGCTGGCCTGCAGTGGAAGATCAGTGAGGAAACGAAGGTGACTGAGTCCTTTAAAGCTGATGATATAGAGTTTCAGTGAAAGAAGAAGTGGATGGGCAACCACTGGAGGTTCTTGAGGAGTAGGGAGATGTGGACTGAACTTATTTTAAAAAATGATTTGGAGACCTGAGTGAAATGTGGACTGGAGTGGGGAAAGATAGGAGGCAGAGAGGTCAGTTCAGAAATAATAGTCAAGACAACTAGTGACTGGAGACATTTGCTTCAATCTGTAATTGTTTTAAATGGCACCTATCTGAAAAATTTCAATCAATCAATCACTCATATGCATTGAGCATTGAGCCTCAAGAAATTTCTCATTTGCAAAACAATGGTTCAGTTTGATTTTCCACTGGTAGAAACATAGGAGGGTTTGCTTGGTGAAGCAAAATATTGATGTCTCCAAATGGGCTAGAAATGTTGAATTACTTTTTTTTGATAACAGGGAAGAGAGAGAAGGGGTTGTGAGATATAGAGAGAGGCCATTTTTCAAAATGGATTTAATATGAGTCAAGTATGAGACAAAATTACTTGTGCTGTTACTACTGAATTTTTACAGCCTGGATTCAGTATAAGTAAAATAGTGAATCAGTCCAACACAGCACCAGGGTTAAAAAATCCCCAAGAAAAATACAGTTATTTTACAATATGAAGATATGCAATTTTCTCGGATTTCTATGGCTTTCTCCTGGAGCAAGGTAAGAAGGAAATTTGTCACCAATCCCCTAAACTACCTACCAGCTAATAGTAATCCCAGGCTATGCTGGTTCTGATTTCTTGTAAGGTATTTTACTGATCTCCCATAACCTGTTGCACTGGGAAAGGAGCATGGTAGGGACAGGGTCTGGGAATCAGATAATTTTGTTTTTATCCCATTTCTACTTTGGTTTATTGTGTAATTTTGGCCTTGTCATTTAACCTCGACATACTTCAACTTCCTCACCTGTAGGAAGGTTTACCTCTGAAGATCTCAGTCCCTGTGTGGAACAGTTCTGTGTATTTGATTATCTATACTTATCTGGTACCTAGCACTTAGTTTAATGCTTGGCCCATCATCTCACTCAAAGCCCACCCCACACCTCACCATAGTGAAGGCGTGATACAACTTGCAGTAGGGGAATCCCTGCTATCACTGGTGAGGATTTCTGACTCCAGTAGTTCTTAAATAGTGGACAGTCTGAGCAGGAATCATAAGAAAACCGGCCAACTTGGTAAATAATATCGCAGCACATCATGAGGTAGGAACACTAAAAACTACCTGCTATGGCAGATCATTACGGCAGATCCAGAGAAGCAGCATTGCTCAGTGGAAAGAGCACTGTGGAGCTGTGGAGTTAGAGGTCATGGGTTCAAATCCCAGCTCTGCCAATTGTCAGCTGTGTGACTTTGGGCAAGTCACTTAACTTCTCTGTGCCTCAGTTACCTCATCTGTAAAATGGGGATTAAGATTGTTCCTCCTCAAAAATCTCCAGTGGCTACCAATCAATCTGCGCATCAGGCTACCCTGGGCTTCAAGGCTGTCCATCACCTTGCCCCCTCCTACCTCACCTCCCTTCTCTCCTTCTACTGCCCAGCCCACAACCTCCGCTCCTCCACCGCTAATCTCCTCACTGTACCTCGTTCTCGCCTGTCCCGCCGTCGACCCCCGGCCCACGTCATCCCCCGGGCCTGGAATGCCCTCCCTCTGCCCCTCTGCCAAGCTAGCTCTCTTCCTCCCTTCAAGGCCCTGCTGAGAGCTCACCTCCTCCAGGAGGCCTTCCCAGACTGAGCCCCTTCCTTCCTCTCCCCCTCGTCCCCCTCTCCATCCCCCCATCTTACCTCCTTCCCTTCCCCACAGCACCTGTATATATGTATATATGGCTGTACATATTTATTACTCTATTTATTTATTTATTTATTTATTTTACTTGTACATTTCTATCCTATTTATCTTATTTTGTTGGTATGTTTGGTTCTGTTCTCTGTCTCCCCCTTTTAGACTGTGAGCCCACTGTTGGGTAGGGACTGTCTCTATGTGTTGCCAATTTGTACTTCCCAAGCGCTTAGTACAGTGCTGTGCACATAGCAAGCGCTCAGTAAATATGATTGATTGATTGATTGATTGATTGATTGTGAGCCCCCCAGGGGACAACCAGATCACCTTGTAACCTCCCCAGTGCTTAGAACAGTGCTTTGTACATAGTAAGTGCATAATTAATGCCATCATCATCATCATTAGCAATTCACAATGTTTGACATCCCAGCCTGTCTATTGCTTGTTTCACCCACTGCCCCAGTGGGAACAGGACAGGCAGAGGAGGAGAAGCAGTGTGGCCTTAGGATCAAAAGCACAGGCCTGGAGTCAGAGGACCTGGTTTCTAATTCTAGATCCACCACTTGTCTGCTGTGTGACCTTGGTCAAGTCACTTAACTTCCACTTAACTTCTGTGTGCCTCAGTTATGTCATCTGTAAAGTGGGGACTAAGACTGTGAACCCCATGTGGATCAGGGATTGTGTCCAATATGATTATCTTGTATCTATCCCAGTGCTAATTAGAGTGCCTGGAACGTAATGAGTGATTAACAAATACTATTGGGAAAAAAAAGGAGAGGAAGAAGGGTGCAATACCCTCTTCTAAGCACTTGAAAAAGATGAACAAAATTATGAGACACATATCCAGCCTACAAGAAGTTCACACTTCAGTGGAGGAGTTCCAATCTGAGAGAATGCGAGTGACAGTGCACAAACCACTAACACTATTGTTATGCCTTCCCACAGGTTCTATCTTCCAAAATCTTCATAGCCATACTGAGACTTATAAATTGTTACAAAGGGAGAAATCATCATCACTATCATCATCACCCATCGTTTCCATTAATCAGTACATAGCATGCACTTAAAAGATACTATAACTAAGTTCCCAATAATTTATCATGTTATTGATAAATTAGTAGAGAAGCAGCGTAACTCAGTGGAAAGAGCCTGGGCTTTGGAGGCAGAGGTCATCGATTCAAATCCCGCTCTGCCACTTGTCAGCTGTGTGACTTTGGGCAAGTCATTTAACTTCTCTGGGCCTCAGTTCCCTCATCTGTAAAATGGGGATTAAGATTGTGAGGCCCCGTGGGACAACCTAGTCACCTTGTATCTCCCCAGTGCTTAGAACAGTGCTTTGCACTTAGTGCTTAATAAATACCATTATCATTATTATTATTATTATTATTGAGGAAAAAATGATAGACGGGGCTTCAACATGATGTCTACTATTGAATAAATATTAAGTCTATGGATAATCAATCAGTATTTATTGATAGCTTATTGTATGCTGAAAGCTGTACTAGGAGCTTGGAAAAGAACAAATACAGCAGAGTTGCTCAAAACATTCCTTACCCACAAAAAGCTTAGAGAATAGAAGGGGAGACAGGTGCTGAAATAAATTACTGTTGGAGGAAATTCAATAATACAAGGATATGTCCATAAATTCTAAGGGACTATGAATGGAGTGACTATGAAATAAAGATGGGATTCAAATCTAAGTACATAGGTAGCACAGGAGGGAGGGCAAATAGGAGAATAATAATAATAGTGGTATTAAGCGTTTACTATGTGCCAAGAATTGTTTTAAATACTGGGATAGACATAAAGTAGTCAGGGTTGACACAGTCCGTCTCACAGTGGGCTCACCATTTAACCCCCATTTTACAGATAAGGTAACTGAGCTCCAGAGAAGTTAAGTGACTTGCTCAAGATCACACAGCAGGCATGTGGAGGAGCAGGGATTAGAACCTATATCTTCTATCTCCCAGGCCCGTACTCTATCCACTAGGCCACACTGCTTCAGTTGAGAACTGTGATGTCCAACTCCTTTCTAGAGGGCTATGAATTTTGGATGTACCTCACCTGCCACAGCCTGTTCCTAGAGCCACATTAATGCCATATATAAACAATATTTAAACAGAAATGCCAGACAGGATCACCAGCAAAGAAATCCTGCAATTCAAGCAATGTCCCTCCATCACAATGACGTTTGTCATCTCAATTTTTACTAGGCAGGAACTGTGAAGACAAAAGATAACTGATTACAGTTTTCTTTAAGTAGAGGTGTGGGGTACCGTCAACAAGGCAAACAGGAGAACAGCTTTGAAGATATATTGAAGCAAAACTTCAGATAATCGGGACAATTGAGAGGTAGGCGCAGAAGACAGATATGTCATACATGTAGTAATTAGAAACTGGATGATTCTCTAATAGCAGAAGCTTCAGGAAATATTTCATTCCAAGAGGCAAAAATGGCACCACACCAATGCGAATGCTGCGGTTCTCCTTTTGGAAGGCTCAGTTTGGGATTGTATTTATGGCATGGAATTGCCTCAGGGCAGCACACAGCAGGTGAATGTGGCAGGCCTCCTAGCCAAAGTCGGATTAACACTCCTGTGAGCCCTGGGCTGATTAAGTTTGCAGATTCCTTTCTTTTCTGCACAACTGCTGCATCTCCCCCTACACTCATTTTTATTCTACTGTACTTCTTCGTCCACCAGGAAATGGGGAGGAGAGTGTCTCTCAACACAGGGAATAGGAGAGACGTCAGAATTATACCCATTGGAAGCCAAATCTAATTTGTGCCCCACCGCCAGCCATTCTTGCCAGAGAGACCCAGGTGGGGAGGAGAGTTTTGGTTTCTGCCACCACTTGTCTAGGGGGGCCATGACAGGAACAGAAGGGGAAATGTACAAGCTTAGATGCTGGCATGCCTTGGCAGTTTTGGGCTTTTGCCAGTGAAAATGGCTTTAAGACCGCCCTCTCTACTGGGCGTGCACTCTCTGTGGCAGGAAATCTTGCTCCATCCTGGTCATTGTGACAGGATGGGAGAAGGAGCAAGTAAATATGGTCAAGACAGAGAGGGAGACCCAGCAGACTCCCACCAGCAAAATCCTAGTTTATCTTGTGTGTCTTCAATCCCAGGAATCCAGGGCTCCCTCTGCCCCAAAACAGAATTTACCAGGACCTTAACAGGGAGGGCAAGCAGTGTGATTCACAACACTGCTGGCTCTGGGAAATCTATGTTCCCTTTCAGGCTGCCCATCCTCTGCCTCCCCCAAGGAGTGGCTGAGTTAGTCAGTCAGGCAGTCATATTTACTGAGTGCTGATTATAATAATAATAGTAATAATGATGGTATTTGTTAAGTGCTTACTATGTGCCAAGCACTGTTCTAAATGCTGGGGGGGATACAAGGTAATCAGGTTGTCCCACGTGGGGCTCACAGTCTTTACCCCCATTTTACAGATGAGGGAACTGAGACACAGAGAAGTTAAGTGACTTGCCCAAAGTCACACAGCTGACAAGTGGCAGAGCAGGATTAGAACCCATGACCTCCCTTATTGACTCCCATTCCCATCATCCCCGTCAGCTCTTCCGTACATTTAACTCCCTTCTCAGGCCCCCTGTTCCTCCCACTCATCCGTTCCTCACCCCCAACAATCTGCCCTCCTACTTCATTAGTAAAATTAACTCCATCAGGTCTGAGCTCCTCAAAGTCACTCCTCCCCCTTCTCCAACCCCCCTGCTCTCAACCATCTCCGCTACTCTCCCATCCTTCCCAGTAGTATCCTCAGATGAGATCTCCTCCCTCCTCTCAAGTGCTACCCCGGCCACTTGTGCTTTCGACCCCATTCCCTCTCATTTTATGAAATCCTTCTCTCCATCCCTTCTCCCTTCCTTAACTTCCATTTTCAACCGCTCACTCGCCACTGGTTCCTTCCCCTCTGCCTTCAAACATGCCCACGTCTCCCCTATCCTAAAAAACCCCTCTCTTGACCCCACCTCCCCTTCTAGTTATCGCACTATCTCCCTCCTACCATTCCTTTCCAAACTCCTTGAACGAGTCATCTACACCCGCTGCCTTGACTTCCTCAATGCCAACTCTCTCCTTGACCCCCTCCAAACTGGCTTCCGTCCCCTACATTCCATGTAAACTGCCTCTCAAAGGTCACCAATGACCTCCTGCTTGCCAAATCCAATGGCTCCTACTCTATCCTAATCCTCCTCGACCTCTCAGCTGCCTTCGACACTGTGGACCACCCCCTTCTCCTCAACACACTATCCAACCTTGGCTTCACAGACTGTCCTCTCCTGGTTCTCCTCTCATCTCTCTGGCCTTTCATTCTCAGTCTCTTTTGCGGGTTCCTCCTCCCCCACCCATCCCCTTCCTGTAGGGGTTCCTCAAGGGTCAGTTCTTGGTCCCCTTCTGTTCTCTATCTACACTCACTCCCTTGGTGACCTCATTTGCTCCCACAGCTTCAACTATCATCTCTACACTGATGACACCCAAATCTACATCTCTGCCCCTGCTCTCTCTCCCTCCCTTCATGCTCGTGTCTCCTCCTGCCTTAAAGACATCTCCATCTGGATGTCTTCCCACCATCTAAAACTCAATATGTCCAAGACCAAACTCCTTATCTTCCATCCCAAACCCTGCCCTCTCCGTGACTTTCCCATCACTGTTGACAGCACTACCAACCTTCCCGTCTCACAAGCCCACAACCTTAGTGTCATCCTCGACTCCGCTCTCTCGTTCACACCTCACATCCAATCCATCACCAAAGCCTGCCGGTCTCACCTCCACAACATCGCCAAGATCTGCCCTTTCCTCTCCATCCAAACCCCTACCCTGCTATTTCAATCTCTCATCCTATCCCAACTGGATTATTGCATCAGCCTCCTCTCTGATCTCCCATCCTCCTGTCTCTCCCCACTTCAATCTATACTTCATGCTGCTGCCCAGATCATCTTTGTGCAGAAATGCTCTGAGCATATTACGCCCCCCTCAAAAATCTCCAGTGGCTACCAATCAACCTATGCATCAGGCAAAAACTCCTCACTCTCTGCTTCAAGGCTCTCCATCACCTCGCCCTCTCCTACCTCACCTCCCTTCTTTCCTTCTACAGCCCAGCCCACATCCTCTGCTCCTGTGATGCTAAGCTCCTCACTGTGCTTCATTCCTTCCTGTCCCGCCATCGACCCCCGGCCCACGCCCTTCCCCTGGCCTGGAATGCACTCCCTCCGCACATCTGCCAAGCTAGCTTTTTTCCTCCCTTCAAAGCACTACTGAGAGCTCACCTCCTCCAGAAGGCCTTTCCAGACTGAGCCCCCTCCTTCCTCTCCCCACCCCCTTCCCCTCCCCACAGCTCCTGTATATATGTCTGTACATATTTATTACTTTATTTATTTTACTTTACGTATTTACTATTCTATTTATTTTATTTTGTTAATATGTGTTGTTTTGTTGTCTGTCTTCCCCTTCTAGACTGTGAGCCTGCTCTTGGGTAGGGACCGTCTCTATATGTTACCAACTTGTACTTCCCAAGCACTTAGTACAGTGCTCTGCACACAGTAAGTGCCCAATAAATATGATTGAATGAATGAATGAATGACTCCCAAGCCCGGTCTCTTTCCACTGAGCCATATTGCTTCTCTAGGTGTTCAAAGCACCATATTAAGTGCTTAGGAGAGTACCATATTACAATATAACATGCACATTCCCTGCCCACAATGAGCTTACAGTCTAGAGGGGGAGACAGACATTAATACAAATAAATAAAATTATAGATAAGTACATAAGTGCTGTGGGAATGGGAGGGGGGAATGAATAAACAGAGAAAGTCAGGGTTATGCTCTGGGCATGTCACTTCCCTCCTCAAAAATCTCCAGTGGTTGCTTATCAACCTTTGCATGAAGCAAAAACTCCTCACTATTGGCTTCAAAGCTCTCCATCACCTTGCCCCCACTACCTCACTCCCTTCTCTCATTCTACAGCCCAGCCCAAATACTACACTCCTCTGCTGCTAACCTCCTCACTGTACCTCGTTCTTGCCTGTCCTGCCATCGACCCCTGGCCCACATCGTACTCTGACCTGGAATGCCTTCCCTCCACTCATCTGCCAAACTAGCTGTCTTCCCCCCTTCAAAGCCCTAATGAAAGCTCACCTCCTCCAGGAGGCCTTCCCAGACTGAGCCTCCCATCCTCTCCTCCTCCTCCCCTCCCCATTCACCCCACTCCCTTCCTCTGCCCTATCCCCTTCCCCTCCCCACAGCACTTGTGTATATTCGTACATACTTATTACTCTATTTTATTAATGATGTGTATATATCTATAATTCTATTTATTTTGATGGTATTGACACTTATCTACTTGTTCTGTTTTGCTGTCTCCCCTTTCTAGACTGTGAGCCTGTGGTTGGGTAGGAACTGTTTATGTTGCCGAATTGTACTTTCCAAGTGCTTAATACAGAGCTCTGCACACGGTAAGTGCTCAATAAATATGATTGAATGAATAAATGCATGACAGATCATCCCTGCTGAGAGTTATAGGGCATTACGGGACTGTGCTTGACATCGATGTTAGGATACAGGGATAGCAGAGAGAGCAGACTAAGTTCCAGGACTTCATTGGGCATTGCCTGGTTGTGGGATTTAAGCTCCAAATATGTGGGACCACAAAGTATTCCTTCAACTCCTCATTAATAAATCTCTCTTCAAAGATCATAGAAACTTTAAGTGGCCACCATGTAGGTGTAGTATCAGAGGGAGTGAGAATGGTGCTTTTAGGTAAGGGAAGACATTGGATAAACTGCAGATTTGCCCCACTTTGATGTTGTGCATGCTTAGAGGACATGAGCGCTCTGTTTAGGCAACATCCTCCTAATATCCTGAATGCCGGGAAAGTGGAAGAGTTAGAAGGACCATTATTGCCATCAAAAGTGGGAGTAGCCAAGTTGTTAATGAGGCAGTGGAGATCCTTCTAATCCCATGACTGGGGGCTGCGTCCCTTAAGAAGCCTGCACTGATCCAGCCCTGCTCCTGACCATCCTGAGCTGGAAGATAAGGTTCATTTTAAGATGGTACCCACCCACACTAGTCCTTTATCACACATGCAGGATACCTGTTGTCACTCTGCTCCTTATGATGTTGTGTATATACAGGAGCTATATTTTGCTTTCATTTTTATAGCCCTCTTCTACTACCTCACCCTAACACACTCTCTCTCTCTCTCCCTCTCCCCACCCCTTCTTCCCCCACCCCTCCACCTCCCTCTCCAGGCCATGGCAGTTATTTTCCCTTTCCTTCCCCTAACATCCTTCATCCTTCCCCTTGTTCTGGCAAGGTGTTCTTCTTCCTATTACTTTATTTCGTAAAACCAAGAAAAGCAACATAGTGGGGTCATGGATTTCCTTCCTCTCTTCAGCTTACAACCCTAGGAGCTAGAGGCTGCTGTCTGTTGGTGGGAGAGTGTAATGTCATGAGGCTGAGAGGTAGGAGAGTGATGGGTGGACATAGAGTGGGGCGGGCAGTCGAGAACCAACCAGGGTGCTTGAGTGAAACTGGAATTCGGAGGGCATGTGGGCCCATAAAGCAGAGATGGGTGGTCCAGACAGATCTGAGAGGATGACAGCAGCCAATGTCTTCCAGTCCAGACTGCATGGGGAAATTCTGGGGGAGAACGGAGGAAACACCAGTGCTGCTCTGTCCCCTTGGCCAAATGGCATTCCCTGCACCTTGTGGTGGTCCTCTAGGAGAAGACTGGGGTTGCAAATTGCTGGTGGTGGCAGTGAAGGCTGAGCCAGAAAGATGGGTCATTCTCTGACCCATCTCCCCGGCATCTCCACTGCCATGCTCTTGAGAGTGCCTGTCCTGCCCCTTCTTCTCTACCTCTTACCTACTTCTCTCAGTGCCAAGGGATAACCAGGTGCTGTTGCCTGGGATCAGAACTGGTAGACTGGGTAAATTAGCATGGCAGGACGCCCTGATTTGTTTTCTGGGTGACACAATGTGGGGACATTTCATGGCCTGCAGGACATCATCAGATAACATGGGGACAGCCCTCTGGTCTCAGGGCAAAAGCCAGGATCTAGTTGACAAGGGAAAATGGTTACGTGCATACAACTGGTTTGTCAATCATGCATTAGTTTTGTCAGCCACGTTAAGAAGAACTGATAAGAGTTTGTATATGTTATAGTCACCTAGCTATAAATCCCTATATTAATATCTATATAAACATACACACATATGACTATATGCTATTTACTATATATAGATGCATATAACAAATATATGTATGGATATACTGTATATATAGAATACAATATAGATATGTACACAATCATATGTGGATATTCAAGACTATACATATAGACACACACACAGATACACACACTAACACACACACATATATATATACACATACACATACACTTCTGATTGGGTCCAGAAATACGTGACAATATATTAGTGTAACAAGTATTCGAATGTCTTTTAAATAATCCAGGTGGTAATAATGATACAGTATAAAAACCAGATGGCATTTTATGGAATGATCAATACATTCATAGTCTATCATGTTTAGGCTATTTAAAAATAAGTAGTTTCTTTTTCTGTCTTTGTCCTCTTTGTGGAATATAAACTGAAAGACTACAAGTATGCCTTGATCACAAGGGAATAGGGAGTTTAATGAATCATACATACCTTGTTTGAAAAATATCAATAACCATTCAGAGGTTGCAAAAACTGTATTAAAATCTGTATGTAAATGGTGCATAGCTTTTTATGAATCATGATCTATTTTTTAGTACAATGCTAAATCATCTTAAAATGTGTGGTTTTATCTGCCAAGTCTAAGGTAAATTTCCATCAGTGATTAAAGACTAGTTTCATTCTCTATAATCCTTGTCAATTGTATGAATAGGCAGTAATGGAACACTTTATTTTCACTGGTTATTATAACACAAAATAGTAATGCAAATGCACTGTATAATATCTTCTTAGAAGATTGCCAGTGTAATTTATTTAATCAAATTCAGAAGTCAAAGATATAACGCAGTAGTTATTCGCTAAAAGATCTGTATGGGACAAAAATGTTGAGATATGAAATGCTTATAAAAGCCTTGAATGCTACCTGCAATGTCTTTCGATTCCACTTAGTAACATTTTTCTTTCATTTATATAGATGCAGCGAGTCTTACAAGCATTTTGCTCATTCATTTATCCAACCGTAGAGGAGAAAGTAGGCACTAAACAGTTTTGTAGATAGAGCAGCTGGATCACCTTGCTTAATATCACCAAGTAATACCAGAAGTTTAGTTAGGATATAGGCTAAGCAGTAGCAATGTGATAAGATTGCCTCTATCAGTTGGATATGGAAATTATTGTGGTTGTTTTCAATCAGCTGATTTATTAATTGAAAATATGGAGATTCTTTGGGTTGCTGCTATAAGAAGCTGTCCATCTGAGGCTCTGGCATTTATTTTACTCATGACCACAGCTTCTACTGAAGATTTAATAAAATTAACACTACTGTCTTGGCTTATTTTCTTCTTTTCTTCTTAATCTTCCCTTCAAGATTAAACTCATCAGCACTTGACAAAAACTGCAAATAACAGCCAGATGCAAGAGTTGGTTTTATCTTTTTATGCAAGTATGTGGTGCTAATTAGTGCAAATTGATTAAACTTTAATTGCCTGATCCATGGCTAATTAATATTTATAAGATGAATGAGCAAGAAAACCAGACATTTATTAAAACACTTTAATGATTTTTCATATGTTTTGACAAAGCAAAGCAAATAGCTGGTTCTGAGTATGGATATGCTAGACATAAGTACTGTATCTTCTTCCTAATGCTAAGAAATGCCTAGAAAACAGACATTTGTTTTTCAGAAACGTGTTTATGAAATCCATTTTCTTTATTTCACTCTCTTCAAGTCATTATTCAAATATTTAGTATCATATACTTGATTACAGAACTACCTGGTGACACTGTTAGAGCAAGTGGCACTTAACTGACATAATGAAATAAATGAAAATTGTTGATGAATAATCTTTTAAATATTATAGTAGAGATGCAATTTTGTTAGGCTGGAAAAAAATAGATTTAAACCCTAAAAATATTCTTGTATTCATTTAGGGCATTGCTAAACAAGATTCATATATTTCTTCAACTGACATCCAAAATTAGAATTTGATAATTTTTTTATACTTAACTCAAGGTATTGTGAGAAACTGAGAGATTTTATGGTGCTGAGGAAGCAGCAAGCAATAAAGCCATGCAAGTTTTACAATGAATGATCAGCCAGTAATCTTAAAATAACTGTACATTAACAGTATGCTCTAAAATGTCCACATTCTATGCTTACTTTATTTGAGCCCAGGGGATAAGGTATGTTGATTAATATCAAGTTGCACTATGTGAGCTCAGCATGATCGTCCGACATTTCCAACACTACTTCTTTAATAGCGTGACATCAAAGACAGGCCCTAGTAAAACAGCTCTAGTCAAGCTGTGTTAAAATAGCATCACAGTTATCATAAATAGTTTAGGTGAATAAATTAAAAGACAGCCATAGTGATGGGGCATATAGCATTTGTGTTTTGTTTTATTTTTTATTCTTTTTGGAGGGGGACTGTGATTACAATGAAAAATGTGGAGATTTTTATAATGTTATGGTAAAAAAAATTTGTGAAGAATAATCACTGGCTAGATTTCATTTAGAAATTGAGCTATCTAATTGTTTTCTCCAAGTATGCTAGCGAAATTTAGAGGATGAGGGTTGTTATTTTACACTAGATAGTCTTATTACCTGCTTTTATTTGAAAAGCAAGCTACAGTCACATGATAAAACATGATATTAGTGCAAAGGGGAATTGTAGGTTGGTTTAAAAAGTTTTAAGATCATACATTTCTCCTTTATTTTACTAGTTGAAACAGCTTTGATTTCAAGCTTGAAGAAATTTTATAGTCAATTGATACATATTTGTTTCTATAAAGTACTCTCCAAAACTGCCTGTGTGCATTTATTAGCTTAAAAAAAAATCAGTGAACTAAAACGTGTTTTTGTCATGTAAAGCTCCTGTCACATAAAACTTTAAAAGCTCAATTTATACAATAGTTTGAACTTCTCCTGCACCCCCTCCTACACAGTTTTCACTGAATTTTTAAGCATTTGTTCTGATTTAAATGTTCAGTAAAATGTCATTTGCAAAAGATCAAATCTATCTTAATGAAAAACCAGCAACTTTAAAAAATGATGTATTCCTTAGTCCTCAAATCATATTTTAAGACACAGAACAACTTGTAGTTTTGAAGTGTTATTTAGCCTAAAATGAACCAAGCCTTGGGATATGCCGGCTTTAAAACGTGCAAATGCTGTAGTCCGTGTTATGTCGTTTTGATGAATAGCAGAGGATGCTAGTCTTCATTCTTTGAAGGGTAACCCTCTATACTAAGCAGTGGCATAGATTCAAGGTATTCAGATAAGACAAAATTTTTGTCCTGCATGGGTCTCACAGTTAAAGGTCCCGGAGGCTCATTAGGGAGTTCCAGATTTATCCTTCAGCCAAAGAGGTTTGAGGACAAATTGATTGAAGTGAAGCTGTCGATATTTCTAGAAATGGTAGTTAATTACAGATGGTAACTGCTGATTTATAAAGCTATATTTGAGATTTACAAATAATTTAAAGCCTCATTATCAGGTTCCATCCTGGAAAAAATGGATATGAGGTAGTATGGACAACATTTTGATGACTTTTATTCTGTTTAAGCTTTCTCCCTTTTGTTTGAGTATCCACACTGTCAGTAATAATTAGATTCTTTTGCTACCTATTAATAATAATGATGGCATTTATTAAGGCTAGGTGTTGGGGTAGATACCAGGTCATGAGAGTTGACAGAGCCTCTCAACCACACAGGGGTCACAATTCAGCTTATCTCATTTCACAGCTCAAGAAATAATAATAATGATGATGGCATTTGTTAAGCACTTACTATGTGCCAAGCACTGTTCTTAGTCCTGGGGGGGATACAAGGTAATCAGGTTGTCCCACATGGGACTCACAGTCTTAATCCCCATTTAACAGATGAGGTAACTGAGGCCCTGAGAAGTTAAGTGACTTGCCCTAAATCACACAGCTGACAACTGGTGGAGCCGGGATTAGAACCCATGACCTCTGACTCCCAAGCCTGTGCTCCTTCCACTGAGCCACGCTGCTTCTCAAGAAACTGAGGCCTACAGAATTTAAGTTACCTGCTCAAGCTCATGTACCGGGTCAGTAGCAGGCTGTGACTCGAACCTGACACTCCGATTGCTCAGACCCATGCTCTTTGTACTAGGCACTGTTTGTCCACTACTGATACCATTGATTGCATGAAACCAGTATTCTTCCAAAAGGCAGCAGACTGAAGCGTTGTTTCAGTCCCGGCACCATGTTTGGGCTAATGAACAACAGCAGATTTTGGAAATTCTTTTACATTTTTTTTTTTTTTTTTTGCTGAGACAAGTGCATCCAAATATATCCGCGTTTAACGGAATGGAAGAAAAGCTTTGTGAATCAAAGTCATTTTTTTTCTTTTTTATGAATCTGGAACAAGTTTGTTCCAAAGATTTGAAGTATCTACCTTGTGCCTTCGACAAAGATATTTTCTCCACAAAGTTTTCCCTTTTCCCTTGTAAACACAAATTTACTTTTAAGTGTATGTAGAAAAATGTCATAATAATCTTGAAGTTCAGTCAGATGAAACACATAAATCAAAGCTTTCTTTCTCTCCTGATCTCTTGTACCCACTTTACTTTATTCTTCTCCTCTTCCATCACTCAAAAACATCAATGGATAAGTTCACTGAGGATCAAATATATCCAGCTGTTGTTTTCAACTTTCATTATTTTTAATGCTTGCTTTCTAAACAACTGATTTTTTTTCCTCCTAAAATCACACAGCAAGTCACTTTTGTGGAAAAATTGCAAGGATTTTTGATGCTAAATATTGAATCTGAATAAAATATTTTCCTTGATTATTGGAAAATATGAGAACTTCGGTAATTTTAATTTAATTTTAGTGACAGCAAACAGATTTTACCAACAGAATCTAGATAGTGAGAGAGGAGTAATAACCTCCAATGTACTTCCATTTTACTTGTTTAATTATAAACTACGACACAGATCGCCCATAGTCCATTCAGAGCATAAAAAAAGGCCTTTGTATAGCATATTTTGGTTCAAGTCTTTGTTATATTTTGTGTTTCTATATCACTAATAATATAGACCTTGTATGAGTTTACCGAGACAAGTAATAAAAAAGTTTTTTTCCTTTTCTTTACTGAATAACACATTCCATTAAAGGAAAACTTTAAAGTTGAGAATAAGGATGATGATCATGGTATTTGTTAAGTGCTTACCATGTGCCAAGCACTGTTCTAAACACTGGGGTAGATACAAGGTAATGAGGTTGTCCCACACAGGGCTCACAGTCTTAATCCCCAATTTACAGATGAGGCACAGAGGAGTTAAGTGATTTGCCCAAAGTCACACAGTTGATAAGTGGCAGAGCCGGGATTAGAACTCACAACCTCGGACTCCCAAGACCGGGATCTTTCCACTAAGCCATGCTGCTTCTCTAAAGCTGCTTCTCTAGGATATAAACTGACTTCCTGTCTCAGTACCTAGAATACAAAAATGCTATAAATTGTCTGTCACAGAGAGAGAAACTGCTGGCATGGATCACTAGAATGTTAGCTTTAGTTTAAGTTAGCTCAGAGGATTTTGGCCTATCTTTGGCCACTGCTTGATGACAATGAATTCAAAGCATCATGAGATTCTGGTCAGCAGTAGCTATTTATGGAGTCCCGTCATTTCCTGTTCCATGTCAGGATATAACCAGTGATCAGTGATCTCCAATGGTTTCTCGCCATGGTGAACAAAAGCTGCATGTGTAAAATACCCCGACTCCATTGTTATATACCTTCTTACATCTTGTTGACCCTTCTTGGCCACTCCTGGTCCTTGTCAGCTCCTTCATCGTCATCCCAGCTCCTCCTCTTCCAACTCTCCTTCAGACAACCCTGTTTTGATCCATATGTAAGTTTATGTTCTATGTTCAGTTGAAGTCAAGAATTGTAGGTGGAACTATGGGAACCTGTTCCCCACTTTATCATTATTTTAATTGTTTTCATAACTATCTTTTGGTATATATAAGGTAGCTTCGTGTTTCCACTTTATTCTATCTCTAGGCGACGTGCCTTCAGTAAGACTTTGAAGAGGAGGAGAGTAATTTTCTGTTGGATTTGAGGAGGGCATTCCATACCAGAGTGAGGATGTGGGCAAGGAGTTGGTGGTGAGATAGACGAGATCGTAATACAGTGAAAAGGTTAACATTAGAAGATCAAAGTGTGCCGAAAGTGTAGTAGGAGAGGGGGAAAGGTGATTGAATGCTTTAAAACCAATGGGGAGTTTTTGCTTGAGGCAGAGGTGGATGGGCAATGACTGGAGTTTCCTGAAGAGTGGGGAAACATATCCTGAACATTTTTGCAGAAAAATGATCCGGGCAGCAGAGTGGGAGAGACAGGAGGCTGGGAGGTCAGCAAGGTCAGCAAAGTGGGAGAGGATAAGTGATTGTATTAACATAGTAGAAGTTTGAATGGGGAGGAATGGATGGATTTTAACAATGTTTTGAAGGTGGAACTGACAGGATGATTAATCAGCTATAGGACTAGTTTTATCCTAATCAATAAATCAATGAATGCTATTTTTGAGCACTTTTTTGTGCAGAACATTGTACTAAATGCCTGGGAGAATACAATACAGAAACGTTACATTCTGTACAGTAGAAAAGAATTAGAAAAGAACTAGAGAAGCAGTATGTCTCAGTGGAAAGAGCACGGGTTCTGGAATCAGAGGTCATCATCATCATCATCATCAATCGTATTTATTGAGCAATTACTGTGTGCAGAGCACTGTACTAAGCGCTTGGGAAGTACAAATTGACAACATATAGAGACAGTCCCTACCCAGGAGTGGGCTCACAGTCTAAAAGAGGGAGACAGAGAACAAAACCAAACATACTAACAAAATAAAATAAATAGAATAGTATGTACAAGTAAAATAAATAAATAAATAAATAGAGTAATAAATATGTACAAACATAAATACATATATACAGGTGCTGTGGGGAAGGGAAGGAGGTAAAATGGGGGTATGGAGAGGGGGACGAGGGGGAGAGGAAGGAAGGGACTCAGTCTGGGAAGGCCTCCTGGAGAAGGTGAGCTCTCAGTAGGGCCTTGAAGGGAGGAAGAGAGCTAGCTTGGAGGATGGGCAGAGGGAGGGCATTCCAGGCCTGGGGGATGACTTGGGCTGGGGGTCGATGGCGGGACAGGCGAGAACGAGGTACGGTGAGGAGATCAGCGGCAGAGGAGCGGAGGGTGCGGGCTGGGCTGTAGGAGGAGAGAAGGGAGGTGAGGTAGGAGGGGGCGAGGTGATGGAGAGCCTTGAAGCCCAGGGTGAGGAGTTTCTGCCTGATGCGCAGATTTATTGGTAGCCACTGGAGATTTTTGAGGAGGGGAGTGATATGCCCAGAGCATTTCTGGACAAAGATAATCCGGGCAGCAGCATGAAGTATGGTTATCCCGGCTCTGCCACTTGTCAGCTGTGTGACTTTGGGCAAGTCACTTAACTTCTCTGTGCCCCAGTTACCTCATCTGTAAAATGGGGATTAAGACTGTGAACCCCACGTGGGACAACCTGATCACCTTGCAACCTCCCTAGCGCTTAGAACAGTGCTTTGCACATAGTAAGCGCTTTATAAATGCTATTATAAAAAAAAATTGGCAGGCACATTTCCTGCCCACTATAAATCTAGAGAGGAGGACACACATTAATATAAATAAGTAATTTATAATCTACAGTTGAAAGAGATGCATATGTGCTGTGGGGTAAATATCAAATGCCCAAAGTTTACAGATCTATTCACAAAGTGCCTAGATGATGCAGAAGGTAGAAAGAGCCAGGGAAGAGAAGGTTTAAGAGATGTGACCTTAGTAATGCTTTCAAGATGGGGAGAATGGTGGTCTGGCATATATAGATAAGGGAGGGAAGTTACAGGCTAGAAGGAGGATGCGGGAAAGGGGCTATGGTGAGATAAATGTGATTGGGGCACAGTGAAGTTTATCAGTGCTGTGGGCATATGAGGGCTGTGTTGTTATAGATCAGTGAGGTGAATTAGAATGGGGCAAGCTGATTAACTGTTTTAAAGCCAATGGTAAGGAGTTTCTGTTTGATGCAGAGGTGGATGGGCAGCCATTGGAGGGTCTTGAGGAGTTAGTAGAAATGGGCTGAACTTTTTTTTAGAAAAATGATCTGTGAAGTAGAGTGAAGTATGGACTGGAGTTAGGAGAGACAGGATGCAGGGAGGTATGTAAGGAGGCAGATGCAAGTAATCAAGATGCAATGGGATAATCAATCATTAAATCAACCCATATTTATTGAGACCTAACTGTGTGCAGAATACTGTGTGGAAGCACTTGGTAGAGTTTAATATGTAACAGAATTGGTAGACATGTCTCCTGCCTAAAACGAGCGTACTATCTAGAGGAAAGTGCTTGAATCAGGGTGGCAGAGGGTTGGATAGAGAGGAAAGGGCAGATTTAAAAAATGTAAACGTGGGACTGGCAGGATTTGATGACAGATGGGTGGAATGTGAGAGAAGAGTCGAGGGCAGTAGCAAGGTTATAAGCTTGTGAGATAGGGGAGAGAGTGGTACAGTCTACAGTGATAGTGAAACCATGACAAGTTTTGGGTAGGAAAATAAGGAATTCAGTTTTGGACATGTTTAGTTTTTGAAGTATACTAGTAATTTAGTCTTTGTTCAATCTATTAAAATTTCATAAACCTTTATAAATTTTGCTCTGTATAATCACAACCATTTTATTTGTGATACTTTCACCCCATATGTACCACTACCTCCAGTGCATCCATAAATCCATTTAAATCAAGAGAGAAATTTCCAATCTCTATCCATTCCTAAAGGGAGAAAATTTGAAGTAATGATGTTATTTATTAAGTGCTTATTGTGAGAAAAATATTACACTAATAATACACAGGTAAGATTTAAACATGATTCCTTCCTCTCAGGGACCTCAAAAATCTAAGAGTTTAAGTAGGGAGAATGGATTGGTGACAGACATATCAGTAGTGAAGAAACATTAAAGCACAACACAAACACATACTCAAAATAGACTCCAAGTCTTGGAGGCGATGGAAAGTACAAGAGTGTGTGGGAGCAGTTTTTATATCTTTTCCTGCTTCCACAGATCATGCCAAAATCGGGGACTTATGGTGGTGAGAGGGAAGGTGGCAGTGCCCACAATAGAGATGACTTTTCCCTTTATACGTCCTAAAAAAGAGAGCTTTACACTATATGGCCTTGGCCCTGTGGCCTATGTGTACCTGGACCCTACAACTCTAGGCAACCTAACCATCTGGTAATTGCACTATGGACAGTAATCCTGCAGAAATTTAGTTATTTGCATGGAGGGCAGTATATGTGACTGGAAAGAAGGTGATCCAAGCATCTTTTACCCTCCTACAGATAATGCTGTCCTGTGCCAAAAGAAAGAATACACTAAATATGTTCATATTGTTTTTTACAAAGCAGCCTGAGTTGGAGTGATTTTATCCAAGTTAAAATTTATAAAAATGACTGCCAAAACTGAAAATAAGCAAGGATTTTAGGATTTTATGACTTTCACTAGGGCTATTGGATGAAGCTAATGCTATTATGAGAAAAATTGAGCATCCATTTTCCTAAGTGGGTATTAATTTTTGATCTGTTTAATTTATAATTATTAAATGGTCATTATAAATTCATTATTTGAAGTGACTGCAACAAAACTGATAAATAATAAAAGTTAGCTTTAGGAAAAAGAGCATATTCATAGTTGGTAGAAAGCATTTAATGTATGATGAAGGCATTTTATTTTCTCTGTCAAGAAATAGAAATCTCAAAAGCAAATTTTTAAACAAATAAAATTTTGGACCTTTTGGACCATTGCATGTTTTTTTTTTTTCCAGAGATGTGACAATTAGATAAATCTATGAAGAACAGAGAATGAGGCCCTCGAGGTCATCCTGGACGTGTTTTCTCAGTTTCCCCATGCTGGGCTAAAAAGCTGTTGTCTACAGCAATAGCAGCAGAAGAAAATGCATTACAAAAAAAAAAAAAACAACAGGCTGCTGTGAATTTATGAGAAGTGCATCACAAAGACAAATATTTCAGCCATGCAATTCCATTCGGCCTTTTCAGCTGTGTGTCCATAGCAAGTCAACGGCTAAATTGAAAAATCAATTCCAATTTAAATTATTGGAATAAAGAACACCAGGAGTCAGAGATAAAATGGCTTTGTTCTCTGAGATCCCTTTTAATTGGAAAGTTATTTCTTCAGGGTATTCTAATGGTTCTGAAGGAAGATTGCAAAATAAAGTTGATCGGCTGGGGGAAGGTTAATAGCTAATGTGCTTTTCTGGCTGCACAGCAGCCTCCTGTCTTTTATGACATCCCCCATCGTATGTGGAAGGACTGAAGATTCTAAATCATTAGCTGCACGCAAGTGCTGTATTTTCCTTAGTCTTAAAAATAATCCCAGGGTTGTAACCTTGGCATAGCCATTGTTTTTGCAGCCATTCCACCTGGACTCACTTTTGCTTGCAAATGTTAACAGGAATTCTTTTTTTAATGCTCTGCTTAGTGATGTTTCATTAACAATGAAGTTGCAATTAGTGGAAATCAGACCAAATGAGAAAGGGTGCTGTAAAGCCCCTCCTCCTAAGTAAGAAAAGTGAAGGAAAGGGGTCCTTCATTGATTTTCTTAGAGGCTGCAGAATGGAGAGCAAAGAAAGGCTGGAAAAAATGGGAAAAACAAATTAACCAGTAGGAAGTTGTGGAATGCGACTCCCCAGGGTGGGGGTATGAGCCCAGTTGGAAACCCGAAGCTAGAGACCACCTGCCTTCCCATTTTGGTAGAATGACATAAAGTTGAAATTAAGTGGTTAATCATTGCATAAAAAGACCCAAAAAGTCCAGTTATGAAAGTTCTAACCCAGACAGGAAAATTAATTTTTTTGTGTGCAACGTCATAATAACCTTTGCTCTCTTGGCACGGAACTGTTTGAGGTAGCCATAGATTAGAAGCATTAAATGGGCACTTAATTTGAAACTAATAAAGCAGTTATGGTATGTGTTAAGAAAAGTTACTGAGGTTTGCTTAGTACATTTAATTAGAGTAAAAGAGATAAATCTAGTTGCCATGTAATGAACTCAGAAATGCAGATACAGTAAATATGTACTTAAGTTCCTGTTATAAATGCATTAAACTTGTAAGAATGTTTAGGAATCTAATTAGCATTTAATAATATAGCTTTTGCAAATTATAGTAGTTAGATTTTAAATATGAATTAATACTTTTAGTATTTAATTGATATTAACTTATTAATTACTGTTTATTGCATGGCAAATAGATTTATCTTTTATGGAGTTATTGAATCTCAATTTAAGGGACTCTTTTAAGAGGGCACAACTCATTTAAAATAATATTCATGAATTTGTAGCAACAAGACATGGTGCACTAGCACAGCTCTAAGCACTTAATATAGTGCTCTGCAGATAGAAAGTGCTCACTATTGATTGAATTATTTATTTATACCAGGCTGGATTTCAGACCTGGATGAGTACTTTGTCTAATGGGATTGCAACGGACTTACAAATCATTGTGTTTTCTTTCTTAATTGAGGAAATCAAAGTCATTTAATTATTTTTTAACAGTTTGGTTATTATTGTTTAGAATACTGCTAGTCCAAAATTTCCTCTGTCTAGACCCAGCCCAATCAGAACAACAAAATGTGGGGACCCAGTCTTCTCAAATCTCCAATTTTTAAGTTAGTCAGTAAGCCAGAGTTATCGACCAACACACATATTTGAGATTTTGAAGGGAAAAAAGAAACAATGCCCAGCACATCAAAATCCTAGCTGGAATGTCTGAATGAGACATTTGTGTGAGGACAAAAGTGAGGGAATATGTGTGTGAATACTCTCAGGAACCTTTCCAAACTAGGCCTCCCTATCACATCTCCCACTAATACCACATCCTTACTCTCTGCTCCCAGTTCCTTAAAATTATTATGATTATTATTTTGGCTATAAGGAGATTATTAGTCACCTTAGAAAACAAAGTCTCAATAGGGTGAATAATTTGAAACCTGACTGTAGTGGATCATGAAGAGAATGAGTGGAGAGGAAATAAAAGCATCAGGTATTTATGACCTCTTTGGGGAGTTTTGATAGGTATGGCATCAGGAATATGAAATCGAAGGAAAGGGGCAGTAGACCTGGAAAGTGTTTGCAAGAGTTTAGAGAAGCCTTGAGTGATTTTGAAAGCAGAGGGGAAGAAACCATTGAAAAATGAAAGTTTGAAAATAGGAGAGTGGGAGGGTAAAGGGTAGGAGCAAGTTATTTTGGGTAGAGGAGAGAGGATAAGGTTAGATGCACAGAGGTGGAGTTTTGAAGATCAAGTGGGAGACTGCCTCTAGAGAAATAGCAGGAAAGTGGTAAAAAGTTGAGAAAGCTGCTGTAGAATGGTGGAAGTATGACGGGAGACTGATGGTTTAAATTTTACAAAGTAGTTGGCAAGATCGTCATGGGTCTGGGAAGGAGAATGGGAGGACTGAGGTCTTCAAGAGGAAGATTCAAGAGGAAGTTTTTATGTCAAAAGGTCGTGGAACAGGGAGTCAGTAAGTTGTAATGATATTTTTTTAATTCTGTTTCCTTTCACTGATAACATATCTTGGTCACAGCATAAGACTTTCCTAGGCTAAGCCTTTTTTCCCCATATTCCTCTGCATCAGGTCTGAACTTAGTTTTGTATCCCTTAAGCACTTTGATAGCCCCACAATACCTAAGTAAATAGTATTATACTCTACTATTTCCCATATTCCTAATCTACTTTAATGTCTGCCTCCCCCATAGAGGGTAAGGTCCTTGTGGGAAGAATTATGTCCACCAACTGAGCTGTATTGTACTTTCCCCAGGTTCTCAGTACAGTGCTCTGCACACAGTAAGTGCTCAATAAGTACCATTGGTTGATCAATGTACATTTTACAATATTCATAGATATCTATGTTTTTGTATAGGGCTCTCTAAGTGTACAAAAAGGTGTATCCTTGGTTGGGCTCATGTTTCTTGCCACTCAATAGCACATTGACCACTGTATTTTGCATTTGAATACATTAGAATCAACTGGAAAAAATATCCAATATATAGATTAACTAGCATATTATTCCTATGCTTACCTCTCTGACCTATAACAATTAATTTTCCTCTGTGTAGCTATCAGCCATAACCTCCTAAATCATTATTGACAAAACTACACTTATTGTGTAGTTTTTAAATCAATGCCTGAAGATTCTTTTTTATTGTTCTTCTCTATAGTTTTGTAATTTTTGACCATTGTAAGAATGTTAACTAAAATCGGATCTTAAAACTATCCTTATTTCTCCTTCCAGGACACCTCCCACCTCAGCTTATAAACTGCCACACTCACTTTTAGATAATATTTTCCTAGCAATTAAAGTAAATAATAATAATAATAATAAATAATAATAATAATAATGGCATTTATTAAGCGCTATGTGCAAAGCACTGTTCTAAGCTCTGAGAAAATGCTTTTTCTCCAATTACCTAATTTGGAAAAACTAGTCTGATGCACTCCATCTTCTTAAATATATGCCTACATAAAGTATATATTTTAAGTTGTTTCCATTATGACTCAATTTTCCTAATAACTGTATTAATTTTCAGGTAGTTGTTTATGCTACATTTCTGTAGGTACTTTTTTTTTCCAGTGTTGAAATTAGATGTAATTATTGAACTGAATTTGGCTTTGTTGCTATGGCTTAACCAGGCCACTGTGTCTGGTTTGGTATATTTAGTATTAGGTAACATCTGTTAGATGTCAGTTTATTTTACTGTATGTGGAGTGGGGTTGGGGGAAGAGAGAGAAAGAGAGAGAGAGAGAGAGAGAGAGAGAGAGAGAGAAAGGATTTTATGATAGAAAGAATATGAGGGAAAAAATGAAGAAACTCATTGTACCATTTGTCGATTATCATTTTATTATTTAATCTAATCGTCACTTTAGATATGCCACAGAAAGAAAAGAAGTGAGTTTAAAGAGATAATGACACAGAGGACTGCAACAAGGGTGTGATTTGCAAAAGAAGCATTGGGTTGAATTCATTCACTCAATCCTATTTATTGAATGATTGCTGTGTGCAGAGCACTGTACTAAGCGCTTGGGAAGTACAAGTCGGCAACATGTAGAGATGGTCCCTACCCAACAATGGGCTCACAGTCTAGAAGGGGGAGACAGACAACAAAACAAAGCATGTGGACAGGTGTCAAGGCATCAGAATAAAGAGAAGTAAAGCTAGATGCACATCATTAACAAAATAAATAGAATAGCAAATATGTACAAGTAAAATAGAGTAATAAATCTGTACATATATACAAGTGCTGTGGGGAGGGGAAGGAGGTAGGGTGGGGGGGGATGGGGAGGAGGAGTGGAAAAAGGGGGCTCAGTCTGGGAAGGCCTCCTGGAGGAGGTGAGCTCTCAGTAGGGACATCCTGTCACATCTACCAATCCCTTGTAGAAGAGGTAGATCGAAATACCTAAGATGGTGCTGTGTTTCTTATAACTGATATATGCCAGCCATATGTCACAAACTGCCACTGGTCTGGCACCTGCCTCCAGGGCTTCCCAGAAGTCAGCTCTGAAGGAAAGCCAAGCTCTCAACCTCCCACCCACACAGCCTCTCCCAGAGCTCTTCTTTGTCACTGGAACCAGGCCAGAGCCTTCTGGGTATTTCCTCTGCCTCCTCTCTTAGGGTGACTGTGGGGGCCCATCCACCACATGGGCATGGCAGTAGCAGCAGTGGCAGCTTTCCATGGGGATCCGTTCTGGGAGAAACCTTATGCCAGAAGCTCAGTTGCCCTTGCCCCAGGCATGGGTTTCAGTTCCAGGAAAGAGGTCTCACATCATGATATGTGACCCTCCCAGTCCACTCCCAGTCCCTGCAATCCACATGCAGTTCCAGAGAGATTCCGCCCTCCTTGCCCTTGCCATGGAAGTCACTTCTGGGGTAGAGGTCTTGCAGCAGGAATCAATCAATCTCTCAGTCAATTAATCATACTTACCAAGTGCTTAATGAGTGCAGAGTACTATACTAAATGCTTGGTAGAGTACAATATAACACATTTTATTTTGTTAGTATGTTTGGTTTTGTTCTCTGTCTCCCACTTTTAGACTGTGAGCCCACTGTTGGGCAGGGACTGTCTCTATATGTTGCCAATTTGTACTTCCCAAGCGCTTAGTACAGTGCTCTGCACATAGTAAGCGCTCAATAAATACGACTGATGATGATGATGATGATTCGGTAGACATGTCCCCAGCCCTCAACAAGCTAACAGTCTAGAGGGTTTGCTCTCTGTGCCCACAATCCACAATGTCTCCAGACAGATTCTGTCCTCCCTGTCCCTGTAGAAGAGGGCAGCTCTGGGTGACACTCCTCCCTGTCCTACCTCTTGGCCACAAGCTCTGTCAACTTTGTAATTTCAACTACAAAGATAATCAATCATGAAATGAAATGACCTTGGGAGAGCACAGTATAACACAGTTGGTAGACATGTTCACTGTCTACAGTAACCTTACAGTTTAATTCAGATTATTTTAAGGATTTCACTTAACATGTTGTAGCACAAAATGTGCCAATCTGTTGTGGGACTGATCAGATTAAGAAAAAAGGAAGAAGATGATACTATGAGAATCATAATGTTAATAGATCATTGTTTATTGACAAACCACAGGATTCAAGAGATGCTTCAATGAGAGAAAGCAAGGTCGAAGTTTGGAGTATTCAAAGAATCCAGGGAAACCTTCGTATGGATTTGTTGAGAAGCATGGTTACTAGTCCGTAGAAAATTCCTGACATAGTAGGAGTCTGGCAAGGCAAGGAGTTGTCTAAAACACACTAGCTAAATTTTAAATATGAATGAAATTAAAATGATGAATACAGTAATTGAAAGTGGCCCAAGAAATTCAGTCATCAATGGCTCCTTTTAGGCAGTGAACAAGACTGCCAATTCTATTATATTGTACTCTCCCAGGAGCTTAGTATGGTGATTCGCACACTTCAAGCACTCAATAAATATGATTGATTAATTGACTGATTGATCAACAGTTGGAAATTAATCAATATCCCAGGTGGTATAGCAAGCAATCAGTTCTGATCGCTTCAGCCTATCTTCTGACAAAGAAGGGAGGCTACAAACAATTTTCTGGAAAGCGTGATGGAGTGTCACAAATCCTATCTGCCTCATTTACCGCTGTTTTTGTCACCACTGCTGTGTCTCACTCCTGTTCCTTTTCTCAATCAGTGCTATTCACTGACCTCTTACTATGTGTCCTAAGCACTTTGGCTGTTGTTGCTACTGCCTCTGTTCTTACCTCCTAATGTTGCTCCTCAAACCACTATTCTTTTCCTCCCTAAGCCACCATGGTTTTTCCCCGATCCCGGTCTTCCTTTCCATACTCTTCAACTTCCCTACATTTTATTAATCGGTACAGATGTACATGAAGCAGGCACCATTATGCATATCTGTTTCTCAAAACCCCCAAATCATGGCCCATTCTTTCCTGCATCAAGCAAAACCTCCTGACCTCACATTCTCTTCTTCACCTACTGGATGAATCTATGTTGGTCACAGTTCAACTGCTGCAACTCTGGCCTTTCTTTCTCTGACACCCTAGCCTCCCCATATGTCCTCTGTCCCCTCCCTATGATCTCCCCCTCTTTCCCCAACACCCAGCATGCTTCCTCACCCCCTTCACCAGAGGCCAGCCATCCAAACCCTCCCAATCCCTTGTGCCATCCCCAACCATCTTTCCTGCCTCATCCCTGTTCCTGTCCCAGCTCTATTCCTCATCCCATCCCCCCACCAGTCTCCAACAACTCACTCCCATTAAAACCCTTGCTATACTTTGCACAATCTCTACCAAACGTACCCTCTCCACAGCCTCAGCCAAGTGCTTCCTGTGGAGCCCCTGCTACATCACGGAAAGGCTTCCTTTCATCATGGACTCAGTCACTGCTCCTCCTCTCCACCACTTAAACCTGACTCTCAACAGATGACAGCATCTACACTGCTGCTCTCTCTAGATCGGGCTTCATCTTCTCCCTCAGTGGGAAAGACTCAATGGCAAAGGGAGAGGAATCGCGTGGCTCAGTGGAAAGAGGATTGGGCTTGGGAATCAGAGGTTATGGGTTCTAATCCCAGCTCCTCCACTTATCGGCTGTGTGACTTGGGGCAAGTCATTTAACTTCTCTGTGCTTCAGTTACCTCATCTGTAAAATGAGGGTTAAGATTGTGAGCCAAATGTGGCACAACCTGATCACCTTGTTTCCCCCCAGCGCTTAGAACAGTGCTTTCACATAACAAGCCCCTAACAAATACCATTACTATTATTATTATTATTATTATCACTCCCCAATGCCATTTTCACACCATCCTACCCACCCAATCCCTCTCTTTCCCTTTCTTTGAAGCCCATATCATCCACCTTTACCATTCACTCCAATTAATAGTTACAGTCATTTACCCACCCACCCCCAGCCCCTCTTCCAACTATATTAACTACTTTGATTTCTTTCTCACATTCCTTCACTTGTTCTTATTCCCAAATTCATGATCCTTGGGGACTTCCATGTCCTTGAGCATGTACCTGAAGATCTTTCCATTGTTCTCCTCCTCTAACTCCTCTACTTGAATGACCTTCTGCTCCACCCCACATCATACACTCACCAACTTGGGTACACACTTGATTTTGTAATCTCTAGTACTGTATAATCCCTATCCTCACCAATTCTGAAATTCCTCCACAAAACCATAATCTCCTCACCTGCCCTCTTCCCCATACACCTATCCCCTGCAAATCTGTCCTTTTTCCCCACAGAGACCTCCATCCTTTTTAACCCCCCTGCCCCGAATATAATACAGCCATCCTACCCCATTTAGTCTTTATACCCAAATTACCATTTCTTTAAGCAAAAGTTGATGCACTCAATACCACCATTTCCACTGAACTCAATTCCCTTTCTCCCCTTGTCCCTCTGCTGGTCTTGTATCACTAACACACAATCCTGGATCTCCTCTACAGTATGCTTCCTTTGCTCCTGTGTCTGAGCTATGAAGTGCTGTTGGCAGAAATTCAGACATCTCTCTGACCCTGTCCACCTTAAATTCATACTTATCTGCTGCAATTCACCTCCCACATCCCCAGCACTGCCTGACAACAATTTTTCTTAGTTCACTCCCATACACACTGCCTCCGCCAGTTGTTCCAGACACTTAACCTGCCTTCTCAAGCCTTTTGTCTCCCTGTTCACACCATCTTTCTCCTAATGACTTGGCCATATACATCAACCAAATTGATACAATCAGGCCTGATCTCTCTAAAATCTCCCCTGCTTCTTTCCAATCCTCTACTCCTTTTCCACCCTTTTTATCTCTCTCACCTCACCTCTAAATCTAACCCCTGCCCCTGTGCTTCTGACCTCATCCCTTCATATCTTTTTAAAATACTAGTTTCTTCCTTGACTGCCATCTTCAACTTTTCACTTTTAAATGGCTTCTTCCCAACTACCTTCAAACATGCTCATGTTTCTCCTGGTCTAAAAACAATATTCCTTGACCTCACAGCTCCCTCCCGTTATTGCCCCATCTTTCTCCTACCATTTCTCTCCAGACTTCTTGGGGGAGTTGTTTATACCCACTGCCTTCACCCTCGCCTCCGATTTTCTCCTTGATCCCTGCTAATGAAAACAGCCCTCTCTAGGATAAACAATGACCTGCTTCTCACCAAATCTAATGGCTTCTGTTTGTCTTCAAATGCCTTCAAGTTATTTCCAATTCATAGTGACTCCATGAACATACCCTCTTCAGAACGTCCCATCTTCTGTCATAAAGGTGTTCTGGTATGTGTATCCATAGAGTTTTCTTGGTTTAGACATGGAAGTCGTTTGCCATTGCCTTCTTCCACACAGTAAAAACTTACATTTCTTAGTAGAGGGAATAGCCTCTCCTATAGCCTAATCTTCTTATATCCAGTGCTTAGAACAGTGTCCAGTGCTTAGAACAGTGCTTTGCACATTGTAAGCGCTGAACAAATACCATCATTATTATAATCTCTTAGCTGACTTTGACACTGCAAATCACTCCCTCCTCCTTGAAACTTTATCCAGCTTTGGCTTCACTGATACTGTCCTCTCTTGGTTTTTTTCTGATAGATAAAAGTGCTCCATCTCAGTTTCATTTGCTGACTCCTCCTCTGCCTCCCATCCTCTGACGGGCGGGGGGGGGGGGTCCCTCAAGACTCAGTTATAGGCCCCCTTCTATTTTCCATCTACACTCACTTCATTGGAGAAGTCTTTCACTCCCATAACTTCAGCTAACATCTCTATGCAGATAATTCCCAAATCTACATCTCCAGCCCTAACCTCTCGCCTTCCCTGAAATTTCACATTTCCTCCTGCCTTCAGGACATCTCTACCTGGATGTCCCACAGAGACCTCCAGCTAAACATTACCAAAACTAGACTCCTCACCTTCCCACCCACACTCTGTGATTCACCTGTCTTTCCCATCATTGTAGACAACATCATTATCCTCCCTATCTCACAAGCCTATAACCTTGGCATTGTACTCTTTCACTCCACCCATCTGCCACCAGGTCCTGTCGGTTCTACCTTCACATTACTAAAATCCACTCTTCCCTCTGCAACCAAATTGCTACTATGCTGAATCAAGCACTTATCCTATCCCACCTTGACTGGGAGCTGCCTCCTCACTGATCCCCTTTCCTCCTGTCCCTTCCACACTCCAATACATACTTCATTCTACTGTATGTATCATTTTTCTAAAAAAAGTTCAGTTCATGTTCCCTCACTCCTCATGAACCTAGATTGGCTTCCCATCAAACTCTGCATCAAACAGAAACTCCTGACCATTGGCCTTAAAGCACTTATTCAGCTCTCCTAACCTTCCTCAACTCACTGATCCCCTACTACAGCCTAGCCTGCACACTCCATTCCTCTAGTGTCAGCTTACTCACTATGCCCCGATCTTATCATCTTATCTATCTCACTCTCTACCCTGTTCCCTTGTCTTTCCCCAGCCTACAGCTTGACTCCCCTCCCTATACATCAGAATACTACTCTCCCCACCGTCAAAACATCAAGGTCACATAATAATAATAATAATACTAATAATAATAATAGCATTTGTTAAGCACTTACTATGTGCAAAGCAGTGTTCTAAGTGCTGGATCTACTCCAAGAGACCATCCCCAATTATCATCATGCCCTTGGATCTGTAACTTTTCGGTATTTGATATTCACCCCACTCTCAAACCCATAGCACATATATACATATATTTAAATTATATTTTATAAATTACTTATATTAAGTTTATTAGTATAACTATTAAGTATATTTATATTATTAGACTGCAAGCTTGTTATGGGCAGGAAACATCTGCTTATTCTGTTGTACTATACTCTCCCAGGTGCTGAGTTCACTGCTCTGCACATAGTAAGAGCTCAATAAATTCCACTGATTGATTGATTGACTGACTGAATTATTCTCCCAGACACCCCTGTTTGTACAGTTTGCTTCTCTAAAACCATCCTTTTCACAGTGCCTCTTTCTCATCTTTCTCACTGACAGCCTCTTGTTTACTTCCATTCTCTTGTCATAACCAACAGACCAACAGTTCCCAATATTCAAGGCCTTTCTAAAAATCTCATCTCTTCTAGGAGTCTTTCTTTGATTAAGCGCTCATCAGTTCCATGACAGTGTGACACATATTTCACTATGACACATTATTCAGGTAAAACCCTTCAAGATGATATACTAGAAAAAAATTCTTAAATATCTGTAGGGAAATCTGTTTCATGGTTTGAATTACTCTAATGCCTGATCTGGTGAGTAGGGAAAGGGACTAGGAAAGAGGGAGATGGGACTTTTCATGAGCTGGGAAGGAAGGAACCCAGGCTGGTCATGGGAGCAAGTGCAATTTTCTCCAAAACTGAAGGATGTGTGGGTGAACCTGCCATGTCTGGGCCACTGAAGCTGGGATTCTCCCAGAAATTGCAGAGAGCTGCTGCTCCTTCTCTGATGCTACCACTTCTACTATCAGGGACAAGGGAGGGCAGGGATCCAGAGAACTTCCATAACTGCTGCCTTAAATCCCTGTCTGTGGATGTGACTGGCCAGAGGAGGCAGTGGCAGGCATTATTTTTATCTAAAAATAAATTTAAAAAAATACCTGTTGTTGGGTGAATCCACCTTCTGCCCCTACTCCTCCCCACCTCCCAACATTTTCTCCTTCCCTTCTGCCATTCTACAGCTCTGGTTCTAAAACCTTCCTGCAGCAAGGAAAATGAAACTGGAAACAGGAAAGGGTACAGATTTTGGTTTTTCAGAAGCATTCTCTCCATCTCTAATAAAATTTTAATACATTTCAGATCGTGTCAGCATGAAGGCCCTGATTCCTAACCCAGATGAACTTGAAGTAGATGAGATCGGCCTGATAGCTGTATTTCCGCCAGCACTGCTATGTGGTTTCTGAACAGGAGCAAAGAGTTATTCATTTATTCAATTGTATTTATTGAGTGCTTACTGTGTGTGCAGAGCACTGTATTTAGCGCTTGGGAAGTACAAATCGACAACATATAGAGATGGTCCCTACCCAACAACGGGCTCACAGTTTAGAATGGGGAGACAGGCAATAAAGCAAAACAAGTAGACAGGTGTCAATACCATCAGCTTTGTTAGTGGTAAAGGATCAGTGGAGGGATAGGAGAGCAAATGATTTGAGAGGATGGTGTTGCGACTTCAGTTTGGTCACCAAGGGAAGGTAGTTTGAGTATGGAGAATAAATGGAGCATGATGACTTGAGAAAATTGAATGGCTTCAAAAGATTGGAGGTTTCTGTGGGTGAGCACGACAGATTTGCCAGGAGGGTCTCTGTGGAAAAGAAAGCAGGTGATTAGGTTTTGGTCAGGTATATGAAATTAAGAGTTGGTGAGAGTAGAGATTGTGCAGTGACCAGAGGTGATGAGATTAAGTGTTTGTCCTTGTTGTTGAGTAGGTGAGATTGGCTGAAGAAAGAAATCAGTGGAGTTAAGAATTGATAGAAAATGGGAAGCGGAAGGGTCATCAAGAACATCCATATGGATATTAAAATCCCCAAGTATCAATGTAGTGATGGAGAAAGGGAGACAAAATGTGAGAGAATAAACTGGTTCAGAAAGTTGTAGTTAGGGCTTGGAGGGATTTAGGTTGCAGCAGATGACTAATATGTGACTATTTCTTGAGTGGGTGGTAGAAGCATATATGGACTTCAAAGAAAGGGAGAGAGAGAGATGGAGGAAGTGGAATAATGCGAAATGATGACTTTCAGATCTGCTGGCTTTTTGAACACTTCATCTTCCCAGTGCCTCCTCAAATCCCACCAGGATGAAATGTTGATGTCTATAGATATAGAAGCACTTCCACGAATAAGAAATAGTAACTGCAGTAGTACAATGGTGGCCCTTTCTAGCATTTCACCTCACCTACCTTTTACTTAATCTTAATACATAATTTTTGTTCTATTACTTTCTTCAGATTTATTCTGTTCTTGACATATACAGGTAACTCCCCATTAATATTAGTGGAATGAGATTTACATCAGCACATTGATTAGAGAATAAAGCCCTTGCTATTTTCCAGTACAGGTTTATAGCTTCTGAAAATATATTTGACTTTTGTTCTCCGAAGAAACAGTCTGACAGGTAGCACTATGATTCATATAACTGATATAATCTTATCTGCCGTTATACAAAAAGTTCACTGTGAAAAGTGTTAGGGACTACTAGAAAACATGTTAGTTTGATTTTCCTACTCTTATTATAAAATACAAAAATTAATTGTACTCTTTCTTCTTAGGATCAAATTGAAAATCATAAACATAGTAATTAACATCAAGTTTCCAGGATTTGACTTCCCCTATATCATTCCTCCCGAGACATAACAAAGAAATTATAGTGGTCTTTCACTGTCAAATTGAAATATACTATTGGAGAAGTACTTAAGAGAAGGGACCATTCTTGGTATTGTTTCAGGATTTAACTATCTGCTGAATTCCATTTTGACACTGTTTTTTGAAAATAAAGTAAAAATTGTAAGCCATCCTTTGTTTACATTCAGTATGTAAATATTCCCTCTTTTATTACCTTAACGTTTTGGTGATTAGTCAAAGTCATTCAGTACTCCTTGGAGGCAAACCCAAGTCTCTTTTCATGGTATTTTATTATCCTTCTATTTTTCTCCCTAAAAATATTCCAATTTTGTCAGTTCAACTAGATAAAACTGTTGCTTAACTTTCTCTTGCTGGCTTATTTAGTTCCACTGGTTACTATTCAAATTTCAAAAATTCCTTCCATCACGTTTTTAAGCCAACATGAGTGCCACACTCTACTGTGGCACAAAAAGAAAAGGAAGGCATAATGTTATATGCTGTTAGCGAGAATGGGGCACAGAAATATATTGTTCCAGGTAGCACACTCTAGTCAGATCCCTGACCAAACATTTTTCAATATGCACTTTTGGTATATGGGGTCCCTGCCCACAAGGAAGCAGCATGTCCTAGTGGAAAGAGCTCAAACCTGAGAGTCAGAGGACTTGAGTCCTAAACACGGCTCTACCAACTGCTTGCTCTGGGATTTTTGGCAAGTCATTTAACATCACTGTGCCTTCATTTCCTCAACTATAAAATGGATTTCAATATCTGTTCTGTAGGAATATTCATTCATTCAGTTGTATTTATTGAGTGCTTACTGTGTGCAGAGCACTGTACTAAGCACTTGGGAAGTACAAGCTGGCAACATATAGAGATGGTCCCTACCCAACAATGGGCTCACAGTCTAGATATAGGTGTTATCTGTAAAATGTATCTGTAGGATAAATATCTGTAGGAACCTATGTGGTACAGGGACTGTATCTAATCTGATTAACTTGTACCTACCCCAGTGCTTAGAACAGTGATTAACATATAGTAAGCATATAACATATATAATTATAACAATGATGATAATAATAATAATAATAATAAAACAGGAACACCATTTGGCAGTGTTTGGCAGTGCCTGAATGATTCTATGTAGGAGCGCAAGCTTGATAAGTTTATCTTTAAAATTGTTTATCTTATTAATTCACTATTCATAAACCTCTAATAATTTCCCATTTATTTTCACATTAGTAGAAACTCTGGACTGTTGGCCACCAAACTGTCCATGAGTTTTGTTTTGTTTTTCTTTCATACATATTGCCCCCTTCTATTTGCTACACCCCACACTGCACTCTTCATTCAATCATTTAAGTGAGCATATTAATCAAGCAATTACTATACTAAGTATTTGAGAGTGTGCAATACAACAGTTGATAGACATATTTCTGCCAGACATTAGTATAAATAAATGAATTATATGTACATAAGCACTGTGGAGCTGAGGTGAATAAAACATTCAAGGGTTAACAGAGGGAGTGGGTGACAAGAAAATGAGGACTTTTCATTCCTCTTAAGTCATTCTTCCTAAACCCATTTCTTTCTGTTGGGAACACCTCCACCTTCCCTGTGCCAGAAACCTACAACTTTAGTATCCTCTCAATCTACCATCCAGCCTATCTCATGAGCCCATAACCTTGGCATTATCTTTGATTATTGTCTCTCATTCAACCCACATATTCAGTTCATAAGTAAATCCTGTCAGTTCCACCTTCAAATCACTAAAATCTACCCTTTCTCTCCATTCATACCACTACCATGTTAATATAATCACTTATTATCTCCTGCCTTGATTACTGTATCAGCCTCCTTGCTGACCTCCCAGCCTCCTGTCTGTTTATTGTTATATTATACTATCCCAAGTGCTCTGCACACAATAAGTACAGAATAAATATGACTGAATGAACAAATGAATACTGATAAATCCTGATGGATTTTCTTAACTAATTAATCAATCAATCCATCAATTAATAGTATTTATTGAGTGCTTAATGTATGCAGGACACTATACTAATTGCTTGGAAAAGTACAATATAATATAGTCGGTAAACACAGTCCCTGCCTACAAGGAGCTTGCAGTTAACAGGTGGTGACAGATAATAAAATAATTTGCAAATGGGTAGATAGTAGAATGTAAAAGTTTGTACATAAGTGCTGTGGAGTTGTGTGAGTAACAAAATGCTTAAGAAGTACACAGCAACTATATAGAAGATGCAGAGGAATGAACAGACGGGGAAATGAGATCTTAGTTTATAGAGGGATCTTGGTGGAAATGTAATTTTAGAAGAGTTTTGAAGGTGTGGAGAGTGGTGGACCATCGGATTGGAAGAGGAAGGGAGTTCCAGAACAGAGGAAGGATGTGGGCAAAGGGTCTGTGGTAGGCTAGGTGAGATCAATGTACAGAATGTAAGTTGGATTCTGAGGAGCAGAGTGTTGTAAGTAGGCTATCAGTGAGGTAAGGTAGGAGGGAGGGGAGCTTATTGAGTGTCGTAAAGTTGATGGTAAAGATTTTCTCTTTGATGCAGAGTTGGATAGGCAACCACAGGAGGTATCAGAGCAGTGTGGAGACATGAACTGAACACTTTTTTCAGAAAAATGATATGGGTAGTGAACTGAAGTATGCACTGAAGAGGTGAGAGACAGGTGGAAGGGAGGACAGCAAAAAGGCTGCTGTTCTGT
Organism: Tachyglossus aculeatus; assembly: GCF_015852505.1. Classification (NCBI taxonomy): domain Eukaryota; kingdom Metazoa; phylum Chordata; class Mammalia; order Monotremata; family Tachyglossidae; genus Tachyglossus; species Tachyglossus aculeatus. The sequence goes on from NC_052067.1 coordinate 123,873,314, forward strand.
AATACTCCTTTTGCTTCTCGCAAACACCTACCATCATGGACAATCTCTGGTCTTGCCAATGCTAGACTATTGCATTAATAATAATAATAATAATAATAATGGTATTTTTAAGTGCTTACTCTGTGCAAAGCACTGTTCTAAGCACTGGGGGGATACAAGATGATCACATTGTCCCACCTGGGGCTCACAGTCTTCATCCCCATTTTACAGATGAGGGAACTAAGGCTCAGAGAAGTTAAGTGACTTGCCCAAAGTCACACAGCTGACAATTGGCAGAGCTGGGATTTGAACCCACGACCTCTGACTCCAAAGCCCGAGCTCCTTCCACTGAGCCACGCTGCTGCTCTGCATTAGTCACTTTCCTGGTCACCTAACCTCCTGCATATACCCTGTCCAATCTATACTACATTCTGCTGCATAGATCATCTTCCTGGATCACCTCTCAATCGCCAGAAAGCCTTCTACTGGCTCCCTATGTCTCACAGTCAATCAATCAATGAATCAATCATTTTTATTGAGCACCTTGTGTGTACAGAGCACTGAATTAAGCATTTGGGATAGTACAACGTAATATATTTGAAGACAGGTTCCCTGCCCACAGTAAGCTTACAGACCTGCTGATGAGACAGTAAAATAAATTATGGATATATACATAGGTGCTGTGGGGCTGAGGTGAATAAAGGGTGCAAATCAAAGAGCAAGGATGACACAGAAAGGAGTGGGAGAAAAGGAATTAAGGGCTTAGTTGAGGAAGCTCTCTTCAAGGAGATCGATTTTAATAAGGCTTTAAAAAATGGGAAGCGTGATTGATTGTCAGATATGAAGGGGGAGGGAGTTCCAGGTCAGAAGCAGGATGTGAGCAAAGGGTCAGCGGTGAGATAGGTTTGCTGGAGGTACGGTGAGTAGGTTGGCATTAGAGGGGTGAACAGTCTGAGTTGTAATTGGAAAACAAAGAGGTAAGCAATGAAAGTGTGAGGTGACAGAGTGACTTAGGTGTTTCTGTTTGTTGCAGAAGTGGATGGGCAACCACTGGAGGTTCTTGGTGAATGGGGAAATGTGGACTAAGAGATTTTGTAAAAAAGTAAAACAGGCAGCTGATTACCTGTGTACTGAAGTGGAGAGAGACACAAAGTAGGAGGTCAGCAAGGAGGCTGATGCATTAGTCAAGATGGGATAGGAAAAATGCTTGGATTAATGTGGTAGCAGTTTGGGTGGGTAGAAAAGGGCAGATTTTAGCAATATTCTGAAGATTGGTCCAAAAGGATTTGGTAACAGATTGAACATGTGGGTTGAATGAGAGGGAGGAGAGCGTGGGCCTGGGAATCAGAAGGATCTTGATTCTAATCCCAGCTTTACAAGTTGACTGCTGTTTGACCTTAACTTTTCAGGGCCTTAGTTTTCTCAACTGTAAAATGGGGACAACTGCTCTCCCTCTTACTTAAGATATGAGTCCCATGCCGGATAGGGACAGTGTCTGACCTAAATAACTTGTACCCTCCTCAGTGCTTAGAACAGTGTTTTACATAGTAAGAACTTAACAAATACTTAACAAATAACTTAAAGGGATGAGGATAATACCAAGGTTATGGTCTTATGAGACAGGAAGGTTGGTGGTGCCATTTGTTTATAGTGATGGGAAAGTCACAGGGAGGCAGGGTTTGGGTGGGATGATAAGGAGTTCTCTTTTGGACATGGTAGCTTTGAGGTGTTAGTGGACCATCCAAGTAGAGTTGTCCTGAAAACAGGAGGAAATACAAAACTGCACTGAAGAAGAAAGATCAGGGTAGGAGATGGAGATTTGGGAACCAACCGCATAGAGTTGGTAGTTGAAGCCATAGGAGCAAATTCATTCATTCAATTGCATTTATTGAGCGCTTACTGTGTGCAGAGCACTGTACTAAGCGCTTGGGAAGTACAAGTTGGCAACATAATGACTTCTCAAAGGAAGTGGGTCTAGAAGGAGAATAAGGTGACTCGGAACTGGGCCTTGAGTCATGAGAGGCAGAGGAAAAGCTTGTGAAAGATACTGAGAATTTGAGACCAGAGATATAGGAGAAGAATCCAGGAGTGGATAGTGTCATTGAAGCCAAGGATGGATAAGATTTTTGGGAAAAGGGGAAGAAGGACAATGTTAGAGGTAGCTGAAATGTTGAGGAGAATTAGGAGTAGAGTAGAAGAGTATAGTACAGTAGAGGAATAGAGGCCGTTGGATTTGGCAAGAAGGAGATAACTGGTCACTTTTAAGAGGGCAGGCAGTTCGATGGAGTAAAGGAGGAAATTGGAGGGGGTCAAGGAGAGAATTGGAGGAGAGGAATTGGAGGCAGAAATCAAGGAATTAGTAATATTTATTGGGCATTCACTGTGTCCAGAACACTACTGAATTGTTGGAAAATACAGTGTAATAGAGTTAAAAATCACTTTCCACCATCTATCTCCACCTTGGTTTTTGCTCCTTTAACTATCACTGGCCAATTCACTGTTTTCATTCCTACTGAGCCTACTTCTAGGTGTACTTCACTCTTGATTCACCTCTTTCCCTTCATTTCTGCTAGAAGCAGCATGGCTCAGTGGAAAGAGCATGGGCTTTGGAGTCAGGGGTCATGGGTTCAAATCCCAGCTCTGCCACATGTCTGCTGTGTGACTTTTGGTAAGTCACTTAACTTCTCTGAGCCTCAGTTACCTCATCTGTAAAATGGGGGTTACAACTGTGAGCCCCACATGGGACAACCTGATCACCCTGTATCCCCCCCAGCGCTTAGAACAGTGCTTTGCAAATAGTAAGTGCTTAACAAATGCCATCATTATTATTACAAGCAATGTGGTAGACCAAAGATAATCAGAGCTGACAAAAGTCATTTTTTTCCAAGGGAATCACAGTCAAAGGAAGAGGGGGAACACATATTTAAATCCCCAGGAGGCCTTCCCTTACTGAGCCCTCCTTTTTTCCTCTCCTCCTCCTCCTCCTCTCATCCCCATCATCCCCCTCCCTCCCTCTGCCCTTCCCCTTGTATATATTGGTACATATTTATTACTCTATTTTATTTGTACATATTTACTGTATTTGTTGTATTAATGATATGTATATAGCTATAATTCTATTTATTCTGATGGTATTGAACCTATCTACTTGTTTTGTTTTTTTGTCTGTCTCCCCCCGCTTCTAGACTGTGAGCCCATTGTTGGGTAGGGACCATCTCTATATGTTGTCGATTTGTTCTTCCTAAGCACTTAGTACAGTGCTCTGCACACAGTAAGCACTCAGTAAATACGATTGATTGAATGAATGAATGAATGAATGAGTGAATATGCACCAAGCAGATGTTCATTAAATGTTACTATGATTGCTACTTCTATTGAACAAAGTGTATCAGCACTCACTCTGGACTTTACTAACTTTTCCATTTCAAATTCCTTACTAAATCCCTTTCTCCTGCCTAAAATTATCTTTCCCTTCAAACCTGCCAGACCACAGTTTTCCCCATTTTCTAAGCTCTCCTAAAATCCTGAAGCTTTCCTAATAGCATGGTGGAAAGAGCACAGGCCTGAGAGTCAGAGGATCTGGATTCTAATACAAGTTTTGCCACTTGCCGGCTGTGACTTGAGCAGGTCAGTTCATTTCTCTGTACCTTGGCTTCTTCACCTGAAAAATGGTGATTTAATGCCTGTTCTCCCTTATCCCAGCTCATATAACAGTGCATAACACATAGTAAGCAGTTAGCAAATACCATAATCTTCATAGCTATCAAGGCAGTCCCTGATTATTATCCCTTTTCCCTTACTGAATCAATCCAAAATAACCCTTAGCATCTATGTTTATATAACTGTTCTTATCACATAAGTCTAAATAGCTAAATTTGTTTTATTTTTTATGTATTTTCTATTTATCGTACAATGTCCTTGATTTCAACATATGTAAAATTGTTCTTTCTCATGCTTTCACTTTTTGTAAATAATTGATTATATTTATACTGAATTCTCCAAGGCACTTAGTACACTAGCACTCTACACGCCATAAACACTCAACAACTTGTACTTCCCAAGTGCTTAGTACAGTGCTCTGCACACAGTAAGCGCTCAATAAATACAGTTGAATGAATAAATATCATTGACTGACCCTCAGTGAGGATGGGAAAATGTCTAAAACTCTCTGGTTTTACCTGAACATGAACAACTAGAGGGCCAGATTGTTAGGTCCTTGATGGCAGGAATTGTCTCTCCCAACTCTTTTGTATTATACTCTTAGTAAAGTGCTTTGCATTCAGTCAGTTCTCAGTGAATATCGTTGACTGTATCTGCTTCACTTAAAGGCAAGATCAAAGCAAACCAAACTTATTCACTTACTAACCAAACTTGAGAAGCAGTCTCAGTGGAAAGAGCCCAGGCTTTGGAGTCAGAGGTCATGGGTTCAAATCCCTGCTCTGCTGTGTGACCTTGGGCAAGTCAGTTAATTTCACTGGGCCTCAGTTACCTCATCTGTAAAGTGGGGATGAAGACTGTGAGCTCCACGTGGGACAACCTGATCACCTTGTATCCCCCCCAGCGCTTAGAACAGTACTTTGCACATAGTAAATGCTTAACAAATGCCATCTTTATTATTATTTTTTTAAATGGCATTTGTTAAGCACTTACTATGTGCAAAGCACTGTTCTAAGTGCTGGGGGGGATACAAGGTAATCAGGTTGTGCCATGTGGGGCTCACAGTCGTAATCCCCATTTTACAGATGAGGGAACTGAGGCTCAGAGAAGTGACCTGCCCAAGGTCACACAGCAGACATGTGGCGGTGGCAGGATTCGAACCCATCACCTCTGACTCCAAAGCCCGTGCTCTTTCCACTGAGTCACGCTGCTTCTCTTATTATTAATTACAAATAAAATAGGAATCATATGGAACATCTGAATGCAGTCACACAGTAAAGAAAAAAATCCAATTGCTTTTGAGTTCGCCAAATCTGGGAATGCAACAGGGCTTGCTGATGAAGCCCAGCTCATGAAAAGTCAGATCCACCTTCTTTTAGAGAAGTTTACAATTCTCTGATTAAAAGCCCAGAATCACTGTTGTCTTTGCTATTTGACAGTCATTACTCAAAACTTTTAACATGCCCAAAGGCCCAGTAAAAACATCTAATATCCTATTGCCTTCCTCTATAACAAAAGTTTTGTGCTACAAATATAGAAACTTAGAGATTCTGGCCAATGAACAGAAAAAAGATACCATAAGGACTCATAGATTTGCCAGATCCTGGCAAGCTCATTGCTAATACTGAAATATGGAAAAAAAATTGGACCACATGGGATTGGAAGACTAAATAGAAAAATTTGACTTCTGCTGGGTGAATATGCTAAATACCAGCTTGTAATTTCCAGTATAATATTCTACTAAACAGATAGTAGAAAGACATTTTGTATCCACCCAGGATCTAGACTACATCATCATCATTCAACAACAAGACCTTAGAGTGATAATATTATTGCCAATGAAGTTGTACCAGAATTTTGGACCAGAGTGATAAGTCCCAATTTTCACTAGTACAAAAAAAAAAATACAAACAGTGAATTACAAATAACATTAACCCTTCAAATGGTAAAGGGTTACTGTTAGAAAGCACTAATACTGTGAGAATTATTTCAAGACTGGCTTATGGAAAAGCCAGTAGTGCTTCATAAGCTTCTTCCACCTCAAACTCCTCATGATCCTGATGCAAAGGATGTGAATCAAAACATACGTTTCGGCATTTTAAATGAATTAAGAAGTATGAATTATAAGTGGTAGATCTCCAAGAATGAAACAGACAAAAACTTTTAGTGTGTAATTGAATGCTCCAGGAAAGACTGGCTATTTGTTACTAGAATTTTAAAGACCTACATTGAATAAAGTTAGATGCTTATTCCTCCATGGTTTTAAAAATTAGGCAAATTAACATTTTTTATCAATTTTGGGTTTTAAACATTTTAAAAGATACCAATTTATTTGAACTTAATAAAATCAAAGCATGAGGGGAAAGTATTGAAGAGCAAGATGTAAAGTGTCATTTTGCCACCAAATTGTTTATATGAATTGATCCATGTGAGATGTTATAATTGAAATTTTTAAGTAAACACAAATGTACATATATACATAAGAATATTCACAAGCTGAATTAATCATTTAAAAAGGAATCTAAATATACTGCTATTTATATGTCTTTGCCATTACCTAGAGTGTACTGCTTTATATAATAGCATTCATTCTGTCTGCCACTGCCACAATTCAGAGAAGGCTACAATTGAGTCAGGAAGTGCCGGGGATTTTTCAAGGAAGTACAACATATAAGAAAATACTTTAAGGTGATTCATTTTATGAGTACAAGCTTTCTTTGTCCTTGGTGAGAACTTCCTCTAACTCTAATATTGCCAGTCTTTGGGTGTAAATTATTTACCCTACATTCTTCCAACATATTTTATGTGAGATTAGGATGGGTTTATGACCATATATAATATATTATATATAATATAATATAATAATAATATAATAATAATGGCATTTGTTAAGCGCTTACTCTGGGCAAGTCACTATTCTAAGCTCTAGACTAAAGATGTGTAATAGACAAGAAATCAAATATTGAGGAAATGTAATTTTGGAAATACCTGAATTTTTGTAATATGTGATGTTATCTGTGCCCCCAACCCCTCAAATTGTCTAAAACCATTGACAACTACCACTCTTCCCTCCATTACTGTCATTTTCAACCTTTCACCTTCCTATTGCTCCTTTTCTTCTTATTTTCTCTGAATAAAGCCCAGTGCAAATTCCAGCTGTTACCCTATCTGCCTGATCTCATTCCTGACCTCCTGACCTCCTGTCTCTCCCCATTCTAGTCAATATTTCCTTCTGCTGTCCAGACCATTTACATATATTACATATATATACATTTATATATATTCAGTCCACTCCTCAGGAACCTCAAACAGAAACTCCTTGCCATTGACTTTAAATAACTCAATCTGCTCACCTCACATCTTACCTCGCTAAGTTGCTACTACAACCTAGTCCACACACTTTTGTCTTTTAACACCAACCTACTCACTGTACTTCGGTCTCATTTATTTCCCTGCCATTTTCTTGCCCACATCTTCCTTCTGACCTGGATCTGCCACCCCTTTCATCTACAACAGACCACCACTCTCCCCACTACAAAGCTTTTTAAATCTCATATCTGCCCCAAGAGGCCTTTCCCACTTAGTCCATCATTCATTCATTCATTCAGTCATATTTATTGAGCACTTTACTGTGTGCAGAGCACTGTACTAAGCGCTTGGGAAGTACAAGTCGTCAACATATAGAGATGGTCCCTACCCAATTTCCCTATTCCATTCCCTTCTGCCTCACCTATGCATTTGAAAGTTTATCCTTTAATAAGTCACCACACCCACAGCCCCACGGCATTTCTGTGTATTTTTAAATATCTGTAATTCATTTTAAAGTTTGTTTCCCCTCTAGACTGAAAGCTCTTTGTAGGCATGTAAAATGTATGCCACTCTGTTGTACTGGATCTGCCACTTAGTAAAATTCTCTGCACACAGTAAGCACTCAATAAATGCTATTGATTGATTAACTGATGTTTCTCACCCCCTGTTCACGTTACTTCCTTTCCTCCACCTCAGTTCTTGAACCACTGAATCACTCTTCATTCCAAGGGTCATACTCTCTGATGTCATCAGTGATTTCGCCAATTCTAGTGTGCTCTACCTTGTCCCAGTCATCCTCGACCTTCGACCATTTGTGACATTATTGTTCATTCTTTTCTCTGGAAACACTATCCAAACTTGGTTTTACCAATTTATTTTTCTTCTGATTCTCTTACTTCTCATGCTTAGCTCATCTGACCATCACTCCCTAATCTGGGTCATGGTCCTAGCTTTTCTGTTCTGAGTCCCCTTCTCTTCCAACTTTGCATTTACTTGCATCTGTTCATAGGGTTTTACTTACCTGACCAAGTGAATGATCACCATGTGTTCCTCTGTCAATTGAACGATCAAGTAAATTGTATTAATTGAGAACTTTGTGCAGAGCATTCTACTAAGCACTTTTGGGAATTTAGTAGTTATTATGCATGATCCTGCCTTGCGATATAGATTTGACACATATATTTGAGTGATATTTTTATATCTGCCAAATAGAAATATCTTTCCTTCTCCCTTTCCTCTCCCAAAATGATACCAGGAATATGCCCTTTAAACTGTAAGCTCATTTTGGGAAGGGCATGTGTCTGTTATATTGTCATGTTGTACTCTCCTGAGCACTTAGTACAGGTTCTGGCACACAATAAGTACTCAGTAAAAATGACTGATTGGCTGATTTCCCCGCTGGTTAGCCTTTGCCTATTTCACTGGGCTTGTTTTCTGCTAAATGTAAATGTGTCCAGCTGTAGTGATCAGTTCCTCAGAGTTATTTACCTAGAAGAAACTTACCTGTCACTAAATTTCATAGATAATCACATTTGAGGTATAGATAAAACTCATTATTCACTTTTCATTTAGATGAACGGTTCATCCAGTGTGCAATGATGCATTGAGAACTTTATACCCTCTTTGAATAGCCATTTTGCATCTAAATATCCCCTCCTCCTACTAGCTTATATAACAGATAACCTGGGAGGATTAAAACCCTAATATTCAATGGAAACTGCTATGATGGTACTCTGAGTATTATGAAAAGGAATCCTGGCGTTCATTTTTTTTGTTTGTTTCTGACACTTTTGCCCTTCAAGTCCATGAGGTACCAAACATTTTGACGTGCTTCAGCTACATATGGACATCTGGATAATATCTATATCTATATACAATAGTTAAAGGATTATATGTATAAATGATAATAATTATAATAAATAATGATAATATTTAAGTGCTTACTATGTGTCAGTGTTTGCTCAAGTGGTTGTTGAACTGGACTGAACTCAACAATCACAACCCTTCTCCTGAGTGAATCCCTTAATTGAGAAAAATCAACCACACTCTTCTCCACCCTCAAACAAGTTTCATCTGCTTCAGTTGTTCCCTAAGAATCTTCTACATCATCATATTATACTGTTTGAGGCTACTTTACAATAGCTTTAGAATGGTTATTCTGCCATTTCTAATTACGTAGGCCACATTTCATATTACCATGCAACAGTTTTTTCATTTGCCTATTATTTTCCGGTCTCTCTGCATGTGTTTGATAATAATAATGATAATAATAATAATAATAATAATAATAATAATAATGTATTTGCTAAGCACCTATTTCGTGCCAAGTACCGAACTAAATGATAGGATAACTACAAGATAATCAGATTAGATTTAGTCCCTGTCCAAAACAGGGTTCACAATCTAAGGAGGAGAGAGAACAGGTATTGAATCCCTATTTTCCCAATTAGTAAACTGAGGCAGAGTGGTTAATGACTTGTCCAGGGTCAAACTACAGGCAAGAGACAGAGCTAGTATTAGAATCTAGATACTCTCAATCCCAACCCCGTCTCTTTCTAATAGTGTTTTGATAATCTTTCCTCAGTGTTGTGAGGACATAGAGGGCACTTAGGTTCTTTAAGACCTGTTATCTTGTGTTATTTGATTTATAATTCGTGGGTGGTCCTGCTGCAACTTTTTGTGAAGCCAGATCTCAGACTTAAAGAAGATGGGAAACCATCAGCTCTGTATACATTTAAATGCAGAACCTGTTTCTCAAGAAGAGACTTATGCAGTTCATTTATTCTCTCTGGCCTATAATATACCGACTGGGAGAAATAAATTCAAAAATATGTAATACAAGCAAAGAATCTACTTGGAATAATTTGGTCATTATGACCAAGCTGTGAAATCAGTGTCCATCTGATAGTTGAGGCAGTTTCCTAAAATAATAATATTGAAAGCCTAAAGCTACATGTGTGTCAGAGATGAAGAAAGGTTTTAGAGCAAGTAGGAAAGAAGAAAAGACTGAAAATATGCCCAGTTGAATTGAATGGCACAACTAGTTGGCTGTCCCTGCATGGGGTAAATTTAATGACACATTAAAAAAAAATTGGAATCTGTCCATTCCTTATTGGCAGCACAGTATCTCACTCATTAGCCAGAAAATGTTAAGGAGATCTGGTGTTAATGTTTCTGCTTGCAATTAAGCAGGCTCTTCTAAAAAAGATATATTGGGGTCATCTATTCAGAGGAGATTCAGCCTATTGGGTCATGTACTTATGTTGGACAAATTATCAGCCCAGATTCCCGACCGGTTGACAGCTATTGACCAGGCTGTGGATGGCCCTGGACACTCACATCATCCTGCCTCCAACATTCTGAATTTTGGAAATTGCCCTGTGACAACCCACAGTGGCTTAGGCAGGGGAGGAAAAGTGGTTAGAAAAGCTCAAAATGCTATCTGGTAGACAAGAATACTGATGTATTCCCTTCAAGACCCTGCTGAGAGCTCACCTCCTCCAGGAGGCCTTCCCAGACTGAGCCCCTTGCTTCCTCTCCCCCTCGTCCCCCTCTCCATCCGCCCCATCTTACCTCCTTCCCTTCCCCACAGCACCTGTATATATGTATATATGTTTGTACAGATTTATTACTCTATTTATTTTACTTGTACATATCTATCCTATTTATTTTATTTTGTTAGTATGTTTGGTTTTGTTCTCTGTCTCCCCCTTCTAGACTGTGAGCCCACTGTTGGGTAGGGACTGTCTCTATATGTTGCCAATTTGTACTTCCCAAGCGCTTAGTACAGGGCTCTGCACATAGTAAGCGCTCAATAAATACGATTGATGATGATGATGATGATGTGAGGGTTGCACGTCCAGGGGTAAGACTTGTGGTGGGGGAATCCCAAAAGAATGTGGCTGTCAGTACAGCATGATCACTGTTGGTCTTCTTTATATCCTCATTGAACAAACTATCAAGGGATCTCACTGCATTACGTTCAGGTCAAAGTGCTGACCAGATTCTCTTTAGACTGACTGCCGAGGAGGAACATTGCTAACACCTTCCCAGAAATGCAATTCAGCCTCAGACCACAACGGGGCACTGGGACTACTGTGATCCACATTGGTTCCAGAAGAAAAAAAAGCAGCATTTAAACATCTTTTTGGTGTTTGTTAAGCTAACAAAATATTTAACACCATCCGGAGACATGTCCCCTGGCAACTCCTGCAAAGGTATGATTACCTTGATATGTCGTCAGGATTCTAAGATATGGGAAGGATGGGCAGGTCATTTACCTTTTCTGTGCCTCAGTTTCCTCATCTGTAAAATGGATATTAATCCTACTCCCTCATACTTAGAGTATGAGCTCTATATGGAACAGGGACTGACCACCTGGTTATCTTGTGTCTATTCCAGAGTTTAGTATAAGGTTTAGCCCACAGTAAGATTTTAACAATAATAATAGTAATATAGTAATGTAGTCACCGACAGACTATATAATTTAATTCTCTTCAACCATCATCCTGCCTTCAGTTTTGGAAATTGTCCTGTGGCAACCTAGGATGGCCTAAGCAGTAGAGGAGAAGTGATTTAGAAAAGCCCAACAGACATACTTCAAACTGCAACAAGGTGCATCCCCTGTAGTCTGTAAGATCACTGTGAGCAGGACATAATAATGATGACATTTATTAAGCACTTACTATGTGTAAAGCACTGTTATAAGTGCTGGGGAGGTTACAAGGTGATCAGGTTGTCCCACGGGGGGCTCACAGTTTTAATCCCCATTTTACAGATGAGGTAACTGAGGCACAGAGATGTTAAGTGACTTGCCCAAAGTCACACAGCGGACAATTGGCGGAGCCAGGATTTGAACCCATGACCTCTGACTCCAAAGCCTGTGCTCTTTCCACTGAGCCATGCAGCTTCTCTTAATGATGGTATTTGTTAAGCGCTTACTATGTGCAAACCACTGTTCTAAGTGCTGGGAGGATACATGGTGATCAGGTTGTCCCACATGGGGCTCAAAGTCTTAATTCCCATTTTATGGATGAGGGAACTGAGGCACAGAGAAGTTAAGTGACTTGCCCAAAGTCACACAGCTGACAATTGGTGGAGTTGGGATTTGAACCCATGACCTCCGACTCCAAAGCCCATGCTCTTTCCACTGAGCCGTGCTACTTCCACAGAGAATGCCATGGGAGGAGCAGTGTGGCTTAGTGGAAAGAGCCCAGGCTTAGGAGTCAGAGGTCATGGGTTTTAATCCCAGCTCTGCCACTTGTCAACTGTGTGACTTTGAAAAGCCACTTCACTTCTCTGTGCCTCAGTTACCTCATCTGCAAAATGGGGGTTATGACTGCAAGCCCCCACATGGGACAGCCTGATCACCTTGTATCTCCCCCAGTGCTTAGAACAGTGCTTTTTACATAGTAAACATTTAACACACACCATCATTATTATTATTATTATTTGCTTATTGTCATATTGTATTCTCCAAGGTATTTAGGAGAGAAGTGTGCAGGCTGGTTGTAATAGGAAATCAGTGAAATTAGGTGGGAGTACTGATTGAGTACTTTAAAGCTGATGATAAGAAGTTTCCTTTTGATACAAAGATGGATTGGGGGTTTTTGAAGAGTGGGGATATGCAGACTGAACAGCAGAGTGAAGTAGTAATAATAATACTAATAATTATTATGGTACTTGTTTGGCACTTACTACATGCTACACACTGTTTTAAGTGCTGGGGTAGATGCAAATTTATCAGGTTGTAGACTGCCCCTGTCCCATATGGGCCTCATAGTCTTAATCCCCATTTTACAGATAATTCCCATTTTACAGATGTGGCAACGGAGGCCCAGAGAAGTGAAGTGACTTGCCCAAGGTCACACGGCAAATAAGTGGCAGAGCTGGAATTAGAACCCATGACCTTCTGACTCCTAGTCCCGTGCTTTCTCCACTTTGCCATGCTGCTTCTAGTAAGGCCTGTTGTGGACAGAGGAAGGAGGCAGGTAGGTTAGTGAGAAAGCTGAGAAAGTAAAATGGGATATGATTAACTTCTTGGATCATCCTTGTTGCAATTAAGGTGGAGTAGAAGGGACAAATTCTAGAGATGTTGAGAATGTAGAGTAGGCAGGATTTTATTATAGACTGTATATGTGGATTGAATGAGAGATATTAGGCAAGGATAATGCCAAGGTTAGGGGCTTGTGAGGCAGGGAAGATGGTGGTGATGTCTCTGGCAATGGGAAAGTCTGGGAGGGGACAAAGTTTGGGTAGGCTTATAAGGCCTATAAAATTGAACTCTTAGACATGTGAAACTTGAGGTGTTGGAGGAGCAACCAAGTAGGAATGACCCATAGGATGGAGGACTGGCTATCTGAACCCCAAATGCTTCCTATGCCTTTTGGACTAGGGCGTTAGTCTGGATCTACCAGAAAACCCAAAACCTTTTCAACTGTCAGAAGGATGAGGATCCTGTGCTGGACATTCAACTCAATATTGACAGAAAGGTCATCGGAGTATTGGTGATATCACAGATTATATTTTGAATGTCCTGACACTCAATTTTCATTAATTTGCTTTATTGCTCCATCCTCCCTTGAATTTTCCCTTCAGTATTAATCTTCATTCATTCATTCATTCACTCGTATTTATTGAGCGCTTACTGTGTGCAGAGTACTGTACTAAGCACTTGGGAAGTACAAGTTGGCAACATATAGAGACGGTCCCTACCCAACAGCGGGCTCACAGTCTAGAAGGGGGAGACAGGCAACAAAACAAAACATATTAACAAAATAAAATAAATAGAATAAATATGTACAAGTGAAATAAATGGAGTAATAAATACGTACAAACATATATACATATATACAGGTGCTGTGGGGAGGGGAAGGAGGTAAGGTGGGGGGATGGGGAGGGGGAGGAGGGGGAGAGGAAGGAGGGGGCTCAGTCTGGGAAGGCCTCCAGGAGGAGGTGAGCTCTCAATAGGGCTTTAAAGGGCTTTTAATCTCACTCCATTTCTAAGTCTCTCCGGCTTCATCCAGCTTTCCTCCCTGATTCTCTCAAATCTTTCCTTATTCCCAACTCCCCCTTTTCCCCCATCCTCCCTCTTTTCCCTCTTTCTCCTTATCAGTCTTTTCCCTGGATTTCCCAAATATCCAATATCTCCCTGCCTAAGATATGCAGTACCAATAATAATAATTGTGATATTTGTTGAATGCTTAGTATGTATCAAACATTGTACTAAATACTATGGTAGATAAAATAACATCGTTTCAGGCGTAGTCACTGTCCTGCGTAAGGCTCACTGTTTAATAGGACGAGAGAAAAGGTTTTTTTATCCCATTTTACAGGTGCGGAAATGGAAGCAGAGAGAAGTCAAGAGTGTTATCCAAAGTCACACAGCAGGCAAATGGTGAAGCCAGAATTAGAACCTGATCCCCAGGCCCATGCTCTTTACACTAGACCACGACTTGCCAGCTAAGTCATGCAATGTAAGACCAACCAAATATCTAAAAATGTGGCAATAACATTATATAAGAAAAAGCCTAGGTGTTGCTAAAATATGCCTTTTTTATGACTCAATAGGCTGAAATGTCCAACTTTCTGTCTAATCTTTATGACCTGCTTAATGTGCCTTCAAACCTATCTTGTTTTCAAGCATGTTATCTAAGATATGCCTTAGAAAAGTCATGCTGCCTTTAAATAGCTTAGTGCAAGAGGGCCAGGGACACAGAATGCAGAATATCAGAGAGCCTGGCACCCTGAAAATGAATACCTGCCATGAGGTGAGTGGAGAGAGAGAGTTGGAGGCAAAAGTCAAGGCTTATTCTGGTGCCCTAGAGGCCCAGAGCTGCTGAAGATTTGCTGGAGGCTAATCAGTGAGTAGGTGGAGATGGGCAGCACTAAGGGAAAATTAGAACAGAACAAAAATAGGTCACCAGCAGTAATAGCCATCATCTTTAGATTAGCAATGAACTTTTTGGCAATTGGTGTTAGTGTCCTAATTTCATTCTTTACTCGTAGGTATTACTGGAAAACCTACAATGTATGCTACATATGTCTGGATTTTTTTAGGTACATTTTAATATTCTTACTGGGTGACATAAATCCACAACACATCACTGCTCATTGCTCATTGCTCTTCCATAGATACTTATTCTGGACAGCTTCTTCTCCCCTAGCGCTTTCCTATCTGTTCATGCAAGGTTAGAAGGAATGTTTACCTTTTCAATACAGACCAAAACAGTTTATTATTTATATAGGCATTATTGAACCATTTGGAGAATAAATGCTATGTAAATCTTACATGCACATAATTCATGATATTTATTCAGGGAAACACTCAAAAAATTGTTTCAACACAGTGTATTATTCAATAAAACCCTAGTGTGGTATTTAATGAAGTTGTATAATAGAGTAAATATACATGGCAAAATAGGACTATTTTGTTATTACTCACTTTGTGACACCTCCAAAGAAGACTTAGCCTTTAATTGCATCATTTTAATCAATGTGGTGCTCTCAAGTCACTAAAATCTGTATTAGTGGATCAAGTGAATGGCCTACTAGTCACTTCAAGAGCCAGGCCTTCAAAAACAAATCTCAAAATTTTATTTGCCCTGAGAAGAGTATAGTTTAAGTTTGCCTCATAAGACTTAATGTTCCAACATATCCCTTAATTTTCATATTTAGGCTTCTAAATATGTTTTGGAAATCTCCACATGCAAAGTGGTACTGGTAGAATGTGTTTTTATTACTATTCCAAATTATGTGCACCGGCTGATTCATTTACCACATTCAGTAGATCATGTTTCCTCTTAGTTATCTCCCTTTTACCTTACTATTTTGAGTTCATCATTTGACTTTAGACCTGGCTTCACATCTTTTTCTTATGTAACTGGTTTCATAAGAAAAACATTGTTAAATTGGGGAATTCCATAAATATTGACTAAGAGTTAAAAATAGGTTGTCTTTAGTATTTATCAACAAAAGACTCTTTCAATTAAAATATTTCCTGGCTTCCACAGTGAGGAAGCTGAGGAAATTGGCTCCACATCCAGCTGGCTTGATTCAGGAAGAAATCAGCTGGCCTCAATTTAGATTTCTTGTCTTTTAAAGCAGTGCCAAATTGAGGATTAGGAAAGAGTGAGCTGTCTCTCCCCTCTTTTTCCCCTCTCCTCTTCTCTCCTCTTTCCTTTCCCCCTTCTTCCCTCCTCCATCTCCCCTCCTCTTTTCTCTCCTTTCCTCCACCTCCCCTCCTTCCTTTCCTTCCTTTCCTCCACAACACCACCCACTGCCCAAACCCCTTCTTCTCAACCTTCCCTCCTTCCCCTGCCCTCCAAGTCCCTCATCCTGTATTTTCCCAAATGCCTTTTTGGTCTCAGCTGTGCACTCGATTGCTATATTTCCTGAAGTCTCAACCACACCAGCAAGGGATCACTTTGTACTGGATTAAAGTACCTATATGTAAAAATATCTATATGCTAATCCCCAATTTAGGGAGGATTTAAGTGAATCTCCAAGAATAAAAAAGTAGGCATCTCACTGCCTGTTTCTGGGATTACCAGAAGTTTAAATAGATTTAAAAAGGTATGAAGTGCTTTATTGAGAATATTCCATAGCTGGAAGGATATAGGTAGGAAGAGTGGAAACTCTTCTGCCCAATTTGCTATCTCACTTCAGTCACTAGGGCAGGAAAATGCCTGCAATCTCTATCCTTTGTTTCTCCAGTGACAATGCTAACAAAGGGGTCATGTGTGATGATTGGTCCCCTGGGGCCTAGTCTGAAGCCTTTATTTTTTTTTTTTAGTTGATATTTAGGGACTGATTGTATATGAGCTTCTCAACCTGAAAATGTTGATTCATTCTGCATCATTTATCAAGTGTTCAATGAATAGGCATTGTTTCTATTTCATTTGAGGTCCTTATAAATAATACTGCCTGGCTTCTTTTCCTAGAGTTACCCAATATCAGAAAGCTTTATGAAGTCAACCTTGTAAGTTAATTTAAAGGCTTGATCAGTTTTTGGAATAGCCTTCCCTATCTGTCAATGCAATTTTATTGAGATTCATAAATTTTGCTGTCAATGCATTCGATCTATATTCACTTTAACAGACAAATATTTTGATCTTCCAGGCCTGCCTGATATCTGAAGATTGAGAGTACTCTCTTGAAAATATATAGTTCTTCTCTATTTAACCGGAGTCCTGGAAGGCTTTGGAACATTGGAAAGCGTTCCTATTTAAATGAATTAGGTATAATGGGGAGACAGAATAATTACCACATGGAAATATTTTTCACTGATGTGTAGGTATGCACACCAAATTTTGGGCAAACTCTGTTCTTTTATGAAGAGGTTATTTTTCTAACAAACCCTGCTGTAAGGAAAACTTGTGTTAGAATGCATATGCTTTGTCTGATTCCATTAGCATGTGATCAATCGATTGATAGTGTTTATTGAGCACTTACCATGTGCAGAGCACTGTCCTAAATGTTTGGGAGAGTACAATTTAACAGAATTAGCAGACACATTCCCTGCCAATAGCAACCTTACAGTCTAGAGGGAGACAGATATTGCTATAAGTAAGAAAGTAATTTGTAATGTATAATTTAAAGGTATGTATATGAGTGATGTGGGGTTGGGGATGGGGAAAATATCAAGTGTCCAATGGTCACAGATTGAGGTGGATAGATGATGCAGAAGGGAGAGTGAGCTGGGAAAAGAAGGCTTAATCGGGGAAGGCCTCTTGGAGTAGATGTGTCCTTAGTATTGCTTGGAAGGTGGAGCGAATGGGGATCTGACATATATGGATGGGCAGAGATCCAGTTTAGAGGGATGTCGTATGAAAGGAGTTTGTGGAAAGATAGGTGAGATTGGGGCATAGGGAGTGAATTGGCACTAGAGGAGTGGAATGTGCAGGTTGGGCTGTAGTAGAAAATTAATGAGGTGAGGTAGAGTGGAACAGCTGATTGAGTGTTTTAAAGCCAATGGTAAGGAATTTCTGTTTGATGTGAAGGTGTAAGGACAGCCATTGGAGGTTCTTGGGGCGAGACATGAACTGAATATTTTTGTTGATAATGTGTACGAACATTTCTTCCAACACAGTACCGTAATCTTTCCTGACAGGCATGCATTTTGGGAAGCATGTTTCCTAATTCCCTAATGGTGTTAATAATAATAAATAATAATGATAATTGTGGTATTAAGTACTTACTATGTGCCACTCACTGTACTAAGTACTGGGGAAGATACAAGTAAATTTAGTTGGACACAATTCCTGTCCCACATGGGGCTCACAGTCTTAATCCACATTTTACAGATGAGGTAATTGAGGACCAGAAAAGTTAAGTCACTTGCCTGATGTCACACAGCGGACAAGTGGAGGAGCAGGCCCTTCTGACTCCCAGGCTCATGCTTTATCCACTAGGCCCATGTAGTAAAAACATGCTTATCAATCAATCAGTCATATTTACTGAGTGCTTACTATGTGCAGAGCACTGTACAAAGCGCTTATGAAAGACAGAGTGTATATATTTATTCTATAATTTATTTATTTATTTATTTGTTAATTTAAAGAGCTGATTTTATAGAAGGCAGCTAATAATCTAGTTTTTGCCTACCAATACTAGAAATGACTTGTAAATTGTGTAATAAATTTATCTCTTCAGAGGGAAAGGAAAACAATAGCAGTGAGAAAACAGGAAAATAAATGTAGCTGTGGATCAAAAAACAATCTAAACTGCATGTGCTTCTGTTGGAATGAAATAGTTTCTGCTGCCAGATTAACGGTAGGAAAAAAGCCATTTGGATCCATTTCCACTGTTGTGCAAGAATGCTATGGGGCTCCCAAAGGGAAACAAAGGAAAGTGCTTTTCATGTTTGGCACTCCTGCCCTAAACTGCACAAGGAATGGAATGGAAAACACGGTGACATCAGTGGTCTCTAAAAAACTGACCTTTATTTGGATAGAATAAGAGCAATAAAAGGCTTCCACAGCACCTGGTGTTTAAACATTAAAGGAAATCGTAAGGACAACCTACTGTTTTACAATGGACACAAGTAATACTACTTGCCAAATGTTCCAGGGACAGGCAGTTCAAATTCACTTATCCGGGACACTGCTGTGTGTCATAGATACAAACAAAATAAAAGCTCTCAAATCCTTTAAGCCAGTTATAAGTAAAGGAAAAATAAAAAGCACAGTGATTGGGGAATTTTATGAGTTGTTGACTGCACAGTAATTTCTTTATTCCATTAACAGTACAAGAGACTGGACTTCCATCAATGATGCTTTTTACTTTCATACTTTAATCCTTATCTCCACAAAGGCAAGAGATGAAAGTAGAGATATCTTGTGCCATTGTCATTCTCTAATCAAACCCAATTCTTTATAAGACAATCTAGCTCATGGATTCATGATAGAGCTCCTATCGGCCCATGATCCTGAGATTCAGGATAGAGAACTGCACAGAGGAATTAATTCAAGTGCTAGTGGTTTGTGCAGGAAGCGTACACTCTCTTGTCTTTACCAGTCAGGTTTCCACTGTTTACAGCAAGAAAGTGAGTGGGAAGGGGTGCAACACATTGCAAAGGTTGTAGTCAAGTGTTTTACATACAGTGTCTATTTATGACTAAGGTGATAGCAGCAAGATGCAAAAGGATTGAGTAACCAGAGGATTATTGACTTCTGCAGTAGATCTAATGAATCTTAGACCCTCCCTCACTGTTCCACTAGTTTGTGAAATGCTCCCCTACATACATGAATGGCTGAATGATTTTGAACTATGGCAGAAAAAAATGTGTTTAAAAACACTTTATACTGAAGTTTAAGATATCAAGAAAAGACAGTGCTTTCAGAGAAATCTTCGAGGTTTGGAATTCAGCAACGTATGTCTTCCTTTAATCATATATACCAAATGAAAACAGTAAATATATGTACTACTCTAAATTTCTGTCACTGCTTCTAGTATTTTTTTTTATCTTGTTAGTGTATGAAAGACAAGGAGGTGTTAAGTTGGCTAGCTAAAAGTCAGGTATCTGGAACTAGATGTTGAGACCTCATAAAACGCAATCTTTTTTTCCTGTTCTTTCCACTGAAAACCATTTAGAAGAGGTGATAATAATTATGGTATTTGTTAAGCACATACTATGTAATAGGCACTGTACTAAGCGCTGGGGTGGTTACAAGCAAATCGGGTTGGACACTGTCCCTGTCCCACATAGAGCTCAAAGTCTCAATCCCCATTTTCCAGATGAGGTAACTGAGGCACAGAGAAGTGCAGTGACTTGCCCAAGGTCACACAGCAAAGCGGCCAAGCAGAAATTAGAACCCATGACCTCCTGATTCCCAAGCCCACGCTCTATCCACTATGCCATGCTGCTTCTCCAGCATGTAGTAACAATTACAGACTCAGAAATGTAACTTCGTTATATCAGACGAATACATGGTTCCCAAAAGAACAAAGATGGAAAATTTTTTTCTATCCTTCCAGTTTTATCTCCAGTAATTTTCAAGAGCCTCTCTTCTTTTCCAAATGCTTTTATTATAGTCATTACCTTCCTCATGTGAACAGATTATATAGTTTATGTTTCAGCACTTAGAACAGTGCTTGGCACATAGTAAATGCTTAAAAAATACCATCATTGTTATTATTATTATATGATGGGAAGCAACATGGCATAGAAGAAAGAGAACAAGAGTGGGAGTATGAAGAACTGAGTTAGAGTCCCAACTCCACCACTAGTCTGCTATGTGACTTTGGGAAAATGACAACCTCTCTGATCTTATTTTCCTTATCTGTAAAATGGGGATGAGATAAATTGTGAGCCAAGTGTGGAAAAGAGATTGGGTAGGATCATGTAATATTGAATCTCACCCTGAGCTTATATTGGAAAAGCTTTAAGAACCATTAAATGAATTGTAATCATAATCATGAAGTCATAATGGTTTCAATCATTAGTATTTACTAAGCATGTTTTACATGCTTGGGAGAGAACAGTTTGTGGTAGAAGTCACTATCACTGCTTCAAGGAGATCACAATCTATAGGATCAGTTTACAGTCTGTAATGTAATATAGCATAATATTTGGATGAAATGTATGATGCTTTTTAGAATTTTGACTCAAACTAATGTTTGTTATCTGAAAGGCCCGTCTCTTCTAGTCAATTAGAAATAGCCCCAATTAGTCGTAACTGTATGCCAACAGATTTGTGCACAAAGCAGACTAGTAAAATCAAATAATAATGATAGCATTTGTTACGCACTTACTATATGCCAAGCAGTGTTCTAAGCCCTGGAGTAAATAAACGTTAAGTGCAAACAATCATTTTAGAAATGTAAAAGATTTACTTTATAAATGCTGGCAGGTATCCCTAAGGTGTGAATCATTGGTCAACATTGAACAACAATCTCCCAATATATTTAAGTATTAAATATAATGATCACATTGGAGTAGTTTACATCTATTAATTTAAATCTTAAAGTTTTAGAATCTGGATGGTGGAATGTCCCAAATTCAGGATTTCTTTTAGAAAATGTAGTTGTATCACAGTTGATTGTGTTATGAATTTGAGTATATTATGTGTGTATTTATATATGTGTGTGCTCAACTTACTTTCCTGTGATTTCTACTTATCTACATCTTTAAATCTATGTAGTTGAACAAGTTTTCATAAATATAGGTTTTCTGTTTCTCTTCCTAATGAATCCTACTATTCCCACCTAGATCCATCCATATCCTAACGAATCCTACTATCCCTACCTAGATCTATCCATATCCTTCTCTATCCTAATACCTTGCAGGACAATTGTGACCTTTTTTACCATCATATTGGGCGAAACATTCTACTTTGGATGAAAATTTTCCTTTCAATGAGTTTTGTGTCTTTGTGTCAAGTGCTGAGATAGAGACAAAGTAATCAAGTCAGACCACAGTCCCTATTCCATATGGAGCTCACAGTTTAAGTGGGAGAGAGATAAGGTTTTGAATCTAATTTTACAAATGAAGAATTGAGGCATGGAGCTAAATGCTTAATGTCACACTGCAGGCTAGGGATCAAGCCAGGATCAGGTCCTCTAACTTCAGGCCTATGTTCTTTCTCTTATGCTGCTTCTCATCTGAGTGATATTTAATCATCTAACTATTTTTGACATAGTACATTGTGATAATTATGATTTCTCACATCCTTACTACCCTAACATTTGCCCAGCATTAAAAGTTACATTGTTTTCTGCACCTCTTCACTAACGATTGTATATTAATCAAGATTTGCAGTAACCCATTTCAAAGTTTTCTATGGCTATTTTGTTTAAAATAGTTTTGAACCTACAGTATGTTCAAGGATAGGATTCATTTTAAAATATTCATATTAAAAATATAGGGAAAAAATGAAGACAAAAGAAATATGTGCCTGGGAGCCAGAGGACTTTAGTTCTAATCCCAGCTCCAACATTTACCTGCTGTGTTACTTTGGGTAAGTCACACAACTTCTCTGTGCCTCCATTTTTCTCAACTGCAAAATGAGAGTTCAGTACCTGTTATCCCTCCTACTTATAATGTGAGTCCCATGTGGGATAAGAACTGTGTCTGACCTGATTAACTTATATCTATCACAGTGCTTAGAACAGTGCTTGACATATAAGCACGTAATCACATGTAATAAAAAAGTGTTGTTTATCTAAGCTTTCCCTACTGTTTTTCTGCATTGTACTTGATAAATTAGAAAATTTTACATTGTGAGAGGACCTTGATGGGCCAGAAACATGTATAATTCCCACGTGTATACTCTTCCCCAGTGCTCAGTACAGTGATTTGTACACATAAAGACTTAATAATATTACTAGAATTAGTATTACTACTATTACTAAATCGATATACTAATCAGTGATGTTCATTGATAATGAGTGTGAAGCACTATACTTAGTGTTTCAGAGCGTACAACGGATGCAAGATACACATATTCTGACATCAGAGAATTTGTCTTGTCTTGTTTATGCTGTCGAGTCATCTCCGACCCATAGCAACGCCATGGATATGTCTTTCCCAGAATGTCCCATCTCCATCTTCAATCATTCTGATAGTTTATCCATAGAGTTTTCTTGGTAAAAATACAGAAGTGGTTTACCATTGCCTCCTTCCACGCGGTAAACTTGAGTCTCTGCCCTCGACTCTCTTCCATGCCTGTGCTGCCCAACACAGGTGAGTTTTGACTTGTAGAAGATTGCCTTCCACTGGCTAGCCACTTCCCAAGCTAGGAACAGAATGGATAGGCCTCTGCTTGACTCTCCCTTCTGTAATCAAGACGGGTAAAGTACTGGAAACTCTGCAGGTGTGACCCTGAGAGGGGTCAGGGAATTTACACTACACAAAATATCTCATAAACTTCCAATATTTGCCCATACACCCTCTGAATGAATAGAAATAAGGCACTTAATCATCTCCCTCCCTCCCAGCTACCCTCCCTCCTCTCACAGTAAAATCCAGCCCACCCATTTCAATCTCCTAGTGTGTATTTACTGTGACTCAAATTCATCTCTTTTTCCTTGATCCCTTACTTATGCCCTCTCCCTTCATGTTTGACAGATCACTACTCTCCCCATCTTCAAAGCCCTACTAAAATTATGTTTCCTCTAGGAAGCCTCCCCTGACTAACCTTTCATTTCCTCTTTCTATTCTCTCATTTGCCTGCATTGCGTGTGACCTTTGGTCCATTCCCCAAAAGCACTTTGACACTATCCGACACCTAGTCCTACAGCACTTATGTACATACTCATGTTCTGTTGCTTCACTTTTCTGTAAACTATTTTGAAGACCATCTACCTCACTAGATTGTAAGATCCTTGTGGGCAGGAATCATATCTACAAACTTTACTGTATTCCCTAAAGTGTTTACTAGAGTACCATGCACACAGTAGGTGCTCAATATGTACTATTGATTAATTTAATGGATTGATTGATATAAGAACAAAGGCACAATGGAATATTGGAAAATAATGAATCATTTTTAATTATGAGTGAAGACAATTCTCACCAGGAGTCAGTGTTGTCATTTTTTTCATCATTAACAACAGGAGATCTGTCAATAGCTAATTCATATTTATGATGTCTCCATATAATCCCTCCATTGTCCTTTGCCTAAAATTCTAAGTAAGCGCTTAACAAATACCTTTATTATTATTATTATAAACTTATGAACATATTGAATCAAGCGAGGGCTTCATCTATCTCAGTATTCCATCTCTAACAATAACAACAGACATCATTCTCAAAATCTATTCCACGGAAGGAGTGAAAGAATTTTGATTTTTTTTTCTCCCAAAGAAGCAGCCCAATATGGAATAGAAAAAAAAAACTTAAAAAAAACCCTGGCTCTCTAAATTATTCAAATTAATTGTGTTTGGGGTAAAATTGAAAGATTTATAACTTTTTTTTTACTTTGTTCCCCAGCCAGAAAATACTTAAGCATGATTTTCCCAGACATGCATCAAAGTAATTGTGTTTCTTTAGGATGTGGTATAATCCTCATTTACCTATCAAGGAAAATAACTTTTTACTATTAATTCTTGGAAACTTCATTTGGGTACATCTTGTGACCATTTTATGGTAGGATTAAATTTGACTACTAACCTTTATTTGAGGAAGTCAAGATGCCATATGAAGTGTTTAGCATCATCCCTGCTGTTTTCTTTTTCTGAAATAGTATCTGATTTCCTCTCTAAATTCCTCCTTGCTTTTCAAATAGCAGAATCTAAAATATTTATATTTTAAATAATTTTATTCATCCTTTAAAAATACTGTGATAGCTTTTCTCTGCTTTGTATAGATAAATTACTTTTAATGAGTATGATGGCAATAATGGTGATAATCTAAATTACCCAAACCCTTATAGGATTCAGAACTTACCTAAATAAAAATATAAATCTAGTAAGGCAGTAAACAACATATTACAAATAACTTTCAAAGGTGTGTTTATTGTTATATGTTCAGAAAGAGGAAAGATGCAAATTCTGTGGGTGCAAAGAACGTGCCTTGTGCTTCCATTGTCTCCCATTATACGTTAGTAAAGTGTATTTCACTTGGTAGGCACTCTAATAAACACCCTTACTACTACTTAATTAAAATTAGAAGTTGTTCAACTTCCTTTTGCACATTTGCTTTACAATAACACTTTTAGAGGAGAAAAACCACACATTTTATTTTAAATCTGAAATAGATATCTGATTTCTATTATTCTACATTAAGACTCTTCAACTGGAGCATATTAAAAATCTAATAGTAA
The DNA here is from genome assembly GCF_015852505.1 of Tachyglossus aculeatus. Taxonomy (NCBI): domain Eukaryota; kingdom Metazoa; phylum Chordata; class Mammalia; order Monotremata; family Tachyglossidae; genus Tachyglossus; species Tachyglossus aculeatus. The sequence continues at coordinate 123,898,522 of NC_052067.1, forward strand.
TAATAATGTTAAAAGGATATTTCTTTGGTTTTGAAAGAACAATGTTATTCTTCCAAACCACTAGCATATAAACTATCACTTTTATTTCTCAAAAAATCCCTCTGGAGATATGCTTGATGAGAGCTCACCTCCTCTGGGAGGCCTTCCCAAACTGAGCCCCTTCCTTCCTCTCCCCCTTCTCCCCCTCTCCATCCCCCCATCGTACCTCCTATCCTTCCCTACAGCACCTGTATGTATGTTTGTACATATTCATTACTCTATTCGTTTATTTATTTTACTTGTACATATCTATTCTATTTATTTTATTTTGTTAGTATGTTTGGTTTTGTTCTCTGTCTCCCCCTTTTAGACTGTGAGCCCACTGTTGGGTAGGGACTGTCTCTATATGTTGCCAACTTGTACTTCCCAAGTGCTTAGTACAGTGCTCTGCACACAGTAAGTGCTCAATAAATACAATTGATTGATTGATAGTAGCAATAGAATAAGGCCCCAGACATTTCCTTACTGGTGGGCCAGAGCCCTACAGCACGGGACAGAAATTGAGAGAATGCCAAGCCTTTGCTATTGCCCATCAACACTTGCTCTAGCCAGTGAAGACTGACAACTGATATTAGCAGTATGAAGAAATCTTTTCCACTTTTAAAATGTTGGGCTTTGGCTGCAGCTTGACTGTTGTAACTGCTGCATGCTAAACCATGTGGCTCTTCAAACTTTAAAAATCTTAAAACTCCCACAACACCCTATTGCTTTCATTCTATATACTTTAGTCCTTATCTTTTGTGTTGTTTTCATGTTTGTATCTCTCATTTCATCTTTATCACGCTATTAGCACTACTAAAATGTATTATTATTGTTTCCTTTCTACAGATGTGGAAACTGACACGGGCAGCAGGGCACTGATGGAGCTAAAAGTAGAACCTTGGTCTTTAAAAAAAATTCCCTTATTTAATGTAGATCTAGGTTGAAATTTTGAATGACAGTTCATGAACTATGAAAACCTGCCACATTTCAAAAATTTCTGTGGTTTGATGTCATTGGAAGGTATTAGATTTGAGTAAGTTGGGCCTTCCTTGTGTCTCTCATTCTTGAATTGCATTCTTTAGAGTAGAATCCCTGTTAAAAGGATATTTCTGATATGATGGTGATGACTGCCAGATTTGCATGGTCACTTGTGGAAAACTGTGTCACATTTACACAAATAAATGTGTGGGGGGCTCACAGTCTTAATTCCCATTTTACAAATGAGGGAACTGAGGCACAGAGAAGTGAAGTTTCTTGCCCAAGGTCACATAGCTGACAATTGGCAGAGCTGGGGTATGAACCCACGAACTCTGACTCCAAAGCCTGGGCTCTTTCCACTGAGCCACACTTGCACCCTTAGTATTTTTAGCACTTGCACCCTATCCATTCACCGCTGAAATCAGTCTCAAATCTATTTGATTAATTCCAAATGTACTGTTGAACATTTAACTCTGAAGTTACATAACCCCTGTGAAATTTTAATGTGGACATCTTGCATTAACTTTCTTTCCTGGAACAACAAAAAAGGAAAAGGTGGTCCCTAAATAAATGAAACTCAATTTCACGGCACATTATCTCTTTCAATTCTTTCCTCACAGCTTTCATTTTCATTAAAATCACGGACAACCATAAATTAATAATTACTTCAGGTTGACTACATGCAGACTACACTACTTAGCTTGCATTTTCCTACAGTGGCCCTTCTTGTTCATGCTGGAAAAACGTTAATTTAGATAATGTGGCTTGCCCCTTGTCATATAATTCTGTTTTGTGGTTTCACTGATCTATAATGGTCTGTTCTTATTAGATAGTATTAACTTTATCTTTTGTTCAATCAAGCTTTACACTCTACTCACGCAGAAGATGGTATCTCTCCACTGATATGTGTATATCTGTTGTATTTCAATTCAACTCAGTCTGCCAGCTGTATTTACTATGCAGCCATGAATTTATGTCCATTAGCTAAAACCATATGCATGACACACTTAAGTTAAGAATCATCGACATAATTCTAACCTTCATATAGTTATAAACATTTCAAATAAACTTTATTGTTGTTCATTTCAATTCAAGGGAGGCAAAAAAACTCATATAAACCAAGAAATAATTGGAGTTTCATCTAAAACCTCAACCCAACTGATTTCAAAGATTCTCTGACACTTGAAAAGGTTCATTTTCCCATAAAAGAAGTCATAATATATTGTTTACTTTAAAATCTCATTCACTTATCATCCTGAGATACAGATCTAGTTTTTATAGATTCTCCTTAGGGATATAAGTATTATACAATCATATTGCAAACAATATAATACAGAATATACAAACTAAAATAGCAATCAGCATTTTGGTCAGATTCTATTACTAACAGAGGTACTTAAAAGGCTAAACAAATTCTTAAATGTGATATTTAAAAATGGTACATTGCCATTTTTAGAAGAAGCTATTTTTGGGCTGTAGGGGAGACAAGAACCTCTCATTCTTCACCTTCTATGGTAACATAGTTATAGTCACATTAAAATTAAATTAAATGAAGGTAACATTGCTTATGTTGAATACAAGTGAAAATAAATATTCAACTACTCTTGTGGTAACCATATTCATGTAATTTAGTAAGATGATTCAACATTTACTTTGATATATTATTCCTATTAGCTATTAAATTTACCAATTGATTGTATCGAGTGAATGCTTACAGTATGGAGAACATTGCACACTTGGCCATTAAATTTCTCTTTTTGTACATGTCAAACTTCATCCAGTAAATATCTGCCACTCTTACAATTTATTTTGTTGCAATCTAATTAATCAAGGTACTTACCATAATAACTATCTTCAATCATCACTGAACTCAGCAAGTGATTTATCTGCTCATTGTGGGCAGGAAACTCTATTATATTGTAGTCTCACACGTGCTTAGTGCAGTACAGTGTTGTACACTCAATAAATAGAATTGATTGATGGATTGATCTAATTATTAATGATTTGATTAATTGATAGTGGGCACAAGACTGCATTATACTACACCCTCTTTCCTACCAACCATACTTTCTACCTTTCAATCTAAATTAGCTTTGAGAACTGTTCTATGCATTTGAATGTCCAATTGGTTGTAGGAGTTAAGAGTTAGTTTTTGGTTGAAACTCAGTCTCTGTGTGAAAAAATACAAAATTGCAAATGATATGACTTCCAGTCTCTAAACTCCAACTATCTAGATTTTGTGGGGAGAAAAGTATTGAATGTATACTTCAAAATCAATTTTAAGAATGTTTTGTTAAATTTTATAGTTGCAAATCATTGAACATTAAAAACTGATTGCCTCTGGTTTTCTACTGGGGTTACTGTGCTACTTCTAGACTACTACTTCTAGACCCCTTCCATACCCTGAACCCGTTGTTGGGTAGGGACCATCTCTATATGTTGTCAACTTGTACTCCCCAACTGCTTAGTACAGTGCTCTGCACACAGTAAGTGCTCAATAAATACGATTGAATGAATGAATACTTAAATGAGATATAGACGTGAATTAATGAGAGAAATTTTGCAATATATTAGAAGACATTTAAGTTCAGATCTGACCATGTTATTCAATGGCTCACTTCCTTTCGGTTCCTTCATTAGTGCTTTTAAATATGTTTACTTCTTCCCTGTTTTCAAACACCTTGTCTGGATCTCATTGCACTATCCCGCTATCACCACATTTCCTCATTCTAGTCCTATCCAACTCCTTGAATGGGTGATATATGCCTACTGCCTCATTCAATCATTCATTCAGTTGTATTTATTGAGTGCTTACTGTGTGCAGAGCACTGTACTGAACGCTTGGGAAAGTACAATACAGCAATAAAGAGTGATAATCCCTGCCCACAACGAGCTCACAGTTGGGGCTGCCAGAGGGGAGAGACAGACATTGATATAAATAAACAGACGTAAATATCAATAAATAAAATTGCAGATATATTCATAAGTGCTGTGGGGTGGGAAGGAGGGAAAGAGCAAAGGGAGCAGGAGATGAGGAAAAGTGAGATTAAGTCTGGGAAGGTCTCTTGGAGGAGATGTGCCTCCATTAAGGCTTTGAAAGGGGGAGAGTAATTATCTGGTGGATTTCAGGAGAGAGGGTGTTCCAGACCAGAGGTAAAATGTGGCCAGGGGTCGGCAACAAGACAGGCAAGATGAAGGCACAGCGAAAAGGTTAGCACCAGAGGAGTGAAGTGTGTGGGCTGGGTTGTAAGAGAGAAGGGAGAGGAGGTAGGAAGGGGTGAGGTGATGAAGTGCTTTAAAGCCAATGGTGAGGAGTTTCTGCTTGATAAGGAGGTGGATAGACAATCACTAGAGATTTTTGAGGGGGCAGGGGGCTGACATGTCCTGAATATTTCAGTAGAAAGATTATCCAGGAAGCAAAGTGAAGTATGGACTGCAGTGGGGAGAGGTAGGAGGTTGGGAAGCCAGAAAAGAGGATGATGCAGTAATTTAGGCGAGATAAGATGAGAGATTGTTTTAACATGGTAGCAGTTTGGTTGGAGAGGAAAGGGCTGATTTTAGCAACACTGTGAAGGTGAGACTGACAGGATTTCATGACGGATTGAATATGTAGATTGAATGAGAGAGAGGAGTCAAGGATAATGTCAAGATTACAGGCTTGTGAGGTGGGAAGAATAGTGGTGCCATCTACAGTGATGATAAAGTTTGGGAAAGGATAGGGTTTCGGTGGGAAGATAAGGAGCTCTGTTTTGGACCTGTTACATTTGAGGTGACGGGAGGAAATCCAAGTAGAGACATCTTGAGGGCAGGAGAAGATGTGAGCCTAAAGAGAGGTCGAGAGGTCAGGGGAGGAAATGTAGATTTCTCCAACTTCTTTCTTGACCCCCCTAAAATCTGTTTTCAGTACATTGCATCCCTTTGAAACCACCATCTCCAATCTTCAGAACACCAATGTTTTCCATGCAAAAATCCCATACTCTGAATCCTAATCCTTCCTGCCTTCTTTGCTGTAGCTTCTGATCTTCCTGCCTCCAGTCTCTCTTTTCTCTTGAGACCACACTTAGTTCCGCTTTCCAGGTTATTTTTTTCTAAAATGCTGCCCATTTTCAGATTAGGCAAGAAGTACAGACCATTCACTTTAAGCCAGCCAGTCAGCTTTAAGCTTCTTACTCTCTTCCCCCACTGGATCTCAGATTGTACTCTATGTTCCTTCAAGGTAAACATTTTGTCCCACATTGCTATCTCTCATGCCTCCAATCTTTGCTCATGCCCTTCCTTCTGCCTGCAACTGCTTCTTTAGTAGCATAATGGAAAGACAATGGGCCTTGGAGTTAAAAGACTTGGGTTCTAATCCCAGCTCTGTCACCTGTCTGCTGCGTGACCTTGGGTGAGTCACTTCTTTGTGATTCAGTTACCTCATCTGTAAAATGGGGATTAAGACTTGAGCCCTTTGTAGGACAGGGAGTGTGTTCAACATGATCATCTGGTGCCTAATCCAGTTTTTTGTATGGTGCCTGGCACATAGTAAGCAGTTAAATACTATTTTAAAAAATCCACTAGATCACTGCTCACTCTATCTTCAAAAACATCTTTGAAATCTGAAAGTTGTGTGTAGTTAATATTTCTACCACCCCAACTTTTCTGCATCCATTTATTGCACTTTTGTATATATCAATTTATATAGCCAATGATGGTAAGCACTGGCTCATTTAAATATATATTTAATTCACATAATTTACCTTACATAATATGTTTCATGCACATAATTGTCTTCCCCATTCATTCATTCAATCATATTTATTGAGCGCTTATTGTGTGCAGAGCACTGTACTACGTGCTTGGGAAGTACAAGTCGGCAACTTAAAAAGATGGTCCCTACCCAGCAACGGGCTTGCAGTCTAGAAGAGGGAGAAAGACAACAAAACAAAACATGTAGACAGGTGTCAAAATCATCAGAACAAATAGAATTAAAGCTATATGTGCATCATTAAAAAAATTAATAGAATTGCCCCATCCCAATTTATTGAGATGGAAATAAAGTATCAATTTCATACCATACATCTGTAAGTAGTGATAGTAGCATATACTGTAGGAGGAAGAAAATAATAAGTCCATGATAGGGTGTGCCCCTGAGCTACTTCATGATGAAGGAGGGAAGTTTCTTTGATAAAACAGGTGTATTCCCTAGAACAAAGAGGAGAAGGATGAAAATGTTATAACATAGAAGAGCTGCCTGGCTTAGTGGATAGAGCTTGGGCCTGAGAGTCAAAAGGACCAGGGTTATAATCTTTGCTCTGCCACTTATCTGCTGTGTGACCTAGTGGGCAGGGAACATCTCTACCAACTCTGTTGTACAGTACTGTCCCAAGCCGTTAGTACAGTGCTTTGCACATAAGAAGTGTTCAATACATAGGACTGATTGATTGAATTTATAGCACAAAAGTCACTATTACATTCTAATTTGTAACAATTTTGCCATATGATTACAAATCTACCAGTCTCAGAAATATGGAGCAAATTTTTTTTTTTTTACTACTTAACTAAGAAAGTGATAGGACACAGTTCCTGTCCTATGTGGGACTCAGAATCTCAATCCCCATTTTACAGGTGAGGTAACTGAGACCCAGAGAAGTGATGTGACTTGCCCAAGGTCACACAGTTGAGGAACACATGACCTTCTGATTCCCAAGCCCATGATCTATCCACTAAAGCATGGTTACTGTAGTTCAAAAGCATAGTTGCTCTAGTTCTTTGTCAGGCTGAAGGTACCTTCAATCCTGTGTTTAGTACAGTGCTTGACACATAGTAAATACTTAACAAATACCGTAATTATCACTCACAAAGCTTAAGGGACTCTGAGATGGTCACATGATAGATCAGCGTATTTTGTACTTTGGCACATTAGGTGCAATCTTTCAAGATTACTATTCTATTCATTTTGTTAATGATGTGCATTTAGCTTTAATTCTATTTGTTCTGATGACTTGACACCTGTCCACATGTTTTGTTTTATTGTCTGTCTCCCCCTTCTTGACTGTGAGCCTGTTGTTGGGTAGGGACCGTCTCTGTATGTTGCCAAATTGTACTTCCCAAGCACTTAGTACAGTGCTCTGCACACAGTAAGCACTCAATAAATGCAATTGAATGAATGAAGATGATCCAAGAAACAAGAAGTTCACAGGGCCTCCTGAAACTTGGGAGGAAGGAACCCAAGCTCACCGTGGGTGTGCGGACTGGGAGATGTGGACTGTCTACCGGGGATACATTCATTCATACAATCGTATTTAGTGAGCACTTACTATGTGTAGAGCACTGTACTAAGCGCTTTGGAAGTACAAGTTGGCAACATATAGAGACGGTCCCTACCCAACAGCGGGCTCACAGTCTAAAAGGGGGAGACAGACAACAAAACAAAACATATTAATAAAATAAAATAGAATAACTATGTACAAGTAAAATAAATGGAGTAATAAATACGAACAAGCATATATACATATATACGGGTGCTGTGGGGAGGGGAAGGAGGCAAGGCGGGGGGGATGGAGAGGGGAAGGATGAGGAGAGGAAGGAGGGGGAGAGGAAGGAGGGGGCTTAGTCTGGGAAGGCTTCCCAGAGGAGGTGAGCTCTCAGTAGGGCTTTGAAGGGAGGAAGAGAGCTAGCTTGGCAGATGTGTGGAGGGAGGGCATTCCAGGCCAGGGGGATGATGTGGGCCAGGGGTCAATGGTGGGACAGGCGAGAACGAGGCACAGTGAGGAGATTAGTGGCAGAGGAGCGGAGGGTGCGGGCTGGGCTGTAGAAGGAGAGAAGGGAGGTGAGGAAGGAGGGGGCGAGGTAATGGACAGCCTTGAAGCCGAGGGTGAGGAGTTTTTACCTGGATACATGCAAATTTCCCTCTGCTGTCCCCACTCCTTAAGTCTGTGTTGCCACTGTCAGGAGACAAAGAGGACACCCCCTCTCCCCACTTGTCAACCTGTGCTCTGTAGCAGCAGCAAACCCCTCAGGAGGGTCTGTACTACCCAAGGTCCATCTGCCCACTCAATCAGCATTCTGGAGTGGTGGCTGGAGCAGGGAAAGTAGGTAAGGACCTGAGGCTCCTTGCCTGACCCCAGTCTCTTTAGCCTTGGCTCCAGGGTGGAAGGGGGAGATGAAATAAGATCCTTTACAATTGTTTTCTTTTTATTTAAAAATCTAACAACAACAACAAAAAACAACAAATCACCCCAGGATCAGCAGTTGCCAGGGTCAGGGGTGACTCCCTGAGCAAGGAGGGCTATGGCCACTGGACAATCCAGCACGATATGCATATGCCTCAATTGCTTCTGCACATGCCAGGTTAGTGTCATATTGCATCACATGACTGGTAGGGGCACTTGGCGGCATCTTTTAACATAATTCATCCCCTTCTACCAGGGATTCATAGAATTGATATGACACCCAGACAAATTTATAATCCCACCCAATGTCTCATGAAAAACAAATCACACCCCTATCACGAGCCCTATGAGATTAAGGATAATTTGAGTTAGATTAATTACTCATATAATATAGGTAGAGGGAGATCATGAAGGAGGATATGATGGTTTAAGCAGACAGGAGTCTAAGAGTAGCAGGAGAATGGTCCACTCATTTTCTCCAAAAGGGTGTGGTACTTCACTGAAGATGGGAATCTAAATCTCTATTTAAAGGTCAATCCATAAATCAGCCATCTGGCATTTTCATCATAATATTTCCCCTGAGTAATAAAAATAGTGAATGGATAAAGAAAATCTGGTCAAAGTCTTTGTTGAATAATGCTGGCCTTTATATTCCATTACTACAAACATAATAAGCCTCTCTCTGGATCTTTTGGTAAAAATTAGTATTCTGTAAGATAACAGGTATTTGATTAATTTGTGTGCCCAGTTATACTAATGCTTATTTTTATTAAAATAATTGCATCTCTAATCTTTATATAGCTACGGAAACATTGGCATTTCATGCTTTTAATCCATTAGTGTGGAATCATGTTAAGAATATTTTCTTTTGGTTCCCAATATTATTGCTTTTGTTTGTTTAGTCCTTCCAAAATAAACTCATTTACTTACATCATTGTTATTCATTTTAGCAACATTGCTAACAGAAGGCTTCCATGTTTTCATATTTTTTTGGGGAAATGATATTGATAGGATTTAAAGTTTCAATTTACTGTGCATTCCTTGACCCTGTATCACTATTTTATTTAGTGGTCAGTCCTTTCTTTTGTTTTCAAGTAATTTTCTTGATAGTGATGTTAGGGATCTGCAACATTTTCATTCAATTGCATTTATTGAGTGCTTACTGTGTGCAGAGCACTGTACTAAGCACTTGGGAAGTACAAGTCGGCAACGTATACAGTCCCTACCCAACAACGGGTTCACAGTCTAGAAGTGGGGGACAGATGTAGCTTTCATGAAGAGACTATTAGAAGGTATTTGGAATTTTGAAGTCTTAAGGGGAGAATATTTGACTTAAGGTGTAGTGTGTGATTTGAAAAATAGGAATGTGGATTGGAAAACTGCTAAATCTTGCTGTTTCCTCCTTTTAACATTTCCTGCATCTGCACCTTCCTCTCCCCACAAACACTACAATTACAGTCCAAATTCTTGTCGTAGTTTGATACCATTATATCATACTCCTCACAATTTTCCAGCCTCTCCATCTTACTTGAAATACCTGAAAACTGCCATACAAATCTTTATGAAGCACATTTCAACAAACATGTCTCCCTCTTCAAACACTTTCAGTAGCCACTCATCTTTCTCCTCATCAAGGAGAAACTCCTTTGGCTATGAATTTTGACGTATATCAAAGCTCTTACGTTTGGCTCTTCACTTTCTTCTCTCTGGTTCACACTTTCACTCCTCTCAAACTCACCTTCTAGCTGCACCTCAATCTTGACTCTCCTGGTTCTGACGTTTACTCACACTGTCCCATGTCTTTAGAAGCTTAAATTCACCAAACCAAATCCTCCTAACGTTGTACCTTTCTGGAAACCTTAACTGATTAAATCACAGCACAGTCATATCAAGTCAAAGCCATCCTTAACACCAATAGATTTCATCCTTATCTTCAACACTTATGTAGTTATGCATATTTTTATCTGTTCATTTCTACATTTATTCAGGTGTATCATCTTTATCCACTTTTACTACTTCTTTTACATCTTTATCCACTTTTACTATCTTCTTTTCCCAAGATTAGGAAGATTATTATTCCAAAAATATGCCGAAGATTAACGTTAGGAAGACTTGCTATGAAGAGACTGGAAAAAGTCATGAAATTGTGCTGATGTAACAATTGCCACAAAAATACAAATTGTCAATTCTATGGTGTTTCCAGTGACAATGTATGAATCTGAACACTGGACAGTGAAAAAGCAGGATAGAAAGAACATTGATTCTTTTGAAATGTGGTTCTGGAGAAGGCTTTTGCAAATCCCATGGACTGCCCAAAAACAAGCAAATGGATTTTAAAGCAAATTAAACCAAAGTGATCTTTGGAAGGCCAAATAACTTGACAGATTAGTATACTTTGGACATGCAATCACAAGGACTAATTCTCTGGAGAAGACACTAATGCTAGGAAAAATCCAAGGAAAATGAGGTAGAGGCAGACCAGCAGCTAGATGGATAGAGACCATATCAACGATAACAGAAGAACCAATAGAAAGGTTGCAGATTATGGCAGAGGACAGGATGTTCTGGAGAAAATATATCCATGTTGTCACTATGAACAGGAAATGACTTAATGGAACTTAATAATAATAATTATCCTGCTTCCACTACTTGTAGAACCCTTTTGTTTGCCTATACACTCATACCTATAGATTGGAAGCTCCTGAAAGGTAGTCATCACGTCTTGGTTTAATTATATTCTCCTCCCCATGTGCTCTTTCTAGAAGGGGGCTCATGTTCACTGACTCCTCCAGACTCACTGGAAAAGGGGAAAGAGTTGACTTCCTTCTTACTCCCCATGCACCATTCTTCCATTCCTCTTTTTCTTGTCCTCTGAAGCCCATATCATCTGTCTCTGTGACCCACTCTAGATACCTGTACCCCCAAGACCCCACCATTAGACTGTAAGCTTGTTGCAGGAAGGGAATGTGTCTGTTCATTGTTACGTTGTACTCTCCCAAGAGCTTAGTACAGTGCTCTGCATACGTAAGTGCTCAAGAAATGTGTTGACTGATGACCTCCAACTTTAATCATTTCACTGACTTTCCCACATTAAATCCCTCTTTCTTCATCCCTACATTGATCCTTGGGGACTTCAATAGCCACACATTATCAGTATATTATGACCGTTCCACTGTCCACTTTCTATAGCTTCTCAACTCCACTTACCACCTCCTGCTCCACGCACCTTGCCGACTCGCAATCACACAATCGATCTGATCATCTCTAGGCACTGTACAATTTCTACCTTCACCAAATCTCAAATCCCTCTACTCGACCTCAACCTTCTCACCTATTTTCTATTCTCACACCCTCCCCATAAATTTGTTCTGATCCCCCAAAGAGACACCCTGTTTTTGATCCCATCCAATTTTCTCAAGTCATCCTGCTACATTTAGTCGACACTGTCAACACCACCTCTTTAATGAATTCAAATCACTTGCCCCCCTATAATAATAATAATAATGACTTTTATTAAGTACTTACTATTTGCAAAGCACTGTTCTAAGCGCTGGGGAAGTTACAAGGTGATCAGATTGTCCCACGGGGGACTCACAGTCTTCATCCTCATTTTACAGATGAGGTAACTGAGGCGCAGAGAAGTGAAGTGACTCACCCAAAGTCACACAGCTGACAATTGGCAGAGCTGGGATTTGAACCCATGACCTCTGACTCCAAAGCCCGGGCTCTTTCCACTGAGCCACGCTGCTTCCCCATCCCTTTGTCGATCTCGAAGTACTGACCCACAGCTCTGGATCACCTCCACAGTCTGCTCCTTTGGGTCCTGGACATGAGTTGCAGAGTGCACTGGCAGATATCCAGATATAAGGGCGACCTTGGCCATCTCAAGTTCATCCTTGCATACTTTAATTCTACCCACTCCTTTTTCCTTCAAAATTATTTCTCCATCTTTATTGACTCCCATGCCTATTGCCCTCACCAAGCATTTAACTCTCTCTGCCCATCTTCAGATCTCTTGCCCATAATTCCCCAACCTCATACTTCATTGGGAAAATTGAAACTACTTCCCAAGCACTCAGTACATTGCTCTGCACAGAGTAAGTGCTCAATAAATACAATTGAATGAATTAATTAATTAATGAAACTATCATGTGTGATCTCCCTAAAATCTCCCTGATTCTCTCCAGTGCCTCCATCCTCCAGCCCCTTCTTTAACTCTCATCTTTTCCAGCAGTATCTCAAGAGGGGATCTCCTGTCTTCTCTAAAAATCCATCCCCTCCAACTGCACCTGACTCCATCCCTTTGCACCTTATCAAAGAACTTGCCTCCTCCTTTCTTTCCTCTCTGGTCACCGTCTTCAAGTATTTGATCTCCAGTGGCTTTTTCCCCACTGCTTTCAAACACGCTCATGTCTCCTCTATCCTAAAAACAACCCTCCCTTGATCCCATGGCTCCCTCCAGTTATTGCCCCACCTCCCTCCTACCATTCCTGTACAAACTCCTTGAACGAGTTGTCTATATCCACTGTCCCCAGTTCCCCTCCACCAATGTTCGTATATCTATTTATATAGATATATAAATAAATAAAATCATATTGGCATCAGGTCTTGTCCCATATGAAGGTCACAGCTTTAGTGGGAGGGAGAACAGGTATTTAATCCTAATTATTTAGATGAGAAAACAGAGGTACATTGAAAGAAATTTCTTGCCCAAAGTTGAATATAAGCCACAGACACCATGACTGCCCTTAAAAACTGAACCATGTAATGGGAGAAGCTTGTAATCATATACATGAGGACAATTAATAAGTCACCCATACTCCCTTCCTCTGATTCCTTTAATCTTTTCCCACAGGGCAAATAAAGGTAATAGTTAAACTTTTCATTTAGTTTGTCATTCTTCTTTGTCCTCATTCTGACAAGCTGGCTATGAGCTCACTTTTAGCAGTTCAAACCCATACATGAAGCTTAACATTTATGTCATGTATAATACTCAAAAGGTTATATAAAATCGTTTCTAAAAATATTTCTAATACTTTTTATATACTACTACTTTTGTGTGAATTTACATGCTGGCAGGACCAAAATAGAATTCTTTTGCACTGTATACTGAATACTGTAGATCATTAATTCCCCTGATTCACAATGTAGTTTTAGATCCAATACAGTAAAGCGAACACAATATCAATGAGAGGCAATGTGGCCAAGTAGAAGGACCAAGGGCCTGGGTTCTAATCAGAGGACCTGGATGGGCTCCATAACTGTTGGACTCCATAACTTGCCATGATCATTCATTCAGTCATATTTATTGAGCACTTACTGTGTGCAGAGCACTGTACTTAGCACTTGAAAAGGACAATTCAGCAACAGATAGAGACAATGCCTACCTAACAACGGGCTCACAGACTAGAAGGGGGAGACAGACAACAAAACAAGTAGATAGGCATCAATAGCATCAAAATAAATAGAATTAGAGATATGTACACAGTATATATACTGTATGATCATATAGTGATTAGTAGTCTGGGTATGGCTGCAGCAACCTTGGTTTGAATCAGAGTCACAGCAGAGGGAGCAGAATCTTTTTTCAGGAAGCGGTATGACCTAGCGCATAGAGTATGGGCCTCGGAGCCAGAAGGTCATGGGTTCTAATCCCAGCTCTGCCACTTGTCTGCTGTGTAACCTTGGGTATATCACTTAACTTCTCTGTGCCTCAGTTCCCTCATCTGCAAAATGGGGATTGAGAATGTGCGCTCCATGTGTCCAAATTAATTATCTTGTATTTACCCCAGTGCTTAGAACACTGCCTAGAACTTAGTAAGAGCTTAACAAATGCCACAGTTAATATTATTATTATAATCATTATTAATAATCCTGGTTCAGCCACTTGCCTGGTCTGTGAGCTTGGGTATATCATTTAAATTCTAGGTGCCTCCATTTCCTCATCTGCAAAAATGGGGACAAAATATCTGCTCTCTTTACCCCTTATTGAGTGAACCCCATGTGGGTCAAGGAATGTGTCCAACCTGATTGTCCTGCATCTACCCTACTACTTAGTGCCATGCTGGACACACAAACACTAAAATACCACAGTAGCATTTCTCCTCTAAAGCACTATTGTAGAAATAGGAAGTACTCTTCCTATGACGTTCATCTATATGGATAGAACTTGATATAACAGGGGAGCTGTCCACATGCAGACAGTGTCAAACATGGCATTAGTTCCGCAACAGAAGTTTTCCTTAATGTGAAGTTCTTTAAGAATGTTACCCGTGTTACTGAAGAACTGACTGCATATGTAGAGAAAGATGTACAGAAATATCTTGAGCTCTAACAAGACGTCAACATTGTACTTCTACAACTTAAAAATACAATCAAGATAATCACCTGTTAAATTGTGTAGCAATCTTTTTTTCCTTAAGAAAGTTCCCTAATCATAAGATTTTTTTTAGAGAATACCAGTTAGACACATTTTTAAGCCACATATAGATTGAATTCACTGTCTGCAAAATCTTTATGTCTGTACACACAAACACACAATTACATATATATATATATATATATGCAAAGTGATAATAAACCAGGTCCAATTTACAGCAGTTCACAAGAAACAGTTGTTGAAAGCTGAACTGTAAAGCAATTTTGGGGTGGGTGGAGATCAATCAATCGTATTTATTGAGTGCTTACTGTGTACAGAACACTGTACTAAGCACTTGAGAAGTACAAGTTGGCAACATATAGAGACAGTCCCTACCCAACAGTGGGCTCACAGCCTAAAAGTGGAGATGTCTTTGAATTTTTACAGAAAGGATATATCCTTTAAAGTTCCATTTTTTGTCTGCAGATAACTGTTCAGCTAGGCTGGCTAGCTGTTTTGGTTAGCACTACTGCTATATTACTCATTGCTGTTTGAGCCACTATTAGGGAGAAGTAACTCTAGCACTAGCATGTCATGAAATAAAGCAGATTCAATATTTTCTTTGTTTTCAGAAAAGAATATACTAAAACTGAGAAATCAAATCATTTAATGATTTTGAATAATAATGAACTCAGCATCCTTGGAAATTAGGTGAATTAAAAGTTATGTAAATGGTAAAATGACATAAAGTGGGATGATTTTTTAAATTGCATGGACAATAACATGATGTCTAGTAATTCTCCTTTTCCCCAAACTATTAGAAACTAAATCACCACCACTGTAATTAGTTCTTTAAAATATTATTTTACCTTTTTAATAATAATAATAGTGATGGCATTTATTAAGCTCTTAACGTGTGCAAAGCACTGGTCTAAGTGCTGGGGAGGTTACAAGGTGATCAGGTTGTCCCAAAGGGGGCTCACAGTCTTAATCCCCATTTTCCAGTTGAGGTAACTGAGGCACAGAGAAGTTAAGTGACTTGCCCAAAGTCACACAACTGACAATTGGCGGAGCCAGGATTTGAACACATGACCTCTGACTACAAAGCCTGAGCTCTTTCCACTGAGCCACGCTCCCCAACACCTGTGAGGGCCTCATAACTCACATAACTTTTTCAGAAATTAAATGCATTCATTTCTCAATGAAAAACCATAGAATTTTTCAAAGGGCACCTCTCCATTTTGTGACTCTATGTGGGTTTGTATGTATGTTCATATTCTTATAATTTTGATTTATAAATTAAGTTTGATGAACTACCTAGTTATATATACACAAATGCTTTATTCTATTTGACCCTGTTTGGGAAATTGCACATATTCATATTACCATTTTAGCCTGTATTTTGATTTACTTACCCATATTCTGACAAATGATATCTCTAGCATGGCTGTGTGTTTCTTGACAATTATTTATTTCTTTTTAAAAAACAATCCACCGTGTATGACAAATTATGCTTATTCTTTGAATCTTATTCTTTGACATTTTTTCTTTTATCTCCAACCATTCAGAAAAAAAAAAAAACCTCCTTAAAAAGGCAGCTTAAAAGCAATTCTTTGGCCTTAACATTAGTTATGTCATTATTTTCCAAACTCAGCAGGACAGCAAAATGATTATGCACTCATATTTATGCAGAGAAATGCAGTGAACCTATTTGTGAGTAAATTCATTATATTGATTATTGACTATAAGACCTTGCTGTTTCAATAAGTGAAGTTTAATTTGAAATTTTTATCCTCAGTAGAATTCAATAGTTGTAGATATTGTCATTCTATTCAAATAGTAATCCACTGTGTCAATCACTTGCATTATATGGTGCACACATGCATTTGGAGGCAGTTTTCCAGAAAAAAATAACTAATTTGAGTACGAATCTACAAGGCACAAATTTGAATTTCAACCTAACCTCAGTAAAGATTGTACTGGGCAGTTCAGGCTTTTGTAATTACATGCCATTGTGCCAGTTTTTATCAAGTTACTAACATTATTCCTGATAAAAGTGATGAGCCTTGTAGGACTGCTCAGTAGTGGGTTCCCATAGTCTCACTTCCAAGCCTAACCCACACACCTGTCCGTTAATAGACTTTTCCATCTATGCCTTTGACTGCCTAGTCTTCTGTTTTGGGGTTTTTTTAAGCAACCTCCGGCTGTGTGGCCAAAGACGAGATAGACTGCTGAAGGTTTTGAGAATGATTTTATAGTTGATTGATTTTTATTAAATTAATTAGAAACAGTCAAGACTGAATGATCTCGCAAGCATGGTAAAGGAGAATATTCAGTATATATACATATTTCCAGTTCTAACAAAACCTTCAGCAGCTTTCTTTAATGGTATTTGTTAAGTGTTTACTATTGTCAAGCATTTTTCTAAGAGCTGAAGAAGATACAAGTTACTCAGGTGAGACACAGTCCCTGTCCCACATGAGGCTCACCGGTTAAATATTGAATCCCCATTATAAAGTGGTGGAAACTGAAACACAGCAAAGTATCTTGTCCAACATCACACAGCAGGCAAATGGCAGAACCTGGATTAGAACCCAGGTCCTCTGACACTAGGCTTATACTTTTCCCACTAGGCTACATTGCTTCTCTAAACTTTTAAAATAAAACCTTTTATTTATCAATAAAAACAATAAAATATAATGTATGGGTGTTTCTACAGCACACTGCAGCTAGAACATTGTTAGGGAATTGGGAAACTATCTGATAACTCAAAATCTCCTGGGATCCAGGAAGAAATCCCTTTAGTTCCAATTCACATATGTACACCCAGGCAGACCTTGTGAATACAAGTGAGTTTTCTTTAAAGAAAGGTTTTGAAAAAATGCATTCCCTACTCTGTAGGACAACTGAATGCATATTTACAGTTTCCACATACTTACTGGCTTTCACATTCACAGAAAGGTTTTGTTTGCTTGTGTTATGATACTCGTTAAGCACTTACTATAAATCAAACACTACTCTAAGCATTGTAAGTACAAGTCAATTAAGCGGGACACAGTCCCCGTTACACATGGAGCTCACAGTCTTATGTTGGAGGGAGGAAGAACAGGTATTGAATCTGCATTTTACAGTTGACAAAACAGAGGCACAGAGAAATTAAATGACTTGCCCAAGGTCACACAGCAAGCAATTGGCAGAACCAAGATTTGTACCAAGATCCTCTGACTTATAGGCTTAAGCTCTTTCCACTAGGCCATGCTGCTTTTCCAACAGTAATGCCATTGCCTAACTACAGAAGGAGAGAGGAAAGAGAATTTGAGCCATGGCAGGCAAAATCAAACAGTGGAGCTTGAGGAAAAAATGGAAGTGCTAGTGAGAGACCTTCCAGGAGAAGCTCAACCAACTCTTGGCTTCTTCTTAGCTCCTCATGGGGATTTCTATCTGATCCTTGACTAGATGGAGGTTGATTACTTAGAAACTTTGACTCACGTGCAAGAATTTATGAATAATCAACTACATCTTTTAAAAAAAAATCCATGAAAAATAAATTTGATATTGTTCTGCCATTGATGTCTGCATTACAGGAAGATAAAAAAGAAGCTTCATAGTGAATGGAATAATATACATTTTTGAAAATATTGAATCTTGTTTGTATAACATGATATGTACTTTACTACACTTTGGAATTCACGATTTGATTTGGTTTGTGATTGGGCGTCCCTTTGTTTAACTTTCTTTGGCCCATTTTGTAGGGGAAAGAAATGGTAATGCTTATGAGCAAGTAAGGGTTGAGAGGTTTTCTGAATTGTGGGAATGTCTGGGATTCTCCTCCTACGCCTATACCCCCCTGCCCTGAACTCCCACTAACACAATGAGCCTAGCTTTTATTCTCCGGTATGAATCTTCTCTTTACATTGACACTCTTCAATGCAGTTTCTCAGGGCTGCAAGGAATGACATTCCACTTAGAATCTTCCTCATTGTTCTGGAAGTCACTGCTTTTGCTGCAGCCTTTTGTAGGAATCAGATTCCCTATTACTTTGCTACATTCCTTAGGTTCTGCTTATTATCACTTGGAGGCAGCTTTAGTAGCTCGGTATATTCATCTTTCTTTGTTCCAGATCAATAGATCATTTTAAATCAGTGCACTGAAGACTGAAAGACCACCGTTTATTTCATGCTGATAGTTCAGACTTAAGAGAGTAAATGGTTTCTTGGGATTTGTGGTCCATAATTATATTAACCTTGGTCGCACATCAAACCATTTGAAACTTCTCACACCTCATTACCAGTCAACAAGGCCTTCTCCGAATAAGAATTGTATTGTTTGACTTTGAAAGACATGTTGTTAAAATCCTTTTACAGGTTAGTGATGTTTCTTTAGAAGACTGGAACAAATTTCATGGTCAAAGCTCATTTTTTAGCACCTTTTTGTCACAAAGACAATACTAACCAAATGAGTCTCAAACAATCTTGACTACTGCCACTGGAGCAGGCAAAGATGTTATTTACAACTTCTTTACCTATTGTCACCCTCTTCATCAACTCATCATCATGAAAGTAGTATTATGCTTTTAAACCTTACAGAGAATGTAGGTATTGTATTGGTGTTCTATTATTTCTAAAATGAAATTTGTAGCCTGAAATGGAATAAAACCATTGAAATATGAAGGGACTTAGCATTTCTTTTTTGCAACAAATTGGCTATAAATTGGTTGAGCCTCACTGTGAGCTCGAAATATGAAAAAAACCAAACTTTCTAAAATTAAAATACTTACCAATGAGAAATCATCTCTTCTGGGAAACAAAGTGACAGTCTAGTGATTGATTCTAGAGAAGGTAGAGGAGTAAATAGATTTTGTTGAAATGTGGTGATCAGAAATGGCTGGAGAAGTTGGAGAAAGATTTTAAAGGCAGTAGTCTTAAGAAATGGTCCTGAGAGAATAGACAAAATATTTATCACTTCATTAAGACACAGGTCCCTTCAGCCACACTCAATAACCAAAGGCAGTAGTAAAATGAGGAGTGATTTTGACTATAAAGAACAACAATATATTTCATAGAATAATAGGTCTTAGAGCAGGGAATCATAGATCTTAGAACACAGAATCATAGGTCTTAGAGTCTTCTCCCTCCAAAGCAAGTAGCTACTAAACCTTTCATAATATTGTTTTTTGGAGATCAATGGCTTTTATTGATTACTTACTGACTGCAACACATTTTCCTAAGCCCTCGGTTTACCACAGGACCAAAGAACACATCCCTTGCCCCCAGGAGCTTGAAATCCAATTTAACCTGAAACGCAATACATTCTTCATAAAGTCCAAACAAAATTTTTTTTTGTTTCATTTGTTTCATTTCTCTTTCTCAGTCTTCAATGTCTGTATAGAACAATACTCTTCATCTTATCCATAAACACCTATCTTGAACTTAAACAAACAATACCAATTCCTGGAACATTTTTTAGTAACTCATTCTAAAAATTTGAAATTAATCTTTCCCACACTTTTCTTGAATTTTTTCAGCTTCCGCCGAATTAAGTTGCAGTTATAAAAGCAAGACAAGTAATTGGTTAAGCAATCAACAATATGTATTGAGTGCCTGTATAGATATATAAATAGATATATCCAGGTAGAAAGATTCAATCATATCATTCAATCATATTTATTGAGTGCTTACTGTGTGCAGAGCACTGTACTAAGTGCTTGGGAAGTACAAGTTGTCAACATATAGAGATGGTCCCTACCCAACATTGGGCTCACAGTCTAGAAGATATGTGTACCACATGTATATATGTTCAGAGCAAGCTGACTTCTCTACTTAATAGGTGTTGAGTTTCTGGATTTGCTACCACTTGTGAGCAGGGAATGTGTTATATTGCACTCTTCTAAGTTCAGTTCAGTTCTCTGCACACAGTAAGCTCAATAAATACGACTAACAGACTGACTATGCAAATGGAAAACACTGTTAGTTCAACCAAGGCTTAGATAGACACCTAAGGCTAAGTGCTTAGTATAGTACTTGTACACAGTAATTGCTCAAAAATATCACTGAATGAATGAAAGCAGAAGAAGTTTATTAGAGAAAAAAAAATTGATAAAAGAAAACACAAACCTGACCATGTCAATGCATGTACAGAGAGCATTCACTAATTTTAAGTACATTTTGTTGCCAGTTATCATTCCTGCAGATGTGAAACCCATCAAGGCCGCAGGTATTTGGAGTAAAATTCCGGTCTTCAATCTTCCTTCCGTTCTCCCTGTTACCAGATTAACAAACCTCTGCCACTTCCTGGAATAACTTTTATATAGTACTAAGTTGCACACCCTGAAAGTTCCTAGCCTTCCTGGGTAAACAAATGGGATGCAGGAGAATTGCCCCCACATAGAAGGAAGACTGTCTGAGGTGCCAGTGACTTGAGGTGATGGGGTAGTAGACGGTAAGACTCCCCTGTAGACTGTAAGCTCCAATGAGCAGGGATCACAGCTCCCAACTCTGTTGTGTTGTACTTTCCCAAGTGCTTAGGCTAGTGCTCTGCACACAATGAATGTTCAATTAATACCATTGATTGATTGATTAGTGTAGAATGTTAAACTGGCACCCGTAATTAAGAGGGAAGCAAAAGAACAGCTGACAAGAGGCACTGATAAGGAACATCCAGACTGATAGATGGAGAAACAAGAAATAATTCTATCAGTAAAACCAAATTTAGATGGTGGTATCAATTATTTATTTATCCAGGTGTGTTTCATAGTGACAATAGCAACCTAGAGGCTCAGAAGGATTGGGATGGAGTGCTTAAAAAATAAGTACTTAATAAATTTTAAGTATTAACTAAGAGAAGCATCCTGCTGTAAATGAAAGAGCATGGGCCTGTGAATCAGAAGACTTGGGTTCTAACCCTGCCTCTGCCACCTGTCTACTGTGTGACCTTGTTCAAGTTTTAACTTCCCTTTGCCTCTGTTACCTCATCTGTAAAATGGGATTTAAGACTGTGAGCTCCATGTGGGACATTGACTGGATCCAGTCTTATTATATTGTATCTAGCCTGGTGCTCAGTAAGGTACCTAGCACATAGTTAATACTTAGCAAATACCGTATAACAAGTACTACTACTACTACTACTACTACTACTACTGAGGAGGAAGGGGTGATTTACTAACTGCTCAAGTCATGTAAAAATGATGAAATGGGAGCATGGGAGGTTTAGATTGGGGAAGACAAGAAATTAACTAGGAAAGACCTCCTGGAAGAGGTCTTAGACTTAGAATGTGAGTCCCTATTTAGTCTGTGAGCCCCATGTGGGACAGGAAGGGAGTTTCAAGCTAAAGGAAGGAAATTATTGAAAGGTCAGTGACAGAAAAGAAAGGCTCAGGGAATTTGGTTGGCTTGAAAGGAACAAAGTGTGTGAGATTCAGTGAAGCAAGTATGGCTTAGTGGATAGAGCATGGACTGGGAGTCAGAAGGACATGAGTTCTAATCCCAACTCTGCCACTTTTCTACTATGTGACCTTAAATTCCCTGTGCCTCAGTTACCACATCTGTAATATGGGGGATAAGACTGAGAACCCCATGTGAGACTCAAACAATAAACTGTTTCTAACCTGATTAGTTGTAACTACCCTAGAACTTAATCGAATGCCTGGCACTTAAACACCATACCAAAAAAAAGAGGGAAAGATGGGATGTGGCAGGAAAAAAGATAAGGTGAATTCCAAGGAAGTAATACACATTATAGAGGTAGGGACACTTCAGGGGAATAAGGAAGTGATAGAGAGAAATAAATTTACTAAGGGAGGTCATTAAGTTTGTGAATATTATGGAATCAACCATTTCTAGCAACTATGTGCTATTTAAATACTCAATATATTTATTTTGACAGTTTTGTAAATATGTTTTTTTCTTCCTCCCCCTTTGAGTGTAACTTGATGAGGGAAGCCAAGATGTCATCTTCTTATTCTGGATTTCCCCACCACTTATTACAGTACACACATCAAGTGAGCCCTCAATAAATTCTACTGCTACTACTACCAATATTCCATCTGCTACTGCTAAAATTACCACTACTAAAAATACTACCGCTACTATCTCTATTACTACTAATACTACTACTATTACTATGAGGTAGTATGACTAATGGATAGAGGGGCTGGCAATTGGGGGACCTGGGTTTTAAGTGCCTCCCTTTCACCTGCCTGATACTTGACCTTAGATAAGTCTCAACTTATCTGGGCTTCTGTTTCCTCATCTATAAAATGGGAGTAAGATATATATCTTCCCTTCTCATACAGTGAGCCCCTTGTGAATGGGGCATATGACAGATCTGATAGTCCCATATGTATAGCATCTCCTAACACAATGCTTGGCATATATTAAATGCTTCAGAAATATTATTATCATATACAATAATTATTTAGTGGATAATATTCTATTTAATGAATAAATAACTTCTAAAAGGAATTTTAAGGGGATGGCTATGATCTAGAAGGTAAAAGATGACAGAGGAATAGGAGCTTGAATAATTACAAAGACAATCAAGAGGTCTGTGCCTTGCTTCTTGCCTTATTGACATCTTTAACCATCTAATGCCACTGGGAGGTCATTTTGAGAAGACATCGCAGGAAAGGCAAGAAATCTTTATAGTTGTCATCCAATTCATTTTTTTTCCCTTTTGGTAAGTAGGTAAAATCAAAATTTGACAATTATAATGGGGATAGAAAATATTTTTTAGAAATTATAACTGGAGAATTATCTAATTTAAAAAGATATATCCAATACTGTGTTGTTATTGGATATGTTTTAACTAGATCATTCAAGTTTACAGGCTACAAGAGTTTATATTTTAAAGGTAAAAGTCCATTTTGATCTTTTTTTAATTAAAAAAACCCCTTACCTTTGAATTGTTGCTATTTTGTAAAAGATACTTTGCTATATACTATAAATTCCTCAAAGGTAGGGACCAGGTCTTTTTTTTCTTCTTCCCCTTGTCACTGCCCACACTGCTAGTAGAGCATTTTATGTACTGTAGGTATTTCAATACAGGTGATACTGAGAACATAAAAGAATACTTATTTTCAAAAACGTTCTCTGAGTTGCAAAAGAGGGGAGCAGTACTATTAAATTATATTCCTGACTGTGCTGTTACTTTGGTGCCCAATCAATCCATCACAGATATGTGTTGAACACTCACAGTGATGCATTACAATGCAATCTATGACCATAAGAACAGATACAAAAAGAAATGGCAGCAGTAACTATGAGATAACAGACTAAATTCAGAGTTTCTAATGTAATATAAATAACTGATATTTTGAAGGAGATGGTTGCTGAGTTCTTCAGCTTCCTCACTGCTCGAAGTCACTTCTTCAACATTCACTTACTCCTTGTAAATGGGTGGTGTCATTTTGTTATTTTGTATTTTCAAAGGCTAAGTACAATGCCTCCTCTCAGGGTCACACCTGTAGAGTTTCCAGTACTCTACCAGTTTCGACTACTGGAGGAAGAGTCAAGCAGAGGCATATCCATTCCATTCCTAGCTTGGGCAGTGTCTAGCCAGTGGAAGGCAATCTGCTACAAGTTAAAATTCCCCTGTGCTGGGCAGCAGCCGCAGCATGGGAGAGAGTTGAGGACAGAGACTCAAGTTTACTGCGTGGAAGGAGGCAATGGTAAACCACTTCCTTATTTTTACCAAGAAAACTCTACAGATTTTCTATGGGTCGTAGACGACTTGATAGCATAAGACAAGCCAAGTACAACTATTATTGCTATTGATCATATTTATTGAGGACTTATTGTGTGCAAAGCAATATACTGAATGCCAAACTAAGCACTCAAAGACAGCTATTACTACTTCTACTACTATTAGTAGTATTACAAAAACTACTACTACGTATATATTAGCTCCGTATAATAGAGTTGCTAAATACTACAAGCAACTCTATGACCCATGGTCTTTATGTATATGAGTCATGTTGTGGCTCAGTGAATGTGAGTCAGAGAGAATGAACTGATATTTCCCTTGCATTTTATAATGCCCAATAAACAATAAAACTAGCTCAGTGGTTGTGTTGGACAATCATACCTCTAGATGTGTGTTATGGGCAAGAATGCATCTGCTAATTCTGCTATATTGTACAGTTTCAAATGCTTAGTACAGGGCTCTACACATTAGTAATAATAGTTATGGTATTTATTAAATGCTTACTATGTGCCAAACACTGTTCTAAGCGCTGGAGTAAATACAAGATAATCAGATTATCCCACATAGGGCTCAAAGTCTCAATCCCGATTTTACAGATGAGGTAACCAAGGCACAGAGAAGTTAAGCGACTTTCCCAAGGTCACACAGCAGACAAGTGGCAAAATCAGAATTAGAACTCACAACCTTGGACTCCCAAGACCTTGCTCTTGCCACTAGGCCATGCTGCTCCTCAGAAAGTAAGCACTCAATATATACCATTAATTAATTGACTGATTGAATTACACAGTCATATTAGAATTCCTGATACATAATTTGATATTATTTTGATGCCATTGTCTACCTACTACAGGTCCAAGTAGATCGTCTTCGTGATTTTACATGTTTATCTTTTAATTTATCAATCCATGGTAGTATCCAATTCAATATTGACTATGATGATGTTAGTCCCATAAATGCTTCTCCTAAAGAGGGTTGGTAGCTGACATCAATCTATTTTAGTCTGGTCATTAACCCAGTCAATACTATGCTGACAATACAGTCTGGTATCTGACATCTTTGGTGTGAACTCCCAGAATATAATCATTAGAGAATAAAGGTAGTATGCCAGAACTATGGGAGCTTACACTTTTGGGAGCTCACATTCTGAAAGGGGAGATAGACATGAAAATATTTGCAAACAGTCGAATGGCATTAAATGTTAAACTTTGTATAATTTAATATATACAGATAGACAAATGCTGTTTTGGAAATATATATGCATGTTATATATACACATGCTAGAGTTGGCTGGTGGAATAATCAGTTAGACTGTAAGCTCCTTTTCTGGGAGGATCATGTCACTAACTGAATTATACTCTTCCAAGCACTTAGTACAGTGCTCTGCACAAAATAAGTGTTCAATGAATTCTATTGTTTGATTGATGTGATTCTTTGGTGCCTAAGTGTTGTTTGTATGTTCGTGTTGAACTCTTTCAATTCAACAAGCTCACAATATCATCAAAAAGTACTTGAATCACTTACAGACTCTGTATGATTATTTTTACTTGCTACCAAACCACATACAAAGACGAGGCACTGATAATTACAGGCTATTTTTCCCAAGTAGCAAAAGTACTATGGATTAACTATCAGCCTGAAAAAGACTGAAGCTTTGCTCCAGCTGGCACCTGGTAAACCTTACCCAAGACAAGAATTGCCATTAATGCCCAAACACTGGAAACTTTCAGTTTTCTATTTCTGTTTTCTATTACCTGGGTATCACACCAGTCAAAGAAGCAAGGTTTAACAGAGATATAGAAAACAAAATCAAGAAGTCTTGTCTCTTCTTTAGGAGACTGTAAGATGGAATTTCCCCTCTCAGGATTGCCCCTGGAGAGTTTCCAGTAATCGACTACAGGAGGGAGAGCATTCCTAGCTTGGGCAGTGGCTAGCAAGTGCAAGGGGATCTGCTACAAGTCAAAACTCACCTGTGCTGGGCAGCAGTTGCATGGGAGGGGTCAAAAATAAACACTCAATTTACTGCGTGGAAGAAGGCAAGGGTAAACCACTTCCATATTTTTTTACCAAGAATATTCTACGGATTCACTACCAGAACAATTGAAGATGAAGGTGGGACATTCTGGAACAGAAGTGTCCATGGAGTTGCTATAGGTCGGAGATGACTTAGCAGCTTAAGACAAAACAGCGTGGCTCAGTGGAAAGCACACAGGCTTTGGAGTCAGAGGTCATGGGTTCAATTCCTCGCTCTGCCAATTGTCAGCTGTGTGACTTTGGGCAAGTCACAACTTCTCTGTGCCTCAGTTACCTCATCTGTAAAATGAGCCCCCCGAGGGACAACCTGATCACCTTGTAACCTCCCCAGTGCTTAGAACAGTGCTTTGCACATAATAAGCGCTTAATAAATGCCATTATTATTATTATTTATCTTCAATTTGGATAATAATAATAATTAACACCTGTGGTATTTGCTAAGAGCTTACTGTGTTCCAGGCACTGTACTAAGCTCTGGGGTGGATACAAGCAAATTGGGTTGGACACAGTTCCTGTCCCAAGCGGGGCCCACAGTCTCAATCCCCATTTTATAAATGAGGTAACTGTGACACAGAGAAATGAAGTGATTTGCACAAGGCCACACAGCAGACAAGTGGCAGAGCCCAGGATTAGAACCCATGACCAACTAGCCCTAATAAAGTAACATATTCAACCTCCAGATCAATTCCACCAACTCCCAACTCCGTTTATGTAGGTAGACTACTTATTATTAAACAACAAGACAGGATGACACACAATGAGTTCCCAGAATGCAATGAGAACTCATAATAATAATAATAATAATAATGGTATTTATTAAGCACTTACTACATGCAAAACACTGTTCTAAGCACTGGGGAGGTTACAAGGTGATCAGATTGTCCCATGTGGGGCTCACAGTATTAATCCCCATTTTACAGATGAGGTAACTGAGGCACAGAGAAGTTAAGTGACTTGCCCAAAGTCACACAGCTGACAATCAGCACAGCAAGGATTTGAACCCATGACCTCTGACTCCAAAGCCTGTTCTCTTTCCACCTAGCCACGCTGCTTCTATCTCTCACATTGCACCTTCACTGATCTGGACACATAAGGAGAATGAATGACAACAGAACACCTTATTTGCTGCTCAGAGATGAGTTGAAGTGGGTTATCCATACATAAGAAGTCTAAAGTGCAAAGAAATAGAATAAATAACCTATGGGGAAAGAGATACTGCTGTCGAAAATACAGTCCAGCTTATTTGTTATAGGCCCACTCATTTCTTAAAAGCATTCCCTATATGCTATCAATAACTCTTTATGAATGTTACCCACCCAATAATGAGTAATCCTTAATTCTCTTGTTACCAAAATTATGGCATATCTATCTTCCATACAAATGCTTTGAAAACATTTTATTCAATAATGTTGACTGACCTAGATCTTTTAAATCCTAGGTCTTCCATATGACTTACCCCCAAAACTGAAGTCTTTTTAAAGTCAATCAGCCTATACACTTATGTATCGCAATTACTGATTTGGGGAGGATGAATTAAAAAATTAATATCGAAGCACTATTTATTTTAGAAGTAAATGCATTTTTTTAAAAGTATTTTTTTATTTAGTTGGTCACATTGACACAATTTTCATTTGGCTTAATCCATGGTGCTTCATATCAATGTTTGAGCTGCTTCTTCCTTTGACCCCTCATCAGGGCAAAAATAATAGTGTTCTAATAGTTCTTTTTTGATGTTTTGATGGAATTCATTCACCTTTGATTCTTCGAGGGACAATAGAGGATGAAAATGAGTACAATAAATAGTATGAGGAATGGGTTCAAGAAAATTTGATGGAAAACTGTGATGCAGAAAGGAGGAAACAAGTGTCAATGTAACTATTAGGGAGGAGGAGTAAGATAGAGCTAATAAGAGGTAAAGGCATGAGAGAAGGAAAGAGAAGCACATTTTTCTTTCCTTGCAATATTCAATTTTTCCAAATAGGACTGTTGTGAAATCCTTACTTTCACGGAAATTAGTGCTCTATTTTTTTCTGATTTCATCTTTGAGCAATCCTCCAGGACAGTAGTCAGGTAAATAAGGACTTAACCAAGCCTTTACCCCATTCATGGAAAAGCCTAAAAGACAATGTTTTCTCACTTTTCATGGCAAGTTCTATTGCTTTCAGATTCTTTTAACAACTTTCCAAACATTAGTGTTTCAAATAGTTGACTTCAGTTTGATTATATTTCCACCCAAATGTTAAATAGATTTTAAAGCAGATTTTAGAGTAGAGCCGAGTAGTGCCTGGTGACACTAGTTTATTAGTCTCCATGACTCCAGCCTCTCCCTTCTCTAGTCTGTACATCGCTCTGTTGCTCAAATCTTCTCAAATATGTCTCCTTTGTCTCATAGGAGAAATATGTCTCCATTCCTTAAAAACTTTCAATGGTTATTCTCCAATTTCTCATTAACTAGAAACACCAGACCACTGGTTTTCAAGACTCCTTTGGCTCTTTTCCTCTTACATAGCCACTCTCTTCACCATCTATATTTTAGCTTGCGTTCTCTTTCCTCCTAAGCTCACCTTCTCACTGTACCTTATTCTCAACTGTCCCACCTAAAATGTATACTCATTTCCCTTTCTCCTTCCTGGAACATCCTCCCTCTTCAAATCCACTAGACTGCAGCTCTCCCTATCTTCAAAACCCTTGTGAAAGCCCACCGCTTCCAAAAGGCTTTCCCTGATTATTCTTTTTCTTTCCTTCAGGCTATATGCTCTCTGCTATCAACTCAACACTACTGCACCAATTTAGCATTTTTGTACTTATTTCCTTTGTTGCACTTTTGAAACTATAGTTTTACACACTCTACTCTTTGAACATTTCTTATTTCTATTTGTTAATTATTGTTTCTATGCTTCCCCAGATAAATTGCAATTCCCTGTGGTCATTTCAGGCACTTAGTGTCGTGCACTGAACAGAGTAGGCTCCTAATGAATACTGTGAATTTGCTGATTTCTGCACATGTGCAGTCAGCCTCCTAGCCCCAACTAGATGTTAAAAAGACTGCTAGTATATACAGTTGGTCTTGGCTCACCACTTTGTCTGGATACCGGTAAAATTTTACTATTGCAGTTTTTTTTCTCCACCACGGTTGCCAACTACAGAGAATTAACAAAACAGTAATGAAATTGTTAAAAATCAATAACTATTTAATCATAGAGAAGCAACATGGCCTAGTGGAAAGAGCAAGGGCCTGCAATTCATTCATTCAATTGTATTTATTGAGTACTTACTGTGTGCAGAGCGCTGTACTAAGCGCTTATTCAGAGGACCTGGGTTCTAATTCAGACCCTGACAATTGATTGCTATGTGACTTTGGGTAAATTACTTCATTTCTCTGTACATCAGTGTATTCATCTATAAAATGGGGCTTCAGTACCTGTTCTCCCTCCTACTGTGAGTTTCATGGGACTGTATCTAATCTGATTGGCTTGTATCTACTCCAGTGCTTATAACAGTGCTGGACACTAATAAGCACTAAAAAAAATAATAATAATATTTTTTACAACTAGCATTATGATTTTGCATGGAATCGTTTTATTACCCTCCCCCTCTGCTACTCTTGTCATATTACTGTGTGAAGGGAGGAATACGTAAGGGATGGCATTTCCCTTCCCTTTCAAGACATACGTATAAATAAAATGCATCGTTTCTAAGCAGAATACTGGTTTATATGAAAAAAAGTGTTGGTGGTTATTTCAACCTGGTTGTCTGAATGTTAAACTTTTCTATTATTTATTTGATGCTTATGTAACATATATTACTTGAAATTTGAAAGCCACGTTATTAATTCCAACAGCAAAGCATTTTTGCCTGAGAAAAGCTGTCCTTAACTCAAGTACAAAAGTATTAAAAAATAGCATAGCTCAAAATGTTGCATGAAGCTGATTTGTGTGTGACAGAGGACTATTTCTTCACCAAAATACATTCTTAAATAAGAAGAGATCTGAAAAAAAGGCACAAAGCATCCAGAAGCAAAAGAACAGGAGCAAATGTCCTTTAGCTGTATGTTCTATTGATTTATAAACACTCAGGCAGGCTACCTTGTCTCTGCAGAGTAATTTAGATATGGGAAAATATCTGTGAAATATATTGATTGGACTATTGATTGAAAAGCCAATTGCTGTTGCATTCCTATTTTACCATTTAAGTCCTGACACATTTTGACATATGAGCCAGCTGTGACTACTGCCTCGATTTTGCAATAAGATAATGTGAAAGTTGTCACAGTCACTTCTCTGGTCGGCCTCTAGCATCTACCATGCAGGGTTGATGCTATTTAGCTATTAACTATTTATCTAGTTATCCGTCTGAATAATTGGGTTTGGCTAACTTTGCTAGTGGCTCAGTAGTTGTGTATGTATAGTTTCTACTTTCCTCTTCCCCCAGAATACTGTGCATTAACTAGAAGAAATGTAGAAACTAATCTGCTATTATCCAGAGTTATGCACGTGGGTACGATTGCTCCCTGATCAAATATTATTCTCTTTTTCCTTAGAGAATTTGGATCCCTGAACATTTAACTGGCAAATTCTTACTTGTTACCAGATCTGCTTATAAACAGCAGTAATATATCAAACAAAGACAGGGAAAAATCCACTTCTAGTAACGGCTCGGCTGTTTATTTGGAATATTGAAAGAAAAATATATTGAAAGAAAAAAATATAAATTACAAGGCTATATAAAATATTCCCAATATAAAACAAAGTATTTAACTTTTCTACATCCTCATGAATACTGATAAAGTATTTATAATGCCTGTCTTTAAAAATAACTTACTTTAAAAAAATCCTATCCTATCCTATTAACAAATCACAGGATAGATGTGCAAGTTTATCTACATTCCCTTTAGTATTTCAAATCCTAGAGCAAATAATTTGATGCATAGTAAATGAGAAATTTTTACTTTCAAAATGTGAATTATATTGAAAAAAATACAAAAGAGTCTCTTTGAAGTTAAAGATTTAACTCAAATATTTAAGTTCTATTTTGGATTTAACTTGATACATTCTGGGACGAGCCACAAGCATCTGTTTAATTTTAGTGCTAATATTTCTGCCTTGGTCATTTCCTAGGTATTTTGTTAAGGTAAATTACTGCCTCCAAAATTACTATGGGCATTTGAAGAACTCCATAAAAGGACTACCCAAGGATATGTGGGCAAAGAGTCATAGCCATAGTGATTCTCCTCGTGTCCTACTTCTCTATACAGGAAAATTTCTGAATAGATAGGCCTGGATTAGAGCCATTTTGCAGCATTCCTGGAGGTTTCCCATCTTGTCTAAACTATAATGTATTGCTTCATTTGTCAGTCTATGTAAGATGACTGATTCTCACATACAGGGATCAGTCCTGACTATTTCTTCATTTGGAATCTTTTGTACATAGCATTTGTTGAGAGTTATTCATTAGATATTATTGCCATTGATGAGAGGAAGTGATCTTCCTTCCATCCTTCCAAAGAATACATGCAGAGATTATTTTTGTGTCTTTTGGGAAGTGACATAATGCTAGCCTGCTTTAACCATCATTGAACCTAAATTCATTCATTCATTCAATCGTATTTATTGAGCGCTTACTGTGTGCAGAGCACTGTACTAAGCACTTGGGAAGTACAAGTTGGCAACATATCGAGACGGTCCCTACCCAACAGTGGGCTCACAGTCTAGAAGGGGGAGACAGAGAACAAAGCAAAACATATTTAAAAAATAAAATAAATAGAATAAATATGTACAAATAAAATAGAGTAATAAATACATACAAACATATGTACATATATACAGGTGCTGCGGGGAGGGGAAAGAGGTAAGGTGAGGAAGAGAGAGGGGGGAGAAGGGGGAGAGGAAGGAGGGGGCTCAGTCTGGGCTCAGTAAATAATAATGTTGGTATCTGTTAAGCAATTACTATGTGCCAAGCACTGTTCTAAGCACTGAGGGGATACAAGTTAATCAAGGTTGTCCCACATGGGGCTCACGGTCTTAATCCCCATTTTGCATATGAGGGAACTGAGGCCAGAGAAGTTAAGTGATTTGCCCAAAGTCACACAGATGACAAGTAGCGGAGTTAAGACCCCAGATAATTGGGACCCACATTAAAAAGCAAACAAATTGAACATGAATAAATTCAAGTATCACTATTAAATGCATGACCAATCTGTGAAGTTTTACCTATTTGCCACTTAGCCTCAAAACAGGTGTAAATATCTATGATGATAATAGTTTCTGAAGAGGGTAGAGGATTCTTGGGAAGATCTGGTGAAATAGATATTGCTTAGTTTCCTAAACAGTCATAATATTGGGATGGTAGCAGGATCATGGGCAATTCTCCATTCACACTACCTTCCCCAGAAGGTATTCTCCACCCACAAACGTATTTTTTGGAGATCCTTGGTCAGTTGACTTGAACAACTGAACTAAATCTCATCCAAGATTTGATTAATAGACTTTACAGAATTTATCACTAATCATGCAGCAGCCCTTGTTGACCCCTTGGATCACCTATGGATAACCACCCCCTGGAAAGGATTCCCCTGGCTAACCTTAGCTCTTCAGATCTGATTTTTAGATAATTGACATCTTTAATTATCTGGAAACTCTCATTGACCCAGCAAGGCCTCTTGGAGAAGTTATGCCTTCAATACTTGTCATCCTCAATTCCTCACTACCTTTCGGGCTATGACATTCAATTTATGGCAAAATCTTCCCTATTCTTCCCTGATCCACCCATTCCTACCCACATAAACAGCCACCCATTATGTTTGAAACTATTGTTGTTTAATTCAATATCTATTTTTTCTCTCCTACTTAGACTGTGGGACTTGAGTATTTTGTATCTACCTCAGTGGTTAGTACGTGTACTAACATAGTACACATAGTACACATAGTAAAGTTTAACAAATATCACAATATTATTAATGGTTTGTGGCCTCCTCACTGATCCTCCTCCTCCAGCCTTTACCCCTTCAGTCTGTTGCTCAGACCCATAACACTCATGTAAACATTAGTTTATTCTACTATTTCCTATATCTGTGATTTATTTCAGTGTCTTTGTTCTACTGTTAGATCCTTGTGGGTAGGGAGCATGTCTACCAACTCAACTGTAGTATACTTTCTCAAATGTTTAATACAGTGCTCACCACACAGTAAGTACTAAATAAATACCATCTATTAACTGTACTCCATGTTGCCATCAAGATCATCTTCCTGAAAATCATTTAGCACATATTTCTCCATCCCTTTAATACCTTATATGATTGCCCATCAAATTCAGTATCAAAACAAAAACACCTTGCCATTGGCTTCAAGTCTCTCCAACAATTCTCTCCATCCTACATATCAGTCAGAAGGCCACTGAATATGTTCATTTCAGCAGCCCTCCTCAATCTCTCTTGAAGTCCCTTAAGTGGATATTTTTTCCATGTCTGTGATCCCATACAAGCTCCAGAAAGGGGTGAATGCCCTGATCTGAGGTCACAGAAACTTATCATGGTTTTGGAAGTATGAAGAAGTTGACATGAGAAAACTTGTGAATTTTAACGTTTCTTATCACCACCTTTGTTTATGGCTCCAACTGACCAATTTGCTTTGGAGTGCATTTTGCGTGTGTCGTACTACATGCTGGGGACTATTCACTAGGAATCCATCCATGGCTTCAAGGGTCTTATATTCTAGTACAGGAGACAGTTACAGAATGAAAAGAAAAAGAAGAGAAAATCCATGACAGTTCATTGTCAAAACTGAAATCACACTAGGAACCAAATACTAATCTGGACTCAGGGCAAAACATATCAAAGCAATGCCTCCTGAAGGTGAACAGTTTACAGGCAAACTGCCATAAAGCAGTAGGAAAGTGTTACGTTCGGTTCCTTTTGGTGGAAGTGATATAGTTCACAAATAAAAATATCAGGTGGGGGCAGCAACCCCCCTTCCTTTCTGAGGAACGAAGGAATCTGATAGGGTTGAAGCTTTTGTGAAGAGGAACAAGACCTTGAATGGAAGTATAAATTGCACTCATTAAAATAAGGTAATCTAAACTTAATTTTCTGCTGCTTTGTCTGGGGCACATCCACCACCAGCCTCTGTTTTTAACTGTTTAGGTTAGCACTCCCTGGCCTGACACTGCCATGAGGTGACTAAGCACCCCCTCCTTTTCTGCAGCTCTCTCTCCCCCCATCACCCCAGATCACTCCCTTTGCTATAGCCCCCCGCCCCCAGCACCTGTGTATATACCAGGTTTTCAATTAATGGTATTTAATTATCACTTACTATGTGCAGAGCACTGTACTAAGCACTTGGGAGAGTATAATACAACAGAATTAGCAGACACATTCCCTGCCCATAAAGAATTTCCACTGCTAGAGAAGATAAAGATGATTGAGAAACGTTGGCTTGAATAGATCATATAGCTCCTGGATACTCCTTGCCATGCCGTGAGTCTGAAGGGCACAATGCAATTTGAACAGTGCTTTGCACATAGTAAACACTTAATAAATGCCATCATCATTATTATTATTATCTTCAAGCACACGAATCTAAACTACCAGGTCATAGCAACCTCATTTATTCAACTGTATTTATTGAGTGCTTCCTGTGTGCAGAGACTGTACTAAGCACTTGGAAAGTACAATTCAGCAACAAAGAGAGACAGTCCCTGCCCACTACAGGCTCACAGTCTAGAAGGGGTGAGACAGACATCAAAACAACTAAACAGCCATCAATATAAATATCATTTTATATATATTATATATACACACATAAAAACAAGTAAACAGGCATTAATATGAATAAATAGAATTATAGATAAGAGCAGCAGCATGGCCTTGTGGCTAGAGCTGGGGTTTGGGTGTCAGAAGTTGTGAGTCCTAATCCTGCTTCCCCAGCTCATCTGCTGTGTGACCTTGGGCAAGCAACTTAACTTCTCTGTGCGTCAGTTACCTCATCTGCAAAATGGGAATTGAGACTGTGAGTCCCATGTGGGACAACCTGATTACCTTGCATTTACCCCAGTGCTTAGAACAGGGCTTGGCACATGGTAAGTGCTTAACGAATACCATCATTATTATTATTATTATTAATACATATTCATTCATTCAATCGTATTTATTGAGTGTTTACTGTGTGCAGAGCACTGTACTAAGCGCTGGGAAGTACAAGTTGGCAACATATAGAGACAGTCCCCACCCAACATAGATAAAAAACTAGTACTAAAATAAGTGAAAACAATGCAGTAGGTTGTGTTGATAATGCATTGTCTTTTCAGATGTACTTGAAAACGATAGGCATTAAACATCAGTAGAAACATTATATAAAATTTAGGATAACTATAGTCTACAGATAGATGAATAGGTAGATACCCTTTTAAGGTAATGCTGATGACAGTGAGTCCCTAGCTAAGTGGGCAAGTTTGGCGGAAAAGATTGATGCAAGACTGATACACCTGACCATAGTATTTGCACTTAAAGCTAAATCCTCCTTTTCTGCATGAGTTTGTCCCAAATGAGGCCATTCCATATGTTGGAGGCTCCCCATTAGAAGACTGTTCTTTATGCAGTGCAACCATTTTCCCAATTGCCGCCTGCCAGGCGGTCTATCTTCCGTGATAGTCTCTTCAAATCCACTGCTGCTGTGTGCGTGCGCATGTATAGAAGTGTTATTAGTGTATTGGTGTATGAGGACATTAGTGCATAATTGACCCAGCAGCGCTGAGGTTGTAGTTTGGAAATATGACCTGGAAAGCAGAAACATTAATTGGACGAGACCTCTCGGAGGAGATGTGATTTCAGAAGGTGCTGCATGTTTGCTGAGTGCAGAGCATTATAGCGTGGCTCAGTGGGAAAAGGCTTTGGAGTCAGAGGTCATGGGTTCAAAAACCTCAAAAACCTCCAATGGCTACCGATCAATCTGCGCATCAGGCAGAAACTCCTCACCCTGGGCTTCAAGGCTCTCCATCACCTCGCCCCCTCCTACCTCACCTCCCTTCTCTCCTTCTACTGCCCAGCCCGCACCCTCCGCTCCTCCACCACTAATCTCCTCACTGTACCTCGCTCTCGCCTGTCCCGCCATCGACCCCCGGCCCACGTCATCCCCCGGGCCTGGAATGCCCTCCCTCTGCCCATCCGCCAAGCTAGCTCTCTTCCTCCCTTCAAGGCCCTACTGAGAGCTCACCTCCTCCAGGAGGCCTTCCCAGACTGAGCCCCTTCTTTCCTCTCCCCCTCATCCCCCTCTCCATCCCCCCGTCTTACCTCCTTCCCTTCCCCACAGCACCTGTATATATGTATATATGGTTGTACATATTTATTACTCTATTTATTTATTTATTTATTTATTTTACTTGTACATTTCTATCCTACTTATTTTATTTTGTTGGTATGTTTGGTTCTGTTCTCCGTCTCCCCCTTTTAGACTGTGAGCCCACTGTTGGGTAGGGACTGTCTCTATGTGATGCCAATTTGTACTTCCCAAGCGCTTAGTACAGTGCTCTGCACATAGTAAGCGCTCAATAAATACGATTGATTGATTGATTGATTCAAATCCCGGCCCTGCCAACTTTCAGCTGTGTGACTTTGGGCAAGTCACAACTTCTCTGTGCCTCAGTTACTTCATCTGTAAAATGGGGATTAAGACTGTGAGCCCCCCTTGGGACAACCCTGATCATCCTGTAACCTCCCCAGTGCTTAGAACAGTGCTTTGCACATAGTAAGCGCTTAATAAATGCCATCATTATTATGTGCTGGGGACTATTCAATAGAGTTAGAACACACCATCCCTGTCTTCAAGAGTCTTATATACTAGTGCAGGACTGAGTCACAAAATGAAAAGAAAAAGAAGAGAAAGGAAAAATGGCTATGTAGGTAAATGCTTAAATAATAGTGCCTGTAAGTTATGTATATGTGATTGTGTGTGTGTATATATACATATATATATGTGTATATATACACACACACAGCCATGTATACATAACTAGATCTGTAATATACCAACACTTCTACATGCACACACATTATACACATATATATATATATATATATATATATATATATATATATATATATATATGTGTATAATGTGTGTGCATGTATAGAAGTGTTATTAGTGTATTAGTGTATGAGGACATTAGTGCATAATTGACCCAGCAGCACTGAGGTTGTAGTTTGGAAATGTGACCTGGAAAGCAGAAACATTAATTGGACAAGACCTCTCGGAGGAGATGTGATTTCAGAAGGTGCTGGGGACTATTCAGTACAGTTAGGACACACTATCCCTATCTTCAAGAGTCTTAGATTCTAGTGTGGGACACAGTCACAAAATGAAAAGAAAAAGAAAAAGGAAAAATGGCTATGTAGGTAAATGCTTAAATAATAGTTCCTGTAAGTTATGTATATACGGGGGGGGGTGGGGGGGGGAGGGTGTGTGTGTGTGTGTGTGTGCGCGCGCGCACACGCAAATGTGTGTGTTTAGAAGTGCTATTAGTGTATTGGTATATGGGGACATTAGTGCATAATTGACCCAGGAGTGCTGAAGTACTAGTTTGGAAATATGACCTGGAAAGCAGAAACATTAACTGGGCAAGGCTTCTCAGAGGAGATGTGATTTCAGAAGGTTTTTAAAGATGGTGATCATTTTGAACTTGCAAACCTATAAGTGGAGAGAACTTCAGGCAGGAATAAGGGCATGAGCAAGGTGTCTTAGGATGGAGAATCAAGAACAAGTGAGACTGAGTAGATTAGCATGAGAGGATTGAAGAGTGCAACTCATATGTAGTGAAAGAATAGTGTGGCAGGTCAGAGGGAGAGTCCAAGTAGAGTGTTTTTAAGCTAATGATCAGGAGCTTCTGCTTTGTGCAATGAGTGTACCCTCAAAACCTGTCTGAAATCACATCTCCTCCAAGATGTCTACCCTGATCTCATCTCTCCACTGTATTTCCCCCCTTACTGCCACGTCAGCACTTAAGTGCCTAAGCACTCACTCCTGCCTCTTCCCACAGTAGAATTCAACACACCTTCCTCATCTAAGTGAGGTGTGTACAGCACTGTATTAAGCACTTGGGAGAACACAATATAACAGAGTTTCCTGCCCAAATGAGCTTATAATCTAGAGGGGGAGACAGACATGCATACAAATAAATGAATTAAATTATAGATATGTACATAAGTGCTATTGGAGCTGAGGGAGCAGTTGAATAAACAGTGCAAATCCTAGTGCCAGAGTGATGCAGAAGGGAGTGAGAGAAAAGGAAAAAGAAGACTTAATAGAAGAGGGCCTTTTAGAGGAGATGTGTTTTAATAAAGCTTTGAAGGTGGGGAGAATGAACATCCGTAGGATATGAAGAGAGAAGAGATTTCAGGTCAGAGACAGGATGTAGGCAATGGGCCAGCAGTGAGATGTGATTAAAGTCCAGTGACTAGGTTGACATAAAATAAGTGTGTGTATTGGATCATATTAGGAAATCAGAGAGGTGAGATAAGAAGTGGCAAGGTGATTGAGTGCTTTATAGTTGATGGTAAGGAGTTTTTAATGCATAGGTGGATATATGAACACTGGAGGTTCTTAAGGAGTGGGTAAATATGGGCTGAGCAATTTTTTTTAAACAAGTGATCTGGACAGCAGAGTGCAGTATAGACTGAAGTGGGGAGACAGGAGGCAGGGAAATCAGCAAGGAGGCTAATGTAGTTAGTAGGATTAGGATAAAGTGATTGGATTAGTGTGGTAGCAGTTTGGATGGAAAGGAAAGGTATATTTTAGTAGTGATGTTTTGATGGTTGAACCAACAGTATTTAGTGACAGACTGAATACATGGTTTGAATGGGAGAGATGAGGGGAAGTGAAGACCAAGAGTATGAGCTTCTGAGAGAGAGAGGATGGTGGTACTGTCCACAGTGTTGGAAAAGTCAAGAGGAGGACAGGATTTGGACAGGAATATGAGGAGTGTTGTTTTGGACATGATATGTTGAGGTAACATCAAGTAGCGATATCTTGAAGGCGGGAGGAATATGAGACTGCAGGTCAGAAAGGTTATCAGGGCTGGAGATGTAGAATTTGAAATCATCTGCATAGAGATTGTACTTGAAGCAATTGGATAATCACAGTATTGCTTATATTATCTTTTAACCCAGAAAATATATGACAAGTATTTTAATAATTAGATGTGATTATGAGTATTCACTACTGGAAGGTTTATTTTACAAAATTGTAACTATGTAACACACATCTAAGATTGAATGAAAATTATGGAACATGCCTCAACAGAAACCACTATTTTCTGATTTCCCTAACATTTTTAAAGATTGAATGACTTCAACAACATTTATTAGGTCTTGGTTTATTTACATCAGCACCTATGTATAAATCAAGTAAGTCTGTTATTCTTAGGCGTCTAGCTGAGGCATGTCACATTTTGTTCTTTATGAAATCACTTCTGTCTGTACGGTACTGTATCTGTCACAGTTAACTCAAACAGAATTACCTTTAGAAAGTATTGAATGTACTATATGCTAAATTATAATAGTTTCAAGTCCTCTACTAGTGTTGGGAGGAGAAGCATTTTCTGCAACTATGCAATTACCATCCCTGTAAAAGGGAAAGGACAGTATTTCTTTAATGGAGAACTGAAATGCTTCCTAGAAAGAATAAATCTCTAGGCTTACAAGATAGAAGCAAGCTCTAGACACACAGATGCAATTGCTAATGCTTTTTCCTAGCATATTAGGTAGGAACACATTGAATTGATGCAAAGAAAAGTAATGTAACTTTAAAATTGACTGGAGAATAAGAAGTCACTAGTCAAGGCCAATATATTAGAGGATGCAGGTGTTGACTTTTCTAGGGACCCCACAACTCATCCTCCAAGCGTACACTAGCCAGGAACAATTCCCAGTTTACCACAGCCCCTAAAGATTTAATGCCAGTTCAAAAATGCCATACAAATGCTAGAGATGTCACCACCTGATAAATTTCATATTCTTTCTTTACTCAGGCTTTCTATCCCAAATATATTCCAATAGCTTCAGCCAAGAACCATAATACATCACTGGATTTTCCTATTATGTGGAACAGTTAGCCAACATCCTAGTGTAGATCCATATATTAATAATGGTATAGCACATTCCAGACTTTGTTTTGCTTAGCTCAGCCATGTGGCATAGAAGATCCATATGGGATAGATGAGACTTTCTTGCATGTTTTTGCATCATTTTTCCCTAATAATAATTATTATAGGTACAGAAAACACATCCTTATTCTGGAGCAGTGATACCAGCGTTTCCTGAAGCAATGCTTACTCCAACACAGCTTTGTTCAAAGCTAAGCCTGGGATCCAAGTGTAGAGACCAGAAATTTCACCACAGCAGAAGTAAAAGTTTACTATCCCTTTCCTAGTTCATATGATATTATTGAGCTATATTCTGTGTGCATGGAACATTACATAAGGACACTGTGTGTAACACTTTGCCCCTTGCCACTGCTCTGTATCACAACTTACTGTGTCTCTTACCACCTCACTTCTACCAAGAGACTCAGGCATCTACCTTCCAAGATTCTTATTGTCACTCCACTAATACATCTTTCCATCCAGTGTGACACACATTTTGTTATGTGGAAGAAGAAAAGATACAGGTAGCCCTTACCTCCTCAGTTTTTGTGCAGGGCCTCCCTCCCACCCTACCCCACTCCACTGTGTTCATGGAATTCCACCTCTCCTCACCTGCCATGACCCATCTCTATTGGTGCACCTTGAGGTGTACACTTGATTTTATTATTATCTGAAGCCAGCCTTGTATACCATCGCACTGCACAGTCTGTGGTTTCCTAAGGACCCAATAGTCCGGCATAACCCATCACCTCTCAGCATCCTGTGGGAATGACAACCTGCTTTTCCAGGAGCAGTGTGGCCTAGTGGAAAGATCCAGGTCTGTGAGTCAGAGAATCTAGGTTCTTAACCCAACTAAAGCATTTGCCTGCCATGAGACTGTGAGCCTGTTGTTGGGTAGGGATCGTCTCTATATGTTGCTGATTTGTACTTCCCAAGGGCTTAGTACACAGTAAGCGCTCAATAAATATGATTGAGTGAATGAATGAGGCCTGAGGTAGTCACTTAACTTCTAAGTGCTTCAGCTTCCTCAACTGTGAAATGGAGAATCAATCCCTGTTCTCACTCTTAGAGCTCCATGTGGGCAGGAACTATGTCTGACCTGGTTAACTTGTATCTAGCTCAGCACTTAAAATGATGCTTGACACAAAGCAAGTGCTTAATATATTATTATTTTTATTAACAACAGTTTCTACCTGGGAAGTTTGGGAGTTGGGACAGATCATTTGTAGTCAAAGACTGTTTTCCTGGAACAGTGAGGAGCTTCAGGACTGCTTCAACCAAGTACTCTTTACCTATGTTTTTCCTTATCCTAATTGTTGGATACCTTAATTGCTTCCATTATCTGCAATTTGGTGTTTCAATTTTCTTCCTAGTTTCTCTGTCTCACTCCACTTGGACTGTGAGGCTTGTGGGGCTGAATTAATTTTTAAATGATAATCTTCTATTTCCTCTGCATTTAGGATAGTATTCTTTACATCAAACATTTTCTAAATATCACACCTAACTCACATACTAGGGGAATAAATGGTAGCAGGATAACCAAGCAGCTTCCCAGACATCTGGAAGGACCGAGTAAACATGTTTGACAGAGTAAATCAGTTTGAGATAATTTGATATAGCTGAGGTTTTTTAGGACACGATTGCAACAAAGGTATTTATTGAGTGCTTACTGTGGGCAGAGCACTGCACTAAGCACTTTACAACACAATTCAGTGATACAACAGAGTTGGCAGACATGATCCCAGCCCACAAATAGATTATAGTCTTGGCAGGCTGCGGGTTGGGGGGAGAGACAGATATTTAAATGAATGTGGATATGTGCATAAGCACCTTGGGGCAGAGGGTGGGTTAGGAATATCATGTGTTTAAAAGGTCCAGATCCATTTGTGTAGAGGGAGTAGGGGAAAATAGGGTTTGATCAGGAAAGGCCTCTTGGAGATGTGATCCCAACACTTAGAACAGTGCTTTGCACATAGTAAGTGCTTAACAAATACCAACATTATTATTATTATGTTAATAAATCTTTGAAGGTGAGGAGAGTGATGGTTTGTCATATGTGAAGAGGGGCTGGGAGGTTTGCAGGCCAGATGGAGGATATGGGCAAGGAATTGTTGGTGAGATAGATG
Source organism: Tachyglossus aculeatus (assembly GCF_015852505.1). Taxonomy (NCBI): domain Eukaryota; kingdom Metazoa; phylum Chordata; class Mammalia; order Monotremata; family Tachyglossidae; genus Tachyglossus; species Tachyglossus aculeatus. The sequence continues at coordinate 123,941,016 of NC_052067.1, forward strand.
AGTAAGTTGGTGTTAGGAGTGAAGTGTGAAAACGGAGTTGGGGTAAGAAATCAGTGAGGTAAGGTAAGAAGGTACAAGTTGATAGAACGTTTTGTAATCGATGATGAATTTCTGCTTGATGTGGAGATGGATGGGCAAACACTGGAGGTTCTTGAGTGTGGTGAGATAGGGACTAAATGTATTTTAGAAAAGTGATCTGGACATTAGAGTGAAGTAAAGATTGAAGTAGAAAGACAGGAGACAGAGAGGTCAGTAAAGAGGTAGGTGCAATAGTCAAGGCAGGATAGGATAAATGCTAGCACAAGTGCAGTAGCTGTTTGAATTGAGGGGAAAAGGAAGATTTTAATGAAGATGTGAAGGTAAAAACCAACGTAATTTGGTGATGGTTTGTTTATGTGGGTTGAACAAGAGATGATTCAAGGATGATGCCAAGGTTATGGGCTTGTTAAATAAGGAGGATAGTGGTACTCTCTACAGTGATGAGAAAGGCAGACGGAGGACAGAATTTGTGTCCACTGAGCAGTGTGGCTCAGTGGAAAGAGCATGGGCTTTGGAGTCAGAGGTCATGGGTTCGAATCCCGGCTCCACCACAAGTCTGCTGTGTGACCTTGGGCAAGTCACTTAACTTCTCTGAGCCTCAGTTACCTCATCTGTAAAAATGGGGATTAAGACTGTGAGCCCCACGTGGGACAACTTGATCACACTGTATCCCCCCAGCGCTTAGAACAGTGCTTTGCACATAATAAGCGCTTAACAAATGCCATCAGTAGTGTTGGAAGATGAAGAATTCTGTTTTGGACATGTTTAGTTTGAGATCATGGGACATTCAAGTCAAAGTGTCCTGAGGGCAGGAGAAAATTCCTAACTTCAGACAAGAAGAGGTCAGGGATGGAAAGGTAGATTTGGGAAATCATCACTTGACCCCGGGTCCAGGTAAATGAAGTAAACATATGTTCCAGTGTTTCTCTAACCTTTCTGGATTCTAAGGCGAAAACTGAATTTACTATATTCAGGTTTCTGTTTGCCATCCCACAATTTCTGAAGAGCAAGAACCACATCTCTAAAATCACACAAAATACTTAGTGCTGTAGCATTTGCAAAAGTGATTTTTGACAAATGTTAGTATTGTTATAAAGATGTGTTAATGAAGTAAATTCACACCAGGAATTCTTTATGGAAATATTCATTCTTTGCATTTCTAAACAAAAACTGCACAATAAATGCTCCCACAAAGTACAATACAGAGAAGCAGCATAGCATAGTGGATAGAGCATGGGCCTGGAGTCAGAAGGTCATGGGTTCTAATCCCAGCTCCTTCACTTTTCTACTGTGTGACCTTGGGCCAGTCACTTCACTTCTCTGTGCCTCAGTTTCCTCATCTGTAAAATGAGAATTGAAACTGAACCCCACGTGTCCAACCTAATCTGTTTGTGTCCACCCCAGCACTTAGTACAGTACCTGTCATATAGTAAGTGCTTAAATACCATAACACTAAATAGTAATAATACAATAATAAATATCCTCAAATAACAGAAGGTTAAAAAATATGTATGCTATTTAAAAGTAGTATCTCAGTACATTAAACTATTCAATTCAGGACAGTTATTCATGGAAGTGTGTAATAAATGCAGCACTGATAAAAATATAATTGATGAACAAAATTTACAGATAAACTTAAATGCCATTATCCACTAGTTTAAACCTTCCGTCCCTCCAAACCTTTAAACGTATACGCTAACTAGCAAAATTGAGATTTTTCACTTTTCTCCTTTTCCTCCTCCTGTGAAAATAATGATTGTAATGAACCAAATTATGGTAGTGGGAGGGAGGAACAGAAATGTAAGATGCTGGTGATAATCCACAAGTTGAATACTTTGTTCCTGAATATCTAGAGATTGACTAACCTAATTTACTCAAACAAGTTCAGAGAAACTGTTTCACTCCTGACAGCTTCTGATCCATAGTTTTCAAAGTCTTGTGTTAGGTCACGAAGATGCTTAAGTAATGATGATGATGATGTTGATGTCTGTGGCATTTGTTAAGTGCTTTCTGTATGATAAGCTTTCTTTCTATATGATTGAATGAATGAACAATAAACTGACACATTCCCTGCCAACAACGAGTTTACAGTCTAGAAGGAGAGACAGACATTAATAAATAAATTACAGATATGTACATAAGTACTGTAGGGCTGGGAGGTGGAATTCATTCATACATTCAGTTGTATTTATTAAGTGCTGACTGTTTGCCAAGCACTGTACTAAGCACTTGGGAAAGTACAGTACAACAATAAACAGTGACCTTCCTGGCCCACAATGTGCTCACAGTCTAGAATGGGGGAGAAAGACATCAATAGAAAAAAAACCCAACAATAACAGATATATACATAAGTGCTGTGGGCCTGGGAGGGGGCAAGTCAGGTGGATGCAGAAGTGACTGGGAGATGAGGAAAGATGGGGCTTAGTCTGGGAAGACCTCTTGGGGGAGATGTACCCTCAGTAGAGCTTCGAAGGAGGAGAATAATTGTCTGTCAAATTTGAGGAGGGAGGGCATCCCAGGCAAGAGACAGAATGTGGGCCAGGGGTTGGTGGTGAGGCAGGGAAGATCAAGGCACAGTGAGAAGGTTAGCACTAGAGGAGCGAAGTATGTGGGCTAGGTTATAGAAGGAGAGAAGTGAGGTGAGGTAGGAGGGGGATGAGGTGGTGGAGTGCTTTAGGGCCAATGGTGAGGAGCTTTTGTTTGTAGTTTGCAGGTGGATGGGCAACCGCTGGAAATTTTTGAGGGGGGGTGACATGATCTGAACGTTTTTGGGGGAATATGATCTGGGCAACATAGTGAAGTACAGATTGGGGAGAGACAGGAGGTTGGGAGGTCAGCAAGGAGGCTGATACGGTAATCTAGGCAGGATAGGATGAGTGACTACATGGTAGCAGTTTGGATGGAGAGGAATGGGTGGATTTTAACAACATTGTTATGGTGGAACCGATAGGATTTGGTGAATGATGGAATACATGGGTTGAATTAGAGAGAGAAGTAGGGATAATGCCAAAGTTATGGGTTTGTGATATGGGGGAGTATGGTGGTGCCATCTACAGTGATGGAAAAGTCAGGGGGAGAACAGGGTTTAGGTGGGAAAATGAGGTCTGTTCTGGACATGTTAAGTTTGAGGTAACAGGAGGACATCCAAGTAGAGATTTCTTGAAGGCAGGAGGAGATGTGAACATAGAGTGAGGCAGAGAGATCAGGGAAGGGGATTTGGATATCATCTAAATAGAGATGGTAATTGAAGCCATGGAAACAAATGAGTTCTCTAAGGGAGTGAGTGTAGATGGAGAATAGATGGGAACTCAGAACTGACACTGAGTGACCTCCTCAATTAGGGGGTGGGAGGCAGAGGAGGTACCTAAGGAGACTAAGCATGACAACCAGAGCAATAAGAGGAGATCCAGGAGAAGACAGAATCAGTGAAGCCAAGGTTGGAGAAAAAAATGTGGCTTAGTGGAAAGAGCACGGGCCTGAGAGTGAGAGGACTTGCATCTAATCCTCTTCACCACTTGCTTACTGTGTGTCCTTATGCAAGTCATTTGACTTCTCTAGTCCTGTGTCATCTGTAAACTTTGAATTTATTTTTTCCTCCTCAGAGTGCTTCACAAATACCACAGTGAATTAATTCATTAGCTGGAGATAAGGAGTCATTGCTTCTGACCTGACAACCAGAAACCCCATCGGATCACGTAGTCAGCTGAATCCAGACATGTTTCCAAATGGCTCTCTGCAATCAATCGTATTTATTGAGCGCTTACTGTGTGCAGAGCACTGTACTAAGCACTTGGGAAGTACAAGCTGGCAACATACAGAGACAGTCCCTACCCAACAGTGGGCTCACAGTCTAGAAGGGGGAGACAAAGAATAAAATCAAACATACTAACAAAATAAAATAAATAGAATAGATAGGTACAAGTAAAATAGAGTAATAAATATGTACAAACATATATACATATATACAGGTGCTATGGGGAAGGGAAGGAGGTAAGATGGGGGGAATGGAGAGGGGGACGAGGGGGAGAGGAAGGAAGGGGCTCTGCACCCTTCCAGAGGCCACCAAGACACTGTTCTTGCATTAAAGGGGGGAGGCATATTCTTCTATTTGGAGAAGCAGCATAGCATAGTGATAGAGAGTCAAAAGATCATGGGTTCGAATTCCAGCTCCACCACTTTACTGTGTGAACATGGGCAAGTCACTTCACTTCTCTGTGCCTCAGTTACCTCATCTGTAAAATGGAGATTGAGTCTGTGAAACCCACATAGGAAAAGACTGGGTCCAACCCAATTTATTTATATCCACCCCAGGGCTTAGTACAAAGCCTGACACATAGTAAGTGCTTAACAAATACCAATTACCAATTTTACTAGTACTTTTGCAGTGGCATCCCTCCAAAGTCCACTTTTCCGCATCATAGGAGGGAAATTGGGCTCAAATCCTTGACTATAGACTCAAATAGAAATAGCCTTAATTCTGTAATTTTTACCTTGTTCAAGGTAAGCACTTTTACAGCTTGAATCTAGTTTCTCCCCCACCAATTTACAGATTCGTCATAGAGATGTGCTTTTGGGGTTTAGTGGGTTGCAACAATGTGTTTACATTTGTGAGTACAATGTAATTATTTTACATTGCATTTTTATTAAGACTCAAGGATGCTCTGTAGCATTTAGACTAAGCATCTAGGCACTAAACTCTAAGGTCCTTGTGGGCAGGAACAGGTCTACCAACTTTGTTGTACCCTCCGAAGTGCTTAGTACAGTGCTCTGTACACACCAAGTGCTCCATAAATCATTTGATTGACTAGACGGGACAACACACCAAAATGACAGGGCAGGTGAGAGCTGCTCTTCTGCTGATTGTACCATCGTGGCAGCCACCAAATCAATTGATCGTTAGTATTTGCTGAGAGAACCTATGGTGTGCAAAGTGCTTGAGGGTATAATTGAATTAGTAGACATAGAAAACATGATCCCTGCTGTTAAGGGACTTACAACCTAAAGAGGGAGACAGATGCTAAAATTATTATAAATAATTTAAAAAATAATAAACAAAAAGTATAAGATGAAGGAGGAAATGAAATATGTGAATTTTACTGCTGTTCTGTGCTCTCTTCAACACATCTTATATTTGGAGCAGGAGTAGAGCAGCCCAATCATTTTCTTCTGGACAGAAATTATCTTCAGGGAGGGGATACACACCAACTTCCTCTAGACTAAGCTCATTGTGGGTGAGGAATGTGTATGTTGATTGATATATTGTACTCTCTCAAGTGCTCAGTACAGTGTTTAATAATTACAGTTGACTAACTCTCAATAGAGTATAGAGAGGGCTCAGGAACTTCCTGTCTACAGATTCTCAAAATAAATAATGCCACTGCATGTTTGCTCAGTGCAGAGCACTGTTCAAAATGTTTGGGAGAATACAATAGAGTTAGCAATAATAATTGCAATAATTAAGGGCTTACTACACATCAGGCACTGTGATAAGCAATGGAATAGATTCAAGATAATCAAATTGCTTACAGCCTTTACCCAAATAGGATTAGAGGTCAGGAGTTCTAAACCTATTCTACCACTTGTCTGCTCTGTTGCCTTGGACAAACCACTTCATTTCTCTGTACCTCAGTTGCCTCATCTGTAAAATGGGGATTAAGACTGTGGGCCCCATGCGGGACAGTTACTGCATCCAACCCGATTTCCTTGTATACACCCTAGCACTTAGTACATTCATTCAATTGCATTTAAGTACCTGGTACATAGTAAGAACTTAAATACCACTATTATTATTATAGTGAAAGACTGAAGTAGAGCAGGTATTTTATTCTGATTTTATATATGAAGGAACTAAGGAACAGGAAAGTAACCAAGGTCATATTGCAGAAAAGTGGAGGGGCCAGAAGTAAAACCCAGAGCTCCTGATTGCCAGTTCCATGTTTTCCCCACTAGAGATAATCCAGGCCCTAAAGGAACTTAAAATACTGTAGAGCCATAATCTGAAATTTCAGTAGTGAGAACAGGGTGATTCTCATTGTTGGAACAACTCTCCATTTTGCATTTACCTGTCATGCATGATTTCAAACCCTTTTCTGTGAATGGAAATGCTCTTTGACTTTTCATTTATTGTTTTGTGGGAAAAAACCCTTTTCAATATTTTAAAATTATTCTTGTCCTCCTGATTAACAATTTGGTTCCAAATGGTAAAACTTCACCTGCACGAAGCTGGGGTCAGGTAGAAAATCTTCTATTGTAGGCAGATCAAGGGTACTGTTATTAGGTGTCTATATATGTCCGTATGAGGCAACTCTGGCAGATTCAGGTCAAAATGAAATATTTCTATGTTAAAAATTTTAATACATAGAACTTTATTTGGCTAGTAGGGAATCTATGTAATATAGCAGAACGAAATCAATCATATTGAGTGCTTACTGTGTACAGAGCACTGTATTAAGACTTGGGAGAGTACAATATAACAGAGTTGGTAGACACATCCCCTGTCCACAATCAGTGTGACCTAGTGGAAAGATCATGGGTCTGGAAGAGGACCTATGTTCTAATTCTGGCTCTGTCAGTTGCTCACAATGTGCCCTTAACTTTAGGCACTTAATTTCTCTGTGCCTCAGTTTCCTCAACTGGAAAATGGGGATTCAACACCTGTTGTCTCTCCTACTTCAGACTGTGAGCCCCATGCAGGACAGGGACTATGTCTGAGCTAACTGACTTGTACCTACCCCAGTGCTTAGAACAGAGCTTTATATATGGTAAGCACTTAACAAGTACCTAAAAACAAAACAAAACAAACTATCTTACCGTTTAGAAGGGGAGATAGACAATATAAATGAATTAGAGATATATACAGATATGCTGTGTGAGTACATAGTACAGTGTTCTGCACACAGTAAGCACTCAATAAGTGATTGAATAAGTTCTAAGGTAAAAATAATTCAGTTTTGAAAAATTAAAGTACTGATTAATTTATTGTTTATTCAGAAAAGGGTAGTTTCACTACCTGGTGTGACAGTTGTAAAAAAGTTATGTGTTTTCTTAAGTTTGTGCTGTTTATGATTCCATTATATGCAAAACAGAACTCATTTTCCCACCCAAATCCTTTCCTCCCCCTGACTTTCCATTACTGTAGATAACACCACCATCGTCCATTTTACAAGCCTGTAATCTTAGATTATCCTCAATTCATCTCTCCCATTCAACCCACACGTTCAATCTGTCACCACATCATGTTGGTTCAACATGCACAACATTGCCAAAAATCTACCTTTCTTCTCCATCCAGGCTACTACCAGATTAATCCAAGCATTTATTCTTATCCTGCCTTGACTACTGCTTCAGCCTCCTTGCTGACCTCCCTGACTCCTGTCTCTCAATCAATCGTATTTATTGAGCGCTTACTGTGTGCAGACCACTGTACTAAGAGCTTGGGAAGTACAAGTTGGCAACATATAGAGACAGTCCCTACACAAGAGTGGGCTCACAGTCTAGAAGGGGGAGACAGAGAACAAAACATATTAACAAAATAAAATAGAATAGATATGTACAAGTGAAATAGAGTAATAAATGTGCACAAACATATATACATATATACAGGTGCCGTGGGGAAGAGAAGGAGGTAAGACGGGGGAGAATGGAGAGGGGGACGAGGGGAAGAGGAAGGAGGGGGCTCAGTCTGGGAAGGCCTCCTGGAGGAGGTGAGCTCTCAGTAGAGCCTTGAAGGGAGGAAGAGAGCTAGGTTGGTGGAAAAATATGGAACGCTTCATGAATTTGCGTGTCTCTCCTCACTTCAGTCCATACTTCATTCTACCTCCTGGATCATTTCTCTACAAAATCATTCAGTCCATGTTTCCCACTCCTCAAGATCCTCCAGTGGTTGCCCATCCACCTCGTCATTAAACAAACTCCTTAGCAAAGGCTTTAAAGTATTCAATCACTTTGTCCCCTCCTACACTGCCTCTTGGATTACCTACTAAAACCCAGCACTTAGAATAGTGCTTTGCACATAGTAAGCGCTTAACAAATGCCATTATTATTATTATTATTATCCCTGCATACATCAATTAAGTCACTAACTCAATCTCATCTATCTCACCACTGACCCCTTGCCCATGTCCTGCTTCTGGCCTGGAACTCCCTCTCCCTTCAACTTCTGACAAATGATCACTCTCTCAACTTCAAAGCCTTATTAAAAGCATATCTTCTCCAAGAGGCATTCCCCAAATAAGCTCCCATTTCCCCTTTTCCCACTCTTTTGAATAAATCATATTTATTATCAATCGTATTTATTGAGCGCTTACTGTCCCCCTTGAATTGGATTTTCACCCTTTAGTCATCCCGCTTTCAGTCCCACAGCACTTATATGTTCATAATTTCTTTGTTTATATTTATGTCTGTACACCCCCTTTAGACTAAGTTCCTTGTGGGAAAAGGAGTGTGTCTACTAACTTATGTTATACTCTCCTAAGTTCCTAGAACAGTGCTCTGCACACAGTAAGTCCTCAATAAATATTATTGAAATGAAATTATAGAAGATATCATTTAGTGTTTTCCAAGAGCATTGAAAGATTATAAAATCTATAAAGAAATGCTTCATACACTATAAAAACTAATATTAGTAAACTCTGTTTTCAATAATATACAATTAAGATGCAAAACACAAGAGTACATATATGTACACATGCCCATCTGTTTATCAAAGGGTGTTTGAGTGTTTTCTAGGTGCAGAGCACTGTATTTAGAGTACAATACAGCTGGTAGATATAATCCCTGTCCTCAAGTATTTTACAGTTTATACTTAATTTCTCTTTGATGATAAGCCATTTTATTGTTTGCTGAGAGTTATATCGGACCTAAAAAAACATCTGGCCGCACCATATATTTTAAATTAAAATCATCTTTGTCAGAAATCTTGGGATCAAGAAACAGGTAATTGCAGCTAATGCATATTTTGAGACTCCAACTCTCTAGACAATTTGTCGATGTAAAGACAACTTAAATACTAGATTTCTGATTTTGACTTTTCACAAGAAATGAAGGAACTTTGTGTTCCAGTTGCATCAGCTTAGCAGTTTAGTTTTTACTGGGAAAATACATGATATTCAACCCACAACAATTTAGAGCAAACTAAACCTAATGTTATAGGAGTAGATATAGACAGACATAAACCATATTGTTTTTACAACAATAAAAATAACTATTATTATCATTATTGTTAAGTGCCAAGCACTGTTCTGAACATTGGGACAGATGTGAATTAGATTGGACACACTCCCTAACCCACATAGGGCTCACAGTCTAAGTATGAGTAAGTAGGATTTAATCCCCTTTTTACAGATGAAGTAACTGAGGTGCAGAAAAGTTAAGTGACTTACCCAAGGTCACACAGCAAACACTGTGGTAGAGTTGGGATTAGAATCCAGTTCCTTGGACTCCCAGGTGCACATTCTTTCCATTAGACCCCTCTGTTTCTCCATTACATCGTTATCACCTTATATCCCTGACAGAGGATAAACAGTTTCAGGTTTTTTAGCATAATTCTCCCTTCCTCATCTGCCTTCCTTGAAGAGGCTTCACATCCTCTATGTTGTCTGTCACAATTTCTGCTAGACTCTGTTGATTCTGAATTTCTCCTTAGTTGAAAATTCCACAAAAGGTTCATTATGCCCCTTTTCTTGTTCTAAAGAACTCAGTTTATGGGAACCTTAAATCTCTTAAAGGTCATATTCAAGTAGTCTCAGGAGGTATCCTACTATGTGTTAGGCAGTCCCTTGGCCAGTTATGGTTCCATAAACCACAAAGTCAAAGAAAAAGAAGACACCTCAATTGATCAGTAAAAGATGCAACCATTATCCATTCCCCAAATTAATAGTAGTGATAATAACAATATTTTCTAAGTGCTTACTCTATGTCAAAAATGGTTCTAAGCTCTGGGGTAGTTACAACAAACTAATCAGGTTGACACAGTCCCTGTACCACAATCTAATCCCCATTTTACCAATGAGGTAACAGGCACAGAGAAGTCAAGTGACTTGTCCAGGAATTATTTTCCAAATTGCCACTTCCTCCCAATAGGATGGAGAAAAGCAGCCACAGACTGACACCAACTGCACAAAACCTTGGGAAGACTGTGGTAGTTGCTGCCATGGCAACACTGTAGCCACAGTTGTGCCTGTGTGGACTCTGAGCTGATAGGAACCTAAATTTATACTCCTCTAACTACAGCATCCTACCGATCTTTATTTTTGTCTTTACATTTTTAGTGTTTTGTTTCATCTCTCGTGTGTTTATCAGCAGTCCCCTTTCCCTATTTTTAGATTGTGATTTCGTCCATGAGGGGCTAATTCCCAACTGTAGAGACAACAGAAGCAGCATGGCCTAGTAGATAGTGCATGGTTCTGGAAGTCAGAAGGACCCGGGGTCTAATACCAGCTCCACCAGTTGTCTGCTTAATGATTTTGGGCTAGTCACTTCTCTATGTCTCCATTACCTCGTCTGTAAAATGTGGGATTAAGACTATGAGCCCCAAATGGGACATGGACTGTCCAGTATGATTTGTTTGTATCTATCCCAGCATTTAGCACAATGCCTCGTACATAGTAAGTACTTATCTAATGCATATTTTCCCCAAAACTTAGTACAGTACTCTGCAGACAATAAGCAATTAATACAACTCCTATTACTACAACTACTAACATGGATTGAGAAGTTTGTATGTTCTTTTCTCTCCCCACTTAGCTGCTTGGATAGAGTAAACTCCTTTAGTAAAACTAGAGGTAGTTTTTAGGGATGTCTTACATCACTGCATAATTGACCTATGTTCCATGTTGAATTTTGTATCAGTGAAAATGAACCAAGAGGGAGGGTAGGGATAGGGTGGAAATAGAGTAGAGAGTTTAACCAATAAAATATAATGTGGCTGGTACATATGATCTTATGTAAAACTGCTTAAAATATAATGGTTAACATGTAATTTCAATTTCTATAAAAGCAACAAACCAATGGTAATTCCTGAGCATCTTTTTTGCAGAGAACATTGGAATAAGTACTTGGTTGTAGAATAGAAGCCAGAGGCATGATCCTTCCTTCCAGGACTTTAAAATTTCATGGAGGAGACAGGCATATCTAAATTATGTTCAGATAGTAGAATTAAGAAGAACAGCAAGGATATATTTGGTAACCACAAGCCTTTAGAATATGATATACACTTTAATAGTAATAATGGAATTTAAACACTTTGTGCTAAGCACTCTAAGCATTGGGGTAGATACAAGGTAATCAGATTGTCCCATGTGAGGCTCACAGTCTTAATCCCCATTTTACAGATGAGGTAACAGGCACATAGAAGTGAAGTGGCATGCTCAAGATCACACAGCAGACGAGTGGCAGAGCCAGGATTAGAGCCCATACATCATGATTCCCAAACTCCTGCTCTTTCCACTAAACCACGCTGCTAAAATCATGCTAAAAATAATTTAGAAACTGAAAAACAGTTCCTCCATTAAATTATAAGATCCTACTCTAGTTTGTTAGATATTTGGAAACAAAAATTTTGTCTTACGTATAGATTTTACTGCCAAGCATATTACTATAGTGCTCTACATACAACAAATGAACAAAATTGTTGCCAACAATGGCCTTTATATTGGAGTCTCTGTACAAGTGCCCTCTTCCAACCCCTAACCTCCCACCCCTGTAACCCAATTTAGTTACCCACACAATGATCCTCCATATTGAGTAATCAAAACAATGTCATGTCCTGGAGCCAGATCTTCTAGAGCATGGCCACCCCACCTCTGGGCCACCTCCCAGCCAGTAGTCTCTTCTACCCCGGAGAGGGATTGGGAGGTTCTACATTATCTCCTAAACCTTATTTTTAAAATATTTTCAAGCATCCACCCTTTCCCCTGTTTCCACCGCAGATATAAGGTTCCCTGTCTCCAACTCACCTCGTGGCTTCTTTGTGTTCATGGCTTCCATTCTCTTCTTGAAAATGATCAGATTTTGCTTTGTCCAGTTTTCATACCCTAATGATAGAGATAATCCCCTCTTGCTTCCTGTTTGCCCTGATTGGATAGTTGTTGTATTGTACTGCCCAAGCACTTAGTACAGTGCTTGGCATAGTGTGCACTCAAAAAAAATACAGTTGAATGAACGAATGAATTTATGAGGGCTTACTGTGTGCAGAGCACTGCACTAAACACTTGGGAGAGTCCAATACAGCAACAGAACTGGTATAAACGTTCCCTGCCAATAAAGAGCTTACACCCCATTTACTCCTTTACTGCCATCAGCAGGTGCCCTACCCAATCCTTCAGGTCTTTTCATGATTTCCTGCCCAACAATTTTACCTAACCTAAACCTCATAGTAGTCATATAAATAGCTATTATTTATATCAATGACAACTGGATTCCAGGTATAATGATAATAATAATGTTAACCTGCTACTGTTCCAGGCAGGTACTGTGGTAAACATTATATATTGCATCTATATGCAATATTATCAGATCACAAATGATCTCTATCCCAAATGGGGCTCAGAGTTGAAGAGGGAGGGAGAACAAGTGTTTAATTTCCATTTTACAGAAGAGGAAAGTGAGGGACAGATAATAATAATAATAATAGTGCTATTTGTTCAGCACTTACTATGTGCCAGGCACTGTACCAAGCACTGGGGTGGATACAAGCAAATAAGGTTGAGAAGTCCTTGTCCCATGTGGGATTCACAGCCTCAATACCCCTTTTACCGATGAGAAAACTGAGGCATAGAGATTCAGATAATCTGGTTGGATGCAGTTCCTGTTCCACGTGGGGCTCACAGCTTCAGTCCCCATTTTACAGCTAAGGAAACTGAGGTCCAGAGAAGTGAAGGGACTTGCTCAAAGTCACAGCAGATAGGTGGCAGAGCCAGGATTAAAACCCACGGCCTTCTGCTCCCAGGCCCATGCTCTAACTGCTACGCATGCTGCTTCTCCTAGAGAGGATGTTACTTTCCTAAATTCATATAGCAGGCAAGTGGTCTCTTGACTCTCAGAGCTAAGCCCTGCCCACTGGGGCACATTGCATTCCTCTGTTATCTAGGTTTCTCATATCTGATTATCAATAGTATTATTAAGCACTTACTCTATAGGAAGCACTTGGCAGAGTACAGTATGGTTAGTAGAGCTTGCCATCTTGTGGGAGAAGAGAACACTAAAGTTAAAGGTAGTTGGAGGAAAAAAATGTAAGCACATGTAATAAAAATAATAAGCACTTGCTGTGGATTGATGGGATTTATTCATTCATTCGATCATATTTATTGAGCACTTACTGTGTGCAGAGCACTATACTAGGCACTTGGAAAGTACAAGTTGATCAGGTTTTCCCATGGGGGGCTCACAGTCTTAATCCCCATTTTGCAGATGAGGTAACTGAGGCATAGAGAAGTTAAGTGACTTGCCCAAAGTCACAGCTGACAATTGGCAAAACCGGGATTTGAACCCATGACCTCTGACTCCAAAGCCCGTGCTCTTTCCATTGAGCCACTCTGCTTCTCTAAAGCACTGTTCTAAGCACTGGGGAGGATACAAGGTGATCAGGTTGTTCCACGTGGGGCTCACAGTCTTAATCCCCATTTTACAGATGAGGGAACTGAGGCACAGAGAAGTGAAATGACTTGCCCAAGGTCACACAGCTGACAAGCGGCAGAGTTGGGATTTGAACACATGACAGCTGACTCCCAAGCCCGTACTCTTTCCACTGAGCCATTTACATTCATCCAGGGCTACAGTTGATGGGGGAATTTACTTAAGGTACACATATGAGTGGAGATCATTATCACAATCAATCCCTTCCACAGCGATTCTCCAAACTGGTAGCACAATAACCCACCAACTATCTAAACCATGTCACACATGACTGGCAATTAATATCACCCTCAGTCCCTTCAGTAGGGACTTTGCTATAATTGATAATCCAGCTATACAATCTAGACTGTGAGCCCGCTGTTGGGTAGAGACTGTCTCTATATGTTGCGAACTTGAACTTCCCAAGCGCTTAGTACAGTGCTCTGCACACAGTAAGCGCTCAATAAATGATTGAATGGATGAATGAACACAATCTTCAAACTTAAGAGAAAATTGCTATCACATATGTTGTGATTAATATCCCCAATCCCTTCAATAGGGATTTTTCTACACTGGTAGTATAATAGCACTGGGATTTAGAGTTTTCTCCATTTCCTCCTTTTTCTTTGGCTCTCCCGTTTGGCTGAGCAACAGCCAGACCAATAGGAGGGATCTGAGGAGAGTTCTTGCATTCCCACAAGACAGCAACATGTGGGATTCTATCAGATTCACAAGTTTCAAGTACCCACATTGTTAATAAACAAAGACCCATTAATTTCATTTTTTTCCACCTACACACTTTCTTATAGTTTGTGGCTCATCTCCACCCAGACATTGATGCCCAAATCCTCTCAGGACCAGGTCTTCTGGTGGGGACACATCCTTTCCTTTTCACGGCTTTTATTCAAGAAAGGTACTCTTCAAAAACAGCTGAGCCATGAGCCTTATTTTCAAGCCAGTGTGTTGGGCTGGGCTAAAAACCTAGGGAGTTACAGTCTCAACCATAGATTAAGAACCCAGCAACATCATCTTTGTACAGAAGCGGTCTGGGCATGTCACTCCCCTCCTCAAGTCTCCAGTGGTTGCCTATCAACTTTCACATGATGCATAAACTCCTCACTTTCGTCTTCAAAGCTCTCTATCACCTCGCCCCCTCCCTCCACTGCTAACCTACTCACTGGGCCTCATTCTCCCCAGTCCCGCCGTCGACACCTGCACCACGTCCTCCCTTGACCTGAAATGCCCTCCCTACGCACATCCGCCAATCTAGCTCTCTTCCTCCCTTCAAAGCCCTACTGAGAGCTCACCTCTTCCAGGAAGCCTTCCCAGACTGAACCCCCATTTTCCTCTGCTCCTCCTCCCTTAGCCATCGTCCCCACTACCTCCCTCTGCCCTGTCTTACCCCATCCCCTCCCCACAGCACTTGTATATATTTGTACATATTTATTACTCAATTTTATTAATGATGTATGCCGCTATAGTTCTGTTTTTTTCTGATAGTATTGGCACCTGTCTACTTGTTTTGTTGTCTGTAACCCCCTTCTAGACTGTGAGCCCGTTGTTGGGTAGGGACCGTCTCTACGTGTTGCCGATTTGTACTTCCCAAGCGCTTAGTACAGTGTTCTGCACACTGGAAGTGCTCAATACGATTGATTGAATGAATATATTTTACAATTAACTATTTTCTACTGGCATATAGGCATGCTTTGTTTCCCAACAGCACATTGTTAACTTACTAGTAAATCTCCCAAAGAAGGGTTTTTTGCTCGAACTGTTCTTCACCCGTTCTGCAGTAAAGTTAACAACTCCTAACCCGCTTACAGACCTCTTTGTTAGATTAGAGGCGTCACACCTGCAGGCATTCCTGCCGGGGTGAGAGGAAGTAGTTGTGATTCTTTCCTAATTACCTCTTTTACATTTTCAAATCTTAGCTAATGGTTCCAATTATGAGATCCACATTTCACAATAAGGGAACTTTTCATTTGCTTGGGGGAAGTGCCTTCTCCCCAAATTACCTTTTTCTCTTCTGAAGTGATAACTCCTGAATGGTGGATCTACCCATCTTCCTCAAACCATTCCACCACCCTGGCCAGTTAATCTAACCACACTTGTTCTATATACACTCACAAAGACGAACAAGTGCAGATTTATTACTCTATTTTACTTATACATATTTATTTTGTTAATATTTTTTGTTTTCTTGTCTTTCTCCCCCTTCTAGACTGTGAGCCCACTGTTGGGTCGGGACCGTCTCTATGTGTTGCCAACTTGTACTTCCCAAGCGCTTAGTGCAGTGCTATGCAAACCGTAAGCGCTCAGTAAATACGATTGAATGAATGAAGTGCAGGAAATCTCAACACATTCACACAATCCCTTCAGTACTTAACAATAACGTATGGCATTTGTTAAGCGCTTATTATGTGCAAAGCACTATTCTAAGCGCTGGGGGGGATACAAGGTGATCAGGTTGTCCCACGTGGGTCTCACAGTCTTCCTCCCCATTTTACAGATGAGGTAACTGAGGCTCCGAGAAGTTAAGTGATTTGCCCAAGGTCACACAGCAGACATGTGGCAGAGCCGGGATTCGAACCCATAACCTCTGACTCCAAAGCCCGGGCTCTTTCCACTGAGCCACGCTGCCTCTCTAAAACCTAACGGAGATGGTTTCAGGTCATCATCAGGAGACCTTTCTTCATGAGGGTTTGTAGCAGGTTTCAGCGCAATAGGTCTGGTTCGTACAGGCTGATTGGGTGCCTGCAACTCAAACTTGTTTGTCATTAGTGATAATGATAATAATAATAATAATAATATAGTATATGTTAAGCACTTTGTGCAAAGCACTGTTCTAAGCGCTGGGGAGGCTACAAGCTTATCAGGTTGTCCCACAGGGGGCTCACAGTCTTAATCCCCATTTTACAGATGAGGTAACTGAGGCACAGAACAGTTGTGACTTGTCCAAAGTCACACAGCCGATAAGTGGCAGAGCAGGGATTAGAACCCATGACCTCCGACTCCCAAGCCCGTGCTCATTCCACTGAGCCACGCTGCTTCTCAAATATAGTACAATATAAAATTAGTAATAATAATAATAGTGGCATTTATTATGGGCTTACTATGTGCAACACACTGTTCTAAGTGCTGGAATAAGCCAATACACTTGTCTGAACAACTATTCTCAGAGTTTGATTCGTGATCCCCTCCCCACAACACCTGTATTTGTATGTTTGCACATATTTATTACACTATTTTACTTGTACATGTTTATTCGGTTTATATGTTTTGTTGTCTGTCTCCCCCTTCTAGACTGTGAGCCCACTGTTGGGTAGGGACCATCTCTATATGTTGCAAACTTGAACTTCCCAAGCGCTTAGTAGAGTGCTCTGCACACAGTAAGCGCTCAATAAATACGATTGAATGAACGAATGATCCAGGACCAAGGGTCTCATCCTGAACATCCCCAAGGATCCGGGAGTTCTCCCCGTGGTCTCCCTAGTTTATTATCTTTGTCTTCCAGTTTTCCAGTCTAGGGCAGGGAAGAGCAGAAGGAGAGGGTGCCCTAACTCCTGGCTGTTTGTTACCTGGGTTTTTTCCCCTCTTTCCTTTTGTTAGGGTCCAGGGGATTCCCTCTAAGACTGACGTGGGTAGCCCGTCAATCTCTATCCTCCATATTCCCAATTCCAGGAGTTGGCACCAGACTATGGTGTGGCTCAGAGCCTGCACTTAGTTGGGGTCCAGTCAGCCTGCCAGAAAGTGCCCTTCCCTGCCTACCTCGCTTCTCTATGGCTACTGTTTGGACCTGTGTGGGAGGAGAAGTCTTTCCCCCCGCCATGAACAATACCTGCATTTCGTCCATCTCAAGTGGACTGTCAAATGCAGTGGTAACTGGGGCATCCTTTCCAAGTCCTGTTAGGCTGTTTGCCAGGCTACTCCAAAAGGAGCTAGGGGCAAGTTCAATTACTGTCTTCAGCACTACCTTCTTAAGGGGGGCTTCTTCAGGCTCTAAGTAAAACTCCTCCCCGGATATAAGGAGACTCCAGATAGCCCACACTAAACCCAGGGCACGCAATCCATGTTGGGCCTCATCTAGGTCCTTCCATGGTCTACCAGGGCAAGGGACCTCCCTGGGGCCCTCATAGGTTCCCTTCATTGCTGCCATTATCCTGTTCTATAGGGAACCTCGGCTAGAATGAAAGGTCCTCATGACCTTGCTCCCAAATCTACCCAAATCACCTACAACCTTAGGCTTCTTCAGTAAGGGTGAGTCTGCTTATCACACAGACTGTCTGCTGTGTGACCTTGGACAAGTTACTTAAATTCTCTGCGCCTCAGTTCCCCCATCTGTAAAATGGGGATTAAGACTGTGAGCCCCATTCATTCATTCAATAGTATTTGAGCACTTACTGTGTGCAGAGCACTGTACTAAGCGCTTGGGAAATACAAGTTGGCAACACATAGAGACGGTCCCTACCCAACAGTGGGCTCACAGTCTAGAAAGGGGGAGACAGATACAAAACAAAATATATTAACAAGATAAAATAAATAGAATAATAAATACGTACAAGTACAATAGAGTAATAAATCTGTACAAACATATATACAAGTGCTGTGGGGAGGGGGAAGGAGGTAGGGCAGGGTGGATGGGGAGGGGAAAGAGGAAGGAGGGGGCTCGGTCTGGGAAGGCCTCCTGGAGGAGGTAAGCTCTCAGTAGGGCTTTGAAGGGAGGAAGAGAGCTAGCTTGGCAGTTGTATGGGGGAAGGCATTCCAGGCCAGGGGGAGGACATGGGCCAGGGGTCGACGGTGGGACAGGCGAGAACGAGGCACAATGAGGAGGTTAGCGACAGAGGAGGGGAGGGTGCAGTCTGCGCTGTAGAAGGAAAGAAGGGAGGTGAGGTAGGAGGGGGTGAGGTGATGGACAGCCTTGAAGCCGAGAGTGAGGAGAGGGTGATTACTTTCGATAGTCTAAACTAATGACGTGGGACAACCTGATCACCTTGTATCCCCCCAGCACTTAGAACAGTGCTTGGCACATAGTAAGCACTTTACAAATGCCATTATTATTATTAAAACTACACCAAGGTCATAGATCCAGAGAAACCATTCTGGTATGGGTTCTTCAATGCCCCTGTCAAATCGCGAATCTCTCTCAGCTAATTCCACAGCAGTATAATCCCTGGAGATCTGAATAGCCCCCCCACAAGCCCCTGTAGTCTCACTAACCACAACTGGGACTACTCTTAAAGTGGGGTCAACTTCACCTGCCTCCTCAACAGACCAGATGTCCCCATTAACACAATCAGGGTCACATCCACTTTGAACAATGATGTTTAACTAGCCCTAGCTGATTTTCCCCAATTTAAGCTTCATGAGAAGCTTAACTACCTTAACAGCATCATTTGCAGCTTTTCTGGCTTCTGTAGCAATCACCATATTATTGGAAGCAGCTATTTGAGCCAATAGTATGTTTCTCCTCATATAGAAGAACCCTACACCCAATATTGCCAGTAGACCCATGCTCAAAGTTAAGGGCTCTAGGTGGATAACAATATTCCAGCAATGTCACCCAAACCCATGAGGAAGATGAGAGAACAGGAGAGGAAAAAATTGACCAAGAGAGCTAGTGACACCATAAACACCAGACCATAGTGACCAAGGTCCTTAAATCCCACCCACTCACCATTTGCATCAGCAAGCCCCCACTTTGTACCAACCAGAACCTTCCTGGACCACAGGACCCTTAATGACACATAGTAGAGTTCAAACCACATCTCTGACCACCAGTGTTACTGTGAAAATTTTTTACATAGTTTTACCAACTTGCAAAGGAGTGACACATACACACCCTCACTCACCCAAGAGTCCAACAGCAGGCTGTAGACAAAAGAGCCCATTCTGTCAGTGCTTCTTCTTTCTGTTTCCTAATGTACTGCTTCTGCTCCTCTGGGCTGCCTATAAGCTGCCTCCTCCCGATTCATACCAATCGCTTTCTTACTGCCTTAGGTGTCACAGCTGTGCCTCAACGTAGCAGTCAATTATTGGTTCAGGCCCATTACTGGGTAGAACAGGGTGAGAAAACCAAGACTCCCTACATGCTCCACCCCCACAGGCCAGCAATCATCTCTCTCAGGTAGAGCACATCAGTGGCTTCACAAAGTCTCTTCCTTGTTGTCATTCACAGGATCATAAACACTCATGAATAAAGTAGCTTGTTGTGGGCTCACCAAACCAAGCACAGTTCTAAACACTGGGGTAGATACAAACCCCAGTGTAGATACAAGTTAATCAGGTCAGTCACAGTCCCAGTCCCACATAGGACTCACCCTCTTTTCCCCATTTTACAGATGAGATACCTGAGGCCCTTAAGTGCCTTGCCCAAGGTTACACAACAGACATGTGGTGAAGGTAGGATTAGAAAACAGGTCCTTCTGACTCCCAAGCCTGTGCTCTAATCACCTAAGACATAAATTCTACTAGGAGAGCAAGAGCTCAGGTGAATAAGTGCTTAGGTAATATGGAAGTGTGAAGTGACTGTTAGAAAAATAGCACGGGTAGATTAAAGGTTAATTGGTGAAGGTCATCTGGAAGAAATGTGATTGCAGAGAGTCTTGAACATGGGGAGATCTGAGTTTGCTGGCTTGATAGTCTAAGTACCTTAAAAGTAATTCTTTGTTACACATCACTTGCCAACCCAACAAGCTTTTCTTAAAACATATATATTTATCCATTTATTTATTTGCACATTTAATTTTTTCAGTTGCTCCTCCTCCTGTATTTTTCTT